>NC_134138.1:216311297-221311297 GCF_033958435.1 Carettochelys insculpta
ATAAAAAGAGGAGCCAGTCCTCAGCCAGCTCTCCGCCATGGGGCTGCTGGCCCCCCTGGACTCCCAACCATCCCCAGCCGGGGATCTGCGGCTGGGGCTGCCGAGGTGCTGGTACTCTATACTGGCCCAAAAAAAACCACTGGAATTAACTAAAACAACACAGAGAATCTGTGGCAGAGCCAGAAACTGAACCCTAGTTCCCCCCCTCACATGAGACCACCCTTCCTTTTTCCAAAAGATGCCCTTGTGGAATATTATTTAAACAGAAACACTTTTTAGCAGGATGACACAACAAACTCTTGTAGTTACTTTGTATTTCATTGGACAGCAGCCTTTTGTGCTTCCCTCCATTTCATAATCCCAAAGCAGAGTTAATTTATTAGCTTTCAGTTCCTAATTGTTATTTTATCTTAGAGGAAGCCATATCCTTTGGAAAAACTTCTGATTCCTGTTCATTGATTTATTCTCAGTGCTTTCCCCTCCACAACCATCATGCGAGAAAATGGATCCTGAGTCTGCAAGATCCAGGATTATCATGGCCACAGAGCTCCAACTCGCTATTTATATCTCCAAGTGGTGTGTTTGTTTTGCTTATGAAGCCAGCCAATTGTAATGGAAAAGCTGTCAGTGTCTGACATACAAACTTAGTGGCAGGTCACTGGGTTTTGCTATGTGATGGCGACTCATTCCAGTGACTGCAACATGATGTTTTCTCTTTAAACCTAGCATTGCCTACTATTTTCTGCCCTTGCAAGTGACTTTTCTCTGAGTGGCAGGATAAACAACTATGGAAAGTACATTACTCTGAATCCTCTCATCTGCATACAGCTTAGACAAAGGGGCTTTGATCCACTGTGTTCTACAGGGAGCAAAAAGAGGAACCAGAATCCTTCCTACCCATTCCATAAGCCCCGGAGTCACAACAAAGCCCCTCTGCGATTGTAACATTGAAGTATGACTTGTAGTAGCCCAGTGTGGTTCCCCTTCAGTCACGCACAGGGAGGGCTAGCAGGTGGAGGGGCTTAGCAGCGTATCCGCTGCTCACACTTCTTTTACCTCTCCTCAGCCTGACACACCCGCTCTCTGGCTCTCCATTTCCTAGAATGGAGGCCACGTGTCATACAGGATCCCCTCTGACTCCTTCACAGCACAACCTCAGTGTTTCCATCGTGTCTTGGGGACATAGCTCCTTGGAGCAGGAGCTGTCCTTTTGTTCTGTGCAACCATTAGGGGAAACTGCTCTTCTGAGTTAAGTAAACAGGTGAGGGGTGGGTCGCTGAGGCCTGTAAAACCAAGCAATTTATTGTACAAAGGCCCAAGAGCTGCAGTCTTTCACAAATTTTACCTCATTTACCCAGTTCCCAAGCACGGGGCTTGAAATGACCTCTTATTTATAGCCGCTTGTTCACAGCCTTAAGACCAAGATACCCCTGTAGCTGGGCCTTCTCACATACCTATCCACAGAAGCACCATTGTTCAGCAAGTTGCAATAAGATACACCCTAACTTGTATTCAGGCATGTGGCAAGCAAGGAAAATGAGCAGTGGGATAATCCTAAATCTGATGGTCAGAGAATGCCATCATTAAAAGGAGCGGAAAGGAGGGAGTGACGCCTGGGGGCGGAGGAGAGATGGGGGCATGATAGGTAAAGCTACAATTCCACAGAACATGAAGTGCCTCAACAAAGGAGCCCTCTCAGACTGGGAATGAAACCCAGAGGGTGAACTCTTCTTCCTGGGAATCAGTTCCTCTATTAGACAGCAAAACTTAGTGGAGTGGGAGGGGAGATGGGAACATTCTTCCTTTACTGCAGAGGAGATTGCTATACAGAAAATCAAGGAGGAAGCACCTCTCCTAAGAGCAGGGGGGTTGACTTGTATCCTTCAGGGGCACCAAACCAGCCAAGGGGGCAGCGCCGTCTGGTGGAGAGGGTCATTAAACACCAACCGGGCTGCAAACCCCCCATGGGAACCCCTACCATGCCCTGTGCCCCCCCTCCCCCCATGGGTTTTTTTTGAGAGAGACAGTTGCAGGAACCAAAATGAGAACTTACCTCCAGATCAAAATATGTTCTAAAAGCGTGTCATGAAAACGTGGTCTTAACAAACTACCCAATAAATAGACAGCCAATCCCAGACAAAACTTAGGAGAACAAACACATATCAGAGAATGCAACAATAATTAATATATTAATATAAAACAATAATACAGCTGGTACAATAAAGCAATACCACAGGGAGACATACGGGGCCTCATTAGTATTCTGTTCTAATGAAGCCTGCAACACACAATGTGCATTAACCAGTGTAAAGCCTTTTTTCTGCACGGTGAATATTCCACCACTTTCCTGGCCCATTTATTTTAACTGAAAGAGGGATGATCCCATTGCCAACCCATCAGATGGTAAAAGGGATATAGTTGATTGATAATAAAAAAGGGCCTGCCATCGCTTTGCAAAATATATTTCTAATCTAAGTGCATGTGGTCTACAACATCAATGCCATACTCAAAGGAAAATAAAGATGGGGGATGGGTCAGCAGGGAGACAAAACCCAAACAAAAATCACGAACATCACTCACATTTTTTCAACCTGTGCTTGTGATACAGATTGACAGCCCTTTTAATATGAAATAAATCAGCCAGGATAAGGAATGTCGCGGAGAACATACAGATTGAGCGCTGATTGACAGAGCTTCTCTGAAACACACTCTATTTGCGCTTGGTTTTATAGCAGCTAACTTGAAAGGATGTCAGGCACTTTGAAATGTTTCAAGTGTTTTGAACCCAGCGAACAATCATAAAATGCGCTTATTGGTTCTCAGGCTGTAGTTGGAGTGCTGCAGTGATTCCTATGAAGACAATGCTGAAGAAGGCCGACCAGAAAAATCAGAGTGAGGCTTTCACTTACCATTCAGATGCCATGCAGTGATAAGAATTTTTGGACTGAGGCCAACACTCCTGTTCGGTTTACATGATATTTTTAAAAATGTTCCTTATTTTGGAAGCGCGTATTAAGTATGAGTAAGAGCACAGGTTTGCATTCTCCCTATATACTTTATAGTCACTTTTAACCAAGGGTTGGCTAGTCACACTGCTGATGAGAAATGACATTTTTTTAAGGTTCTGTGTCCAGTTCATGCCACAGCTGCCTTCCTGTTAGAGTCCCCCCAGGATTATGCCAGCTTTGATAATGTTGCAGATACTATGGTTAGCTGTCTCCTTGTATTTCCTGAAATGCCCTGTGTCTATTGTTATCTCGCAAAGCAAATACCAGCACATGTCACAGTCACACTCAGAAAAAGAGGAAAACTGAGGTCAGTGGCATTTCCAGCACATTTTAAGAGCACCTCCCTCATCAGAATGACAGTGAGGGGGTTTTGTGTGCAATTTTTAAAAGCACGATTTTTATGTGTGTGTGTGTGTGTGTGTGTGTGTGTGTGTACATCTGGTATTTCCCTTTTAATATAGAGTGCCCTGTCTCTTGAGAAAGGAAGACCTGAGTTACGCCCTCTTGTGAGCTTAGTCCAATGGGCAGGGTTATTTCAGAAAGCACCACGTTCAGTTCTGGAAGCCTGCACATAACCTGTAAGCTGAGCACTCGGGCAGCCACCCAGGAGGGATTTAAATGCCTCCCCGCTGATTAGCAGAGCACCCACAGCTGACATTATCTGTGTCTGATGGTGGTGCACATCTGCATCTTCCTTGGTGCCCACAGCAAAATGTATTCCACACAAGAAAGGAAAATATTAGTGGGAACATTGGTAGCTGGGGAAATCAATGCTGCAGGGTCATTTGAAGGGTCAACTTGTAAACAAACTTCCAACAATGCCCCATACAACACAGACGACCAATTCTTCTCTTCAGGCTTCTCTCCACCACCACTTCTCTCTTCCAGCACATATCCCTGCTTTCCCCCTCCAATACATGGCTTTGGGATGTGGTGTTTCCTCCTGCCTCACACTTTATCCTATAACCAGGTCACCCCCTCCACCCCGCATGTCTCTAGTCTAGATGATACTAATAGCCACTTCCCCACAGCAGGTTCTTTTAGAAGTTCTTAGCTAGGGGCCACTCTTTCCCCTCCCCTATTCAGTCCTTACTGGGGTCTTTGGAGAGGGCAGAAAGGCCTGAAGGCAGAGAGACTAGGGAAACTCTTTTTCCGCCACTGGTTTGTACTGTGCTCCAGCGACAGGAGAACTAGACTCCTGGCTTCATCACTGACTTGCTGTGGGATCATAGACCAGCCAGTTGTTTAAGCTATGACCTTCCAGTTTTGTCAGCTGGAAATGGAGCTAATTACCAGTCTCCTGGAGGGGTTTTAAAACCTACTGCGTTAATGTTCAAAAAAAACTTACGACTTTTGCAGGGAAGCTTCTACATCAGTGCAAAGTGGTGCTGCTACAATCCCGCCCAAGAGAAAGCACCTGGGAGCTTGCTAGCTGTTGTGCTGGGACTATAGATCCCCATTTGCAGCCCAACTACTCTAAACAGTGTCCCCTCCAGTCCACCCAAAATCATCTGTCTTGCCTGTCACTCTAACCATGCCCCTGCCCGCCCCCTCTCACCTCCGCCCCACCACCCAGTGAATCCCTGAATGGGTCCTCATCATGTTGCACAACCTATTCCCAGGTATTGTCCTTGCCTTCAAAGAAAGCTCAGCACCATGCAATCACCCTCTATCTTGCTGATCTGATCTCTGTCCATTGTCTGTCACCCTCCTTACTCCGGCAATGACACCAGCTTCTGTGCCCCTCTCTGGGCCTCATTACATGCTGCCCCTTATTCTCCTGCTTCCCAAGCCACCCCTAAAAACTCATCTCTGCTGTGTGGCCTGTGAGAGGTAGGTGGGGAGAAAAGGGAACAACACCACAAGATTTAATAGAGCCATCTAGATATTTTCATGCCTTCCCAAGGACCTGCATGATCTCATTATTGTCACCTTTGTCACCCCTCTCTCCTTTCTTGTTGATCCTAACCTGTGTCATAGCTACTTTATGTGGCAAGCTCTCTAGAGAATGTGGCTTTGACTGTCTTGTTTTTTGAGGCTTCTAATACATTTGGGATCATTCAATAAATAAATAATAATAGTAAGAGTTGCATCCCAACTTTCAAAGACGTATTACATCATGCAGAGGAGCGCTGGCTTCTAAAAGGTACCCACTCGGAAGATGAAGTAGAAGTAGCTACCACCTGGCACACCATAAAGACTATGTATGGGGTCATCAAATCCTACGACATAGATGAAGAACAGTAGCTGTGCAGACTTTGCAACCAGGCCATGTGACCAGCATCAACTCAGGGCTCCTCATCTATTCTTGCATCTGCACTGATGTTCACCAATATAACACTCAAAAATCACACAGCTCATGCATACAGCCCCGCTGACACATGTTCTGAAATAGAACCTCTTTCAATATAGAAAGTCCACAGCCACCTTTCAAACTTAATAAATGTCACAATTATCTTAGTATTGAAATGCAGACACCTCTAGGATGAAATGCAGCAGCTTAACAATCAGAGCAACATTATTTAACAGTCTTGGGCTTCAAATGAGTTAAGAATTTCTGTGTGAAGAAGATTCTGATTTCAGGGAGCATGTAGGTAGGCAGAATAATTAATTTGATCAGGATATCACACTTAATATTTCTAGCTTGGAGATCTACTGGTAAGAACTCATGATTACTCTTATGGAAAGTGGCACGGGATCTTTAATACTTACAAGTGGCCAGTTTCTCCTCCAGCAGCACAGATCCCTAAAACCATACTTGGGTATTGTTCCAAACAGCAATGATTGCCACTCAAGCTGTATTTACAGTACACCCTAAACATGAAATAAGTTACGCAATTTTGTGCTACGCAAATTGTGTATCCTATTTCAAGTTAATTTCAAAATAGGCTATTTCAGTATTTGGTGCTGACTGCACAGTGCCAAATGTCGAAATACTGTGCTGTTTCGTGGCATCACTTACTCCTCCTACAACAAGGTATAGAGGGAGGCCGAAATAGCACACAGAGTATTTTGAAAAACATTTTGAAATATTAGGCACATTTCATAGATGCAGTGTAGCTATTTCAGGATACCTCTGTATCTCAAAATAGCTCTGTAGACATAGCCTCACTGAACATGACAAGCATCACCTAAGTCAGACTCCTCAGTTGCAAAATTCAGACCTGGCTCTGGCTGTTGAAACTGACTCCCTCCAAAGTTTGCAGAACTTTGGGACCAGGGTTTTCTGTCAGTCCATTATCGTCATTGGGACCAGAAGGAAAACTAGATGCCATGGAGAGCGGATCCAAAAAACTGGTAAAGAATCACTGTTGTTCTTGTGCATAAGGTGAAGGACTTGCTTGCATGACCTTCAGTGATTCTCAGACTACTCACATTATTCCTGGAAATTAAATGCTAGCAAACCCTTCTTTACTAACTCTTATGAGGAGTGATTTGTTACTACTGAGTACTGGTGGCTTAACATTATCTTGCAATGTTATTGTGGCTTGCAGAGGTTTGGGTGGCAGCTTACAACCCAGCCTAAGTAAGGGGCAGGAGTAGGACAAAAACAGCCTGGCACTGAAAGGCACAAGCTGATCCTTCTGGTTCCAGGGAGGAAGTAATCTGCAGCAGTTCTTTTCCTGAGACTGATCGTTTCTCCTCCAAACCAGCTCCAGTGCACTGGCCAGCATGGGGAAGGGGACAGAGCTAAGTCTCCCTCCACTCTTCACCCATCTGCACAGATGGGAAACAAAAGAAGTTACAGACTGTGGCTCCAGCCATGTGCAAACCCTACACCAGTATGAAAGGTGACACCACATTGTCCTTTATTCCCCTAAACAGGCACACAACAGAACTCAGGGTTGAGCTCATAATGCCCAAAAGTTTTCCAGGCATTTTACAAACATACAAGGAGACAATTCCTTGCCCCCTACTGCTTCACTGCATGTCTCAAAGTTTTTCTACTTAATTCCTCCTCCCCATATTATCTGCCACCTCCCAAGACCTCACAGAGACATCATACAGACCAGAAGGGGGTAGAATGCAGCATGAGATCCCCTACTCCCATCGTGTACACCTTTCCCTCATAACAGTGCCATACTTTCCTTGCCTTGCTTTTGACTCTTTTGTCCATTCACATGATAAGCCTTTGCCTTGTAGAAGCTCACATTTATTCCCATCACAGAGAAGTGAAGCCTGCTTAGCAAAACAAAAAGGTTCCCCTTCCTCCCCAGCCTGCACAGATTGAGCCCAACAAGTCTCTGGTTTAAATTAAACATTTGATTATACTCCAGTTTATTTGCCCCACTGCTTTTTCCTTTCAGCACCAGCTGCGGCACCTGCTAGTAACCCTGCCCGTTATGTAGCAGGACCTCACGCTTCTCAACACAGCCCCTACCACTCCCTCAGTGTCAAGCAGTTCTCAGTGATAGATGTGACAGACGAATGGCACAAAGTCACTTAGCCAGCCTCCTTGTTTTCTACTCCACCCCCCAACATACACACACGCACCCCACTCTCCCAAGGGCTAGTTGTACTCTTGTGGCTCCCTTGCCTGGTATATCAAAAGCACAGAGACCCACAGCTCCTGGCCAGAAGGCAGTGTCAGGAATCGAAGCACAGTTCTTTGAGAGTCATAGGCTTTAAAGGGTAGCCCCTGGAGTGCTGAGCCACTGAGCTGACTCGCATCAAAACCCCTCTTAAACCTGGAAATATGATCCAGTTGGGGAATGGCTCTGATTTAATGTCATCCAAGTACCACAGGGCACACTTCTTAAAGAAACTGTTGTAAATTACTTGCAGCTAATTCTGCCACGGAGGGAGGCTATTGATATGCTCCCAAGTACAAGAGCCCTGCTTGTATCTAATAATTGTTATATCTTCTCTGAAATTTACTGCCAACATCTCAATTTTAACAATTTAAATAACAAGCTTAACCAAGCAGAACTAGGCAAAGGCAGGCTGGCTCCCTTGATGAAAGCAGGACAACTCTCATGTCTGCGCACATTTATACTTTGACATGAGCACTGATACACAAAGATGAAATCTGGTTCAAGCTGCAGCTCTCTTAAAAATTGTGACAGCTTCTTAGTCTATGCAAAACTGTTTCCAAAGTGGGCATGTCTGTTGCCTTTAGTTGGGAAGAGTGATAGGAAAAAATTACTGGATCCTAGATTAGGAAAGGTGCTAAATATTCTGTAGTGTATGCAGGGATGTTGTAGCCATGTCGGTCCTAGGATATTAGACAGACAAGGTGAGTGAGGACAAACCTTTTACAGGAGTTAGTTCTGTTGGTGAAAGAGACACAGCTTTGCTATATGGCAATTCTACTTTTTAATTAGAACATCATAAATTGCGTTCACCACCATGGACCTCCCTGCTCTGTCTATCAGCTGGGAGCCCTCTTCTTGTGGTGTCTCTCTCTCCACCACAGCTTCTCCACCATCTCTGCTGTCTGTAGGGGCCTATGTCATTCCTAGATCGCAGCATCATCCCAAAACCCACTGTATCCCCACTACTAGGGGAACAGATAGTCCTTTGCCAAGCCTCTCGCTGCAGTGGCAAACATCAGTCCACAGTCCAACCCTCACTTACCCACAACTATTTCAGATTTGGGGACAAATTATATCTTCAAATCAGTGGCACTGCCATGGGCACCCGCATGGCCCCACAGTATGCCAACATTTTTATGTCTGACCTGGAACAACGCTTCCTTAGCTCTCACCTCCTAGTGCCCCTCCTTTACCTGCGCTACATTGATGACATCTTCATCTGGACCCACGGGAAGGAGGCTCTTGAAGAGTTCCACTGTGATTTCAACAGTTTCCACCCCACCATCAACCTTAGCCTGGACCAGTCCACACAAGAAATTCACTTCCTGGACATTACTGTACAGATAAGCGACGGTCACATAAATACCCCCCTATAAGGAAAACCCACAGACAGCTATGCTGATCTACACGCCGCCAGCTTCCATCCAGGGCACACTACACAATCCATTAGTAACAGAGAGGAAGCCGTGCTAGTCTATACACTATCAAAACAAAAAGCAGTCAAGTAGCACTTTAAAGACTAGCAAAATAGTTTATTAGGTGAGCTTTCGTGGGACAGACCCACTTCTTCAGACCATAGCCAGACCAGAACAGACTCAATATTTAAGGCACAGAGAACCAAAAACAGTAAGCAAGGAGGACAAATCAGAAAAAGATAATCAAGGTGAGCAAATCAGAGAGTGGAGGGGTGGGGGGGAAGGTCAAGAATTAGATTGAGCCAAATATGTAGACGAGCCCCTATAGTGACTCAGAAAGTTCCCATCACGATTTAAACCATGTGTTAATGTGCCATATTTAAATATAAAAGCCAGCTCGGCTGCTTCTCTTTCCAGAACGGTGCGATAATTCTTCTTCAGTAACACACATACCTTTAGGTCATTGACAGAATGCCCCATTCCATTAAAATGTTGACTAACTGGTTTGTGGATCTGAGCCGTGTCTACACGTGCACGCTACTTCGAAGTAGCGGCACTAACTTCGAAATAGCGCCCGTCACGGCTACACGTGTTGGGCGCTATTTCGATGTTAACATCGATGTTAGGCGGCGAGACGTCGAAGCCGCTAACCCCATGAGGGGATGGGAATAGCGCCCTACTTCGACGTTCAACGTCGAAGTAGGGACCGTGTAGCCAATCCGCATCCCGCCACATTGAAATAGCGGGGTCCGCCATGGAAGCCATCAGCTGAGGGGTTGAGAGATGCTCTCTCTCCAGCCCCTGCGGGGCTCTATGGTCACCGTGGGCAGCAGCCCTTAGCCCAGGGCTTCTGGCTGCTGCTGCGGCAGCTGGGGATCCATGCTGCATGCACAGGGTCTGCAACCAGTTGTCGGCTCTGTGGATCTTGTGTTGTTTAGTGCAACTGTGTCTGGGAGGGGCCCTTTAAGGGAGCGGCTTGCTGTTGAGTCCGCCCTGTGACCCTGTCTGCAGCTGTGCCTGGCACCCTTATTTCGATGTGTGCTACTTTGGCGTGTAGACGTACCCTCGCAGCGCCTATTTCGATGTGGTGCCGCCCAACGTCGAAGTTGAACGTCGACGTTGCCAGCCCTGGAGGATGTGTAGACACTATTCATCGAAATAGCCTATTTCGATGTCACTACATCAAAATAAGCTATTTCGATGTAGCATGCACGTGTAGACGTAGCCCTGGAGTGTTTTGATGTCTGTTTTGTGCCCATTGACCCTTTGTCTAGGGGAGTTAGAAGTCTGTCCAATATACAAAGCATCTGGGCATTGTTGGCACATGATGGCATATATGATGTTAGTAGAGGAGCATGAGAAAGTGCCCGTGATTCTGTGAGTAACCTGGTTAGGTCCAGTGATGGTATTTCCAGAGAAGATATGTGGACAAACCTGGCAGCAGGCTTTGTTGCAGGGAAAGGTTCCAGGACTGGTGTTCCTGGGGTATAGACTGTGGCTGTTAGTGAGGATCCTCATAAGGTTGGGAGGTTGTCTGTAGGAGAGAACAGGCATGTCACCCAGGGCCTTCTGGGGTGTAGCATCCTGATTAAGGATAGGTTGTAGGTCTTTAATAATTTGTTGCAGTGGTCTGAGTTGGGGGCTGTAGGTGATGACCAGTGGTGTTCTGTTCTTGGCTTTTTTGGGCCGATCTTGGAGTAGCTGGTCTCTGGGTATTCGTCTGGCCCTGTCGATTTGTTTTTTTACTTCTCCTGGTGGGTAATTCAGGTTTATGAATATTTGGTAAAGTTCTTGTAGTTTTTGGTCTCTGTCAGTTGGATCAGAGCAAATGCGATTGTACCTAAGAGCTTGACTGTAAACAATGGATCCAGTCATGTGTGCAGGATGGAAACTAGAAGGGTGTAAATAAATATAGCGATCAGTAGGTTTTCGGTGCAGTGTGGTACTGATCAGGCCATCCTTGATTAGTACTGTAGTGTCCAGGAAATGTATCTCTTGCATGTTGTAATCAAGGCATAAATTGATGGTGGGGTATAGATTGTTAAAGTCTCTGTGGAATTCTTCTAGAGCCTCTGTACCATGGGTCCAAATCATAAAGATGTCATCATCCAGCCAGGCACTAAGGTACAACTGTATTTGCTCTGATCAGTCAGACAGAGACAAACATCTACAAGACCTTTACCAAGCTTTCCTCAAACTACAATATCCACCTAAGGAAGGGAAGAAAGATTGATAGAGCCAGGCAAGTACCCAGAAGCCACCTGCTACAAGACAGGCCTCGCAAGGAAAACAAGAGAACACCACTGACCATCACATACAGCGCCCACCTAAGGCCTCTCCAGCGCATCATCAGTGATCTGCAACCCATCCTGAACAATGATCTTTCACTCTCACAGACCTTGGGAGGCAGGCCTGTCCTCGCCTATAGACAGCCTGCCAACCTTAAACAAATCCTCACCAGCCACTACAAATCACACAGCAGTGACTCTAGGCCTGGAACCAGCCCCTGCAACAGTCCTCGCTGCCAACTCTGCTCACATATCTATGGCAATGACATCATCATAGGACCTAACACCAACTATACCATCAGGGGCTCCTTTACCTGCACATTGACTAATATAATATATGCCATCATGTGCCGGCAATGCCCGCTGCAATTTACATTGGCCAAACTGGACCGTCTCTCCATAAAAGAATAAATGGACATAAATCAGACTTCAGGAACAGTAATGTACAGAAGCCTGTGGGAGAACACTTCAATCTCCCTGGACACACAGTGGCAGATTTAAGGGTGACAGTTCTGAAACAAAAAAATTTTAAAAATCAAATGGAGAGAGAAATCTCTGAGCTGCAATTTATTTGCGAATTTGACTCCATTAACCATGGATTAAACTGAGACCAGGAGTGGCTCGCAGCTTACAAAGGCAGTTTCTCTGCTCTGGGTGCTAATAGCTCCCTATTAGACTCTGACAAAGGCTCACATCCCCCTGCCCGATCTGACTTGTTTTCTCCTCTTTTGATAAGTAGTGTTGATACTGGGCCATTTCCACCTTGCTGAATAGACATTGTCAGCTCTGGTCCTCCCTCTTACTGGGACCCCACTCTTTAAACACCCCTCTGAAACCACCCCCTCACTCATGCATCTGATGAAGCAGGTCTTTGCCCGTGAAAGCTTATGCTCCAAAATATATGTTAGTCTATAAGATGCCACAGGACTTCTTGCTGTTCTCAAAGCTACAGACTAACACGGCTACCTCTCTGATGTTAGTCTATAAGGTGCCACAGGACTTGTTGTTTTTGAAGATAGACAAACACAGCTACCTCTCTAATACTTTCAACCCGTCACCCTTCTTATAGGGCTCAGCCTGGCCTTCACTCGCAGTTCCTAAGCCTTCCTCTGATCGGCTGGGTTCTGAACAGCCCATGCTAGCAGTGAAAGATTGCTGACATAATCACACGAGGATATCACATGCCAAAGTGAGGACAGGTTAGGCGGATGATTTAAAACCAATTATATTTCATTTATGGGCAGGGCGTGTGCAAGGAGAACAGCTGTCATGTACCAAGTCTCAACAACTCTCCCCTACCTGAGTTGCTATTTAAGCTTCAGGTGGACGGAAACCTGACTTCCTGCTACAGATTATTAGCTACCTTCTACAATTCTGAGGTAATCTAGAGCTGAGCTAGATTCAATGCCACAAAAGCTGTTTAACAGCTGACCTTGTGTCAGCCCGAAGGTGATGTAGAACTATCACAGGTTGAACCTCTCTAATCTGGAAACTCTCTCATCCGGCAACATCCGTAATCCAGCATGATTTTAGTTAACCAGACAACCATTTATCCTGGAAGTGGCCAAGTTTCCTGTGGGCCCATAAAATTTGTTTACGGCCACCAGTCCTGGCTCTCACTGTTCTGTGCTGTTATTTAGCTGTAATTTACCCCTAAACATCTTCTAAGAACCCAGTAAGCAGTGGAAGTGTTCGTAATGTGCTAGACAATATTGACCTTCGAAAGTCCGGCAAATTCTCATGTCTGGCACCAGTCAAGTCCCAAGAGTGCTGGACTAGAGTGGTTCAATTTGTATTTCACTCAGCTATACCTTTAGCTTCCCCACTCCCTTGTGTGGCTCTGTTTGACAGAGGAGACTATATGCCCCATTCTTTTCAGATTTAATTGAAATTGGGTGCATAACACTTGGAAGATTATGAGAGCTTATCAGCTTCTATTTATTTCATTCTTGGCTGGAAGTTCTCCCTGTTGTGCTGTAGCTGGAGTAAGCCATCATTATGATCAAACTGTCCTTGCTTCTACGAATTCACAAGTGATAACAGAGCTCCATCATCTTGCTCTTTTCTTTCCTCACTTCTTGACTCCCTCTTTCAGCTCCCTCTAGTGTTTTCAAATACGTACTGTATTACTGTACTCCTGCTCTTGCCATTTAGAGAGAGCACTTGCCCTTCCTTGTAAGATGGCTGTGTCTTCTTGACTGTATGGATGGAATTCCTTGAGGTCACAGGAGCTGACTATGTTCCAGATATGGCTACAGATGTTAGTGAGCACTTATATGCTGACAAAAAAAGTCCACATCACAAATGCTTGGTGGCCAATATTGTGCAAGTTTTAACAGGCCAGTTCACACCTGATGGCTATGGAGACCAAATAGGGGAGCTGATAAGGTCATTTAAGGTTTGCTTATCTGCCGCAGAAGCAATGGAAACCCTGGAGAACAATGAACTCATTTTTCCCTAACTGGAATAACCCAGACAGGGAAGACAAAATACCATGGCTGTGGCCACGCTTGGCCAAAATTTCGAAAGGCTCATGCTAATAGCCAAATCAGAGGATACTAATGAGGCACTGAAATGAATATTCAGTGCCTTATTAGCATGCTGCCAGACGCGGCACTTCAAAAGTGCCACATTTCGATCGCGTGCAGCTCGTCTGCACAGGGCCCTTTTCGAAAGGATCCCACAAACGTCGAAATCCCCTTATTCCTATCAACTGAACTCCACAGCACAAACCCAACCCAATGGTTAGGAATAAGGGGATTTTGACGTCTGCAGGGTCCTTTAGAAAAGGGCCCTGTGTAGATGAGCCACACGCGATCAAAACACGGCACTTTCAAAGCGCCGCAGCTGGCAGCATGCGAATGCTAATAAGGTGCTGATTCAGCACCTTATTAGTATTCTCCAATTTGGCCATTAACATGGCCCTTTCGAAATTTTGGCCAAGTGTGACCACAGCCCATGAGTGTGAACTTTCAGACATTCTTAGTCATTCTGATGCTGAAAGCAGGCGGGACGGGGAGGGACGATTTGCCCCCTACAGAAGCTGATGAACAATCCTAAGGGAATCATCAGTAGCATTTCTCGGGTATGTCCACTACCTCTATTGCCAGTTCCACGGGCATCTGCTACCCTGGTTGCCCTGAAACTCCCACACGGGAGGGTTCTCAATGTGGAGGGGAAACTTGACACCAATAAATCCATTTAGAACCTCTATGACTTGGGCCAGCTTTCCCTCAGATTTAGGAGGGGAAACAGTCTGTTCCAACTCACTCTCCAGAACAGGTGAGCCAGAATTTCATGGCAAGGGTTCGTGAGCATAAAAGGGAGCAGAAGTATCATGGGCCCAGATCTCCAAATGTATTTAGGTGCCTAATTTCCATTGATCTTAACGGGAGTTAGATATGTAAATACCTTTGAGGATGTGCAGTATGTCAGAGTCTCACTGCATTAACTACACACTGAGGAAAATATAATTAGAGTAAACTGTTTGATTAAATAAACAACCTCTTTATGCAGAAGCTCAATGCCACAGGAAAATCACATAGTGCAGGTACCAGTAGAACCCAGTAAATGAGCACAGCAGTGGAAATGCCCCTGTTGGCTACAGTCCAGAGAATATGCAGATGAGCAACACTATCACTGAGTGGTAAAGGACAGTCACTGCTTGCACAGTTCTGTAAGAAAGATTTTTCTTGTATCTTCTGCTTGGCTCCCACATGGTGAGATCATATGAGATACTGCTGCTGAAAAAATACCATTTCTGAAACGGTGCTAAAACCCCAAGCAATGGCAGACTTTCTGAAAGAACTTAAAAGGAGAAGGAAGAAAATAGTCAAAACTTTGAAAATCCTGTGCTCATTCATTTGCAATCCAGGCTTATGCATATGTGAGTTTATATAAGAGCAGGTTCAAGACAAAAGATTACTACAGGTTGAACCTCCCTTGTCCAGCACCCTTGGGACCTGACCAATATCAAATGAGAGAATTTGCCAGACCATCGGATGTCAATATTTTCTAGCAGCATTACCAACACTTCCACTGCTCACTGGGCTCTGAGAAGACACTTAGGGGTAAATTAAAGCTAAGTAACTACACGAAACACTGAGAACCGGGACTGGTGGCTGTCAATAAAATTGATAGGATTGTGGGACACTTGGCCACACCCATGATAAGCGGTCATCTGGCTAATTAAAATCATGTCAGACCATGGATGCTGCTGGATGAAAGAGTGCTAGACTAGAGAGGTTTAGGAGGTTGGACTTGAAGACCTCCTGAGGTCTCTTCCAACCCTATGAACCTATACCCAGATTTCCAGCATACTTAAGTGCACAGGTGTTCAAATGCCAGCATTTAGGACAAGCCTTTCTTTAGTTTAAACATCTTTGGCCTAGATTGTGGCTTTGTCACAAGCTTTGTATATAGGTTAGCACATAATTATACTGTTCCAGTGCATGGAAGGAGTTACTCTGCTTTGGGCAGCATTTCCTGCTTCTCCATTCCATTTGAAGTTGAGGAGGACAGTGATTTGCTGCAGGCTTATACTACTAGCTCATTACATCACCACTCCTGTGCGGGCTGGTGTGTTGGGGAGGGAAGACCCAAGATTTTCCCATTTCCTGCCCATATGCTCCAGGGAGGAGAGTAACAGGCACAAAGTGACTATTTACTCACACACACCTGGAACCTGTGCTGTACTGAAAAGTATAAGCTCTCTTCCCTTCCCTGCTAGAGACGCTTGCCTCTCGGGGGCCCGATAGGAAAGCGTGAGCGCTGGACCTAGCAGAGTCTGTCTGCAGCAGAGTCTGTTTGCAGCCACCAACCGTAAGGCAAGGTTAGCTGTGCTTCTCTGTTTTTAGGGAGCAGTCTGCTTTGACTTTGTATGCTTTGCATTCCTGTGTGCTGTCATTTTGAATTATAAGACTAAAAATAGTGTTACATTATAACCTTTCAGCAAGAGTCTTTAATATTTTTATCTAACTTTTCTGCATGTATGCTGTGGCTGTAAGGTATAGGTAGCCCAAGCAGTGGTCCAAGGGATTCTTACTCCCTCTTATGTACGCCTATGAACAATTGTCATCAGTATCTAGTCCTTTATAGACACACGATCATTGCACTCCACACAGTCATATACTTTGCAAAGCCTATGAAAAGCTTTCATGTCAAGGTCTCTTTGAACCACAATATTGTATTGCATTACACTTTGTAAACCTGTTTTATTTATAATATGACAGATGCGTATAGAGAACTTGCCTCCGAGCGTAATTTGCAGATTGCTTTTTAAAATACGTAATGGCATATGCCATTCTGTTCGCAATAACGGAGAAGATCGTCTATAATTACTGAAGTAACGTTGACTATTTTGGTGGTCAAGAAACCTCTTGCAAGAAGCCCTGGTGATGGGTTTGTGCAGAAAAGCCACAGCTCCAAATTAAATAAGATCAAACTTTGAAATAAACAAGGATACCCCAAGCTGGCAGTCATTGCTGAGGTAATTATTTAGTATGTTTATTACTGTAGTGCCTAAGGGCCAGCCACAAGAACGGGCTTCCATTGTGCTAGGCATTGCACAGAGAAGTAAACAGCCCCATCTCAAGGAGCTTAGACTCTTAGTGACCCATGGATACCCTTAGGTTTCTTAGCTGTGGGTTGGAAGCTCCACTGACAGAAGCAAAGCACACTTGGCTTCATCTCCTTCCTTTCATCCCACCTCCTTCTCCACTACTGTTTCTGCTCCTGAATGAGATACCTCTAGCCTTTCCCTCACAAATTATGGCATTATTAGAGTGGGAAGAACCTGTCTCTTCAGATGCCAGCTACCTCCTGGCATGGAGACCTTCTGAGCTCCATGACAATCCCTCTGTACATATAACTGTATGGCTTCCCAGCCAGAAGGTTCAAAATACCGGTAGGGCAGGTCAGGTAAGAATATGCTTTCCAAAGGAAGTGGAAACAGGGCCATATGAGACTCACAGGGGGCAACAATCCCAACCTGACATACTAGAAACTTGGCAAAATGGAATGAAATTACAAGCTCGATAGCTACTGCAGAATGGTCATGGAGTGAGCATTTGGTAGACTGCAATTTTTTTGGAGCTGCCTATGCACCTATGCAAATGCCAATATGGCAAATGCAGTTTTTAATTGTCACCCGCTGCACCACCATAATGTCTGGGCAGATGTAGGGGGTCTTTCTGCCCCAAGGGGGCTCAGAACAAGTCTGATTTACAAACGCTCTTCAGGCGGCTGGATACTACCTGAGTGCAAACTGGTGCCCGTTCCCACAGAGTATGGGAGATCAGGGATGCCAGAGGTGCACACATCTAGCACAGCAGGGGAGCAGAAGACGACATGCCCTTGAGCTGAGGGACACAGTCACACTTTAAGCAGTTGCTAGAAATGCACATGATGTAACATGGGCACAAACTTTTGGAGCTACGTACCAGGTTTCATTCCCCTTTAGCTGAAGTTGTATTCCTGTGACTGCACACACTGAAGACAGGGTATCTCCACCAGGTTATCACCTTCGGGTTGGGTTTGTGCTGTGGAGTTCTAATATGGCCATTCTGCAATATTTCTGTCTTCATTATTCACACTTGCATACAATCCTCATATAAGGAGCATTCAGTGTCTCTTAATGTTCTTATGAAGGTTTGCTTGGGGGCATTGTATGCAGATTTTTTAACTGTTCATTTTCAGGAGCATTAACTGCATTTAGGGACCGTTATAGAGCACTACTGTGTTTGAAACTGGCTAAGATGTCGGCTGTGTGGGAGAAGGGGCTGTTGAAGCATGAGACAGTGGCAGATGCTGGCATTGCCTGTATTGTCCCTGAAATTATGTTGTGATTTTCTGCAGGTGAACTAAGCCATAAGCACATTTTCTGTGTTGTAGAGAGTTCTGCTAAGCTGAAAACAAGTAGAGCTTACTGCGAGCATGTAACATTAACTGCACTCCCCTCACCCCTCCTGGATCTCCTTGGGACATCAGATATTTCTGAAACTGGGGAGGGGGATGATGGACAGACAAAACAGTGTTTGCAGCATCACAGCACCAGAGTATGCTACATGTGCAGTGAGTCACATACCCCAGTCCCAAATCTGAAAATGTCTTCAGTTCATCGTACTTAGGAAGGAGGGTCCATGCAGAGGTCAAGGAAAGGACAACATGTGTTGAAACTACTAGATGGAATGTGCTGTTAAAACATTTTTAAAAAGAAAGATCAATCAAAAATCTAGAAATGTCAAGGAATGGGACTGGGAGCACCTACCAAATGTTACTGTCTCTGAAGTCATCTCCTTGCCTGTCTCTGACCAGGAAGGCAAAAGTGGGAGGAAATCACTCTTGGGGAAAATGAGGACATCAGCTCAGCATTTGGAGGACTGCATATTGGGTGGGAATCTGGGACTCCACAGGCTCATTTTTGCCCTCCTGGATGTTTGGGGGATCCCTTATGGAGGGATTTTGGGTATCTGTGGAGGGTGAAGACCCAGGAGTTCTACAGGCTGCATGTTCTCCTGCTGGTCACTCAGGCTACGTCTACACGTGCACCCAACTTCGAAATAGCTTATTTCGATGTTGCGACATCGAAATAGACTATTTCGATGAATAACGTCACGTCCTCCAGGGCTGGCAACGTCGATGTTCAACTTCGACGTTGCTCAGCCCAACATCGAAATAGGCACAGCGAGGGAACGTCTACACGCCAAAGTAGCACACATCGAAATAAGGGAGCCAGACACAGCTGCAGACAGGGTCACGGGGCGGACTCAACAGCAAGTCGCTCCCTTAAAGGGCCCCTCCCAGACACACTTTCATTAAACAGTGCAAGATACACAGAGCCAACAACTAGTTGCAGACCCTGTATATGCAGCACGGACCCCCAGCTGCAGCAGCAGCAGCCAGAAGCCCTGGGCTAAGGGCTGCTGCCCACGGTGACCACAGAGCCCCGCAAGGGCTGGAGAGAGAGTATCTCTCAACCCCCCAGCTGATGGCCGCCATGGAGGACCCCGCTATTTCGATGTTGCGGGACGCGGATCGTCTACACGTCCCTACTTCGATGTTGAACGTCGAAGTAGGGCGCTATTCCCATCCCCTCATGGGGTTAGCGACTTCGACGTCTCGCCGCCTAACGTCGATTTCAACTTCGAAATAGCGCCCAACACGTGTAGACGTGACGGGCGCTATTTCGAAGTTACTGCCGCTACTTCGAAGTAGCGTGCACGTGTAGACGCAGCTCCAGAGGCACAGCCATCCCATCCATAGGACAGTTAAGGGTGCCTACCCCAGGCACTGTGCTTTCAAGGGCCCCACAGTGGCTGCACCAACTGTAGGATGAGACGGTACCTCATGTTAGCGGTGGGACACAGGGCATCCCCAGGGATTACTGGGGGGAACCTGGCCCTCTCAGTGGGGAGCTGGAGCTACCTGGCAGCCTGCTCCACCCTGCTCCCTGTACCCCATCCCACTGCACTCCTCTTCACCACAGCCACAGGAAGCAGAATGCCCTGCAGTGAAGTTGAACACAGCAGGCTGGGCTACAGGCTTCAGGGTGGAGCAGACTGACAGGTTGCTGCCGCTCCCACAGCTGCAGCTAGGGCACTGTGAGGGGCTGCCCTGGGCCCTGCACTCCTTTTGGGATGGCCCTGCTCAGGGAACTTCTTGCAAGAAGATCCTCTGGCTCAGCAGCACCCTGAGCAGCAGCCAGAGAAGTAGGTGGTGGTGGTGGGTTGTGGACAGAAGGTCACGGAATCTTAAAAATGTAGGGCTGGAAGGCACCTAAAAAGTCACTGAGTTCAGCACCCCTATGCTGAGCCAGGACCCAATAACCCTAGCCCACTGCTGACAGATGTTTGTCCAAACCTCCAGCCATGGGGATTTCACAACCTCCCTTGGTAGCCTATTATAGAGCTTAACTATCCTTCTCGTTAGAAAGTTTCCCCTAATATTTAACCTAAATCTCCCTTGCTGCAGATTGAGCCCATTATTTCTTGTCCTACTTTAAGTGGACATGGACAACAATTAATTACCATCCTCTTAAGAACAACCCAGAATATATTTGAAGACTGTTATCAGGTTCTCCCACCAGTCCCCTTATCTCAAGACTAAACAGGTCCAGTTTTTTAAAAGATTTTCTAAACCTTTAATCTTTTTTATGGCCCTCTTCTGAACTCTCTACAGTTTGTCCACACCCATCCTAAAACGGGGCACCCAGAAGAGGACACAGTACTCCACCTGAAACATTGTCCATGCTGAACAGAGTGGGACTGTTACCTCCGACGTCTTGCATACAATATTCCTGTTCACATGCCCTAGAATATTAGCTTTTTTGCAGCTTTTTAGTAATCTCGGCAGTAGGCAGACCTCAAACTTGTTCAACCACCAGTTCAATGAGCTCCTCCATGAGGGAATGCTCCCTTTCGCTCATGCCTCCTGCTCTGTGAACTATCTGTGTACCTTCCTGATAAGAGCCCACTTCACCAGGGACCTGCAGCAATTCAACCCACTCCATCACTGCCCTTAGGAATTCAAACTCTCCTGTTTTTTCCTGTCCATCCCTACAAGCAGTTCTTCCAGGGTCCTTCTCCATCTGCTGTCTTTGAAGTCTCTAAATCATATTGTGAGGAACTCAGTAACTCAGCTAGGGGTGAGAGGGTCTGTTACACAAGTGGGTGGGCAGGTGAGTTTCTGTGGTCTGCCATATGCAGAAGGTTAGATTAGAGGATCATGATGGTCCCTTCTGGGATTAAAATCTATGAGTCTTTGGGGTGCTGCTGCTGCTGCTGCTTTCATAGTGGAATGACTTCCCTCTCAGGAGCCGAAGTCCTGTCAATCCAAAGACAAGAGTAGCAGAAGAAGCGAGAAATCCCTTTGCATAACAAAAATTTGCTGTGGAAGGTCACATTATAGATTTTATTCAGCATTCCAGGAGTCGTTCTCAAACAACTTTTGCAGCCCATAAGGAGGGAGCAGAGGCTAATAGAGGTAAGGAAAATGCACTGATGTTTTAAAATTACAAAATGGTCACTATATTTCAAGGGGATGGAGGTGGAGAGGTTGTTGCTCCTCCCAGGGGCTAGATTACCAGTTTTTATTATCTTCTTCAAAGGCTAGCAACCATCTGGAGAACATCATAGTTTTCAAACTGCCAAATGGAAAAGCAGAATGGCTTTCCACTTGTGTGGAGGAAATCCCGCCATCTATGCCAGAGAGAAGTTTTTGCTAATGGTCACCCTCTACATGTGAACCAAGATGCTGTTAAATCATGCTAGCATGAAATCAGCTGCACCCATTGTCCACAGCAGGTAATTTTCACAGGCTAGATGAAATCTGACAGGTAAATGAGAAAAGACAGCGGGGTAGGAGACTAAAGGAGTTTGGTGTGTTCAGGACACTGAGAAGAAGGGACTGATGAATAGGAGGAAGTCAGGGCTGCGATAGGGGAGATGTATGGAGAACAACACAGGGATGCCTTTTCTGGCTCCAAAGGGAGTTAAAAATGAACAAACATCTCACCCCACACACACTCCTCCTCAAAACAACCAGCTGGTGGTCTGAACACTTGTGCGTGCGTTTATGGTTCAGTTTTAAACAGAAATATTTGAGATTTCCCCCAAAACCTTGAAAAATCAAGAAACTGTCTTAAGAAAATGTGCAGTGTTTTGCTGTTTGCATTTTAAACCAATTTCATGATTTTTAGGAGGGTCTGGCTCATGAATTTTCAAGTTATAGGGTTGCAATATAGCTAAAGGTATTTTGTCTCAAAGCTCCTTACGCACGGAGCTGGTGGGAGGTGGAAAAGATGGCTGACAGTAGAAGGGGAGGAGGCCCTGAACCAGCCTGATGGCAGAATCCTTAGGGAAGGAATGGAGGGTGGAGGGGCAGAATTATGGTCATACTGAAGGGTGTGGTCACCTTCTCACACTCCCTTCTGTTTCATGTCTATTTTCTTCCCCAAAGACTTTTCCTGCCCAATCTCTTGCTTACCAGTGCATCATGTAGGTCTGACAGATTACTAATTACCATTAACAGTTCCCCTAGTGGTGTGATTAAGAATTACACCTTCCATTCTAACAAAGCACTCAACCTTGTTTTAAACTTGTTTCTAGGATATGAATAATATCACTCTTCTCTAAACATCTCTTTTGCTGCGGTGATCTTACAGTGGTTACCCCCCACTTCTGAAATTCCTCTCATTTCTGCTATTGCCACTTGTAAAAATTACTGTAACATGTTTGTCTCCCTGGGGTGTTTTCGAAGCAATCACCATTGGTCCCGAGCTTAACACCTTCTCAAGCTCTTTATTTTCTTATTTTTAAATTGAATTTCAGTTGCAAATGTGTTGTTTTGTTTTCACATTTGTTTCCATTAATGGCACTACCATGAATGCTTTGGCCTGGTGAAACAGAGTATAAATTACACTTATTGATTAGTTTATTACCATGTATATCAGCTACTGGCATTTATTAATAATGATTTATTATTATTTCCAGACCTCACGTGTCAAAGACACCAATCCTAAATCCTTCAGAATGCCAAGCTGTACTGAGTTAAATCAGTATCCAAAATAGGTTGGCACAGATGAAACAAAGCCCACCAACTTTGTCAGCTCTTGCAATAACCCCTAACCGTCTTACCAAACTCAAGAAATCTGCCACAAGCACCTTGCAATGACCTGATGCTCAGATAGCTACAAAAAACGGGAAACTGGACAGATGACCAGTTCCATTCTCTGTGTACATCCTTTCTGTTCCTAAAACAGGTGTTCCCATGTCTGCAAGTCACAAGCGTAGCAGACCCTAAACCAAGTGAATGTGGGCTTAGCTTACCCATCCCCTAGGTTTTCCAGGCTACATCTGGGACTTAACAGAAAGCAAATTCATGTCTTGAGAGAATCAGAGACTTTAAGGCCAGAAGGGACCATCATGATCACCTACTCTGACCTCTCGAATATTGCAAACTGTACAACCTCGCTGACCCACTGCTGCAGTATATACATAATCTTTGGCCAAGTTACTGAAGTCCTCAAACCTTGATTTAAAGATTTCCAGTTACAGAGAAGCCATTATTTACTCAAGGTCAAACCAGCCTGTGATTCATGCTTGCTAGTGTATACCAAGTTCCATCACCGTATCTCAAAGCACTTCCAAGGGAGACACTGGTAGCTAGTGTGCATCTCTTGAAACATGTCCTTAACCAACATGCAAGCCTCTCTGGCCACATGCTTATATTCAAGATGATAGAAAGCAAATGAACTGCTTGGGCAGAAAGCAGAAAAATAATAATTTCTAAATCCAAAGTCTCATTTGATGATCAAGTCATTGCACCCTTGCCTAAGCCAGACAAGTTGTATAAGAACTGTCCAAAGACTGATGAGAAAAAAGAATCATATATATCTATAGATAGAGATAGATATGATATGTACCTACACAACAATGCACGGCACAACTTCTTACGTCTCTTACCTCCCACAGTAACTGAAGCAAGAGGAGACTTGATAGAAGCCAGGAGCCCTATTCCCAGGCCACTTATCAGTCTCCTATATAATACTGGCTGTTAGCATGCTATCTTGATAATATTAGAGAGTCTCTGGTACATTTAAAATAAAAATGTACAAGTCATATACGAGTTATGACCTGAATCCTATTGACATTTATGTGAATGAATAACTTTATGTTACAGATTATAGTAACAGAATGTTAGCAAAGGGATAGATAATAAGACAGAAAATACCATAATATCACTATATAAATTCATGAATATGTGAATATTGCATGAAGTTCTGGTCACCCCATCTCAGAAAAAGATCTATTAGAATTGGAAAACAACAGGCAACAAAAATTATTAGGGGTATGAAACAGCTGCCATATGAGGAGAGATTAAAAAGATTTGAACTTTTCATTTTGTAAAAGAGATAACTAAGAAGGGCTATGATAGAGGTCTATAAAATTGTAACTGGTGTGGAGAACATAAATAAGGAAGTGTTATTTACTCCTTAACATAACACAACAATCAGGAGTCCCCCAATGAACTTAATAGGCATCAGGTTTAGAAAAACAAAAGGTAGTATTTCTTCACACAAGGCAGTCCGCCTGTGGAACATGTCAGGAGACATTGCCAAAGCCAAGACTATAACAGGGCTCCAAAAAAGAACTAGATAAGTTCATTGAGGATAGGTCCATCAGTGGCTATAAGCCTAGATGGTTAGGGATGCCGCTCCATGTGGTGGGTGTCCCGAGTCTCTGAGTGCCAGAAGCTAGGAGTCCACAACAGAGGAAGAGTTACTTGATAAGTCTCCTGTTCTGTTCATTCCCTCAGAAGCAGCTGGAATTGGCATCTGTCACATCCTTGGCTAGATGGACATTTGGTCTGAAGCAGTATGGCTGTTCTTGCCTTCTTACAACAAATGTTTGTGGGACCAGGGCCCTCCTTTTTAAAACAGGGATTGTAAGAGTAAAAATAAAAAATAAGACTGTTGTAGTAAACTTAAATGATGGCCATTGGATATGGTGGGGCTGACAGCCACTGCAGGCTCTGGGGCAAGGTGTGGGAGGGGCCAGCTCCTGGAAGGGGCAGGGCTTCAGGCAGTAGGGGAGGAGCTTCTGGCAACGAGCCCTTGGCTCTTCCCAGATGGTTCCAGCAACAGTGCAGAGGGGCCTGGTGCTCTGGCTGCCACTGTAGCAACAGCAGGGGCCAGGAGCTCCAGGCATCTTTGAATCTCTCGGTTCTAGTCCAATTATACCTTTTGCCCCTCTCCCCACTCCTTGGAGGGCCTGATTGTCTAAATAGACAACATCTGTCACATATCTTTATTTACTTGCTTCTGATGTTAACCTTTGTATTTGTGATAATTTTCTTACAAGGTGCTTCTTTTTCATTCTGCTCCTGATCTGCTTTTCTGAGGTGACATCAGGTGCGGAACAGTTCAAGTTGCAGCAATGTCACTTTCAAATTCTGACAACTGTAACGAACAGTCAATAAGATGAGCTTGTTTTACTGCTCCACCAGTGCTGGGAACAAAACTTGCTTTCTTCGCTAGCACTGTCGCTACACGCACACATTTTCCCTCCTGCTGTTTTCAAAGCTGTTGAAGCAGTCACTCGAGTCTTAGAGGGCCAAACATTTGAATGATTCAAAATACTAATAACCCAGTGGGCCATACTGTGGCTGGCCCACATGACCACACAAACGTGCCTGGGAAGTAAGACCCCACCCCCACTTCCATCACAGTCAGCCTGAGCCTAGGAGCTGGCCTCTAAGGGCTAAATTGACACTGCCTGGTCTCTGTTCCTCTCCGCTATCCCAGTTAGATGGGAAGAAAGGGGCGGAGAACACAGAGAAACTTGGCCTCATCTCTGTGGGCCAGGCAGTGCCACTGAGTTGATGTGGGAAGGAAAGGATAGTATCCTGCAGTGGGGAAGAGCCAAGAGCAGACTGCTAGCCTCCTGGATCAAAGAGGGGACCATTGAGGGAAACACATCTTGCTGAGATGTATCTTCTGCCCTAGCTACCCCAGTGGTGAGGCAGCTATGCAGTGCACCTTACACAGTGCAGACTGAAAAAGCAGCACCACAGAGTCAAATGCTTATAGCCACTTAAGGGCTGAAGTGAAGAAAGGCACTGTTACCACAGGACTACATGGGACTGTGAAGGAAGGAGGGCCTGGCCTCCCAGGTCTTAAAGAAAACCTCTGGGCCCAGCTAGCCCCGCCCCCACTTTACCTTCAACCAAAGCCAGGTCCAGAGGGAGGAGGAAAGGAAGGAGCATGGCTCAGTTTGAGGCTGACTAGCAAGAAGGCAGGAACCCAGTTCAGTAGTCTCATGGCATGAACCAGAGCCCCCTGGCAGCCATTGGAGCAAGTAAGCCCCCACCATACCCCTCTGGGAAAAAAGGAGGGGGGCAAACCACTGAGAAACCACAGCTATGGGGGGATCTGGACTGTTGGGACCACGTGCCAAACTTGAGGACTCGATAGAGAATGGTTCAGAGTTCCTGGGCTATGAATACAGCGGGCAGGGGGCCAGTGCCCCCCTGTTTCTGCCCACCCCCCTACTCTGTGATCTAGCCCCTAGGCTACCCAGCCACCAGGGATCTGGCCACATGGACATTCTTCTGTGGGTCTCCCTCAATCCCTTCAGCTGAAATCATTCAACTTTATTTAAACTGGACCACAGGAAAAGTGAGAATGACTCTGTGACCCAGTTCCTCTTCCCATTGTCCCCACTGCACTGTCTTGTGTGGACATACGCAACTTCTGAGCATCTCTACCGGATCAGGCCCCACAGGTATTTCCTAGACTGTTTTCATAGAATCATAGAAGAGTAGGACTGGAAGGGACCTCAAGACGCCATTGAGTCCAGCCCCCTGCCCTCATGGCAGGACCAAGCACTTTCTAGACCATCCCTGAAAGCCATCTATCTAACCTCTTCTTAAATATCTCCAGTAATGGAGATTCTACCACCTCCCTTGGCAATTCATTCCAGTGTTTGATCACCCTGGCAGTTAGGAACTTTTATGTCCAACCTGAACCTCCCCTGCTGCAATTTAAGTCCATTGCCTCTTGTTCTATCCTCAGAGGCAAGGAGGAACAAGTTCCCTCCCTCTACCTTATGACACCCTTTTAGATACCTGAAGACTGCTATCATGTCCCCCCTCAATCTTCTCTTTTCCAAACTAAACAAGCCCAATTCTTTCAGCCTTTCTTCATAGGTCATGTTCTCTAGACCTTTGATCATTCTCGTTGCTCTCCTCTGGACCCTCTCCAATTTCTCCACATCCTTCCTGAACTGCGGTGCCCAGAACTGGACACAATACTCCAGCTGAGGCCTAACCAACGCAGAGTAGAGCGGGAGAATGACTTCTCGTGTCTTGTTCACAACACACCTGTTAATGCATCCTAGAATCATGTTTCTTGTTTTGCAACAGCATCACACTGTTGAGTCATATTTAGCTTGTGGTCCACTATAACCCCTAGATCCCTTTCTGCTGTACTCATTCCTAGGCAGTCCTTTCCCATTCTGTATGTGTGACACAGATTGTTCCTTCCTAAGTGGAGCACTTTGCGTTTGTCCTTATTAAACTTCATCCTGTTTGCCTCAGCCCATTTCTCCAGTTTATCCAGATCCTTTTGAATTATGACCCAATCCTCCAAAGAAGTTGCAACCCCTCCCAGCTTGGTATCATCTGCAAACTTAATAAGTGTACTTTCTATGTCAATATCTAAATCGTTAATGAAGATATTGAACAGAACCGGTCCTAAAACAGACCCCTGTGGAACCCCACTAGTTATACTTTTCCACTCTGTTCCTGGATCCTGCTGGGCTTATATGTGAAATAATGCCAGCTGTGGAAGAAACTTGGATGTTGAAGAAACTTTCACTGCAAAAGCTTTGGCACTGAGCAAATCTAGGCGCCTACAGGGTCAGATGGCTCACAAGCAGGGTAGATTGCTGTAGTACGTAAAAAAAGTACTATGCCAGCTAAATCTTAGGTTCAGGCTTAGAAGTACATTTGTGGAGCAATTGAAATGAGAATTTAGCACAGAGAGTGAAAGCCAGGCCCCAGTTAAATCTATGGCAAAATACACTTTGGCTTTATGGGGCCAGGATTTCAACCAAAGTCTAAAAACTAAAAACCCTTTCTAACATATGCTCTGAAGGAGTCAAGTGCTTGGACCAGACATGAATCCCAGCCAAGGGGTGAGACCTGTGAGGTTTTATTAGCAATTTACTGGTTTTTAAAGAAGTATTTTGCAAATTTGTGATGTCACAAAGAGGCATTGGGATATTTGCTCAGTCACTGCAGCATAGCACCAGAGTGTTCCTGGACAGCAGTAGAGAGGTAGCTTCAGTTTCCAGAGAGGACAGTCCCTTAATCTTCACAATCACAAACATTTCCCAAAAATAAAGCAATTAATCCAAATAAAAAATATTATAATTGGAGCATAATTAATAAACTAGAACACTTCCATGAGTCCCTTTTCAAGCAGGATCAGGTTCTGCATGGCTACTTAAAACAAAAGCAGACTTTGATTTTGCAAAAATTTTAGTTGATTTTGATATTGCAAATTCAAAACCAGGGGCAGTTTGCACCAAAGATCCAGTTTATCCAAACTACCAATGTCTGAGCAACAATAAAAGGTCTGGTTTTGGCATGTCACTACTTGACTGTCAAAATAAAATAATTGGCTCAAAAATATTGGCTATATGAAACACTGGATCAAATTTATCTGTGGTATAATGGTCCTGCAGTACACTTATGCTAAGGGATAATGCGACCAATTGAGTCTTTAAATAACATATTGAGTGCCACTCTACATTGTTCTCTACAAAAAAAATTAAATTATGGTAATTTTAAATGTAAATAGATGGGTATTATGTTGAGGCATTTTTAAAAAGTGGAATGACAGAGCCTTATCTACCGACTTGCATATACATCATCTGAAGAGAATGCTTTGCATGTTTCCATAGATTCAGAAAACAAAGATCCTCTTTGTCTTTTTCTCTTTGTCTGTACCAGATACTGAAGATAGTTGCTACTGTCTATTAAAATTAAATTTAAAAGGGCTTCCTTCTTGCATCTGTATCAGAATTGCTTCATGAACAGATTTTACACAGCAACCTTAAAAGAAGTTGTGCTTCTTTCTTGCTTTGTTCTTTCATTATGTGAGACTCCCCGTTACTCAGTATTTTATTCTCATTAGAGCACTGCTTGTCACATGTTTTCACCAGAAACATTCATCACCAAGGTCAAAGGGTGAATATTGTGATCTATTACGCTTAGAGGGATCTAATGAAAAGCCACATAATTATCCAATTTTAAGAGAAGCATGTAAAAAAAAGAAGGGGCGCATTTGCTATAATTTAAATTGTTTTGTTTCCCTGAAGCGAAATTCAGTACCTGATTGACAGGACATAATGATAATTCTTATTGATATGGTGATGTTAATTGTATAGAGATATTTAATAAGACCCATATTCCTGAGGTAAATGCATGCTCTTAACCTGCACCTGAACCTGATTTTTGATGCAGTGTGAGGATGAGGCAAAGATACAGATAACTGAGCACAAGTGGATTTTCAGTCTTGTGTGGCAGAATAGAAATTGAAATCTTCAGAATCTATTAGGAGAACAATTCTGCAGTTGCTCACACTTTTATAAATTATGGTGTATGTGATGCTGAGACACAAAGTCAGGGAGTTGCAATTGGGGGAAATTACCATGACTTTACTACATCTCCTGGAGTACGTTTTTTCCAAAGAGGATAGGGAGCAGTTTACATTTTAATAGAGACATACATAAATTAGATTAAAAGCCTACTGACTAGCTGTGTGATTCTTGTCCTCTAAAATGTGGGGCAAACCACAAAAAAGAAAGGCACAACAAAAATAAATAAGGCAGAAAGGTGCAAATAATATAGTAATTTAGTGTGGGTTATGTTCATAGTTCTAGCCTTGTGATAAAAATCAGCCAGCCCAACAAAAAGTGGATGTGCACCATAGCAGCACCAGACGGGCTGAGCACAGGACTGTGTTTCAGAATTGGATTACATTCCTGGCTCCATTGGCGATTAGCTTTTTGACCTGGAGTAAATCATGAATCTCTCTGTGCCTCAATTTCCTCATCCATTGTGGAGCGATGGTAATATTTTCCTACATCACAACAGCAGAAAGCACGGTAGAAGTATGGATATAGGGAAGATGGGGATCCAAAATTCATATTGTGGAGCTTGATCCTGCAAAATGCTGAGCACTGGAGCCCCAGCCTAGTCAAGCACTTAAGCATGTGCTTTAAATTAAGCTCTTGTTGGATTGAGGACAGAGTTCTCCGCTGTTTGCGGAATCAAGGCCATTGTGAGGATCACATCAGAGAGGTGTATGTGTCATTTTATTTAAAAACTAGAAATGAATGGTGCCATTTTCTACAAAGGGACTTATTCCACTTACAGAAACACCACTGCTAGGTACTGAACACAGGGACGGGCCTTCAGATCCAGAGAGATGTTGTCCACCACTAGGTGGGGAGGGTTCTAAATTACTACAGGAGTCTGTTTGGCAGGTCTTGCCCACATGCTCAGGGTCTAACTGATCCCCATGTTTGGGGTCAGAAAAGATATTTCCCCCCTCAGGTCAGATTGGCAGCCCCAGGGGCTTTTTCACCTTCCTTTCCAACACAAAGGCATACGTCCCTTGCTAATTTGAAAAACAAGGTCAGGCTGATTGTGATGGTCACTTCTAATCTATGAGTCTGTGTTGTCCCTGGTTCCATTTCCTTCAGAGAGAATGGAAACCTTTCCACACTTGGCAGGATTGTGTCCATCATTAGCAGGACAAGTGTATCTGAAGACAGCGGCACATACCTGTGGTTAAACAAGAGAAACATGCGAGGGGGAATTCTCAATTTCTGGCAATTCCAAAATCAAGACAGGATGTTTTTCTAAAAGGTCGACTCTAGTTCAAACAGAAACTCCCTACACATCCCTGTTCTGACTGGTCAGACTACACAAGTCCTATAAAGCCAGTTACTTCCCCCCAACAAGAAGTGGGTGGGAAAGTGTGGTGCTTACACTCCAGCCACACATACTGGCCAGAGCAAATGAAAGTGCTGTAATTTGTGGCAAGTACATGATAGAAGCAAATGACTTCTTCTAGGAGAAAACAGGGGAGGCATTGTGGGTTAGATTTATATCGCTCAGTACCAATGCCTCTCGGGGGACTTCTGGGATGGTGTATCATCCCTTGTACAAGGCTTTTTGAAATGCAAAGTCCAGCCCATAAAAAGGGGTAATGTTTACCCTACAAAACAAGTTACTTGCTTTTCTCCCCTAGTTTCTGCTTTGAGGGACATATTCTTACACCCTTACTTACCCTGAGTAGTACCTTAGCCCACAGATTGTCCCACTGAAGTCAATGGGCCTACTTAAGGAATAAGTAAAATGAGTAAAGCCCCAGAATCAGGTCCAAAAAGGGGAAGGAACTCTGAAAAACATACCTATCCAAACTGAATCAAAGGGGATGGAAGGGAGACACAGAAGGAAGATGGTAAAATTAACAGCCACAGCGATCCTCAATTTTTAAATACTACTAATACATTTAATAAACTCTTATAAAAATGTCAATAAATGGTATATTAACTTTTTAAAACATCAGTGGCAGCACCTATACATAAAACTAAAAGCCACTCTTGGAGCACTGTATAGTTTGCTTATGCAATGATCAGTCAAGGATCAATAACACTGCAGGGCAACCACTGAGAATGGCTGAAATGAGATCATTTCAATTTTTTTTATGAACACAAGCAACTGATTTCTCAAAAATAATTATGTGGTGCAGCATCTAACAGCATCCCAAGAGATTACTCTGATTTATCCTTAACTTTTTAGCATATTCAGGAGGTGTAAAGTAACAAATTATGGAAGAACATTTGCACTTTGCATATGATAAGAGGAAAAAATGTCTGTAATGAAAATGAGGTGTAAATACATATTCAAACTTAAAGGGAGATACTATAAACAGCGATGGACAGCAAAACGTAAGTTTGCAATGCAATATTTATTAATGTTTTTAAATGAATTTTCCACAAAATGAAGGGAACAAATAAAATAAAATAATATAAGCAAAGAGTCTTTCTTCCCACTGAGAGGTGGAAAAAACAAGAGTACCTCTATAACCAGCTAAATTCTAAGCCACTCCCACCCCAGCAAAAATACACGGAAACAAAAAAAGCCAATACTATTTTGGTTACATACTCAGAATCCTCTAGTCACAGCTCAAGAAAGCAATAAACTCTTTTTTGGGATGACACTTCTGAGACTTCACCATGAATAATACCCACATGTGCTCAAACTGAAAAAAGAGAGTGCTAGCCTGCTCCACATTTTGACCCTCGTTTTTCCCTCCTCCCCAACCTCTTTTCCCAGATACCAGGTTTATGCTTCTTTCCCACTGTATAAGCATAATCATTAAGCCATCTCCACCATTCAGATGTTAGGTGAATGGTGCTGGACACCTCTGTACCAGAAAAATGCCAACAAACTGGCATGTGTTCTGAAAGAAGTAACGAAACAAGGGGCAAGAGGGACTGATTTATAAGAAAAGGTTAAGATAATCAAATAAATAGGGCTTGACCTTACCTTCAATGTCACTAGGGTGAATTGGGAGTCACTTCACTGAAGCCAATGGACCTTCAGTAGTCTGGACATATTGTAAAAGAGAGAAGACTCAGCTTCATACTACAAGACCGAGGCCATGTCTACACTAGCCCCAAACTTCAAAATAGCCACGCAAATGGCCATTTCAAAGTTTACTAATGAAGCGCCGAAATGCATATTCAGCGCTTCATTAGCATGCGGGCGGCTGCGGCCCTTTGAAATTGACGCGCCTCGCCGCCGCGCGGCTCGTCCCAATGGGGCTCCTTTTCAAAAGGACCCCGCCTATTTCAAAGTCCCCTTATTCCCATGAGCTCTTCGTTAATTATTATGAGCTCATGGGAATAAGGGGACTTTGAAGGAGGCGGGGTCCTTTCGAAAAGGAGCCCCGTCGGAACGAGCTGCACGGCAGCGAGGCGCATCAATTTCGAAGGGCCGCGGCCGCCCGCATGCTAATGAAGCGCTGAATATGCATTTCAGCGCTTCATTAGTAAACTTCGAAATGGCCATTTGCGTGGCTATTTCGAAGTTTGGGGCTAGTGTAGACATAGCCCCAAACAAATAAAAGTGATATGACAACCAGAAATGGACTAAAGTCTCAGAGAAGGAAACAGGCCAGTCACTGCCGGAAGAAAATAGGTTACACAGGAACATGAACTTGCAGACTAGCTTGCTGAGGATGATATGAAAGTGCTCCTCTGATTGGATAGCTCCCTGAAGATCAGCCAATCACCACCTGAAAGAGAGCCCAGACCTTGAAAAGTAGCACATTTGAGCAGGCTGTAGGGTCTCTACTCACTAAGAAAACCTACCACTTATTTAGAAATAGCTGATGCCTGGCATGAAAAGAGAGGGAGAAGCGTGTGAAAGGGGAGGGGGGATAGAAGGCTTAGCTTTGCACATGAAACATAGGATATTCGGCAGTGCAGGTTTCAGCGGACAAAAAAGCTAACACAATGATAAGAATAATTTAAAAAGAGGTAGGTAATAAGAGAGAAAATATCATGTTGCTTCTGTATAAATATGCAGTCGGCCACATCTTGAATACTCTATGCAGATGTGGTCGCCCCATCTCAAAAAAGATATACTGCAATTGGAAAAAGTTCAGACAAAGGCAACAAAAACTATTCAAGATATGGAAAAGCTCCACATGAGAAAATATTAATAAGACTGGGACTTTTCCAGTGTGGAAAAGAGATGTCTAAAGGAGTATATGATAGAGGTCTATAAAATCATGACTGGCATGGAGAAAGAAAATAAAGAAGTGTTATTTACTTCTCATAACACAAGAACTAGAGGGCCATCAAATTAAATTAATAGGCAGCAGATTTAAAACAAACAAAAGGAAGTATTTTTTATGCAATACACAGTCAGCCTGTGGAACTCCATGCCAGAGGATGCTGTGAAAACCAAAACTATAACAACATTCAAAAAAAAGAACCATATAAGTTAGTGGAGGATAGGCCTCTAGCCGTTGTTTGTCAGAAGCTGGGAATGGGCAACAGGGGATGGATCACTGGATGATGACCGGCTCTGGTAATTTCCTCTGGGGCACCTGGCTTTGGCCACTGTCAGGATACTGAGTGACTCGATGGACCTCAGGTCTGAGCCAGTATCTCTGTTCTTATGTTCTAACACTACTACATGCACTGCTTACTCTACATGATCTAAAACTATTCCTGACGGAACCTCCAGACCTGAGATACATGCTGTTACACAGCCAAGGATCTCCTGGATCTGGATGCAGAATAATAGATCCTAACAGAATGACTGACTTCACAGCTCACAGAAGCAATCAACAATTTTAAAAGTGACTGCTTCCCTAAGCAAGAGGCCAGACCACTGGAATATATAAGATGTCCAGGCTAAAGAAAGCAGGAAGGGCTGCCTTGCTTGAAGACTCTGACCAAAACCAGCACTTCCTGGAGGGAAGGTTGTGTCAGGGTACAGAACCAATGTTCCATCCATGGCTTATCCCTCTTTGCTCCCTTGCTCTCAGCTGTATTGGGACAGAGGAGTATGTCTGGGGAGCAGAGGCTATTTCTTCTTGCAGAGCCACACATCAATTAGGTCTCAGTCACCCAAGCAACTGGAGAGGATCTTTATTCCAGACTCTATCAAAAAACACAATCTAGTCCAATGGGACTATTTGCACAGTAAGTTACTTTTCAAAATAAGATGACATTCTTCAGTGCCTTTGACCACAAACTCTTTACATCAAACAAACCTGCACAATCCCTGCCTTTGGGATTTCTGTCTACCAGATGTTCCACCCAATAGCCAAGATTATCCCCTCAACCCCAAGTTCTAGAGGCAAAGTTAAAAAAAAAGGAATTGGAAAAAATTTCTCCTATTATGCTTCGTATAAAAAGAAACAGCCTTCCCCCAGGCACTTTACTGGTCCACAGCGTTCCTGCTAGCAGCCAGGATCATTAGGGAGTTAAGATTTCCAACTAGACAGACAGCATTTTCCTGTCTCAGGCAGATTTGGGGTCTGGCTCCCTCCACAGCCTTTCCCTGTTATGAGGGAAGGAGACAGCTCTGCCACTCTCACCTGTGACTCACTGAGGATGTCTACAAATCCTAAGACTGTATTCCAGGTTTCCTTCTGGCTGAGGAGAGCCTTGCCTCTCTTACATTTCAATGCTCTGGTTTTTGGCTCTGAACAGCAGCTTCGGTTCTCTCGGTCAGTGATTATTCCATTTGTTTGATGGATCTGCTTTTGCAGACAAAGACCTAGGGAAGAATACCATGAGAGACCTGCCTCCAGTCCTCAGTCTAAAGGCACCAGCATATTAACATGGGGATGTCAGAATCTAGCTTTACATAAATTCTGTCTCTGGACATGAGCCACCAGGAGAACTGATTTGTGAAGCTAAAGAAAGGGATTCACAGGGCCACAGCCTGAGATCTGTGTCTGCAGCCTATTAGCAAGCACATGTCCACAGCAAACCAGGCAATGTCTGTCTTTGCCAACCCAACCCAAGGAGGAAACAGAATAAGACAAAACCAAGCAGAGAAAGATAAAGATGCACACAATTTTGGAAATTTTGAATGTTTTCCTGAACTAATGGTATCAGAAGTGCATGAAATCCTCCATGATAAACATCAAATAGGTAGATTTGTTCTATTATTCTCAACTATACTTCAGAAATAATAATCTCAGAACAAACTATGAACTTCATATGAATTTCAGTAGAACAAATTACTTTATATTCTCTTGTTTGCTAACTGTTCCCCTGTTGTGTTGTTTTGTTTTGTGTAGTTCTGAATTGAAGACTTGGACCCAAATTGTGCCTTCTGTTACTCCAGGGGGGAAAGAACGTGACCCTGTTTTTCTAGAAGAAGAGTTTAGCTAAGTAATCTGAAGTTTCCATCAGTTATTTCCCCAATCTAAAACACATTATACATGAACTCTGACCAGGTCTACACTGTGGGGCAATGCTGAACTGCAGGGGGTTGAAAGGAGAAACTCTCCTTTGGACTCCCTTATGATTCTTATTCTGGAGGAGTCCCAGAGTCAACAAGAGGGTAAGTAGTGGTCAGTTTAGCGTTGATCCCCAGCAGATTGATCTGTGCAGCGCCAATCTTCCTGTAAGTGTAAACAAGGCCTCACACTGAAAAGGGCAGGAGAGAGAGAGATGGAGGCATTCCGCATCTCTTTATATAGTCAGGACAGTAATTTCAGCTACAAGGAGTGAGAGGGCAAAGTGAACAAGGCTCCAATTAAAGGGATCTAGAAGAAGTCCACTGGAGGCATCATAGCAACGCATCAGAAGCAAAAAGACTACAAAGCAAGGGTGTAGGTAAACGGGATGAGTTTGCAGTCATTTACACAAATCAACTTTTCCCCAGTTTTGATTTTTATGAGTTTTTAGTCCCTAGGATCTGCTTTGCTGCATGTCGCATGTGAACAAAATCTACAGCCTGAGAGTACAACTTCTCTGAATGTCATCAATTTTTCCTGATTTCAAGTGAAATATTACAGGACACCACCACTTGCTCTGTAGTTTACAAAGAAGGAACAAAATAGATGTAACTTGTATGAATGCAATATTAGCCATAAGTTTCATTAGCCAAATTTCATATGTTTAACATTGACATATGAAATTTACTCATATATGAACTAGCATGAAAGATTCATATGACAAATTATACGTGGGTGTAGCATACATAAAAATGACTGCATGCCCTATGTGCATATGATATATATCTTGTTTCTAAATAGGTCACCTCAAAACTTATCTAGGAGCTAGTCCATGCTCCAAAAAGATTGCAAATCCCAGCAAACAGTTTATAACAAAAGTAGAAACCAGATAAATGTCTTCTGGGTTGGGGTTCTACAACAAAAGTTTTGCCTGGCTCTGCTACCAGCGGCTGCACATAACAGGCTAACTTGTAATGGTCTAAAACTAGTATAAATATTAGCTCAAACTGACACACCTGCTAAAATAGTTACCTAATAGTGAGGCATATTATGGACATGACAAGGCCAGACTTTGACTGTGCCTGTGAGTATATGCTAGTGTGGAAGGAAGGAAGCCTGCACACTCTGGCTGGATCCAACACCCGCTGAAGCCAATAACAAGTCTCTGTTTGGCTTCAGTGGATACGGGTTCAAGTCATGTTAGTGCAATCAGGGACATTTAGCAAAGCAAGCAGTACTGCATACCTCAAATTGGGCATTGTTAGGCAGGTAGAGAAGTGGGTCCTGACCGTCCGCGGACCTTTTACAGACAAAGGAGGGTATTGCTCCTTTTCTAAAATGCGTATTAAATGCTGCTCCTGCCTTCAGTCCTCCAGTGCCCCTGGAGCCACTATGCAGGCTTAAAGGATTGTGACAATGCCACTAAAACACTACACTCCCACTTTACCCCACGCGTTCCCTCTCCCTCCCCAACACTGGTTCTGATACCCATAATTTAGCTTGTGATAAAATACACATTTGACCTTGCATTTGTTTCTTCAAAAGAAAACCCTACATAATAAAAGTAAGTTAAATACACAGAGCTATGTTTAAATAATTCCAAGGAATAAAAAGCCAGGAAATTCACTTAAACTCTACTTCCTTTTCCTCTGCTATTTGCAGTGAAGATGAAGTATCAACCGTAACTTTGAATTTGCTGGCTTTCATCGGTTTGAAAAACCCAAATGCTTGGTGTTTCTTAAAATGGGTTGGTTTGTGGGAAGCTTTTTGCATTTAGTTATTTTACAAAGGAAATAAATATACATTTGGACAAGATACATTTTAAAGACTGAGAGTACCCAGTCCTCAATTGGTGTAATCCAGCATTGTTCCATTGGCCTCAGTGGAGCTGTGCTGATCTTTGCCCGCCAAGGAGCAAGCCCGAAATGCATTGAAAAATACATCCCAGCTAAATCAGCTTTTAATAAAAAGGGAGACATCATAGCTCCTGTCGAGAATCATTTTAAAATCTCTATCACCTGGCATAAAATTAGCACCACATGCCATCTTTATGGAACAGTTCTGAACGTTGCGATTGCCTTATATTTCCCCAGCCATCATTGAAATGTAAAAGAGCAATTGACATAACAACATATCAGATGTGGATTATTGGTTTAGAACCTAATCCAGATCCCAGGAAACCTGTCAAGTAGGTATCGAGAACACCTGACAAGGAAGCATGACATCTGCAGCAGGGGTGATGTGCCAATTAAGAGTGCTTGTTTATAGCAACTTCACATGGCAATGTGAACGGTGAATGTAAATGATCAAAAGGGGCTGGGAGGCTCTCCCATCATTCACAAAAGGTGCTTAGGCCTTCATTCCTTTGAATGCTGTTTTAGCAGTGGTCTAATACAATACATCTTAAGGAACATTTATACTGTGTTCACTGTGCATTCAACTGTGGCCACTTCAAAGGTTTAGCCAAGTATTTTATGGCCATGGTAAAGGGTTCTTATTGATTTAAATTACAAGCCTGGCTCCCGTCAGCTTCACTTGAGGGCAAAAATGCAATAAAATATCCCACAGCACAGAGACAAGCATATTGCATTGACAGTCTTAAGAGATCCTTTTCATTATAAACACCCCCAGTGATTTTTTTTAAGGACATGTTAAGCATAGAGATTTTTCCAGTCTCTTTAGGTTTGGAGGGAATTGTCCCTGAAATCTTGCTTCAGGTCCATCTGAGAGAAGACACACATCAAATCCTGTGGGTTTTCATTTTCCCCTATTTGTCAAAGACATACAGAATATTTCCAGAATGACATTGATATATTGGCAAATGTTACCATGGAGTTACAGGGTTTAGTCATAAAATCATTTGCATATGCAGCAAGTAAAATCCAAATCTAAATGAAAGGAGTGACTGACTAGTCTCTCATTTTCTGGAATCCATTCTATTCCACTTGGGGATTAGTTGTCATCTGGAAAAACTTCACTCAGGATTGGGGGGACAATGTTTTATATTGGTGTTCTTACAACTGGAAAGTTATGAGAGATAGAAAAAGAGAAGCCATCAGTATGAAACATTGTTTATTGTATTCTCTGCACAGCTGTATTATAATGTAGTCACGAAGGTGGTTTCTTTACCAAAGGAGTATAGAAAAAATAAATTAACCTAGGCAATATTTTTGTGTACTTCATATGCAGTTGCTTTATAATAAGTTACCTGAAAGGCACCCTAGGTGAAGATAACCTCTGGACACACACAGAAAATAGCAAATGACTATTATGTGTCTGACATTTGAAATAACATGTTTCTGGAGGGTTGGCATTACAAGAGTCATTTCACTTCAAAATGTTATTCCTAATGTAATTTTTTTAAATTCATAAGAGGCACTTGCTTGAAATCAGCGTAGCACTAAAGTCACTCACAAGACAGAGGTCAAATTCATTTCATTTCTTTTATGTTTTCCTCTCTCTGCTGGATGAAATAAATGATTAAGCCTAGAACACTTGGCAGTTCAGTGAATGTGCTCGGTAGTACCATTACAAGATCGATTTTCTCCATACAGGAGTCTTTCTAGGGTGCACATTGCTTAGCTGACATCTGTCGCGGTTGTCATGGCAGCACCCTCTCCAGCATAGTGCGAGGTCAGGCCTGACAGGGAAGGCCTCGCCAGTTTTACCCTAGTCACTTCAAGGTTAACAGCCAATGGACCAAAGAAATAGGCAATTATAGTAGAGTCAATTCCGGTTAAGGAAATATCTGAGAAGTAAATATATCTGATAAGTGAATGAAAATGAAACAGCCAGTGTTATTTAGTCAGGTCTGCATTATCATCAGTATCCATTGCTTTGGGCTTAATTGTTTTGAAATGCAGTTTTGCTATTAAAACTGTAGTAAATAAAAAAAGATACATTAAACTTACTCTGCCATCAAACCCTGAGACCTGCATCGTGTAGCTGGAAATCTGTCTGGGTGGTTAAGCTTCCTTTGACAGCAAGTGGAAAGGAAACTTTATCTAAGCACATTAATGGGGCTACACAATCACAAACAACCCAGCATGCTGTTACCCAATCCATGAATACAAATGCGAGTAGACGTGATATGGTCATATTTTAAAACATGGCTCAGAATGTCCTTACATCCATTGTAAATTGTAGCAAAGCTATTTTTTCCAACAAAAAGGACTACATTTGTTTTGGGGCTCAAAGATAACTGTCTTATATTGAGGCTATTATTTTAATTGACATTCTTAAAATGGGACTGGAAAAATGACAGGTGGAACTAAAACATAAAGATTTCCAATTACAACTAGCATATATCAGGAATTCAGCTCCTGACAATGCCTTCTTGCAACATGTTGAAGTTCATTATGGTAGATATATTCCTATTACCCACTCTTGATTAAATTCACTTTCAGGGCATGAGACAACTGGAGCTCAGTACAGAACTCTCCCCATGGCAGTTTATTTCATAATTGTCCATTATGAGAAAATGTTAAGATTACTGCAAACATTTGCAACTGGCCACTGATGCAGCCATGAGGCAGTACTAGAGCAAACTCTGTTTTGATTGATTCCCGGTGTGGGATCCATGTGCACCATAGAATAGGGAGGCCTTTAGAATTGACTGCAAGTTGTAGTGATGATAATACTTTTGCTTTCATTTGGTCTGTTAGAGAAGACAACAATGGCTAAAGTAAAATCCTAAGTGAATAAAAAGGCTGGTTGCATTAAAATTTAACTCAATTAGTGGTCATGGTTCGCGATACTTATCCTTCATGGACAGTTATCATCAGGTGTTTACTGACCTAATAATTAGTCAGTGTGGATGCAATAATAAAAATGGGCAGAGTGAGTTGGAACCCCTGTTAGCCATGCACTGGTCTCTGGCCCTGATGGCTTCCTCATGGTAGCAACAAAGGGTGGGTGCTGAAGCTTTGGGGCAAGAGAAGCCTCACCAGAGGCCCTGGAAACTGGCCAAAGGTTGGAAAGACAAGATCCTGTGACTCTCCCCAGTTCGTCATCCCCCTTTCAGTTAGGGGATTCTTTCCCCACACTCCTGCAAGGGAAAGGCAGCTGAGCAGCACTAGGCAGACAATTCAAATGGCTTCTCTGTCTGCAGCAGAAGGTTACAGATGAGACCTTAGGTAATGAGTCTGGGTAAGTTCCCCACCTGCTCAGGTTTCCTCTGAGCCTCGAAGTCAGGAGTAACGTTTGGGGACAGGCGTTTCTCCTCAGTCGCCTCCAACGAGGCAGATGTTCTTCACAGGCTCCATATCCCATGCACGCATATCTAACCATGCCTGATCCTTTCCCATTATTGCTGGAAGTGACCCTGTAGACCATGGTTTTCCAAACTGGAGGGTGTGCCCCCCCGGCAGGGCATGAAGAAATTCCAGGGGGGACGCAAGGTAAACCAGCCCCCACCCCTCTGTCACTCCCTACACCTGAAGAAAAAGCTGGCCCTTGCTTCCAGCTCTCAGCCCCTGCCATTTCATGTGGGCAACCTGGCTCAGCCACTATAAAAAGCAGGCAGCCGGCGAAGGCTCATGTGGAGCTAGCTGCCTCCTGCAAAGGTGAGTGAGTGTGGGTTGATGGGGAGGAGGAAGATGGAGTTAGATGACCAGCTGGCAGAGCCTGGCTTTGTGGGAGGGGAGGAGATCGGGCAGATGGCTGGGGTGGCTGGCCCGCAGTAAAAAAAGAGGTGGGGGGGCATGAGGGTTTCTCAGGAATCAAAAGGGGGACATGATGCTGAAAAGTTTGGGACACACTGCTGTAGACTCATGATGTGCCTCTTGATGTCTGAAGGTTCCTCTCTTCAACTGCTACTAAATTAATTTTGAACTGCTTCATGTTTTTCCTGAGAACTACCATCAGGCTGTTAAAAAAGAAATGTTTATTCTTAAGAAAGGCATAGACTCCAGCTATTCACCTGTTGCATATAGGGAAAATCCTTGATTGTGAGTTCTCTGCAGCAGGGACTGTCTTTATAAAATATGCCTGTAGATACAGCACATACTCAAAAGGACCTGATCCCTCACCAGGGTCCTGAGAAATAACAAATAATAAATATGCTTGCCAGTTCGAAGAGCACTGCGATACCATTTTCTCCCATTCTGGACATGTTTGTTGGTCCACAATTATTCACATCGTCATTTAATTTCTCAAGGCTGATAGGGTCTTTATGTGAACAAAACTGCAAATTATTTTAATATTCATATACTCTATGGAAGGCATGAGTTTGCTGTAGCATTTTAAGCTTTTAAATATCCTGTATTTCAGGTGGTAAAACGGCTTAAATTTAGACACTCAAACTTAAATGAAACAGATTGAAATCCAGTCAGATTCCAGACTGCATAATCAAGGCAAGTAAAAGAAGATAATGGTATAAATTTCAAGTACCTAAAAGGGTATTACAAGGAGAAAAATTATTCTTCTTAACTTCTAACAATAGGACAAGAAGCAATGGGTTTAAATTGCAGCATGGGAGTTTAGGTTGGACATTAGGAAAAATTTCCTGTGAGGATGGTTAAGCATTGGAATAAACTGCATAGAGAGGTTGCAGAATTTTCATCATTGGAGATATTTAAGAGCAGGTTAGACAAACATCTGTCAGGGATGAGCTAGATAGATAGTTCTTGATCCTGCCATGAGCACAGGGGACTGGACATGGTGACCTCAAGATGGCTGCCGGCACTGCTGGTAATATGTAAGTAGGATGCCCCTCAATCATGACAGTATATTACATGGCAATGCAGAAATATAAAAAGTAGAGTAATTGTAGAGATGAAAACTGTTTTTCAAAGTTATCCACAAAAATAACGTGAATGGAAGACTACACGTTCAAACATTTGAAAAATAGAGTTCCCAGATATACTAATAACAAGTACCATGGCAGAAAAATCAGAAAGAAGTCATTGAAATTTTGCCTAAATTCCATTTTGAGCACAACATCCCAGCAAGCTGTGTAGACATACCCTAACTGACCTAGATCCTGCTTTGTGTAATTCTCAGACAGAGAATTCTGCTGGACAGATGCAGAGCCATGGCAATGGTAACAAGCAGTAAACCACATGTCCATATTTTTTCTCATTGCTCCTGATTAACATAAATGTTAGACGTGCTTCACAAAACTTGGAGTTCAAATTTTCTCAGGCAGCCAGAGGGATGATAAAAGATGTGCTCAACTTCTCCAAAATGCTTGCTCTCACAGAAAATTCCACAGGAACGGCTGTATTTTTGAGGTTGTAAACTCAAAAGATCACATTTCAAGTGCTTTTGCTTTTGTAGCAAATATTTGGCACAATTCTACAGCTTACCATAGAACATAAACCCAACTTGTACTAACATCTTGTTAGGTCACCAATGGAAATGAACTTCTTTCTTCCTCGGCCTGGTAGCAGGATACTGGCCTAGAGGGACTTTTGCTCTGACCCAGTAAGGCTGTTTTTATGTAATTTCATGATAATCACAAAGCCCACCAAGCTGGCACCTTTACTGGCACTCTCAGCAGCAACACAAGGGGCTTGTCTACACTACCATCTTCTTTCGAAGGAAGGATGGTAATTAGGGTGTTGGGAGTTTACTAATGAAGTGCTGCCATACGTGCACAGCACTTCATTAAGCAAATTCCCCACCCACCCCCACGGCAACTTCGAAGTTTTAAACGCCTCAAAATTTTGAGGAGTTAAGGGACTTCGAAGTCGCCCCAGCACTTCGAAGTACCGGCGGGTGAGCCGTGGCTAGAAGCAAGCCAGTACTTGGAAGTTTAAAACTTCGAAGTTGCTGCAGCGGGGAATTTGCTTAATGAAGTGCTGCGCATGCATGGCAGCACTTCATTGATAAACTCCCAACACCCTAATTACCATCTTTCCTTCGAAGGAAGGTAGTAGCGTAGACAAGCCCAAGGAAGAGGAGTGGACATGGAGACTAACGTACTTTAGCTTGCAGGGCAGCTAATGCGATGAATCTAGCAAGAACCAAATTCAATTTATAAAAGCAGAGAAATAAAACTAGGAAAACCAGCGAGTGCTACAAAATTGGAAACAACAAACATTAGGAAAAGGAGAGCGTGAAAGTTTACATGATGCCTTCATTATATCTAGATCTATCAAGTATTAATTAGCCCTCACTTTCATAACCATTACATTCAGTCACTTAAAAAAAACCCAATTCCAAATACCAAAATGAACTGAATGAGCATAGTAACTCACTACATTTAATCAGTTAATTCTTCATAATGCAAGGGGGCACAAAGTAAACTACCCTCAGGTACCTACATATGCTGAGGCATCCAACATCTGAACACACCATAAAAAGGCATTGTGGCCAGTGTTCACTCTAATCATTTCCATCCATGTGTGGAATAAATTTTATGTGCATCGAGGCATGAGTGAATGTGCACCACCAATAAAAACAAAAGTCAACCTGTGCTACTCTGCTAATCAGCTGGTTAGCATATGAATTGCTTCTGAGTGGCTGTACAACTGCATGGCTTACAGGGAACACTGACTGTGGCTGAAATTCTGGCTTTACTGAAGTGAATGGGAGCTTTGCTATTGGCTGTCTCTATGCTGGACAGTTCTGTCGATGGAAGGGGCATTCTGTTGGCAGAACTCATGAAGCGTCTACACTCATGAAGTCTTCTGTCAACAGAGTCTCAACAGAATTGTGCTTTTGCCTCGACAGCATTGTCCCTCAAAAATTTGAGGCATAACAAGAGTTCTGTTGACAGAAATGCTGTGTAGACACTTCTGTCGACAGAGAGGGCTTCCAGTTCACTGCAAAGTCCTGCTTCCAGAGCTTCCAGTCAAACATTCTATCGAGAGAGAGCAGGGCAGTCTGGCTGCTCTCTGTCGGCAGAGTAGATTGCTCTGTCGATCAACTTTTGTATGTAGATGCGCTCTGTCGACAGAGCTTCTGTCTGTGCAGCTCTTTTGACAGACGTTACTGTTGACGGAGTGCTGTAGTGTAGATGTAGCCATTAACTTCGAGGGTGCGTCTACACTATAGCTCTGTTTCGAAAGGACAGCTTTCGAAATAGAACATCGAAAGATGGCCTCTCAAAATAGAGCATCTGCGCGCGCTAACTGAAGAGCCCCCAGCACAATTTCGAAAGGGAGCATCCACACATACCAGGGTGCTCTTTCAAAAGAATAGGGGCAGGAAGCACCATGGGCAGGGTCGCATGGCAGACGAGCCCTTCCGGAGCCACCGCCCGCCGTCCCCTTAAAGGGCTCCCCCCGCCAGGCCTTGGTCTGCACACACAGAGGGTTAGCAACCTGTCCCCAGGCAAGTCAAGAGACAGAAAGTGGAGGAGTCATTCTGGGCCACCGTGAACCCCGAGCAGCATCCCCCCAACATCGAGGCTGTGGCCAGCGCACTGGCCGTGGTCCTGGCCGCTGTGCTGCAGCGGCTCTGGGTCACCACTCTACTGGACATCCTCAGCATGCAACATCTCCAGCCAGTCGCCCGGGTCATCCGCCGTTTGTGGAGCTTCCCCACAAGCAGTGACTGGTGGGATGGGCTGGTGCTGGAGAACTGGGGTGACGACCGATGGCTACAGAACTTCAGGATAACCAAGGGGACATTCCTGGAGCTGTGTTACTGGCTCACCCCAGCCCTCCAGCACCGGGAAACCCTCATAAGGCCAGCGCTCCCCCTACAGAAGAGGGTGGCCATCGCCCTGTGGAAACAGCCCACACTGGACAGCCACCGATCCATCAGCCACCAGTTCGGAATGGGCAGGGCCACCATCGGGGCTGTCCTCAATAAGGTAAGCCATGGCTGGGTCGCACCCATACCGCACGCGGGGAGCAGCGGACAGGGGGTGCCCCAGCAAGGGACACTATGGGGGGCCGATGGAGCATTCCCCACCAGGGACAGGGGTGGGGAATCGTGGGGTGCAGGTGTGCAGGTTGCATCTCAGGCCACACTCATAAGTGCATCCTCCATCGCCCTGCAGGTCCTCTGTGCCATCAACAAGGTGCTCTTGAAGCAGCTGATTCATGTCCGGGACCTGGACAGCACCACGCGAGGCTACCAGGAGCTGGGCTTCCCCAACTGCTTCGGGGCCCTGGATGGCACCCACGTCGCCATCAGGGCCCCGGGGCAAAGTCGTGGGGCCTATGTGAATCGGAAGGGCTACCACTCCGTGGTCCTGCAGGCACTCATTGATGCCAATGACCAGTTCCAGGACATCTGTGTGGGCTGGTCCGGCTGTGCCCATGACACCAGAGTTCTCAGGAACTTGGGATTGGGATGCCACATGGCCAAGGGGACTTTTATCCTCCGGTGGGAGCTGCCCATCGGGGACACGACAATGCAGCCATGTATTGTGGTGAATGTGGCCTACCCCCTGCAGGCCTGGCTCATGAGGCCATACACAGGGCATATCCAGCTAAGCCAGAACCGTTTTAACGAGCGGCTGAACCGGGCCTGCAATACTGTGGGGTGGGTATTCGGCCTCCTCAAAGGGCGCTTTAGGTGCCTCCACACCAGGCTGGAAGTGGGCCTGGCCAACATCCCAGCAGTGGTCAGGGCTTGCTGCACCCTGCATAACCTCATTGAGGCCAAGAACAAGCCATTCGTGCAGGGATGAGCCACTGAGCCAGGACACGGGAATGAGCAGCCCCCTGCTGCCCCATGCCGCCTGGCCCAGCAGGATGGGGTGCGGATCTGGGAGGCTCTATGCCAGGCCTTTGAGCGGGGGCCACAGTGACCCCCCCAACTCTGCACACACAACACCACCATCCTGGGCACGCACATACACCCCACCATCACCACACGTGCACAGGGGACACAGGGTGGAAAACAAAAATAAACTCTTTACGTAAAACAACTGCATCCAACTATTTTTAGAAAACTATTTACAAGGTGGGTGGAATGGGTAAGGGGGGGCAGGGGACATCTATTTACAGGAGCAGAGCAACCCCAGGTGGGCTTCCTGGGAGCCCTGGGGGACCTCCATGGAGGAGGGCAGAGTTAGCTCTCCAGGGACCTCGCCAGGCGTGAGCCCCATCACCCACGCCCTGTCCGTCACCCACGTATCTGAGGACCCTGTTGGGGCTGGGCCAGGGCCGGCAGCACAGGCAGGTAGGGGAGCACCTGGGGCGAAGCCTCTGCAGGTTCTTCAGGGTCAGCACGGGGAGAGCGTGGGGTGGGAGCCGCAGCCTCCTCCTGCCCAGCCCTGGCCAGCAGCCTGTGGGCCAGCTGGACGAGGTTGGCTGGGGCAGGTGGGTTGGGACCAGGGCAGCGAGGTCGGGCATTTGTGGGGGGTTCGCTGCGGGGGATGGGGTCGGAGGGTGGACTGGGGAGGGAGGAGGTTGGAAGTGGGGAGGCTGACCAGGGGAATGGGGAGGTTGGAGAGGGGGGTGGGTGGGTAATGGGCGGACGGGGGACGGTGGGGTGGGGGCAGGAAGGAGGGCTGCGGGAGTGGGTGGTGATGGGGTGGCAGTTGGGGCCGGGCGACCGGCCACGGCCTGGGTCAGGGTGTCCAGGTTGGCCGCCACCAGGTCCCAGGCCTGGCGCTCCAGGGGCAGCCATCCCACAGCATGCCAGAAAGGTCCCCAGTGCTGCAGTGTGGGCAGCATCCCCCTTTCCTCCTCCCCATGTCGGTGGTGCCGGCAGACAACCCGGAAGCGGGCCCGCGCAGGGACGGCACGGAGTCCGGGCTGCTCCCCACTGCCCTCCATGGTCAGGCTGGTCTGGCTGCTGGCTACAGGAGCTGTGGAGACAAAAGGGGAGAGCAGGTGGCGGGAGGCAGTAGTCCCAGGCACAGAATCTTGTGCTCCCCCCGGGTGCCCTGCAGTGCCCATGCCCCGGGGTTCCCTGCATGGATGCCAAGGTTGCAGGCTGCCCCAAGCCACCCCCCTGCTCCCTCCACAGCCAGCCAGTCTGTGGCGCTGTCCTGTTCACGTGCTACTGAGTGATGCGCATCGTCCCCCAACCCGGGCCCTGGGAACGTGGCCACCTGGGATCCACAGGCCCCGGGGTGGTGGGCATGAGGAAGGGCTGTGGCCACCCAGGGTGGGACCAAATGCCCCCTCCCCAGTCCCTGGGGTGGCTGGTGTGCAGGCCACCTACCTGTGGGTACCCCCAGGAAGTTGGGTGAGGTGCAGATGGATGGGGCCCGGCTGGACAGCCCAGATGGGATGTCGATGACAAGGGCCCCCTCGCATGAGCCCTCGTCATCACTGGTGGCATCCAGCCTCCATGAGCGCCTGGTGCCAGCTGCAGGTCTGGGACGGTCCTCCCTGACTGTCCCCATCTCGGGCTCCTGCTCCATCCCCAGGACTGTGGTGTCCAGCAGCATGGCCAGGGATCCCGCCTCCTTGGGCCCAACGAGGCAGTCCAGTTCTTGATAGTAGGGGCAGCTGGTGGACACTGCCCCTGACCACCCAGCCATGTCCTGGGCCCGGCAGTGTCCCTGGCGCAGTTCCTTCACCTTGGACCTCACCTGGTCCAGGGTCTGGATGGGGTGACCCTGGCCAGTGAGGCCCTTGGCGAGGCATTGGAATGCTGCCGTGTTCCTGTGCTGGACCGCCGTCTGGTGCAGGACCTCTTTGTCTGACATGAGGGTGAGGAGGTCCTGCAGCTCGGCTTCCATCCAGGAGGGGGCCCGTCGCTTGGGGGGCTTGCTCCCCTCCTGAAAGGGCTCCCCGGTGTCCTGGGGGGCCCCTGGGTTGTTGGGGGTCAGGGGCGCTGCTCATGGGACTGAGGAGGGCTCTGGACTGGCTGGAGCATCACCACGAGGAGCAGGCTGTGCAGCAGCGTGGGCTCCCTGTTGCCTGCACACGCTCAGCTTCCTGCATGAGGATTTCTGGGAGCCTGTGTCCTTAGACACAGCCAGACACTGGAGCCATAGAGCTCTACTTGTGCTGTGCCAGCGCCACCTGCCAGCTGATCATGGCCACAGAGGACTCCCTCTTTCGAATGAGCGGGCCGCGGAGCGTCTACACTTGCTCTTTTTCAAAATTATCTTTTGAAGGAGGGTGCTTTTCCCATCCCGGGAACGGAGGACTGACTTCGAAAGGACAGGGGCAATCTTTCGAAGTTAATTTTGAAAGAGTGCCGTATATGTGTAGGTGCTCTGTGGGTTCTTTCGAAAGAACTCGGTCTTCTGACCTGGATGTCAAATGTACTTGCTAGTGTAGATGCTCCCCAACTGAATCAAGATTTACACTGCTTTATCTGCTCTGTTTAGTTTCCTGTCCTCTGCTTCTTGACATTTTTCCTACTGTTTCTCCTCCTTCCTTCTTCTCAGCTTTTTAACCTTCATTGTTCCTCTTCTAACCCTCTTTCTCATTCATTCTTTCTCTTCTCTGTAGCTTATAACCTACATTCCTTTCTGGTTTGTCTGCATTACACAATTCCATCAGGTTCAAATACAGCTGTCAAGTTATCTGACATGATTCTGGCTGTGACGCTCACCCACAGCTTGTCAGCTAGCCAGAATTAAACCTTGTTGGGGTAAAAATTTCCCCTGTTCTTCTGGGAAGCTCCTGTGCAAGAACTAGATTTGTAAACATCATCAGTGCTTTAGTGTGATAACACTCTGTACACCATTGCCACTGGGTCTGAGCTCAAACCAATTAGCACGTGTTGTGCCAAACCCTGCAGTTTTGGGTGCACAGGGAATACAGAATTGGGCACATAGTTGGGAGGGAAAAATGTAGAGCAAACTTCTATGTTAATCAAGATAAATCAAGCCATAATGTAGAACAGAAGCACCATGCTCCATTCAATTCAACTAGGGAGCTCAACTTGTTCAGCACTGGAGGTTATTTTCCATTTGTAATTAGAGCAACAAAGAAACAGCCTTTTCCTGTTCTGCTCCATCAGCACAGCTCCAGCAAACATCCTCATTTTCAATAACTCTTCCCCTTTATCTCACTCTGCCTGATGCCTAATAAGCTGATTGCTATTTACTTTGGACCAACAGCTAATCTGTTAATGATTGATTTTAAATTTTTACAGCCATTTGTCTCTGGCAGAACTTGAGACTGTGAGCAGCAGTCTTTCCCTACCTGACGAATGGCCTTTTCTTTAGGAAAAAAAAAAAAAAAGATTTAAGTCAAAAGTCTTCACTGTTATGTTTTGCTGACAAACAGCTGATACACAGTGATCAAGACTTAGAAATATATGATAACTCTTCATATAACATAAAATTCATATTAAAAAAGCCTTTGAAACCATTAGCAAAGAATATAAGTGGATATTTTGTTTAAAGTGGTACAGGGATAAAGATCTTCTACATGTGAAGTAAAACATAATTGTACTATAAATTTACAGAGCTTAAAATTCTTAATTAACAAAATTGATGCTCATCACTAGGACTGGGAAGAGGGAGTATAAACTAATACAGTTACTGTCCTCGAAAATTATCTGAATTATATACCATATGATATATGTATTGGCATGATATATGCCTAAACAGGAATTTCATTTCCCATTAAAGGGCTGCCAAATAGATAGTAGTTATTTTAATTGGTAAAACACAGCAGTGCCGTGCAATTTAATTGTTGATTCTAAAAAGCAAGGAGAGACAAACAGCTGGGCCTGTGTATTCAAAAGAGAATAGGCAAAATTCTACATGACAGAACTATGTATATTTATAAATACGGATTCTTCAACAAGTATTTAGGAATAGGCCCTTTAAAGAAAGAAGTCCTTCAATGCTTTGCATCTGTAGATCTCAAGGCACTTTACAAGAGGTGGGTAAGCATCACCAATGGGGAAACTGAGGCAAAAAGGTCTGAGTTCTGACTCCAAATCCCCTAAAATATGGAAGTGTTCAGGCCCAGAGTGTTGGTTCAGGTCTAAACCTAAATAATGATCTAGATCTTTAGATGAAATGCGGCAGCTGTGTGCTGAACCATCAATATAGTCTAGCTATAAACTCTGTCTTAATCAGCCCACAGACAGTGATACATAGTGCAAGACTGATCCTACAGTATCAAAGAAGCAATGTAAATAGAGTGATCAGCTCTCCCAATTTTATAGGAACAGTCCTGAGACAGGGGGGCTCTGTTTTATATACGTGCATATTACCCCTTTATCCCCTAGGCTGATTTGTCACTCACAAGCTGGTCATCCTAAATGTAAATGCATTCTATGGCATACTCCCTCCTTGAGGAGGGCAGAGGAAAAATGTGTAGTCAGCACATTTCTATGCCATGTTAACCCTGCACTTCATTTTGGCACCCTGTGGAAATTCAGAAAGGGCATAAGTGAGAGCATCCTATAAGCTGCTCTAGCACAGCACCATACACAGATCAGTGAACAGGGGAGCTTTAAGCCACTTTTGTACACCATCCCATGCTCACACTTTGTACATCTGGGCCACATGTGAAGATCTGGACCAAACTACTTCCTAAATTGCATCTATAACCATCATCATCATCATCACCACCAATAACCGTGGGCTCAGTGCACGTTGGTGTCTGATGCCTCCCTCAGGATTTCCTTCCATCTTTCCCTATCCAGTGCAGAGTGGCTTAGTTTCTGTGGACTAGCTCCACACCAATCTACAACATCATCTATCCATTCTCTGTGGGGTCTGCCTCTCCTATGTGAATCATCCATTGTGCTGAATACCAGGGTGCAGTTGCCCGCAGTGTTTGGACGTTCCATGTTCCAATGGGTAGCATATGTGTTAGGTGTAATTTTCTTTCGGTAGCCAACTTCGACCCAACCCCGATCGCTCAATTGGTATCGTGGACCTTGTTTATCCGGGCGCCGTCCAAGCCAGCATCTTTTAACATTTGGTTGTACTGGCATCAGATTTTGTTCGTATTGTTGTTTGATGGTCAGCGCATCGACACACATCTAACCAACCCTCGTCCTTCATCCAGGCTTGGGACTCACATGGAGCCCTCAGTGGATTCAGCTTCAAATAAAATTACACTAAACGTGGCATCTTCAACATGAACTTAATTCTTTCTAAGAGTTATTTAATATATGGAGCATCATTTCAATTAGGTAAACAAGAAATATATGAGTGATTACAACTGAGTGGGGCATTTTGGTATTACCAGTTACCAAACATTGTTAGAGATCCCTTGCTTTACATTGAAGGGCTGGCTATTTGCAGAGCACCAAAAAGGAAATACTCAACTGTTAAGGATAAAAGATCTAATCTTATTAATATTTTAGATGTGCAAGACATGGAGGTTTCACCTGTTTTCAGCTGTATTGTGGAAAGAATCAAGCCAGACTGGCAGTGGAAATCATAGGCTCCACAACGGTCTATTGACCTTCTTGTGAAGCAGATATCATGTGACAGAGATTGCCTATCTCAGCAGACACAATGGAAACAGGAGAAAATGTTAAATATAACCAGGTAGACAGTGATGAATTGACACACTGAAAAATCGAACGCTCCAGTAATCAGCCTAAGGATCTGATACCAACAACATTTTTCAGTTTTGTCCAAATTCATTGAAAGGTGTAGTTTAGCAAGTTCACTTCTCATTGGCAAGACCTTTAATCTTTATGCCGGTTTTCTGATTGGATTCTGTGCCATCATCATTGGATTCTGTGTCATTGTTGCTCTTTGCATAGCAAACAGACAAAACATTTGCATATAAGCAAAATGTCCAAAGGATCAACACAAGCAGAAATTGTTTGACTTGGTAACACTCATTAAATCTAAGTAGCCAGGCGAGCTCAGGGTCAGGATGTGTCCCCACATTTGCATGCCTGCACAAGTCCTCAACAACAGTGAAACTGTGGTTCAACCACTCTGTGCTGGAGATGGAATGTGGAGAAGGAAAACTTGGATTACCCATGCCCCTGTGGCACACTGCAGCAGTGCCAAAGAAAGGTTGTATATAAGTCAGGCTTGGTCTGTGAGAGAGGCAGGGGTATGACCACTAAGTAGGTAGTTTTGCTGGTTATAACCCACCCTAATATGTTCAATGGGACTCTGTGCTCCACCACATAGTTGGGAGGAAAATTACATCTCCCCAGCTCCTGTGTAGGTCTCTCACACTAGGCCTGTTTACTAAAAAATTGAAAGAATGAAATATTACCAGGGTATTTACCACCCTGAAGCTTTTGTAACCATAATTCTAAATTACAGAAATCTTATTAATGTCTTTATAGCTTCATTAAATCTTTCGGATATTTATATTATCCAGAGAAATAATCTCTATCCATTAAGAGTACATAAATCTTTAAACACATCTTTAAAAAATGCTATAGATATGCTTATTTCACTGCAAAATACATAGGAAATTTAAAGAAATCCATTAACAGGATTATTATAACTTTCGTCCAAAATATATTTTGTAGTAGTATTTTACTACAAAGCTCTGCCTGCCTCTGAAGAAATGCAGGGGAGGATGTACTAAAGCAATTAGCTGAATGGCCAAATGGACAAAAATTATTCAACCAGTATTTGAAAAATCCTTCACCTGCAAAAAGTCTAGCATACCTTTCCTCTGTATAAAAAAACCAGGTTCTTTTTACCTCTAAATTAAAGAACCGGGGAATTTTACTGCACATATTCATCTCAGTTATGTGTGTTGAAATAAAAGGGACTCATCACCAGAGTTATAACATGTGTTAAAGCTCCGATCTATCAAATTACTGCATACAAGCAAACATGGTGCACCCAGACACCTATTGCCCAGGTTGTTGTGCAGGTATTGGGGGCTGCCTAGATGCACCTGGGGTGGGGTGCAATCACAGAAGACCTCTTGGCCTGTCCCATTGGCGTGGTGATCATGTACTAATGACAGTCACCTTCCTGCTCTCTGTCTTGCTGAGCTGGATCCTCTGGACTCCCCCAGGCAAGGCAGTGTTGGGACTGCTGCCCCCTGCAGAACAGTGCAGACACTGAAACAGTCCAGGTCAGGGAGAGCTCAGTTCTAAAGTCTCAGTACCCAGGAAACCAACCCTAAATGGGACTAAAATCCCATATAACTCCCTCTTATGCTATGTAAAATTTCTGCATAGAGAAAGGTCATAAGGATAGCTCTCTATCAAAGAAAGAGAGCTGAGCGATACCTGCACTCCCAGTAACAATTATTTTCACTGGCCCTGATAATAAAAGCATTTTTATTAAGTACAAAAAAAGTAGGATTTAAGTGATTGCAAGTAAAAACAGATAGATCAAAGTAAGTTACTAAAATCAAATAAATAGAAATGCATAGCTAATTGTAATCCACTAAGAAACTTATTACATGCAAATTCTTACCGTAAACAGCTATTCTTATTTCAGGTAATAACTTCAGATCAGAGTGGACCTTTTACACTGACTTGGGTCTACTGCCATCTTCAAAGTTCTTTTATATCCTCTTAGGGTATGTCAGGAAGTTTCAAAAGCTTGCTGAAGACAAAAGAGATGATTGCTTCCCATTGCTTAAATGAACTTTCTCCTGCTGTGGGAATTCTTTGTTTGGCATTCCCCCTCCCACTTTCCCATGGAAAATACCAAGTCCAAAATGGATTCTAGTACCAGGTGGCATGGTCATGTGTTTTCCAAGGACAAACCACTATTTAGCTTACAGAACAAACAAGCCTGTTTATGGGTCATTGTGTTGATCACCTAGCCATTAAGTTTCTCGGGTATGAGTAATGGCTTTCCTTATAGCACATTTAGCACTATAAACAGATCCACACTTCACATTTCTAAGTTCACCTACAAGAATGATATCTGCATGAAAGTCCTGGTGGTCACTCGATAATGAGTAGGACATCTTCATGTCACCCTCCTCTTTGTGAGTCCGTTAATGGCTAATCAGCCTAATTTGGAGCCACAGATCTTATCATAGAAGAGGAATGTGTTAGTAGCTGTTGGAGGGGTGCAGGGTAGTTTTTGATGCTCTTTCTTTCTTCTCTGCCTCTCCTCATCTGCATTGCAGCAGAACCTCTCAATTTGGACCACCCTCTCACGGATTACCGTTCTCCACTGGGCCTGGTCTTGGGCAAGGTTCTTCCAAGTGCCGACACTGATGCTGCACTTTTGTATGTGTGCCTTCAGCATGTCCTTGTATCACTTCTGCTGGGATTCAGCAGATGTAACATTAACAATGATAGATTACTTGAGATATTTCGTCTAAAGCATCTTTGAATTATGCATATTCATAAGCTAATTTTCATAAAGCGCGGGTGGCCATCACAGCATCATATTGTAAGATTGGAGCCTCACACATTAATAGCCTGAGTCTGACTCAAGGCCTATTCAAGTCAACAAAACAAAACAAAACAAAACAATACAAAACAAAACAAAATCTCTCAATTTCAATGGCCCTGGGATCACGCTTTGTGCAAGTATTAGTTGTGCAAGCATTGAATAGTTTCTCCAAAAGTTTAGAGAACATATTTCTTTATAAAGTAAAGCAAACATCACTTACAGTCCCAGGAAAGTATTGTGAATAGAAAACTGCTTATATGCACATTGTTTGGGTTGCTCAGATCACATGAACATGCACTCACACTCATGCACGTGTACTGTTTTGGTTGCTAGGACTGAACACAATGTCTTCATAAATGGTCAGCCTCAATTTCTTCATTTGTGGAGCAGTTTGGCCTTTTTGGCTAAGCAGCTTCTTCTTTGGCCCTTCTCAGGGCTCAGCTTTTTCAACTGGTGTAAGTCAAGTGGAACATCCTTACAAGCCAATGCTCAGGTCCTACCCCAACCCATCCTTTACCCATATGCCTTTTTTTCATTGATTTCATTCCATCCATCAGTTTTATATATGCCTATTTCCAGGCATTCTTGCATAGCTGCTTCCCTGGGCTGCTTTCTCAGTTCTAAAACTGTCTTTATCCCTGATCATTCTCACGTAAGCAAGAAGCATGAGTTAAATAGCCACATCCCACAGTTGCATGGTTCTAGGACTACACTTCCCATCCAGACTACATTCCACAGACTGCTTTTCTCAGGCCATGTTTGAGCGACAGCTTTTCTCAAAGGGCCAGCGCACTCCCCCATTATACTTTGTGCATTCCTTACTGTTTCCTTGAATCTTTAAAACGCACTTTCTCTGGGCTCCTCCACACCTCTTTTTCATTCTCCTCTCACGATTCCACTCCAGAAATCAAACTCTACACTCTCCTTCTATGCCCCCTCTCATTGTGCCCCTCATTTCATCTTCACTTCCTTATGAGGTTTCTATTCTAGTCAGCTGCCAAATATGGCCCTCTTGAAAAAGCTGACTTTTTCTAGTACAGGTATTGGGATTCATGGTCCTCCTTCATTCTCACCCTGTTACTTCCACGCTGTGTCAGAAGAGCCTGTGCTGTTAGCGAGGTTGTTTGTAGGGAGATTCCTCTGTTCTGTTCTCCCCACCTTGTGTTGGTTGGCTGCTGTTGAGGCAGGTCCTCCATTATATTGCCTCCCATTTTGGTTGGAGACCTCATTGGCGGTCCAGCAACTTCTGGAGTCAACTAGCGTTCAAGAAGAGCTGGATGCCATCCAAAAATCAGAGCAACTGTAACAGCTAGAAGTAGAACTACAGTAAACTCTTCCATATCCAGCAGGTCCAGGATCAAGAGGTTGTTGGATATTCAAATATTCTGGAAAATAGAGAGGTCTACCTAGCAATGGATAACACTAAAGAAAAACAAGATTAGACATTAAGAAACAAACAAAAATGTACTTTATTTACCAACAACACTAGTATTGTACACTGTAAACTTATACTGCATTTGCTGTATTTATTTGTATTTACTTTCACTATACTGTTCTTAAGGAAAACGTAACTAAAATTTACTTATAGTTAAAATGCCAGTTATTTGAGCGCTCCCGGTGATCATATGCTGGATAGGAGTTTACTGTACTTTTAGATGTTTAAAAATTTTAGAGGTGTTCCTGAAGTTTTAAAATTGCAAACTTTTGTCAAAATCCCAAATCTGTCTCTCAGAAAGTTCAGGGGGTTTTGTTTCCTGCCCACAATTAAATTAATTCTTGAGAATGAACACTGAGTAATAAACTGTGATGTATTGCATTAAGAAATAGCAGGCCAGTCTGAACCCTTTGAATCTGATGGGAGTAGGATCATGCCTGCTACAAATACAGTGACAAGTTCCAATGAAGTTGCAGATATCATAGCTTTGCCATTTCCAGGCTGCAAACCGAAAAACTGATTAGCATTTAGGCACATGAACACTATTAATGGAATCTGGACCTTATTACATTTTCTTTGGGTCTCAGTAAGTGTGCATTTTCCCTCAGAAGACAGAGTTAGGTATAGTTTAGGTTTCCATGAATGTAAAATTAAAAATCAAATTGAAAATAGCCCTAAAACACATTTAAAATGCACACAACACTGTTTTCCTGGACTGTTGGAAGCCAAGGAATTTAAGCATTAAAAGAAAAGACCATTGTGACAGGGACATTTATGATAGACTTCACTGGACCTGAGAAGCCAATATATTGTGGCTAAGAAGCTTTTCACCAAAGGGCCTTGCAATCAATATATAATGTATTTTTTTTAAATCATAATCAGAGTTAAAGAGGTTCTCTCTTTTTCAATTAAAGGTATCCAAATTATTATGTGCTCTGTAGAGGTTGGTAGGCCTCTGACTATATTTCTGTATTTAAAATGTTATATATCCTTTTCCACTGACCCTCTGAAACCTGCACTATAGGGGTTTTGTTCAAAATAACTGAGTGCATTCTGAACTCAGTAGAAAAATTCCAGCACTTCTGAGTGACCCAACAAAATCTAAAACATCTCATGGTTCACTAAATGCATATTAGCATGACAGAGGCATACACATGCTCATGCCCCTTATCCTTAATGTGCCCAACTGCTGCACTCTTAGTGGTCGCCAGCACACTCAAACTTTCCAACCCCACTCCCACTCTCACAAACACAAAGCAGTCAGGTACAAGGACCTGAGTGTGGGTGTGAAGTCTGCAGACCAAAACAAAATGGGTAACTCACAGTTTCAACCCACCTGCTTTGATAGAATTCATTTAGGGCCCAATTTTAGAGATGCTGAGCGCTAGGAGATCCCACTGACTTCAGATGGAGTTGTGACCAGAACTTCCAATGTGTGAATGGCTTAATCCAAAAGTGCATTCAAAAATGGATGGAAATCTATTCAATGTTTGTTTGAAGACATATTTGTCATAACAGTTATGTTACACTTGTTCCATAAAGCACCAAAATACCTTGATTCCTTTTCAACAAATCATCACCCTAATCACTCATTATCTGTTTTTATTCCTTGACATGCTGACGCCTATGATTCTACTCTGTGCCAACTTAATCCCATGTAATTCCGTGCTGTATCTCTTCCCTCATTCTAGTCTATTACTACATAAAATTGCTTAGATTTCTCCTGTTGGAGCCTAGAGAAACAGAGGAACAATGATATGTCCATGGTAGGCAGAGTGCCAGGACTGCAGAAGCTGCTTTCATGGTGTGAAAACCCAGGTTCTCTCAGCAATCACCAGAGAAAATAACCGTGACTGCTGTGGCTGCTCCAGCTATCTATTTCCCACCATTGCTTCCTGCCCATTCCTACTCATCCCCCGTAACACATGCACTTTTTCTTCCAACGCTTTCTTCAGTGAACAATGTGAGCAATTTGCTACCTTCTTTCTTTTGAAAATGGAAAATGTATACAACTGGAAGTCTTCTTTCAGTCCAGAAATCTCATTTTCCTTCTGACCTTCCAGTTCAGCGGCATCAAACAACAAATTCCACAACACAGAGGGTGATATTAAAATTATGTCTTTTCCACCAAAATCTTCAGATGTCCTGGTGCCTGAAGAAGACCTTAGGGCTCTGGACATCATCCCCATCAATTTAATGCATAATCTGGCTCTAAACTCCTTTATTTCTACCTTCAGAACATTGTTAGAAATCATCCTCGCTTTGATTCTACCTCTGCTGAAATCCTAATTTCTTTATCTCTTCCGATCCTGACTACTAATTTTTTCTCAAGTTTTTTAATCCCTGTTCACTAAGCTTCAGGGCTACGTCTACATTAGAGTGTTTTGTAGACAAAACTAGGGTTTTGTAGACAAAACTCATAGAGCATCTACACACAAAATGCATTTTGTCAATAGAAACTGCTGACAAAAAAACTGTATAGATGCTCCAGGGGGTCCTTTTGTCTACACAGCAAATCAAAAGATGGATCCACATTTATGTGTAGATGCAATCTCTCAACAGAAGTTTTGTCAGAACATCTCTTCCGACAGTAACTTCTGTAGACCAATGCTTCTAGTGTAGACCTAGAGCAGGAGTGTAGAATCCTGACAACCGCAGACTACTTTCTTGCTGGAAGGACACTACTGACCATTGACTTCTCTTCTGTCTCCAAATACTTTTCAGTCTTGATTTGCTGGTTTTCAAAACTCGCTATGCGCATGTCAGCATTGACTCATATACTTCCCAACCTGTTCCAGCTTGGTCTTTAGGCGAAGAAATGGACCGTGGGCCAGTAATTTCTGCATTCTAGATTCAGGTGTGTCACTGGCCCTGGCAAGCCATTTAATCTCTCTATATGGTAGTTTCTCCACTAGTAAAATGGGGATAAGAATGTTTATTTAGCAACTTCTTAGGGTGTCCTGAGGATTAATAAATTATTTCTAAAGAAGCAGCCTGAAGATGAACAGAACTGTATTAATGTAAAGTATTACTGTTATTTATCTCTTGTCATTCCCTTTCCCATTATTCTCTGCACTAGGGATGGAGGGGAGGTTGGTCTCGGCCTAATGCTACCCATGTGTCTGAGATTCATCTTCAGTTTGAGTCACTTCCTCACCCAGATCCTAAGGTACCCAAGGAGGTCAATATGCCTACAGTTGAACAATTTTGTTTCTTCCTTAATACCTCCAGTCTCGATGGACATGCCCAAGACACTGTCATTATCCCTGGATAATTGACAAGAGAGACTGGAGCTGTTCTGGTCTATCACGTCAATGGGTGCTTAGGGAGTCCTTAACCCATAGATCATTGGCATGCTGTGCTGTAAAATCTCTGTAAGAGCTGCTATAGTGTATGGAGTCAATGCACACTTAGGGACGCCTCCATTTGTGGATCATTTACAGTGCATCATGACAACATTTACTTAAGGAGCCTTTAAGTTGCAGGTCCTTGCATGCAGAATAACTCTGTATCCGAAAAATACTGATGGAATAGTTGTTTTAGTGTATATGCGGTATGCGCATTTCTAAATGAATTTCAAGTTCTTAAAAAAGAAAAAAATCCTAAAGGCACATGAACTCCCAGTTACACTTTTATGTGCCATGCATTTTAAATCCACAGCCGGTTCACATTTCTGTGGATCTGTAAAACTAGCAGCTAACTGAATTTTAGCCTTCCGTACCTTTTACAATGCTTGAACCAGGGTTTTTAAAACACAGTAAACCCTCAGTTTAATAGACTAATAAAGGGGAAAGGGTGTCTGTCAATGCCAAAAGTCCATTAAAGGTGAATTGGCAGGACTGGAGACGTCTTGCAAGGTGCATTAGGGAGTGCTCCATTCAAGACCTGGGAGGAATGCAGCGGGATCTTTGCACTGTTTACACAAGGCACAGCTAACCTATGGAACTCCTTGCTGGAGAATGTTGCGAAGGCCAAGACTATAGTAAAGTTTTAAAAAGAACTAGTTAAATTCATGGGGGATAGGTCCATCAGTGGCTATTAGCCAGGATGGGAATGGACAGTGTCCCTAGTCTCTGTTTGCAAGAGGCTGGAAATGGGTGACAGGGAATTGAGCACTTGATAATTACCTGTTCTGTTCATTCCCTCTGGGGCACCTGGCATTGGACACTGTCAGAAGACAGCATACTGGGCCTGAGGGGCCTATCGCCTGACCCAGTATGGCTGCTCTTACGTTCAGAGCCACTGGGTTTATCTGCCATGAGCTGCTCATCACTCACCCATGGCTGGGCAGTCCCATGGAAACTAAGTTTCCCTGGAGTAGGCATGCCTCTGTCCAAGGCTCTGGCAGGCAGGACACCGTCTAGCTGTCTCATCGGGGCACCCACCCCAATGAGAGGCTCCTCCAGTGGCCCCAGCCACTCAGGCAGCTCCTCCAACCCTAGCGGCTCCAGAGGGTCTGGTGAATCACTGGCATTTATTTGCGAGTGGGGGGCTGGCGGACAGCATCCGTTATTTCTGAAGTCCATTAAATAAGGGTCAGGTAAATCGAGGGTTTACTGTAGTGCTTACAACATAATTTACTCTCAGTAGTCTTCTGTGATAAAAGATCATGGATCATTTTCATGAAAGCACAGAAAATATTCTTTTCTGTAAAAAAATGAATAAACTTGCGATCCAAAAATGAGACTATCAAGGCAGACAAACACTTCTCAGTACGATCAATTTTATTAGCTCCTCATTTTTCACTATGTATAAATTACAGGCCCATATTAAAGAATGTAGATTTTTAACACTCTGATTGAACTTGCAAATCAGTTAGCTAACTGCAGTCATATGCACCTGCAACTCCGTAACCACAACACAGTCTAAAAATAAATAATTAAAAATGGCAGAGAGCTATAGTTCCCTTTAAAAGTGTGTTCTTCAGTGCTCTCAACATCAAGCAGCTGATCCTCCTCTGGTGTAAATCAGTGTCATTCCCTTGACTTCATAGGAGCTTAGCCATTAGCTGGCGTTAGATTTGGGGTAGCTGGTTTTCAATGCCAGCAGGGCTGCCAGCCCTTCATTCTCATGTGAATATATGGGAATCCAAGGTAACCTTATTTGGGGAAGTTTTTCAAATATGATCATGGGCTCATCATCATCATCATCATCAACAACAACCATGGACTCAATGCCCTTTGGTGTCTGATGCCTCTCTCACTATTTCCCTCCATCTTTCCCTGTCCGGTGCAGAGTGGCATGAAGCCGCTGGAGGTTCCATGCCAGTCCCAAGCCTGGATAAAGGAGGAGAGTCGGTCAGATGAGTGATGATGCGCTGACCACAAAACAACACCACAAATGAATCTGATGCCAGTATGACTAATGCTGGCTGGAGGAGGCTAAGCCTCTCCAAACATTGTGCTGCTGTAGGGGGGATAGTTTTAATTTATCACTTGGCCTTTGGGGCTGTACCCAAGGGCCCAGGCTAAATTGGGACCCCCAGAAAAATGGCCCCAAGCCCTGGCTCAAGGGCTGGGGAAGTGCAGTGGGTGAGGGGCTCTGGAGTCAGAGCTCTAGCCAAGGCTACAGTGACCAACCGTCCCATATTAGGCAGCACAGTCCCATACTTGTCCTGTATTTAGGCCCTCGGGGGCTGGGGCCAGGAGCATCCACAGCTGCCATTTCCCCATGGCTCTGGGCTATGAGCACCTGCAGCTACTGCTTTCCCCCGGGGGACTGATGGGCGGGCGGGTGCCAGCTCCCCAGGGCTTGGTGCAGCCAGGAGCTGCCCCTCCCTCTCTCCGTCCCCTATTTGGGGCAGGGGGATATGGCTGCCCTAGCCAGGGCAAAGAACTCTGCTGTAGTCCTAACTGGGGCAGAGCTCTCAGCTCCCCAGCCCCTCCTGCGCCAGCTAGCGAGAGTGGGCTGGGCCTTGGGTGGAAGGGGCGAGCCAGAGGGCTACCCCCTCCAAGCGGAAGCTTCCCCGGCAGTTCACGAATACGATCTTTTGTCAGGTCCCGCCACCCCCGGCCCAGACACCCTCTCCCCCAGCCCTGAAAGAACAGCTCAGCGTCCCACCCCACGTGGGTTGCGTAGCGCTTGGGGGAGGCGGGGGACGCCCGGCACACGTGCAATCGGAACGCAAAAGTGCCGCATGGCGACTGGGCTCAGCCACACGGGGTCCCTGGGACCCCTGCGGTGCCCGCCCTCAGTAACCCCCTCCCCCACGTTCCTCCCAGTCGCTCCTGTGCTGCAGCGCCCCGCGGCCGGAGGCAGCGTCCCGGCGGCTCCCGGGCCAGGTTGGCGGGAAGCAGCGAAGCGGGGCGGGGGGACGCTGGCGGGCCTGTCTGACTAGCCGGGCGCCGCTGACAACTTCATTACCTCCGCCTGGAAAAATGACAGCGGGGGTTGGCGGGATGCAAATGGCTTTTGCATCGCGCCCTCCCCGGCCTGGCGCGCGCGGGCTGCACGGAGCAGCCCCCGCCCAGCCCCGAGCCTTTGTCCGGCGTAATGAGCCCATGCTCCTCCCCTGCTTGCTGCACGGAGGCCGGGGAGCCGGCTCTTCAGGCGAGCGCCAGACCTGTCTCTGGCCTGACCTCATCTGTCAATCAAAGCCGAAAGAATGGGGCGGGAAGGAGGGGGAGATGCCTATCTCTCCGTAAGAAATTCCTAATGAATGTTAAGCAAATTCCCTCCAGCCTGACAAGGTGGATCTAATTAATATCATAGAAATGTCAGCAGCATATCATTCCGCTGCTAGGATTTATCACCTTGAACTGCTGCATAGGAGATGGGCAGCCCATCAATATGTTACTTATTGCACGCAGACGTCTCAGGCTCTGACTCCTCAGTGAATCCCAGACCCGGCTTTCAGGCTCCCACTTCTGCCTGTTTGATGCCGCTGCTGAAGGGTTTGACAAGAGGACATTTGCTGTGTCGGGTAGAACAAAAATCCAGCCCAATGTCACCTGAGAAGGCCCAGAATGACCTCAGGGGCTTAGCTTGGGCATTCTGGTCCTATAGGCCTTGCTGAAACCTTAAAACAATTAAGGAGAATTTAAATAGCATTGCCAATTAATTCTGCAAGGGGTTAGGGTAAAAGGCGTTACCCTTTGGGAATGATGAAACTTCCAAGGAAGAATTGAGAGTGGGATGAGAGTACAGGAAAATGCTGGCAATATAACAGGAAAGATTTCCTAACAGTGCAACCTTAGACTGTACTAGTCCCCCAAGGGAGGTGATAGAAGTCCTTGCACTTGAGTAATTTAGGATTAGATTGGGTAAAGCACTAGGGGATATTCTGGTAGGAGAAATCCTGCTCTGGTAGTGGAATAGAGACAGGATAACCTAACTGATCTTTTTCAGGCAGAAATGGCAGTCTGATATGAGACAGGATAACCTAACTGGTCTTTTTTAGGCAGAAATATCCATCTGATATGAGTGATCTGCTCCAGCATTAGGTTTTAGTATGACCACTTTGTGTCACGATATGTCTGTGTCTGATTTTAAGGATGGACAACTCAGTGAACTTCTATGTTTGGTTAGCAAATGTGAATATTGTAGTTTCTGAGGGATAGCTGTGTTAGTCTCTAGCTTCACAAAAAACAAGCTGTCCTGTAGCACCTCAAAGACTAACAGTTTTACTTATGAGGTAATGAGCTTTTGTGGGTCAGACCCACCTCATTAGATAGCTAGCTGTACATTTATTTACAAAGCGAAGGTAAAATATGCATTCCCAATACCCCTTTTAGAGAAATCTCCTATTCCAAGTTCAGAGCAGAGAAGAGCCAAATGGACAGCACTTCACCAATATTGTTCAACTGTGAGCTGCAGCTAAGAGGACTAATGGTCACTTTCTTTTTAACAACTTCTCTAACCTATGCTAATGAGTAGACCTACAGATTTTCTTCATTTAGCATTTCTCATTATTAATAACTTTTGCACTGACAACTACAAAGTGAACGCTTTGGATTTATGCACCTAACCTAATTACATATGCTGCATGTACGCATTTCATTATTTACTTGACAGATTCATTCCTTGACATCATAAATAATTAAAGAAGGATCAAATATTAACAATCAGACACATGTTAATTCTCCTCAAATCTCTGGAAACAAACACATTTTTTTTTCTGTGCAACAAAGACTGAATAACATGTTTTCATCACCAGGGTTGTTAGTAAGTGAAGCTCATAATCTTCATTTTTATTTTATTGACAAGGAAAAATTAAAAATGCACAGCTCTTCTGCGATTCCTGGAAAACTTGTAACTATTTTAATAATCTCAAAATGTTAGTAATTCCTTCTAGACAGCTAATAAATGAAACATTTTGGTTTGGTATTTGTCAGGTAATTTCAAAGTGAGGGGATTTTGCACATAAGGCAAGGGAGGCAACAGACATGGTGGCCCCTGGACAAGGGGAGGAGGAGCAGATCTGCACATTTGGAAGGAGCAGGGCCTCAGGTGGAAGCGGTGGGGCAGGGCAGTGAGCACGCTATGCCAACTCCCCTTCCACACAGCCCTCAGCACTGCCGGGAACACACCACACTCCCACCCGCTGCCCTGCTGCAGTAGCAGTGACAGCCTGAGCCCGAGGCCCTCTAGAACTGCTGGGCCCTGGGGCAAACACCATCTCTGCACCACCCCACCCCCATCGGCAGGCCTGCAATAAGGTGACCCTACTCCCATGAAAGTCAATGGCAAACTCCCTCACCGGCACATACATTTGCAGAATAACGGGTCTCAAGTCAGCTTTTGCTTCCGGAAAAGGCTCTTCCGGAAGCGAGAACTCACGGGGATATGCAAATGAGATGTGAGATATTTAAATCTATGCCTGTTTTGAATGTTCTCCTTCACTCATTAGCGTGCCTCTTTCGGAAGGGCAGTGCTGCATAGACATGGCCAGGAAGTGCTGAATAGTATTCCCTGTAAGGCCTCCCAGGAGAAATTCAGGTGTTACCCAGCTGATTAGCCAGGAGCATGTTTTCTACTGGTGGTACACATCTGCCCATGCCTTTGTGCACACAACAAAATGTATTCCATCCATGCATGGAAAAAATTAGAGGAAACACTGGCACTCAATACCTTATAGGATTTGCTTTGTTACCTTTTGCTGCTTACTCTTTAATATAATTAGATCTTCAGGTGAACTATTTGTGACCAGAACTTCACCGTAGCCAACCTGTCTGAACTCCTGGCTGCTGTGTGAACATAATTGATGTTTAAATATTTTTATACACGTTATTCAGTCTCTCCATTTGATCAGGAATAGTCTCATATTTGATCAAATTTACTTTTGGATATCACCTCCCACAATTTCAGCATTTTAAAGGTGTTAAAAATTCATAAATTGCCACATTATTCATCATGCAAGATTAATGCCAGCCTGACAGGTTTTGTAAAGATACATTTTTTTCTAAGTTCATATAACCATATCTGTGTAAGATATACTTCAGATGTTGAATATTGATTATCCTCTTTCCCTTCTTATTTCTGATGCTAAAGAGAGAATATTAGGGTGTGATTGTCAGGGTTAGTATCTCGATGACCTATACTTGTACAATTAATAATTTATGAGTTGATTTGAAATAGATCTCTGTGAAATGAGCTGGCAAAAAGCAGAGCTGTCTGAGATGACAAAGACTTAGAACAGGCCAACTCATGTACATCCGCTTCTCAGGTTTGAAAGCAAAATGAAACCAAACCTCAGTATGCCTCATGTAGTAGTTAGGAATCTGTTATCTGAATGCACAAAAAATATCACTATTCATGATTAAAAGTTAACTCTGGAAAACAGTGGATGGCATCGGCTTTTGATCAAACTTGCTAACGCATTGTGTATATATGGTGCTTTTTTTGCCTGTACTTGTTGGTACTGAGAACCAGCACCTCAGCAGCCCCCACCATGAGATTGGCTGGGAGGCAGAGAGCCATCTGAGTACCAGCTCCTCTTTTTTTACAGAAAAGATATTATAGATAGATAGATAGAGAAGCACTGTAATGTGAGAAAGAAGGGACTTTGTTGGGTATGCTGGTTAATTAACCTTGTAACTGCTGATTATAACTGAGGTGTGAAGCTGTATCTATTCAGAAACACAAACCCACCCTACAAACCCATGAGCAGTTCTTATGTGAGTAGTCTTCTTAACTTCAAAAGAGAACTCTGAGGGAAGTAAGATCAGGCTCCAAAAATGAGATCCTTCCCTCTTCAACTTATATCCTGTGAATACCTCCTCCACCTCAAAGTGGCACAAATCACACTGACCTAAGCACCAGTGTGGGCATCACTGTGCCAGTGGGAGAGCTACCACTTGTTGGATTATAACAACTACACCTACACTGAGAGATTACAGGGGCACAGCTGCACCTGAAAGCTCTCCCGTATAGCAACAGCCACAGCTGCTGTTGACATTAAGGATCTCAGGGTGCTTTGCATCTCAAGGAAGCCACTCCTTGCAGCATTCGGACCATTAGTTTTAAAATCTCACTGCATTTGTTTTCCAGACTAGGTTTATCACTGAGAGTAGGATCCATCCTGCAAACAGGTACTCACAGCAGTCCCACTGAATTAAACACAGCCACGTCCTTGTATGGTTATTCACGTTCAATACTTTACACCACAAATAGACCTCCCTGAAGTCGATAGGATTACTTGTGAAGTCATATTCTATTGAGGAAATACAAGAACTGTATCAGAATAGGACCCATAAACACAAACCACATTAATGCCTGTCGCAGGGGCCTCAGTGGGATTGGTTTTCTGAGTAAGCAGGTCCAGGTTAGTGGTTACCAACTCTCAGAATGAACCACTTCTTTGGTAAGTATTAAGACCAAAAGGAAAACAATATTTAGAATATCAAAATGTTTTGATAGAATACAGACTAACACGGCTATCTCTCTGTCAATGTTTAGAATGAGACACATAGTTTAGTCACCATATTGTAACCAGACATGAACCCCCCATTTGGCCTTTTCTTCTCCTCCCCCCACGGGGAGAGACAGAGACAGAAATAAGCAGGGGAGACAGGTAGCCTTTCATGTCCTGGGAACGCAGGTGTGCTGTCTCGCCCAGCCTCTCTACTATACACAAAAACCAGACAGTGGATGGGCTAGCTAACGGCCTCCCTTCTGGCTAATCTCAGTAATTGACATGCCTTGATCACTTCCCCAGGAAGGACGGGGAACCCCCGCCCATCACCTCCAAAGGTGCCCAATTGTCCACAATTCACAGGTGCGAGTTGAGCCTTGCACCTTCCCTGGGAAACCTGGGGTTCAAAACATTCCTCCCAATTGGCCACTTGAAACCAGGAAGAAGCGTACGTGACAAAAGGAGTATAAAGGGGCTTGGCAGACCACCCCCCCTTTGAGTTTCAATCACCTACACCTGCTGGCCAGGTCTGGAATTAACTCTCGAGACTGGGGACGCCTGGTTCGTATCTACTTCTTCCCAAGGGATTGAGAGAATGATTTTGGGTCACACCGGATCTAGGAGACAGGGGTAAGAATTACACCTGTATTACACTTCTTTCCTATAAGAATTGAGCGAAAGACTCTGGTTCCACCAGGTCTAAGAGGCAGGGGTGAAAATCACACCTGCAATGTGCCTTTCTTGTGTACACATGAATTGTATTAGTGTAAGCTAGCTAGTTTGTCTAAAACTTTTCTTAAGTTAAATTGTGTTGTTTCCCCTTTAAAAACCACGAGTACTAACTTGTACTTTAATCATTTGTCTTAGTTAAATTGTTTCTATCTTTGTATAAATAAAAAGTAACTGTTAAAACCTCTCTAAGTGTAATTTTCCTCCTGCTGCTGTACCCGAACTAAACACAAACCAAAGAACCCAGCCTGCCCTGGCTGCTTAGCGTAGCTGCTGGTGTGGCATCACCCCCTTTGCCCCACCAGACCCTTAGCTGGCACCTGGGCATCGGCTCACACCATATATACAAGCAAAAATAAGAGAAATGCTTGGCTCAGCTCCCATTGCTTTTCAAAGGATATTCTCAGTAATTTTGCAGCCCAAAATGGACTAGCTGGTGTTTATCAATGAAAGAGAATCATATTATTGTACAAAACCCATGGCCTTTGGAGACCCTGCATGGACAATGTTCCTTTTTTCAGTTATTTGTAACTCATCGAAGTAATGTTATCTAGTTTGCCCGTCCGACTCACTTATAGGATTCTAAAATGCTTAATCTAGATGGAGACATGTCACAGAGATTTTTCTTCTGTGAAATAATACAAAAAAAGGTGGACCAAGTAAACACGTGATTTACCTTCCCGTGAAGGAGAATTTTATTCAAAGCCACATAGAGCCAATGTGGAAACCTAGAAAGTGGTGAGTGCCTGTAACAAGTCTGAAATGAAGATGTTCAACCAAGAAAATGACATTAAGCAGCACTAGCTAAGGCAGAAAAGAACAGCTTGTCAGAATCATGTGAGTGTTGTAGTGACATATAGACAATAAAATGGGATGACACAGGCTCTTCTCAGTGGGAGTGTTTTCTCCTGCTGTCCCTGGGGAGCTTCAGTGCACTTACTTCATAGGAAACCTTTCCACTAAAAAATGGCAGCAAGCCCCTTGGAGGTCTTATTAAAATTCTTCCTCTGTGCTGTAAAGTATGTTGTATTTGGCAGGTGACAGTATACCAACAGTTAATGCTGGATAGTGTAAAAGAAAGTAGCAGAGGTCGTCCTACCAGCCACTGACATATTCTAGGAAAACTGCACAGTTGGCATCTTGGAACAGGAAATTAATCAGAAGGGAGAATCAGTTCATAATCCCATGTGCAGCAGGTGTCTAAAGTCATTATTTATTATTTACCATACATAGCATCAACTGTGTGTTTCACAGACAAATACAGGGGCAAGATCTGTGCCCAAAAGAACTTACAGTTTATATATCTGATCCTGAAAGATGCTGAGGGCCTACTGAGCGGAACTGAGCACCTTCATTGCTGACTGAAGATAATTTTGGTACATCCCAAGAGGCCCTGCAGGCCGTCTCACATGAACACTCAAACTGAGCCTTAGAGTCATCCAAGTTTTGTAAGTAAAGGGAAGATTTGTCTCTTGTCATGCCACCTTACGTAAGTCAAATCTTTGAACTCTGTACTTTAAGTTTCTACTTCCATATATTATTAGTACCTTCCTACATGACAGGAGAGCTCTGAGACATCAGACTGGGAGAGTCTGTGACATATCAAGGACTCAGGTGCCAGAAATACACAGAGAACACTCAAATCTTAGACTTCACTCCCAAAAGGGATCCCAAAATTAGCATGTGATTGAAGACAAGCTGATAGAAGCTGAACCAGACCAAACGCAGACATGAGTATAGTGGAACAGGAAAATAGTTCAGTGGACTGAGTGAAGTGATAACAAGTGAGAGTGTCTCTCCTCAAGACATTAAGACAGTGACTAGTCTCTGGGTCATTCTAAACTAGAAGCATCTTCCTCCTGCTATCCAGAAGGCTCAGGCTCATCTGAACAGATGTGTGATAGTGTTTTTCATATTCTTTCTGGAAATATACGTAGGAACATGAACATGCCTAACTTGAATCTGCTTTCACAAAATATTTAATGTAGCATATCGGTAGAACGTTTATAATCCACTGAATGTGTATATTTTATTCATATGCATTTACTATTTCTGTACCTGAAACTGGGGATATTGACTGTAGATTCATTATCAATATATTCATAACAGGAAAAGCCTATCTCCAGCCACTGAAGAATTATTATTTATTTAAAATATTTTTACCCCACCTCTCTATGTCAAATATTCGAGGCAGCTTACAACATTTTTTAAAAATATAAACATATATAAAAAGATTTTAAAATATAAAATGTGAAAGGACATAAACTTACTAAACGTCTCAATAGAAGTATCACACACACAAACTCAAACACCAATAAAAGCCCTAGTGGCTTGAACCTGGGGCCAAAACAATGTTAATCATGGTGCTATGCGAATATCCTGGGGAAAAGAATTCCACAGCCTGCGAGCAAGGTTGAGAAGACTCTGTTGCATGTTGATATTAATCTTATCTCCCTAAGTGGGAGAACAGCGAGCAGAGCCTCTCCAGCTGACCTCAAGCCCAGGGCATGTTCATATGGTAAAAGACAGTCCTTTAAATACTGTGGTCCCAACCCATTTAGGGTTTTTTAAGTCTTGAAAAATACCTTAAATTGTGACTGGAAACATACTGGAAGCCAGTGCAGCTGCCGGCGCACTGGCATAATGTGCTGTGCATAACAAGTGTTTGTTAAAACTTGGGCAGCTGCATTCAGGACAAGCTGAAGCTTCCAAAGACTTTAAAGGCAGTCCCATACAGAGCACATTACAATAATCCAGTTGAGATGTGACAAGAGCATGGATCACTGTGCCCAAGTCATGATTTTTCAGGAGCGTTAGGAATGACAATGAAGAAACCAGACACGGAGCTAACAGCGGCCTATTATCGAGAGACAATTGAGTCGGGAAGTACTGCCTTCTTGCAGAAGGACTACAAAGACATGCGTCCATGTCATCTGATGCTGGAATCCATCTTGAATTTTGTACTTTTTCACAGAAGGAGTCAAAGGCTTCCCACCCTAAGGAAATGCCATATAAGGTAAGAGAAGTTTAAAATGATGGTCTTCAGTTGACTTTACAAACTCCCTCCCTACCCCACGGGACACATGAAAACAACCTGGAAACAAAAGAATTGTAGCAAGAGGGGCAGAGGAGAACTATTGGACTCAGGTCAGAAAGGACATGTGGCTTAAAAAGGACGTTGCCTTAAATAAGAACTAGGGTGACAGAATGATTTGTAACAAATTGTCTTAGGCCGTGTCTACACTTAGTAAAAACTTCGAAATGGCCATGCTAATGGCCAAATCGAAGAATACTAATGAGGCGCTGAAATGCATATTCAGCGCCTCATTAGCATGCTGGCAGCCACAGCACTTCAAAAGTGCTGCAGTTCGCTCCCATGCGGCTCATCTACACTGAGGTCCTTTCTGAAAGGACCCACCAACATCGAAATCCCCTTATTCCTATAGTATTAGCATGGCCATTTCAAAGTTTTTACCAAGTGTAGATATAGCCTTAGTATATTAGGCTTAGCTGGAGTGGTTTGCTTTATTTTACTTTGTAACTTACTTTGATCTGTCTACTATCACTTGCAATCACTTAAACCCTATTTCTTATCCTTAATAAAATGACTTTATTGTTAAACACAGCGTAAATAATTGTTAGCTGGTACGGGGGTGGGGGGGGGCAACAACTGTGCATATCTCTCTTTCATTGATAAAGGAGTGAACAACTTAGGAGTGTTTACACAGCGCAAGACAGATTTATCTGCGGTTCTAGTCCCATTGGGACTGCGTACCTGGGGGCTGTGACTGAGCCTTCCCAGAGCATCGCTGCTCTCAGTTTCTGTGTTTCTTTGCTGTGGGCTGTGACCCCAGCTCTGTATCACTGGAGGAGACTGGAGAGTCTGGCTCAACAGAACAGGATTGGGGGGGTGCTCTGGAGGGTGTTTTGGTGAGCTCAGTGCTGATTCAGCTCATCAAGTGACAGTCTCAAGGGGTCCTTTGTGACTGAAGCCATCACAGCATGGACCAAGCCACAATGGTCCAACATTTGTGACCACCTGATTGTTAGTGCAGTGTAGTGCAGCTGGGAATTAATGCAATGTCTCTAAAGAAAATTCAGCTGGTGCAAAATATAGCAACTACCCTGTTAAGTAACGCAGATCAGTGCAAACTGATCCTCTCAATGCTTTCTGCATACTGAAGCAACTCCAATGAATTTTGGACTGAATTCCAAGTTCTGTTCTTGATCTCTATGGTTTCAATTCTGAAAATGCTGAACACTCTGACCCTGGTCCAGCAAAGCACTGTAGCATGTGAATCTTAAAAGATAAGACCCAGTCCTCTCCAACAAGAACCAACACCATCCCCAAAGATGGGAAACAAGGAGGGGAAGCCTAATATAAAAATCATACTAAGGGAACGGATGTTACACCAGGGAAAGAAGAGAAAGAGTCTCTTACTATATAGGATCATGGAAAAGAGGTACAGAACAAGAGCTCAATTATTTACAGATCGTGGCCTTTATTAAATTTATTGTAATGCATTCAGAGGCCACTGTGATTAGATAGGGAGACAGACAGACATATGGCAAGGCATCTGAGGTCCTCAGATGCAGCCCCTGACGCCACTGGGTACAGCAGAGGGCGGGCGGGAGTAAAGGAGTCAATTGTGGTTCCTTGAGTCTCAGGCTGTCTCTGTGGCAGTCCTGCTGTAGTTTAGAGATAATGGAAAAAGCAGTATTGTGTTACGTGAAGGATACAAAATTAAGGCTAATCCTTTAAAATACTACTCAAGTGCACGTCAGCCATAGGCATAAGGACTCTTCCTGTCTGCCAAGGCTGCAGCAATGAGCCTTAAATAACGAACAAGAAAATGTGTTTCTCTGTAATTGTTTGATAGCCACTGTGTTAACAATGGAAGACAACAAATCTTACTCTGTAACCACGTGACTTCTGGTATCATGCACACAGACATGTGAACTAAGAAACATGAGTTTATTTTGTTTTTAAATACAAGTTGTTTGGATAATTGTTCTTCCTCAGAAACATCTACAAAAGGCATTAAGGGAAAGAGATTTTTTCAGAAAATGAAAAATAAATCTCAATACATTTTTCAATATATTTGGTTAAATCGATTGCATGTACCACCAAGTTTTATACCTAAAATGAATCATTTCAACAGAGCTCCCACTTATGGGCCATGTCTACACTAGCCAAAAACTTCGTTCGAAGTTTACTAATGAAGTGCTGAAATACATATTCAGCACCTCATTAGCATGTGGGTAGCCGCAGCACTTCGAAATTGACGCGGCTCGTCGCCGCGCAGCTCGTCCAGATGGGGCTCCTTTTCGAAAGGACCCCGCCTACTTCGAAGTCCCCTTATTCCCATGAGCAGATAGGAATAAGGGGACTTCGAAGTAGCCAGGGTCCTTTCGAAAAGGAGCCCCATCTGGACGAGCTGCACGGCGGCGAACCGCATCAATTTCAAAGCGCTGCGGCCGCCCGCATGCTAATGAGGCGCTGAATATGTACTTCAGCGCTTCATTAGTAAACTTCGAAATGGCCATTTGCATGGCCATTTCGAAGTTTTTGGCTAGTGTAGACATAGCCTATGGAGAGCTCTGCTTGAAACTAACAGCTCGACATGGCCCAGATTTATTATAAATTATATTTAAGAGCTGATTCTGCAACACTTACTCAATCAGCAGTCCTTGCTCATGCTAGTAGTTCCAATAATTTTAATAGGGACTACTAATGACTGCAGATCAGCCCAAAATCAGTATATTTCCTACAATTTCGAATCCACACCCACCCTATTTTCTCAGGCACCAATTCCAGTGATAACACCCATTGATAACAAGACAACAGTATTGCTACTAGCTTCCCTAAAAAGAAATTCTGGTGAGGCTGCCCATTTAGCCAATTTGTATGAGCATACACTAATCACCTCCCTCTTCTCTCCCCTTCTCTGACTCTGTAATTGAGTATGATGCTTCTCCTGGCCCCAAAATAAATACATAAATCTATCATGGGTGCCGTGGACTGAAAAATACTTTGGCCAATGTTATCAAATGTGAGTAGGGATTTGGATGCCCAGGTGTTTGAGTGCCCAATCTGAAAAGCACCACAAGGGGCCTGATTTTGAGGGGGTGGCTGCTCATTGCCCTCTAAAAATTAGGCATTTTTGAGGTGTCAAGACTTGGGTATCCAAAACCTGAGGCCCCCACAAACATATTTTAAAAGTACTCTGCATCCATAACTGAGACCAGATTTTCAAAAGAGCTTGTCACCTAGCATCTCCCAATGGGCAGACCTTTAGAATGCAGGAATAGGAAACAGATAATTATTTTTCCTTTCCAGGATCTCCAACAGAGTTTCTGTGCAACCATGGCTAAGTCACTTAACTGCTCTATGGCTCAGTTTTTCCATCTGTAAAATCATAGTACTGTAATAATAGTGAGGTTTTTTGAGGTTTAATTAATTAATGTTTGCAAAGCGCTTTGAGATCTTTGGGTGGAAAACATCATAAAAAATACATTTTTATTAATTCCCCTGTATCCATCCTTAAGCATCACATCAGTGATGTTTTGCAGATTCTCAACGGAAATGGTATTTTAGATCTGCTGTCAAAACTCAGTCACCAAGATCAACTGATAGTATATAGCATTCAAGCTTTCTTTAACAGCTTTCTAATTTATGGACCAAGAATGAATTTCCTGATCTGGACGGATGAGGAGTCAGAGTCTGCTTCTTTCCCCATTTCCTTAGCTATTATGAAGCAGCAATAACAAAGGACACTGAATTTCCATCTTTTAATATCACCAAGAAGTAGCAATAATTGAGAAACTTAACATGAACAGCATGTATAATGCATTTTACTGCCCTATACTATCAAACCAGCCGACCAACTTCTGTACATAAGGTACAGTGCAGATGAAACTGTTTCTTAATGTTTGGTAAAATCAACGTAGCAAAATTCCCATTGTGGAGTCAGGATTTCACTCTAAGAATGCTGGGGAAAGTATTCCCTGGTGTGCTATATTACAACCCATCTAGACGTATATTAAATTCCCAAGGGAAAAGAAGTGGCCACCAAATATTGCTAAAAGCCAGAAAAAAAAAAACAAAAAACAGTCCAGCGTCTACAGAAAGCACTGAGGGCTTGTCTACATGGGGAATTTACAGGGTAGTTAGTGTGAAACAGCTGGGCTACATCTATACTATACAGATCTTTCGAAAGAAGCCCTTCTGAAAGATCTCTTCCACAAGAAGAGTGTGTCCACACACACACACACACACACACACACACACACACACAGAGAAAAGTGGATCAAAAGAGTGATCTGCTTTTTCGAAAGAGAGCGTCCACACAGCCCCCGCTCTTTTGAAAGAACGGGTCAAGGATCGAAAAATCAGGCCCCATGAGGACTGCGCTTTCTCAAGAAGGGCCCTGTGGAGCGTCTACACGTTTTCTTTTGAAAGAAGCTTTCCAAAGGGGCGCTCTTCCTGAAACAGGAAAGGAAGAGCAACTTTGAAAGCAGCACTGCATTCTTTCGATTTACTTTCCAAAGGCGGCTTTTTGTGTGTAGATGCTCTGTGGGATCTTTCGAAAGAGCCCCCTTCTTCCAAAAAATCTTTCAAAAGCCCTTGCTACTGTAGATGCAGCCCTAGTGTATGCATTAAAACTGCAATAGCTTTTCCATACTAGCCCGCTGTGGGGGGGACACTGATTCCACGCTTGGGCCATCAATAGGTGGCATGGGACCTGTGGCAATACCCCAGCCCCCAGGACCTCACTGCTTCCCCCAGGCTCCTTCCTGTCCCTACTGCACCCCTTTCCACCCCTGCTATACGCCCTTCCTCCCTGCCCCACATGGTGCAAGCTGGGAGTTTATCAGGGGCTGGGTGGCAGCAGGGGTTGTCCCTTCTCCCACACTCACCACAGCAGTGGGAGCTGGAGCAGCCTGTTCCCCACCCCCCCACCATCGCCCTCCCAGCCCACTGCACCTCGCTTCAATGTGGTGGCCGGAAGTGGAACACCCTGGGGCACTTGGCTTCTTGCTGCCATGGCTGCTCCATCTTCTGCCACTGCGGTAGCTGCATGGGGTGGGGCAGGATGACCCCGGATGCTGCCTTGCACCAGGCCTATACATAAGATCGTTGAGGAGGCCACCATGGGGCCCACCAAAGTGTGGAGCCTGGGACAGCCACCCTGAACCATTCTATGGATGGGACGGCTCTGCCACTGGCCCAGTGAGTAATGTGTAGTTCAGACCACTGAGGGATTGTGTCACTGTCTGCCCTGTAACTCTGGGTGCACAAAATGTCCTGCTTCTTTGGCTCACAACCAGCAACGAACATGCAGGCCATGCCAGAGAATCTATGTGCTGTATGTCTCTCAATCAGCAACTCTGACTCGAGCAGCCTATCGATAGCAAAACAGACCTTTCCTGTCTACCACCAGCCATACTTACTACTTGCAGGGTGACCCCCAACATACTCCCAGTCCCAATTTTTCCCCAAACTGCGTGCTCTGCAAGTGCCCAGCCATTCCCTGGACAATTCAGAGATATAGTAAAATCCCTTTGCTTCTTAATGAGACAAAAGAGCATTACAGCGTATTAATTTGCTCACGGTGACTACAGGTTGAACCTTTCTAGTCCAGCACCCTTGGGACCTGGCTGGTGCCAAACTAGAGAATTTGCTGAGCCATGGGCGGTCAATAGTGTCAATATTATCAGCACTCCCAGTGCTTACTGGGCTCTCAGAAGACATTTAGAGTTAAATTAGAGATGAATAGCAGCACAAAATACGGGTGGCTTGCAAACGAACTTTAGGGGACTGAGGGAAACTTGGCCACGATAAGTGAACATCTGGCTGGCCTAACTGAAATCATGCTAGATCACGGATGTTGTTGGACTAGAGAATGCCAGACGAGGGAGGTTCAACCTGTACACCTTTCTCTTCAAGCAGCACTAAGGTGGTTTGTAATAAAAATAAAACAGATTTGTTAACAGTAGAACACAGGGCAAGTGATGACAAGTTAAAAAAAATACAAATAGAAATAGTTACAGTAATCCTTCGATTTAAGCAGAGGTGGTGTCTTGGGCAACCTCGGTGTAAACTGAATTTCACATAAATTGCGGAGGTTGGGAAGTTCCCTGGAATTCCCTGGCTGGGGAAGCGGGAGCGCAGCCACATCGCCCCAGTTTCTCCCAGTTGAGGGGCACACACTGCAAGCAGCTGTGTGCCTGCCAGGCTCCCCAGCTGGGGGAACCAGGAACTGGGGTGGGGGCGGGATATGAGTTCAATTTGCATTTAACTCGCGTTAATACGAGTTAAGTGCAACTAAAAATTGTGCTTCTCAAGGGTTTACTGTACAAGCAAATAAAGGTGAAAAAGCATTTTAAAGTCTAAAACTTAATTTAGCACGGTACAGGCTTTGTTTAAAATCATTCTTCTCACCAGTCCTTCTTAGGTCAGGTCTACACTAAGGGAAAAATCAATATAAGTTATGCAACTCCAGCTACTAGAATTGAGTAGCTGGTGTCAACATATCTTGAAATGAGTTGTGCCACTGTGCCTGCAGCAGGAGTTTGATGGGAGAAGTTCTCCCATTGACTTCCCCAGTTGCAAGGAGTACAAAGGTTGACGGCAGCACCCTGATTTTTCCATTTAGCACAGCCCCACTAGGCATGCTAAATCACACCCCAGAAGATTGACTGTCAGCACATCAATCTTCTGGTAATTATAGATGTGCCCTTACTCCCAGCCATGGCTGACTTTCCTTCAGTCAGGCCATTTCTCAGAAGTACAAGGTGTTAGGCTCCTTGGCCTTGTAGGTTTCTCACCTACATTTTGTTCTCAAAGGATACAATCCCTCCTTGCTTGAAGAACTCATCTTTCTCAGTTTGTAAGAGCTCTGGCCTCTCTTGTCTATTCAGTGATAAGATACCAAAATGGCTTACATCTCTCAAAGTTTAGTAACCTTGTTTCAAGAGACAAGATGACCTCATGCTGCTCTTCCAGTCACATAGGCTTCCCATTACTTTTCTGATTTGAATGTAAATGAAGTTTAAATAGGAGTGATTTAATAGCAGCCTTCAACTTCCTAAAGGAGAGCTCTAAAGAGGAGGGTGAGAAACAGTTCTCAGTGGTGTCAGATGGCAGAACAAGGAGTAATGGTCTGGAGTTGAAGAGGGAGAGGTGTAGGTTGGATATTAGGAAAAACTACTTCATGAGGAGGGTGGTGAAGCACTGGAATGTGTTGCCTAGAGAGGTGGTAGATTCTCCATCCCTCGATGTTTTTAAGTCCCGGCTTGACAAGCTCCTGGCTGGGATGACTTAGTGGGGGTTGATCCTGCTTGAAGCAAGGGGCTGAACTAGATGACCTCCTGAGCTCCCTTCCAGCCCTATGATTCTGTGATTCTATAATCCATTGTTTTTGTCACACCTTACTTGGTTTCACTGTAGACAAATGGATTACTGTCATGGTCCCTCCTATCTGGGAGTGAGCTGTCTCTCCCTGGCTACATCTACACATGCCCCTCCCTTTCAAAAGGGACATGTAAATGAAGTAGATCGAAAATGCTAATGAGGAACTAATATGAATATTCAGCACCTCATTTTCATAATGATGGCCAGCTGGAGCATCAAAAGTGCTGCTTTAGAATTGCAAACCAGCCACGTAGGTGGCATTCCTTCTCTAACCCAATCCTTCTCCCCTCCTCCAGAACCAGGCACTCCTAGTGCCCCACCGTAACCCAATCCCCTCCCACTCCCCCAGATCCAGGCACCCCCAGCTCCTCTCCCATCTCCTGCTCAAAGTCAATGCCGGCAACTCACCAGAGTTGCCAAGTTGCCATAACCCCAGAGCTGCTGCTGCCATCACCCCACGCTTCTCCACCCAAGCAGTGGGGTGCACGCACAGGATGGTATTCCCAGCGTGCAGCTCTGAGGCACACTGAGCACCGGTTCTGGAGCACTAGGTTAGAAACGACAGTTCATAGTTCTGCAATTTCACATTTCAGTTCCTTCAGAACTCTTGGGTGAATACCACCTGCTTGGTGACCTATCACTGTTTATCAGTCTGTTCCAAAACCTCCCCTCATGACCCCCTCACATGGGACTGTTCCTCACATTTGTCACCTAAACAGCTTGCCTCAGGTTTGAGCAGCTCACTCACATCTTCAGCTGCAAAGACTGATGCAAAGAATTCACTTACTTTCACCACAATGGCCTTATCGCCCCGGACTGCTCCTTTAGCATCTTAGTCACCCAGGCTACATCTACACGTGCCCCAAACTTCGAAATGGCCACACAAATGGCCATTTCGAAGTTTACTTCGATGTTAGGATGTTAGGAATTATTAAAAAAGGGATCGATAATAAGACAAAAGATATCATACTTCCCCTATATAAAACTATGGTACGCCCACATCTCGAGTACTGCGTGCAGATGTGGTCTCCTCACCTCAAAAAAGATATACTGGCATTAGAAAAGGTTCAGAAAAGGGCGACTAAGATGATTAGGGGCTTGGAAAGGGTCCCATATGGGGAGAGGCTAGAGAGACTGGGACTTTTCAGTTTGGAAAAAAGGCGATTGAGGGGCGATATGATAGAGGTATATAAAATCATGAATGGTGTGGAGAAAGTGAATATAGAAAAATTATTTACCTTTTCCCATAATACAAGAACTAGGGGACACCAAATGAAATTGATGGGTAGTAGGTTCAAAACTAATAAAAGGAAATTTTTCTTCACACAGCGCACAGTCAACCTGTGGAACTCCTTGCCTGAGGAGGCTGTGAAGGCCAGGACTCTATTAGGGTTTAAAAAAGAGCTTGATAAATTTTTGCAGGTTAGGTCCATAAATGGCTATTAGCCAGGGATAAAGTATGGTGCCCTAGCCTTCAGTACAAGGGCAGGAGATGGATGGCAGGAGATAAATCACTTGATCATTGTCTTCTGTTCTCCTTCTCTGGGGCACCTGGCATTGGCCACCGTCGGCAGATGGGATGCTGGGCTTGATGGACCTTTGGTCTGACCCAGTATGGCCGTTCTTATGTTCTTATGTACTTATGAAGCGCTGAAATGCATATTCAGCGCTTCATTAGCATGCGGGCAGCCGCGGCACTTCAAGATTGACGCGCCTCGCGTCTTGTCCAGACGGGGCTCCTTTTCGAAAGGACCCCGCCTACTTCGAAGTCCCCTTATTCCCATCAGCTCATGGGAATAAGGGGACTTTGAAGTAGGCAGCGTCCTTTCGAAAAGGAGCCCCGTCTGGATGAGCCACGCGGCGGCAAGGCGCGTCAATTTCGAAGTGCCGCAGCCGCCCGCATGCTAATGAAGTGCTGAATATGCATTTCAGCGCTTCATTAGTAAACTTCGAAATGGCCATTTGCGTGGCCATTTCGAAGTTTGGGGCACGTGTAGACATGGCCCCAGTGGCCCACAGGTTGTTCAGCAGATTTCATGATTCTAATGTTCTTAAAAAATTGCTATGACTGTTTGTGTCTTTGGATAGCTGTACTTCACTTTTCTTTTCTTTTTTTTTGGCTTAGATAGATAGATCTATTTTAGAGATTGAATCCATCTACCTGTCTGTCGGTGTTACATTTTTCAAGAACTCCTCTTAAACCATAAAATTGGTGGGCAGTTTCCTCTTACCCTAACTTAAAACTAAGTCAGGGCCTGGCTGTGTCTGGCTGGGGGCAGTGCGTGAAAACCTAGGGTTTCCCAGAATCTGGAAGGGGAAGGGCCCCAAGAAGAGGAATGACATATTGTACTTCAGACTCACCCGTGGGGGCAGAAACTACAGGGAACTGCAATTCTGCAGAGTGACCCCTGGGGGCAGTCACAGCAGGAACACAGGGGCTACTGGAGCTAGCTCATTACTCAGCTGGAGGGAAGCAGGGTAAGTGCCCCCAGCACTCCACAGAGGAAGCCCTGCCACTCCCCTACAACTCTTCCCCAATTGCTGGGACCAGGAAACAGCTCCCCCTGAGCTCTTGCCACAGCCCAGTGCCAACCCCCCACCCCCTCCCGAACTCAGGCCATGCCAGCCCAAAGCTCCCCACAGCTCAGGCCATTGCTCCCCCTTGACCCCACCAGCTCAGGCTGTGTCCCCTCCCAGAGCTGTGGCCAGAGATGTCCCCGGCCCTCCTGCACCCCCACCCCAGAGTTAAAGCCAGCCCACATGGCACGCCCCCTCCCCCGGGAGTACAGGCCACGGCAGGGCCAGGGCCAGCACCACAGCCCAGCCTCAGCCCCCAATGGGGTGAGCCAGAGGACCCAGCCCCAGATCCCGGGGGCGGGGGTGTCATGGGAGCTGGCCTCAGTCCCCCCCTGCAGCCTCTCCCCCCCCCGAGCTGTGGCCAACCTGCACACACACACACTCCCCCCCGCCCCCCAGAGTTCAGGCAGCAGCAGCCCCCTCACCCCAAAGCTGCACCCTGCCACCCCCAGAGCTAGGCCAGGCCCCAACAGCTCCCCTCCCCCCCACAAAACTGGGGCAGCCCAGACCCCTAGAATCCCCCAACCCCGGAGCTGGGGCCAGTCCTCGCTGAAACTGGGGCTGAGGCTGTGCCCCCAGCTCATCCAGGGCCAGGCCCAGCAGTGTGGCCTGCCCTGCCCCAAGGAGCCCAGTCTACCACGGACTGAGGAGAGGTGTCTCTCCCCAGGAGCTAAGGCTGGGGCTGCAGAAGCCAGCATGGCCCAGTCCTCCTCTCCAGAGATGCTGGGGCCAGGAACTTCTGCATGGACACAACCAAGGTGATGCCAGGCTGAGCAGCACAGCGTTGACCCCACCCTCCCCCTGAGGGACCAGCTCCACCTTCACTACTGTGGCCACCCCGGTAAGCCCCTTAGACTTCCCAACCCCCTGCCCTGTCCCGCCACCAAACCCTGAACCCTTTGCCCTCAGCCCTCCATCCCCTGCCCTCACTCCATTACCCTTCACACCTGGCCTGAGCCCTCCCCATACCAAACCTGCTGTGATGTCTCCACTCCCACCCCCTGCCAGGACTCCTCCTCCCCCCCACAACCCCATGCCACCATGTCATGCAAACAAGAGTGAGAAACACAGAGAAACTCGATGGATTACTCTCAGGCATTTATTACTATAAACTTTTCTCCTTCATTTTCCAAAAATACAATCATTTACATAAACCATATATAGGCTTGCAAAAAAAAAAAGGGAAAAAAGCTTACTTGACTTATAGGTACAAACAATGCCAGGCAAATTTGCTAGTTTGTGTGTGTGTGTGTTTATAATGATATTAGTAACCAGCAGGTCACAGGCTTTCAGAAAACACTTCACTCATTACATTTTTATTATAGAGTAGTACTATATATAATCAGTTGAGTCAGCTGTTTATCACCTGGGTTTCAGGACCCCTGTCTTGATAGCCCAGATAAAATTTCTCTATGCTGATGGTGCATAGATGTCTCACAAAGCTGTCTCCTTCCCGTCTCATTAGCTTTGTTTACCTTATATGTAAATGGAGCCACACTGTGTCTGCCTGAAGACCAGACTGGTGAGAGACGCAAACACTTTCCTTTGTCTAGGACAGGTCTGTTTACCAACTCCTTCTGCCATGTCTGGTTTAAATACACGTGAGTCAATTCCAGCATATGTCCATAACACTGAATACACAGCACAACATATATCACACAAGAATAGTAAGGATCAGTGAATTATCAGATTCCGAATAATGTATTACATGATACCTTTTAGATACAGTTGATAACCATAATGAGTTGGGGGGTACACTAAATTAGTCTGGCCAGCTGAAACTCATTTACCAGTGAGGTCCTTGGCCTCTAGCACAGGGATGATCTTAGGCTAACAATGGGCAGCTACACACTGCAGTGAAGAATACAGATGTAGCGTGTGAGCAGAAATATGGGAAACAAATAAGAATGGAGTTTACAGCCTAAATCATCATCAGTACTATTTATTATCTGGCATTCAAGATTCAGGACCCATAGAAAAAGTAGACCTCCGAAAACAGTCTTCTGCATGAAAACAATTGCATTACAATATGAATTAGAAAATAAAATGACCATTCGTCTACCATGCTTTGCATAAATAACAATACATCCTGATAGTATTTGAAAATGGTCCTAAACTCATATCAGACACTCATCTGGTTACAGGCAAAAATTAACTACATTCAAAAAGGACACCTATGTGCTCAAAGAAGACATAATTTTTAACCTAAGTTGCCTGTAGGAAAGAACTTTTTCAACAAGAGTGTAAGCAGCAAACAGGATGGTAACAATCTACCATTTGAGTAAAATCATTGCCCCACAGAAATCAGTGGAATTTTGGCCACTGACCTCAATTGGGGCCACCATCTTATCTTTCATCGAGTCTCTGTAGAAATTTGTATTTATGCTCTAGAAACACATTAAACTTTAAATGGGCCATATCTGTTTGTATTTTTCAGGTACAAAATATCTGAAGCAAAAAATAAATCAGTTTGGAACGTTTGATTATACTAAAGGATAATATACAGTTTTTGTCTTGCATTGTATGCTAACCATCTCAATACAAAATAAAAATCTGATCTTAAACTTTCTATGATACTTTACGTTTGTGGTTTTTAACCAACATATTACTATTAATAACCACTAACTTTCATTTTGCAAGCATTAAGAACCTAAATGATTCAGACTTTGAATTTGTTCTTGTGAAAGAATCAGAGGATGAAAATATTTAAAAACACAGGACCTACAAATAAACAAAACCTTAAACATGCTTTGCTTTGCTTTTAAATAATGTTAAGCTTCACCATATGCCAGCATATTTAATTTAAGAAGGAAATTAGTTATGCTTCATCAACATTTAATGAGAGTAAAACTTTGGTAAAATGTATATGTATAATGTATACTGCAAAGTTTGCTGCTCTTGATTACTAAGAAAAGCAAATACAAAACTGGTGAAGCAACTCAGAGGACAGATTAATGTAAATCTGCAAAAGATAAATGTTATCTTACCTGTGAATAAATAAGATCTCCATAGGATATGTTACAATTAATTTACTGGAAAGCAATGGGAAGATACACATTAAAGGAGTATGATCCAACGCAAGCTGGTATTTTTCAATAAAATGAGTTAGAACTACTATCAGAATTATTATTTGGCATTTTATGAGCAGTCTAAAGGCCACCATTGTGATAGGCACTATCCAAATACACAGTAAATGACAGGCTGCTAAAAGAGCGCAGTCTAACTAGTTTTTCATATCTTTGCCATTGCAAAATGTTGTGATTTTACAGCCATATGTGCTTATTTTTAATGCTGTTCTCTTTCCTTTGCTCTTGTGCAAAGAGCCCCAAAAATAAAAGAGAGACACAGCTCATTGATTATGCAGGGAAAATACTGAAAGTGATTAGATGCAACTTGCTGTCAAATGCACAATGAAGAGAAACCAGAAAAAAGAGAAATACATTTTCCTCTAAAATCTGTCAGTAGATTGTATTAGTAACAATACTAGGTAAAAACTTCATAGATTAAAAAGGGATTTTTAAGTAGATGGGGTCTAGTTCAATGCATGTAATGTTACTTCTAAAAACTTTAGTCATTTTCTGCAAATAGTTTAGGACTTGCCAAGGACAGATAAAAGGTCTAAGACTGTTTCCTTCCAGTTATAATCTGGAGTCTGGGTATCTTATTATTACATTAGTGCCCAGAGATCACAATAGAGATTGGGGCCCCTGTGTGCTAAACACTGTACAAACACATAGAAAGAGACAGTTCCTAAATAGGAAAACAGACAAAGACAGTATTATTACTATCCTCCTCTGTTTTACAAATGGGAAACTGAGGCACAGAAGAATTAAAAAAAATTGCTAAGGCTCCACAATCATCCTGTGGACAAACCAAAGGTTTAACCTAGCTCTCCCGACCATAAAACTGTCTTTCCACATTGCTGGAGAAATTACTCAAATTTGGCACAGTGGGACTAGGGCACTTATTTAAGTACAGACACCTCAACGGACTCATTATTTCTGCACAAGACTGTGTGTACCCACCATCTAGGAACAGTAAGTATGCGCCGGAGAAGGCCATCCTCCATTGTGACTTGCCTTTGTGTATTTGCTTACAATTAAAGACCTTAAACTCCACCCCCCAATGGCCTTGTCCTCTCCCTTTAGCTCCAGGTAACTGCACTCCCATTATGACTGATATTAAGGTTTTTATTCAGCTGCAAATGTGCTAAGCCCCCCTATAAATATTAGCAGAGTAAGCAAAAGGGCCACTCTTCCCTACACGACCAGAATAATATCCCCTTCCTCCCCTCCTCCCTCCACACACACCTTTTTGTCTCCCCTCTAACCCATTATCCCTTTAATGCAGAGCAGGGCTGCTGATTACAAAAGAGGCAGTTTGACTCCAGCAATAGGTCTTCTTCACTAATCCTCACTGTCATGGAAATTTCAGCTGCTGCAAGAATAAGAGGTTCAATCCATATTTGCCAGCTCTAATATGAAATCTGTCAGGGCCCAAATTAATGAGTTCCAAATTCCTTACATCACGATAACAGGTTAAGACTGGTCAATTAATTACATAAATCCTTCCCGATTCATTGTGCATTTGCAGGAGAGATTGTGTCTTACATTACTCCACGACACAGGGCCTTTTGGCTCTTGTTGTTCCGTAGAAAAGCCCCCATTTAAAGGCAGCCTGCCTACCATGGCACTGTGTTAAATGTCAGGCTTTAGATTTGCACTTTTCTGTAATTGCTTTTGTTTAAAATAATTAATTAATTAAAGAGCTTTTGAGCTGGTGGGGGGAGGGGAATTAAAGAGTAGGCCCCTCAGAAAGCCACTGCCCAGCATCCAATCTAACACCCCAGCAATAACTGCCCCTGCGTATGGGGGAGGCAGATCTAGATGTACTTTGCAGCCACTGATCATTTTCCTTGGCTAAAGAGATGACCAAGTTTGGAAACTGGCTGGATTGGTTTTCTTTTTAATTAACTCCCTTAAGCTCTCTCTGTCTGATTTAGGGAGATATACTGATCTGGAAGGGACCTTCAGAGGGCATGAAGTCCAGTCCTCTGCTGTACCCATCAAGTGGGTCTGTCCCATGAAAGCTCACCACCTAATAGATTATTTTGTTAGTCTTTAAAGAGCTACTGGCCTGCTTTTTTGTTTTGATAGTATATAGGCTAACAGCTAGCTCTGTTACTACTCACCATTTTTGATAGATTTCTTTTAATCTATTTGCCCCATGTAACTAAATGGGACCCCTTCAAGGACTGAGCCTGTAATCTGAGGTTTACCAGGCCCAGACTCAAACCACCCAGCTGCTCGTGGGAGAGTCCCAAGCAGACCAGAAGGGCCTCTCACGCCCCACCCCGCAGGGATTCACTGCAGGCTTAGGAAGGGCTGGGGTACGGATTGCCGCAGAGGAATCCCCACAGACGGCCACGGGGCTGCGGCCCAGCTGTTGGCTCCCTTGCGGGCTCTCTGCCAGGAAGCGCCTCCCCCGGCCGCTAGGCGCATTACACACAGGTCTCGCCAGGGCGGCCCAAGGGGCTCAGGAAGCGCAGCTTGCCCCAGCCAAGGCAGGATCCGGCACGCAGGCACAGCTCTCTTCCCACCTGAGTCTCCGCCGCTGCGCTCCCGCGCTGGCACTAGGTTTTATAAGGGCGGGGCTGACACCATCGCACATGAGCAACCTCCGCGGGCTCTTTCGCTAGCGTTTTACTGGGGGGCCATTCCCCCCATTCCCAGACAGAGTTGGCAGTGCTCTGGGAATCGCAGTGGCTGGGGCTTGCAATGTAACTGCTTACACGAGCTGGGGCCCCCTAGGCTCCTCTGCTCCCGCACTCCCAGCTGCTACCACTGGGCTCCCCCTCTTTTGTTCCGCCCCCGTCTTCCCTCCGGCTGGGAGCCCCGCCAGCCCGCCCAGCCGCCAAGGGTTTTGCATAACAAAGCATTGCACCCGCCCCGTGACTGGCCAGAGATGCAGCAGCAACCCATTGTCCCGGCCTGTCACCCCCCCCCCACTTCCCTGCGAGCCCTTTGTTTTATATTCATGGAGGCGGGACATTTAAAATAAATCAGCAGCGCCCTGGAAATGTACCGGCCCTGCAGAGCTGCCCGGCACAGCCCCCCCGCCCCCTCCCAGCCTCTGTTCTCTTGGCTGCTCCTGCACCTCCTTTGTAAGGGGTGGGGGGCAGCCCCTGCTCTCAAGCACAAGGCTGGGGGGGACTCTGGCGCTCAGGGCTGCTGACAGGCTACACGTTGCTGACTCTCCCGCCCCTCCCTTCTCCATCCCCCTCCCCCGCTGTTGCTAGGGGTTGCGGTTGCCACGAGTTACCGGATCCAGGCCGGCTAGTTTCTTTACCTGGCAAACAGCCCCCGGCAGCGCCTGGGCGCATGGAGGCGCCTGGAACACACACACACATGCACACACACTCACGGCTGGGGAGGGAGGGAGGCGGGGAGGGAGGGAGCGAGCAGCCGCCCGAGCCCCCTGCACATGCAGTCAGTCTGTGCTTGCAGCTGCAGGAAAAACTACAGCAAGTGGGGTGGGGGGGAAGAGAGGATGAAGGCCCTGAGGTAAGAAACTAGCAAAACCCAACTGAAAGTGGTGCCAATGTTGCCGCCAGGCGCAAAGGCAGGAGGCGCGGGGGGGGGAAGGGGGGTGGTGATGACTAGGCACTTGTTGAAGTAACTGCTCGCCTCTTAGCAGGGAGCCAGATGGCTAGTGAAGGGAATTTATAAAGTTAGACATTCATGGCAGGAAAAGGTACTTGAAAGCTTCACTGCGGCCTTAGGAGAGAGCACAGGCACTGAGAGGAGAGAAACAGGCACTAGCAGCGTTTGTACTGCTAAATCAAGTGGTGGCAGATGTCAAAACTGGTGGAACTGGGTTCCTAATAATTAGGAAAAGTTTAAGCTACAGTAGCAGTTAGTGAAAGGCTTGCAATGTAGCGTTCTACAGGAAAGGGCCACTGGTTACCAAGATACAGCTACAAAGAGTTAGCAAGGGCTTGGAAAAATATATTTAGGAGGGTGAAGTCTTAGGCACAGGTTTCTAAATATGATCTCCAGTAAATGTGCACAGCTTTGCCTTAGTACTTGCAGTGGTTTCCTCCTGGAACTGAAACCGTTTTGTATTTGATACCAAGCTATAGATGATTTTAAATAGTCTAGACTGTAATTGCAAACTTAAGAGGTCTCCTATAAATCGTGTACTGTTATTTACCTTTCCACAATACAATAAAATAGCAAAACTGCAAGGTATATAATATAATGCATATTATATGGTTTGCAGTTTTCCTATTTTATTATATAATAGGTTGTGGAAAATTAATAGGATAGGAATACTTACAAAATATATACATATGGGTATTTCTGGGGCAAATAATGTTAAATGTTCCAAACCAAAAGGAGTATTTTTGGTTCCTGTTATAAAAGATAATGAATTATTTTCTAAATATAGTTTATTCACACAGGCATAAAAGCAATTTAACCTGCTAAGGAATATTTTTAATTTTAAAGACAGACAACCTATTTTTCTTGACAATTTTCTTAAGGCCTTCCATGAGAAAAATTAGTCTTAACACTGAAAGTACTGAATTACATTTTCATGTTTAAAGGAAGAATGCAGCATTTTAAAGAGTAGTTTAAAAAAAAAAAAAAAAAACTTTGGCGGGGGAGTAAACTTTGATCATCATTATTGATCCTACTACTGTTGTTATAACTTAGAAATGAAAAGGTTTTATTTTATTGAAAAGGTTACTAACTTTACATGTTTCTTGTCTTTACAAAGAGATTATAAATATATAATTTATAAATTATATAAATATAATTGGAAACAGTCAAATATAATTGGAATTTTTAAAGAAATAATAAAAAGTATCAATAAACTACAAAAATATTACAAGAAACAAAAATGCACAGGATTTGAAAAAGGTAGACAGTGGATTTAGAAATGTGCACTTTGGAAAATAAGACTGTCATGTCTCTTACTCTTAATGTATATAAAACCGAATGAATGTTTTCTTTTAAAAGGAGGATTTTTTTTATCTTGCTTATGGAAATGTTTCAACTGCATTACAAGTAACAGGTTGCTGAAATAGTGATTTAGAATATCCTGAAGTTAAATGTGTTACAATTAAAACTGACTGTGTGTGCTTGTTTACAATATATAGCACACACAACACACTTGAGAAACTATATACTGTGTAGAATACTAAAAGTCATGAAAAAATAAAAATTTGGAAATGGATTTTAAAATTTAAAAAGCTCAATGTCATTTAGAAGTAGTAAAAACATAAGATTAAAATAATTTGCTCTATTTAGTTACTAAAGAATATTTTATAAGAAAATTTAAGTAGAAATGAAATAAGAAAAGGTAAGAATATAAGTGTAACAAAGTAGCAACGGAGGAACAATTCCAGTGATCTAAGATTTTGTGTGCAGGAACTGGGGCATTAGAAATCATGATAGTTTGAAAAACTGGACAGAAATGTCACAGTCAGTCAACAACAAAAAACGAGAATCAAAAGCACCAACAAGATGAGTTTCTTGTAGAAAGCAAACCAATATTGACCTGGAGCTAAAAATCACAAAGACTAATAAAAAAATTAAGGAATTTTATATTTAAATTTCACAAAGTAAGAAATACATCCTAAAACATTTACCATTGTTTTCTTGGTACATAACAAACCCTAGTACAGAATATTCTTCATTATTATTTAACACAAACATTTCTGCTAACACTAGGTATACAGAGAACTCCAGAGTAACATTTTAAATACATTTCCATGCAGGATAGGGAAAAGTAATGTAGCAGATTCTATAACAGATGTAACTTGTGAAGAGTGTGATAAAGCTAATAATGATAGTTATTCTGAATCACCAGTATTGATCATTGAAATAGCATGCTTTGGAAAAATCTCCTTACTACACAAAAGACACGATCCCTGAATTATGAAAAGTAGTTACAATCAATCATTCTCCAACTTTACATTTGCTTTACTTTTAGAGAGTCAGGATGTGTGTAAGCAGGCCACAAAGTGTAAAGTGCATTCAATGACCTGGTTCAACATTAAACAACAAAACAAAGGACAAAAACTAAATGCCCCTCAAAAACCCAATGGCATGGTAAACAAAATGGTAATTTCCATCTGTAAAAATTATTCCAGTTCTCAGTTTTTGTTCAAGATTTTTCCACAGATGTTATGGGCAGCCTTACTAAATAATAAGTCTACCAATGAGGCAACATCTTCCAAAGAGAAGTCTGCACTTTATAGAAGCAACTATCTTCAAATTAGCTTGCTGTGATAACTTGTTGCTTTAACGAATGTTATTGATGTTATATGTATACTGTTGTCCATTTTACACACAAGCAGAGATGTGACTAAATATATTTGTACAATTCCACAAAACTGAGCAAAAGAAACAGGTATTTATCTTATGAAAGTGCTACCATAAAGACAAAACTTGTTCAGAGTAGTTCCCTAAGAAATCTTCTTAAACTGTTAAAACACTGCTTTCTAAAATGATACAGATTCCCATCTGTGTGCTTTTAAAAAAAAAAAAAAATCCAGACTAACTTTTATTAGCTGGCCAATTGATTATATATTGTTTCTGTAATTCACAGGTTAAAAAGTACTAGTCACAATAACTATATAAGAGACAAAATCCATACTGAACCTGAAATTGCAGCACTGGAATCTATGGGAGTTGCACAATTCAAGGGGAACAGGATTAGCCTTTTCTTCAATAGCAGTTAAAGATCAAACATACACAACCACTGAAACATTTTCTACTGACAGGCTCTAAGACAAAGCACCTCATACATGCTACTATAAAGGGAGAAGTAGATTATATGAAATGTTTGTGGTTAACAGGTTGTGTTCAAGCCTGCCATTGATTAAAAACTCAATATTTCAATGTATATTGTTACAGTAAAAGTGAAATTAGAAACTCCAGTTATTCCAGTGTGGAGCCAATTTCTTAGAATTCTGTATTAGAACAATGTGTGTTATCTCTCTGATTATCTGATTATCATCCTTTTGGAAAGATCTCTTCAGTTCATTTAAATGTTAACCTAAAACACTAGCTAATATTTTCAAACATAGGTCCTTAAAGTTAGATACAGTACCAAGTGTGAAATGTTAGCTCCGTCAAAATCAGGGCAAGACTCCCATTGAGTTCAGTGGAGCCAGATTTTATGCATCATTTTCCCAGGGATGAAGCACCCATAACTCCCACTACCTTCCATGAGAACTGAAGATTTTCTGCACCCCTGGAAAACATGTCACGTTTACTTACATGTGTAACTTTAGGCACCTATGTTTGAAAATGTTGCACTCTGACTCTTGCATGTGAGAAGAGCAAGTTTTCCATGAACATTGAAGAAATAGCTTATCTTCTCTCAGCCTTTCTTCAATGTCAGAAGCAAATACTACAGATTCTGTTTTCCTCAAGTCACCCCAGTATTTTAAAAAGTTAATACTCTGTTGTCTATGTGACTTCAGGTTTAGAGTCAAACTTCTCTGGTATAAAGTACACAAAGCTGCTTTGAGTGTATTTTCATTTGATACACAGCTTTTAAACTAATGTAAAATACCTTTATTTTTTAAGATCTAAATTACATTGTCACCAGGGAAGTATTCTATCAGCCATATTTGGCAACAGAACACAATTTGCCCAATATTTATCGGCTTCATAAATGTAATAGGAAACATGTAAAAATAAATCAGAACATTTTAAAAAGTAACAAAAATGGTTTCAAAGCAATGGATCAAAAATTGAGAAGGGACATTATTTTGCAGGTCTTAGGCTGGCAATATACAAATGATTTTTCAGGATTCTTCAGGGACTGTGCTTGCTTTACATCCATGTGAAATGCTGTCATCGCTACTGTGTCCAAGCCCGGAGGATGAACTACAGAGAAGGGGAGAAAAAAAATAAAGAAAGGAAATTGGTTTTCACAACACACTCAAAGCCTGAGTAACAGAGGAGAACTTTAATTATCTCCAGTCACAAAGAGAGACAGGAAATTTGGACTTTTAATTAGCCATTTGGAGTGCAGTTGGATATTTTTTAGCAAGATAATTTAAACGCGAATAATTCAAGTCTGACTAAATGAAATTCACATAATCAGAATGCAGATAATTGAATTTCTACTGCATTCATTAATTCAGTGTGGAGGTGTGTGTGAAGACTTCTATGATGAGCTGTCACAGCTCAATAAAATCTCAGTCAATTAATTTTTTCATTATCTTAGTATTACATCAACAAAAAGTGGAGTCTATGTATGTATATATTTATGTATATCAGACTGTAAGGAAATAAGAAAATAACCTTTCTGAATCAGACTCGGCATCATTCTCCCCTCTTTTTTTCTCTTCATCTTCAACAGGAAAACGTCGTTTCAAAGAGGCAAACTTGTGAATTGCATCAGCAACAGAATATTTTGTCTGTCCAGATACACAAGCCTCGATATCTTCTGGACTCAGCTGAGACTGTAAGAAGAGGTGAAGTCTACTGTCCGAAAGCAATAATGCATTTTGTAGGATCCTTTAGAAAAGAAAAACACATAATTACTAGAACAATTTCTCAGTGGGCTCCTGCTCTTAAATGAGTCCCAAATTAGCTTCAGAATGCTAATTTGCACGTAATAAAATGATTAGGTGCGTGTTACCTTTTTATTACATTATCTGGAATTTTAGGTGAGTAAAGACATGAAGCTAGTAGTTAAGAACATCTGTTAAGAATAACTTCCATTTAAATTTCTTCCATTTAAACATCTGTTATTACCATGTGGGTCAATGATTGTGAAGGGGGCAAAGGCACATGCAGTTATGGAAATCTGGTCCTCTATCAAGCATTGTCTATAGATTTTTAAAAATAGTAACATACTTCAAGATCTTTATTGCCTGATTTCTCTTGGAAGAGTGGAAGAAGATAAAGGAGTTTAGAAGCACAAAGAGTCAGGACTTGGAAATATCTGTGAGCAACACTAGGAGCACATATTTATGCTTTTACAAATGTATATATATTTAAGGGAGAGTAAAATTGCCATTGATGTACGCAGATTTACATCAGCTTGTAAAATGCTTTTAGTAAATTTTGATCACACTCTTCATTTAGCTGCTTTTAGAAAACTTATTTTCGATTGCAGTTTATATTTATGAAAATGAATCTTCACATCCCACTTAGCATAACATGTTTAATCACATTAACCATGTATTCCAAAGGCAATATATTTTTAAAAATTGGAAAGTTAGAGTTACTCGACAAAGAACTGAAAACTAAGCACTAACTTTGCTACTCTGAAAATGCAACACTCCTACAATATTCGTATAAGTAATGAATTGTACAACATAGACTATTCTAAGATGATTAGCATCAGACTATAAGGACCCATTCGTACAAAATGCTGATGTGCAGTGCAGCTTTACTCATGGGGCTGGTCTTTTTGAATTCAGTGGGAATATTCAGCATTTGCAAAATAAGGGCCTATTGCAGCAGCAATTAATATACCCTATTATATTTAAGCAAGCCAGAACTGTTCAGAATTAACATTTGCCTACTTACAAATATGTAGGTTAGGGTTTAGTTACCAGTTATCTTTTCTATTTAATTATTTTATTTGGCAACATTATCTGAATACAATTGGATATAAGACAACAACATAAGAACGAGTGAAAGCAAAATAAATTAATAAACATCAGTTGTATTATAAATGCATGATGTGTACGACAGACAGGTTCTTCCAAGATGCACCATGTTTGGACTTTAACATTTGAAATATAAATTAATTTTGAAACCTCTTCTGTATTATGACCAGCATAGTGGTAATGCTTAAGAAATGTAATATATTGAAGTATTTCTGTCTTTAGCTAAGAACAAAGAAACATGAGAAGAAATCTATATACAATTGCAACATTGAGGCTAATGTATGGACACACCCACCCACCCTTTAAATTGATAAGTTTACAGCAGTGCTCCATAATGATCTATCACACTCCATGGGAAACTGAATCAGAGAGAGTGGGGCTGCAATAAAGACCACTTCTGCTATTGTTCAAGATAAGCACATTTTAAAATATTAAATAAAACCCAGATGTTATCTTGATAAATCCACCAATAAGTTTCTTAACAGACATCTCAATAGCCATGCCTACAAATTATTATTGCATGGTATATTTAAAACAACTTCTCAAGAACCCAGAAGTACTCACCTAATATAGTACAAAAATGAATCAAGCCACAGGACTTACAAATCCACACACTTTCCTCCTCAACAGCAATCGCTTCATGAATACAGTTTGAAAAGCCATCAGTCATTGGCCACTCTTGGTCAATGCAAAATCCCAAACAACAAATGAAACAATCATGAAACAAAAAGGGGAGAAAAATCCCCCATCATTCCACACAATAAATATAGATATGTAGTGTAAACTCTGAAGAATAAATTCATTCCTTTTGTTGTTTTGTTTCCTTAAAATAAATCTTACTAGAGTTTACATTCCAGATTTTAAAACAAACAAAAATGAGGAGATTCAGATTTCTGCAATGCTAAAATCTGCATTTCTAATTCAGAGTAATGTAGTTAAAAGCCAGCCCATTCAATGTGCCTAAGCTTTAGTTTCCCTCAGGATTTTTCTGTACTGTACCTTCAGTGGCTTTCTGCCACCCAGGCTAAAACGCAAGTAACTAACTGTTCATGAGATTATGCTACACTTACAGCTTTGTTGCTGTTTGAAATGTATTTTATTTTCTTTATAAAATAATGGGTAATCTTTAAAATTGATTTTAGCTGGTTTGAGGCTTTAACGCCACAGAAGTAATGAGCACTAATGTCAATGATATTGGACACAAATTCATTTTAGCTTTATTTCATGTCCAGTGCAATTCTACTAAGCCTTGAACTGCTGCAGCACGATTATTAACTTGCTGGTAACCTAACACATGGGAACAGCAAACAAAAGTAGTAAGAGTGCAGGTTGATCAGAACCTCAAGGCTACTGTGCTTTTCCAGCAGCTATAATTCAATTTCCAATTTTACTTTATATTTGACTGATTATTTCACAGTTATTTTCTCTTCTGCTTAATAGTGCCATCTGGAGGTTAAATTAATGAACAAACAGAACAAGAAAGAAGTAGAGAAAGCTGTTCATCAAATCACATATAGCACACCTGTAAGGAAAAACATTTAGAGCTCTTTACTAACATTGTAAGTCAGCATGTGAGCCGTTATAGAAGCCCTCTTCACCTAGGTATGTCCTCAGAATGCCTTGTCTACTCTTTAATTGAGAAGTTACAACTTTTGCTTTTTTCCTTCTGCACTATTTACATAGCTTGAAGGATGTAATTGAAAGTAATCAAAATGACAAATACTATATCTGTGCTATCCATTTCTAGCATTTCATTTTTTATGTTCAAACTATTCAGACCTCCCAAACGAGTACATACATGCTGTCAGCCATTATTCATATTTATTACCAGGGTAGCACTCAAGGCCCTCAACGAGGCTGTGGCCTCACAGTGGTGGGTGCTGTACAAGCATGCAGAAAGTGACAGTCCCTGTCCCTGAGAGCTTACAGTCTCAAAGAGAAGACCTATGTAGAGGAAACAAACAATGAGGCAGGAGAAGAAGTAGGGGAGGTAGGGTAAGGTAACATATAAGTTAGGGTGCTTTAGCACAGACTGACCATGTGTACAATTTTTAGGACATCAGCAGTTATCCCCATGTTCAAGGAATACCAGTCTGTTCATTATTGCAAGTACCAACACAGGAACTGACTCTGAGCCCAGCTGTTTGGGTGAGAATCGACAGTAAATGAAATCCAAATCTGGCCCACACCATTTATTTATAAAAAGCCACAGCTTGTGCTGATTAGTATCTCCTGAAAAGAAACTGATTGAACACCTAGGACAGGCCCTAATCTGGCAAACCGTTCCCTGAAAGAGTAACCGTTACTCCGGCCTACAAATAGCCTACAGGAGAGAGCATTTGCAGAGGCAGCCCCTAGGTTTGAATTTAAGACACACATTCTTTTTCATTTGTTGAGAATCTTTGTTTGTAAGAATGATTTAAAAAATTGCCTAGGTCAGGGTGTGCAAAGTGGGGGGTGGTCCCTCTTGAGGGAGTGTGAAATTTCATAGGGGAGGGGGGGCACAACATGATCACTGCTGGGCCTCAGGCTAATCCAGCTCATTAAAAATGTTTAAATGCTACTGTTTTTATGTATGTGTATTGAAAATTATAAAGTTTTACATTCTACAGACTAACCTCCTTACACGTGCCGCAAGGGTTTTCTTCATACCAACATAACTGGAATTTCCATCGGTTCCAATTACGTTAGACAGGTTGGGAGGCCCTGCTGATTGCAGGGACAAAAAGTTGAGCCCAACGTAAGACGTTTCCTTACCCCGATCTAGATGTTTACAAAAAGAGAGAGTGTAAAACAGACTCTTGCAACCCAACTCAAACCTGATAGGACATAACTATCGATGCTGAGTTCAGGTGAGTTTGAGGTTGAAAATGAGTTGACATGATTAAGTTGGATTCAGACCTGAGCAGACTGGGAGCAGGCACAGGGTCACAAGCACATCAGGAGGGTGGTAAACAGTCCTTTGTCTATGTGGACGAATGACTGGTGGAGCTGCTGCCACCACCATTAGATGGGGCACTATGTTCACATCAGCTGTTTCCCTGCTTAAGATACACACACACACACACACGCACAGTGCAGTTCAGGTATGAACAAAAAAGGCACAACATAGCTAGCAGGGTCCCCATACCAGGCACTGCATCCCTGGCACCTCACTCCTGCTGCTCTGCATGGAGGTCTGCAGGGTACTAGCAGCAGAAGGGTACCCTACCTGCATTGCCCACAGGCCCGGGTCCCAACCCGCCATAAAGGAGTTGGCAGTGGGAGAAAGAAGGGGAACTGCCCCATGCTGGCACGGCAATGGATCCATCCTGCCACATGGCTGCTCTGGTTTTGGGAAACTGAGGTTCCACCAGGACTTTGGAAATCCTGGGCTTCTTGAGGCAGCTGCAGAGGAGGAAGCGGCTGTGGGCCAGGTTTGTGAATGGCAGAAACACCTGAGTCTGTCTGCAGCACTCCAGCCCCGCTGCTATGTTAGCTCTGGCTCCTGCCACTCTAGGACTCACCTTGCAACTGGGCAAGGCCTGACTCTAAGGGTCAGGTCAGTTATGAAAATGACTGGACACTCTCAAGTTTGAGATGGAGTTAGGTCAGTAACAGTCTAGTTAGTTTTGGATTGGCCCTTAAAATTAGACCCAAGCACGACTCTTATAAAATGCCAATTGATACGCAAGAGAAAGCAGATAGCTTTTGAGGCAATGCTGGATTGTACAAGAGGAACGTTCCCTCTCCCAAGCTAAAGAGAGAACATTTAGAGAAGGCAAAAACATGTGTTGTTTCTTATTTGGACAAAGGCCAAAATCTGGTTTTCCTCAGTGTGATTTTATTAGGTATATTATACACTGTTCTGGAGGAGAACAGCATATGGCTGAACAGTACAACTTAATCCTAACTAAAGATTTCCTGTATCTACTGTAACCTAATACAATGACAGATGCACACTTGAATGTATGTGGAACTCTTGATTTTGTTTTCAGCAAATTTACTTGCCCATTTACATCAGATCATGAGCAGGGAAAAATAAAACCTATATGAAACAACTGATCACAGCCTGTGTTCTGGTGCCCTCTATTGAACACACAGATTCCAACAGTGAAATGGGAAATACAGATAAAGTCCTATTTTCTCCATTGCAAAATTTCCTATATTTCCTCTCTCTCTCTCTCTCTTTTTCTTCTTTTTTTTTTTTTTTTTTTTTTTTAAAAACACACACACACAGAGCGCGCGCACAGAGGGTAAATAAACCTTACATGAAGTCACTGGCTTGGTTCATCACTGCCTTGTACACAGTGTAGTCATTTACACCAGTGCAAAGTGAGAGTGAAGTACAAACAGCTCAGAATGGTAGTCTTTATTTAGGAATGTAAATTATGTCTAGGTTGTTTTAGGCTCCAAAATTAAGTTTTCTGCTAAACAAAAGTGTAACAATGAAGAGAGTCTAACAAAACTTAGCATTAATAAAAGATAGTCTTACTCATCCCAAAAAGCAACGTATTACTGCAAAAATCGGAAAACTGACATCCAGCTAATGCAGGCAGAATTCTCAAACACTGACCTTGACAGTAACAAGGACTGACTTCTGTAATTCTTTTGACAATCAAAATGATAATTACCTATAAGACTGGCAGGACCAGTGCTAGGAATATATGATAAAGCCACATTCATCCAATCCCAGCTTCCAACGTGAACTGTAATGCTTTATTTTTGTTTCAAAATTGGGGGCCAAAATCCTAGCCTTGACGTATGCTGCAGGAAGAACTGCTGAATTTCCACGTGATTAAGTAACTAGCTGTAGAGCTAACTAATCATCAAGGTGGTGTGTGAATTGGGGGACAGAGCTCCACATCCACTCTCCAGCTGGGTAGTACAGAGTGTTTCAAGGGTGGGGCACAGACACCTCATGCCAATGAGCCTCCTTTCCCCACCAGCTCCCCACACCTCTGTGTTCTGTGGGTGTCCTGGGAGCTGGTGCAATAATTTTCCTAAAGAGATGGCGAAGGGGGAAAATCAGAAAAGAGCTAGGGGTTGGTGGGTTAACTTTTCCAAAAGTAACAATGTCATTTAGGAACTTAAGTCCCATTTTCCAAAGAGACTTAGGAGCCAGGACTCAGCGAGACGGGGTTTGAAAGTTTTACCCAGGAGCCCATCTGCCTCAAGTTGGTTTGCACATTTGGCTTTGGACCCCCATTTAGCTCACTCCTGTAAGCAAACACCAATGTGTGCATGGGGTAGAGGGGTGTCATTCTGCCCTAATAGCTCACCTTCACTGTTTTGGTCTGTACGGTCCCTTTGAATTTCTCCTCAACTGCTTTCCCTTACTGTTCCCCCTGGAATACAGAAGGCACTAAACTGCTACATGGAGCTGGATAAGGGCTGAGCATCTGTGGAAGTACTACTTTCCTGCCTCAAAGAATGTTCTGTCTCCCTCAGGAAGAAGCCACTTACATATGCACAGTCTGGTAGCCCAGGGGAGCTGCTGTGGGCTCTGTGCTACAGGTACTGTGCGACCCAGAATATAAACCAAAAGTACACTAGTCCCTCATTAAATGAGTACTTTACTTACAAGTACTCGCTTAAACAGAGACACATTTACTTACCTTTGTTCACTAGATGAGTGACCATCCCCCTCTAATATGAGCCTTCCCCCTGCCCTGAGGCTTCAATCCGCCACAGCCTGACCCCCCCGCCAGCTATGCGGCCCCGAACCACCGCAGCCTGAACCCCCTTCTGGCCCTGCACACCCAACCCACCGCAGCCTGAACCCCCTTCTGGCCCCGCACACCCAACCCGCCGCAGCCTGAACCCCCCGCCGGCCCCGCACACCCAACCCGCCACAGCCTGACCCTACCCCTGCCCATCTGACGGACCCAACCGTCTGTCCATCCACCTGCCCGCCCGTCCGTCCACCCGACGGACCCAACCTGCCACCAGGTTTTAACTCTACCTCCCTGATCAGGGTCCCAAACTGCCCCCAGCCTTTAACCCTCTCCAACCCCTCCCCCACAATCCAAGGTTCACTTACCTTTCAAAAGCAGCACCACCTGCCGCCACTCCTTTGCTGAGTTAGGAGCACCAGGAACCAATCAGAGACTTTTACATGTATTTTAATGGTAATTTAGTGTCCCTCTTACGAGTTTTCACCTACAAACAGAAATTTGGGAACCAATTGTGCTCATATAGCGAGGGATGAGTGTACTAAACAATGTCATAAAAAGTCTATAAGTGTATATAAAAGGAAAGGAAAGGAATTTGAAAGGCCCCAGATTAACCATACATCAGTGCTACTATTTTAAATTGTTGGAGCACGTGTCATACGAGAAAAAATTTACAGTGACCCAGGGCTGGAATTATGCAGATTTCACACTTGTCAAGGAGTTGCATAAGTTCTTTACTCAAAGTTGCATTTATGACATTTTGTTCCAAAACAAACACAAACAACCGCACCCAACAACCACCACCACCAAATCAAAAGATACCATTTTACCAACAGGGATATCTGACATTCCACCCAGCAGAAGGCAGCAGCACAGGGTGTCAATGTCAAACCAGTTCACACTTGCATACCTGTCTCTCTATTTAGTAAATCCTCAAAATGCACAAATTTCAAGTTGTACTTAACTTGCATTAATTCGAATTAATCCTGCTTCCCCCCCGGCCCTGGCTCAACCCTTGCCCGGTCTCGCTCACCCCCTGCGACCAGCGCTGGCTCCAGCAAAACCCCCCCTGCACACACCAGTTCAAAACCCCCGCCAGCTCACAACCCCTAACATGCAGTACCAGCTCAACCCCCACTCTACGCGCAGCGCCAGCTCAATCTCCCCCATCTCTGGTCAGCAGCCCAGCTCACCACCCCCACGTGTGGCTCTCGCTCAACCCCCACACCAGTTCAACCACCCCCCTGCTGTGTGTGGCTCTAGCTCAGCTATACCCCCTGCCCCTCTGCAGCCCTAACTCACCCCAGGCTTAACCCTCCTCCCCCCTTCCATGGCCCCAACCCACCACCAGGCTTAACCCTCCCCAACTGCTCCCACAACCCTAGGACTTACCTTTCCAAAGGAGCTCCAGCTGCAGAACATGCATTCTGCCAGGGGAAAAAAGCCTCCCCCTGACTTATGTGAAATTTGAGCCATGTGGGGGTGCATGGGAACACAACCCTCATGTAAATTGAGGCACTACTGTATATTTAAAACTCCTTTTAAAGTTTAGCTTTCCCCTTCGGCCGACTCTGTATGGGAGAATGGTGGCCCCTCTCATGCAGCACTGAAGCCCAAGCATTTCAATCATTATTGTAACAGGAAAAACCCAGTTTAAGAACTTTGATGTGCTGTACACCAAACATTTTAACATTCTTAGAGCGATAGACGTCAGCTGAAATGCTTGGTCTCCTATCACAACACTCAGTTAAACTCCTGGTGTCCAAAAAGCTGAAAGAAAGTACATCTCTGTTTTAATGTCATTTCTAGAAACTACTGGATGGAAATATTTTAGGTCCTGTAATAAGTCACCATTGGGCAGTCCGGGCTGACCCAACATTTCTACAAGTTTCATTTTAAAATTAGAGTATCTTTAAAAATAACAATTATTCACATCACAGTAGAGAGGAGGTCAAGAGCTCAAACATGGGTACATGAACAACCATAGGCTCTCTCTGGCCCCTCTTTACTCCCTACTTGGATTTGTTTTTTAAATCAACAAGGTTGAGGGAAATCCCTAGATCCTCCATTTTCTGCATTAGTATCATGGACTTTTGAGCAGAGTCGTGACCAAAGTCCTGGCCTATAAAGACTGGACATGATTCTATGCAGGATCACATAAGTTTGTTGCCGATATGACTAATGAGATCACTACAGTCACACGCCCAGTTGTCAGTTTTTGACAGAGTCAAAGCTACATGACACAGGTCAGGAAGAACATGTGCCAAAAGGCAAAGTAATATTGTTAAGAATTCCTGCCTTTGCTACTGCTGGTACAGCTCCATGCTAATAGAGGCTAAGTTGATCGGCATTCTAAAACTCTCAGGTCATCTAACCATGCTCAAAGTAGCTCTAAACAAAACCAAAGTTACATTGCTGGTGGCTGGTAGCAGCTTGACTTCACTCATGCTCCCACTACTGCAACAGGGAATGGAATTGCACCAGTGACAGCAATGGTAGAACATTTTAAAAAGGGCAAGAAAAGGCCACAAGATGGTACAAACATGACTGCTAGTGATAAAGAGCATTAACATGGCTGGTCTAGCAGCTAGAATGTTGGACTACAACTCATGGTACCTGAGTTCTATTCCCAGCTCTGCAGCTAGCAGCTTGATCATGTTAGGCAGGTCACCGTATCTCAGTTTCCCCAGCTGTAAAGTACAGATAATGATACTGACCTCTCCTTTGTAAAGCATGTGGACTTTGACACACAAAAAGCATTGTATAAGAACCAAGCATTATTAAACAGCCAGAATGCTTGAGCTAATATCACGAGAAAAAACTCTTAAACACTTTTTCCAGCTCTGGCTGGACCTCAGCCTAGCAGACTACTTTAAAAAATTTTTGGCCCATCTCTTAAAACAACCTTGAGGGATACCTCAGTGGGTTGAGCACTAGCCTGCTAAACCTAAGGTTGAGAGTTCAGCCTTTGATGGGGCCATTTAGGCATCTGGGGCAAATAGATTAACATGAAACCTGTCAGGGATGGTTGATAGGGCCTGTGGTGAGGGCACAGGACTGGACTCAGTGACCTCTGAAGGTCCCTTCCAGCTCTATGAGACAGGTAGATTTCAATTTCATAGCAGAATGGGGGAGAAACAGCTCAGTGGTTTGAGCATTGGCCTGCTAAACTCACGGTTGTGAGCTCAATCCTTGGAGGCGGCCATTTAGGAACTGCAACAAAGAGATGCCAGGGATGGTGTTCAGTCCTGCTAAGAGGGTAGGGGACTGGACTAAATGACCTCCCACGGTCCCTTCCAGCTCTAGGAGATGCATATCTCTAATTATATAATTAAACCTTTCGCTCACCATGTCCCTTGCAAGACGACACAATGCCTGGTTCTGCTGTCCAGGTTTACACTGGGGAAATTCACCAAAAACTTCTGCCAGTGTTCTCACCAGTTCAGATGAAGGAGTGCTGGGAGAAGATTCTTTCGACCACTGTTGTAATTACATTTGCTGAAATCGAGCTTATTTGGTACAGTGGTAAAAATTAGGCCACCTGCAAGACTGCCTTAGCTACATTAGGGGACGCCAACATACATGTTAATCCCATCTTAACTGAACCAGCTGTAGTACTAGAAGGACTTCTTTTAAGATTCATTATTGCAGAGATTTTCCTCAAGCCCACTGGCCGCATCTACACTAGCAAGTTCTTTCGAAAGGTTTTTCATAAGAAGAGGGCTCTTTTGAAAGATCCCACAGAGCGTCTATGCACAAAAAACATTCTTTCGACAGTAAACCAAAAGAATGTGGCACTCCTTTCGAAAGCTCTTTTCCACTCATGTTTCAGGAAGAGCGCCCCCTTTTGAAAGCTTCCTTTGAAAGAAAACGTGTTTAGACTCTCCACAGGGCCCTTCTTTCAAAAGAGAAATAAGTCCTCATGGCGCCAGATTTTTCGATTCCTGGCCCATTCTTTCAAAAGAGTAAGGGCTGTGTGGACACTCTATCAAAAGAGCAGCTCAATCTTTTGATCCACTTTTTTGTGTGTGGACGCACTCTTTTGAAAGGAGTTATTTCAGAAGATATCTTCTGGAAGAACTTTTAAGGATCTCTGTAGTGTAGACTGTGCTTAAGCAGAGCTTGCTAGAAAGGTGTTAGCAGTAGTTTCCTTGCCACGGTCAACCCACACTAATGCATTCTTGAAAGCTAACAATTTGCCAGAGGAGCATTTTCAACGAAAATAAGGCCATGAAACGATTTAAACAGTGTGATGCTTTAAAAATGCCCATTTCTAATAAACTGAAATGTGCAGAATTTCAGGTGAAATTCTATTGCAATAGTTGTTCATCTGAAGTGAGAATATCGGAAAAAGTCAATGAGAGACAGAGGTAATGTAGAAGTGCAATAGATAATGTTGGCCACAAGATGGCTCTCATGCATAGGAGATGAGATGTGTAACAGCAAATTAGTGCCTTCATTAAATAATAAAAAAACAAAGATGCAGTACTTACTTCTCAAGGAATTCTTGTAGGCCCTGCCGACGAAGGTCCACATGGTGGGGATTATTCATATTAAAAAAGGGATTTTTAGATGGAAGTTCAGGTAATTGGCTTTAAAAAATTAAATACAGAGTTAAAACCAAAAATTAGTGGCTCAGAGAAAAAAATAATTTATGCAAGTACCAGTATTGTCAATCCTTAGCATTCAAAAAGCATCAATGTGGCCTCAACAAATCATGAGCTTGACAGAAGTAATGCAATTTTGAAAATAAGGAATTTGGGGTTATTATTTGCTGGTTTTCCCCCCCTCTTTCAGGGTCTCATTTTCAAGCTTTTACCTAGAGACATGAGAGACAGACACTTCTTAAAATGTAAACTCAAATTTTAATATTAATCACTTTGCTGGAATTTTGAGGGGAGAACAAAAATATGTAGATTTTCAATAAAATCATATGAATTGGCAACAAAATTTTAAATTTTAGGAGGATGAGTTACAGCAACAGGTAAAAGCAAAAAAAATATTGGACATATATACAGCAAAGCCATTTTCTGCTGAATGAAGGAAAGAGAGATAAATGTATCTTTATGTACAAGCTATCATTTTGGGAGGTACCCAGGTACCTCAGTGACAAGAACCATGAGAAACGAGGTATGTAGATACCTACACCCCATGACAACAACTGTCAGGAAAATTTAGAGTAGTGTCATTTGCATTTTTGTCATCCTTAAAAGTTTATCTAAAACACTAGCTCTTCAAACCGGTATGTAACAAAATACAAAGATTAAATGTGTTAAGCATTACTAGATTTGGTGAATAACTGCCAAAAGGTAATGGAGGAAGCCCTATTGCATGAGAGTTTAATTCCAGGCCAGACAGGGTACATCTACACCAGGGGTCAGCAACCTTCCCATAGAGGAGTGCCGAAATTTAACCTTTTGACTTCTATGTATGGTCCGAGAGCTGATGATACTTTTTAAAGTCACTAATAGTCCTACTTACAACATCTGCATTAATAAATAAATAAAGATGCAGAGCTCTGCTGTTCAGATGGTAACTGGTGGCATTAGCCGGTCTTTTGTTAATCCACAGGCGGCATGGCTTTGAGCAAGCTGCATGTAGGAGGAGGAGCAGGAAGAGAGCTCCCACCTCACATGCCAATGAAAACTGGCTCATGTGCCACACTTGGCACCAGTGCTGGGGGTTGCTGACCTCTAGTCTACATAGCGATAAACTTTGTAGCTGGCTCATATCAGCTGACTTGGGCTCAGGCTCCCAGCTGAGAAACTGCTGTGTAAGCATTCAGACTCAGGCTGGAACCAAAGTTCTGGAACCCTGAAATGGTTCTAGCCAGTGTTCCCACTAATTTTTTTCCATCCATGGGCAGAATACATTTTGTATTCTGTGCACCACCGGTAGAGAAACATGCTGCTAGCTGTGGGTGCTCTGCTAATCAGCTGGTGGCACTTGAATCTCTTCTGGGTGGCCACTCAAGAACTTGGGTTACAGGGAACACTTGTTCCAGCCTAAACCTGAACATCTACACTGTAATTTTTCATTCCCGGAAGTCAAGCCAGCCCCAGGTGTTGTATTACCCTATGGACATACCTGCAAAGCACTAGAAACTACATTGCGGAGACCGAGTTAAACACTAGTAGGGTACGAAGCAAATGGGCTAAATGTTTTCCCAACTGTAATTTATATGATTCTGTAGTAACAATTCAGAACAGACAAAACCTTATCCTGCGCATGTCATCTGCAGAGTATTCAACTTGTATTTGACGGAAGAAGATACTTTTAAAAACCAGCCACTCACATTAGCACAGCATTCTTCTGAAGTCTCTGCCGAAGCCATACAAATTCTCGAAAGCGTCGTCTAACACAAGAAGTTTTCCTTGTGAAACACATGCTATTTGTCTGTTGGGAAATAAGGGTAAGTCTATACTAGGAAAACAAGTTGATTTCAGACACGCAATTCTAGCTATGGCATTTGTGCAGCTAGAATTGACGTATCAGAATCAACTTATGTCCCTGGTGAAGTCCGAGCCCCTTTATTCTCACGTTGATGTCCCTGACTCAACATGATAGCGTGGAGTACAGGCGTCAATGACCGAGCCCAGAGAGGTCGATTTTGCTGCATCTTCACCAGATGCACAATTTCAAACTCTGGAAGATCTACTGCAGTGCGTTGATCTTCCAGTAAGTATAGACAAGCCCGGAGAACCACTTTACTTGTAAATCCTTTAGACTTAAGAATGCAGCATAGATACTTGAATCCAAAAAAATGTGTTGAGAATTCCGTTCCTGAAAATTGAAGGACTGACTTGTATTCAGTTTAGTGTTCTATCTGTATAAGTATCTTGTACCAGATTAGGATCAGTTTCTAAATTCTTAGGGAACACATTTTTCTTCATATTGTTCTAAAAGCACAGAATGACCAGATGAATTATGTCGTCAATTAGAGCAGATCAAAAAGTTTGTCAGAAAATTATTTGCAACAGAAAACACAAATTTTTGCACTCAAAAAAAGTTTTTTGTTTTGTTTTTTTTTAAAATAGCTCTGGTCATGACCCTGCAAACATTTACTCCTGTACATGTGCTTCCCCCAGTGCACAGTCCCAGTTAAATCAACAGGACTAGCATGATTACTTCCTACACAGGGAAAAGCAATTGTAATGACTGGGCCCTCCATTACCAGTTATTTGACTGTTTGCCTTTACTAACATGGTGCTTTCCTCTCCCCCTCCCCCCCACACACACATGTAGTAAGTGCTGACAGGCTCGTAGCTTTATTTAGTAATCATATGACTTGATGTTCTTAAACTGTCACCTCGATAGCTAACTAAATATACAAAATTTTTTCATTTATATTTCTCCACCCCTACCCTGCAAAAAAAAAAAAAGAAGGAATAAAGAGGAAAATAAGGGACGGCAACAGAGCAGGGAAGGAGAGGAGAGCAGTGTTATCTCCTTTTCCATTGGGTATGAATTAAAGACTTCTAAAATGTCAGACCAAATCTAGGTGAGGTCCCTCTTCCTAAAAATGTCCCCTGCTCTTAGCTGCCAGGTCAGCCAAGTTGGCCAGCCAAGCTTCTACCCCAGGAGGCAGACTGCTCTGCCACCTAAACAAAGAAAGTTGTTTAGCTACAGTGTTGCTGTAGAGAGCCAAGTTTTCCTTGAGGTGGAGGCTTTCCAAGATGGCGGGATTTATTCCAACCACTGTTCTGGAAAGCAGTTTTTAAGGAGATATCCATTATCACCATAATCCTTCTGCCTACTTCAAGCCCAAAGGATTGTTTCCTGGGACAATCCCAACACATCTGAACACTGGGAGACCCACATCTCCAAAAGCAGTTTCTTTTGGTAAAGTTCATGCATGTAACCTGTGTAGGGATCAGAGTTAACTAAATAGAATTTTCTGTTCTATAAGCATAAATGGGGTAGACCCGTAGTAAATGTGTTAATGTTTTGCAAGGCATTTCTCCATTGGCCAAGGTTCAAGAATATATACAAATCTTTGTTCAATGCTTGTCACAAGCAACCTAACTTAAGGAGGGTTTTTGGGCCAGGAAGTGGTAACAAGCTGGAACCGGTTGGGTGAACCATGGAGCGGTCTCAGTAACTGCAACAATTCTGGAGTCTCTGGTGCTTCCAACATAACAGGGCCACCTAGGTCTTTCAAGATAGGTTTATGCTGCAGGTAATGGCATGCAGCTGGATAAGATATGGTTGGAGTAATTGGAATAGCATAAACTAAACCTCTAAGATCAAATGAGAGTCCCAAACTATCCTCTTATGCATTCAGTCTGTCGTCATTACTAGATTTTTGGTAAATTTTCAACAATGGACTGCCCCAGAGTTCAGCCTCAATGTGTGACATAAGATGGAATTTATTTTTTCTACCCAAAATGGTCCATACTTCTCTGGTACTCTGTATTGTAGGGGGCACTTTGCAATTCAAACAGTAATAGGCTGGCCCTAGTAATCTTGCCAGCCCTTGCGGGTGTGGAAGATATGTTGCATACTGTGAGTAACAATCTCAGGGTCAAGACTGAGGAAACTATTACAATCCCTTCAACATTTCTACCAAAAATATGGCAATAGAGGAATAAATACATGTATGACAGATTTAGGATAAGATAAAAATCACAATTTCATATGTAACCTCGTTAGACTGCATTACATTAATATGATAAGCATTAAGAAAAACATTTAAACTCTCCAGATACCACAGAGCTTGGCACAATATAAATGTCTAGCCACACTGAACATTGACACAGTTATGACAATCAAGCAACTTGGCAGATAAAACAACTTCAGGAATTTTGCTTCTGAAGTAAACACCTGAAAAGAGTTGCACAACCATGGAAGCTTGAAATCAGTTTCTTCCTTCTGTGAAAAGACCAGTGACCATGCAAAGTCTGCTACAGCAATCTTTTCATTGAGGATTAGAACCACAAATAGTGCTGGTCAGAGGAACAGAGCATATTGGAGCACACAAATGTGAACTGCTGCATGTCGTGATTGAATTCCCAGCTCTGTCACCAATTGGTTGCATGACTTTGGGAAAGTCACTTTATCCATTACTTTGTTTCCCCATCTGTAAAAGGAGCATAATGCCTGCCAATGCTGATGTTGTAAGGCTTGACATTAATATTTCTGAAGTGATCCCAGCCTTAAACAGAATGTGCTACATAAACACAAGGTATTTTTACTGTTATCTTTATACTTACATGAATAAATATCTCATAGTCTACATATGAATGCCAAGAATCTTCCTTTTGTATCCTAGGGTCCCGTACCAGGACAGTTACGAATTCCTGTAAATGCATAATAAATCAAGCAATTAGTTTTCGAACAAGAACAGAGCCTGAAAGTGTCTTTGATTGCTTTGCTGTTTCATTAATGAATGTGTTCAGACTAAAAGCTGAACTGCTGTTTTATCAAATGTTGCAATCCCTTAAAAGAAGCAAAAAACAATGAATCATCTGAATTACAGACACGTTCGGGAAACAACTTGCCACACAGCTGACCAAAAAGGGAATTTTTCAAATGAAATAATAATGGTAGATTTTTGAAGACACTATGTTCATGGGAGCTCAATGATCTGAGTGGCAGCACACTGATTAACTAACTTGTAAATCACCAATTAAAAATAGTTGTGCAACCATATTTTTAAATATTTATCATTCCATTAAACAAAAGAGGGCTCTACAAGAATATTCCATGGTACAGAATATGATTATTATATTTTATCAGCATACTATTGGATCTACATTTCCTCACCACTCTGCAATTTTCCTTTAAAAAAAAAAAAAACCCACTTATTTTCACAATCAAGATCTCTGAAATTTATTTCTAGAAATGCTTAACACCAGCCTTAGGAAACAGGAATTGACTCTTTCCTACCAGCTAGATCAGTGTTTCTTCTCAATCAGGGGTACGTGTAACCTTGGGGAAAACCGAGATCTTCCAGGGGGTACATCAACTCATCTAGATATTTGCCTAGTTTTACAACAGGCTACGTACAAAACACTAGTAAAGTCAATACAATTTAAATGTTCATTCAGACAATTACTTGTTTCTACTTATTGGTACGCCTTACGCTGAAATGTAACTACAGTATTTCTCTTCAAATTCTTTTATTTCATAATAAGATGTTAGAAAGTCAGCAAGTTTTCAGTAGTAGCCTTCTGTGATATTTTTGCATGTTTTTGTAAGTAAGCAGGTTTTAAGTGAGGTGTATCTTGGTGGCATGCAAAACAAATCTGACTCCTGTAAAGGCTACAGTAATCTGGAAGGGTTGAATGGCACTTGTTTCAAGATCTCAGATTACCTTAGGATCACGTTTCTCAATCGGTGGTACATATACCCTTAGGGGTGGGTACACAAGAGAAGGAGTCTGGGGGTACTTATTTTTTAAAGGGGTATATTACACAAAAAGGTTGAGAAACACTGGGCTACATCATCTCTTCATGATCCACACCAGGAGGAGCACAAGGAGAGAAATTTTGCTTTCAAAAGTCAGTTTCTCTGTGAGGAGAGGTCTACACCTGTCACAGCACATACTCCCTCATGTACCCATCCACCTGAATATACAGTGGCTCTTTAGACTCCATTTATCCCTACAAACAGGAACCGGTGGTACAGTGCATTGGCCCAAGGGAATAAGGGACACACGCCCCCTAAGATCGCTTAGCTGTCTTGGGAAATGGACCATTATATAACTCAGTAATTATAGAAGACGCAGCAGAATGGATTCCCAGTCAGGACTCAGGCCTTTGGGCAATACTGCACTATAGATAAGTACTGCTAATAATAGCTGTATGAGACTGAAGAAATGCAGACACTCTTACCTAACATCTGTGGTGGATGTGACATCACTTTAAGGAAACTGGCATATCGACCCCTAAATTAATTTGTGAATATTACAATAGTTCCTTTACAGTACAAATATTTGGCAGTGTGCCTGTCTAATGTGTTCGTAGGGTAATTTAATAACCCAGTTCAACTTCTGCAGGATAGTTAGTGAACCGAATAATTTCCCCAGAGAAGGGTCCTAAATAAAGAGGAAACACTGGATAGGAATTCATTAAGCGCTTCTCTACACATCCTTCTAGCAATGATTAAGAATATAAGAACATGAGAACAGCCATACTGGGTGAGACCAAAGGTCCATCCAGACCAGTATCCGGTCTGCTGGCTGTGGCCAACACTAGGTGCCCCAGAGGGAGCATACTGAACTTGATCAAGCAAACTCTCTCCTGCCATCCATCTCCAGACTCTGACAAACAGAAGCTAGGGACACCATTCCTTACCCATCCTGCCCAACAGTCATTAATGCATCTAACCTCCATGAATTTATCTAGCTCTTTTGAAACCCTGTTATAGTCCTAACCTTCACACCCTCCTCTGGCAGGAGTTCCACAGGTTGACTATGTACTGTGTGAAGAAAAACTTCCTTTTATTTGTTTTAAACCTTCTGCCCATTAATTTCATTTGGTGCCCTCTAGTTCTGATATGAGAACAAGTAAGTAATCTTTCCTTGTTCGCTTTCTACGCACTACTCAATTTTATATACCTCTATCATGTCCCCCCTTAGTCTCCTTTTTTCTAAGCTGAAGAGTCCTAGTCTCTTTAAGCTCTCTTCATATGGGACCCATTCCAAACTCCTAATCATTTTAGTTGCCCTTTTTTGAACCTTTTCTAATGCCAATATATCTTTTTCCATACGAGAAGACCACATCCGTACACAGTATTCGAGATGTGGGCATACCATGGTTTTATATAAGGGCAATAAGATATTCTCCATCTTATTATCTATCCCTTTTTTAATGATTCCTCAAGTTCTGTTTGCTTTTTTGACTGCCGCTTCACACTGCATGGATGTTTTCAGAGAACCATCCACAAAGACTCCAAGATCTCTTTCCTGTTGAGTTACAGCTAGCTTAGCCCATATCACACTGCATGTATAATTCAGGTTATTTTTTCCAATTTGCCATTTTGTTGCCCAGTCACTCAGGATTGAGAGATCCTTTTGAAGTTCTTCACAGTCTGCTTTGGTCTGAACTATCTTGATCAGTTTAGTGTCATCTGCAAACTTTGCCACCTCAAAGTTTACCCCTTTCTCCAGATCATTTATGAATAAGTTGAATAGGATTGGTCCTAAGACAGACCCTTGGGGAACACCACTAGTTATCCTCCTTCATTCTGAAAATGTAGTGTTTATTCCTACCCCCTATTTCCTGCCTTTTAACCAGCTCTCAGTCCATGCAAGGATCTTCCCTCTTATCCATGACAACTTAATTTACGTAAGAGCCTTTGGTGAGAGACCTTGAAAAAGGCTTTCTGGAAATCCAAGTACACTATATCTAATGGATCCTCTTTATTCATGTGTTTGTTGACCCCTTCAAAGAACTCTAATAGATTAGTAAGACATGATTTCCCTTTACATAAACCATGCTGACTTTCGCCCAACATATTATGTTCTTCTATGTGTCTGACAATTTTATACTTTACTATGGTTTCAACTAATTTGCTCGGTAATGATGTTAGACTTACTGGTCTGTAATTGCCAGGATCGCCTCTAAAGCCCTTTTTAAGTATTGGTGTTACTTTAGCTATCTTCCAGTCACTGGGTACAGAAGCTGATTTAAAGGATAGGTAACAAACCGCAGTTAACAGTTCTGTAATTCCACATGAATTCTTTCAGAACTCTTGGGTAAATGCCATCTGGTCCCAGTGACTTGTAACTGTTAACTTTACCAATCGGTTCCAAAACCTCCTATAGTGATTCCCGAATCTTGGACAATTCCTCAGGATTTGTCACCTACAAAGGATGGCTCAGGTTTGGGAATCTCACCAACGTCCTCAGTCATGAAGACCAAAGCAAAGAATTCACTGAGTTTCTCCGCAATGACTTTGTCATCTTTGAGTGCCCCTTTTGTACCTCTATTGTTTAGGAGCCCCACTGGTTCTTTAGCAGGCTTCCTGCTTCTGAGGTACTTAAACATTTTGGTATTGCTTTTTGAGTTTTTGGCTAGCTGTTCTTCAAACTCCTTTTTGACTTTTCTTATCACGTTTTTACATTTAATTTGGCAGTCTTTATGTTCCTTTCTATTATCCTCACTAGGCTTTAACTTCTACTTTTTAAAGATGCCTTTTTATATCTCACTGCTTCATTTAAATGGTTAAGCCAAGCCATGGCGGCTCTCTTTTGAGTCTTATGTTGTTTTAATTTGGTGTATACATTTATATTGGGCTTCTATTATGGTGTCTTTGAAAAGTTTCCATGCAGCTTGCAGGGATTTTACTTTAGTCACTGTACCTTTTAATTTCTGTTTAACTAAAGTCCCTAGTTTCAAGTGTGGACAGTTATACTGGTATAAAGATGCTTATGTGTGTGTTTGTACAAAAACAAGCTACACTGATATAAACATTTCTGTAAATACCACAGTAACTTCATCCACACTAAGGAGTTGCACTCATTTTACTACATCATTTTTTTCAGTTGAGTAAAATCAGAGAAAAACTGTGTTAGACAAGCCTCTAAGGCTGTGTCTATACAACAAGATAAATTTGAATTTAAGACAGTTAGCTCGATATTACCACCTGACTGCCTTCACTGTAAATACCATTAGCTCAATTTAAAGAGCACGAATATCAATATCATTGGTACCTGATGGGTATAGCGTCAAGCTCAAATTCAAAAGTTCGATTGCAGGCCTGTGTGGAAGTGCCACATCTTAAAATTGAATTTATTAGCTTCTAGAGATGTCCCGTATGTAACCCACAATGCCCCTCAGTGCTCTGCTCTGGCTGCTGCTCTCCAAGTGCACAGGAATTAGGTTACTGGAAGACTGTGAATTTCAAATTGGGACCAGGAAGCCTGTGTTTGTATGAGAGCCTGAAAAATGCCTCTCTTTCTTCCTTTTTCTTTCTTTGCTGTTAGCACTGTGAGCGCATCTATCCATTACAAATAGCCCCAGAATGGCGTTCATGGATCTGTCTCTACACTTGGTATTTTCTTCTACCCTGCCTGGTGTCAGCTGCTGCCCCACTGCACCACATGGCAGCAAGGCTGTTGTGGGAGTCATGCTTGTATAAGAGACCAAAAAACTTCTGAGAGGTTTACCCTCCATCCCCCACAGGCACCACACAATCAGGGTCTTTTTCATGCTCAGCCATATTACACGGGTAGCCCACAACCCAATAAAAGGACTTGCCTGCCTGCCATTCGGTGCTGACCATGCTGCCAGGAAGTACCATGTCCTAGCATCCATGTGGTTAGGGCTCCAAGGGTGAGAAAGATTTTCTGGACCTTGCTGCCACTGGTGGGTGGAGGGAAGTCTCCCCCAGCAGCTAAGATACATGGGGACTTGTTGCTAGTGGGGGGAATTCTCCCTGGTGGCTAAGATACATGGTGCTTGCTTCTGCTGGGGGGGGGGGGGGGGAAGTCTCCCCCTATGTCTAAGATATTCAGAGGGGACTAATTCAACTGCCCCCCCACTGAAACCCCCACCCTTAGCAAGGGACCAGTGGGGCTTTCTGCCACCAGGGGGAAGTCTCCCCCAGTGACTAAGATATTCGGGAGGGGGCACTAATACAACTGACCCCCCCACTGAAACCCCCTCACGCCCTTAGCCAGGGGCCTGTGGGGCTTGCTGCCACAGGGGGAAAGTCTCCCTGATGGCTAAGATATTCTGGGGGGCTACTTCAATTATTTCAACCAGCTCTGAAGCCGCAGACCGCAGTACCCCCTCTGCCAAAAATATTCTGGGGGGCTTGCTGTCCATTGCAGACAACTGCTGCTTTGATATTTGTTATAAAATCTCTTTCCTAACATTTCCTCTCTGTCTTCATGCTTTGACACACACACACACACACCCCGGCCAAAAAAGGGTAGAGGGCCAGTTGAGATTCCTGTTTTCACTATAAGTTCAGTGTATGAGATTTCACTGCCACCCCATGGGTTCGCAGTATCTGTGTGGTGAAGAGGAAAGACAGAGATCTTTTTTTCCCCTAGACTTTTCTATCCTCTTTCTCCTAACTTTGAAAAGACAATCTGGCCCTGTGTTATTTTCAGGGATCGGATGCTATCACTTGAGGGCGTACACTCGGTGGATGGCCAGTTGAGAACACAGCCTGTGCACAGAAGCCTTAAAGTGCACTGCAAAGCCCAAGACTCTTCCCTCAACAACTCTCTTTTGTCAAAAACTTTCCTATCATCTCATTCTTCTAGCTTTTCAGGGTCCCTGAATTATTTGCAGGGATCAGATGCAAGCACAGGAGGGGGGACAGTCAGTGGATGGCCAGTTGAGAATTCAGTTATAGAAGACAGACTTCCGTCCTTTTTTTGCCGTCTCTGTGGACGCCCTGCTTTTCCTTCCTTCCAATGGGGAAAAAATGGACATTTGCCTACCACGGGAGGGGAATGAGGGAAATGCAATGTAGGAAGATGCCAAAGACCAGCGAGCTTACCCAGAATGCTACAGGGATGAATGAGGGAAATGTGGGACAGGTTCCCACAATGCACTACTGCAACTGTCAATGTTTGCCCGTTGAGTGTGGCAGCAGTAAGTCGACTCTGTGAGGAGCACACGGCAAGGTGAGGATAGTGAAAAACCAACTGATTAATTCCAGAGTTACAAAATCAATATTAATAAATTCAATTTTATCTCGTAGTGTGGACACAACCTAAGATGGAGAACCAACTATGTCCTATGCCTGCATGTGTGGTGATAAAACACTTTGGAAATGCTCTAATTACATATGGAAACAAAGCAAAGAAAATCCCTTTTAGGTGTTCTTTTGAGGGGCAGGGGAAGAACAGGAAGCAGAGAATTGCATCAGTTTAGAGATATTTACTGAGAGTTGGGCCCAGAATTCTGAACTCAGTGTTGTTTATCGAAAAATTTATGCTTATCAGAAACCAAGAAGTACTAATACAGTGATCTGCCAAGACTACATCTATGCCCAACCTGCAGATACTGGAAAAGACTGATTTCCTCAACTAATTTTCTTCCTTCTCCCAATCCACACACACACACCACATACTCCCAGCACCAACCAGCTGACTACATAAACAAGTGGATATTACAGAATTGTGACATCCATGACAGGAAACCAGAAATTCAGACTGAAAAAGAATTTGTGCAAAGAGATATTTGTGGTCTGGATTAAATAACTCATCACATGGAACAACTGTTTTCATGGAGTTTCCATTTCCTTTTTCAGCACCAGAGAAACATTCAGGACCTGATTCTCCATTGCCCTGCACCTTGTTTAGCTTTGAACACCAGTGTAAAGTGGATGTAACACACCATTATTCTGATCTGGTAGAATTTTACACAGCTGTCAATGGCACAATGCAGAGCATCAGAGACCATACTCTTAAAGCCATATTCTCAGCAGTGTAAACTGGCACAGTGACACTGAAGTCAACAGACCTATGATGATGATGATGATATTAACCAGTTGAGGATCTGGCTCTTAATTTGCAGACCTATCACCTCTGGGATAACCACAGTTTTAAACTGGGGTGGGGGAGGAAACCACCACATAGCTGACAGATGCAATGAGAGAGTGGCATTCCCTCTCTAGAGCAGAAGAGCTCAACATATCAAAGACCAAGGCAAGAATCACCCAGTCCCAGTGTCTATACTGCATTTTCAATTTCCCATTCTAATTTTATTTTACTGTCCTGGATGTCAGCCGTCTCCTCCCGCTGACCTGCACTTTGCTCTTCTCCTGCTCCAATTTCTGTTCCTTAATCTTGTTACTTGTCTGAGTTTCTCCTCTGCTCCTCACCCTTCTAGCTCCCTGTTCCATCTTAATACTATGTACACTTTTATACTTCTCCTACAAACTGCTCCCATTCTCCCCCACACCCCAATACATAGCTTCAACCTGCTGAAAGAGGAGGTTTTCATCAAAAATTGGGTTGCTGTTCTTACTTTCCAATAAAGGCTTCCACACTTGTAGCCAAAGTGGGTTGAAGACTTCTTGCAATCTGACCCTTTACTCCTTTTTCTTCAACATTCTCCACATCATCTGCCCATAGTACCTCCTTATACAAAGGGTCCCCAAATTACACTGTTTCCCAATAAACTAACTCTCCAACCCTCTGCAAGGGATCAAAAATGTCATGTAAGTAAAATGTTGCTTTCAAAATCTTTTATTCTGAAGTACTGACCATTCTGGTAAATAATAAATATCCACTAGTGGGTCCTGTGGTGTGACAGCTAAACATTTTCTCTTTCAGGATTTTATTACAGTCTCCAAATACCCCCAAAAGCAGCACCCCAACCATTTTAAGCCCAATTTTTGATTCAGCCCTAACTTCTACGATCTCATAATAGGACAGTAATATACCAGCTAGACGTTTTGCTCACTCTATTTGTAAACCTAACAAAACAAGAACTAGGTTCTGTGGTGACTATGTAGAGGAGTAGCCGCTGGGTTCATAATAAGCTGTACCGTTTTCCTGTGAAGAAGTGTAGCAAAGAGCTAACTCAAAGCTCAACTCATGATAGCATTTTAATGAGCATAGTGTGAACTTCACTTACGGCCACCAGAACCCCAAGCTGACAAAATTTAGCAGGATTTTACCCAGGCTAAGGAAAGTAGGAAGCAAGATAAATGTTAATTAATGGGAAGAAAAGAAAATGTACAACATTTCCTAAGAGTTATGAAATGTCCAATATTAGTGACTTGGCACCGAGAAGTGCTAAGCAACCACAATTCTTATTGCAGTCAGTGCTCCTTAGAAACAAGAGCTGAATGCTTGGAGTAGTCCCCACCCCTCCCAACTCTCAGGCCATGTCCGCACTAGAAAGTTGTACTGCTTTATGCACACGTGTCTAGTTAAACGCGTACAGGTCGTGTGGGATAGATGCAGTTATATGGAGTAAAGGTGCTTACGTGCAAAGCTCTACCAGTGTTAAGGCAGCTTCACGTTAAATGGGTCCCTACTAACTGGGTCTTGGCTTGTATTGGTGCAGGTTGAAATTCTCTCATCCAGCAACATCCCTCGTCTGGCAGGACAATGGATGTTGCTGGACCTGAGAGCTCTCGCTGTGTGGGGGCACCATGAGATTCTCATGTAGAGATTCTCATGTACTTAGAGTAACTTTATAACAAATAACTTTATAACAAATAGTTAAATTAACAAGGAAAACATTTTCCACCTGGAACTGGACAGTCCTGTAACCTTCATGTAGGATCCAACAGTCATGCCCAGAGTTCCCTGTAAGCTGAGTGCGTGGGTGGCCCCCCAGGAGAGTCAGATGCCACCTGATTGATTAGCAGAGCACCCAGAGCCAGCAGCATGTATGGGCAGTGACTCAAAGTCCCCATCCCGGTTTACACCATGTGTTTAAATTTGTGTTTAAACCAGGACGGGAACTGAGTCACTATAGGGGCTCATCTGCATATTTGGCTTAACCTAATTCTTGACCTCCTCCCCCACCCCTCCACTCTCTGATTTGCTCACCTTGATTATCTTTCTCTGATTTGTCCTCCTTGCTTACTGTTTTTGGTTCTCTGTGCCTTAAATATGGAGTCTGTTCTGGTCTGAAGAAGTGGGTCTGTCCCACGAAAGCTCACCTAATAAACTATTTTGCTAGTCCTTAAAGTGCTACTTGACTGCTTTTTGTTTTGATTATTGTCCTAGTAAAATACATAGGGCAAGACTGACTGTAAAGTTACATAAGATTCCGCTGTGTGGTGTTACTAACACACCTTCCAGATCCAGGAAGTGCCCAAACCAGTTCCCTCAGAGAGCAGGACAAGCTGGCAATCAAAGGGCCATTATCTACTAAATGGCAAAAAAACATGGCAGGGTTTTTTTTTTTTTTTAAAAAAAAACAAAACAAAAACACAAAACCTCTCCACCTTAGCAAAGAAACAGCATGGGATTCCCACCCACTCAGACTGACTGCGACTATCCTCCCAAATGAAGATGCTTCTCAAGGGCGTGGGAGGACTATACAAGGAAAGAAGAGATACCCCAAGAGTGTACCCCCTCTCCCCAGTCTCTGCCCACGGACCCTGAGGAACAAAAGCAGCAGCACTGGACAGGAGAAAGGGTCCTGAAGCATGTGGTAAGAAAACCTTGCTATGTTAGGCACCAGTTGTGTTTTGTCGTTATATTTGTTACCATTTCTTACTTTTATGCACCTCAATACTTGCACTCACTTAAAAAAAAAAAAAACTCTCTTGGTGTACTTAATAAACTTGTTTTATTATTTTACCTAATCTGGTGTGTTTGAATTGAAGTGTCTGGGAATCTCCATTTAGGGTAAGAGAATATATGTATATCATTTTTATTAACTCAATGGACAAGCTTTCTATAATCTTACACAGCTCAGGCGAGGGCTAGGCAGTACTGGACATACATTTTGGGGGAAAAAAAACAAGACTGGGGGTGTGTTGAGGTCACCCTGTAGTCATGAGCAGAAGAGGAACCCCTGACTTAGGGAGGTGAGACCACAGCCCTGCCCATTCTACACCTACCAGAGCCCAGCCCTCACTGCAGCTGCTGGTCCTGCCCTGCACTCCTTCCCCCACATGCAAGGTGGCTGCTGACCCCTGCTCCAGGCTTCTGTCCCCAGCCTCCCCTGAGCTTCAGAACATCAGGGCCCCAGCCTCTCAGGGTCTGAGGTCCCATCTCTGGCAGAGCCACCAGTCTCAGCACAGGGCAGGGGGCGGCATGGCTGAAATGGCCCCAGTACCTGGAGGGCAGCTGGCCTGGCACACCTCCCACCCTCTATGCCTGAGCTTCTGGCAGGGAGTAGCAGGCTGGAGGGGTCCTAGAGGTGGAGCATGGGAGATGACATGTCAGCCTGTATCAAAGGCAAAGCGTTCCAATACCTTCAACACCTTCTGCCCATGCCAGCGGTATAAACAAAGCACACAAGATGCAATGCATAGCCCACTGGAGCACACACACACGCACGCTTACATGCTGGAGACTGTGCAGTACACACTGGAGGCTGCAGCAGCAAAGCAGTGCAAAGGGCACCCCAGGTTAAAGGGAAATAGCTACTCAGTCTGGATTGTTCTCTGGGTATGTCACAACTGTTTGTTCTTCTCCAGTCCGGGGGACCTTAACTATCCTCCCTGTGTTCTCAAAAGGTAATCATTAATGGTTCCAAGATTGCTTCAGTTTAGGCTTTAAGTACCCTCTGGTGCATTTCACAGATTCCAAGGCCAAAGAGGGACCACTGCGATCACCTACACTGAATTCCTGTATAACACAAGACACAGAACTTCTCCAAAATTACTCTGGCAAGGAAGAGAAAGGACCCCACAGGAAGGGTGTGTCTGGCTATCAGGCCCAGAAACAGAGGTTCAGTTAGGAGGGCAGAAAATGCAAGCTTGGCATAGGCATTAGGCAATATAGAAACTAGCCTAAGGGTGTGACAGGAAGGTTTGTGTTAATACAAATCTTATCTGCTGGAAACAGGACCCTGACCTGCAGCCCAGTAGAGGAGGACCACCTGGGTTCCCCTACCAGCCACTGAGTGAGTGGCACTATCTGAAACGTAACTAGGATTGTTCATTGTAATCACTGAGTGAGCGGCTCAGCTAAAAGTGGTGGATTTAAAGACTGCCTCTGATGATGTGGAATACTGGCAGCACCCTAGAAGAGGCGGACTATTGTGACTTGGCTGGAGGGTTGAGCCTTGAGAAGGAGGCATAGCAGCCACTGAGGAGCAAGAGAGTGAGAGATGATGGATTGAACAACTGTAAGACAAGGCTCTGAGGTTGGCAGATGTGGCCAGGACATTAGTGCTAGAACTAGGAGTGTGGGGGTGGGGGACTGCAGCACCCCCTGGCTTGAAGTGATTTCCATTATATACAAGGTTTCCAATTGGGTTCGAGAGCTCTCGGAACCCCTACTACAAAAACTGTTCCAGCATCCCAGCAAAAGGAGGTGCTTTGGTGGAGAGTAGAGGGCCCCAAGTCATCAACGCTTTCCAAGAAGTTCTTGGCCATTTTGAGTTTTGCTGTATTACATTCCCAGCAGATAGCTGGGTAGTTGACATCTCCCATTACCACCAAGTGTCATGTTTTGGATATTTGTTATGTTCTAGCAAAGCCACAGCCACATCCACCTCCTTCTCCTAGTTTGGCTGTGTGGGGTAAACTCCTATGATTACATCGCCCTTGCTTCCCCCTGCTCAATCCCCCATATATCTTCATCCACAGACTTAACTGGTATGGCTCCCATCTCCTGAATGTCAGCACAAGCATATATAATGCTTGATGCACAACACAACACTTTCCCCCTTCTTCCCCACTACATGTCCTTCTGAGCAAAAAAAAAAATCCCGTTACATCAATATTCCAAGCTTGAGCTTTATAGCTTTTTCAAACTTAACTTCCTAATTCTAGGCCAGTGCAGATGGAGTGTAGTGGCTGCCTACACAGCAAACAAGATCATTTTTCAGTGGATTCTTTTATAACACAGGATAGAAGATTTTGGTTTTGGCTACATCTTGCAAAATACCAATGTACCTACCCAGCAGCAAATTACAAGTGCCCCAGACCAGTTCAGCTGCACAGCACTTGAAATATAGTCAAGACTTCACCCATTCCTCAATCCCCACCCACCTGCTCTGCATGCACGGAGCAGCAGGCCGGAAGCACTGGCTTACTTGTGTGTGCCTGGACCCAAGAGCTGGATAGTTCAGGTTCTTACTTGCCTAACCCCCTGGGTGAGCTCATACTTCAAGCCATTAACCCTTAGCAGGACCACACAATTTGAAGTATTTACCAGTTAAAAGGGAAATATTTCATTAATGTGCCACTAAAAATAAACTGAACAGGCAAGCCACTCAAAAGGAAAAAATATCAGCCTAATACTTCAGCACGAGCCACAAAAATGGAAGCAGCATACTTCTCAAAGGAAACCTGCAGCAAAACTGCCTGCGAGGCTTTTTTCCTATTGTAGCAACCCAACTTTCACACAGTGTGTGGGGTTTTTAGCTTGTCTTGTTAAAGGGAAGTGTTAATTTCATTTGGGGCAACAGATGTCATTCAAATTCATAACCAAAGATATATAGAACTGTAAATTAAAGATGTATGAATGAATGAATTTATTAGTTCATTTTAGTGCCACAATGGCTCTTTGCCAATGTCTTTTTATGGGAAATATCCATCAGCTATTGTAAAAACAATGAGTGGCTAAATCCCAGTCTCAAGTGGAAAGCACTTAAAAATGGGAACTCTCATGCCACTCTCTTATCTCCCCCTACACTTATTGCCTTAATAACTCCATTAAGGCAATTATAACAAGAGAAACTGTTCTCCAAAGTTCTGCTTAAGTGATGCGCTGAGAATTAAACATTACACCAGCACACGGCCACCATGGAAGTTAGCAGAGTCAGATGTTATCACCACCTGCAGGGCTATAAACTCTTTGGAGCAGAGACTATCTTTTTCCACAACACCTAGCATAATGAGGTCCTGGTCTACAACTAGTATCCCTGGGTGTTACAATAATACAGTAGGAGTCAAAGGAAATAGACTACATTGTGGCAAAAACGGGATGGCCCTGCTATACTTAAGTTCTACCATTGTTCCTACCAGTACAGCTGTACCAGTGGATAACTGTGTAATACAATTTTACACGAAGATTGAGTCTTGAGGAGAACATTCTGTGGTAATATAACTGACCCCAGTTAATTTCTCTATCCGTAATCTCATTGTCTAAGACAGCAGGGGCTGAAAGAATGCAGTGGAGAGCGTTTAATTGGTCATAACAAATCTCTCTGGCCAGCTATGGAAGAGAGAATGTTCCTTTAAGTTTTATCCAGTCTGTCCTTCTTAGGCCAGGTCTACACCAGGAGGTAAAACTGATTTTAGGTACACTAATTCAGCTATGAGAACTGCATAGCTGGAGTTGACATACCTAAAATCAATTTTTGCTGCCATCCACACAGCAAGAGGGTCAATGGAAGAAACATTCCTGTTGACTTCCCTTACTCCTCACAACTTCGAGGAATACCGGGGTCAATGGTAGAGCCATGACAGTTCCATTTAGCATGCCTAGTGGGGATATGCTAAATTGAATCCCAAAGATTGACGGACAGCAGTGTAATTGTACCCTTATACACCTGTGTACAACAAACAGTGTTGTAAAAGCAAGATTTAAAATACCCCACACTAGTCACTAACTCACCTTCAGGCACATGAAAGCGTCCCTCTTGGAAGAGGCTCATTATTGTAAATTACAGTTTATCCATACAGCTCAGATACACTACACAGCAGGGACTGTTAGCTGACACATTCATTCATGCTTGAATGTATGTAATAAAGCAATTGCATATAGACCGGGGGGCAGGGGATAGTTTTTAAGGCAATCCATGGCCTCTGAATCACCAGTGTTCAGCTTGAGAAGACCTCTGGGAAGCCCAAGACAAAAAGAACCATCATCTAGCACACAAGCAGCATCCTCCACAGATCTACAGTGGGATGTCCTGGATGGCTCCATCATGGCTGGTTTTGGCACAAAGCATCGCATCACACCTGGATCTGGTAGGATGGCTCTAGAGGCAGCAAAGTATTCCAAAGCCAGACAGCCATTAATCCAGTCTGATGACATAGGAACTGCTAGCAGCAACAGAAAATCTCCCTCTCTCATTTTGTCCACCACAAAGAGCTGTTGATGAGATCACCTAGATGAAAAGTATAGGCTGCATCCCTCCATCTCTGAACAGTAGCCAGGTTGTTATTTGCTTTAACTTAGTGATCAGTTTATTGGCTTCATTCTGATATGAAGTGTTAAGTGAAGAAATATTGGCTAGGACTGGAAACCATAACATGTTTCAGTGGTTGCAAGTTGACTGACAAGTCTCATGCTACAGCTCAACTGGTTGACTATCACTCTAGAATAGGGAGAGTTTAAGCAAAATGGGGCACAGCACTCACCAGATAAGTAGAAGAGACCATGCCCCCAAACTATCCAAATTTTACACATTAGCTCCCAGGTAGGTCTGATCAGCTTATCCTGGAGACAATTCCTGCTGTTCATATTTTGAGCTTCTTTCGTAAGATGGTATTTGTATGTGAGTATATGATGGAGGGCAACCCTAGATACACTGCCTTTGGACAGTATGCAAACCACTGCGCATTCAAAAAAGATGTCACGCTACAGTCGTCTCTGAGCATGGTATAAGGGGAAGCATTTTGTCCCACTCTGATGTATTGGTTTCAGGCTCCATTTCTTGCAATAGCCACCTAAGGGATCCCAAACTCTGTTCATACTGGCTTCAATCTTTCGGAAGGTCGTAGTCCTTTGTGATCAGGCAGATATGACAGCATAAGTGAAACACCTGGAGATGATGTTCAGTATGACATTGGTGATTACAATTAAATAAAAGTTGGCAACTGCACCAAACACTGCCAGAGTTCATTCTTCTCCAATCCCCAGTGCCGATTTTTGTGGCCCAGCACCACCCTAAGTCTTCTTTTGGAGCATCATCTTAGTTGCCAAGGCACCCCCCCACATCTAGGAAGTACTCTTGACATTTTAAATGGCAGTGTCATAGGCTGCTGTAAAACTCCAACAAGACAGCGCCAGTTTTCTTCTCTTGAAATCTATTTTGAGTACAGGCAATAAGTGTTATGATTTGGTTAGATACCTGCCTCCTCCTCACTCAAGTTGTTCTGTCATGGTATTAATGTTCAGCAGGATCATCTGCCTCATGAATTTGTAGGTACAATTCATGAGAGACAGTGGATGACAGCTGCTGAAGAGTATGACGGGGTAGCTGTTAGTCTATATCTGCAAAAACAACAAGTCATCCTGGGGCACCTTATAGACTAACAGAATTTTTGGAGTATAAGCTTTTGTGGGCAAAGACCCACTTTGTCAGATGCACTGGAATGGAGAGATATGTTGTTAATCCTACTAGCTTTCCCTGTTTCCATTTATTTCAATGACTTTTCTATTTCTATGGTCAAACTAAGTTGGAGCCTATGTATGCAGCTCAGGCATATTTTTGGTGCATTACTGAGTAGCAGTAAGAGATTTAACATGAGTTTCATGAAGGTAGATGGCGCTGTTACTGAAAACATTGCTTCCTAACACACTAACTCTGTTTAGTGGATCATAATGCCTGTAGCAACTTTAAGGGAAGGGCCCACCATTCACAGCACTTCCTAGATCAACAGTAACAAGTTTGTTGATTCAGAGATGTTTAATAACCTCACAAGTGACATGCGGAAAACCTCAGACAAAATGTTGCCAACATCTTGATTCTGATAACTCCACTTTCCATCTTGTTTCTCCCCAATTCCCCAAGCAAATCTTCTGTACAGTGAGATAATAAAGATGAACAGTTGCTTGCCTGGAACTCTAAGGTGCGCTACCACAGCTATATTCTTTAGGTACTGCTCTTCTCCTCCAAGAATCCTCTCTAGCCCTGTACCCTCTCTTCTATGGGCCCCAAACTGACCAAATCCAGCATTCTCAGCAATTTCTGGGGAATGGGATCTTCAAGCCCAACAACTTTCTGAAGTGCTGCAAGGGTATAGTTGCCTCAGCCTCTTGGAGGTCAGAAGCTCTCTACTAACATCCTCAACTCCACAAGTCATTTAAAGGAAAAAATCCAAGCAAAAAAATCAAGAGAAGCAGCATAAACTCCTCAAAACCTAACAGCCTTGCTAGACAGAGCAAGATTCCTTTTACAATGGTGTATGTTGGGAGAGGAGCGTGTTTTAATATCCCAGTCACACCATGGCCCATCTCTCTCTCCATCAGGGAGCATTCTCTCATGTATGCTTGTGTGCACACACTGGTTTGTGAGGGCCTAATCTGGTCTGCAAAACTCGTATAATTGATGATAATAAACAAATTAAAAAAAAAAAAAAAAAAAAAAAAAAACCTCCAAACCTACTTTGACTCAGATCCCAACTCGCTTCCAGATGGCTAGCATGGTAGTTAAATGAAAAACAGTATAGTTGTAGACTGACCATATTTTAATCTGGTGGTCACTGAAACACACTCTCCATACTGCCCCTTTCATAGAAGCAGAACATAGCTATTTAAATGTTTGTTTATACTGCTTAATTGTTTTCCCATTAGTGTCAGTTTACCTGATTCAATTTGGAAAGAATATTTAAAATGTGAATTTACATTTTACTCCTGTTTTGCTTTTTTGCAGTTCTCTGAGCAATAAGTTGGTTTCACTTGAAGGCTCTCAATCACTAACAAATTCAATGTTTGGGTCATAAACACTGCAGAAGAATATTTAAATTGTTTGTATTAGTCTGAATAATCATGGAAATTATTGATTGTGTTTAAAAAATAAACAGACTCCCAAGGTTTTAGAAAGCCAAAGATAAACAATCTGAAGTTGACTGGGCCACATCCCTCTAATTCTCAATACAAGACTGGAACGTTAATGACATTGTTATCCTGTGCCAAAAAAATCCCCTCCAGTTAAGGAGCGAGGTAAAAAAAAAAAAAAAAAAAAATCTATGAACAGCAGGATCTTTTCCAGGATGTTTATGCTCTAATTGGAGGCTAAACTAGTTCAATCAGGTATCTTTGGCATATCACCCCTTAGAAAAACAACACTCAGTGTTCTCACATAGAATTCATTTCAAAACACTTTATTGCCCAGAAACAGAAGTTATAATAATAATTAATGGACACACCCTTAAGCTGGGCATCTACTAAATTTAGGATTGTGAAAAGTGCATTAGATTCTGAAATGTGGTCGTTTGTGTACTTTTACACAGAACAGAGTAAAAACATACAGAAGTACACAGTACTTCTCAAAGCCAGGGACCCAACCCAAAAGGGGGTCCACAAGGCTGTTGGGGGTGGGTGTTATGTTATCACCACCTTTTTTTCCTGCATTGCCATCAGAGCATGGCAGCCGCTGGCCAAGCACCCAGCTGTGAAGGCAGCGCTGCTGCCAACAGCAGCAGAGTAGTAAGGATAGCAATATCATACATGCCACCCTTACTTCTCTGCTGCTGGCGGTGGCATTTCCTTCAGACCTGGGCACCCAGGCAGCAGCTGCCACTCCACCTTCAGAGCAGCTGAAGAGCAGCAGCTACTGACTAGGCACTTGGAGGTGTAAACTACTAAACACACACATAAAGGAGGACACATTCAAAGACGTACGCAAACCACTACCTCAAAACAGCTTCCACATACGCCCAACTAAAGGAGGGATCCAGAGTTCCTGGACAAACTCCTACCTCATGACTGTTCCCCAAGACCTGGATGTCCTTCACGTCAAACCACTCACATTTCAAAAGGGAGTGGAGGGGGTGTTCTTCAGTCACTATCGATATTCAAAGGATGGCATTTTCCCCACTCTCTTAATTTCCGAAGACTCTTTCCATCCCCAGTTTTAAGTTACGACCATTTGCTATGCGGGTTCCTCATTGTTTGTGTCTTCCCTGGGTTGGATACCAGCTAGGCACTTGATGCCAAGTGCATCTTGCTGGGGAGACTGACACTCTCCACCTGAATACTTACCCCACATCACTTCATAGCAAGGCAGTGAAATTGCACCACGATTACAATGTTCTTCATATCTATAGCCCGCCACTCGCCACCCCACCCCCACACATACACACTTCTCACCAGAACCTGTATACACCACTCATCATGACTACTGACCTCAGTGCACTACAGCGTACTTGGACAGTTAAACATCACGATATGACAACAGTAAGTTTAACGACTTATTCAGGGGTAGGGAAACCCTTTAGTTTTATCCCTGAGATGCCTGGTCTCTGTCACAGGTGCATCCCACCCCCTCCTCCATTACTACATACTTTTCTATTGCCAATTTCCCATTGCTCACCCAGCCATAATGCAGTGGTCCCCAAACTGTGGGGCGTGTGTCCCTATGAGGACACGGAGGAAGTTTCAAGAGATGCATGTGGTGAGGCCTGAGACACCACCAAAGGGCTGCCCCCTGTTTCATCCCCAGCCTCATTCAGCCCCAGTCCTGCTCTGCCCCAGGACTGGGACAGCCACCATGAGGGGTGGGAAGGGAGCACCATGCCCCCAACCCAGTCCCACTCATCCCAAAGTCCTGCTCTGCCTCTGGCTCAGCTCCACCCCCACACCAGCTCTTCCTTCATTCCTCCTCCACCCCCAGACCAGCCCCACCTCTAACCCCAGATTCTCCCTTGTCCGTAGTTCTGACTTCAGTCCAAGCTTCACTGCTCAGTAAGCCTGGTTGTGCAGTACTGGAGGTGGGACACACACAGATTCTGTTGACTAAGGTGGGGGCAATGACTGGAAAAGTTCACACACTACTGCTCTAATGATTACCCAATAAGTCATTTTCCAAGCTCCTGTCTACAGGCTTCTACACTGCAGAATTCTACCAAAATTTACCAGCAAACTCAGCACTTGTTTATTATTGTTTAAAAAAAAAAAATCACTTACCTGTTTTTCCAGTTTCGGTGTCATCCTCAAAACAGCTGATAAAAACCGAACCTGTAAAACAAAATGGGCAAACTAATTAGCTCTATTTTACAGTAAATGAAGGGATATGTATTTCCTCTTGCACCAGAGAACAGGCCAGGCCAGGCTCAATGCAATATGGTGCCTAGGGCTACAACTAGAGAATTTAAAAAAAACAAGTGGCTTTGCTGCCTACCTAAAAACTTTTACACTTCAGCTAGGAAAAGTCAGGTCCATATGCCATTTAATGAGATACTGTAGATTCATAATGGGAGATACTCTGCCCTGCTCAGCTCCCTTTGCACATAAAAGTGGCATAAATGGAGTAGGCACAGTGCACATCCCCACCTGGAGATTTCCCTGGCACACAGGAGTCCTTTGTGGACACACAGCTTTCATGGGTGCTGTCTATGTCTTCCTCCGGCAGCCTCTGCATGGCCCTAAGGCTACATCTGGTGAGCAGAGCATGCAATGCAGCCCAGTTATCCTCCAGCTACCTTCCTTTGGGGAACTATAGCAAAACCTGCATCACCTGGAGCTGAGCAGGAAGTTGGAGAGCTGCAAATGGCCCGACATACTCTTCTGTTGTGTCCAGCATAATCTGGACTAAGCAGCATACCGGGCCCATTAATGTTCTCTGCACAGTAACTTCTGCTCTGAAACAGCAACCAGAACCCCTTTTGCAAAATGTATTGTGTCGGCGGATTCCATAACTGCCCACAGCCCTAATTGGTTAGTTACATAAGAAGCCCGCTCCTATTAATATTCAAATGTTATCAGTGTCTTGTCCACACTCCAGCTGGAACCCATGCCAGCAAGAACCATGACAAAGGGGTTTTGCTATCTGTGTTCCAGCACAGCTGCCCTGCGGAGTGCGCAGAGGTGAAAGTAAGGTGGTGGGACGCTCCACTGAGAGCCAGCTGGGGAGCACACAGCTTGCAGCGCACTCTCCAGGGGGGCTCCTGCTGCACCCTGGTGCTGGCAATCTGGAAGCACAGCCAGTTGAAGTAGGCAGGTTAAAGGGAGCAGCTGGGACATGCTGTAGGGGAGGTGGATGAGCTCCTGAATGGGCTACAGGTACATCCTCGCCTGTCCTGCGGCCCCTCAGTGGATGCTGGGCAGCTCACATGCCAGCCATGGCGTGCACTGTTGCCAGCAGCCCCTGGGAAGGAGCAAGTGGAAGGGAACGGTAGCAATGGTGCTCAGTGAAGCCGTGCAGGCCAGGGACCTGTGGTGGCTGGCAGAGGGCTGCCCAGCTCCCAGCCTCAAACTAGCCCATTCTCCAACCTGACAGGGCCACGGGGCTCCAGCCCAGACCCTGCCACAGGCAGGGCAGTTCTGACCTGGCTCCTGTCGTGGTAGCGCAGCACAATCCTGCAACAGGGGGCTGGCTCCAGCTCATCTCTGGTTATGGTGGCCCTGATGTGGGCCCAGGCATTTCGCTGCGATGGCTCAGCCCTGGACCCTGATCCAGCTGCAGCAGCCCCAATTTGGGCCCAGCCCAGGGTGGCCTGTCCCTAGCCCCACATCTGCCACAGAAGGGGTTGACTGCAGCCCCATCTGGCCATATCAGCCTGGCCCCCCAGCTACTATCCTGCAGGTGGCTCTGGTGGCCCAGCCCTCATATGGCTGCAGCAGTGCCCTCACACAGGCACACTGCAGCTCCCTTGTGGCAGCAAACAGGAGCATTGGGGCAGGAACCCATCCACCCATGGCCCTCACAAACTTCCCCCCCCCACCCCCAATTCCTATCCCCCTGCATGCCACCTCACACTTATATTTCTTACAGGTACTCTCCTATTGCAGTCTGTCCCACCCCCCCCCCCATGCCCTCTTCCCTGAGGCTCCCTCCAACCAGAGACAGGTTATGATAGGACAGTGCCTGTAAGAAATGTAAGTCACTTTCACACTAGGAGTGTGGAAAGGAGTCCTTCCCTCCCCAGGTACCCCCCAGTCGCAATATAAAACCACTGGAGTAACTCCGAGACAGATGAAATGTTAAATACCAAGCAAACCAGGAAATAGGAATTGTGATATGGGACTTTCCCTGCTTCTCACAAGCTTATAAAACTGCTATAAAGTACAGAATCCGTCAGCATTCCTCATGTTTCATAAAGGTCATACCTGTAGACATAATATGGATCATGAAGTAGCATATGTACACGTACAGAATGCAGGGCTATTTTTGGAATCCTATTGTACATTAGGGAATAAGACCAAGAACATCTACATTTGGATTCATACAGGAGTTTCTTTTTTTGTAAATAAGTTTAAAACATGTCAGAGATAACCCAATCTAGAACATGGTTGTAAAGAAAAAACTTCCGGTGTCCTAAATGGTCTACTAGCATACTTTGCCTTTAAGTGTGGGTAAATTTCAGAGTCAGAGTTTTCATTAACTTCATGAATCACTGGAGAGGGTGACAAAATTCAGTTCAAGTATAAAAATTCTTCCCTTGAGATACAAAGATTTTAAGTTTCCATGGTGTACTAAGATTATTTCAAAGATTTGGGGTTGTGTTGAGTATTACATTTTCTAAAATTAGTGAATATGTTTGAGAGATGAACTCCCTGGAAAGCTAGATGGGGAGGTGGAAGTGCAGATGGAGATGCATGCCCTGCCACCCTCCCATATGGTGCACATGTGAAAAATGAAGTGACCGTGCATATGGCTCTGCAATGGTGCATGCACCTCTGACCATTTCACCTGTGCTCCACGCATACACCTACTTTCTTCCAGGAATACATTCCAACTCCCTGAGCAACTTTGAGACAACAGCTTTTTCTTTCCCAATCAACCTGACAGGGCGCTCATTCTTCTTCAGGATTATGCCGACCAATACCCCAGAACAGACTATTTATCTGTGCACTACTGGAAGGGTTAAGGTTCAATTTCCCACCCTTCAAGAGCAAAACCTGAGATACCAGGCTTTCAAGCAGGGGCAGGCAAAGAAATGGCTCTTCTTCAAGACATTGAGCCTCTAAGTGGCCAGTGGCTGCAGCTGGGAATCAACAAGCCACATGAGGGCAGGTGACATGGACTCCATCTTATGCCAGTATCTTCCAGAAACTGAACAGGAAAATGACTCTAAAGTAAAATCTGTTATCAACCAGCATTTCTGATATCTCCCAATACAAATCTTCAATCTAGTAACTGGAACCAGTATACTGGCCAGCACATTATGCAACTGCATATTCTGTGCTATACTTTCATGCAAAAGAATCAGAAAACAAGCTGAAATTTGGGATTTATTCCAAAAAAACAGCTTTCAGGGTGTGTCATGGGGTTATTACAGATTCAGCCCAACTTCTTACACCTTCTACAGCTGAAGAAACCTAAAGTGGGTCTCACCCATGAAAGCCCATTACCTAAATTGTTAGTCTTTAAGATGCTACAGAAGTGCTTGCTTTATTTTGTGAAGACAATACGGCTACCCCCCTGAGACCTTCTACATCTACAATCATAAGGGATGCTGATAATGACAACAACACAGACACTGCAAGATCCTGAGGTGTCTTCTGAATCATAAAATAATTAAATTATGTTCAGCAGAGTTTTAATGTTAAGTGCATTTTTAGTGATCTGAATATATCCATCCACCGTCCATAGCAATATATAGTGTTATAAGATAATATATGGCATAGAAAACTTCACCTGTATGCACTTACTCGCTTCAAGAAACCAACCACTCTGCAGCATAGCACTACTACTGGATTGATGACTATCGTGTATCACTTTATACATTTTACTATATATTAATTCTTTGAAAATTGGTATTCCATTGGTAAACTATAACACTCAGTTAACCAGAATATCCCATTAACTGGCACCCCCATTCCCCAACACGCCAGCTAAGGGCTTTTTCTAAATTCTGCATGCTGGCATCCAAGGTGTTATGTCCTGCCACATGAAAACCAACTAAATTACGGTGAAACAGCAGAGAACAAAAAACTGCCCACCTTCTGTCCTACCACCTATGAAAATGAGGCATGCAACACATTCCTCCCATTGCAACTCACAGCAGAAGCAGGGAAGAAATAAAAATCCCTAACAAGGCGAAACTGCGTCACTCTGCTGTCGACTTCTGGAGAGCTCGCTTTTCCAGACATAAACAAGAGATCTCCCAGTGATTAGGCTGGATTATCCCTCAGGGACAAATAAAGTTTGCTTATTATATGAGCTTTGAATACCTTATTAAAATTTAAAACTAACTCGTGTATATGTTTACCTGCTTTAACCTTGCAACTGTTTGTTTCCTCTTTCTAGCTAATCAATCTCCAGATAGTTTATGGCATTGACTACAAGTGTTTGCACTGTAGGTAAATCTCTGTATCATTTTCTTATAACCTTGTATGAAGTCTCTAAGGAGAAGCGCAACATCAGGCACTTGGGAGAACCTTGCCCAAGACCATCCTCAGTAGAGGATAGTAATCCACGAGGGGATGTGGCAATCTGAGGGGTTCTACTGCACTGCAGATGATGAGAGGAGGAGGAGAAGAGCATCAAAAACTGCCCCACGCCCCTCCAGCAACTACTAACACCTTCCTCTCCTGTGATAAGATCTGCAGCTCCAGAATTGGGCTGGTCAGCCATCAACTGACTCACGAATAGGAGGATGACATGAAGACAGCCTACTTGTGGATGAGTGACCGCCAAGAATTAAGTCTCTATGCCATTTGCTTGTTAAATCTTTTTATACAGAAACCTTGTAGTTTCTATACCATTTTCTTATTAACTTTGTACTAAGTCTTCTGCTAGACACACACAGAACTCTAAGTGTTTTTTGTAGAAACTCTTGCAATAAGTCTTTTGGCAACAGATTCTCCCCTTTTACTTAATTTATTGCCCTGTTGAATGATGTGTGAATGAGAGGGGTGGACAAGGGAACAGGACCAGATTCAGGGACTTTAAAGATCTGTCAAATGGGGAAGATCAGACATACTTGCGACTGTGCAAATCAAAAGCAAGCACCTTCTTTTGAAAGATTCAGCAGGACCTTTGAAGAGGAATATGGCAGCAGGGAGGCAGCTCCCAGAAGAAGGCACCAGGAATGACTGACTGACACAGCCAACAATGCATTGGTTTTTGCATATGCACGGAATGCCTAACTGGTGTAGACTGGCATGAGAGAGGTAGTAGTAGTAGGCATCCTTCAGTCTGCATAGACTATGGATCGCGCCCTTTATAGTTTCAATTTAGGACTTCATTTACAGCGTCTACTGTGACTATGATGACCCACACGAGTGTGACAGTCCTTGCTGCATCTCTTGCAGATGTGGTGGGTGTCTGGCAAGTCCTTAGTGTGCTTTCTGTGCGCTCGCTTCTCCTCTGCTAGCTGTCTGATCCTCATCTCGCCCTTCTGAAGGCCCTTGTGTAACCCCTGCGTCCATCTGCTGCAGTCGTCTGCTAGTTCTTCCCAGTTGTCCAGCTCAATGTCTACCTCCCTGAGGTCTCTCTTGCAGACATCTTTGTAGCGCAACTGGGGGCGTCCAGGAGGTCTTTTGCCAGAGGCCAGCTCACCATACAGGATGTCTTTTGGAATCCTTCCATCATTCATCCTGTGGACGTGGCCAAGCCAGGGGAGCCGACGCTGCCCGAGGAAGGTGTGCATGGTTGGGATTCCAGCTTGCTCGAGGACGGCGGTGTTAGGTCACTCTGTCCTTCCATGATATTCCAAGGATGAGCCTGAGGCAGCGCAAGTGGAAGACGTTCAGCCTCTTTTCCTGGCGGGCATACAGGGTCCAAGTCTCGCTGCCATAAAGGAGGGTGCTGAGGATGCAGGCTCTGTAGACTTGCATTTTGGTGTGAGTGTACAGCTTGTTGTTATTCCACACTCTCTTGCTGAGTCTGGACAGAGTTGTGGCTGCTTTTCCGATCCTCCTATTTAGCTCAGTGTCCAACGACAGGGTGTCAGTGATGGTGGACCCGAGGTAAACGAACTCATGGATGACCTCTAACGTATAGTTGTCAGTGCTGCTTGATGGGGATTCAGCAACATCCTGACCGAGTACATTTGTCTTCTTTAGGCTGATGGTAAGCCCAAAGTCCTTGCACGCTTTGGAGAACTGATCTAGCAGTTTTTGAAGCTGGTCTTCTGTGTGAGACACTACAGCTGCATCATCTGTGACCAGCATGTCTCTGATGAGGACTTCCCGCACCTTAGACTTAGGTTTCAGCCTTGCAAGATTAAACAGTTTCCCATCAGATCTTGTGTGCAGCAAGATGCCCTCTGTTGAAGATCCAAAGACATGCTTCAGGAGGAGTGCGAAGAAGATCCCAAACAATGTCGGAGCAAGCACGCATCCTTGTTTGATGCCGCTCCTGATTCTGAAAGCATCCAATAATGCGCCGTCATATTGGATGGTTCCAATGAGATGGTTCCATGAGAGAGGGGCCAGTATATATTTAGGTGTGACCTGGGTCTCCTCTTGTCAACAGTGGAGCATGCTCTAAAACAGTGTTTCTTAAACTGTGCTCTGCAGCACACTGCTGTTCCATGAACAACTCACAGGTGTGCCGCAAACATGTGACACTTTTTTGGTATCACACACTGGTGGTAGATATTTACTGTTATTAAAAACCAGATACAGTGATTAAATTACTTCATTTTGTTTTTGCTGTATATGTTGCTGTGGTTTGTTTTGGTCTGAATTTTTTTTTTTGTTAATCTTCATAGGTTTCATGCATAAAAAATATTGTTTGGTGTTCAGTGGTCTCAAAGTTTAAGAAACACTGGTTTTGCTCATATTGATAATATTTTTCTGATTTGTCAACCTTGATTACTATTTTTGGTTCTCTGTGCCTTAAATATTGAGTCTGTTCTGGTATGGCTATGATCTGAAGAAGTAGGTCTGTCCCACGAAAGCTCATCACCTAATAAAATTATTTTGTTAGTCTTTAAAGTGCTACTGGACAGCTTTCTTGTTTTGTTTTAAAATACTACAGGCCAGGCTGGGGTATGGACAGGATATTGAGAGCTGGCTGCTGATAGATCAGAAGAAATGGGAAGCAGTATCTTACCCAATTTATTGAACACAGCTGTTTAATAGTCAAGAGAAGTATTTTCAAGATACATCTAAAAGTATTTGTTTACAGACTGCACATTCTATAAAGTGAGAGAAGGTGCGTAAGGTGATCTCTTTCGGTGGACCAACTGCTGTTGGTGAAATAGACTTCTGAATGCCTATAAAAGAGTAAATAGACCATACCACCATGAAATCTTTAACAGAACTGGGATACATGCCTAAGTCTTCAGAGGAAATATATGCTTTGTTTGGCTAATTTCAGGACCATGATAGGTGTGTGCATAACAGATACTTCAGGAAGTCTAATGAGCTCTGCGTTTGACAGAGGATTCCTTACCAAGTACAGGTGAAAGCAGCAGACAGCTTGAGAGAGAGGGTGTGGGGGTGTGTGGAGGGGGTTGATATTGTCCTACATGATGTGAGCAGATGGTTATTGTGAGAACAGAGGTTAAACACCACTAGTTTAGGCACAGGCAAGAAGCTGGGATTGTCCTGTCCCCCTAGAGCAGCCCTTTCAGTAGAATAGGGTTTGCAGCACAACGGAGAGAAGAGGTAGCAAGGACTTGACCCTGCTCAAAGCAGGACTATTTCTGCTCATTAAAAGCTTTGGTTTCCAATATTACCGGCCTGGCACCTCTTACAAGCACTAGATGTTTAGGCAAGGCAAGAGTTGGTATCAATAGAGATCAGCAAACATGGATTTCAGGTGACACAATGAAAACAAGAACAACAAATACCCATTAGTAACAAGTACATGCCACCCTCCGGTCCTCCCATCCCACCCAACTACGTGCCTGCATGGACTGGCTGTCACCCGCCCTGTGGCAGTGCAGACAGGCCTCTACAACTGCTGTCACGGGAGTGAGTGAGTGGAGCTGTGCGGAGCTGCAGGGGGTTCCCTGCATTGCAACAATGCTGGCAAAACCCAGCTGGCAGGCCCAAGGAAGGGTGGGATCCCAGTAGGGCACAGCAGAGCAGAGAGTTCCCTGCATGGACACCAGATCCCTGCAGGCACAAGACAGAGGGCAGGCTAAGGATGTGGCTGGCAAGGCAGAGACCTCTGGCTAGTAGTGCAAGGAGGAGCCCCTGGAGTAGGACACCGTTTTGCTGAACGGCTGACTCTATCCCTAGGCAGGAGTCATTTGTCAGCCAGGTGGCCAACCCCACTGGGAGCTTGTCCTCCACTTCATGATCCTACCTAGGGCTCTCTGCTCTGCCCTGCCCTGCCAGGCCTGCAGCCTTCCTTACCCCTACAGGGATGCACTGTCACTAGCCTCTGCAGATTTTATGTAAAATATCTAGACGCTGTATAGTATATAAGTACTACTCTGCATTAACCACCAACTGCACCTCACAATAATCCCTCCTGTTTCAATTTCACTTCCTCTTATGTTTCAGTCATGTATGCCTCCATTACTCCACAGGCAGACCTCTCTAGACAATTTGTAAAACTACAGCGCTAGTGTAGGCTATTGACTTCAACTGGTATTATACCAACAGCGAGTACAACCCTTTGACTTTATTGACAAGTAGAGTTGCTAGGTCCCTTTTGGCTATAGCCTACGCCACTCAAGTGGGACTGAGAAAACAAACACTCATTTTGACCTGACAGCTAAAGCCAAGTTGTTCCTTTTGTAGGCCAACCTTCCGCGACCATCTCATTTGACTCCTTGTCTAACACAGACTATAGGGTTTCCCGGAATTAATTCCTGTCTGAACTACAGCATGTCTTTTAGAAAAACCATCCTCGCTTGATTTAAAAATTTCCATCACAGCCCTCTGCTTTGTTCAAAAGCTTAATTACCCCTCACCAATGTTCTAATGTTTTCCATCCATGGGCAGAATAAAGTGTTATGTGCACCAGCAGCAGAAGCACAAGCTGTGACACTCTGCTAATCAGCTGGAAGGCACCTGAATCTCTTCTGGGTAGTCACCCAAGCCCTCAGCTTACAGGGAACACTGACCCTCACTTATAATTTTGTGCTTCATTTCTACTCCGAACTTGTTTAGCTTCAACTCTCTGTCACTGGGTCATGTTACAGCTTTGTGTGCTTTATTTATTTAGCAAATTTCTTATCAAATTTCTGTTCTGCATTGTGGAAGCCATCTTGTATAAGAAGTCATTTCAAACCCCTTACTTCTGCAGGCACACAAGAGCCTGTACTTTTCTTGACCTATTTGGGAATGGCAGGGAGGATGAGCTCTATGGAATGCGTTAATTAATGGTTTGGAGTCAAGGCTCCAGCTCCCTGGTACTGGTTTCTCTTTGCTGATAACAGTTTCTCTTTGAGAAGTGATTTAAATTGCCTCTGACACTGGGCTTTGTTTGTGTAAGAGTATAAAATACTAGAGTTAGCTGCCTCAAGCAGCCTTGCTGGACCTGGTTTTACTAGTAGCCAGTTTGGCTCATTTGTTGCCTTATTGAATTCAATAAAGCTGAAAATAAGCCACCTAAACACAGAGAAGTCTTGTGCTTCAACAGCATGTACAGAGTTATTTACTATTGTCAAGTCATCTCATATAGTGAGCTCCTTGAGACTTTCCCATGAAGGCATGTCTTCCAATCCTTCCATCATTCCCATGGCCAGTAAAGGATCAGCTGTGGCAGATGCAGAAGGATCACATCACTCAGACGTTAAGAAACAAAACTACTTATATAAAACAAAACAATTTTTGCAATGAGGAAATAACTTAGAATTAAACATTTAAACAGACATCCATATGAGGCATGTGATTTTTTTAATCCCACAGACAAAGGATTTTGTCCAGTATTCTAGGCCACAGACATATCTGTTTCTAGTTGTGCCAAAAAGGATTTTGGCTTCTCTCTCATACGCCAGCTTGGCATTCACAGCATCAGCTTCTCCTGTTCTAGCTGCCAAGCTGCAGTGGTTGGGCTGTCACTGGAGCATTGCCCCATTTAAAATATGAGGAAATAATCAAAAGGAAAATCAGTGTGGCTTTGTCTTAGATCTATGCAGCATTCAGATGTTTTTTAACCAAATAAAAGATCCTTGAGTGCCAGCGGTTCTTATGCCACAGGCTACCAATGCACATTGCTGTCATGGTCTCCCACACCAACAGCAGAAGCACTGGGTTGGCATGGCTATTAAAAGAAAACAAGGATAGTTTCAAAGGAAATGAGACTTGTCCAAAAGCGGCTCCAATTATCAGCATGATTTCAGCAACCACAACCAGCATCCTCCTAAGGCTTGGCGGTTCATAGCCCCAGGATCTCTGCGCTTGCTGCATCGGTTGTAATGTTAAAAGTTTCTTGAGCCCCAGAACCTCTTTCATTACAAATTAAAGACTATCCAGAAGACAGGAATGAGGGACACCTTCAAAACCAGTCCTTTGGGAAAAGGTGCTGAAGACAGAGTTCCTCTTGAAACTCTGACTTCCAGTGGCCACTGTCAGGATGCCAAGGTAAAACTGCTCACCTTCATACAGGACTTCAGTTCAAAGACTGCTGAAATGCTCACTGTTGAAGCAGACTGCTTATTAATGTCATGATACCTACTTCCAGTCAAGCATGCTCACCGTTCTACCACAAGGCAATCACCCTGTAGCTATCGAGGGCTGTTCTACCACGAAAATTAACTGAAATCACCTAAATAAAACATGTATCTAAAAAAGTGTCATGCATTACATAGAGGAACCTGGAAATCGAAGGTCCATTTAATTAATCAAACTTGATCATCATCAGCCCTTCCCCCCAAAATAATTATACACACACCAGACATGTGATGATGACAGTCAGCTGATACAGCATGACTCTGCAAATGAAACTGGGATTTATTAAGCAAGTCTGACCATGGCACCTGAACTCTGCCTAATAATCTGTCTCTGGTGGCAGAATGACTCACATTCCTTACCTCTTAGAAGCTACAAGATGGCCATAGTTTAAAAAAATAAAACACCCATAGGCAGCCAACAACAAAAGTATTCTCTTGTTCTCCCATTTTCCTGTTGTAGGGTCCTCAGACAGCGGACATAAGCTCAACCAAGAGAGCTCATACACCTTCTGCTATTTCATCTGGCTGCCTACCCACTTTTATAAGTCTAACCTTGGTGAGAGAACACTCAAAAGGCCAAAGCAATAGGAGGTGAATGAATGCTAATCATCAGGCAATTACTGGAGATAGGAGGTGTGGGCAACAGGACCGATTTTGTGATACGTTAATTTTTCATCATGACAGCCAGTTATTAACTGGGAAGGAAGTGACTTTGTGCAGTCATTCTGGAAGCATTCTATTAGCACCAGCTGTCCAACAGTACTCCATGCAGCATGTGCTACTGGTCCAGAGAGCAGCACTGTCAGGTGATGCAGACTGTTTTTTGTTTACAACAGTTAACATGCGTTTAAAAGCCAAAACTACACTACATTTCCTAAGGTTACTTTGCTGTGTAAACAATGGCTGTAGTTACTACAGCGGTATTAGACAATTGTTTATGAGAGAAGAGGTGCTCTTTACAATTATGAGCAGAAAGGCTGCTAGTCCACACGACTGTTTGTTTCTCTTTTAATATGTATTCTTGCCTTAGGAAATTTTCAGTCACAATGGCAGCTGCAAACACTTGTGCACTGCTGCCAATCTGTGCATGTGTGGATGTCACAACCACGTTAGACATGTTGGCACTGCCAAAATGCTCCATTATAGGCAAGGTTTAGGACTGTATATATTACATAAGTATATTCCTTCCCTCTAGCTTTTGAAAATTTACCTTTCAATGCTGAATTTGAGGGAGCTCTTTCTCCCCAAGCTGACTATACTGTCTTGTGTGACATGAAAATTCCCATTCCCAGTATGCCCCAAGATCTCCTTACAACAGATACCAAAATTATGACTAATCCAAGTCCTACATTCCTACAATAACAGTGATTAAAAATGACAAATTAGTAGACATACGATTATAATTATTGCTATTGTATGCACAGAAAGAACTGGTTAGGCAGTGGGACCCTGAGGGAATGGAGGCAGGAAAGGAGCAGCAGGAAGTTGGAGTTAAGATTCCAGTAATTTGTTGGCTACACATACACAGAAAGGTCATGGTATTCTCCCATAAGTGAATCACACTGTTCACATTGCAATAAAGTGAATGCTTTGTTATAAAAGCTTCTCTTCCGCCTGTCCACTCTAGTAGGGAAGAAAAGAAGTGCTTTCTTAAGCCAGAAATGCTCCCAGAATGCTAAAGGACAGACACTTCAAGACAAGTGGCACAACACAACAGTTGGGAAAAAACATCAGCATGCTCATAAGACATGCTTTCATTTCACCTTCAGAGTTCCTCGAGACAACTCGTGGAATATCTCCAGAACAGAACCCTTACGTTTCAGGATATTTGTTCTTAGACAATGAAGCTTATTAGTATGCAACCTGCAAGGCCTCTCTATGGCACTGTACACCAATGAAGATGAAGCATCTCAGACTTTCTTGTTATTAGTCAATATCTACTTATGGCAACTACAAAAAGAGCAAGTCTGAAGTGCCAACAAGAGGAGGCAGATGTATCCCACAGTACACCTCCTTTAAAACAAACTTAAGCAGCACTGTAACAGAGTGCTCTGCCTACTTTAGAAGCAGTACAGCGTGGGTCTCAACTAACTCCTGTTCCATGACATAGCCTCTTTAGGAAAACAGGTGTTCCAAGATCAGCAGACAATCCGGCAATGGGGTGAGGTGTTAATCAGATACCTCCTATATGATAAAACCCAGTTCTGAGCTGGGGAAGGAAGGCAGATGCATACCATTAGCCTCAGGAACCCTTTCTTCTATCTGCTATACGTAAGCCTCTTCATTCTCAGTTTAACCGATTTTGCAGAAAACTTTCCAGGTTTTACAAAACAAGTATTATTCAGTTGCCTGTTGAAGGAAGGCTATGTATTAGTCTAGAATACACACACATAAACAGGTACGTGCACAAGCTCTGAAGAATGTGCCGCTCTGAATGTACAGATGAATCTCATTCCCCCCCCATGTACACGTTTCAAATGGCTGGCAGATAAGTTTAAAGATTTTACACATCAAAAAAACAAAAGTCTGTACCAGAATACATTTCAGAACCTAAGGAAGTTTTTAAAAAAACAAAAACGGGAGAAACAGAGAAATAGGTTGTGAGTCCAGAAAACAGGGAACCTCCTTGAAGCAGGATCAGAACTCAGACACTGGTGGGACGAGTGAATAACAGCCCAGCATCAGCATGATAGCAGTGCGACCCCTGACTCAAGGGGGAAGCAGTTTGTGAGTGTAAGGGCCAGAACAAAGAAAACTGAGACTCACCAGAAAGACCAGGCTTGGAGTCAGAGTTCTGAGGAACTAGAAGCCCAGAAAAGGAAGGATATGGGTAAAAAGGGCAAAAGGACTGTAATAAGTATGGATTTAAACAAATTAGGTCCCAAGATGGAAAATGTTGATTTGGCACTCTACACCGTGAATGAATTATTGAGGATGTGCTCTGGGACTGCACCATGCTACCAGCAGCATTTCCCAGTTATCTTTATGTCATGAAGAAATGAGGACTTGGAGGAAAAGCAGCTGGCTAAAGCTGAACTCAGGTAAGATTCAGGTGATGATGGTAAGAAGAGAAGAAGGCATCAAAGAACTTGCCCCTTCTGTAACAGCCTTCATTCATGGGGGCTTGATCTGTCCTTGAATTGTCAAACTGGTTTCCAGGGTTAAGTCCCTGAAATGCTCCGCTCTCTGCTTAAATAAAGGATTTGAATACTGCTTTGATATCCAGAGCCCTCCATTAAGACTGTACGCAGCTGATCAAGAAATCTCATGCAGCCTGTTAGCCAACAGAGGTATGCTTTCATAAGAGATGTGCATCTAAATATAGATTCAACTTAGTGATAGGAGTGACCACAAACCTACCCATTTTTAAAACTAAATACCAAATTAATTTCCTTGATTTAGCTCTGCTTCAACAAACTCATCGCCCATACAAATACACATTTCAAAACTGTATACATTAACAAAGCTATTCTTACAAGCTAGGAAATGAGAGAAATTGTTTCTATTTTTAATTAGTGGACAGAATTTAGATATTATACTGGACTGGACAATATAAATACCCATATACGTTGATGTTGGGCTAAATTCTTACATATGGTTCCTTTGACTTTTAAGGCCTTTTGAGCAAGTAAGATGAGCACGATTTAACACTCAATATCAAGATTTCTTTTATCTGGAGCCAGGAATTCCTGGAGGACACAGCTATAATTTTCTCCTAGGCTCAGGTTCACCAAAAAAATATAGTCTCCTAACTTGCATTGATATCAGTGGAAATTAGGAACCTAAATATCTTTGAGCATCTGGGCCCCCCCGAGTACTTTTCATATCAGAAAAAAGAAGCTGAAGAGTTATTTTCCTCTGACTAAATTTTTTAGCAGAATATTTAACTATGAAAGAGATCACTTGATTATAAAATTATCCAGATGCAGCATCTTTCCCCCATTCCAAACCTGAGAGCCTATGCAGGCTACAGACCACGTATGTGGAAGTGATACCAATATGATATGTACTGCACCGATGCACGATACACTGAATTAGTCACCTGCCCTCTGACAACTTCTTCATTTGGGTTAGGATTACTTAACATGTTCCATACCTCTGAGCAATGTCCACCATGCTGTTTTATTTGTTTGTTTTAAATCAACCAACGAGAGAAATGTTTCCTTCTTTTTTTTCCCCCCTAAATGCAAAGAAATTACAAGGAGGTATGACAAACATGTAAGAGTTGGAGAGGTCCCACACTACAAAAACAAGGGATAGACATAAAAGGAGTTTCATTAAAACAAGTGATTAAAAAACAGCCAGTGCTTCCCGATAGCACAGACTGCTAAGACAATTTGTCCCAACACTGGATCTTCCAGTGCCAAACCGGTTAACTGAAGACCACTAGCAATCATGATGCCAAGCTTCTAAATAGCAAGGGGTATCCATGCTGAAGGACACTTTCATATAGGTTTTCTACCACTACAGAGGTGACCTGTGCACAGATTTCTAGTAAAGTACTACCACCACTGTTGGTCTTCCCCATGCTGGTTGCCCAAGTCCAAAACTGGCAGCAGATGACTTGCAAAAAAAATCAGATGAATGATAGGATGAAAGAAAAGGAATCATGGGAATTTTACCCCAAGTCCTAAAATTTCAGTGGGTATCCTACAGTGCATCATAAGAAAAATCCCCAAATGCAAGGAGCCTTGCAAACCATTGCACCACAGGATTTCTGTCCAGAAAGCTATACATACATTTCAACAAAACACAGCACACTGTGGGCATGACGACTCAAAAAGGAAGCTGCTTCGACTGCCATAAAGCGATGGAGCACATGCTGCCTTCTGAATACTTGTTCCTCATCAGTTAATACACAGAAACAATCTGAAACAACTTTTGCATATTGAGAAGCCCTGAGAGAGAGAAGGGTAAAGAATTTTATCCAGCCACACAGAAAGTTAGGGAGGCACGAGAAACCAGGAAATTGAATGTATAGGGATCAGATTTAGGCATAGTATTTCATGTACCACAAGGACAAAAAAAGAACATAAGAACAGCCATACAGGTTCAGACCAAAGGTCCATCTAGCCAGTATCCAGTCTTCTGACAGTGGTCAATGCTAAATGTCCCCAAGGGAGTGAACAGAACAAGTAATCATTGAGCAATCTCTCTCCTGTCACGCATTTCCAGGGGCTGACAAACAGAGGCTAGGGACACCATTCCTGCCTATCCTAGCTAATAAGTATTGATGGACCTAACCTCTATTAATTCATACAGTTCTTTTTTGAACCCTGATGAAGTCCTGCTCTTCACAACATCCTCTGGCAAGGAGTTCCACAGGTTGACTGTGAGCTGTGTGCGGGGGGGGGACCTCCTTATGTTTGTTTTAAACCTGGTACCTATTAATTTATTTGGTGACCTCTCTAGTTCTTATGCTATTGGAACAAATAAATAACTTCTCCTTATTCACATCAATCATATGTCCCCTCTCCCCCAACTGGTCTCCTGTTTTCTAAAATGAAAACACCCAGTCTTTTTAATCTCTCTTCACATGGCACCCGTTCCAAACTCCTAATCATGTCTGTTGCCCTTTTCTGAAAAAACTTTTCCAATGCCAAGATATCTTTTTTGAGATGAGGCAACCACCTTCTGTACTCAGTATTCAAGATGTGGGAGTACCATGGATTTATGTAAAGGCAATAAGCTATTACTTGACTTATACTCAATTTCATTTTCAATTATTCCTAACATTCTGTTTGCTTTTTTGACTGCTGCTCCAGCACATTGAGTGGATGTTTTCAGAGGACCATCTACAATGACTCCAAGATCTCTCGAGTCGTTATGGCTACCTCACGCCACATAATTTTGTATGTATAGTTGAGATAATATTAAACTGCACACGGGAAAAAATAATCAGCAAATTTTGAAACGTCATTGTTTACCCCTTACTCCAAATCATTTATAAATATGGTGAATAGCATTAGCCCCAGTACAGACCCTTGAGGGATATCACTAGTTACCCCATACCATCTGAAAACTGACCATTTATGCATGTAACTGACAAAGCTGGTCTTTGCCTATGAAAGCTTGGGCTCCAAAAAAAAAAAAAAAAAAAAAAAAAAAAAAAATCTGTTAGTCTATAAAAGATGCCACAGGACTTCTCATTGTTTTCGCGAACACAGCTACCCATCTGATATAAATACAAGTAATACGTCTGTATTATTATTTAAATATACACATTTGAAATGTATTAAAATGAAGGCAGAATTTCATAATGAATTTTCAGTCTTATGAGTAATTGTGGATAAATTATGCACCATATTAAAACTAGTGTCAGGTACTGGGCTTACAAGCAAATGATAAAAAAGTGAATGTTACGTACATGGCTACTTTTAAAAGATGGGAAAGAAAAGAATAAAAATATGTGAGTGGAGGCAAAATGTAATATGGAGGAAAAGTTAAATTAGACAAAAATATTCTGTACTTGTTAAAGCTATCTACCAGATATCTTATACAATGAATTGTAAACTCTCTGAACCAGGCACTCTCTTTTTATTTTGTGTTTATATGGTGCCTAGCACAATAGTCCTGGTCCATGGATAGGGCTACAGGTGTTACACTAATAAAAAAGAAAGCCTGACCGTGATCTCGCTTGCGCTATAAGTTTACTGTTTATTGCTTTAGACTGATAGATGTCAGAGCAGAATAAGGCTCAAGCTCTATAAATCCACCTGAGAACCTGGTGATATGAACACCTACAAAGATTTTGGAAAAGTGTGGTGGAATTAAAGCCCTATAGATAAAGCTGGGCAAATGAATGACTACTTCTTCATAATCAACAGTGGCAGCTTATAAAAAACCCTATGAAGTCACAATAACAATGTTCCAATGTCCCCAGTCAAACAGGAAATTACTTTTCTCTTGTTCTAGTTAGTAACTTATACTATACTGGAGAAGCAAGTCCTGTGACAGCTAACACATTTCAGAATAATTCTTTCTTGCAAAGGTGATCAGTAATAGATTTATACCAAATGTGGGATCTCAAATGGAAAAAAAATCCCCAGGATACATCTAACAACCACCCCAGTGAGCATGTAATTGCTATAGCCAGGGTCCCAGACGGGGGCAATAGCTCAACTCTGACTGACTTACTTATGGATCTGCCGCAGTAAGATTTTCAAGTCCCCCACCACTGCACTAATCCTAATTGTAACTATGCTGGGGCAGGTAACCGGGGTAGGAAGGGCTGAATACAAATCGTCAGCTGACGCTTTTTCACCGCCCCACTGCTGCCGCAAGAGAGGGAGCGGTCCCTATCAGTGCTAGAGCAGCCGGCCTGCGGGGACACAGTCCAGGGCAGCTCAGACGACCGTCCCCGTTGAGTGGCAGCGGTGCCAGGACACCCACCCTAACCCCCACCAAGAAACCCACCAGCCCCTCTGGCCTTGCCAAGGCCATTAATTTGAGGCAGCAACTGCTCCTCAAGGGGGGACGGGACCTGAGCCTATTTCTAGCCCGGCCCCCCTTCCTCCCTCCAGCCCGGCCCCACGCAGGGAGCGCGCCCTTAGAGCGCCCGCCCCAGCCGAAGCTGCTCCCTTGGAGCCCGAGCCTCCGAACAAGGATTCCCGCCTGTCCTCACAGCCAGCATCCAACCCCGGCCCGCGGAGCTCCGGCACCCCCGGGCGCCGCCTCCTCCCGCGCCCCGCTCGTCCCACCCCCCCGCAGGAGGCGACGACCAGCCCCACTGTACTCACAGCAGCGGCGGCTCCCCGACAGGACAGCACTGAGCCGGCGGTCCGCCGCGCACTTTACCCTGCCCGGCCGGGCCGGGGGGCGGGGCTCGGCGCTCACGTGACCGCGGCGGGAGGCGGCACCGCAGCCACCACCTGCCGCCCGTGGGGCCTGCTGGGCTGACGCTCAGAGCGGACCGGGCCCTGGGGGCTGCAGGGGGGCGGAGCGCGCAGACCGGGCCGCAGCAATTGGTCCCCACGCGGCGGAGGAGCCGGCAGCGAGCGCCGCGGTGAGGCGGCTGGGAGGAGCGCGGCGATCTACGCTGGGCCTCGTGGTTGTGCGTCCCTGCGGGTGGGGCAAAGCCCTGCCGGGGGCTCGTGAGTCTGGTTAGCAGCTGGACAACCCCCTCCTCCACGCACCCTCACCCCTTCGCTGAAATCGGCAACTAGCGCCTCCCTCCGCAAGGAGAAAACGCGTCCTGCTGTTTCACGCTCCCCGGCCAGGGACGGTAGTGTGCGGCTCCCAGAGGGGTGGCGTGTTAGTCTGTAGCTGCAAAAACAAGTAGCGGGCCTGGGACTTTTTATAGACTAACATGTAGTGCAACGTAAGCTTTTGGGGCACCGACCTGTTTTGCCAGACGTAGCTTTGCCCACGAAAACTTATGCTCCAAAAATCTGTTGGAAGGAGCCACAGGACTCCTCAGTTATAATGTGCATCCTTCACACATCTCCTAGAGCCAGGAGGGACGTCAAGAGGTCACCAAGTCCAGTCCCCTGTACTCTTGGCTGAGCCAAGCACTCTCTGTTTGTTTGTTTTTTTAAACTGTTTACCCCAGATCACTAAATGGCCCCTTCAAGGACTGAGCTCACAACCCTGGCATTAGCAAGCCAAAGGTCCTCAACCAGGTGGGAGGGATGATTGGAGCACAGCTCTCTCCCAGCCAAAAGCTTGCCTGTCACCCACAGAAAGTGGGCCAATCCAGATTGTTTGTTACCTCAGACCACCCCAGGGAGGTTCTGCACTCCACTCTGACCACCCAACACGTCATCATCCTGCTTGTTGTCTTCAAAGCCTTAAAAAGGACAGGGCAGGGGTCTGCAACTTGTGGCTCCAGAACCACACCCAGCTCTTTAAGGAATTCTTTGCGGCTCACACCACAATTGCAAAAAAATAAAACCTCCTGATTACTTTCAATGAATTCAGTAAATGTCTAAAAGCCCAGCAAAAAGCAACTCATCTCTAAATAGCAAACAGTATGGCTCTGGCTACACTAGCCCCCGCCTTTTGAAAAGGATATGCAAAGCCTCATTAGCATAATAGCAGCCACACACGTTTCAAAGGTGTCGCTTTCAAAACACACATTACTCATGTAGACGGGCCTTTCGAAAGGACCCCCAAACTTCGAAAGCCCCTTCTTCCCATTTGGCTTTTGAAAGGTCCCTGTCTATGCGAGCAACATGCGTTTCGAAAGCAGGACTTTCAAAACGTGGGGCCGCTATTATCCTAATGAGGTGCTGTGTATTCATGGCAGCTCCTCATTAGCATCTGCCAAAGTGGCTCAGTAACATACCCCTTTCGAAAGGTGGGGACTAGTGTAGACAGGGCCTATGTGATCACGAAACATTGTATAACTACCCTTTTAATATGCGTAGTGCGTGTGGGATATGATACTGTATCTCTGTTTTGATCATGTTGCTAATAAAGTATTATTCACATGCATCCTGGCTCTTGAATTATTGAGTTATTTACCAAATTTAAAAAAAAAATTACTCTTCTTCGTACTTTGGTTGCTGACCCCGGGCTAGTGTCTAGTGACCTGACCTGAGGGCATGTGAAAATGCAGGTAGACACCCACCCTTGGCCCACCTATAGTCTCAGACCCTACTTTCTGGTTGTGCGCTGCTGCAGCTGCAGTTCTTTAGAGCGGGCAATAAGGCTGATGGACCCCAGAGTGGGGGCAGGTATGCTCTGTTGTGGAATTTATTGCCTCCACGAACTTTAAAACCTCTAGAACCTGAGTTTTGTCACTTTAATGGCATCGTGCAAAGCTTATCTCCTTCAGCTATCCTTTTGCTAAGCACTTAATTGTGAAATAGCCAGTTGCATGCCCTACCATGAAAGTCACCTGTATATTATTTCCGGTGAGTTAACCCCACTTGTGGATTTAGATGTACATGGGACCACAACAGACTGGTGACCATACAGTGTACCAAACTGTACCAGATCAGGCTATGGGAAAAACAAAAAACAAAAAAACCCAGAGTTAAGAGACAAAAGATTTTCTATTTTAAATACAAAATAAATGACCAAAGACTTCAGATGCCTTCATAAGTAGAGATTTCACTCTGTCATTCTAGCACTATGGCTCTCTCAAATGTACCAAAACAAAAAAGCAGTCCAGCAGCACCTTAAACACTAACAATATTATTTATTAGGTGATGAGCTTTCATGGGACAGACCCACTTCTTCAGATCTGGAGAATAGAAGTGGGTTGGTGCCATGAAAACTCCACCTAATAAATAATATTGGTAGTGTTTAAGGTGCTACAGGACTGCTTTTTTGTTTTGTGAAGATACAAACTAACTCCCTGAGACCACTCAAATGTATTAAGGTAGACTATGTGATCTTTTATGTGGCTAGCAAATGGAACTTCCCTTTTTTCCTCTCCGCAAGAAAACTTGGTTTTTAATACTCTTTTATTTTAAAAAAAGCAAATTTAAGAGTGACATGGCCAGCTTGTTTTAATTTAAAAATTGACTTTAAATGGCATGTATAGAAATGGCCTAAGGTATGGTATGGTCTACATTTAAAAGCGTTACTATGTTGGTTGGGAAATATCAAGTAATGAGTTTTTGTTACCCATGAAAGTTCACTACCTAATAAATAAATCTGTTAGTCTTTAAGGTGCTACAGGACTCCTTGTTATTTGTGAGGTTACAGACTAACACAGCCACCCCTCTGAAGCTGGGTGTACGCTAGGAGATAAATTTGAATTTAAAGCAGTTAGCTCAATATTACCGCAGGACTGTCTTCACTGTAAATACCATTACCTCAATTTAGGGAGCGCTAATATCGAGATTACAATATCGCCGTTACTTGACAGGTACAGCATCAAGCTCGAATTCAGAAGTTTGATTAAAGGCCAGTGTGGAAGCATCACGTCTTAAAATTTAATTTTAGCTTCCAGGGGTGTCCTGTATGTAACCCACAGTGCCTCTCAGTGCTCTGCTCTGGCCACTGCTGTGCAGTGCTCAGGACTTAGTTAAAAGGAAGACCATAAATTTCAAATCGGGACCAGGAAGTCTGTGGCTGTGGGGTCATGTTTGTACGAGTCTGAGAAATGTCTGTCTTTCTTTGCTATTAGTGCTGTGAGCGCATCTACCCATTACAAATAGCCCCAGCACGGAGTTCATGGTTCTCTCTGTACACTTGTTATTTTTGTCTGCTTTGCCTGGCGCCAGCCGCTGCTCCGCTGAACCACTTGGCAGCAAGGCTGTTGTGGGAGTCATGCTTGCATAAAAGGCTGAGAAACTTCTCAGCAGTTTACATTTGTGCATACCCCCTTTCTGTCCCCCACTGGCGCCCCGCAGTCAGGGTCTTTCCCGCACTCAGCCACATCACATGGGTAGCCCCTGACCCAATAAAAGGATGTGCCTGCCATTCAGTGCTGACCATGCTGCCAGGCAGCACCATGTCCTACCTTGCATGCGGTTATGGCTCCAAGGGTGGCAAAGAATTTCAGTGGCTTGTAGCCATTGAAGGGAAGTCTCCTCCAGTAGCTAACATACTTGGGAGTTTGCAGTCACCAGGGGAAGTCTCCCCTGTCAGCTAAGATACTTGCGGGGGAATAATTTAACTGGCCCCCCACTGAAACCGCCCCCTCACCCCTAGCAAGGGACCAGTGGGGCTTGATGCTGCCAGGGGGAAGTTTCCCCCAGCAGCTAAGATATTCAGGAGAACTACTTCAACTACTGCAACTTTTCAACTGGATCGGCAGCTGCAGACCACAAACCTGTCCTCCCCTCCCCCCTCCCCCGCCGCTAAAAATATTTCTGGAGGCTTGCTGTCCATTGCAGACACACCTGCTGGTTTAATATATCTGTTATATAAAATCTTTTTCCTAACATTTCCTATCTGTTTTCATGCTTTGACATTCCCCCCCCACCCTCTGCAAAAACACAGAGTGGAGGGCCAGTTGAGATTTTTGTTTCTGTTGTAAGTTCAGTGTATAAGATTTCACTGCCACCCCATGGGTTTGCAATGTCTGTGTGGTGAAGAGGAAAGACCAAGATCTTTTTTTCCATACTTTTCTATCCTCTTTCTCCTAATTGTGAGAAGACAGTCTGGCCCTGTGTTATTTTCAGGGATCAGATGCAATCACTCAAGGGCTATGTCTACACTAGCCCCAAACTTCGAAATGGCCACACAAATGGCCATTTCGAAGTTTACTAATGAAGCACTGAAATGCATATTCAGTGCTTCATTAGCATGCAGGCAGCTGCGGCACTTCGAAATTGACGCGCCTCGCCGCCGCGTGTCTCGTCCCGACGGGGCTCCTTTTCAAAAAGTTTATTTTATTCCATGGGAATAAGGGGACTTCGAAGTAGGTGGGGTCTTTTCGAAAAGGAGCCCTGTCGGGACGAGACGCGCGGCAGCGAGGCGCATCAATTTCAAAGTGCCGCAGCCGCCTTCATGCTAATGAAGTGCTGAATATGCATTTCAGCGCTTCATTAGTAAACTTCGAAATGGCCATTTGCGTGGCCATTTCGAAGTTTGGGGCTAGTGTAGACACGGCCAAGGAGGGACACTCAGTGGATGGCCCGTTGAGAACACAGCCTGAGCACAGAAGCCTTATAGTGCACCAAAAAGCCAAGACTGTCCCCTCAGCAACTCTCTTCTTTCCAAACAAAAAGCAGTCAAGTAGCACTTTAAAGACTAGCAAAATAGTTTATTAGGTGAGCTTTCGTGGGACAGACCCACTCCCACGAAAGCTCACCTAATAAACTATTTTGCTAGTCTTTAAAGTGCTACTTGACTGCTTTTTGTTTTGATAGTGTATAGACTAGCACGGCTTACTCTCTCTTTTTTCAAAAACTTTCCTATCATCTCTTTCTTCAAGCTTTTCAAGGTCCCTGTGTCATTTTCAGGGATCAGATATAATCACGGGCGTGGGGACGCTCACTAGATGGCCAGTTGAGAATTCAGCTACAGAAGAAAGACATTTCTGTAAGCTTTTTTGCCATCTGTGTGGACGCCCTACTTTTCCTTCCTTCCAACGGGGAAAATGGACATTTGCTTACTACAGGAGGGGAATGAGGAAATGCAGTGTGGGAAGATGATGTCAAAGACCAGCGACTTTATTCAGAATGCTATGGGGAAGAGGGAACTCTGGGACAGGTCTCTACAATGCAGTACTGCAACAGTCGAAGTTTGCCAATTGAGTGTGGCAGCAGGAAGTTGACTTTGTGAGGAGCACGTGGGGAGGTGAGGATAGTCAAAATCAAATTTGTGAATTCCACAGTTACAAAATCAATATTAATAAATTTGATTTTAACTCCAAGTTTTATGAAAACTGGCTTATGAATATGAATATATTCTGAAAGTGAATAATTCTTTAAGTGCCATTTTCAGTATTTATATGTTTTTAATGTAAATTATTTTATTCCTTTTTCAGATTTTTATATTCTGTCCTCCTTGAGCCTCATTTTGAATTGGAACAGAACATCTTGCTATAAGGATATGCGTTTCAGACATTTTCCAGAGTGGAACAGATTGGCAAACATCAGGACTAACAAACATGACTGTATGAAGTGACCTACAGAATGTACTTGTGAGCTATACAAACTTTCCTATAGGACTGTTTTGCTCTTTCCTACTCATATGCTATAAAAGGATGTGGGCCAAATGACTCCCTCCTAACAAATGCAGGGTTCATGGAGGGTAAAGTGTGTGGGGAGTGGAACACCTCACAAGAATTTCCTTGATGAGTTTTGTAGAATCATAGAACACTACTTCCTTAACAAGGAAATGTTTGGAGAGTATTCTTCTTCCAAACCTTCTGACTTCTGAAGGAGTTGCAGGTAAACACATGTGACCTGTCTTCCCTACAGGTACTGCCATTGCTGCTATCCTGCACTGGTAGTGAATCACAAATCTTGTTTTTTGCCATGCCTATCTCCACCTTATTGCTGATGGCTTCAGCTTCATGTTCTGTTTTTCAGCCAGCACCATCTCAGGATTTTGGGTAGGTGTGAGTGAATGGGGGCCATTGGCTCAACCTGCATTCCTTCCTTCCCCTGCCAGCCAATCAGACTGTCTTCCTGCCCTCCACTCTTTCATGCTGTCTGTTAGAGAATCAGAGCAGGTTGTGGGAATAGCTCAGAGTATTAACCATTGACCTGTGCCAAGGAAGAGAGCCATCAGATCAACAGCAAAAGGAGGAGGAGCTGCAGCAGCAGCTGCTTAGTAAGAGGCCCTACCTAGCCCATGTGAGTTCAGATGGGTGAAGTGGTGGGAAGGAGGTCTGAAAGAAAAGGCTGAGGGTATGAGAGAAGGACTAAGGCCCAGATCCTCCGTGAAATGTGGTCACCTAACTAATTCCTATTAATGTGAGATAGGTACTTAAATACCTTTGTGGATTTAGGCCTAACAGAGTGGAAAAAGGAGGGACTTAATGGAATGTAGGGAGGGACAGAAGTGGCAGAGGAAGAGAAATTAATGAAGATGGAGTCAAGCAGATGACTATTTGTGGGGAAGTTTTGCAACAAAATTTAAAGTTTGCATAAAGGAAGTGACTTCATATAGTACTGTGACTCTGAGGCTATTTTTGTCTGACTTTTTGTATCTGTGATAGATTTTGCAGAAATACAGCTGTCTAAAACTGTGTCTACATCAAGCTTTTTTAGATATTCTCTCACAAGTGCAACGTCAGCAGTCATAAGGATGAAGTGAACCAGCTGTTGGCACTTTTAAACACCCCCTTTCCAATCCAGTGAATGAAAGGCTTGTCTACACTGAGAAATTGGCCATCAAAGTTATGGCAGAATTATTACAATTACTCCATTCAGAGTGACCTGAAAAAGAACTCAGTGTAAGCTCAAAAGCTTGTCTCTCTCACCTAGATGAAGTTGGTTTAACAAAAAAGTTACCCCACTCACCTTGTCTCTCTACCACCTTGGGACCACCACAGCTATAACACTGTCTCCACTCAGAGTAGCCATTCTGAAATCAGGTCACTTTTATTCAGGAATGAAATTATACTGGCAAAGATATTGCCATGCCAGTCATTTTTCCCATGTAGAAAAGTCCTAAGTAACACAGTGATTGACATGTCGCTGTTGTCAGATATGACATGTGAATGCTGAGCGGTCTTGTATGCAGGTCAGTCTAAATAATCTGATGGTCATTTCCGGCCTTCAGTTCTATTATGAAGTAGCACTTTGTTGTGTTCTGTTAGGGGGATCCCATGCACCCCAAAAATGACACAAGGGTATTTGATTTATTACTTTATGGATCTGGCTCATTTGTACTAGTGCATGTAGGGTCAAGCTATGCTTCCTTGACTTTGCCTTCAATAACAAACCCACACAGCATAGCACATATTTAAAAAGCAACAACAACAACAACAAAACCCTCCTGTAAAATTTTGCCCTTGAGGAGAAAAAGAAGGAATCATATGTGACAAATATGTCCTGTGTTTATACAGTGCCTAGAGTCTTAGTCCAAGACAGTGGCTTCTAGGCACTACTGTAATACAAATAAAAAATAATACTAGTCACACTGCTTAATGCATTTCTGGAAGGCCTGCAGATATGGTCATGGGTGGTACAAGAATCTGAATAGAAAATAATGTATCAGCTTGTTTAATTCAAAGGGAACCTTGCTGCATTACAGTAAACCCACAAATTACACAAAGGTTGTGTTCCTAGGCAACCTTGTATAACTCAAATTTTGTGCAAGTCATGAGGAGCCGGGAACCAGGCAGCAGCCTGGCTCCCAGCCCCCCTCCACTGGCGGGAGCTGGGAAACTGACCAGCATATCTCTAGTCAGTTTCCTGGCTCCTGTCAGGGGCGGCAGCCTGATTCTAGGTTGCCGCCCCTGACAGGAGCAGGTAAACTGCTCCTGTCAGGAGTGGCAGCTGCTCCGTTCAGGGAAAGCAGCTGAGAGTCAGGCTCTAGGCTGCTGTCCCAACAGGAGCCAGGAAACTGACTAGCGTAGCAGCTGGTCGGTTTCCCATCTCCTCTGAGTGGCAGGGAGCTGGTGCCTCTCAAAGTCATGTTAACCCAAGATATGCGCAAGTCAAGTGCATGTATCTCAGGGTTCTACTGCGTATGATTTATTCCTATGCAATAGCTGAAAACACTTTCTTTCAACAATTTGTCCTTTCACATTTAGCAAATAGCAATTGATGTTACTTGTTTTCTAAACAAGCACACAGCAAGCCAGGCACATTTGGTTTATTCTGTGTGTCCCATTAATATACCCTTGTTACCTAATTTGCAGAAATACACAAAAATAGAAGTCAGGAACTGAAAGCAGTTGGATAATACTGCTAACCACAAAGTAACACATTCTGTCAAACTGTTTTGACTGATAACCTTCGTTGTAAAATTTCCAGAGGCGTGAAGCTGTTGGCCTTGGTTTGTCCTTGTGTGCATTTGTCACTGGTGGAGGGTTTTGTGTAGACTGGAGGACAAATAAGTATTTTGAGATACACAGTCACTAGAAACACTAATGACACAAATATACCTGACTGAAATATCTTTTTCAAGTGAAACACCATGTATGCTTAAACACAAGTCCAGAAATTTGCAGTCTGAATGGTGACCTACATCAGTAATAAAACAGTTTGTGTGTTGTGGCTTCTGTTGTTTGGTTTATTTTGCTAAGAGCATTAAAGGGGGTTGTTTTGTTTTGTTTTGTTTTTCCCAAGCTGCATGGTTTTATTACATTAGGAATTCTGATCTTATGTACCCTATTATTCTTGAATTACTCCATGGAAGGTTTGGTCACTAGGAGGATTATGACACCATTAGTCTAAACAGAAGAGACTGAGCAATGGAGACAGAGGAAATATTGTTTAATGAAGACTTAATTTTATGATGACCCATTTAACTCAAACAGCAAACACTTTAAGACAGATTCGGTCTGCCTACTTCCTACAGTGAGAACTATGAAAGATCCATTGCCAGCTCTCTAGTACTCCAAGGAGTCCTCCAGCAAAGAAGGAAGCTGAATGATAAAATTCTCTCCAGCTGTTTTTGCAGGCCACTTTTAAAAAAAAACATGTGTAAGTATTCAGTTGGATTGTGTAGATTTCTTGGTTCAAAAGGGGCGGCTGGAATTTCTTAAAGTGGCAGGTTCAGTGTGGCCATAAAAGGTAGTGAGAGGTATCGGTATGTGTGGGTGGTTTGAAGGATGAAGGACCCAAACTCATTTTGTAAGTGATGGGCTGATGAGTTGGAAGCAGCATCCTTAATTCTCCAGTAGGAGCTAGATGTCCCCTGAGTCCTCCAATCCCTAGGATAGCAGGGCATGCCCCTAAGGCCTAGAACCCACCCCATCTCATGTTCTAGTACTGCCAAGGCTGTCCTATCTCTGTCCATCAGGAAGCACAGGCTCCAGCCTGTTCACAGAGGCCTTGTCGTTACTGCGGAATGGGACTTAGGGAAACGGTAGGTAGCAGCAAGGGAGGGTTTGGGCCCAGAGGTGGGAGTGTGGTGCTTTGAGAAGTGGAGAAAGGATGTGCGGGAAAGGCTTTTGACAGGACAGTATTTACTGTGGCCATTAGAAGAGGTGAAGGCTGTGGCAGGAGGAGGTTTGGGTCACGGGAGGCATGTAGGATACTCTAGGGAAGGCTGTGCCACCCCAAACAGCTCCACATGACTGCCTATGTTTCATCCCCAGGCTACCTCCTGCTGGCTGCCAGTTACCTCAAACCCCAGCCCAGGCAGGCTGCCTCCTGTTCTAGGTGGGGGTGGGGGTGGGGTTGGGGTTAGGGCAGCTGGCCTGTGCCTGGAACTTAGGGGGTGGGGGCTGCCCAGCACTGAGGAGGGGCCTGGCATTGAGGCCATGTCATGTGGAGCTCCGGGATGAAGTGGCACTTGGACAGCCCAGGGTTAGTTTGTGAGGAAGCAGTTGGCCACCGGGGGTGAGAGCGAAGCCATGGGCTTCAGTAGAAGGGGAGTGGGCAGGGATGGGGCCTCAAGCAGAAGGCACAGCCAGTGCCAAGGGCTAGCCCTCCCCACACCTGTGCTTCACCCACCGCCCATGGTTTGGATTTATCTGGGATGTTGGGATGTGTAGGCGAGATAACAAATTAAAGAACTGAAGTTATCTTAAGTTTGGTTAAGAAAAGAAATATGTGTGTGTTATAAAGAATGGCCCTGACCAGAAGGAAGTTCTTGAAAATAGTAAGTGATAAGGCCAAAAGGAATAAAGTAGGAGGATGTTTCATTCAAAGACTAGCTAATGAGATAAGGGGAGGTTTGTAAAAGGAAGGCCTTTGACTGATAGGGATGCTGACTGATAGGGAACAACAAGAAGTCCTATGGCACCTTGTAGGCTAACAGAGGCTTTGGAGCATAAGCTTTCATGGGCAAAGACCCGCTTCATCAGATGCATGAGTTGGGGGGTGGTCTCAGAGGGGTATTTAAAGAGGAGGGTTTAAAATAAACAAAGAGAATCTGTCTTAAAATGAGCCAACATGGACCTTCCCAACCCACACACCAGTGTCACAGCTGATGGGAACCCACATGCAATGGAAAAAGGAACACCAAGGAGGGAAGGAAAGGCCCTGAGAAGAAAGGAGATGGTAAATCTTATCTGGGTGAAAACTGGGGGGGAAAAGGTGAACTCAGATTGATTTTTAGGTGAGCTCAGTACTTGGCAATGACAGCACTTGTTTTGAAGGGGGTATAAAAGTGTAACTTGCAGCCTTTGCTCATATCTGCTTGACCGCCCTAGAGCCAACCAATATGGGCCTAAGCACCCTGGGTTCAACCCAGGTGTAAGTACCTTGATAAAATGCTTACACAAGTTTTGTTACTTTTTGGATGCAGTACATTACATGCTCCTTAGGCTTTGTAGGCATATTTAGAAAATTATATCAGTACCATTTGGAATTTGTGGTTAAATTAGTGCATGGTGGTTTCCCATATGAATACTTTCAAATATTATTAATTGCAATTTGGTGTGTTTATATGGTAGTGAGGTATCAGGGGGCTGGAAGGGTTTAAACAGGAACTGGAAGTAGTGTGGGGCTGTGGAAAGGGGTAGAGACAAGTGGGTAGGAGCTGAGGGAAGGGCATCAGAGGTTATAAGTGGTTGGATGGGTAGGGTGGGAAGCCGTGAAGGGGAGGGAAGCCATAGGAAGCTGTGTGATGGCACCATTGACCACAGCTGGCTATGGCTGTGCCTGGCTCCCTCCTTGGATTGCCAACTTTCTATTCACACACAAGCAAATGGCCTTGCCCATGCTTCATCCCTCCCCTGAGATCCCAGCCCTCCTCACTCAGTCCCCTCCCACCACTCATGTCTCACTCATTTCCAATGGACTGGCTTAGGCGACTTGGGGGGCTGGCTCTGACTGGGGTAGAGGAGAGGTTTAGAGCGTGGGAAGAGGCTCTGGGCTGGGGAAGAAGTTTGGGGTGCAGCAGGGGGTGAGGAGTTTGGCTGGGGGTGCAGTCTGTGTGGAGGAGGGTGTGGAAGTGTGAGGGGGTGCTCCAAGCTAGGTAGAAAGCAGAGCAACCCACCCCAGCCTGCTCTGTTCCACTGTTTCCCAAACATGCCACTCTGCATCCGGCTGTCAGTGAGTGCGGGGGGGTGGTTCCACCCTTTCCCCACCAAACCCTCCCCTCAGTTATATCTACACCGGAAGGGCAGAATAGAGGGGAAGTGTCCTTTATTCTGATTCAGCTGATTTATTTTAGCAGCGAGTAGGAGGCAAACTGAAATGCCCACTGTTGTTATTGGGAACTATCTCTTTACAGAATCACCAGCACTTTTCAAGTTCCCTTCACAGTGGTCTTGGCTTGTCCTAAGTTTCATAATAAGTCATCTACATCAGAAACAGCACAGCACCCATTTTAATGCCACAAAGCTGCTGACCGCAATTAGATAAATTGTCCCATCTGTACTGTCTATGTATCTTGTACCTCTTAGACAAAGGATTCCAAATTCTCCTGTCCTCCACGGTCTATAGCAGAGAACTAGGATTGTGATTATAGAATAATTTTAACAATTAGTTTTTGTTGAATCTCTGGCTTTCATAGCATGAAGCCATACAATATTTATGAAAATATTTAATAGGATTTTTCTTCACATAAATGTTTGCATGGGTATTTTGCAAGTGTGATAATATTTTAGGGCATGTGTGATGCTATGCTATTTATTGCCTCTTTTTGATAGTGATGGGACTAAACTTTGAGGCTAATTGTCTAAGGTGCAGGAATATCTCACTACCATATACACCCTTTGGTTAAATATTGAATCATTACAAAGCCAGGAATCCTATTGTTCCATACCCTCTGATATGCAGATTCACATCAAAGGAGATGGTATACTTTTGCATTGCTATGATAACACAGACTGTTGCTTTGTCTGTTCCCAATTACTTGCTAAATGGCTCGTTTTATATTGTCTTAACTTGCAGAAGACTTTCAGGCCAAGGAATATTTTAGCTGTGTAAATGTTCCTTAGTTATCTGTTCTTTCAGACATGCCATTGATTCTCAGAAAATGGTTTAATTTACCAATTCCAGATTACAAATCCCAAAACACTACAGCCATGGCCCCATCAGGTTTTTTAGGGGATACTAACTAAAATCCTTAGGCTACTGTTGCCCTAACTTGAAATAAATAATTTATTTCAAATTTGGTGCCCTCCAAACCGCACCAAAGTTTGGAATAAGCGGCTATTGAAGTTGCCACTACCACTCTCACGGTGAGGGGTAGCAGAAATGGAACACCTTCCTCGAAACAGCTGCGCGATTTTGAGTGCAGCAAGTGGCCGTAGAGTTGCCATTTCAGGATACAATTGCATCCCAAAATAGCAACAAGAGTCTAGAGACAGCCTTAGTGTAAAAAAGACGCTGGCATTTTGGGGCATTTTTAATCATCTGGTAACCAACAATCCCTATAAGTGCCGCCACACCAAAGGGGACACTGATGGGAATTTTTTTGAGTAGACAAAATCTATTTGATTCTCAGCCTGAAGAACTACTGGGATTGTTTTGTATTAGTGGAGCCAGTGTTAAAATCCTAGTAGAGACAAGGCACAGATATTTTTAACTTGCTGTAACTAGGTGAGGTCAACCCTACGTAAGGGTTATGGTGTCAGCCTTACAAAGGATATGTCTGTAATTACGGGGAGATTGACCAGCTCAGGGTTGATCTTCTGGAGTTTGTGCAAAATGGATCTCTCTGGGGTCAGCAGTTGACCCCCCATACTCCTCTTGCAAAAAGTAAGGAGGGTTGCTGTACTTAGAATTGTGTAACTGCAGTTGATTGTAAGGTCTAGTGTAGACCAAGTCTTGGCTATCTTAAAGTAACAACCACCTGAGTCTTGTTTCCACTACAATTTTACGGTGAGACAGCTAACTCCTATCAGTTATAGCAATGCTGCACACTTCTTGGGTTTGCCCACCATCATCTTTCACGGAATCTTTTTCTGCCTCTTGTGAGCATGCTTCAGGGTAATTTCCTGCAGCATAAGAATAGCATGCAGGTGAGCAAATTCAATTACTAATCTGTCCCTTGGGAACATGTTACACTTTGTGGAGTATCTATGCCTGCTGGATATTAGCTCTCAACACAATTAGTCCCAAGTATTCTCTTCTGGTCTGTACCAGCCCTGGGTTTGCCTTGCAGTTTGACAACAGATCCTCCCTCGCCAGCCCCCTAATCCATTGAAAGTGCCCCCTGGGGTATCAAAATCACTGGATCCCACTTAGGAATTTAAGATGTTCTGTTCCCAAAGGAATAGTATCTTCCAATTTACAGTTTCATCTGAGCCTCCCACTCCTGTAACGCACACAGAGCATTTGAGTTCAATTCTAGTAGAACACAAGGTAAGAAACATACCATGTGAAGAGAGAAAACAGAGTTAAGAAACAGTAGACATTCAGATAGAAACAAATCAGGATGATGGGAACTCAACCCTATAAACCAAGATAATAAAAACACAAACTAGGACCTTCACTTATTGATATCTTCCTTTCTTATTGAATAGCATCTCACCCCGAAGTTCAGTCTTCTGCAGCTCTTGCAAGCCACAAGGAACCAGGACCCAGTTTGTCATGAAGCATCCCCAGCCACGAGGGTACCTTCTCAGAGAATGTATCCAGAGCAGAGTATCTTTCTCCACTTTTGCTGTGTATAGACTAGCCCCCCAACTTTGAAGGGGGCATTGTAATCAGGCGGTTAGGAGATTCCTAATGAAGTGCTGCATTGCATACGCAGCACCTCGCTAGGCTAAACCTCCCCCACAGCAGCTTTCAAGTGTCAAACTTCGACGTGCCAGCTTGCGTGGAGCTGCAGATCAGCCACACAAGCACAGATGCACAGCCATACACAAGCACAGACGCACAGCCACACACAAGTACAGACGCACAGCTACACACAAGTCAGCACTTTGAAGTTTGACACCTCGAAGTTGCTGTGGGGGAGATTTAGCCTAATAAAGTGCTGCATACGCACCGCATCACTTCATTAGTAATCTCCCAACACCCTAATTACCATGCCCCCTTCAAAGTTGGGGGCTAATCTAGACATAGTCAGTGTGTTATACTGAATCAATCTTTTACTGTTATTCACAGCCAGGGCGATCCTCTCCCTGTCATAGCTTTCCTGTCGTCTTCCAAGTAGTTTTCCATTGATTTCTGCTGGTTGGTGCAAAGTCAGACAACTGAGTGACACATTATATAATCAGCTAGCCACAGAGGGCTGACAACTCTGTCAACTCCCCTCCCCAGTAGTAGTAGTAGGCATCCTTCAGTCTACATAGACTATGGATCGTGCCCTTTGGAGTTCCATTTGGGATCATCATTTGCAACATCAGCTGTGACTGTGAAGGCCCGCATGAGAGTGACAGTCCTTGCTGCATCTGTTGCATGTGTAATGGGTGTCTGGCAGGTCCTTCTTGTGCTTTCTGTGGGCTCGCTTCTCCTCTGCTAGCTGTCTGATCCTCATCTCACCCTTCTGAAGGCCCTTGTGTAGTTCCTGCCTCCATCTGCTGCGATCGTCTGCCAGCTCCTCCCAGCTGTCCAGCTCGATGTCTACCTCCCTGAGGTCCCTCTTGCAAACATCTTTGTAGCGCAATTGGGGGCATCCGGGAGGCCTTTTGCCAGAGGCTAGCTCGCCATACAGGATGTCTTTTGGGATCCTTCCATCATTCATCCTGTGGATGTGGCCAAGCCAGCGGAGCTGCTGCTGCCTGAGGAGGGTGTGCATGGTTGGGATTCCAGTTTGCTCAAGGACAGTGGTGTTCGAATATCATGGAAGGACAGAGTGTCCAAGGATGTGTCTGAGGCAGACAAAGTGGTTTACCTCGGGTCCACCATCACTGACACCCTGTCATTGGAGACTGAGCTAAATAGGAGGATCGGAAAAGCAGCCACAACTCTGTCCAGACTCAGCAAGACAGTGTGGAATAACATCAAGTTGTACACCCACACCAAAATGCAAGTCTACAGAGCCTGCATCCTCAGCACCCTCTGTCCTTCCATGATATTCGAACACCACTGTCCTTGAGCAAACTGGAATCCCAACCATGCACACCCTCCTCAGGCAGCAGCAGCAGCTCCGCTGGCTTGGCCACATCCACAGGATGAATGATGGAAGGATCCCAAAAGACATCCTGTATGGCGAGCTAGCTTCTACCAGTAATGGACGAACTGGATCAGGAACCGACTGTGGACAAACTGAAGACAGCCATCGACAGCTTTGCGGTAGGAAAGGCCCCAGGCCAGGATGGTATACCACCACAGGTAATCAAGTGTGCCACGGACACCCTCCTGGAACCCCTACGTGAGCTAATGCCTTCTTGATGCCCTTGTACATTCCCCTGAGATTACCAGAGTCAGCACTAGTCTGGATGCTGCTGCATTGCTTGAGTCAGTAGTTGTTGGCACAGCACCTGGCTGTCTGCTGTACTGTTTTTCTGGCTGCTCTGAGTGCTTGCAGGGTACTCTGGCTCAGTGAGCGTTTGTACTCCAGGAGTGCAGCGAGCTTCTTTTCGATGGCTGGAATCATCTCATCGGAGTTAGCTTCGAACCAGTCATTTGTGTTTCTAGCTCTTCTTCCAAACACCGACAAAGCCATGTTGTAAATTGTATCCCTCAGATGCTGCCATCTGGGTGTCACATCAGCACCCCCAGGGCTGCTGCGCAGATTCTCCTCGAGGGTCACTCTGAACTTTTCGGCTCTCTCTGAGTTTGTTGTCCTTCTGGCATCAGTTAGAAAGGCTAAGGCACAAAATGAGCTCAAACTAGCTACAGGCATAAAGGGAAACAAGAAGGCTTTTTATAAATATATTAGAAACAAGAGGAAGACCAGGGACAGGGTAGGGCCATTGCTCAGTGAGGAGGGAGAAACAGTAACAGGGAACCTGGAAATGGCAGAGATGCTTAATGACTTCTTTGTTTCAGTCTTCACTGAGAAGTCTGATGAAGGAATGCCCAACATAGTGCATGCTAGTGGGAAAGGGGTAGGGTTAGAAGTTGAAATAAAAAAAGAACAAGTTAAAAATCACTTAGGAAAATTAGATGTCTGCAAGTCACCAGGGCCTGATGAAATGCACCCTAGAATACTCAAGGAGCTGATAGAGGAGGTATCTGAGCCTTTATCTATCATCTTTGGAAAATCATGGGAGACAGGAGAGATTCCAGAAGACTGGAAAAGGGCAAATATAGTGCCCATCTATAAAAAAGGGAATAAGAATAACCCAGGAAACTACAGGCCAGTCAGCTTAACTTCAGTGCCAGGAAAGTTAATGGAGCAGGTAATTAAAGAAATCATCTGCAAGCACTTGGAAGGTGGTAAGGTAATAGGAAACAGCCAACATGGATTTGTAAAGAATAAATCTTGTCAAACTAATCTGCTAGCTTTCTTTGATAGGATAACGAGCCTTGTGGATAGGGGAGAAGCGGCAGATGTGGTATACCTAGACTTTAGTAAAGCATTTGATACGGTCTCTCATAATATTTTTATCAACAAACTAGGCAAATACAATTTAGATGAGGCTACTATAAGGTGGGTGCATAACTGCCTGGATAACCGTACCCAGAGAATAGTTCTTAATGGTTCTCAATCCTGCTGGACAAGTATAACAAGTGGGGTTCTGCAGGGGTCTGTGTTAGGACTGGTTCTGTTCAATGTCTTCATCAATGATTTAGATATTGGCATAGAAAGTACGCTTATTGAATTTACAGATGATACCAAGTTGGGAGGGGTTGCAACTGCTTTGGAGGATAGGGTCATAATTCAAAAGGATCTGGATAAATTGGAGGAATGGTCTGAGGTAAACAGGATGAAGTTTAATAAGGACAAATGCAAAGTGCTCCACTTGGGAAGGAACAATCAGTGTCACACATACAGAATGGGGAGAGACTGTCTAGGAACGACTACAGCAGAAAAGTATCTAGGGGTTATAGTGGACCACAAACTAAATATGAGTCAACAGTGTGATGCTGTTGCAAAAAAAGCAAACATGATTCTGGGATGCATGAACAGGTGTGTTGTGAACACGACACGAGAAGTCATTCTTCCGCTCTACTCTGCGCTGGTTAGGCCTCAGCTGGAGTATTGTGTCCAGTTCTGGGCACCTCAGTTCAAAAAAGATGTGGAGAAACTAGAGAGGGTACAAAAAAGAGCGACAACAATGATTAAGGGTCTAGAGAATGTGACCTATGAAAAAAGGTTGAAAGAATTGGGCTTGTTTAGTTTGGAAAAGAGAAGACTGAGGGGAGACATGATAGTGGTTTTCAGGTATCTAAAAGGGAGTCATAAGAAGGAAGGAGAAAACTTGTTCTTCTTGGCCTCTGAGGATAGAACAAGAGGCAACGGGCTTAAACTGCAGCAAGGGAGGTTTAGGTTGGACATTAGAAAAAAGTTCCTAACTGTCAGGGCGGTCAAACAGTGGAATAAATTGCCAAGGGCAGTTGTGGAATCTCCATCGCTGGAGATATTTAAGAACAGGTTAGAGAAATGTCTATCAGGGATAGTTTAGATAGTACTTGGTCCTGCCATTAGGGCAGGGGGCTGGACTCAATGGCCTCTCGAGGTCCCTTCCAGTCCTAGTGTTCTATGATTCTATGTGGGGCCTTCCAGTTGGTTTAGAGTGGCGCAGCTTCTTCGGTCTCACCTTGAGTTTGGAGCAAACTAGCAAGTGAGCTGATCGCAGTAGGCCCTATGATAGCTGCGTGTCAGAAAGACGTTTTTGAGGTTATCACAGCTAGCAATGACCACGTCTAGTTGATGCCAGTGTTTTGAGCATGGGTGTCTCCATGAAACTGTGCTGTGGCTTGATTTTGGAAAAATGTGTTTGTGATGCACAGATTGTGGTACATGCAAAGTTTGAGAGGACGCTGTGCATTTTCATTTATTTTTCCCACACTGAAGTGGCCTAAGCAGGAAGGCCATGAGTCACGATCAGCTCCAACTCTTGCATTGAAGTCACCCAAAATGTACAGTTGTTCATGAGCAGGTATTTGCGCTATAGCAGCACTAAGCATGTCATAGAACTTGTCTTTTACTTCTGGTGTGGCGTACGGGGTTGGAGCCTCTCCAAGCATGAGCCTGGGCAATTTTTTTTGGGACCCTGGGCTGCCCAGACGCCAGTGTCCCCCTCTCGGCTTTACTGATATAGTTCAAAGGAGAGGATAACCTCTACGTCTGGTTCCAGCTCAGCTGCAGGAGTTGCTGGGTCAATGCCGAAAGTTGGCACAGAACCGCCTTAGGACTCCCCTCCGGATTTTCTGTCAGGGTTTACTCCCTTAGCCTTGCTCCTTCGCAGGATAACCCACAAGGCAGTGGGGCATGGAGAATGTGCGTAACGATCCCACTACCTATTGCACCTCCCTGGCACCACGTGTCCCCATAGCTCCTCATGGCCTGACGACCTCCTCACCTCCCCAGGACCCTCCTCCCCACCCCTCTGCCTCCCATCAGCTACCATCACCCCCAGATCCCCCCTCCCTGCCCCCTTGCCCCCCATCCACTCCCATGTCCCCCCACTTCACCACACTGCCCCCCATCAGCTCTTATTGCCCCCAGGTCCCCGCTCCCCCGGCCTCTCCGCACCCAGCCGCGCACTGCTGCAGCCCCACATCCTTCAGGAAGGTGCCGATATCATGGCCCAGCCGTGCCCTGGGTCCCTGCCAAAGCTACCAACTCTTCTTCTGGCTGCAGCTGCCCCCGGAGCACCACAGAGGTGCTGCAGGCCACGCGTGCAGGGATCGCAGGACTGGGCCTGACAGCCCAGGCAATCTGAGCTGGGCGTGCCACCACCAGCCTCCGTGGGTGCCGCCATCCGCACAGCCGTACCACATGCCCCCAAACCACATGCCCACCACCGACGCCCCTCAGTCTCGCCCCCCCCCCCACTCCCCCAAGCCCACCTGCGTCCTGCTGCCTACGCTGCACCCTGGGGGCAGTGGGTCCCTCAGCTCTAGCCAGCAGTTGGGAACACCACCGCCGTTGCCATATTGCCGCCCCTTACCCCTGTAGAAGTAACTAGCTCCCTCTAAACTCCCCCCTCAAAACTCCCTCCTGTTAGCAACCACCCTGTTTGCAAGTACCCCAGTTGCAAGCTCCCTGGTCACTTGCCAGCAGGGTTTAAAAAGCTCTGGCTTTCCTGAGAGCCCCTCCCTCTGACTACCGCTCAGCCAATCGGCACGCAGAGTTTAGATTTCAAACCTAATCAAGGCTAAGAGCTTCCAGCTGCCAGCCTGAGCACATGGCCTTTCAAACAAACAGACTGGTCAGCACTCCAAACACCAAACAGACAGACAAACCCAGGCCCAGGACCCCCAAACCCAGACACCCACACACTCCAGAGAGCCACCGATGCATGTACAATTCTTTTATGTGGTTATAAATATAAAGTCTGAATCTGGTTTTAATTCTGAATGTGCTAATAATAAGATCCACTCAGGATACTTTAGGAACATAGTGGCTCAGTACTCAAACCAACAACAAATAAATAGTCTTGTTTGTCCGGTAACTGTGCTTGAGCCCAGAAAAACCTGTGACCATGTCACCTGGTACTGGAATCCATTTTGAATGTACCTCTTTTCATGTGGATGGGGAATGATAAACAAAGGGTTCCCACCCTGGAGGAAAGTCCATTTAAGGAAAGGAAAACTATTAGCTCTTTGTCTTAAGTTGGCTTTGAAACTAGCTCTCCTACCCTGAGAGGACACACATGAAGAAGTCTGTCTCAGAGGGTTAGCCGTGTTAGTCTGTGTCAAATTATTAGTCTTCAAGGTGCTATAGGACCACTTGCTTTGTTTTATGAAGAAACCTGGAAACAAAGAACTCTGAGAGAAGCTGTAGACTCAGGACAGAGTAAAGATTATCCCTGACTTGACGTTTTATATACTTGAGATAAGAAGAGCTGTTTAGAGTAGAATATTGCATGTAAGAAGTTTTTTAGTGGATTAGAACTAGCTAATATCTTTGGTTTATAGTAATTTACTTTGATCTGTCTGTTTTCATTTGCTACCACTTAAATCCTACTTTGTTATACTTAATAAACACTTAATACTTGTTCTTTACCAAGCCAGTATAAATAATTGCTGGTGGTGGGAGGGTAGGGAAATCACTGTTCACATCTCTCTTTCTTTGGTAAAGGGGGGTTGACCTTATGCGCTTTCTCTGTGTTACTCTCTGTAAAAGTTGTACTTTAATTTATTTGGGGGATTTTTGGTCCCTTTTGGGAGCTGGGTTCCTTGGTGTGAGCAAAAGCCTTAAAGCTGAGCCCTCCTAGAACAGAGGTGGTTCAGTGTCTATGTTGCTTTGTAGGGGCACAGCAATGCCCACTCTTTGCCTTGGCTAGGGGAGACAAGATCTTCTGGCCCCACAGGTCAGGGTGGAGGGGAGCCCTAGAGGGAAGGAAGGCAGGCTCTGTGGCTCAATTAGCACACTGGAGGACAACCCCAAGGGGATTTCTGTGATCCAAAGCACCACGACCTCCTTTCTGCTTGAATGGCTATTACCAAGATGTATTTCCTACTGACACACTTTCACTCTGAGACCATAAGAGCATACTTCTCCATGTATGTTGGATTATTCCTTAAATATTATCCCTAAGCCCATCTCACGCTGATTATGAATATCTCTAAAACTCCAAGCCTTCACATACTATCCTTTATGGGTAAACCCCATCACAGCAGTGTATTAGGTGCAGTGAGTTTGTCAGGTCTAAAGTAGGAGCAGTTCACAAAGAAAAGTGAAGAGTTTGCCAGTTGGAACCAACAGGTCTCTCTGTCTCAACTCCTTCTAGCCTCATCTGTCCATAATAGGTACAAAGATCATATGAAAGGGGGAAATAAGCTGAAAAAACCTCATTTCAAAAAGCACCCCAGGCTGAAGCTTGGCTATAACATGATTAGACTGATCCATATGCTGAGCTGTACCACTCAGGACTGTAGAGTTGCACTCTGCTCCGTAATTAGGTTGATCTAATCTTAGAATCGCCCTATTTCAGGACCTCAAAAGAAGATCCTGGGAAAGGGAGGAGGCAGATCTGCAGCAGGGTACAATCAGTGTCTGCTGGAGGGACCACCTGCAGTTGGGGCAGGGCTGTGTTCTGCTCTATCATGGCAGTAGGAAAGTTGGCATAAATCCAGGATGCAGCGACAACCATCTCTGCTAGCCCCTCTTCCCAGGGCTGGGAATCACTTGGTAGCTATAATCTGACAGATGAAGCTGAAGGGGAATGGACCAATCAGCTGCCAATGCAGAGAGACAGACAATGGAGAACAGGACCAATCTGGATTGTTTCCGAGCTGCAGTGACTGCTCTGAAAAAAACTTCTTATTTGGAAAAATCCATTTGGACAGATGAAGGCTCAAAAAGTGACAATGCCTGGGAAAACCCAGTCCCCACTGTGGCTGTTACTAGGTGGACAGAATTCTTTGTGTGACCTAGCTACAACATTTCAGAGACATGGATTAAGTACAGCAATGGAAAAGCCCCTTGCTTCCATGTATCTGTTCAGCTGCAGTTCCATAGCTGTGCCTCTGGAGCTGCTATTGTGCAGATGTGGCCAGGAAAGACCAGAAGGAAAAGAAATTTCAACTCAGAGGAAAACAACACATTTTAATTTTTCCTCTGAGCACTTGTATTGAGAGAATAATTAATGTAATGTTCCTCTCCTCTCCTGGCACCTGATGTAGGTATTACCAGTTCTTGAATACCTGGCAAAGAGGATGAAGGACTTGCAGGAGCCATCAGGGAAATTCATGGACAGTAAGTGATAGTGGACAAACAACAGGCACCTTGTTCCAATCAATGAATACAATACAATCTGGGAACTCCAACCATGCTGTGATGCTCCCACAAGAGCAGAGAATCACAGAACACTAAAACTGGAAGGGACCTCAAGAAGTCATTAAGTCCAGTCCCTTGCCCTCACAGCAGGACCAAGCACTGTCTGCAGCATCCCTGATATGGCATGAGTACAAACCATAGGGCAGCCTGTTAAAAACTAGGGCACAAAAACCAAACTGGTCATGAATTCTAAAACTTAAGATTCCACCAAACTCCTGTCATATTATCAGCCTTCAGCAGAGGCACCCCTAGTTCTATTGTATCTCGCCACCCAGGTGAGTATCTCTGGGATAGAAGGCCCCAAAGCTAAAGAATCACCACTATATTCAGGTGACTCATAGTTTTAGGTTTGTTTGAAGCACTAGAAAATATATATTAGGGCAGTGGCTGTCAAACTTCAGATTTCAATGCAGATACCGGGTCACCTTACTGTAGGGAGGCCTGATGACCACTAGGGATGCTCCTAAGGCAGGCTTCCTGCTTGTCCTGGCCTCACAGACTGTACTGCACCACAGAAGCAACCAGCAGCATGTCTGACTCAACGGCAAGGAGAAGAGGTGCACAGGGCGCTGCACTCTGGACCCACCAAAAACAATGGCTCCACCAATGGGAGCTGGGGGAAGGTGATGCCTGTGGACAAGAGCAGAGCACAGAATTGCTTGTGTGCTTCTGCCCAGGAGCTGGACCTGCTGCTGTCCACCGCTGGGGAGCACCACTGACTGGGAGCTACTGGAGGTAAGCCTGCACCCAAGCATCAACCCTCTCCACCAGTCCTGAGTCCAACACCCAAAGCTAGAGCTCCCTCCTACACCCTTAGCTCCTCACCCCTGGCCCCACCCAGAGCCCACAACCTAAGACAGAGACCTCATTCCCCTGCATCCTCCCACACCCTGAACACCTCATCCTTGGCCCCAACCTGGAACCTGTACTCTAGTCAAAAGTCATCAACGATTCTCTTCAACTGGGTCAGAAGCGTGAAAACAATCACTGTTGTAAGGAACAATTTTGTTTCTGGCTGGCTGTAGGCATTCCAGATTACTTATTACTTCTAATTAATATTTACATGACAGTAGCTCCAAGAGATGCCAGTCAGACCTGGGATCCCACTGTGCTAGCTAATGCACAGGTTATTGCTACACTATGTGATAAAGTCAAATTTAAGGCAGTTAGCTCGACTGTACAATGTCACTGTCTTTGCTGTAAATACCATTAGGTTGATATAACACCATGAGAGGTGACTCAACGTAGCATCAAGTTCGAATTTAAAAGTTCAGATAAAGGCTAGTGTGGAAACACCATGTCTTTTACAAGACTTTATTAGCCTCTAGAGGTGTCCCGTATGTATCCCACAATGCCCCCAGTTGTCCACTCTGGCTGCTTCCATCTCTGTTGTTTTCCAGGTGTGCAGGAATTAGGTGACAGGAAGCCCGCAAAGTTGAATTCAGCACCAGAAAGCCCATGGTGGCTAGCCCGTGGGATCATTCTTGTAAAAGAGGCTGGGAAACTTCTTTCTTTGCTATCAGTGCAGTGAGCACAGCTACCTATTAAAAATATCACCAACACAGAGGTCATGGCTCTATCTCTGCCTTTGTAAGCTGAGCACATGGAATTTTCTTTTCAGGGCTGGTGCCAGCCCCTACCCCATCACACAATGTGGCAGCTACACTGTGGGGGTCATGCTTGTATGAGAGGCTGAGAATCGTCTTTTCTGTGGTTTACATTTGTAAAGGGGCAGCCCTTCCTTCCCCCGTGACAAAGATTTTTGGGGGGCTTGCTGCCACCAATGGGAAGTCTGCCCCCAGCACCAAAGATTTCAGGGGCTTGTCCCCCCATGTGAGCAACACTGAAGGGACCATTTCAACTGGCCCTTCAACCTACAATCCCATATCCACTCATGCATGTGCAAATTTGGTGAGCTCCATCCCCCATACTGGACACGTGTGTGCAGTGGGATGCTAAAAATCCTGCATCACAAAATGTCTTTTTTTCCTAAGCTTTGCTATCCTTCTCTTTCTTCAAGCTTTGCATTGTTACTGCAATAATTTCAGGGCTGATGTTTCTGGACTCAGGAGGGTGGGGGAGTGGAGAGAGCCAGCTGAGATGACAAACTCCTGGATGATCACAGGTCTGTAGAAGAGATCCCCTGCCAGGCACACAACATCTTCTGAAGCCAGCCTACTTGTTTTCAGTTTTCCTGTTATTGCCTACTTTTAGTTATTTCACTCTGAAACATATAATTCAGTTATAAGAACAAGAGATTTCAGTTAATTTGGTGATCTTTGTTGATGTTTTCTTTCTGATCTTTGTTTATTTTGGCAAATTCCTTATCAAATAGCTTCCTTAAAACAGGTCACACCACACTATGGATTCAAGGGGGAAAAGTAGCAGAGTGACCAGTTGACCTGGCATAGGCATCTGGGTGATCCCAGAGCAGATACACATTGCGATTCCCTTCTTTTCTTTCTTTCCTCTGGAAAAATGGCCATTTGCTTTCCATGGGAGGCGAATGAGGGCAATGCAATATGGGAAGATAACATCACATACCCACAACCTCTTGTGGGGCATTTTCCCCCCATATTGCACAAGCAAAAATACCCACAATGATACAAGGCTGAGGGAACTCTGGGCTAGGTTCCCACAGTGCACTGCTGCAACACAGTTAATGTTTGACAAGTGATTGTGGCAGCAATAAGTAGACTTTATGGGGAATTTGTGAGGTAGTCAACACAGTCAAATTCAAATTTATAAAACCCAGCATTACAAAACTGATTTTAATGAATCTGAATTTATGTCGTAGTGTGGTTGTAGCCACGCATACATGCAGGCAGAGTCCCCGAGAGAGCTCCATGTCTAAATTACATGCAACTTAATTTGTATTTTAATTTGCCTCATAGCAATAGATCTTATCGGAATTCTTAGACTGGTTCTTATAAAAACTGGCACTTGTCATGAGATGATATTTGAAAAATATTCCACACCCTGTGAACGTGTTTTGGCTTTATTTCCACTTCCTCTCTCAGCAAACCTTGTGCTGGTCTGTTGATCAAGAATCAGTCAGAGTCAGTAACGTAGCCCTTCTAAAAGGGCCCAGATCACCCATTAAGCCAGTGCTGTCCAACAGAAATTCAAGGATTGCCACAGCCTCCCCACAATGCTGCTGGCAGCTCACCAGGGCCACCACCACTGGAGTGGCAGGAACTGCACCGCATTGGGAACTGTGCAGCAGCCGCCAAGACTATGTTAGGCTGCACAAGCTACACCAGGCCACAGTTGTGGGGGCTGCACTGCCGCTGCAGCCACCCTGCTGTGCGAGCTGCTCTGGAGCTGCACCAGGCTGCAGCCAAGGCCACCAGAACAGCAGGAGAATCTTCCGCCACTACTGCCCCATGCTTGTCCCACCACGTGGTAGGGAACGTGTTTAGAGTGGGTAGAGGGCACTCCATGTGGGCGGCTCTAAGGAGCCAAATTTTGCCACACCGCAGTACCCAGTTTGGCACATGTGGTGAATGACAAATATTTTGGACACCAGAGCATTGAGAAGTGCCGTAGCCAAGTGTCAGTTTGATCATCTCAAACTGAGGCATGGGAATGGCAAATGGCTTTTTAATGTATCTCCCCCAGCATTTTGCAGCACATGGCATAAAACACGGTGTGATTTAATTATTAACCAATCTAAGTGATTACCCAAACAGGATATATGTTATTAGCCAACTGTAGCTGATAAAGCAATACTTGGTCAGTCATTTTGCTGTGAGAAAACCGTAAATTATATACAAATATACACACACACAGACAGAAAGTATGTGTAAATGAAACAATGAATTCACATTACTGTGGCTTTTTAGGATAATGATGGCTAATTTGGCTCCTGAAACACTGAAGTATGAATATCACTGCTTTAAAGCAAAATGTTGAATATAGACAGTTCATACCTGGAAGATTCTGAGCTTTAACCACTGTAACCATGACTAAAACCTGGTTTACACCTGTGGAGATGTGAAAAATACACATCCTTGAGAGACGTACTTAAGAGGACCTACCCCAGTTGTGGACATTGCTCGGCTGATGGAGCAGCATTTAAGTGTAGACAAGCCATTATTAGTTCAGAAAGAAAGGTTACTCACCGTAGTAACGGTGGTTCTTCGAGATGTGTCCCCGTGGGTGCTCCACATTAGGTGTCGGGCTCGCCCGGCGCCGCAGATCGGATCTTCCAAGCAGTTTCTGCCGGACCGCGCATGCGCCGGTGCGCGCCGCTCCCCCGCGCGCTCCCGGCCATGTGCGCGATCCGGTCCCCGCCAGTTCCTTGACCAACCGCCTCGGATGCTCCTGCAAAACACTAAACAGAGATCCGGAGCGGGGAGGATGGGCGGGTAGTGGAGCACCCACGGGGACACATCTCGAAGAACCACCGTTACTACGGTGAGTAACCTTTCTTTCTTCTTCGAGTGTCCCCGTGGGTGCTCCACATTAGGTGACTACCCAGCAGTAACCCAAGATAGGAGGTGGGTAATCGGATTATGTGCAGCTTGTCCCCGAGAGGACCGCTGCCAAGAGACGGGTATCCTCTTGGAATACCCTGTGAAGGGCGTAACGTTTGGCGAAGGTGTCACAGGATGACCAGGTCGCCACTCTGCAAATGTCTTTTAGCGCAACGCCCTTGAAAAAAGGCTGTTGATGCTGCCACCGCCCTAGTGGAATGAGCCCTGGGCGTGGCCAGTAAAGGAGTCTTTTTGAGTTTGTAGCACATTTTTATGCAAGATACGATGTGCTTAGAGATTCTCTGCGAAGAGAGACATTCTCCTTTTGATTTGGGAGCGATAGAGACTAGGAGCCTATCCGTTCTCCGGAAGGACTTGGTCCTGTCCATATAGAAAGCTAGCGCCTGCTCACGTCCAGGAGGTGTAGGCGCACCTCTTTGTTAGAGTTATGAGGCTTTGGATAAACAAGGGTAAACAATAGGTTCGTTAGTATGAAACTCAGAAAGAAACTTTAGGAACAAAGGCTGGATGCAGCCGTATGGTTACCGCCTCCTTGGAAAAACAGCGCAGGGCGGCGTTGCCATAACTGCCTCAAGCTCGCTCACCCTGCGAGCTGACGTGATTGCGAGAAGAAAGGTCGTCGTCATCATAAGGAGGCGGAGGGAAACCGTGGCCAAAGGCTCAAACGGTGGTCCCCTTTTCGCATTAAGCACCAGGTCCGAGTTCCACAGAGGTGGAAGCGGTTTCTGAGGGGGGTATAGGCTTACCAGCCCTTTGAAGAACCTGGTAACCATGGGATGGGCGAACACCGTGTGCCCTTCCTCTTCGTGTCTGAACACCAAAATGGCGGCCAGGTGGACCTGAAACGAGGATAGCGAGAGTCCTCCTCTCTTGAGGTCCAGTAAATACTCTAATATCACAGCCATAGGCACCGAAAGGGGGCTAGCTGTTTGGTAGAACACCATGCCGTTAAGCGAGTCCATTTCTGCTTGAAGGTCTTCCTGGTGGAAGTCCTCCTGCTACTTTCTAGGACTTGCTGCACTTCCTCCGTACATGTGCTCTCTAGGGAGCTGAGCCATGGATTAACCACGTTTGTAGTCGCAGGCTTTGGGGGTGCGGATGCACTATGGACCCCTGGGCTTGCGTGAGCAGATCCCGCGCCACCGGAGGGGACATCGGTGGCCGGTCCGACATGCGCAGGAATAGGGGGAACCATTGCTGTCGATCCCACGTTGGGACTATCGGGATCATTCAGGTTCCTTCCCTCCTGGCTTTCTGCAACACTTTGTGGATGAGCACTGTGGGAGGGAAAGCGTAAAGCAGGGGGCCCCTCCATGAGATCGCGAAGGCATCCCTCAGGGACCCCCGTCCCAGTCCTGCCCTGGAGCAGAATCGTGGGCACTTCTTGTTGTGCTGAGTAGCAAACAGGGTCTATCTGGGGAAAAACCCCATGCGCTGAGGAGAGCCCAAACGGTAGGACCTTGTAAGTCGAGGGCTGCGAACCAATCTCCATCGTCTAGTGCCGTAAGCGTTGAATACACTACTTGGCCTTAGCCTAGTTGGATTCAGTCTGCAGCCGACGGCGGTTAAGAGGAACTGGCGGGGACTGGATCGCACACATGGCCGGGAGCGCGCGGGGGAGCGGCGCGCACCGGCGCATGCGCGGTCCGGCAGAAACTGCTTGGAAGATCCGATCTGCGGCGCCGGGCGAGCCCGACACCTAATGCGGAGCACCCACGGGGACACTCGAAGAAGAACCATTGATGCTTTACAGACTATTAAATGTTCAGTGCTTGCCAAGAAAAACTTTCAAAGTAAACAAGACATAATCTTAGCAAAGGATGACAAAGTGGCAAAAATGGAAGCATAGGAGGTCCAGGGTTACAATAGCTAAAGATGATTTAGTTCATTGTTATGCAACACCTACAAAAAGATTAGAATTTGGTAACTGAGAAGAACAGTATCAGGGCTAGAAGAAAGGATGGGGCAGCAGATAGAAAAAGGGCAGCTGAGAAAGGATAGCATGGAATAGTCTTTGGTTGGTGCAATGTACAGATTATGCAACATAATTAACCCAATTGTATTGGTCAAAAAGAGGAACACCGACATACTTTTTTCTTCCAGATCTTCTGTACTGCATGTTTGAAAATAGCTACTCCCTGCCAGAAGGTAGACACAGTCTACTGAGATTTTTTGGTGGTGCCATCCTTGTACAGAAGGAGCTTTCTGACACCTACACCTAATTCATGTGTTGTTAGTGAAAGCAAAATGTTAGCCTTCGAAACTCTTCCCTTCAAATCTCAAAACCAAACACTTCTGCAGTTTCTGCAGACCTAGACATTTCTGCCCTTCCAAAACAGTGCAATGCCATGTATTAAGAAAGTGCATGAACTGATGTATGAATGAGCTTGAAGCTCTCTCTACTCCAGGGTTTCCCAATCTATGGGTCAGGAACCAAACATGGGTCACAATTACATTTCAAAAGGGTCACTGGGTCTGCTGGGCAGCTCCACAGGTGAGCTATTAAGAAGCAATTTACACTCCTGAAGTGCTTCTCAAATTCTTAATTGAATTAACAGCTGTCAGGCAGTTAAGCCAATCAATTAAATTGAGAACCATTTCCACTGCAGCACAGAGAACCGCATACCTGAGGAGCAGTGCCCAGCTCAAGTAAGAGGCCAAGGCTAGGAGGGAGGGCAGAGCTGATCAGCTCCCTGGCTTCCAGTTTCTGCAGGTGAGGTCCCCCCAGCCAGCTTCCAGCTGCAGGGGACCCTGTGCCTCCCTTAGCTCCCTCCAGCCTGTGAGTGACTCCTAGCCCGAGTGAGACATCCTTAGCCCCCTTCAGCCCCTGTGACTCCTAGTCCAAGTGTGACTCCCCCAGCCCGTGACTCCTAGCACCTGAGTATGTCTCTCCTAGCCCAAGTGACTCCAAGTCCCCTCTAACCTGAGTGACTTCCCTAGCCCCTGCAGCCCGAGTGTTACTCCCTGAGCCTCCTCTAGCCCATGACTCCCCTAGCCCCCTCCAGACCCTGAGTGTGATGCCCTTAGCCTCCTCTTACCTCTGAGCATGATTCTTCTAGCCCAAGTGTAACTCCTCTAGCCCCCTGCAGCCCAAGTGACTCCCCACCCCCCACTGTGACTCCCCTAGCCCCCTCATTGTGGGGTTTAAGTCAAGGGGAGCAGTTTGGGGATGGATGTCTTTCTACTGCCACAAATCAGACTAACTCTAGTAAATGTAGTGTTACTTTATTAATATATTTCCCTTTTTTCTATGAAATAACTATGAATATATAAACACAAAGGAGCACAATTTTATATTCTTGCCTCAGGTTCAAAATTAGCTAGTTACGGCACCACCACCACCCCACCTCTGCCCCATTTTTGAATTGCCTTAGGTCACCAAGTCTTCCTGAATTGTCAAAATGGGTCCCTGTCTGAAAAAGGCTGGGAACCACTTGCTCTATTCTCCTAGCAAGAGAATGCTTGGATCTCACTTTGTTTTTACCTTCTATTCCTCTACACACCTTCTCCCTCCCTGCTGGTGCAGCCAGAGAGAGGGAGAGGAGGAAAATCACACTGGGGACTGCTTTCTGTGGAAGTCTGGCACATAGATCGCTCATAGCTTTGGAGCTCCTGGAAGAGTCTGAGATGTTGCAGTTCTCCGAGGGCTGACACAAAGAAGTGCAGGCTGTTGGTCTCTTGTGCAACAGAAACAGATACATAGTGGAGCTTGCTTAGAAATTCCTTTCATTGATTCCAGTACAAACAACTTATGCTACATCTACTGGTGACAAACAACTGAAGTGTGAGACTAGGAGCCGGCAAGTACCTGACTCCCAGAGAACAGAGTGCCATCTACTGCATATTCCCCCTCACATCATATTCCTCAATTTGCTTAGCCTTTGTAAATTGGTAAAATAATTTGTAACAAAAACAGCTGCAGAGATTATTATCTTATTTGTTATATGCCCAAACCCAGCAACTACTGTATTTTAAATTATGAACAACTTTCTTCAGGAGAGCACGGGAAAAAGAACAACTAATAAACCATCTTTTCTGGAAGTACTGGTTTAGTTGTTTTTTTTGGGGGGTGGGGGGGGGGTGTATATTGAGATGATAATGTATGCAGTGTCAGCAGGCTCCTGTGGAAGATAAATCCATGTGGATCATATCCTAAGATTCCTTTGATTTTTTTCTTCTAAATGTAAGGAAAAAATCCATAATTTGGAGAATTTGGATCTTGCTGAGCTTTTCTGTGGAATTCCAAGTGGTACAGCCATATAGTCCTTTTGAGTATACAGAAGGAACACCACACCCAAGCACATCCACCTCACCTGAATACTAATGCTGAAGCCTATTACTATTAAAATAACCCTGTTAAATATTTCTCATCTGTCTTACTGAAAGTACCCTGGTAACAGACTATTTTAGCGTGGCTTTTTTGTACACTAAAAATACACATTTAATCTCATCTGGTTTGCTCAACAATAGGATGATGAAGTCAAACTGAAACAAGTCTGTTTTAGTTCAAAACTTTATGTTTGTTAATAATTAACCCCCAGGCAAGTATATAAGGCAATGATTCAGGCACCTGTTAATTCCCCATAAATAGACAGTTGGCAGAGCTGAAGGCTTCAGTTTGCTAATCTTTTAAACAAATACAGGAGAGACAAGATTTGCTTTTTTTAAACAAGGAAAACCAAACAAAGCTACCAGCAAGGACCCTCCTTTATTATAAGGGGGTGGGAGTGGAGATAATTTCAGGCTTTTCTTATACCAGTGGTTCCCAACCTTTTCGGTAATACAACACACTTCACTGAGACAAAATTCCATGACACACCCACCGTTTCCAGCTGAACTGATTGCATATAAATGCCAAATTGACTTATGTTTACTATGGTTACAGAACAAACCAAAACAGCAGTCAAGTAACACTTTAAAGACTAACAAAATGATTAAGTGATGAGCTTTTGAGAAACACTCACTTCTTCAGATCTACAGAATTTCTAGTCCAGACTCAGTTATATAGCACAGAAATCCAACATAAAAAATACATAGAACTGAAGGAGGGGGAAACAGAGTGGGGATGTTAAGTGTCTTGCCTTAGATAATTCAAACATCAAAGGAAGCAGTCCTTACAATGCATGAGATAACTGCTTTCTTCACACAGTGTTAATGAGTCCAATTTCAGTATGAACCCCAGTTCAAGTGGTATGCTGTTATTGACCTCCTTGGGCCTATCTTGAAGTAGCTGGTTTCCGGGTATACATCTGGCCTTGTCAATCTTTTTTTTTTTTTTTTTTTTTTTTTAAAACTTCTCCTGGTGGATATTTAAGTTTTATGAATGCTTGGTAGAAATCTTGAAATGTTCAGTCTCTGGCGGTAGGATTGGAACAGATGCGATTTTATCTAAGGGCTTAACTATAAATGATGGATTGTGTGGTGTGTGTTGGATGGAAGCTAGAGACGAGTAGGTTAAGTGTAGCAGTCAGTGGGTTTCCAGTAGAGAGTGGTGTTGATGTAACTGTCAACAATCTGTACTGTGGTGTCCAGGAAATGTCTCTCTGCTGTGAGATACTCCAGGCTGAGATTGAATGGTGGGGTGCAGGTTGTTAAAATCTCTGTGGAATTCTTCCAGTCTCTTTACCATGGGTCCAAATGATAGATGTCTTCAATGTAGCATAAGTAAGAGGGGTAAAAGGGGATGAGAGTTGAGGATTCATTGTTCAAAGTCACCCTTTCTCCTGTGTCAACAGGTCTAGGCCTAACAGGAATGTTATCGGATTACACCCTGACAGGTCCAAAAGCACTGAGTACCAATGCTGCCTGGCCCACACTAGAGCCACCAAGATTACTGAGGCCTTGTCCACTTGGATTTTGAGGAGGACCTCATGGAGGGGAACCAGCAGGATCGCCTACGGAGAGGGCCTGTTCAGGACATGTCAAATGAATCCACGCAGAACCTGGGCATCCAGTTCCAGTAAGAACAAAATGTTTGGCACTTCAAGTTGACGTGCATGGCAAACAGGTCCACCTGGGAATAGCCCCTTGGAAAATCAACTGCAGCGTGTCCAGGTGAATGGATCCCTTGTGGTTCACGAGGGACCTGCTGAGGTGGTCTGCTATAGTATTATGAACTCAAAGTAAGTAATGGGCCTGCAGGAGAACTTTGTGATGGATGCAGAACTCCCATAACCTGTGGGACTTGTGACAGAGGGGAGAGGCGGATGCACCCCTCCATCTAGTGGTATAGTACATTGTGTGTCAGTGAGTACAGACAACACAACAGCAATGCCCCGCTAGGTTGCCCCAAAACACCTTGCACACCAACCTAATCACCCCAAGCTCTCTTACATTGATGTGAAGCTTGAGGTCTGAAGGACCCCAGATAGCCTGAGTTTGGCACTCCCCCACATGCACCCCACAGCCTAAATCTGAGGTGTCCGTTACCAGAGACGGGGAAGGTTAGGGAGGCCTGAAAAGCTACCCCACCGCATGCACCCTCACCTCCAGCCACCAGTGCAGAGTCTGCAACACCTGCTGCAGCAGCACCACCACTAATCTACCGTTAGCATCCCTCACAGGGTTATACACCGAAGCCAGCCACAACTACAGGGGATGTAGCTGGAGGCTGGTGTGTTCCACCACAAACACCATATGCTGTATGTCCCAGGAGCTTCATGCAACAACTGGCTGTCATGGTGGGGAACCTGATAAGGACATTTATGATGCTGGCCATGGCCTGGAACTTGCTATCTGGCAGTGAAGCCAGGCAAGCAGTGAGTCTGGGAGGGCCCCCACAAATTCTATTTTGAGTGGGGCCAAGAGTTGACTTTGCCTCATTTACTAGAAGGCCAAGACTGTCGAAGGTTTGGCCAATGTACCTTGTGTTGATGAACCTGGGCCTGCAAGCTCCCTTTGACTAACCAGTGGTCCAGGTACAGGAACAACTGGATACCATACCTGCAAAGGAAGGCTACAAATCACCACCATGCACTTGGTAAAAACCTTGGAAACATCACCAGGCTGAGTAGAAGGACTATCAACTGATAGTGTCCCCTGTTCATCACAAACCTGAGGAACCCCTCCTGTGCGGAGGAGACATCACAATGTAAAAATGCACGTCCTGTAAGTTGAGAGAGACAGAACAGTGCCAAGGATCCAATGATGGGATAATAAGCCCCATTGGAGAGACCATGAAACATTTTTTTAAAAAAACTTGTTCAGACCACGCAAATCCATGATGGGCCTCATTCCCCTTTGATTGCAGGATCAGGCAATAATGGGAGTAAAATCCCTGGCTCCTGATGTGCAGAAACTTCCTCTACCACCCCTGAACAAACAGTGACTGAATCTCTTGCCTGAGCAGACTCTTGTGAGAGGGGGCCTTGAAGACCAAAGGGTTAAAAATGGGATAAGAATTGAATTGTATAGCATATCCCCTTTCCACCACTGAAGGACCCATGGATCTGACATTATATGGCACCAGGCATAGTAGAAGGCGATAGGCAGAAAAAAAAAAATAGGGCGTGCTGGATCTCTAACAGGGAGTGGTGTGGTGCTCTCAACCACACATTCAAAAGTTAGGCTTAGGCCCTGGTAGGGGCTTCTGTTGCCCATGGTCTTGGCTGAGCTGGTGGGAGCACCTCCTGCTGCTCCAACCTCTCCACCTATTCTGATCCCTAGGCAGCTGTTGAAATTGGGGAGGGCGAGGAGTAATACACCCATGTTGCATTGCTGGGGGTAGGAAGGCCCAGCAACCTCAGGGTGGCCCTGAAATCTTTAAGGTTATGGCACCTTTAAACAGTTTTCCCTGAGAAAAAAGGGTCAGCCCCTCAAAGATCAAGTCCTGAATGGTCTGCTGTACTTTGCAAGGAGAGGCAAGAGACCTGAAGCCACACACCCCTTCTCATGGCCTAATCTGATGCCATGACCCTTGTCACTGCACCAGCACCACCCAGAGCATCCTGCAAAGGTACATGTGAAATAAGTTTGTTCTCAACCAAGACTGTAAATTTAGGCTTGGCATCTCAGGGGAAAATCAGCTCCATGAACTTGGAGAGAGAGAGGAAGCCATATTATAAGAGTATGTACTCATGAGAGCTTGTTGATTAGATATGCACAACTGTAGGCACCCAGCTTAATACTTTCCTACCACACACCTACAAGCACTTCGCCTCTATTTTTGGGCAAGGGACCGTGGAACCCCTGTCCTTCCCTAGGATTGCCAAGGGGGTTGGGGAAGAGGTTACCGATTGGGCTGATAAGCATGGTTCTGTAGGAGGCAGCTGTTCCAATGAATCATACCACAGAGGGGCTCCCAGTGCTGAACACTGTACCAGAGGACCTCTTGACACTGATGCCAGTGAGGATGCCCAAGACAGAGGGCGAACAAACTGCCCTGGCTCTCATAGTATGTTCACAGAGTCAAGAATAGCCACTGTGGGGCCAGCTGCCATTTGATGGCCACTGTCCTAGTGTGGAGCATTAACACTGTGTGTTTGAAGAACAGGCACTCCTACTGTTCTTGGAACTGGAGAAGTAGGAATTGGACTCCGACTCAGAAGCCTCCAAGGCTAAAGACCTAGGTGGTGCCAGTCCCGAAGATTCTTGCATGAACACTGGACAAAATGGTGCTGGCACCGTGGTTACCAGAGGTGTGGGTGGATGTGCCATCATAGAGGGCTTGCCTCGTGACATGGGGTATGACTTGACACCTGCCACAGGGACATGTTCCTGCTTGGTGGGGAAAAGGCACCATGATTTGCAGGAGGTTCTGCACCTCCCAGAACACTTCCAGTGTCAATGGTAGTTGCGGAGATTAGGAGCTGGACCCCCGGCCTGGTGTCAAAGCCCAAACATCTGTCATCTGCCCATGGCATGTCTCTCCTGACACCACCTGGAAATTCTCCTTGCACTTGGAAGCTGCAGGAGAAAGGCCCATATAGGGCCTTTTCTTTTTATGAGGCATGGGGGATTGAGCCTTATGTCTCAGAGAAGGCTGAGCTGCTGACCCTGTGCCATGGTGTCAGGTTCCCTTCTCCTTCATTAATGCAGTGGCCCAACTCGGTGCTGGTGCACCGAGGAAGATGTGCTTGGACCTACGGATAGGGATTTCTTGGGCTGAAGAGCCACCTCTATCAACAGGACTTCGAGGCGTTGAGCCCTGCCCTTCAAGGTCCTCGGCTCGAAGGTTTTGCAGCTCAGGCAGCTGGTGCTGGTGCCTCTTACCCAGACATTTCAAGCAGGCTGAAGGGAGGATCACTTTTCGGTATGCACTTCCCACAGTCACTGCAGACTTTGAAGCCTGGTGACCTCAGCATGCCCTGGCGCTGAGGCCACAAGGAGCAGGAATGACCTGCCTCCTTAGGCCCAAAGACAAAAACTAAAAACAGAACGGTTAATTACTTGAACCTTTAACACTTAATTAGAACTATTTACAGATGAAGATCTAACAGCTACCAGCTAAGAAGATTGTTCGCAGGAGTGTTGGGGAGTTCCAGCAACCGATGCCATGGAAAGAAAGAACTGAGTGGGGAGTAGGTTGGGCAGTGCCTATATTGGGTGCTATAATCAGCTCCACTCCAGAGGGCACCACTCTAACCCAATGGCTACTGGCTAGGGAAAATATTTTCCAGCAACTGAGCATGTGCGCACGCATGCACCTACATTGGAATGCACATGAACAATCACTCAAAAGAATAGAGAGAGCAAGCTTGGGGTGCGGAAGAAAATTCAGGATGTATTGTCCCATTCCATAATTATCTTCAAAACAAGCTAAAATATGACCATCCAATGAGAAAGCCCTGGGGAATAGAATAGAGCGTAAATAGATTAAAGGTAAAATGTTCAGGAGTGCTAAAAGATCTCTAATCCCAGGTGATTTTGTCTGAGATTTAGATTCCTCAGTGCCTAAATCACCTTTACAAACAGGATTTAGGGATATTAGAATCTCCAAACAGGCTGCAAAGTGGCCAAGACAATGAAGAATAGTCCAAGGTAGACAAAGAGTAAAGTTCAAAACCAGAGTAAGGGAATGCTGCAGAGCACACTCAGGAAAAGGAGCAGATCCTTGAGGTAAGGATAAAACACAATGCCCCTTCTCAACAAGAATGCCTACAATTGACACTATGATTTAGGCAATGTGCTTAGACCAAGCTGAAAGGGATGTGCGGGGGGAGGAGGAGAGAAGAGAGGAACTGACATACCCTCAAAAGCAAAAATGTAGGGAATGCTAACAGGTAGGGAAAAACCAAGAGCAAAGTGGACGATTTCAATGATCTTATGTATTTCGTAGTAGCCATTCTAGAAATTTAAAACTAAGTATGTATCAGTCTGCTTTGTGTAAATAGTCTACTTCAAAAAACAACCACATGCTACTCCCAACCATTAGCAAACAATGTCTTTCAGGACCCTGGAAGTCACTTAGGGAGCTGTTTCTCTTCTTTAGGAGACTTTAAAGAAGTCAATGAAAGTGATAACTAGATCATACCCATGTAAGGGTGCGGATTCCAAAGCTCCTGCAGTCCTGTCTCCTTTTTAATGAAAAATTCCAGGCCCAGTTGTGCTGTGCATGTCACTGCATTGATTCCTTTACCACACTAGATGACTTGCAGCAATGTAGACAACACCATACCTCTGCAATAATAATTCTTCCTTCACGAATACTCAGCCTTTGTTTACCAAGTCAGAAGAGAAGTCAAAATACGGCCTCTCTCAAAATGGAGACTAAAAATAGACACCACTACCAGGACAACTTCCAGCAAAGCACTGTGATGACCTGAAGGCTTACTCAAAGCTCAGTAATACTATTTCACATAACAAGTAGTAGTCTTGTGGCACCTTATAGACTAACATATTTTGGAACATGAGCTTTCACGGGCAAAGATCTGCTTCGTCATCTGAAGCCCACGAAAGCTGATGCTCCAAAATATGTTAGTCTATAAGGTGCCACAGGTCTTCTCGTTGTCTTTGAAGATACAGACTAACTCAGCTACCCCTCTGATAATTCACATGATGTGCCACAGTTTGAAAGGCATATCAATATAAAGGAAGAATATAAAACTATTTTATTGACCACTGCTCACCAGTATTTACAATAAAGTAAACAATATACAGTATGATGACATTGAAATTACTACAAAGTTAATTTTTACCTGGCCTCTTTGCGACTAAGTTACGTCAAATACTAAAAAGAATAGTTCTACATGTTAGGGATGGGGTAAAGAAGATACATGCACACCAATAGCATAGAAGACTATAAAACATTTATGACTTGTTTAAACATGTGTTATGATGTGGTAATAACTATGGAGGTTCATGAAAGTTTAAAAAAAAGCCTTTACCTAATATGAAGGAAATAGTATCAAATGCTGTCCTGTCATTAATGAGGCAAGTTGCAGAATGCCTTCATTTACTTGCTGTTGATGCAAAAACAAAAAAAAAAAACAAACACTACTTCAAAAAAAAATTTACCAACTCAATTCTCATTAGAATTTAGATGTTTCTCACACAGCTAATAAATCAAAGAATAAAATCAAAACCCAGGTTTTAATATTCATATATATATATAAAAAATGCAAATGATTATTGTGCTTCATCTTCCGGACATGAATGCCAAGTTAGTCGCTCTTCATAAAAAGCGATTACAATCTGAGGACATTTCATGTTAGCTTCTTTGGCCAGCACCAAGTCTGCCTCATCCGAGTCTTTCCTAAAAGGACAGAATTGAAAAAACAAACAGAACAAAAACCAAACAAGTCATGAGTTTAAGATCTATTACTGAAACAGATGTTTGCAATTCATATTATGATGTATTTCATGATCAAGGAGCAAATGTTTTAGAAAAATCTATCCTTTTTAAATCACCACTAGCAACTTTCCAGAGGCCACCACTCTGAGGGCTTATCTACACTACCATGCAAGATCAACAGAGTCAGGGTCGATCTTCTGGGGTTTGATTTCATGTGTCTACTCTGCATGCACAAAATCAAGTTTTCAGGGGTCACAGTCAACCACTGTACTCTTTGTGCGATGTGAGAAGGGAAGTCGAATGGAGAAACTCTCCCATCAACCTTCCTCTGTACAGACAGAGAGACAGAGACAAGTTAGCCAAGCAAAAATACATCAGTTTTAGCTACACAACTGGCGTAGCTAGAATTGGGTATCTATGGTCGACTTTCTTGGTCTCATGTAGACATATCCTTTAAAAGGATCTTTTCAAGCTATCAATTCTGGATCACAATCTCCAGTTAGCAGTTCAATAGAACAGTCCCCAGTTTTCCCTGCCAAATCTGTGTTGTTTTAGAGTCACATTTTGCTGCAAAATTTTTCTTCTCTTGTTTGAGAGCGCCACAAAGCCAGAAAAGGAATCACTGTGCCAAGAAAACACAGACTACACACTACCATTGTACTGGACAGGTTTTCCTTTATGTATTGCTTCTAATCGCATGTAAAACTTTTCAGTCAGATGTGTGATTTTCAAATTCAAATTATTACTTTGCGTAAATATGACAAAATCATTAAATCCAACTGGATAAAATGCTGGCAATCAGATTCACTCTGATACAGGATCAGAAGTTGCAGAGAAAATGTATGAGAGAAAAATATAATTGATACCTATGTATTTTAAAATATTTTACTGATGTCACATGACTGCTGCACATCTGCATTTCAGAAGTAAGCTTGTGGCATATAACAAAGCATAACCTAGTCACAAAGACAGAAAATAGGAACCAATAAGTTCTCTCATTTTTGCTGTATTTTTCTGTTTTGTTTCTTCACTGAAGATTGCTACAGAAATTCCAAATTGCCACAACTTGCTCTTTATAAATATCCCAAAACTTTACACAGACACTACCTGTTTAAGAAGATGAATACCAGCTTTTTGAAGTGCAAATCTTTGAATATTTGGGCACAGGACACAAGCGAGAGACTGATATTTTTCAGGCAATTCAGGTGGACTTCACTGGAAGTAAAATTAGACAAGTGCTCTGGAAGATCCCCTAGAACAGGGTGAGCTAGAGCAAGCTCATGTTGCTTTCAGGCAGTGCCACTATGGGTGGGAGGGTAGGGGGGGCCAGAAGAGGACACCACCCCTGCAGTCACTGGAAGCGATGTGTTTGTTCTGCTCCACCCCTGGAGTGGTGCAGCCTAAGAGCAGCTTGAGCTAGAGCAACGTGACTGTTTGTGGTCCTCTTGGGCTGCGCTGCTCCAGAGAGGGGCATGACTGCCCCCACAGTCATGAGAAAAGGCATAGCTGGGATCACCTGACTGTGCTCCCCTGCAACCTCATGGTGGAGCTGATGGTGAGTGCAGGGTGAGGGCAGAATGTGACTCCTCATGCACCTGCCACATGTTGCTCCTGCATTAAATATGGCCTGTGAAGATTGGAATTTCATTTCTAACATTACTATTTGTTCAGGACAGGTATTCCCAAACTCAAACAAGTAAACTGACAGCTCTCGGTGTTGTATAAGCCTCTGTCCTGTCCTGTCCAGTCCACTACAATGCAGATGTTAAGTTCTGTAACTTTTAATAATTGCTAGCTTTAAGTTTGGTAACTTTCTGCAAGCTTCTTAACAATAGCTTTGTTTTGTACATGTAGATTTGTTCTATACTATATTTATTCCATCAGCTTTGTTTTGTGGGAGGTGCTGGGTCTATATTGAGTATTATTAGTAAGACAATGCTTATGGAGACCTTGAATCTTGTAAGAAATCCTGGCTGTCCCCTTTGGAAAAGGCCTTTCTTTCTGAGGTAAGCTTTCCTTTGTGTGACTGAGGAAAGCGTCAATCTGTGGGTGTTACGGAATCAATCCCTGAAACCAGTCTGTTTGAACAACCAGCTGCCAGCAGCACCTAGAGAATAAGAGCAGCCAAGTCCTGAGGAAAAAAAAAAAATCTTTCCCTTTCTCGGGTAGAAGCCCCATCTGCTATTAGCCATGAGTCATCAGCTATAGAGTCCTGGTTGTACAATATCCTATGGTGCACAGACCGGTCTGAAGTTTATGAACGGAGGGCAAAGCTACCATCACCACTCTGCAAGACGAGCCCTGGCTGGGGGAGGAGAGGGGGCGCCCAGGAGGAGGCCCAGGGCCCTGTCCCTCTTCCTCCCTTCCCAGGATGGATGGTACTGACTGCTCCCAAATGCTCAAGCTGACAAACTCATACAGTGCCCTGGATTCATAACTGCAGCCAGATGCACTGGACCCATTATGCCTTGGCTTCTTCCACTGTTCTCATGCAACTTCACCTCTTTGAGTTCAACCATGTAAGGACAGGAGCGCAAGAGGATGTGTCCATGTTTGGAAGCTAGCTCCCCCATTTTCCTTTAATCCAACAGCAGCATTTATTAAAATACATATGAGTGTCATGCTGGGGTGGGTCTCTCTAAAGTATAATAAGGTAACACTTCTCATTAATTCCAAAATCGCTTCTCACATATTTAAACAGTTTGGATCACAGCTGTACACAAATCACTTACCACTTCATTAGAAACATAAGTTCTCCACTGCTATCTGTAGCTCCAATTATCCGTTCAGGATCAAGACCTCTTGCAAACCCTCTTGGTTTATCAACCTATCAAAGAGGTTGAAATGTTCATCTCATTTAGCATTAACTTTGTCATTTTAGGAGGTGTCAGACAAGTTACACCTTATATCAAGTCAATATTTCACCATTTTCACGTTAGACGGAACCACTGAATTAAATATAGCAAAAGAGATGAATTTACATAATCAATATACACACTTATTTTAGAAAAACAGGTGAAGGCAGGCAAGATCTTTTTAGTGGAAGCTAAATGTAAAGGTCAGGGAACATTTCAACACCACTTCTAAATGATTTTATTAGCAACATGCAAACTACAGCCAACTTCCTGGATTTAGGAACATGGTAATAGCTCAAGGTAGAAGTGGATTAAAATACAAGCTTGCAAAGAGTTATTTTTTATCTCCACAAAAGAAATCACCAGCTTGTCAATAGTACCATGCAAACATCAGAGTATACAGTCATTGTTTACAAGACAATACCCTTAAGACTAAATCAAAACAAAATAAAAAATAAAAAACACACACCCTCTTTTAACAGTTTATAAAAGATTAATTTGCTTAACATTCACTTTTGGGGATAATTTAAGAAGACTGCCTAGCATCATATAAGTGAGGCTATGATTTAGTCCTGGGTATTTTTAGTGAAAGTAGAGAACAGATCCTGGGTGATAAGAAGTCATGGCCAGTGACCTGTCCATTACTTTTGCTAAAAATACCTGTAACTGATATTAAGTGGCTAGAGGCAGGGGTTGCTCCAGCAGACATGGCTGGGTGCACTGCTGCTGCTTCCGAACAGTGCCCAGGACCAGCTTCTAAGATTTACAATGTAGACAGTTCTACAAACTGAAGTGTTACAAAACAACATTTGGCACAAACTACTGACCACTGTGTACTTTTATACATTAGCAATAAAAGTCAGAAGGACAGCTCTATAGAAAGAGAACAAGTTATCTGGTTTGCCCTTCGATGGTCTTAAAGGGCAACTGTGTTCTCCTCACCCTTCCAACTCTGCATTTGAAAATAGATTTTAGTCCAGCCATTACCCATGAGACAATTACTTTTAAGTAAGGTCACTTACAGCTTAACTTAGTTGACAGCATCCTTCTAAAGTACTGTATGTTTAGAAGATGTGGGAAGAGATACAAATAATTGAGTCGATTTCTTTGACTTTCAAGAAAGTAATCAACTGTTATGGTTTAATCCATAGGAAAATAGGAATTGCCAGACTAGGTCAAATCCAAGGTCCATCTACTCCCGTGGTGTCCAACACAGTAGACACGTGACTATTTGACCTGCTGAGTATGGCTAGTTGGCTTGAACAATAAATATATTTTCAGAATAATGCAACTACAGGCCGAACCTCTCTAATCTGGAACACTCTCATCCAGCAAAAACTAATCTAGCATGATTTTAGTTAGCCTGATGACCACTTACCACAGGCGTGGCCAAGTTTCTCGTGGTCCCATGAAGTTTGTTTACAGCCACCACTCCTAGCCTTCAGTGTTCTGTGCTGTTATCTACCTGTAATTTTACCTCGAAATGTTTTCTACGAGCCCAGGAAGCAGTGGAAGTGTTGGTAATGTGCTAGAAAATATTAATCGCCTGTCATCCAGCAAATTCTTTTGTCTGCCACCGGTCAGTTCCTGAGCCACTATAGTGGCTACTGCTTTAGAACTAGTTGGACTCCATGGATCCAGTACAATATGCTGAGCAATGGCCTATGCCAGAGGAAGATGTAAAATCACTAGCGTAGGCAGACATGGAATAACGTGTCCCCAGAGGTCTCACCCTGATCTTTAATTGTTAAGAGTTAGAAAGGGTAAGTACGGTAAACCCTCAAATTATGTGAGGGTTGAGTTTCTGCAACCCCCACGTAACTTGAATTTTTGTGCGAGCTGAGGGGAGGTGGGAACCATGGGGCAGCCTGACTCCCAGCTCCCCTCTGCTTGCAGAGAGGGGAAACGGAGCAGGGTTGCAGCCTTGGTTAGTTTCCTGGCTCCAGCCAGAGAGGAGAGGAGCCTGGAAGCAGAGACAGCTTGGCTCCTGGCTCTCCTCCACTCCTTGGAGCCAGGGAACTGATCAGGGCTGCTGCCCTGGTCAGTTTCCTGGCACTGCAAGTGGAAGGGAGCTGGGAGCCAGGCTGACGCTTGGTTCCCAGCTCCCTGCCACTCTGGGAAACTGCTCCTATCAGGGGCAGCAGCTTGACTCACAGCTGTTGCCCCTGACAGGAGCAGCAGTTGCATTAATCTGAGACACACAACTTGACTGCACATCTCTTAAGGGTTTACTGTATGTGGTATCAAGAATAAACAATGACACACTGCCTTCCCTTGCATGTTGAACAGTAACAGAGAGGAAGCCGTGCTAGTCTATACACTATCACCTCTAACCCATTCCACTCCCTGCTCCTGCACTCTCTCAGATTCTGCACCCTATTCCCCTGCCCCACAGCACCCTCCTTCACACAACCTCCAACCCAGACTCACGATATTAACGGAGGTGGTGCAGGAGGAGTGCAGCCCTTTACCACTTACCAAATTCTTAGAGTAGTCCCCCCACCCCACATCTAGAAGTGCTGCCTACCCCTGATCTAGACCATCCATGACTGTTATCTAACTTGTTTTTTGCCATTGGTTCAGGGACAAAACTTGGGGCACCATAATCCATGATGAAAATTGACCATTTAATCCTATTTGTAGGAACAACAACAGGTCACACTGTTGCTATCATCCAGGAATACTTAGCTGCTTTAAATGGAACTTTTTAGAAGTCTAAGGAAAAACTGATTGACTATTCACCACTTTGTGATGTTCAAATACGTGAGTATTTTCTTTTGCAGAAGCCATGTTGGCTAGAATCCTCTCTTATGATTTTTCAGACGGTTTACAATTATTGTTGTAAGCCACTTTCCCAGGTACGCATGTATGGCTTGTCTATAATCCTGTAGGCCACCTCTACAGTTTTTTTTTAAACTACAGGTACACACATTCAACAAAAGAAAAACCACATTTGTATATGAACAACTTTAACATACTTACAGAATCCCTCTTTTTCTTTGATTTACTGTCATCGGATTCACTATCTGATAATGATTTTCTTTTAGCCCCATCTGTTTTTTCTTTACCAGCTTTCTGGGAGTTAAGAAAGGCTTCAATTAACTCTGGACAATCTAAATTTTCTTCAGGTTCCCATGTGTTGTCAGCACTGAAATAAAAATACACATAGCTCATGAAAGACGATCAAAAGCTCAGAAACCTAATTTAGGCAGGTAGCGCACAATAAGTAAAAGCTTCTTCCCCATAAAGTGAAAAAGGCTTCTTAAACCTGAGGTAGTATACTTTATTTTCTTAAATGACCTTGCAGTCATCAGATGTGCACTAGAAGTTATGCTCTATCTTGAGAAAGGTTAAGACAGAAGAAACAGAGCACGCACAACTTTTTTAAATCCTCTACTTATGCACACTGTAGAAACTGGCTGGCCCTTCAAGATCTGTTGCCTTCCTTTTTAAACACCTTCAAAGACCACCATAGTACCAAGTTGTCTGAGAGGCATGAACAGAAACTGTGTGCTTAGTTTTATTTGCTACTTAACATCAAATATATTTAACTGTGTCTCTAGAGTGCCTCTCTCAGTACATCATAACACAGCCGTAACAAACAATGCCCAGCAAGGGGACTCCCCAAGATATTTTCAGTCATTGAAATATACTTGGGTACCTTGAGGCAAGTCCCATGAACATCAAGACTAAGCAAGTTACTGCTACGTACATCTAAGCAGAATATGCACTTTGACACAAAACACAGGCAACTATAGTATGAACATCTGGAACAATATACAATTATATCATGAATGAGTTACTCCTGAGGGAATTCTGTTTCCTCACAAATAAAAAAAAAAATTCTGTGCACATTATAAAATTCAGCAAATTTTATTAGTCTATAAATAAATGTGGAGACTCAAGGATCATATGGGGAGAGTAAAGACCATTGACTGCAGCAGTAAGAGATCACCCTGCAACCAACTCCCAGGATAAGGTTGCACCCAACCACAACACACTGCAAGGGCTGGGTCTGCTCTACACCCCTACATGTGGTGGTGCCGAAGGCAGTGATGCTCCAGCCAGGCTGGAGCAACCCTGGCCTGCTGTGAGAGGGGCCTTCCCAGCACCTCCCCAATCCATTTGATCGGTTAGCCACTTAAACCTAGCATTTTGACTGGTTAACCAAATTAAATGGCATTTTACATCCCTATTGGGGAGTTCCATGTAGATGGGCAACGGTACGCTGTGCGATGGGTCCAGGTGAAGGTGGTTAGGTCTCACTGTGGTCCCAGTGTATGGGTGAGGGGGGTCAATGAAAGTGATTCAGAGACAGCTAGTTGGGAGCTGTGGGTGCAGTCCAGATAAAGGGAAGGGCGAGGCTCACCAGGCTGGGGGTCCAAAGGGCCCACTGAATAGGGGAGCCTTAGTTGTCACCAAGGCGATGCCTCATTCAGGGCTCCTGCTTCCCACCCCCACTTCCCTTCCTTATCCTCCCCACTCTCCAGTTTCTCTTTTCTCCACGGGAACTCACTGTTGTACAGAAAACAGGATGGTTTCCAGAACACAGAAGGGGAGCACGACTGGGACTGCAACCTAGAAGGCAGTGTCCAGCTGCAGTCAGTGGAGCAGAGCAACACACTTTTACCCAGCAAGCCCTGTGTGTGCGGAAATGGAAGGGAGTAAGTGGAACAAGGACCACTCCACCTGTGCTTTGGGGGCACCAATGCCTCTCCTGAACTCTGCCCCTGGACACCCCCAGCCAACCTGAGCCTAACTTCCCTTTGCTTCTCCATCATTTTCTGCAGGGAATCAAAGAAATCTGTAATGAGACAAGTTCTTTATGAGTGCAGTGGTGCACAATTCCCCTAAGACTCATGTGTGCAAGACTGTATATGTTCTCAGAGTAGGTGGGATATATGTTTAAGGCATTACATTTTTTCAGACTGATGGAAGTGTAAAGTCCCATAGCTAACCTTCAGCAGAGTGAATTCACTAGTGAAGCAAACCCCAAGTCCCTCTTGAATGAGCTGAGCTCAGATATCCATCTCTGAACTATATTGGCTAAGGTCTGACTACAATGCTTTAGCATCTATTTAAACTATCAAATAAAAAGAGTTAAATCAGTGTCACATCTAATGAGGATCTAGTTATAGCAACAAGAGATTATCTATACTGAAAAACAATGACAGAGTCATTAGCGAGGCCTTACTGAAATGCTTACTTCAGATTTTCTTTTGTTGTCCCAAAAAGAAAATCCTTAAGTGGTTAGTCAGAAGAATGAATATATATACTTACAATAAATCTGCTTATTTTGAAACATTATGGGGTACTGACATATGATGAGCCATCCACTGAAAATCTAGTATACAGCTCCCCTTCCCTTTCACAAATTTAAAATAAAGTTATTGTAAATGAATGAGTATATATTTTTAGACATGGTCTACACTACAAATTTAGGTTGCTATAACTACCTTGCTCAGGAGTTGTGAAAAATGAACATCCCAGCCAATGCAGCTAAACTGTCCTAATTCCCAGCATACGCGGTGCTACATTTCTCCCATTGACCTAGCAACCACTTTGCAGGGAGGTGGAGTTACACCCAGTGGCACAGGCAATATCTTCACTGAAGCAACTGTACCACTGATCATTAATGGGTACAGAATCCCTTACTTCTACAGGCAACATAGTGGAAAGTATCTAATGGACTTTAGGGGCTAGGAGTTAAAAAAAAAAAGGCATTTGGAATTTCTTACTCTGTGAATCCTTTCCATTTCAAGAAGTATTCAACTTTCCCATTTACCACACGTCTGTCCAGGACTTTCTCCACAACGAATTCTTCAGGCTCTGCTTCTTCAACTTTTTTACCTTTGCCGTTCTGTTTCTTTCCCATTTTCTGCTACAAAAGAAGTTTAAAGAACGTATTTTATATGCTTTATATAGCTATTTCAATGGCCATGCACAACCTTTGCTCATTATGTATCACAGAAATGGCAACTTATTCACACTGCACCTGTGGCTCAAATTCTAGATTAGTGCACCTGGGCAAGTAATCAGAGTGCTATATTTCATAAGATACTTAATAAAACATCCAACACTGAGCACCAATCTTTAATAAAAAGGCAAGATAGTTTTGCCCATACAATTAATGGCTCCTTTTCCTTAGTTCTCATTTTACTTCTTTTTCAAGTGCCAAAACTCTCAAAAAGTTCTACAGAAAAATCTAATTTAACACCCACAAAAAGGCAATGTACTAGAAATAGCATAAAGGCATATGCACACATCAAAGCATTATGGGAACTCTAAGGTGGTGACCAAAACAGGGATGCTATTCTGTCTAATAAAGAGAGAAAATTAAAGGCAATTAGTTACTACTTTCCTCCCACACCCTCCAAAAAGTAAAAGGGTGGACGGGAGAGGACTGAAGTCATACTACTACATCAAGCTTGATGCTCTACAATAATTGATAACAGCTTCCAGCAGGATGCATTACTTGTGATATTCTCCCCCCAACATCCTTACCCATGCACCAATGTAACTTCCACTCAGATGTTACAGAGATGCAAAAGCCTAAGATAGCTATGGTTAAAGTACAGTGTTTAATGTATTAAATTTCTCTAATTAAAACTTTACAAATGTTGCACTCAAATGTACATTATATTGTTTAACATCCTTTAAATGCTTAAAATAAAATTTACATCCACATCATCCTCAAGGCATTCCAAGTTTAATAAGGCACAATTAAACGTATTAGGACACATGATAATTTTCTTGTTCATAACCCTAAAAGGCATGAAACAATTTAGTACTGTCACATTCAGTGTTTGGAGTTCTATGTGACTAAATGCAGAGTTTTGGTTGCCATTTTGGATGTGCTCCTTATGGGAAAGCATTCAAAATGGTAGCAGGACTTTTTAGCTCGCACAGTGCAGTCCTATGGGAACGTTAAATTAGGTAGTGCTGTCTCTTTTTGCTTACCAAACTACTTTACTACTGAACACAGCCTGCTATTATAGCACCGGCAATGAGTACTATCTACAATTAATATTGACATTTTGAGAAAGCAATGAAGCAGTTGTTTTGAAACTCAGGCTCAAAGTTAGCTCTTTCCACTTTCTGTAATTTAAGATTTGAAGTTATTTGTATTATTTTTAAAAAACACCCATAATCTTTGAGGATCCTTTTCCTAATTAGGACTTTCCTAAATCCACCAACTTCAGACTTCTAGTTAGCAAAATTGAACAATCATGCAACAAAATACAACAAGGAAAGAGGTTCAACATTTCTGTTCTAGATGTTATATATATAAAGATACCAAATGTGGTTTTTTTTGAAGGAACAGGAGATTTAAGTATAGTATTCGCAAATTGGCTTTAAATCTTTAATTTGCATATCCCAGAGATGACATTCTGAGCGTAGCACCATTGTTTTAAGAGTGTCAATGTAAGCACAGAAGTGTTTTTGGCCTCCGCAGAGAGCACACAAGAACAGATCAAGACTGAGAGAAAGGAGTAATATGAAGAGGTTAAAGCTATCCTCTTAAGACAGCTTCCCAGGAAAGAAAAAAGGCGTGAAGGACAGAAGAGACATAGATAATGATGGAAAAAGTAAAAAGGGAAGAAAGTGACAACCTTCATAGCACAATAGTATTTAGAGTTTATGATGCTCTCCAAACATTATATAAATTGATATAACTTTTTGAAAGCAATTCTCCTTTGTGCTTTGACTCAGTACGAATGTGAATTGGAGAAAGTAAAAAAAAACCAAAAAACCCACCTCTTTTTTTCCCCACAAGTACAAATTCAGACCCCTAACAATTTAAAACTTAAAAATGTGTCATGCACAAAGCCTTCAATGGAAGCATGTGATTTTTTTATTCTTTTTAAGTTTGTTTGAAAAATCATCATGAACATTTGATATTCATTGGCCATTACTATGTAAGCAGACCTCAAATGGACATCAGGACAGATCTTAAAACTTTCTCCTTGCTCCTTATTACTTTCTAGCATGCATCTGACTACACAGCATGAAGAAAAATAGAGAATCCAGCTCAAATTTGTGTTCTCTGTGGATGTATGCTTCTACATACACTTCACCCAACAGAAACATAGAACTTTTGAAGTTGTTAATGAGAAGAAGAGCCACTGGATCATCTGGCATCTTCTCCCATACCTGGGCACACCATATCCTGGGCATTTTAAAGTTGCAAGTTCAAGTCAAGTGCACTTCACTTCCTTTCCTACATTCAAATTCACTTAAGTAGCATACACACACACAACACATTACCTTTAGTGTATGATCACTCACCTTGTAAAGTTTATACAAGTTACAATACCATTAATGTAGCATTGTGGTAGATAGCTTAGACACATGAAAGTCACAGTTTCAACAGAAATATTAACTGTCCCTCTCCTAGTAGAAGCAGCATTGCTCCTATGAGAACCATTAACTTATTTTCCTGACCTGTGCAAGTAAGTTCTAAAAAAAAAAACCACTGACTGCATCAAGAGGTTCTCTTCCTCTCCCGTGAGCATTTTAGACCAGATATTATCTCACTCACATTAGGAAGCTGGAGCACTAACTTCTATTAGAAGTTATGAAGGTTGATAAATTGCTTACACCACTGTTTCCCAAATGGTGTTCCACAGAACCCCGGGGTTCCGTGAAGTGAAAATAAGGGTTTCACAAGAAAATTCCATTACAACAGCTGACTCCTCTGCAGCTCCCTGCCCTGCCTTCACTGAAGCAGTATAACTAAATTTAATTGGTTTAACAGCTGGCACAAGGGACCCAGCCATTAAACCAACTGAATTTAGTTCCATTAGTTCAGTGGCAGCAGGCCAGTGAGCCGCAGAGAGCCCCTCACACACCCTGCTACCCCAGCAGCCACAACTTCTGGTGGGTGTGGCTTAGCACCCCCCCACCAGCGGAACTCCTCCACACCAGCCTTCCTTCTGCTGGGCCCACTTGGCTACCCACCACCGGCTCCCCAGCAAGCGCCACAGATGGGTTAGTCCCAGGAGCCAGGTTTGGGTATGAGGTGGGTTAATCCTGGGGGTGGTGGGAGATGGGGTTGGGGCTGAGAGAAGACAGGGGGCCTGATTTGGAGGCTGGGGTGGGTAAAACCTGGGGGGGAGGCAGTTTGGGGGCCCAATGAGAGTAGAGCCTCGGAGTGGGGTTCTGCAAAGTTCTTTCAAATTTAAAGTTTCCATGGCCAAATAAAATGCGGAAACACTGACTTACATTACTGCAGTCCAGTGAAAAATAACCAGATAGTTAAGGGGCAGGAAATGGTAACAATATTTGTTTGGATACAGGATGAACTAATATCTACCGAACATAAACATTTGTCTGTTTTTTTAACCCAACAAATCAAGCACTAGCCTCCATACTTCTGTCCTTTACAAATGTGTACTGCAATAGTTAAAAATACTAAACCAACTTCTGTGACATCCATTTGTTCTTGATTTCAGAGTTTTTTGGCTCACAGTTTATCATCAAAAAGTTTCACAGGAACTGGACACCTGTCAAAGCCCTGTTACAATGGTCCAGGTAGTGGGAGACAATGATCTCTGCTCCTATGAAGTTCAACTGAATTATTTACTAATAACAGTTCCAACAGCAATCCTAGCTATACCCCCATCACGTTAGCATTAGTCAACAGTATTGTGCCTATGGTTGCAATTATTTCCCTAGAACAGCTAGGGAGAGGTTAAAATGAGTATGTTGTTATCCTATTTAACTAGACAATGAATTACATGGGGTGCTGAAAGGAGGCTAAAAAATTCGAAGTGTTTTTGATTAAAATCTATTAAAATAATTTTCACTGAAAGTCAGAGAGCTGAACTGGAGCACAGGCCTCCATTAGAAGAAATTTTGTTTTGTTTGTGTCTCACTGGAAGATGGTAGTTTTACTTAAGCCAAAGTCAATGTCCTTTCTATTAGCCTTACATTCTGGATCTGACATTTTATTCAGAATAATGCTGGGGAGGAGAGATGTGGATGTATCTCCTACATGGAGATGCCAAGTTATAATTTTGAAGAAAAATACTGTGGTTAAATCCTTACATATTTTAGGTGCTCATGAACTTACCAACGTAGTTTTATTGGAGGCCATTTTTATTGCAGACTTGCAGAGCTTTTACTAGAAAAATGCATGACAATTAAAAGGAAGTTTATGTTACTTCAGAGAAAGGCATCCCAATACAAGCATGGTCCTTGTTCCAACCCCCATGTGTTCACTGCACATAACTTGTCAAGTGCCGATTTAATCCAGAGACAGATTACTACTGTCTCCAGTGTAACGTACAAACACATCATTATGCTAACTATGATGCTTACTACTGAGCGTGCATGATGGGTTACAAGAATATCCTACCTACCTAAGGCAGAGATGTTTCAGAGAGAGGTAGGGAGAACCATGATGATGTACATTTCTTTAAACCCCATGGGGAAAGCGTTCAGATTCTAGCAGTTAACCAAGAAATATTTAAAAGCATTTGCATGGTACAAGTGAAATTTTAGTTAGCAACAACTATATATCTGTATCATAATACACCAGTAACCATGACACAGCAGGAAATATAAACAGCAGAATAGTACATTAAAGCAACTAAAAAGGTGCAAATTTAAGGATCAGAAAGCAAGAGTTAAGGCTAAGTGTAGGCTAGGGCTAATGTAAATAATTTGGCAAAATTACACTGTCTGTTGGAGAGCAAAATGGTTAATTTAGAAATATACTTTTCATTAACCTAAGCAGATTATATTAACACATGGTCTGAAGGAAAAAGTCATTCCCTCTCCCATACAATTGGTCATGGTAATATCACCTCTTTGGGAGCAGATTTAACTACCCATCCCTGAAAAATCACAACATGAGTAAACTAAAGAGAAACCTTGCTAGAAAAGGCCTTTGACTCAGCAATCCCACCCCTCCCAGACCAAGAGGTGACCCTGTAGCCACCAAGTCCGGTAGGGGGCAAGCAGAGAGCTTGGGCCTTGCTACTGGGTACCTTATCTAGTCTTCGTAGGGTGAGACAAAGGCCTGTAGGAGAGGAATGAATGGCAAGGCTGCGCTACAGGCCCGCGTTGGGCGCACACCAGAAGCGCGGTTGACCTAACGGGCCTATCCGAGCACTTGAGTAGGGCCAACCCACAGCCCAGCGAAGGGGGAGATGCCCTGCGGCCGCAAGACTGCCAGACCTGGCAAGTCATGTGCATTGCCCAGAGCCGCGTTCCACCATTTCACACGCACGCCCTGAGAAGAGGGCGACGGCCCCCGCCCAGTGCCACGTTGCCCCCTCGCCAAACACGACCATTGCTGACCTAGGCGGCCCACGGAAAAACCGCCCTCAGGGCTGGCGGCTTCGCTTTGTCTCCTGAACGCTCCCCCTCCTCCTCCACCGCTCCCGCCAGGCTGCTCCCAGCCTCGGCGGCTAAGCACGCCATGCCCCCCGAGCCTTCTTCCTACGTGGGGGAGGGGGAAACACCCACTAGAGACCCCGCGGCTCGGCTCCCCGGCCCCCTCCCCATGCCGCTGCCGCCCACCCGCCCTCAGCAGCCACACTTCAGGTGAGGTGCCTGTAAAAGGCGGGCAGCGGCAGACCGGTGCAGGTATTTCCAAAGCCGAGCCCAGCCCCAGGGGCTCTAGGACGCTGCCCAATTATCTGAGAAAGCAAGAGAAAAAGAGAAGGATACAGACTTCAATGGTGCCCGGCGGCTGCTCAGGTTGCCCGTCTCCTCCTGGCTCCCTGCGCGCACTGAGCAGCAGCGACATCTGAGGGGGGTGGGGGCAGAGGCTGGGGCGGCTGCTGCGGGGTGGGAGAGCAGAGCCGCGCGCAGGCTGGCGGCGGGGCACAGCGCACAACGCCGCCTACACGCGAGCTGCAGCCTCCCGCCGCCGCCACTGCTGCTGCCGTGTCGCCACCCGTGCGAGACCAAGAGAGAGGGGCCGACCCAGGCTTCTCTCCCAGAGAGCGGCTTGAAAGACGGGGACGCGGGCTCGCCGAGCGCCTGGGCGAAGCAAGATGCCTCGCGGAGACAGAGAAAGCGACTGGGTGAGTGTCGGGGCCCAGCGACGCGCGCTGTGGCCGCCTCGCGAACCTCCAAGGCCGAGCCTGGGCGCGGCTCCCGGACGGCCCTTACCGGCCGACCCGCCGGGAGAGCTCGAGGGTCCGTGGAGGGTTGGTCTGGGGAGGTGAGGTCGTTACAAGAGCTTGGAAGCCGGGGGGGGGGGCACTTTGCCCCGTTGAGGAGGATGGGGCCTAGCGGCCATACGGCCACTTCCTCTAGGGCGGGTGGCGCAAACCGCGGCCATTTCCCCGCTGAGCTCGCCGGGGCGGGGGGAGGGGAGCGGAGCCGCCGAAGCGCCATTTCCTCAGCGAGATGGGGATGCCACTCACCCTTTCTGCGGGGCCGCTGTGTGTGGAGTTAGCTACCGCGAGGTCCGCCTTACTCGTTCGTTAACTCTTGGGCCCGCTGGCGGCGTCTCGGAGCTGGCGCCAAAATCTGGCTACTTATCACTTCCTCCCAGGCAGCCGGAGGCGAAGGGGCCGCCCCGCTAACAACGGGGTTCTCGGGGGCGCGCACTCACCACGCTCCGAATTGACCCTAGCGGCCCCTGCCCGCTCACCGCCGCCACCACAAGTGGGGAGAGGGGGCCTTTGACTAATTATATCCCTTTTGCTGCGAGGCTCGGTCTCCGGGCGCCTTCGGTAATTTCCGGAAAAAAAACCCGAAGCGGGAGTAGACGCTGAGCCGAAGCGGCTCGGTTGGGCTCGGCACTGTGAGGCTTCCCGGGTTTTTTGCCGGAAATTGCCGAATGGACCTTGGTAGGGGAGGGTTCCGAGTTCGACTCTTTTCGGAAATTGCCGAAGTGGTTCGGGTGATGGTCCGCGCCTTTTTTCCGGACATTGCCGAAATGGAGTAGGTGCACGACGGTACCCCAGTCAGTTCTTTCTGGCAAACCCGTTGCCAGAGGCTGGTTGAATTTGTACTACACTATTAAAACGCAAGGAAGCGTTCCGCAGGCGTCCGGGCGCGCTCGCAGATTATTTAATTCCACTTGTATATACAGCCGGCCATAGTTAGATGAGGGGATGGGCTGACGGCGGCGTGGCGATGCATTTAAAAATACGTAACAAGGAAGCCATGACTAGAAAGGTTGGGTCGTATTCTCAAACGAGGTTACGTAGCCCATAAGGTGTATGATACGCAAATAGCGCAAATCTCGGTTGTAGAGCTGCGTAATGTGCGTAGGTGTAGTTAGTGTGTGTACGTAATGAAAGGCTTATGGGTAAGACACTACGCTGTTGGCGCAGATCGTGGACTTAGCACTTGCGCGTCCGCTAACTCGCTTGGTGGCGCAGTGGGCGAGTCTTGGTGCTTTTCCGTAGCGCAGACGTTAGAGGGGAGGAAGGTTCTGGAAGCGCCGACGGCAGTTGGGCTGGTGCGCAATAGAGGGAGGCGGGGGCACACGCTGCGGCAAGAGCGCGAGCGGAGGCGAGTCCTAGATCCGGCGCACGGACCGTTTAAGCCAGCTCCCGTTGCGCCAGCAAGCCGCGCGCGCCCGGCGGGTGACCATGGAAGGCAGTAAGCGAAGCGGATCTCTCTCTGGCCCTGGCAAGCGTCGGGATCAGTCCGGGGAGGCGCAGATGGTAATGGCGGTTTTAAGGGGGGGGGGGCGTAAAATGGCGGCAGGGTGGCAGGGAAGGGGCCCGGGCGGGAAGGCCGGGAGCCGCAGCCATGAAACGACTAAGGCGGTGGCGGTTCCTATAAGGGTGTGCGGAGAGGAGTGGCCCCGTGATCGAGCGGCGTATCTCGCTGCGGCGCGGGGAGGCGGATGGGGACAGCGGGTTTCCAGCCAAACCTGGTTGGGACCGGCCGGGCGCGGGGGTGAGAAGAGCCCCGATTAGGTACTTCTATGTGCCGGGCGAGCGTGCCACGTTCCCGCCGCAGCGCCTGGCGGCAGTTTTCTCCTGCAGCGCTTTCTCCAGAGGGCTTGGTGGTGTTAGGCGCCATTTTCCTTCCCTTGTCTAGTGGCGGGCGCCGGGATCTCCCGGGTCTGCCACATGGCGGGATAGGCGAGGCAGCTGCTCCACACCTGGAGATCTGCTGCTCTTGTTACCTTGGGTGGGGGCGCTGAGGTGGATTTGGAGTCGCGACTAGCTCCTTGTGAACAGAGGCTGTGCCGTGAATGGCCGCTGGAGCCTCTATTGCCCCCCCACCCCCCATCTCGGCGGCGCTCCTTTTTTGGCGGGCAAGCAATCATCGGGTGCTGAGCGGCAGCTGCCGGTCTCTCCCTCCAGCCGCCATTTTTGTTGATTTGCTCTTAATCTGTTGCATTTAGCAACAGGTTAGAGTCTTTCTCTGCCTGCCTTTGTAGGTGATGGTCTGTAACCATGTTGCTTGTGACTGGATACTGCCCTTTCAAGTGGAGGTGCCACATTTTCCCTCTTCTCCTTTGGAGACCCGCTCATGTGGTGGACAGTGTTAAATATCAGGGAGGCGCAGCGGTGTTAGTCTGTATCTTCGAGAACAAGACATCCTGTGGCACTTTACAGACCAACTTGTATTTTGGAGTATAACCTTTCATGGGCAAAGGCCCACTTCATCAGATGCGTGGGGGGGTGTTCACAACCCCCCTTCATTCATACATCTGATGAAGGGGGTTTTGGCCACGAAAGTTTATCCTCCAAAACATTAGTCTGTCGGGGCAGTATTAAAAGCTCTTAGAACAGGAGACTCCTAGGTGTAAGCCTGTTAGTCTGTAGGTTCACAAATAACTGGAGCCCATGAGAGTTCACTACCTAATACATACATTTGTTAATCTTTAAGATGCTACAGGATTCCTTATTAGGGAGAGTCCCGGTTTCTCATAAAAATCTAACTTGTGTGGGAAGGGTGCATTGTGAGAAGGTTTAAAGATGCTTATACCCTGTTTTTACAATATTTTCGTACAAAACTAAGAGTTTTTACCAAGATTGTAAATAGGTGGGGAAAACCATCAAATAACCTATATATGTTATACTGCTTAATGATGAATTTGATTTTTACTTTAAAGGTTTCTTTTAAGTTGCCACATGTAATACTTGATCCTTTTTTTCAATGCAAGTAAAAAGCCTGGTGTAGATATGCTAACTTAGCTCTGTAGTGTAAAGAGAGTACTGATGAAGAGGTTTCAGTCTGTCTGTTTTCTCTGCCATGACATTTTCTATATGCTAGAAGCATTCTTTTGTCTGCAAAAGTTTCATCTCTTCTGGGGGAGGTTGCCAGCATAACTATGTTGAGTAAGTTGTATTGTTTTTTTTTTCTTTAATACCTTTCTGACAACAGCTGTGTAGAAAAAAATATAGTGTACCTGGCAATGCTGTAATTTCCTGTTTGGTAGCTGATTCCCAAGGGTGTAATTTTGTTATTTTGATGCTTTTAAAGTAAGAGGCTATTTTCATTCATATCTCAATAGCAAGTCATGTATGTACAGGGGCAGAGGGGTTAAGGGATGTGTTTTAGTTCACATGTTAAATTATTAGTGTAGTTAGGGCAACTGCTAGTAAGATACTGTTAAGAACTAGGGGAGATTTAGAACTCTCAAAACTGAGTCCATGTCCCACCCAAGGCATGGTATGGCATGGGATCAAGTCTTTAAGTAAGTCAGTATTGTACATTCTGTTTTTGGTGCACCCTGTGAAATTAAGAGATGAGACTCCAATGACAAACCTCAAAATAGTTCTGTAGCTTATCTTTAACTGAAGTGGGTGGTGATGCTGAAACTTATTTTGTTGCTTTTCTGGATGAAACACATGCATAACATGTTCTCAAAGTTTCTTACTCTGAGTGTGATAGGGACTACACTGTCTACTGGGCTACCTATCCCCTTTTTCCTTCCTAGTTTCTTTGGCTGCCTCATGTCTCAGTACAAAAAATTATGAAATTGCATTTATTTTTAGCTGTCTTGCAGGAAACTGTAGTTACCACACGTCCTGCAAACCGCTAGAGGTTTCATGTCATACATTTAAGTAAGTATGGTAGATAAGGTGTTACCCTTTATTAGACCAGCTTCTGTCATCTCTAATATCTTAAGATGGCATGGGCAAGGTATGACCCTGGGTGCCGGATCCAGCCCACCAAGCCTCTTCAGCCCGTGGCTGGTCCCTACTGCTACAGAAGGTAGGGAGAGCTTCAGGTGATGCCCCTGTCCCCAGCAAAATCTTTCAGCTTCTATTGGTGCTCAGAGATTTTGCTGTGGTGGGGTCTGCGCCAATAAGAGTTGAGAGGTTTTGCAAGCTGGGAGTGGGGGGTAATGTCATATTTTCTCATCTCCTATTGGTCAGCTTCCAGCCAGTCGGGGCTGGGAGGTTTAGCTGGGGGTGGGGCAGTACCTGGAGCCCTTCTCCTCTCCCAGCACAGAACTTCAGAGAACAGCCAGTGGACTTCTGTTGCTGGCAGTCAGGGAAGTCTGTCTGAGGTAGTATGTTGACTGAGAGCTTCACAGGTAAATGCCTCCTGTCCAGAACCTGCTTGTGATCTAGAACTCCAGCTCCTTCCCAGGCCCTTCACCTGCTTCTGCACCACTCCCCCAGGACAGTGTCTTTTCCTGCATTTACACACTCTTCTGGACCTCTGCACCCCAGTCCCCTTCCCCAGATCACCACCCAAACCCTATACACCCTCCTTCCCCCTGCCCGAGGTCACAACTCCGTCTGAGACCCCGCATCTGCTCCTATATCCCCTTCCCCCGAGGTCAGAATCCACTCTTACACCCATACCCCCTCCCAGACTGTGCACCCCAATACCCCATTGCAGGTCACAACCATCTCCTTCACCCAAACTCCCTCTCAGACCCCACACTGTATCCTGCAGTCCTCTGAGCTCCCTTTTGCACACCACCTCCATCCCAGAACCTATACTCCCTTCAAAGAAAAGTGCTGCCCTTGACCACTTCCCAGAATCTTGAAATGGCCTTCCATTTAAAAACTATTGCCCTAGGATCAACAATAGTTACAACACTGATTAGTCTAATAAACTGTTATTTACTTGGCTTGTAATATTTTCTGAAGGCTATCTGTTGTGAATATATGTAACTTAAATTACTTACGTGCCAAATTCAAGTGTTTTGATCTAAGTTTCAGTCCTTTTCCCCATTCCAGTTAAGAGTTTGAAGTAAAAGGGTGCTTTGTGCAAATATCTTGTCCCACAGCATAGTGGCTCACATATTCCCATTGAGCAGGAGTTCTCAAACTTAATTGTACCGCATCCCCCTTTGGGCAAGAAAAATTGTTACAAGACCCCAGGAAGGGGGACAGAACTCTGAGCCAGCCTGGGTCCCCAAAGGGGAGAAGGCTGCAACCTGAGACCTGATGCTTACGAATGATGCCCTCAGGCTTTGGTCCCTTGTCCCAGCAAGTTTAAGCCAGCTCTGGTGACCCATTAAAATGGGTTTGTGACCAACTTTGTGGTCCTTTGGGATCCACTGCATTTTTTTAAGTTCTGGGCAGATTTATAAAGCTTGCATATGAGTTAGTACTTTCTGAGTCAGCTTTTGATAACTGTGTGCTTCTTGCTTTCATCGGGCTTTGCAGACTGTTTTGTAGCAGCGCAGTAACTGGAATTACAAAAGTCAGCAGTAGACATTTTTGTATCTTTTTTTGCAAGCCTGTCTACTGGCTGCTGAGCCTGAGAGAAAGCAGGACTTGCAGCTATATCAAAAGCAGATTTGGTATTTTCACCAGTAATTTCTTTTGGTTCCAGGGGAGCATCATTGAAGATCTTGCCTTAAGCAAGGTCAAGAAGGTTTTATTGGTCAGAGTGCTAATTCAGCTGAGAAGGAATTGAGGGGAATACTGCTTTTGAAATAACAAAAAAAAAAAAAACCCACAACAAATGGTTCATTTTAGTTTTGTTACATGGTAAGACTCTCTTTCCTTCTTTCAGCATGAGCAGTGAAACTGGTTGTCCAGCTATGCCTTACCTAATCATCTGGTTCTAGTGAATATTGTTAGGGTTACGTGCCTTAGTCTAATGTTGTAGCGTAGATAGTTTGAAATAGATTTTTTTTGAGCTACTTCCATTAAAATAAACTTTTCAAATAAAATCTGTTTTTATAAATTCTGTACGGTAGACCCTTGACTACATGATTTCGACTTGTGACTCTGGCAGTAATGCGAGTTAAAATTGTGAGTGGTGGGGAGCTGGGAACCAGATGGCAGCTTGACTCCCCTGCACTTGCTGGAGCTGAGAAACTGATTGGCTCTGCCATGCCTGGCTTCCAGCTGCCCATCACTCCTGGGAGCCAGGAAACTGATGAGAGCAACAGAGTGGGTCAGTTTCCAGCCTCTTGCAAGCAGAGGGGGAGCCCCACCTGGTTGCTGACTCCCAGCCACTCCTTGGAGCCAGGAGCCAGACTGCAGCCTTGTTCCCAGATCCCCACTAGTTGAGTCAGGGGAGCTGCTGCACTGGTCCGTTTCCTGGCTCCCTGCCACTTGCAGGAGCTGGGAAACTCACCATTGCTCCTGCACCTGGCTCTGGGCTCCCTGGTGCTCATGGGAGCAGGGAGCCAGGTGCAGTCAGGACCAGGACCCGAAGGCAGCTGGCCCTCTTCCCCTGCCTGGACCCAACTTAGGGGTGAAATTGACTTACCCATAAGTTGTGCTCCTGGGCAACCATGCTAAGTCAGGGGTCTGCTGCATTGGAACAAATTTGACCAAGCCAGTACTTTTCAAAATCATGCCTTAAAGTTTAGTGGGTTATTATTCAAGTCTCTTTATCAATATTCCCAGATTTTGTGTTAGTAATTGTCTCTTCATCCCAAGCATGGAAAATACAGCATTTCAAAATTACTTACCCAAGTGAAAGGATAAGCAGAATTTTGCAGTGGTTGGTTCAGTAGAGCCTTTAATTCCAAATAATTATTGAGTATTGGGTGGGGGAAAAAAAATAAGGCATCCATTCCATTTTCTTTGTTGTTTACTGCCCTGGACGATTTTACTGACTTAAAACTTCTAATTGGTGCTAGCAGCTACTTCCTTACCAAGATAGTAATACTTTTTCTCCACTTCCATTAAAAAAACTCTTTGGTTGTCAGTTGAACTCTTCATTACTAAGGCATTATTTGTAGTCCGGTACCATCGGACTAAACTAAACATGGTGTACACCAGGGGTCAGCAACCTTTCCAAGGTGAAGTACTGAAATTTGACCTTTTGGCTTCTGTATATGGTCTGAATGCTGTTGATACTTTTAAAAGTAACTAACAGTCCTACTTAAACCAGTTTCTTAAATAAAAATTCAGAGCTTTACCATTTAGGTGGTGATTGGTAGCATTAGCTGTTCTTTTAATAATCCACAGGTATGGCATGATTTTGAGCAAGCTCCCAGCTGCCTGGGGAAGGAGGAGCAGGGCTGAGCTGCTGGCTTGAGCACTAATGAAAATTTAGCTTGCCTGCCACTGACCCCTGTTGTGCACAGTGAAAATTGATCCTGATTCAATAAACTTTAGTTGTTTGTTGCTTTGAGTTTGTCATTTTATTTAAGATAAATTGCCTCATTCCTCCATTCTTAAATATTAAACTGTAATCGTGAGAAGTTTGAGAGCTGGGCATAACTGTTGGTTCGTGGAGCCCCTTGTCTGTTGCTGTTCTAAGCCCTGGTATATGTTTCCTGTGAGGCTGAAGTCCCAAGCCTTCTTTGCTCTAGTGTGGTAGATGGAGGACTGGGAGGCTCTGCATCTGCCCTTTCAGTGCAAAAGAGCCACAGAAACTCCTAAGCTATGGTTTGGCCTCCCTTGGTATATGCACATAATGGAGATTTGATTTATAAAGACTAAATCTTTGATTCATCTGTTTTTCAATTTTTTTAAAGTATTTCAAGCAATGGTAAATTGTCTTACAACTGAAAAACAATGTCTGTTGGCCTTCACCTAATTTCCGCAGAAAACAGCCCTCATATCTTAACTCTAAAATTGCAGTTTCTTGTTGTACACCTTATTTTTAAAGAGGTTTTGTAAGTGTTAAGTATTTGATAGACTGTGAAATGGTAGTTTCAAATATGAACACCCCCCCCCCCTTTTTTTTTTTTTTTATGTTTTGGCATGGCTACGACTTTGATGCCTTTTTTGGTACAAAATTTATCTCAACAGTAAAAGCTGATATAAATACTTTGAAGAGCGTTTCAGGTAAAATGGAGAAAAATAAGTTGCTTCCCATTTGGGGCCTGATCCCTATTCATATTTAAGTCAATGGCAAAACTTCATTAACATTAGTGATGCAGGATCAGATGGGCCTTTCATAAGAACTTTGATCAATTCAGCCACATGTGGAGAATTAGAAATTTAATTAATGCTTATTTGTTGAGAATGAACATACAAGTTCATATTATTTTAAAAAAGAAGTTCCCCTCCCCACCCTTTTGTGTGCCTCACATAGAAACTTATTTCTCCTTTTCTAGACTGTATTGGCTGAATTAAGAGCCTCCTTTTTGGAATGAACAATAAAAATCAATCTAGTAGAGGACACACCTCATCCGTTAAAATCTGTTTTTGTTTAAGGTGATGATGTTGCAGGGAGGAAAACTTGATGGCATTTTAGGAGCATTTTTCTAGTTCTGAGCATACTTAAAACATATTTTTTACTTTTAATATATTTGGGAGGGAAAGGAAGGTAATTTTAATGATATCTGTGAAAAGCTACTTTTATGATAGGTCAGTGTGTAATGGCAATAATACAGCTTCAGAGCATCACAATCGTGTTGAAAATGAGTATTCATAAATCTTTGTGAATATGCCTGAGAACACTTAATGAAAATTGCAAATGTCATTAATACTATCTTTTTTAAATTAGAGGGAAAAGGAGCAGTTTCGCAAACTGTTCATTGGTGGCTTGAGCTTTGAAACAACAGAAGAAAGTTTGAGAAACTATTACGAACAATGGGGGAAGCTCACAGACTGTGTGGTAAGTTGTATGCTGATAATGTGGATTTAAGAAAAAATGCATAAAAATGTCATGCCATTTTCTGAAATACTTGTAATAGTGTTGTGAAGTATATTGATGTATTTTAGAATTTGGACTGAATGTATAAATTGGTGAGTACTTTACATAACACAGGCACCTGAGGTTTTTGACTGCAGATCTTGTCTTTGCAAAAGGTCTGCTTGTTAGTTTTTGTTTTATATATGTTGAGAAGCAAAGAATACTTAAGTGCTGTGTTTGACTTTTGTACTGTGTTGCCTTACTTTTAACAGATAGCCTCGTGCCTGGTCTACATCCAAAAATTAGACTGTCTTAATTTCATCACTCAGGGTGTGAGAAAATTGTGTGTCCTATGAAAGAAACATTGTTCGAATGTCTGCTATCGATGCAGATGGGCCAGAGGGAAGAATTCTTTCAATAACCTAGCGTGGCTTAACGATATAGATGTAAAAAACCTTTGTAGAAATACTCTGCAGTAAGATACTATAATGGTACACCTGCAGCACCGTAGCAATGCCCTTGTGCAGTAAACTCAACCTCAGCTGTTTTACTAATAAGTTAATCTAATGTAATGTGGTTTTTTTGACAGTCTCTATTTACTTGTCCTTGTGGCCCATGTTTTTGGTGTAAATTGATTAAAACACAAATAATGGCTTTTGTGAAACTGGGAACTTCTCAGTAAAAATTTGTCAGACTGATAATGAAAGATGTGGTTTGTGCTTAGCTGGAGAGGTAACTTGAAAATTTACTGGAATAATAAAACTGCCTGACTTTTTGCAGGTGATGAGGGATCCTGCAAGCAAAAGATCAAGAGGATTTGGTTTTGTAACATTTTCCTCCATGGCTGAAGTTGATGCAGCCATGGCTGCAAGACCTCATTCAATTGATGGAAGGGTAGTTGAGCCAAAGCGAGCAGTAGCCAGAGAGGTGAGCAAAGTACTAAAAAGCATAGTCTTTTATGTTGTTAAACATAAGTAACTTTGACTTAATGGGAAACTAACTTATCCTTTTTTGATGCAGTTAATTTTTCTTGTAATTAAGAGGTTCTAGTTAGGGTTAGGTGCCTTTTTTCATTTTTCCTCCTTTAGCCTATTATCACTTGAAGAATCTTTACAGCAGGACGCATTCAGAGGTTGATTTCTGCCAGTTGAAATTTAGGATGTGATTGATAGAAGCTGTGTCTCAGCTTTTTAGGTTGAGTGACTACTACATGGGGGGGATGTTATACATCAGAAGCTTAATCCTTACTGTTGTAGGTTGGATATCTTTTTTCATAATTGAACCCTTTGAAGAGTTTGATCTTGTATTTAAGACTAGAGATCAAGGGTGTAAGATTCTTGCCCCGTTGAAGACAATGGTAGTTTTACTAGTGACTTGTGTGCGGCCAGGATTCCTCCTAAAGTTCTTCTGGCAATATTCTTTTCTGTGTAAGCAAAAGCAAAAAGTAAACACTTGGGCATTGTCTATACTACAGTTCCCTTTCAAAAGGGAATTCAAATGAGGCAAATCGGAAATGAAGTGCCGGTTCTCATATCACACTTCCTTTGCATAATTAAGTTTTCAAAAGAGCAGTGTTAGATGAGGTTCTTTGAAATAAACTCCGGTTTTTGAAATCGCCCTTCTTCCAAAAAAAAAAAAGGAAGAAAAGAGAACGAATACTGTCTACACTGCTGTTTCTTTCGAACATTTGCATTTCTGATTGCCTCGTTGCATTCCCCTTTCGAAAGGGAACTGTATTGTAAATGCAGCCTTCATGTATAATCATTTTCTTCCTTTCTACAGCATAGTCTGTTTTCCTTCTTGCTTGTTTAGAGCTTTTCACATAGCAACCAGAGAGAGTTGCTTTCAAAACTAGGGAGATGGTTGTTTTTTGTTTTAAAAAGGGGCAGAGGTGTTCCAGATAGCATGGTTTACCTGAAAACTATAAACTCACTTATGAAAATTTGATAACATTTCAAGTTGACTGTCTTCAATATCTGGGTGAAAAGTCTGTATGCAAAACTTTTTATCACCCTAGTAGCTTGGAAGGTGCATGTGCGTGTGTATAGATATAAAGATAAGAATTTAATTCTTTCAAGGAATCTGGAAAACCTGGTGCTCATGTTACTGTGAAAAAGCTGTTTGTTGGTGGAATTAAGGAAGATACTGAGGAACACCACCTTCGAGACTATTTTGAGGAGTATGGGAAAATTGACACAATAGAAATAATTACAGATAGACAATCTGGTAAAAAGAGAGGGTTTGGCTTTGTTACTTTTGACGACCATGATCCTGTGGATAAAATTGTATGTAAGTAAATTTTATTTTACAATTTCATCTAACGGTATTGCTATTTAGTGTCCTGCTATCAAGAATACTTAAGCATGTGGGTAAGCTTTTTGGATTTAATTGTTTATTTGCATGTATAAATGTTTGTACGAACAAGGCTTTCATTTTGAATCTGTTTATAAATTTGATGGGAGCATGCAATAATGCTACCTGAAATTATCATGTGTGGTTTGTTTTTTTTTTAATAACTTGCATTCTAGATGGATCATTATTGCAAAAATGTGAGGAGGAAAAATTTATTTTATTTTTGGTAACTTAGCCATTCCTGAATTAAACTCTAGAAGAAAAGTCTGGTGTGTGTAATCTCTTATTCTTAAATATTTGATTTACAGTGCAGAAATACCACACCATCAATGGTCACAATGCAGAAGTAAGAAAAGCTTTATCCAGGCAAGAAATGCAAGAAGTTCAAAGTTCTAGGAGTGGAAGAGGAGGTATTTAAGTTTCACTTTCTGCTTTTAGGTTCACTTTTCATATAACAAACACTTAACAGCAATCTAAAATCATTCTAGGTAATTTTGGGTTTGGGGATTCACGTGGAGGTGGTGGCAACTTTGGTCCAGGACCAGGAAGTAACTTCAGAGGAGGATCTGGTAAGGCTGCCCTTTTATTTTGGATTTCAGTTTGCTTTGTACTTTACTGTCATCTACTACAGTATTGGCAGCAAAACTTCTTTTCTAAAAGATTAAAAACATACCTCTTATTATGAAGAAACTAATTTTAGTGATTAGCAGTAATAAAACAGAAAAGAATTGGTATAAGTTAGTGATTCTGACAGTGTGGTCTTTGGACCGCTAGTGGTCCATAGCCATTTTGCAAGTGGGCTGTGGGCTCAGGACTTTCCTCTCCCAGTGGATTGGGGAGCCCGCCCTGCCTCTCCAGCCCTGCAAGCAGTCCACCCCATGTTACAGCTGCACATCTGTGTTTTTATGTTCCAGTAGTTTAATATGAATAATTTAGTATTTCAGATATTTAGAGAAAAGCACGTGCATTTTGTTGTCATGGTTGGTGGGCTGGTTATCCACGAAAAGTTTACATTAAGTAGGGTGGGCCATGGGCCAAAGAGTTTGAGAACCACTGGTTTAAATATTTGAAGTCGGAGGTTTTGACCTGTTAGTTCACGTTACACAAAAGGCTGTGGCCTTGTCTGGAGATTTGTGTGAGTAAATTATTAAAGTTTTCCTGTGAGCTTTTAAGTATAAATAACTGGTAACCAGGAAGCTGCTACCTTGACAAGTCCAAAAATGCAGCTGTTTCTTTAAGAGAAGATTTGTATGCTTTGTTAGTGATAGATGCATATTCCTTGGTTCAGGGTGCTCTTATGTCTGAAGCTTTAATTTCAGATGAGCTAAATGAAAAGAGCTTTAAGTATTTAAAGTCATTACATTCTTCTAAGATAATACCACCTAGAAATGGATGTGGGTGGGATTTTTTTAATCTGTTTTTAAAGACATACCAGTCCCCAAAGTAACTTTATTTATATTTAGAAAAGGTTTATTACAGTGTAGAGACCACAGATAAATTTTGAAATTCACATTTCAGACACATATAGTAATCCCCCCGCAAGATATGCGCGTTCAGCATGCGTGTATCTCACATTATGCAAGACGCGTGGGGGTGGGGAAACTGCAGCCCTGCAGCTGGAGTCTTCTCTCTCCCTTCATCCAGCTGTGCAGCTGTCAGAGGTAGAAGGCTCTTAGCCTGGTTCCCAAATCCCTACTTGAGAACCGGGAAGCTGACCAGCCATCCACTGGTCAGATTCCCAGTTCCTGCCAGCACAGGGGAGCTGGGAACCAAGTGGCAGCGTGAGCTGTTCAGTTCCCAGTCCCTCAAGCTGCAGGGAGACTGAAACCAGGCTGCCTCCTGGTTCCTAGCTCCCCAACACTCTTGCCCCCCTAGCTCCCCAGCACTCTGGGAGCCAGAAAACTGGCCAGACCTAGTGAGCGGGTCAGTTTCCTGGTTCCCCTCCACATGTGCAAAAATTTGAGTTACATGGTGGTTGCAGAAATGCAAACCCTGTGTAACTTAAGGGTTTACTGTAAAGTAGTTTATAATACTGAAATTTCATTACCCATGTTTAAAGCACTATGTTTCTTAAAGAATTGATATCAATTTAAGGTATTTGTGACAAGGGTTTTTAAAAGGGCCATATGTACAATGTCCACTTGATGCTGTGTTTGTAGTCTTTTAAAAAAATGTTGGGAATATTTTTAAATTACAGCTTGTCATCTCAATTTTGAACAGTTTATACGATCTTCATCAATAAATTCCAGCTCACTGTTGAGTAAACTTTTTTTCTAGTTCCATACATATGAAACTAAAAGAAATCTATTTCTAACAGATGGATATGGAAGTGGCCGTGGATTTGGTGATGGATACAATGGATATGGTGGAGGACCAGGAGGTGAGTGTAGGCTAGTGGGTTTTTTGTAACTTCTGTTCTTCAAAAGGTTGTATATTTTCTATTACTAATGATTTTAAGCAGTAGAGTCACATTGATCTGGTTTAGTAACAATAAGTGATTGCTGATACATTTTGATCCTTGGTCTTTAACTTTAATTTGCCATATGTCCTGGTATTGACTGTGCTTCTTTCCTGTCCCTTAAAACCCGATTTGTGTTGCAGTTATTCTCATTTTCTTTTTCTGCCATATTTTCACTATCTCATTCTAGTGCTAGATTCAAGCCCAATCAGCGGCTGTCAAAATCCTGCACTTACTGGAAAATGTGTGCAAGCGTAATCACTCAGGTCGTTTTTCCCTGAAGGCTTGTAATAAGGCTGTATTCCATTCAAATACATGCTTCTCACTTGGAAGTACAGCTTGAACCTCTCATCCAGCATCGTCCGTAATCCAGCATGATTTTAGTTAACTGGACAACCATTTCTCATGGGTCTGGCCAAGTTTCCCATGGTCCCGTAAAGGTAGTTTACAGTCACCAGTCCTGTCTCTCCATATTCTGTGCTGTTCTTATCTTAATTTATCCCTAAATATCTTCTAAGAGCTCAGTAAGCAGAGGAAGTTTTAGTGATGTCCTAGACAACATTGATCTTTGATGGTCTGGGAAGGATGCTGGATGAGAGAGGTTCAACCTGTATATAGTATTTTTGCCACACTACTCAAAGTAATCTGTTCTTCTTGATGGCTCAGGCTTATATACAGTTTCTTCCCTCATGACATTAGGTGCTGACAGCTGTCATACTCGCCCAGGCAAGGTGTGTGGTGGGGAGGGTGCTGTGGGGTTTCTAATCCATGTGGAATTGCTCTAGTGCTCCGCAGCAATTTTAAATAGGCTCAGGGCTTCCCCTGCAATAATGGCAGCTGATATCCCTGGATCTTTTTGAATTGCCAGGGTAAATGTACTTTCCCTCTCATCAACAGGCCTGCCATATCTGAACCATACACTTGGTCTTTGCTGTGGGTTTAAAAAAGAAATACACCTGCAGTTTTTTTCCTTGTCTATACAAGTGTGTTTTGTTCTTTCAAGATTTTGTGCAGAAAGTCTGAAAAGTGGTAAAGTTAGTGATTTCCTTTTTTTTAAAAGGCTTGCTGATATAGTATAACTACAATTTAGTGTTGCTTAGCAGCGTTTTCTTAAGCTATTGAGCTCTCTGAAAAATTCAGGATTTATTTCCAGGAAAATACATCTTTAGACCGCTAAATATCATGTATTGGTAATATTTATGTTTTAATTCTTAGGTAGAAACTGCAGTCAGTCTAAACGGTTAAGAGGCAAGGCCATAGCTTTAAAAATGATTATTGTGTATACAGAGCATCCTTCAGAACTTCCTCTTGGCCTTTTTGTCCTTCAGTAGTCTGAAGCTGAAGAAGACTACGATCTTAATCTTAGTCGTGCTGTTCTTCAGATCTCAGAGTTCTGCTGACATTTATTATGTAAAGTTATTTAAAGGCTTATTTCATGATAGGTGGCAATTTTGGAGGTAGTCCTGGCTATGGAGGAGGAAGAGGAGGATATGGTGGTGGAGGACCTGGGTATGGCAACCAGGGTGGAGGCTATGGAGGTGGTTATGACAACTATGGAGGAGGTAATATGCTTAAAAACATTTAACTGACCATTTAGTTTTGAACTAGCCTGAGCAAGAATATTGATTTGAATGTTTTACTTCGTAAGTGTGTCAAAACCAGTATGCAGTCTTCTAGGGTCAGAGAATAAAAATAATTGATCTCAGTGACTGACATTCTTTTTTTTTTTTTTTTTTACATTTTCATTCTTGATTTGTTCTGCTTGTGATAACATGAGAAATAATTGTTATACTTACTCCTTTTTTGTCAATAACGTAGGCAATTATGGAAGTGGAAACTACAATGATTTTGGAAACTATAATCAACAGCCTTCAAATTATGGTCCAATGAAGAGTGGAAATTTTGGTGGTAGCAGGAACATGGGTGGACCATATGGTGGAGGTATTGTATATGTCATGGCTCTGTTCCCCTTGATGGGGATCTCTTCCTCCCGGCCTGTGCAGCGGCTGCTGCCCGTGGCTGAGCTGAGGGAGCTTTGCTTGGCCCGCCAGCAGCTTTTTAACGGGGATCACCCAACTCAACCCCAAGATAGCACAGAGGGGCAAAGCTACTGGCACTCTAGGCGAGCTGCAGTCCCCCTTCACAGGGTAATTGTGCCCGCCCCCCGGTGCTGCAGTGGATCTCTGCCCCCTTTCTCCCCACAGTGTCACCTCAGGGCATAGCTGGCAGAGCAAAGTGCTCCGCAAACGCTCTTCCCCCTTCACAGGGTGATTGCCTGTTGTCTGTTTCAGTAGTGGTTGCAGGTGCTGAGTTTGTGGCCCTGCCCTCTCAACTTGCGTGAATTTTTTTTTTAAATACCTGGTTTTCCAGGAATGTAACTCTAACGCAAATCACAGGTCTACTATACTAACTTGGTTCCCATTAAGTTTGTTGGTAAATTGCGTGATGTTACATTTTAACTTCCTACCTGCCCCCCTCTAATTTTAGTGTTGGTAAAACTCACCAGGGTATTGGTCAAGGCAATCAGTAGCTTTGGAAAGGATTAAATAGGAGGAGTTCTTGTGTTTTTGATATCCTTAAGGATTAGTTAGAGCAGGGTGGAGAACCTCTAGTCCAGTCAAACCCATGGCAGGTCTGAACAGTGGGCAGGAAGTCTTAAGCCTCAGTGTTCACTATGAGGCCCTAACCCCAAGCACTGGCTTGCTCCTCTGGATAGAAGAGAGGGTACCAGAGTTGTTGCCTGCCCCTGCAGGCTGGACTAAGGCAAGCTCTCTACCCAGTGGGAACTGTAGGGGTGGTGCCTACGGGCAGCACACATTGCACAGAACCATGACAGTCTCTGGGAATGGCATGGAGCTAGGGCAGGAGGGAGCTTGCCTTAGTCCAGCTACCAGGAATTGTCTGAAGTAGGTGCCACCCGGTGGAGCTTGCACTCTTAACCCCACTGCCTTAGTCGTCTTATATATCCAGGCCCCCGTTTTGAAGGTCAGAGGCCCCTTCTGCACTCCCAACTCCTTCCCAGAGCCTGTGCCCAAGTTCTGAGCTATGTCCTATATGCCAAACCTCTTGGACCCAGCCAGAAGCTCTCTTCTGCATCATGACTCCCTTGTTCCTGGCTCCATCCTAGAGCCTAGGAAAAGCCTGGCTCCTCATGCCCATATCATGCAGTGCCCCTTTCCTACAGCAGTGTGTGCGGGGCCATGACTGACTTTTTTTTGTGAGCCACCTGCAGAGAAAAAAAGGTTTCCCGTGCCTGAGTTGGAGCAGTGTGAAAAAGCTATTGGGTATAGTAGTAATAACCAGCATCTCCCTATTCATCATTGGACTTTGTCTCTCTTCCTCTGTCATATTAGGGTCTTTATTACATTTCTGTTTTTTGGGGGTTTTTTTCGGTTTTGGGCACCAGCTTCTAAACAGCAATGGTTTTATATGTGAAAAGCATCCAAAGGGAAACTTTACTTTAGACTAGTTTCTGGAAGATGTAGTTTGTGGACAGACTGCTGTTAGTTCCCATGATTCGTATTGCAGGATCAGGCCCAAAAAGTGCAGTATTTATTTCCTTATTTGATTATATCTTTGAGCCTAGGAATTTCTCTTGCTGCAAGAATCTTGTGTTTTGTTTTCCAAATGTGTTTTCATGGCAGTTCTTGGGATGATATTTCCTGGAGGATAGTGATATGTTAGCGCATTCAAGGTGGTGTACACTTTGTCATCTTGAATTCAAGTGAATATAAATCTTCATGTAAATATATACAGTAAATGTGCTTGGGTTTTAAAAATAAAGGTGTAAATGTCCTCTATCTTCTTATTGCACAAATGCAGGAAACTATGGTCCAGGAGGCAGTGGAGGAAGTGGTGGTTATGGAGGGAGAAGCCGTTACTGAGCTTCTGTAAATTTGCCATGGGTAAGTATCTTTTTTAAGTGCTATAATTGCAGTATTTCATGAGACTTAGCTGCAGGAGTAAAAGCTTTTTAGGATATTATCTTTCCTTTAAAAATTCATTAGATGGATAATTTCATAACCTATTTTTTACTCTTTACTTCTGTTGAAACAGGCTTCACTGTATAAATAGGAGAGGATGAGAGCCCAGAGGTAACAGAACAGCTTCAGGTTATCGAAATAACAATGTTAAGGAAACACTTATCTCAGTCATGCATAAATATGCAGTGATATGGCAGAAGACACCAGAGCAGATGCAGAGAGCCATTTTGTGAATGGATTGGATTATTTAATAACATTTACCTTACTGTGGAGGAAGGATTGTAAAAATGCCTTTGAGACAGTTTCTTAGCTTTTTAATTGTTGTTTCTTTCTAGTGGTATTTGTAAGAGTGTAGAAGCATTCCTTTGATAATGTTAAATTTGTAAGTTTCAGGTGACATGTGAAACCTTTTTTAAGATTTTTCTCAAAGTTTTGAAAAGCTATTAGCCAGGATCATGGTGTAATAAGACATACGTTTTCCTTTTAAAAATTTAAGTGCGTGTGTAGAGTTAAGAAGCTGTTGTACATTTGATTTAATAAAATAATTCTAAAGGAAATGTTGTGTAATTTTAGACTTTTTTTAAAAAATATTGTAAAATAAGGCAAGGAGTGGGTAGTATAAGGTCCCACAAATAATAAAAAGCTGTTGTTGTACATGTAAAATTAAATGCTGGTCAGAAAAAAGTATGTTGTTTTGTAAATTATCAGGTTTAAAATATGTAGATAACTTAAGGGATATCTCTGCAAGGAGAAACACCTTTTTAGATCTTTTAGATGCTGCTTCTTCAATGGCAAGGAAAGGAAATATCCCCAGCGAGGTACTCTTCCAGGGACACAGGTCTAGTACAAGAGAACTCTTGAAAACGGCACTAAGTTCAGCCAGTCTTAAAAAGCTGCGCTGTATTTCTGCAAAGCTTTAACTACCGTAGTTTTAAGGATGCCAACGAAGGCTGAGGGTGTAGAGCAAAATAGTTCTAAGCTTCAGTTAAACTTCTTTAGGTAAGATCTTATTTACTTTTCCTTTCTTAATTTTCCAAAACCGAGAAACTAATACTATATGACAGTCTCTTTCAGTATAGTGGTTATCATATGTAGTTTAACATAGCAATGAATTGAGTTAACCATTACCAACTGAAGAGAATTTTGTGAATCTATTATTTTCTTGTATATTACATTTTGTCACCTTTTTAAAAAAAATGTCAGCTACTTAACATATTTTTTTCCTACTGGAATCTAGCTTTGATATGAGCCATGGACAAGCATAGACTGCTGCTACTGTACACTGCTACAGTTGAACAAATGAGACCTGCAAGTGTCCATTAGTAAAGTTTTGCAAAAGTTCCATACCTCGTGTTGGTAGTTAAAATGGTAGGTCGCAAGTTTTAAATCAAAACTTTGTTTACCCTTTGCAACCATACATTTTTCTTGGGATTTTGATGGTTACAACTGTAAGCATAGACCATTTGTAAAATTTAGTATTGTTCTGGTGGAAGTGAAATGTACTGCCATCTGTCTGTTCAAGCCTCAGTATGGTGTTGTAGTGCCTTGTGCCTGGAGGATTCCAAGTAACTATATTTTATGACAGGTGTCAGAGAAGTAGCTGTGTTTACTGTGTTTTCGCAAAGACTAGGAAAGGAGTCTGGCATCTTAAAATCAAATAATTTTATTATGGCATAAGCTTTTGTGGGGTGCAACTCTTGAAATTTTATACCATAATAAAATTGTTAATCTTTCAGGTGTCACCGGATTCCTCATTACATTTTTAATATATAATAGAGAATTTTTTTCACTACTGAAATGCATCTGCCTCGAGTAAGGAATGTGGCACCCATTCTTCTTTATTACTGCATAGTATTTCTTTAGGAGGGCAAGTGGAAACTTGGGCTCTAAAAATTTCATTTGCAGTTACACACATACATATATGTATAAAGATGCACACAACCTTATTACCTAATTTGGATAGGATACTGATGATCGTGCTGTTATATTTCTTACAGCTTATACATCTTGGTGTCAGATTCTGTCATCTGTACATACCTCCCATTCAATTCAGAAAGACTTTACACAGCACATGTAAATTGGTTAGAATCTAGCCCCACAGGTTTTTGTTTTTTGTTTTTTTTCTAAATTGGTTTATTGCCTGCAACAATCTGCACACCTAAAGAACCTGTATTCAGCTAATCAAAGGTGTATTCCTTTTGTGTTTTGCACACTTTAATTGTTTATAATTTTTTAATCTGCTGAAGTTCTTCCATGAGTAAAATGGATAGACATACATGATAAACATCTTCAGATACACTTTTATTTTTTTTCTTTGGCAGGAAGGTGCCATGCTGCAGGTAACAAATGAAGAAGTGGTCAACCACAGACATGCTTCAAGAAATAAGAGATTCTGTATCATCAGAAAATAGTTGCTTTTTCTGGCTTCATTAAAAGAATTATAGGTTAAATGAATCCTGATAATAAAACACCTCAGTTAGTTAGTACAGGCTCCTGTAATGCTGGGTTTTAAAAATAAAAAATTATACTAATTATAACTGTCTGTAAATCTCATTCAGGGCTGGCTAGGAAAAGCAGACCAATAATGTTAATGAATTTTTTTGTGAATAGAAAATTACATACATATTTTTATAACATCCATAGCTTTAAAATAAAATATTTTATACCACAGTAGTTCCAGTGTAATGATTGATAATGTATATTTATAACAAAACACTTCTTATATACAACAAAATTGAGCCTTTGAGGCCTTTTAAAAACACATTTTGAGGAGATTAAAACAATTCTGACAATATTGATCTAATTTGCATATCTGAGTACTCATTAACATGTATATCTGAGTAATCAACTTTCTCTCTGCTGGAGAAACAGCACTACATATTCAACAAGCTACTTTGTTCTTGGACAAACTCTTGTTTCTAAACGGTAGCTTTTTGGCTGTAATTTTTTATGCTGCATGGAAAAAATTGCTTCTCTATTTGTCTCTGAAATGCCTTATTGCTAAAGACAATTTAGATTAAGTCAAAACTTAAGTGATTGTAGAGTCTTTTTTAATTTACAAACAGATTTAACGTGTAAGATGAAATGAAAAACGAAGATCACTCTTTACGATGTCCAGTATTACGCCTGGGAGAATTCTGCACCAGTACATGCAGACAATATTCTTGTCTTGTGTAGAGCACACTGCTTTCTTGCACAGCAGTGACTTTCTGATGGGGAAGTAAAAGGAAGCTGTGAAAGCTGTCATGTACCCTCTATCCAGCAGCAGAGTTGCACAATTTTCAGGTGCTGCTGGAGGAGAAGTAAATCACTTTGGAGTTGGGGATGAGATGCACACACGCACATCACTGGTGGCTCCTAACGCTTCCCTGAACTCAGCTGCTTTGTCTGGATTGGTCTTCCTGTACTTTTCCTTTTATTAAGAGGTGCCAAAGCCAGCTCAGACCCATCTGCAGAAACCTCTCTGCATGAAGCCCTGTACACAACGTCCCCCTAGTTCTTGTTCCCATTGTTTTTCAGCTTCAGGTGAAGACTTTACAGGGGGAGATGCAATCTTGTGCATCTAGGAATCCTGTTTGTCCCAGCTGAACCTCACCACCAGCATCCTAAGGCTGTGGCCCCCCACTTCCTGGCTGATGTTCAACAATCCTAACTGGGGTCATCTGCAGTCCCATTACCCCTGTAGCCAGAACCTCTAGTTATACTTTGTGCATCAAAATCACCCTTCAGCCCTCCAGGCTTTCTGAACCCAGATTGCTCTAGCTCTGAATTCTGTACTTAAATCCAGCCAGGCTGAGCCTGTTTACCCCACAACTGGATCAGAGGTTGGGACTCGTGTATATAAAAATATAATATGGGGGACTCCCTCATTCTTGGTATGTGGCAAGGGGGCAGATCCAGCCTTCGTGATGGATCCAGCTCTGGTGCTGCCACAGTCAGCATGGAGTCCAGGCCCCATGTCGTGGGGAAGCTGTGGGATCATCTGCCTGCCACCAGAGGCCTGTACTCCCTGCAGTCATACTTGAGGCTCCATGTTATTGATAAAAACCGTTTTAAAATCTTGTGCACAGAATTGATACAAACATTCATGAAATCTTCAACGAGAGGTTGAGACATTCCATTTTAGAAATTACTTGGAAAGCCAAAGCATTTCAAGCCTTAGTGTAGTTGTCAAACCATATAAGTTTGAAACTGAAGTTGGAAGCTATTGCATTTATGTTTTGTGTAGTTGTGGATGTTCTTCAGCGATAGTGGAAAATTGTTCTGAGGCTTTACAATAAAATTATTTTGCGAAAACAATGTAGCAAACCATGAATTGCAAGGGACTTTACAGGGGACAACAGCTAGTCATGATTGATGTAGAGCCAAACCTGGTAGTCTCTTGGTATGCTTTCTAATTACTCAGCAGGTTCCTGTGCTTGGTCATGTAATATGATTTTTTGAGTCATACCCATACACAATAACTGTTCTACATATAGCAGGTTTGTATTCAGATCCCAGTGTGGTGGATTACAGTGTAAATTGGAAGAAAAACATTTGAGGTGTTGTGTATTTTGCCATTTGTTTGATTCCTGCTTTGATTCCTATTATTCATTAAAAAAACTTGTAGTTTTTCACCATTGCCTAAATTAAGCAAAGGTGAAAGCATGATCTGTTTTTTTTTTTTTTTTTTCTCTGAACCTACTCCGCCTTCCTTATAAGAGGCTTTGGGGTATGTGGGAGAGGCACAGGGGAGGCATTGTGCTGAAGTGGTAGACAGCTGCTACATTTCATTAGATTCTAAGGAGTCTCACTGTAGCATACTTTTTGTTAGTTTATTTACGTTAAATTCTTAATCTGGAAAAGAAGCATTCTTGTTCAGTGGTGAATTTAATGAAAAGTGGTTTTTTGTCAATGTAATACTGATTCCAGTAATGTTGAACTAGTCTTGCAATGTATGGTTATTTTGCCTGCCATTAAATCATCTTTCTTCTTTTTACTCTTTCCTTCAAACTGTAATGTTGAAGCTATTTTTGCTCAGTAGTTTAAAAAATGTTTTGCCATTAGAAGCATTTGCTATGTCTTAGTCAACGTGACTATTACAGCTGGTATTTAGCTTTTTATAACGTTTGTGTAATAAAAGAATTTAAACGTCCACTTCTAATATCTGGCTGTGCCCAGAAACTTCCACTATTCAGCAGACAACTTGAGACCTGACTGTAGATCTTAAGATGCCTCCTGTTTTGTGGGTAACCTAGTCCTAAGATGTTCAAGGGTCAAGTCTTACCTCCTTTTTATTCAGGGTAGCGGTGAATGAGTGCGTTACTTTGGGTGCCTGCAGGCCAGGAATGAACCATGCTCAAATTGCACAGGAATGTGGCATGGCAGACTTATTGAAATTACAATTCATGCAGAGCCTATGGTGTAGGCAGCAAAGCAGGAATTTGTGACCAATTGGCCTCTTAGCATTCTCTTCTGTGTACCCGCTAAAATGATTGGGATTCTTCAGCTTCTCCATCTCTTGGATGACCCAGTATGCTGCACGATGTAGGCTGGTTGATTGAACAGAGCACAAGCAGGTGTTGGGGAGTTGGTCTAGGCCAGGGGAATGGAAGCTTTTTAGGTCAGGTACCACTTTTGATCCCTGCAATTAGCAAACCCTTACTGCCACGTGACAAATGTACTCACGTTTGGAATTTTCAGTTATGTTCATAGAAAATACCCTTTTGGCACATGTAAGAGTCTGTAGAATAGAATGGAAAAACATGAATTGGTATGTAAATGTGAATGCACATAAAAATAGTGACACTTCAACATTTTTGATGGTATGGATGAGCCCGAGACCTAGCAACAGATGGTGCTGTGCCCCCCTTAGGAATTTCACATCTCTCTAAGGGGCCTGCCCCTCACTTTGCACACCCCTGCTCTAGGCTGCTGATTATCAGCTGGGAATTCAATTCAGCCCATGGGTCTCATTTTGTGTATTTCATTCTGGTGAAAGTTCTGTGGTGGTTTCAGTTGAGAAGTTGAAATAGCAACCCAACATGGAGTGGATGTGTGTAAATGTTGAGTTTAAATAATAAATCTGCATAACTCAAGGAAACTTACTTAATTCAAATCTGTGCTAGGTCAGGTTTTTGACTGCACTGCCTGGTCAAAAAGTTAATTGGCAGCTTTGGCACTGCTGACCAGGACATTGTCATGTCTACGCTAGAAGTAGCTGTTTACTGTTGACAGGGAAATCTTGATAAAACCTGTCAACAGATTGCATCCACACACAACTTGCTCTGTCAACAGTGAACTGACAGCCTGTACTGCCCTCTGGTGCTATAAGGTGGAATGGCAGCTCTGCCAAGAGGGCTGCTTGGCATCTGGAAGCGCTCTCTGGCTGAGTCTATGCTACAGTTCTGTTTCAAAAAGAGTGTCTTTCGGAAAAGAACATTGAAAGATGGCTTTCCAAATGGAGCATCCACACACACTAGCGGGGACTGAAGGTTGTCTGTTCTTTCGAAAGGCTTCCAGCACAATTTCGAAAAGCGGGCAGAAAGCACCACGGCCAGGGTCCCATGGTGGATGAGGACTTTGGGGGCAGCTGCCTGCCATCCCCTTAAAGGGCCCCCTCTCCCATGCCTTGTCCTGCAAACACCAAGGACTAGCCAACCCTGTCCCCAGCTAGCAAGAGCGAGACAAGACTGGAGGAGGCATCCAGGCCCCCCGTGTACCCTGAGCAGCATCCCCCCTCCACCGCAGCTGTGGTCAGTGCACTAGCTGCAGTCCTGGCCGCTGTGCTGCAGTGGCTCCAGGTGGCCACCACACTAGCCCCCCTCAGACGCCATCCTTAGGGTGCAACGGCCCCAGCTAGTCCTGCAGGTTATCTGCTGCCTGGGGAGTGTCCCCACAAGCAGTTACTGGTGGGACAGGCTGGTGCTGGAGGACTGGGGCGACCAACCGCTGGCTATAGAACTTCAGGATAACCAAGGGGACGTTCCTGGAGCTGTGCCACTGGCTTGCCCCAGTCCTCCAGCACCGGGACAAACACCGGAAGCAGGTGCTTTCCCTGCACAGAAGGGTGGCCATAACCCTGTGGATGGTGGCTACGCTGGACAGTTAGCAATCTGTTGGCCACCAGTTCGCGGTGGGCAAAGCCACTGTTGGGGCTGTCTTCAGTGAGGTAAGCCATGTCTAGCTCACACCGGGGGAGGGGCAGGGGTGGGGATGGGGACAGGAACAGGTGGGCAAACTGCTCCTCACTGCACACTCACAAGCGCTCCTCTCTGCTCTGCAGGTCATCCAAGCGATCAACAAGGTGCTCCTGAGGCAGCTGGTTTGCAGTGGGGACCTGGACGATGCCATCTAGGTATACCAGGAGCTGGGCTTCCCCAACTGCTTTGGGGCCCTGGATGCCACCCACATCACCATCCGGGCCCCGGAGCACAGCTGTGGGGCCTATGCAAATTGCGAGGGCTACCACTTGGTGGGCCTGCAGGCCCTGGCTGAGGCTGGTTCCAGGACTTCTGCGTGGGCTGGTCCGGCTGCACACCTGATGCAAAGGTCTTCAGGAACTCGGGACTAGGATGTTGTTTGGCTGAGGGGACCTTCATCCTCCAGCAGGAGCTCCCCCTCGGGGACACTACAATGCTGCCCTCCATTGTGGCGGATGCAGCCTACCCCATACAGGCCTGGCTGATGCGGCCATATGTTGGGCACGCCCAGCCAAGCCAGGACCTTTTAAATGAGCAGCTGAGCCATGCCCAGAACACCATCCAGCAAGTGTTCAGCCCCTTCAAGGGGTGTTTTAGATGCCTCCATGCCAGGTTGGAGATGGGCCTGGGGGACTGTGTGTGCGGGAGTGACCCACAATGGAGAAGGAGCAGCAGCAGCAGCAGGGGCCAGGTGGCCAACTACAGCCTGTGTGAGGGCATCTGCTCTATGGCACGCCACTCCCCCATGAAGCCCATCAGCTCCCTGAGGGCAGCTGTGTGGGCCGTGTCCCCTGCCTCCTACTTCCTGGCCTGGTGGCGCCGGCAGCGGCCCCATGCTGTCCCTGTCCAAGGCCTGGGCCATTCTCCCTCACCGTCAGTTGTCGGGCTCCCCTGTACCATCGTTGGGTTGGTCCAGCTGCTGGTTGCTGGAGCTGTGGACCCATAAGGGGAAAGAAACGGGCCATTAGTCCCGATGAGGGACCCCCTGAACTGCCCTACTCCAGCCACCCCACTCTGGTGGTCCTGAAGGGACCGCATCTGGGGTTTCGCATCTGGGTTGCAGGAGCGCAGGCTGTTTTCTGCCTCCCTCAGTCCCTCTGCGGCCTGACAGCCCATGGTGCTTTTTGGGCCGCATGGTGCTCGGTGCCATACATCAGCCCTGTGAGGCCAGGGTGGCGGGGCTGCCTGGCTTGCCCATGCCCTGGGGCTGGTGTCCCTGTGAGTGGGCTGCGACCACCCCAGGCAGGACTGCGCACCCCCTCCCCTGGCCCCGCAGCCGCCATCATGCACTGTACATACCTGTGGGTCCCTTGAGTAACTTGGGCGAGGGTGCAATCCAAGGAGGCCAGGCTGGCTGGGTCTGAGGGGACATCGATGATGAACGCCCCCTTACTCAAGTCCTAGTCATCGCTGGTGTCTGGGATCTGCAGTGGGCGCCTGTGGGTGGCTGGTGGTCTGGGGCTGTCCTCCCCCTTGGTCCCTGTCCCCTCCAGCTCTGGCTCTGTTGGGGTGGTCCACCACATTGAGGAACATGGCTGGGGGTCCTGCCTCCTTGGGCCCAAGGAGGTGGTCGAGTACTTTAAAGTAGGGGCAGCTGGTTGGTGCTACCCCAACTTCCTGGCTGTGTCCTGAGCCCAGCAGTAGCCCTGGTGCAGCTCCTTCACGTTGGATCTCACCTAGTGCAGGGTCCGGGTGGGGTGACCTGGCCAGTGAGGCCCTTAGTGAGATGCTCAAAGACCACTGAGTTCTTGCGCCGGACCCCCATCTGGTGCAGGGCCTCCTCATGCCCAAAGGGCAAGGAGGTCCTGCAGTACTGCATTGGTTCAGGAGGGGGCCCATCACTTGTGGGGCTGGCTCCCCTCCTGGGAGGGCTCCCCTGTGCCCTTGGGGGGCCCCTGGGGTGGGCAGGGGTTGGGGGTGCTGGCCACGCTGCTGAGCAGGGCGATAGGTGGGCTGGAGCGTCGCCCTTAGTGGGATGGCTGGGCAGCAGAGTGGGCTCCCTGCATGCACTCAGCTTCCTGCCTGAGGGCTTCTGGGAGCCTGTGTCCTGAAACATGGCCAGACACTGCAGCCATAGAGCTCCACTTGAGCTGTGAGCGGTGCTGCCGTCTGCCAGCTGATTGCAGCCATGGAGGACCTGCTCTTTCGAAAGATTGGGCCACGGAACGTCTACACTTGCTCTCTTTTGAAATAATCTTTTGAAGGAGGCATTTTTCCCCTCCCGGGAATGGAGGACCGGCTTCGAAAGAACGGGGAGTTAATTTCGAAAGAGCACTTGTCAGAGTAGATGCTCCGCGGGTTGTTTCGAAAGAACTCGGTCTTCCGATCTGAATTTCGACTGTACTTGCTAGTGCAGACGTACCCTGTGCTGACAGAAGTGTCTACGCTGTACTCCTGTTGACAGTAAGTGATTGTGAGATTGTTATGTCTTGAATTTTTGAGGAATACTGTTGAGCAACATGCAGAGGTCTTTTGAGACTGTTGTTGTCAGAATGCTTTGCTTTAAGTGTGTAAACGCTCCCTGAGTTATGTTGACAGATTGCCCCTTTTGTTTACAAAACTCTCTAGTGTAGACCCAGCCTTAAAGTACGGTGAGCAACACAGCAGTGCCCCAGGCTAAGGCAGGCTCCTTGCCTATTTTGGCTCCATATGACTCCTGTAAGTAGCTAGCAGGTCCTTGTGCCCCTTTGATGAATGGGCAGACAAGTGATATCTGCTACTCCCACTCTGTGAATTGGCTCCATAGCTCACATTGGCTGGTAACCATGACCAGTAGGAATTCTGGAAACTGCCTGTGATGAGGGGAGCATGTGGAGCTGCGCATGAGGCAGCAGAGCTCTGGGAAGTACCACCAGCTCTGGCATGAAGTTCCCTACTGCACCCAAACTCCCTCCCACGGCTTATACCCTACCTATGACCATTCCTGCACACCAAACCGCTCATCTCCAGATCCATCCCAGAGCTGTATCCACAGCCAAAGCCCCCAACCCCAAGTTCCTGCCCTGTGCAGGGTTGCGCATGTGTGTGGCGGGGGAGGCGGCTGAGGAATTGCATCAGCAGGAGACATGGTTGGTGGACAAGGGTGACTAGAAAGTTGGTAACCATATGTCCACATCAGTGACAATTCAAATTTCACATCTGTCCCTCTTTACGCACAATATAGTTCTCTAATTTAATATTCTGGTAACGTGATCGGTTACTAGAGGCAGAGAGGATAGGAATTCAGTAAGGCTACAGTGACACGGTAAACTTATTTCAAGATAGCAGCTGCTATTTCAAAATAACTTTGCTAGCATCTACACTACACACAGGCTTTGTTGAAATAAATTAGAAATAGTGGGTGCATTATTTCAAAGTTTGTAAACCTCTTTGCAGGAGGAATAACACCTATTTTGAAGTAAGTGCTGTAAAGACATGGAATAGTGTTATTTCAAAATAAGCCATAATGGCATTCAATGGCACGATTTAGAAAAATAGGCACTGTATGTCTGGACATGCTATTTCAAAATAGCTGGGCACTATTTTGAAACACATTCTTGGGTGTAACAGCAACGAAGGGTCCTGTGGCACCTTATAGACTAACAGAAAAGTTTTGAGCATGAGCTTTCGTGAGCACAGACTCACTTCATCAGATGCTGGTCTTGGAAATCTGCAGGGCCAGGTATAAATAAGCCAGAGCAAGGGTGGGGATAACAAGGTTAGCTCAGTCAGCAAGGGTGAAGCTTACTACCAGCAGTTGATCTGGAGGTGTGAACACCAAGGGAGGGGAAGCTGCTTCTGTATTTAGCCAGCCATTCACAGTCTTTGTTTAAGCCAGAGCTGAGGGCGTTGAATTTGCAGATGAATTGTAGCTCAGAAATTTCTCTTTGGAGTCTGGTCCTGAAATTTCTTTGCTGTAGGATAGCTACTTTTAAGTCTGCTACTGTGTGGCCTGGGAGATTGAAGTGCTCTCCTACGGGTTTTTGTATATTGCCATTTCTGATGTCTGATTTGTGTGCGTTTATTGTTTTAGGTAGAGACTGTCCAGTTTGTCCGATGTATATAGCAGAGGGGCATTGCTGGCACATGATGGCATAAATTATATTGGTAGATGTGCAGCTGAATGAACCCACGATGGTGTGGCTGATCTGGTTAGATCCTGTAATGGTGTTGCTGGTGTAGATATGTGGGCAGAGCTGGCAACAAGGTTTGTTGCATGGATGGGTGCCTGAGTTAGAGTGACTGTGGTCCAGTGTATAGTTGCTGGTTAGGATTTGCTCCAGGTTGGCAGGTTGTCTATGGGCAAGGACTGGTCTGCCTCCCAAGGCCTGTGAAAGTGGTGTGTATTTCAGAATTGCTATTCCAGAATGGATTATTTTGAAATAATGCTGCTGTGTAGATATAACTTAAGAGAGTAAGTGTTCTTCTTCGAGTGGTCCCCGTGGGTGCTCCACAATAGTGTCGGGCTTGCCCAGCGCCGCAGATTAGAATTCTTGTAGCAGTTTCTATTGGATCGCGCATGCGCCGATGCGCGCTGCTCCCTTGCGCGCCCTCGGTCATGTGCGCGATCCTGTCCCCGCCAGTTCCTTCTCAACCGCCATCGGCTGCAGACGGAATCTGCTCCGGCTAAAGCCTGAGACAGATAAGATAGTTGTTTTTATGTGTTAGTTCGTTGTTGGTCACTATTATACAAAAAAAAAAAAAAAAAGAGAAGAGAAGAGCATTTTAAATAGCAGAGAGACGAGGAACGAAGGAGAGAGGGGTGGACAATAGGCTGTTAAGGTGCCCGCTGACCTGAAGGCCGTGAATGTTATTTTGGGTTAGAAAGCACTGATCGGTGGCTAAGTACCCTATTAACAGTAAAGACTCACCGTGATAGCTTCCTCGGGGTTTAAGAAGTGTGAGTCATGCCGCATCAGATGGGCATAGTGAATGCATTCGTTGCCTGGGGGAGTCTCATGTTACCCAGAAGTGTTCCCACTGTGCTAAGCTTACAGCCAGGGCCAGGAAGGACAGAGAAATGAGGCTCAAAATGATCTTGTTTGATAAGGCCCTCCAGCCTGAGCCGCTGGAGAAGCCTCACACAGAAGGGTCCTCTGGGTCGCATAAAAGGAAGGCAGCCTCTTTGACCCCCTCTGTGCAGAAGAGGAGGAAACTCTCCCTGGCTCGATCCTTGCTGGCGGTCCCAGTGAGCAGGACGGGCGGAACACAGAGCCCCCAGCCGCGAGCTGATGAAAGCGGCAGCGCAGCAGTGCACGTGGCCGAGGCTGGGCCTCCGACTATACAGCAGGTGGCACAGAAGGCACCGCGAGCGCCAGTGCGGCAAGCGCTGGAATCGGCGGCGCTGCCGCAAGCGGCACCGGCTCCCTGTAGCCAGACATGAACCCCCATTTGGCCTTTTATTCTTCTCCCCCCCCACTGGGAGAGACAGAGAGAGAAACAAGCAGGGGAGACAGGTAGCCTTTGATGTCCTGGGAATGCAGGTGTGCTGTCTCGCCCAGCCTCTCTACTATACCCAAAAACCAGACAGTGAATGGGCTAGCTAATGGCCGCCCTTCTGGCTGATCTCGGTAATTGACATGCCTGATCACTTCCCCTGGAAGAATGGGGAACCCCCGCCCATCACCTCCAAAGGTGCCCAATTGTCCACAATTCACAGATGCAAATTGAGCCTTGCACCTTCCCTTGGAAACCTGGGGTTCAAACATTCCTCCCAATTGGCCACTTGAGACCAGGAAGAAGCGTACATGACAAAAGGGGTATAAAGGGGCTTGGCAGCCCACCCCCACTTTGTTTCAATCACCTACACCTGCTGGCCAGGTCTGGAATTAACTCCCGAGACTGGGGATGCCTAGTTCGTATCTACTTCTTCCCAAGGGATTGAGAGAGAGATTCTGGGTCACACCAGATCTAAGAGGCAGGGGTAAGAATTACACCTGTATTACACTTCTTTCCTATAGGAATTGAGGGAAAGACTCTGGTTCCACCAGGTCTAAGAGGCAGGGGTAAAAATCACACCTGCAACGTGCCTTTCTTGTGTACACATTAATTGTATTAGTGTAAGCTAGCTAGTTTGTCTAAAACTTTTCGTAAGTTAAATTGTGTTGTTTCCCCTTTAAAAACCACGAGTACTAACTTGTACTTTAATCATTTGTCTTAGTTAAATTGTTTCTATCTTTGTATAAATAAAATAACTGTTAAAGCCTCTCTAAGTGTAATTTTCCTTTTGCTGCTGTACCCGAACTAAACACAAACCAAAGAACCCAGCCTGCCCTGGCTGCTTAGCGTAGCTGCTGGTGTGGCATCACCCCCTTTGCCCCACCAGACCTTTAGCTGGCACCTAGGCATTGGCTCTCACTCCCGCGGTGCCGACGGTGCAGGGGCACCCAGCAAGGGGCCTACCGGCACTGGAGGAAGCTACCCGCATGGCACTGCTGTTGACAGTGCCGAGCGCGGCGCCGACAACGGGGCCAAGATCCCCAGCATGGGAGGGGGCGGCACCCACGCTGCAGGGGAGGGGCAAGGCTAGAGCTAAAACCTGGCACCTTAGTCCATCTCCAGGAGGGGCTGCGATGCCCTTATCACCCAGCCCCCCTCCCGAGATACATACGACGCACTGCTGGGCGGCAACTCCACCGGCTTATTTCGGGCCTCTCTCTCCGTTCCTCCAACCAATTTTGCCGTGGCTCAGGCTACCTTCACCATTTTTGGGCATGGATCCCCTTGAGTACTATCACAAACCAGCTTCACCACTATCAATGTCGTCACGGAGATCCTGCTCTCCCAGACATCATGGGTACACTCCCTGATCGTGGTCCAGGTCTCCATCACCGGGCCCTTGCCCATGTTGCTATGGTCGTCCTCATCATGCTGCACACAGACACCGCAGGTCTAAATCCAGGGGCAGGTCCTCTCCTACTACTCATCAATACTCCCGTGTACACTCTCGCTCTGGGACGGGAACGCAGTTGTCCCAGGGAGAATTAGGTCCAGAGTCCTGAGACTTCCCTTCACAGCCCACCAGGGAGCAAGTATACCACCGAACTCGGAAGCCAGAGGATTTGGGGGAGGCTTACCCCAGCGGTTCATCCTCATCTTCCCCAGATGAGGCCATTGCCCCCGGGGATGTTTCCCCTCCAGATGACCTTAAACAATTCCAGGAGCTGTTCAAAAGAGTAGCATTCACGCAGGACATTCAAATAGCAGAGGTGCAGGAGAAGCACCATAAACTCCTGAAAAATTTGAGACCCCCAGCTTCATCTAAAATCGCTATCCCACTGGACGAAGCCATTATGGAGTCAGCCACTAACATATGGCAGACTCCGGCCTCTATTCCGCCTACGAACAAGAGAGCGGATAACAAGTACTTCGTCCCAGCCAAGGGCATGGAGTTCCTCTTTAACCACCCACAACCCAATTCTTTGGTGGTCGAATCGTCCCAGCAGAGGTTGAAGACGTCTCAGTACAAATCCGGGGGGTTGGATAAAGATGCGAAGAAATTAGAGCTGTTCGGCAGGAAGGTCGACTCCTCCTCTACCCTATTACTGAGAATGGCAAATTACACGGCACATCTATCAAACCATAACTTTGACAATTACTCTAGACTCACTCCTCTCACGGATTCACTTCTGGAGGACAAGAAGCCAGCGTTAAAGGTGATTGTCCAAGACGGCTACGCGGCATCACAGACGGGAGTCCAGATTGCCCTGGACGTGGCAGACACAGTGGCACGTTCAACAGCCGCAGCAGTGGTAATGCGTAGGGAATCCTGGCTCCAGATGTCTGGTATCCCCAGAGACCTACAGGCAAAGATCGTGGATCTTCCTTTTTGACAAGCAAAAGCTGTTTGCGGACTCAACTGACTCGGTCCTCCACTCCAGCAAAGACTCGAGGGCCACACTTAAGACCTTGGGTATTTGTACTCCCCCATACAAGAAAAAGAAATTCTATCCTCAGCAAAGACGCTACGCTTACCAACCACAGCGCGCACAATATCAGCGAGGCTATGACCAAGGGCGCCATCAACAGCAGCAGCAGTACAGGGCCCCCAGGCGACATTCTCAACAAAGCCGTACACCCTCGGGGCAAGCCCAGAAACAGCAAGTTTGACGTATGTCGAGGACTGCACTATCAACACCATCGCTCAATGCCATTCTCATCTCATGTTCCATCATCGCCTCAAACCGTTCCTCTCCCAATGGCAAAAGATCACAACAGATAAATGGGTGCTAGAAATTATAGCCACAGGTTACACGATCCCCTTCCAGTCACTTCCACCGACGAAACCTCCCACCCGGCCTCATCTCAGGGACGCTGCCCACGAGGCGAGGCTGAAGCAGGAGGTAGATCACCTCATGTTCATAGGGGCGGTGGAAAGAGTGCCAGAACAATTCCAAAGGAAAGGTTTTTACTCACGCTACTTCCTAACAGAGGCTGGAGGCCGATTTTGGATCTATGGGGCCTCAGCCATTACTTGCTCAAGCAGCGCTTTCGGATTATTACAGTTGCCTCCATACTTACGGCACTGGACGATGGAGACTCGTTTGCAGCCCTCGACTTACAAGATGCTTACTTTCGTATAACAATCCACCCGGCACACAGACGCTTCCTCCGCTTCATGGTCGGTGGGGAACATTTCCAGGACAGGGTTCTTCTGTTTGGCCTATCCTCGGCACCCAGAGTCTTTACCAAAACCCTGGCAGTGGTATCAGCCTACCTGCACAGACAGGGGGTGTTTATTTTTCCAAATCTGGACGACTGCCTACTGACAGTGGCCTCAAAGGCAGAGGTCCTACGCATGATACGTGTCACCACGAACATGTTTACTTTGCTGGGCCTAGTTATCAACCTCGCAAAGTCAAAGACCGAACCCACGCAAGATATAGAGTTCATAGGGGCACGCATAAACTCTATCGCATCAAGAGTATACCTGCCCGACGCCCGCTTCCGTGCCATCAACTCCCTGGTGCAAGTCATGACGTACAGCCCCGCGGTGCCGGTCCTAACGTGCCTGCAACTGTTGGGGCACATGGCGGCAGCGACGTTTGTGGTACAGAATGCCAGGTTACACATGCGAAGCCTGCAGCATTGGCTGGCGAGTTTACAAACTGGCATCCCACACTGTCCACAGGGTAGTGTCGCCCACGACGGAGGTGCACAGATCGCTAGCGTGGTGGGAAAATCCCAAGAACCTGCTAGCAGGGGTGCCCTTCCACCAACCACAAATTTCTATTTTTCTTACAACCGACGCCTCCCACATAGGATGGGGAGCGCACATTGGCAGCAAGGTGACGCAAGGGCTATGGTCCCCTGCGGAACAGACACTGCACATAAACATACTGGAGCTCAGAGCAGTGTTCAATGCGTGCAGACATTTTCAGGAATACCTGCACGGCAAAGTAGTTGGGATCAATACCGACAATACCTCCACTATGTTCTACATCAATCGACAAGGAGGGGCATGATCCCGTGCGTTATGTGCGGAAGCAGTCCGATTGTGGAACTGGTGCATCGCCAACAATATAACGTTGAAAGCCTCATACTTGCCGGGCGCCCACAATGTGAAGACAGATCAGCTGAGCAGGCGCTTCACACTCACGCACGAATGGCAGATCCGCTCCGACCTGCTACAGTGCATATTTCGTACATGGGGGTTTCCCCAAGTCGATTTGTTTGCCACCCAGTAAAACAAGAAGTGTCCCCAGTACTGCTCCAGAGCAGGAATAGGGCAGGGGTCCCTGGGGGATGCATTCACGATTTCATGGAAGGGTCCTCTACTCTACGCGTTTCCCCCCACAACGCTTATCCACAAGGTTCTACAGAAAGCCAGAAGGGAGAGAGCTCGCATGATACTCATAGTTCCAACTTGGGACCAGCAACAATGGTTTCCCTTGCTTCTGCGCATGTCGGATCGTCCACCACTCCCCTTACCGGTGGCGGCGGACTTACTCATGCAGGCTCAGGGGTCCATAGTGCACCTGCACCCTCAGGGACTACGCCTACAAGCATGGTTAATCCATGGCTCAGCGCCTTAGAGAGCACGTGTATGGAGGGAGTACGACAAGTCTTGGAGTGTAGCTGAAGGACCTCCACCAGGAGGACTTACGAACAGAAATGGACACGCTTTACAGCCCGGTGTTCCACCAAACAGTTAGCTCCCCTTGACGTTCCTATAACTGTAATACTAGAATACCTATTGGACCTCAAATGAGACGGGCTTTCTCTATCCTCGCTAAAGGTCCACCTTGCCACTATATCAGCTTTTCGGCATAAAGAGGAAAGGCCCACCATATTCACCCACCCTATCATCACACGGTTCTTGAAGGGGCTGGTAAACCTGTACCCCCCTCGAAAACTGCTACCGCTGTCGTGGAGTTTGGACTTGGTGCTCAGCTCACTATCGGGACCACCTTTCGAACCATTAGCCACGGTACCCCTCCGACTCCTTACCATGAAAACAACCTTCCTTCTTGCGATTACGTCAGCCTGCAGGGTGAGCGAGCTCGCAGCAGTGATGGCAACGCCACCCTGCACAGTATTCTCAAAGGAGGCGGTAATCTTACGGTTACACCCAGCCTTCGTTCCAAAAGTTTCCTTGGAGTTCCATCTTAATGAACCAATAGTTTTACCCTTGTTTTACCCAAAGCCTCACAGCTCCAGCAAGGAGGCGCGCCTACATCTCCTAGATGTGAGAAGGGCGTAGGCCTTTTACATAGACAGAACTAAGTCCTTCCGGAAAACAGACAGGCTTCTGGTGTCTCTCGCTCCCAGGTCAAAAGGGGAAGGCCTCTCTTCCCAGAGAATTTCAAAGCACATTGTGTCCTGTATAAAAATGTGCTACGAGCTTCGAAAGACCCCTTTGCTGGCCCCGCCTAGGGCTCACTCCACCAGGGCGGTGGCGGCATCAACAGCCTTCTTCAAGGGAATCCCGTTAAAAGACATCTGTAGAGCTGCGACCTGGTCATCCTACAACACCTTCGCCAAACATTACGCCCTGCATTGGGTGTTCGATGAGGATACCCGTCTGTCTACAGCAATCCTCTCGAGGGCAAGCTGCACGTGAATCGATTACCCACCTCCTTACTTGGGTTACTGCTGGGTAGTCACCTATTGTGGAGCACCCACGGGGACCACTCGAAGAAGAAAGAGAAGTTACTCACCTGTAGTAACGATGATTCTTCGAGATGTGTCCCCGTGGGTGCTCCACCACCCGCCCATCCTCCCTGCTTCAGATCTCTGTCTGGTGTTTTTCAGGAGCATCCGAGGCGGTTGGTCAAGCAACTGGCGGGGACAGGATCGCGCACATAACTGAGGGCACGCAAGGGAGTGGCGCGCATCGGCGCATACGCGATCCAATAGAAACTGCTAGAAGAATTCCGATCTGCGGCACCGGGCGAGCCCGACACCTATTGTGGAGCACCCATGGGGACACATCTCAAAGAACCACCGTTACTACAGGTGAGTAACTTCTCTTTCCCTAAGCCATGTTCTTAAAGTGTGAAGCTGGTAGTAGAGGTAGTTCCATCCCAAGGTGCCCTGGAACTCAATTTTATGGTGAAGCATGTAAGTGTCATACTGATATTTGTAGTGGTGGTTTCCAGATAAGATTTATGTTGGCACAACATACTTTATCAACCAGCAGTTCACAGGCTTTCGTATTGGTGAACCCTTTCATACTCAGCTCTCTGACTGTGCCCCCTCTCATCAATTAAAAATGTATGTTTAATCCTATTATAAATATTGGGATGTGAAGGCTGACAGCTTATAGTTCCCCATGTAATTACAAGGGTCATAACCCCCAGTTGTAGAACCCCTGCCATAAACTGAAGCAAAAGCCACAAAATAGGGAAATGAAATTTAACTAGACTTGAAAATTAAAGAGGCTCAGATTACATATACTACTTCAGCAAGAGATTAGTCAGCATTTTATTTCAAATATCTGCATGACTTCAATATATAGTGTCAAAAATAGCTTATTTTACTGGATTCAATGCTGTTGAAATACAAGTGCAAGGAGGTCTATCAGTTTGCCCTTGTGCCTCATATCCAACTAACCAGCTTCCCCTCACCCCTTAAATTGTTACTCTCTTCTTTACCAGGTACAGACAACTCTTGTGGTAGATCACTGATGGTAGGTCAGCATGATTACATGAAATTAGAATGCTGTTTTTACAAGTACGCTACAAAGTGCTCATCAATTCTGCATCCTCACCTTTTGGGCTATGTAACTCCACTAGCCTGTTTACAGCCTACTTTTTAATAGCTGCTTTCTAGTGTCCATCTTTGCTGTCTCAATTGTTCACTTCAGCAATAACTATTTTGCCCTTGTCCATAAAACTCCTTGGTATAAAATATCCACTACCCTGATTTTGTCTCCTTTTCTGAAGGGACAACTGAATGATGGAGTAAGTTGTGCCCACAGATAAATTCAACTTTGTAGGTTATGGACGTGCCTAAACTGAATTAACTGCTTAATCCTGCTACAGTTGCTGTGTCCCTCTGGTGTTTATTACATTTGTCATCTGTCTGCTCTCAAACTAGAATGTAAGCTCTTTGGGGAAGGGCTGTTTGTTTCATAACCTTGTGGAAATTATGAGTGTTCTATGCAAAGAAAGTCTTCACCTAGCATAATAGAAAAGCACAGTTTATTATATTCATTAAAATACATATATATTGAATGCTCATACAATAAGCTGCTTTTGTGAACAAAATGGAGCCTTATGCAATTGTAGTCAAAGCCATTGTATGGAAGTTCCAGTCTTTTTAAATAAATATATTATTGATCTTCACAAAGTGATCACTGTTACCAATAAACTACTGAACTAGCAGCAGTCTTCAGTGGGTACTTTATGAGCAGCCGTTAAAAAGAACCATCTTTTAAGCGGGGGAAAAGGCTGTAACTAGTTTTACAGTGTGAAGGTTTTGTGGTTGGTTTAGCTTGTTTTCCATCTCCATGTTGTTACCAGTAACCATGGAGAGGCTGAACACTCTTCCTTTGACTTTTTCATCTGGAATGAGTGCTATTGTTCTCTGCAACACCTGGTCCCTCAATTCAGCAGTCAGACTTCACCACTTGAATAACTTGTAAACTGCCTTGCCTGCCTTCTCGCTCATCCTCTGCCTGTTTGCTTCTTTCTTGCATGAAATAAGCATGACTTCTAAAGGACCAGTCTCATCAAATCCACTAGATTGTAGGCACTACAACTAACTCTTCAAAAAAGAGAAACCAAGTAACAATGAACTTAGGAACGTAATAATCAGTGGTTAGTTTGTTTTGTAATGAGTTTGCAATTAAATCTTTTTTCATAATATTCTATTGAATTATACTAAGGACAAGACAGTGCTCAGATAGTTTCACAGGCTATGTCTACACTAGAAAGTTGTGTCAACAAAACCCATGGAGCATCCAGATTCTCAAGGCGTTCTGTTGACAGTAAATCAATAGTATGCAGCATTTTTTTCATCTCCTACTCCCCTTTAGGCATAACGCCTCTGACGACAGAAAGCCGGTCTGGACGTTCTGGGGGGCCCTCTGTCAACAGACAGGGCTTCGGGGACACTGGGCAACCCTGTCTACTGTGCTTCCAGTTGGCTGTTTTGTCGAGAGAGCGGCTGGGCTGTCTGGCTGCTCTCTTTCAACAGCACGGATTGCTTTTGTGGTCCACTTGGCAGTTTGGCCGTGATCTGTCAACAGAAGTTTTGTTGGAAGATATCTTCTGACAAGAACTTCTCTTGACAAATCGCTGTAACCTAGACACAGCCAAAGCTTCAGTGTAAACAGGCTCCCAGCCCAGTTAGCTACTCCCATTGTGGAAGTGGTTTACCTAGATTGGTGGGAAAGCTCTTTCCCACACTGTCACATTAAAGCACTGCTGCAGCTATGATTTATTTGCTTAGGCCTTGTCTATGCTTGAGTCAATACAGTCTTCCCCCGCCTTACGAGGCTAATTCATTCCTGAAAAACCCTTCTTAGGGTGAATTCTCGTAAGTCAAAAATGTAATTACCATTAATTTCAATGGGAAAAAAATTTATGTGTTCCTGAGCCCCAAAATATACACCCATTTATGCTAAAACACCACCAAATCCCATTAAATTCGGTGCAAGGGGGCGGGCAGGGCAGGGCAGAGGGAGGCAGCCTGGCCTGAGCGCAGCTTAGGTTAAGCAGAGAGTGGGCGCTGCCAGGGGCTGGCCGTGCAGGGAGCTAGGCAGGCACAGGAGGCCCCTGCCTGGTGAGGGGCGATGCCTCGCTTGTGTGGGGCTGTGTGGCGGAGAGGCCTCGCCGACGGCAGCCGGGGCAGCAGCGGGGGGTGAGCCAGGCGCTAAATGGGAGGGAGTGCTGCAGACGACGAGTGGCGCCCAAAGCAGAGCTGCGCAGGGCGGGCAGCGGTGGCCCCCAGCCGCCCAGGGGGTGAGCAGCAGCAGCGGGGCTGGGATGGGCTGCGCACCCAGCGTCCACAACTTGCAGAGCAGCGTGATCTACTGCCAGGACTCAAATGAGTCTACCTCCCTGCACCAGACTGCTGCCCTCTCGCAGGGCGCCGCTGCCCGCCTGCATGGCCTCTTCATCAAAACCAATGTGGCCGACTCCATCCCCTCAGTGCTTGCCTACCAGAGCTGCCAGCCTCCAAATCGGTCCTCATAAATGGGAAGAAATGCCTCACAAGCTGAAGTAGGGGTATTATATGAAACTCCTTGTAAAGTCGAATTCTCATAACTCGAATGGGCTGATCTCGGGGTATGACTGTATAGACTGGTGTGCATTCTTTTTAGTATAATTATTGGCCAGCTAGTTTCTCTGTGCTTCTCTTAACCAACTGAGCTGCAAAGTGCTTGCAGTGTAAAGCATGGAGAAGCCTAGTGCAAACAAGTTAGGTGTACTTGTTGCTGCTCATTGTCACACATAAAAATCTTTGGTGAGGTCACCAGCAAGCTCTTGCTCCAGATAGCTACCAACCTTCCCATCCTTTCCAAAGCCTTCTATATAAATGAAACACTTTTTCCTAGCCTTTTTGCTGTTCACAGTTTTGCAGTGCCTATGAATCTTTCCATGACTTAACTGCTACAAAGGTTTACACAGATGGAGAACTTTAAATGTGTCCTACTAATGTCAGTAACTTCAAGTACATGAGTAGTGTCAAATACATGAATAATCTTTGCAGACTATACTTTAGTTGCAACTCAGCTGTTTAAAGCAAATAAATGTAGTGATTTGATTTTTTTTAAGCAGATCAGTACACGAGGCTCTAATTACTGTAAACGTAAGTGCAGCAAAATTAGTGCCATAGACTGACGTCATTATAAATGGCATAGCTTGCCCTATTTTTCTTTGAAACTTAAGTAATCTTGACCTTTCCTTTGTAAGTATAGCACCTTTACATGTTTGGTATAGCGCTTGTCTGTGTTACTGGGTAGTGGTGCTGTGTGTGTGTGTGTGTGTGTGTGTTTAACCATGTCCCAATTTGTGTGTTTAGGATATCAGTCACATCACTACATTCTGTATCTGATACTTAATACTTAAAATGTGATGTTTTGGTGTTAAGTTCTTATCTCACCATTACATATTTTTATAAAAAAATGAAAGGGAGCCATTGTGAATAAGGATGTAAATGCCTTTGCACATTTCATGGAACAGATAAATCCACATCCTAAGCTAAAGCTACTATGTTCTCACTGTAAGCAATTTAACTGTTCACAGCATGATTGCAGTCATAAGGCAAGTAATATATACAGTTTATTTTACCTAGGATATTTGAGAAACTCTCACAAAATCTCATGTTTTAACCACAATTTTTAAACAAATTCAATGTGCTTACTTATTTTTCTTAGTTTTAAATTAATATTTTGTAATTTTCTTTGGAGAAAAGTCAAGGTATCCAGACTGACAAAAGACAAAATTGTACACACGTATTTGAAAACACACATCATATGAAGTGCCTGATTCACCACTGTATTCCTTGCTTTTTATACACAAAAGTCAATGGTGTTATACTAACATTAAGACAAGCATAACACAGTGTTGGAAGAGGTACAAATACTTTCAATATGTACTTAGAGGAAAAAACAGTAAGTATAAAATTAATGAGCAATCCAGTTTGCTTGAGACTACAACTATAAACATGTTTATATATAAATATGTGGGGGCAGGGAGAGAGAGGAAAAGTCTGAGTAGCCACCAGGACCTCTTCAGAAAACTGAGGAAAGCAGCACTGATTTTAACAAGTACAAAAAGTATAATTTACATCCATAGAAAGGTGGAAAAATACATAAATACATAAAATCAAAGAATTTGAGGCAAAATTTTATGAATGTCTTCTGCTTTTTAAAAACTACACCAGTGCTAATAGACTAAGTAAAAATCTAAGGCCACTTTACCTTCCAAGAGTCGCATGCCTAGGGAGAAAATACATATTTTCTCTCTATCCACAACCAATTTCAGCTTTGAACTTTTTTTTCGCATTGATCCTATAAAATAGGGTTCCTAGTTCCAACTATGACAAAACTAATATACCCTCTATCTGCTCCCTACAATCATTTCCCATGCACTTCTATAAACTCGGAATTTATTTGAAAATACCCTGCACAAACTCATTTAAAGGTAATAAATTCACTACGAGTAGAAATTATACTTCCAGTAATGGCCTGGCATCCTCCAGTAGCTCTAGTTACATCTCAGCAGCAAAATCGGACTAGCCGGTAGCTTCTAATTGTTGACAATTTACTATATTTACAGATAAAACCATTCAAATAATTAGATTCAGGCCACCTGCACAAATCTCAAAATATTATACTTTAGTTAGATCTTTTTTTAACACATCCAGATGCATTTATGCCACTATACATACCACATTCTGTCAGTAGAATGAGTCCTAAACAATGTAGTGATCTTACTTTTGTTTCTGTTCTTTTTGGTTATCTTGTTTCTGTTTTGATGTGACCAGTCTCTTAGGTATGATCAAAATGCTGCCATTATTATTGCAATGAAGGACATACTGGCTTGGATTAACAGGTCTACCCTGGTCATCCCTTAACCTACTGAAAATTACATGATAAAGGTCATCAAGTTTTTGCTTCATCAGGCTAATTGATTTATTGCACTGAGATTTCTGCTTCTTAAGGATTTCTTTTTGGGCCTGAAGATTGCACACATCATCTTCCAAGTTCAGGATCACATCTAGCTTACGTTTGCGACAGTTCTGAGCCGCAACCTTGTTTTTTCCTCTTCGCCTTATGTCACGCATAAGCGACATTTGATTATCTGTCAGATAGAACTTTGATAGCATGTTGTTGAACTCATCCACAGGCATGCTCACAATTTCAGCTACAGAAAATGGAATTCTCAGGGCCTTCACACAGCATTCATCATGGCCAAGGTTTTTGTTTGTGCTGTTGAGGCACCTGCCCTTTACTCTTTTTGATTTCCCAGATGATGGAGGACCAGTCTCAGAAGCGGATGCTAATTCATTTGGCAGCTGATTGTAAGTGTGGTTATGAAAAAACTGTTGAAGTGTGGTTTCCCCACAATAGGCTGAACTGCTTTGATAGCTCATATGGCAGTGTTTTCTATGTTCTGGGTAATGACCCCCTATAGCCCCTAAGTCATCATGAAAAGTATATTCTGTATCGCTACTGTATCCAACAGCACCCTCATTGCAGGTTGAAACAAATGATGAATCAGAACTGTTTGAAGAGACTGAGCTGTGGCTTGAATTTAAAGAAAATCCAGAATCTGAGTTAGGTGCTTCAAAGAGCTGAGAGACTTCCATAGGATCAAAACCTTCTTCCAGTGCTAAGGCCATTAAATTTATCTCATCAAGTATGTTCTCATCAAGGTCTGAAAGAAGATCCTGGTTTGTGAGGTTCCTAATGTCAACAGATGGAAATAACCCCAAATTAGTCCCATTCAGCAATGATTCAGGATTTGTGATGCTAGAATTTAACTGCAGGAAGGACTGTTGTCTCTGTACATTCCTTGTTTCTGGATTTACCCTAGTGCTATGGTTTGATCTCAGTAACATTGCTTCATGGAGGTTGACATCATGGCTAATAGCATGGGTCAAATTTACATTGTAGTGAGAGGAGGATGAATTTTCCTAAAAAGAAATGAAAAAAAAAAACCCACAGAATCATACAAATTTTTGAATTAAATACTTCTAAATTCCTTATCTATACATGCACTTTTTTTTTGTTTTGGTACTATCTACAACATCCTAAGCTTTTCTATTATTTGGTATGGAAGAACTAGTTCCTATTTGCACACAGACCCTATTTAGTCTATGACTGTAGCTTTTTCAGTAGACTTCACCCTTCAGTCCAGAATTGCACTCTAAAATTAAGCTTACATTTAAAAAACATGATTTTAGCCCCCTTCATTATGAAACTAAACATTAAAAACATGAGCAGAGTCCAGTCAATATAGTGTTGTCTTCTCAAAGCTGCCAACAACTTGAAACAAGCTGTGTGAGAGCCACATTCAAGATACTGGCTTGACAGATTATCTTGTTTAGTTTTAAAATTTCAACATTAGCTACTTTACTGATCATTCTTGATCATTTTTCAGTCAACTGGCTTCTCTTTCATTCTCAGGGTACATCTTCACTCAGGTGGTCGGCACCCAACATATGAGATTTTAATAGTTTACAGACTTATATCACCTGTTACATTCTGAAGCTGTGCTTATCCCAATATTTTGCATTTTGTAAGGGCCTCTTTTTGCTTTCAGTTATGTAACTGCAAACAGTGGGCTTTACAAACACATAACAGAGCAAAATTAGACCTACTGACTGGTCTGGTTACAGAACCATGTCCAGAGCAAAAAGCTGGATTTGGAACAGAAAAGTATTGTGACTAAACTAACAAGCACAGAGCAGGTCATTTCTATCCGAGCAGGAAAACATTTGGTTATGGAATTCTGTCTAATAGTTATTTACAGGGATGGCACGAAGATGTTTAAAGTCAGATGACTTATCTGGGTTCTTCATCTGGATAGAGCCAACAATGTTATCCACCTTACCAACTTTGTAGTGTATGGCAAGATGTCTACACACTTAAATCCTACAAATGGGCATATCAGACTGCAGCTCATTAAGCAAATAATGCCCTTGCACAAATCAGATGTGTGCATATTTTTAGAAGAACAATATCTATATTTAAAGTTCTCTACTAAACTTACCCATAGCTCAGGTGACAGAAGAAAGTCTTGCCATATTTCTTCTACTGAGTTACTACATATTAGCCCTGCTGTAGGCTGGGAAGCAGAACTAGTGTTTTCAATTATGCCCTTAAAAGACACATGGAAATTTTTCAAGACTTGTTGTTTTCTAAAACAATCTGTTAGCAATTAGAAGGTCCCCAGTTGCTAACCCCATTGACTGTGACAATACCATCAACATTCAGTAATATACTGGAAAAAGCATGAGTATTCTGTTTTACACAGAAAAACTGTCTTTTAAATATAACCTGGTGAACTGGGAAGAACTGAAATATTTAGACAGTTTTCAAATAATAAATTATGTACTTTTACAGATTCAGACAGCAGGTAAGTAATGATGATGCTAAAAGGTAACAACAAGGCTAGCTTTTTACAACAGTTTTCAGATAAATTACGGAACTGATATGATGGCATGGTCTCTGCTTATTCTTTAATTAAATGGTCTATCCCAATTATCCAATGATGCCGATTAGAATCCATTGCTAATACATCTGTGAGTTTTCACATTTACCTGCAGTGCATTTTCTGTCTGTGATGATGGCAGCTGCACATAGTCCTCCAAGAAGGAAGAGGAATCTATGGAATTTCTGTTGCTCTGGAGTGGAGGAAACAAAACCACTTAGAAAAGCCTCAGCGGTGTAACCATGTTAGTCTATAACTTCAAAATCAACCAGCAGTCCTGCAGCATCACATTTATTAGGTCCTGAGCTTTGGAAACAAACCAGAGACAAAGGGGTGAGAGAAAAGGGGGCGTCTCTGCTAAAAGCCGCGAGAATTTTGAGAAAGGGTCCGCCTTATGAAAAACTAAGCAAATCTCAGCTCTCTATCAGATCCCCACCTGCCTGGAGATGCCACATGAGCAGTCAGTGGCAATGTTCCCTGCAAGATGAGCTCTTGGGCAACTGCCGTGGAGAAATTCAGGTGCCACCCAGCTGATCGGCAGGGCACCCACAGCTGCCCACAGCCAGCAGCATGTGGTTCTATTGGTGATGCACACAGCGGCACATACCTCTGTGCACATAAGAAAATTTATTCTGCACATGGATGAAAAAATTAAGATGGATCATTGGTCAGTGGCACCTCCAGGCAGAAGCTTTAGGTGGAACACTGTATCCCATTAAAATTTAAGGTGTTCCTCAATCCCCTGGTGGGGCTGGCAGAAGTACAAAGGAGCTCAACTTGCTGCTGCTCTGGAACAGAGCAATACAGTCTAGTGCTCTGGACCTGTTACCCCCGAATGGAGCCTCCATCTGGAAGAGGAAATGCCTGGAGGGGCAGAATGATTCTAGAGGTTGAACCTCTCTAGTCCTGCACTGTTGGGACTGGATTGGGGCTGAATGAGAGAATTTGCCAGGCCATCAGAGGTCAATATTGTCTAGCAGCGTTACCAACACTTCTACTGCTTACTGGACTTTTAGAAGACATTTAGGGGTAAATTAGAGCTAAATAACAGCACAGAACACAGAGCCAGGACTGGTGGGTGGAACAAACTTTATCGGACTGCAGGAAACTTGGACACACCCGATAAGTGGTTGTCTGCTTAACTGAAATCATGCTGGATTACGGACGAGAGAGTGCCGGAGGAGAGAGTTTCAATCTGTACAACTGAAAGCATCATACCTGCCCCACCTGTGCTTGCCTCCTGGCTGAAGCTGCATCCAGTACCCTGAAAATCTAGAGAAACGTTTGAAACCTCTCAGTCTAGTGACGCCTGAAAACAGACTAGAAAGTCACAGGCCGGGCTGCTGGCAAGAGGACTGGAAGTTCACTTCTCAGCTCTCATGTGGAAAAGGCACAATCCCTTTACTACAAATTGCAAGGAGACATAGGCCAAAAATGCCTAACTGATTTGAAGTTAGAATGCATTAACCAACCCCGCCCCTTGTGTAATTGCCTCTTGCAATCTGCAGCAACATTTGGATAGTGGCAACCAAGTATTTCAAAATTTAGTCCCCTAGGGACCAATCCTACATTAAACATGAATCCTGTGGGCCTAAAGATCCACCTATGTATAGCTAAACCACACTAAAGTGAAATCTGCACACTTTAGCATCCTTGTCTCAAATATGTGTGCGTTTAACTTTGAAACAGTGGAGAGAGAATATCTGTTGTCTTCAGAAGTAGAAAAAGTAGAATAATATAAAAACTAATTTTAAGGTAACTAATTTTGCAAGTATTAGAATGTTTCAAAGTGAAACCGGATTTGTAAGGGGAGTCTGACTTTTTCGAAAGAGAACGGGGGTGTCATATTTACCAAGTATCATCCAGACATTGCCTCTTTACTAGTTCTCCTAATAGAATTTACACAATGAATAGCAGTAGGACATCTTCAATTACCCATTTACCCTGGGTTTGTATGTTGCGTGGATTTTTGTTGCTATTGTTTTTGGTATCGTTATGCTTACCTCAGTGCTAGAATCTTCATTTTCTCGCTCTTCCCTACCAGTTTTATCCTCTTTTTCATTTTCTTCATCATTCACCTGCTTTATTATCTCTTCCCCATCTTGTGATTCTGATTGTTCACTTCCTTGATGCAGAGAGCAGGAATCCAAAGCTTCCAGACCAGGTTTCAAGTCTACCTCCTAAAGTGTCAGAAACAAAGTATATGAATGCCAAATGTAGCCTTGACTTATATACCTCTGCTTAGTTCAGCCATATTGTATAATTTCCAGTGAAACATATGTCTGATCAATTCATATATGAATGGATCATACAGCAATCTCGTAACACAACAAGCAGAGAACAGGACTGAAACAGGACAGAAGCATGCATGTGTAACACTTATGTATGCTATATATTTCCAGTTTTATATGGACACTGAACCCCCTTACAGTATACCTAGACATTCTTCTGCTTTACTCAGCAGCAGGGGGTAGCTAAAATGCATAGAGCTGCAAACAAAGAACTACAGAACTAGAAAAGTGAATCTACCGTAATGTTTTAATATAGACAAACATGCTATGCAGGGACACACACAATTCACATGCAGTTGTGCTCATGGTGATATAGCACAAGGGGGTTGCAACTTCTATTACAAACTATTTCGTGTGTGTGAGAGAGAGAACAATTTTGTAATTGTCTCTATATTACTTAAAATTACAGTGCATAGTTGATACATTTTGACCATTTTCCATGTGCATGTCTTGTTGTGGAATGACATCACAAAGATACTGAAAGAAAAAAACTTTTAAATATTCCAAAATCAGAATAATGTCATTTCTGGTGTTTGAGAAGCATGATTGGCAAAAGCCTACATACTGGAACTCTCAAACGAGAATTAAAAAGACAATGTCTACAATGGAGAACTCCATGCTCTAGAATGGCATGTTCTGCAACAGCAGAAAGGCTAGTTTCCAACTGAATACCAAGTGTTACCTTCTCTCTTCTGTAGTACCCAGAGGTACTGAGACTTCATCTGGGATGAGCGAAGTGTCTGCTCTACAGCATCAGCTGATAGCCAGCTGGCCTTTAGCTCATGTGGTAGAATGCAGGGCTTTAGACCCTACACTTACAGGTTCTATCCCTGATACTGGCAACCTGGGTCTGTGGGCGTTACACTTCTAAAACTGTCTGCTCGAGCACCATGAATTTAAGGCTTTGTTGATCCCCAGACAAGTGTATAAATTACCCACGTTGTACCAATTTTTCTCCTATATAAAGCTTTTTATGAACTTCGAAAACTGGTTTTAAGTACAAGTGGATACAAAATATAGACTCCACCCATCTGAAATGTCAATAAAGCAAAAAAAAACCAAACACACACACACACAACATAGGAAGACAAAGTATTTTAAAACACACTAGGGCTGTGTCTACACTTGCAAGTACATTGGGAAAATCCAGCCCTCTTTTGAAAGAGTGGGTGGAGCATTTACACACACAATGTGCTCTTTTGATCCAAAATCAAAAGAACTGGGCACTGTTTTTGAAAGCATTCCTCCAATCCTGTAATAGGAAGAGCCCTCCCTTTTGAAAGTTTTGGGTTTTTTTGAAAGGAAACGTGTAGATGCTCCATAGGCCTCTCTTTTGAAAGAGCGGTCCTCCATGGCGTCAGCCAGCTGGTGTGAGGAGATGCCCTGGCCAGCGGCAGTGGGGCTCTATGGTAGCTGTGTCTGACTGCATTTAAAGCTGTATGGACCCAGAAACCCTGTGGTAGGAAGCTGAGTGTGTGCTAGAAACAGCCATAGCACAAGCTCCCACAGCACGCCTTCAGAGCAGCTGTAGAGCTGCAACATTTACTGATGGCCAGCAGCCAGCCACCTCAGGATCCCCACGGCCTCCCCTCAGAGCCCTCAAAGTGCTCCCAGGGCTCACGTGACTACAGGCAGCCCCCCATGGACGAAGCCCAAGCTGAGAGACCTGCTCTGGCTCTGGAAACAGGATGAAGTCCTAAAGGAGGTGGGGGTGAAGAGGCAGAATGCAGCTGCATTCACCCACCTGGCCAAAGGACTGTCTGCCCAAGGCCACCCTGCCTGCACCCCAGACCAGGTACACAGCAAGGCAGAGGAGCTGCAGCAGGGATACGCCTGGGCCCATGTCTCCACCAGCCGCTGAGGGGCAGGTCCTGTGACCTGCCCCTACCTACTACAGCAAGCTCCACAGCTTCCTGGGGCCCAGGAACAGCTTCCCTGCACCGTTTGTCCTTGACACAGAAGCAGATGAGCTGCACCCCAGGGATGAGGAGCCCAGACCCACTGAACAGCCTATGCAGCTGGAGCCAGAGGCTGCCCTGAGGTCCTAAGCAAGGAAGGGGACCTGGTGAGAGAGCTCCAATCTCAGTCATCAAGCCGGGTGAGGGGCAGCTGGGCATTGCCGGACCACGGCAAGGGGCTCACAGGTAAGTAGCTGGGAGGGAACACACCCCGGCCCATGGGGTGGGGGCACCAGAGCCACCAGTGGGCCACCCACATGCCCAGCAGACCCAGCCACAGACAGCACAGGTGGTCGTGGCTCCCAGCATGCCGCAACGGCCACCAGTGACATCCAGCACCCGCTCCTCTGGACAACGCCATGAGCTGCATGCATGGGGTGTGGGGGGATGGGGATGGACCACATCCAGGGACTGCCCACATGGTGGGGACTCCTGCAGTGTGATACCCCATGGCCACCTCCTGCTGGACAGGGGCTGGTACCCACAGGAGGCGCATGACCCTTGTGCCATAACATGGGACTGACCGTGTCCTCCTCTCTATCCCTGTAGCCACACCACAGGAGGTCTGGGAGAGACCCAAACTATCCATGGTCCTGGACAGCCCAGCAGAGGAGGGTGACCACTCACAACCTCCAGCCCCACCACGAGGGGCCCAGAGCAGGAGGGCAAGACAGCGGGATGGCGGGACAATGTCAGCCATCGCCAGACAGAGCTGGTGAAGTGGCACCTCTACATGGATGAGGTGTCTCCTTGGGTCCACCAGCGCCTGGTGCACCACGGAGTCGTAGACCTTCTGATTTACGTAGTTGCAGAGCTGTGTTCTGGGGAGTGGATAGGGATGTGCGTCCTGTCCAAGGCACTAAAGCAATTTGGAAAGCTGAGTGCTGCGAATCCCACGACTGCTGCATGCAAGTCCCCCATACAGACCACCCTGTGCAGCAGCACGACGTTGATGGCATGCATGACCTGCACAGGAGGGAGGGCGTGTGCTCTCATGAGTGTGTGACGAGGCGTGCCTGGACCCTTCCCTGCACCTCTCTCTGGGCCCCCAGCCACCAACAGTCCCCTGGCCCAAGGGCCCCTCTCCCTTCCCTGTGGTGGGTGTGTGCATCAAGCATGCCTTACCTCCATGGTGACAGCCCTGATGGTGGCCTTGCTGACCCGGAGTTGGTGCCCCCTGACCGGTAACTGCCCAGGGTGGCCAGCTTCCAGGCAGCAATGGCCACCTGTTTTTCAAGAGGGAGGGTGGGCCGTATGCGGGTGTCCTGGTGTTTCAGGGTGGGGACAAGCCAGTGGCAGAGCTCTTTGAAGGTTTGCCTGCTTATGTGGAAGTTTTGCACTCACCTGGCATAATCCCAGTCCCCCATCACCAACTGCTCCCACCAGTCCATGCTGCTGGGGTGGCTCCGGGGGCAGTGGGGTGATTGGGGGGCACCAGTGGGATCCAGGCTTGAGGGGCTCCAGAGCCACAGTGGGGGGGTTAACCCCCAGGAGGAAGTGGAAGGTGTCCATGAGCACCGTGGCCAGCTGGCTGAGCACAGCATCAAGTATGGCCAGCTCAACAAGGAGAAGCTGCTGCTGGACGTCCATGGGGACTGGCTTCCATGCACCTTTGGGCTCTGTGGGGCTTGTGACAGCTCTGCAGGCCTCAGCGTGCGCACGGCAAGGGTGTTTGGGAGGGACCCTTTAGGGGAGCGGCTGGCTGCGGAGGCCAGAAGGGCTTGTCCGCCATGCGGCCCTGTCCGCTGTGTTTCTTGGCCCATTCTTTCGAAAGGGCACCTGTAGCTGGGTGGACACTCTCTCTCGAAAGAGCGGGCCAGTATATCGAAGGGGCTGATCGCAAGTTTGATCCTCTTTTTCTGTGTAGACACGCACTTTCGAAAGGTGATCCTTTGAAGGGTGCCTTTCGAAAGCACGCTGTAGTGCAGACGTACCCTAAAGATTCTTGGGAAGCAAAATTAACTTAGGAGTCTAAATTTTTCATATCACTTTTGCAAGTTATAAGGGAACCCTTAATTTTAAAAATAGCCTTTTCCAATAGTAAACAACCATCAACTCTATTAATTCCTCTGTCTTTCTCCATAAATATATAATACAGAATTCCCAGTTATTGATAAAAAGATTCATATATAACTGCAGCTGAGAAAGTACTCAGATACATGGAACTGATCAGAGAATTTGCTTGTTATGAACAAAGATCAGGAAGCAACTGTTCTTCCAAACACTTGCAAATATATTCTTTCCCTCCATAATGGAACACCAGTGGAAAGTAGTGTTGGACACAAAATTTTTAGTCTGTAATAATTGAAGTCTTCTTCCTGCACATGCTTTAGGCTACATCTTCACTTCCAGGAAGACTGATGCTGCCACAGTCAATCTTCTAGAGTTCAATGTAGCATGCCTGGTAGGAACATGTTAAATCAAACTCCTTGGGCACCCCTTTTGGTGCTGGTACTCCTGCCCCTTGCGAGTTGTAAATGGAAAAGGTGCGATCTCATCCCACTTCTGTGGGCAGGAAAATGGGCTGCAGCAGTTTCATGAACAGTAAGGGACGAATCTGCAGTGTAGGTAATGCAAAGCTTCCAAAATGGCATTAGCCTACAGTGGGGCACAGGCAACAGCTGTTAGCCGGCTATAAGCCTATTGTGGCAGCCTGACGGTGGAACAGCTGTTAACAGCTCTCTTCTGATGCTTTAGAATGGTTAGTTCCTTTATGAGGGCAAAACCAGTGCTCAGATACTTCTACACTCTACAGAAGTCAGTGGTTTCCATGCCTTTACTTTCTCTTCCAATTCAAAGGTAGCCTTCAGATCCCTTCCGACCACTTCAGCAGGACAGGACCCACTTAGGTTTTAGCATTAACATCCAGGAAGACCAATGGACTGTTGAAGATCACAGTGTTCAAAGCCACTGTTTCAGACTGTCCACAGACTCAGGAATGCAACATGGCAGAAGGCAACCTTCCACTCCTGTTGGGAATGGTTTCTACACAACCATAGAGACCTAGAGCCACATCTTATTTCCTCTGTGTGAACTAGTGTACAGCCAGATGCTAAATACTACATGAAGATCTAGTCACCCCAAGTCAAAACAGATGTATTGGAATTGACAAAGGTTCAGAAAAGAACAACAACAATTATTAGAGGTGTTGGACAGCTTCTGTATAAGGAGAGGTTAGTACGATTGGGACTTTTCAGGTTGGAAAAGAAACAACTCAGGAGGATATGATGGATATTTTGGATATAATCATGAGATTAATAGGCAGCAGGTTTCAAAACAAACAAAAGGAAGTATAATTTATTTGCATAATGCACAATCTGTGGAACCCTTTGCCAGCGGATGTTATGAAAGCCAAGACTATTAAATAAATTAGATGAATTTATGGAGGATAGGTCAGCCAATGGCTATCAGTCAGGACGGACAGTGATGCAAAACCACAAGCTGGGCTTCCTAGTCTGTTTGCCAGAAGCTGGGAATGGGCAATACAGGATGGATCACTTGATGAATGCCTGACTTCTTCATTCCCTCTGAAGCACCAGGCATGGTGTGCTGTCACAAGACAGGATATTGGACAAGAGCAATGGTTCTCAACCCACCCATCCCCCCCCCTTTTTTTTTTAAAATAAAAGTATCCCTTTAAAAAAACTAAGTATCCCCAGACGTCTCTCACAAACCCTTAAGTGTATGCTTACCACTGGTTGAGAAACATGGTCCTAAAATAATCTGAGATCTTAAAACAAGTGCCATTCAACCTTTCCCGATCACTGTACCCTTTTCAGGACTCCTATTTGTTTTGCATACCACCAAGTTACACCTCACTTAAAAACTACTTATTTACAAAAACATGCAAAAATATCACAGAAGACAACTACTGAAAACTTGTTGACTTTCTACCACCTTATTCTCAAATAAATGAATTGGAATAGAAATACTGTACTGACATTTCAGCGTAAGGCATGTGAAGCAACAGAATGCTGTCTGAATAAACTTTTAGATTGTACTGACTTTACTGGTGTTTTTACGTAGCCTGTTGTAAAACTAGGCAAGCATCTAGAGTTGATGCACCCCCTGAAGACCTCAGGGTACCCCAATGGTACATGTACCCCTGGTTGAGAAACACTGGACTAGATCAGTGGTTTCTCTATTTATGACTGTGGGCTGCATATGCAGCTGTGTGTGTTATACTGGTCGCAGCCAAACAACATATATACTATATGTATGGCTCTGAGGTTGTCACATGGACCACAGCTATGCTGATTGCTCCATACAGGGCCTACAGGCTGCAAACCATTGGGCTAGATGGACCACTGGTCTGGCCCCGTATATCTGTTCTTATGTAAAGATTTTTTAAAAACATCTCGTCAGACCTGTAGGTTCTGAAAATACTGCATCATGCCGAGCAGGCCAAGTGTTTGAATTAGGGCACTAAGCACAATGCTGAGAGCCAGAGAATCCCACATTCTGGTCTCACCTCCAACACTTGTTGATTTTAAATGCATTGGACAACAGAACTTAGGAGCAAATCTGATTAGTGGATTATGGATGAGCCTTGCATCTAGGACACCTGGGACTCTGAATCCTGGTTGTGGCATTTGCTTGGTGTGAGACCGACGACAAATCACTTAATTTCTCATCTTTCATTCACCAATCTTAAACATTAGAGTAACAATATGGACTCAATTGATAACTGATGTTTAAGGACTGCAAAGTATTAAGGGAGAGGGGGAAAGAGTCCTCTTCTCTAGTATCAGCAGACAGTACAATCCAGCATTCACTGTCTTTCCACCCACCATTGCGTCACAGCATGCATTTCACAGTGTCAGACGTTCCAAACTTGACCCTCGATTATTTGCGGACATTGTTTTCAGTGCTGGTTACCCTCTTTCCATTATATTTCCTTTTAAACCTTGACTAAAAATACTCACTCCATTGTTGTTGTTAATCTGTGTGTTGCTTAGCTGTGTGTTTTCCCCATTTCCTTTGTAAAACTATAGAATCATAGAACACTAGAACTGAAAGGACCTCGAGAGGTCATCAAATCCAGTCCCCTGTCCTCATGGCAGGGCCAAGCACCGTCCATATCATCCCTATTAGATATCTAACCTGTTCTTAAAGTATCTCCAGTGATAAAGCTTCTACAACCAGCCTAGGCAATTTATTCCAGTGCTTAATCACCCTGACAGTTAGAAAACTTTTCCTAATGTCCAGCCTAAACCTCCTTTGCTGCAATTTAAGCCCATTGCTTCTTGTCCTAACCTCAGAGGCCAAGGAGAATAATTTTTCTCCATCCTCATTGCAACATCCCTTGAAAGTTGCTATCATGTCCCCTTCTCAGCCTTCTCTTTTCTAAACTAAACAAACCCAGTTCTTTTAATCATCTCTCATAGGTCATATTTTCTAGACCTTTAATCATTTTAGTTGCTCTTCACGGAATCCTCTCCAATTTCTCCACATCTTTCCTGAAATGTGGTGCCCAGAACAGGATACAGTACTCCAGTCGAGGCCTAATCAGCACAGAGTGGAGTGAAAGAATTACTGTTAATGCAACCCAGAATCATGTTTCCTTTTTTTGCAAGTGTCACATTATTGACTCATATTCAGCTTGTGGTTCACTATGATGCCTAGATCCCCTTTTGCAGTACTACTTTCTAGAAATGTTTTCTTGCTTCCCTTTATGTCTTGAGCTAGACCATGGGTGTCTGACCTTTTGGCTTGCCTGGGCCGCATTGAGTGAAGAGGAATTGTCTTGGGCCGCATATAAAATATATAATATAGTTAATGTATATAAATCACATAATAATGTTAAAAGTTTACGATCTTGTGGGGCTGCATTACTAGCTGTCCAGGGCTGTGGGTTGGACATGCCTGAGCTAGACAAAGCTCATTTTGTGCTTTCGCCTTTCTAATTTTACCCCTACATTCCAGTGTATATGTTTGAATTTTGACCTACTTTCCACTTTTTATACAATTCCCTTCTGAGTTTTAGATCATTCAGGATCTCTTGGTCAAACCAAGTTGGTCTCATCCCATATGTCCTATCTTTCCTATGCAAAAGGATAGCTTGTTCTTGTGTTCCTAGTAATGTCCCTTTGAAAAATTGCCAGCTGTCTTCAACTGTTTTTCCTCTTAGTTTTGCTTTCTATGGGACCTTCCCTATCAGCTCTCCGTTTACTAAAGTCTGCTTTCCTGAATCCATTGTTTTTATTTTCCTGTTCTCCCTTCTACCACTCCTTAGAACTGTGCACTCTATCATTTCACGAACACTTTCACCCAAGCTGCCTGCCACTTTCAAATTCTCAAGGAGTTCCTCCCTATTTATTAAAATCAAATCTAGAACAGCTTCCCCACCAAGTAACTTTCTCCAGCTTCTGAAATAAATTCTCTCCAACATATTCCAAGAACTTGTTGAATTATCTGTGCCCTGCTGCGTTCTTTTCCCAAAAGATGCCTGGGTAGTTCAAGTAGGTAGCATCCACTTTTGTCGTTGATACAGTTAATCTCTCAAACTACAGATTGGTATTTAATTACTGCTGTTGATATTTGTCTGTATACTAGACTGCTACCTGTATAATCAGTTCTACAGATTGTTTGGCATCTGCTTAATCTGGAGTAAAGGGAAACATCGAGTCATCGTTCTACATTCATAATGAAACAAAACATCCTTTATTTCCTTCGACAGACATTTAAAGTCCGCTGAAATGGACATTATCCTTTGAAATACAAATCACAGGTTTAAAAAGTTTGGAAGATAAAACAATAGCACACGGTATGTCAGGATTATCATACCCAGGCTGCTTTGGATTACATATTCGATATACTTACATGTCTAAGCATTTTAATAAGATTTATAAAATTTGTCAATTTATTTAGGTTAACTGAATACACTATTACACCTGTGGCTTCAAATGCTGTGTCTGTCTAATATCGACTATTATTACCAATATCTCAATTCTGAAAATTTATTCTGGGCTGCAAATAGGCATATGCTGTTAAAAATATCCTTGTTGGCTTCAAAACAGTATGAGAATCTATTGGCTCAAACAGACAGTGTGCAGAAGGTGGGGGCAGAATTTACACAGCACTGGGTCTATAATATCAACCATCATATTTACCTGAACACACACTGTTGAGTCAACATATGCAAAATATCACATTTATGCATATATAATATACCACAGCTCTATGTCTTTTGTATCTAATTCTGTCCATCACTACTTGCATTCTAAATAGTCTTGGTGGTGTAGCCAGGGTAGTCTGCCGTACTGTCACAAAAAAAAAAGCAGTCCTTTAGCACCTGATTAATAAATAAATGTGTTCGTCTTTAAGGTGCTATAGGACTGCTTGCTGTTTGCCTTCTGGTTATCATTATGCACCACATGGCATTTGCTCCATACCATACCATACCATACCATAACTCAGTGTATTTTGTGTCTAATTCTGCTTGATTAGACACAAAATACATAGAGCTTTGGCATTTGTATTAACTTATCAAATGTAGAAACTACACAAATTCAGATACCATATAGCTCATAACGGGAAAAAAATCACCGAACATCAGCTTTAAAACATTAAAAAAATAATCTTTTAAAGCATTTCTAAAAAATATGTAATAGACCTTTAGGGCTTCAGCCACAACTTCTGGCTTTGCACTGGCTGTGCACACGACCTATGAGGAGAAGCTGAGGGATTTGGGCTTGTTTAGTTTACAGAAGAGAAGACTGAGGGGTGATTTAATGGCAGCTTTCAACTTCCTGAAGGGGAGCTCTAAAGAAGATGGTAAGAAACAGTTCTCAGTGGTGTCAGATGGCAGAACAAGGAGCAGCGGTCTGAAGTTAAACAGGGAGAGGTGTAGGTTGGATATTAGGAAAAACTACTTCACCAGAAGGGTGGCGAAGCACTGGAATGTGTTACCTAGAGAGGTGGTGGATTCTCCATCCCTAGAGTTTTTAAGTCCCGGATGGACAAGGTGCTGGCTGGGATGATTTAGTTGGGGTTGATCGTGCCTGAAGCAGGGGGCTGGACGAGATGATCTCCAGAGGTCCCTTCCAGGCCTATGGTTCTGTAGCCCTCTACACCATGGATTAATTTCTGACTGAAGGAAGAGCTATTCAGAGAAAAGACGGAGCGATTTGTAAAAGAGGTTATGTTCTGTGTCTATGCTGTGCCAAGCCCAGTGGTGAACAGTCAATCACAATTAACTGGTCAATCTTGGGGAGACTCCCAGTCAATTGTGACCCACAGGCTTCCTACATGCCCCAGCACCACACCCCGGCCCACTCCTGCAGGTGTAGAGGGATTTGGTGGGCAGGAACAGCACTGAGATTCCTGCCTGCAAGTACCACCCCCCGCCAAGCCCCTGCCTCTCCAATTGACTGGGGACAGAGAACTGTGGCAAAGGGGAGCTGAGGGGGAGCCATATGCTCCCTGATCCCAGCCCCCAGGGCCATGGGGGTATGCTGGCCCCTTCTGAGAGTGGCATGGACCTGGGGGCAGGCAGGAAGTCAGGCACCCGGCCTATTCCAGCCTCATTGTACTGCCAATCAGGAGCCACCTGCAGTGAATGCCAAGCAGCAGAAGGCCACATGCCAGCCTCCACCCCCACTCACAGCCAGCATCCCATGCTCCCTCCTGCCCCACAAGCCCCAGTCCTGATTTCCCTCCCAGAGCCATCACTCTCTGCTGCATCTCAACACTCTGCCCCAGACCAGAGCCCCCTACTGTACCCAAACTCCCTTCGTCACCGCCAGCCGTCTCCTAATCCCCATCCCCACCTCAGTCCCGAGTCCCCTCCCACACTGCAAACCCCTTGGCCCCAGCCCAACCCCCAACCCTCTGCCCCAGCTTCGTAAAAATGAGTGAAGATATGTGAGGGGGGGGCGGGGGTGAAGTGAGAGATGTGGGGCTTCAGGTAACAGGCAGGGTGAAGCTTGAGTTGCCCTCAAATCCAGAAATTGATTTGGGCATAAAAAGGCAGGAGACATCGGTCTGGTGCAAGAGGTGTGATGGCGCAGGTAACCAGCTGCCAAAGTAATACAACTACTAAATAAGAAACTTTCCAAACTGTACAAACACAGAAGCTTGTTTGTTTACTTACTGTTCTCTTCTAACCAACTGATGCCTCCCTTCAAACCTTATTTCTTCCTAACTTCTCTTCATACACTATCTATCTACAACAGAAATCTACAACAGACACTTTTGCTAGGACAGCAGTATCAGCGATGGGTTGCTTTTGACATTTCTAAATTAACAAAAGCCCTCCTGGAGTTGCAGGTATTTCAGCAGAAGAGTGCTTTTACAGTTATTTTTTTTTTGCTCACCAAACTACTTTAAGCTACATGAGCTTATACATGCACCTTTTTTCTTTTTTTGCTAGTATACACTGTGTCTACACTTCTAGTGTAGACCTAGCCTTATTCTTAGTCACTCCGTTCTGCCTCCTTTGCCTCTATTCTAAGGCATAATATGGCCTCTGAAAGTTAACTGTCTCCTTTCTTCCTACCTACTGCTCCATATCCCTCCTCTCACCACCCCTACACTCCCCTGGCAAATCTTCTCCCATTTCCTCAGTTTCCCTCATGCATCTGTTTCATCTATCTGCAGTTTGACTTCCAACTTTCTGACTCATCTGAGGCCATTCTCACTAGACTCTGCCAGGTTCGAGGGCCTCTTCTCTACCCTCTTTCTGCTCAAGGTTTCTGCTATCTTTGATTGTCAGTTACTTTCTCCTCCTTGGGCTTTTGTAATTCTGTGCTTGACGTGACTTTCCTACTTTCTTCCCCTTGGGGGCATCTCCATCTTTGGTTCACTCTGTGATGCTGGGCCCCCATATCTGTTATGGGGATATGTTTTTGAATATGAATATGCACAACTGGAATGTGCTTTATGCAAAACAGGGCAGAAAACATATCATTCAAGAGCCTGTAATTCCCTGAATGTGCATATTCTATTTTTGTGTGTGTGTATCATTCTTGTATGTGAAATGAAACACAAAGGCTGCACTGATCTCAATTTGGTGTGTGACAATCTAATGCAGAAACACCTCTACAGCCATGCTTGTTCTTAAAGACTGACATGAGTGTTCATAATACTGCTACACCTTCCGTCAGAGCGTTAAAACCAAGACAAACTGTACTGTAAATTACTGCATGTTCAGACAGGAAAAATCAGCAACTGCGCTTGCATTTACATTTTTACACCCATTCGTCTCTCAGGCTTATGAATATCAAATTCCCCCAAACTGGTATTTTCTGATCCGCAGCACGTGCTTTGCTGGCAGTCCCACCCTCTGAGCTGGATGAACACAGTAAATTCAGTTGTTTTTCCAGTTAGTAGTTACTGACATCTCTCAGCTTGGTTTGGAAAAACCTCACTAAGCTGCACAATATCAGAACAACAAAACTTCCCTAGACTCCAAGCTCCAGTCCTGATCTCTGGTGGGGGAGAGCGTGCATGCTGGGCACTATAAAGCAGTGTTTCTTAAACTTTTTAATCCTGCAGAACACCAAACAATAATACTTTTATGCAGAACACCTATGAAAATTTTCTTCAGAAAAATGGTTGTCAGACTAAAAAAAAACCAAACAAACAAAAAACCCAACCAACCAACCAACCACAAACAAAACCCAAAACAAACAGGAAAACCAAAATGAAGTAATTTAATAAGGTATCATAACAATGAAGAAGTAACATTGTATCTGGTTTTTAATAACAGAAAAGATATACCACCAGTGTATCATACCAAAAAAGTGTCAGATGTTCGCAGCACACCTGTGAATTGTTCAGTGTGCCACGGAACGTAGTTTAATAAATACTGGTATAAAGTGAGCTGGCAAAAGCCCTGCGCTACTTTTCACGAAAGTAGGAAGAAAGAGCTAAAAAGTGCCTTGTAACCCTGTTCATTAGTGGAGCCACATTTTTACAATCAAAGTGGGCCTTTTTAGCAGTGTGGCAATCATCTTTTTTAAAAGGCTGAAACTTCCCTTCTGTCTTTCATCCTTTGCACAAGTTCTGGTCTTAAAAAGATTCCAGGAATTTCCCTAGAGGATGATCCAAAAACATATCAACAAAAGAGAAAATGGCTGTACATTCTACAGGTTGAACATCTCTAGTCTGGCTCCCTCAGGACCTGACTGGCGCCAAACAGGAGAATTTGCTGAACCATAGGAGCTCAATACTTTCTAGCAGCGTTACCAACACTTCCACTGCTTACTGGGCTCTTAGTGTTCTATGCTATTATTTAGCTCTAATTTGCCCCTAAATGTTTTCGGAAAGCCAGGACTGGTGGCTGTGAACAAACTTAATGAGGTCCATGGGAAACCTGGCTACACTCATGAAAAGTGGACAGCCGGCTAACTAAAGTCATGCTGGACCATGGATGTTGCAAGACTAGAGTGTGCCAGACTTGAGAGGTTCAACCTGTATTTTCAATATATGAGAATTTCCACAAATCAATCTGTTTGGTAAGAACCATGTTAGAATAAAAATAAAGGGTCTTTAATCCCATGAAAGAATTTCAAACTACAGTATATTTTATATCTATTAACATATAGGAAGCTAGATAATTTGGTGGTGAAGACATTGGATTTTTTATTCTACGAACCCATTTATGTTTCAACTCAAGAGCACTATGATTTGGGATTCAGTCTCTCGAGCACTCTATACGTTAGTGAAGTAGAGCTTTGGAAAGGTTTAAAGCTAAATTAGCACAGAAAATTAATCATCCCTCATGCTGACACAGTGTATGATCCCTTTAGGTTAGGGTGGAGAAACTAGTTCTGCAAGTACCTACAGAAATAATACTGATACGGAACAGAATCATAACCAAGCTAATCCTTGTGCAAAAACCTCACATTAAGGAAAAAAATGAGAGATTTTACACTGTAAGTATACTTCATAATTAGACAGCATCAGCTGGGGTTGATTACTGAATTCAAGTAACTGAAAAATAGCTCTTGGAGATTTAAATCCTGTATTCAAATGTATGGTAATCCAAGTATTACTTTACTTTAAGATTTCAAAATATGTCAAAAATGTTCTTACCACTCAGTAATTATTCACCTATGTATCCACAATGCTTGCCACCATGGTATCAGCAGCAGGCTTACAAACTACTTAAAAATCAAAGCACTGATTCTCCAAAAGTTACCCAAGTAACTATGCTCCTGAGCGTAGTCCCAATAAACTGAATGTCTGTACTCCCTTGCATGAAGTTCTATGCATGCATAACTGTTTTGCAGGATCAGAACTGCATATTACATAGCTTGCTGTAGTTAGTAAAGGGGTATGGACACTCTAACTTAAACTGATCATCTTTACCAGGCACAACTATATGTTTTGACTTAGTTTATGCCAAGCATCAAATATGGTAATAAACCACAGCTGGAAGTGTTTCCAAGAGCACTGGTGAAATTGGAGATCCACTCTGGCAGAATAAAATGGCCAAGATTTATGATGACAGTATTATAATAAAATTGATAACACCAGCTATTGGAGGGTGATATACCCATGGTCCACTAAAACAGTACTATGAAGTACACTACCAGTTTGGAGACACTGTGGATAAATTACACTTTAAAGCGTCTACGTATACACGTTAAAAAAAACTACTTAAGATTAAAGCCCTAATCTAGCAAAACAGATTTCAAGAGAAATTAAAGTGAGTGAAGTTAAGCACATGGTTAAATCTCTGTGCAATGGGATCTCATCGATAGTTGCGGGCTCCCACTAAAAACTGAAGTCTGCTTGCTAACCCTGTTGTTCACCTGCTTTTATGAGATGTGTATAATCTCTCCAGAACCAAAATCACTTATTTATTTGGCCTCCACTACTTATAATCAGTTGGAACAGTTATGTTGCTAGAGCAAATAAAGTACATAATGGAACCTCCTTATTTGTGTACACATTTTTGAGCACACAAGCAAGATTAAATCATTTGGAATTGGAGAGTTTGTTCTGCTTTATATAGACAGCAGAAAAGACACTGTGTCCTTGCTTCTTGGATGAGCTCAAACATTTAAAAAAAAGCCATCTCCTTTCCCTTCCCCCTTTTGTTACAGGATACAGAGTATATTCAGATTAAATCTCCAAGGAGTAGGGGCAGAATCTGCCTCCTTCCCAGCTGAGGCATCATAAAAAAACCGAAGCACTTTTAGATCCTAGTTCCTGGAAGTTCAGAGCCGTTGTGTCAGAGGCTCACCATTTAGGATTTGCCCCATTACAGAACAGGGCAAGTGGAGGCATTCAGCTAGCTCCAAGCCTAAATTCTTTCAGGTCAGCAGTGATCCTGCTCCCAAACTTTGCGGGAGGCCAGCTGGTCCCAGCATTCGAGGCCCCTCCCCAATATTTCTGCAACATGACCTAAGGCCCAATTACTTCCCAAGCAGAAAGGGGCTGGGGAAGTGCGAGGAGCAGCTCCCCATGGATGCACCCTGGACTCGAGGCTGGATGGAGAGGTGCTGTACATAGTGTGAGCCCCCCACCTCATCCTCGTCTGTGCTTGGGGAGCCCCCTTTGCATGCGGGACTCCTGTTCTTCCTCTCTGATCTACAGGCGCCCCACCTCCTCGGCTCTGCGGGTCCCCAAGCTACCCGCCCCTCCAGGCAGGGAGCGATACTCTGGTGTCTTCCAGCCCCTGCCGCTTACCTCTAGGCTAAGGCAATCACTTCCCCGGGCCGTGGGCTCAGCTCCGTGGGCCGCTGCAGCTCTTCCATCCCCTTCCTCCAGGGCGCTGCTCTCGCTGGGGCCGCCAGCGCCCCTGACGGGCGAGGAGGGGCGCGCCCCATTCCCCTCGCCGGCTCCCGCGGTGTGCACCAGCCAGGCGTCCACGCGGGTGCGGGGGATATAAGGGGTCCCCAGCGCCCGCACCTCCCGGAGCAGCAGCAGCCGCTCTAGGCACTTAGAGTACGGAGCGCTGGTCCCCGACTGCAGCCGCCCCGCGTGGGGAGTCCCCACGGCCCGGCGCACGTACAGATCCGGGTGCAGGCGTAGCCCCGCCAGGCTGAGCAGGATGGTGACCTGCAGCAGCAGCCCCTCCTCAGAGTACCAGCGCCCGGCCAGGGGCTTCATCTCTGCCAGGGAGCCCCTCCTCCTGCTTCCCCCAGCGGCTTGCCGGCTGCCGCCCAGGGGAGGCCGGGGCTGCACGTGTGTGCGTGCCCACGCCGGGAGGGGAAAGAGAAACTAGACAAAGGAGCCCAGCAGTCGCGCACAGGGACCAGCCCCGTCCATTCCCGCCAGCCGCCGCGATCGGCCCTTCCCTAGGGCAGTGAGTGGGAGGGTGCGGGCCGGGGGCACCCCCGCACTCGGCTGGGTGCTGCCCCCCATTTGGCCCCGGATCGCGTTAGCCCCCTCCAGCCCTGGCCGCCCGTGTGTGTGAGCGGAGGGAGCCGGGAACCACAGGCTGCCTCCCAAGTGGGATTACAGCAAGGTCTTGGGGGGTTGCCCCCGCCCTCCATGTGCACTCTGCCCCCGCAGGGTTGTTCCCAATAGCCTGACGACTCTCGGCGTCTTTTAGCCCTTTCCCCGGGCTTCCCGTCCCCACGGTTCGCCGGGGAGGGTATTCCACAGCGGGCGCAGCTATGCTCGCCTGTCACTTTAACTGGGGCTGGTTACCGCGGGAGGCTTTCGGAGGAGCTGCCAGGCGGCTTGTGGAACATGAGTAAACCTGCCTCTGTGTGCCCGCCTGAAAGGAGGGGACTGACCAGGCCGGCGAGCGAGAAAGGCGCAAAGCTTTCTGGGGATTGAAGTTCCCCCTGCTGGCTCTGCATTGCGTCTTCAACAGCCTGCAAATACTAGAGGTGGGGAAAGTACTCAAAAAGTTACTTGAGTAAAATGTACCTGCTGGAGCGGGGGCAGGGGTGTACTTAAGTACAAGTCAGTGGTGTCCCTTTGGGAAATTAGGTATATAAAAGTATCAGAGAGGTAGCCCTGTTAGTCTGTATCTTCGAGAAAAACAAAGAAGTCGTGTGGCACCTTATAGACTAACAGATATTTTGGAGCATAAGCTGTCATGGGCAAAGACCTGTTTCGTATACATACACACATACTTTATTGTACTCAACTACCCATAAGTGAAAGCACTTATTCAGGTAACTTGTTAGGTACTTTCCTCACCTCTGGTAAATACCACAGCTCTGCCTGGGTGGAGGAGTGTTTTAGTCTACTGATCTTAACAGGCTACGCCCTGCCACTGTGCCACACCTCCCAGGTTCTTGTAGTTGCTGTGTTCTGAGGAAGGAAGCATGGCTGAGCTCAGCCTGCTGGAAAAGCAAAAAAAGCCACCTTTCCAATTGCCAGTGTGACTGCCCACAGGCAGACTGACCTGGGAGCTCCGGAGCTTACTGCAGGAGCCTCTGCAGTTTGAGCTGACAGCCAGCTGGGTCTCACCTAAGGCTGTAGAGGAGATTGTTCTTTCTCTCTTTAAGTGGTATAGGTGCCACTACCTGGGATCAAGTATCAGAGGGGTAGCCAAATTAGTCTGTATACGTAACAGCAACGAAGGCTCCTGTGGCACCTTATAGACTAACAGAAAAGTTTTGAGCATGAGCTTTCCTGAGCACAGACTCACTTCATCAGACTACCTGGGATGTGAGCCACATCCCTAGGTTTGTGATTACACAGGGGCCATGTCTATACTAGACACAGAAGTTGATCACTGATATGTAATTTTAGCTATGCGAATTGTGTAGATAAAATTGATTTATCAGTGGTTGACTCCAGTGGCTGGCTACCAGGAGAAGGTTGAGCAGAGCATTTCTCCCATCCTCGCTGCTCGCAAGGAGTTCCTGGGTTCACTTTGCCCCCAGCAAGTGCCATTTCGCGCATGCGTGAAACAAAATCAGGGACCCCACTCAGGGTCTATCTTCCATGGTAGAGTTGCTTTATATAGATATATATGATTGGAGATACACATCTCCTAGAGCTGGAAGGGACCTGGGGAGGCTATCTACTCCCATCCCCTGCCCTCTTGGGAGGACCAAGCACCATCCCTGGCATCTATTTTTCCCAATCCCTAAATGGTCTCCTCAAGGATTGACCTCACAACCCCTGGTTTAGCAGATCAATGCTCACACCACTGGGTTCAGCCTTATTGTGTGTTCTGTGTGTTACTTGTTGCATTCATAAAAACACCTATACTGCCATAAACACACTGATTTAAGGAAGATTAGAAAATACTATGTGAATTTAATGAAACAGAATTACCACTCTTGTTGCATAACACATTTTCTGACATGTTACGATTGCAAGAGTAATATTGCATTGGGCTTGTTTTGAGGTTTTTTGCATTGCCTTTCCATTTTTAAAAGCCAGCAACAAAATAATGAGACTGCTTAATAAGGGTAGCATGTTAGGCCCAGAATCTGCTCTGTGTGGTAGTCCTCTATGCCTGTGTTATGACCCACTGAATTAACTTTGGCTATTGTGAGGGTTTCCTGCATACAGCACTGTGGTGGATTGAGTTTCTAGATTTTAGCAAAGATGTTTCTTACTAAGGAAACACCTGTTTATACTACATTTTAATGCTAATGCTTTGTTTGTAATGCTAGACCTGAAAGCTGAACTCCCCATGCATCCCCAAAGTGGAAATTCTGAAAATTTCTGTAGTTCATCACTCTCTTTTTGACTCTCCAGCTAAGCACGTGTCCCATCCCAGCACAAACTTAACTTTCCTTCACCCGGGGTTATCAATCTTCAGTCATTCAAACCACAGCAGATAATTTATAATCCCGCTGTAACAAAGAAAAACACTAAGAAATTCTCAGCTTGTCTTTCTGCTGCATTGTTCTATTGATTATAAGGTGCCTATTAATGGCACTAATACAACAATAAAACTTAATGGTATAGACAGATTTTTAAATACAATTCACTTGATACCTAAATAGCTTCAATTGTTTAACATTCCTCTCCACCCAGCCCCCCGCCCAGTGATTTTAATTTCAGTAACTATCTACTTTGCACTATTTTAATTCACTTTGGGTTTTATATAACTTAGAATAGGTTGCTGGTATTTGCTATTACTTTGCTTCTACTCTCTGTGTCTTTTGAATAGGACTCTTCCCCTCCTTTTTGTACAAAATCTTTTCTCACCCCATAGGAAAATGAGGAATCCATGACTCCCTGGCAAATATTTCGGCCACACTCTGTGGGTGTATAGTATGGCCACTCGGGGTGTAGGGTGAACAGTTTCTTTATTCATGCGCTGGAGTGTCGCAATACCTCATTTAAATCCACACTGATACATGGGCTAAGTCACAAGAGAGTTTTGAATCATAGAATGTCAGCTGAAAAAGAACTGCCATTTTGACCCAAGCAATGAGGTTAGCCTAACTGCCACACAGGAAAGATAGTAAACATTCATGACAGTTTATGAATATGTATGAGTGGTGGTACCATATATGGAGGGATAGTCAGAAAGTGCTGGAAGGTTCTAGAGGCCTCAGGGGATGATGTAAGGCCAGGCTATAAATTCCAGAAAAGCGCGGCATCTGAGGAAAGATCTCCCAGATCTTTGAAGAGAGCAGAACTGGACCGGATGATTTCCTGAATCCTTGGAGGCCGATGGACCCCTGCTTGCCTCAGCAGCCTGATCAACCCCTGAAGCTCCTTCCCCTGACCCAAATCTTTGGTCAGGCAGCGAATAGTTAGGAAAGGACTGGTACCATGTATACATATCCAGCTAGCTAGTTAGTAGTTAGAAAAGTAGGACTTAGTCGTTAATGTTTTATAGTGTATTATCTAGAGAGGACATGTTTATTATTTTCCTCTCCATGTACATAGTTCCTCAAGTTGTAAGTATTAGTGCTTTATTAATTGTTATCATTGCAAATGTTAGTGCAGTAGTTAAATTCATTTTCGAAATCACCAGGATTAAATTGTTTAGCTGTTGATTAAACCCATTTGTCCATGGTTTTTGCTTCTCCCAGGGTATCCCCCTCTCCGCCTGTGCAAAACAATTGTGGGGAAGTGTTCTGCCATGGCAGAGGCTTCACCGAGAACCCCAACTCAGCTATGCGTCTCAAACAGTTCTTTCGGCTCTAAGGCCGGGTCTACACTGCCTCAGAAAGCTGATCTAAGATACGCAATTCCAGCTATGAGAATAGCATAGTTGGAGTTGATGTACCTTAGGCTGAATTTCTGTGACATCCCTCTTGTATTGTTGACTTCCCCTATTCCTTGTGACAGAGTGGAATACTAGAGCCTGAAGATTTTACTCTCTTGGTTAGGTTGCATTTTCTCTGTTTCTTCTTTCTCTCTTGGCTGTCACTCAATTACAAGTAGATATCTTCATGTCACCCTCCTATATGTGAGTCTGTTGATGGCTGACCATCCGATTCTGGAGCCACAGGTCTTATCACAGAAGGGGAAGGTGTTGGTAGCTGTTGGAGGGGACTGGGGCAGTTTTTGCTGGTCTTTTCTTCTTCTTTCCTTGCCTGCACTGCAGCGGGACCTCTCAAATTGTAAGCCTTCTCTCCTACTGGCTGAATGAGAGTCTCATCTGACTGCAGATGGAGTGCAAGGCCTGGTGACCCCCATGCTCCATGACAGCCATCAGCAGTTGATTTAGTGGGTCTTTACTATATCCATTACATTGAACCCCAGGAAATTGATCTCTGGAGCATCAATCTCTGGGTAAGTGAAGTCAAGCCCCAAGAGGGACACTACCCTACTGGGCAAATGCTGAAACTCACATTTCCTAAAGATAAATTTCTGCCTGCAATGGGTGATAGTTCTCATTTTCCTTTGGACAGTGGTGATATTTTACTTTTTCAATTCTGCTTATTATATGCTTTTACTCAACACAAGCATCTAAAAACAATCCTCACAACGCCTATTTATACCCTGTTGTCATAACTTTCCTCGATAATCCAAAGAAAAAGTACATCTCATAGAACCATGTACTCACTGCCTATTGCATTTTTCTAAGGAGGATAAGATTGATGACTTCACTCCTGTGTAGGTTCATTTAAGTTCCACTAATGTTCCTGTTGTTGCTGCAAAGAAATAAATTACAGAATGATCTCTACAAAGTTAAAAGAACCAGCTTCATTGCACAGCACTCTGTTCTCATTCTTGACAGCGTCATGCATTGTTCCTGCCTAAAGACTACTTTAAACCAGTCTATTGTCTGTAGAGTCTTCAGTGTCATTGGGCTGCATACACACTCAGCTACCTTTATAGCTTTCCTTCTTAGTAGTTCTATACCCTGTGTCTTGTGTAAATGCAAATGGGAGTATTAAGACAAAACAAGAACTTTATTATGTGATTCAGACTTTAAACACAGAAAAGACAGAACATTGAAAATGGTGGCTCCATGTTGTGCATTAGTATTTGCTTTAAATTTTTTTGCATTGCAAACAGCCTTCAAATAAAAACAAAAAAGCAGTAAAGTAGCACTTTAAAGACTAACAAAATAATTTATTAGGTGATGAGCTTTCGTGGGACAGACCCACTTCTTCAGACCATAGCCATACCAGAACAGACTCAATATTTAAGGCATAGAGAACCAAAAACAGTAATCAAGGAGGACAAATCGGAAAAAAATGATCAAGGTGAGCAAATCAGAGAGCGGGGCAAAGGGAATGTCAAGAATTAGATGAAGCCAAGTATGCAAAACAGCCCCTACAGTGTCCCAGAAAATTAGCATCCCGGTTCAAATCATATGTTAATGTGTCTAATTTGAATATGAAAAGAGAGTTCAGCAGTTTCTCTTTCCAAAGCAGAGTGAAAATTCTTCTTCAATAAGACACAAACTCTTAAGTCATTAACAGAATGGCCCACTCCATTAAAATGTAGACTAACTTGTTTGTGGATCTGGAGTGTTTTGATGTCTGTTTTGTGCCTATTAACTCTTTGTCTGAGAGAGTTTGAAGTTTGTCCAGGATACAAAGCATCTGGGCATTGTTGGCACATGATGGCATATATGGTGTTAGTTGAGGAACTTGAGAATGTGCCCGTGATTCCGTGACTAACCTGGTTAGGTCCAGTGATGGTATCGCCAGAATACATATGTGGATAAAGCTGGCAATGAGCTTTTGTTGCAAGATCAAGGAAGACAGTGCCATTGCGGAGCGATTAAATGATTTCTTTGCTTCAGTCTTCACGGCTGAGGATGTTACAGAGGTTCCTAAATCTGAACCAGCCGTCTTAGGTGACAAATCTGAGGAGCTCTCCCAGATTGAAGTGACATTAGAGGAGGTTTTGGAGTTAATTGATAAGCTGAATAGTAACAAGTCTCCAGGACCAGACGGTATTCGCCCAAGGGTTCTGAAAGAACTCAAATGTGAAATTGCAGAGTTATTAACAGTGGTTTGTAACCTATCCTTTAAATCCGCTTCGGTACCCAATGACTGGAAGATGGCCAATATAACACCAATATTTAAAAAAGGCTCTAGAGGAGACCCTGGCAATTATAGTCTAACATCAGTACCAGGCAAATTAGTAGAAACACTAGTAAAGAATAAAATTGCAAGGCATGTAGAAGAGCACAAATTGTTGGGCAAAAGTCAGCATGGTTTCTGCAGAGGGAAGTCGTGTCTAACTAATCTATTAGAATTCTTTGAAGGGGTTAATAAACATGCGGACAAGGGGCACCCAATTGACATAATATACCTAGATTTCCAGAAAGCCTTTGACATGGTCCCACACCAAAGGCTTTTATGTAAATTAGGCAGTCATGGGATAAGAGGAAAGATCCTTTCATGGATTGGGAATTGGTTAAAAGACAGAAAACAAAGGGTTGGAATAAATGGTAAATTTTCACAATGGAGGGGGGTAACTAGTGGTGTTCCCCAGGGGTCAGTCCTGGGACCGATGCTGTTCAACTTGTTCATCAATGATCTGGAAAATGAGGCAAGCAGTGAGGTGGCAAAGTTTACAGATGACACCAAGTTGTTCAGGACAGTCAAAACCAAAAGGGATTGTGAAGAACTACAAAAAGATCTCAGCAAACTGAGTGATTGGGCAGCAAAATGGCAAATGAAATTTAATGTGGGTAAGTGTAAGGTAATGCACATTGGAAAAAATAACCCAAATTACACGTACAACATGATGGGGTCAAATTTAGCTACGACAGATCAGGAAAGGGATCTTGGAATTGTAGTGGATAGTTCTCTGAAGACATCCACGCAGTGTGCAGCGGCAGTTAGTAAAGCAAATAGGATGTTAGGAATTATTAAAAAAGGGATCGATAATAAGACAAAAGATATCATACTTCCCCTATATAAAACTATGGTACGCCCACATCTTGAGTACTGCGTGCAGATGTGGTCTCCTCACCTCCAAAAAGATATATTGGCATTAGAAAAGGTTCAGAAAAGGGCGACTAAGATGATTAGGGGGTTTGGAACGGGTCCCATATGGGGAGAGGCTAGAGAGACTGGGACTTTTCAGTCTGGAAAAGAGGCGATTGAGGGGCGATATGATAGAGGTATATAAAATCATGACTGGTGTGGAGAAAGTGAATATAGAAAAATTATTTACCTTTTCCCATAATACAAGAACTAGGGGACACCAAATGAAATTGATGGGTAGTAGATTCAAAACTAATAAAAGGAAATTTTTCTTCACACAGCGCACAGTCAACCTGTGGAACTCCTTGCCGGAGGAGGCTGTGAAGGCCAGGACTCTATTAGGGTTTAAAAAAGAGCTTGATAAATTTTTGCAGGTTAGGTCCATAAATGGCTATTAGCCAGGGGTAAAGTATGCTGCCCTAGCCTTCAGTACAAGGGCAGGAGATGGATGGCAGGAGATAAATCACTTGATCATTGTCTTCTGTTCTCCTTCTCTGGGGCACCTGGCATTGGCCACTGTCGGCAGACGGGATACTGGGCTGGATGGACCTTTGGTCTGGCCCAGTATGGCCATTCTTATGTTCTTATAAGGTTGGGAGGTTGTCTGTAGGAGAGAATAGGCCTGTCACCTCGGGCCTTCTGGAGTGTGGCATCCTGATTAAGGATAGGTTGTAGGTCTTTAATAATGCGTTGCAGTGGTTTGAGTTGGGGGCTGTAGGTAATGACCAGTGGTGTTCTGTTCTTGGCTTTTTTGGGCCTGTCTTGGAGTAGCTGGTTTCTGGGTATTCGTCTGGCCCTGTCGATTTGTTTTTTTATTTCTCCTGGTGGGAAATTCAGGTTTATGAATATTTGGTGCAGATCTTGTAGTTTTCGGCCTCTGTCAGTAGGATCAGAGCAAATACCATTGTATCTAAGGGCTTGACTGTAAACAATGGCTCTAGTTGTGTGTGCAGGATGGAAGCTAGAAGTGTGTAGGTAAGTATAGCAACGAAGGGTCCTGTGGCACCTTATAGACTAACAGAAAAGTTTTGAGCATGAGCTTTCGTGAGCACAGACTCACTTCATCAGATGCCCACAGTGAGTCTGTGCTCACGAAAGCTCATGCTCAAAACTTTTCTGTTAGTCTATAAGGTGCCACAGGACCCTTCGTTGCTGTTACAGATCCAGACTAACATGGCTACCCCTCCAATAGGTAAGTTTAGCGATCAGTGGGTTTCCGGTAGAGCGTGGTGCTGATTAGGCCATCCTTGATTTGTATTGTAGTGTCCAAGAAATGTATCTCTCGTGGAGTGATCGAGGCATAAGTTGGTGGTGGGGTGCAGATCGTTGAAGTCCCTGTGGAATTCTTCTAGATTGCTGATTGCTATACTTACCTACATGCTTCTATCTTCCACCCTGCACACATAGCTAGATCCATTGTTTACAGCTGCCTCCTGCAAAGGAGTGTGGGTTGGTCGGGAGGGAGGAGGAGGAGGATGGGGTTAGATGGGGCCTGAAAGAGCCTGGCTCGGGGGAGGGGAAGGCAATGGGGTAAGAGCGGGGGCGGGGGCGCTGGTGGTACCTGGCTTTGGGGGAGGAGGGGTTTGGGTGGGTGGCTTGTGGGGCTTGGGTGGCTGGCCCTGGCTTGGGCTGGTGGATGGGCAGCTCAGGTAGCTGGAGGGCAGGCAGCTGGCCCTGGAGGCTGGTGCGAGAGCAGACGGCTCTGGCAGTGCAGGGATCAGGTGGGTGGGCGGCTGGTGTGGGCAGCTCTGGTGGCTGGCACAGGGCTCAGGCAGCTGGCCAACTGGGGCTGCACCAGGCACCTGCAAAGTGGGGGCTGTTCCGTTGGCCTGGCCGGTCCATAGTTGGCCTCAGGGCTGGGATGGGGCTGGCACAGTGTCCAGCACCCCAGCCAGGGCTGCAGCTGCTCTCTGCAGGGCCTGGGCCACTCACGCAGCTCTGGGACCATGCGAGCAGCCCATTCGGGGAGAGCTAGTGCTCATGGGACCCAGGCCATTTCCAGCATTGGGCTGGAACCAGCCGTCGCAGCCTTTGGCTGGGCTGGTGTCAATCCAGCAGAGGTCTAGGGCCAGCAAGAGGTAAGGGGGCCCCAGGCTTGCAGGACTGGGACACTAAGGCTTTGGCATTTGGCACACAGCTCAGGGCAGGGTGGCACAGCTCACCTGAGTCTGCTATCTGCTATTTTCCAGGCAACTTTTCTGGCAACCTCATTGATAAATTAGTACACAATCCATTCAATGTTGATGTCGATACATTGTCAGAAGTATGCAAGAACAAGCACTCAAAATAAAATATGATTCAAGTGCAAAAGAATTTTGCAAACTCAAGCTTGGAGGAATTTTGGATAAAATATTTCCCAATGTACTTGAAAGTTGGGGAAGAGGCCAGCAGCCTACGTATTACTCCATTTTTGTCAATATACCCCTGTGAAAAAAGCTTTTTAGGTTTACTCACATTAAAAATGAAACCAAGAAATCGACTGGATGTCAACAACGATGTGCGTTGCGCACTTTCATCTTTCAAACCTAGGATTTCCCAACTTGTGAAGAAAATGCAGCATCATCCTTCACATTAAATTCAGTTTGTTTCTGCTGTTACATTACATGTTTATTAAATTTTTGGGCCAAGAAAAATTATTTGTGCTTACTTTTAATTTTAAACAACATTTTTATATCAAGTTTTTGTGTTTATTTTAAGTTATGTGTTGAATTTTTTGTTACAGGGGGGTTGGGTGATGGTAAGGAAGAGGTGGGGGCATGTGAAAGTCTCTCAAAAATCAAAAGCGGGGCACGATGCTGAAAGGTTTGGGAACCACTGCCCTACATCTTCCTTCCCCTGCTCCAGCCTCTCTGCTGAGTGCACTCCAGCCTTGCTTCTCCTCCTCCCTCCCCAGTTCCTCCTGCAAGCTGCTGAACAGCTGAGTCCAGTGGGCAGGAGGTGCTGGGAGGCTCGGGGAGGGGCTGATGGAGGGAGCTGTCAGTGGGTTATAATCACCACTATTTTAACCTGGGCCCTCCACCCCTGAGCACCTACAGAGTCAGCACCTATGCTTGCAATCTTCTCCAGGCTGCACTAATATCAGTGATCAGCCTGATTCATTGCACGCTCCTGACCTTCCTATGGGTAGAGCCCAGTGTGGATACAAATTTATTCCCGTGGATGCAGATATCTGCAGATAGAATTTGGTATCTGCTGATCTGCAGAGCTCTACTCCCAGGAACCGCAGCAACCAAAGAGTACTGTGATACCACCACTCCCAGGAGCCAACACCCTGTGTCAACAGTGCCTCTTATTTGTGTGACTGTACTGTCCCCCAGCCCCCACCACAGCCTCATGTCCTAGCTGAGTTCCTAGAGCCTCACTGGCAGATGCTGGCACAGAGTGCTAACTCCTGAGAGCGGCAGCACCAGGTTCCTCTCCTTTGGCCACAACATCTCCTGCGAGTAGAGCCCTCCAGATCAGAAGCTGCCAATTTCTATCTGTGGAAATCTGCCTCCATGGGTATAAATTTGTATTTGCACAAATTCACAGGGTTCTACTGATGAGCCCCAATAAACTACTTTGGATCTTTGAAGTCTTGTGAGGCTTCCAAAGATGGCCACGTTCACAAGTAACCCTGTCTTGTGAGTGGCAGACAGAAAGTGGCAGTCACTCTGAGGCTGTCTCTACACGACACCTAACCTTGGAATAAGCTACACAATTTGTGCTATGCAAATTGCGTAGCTTATTTCTAGTAGATTTTGAAATAGGCTATTGGCTATAGTAGATTTTGAAATAGGCTAAATGGTGCCACATGCCAATATAAAGCCCTACCTTGAGGCATCCCTGTACTCCTCATGTGATGAGGTTTAGAGGGATGCCGGAATAGCGCACCTGTTATCTCAAAAACTGTTTTGAGACAAGGCATGTGTTGCATAGAGAGGGGTAGCTATTTTGGGATACCTTTATATGCTGAAATAGCACCCGCTGTGTAGACATAGCCTGAAGGTTGAGGTTGTTCTGAAGGTCTAGGCTGGTACATCCTAGGGAAACTTCAGGAGGGATGATGTGGTTGGACATAGTTCGGGACCAGGAACTGGTGTTAGACTTTGTGTAACGTTTTATTTTATCACCAGTATTGAGTGCAGCTCCAGAAATACTTGAAACATAGTTTCAGCCGGGTTTGTGACATTTTGTGTCTCTGGTCAGCATTCTGCATGTTGCTCGCCATAATTACCTTATTGTCGCACACCCCAGAGGAAATAATGCGTGTTTAGGGAAAACGTGGGCCAGAGCAGTGCTTACTGTAACGCATTTTAAATTCTCAGTAATGATTAATCTCTTTCCTTTGACAAGATGGCAGCTCTTTTGAGAATCTCTTGACGCAGAGGCGCTCCGCTAGCTGCAGTTTGTGGAGCACTGTTGTCAGGGACGACCCTGGAGGCCTCGCCATGAGAGAGTAAATCTACCGAGATTGTGGAGAGTGAAATTGGAAGCCACTGCCAGCTGCTTATTAAAGTGGAGTTCAAGCTGTTTTCACAAGGGCCTCTTTCTCCCCAAATCCCTCCAGAAGTGGAATTCAGGCCCTTCAGCCCAACTGCTGGAAAACCAATACTTAATTAGGAGTGACATCCGATAAGCTCTGATGTAAACAAGTTTTTGGCACCCTGTCTTAACCCAACAGTGCAGCTACGTTGGGGTGTATGGGGTGCCCAGGGAGGGGTAGCACCTCAGGTGTGGGGACTTGTTGTGTCTCTTTGGGACAGTTCGTGCACCTTTGGTCCCCACCTGGCACCCAGCTGTCACCTGTGTCTCCAAGAAGCTGTAGCATGCAGCGGCCACACCCCGATAAACCGCTTTGACAGACGGGCTAAACCAGGTGAGGGTAGCTGGCAGGTCTGAAACCTGCGGTGAGATAGGAATTGCCTATCCCAGCCTGCAAAGTCGGCCCTGGCGGACTGGGCGGATGAGATCAACAGCAAGCTCCAACGAGCAGGAAGGCGGTTCTGCAACGCTCTGTGGAGAGCGAAGGGCATGACAAGGCACCAAAGACGGCATGGCCATCCACTGCAGCCTAGGAAGTCCCAGCCGTGACGACTTTTCGACCTCAGAAGCCTGGTTTCAGTGGTACCAGAGAGTGGAATGCACCTGTGCAATGGCTTTTCCACTTTAAACATTCTCCTGAACAGGTTCTTTGCACATTCTCATTCTCATCGCAGCTATGTTGGGTGTCTGTTAGAGAACCTAACCCCTCCCTCAAGTGGTGTGGAGTGGTTCATGAGCGTGAGCACCAAGCTCGGAGGGCAGACTGTGAAGAAGTAGGACACAAACCCCAAGCTGCTTGTGAGTTCTGTATCCAGAAGTCACTAACCAAGTATCAAGTGTGATGTCCTCAAGCAATATAAATCCTTAACATGGATTCACAGACAGTCCCCTTGGGTATTTCTCTCTTACCACTCAGGTAAGGTCACCTTTGTGATGAATGGTGCCTTACACCAGGGCTGAGCAAACTTTTTACATTGGGACCCATTTTTTGTCCCTGCAAGTGTCAGCGCCCCCTCCTTGCAACCTCTCAAATCTAATCCAGACAGGCAGAAATTTCATTTTTGTTCATGTGAAAACAAAAAACAAAAACAAAAACCCCCCACCTTTTTGGCACATGTAAGAAAATAGGCCTGTAGAATGTAAAAACCTTCTGAATTGGTACAGATATGTGAATACACATACAAAAAACCAGTAACATATTTCAGCATTTTTAATGAGACAGATGAGTCTGAGACCCAGCAGCTGATTGCATTGCACCCCCTTATGAAATTTCACACCCCCCCAAAGGTGCTCGTCCCCCATTTTGTGCGCCCCTGCTTCACACCAAAAATTACAACAATTTTCAGGTTACTCCCAGTACCAAGCGGCCAGTCACTTACCCCAGGTCAGTTGCATCTTAGATCCTCCACCAAAGACAATGCTTGCAACCAATCCAACAATAAATTTAGTGAATTTTTATTAAATGAGGAAAAAAACAAGCATTATTTACAAGTTTAAAGCATGGAAACATAACACAGAAGGTGATAAAAGCTGCAGAGACATGTATTCTCTTTGCATACTCTAGGACTAAGCCAGGCTAAGCAGCTGGGGATCTTTTGTTTATGCTCAGAAATCTTTGCCCCTTAGAGTCCATGCAGCGTAAAGAAATTCAGTTCCTTTTTGTCCATGGTGGTGATTTCCTTCCACCACATTTCAAGATGATGAGCTATGGGCCCCTGAGTGTGTCTTCTTTTTAAGGATGGTGGGAGCGATCAGCAAGTCTTTTGTCTCTGATGTTGCACTATGGCTTGTCTTGTGTCTATGGGTGTTCTTTTTTTGGGCAGGAGATGACACCTCTTGTAGAAAATTTGTATTTTATACTTGGCAGTGCTTCTCTTCTGACTGTGGGTGTATACGCTTTTAGAGCAAACACTTAAAATATCTTATAACGTGATACAGATAGCGTAAGATTACAGTAATGCATGCAGCAACTTCCAAACATTTTGTAAAGTCTAAACACTGTATACATTTTTGTAATATCTGATACACAGGTGAGATGGATCGGTTTCTAGCTACAAATTTGTCAATGTTCAGTAAGGCCTAGGGGGTCTTGGCATAAACTGGGATCTGGTCTGTCAGCATCACACATAAGACAGATTATGGTGTCAACAAGATTGGGCATCCTTTCTTAGCGCAGTAGTGCAGGTAGGTTGGGTGTCTGTTACTACCTTGTATTACAGAGGTAGGTCCTACCCCCTCACTCTTACCTACTAGACCAGTGTTTCCCAAACTTAAAACATCTGTGTACCCCTTTCAGGATTTTGGCCTTATCAGCGTCCCCCATTCCCCAGTGCCATCCCAGTGCTTATCTCCTGACTTTTAGTAATTTGTTTTCTGCTGTGTACACCTTGAAATACTTTTGTGTACCACCAGGAGCATGCGTACTGCACTTTGGGAAACACTCTACTAGACAGCTAAGCATTTTTTCTTGTTTGTACACAGGTATGATTCATGAATTAGTCGAAAACCAGTATATAGGTCCCATGGAAGACTCCAAAGCTGTTAAAAACCACTGTCCTAGAATCACAGAATCATAGAACAATAGAGCTGGAAGAGAGCTAAGAAGCCATCAAATCCAGCCCCCCTGCCCAAGGCAGGACCAAACCCCATCAGATCAGCCCAGCCAGGGCTCTGTGCAGCCAAGACGTAAACACCTCCAGGGATGGAGACTCCACTACTTCCCTAGGTAGACCATTCCAATGCTTCACCACCCTCCCAGTGAAAGAGTTTTTCCTAATGTTCAACCTGGACCTTCCCAACTGCAACTTGAGACCACTGTTCTGTGTTCTGCCATCCGTGACCACTGTGAACAGCCTCTCTCCAGCCTCTTTGCAGCCTCCCTTCAGTAAGTTGAAGGCTGTTATCAAGTCCCCCCTCAGTCTTCTCTTCTGCAGACTAAACAGACCCAATTCCCTCAACCTTTCTTCATAGGTCATATGCTCCAGCCCCCTAACTATTTTGGTTGCCCTCCGCTGGACCCTCTCCAGTGTATCCACATCCTTCCTATAATGGGGGGCCCAGAACTGGACACAGGACTCCAGATGCGGCCTCACCAAAGCCGAATAAAGAGGAACAATCACTTCTCTGGATCTACTGGAAATGCTCCTCTTGATGCAACCTAACATGCCATTAGCCTTCTTCGCTACAATGGCACACTGTTAACTCACGTCCAGCTTCTCGTCCACTACATCTCCCAGGTCCATTTCTGCAGAACTACTACTGAGCCAGTCAGACCCCAGCCTGTAACAATGCTTGGGATTCTTCCAGCCCAAGTGCAGGACTCTGCACTTGTCCTTGTTAAACCTCATCAGATTTCTTGTGGCCCAGTCTTCCAATTTGTCTAAGTCACTCTGGACCCTGTCCCTACCCTCTAGTGTATCTACCTCTCCCCCTAGCTTAGTGTCATCTGCAAACTTGCTGAGGGTGCAATCGAACCCCTCACCCAGGTGATTGATAAATATGTTGAACAGAACTGGACCAGAACTGAACCTTGGGGCACTCTACTAGAAACCGACCAGCATCCTGACATCGAGCCATTGATTACTACCCGCTGGGCCCAACCTTCTAGCCAGCTTTCTATCCATCTTACCATCCATTTATCCAATCCACATTCCTTTAACTTGCTGACAAGAATATTGTGGGAGACTGTATCAAAAGCTTTGCTAAAATCAAGATAAATCGCATCCATTGATTTTTCCCTATCCACAGAGCCAGTTATCTTATCGTAGAAACTAATCAGATTGGTCAGGCATGACTTGCCCTTCATGAATCCATGCCGACTATTCCTGGTCACTTTCCCCTCCTCCAAGTGCCTCAAAATGACTTCCTTGAGGAGCCCCTCCATGATTTTTCCAGGGACTGATGTAAGACTGACCTGGATCATCCTTCTTCCCTTTTTTAAAGATGGGTACTACATTTGCCTTTTTCCAATCATCTGGGATCTCTCCTGATCTCCATGACTTTTCAAAGATAATGGCCACAGGTTCGTCAATGACATACGCCAACTCCCTCAGAACCCTCAGGTGAATTAGGTCCGGGCCCATGGATTTATGTACATCTAGCTTTTTTAGATAGCTCCTAACCTGTTCTTTCCCCACCAAAGGCTGTCCACCCTCATAAGAACATAAGAATGGCCATACTGAGTCAGACCAAAGGTCCATCTAGCCAAGTATCCTGTCTGCCGACAGTAGCCAGTGCCAGGTGCCCCAGAGGAGGTGAACCGAAGACAATGGTCAAGCGATTTGTCTCCTGCCGTCCATCTCCCGCCTTCAACAAAAGGCTAGACACCATACCTTACCCCTTGCTAAAAGCCATCTATGGACCTAACCTCCAAATATGCATCGAGCTCTTTTTAAAACTCTGTTAAGCCGTGTCTACATGTGCACGCTACTTCGAAGTAGAGGCACTAACTTCAAAATAGCGCCCATCACGGCTACACGTGTTGGGCGCTATTTCGATGTTAACATCGACGTTAGGCGGTGAGACGTCGAAGCCGCTAACCCCATGAGGGGATGGGAATAGCGCCCTACTTCGACGTTCAACGTCGAAGTAGGGAACGTGTAGTCGTTGCGCGTCCTGCAACTTCAAAATAGTGGGGTCCGCCATGGCGGCCATCAGCTGAGGGGTTGAGAGACGCTCTCTCTCCAGCCCCTGCGGGGCTCTATGGTCACCGTGTGCAGCAGCCCTTAGCCCAGGGCTTCTGGCTGCTGCTGCTGCTCCTGCAGCTGGGGATCCATGCTGCATGCACAGGGTCTGCAACCAGTTGTCGGCTCTGTGTATCTTGTGTTGTTTAGTGCAACTGTGTCTGGGAGGGGCCCTTTAAGGGAGCGGCTTGCTGTTGAGTCTGCCCTGTGATCCTGTCTGCAGCTGTGCCTGGCACCTTTATTTCGATGTGTGCTACTTTGGCGTGTAGACGTTCCCTCGCAGTGCCTATTTCGATGTGGTGCTGCGCAACGTCGATGTTGAACGTCGACGTTGCCAGCCCTGGAGGACGTGTAGACGTTATTCATCGAAATAGCCTATTTCGATGTTGCCACATCGAAATAGGCTACTTCGATGTAGGCTTCACGTGTAGATGTAGCCTTAGAGTCCTGGCCTTCACAGCGTCCTCTGGTAAGGAGTTCCACAGGTTGACTGTGCGCTGTGTGAAGAAAAACTTTCTTTTATTAGTTTTGAACCTGCTACCCATTAATTTCATTTGGTGTCCTCTAGTTGTTATATTATGGGAACAAGTAAATAACTTTTCTGTATTCACTTTGACACGGTCCCACACCAAATGCTTTTATGTAAATTAGGCGGTCATGGGATAGGAGGAAAGATCCTTTCATGGATCGGGAATTGGTTAAAAGACAGAAAACAAAGGGTTGGAATAAATGGTAAATTTTCACAATGGAGGGGGGTAACTAGTGGTGTTCCCCAGGGGTCAGTCCTGGGACCGATGCTGTTCAACTTGTTCATCAATGATCTAGAAAATGAGGTAAGCAGTGAGGTGGCAAAGTTTACAGATGACACCAAGTTGTTCAGGACAGTCAAAACCAAAAGGGATTGTGAAGAACTACAAAAAGATCTCAGCAAACTGAGTGATTAGGCAGCAAAATGGCAAATGAAATTTAATGTGGGTAAGTGTAAGGTAATGCACATTGGAAAAAATAACCCAAATTACACGTACAACATGATGGGGTCAAATTTAGCTACGACAGATCAGGAAAGGGATCTTGGAATTATAGTGGATAGTTCTCTGAAGACATCCACGCAGTGTGCAGCGGCAGTTAGTAAAGCAAATAGGATGTTAGGAATTATTAAAAAAGGGATAGATAATAAGACAAAAGATATCATACTTCCCCTATATAAAACTATGGTACGCCCACATCTTGCGTACTGTGTGCAGATGTGGTCTCCTCACCTCCAAAAAGATATATTGGCATTAGAAAAGGTTCAGAAAAGGGCGACTAAGATGATTAGGGGGTTTGGAACGGGTCCCATATGGGGAGAGGCTAGAGAGACTGGGACTTTTCAGTCTGGAAAAGAGGCGATTGAGGGGCGATATGATAGAGGTATATAAAATCATGACTGGTGTGAAGAAAGTGAATATAGAAAAATTATTTACCTTTTCCCATAATACAAGAACTAGGGGACACCAAATGAAATTGATGGGTAGTAGATTCAAAACTAATAAAAGGAAATTTTTCTTCACACAGCGCACAGTCAACCTGTGGAACTCCTTGCCGGAGGAGGCTGTGAAGGCCAGGACTCTATTAGGGTTTAAAAAAGAGCTTGATAAATTTTTGCAGGTTAGGTCCATAAATGGCTATTAGCCAGGGGTAAAGTATGCTGCCCTAGCCTTCAGTACAAGGGCAGGAGATGGATGGCAGGAGATAAATCACTTGATCATTGTCTTCTGTTCTCCTTCTCTGGGGCACCTGGCATTGGCCACTGTCAGCAGACGGGATACTGGGCTGGATGGACCTTTGGTCTGACCCATATGGCCATTCTTATGTTCTTATGTACTTTCTCCACACCATTCATGATTTTATATACCTCTATCATATCGCCCCTCAGTCTCCTCTTTTCTAGACTGAAAAGTCCCAGTCTCTCTAGCCTCTCCTCATATAGGACCCGTTCCAAACCCTTAATCATTTTAGTTGCCCTTTTCTGAACCTTTTCTAACGCCCATATATCTTTTCTGAGGTGAGGAGACCACATCTGCACGCAGTACTCAAGATGTGGGCGTACCATAGTTTTATAAAGAGGAAGTAAGATATTGTTCGTCTTATTTTCTATCCCTTTTTTAATTATTCCTAACATCCTATTTGCTTTACTGACTGCCACTGCACACTGCGTGGATGTTTTCAGAGAACTGTCCACCATAATTCCAAGATCCCTTTCCTGATCTGATGTAGCTAAATTTGCCCCCATCATATTGTACGTATAACTGCGGTTATTTTTCCCAATGTGCATTACCTTACGCTTACCCACATTAAATTTCATTTGCCATTTTGCTGCCCAATCACTCAGTTTGCTGAGATCTTTTTGAAGTTCTTCGCAGTCTGCTTTGGCTTTGACTATCCTGAACAGTTTGGTGTCATCTGCAAACTTTGCCACCTCACTGCTTACCCCTTTCTCTAGATCATTGATGAATAAGTTGAACAAGATTGGTCCCAGGACTGACCCTTGGGGAACGCCACTAGTTACCTCCTTCCATTGTGAAAATTTACCATTTATTCCTACTCTTTGTTTCCTGTCTTTTAACCAGTTCTCAATCCATGAAAGGAACTTTCCTCCTATCCCATGACCACCTAATTTACATAAGAGCCTTTGGTGAGGGACTGTGTCAAAGGCTTTCTGGAAATCTAAGTATACTATGTCTATTGGATCCCCCCTGTCCGCATGCTTGTTAACCCCTTCAAAGAACTCTAATAGATTCGTAAGACACGACTTCCCTTTACAGAAACCATGTTGACTTTTGCTCAACAAATCATGTTTCTGTACATGTCTGACAATTTTATTCTTTACTATTGTTTCTACTAATTTGCCCGGTACTGACATTAGACTTACCAGTCTATAATTGCTAGGGTCTCCTTTAGAGCCCTTTTTAAATATTGGAGGTATATTAGCTGTCTTCCAATCATTGGGTACCGAAGCTGATTTAAAGGATAGGTTACAAACCACTGTTAATAGTTCTGCAATTTTGCATTTGAGTTCTTTCAGAACTCTGGGTGAATACCATCTGGTCCTGGAGACTTGTGACTGTTTAGCTTATCTTATCCCTCATCCCACAGTGCATCACTTATCGCACTAGTCTGGGAGATGTCCTTGTCCGTGAAGACAGAGGCAAAGAAAGCATTAAGTACTTCAGCTTTCCCTACATCATCTGTCACTGGGTTACCTCCCTCATCCAGCAGGGGCCCCACGCCCTCTCTGATCATCTTATTCTTGCTAACATGCCTGTAGAAACTTTTCTTGTTATCCTTCACATTCCTTATGAGTCGCAATTCCAGTTGCGCTTTCACCTTCCTGATAACTGCCCTGCATTCTCAAGCTGTACAGATATCTGTTCACGTTTCCACTTTTTGTTAGCTCCCTTTTTGTGCCTAAGTTTTCCAAGGATTTCCCCAGTAAGCCAGTCTGGTCTCCTACCATATTTACTTCTCTTGCTGTGCATTGGGATGGTTTCTTTCTGCGCCTTCAACAGGGCTTCCTTAAAATACCACCAGTTTTCCTGGACTACTTTTCCCCTCGTGGTAGCATCCCAGGGGATTCTGCCCATCAGGTTCCTGAAGGAGTCAACGTCTGTTTTTCTGAAGTCCAAGGCGTGTAATTTACTGCTCTCTTTCCTTCCTTTGGTCAGGATCCTGAAGTCTACCATCTCATGATCTCTGCTTCCCAGGTTGTCACCCACCTCTACCTTCCCTATTAGTTCCTCCCTGTTTGTAAGCAGCAGGTCGAGCTGCGCACGACCTCTGGTCAGGTCCTTCAGCACTTGTACCAAGAAATGATCCCCAACATTCTCCAGAAACTTCCTGGACTGCTTGTGCATCGCCGTATCAGTCTCCCAACAGATGTTAGGATAATTAAAGTCCCCCACAATAACGAGAGCCTGCGATCTGGAAACTTCTCTTGGTTGTCCAAAAAAAGCCTCATCTACCTCATCATCCTAATTTGGCGGCCTGTAGCAGACACCAACCACCACATCTCCAGTGTTGTCTACACCACTCAGCTTGACCCATAGATTCTCAACAGGCTTTTCTCCCTCTATGTACTGGAGTTCCAAGCAATCATAGTGCTCTCTTACATACAGTGCAACTCCTCCTCCTTTTCTCCCTTACCTGTTCTTCCTGAACAGCTTATACCCTTTCATTACAGCTCTCCAGTCATGCGAGTCATCTCACCAAGTCTCTGTTATCCCAATCAAGTCATAGTTCTTGGACTGGGCCAGGGCGTCTAATTCTTCCTGCTTGTTACCCAGGCTTCTGGCATTGGTGTACAAACCCCTTAGATAACCAGTCGATCTCCCCGCCCTCTCTACTCAAACCAGGGGTCCACTTTTGTTGTACATTCCTCTTTGCATTTCTTCCCCACCTCCAAGTTCCTTTCTCCCCTCAGGGTTTTGGTCACCGTCCCCCAGTGAACCTAGTTTAAAGCCCTCCTCACTAAGTTTGCAAGCCTACTTGCGAAAATGCTCCTTCCTCTCTTGGTTAGGTGGACCCCATCTCTTCCCAATAATCCTTGTGTCCGGAACAGCGTCCCATGATTGAAGAATCCAAAGCCCTCTCTCTGACACCACCTGTGTAACCCTGCATTTACTTCCTCAATTTGATGGTCCCTACCTAGCCCTTTCCCTTCGACAGGAAGGATGGACGAGAACACCACTTGCACTCCAAATTCTTTGACCCTTCTTCCCAGTGCCCCATAATCCACAGTAACCAGCTCAAGGTCATTCTTGGCCGTATCGTTAGTTCCCACATGCAGAAGTAGGAAGGGGTAGTATTCTGAAGGCTTGAGCAGTTTTGTAAGGCTCTCAGTCACATCCTGAATTTGAGCTCCCGGTAAACAGCACACCTCACAAGATTCCAGGTCCGGTTGGCAGATGGATGGCTCAGTCCTTCTTAGGAGGGAGTCCCCAGCCACCACCACCCGTCTTTTTCTTATGGGGATGGTGATCATTGAACCCCCACCCCTAGGACTACATATCCCATGTCTTTCAGTAGAAGCAGTTCCCTTCCAATTTTTTCCCTGTGAGGCTCCTTCCAAAGCATTCACCACTGCAGAACCGGTGGAGAGACCCTGAAAGTGATTACTTGTCTCTATATTGATGGGGGACTCGTGTATCGGCTTTCCTTTTCTTCTGGAAACCCTCACCATGGTTTTCTGTTTCAGCCATTATTGAGCCCATTACCAAAGTGTCACTTCTATTTGTACTTCTGGGGAAGTTAACTGCAACTATGGTCATGCCAGAGTACCTCATACGAGATTCTGTTACTACAAATGAATTTCTTTGCCTCTTAATCAAGGACTGTGTACCAGTGATAGTTAATACCGGTTTGTCTGCTCCAGTAGTTCATTTATCAGAGGGAGCACATCTGTCTTTGATCAATCTAACTGAAGGTTTGTTCTCTTCATAGCTTGAAGTGTATTGTTCCAATGAATGGTCACAAAGAGGTAGCTGTGTTACTCTAAATCGTCATAAAACAAAAAAGCAGTCCTGTAGCACTTTAAGGCCGACCAAATAATTTACTAGGTGATGAGCTTTTGTGGGGCAAAGCCACTTCAGATCTGGAAAATTCTGATAAATGTAAACTGACACAAACAGAACATAACAAAGATAGAAAACATGAACTGAAAACTGATGAATCAGCTACATAGGATAGAAGGAGGGGGAAGGAATGGGGGAAGAAAATTACATACTGCAAGTGTCTAGTAAGTTAAGTGGGCTGCCTGAGGTCACTACAAATATCAAGCATGGGGAAAGTGTCTTTGTAATGCATAAGGTAATTTTTATATTTGTTCAGACCAAGGTGTAAGGTATTGAACTTGACAATGAACTCCAGGTCAGATGTTTCCCTGTGTAAGCTAGTCTTAAAGTCTCTTTGTTTTAGAATGCAGGCTTTCAAGTCTTGCATGCTATGACCTACTCCACTGAAATGCTCATTGACAGGTCTATGTGTATTCAGAATCCTAATGTCTGATTTGTGTTCATTCATTCTTTGGCAAAGTGGTTGTCCAGTTTGTCCAACACACATAGCAGAACGGCATTGTTGGCACATGATGGCATATATCACATCGATGGAGGTACAGGAATATGAGTCCTGATCGTTTGACTGATGTGGTTAGGTCCAGTGGTGGTGTCTCCAGTATGAATATGTTGGCAATGGGTTTTGTTGCAGGGAAAAGTTCCAGGATTAGTATTTCTGTGGTGTGGCCGGTGGTTGGTGGTGAGAGTTTTCCTGAGGTTAGGTCATCGTCTGCAGGAAATGACAGGCCTTCTCATCTAGGGCCTGTGTGAGCGTAGCATCATGCTCCAATATAGGTTATTTAGGGTTGATAATGCATTGGAGGGGCTTGAGGGGTTTGTTCCAATGAGCCAATAGTTTAGTAACCAGTCAATGGAAAGATGGACGTCTAAGTTCTTCAAAGCCAGCCCTTTTCCCCCCAAGGGAAGCCTGCTGACCAGGGCTCTTTTTCTGCCGGAATGTCACAGAACGGCATTGTGGTGCCTTTTTTTCTGGTGCTGCCATTTTGGAAGGCAGCCAGGCAGCTCCTAGCAGCATGTGATTCTTTAAGGAGCCATCTGAGCCTCTGCCACTCCTGCTGCCACTCTCTTTCTGCTCCCAGTCCATACCCTGTTGCGCTGAAAAAAGACTCAATTTTATTGATTTAACAGCTGTTAAACCAATTAAACTCAGTCCCTTCAGCATGGCAGGGCACTGGGAGCTGCCCCTGCTGTTTTCTACTTGCAGGGAGCCGGAGGGCTGGGGGAAGCCGTGGTGAAGAGCAGATGGCCCGACGAAAGGGCAGCAAGGGGTGGCAGCATGCAGAGCTCCTGGCCTGGGTAGGGTAAGCCACTAAATCCTGAGATAGGGGTGCGGTTTGGTGCTGCAGGGGGGTTAAGCCTTGGAGTGGTGGGGGGTGGTTTGGGGCAGCAAGCATTTGAGCCTCAGGGCAGGAGTGGAATGGTTTGGGGCGGTGAGGGGATAAGCCACCTGAGGTTGGGAGGGGGTGATTTGGGGCTGCAGGGGTGTGGTTAAGCTGCCTGGGGGTGGCAGGGGTGGTTTGGGGCTGTGGGGGGCAGGGGGAAGCCTAGTGGCAGAAGGGTGGTTTGGGGCTGTGGGGGGTTAAACCTGGAGGTGGGAGGGTGGCTTGGAGCTGTGAGAGGTTAAGCCTGGGGGCAGGTGGGGCAGTTTGGGGCTGAGGGGGGGTTAAGCCTGAGGGCGGTTTTGGGATGCGGAGAGATCCAGCATTTTTTTTGTAGAAAAAAAAAACCCCACTGCTGCTGACTACAGTTTCAGTCTAGCTTTAGCTGATGTCTATCACAGAGCTTTATTACAAAATTCTGACCCTCATTTACTTTCTGTAGTAACTTATAAGTAAATATACCTTCTTCCGTGCAACTCCCTGTGCTTTACACCTCCCTTATCAGTCCATTTTTCCTCTGCCCAAAACACAAGCACACTTTCTCTTTCATGATGTTCAATAACACATGCTCCCAGAGAAGTGGTAACAAATACCACACTGTTATCAGTTGCTGATCCTCCTGGTAAAGGGTTAAGTGGTTTCTGCTACAGGTTGAACCTCTCTAGTCTGGAACTCTCTCATCCAGCAACATCTATAATCCAGAGTGATTTTAGTTAGCCGGATGACCACTTTTCACAGGTGTGGCCAAGTTTCCCATGGTCCCATAAAGTTTTTTTCCAGCCACCGGTCCTGGCTGTCAGTGTTCTGTGCTGTTATTTAGCTGCAATTTACCCCTAAATGTCTTCTAAGAGCTCAGTAAGCAATGAGAGTGTTGGTAAGGCTGCTAACAGTACAGACCTCCTATGGTTCAGCAAATTCTCTTGTCCAGCACCGGACAGGTCCCGAGGGTGCCGGATTAGAAAGGTGCAATGTGTAGCTAAGATGCTTCTTTAGCTCACCCAGATATAAAAGAAGGTGGAGTGGCTCTTTAGAAAAAGCAGATTTATGGTGTGTCAGCTCAGTAGTCCTGAGGTAGGAACTGTTTTTTTTTTTCAGCTGCCACAGTTAGTGAAGCCAAACCCCAGGAAGGGAGTAAATGTTTGATTCTGCACTGTGTGTGGACTTAGGGCAGGTCTATGCTACAGGGGAACGTCACATAAAGGTACACAATTCCAGCTACGTTAATGATGTAACTATAGTCAATGTACCTGAATTTGGGCTTCCTCTCCACTAACCACTAAGGGAGGTTGGCAGGAGCCTGCACTCCTGCGGACTTCCCTTACCCTAACGAGGGGCAGGAGAATGCAGTCTATGGGGGCACCCTGGGAGCTCAATTTAGCACGTCCCCACTAGGTGTACTAACTGGAATTCCGGAATACAGATCGTGGCAGGGTTGATCCCCATGTGAGTGCGGTCAGCCCTTCTCAAAGTCAGGTATTGGATAGTACACTGATTCGATCTTTGTAAGGACTTGCATGGATGGAGTCCCTGACTGCATCCTTGTCTATGGAAGCTGAAATCACTGCATGGTGCAGCTGGGCTCCACAATTATAGCAGTGGAGGCAAATCATGAGAGAGGGGGCATTAAGTTACCCCTAGGCAGCCATGTGATGCTTTTATAACCACTCACGCTCCCACTCCTGCCCCCATCTGTTACTCAGCTAAGCCTGACTGGCCTATATGGTGGGCCAACCCCTAGGATTATAGTAATTCCTGGTGCCCCATCAGGAGGAAGGTAATCAACTGGGATATATATAGCCACAGAGGGCTGCTAAAAGATTGGAAGGGGGATTGCTTTGACCTGCTTGCTGTGTTTACAGTAAATGAAGATCTTTCAAAAGTAAAGAGATCTCTTCATTGCTCACCAGGCCAGCTGTCCACAGGAGCAAGGGTCCCACATGGAGCCAGCTGATAGAATTGTAAAAATCTGCCATGCTCTTGCACTGTGTAAGCCAATCCCTGAACTTATCCTTCAAATGACATACTTACTATAAACTTACTCTCTTTCTCCAAATCCCTCCTCAAAGCTCCCGTCTGCCTTCTGATGCTTTATGCATGGTCTGGTGCTTTATGCACAGCTACCCCCGCCAGGAAACGGAACAGCCTGAGATTTTCCTTTCCGATGGCCCAACTCAGATTTTTCTCTGCCCTCTGGGGAAAACACAAGAAATAGTTAGTCGATTCCTTTCAAGATCAGGAAGATGTTTGATTTCCTCCTTTGCATGAGTTTAGTCAGTTGTGGACCAGTGACCTCAAACATGGTCTCCTTTGTGGTCTTCCTGGCCAGGGGCCATCTTACTCTAGTTCTTCTTCACTGTGAGGCTATTTGTCCTTTTCTGAAGGCCTTGGCAGCCGGGCAGAGAGCTAAATTTGCCAGATGCATCTGACGAAGTTGGTCTTCACCCACAAAAGCTTATGCTCCAAAATATCTGTTAGTCTATAAGGTGCCACAGGACTTCTTGTTTTTGAAGATACAGACTAACTTGGCTACCTCTCTGATACTTGTTACCCGAAAAAATTTTGTTTAGTCTGGACAAAGACTTATTTTAGCTCTGAGATTATTTACCTAGCTGGGAGCTATGCTGTTACGATGTTGCTAGGCTAATTTTTGTAATTTATTTGATTTCTTGTAAAACATACATTTTTAAAAGCATATTTCCTCCTTATATTTTGAATATTTCTGAATCCCTTTCTGCCTCTTTCCCCTGCTTGGTATCTGTGTCTCTAACTCGCAGTTTGCTCATTACAGATTGCTGTGTGCCAGTGCATCAAAGTATCCTAATTGTTTGTATGACTGCGATCCACCAGAACACTTCAGCAAAGAGAGTGGGGAGTACGATGACATCAACATCTGTCTCATCTTTGTAGGTTCTTAATCACACCTGTCACCTGAGGACCTGACTGCCTTGCTGTGAAGGAGAAAGGACCACACAGCAAAGTTATTTCAAGATTACAGCCATTATTTTGAAATAACTTTGTGAGCATCTATAGTACGCACATGCTATTTTCAAATACATTCAAAATAGCAGGCATGTTATTTTGCATTTTGCAGGAGGTTGTACCTATATTTCTGGTCTGATCTTTTCTTGCATGGTCTCCATCATGTGATCTCACAAAACAATGCCAGCCTCAGTACCCCTTTATCTCATACAGATCTCTAGTGCCTTTCCTGTTTCTTCCATGCCATCAATTATGATTGGAATGTCCTTCCTAGATCTCTTCACCATATCTCCACCTTTGCTTAATCCAAACCACTTCTAAAAAACTCTCTTGTGCATACCATAAATACGTTAAATCCCAAATATGACTGTTCAATCAAGAGAATAGCTACACAGAGTCATATTTCTGAAGCCCACGTCCTTCTTCATCACACCTATCTTGGAGGATGTTATAGACTCACTGGACAGCCAAATACATCACCTAGAAGACCGTAGAGACCGGTCTTCTTTGTGTTTCTGTGAAGTCCTTAGACTGGGGGCTGTAATTTATAGGTAATTATTATAATAATGAAGACATGCTGATGGAGTGACTTGTGACTGAAGGTTCTGACTGTGTGTATGATGCTGTTTTTTCTCTCTCTCTCTCGGTTGTGGGACTTCCTGAGAGTGAGGCTGTGTTTGTTACCTGCTGTGGGCACTAGTTGGATTTCTGTTAGTCTCTGTGTGTTCTTGTTTTAATACTTGCTCTTTGTTTGGGGTTTGCTGTTGTTCCCCTCTGCGATGAGGCACCTACCCCACACTGGGCTCTAAGGGGTAAATAGAGCCCAAGGGGGCACAGGAGGAAGTCAATCACAGACAGGCTGAAGGGAACAGCCAATCAGGGCCTTGCAGGTCTCTATAAGAGCTGCAGGGCAGAGCTACTTCAGTCATACCTTAGAGTTCAAAGAGGGCAAGGGAAGGCAGCTGGCAGCTTGCAAGCTGAAGGCAGCTGGCATCCTGGACAAAGCAGTGCTGCAGACAGAGACCTGGAGCGCTAAAGACAGCTTCTGGTGGGTGGCAGGGATCTGCAGGATGAGATCCTGAGCAAGGGCACAGAGGGTGCTGTGACCGTGGGCAAATGTTCTATGAAAATATACCAAGAAGTTGGAATGGGTGCAGCAAGCAATGGTCTTCTGCAAGGGTCCCCCACCACACAAGCCTGGGGAAGTAGTAAGACAGACTACAGCTGCCATGGAGAGAAGTGGCTGGACAGGATTTGCAGAGACATTCCCTGGGAAGGGAGAGTACAGCGTGTGGCTCTGCTGGACAGCTGGATGGCTGTGTTACTGAAGACACATCACAGTCTTTGAAGGAGCATGGATCTTGGAAAAGAAGAGGTGACAGGCAGGACACTACTGGAGCAGACTGCACCGGCTATGGGAGCTAATTCTCATATTGGCCACAAGGAAGTGCTATAGGGCTGAGTGGACCCCACTGCACCTTCCTTCCTCCTTGGTGGGTGGGAAGTTCTCCACAGGGCCCATCGCGGATGGGTTTAGCCATCTGACCTAAAAGCACAGGATCTGGTGTGTACCTGCCCGCTCTGCACTGTGCAGGAGGCAGCCGAGCCAATAGCCTCACTGGGTCCATGGATGCGGCGGCGGAGGAGGAACTGGCTGTGTGTTCCCAGAATGGGTGGGGCCTCAGGCAGAAGGAGCAAAGCTGGACCAGCCGGCCCTTAGCAATGCCTAGGCCGCCCCCCTGTCACATAGGGCAGTGGTGGTGATTTGGAGGGCGTAGGACTTCAGTCGCCACTGCTGCCTCCACATTTGCACCATCAGCTCCTTTGAATTGCCAAGTCCTGGGGCAGTTTCCCCTTTCCCTGCGACTCCCTGTCAGGGGGCCTGGCTGGTGGTGTTGCTCAGTGTAGGCAAGATTATTGTCAAGCCTCGCCTTAGAAACCTGTAAGGATGGAGATTCTACCATGTCTCTAGACAACCCATTCCAGTGCTTCACCACCCTCAGCGTGAAGTAGTTTTTCCTAATATCCAACCTAGACCTGAACCACTGAACTTGGGACTGTTGCAGCTTGTTCTGTCATCTGCCACCACTGAGAACAGTCTGGTTCCATTGTCTTTGGAACCTCCCTTCAGGTGGTTGAAATCTTTTATTAAAGCACCGCTCCCCGCCGCCATACTTCTGCAGACTAAATAAGCCTAGTTCCCTCACCCACTATTTGCCTGGTCCTGCTGTAAGTCCTGTGCCCCAGCCCCCTAATCATTTTCACTGGCCTTTCCTGAACTCTTCAGTTTGTCCATATCCTTTCTGTAGGGGAGCTCCCCAAAACCGGACGTAATTCTCCTGATGTGGCTTCACCAAAGCCAAATAGAGAGAATAATCACCTCCCTAGACCGGCTGGCAATGTTCCTACTAATGCAGCCCAATGTGCCATTAGACCTTCTTGGCAACAAGGGCACACTCTTGACTCATATCCAGTTACTCATCTACCGTCATCCTCAAGTCCTTTTTTGCAGAATACGTCAACTGCTCCCACTGAATATGTCAGCTGCTCCCACTGAGTCTCCTACCTTCATGAACAATGAGTCTATACTAGCTCTCAGTGTTTTTCTGTGCTGGCATGGTCCAAAAGAGATGAAAAGCAGAATGATGAGCTGCCTCACTCCTCACTGGTTCCCGCCGTCTCAGCCAGTCAGCTAATCAGGAGAGGTGGGTGTAGGGTGCAAGAGATGAGTGGCTGTTTGGATAGGGAAGTGTGGGGATTGAGTCTGAGGCCCAGTCCTCTGTTTTACAGTGCTTTGTTCACTCAGTTGCCCTTGTCCTGAGAGAGGCCTCAGTTGATCATAAGAAACATTTCCACCTTGACATTGTTGAGCAAGGTCGGGACACGTGTGGGAATTATTCATGATACACAGGTCGCCCCAGTGCTTATTTTGCTCAGAGAAATTCCACTTCCCATTGTTTATCTCTGATTTTTGGTGCTCTCCCTCTGGTGTCCATTGTGTTGCTTCTCAAATTTGGCTCTCTAAACATAGCTTATAATATATTATATTTCATAGACTTTAAGGACAGGAGGGACGTTTATGTCAGGATGTCTGAAAAAAAATTCAGAAATGGAGAGAGAAATCTCTGAGCTGCAATTCATTTGCAAATTTGACTCCATTAACCATGGATTAAACAGAGACTGGGAGTGGCTCGCAGCTTACAAAGACAGTTTATCTGCTCTGGGTGTTGATAGCTACCCATTAGACGCTGACAAAGGCTCACATCCCCCAGTCTGATCTGACTTGTTTTTCTCCTCTTTTGATAAGCACTGTTGATACTGGGCCATTTCAACCTTGCTGAATAGACCTTATCAGCTCTGGCCCTTCCTCTTACTGGGACCCCACTCTTTAAATACCCCTCTGAAACACCCCCCCCCACAACTCATACATCTGGTGAAGCGGGTCTTTGCCCATGAAAGCTTATGCTCCAAAATATCTGTTAGTCTATAAGGTGCCACAAGACTTTTTGTTGTTCTCGAAGCTACAGACTAACATGGCTACCTCTCTGATATATGTCAGGCTGGTTATAAAAGAGCATTGGTTTTTGAACTTCTCAGAGAGATACAGGCTGATGTCCTTTCCCAAAAGACTGAGGCCCCGAAGATCGGGGGAACTGGTTGAAGGGGAAGGAAAAAGCTTTCTTGAGCCATGGTGCCAGTATTGCTGCTAGGGGAGCTTTGCTGTCAGACCAGAATCCAGACTCTGTGAGGTTTTTTTTATTGGATAAGGGTCTCACTGAATTCCAGGTGATTCTGCAGCAAGTTTTTTTTTTTTTTTGCAGAGTCTGCTTCCTCAAGATGATCCAGTCGTTCCACGAAGACACGAGAGGAACCATCCAATATGACGGCGCATTATCGGATGCTTTCAGAATCAGGAGCGGTGTCAAACAAGGATGTGTGCTTGCTCCGATATTGTTCGGGATCTTCTTCGCACTCCTCCTGAAGCATGCCTTTGGATCTTCAACAGAGGGCATCTTGCTGCGCACAAGATCTGATGGGAAACTGTTTAATCTTGCAAGGCTGAAAGCTAAGTCTAAGGTGTGGGAAGTCCTCATCAGAGACATATTGTTCGCAGATGCTGCTGCTGTAGTGTCTCACACAGAAGACCAGCTTCAAAAACTGCTGGATCAGTTCTCCAAAGCGTGCAAGGACTTTGGGCTTACCATCAGCCTAAAGAAGACAAATGTACTCGGTTAGGATGTTGCTGAATCCCCATCAATCAGCCTTGACAACTATACGTTAGAGGTTGTCCATGAGTTCATTTACCTCGGGTCCACCATCACTGACACCCTGTCGTTGGACACTGAGCTAAGTAGGAGGATCGGAAAAGCGGCCACAACTCTGTCCAGACTCAGCAAGAGAGTGTGGAATAACAACAAGCTGTACACTCACACCAAAATGCAAGTCTACAGAGCCTGCATCCTCAGCACCCTCCTTTATGGCAGAGAGACTTGGACCCTGTATGCCCGCCAGGAAAAGAACGTCTTCCACTTGCACTGCCTCAGACGCATCCTTGGAATATCATGGAAGGACAGAGTGACCAACACCAGTGTCCTCGAGCAAGCTGGAATCCCAACTATGCACACCCTCCTCAGACAGCGTCGGCTCCCCTGGCTTGGCCACTTCCACAGGATGAATGATGGAAGGATTCCAAAAGACATCCTGTATGGTGAGCTAGCCTCTGGCAAAAGACCTCCCGGACGCCCCCAGTTGCGCTACAAAGATGTCTGCAAGAGAGACCTCAGAGAGGTAGACATCGAGCTGGACAACTGGGAAGAACTAGCAGACAACCGCAGCAGATGGACGCAGGGGTTACACAAGGGCCTTCAGAAGGGCGAGATGGGGATCAGACAGCTAGCAGAGGAGAAGCGAGCGCACAGAAAGCACACTAAGGACTTGCCAGACACCCACCACATCTGCAAGAGATGCAGCAAGGACTGTCACTCTCGTGTGGGTCTTCATAGTCACAGTAGACACTGTAAATGAAGTCCTCAATTGAAACTATAAAGGGCGCGATCCACAGTCTATGCAGACTGAAGGATGCCTACTACTAGGATGCTTCCAGGGTGAAATCCTGTATTTCTCTCCCTGATTGTGTCAACCTTCCAGAGGCGCTATCCTTGTGCTCTCAGACAGATTGTTGTCCTGCAAATATTCTTTTGATAGCCACGTGCAAGAAGCAGCTCCATGATATGTGCACAAGGTGTGACATTGTGTTGCTGTATCTGATCTTCCTCATACAACCTGGAGGATTGCTGTGTCCCTGGGTGACTATGTCCCTGGCTTGGAGGATAATGTTCACACCTCTTCTTCCTCAGCACTCCTACTTAGCATCATAGCAACCAGTCATTTTGTGACCCATCGCACCCCAGAGGTGCCCAGGCAGCAGTGTTCCTTGTAAGCTCTGTGTGCTTGTGTAGCCACGCAGGAGAGAGTCAACGCCACCCCTGTGGTGAGCAGAGTGCTCACTTTTTGTTTCTTCTGGTGGTGCACATGTGCACATGCCTCAGTGCACATAACAAATTATTCTGCACATGAATGGAAAAAATCCACACACGGATGAAAAGGATTAGAAGGAACTTGGCTGCACAGTGCCCTTTCTGTCAGTCCTCAGACACAGTGATTAATTTTTTCCTTTACTGCCTCCATTATAAATCCTCCTTGATTTTCTGCAGCAGCCTTTCAGCAGTCTGCAGTTGGTTTTCTCCAAGCTCCAGCTTGGTCTGGAAGTGAGATGAAGTGCTTGCATTTGGCCAGTGTCCTGCCTGCTGAACCGGCTGCTGGATCACACAATACTAGCCATTATAACGTCACACAAGAACAGAATACACAGGAGAGGGAGTGGTCTGTTGTTCTTCCGAGCTCTGAAGAGTCAGGCTGCAGGCTGATTACATCTATACACGGACTTGTAATCTGGACACTTTTTGGTTGACTTGGTGAAGTAACAATATTCTGAGTGGATTTGGTGATGTTTCTGTAATCTGTGCTGAAGAGGGACTCATTGGTGTCTTTCTGAATACAGATTGAGTTAAAATGTAATTTTAAAAACATTTTAAAATCTGATGCTAAGTGAATACTGATGTTTTTGATGTCAAGCTACTCTGGCTGTGGGTTTAAGATTTAATAGTAATGTAGCAAAGTTACTGTTGAGTCTCAAATCTGTTAAATTAAAATTTAGTATCCTAATTTGTAACCTATATGTTGCTCAACCCCTTTCTTAGCCCCACCCCCTTCTAAAGAATAAGCCAGAGACATCAAATCTAAACAGAAAAACAGACACCATTTTGAATCTGGAGCTTTGTCTGGTCCCCTGTGTTTTAATGTCTGGACTGTACTGCTCTTCGCAGAAAGCTTTTAATTGCTATTACATGGCACATATAAGAAATACAGAGACATCTGCTGGCTGACTTGAGGAATTGCTGCTTTTGCTGATGCATGTATCTTTGTGCTTTAGATACTGCATTGTAACAGAGAAGGAGCCGTGTTAGTCTATATAGTATCAAAACAAAAAAGCAGTCAAGTAGCACTTTAAAGACTAACAAAATCATTTATTCGGTGAGCTTTCGTGGGACAGACCCACTTTGTCAGATCATGAAGAAGTGGGTCTGGCCCGCGAAAGGTCACCTAATACATTATTTTGTTAATCTTTAAAGTGCTACCTGAAGGCTTTTTTGTTTAGATACTGAATTCTGTGGTTTGCATAGAAAGCATTGTGAATGTTGTTAATATGCAACCATCAGTATTTAATACAGAACGGAGGAGGCAGAAGATGAGGTGGGAATCGCTATCCGGTAATGTCATTCAGCCCTTGCATGTTGGCCTGTCATAAAGTGAACAAGACACATTTGTCTTTCATTAAGAGTTTGTATTCCAAGAGTCTTGCTTCTGCTTTCTCGTTGTGTCAACGACTCTGTGCTATAGTCATTGTCCTCTGGAAATAGACTTGCCAATTTGAATGGCTGAATTCCTGATGATTTCATCACATGACATAATCCTTAAAGATCTGTCTTTAATTCCTGAAAGCTCCAGGATAATCCTGGAAGGATGGCAACTGTTTAATCAGTCGTTGTGCATTGTGTAATTCACGTCCTGTGAGGTATTCTCTCTCCCTTGGAACTCACCACGCTGCTTCCTACAGCAGTGCAACACAGATAGAAAACCAGCCCACCCTATTTAGGTAGGAGAATCCTCAGGTGGCGCAGGTCTGCCCTTGCAATCTCTAACCACCTCTTGGTGTAGGAGGCATGCTCATATGGGAGGAAATATGGCTAGGCCAGGACTTGGCTATACTGCGGACATTCCCAGCTGTCAGAATGGCCTTTAGGAGATATGGACACCTAGTGAAAAGTAGAGTAGCTATTCTAGTTCATGCCAGGAACCTGACTGGTTGCCATTTGGTCCCCATTTTGTGTAAAGGCTCTTCCTGAGCTCCACTGAGCGTAGCTTAGTTGCCCAGATCTTAGATAGCATTCAACTTCAAGGCATTTATGCAAGCGCATGGAAATTGCTTTGCTGAATCTGTCATCCATCTAGTCTAAGATCCTCAGTCTCACATTGGCCAATAGGAAGGAACAAGAAGCAATTGCAAGAGGACCTGTCCAAAGGAAAAGTTTCTTATTAACCTCTTTAATTACATGTTGTCTTACTTGCCTTAAGTTTTAAACTGAACAAGGGGGTGATATTAAACCAGTGGAGCCTGTGTGTAAGGCTAGAACATGGCAAACGTCCATCTACACTTAATCCTGAAGGATGGTACTTATTACAGGGGACATGGATGTGGGTATATTTTGCCCAATGCAGTATCAGGCAGCCCTGGAACAATTAACAATTATTTTTATGTTAGAGATATGTCATATGACAGTGTAAGATTGCTGTTTCCCATAGCTTTTAGCTAAACTGAATTAATATTCCCTAGAGCAGGGGTTGGCAACCTGCGACTCCAGAGCTGCATGCAGCTCTTTAAGGAGCCACTTGTGGGCCTGGGCACTGCTGCTACTGACTCCTCTTGTGGCTCTCTGCGCTGCCCCCTGTGAAATAATGGGACTAGATTGTATTGGTTTAATAGCCTGCAAGCTGGGCTTTTGTGTGGCTGCTCAGAAGAGATTCAGATGTCTCCTAGCAGACTAGCAGAGCATCCCCAGTTTGATTTTGTTTCTGCTGGTGGTGCACATTCACACGTGTCTTGGTGCACGTAACAATTTATTCCACACATGGATGTAAAAGGTCAGGGGGAATATTGCCCAGCTACCAAAAATATTGTGAATCTTTAGTTAAATTTTTCCTTACATTTTCAGTGCTTTGAAAAGTCATTTTCTTTCCAAAAGGACGTCGTCTTAGATGGAGTAGTTATATGTTACATGCTTTATCGAAATCACTCGTGGCCTTATTGTATTACTGGTTATGGCAGTATAAATCCAAAGTAACTCCATTGCCTTCAGTATGTTACCCCCAATTTATGCCAGAGAATAGAATTTGGTCCTTGAAATTTATATCATTATAATTTACTCTGTAATGATCAAGAGTAGTAATTGATGGTACTTATTGGCAAAGCTAAACAATTAATTGTCTCAATCACAAAATGACACCCTGAAAATAATTCATGGAGCTTTCCTCCTTTTTAATGATCACTGGGTTCACATTTAAAATACACTAAATGTATTTATATTTTAAATAGTCTTCTGCTGGTTTTTGGCAACAACCTACAAATGTGTCATAGATGCTACGTCTGAGAATCTTTAATCACTGCCCAGGTATCTTTGCCAAGCAGAAGCTCTATCACATTATTTTGTCAGCTTGTGTTTACAACACAAGTAGCCATTTATCTTTTCCACAAATATGTCAAAGACAATAGGTAAGTATTCAGTCTGGTTTTAATGACTGTGGGTGCTTCTACACATGCCACCTCCCATCCGAGGTGGCATGGCAATGAGGCAATTTGAAGCAGGCTAAGGAGGAGCTAATATGCACATTCAGCACTTCATTAGCATAACTGCGGCTGTGTGAATTTCAAAGTGCAGACTTTGAATTGCAGATTGACAGTGTAGATGGGGGCAGCTTCGAAATAAGCACCTCACTTCGACATTCCCTTACTTCCACAAAACTAGATCGGATTAAGAGTATGTTGAAGTGGGTTGCTTATTTCAAAGCTGCCTCCATCTACACTGTCAATCTGCAATTTGAAGCCTGCATGTCGAAATTCACGTGGCCGCCATTATGCTAATGAGGCACCAAATATGTACATTAGCACCTCATTAGCCTGCTTCAAGTTGCCTCATTATTGTGCCACCTCCAACAGACAACTGTAGAAGCAGCCAGAGAAAAATATTTGAGGAACAGAGCACCAGATTCTGGGGGCCAGTAGCTCAGCCCACATGGCACCTTCCCGCCGTTGATGTTGGTTAATAGAGCGTAGATTCAGTAAAGCACCTCTAAAAGACAGGCCTGTACCATAGAGCCGAATTCTAATTTCACATTATTGTATTTATATTGCCATAAAGCCTGGAGGCTTTAGTCATAGACTTGGATCGATTGTACAGGGAGTTGTACAAACATAGAACAAAGATGTCACTTGCCCCCAGAAATTGCCAATCTTAGCAGAAATAAGAAATAACAGATAACTACAAACAGGTAGGGAAGGTACAAAACCAATGAGATAATACTGACCAGCATGACAGGCTGTGGTCTCTGCCTACCAATTAATTTGTTAATTTTTTTGCAAGTATCATCACAAAAGAGAGGTTTGTAGAGAAATTTGAGCATAGATCATGAGGTGGCTTTGTGAATGTGCCTTCCAAAAGCAACATTTCCTCCATTTTGTCCCATTGTGTGTGGAATAAATTTTGTTATGCGCACCAATGCATGTGCAGCTGTGCACCACCAAGAGAAACGTGCTGCTGGCCTTGGGTGCTGTGGGCACTCTGCCTATCAGCTGGGCTGCATTTGAATCTTTCCTGAGGGGCTGCCCAAGTGCTCAGCTTACAGAGAACACTGCCCACAAGTGTGAGGCAGCACGAGAAAGCACGAAGATCTGTAGCTGAAAGTGTAACAAGTGGGCAGTGGACATTGGCATCCCAGGCCGACTGGAGTCGAGAATCAGCATTTTGTTTCCAATAAGAGAAGAGAGGTAGGGTGCAGATTGACTCTGAAGGGCATTGAAAATGAGTACACTCAGTTTGTTCACTACAATAGAGAAGCGGAAGCCAGTGGAAGCATGCAAAGAGATGGATGACATAGTCAAAGTGATGAGGAACAAAAAGGAGCTTTGAACAGTATTTTAAACGAAAATGAGTGGGATAAAAATAACTTTTGTCAAGCCAGAGAAAGGGATGAGGTGAGCAGCTGGACAAGAGCTTTAGCTGCGTGGATGAGTAAGAAAGACTATATCTTACACAGTGTGCAGAAAGAGTCAGCAAAACTTAGACATAGCGTGGCCCTGAGGACCTAGAGAGAGGTCAGTGTTCAAAAAGACAGCCAGGTTATGGACTGAATGACAGGCAGGATGGTAGTGGTGTCCACGGTGATCTAGAAAAGAGGTAGGAGGGAGGACTTTTGGAGGAGAAAGCTTAAGAGCTCTGTTTAGCCACGTTCAGCTTGAACTGACAGCTAGACACCAAAAAGGTAATGTCAGTAAGACAGGCCAAGCCTTTGTCTGGATAGGAGATAGGTCTGGAGCAGAATGGTAGATCTGTAGCTGCGTCTACACGTGCACGCTACTTCGAAGTAGCGGCACCAACTTCGACGTTAGGCGGCGAGACGTCGAAGTCGCTAACCTCATGAGGAGATAGGAATAGCGCCCTACTTCGACGTTCAACGTCGAAGTAGGGACCGTGTAGACGATCCGCGTCCCGCAACGTCGAAATTGCTGGGTCCTCCATGGCGGCCATCAGCTGGGGGGTTGAGAGATACTCTCTCTCCAGCCCCTGCGGGGCTCTATGGTCACCGTCGGCAGCAGCCCTTAGCCCAGGGCTTCTGGCTGCTTCTGCGGCAGCTGGGGATCTATGCTGCAGGCACAGGGTCTGCAACCAGTTGTCAGCTCTGTGTATCTTGTGTTGTTTAGTGCAACTGTGTCTGGGAGGGGCCCTTTAAGGGAGTGGCTGGCTGTTGAGTCCGCCCTGTGACCCTGTCTGCAGCTGTGCCTGGCATCCCTATTTCGATGTGTGCTACTTTGATGTGTAGACGTTCCCTCGCTGCGCCTATTTCGATGTTGGGCTGAGCAACGTCGAAGTTGAACATCGACGTTGCCGGCCCTGGAGGACGTGTAGACGTTATTCATCGAAATAAGCTCTTTCAATGTTGGCTGCACGTGTAGACGTAGCCTGTGTGTTGCTGGCACAGTATGATAGTTGAATTAGTGTTTGCAAATGAGAATTGCCCAGAGATGAGATGAAGAGGGAGAGATGGGGACCAAGGACAGGGCCCTTTTGAACTCAGAAAATTAGAGTGAGCCAAACAACACATTGAAGGGGTGTTTAGAGAGGCAGGAGATAAAACAGAAAAGGCCAAAGACACAGAAGCCAAGGGAAGAAGAGACTTCAAGAAGAGCATAGTTAGCAGTGTCAAGGGGGGCTGGCAGGACAAAGGAGGAACTCCCAGGTCCTTTCAGATGTCCAGAGAGGCCAGGATCTCTTGTAGCTTATGAGGCCCCCAGTCATAATAAAAATAAAAAATGACAACACAGGAAAAGAACAAAAGACACCAAAATGGAGTGAGACATAATTTGAATATTTTTTATTTAGCAAATGCTTTTCTAGTCTTTTTTTTCTATGCAAATGCACTAATTGTGGAGGGATGTGCATAAAAACAAGTCGCAAAACTTATCAAATGCCAAAAAATTAACAAGTGTCTAAATTTGCCCCCTTAGCTTGAGGTCAAGGCCAAATAGCTCTCCTGGTCCCTCTTCTGTCCCTGGCTTCAGTGGAATTACTCCAGATTTACAGAGATGTCAGTGAGATCCATTCTGCTCTGACAGTGGAGTTAATCAGGAGTAACTTCACTTAAGTAGATGTAAAACCAGTGTAAGCATCAGGAAAATAAGGCCATAATTATCAAATGACTTTAAATAGGAATGAAGGAGCATATATATGTCCATTCTGCAACAACAAGTTTCCATAGAGCTTCACATATGTAAATATGTATATTAATAATATATTAGAAATTAGTAGAAGTATCTAAATTAAGCCTGCTTTCAGGTCATCTTTTATGACATGGGTCTTTTTTCTGTTGAAATGGGGTAAATGCACAGAAGTTCTTCTGATGGAGATGATTTTTTCTATGTTATGATTGCGAACTGGAACAAATTACATTTTTCTGCTATGTTAGGCAACTCCCTATTGTTTTGCTGTTGATGTAACCTAGGCTATTCTTAACCAGTGTGCACCAAGATGAATGAGACTTCTCTTTCACTTTTGCAGTCCTTGTGCATTAGCTATGGGGCTGGGCTTGTTTTTTCTTACTATAACACTTCAGCTACGTCTACACGTGCACCCAACTTCGAAATAGCTTATTTCGATGTTGCGACATCGAAATAGGCTATTTCGATGAATAACGTCTACACGTCCTCCAGGGCTGGCAACGTCGATGTTCAACTTCGACATTGCTCAGCCCAACATTGAAATAGGCACAGCGAGGGAACGTCTACACGCCAAAGTAGCACACATCGAAATAAGGGAGCCAGGCACAGCTGCAGACAGGGTCACGGGGCGGACTCAACAGCAAGTCGCTCCCTTAAAGGGCCCCTCCCAGACACACTTTCATTAAACAGTGCAAGATACACAGAGCCAACAACTAGTTGCAGACCCTGTATATGCAGCACGGACCCCCAGCTGCAGCAGCAGCAGCCAGAAGCCCTGGGCTAAGGGCTGCTGCCCACGGTGACCACAGAGCCCCGCAAGGGCTGGAGAGAGAGTATCTCTCAACCCCCCAGCTGATGGCCGCCATGGAGGACCCCGCTATTTCGATGTTGCGGGACGCGGATCGTCTACACGTCCCTACTTCGATGTTGAACGTCGAAGTAGGGCGCTATTCCCATCCCCTCATGGGGTTAGCGACTTCGACGTCTCGCCGCCTAACGTCGATTTCAACTTCGAAATAGCGCCCAACACGTGTAGACGTGACGGGCGCTATTTCGAAGTTACTGCCGCTACTTCGAAGTAGCGTGCACGTGTAGACGCAGCTTTCATGAGCTTTGCCTTGGTGATTTCCATTTAGTGATTATGCCAAGAACAGTTGTTTTTAGTGTCATTTATGATGTCCATATTTATATTTCAGGATCATGAACTTCTTTCCGTTATGCCATTTTAATAGAGTAAATGATTAGTAATGTCCATAGATCATTTCCTACATCTTTATATTTTTACAGGTAATATATTTATTAATCCACAGAATCCTAGATTCCAAGCCAGAATCATCTAGTGTGGTCACCTTGTCTGAACGCTGGTATAACACAGGGCAGAAGAACTTCCTAAAATTCTTCCTGGAACAGATCTTTTCGAAAAACTTCCAATTCTCATTTTAAAAATTGTCAGTGGTGGAGAATCCAGCATGACCCTTGGCAAGTTCTTTCCATGGTTAATTATCCCCACAATCAAAAATCTGTACCTTGTTTCCAGTCTGAATTCGTCTATCTTCAACTTGCATCCATTGGACTGCTATACGGTAGGGTTGCAACATTCGCAAGTGTTTGGCGTTGAGAGCCCTAGCAAATGCTGAATTTCAGGAATATCATTCCCTGCCTGGAGCCCCGGCAAAGCGTTGGCTGCCATCGCTCCTGCCCAGGGCTCTCGCAAAGCGGCAGCTGTTGGCATTCCCTGCCTGGAGCCCCAGCAAAGAGGCGGCTGCTGGCGCTCCTGCCCAGGGCCCTGGGGAAGCAGCAGCCGCTCGCAAATAATTGAATTTGCGAACATTAAAGTCACAAATGTTGCAACCTTGGTGTACTTTTTTCTGCTTGATATTTGTCCCTCACGTAGAAACTTATAGACTGCAATCAAGTCAGACCCTAACCTCTTTGATCAGTTACGTAGATTGATCTCTTTGAGCCTATCACTGCCAGGCACGTTTTTTAAACCTTTACTCATTCTCACAGCTCTTCTCTGCACGCTCTCCCATTCATCAACATCCTTCCTGACTTCATCAACATCCTTATCAAATTGTGGGCACCAGGATGAGGCAACTCCAGCAGTACACACACCAGTGCCTAATACAGAAGAAAAATAACGCCTCCAATCCTGCTGTAGAGTCCCAGGATCGCATTAGTGTCAGGACTGTTCTCCGATGCAAACTTTCTTGATACCTGTCTCTATTAATAAAAATCTGCTAGCTTGGCATTACTGTGCATTAAGAAATAAAACCATTTCATGCATCTTTAAACTTTTTCAAAAACTCTTTTCCTTTGATGCAATTTTATGAAGATTCCAGTTCCGAGTTGTGTGTGCTTGTTTCTTGCACGAGCATCCTTTGCTCAAGGTTCTTAATCTTTCAGTCTCGCGCAGCCTCAACCGGAAGGGGATTTCCAGGCACATTTCCAAGGGTCTTAACAACCAGAGCTATATTTTGGATTGGAGGCACAGCAGTGATGAGGCAGTGCATGGGAGAGGAACTGGGCAGAATGCATCAGCAGTGCTGAAGGTAACAACTTTAGAAAGGAGATAGTCCTATGCTACGTCTAGTACAGCTTTGCTGATGATTTTTAGTGAACAGGGAGACTTTCATGACTGTGCCACACATCCAGTAAAACGCCTTCTAGTGCAGTGTTTAGTGCTGTTGGCAGCATTCTGCTGCTCAGGCTCAGTATGTGCTGGCTGTAGCTTCCTCAAGAATTCTGGAATTCTGTAAAAGGACATTGGCTCGGAAGCAAGTGTTTGGCGCTGTACTTTCTGAGTGCTGCAAATACATATACGTGCTCACCTGTGTGCAGTTAGCAGGTAAATAGCAGCATTGTAAGAGCTGTTGTAAATTGTCCTAACAAGTCATTTCAGATTAGCATTTTTATTTCACCAGGGGCTTTTCCTCATAATATGACCCTAGAGTAAGTGGTTAATCTTCATTGCAGCTGTAGCTAATCCAGTCCATAAAGCACTTTAGCTGGTGATAGTAACTTCTGTAGAGTAGAAGCATCTCCCAGTTCATTGAGGCTTGAAGGAAGGAAAGGGTTTCCAATGGAGCTGCACCTCCCGGCTCCAAGGTTAAATCTTGGTAAGAATTTACCCGGATCCCGGAAGATCCTCTGTAATCCTCCCTTCTTGGGTCTGAAGAAGTGGGCCTTAGCCATGACAGCTTTTTACCTAATAAATAAAATGAGTCTTTACTTAAATGAACTTAAATGTGTAAGGCGCTACAGGACTGCTTGTTTCTGTGTGTGACGGTACAGACAAACACGGCTACCCTTCTGAGACTTCTTGGGGTGAGCTATTCTTTGCTCCCTCCCTCAGGTGGTCAGTTAACATTCACAGGCACTGGCAGGGCCTCCCTTGGGCAATTCATTAACATTCCACAGCATCCACAGGGTTTTACCTTCCAGCCTCTAGGAGTCAGTGTTAGCTTTTACAGGTAGCTAGGCCAATGTCTGGCAACAGTGTGATTTGGACCAGCAGGGGTCCCTTTGGCCTGGCCTCTGTTCCCAAGAGGTCAGTTGTGGGGCTCCACCACCCCCAGCTCATACCCAGTACTCCCCCTTGAAACCTGAACGACAGGTGAGCAGTCTGGGATTATAGATGCAGACCCAGCACCCTCCTCCAGGGCCAATGTCCCCATGCAAGAAGGGGAGCAGACACTGCTGCACTCCCTTCTCTCCTAGTTAGCTGTAGGTGCACAGCTTCCAGACATGGCAGACCCTTCCCTGGTCAGCCTTTCTCCCTTAGAACGGGACTGATGTCCAGTTCCCAGGCCTTTAGGTTCCTCATTCCCTGGCAGTGGCTTCTTGGACCCTCCTCACCTCTAATTGTTCACACCGGGTTTAATAGTAAACAAAAGTGACATTATTGAATATAAAAAGTAGGACTCAAGTGATTGGAAGTGATAACAGACTAAACAAAGTGAGTCAAAACTAACACACACCAGCTAATCTTAATACAGTAGTGTAAGGAACTTGTTACATGCAATTTCTTACCCTAACAGTAATTCTAATCACGTTTTTTTACAAGCGAGGCAGCTTCCTAGCTTGGGCCTGATCCTTCCCCCTGTTCACTCTGAGAGATTTCCAGCAGTGGTTGGGGTGGTAAACAGGGGGTGTCCAGCTGTCTGGCAACTGCCCTATTGCTTGGTTTCCTGCCTATAAATAGATTTTGCCAAAGGCAGGAATCTTTTATGTTCAATTTCAAAACTTTCACACTTCCATGGAAAAGTACCACCTCCAAAATGGATTCCAGCATTAGGTGACCTGGCCATATGTCTCAGCAAGAAAAAACACAGTCCAGGCTTACAGAAAAAGCATGACTAGTCCCAGATCATTGTCACGAGTATTATGCCGTTAAGTTCCTTGATTACTACTAATGGCTTTCATTAACTCATCTATATCTAAACAAGCTTATGCTTCATATTTCTGACTTCAAATACAGGAATGATACATGGACACAAATAGAATATACACATTCAGTGGATCACATGCTTTTCAATGATAGGTCATATGCCACATTTTGCCTAAAGCATATTCAAATGCAATAGTATATTTACATAAAGAATATGGGGAAGCAACATCACATCAATTTTTTAGTGTTTTGGTTTTCTTAAAGTTGAGCTCCGGGAAGCATGTGGTTAGGTGAGAATCTCATATTCTGTGGAACAAGAGAAGGGTGCTAGCCTTCATTTCTGGAAAGAAAAGTTTGATACTGTGACCAGAATGTACCTTAAAGGCTCAGTAATGAGAAGGTAAATGTGCTGAATCTTTTATAAAGCTAATTTTTAAAGCCAATCTCTTGATTTTGGGACTGGGTGGATCTGACTTGTGATTTTTGAATGCTTGGGCTTGTCAGTTCTTAAATAAGCCATGGTAGTACTATTGGACCAGATGGTCTCCAAAGGAACAGAATGGCTTCACATTGTCTTTAACTCCAACAATTTGTTAATACAGGGGTGCGCAAAGTGGGGGTGGGCCCCCTCGGGGGTGTGTGAAAGTCCATAAAGGAGGGTGCAGCATGATTGGCTGTGGGGTCTCAAGCTCATCCATCTAATTAAAAATGTTGCAATATGTTACTGTTTTTATGTGTGCGCATTCACATTTATATACCAATTCATAAAGTTTTTACATTCTACGGACTTATTTTCTTATACATGCCAACAGGGTTTGTTTTCCATATGAACACAGCAGAAATTTCTGTTGGTTTGGATTGCATTAGACAGGATGGGGGAGCCCTGCCAATTGCAGGGACACAAAATGGGGTAGAAAGTTTGCTCACCCCTGCTTTAATACAACTTGAGGAAGTGGTGGTCTGTCCTAGAACTGACTAATGGCTGCTCCATAACCCCTTTATTTTCCCTTTTCAGTCTGTCAACTTTACTCTTGCTCTGTCTACTGGCAACCCATCTAGTGGGAGAAGGGAAATACCTTTCAGTGAATGATTATCTTGTTCCTTAGATATGCTCTGTTCTATCTGACTAGTGAATCTTCTCCTGGGCAATGGTTTCCATTCTACACCTTTATTTGTCCTTTAACTGCAAACAGATTGTTTGTGGCTGACAATCCTGGCATTTTTCTCTTGTCTTGAGACACCTATACGTAGCATTTTAGAATGGATTAACAAAATCCAGAGTTGCAACACGTGAAATATGTTTTTGCAACTCATTTCATGGAAATGAGATGCCTGATTCTACTAATTCATTCTGTCAAATTCAAATTAACCTAGTTAATCACAATGCATAACAAGGTTATTTCAGAAAATATTGTCAACTGATCAAGTCACTAAGAAATAGACAATTCAATGGAAAAAGAAATGGAGGTTGGTAAATTTAAAAATGGCCTCTAATTTTGGACTTGAAGTTTTGCATCCACCATGAACTGCATGTGCATTCTTGCAAAAGCAATCTGTTTCAGACTGTAGTTGTTACCATACAGATGTCTGACTGATTTGTAGTCAGCAATGTCATATATCCCATAAATCAGATCACCAGGCACTCAAAATGATAGTGCCTGCCCTTAATTGCAGGCACAAAATTGCAGGTGAAAAATGTAGCGACCCCTTCTGAAAGTTTGGCTCATAGCAGTAATTTATTACAAGCCTTCCTTTTGAGAATTCTGATTGTTTTTCAAATGCAAACCCTAATGACCCCAAGCCCTGAAGCTAGACATGCATGACCAGTTGATGATACCAGAATAGTACATCAAAGAAAGTGTCTTGAGGATGACTGGTCAATAAATCTGCTTGACAATTTAATTAGTATAATTGATAAAATCCATATAACTACTAGGGAGGAAATTAAATTACTTTATACAAATCAGATTGGGATTTAGATTACAATTTTCTGGGTCAACTCTGTTTCATGCAAATTGTTATTGCAGAACCCTCCTCCCACCCCTGCCCCCACCGCCTGTGAATACATTTGTGTTATATTTTTCACTAAAAAGTTGAATTCTCTAACATGGCAGAGGCTGGTACCCTTAACTACATGTGTCTATTTTGGAAGGGATGCCAGAATTGCAGGCGAGTATGCACTGCCTAGTTACAGTCCTCCATGCATTAGTTTTTAGTTGTATGGGATCAGATTGCACACACTGCTTCAACCTGCAGTTCCCAGTAGAGTAATCCTTCTAGCAAGTTAATCAGGAGCAAGTATTCACAGAAAGTTTTGTCCTTCAGAGGCATCTTTTCAGGAAGCATTTGGTGAAATTCTATGGCTTGGGTTATGCAGAAGGTTAGATTAGACAATCATAAGGGTCCTTCTGTCTTTAAAGTCTATGGAATGCAGTATACTGTAAGTTGAATGCTGGGCACAAACTATTTTGCTCAGAAGCTAGAACAATCGTTGTTGGTCCTCTGCCTTCTGGGACAGTGCATGTGAGCATGTCCCCCTTCCCCCCTCCGCTCCCCACATGAAGAAGAATGTGTCTCATAGGGCCCTGCAGCAAACCCCACTGGTGGCTGATTCTGGAGAGTCAAAGGGCTGCAGAGGGTGGGGAAGCAGGAATCACGTCATGTGAAGCTGAGGTGCCCACATTGCTATTGGGGGGCAAGTAAAAAATAAATAGGAAGGCTCTAAAATGGGGATGGAATAAAGAAAGCTTAAAAGAGACATGGATTTCGCAGCATGCTCATGGGCAGTGGGTGTCATAGGCAGGAGACAGCGAAGTCTTCCCAAACTGCCTCACCTGGGCATGCCTGTGCTCCACTGCCATCCCCCCAGTCCTCTCCCCCAGCCTGCTGCTGTGGGGTCGGGAGTAGGGGCAGGAAAAGGGGGTTGTGCCACGCCGCCTGTCCTCCTAGAGCTGGGGCCAGCGGTGTGCCAGGGGTGGGGAGTTTCTGGTCTAGTCAGGGGACATGGTCTGCGGAGGTTGGGGCCGCACCTCCTGGCTGTCCTCTCTGACGCAGGCTGCAACTGTGCCACCCGCCGGCTCTCCAAGGTTGGTTGGGGCTGCACTAGCCCTGGAGGGGGCACTGCCCTGGGGCATGGGGGATCCTGGACAGGGGATAGCAGTGGCCAGAGTGTGGGAGACTGGGGCTGCGGTGGGTAAGACAGGATGGGGCCGGGGAGCTTGCCTCCCCAAGGAATGAGATCAGCCACCACCCAAAAACACGCTCTGAGAGACTCCATTACAGTGACTGAAAGGAATAGACTTTTCATCCAACCATATTACATCCCAGTTGTGAGGGGAAGGGCATGAAAATGCGCAGAGGCCTGCATGTCCATTGCTTCCACAGCTGCCTAGTGGCTGTACAGTAATACTATAATAAACCGTTTGGCCAGTCATTGTTATGCTGGGGCTGTTTAGCAGCTTGCTCCCAATATTGCATTACAAAAATTACATATTTCATATAATCAAGTCTGTCTCCTACTTAATCATCCTCCTCCCTTTATAAATCTTTGCAATGGATGGGTCTATAAATCACATGCATTTTTCATTTATCGTTTATTTTAAGCCAGGCAGTTTCTTATTTAAATTGCCATATGAATAAATCTAATAACCCTTATTCACTTACATCATCCCAAACTTTAAATCTTGTTCTGACTGAGGTCATAAGCGAAATCAGGATTAAGGGCAAAACAAGCAGCTGTAACAACTGTAATAGCTCACCAAATGATATTAAAGGGCTCAAATAACATTAAAACAGAGGAAGAATTGAATTATGTTGTTGAAGCATGCTATGCTGAATCAGGAAAACATTGGGCCTAAGCAGAGATCCTGAATGTGCACCTACTGAATTTATTACTGCAGTAGTGCATACGCTGTGACTTAATTGAGGAATCGAGCCACTTCCCTGAACAGTTCTGGTTATGAAATGCATTTGTATGTGATCCTGTAAAGGCTTTACTGCAACACCTGATGCTGCAATAGACATGGTGTTAAAATCATAACACTCAGAACAAGCCCGTTTTAAGGTGCAATGGGAAAATACAGATTGAGACTTTTAAACCGCTTTGCATACAAAGGACCAGATTTTGCCACCCTTGTGCACAGTGGACCATGTCTTCCCTCACCATAGGTAGCACATTCTTTGAGAAGTGGTCTGTAATGGGCGTTGCTTGGGGGACAGCAGGCCGCTTGGTCAGCGCACAGCCAAACAATCTCCCAAAGCCTTGAGATGGCTCTTCTGGACAGTCCATGGCTCCAGTGGCCATGTTTGTCATACCCCCATGGAATCCTCCAGGATTTCTCAGACGTCTGGTGGAAGAGGGAAGGAGAGGGGACATGGGCCTTCCTTCCCCAGTGAGTCACAAGGGGATACTGGAGAAGGATGTTGTCCTTTTGCGCTGCCACATTAGATCAATCTCCCCTGAGCTGCTTCTTATCTTCCTTGTTTCCAAGTTATATTATACCTCAGGGTAGTTGAAGATTCACATAGAGAGTGGTGAAGTGCTTCTTACCTCCCATGCTTGCACTCGGAACACCCCACTGACCTTCTGGAAGGCTGTGAAGAATCTGGTCAACCTAGCCTATTTAGGTTTCAATACTATAGGGCTTCATCATTCACTATGTGACTCTTCAACTAACCTGAGGTGTAGTATAGCTTGCAGTTCATTCTATACTCTCTCTTCAACCGCCCTTCTCCTCAGGAGATTGAGAAGTATAGGGGTTGGCTGTCAATCCCAGTAGCTTGATTTCTTATGTCCTCACTAGGCATACAAAATCAAACTCCAGAAGATTGACCCTGTCTGGGTTGATCTTCGGGGTAGTGAAGATATACCCTAAGTGTGTTCAGACTTTGAAGATCTTTGGACTGTCACCGAATTCAGTGTAGTTTGCAAGAGCTAATCTGTTTCTCAGATTAATCTCTCTAATTTACATTAATGACAACCTATTACAAATTACTGATTTTTGTGGAATTAGCCAGAAAATGAACACTTTATTTTCAAAAAAACCAAACAAACAAGGATAATGAATCACAAAACTTTATTTATTTATTTTACCACCTGTACTTTGGATTTAATTATTCATAACATTTCATAGTACAGTCTGATTGCAAATTTAAATGCAAAAATATATATAAAAATGCAAATGCAAATATAAAAGAGTAAATAATATTTGCATAATAGTATAAATACCTGTAATACTGCAGTACCCGTAGTTACTTTCAGACAATGAGTTTCAACAGTTCTGGGACACTGTATACTTGTATATGTGGTACTACACAGCACATTTTATACAATTATTACAGTTTAATGATGAGACTTTACAATGGTGTCTTCTATCAGATCTTTATGGAGGGAGTGCCATATTTTTGGTGCAGGTTAGGAGAGCCGCAGAACATTAATGAAGTGCTGCTCTGTCTTATCAGTTAAATCAGAGCATAACATTTCACAATAGGCAGGAAAATAGGCATAAAAATATAGTAAACTCTCTTTTAACTGGTATTCAGTCTGATGGAATTGTCAAACCACCAGCACCAGGCAACATCCCAGTGCCTGGGCTTCCTCCTCCAGGGGGCTGTGCTGCTCAAAGCTGCCTCCCTCTCCAACTTCTCTCCTACCCATTGGTCACACAGGGAGTAGAATCCATCCACCGCCTGGGGAGTGGTGATGGGGCATCCCTGAGCTGGCAGCCTGGGACAAGGCAGCCTTGCTGAGGGGAGGCAGTGAGTTAGCTGTCTGGGAGAAGAAGGGGCCAGTGGAGGAGAAGGACAGCCCAGCAGTGCAGCTGGTGGCAGGAGGAGCTGCCGCACCAGAGGAGCTGCAAGCGGGAGGAGATGCCACCTGCCAAGAAGCAGAGAAAGAGGAGCTGAGTGAGGAGACTGCCTTGCTGCAGCAGGAGCGGGATGAAAGCCCCTGTAGGCAGCCACCCAGCTGCATCAGGTACTGGGGAAAGACACCTGTCCACCATCTGGAACATCTGAACATGCAGCAACCTACTGGTCCCAGGGGTGCCAGATATGAAAGCGTTTACTGTAGCAACATTTCAATTATGTAAATGACAATGTTCTGATAACCCTACATTATAACAAAGCACCAAGCACTATTTCCTTCAGTTCATTTTGGCCAGATTGTTAGAACTTCAAACTTTCCTTCACATGCTAAGGAAACTTCTTTTGCACAACATAATCCAAGGACATCAAGGCGCTTTGCATGAAATCATAGAATCATAGAATCACAGGGCTGGAAGGGACCTCAGGAGGTCATCTAGTCCAGCCCCCTGCTTCAAGCAGGATCAACCCCAACTAAGTCATCCCAGCCAGGGCCTTGTCAAGCCAGGACTTAAAAACCTCAAGGGATGGAGAATTCACCACCTTTCTGGGCAACACATTCCAGTGCTTCACCACCCTCCTGGTGAAGTAGTTTTTCCTAATATCCAACCTACACCTCTCCCTCTTTAATTTCAGACCATTGCTCCTTGTTCTGCTATCTGACAGAACAGTTTCTCACCATCTCTTTAGAGCTCCCATTCAGGAAGTTGAAGGCTGCTATTAAATCACCCCTCAGTCTTTTCTTCTGTAAACTAAACAAGCCCAAATCCCTCAGCTTCTCCTCATAGGTCATGTGCTCCAGACCCTTAATCATTTTCATTGCCCTCCTCTGAACCTGCTCCAGCACATCCACATCCTTTTTATAGTGGGGGGCTCAAAACTGGACACAATATTCCAGATGTGGCCTCACCCATGCCGAATAGAGGGGAACAACGTCTTCTCTAGATCTGCTCGCAGTGCTCCTCCTAATGCACCCTAATATGCCGCTAGCGTTCTTGGCTACAAGGGCACACTGTTTACTCATATCCAGCCTTTCCTCCATCATAACCCCTAGGTCCCTTTCCGCTGTACTGCTGCTTAGCCAGTCGGTCCCCAGCCGATAACAATGCTTGGGATTCTTCCATCCCAAGTGCGGGACTCTACACTTCTCCTTGTTGAACCACATCAGATTTCTTTTGGCCCAATCCTCCAACTTCTCCAGGTCACTCTGGATCCCAGCCCTACCCTCCAGCATATCTACCTGTCCCCCTAGCTTTGTATCATCCACAAACTTGCTGAGGGTGCAATTCTGTCTCTCATCCAGGTCATTAATAAAGATGTTGAAAAACACCGGCCCCAGAACCGAGCCTTGCGGCACTCCGCTTGAAACCGACCACCATCCAGATATTGAGCCATTGCTCACTACCCTTTGGGCCCAGCTGTCAAGCCAGCTTTCTTTCCATCTTATAGTCCATGGATTCAATCCACACTTCCTGAACTTATGGGCAAGAATGTTGTGGGAGACTCTATCAAAAGCTTTGCTGAAGTCAAGGTATATTATATCCACTGACTTCCCCATGTCCACAGAGCCTGTTACCTTGTCCTAGAAGCTAATCAGAGTGGTTAGGCAGGACTTGCCCTTGGTGAATCCATGTGGGGAAACCCTTGGCTCTTCTGGAGGGCATGAAGTACTTCTATATCTCCCATTTATCACACGGCCATGATAGCAGCATGAGAGATGATGTAAATACCTTGCTAATCTACACTGGTTTTGTAAGCAGGTCATGGTGACCCCGAGAAAAATCTTACTTGCTTTTGTGTTTTCATTATTTCCTCTGTGACACAGGTGTTCTCTATGCTGTCAAAAATGCTAATGCAGAGTGAGAATAACTAGCATGTTATTTATCAGAGAGGTACCCGTGTTAGTTTGTATCTTTAAAAACACCAAGAAGTCCTGTGGCACCTTATAGACTAACAGATATTTTAGAGCATAAGCTTTCATGGGCAAAGACCCAAAAGCTTATACTCCAAAATATATTAGTCTATAAGGTGCCACAGGACTCCTTGTAGTATGTCGTTTGGTGCTTTTCATCCCAACAGAGCCAGACATGATTTACCAGCAGTGGGTCTGGTGCTCAAAGGAGGGATGGAACCAAAGAAATCTTCACCTCTCCAGTGTACCACCTGTGTATTTGCCTGATCACTTATATCAGCCAGACTCACTTTCTCTACGGCAATGTTTCAAACAGTTAATTTAAGAAAAGTCGCCTGTCTAGCAATGTTCCCTTAATTTTTTCTAGCCGTGTGCAAAATAATTTTAATTACGTGCTCCATGGCATGCACAGATGTGCATCACGAATAGAAACACATGCAGCCAGGTGAGGGTGCTTTGCTAATCAGCTGGTAGGTGTTTGAATTGCTTCTGGATGGCCGCCCAAATGCTCAGCTTACAGTGGTGGTTCTCAGACCTTTTGGCCCACCGCGATCAACGCAAAAGTTTCAGTGGCCCACCAGCCAATCAGTCTTGATGACAAAATGCCTTTGCTTTTCACTAAATATCCCAAATACTGTATTATTCATGTTAGGCTACAGGAGCTATAACATCAAAGGGGCCTATATAACCGGTAAGAAAGGAAATGTTAGCAATCAAAATCAAAAGAATTAAACAGATTAAGCACCTTACCTTTTTCATTGTTAGTTTACCAAACTTCATTTTAAATGAAGTAAAATATTAACTTATGTCCAAAACAAAAAGGTTTCAACATTTTCTTTATTCATGGTGGAGGTGGGGAACTTATTCTGGACCACTGAGCCACAGAAAAATCAGTCAGGGACCACACAAGTGAGAGGCAACCCCCGCACTTGAAAAGAAACAAACAAAACCCCAAACCCCTCACTGATGTGGGCCCCAGCTGAGATACCTCACTCCCCTGGCACTTCAGCCTCATGGGTGAGTTGCGGGGGGGCGGGGGGGGGGAGGCAGGATGAGCCAAGGTTCAGGGCTTTCCATGGTCCAGATTAACTCTGTTGGGGTCCCATTGTTAGTCGATATTGTGATCCTCTCAGGCTCTTGGGTGAGACCAAAATGAGGGGGTTAGTGTGTGTGGGAAGGAGCTGCCAGGGAGTGGGATGGGGTAGGGGTGAAGTTGGGGGTCCGAGGAGGAGGTAGGGTGCTGGGGTGGGCTGGGAATAGGGTCTGGCTGGAGCAAGGGAGGGAGAAGGAGACTGGAGGCAGGTGTCTTGCTAGGATGGGAGGCAAGGGAGCAGGCTGGGGGTAGCAAAACTGGCTGGTGGGAGGGCGCAGGAGCCATTGGGGATCCAGGAGCAGGCTGGGGATAGCAAGTCTGAGTTGGGGATGATGCAGAGTCTGGCCCTGGGGGAAGGTGCAGGAGCAGGCTGGGATGTGAAGTCTCAGTGGGGGATGTACGTGAAGAAGGGTGAGGGCGAGGGGTCGGGGCGTGAGGGGAATGGGGGGCACCTAACTGGCTTCACACCCCCCTCCACCCCGCTGCTCCCAGGCACAGCCTCCCACTGTTCTGACTGGCCATGCTTAATTGCAACCGATGGCAGCAGCGGGGAAATCCTGCAGGCAGCACAGCCATGAGCAGCTGTTCCCCCAGCTGGGGGAGAAGAAGCAGCAGTGTACAGAGCTGCTTGCTCTCCACACGAGCTGGAGCTGGAGCCTGATCCAGTGAGGCTCAGGGTTCCCCCTCTCCCCAGCAAGAAGCCAGCACTGGGCTCCAACCTGACAGGGCGGGGGACATGAGGCTGGAATGCCAGCGTGAGCGCCCCACTCTGGGGGCAAGAGGAGGGAGGAGCCCGGAGCCCGCAGCCCACTTTCAAGGCAGAGGTCCACAGACCACACCTGGAGAACCGTGGCCTACAGGGAACGCTGCCCTAGAAAGGGATTGGAAGGAGAATTCTCCTGGGCCAATACCAGCCAGTTTCAGGAATAATACCTCTAAAAGAGAGAGTGTAGTCTCCATGGTTAGAAGTGATGGTGTGAAAGCAGTCCAGGAAATCCTTATGTTCTTAACTACTATAAGTTCCTGAAAATGGGTGAGCAAGATGGGCTGAGCTCCCCTTTCTCCTCAGCATTAAGGAGGAAAATTCACTCAGAGGCTACTGTGAATTGCTGTAGCCAGGGTAGCTGAGCAGGGAGCCTAGGAATCTGGCAAGACGTGACAGGACCTGGGAGTGGCTGTATATGGAGCCTGCCCAGGAGCCTGGGGAGAAACTTGGAAGGAGCCAGTTGTGTTACGGGTGTCTCCAGGGCTTGACTGAACAGTTCACTTCCTTTGTGTATGTACTTTGAAGCAAACCCTTTTAAGGAGGCACTGAGCCAATCTGATTGGTTCTCGCTACACAAGACCGCTTTGCTGGCTCATCCACGGAGAAATGGTTTCCTTTACCTTAAAGTGCTTTAGCTGGCCAATGCTGTCAATGTGGCTGAAACATAAGGGGTGTATCTTTTTCTCCTCCCTCTCCCAGAACTCAAAGAGTCTCGCCCAGGGTGAGCAATAATTGTTTATGGGGGCAGCTCCAAGAATTTGGGAAGTGGCCAAGGGTGGCACTCTTCCATGACATTAATGGAGGGGGGGTCTGGGATGGAGGTTGGGTGCAGAAGGGAGATTGGGGTAGGGGAATGGGGGGCAGAAGAGCATGTGGGGTCTGGGAGGGAGTGTGGGTGAAGGAGAGAGATGTGACCTGGACAGGCGATTGAGGTGCAGGGAGTGGAGGTCCAGGAGGGGGTTCTGATCTGGAGGAGGGTGGAGGCACTGGGCAGGACATGTGACCTGGGGGAGTGTTGGAGGGATTTAGGGGGGTGTATGGCCATAGCAGCAGAGGGTGCGGAGACTTTGGACTGTGTCCTGGGGCAAGGGTGCAGGAGAGGGAGCAGAGGTTTGCGGGGAGGCAGGGGCTGGGGTGCCAGGTGCAGGCTCTGCCTGGAGAGTGCTTACCTGTGTGGCTCCTGGCCAGCAGCCCGGCAGGACCCTCAGGTAGGCTCCCCGCTTTTCACGCCCCCACATGCTGCTCAAACAGTCGGCTGCAGGGGCCATGTGTTCTCTGGGGGAGGGGCACTTCACCTGGTGCCTGTGCATGAAGTTGTGAGATCTTGCCGGGGACCTGGGCAGTGCAGAAGGCCCCCCGGCCAGGGGTGTGCGGTGCGCAGAGAGCACATGGCCTGTGCCGCTGGCTGGTTGAGTGACGTGTGGGCACACAAGGCAGGGAGCCTGTCGATGGTGTCTGCTGACTGCGAGCTGGATCTGGTGGGTTGGTGGGCTGGATTTGGCCTGCAGGCCGGATATTGCTGCCCCTCGTCTAGCCCTTTCTGTCTGTTTGGCCAGCAGCCACCTCTTGCTTCTGTTACTTGTAATCCTAGCGGGCTCACCAACAGCTATCCCTGGCCCCAGGGCAGAATAGCCAATGCCCCCCAACATACACACGCTACGGCTGCACGTTCATGGTCTGCTTGAGGTTTGGGTGGTGCTGGGTCTGTGCTGTTCCTGGTCAAGACTGGGGATGTGGAGGTGACTGATCTTGTGCCCGGGAACCTGATGGGGATGAGATAGAAGAAGTGAACCCGTTAGCCTCCCACCAATCTGAGCTTGTCTCCTGCTCTTAGTAGTGGGGTTCCATGGTGTCCCGGGGTTGGGGGTTGGACGTGCTCAGCAGCAGGAGCTCCAGGACCTGGGTGAGCAGAGCCTCTGGACCACACTGGGGCTCGTCCTGATGGAGCAACATGTGGGCAGCTTGGTGGTACTGTGCCAAGAGGTGCTGTACGTGGCCCATGAGCAGGACGATGCTTTGCAGCAACTCTGGCTCTATGTTGTGTGTGCTGTGGCATCTGCAAGGGCAACCAGAGCACAGGGAGGGGCATGCCCACTGTGTTCTTTTGATGTCCCACTGTGGGAGACCGTGGCTGAGTGGCTTGTGAGACGTGGCTGTGGATAGGCGCCACTGGCAGTATGAACTGCAGCTTGCCTGACCCAGCAGCCACAGGAAGTAGCCACCCTCCTGGTGACCTTCCCAGAGTGCTTTCAGGGGTTCTGAGTCTGGTGCAGGCTTCATTCAGGCTGAGACTACACTACTTCCCCCTTTCAGAAGGGGAATGCAAATGTGGCCGATCGGAAATGCATATGAAGCTCAGATTTATAAATCTCATGCTTCATTTGCATAATCACGCGGGATCTCACTTCTGCAAGAGCTGTTTTCAAAAGCCAAAGCAGCCGTATAGATGGGGTTTGTTCGAAAGGAAACTCCGCTTTTGAAAGAACCCTCCTTCCTGAAAAAAAATGAGCAAGAAGGGTGCTTTCAAAAGGAACCCCATCTACACAGCTGTTTTGGCTTTTGAAAACAGCTGTTCTGGAAGTGAGATCCCATGCGATAATGCAAGTGAACCACGAGATTCGTAAATCTGCCCTTCATTTGCATTTCTGATTGGCTGAATTTACATTCCCCTGCTGAAAGGGGAATGTAGTGTAGCCATAGCCCCAGTGTGGATGCATTATTTCAGAACAGTTCTGCCTTATTTTGATTCTTCCCCGTAGTGTGGACACACTATTTCACTGTAGTTATTCTGCAAGTTATTAATTCAATTTTAGTTATTCTGGAATAGTTTCCTAGTGTAGACATGCCCTGAGTCTTAAATTACTTACATTAAATTAGGAGCATATTTATATGTGGGAACTAATTTGTGGCTGCATAATGCTTCTTTTTTTTTACATTATTGTTATTCAAATTCAGCAAAAGTAATGCAGTAATGCACAGTAACACATAAAATCTTTTAAACTATCCCACGTGTCTTAGTGTCAGCAATAAACTTGCTGTAAGCTGTGCTATGCTGCTAAACAAATAAAAACAAATGAAATAGGTGAGTGAAGTTGTACAATCCATCACAGTATCAGGGGATGCCTAGACTTAAAAACAAAAGAATTCTGTCACCCTAGCTTGTTTTACAACCAACAAACCAACCTTGGTAAATGTCTTAATGTTGCATCATAAAAAATTTGGCCTTGGTGGATGGGTTTGCAGAATGATGAGCTAGGAACAACCATTTTTAGCTTTACTACAGCAAATGGAATGTTTCAAACTCATTCATATGTGTCTCAACTGAACAACGGGGAAGGTCCCTCTAGAAGAGGTGGTAATGGCAAATGCTTTTGAATTGACTTATTGCTTCCGACTCACTATCTTTAAAGCAGTACCTGGCCAGATAGGGCAATTTTCACTGCCAAGAGACAAGGAGGATTTGTGGCGCATGATAACATTAATGGATGGCTCCTGATAATGTCAGATCGGAAAACTCTTTTGTACCCTGTCTCTTTCTGCACACTGTGCACTCAAATACCTAACATACTTCTGAGACCTGTATAAATAGATAATAACTCTGATACCTGATGATAGGCTGCAGGAAGACTCGCTTGTGAGGTGGTTTCCTGGAGATCCGTCATCATTTACAATACATGGCTACTATTAAATTAACAACCTAGATTATGAGTTATTTGAGACAAGGGCTATCTTTTGCCTGAATGTCTGTGTGACATATCACACAGTGTGCCTCTGAGCCTAGAGGGTAATGCAATACAAATAATTATTATAATTAATTATTAATTATTATCTAATTAAATCCTTAGTTGCAGCAGAACCAAATAAAGGCATATTTCAGATGTACCAGATGGAATGAAAACTTAGCAGCGAATTGGAAGGAAAAGCACTGCTGTTGACTTATTTTCTAGATATGTTTCCAAATCAGATGCTTTCTTTGCTTAAGCAACAAGGTATGTAAGGAAGTGGGGAGAGAGGGGGTAGCTTGCCAATGGGCTACAGAGCCTGGGGCTAAGCCAACCCTGGTTAGAGAATGAGCCCCAGAAGAGAGGAATCAGGTAATTTTCTACAAAGAACAGCAGGCAGCCGCAGTAAGGTGTGGGAGTGTGCAGCGAGTCGTAATACGACTGTGGAGAATTGGGTGAAGTTTCTGGAGTGAAGACCCTGAGACCTGAGAAATTTCTTAATTTAGGACGAGCTGGGAGCAGCCTGCTAAGCCAGGAAGTACTCTGACCAAATTTGGAGACTCTGGGCTGTGTTCAGTTGAATACTACAGGAACAGCTTTTAGTTTTCAATTTTAAGACAGTGAATTGTACCCTAAGGAGAGCTGTGAGTGACTAGAAACCATTCCAGCCCCCACGTGGAATTTATTTGTGGATCAAGAAAGAAAGCTCAGGTGAGGGAGTGGGTATTTTTAATTTTGTTTTAAGTCAAAGTTTCACTGTCAGGGAAATGGAGCAGACGGGAGGGCTGAGAATGTGGTATCAGTGCTGCTAAAACTTCTTAGTGTCAATTGGTGAGGGGTTATGAGGATCTCTTGGGTCTGAGATAACATTTTTGGGTAAACTGGAATGTATGTGTGACCTATTGAATGAAAGCTGGTGATCCACTATATCTGTAGGATACTAGCTAAGTAGTTATATGTGTGTGTGTATATACTGTATACTGCAAACATTATTAAAGTTTGGCTGGGAGCTTGGTCACCAGCAAAGGTGAACAAACAGTTTTCCTATCAGATGAGAAATGCACATCCATCTACTTGTTTACAGGGACATCCAGTATTGCCTTGTTCATAATAGGCCTCCCCCGCAGTGAGAACTGCATGCAACTTCAGGACTGCCTGTGCTTCAGAAAGAAGCTAATTGGAGCAGGAGGAAGCACTATCTGGTGGGTATGTTTCAGAGGTTTACTTGTCCATATTTAGGAGGCAGCAAAGACGGGGCTGGCTTCTTCACAGAGAAAAGGGAAAGCTTTGGTTGAAAATGCTGAAGAGAACTTTGGGTGAGAAAACTGTAAGCAAGTTGCTAAGCTGTGAGGTTAGCTCAGTCTTCTCTAGAAAGGTATGTTCTGATTTTGTTTTGTGTATAACCATTTGTTTCCAATATCCCTGTTCACTTGAATACTCTCCTGAATTTCTCTTCTCTGATGATCAATTTATTTTTGTCCTCTCTGCGGGATTAAGCATGCCCTTAGGGTATGCAATAGAAGTCTGGGGGGTACTTATAACCATATATTTTTTAAAAAGGGGTATTATATAAACAAAGGGTGAGAAACACTGCTCTAGAAGAGTTAGCTGGTCTAGCTTGCTATGTTAGGATAGCTGGTATACCAGTAAGGCTATAACTGTGATTCCTTTTTAGTGTATTCTAGGCTTTCCACCCAGTCCCTCAGTTTAGAACTCGTTTTGGATCCTCCTTCCACTCTTGGTACATTCTGATTAACAATTTATGTTTTGTATCCCGTGTGAATTCCACAAACAAACAGGTAGGAACCACCACCTTCTTCCTTTGCACCAAACTAATTCCTTCTCCATCTTCAAATGCTTCCTGAAAATGTGTTTCTTCCACATAGCTAGCAGAGTTTAATCTACCCTCTGGCCCTGTCTTCTCCCATCCTTGTGCCTAAGCTTTTTATTTTTGCCAGTTTTGTCTGTATTATAGTTTCCTTGAGGCAAGGATCTCACTTGATGTCTCAGGGTTTTATTCACCTCTAGTGCTATATAAATAATTAACATTAGACTATAAAGCTTGGTGGCATATAACTGCCTGCAGCAATATACTACAGTATATAAAATGGAAAAGTGTAGGAAAATTAATCCCCACCCAAGCTCTGCAATAGGTTCCTTCTCAAATTTCAGCTTCAGTTCAGTTCTAGCCTAAACATGTTGATAACCACTTAAAACCTAGTGTAATCTGTCTAGACAGAGATGCCTGCTGTCAAAAGGAAAAGGTCATCTGCTGTAGGTGTTGATATGCAAAGAAATATTTCTTTAGATGCAGAACTAGTTGAATTCATACTGGGCTAAAGCCACTAAATGTACTTCTGATTTACAAGAAGTCTAAGAATAAAATGCATGTCAAGAACTATAATCCACTAATTATGCAGCCTTTTAAAAAAAAATTAGGCTATGTCTACACTAGCCCCCACCTTTCAAAACGGGGATGTTAATGAAACACTTCAGGATATGCTAATGAGGCACTACCATGAATATGCAGTGCCTCATTAGCATAATGGTGGCTGTGGCAATTCGAAAGTGCTGCTTTCGAATCGCGTGCTGCCCATGTAGGTGCCTCATTAGCATATCCCAAAGTGTCTCATTAGCGTGCCCCTTTTGAAAGGCAGGGGCTAGTGTAGATGTAGCTTTAATATGGTAGGCCAGTGGTTCCCAGTCTTTTCGGTAACACAGCACACTTCAATGAGAGACAAGTCCATGGCACACCCACTTTTTTCAGCTGAATTGATTGCTCATAAATGTCATATGTATTTACATTTACTAAGGTTACAGTCCTACTAGAGAGGTTTGCAACACAGTAGTGCATATAACAAGCTAAATAAGGATCAAATGCATTAATGTTTCAAACCCACCACAGAACACACCATCTTAGACAACGAGCACAGACACATTTTTAAAATCTGCTCAATGCCATGCTAGGGATGTTGAGTAAATGAGTAACCACTGAAAGCAGGCTGCCCTTCTCACCAGCCCACTGGAGCCAGGACATGGCATTTAAACCACATCCCAGCTCCACCAGGCTTCCTCCCTCCCCCCACTTTGCTGCACCAGGGAGTAGGGGTGGGCTCCCTGCCAGCTTGTTTGGGCTGGAAAGCAGCATTTCAATTGCTTCCTGGCATGAATGGGGGTCCTATGGGTTTGGCCTTTTCCCTCAAGGTGAGTGAGGGGAAATTGACAAAATTTCACGGCACACTCGGACAGTTCTCATGGCACACCAGTGTGCTATGGCACACTGGTTGAAAACCACCGTGCTAGGCATTTCTACGTCAGGGAAAGTTTTTCTTTTGCAATCACTGTTGGCCTTTTGTGGGGGGTGAGGGTGGGGGTGGGAGGGAGAGACTCACTTACATAGAAGATCAGCCTGTGTATTAAAACCCCAAGAACTGTCACACTGAATCAGACCACTTGATACAACCATATCTTATGTCGTATCTCCTGCAGTAATCAATACACGATGCTTCCCAGGGAAGGAAAAAAGCTTTCCCTCTTACCATAATTCACTCAACTAATTGGAATTTTTCAGTGTTAAAGACAAGCAATAAAACCCTTCCTGAAAATGGTAAAACCAAACCTTTCAGGCTATCTGCCCATATTATAAAGACACAAAACTCAGCACAATTACAATTTTGCTTTATCACCTCTAAAGTTAGCATATCCATGAACTGTAAGTGTAAGAGCTGTATAACTAGACTGTGTAACTATGCAACTAAAAAACAAAATGGTGGGCTTCATCCAGTGACTTCTAGCCTTTTCCACTACAGCTCGCTTACAAGACATAATATTAACTAAGACTATATTCCAGAAGGTACGTACAGGAGCATTGCAATTGACCTCAGTGGTCATATTCATGGGTTTAAAATAAAGCATGTCGGATAAAAATCTTTCTGAATCTGAACCTTTGGCAAAGCTTGAGTACACAAACTGGTGTTGGGGCAGGCCAGAACTCTCTCCAAGTTGTACTGCTTCAGCAATACAGTTATCAATTCTTCAGTGTTCACTCAGCTATACCAGTGTAGCTTATTCCCCTATCAGCAGGGGAATAAGCTGTATCAGCATGAGGTCCCTCCATCTGAAGCACTCTCCTGAAGTAGTCCAAGACCTTTTAGGCGCGTGCCTCAGTTTCCTCTTTCAGAACCCCCAGATCTCCATGAGTGTAAGTATCACCTTTGTGGAGTTCACTGAAAAGTTTCATATGCATAAACCAGTGCTAATTCCCACAGTTACAGAGTAGACAAGACAGCACATTACTGAGGAAAGTCCCAGCCTCCTTTACCCCAACCCAGCTCTTCAGAGGAGTCCAGGTGCCTCTCCTCATGCTCCAGATCCAAGAACTAGCAAGTAACATCTCTCTCAAAATCTCTTAGCCTTCAACCCTACCCTCTCCAGCCTCAGATTTCCATCTCAGCAAGGAGAGCTGACTTGCTCTTTCACTGGCTCTGTAGCCTTCAGCCCTTTTAAAGTTTCCCAGCACAGTCTCTCACTCAGGACAGGGAGAAGGCTAGCTCCTCTTCTGGTTTCTTCATAGTTCCTCCCTCCTTCTAGGCAAAGCCTGCCCATGGCACTCTACAGCTTTCCCCAGAGACCTCTTTCAGGCTTCTAACTCTAGCAGCTAGCCCCTAACTCAGGTCAACTGTGTGTGCTTCTTCATTCTCTCCATAGTCTTCCTTCTGCCCCCCCCCCCGCCCATTTCCCTTCATAGCCCCATATATGGCCCTTAATTGGCTCCCAAACCAAAATGGTTACACTGCTGTGTAAGAAATCTGTATGTAGGCCAGGAGCCTGGCCAGAGCAGCTGAGGCTGTGACTATGCCATCCACTATGGCCTCTGGTCCCCTATATAAAATCTGAATCCATGTTATTCGTATTCCTTTTCCTAATGGCCCTGGGTCCCCTCTCCTATGATCTCTTCTGCCCACGGGCAGCCTTAGGACACTTCTGGCCTAGGACCTGCGTCATGTCTAGAAGACCTACTAACTAGTTTTAACTAACACATTTTAATTACAGAGTTTAACATTTAATGCTTTCTCTCCTGACAGCATTTTGCCACAGTCCCATCGTGTATTGTGACAATCTCGCAATGTAATGGAGAAGAGCAGGCAGCTAAAAGTGTTGCTTTTTAGTGTGCAGAATGTAATTTTTAGTACAGGAATTTAGGAGTAGATTTGCAACCAAGTTGGGTGAACAATTGTACCTGCAAAATGCAAGAGCCCTGTATCAGGGTAGCTGAGTTAGTCTGTATTCTCAAAAACAACATGATGTCCTGTTGCACCTTGTAGACTGACAGATATTTTGGAGCATAAGCTTTCATGGGCAAAGACCCGCTTCTCGTTGCAAGAGCCGTTATAAGTCTGATTGCAATTACCACACTTCTTTGTACAAATAGAGGCAGTGCAAATGCAAAACAGCTTATTAGGAACGTTTGTGTACACAATTTCTCCATGCACAGATGTAATAGTGACAGGCACCAGACGGCCGGCCTGGAAGACTCAAGTTCTATATTGGCAGAGTGTTAAAACCAGGCGTCACCTGTCCAAGGATCCCTCATTTACTCTGTTAAGCTGTAGCCACACTGTAGCTGTAACTCGGAATAAGGTAATTTGATTTACCTTATTTCAAACTTGGTCCTGTCCAAAGGGTAGTGAAATTTGAAATAAGGGGCTATTTCAAGGTTTCCACTACTCCTCTCAGGACGAGGGGTAGCGGAAACAGAATACTGCACTTGACATACTGCTGCTATTTCGAGTGCTGTGTTTAGCCTCAGAATTGTTTTGTACCCTGAAATAGCAACAATAGTGTAGCCTCAGCCTTAATCCTGTTCTAGAGGAACCAGGTCTAGGGGTACAGGCTGAATCTCTCTGATCTGGAACTCTCTTGTCTGGCAGACTCCATAATCTGGCATGATTTTAGTTAGCCAGACAACCACTTATCATGGGTGTGGCCAAGTTTCCCATAGTCCCATAAAATTTGTTTCCAACCTACAGTCCTGGCTCTCACTGTTCTGTGCTGTTATTTAGCTGTAATTTACCCCTAACTGTCTTCTAAGAGCCCAGTGAGCAGTGGAAGTGTTGGTAATGTGCTAGAAAATATTGACTTCCCGTCGCCAGTCAGGTCCCAAGGGTGCTGGACAAGAGAGGCTCAACCTGTAATTGGTTAGTTTAATCTCTGCATGGACAATCCTCTGTAATGCTGTGGAAATTGCCAATAGCCAATGTACTGGTGGTTTTAGGAGGTGACCATCAAGACACTGGACACTGACTATCAGCTCAATTAATAAAGAGACCACTAACGGAAGGAACTTGGGTCATTATAGAACTGGGCCCTCTTTGAACGTGTCCTAGAAGTGAAAGGTTCATTGAGCCACAGACCCTGTTGCTCCAGACCCGTGCAGCCGCACTGATTCAGCTTTAATGAGAAATGGCAATAATCTAGCAGGGTTTTTTAAAGTCGAGGCACAGGCAGCCACTTGTTATCACCAATGATCCAGTCAATGGGTCATCTGTAATAGCTAATTAGCTATCACTTGCCTAATTATAATCCAGGACAAGAGGTGTGATCTTTCCATTGTTACAGGGCAAAACTGTATCCACATATTTTTCTGCAGTGGTTGGGACCCAAGTCCTTAGAGAAATTTAGGCTCCTAGTTTCCACAGATTTCAATGATTCTCAGTGGTTTGAGCATTGGCCTGCTAAACTCAGGGTTGTGAGCTCAGTCCTTGAGGAGACCATTTAGGGACTGGGGCATATAGATGTCAGGGATGGTGCTTGGTCCTGCCAAGAGGACAGGGGACTGGACCAGATGACTTCCTGAGGTCCCTTCCAGTTCTAGGAGATGTGTATCTCCAGCTACATAATTTTTTAGTAACAGAGAGGGAGCCGTGCTAGTCTATATACTATCAAAACAAAGAAGCAGTAAAGTAGCACTTTAAAGACTAACAAACTAATTTATTAGGTGAGCTTTTGTGGGACAGACCCACATAATTTTTTATTTATTTGCAGTATTGCACTGGTCTCCTTTTCAGCTGTCTCTTTCCGCAGCGTTTGTCATTCTTTCTTCCCTTGGTCATTCTCCAAACTGTCTCCATGTATGCTATCTGTTTCACTTTCTAGCTGTTTTCACGTACTGTGATTTAGTAAGTTCTTGTTCAGCATGTTGTGTCCTCGTCTCCTCTACCTTTCCCCAGGATTAGTCATTTAGAGCTGTTCAAAGAGGGTCAGATGCCCCTAAGTGGTAATGGGAATATTTTGCATCTGCTTGGTAGTCAGTGCGCCTGGGTACAAATGATTCCACAAGGCGTAAACCAGGGCTGTCCTTATGACTCCAGGTGCCCTATGATCCCCAGCGCCTGCACCCCTCCACGGGGTAGCAGTGTTGCAGAGGGGTGGGGTGGGAAGGTGAATGTGCTCAGGGGTTTGGTGGCAGGAGCAGGGCAATGAGGCTGGTGGGGGAGCAGGCGAAAAGGGGAGCCAGAGCTGTGGGCTAGAAAGTGGCACGGGGTGTCAGGATATTGGGGGTCACCACAGCCAGGGGGCAGTCAAAGCAGGACGGGGGGGCTGGGGGATTGGACTGGGAGGCAGGGTGGAGTGGAGGCCAGGGCGTTGGGGCTGCTTGAGGCAGCATTGCTCCCCATGCTGTGCCTGTGTCTGCCTAGCACATCTGGAGGACAAAGTGGTGCCCCCAATTTCATGGTGTCCTATGCAGCTGCATATGCTATGGGGCGGCGCCGTGTAAAATAATGGAGAATCCAAGCCTTTGCATTGTCTTTCTTTTCTTCTGCCTCATTCAGTTTGTTCTCATTCAAGAAGTAATGGTTTTAAATTGCAGCAAGGGCAGATTAGGTTGGACACTAGGAAGAATCTCCCTGTCAGGGTGGTTAAGCCCTGGAAGAAATTGCCTGGAGTGGGTGTTGTAGAATCTGCCATCACTGGAGATTTTAAACAGCAGGATAGACAAACACCTGTCAGAGATGGTCTAGATCGGGGTGGCCCAGCCTGCAGCTCTTTGAGCCTTTAAGTGCAGCTCCTCAGAACCGTGTGTGTTGCACCTGGTCCATGCAGGCATCCCACCGCTTTGTGAGTGAAGCGCGTGGCGGCAGCGTGGCGGTGATGGCTCCTCCTCAGAGCCGCACACTGGAAGTGCTGCCCACCTCGGCGGGAGAAGCGAGTGGCGGCGGCTCCAGCAGTGGTGGCACCAATGGCGGCTCTAGTGAGTTGCTGGCTGGAATTAGACGGGGGGGTTGAGGGCTGGGTCAGCCTGGCTCAGGGGGAGAGCATTTACTTAGAGCGGTGGGGGGCTGGGAGTGCCTGGCTCTGGGGGAAGGCGAGGGCATTGAGCCATGTATTATATATTTATATTTCATGTATTATCTATAGATCATATACAGACATATAAAGTATCGAAATATAGGGAAATATTGGTTCCTCAGGGAAAGGATTTTCGCTCAAAGGTCAGTAACGATCAAGTTCTTTCACTATTGTTTTTTTGCCGCTGCATTAATGGTTCTCCTCTGCAATGCCAAATTGTACTACTGGACTCAAAGTTTGATGAACAGTTAGATAATCCAGAAGCTGAGGGTTTATTAATGATTTCCGGCCTATTTAACCATTCTTGGACCTATTCAGAATCTGGGCTCCCAACTGTGACAGATTCTTTTTTATGGGTTTATACAAATCTCCAGATTTAGTTTCAGCCTTGGCAATGTATGTTGGACGATATGTGTCTGGATAGTTTTATTAGGCAGCAACAGACCTGTCCAACCTGTCTGGATCCCAGAGTCTGACTCTGGGCTGGGCTCTATACTTTGAAGTTTTGTTTTTCTCTTCTAACCTGGAACAAACCCTGTAATTACAGGTTCAGACCAAGGCCTTGGCAGAGTGCCACAACTTGCAAATACAATCCTATGTACACAGAGAGGAAATGGGGTATGTTAATCCCTAGCAGAAAGGCAAAATGTGGGAAAACGCTTTGTGGTCATTGGACATACTGTGACATTTTAGTTCAGTTGAAATAATTAACATGTCAGAGAACTGTCCCATGCCCTCAAGAGTGAAGGGATATTTGAGAAAAGACTTGTTTCTTATTTAAGTACCTGCCACGTTTGCTAACTTTTGTTCAAGAGACCAATAAAACACTATTGAATGTGAGAGACCAGCCCGTGACCACCAGTTGCCAAAATGATTACTTTTTTTTTTTTTCCAAAGGGGAGAGGTTTCTTTAAATAGTGGTGTGCAAACTATTCAAAACAAACACAGATGTCAGGAAACAGGGGAGCTAAGATGGTTAAAATGGGGGTGAAAGAAATAGCTTTTAGGCCACATCTGCACTATCAAGTTCTTTTGAAATATTTTTCGAAAGAAGGGGGCTCTTTTGAAACATCAAGCAGAGCATCTACACACAAGAAGCATTCTTTTGAAATTCAATCAAAATAGCACGGCGCTCCTTTTGAAAGCACGCTTCCACTCCCGTTTCAGGAAGAAAGCCTTCTTCTGAAAGCGTCTTTCAAAAAGGAAATGTGTGGGCCACGTCTCTGTTAGGAAGCCCTTTTGAAATCGACATCAGGGCCCCTTTTGAAAGCTCCCGTGAAGCATCCATACACACACAGCGCTCTTTTGAAATTAGTTTCCAAGGATCGCGATGTGGCTTTTGACATTGCTCTTTCCTTCCCATGTCAGGAAGAGCCCGTCCTTTCGAAACCCTCTTCCAAAAGAGTACCAGCGTAGATGCTCCGCAGGCCACTCTTTCAAAAGAGCGGTCCTCCGTGGTGCCGGCCAGCTGGCGTGTGGAGACACTTCTGCCAGCACACGAGGGGCTCTATGGCTGGCACGTCTGACTGTGTTTAAAGATGCAGCATCCCAGAAGCCCCATGCAGGAAGCTGAGAGAGTTCTGGCTGTGGGCACTGCATGAGCCTGCAGCAGCACGGCCTCCCACTGAAGCCAGAGGCCAGCAAGACACCCCACCAGCCTCATGGCTACCCCTGTGGCCCCCAGGACCTCCCCTCTGACCCACCTGAGGGGTCCTTGGAGAACAGCCAGGGGCCAAAGAAACGGGCCCCCTCCTGGAGCGAAGGGGAAGATAAAGGACTTGTTGGGGCTGTGAGGGGAGGAGGAGGTGCTTCTCCACACCACCGGCCAGCAAAGGAACGCTGCAGCCTTTGTCAGGCTGTCAGCAGGACTTAAGACCCAGGGCCACCCCCTCTCCTGTGTGGACCAAGTACGGTCCAAAGTCAAAGAGCTGCACCAGATGTACACCCAGGCCTGGGACACGGCTGGGCGCTTAGGAGCAGAGCCCACTGGCTGCCCCCCACTACAAAGCCCTCACCCAGCTGCTGGGGCTGAGAGAGGCTGTCGAGCTGGAGGCCATTGTGGACACAGCGGCACTGGAGGCGGAGGCCCAGCTTGTTCTGGGCAAGCAGGCAGGACCCTCAGGCAAGGACTGCAGTCAGGAGCAGGACACCTCCTTGGATGGGGAGGGAGCCCTGGTAATCAAAATCCCTTCCGGCTCCTCCAGCAGGGCCCCTTCCACCTGGGCCACCCCGGAAGTCCCCAAGGGACCGTCAGGTATGTGACTGGTGAATCGGATACCCCATGCCAGGGGTGGGGGGTCACCCGTCACAGCTGGCAGCAGGCTGGCCACCCAGCCACCTGCCCTGTCCTGACACATTCCAGCTGGCCGCAACCTGTGAGCCATGGAGTGGCCTGTGCACAGCACTCAGCACCCCCTGCATGGACAGCACAACAAGCCCAGGGAGGGGGCCTGGGAGGAGGACAGAGCCTGCCTGGTATGTGGCCCACCCATACGGGGTCCTGCTAATGCCCAGGATACCCCAGAGCCCACTGGCTGATGGAGGGTGGGGCTGAGTAAGAGCAAGGGCCTGATGGGTCACCCCCTCCCATTTTGTTTCCACAGCACCACTGTCCAAGGGCCTGGTGAGCCCTGCCCAAGGCCAGGAGAGCCTCCCCCTGCCCCCTGAGTGCCAGGGGTACCAGGCCATTGGGTCACCCACTATCCGTGAGGGCCCATGCCCAAAGACCATGCCGCTGCCACCATGGGGACGAAGAGGAGGAGGCCACCTCCCAGATGATGGTGATCCAGGAGCAGACAGCTGTGTTCTGGTGGTGGCTGGAGCTCAAGGAGGTGGACAAGGGGTGGTGGCATGAGGCCTGGGGCAAGGTCACCAATAGGGCCCTGACCCAGACTGTCATCCGGGGCCTGCCCCTGCCATCTCCCCTGACAGTGTCCTCACTGCCCTAGACCTTGCCTCCCTCCTCCCACCCGATGCCCAACCAGTTGCCCTGCTGGAGTTGGCACAGCTGCTCCTGGCCAAGGCAGGCCGTGCTGCACCCTCCCATCCTCACCCCAGTGCCCAGGCTTTGGCCGCTGCACCTCCAGAATGCCCCTACCTCCCTGTGGTCCTCTCCTGTACCAGCCCTGCCAGGGCCCCTGAACCTGGGGCGGTAGGGCCTGCCGCTTTCATCATAAGTTACAGGCACCCACCCCTGCAGATGATTAAGGCCCACTCCCCTCCTGGGTCTGCTGCCCCCACCCTCTCACACTTCGTACATATTTCCCTCATTCATCCCTGCATATAGCCCCCTCGTTTGTATGATTGGTTTGTAGGAGTGTGAGAGGGAGGCCAGGCAAGGCAGGGGTTAAACAAGGCCTGTTGGCCCAATCAGCCCCACCCCAGTTCACCTGTGTCCAGTGTCAGGCCTGGAAGGGTACAAAGGGAGGGAAGCCAGCTCAGTTTGGTGCTGACCAGACGAGAGGTAGGAGCTGGCTCTGAGGCAGGAGGCACCAGGCCAGAGCTGCCATCTGGTTGGCTGCTGGAGGGTGCAGCCCAGGCCCCTCCCCTAGGTACTGAGGGGAGTGGGGAGCCCCCCCGCAGGGAACCCCACTCCTGCCAAAGGGGGAACTAGATTCTTGGGGCCATGCCCCAGACTCAACCCATAGACTCTCAGGTGGGGGCTGAGGACCCACCCAACAGGCCCTGGCCAGGGGGCCTCGGCCCCTAGGCCATCCAACCCTGAAGGGGAACCACTCACATGGTTCAACACAGTTCTTTTCCAATTTTAACATGCTTATTTTTAAAAAAACCCATGTCCTGTGTAATAGGTGGGGTAGAGGGGATGTGTGCATGTGGGGGGCATTGGTGATGGGATGCACCTTTGCGGGAAGTGGTGGGGCATGGTGGAGGTGCTGGGGGAAGGGTCATAGGAGCCCCTTGTTGAAGGCTGCCTTGAGGGCCTCCCTCACCCCTACGCTGTCCTGGTTTGCCAGACAGCATGGGGGTGGGGGCTGCTCATAACCATGCACTGCCTCAGTGGCCCACCCCAGGATATAGCGCTCCTGCTTGCTCTCCACAAAATTGTGGAGAGCGCAGCATGCGGCTACCACCTCAGGCACATTTCTGAGGCTGACCTCCAGCATTGTGAGCAGGCAGCGGAAGCACCCCTTGAGCTGGCCAAAGGCTTGCTCTACCGTGCCCTGGTCCTGGTTCAGATAGTCATTGAAGCACTCCCAGGTGGGCTCATTCTGTGTTTGCATGACTCAAGAACCTTTTTATTCCAGCTGATGAGAGTGGGGAGGAAGGGGAAAAACGCAGGGAAAAAGGTGTAGGGATGCACGAGCCATGGGTTGAGAAGGTGAGCGGCATCGGCCACTATGCATGGGGGCATGATGGTGTCCCAGATAGGGAGTTCCCATAGGTGCACATAGGTCCCCTCCTATAGTCTGCAGCCCAGCCAGGAGTTCTGGAGGATCTGGGCATTGTGGGCCTGCTTGGACCATTCTACGCAGATGTCCAGGAAGCAGCCCTGGGTAGCCACGAGGGCCTGAAGGACTAACAAGTGGTCCCCTTTCTATGAACATAGTGCCCTGCACTGCGGTCCAGAGCTTGGATGGGAATATGAGTCCTACCCAGGGCCCTGAAGCAGTTCAGGAAGCCCAGGGCAGCAAAGCCCTCAATAGCGGTGTCAAAGTCCCCAGTGTGGACAACACTCCACAGCTTTGATTGCTCGGACGATCTGCATGGGACAGAGGGCATGTGCACCATGCGAGTGCGCCGGGCTGCCCTGGGCCCCTTCCCCTTCCCCCCCACCCCTGGAGTGGGTGTGACTCTAACATCACTTACCTCAGGTAGGATGGCCCCGATGGTGGCCTTGTCTACCCCGAACTGGTGGCCAACTGAGCGGTGGCTGTTTGGGGTGGTCAGCTTCCAGATCATGATCTCCACACGTTTCTCCCGGGGGGGGGAAGCGTAGGCCTCATGTGCATTTTCTGATGCTGAAGGATGGGGTGAGGGGGGCAGCCATTGGCACAGCTGGAGGAAGGTTTCCTTCTTCATGCAGAGGGTCTGGAGCCATCACTCATCATCCCACTCCCGCATGACCACCACTCGGTGCTGGTGGGGTGGTGCTACGCACACTGGATGGCACAAGGGATGGGGCACAGGCGGTGCCCCATAGCAAGGTCCTGCAGGACAGGGGCGGCCTCCAGAGGAGGAGGAGGCAGGGCTGTGGTAATGGTTGTGGCCAGCAGCCTGATCACATCACCACTGGCACCCCTGTTGGGGAGCTGGCTGGGGTCCAGTGGGTGCCCATGGGGTTGTGAGATCTCTCCAGGCACAGGGTCTGTGATGCTGTCTATGCCAAACTGGCCCTCAGCGTGCACAGGCTGGGGCTGTTTGGGAGGGGCCTTTTAAGGGAGTGGCTGGCTGAGGGGCCTGGAAGGGCTCGCGCACCATGCGGCCCCATCTGCGGCATTTCCTGGCTTGTTCTTTCGAAAGGGCTCCTGGGGCTGTGCAGATGCTCCCTTTCGAAAGAACAGACTAGTGGATTGATCCCCGCTTGGTTGCGTCTGTGCTCTTTCAAAGCCCGGTCTTTCAAAAGGTGACTTCCGGAAGCTTGACTTTTGAAAGCGCCCTGGAGCGTAGACACGGCCGTGTTGATGCTCGATGGGCTCTTTTTTCAAAAGAGCAGTCCTCATGGGGGGGCCTGATGTTTTTTGAGCCCTGGCCCATTCTTTTGAAAGAGTGGGGGCTGTATGGGTGCTTTCTTTCGAAAGAGCAGCTCACTCTTTTGATCCGCTTTTTTGTGTGTGGACACTCTTTCGAAAGAAGTTCTTTTGGAACCTCTGGAAGGGCTTCTTTTGAAAGATCTCGGTAGTGAGGACGTAGCCTTAGTGTTTGAAAATGCTATTTATGGCTTATAGCAGAAATGGGGTGATGACAGCACAAATATTGCTCCCAAGTGACTTAGCAAAGAAAAGTGTGTGTAAATTTGAGCAGCTCTCCTGTGAAGTCCTGGAATCAGTGTAACATTGCACAGAGTAGCAAAAGTGTACAAGTCTGCTCATGGCTCACCACTGTTTTCAACAGTGTGAGAAGAAAAACGCTGGACAAAAATTAAAAACTTATGGTAAAAATGTAACAAAGTAGAAAACTTCTAAATGATTATATTTTTCTTTTTTTAAAAATTGACTGGGGATTTTTGGTAGACTAATTTATTCAGACTATATAGCCAATGCAACTAAAATATGCAGAATAACACTCAGAAAAACTGCAGCTGCTCCAAAAATAAACATCTCTGAAACTAACAGCTCTGCTGCTGCACACCATGGTAAGGAGGGGAAAACCCTCTAATAGGCAATCTCCAAAGGAGGGGAAGGGCAGAGTATTTGTTCCTTTTTTAATTTGCTTTCTTGCTGGGCATCCTGAGATGCTTTGAAAGGTATTTTTCTAATCTTTACATCAAGGATTCAGGCCACGGTATGCAAAAGGGACTTGTGATTTTGAGCACCTGGGGTTACGAAAGGGCTTGTTTTTTCAGAAAGTGCATGTTATTTGGAAAATCCAGATGCTTCAATGTGTATCAAATTAGATGCTGAAAAATGGAGGCACCCAAAATATTTTTTGTTTGTTTAAAGTGGCTCTTAGTTGGAGCCTTCTGAAGAATAACGTGCATAAATATTAACTAGATGAATAAAAATATTAACTGGGACAATACACAAAGTTGGGAGACACAGCATCTCTCAGTCCTAAGGGAATTCTGTCATTTTATTGTTGGCCAAATGCAACAGTTGGGGAATTCCATGGAACTAACCACTACCTGTCCTCAGTGTGAAGCAATCTTCTCTGTGCCTGCCCTGATTAGCTCCCTTCAACCACAGGCCTCTGTGAGTACAAGGGCTGCCTTCCAGGCCTGCACAACCCTCCCTTTCTTCGAGCAGGTAACAATAGCTACATGCCAGCTCTGAGTCCTTGGAGTGTTGTGTGCAGTGTCCAGCTCCATAGTCATGGAATTACCTGGTCCCCTCTCAATGTTCTCTGTAAGCTGAGAGCTTGGGCGGCTGGTCTGGAGAGTTTCAGGCACTGCCCAGATGATTAGCAGAGCACCCAAAGCTCGCTGCCGCTGGCAAGATGTGTTTCTACTTGTGGCTCACATCCACACAGGTCATAGAGCAAACAGGGAGGAGGGATAGCTCAATGGCTAACCCAGGGTTGCAAGTTTAAGCCTCAAAGTGACCATTTAGAAATGTGGGACAAATAGAAGCAGGGTGCTGTTTGTCCCCACTTCCAGGGCACTGGACTCAATGATCTCCTAAGGTCCCTTCCAGTTCTGTGGAATCATATCTCCCTAACAGAATTCCAGCCTGACCATGGATAGAAGGAAACAGAGGGACCACTGCTCACCATTCCCAACAGAATACCGCACATCAGCTTGTAAGACTCCAGTCTGGAGTCAAACTTTGCTCAACCCCACAGCACTGAGAAATTTATGGTGAAAACAAGTAAATTTTGTCAAGACTAGAGATTCAGGAGATAGAGCAGAATATTGGAAACAAATGGCTACATGCTTTCTCAGGACTCAACTTAGCTAACAAGTCCAAGATTTTATTTCACCCAAAGTCCTCTTCTGCATTTTCGACCAAGTTTGGCTGAGACTCCACCTTCATGAATGGGCAAGCTGATGGTCTGCTTCCTAGACACAGATACCAGGTTGTTTTCTTTGCTTTCTAGAAATATGCCCACCTCCCCAACGTTCATTTTCTTTCCTAGACAGGATAATGCCTGTGGCTTGGGCTTTTATTTTTTTCCCTTCCCCTGTGTACAATTTTCTGGTTAAGGTTACATATCTTTGCTAACATTGTTAATTTACAAGGTTTAATTCACATCCAGACAGAGCAAAGTGATTCTCACCTCCCGGGTTTGGAAATCCCTGAGAAGGTCAAAGATGTATCTCCTTTTGGTGACTGTTTTTTTTTTTCTCTTATGTTCTTAGGAACAAACTTTCTGGTATAGATTCATACCTCCTTACATGTATTGACATTTCACAATGATACTGATGATTTGTGACACCAGCTTTCATCTGAGCCCTCATACAACATTCCTTGGAGAAACAGAACATGCATACCTGTTTTCCTCTTCCTCCCCACTCTCATCAGCTGAAATAAAGAGGTTATTGGGTCACACAAACACAGAATGAATCACAGAATAAATACTGATTACTTAAGCTCTGACTGTGTGGCTTTTCTGTGCACAGGAATTTCTGGTCCCAGGGGCTAATTCTGAGTTCTAATCCTTGCTCTTCCAGTGAATCATTCTGTAATCTTGTGCAAGTGATTTAGGTCCCAAACCTCAAAGGATTTAGGTAACTCAACTCTATTAAAATTAGTGGGAATTAAGCAGCTAAGTTTCTTTCAGGAGCTGAGACTTACAATGTTGTAGTAAAGACAAGTTCTAGCATGTCAAAACATGACATTGATAAGTTGATAAACTCCATGCCTATGACGACTGATCAGACAGGTTAAATCTAGTTTATAGTCTCTAATGAACAAATCACTTGCCTCTTGGGATCCAGTGCCCTGACTACTTGGCACTGACAGCCACAAAAATTATGCTGTTGAAAGCAGCTTTCTCACATGCGTGCTTCAGGGGTAGAACACCCCTTTGTCTGTGCAAGGAGAAGGTAGTGTTTTAGCCAGGGTGCAGTTTTCATTCGAGCTCTGAGAAACATTTTGCATGTTTCCACTTGAGAGCTACATCCTAGCAAGTGCGGAGATCGAACTCTGGGAACAAAGGCTTATTAGGTGTGTTTGCTCTGTGAACCAAAAATGTGCAAACCTTTTACCTCTTCCAGCCTCTGCACTCTAGTGAGGTAGGACTTATGCTGCATATCTAGTTACAATGAAAGCTGGTTTGTCCACTTTCCTGAGGGGTTGTGAAAAGCACCTAAAGGTCACCAGTGGTTGGCAAAGTAGGGAGCAATTCCTTTTCCTCATCCTCCTCATGTCTTACCCTAATGTGCATGTTGAATAGGCTCAATACAGCTCTGGGTGCACCTATTCTAGTACTTCCAGATAAATTTTGCTTTATTATATGGTGCTAGGTCTTAACAGGCAGAAACAGCTAGTCACGGTTGCACCCCAGGGCACCAATTCCCCTCTGTTACTCTGTTGTATATAAGGAACAACTCATCTGAATTTACTGGACTCAATCCAGATTTACCATGATGTCAAAAATTGCTGATTGTGGCCTCTGGTCCAGATGAACTCTCTTCCAGGTATAAAAGCTCCTCATAGCCGTCTCCTGTCCAGGTTTGCTGGAATGCTCCACAGATAGAGGAGTCCCAAAGAAAAGTGGAACGTCTGACTTGATTACTTCATGCCTTCCACCCACTATACACTTCCACCTCGGAGTGTTAACATACACCTCTGGAGTACAGACTGTTAGGGGTTGAGATGGGATGCTAAATCTGTCCTTCTAGCCCTGATTTCCTTGTTCCAGTCATGATCTTCTATTGCTTTTTAAAAATGTCCTGGCACCTACATACTGTTTGGAGCACATTAGAATGCTTAAGATGATGTATAGCTTGATGGTTGAGATTTTTGAAAGCAGCCTTGGGGATCTAGATAGGTCTCTTCCCATGCAGTTTGAAAACCTCAGTCACATAGGCTGATAAAACTCTCCTGGGCTTAGAGCAGGAGAGAACAGTGAGCTGGGAAGTTGGTGGATACAAAAGCAATCTGGTTTGAAATGCCGCACAGGCAGGCAAGTTGTACTGCTTCCACACTGGCAATCAGAGTTTGACATTGTGCTCACCTCTTAGGAAGTGTAACAAGTACATTCTTAATGAGCTGGGTTGGTAATACGCAAAACAGACCGTAATGAAAAATAAGAGACCTGGCCCATGTCACTTTCCAAGTTCTCTTTACCTTGCTACTTGCCTGGATGGCTGCCCTGCACTCCTCCTCCATCCTTTCCACTCCCTCTGCTCTGCCCATCAGCTTCCAGGATTGTGCGTTTGTTGCCTTTGCCCCACTCCTGGCTTCATGCCCTCTTTCACACCAAGCTTTTGGCGGAAATCACCTCCTGCCTCATGGGCCAGCAGTCATTCTTCCCCCTGAATCCTATTGTAAATACTTGTTTCATGAAACGTGCCAGCAGGCCTGGACTGGGTAGCTGGGCAACCAGGTTTTCTCTTAATGGAACAGGCTCATTGATGATCTGCAAGGCCAGTTGCTCTAGTACAGAGTAGGAGCCTTGATCTGAGCCCTGCTTGCTCTCATCTCTGATCAGGCAGAACTACAGGCAACAAATACAGGGACTCCAGGGAAGGGCCCTGCCCTTGTCTCACCTCCCCACTGGCCGTGCTCCCCATCATGCTGGTGCCTGTAAAGAGTTAAACCAAGAGGCTGTGTTTACACTAGAGAGTTTTGTCAACAGAAGGGGCCTTCCGCAACTCTGGGAGCGGCTACACACTTAAAGCGTTTGGTCGACAGAGTCTCGACAGAACTCTGCATTTGCCTTGACAGTATTATCCCTCAAAAATTTGAGGCAGAACAATCTGTTGACTGTCGACCAAGTACTGTTGCCAGAAGTGCAGTATAGACCCTTCTGTTGATAGAGAGGACTTCTGGTTGTCCGGCAGCCCTCTTTGCAGAGCTGCCATTCTGCTTTCTGGCACCACAGGGCAGTGCAGCCTGGCAGTTCTCTGTCGATGGAGCAAGTTGGGTGTAGATGCTCTCTGTTGACAGAGGTTCTGTTTGATTTCCCTGTCAACCGTAATTTCTGTCAACAGGTGCTTCTAGTGTAGACATAGCCAGTGACAGTAGGTTCTGTGTTAGTCAGCAGCCAGGTGAGCCAATGGACAGTGCCCATCCCCTTAAGTGCCCGCCATGATAGCAACAGCGAAGTCCCTGGTGACTTCATGGAGTCCCTGGCAATCTTCAGTTTTCAGGATAACTTCCCCCCTCCTTTTTTTTTTCTCTATGTATTATACCCCAATGTTCTGATAAATGCAGGGGATTCCGGGAGGAATTCTGTGAGGTGTACAAAAGGTAATGCTGAAAAAAAGAGAGAGGTTGGGACAGAGGAAACGGTGACTAAAGTTCAGGAGAAGGCATTGGATTCCTGGTCAGATTGACGAAGCCGTCTGAGAGCTTGAGTGAGATGATTTTGTGGAAGGGGGGTAACAGTAAACATAAGAGTGAGGAAGAAATTTCATGTAGCTCCTGGGAATGGATGCTGACCTGGGTTCAGTGGCTTCAAACCACGGCACCTGTTGGCTCTGGCAATGGATTTGGCTCCTGGTCTCACCTACCGATGGCACTGTCTGTAGCTAATTTCTCACTAGAGCATAGCATATAACATAAGCAGCAACACAGTTCAATATCTCAAAAATAAGGTCTGGACAGGAGTCTGCAACCTGTGGCTCTTCAAGGACTTTCTTGTTGCTCCTGATGTTATAATTGCAAAGCTAAAAAACAAAACAAAACAAAACAAAACCCATCCTGATTATTTTCCATTCATGGTAAACATCTAAAAGCTCAACAATGAACAACTCATAATGAAATATCAAATGACATATGATCTGAAAACATTGGATATATGCAGTGCATTGTGGGATATGATACTATATCTGCATTTTGATCAGGTTTATAATAAATTCTTGATTTTGAAAAGGAAAAGGAAACTTGTGGGTTTCCTGCTGTGAAGGGCAACACACATTTTAAGAAAGAAAACTGAAATTAAACATGAAGTAAAACTGGCATAATTGAAGTGGGGTTGGAATGGCTTCAAAAAAGAGGAAAATCAAAGATGAAAACAGAGAATTTCAAACTGAATGGATCAGATCCTTCACGTTTATATTGAATTTGGCTGCTCCCTTTAGCCGTGTCTACACGTGCACGCTACTTCTAAGTAGCGGCTCTAACTTCGAAATAGCGCCCGTCACGGCTACACGTGTTGGGCGCTATTTCGATGTTAACATCGACGTTAAGCGGCGAGACGTCAAAGCCGCTAACCCCATGAGGGGATAGGAATAGCGCCCTACTTCAACGTTCAACGTCGAAGAAGGGACCGTGTAGTCATTGCGCGTCCCGCAACATCGAAATTGCGGGGTCCTCCATGGCGGCCATCAGCTGAGGGGTTGAGAGACGCTCTCTCTCCAGCCCCTGTGGGGCTCTATGGTCACCGTGTGCAGAAGCCCTTAGCCCAGGGCTCCTGGCTGCTGCTGCGGCAGCTGGGGATCCATGCTGCATGCACAGGGTCTGCAACCAGTTGTCGGCTCTGTGGATCTTGTGTTGTTTAGTGCAACTGTGTCTGGGAGGGGCCCTTTAAGGGAGCGGCTTGCTGTTGAGTCCGCCCTGTGACGTTGTCTGCAGCTGTGCCTGGCACCCTTATTTCGATGTGTGCTACTGTGGCATGTAGACGTTCCCTCGCAGCGCCTATTTCGATGTGGTGCTGCGCAACGTCGATGTTGAACAGCGACGTTGCCAGCCCTGGAGGACGTGTAGACGTTATTCATCGTGAAATAAGCTATTTCGATGTAGCGTTCACGTGTAGACGTAGCCTTTATGTCTCATTTGCAATGAGAAATTCACCACCAACAAAAAATGCAACCTCAAGAGGCATTTTCTCAATAAACACACTACTTTTACTGAACAATATCGATACATAACTCATCTGTAAAGCATGAGGAAATAGAACATGTAAAAAGTTCTGTCCTGCAGAAAACCTGTATCATGTTACAGTAAATATTTGCATATGCTGTTCTTAAAATACAGTCGCATAAAGTATGGTTGAACATTACGTATTAAGGACTGTCTCATATTCATATGCACTGTAGTTTTTGAATTACTGAGGTTTTTTTTTACTGAATTCAAAAAAATTGCTCTTCTTGCTATTTTGGTTGCCAACCCCAGTCAGGGGGATTGTAATAACAGCAAATTAGTAATGTATAGCCTTTCATCTCTGTTACCTACTCAAATCCAGTCCAGGCAGGCAGTTAATTTAAAATTATTAACATGGAATAGCAGTTCAGTGTTGGCTGTGAAATTAGTTTGGTAGTCTCTATTCAGTTCCTAATGGTTGTGTTTCTAAATTACAAAACCCACTACAGTCAGCGCTGATTGGCAGACTGGAATAGGTTACTGGATAGACATAAAGCTTGATTAGATCCTAATGGCTGGGGGAATTTAGTTGATTTCAATGGAGTTAAAATTTGGCTTTTGACCTTGATACAGTTCTTTAGTCCAAACTTAACCTTATGTACATACTCCTGTTAAAATGAAAGGCACGTAAGTATGTGATGAAGTGTTTTGCTGAATAGAGAAGAGATTATTTATGGGCTGAAAGTTAAGCATGTGATTTCCAGAATGGGGCCTTAATAAATGATTGTTTAAAAGATTCTCCTTCAGATGGCTCATACATATAACACAGACAATCCACCACAGACTTTAGTTAAGAAGAGTGCAGAGGAAAAACATCTTACTGCATAAAACAACCCTATTCTAAAATTAACAGAGCATTTCTGTGGAAGTTTAAAAAAATACTTAAGCAAAGAAAATGCTTCAAGTAGCTAAAATATGCAAAGAAGCACAGCAAACATTTGTAGTGGCTTCAGTTGTATAAAAGGCAATAACAATACAAAATGTGTCCGTATGATTAACTCCATCTTTTGTTCTCAGCTAATGAAACATACTTAGAACATAATAATTCCCTCTTCTCTTAGTAAGACTGGGAGGTGGTGGTGTATAGTCCTTCAAGTGTGAGATTAAGGTCCTTATTCAGGAAAATGATCAAGCACATAGAAGTGCTTTCCTGACTCTGGGCCTAATGGCCAAGATTCCTGAGTTCTTTCCCATTGTCAGTAACTTACTTTGGGCACAAGCATCTGGGGCAAAATTTCAGATGTACTAAAGTGACTTAGACACCTCAGTTCTGTTGATTTACATTGAGCCCTAGAATGTAATAGGTTAGATTTGTAAAGGTATGGTTCTCAAAACCCATCTCCAGTGCTCTATCAAAGTAGCTGAATGAGCCAAAGGTCTGAATCTACCCCTCAGAACCAAATTTGATTATTTTGTGTGACAAGGAATAAAAATAGAATCTGCCTTTTTTTATCCAGATAATAAATTTTGTGGTTAACTAAGGCTGATGCTTTGAGGAAAGCCTGTGGACCCAGAAAGGGAAGTGCATGTCATTTTCTAAAGCTCCCTGATCATGTTTTATTTGCTACTGCTCCATAAATTGCTCTCCCTCACTGAGGCCAAGTCTACAAGAGCCTTTAAAGTCGATTGTAGATGTGCAATTCCACCTATGTCAATTGCATAGCTGTAATCAATTTATCTACAATTGATTTACCTGGCTGTGCTACCACAAGGTGGTCAAGGGTAGAAACTTTCCCATAGACCTCCCTTACTCCTTGCAACATTGAGGAGTACAGGAGGCGATGTTCAACCCCTGGTGACTTTTGTGTGTCCCTTCTAAGCGTGCAAAATTATACCCTGGAAGATTGATCCTGATCAGGTTGCTCTTCTGAGCAGTGAAGGCCTACTCTGAGAGATGTGAAGCCGTAATAGCTTTTTCAGACAAAGTGACTTCCAGATAGCGCTTCAAAGGAAGCTGCCAACAATACACCCTGAAGATGTGGAAGAACACTTGTGTCAACTGAAAAATGCCATCGTTGGAGCTTGTGGAGAAACTGTTGGCTATCAGACCAGGAAGCATTAGGACTGGTTTGATGGGAATGATGTGGAAATTGAATGCGTGATTGAGGCAGAAAGGAAAGCCTTTAGGGCCTGGCAAAGCGACATCAATTGCACAACACAGAGAGAAGCACATGCCAAGGCCAAGGCAGAAGATGAACATAAAACAAAGACTCTGAAAACCTAGTGGTGGACTGAGAAGATGTGAGAACTCCAGCATCTCTCATACATCAACTATACAAGAGCTTTCTTCAATACTGGCAAAGCTGTCTATGGACCGAGAAACCACAGCATCAATCCCCTGAGATCAAAGGATGGTACCCAACTCTTGAAAGGCAATGCAGCCACTGCTTCTCACTGGAGGGAGCACTATAATGAGCACTGTAATGAACTGCTCCTCCACCGTGGTCCCAGAATCCCTTGACCAAATACCTCAGCAACTGCCTAGAGATGATCTTGCAACACTTCCTACCCTGAGTGAGGTCCAAGCTGCCATCACAGTGATGAAGTGCAACACGGCAACCGGACTAGATGGAATCTCCACTGAAGTCTTCAAAGAAGGTGGGCCAGAGCTCCACAAACAGGTCCACCTCCTGATTCTCAAGATCTGGGATATGGAGCAGATGCCACAAGATTTCAGAGACACACTGATAGTCAGTCTATTCAAGAACAGCAACAAGTCAGACTGGGAACAATAGTGGCATGTCCCTTCTGGCAACAGCAAAGAAAATCTTAGCTTGCATCCTTGCAAACTCACTCCTGCTACTCTCAGAAGAAATTCTTCCAGAACCCCAGTGTAGCTTCTGACCATTCTGAGGAACAGCGGACATGATCTTCACTGTCTGGCCACTGCAAGAAAAATGGCATGAGCACAACCAAGCCTCAAATATGAGTTTCATCAACCTGACTAAAGCGTTCAACTTAGTCAGTCGTAACGTCCTGTGGACCATCCTGTCAAAGATCGCCTGCCCCAAAAAAATTATTAGCATTTTAAGGATGCTTCAAGACAACTCGACTGCCACAGAATTGAGCAGCAATTGTCCCAAAGCAACCCCTTTGAGATCAAAATGGGCATCAAGCAAGGCTGCATCATTGCCCCATCACTGTTCTGCATCTTCATCGCCATGACCCTTCACCTCTTTGATGGCAAGCTTCCAGATGGTGTGAAGATTGTCTGTCGAAGAACAGTAAGCTTTTCAATCTCTGTAGACTGAAGGCTAAAAACAAGATCTCCATAACCTTGATCACGGAGCTCCAGTACACAGATGACAATATGGTTGTTGCTCTTTCTCCTGCAGCCCTTCAGACCATCTTAAGTGCCTTCACTGAAGCATATGAGAATCTTGGCCTCACACTGAACATCAAAAAGATCAAGGTGCTCCACCAACCAACACCAACAGGACAATCTTACACACTTTCTATTGAAGTCAGTGGAGAACTGCTGCAAAATGTGGAGCACTTCCCATACCTTGGAAGTCATCTTTCTGGTAAAGTCAACATCGATAGGGAAATCCATCATCATCTGAGCCATGCAAGCTCTGCTTTCGCCCACCTGAAAAAAATGGTCTTTGAAAACCATGACTTCTATCCCAAGACAAAGCTCCTTGTATACTGTACAGTGGTTGTTCCGGTGCTACTAGTAGTAGTAGTAGTAGCATCCTTCAGTCTACGTAGACTATGGATCACACCCTTCATAGTTCTGTTTGGCCTCCTCATTTGCAGCGTTGGCTGTGACTGTGAAGACCCACACGAGAGTGACAGTCCTTGCTGCATCTGTTGCATATGTAATGGGTGTCTGGCAGGTCCTTGCTGTGCTTTCTGTGGGCTCACTTCTCCTTTGCTAGCTGTCTGATCCTCAACTCACCCTTCTGAAGGCCCTTGTATAGTTCCTGCCTCCATCTGCTGCGATCGTCTGCCAGCTCCTCCCAGCTGTTTGGCTTGATGTCTACTTCCCTGAGGTCTCTCTTGCAAACATCTTTGTAGCGCAGCTGGGGGCGTCCAGTGCTACTACATGCATGTAAAATCTGGACAACATACAAGCGTCATTTGAAGGCATTTGAACAATGTCATCAATGCTGCCTGAGGAGAATCCTAAATATCTCTTGGGAGGATAAGCACACGAACACTAGCATCCTGGAAGAGTTAAATGTGACCAGCAATGAAGCCATTATCATTCATCAACAACTTTGTTGGACTGGTCATATGGTTTGGATGTCTGATCAGTGCTTCCCAAAAGAGATTCTTTTTCCAAATTTGGAGGAAGGACAGAAGAGCATGGGGGGCCAGCAGAAGCAATCTAAGTACATGCTAATGGCACACATGAAAATGTGCAGCATTGGTGTTGAGACTTGGAAGAACATTGACCAAGATCCTCCACAGTGGAAAACGGTAATCCATAAGGTGGTGGTGCAATTTGAGGGGATGGTGCAGTGTAGACAAGGAGAGGTGGAGAAAAATAAAAGAGCATCAAAAACTGCCCTGTGTTGCTCCAACAGCTACTAACAGCTGCCTCTTCTGTGATAAGATCTTCGGCTCCAGAATTGGGCTTATCAGGCATCAATGGACTCACAAATAGGAGGGTGACATGAAGACATCCTACTCATTATCAAGTGATCCCAAAGAAAGATTATAAACGTTCTTCTTATGCATATTGCTCCTCTGAGGTGCATGAGTGAGTCAGGGTACCTAGTTATGTTTGTGCTATAGGCATGAGTACCTCACTGAGTTGAATGCCTTCACCAAGGGGTTTAGCTTCCCATGTCAGCCATGTGCCAAAGTGTACATGGTCTACACCTCCACCTAGAATCCTGGCTAGGTGCTTGTATTCAAAATCAACAAATCAATCTGTTTGAAATCTGGCGTCAAAACTATGTGATCAGATTCTGAAATCTTCAAAATTGGTTTGCTCGTTAAGTTTAACAATAAATGTGGTGTAATAGAAAAGGTTTTTTAACATTCCTGATCTGATTTCAATAGTTACAGTTTGGCAACTCTCTTCTACCACAGTAGGTGACATGCGATTAAATGGTGTCAGATGTAAGGGAAAAATAATGAAGTTCTTTTCCATAAATCATAAAAACCTTAAGACTTTGCAATCTTGTAATGCTTTTGTAATTCAAAACCTCATCTTACATTACTTTATCTTTATGAAGGTGATAAAGAAAACATGACACAGTGTACTTGATTATAATTTTCTCAGCATCAAAAATGCAAACTTGCAAAGCTTACGTTCATGCTTATATGTCCACATATTTAAGTACCAGCAGATGTTCTACGATCAATAAAACTCAATTTATGTACATTACTCTGAAGAGCACTTGGTCATAAATGCAAACTGGGAATATCTAACTTCAGCATGAATATGAATGATGATGATCAGCTATAAAGTTACAATAGAGATTTCTATTGTGTTGTTTCATTTCACCTGAGAAGGAAAATAGTTATCGATTTTAATCAAGATTGCTCGATTTAGAATCTGAATCATATATTTATGGAGAGAGCAAATGGCTAAAATTACCTTAAACAATGTTAGGCATGCTTGACTGCAAATTATCTTGCTTTCTATAGTTGTCTCTTGAGCATATAAACTGTGATCACAGTGGTTCCTTCTGGCCTCAAAGTCAGTGAGTCTATGAACGTGGTGGACCTTACACAAGTTGCTGACAGAGAGTAATGAACAACCACTGAGCCTCTGGATCACAAAAGACTACACTGGATTTGGAGAATAGTCCTTGATATGACCTGTGAACCGGCTGCTGGTGTAGTTTCACAGGAAACACACCTTTGTTTTGCCTCTTTAACCATTTGGCTGTTTATTTTCAGTTAGGCTATGTCTAGATTAGAGCAATCTGCCAACAGATCACGGCCAGATCACAAAGTGGATCGATCTTTCTATCTGCTCTGTCAACAGAGAGTGGCTGGGCTGCCCGGCTGCATTCTTGACAAAACAGCCAACAGGAAACACAGCAGACAGGGCTGCCTGATGTCTAGGAAGCCCTACGGATCAACAGAGGGCCTCCTGGAATGTTCAGACTGGCTTTCAGTCCACAGACCTCTGTCAACAGAGGCATTCTGCCTCAAGGGAGACCGGCAGGACGCTATCGACAAAAATGCAACAGACTGTCGATTTACTGTCAACAAAGCACCTTGTAAACACCAGTTTTGTCAACAAAACTCTCTAATGCAGAGATAGCCTTAGATCAGTGTCACAAAGGAGCATTAAGACAATGAGCCAGAGGAATTCCTGTTGAACTCCATGGTAGTATACCCTGGAAAAATTTGGCCCACCAATTTTAGTAAGTGCCTGTTTATGGAAATTGTAACTCGTATGTCATTTTAGAAAAAATTATTAATCATTTTTGTGAGCCTCAGATGTTTCAAATATAGCTTTAAATTGCTACCTCTTTTATTGTCATTCAATAGGTGATCTTAACAAACTTGACACACATTGTGTGCCGTGATTAAAAATGACAGCATTTCCAGAAACACCCTGCTACTGGCAACTGTAATGTAAAGAAAAGGGTAGAGCCTGAAAAGTTAGTATGTATTTTTCCCAATTGCCATATGTTTTGTGAAGCAATTTGTATGATAATTATTTTACTTACTTCTGCTTCTTTAACGTACTGTTTTAGATAAAGACTGTATTTTAATCTTGCTTAAGACAAAATTGAAAGAATACCACAATTAAATTTTCATTTGTAATTTTTCTAAAAATAAATCTGCTTAGACAAATCATAAATTGTAGAACTGAGAGGTGCTTTAGATCAGATTGTAAAAGATATGTACCTAATTCAAGAGCCCTTTAGAAAAGGTGCCTGTGGATGATGTTTTATATAAGTTATCCAGGTGCAGGTTATACGGCATCTAGCTCTGAAGAATTTTAGTAATGAATAACAGCATTTCCTGCAAATGGCTATTTCCTGAACAAGTCTGAAGGACACAGCGAAGCTGACAGCCACAGTGGGCCCTTGGGCAAGGTGGAGGTTACCTTATTTTAAGCTAAAGATTGCCCCAGGATTACACACTCATACCCTCCTTTATTCACACTTACACAGGCGAACTCACACAGGTGAAGAGTTGCAGAGGGACAGGAGAGGAAGCCAAGTGTGGAGAAACAGAGGGACAACAGAGGAAGCCATGGCTCGTCCAGTGTGGCTGGCTGTAGACACAAATCCAGGGCAGCGAGCTGATTGTATGACCACCTTCTCAGCTTTCTCTATTGTCAGTATAGTATTCAGAAGCAGTCAGTACCATCCATCCTAGGGAGATGGAGAGAGGCCCAGGGCCAGCGCCCTGGGTTTCCTCCCCAGCCAGATGAAACTAACTCCTGCTATAAGTAGCATTATTCAAACTGCATTAGTACCAAACCAATACCTCAAAACGCTGTTCAGATGAGTATGCTGGAGGATATGCCAACTTTAGGATGTGATAGGTACCAATGATCTTGACCATTTGGCCGCCATTAACCATGTCATGGATCTTCATGCAAGAACAGTCCATGCCATAGCCCATTTTTATCAAGGGTTATCTATATTTTCACTATCTAATATTGCGGCCCCAATTTCACGTGGATAATATAATTTTTACTTCTTACCCTAAACTGTTGTTGCAGTGGACTGATGTGAACAGCTATCATAATCTAACTGAGTGGCTGCACCATCACTAGGCAAAATGATTCCTGGATAGTTTGTCAGTCAGCTGTGAGCGTGGAAAACCTTTTTGAGATCCTTCTTGATGAAAGTTGCTGTCTAAGTGTAAGTGACTATTGTTACATCAAAGAGACAGACAATAATACCCTTACTTAGCTCAGAGATGTACCTTTGAGGTATCTTGCTATTATTTAACTAGTCAGATTAAAACAAATTTAATTTTACACTTGGCAGAATCGTGATTGGCTTGAAGAATTGAGTGTCTCTTTTTTCATATGCATACATTTCACTCATTAAAGTTAATCAAAATTATGTGTATAGGGCATGGGGAGAACTTAATCAATAGGGAGAAAGTGCAGTGCTTTGATAGAGCTGGTAATGAAATATGGCCCTATTTTAAATACTAATTTCTAGTTTCTACAAGACATGTGAAAGTTCTGTGTACAGATGGGATGCTCAAAAGATTGAATGTGAAGGCTGAAGCTCTCTAATCTGGCACTCTCTACTCTGGCATCATTCATAGTCTGGCATGATTTTAATTAGCTGGTTGGCCACTTTTCATGGGTGTGGCTGAGTTTTCTGTGGTCCCATAAAGTTTGTTTACAGCCACTAGTCCTGGCTCTCAGTGTTCTGTGTTGTTCTTTAGCTGTGATTTACCCCTAAATGTCTTCCAAGAGCCCAGTAAGCAGTGGAAGTGTTGGTATTGCTTCTAGACCACATCGCCCTCCTGTGATCTGGCAAATTCTCTGGTTTGGCACCACTCAGGTCCTGAGGATGCAGGACTAGAGAGGTTCAATGGTTAGCTCCAAACAGTTTAAATTATAACTTTAGTAAAAAAGATGGTGGGCTGCCTGCAGAATTCTACCCCCTCTGCATCTGTCATCAGTTTGGTGTAGTTAAAACACAGGTAAATTGCGTTAAAATAACTGGACTTTTATTAATAACACAAACAAAAAGTGGGATTTAATAATACAAATGAAACTAGGACTCCCTATAACACAAGAATAATGGCTCGATTGCTAGCTTGGCCCTGACCCTTACACTAGGACCAAGAGTAGAAGGAGAAGGACTATACCATATCCTGGGTGACAGGGGAGGATACAGGAACTGGACACCAGGAACATCAAGAAAGAAAAGAAAAAACAGAGGGTAGGGTCGGGGCAATGTTCTCTCTAATTTTTTCCACCCATGTGCAGAATACATTTTGTCACATGCCCTGAGGCGTATGTGGAAGCGCACCAAAAGGAGAAACACCTGCTGCTGGCTGTGGGTGGCTCTGGGTGCTCTGCTAATCAGCTGGGAGACATTTGACTCTTGCCACGGTGGCCAGCCAAGCACACAACATACAGGGAACACAGGTGGGGGCTCTCTGGAAATAAAGGCAATGGGCAAAGTAAGAGGTAGAGGAAAACAGAAAATCCGGTATCGTCGGGAGATCCTCTGTGTCCTATAAACCCTGGCCGTGTCCCTGCATTCCATTCATTCCTGCATTCCTCTAGCCGCTTTTCCCTTCAAACAGGGATTTCGTATGACCTGAACGCTTGTGTAACTCTGAATAGAGGAATGGGAACTTTCCACCATCTCAGCACACTGGTAACTTGTGTCCTCGTCATTCTCTGCTGTAAAGCCCGCATAATAACCTCTCAAGCATCCCACAATCCATAAGGCTAAAAGGCCAGGCTCCCACCCTTGTGCCTACTACAACGGAACATGAAGCCAGGTGCTATTTTGGGATACAGTGACCCTCTTGCTTGCTTCTTGCAGTGGGTGTTCCTTTGTGGAGTCATTGACCCTTTCGATGATGGCGTCTGTTGCTATAATGGGATTGGGGTGTATGGGAGAAGGATTGTTAAGTCTAGTGAGATTTTCTAATAAAGAGCCAGATTGTCTTCCCGGCCAAGCTGTGACCAGCGCCAAGTGAACATGAGGAGGAAGCAAAGGTGGATTCAAGTAATTGTTACCATCCCCTGATTCCAGGGCCAGCTCAGGGCAGATAAGGGGATTCTAGTACCTTTCTCTGCAGCAAATGGCATTGGTCACTGTCACAGACAGACTGCTGGAGTAAAATGAGCCGCTGGTCAAAGCAAAAAAAAATCAATGGATATTTGTTACACCATTCACTTAAAATATTTCCATTGTATTGTTGGTTTGCTAGTAAAGAACAACATAGTTAAAGTCTTTCAATTTGAAAGAGAAATGATGCAGAAGTAGGTGTTTTCAGTGTAATTTATTTACAAAACTGACACAAATCCCAGTTCTTTGAACAGAGGTGGTGGCAAACAGCACGCAGGTGCCTCCCTTCTTGTGGAAACATCAGGGAAAGCCTTTGCACCAAGAAGCTCTGCTGGGCTTCTGTCTTTCCTGACCACTTCTGGAAGCTCACTTCAAAATGCACGGGATGAAATCCCAGTTCCTCTGAAGTCAATGGAAGTTTTGTCTTTGGTTTCAGTGAAGCCAGAATTTCACCCATGATCCTTGTGCTTGTCTCAGGCCCTGGGCTTTACACACTGGAAACCCTGATCCAAAGCTCCCTATCTCTGGTCACATACAGTGGTGGAGACAGTATTTGCAGCAAGGGTGGTGATGGGTTGATCATTGGTAGCACCTCGTTTAGTGGGTGCACTCCTCTGCCACTTCCTCTTCCTCTCTGCCAAGGGGACGCTTATCACCCTCAGCAGCACTCTCTACCCAGTGTTCCAACCCAAACGCCAGCCTGCCATGGAGGGGAGTGCCCAAGAGGAGATGTGGGCTGAAGAATGCGTTACCTAGTTGCAGCTCCTGTCTACTAAGAGCCCAGTAAGCTGTGGCAGTGTTGGTGATGCTGCTAGACAATATTAACCTCCCATGGTCTGGCAAATTCTCTTGTTTGGCACTGGTCAGGTCCTGAGGGCACCAGATGAGAGAGGTTCAACCTGTACTACCAAGCTGGTCTGGCGCAGCTTGACTGTGTATGACTTTACAAGCATCTTGGGTAAATCAGATACATACAAAATCTACCAGTCAGGGATCTGCTGATCTTTGATGCTCCCTGGGGATGTCTGGGTCAAGAACCAGTCTTTTGATAGAAATAATATGGCTAATATATTTAATAATTATTGCAAATATAAGTCAATACAATTTACTGAGATAGGTAGGACATGTTTTGTTTAACTCTTTCATAGCACTATGCATAAAGAATATAACAAACCGAGAAAATAACTGAATCCTGTGGCACCTTATACCCTAACAAATTTATCTGGCATCAGTTTTCATGGTATGGAACCCCCTTATCTCCCAATAAAACTGTTAGTTCTTGAAGTGCCACAGGACTCCTCGTTTTTGCTGTAACAGGCTTAACACGGCTGCTCCTCTGAAACAAACTGAAAAAGACTCACATACGATGTGAGAGGGACAGTTGCATTTCCTGACATGTGACATGCCTCTTAATGAAGTGTCACATCATTGCTTTTTCAATAGAGGCGTGCTGCAGTGTAGGTGGCATGTCGTAACTAGAAAGGGAGCTATTAATGTGCTTGCACTTCTCTGAGAAATATGCCTTATAAAAAAAACTCACGCCCCTAACTGCAAACATGGCAGCCCACATTGATGGGGTCTATGGAATTACTAAGGCATACAGTGTGGTCCTGATCCTTTAAACATTTACAAGCTTAACTTCATGGGTCTGAAGTAGTACCAACAAACTAACTAGTGGAACAAGATGCAAATGAGGTATATGTGTGTTCTTAGTTATTTTAATTCAACTCACAAAGACTGAGAAAATTATGGCTAATACGAAGTATAGCACTATCTGTATCTCTATAATAAGGTACTAAGACTGATCAACATATAAAGGAGGGAAAATCATAAAAACACTCATGATGTGTTTTTGTTTTCTACTCTGCTCTTACAGAATAGAAACTTGTAATATCCTGACCTGTAGGCATGCTGGCTCTGCTGTTTGGAGGATGCAGTTGCAGATAAAGTTGGCTTAGTTCTCATACAATGTTAATCTACATTTATGCTGTTCTATATCTTATCAGGAAAGAAATGACTAGAAAGTCTATTCTAGATCAGACAGCCAGAATGCAGTATATAGCAAGTAGGCACAGCTGTATTTTTGTTTTCAGTTACTACAGTGGTCCTATTACAGTCAGACTGCAAATCACACAATACTTTAGATAATTGCTGTTTACATTTCTTAATGTTAACAAGAAAAAGCAGAAGAAAAGATCTATGTCTGAAAAAAAAACCTACTTCTGAACCCACCCTCTCAAAAATCCCCAAAGCTTGTGATGTGGCTGGAAAGATAACAAATTCAAGCACGACTGGACCAAAGAGTTAAGATAAATCCATAGTCAAGGGCCTTCTACTAAGAACACTGTGCCCTAGCCTTCAACATGTATCAGTCTAGGAACCATCAGCTTGGACATCCCAACCTAACTCAACAATTGGGTCAAAGCACAAAGAGAGGTTTTTAACATACTTGTGACAATGCCAACATCACAAAATATTTCAAAGATCACAACCTTGAACTGGCCCTGCAAACAGACTGGAGGTGAGTGCAATTTCTGGAGCAATGCATTCCCAGCATGAAACACTGTTAAGTGAACATTAAGGAATAGCAGTTTCTCTTATACATGAGCATGGGTGTGGGTTAAATGATCATTTTGCTAAAAATATGGAAATGAGAACTTTGCATGCAACCAGATCCACATCCATGGATTTGTGTAAACAAATGGAGCACTATGGAGCAATGACGGGTAACCTCTGCTAGTGAGTGAGCCCCATGTCATCTCAGTGGGCTGCAAGACTGAAGTAACCAAGATGGTCTCTCGGGACGGGGTACTTCTATTTGCACTTGTGTACCTGGAATTTGCAGGCGGTGCCAACTGAACCAGAACAGAGCTTTGATCTGGATGCTGAGGGAGGGCATGGATCTCATAGTCAATGTGTGTGCAATCACCACGTACCTCACTGCAGGTGCCCTGGCTTTACGAGCATATCACTTTAGTAATACTGTAGGAAAAAGCGGCATGGACATTAACCAGCATAAGCTGCACATGGACAGCCATAAACAAAATGTCTCATGGGCCACACATAGAACCTCAATAAGCTGCATGTGGTGCCCGGACAGTCAGTTGTCCACCACTGCTATGCAGGATGCATGTCCTTAGCACGTACACGCAAATGGCTGCTTTTTTTCCCAATATAATACTATTAAAGCTAATATCCAATTAGAACTGAGTTCCATACATGCCCTTTCCAGCTCCAAGGAGCACAAAACCACCTCATGAACGTCAGCTGCATGTGGTAGCTTTTTATTATGTGGGCTACAGAAGTAGCAGAGTGGTATGACATTAGCTATTTTCTAGTTGTACGGCGTTGATAACGATGTCCACTTCATCTCCAAGGCAGCTTTGTAATAAATAGCTCAGGAATTCTAGCCATTATTTTATATTTAGCCCAATTTGCTGCTTATCAGCACCGGGTGGCCATGGGAAGGGCAGAAAGTATTATTGCTTGAAGCACAAGAACATAATTTAAAGAACAGAATCATTTTCATGTGTGGTACCAAGTGCCGCTCAGTTATCATGGCCACATCACAAAAACCCATACGTCTTCATGTGGGCCGTATGAGCCTTCAAGCAGAGACTCTGTGTTCTGTAGCAGCATTCAACACATTGAACACATTGGTGCTTAAAAATAATAAATAGCCATATAGCTGCTGCCTATGCATCCTTTGTACTACTATTGCACAGTCTTGGGAAGATGTGAAAAGGCACACCAGATAACCTGTGAAAAAAGTTAGTTTAATTTGCCAGGCGCTCAGTTAGTGCAAACTGGTATAATTCCATGGTAGTCAATGGAGTTATAACCAATTATGTCAGATGAGAATCTGCCCTGTTGTATGTTTTTAACTAGTATCGCGTCATAAACTCTTGGAGTCCGATTAAGAAATGACTGGTAAAATAGCTCCTGCAAAATTTGTGTATGTACCTATGTTGGTTAATTTGCATGTGCGAAATAGGTAATTGCTTGTTCAAAATGTATTGTTCTGAGAATAAATCAAAGAGAGAGCGAGAGAGAGGTTTGTGTCTGAGGTGTAGTCCCCAAATTGTCCAGTTTTACAAATGTTTTCCTTTAAAGGGGACTAAAGTAGACAAAACAAATCAATTGGTTTGAAACAAAATTCTGCAGTCTCTCACTCATCTTGCACTGCATACATGGCAAGAAACTCAAACGCGTGGGAGAGTGGGATTTTGTTTGCATTGGCTAAAACAAATACTTTTTTAGTAGTATAAAAATAGGTGAAACAGGAGACAGGCAGGATTGCTGCAGAAGGAAAGCTGGTCTGTGCCTAATTTACTGGAAAAATTGCGAAAGAACATTTTTATCATAAGAAAAATATTACTCTTGGAATGCCAGAAAGATCAGCATCAATTTAAGTTGCGTCTTTTTAGTTCTACTCGCTCAACTTAAATCTGCCTAGGAAGTATTGTTTCATTCATGAACTAGTGTGTGCTTGCTGGTGTCAGCACTATGCTTTGTTAGTGATACTGATGAGTTTCCATTGTATTATGCAGAGAGAAAAAAATACATAATTTCTGTTTGTTGTTCAAATGAGAGTCTTTCCCACTTATGTCTTGCAATGCATGAAATTTGAGCTTATTGGAATGGCAAGTGGCTAATGATTAGAACCCCATTATATTTTAGATATTAGAAGATTACATGGTTTGTAAAAATATCAATTTTATTACTTATTCAGAAAATTATTCCTCTAACCCCCATGCTAGATCTGTTGCATATTGTTCATGTGCTAAAGCTTCTGTATAAGGACAGTTGCAGCATATGCAAGAAAGAGCTGAGGATCAGAGATCCACAGTGCACAGTAGAGAGCAAATTTTACCCCACAATATTGAACTCAACGGCTGCGTCTACACGTGCACGCTACTTCGAAGTAGCGGCAGTAACTTCGAAATAGCGCCCGTCACGTCTACACGTGTTGGGCGCTATTTCGAAGTTGAAATCGACGTTAGGCGGCGAGACGTCGAAGTCGCTAACCCCATGAGCGGATGGGAATAGCGCCCTACTTCGACGTTCAACATCGAAGTAGGGACGTGTAGACGATCCGCGTCCCGCAACATCGAAATAGCGGGGTCCTCCATGGCGGCCATCAGCTGGGGGGTTGAGAGATACTCTCTCTCCAGCCCTTGCGGGGCTCTGTGGTCACCGTGGGCAGCAGCCCTTAGCCCAGGGCTTCTGGCTGCTGCTGCTGCAGCTGGGGGTCCGTGCTGCATATACAGGGTCTGCAACTAGTTGTTGGCTCTGTGTATCTTGCACTGTTTAATGAAAGTGTGTCTGGGAGGGGCCCTTTAAGGGAGCGACTTGCTGTTGAGTCCGCCCCGTGACCCTGTCTGCAGCTGTGCCTGGCTCCCTTATTTCGATGTGTGCTACTTTGCCGTGTAGACGTTCCCTCGCTGTGCCTATTTCGATGTTGGGCTGAGCAACGTCGAAGTTGAACATCGACGTTGCCAGCCCTGGAGGACGTGTAGACGTTATTCATCGAAATAGCCTATTTCGATGTCGCAACATCGAAATAAGCTATTTCGAAGTTGGGTGCACGTGTAGACGTAGCCAACGTGACAAGCTTAAACTGGAAACTTCATAAACAGAGTCCTGCCCCTAATGAAGTATAATAAAATTCCTTTAATCTGGCACATCTGGGACCAGACAGGTGCCGGATTACCAAATTTTCCGGACTATTGGATATCACCACCCTGCACTCCTGAAGCTTCTTCACCACCCCTGAGCTTCTCAGCTTCTTCACCACCCCGTGCTCCTCCAGCTTTACCACATGCAAACGCCCAAGCTCCAACCCCCGCACGCCCCAGCTCAACTCCACCCCCAGGCCCCTTGACAGTCCTAACCCACCCCAGGCTTGACCCCCACGCCCATCTCCCATGGCTCCAACCCACCACCCACGTCTCCCGCATATATCAAGGGACTACTGTATGCTGGACCATCAAATTTTGCTGGATTATGTCCATAAGTGGGACTATTTTTGCCAGATGCCAGACCACCAGGATTTCCTAATCATCAGAGGCTGGATTAAAGGAATTTTACTGTAAATGGAAGCTCTTCTTCAAGTAGTGTCCCTGTGGGTGGTTCTCTCTCTGTGTCAGTGCAACCTCACGCCAGCACTCAGAGATTTCTCTATAGCTGTGGTTTCCTGCACCACACATGCACTGTAGCACTTCCTTGTGCTATCTGCAGCACCCGCAGTGAGGGCCCTCAGTTCCCTCACTACTGTCCTCCACAGACAGAGCTCCGCTTTCTCTCACACTGAACGACAAAAGAAGAGTTAGTGTTTGTTCCTCCCTTATTCAAGTTACCTTTCACATTAAAGGTCAAAATAAAATGTTTTAGTTTGGCTTAATGTTAGAATTAGTTACAGTGTCATCACCATGCTGGGCTTGCGGGCTTGAAGCTATGTGCAATGTGCAGGGAAGCCATGCTGGCCTCCGACGGCCATGTGTCCTGCTCACAGGCATAAGATGTCATCAAAAACTAAGACCTCACCTTTGGTGTCAGAGACGGAGCACAAATGGCACCACCCCAAGCCTGCCCACTGCTCACACGAAGCACTGGACTTGGCACCCCACAAGTCCAGAGCTGAGGTACCACCCCACTCTCGCACGGCACCAGACAAGGCATTGAAACAGCACCAGGATACTGCCTCGCCTAAGTCTCCAGCACCAGATCATGGCACAGTGTCCAAGCAATGTCACAAATACTTGCTGCCAAAGGTGTACATGACACCAGTTCCAGTACTGCCCAGCTTTCTGCACCCTGTGTCCCTGGCACTGCATCCATCCCCATGTTCATCTAGATGTTCAGGGTTCTTGCATGGCTCAAGGGCCAAACCACTTATCCTGGGAGGGGGTAGTTCTGACCAAAGGTGGGGGGTCTTTTTATTGCAGCACTCCATTCCCATGCACTTCACCTGGGCAGATGTGCTGCCTACAATGGTTTATCCACAGCTGCCCCCACCATGGTTTGTGCACCACTATCTATATCTGCACCATCCACTGGGTCCACCCTGTGTCACTGCAGCCCAACATGTTAGTGACATATCAGCAACATAGCAACCCTGTTGTAGTGCTTTGAGGCAGAGGAGTCCCTATCAGAGGATGAAGACAGGTCCGCACTGCACCATTCCTCTTCTTTACCGGATGATTCAGTAATCTTCATGTTGCCTCCTGCAAAGGATGACTCAGGGGCTTTTCAGGAGCTGTTTTGGCAGGTGGCCCAGGCTCAGGAGAAGGACCTTCAGGAGGTGCAGGTCAAGCAGTACAGGCTTCTCTGTACCCTGCAGCCCACCTCCTCCTCCAGAATTCCATTGCCTAAGGATGAAGCAATAATGGACACATGAAAGTCATCTGGCAGATGCTGGCATCCATTCCTCCGCCCAACAAGAGGACTGGTAAGAGGTATTCGTGGCCTCCAAGGACACAGAGTTCCTATTCACCCATACACAACGAAACTCGCTGGTGGTCCACACTGTCTGTAATAAGTCCATGTCCTTTCATTCCGCTCCTCAGGATAAGGCAAGCAAAAAGTGGGACATCAGGGATGCAAAGTTTATTCATCAGGCTTGTTGCTCCTGCAGGCGGCAAACTATGCAGCTGTGCTGGCCGACAATGACCACCTCAGTTATTCTAAACTACAAGAGTGGGTCCCCTCCTTACCAGAGCTGCAATGCCCAGCCCTCATAAATGCTATGGACGTGGCAGACGTGAATAGGGTCATGGTCTTTGCTGTGGTCATGAGGCACACTTTGTGGCTCCAACCCTTGGGGGTCCCCAAAGACCTTCAGCAGAAGGTGGGGGACCTACTGCTCAACAAACAACACTCGTTCACTGAAAAAGACGACAATGTCCTGCATTCCGGGAAGGACTCTCATATTATACTGCGCATGCTGGGGGTGTACACCCCCTCCAAATGAACTCAGTACTCTCCCTATCATGGGCTGCAGAACAGTTCCAAAAGCAGCCACAATGATACGAGTCCCATCAGCGGCACAGGCCCCAGCAGTGCAAGTCTCATCAGCAACAATACCAGCAATCCAGAGTGTCCCACCCTCATCAGCCCAAGCAGCAGTTTTGAGGGTTTGTTTGGGAGCTTGAGAGATCTTCCTGATTCAGCTATCTCACAGTCTGGTTGCCATCCATTCCACCACCTCCTATGCCCCTTTTTCCATCACTGGACTGCCATTACTTCGGATAAATGGGTCCTGGAATTAGTGGCCCGGGGTATTCCATCCCCTTTACCTCTACCTCAGTACCTGTCCCTCTTCAGGGATCCTTCTCACAAGAATCTACTCAAGCAAGAGGTACAGCACCTTTTGCACCTGGGCACTGTCGAGCCCGTCCCAGCAGATTTTCAGGGCTGGGGGGTTCTACTCCACAAAGATGCATGATATGCACATGTTTAGGAGCTTTGGTCTGTTCATAAAGCAACATAATGGAACTTCTCTCGCAGATCAGAAAATCACCTTTAGAGATGTGGAGATGCCAATAGCGATCCTGGGAAATCCAGCTTACACCTTGCTCCCTTGCTTACTCTCGGGGTAAACAGCCTTTAAAACAACTAAACAAACATACAGAATCAAGAATAGACTTTCCAGGCAGGATTTTGAATCATACTTAATGTTTACAATATACTCTCATTCACTGTTAACTACTTTTCACATCCATTCTCTCCTAGATACTTGCAGCTGGGGAGGATGGGAAAGACAGTTCTATTCCACCATTCTATTCCCGCTCTGGTTATGCAGCAAGCCAATTACTCTTATTACTAAGGGTATTTGGTTCTTAAATACTCCCAGAACTCCCATATGCATCTGATGAAAAACTTTGGACAAGACCAAAGTAAAATCCACCACTGAGAAGTGTCAGAGAGGAAGCCGTGTGAGTCTGTATCCACAAAAACAATAAATCCTGTGGCACCTTATAGACTAATAGATTTATTAGAGCATAAGCTTTCATAGGCAAAGACCGACTTTGTCAGATGCACGTAATCATGAAAAGAGGTTTCTGTTAAAAGGGGATGATTTCTCATACACCTATTTCACTTGAGTTTTCCACTCACCTGTCTGTTTGTGAGTGGTTGCTTTATTAGGAGAAGTAGGGTAAACTTTTTGTCCTTCTCTTTCCTCCCAGGTTATCTTCTCTCCATTATTGCCAACACTAATAATTACCTGTATTCATTAAGCATTACCACATGGAATTTTTCAGTCAGTTTGAAGGTCATAAATCCTGATTCGATAGGCTTGAGAAAACAAAACTCCAATGAGCTACTGAGTAGCTATTGTCCTTCAGTGCTGCTGTACTGTGTTGGTTCCACAGTATTAAAGAAACAAGGTGGGTGACTGTGAGATAATATGTTTTATTGGTGATGACGGTGGTGAGAGAGCCAAGCATTGAACTGTACACACAACCTGAAGAATTGCTCTGTGTAAGTTGGAAAGCTTGTCTGTCTTACTGCACCAGCTTCTGTCGCGCACTAACAGAAGCTGGTCCAATAAAAGATATTACCTCACCCACCTTGTCTAATTATTGTACTGTTTATTTGCTTCCTTTTAAAATTGCTGAAGCAAAAGAAGGGCATTTCTAGAGCCAGATCGCTCACTCATGTAAGTGACAGCATAAGTGGGTTGTGTAACTGGCCTAAGTGCAGCATTGAGCTTTTACTGCATAGCATGGACTTGATCTATCTGACATGGAAAGCAATTGAAAAACCTACACTGATTTCTATGAGAAATAGGTCAGGCCATGTGTCCATGTAATTGAGAACTTGTGTGCAATTTGATTCTGCTTTATCTTTTGACTTTCAACTACTATTAAATCTATAGTTGGATATTGTAATTTATAGATATCTAAGATTATGGTAAAAGAAATAGCACTGTTTAGGGTGTAGACTAGCGCAGGTGACAGGGAATCCAGAGACTGGGGTTCTATTCTCTACTGCATCACTGACTTGCACAGCAGTTCTATCTGTACTATAGCATACAGATAAACATATGAAACCTTTATAAAGCATGCATATGCAAGGTACTGAAACTTTTTAAATTTTTAAATTTTTAAAAAACCAAAGTGCAGTATTCTTAACCTTAATTTATTCAATGGCAATTTCAAAACTAGCTTATTACAATGCAGTTTTTTTCCCCAAAATGTTGTAATGGCGTTCAGAATTACATAAATACAATAAAAATCATGATTAATCCAGAGAAAACAATCTCAAATGAGTCAACTAGGAATTATAACAATGTATCACTCCATTCCTATCTATCATTTTATTTTATAAGTAAATAGTGTAATTTGTTTAAATTCATTTCAAAAAGTGCTATAATATTGATTGAACTCTGTGGTCGAGTCTTTATTTATTGACATTAATACGCTAAAAACCATCTCTATAATGAGAATTAGTTTCTCATCTTGAATAACTTTAAATTTTCAAATTACATTTGAATGTTGCATCTTGTAACATGCTAATTGTTTTAAAATTTTTAAAAATTGTCAAATCTTCAACAGTCATCAGCTTAATGAAACTCCTAATGCAAAAATACTTGCATAGTCAGTTTGACTTTTTACGGTTGCATTTAATCCTCACAGGTCTTCACTTAATCTTAGTTCGTGCATTTTACAATTAAATTTGAATATTTTGTGGTAGTATATCATACTCATGGTGATATTGTGAAAAGAACGCTATAGTTGAACAAAATAAAACAGAGCTTGCATACTTTTGCATTAGTATCATAGTGTCACTATTAATGACCCTATAATTATGGTATCTTATGACGCATAGACTGTGCACCAAGATATGTTGTCATACCAGAAACTGCAAAGGTTCCCCAAAACTGGTCTATTTCAGACAATAAAAGGGGTACATAATGTACATTAAAAACTACTTCAGTTTCTTTGAATTGATTCCAGTACATATTTAAATACATTTAACTATCAGCTTTCTATCAGGAAATAATGTCCATATTTTCAAACAGTGGAAACTATTTTATTGTAACTTATGAGTGCCCTTGAAACCAATGTTCAGTGCTTTAAGAAAAAGAAGTGGGTTTTCAAAGAAATGCAGTATGGAAAGTATACAAAGGCAACATTTTGCATGTGGAAGCCTCCTATCTGAATTGGAACCAAATAGTTCTCATTGGAAAGGCATTTACTTCTCCACACCTAGTTACCTCCTGAGGAAAGATTGACAGTTTCACCAAATTAATTATTTTAATGATAGCATGCTAAGCATCCTCAGCTCTTTAGTAAAGCTTTCATATCAGGTCCCCTGTGTCATTTTTATATCATGTCACTCAGTTCCATAAATTTAAGGAACTAAAGCTGTTAACTTTTTCAATGACTATTGTAATATTAGAGATTACTGGTACCTAATGAATAGCAAGAAAAAGAGATTAAGCTCTAAGAAATGGATCATATGCTTTGGCTTTATTTGTTTGTTTTTGTCTATATAGCTTGAAAATGTGTGATATTCTGTTAGACATGACTTTAAAGTCACTGCATGCCCTACTGTAAGTTAAACACTAGAATACAAACACCTATATTAACTCTGAAACAGACAATAAAATAAGAAAACACATTTCCATTTTCCGACTGACCTCAATCTCTGAATGAGGTCCCCTGCATGTTACATTAGCAAGCTGGGCTCCATTACACTGCTGCACGCTCTACTCAATCTACTGAAATATTGATTTTTCTTTTTTTTTTTTTACAGAGCACACACACTGTAAAAATCAATATTCCCATACAAACAGCAGATTGACAACAGCACAGCTGAGGAGGATTGACCCAACATGGTGGTTCCAGGCCTAGAGCCTGGGGATAGCCTGGGAATGAGAAGTAAAAAAAAAAAAAATAAATAAAGCATTGGGAAAGAAACAGCAAAACCAAGAGTGGAAAAGGAAAAGCACGGCAAAGGCAAATATGAGTAGATGGGAGAGGAAGAATGCCTTATGGCTAAAGGACGCAGACAGATGGAAGGAGGTAGGATTTCTGGTTTGGATGACAAAGCAGTAGAAGGAAAGGAAATTAGGCATTTAAAGAAAAAAAAAAACCTTTCTTCCCCCCAAAATCCCCAAATATACTGCAAAGGTATAATAAAATATTGCATCAAACTATTTTTATTTCATAGTATAAACTAAAAACTGAAGCACTTCCATTTTTTCATGGTATTTTTTTCTTCTTGATCTTTTACAGGGAGTGACAATTTATGTAAATTACTAGCTCTGTCCTTGATTCTATAACATGACTTTAGGAAACCACACAGATGCAGAATGCTACCCCTGCAATCAAGGTATGCAGGGCTTGGGCCTGGTATCTGCACTTCCGCTCACAGTCAAGGCTGCATTGGACTAAGCATGTGCATGAGTACTCCCAGGCTTGAGGCCTGAATAACAGCAGGCTGAGCCTTCCACTACTCATCCAGACAAAAGTCTAATTAACTTGAATAGCAGTTTTGCCAGAAAAATGGAAATTTGCCTCCATGTCACAAGGTTCCCATTTTGCTACCCTAATATTGTTCTACTGACGGTAATTAATCCAGTGTTTCTTTATATTATAATCATTTTATTTCTATTCTGTTTATGTGCCTTTTCCATCTTGAACACAGCCCATACCTAATGTCACATGGAAGCCTCATTCATGTACTGAGGTACTCATGCTTCTGTAGTGTAGTGGTTGTCACATTTGCCTGACATTCATGTACTGAGTTTTTGATACTTTTAACAAACACCATAGAAGACACTTGAGAGACGCATCATGTAGAAAAAATGGCTTTCCTACAATTGCTTGGTGATAGTCTAATGGAAAACAAACAGCAACTTCTCCAGCAGGTGGATCCTGCATGACCTTCTCATCAAACAAAACACCCCCTTGTGCAAAGTGAGATCTCTGTGCAGCACCCCAAACACGCAGCTCATTGCACAAATGAGAGCCTGCACTATCACTACATTCCTAAACTTAACTAGATTAAGAAAAGCCCTGGTGCAGCTCTTCAACCATATACATAGCTGTGCTAAGGGACAGCTTCCACGAAGCAGCTCAACCACGCACCCCACTGCATTCAGGGAGAGCCCCATGCAGCACCCCTGCCATGCATCCTACTGCAGTAAAGAAGAGACCCATGCAGCGCCCAGCCAGGCGCCCCCCTGCACTAAGGGCGAGCCCTCGCGGCACCCAGCCACGCGCCTCCTGCACTACGGGACGGCCCCCTGCACGTCCCCCTCCCAGCCGCTTCTGCCCCGGGATGGGCGTGGCCCAGCTACGGCCCCTCCCCCCGCTCTCCGCCTGCGAGCTCGCGGCTTGGCGCGGAGCTGCTACAGCAGCCGTGACCTCTGACCCCGGCCGCCGCCAGCCAATGAGAGCGCAGCTCGTCTCCGAACCCAAAATTTCCACGTCGGCAAAAGTCAAGATGGAGCGCAGCGCAGCGCAGCGGGGCTGGGGGCGGCCAGGGCAGCGCCGGGCCCGGGGGCGCCGGCCGCACAGCTCCTACACGGGACGCAGCCCCCCTCCTCCCGCCTGCCTCGGGGGGCCGCCGCCGCCGCGGCTCGTGCGGCGGCACCGGGGGCTGCTGCGGCCGGAGCGTCAGCTGCCGCGCCGGACCTGTTGCGTCGGGAGCTGCGGCCGCTCCAGGTGCGGGCCGGGGCGGACCACGGGGGCCCCTGCGCAGGTGGGGTGCAGGGGCTGCCCGGGGCCGGGGGTGGGCGGCTGAGGTGGGGTCTCGCCGCCCTGCGTGGCTGGGAGAGGACGGATGAGGAAGCCTCGCTGGAGCCCCGGGCGGGCTGGCCAGCTTGTGCTGTCAGCGCTGGGCCCTGCTTGGCCACCCACGGCCCTGCGCTGGAGGTGCCAACTTGCCCCAAGTCCCCAGGCGTGCCCTGTGGTGTGCTGGCAGCCCAGGGTGGCCACCTTCCGCGCGACGCTAGAGTAGTGGCTCTCCCTAGCGAGCTGGGAAACACCAGCAGCTGGACTCGTGTAAGTCACTGGTGACACGACCAGCTGTTCCTGGATTATTTCAGTCTGTTATCCAAGCCAGCTGCTGATGCGGGGGGAAGGTGTCACTGCAGCTAGCACAGACTGGAGCAGCCTCTTAGCTCTGAGGCTGGGCTTTTCCTTACTTCTGGGGACCAGATTCACTGCTGAGTCGATTGGTTAATGAAAGGGGCTCCCCTCTAACTGTCCGTATTCTCCCTTTCCAGAAAGGGGGCCCTGCGCTTGAAGAAAATCTTGGTACCTGTAACTCGGGAGGATTTAGTCTCTTGAGGCAAAGTTCTGTGACACTCAGACTCTGATTATGATAGAAGTCAGTGCACTACAGAACTTTGTCTCTGGGGGCTGTAGCAGCAAAGGGGTTAATGCAGCAGCCCTGAGAGGCTCAGGTGGACACGTCACTACAATCTCCTTCTGAAAGGAGGTGGGATAGAAGGAGAGAATGAAATAGGAATAGGAGAGCAGACTAGAGTTCACTTCATTTCAATAACTGCTTTGGGCTTGAAATAAAGACTTTGCTTTTATAATCTAATGGCCTACGATCTCTGAAATCTTAGATCAAAAATAGCTCAACATCTGGGTGTCTGAAAGTTATTTAAATGAGACCAGTTTGGCTGCAAGTATAAATGTGAAACTAAATGTGGAGCTTAGAGCTAGCAATTAGTGGTCATATTAATGTGTTGGGAACTGATTCTGTTTCCCAAATCTTTGTAGTCATTGTATAAAGGTTATGGAAGTCTCTTCAGAAACCTTAGAATTTTGGTGAACTATTGTCGGAGTTATTTAATGGAAGGCTGTTTTAACTAGAGTGGAAGAAATGACTTGGTACTCTTCATTAGCAGGATCTAGGAAATGTTCCACTCTAACTATTACCATCCTCTGAAATTAGCATATTCTTGTGGTGTGCTGCAATGAGTGACCTTCACTTAGAAATGTGAACTGCTATTTGTTGTTTGAGTCCAAGTCACTTTGTTGCTGTTTGTTTTGTTTTTTTTAAGTGGGCTACTCTGTCAACATTTCTATTTAAGTATTTTTAGAAATCATCTTTTTTGCGTGAAAAAGTTTTGATGGACAGGTATGAATCGCTGTTTAATAGACAGATGTGATGAAGACACTGATCCGACCCACATGCTACAGTAGCAGATGTTGCTGATCACAGTGATGGGTGAGTTGGGTTTGAATGTGAACAGATATTCAGTCAGTTCCAGAATGAACTTACCCAAGATCACCTTCATTTGACTTAAACTGAGCTCTGATATTAGCCTGGCAAAGGTATGTAGCTAGCAACAGCATAGCATGCATTTATACCCTTCAGAAATATAGCATAATAGTAATTACAGTGATAAATATAAAATTTTTTAAAGACAGGCAGAATCAAAAGGTTGCTGTCATGATAGAGGTAATTGTTTGAATAGCAGTTAAAAAAATAAAAGGGGGGGGGGGTTTGGTCATGGGCTGTTTATAACAAATAATGCCTTCAGATAGCCCTTCAGAAACAGTAGCTTCTCCAGCAAATAGTTGCATTGTATCATGGAGTACATATTACCACTTTTTCTGATGGGGTTTGGTGTTCCTTAGTTTTTTAATGACTAATGATTTTCCACTACCTAAATTGACTCTCCCTGTAAGTTCATACCTGAAAGGTAAAGATAGAGCTCACTGTAAATTGGGCTGCACTATGAAAAGCTATTCTAAATATCTGTAGTTTCTTTTCCCCAAATGATTGAATCAAACGATAAGTGAAGTGAGGATCATTTAGTGAAAGGTAATCTGTGTCGTCAATTTTATGGCTGTATTTAAGGGTTTATGAAATCTTTTTTCCAGACCAGTTTCTGGTTATTGCCCGTTGTTTTTAAAGTGTAGACTATGTAGTTGTTTTAAATTTAGGAGAAGGCTTGGGTACTTTTCTGTGCAGCTGTTTATCAGTATGGCTGTGGAGCAACACCTTTTATTGTCAAGGCTAAAGTCCCAGTGCTTATTTAACTTAGGAGTGGTTTCTGTCCCTATATAAAATACACAATGGGAGTTACTGTTTTTCTGTGGCTTGTATTTGTTCACAAGCAGCAGGCCTTAAGCAAAAGGGGCTTGCTTGTTTTTTAACTAGTATTCAAATAACCTGCATTCTCAATTAACTGACATGTGAGTGGCCAGTGGCTCCTCTGCGTTCCCACCCGATACCCATTGCTCAGAGTGGCTCACAGCATGGCACTCTGTCCAGTGTGGCTAACGGCGCAGTGCACCACCCAGAGTGGTGGCATGGCCATGCGTGAGTTGCCCAGAGTGGATCCCTGCGCAGCGCCCTGCCCAGACTCTATTGGAATATCTGGCAACCTCCCGGTCTCGGGGGCTGCCGGATATTGAAGAGTTTATTGTGTAAGATATTTGGAGTTTAGCTTAGCACAGAACAGATCCAGGATTGGTGTAGAAGAACCAAGTTTTTATGTTTCAATGTAAGCCCTGAGTCAGTTAACAGTTGGTCTGGATTTACGCTAGTGTAAAGATCAGAATCTGGCTTTAAATAAAAGCTGAATTCATTTTCGTGCCTTCCTCCAAATTGAACATGTAAGTTCTGGGTTCAATTTTTTTTACTTGTTCTACTCACCTAAGGCATCCTGCTGTAGGTCAGTATGCTGAGATGTGAGTAAATTTGTCCCTGCCACTTTCTCACAATGTGCATTTTAGCTAATTAGGGCATGTGACACACACTGTATGCCAGTTTTCAGATGGGAGTAATACTTGTACAGTGCGTTTTAAGTGGCGCTTGCTTAAGTTTTGATAGCAGATGGTCAGGTGACCAGAGCAGGTCTGGGAAAAAATAAAACAAACAGTTCAAGAAGTGTACTACTTGTGCCAGACAGGTTCTACTAGTCATGTAGAGGGTGATTGCTTTCCAGTTCACCTTTTCACTTTGTCTACTCAAAACCCTGCGTTTTTTGAAGTACCTATTTAAAAATTGGCCTATTGTACATAAAGTTTTCATAAGTAGCATTTTCTAAGTCGTCAGAGTATAGTATAAAACATTCATTGTTTAAGAATAACATTTTAAAATATACCCTTAGAGCCATGAGGGCCTGCCCCTGGGTTCAGTCATCAAGAATTTGAGGAAAAAGTAAACTGTTACCTTGCTCAAATGTTAATCTAATAGTTTTTTATTCATTTTTCTTATATTTAAGTAATAACATCTGACTGCTAAACTATATGCTTGCATCAAAATAACTTATTTTGAGGGTGGATTGTAGGGAGGGCAGTTTCTACTGTGGGTTGTCAGACATAATAGTTCACAGAATAATCTGAACTGATATATTGCATTTGGAAATTAAATGCCATAAAGAAAGGAAAGTGGGTATTTAAATGTATTGGGCTCTCATAGCAAGAAGGTACCCCATTCTGCATGCTTGTGCAAGTGTCAGATGGGTGGCTTATTTGAGATTGTAGGCTAAATTGTAGCAGAAGTGAGGGGAAGAATGAAGACTTTTTATCTAGAAGTCACACAATGCAGAGTGAAAGTCTGATATTTTCTGTGTATGGTTTTTACAGAATTTTAATATTGTCCTTTACTGAAATTACTTGGTGTAAAGTGATTGCTGAGATTCAGTTTCATTAATGATCACAGATGAATCTTCAGAAATAAATGATAATCAACCATTATACGTGTAAGCAGAAACTGTGTTTTAAAATGAATAAAATAAGTGTTCACTAAACAGAACATACCTGATATCAGAAAGTTCTCGGTTTAATTTCTGGTTTATTTTGATCCAGCTCTTCTATCCCAGTGTGTGAATTCCAGAGGCATGAAGATCACTTCTGCTCTGACTCAAAAGGTGCAATTACAAATCTGAATGTCTAAATCTCATGTGTTTTTTGTGGCTCTTGGTTATTGAGACTGACCTTTCGCAAATTCTTGGGGAAAGACAATGAATTTCTTGCATTACACTCATGTCAGCTACACAGGTCATCCAATTACACAACTCAGTAGTGTTCTGCAGCTGTGCAAAAATATAGCCCTTGGTCAGAATCTGTGGGAGCCAAGATGCTGAAAACAATTTGAATAAGTGAATTCTCATGGACAGAGAACTATTAAAAAAGTTGCTTTAATAGTCTGTATATTGTTTTGAGGGGAAAGTAGGAAAGCTACAAAAGATTGTTTACAAATGTCACTCAAATTAAGCTCTGCTTCCTGCATATGCTAATTTTTCCTGCTCTTGAAGTCACATTTTTAACCATTAGAACGATTTTTATTTCTTAACACAAATAACTTTCTTTGCTGGGTGTTAATTTCAGCACAGTAAGTTGGATGTATAGGTCATACTAGACCCCTGGAGGTGAAGCATTGAAATCTCTAATTCTAATTAGTGTGAATAATTGCACAGTGACTAGCAGGTGTAAAGTAGGTAAAATTTAGCCTCAAGGGATTCAGCACTTATTAAGCACTTGCCTGCAGAATACTACAGTTACAGAAGCATGAAATCTTGTAGAACACTGTCTGCATATATGAAAAACCAGACTACATTATCAAGGAATGTTACTTCCATATATTATTCTAATTTTGCTCTCTGGAAAAGCAGTGGAACTAAATACAAGAAAATCATGACTGATTCATTTTGGGTACCAAATCTATTTTCAGCATTTGGTTGAGTGGCTTCCTGCAAGTTTTCTTTCTCCCCTGTGTAAAACAAGGGGGGCACTGTTTAAAGTAATTGCTCAGTACTGCTACCCTACTGCTGAATGTTCTGTAAGTGTAATGGGTGAGTCTTAATTTATTTTGTTAAATACATATCTGACTATGTAGTGTTGAGCTGTGGAACCTACATAATGCCTGTCCCAATATGTGGTGTATATTATCCAGTGCATCAAATGCCCCAGCAACTGCTATATGTGTGAAACCAACAGAGCATTATTCCTTTTGAAGGAAATCCTATAGAAAAAAGATAAATACAGTATCATCTGCAGGCCAACACTTTTTTTCATAAAGCAATTGCTGTATGGCTGACCTCCGTCCTAATCAAATGACACCTGCAACCAAACTTTTTAAAAGACTTATTTGCTGGCATTCTTAACTCTGCTGCTGGACTCTTACTAACCCAGGGACTTAACACCTAGTCTGCGTCTACACTCCCCCTCCCTTTCAGAAGGGGCGTGTAACCACAGTGGCTCAAAAATGCTAATGAAGTGCTGATATGAATGTTAAGCACCTCATTTGCATAATTGCAGCCACTCACCACATCCAAAGTGCTGCTTTCGAAATCCAAACTAGCCATGTAGACTCAATTCCTTTGAAAGGAAGCCCTGTTTTCAAAAGCACCCTTCTTCCTAATATTTTTTCAGGAAGAAGGGTGCTTTCGAAAGCGGGGCTTCCTTTGAAGGAACCCTGTCTACATGGCTAGTTTGGATTTCAAAAGCAGCACTTTTGATATGGTGAGTGGCTGCCATTATGCAAATGAGTCACTGAAGATTTGTATCAGTGCCTCATTAGCATTTTTGATCTGCTGTATTTACATGCCCCTTCTGAGAGGGAGGGGGAGTGTAGCTGCAGCCCCACTGTTTATGGCTCATTACAACATACTAAAATCTTCCTTTGTTTTACACAGACGGGTGTTGCCTGTTTCATTTTAAGTTGAGTCCTGCACCATGTGCAAGTCCGTTATGCTTTGCATTTTTTGTATTTTTGTATTTGGGCTTTGTCTACATTACCACTTCTTTCAGGAGAATGGTTATAGATAAGGCCTGTGAAAAAACCACCCCCTTGACCAACATAAGCTTCACCAGCAAAAGGGCTGGTGTGGACAGTACTATGCCTGCAGGAGAGGCTCTCCTGCTACAGCAGCTGCGGGGCATAGCCACAGTTGGATGGTGGTCAGGTGCTAGTAGCTGGGGCAGGGCCTGAGAAGAAGCAGGACTAAGTGGTGCTCCCACCTCGACTCCTGTGGGGGCTGATGCAGGCCATGCACCTGCCCCGCTTCTTCCTCCCGGTACAGCATCCTTGCTTTTCATCCCCCCTCCCTCCTGCAGCCTCCGAACCAGCTGTTGTGAGGCTACCCTAACTTGTAAGAAAAAGATTAGAACTACTGATAAGTAAAGAAACTGAATGTAACAAGTGTCTTAGAATATTAAGTTTAGCTGGTGTGTTTTTATTTTGTTTTTCTTAGTAACTTTCTTTGATCTATGTTCTACCACTTGTGGCCACTTACCCTACTTTCCATACTTAATAAATCACTTTTGTTTATTAATAAACTCAGTGTAAATAATTATCTGGGCCTGGGGGACAGAAATATCTGTGCATAGCCCTCTTTCATTGAATACTAATAAGCATGATCTTACATGCGTAGCTTACAGTATTATTCCACCCCTTCTGGGGTAAGCATAAGATGGATTTATCTGGGGTTGTGGTCACATTGGGCCTGTGCACGTGGGTGCTGTTCAAGTCCCTTTGACTGAGCCTTCCCACAGGTAAGCTGTTCTCAGTATCTGTATTGCTTTGCTATAGGCTGTGCTCCCCCTGCCCCCACTCCACCCCCGAATTCTGTGCAAGTGTTGGAGGAGACTGAAGAGTCTGACTCAGCAGGACGGAAAGGTGGGACGTCCCCAAGGGCATCTTTTAGAATCCCAGTGGTGTCTTAAAATATCAAATGACAGACCCAAGAGGATCTCTGTGGCCGAACTTGTCACAATAGTGTAGTTTATATTTAACTATGACACTTTAAGACAGGAGCTGTAAAAGAAGTAACTTTACTGTTGCTTCCAGTGATTAGGTCAAGCTTAGAAATGCCTCCTGAAGGGAAAGCTCTTGAAAGAAGATAGTGGTGTATACAAGAAGAAAGGAAGGCACTGAATTCATAGAATACTTCAACCGGAAGGGACCTCAAGAGGTCATCGAGTCAAGCCCACTGCCCTCATGGCAGGACCAAGTACTGTCTAGACCATCCCTGATAGACATTTATCTAACCTGTTCTTAAATATCTCCAGCGATGGGAGATTCCCCAACCTCCCTAAGCAATTTATTCCAGTGTTTGACCACCCTGAGAAATAGGAACTTTTTCCTAATGTCCAATCTAAACCTCCCTTGCTGCAGTTTAAGCCCATTGCTGCTGCTTCTGTCTTCCGAGGCCAAGAACAAGTTTTCTCCCTCCTCCTTATGACGCCCTTTTAGATACCTGAAAACCTCTATCATGTCCCCCCTCAATCTTCTCTTTTCCAACATAAACATGTCTGGTTCTTTTGGCCTTCCTTCTTAGGTCATGTTCTCTAGACCTTTCATCATTCTTGTTGCTCTTTTCTGGACCCGCTCCAATTTCTCCACATCTTTCTTGAAATGCCATCCCCAGAACTGGACACAATACTCCAACTGAGGCCTAACCAGTGCAGAGCAGAGCGGAAGACTGGCTTCTTGTATCTTGCTCACAACACACCTGCTAATGCGTCCCAGAATCATGTTTGCTTTTTTGCAACAGCATCACACTGTTGACTTATATTTAACTTGTGGTCCACTATGACCCCTAGGTCCCTTTCTGCCACACTCCTTCCTAGGCGGTTGCTTCCCATTCTGTATGTGTGAAACTGATTTTTCCTTCCTAAGTGGAGCACTTTGCATTTGTCTTTATTAAACTTCATCCTGTTTCCCTCAGACCATTTCTCCAATTTGTCCAGATCATTTTGAATTTTGACCCTATCATCCAAAGCAGTTGCAACCCCTCCCAGCTTGGTATCATCTGAAAACTTAATAAGCGTACTTTCTATGCCCATATCTAAATCGTTGATGAAGCAGTTGAACAGAACCAGTCCCAAAACAGACCCCTGCAGAACCTCACTTGTTATACCTTTTCAGCAGGATTGGGAACTATTAGTAACTACTCTGTGAGTATGGTTATCCAGCCAGTTTTGCACCCACCTTGTAGTAGCCCCATCTAAGTTGTATTTGCCTCATTTATTGAAAAGAATGTCATGTGAGACTATATCAAATGTCTTAGTAAATCTAGGTATACCGCATTCACCACTTCTCCCTTATGCACAAGGCTTGTTATCCTATCAACGAAAGCTATCAGATTGGTTTGACATGATTTGTTCTTTACATATCCATGCTGGCTGTTCCTTATCGCCTTCCAAGTGTTTGTTTGCAGATGATTTCCTTAATTAATTGCTCTTTATCTTTCCTGGCACAGAAGTTAAACTGACTGGTCTGTAGTAACAGAGAGAAAGGCATGCTAGTCTATATGCTGTTAAAACAAAAAAGCAGTCCAGAAGCACTTTAAAGACTAACAAAATAATTTATTAGGTGATGAGCTTTCGTGGGACAGGCTCACTTCTTCAGATCATAGCAATGCCAGAACAGACTCAATATTTAAGGCACAGAGAACCAAAAATAGTAATCAAGGTTGACAAATCAGAAAAATATTATCAAGGTGAGCAAATCAGAGACTAGAGGGGCAGTGGGGGGGGCGGGGGGGAGTCAAGAATTAGATTTACCCAAGTGTGCAAAAGAGCCTCTATAATGACCTAGAAAATTCACATCCTGGGTCAAACCACGTGTTAATGTGTCAAATTTGAATATAAAAGAGTTCAGCAGCCTCCATTTCAAGAATGTTGTGAAAATTCCCCTTCAGTAAGACACAAACCTTCAGGTCATTAACAGAATGGCCCACTCCAGTAAAATGCTGAGTGACCGGTTTGTGGATAAGGAGTGTCTTTGTCTGTTCTGTGCCCTTTAATTCTTTGTCTAAGAGAGTTTGAAGTCTGTCCAATATACAAAGCATCTGGGCATTGTTGGCACATGATGGCATATATGATGTTAGCTGAGGAACATGAGAACGTGCCCATGATTCTGTGAATAACCTGGTTAGGTCCAGTGATGGTATCTCCAGAATAGATACGTGGACAAAGTTTGGCAACAGGCTTTGTTGCAAGGAAAAGTCCCAGGACTGGTGTTCCTGCGGTATAGACTGTGATCATTGGTGAGAATCCTCATAAGGTTGGGAGGTTGTCTGTAGGAGAGAACAGGCCTGTCATCTAGGGCCTTCTGGAGTGTAGCATCCTGATTAAGTATAGACTGTTAGTCTTTAATAATGCCTTGCAGTGGTTTGAGTTGGGGGCTGTAGGTAATGACCAGTGGTGTGGTGTTCTTGGCTTTTTTGAGCCTATCTTGGAGTAGCTGGTCTCTGGGTATTCGTCTGGCCCTGTCGATTTTTGTTTTTTATTTCTGCTGGTGGGTAATTCAGGTTTATGAATATTTGGTAAAGATCTTGAATATTTGGTGAAGACTGAAAACTCTTCCTTGCAACAAAGCCTGTTGCTAACTTTGTCCACATATCTGTTCTGGAGATACCATCACTGAAGGTTTGTGTCTTATTGAAGAGGAATTTTCACAACAGATTGGAAAGAGAGGCTGCTGAACTGTTTTATAGTCAGATTTGACACATTAACACATAGTTTAAACCAGGATGTGAATTTTTTAGGTCGTTATGGGGGCTCTTTTGCATACTTGGCTTAATCTAATTCTTGACTCTTCCCCCTGCCTCTTCTGCCCTTCTAGTCTCTGATTTGCTCACCTTGATATTTTTCTGATTTGTCAATCTTGATTACTATTTTTGGTTCTCTGTGCCTTAAATATTGAGTCTGTTCTGGTATGGCTATGATCTGAAGAAGTGGGTCTGTCCCACAAAAACTCCATCTTCTAATAAATTATTTTGTTAGTCTTTAAAGTGCTACTGGACTGCTCTTTTGTTTTGACTGGTCTGTAGTTTCCTTCGTTGTTCTTATTCCCCTTTTTTATAGATGGGTGCTATATTTGCCCTTTTCCAGTCTTCTGGAATCTCTCCTGTCTCCCATGAGTTTTTCCAAAGATGATAGAGGAGGTATCTGAGCCTTTAGGTATCAGATCCTTGGGTGTTCTAGGATGCATTTAATCAGGCCCTGCTGACTTGCATACATCTAACTTTTCTAAGTGATTTTTAATTTGTTCTTTTATTTTATCTTCTAAACCTACCCCTTTCCCACTAGCATTCACTATGTTAGGCATTCCTTCTTCAGACTTCTCGGTGAGGACTGAAATAAAGAAGTCACTAAGCATCTCTGCCATTTCCAAATTTCCTGTTACTGTTTCTCCCTCCTCACTGAGCAATGGGCCTACCCTGTCCTTGGTCTTCCTCTTGCTTCTTATGTATTTATAAAATGTCTTCTTGTTTCCCTTTATGCCTGTAGCTAATTTGAGTTCATTTTGTGCCTTTGCCTTTCTAATCTTGCCCCTGCATTCCTGTGTTGTTTGCCTGTATTCGTCCTTTGTAATTTGTTCTAGTTTCCATTTTTTATATGATTCCTTTTTTTTTTATTTTGAAATCATGCAAGATCTCCTTGGCTTAACCAGCAGTCTTTTGCCATATTTTCTATCTTTCCTACACAGTGGAGTAGCTTGCTTTTGGTCCCTTAATAATGTCCCTTTGACAAACTGCCAACTGCCCTTAGTTTGTTTTTCTCCTCAGTCTTGCTTCCCATGGGACCTTACATACCCGCTCTGAGTTTACCAAAATCTGCCTTCCTAAAATCTGTTGTCTCTATTTTGCTATTTTCCCTTCTATCCTTCCTTAGACTTGTGAACTCTATGATTTCATGATCACTTTCACCCAAGCTGCCTTCTACTTCCAAATTCTCAATCAGTTCCCCCCATTTGTTAAAATCAAATCTAGAACAGCTTTCCCCCGGTAGCTTTTTCAACCTTCTGAAATAAAAATTTGATGCCAGTGCAGTCCAAGAACTTATTGCATAGTCTGTGCCCTGCTGTGTTAGTTTCCCAACATATATCTGATAGCTGAAGTCCCCCATCACTACCAACTCCTGGGCCCTGGATGATTTTGTTAGTTGTTTAAAAAAAGCCTCATTCACCTCTTCCACCTGGGTGATGTCCTGCTAGGAATCTACTACAGGCCACCTACCCTTGTTGTTTATCCTTTTTAGCCTAACCCACAGACTCTCAACACATCCGTTTATGTTCATCTCCAAGTGTGTACATTTTCAATATATTAGGCAACACCTCCCTTTTTCCCCTGTCTATCCTTCCTGAGCAAGCTGTACCCTTCCATACCAACATTCCAATCGTGTATTATGCCACCAAGTTTCTATGATGCCAATGATGTCAGTTGTATTTATTTATCAGCATTTCCAGTTCTTCTTGCTTATTACCCATACTTCTTGCATTTGTGTATAGGCATCCAAGATATTTATTTGATCTTGCCTCCCAGTTTTGCCCTGACTCTCCTTTTACTCTGCCCTTATAGCCTGTGCTTCCTCCCATTTCCGACCCATCTCCCAGGTCTCCATATTCTTCACTTACCTGTGGGCTTTGCTCCCCTGTCCCTGTCAAACCTAGTTTAAATCCCTCCTCACTAGGTTAGCCAGCCTGTGTCCAAATAGGCTTTTCCCTCTCCTCAAAAGTTGAATGCCATCTCTGCCTAGCAGTCCTTCCTGGAATAGCATTCTGTGGTCAAGGAAGCCAAAGCCCTCCTGGCAACACCATTTTCGCAGCCAGGCATTCACCTTTAGGATGCACCTGTCTCTGCCTGGGCCCCTACTTTTGACAGGAAGGATAGAAGAGAATACCACCTGTGCCCCAAATTCCCTCACCTGTACTCCCAGAGCCCTGTAGTCTTGATCTGCTCAGTGTCACACCTCACAGTATCGTTAGTGCCCACGTGGATGAGTAGCATGGGGTAGTAGTCAGAGGGCCAGATAATCCTTGACAACACCTCCATAACGTCTTGGATACAGGCCCCCAACAGGCAGCATACTTCCTGATATGAAATGTCAGGGCAGCAGATGGCAAAGGCTCACGTCCCCCTGTCTGATCTGATTTGTTTTTTGTCTCTTGATAAGTACTGTTGATACTGGGCCATTTCCACCTTGCTGAATAGACCTTGTCAGCTCTGGCCCTCCCTCTTACTGGGACCCCACTCTTTAAATATGTGTCTGGTGAAGCAGGTCTTTGCCCACAAAAGCTTATGCTCCAAAATATCTGTTAGTCTATAAGGTGCCACAAGACTTCTTGTTGTTCTTGAAGCTACAGACTAACACACGGCTACCTCTCTGATACAGGGCAACAGAGGGGCGCCTCTGTCCCCTCAGAAGAGAATCTCCAACCACCACTACTCCACGTTTTGTCTTTGCAGTGGTGGCAGCTGATGTCCTAGCCTTGGGGGTACAAGGCTTCTCTGCTGTACGGGGTGATTTCTTGTCTCCTGTATCAAGCAGAGCATAATGGTTTTCAAGTGCCATGGTGGGAGGGTTTGGAGCAGGGGTGGAGCACTGCCTACTGCCAGAAGTAATCAGCTGCCAGTGTCCACCCTGAGCCATCTCCTCCTCCACCAGTGGTGTGTCAGCAGTCCTGTGTACTGGGACAGCTACCTCAGCTGTCTCCACATGAATACTGTTCAGGAATTGCTTGTGGATTTGGATACTCCTCAACGTAGCCACCTCTTCCTGGAGCTCTCCCCCTTGCTGCCTGAGAGATTCCACCAGCAGGCACCTTTCACACTGGATGGTCCCTCTAGCCTGGATCTCAGTAAGTGGGAATTGCAAGCCACAATCCCTGCAAAACCACATTTACAAGCTCTTGGATTCTGACTGCCATCATGCAATTCAGGATAATTTTTTTTTTCGTTTAAAATCAAAGTCTCACTGTCCCAGGGCATGGCCTGCAGACAGGATCTGGCCCTCATTGTAAAAAGGTTGTTTTTCTTTTTTTTCTTAAATTTCCCAAATATGGAGAGACTGGACACACAGTATTTGTCTGAGTCTGTTAACTGCTTGAAAGACTGATATAAAAATGAGTTGCTCTTTCTACCTATTTCATTGCTTATTTGAACAGAGGAAGTAGATTTGAAGCCCATAGACAAGCGTGGGGAACTGACAGTTTGCTTCCTGCATCGAGACAATATACACAAGCACGGGATAGGGAGGGAGACAGAATAGGCAAAACAATGGTGTTCCTAATAAAAGTATATTACCATTACTGACCATCACGATGCCTAGGCCTTAATGATTGTTATGGACTAACCTGTACATATATCAGAGGGGTAGCCGTGTTAGTCTGGATCTGTAGCAGCAACGAAGGGTCCTGTGGCACCTTATAGACTAACAGAAAAGTTTAGAGTGTGAGCTTTCGTGAGTTAACTCACTTCTTCAGATGCTGGTCCTGGAAATCTGCAAGGCCAGGTATAAATAGGCCAGAGCAAGGTAGGGGATAATGAGGTTAGCTCAGTCAGGAAGGCTGTGACACACCTCCAGATCTACTGATGACAATACAACTCAGCCTTCCTGACTGAGCTAACCTCGTTATCCCCAGCCTTGCTCTGGCCTATTTATACCTGGCCTTGCAGATTTCCAGGACCAGCATCTGAAGAAGTGAGTTAACTCACGAAAGCTCATGCTCTAAACTCTTCTGTTAACCTGTACATAGTTATGCACTTTTGCCTGGGATTGTAATTATAAATGGGATTCATCTTTCTCCCCATAAAGGAGCCTATTTTATAATCTAGGCTACTCTGTGGGCCCAAATAGGGGTGGGTGGGTAGCCCAATGGCTTGGAGAGGCAAGACCCCATTGTCCCCCAGTACCGCCACAGCCCAGCACCCCCTCACATACAATATGGGGCTGCTAGCCACAGCCCATGCAGTTCCAGGGAGTTGGTAGGTGGTATGGCTGCTGGGCCCTTGCCTTGTCTTCCCCACCCAATGCCACCCACAAGTGCAGGCTGAGAGAAGGAGCCTCTTGTAGAACATAGGCGGCACCAGGTGAGACAGTTTGGGAAGGCATTACCTTCCTACCATAACCATTCCCCTGGCCCTCAATACTTGCCTTTTGGACAACAGTAGTTTTTTTTCATTGAACCTTGAAAGCATGGCCTACCTGAAAGTGGAAAAAATGAACAGGAAATGTTGAAACAAACATACTCTAGGGAATTATGATCCTTACCAGCTAGAGGAATGGGAAGAGCAAGCTGCAGCAAACTCATTACTTCAGAGTTGCAGATTCTTTTCTCTTCCCAGTTTAAAGGGTCAGACCCAGAAAGGCATGCTGGGAAAATAGTCACTATGTAGGCAGAAACCTGGTGTGGGGGGAGTTAGCAGACATAGGTTGGGTACAAAGGAAGTTGGGGTGGGGGTTAGCGGAGCCTTATGGAGGATCCACCCTGCTTTGTAGGTCTTCTATTATAGTAATACTGACATATAAGTGTTTGTGTGTGCTAGAAGCATTTACCACTAGCTCTTCAGAGAGCATAGGTAACTTGTGGTAGTACTTGGTGCGCTGTGCTCCTGCCAAAATTTTCTTTGCTAAATGGGGTGGCCACCATGCTGTTTCCCTCCCTGCACCCTTCCCCCCACTGGTGCCAGTCACCCCAGTCTGGTAGGTTCCTAGGATCAGATACCATTACCTTCTTTAGGACAGAGGAAAAACTAATTATTCCCCACATTCCTTCAGCTATTCTTAAATCCTGTGTAATGTGTTTTTGATTTCAACTCTATCATCCAAGAGCTGCTCTTTCTCTGAAGGCATTTGATCATCATCATCATCACCACCAACAACAACCATGGGCTCAGCACCCACTGGTGTCCAATGCCTCCCTCAATATTTCCTTCCATCTTTCCCAGTCCTATGTGGAATGGCTTAGTTTCAGTGGACTAGCTCTGCACCAGTCTACTATTTCTACCCATTCTCTATGGCTGTGGCTGCACTTGGCCAAAACTTTGAAATAGCCACGCTGATGGCCAAATTGAAGAACAGTAATGAGGTGCTGAACTGAATATTCAACACCTCATTAGCATTCACATGCTGCTGGCTGCTGCGCTTCGAAAGCACCGCTTTTGAATGCATGTGGTTCGGCATGGCTACACGGGGGTCCTTTTTGAAAGGACCCTGCACATTTCAAAATTCCCTTATTCCCCTCAGCTGGGGCCATTTAGGGATGCAGGGGTGAGTGTCTAAGACTAGGGGAAGTTTGGGGCTGCTGAGGGAGGTGTAAGGCTGGGTGCGGTTTGGGACTGCTGGGGGGTGTAAGCCTGGAGCCAGTTTGGGGCTGCAGGGGGAGTCTAAGGCTCAGGGCAGATTGGAGCTGCTGAGGACTCTAAGGCTGGGGGTGGTTTAGGACCTTGGGGGAAGTGTTAAAACCTGACTGAGGGTGAGGTCTGTGGAGTGAGTGGGTGGGGGGACTAATACAGTAAACCCTGGAGTTACCCAGGGGTTGTTCCTGCAACCCCTGCATAACTTGAATTTTCCTGCAAGGGGAGGGGAGCCAGTAACCAACAGGCCTGGTCAGTTTCCTGGCTCCCACAGTGAGAGGAGCTGGGAACCAGGGGCAGGCAGGTTCCAGTCTCCCCATGGCTTGTGGGACCTTAAAACTGATCAGCTCATGGCTGGTCAGTTTCACGTTCCTGCCAAGAGCAGGGGAGGGAACCAGGCTAAGAGCCTTGTCCCTCTCTTCTTCAAGCTGCAGGGCTGTCAGACAGCTGCATGTCTGAGGGAAGGGAGGGAGGGAGAAGGCTCCAGCCACAGGGCTGCGGATCTACCCTCCCCTCCAGCCAGGGACCCTGCAGTTGGCTCCACTCCAGCTGCGGGGCTGCAGGTCTTTCCACCCCCCAGCCAGGGACCCCATGACTTGCTCATATAAGCAGGGGAAGTTCACTCATTTAGTGAACAAAGGTAGGTATGTGTGTCCCTTGTTTTAGCGAGCACTCATTAAACGAGGGATGATTGTATTAGAAAAAGTTATCAAAGGAGGTTGTGGAATAACTGTAACTGGTGGTTCTTAAGAACGGGTTAGATAAACACCAGTCAGGGATGCTCTAGGCCTACTTAATACTACCTCAGCATGGGTAGATGGACTAGATGTCCTCTTCAGGTTCCTTCCAGTCCTACATACCTATGAGTCTGTGACTAGACAGCAGTAATTTGAAATAAATCACAACAGGGCAGTCTTCTTTTAGGCTTTGTATAGGGCAATTCAGGACAACATTAGAACAGAATCCATTAATAAGTAACACAAATCAAAACATTCTTTTAACCAAAGTAAATGGCCTTGAGGGGATGGGAGTTGGGGAAGAGGAATCTAACAACTGCTGCTTCCCAGGAAACAGAAGCTGTAGCTGTTCCATTTTACGTTGACATCATCTTCATAGCAAGGACATAAGCAGCACTCTCATGCCTAAAAATGATGTGAAACTGAAAATAAAACCGGTCCTATGTTTTAAAAATGTGTTGTCCCACTTGTACAGATTTATAATTCTCATTGAAGAAAATTTTTAAAAATCTAAACTGATCACAAATTAATCACAGTATTTTCTGTGGGGGGGGGCGGGGGGGGAAGTATTCACCTACATAAAATCCTAATACCATATAATTACGTAGCATAGTTGTTTTGAAAACCTCAAAAATTACACAGATTACTGAAGAATAAAATTTATAGTTCAAAGAATAGAGATCAGAAGTTCAACACAATGTAAGGGACATTTCCAATGACAATTTCCAAAGGTTTTCCATGAGCTTTAGGTGTTTCAAATACTTAATGTATTCTATCACTGCCTTGATCAGAGAAACTCCTGTTCCTGTTTGAAAGCCTGTGTCAAAATAACACCTAAAATATATAAATCTAGAAGATTGTAAATCATACTTGCTACTATTCTAACAATGAGACTCTTGGTGGCAGGGCACATTTTTATTTTAGACAGTTTACAAAGGCATATCAAAATGATCTATGACTAGAGATTACTGTAATACAAATAATATCATTCATTATCTTAGACAGTAAAATATGGCAAATATTCTAAGCAACCAATTTACCTCTGGCTTTACTACTAATTCTTACTAATATGGCTATGTTCCTAGAGGAAATAATTACAGTATAATCATAATTACATAACACAAATGAACAAAAGCAATTTATCCTATCAGTAGTTTTAGAAAAATTCATTGGTAGAGTTCCTTGGGATGATCTTTTTGTTGTACTGAAAAAATTAATTGTAAACATCACTTTTATAACCACCATGAAACAGTTAGTTTCTCCAGTTGCATGTCTCTCTCTCTCTCTCTCTTCTTTTTTTAAATATATCCACATCAGAAACATTCTCTTCAAAGAGTGGCACAAGGAAAATGTGTTGTTTGTCACCTCTTCTGTTTGTTCTATCTGCTAAACAACTTGAAGCAGCTATCACAAATTCTCCAGTCATTCAGGTCATCACAATCCACAATAAAAGCCATGAAATTGCTCTTTCTGCAGAATAATTTTTTCTTTATCCAAGTGGAATGCACACCTCATTTGTGTCCAATGCCTTACAGAAATCTTAGAGGCCTATGGAATTATATTTTATACTTGTGAAGATATGACAAATTCAGTGTTGATATCCACATGTACTCACACAGTAGAGGGTCTTTAATTATGTTCCTTGAGTCAAGAGCTTTAGCGACAGCATAATTTATTTTTTTTTCTGCTTGACTGAATCAACTTGATTAAAAACATGAATGTTCTTGTACAGTACAAGTGCTCCCAGTATTTCTATTAGGTATTTTTAAAAAAACCTGGAGAGAATATTCAGCAATTTATATGGCAAGAGACTGAGAATCAGCTTTTTGAAGCTCCAGAAACAGAAAACAAAAGGAAGTACTGACTTCTCCAGCTGGAAACATGGTGGGCACCTATAGCTGGATGCCTTTGAGGTGGGTGTCATTTTACAGAAACTTAAGTTAACCCTCCACTTTAAAAGTAACACTCCACTGAAGTAACATATAATTTTCCTTTTATTCTTTCCAACCTGATTTGTGGTGAAGACACTTTGCTCCTTTGGGAGGTCAGACAGTGCCTCTTCTCTGAAGAAAAAAAAATTGTGTATATTGGCATAGGTGTTATTTTAATATACAGGATACTACGTTTTCCTCTAGGACAGGAAAATGCTGACTCTAAAAGAGGTGGGGCTCAAGCACTATGGTCTACTGGAAACTTTTTCTGAGGTACAATACTACTGAAATTTGAATAACATCTAATTAAATTTAATAATTAACCTTCTAGGGATTTTTATTTGGACCAGACAGATAACTATCACTTAAATGAGGTTACTGAAAGAAATGCCACAGCTGGGGAAGACCTTATCAGAAAACACAGCCTGTCACTGCCCTTATCAAATAAGCTCTTTCTTTTATGTATAGCATCTTGGTTGAGAAATTTACAAATGTACACCCTGAGCTTCACAGTTGGGGCATGAAATTTTAAAATGTCTCTGAAGGATAATATATGGCAAAAAGCATTTGAATAGTTACAAGCAAGTGCTAAACCTTATGCTGCATAAATATTACTATTTGGCTTCTGTTTGAACAAGAAAAACCCAGGTATACATTGCAGGTGTTCTAAAGGCACTTATTAAATGTCCTCACATATACATTGCTTATTTGATTGCTATCAAATACACCGATTTGGGGTATCAAGCCGCCATTTCCTATGCTCTAAGTTCTTAACCCTCTATTATGTGGTCCAGGAAGTAACCCACAAAACAGGAGGATGACCAAATAGAACCTGTGAAACCTTTCTGGCACTTTCTGTGAAAACTTTCTGACACTGACATAAGAGTGAAGACAACAATGCCTCTGGGCAAAAAGTGTTTCCTAAATCTCACTTTGTCAACAGAGCCCCCATTGTGGATATGACAATGCAAAATCTAAACTACCTTTGCCTACTGAAAACACACAGGATTAACATTAACAAAGAAACCTTCTATAAACGTTGGAGAAAATATATACCAAAATATATACCAATACCATCATGAGACTTTAGTAAAGAATCAGTCAGCTGATGATCATGTTACATTATAAAAAAAACCCTGACATGTTCAAGTCAATCAGATTTATAATAAAGAAGAAATGGCTATCAGCAAGATTATTTAGAGCTTTTATTTAGAATACAAAAATAAGTATTAATATATATCTAGGATAAGCTCCGTAGCTGCAGGAAGAATTGCAAAAGCTGAAGATTCGGACTTGAATATCTCGCTGTTCAGTACAGTTTTCCTTTTACACCTGTTGTTTGATATAATGTTTGATATATTCAGATACTCTTAAAACAAAAAGCAGTCAAGTAGCACTTTAAAGACTAGCACAATAGTTTATTAGGTGAGCTTTCAGACTGGTCTGAAGAAGTGGGTCTGTCCCATGAAAGCTCACCTAATGAACTATTTTGCTAGTCTTTAAAATGCTACTTGACTGCTTTTTGTTTTGATAGTGTATAGACTAGCATGGCTCCCTCTCTGTTACTATTCAGATACTCTTGTGCTTTACAGCCAATACACCAAGATGCAGTAGCTAGTTTTACGTGATCTACATAGATTATGACATGATCCAATTTGCTGATGAGGGGGAGGGAAATACCACGTGAGCTCTGTGGGAAAAGAGGCAGAGTATGAGAATGAACAATTCTAACAAAATTTACTGCAGATCTATCTAAACTAGAGTTTATTGAACTCCTAAGGATTAGAAAACATGACCTATAGCCCAAGAGCTGTTAATCAATTGCTGCAAGTACACAAAGTCCAGTGGGAGGAAATTTACTTAGATGAGTAAAGCAAATATTACCAAATTAATTACCAAAATGTACGCCTGCTATAAAGGGCTTTTGGACAAAAATGAAAGGTTAGGCTATAAGAAGGCAGGCATTGAAATATGGGAAAACTTTTACATTTCATTCACTCATACTGAACCCTGTTAGTGATCATTTGGAGACAGTCAAGTCTAGTGTTGAGGGGCTTCTATTAAGAAGACTTTGCCCCTCCTATCCCCACCTTCAGATCTAGAGAATGTTACTAAAAGTCACCATTAATGTTTGTTGACATAAGAATCTTTACAAAGAAAAAGTCTCTTTGGTAATTAGCATCCAAAGCTAACAGAGCTTGATAAACCAAATTAACCCTTTTAAATGCATGTTAGAGCTAATATAGATTTCACAGAATATTACACTGGTATTTAAAGGAGCTAACCAGAAGGGGCATCTGTAAGCGGGCAGCTGAACTTGGTAGTTACTGTTTCTTCCCAACAGTCTCCAGAGAGACACTTGTGTACAGTACCTTGCAGGAATCCAATCTGAAAGTCAAACAAGCCATGTCAAGATCTGGTTTAGTGAGACATGGTTACAGCCATTCATCCAAAGGCAGCTGGAATATGGAGATGCACAGATAGAACATAATTTTACCCTCCAGTGTTGCCTGGGATACAAGGATCAAATGGGGCTTTTGATGCATTATGCGTGACCCTCATTGGTGGATAAACCTGTTCCACTGCAGGGGGCAAACGTCTCTTTTTAGATGGTTTGATGAATCAGCATCGACTTCCAATTTATCAGGGGTATGCCTCAGTCAACTCACTCTCCTCCATGCCTCTAGTTCAGACACTAGGGCGATTGAGCAAGTATACTGTAGAGGTCTGATGAAAAAATATGTAGAGGGGAGACACTGCAGTGCAAATAATGTCCCAGGCTGAGCAGGAGGATTATCAAATAGAACCTATGAAACCTTGCAAGAGGGAACCTTCAAGGTGCATGGGCTGCTTCTCAGAAACTCTCTTGAAGCTGTAACAGAGGCAAGAGAAAGTTCATTAACACAGAGCCTTTATTACCCTACCAGGGTCAGCATGGGTCTGAAGAGAACCTGACAGTCAATAGTATGAAGGGCTGTTGACAGATATAACAGAATCGTAAGAGAGTTCGCCCAGTAAATATAATGCGGTCACAATTAAAAGATGAGGTCAAAAAGTTCACAGGGGAAAGCTTTTGTCTAAATGTATTTTGAGTTTATTAAACTCAGCGATGCTGGTTTTAGACCTGGAACTTGCAGTCTCTAACAATGGCTTGGACATTCCCTGTTAGGCAGAAAGTTTGACTTAGTGAATCTTGTAATTTGGAAAACCCGCCTGTATCTGTAATTGTTTTAAAATCTAAATATATATTTTTGGGGCAAGCATCTAAAACGTCTCTCATAATACCCATCAAAATCTATGTGCAGTAAAACTCAGATTGGCATAGTTAATATGGTATCTTTTGTAGGTTCCTTTGGTCCAACAGTATGGTGTGAGAACGCCCCAAGCAGCAAAGTACTGGCAAGGTATAAAATATCATTTCTGCTTATAGCTCTAACATGACAAGTAGCTTGGCATGCAGGGATACAAATTATACAGCTGTATGAAACCAACATCTTGTCAAAAGAAATATCTTGCTCTTACCCTTTCTAACAGAAACTGCATTTGCTCCTGTGCTGCTTTTCTGTGGATCATTTTTATTGTCAGTATTAGTGTATCTTACTTCTAATAACATAGTACTGCTGCATCATCAGATGAAAATAACAATAGTATTCTCTTTGAACGGAGCACTAAGAAAGAGCAGACACCAGTCAGTTCTATTCGATGATACTAGAAGAAATTTATTATTGACAAATTTGATGAAATATACCCTTCTCGCTCAGTATTCCTCCCTGAATTCAGGTTGCTTTGTGAATCTTTGCTGGTGCAAAACAACCCTGAAGTTTGAATAACCAGCCTAAAGAGTGGGATGTTCCAGTAGTTTGTATACCATTTTATCCTTGTAGCTAAAAAGGGCATGATCGGGGAAGGAGTTGTGGTCAAGGTTTCCCTGCACCCTACCAACCCTCCACTACCATGAGGGTGGTCTGTAATTTAGGGGTTACTCCAGTTTACTCTGGAGGGGTGGGGGCAGGGATGGCCAAACATGATGTTGGTCTTGCATTGTGGGAAAACAATGTTTTCTGAAAGTGCAGTGCAAAAGAGGTGCAACAGTGGCTCAGCTGCAGCAGAGGATCTGGATCCATACATGTGGAAATGGAATAATGCTTTTGGAGCAGAATTCAAGCAAGGATGGCCCAGAGGGGATGGAATGCTAATACCCTAGGGAAGTGGTTCCCAACCTTTTCACTAATACAAACCCCCAAGTAACCCCCCACAAACCATTTGCAGACCTCCATCAAAGCCAGTACTAGATGTTATCCACACTTCCTTAAATGAAAAAAGGAAACCCCAGCATAGATTTTCGGACAGCAGCTAACGTTATTGGAAGATATTTAATTTAAAAATGATTGTAACTTTGCAATTTAAAACTTATTTTCTGTGATCATTTTTACTGATCTTTTTTTTTCATGGACTCCCTGCAGTACCATTGTGGAACCCCAGGGGTCTGTGGACCCCAGGTTGGGAACCACTGTCAATAGCATATACATGTACTATCTTGCTTATTAGTGTTCACTGAGCTATTTTTATTTGGTCAGCCAGCTTCCTTTCCCCCCCCTACTGGCTCAATTACTTAGTAGATAGGGTTGAACACAGAGAAAGTCTTTTAAGTTCAAACAGCTCACGATTCAGAAAAGGGTGACATTACTGCAATGTGAAAATGCTTTAGGTTGGGATTTTCAAAAGCTCTGAGCATTGGCTGGAGTTCTCCTAATGAAATGAATGAGAATAGAGGCAGCCAAGCCTGAACCTTTTGGAAAAACCCACCATATAGCCTTATTCTGCCTTTCTTTACGTTAGGGACACTGGTGACATTTGACAGGGTACTGTCTCTTCTGTAGAACTGAATATTCATCCTCTGTAGAGCCTAAAACCTTCCACTAAAGGCCAGTGCTCATGGGAGAATTCATAGGTAACTTTACTTTAAACCATGGGTGTCCAACTTTTTGGCTTGCCTGGGCCGCATTGAGTGAAGAGGAATTGTCTTGGGCTGCATATAAAATATATAATATAGTTAATGTATATTAATCACATAATAATGTTAAAAGTTTACGATCTTGTGGGGCCGCATTACTAGCTGTTGAGGGCCACATGCGGCCCGTGGGCCGCGGGTTGGACATGCCTGCTTTAAACAAAGGTAATGCTGTGACACAGGGATTCCCAACCTATGGGTCAAGACCCAACCATGGGTCACCATTAGATTTTCTAAGGGTCATTGGCTGGGTGGCTCCAAGACACATGTGACTCTTTCAGGAGCCATTTGCAGCTGCCACCGCCCACTCTTCTGGCTCCCACTCTCTGCCTTGCCATGCTGAAATGGAACTCAGTTTAATTGGTTTAATGGCCAGCCAGAGGGATCTGACTGTTAAACCAATTAAACTGAGTCCCACTTCAGAGCGGCAGGGCAGGGAACTGCCCACGCTGCTGGTGGGGAAAGGGAGTTAGGAGGGCTGGTGGAGGCGGTGGCAGCAGTGGCCCAGCGAAGGAGCAGTTGGGGGCAGCAGTGGCGCTCATGTGAGTAGGTGGGGGTTGTTTTGGTGCTGTGATGGGTTTGAGCCTCAGGGCTGGGAGGAGTTTGGGGCTACGAGGAATTTAAGCCTGGACTAGGGGGCGGGGGTGAATCAAGATTTATAAAAAATTTGTTTTGAGGGGAGAACATGTCCCACCAGTTTTGAATTACCTTGGGCCACAAAGTCTTACTGAACTGTCAAAATGTGTTGCCTTCTCGAAAAGATTGGGAACCGCTGCTCTGACATGTAGTTTTTATCTTAAAATACATTTCAGATGAACTATCGCATGTCATGGAGATATAAGGCTAATGTAATTTTACTGAATTTCCCTTTCTTTAAGGCAGCTACTATACTAATTTGGAGGACAATGAGTTGGATGTATTTAATTGGATCTTGTTTTCTGACATAAGACCAATTTGATTAATACCTCTAGTCCACAAAATAAATAAATAAATAAATAAAAAAGAGCAGACTTCTAAATCATCCTTATTTCACTCATCCATCAGCTCTTGACATCTACAGTATTACATACTGTAGATGTCACGGTAACTATCTCACAGAAAGTCATTGTTTAACTTTCCACAATAATATTAGGAAAAGTTATTTGATCTTAACCCTATGTCCCCCGTATTAGATTTTGTATCAAAGTATTCTTTAAAAATTATAGAGCTATAACTTAAAAGCTCAGCATTAGCAAACTTTCTACTACATGACATTAATTTAAAATTAAGAAGTCATTCTATAACAGTAACTAAAAAAGCAAGTCCCCTACAAACTAGCAACACTAGGCCAATATGATGATCAATTGCACTTCCACCTTCTTTCCATCTTGTTAGAGGCTGGAGTACTGGATGATGTATTGCTGTAGAGAGATTGCTGGACCAATTTTGTTGACATCGTACTTTTAATCACAGATCTAATGAGAAATACTAGCCCGGTTTACTTTGAGTTTCCTTAATGGCTCTACAAAATCAGCAATCAACAATTTTATATTGGTTGCTTGAGACTGAATGAGAAATTATAGATTTTTTTATGAAGGAGGATAACTCTGTTTATAAAAACAAAAAAGCAGTCAAGTAGCACTTTAAAGACTAACAAAATAATTTATTAGGTGAGCTTTTGTGGGACAGACCCACTTCTTCAGACCACAGCCATACCATAACAGACTCAATATTTAAGGCACAGATAACCAAAAACAGTAATCAAGGAGGACAAATCAGAAAAAAATGATCAAGGTGAGCAAATCAGAGAGTAGAGGAGTAGAAGGTGGGTGGGAGGTCAAGAATTAGATTAAGCCAAGTTGGGGATATAACTTGATGTTTTAGGGGTGGTTTTAATTCAAATGGATTCTCTTCTTGGATCTAGTCCACGGAAGTCCATAACGACATCAAAGTTAAAAATGAGGGAACAACTAATGTATCCTCAACTCTCAGGATCAAAACATCCTGAGTTTTCATTTCTTTCCATATGTGCGAGAATGTTAGGGTAGACAGACATCTATCGGGGATTGTCTAGATGGTGCTTGGTGCTGCCATGAGGGCAGAGGCCTGGACTTCACGACCTCTTCAGATCCCTTCCAGTTCTAATGTTCTGTGATTGTTACATTCAACCCCATGCTGTCTTGTGTTTCTTTAGTACCACTTCTGTCTCCTAGCATACCACTCTGTAATATTCGAAGAGAACCTATGAGAACGAAAGACAAAAAGTTTCTTGGAATTTTAGAAAGTCCTTCCTGTAAGCTCTCAAAACCAGCACTGAATCTACCTTCTAAGGGAAATTGAGAAACTAATTGATCAAATTCCCAGCCCTGTATACAGTACTAGTTTTCAGAAGCTCCAGGAAGGAGGAGGAGGAGCAGAGATGTGGCACTCTCAGAGGAGGGGACAGAAAGAGGTGGTGTCAGGGTGGGGTCTGGGGAAAGGGGTAGATTGGAGGCAGGGCTTGGGATGGAGCTTGGGTTGAGCACTCATTTGCTAGAGCAGAGATCAGTGCCTATGCAAACCTCAAACTGTGAGAGCTGAACTTAGATTTCACCAAGCAACTGCACTGTAAGTGCAAAGTCTTCAGGTACTTAAACAGCCTTTCAAGTAAAATCACAGACAGTTCCTTTGGCTACTCTGGTCTGTCTTGCCATCCAGGTGAGTGTATCTCTGTGATAAATGGCCCCTTACATCAAAAACCACACCAATTTTTCAATTACCCCTAATCTAAAAGGACGAGTCACTTAGTCCAAGTCAACTGTGCTTTGGGCAGATCACACCAAAGGCAGTGCTTGTAGTTAATCCTATAGGGAACTGTATGAAAATGTATTAAATAGGAAGAAGAAGTGAGAGTTATTTACAAGGTTAAAACAAGCAAGCAGACACATGAAGAGGTTGCAGTCTTAGGTTTCAAAAGTATGAGATGTATATAAGCAGCAAGTTTCATTTGTCTTTTAGGGCTAACCCAGCAGGCGCAGGCCTCTGGCTTATGCCTAGAAATGCTTTGTCCCCTGCCCTTAGAGTGCCAGTAGCATAGAAATGCCTAGCTTCTTTTGTTTGGTGCTTTTATTTCTTTACTTCCATGTTGCTGCAAACTGGTGGATAAAGTCCACTTGAATGACCCATCCTCCTGGGGAGGAGATACGAACAACAAGAAATGTCTTTAATCCTTTTGTTCATCCCTCAATCCAGATGCAAGGAGTTTCTAGTTGGAAGGTCCACCCATAGCCTGTGTGGTATTGATGGTCCTCCTCTTTGTGGATGGGCAGAATCATTACTGTCAGGGTGTCTAGATTACAGCGATTTGTCAACAGAACTTGCTGTCGGAAGATATCTTCCAACAAAACTTCTGTCAACAGATTGTGTCCAAATTACTAAGTGGATATCAAGGGTGATCTGTTCTGTTGACAGAGAATGGCCAGATTGCCCAGACACTCTCTTGACAAAATGACCAACAGGAATTACAGCAGACAAGGCTGCCTGGTGTCCCAGAAGCCCTGTTTGTCGGCAGAAGGCTGCCCGGAATATCCAGACCTTTGTTGACAGGTCTCTGACAGAGACGTTCTGCCTCCTTGGGGAATGGAAGAATGCTGTCAACAAAAGTGCCGCATTCTGTGAATTTACTGTTGACAGAATGCCTTGGGAATCTGGACATTCCCCAGTTTTTTTAAAAAAGCCCTGTAATGTAGATATAGCCTAAGAGAGCTGTGCAACACTCTGTACCTCAAAGCAGCACTCTGAAACCCCCGTATTCACCATGTCACATAATTGTTTGATATGTAAGGAATATGGCAGCAGGAGCGCAATACTGCTGAAGGATTTGGGGAATGTGTCCTTCATAGATCATTTGCATGAAAATGCAAAGGTGTGCATATGTAATACCTTGTAAACAAAGTCTGATGGGAGCAGGTGAAGCAATGAAGTTTTGTCTATTGTAAACAACATGTTGTAAAGGTACAGTTTATGCTATCACCCAGTGTAAGAATTGTGGAGTCTCACCAATGCTTGAAGTTTTGTGGGGGTACAGGGCAGTCATCACTGCTGTGTAAGATATGGCTTGCACAGGGCTCCCTCCCTCAAAGCATTGTGAGGAGAGAAAGCAGCGAGGGATAGTGGTTGAACCAGCTGGCTGTCAGACTGGCTTGAATAGTTCTCCTCCACCTCCCCCCACTGTTCAAAGGCAGACCTAAAGATGGGTCTATTGTTATTCTGTGAGAATCCACCTTGGTGGATACTGAGATACTGTGGCTAGGCCCAGAGCTGAATGCCACTATGAGCTGAAATCACTGGTAGCTGAAGCTATGGAGAGCTGGAATCACAGGGTTTTGCCTACAGCAAAACCCACAACACAGCAGTGGATGACTGGTAGGAGTGACGGGTGGCCAGCTGGCAGGAGAAGTAGCAGGCTGCTGTCAGGCGCGAGAGGTGGCTGGCTGGTAGGAGAAGCAGCAGGCAGCCGGCAGGTGTGACCAGCAGATGGCCAGTAAGAGCAGTTGGCAGGGGCAGCAGAACGCCAGACCATTGCAAAGGTGACATTGCCTCAGGTTCAATGAGGGAATGCATCAGGGTGATGTGTCAGGGTCTGCACAGATTGGACAGAGTTGTAAGTGGGGCGTTTGAAGAGGGGTACGGAGAAAGTTTGGGTGTGTGGATTGGCTGTTTACAATATTGGACTTGTGAGCCTGAGAGGCAAAGAACACTGCTCAATCCATTTGAGCTGGGACAGTTACTTGAAGTTTGGTTATGAACTCTGGGTATGGTATTTCCCCAAGCTTATGTCATGTGATTTTTCTCCCTCTTTCATTAAAAGTTTCTTTTCTACACTCAGACGCTGTACTTGCAAGTGGGGAAGCCTTGCCTCTTTGAGGCTCCCAGGGGTGTGTGAACTTCCCAGGCTACTGGGTGGGAGCTCGAGCCGGTTCTATGTGAGATGGATGAAAAAGAACCCCTAGATATTGAATCTGGCTCTGCTTGCTGCCGAGTCCTTCTGGCAGAAGGGTTACACATACAAAGTATGGCATGTATCATGTTACATTTTACATCTTGACCTGTTGAACATTAATATAGTGTTGGATTATATGTGCTATCTTTCTGCTAGTCATCTTTCCACTAAAGTTGACATTGACACAGAAATCCAACATCATCTGGGCTGTGCAAGCTCTGCTTTTGCCTACCTGAGGCAAAGGATTTTTGAGAACTGGGAAAGCTCCTTGTATACTGTGAAGTGGTTAGTCCAACACCGCTGTGCACATGTAAAATCTGGACAACGTACAAGCATCATTTGAAGGCACTTGAACAATATCATCAGCGCTGCATCAGAAGAATCTTAAATATCTCTTGGGAGAACAGGTGCATGGACACTAGCATCCTGGAAGAGTCGAACATGACCAGCATTGAAGCCATTATCATTCACCAACATCTTCGTTGGACTGGTCACATGGTTTGGATGTCTGATCAGCGCCTCCCAATACAAATTCTTTTTTCCGAGTTGGAGGAAGGACAGAGGAGCGTTGGGGGCCAGCAGAAGTGAAATAAGGACATGCTGAAGATACGCATGAAAAAGTGAAGCATTGTCATTGATATTTGGGAGAACCTTGCTCAGGACTGTCCCCAGTGGAGAAAGGTAATCCTTGAGGGGGGGTGCAGTTTGAGAGATCCTGCTGCATAGCAGACGAGGAAAGGCAGAGAAGAAAAGAGTGTGGGGAAAAAGTGCCCCATGGCCCTGCAACAGCTATCAACACCCATCAGCCCCTTCTGTGGTAAGATCTGTAGTTCCAGAATTGGGCTGATCAGCCATCAACTGATTCACAAATAAAAGGGTGACATGAAGACATCCTACTCATTATTGAGTGACTGCCAAAATGTGCTGTCATATAGGAAGTTATGAAGTTTTGCTGTGTGTGTGTTACTGAAATGAGCTGTGAGGTTGTAGGCACCCACAACCAGCCTTTCAGGTACAACCAGGGGGCACCAGACAGGCCAATGGATTATTAAAGGGAATCCACATTCCCAACAGCCATCCCAGAACACTTCTCAGAGACAGCAGTAAGTAATGGAAACTGCCTGACCCATGGGGACTGCCAGATCCCCATGTCAAAAGATCTTTCCAGCAATCTGGAAGAAATGATAAATTAGAAGAAGTGACATCATCACTTTACCTCATTCCCCCCACAATTCACACCTGGAAACACGCCTAGATGACAAAGACTGTGAGCTGTGGGAGGTTGGCCCCAGGCCGGGAAAGAGTCTCAGTGCATGTAGTGAAGATCTGCAGCCTGCTTGTACCATCTGTCAGAGTGAGACTCTGCTTGATTCAAATTCAGTTTAGTTTAGCAGAACTCAGACTGTGAATTTACTTTTATTACTTCAGTAACCAATTTTGATCTCTAAGTTCTCTACTTCTAATCACTTAATAGCTCTTTCTGCAGTTAATAAAGCTGTTTTATGTGTTACTTAAAACAGCATGTTTTGGTTGAAGTGCTTGGAAAACATCAGCTCCATTTTACAATAGCTAGTGCGTATCCTTTCCACATTGAGGGAGGGGGAGACTGAGTAATGAAATTACACTGGCCAGACTTCTGACCGGTGCAAGACAATACAATTCTGGAGTGCAAGGCTCAGGAGCAGAGGGGCATTGGTTGGATCTTCCTGGCTGGTGGGTCACAAGTGGCTGAGACAGGGCTGCTCCTATGGGGTTGCAGGGCTGAGAACACAGGCACCGAGTTTCTTCTGCTGGGGGGAATTCCTTGCAGCTTCACCTAGGCCCCATCCCTACTCCACCCCTTTCCACAAGGCCCCATGTACCCTGCATCTTTTCACACCAGCTCCATTCCACCCCACCCCTTCCCCACCCAGTTCTATCCCTCTCCTGGGTGCACTGCACCCCTGCTTCTTTTTCCTCCCTCCTAGTGCCTCCTGACACTGTGAAACAGCTCATCCATGGTAGGTGATATATGCCGGGAGGGACAGCGAGGCCATGATCCATGGCCCACCCTAGTGGGCAGGAGGCGATGGGGGATGTTCTGCTAGGAGGGCTGCAGATGGCTGTGCTGGCCCTGGAGCACATACTACCCCAAAGCACAGGGCCTAGGGCAGGGGCCCTGATTTGCTGTAGTGTACCTTAGGGACCGCTCTGAGGGGAGAAATCCTTCATGTAGCTCAGTTGGCTATGTCTCTTGCCTCTGGATGTCTGTGTAAGTGTAGCAGCTGCTGAATGTTTGCGGCTTGACACAGAATCACAATGTGTGAGGGACACACCTGGTTGTTGGGAGAGCGGGCTCAGTGGCCCCACAGTCCAGGTTGTATCCCAGAGACTCTGTCACAAGCAGCTCTTCAGACTATTTGTCACTTTCTTATAGAAAGTAACAGAGGTTCAGAATGAGCAGCTCCAATATTACATTACAATGTGGAACACACATATAACAAGCATGCAGTAGTTCACAAACTGTTAATAAAGTCTATGGACTAAACCCATGTTTATAATTCTAATACACTTGAACCTCTTTGGTCCAGGACTCTCTGGTCTGGCAACATCCATGGTCTTGCAGGAGTCACCACACATGTTGCTGGACCAGAGAACCCGAGTGGCTGGGAGCAGTGGCTGACTGAAAGTCTGGTGACAAAAACAACGAGAAGTCCTTGGCACCTTATAGACTAACAGATATATTGGAGCATAAACTTTCGTGGGCAAAGATCCACTTCATCTGTTAGGCTATAAGGTGCCACAGGACTTCTTGTTGTTCTTGTGGGTACAGACTAGTACAGCTACCCCTCTGATACTTCTCATGACAGAGGAGATCGTGGCTGGGAACCCAGCAACCAGGAGTGCAGTTGGGTTGGTAGTGGAGCTGGATGGGTGGGCTAGTGGCAGTTGGACCGGTGGCCATGAGCCTGGCTGGGGTCAAGAACAGAGCCCAGTGACCAGGGTTGGCAGTGGGCTCAGTGGCTAGGAAGGGAACCTGGGAGCAGGGGCCAATGGCTGGGAGGGGCAATGACCTCCCAAGGTCTGGCAAACTCCCTCATTTAGGAACAGTCAGGTCCCAAGGGTGTCAGACCAGGGAGGTCCAACTGTACTTCTTTTAGCAGTACTAATACACTGTAAGTCAGACTGATTCTGGCTATGTATCTGTCAGTGCCCAGCAGAGACAGGGGGACTTTGGCATGTGCTGGCACCTGGCTTGCCAGTATTACATGACTGACAGTCACGAGGTTTGCATTTCTCCACAATAAAGCCTTGTGAGTTGATTTCAAAGCCCTGTGGGTCACTGATGGCAATTCTACTATTGGCAAGTCCAAGAACTTGTCACTATAGAGGAGCAATTTTTCTTAGATTCGTTTCGGCAGGCAGGGCCATCCCTGGTGGGGCGCATGACCTGGGGCCTAGGGCCTCACCCTCACCCTGCCCCCACTCCGCCTCTTCCCCCTTGAACAATCTGATCCATGTGTTTATGGGGGAGCCTGGTATGGGGCTGCAGCAAAGGTCAGCCTCCCCACCTCCTATGGTGGTGGGAGCTAGAGCAGCTTGGAAGCCTGCCCTCTCCCAGCCCGCTGTGTCCCGTTTCTCTGTGGTGGTTGGAAACGAAGTGCCCTTGGGCCAGGGCACTCTGCCTCCTGCTGCCAGGGTGAGGGTGAGTGCAGGGGTCTGGGAGAGAGAGGGGTGGGCTGGAGCAGGCTCCTGGGTCACTCCAGCTCCTGCCACCATGATGAGTATGAAGGGACCTGTCCCCTGCTGCAATCCTGTGTCAGGTCCAGTTAATTCCTAGACCCACTCTGGGGTCTATCCATAGGATGGTTATGGCCGCTACTGTGGGTCCCCCCAAATTGTGGGGCCTGGAGTGGCCACCCTGAACCGTCTTATGAATGGGATGGCTCTGCTGCTCGTCCCAATGTATACTGTTTCTTCGTCTCATTTCCAGTTGTTTTCATTTCTGATCCTTAAGGTAAGAATAAGAAGAGTGCCATGGTTAAATATAGCTCTGCCAAAATGGACTAACCTCCACTGCCAGGATCTGATAATCAGAGAATCATAGAATATTAGGACTGGAAGGGACCTCAAGAGGTCATCAAGTCCAGCCCTCTTCCCTCATGGCAGGCCCAGGTACTGTTTAGATCATCCCTGATAGACATTTATCTAACCTGTTCTTAAATATCTCCAGAGATGGAGATTCTACAACCTCCCTAGGCAATTTATTCCAGTGTTTGTCCACCCTGGCCGTGTCTACACGTGCCCCAAACTTCGAAATGGCCATGCAAATGGCCATTTCGAATTTTACTAATGAATAAGGGGACTTCGAAGTAGGCGGCGTCCTTTCGAAAAGGAGCCCCGTCTGGCCGTGCCGTGCGGCGGCAAGGCGCGTCAATTTTGAAGCGCCGCGGCAGCCCGCATGCTAATGAAGCGCTGAATATGCATTTCAGCGCTTCATTAGTAAACTTCGAAATGGCCATTTGCATGGCCATTTCAAAGTTTGGGGCACGTGTAGACGTAGCCCCTGAGAGTTAGGAACTTTTTCCTAATGTCCTACCTAAACCTCCCTTGCTGCAGTTTAAGCCCATTGCTTCTTGTTCTATCCTCAGAGGTCAAGAAGAAGAAGGGTTCTCCCTCCTCCATATGACACCCTTTTAGATATCTAAAAACTGCTGTCATGTCCCCCCTCAATCTTCTCTTTTCCGAACTAAACAAGCCCAATTCTTTCAGCCTTCCCTCATAGATCATGTTCTCTAGACCTTTGATCATTCTTGTTGCTCTTTTCTGGACCCTCTCCAATTTCTCCACATCCTTCTTGAAATGTAGTGTCCAGAACAGGACACAATACTCCAACTGAGGCCTAACCAGCGCAGAGTAGAGTGGAAGAATGACTTCTCATGTCTTGTTCACAACACACCTGTTAATACATCACAGAATAATATTTGCTTTTTTTCCAACAGCATCACACTGTTGCCTCATATTTAACTTGTGGTCCACTATGACCCCTGCATCCTTTCTGCCACACTCCTTCCTAGACAGTCACTTCCCATTGTGTATGTGTGAAACTGATTGTTCCTTCCTGTATTCCTCCCCTCAGTTTAGGGACAAATAGTGCTTTTTGTTTAAAAAAAAAAAAAAAAAAAAAGAGGAGGAGCTAGTTTGCTGGGTCCTTTTGAAAAGGACCCCATGTAGATGAGCCACGTGTGAGTGAAACACAGCACTTTCGAAGTGCTGCGGCTGGCAGCATGCTAATGAGGTGCTGAATATTCATTTCAGTGCCTCATTAGTATTCTGTGATTTGTCCATTAGCATGGCCATTTCGAAGTTTTCCCCTAGTGTAGACATAGCCAAAGTGTTTTATATGTTAGCACCTGAGATCCCACCTCCTCCCCAAATGGCTTTTATTTCCAGTGGGCATGGCCAGGGCTGCTCCTGTAAGCATTGCTAACCTCAGTAATCCCTAAAATAGGTAAGCAGCTGCAGTCTGTCTGCTGCTGTGTTAATAATGTAACTTAGCATGAAATATGCTGAGGCAGCTCACAGACTTTGCTGGGCAAGGGGTGTGTGTGTGTGGAGGGGGGCAGCTCTAGGCCCCTGGAAGTGAAGGGGTCTCAGGAAGAAGAGGGGCGACAGGGAGCTAGTCTCTACCAGCCAGGCCTTCAGTACTGCCGGGGGCTCCAGCGGCGATTGAAAAAGCCCAGGACTCCAGCTGCTGCCATTGCTGCTCTAAGTGACTGGCAGGAGCCCCAGGCACTTTTAAATTGCCAGGCCCTGGGACAACTGTCCCCTTCAACCGGATTGTCAGGGTGCCTGATGTATACCTAACACTAATGGTCTGTGTTCTGGTTTTGGCAGGTAGATGAAGGAGGAATTAATTGTAAGCAAGATTGTTTTAAAATGTATTTATTTAACATTCTCTCTCTCTCTCCCCCACACCCAACCTGCCTGTGTTTCTGAGTTCCGGCTCTGGATTTTTATGGTGGTTATTTGGAGCAGATTTTGCTTTATACATTGAAAAAGCTTTGGGATACCAGAAGAACTTGTGCTTTTATTTTTAGGAATGCATTTCAGATCAAATGTAAGATTATTTTGTTACTCGGCAGTGAACTAGTAGTAACTTCATTGCACTGTACAAATAAATGAATGTGCTCCTGGATGATACTACATTCTGAAAATTAAAAATGTTAGATTTTCCTCTGAGTGGCTGTGTATCAGAAAGATGACCATTTATACCACTGTTTTTACCGCAAGTGCTATAAATGTTGTAAAAAGTATGGCATGTAAGGTATCAGTAGAAAATGTATGGTTTGCTAAGTTTGATTAGCTCATTTGTATGCGTGCATCATCTCTGTATCTGGAATTAACATGTGTTGTATTCCTTAGTAACACTCCCCTCCCACAACCCCCAAACAGACACTCCCCGATAGCTTTATTTACATCATGGCCCATAATGATGGCCCATTAAGGACACTCCACTCTCAGAATGGGCCACTGAAGAATCTCACCCCAACCACAGATCTTCCTGTGGATGCCCCAGACAATGGGGAGCCAGCCAATGGCTGCTCCCTGTGATTCAACGAAACATGAGCATGTGATATGCTCATGTGACCCTGAACTCCTTCTTGGGCCAGTAACTTTCCATTCGCCATTGGGCATTATTTTGGATGGTAAATGTCCCAGCCCATGGCAAAGGATCTAAAAGACACCTGTGACATCTGCATTTTGCCTCTTTCCTGCTCTATCTTCTCTGGACTGTGGGCTTACACCACAAAAGGAATATTTTGAATTGTGGACTGTGGGCCTGCCAATCTTTTGGAAATTACCAGGGAGATTTAGTGCAAACCAGCAGACTATGGCCCAGGGGCCATGGGCAATGTTAAAAGTCCTGGGGACCTCCAGCCATGGCTCTGGCGCTGCTAGCAGTGCACTGGGACTAAGGCAGGGTTCCTGCGCACCCCTGCTCCACACTACTCACAGGAGCAGTTGTCAAGTCCCGGGAGCCCTGAGGCTGTAGGGGGCCTCCATGCACCTGCTCTGAGCCCTGACTCCCCAGCTCCTATTGGCAGGGAACTGTGGCCACTGAGCACAGTAGTGCTGCCAGAGAGGTGTGCCAGTTGCTTTCAGCAGCTGCCTAAGGCTAAGTTAAGCACTGACTTTTCCCACACCCTAACCTTAACCCCTTCCCCAGCCCTGAGCGTGAACTCACACTCGCTCCCAGAACCCAGCTCCCACCCCCCAATCTCCTGCCCCAGCCCAGAGCCCAGCCCTGCCCTCTTCCCATACCCAAACTCCACCCCAGTGCTTGAAACTCATGCCCCCCTGCACCCCAACCCTTGCCCCAGCCCAGAGCTCATACCCGGCACCCAAACTCCCTTCCAGAGCCTGATCTCTCACCCAAACTCCCTGCCAGCACCTGCACCCCCTCCCACACTGCAACCCACTGCCCCAGCCTGAAAGCAACTGAAGGTGGAGAAGATGGTTCAGCAGAGGAAGGAGAAACGGAGTGAACAGAGAGCAGGGCAGGGACATGATCTCAGGAAAGGGCTGTGCAGGGTGTGTGGCAAGAGTCTTGGGGTTTGCCTGATTCGATAGTTGGCAACCCTACTGGGTGGGCATGTAGAAGCCCTGGCCATGCTGAAAGAGCATGCTCAGCTGCACAGCTTGCTGGGCAAGGGCACAGCACCACCCAAATGTCAGGTGGAGCACATCCACACAGGTTTTGTGGGGGGGACACTTGCTGCCCTGTCCAGGAGGCCAGAATTGCTGTTGTCTGGCCGGAGACTATTCCTTCACTGCCACAAACCTGAATGAAGGACTTTGCAAACATCTGTCTGACTGTGATCCTTTAAAAATGTATAATCTGTTTCCATTCTTTGGTTGGTTTGGCTGCCACCGGGATATTTGAGTAAGATCTGAAATATATATCAACCCCGTGGGTAAGTGTCTGATCCCTTGGGATTTGTAGAACCTCACACGTGGTGAATTAGGTTTTCAGTAACCCCATACTATATCAGACCTTGTTTGTCTGGGTGGGAGCGAAGGGCTGGAACACCTAAAGAGACTGTGTTTGGCTTCTAGTTAACCGATATGGTTCAGCAGAAGGTTTTTGTTATTGCCGTGGTCAATTTCATTATAGAATAAACCACCAGTCTTGGGGATTTTCTGCCCTGAGTGTGTCATTCTCCATGTGGTCCAGTCCAGGCACCCGATCACATGCTCCCATCATCAATCAAAATGACAGCATATAGACACAGAGTTATTTGGCTCCTTCTATCACATGCAGCAGAACCAATCTCAAAGGATGGGGAATGGAAACACACAGCTGGCCTTGATGGTTAATTATTTATAAATGAGTGGGCAATTTGCAGGTGGTCAGACTCAGGTGATATCTCTCACAAGTGACAACAAAACCTTTCAGCATATTTTTTTTAAATAACTAGTGATATGGAGTATCTTGGTTTTGGGCTATCCAAACAGAAAACAAGGTAACAGAGCGGTCTGCTCCTTTAAAGCCCAGGGAGCCTGGGAAGCAGCCAGCCCCAGTCTGCAGAGGAGGCAAACAGGCAGATGCTGGGAATCATCTGACCCAGCTGGACAAAATCAAGGAATAGGAGCTGATGTGTCTCAGCTGGAGGATATAAATTAGGGAGCCTGGGCCTACCCTGTCTTGAGGCTGCAGTAGAGGTCTGAGAGGATAAGTGGGCTCTGTGAATGCCACCCTACCACCTTCCCCTTCTCTCAGCTGGAAAGGGCCTGACCAGTAAACAAGGGGATCAGGGTTGTTACTTTTTGTTGTTGTTCCATGTTTTCTTTCTTGCTTGCTTGTAGGAAAATAAATACAGCCTTGAAATAAGGACAACAAACAGAACTGGGCATGGTGGCTTGTTTTCCCCAGGCTGATGATTAAGGTCACTGGCCTAGGGACATCATATAGGGGAAACTGAAATCCCAATTGTATGTCTCAAATAGGGCTTTCAGAATCATTAGTCCCCTTTGATAATGTAGACCTTGGTTTTTAGGGACAATCTTTAGCAGAATTTGGAACATGCCATTACATTCATAAGTATTGCATCCCATAGTATGATCATATCCTAAGCTCTTTTTAAGTTCCTGGAGTACTTAGCCAAGGCTGGTATTTGTATTTGTTTAATTTTTTCATAAATACTAATAAATGCAAATGCTGATGACGCTGTTTGTTTAGTTCCATGAATTTCTTTATCTGAAGATTATAAATCACTAGAACAGAGGTTCCCAAACTTTTCTTATTGTCTACCCACTTCCAGATTATCTGCCAACTGTACATGTTCCCTTACCCTTCTCATCATTGATACGTTGCTTGTTCTTCTTAATACAGCATGTATGTATGGACATATGCAACATACACAATCAGGAGGAAAAAACACACCTCAGTAAATTCTGAGTTCAGTCAGACTGCATAGTTGCTAAGCGACAGTCTGTACTGTATAGAGATTGGGGGTGAAGTCTCTGTATGCCAGTATATCTGTGGTCTCACTGATCAATGTTGAAGTAAAATAATTACTGTATTTTGTAGAACAATTTCCCTTATTTTAAATCTTTATATTTGTAGCTCATTTTGAAAATGCAATAGATAATATAATCAATAAATAAAATCCGGCCATTACATTATTGCTGCCAGGCACCCCCCAGAGATTTTTGTATAGCAACAGGGCTACACGTAACAGCAGGGGGCCTGATCAGTCCACAACAGGATGTGAGTAACTCCTCATCTCTTTCCTGTTAGCAGATCAGCATTCACATGGAATTATGAAATTGAAGACAAAAGAAGCAGCAAAAGTCAAGGGGCTGAATTCTATCCATGAGCACACCAGTATAATATTGGAATAACTCCATTAGTCAACAGGTTTTCTCCTAATTTAGGTCAACATTTACAGCAGCATTTGGCCCAGTGGCTCTGCAATGATTTTTATTTTAATGTAACCAAAAGGCTGTAATGTCCTAATCCTGCTCTACCAACTCCAGCGGGAGCAGATGTAGGTCAATGATGAGGGCTTGTTAAACTCTCAGTCTACATATCCTGTGCTGAAAAAGTTGAGAACTTCCTTTGTCTCTGAGGCTGTCTATGCTAGAGCAATCTGTCAACAGAAGTTTCTGTCACAAGAAATCTTCTGACAAAACTTGTCTTGACAGATTGTGGTCAGACTGCCAAGTGGATCAAAACAGTGATCTGCTCAGTCGACAGAGAGTGGCTGGACTTCCCAGCCACTCTCTTGACAAAATGGCCAACCAGAAGCACAGCAAAACAGGGCTCCCCAGTGTCCCGGAAACTCTGTCTGTTGACAGAGGGGCCCCCTGGAATGTCCAGACTGGCTTTCTGGTGACAGATCTCTGTCAACAGAGACATTCTGCCTCCTGGGGGAACAGCAGAATGCTGTAGACAAAAGTGACACATTCTGTTGACTTACTGTTGACGGGACACCGTGGGAATGTGGACATGCTGTGAGTTTTGTCTACAAAATTCCAGTTTTATCAACAAGACTCTCTACGTAGACATAGCCTGAGAGGAACTCCAGCCTTGGAAGGCTTGCAGCAGGCGCGGCCCCTAATTTTCTGAGCTCAATGATTAGTGTTTCACCAGGCCTAAAACAGGAAGCAGCAATGCTTTGCTACATGGTTTCACTGTATCTGCTGCGTGAGCCTCTTTATGTATTTTGCTGAAAAGCAGTTTCTAACAGCAATGCTGCTCAACAGAACTTAGCAGCTGTTGGCAGCAACCCGAGGAGGAGCTGAGTGGTATTACCGCAGCAGCAGAATAGCTTTCAAAAAAAAAGATTAATGGTGTTTAGGAGCAGAAGAGCCCATTGTGATCATCTACCCTGATCTCCAGTATAGCACAGGCCATGGGACTTCCTTGCATTACTTAGTATAGCCTTTCGATACGGTCGTGTTCAAATACAAAGTCAATGCGCTGGTCTCCATACACTGATACCAACCAGTGGATCTGACACATGCAAATCTAAAAACAGTTCAGGAGGCAGGGAGACTGCCACTGAAATTGTACAAAAATGTGTAATTTCATGAGTTAAGAAGAACAGTCCTTCCCTGGGGCATCATCTTGATGCAGTGGGAAGGCTTTTGTGTTCAAATGACCCTGAGAGCACTGCAGGGGTGAGTTTTAACTCTGGCTATGGCCTTCCAAGCCAGACAGGTCCAAAGGTAGGGTCAGGCTCAGCCTGAAAGCAGTCCGCTGATCCCCCAGGTAGCAGCTTGAGCAACAAACTAGCCTTGCAAGTTGTAGAATCCCAACAATGTGGCTGTTCTGGCAAACACAATAATTGATAGGGATGACAGAGCTTGTTTATGCCTTAAGGAATGTCTGACAGTGAAGGGAACATTCAGACTTAGAAAGTGAAAACAACCCCAAAGAACAGAACTGCGTTCTTCTTCTTAAAGAACAGGAAAATAGCTATGTCTGTACAGATCTATCTGCTAGACAGGCAGTGCACCAAAACTTGCCTGGGGGGAGAAGAGCATAAGAGAGCTTTCCCTTCTTTGCCTGACAGTGTAAGAGAATTTCTTTGGGACAACAATTGTTATTGCACAGGTGTGTGTGAATGAATTTGTGCCCGTTGGCAAATGCTTTATCTGTTTGTTTTTGCAGTTCAAGGTTGTCTGTGTCTGAAGCTTCTAAAATAGACCCACAGTAATAGAAGATGCAATAGATGGTAGTATGGTGCCCTCTGGTGCATATTAAAGTTACTAGCAACTACAGTGGTTTTTACACAGCTCTCTCTTTATCCTGCATAATTGCCAGATGCCCTGTATTACTTAAACGCAGTACTTTTTTTGCTCTGGTACTTGCGGGTACTGAGTACGGGCACCTCAGCAGGCCCAGGCATGGGATTGGCTGTACGGGAGGGGTGTGGAGCTGGCTGAATACCAGCACCTCTTTTTTTTTTTCCCCACAAAAAGGCACTGCTTAAACCAGTACGTTGACAACAAATATAGCATTTCATCGATTTAAAAAAAATCCTGCAATGCACTTGGGGGGAAAGTACTTTACAGTGCTTGTAAAGATTGTATCACTAAGACTACAGGATAACCATTAGATGCCTATAGATTTTCTACAGCAACGTTAATGCTTTGAAATGGGCTGGACCACATGCAGCAGTGATGTAACATTAATGACTTCCATGTTTGGTTTAACTTAGTTTATTGATCTTTCATATTTTATGTGCCAAAATCCTAAATAATTTTAGGCACCCAAGATGAAAAGCTGGATGTCTGTTTTAATTAAGCCATCTGTAAAAAAATAATAATGAGGGCAGGAGGAGGGAGGAATAACTCTCAGGATATTGACAGCTGTTCTTAATTTTCATGAAGTGCTGCATGGGCCATAAATAAAAGACCAAAGGAGCAAATTTTGAAAGGCATTTAGGCACCTATAGATGAAGTTAGAAACAAAATGGGATTTTCAGAAGTACGTAGGCACATTACTCCCATTAAAATCAACAAGAGTGTGGCAAATAGGCACTTTGGAAAATTTCACTAGATGCACCTGTCTGCATTTTTAGGTGCCCTTAAACATTTAGTCTTAAGTGTATTGTCAATTACTGTTAATTACTCAGAGTCTAGTCCAGTGTTCTGCCTCATGCTCGCTAGTATCCCAAGGTTGAATGTTATGAACAGATACGATTTTTTTTTATTTTTATTACTTAGCTGCAGCCCTCAGGTGTCATGGCTCCTAGTCCCCAGCTCTGATCACAAGACCATGTTCCCTCTCACACTTAGAGCTGTGTTTCGTGAACATGGAAAATAAGAATCTTTCAGGAATAACAAGACATTTTGCTAATGAAATAAATCCAAGAAAGCTAAGGACATTTCCTTGCAGGCTCCAGCATTTTCTTGTCACTTCCTCCCATTAAAGGTTGGGCTCTGTAGCAGATAAGAGGGGGTTTCTGGTTAGGTGCTGGTATCCGGAAGGCATGCTTTAAGAGCAGAGGAGAAAGAGCAGCCTACAAATGAAGATGTGCTCTTTGCAGGATCAGGTCCTTAAAATCCTTGTCTTTAAAACTTGATGTAGTAGCAGACCTATCTGCCACAGTGGCTGGGAACCAGTGTGCTACTCAGTTTGGATGTAATTTGTATAAAACCAAGGGAGAAATTGTGGTCTACTTTGTGTCATCTGCTCACAGCATGGCTAGTAGTTTGGGAAGGAAAGCAGGCTCCTCAGAACCATTGCATCCCACCTCCCACCCATGCACACAGATGATGGAGATCATGGCAAGGGATATCACCTTGGCTGTGCTATCCAGTCCAACCCAGGGCATAACCAGGCCCATTGCCCAAGGGTGAGTGGGACAAGGGGCAGCTGCCACATGGCCCAGAGATTTAAAAAGATCTGGGGCTCACAGCTACCCCTACAGCAGCCACAGCAATGGCTGGAGCCCTGGGCCTTTTAAATTACCACTAAAGCCATTGGTGGTGTGCTCTGGGTGGTGCTGAAGGGCTGGCAGGAGGAGGCTGGCCTCCCTCCAGCCCTGCCCCTTCCACAAGAGACCCTGCTCCTTCCAGATGCCCAGATTCACCCTAACTTCCCCAGCTTGCCTGGGGCCCATAGACATCTGTCAGCTTCCCTGAGGCACAGCTGTGCCAGCACATTGGACAGGGCAGGCTGTTTATCACTGGTGCAAATTAGCCTTTCCCAGAGTAGGGGGGAAATGCAGGTTTGAACTAAAGTAAATCATGGATTCTCTGTAACTTGCTGTCTTTAGCTCACTGTGTGAGTAACTCAGCCAGAGGCTGGGGTCAATTACAGGAGGGCGTGGGTGAGATTCTATAGCCTGCAGTGTGCAGGAGGTCAGACTAGACGATCACGATAGTCCCTTGTGATCACAAAATCTATGAGTCTAGAGGAGAAGTTATAACTCTCCCAGGCCCCATCTTCCTCCTGAATTCTTCCAAGACCAGTGCAGCAACATGCTGCCTCTTGCTCTTGGCAGGTCATATAGTCACCATCTTGCCCTACCAGGGATTTCCAACCTATGGGTTGGGACCCAAACATGGGTTGCCATTAGATTTTCTAAGGGTCACTACCTGGGTGGCTCCAAGCCGCATGTGGCTCTCTAAGGAACCATTTGTGGCTCCCGCTGCTGCTCACTCATCCAGCTCCCAGTCCCTTCCTTGCCATGCTGAAATAGAACTCAGTTGAATAGGTTTAACAGCTGGCAAGAGGGATCTGGCCATTAAACCAGTTAAACTGAGTCCCATTTCAGCTTGGCAGGGAAAGGAACTGCCCGCACTGTGGGTGGGGAAAGGGAGTAGGAAGGGGAGCAGCGTAGAGGAGGCGGCATTGGCCCGGCGAAGGAGCAGCAGCGGCAGTGTGCGGTACTTGTGTGAGGTAGGTGGGGGGTGGTCTGGGGCTGAGAAGGGTTTAACCTGGGGGGGGTGGGGGGTGCATTTTTCACAGGGGAGAACCTCCCCTACCCTGTTTTGAATTGCCTTGGGACACAAAGTCTTACTGAACTGTCAACATGGGTCTCCAGCTCGAAAAGGTTGGGAACCGTGTGGCCTTAGCCATACCTATCCAGCCAGCCCCAGTGTATATCACAATCGTCACTGTCCCTTCTTGGACCTATCTCATGATTTGTATTTTGTCACTGCAGCTTTAAGTAACATTTAATTGCTAATATTTCTTGTGCTCATGAATATGTGGAGGGACCAATTATTGTTTCTAGTTTTGATTAAAGTAATCATGATTTATAACCAAGTAGTTTGAGACATTTTCTCTTTTCTGGACATGCCACCCTGCATCAAGAGTAGAATCTAGCTTTATCTACTACTGAGACTTCACAAATGACACATGATATTGTATGCAGGAAACAAGATATAAAAAATAGATATTATCCCTGCTGGATAGAGATCTATAAAAGGATAGTTTCTTTATGAAATGGCAGCATCTGAAATTGTGCTTTCAAGTCCAACTCATTATTCAGTAGTCATGTACAAAAAAAGCCCCTAAGTCTCCAAGAGTATTACTGTTTTGGAGCATGCTTTCCATCTGAAGCAACCTGGCAGAGCCAATTGAAGTGTTAGAGACCTATATTTTCCAAAATAGGCGCCCAAACATGGGGACATGAAAAAGAATCACATTTTTTAAAAAAAAGTATAGCAGAAAGTCTGATTCAGTCAATCTAAGTCCCAAGACTTTGGCCTGCTGCAGCTTCTCAAATGCACTTCTACTCTGAAAAGGGCTGTCAAAATGTCATCAGTGTGTTCCATGTTTATGGCTCCTAATGATTCCATCTCCAGTGTGCTAAAAGCGAGAAATATTTTTTCCCAGCAGCCAATCTGCAAACTCAGCAAGTTCTCTAAAAGCCAATCTAGAGCTTTCTTTCTCTCCCATGCGCTAACACCAGTAAGCTAAGTGTTGCAGACCAAATGAAACCCCTGGTGACACGTATAATCCCATTGCCACCACTAATTTCTCACAGGTGGCAATGTCCAAGAAGAAACAGAACCCAGTGTGCCACTGTGTTGGTTCTGCACAGCTAAAAACAGTGAAAAAGTAGGAAATATTGATGTAGGTATCTAAAGTCAACAGCTGTGACTCTGAATGCAGACAACGAACAGATCTGATAAGTAGTAGGGTGGTATTTTCACATAGTCTCTTCTTACAGTAAATCAGCATTTTAAAGAGGGAGGCACTTTTACTTATTCCTGGTTATCAATATTTGCACCAGAATGAGGTTGAACTAGAGAATGCAGATAAATAAAGTAGAATAAAGAATATTACAGGGATGTTGTAATTATTTAAAAAAACAAAAAACAAAACAAGTAAAGCCTCTAACTCAACCAATCCAGAATATAAACTTTATAATTAGATCAGGTTAGAAAAAGTGTCCACCGAAACTTTATTTTGTTCCATTTTCAGTTAAAACCCTACAGTTTTCACAGAAAGCAGACAGTTTTTGTAACTGAAATCCCAATTGGGAAAATTTTTGTCCAGCTCTATTTATAATCCCAGGAAATTTAAAGTAAAGGTTAATCTTAAAAGAAACACAAATATGCTTAGATGCAGACATGCAGGTATATCACCCACGCCCTATACTGACCACAAAATTATGGCATTTATGAGCCAAGCTTACAAGAAACTGACTTTTAAAGACTTTTAGACTTTTGTGTGTGAGTTTTCCCCCCTGGTTTCACTATGGAGCTGGAGTTCCACACGAGTGGAATATGGCATGTATGACTGGGCCCTCACATCTCCACAATCAAAGGTGGATAAAGATTAATAATTGATCCTGGACATAAAGAACATTTGGTTCCTCCCTCCCCATGGGTTCAGGGGCACCATAAGTGAGGGGAGGGGGATAAGAGGGCCAAATGGGAGGCCCACACTTGCTTGCTTTTAACATGGGAGTAATAGCTTTGGCCAGGCATGGAGTGGTGGTGGCATGATCTGCAGTTTGCACAGTGGGCTGAGGTGGGCCTTATCCCCCACCTTGACACAAGACTCCACCCCGTACTTCTGCTCTCCCGCACAAGGCTCCGCTCTCTGGGCAGGTGGAAAACCAGTGGAGAGCCCCAGATTACCTGTTTCTAAAACAGGGGCAGGCAATAATTTTTGGTGGTGGTGGGGGGCTACTCCAAGATTTCGGTAAGTGGTCAACGGCTGCACTTTTCTATACAGAGGGCATGGGGACTGGGTTCTGCCTTGAGCTGTTCACCCGCCTTGGGAACCAGGCAATGGGAGCTGAGAAATTGTGCTGAACTGCCATGCTCTTCGCACAGTCACTCAGCTCACTTTAGACAGCTTTGTAACACCCCTTCCCCTGTCCACCCCCCCCAGTCTCTCAGCTTCTAGTGGGAGCTGAGAGGTATTGCTGGGAGAGGCATCTGAAGTTCTGGCCAGCTCTACAGCATAAAAGCCAGTAATGGGCCAAATGAAAAAGGCTTGATAGGCGGCCTGTGGGCCTCATCTTGCCCTCCACTGTACTAAAAGGTAGTGTAGGTGGGTGAGTCCCACCAGCAGCCAGGAGAGAAACTCTGGAAGGAGAAAGGTTTAATCGATGAGTGAAAAGAAAGATCTAATTCTCATCTGGTGTAAACTGGTGCCTCTCCACTGACCTCCAATTCAAACCAACAGAGTTTGTCCCTTGGTTTTTAAAAGGTGCCCTTTTGTTTCAGTCCACTGCGAAAAAAAAAAAAAGAGTTGGTGCTGCATTGTTATCGGCACATAAAACATTAGGTGATTCAACAATAACAATTGTGTCATGAGCATATTTACTGAAAAGCTATTTTCACTGATGCCAGCACAAGGATGACATGTGGTTTTCAATATGATCATTCTTTCTTCCATTGATCCTGGCTATATCTAAAGCAAAAGAGGTAAGAAAAAATAGTTAGAAATCAATTTTGCATTCTCATATGCTGACAGAATTGATTAGCCAAGCTTGATTTTATTATAAAGTTTTGGCAGCCTCCCTACATTGGAATGCTAAACTGGCAGACTAGTTAAAAACAGACAGGAAAATATTAATTCTGTATATATATTAAAAATTATTCCAGCAATCAATCACAATCTTGCTTTTTGTCCCTTTCACTATCTAATAGACTTCATGACCAGAGCACAAATCTTGCCAGGGGTTGGGTGAAGCAGCTGCTTATTTATTTTAAATATAGGTGTCAATTCACAGAGGCTGTATGTTGTTACAGTCCTAGCTGGAGCACTATGATTCTTAAGTTCAAGTTATTAAATAGCTCATGCTTTTTGCTCTGGAGATCCCCAATTCAATCTTCAATGTGCCAGCCAAAAGGGCATTTGTGTCATAAGTATTCAGGATTCCTACCTTAGCTGTTTGATAACACACGTTCTCTGGACTCTTGGAGCCTTTCTAGTGACAAAGACCTTTCACTGGATAATAAGGATGATAATGGAGAAATGAAAAAATACAGTAAACCCTCGAGTTACATAGGGGTTGCGTTCCCTCAACCCCAGCATAACTCAAATTTTCACACAAGTCAGGGGGGAGACAGAAACCAGGCTGCAGCATGTTTCCTGGTTCCCTTGGGCTTGCAGGAGCCAGGAAACTGACCAGCCCACCAGGTGTGATCAATTTCCTGGATCCCAGAGTGGTGGGGAGCTGGGACCCAGGGGACAGACTAGTTGCCAGCTTCCTGCTGGTTGCAGGACCTGGGAAACTAACCAGCTCATGGCTGGTAAGTTTCCTTATTCCCACCATTGCAGGGCAGCCAGGAACCAGGCTGCCACTTGGTTCCCAGCCTTCTGCCACTTGGGGGACCTGGGAAACTGGCCAGTCATGAGCTGATCAGTGTCCCGGGTCCCACAGGTAATGGGGAGCTGGGAACCAAGCAGCCTCTTGGCTCCTGGCTCCCCTTCTCTTGCAGAGCCAAGAAACTGACCAGGGCAGTAGCCTTGATCAGTTTCCTGGCTCCAGACAGTGGTGGGGAGCTGGGTACCAGGGAACAGCCTGGCTCCAGGCTCCCATCCCCTTGCAGAGCCAGGAAACTGACCAGGGCTGCTAAGCAAGCTAAGACTGCTGCCCTGGTGAATTTCCTTGTTCTGCAAGGGGAGGGGAGCCAGAAGCCAGGCTGCCCCTTGGTTCCCAGCTCCCCTCCACTTGCAGGACCTGGGAAACTGAACAGCGCACCCGGGCTGATCAGTTTTCTGGCTGCTTCTCCCTGTCTTTCCCCAGCTGCCTATCTGTCAGCCTGACAGCCACGCCACTGGGGGAAGGCAGGGAGAAGGGGGTCTTAGCTTGTCTAGCTGCTCGTGGTTGTGGCAGCTAGGCAGGCCGACAGCCGCAGAGCAGCTTCAAGTTGTGCTTAACTTGTGTTAAGTGAGTTGCATGCAACTTGAAGCCGCATATTTCAAGGATTTCCTGTAGGTGACATGAACAAATTTGTAAAAGTTAAGTTCTTGGACTCTCTAATATTAGGCTTTATTAATTGGTTTTGAATACACTCAGATAGAAATGGGACATTGGAAGGGGCAGAAGAGAGGAGAAGGCAGCCAGAAATGTAGCTCCAATTTTGCACTTTTCAGAGGGGTGTCTGCAAATATTCTCCAAAGAAAGGCAATGTTTCCTTAAAGCTTCTCTATAGAGAGAGGAAGCTGAGGCACCACAGAGGTGAAGTGACTGGTTCAGGGTCATGCATTGCATCATCTTCAGAAGTGGGACTAGACTCCATGGGTGAAAGCTCTCCCCTTTTGAAGTTAATAGGAATTTTACTATAGACTCCAGGGGAGCCAGGATTTCAACCCATGTCTGCGGATTCCCAGTCTAGACTGCCAGACTATATGGCTTTATGGCACCAGCCCTGCACTCAACTATGCACAAGCACAGAGATAAAAAGTCATTTCTGTTTTAGCTAATTTAGAATGTTCAAAAGAAGTTCTAAAAAGGTGCTAAAATAAGGAGGAAGAATACACAAGGTTTACCCTCATTGGCTAAAAAGCATACGTTAAAACAAGCAAATCCCAATTCTATTTACAGTTACACCAGTGCAATTTGCAGCAGAATTTGCAAAGTAAATTGGAGATATAGGACCAAATTCTGCACTGAGTTACACCCATGCGGTCCCATTACTCCCAGCTGGGTTGCATAAGGTCTAAATCAGCACAGACTATGTCCGTGAGAAAAGAAATGCATTTTCAATAAATGGTCTGTTCAGCGCATGCCATGATATCTCCATAGATAATGGTAAAGAAAGAAATTTTGTTCTGAGTAAAGGGAACAGTGATGAGAAGAAATTTCATTCCAAGTAGAAATCTTTCTACTTGGTTACCAGGCAATCTAATCCTGACAGTGCACCAGACTTGAAAAATGACATCCTCATCTCCAAGAATTGAAAGGTGGCAGAAACAGCAGCCATTCTGTGCTTTGGTCTAAAGCAATTATGAGCTCCTCACAAACTGTAAGACAAGAATTGATTTTCATTTCTAGATTATCAAGATGTGAGAGCAAGTAGGTCAGGAAATCCGACCCTCTTGTGACCTTGTGGATTGGATTTTTCTCAAACCTGTTCAATTCTGAAAAGAATTGTTTAGGGGGAAAAAATCCTTCTGTCATATTCTGTGCCCCTTGAAATTTCAAGGTCTCTTGCTGTCATACCTCTTTCTGCTTCTAAATGTCCTGAAATCAAGATATATAGTTGAAGGTGTTTCTTTAAGAGGTAGCCAAATGCATGACCACCAGAGAGAGGCAGCTAAAACTACAGAAGCAGGAAGAAAATCTGGGCCAGGGAAACTGTAAGGATAGAAACAAAGCCCAGCTTTTCATGGAAGCCGCAAACTTGCTCTTATCAGTCCTGTGCCCTTGACTTTCACCAATACCATATATTTGATCATCTCAGTTTTATATCACAAAAATACAACATTTATACAGCACCTTTAATTGCAAAAAAAAATCTGAAAACACATTGCAAACTTATGCCCTGATTTTGCTCCCATTTAATTCAATTCAAATTTTGTTGTTGATTCACATGTGAGCAGGATCTAGGCCTGAAACTGAAATACAAATATCTATTCTGGGGTTACCACCACTGGACCTAACCAGGTTAGTCACAGAATCATGGGCACACTCCCATGTTCCTCAACTAACATCATATATACCATCATGTGCCAACAATGCCCAGATGCTTTGTATATTGGACAGACTTCAAACTCTCTCAGACAAAGAGTTAATGGGCACAAAACAGACATAAAAACACTCCTGATCCACAAACTGGTCAGCCAACATTTTAATGGAGTGGGCCATTCTACTCTCTGATTTGCTCACCTTGATAATTTTTTTTTCTGATTTGTCAACCTTGATTACTATTCTTGGTTCTCTCTGCCTTAAATATTGAGTCTGTTCTGGTCTGGCTATGGTCTGAAGAAGTGGGTCTGTCCTACAAAAGGACACCTAATAAATTATTTTGTTAGTCTTTAAAGTGCTATTTTACTGCTTTTTTGTTTTCATTCCAGTTATGCACCACTGAAATGCAGCCACTTCTAAGTGAAATGCCACAGATTTGTAACAGCACTTATCAACACAAATATTTGAAAGACCGGACTAAAAATATATATCATCCAACTGCAAATATAGGCTGGCTTAATTAGAGCAGAATGTAATTTTTCAGTGTGAATTGGGCGAATACAATCTGTGTTCCACATCTGCAAGAAAAGTAATTGAGTATATATGAAGAGTAAATGGGATGAGATAGGTTGAATATAGCTATTGCAGACAGCAAAGAAACATACAGATGGTCTATAAGTTCTGAATAAATGAAACTGATAACCAGAATTTCAGATGACAGGACAAACAATTGCTTTATTTCAGCTCTGTTTTGAAAACGAATGTGCTTCCCTAAAATTAGAAGCAAGAAAAGGACATTTTACCTTTGTTGTGTGCTATTGGTAACCTAACTCTGAGAGAATTCAAAAGGAAAACAGCATCTAACCTCCCGATTATTTTAAATGCTTTTAGCACTAGCTTCCAAATTTAGAAAGATAAAGTGAAATTGTCTAAGAACAGATAGTATTCAAGCTAACACATAAAAGCAAATTTATTGGTTTTAGGGTAAAGAAATCTAAAGCAGGAATCTAAAGCACAATGGCTCTGCATACATAAATACTATAAAATTGGGGCAGGCATCTGGCAGATCATTAATTAACAACAGTAATGGTCTTAAACTAGTGCTCTGGGGACTCCACAGGAAGTAGGAAGTACGCAGGCCTTGGTTTCAGTTATGTGTGTGACCTAGTTTCTTCTCCATAAATGATAACAAGAAAAAAATCCATGCCTGGTCCACAGTATCACACAAAACATCATGAGCAGCTTTTGAGATAACGAATGAGTCACAGCACAGAAAGCTTTCTGTAAGCATTCCCCCAAACCAGACAGATGCAAAATGCACTCTGTACATACCATGTTGGATAATTAAAGTCATCATAAGGATCATTATAGAGAAAACCAATCTTAATGGAAATTGTAGTTCTGGGAATTTTATTTAAATTTCAGCCTAATTTTTACATACCAGATGATTCATATTATTTTTCAAAGCGTCCCTAGGTATGTCAAGTGAATAGCACCATGCTTTAGTGTTCAGCTAATATGTAAATTAGAAATAACCTCAAGATTTATATATGAATTACAGCTTCTTTTAGTGAATTAATTCTGTGACAGCAGAAGGTGTATTGTCTCTGTGAAACATATGGAGGATATATTGGTTCACAGCAAATTTATTGCTGGAACAGACTTACCAGATCCAATAATTATTATACTTCACTATGTTGCTGATAAGTTTATACTGTATTGTGTATTGAAGATTTGATTTACTATAAATACATGATATATCTGCAGGGGAAAAGATAATAATCACTGTAACTTAAGATCTATATTCTTGTACTTGTAGGCGTGAGCTCTGTTGAAATACAGAATATTCTCCACACTGAATGATGGAAGTACCAATATCAAAGTAAAGCACTGGAGAGTATATAAGAGTAACCAAGTGGAACTTTGTCTTGTGTTGGCAAGGAATGAACTAAATGACTTAAAACGTCTCACATTTTTCTCTTTCAGCCTTATGGGAAAATCCTGCCCCTACTATCTGGGCCTGTAAAAGCTGAAGGAGCAAAGTAATGTGGGCTGTGTGGTGGATCACAGTGTTACCATATTACAGAACTGGAAGGGACCCTGAAACGTCACTGAGTCTAGTCCCCTCAAATCAGAGCCTAGTACCGTCCCCGACAGGTTTCCACCCCAAACCTAAACTCTTGAAAGGAACTCTCAAAGATTGAGCTCAGAACCCTGAGTTTATGAGGCAAATGTTCTAACCACTGAGCTATTCCCTCATCTCCAGTTATGGTGCCAGTTAATAGCACCTGTACTCAAAACAAGCAGGAGGGGAAGTGTGTTACGAGGAAGGAGGCTCACTTTGCTACTGCACATTTTAAGAGAAGCAAAGAACATCCACCTGATATAGGTGGCATACAAGCCTGTTTGACCACATCCCTATGGGGCCATGAGGTACCAGTCAGAGAAGCAGCTGATCTCTCAACTCAGTATTTACTTTAGTTCAAGAGTCAAAACCTATGTTAGGACTGCAAGAAGGGGAAGGCATCCATAACATCTTCCCCCAGGAGAGTGCCTGCCTAGCAAAAGGCAGTGTTTTGTCCTATGATTCTGACGGCCAAATTCTTAGCCAGGCTCACTGCTGAGAAATTCTAGGAAGTTTCATGGGAGCTAAGGCTAGGGTGGAAAGAATTCTCTCTGTTGGCCACTGAGGGACAAATTTTTAAAGGCATTTGGGTGCCTAAGATGCAGATAAGCACCTCATGGAATTTTTAGAAGTGCTTGGGCACCTAATTCCCACTGATTTCAATACAGCCTGTTCCTGATACTGTGGCAACTACTGCAACCTACTCTGAATATGAATATATTCAGGAGGAAAGCAGTCAGTGGATTCACTTTAGTGGTAGTCACACTGCCCTCTCTTCTTCTGATCTCAAAAAACCCTTGTCGGGCGACTAGATGGAGCACAGCTCAATGAGCTGAAGGCTTTAATGATCCCTGTGCAGGGATTCAACATCTCTGCCTTCCATTCTGCAACTGAAATATTCTTGTTCTGTTGGACCCTCTTCAGGTTTGGGCTATGTCTACACTAGAGCCATCTGCTGAGAGAAGTTACTGTCAACAGTTCATGGCCACACACAAAAGCTGATCGAAAAAGGGATCCACTCCATCAACAGAGAGTGGCCCAGTTGCCCTCTCGACAGAACGGCCAACCGGAAGCTCAGCAAACAGGGCTGCCTTGCGAACCGGAAGCCCTGATTGTCAACAGAGGGCCCCCCAGAGCATCTACATGGCTTTTTTGTTGACAAAAACTGTTGACAAAGGCACTATAACTCATTGTGGTGAGCCAGAATGCTGTCAGCGGACGTGCTGAGTTTTGTTGACAAAACATACTTTGTGTATAGATGCTCTGCAAGTTTTGCTGACAAAACTCTCTAGTGTAGACATAGCCGCTCAGTGTAAGTTTGAGGTAGCTGAGGGGGCCAGTGTTTGCCCTTTTGTCTTTACTTACATTTATTTCTCTATAATTGCAAGTAGATTCTATTTTATACAGTGTTCCACATGGATTTTGATACAGACAGTCACAGTCTTACCTCTTTCAATTCTATAAGCATAGGCTTAAATACTATGAGCAAGACGATTGAAACAGAGCGGCTCCGCCTAGATTAGCCAAAAACTTCAAAATGGCCAAGCAAATGGCCATTTCGAAGCTTACTAATGAAGCGCTGAAATACATATTCAGCGCCTCATGAGCATGCGGCAGGCTGCGGCACTTCGAAATTGACGTGGCTGGCCGCCACGTGGCTCATTCAGATGGGGCTCCTTTTCGAAAGGACCCCGGATACTTTGAAGTCCCCTTATTCCTATGAGCAGACGGGAATAAGGGGACTTCGAAGTAGGCAGGGTCCTTTCGAAAAGGAGCACCGTTGGGACGAGACGCGCGGCGGTGAGCTGCATCAATTTCAAAGTGCCTTGGCCACCCACATGCTCATGAGGGGCTGAATATGTACTTCAGCGCTTCATTAGTAAACTTCGAAATGGCCATTTGCTTGGCCATTTCGAAGTTTTTGGCTAGTGTAGACACGGCCAGCATGATGCAAAATATTCTGGATGATTTGAGAGACGTTCTAACAGAGCAGGCAGAAATACGAATAGCTCCATGGGAGACACATGCACACACTGTAGACCTATTCTCTAATCAAGAAAAATTACTCATGATCAGGTTAAGATCAAACAGGGGAGATGAAAAGGAAATATCATTTGTGCATTTCTAAGGCAAGATTCCTCTTGCTTTTTCTGAATAATTTTCTCGTTTCTCCTTCTGTTGCCACGTGATTTAAATGGACCAGCCCTTAGACGCTGAATTCCAATATGAATGTATTTGTTAAAGATACCTCTGGCATATAAGGTTTCATATATTGCTTGTATTGGCAGGCTGGAATGTAAAACTACTTTATCGATTGGAATTACAGATAAAATATAAGAATGCCAGACCAGGAAAAAAACCAAAGCAGGCTGTTCCCTAAAATAAAGAGGCACAACTCATCCCCACATTTTATAGGTTGTTTGTAAGCTGATGGAATGTTGCTAGGCCCACATTCAATACCTCCACAGAGAGTTCCCTAGCCTGCAAGCTGTGCCCAGAACCTGCCCCCCAAGTATGTACAGTGCTTACAATTTCAATGCACACATATTAAATCAGTAAGGGACTGTATGCAATGCCTCACTCCTTCTGGGCAAGTAGCAATGAAACTATTGCTATTGAAGGCAGAATCAGCTGCAAAACAACATTCAAGCTTCAAACAGTCCTGCCCTGTGTCTACATGAGCCACTTCTTTTCAAAAGGGGCATGTTAATGAGTGGGTTCGAAAGATGCCAGATAGGAAGATAGGAAGAAGGGCTTTCGAAAACTGGGGGGTCCTTTCGGAAGGTCACGTCTCCATGGGCGGCGCACGATTCAAAAAGCCGCACTTTTGAATCGCTGTGGCCGCCTTTATGCTAATGAGGTGCTGCATATTCATTGCAGCACCTCATTAGCATCTTTCAAACCCGCTCATTAACATGCCCCTTTCAAAAGGAAGGGGCTCGTGTAGCCCCAGCCCTGGGGAGTTAGATGGGATTTCAACAAAAAATATGCAGAAGCTAACACTGCCATATGAACTACTTCTGATTTTTATGCTTTCAGCAGAGGGCTACTGGCTATCTAAAATACTTCAATCATATAATACCACATGCCTCTTTTTGGAATATAGCACAATGCACAGACTACTATTTTATTCATAAGGTAGATTGTGCTTGTGAAGGAATTTTTGTTTATTGTCTTTATCAAGCTGGAAGGATAATAGCACAGTGAGGCCAAGTCTACATTAGACCTGAAAGAGGATCCTAGATACTCCATTCCATCTATGACAATTAAGTAGCTGGAATCAACTTACCTAGGATTCACTTATCTGGTCATCCTCACAGAGGGAGGTTGATGAGAGAAACTCTCCCGTTGATTTCCCTTACTCCTCATGATGACGAGTGCCAGGGTCAGCTGTTGAGCCCTGATAGTTTGATTTTGCCTGTCCCGGCTAGGTACACCAAATCAAACAATGGAAGATTGACCTGACCAGGTCAATCTCCTACTAAGTATAGACATACCCTAAGGCTGGGGCTACACTTATCTCTTCTCCTAGCAGCTTCATGCTAAGGAGCAGTCTTGCAATTGCAAACAGCTGCTCACTAGCATAATCCCCAGGCTAATTAGCATAGCCACATGAGATCTCACTGCTAGTACTGGCTGCTGCCGGCATAATACAGACCATCTAGACCTGCCTCTGCCGGCTTATGCATAAGAAGCTGGTGACAGAGGGGCTTTTAGCTGCCAGAGGCAAGTCTACACAGCCTGCATTCTGCCAGCAGCAGCTTGTGCCACCAGTGAGATCTTGTGTGGCTATGCTAATTAGCTCTGGGATTATGCTAAAGAGCAGCCATTTGCAATTGCAAGACTGCTCATTAGCATGAAGCTGCCGGGAGAAGAGGTAAGTGTAGCCCCAGCCTAAGCATTACGGAACAGGTACTTACCATGGGAGGTCGACGTTGCCAGACAACTGTCAGCACTTAGCCTTTTACATATTTTAGCATTAAGGAGGTGCATCATAATCAAATTTGCTTAGTTTACCAGGGAGCATTATGTCAGCTACATTGCCACAGTTGATGGCATAGCACTAAGTATTGTATAGCGACATTCCTTGATCACGCTTGCTCTTATGAATCCTGGAATCTCTCCAGTGTATGCCTGTAGGTAGTGCCTTGTAGGATCAGCACGTGCAGCTCATCATACATTGGTGGACAGTTTGAGCTCATAGTGTGCTGGAGGGTTTTCTTCTCTCACTTGCTGGTAACATGGCCAGAGCATGCAATGCCACTTTTGAATATAATGACCGAATGAAAGCACGACTGACATTCTGCATATAGACAGGTTACAGAGAAAGCTATGTTAGTCTGTTTTAGCAAAAATGTGGTGTCTTTAAGGTGCTGCTAGACATCTTGTTTATTCTGCACAAAGTTAAACCACTTTATGCTCAAAATTTGTTGCTGACAATATACCTAGCATCTAGGTATTCTCTGCTTGTAAAGAGACTCAGGAGAGGTAGCCATCTCTAGCTTCACAAGAAAACAAGCAGTCCTGTAGCACCTTAAAGACTAACACATTTATTTATTAGGTAATGAGCTTTTGTAGGTAAGACCCACCACAAAGCTCAGTGCCTAAGAAATAAAACTGTTGGTCTTTAGGGTGCTACAGGACTGCTTGTTCCCTGTAAAGTGAGTTGGGGTTTCTGACTTCTACACAGGTTTGATAGATCCTAAACTTGTCTCAGCACAAGGTCATTTTTGTGTCCATAAGTGGGACACAGACTTCATACGAAAGGTGGCAAGATGCATGCATCTTCACGGCTGGGTGGGTAAGAAACCCTGACAGGGAATAGAAATGAGGAGGACAAAAGAGAGTGGAATGGCACAAAGTAAATGAAATGGATTCATAAATTTTATGTAAGAAGTTGCAGTTCCATTGCCAGGAGAATTATAATAGAATTATAGCCTGACTTACACTTCCTGAGAATGACTGTAACGGAGAATAAGACAGGTCCAACCTGGCTTCTAAAACTTAAAAATAGTTTTGAAAAATAACTGTCACAGATAAAACCCTATGCATATAGCTTTTTTGGCTAATTTGAATAGCAGGACCTTTCATTGCCCTTGAAAGTACTTGAAGAGGAAAAAGAAAACTTGTTGAACAATTTCTACAATATGTTTTGCACAAGCCTATTGTACTTCAGGTTTTTTGCACTTTATCTTTTCAGTCAACATCTTTTATGATTAATACTGGAAAAAATCAGCATTCTTATGTAATTTGATTAAAAATTTTACTTAATATATAAAATTCTTAGTCTTTAAGGTGCTACAGAACTGCTTGATTTGTTTTGTGAAGATACAGACTGCCATGGCTATCCCTCTGATATTATGTAATTTGAGTTTGTCTACAACTATCTTACCTACTCTGGTTATGTGATAGCGTATGCAGAAGGCATCTGATTTTAGGTTTTAATCAATACACACCAATAAAGCCATATGATTAAGAAAAGAAAGCAATGTTTACCCATCAAACTAGGAAATGGTTATTTCTATTAAAGGCTTACATGCCTAGAACAGTAATGAAGACTATGGGGGTGTGATTTCAAAAATGCACTGATTTATTGAGCAGTAATTGTTCTGTGTAAACGCTGCTGGTGTGTACTAAATGTTCCCTAGTAAACTTTCATGTAAAGTTATTTCAGAGATACTACTTTAAAGCATGCTAAGGAACAGTACAAAGAGTTTATACTACTCTAATGAGTAATGTATACAATATTACTCTGCTATTTATAAACAGAAAGCCCCCAAAAACCTGGGTTTTGCACATCTACATGAAACTCAAATCTTGTTAAAAATAAACCCTGAAAAATGAAATGAATAAAACCCTAAAAGGAGAAACCCTACGATGCAGGGTCACTTTTCTTTATGTCTGTCCTTTAGTAACACTCGCACATTCAAGACTCCAGTGTTGTTTAATAAAACCTTGTTCTTCTACAGAACCTTTAAGAGGAGGAGCTCAGAATTATACAAGTAAATCTGTTAACCCAGCATTTCCCAAAGTGTAGTCTGTGGCCTGGTACCGGTCCTTGGAAAAAAAAAACTGGTCCTTAGAAAATATACAAATTATCACCCACAATCATATTAATTTTGTACATTTCATATTCTCCCTTGTAACTAAGATAATAATAAGTTAGGCACTTGAGTGTTTTATATCAAGATTTATATTATGTACTATTATTATTGTGAATAAATAATAAACAGTGAAACTTTATTCATTTTTCATTCATTGTTTTTTATATGTGTTTATATTTTTGGGCCACTAACAAGGTACTGAAAAAAACTGGGTTCCAACTATATGAAGTTTGGGAAACCCTGTGTTACCCCATTAACATGTATGAGGTAGGTATTAGTGTACCCACTTTACAAGCTTGTAAACTGAGATGGAGAGGTCATGAGTTTTTTTCAGGCCACAAAAAAGTTACATTAGTCTCATGCTCTAACCATTAGCTAATATTGTTGCCTGGAACAACTGGAAATTTCAGCCAGCCTGTACAATGGATTTTTAATCCTCAGTCTTTCCAGATTTGTATTTTAGGGTTTGAAACTAATATTCTCTAAAGTTGAAAGATGTAGGAAGTGATGTTATTCTCTAGAAGCTAACAAGGCAAGAATGTTTTTTACACTGTTCTTATGCGTGGAATATAGTAATGCTGCAAGCCTTACAAAAGTCTCCCTATTCTTGTGGTCACAGGATGACTGTTGCAACTGCATGTAGTGCTGAAGACAGAAGTGGAAAGATAAGTGCATTTCCATGATGGGAGTGGGATAAGATTATTAGGTGTAATTTATCTGTATTACCACAGAACCTAAGAGCCCCAGTCATGGTCCATCATGCTAGATGCTGTACACATATGGAAAAAAACCCACAGTCCCTGCCCCAAAGAGCTTAGAGTTATACTGTCCTGTGGGAGAAAGTGGCCCCTAATGAGGAAAGGGTGAAGAAATTAATACCTAAATTGGTAAATCCCCATTGTCAAAGTTGGTGATCTAGGGAAAATCCATTCTTGGATTTCTGAAATCTCTCTGTGGTGATAAATTATAATTATTAATATATGGGAAAAACATAATGATCTTCTTTTTCCTTCCAAGTGAAAAGCTATTTCACATAATGTAATTTATCAAATAAAAATTTGAATTAAAATCTACTGTTCAAATACATGTCTATCCACTGGACCTCAGACAGGAAGATGGAGCATATTCAGAAATTACAGTAATTGTAACATGGAGGCCAAAAATTTGAACAGTTGATTACAACCTGATCCAATGCCCATTGGAGTCAGTGGAAAGATGCCCATTAACTCCAGTGGCCTTTGCATCAGTCTTGGAAAGAACCACAGAATGCAGTGATTTATGAAACTCTGTATGGAGATTATAGTCAAAGGAACATAAATATCACCACAACAAATCATAACTGTGAGTTATGTGCCCTAATGGACAGGAGCTGGTTCCAGATCCTTTGGAGAAAGGGGCAAGTAACTTTACAATTATAGAATAACCTGCCTATAAGGGACATTTCTTTCTAACCATATTCATATAGTATATGTCCTATGGTTTGCACCCTAAAGTATGAATGTTTATGTCTTTTATAAATTCTTTTTATGACCCATTTTAACTGTTGATGTTTTTAGTAGTTGTATGTATGTCTAACGCTTTGAAAATCGTACTAAAATTGGCCTCACTAGAAACTTGTCAGTGAGTTCCAGAGATTAACTTTTCTGTGTAAAAATGTAATCCATGCAGCAATACTAAAACATCATTTAAGATATGATGAGATTAAAAATACACATCAATTGGCTTGTAATAGAATTTGTATTATTCTTTGGCGTGTACCTCATCCTATAATCTTTATGCTCTTAAATTTGGGATTTTACTTACATGCATAATCCAAATAGTAACAAACAACAATTAAGGTACATTTGGCTATCACCAAAATTGTACATAACATCAATATTTAACGTATTTGCTGATATACTTGGAAAAATCTTCATCTGCTAAAACTTGTTTAATCTTGACTGAAGTCAAAGGAGCCAAAATAACCCTGAATTGCATGGTTCCCATTTCTTTACATTTTTAAAAAAATTTCCAGTGGAAAATTGCAAAATAACTTCATCTGCCTACGTGGTCATGAAATTGCTTCTGGTACCTCTAATATGAAGAATCATTAGAAGCAGATATTGTCTAGAAAAAAGCCAATTAAGCCTAAAAGCACTCCAGTAATTTGTAATCCTTAACAGAATTAGCCAGGTAGTTTGTCTCTGGTTTCAATCATTTTGTGTGCCATGTAGGTAATTTAGTAATGAATATAATAGATGTACACAAATCTTATACTAGTTACAGGTTTAATCAAAGCACTAGGAAATGCTATGCACAATCTAAAATAGCCACTGAAGGAGTTTTTACCTACTTTAAAGTAAATGACAAATCAGATTTTAAATGTAGCATTCAGAAAACTGAATACATACTATATACACACAAGAGCAACTTGTCTGAGGAAAAAAATGTAAACAAGGACCTGATCCTATCAATATTTAGGAACACAAGTAACTTCCCTCATGCAGACTGAACTTAAATCACATGCCTTGTTGTTTGAATCATTAGGTACTGAGGTGCAGTGCTTACTATTTATGTGACAAATTCTGCCTGCATGAAATTCAGCAGCATGAGTAGCTCCTTTGATTTTTAACGTCAGAATAAAATTCTAGAAATTATAGGGTCATTGTCAGGATTAAAAAAGGTGTTGGGGTCTCTCTGAGGAATGAGGTACCAAATGTGCAAAGTGCTCATAAATTGTAAGCAGTAAGGCTCTGATCCACAAATGTACTTAGGTTCCTCACTTAAATTTATTTCATTGCAATTCAGGGGTATAAATAGTTTTGTAGATCTGGGCATAGGTCTGGGATGTCTGGTCAGAATATCAGTGCTGAAACACTTCATCCTGGCTTACCAACCAGATGAAAAATAATAAATGCATGGATGCATGCTTTAAAGTAAATTGTTGAGTGTTATTGCTTAGTTTTTACAATGGAGATTCCTAACAGTCTGTAAGAACAGACAAGTGTAATCTGAACCACCAAAATGTATAAACCTTGTACATTACAGTAATGTACATCTAAATGTTTGCTAGAATGATTGCCATTCTAAAGGAAAAGGTTTTGGTGTAATTTTTGAGCTTTGTAATAATTTTTGTTTTTCAGGATCAAATATTTTATTTCATTTTATTTTCTAGGATATAGGCCAATTTATTGCCTAGTAATGTTCATCATTGGACCAACCCTGGGGATCAATTCAATCCTATGCATCTACTTTATGACAGCAAATTGTAAAAACCCCAAAGCAAGGATGTTCTTCTCCTCACAAGAATAAAAATTAAAATAGACATTTTAAAATGGAGCTATACTAAATTATTTCAGATTCTAGTTCTGCAAACCTTTATGGGTCTCTTTAGCTTTATGACTCACTAATGTAACTATATAGCTCAGTGCTTTGAGCATTAGACTACCTAAATCCCAGGTTGTCAGCTCAATCCTTGAGAGGCCCATTTATGGATCTGGGGCAAATGGATTTTAAAAGAAAAAGGATGGTGCTCATCCTGCCATGAAGGCAAGGGAATGGACTCCATAACCTCCTGAGGTCCCTTCCAGCTCTATGAGATATGTGTACTCACAGTAAGAGAAGCAAAGTACAGATGTAAGTCCTTACAGGCTCAAGATCTTATTTTGTAAACTACTTACACAATTCAACAAAAATAGTGAAAACCTGTAGCTAAGGCAGAGATGAGCTTTGGGGAGTTAAAAAGGCCAGTAAAGTGCTGAGCATAGTTTAGTAATATGTTTTGTCATTCAAGTTATTGTACTGAAGTTGTTGAAATGTGTGAATTAGTCCTTAAATAACAGCTTATGTTTTTCATTTGCTTTCCATTAAATATCTGAATTTATTCAAGAAAGCAAGCGATACATCCTAAAGCTATTTCCGGTACACTTGTGACATTTTCAGTAGTGTTTAAGGTGAATGATGGACATAGTGGCATAACGCACACAAAACACTAAAAACGTACCTCCCATTGAACTGAGGTGGTTGACAAACAGGTGGTTGAAATAGCCAACGAATAGTCCCTTGCAATGTCAGTTGGAAATTGCCTGTAAACATGCATCATAATCAACATTACACAAATGCACACACACGTTATTGGACACTATTTTAGGATTCAGGATTCCTCCCTATCCTTATCTGGGTTAGAATAACTAAACCATTGTATGGCCAGACTTAATTTGTGTATTTTGTTATGCTGCGCTGTATTTGTTTGGAATTATCCCTCATAACATAATAAAATAGACAAATTAAGTCTGACCACACAATGGTAATTTTATAAGTCAAATACATTGTGCTGTAAGTTTGTTATTATAATCAATGTATTCATAGTTTTTTATAATGATAGTTTGTTTTAACACAGTTTTGTTTCGATATTTTAATTATTTTGTTTGCTAAATGTAAGCATTTAAGGCAAATGATAATTAAGGATTCCAAAGCAGGCATTATGATGTGAATAAAAAAAAACAACCTGTGTTACTCAGTATTACATTCAAAGCTGAAAACAGACACTGAGAGCAGTGTAATTATATGGTTATGTTTTAGGAAATATGGCTGCATGTACACTAGCAAGTTCTTTTGAAAGAAGGGGGCTCTTTCCAAAGATCCCACAAACCATCTACACACAAAAGTGTTCTTTCGAAAGTAAATGGAAAGAATGTGGCACTCCTTTTGAAATCACTCTTCTTTTCCCGTTTCAGAAGAAGCACCCCCTTTCAAAAGAAAACGTGTAGATGCTGTGCAGGCCCATTTTTCCTAAAGAGCAGTCCTCGTGGGGCTTGATTTTTGGATCACTGTCCTGTTCTTTTAAAAGAGTGTGGGCTGTGTGGAGGTTGTCGTTCAAAAGAGCAGATTGCTCTTATCTACTTTTATGTGTATCTGCATGTGCACACGGACACACACTTTCTAAAGAGCTCTTGCAGAAGAGCTTCTTTTGCAAGATCTCTGTAGCGCAGACGTAATGGGTAAGTTTAATAGGGCCATAGCAATAATTGGGAAATGTAATTCAATCTACATCTCATAGGGACAGAATGATCTTTAGGGATGAAGGTACGTTGAGCTTGTGGTGTCTGTACCTCTAAGATGCAATTAATTAATATGTAAAATAAATCTGTGGGAAGGATTAGATTGTAATGCAAACGCCGACAAGCCCTACTTACGTTCTTTAACTCTGCCCCCTTCTCTGCAGTCTCCTCCCATCACGTGTGAGGCGAGAGCGAGAGGGAGGGGGAGGGATTTGAGCGGAGAGAATTTGCCTTTAAAAAGTCCTTTAAACACGACGTAAAGGCCATCTGAGAAGCTGGAGAGCGGCTCTATTAGCCCCTCACTGCAGGCAGCAACCACAGGAGCCAATTGCCACGCGCGATTGCAAAGGTCGGCCCCGGCTGCCGGCCACACAAAACAGAGCGGCAAGGCACCTTGTAATCCGATCTGGCGGGCTCCACCCCTTCCTTCTTTACATGGGGCCCTGTGATAGGCTCACTTTCTGTCGAGGTGGGCGTGCCATGACAAGGCCGGCCGTGTCACTGTAACCTGAGCCAGAAGCCGCTTTGATTGGCGAAACAGCTCATTTAGCTCAGGCACAAGGTGGGACTAGGCAAAGCAGTGGGCGGGTGACGCTCTCTGTCCCCCCTCCGCGCAGAATCTCCAATCCGGCCCCGCTGAGTCATGAGGGCGATTTACATACGGCCGAGATCAAATTGCATATTCATCTATGGGCGGGACGGGGAACGCTCACTGCCGCGTGACAGCGGGAGGCGCGTACCATTGGCTGTAACGCTCTGCCCCTTCGCCCCACCCCGTGCGATGCATTTCTGGGTTAGAACGGGGGAGGGTCGGGCACCATAAATGTCCTTCCTCCCCGGACCAGACCTTTTCTTTCCCCCCTGCGCCGCGTTAATTGATTTGATGTGTGGTCCGAGCCGCTCAGCTTTCACCCTCGGCTGTCTAATCCCAACCCCCTGCCTGACCGTGTTTAATAATACAGACATCGCTCACAGGTGGCAACAATTACTCACCTCCCCCCCAGCTCTTTTGCTGATCTTTATAATCTTATTAGTTTAATGGGTCACGCGGTGCAGGACCTATTTCCTATAGATCAAAGAGAAAACAAAACAGGATAATACCCCATCGGGTTTCCTCCGCTCCACCCCATGACTGGTTCGTCTGAAGCGACTGTGTGACACTGTTAGCACTTGGAAATACTGTTTATTAAGGAGTATTATTCAGGACTTTTAAAGGGGGAGTGTTTCTCGCTTCTGCTGTGATTCAATCAGGACACTCCCGTGCATCTTTGGTAGCAGCAGCAAGACATATTTATGTGCCTTACGTCAGTGGCGTAAGCGCTCTTTCATGAAACCTAATAAACAAGATCCTATACAAAGGTATAAGGGATATATGAATATAATGAATTTACATAAGAGTCCAACCTGAAAGGAAGAGACAGATTGAGCAGTTCCAATTATTGGCATCATCATGCTGTTTGGAACCGATGCTAACGTACTCCCTATGGGGTCTATTTAATTTCAAACGACTTCCTTCCCAGATCATTTATAAAGCATTGCAATTTATCAGATACTCGAATCTTAAACATGCAGTCGCGGTATTGACTTGCACGTTAACCGTGTATCACGTTCCAATATCCTGTGTTTTTACTAAAAACATGAAAGCGATATTAAACAGGGTCAATTATTGTCTTCAGAGGCTAGAATTGGATATTACCATCACTGTGAAAGGTTGACCTCGGGCTGCTTTTTTAGTTTAGTGCAAAACATTTATTTGTGGGTTGGAAAATCGCCCCCCTCTCTCCCTTTTAGTCCTCGCAATAACTTCCACCCCAATAAATTAAAGGTACATGCACTGTGGTCCATTACAGAGGAGTGTTACGTGACGAACCCTGTCAAAGGTTACTGGCCTTCATATAGCCACATAAAATAGTTATATAGATGGTAAATATTTGTCCAAATTAAACGGGTATAAATATTACCTTTGGATGCACTTTGAAAGTTGTGAGTTACAGTGATGAATAAATGGGGCACAGTGTCTTGACTGATGTCTCAATTACTTCGACATTTCCCCTTGTGTTCGAAAGTATATATCCTGCTAGTATTTCTACGTGCACTTTGCATTTTACTTTACTTTAGGTAAATAAAGATTTTTTTCTGCCCAGTCCCACCTGTGGTTAAACAGTGTCTGGTAGCTAAATTTTTCTCCTGAAACTGAACAGATCTGTTTATTATAAACACTTCTTATTACAAGTCTTTAATTTTATGAGATGGCTGTCCCTTTGCGTTTCGAGGAATTAGGCAGCAATACATAATTCTAAAGCATGATGACAGGTTTTTGGCTAAAAGCATCTGGTTGTTTTCCACTGATACTTCAATGGACGCTGTTTTGTTCCATGTGACTAAACTGAAACTGGTTTTCGAAGTTTTCCGACTAGAATAACCTCTGCAAAAGGAAAGACCCCATTTCAGATCAGTTAACACAGATCTTTACAATTTCATGATTGTAATCCATGTCAAACCATGAACACGTGTATATATTTTTGTGCCAAATTAACCTATGTAATACCCATATAGGAATCCTAAGGCTTTTAAAATTCGTTTTAGTCTCAGAGAGACTTCTTTTTGAGAAGGACACGCGGAAGGACTTTTTAGCTGCTAAAATCCATTATTTCCACAAGTTTAGCATTTCAGACTTTCTAGGAGGTGTAAACATAACAATATACACGTGCTGGAATGTAGGGAGTTATGCCTTACTTTCCTAAACCGGCAACTGAAGTTTAATTTATAAAATCTGGAGCTTATTGATACAGAGCATAAAAATATGCGGAGGTGTAAACACTGACCACTAATTAGTAGCTAATACTCAAAGATATTCCACACTTTATGTCTTTCCACTGCCCAAGGCGGCTACACATTGGTTTATGTTTTCTGCTGAAAACAGATTTCGTTTTCTTTCAACAGATCTTTCTTGTTCCCTTCCCCCAATTTGTTAATTCAGTTCGTTTATTCCTGCCCTAGACAATAAAACCATGAAGTTTGACTGCGCAGAAATTTGTTCGGCATAACGACGTGTTATTTGAGCTACGGATGTCAGCGCAACTGACAATTTATCAGATCAAAGGGTCCTTCTAGTGTAACAGTTCCCCGGCGATTTCCCTCTTAAAACGTCCTGTGATCCGATTTGTGGGCGTGCAGAACCCAATGAATCAAAAACCAAGAACCAAAACAAAGCAAGGCGACCATCGGATATAATGTCGTGCAAAATTACAGTCTTGAAAAAAATAAACTCTGCCTGCGCTCAGTGCCACTTTGATGTTGTGACTCCTGGTCGTTAAAGAAAAAAAATCATTTCCAAATAAGGAACCAACAGGAGCTCGCTAAACATTTCGAAGGAGGGAACGAGGTTTTTTTGGAGTAATACCAATGTGGAGCCCGAGTTTGTATTCCTCCCCCCATCTCAGGTGGCTTTCCATTAGCATTCTGACTGAGTCGTGAATGCAGAATCGGGCCCTCAGTCCCTCTCCTTATAAATGAACTCCCTTTCTACCAGCCCCGTTCTTTGTTTTCCTTCCCTAATGGGCAACACAACGCGCGAAAAGCTGGAAAACTCGGTGGTTGGGTTGGATTGAAAAACACTTCCTGTCTCTACACAACCCTAATCTCCAAATCCAAGTTCACGTTATAGTCTCTCCTCACCCCCAGCTGCGTCCCCCTCGCTGGTTTTAAAGGACCATGTCTAATTCCATAGCATTAGTTTTATTACCAGCTATATTTACTCCTGAAAAGTAGATTGAAATTACGTGTTCCAGAAGTGATACTATAAACCCCCAGAAAACAGAATCCCCCTTCAAACGCATTTATGGGCTCAGGCTGCAGAGATCACAGACCTCAGGTTTTGCCTGGAGTTTAAAGGGGAAGTCATTCGATCAACTTTACACGGCACTTCATAATCTTTACGGCTTTCACGGAGCTTCTCGAATCTTTAACACGCTGTAACCTCTCCACGCCAGATTGGCGGACAACATTTCGGTGTTAGGTTTACTCGCTGAGGTCGGGTGGCTAGGAACCATGCGTTCCACACAGCCATAGCGCGTCAGGAGCTTTCCCTACGCGTAAACGTCTCTGGTAAAGATTTATTAAACCTGTTGATTTATAATATTATCTACGCCAATCTTGAGCTGTCAGATAATAACCCAAGCCCGTTGCTTATTCTGCGTAGGTGCCTTTTCTACTGATTAAGGAGATGAGGGCGTAAAGGGGGAGACACTTATGGTTTATTATCATGGCCAGTCACGTAGGAAACAAAATTAACCCCAGCATGCCTCTCGTTTCTTTGCTTTAAAGTGCCCGGGTTGTTTTCCTTTATCGTGCAGATCAGCGATCAAACGCGTAACACGCCCTCTGGTGTTCGGTGTGTGTGGGAGGCTCAAGAAGGCAATGAGAGCAGCAGGAGGAAAAGCTGCAGAAACCAAATGTTCAGTGGAAGATAAAATCCCTTAGATGAGTTTTCGGAAAGCTTTCGGCTATAGAGGTTTGTTTGTGAGATGCTATCTGCGTTTTCTGAGCGCTGAACCTGCGCCACGCTGGGTTAGGCGAGTCGGGAAGATTTACTCAAGGGCGGGACCCTCCCAAAACAGACTTGAGTAATTTTACATGGGGGCGTTTTTCTCAGTTGCGAGGCTGGTAAAAGATTGGGAAGAGCCCCCCACCTTCCACTGACCGGACCTATTTTATAGTGAATTCTATACCCAGCTCTCAAACAGCGACACCAAGCAGCTTGCCCTCATTAGCTGCTCTACCCAACCAGCTCCAGACACAGACAAAACAGTTTTTTTAAGGGAGCTGCAGTTTGCTATGCCTGTGGGTGGCCTTCGGATTTCTGCCGAAACAGTTATTTCACGGGGAGAGGACGGGGGTCCGGAACAATTTTTATAGCGGGGTTGCCAAGAACCGTTGAACCGAGCTGTAAACCTTGTCTATAAAGGAAACCACCTCTTGCCAAGACAGTGCCCCACCCCTCGCACTCCGGGTTCCAGCCCCTCTGCGGGAGGAAGCCAGGAATTTTAGAACCATCAAAATGATTTCCAACAGCAGGCGGACTGGGCTGCCCATCTTACACGCTCGGGAAGCCCAGCGTTTGTTCCAACAAGCACTGGCTTATTGGTCTTGCCCAGTGCCGGACCGGAAGCGAGGCAGACTGCTGGATCGCCTTTACGGCTTGTGTCTCCTCACCAAACACGATCCGCGCTCAGTTTAAGGAACCTGAAAACAATCAAAGCCAGACTCGCGCAGCGCCTTAGTGTACTGGCCTGTCGCTTGGCCCCGGGGGGAAGGCTCCCAGGCCATGCCACGTAAGGAGAGGAAGCTGTAGATCTTTCTTTAATAACTTCCCAACGTGTTACAAATAATAACACTAGCGCATAAATCATCCCAGGCTGCGGCACGGGCAAGATGGATTTACTCCCCTCTGCAAGGCTCCCCACCCGCTTCCACCCAAGCACGCCGCCCCCGCCTCTGTTCCGCCCGGCCATTGGCAGCTGGACGCCGGATGACGTAGCGCAGCCGTACTGGAGGGGAAGAATGATTGACATTTCCGAATTGGAGCTGTCGCCGGGCCGGCCGGCGCTGGGGGACGCTGGCATTTCCCACTGTCAGAGGGGCGGGGTGAGCCTCGGCTGCAGCCCAGCCGGCGGAAGAGACGCGCGGGGAAGTCACAGTCCAGCAAACGGGCCCGGAGCGTGAGAGTGCCCGGCCTGGGGCAGGATCGGCCTCTCTAGCGAGTGAAACCAAAGGGCAAGAGCCTTGGGTGCAAAAGGAAACCTTCCCTCCCCGCTTCCCAGCCCGGAAAGACAGCCGGGAGATTTCCCCCACTCGGAAAAAATAAACACCCCACGGTCTGTTTTGTGGCACTGAATGAGCGTTTGGTGAGCGATTGCTGCTCCCTGAGACCTCAGGTTTCCTGCAATTTACAGCCATGGTCATCCCGGCAGCAGACCTATATCACAACCGCAGGGGAGCTATGTATTGGTTATCGGAAGGGGAAGGATTGCCGGGTTATTAAACTTGCTGTGGAAAGCAGCTGGCCCTAGGCAAGAGAGGCTGTCTCTCCGTCCCTTTGCCTATGCGTAATGGCCCTTAAAAGTAACCTTTTAAGTTGCGAGAGAAAGAAAATGATCCGATAGTGTGAAGAACCACTTTCGTGATCGATGGAGGATCAGGCATTATACTTTCCCCCTGGCTTTTTAGGTATATATATATATAACCGATTCTTCACCGGTTAAGTCAAACGGAGGGAATTTTCCCGATGATGGAAGTCGATGCAAGCGAAATCTACCCCTAAAGAGAAGAACCAGTGTGTAAAGCACAGATACCTGTTATATATTAGAAACCGAAGTACTGTATTACCAAGGGTGTTTTAGGAAGGATCTGTGTGTAACTGTAACTGTTCATTTTACATAGATTCATTATTAGACTGCATGGGAATTTAGTTTAAAGGTAAAAATGTATCTTATTCATAGGGTGCCTATAAATGTTATGCCTATGTATATATAGCTAAATGTAATATACGTATGTGTAATTTTTAGGGTCATCATATACATGCGGGCTGTAAAACATTTTCTACACCGAAGGAAAACACCCCTCAGGAAGGGGCTCTTGTTCCCGGTGTGGGAGGGCTGGGGTTGTCAGAACAGTTTCAGGCGCAGGAGCAATTCGCTGGCACGTATCAGTCCCGAGCGCGGAGAGTTCATTATTCCGCCAGCTGTTTCGCCCGACCCTTTTTGCCTTTACTCTGGGACGCTTGGGTGCCGACTAGTTTTGCTTTTATCCGTCCCTTGCTCTCGGTTCCGGCTGCAGCTACTCACTGGAACCCGCGAGCCGCCGCAGGTCCGCTATGCAAATTAAGGCTGATTGATGTCCGTCAAGGAAACCAATCGCAGGGAGCCTCATTTGCTATTGGTTGGCAAAGAGCTCAACGTCACAGGTGACGTTAATAATACGAACAACCAATCACCGCTGTATATGCAAAGCAGGGAGGGCGTCGTATTTCTTGGGAAATCCGAGGCTGCTCGCGGGCGCCGCGGTGCGTTCAGTCGAGATTATTGCATCGCTCGCTGATCCTAAACTGAATAAAGTGTAAAACGTGCTTTGACCTCCCCGGCTAACGCTCAGGGTCAGCTTCTGTAACAGCTCACACTGTTCGTCCATAAAGATTTGCACTGCGCTGTTTTTTAGTGTCGTCACAGGGTGCTGGGCAAGATGCGCGGGAAGGAATTAAAACCAAAGACCAGTAGGATTTCAAACGTCTCAGTGACACAACGCCGAATCCCCCGGACCCCTGTCTCCTATGGGAGAGATGCTTGAGCTTGCTTTCCATTGTCCAAATGAGCGGGGCTCCCGCCAGCAGGAAGGGTTTGGGAGTCCTGAGCACACACACAAGTCGAGGTCTGTAACAGACTGTCATTTCCTTAGGAGATCCTGCAAGGGCATGCACAAGGCAAACGAAAAGACTGGCCTAGGGGACGACACCTACGCTTTCATTATTTGCCCTGCGGGTGTCTGCTGGGTTTTAAATGCTTGACATTCCCCGGGCACTGTGCGTCTGTCTGTCAAGGGCTGCGTTTCCCAGGGCGAGCCTGCATGAAAGCTCAGCTCCGCACCGCCAGATGGTGCACCGTTTAGGGGGCCGATTCTTCACCAGCTAAATCAAACGGAGGGAGTTTTCCCAATGATGGAAGCGAAATCTACCCCTCAAGAGAAGAACCAGTTTGTAAAGCACAGATTCCTGATCATGCACACCGAGACTCCCCCACTGGTATCCTTGCGACGCCGCTTTATATCTGAAAACTGCGGGACACTTAAAAAGCGAATTCACTTCATCTTTTAGCTGTATATTTTAGTGCCTCTATGAAAAGAGCAGAGGCTATTTTTACTTCCGGAGTCCTGGGCACTAGCACAAGCTGCTTCTGTCAGTGTCCAGCTGTGTAGTTAAAAAAGTTTGAAAGCACCCTTCAATTGCCTGAAACTTGTCTACTGATAAGGTTTAAACCCGATTTAAAGCCTGAATGTAGGAGCCACCTCGCGATTGTCCCTTACTAGTTTTAACAATTAATTACTTGGTTAGATGTGATATACAAGTGTTATGGAGGGCTTCCTAACAACACACACACACAAACAATTTCCCCCCTCCACTCCCCAAGTCTGTTGTTTTCATTGTTACCGGGTACTGTACCAATCAGTTACACAAACTTCTGGCCTGGCTCTGGCTTATAAACCTTTCTGTTGTCAGTGGGAGTTATTTGAACAAAGGGAAAGTGAAAAGAAACTACTTTCCCCACTGACTCCGTTTTTTGCCCCAAGGGGAGCAGATTTGGAAGGACCAGCCTACAGAAGCACTGCTGCCAGCTAATCCAACCAGCCCCGCAGACACACGGACATTCAGGGTGGATCTTACACGTACACATCTCATAGAGCTGGAAGGGACCTTGGGAGATCGAGTACAGTCGCCACACCCTCTTAGCAGGGCCAAGCACCATCCCACCCCACTGTATGTTTTTTTCCCCCCTAAAATCTAATTGCACATTTTTTCCCCGCCTAAGATCCGATTGTCCCAGACCCCTAAATAGCTTCTTTAAGGACCGAACTCACAACGTCGGCTTTAGCAGGCCAAAGCTCAAACCACTGCACCACCCCCAACAGCTTTTTGGCGGGAAAACACGTCATGGAAAACGTTGTGCGTCCTAAGCCTCTGTTTGACCAGACCCCTCAGATCTGGGGGGTGGGCGGCCGGGCGGTCCTTGCAGGGGGTGGGAGAGTTGGAGCGCTTACAGAGAGGGGGACCTGGGCGGCCCAGCCTCCCCATACCGGCGTGTAGGTCTGGGACTAGAGAGTCAACACTGCCCACGCTGGGGCCCGGCTGCGACTCCCCGGCCCCCATTTCCAAAGCCGCGGTTGTTGTGAGGGCAGCAAGCCCAGCCCCTGCGCGTGCAGCTTGGCTCCCCCATAACCCTGGGCCGCTGCGGGGGGGGGGGAATTTAGACAGGGGGGTGCTGAGACCCTCTGAACCACACAGCGCTGTCTGGGGGGGGGGGGGGGGGAGGCGGGAGCCGCTTCAATTCCGGGCTGCTGCACCCCTACTGCCAGCCCCCACGGGCAACAGCAGCGGCCTGGAGTGCGGGGGCTTCAATCGCAGCGGTTTAGCCCCCACCCCCCGGGTGTGGATTTGGGCACAAGCCGCAGCCATGTGACTCATCGGGCGGGGCCCTGCCGTCCTACACCGCGTCCCGGTGCCCCCGCCTGGCCCCGAGGCGCACGGACCGCACCCCCCAGCCGCTGTGGCTGGAACGCCAAAGGCAGGTGGGGGCGGTAGCTGCGGCCGCAGCCGCCCCAGAGCCTGCCTGGGCCAAAAAGGGATCCCCAGGGGATTTTCCCGCCCAAAGAGAAGATTGAAGAACCCCAATCAGTTACCCCCCCGCATATCCCCCTCCCCCCAGACCAACTGGAGCCCTTATTACCATCTTTCCCTTCCAGGGGTGGCCACATTGGTCTGTAGCGTCACAGAAACTAAGCAGTCCTGTGGCACCTTAAAGACTGGCAGATTTAATTTGCTATTTTAAGGTGCCACAGGACTGCTTCTTTCTTCCTCCTTTTAGTCAACGCTGAGCACCCACTCTCCTTTCCCCCTGACTCTGGCCCTGCTTTCTTCTCCCTTCCCCCAGCTTGCAGGGTTTTTTTTTAAACTCTCTTCCTTCTTTTGCTGAAGTTTGTTTAGCACACCGGGCCCTGCGGGGCTCAGGCAAGTATTTCCCGAGCTAAACAACCTCAAGTGGCTGTCCGCGGTATAAACAATGCAGAAATAGATAAAATAGCACAGGGCGCTGGACAACCAAGAATAGACACGAAGTAACGTGTTTCCGTGCACGGGAAAACATTTGGAAATGGTTGCACGGAAAAAAAAAAGTCAACCGCGACCCTCAGGTCGAGTGGGTGAGTGGATGGGGACGTTTGGATCCTACTTCTGTGGCCGAGATCACGTTAAATCAACACAGTTTATTTTAGTGGAGCAAAACATCAGCTTATCATCCAATCTGCCATTCTTCAAAGCGCTGCAACGAGCCAATCCGGGGAAGAGACACATGTTTCTTTTCACAGCGAGCCGCCCGGGCAACAAGCAAGCGCCTGCTTCAGCGACCAGCGGTTGTGGGCTGGGGCGATGTGATGCGTGCGTGTTAGGAGGCTGGGAAAAGGGACTTTGGAAAGCCAGGGGGAGCTTGCCCCCTTTTTAAATCATAAGCAGACATTCAAAGAAGAGGGAAACAATCCGGAGTTGTTTTCATTGGAGGTTGTAAAGCAAGACCCAAACAGAGTTAGAAATATAAACCAAGTGACAGCTCTCCCAGCTGTTTAGCTGCCTGCTCCCAAACAACTCCGAGCTCTCCTCTCCCGCTGTTTTCCCCAGCTCTCCCGGGGCTGGGGCTGTGTGGTTTCGGTCTAAATAAAGAAGGTTCCCTAGGGAATAAATCTGTGCCTGGCATTCCCCTCTACCTTCCACAATACCCTGGCGGAAATTACTGAGTGAGGTAGCTTTGTGCGACTGGGTGCCAATGAACAAGCATAAGGTAAACTACTGGAAGGTGTCTAGAGACAAGGCAAAGCAAGCTTTGTATGCTTCAGCACAGGGGTTTGATTACCCAGGGGACTTGGGGAAGAATTCCCCCTCCCTCCAAATAATATTGAACAATTGATCTGTGTAAAATTGGTCTTTTCTTCATCTTCCTCGAGTACTGGGCTGCTCCCCCAGAGAGCATATGGATTTATACAGGCCCTGTGGAGATCCCCAGCATTCTTTTGATTCTCAGTCCCCAGTTAGTTTCAAATCTTTCCTAGCCAACCCCTTGTTTTTGGTACTTCTCAGTCAAACACCAGCCTTTCCCCTCTACCTACTGCTTTGGTGATGGTTCTGGTCTTGCTAAGGATTCACTGACTCACAGCTCCTGCTTCTTTGGCCTTGCTTTTGACTAGAGGGTTTTGACTACCAAATCTGTGCCTTTTTCTTTCTTTCTTTTCTTTCTTTCTTTCTTTCTTTCTACTGGTTGTGTCTGAAGACAGCAATTGTTTCAAATGGGTAATGTCCTTATTTTATTGGTAAAGCAGAAAGGTATAGTATGTCTGATGGGGGAAAGCCTCAATCCCCCCCGCACCCCGTACCTTGGACTTTCAGTTTCCAGGTTTAAGTAATTTTAGACAATTCGTAAGAAGCAAAAGAGCAAAGAAACCATCCCCCCGCAAACATAACTGCTTCAAAAGGGGGAGGAACTGGGTTCTTTTGAGTTTAAAATGGGGAGAGTTTAAAAAAAATCGGTAGTTGCTGCTTCTGCTTGCCACAGTATTTACCGTTCAAGTCCTTCTGAGGAGCCTTGGTTGGTCCGCTGGGGAGATGGATGAATGCATTGGCTCTGGTTATAGAGCATTATGCACTGTCATTAAAGTTAAAGGCTGTTTATGAACCCTGGGAAGGTGTGGGAATATCATTTTCACAGATACATGCTGGTTTATGTCAGTCAAGAGTCTGTGCTTTTTGCAGCTAGGAGAACTCCGTTTTCCACCTCTTTTAAAATGTCGCACATTATATCGATCACTTGCTTCCTGGGTCAAATGATTCATTAATCGGCTTGATGAGCAGAAGGAGAGGTGTATACCCCGAGCCAGGCACTTGGTTTAATGCTCTTCAACTCTTCTGCTCAACCCCCGCTGAAGCGCTCTGACTCCATGCGACCGCTAGGCGGCAGCAAACACCGCAGCAGAAGGCCAAGGGCCGGTAGCTGCACAGACTTCATTCTACACAAAGGCAGCTCCCCATACAAGTAATGGTGACTCATTTCTGCAGTTTGTGTGACTTATAAATGGCTCGTAGAAATATTTCTTTCAAAAGGCCCGTTTGATTATCAGAAGAAAGGCAGATCCGTTTGTTCAGGAGCTCAAGGAATGGAGTAAATGACCTGTGAATGAGAACCAGGCAAATTCACTCATGAATCTGATGTTCTTTCATCCCCCACCCCCCAGTAAACCTGCATGTCTTGGTAGAAACAGGCTTATGCATTAAAATCCAGTTTCTTTCAGGTATGAACTGTGTTTGGATTAAGAAAAAAGAGAGACAGCGCTGCTTGGTTTCTGTACTTGACTACGGGAAAGACTCTCAGCTCAGACCTGAAGGAGAACAAAGAAAGGCAGAGAGACTGAGCATGGGGGTAGTGTTTTACAACGAAGCTTGCAAGGAAATCAAGAAAATGTTTTCCTCATGTAAACTGGGGACAAAAAAAATTCAGAAACATGGTGACACATTGATGTAACTGTATGGGTTTTACTAATCTTACTGCGGCCTTTGTGAAGAAAAATTGTCTATTCCTTTTGCTACACCATTTACATTTGCACTAGTGAGTGCAAACAACAGTTCAGAGCCTCAATAGAAGGAACAGGAAAAATATGAGATATCAACTTTCTTCATGTATGATCCTGCTAGAGCAGGTTTGCCTTCAAACCTGAGAACTGTTATTCAGTTCTATGAGTGGAAAGATATAGACACACAAGGTCACAGCATTTTCATGACTGCCAACTTTTTCATTTGTCAAGCTTTATTACTCAGCACTAAATATTTGCCCTGGGCTTGCCAAACAAAAATTCAGTTCTCAAACTATTAGGGAGCTGATCTTACTTCTGCAATTTATAGACCTATTACATTTTCAGAGTCCCTCTAATTCCAGGATTATAGAGTGTAATAGTGACAGCTGTTTAAAACATATTTTTTTGCATAAGCTATTTATTAAAAAATGCATGCCTGAAAAGTAAACTCCTCATAAAAATTACATTATTTTCCCTTGTGGAATGGAATTGTTTAAACCTTAATTTCTCACCAATTGAAAATCCTAAGTAAGTTTTTATTTTCCTACATTTCCTGGAGTTAAAATGAAATTCTGAGCCCACAGCTGATTAGGAAATTTTTTTCTTATGAAAAATTGATGAAAATGAAAATAATTCAAATAATCAAACACCTGATGCTTGGCAACTGAAACCCCAAACTGTCCAGTTCAAACTAAATAAAAATATAGGTGTCATTTTTGGGGTTTTCTTTGCGAAAGAAGTCCATTTAGTTGAACACCCTTTTTTATGGAAACAAATTTTTGCAAAAAGCATTTTGAAGCAGTTCCAGAGGGAACATTTTTTACACCATATTCCTACAGCTTGCAAGGTAGTGGAGCAAGTTTTAGAACTGATTTTGGGTAATCAAAGAGGTATTTACAGTAATTCACTTGAAGGAAATTTTAAAGAATACTAAAAAAGCAGAGGGCTGCTTTTTAAATGTATAAGTGTAAAAAGGACTGCTAATTCCTGGGGATAATATCTGTTTTTAATTCACAAGATCAGTCAGGATGCAAAGCAGAAATCAGCTACATGCAAATTAGATCTGGATGAATACTAAAAATATTTTCCATGGATGGCTTTTTGAATGTTTAAAGAAATTTTCATCAGCCATTTTGGCGTCTCTTTTGTTTGGTTTCTGCAAACATCTCTGTGATTAACTTTTGCTTTCTAACACACTTGCAAAAAAGCAATTATTAATCTTAAATTCTCATAAAAGATGAATTTTAAAATTCCTTTCTGAGAGCACTCACACTGAGAAACCTGATCATGAATTATGCTTAAACAGTCAAGACACAGAAACAAAACCAGGTGACTTATATAACCAATTACAATTAAGTAATCCAGCTCTGCTCGCTTGCTATAGACAAAACTTAACTAAGAGGAAAAAAATGGTATAATTTCAAATAATGACTAAATCAGAGACGACATCAAACAGACCGAATTCATCAAATCCATTGCTCATTACAAGTCATTCACTGGTCTCTAATAAAAATGTAGGCTCATAAATACGTACACAAAAGAAAAAAATGTGAATACTTTTTGTCATGCCCCCCCATGCGTTATGAAAATTGGCTTATGAATATGCATAATTCAAACCTTTATGCAAAATGGATCATGCAATATATCATTTTTAAAGTTACAATCTGCTGAATCTGTATATCCTATTTTTGTGCATGTATCAGTCTTGTATGTGAAGTTAGAAATATGAAGTGTGAATCAGGTTTTAATTCTGGATGTTCTTATGAGAGCCATTAGGGATACTTTAGGAACTTAATGGCTCAGTACTCAAAGCAATAGCCCATAAATGGTTTTGTTCTCCTGTAAGCTCAAACTGTGGTTTGTCGTAGAAAGACATGCGACCGTGCTTTCTGGTATTGAAATCCATCTTGAATCTTATATTTTTCCAGGGATATGGGGAGACTGAACAAAGGGTTCCACACTGGGGGAAAGTCTGTTTAAGAAATGAAATAAATCAGGTCTTTATTTTCATCTGGCTTTTGAAAGTGCATCCCCATCCTCAGAGGATATGCAACCCACACATCTCCTGGGTGTGGTTCACATGTAGCAGCCGTTAGACCAGTTACACGGAAAAAGGACGAGTCTCCTCGTACAGCCTTAGCTGAAAGTCTGCTAGCTTTTAGCTCAAACTATAGATTTCACTAAGCTCCAGAGGTCCTAGGTTCCATTCCACCTGTGAGTATTTACAGGTGGGAGCTCCCCCAGGATTTTTAATTGGGGCTCTGAAGCTTGGAAGATGCTTCCTCAGCTAGGGGTAATAGGTAACCTGTGGGTCACTGTCCCATGTAGTGGCACTTAGACCACTTACACAGAGAAAGAAGGGGTCTCCTCCATAGCCTTAGCTGATGCACAGCTGTTTTTAGCTCAGATTGCAGATGCTGTTGCACTGTGCTCTAGTGCTCCCTGGTTTGAGTCCACCTGTGTGGTAACAGATACACACGAAGCAACGAGTGGACAAAGAACTGTAGAGAAGGAGTTCAGGCAAAGCTGCTGAACCCAGGTCAGAAAGAGATCAACTCTGGCCTGAGACAGGAATAACTGTTTAGGGTAAGAATTTACAGGTACAAAGTTTCTTACTGGATTACAATGAGCTGGCAACTTGTATTTATTCTAACTTAGTATCTTATTTCCATCAGTCTGTTTTCCCTTGCACTTGCTCAAGTCCTACTTTTTAAACTTAATAACACACTTTTGTTTATTGTCAGCTCCAGTTTAAATAATTGTTACTTAGTGGGGAGCAATCACTTGTGCATCCCTCTCTTTCATTGATAAAGAGGGCAGACATCTTTATGAGCTTTCCCTGTGTAAAATTTTTACACAGGGTAAGATAGATTTATTTGATGTTTGGTCCCTTTTGTGGTCTTGGTTTCTTGGGTGTTGTCAAAAGTCTTTAGCTGAGTCCTCCCAGATCTGGGCTGATTCAGTGTCCCTGTTGCCCTGCTGGGGGCTGTTATTCCAACTCTGTGCCTTGGCTGGGGGAGACCAGAGCTTCTGGCCCAGCAGGACAGGGTGGTGGGGAGCCCCAGAAGCAGGAAGGCAGATATCAGTGACTTGGTTAGCACAGCGAGGGAGAACACCAAGGGGATCTCTGTGATCCAACCCATCGCACTTGTTTCTTCTAATATGTAGAAAGAAGGCCAAGTAACTAGATTTCATTCAGCTCATATAAGTCAAATACAACAAAGTATAATTGCACGCTGTTGCACTCTATAGCATTAGTAAGCCTGGAATTAGGAGGGCTCTATAAAAGTGTATGGAGTCCATAACCTGCTGTTTTAGGGCCTGATCCCTAACGATTTGTGATAGCTGACAAGAGGCAACATGATAGCTGTAGTCTCTGCCATGTAAATGACCAGCAGATAAAGGGCCACTAAGACTGGAGTTGCCTGGATTTGCATAAAAGGACTTCAGTAGTTTCAGATCCAGTGTCTCTCCTACATGATACTCAAGACAGATTGTCTTTTTCTTCTTGAAAACAAAGAAACTAATGAAACAGGAACTCCAAGGGAAGGAAACCTCCATGTTTTCCCATCATCCTGTTGTTAGTGATGCATGAGTCTGAGAAAATATTCTATGACACCTAGTGAAATAAAGCATAGACATGAGTCTACCATGACATCCACAGCAGAGATCTTAGCAAAGTGTTATATAATACATCTCATGTGATGTAAGAGCTGAGAACTGCCTCTTCACCTGACAGGTCAGGGAACATATATGAGGCAAAACATATAGGACTAAATTTTCAACTGCCTAACTAAATATAACTAGATCTTTCACACATGCCCTGATATTATACCAAAAACATGGATCACACTTAAAATAAGCAGCTAGATGGAAAGGTACTCAAGTGGTACCCAGATGTTCAAATGTGCATGAAAAAAAGAGAGTGGCATGCAAAAATGGGGAAGTGCAAGATTGCAGGTGCAAGTTTATAGGCATGTTTAACAGCGTGACTTATAGTATTTACAAATGGTAGTCCTTTAAAAAACACTGTTCTGCAGACCTTCCCCCAAACAGAGATGACAGTAATATTGGAAGGAATTACAGGCTCTGAGTTCTCTTCAGATTACTGTAAAGATGGCTTAGATATATTGAACCAGATCCTCAACTTGTCTAAGTGAAATGAAGGTAGCATCACTGATTTAGACCAGGCAAGGATCTGCCTGTTTTTATTTTTTTCACAAGTGTGCTAATGTAAAGGCTTCTATGGCAATACTGGCACAAAATTATGTGTATTTGGGATAACGTCTGGGAACTTTGTTTAACCTGTTTTCTTTTTTTCTCATCATTTGGAACAAATGCAGTTCTGCTCCAATATTTTTTTCCTGCTAGTTAAATGGAAACACAGATCAACCTGTTGATACTTACTTGATAAGGTAAGAAGCTCCTTCCACGTGCACGAACCCAGAGATTTGTAAGAGAATTAATTTGTCATATACTTTTGAAATGTCACATTTGGGAGCAGTTAGTGGACACCCTGTGTGAATGTTTTGAGCCACATCAATACTTTGAACTGTGCATAAAGGCTTAACTATCCAGAATGGCAATGTGCTGCAGATTGGTGTGAATTCAAAAATGCCCCAATGTGTTGCTCACTAACTGGTGTGTGCAAACGCTGTTGGTGTGCACTAGAAGTTCCCGATTTAAGTTAATGTATCCTTTCTATGTTCTATGTACTACACGGCTGTGCATGTGGACAGAGAAAGGGTCCTGTGGCCTCTGAGGCAGGCAGAACATACATGTAGGGGACTGCGTGGTAGAAAGCATGGATGTCATTGTGAAGAATAGGCTTATTTTTGCAACAAGCAGCCACAAGGGGGCAGGCTAAGAGTAGAGTGAGATGCTCTGAGGTGAAATCAGCTTTATGGTGGGTTTTGAAAGGTGTATTTTAATATTTAATTCCTGTTTTAAGGGTGTCCTCCAGTGCTCAGGAGCTGGTAACTTGCCTGTTCAGCTGTGGCCCCAAGTTACTTTGGTTCAATAACAGTTAAAGTTGTTCTAGCATTTTCTGAGTGTGTGCATTTCCCCCGCTGTTTGTCATTTTCACAGGTTTGAAAGACATAAATCTCAACTGTTGGCTATGTATATACAGCATGAGAGAAGCAATCTCTCCTGTCATGGGCAAGGGGCCCAATGCAAGTGATGAAGCATGCAGTGGAGGAGGGGAGTGGGACGATAGAAAGGAAAGAGTGATTTACAAAAATGACAGCCTGGAGATTGCTCCAATTCCAGAAGGTGAGCTGAGTGTAAATGCAATTGACAGATATGCAAGAAGTCTATGGAGCTTTGCACAGACCCAGGCAATGTTTTCCAGGGAGTAGGAAAAGGCCTGCGTAACAACTGCCTTCTGCAGGAGAGATTGATTTTTTGTAAGATGAATCCCCCAAAGATGATCTGTTTCTTCCCCTAGCGCCCAGGGCTCTGGTCCTTCTGGAAAACAAGGGGGCAGCAGCATTGCAGGCGGAAATGCCACTAACTGAGACCAACCAGCCCAGTCTCCACTGACTGCCTGGGGCCATTCAACAGTGAAACCCAACACCTCCAGCCCCAGGAGATCCATTTGTCATACATGCCGTCTTCACCAGGGCCATTGTCAAAGGTACATTCTGTCTGAAAATGTCAAGGAAAGTTCCTCTAACCTCTGGCTCACTCCCCTCCTCCTTCCCATCACCTGGAAATATCCAAGCTGTTTTTTTTAAAATCAATTTGATCATTGTATGCAGAGATCCCTTGAAGGGTATTTTTTTCTAAAGAGGTCAATCTTGAGCATGGTTGGACTTTAACATCCCACTCGCTGACAAACTTGTAGCTCTAACATCATGATATATTCATGGGCCTGCAGGCAAAGTAGTTTTCCAACTAGGAGACCCCTTTCCCTTGCCTTTTCACCTAAGAACTGACCGATTTGTGGTTTGGAGACCGTCCCCGCTATTAAACAGACTGGATGGAAAAGGTTTGTTCGGCTTGAGTTTGACTTTCCCCCATCTTGTATTTCTTGGCTCGGAACCAAATTCTTGTCTATTCCCTTGAACTGCCTGGTCCCCAGCCAGCCCCGCCGACTTGCTCTCTCCGAGGTGTTGACAGAATGTTTTTCAGCTGTACCAAAGGCCACAGATTTTATGTCAGACTTCAAGATACACAGCTTGATAAACACGTCTGCCGCTAGCGATTGGCAGTGCGCTTTCTGGAAAAGAAAACAAAAAGTGTTTTATATAAACAAGCGAAGTGGTATGAATAGCTCAGAATAACAAGCCTTTGAAGGTGTGCCTGGGTCCTTAGCTCTTGCAGTTAAGTTGCTCTGAAAAATATGCCCCTCATCCCTGGAATTGCTCCCAGTGCCTGATCCCTTCTGGGAGGAACAAACCTACGCAGCAGCAGAATTGCTGTCCAAAGAGAGCTCTTGAAAAGATTCCAAATTGTAAATAGCTTTGGAAATGCACAAATTCTGCTTGAATAGTGAGCTGGCTGGTGAGCCTATGAGAAATTAAGGAAGTGTTCAGAGGGAAGCAATTGGCCATCCCCTGCGTATACAGACTGGTACATGCTTCCATGTAATTTTGCAGGCTCAGAACTATGGACACAACAGGGAAAGACTGCAGTTATTCCAGACTGCGGAGTTATTCCAGACTTAGAGACAGGTTTCTAAGTGGGTGGATAATGTTTGAAAAGGATTGGTCATTTGCTTTAAAGAATTGTTTCACACAATGCTGGGCAAGCACAAGGATTCCCATTTTGGATGGCATCTGGGTATATTTTTAAGATGGCATGACCTAGCAGGGCTTCTATGTTGGCTTTCAAGAATGCCCTACTCTGCCCAATCTCCTTTAAGTAGATTTACTGGCCAAACACAAGCAAATAAACCAAACCAAACTGTCTGTCAGTTCATTCTTTGCCCCATGGTGTCAGAGCCTTTCTTCTCAAGGGGGCTGGTAACGTGCTTCCTGAACTTTCTCAGACAGCTCTGGTCTCAGCCAGCTTGTTACTTTTCTGCAACAGCATTATCCTGGACAGCTGGCCTCTTGTTCCAGGGGCCCATCTCAGAAGCTGTTGTTCCTCTCCATGGGAACAGCTTGCTGCAACCACTCCTCCCTTTCCTGCCCCTGACAGGCCTTTAGACCCCAGATGTCACCCTGGGCCCACCTGCTCTGACATAGGATTGCTGAGCCTGGCCCACGCACAGAGACCAGCTGTCCTGTGAGGTGGATCTTGGTGATTTACAATCAAGTAGATGGATAATGTTTTCCATTCTAATTAATGTTGAACAGTAGTTCCTAGAGGTCCTTACTGAGGTGTTATCCCAGTCAGATGGTAAGAGACAGCCCTACCCCAAAGAACTTGAGAACAGAATTTTGAAGAACAAACTGTTAAGCAACTTGCCCAAGGTTAAACAGGACGTCTGTGGCAGAACCAGAAATTGACCCCTGCAAATCTCTGGCTTTAGCTACATCCTTCCTATCAGCTAACACAATCTTAAGAATGCTTTTCATTCTTGCAGGAGCTTGATCTAATCTGGGGGAGCTCACATAAGGGTGTCTACAGAGCCCCTATATAGAACCTCTATATGTAAAATGCAGCCGCATTGGTAAAGCCCCTATCTGCCACTAATCAGTGTAGGTTCACCCAGGCTGCCCACTGATCGAGTATGTTTGTTGCTTGCAGCCTTTCTGCAACTTGTATAGAGACTCTTGAGTGACACTTAAACACCCACCTCCCCGCAGTAAGACAGAATCTTTCCAGGTGTTTGACTCCACGTACCATTGATTAGACATTGAGTAAGAAATCACTACGACATGCAGAAAGTTGTCAGTAACGTACACCAGAGCGTTCTTGGGGTAGTTTAACAGAGAGTCTTATTGTCAGATCTCTGAGGCAGTGAGTGCTCTATGAGTAACCCCACTGATTTTACCATGTGGGAAGAGAGGCAAACCCTGGCCTTAAATGTTTGGTAATAGTGGGGCAAAGCTGGTGCTACTCATCTGAGTCGGGATGGCTTTGGAAGGATGAGGTTGATCATTACGAACTGACTGCAGTGCTCCTGAGCATGTGATGCTCTCCATTGGACACTATACTATTCATTCAATTGTTGCAGGGAGTAAGGAGCTGGGACTCTGAAAAAAGAACCCAGCAGAATATTATCACGTTTTTCTCTTCTGTCTCCCGAAAGCTCCACTGTTGAGGTTTGTCTACTGGAATTCCATTCAGACATGGACTTGGATGGTTTCTTGTACTACTTACCAGGTCTGACATCTCGTGAACTTTGGTACACTGCTGTTTGGCACAAATCTAGATGAAAAAATGTAGCTATGCAGATGGAAGCCCTGATGGCATCTGCATTAAACAAACAATACAAAACCCGCTAATTCCATGCAGGCTCATGAAAACCCTGCCTGATTAAGCTATAAGAACTGCATGTGTATTGCAAGGTATATATGTGCATCTTGAAAAAAAATCACTAAGCTCATAAGGCAAACTCCAAACGACAGCAGATGTGGAAAGTGACCTCTTTTCATATTTCATCCACCTTTGGGGAAAGAAAAAATCCTTTTCCACAAAGGCAATTTACAGAAGGAAATGGCTCCCTGGCAGGGACTTCTCTGTGTATTTTTGAACTCCCTGGTTGAGTGCTGCTGCCCAGTTTCTCAGAAGGAGGAGCTGTCGTAGAGTAAACCTTTTGCAAACACAATAACACTCAAGCCGCACTTATTAAATCAATATGCAGATGACCTTTTTCCTCCCCATCCAAATACACATGGCAATTACACTTTTCAAACTCTTGAACCTTTTCTCCATGAAGTTAATGGCAAACCTTGAACAGGGGCAGGGTTGGGCGAAGTGTTGTTTGTGCTTATTTTTTCTATCTATTTTTGCCTTTAATATCAACCCACATTTAAAAAAAATCACAACAGAAATCAACTTAACATGCTGCCCTTTGGGCAATGAAATGTAAAGGAAAAGTACAACAATGTGGTGTTTTAAAATGGATAACAGGCCTGATTCTCATTTACACAAAGACTCCCTGGAGTCGTAAGTGGGTATAAATGTAGTTTACATCAGAGCACTGGAAAAAGAAGTTAGCGTGAATGAGAATTGATCCCTAACTCTTTAGGGACCAAGTCTGCAAATACTTTTGCACTTCACTTTACTCACACAAGTAGTTCCACTGTCGCAACATGGAGTGAAGTCCCTTGTAAATAGTTGCAGGCTGTGTCCATGATTTCAAGCAGCGGACTATGTGATGATCCCGGCCATGTGGATGCACTGGAATGTGAAGAATATCTTTTTTTCACAACCCTGCAATTAGTTGGGTCGCTGTGCCATGTAAACTTAATCTTAAAAGTAAGGAAAAAAAAAAGCATGTCGAATGTATTCAAGCATTACCTTTAGCAGGAGCTGACAAGATCATTGTGGGTTTGTACCTGTTCATAAAAGAAACCACCCCGGAGTCAAACAACAGCCCCTCTGCACATGGGAGGAAGGATGCACTTCCTGGTTCTATCAATGGAGCCTCTGTATTTGCCTGTGACCTCCTTTTCCTCAACTGATTGCGGATCATAAGGATTACTGCCTTTTGGGCAGGAATAACTAATGGGCTAAATGTAGATTAGTGGCTTGTGAACAGCCAAGGACAAGGCTGACTGTCCATTTTAGCATCAGTCTAAACCACCAGGGCGCTCACTCCCTGTGTCAATAGCGATCCAGCAATGCTAACAAAAGACCCCCATTGATCATTGCCCTCTGTAATTACTGCTCGCCCTCACAACTTGTTGACACCTTTTGACAAGTTAAATATGACCATTGAAGGAGAGGTCTATAAAGGAAGAGGGCTTAGATCTGCAATAGGGTGGTTAGAACCTGGTGAAAAATAGTAGCATTGCTGCTCGCTCTAGTGCAGGGGTTTGCAACCAAAATAGCAAGAAGAGCCATTTTTTTGAAATTCAGTTACAAAATCAATATTTCAAGAGCTGCAGTGCATATGACTATGAGACAGTCCTTAATAAATAATGTCAAACTATACTTTTTGTACCCCCTATTTTAAGAGCAACACACACGCAGTAATTTGTACCAGTTAGAAATTGAAGTTACCCCCATCTCCAGGCTTTACTCACTTCAGCCCCCAAAGCCGCCCTCCATCCCCAAATTTACCCCCCATCCCATCTCCGCATCTCCAGGCTTAACCCCAATTCGTGACATATCACCCCATATCCCTATGTTTAACCCACCTTAGCTGCATTGTTCAACCAGCCTGCTAAATCCAGATCTTACTTGCCCACCCTCTGCTCTCCCTCCCCCACACACCATGAGTCCCTGCCCCCCGCTCCCCCCCCAGCAGTGCTGGCACTGGACTCAGCAGGTTCCAGGTCTGGGCAGGGAGCTGGGCGGGGTCCTGGGGGAGCTGAGCTTGTACCACTAGATACAGCTCCAGGTTCTGGCAGCTCCTGTGGAGCGAGGAGGAGCTGGGGAGCGCTGTGCTGGCTGGGAGGAGGTGCTAGCCCCATGGGGAGGGAAGCTGCAATCGCAGGAGGCCCTCCCCACCCCCCTCACCTTCTTCCTCCTTAGTGCAGCTGGGCAGCTCCAGCAGGGGAAGACTCGGCCACCCCTGCCCCTGCTCACTTACCCCCCTCCCCCGTGCAGCACAGGCAGCTCCCTGTGCTGCCCCCACTGAAATAATGGAACTCGATTGAGTTGGTTTAATGCCAGCCATTAAACCAATTCAGTTTAGTCCATTATTTCAGTGGGGGCAGGACAGGGAGCCACAAGAGGAGTCAGCAGCAGCAGCAGCACCCAGAGCCGCAAGTGGCTCCTTAAAGAGCCACATGTGGCTCTGGAGCTGCAGGTTGCCAACCCCTGCTCTGGTGTAAGATGCGTGTGGAATCTCAAGTAGTGATATTTTAATCTTATATTTCTATTCACCCTGAAGGCTGTTTTTCTGCTGATTTACCTCACTAGATATTTTAACCCTTTGGGTCCTTGGCAAAGGATAGTCTCTTGAAACTAAACTATCTCCGCTTGTGTTTGTGTGTCTATGTTAAAAGGCTATTGAGTTTGTAAAACAGAAACCTTTACAATAGGAAATACCAATCTCAAAGTTACCTGTGATAAGTTCACTCTACCCTCCTGCATGCATATACATTATAGGAAGAGCTGGCAATTTTTTCTACCAAAACTTTTTTGGGTGAAAAATGCAGATGTTGGTTACCTGAAACATTTCACAAATGCATATTGAATTTACCAGATTGTTTTGGTTGAAAACAAAAAAGAAGCCATAATAGCAACAATAATGCAAATTCTTAAAAAAAATTTTGTTTGGATGTTTTGAAAACAAGACATTTTGTTTTTTATTATTCAAAAGGAGTTTTTGTTTTGAAAGGAGGGGAAAAAAACAGAAAGATTTTTAAAAAGCCTGAAACAAAAATTCAATGTTTTGTTTCAGGACAAATGTAACACTTCATTTGACTTTTGAAATGATTTTTATTTAATTTTATTGATTTACTAAACATTTAGAAAATATTATTTTTTCATTTGATCAACAATGATTTTTTTTTCGGGATCGATGGTGAACCAACACGTCAGCTATTCACACTGATCTAATTATGCCACAATCATTAATTATTACATACTATTATCTTAGAGTGACCCCTGCCCCATTCAGTGCTCAAGCTAGAGCCCTCCCTGAAAAATACATTTTTTTGCGCCTCTCCTCCCCCCCGGTCCTTGCCCTTATGTGGTTTCCTTTACATGCCATTAGTGCCTGCAGGAAGACATATTAGGTGTATAGAACAGCTCTGACACTGCATCTTTCTGAAACAGAACTGTGGATCAGGCTCCTCATGCAACCTTTGCCTTCCTTCCAGATATACTAGGCAGGGCAGTCAAGAGGGATGAAACGAACCGCAAGTCAATCTGTCACACCATTTCCAAACATGTTAATTGAGGTGTTTTTTAACACTGTGTTCATTCTTTTCATGCAGAAGTTACAGAAACAAGTAGCAAAGCCTTTGCATATATGTTCCATCAAGCACATACATCCCAAGAGCAGACTGATTCCACACCTCTTACTATCACTCAGTCCCTGCAGTTTGCTCAGACTGGCTCTTTGTTAGCAACTTTACAGCGTAAAACATACACATAAGGCAAAATTCACCCAGAATTACAGTTGACACCCAAATGAAGTGGAACTAGAACAGCTTCACTGCTCAGGAAGTGAGAAAAATGAGGAGTAGGTGTACAGAAGACTGCACAAACTCTGCTCATGGCAGGGCTGGATTCCATCCCATTTCCACTTGGTGTGAACAAGTATACAGGATAGGCCAGGTTATGGCAGCTGGGCCCACAATTAGGTGGGTTGATTGGCTGGAACCCAACATCGGGAGACCCTATTGCAGACCAGGATGGGATGTGCTGGCCACACAGAGGTTGCATGTCCCTGGTCCTGTGCACTGGTTGGTGGGATGCCATCCCCACGTAGTCCCCATTGCAAATTCCCTGACTCAGTTTCTTCTGAGCTGACACGAGGAGATAATTTTTATTCCATGAGCTGTCTCTCTTGAGCTCAGGCAACCAGCGTAGAAAGTATTTGCATATCGCTCACCACTCAGGGTAGCACTGGGACTGAAGATCTTTCCAGGTGAATGGCAGTTGTCCGACATCTCCCCTACATACATTTTTTATGTTTTAACCACACCAGATGATGTGTGACTTTTACAGTAACGTCGAGTCTCTACATAAGGATCCTGTTTAGTAGCTGTAGCTAAAATTGTGTTGCCAAGGGCTCGTGTAAAACAGACCTCAGTAATGCTGTGATTCAGTAACAATGTTGTATAATAAAAGCCAAGCGTAAGACCAAGGCTTTACCACAGGATATTGGTTTTCCACCCTCCTTCCAGATTCCAGCAGGGTCAGATCAGAATTTCCTCCAGCCAAGGTGGCTAAACTGAGTAATGTGTCATTTACTGTGAGGGAATCTTTTGGATGAGACCTTGGAAAACAAATGGGCTTGTCAGCTTTGCACGGATCCTATGGCAACTTTGGCAAGAGCAGTGGCACGCCTGTGTTTTATGTATCTTCTTTGAGAAGCACTTTTGGGATCATTCAGTATGTAATGTGCAGCATTAAATCATACCTGGTGAGTATAAAGATTTCCGTTACGTCAATTAAAGTTGTGAGATACTTAGTAAACTGCCTTGTAAATCAAGCTGGCTTAAAGAAGCTACACTCACTGATGCAAAGAAGTAAACCCAGAGGTGGCACAGTCCATGTCATGTTCTTCTGTACCAGATATGGACTGGTCACAGAGCTTGCTTATACTTACCCCCAGAGCTAGATGGAACAGTGTCAGAGAACTTCAGCTCTGGTAGGTGTTTAAGGTGCCTGTAAGTCCCTTGTGAGATGACTGTGCTGTCAGCCCTTGACCCTTGGTGCAGATAACTTACACAGGGGAATAAGAAGGTTCCTGATGTCCCATCATTGACTGATATAGTTAACCTAAGTTCCCATGCAGGCAAAGATAGACGGATGAAAGAATTTTTCCATTGGTCTAGGTACCACCTCCCACACATATGGATTCAGTGACACTCTTTACCATCAGTGCAATAAGTTTCTATGCTGTAGTGTTTCAATTGTGGACATAGTCTCAGTCACTCTCTGGTTTCAGGATTTGTATGTCGCAAATGCGGGGGGGTAACCTCATCTGAAGTCAATGAGAGTTTTGCTACTGACTCTTGTGGAACTCAGGCTTTCACTGGGATCTGAAAATGTCCGTATAGAATTATGAACATTTCTCTGGCTTATTTTTCTTCTGGAGACTTAGGGGGACCGGCAGAGATATTGCTCTTCTAAATGAGCTGCACACAGCCGGTGGCTCCCTGGAACACCACAGCTGGGTCAACAGCTCAGTACAATGAAGCCCTGTGTTCCCTATACCATCAGCCTTGTTTTACCGCCTGTTTCTCTGGTACTGTAGCCATTATCTCATTCTCAGGCTACGTCTACACTAGCACACTATGTTGAAGTAGCCTATTTCGAAGTGAGAACATCGAAATAGGCTACTTCAACGTGTATCATCTACATGTCCTCCAGGGCTGGTGCCATTGACGTTTAACATCGAAGTAGCGCACGGCACATGTAGATGCGACGCATGCTATTTCGACGTTGCGCCAGCTACTTCAAAGTATCTGGCTAGCGTGGATGCACCCTCAGGCCATGTCTACACGAGCCCCAAACTTTGAAATGGCCACGCAAATGGCCATTTCGAAGTTTACTAATGAAGCACTGAAATGCATATTCAGCGCTTCATTAGCATGCAGGTGGCCACGGCACTTCGAAATTGATGTGGCTCGCTGCCGCTCGGCTCGTCCAGACAGGGCTCCTTTTCGAAAGGACCCCGCCTACTTCGAAGTCCCCTTATTCCCATCTGCTCATGGGAATAAGGAGACTTCGAAGTAGCCGGGGTCCTTTTGAAAAGGAGCCCCATCAGGATGAGCCGTGCGGCGGCGAGCCGCGTCAATTTCGAAGTGCCGCGGCCGCCCGCATGCTAATGAAGCGCTGAATATGCATTTCAGTGCTTCATTAGTAAACTTCGAAATGGCCATTTGCGTGGCCATTTTGAAGTTTGGGGCTAGTGTAGATGTAGCCTCAGTGTGATATAGCCACGTTCACAAGGCTGAACCACAAGGAATTAATCCCATTATTACAGCAGCCAGTAGGGCTAATTCAATGATTATGTTGGGTATATGACCTACTCCTGCAACAGATTAGACCAGGAACAGCCCAGGTGATCTCTCTTTTTGACAGCAGCAAGACAAATACTGCCCTCTGATGCACACACACAACTTTTGTTGACATCAGGGGAAACCTATGAATGACCAAGGGGCAGTGTTTACCTCAGAGCAGTGCAGAGGTTTACAATCACAATGGTACATAAATGAAATACTTCAGAGAGGCTACACATACACTGCACCCTACATGCAAAATAAGATATGCAATTTGCACTGTGCTAGTGACTGTCTAGGAAGGAGTATTGCGGAAAGGAATTTAGGGGTCATAGTGGGCCACAAGCTAAATATGAGTCAACAGTGCAACGCCTTTGCAAAAACAGCAAACGTGATTCTGGGATTCATTAACAGGAGTGTTGAGAGCAAGACATGAAAAGTCATTCTTCTGCTCTACTCAGTGTTCATTAGGCCTAAATTGGAGTATTGTGTCCAGTTCTGGGCACCACATTTCAAGAAAGGTGTGGAGAAATTGGAGAAGGTCCAGAGAAGAGCTAGAAGAATGATTAAAGGTCTAGAGAATATGACCTATGAGGGAAGATTGAAAGAACTGGGCTTGTTTAGTTTAGAAAAGAGAAGACTTTGAGGGGACATGACAGTGGTTTTCAAGTGCGTAAAAGAGGGTTACAAGGAGGAGGGAGAAACATTGTTCTCCTTGGCCTCTGAGGATAGCATGAGGAGCAATGGACTTAAATTGCAGCAGGGGAGGTTTAGGTTGGACGTTAGGAAAAACTTCCTAACTGTCAGGGTGGTTAAACACTGGAATAAATTGCCTCAGGAGGTTGTGAAATCTCCATCACTGGAGAGATTTAAGAGGAGGTTAGATAGACATCTATAGGGGATGACTTAGATGGTGCTTGGTCCGGCTGTGAGGGCAGGGGACTGGACTCAATGACCTCTCGAGGTCCCTTCCAGTCTAGTGTTCCATGATATGATTCTATAACAGGTCATACAAAGCAATGAACTTTAAACATATGCCCCAACCTCAATTTCCTCATTATGCCAGGGCATTCAATGAGATTGGGTAGACCAGTGCTGTGGGGGCCATCCTCTTGCCTCACCCCTTGGCCTGCTGGTGCCAGCAGCCAAGCTGCCCAGACCATCTGCCCGAGCCTTCACATTGCTGGGGCCAGCCACCCGCCCACCAGCTGCTCGAACCACCTTCCCACCAGACACGGGCCAGCCGCCCAAGCCACCTGCCCTAGCCCCTGCGCTGCTGGGGCCAGCTGCTCAGCTGCCCAAACTGTCTTCCCGAGCCCCCCACGTTGCTGGGGCTAGTTGCCTGTCCAAGCCCCCACACTCCCTGGGTCAGCCACCTGTCTGAGCCCCCATGGACCAGCCATCCAAGCCGCAGACCAGCTGCCTTAGCTGCCCGCCTGACCCCCTGCACTGCCAGGGCCAGCTGCTTGAGCCCCTGCTCTGCCAGAGCCACCAGCTGTGGGCCAGCCATCCAAGCTCCCCACCCAAACCATAGGCCAGCTGCCTGAGCCACCCGCCTGAGCCCTGCAACTGCTGGGGCCAGCTGCCTGAGCTGCCCACGAGCTGCCTGCCCGAGCCATAGGGCTGGGCCTGTAAGCTCTCTGCCTGACCCCCTCCATTCCCCCAAAGCCAGGCACTGCCAGACCCTGATCTAACCCTATACTCCTCTTTCCCCCACAACCCACACTCACTCACCTTTGCAGGAGGCAGCTAGCTCCACGTGGGCCTTCCCCAGCCGTCTGTTTTTAACAACGGCTGTGCTGGGTCGCCCATATGAAATGGCAGGGGCTGAGAGCTGGAAGCAAGAGCTGGCTCTTTATTGGGGTGAGGGGAATGATGAGGGGTGGGGCGGCCTGGGTTGCCTCCCCCTCCCCCCCAAGTATTTCTTCATGGCCCCATTTTGGGAACCCATGTGCTAGAGAGCTTTCCAACACTGTAGTGCATACAATGAGCTAAACAAGGATCAACTCTGTCAGCTGCTGGGCCAATAGTAGCCAGCTCCACCCTTCCAGGAAGTGCAATCATTCAGGCAGCCACTACCAGGAGCACAGAGTCATAGACTTTAAGGTTAGAAGGGCACATCACAATCATCTTCTAGTGTGACCACCTGCACATCACAGGCCACAGAACCTCACCCAACCACTCCTGTAATAGTCCCATAACCTCTGGCTGAGTTATTGAAGTCTTCAGATCATGCTTTAAAGACATCACATTACAGGGACTCCCCTAGTTACTCTAGTTTAAACCCTGCAGTGACCCATGCCCCATGCTGCAGAAGAAAGTGAACCCTTCTTCCACCAGATCTCTGCCAATCTGACCTAGGTGAAAATTACTTCCTGATGCCAAATATATTAGTCAGTCAGATTCTGAGCATATGGGAAAGATGCACCAGCTAGATACTTTAGGGAAAAAAGTGCTGGCTAGTAACTCAGAGCCCTCCATAGCTAGGCTACACGACAGCCTTATTTTGAAATAACACAACCACATGCAAAATGCATTGCGAAATATCACCCATCTATTTTGAAACAGCATTTCTGGACACATAGCGCTATTTCTAAATAGTGCCATTACAGCCCATTATGTCTTATTTCGAAATAGCGCTTATTTCAAAATAGGCATTATTCCTTATAGATGCTGTGTCTACACTAGCCCAAAACTTCAAAATGGCCATGCAAATGGCCATTTCGAAGTTTACTAATGAAACGCTGAAATACATATTCAGAGCCTCATTAGAATGCCGGCAGCCGCGGCACTTCGAAATTGATGTGGCTCGTCCAGACGGGGCTCCTTTTCGAAAGGACCCTGGCAACTTTGAAATCTCCTTATTCCGCAGATAGGAATAAGGGGATTTCAAAGTTGCTGGGGTCCTTTCGAAAAGGAGCCCTGTCTGGACGAGCCGCACGGTGGCGAGGCGCGTCACTTTCGAAGTTCCGCAGCTGCCGGCATTCTAATGAGATGCTGAATATGTATTTCAGCGCTTCATTAGTAAACTTCAAAATGGCCATTTGCAGTTTTGGGCTCGTGTAGACATGGCCAGAATGAGGTTTACCAGAATCAGAATTACACACCTGCTCTTTTGATTTTATTTTGAAATAGCATGTGTCTCATTTAGATGCTGCCAAAGTTATTTTGAAATAACTGCTATTTCAAAATAACTTGGCTGTATAAACAGAGCCCTAGGCTACATCTACAGTACAGAGATCTTTCAAAAGAAACCCTTCTGAAAGAGCTCTTCCGAAAGAGCTTCTTTTGAAAGAGTGCATCCACACGCAAAAAAGAGGATCAAAAGGGTGATCTGCTCTTTTGAAAGAAAGGGACAGTGATAGAAAAATCAGGCCCCATGAAGACTGCTCTTTTGAAGAAAAGGGTTTGCAGAACATCTACATACGTTCTATTTTGAAAGAAGCTTTCAAAGGTGGGGAGGGGGGGCTCTTCCTGAAACAGGAAAGGAAGAGTGATTTCAAAAGAGCACCACATTCTTTGGATTTACTTTCACCGTTTGCATGTAGATGTTCAGCTGGGTCTTTTGAAAGAGCCACCTTCTTTCGAAAAATCTTTTGAATGAACTTGACTGTGCAGACACAGCCCTAAAGTCCCACCACTGGGATCCTCTTGTCACTGTATTAAGATATGATTTCACAAATGTGATTTTAATGTAGCCTTATAAATGAAATGGAGAATGAGATGCAAGAGACAGAAGCTTTTTTTAAACCAACCGTAGACAAGACTTAATGACTGATCCTAGCAACATGCCTAGAGAAAAAGCAATTGTGTTGGATTTTAAAAACTCACAAGAAAGCATCTTTTGTGAGTCTGGAATCATTTGGAGATGGCAGTGTTTGCGCAATCATGGACTGGAACCCAAAGCTTTATTTTCAGTCTGAAACAGCCAGTGCTTTTGCTACACCTGCCAAATGGTTAAACACCCTGAATAGACTTAGCCCGTCAATGGAGCATTTGCTCCCATGCCTAAACTCATGAGGAGCATGCATCTGTCTGGGATATCCGCAACACTAAGGCTGAAACTGGAGCATGTAGCATCTATGTGTAAAAAAATCTCAGAGGGATCTCATTTCGTCTGTAGCTTTACAAATAACAAGCAGTCCTGTAGCACCTTAGAGACTAACAGTTTCATTAGGCCATGAGCTTTTGCAGGCAAAACCCATTTCCTCAGATATAAAATGGAGAGAAAAAAAAAAAAAACAGACTCCAGGGTTTATGTAGCTGGTGAGGGATGGGGGAGGGGAAGTGAGAAAAAAAGGGTTATCTGTCATTAGTAGAACCAGTTAGTGTAGCAAATTAAGTAGGATGTGTCTCATTCCTGCAAACATCAAAGGCAGGGAAATTGCCCTTGTAATGCATATAATAGTTATGATCTCTCTTCAGGCCAAAGTTAAAGGTATAAAATTTGTAAACGAATTCCAATTCAGATGTCTCTCTCTATAATCTTGTGCTAAAATTCTTTTGTAGAAGAATGGCTACTTTTAATTCCATTGTTGAATGTCCAGGGAGCTTAAAATGTTCCTCTCCAGGTTTATGTGTGTTCACGCTGCAGTTAGTCTGGGAGCTCAGGAGGAGCCTAGCAATGGCCAACCCAGTAAGAATTGTGCTCAGTGACTCTTGTCTGCAAGCTGGTCTGTGAATCCTGGTCTTCATTTGGTGGCACCTTTACAATGGCTGACTTTACAAGAGGCAAAAACTCGCCGCTCATGGATCATCAGCTCTTATTGGGCAATAAAATCCACACTTTACCCACAGTGTGCTGTCAGTCAACACACCTCCCTACTTAACGGTTGCATAAAATGAAACCACACTCTTTGGCACTGCTGTACATGGAGGACTTGCATTTAAATTCTATCATGAAGGAGTCATTACTTTGCAGTGGAACTAAAAGAAACTATGTATGAGTGTTAAATCTTTATGTAACTAGAATTCCTAATATGCCTTGGGCTGACAAATGTGTAAAAGAGAGAAGTTCCATCCGCGATGGTTTAAAAAACATTTCTCTCTTTCCAATCCTTCTGTAAAAAAGGTAAGATGGCTGAAATATATTTTACCTGCATAGATGTAGTGTTAACAACATTCACCGAAGGGCTAGCAGGCAACTGTGATCCATTCTTTCCTGGCACTGGAAAATGTCTATGATACCAGATCCCGTCAGTGTGAGTTTTTCTTTGGTGTGATACAGACATTCCCTACCTACCTCGTCAGAGCATGTTACCAACTATATGAGAATGAATGCTGGTTTGCTAACACTACCCAAGTGGCTGTCTCAAAAGTATTCTTCTTTCAGGTAGTTGCAACCCCCTGGATAAGGCCAAAAGACAAAACAAGTGGATGCCGGGTATTGGAAATGTGGATATTTCTCCTGCTGTCCATCTTAACCAGAACCCATCTAACAGGAACATTCCATCTTTGGGGGGTCTGTTAGGTGAGTCAGGGGTGGGGGACATGCATTAGTGGAGGTGTACATTGGGTAGCCTGGGAAAAGGAATTCTCCCTGTGCAGGTCAGATTTGGGCCAAGGAAGGCCACAGAGCAATGTGATTTGAAGACTCTCTCACTGTTGGTTCAGAAAGGCACAACATGCTGCCCCCTGCTGCTGGCTCCCAGGGACACGTGCGGTCTTGGTCATACCCCTGGCTCGGCCGACAACGTGGACATCTCCAGTATTTCCCTGAAGAGCTCTTCAACAGAACAAAAATGGTTTTCAACTCGATGGCCTGGCCATGACATTTTGGGAATTAGTTACTGTTTTTATTTTTATTGGTTTTTCATCCAAAATTTCCGTGGCCATGGGGGAGAGGGGAAGACCTCTGTGACAGCCCCTTTTTGGCTGTGAAATGCTACTGGATACCTTCAGCTGGGTCCTTACCTCGTGCTCCTGGTAGTACAGTACTAGGTGTAGCTCCTGCCCGGCTCCTGAGCAGAGGTGAACAAGGTGGTAGGAACCAGTAGTGTAGCCAGAAGGGCCTACTAGGATGGGCCCGGACTTCTGGTAGGTGGCTAATGATGGGAGGTGGGGGCAAGTTCTGGGTGGAGCAGGGTAAGCCCCAGCACCCCAGGCCTGCTCCTGGGCTGCAGTGCCAGTGGGGGTAGGTGGAGTGGGACTAGTGCTGGCACACGGGGGGAGCAGTTAAAAGACATAGCACAATATCTATGCCTTTATCACTGCTGGTAGCTTTGGGTTAAAACCACTTCAGGTGGGGTTAATATTGTTTCTGCTTAAAATACAGAAGTGGATAGTATAGAAATGCTAATGAACTTCTCCTTTTTCAACAGCTGGTGCCTGTAGGCTTCTTAGTACCTAACAAAATAATATAATATAGTATTTAATAAAATAATAATAACATATCCTAAATAAACTGCAGAGCTACTACTCTGGAGTGCAAAGGAGGAAAGAAAAATAATATGGGTTTATAATAATTGGTTTCTTTTCTTTTTTCATTTATAATTTTTTATTAATGCTTCCAAATACAACAAATATGCCAAAATATCAAATTCATCATAAAACACACAATAAGTAAAGAGGGTTGGAAAAAAGAGAGAGAACATGACAGAAATGTTCTTAGGGTCTACATTAGTCATAGACCTCTAACAGACAGCCCACATGGTTTTGAATTATTTCGGTGGTTCCCAATCTGTGTAATATTAATCTTTTGTTAGCTGGGAGGTCATCCAGATCACTGAGTCAGACATCAATAGTTGGTGGGGATTGACTTTCAGTTTTTGCAGATTAACTTATTAGTAACCAAAGCTGCACATTGGAACCATGTCACCTTGTTTCCAGGTAACCTCCACGTTCCAGGAATATGCCCCAAAATGAAATTTTAAGGGTCTTTTCTTCAACCTAGCACCTACTATCAAATAGGTCCTTTAACCTGTCTTATACAACAAATTACTGATACAAACCACTCCCACAGCTTATGAGCTGATGGAGCATTTATGAAATCCATGGCCATTAGCTTATGCAGGGACCTGTGTATGTTTAGAAGAAGCCAGAGTGTTAGGTCTATAGTTGCTTTTTTAACATTACATATAATGGTATAACTGTATAACCCAATCTCTAGTCCAAGAAATTTTCAAATTGTCAGTCTCTGGTAGAGTTTTTTGTGGGTCAGAAAATCATAAAAGGATATTACTGCCTAAGTGAATCCGGCAAGTTTCCTCCAAGATAAGAAAAATTCTCTATGCTCTGGAGCTCCCAGTGCATCCATTGCAAATATATTACTTCCATGCTCTGGAGAAGGACCAGCCAAACTGTTGCTGAAGGTCAACAAGTGGTTTAAATTTATCCTTGCCAATTAGCTGTGACACAGTCATAATTCCTCTCTCCAGAAGTGGGTCTGTCCCACGCAAGCTCATCACCTAATAAATTATTTTGTTAGTCTTTAAAGTGCTCCTGGACTGCTTTTTTGTTCTCCGTGCCAAGGTTTTGCCACTGGTGTTAAGGCTAGGATTGCACCATAGGAATACCTCTAAACAGAAGTATGTATGGAAGCAGAACTTTTTAGCCAAATTTGACCCAGCTTGCCTCACAGCTATTGTTTCTGGACCTCTGCAGCATCAAATCTATAATAATTAGATGAAAGAGGGTGATGGTACCCCAATTCTTGTTCAATCTGAACTGAAGGTAGGGCCTGTGCAGTCATATCTAACAGCCGCTAAGATGCATGGATCAGCAAAGAGGAGAAACGATAATTTCCCAAATTGTTGAAATGAACTTCCCTAGCCCCAAAGACAGGGAGAGCTGTCACTTTTCCAAGCCAGTCGAGGTTTCTTACATGCACCCCAAAGAAACGTTCTGGTAATATCAATGACTGAATGTCTTAAAATAAATTTAAGGAATGGAAATAGGGAGACTCCTTGAAGATATCAAAAATTCTGGGAAGAACATTCATTTTCAGTATATTCGTTTTACCTGATAGACTTAGGTTTAACAAATTCCATCTCTCCAAACTGGTAACCACAAGGCAGTAAAGGTTGGACCTGCCTGGTCTGGCCCCCTCAGGACCTGACTGGTCCCTAACCAGGGAATTTGCTAGACCGGGGAAGTCACTGAAGGATCCTCTGCCGCGGGCCTCAGGACTCTGCTTCCTGGGGGCTGCTAGGCTCCCCTCCTGGCCACCAGCCTCGTACACTGGCACCTGCTTCTGGCCTGACTCCACTCCCAGTCCTGGCTGGGCTCCAGGCAGCCCCCCCACCAGCTTCCTGCTCCTCTGCTGCTGTTTCCCTCTTGCCACTAAGCTCCTGGACGGTCACCATTCGTGGCTGCTGGGCTCTGCACCCGGCCACCAGGCTCTGGGGTTCTCTGGTTCAGTATCCAATATCCATGCTCCTGCTGTGAAGTTTTTTCTCCGAGTGCTCCAACCCCAGAGTACCCACAGGATCACCAAGGATGCTGTACCACAGATGTTGCCAGACCAGAGAGTCCTGGACCAGAGAAGTTCAATCTGTAGTTAGTTCTGTGATTGTCTTAGAGATGCCTGAATATTCTTAGGTATTTGTATTCCTATATATTTTGTGTTAGAGGATTGCCATTGAAAATCCTAATGTGAGAAAAGACCTTTGTGGGCATATTTGTTAATGTCTACCATTTCTGATTTACTTCAGCTCTTTTTATATCTTGAGTGTTGTCCAAATTTATCAGTGGCTGGAAGTCCCCAGGCTTTGATACAAATACTATAGCATCATCTGCACAGAGCAGAATTTTATGTTCTGTTTCATGCACCTTTTTACCATGAAACTGTGAATTTCTTGGATGGCAATGGCTAAAGATTTTAAAGCTAAATCAAACAGAAAAGGAGAAAGGGGGCAGCCCTGCCTCATACTTCTCTGTAATGGAAGTGGGGTGGAAATAATACCATTTATAACTACTCTGGAACCTGGAATGGAGAATAAAAGCTTAATGGAAGCAATACATTGGTTACCAAATTGGAATTTTGCTAACATATGAAAAAGATATTCTAGGCTATGTGTTCAAAGGTCTTTTCGGCATCTAAAGAAATGACAGCTAAGGGTTCTTTCAAATCACTCAAGGCGGCAATAATTTCAGTCAGTTGATGCAAATTATTTGAGCTGTCTATTATAAAGGAAGCTTGCCTGATTTATATGTATAATGTGTGTGAGAACTTTGTTCAATTGCTAGCAAGAGCTGTAGCTAAAATCTTAGTGTCACAAATGATTAAAGAAAAATGGGTCTCTAATTACTGCATAATCCAAGGTATTTCCCAAATTTGTGATTAACAGAATTACAGCTTTTTTTTAGAGTAGATAAGAGAGTTTGTTCATTTTTGGCCTTGCTGAATATATTCAATCATCTAGGTGTTAAAGTTTCAGAGAACTTTTTATAAAATTCAGTAGGGAACCTGTCTATTCCAGGAGTTTTTCCAAACTTCATTTCTTTTATAGACAGAGCCAGGTCTGTGATTTCTAGAAGGGTAGCTAGAAGGTCCTTCTGAGAGTCAGAAATCTCTGGCAGACACAATACGCTAAGAAGTTATATGGGGTGTCTTTACTTCAGCTAAATAAAATTTTGAATAAAACCGTTGAAACTGTTTATTGCACTGGTGACTACTGACCGTGTTGCACACAATTTATTGCTAATATTTTGACTAGCAGTGCACTTAATTCTGTGATTCTGTGAGCCTTTTGCTTAAGTCTATATAGTAACAGCTGTCAGCTCTTTCATCATATTCCCAGAAGTTTTGTTTCAAAGTCAGCTATTTGGAAAAGAAGTTTATTTCATACCTTAAATTATGAAGGTTCTACCTTTGCCTGGGGTGTGGAAGCATAGTCTATACCCATGGTCTTAATTTCCTTTGCGTGGTTACCAATTGCGTGTTCTCATTTCTTTTTAAAGCTGGCATAAGAGATGATGCGACCTTTGATGCATGGGGATGTAGTCACATAGGGCTTGTCTACGCTAGCCCTCTCCTTTTAAGGGATCATGTAAATGAGCCTGCTTGGTGAATAGCAATAAGGCGCTATGCGGCATATACACCACCTAATTAGCTTAATTTTCACAGTGCGAACTTTGAAGTTGACAGCTTTGAAGCACCGGCAAGCTGTGTAGCTGTGGGCACTTTGAAGTTGTGCGGGTGCTTCAAAGCGCCTGCGGCTACATGGCTAGCCGGCATTTCAAAGTTGCTAACTTTGAAGTCTGCACAGTGAGAATTAAGCTAATGAGGTGCTGCATATGCAGCATAGCACCTCGTTGCTATTCACCAAGCAGGCTCATTTAGATGTCCTCTTCGAAGGAAGGGGCTAGTGTAGACAAACTCAGATATCAACAATATCAATGCCACAGTCAGTGAAAGAATTGCTCAAGTTTCATGAAACTAAAGAATAGTCTATTCTTGAATGTGTTAAATGAGCTGCAGAAAAAAACCCTCTAGTCTCAGGCCATAGGATTTTCCTATCTCAATATACATTGTAAGCCTGAGCCAGCCATGTATGTGTGAAGTCCATGATGAATGGCGCTGTTTGAATGAAAAGATGGAGAAGATTTATCAGGGACTGGAACTAGACTGTTGTTAAAATCTCCAGCTATAGTAATGGGATTGTGTCTCATGTCATTTTTCCTATTTACCATTTTTTGAAAAAATTTGGGATCATCCTAAATTTGGCTCATACAGATTGGTACAGATGATTATAGCTCATGGAAGTCAGCTGAAGTAACTCTATTGAGATCAATGGAAATATTCCAAAATAACATTAGAGTAACTGAGATCAAAATCTGGTCCCTGGCCTTGGCTCATAATTATTACAGAGGCAGTACGTCTTTTTAAACAAAGTGCATTTTCTGCCTGATTTTGTGGGTTTTCTCCTGTACTCTGACTCCATTTCCCTTTCATCTCTGGTTACCGTGCAGTTATTCCCATCAAGAGACTATAATGGATGTGCTGAAAAAATGATGAAGTGAAGAAATAGTTAAAGTGGTATTGCAAGTACTTCCAGTGCCTTCAAGAAGATTAATTTGAGTGAGGAACCTGAAAAGCTGGAAAAGCCTCACTATATTTCTGAATACACATATTCATTTTGAGATGATTTCTGCTTCTCCTGTGCCCTGTAAATTCTTGAGGAATGCAGCTGAGGTCTGGGTTCTGAAACGAGATTGAGAGAGGTTGTGAACAGAAAAGTGGTGGATTTGTATAGCTTCTATACGGCTGACATTTTTAATATATGTTTTTATTGCGGAAAATATTCTGCCATGCATATATTAGTAAAATCATACAGCTTTGGAAAATCCACCACAAGCTAGTTACCTTTGCGGGGCAGGTATTCAGAAGTATTCACCAAAGAATTTGGATCAATATTTTTCAGACTATGGGGTTTATAATTTATTGTTTGCGACTGTAATTGGTCACTTTCTGTGTCTTCTCCCTCTGGTTGGTTGACTGAAAACTTTTAATAAGAGAATAAGGACTGAGGAATGGCAAATAATGCACAGTGCATTTCTATCCTCTTGTAGGTACGTTGACCTCAAACTTCTACATATACTGCAAGCCCATGACTCCCCTGTAGATTGGGGGAATGAATTTGTTCCCCCATCTCCATTTCAATTCCCTACACACAATCCACTTACCGTGGTCTTGTGGGAGAAAGAGTAAATCCCATCCTCGTTAGTCAAGAATGCGAATCACAATTTCTCAGAATAATTAACATACTGGTACTCCCAACAGGAATGAAATATCAGTATAGTCTGATTTTAAACTGTGAAAGCGAGTAATAAAGTTCAAATTATTGGATTTTCAATAAAGCAGAACTAGTAATACACATTAAGGCCAATATTCTGATTTTCATCCTCAAACGAACTATTTAGTAACCAACTGTGTGTTACAGAAACAGAATGGCAAGTAGAGCTGCTTGGATAGTGATTTACAAATAACTTTGTAAGTAAACATACTGCGTTCTCTCTGTTTTAAATCTCAGGTTACATTATTTGTGGCTCCCAAATATTCACACAATCGCAGATGAAGCTGTGAGGAGGTTTGCAATTCCTCATCATTCATTATCTACCAATTAAAAAGTTCCAGTTAGGATGCAGAAAGAAAACAAAGAGATGCAGGTGACACATCATGTGCCAGGAATAACAATAACCAGTCAATTCAAACAAGCCACTAACTAAAATTTGTTTAGGTAAACAACTGGATGAATACTTAAGACTAACAAATCCATTTGTAGAAATCGAGATTCTTTTTATGAATGGTCCAAACTTCCTAACCCCTCCACTAGGCTAGCCCCTGTGCCCATGTGCAGGTGAGCGATGGCAGGAGTAAGGAAGACTCTCCACTGTTTGTTTGACCTGTGTCAGGACTGAACAAACCTGGAACCCATGCATTTTATAAACCAAGCCCTGGGAAGCTCATGGGCTAGCCCCATTTTACTCTGGGAGAGGAGGGTGCTGCACAGCTAGAAGGTGTAGCTTCTGTCCCCCTGCTTGCCAACCAGTGAGGTGGTCTGCCTAATACTTTATGGGGGCTCTTTCTGGGTGAAAGGGTGCTTTGGGAGCTGTTCTGCCTTTTTTGAGGTACAATGCCTCTAATTTGGCAATGGGGCAGTACAGCTTTGCATCGCCTCAGGGCAGAATAAAGCTAAAGGCAGAACTAGCCCTTGGGTTCTATGTACATTTGACTCTGCTGAGCATGCAAGTTGCTCTTCTTTTCCTCATTAAGGAAGAGTTTATTGCATTTTATTTCTCTCAGCAGATTGTATAGGATGAAATGAGATAAAACATTGGGGCTTTCTTATTTATTTCCTTTTAGAGATTTGGCCTGTGTTTAGAGATTTTTTTTTAAAAAATGGATATTTAAAAGTGAGTTTGACTACCTTGGGGTTAAAAAAAAAACAAACCCAAAAAACCAAACCCTAAACCATTTGTAGTGCCTTGCCTGTTGAATAGTGACTGCCGCGCCTCTGCTCTTCTGATTTGCCAACCTTGACAACAATTTGTCAACCTTGATAACCATTTTTGGACCTCTGTGCTTTATATATTGAGTCTGTTCTGGTATGGCTATGGTCTGAAGAAGTGGGTCTGCCCCACGAAAGCTCATCACCTAATAAATTATTTTGTTAGTCTTTAAAGTGCTGCTTGACTGCTTTTTTCTTTTGATAGACCATTTGTAATCAGTGAGAGGATGTAATGGTTTTTAGTCAATATTCTTTGGAGCTGTTTGCTCCTGGGCTGCACATGACAAGAAAGTTGCAGCCAATTCATGTGAGCTTCACCCCCAGTAGGAAAAGGGCAAACATAGTTTTTATTTTTTACTAGGCACATACTTTTTAGATTCAGGCACTCAACTTTGTGATACATATCTTGCACATGAATTTCCCTATTTCATTTGATGAAATGGCATTTACTTACTGTACTAACTATTCTCCCTCATGCTCTCAAGTAGTAGATTTATTCTGGAAAATCTTTTGTGGAAATGTTTTCATTTCTACAAATATTTCCAGGACAATTTTCTTTCAGTTCTTACTGTTGCTGATTGTTTGCACAATCATTGTTCAGCTAGCACCTCTGATAAATCAAAATGCACACATGATTTTGTATGTGATTCGAACTGAAAGAGGTGAAATAGCAGAAGGTGACGTTCAGTGGACTGTTAATGCTCTTACACAAACATCAATTGACTTTATAACTGTACTCTGTTTCTTTAGAAAAGAGCCATTGAGGCTCACAAGGTAGGGCATAAAGATCTAGTTTTTCTTTTTTGGTACTTTTATTAGAAACTTGGATTCTGGTTAAAGTCGGAATTGGAGACCTAAATGAAACAAGTCTGTGTTTGCATCTGAAAACTCCAATGGACAATAATCCATTTAATAAAATACGCACTTAAACTTTGGCAGTTTTCTGTTTGCAGGAAGCTTTATTGCTAAGTATTACTTGAACTCAAAGATAGTCCTTCCAGGACTGGGTTCATGCTGAGGTTACTGGGAGAACAAAGTTTGTATTTCTTACCAAAGCTGGTTTGGGGATAAGCAGGGGCTCTACTAAGACCACAGAGCAAACTTACAGACCTATCTGCTGTATCCACATGAAACACGTGTAAGACTCTTCCCTGTAAGTCCCACAAAGAGACACAAGGAGGTTGGGAGACATCAGCAACTATCCTTTGAATCCAGTGAGCCAGAAATCCTCTCACACCTCGATCTCAATCTGTTCATGCAAAAGATCATTCCTGACACTCCAGCTGGTGCTTTTCATAACCAGTTTTATTTTACGTACACCTGGTGCTTGTTCCACATCCTTGTTTGTCTGCTGGTGAAAACATGTTACTTTGTCTTCTGCAGGGCCAACAATACCTCAGGGATGATCTGCTGCAACCTGTCATGTTGTCAGTCATGTTGTGTCAATGAAACAGGGTGATTATGTCAGTGGGAAACAAGCTTAGGTGTGGATGGATGTAAAACTAGCTTGAAATATATCATCCGCAGTGACCATAACCTCTTAATGTATACCAGGTTGCAACTGCTAGGGGACTTTCCTCTGCGTGTCAACAGTGTATACACCAAATGCCAGATTCTAATTATACTTGCATGAGAATAACTTTGGAATACCTTAGTGCAAGTTTTTAGAGCTCCTGTGGATTTACAGGGATGTAACTGAGGTCAGAGTTTGCCCTCAAGCATCCTGTATTGTATTCATGTAATGTCATTAGTATAAGCCATTTCTTATGTGTTGATAATTAGAGTTATGAATGGCTTCAGCAGAACTCTCTCTAGGAATGTCTTGTAGAAACTCAATGACAAATGTATAATAAATACAGATACCTCATAGTAATGATTGATTTTTCTATCTGAGGCATAGCAGTTCTTTCAAAACAAAATGTATTTGCTCATTGTAAATTAATATCTGTTGTCTTCCACTGGAACCCGAGGCAAGAAAAAACATTCAAGTAATGCCCTACCTTGTGAATGTATTTCATCCTGGTGAAATTAGTTCTGGTTATTTTAAATGTAATAGCAACTGACATTAGTAACATTTTTCACCCCAGAGGTGAAGCACTTTTCAGACTGTGTCTTAAACACAGCTTTGAAGGACCCACGTGTAAATCCATTCCAAATAACTCTCCAGTGAGACCACTGGAGTTATTCTGGATTTACAATGGTGTAATTCTGAGCAGAATTTGGCCCAATGTGCACTTGATTTAGTATGCTATTACATTGTAAATTGATGTGCAGACACAGACATTGGGGAGAAGTATGAGTTCCAGCTACAGGTCACTTCACATCTCTTTCCTCTGAGCTAGCTTTATTTCCAAAACAAAACTCAACCCCAGAACAAATCAACTCAACCTACTCCATAATAACTATTCAAGACTTTTCAAGGTTCAGTCCTCAGGGAAGGGAGAGGAGACACCTTTCCTCCTATGCTTACTTCTGTCACAGTTACTGGGAAAATGCCACCTCTGACCCCAGTGGTCTATCTGAATGCATCCCCTCTAGGCCTCAGTGCTTGGGCCATTACTTCTATCCAGTGGCTGGAATGCTGGGTTGTCGTTTCCTGTGTAGCAGCTGTGTTCACATCAGACTTTGGTTCAGACCTTGCAGGTTTGTACCAGCTGGGGCTATGAAAGCAGCATTTAGTTACCAAAAAGCCTTCTTAAAGCAAAGTATCTATTTAGAACAAAAGGGATGCAGAGAAAATGCACCCTTAAAAAAAAAAGCTAGCTTTACCTTAATTCTTACTGTTCCCTGGCTCTTGGAAGGTCCAGGTCCTTTCAACTCCTATGTCTCAGTCTCATCCCATTCCCCCAGACAGCTTCTGACAAGTGCCCACTGGACAGCCCCATTTGCCTGATAACCCCTCTCTCTCCATAGGAGAGGAACTGCTTAGAATCCTTTCAGTCCCATAGCTCCCACCCTGGCAAAACAAGGCTTGGGTGAGAAGACAGAATTCTTGAAGCCAACACCTCAGTCCATTGTCCATAGGAGTGTACCTCCATGATTCTATCTGGGAAGCCATTGTGTTGCTCTCTCTTTGTCTCCTTTGCCCTTACTGACTTCAAACATTCTGGCATACAATAAACATTCCCCTGCCCCAATACAAGTTCTACTCACTGTCTTAACGAATAAATTGTATTTCCGTATTTTAGACAGTGCTTCTGTCCTGTGGTGGCCACTTGTGACAGTCAGTTCTGGGGTCCCTACCAGTACTGCTGCCCAGCATGATAGGTTTGTGGTTGCCTTCCTGCATCGGCACTTGTACTTCACGTTGCATTCATATTTCACTTTGTCTGTCCTGGCACAATTGCATACAGGTGCTAACACAAGATTTCAGATTCTTGCACAGAAGCTCCTACTGTATCCATAACATTGCCTCCCTCCCCGACCTACGTGTGACACAGCCTCCTTTGCATGGGCTTACCTTTTCCTTGTATAACCTCGCTCATATCAGCCAGTTGAAACCTTGTAACTCTTCACATGTTGCAATGCCTTAGCCCTCTGTCATGTACACATTTGTCACCAAGGGAAAAGGAGCAGAACTAGTCAGGCTTACTGAAAACCAAGAATTCCATATAATGAAGAATATTGAGGTGTTGACATTTGAGTCTGTTCCAAGAAAACCGAGACCTTTTGAACCTTTTCATATACAATGAAATTTCTGGTCTAAACTAGAGTCCAATTACAGCTTTCCTGAGAGCCCAGTGCTTAGAGCACTCAGCAGAGATGTGGGCTCCAAGCCCTTCTTTGCCTGTTGAGGTCAAGATTTGCACTGGGTCTCCTATATTCCAACTAAGTTTCTTAACCAATTGGCTCGAACATGGTGTCTATTGGCTTTTGACCAGAAATGTCATCCTAGACTGACAGACCCTTTCTGGTGAAAAAAACAGTTCCATCAAAAAGTGCCCGAACTGTTCTAATGTAAGGTTACCATATATAAAAGAGGATTCCCTGAAGGTGAGTGCATTTGTATCAGTAGCTACCACCTCACATTGTATTAATGTGTTCTAGTATATATAGTATATTAATACAATGTGAGGTGGTAGCTACTGATACAGGTACACTCCTTCATGGGGGTGTCCTCTTTTTTTGAAAGGTCAAACATGGTAACCCTAACTATGTACATATGCAGGGCCAAATTCTGCTCAAAATTATACTGCTGCAAATACAAAATAATATATGTGGGTACAGATGCAATCAAATCTCTAAGAAAGCAGCCAGACTCATCATTGCTTATTATTTATTTAATTGATTTGTTTTGTGTGTCTTTTGCTATTATAACTACATAACTGTTTTTAAAGGAAAAAAACTCTTAAATGTAACGGGAGGGGAAAATGTAAGAAGGCAAGAGTTTGCCCATGTTGACATTTGATCAGGATTTTCAGGTTAACATGCATACAGCATTCTTGTAAAAGTGCCATTGAATGTTCAAGGAACCACAAGTTGTTTTATGCTTTCCTTAAAACAATGGCTCTCTGCCTTTCCATATTACTGTTCCCCTGTCAAGAGTCTGATTTGTTTTGTGTACGTCAAGTTTCACCTCACTTTAACCAAGTCATTTAAGAAACTAGCATAGAAATACTAGTGTCACAACACACTATTACTGAACAATTGCTTACTTTCTCATTTTTGTCATGTAATTTTAAAATAAATCAATTTGAATATAAATATTGTACTTACATTTCAGTGTGAAGAGCAGTATAAACAAGTCCTTGTATGAAATTGTACTTTTTAATAACTAAGCTAGAATTTTTATGTAGCCTGGTATAAGACTATGCAAATGTCTAGATGAGTTGATATATCCCCCAAAAGACCTCTGCATGTCACCAAAGACGTGTATTTCCCTGGTTGAGAACCATTTCTTTAAGAGACGGCACATACCCTGAAACCATCCTGGATCGTTGGTTTATTATGGAAGAATTTTACCTGCTGACACAATAACATACACAATGTGCAGTATTATTGTCATCATTATGCAGTGCTGAAGACATGCATGGCTGAATGCAAACCTATGAAAAGTTAGGTCCCTCACCACAAAGCTGACAAAGTGAGAAAGCTTTAACAGCATGCATGATGACAACAGACACCAATGCAGAAACCGTTTTACACCACATAGAGGGGAGAACAGGTTTACAACAAATAAGGATCTTGTGATTAGTTTTGTAAATTTGTCAGTTCGGTTGTCATGGTCAGATGAGGTGGGAAAATGGAGATTTGCAAGATATTGGCATAAAAATACCTGAAACCATTGAATGAATGATCAACCAAGGAAAGAGTATAATGGGATGAGAACAAGGGACCAAGCTTGGAGGCCTCTGGGGCTCAAAGAGAGCAGGAAAGAGGTAAAGGGCCCACTGAACGAGAGAAATACACAGGCTATGTTTACACTGCATTTTTAAAAAAAAATAATATATGCAATTTGCGCTGTGCAAATTGCATACATTATTTCAAAATACCTTATTCTGAACTTGGTGCCATCCAAACGGGCACTGAAGTTCAGAATAAGGGGCTATTTCAAATGGTCTGTTACTCCTCGTACAACAAGGGGTAGCAGGACCAGAATAGCGTGCCCAAAATGCGCTATTTCAGGCACTGCAAAAAGCTGTGGTGTTCCTATTTTGGAATACATTTGTATACTGAAATAGCGCCTGCAGTGTAAACATAGCCAGAATGACCAGCAAAGCAGGTGGAAAATCAGGAGAGAACCTTCATGAAATTCCAAGGAGACCAATATGTGGAGAAGAATGGGTATGGCTGAAACTGATCATCTGATGTTGTTGCCTTGATTCAATGACCCCAGGTCTCTTCCAATACTGTGCTCTTCTAAATGTGTCTGTCCCCTCACTTATGCACATATGATTGCACTCAAAAACTAAATAAGCTAGACAGATGCACAGCCTGAGGCTGGCTTTCAAACCTCAGCCCTTGATGGTCACAAGTGGTCAAGACTTTCATCTCACTGGCTCAAAAAGGAGCACACGATCAGCTCAGATTTCTATCAGACACAGATTCTTTAGGGCAGGACCAGCCATGCCCAATGGAATCCTAGTGGTTCTGAGGTCACAGCACAGTGTAGAATGACTTCAGGCCTGGGAGCCAAAAGCTGAAACCTAATTCCAGGGAAATGACGGAACCAAACCAAAACAAAACCAAAGATTCCTTACAAGTGAAAGAAAGTCTTGTTACTTTCAATAGGCTCTTCTTTGAAACAGTCACTTCAGTAAAACAAAACAACTCCCCACTCCTAAAATTAACACCACGTAAATTAATAGCTCTCACGCTAAGTCCATGGAAGAGTGAGAGACAACAATTTGTTTTGTTGCAGATTACCCTCAGGTTAACTATCTTCAGAGTTTCTCCTGCCAAGATGACTGACTGTTAGATACAAGCATAAGCTATGAGGAACTTCACTTGGAATTGATTGTAATAGGTACTTTATTTAGATGTGTAGAAAAGGAGCTGATCTAGAGCTGGCTGAACATTTCTGAAAGTCTTTATACCAAAAAATCACCTTTTTTCCACCAAATAAAATATTCTGGCAAAAATTGTACATTTTCAATTTTTTTAATAAAACCTTGCCTATTCTGCCCCAATATTTCCCCCAGTTGTCCAAATAGTTGTTCCATTTTCATTTCCTCTACTTTTCTTGTATTCCTTTCCTCCCTTTGCTTTCCTTCCTCTTTCCTTTTTCTTCTGGTTATATAATGGGGAGGGGAAAGATAAAAAGAAAAGGTGGTGGTGGGAGTGGGAGCAGAAGAAAAAGAAAGGACAGGAAAATAAACAACATTAAGCACAGAACAATTTACAAAGTTTTAATTTTTCAGAAATAACTCAACCAAATGAGAAAACTGAGCCGTCTGCAATTTTGTCAAATGAAAACAACTTTGAAATTTTGAAATGTCCTTTCCCCAGTTGAGAAAAATAAGAGGCTAAAGAGAATTCTGTTATCATGGAAGAAGTTATTCAGCTTTAAAAATATGCTTCAAGATGTTCATTTGAAAATGTCTTGCCAAGATTGAACTACATCATCCCAGCCTCTTCCTTGTACATCAGGCAAAAGGCTGAGGGTGATGAGGCAATGGCATAGATTAACTCACAGCCTCATCTGACTTCATGTGTTTGTTTAAAAATTTTACTACAGCTTTTATGAGGCTCTGATTCAACTCCCAACCCTTTTGCAACTCCAGCTTGTCCATATGTTTAAAAATAATAATAAATTAGACATGCTCAATGCTAAAATTATGTAACATCTTGTGAGGCTAGAGACCTCCTGCTTAGAACTTGGGGCCAGTGGTTTTTTTTATCATTACAGTTTTATTGTTTCTGTGTCCCCTGTTCTCTTGTTCTCCGTGTCCCTTCTGATGTTTGTCACACATGTAGACCATCTTATACAGGAGTGGAGGTATGCACAGGGTACATTTGACTATTCCCTACAGCATCCATTGCCTAAGCCATGGACCAGTCAATCTCATGATTGTCCAAAGGCTGCACATGCTGAGGATTTAGCACATGGTGATAGAGCAGGAGCTGAAGCCTGCAGTCTGGTGACCATGAGAGCAAGTAACCTCTTGTAAAGCTACTTCTGCTGTTCAGACTCATCTTCCTCCTTCAACCTGCAGTCATGCTTCAGGATCCATGCCACCAATCTCTCCTGTCACCAGGCAACCTTTCTCTCTTACCAAATTTTCTGTCTTTTTCTCCCTCTCCTATGCAATCTGCTGATTGGCTTTAGCCAACATGCCTGCTGTCATTTTATTCCTTGCTCTTTTTCCTTCATCTATGTTGGTTGAAAGTCCATTTCCATGGGCTCTTGTCTCTTCCCAGCAGAGGTGAAAGGGTCTGTGAAGGAAAATGAAAGAGTATATTAACTGTGTGACCATGAGAGAAGAAAAGAACAACTATTTTGATTGTTTTCCGGGAGCTATATCACTTCAGGGTCAAAAGATACTCCTTTCTGTCATTCAGTTTTATTTTATTCATACAAAAATCAATGCCCAGATCCCAAGGTCTTGCAAGTTACCCATCTCAACGCATCTTATGATAAGATTCACATAGCAAATTACAGTCTCAACATTTTTTGGGGTGTGTGTGTGTGTGCACGCTTGGGTGGAGAGTTTCCTCTCTGGCAGGGCAAGCTCTTGTGGGTGTTGTGGTTTTTGAGGTGCCTGAGTGGAAGAACAAACTTCTGTTTAAAGCCAGCAGGGACGAGCAGTCTCTTTGTCATGGTAAGGAGATTTTTAGGCAGTTGGTGACTGTGCATCACATTTACAAACAGAGGAGACTTGTGAGCAGTCCCAGTATATATGCCTTGCCCTAGAATTGCACCAAGCCTCTTGAGTTCCTACTCTGTGAGAAGTTTGCATTCATCACTGAGGAGGAATGAGTGAAAATTTGTGGCAAAATCAGTAAGATGCTGATACAGGATGGAGATGCATTACAAGCACCTGACTTAACTGATAACCTGGGAATAAACACATCTTTTGCTACAAGTAGCTGCATAAGCCAGGCAGCTATGTACTAAATACATCCTTGGCTACTGTTTGGACTTGTAATACAGATAGCCCAGAATGGTTCAGCATTGCTGATTTCCAAATTTTGTTGTACTTTCAGGGAAGGGACTGTAAGTCTCTTCAGTGTAATGCCTCAGTCTGGACATCAAACAGTAAGCATGTAAACATGTCATGTTAATTGCGTGTTTAACTTCTTTTCCGCTCCCCATATGCCATGGGGTCCTGTGGGGTTGGGAAGCTGGGGAAATGGTGTGGAAAGCACAGACATCTTCCGTCTTATAATAATAATGTAATCTAACACAATCCAGAAATCTTGCCAATTTTTATATTAATAACAACAAAGATGGCAGCAGAAATATATCTGGCTCCCACTTAGCTACAGTCTATTCTCCAGCACTGTTCTCAAACCAGTTCTTGGACAACTGGGAAAAACTAGCAGATGACCGCAGCAGATGGAGGCATGGGTTACACAAGGGCCTTCAGAAGGGCGAGATGAGGATCAGACAGCTAGCAGAGGAGAAGCGAGCGCACAGAAAGCACAATAAGGACTTGCCAGACACCCGCTACATCTGCAAGAGATGCAGCAAGGACTGTCACTCTCGTGTGGGTCTTCATAGTCACAATAGACGCTGTAAATGAAGTCCTCAATTGAAACTTTAAAGGGCGTGATCCATAGTCTATGCAGACTGAAGGATGCCTACTACTACTACTACTACTATCTTGACATACCCAGGATGGACTATAGCTGCTTTGACAGCATTGCCTGATTCAGGACTGGTGTGGACACTAGGGTTTGTCCAGGTCCTTGGTCTGGTGGCTGTAGGCTGCCTTCTTATGGTGCCTATGAATTTGATGCTATAAAGGGTATCACCTCTGCTCAGCAGATTGTCATGCACCAGTATGGGCTCAGGGCTTTGAGCAGTTCCCAACACCTCATCAAATTCCTTGTAGAAAAGGCAGGTAGAAGAGGAATTCCCTGAGGTGGAGTTACCATCTCTGACTTTGGGTTAAGGGGTCTTGAGACATCTGTTTTTTTCCCTATCATTGACTTCAGCTGCTCCAAAATACTTTTATATTCATGCTAATTTCTTGTGCTCTTGCTGAAGTCAAATGCCTTGCGTACCTCACACTACGGATTTACCAGAATCCAGGTATGTTCATTTGGCCAGCTAGCAGCACACTTGGTATGTGGCTGCTTTGTAGTGCTGCCCTTACCTAATATGTGACAAGGTTAACTGTGTTTACAGTTGAGCAGCCCATGTAAAAAAGAAGGCTAAATGTAGGCATTTACATTTTAGCGGGAGGTTACTTTAGGTTCCTGGGAACTGACTCAGAAGTTTGTGGATGGAAGGGCTGAGACACACAGGCATAGGGAATTGTGGGACAGTCTCAAAGAACCCTTCAGACTTGAGCCTGGTGACCTGGATTTTAGCTGCAGCTACACTGTCTTGGACACAGCAGTATTTGGACTCAGGCCCACAACTTCCAGCAAGTCCCCAACACTTAGACCTGAGAAGTTTCTGGTGCAAATCAGAAGGGTTTGTGTGTTAACACCAGGAGAGCTTAGGTTTAAATTTGAGTCTGAGTCCAGTCTTACCCAAAGACTCATTCAGTGGAGTAATATACTTTTCTAGAATACAGATTCCTTCTGGCATGAAGTATGAACATAATGTTTTAAAGCTATTTCAGGACAGCAAGGAAAATGTGCTACCTAGTTACAGAGTTTATGGTTAAAAAGATGATAAGGCAAAATCAACTGAATTGATAGGTGAGAAATGTGATAATGCTGAGCAAACCAACACTGGATAAGGACTTGATTGTGCCATTAGTGTTGGGCACTACGGTACCTTCCAATGGACTAGTCAAGGCATAAGAAGATAAATGGGTCAGAGAATCTGACCCTTAATGGCCAGTGTCGTGTATTTAGGAATTACAAAGGCCAGCCACCTGCCTCCATGGGTGGGAGAACCCGATGGGGCTGGTGGTGAAAGGGCAAAGTCTCAATAATGAGGAACAGAGACATATGTTAACAGCCAGTAGGGAGCTGATTGACCAGCATTTCTCAGCTCCCAGGATTTAACTGGGCATGGGGGCATGTGGCAGCTCCATTCCAGCAGCCCCCCATCCTACCTACACTGTTCTAGAAACGGGAAGCTGGCCTGACAGATGCTGAATGTCTGAGCAGATTACCTGTTTCAGTTTCAGGAAGGAAATATTCTCCCATGAGCAATTGTCAGAGGACCAGGGAATTTTCTGCCTTCCTCACAGAACCTTTCAGCCACAGTGGGTTAAGTAGGAATGTGCTTTGTACCTAACTGAAGTACTGGGGTTGGGTTGTTTATTCATTTCACCTGGCAGCTGGTTCGCAGTGTGGTTAAGCGAATAAAATGAGTGGTTGGCAGAGAACAAAGACTTAGGCTTTTGTTGATGGGTTTGGTGTTCATGGGATAGACCATGTGGTCTCTGTGTCTGTGGTCCCCACTATTCTGTACCCTTGGTTCACCGTTCACAGGGTGGGTGGAAGGACTCAGAGAGCATGGAGTCCTGGGAAGCAGGCTGAGGACCTGAGCAATGCAAAGGAGTTCTGTAAACCCCGCACTGGAACAAATTAAATGCCTGGTATAGGAGAGTATGGATGATGAATGGGTAGTGCTCCTCCTCTGTATTCAAGTTTAATAAAACTTGTGGCCTCCTGATTAATTCTGTGCATCTGTCCTCTTTTTGCTGCTGTATCCGCATCAAAGCACCCACCTGGATTTCCTCAGTAAAATGCTTCAGTTTTATCAAATGCTACTTTTCAAGGAATTTAGAGAGCAGGTTTGTTCCAAGCTTCCTGCACCATTCTCCTCACATCCCCATCTAGCTTACCAGGCACAGGGCCTTAGTAATGATAAAGGACTTCCACCTTTGGACCTCAGGCACTCTTTACCAATCAGAAATCAGCAGACACACAGTCAGATCCTCAGCCCATGTGCATATGCCATGACATAATTCAGATTTAGGTGTTAGGATTAAAATATTAGTAGTAACTGGAGTTTATAACAATTTAAAACCGATTATAATAATATTAGTAATTGGTGTTAGAGAAGATGTTAGCTGGCATCACTTTGACATATGTCTGTTTCTCACTCTTTTGTTCTGAAGAAGAGAAGACAGAAAGCACGTTTACATAAAGCCTTCCTCTGAATTAAGAGATGTCATGCTTGAGTGTTTATTGTGTAGACCTATGAACATGGGAGGAAATAGTCCTGTGTTTAAATTTTCAGATGGCCAGATTATAAAATCTGTCTTGCCGAAGGGTCAGGATGCAGCTCCGCTGCCTCGGAAAAAGAGCCAGGAAGTCAAGAGGACAGGGAGTCAGGAAGCTGAAGTTGCTTTGTCTTCTGAGGAGTAGTAATACTGGTCCTGGTTAGTAGCAGGCTGATAAATCTTCACTTTTTGTACTGTGCTGGCCTGGGCATTGGCAGGTATAGACCAGGCCTCCACCCAGTCTCCACCACTCAGGTAAGTGGGTGCACAGCTCCAGTTTACCAGGACAAACAATGACACAAAGTCCATAGAGGCTACACAGTGGTAATTGGAAGAGGGGGATTTTAGTTACTTTGATCTCCTGCTTGCTTGCAGAGGCTTGGCCATAATGGAGACCTTATTAAAGGAAAATTGACTGCCCTGGATTAGTTGTATAAAAAATAGATGTAGAACTAGGGAAATCATGTAGGTTCATTTACAATACTGAATTACATGCTAAAACAATGCATGTAGATTGTTAGCGAGCTTATTAAATTTTAATTGAATTATTAGTCATTTTAAGACTGATTTTCAAAAATTGGTGCCTGAATTTGGTTTACAAAAACATGCCTGAAATACACATAAAATATACATGTGCTTATGGAAATTGCCTCCTTTGTGTAGAGAGCAAACAGTTATGCAATTGTGAATACAGTTTTACACTTTTCTTTCTTTCTTTCTTTCTCCAACACTGATTACAGCAAGTCAAAAAACTGTGGAGAAACTAGGGAAATATCCCTCTTTGCATTCTTCTTTTTTTCCATTTTGCCACTGGCAAAGGGTGGAAGAAGAAAAATGGACTGGGGGGAAAAATCTGTGAATAAAGAGCTGAATTAAAAGAAAAAACAAAATCAGGTAATTTTTGTATTTTACAATTTCATAAAAAACAGATGATTTTGACAAAATAAAACATTTTATGAAAAAAAATATTCTGGAAGCTCATTCCCTGTGAATGTGTCAAGATACCACAGATGCTGGAGCTAAGGGTGCAGAGGATGCTGCGGCATACACTGGCTTTAAGTATTTCCCGTTATATACAAGATTTACAGTTTGGTGCGACAGCTTTCAGCACCCCCCGCTATAAAAATTGTTCCAACAAGATACCAAGAGCCTGTCAGCCCCACTGTTTATTAGCATCTCATTACAAAAAAGCAGAAGTATTTGACAAATGATTTCTTAGGGGAAGTTTTTGACTAGAAAAGGATTCATTTAGTTTAGTAAAAGCCTAGGCACAGAGAACTCTAAAATATTCACTTTTTAGCACCTATGATTCTGCCGCCTTCCTGTTGGGCAGCATTTTATTTCACAAATGCCACTGATTTCAGTGGGACTGCCCCTTGAGCAAAGCGCTGCTACTCATGAATAAGGGAGGCAGAATCCATGTGAGCTCCACGCGGGCTTTATAATACATGAATCTAGCCTGGAATCAATAGTAAATATTTAATTAGCAAATGGGAAAGAAGTGAGGTGTCACCTTTGCCTTATGAATGAGACTTGTTCATCTTAACACCCAGGACCAGAGCCCATGATGATGTAAATAGAGGTATGTGGATCTATTTCCATATGCCTGATTTAATACCTAGTTTAGTCCACTATTGGCGCAAATTGTGTTGTGAACTGAAAGGCTAGCTTTCAGCACTACCTGGCTGAGTTCAGCAAGAGAGGCCCAGGCTGTCTGCCATCTCTAATCATTTCTGCTTACCACTTCACTGCAAAAAGGTGTGATATGAAAGAAATACTCTCCCAAGGAGCTGTCAGAATCAAATTCATTATTTTGTCTTTAAGTATTTTTACTTTTGATTTTTTTCAGAGAAAGACTATTTGTTCTGTTGTTTTATGACTATACTGCAACGTATAGAAAGAAAATAAAATAGGAAATATTGTGAGAGATTCATTTAAGGAAGTATTTGAACTAAATCTTTTTTTTTTCAGTAAAGTGGGAATAAATACCTAGCTATTTTATTCCTTTCTAGATTCCTTGGTATCTAGGCACTAGTTCTGTAAAACCTGTATTTAATAAGGGAATTTTTAAGTTATTTTTGTTCATATAATACTTTTCTACATATGCTTTTGTATATGTATATTTATGTATACACACATACCCATTAGCAGATATCATGAGATAAATAGGAATTAGGGATGGGTGAATCAAGCGAGTTCAGCTAAAATATTAAACTTTAAGGTTGAAGATTGAAACAATTCGGTCCAAAATTAAAAACATTCAAAACATGATCCTAATTCTGTAAAGGTTTCTATGTGAGCTTCATTTTATGCATGAAAGTATTCCCTATGACACCAATGGGACTTAAGTCTTTGCAGAATCAGAACGCATCTATTTACATTATCTTATACAAAGTGAGAAAAAAGTTTGGACATTTGCAAGAAGAAACTGTTATTTAGCCATCTGAATGACCAAATGTATGTGGAAAAACATGACCTGTAAGCACAGTTCTGGTACAATTAATTGCACGTAAAAATCCAGGGGTGTAAATGCATAGACATTTTTGAGTATGGGATTCACCAAGTTCAATGGATTTTGGATCAGGCCCATAGTACTTATGTGCCTTGGGACAGAAAATCTATTACTTGTTGCCACTATTTAATAATTCAAATTTCAACAACACAAAACAAACAGAAGCTTATTTTTGTGAACATAATTAAACATCTTTCAGCCCCCTTTTCAAGCAGCTCTATTTGCCTTTTGTAGAAAACCAGGGGCACTGATGGAGCTATCGTAATAATAATAAATCATCAGAACCAGTTCGAACCTTAACCCAAAAATCAAAGCAAACTGATCCTCAACTATTTCTGAGGTTAGCTAATGTTCTTTTAACTATGTCCACACCTAGTGGTTTACGGCCCCCTCTACCTCCCTACTGCCAGATTCAGAGTAGGTAGTGCCAAAAAGCAAAACACTATGAGAAGGTCTGCTTTTGTGGTATTTCAAGCAGAAAGCAGGAAGGACATGAACTCTTACAAGGCAGCCTTTCTGTGAGGTTTCCAGTCTTGCTTGCACATTACCTTTAGAGAGTTTGGATAAGATTTGGGTAAACACCAACATTTTTGGCTGCTTATCCCAACCAAATCTAACTTCTAAACCATTGGAGGTTTGTCTATCACTTAATGTATTTAATCCGATCTAATCTGCTTTTTATTTGACAAGGGATTAATTGCAGTTCTTTGTTCACTGGTGAGTTAATGCTAATCACATGCAGCGCACTCCTTGGGATAAGTTACAAGAATGCATGAACTGCTACCTTAGATGATTGGAAACAGCTGTGGAAGGAGGTGCAGTGGAAGGCAAAAGGGAAAAAGGAGAGAGAGCATTGCCCTAGGGATTTTATCCTTTGTGGGATGAATATTCGTGAAGCTTTTGCTCCCTCTCACAGGGGTTTGTGGGTGTTCTTCTATTTGCTCCTGTAACGAGAGGTTTCTGAAAATGAAAATAACCCCAAGTACTGGTTACTTGGAGCTAAAGCTGGGTAGCTGGCAGCTTTACATTAGATTTAAAACCTCACTGTTTTTGTTGCGGGAGATTTCATGAATCTTTTAACACCAATTCAACTCAAAGCCAGTGCCGCACAGCAGAAGAGGGATTTCAGCAGGTTTATGACACATGTAAAACAATGTACAGTCATGTCGAGAAACATCCCAGTTCATAAAAGGAGTGAGTACTAGTTCATAGTTGAATTATGCCCTGAGTCTTGCCTCTCAGCCTTGAGTTCCCTTCAACGTACAGACAAAGTGTAAAACAAGGCAGAATGGTCAGGAATGGGACTGTGAGTCTGACATGCAGAGAAAGGATCATTAATACAGTATTATGAATTGACCCACCAGAGCAGGGGTGAGCAAACTTTTTATGTTGGGCCCCACTTTTTGTCCCTGCAATTAGCAGGCCCCCCAGCCTGTCTAATGCCCCAGAAGTGAGCAGCAGTCTCCCACAAGTTATGCACTGCACTCCCTTGGCAATGACAGGGGCAAGGAGGGGAGGCAGCAGTGGCTGCAGCAGAGAGGCAGATTGCACTGTGCCCTCATTATGAAATGTCCTGCTGGAGCACACCCCCCCGGCCCTCACTTTGCTCATTCCTGTTGCAAGCTGTGCCTTTGTGCAGCTCCTCAAGAGAGAGTCAGATGATTCCCAGCTGATCAGTGGCGTGCCCACAGCTAGATTTGAGTTTCCACTGGTGGCATACAGTCGCACGTGCTTCAGTGCACAGAAGAAAATTTATTCTGCAAACTGATGGAAAAAAAATCTGCTCCCAGGTCGAAAAGGTGAGAGGGAATATTGCTAACAACCAGTGCTTCATTTGTGCCAGGGCTTGCCAAAGCGAAAAAGCCAAAGGAGAAAACACACACCAGGCACTCGCCTCGCATGCCTGAGGAACAAACTGCCTCTAAACTTTTCTGTGGTTGCTCATCCTGGCTCAGAACCTCTGTTTCTCTCCCACGCCCCGCCCAAAGCAGGGCACCAGCCATCACGAGTACTGTAATGACCATCACACAGTTCTGCTCTGAATGGGGGTAACTAGCTATCCCCTCACTGCCATGGCCTCTGCCTGTCCTAGCCCATAGGCTCTGCTATGCACCCCATCACCTGGGCCTAGAGCCAGAGCCCCACTGAGAGTCTTCACTCCCCCTTCCCTAGAGTCACCCTGAGCTCCGGCCATGGAGACTTCTCTGCCCCCAGGGCTGCAGTGCTGTCACCAGGTTGCTACAGGGAGGCCAAGGTTCAAACAGTGCTGTGTGGTGGAGGCTTGGTGGGGGGAGGCCAATCACACTGTGCCCCACTGCCGAAGTTTCGTGACCCACCCGCGAGGGGGCACCACCATCGCAGGGTGCACCCCCACACTATAGGTCTTAAATAAACAAAGTATTTCCTTGATCAAGGCCATAACTTCAAGGCACTTCTGTCTTTTTATATTTTATTTGTAGCAGATCCTATCTCTTTAGACATTCAGAATGCACTACTGGCCCCAATGAAATCTATGGCAACACTCCCATTGTTTTAATGGGGTCAGAATTTCATTCTCATTGTTTTTGACAGAAATCATTTCCTCTGGTGGCTGGAAGTGAAGCTGAGCAATACAGCTTTATTGTGCTACGGTAATGAAGAAAGCATTGCCTAAGTGTTACAGGTGCTCTTTAATGAGCTGAAAATGAGAAAGGAAGCCTACAGAAAGTGGAAACATGGCCAAATTGCTAAAGAATAGCACAAGCATGAAAGGACAAAATCAGAAAGGTGAGTGCACAGAAGGAGTTACATCTAGCAATGGATAGAAGGGGCAATAAGAAGAGGTTCTATAAATATATTAGGAGCAAGAGAAAGATAAAGGAAAGTATGGGTCCTCTAGTTAGTGATGCAAGAGACCTAAAAATGGACAACGAGACAGCTGAAGTGTTTAATACCCATTTTTTCTTGTCTTTGTTCTGAAAGATGCTTTTTCATGTGGAGAACAAAATATGTTTTCTGTACATCTGTTAAATGTCTGATAAAAGATAGTCCATGCCTATCTAAAATATCACACAGCTGGCCTGTTTGCATGCTATTCAAAACATATATTACTATCAATTATATTGTAAATATACTACACTTAATAGTATATCACCTCTTTATATAGCCTGCAAATTGGTCATTTGTGACATATTTCATATATATATCTATATACACAATGTATTTAAATCAAACTGTACATAGAAGATGTGTATTTTCCATATGCTACTTTAATGGAAAACTTAATTCAATCTTACATGTAAGAAAAAACATTTCAAGAAGCCACCATATTTACGCCAAGTGTTGCTCTGACATACATCAGCAAGAATGAGCCCTTCAACAGAACTTCCTTAACATAAGGTTTGGTGGAAAGGGGAAATAATAATATTTACTTAACTCATATGGGAGTTGGGTTCTTGTAAAATACTTTGAGATTTTGGATTAAATGATGACACAGAAATACATGTACGGTGATGATGACAAGAATGATTGTTGCGGGTGCTTAACAGCCAAATATTCTCAAGAGCCTCCAACCTCATACCTAATCCTGCGTCTGAGGCATAATGCCCATTAGCTTGAAAAGGGTAATTCATGGTAGTAATCACTGTGCCTTGTAATAAGTGGTTGCAGGACTGAGTTTATGGATATGAATATACATTGTGACACAGACAGTAAATAGTTCTGAGCTGGGTTCTGTTTTGCCTTGTTCTGTATGCACAGCTGAGGTTAAGACTATCAGGCTTTTTTTTTTTCTTTTCTACTTGCATGGCTACATAAGGATCAAGCAGAACTGGAAGGACTTAAGCTTAGTTCCACTTGCTTGACTCCCCCATCCCCCACATTAAATGTCCCCTGTAATACATAGGGATGAAGTTAGTAGGGCTGGTTGGGAATTTGTTGACACAATATATTCCACTGGAAAATGAAGATTTATCAAACTGATATCTATAAGAAATAGAAAAAATGTGCAGTTTTTTTACTTAAATCATTTTGAAAAAGAATGGTTTGAAATTCCAATTTACAGTTTTCTTCATCTAGAAATTTAACTGATTACAGAAAAAATGGAAGAAATAAAAATTAAATATCTGGAAATGGTCCAAACAAAACGATTTAAACACTTTTTTTTTTCAATTAATGAAAATATTTGGAATTTTGATTTTATATCCTGATTTGGGAGGGGCAAAAGTTTGAAATCTCAAAAATGTGCAAATTGGATGGGAAAACCCCATCCCACCCAGCTGTAGAACTTAAATCTAGGTTGTGTAGGTGAGGTTCTGTGGCTTGCAATGTGCAGGAAGTCTCACTAGAAGATCACCATGATCCCCCCTAGCTTTCAAGTCTCTGAGAGCATGAGTCTATCTTCTTAAATTGCATGCACCATCCCTGTGTTAGCCAAAGATAAAAGGCAAACAAGGATAACAAGTAATGGGTACCAAACAAAAGTGATAGATGGAAATACTCAGAAATGTAAAGCAATAAAATAAACACAACAAATAGGACCTATTTCTAGTTCAAAACTCTTCAGCTAAATCCCTAAATCCTTATGCGTGCAAAACTCCCATTTATATCAAGGAAAGTTTTCACCAACAGATATTTGGCCTACACAGAGATTACAGCCTTATCAGATGCTTGTACCAGCAGAATTTGTAGCAGATATAAAAAGGAATTAACACATAGATTTTCTTTTAAATAATCAATCCATTGCCAACAACTCTGCATGTGTTAAATGACTGAGAAAATAGGCATGAACAATGAGCTTGTTTAACTGGCATTTATAAATCTCATAAAGAAAAAGTAGGGAGATGAAATGCAGCTCTCTGATCAGTCTCTCTTCTTGGAATGTGCACAGATGGTGCTATGTTAGCTTCACTGTCACAGAACTAATTAAGGAATTTCATTCAGCTCACACGTGTTGGTATTGCATATGTTTAGAACAGATACATTCAAGGCACTTTGTCCCAAGACGCTTCCCAAGGCTGACAATACTACAGAACTGGGCTCAGTTAGGCCACAAAACTTCACCAAATTTTCTTTGAAGTAAATAGCAGTAAAATAGCTAATCAATAGGGCCGCTTCTACCTAACAAATTCTTTCAGAAAATCAAGCCCTTTAATGAAAGAACACATGGAGGCTGTTTCTACACATGCCACTTTCTCCAAAAGTGGCATGCTAATAAACAGCCTGAAATATGCTAATGAGGCATGTATGTAAATTCCTGGCGCCTCACTAGCGTAAGGTCACGTGATTTGGAGTCCGGAAGTGCCTTGAATGTATCTATTCTAAACATATGCAATACCAACAAGTGTGAGCTGAATGAAATTCCTTAATTAGTTCTGTGACAGTGAAGCTAACATGGCACCATCTGTGCACATGATGCTCCTCTGGACTCCAAATCATATGATCTTATGCTAATGAGGCACCGGGAATTTACATATGCACCTCATTAGCATATTTTGGGCTGTTTATTAGCATGCCACTTTCAGAGAAAGTGGAGAGTCCACACACAAAATATGTTCTTTCCATTTGAAATTGAGACAATGTGGCTCTTCTTCTGGAAGCCCTCTCCTCCTCCCCGATAAGGAAGTATGCCTCTTCTTGAAAGCTTCTTTCGAAAAAAACCATACGGAGATGCTCCTTGGGTCCTTTTTCAAAAGAGCAATCTTCAAGGTGCCACATTTTTCGATCCCTGTCCTGTGCTTTCCAAAGACAGGCGGCTGTGTGGACACCCTCTATAGAAACAGCAGATTGATCTTCTGATGTGCTTTTTTGTGTGTGGATGTGCTCTTTCGAAAGAAGAACTTGCATGCATCATGGAAACATTTTGACTGCTGTAGTCAAAACTCACAGCTACTGAACGACTAGACTGAAACAAGCCCTTTAAATGTGTCCATGGGTTTAATTCTGATGATTACCAAAAATAAAACCCAACTGGTATTTGAAGGTTATCCCTTTACATAGCCACGGAAAGTACAGAATTGGAGACAGAACCGAGAGCTGTTCCTTGTTCATATGAACAAGCACCCAGAGTCAAGAGAACTCTTTCTTTCTAGAGTTACAACAGAAATTTTACACCTTTGAGATACTTGTCTCATTCAGAGAATAAGTTTATGATCAGTAATTTGTTCTTACCAGGAGGTAAATAGGAAAGATTCCCACCCCCCAGTCCTGGGAAGTGTATAAATTTTGCTGTCTAGTAAAGTTTTCAAAGCTTCACAGTGATACTGGATAAATTCTTCTTGATTTCTAATTATGGAGTTACAATGTATTCTGCTATTTAATACAAGCTTGTAAACAGGTTGATTCACAGCACTACTGGGAACAAGAAAAGGAATATGGTTATAAATATTTAAGTTACGCTCAAAAGATATTCATTGGAGAGACAAGAAATCTGTTACTCTCTAGTCCTAGGAGACCAGTGAGGCTGAAGGATGCAAATAGAATAGTCATATGGTATCAGAATGTGTTAAATCCCATTCTACTACCCAGCTGAATAAAATGCAAATTACTTTCAAGTGTGCATTCAAAATCATTATCTTTTATTCTACCTGCCACTGTAAAGATTTACAGAGATAAATTAATAGTTGTTAATTTTAGAAGCATAAGGTTATTTTTTTCTTTTCTTTTCTTTTTGCCAATGTATCAAGTTTTGAGGTTCACCCAAGCCTAATTTATCTTTGGTTGGAAGTTATTAATTTGCACGTATATAATACACTATTTGTACATATATAATATATGTACATATTAGGATAAAAAAGCTCTTTGGCAGTGAGAAATGGTGCTGTACTATACAATGAAAATCACCGCTTTGGGCACTCTGATATCAAAAGTCCAAAACCCAGACTCTGGTTTACATTGAAAAGTGTGGGTGAAATCCTGATCTCACTGAAATCACTAGGAGTTTTGCCATTTAGTTTAGTGGGACGGGATTTCACCTTACACATGCAAAGAAAGGTTATTTTGGCATTGTCTCAGAAATCTATTCAACATTTGTTAATTTCTGATCCAGCAAATGGAAGGACCTACTCTAACTCCCAGTAATGTCTATGGAAAGATTTCCATTGGATTTAATGTAAGTTGGATCAAATCGTAGCAGCTCAAAGCAGCTTAGGTGAAAGATGTCAGGGCAGACACTGAGCAAAAGGAATAAGCAAAATATATCACTGAAACTAGGAAAATATTGAATTATTTTCCCAACCTTCCTACATTAGGTCTATTTTCCTTAATATTTTTATTGATAAACACCCGGTCTAGAACTTTGCCTGTTTATGTGATAATATATTCCTAACAAACTGTATGGTGTACTTATACATGAGTTACTTTGCCTTTCTCACCAGGGCACGTTTGTAAGTCATTTATGGATTTTTTTGAAGGTTGATGTGTTTCTCTATTAATGTGAAGTTGCTGTTCACCTCCATATTTCCAGTCTGCTCAGAGCTGGGATTTTTCAGGCCACACACAGGCATACTTCTTACTTTTGGCAAGAAGCGGGCAACCAAGCTCATAAATTACTTTCATAAATATTTAGTGTAGTCATCTGTGTGGTTTTCTAAATAAAGAAGAGGAAAACCCAGGCCTGAGAAAACTCAGTAATTCTGGTGGTGGTGGTGGGGAATTATTTATTTTGCCAGGAAGAAAAAACCCTCTCACACAGTCTGCAAAAATAATTTACTTCTGACATTTAAAATAAATCATATTCTGCACACGTGCAATATGAATTAACATATCTGAAATTTAGTATGCGTTTTGGAATTGACAACCAAGAGTGGTAGCTGAGATATTGCTACTGGGCATATTCAACACCAGTGAACAGACTAGATATCTGGAGTATCACAGTTACCATTGCCAGGATTAGAGCACTGGTCTGCCTATCCATGGATCCTGTTGCTGACCATAGATAGTAATGCCTAATGCTTCAGAAACAGGCTGATCACAGATTAATCTCTTTTTATGTATGACCCCATTGTTACTATAGCACATGGACTTTGGTAGAGGCACTCATAGCACCAGGATGGGGTATATGGTATGTCAAATCTCCACAGCAAAGACTCCAAGGCTATGTCTACATGGCCAAGTTATATTGAAATAAAAGCATTTATTCTGAAATAACTTCGGCAGCAATACACTCTCTCTCTGGGGTGTCCTCTTTTTTAACAGTTCAACTATGGTAACCCTATTTAATGTCATCCCATTACTCATACTTATGTTCCTTGTACAAAACTACCCCAAATGGTTCAATTATCCCTTTTTATTCATGTAGAAAATGTTTGTGAAAGGAATTAAAAAGGTTTGAGGGAGATGTTTGCATGGGGGAGCCTGTCAAATCACAACAGTGGAAGAGTCAGACATATGTGACCAATTTCCATGGATAGCTGATAGGAGCACAGTTGCCTGGGGTAAGAACTGAAACTCATGCATCAATGAAAATGATCAACCCTCAGTCTCTGGCCAGATGTGCATCCTGCTTATAATCCTGTATTATTTTCAGGTGTCCATGTCTTTGCTGAGGTGCTTGGAATGCAGGCTTTGATGCATGAATTAGGAATATATTTCACACTCAGACATTTGATAGGGCTACCAGAAACTCTTTTCCTTCATTCTTGCCACAGTACAGACCAGGAGTGAAATGTATTCAGAACATGCAAAAAGTTTGCCATTTAATTTATGGCAGTGTAAACAGGATTAGGGCAGCCTGTTCTGAAATTTCAAAATCTAGTATTAACCTCAGAAAACCATGCATAATGCAATTAACATAAATTCACCCCACTTGACGTAAGTCTCCATGGTTGTCGGTTGTATAACTGTAGCTATTAGAAATATGTCTCTCCTGTAGCAGATTGACAAAATCTTCAAGCAAGTCTCACCAATCCCATCTCCTCCATTATAAATATGCATAGAGTCATATATATTGCATGACAGTGGGGAGAATACCATAAAAGTTCTTGCATACGGGATGGGTTCAGGGAAGACAATGTATATACTGCCAGAGCCCAACTCTGGCGTTCCTGTCATATCCAGTCTCCACTTACTATAATAGCAGCCACTGGAGTCAATGGCTGCTAACTCCTCTCATGCAATTGGGGTAATAATTAATCTGGCTGAGATCTAGGGAAAAATTAGCCTCTTATCATTAGACTCCCACATGACATGAATTTATCTTATATTGCAAGAAAAACTTAAAATCTGTGGGGCAAATAAGGCATCCTAAATTCCCCAGTTTGGAAAAGAACCTGGGAGTGAACTTAAAGAGCAAGTTGCAAAGTATCTAAAATTCCCTGCAAGCAGGTGATATTGTATTAAAATCAGAGTAAGTGTAACTCCACCCCACAGAGACGTATGGCAGCAGGGCCAGAGATGCTTGGAATCTCCAGGACATTCCAATGGGAGTACGATGGGGACTACATTCTCATTCAGAAAAGTGGTGGAAAGTGTGGGCCAGGCTAGAATGTCACTTGGGAAAGGGATTTAAGCCCTAATCCTCACAGGTATTTAGGTGCTAAGCACCCAGGGAAATCCAAGTAAATTAGGAGTCAAAATACCTTTGAAGAGCTGGTCCAGCATTACTGAATGTAAATGTAATAAAGGAAACCTGTCTTAAGTGACCATGCGCAGGAAGAAGAATCTGTTGTCTAGTACAGTAGACCCCCAACTTACATGATTGCAACTTACGCATTTCTTGCAATAATGCAAGTCGAAATCATGAGTGGCCAGGAGCCAAGAACTAGGTGGAAGCGCGGCTCCCAGCTCCCCTCCACTTGTGGGAGCTGGGAAACTGACCAGTGCTGCTGCACCTGGCTGCCAGCTGCCCACCACTCCTGGGAGCTAGGAAACTGACTAGCGCAGAAGCTCTGGTCAGTTTCCTGGCTTCTACAAGAGTAGGGGAGCTGGGAGTCAGGCTGCTGCCTGGTTCCTTGCTCCCCACCACTTCCAGGAGCCAGAAAACTGGCCAGTGCTGCTGTGCCTGGCTCTGGGCTCCCTGCCATTAATGGGAGCAGGGAGCCCAGTGCAGACAGGACTGGGGGACCTGAAGGTAGTACAGCCCCTCCCACACCTGGTCCTGACACATGAAATTTGACTTATGTGTGGTAGCCCAGGAATGTATCTTATGCATAAGTCACAAGTCTACTAAAGAGGTGCTGCCTTTAACTAGAGATACTGGAAATTGTATTAGAAACCTAGGAATAACTTTAGGGATGAAGTTTCCCCCCAGGAAAGGAACTGCCCATTGGCCTTGGTGACATTTGCACTGTAACTATGTGTCATATCTTGGTGTCTGAATCTACGTTCTTTACATAGGGAACATTCAAAAGGATTGAAGCAGTGATCTGTATTTCAGTAGTGTCCCGGACGCAATCTGGGATTAGATTCACTGTGCTAGGCCCTGTACAAACATGTAATGAAAATAAAGTCCTTACCCCTAAGAACCTTTTATTGCATGGAGTTTAGGTGAGGCAGAATTTGGCTTTTGGTTGGTCGGTTTGTTACATTTGGTTTTTGTCTTGGTTATATATGACTATCACTACATAATACAACTCATAAGTAACTCCAGTAAAGTTGTTTAATCACTGCCAAATTCAGATTTGTCCCTTTCGTACCAATATTCATGGAAATGAACACCAGAACTGATTTGTGTTTAAATACAGAAGTGGAAATACCATGAGACTAACAGCTTTTTCAAGGATGTACATCATCAAAATACTTCAGAAAAGGCAACTTGGCCATATCTCATAATTTTAGATGGCATGGCCACTTGTACCCAATTATATTAGCAGTTGCACAATGTATAGGTTAGAGGCAGAGAAAAGAACCAAAACAAGAGAAATTTTATTGTGAGAAAGAGGGAAAGGCTATGGCTATACTGGAGGGTAATGTACAAAACTGTCAATGAAACCTGTGGAGCATCTAGATTCCAAGGGTGTTCTGTGAGCAGTAAATCGACAGAATGCAGCACTTTTGTTGACAGTCTTATCCTGCTCCCCATGAGGCATGATGTCTCTGTTAACAGAAATCTGTCGACAGAAAGCTGGTCTGGATGTGCCGGGGGCCCTCTGTCAACAGATCCTCTTGGCAATTTGTCCATGATCTGTCAAGAGAAGTTTTGTCGGAACATATCTTCTAATAGAAACTTCTGTCGACAAATCATTGTAATCTAGATATAGCCAAAGAAAGAAAGAATTTTGAGACAGTGGACTGGATTCAGTTCTAACTATCTTGAGATAAATCTCAAATAACTTAAGTGAAGTTGTTCTGCATGTACCCCAGTGCAACTGAACTCAGAGGGCAAGATTTTCAGTGGCTACCTCTACATTAACTAGTTTTTTTGAAAAAGCCAGGGCTCTTTCAAAGAATCCTGCAGAGCAACTACACAAAAAGTGCATTCTTTCCATAACAAATCCGAAGGACATGACATTTTTTCCAGTGGCCCTCTTCCTCTCCTGGATGTGGCTGCTCTCTATAGAGTGGTTGCGATCTTTTGAAAAACGTTGTTTCAGAAGAGATCTTCCAAAAGAACTTCTTTCAAAGGACCACTGTAGTGTAAGCCAGTGAGTGTGAACAAGCAAAGCTCCACTGAGCTCAACAGCAGAATATCTGTTTGATAGTCACCTTTATGCCTGTTTGGTTGAGAATTTTAAAGCCAAAGCACAAAGAAGAAAACAAATAGCCTCTGTATTTAGCCTCCCTGTGCAGTCTGTATGTCTTCTGTTCCCCATTCAATAGCTAACATAGGGCACTCAGGAGAAGATTCTAAAGCAGGCAGCTCATCTGTTTTGCTGCAGTGATCAGAATGTAGACTAAGCAACATGCTCTCATCAGGTTTCTTATCTTCCCTGCTGCTCTTGTTTCAAGGTGCACCCCACACTGTTAACATAAGGTTACCTGATGTGACATGCTGTGATATGACTTGGATCACAGTGTAGCAAGAAGGGAAAGAAGTGGGTTTCAGAAGGTGTCCAGTTCAACTGGAGCACAACCTTACCCTCACCTCAATACAAGGGCAAGCCTCCCACCGCTGTCAATGAGGAATAGAATGCATGACGCTCAGTATGTGGCAGGGGTTACTCAGTACCTGGTGGAATGGGGCCCTGAAGGGGAGGGAGTGGTGTTGGCAGGTAGTCAAGTTCTCAGGTATCAGCTCTAAAGCAGATGTCTCAGCATGTGTCTCTACTGGCATGTGGTAAGGTTCAGACAAGATGAATTCCATTCACTGCTGCTGCAGTATGGTATCAGATACTGCCTGTTGCAGCACTCGTTTCAGTTATATTCTCCTGGCTGGGACTTCAAATAACAAGAGGTTAGAGTACATTGAGAGCAAACCTGGATATCGGGGGAATCAGTTCCCAACTGATCTGCTGAACTCTCTGAAGAGCACTAGAATGAAATAATAATATAATTATGGAGGGTCATATTTATTTATCTTCCTCCATAGTCCCTGAGATGATACAATTCTGTCCCATTGCATTGGTGGGTGCAAATATGCCTATTTCTTCTTATAATCCTTGGCTGACCATGAGTTCGGTAGCTTTTCAGTGGTAAATGGTAGGGAACACTTGCGCATGACAAATGCCTTACATACTGCAGTAGTTTAAAATGGCTTGCTTTATAGAATGATGATTGTCAAGACGCAACAACAGGCAACATATGTGATTAATTTTATAAGGCTGAAATCTAAGGATTTACCTAAGGACACAGGAATTTTATGAGGTAATATTTATAAGTACCGCAGGTGTTGTGGTAACTGTAAATTGTCAGTCTTACATCATTCTTCTTTAATTGGCATGGGGTTCTGGATTCTGTACAGTCATCTCAATGTTAATAATTTTATATCACATTAGAAAGTAGACAGAAACAAACATTGTAACCAAGAGAAAACAACCTGGCCTACTCTTCCTACATAGATTCCACATTGATTTGCAGACATACCCTCAGAGTGCATCGTTAGTGTGAAGAGGATAGTTATTCACTGAACGTGAAACAGCAGGCAGTAATGCACTACAGTTTGTTTCCATTGGTAACAAAATGATCTGGATGCTTACAGGAAGTGGAATCTCAAGGAATGTATAAAAGCTAGTCCCCTGAGTGAATAAATTGTGGAATACGACATGCAAATGTTATACAAATAGTGGAAAAATAATCCCTATATTAATTAAAACTTGAGATTTAAAATTTTGCAGATATCATGAAATACAGAATTAACTTTCCCAATAAGTTAATTGTGACTTTACTCTTTATGAACATAAGAACATAAGAACATAAGAATGGCCATACTGGGTCAGACCAAAGGTCCATCAAGCCCAGCATCCCATCTGCCGACGGTGGCCAATGCCAGGTGCCCCAGAGAAGGAGAACAGAAGACAATGATCAAGTGATTTATCTACTGCCACCCATCTCCTGCCCTTGTTATGAAGGCTAGGGCACCATACTTTATCCCTGGCTAATAGCCATTTATGGACCTAACCTGCAAAAATTTATCAAGCTCTTTTTTAAACCCTAATAGAGTCCTGGCCTTCACAGCCTCCTCGGGCAAGGAGTTCCACAGGTTGACTGTGCGCTGTGTGAAGAAAAATTTCCTTTTATTAGTTTTGAACCTACTACCCATCAATTTCATTTGGTGTCCCCTAGTTCTTGTATTATGGGAAAAGGTAAATAATTTTTCTATATTCACTTTCTCCACACCATTCATGATTTTATATACCTCTATCATATCGCCCCTCAATCGCCTTTTTTCCAAACTGAAAAGTCCCAGTCTCTCTAGCCTCTCCCCATATGGGACCCTTTCCAAGCCCCTAATCATCTTAGTCGCCCTTTTCTGAACCTTTTCTAATGCCAATATATCTTTTTTGAGGTGAGGAGACCACATCTGCACGCAGTACTCGAGATGTGGGCGTACCATAGTTTTATATAGGGGAAGTATGATATCTTTTGTCTTATTATCGATCCCTTTTTTAATAATTCCTAACATCCTATTTGCCTTCCTAACTGCCGCTGCACACTGCGTGGATGTCTTCAGAGAACTATCCACTATAACTCCAAGATCCCTTTCCTGATCTGTCGTAGCTAAATTTGACCCCATCATGCAGTACGTGTATTTGACCCCATCATGCAGTATGTGTCTGTGTCATGGAAGGACAAGGAGAAAGCAAACAAACAAAACCAAACTAGAGTATGAATAGAAATGTCAAATAAAGGTGGTCCAATAAAAGCTATTATCTCACCCATCTTGTCTTTCTGCTACCTCAGGAACAACATGGATACACCAACACTGCTTACAACAATGGAAGATAATGGCTATGTCTACACTAGCCAAAAACTTCGAAATGGCCATGCAAATGGCCATTTCGAAGTTTACTAATGAAGCGCTGAAATACATATTCAGCGCTTCATTAGCATGTGGGTGGCTGCGGCACTTCGAAATTGACGCGGCTCACCGCCACGCGGCTCGTCCCAATGGGGCTCCTTTTCAAAAGGACCCCACCTACTTCGAAGTCCCCTTATTCCTATGAGCAGGTAGGAATAAGGGGACTTCGAAGTAGGCGGGCTCCTTTCAAAAAGGAGCCCCTTCTGGATGAGCCGTGCGGCGGCGAGCCATGTCAATTTCGAAGTGCCGCTGCCGCCTGCATGCTAATGAAGCACTGAATATGTATTTCAGCGCTTCATTAGTAAACTTTGAAATGGCCATTTGCATGGCCATTTCAAAGTTTTTGGCTAGTGTAGACATGGCCATCCACTTTTACTGTCAGAAATGGAAAGTCTACCACATGTAGAAAAAGGAAGGAAATCTTAACAGCAACATCAACTTCCTGAGCAAATACAATAAACCAAACATCATCTCCAGACGTGTTGCCATCTGTAAGTCTCAGACTGCTACATAAAAACATAAGAACAGCCATACTGGGTCATAACATAGGTCTGTCAAGTCCAGTAGCCTATCTTCTGACAGTGGCCAATGCCAGGTGCCCCAGAGGGAATGAACAGAACAGGTAATCATCAAGTGATCAATTCCCTGTCGCCCATTTCCAGCCTCTAGCAAACAGAGGCTAGAAAAACCCTCCATGCCCATCCTGGTTAACAGCCATTGCTGGACCTATCCTCCATGAATTTATCTAGTTCTTTTTTAAAATCTGCTATAGTCTTGGCCTTCACAACATCCTCTAGCAAGGAGTTCCACACGTTAAGCATGTGTTGTGTGAAAAAATATTTCCTATTGTTTGTTTTAAACCTGCTGCCTATTAATTTCATTTGCTGACCCCCAGTTCTTGTGTTGTGAGAAGGAGTAAATAACATTTCCTTTTTTACTTTCTCCACACCAGTCATGACTTTATATACCTCTATCATATCCTCCCTTAATTGTCTTTTTTCCAAGCTAAAAAGTTTCAGACTTATTAATCTCTTCTTATATGGCAGATGGTCCATACCATTAATTGTTTTTGTTGCCCTTTTCTGAAACTTTTCCCATTCCAATATAAATTTTTTGAGATGGGGCGACCATATTTGCACACAGTATTCCACATGTGAAAGTACCATGGATTTATATAGTGCTAATATGACATTTTCTGTCTTATTATCTATTCCTTTCTGAATGATTCCCAACACTTTGTTAGCTTTTTTGACTGCCGCTGGACATTAGAGTGGATGTTTTCAGAGAACTATCCATAATGACTCCAAGATCTCTTTCTTGAGTGGTAACAGCTAAGTCAGATAACATCATTTTATATGTATAGTTGGGATTATATTTTCCAATGTACATTACTTTGCATTTATCAACATTGAATTTCATCTGCCATTTTTTTGCCCAATCACCCAATTCATTAGGATCCTTTTGTAGGTCTTCAGAGTCTCCTTGGGACTTAATGATTCGGAGTAGTTTGGGTTCATCTGCAAATTTTCCCACCTCACTGTTTACCCTTTCATCCAGATTATTTATGAATATGTTGAATAGGACTGGTCCCAGTACAGGGCCCTGGGGAACACCACTATTTACGTCTCTCCATTCTGAAAACTGTCCATTTATTCCTACCCTTTGTTTCCGATCTTTTAAGCAGTTACCTATCCAAGAGAGGGCCTTCCCTTATACCCCATGACAGTTAACTTTGCTTAAGAGCCTTTGGTGATGAACCCTGTCAAGGGCTTTCTGACAATCTAAGTACACTATAACCACAGGATCCCCTTTGTCCACATGCTTGTTGACCTTTTCAAAAAATTCCAATAGACTGGTGAGGCACCATGTCCCTTTACAAAAGCCGTGGTGACTCTTCCCCAACAAATTACGTTCATCAATGTGTCTGAGAATTCTGTTCTTTACTAGAGTTTCAACCAGTTTGCCCAGTACTGAAGTCAGACTGACTGGCCTGTAGTTGCCAGGATCACCTTTGGAGCCCTTTTTAAAGATTGGCATCACATTAGCTATCCTCCAGTAATCTGGAACAGACGCTGACTTAAACGACAGGTTACAAACTACAGTTAGTAGTTCTGCAGTTTCACATTTGATTTCCTTCAGAACTCTTGGGTGAATGCCATCTGATTCTGGTGACATTAGTATTTAGTTTATCAATTGGTTACAAAACCTCTTCTAATGACACCTCAGTTTGAGACAGTTCATCAGATTTGTTACCTGAAAAGAATTGCTCAGATTTGGGAATCTCCCTCACATCCTAAGATGTGAAGACTGATGAAAAGAAATCATTGAGTTTCTCTGCAATGGCATTTTCATCCTTGAGTGCTCCTTTGCACCTCAATCATCCCATGGCCCCATTGGTTGTTTAGCAGCCTTCCTGCTTCTGATGTACTTAACAATTGTTTTGCTATTACTTTTTGACTCTTTGGCTAGCTGTTCTTCACATTCTTTTCTGGCCTTCCTAATTATATTTTTAACATTCACTTGGCAGAGTTTATGTTCCTTTCCATTTTCCTCATGAGGATGTAACTTCCATTTTTTTAAAGGATGTCTTTTTGTCTCTCAGTGCCTCTTTTACTTTATTGTTTAACCACGGTGACACTTTTTTGGTTCTCTTACTACGTTTCCTAAATTGGGGCATACATTTAAGTTGAGCTTCAATTATGGTGTCTTTAAAAAGTTTCCATGCAGCTGGCAGGGATTTCACTTGAGGTACTGTACCTTTTAATTTCTGTTTAACTAACTTCCCCATTTTTGTGTAGTTCCCCTTTCTGAAGTTAAATACTACAGTCTTGGGCTGCTGTAGTGTTTTCCCAGCCAAATGAATGTTAAATTTAATTATGTTATGGTCATTATTACTGAGAGGTCCAGATACATTGACCTCTTGGACCAGAATTCCAAATATGCTGAACAGCTCTTCAGAGCTGTGTCTACACGTGCACGCTACTTCGAAGTAGCGGCACTAACTTTGAAATAGCGCCCGTCGCGGCTACACGCGTCGGGCGCTATTTCGAAGTTAACTTCGACGTTAGGCGGCGAGACGTCGAAGTCGCTAACCTCATGAGGGGATCGGAATAGCGCCCTACTTCGACGTTCAACGTTGAAGTAGGGACCGTGTAGACGATCCGCGTCCCGCAACGTCGAAATTGCTGGGTCCTCCATGGCGGCCATCAGCTGGGGGGTTGAGAGATGCTCTCTCTCCAGCCCCTGCGGGGCTCTATGGTCACCGTGGGCAGCAGCCCTTAGCCCAGGGCTTCTGGCTGCTTCTGCGGCAGCTGGGGATCCATGCTGCAGGCACAGGGTCTGCAACCAGTTGTCAGCTCTGTGTATCTTGTGTTGTTTAGTGCAACTGTGTCTGGGAGGGGCCCTTTAAGGGAGCGGCTTGCTGTTGAGTCCGCCCTGTGACCCTGTCTGCAGCTGTGCCTGGCACCCTTATTTCGATGTGTGCTACTTTGGCGTGTAGACGTACCCTCGCAGCGCCTATTTCGATGTGGTGCCGCGCAATGTCGAAGTTGAACATCGACGTTGCCAGCCCTGGAGGACGTGTAGACGTTATTCATCGAAATAGCCTATTTCGATGTTGGCTTCACGTGTAGACGTAGCCCAGAATAACTGAAATTCACCTCATATACTCCCTAAGGGACCACCTCAAGAAAGAAATCATCACATGCTCCCATATTCTCAAAGAAAAAAAAATCAGGAAAGTTATCTGAAAATAATGTAAAAAAACTTCCAAAACAACTATATTAACAAAAAAACCCTGATAACAGCCTTCCAACAGAAAAACAATGAGTGGAACCACCTACAACAATTCCACAATGCACAAAACATCACCTTCAGGAGAAGCTGTGGAACCAGGGCCCACAACATTGATACTACACAATACCGAAACATCATCAGTTTATCAAGTCTACCCTTCACTGAAGCTGAATTATTCGTACTCTCCAAGGGAGTTCTGGTCCAACACAGAACCTGATGACATATTAGTAGTAGTAGTAGCATCCTTCAGTCTACATAGACTATGGAACGTGCCCTTCGTAGTTCCGTTTGGCATCCTCATTTGCAGCGTTGGCTGTGACTGTGAAGACCCACACAAGAGTGACAGTCCTTGCTGCATCTGTTGCATATGTAATGGGTGTCTGGCAGGTCCTTGCTGTGCTTTCTGTGGGCTCGCTTCTCCTTTGCTAGCTGTCTGATCCTCAACTCACTCTTCTGAAGGCCCTTGTATAGTTCCTGCCACCATCTGCTGCGATTGTCTGCCAGCTCCTCCCAGCTGTCTGGCTTGATGTCTACTTCCCAGAGGTCTCTCTTGCAAACATCTTTGTAGCGCAGCTGGGGGTGTCCGGGAGGTCTTTTGCCAGAGGCTAGCTCGCCATACAGGATGTCTTTAGGGATCCTTCCATCATTCATTCTGTGGATGTGGCCAAGCCAGCAGAGCTGCCACTGCCTGAGGAGGGTGTGCATAGTTGGGATTCCAGCTTGCTCAAGGACGGCGGTGTTGGACACTCTGTCCTTCCACGATATTCCAAGGATGCGTCTGAGGCAGCGCAAGTGGAAGACGTTCAGCCTCTTTTCCTGGCGGGTGTACAGGGTCCAAGTCTTGCTGTAAAGGAGGGTGCTGAGGATGCAGGCTCTGTAGACTTGCATTTTGGTGTGAGTGTACAGCTTGTTGTTATTCCACATTCTCTCGCTGAGTCTGGACAGAGTTGTGGCTGCTTTACCAATCCTCCTATTTAGCTCAGTCTCCAAGGACAGGGTGTCAGTGATGGTGGACCCGAGGTAAACGAACTCGTGGACGACCTCTAACGTATAGTTGTCAATGCTGATTGATGGAGAAACAGCAACGTCCTGAGCAAGTACATTTGTCTTCTTTAGGCTGATAGAGAGCCCAAAGTCCTTGCATGCTTTGGAGAACTGATCCAGCAGCTTCTGAAGCTGGTCTTCTTTGTGTGACACGACAGCATCATCATCTGTGAACAGCATATCTCTGATGAGAACTTTCCGCACCTTAGATTTAGCTTTCAGTCTTGCAAGATTAAACAGTTTCCCGTCAGATCTTGTGTGCAAAAAGATGCCCTCTGTTGAAGATCCAAAGGCGTGTTAAGATGCCATATTACCATGTAGAGAAGTAGAATAAGTCTTCTGCTGACTTCACCTCAAGAATTCTTTCACAATAATGATGACACCACTCCCAATTAGTGTGTCCACATCAACAGTCATCTGACTGGACACATCCTCGTGAATGAAACCACACTCTTGTTCATTACATCACTTGCTACAGGAAAAATATGACTGTAAAAGTCTTAATAAATATCACATCCACCACAGTCTCTCTGCTGATGAGAGGACAGATATGCACTACCTAAAATCCAGCTCATCAAACAGAGATCAAACCAGCAGACAAAGCAGGGGTGTTATTGTTGTCCTGAGCCGTGATGACTGTGTTAACAAGATGAACCTACAACTCTCCAGTAGCACCTGGTATAAAAACCTCAAAAAAGACCACACACCACAATTTGTCCAGGATTTTAAGGATATAATTAAATCCTTCCCCAAACAACTCCCAGACAAATACTACAATCTCATTTCCCACGAACCCACTCTAGGAATATTCTATATGCTTCCCAAGATATACAAAGAAAGGAATCCAGGTAGACTCATCATGTCAGGCTATGGCACTTTTACTGAAGGAGTATTGGGACTCAGAGAAACCATCAAATCACTCCCCACAGAAAGGGCCAGCTTCTTCAAGAAGACAATTGACTTCCTCCAGAAATGCCACAACATTAGCAACCTCCATCAGAACACCATTTTTGCCACCATGAATATCACCTTCCTATGCACTCATGTCCCTCCAATGACTGCGTTTCTGTCTGCCTTAGAGATTAATAAGATACTGGACAACCCTCAGATATCCAGTGCAAACACATTGCTAAATTCATCAACTTCATGCTCATACATTCAACAATGCTTTATCCAACCCCTGGCAACAACTGTAGGTACTAGGACAGCTCTCCAGTATACGGTAAACTTTTTCATATCTGGCAGCCCTGGGACTGGGAGGTTGCTGGATATTCAAATAGTCTGGTTAACTGAGAGGTATACTTAGCAATGCATAATACTAAAGAAAAACAAGATTAGATATTAAGAAACAAACAAAAATGCAGGCAGAGTACTTTATCTTCCAACAACAGTAGTATTGTACACTACAAACTTACACAGAATTTGCTGTATTTACTTGCATTTACTTTCACTATACTGAACTTATGGAAAAAGTAACTAAAATTTACTTATGGCTAAAGTGCCAGTTATTTGAGAGTTCTGGAAGATAGATTACCAGTTAAGACAGAGTTTACTGTACTAACCTCTGCACGGGCCATCTTGAACAACAATTTCTGGACAAATGAACCAGGAAATGAATGACATATCTGAGATACAGCAATGATATTTTCATGCTCTGGACAGGTAATCTAAACTCCCTCATAGATTGTTACCACAAATTGGACAACAGTCCCCACTCATCTATTAAGCTCTCTCTGGAACACTCCCATCCGAGCATCAGCTCAGACACTATGATCACCTTCAACAATGGAAACCTGTAGACAAGTAGATACAAGAAACCCATGGATCACCACATTTACCTACACAGATCCACTAACTACCAAGCACACCAAGAAATTTGCTCTACATCTAGGCATTCAGCTACTACAAGATATGCTTCAAGGAGAATGTGCAGGGTATACTCCCTAACACGTTTCAAACCTCTTCCACTAAATGAGGAAAATCTAACAGAGAAGTAGATCAGAGCATGAAACAGGCCACCCAAACACTCCAAGAGGATTTGCTTCAGTACAGAAATAAAACACCCTCTGCACATCTGTAGTTGTCACCTACTAGCCCACATTGAAACATATAGAAGGTACCATAAGTCAATTAAAACCCATATTTGATGGGGATTATATCCTGAAAATCTGTTCTTCACCTCCTATTCTGGTATTCAAACAACTTTACAGCCTTGCCAAACTCATAATCAGAAGCGAGATCCCCACAGGCCAGGACACACCAATTCAAAGTGGTACCCACACTTGAGAGGAAAAGAAAATCAAATAGGAATAAGGGGCTTTCGAAGACTTGGGGGAGGGTCCTTTCGAAAGGTTCCCGTCTACACCGGCAGTGCACAATTCGAAAGCGGCACTTTCAAATTGCTGCAGCTGGCATTATGCTAATGAGGTGCTGCATATTCATGGTAGTGCCTCATTAGCATCTGCCAAAGTGTCTCGTTAGAATCACCCTTTCAAAAGGCTGGGGCTAGTGTAGACATAGCCAAAATGAGGTTTACCAATTTTGAAATAAGTCAGCTGCTATTTTGAATTTATTTCAAAATAGCAGTTGTCTTGTGAAGACACAATTATTTTGGGGCTAGTGTAGACATAGCTTTCACGAGGAATAGTGCCTATTTTGGAATATCTATTTTGAAATAGAGCCTACTTTGAAATAAGCCATAGTGGGTCTAATGGCTCTATTTCAAAATTGGCTCTATGGCTACGTCTACACTGGCCCCTCTCTGTCGAAAAGGACACGCAAACATGGCAGATCTAAATGAAAATTTATTTATTGTTTGAAAGGTGTGGGCTAGTGCAGACATAGCCAAAATGAGGTTCACCGATTTCGAAATAAGTCAACTGCTATTTTGAATTTATAATAATAAATAGTAATATAATAAATAGCAGTTGTCTTGGGTAGACACAATTATTTCGAAATAACGGCTATTACTTCAAAATTACTTTGCTGTGTAGACCTACCCACACTCACAGCAGTTTGTCCAATAAAAGATATTGCCTAACCCGTCTTGTCTCACAAATTAAAACTCCAGTCCAGTGAAGCACTTAAGCCTTTGCTTAACTTTAAGCATGTGACTAGCCCTATCAAGGGCAAAAGAAGTTGAATAGATGTACTCAATTGTAAATGTTAAGCACATGTTTAAGGGTTTTGTTGGATTGGGGCCTAAAATAATATCCTTCATTGGATATTTGCAGAGAAAAGTATAGTCTTATAAATACAAAAGAAACACTTGTTTTGTAAGCACTCAAGACACCATTTTGGATTTAAGGAACCTCTAAAAAGCCCCTTCCCCTTGTTAAATTCCTATTTGAGCATTTAGTAAATCCCTCAAATGTTTATAAAGTCATGGCAGGAAACTGGCTTGCAACTGTTTCTGTGTTAACAGCTTTGGACCTGATTTGGCTTTCTTTGAACACCCGAAAGTCCCATTGACTTTAGAAGAATTTTGATTAACCAAACAAGGCAGAATTTAGGCCGTTTATTATCAAAGACATAAAAATGCTACCTTCATTTAGAAACAGCAGCTCACTCAAGCCTGCAATTAAATGTCATTACCACATTAATAATTTTATTTGTAATTGTCAAGTGATTTTTAATAGCTCACATTGGCTTTTTGACATTTATTTGACAGTACATAAGAACTAAGTTTCCTCTGCAATCAGCAGTATCTGCAAGTGTCATGTGAATTTAAAATGAACATTTAGGTTTTTACAGTTTAATTAAATGAGTTCAACTGAAATTTAAAAAAATTAAATTCACTTGACATTTACAAATATTGCTGTTTGTGAAGAAAAGTCAACTTGCTTGTAGCTTTAATTAATGGGCTTTTCTAAGAGAAACTCTAGATACTGAGGGAATTTGTTTTTGATGTCTATTTGAATGCCCCTACAAAATTACTTTTCTGCACACTCTCTCACTCACTCCCTCTTGCTTGAGATGATAGGAGGCAGGGCTCAACAGCTCTGAGGCTCACTTCTGGTTTACGTGTAATGTTCCTAAAGTTCATGCTTCAGGGCTTCAGACAACCGTTGGCAGGGGTCAGGAAGGGATTACTTGTTTCCCTTCAGTGTATTCTGGAAAGCTTTTTTAATCTCTTTCTTCTGAACCATCAGGGATGGCCATGGGGGCTCGTGATGGGATACTGGAGAGGCAGGTCCAGGGCTCTGAGGTGGTACAAAGCAGTCTCTCAGGATTTGTCCATGCCACAATTACACATCCATGACTGGCCCATGCCAACTGACTGGAGCTTGTTGGGCTCAGGCTAAAGGTTGTTTAATTGCAGTATAGATGTTCAGGTTCTGGCTATAGTCTGAACTCTGGGACCGTCCCATCATGAAGGGTCCTATATACCAGGCTCCAGCCAGAACCAAAATGTCACTGCAATTCAACAATACCTTAGCCCAAGTCACCTGGAATGAGCCATCTGCAATTTTCTAGTTGAAGTGTAGACAGACCTGTGATGTTATTGGAGTGTGCTATTGTCACAGAATGTGGGGATCACCAGGCCCTGCACACCACCTGCAGTCAGATGTGACTCTCATTCAGCAGCTAGAACAGAAGGCTTACTAGGCTACAGGGACGCAGCGTAGAACAGACTTAGCAATTTCCTGTTAAGTTCAGAGACAAGGTAAAATATTAGGAATCAGGTGGGCCCTTAGGATGGCAGTGGAAGTCGCATATGATTCAAAATGGATTAATTCTTCATGATTAACTCCATAGGTGCATCTACACTAGCTGGCTACTTCGAAGTAGCTGGCGCAATGTCGAAATAGCGCGCGTTGCATCTATATGCACTGTGTGCTATTTCGACGTTTAAATCGACGTCAGGCGGCAAGATGTTGAAATTGCTATTCCTATCCGATGGTGGGAATAGCTCCCTACTTCGATGTTCAACATCGAAGTAGGGTGTGTGTAGATGATCCGCCTCCCGTTACTTCGAAATAGCGGGGTCCTCCATGGTGGCAATCAGCTGAGCGGTTGAGACGCTCTATCCAGTCCCTGCAGGACTCTATGATCACTGCGCACAGTAGTCCTTAAAGCACCGCGTATCCAGATTTCTTGTGGCAGGAAGCTGAGACCTGCGGGGGCTCTGGGGTGAGGAGGAGGTGCTCCATGTGTTGAGGAGCAAGTGGCGGAATGCGGAAGTGTTCGCCCAACTGGCCAAGGGCCTGGCCGCCTGGGGTCACCCTGCCCACACTCTGGATCACGTCCATAGCAAGGTGAAGGAGTTGCAGCAGGGTTACTCCTGGGCCCAGGACTTGGCCAGCCAGTCTGGGCCTGCCCCTGCTGCTTGCCCCTATTACAAGGAGCTCAGGGCCATCCTGGGTCCCTGGGACACCTCCTCCCTCCAGGCCACATTGGACACCACAGCTGAGGAGTCCCAGCAGACCTTGGAGCCAGAGTCCGGCCTGGAGGTCAGCCCTGCACCCTGGGACCCACCCGAGGAGCCACCCCTTGGGATGGCGGAGGAGGGGTCCAGTAGCAAGGAGGGGGGCTCCTCATATACCCACTGGAGTTCTCCCGACCGTGGCAGTGGACACTCAGGTACGTACCCCAGAGGGCACACACCCCTGGGCCACAGGGCAGAGATACCAGACACGACCGGAGGCCCCACACCCCCCCAGCGGACCCTGACCTGCAACTGCCCAGCCACAGCATGGTCCCAGTATGGTGGGATGGCCATCAGTGCCTGTCAGCACCCACACCCATGGACAACACAGTGCCCTAACCCCCAGGGGTGGGTGGGGGACCATGCAATGGGGCCACCCAACAGGGACACCACACCCACCAATGGGAGGCAGAGACTCAGCAGCCAAAGGGGGACAGGGGACATGGGCCATGGGCCAGGGCACAGTACTAACAGCCTTCCCCTCCCTCTCTCCCTCTCCGCAGCTGCACCATCTGAAGCCCCAGGCAGCCAGGCAACTTCCATGGTCCCTGAGAGCCTGCTGGAGGTCAGGCACTGCTAGCACCCAGGGACACCATCGAGGCCAGCAGGATGCGCACGCCACTGCTGGACCCAGGGGATGGCCCCCATGGACCCCCAGCTCCTGGCAGCTCTCCAGCAGCAGGCAGAGATGGCCGAGGAATGGCTCGGCTTCGAGCGGGAGGAGTCCACCTGGCACTGGGCGGCATGGCAGGAGTTCATGGGAGTATTCCGGGACATAGCTGGGTCACTCCAGGAAGCTGTCACCCGGCTCCTGCCCCCTGCTGCCCCCTCGCCACCCTCCCCGCTGCTCCACCCAATGCCCACCCTGCTGCCCCACCTGCCTTACCTGCCGCACCGCCTGCCAGCCCCCCAGGACTGGAGCCCACGCGGCGGGACTGCGAACCAGGGGCAGGGGCCACGAACCGTACCTGCCAGGGGTCATGCCCTTCTACCCCTACCCCAGATTGATGGTCCCAACGGCCAAGCCATCTGCTGGCCCCTCCATTTCTATATAGTTGTCCCCTTTGTATATTGCTTCCAGTTTTTGTTGTGCACATAAGACAGTTTACAAGTATTCAATAATCCACAGTTTTATTTTCCAAAGGACTTGAGATGTGCTTGTTGCAGGGATGGTGTGCGGGTGGTGGGGGTGGTGTGTGGGTGGCCCTTTGGGGAAGGCCAGGGAGTTGCTCAGGGGTCCCCCTGATCAAAATGGGCCCGCAGGGCCTCACGGACCCATACCCCCTTGTGGTAGTCCTGATGACTGTGTGCAGTGGCTGGCTGGGGGAAGCCCGTGCCAGTGTTGACTACCCACCCCCTTGCGAAGGCCTCCCCCTTGCTCTCCATAATGTTGTGGAGTGTGCAGCATGGACCCACAACCTGGGGGATGTTCTGGAGGCCAACCTCCAGGCGGGCAAGGAAGCACCACCACCGGCCCTTCAGGCAGCCGAAGGTCCTCTCCATCACGTGGCAGGCGTGGTTCAGTCGGGCGTTGTAGCACTCCTGGCTGGCAGTGAGGTGGCAAGTGTATGGATGCATGAGCAGGGCTGGAGGGGGAAGGCCATGTCTGCTACGAGGCAGTGGGGCACAGTGGTGTCCCACAGAGGGATCTCCCTCCGGGCTTGTAGGTCCCTGCCTCCAGCCTGCAGCACAAGCCCGAGTTCCGGAAGACACAGGCGTCGTGTGTACAGCTGGGCCAGTCCACATAGATATCCTGAAAGCGGCCCTGGCTGTCCACCATGGCCTGCAGGACCACAGAGTGGTAGCCTCTCCAGTTGATGCATCTTCCTCCACTGTGGTCCGGAGTGCGGATGGGTATGTGGGTCCCGAAGCATTTCAGGAACCCCATGGCAGCAAATCTGGTGATGGCTGCGTCTAGGTCCCCAACTCGGACGACACTCTGGAACAGCATGGCATTGAGCGCATGGACCACCTGTGGAGAGGGGACATGAGCACCCATGAGGGTGTGCAGGGTGCCCCAGGCCCGTCCCCCTAGCCTTCTCTCCCAGGCACCTCCCCTGGCACCTCCCCACCCATCCCCTTCCTCCCAGGTCACCCCTCTCTCCTCAGCCCCACACCCAGCACCCCTCCCTCCCCGGCACCCTTCTTTCCCCAGCCCCACACCTGGGCCCCCGTCTGTGCCCCCCCCACCCTCCCAGTGGTTGCATGCCCAGGTCTCCTTACCTCCAGGATGACGGCCCTGACTGTGGCCTTTCCCACTTCAAATTGGTGTCCCATGGAGCGGTAGCTGTCTGGAGTGGCCAGCTTCCAGACAGCTATTGAGACCCTCTTCTCGACAGAGAGGGCGCACCGCATCCGGGTGTCCTGGTGCCTCAGTGTGGGGGTGAGCCAGTGGCAGAACTCCAGGAAGGTCTGCCGGCTCACGCGGAAGTTCCACAGCCACATGTCATCGTCCCACTCCTGCATGACCAGCTGCTCCCACCACTCAGAGCCGCTGGGGTAGCAGCCGGCAGGGGAGGAAGAGGGGAGCCTGGTGGTCAGGGGCATCCCTGTCTGCCCCCAGGGTGGCACCCCTGCCAGGAGCTGCTGGGTGGCCTCCTGTGCAGCACCTAGCAGGGCGCTTGCTCCCTGGATGACAACCTGGAAGGCTTCCAATTGCTGCTGCTGCTGCTGCTGCTGCTGCTGCTGCTGCTGGCAGGGGGTCCATGGCTGCTGTGCGTCGGTCTGCGAGAGTGTGGCTAGCGCTCTGCAGACCTCGTGCTGTGCAGGCCAGGTGTGTCTGGGAGGGGACCTTTAAAGGAGCAGCTTGCTGTTGCCCCAAAAGGGCTAGTCCAGCCTGTGACCCAGTCCGTGGGCTTTCCTGGCCCCTTATTTCAAGGGGGAGCGCTTGTGTGTGTGGACGCTCTGCATTTCCTTCCGGGGCAGCTCCTTTCGATGTTCCCCGTCTCTTCTTCGACGTTGAACGTCGACGGCACCAGCCCTGGACGGTGTGTGGATGATATGTGTCCAAGTAGCCTATTTCCATGTTCTTACTTCGAAATAGGCTACTTCGACGTAAGTGTCCTAGTGTAGACGTAGCCCGTGTGTTGAGATGCTTATTCCTGAATTAGAAAAACATGCCAAATTAGGTAACAGATCAAGCAATTTGGAAAAAAACATTCTTATTCTAGAATAACAGCCCCCACAAACGCAGTTAATCAGGACTAGCACCCTGTGTAGACAAGCCCTTCAAGGTATCTCAGATTGGGCACCTAAAAATTGAGGCACCCAGCATCATCTGTCACTTGTGAAAATGTAGGTCAGTTCTTGAAATTCATATATTGGCACAACTTGTACTTTGTCAGGCAATGCACCAAAGTGATGATTAAGGTGCTTCTTCCTACCAATGCTCCAGTGCAGGGCTGGCAACAGAATTGCCATGCCATGTGTTCCTGAGGGGCAGGCTGGCTCTGGGCCCTTGGAAAGGGTGGGGCTGAGGGCTAGCCTTCCCCAGCCATCCTTTCAGTGCTGCCCAACCAGTGATGTGTAGTGCTTTGGTGTTGATTTAAAGCGTATGGGGTTCTGGCTGCTGCTGTGGCTACTACTGTGGCCAGGAGTCCCAGGCCCTTTTAAGTCACCTGCCCCTGGGGCAGCTGACCCTTTCTCCCCACTTGCTCCATTGGCAGCCTTGCTCCAGTGACCAATATTGAGTGTGTAAATAAGCAGGACCGGGTGGGGATATAGTGCCTTGGAAGTAAACTCTTCTTGGGGATGACACACAAGCACCGTGCAGCAGAGAATTAAGGGAAACTGGTACCTTACCTCAGACAGTGAAACCTCTCATGCTGATAGCAGTTGCAGACACACAGGGGAGGTTGGGAAGTACCAGGAAACAATGAGACGATACTGGTCAGCATGGTACTTCTCCATCTGTCTGTCTGGATCCATCTGCTTTCCCTTGTCTCATACTTGGTTTCTGAGCTCTCCGGGGCAAGGACTGTCTTTTTGTTCTGTGTTCGTACGTTGCCTACCACAATGGAGTCCCGAGCTACGTCTGGAGCTCATAAGTGCTACATCAATACTATTGCTAATGAAGAATTCACTCACATTTTGAAATAATTTCCATAGCTCTGGGTGTTTTGCCAAGCATTAACCATTTCATTTTTTTAAATATTGGTTTTGCTCTGAGTAAATTTCAGACATGTTTTTCTAATTAAATAGATTTGTTTGCTCCATGTGAAAATAAATCAAGATTTCAAGACCTTGTGGCTGCCTGGATCTCCCAGGGCTTGGGTATATGTCATTGAAAGTTTAATGTTACCAGTAAAGGATAAACAACGCTCTGTGATAGATTAGTTACATACGGTCACCTTGTAAATGTTAAAAAAGTGATAAGGGCTCAGAGCTGAAATAAATAAAATCTGACGTTATTTACATGAAGATTTTTCCTCCCCTTTTTAAATTGATTTATTTCCTACATGTGTTCTGGGAAAGAATGTGAATTCTCCTCCTCCTGGCATATCACTACTTCCATGCTGACACCGTGAAAGAAGCAGCCATTCATTGTGCTCTTTCTTTTGTGCTCAGCTACATTTCCAGTCCTCCTTAAAGTCTTACTGCAGCTGGCAACTGTCCATCTCAGTGACTGACTCACCATTAACACTAGTGACAAACTACACCCCCCCACCCCATCCCCATCCCCACCCTTATCCTTCATGTATAAACTGCATGATATTTAGGAGTTAATGCATCACTCGTCTCATTAGCTGCAGGGGGATTATTTGAAATATACATGAAGAAAGATTGCAGAATTAGCCCTGTAAGCATCTGATCATGTAGATCAGGAGTTAGTTAATTCCAAAAACCAAGCAGACATAAATCAATCCAGGTTTTCATTGAGTCCTACAGCACACTGCTCCAGCTTGTCCTGGTCTTCCTTTGAACACCCGAATGTATATTCTCAGGGCTTCGGTACCAGACCTGCTTTGCCGACAAGCAAAAAAGCCAGTTAGGCTTTATAACAAATTACAAGCACACGCCATCTTCGTGTTCTAAAATTTACCAATTATGGTTCATGCAGATCAAGCAACCAGGCCTGCTTAGTCATCCTTGTCCATACTACTTCACTTAGCATCTTGTGGCTCATGTGTGTTCATGTATCACTTGGAAAGAGACGACCACCTGATGTGTCTCTGCAGATCCATTGATTTTTTTCTTTTCTGATTGAGTGACCCCCTCACCACCGTTGAGACCAGAACTGTATGAGAATACACCTCCAGCTTACAAGATATAGTTATACCAGGCTTGACACCTTCAAAACCCTGCAAACATATTTACTAATTAATACTCAGAACTCTTCCCTCAGGCTGATGTGGATGGAAGGTGGAAACTGAGACACAGAGAGGCTAAAACCAACTTTTTCAGATTTCAGTACTTAAAGACAGCATTTAAATCTCCATTTAAGCACCCAGATAACAAGTTCCTGGTTTACAGAGCTTCTGAGCACCCTCTGCTTCCAAAAACTTCAGCAGGCACTTCTGAAAACCAACCCAGTTCTCTTTAGGTGCCTACTTGTGGATGTCATTACCTATTTTTAGGCTTTTGAGCTTGAAGAGTTTGGTCTTAGGTCCTGATTTTTTAGAGATGTTGATCAGCTACTACTCCCACTGACTGCAGTGGGAGCTGTGTATAATCGTACTTGTGCAAGTCAGGTGTGGGTTGGGTTTGTTGCCTTGCTCTGGAGACATTCACAGCAAATCCTCCCCTGTGGAGGGAAAATCATCATAGCACAGAGAAAATAAAATCAAGAAAAATGAGTTGATGTTATTGCAACAGTCTGATGAGAAACATTGAAGTTGAGTGTGCAAAGCTTGGAACTGAAATGCTAACTGCATTCATTGGAGACTGAGAGACAACTAATCCCCAACCCCAAACATTTGCTAATGTGTTTTAATACCAATGTGTCAGGAAAAGACTCTAGGAAGAGACAGAGCCTATGTCTACACTACAGCAGTCTGTAGCCAGAAGTTACTGTTGGAAGAAATCTTCCGACAAAACTTCTGTCGACAGAGCATGGCCACACACAAAAGCAGAATGAAAAAGCTATCTGCTCTGTTGACAGAGAGTGGCCAGACTGCCTGGCCCTCTCTCAACAGAACAGCCGACTGGAAGCACAGCAGACTGGGCTGCCTGGTGACCTGGAAGTCCTGTCTGTTGATGGAGGGCCAGCAGAGTGTCCACATGGACTTTTTGTCGACAGAAAAAGGTGTTCTGCCTCATGGGGGAGAGGCAGAAGGCTGTCGATGAAAGTGCAGTTTTGTTGACATACTGTCGACAAAATGCACTTTGTGTGGGGATGCTCCACAAGTTTTGCAGGCAAAACCCCAGTTTTGTTGGCAAAACTCTCTAGTGCAGATGTAGGCAGAGATAGAGAAATGTCATCCCCACAGTTGGCCACAATTCACACATAGCTATCTGCTATTTTTATCATGGGATGAGGCTCAGCAAAATTTCTCCATTAACTTCCCTCTCCCATTAACATTTTCTCTTCAGAGGGGAGGACTAGGTGTGAATTCCTCCAGAATTGGAAGAGGCCTTGTTGACATGTACACGATGGCAATTAATTAGTATTATGATAATACCTAGAGTCCACAACCAGAATGTGTGGGTGCTCTTCAAGAGACATGCCTTATCATAAAGACCTCAGGCACCGAGCTTTGCAAAGCCACTTGTACCTAGGCCTGCTGATGGGGTGGGGGTGGGGCAAAGAGGGCAGTTATCCCAGAGCTCTGGCTGCTGCCTTTCCTATTTTGGCAGCAGCGGCATTTCGAGGTCTGAACTTCTTTGAAACACCACAGCAGTGCTGCTCTGTGTGTGTGCGTGTGAGGGACGGAGGCAGTGTCGCTGTCTAAGCAGCACTAAGGGCTGACGGTCCTAGACCCCGCCCTTCTGCTGCTGGCCCCACCCCTTTTGGGGGCATGGAGCCAGGCCCCATTCCCACCTTGCTCCAGGGCCTGTGGTGGCTTTCAGCCCCTCTGCTTGTACCTTACACTTTCTGGCACTGTATCTATGAAATTCTAAAGAGAATGACATTGTTCTCCCTTTCTTTCAGTTTAAACAGAATTTTGGACTGATTTTAGTTGGGGGTGGGCTCTGTCTTGTGTCCTCAGAACTCATATAATGTTAAAAAAGAATTGTGTCCATCTGGTAAGCTCCTGTTATCCATACAAGTGAGAGGTTTGAATGTTTGGCAGAGGAGTGAATGCTATTGAGCCTGGACTGCCAAAAGTTTTCCAGGATTGTTTGAAAATGAAATACTCCATGCAAAACCATTTTTAAACTCGAGGGAAGATGTGTTTAAAATATGCAGCGACTGGAAAAAGATTTGAAACAGAAACCTGGTTGTTTACCACAAGGACACTGAAAGGAAATGAAATCAATCTTGCTGTTACATCAACATAAAACGGACTAGGGCATATAAGAGAGTCTTTTAAAATAGGTTGCAAAACTTAAAATGTCAGAAAGTTTCACCCTGTGATTTTACCAGGAACAGAATATGGCCTCTAAAATTTTAACACAAAGTAGATCTGATTTTACTGCTCCTAACCCTACCTTTACACTGCCCTAACTCCACATATACTCTGCCTGAATTGGCTTTGTGAACTTGATAAGTAACTCCCTTGACATACATACAGATATATCCCTTCCTCTATGGTTTCCACTCCAATGCATCTGACAAAACGGGTTTTCACCCATGAAAGCTTATATCCAAATAAATCTGTTGGTCTTTAAGTTGCCACAGGACTCATTGTTTTTGCAGATACAGGCTAATGCAGCTATCTTCGAGGTTTCAAAGGTGTAACTCCTTATTTACATTAGTGTCAGAGCAGAATCAGGCTTTGGGTGTCTGCGTGTCTTATTTTTTCTTGCTTTCTGGGGGTGGGGAGGGCAGGTCAGGGCAGGGAGCAAAATTCTTGGCCCAGTGCAATGGAGGTGAGGGTGAAATCCTTCAGCAGCCTGGAACCATGACATGGAGCAGTAATGCAAAAACGCAGCTGCCACCATCCTCCAATTGGCCCCCTTTGCCCAGTGGCGCCATGTAGTTGTGAACTCATCAACTAAATGCTCATGCTGATCTGGCCTACCTAAAGCTCCTCTTTTGTGCTAGTGTGGAGAGAGTTGCAAAAGGTCAGTGCTCTGAAATGTTTCCATACTCAGCTTCCCTGCGGTCTGCCTCTCCAGTCACTAAGCTGTGTAGTCTGGGAGGTTTTGCCATTTTTCATCGAGGCCTCTGCTGTTTGTCAGTATTTGTGCTTTCATGCTCTGTTAACGAACATCCACGATGTTGAGCCACATTAGGGGGGCAGTAGCCATTTTAGAACAATCTGGAGGCTTTCTCATTAAAGATCCATTTGTGCTTCCCATTGCTTCAGCTGAGCCCATTTGCTGCAGATTGCACAGCATGATATCTCTTCATTTCTTTTCCTTACTGGGGAGGGAGAAGCCTAGATAGTCATCATCCCTCTCCCCATAAAAAGCCCACTAATCTTGAAATCTAGCAACTCTCCATGTTTTGCTCAGAGAATGTCTTAATTTACTTGGTTCACTTCCCGATTAGAAAGAATAGTGCCCCAAAGCAGGCAGCAAATTTTGCTAGGGTGTCAGGCTACGTCTCGCCTGAGGGGACTGAAATGGTAGCAGTTTCAAGGCTTTCAGACCTTTGGCAGGGCTGTAAAAAGCAAAAAGAAAGACATAGTGACTCTGGCAGCAGTGGGGCAGCTTTGCGTGCAAGTCCATACGGTGTTTGGCTAAACCATCTGTAAGGTCCATAAGAACGTGTGAAGATTTGTAATAATCCCTCACCGAAACAAGACAGAAGTATGAACAACCAAAAATTATTACTACAACAGGACTTTGGCAGCTGTACAAGTCAGTACACAGTTCCATACAGAGCTAAGCTGTTGTCATTTTGCATGGTCAGTCCTTAATATGGGAAGTCCTTTACTAATCCCCAGCTAAAATCCAGAGCAAAATTAACCAGTCAAGAGAATTATTACCAAGGAGTTTTGAACAGATAATAGTAAAGGGTGATCTCCAAGTCATTGCTCAGGGCTAGATTGTAGCTTTAATGTAACAGCTCCGAGCAAGGAGGCAGTGTGGAACCACAGTACACCCAGAGACTAATCAGGGAGATTATTCATGTTAGGCTCTTATAAACTACTCTTGTGTGTGCACCAGTCCCACACTTTGGGTCAATTGTGAGAATTAGAAACCTGCTGCAACTCAGCCACCCTGTTCTGTCTTTTCACAGCTTGATCCCATCTGTGGGGAGCAGGGACACACAGGTGGTACTCTCATGGACCACTACTGAAAGTATTGCTAGGAGGAGGGAATTTGACCCACTCACAATCTGGCTTTTAGTTTTCATGCAGTCCTGACTCAGAGAAAGTTCTTTTGAAGTCAATGGAAGTTTCTCTTGGATAATACTTTGCAGTTCTATAGCATGTTTTACTCCTGGGTCTCAAAGCACTGTACAAAGATGAATGAATTTAGCCTGGCCCTGCCTCAGAGGAGGTTAATATTCCTATTGTACTGGCAGGGACTCTCATGGTATGTCTACATGGCAAAGAATACCCAGGGCTTCCCCGTGCTAGCCAGCTCGGGCTTGCAGGGCTCAGGCTGTGGGGTCGTTCCACTGCTGTGTAGACTTTCAGTCCTGGGCTTGGTCCAAGGGCTGAGACCCTCCTGCCTCATAGGAGCTTATACTTCAGGCTCCCACCCAAGCCTGGAAGTCTTCACAGCAATGGAACAGTGTCACAGCCCAACCCCATGAGTCTGAGTCGGCTATCATGAGCTACCCACAAGTGTCTAATTGCTTTGTAGACTTGCCTGCAGGCCCAGGGAGGTTATGGCCTCCAAACCTCAGTCTTGCTTCCATTAAAATCACCTTCCATTTATGCCAATGATAGAGGCCCCTAAGTGACTTGTCTAGAAATCTGAGACAGCCTCATGAGCAGAGTCCAGCTAAAGTACCCTGTTTCCCAGCACCCTGCCTGAAGTGCAAAGTGTGGTCTGGGGGTTATCAACCAGCAATCTGTGTGTAAAGTGATTTACGTATGTGCCACTCAAGGGAGTTCTAAGGATCAGGATGTCTTAGGTATGACTTAGTTGCGTAGCGCTCTTGGCTTAAGGAATAGAAGCCTTAAATCCAATCTCAGTTACAGCTGTGAAAAATTCATTTATTCCTGATTCACACAGACATGCCTAAGATCAGCATCTGGCCTGTAAAGTTACTCTACAAGTGTGATGTACTTTTGCTGTTGTGACATACAGCCTCAGATCCTGTGGTGAGGGGTCTGAGATGTCCCAGTGATGTGGGTGCATTAGAGATACAGAAGTAAAGCTAGACAGAGGGATAGATTTATTATTGCTATGTTAACTTTTTTTTTAAATTGCCTAGTATTTTTTTAAAAAATCTTTACAACTCTAATTTTAAAATCTGATATAATTTCTAATGGAAAAGGAATTATTTGAAACCAGGCAGTCTGCATTCTTTGGTGTGGAATTACTTATTCTACTAACACATCTATGCCTCTAGAAATGCGTTTCCTTTTATAAAGAAATTTAGGTTGGGGGTAAAAGGAAAATATGAATACTGTGCTGGAGCAGAGTTCTTGGACTCATCCAGCTTTTCCCCACCTCCAATAATAGGCCTAGAAAAACAGAGAAGATGATGTCATAGCAGCTGCTGATTGCCTGACAGACAGTTTCCGCAGCGTAACATGAGGCCCTTTGGTGCTCATGTCAGGCAGATTGACAGTTGAATGACACCAATGAGAGCTGGACTGTATTCCCTCTGGGAATGCTGCCCTAATTGATAGACAGAATGCAAAGAGAAAGATTGTCTTTGAACCTGAAAAGAATCTTCTTTTTTCTCCCCTAAAGCTCATGCCCCTCTTTCCACAGCTCTTTTTTCATTCAATTTTTTTAAAAGGTGTTTTGTTCTATGGCAGTTACTGAGCTTAATGGAACTGAATGACTTTTCCCCTTCACAATCTGTCAGTCAAAAGCTCAACTCCAGGGCTGTTAAAGAAGTCCTTTCAGAGTCAGACAGGGGAGGAATGTGTCAGTCATCCAACAGACCCTGTTGTGTTTTCATCTGTCAGAGAGGTGATAGGGGAGAGCAGCCGGGCCTGACTAGGGCACATTCCCAGCAGCAGCTAAGAGGCCCTGACAAATCCAGGTGGCAGAGCCAAAAAGTCAACCAATCATAAACATTTTTGAGGTATGGAGCTTGGAGCCCCAGACACTCTGGATTGCAATCAAGTGTGAGATGTTTGGGCAAACTTTCAGCAAAGGTTTCATGCTAAGCATTTTTAACATAAAGCCAACCTTTAAGCATAGGATAGAACTGCATAAGGCATGGCTTTAAATTTAATATACCTCTTAACCAAACACACTGGAGACGGTAATCCTCCGGATGAAATGCATTTAGGTGGGCTACAATTCCAAGACGTTTCTGCAGAATTACCTTAATTTTTGAGTTTCCCCACATTATATGACATTCCATTAATCTTACCTATTACATTAAGACTGTTGTGTGATTTGTTCTGGGGCCCGAACAGTTGGTCCTATTCACTACAGGACGACCAATGTTTTACTACACTTTATGAAAAACTGCTGGGCTAATGAGAATAATGATCCTCTCCTTGTGTTTCAGGGGCTGGTTATTCCTTCTGACTTTTTGGTGGGAGAAACGTATTTAAACAAATAAACTCTGTTCTTATAAAATCTCCAAGGAAAAGGCTCTTGCCATGTTTACATAGATGAAAAATTGTGATTCTGAACTCTAAATGATTCTGTTCCACTATGGCCCTATATAACATTGGGGAAATGGTAATGAATCTGCAGAGAAATAAAGTGATAAAATTAAAAACAGAATTCCACCTACTCAAGTGTGTCCAAAGCAAATAACCATATTCTACCCTCTAAATTATTCTTTTTCGCTATGGCCCTATATAGCATTGCGGAAATGGAAATGAATCTGCAAAGAAATAAAGTGATCAAATTAAAAATAGAAATCCACCTATTCAAGTGTGTCCACAGTAAATACATACGCTTGAATTGAAGATTTCTATTTTTAATTTAACCAATTTAATTTTCTGTAGATTCAGTTCTGTTTCCCCCAAATTTTTAAGTGTATGGGCTCTGAGCCCATGACCATTGCAGTGAATGGAAAGATTTCCATTTTGTGCAGTTAGGGCTGTACCAGGCTCTTATTTAGCAAAATGTCTTTTCCATCCCTATGCTAAGCCATGGGGAATCAGTGTAGAGCTTGGCAGTCACTGAGATAAGACTCAAGCCACAAAAACAAGTATTTAGCATTGCATTAAAAATGCATTTCCTCTCTATCCCCTTATACCTCTTTGTGTTGCATGTATTCTCAGCGATGTATAGCCGGTTCTAGAGGTTCAGCTGCCCAAGGGAAGCCATGAAATAGTCATTTGTACCAGCCCAATGTCACTGGCACACATGATTATAAAAAATGTTGCTGCCTTAGGCAACTGTCTGTTCAGCCTATATAGCAAAGCCACCCCTTAACTATGGGTGATTGCAATCAGCATGCTCAGACAGTGCACTATCAGCACCGGAGCAATACATGGACTAGTGAGATTTACAGCTTCAGCAGCTTTAGAAGAAACTGTTAAAAGAAATGGGGACCTCCTAGGATAAATAGAATGGTCTCCTTCAACAATGCACCAGCAACAACCTCACATAGATAATACTTGGTGGCAGGTCACATAACCCAGCAGGGGTCTGATGGTGTCTGGGGTGTCAAAACAGCCTTGGCCTGGGTTCATTTCCGAGCAAAGCTTCTGGAAAAAAGTCCTATAAAAATTGATAGAAAATGATATCTTTTCTATAGGAGTTCTTGGATGAATTTGGTAGAAAATTACTACATATCCCTGCAATAGAATTATATAGGATGTTTAAAAACTTCAAGAATATTATCTTATTCTATTATAATCTACAGGTTTTATGGGTAAGACTCGCTTCTTCAGGTTTTCAGATTTCTTGTAGCACCTTAAAGACAAACACGCTTATTTACTAGCTAATGAGCTTTTGTGGGCAAGACCCACTTCTTCAGGTTTTACATAATAAATACATTTGTTAGTCTTTAAGATGCTACAGACTACTTGTTTTTTGTTAAAACAACGAGAAGTCTTGTGCCACCTTATAGACTAACAGATTTATTGAAGCATAAACTTGAGTAGGCAAAGACCCACTTTCTAAGATGCTTGATACAGTTTTTGGTGAAGCTACAGACTAATGTGGCTAACCCTATGAGACTACAGGTTTTATGATCATTTCTAAAGAACCTAAGTGCATTTCTGCAGGATCTACATGGTTAGCCCCTATTAAGTTCTGTAGGACTTTTCCTAAGAGGACTGTCAGTTTATTTCTTGGCCACAGAATGCTAGCAAACCCTGTCTATATGGACTGGCTTTTAGTTCCATGAGAATCAAGGGACTGAAGCAGATATCTTGGTCCAAAGTGCAGCGATATGATCAGATTATTCCATCTTTTGTCTAGTCCCCCAAACATCAATGGAACCAAAGTTGCTTGAATGCTCAAAGGAGGCACAATTTGGAGTGGGGTGAAAATGAAGGGAATGACACTCTGTGCAGCACAGAGAGTGGCTCCATGAATGCTCATGGCCTCATATTGTACAGAGGAGGGGAAGGATGGGATGGAGCAGGAGAAAGGAGCATGTCTAGAGATTCCAGTGCTGTGTGGTTCCTGCACTCTCTGTCTTGTGTGTAGGGAAATAATTAGGGCCATAGAGTGTATTCCTGTCCTCAGATTAGAGTAGCAGCTGTGGAATGGCTCAAACTAGACTCTGACTAGGTGCATTGAGATTTGTGCAGGGAGAGGATGGCACACACCTGCCCCTTTGGGAAATCCTTATTGCTGTTATGTCATAAGGTGGTGTTTGGCTTCAGAAGTCAAGGAGGTCAACACCCCATATTGGAAGCCTAATGTCTTGGTGAACATGAGCTGTAATTATTACTTATAAGCTGTCCTTGCTTCTACAAGAAGAATAACAACACAGTCGCTCTGATGTTCCCCAAGGCCTACCTCAGCTACCTGGGCTGGCTACTGTGCTGAGGGCTTTGCCCTTTATGCAGATTGAAAATGACTGTGTGAAAAGGTCCTTTACTAATAATCGCTTAGTTATTAGTTTTTAAAAAGAAAATAGCCAGACCGCCTGTTTGAGTCCTCACCATGGACAGCAAAATGTGGAAATCAGAAGGAATTTCTGAGCTATCAGAATGCATGAAAGTCCCACAAGCTAATAACTGTTCTGGGCAGATCTGTAACTTAAAAAGGGCTGAACTGATTCTTTTTCACTCTATAGATATATGGTCAATTTTTACTGCTGACATAAAAGCGCTTACAAATTAGTTTTTATGTTATAATGGAAATACAAATCAGCCCTTAAAATCTGTACCCCATGTTTTTTTGTGCTCTGTCTGAAAGTTCATATGGACAGATACGCTTCTTGCTGTTTCTTAACCGTGACTTTAACAAGAAATTGAAGCTACTTTACTGAAATGGCCAACTGGCTGCCATTTTGCTGAGGAGTATTGTCATTACAAGAACCTAGCTAGCAGGAACTGGACGCTTACTGTGAAAAGGCCTGATCATACATTCCTTTTTGGAAAAAATGCAGGATGAAAAGCAGAGGCTGAAAGTTTGCCTTGTGTTTTAATATGGAGCCAGCACTTTAATTATAAAATATGTTAGAAGAACAGTTAGATTCACATTTTAACATTGGGACAAGGTTTTTTGTACCATTTACATATTCAATCAACTAATTACACATGCATGATTAATTATGTGTGTGCAATTCTTATGATCAAACCTAGAAAGCAGTGACTGAAAATTGGACCTGTGGGGCCTGATTTTCAGAGGTTATTCTTTGTGGGTGTAATATTATGCCTAAAATAATTTCAAACCTATTGTTCCATCCTCAGCTACCTGTAGTATGGAAAAACACAGGATTAATATTGTGCCTGCCAAATCAGAAACCAGGCTGAGACTCAGCTGAAAAACAGACATTTAAGGTCGACATGAAACCTTTCAAGATCTACAAACATTCTGGATATCGTTGTGGAAGGCATAAAATAAAATAAAAAATCCCCTATCTAAACAAGACTCCTACATTACTCTTGCAAAACAAAACAAAATCCTTCTTGTACGGCATATGGAGATCTCAAGGTGTGAGCTCTGAAATGCTGTTTTTAATCAAAGAATTTAAGACAGATGCTGCTATCTGTGTTGCACAGGGAGTGGCATCCCCGTGGCAAATTCAAAATTCTACTTAAGCAAAATAAGTGGAGCTTTCTTTTACCAAACTAAAGTCGCTACAGCCCCATGTTAGGAAAGGCTCTAGTCTCAAACATTGTAAGAAAGTAAAAGGCTGCATAGTACACGTGGGAACAGCCAAGCTGAAGAGGTGGTTTCAAACCACTATTCAATCCTAATTTACGGAGGAATGCAGCAGAGAGAAACTTTTCATTGTGTATCACAGAGCAAACATCCTTGTTTTTTAGTATTTATTTCACATAAAAGATTTTCCAGGCCACAAGGTGGCATCTCTTAGACAAGGCCTTTTCCACTCTAGAGTGCAGCCGGCCCATAGTACTTCCAAGATATTTGAACCTCTTTTCATTAGGTTTGTTTCAGTTCCTCCCGTGTTACTCTTGACCCTCACTGTTAAATATTATAGCAGGATATTAAAGTGGTTCCCTCTGTTACATGTTAAGAAAATAGTTGTGAAACCAGAGACCTCCTGACAGCCATGCACACAGATGGTGTATTCTTTCTCAATGAAGGTATTCTTGGAAAGCAAGGTCCCCCCGCTAGCATGCTCTCAGAAAGCTGCAGATAAAATATACTACTACCTGTTACAACAGACTTCTGCTGGGAGATTAAGGCTGCCTGCTTTCCACTACTGGATAGATTTTCACTTTCCTTGGAGTTTGAGTGATGATCTTATTCAAGGCTCCTTTTCTACTCCCACAATATTGTGAGCACAAATAATTGCAGGTGTAATGTAGGTTACTCAGTGTCTAATTACCAGACTGGAAGGTGTAATTAACTTCCTAGCCATATAAATAGCCCAAATTGCACCTGCAATTAATAGTAGAAACAATAGGGGAGACCAGGTTATGAAAAGACGTCCCTGGCTCTATAAATTAGATATACTATATACTCTGGCTTGCCAACTGGGTGAAACTTTAAACTAGCTGGCTTTTATTCAAGCCTCTTAATATTATATTTGCAGACGAGGTGTATGAGTCCCATAGGATTTTGTCTATTACACAGTAGAATGGTCAGTTCTCATATGCCACTCCACAGGGTATTAATATCAGCTAAACCCAGCCACTTACTTTCCCTACCATGTTAGGTTGGCTAGTCTGCAATCATGTATTCAGCTTCTCCACTGCACCGATCTTGAAGCTTTATATGCACAGTTATTATATTTGCTAACAATGGACCAGAACAAGGAGCCTCTTTTTCACACTGATGAGCAACCATGCCCATGAATAGTCCCATCGGTATCACTGGGTTCACATGATCAATATGCAGGTGCAATTGCAGGACAATGCAAGTCTCAAGGTTCTTACAGAAATATCCACATATTTTAATATACATCTAAACTGCTACTGTGATAACAAAAATATTCTAAACACCCTCCTGTTCCAATGAAAATTTAGACCTTCCCAGAAAGCTCACTCCTTTCACCTTCAAATGAACTTGGGAGGGTATATATAGGCTTTGAAACATGGCATGAAGGTCAACAAATTTGGGATTTGCAGGGCCATGAAGAGAAGCAAATTCAAGTCAAGTACCTACATGTGTGCTTGTGAAATTCCCAGTCTCATTTCACAGCCTGAAGCAGTTCAGAAGAGCCTGTGCAATTTCAGAGGCTTACACAGCCTAAAGTGAACCTTTAGTACCCACCAGTATTAAGAAATAGCAATGCAGGTTATGAACAATTATTGCCATGCATTTATGCAGGAAGAGTATTAGAATTTGTTACTTTTATTGTGTCAGAGTTGTACACATGATGCTTTACAGCTAAAGACAGTTTTGGGCCCCAATGATCATATAATCTGCGGCCAAGATCATTCCTGTTAAACACAGTCCAGAGTAAAGTGCAACACGGAGCTGCTATTTCTCTTCTTTATGATACTCTGCATTCAACCACTGGCTTCTGGTCTTCTTCTGTGGGCTGGCACAGTACAGTAGTGAAGGCCCATGTCTTGCTTCTACTGTGCTTCCTTTGGGGTCCTCTGCACTCTCAGAAAAGCAGGCTCAGAGCAGCTGGGTATTTCAGGGTCTGCAATCCCAGATGGCCTTTGGACAAGCCATGAAAGGAGGGAGACGCCTTACAATTTTCCTCCCATGCTGCCCACTTGCATAAGGGCTAGGGTAGAATTGGCTAACAATTAAATGTTAATTAGGCTGGTCTGGAAATAAACAAAAGGTCGAAGAATGGATGTGCAACGGCAGGATTCCAATAGCACATGAAGTAAGATTTATATGAGTTGTTATTACTTCCTTTGAGCCTGATCCTGTGAAGGGCTCGGTGCCTCCTGAATGATGCCAATTGCTGTCTATTCCCAGTGAGTTCGATAAGAAATTAGGGATCACATCACTGTGCAGGATCAGCTGCTGCTTTTGTTAATCTATAAAAAAGAAGAGCATACACTCTTACACGGACAAAGCAAACCATGGGTCAATGAGATGTAACCCCAGGACAGATGGTTTCCAAAGACATTTCTAATGTTCTATCTTGATTTGTCACTGGCTTTTTATAAAGAAGAACAGTTTGATATTGCTTATGCAGGAGATGCTATCATCAGGAACCAGCTCAGTTATAATACCACTTCTAGTACTGAGTTGCAGCTTCAGCATCGTAATCTGCCTCTCATTGTTGAATCAGTGCAGCCTGTTCACCTCTTCCTTTGCAAAGAACCACTTTATGGAGTCCAAATAAACAGCCAACTCCACAGCCATTGTTTATTTTACTAGGGGCCTCTTCTTACACTGCCACCTTTCCCATTTTAATTTCCACCTCTTACGGATAACATGCTGTTTTGTAAAACCTGCCAGTCTGAGTGAGTAGCCTTGGGAATAGAAGTATCTTTGGGATAAGTGCTCCAAGTTATGACTCATGGACTAGAATAGTAAAAACGGATGTGGAAAAGGCCAGCGGCACTAGTATGCAACTCGGGTGTTTAAATTTATCTTCTGCAAATGAGAAAGATGTTTTTCTTCAAGACATACAAAAATATACCAGTTCAGAGTAATCTAAACTGTGGTATGCAGGAACACTGCACTTCACTATATTGCCAAGCTCACGTGTTTATGTATAAATTTCCATTGGGCATTCCTGTCTGTAAAGCTCCTTACAATGTTTTCCTATGGCTTTCTTTTGATTGGCAGAAATACCAGCGGTTGTCTCACGTTGTTCATTTATGCAAGGTAATTTTGATTGGCTCTTCAAGAGCATCTGTGAATCATTCTCCCAGTGAGCCCAAGCCTTGAGTCCCCACTCAAGGAAAATGCCCATTGAGGAGCGTGAGTATAATGAATAAATGAGAGCCTTGGAATCAGGGCCAGAAACATTATCCCACATGTGATCGATAACTGTGATCCCGAGCTGAAAATATCAAGAGCTACATTGTCACTGTCCTTGTTAGGCCATGCAGGGAATTGTGCAAGGAGAATAATTTCCTTTCTTGGGCTGTTCAGATTGGCCGCGTCTACACTACAGGGATCTTTCAAACGATGGTCTTCTGGAAGGTCTTTTGAAAGAGTGCGTCCACACACAAAAAAGTGGCTCAAAAGAGCAATCTGCTCTTTCGAAAGAGAGCGTCCACACAGCTCCCCATCTTTTGAAAGAACAGGCTAGGAATTGAAAAATCCAGCACCATGAGGATGGCTCTTTTGAACAAAGGTCCCCCAAAGCACCTGCACACACTTTTTTTCTGAAAGAATCTTTTGGAAGAAGGAGCTCTTCCTCATTTGGGAGAAGAAGAGGGCCTCCGGAAGAAGCACTGTCTTCTTTCGAAAGGAATTTGAAGGAGAGCATTTGGTGTGTGGATGCTCCGCTTGTTCTTTTGGAAGATGGTCAGATTTTCCAAAAGGACTTGCTAGTGTACGTGTGGCCATTGTGACATTGGCTGGGGTGAGGTGAGCAGGGATTATGTGTCCGGCATTCCCTTTTATGAACTAACTGTGGGAGTGAGGGGATAAACAGAGCGAGGAGTAGAGGAAAGCAGTGAGCAGAAGAATCCCAGGCCTTGTCCTTTTATCTTACTGGTCAACATAAATGGCTGGGCAAAGAGAAGGGAGTAAGATGTTCCACAAACAGGGGTGACACAATTTAGTGCTCTCTAGAGCTGGTTGGGAATTTTCTGATGAAATATTTCCAACTAATCACCATTTCAAACAAACAAAAAAGCCCCCCCCTACTTAGATTAAAATGTTCAGAGGAACAGATCACATTTGGCACATTTCCCACCCCTAGAAATTTTTTAGGGAAAAAAACCCAGCTTTTGAACTTGTCCAAGGGTCCCATTTTGACAATTTCCCAAGAATCACTTACCGAACTGAAATGATATTTTGTTTCAAAGTTTTAGTTAATTTAAAGTAAATCAAAAGTAATTTTCAGGAAAACTTAGCACTTGGGTAAATATGCGTCAGTTTTGACCTAGGAGCCTTAGGAGCCTGATGGATACAGAGCATGTGAGGAAAAGTCCCCCTTCTCTGATTGCGATTTGCAAACCAGAGTTTTCTGGCCATGAGATATAAGTGAAGAACTCGAATTTGGAGGCTGTGCAGCAAGAAGTGGAGAAGAGAGGTAGATAAGAGAGTGGACAGGAAGGAGGCAGCTGGGAATATGAAGGGTTGGTTTATGAAGACAAATAGAGTAGGATAAAATCTTTGAATAAAAGTCAGGCAATCAGATCATGGTTCTGACATTGCAAAGTGCTTGAATGTCTCCTTTGTGGTTATATTTAGGCCCCCTCTTTGTAGCGCAGATAACACAGATGGGGAAACCCAGTGCCAACAATGTAGAACTTTTAAGAGCCTCACAGGCTCTAGCATTCGAATGTAGTAGCCAGCAGCACTGAAACCTCATACTAGGGTGAGTGATGCATCTGTTCTGCTGCCATGGCTGACAGGAAGATGGTTTTTAGCTCACATGGTAGAGCACAGGGCTTTAGCTCCTGTGATTGCAGGTTCAATTCCTGGTGCCAGCAAGTTGGGTCTGTTGGTGTTACAATTTGGGCATTGTCTAGGATGAACTGCTGGAAGGTCTCAGAAGCTTTGGATGTGCTTCTTCAGTCAAGGCTGTAGAGCAGAGACTTCACTCACCCTAGTATGAGGTCTCAGTACCTCTGGGCACCACAGAAAGATTTAAAAATCATGTATAACCATGGTGGGCAGCCTGCAGACCCCTGGCTGCTCTCCTTCCCAGTGCACCTCTTGTGCCCTGGAGCACCAAAGCCAGGCACCAGCTGCTCTCTCACAGCACTTTTGAAGGAGCCACAAGTTGCCTTATTTTGTGCCCTGTCCCTGCTCCTTTTCCTGCCTCCCAGAACTGGAATGGTGCAAATCACTTGCTTGTGGTGTTTCAGCTCTGGGAGGGTGGGGGAGAGGTGTGGGGATGGAACATGAATGAGGTGATTCGTGTGCTTCAGAAGTGCTGGGGGGAGTGAGAGGGGCAGGTAAATGTGGGACTCCAGTGTTCAAACAGCGGCCACAGGTGGAACCCCAGGGGGCTGTGGCTGCTGCTGCCCACTGAGGTGAAGGAGAGTCACTCATGCTGCCCACTCACTACTTGCGGTTGCCCATCCTTGACATATAAGCTGCGTCTACACGTGCACGCTACTTCGAAGTAGCGGCACCAACTTCGAAATAGCGCCCGTCGCGGCTACACGCTATTTCGAAGTTAACTTCGACTTTAGGCGGCGAGACGTCGAAGTCGCTAACCTCATGATGAGATAGGAATAGCGCCCTACTTCGACGTTCAACGTCGAAGTAGGGAACGTGTAGACGATCCGCGTCCCGCAACGTCGAAATTGCTGGGTCCTCCATGGCGGCCATCAGCTGGGGGGTTGAGAGATGCTCTCTCTCCAGCCCCTGCGGGGCTCTATGGTCACCGTGGGCAGCAGCCCTTAGCCCAGGGCTTCTGGCTGCTTCTGCGGCAGCTGGGGAATCTATGCTGCAGGCACAGGGTCTGCAACCAGTTGTCAGCTCTGTGTATCTTGTGTTGTTTAGTGCAACTGTGTCTGGGAGGGGCCCTTTAAGGGAGCGGCTGGCTGTTGAGTCCGCCCTGTGACCCTGTCTGCAGCTGTGCCTGGCATCCCTATTTCGATGTGTGCTACTTTGACGTGTAGACGTTCCCTCGCTGCGCCTATTTCGATGTTGGGCTGAGCAACGTCGAAGTTGAACATCGACGTTGCTGGCCCTGGAGGACGTGTAGACGTTATTCATCGAAATAGGCTATTTCGATGTCGCAACATCGAAATAAGCTATTTCGATGTTGGCTGCACGTGTAGACGTAGCCATAATCTTTTGTGTAAGTGCTTTGAGACCTACTGATGAAAAGCACTATATAAGAGTGAGATATTATTCACTTCACTTCTCAACTCCTTACTCCATTATCCAGGGTCAGAAGCTCTCATAATTCTTTGCTTCTGCTTCTGGCCCATGGTAGGTCTTGGGGTTCCACTCCTTTTTCCTTCAAACTTCTTTTGACCAAATTTTTCCCCGGCACCCTTGGTCTTTCACTTGCTTTCTTTCTGTGCTCTTCCTTCCAAGAGATCTTTGATGGTTGTTTTCTCCCATTCTTCTCACATACCCAGCTCACTCCAAACATGCCCTCTCCGGTCTAATTATCACTAAGAATCTCAAGCTCATCTTGGTCCTAATTTCTTTTGTGGACATGCTGACTCCCGTTCACTCACCTGCCATTGTGTTATTTTCTACTCCCTGTGTCGTATTTTCTGTATTTTCTGTATTTTCTCCCATCTCCATAAAACCAGCTGTTTCCAAACCATAGAGCAGTCAGGGAAAAACACATGCAATGTATGCTTTTCCTTTCAGTTTTTTCATTTGCGTGCCCATCCCATAGTACTTGTGTTACCACTTTTTTTTCATTCCTGTCAGTCCATGCTGGCTTCTTCTTTTCAAGTCTCCACACCTCTCGCCAGTGGCACGAAGTGCACTTACCCCGTATACAGTTGTTCCATCTGATTCAGCTTCTTTCCTGAAATGTCAATCAACAGCTCTTCTTCCACCTTCCTTATGTGCATAACTTCAGTTTTCTTTCTGTTTGTCTTCAAGCTGGCATCTTGAAACACGGGCTCTCACTCTCATATAGTGTTTACATATGCCTCTTTGCTGGGGGCCAGACTACCGGCATACACTACTTTTCCCTGTGTCTCTCCAGGCTCAGTATCCTACCTACTAACTCCACACCTAGGATGAAGAGGACTGGGCTTAGAACTACTACCGCTTTTCAGTCCCATTCTCACGTCAGAATTCTCTGAAGTTCCATGTATTGTTAGCATCTTAGCACTTGATCCTTGATACATCTCTGTCATCTACATTTCTTGCAGGACCCCCCCATCTGTCTCAATACTCTCAACACCAGTACCTTCAAAACCAAGGCATATGCTTTCGCAAGATTGATAAAGGCTATAAATACCCTCACTTTATTAATTCATTCAAACTTCGGTTCCACTGCAAACCTTGCATCTATAGTATTCCTGAATGTCCTAAAGCTGTGCTGTTCCTCTTAAGATTGTACTCCACCTTGTACCTCAACATCACCAGTAATATTCTAAAACCATGTCAAGTGCCTGAAAGTCATGAGGCATTTTAAAGATCAAAAAGGGTGCTTTTAATACCGGTAGGGTTATGTTTTCAAGTGGAGGTAAAGAGGGAAGATCCCCCCACTTACTCAGTCACACAACATGGACTAGAATCTTGACCTTAATATTTCATGGCCTGCTTTACAGAGAAATTGGAAAAAAAGAGTATAAAAGTCATTTCCATTTGATTGTACAACAGTCTACTCCTGGAGAAGGGCTGAAAAAATGTATAAAACTTTCTTTGTCTCATACATTCAAATCCAACAGTACTGAGATTTACTAATTAGTAGACATGTTGAAATGGCCACTGGTCCTCTTCCCTTTATTGCTCATTACATGCAACACCACTCTAGGGATTTTTAAGGCCAAAGGAGTACTAAAAACTAGATGCAAAAAGAGAAACTTACAACAAAACTCATGAAAAACATTGGTTTATGGTATAAAACTACATCCCTCAAAATATTCTAAAGTTGTTCTGAAACCCAGACTTTGGTTTTCTTAGTCACATCACCAGGTCTTGCAAAATTCCAAGGTCCAAGCCTGAAATAACAAATAGTATCTCTTGGGTTTGGATCCAGTCTAGTAGCAGATTTGGGGCAAGTTTAGGTCTAGCCATTTGAATCCACTCCCATGCTATCCGGTTGAAATTCTAGAGATCTGAGGTTTCAGTTTTGGCTCATCTCTCCTTGTAATACGTATTAAAGCATTTTGTATTTTGCAATCAAGCTGACAAGAAAATACTAATTTCTTTTTATCTCTAAGGCCACAGATAATATGAATCACTGAGGTAATGTAATAGGCAGTGTTTTTCCCTGCACTAGTTTTGAAACTAGTGGGAAAAGGTTAATAAAGCCTCAGAAAATGAAGAAAGCTTTTTCTCTTTTCGATTATTTATTCACTGTTTTTTCTCTTTTATTTTCCCTCCCAGGATAGTAATGAATTTTAGGAGTGTTCAGTGTCAGTGGTGGGCTTTTTTGTTGCAACCTCTAAATTTATTGCTCCTCTGAGCATTAGGGGCACACATAATACATAATGTACAAACAGACCTGAAGCTTTCATCTTCCCTTTCCCACTCCTTCTCAGAGCTCTCTTCTTCCTCAGGCTGATTTATTTTGCTGTAGTGGAGGTGATGCACAGTTCCAAATCACAGTGGAATGTAGAAATTCTGCATTGCCAGACATTGCCAAGGAAGTTTCATGCAACAAAATGATGTGAGCTCCACATCTTCAGTCTAAAGACTCTGCAGGCTCTTTCCTAGTGGATATAATTCTGCATGCCTAGCTGTGACGGTAGTAGGCATTAGGAGACTGGATCACAGTCAGTGGTTCAACTAACAGAGGTTCTACACTGAAATTTCAATGTTTCTGCTTTCTTTCCAGTGTGACAGGAGTTGGAAACAACATATGTGAATAGGACTCAGGAGTTCCTGAATTTTAATCCTAATTCTGGCACTAGTTCACCCTGTGGGAAGTCACCTGAAATATGTCCACATTGCACGCTATGGACTTTTCTACACTAAGCGGTGGATTGATCCTGCAGGGATCAATTCTCCAGCCATGAATTTGCCATGTCTGCTTAGACATGATAAGGTGATCTCCAAGCATTCTCTTGTTGACTGCACTGTACCAGGATGAGAAGATTTTCCAGAGTTGGGAGATCAGCTCCCACCGACCTTACCGTATGGAAGATAATGTGATAAGTACATCACTATTTGCATAGCTGAAGTTGTGTAGGCTGGATTGATGGCCTCGGACTGGAATTTGACTAAAGTCTGAGCCCAAGCATTCCTTTTGTCCACACATAACTCAGTCTGGTTCTGGTCAGCAAGTGTGCGGGATCTGGAACCCAGGACCCTGGTGGGTGAGGTCAAAAACTGAATTCTGCTGTGACTTGAGTCATAGCCCTGTCAATTTGCAGGTAGACACAGCTCAAGCTGCAGAACTGAGCCCAAAGGTCTGCGGGGTGCAGTCTGGATGAGTAGCTGTGCTCTAAATTGTTGTTTGGTCCAGGGTATGCTGCCAGTCTAAACTATATGATTTAATTGTATATAGTCAGAGATTGTCAATTGGTCCCTCAATATGGTAGGGGTATAGCATATATGGGAGCTGTGTCTTTTATTAGAATATCTCAAATATATATTAGTTGTATGTTATAGGCTCTTGATTGTTTCTTAATTCAAAACTAGGATAAAGTTCTCTAACTTTAATCAGCTTTAATAACAGCACAGCATTCAAAATGCACTGTAAAAATACAACTAATCAGCAATAATATGCAGCTTGTCACAGTCATTTTTGTATAAAATATGACCAGCTGGGTTGAAACATATGGCTGTGTGAGTTCTAATTTAAGTGGCATCTCTTTAGTCAGCAAAATAAGGTCTTGCTTGCCTGTGGGAAATGGAGTCAGCACCTTCACCTGATGAAGTGAAAAGCATCCCCAGTGGATCGCTGCACGTTTCCACTGTTTGTATAGTGGGGAAGGAAATTAAGCTCTCACATTTGATATACAGGGGGAAAAAAATCTGCGAGTTTTTCCACTCATTACTTGCAAACGGCTGGAGATGCAGCTGCTCACAAGCTCTAAGGTCCTTCCACATGATTGCTCCTCCTGTGTGCATAACTTATGCATCCACACATTAGAAGGACTAAACTACTCATTAGCTCTGTCATTAGACTCTGCCTCCTCGGTGTTCATGAGGATGAGTTGTACCAGTCTATGTCTCCACTGTTCTTAACCTATTTAAAATAGTTTTACTGAGACATTGGAAAGACTGACCCTGTCCCACAGCCTCTGAAAGGAAATCACATTCGTGCTTGCCCTCACAATATAGAAATGTCATCTCCTCTAGAGGAGTGGACATTGGGCTTATTCCCTTCCATCCTGAGAGCTGCTGCTGTGAGATAGTTACATGCAGTAAAAGCCCCTTCATTACAAAGGCCTGTCGATCTTCACTTGCTATTGCTTTCCCTTATCATCCTGCCTCCTCCTTCCCTCTCATGTCTTTCCCTTTCTGTGTTTCACTCTCTTTTCATTTCTCTCCTATTTACCCACCTCTAACTGGTTTTATTTCACAGGGCCATTATGGTGCTAATACTGGCAAACTCATGCCTCCAGGACACTGAGCACCAGTGGAGCCATTGCATGGATGCTGTTGCATGCATGCTCACTAACCTCTTCCTCCAGGGGCAGTTTTGATCAGTGGATTCACCTAGTCATGAACCAAGCATCTGTCTCCTTGTGCAGCTTGTCCAAGAATTCCCAGTGCATTGGGAGCTCAGGGACTTGACTGACGTTAGAACCGTTTGTGCCTGCGGGTAGGAGAAGAGAGCAAGGTTTCACTGTTTGATAGTACTTATAACTTGTTCTGAAACCCTGACATCGTTCAAGTGAGGATGTTAAACCAATGACTGCTGATTTATCCTGACCATATATGTTGCCTTTTAAAAAAAATATTAGCGTCCATGAGTTTTGCAGAAAAAAATAAAATGGTATTTTTTCCACATTTGGTTATTTTTGCAAAATTTTCCAAGGGCAAAGGAAGGGAGTCTGAGTGTGCCTTTCTATATTTAATACAAAGCGTGGTTAATCAAAACACACAGGTTTTAAATGGCTGCCTCAGTGAATTCCAGCATGGCTAATGTCAGCCCAGAGCCAGAATGAAGCAGTTTCTCTCTGCTGCCTTTTGTCCCGTCCTGTGCTCTGCCCTGTCTGTGAATGGCATAGTATCTTAAAATGACCTTTCGTTCAAGTCTTACTGAGATACTTTTAGTCAACTGGTTGCAGCAAGTGACCCTCGACCTCTCTCTGCTCTCTGAGTGCCTACTGGTATTTTCTCTTGATGATGTGTGGTCTCACTAGACAGTGGTCACAGATGTCTGCTCCTGATAAATCCAGAGTTCGTTAAGGGGAGGAGACCTGTCACTGGCTTCACTGGAGAGTGAAATATGTAAGCTAGAGGCAAATGTTTCCATGGGCTTTTAGGCTCCTTCGACAGCTACTAAGAATGAAAACATTTATAGCACTCTGCACCGTTCAGGGCCAGGTTTCACCCTGCCATTACCGCCGTCTTGCTGCTGTGTAGGGCAGCCTCAGTATGCTGAACCCCCTTTAAAAATGTAGGGTCCTATTTTCCTTGGTACGGGACTAGCCCTCCAGAGCTTGAATTCTGCCCAGCCCCCACGAAGGGGCTCTCATTGCATGGGATGGAAAAGGGGAGCCTGCTGTGGAGGCAGCGCATATCCCTGGTGCCGTACTCTCTTCTTGCAGGGATAAGTAGATGTTGGCTCCTCTCTGCTCATGATGTTGACAGCAGCATGGGGCCATAGAATTTAAGCAGACAAAATGTCCTAGTGAGGCGTAGGTGTCACTAGGGCAGATCGTTTTTTCACAGAACATATCTCTTCAAAATAACGATGATGAAGGCGCCAGTGTGGCAAACAGCTGTATGTAACTCCATTCAGTTCAGCTGAACTACTGGTAAGTGTAAAGTTAAGCAGTGATCTGAGGTGGTAGAGAATCCTCTTTTTTAGACGCTTCACTAGCATGTCCTGATCCCATTCTGAGTCCAGCTGGTCAGCAATTTGGGCCAAGGAAGGATTTTTCCTTGGTCAAATAGATGCGGATCATGTGGGTTTTTTGGTCTTTCTCTGCTGCCTCGGTACAGGTGGCCTGCTAGGACGAGAAGCTCTTCACAATCCCGTTTTGTAGCATTCTAAGCCAGCATGTTTTGTAAATTACTTCTATCCTGGTGTCATTCTACTGCTGTTCTAATAACTGGTTTTTGAAACTGGAGAAAAGCAATCGTAGCAAAGGCTGCTTAATTACTAATTAGCTGAATACACTGGTAATAAAGACTTTCTCAAACTGGAATCCATCAGTTCACATACATCAGAGGTAGCCATGTTAGTCTGTAGCTTCGAGAACAAGAAGAAGTCTTGTGTCACCTTATAGACTAACAGATATTTTGGAGCATAAGCTTTCGTGGGCAAAGACCCGCTTCATCAGATGCATGAGTGATGCATGACTCATGCATCTGATGAAGCGGGTCTTTGCCCATGAAAGCTTATGCTCCAAAATATCTGTTAGTCTATAAGGTGCCACAAGACTTCTTGTTCTCCCAGCTCACATACAGACAGCCCATCTTCTATTTCTGAATGAAAATCATATCCCTCACATAGGGAGTACCTGCATCACCAGAGAACAGAGCTTATTCAACTCTTCTTTTCCCTCTTGTTCTTTCTGTTCTTTCTCTTCTTCTCTTTGCTCATAGCCTTTTTGTGGTAGAAAGTAATGTCTGTAGTCCATTTTAACTTGCACAATGGCAATACATAAGAAGAAAAGCACCTAAATATTGCTTTGTTCCTTCTTGGCAATGCAAAACTGGCCTCAGGTGGCAGGTGACCAGAATTAAGCACCAGATTTGGCCTGCTGGTGAGGTCATTAGCTTCTCCGCCTTGGACCAGGTACTGACAGATAGTGTGACCTGAATGCTCCTCCATATACCAAACTCTGCTTGCTATGGTGACTGGAAAAGTCAGAAGAAAGGAGAAGAAGATCCCTTTACTTCTTCAGATGCATGACTGTCCTTTGCTACCTGGACAAACCACCAAACTGTACTCTAGTTTCTCCTGAATGATGATCTACGTCCTCCTGCTTGCCTGCCTTTGTCCTAAACAGTGCTATTCGGTAGATGTTGGAAGAAAAGTTTAAAATGGAAACTGAAACTGTTAATTTTTGGCTTTCTTTCTTGTTTGTTTTGTAAAAAGGGGAAGATGGAAGGACTTGTTGATAGCACAGTTCAGCTATATTGTTTTACTTGGTGCAGAGGGAGATTGTGCCTCAGCACATGGGGTGGGCAACTTAAGGTGCTGAGGTCTAGAGGTCAGAACTACAATAGAGTTTGTTTTAACAATGGGCGAGGGAAACTGCCTTTCTCCTTCCTCTTCCCTGATACAATAATGAACATTCTAGAGTCGTGGGGGCACCTACAGGTCTCCTACAGTGGGAAATAAATGTGAGGGAGGGAGCAGGCAACCTTTCTTTTGCACTGTTTTGTTATACAAATGGCTACCGCACATTTCCCCTACCCCTGGGAGATGTGAGGATAAATGCGTTAAAGATGGTGACACATTTTAAGCTCTACTGTTGCAGAATGCTCTATGAGAGAGAAATGCTGTTATTACTGCTACAGGAATTTTGGAAATTGATAGTAAACTTTGTGAAATGAACACAGATTTGCAAAAGTGCATAAATGTGGACAAAATTGGCCGGGGCTATTTTTTAAAAAAGGGGAAAAAGTCTATGGTGAAATTCTATTAGCTTCTTAATTTTCTCTGAAATATTTTTCCCCACCACATATTGTTTTTCTTGCCATTCATATGAATCAGTAAAACAGGTACATTTTTTAAATTTTAAAAATGTGTCCAAACAGCATCACTGATTCAGGCGGGCCCAACAAATGTTGTACACAAAAAAGCAAAATTGAGACCATTGTTCTTTTGAACAAAATCAGTTCCTTATTAAACAAAATTGGTCCCTTATTAAAGATGTGGTCCCTGAAAGACTCTCAAAGCAGTTCTCATTGGGTAATTATCTAATTTAAATGAATAGACAGTTGGAATAAATGGGGGAGAAAATAACTGTAGGCAATTACATGATAGTGCACCCCTTATTTACAAGGGTAGTGTGATTGGCCTTAATGGAACCATTTTCGTAAGTAAGTATTTATCTTCTGAATAATGTGGAGGTCTTTGGGCCAGCCCCAAAGTTGCCCTGGAATGCAGATGTTTCCTAAGTCTTCAGATATAATTACATCTTCCCCAGTTATTTCCTCCATTGCTGGAATGATTAATTCAATCGGGGTGAATTTCACCTCTCTGTAGGTCAATGTTTCATGTAAACATTCATTAAAGCCCTGCTTTGAGAAATTAAGTGTAACAAAAGTGGTGTGTAGACCTAGAGCAGCTCCTCTGTACAGAGGTGAATTGCATCCTCAGCTGGTTGATAAAAGAATGGGATGTTTCAGATTTCAACTTTCCCATGAAAACTCTCTTGGCTTCCAACATGGAGATCTCAATCCATTTTTAATCAGAGCACTCACAGTATAGAAAAGGGGCTGATTCCTGATCACCTTACCTTTATGCACCTGAAATAATTGCAGTGCTACCCTCACTTGCACGATATCCTTTCTCAGTCCTAGAACAAGTGAATTTACACTCTCTTGAATAGTTTTATAGTGACAGAGAGATAGCCTTGCTAGTCAGCTTTCTATCAAAACAAAAGAGCAGTCATGTAGCACTTTATTTTGTTATCCAGAATACCTTTGCCAGAAGTCCTCATTAGTCTTGGTGCTGAATGATCTGATAATCTACTTCTTCAGGTCTGACTTGCTCTTCTCAAGGGACAATCATGGCCATACCAAACTCATCTGTTTGCTTTCTCTCTAATAGACATAATACTCAGTATGGTTTGTATTAGTGGAGGATTTTTCAGCTGGGTGGAAAATATTTGTGCCGTTCACTTTTTGATGCACTACTATTTTTTTGTCTTTCCTGCAGCTGTTGGCATGCCAAGTAGTAAGGCGCTTATTCTTAGCAAAATATTCAAGACAAGAAAAACAATTGTTGATTCCAGTTATGCTTTTCACCAATGTTTTTCACCACTTAGTATGTTTCATCTGCAATCATCTCCAATGTTGGTAATAGTTACACACTATTACTTGTAAGTTTTATATTTTCCTCTGAAACACCTGGTCATTGCTGGAGATAGGGTTCGGGCTAACTAGCTTATTAGTCCGGTTAACTGTGGCAGTTCCAAAGTGTTTTCCCTCCCTAGCTTAACAAAATGCAAAGAAAAGAAACTGCTCCTGGTTGTCTGTGAAAATACAGATTTTTGGCCTATACATTATGTGTCCAGTTAATAAAGTTTAGTGGCTATTTAAGTAATTCAATCCACCTGTGAAAGGAAATAATCTGTTGTGATGGGGTCCAGGGGTCCCCATGCACTGCACCCTGGCCGCAGGCAGGAGTGACTCTCACTCAGCAGGTAGGATAGGAAGTTTATTAGGCGACAGAGGCCCAGTTTCTCACAGAAGAGTCAGTGCAGCAATCAGAGACAGTCATTCCAACCCGTCCTGGGGAGAGGAGCCCAAGGGGTGCCCTTCTGGGGTGTAGCTTCCCCCTTGCCCGGCTGGCTCCTTCCAGCTCCTTCTCCCCCCCACAGCTTCTAACTGCTGCCTCTGATTCAAACCCAGCTCGGCTCCTTCCTCTCTTTGTTCAGGGTGGAGGTGTTACCTGCCAGCCTAGGTTATAGCCCCAGAGTCATCCTTAGCTGCTGGGAGCTGCTCTGCTCATCTCACACACATCCAGCCTGAGTCTCACACATGCACTCCCCCTACTCCATCACATCTGTCAAAGGAGATTAGTTACTAAACAAAATGCTGGATGCTTTGGTGGCGACTGAGGCAATGGGTGGATGATGGGATGATGTGGAAAGTACAGGGTATACCATATACTGTAAAGGGTGGAAGAATGACAACTAAAGTGGCATCATCTGATGCGTGAAGGAGACTAGAATCATAGAGACTCTTTAGCAGGGCAAAATATAACTACTATCAACAAAGTAATGGGAGAAAAAAACCAAGGAAGTCATTCCTCATCACCACCAAAGGGAGAGAGGTATAAACAATGAAAACTCTGACTGCCATAGAAAAAACAGAGGTCAAAAAGGGAATAATTGACCTTAGAAATAGAATATATCTATTAAGTTTCTTTGGTCAGGCCTCTGGGCAATGCAGGGTTTCAGGTAAACAGAAGTACAAACCAGTACATTGCTCCTACAATGTCATTGATGTTTGAAACCAAAACCAAAGCTGTAAAGAACAGATCCCTGGGGCCCTCCCATCCACGGGTAACCGTTACAGAATTGGCAGCCACAGTCTGATAAGAAGTGCCAATTCTGGGAGGAAAAAGGATTTTTATTTGGTTTTGGCTAGGATGTCTCGACTAAACGAATCATCAAAAGTGCCCTAGGTAATCGAACTGTGCTGAATAAAATACATTACAAAGACTAAGAATGTCTCTAGACTGTATGCTATGCCAGCACTTAAACTTCCCACAGACTGGTCTAGACCCCAATCCTTGGTCTTTCCTGCGATTGCTAGCAAGACTGCTAAATGTAATAGGCTCATATCAATAGCAAGTTCCTCTTTCTTCTTAGCTCCAGGATCCTGAGTCAGGAAAGCACTCACTCAACTCATCATCATCAACAACCATGGGCTCAGTGCCCGTTGGTGTCAGATGCCTCCCTCACTATTTCGTTCCATCTTTCCCTGTCCAGTCAATTGGCTCAGCTTTAACCACTTGTTTAAATTTAATTGATTTAACCATGTGCTTAAGTGGTTTCCCAATTCAGGATGCTTTTACTGACTCGTTGCTCAGAGGTATGTAATTTGTGCATTAGTCCATTATCTCTTGGTAAAGCTCATAGAAATGAAAAAAGTTGGATAAAAAGCTGGTTACAATACAAAATTTGCAATTTTGACAAAAAAGGGCCATTGCTGTAGAAATTACATCTTGGGGTTTTTAACAAGTTTGGGGTTTTTTAGCTTAATTTACCTCCAGCAGAAAAGAAACATGGTCCAGTGGTTAGGGGAGTAGACTGAGAAGTCTGTGCTCTGCTCCAAGTCTGGTTACTGGCTGGTCTCTATGGGTATGTGTAACCTTCACTAAAAGATGACAAGGAATCAGGAATACCATCCCTGATGTCACCACAGCCAATCTGGTGTCTGACCTTTGTAACTTTGTTCTCACCTACAATTATTTCTGATTTGGGGACAATTTATACCTCCAGATGAGTGGAACTGCTGTGGGCACCCGCATGTCCCCGCAATATGCTAATATATTTATGGCTGACCTGGAACAATGATTTCTCAGCTCTTATCCCCTATTACCCCTCCTGTACTTATGATACATTGATGACATCTTTATGATTTGGACCCACGGTACAGCGACTCTAGAAGAATTCCACAGAGACTTTAATACTCTGCAACCCACCATCAACCTATGCCTTGACTACTCCGTGTGAGAGATAAATTTTCCGGACACTACAGTACAAATCAAGGACGGCCTGATCGGTACCACATTATACCGGAAACCCACTGATTGCTATACTTACCTACACGCTTCTAGCTTCCATCCTGCATGCACAACTAGATCCATTGTTTACAGGCAATCCCTTAGGTACAATCACATTTGCTCTGATCCTACTGACAGAGACCGAAAACTACAAGATCTCTGGAGATATTTAAGAACAGGTTAGATAGATGTCTATCAGAGATGGTTTAGATAGTCATTGGTCCTGCCATTGGGCAGGGGGCTGGACATGATGGCCTCTCGAGGTCCCTTCCAGTCCTAGTATTCTATTATTCTATGATTCTACCAAATATTCATAAACCTGACTTACCCACCAGGGGAAATAAAAAAACAAATCGACAGAGCCAGATGAATACCCAGAGATCAGCTACTCCAAGATAGGCCCAAAAAAGCCAAGAACAGAACATCACTGGTTCCTACATCAGTCCCCTACATCCTACAGTCCCCAACTCAAACCACTGCAATGCATTATTAAAGACCTACAACCTATCCTTAATCAGGATGCCACAGTCCAGAAGGCCCTAGGTGACAGGCCTGTTCTCTCCTACAGACAACCTCCCAACCTGTGAGGATTCTCACCAACAACCACAGTCTATACCACAGGAACACCAGTCCTGGAACTTTTCCTTGCAACAAGACCTGTTGCCAACTTTGTCCACATACCTATTCTGGAGATACCATCACTGGACCTAACCAGGTTATTCACAGAATCACGGGCACATTCTCATGTTCCTGAAATAACATCAAATACGCCATCATCTGCCAGCAATACCCAGATGCTTTGTATATTGGACAGACTTCAAACTCTCTTAGACAAAGAATTAATGGGCACAAGTCAGACATAAAAACGCTCCTGATTCACAAACCTGTGAGGCAACACTTTAATGGAGTGGGCCATTCTGTTAATGACCTGAAAGTTTGCGCCTTACTGAAGACGAATTTTCACAACTCTTTGGAAAGGGAGGCTGCTGAATTCTCTTTAATATTCAAATTTGACACACTAACACATGGTTTGAACCGGGATAGGAATTTTCTAGGTCATGACAGGGGCTGTTACGCATACTTGGCTTTACCTAATTCTTGACTCCCTGCCTTCGTCTTCTGCACCCTACTCTCTGATCTGCTCACCTTGATAATATTTTTCTGATTTGTCAACCTTGATAACTATTTTTGGTTCTCTGTCCCTTAAATATTGAGTCTGTTCTGGTATGGCTATGATCTGAAGAAGTGGGTCTGTTCCACAAAAGCTCATCACCTAATAAATTATTTTATTAGTCTTTAAAGTGCTACTGGACTGCTTTTTTGTTTTGATAATATATAGACTAGCACAGCTATCTCTCTGTTACTAAAAGACCCCGGGTGTAGTTGTGGCTGGCCTGGGTCAGCTGGCTCAGGATGTGGATCTCAAAATTGCAATTTAGATGCAGGGGTTCAGGCACAAGCACAGGCTCTGAGACCCACTCCTCTTGTGGGGTTTCAGAGCTTGGGCTCCAGACCACGCCCCAATATCTACATTGCAATTTTTAACCCTGAAGCCTGAGCACAAGTCAGCTGATCAGGGTTTTCTGACTCAGTGCTGTGAGATTTTTATTGTTGTGTAAACATATCCTCAGACTCTCTCTGCTTCTGCATCCCAACTGTAAAATGGATAGTGCTTCCAGGGCAAGGGTGTTGTGAGGATGGATCCATCAGAAGTTGCAAAGTGCTCAGACACTGTAGTGATGGGAACTGTCTAAGTATCTTAGACGGAGCAGGACTGTTGCTCGTCTCAGCCTCTTGATTCATTTCACTTGGTACCTCCTTCTCCTACATAGTGAATGGTGCTTCTCTGAAGACTTGTTATCCGTTTTTCCTTTTATGAGAAAAGTGTTGTGCCTTTGATGGAAGACAGAATTCTTATTTTTGCTTCTCTCTTTTCATTGATCTATGTTTAGTTTAACTTATCTTCTCTTTTCTGTGTGAGAGTGTGTGTGTGTGTGTTTTATAGAATTTTTCAGCTTTCTCCCTTCATCCAAACCACCAATACAAAGTGCTTTGGCAAAACACTGTGGACCATGACACATTATTAAATAAAATTGATGTTTAATGCATAGAGGTCAACGGGAAGTCCATTGCCGCAGGTCAGTCGGAGTGGGCCTTGGATAAGGCTCAAAGATAATAGGACACCACCAAGTGCTCTTACCTTCTGTAACTGGAGCTTACAGGCAGGACTTAGACTTACAACACAATTGGTTCCTTGCAGTCGGGAATATTGTGACTTGGAATCACAGTCTGCTCCATTGTAGAACCAAGCATCAAAAATCCAAAACTTAGAATTGTAAGTTGAATCAAGGTGTTGATTTAGAAGTGTTGTAAGTGCCACTCAACTTAGGCTGAATGTCATAAATTGAAAGGATCTGCACTGATTTATGCCCGTTGCCTTATTTTTAGTTCGCTATCCCTTCACCAATGAAAAAAGTATATTTTGTGTGTGTGTGTGTGTGTGTGTGTGTGTGTGTGTGTATAGATCCTTTCAATTTATGACATTCATATATGGTATGATATATGATATGATATGGTAAGTGATTGGCTTGGGCAGCTGTTGTGAAAAATGCAAAAGTAACAGCATGTGAAGCAGGATGTCAGGGCAAAGCACAGGACTAACCTGACTGCTAGTTTGGAGCTACTGTTGGAGACCCAGGAAAGGGTCTTCCCCTGAGGTTTTGAGTGACAATTCTCTGTGGTTACAAGCCATGCAATTGCATGGTCTGATGTTTATGAAATGTTAGTCCTTTCTACCACCTACTTTTGTGTTTTTCCAGTTGGATTTGAAAAATAAGGCCCTAGATTTTTCCAGTGATTGACGCTCCAAAAAATCCTTACCACTATTCTTTTCATGCATTCCTTAACAAAAAGGGAAACACATAGGTCATTGCCATCATGAGTACTCTTCCTATTTCTTCTGATTCCTCAAAGAAGGGGTCAGTGTATGGGCATAAATCAATGAAAATTCATTAATTTAGCTAGTCAGAAAATCTTAATATGTCATCATGTCATGTACAGCCATTTATTCCTTTAACAGCATTATTCTTCTGTCTTTTAGAAAGAAATTCATACAGTGAAATCATAAAGTACAACATGCTATATTAGAAGTATCATTATTCATAGGGACAAAACAAAACAAAAAAAATCTTTCCACGCGTGATTAATACTTCAGCTGAATACCAGAAGAATCAGTCATATGCTGGATGGGGGCCATCCATCAGCATTTTAACATCTGCAATCTCCCCACGGTGAGTCATTGTTAACATCATGAACAAATCATGGATGCTCTATGGTCTTAATGTGGTTTATAGGCCTTGTATGAATAAAATGTGTGTTCTTTCCAGGGATTTCAAATTGAGGATGGCCTAAATTTGATAGAAAGGAGGCCAATGGGAAAAAAGAGGCCCAGCATTTTTTTTTAAATTAGTCCCATTTGAGGACCATTTGGAAGATTTTGGCTGTCATCCCTTCCCTAATGAAGAGAAGACAAGAAAGAAGAGAGAACACTGAGGAATTTAATAGATAATAAGCAATAATGACCAATAAAACCAAAGGCAGTGCTCAGATCCCACAGAAAGGCATCAGTTATATCCTGTAAAGCCCAGTATAGTTTTGAAGCTGTATATACTACAGACCTGGGGCTTAGTTTAGCTCCCATTCACACAACAGATCACACACTCATGAATAGACCCTCTCTAGTTTGGAGCTGATGTGCCCCATGGTAGATTTTCCTTCAAGGGAGGACAGATGGTGTTTTTGCACTGCTGCTCACTGCTGAGGGCCCTCCAGCTAAGAACAGCTTTAATTAGAGTAAGGGGCTTGATGGCAGTCTTGCTGGAACAAGCTGCAAAGGTGGGTCATCTGACAGTGCCAATCTTGTAACCAGCACTGCTCTGTTCAATGGAGCTGCATTCAACAGGTCATGAACTCCTGGAAAGACACCATATGCCATGGCAGTTCCCCTTTTAGACAGATTTTCCACTGTCAAGGCCCCTCCACCTTGGATATGTTGCTGGAAATCTGCACATCCCAGAATCAAATCCTTCCTTTATCTTTGAGTTTTATCCTGGCATTTAATATTCACTGGGACATTCAAGATGACAGTCTCTTGAGTTCTCTGTCTGGAAACTGTTGACAGAACATTCTTGGGATACCCTTCATCTCTGGAATCTGCTTCCTCCTATGGCCGAACAAGAACCGGAACTTGCTGATGTTCAAGAAATCTATTCTGCCCAACTTTTTTGGAAGAGGGCAGGCATTTGAATAGAGATAGTCTCATTTTTGTGGCATGAACGTGTATAACTATGCGCATTGTGTCAACTCAGTTTATTTCATGAGGGCTACATCTACACGTGCCCCAAACTTCGAAATGGCCATGCAAATGGCCATTTCGAAGTTTACTAATGAAGCGCTGAAATGCATATTGAGCTCATGGGAATAAGGGGAGCTCATGGGAATAAGGGGAAGTAGGCAGCGTCCTTCAAAGTAGGCGGCGTCCTTTCGAAAAGGAGCCCCGTCTGGATGTGCCGCGCGGCGGCAAGGAGCGTCAATTTCGAAGCGCGGCTGCCGCCCGCATGCTAATGAAGCGCTGAATATGCATTTCAGCGCTTCCTTAGTAAACTTCGAAATGGCCATTTGCATGGCCATTTCGAAGTTTGGGGCACGTGTAGACACGGCCGAGATGTTTTAAAATATTGATGGCCCTATATGCCTCAGGTTTTATGGTAGAAACTATGTATAAACAAACATAAATCAGGAGAGGCAAGGACCTGTTTGAGGACACCCAGCTGGTTGTAGTAATTCAAAATTTTCACCCTGTTCTGTTCCTAAAGAATGAATGACAGCATGAGCCAGAGGCCTGGTTGGCTTTACCTGTGCCTTCACAGAAAAAGAAAACAGTCTCTGTGTCATCATGAACGGGTTGGAATCACTTTCTGAAAGTTTAGTTGAAGGGCAGATTCTTGAGGGAAGAACATGCATAGCTTTATAAATGGCCTTCTAAAGTAGCACAGAATCTTTCAGTCCATGTAAAAAAATTGTTTACTGTTGCATATGGCAGTCATTATTTGGCATAATAAACCCCCCGAGAAGCTGAACATTCATGGGCCAACAGATGGGTCAACCTGCTTAGCAATTTAACCAAAGTAATTTATTTCAATCACTAGGCTGGAGCACATGAAGATTGCTAATTCACTTCCAAAGCACTAGCAACAGAACACCACCGCTCTTCTGAATCCTGAAGCCATTATGGAAATGCACACCTGTTCAGCTGGGTTTGGGACACTTCTCACTTGGCTTACGGCTTGCTGGTCTCTGAAGATATGCAGTAAATTGCTTTAGATTCTTTCTCCCAAGCTCTTTTGCTGATTCCAGTCAAGGTGAGATAAGAAACCCAATGGCAGTCTAAGATATACTGCAGAATAAGGTCATTTGGGTTATATGTATATGGTACAAATTGTGGGCTGTAAGCCCCAACAGTACCCAAAACCATTTATACTGTGACATTATTTATGTATTCCAGCTTCCCCCAAAATAATTAGAACACTGTCAGCCAGAAAAAATATTTGCAGTTATTTCTGGTAGCAGCAAAATAAAATCTGCTACCTTGTATCTTGCCAGCTGTATTAGCTAGTGCAATACCCCATTTCCGTCTGTTTAAAAGATCTGTGTTGTGCTCATCAAAGATGTGGAATTGACAATTCTGGGGAATTAAGTCCCCTATGAGTGTGCAGAAGAGGTGCTGTTGAAACAGGAGCAGTGCAAGTATCTCCATATTGCTGCCCTATTGTGTCCCCTGCACCCTGCCCTGGAGCTATCATATGGAGCTGAAAAAGAAAAATTCAGTATCCCGGCTCGTTTCATCTCTGGGAATTTCTGCTCTGGCTGAGGACAAGGGAGACGAATTAGTATGTTATGTTGGTGGGTTTTGTGCTGTGTTTACTTCTCTACTAAGAACTGGACTGGTGAAGATTACCAGTTCCTTGTCAGGTGTGTGATTCATGCTCACTTGGGAATACAGAGATACTCTAACCAGGGACACAGACTCATTTCAGTGACAATAATTTACTAAAATCCATGATTCTTTGCAAGTCAAAAGGGGCCTGTTTGTGTGAAATTGGCTTTGCATGGAAGAAATGTAGAAGTTCATGTTTTATAGGGTGCATGATGCAGTATATGAAGCACTGGTGTGGAAGTCAGGAGATCCAGAGCTTATTCCTGACTTTGCCACTGATAGTCTGTGAGACCTTGGGAAAGTCACTTTGCTGCCCTACAACTTGGTTTCTCCATCTGTAAAATGGGAACAATGATGCGGGCTGAAACTCTTTAGTTTGGCAATCTCAGGATCTGACCAGTGCCAAATGAGAGAATTTGCCGGACTACAGGAGGTCAATATTGTCATGCAGCATCATCCACACTTCCATTGCGTATTGGACTCTTAGAAGATATTTAGGGGTAAAATAGAGCTTAATAACAGCACAGAACACTGAGTGCCAGGACTGGTGGCTGTGAACAAAGTTTATGGGACCACAGAACTTGGTCACACCTATGACAAGTGGACATCCAGCTAACAAAATCATCCCAGACTATGGATGTTGCTGGACGAGAGAGTGCCGGACTATAGAGGTTGAACCTGTATTTACCTTCTTTTGTAAAGTGCTCTGAGATCTCTAGCTGTGCAGCATTATGCAAGAGTGAAGTAAAATTACTAGAACATCATGATTTTAACAAAATAAAATGTAGAGTATGTGAAATCATGCAAAACAAAATGTCAAAAATCTTGCACTTTCTACATGGTCCTATTGACTTCACAACCCTGTCCAGATTCAGGCGGGAGCTAATCAGTGCCCATTTAAGAGAAAGTTAATTGTTTCTTTAAGATCATTGGATGAATTTCATCAGATAAAATTAAGCAACTGATATTCACTTCTGAGCTGTAGGAATTTGAATGATTTCATAAGATGAACACCAAAATGGCAATAATGTACCTAATACCTAAAGAATAGGACCTCAGTCCTCTCTGTCACACAGCCCCTGTATGCAGGACTTTTCAGACAGTAACATCTGTGGTTACTGCTATGACTATAGTATCCTCCAGGCCATTTTCACCGACTTTATGATGAGAAAAGGGGCTGATGATGCAACACATCCATCAGCTCCAGCCACCCTTGACTCCCAAGTGACTGGTGCATTGCATTTTGCAAGGAGACCCCAGAGATCTGCATCCCATAGTTCACCAGCTCTTGTCCAAAGACATACCACCACCACAACAGTACTGTTGCGAGAAGCCTTCCATGCACACAGAAAAGGGTGGGACTTAGTCTATATGGTCTGAACCAAATCCCACTGTAGTCCAGTCAATGGGAAACTCCCATTGATTTCTTGACTTTGGATCAGGCTCGTTACGGGTAGCTCTATTCTTTCTTCTTTGTTATTCCTATTGCTCGCAATGGACTTTCTGAAATCTGTGGCTTCCCGTTCTGCATTGTTCTGGCCCTGCACTGACTATCAGCTTTCTTTTATGCTTCTAGTTCCACTCTGGGTACAACGTCTTAATGAATTTAGGAGAGAAAAAGTTCCAGATGAACTGGTTTATTTAATCAGAAATTATTCACAATCAAAGGAAAAAAACCTATTTTAATAGCATAGTGCCATATGCCATTTTTGGGGGGGGAAACATCTTTCACATGTCACTGTGCTTTCTAAGCCTTTCTCACATAAATGCAGTGTCTGTAAATAAAGTCAGCCCATGCTGTGACAAATCAGGTGGCCCACAAAGTGACATTTATGTTTTCATTACCTGTTTTGGCACCAGCCAAAAGAATGAACAATTCATGTGGGGCAGTTTCTTTAGATTTGCACCATGTGAAATCTTTTTGGCTAGTAGATAACTGTGCCTCACTGCAATTCAAGAGGCAGAGCCCCCAAACCAAAGTTACAATAGTCCATTTTTCTGCAGCTGATGTTGGAAACTTGGAACAATGAGGATGTTGACTCGGTAGAAACTGCTATTTATGAACATCGTATTTATAAGATTAATGACTAAAGGGGATCATTTCATGGCAATAATAATACCTAGCTTCAGCTCTGTTCTTAAACTTTATGGAGCTCTGTACCCCTCTCCTCCTATCTCCCCACAGGACTTGCTCCCTCCCCCAGCTTGGCGATCCTGTGCTCTTCCCATCCTGTTCTTACAGTACACTAACTGGGAGAGTCTAGCAGGATGGGGGTTAAAAGCCTGGCTGCCGTGGAAGCTACTGCTTGGCTCCACGACACACTGAGAGTCATTGTTCCTTCAGCCTCCAGTAAGCAGGGAGCCAGGCTCAAGTGGCCGTGGCCAGGAGGAACAGGTAGTGGCGGTAACCAGCCTCCCTGTCCTGTGTTTGCACGCTCACAACATCATAATTTGGTGCACCACTGGACAACAGGCAAGAATGCACAGCAGGCACATTCAGGAACCAATCCACTTTTACGTATTGTCCTGGTGGTGCCACAAATTTTTGGATGCCCAACACAGCCTCATGTTCTCTGTATGTGCAGGGACAGCCCTGCCTAAATCGTAGATGGGATATCCTGCAAAAGGATTTACCCAGGAGGTCACTATCATTATCCCCATTTTATAGATTGGCAATTGAAATCCAGAAAGCTGAAGTGACTTGCATGGGGGCACCCAGCAGTCCAGGAATGACCACCCTGCCCCCAGCTTCTGATTCTAATACTCTATCCATGAGGCCACTGCATAGCAGTTCAAAGGCAAACACAGCTGTGCGGGTGGAAGATGCATGAGATCATTATGCAGATGGTGTAGCAGTAGAAAATGATCGTTCATTTGGTCTAGAATGCGTATTGCTGCTGCTAGGCCGTAGTTTGACAGACTTATGTAAAATTTTGTGCCGCTGTTTTAAAATCAATAGTGATTTATGCAAAAATAAATCTGGGGTCAACTGTGCCCCTTCAGTGGCAGTGCCTAGGCATGGTGCTCCAAAGGTGTGCTGGAATGGGTTCTGCCTACCTCAGGGCTTGTCAGCGTTGGCATAGGTAACGTGTTAAATGACGCGGCGTTAAACATTGCTTAGCACTCGGTGTAGACAGGTATTGTCATGTCTAACATGATGATGCCACAGAGCGTGGGGGTCACCAGGCCCTGCACCCCAGCTGCAGTCAGATGTGACTGTCATTCACCAGGGAGAAGATTATTAGTCAATCGGGACACAGCATAGAACAGACTTGTCAGCACAGAAACTAGAAACAGTCAGTACAATCCAATTTAGGGAGAGGAAGCAAAGAGGGGATCCCTGAGCCAAGGCCCTGGCCCTCCTTTCTCCCTCTCCAGGCAGATGGCAGGTAGCTAGTGGTTAGCCATAGGGGAGTGTGGTATTTAAAAGGAGAAGCAGTATATTTCCCATGTGTATTTAACCAACTCCGCCTCAGGTATTCTGGGAGGATGGAATTCCTTCTGTCCCCTTTGAGGTGTCTTGAGCACCACAGAGAGCGTGGAGTAGGCCCTAGGGACTATCCCTGTGTGTTGATGGGGAAGTTACCTTGCACCTTTCCCCTTCTTGCATACTTGTGGATCACACTGACCCTTGAAACGTGTCTCACTAAGGGGCCTGATCCTGTAAAAGCTTTCCATTGAGCCTAATGTATTCCACAGCAAGGAGCCTACCTGACTTCAGAGGGTTCCTCAAGGTACCAGGCATGAGACTTGGCAGTAAGTGATGTTCAGACTGGCTCTCTGTCAAGATGTGCCTGACTCAGTGTCCTCCTAGGCTGTTGGGCCGCAGACCCACCAGCAAGGCACACGTACAACCCCCATTCCCCTATCAGAGCTGCCGGGGTGTGGACCCAGAGTGAGGAGGACTAAAGCAGTGGTTCCCAAACTTTTTGGCATCATGCCCTCCTTTTGATTTTTGAGAAACCCTCACCCACCCCCGCCTCTTTTTTATCCCAGGGTAGCCGCCTGTGAGCCATCTGCCTGAGCTCCCCCCTCCTCCGAAAGCCAGGCACCACCAGCCCCTCATCTAACCCCATCCTCCTCCTCCCCACCAACCCACACTCACTCACCTTTGCAGGAGGCAGCTGCCAGGGACAACTTTTTCTTTGGGTGTGGGGAATGATTGGGGTGGGGGGGTGGATTGTCTTACGCTCCCCACTGGAATTTCTTCACACCTCCCAGGGGGACACGCCCCCCGCTTTGGGAAACCAAGGGCTAAAGGATGTGGAAAGGGGCAGCTGGGCTCAATAGTTGCTCAAGCACAGCTTCAGAATGCCAATGGAGGAGGAAGTCAGCAGCAGGGGGAGTCTGGCAGGCACAAAGCTAGGCTGGGGTGATGGTGGGACAGAGTTCTTGAGTTCTAAGCAAGGAAATATGATGCAGTATATACAGGCTGTCTGGCTGGTTGTTGTCGACCAATTTATTGTACCTCACGCAGGGCAGGGAAGAGTTACTTGATTTTGCTGGATTCAATGTAGCTTGCTTCACAGCTCTGAAGAGGGAGATTTCACATTATGACAGGCTCTGTCTCATGCAATTATTTGAATCCAGGAGATGAGGCTTCTAACCTCCCCCTAACAAATTCAGTGAAATTTGCCATTAAATTCTGGGAATTGGCAGCAACTGTTCAAGAATGCACAGGAACTTTTCACAGAACTCTGGGCCAGGGAGCAAGAGATGCATGTCTGGCTGCCTGAGATTCTTACGCGGCCCATATCTCTATAATATAGTGCTTGGCACTATAATGCCAAGCACCTCCAAGTCTTTAGTGCATTTATCCTCCAACATCCCTATCCTATTATCCCCATTTTACAGATGGGGAACTGAGGCCCAAATAAATTAAACGTCTTGCCCAAGATCATGCATGAAGTCTGTGGCTGCTCAGAGAATTGAACAAAAGTGTCCTGAGTCCCAGCCTGGTGCTAGAACCATTGGGTTAAATGTAAGTGGAGAAGAGATTTAGGGAAGCAGAATAATGCTTCATGAGTTGGTCTGGGCTAAGGCACTGAGATTAAAACCCTTATAAATTAAAAATAATTAAAAATTACAAATATCTCCCTCTCCTGGAATTTTTGTAAAATTGTAAATGTTTCCACTTGTGTGTCCTGAACTTGTTTTGCTTTCATTCTATTCCATTTCACTGTGAGTATGGCTAGAGCCTTTATTGCTGTTAGAGCAGGGAAGAGAACTACTAAGGACTGCACGATGAAGATGTTGGCAGATGCATGCTGTGTCTTTTGTCATTTACACACAAACATAATGTGAAGGAACCACATGGGCAGAGCGGAATCCAAATGACTCGCTTTATTAATTATACTATACACAGGATGTAAGTCCTCACTACTTATCCACACTACTGCACTGGCAGGTGTCAAAACACAGATGGTCCTACTGGAGGGTTTACAAACTATTTAAAGGGATATTACCCAATTATTGCAAAATACATACCAAAGAGGAGTGAGAGTGGAAACAAAAGGGAGAAGGTTACTAGTAAGTTGAGATAAGAATTTGTTTCCGGAAATCTATGCTTTTTATTAAAGGAAGGATTGAAGGAACAGTTGTGACATAATGGGATTTAACAAGAGAAACATTTTGCTTCTACATCTTTTAGTCTTTTCTTTTTGCAAGGGCTTAGTTGTGTTTCTTTTAAAGTGCTACAGAAAACCACCACGAGCCATGAAAAGTTGGTCAGTAGCCTGTTCTGTTTGAGGGCTCTCAACACGATTAAGAACATGATCTAATATTTATAGTGCAATCATACCCAGATGCCTCCGAATCGGTCATTATGCTAGGTGCTATATACACACAAAGACACAGTCCTTGCCATGGAGAATGTATTATTTCAGTCTCTAATCCTGCAGTTTGTGTGTTGCGCTGGGATTCTATTGCTGGTTCTCAATGCAGGATGGTACAGGGAAGGCAAAGGGTAGGGAGAACGGATGTCATTCAAATACAGGCATTGTATATGCCCATACGTGTTTGTATTCAACATGTAACATGAAAAGAGAAAGTCACCTATTACCATCTGCCACTCAAGCAGGCCACCTTTAGCTGTCAGATCTTTTTCATGAGCCTCATGACAGAGGTTGGTAGCAAGGTGGGGTTTGGAGGAGGATCTGGCCTCATGGATCAGTTCAGGGAACGCATGTTATATGTACAGGGCAATGAGGATGAAAGGAGAGAGACATTTGTAGGAGCAGCGGACAAACGGGCTGATGATCACTGTTGCAGCAAAGAAGTCATTAATGCAACAAGACGCTAAAGAAGACAATAGGGTGGGGCAGAGGTTTCATATATATGGATAAGGAAATTATAAAGCTATATGTTGGATACAATTCACCTTGATAGAATACTTGAACTGGAAGGGACCTCAGGATGTCATCAAGTCCAGTTTCACTGCCCTCATGACAGGGCCAAGTACTGTCTTGACCATCCCTGACCAGGCCCGCAGACATGGGAGGGAAGGGGGCAATTGCTACAAGTCTTGGCATTTCAAAGGGGCCCAGAATTCTGGCTGCTACTGTGGCTATGTTGGCAGTGGCCGTGGCTGGAGCTCCAGGCCCCTTTGAGTTGCCATGGCAGCCCTGCGGTGCATGGCTGTGAAGGGGAAAGGGGAAAGCTCTATGGTCTAGGCAGCACTGAAAGCTGAATGCCCTTGGCCCCACCCATTCTGGGGCATGGAGCCAGGCTCCCCACCCACTTTGCCCCAGGGCCCATGATGGCACAAGGGCTGCTGTCCCTGACAGATGTTTGTCTATCCTTCTCTTAAAAATCTGCAATGATGGAGATTCCACAACCTACATAGGTAATTTACTCCAGTGTTTAAACAGCCTGGCAGGAGGTTTTCTCTAATGGCCAACCTAAACCACTCTTGCTACAATTTAAGCCCATTGTTTCTAGTACTATCATCAAAAGTTAAGGAGAATATTCTTTCTCCCATTTCTTTGTACTAAATTTTTAGGTACTTGAAAGCTGTTACCATGTTCCCTCTCAGTTTTCTCTTTTCAAGGCTAAACAAATCCAATTCTTTCAATCTTCCCTCACAGATTATGTTTTCTTTAATTATTTTTGTTGTTCTCTTCTGGACCTTCTCCAATTTGTCCATCTCTTTCCTGAAATGTGGTGCCCACAACTGGACACAATACTCCAGATGATGCCTAATCAGTGCAGAGTAGAATGGAAGGATTGCATCTTGTTTGCAACACTCCTGTTAATACATCTGAGAATGGTGTTTGATTTTTTGCAAGAGTGTCACACTGTTGATTCATATTTAGCTTGGGGTCCACTATGACCCCTAGATCCTTTTCTGCAGTACAGGGTGAACCTCTCTAATCCAGAACCCTCAGGACCTGACTGATGCCAAACAGAATTTTCTGGACCACTGGTGGTCAATATTGTCTAGCAGAGTTACCAACACGTCTACTGTTTATTGGGCTCTTAGAAGACATGTAGGGGTAAATTACTGCTAAAGAACAGCACAGAGCACTGAGAACCAGGACTGGTGGCTGTAAACAAACTCCATGGGACCACAGAAAACTTGGCCATACCCATGATAAGTGGTCTTCCAGCCAACTAAAATCATGCCAGATTACAGACATTGCCAGACGAGAGTGCTGGATTAGAGACATTCAACCCATAGTGCTTCCTAGACAGTCACCACCCATTTTGTATGTGTGAAACCAATTGCTCCTTCCTAAGTCAAGTTCTTTGCATTTGTTCATATTGAATTTCATCCTACTTACCTCAGACCATTTCTACAGTTTGTCTAGATCATTCTGAATTATAATTATATCCTCCGAAGTGCTTGCAACCCTGCCCAGTTTGGTGTCATCCATAAACTTTAGAAATGTGCTGTCTGTGCTATTATCTAAATTGTTGATGAAGATGTTGAACAGAACCTGTCATAAAATTGATCCTCATGGAACCCCACTTGTTATGCACTTCCACCATGACTGCAAACCATCAATAACTATTTTCTGGGAACAGTTATCCACTCAGTTATGCACCCACCTTATCCCAGCCCTGTTTAGGCTATATATCTGAAAGCTTTTCCCATATATCCTTTCTCATTGTTCAGTTACAGATGCCAAATAAGTGGCTGTTTCCTGGGTCAATCTTAATTTATGTAAATACTCTATTAAATTCCATTGACTTCATTGAAGATAATTTAAGGTGATGATTCATTCCATTTTTTCCAGTATGAGGACAGTTTTTTTCTTCATATGATGGCCTCATGTCCCAAGAACTTCTGGATACCTGGAACACCCCAGTTTTTCATTTAGTCAATCAAAGCGTTAGCTTTTCGTACGTGCTTAAAATATGCTTTTCATATGTGCTCGCCATACAGAGTAGAATTTGCTCTGTTTTTACAAGTAACCAACAGTCCAGTGCAGCATTCAGTGTGATGAACAGTTGGAAGTGAAGATAACATTCTGATGCATATAGAGGCCTTCAAAACAGTTTTGGTTCAATCTGTGTGTTGGCAACAATTGATTACTGTATTGTGAAAAACTCATTCATACACTAAATTATTGGAAAAAGTCATCCTCCTTAAGAAATACCCACAAGTCATTGCTGAGTCACAAGCCAGAGTAAGCAACAACAAGGCTATGTCTACACTACAGCACAAAGTTGATTTTAAGGCACTTAGCTCGATTTTAAATTGTGACTGTCTTCACTGCAAATACCATTGGGTCAATTTTACAGAGCACTAAGGTTGAATTTCTTGCCCTGACACTCTGATGCAGCGTAAAGCCAAGTTCAAATTTAAAAGGCCAAATTAATGTTAGTGGGAAAACAGTAGTCATTTAAATTGATTTTATTGGCCTCCAGAAGTATCCCACAGGTATCCCACAATGCCCCACCGGTGTATGTTCTGGCTGCTTTCACCTCCGCTGCTCTCCAGATGCACAGGATGCCTAGCGCCACTCTGGGAAGGCACAGGGAAGGGGCTGTTAGCCTGCCCAGCTGCCTGGAGCTGCGGGAAGCTAGGCAGGCTGACAGCCCAGCAGCATCACATTGTGTGAAACTCATGTTAAAGCAAGTTTTGTGTTACCTGAAGCTGTGTAAAGTGAGAGTTTACTGTACTGGTAATACTGTTCGACAATATTGACCTCCCATGGTCCAGCAAATTCTCTTGTCCTGCACCAGTCAGGTCCCAAGGGTGCCAGATTAGAGAGGTTCAACCAGTAGTGTAAATGTCAGGTCTCGATAGCTTGATACCTTTAAATCATGATTTGAGGATTTCAGTAGTTTAGTCAGAGACTGTGGGTCTATTACAGGAGTGGATGAATGAGATTCTGTAGCCTTCAATTTTCACAAAGTCAGACCAGAGGATCATGATGGTCCCTTTGGCCTTTAAAGTCTAAGTTAATGAAACCTGCCTTTTGGCTTGATCTTGGACTCTTGACCCCAGCCGCTGAATCCTGGTCTCTGACTGCGACTGCTCTTACTACTAAGCATGACTGCCGAAGTTATGAGTATGCCTGTCAAACATCAGCATCTCTTGTATTAAGTGGTCGTATACTTCTCTGTATAAAGAAACCTGCTACTTAGCCAGGAACAAAAATATTTGTGTCTGCATGCCACTTGTATCATCCAGAATTTATACAACCTTCGACTAACTCTGTAGTCTCCTGCCACCTGCTGCTTCCTCCTTAATTTCCTGGAAGAGCAAAAATGAAATTTAGCGTTCAAAAGATGCTACGTCATTGCAAAACTCTTCAGCCAGGGAGTATGGTCAACTTCAAGCAGACCAACACCAAGAGCCAAATAAAAAAATCATAAGACTTGCTTAAATAATGACACTAAAGAGAAATAAGCAATTCATTTTAGGTCTTTTATGTGTCTTTGCTTTCTGAACCCCGAGGACATACTCAGGTCGTGTTTTCAGCCCTTTTGTCTGCAAATCCAAGGACTTAAAACATTTTTAACATGAAACAAGGGGGTGTCTATACTACACACTATGTTGACATAGCCGTGCCAGCATAGCTTCTAGTTCAGATGGAGCAAACATGCAGAAGTTTTTCTGTTGGCATAACAACACCACCTCCCCAATGATCCTGAGGTGGGTACTGTTGGAGCCTGGGCCCTCCTGCTGCACTGGGCATGTGGTCACATGCCTCCCCCATGATCCTCCTGATCAAAGGGTTCTGTACAGTCTTAGGCAAAGGCTGGAACCTGCTCTCAAGCGTGGACAGCTGCTGGTGGCAGAATCTCTCCTGCAGCCTGGACTCCTAGTGCACCCTTCTTCAGCATCTCCCCAGGTCAGGCTCTCACTCTCTGGTATCTCTCCCCTTTTGTAGCTGTCTGGATCGGTGAGGTGTTGTGTCAATGCAAAGGTGTGTCTCCTGGCCAAATGGATGGGGGTGGGGGATATGACTATGGCTCACTCAGCTCAGTGGCACAGTCAGTCTACTCCGCATATCTAATAATTGGGAAATTTGTTCTGTTCTCAGGTCCATCTGGGGATTTTATCTGCTGACCTCTTCAGCCCTTGCTGGGGTGATGTCCCTCAACAGTTCTCTGTAAAGGGTCTCTAAAGTCTGCTGACTTTAGTTCCTTTTTCCTGGCTGCTCACTCCTCTTTAGAGTCTCACAGGTCTGCTTCCCAGCCCTTTGATTCTCCCAGCTGCTGATAGCCTGATAATCAGCAATGGTTGGCAGTGCCTGTATTAACCCTTCAGTTTCTGAGCTAACATGTGGGAACATGCACCCTATGACAGGCTCCCTTTGAAATTCTTGTTCCAGCTGGAGCAGGTTCTGCAGGGCTGGAGGAGTGGGATCCCAGTGGCCCTGGCCTGCTTTCTAAGCCCTCCTAGCCTTCTATAGGGTTCTACATTCCATCAGAGGCACCCTAAAATGTGTAGCCCTGGCACAGCCTCAAGGTCCTGGTGACAGGATCTGATGGAGTGGATCTGGAGTATCACTGTAGCCATGATGTCCTCCTGTCTCAAGAGAACAAGAGCGTGTCAGAGACTTGGATGCCTCTAGGAATCAGGGGGGATTAATGGCAAATGGCACCCTGGCAAGATTCATTATCCTCTCTAGTGCCTGGCAGTGTCAGACACCCTCACCCTATTGCAGGAGGAGCTCCTGCCTCCATTCCCTCCATCTCCACAGGACAGCTGTTCCTTAGCAACTTCTTGTGGTCAGATTTCTCTGTCTTGATTTTGTGGTTTTCAGCAGGATTCCCATTACTCAATGGGAAACGGTCTCAGGTGGGAGAAGAGTAATTTCTTCAGGGGTCCTGTTGGCACTTTTCTATTGGGTCCCATTTCCCACCTGGGTTTCCTTACCTCTGGTGTAGCAGGCGTTTGTAGAGCTGGTAAATTAATCCCCTCCCTGGCCAGCTGGTTGATGCCCTTGGCTGCATCACTCTTGGACAGTCACAGCTAAGCCACTGAGCTCCCAAGTGTGTGGAACTGTGCTGAATGCTAGTGGAAGGGAAGGACTGGGGCTCCCCCAGCATTCTACAGTTGACTTCCAATCTCCCCTCTTCCATCAGAGGCACCCTAAAAGGCACACAGCCCCTGCACTGGGGAGAGGAGCTTGAGCTAGCCCCTCAGCTCCTTCTACTCTCAAGGGGTTCTGGAGAAAAGGGATGTGGGCAGGGCCCTCCATGAGGACTTGCAACCCCAGCTGCTTCAGGAGGGCAAGAAGAGCCCCAAGGCCAGGCTTCAACCTGGCTGGAGCAATGGTTGGAATATGGTCCACTTAAAGTTCCAGGATTCTCAATGAACCAGGAAATCAACATAAGTCTATCTCTTTCTCTTCTCTGACACTGCCATCTCAGGGGGAACACTCCCAATTCACAGTCCCAGCAGCTGCAGGCCTTACAGCCTATTGGAGCCAGCCTGCCTATATGTGACATCAGGTAGCCAAGGTCATAGGTTGCTTACGTCAGATTCAGGGAGGGGGATGGTGAACAGGGCTGTGCTGCTCCTTATGACTTTGGCTGTCTCCTGGACACTCTGGATCTGACACAGAAGTTGACACACCGTGGGGGAAGCAGGCAGGTCAGGATCAATAGACTGGGCCACGTGCTGTGCAAATGAGCTCACCCCCATTCCCAGGGCTGAGGCAAGGTGGAATATCTGATTAAATGATCATGGCACTTGAGAAAGAGATTGTCATAATTTGTCCTTGTCTCTTTATCTGGGCTGGTCCCATTCTTTCCCAAATCCTGCTTCAGGAACAGCTCCTCAGGATGGAGACAGAACCCCGTGCCTCTTGTTGGATCAAAAGCCCTTGAGGAGAATCATCCGCTCCCCAACACTGAATCTCAATCCCAGTAGGAAAGAAGAGCTGATTCCCTTCAGGCCTTCCTGTTTCTCTCAGAAGAAGTGTGTGACTCTTCTATGAGCAGCAACTCAGGACAGGAGTTGGGTGAGGTTGGGTAAGGGATGGGGGATTTGAGGCTGTCAGAGGCAGCCAGGGCCCTGACCTGAAGCTCCATCTCCTTCCCCTGTCCCTGAAGGAAGGGCCCAACATAGCCTGCCCTGACCAAGGATGGCCCACTGGGGTGCAGGCTAGGAGAACAGACTGGAAAATGGATTTCCAGTCTCTCATTTCCAGTTCTCCCCAGCACTAATGTGAACCTGCCCCTTTTCACCACGCTCACCTCCAGGATGTATTGGAGTTTGTCTGTGGCTGGGGCCTCTGCCAGCAGGTTCACCAACACGGCCTGCCTGAGCTGAGACCATCCTTGTGCACAGCCTAGAAAGGAAGGTACAGCTATGGGTCATAGCTGGGAAACTGTGAAAACTCCTCCTCCCTGTCAATAGCTCCATTTGGCCAAACAGCATCTAGACTCTGAGAAATGGGCAGCTGAGAGGTCTCACCACACATCCAAAAGGGGAGGATCAATCTCAGCTATGCCTCTTTGCGATGGCATCCCACAATAGCATAAGCGGGGGTGGTATCTCTGAATTTGCCCCTGCTTTCTACCTCTGTCCTGAGGTCACCACCTCCCCTCTCCATTTTCCCCAATAAGCAGAGGTCTTACACTGGCCTCTATAATGTCACTGCTGCACCCGCCTCTCCTGTGCAAGGTTGATGTCCTGCCACTAGCCAGACTAGCAGAATAAAGTGCCCTCAAATGAGTTACAGACCAACAATTGTTCACTGAATGAGTATTTGAGAAGAACTGGAACATAACAGAGAATCAGAGACAGAAACTGAAGAGAAGCAGCACCATCAATCAAATACACAATTGCTTGTGACTTATTCGTTTGGTCTAGAATGAGAACAAAAGGACCTGAGTCTTTCCTGTCAGCAGCCACCTGCTTGTCCAATCAGCATGAAGCCTCTGAGAGATGGGACATGGGAGGCTATCATCAGAAGTTATAAAGGATAGCCTACACCACCACTGGGGAGAACTGTCTCTGAGCACTCTTTCAGCTTCACCTCTTTCTGAGGGCTTCCCACTGTGATAACAAATCCTTCTGATACCCCCACCTCCTTGGTGGAGGCAGGGAGGGATGGAAAATGGAGAAAAGAAGCAAGAGAAGATGAGAAAGAGGGGTGGAAGAAGGAAAAGGGAAACCTAAAAGGACAAACCCCCAGTGATTTTATGGGACAAAGTCCTTGGTAGAAAATCAAATCACCTTATCCTAGTGATTTCTCTGCCTAGGATTCAGCTGGCACCAGGTGCATTAGACTGATCAAGCTCCAGACCTGAGTCTCTTACCTTATAAACACAGATTACAAAATCAGTAGGAGGGAAGGAGAAAACTCCAGTGAGGTTCCTCCTCATACTCACATACATTCATGCTACTTCTCTGTCAGTCCCCATGGAGAGACCTTGAGAAGGAGCCTTGGTGCTGCAAAGCCACAGGAGTCTCTGAGGCTGTCCCTGCCTTGCCCCTCCATCCTACCTGTCTGATGTCAGGGTCTCTTTATGATGTCACCACCTCTTCATTACTGTACCCCAATAGGCAGAGTTCCTGCAGCAGGCCTTTGTGATGTCACTAACACACCCAGCCCTTCCTTGTCAGGCTGGTGTCCTGACCCTGGCCAGCCACTTTGGATGTTTCAGTGATTTTCCCTAGATCATCCCAGTTAATGACAGCTCAGGCTGGGGATTAAGCTAGCTGCACAGTAAATCCATAGATGCTGCTCCGTATGCCACACTCAGTTTTTCATTAAGTAGCAGAATTTTAGGCCAGAGGGGACCATTGGAGTAACTAGTAGAGGACAGCATATCCCAGCCCTCTTGTGCATCATAGCAGCTATGTTTTGATCCAAGCATATGCCGGAAAGGCATCTGGTCATCGTTAGAAGACATCAAGAAATGGACAAGCCATCACTTGCTTTGGTAGTTTGTTCCAATGGTAAATCAGCTTCACTGTGAAATAATTGTGCCTTATTTCTAATACATATTTGTTTTCACCTTCCAGCCACTGGTCTTATTCTGTCTTTCTCTGCTACATTAAGCAGCCCTTTAATGTCAGACATTGGCTGCTTCTACACTCCCCTCCTCCCATCAGAGTGGCATGGTAATGAGATAATTCAAAGCAGTCTAATGAAGCGCTATCGTGCATATTCAGCGCCTCATTAGCACAATGGCGGACACACAAATTTGAAAGTACAGACTTTGAATTGCGGATTGACAGTGTAGATAGGGGCAGCTTCGAAATAAGCACCTCACTTTGACATTCCCTTACTCCCACAAAACTCGATTGGAGTAAGGGAATGTTGAAGTGAGGTGCTTATTTTGAAGCTGCCTCCATCTACACTGTCAATCTGCAATTTGAAGCCTGCATGTTGAAATTAGTGCAGCTGCCATTATGCTAATGAGACACTGAATATTCATGTTAAAGGCTTATTAGCCTGCTTCGAATTGCCTCATTACCATACCACCTCCGATGGGAGTGGGCAAGTGTAGAAGCAGCCAAAGTCTCTCCAGGAAGGCACTTAGACCCTTCAGTGAAGCCACCGCTCAGCCTTCTTTTGTAGAAGCTAAACAAATAGGGCTTCTTTCAATAGCTCACAAGAAGGTGTTTTTCTTCAGCCCTTGAAGCATTTGGCTCTTTGCTGCCCCATCTCCAATTTTTCAACATCTTTTTAAAATGTGGCCCTAAAATAGGCTGCAGTGTCCAATCTCAGTCTCACTGATGTTGTTTCACCTCTTTTTCTGACTCACTCATCCACTCATATGTCTAATGATGGTGTTAGCCATATTCACCACAGCCTTGACCTTGGAGCTACTGTTGAGAGGCTTGCCCAGCATGACCCTTAAATCCTCCTCAGAGTCACTACTTGCCTGGATCTTCCAGGGATGTGGCCTGCATGGTTTGGAGCTGTGGTAGGACCTTGAATTTGGCTCTGTGAAAACCTGTTTTGTTCTCATTAATCCAGCTTCTCAAGGGATCCCTGTAGAAAAGTAGAAATGTAGAAAACAGCAATCACAAGAGTAAAACGTTTACAAGCAGCATGGTGACTACTTAGAGACGCCACTCTGGAGGCTCAGACTAAACGTACTCTCCAAGTCAAAAAGGACAGTAGGGGGAACAAACAGACACCGCCATGGCTAAACTGAAAATTAAAAAAGACAGTTGGAGGCAAAAATTCATCCTTAAAATTTGAGGTCCCAGTGCAGGGCATCTATCCACCCCCCACTCCCATGGGGCAGGACAGGAGAGGCTTGGGAACAGAGACAGGCTCTCTTGCCCAGAGCTCCACCCAGCCCTGCTTACTTGGAGCTAGCACTCACAGTGAAAGAGGTGTCAAGTATCGGAGGGGTAGCCGTGTTAGTCTGGATCTGTAACAGCAACGAAGGGTCCTGTGGCACCTTATAGACTAACAGAAAAGTTTTGAGCATGAGCTTTCGTGAGCACAGACTCACTGTGGGCATCTGATGAAGTGAGTCTGTGCTCACGAAAGCTCATGCTCAAAACTTTTCTGTTAGTCTATAAGGTGCCACAGGACCCTTCGTTGCAGTGAAAGAGGTGTTTCTGGGAGAGGGGAGGTAGCCTCCAACTTCCACAGGCCAACACTTCTACAGAGAAGCAGGGAGAATCGAGCCCTTCCTCTAGGGAGCCCAAAGCCAGATCGTCACCTGCCTGGAGCAAGATCAGGTGAGGCCTCCTTGTGCCCCCAGCTGCCTGTTGGTGCTGGGGGCAGAAAAGAGGCCTCAGCCAGACACCAGCCAAAAGCAATGAGGTGTGGCATGGGGGAGAGTCCTATGAGTGTGGAGAGAAGCCCTGTCTGGCCAGGTGAGGGGCGGGAACGGCCGGAACAAGCAGAGGATTAGAGAGGAATCAGCAGTTCCCAGCACAGCACAAGTGAGCAGGATAGATTGTGGCCCTTTTTGAGTGTGGGCCCAGCACCACGGTGCCAGCTGCGCCATTGTAAATACAGTGCTGCTGTTCTGTTCTTACAAATATTTCAACTTTGCAAACAAGCAAGCTTGGCTTACAGAGCCTGGGGATTTTCTTCTTCAGCATATTTTCTCCTGGGATCACCATTAGATACGGCTGATCTGTTTTGGCTGAAACTCCCTGCCCTCCCAGCTGCCCCCCACCCCCCATTCCCCCTTGAGAAATAACTTCCAAATTAAAAATCAACCTGAAGAAGACATCCAAAGCATGGTAATTTTCAGGCCAACTGGTTAAAGAATGGCAAAGAAATAAGCAACTGAAAACAGGGTCTTAAAACTAGAAGGTAAATATATGTTAGTGCTGCATTGAAAAAGGAGGCCTAATATAGCAAACTTTGCCTTTTGACATACCAGGCCTTTTATATGTATTGATCTCTTGCAGTCTTCAGACCCAACATTCCTAATATTTCCATTTGTAATAGCACAAAATGTGTCACTTCAGGGTGAGCTTTAGTGGCAATATTTTTCTTAGTTTTATTGGGTTAGGTCTATGAGCAGAGTATCATGTGGGTTTGTCAAGATTTATGGCTGCAACATTTTATGTGTTTTGTTTGACAGACGCAATAGCAGGGACAGAGTCCAGAAGTAATCCAGTTTTCATGTCTTAATAGGAACACATTAAAAATGCTGGTCCCGTCAGCCTACCCAGTGTTCCCTCATAATCTTTCGTTTCATGGGCTTTGACAGTTCACATATTTACTAAGTGGTCTGTACTCTACTTTGGGCAGTAGAGCTCTGCAAGTTTTATTTAGTTACATACAGCTTTAATTTATAGCTGGCCAGATTCCAACAGGCCTTTTCATTTATGTGCATCAGAATGAAGAGGAACAAGAAGAGGGAGTCCTTCCTACCTATAATGTATCAAGTTTACTCTATGCACATTAGCTGCTGTGAGAGCAGCCGAAGGAGGATGGGGCTGGAGGGTATTCATACATATACTCTGACCCAGTTGTTCCTGGCTCAGGTGAGATTTCCACCATACAGGAAGAGTTTTTTGAGCATATATCTAAAAATCACAACTCTAACAGACATCATAACTCTGCCCTCTTAAAAAGAGGTATTAACAATCTCAGTAGTGTGCTAAGTACCTCTCTGCTGGGCTACATCAACCAGAAAGGACAGGGCGCCAATCAACAGGTTGGAACATGAACGTAGAATGACTTCAGTAGCTACTGTCCAAGCAATCAAGCTCTTGGACAAACATAAGGAGCTCCTAGAACCTGAACCTAGTGCCGACTTGCGTGTAGAAAGCATGGAGTAAAAGAACTTTGAAGTAGCGCGGGCACTTCGAAGTACCCATGGCTGACCCATGGCTACATGCAAGCCAGCACTTCAAAGTTTCACATTTTGAAGTAGCTGCGGGGAAGATTTAGCCTAATGAAGTGCTGCATATGCACCGCAGCACTTCATTAGTAACCTCCCCACTCCCTAATTACCAAGTCCCCTTCGAAGTTGGGTGCTAGTCTAGACGCAGTCGCTATGTTTTAAATGCTGTGATAATTGAGATCTGTGTTCCTTCGGTTTCCTTCAGGTGCATGCTATTAAATTAACTACCCTTCCATATGCAGCAGTAGACATTAGCCATAGCCCTGACCATTACCCCCTTTCGTGAACATTGTGGGGACCCCTTTTTGTAGTTTCTCTGAGCTTTCAGTATAGTTTCTGAGGAGAGGGTACAGCAAAAGGAGACATACTGATATAGACACAACATAAAGCGTCCTTTTCCTGCTTCATTAACATGAGCAAATAACAGGTAATAGATAAAAATTGGTCCTGGCAAGGGAGTTCAGGTTGCTTTAGAAGTTATACCTGGTGACCAAACTCCACAAAGGCGGCTGACACCTTTAGAACACATACTTAAGGCAAGTATTGCGGCTCTGCAAAGGGAGCTGTCCAGTTCCCCACAATTTTAACTCCCAGATTCTTTCTCCCTGTGACCACAAGAGATACAGCTCTATCATATTTTCCTTACTCCTCTGCAACCCATTCTACCAAGTACATCAACCCCTAATTCTGTCCCTTCCTCAGGCACTTTTTCTTGTTGGCGTTTTGCCTGGACACCTTGCTGCTTCAGTTCATTGTTGGTTCCCTCCCTGGTCTTCTGGCTGACCCTTCTCTCCTAGTGTGTTCCCAGGCTACCAAGAAGTATTTGAAGAAGCCAAATCATGTGAGTTGCGGACAACAGGTGCAAGGGTTGACCTGCAGTAGTGGAGAGTCTGGCTTGAGCAGGACTTGCTCAAAGTAAGATCTACCTCACTCATCTGTGCCATAAATCCTCCTTGACGTAGTACTACAAAGCAGCCAGTTTTGTTAGGTTCAAGAGGTACTGTCATGGGTGTAAAATGACTGGCCATTCTATTGTAAAATACTAGTGATTTTTTTGTATGTGTTTTTCTTCTTCCTGAGAAATGATGGAAAACACTCATGAACCACGCTGTAATAACAAACCAGCATGTTTCCTAGAAATGACTGGAAATGGAAGGAAAATTTACAAAAAAAAAAAAAAGGGTACGTTCCCCAACACACATTTTTAATCAATTTTTTAAACCACCTATAGTGTGCATTAATGGAAGGAAGGCAAACAAATTTGGTAAGGAAACAGAAGGAACTGAAGCTCATTTTGGGAAATCCTAGTCACTTGTCCAAGGAAAATGAGATTATTACTTCAAAAGAAACTTTTAAAAAGAAACAAAAGTGATAATTTGGGCAGAAGTGACTCCTTTCACATATTCATCTGCCCTCACCTAAAGCAAGGGGCAAAGTTTCCAAGATACACTCTGGCTGTGGCCACCCTACCATCATTATCATAATGGCGGCTGCAGGTGATTTAAAAGTCCTGCTTTCGGAATGTAAGCCGCCTGTGTAGCTGGGAGCCTTTCAAAAGGCACTGCTGACTTGGAAAGCCCCTTCTTTCAAATCACATGTGGCTGCCATTATGCTAATGAGGCGCTGTATATTCATGTCAGTGCCTCATTAGCATCTTCCGAACTGCCTCATTAATATGCCCCTTCCGAAAGGGAGAGGTCGTGTGCCCACAGACTCTGAGTGTTGAAACGGAAATAACCAAATCTGCCCAACTGAAAGGCAGCATCATCCTGCTCTTGCTTGTTAATGGAAGACTTTCGTATTAAGACATGTTGGATAACTTGCAGTGGAAACACTTCCATCAGCTTTAATTGGAGGTGGATAAGGCCCAGTATGACCAAGTTAAAGAAGAAGCTTGATTCTGTCCATTCTATAATGTGTGCTCATCTGTAATGTCTCAGGCGGTCTACAGTACAGCGATCTGTCAACATAAGTTACTGTTGGAAGGTATCTTCCAACAAAATTTTTGTTGATAGATTGCCTTCAGACTGCAGATTGAAAGAGTAATCCACTTTGTTGACAGAAGGTGGCTCAACTGCCCAGCTGCTCTATTGGCAAAGCAGACAATCAGAAGCACAGCAGACAGGGCTGCCTGGTGTCCCGGAAACTCCGTCTGTCGACAGAGGGCCCCTGTTTTGGAGGAGCAGCAGAATTCTGCTGACAGAAGTGCCTCGTTCTGTCCATTTACTGTCAACAGAATGCTTTTTGGGAGTGTGGATGGTTTGCAGGTTTTGTTGACAAAATGCCAGTTTTGTCGACAAAACTCTGGTGTAGACGTAGCCTCAGGGGCAGATATTTATGGCAGTACTTTCACTGTAGTGAGTCCAAATGTCTGGAATTAATGCCGTGCATACCACGATCAAACACAAACGTCACCGCTTTTAGAAAGATCTTCAGAATTGTTGCCCAGGCTTTCCGAGCTGATTCCGTTCTGATTTAAGGCCTCTTGCTGTAGAGGAGCAGCGTGCCTGCTCTCTGTCACTGGGACCTTGAATGTCTCAATGTAAGCCATGTAAGATGCCCTGAAAAGAGCTAAAGATGGTGACAGAAGCCAAAAAATAAATAAATAATATCTGTAACAAATACAAAAGGGAGACAGGAAGTTACTGTCAAAGCAAATTGTTGCTCAGGGTTTTTATTTACAGTAGATCTCTTAATTATATTAACCCCATTGAAAATAATTCTCCTGGTCTTTAAAGAATCTTTTTAAATCCTGTGATATTGCAGGATTTTCATCTCATAGTGTACCAGTAAATGGGATCAGAACAGATCCCATATGAGAAACAAAGCAACTGCCTCAATCTATTGCCATGCGACATCTATCCTTTAACAAGTAGGACAGGACTCATCACACAAGTGGTGTGAATGCAAGAGGTGAATTATAGATACTCAACAGCAAAGTATTAATGCCTCCAGCCAAAGATTTTTCATTTCTTTAGGAAAATGAGCATGAAGAGTTACAGCTTTGCTTACTTTTCTTGTCTATTGCTTTGAAGATGGAGGAGGCTATTGTTCATTTTTGAGCATCTACCATTAGTTTTTCATGATTACGCCATTCCAAAGCTACATGTTTATGTGTAGGTGCAAGTGGTGAACTACTTTCCCTCCCCAAAGCTTAGGAGAGCAATGTCTCTGTAGGGTGCATTTGATGTAGGATTATCATAGTGTACTACTGGTGAGTTACACATCTCTGGTGAATTAATATTAACTCTACAACATTCAGGAAGGCAGTTCTGATGATCACATATCACAAAACACTTTAGTATTATAATTTACACTACAGCCCGCATTGAAAAGTAAATTAGAATACAGTATGATGTATCTGGATCATTCAAAAAGGAATCATTTTTACAATTTGACTTTATCCATTCAACACAGATGCTGTCTCAATTACGTGGGTGATTGATAGATTCCAAGGGCAAAAGGGACCATTGTGATCATGTCCTTTTTGTTCCTAATCTACTTTAATTAAGCCCTCTTATTGTCCTTAATTCTACTGGCCATAGATGTCTCCTTGGCTACGTCTACACGTGAAGCCTACATCGAATTAGCCTATTTCGATGTGGCGACATCGAAATAGGCTATTTCGATGAATAACGTCTACACGTCCTCCAGGGCTGGCAACATCGATGTTCAACATCGACGTTGCGCAGCACCACATCGAAATAGGCGCTGCGAGGGAACGTCTACACGCCACAGTAGCACACATCGAAATAAGGGTGACAGGCACAGCTGCAGACAGGGTCACAGGGCGGACTCAACAGCAAGCCGCTCCCTTAACGGGCCCCTCCCAGACACACTTGCACTAAACAGCACAAGATCCACAGAGCCGACAACGAGTTGCAGACCCTGTGCCTGCAGCATGAATCCCCCGCTGCAGCAGCAGCAGCCAGAAGCCCTGGGCTAAGGCCTGCTGCACACGGTGACCATAGAGCCCCGCACGGGCTGGAGAGAGAGCGTCTCTCAACCCCCCAGCTGATGGCCGCCATGGAGGACCCGGCAATTTCGACGTTGCGGGACGCGGATCGTCTACACGGTCCCTACTTCGACGTTGAACGTCGAAGTAGGGCGCTATTCCTATCTCCTCATGAGGTTAGCGACTTCGACGTCTCGCCGCCTAACGTCGAAGTTAACTTCGAAATAGCGCCCGACGCGTGTAGACGTGACGGGCGCTATTTCGAAGTTGGTGCCGCTACTTTGAAGTAGCGTGCACGTGTAGACGCAGCCCTTGTGTCCCTTTGTTTCCCTTGTCAGTTTTCTACAATTCCTGACTTTTGATTTAAATTCATTATTATCCCATGTGTTATACTGGGGATATATATTTCGCTCTAAAACATTTTTTTCCCTTCTGAACACTATGGTCTTCTTTATTGTGGTTTTGGGTGCCTCATACAGTGTTCTTGAACAAGACCTAATTATCACTTACAATTTTCTGATTCATTTTTTGATCACGGTGAATGTGGTTCACAATTGTTTTCAGCTGCATGAAATTAGCCATTTTAAAGCACACAGTATATCTATTATCTGTTTTGGCTTTATCCTATTTGCACATTATAAATGTTAGTGAGGTCATGTTGCGTTTTATATGATGAATAATTTACCTTAGAGTAGCAGGACCCATTTGCTCTCACGTAGCTTCCTATACGTGGTTGGGCTGTTTTCTGTCTCAAGGCTACTGTATTTCCACAGTGTTCATAATATGTGTAAAGTGTTGGAATGGAAGGTGCTGTAGACATAACATCATGCACCACTTCAATGTGATACAAGTACATTTAGACAATTGCATCTTAGAACATCCCTCAGGTACCTGATTTAGCTTAATGCTAATGAATGATAATGTCTTCTGCTTAACTATGAAGTCTAGGTATAAATTTAACTAGTGCAGAGAAATTCAATAATGAGCACCAAACTATTCCATAGGTATGAAATCCTTAACTTTGACTCAGATCACATTCAAGGGCTGCTATGTTCTGCTGAGGTAGGTGAGCGATAGGAGCATTCTGAGAGGAGCTAGACAAATAGTCCCACACTATAGGATTGATGCACACGTTTCGCAAGCTTTTGCAAACCAGTCATGCTTCAAAATTTTACTCTTTTTTCACACAGAATCTCAGAATCATAGGTCTGGAAGGGACCTCAGGAGGTCATCTAGTCCAGCTCCCTGCTTCAAGCAGAATCAACCCCCACTAGGTCATCACAGCCAGGACCTTGTCCAGCCAGGATCTTGTCCAGCCTGGACTTAAAACCCAAGGGACGAGAATCCACCACCTCTCTAGACAATGCATTCCAATGCTTTATCACCCTCCTGGTGAAGTAGTTTTTCCTAATATCTAACCTACACCTCTCCCTCTTCAACTTCAGATCATTACTCCTTGTTCTGCCATCTGACACCACTGAGAACAGTTTCTCACCCTCCTCTTTAGAGCTCCCCTTCAGGAAGTTGAAGGCTGCTATTAAATTACCCCAAGTGTTCTCTTCTGTAAACGAAACAAGCCCAAATCCCTCAGCCTATCCTCATAGGTCTTGTGCTCCAGCCCCTTAATCATTTTTGTTGCCCTCTGCTGAACCTGCTCCAGCAAATCCACATCCTTTTTATACTGGGGGGCCCACAAATGGACACAATATTCAAGATTCAATAACTACTTCTCTAGATCTGCTTGAAATGCTCCTCCTAATGCACCCTAGTATGCTGTTAGCCTTCTTGGCTACAAGGGCACACTGTTTACTCATATCCAGCCTTTCATCCACCTTAACCCCTACGTCCCTTTCCATCACACTGCTGCTGAGCCAGTCGGTCCCTAGCCTGTAACAATGCTTGGGATTCTTCTGCCCCAGGTGCAGGACTCTACACTTCTCCTTGTTGAACTGCATCAGATTTCTTTTGGCCCCGTCCTCCAATTTATCCAGGTCACTCTGGATTCTCTTTCTGTTCTCCAACATTTCTACCTCTCCCCCTAGTTTTGTGTCATCTGCAAACTTGCTGAGGGTGCAAGCCAGTCCCTCATCCAGGTCATTAATAAAGATGTAGAACAACCCCGGCCCCAGAACCGAGCCTTGCAGCACTCTGCTTGAAACCAACTGCCATCCAGCTATTGAGCCATTGACCACTACCCTTTGGGCCTTACCCTCAAGCCAGCTTTCCATCCATCTTACAGTCCAAAGATCCAATCCATATTTCCTTAACTTATGGACAAGAATGTTGTGGGAGACCGTATCAAAAGCCTTGCCGAAGTCAACTTTTCCTTTTCTGACAAATCTGTGAGAGTTCATTGCAAAAACCTGGGATCTCTTGGCTGTACTCTTGTTTGTGTCTGTGGGCTTTGGATCAAGCTTAGAAGGTGGCTGATCTTAGAAGATGATTAAAATGCTAATTTTAGAGTGGTGAGATCTTATACAAAAAAGCTATGGGCCAAAGCCTGGGAGCTGGTGAGAACCTGTTACTTCCACTGAAATCAATGGGCATAGAAGGTGCACAGTATGCACAGCTGCTATCAGGATTTGGCCTGATGTAAGCAAAGCCAAATGTGGTATCTGTCTAGCAGTTGTAGTAGTGTGACCATACCATTATTAAACAACATTATAAAGTGCTTTCCCCTTGCACATAAACATATAGAAAAATCATGATTCTGTTGGAATGGTGTGATATCTGGCCCATGGAAATAGTGCTATTAAAATGAAGAGACATATGAATGTAAGTTTACATTTTCAAAGTTATGAGCTACTCAGTCTCTTTAATCTGTCTACTCCCCAGTGGCGATACGGGGAGAGAGTCACCCTTGACTTTCAGTCAGAGCCTCAGTTTCTCTATGAAGGGGTGATGGGCAAGAAAGTCATCAGAAAACAGTGTGCATATCTTAGACTGACTCTGGGGGTGAGAATCCCAAAGAGCTGGAATCAGTGAAAAAGTCATCAAAAGTGGTGAAAAAAGTCCATTAAAATAAATAATCCATGAACCAAGCAACATGTCACATGATGCTAATTATATTTATAATGGGCAACACCTTCTAACTTGAGCAGCTAGAATCAGGCATCAGACCCATATGTAGGCTTCTAAATAAGCCGCTATTCTGAAATAACTTTGTGAGTGTCTATACAAAGCAGCCATTTTTATTTAAATAATTTTGAAATAGCAGCTGGCTTATTTTGAATTTGGTAAAGCTCATTCAACAAGGAATAGCACCTGTTCCAAAGCAGATATTTTGGAAATGGGGCTGTGTAGACAGGGAACTGGGACTATTTTGAAATAAGTTTCCAGGAGCTCTAATCTGAAATGGGCTGTATTGTGTGTGGACACACAATTTTGGAATACGTTTTGCTTATTTTGGGGCTTCCCAGTAGTGTGGAAGAGTTATTTTGGAGTAGTTTATTTTGGAATAGTAACTCTGGAATAAGCTATTCCAGAATAACTTTGTAGTGTAGACACATCCAAAGTGACATAAGTTTCAGAAATGCTAATCACATGCAACTCCCAATATTGTCGACTTTCAAGAAAAGTATTATCTTGCAACTCTTTAAAGGGATTTATTGTGGATTAAAAGCAACAAAACCTGGGAAATGATTGTAAGCACACTGACTTGTATTTTTGCATGGAGATACCTGCAGTTCAGCAGCTAATCAAGTGGTCTGATTTTCAGAGATTTTCAGCAACTGCCACTTCTCCTGCAGTAACCCACTTATCAGACCACGCAGATTTAAAAAAATTACAAGGAAATAAAATTTGAACTTGCCATGAAACAGAGCTCAAATAAAAATTATTTATATAGCCACGTGAATCATAGAATCCTAGGGCTGGAAGGGACCTCATAGGATACACATGAGAGGTAGACAGAGTAATACAAGTATTGGAGGGGTAGCCGTGTTTGCTGTTACAGAGTAATACAAGTAATAATACAGTAATAGAAACTGTTTATTCAAGCCCCACCTTCACATATCATGGATCAATTAAGAATTTATACCAATTTCATTTAAAAATACAGAAGTATATTATAATATACACATGGCTGAAATGAGCTAATTTAAAAAGTACTTATAAAAAAGAGAAAGAGCTGACATGTACACTATTTATCTGGGGCCAGCTTCAGCAAAAGCTGGCAGATCCTTTGAAAATGTGGCCCCTAGTTTGTCTATGGAACACATTCTTTTTTAAGGTAGACATGTAACATGAGGTCATTCTGCCCTTTTTTTCTTTTTTTTTTTGGCTAGTGTGGTTATTCCCTTCTGTATATCGTACAGTCCTGTTTTTAAAGTTACAAACGATGAGGCTTCTCTTGCTTTCCTTGGGAAACTAGTCCAGAGTCAAACACATTTCACTGTTTCATGACACTTTGCACTGACGTGATTGCAAAGTATCAAAGGAAAAAAGAAAACCCACAACTGTATGATTTAAGTCAAGGATGACATTTATTTAGATTTACAGTGTTTGAAAACTGATAAAGAGAACAAAAAATAAACAGATTGCTGGCGGTATTAACTATACATGCCAAAGGTTATAGGCACGTATTATATGATGTTGAGGAGAAGAACAATCAAATTGCCTCCACCTGGAGGATGAAACTTCAATAACTCATAGTCAATAATATCCAACGAGACTATACAAGACCTAATAACTTATGAATCTCACCCTCAGTAGCAGTGATAAATTCGTTGTTTCATTCCCCAGTACTGCATATTCCATATGTGGCTAAACACTTCAACACGCGAGACCACATACTTTCTGATTTCAGGATTTTCCCAACAGAGAAAGTATTAAAACCTGATGGCTCAGATAAAAGAGAAAACTTCTGGCCATACAGAGCTAAGTCTAGCTGCCTGTGGAGGAAAACTTGGAAGACAATATAACCATTTACATCCTGCCATTTCTGGAATCCTCGTTGAGTGGATTTGAGACAAGGTTCAACAGAACAGAAACCCTCTTTGCTTACCTACTCTGTGCCTGTTCCTCTTTCAAACGTCCCATGCAGGAAAGCAAAACCCCTTTCAAGTCTTTCCCTTAAAGAGAAGGCAAACCTTTATGCGATTATTCAATTTAGCAATACACTTTTCCTATTATGTACAGTGGGCTGGAACCTGGCTACTGTATGGGGTTTTTTTTAATTCTCTTATTTTCTGCAAATTTATATCAGTACAAAGGTACAATTTGATAGATTTTACAGCCTCTATGTGTATTAAAATCAAATAGGTGCATGTGCCTAAGCTCTCTTGGAATAAATAAGTCATATTCATGCTGGTTTAAGGGTGCGCAATTCTAGTGACTTCAGCGATCCTTCAACTCAAAGATAACACATGTATGTGGTCCCACTGAAGTTCATGGCAAAACTATTTATTTCATCAAGGCCAAGAGCTCACTAACATATTCTGCGTGCTTTTGTGTGTGCACGCTTAAATACCGGATGTATACAGGCATAAACTTTCTTGTCTGACCTGAGACAAGTCACAGTCTTTCTGTGCCTTATTTCACTAGAGATAATAGTATTGTGCTACCTCATAGAGGTCTTATGAGAAGAAATAAATAAAAGATTCTGAAGTACTCAGGTATTAGTGGGGGAGGAGTCATATGAGCATTTCAGACAGAATAGATGCATATGTGTGATGTGTCTGTATAATCTGTACAGATATACATGACTCAGACATATGCTTACCTGTATATTTGGCCCAATTAAGGCAAAACTTTACTCAGGGAAAACGTCCATTGCCTTGAAATAAATTGAAATTTTGCCCGAGGAAGAGCTGCTAAATTTGGCACAATGGTCAATCAGAATCAAAACTGTGAATCCAACACCCACGCCTAGCATGGGGGCTAAACCTGAAAACAAATCTGAACTTTACAACTTGCTCCTATCTTTCTTGTTAGTTGAATGAAAACCCTAAATACATCTCCCCCATACACACAACAGAAGCATGACAAAGAAGTTTGCAAATAATTTAATTTTTGGTTTATATGAAAAAATACTTTCCTTGTTAATTTTAGTCTTGGAACCAAAGAGTGTTTATATTATCATCTTCAGTATGATATTCCAGAAGAATGATATCATTATTTATATTCTGCTTGCTGAAATCTGTTTAATATAATTGTGAATTTTTGGTGTAAGGTAAACATCAGCATTTGATGAAAGCTCTGTCCGTTCCCTCCTCCCTTGGTAGCTGTTTGTAAAGTTCTGCAATGGAGCAGCAGTCAAACTCAGAAAGTGGTGTTATTTCAATGAAGCCAGAGACCTTCCTTTGCTTGTAAATATTAGTACATCCTGCAAGCACTGCAGAGAGCTGCCAGCCTTCCTGTCATTTAAACAGAGACAGGACTGATTGACGCCAACTTTCTGTCAAGATCTGAAACTCAATGCATTCACTCAGGAGCATGGTGTAGATAGGCCTGCATTTTTTATTTTCACAAAATAAATTTTATGGGTGCTGTTTTCTATCACAATCCAAAATAATTAACACTGAAAGAAACATTTTATTTAATGTTTTAAGAAGTCAGGATTTGGTAACAGGGTAAAAAAAGCCAGATCACGAGCTGACATCATGTAAAACAGTGAAGTGACAGAGCATTAATAGATGGGTGGCCCAGAGGGCTGCAGAAAACATAAACCACTCAAATTAGGGAATCATGAAAGCTCATATGTGCTGCGAACAGGATCTCCCCTGGTCTCTTTCATACAAAACAGGTAAGGGTGAAATCATGAAAAACCTGAAGTACAATGAGCAAGTAGTAACTTATGAGTGAGGTATCTGGACAGCTGATGCTAATTCAAGTGAGGGAGCTTCATAAATATGCTGCCAAGTACTAGAATATTTAATTAACTTCTCCCTAACTGAAGCAAGTACATCTTTTCTGCTGAGAAAGAAAAATACGTGAAACTTATTGGGCCAAATTTCCTGTTGACATAACTCCATTGACTTCAGGGAAGTTACACCAGCTGAGACGTTGACATATTGCTTATTATATTCTCCTTTCGGCCTGCTTTTCCCTTGCTCCCTTTGGCTCCTTTCAACTCAGCACCTTCTATCATGCCAAAGATCTCTCCCTATCCTCATCCATCAAAAGCTTCCATCATCTCTACCATTTTTCTCTCCTTCCTGAACAATAGCACTGAATCTTGGTTGGTGAGGGATTTTTTTTTTGTTAATTTTCCTGTCCTATTCAGCTTGGTGCCTTGATCTGCTTTATCTACATTAGTGCCATGTAAATCTATATGGCTACAGAAACTGTTATAATAATATAAGGCCAAATTCTGATCTCAGGAATAGCTTCACAGACAGCAATGGATTTACACAGGCGAAATTGGTGTGACGTCAATTTGCTCCAATGATTTTCATTACCCACTTTGTTTTTGAGTCTGCCTAAGAGATGAGCTTGGACAATGCCAGATCCCTCCCATTCACCCTAGTGATTTGTGAACACACACAGACCCAGGAAGGGCTGTATTTTTCCTAGTAACACCAAAGGATTGACTCACAGTAAGCCTGTATGAAAGAAAAAGGGCATTTTTGTGAACGTACACTCAACCCCAATACAGTTTGAATAATTTGTCAGATTTGTGGCAGCATGTACTAAATGGAAACCCCACGTTAATGTAAAATGGGGATTTATGTTCAGAAGCAGTGTGTTTCACCCTCCCCGTATTTTAGTTAAATTGCTCAGGGATGTAATGAAACTACTTGGATTAACAGACAATCCAGTCTGCAATCACTGTGTCCTTGCACCAAAGGGCCGTTTCTACACAGGCCACTTTCTTCGAAAGTGGCATGGTAATACACGGTCTGAAATATGCTAATGAGTCACAGATGCAAATTCCCCGTGCCTCATTAGCATACGGTCACATGATTTGGAGTCCGGAAGACCATTCTTCTGGACTCCAAAACGCCGTGTAGAAGCGCGGCCCCAGGAGAGCTTCTGGAAGGAAGTCCTTCTTCTGGAGGCCCCTTCTTCCCAAAAATTTTCAGGGAATTTGTGGGGAATTTGCATCTGCGACTCATTAGCATATTTCAGGCCATGTATTACCATGCCACTTTCAAAGAAACTGGCCTGTGTAGAAATGGCCAAGAAGAAAGAAATGCACTTTTTAACCTACAAGCAATATGCAGTAAACTCTTTCATATCCAGCATTCTATCATCTGGAACTCTCAAATAACTGGCATTTTAACCATAAGTAAATTTTAGTTTACGTTTAGTTTACGTTTTCCATAAGTTCAGTATAGTGAAAGTAAATACAAATAAATACAGCAAATACAGTATGTCTGTGTCTACACTAGCAAGTGTTTTCAAAAGATTTTTTGGAAGATCCTGTGGAGCATCTACACACAAAAAGCGCTCTTTCGAAAGCAAATTGAATGAATGTGATGCTCCTTTCAAAAGAGCTCTTCTACTCCCGTTTCAGGAACAGCACCTTCTTTCAAAAGCTTCTTTTGAAAGAAAACATGTATAAAAGGTCCTCAGGGCCCTTCTTTCAAAAGAGCAGTGCTCACGACACCTGATTTTTTGATCCGTGCCCCGTTCTTTGGAAAGACCAGGGGCTGTGTGGATGCTCTCTTTTGAAGCAGATCACTCTTTTCATCCACTTTTTTGGGTGTGGATGCACACTTTCAAAGTCTTTCAGAAGAGATCTTCCTGAAGGGCTTCTTTTGAAAGATCTCTGTAGCGTAGACATAGTTTACTGTGTACAATATTCTTGTTGTTGGTAAATAAAATACTCTGCTTACATTTTTATTTGTTTCTTAATATCTAATTTTGTTTTTCCTTAGTGTTATGCATTATTAAGTATACTTCTCTGTTATCCAGAATATTTGAATATCCTGCAACCTCCTGGTCTTGGGGCTGCCAGATATGCAACAGTTTACTAAGTACCACATAAGGGATGAATTCTTCCTTGGTGTCAGATATATCTGCAAATGCTGGAGAAGAAATGGGAAGAGGGAAGTGGAGCCCTTATAGTCTTGGACCCCAATCCTGTAATCATAAATGTGGATTAATTTTTAAGCTCATGAGCAATCAAACTGAAGTGAATGGGACTATTTATCATGTGTTTAAAGCTAAATATGTGAATAAGTGTTTGCAGAAACAGAGCCCTGAGAGCTAAATATACTTTAAAAAATGCTTCCCCATGTATCAGAGAATTCTCTTTGAAACTGGGGCTCTCAAATACCCATTTTAAATTGCATCATCAACAATGTGCTTTTAATTACCCAGTAATCAAATTGAGCTCTACCACATGTTAACAAGATGCAGAGGCTTTTAACAAGGTCGTCTCTGTATAATTGCTCTTAGGATAGCAATTAGATGGGTTTCTGTTCCCCTTGATAAAAGTGACTTTAGAGGAGAAGGAATCCATTTGCTTGCCCTCCAACAAATAAAAAAGCCCATGAGCATAAGTTGCTGGGGGATGGCTGGTAATTAGTTGAGGGGGTAGGCAGAAAGGGAATGAGCCTGTTTTAAAAATGTCCAGCATAACAGTTTTCAACTCAGTTCTTTCAAAGCTGAAGCAAGCACTTGCTGTATTAGTTTGTCAGTGAGGCAAGTAACTTGATGCCAGCACCTTCACTTTGCAGTTAAGACCAGATATCTGTATTGTGAGTAAGTGTCCGTGTTCCGCTATTTGCTAGTACAGTGCAATTGTGTCCCAGCACATAATAGTCCAATACATCCACTGAGACGTTTTCTTGTTTAACTCATATTTCGGACACCATGATTCAGTCTACTTTTATTTGTAGGCAAAATCACATTATATCAAGTTTGTCTTGTTGTAGCACACACACAGAGCAATTTTTTCTTATTGGTGACCACAATCCTGCTGTTTCCCTTCTCTGGTAGAGACTATCTGAGCAATGCTTTTGCCGAAACATGATTCTTGCAAACAAACAAAGCCTATCCTATTTTATGAACTTCACAAAAGCTTCCATGTAGTTTTAATTCCAGCTAACCCAATGTAGTTATCACCTCTCTCCATCCCAGAACAAATATTCCATATGAGGCAAATCACTGATCTTTTAGTTTCAGGCAGCATATTGCAAAAATGAATGCGTCATACGTATGCCAGCATTAAATTGACTGCTCTGTCCCCACTTACTATTTCCAGTGGCCTTTTTACTAATGCATATTTTAGTTTTCTTGGACCTTCAACCCACATTTGTCCTGTTGGTAAGTATATTATTAACAGCTCACCTCTGGAGATGCAATAACTACCTACAGCTATGACATTACATTAATTGACCAAGACATCTCCAAAACAAGATGCAGAAAGTGGTCATTACAAACACCAGTTTCAGATTAATGGTTCAAGCTTACTAAAATAAACAAACACATCTATCATACAGAAAGTGTTCTAGTAGTCTAGGTGTTCTGTTTGGGCCTTTATTAAGAGCGTTAATTTTAAACAGACTCCTTTTGAAGGAGGAGGGGAGGAAACAAAAACATTTAAACCAAAATTAATCCTGAACACCAAGGTTTAGACAATTAAATCATCTACTGGTTGCTTTCAATCCTTATTTTCTCTTCTAATCCTGCTGTTATAGTAAGGCTGACTGAGGTTTATGAACACTTTGTGTAACATTAATCCATCACTTAGAATTAAAATCAAAGTATTGGATTTTTTTTGGGGGGGGGAGGTGATTGTTAGGGGGTCAGCATAAGTTAACTGGCTACTATTCAAAGGCTTTAACCAGTGAATAAGCCACAAAATGTGAATTGCTGGATTGTATGTCTCTTCTGGTAAATTTCTTTCTCAGATGTTTTATGCTGCATGCCCTGAAGGAGAAATGATCTTGAAATGCACAGGATAAACCCAATGAGCTCAGCGGTTTAAAGCTGTGTCTTATAAATCTCAAGCAGAGGTCTGAGCTGGAACTGTCAAACTGTGGAAAAATTTGCCAGCCATGCAAACGAGCAGGCTTTAAAAAAAAAATTAAAAAGCTCCCCAAACTCCTGAGCTAATGAAGAGGTTAATTAAAGCTTAGGGAGAAATGAAAAGCGTGGGTGGAAAAGTCAGAGCAGGTAAGAAAATGAAACTATTGCATGTAAAATCTTAGATAACCTTTGCTGGTCTTATTCCAAACCCCAGATTAAAAGTGCTCTGTTGGCCATATAAAAGACTGCAAAGCATATTTTGCAAATGCTCAGTTGATTTAGTGTGTCGGATAGTAAAATAGCAGAATTGTCCTCTTCAGTCCCATGGCTTCACGTTTGCAGGGAGCTGATGGGGCAGAGTGGCTACTGGCAGAGCTGGTGAACACTTCAAAACGACCAAGTTATGCAGTGAGATTACCCCTGATTCTAGTCACAGATTCTCTGTGAGCAGACTGTACTCTACATTGGATTATTGGTTCTGTGCGAGTCTGGGACAAATGTTTTGTGCAAACAAATCAAAGCTTATGTCTTGCTCACAGAGAGCAACTAGCCATTTGGATATTTGCAATTAGATAGTTGCATCTGTCGTGTGGTATTGTTTCTCTTCCCGACTGGCTGATCTAAACATTGCCTGATGAATGTAGTGGGCTGGGATAGGAACAGGTTGTAACAGTGGGTGTAGAGAGTTTTGAGGCCTTCTAACCTTTCCCACAAAGGAAGTGCCCTCACTGATCTAATAGTAAAGTGTGGTGTAAAAAAGTGTTTTGGAGATGATTAAAATACAGTATGTGGAACTCTGGAAAAATATTCCCACGGCTTCACCATTTTGCCAGTGAGACGTCAGGCTGGCACTAACAGCATTATTTCGATGTATGACTCTTTAGAAGAAAGCTATATCGGCCATCATTATTCATTATTAACAATTATTGATTTTTTTCTAAAACACACTGTGTGCGAAGAATTTTATGTCCCTTGTTATTCCAGCATACAGGCACTACACCACTCCTGTATGACTCACCAGGGATCAAGTGATTCACAACTGATACCATATTCACACATAGTAAAGGGAAAAAAAGGCAAAGCTGGGACCCAACTAAAACTTCTCTATTTCCAGTCAACAGTCCTACTTCAGGTCAGAGCAAAAAGCAATCCCTCATTTGCCACTGTCTAAGGAAGGCTCATTCTTTAGCAAAATTTGGTTTAGGAATAAAGGAACAGCCTGCTATATTTCATTCAATCTTAATGCATTGTTTTGACACTAGATTGGTAAATTCAGGCTGTTTAGTCACTTACTAAAAATACTTGGTTGAATTGTGATTTGCTGTTAAATGTTTGTCTGTATTTTGCAAATTCAGTGAACTATGAAAACAGAGAAAGACCAGAATGAAAATTAAATCCACCTAGGTTTCTATGGGAACCACAAAAATACTTCAGAGTAATCAGGAAACACAGCCTAGCTTGTGCACAAATTACTGGAAGAAATTACCTCAAAAGGATGGATGGTTAAACCAAAAATTCTCTTGGCAGCACTCAACACCCACTGAAATAGCATGCCGGAGTAAAAAAAAAAAAAAATGACGCAGACTTTTAGACAGACATCAGCGAACAGCTTCTTAGCTTTATGGCGTCTCTTTTCATGGGGAGAGGAGAAAAGTGGGAAGAGAGAGAGAGACCTTGTCTACAGGCAAGAATTGGCCGATTCACCAATAACTGTAGTCTGCCATCAGTGTAATGGCACCAGTGTAGACAAGGGTACGTGGGGTTTGCACAAATTTGGCTTATCTGGTTTTAACTCCTGCATATTCTTTTCTATTCTGAGGCATCCACACCAAGTCAGGTGCAAATTGCTAGCCAGTGATTGCTAAATCAGAGCAGTTTCTTAGTGTAGAGAAAGCCTGAGACTGCAAGGTCTGGGCCATATTTATCTCTGATGAGAATGTTCTCTTTTCCCATTCCTTACAAAAAGGCCTATAGAATGCAATAGGGATTAAACCAAGAGGCCCCATGTATTGTGCAGCAAGATGTGTTCAAATGTTGTCCCAAGATCCCTCAGTTCTGCTCTCTGAAAACACAGATGGCAGATTAAATTATATATGCAGGGGTTGAATATGGGATGAAAAGAAGTGGCACACACAGCATGGTACTCTTGGTTAGTTTGGGCTAGAAGCAGTTCCCAGCTAATGTGACTCTACAGAGGAGCAGGGGCAGTCAGTCCCATCTAATGCAACTCTACAGAGGAGTAGGGGGAGCCTTTGTGGCTCTCTAGCAGCCCTGCATACACAAGGTGGGTGAAGAAAGCTGTGACTTTGCCTGAGAGACAGAAGAACCCAGCATCTGGCGCAGAGCATCCCTAGGAAAGGATGCCCTATTGACCCGTCAATGGGACTCTATTATGTGGAAATTATTCTTTATTTGATTCAAAGGGAAGCTCCAAAACCCCGATATAAACTGGTTCCTACTAATTTCTATTGTACTATTCCAGGAATTTTGCAAGCTCCAAGGTTACTCATAGTCCCTGTGCTCAGGGAAGCACACAGACTGCCTGTCCCTTCTGTGTGTCCAGGTCAGATATTGTCTAAGGCGTCACATAAATTGGTGAGGCTACATCTCCCTTACACGGGCCAGCAATGCATCTCTCAGGCACACTGTTTCCCCAAGGTCGACCACAGGAATCATTTTTGTATTGCTCCTGGGTCACAGTTTATAATCTATTTGCACGACACATTAAGCATGTTCACATTCAATCGTATTTGCTGTTGTGTGTACATAAATGTGTGCATATGCACCACACAAAGGCTGTGTCTACACTAGAGAGTTTTCATGACAGAACGGGCCTCCTGCTGACAAAACTCAGAGAGCATCTACACACTTAGGCTGTGTCTACACGAGTCCCTTCCTTTCGGAAGGGGCACATTAATGAGCATGTTCGAAAGATTCTAATGAGGTGCTGCCATGAATATGCGGCGCCTCCTTAGTATAATGGTGGCGATTCAAAAGTGCAGTGTTTTGAATTGCGCGCTGCCCGTGGAGACGGGACCTTCCGAAAGGACCCCCCAGTTTTCGAAAGCCCCTTCTTCCTAACACCAGACAGGAAGAAGGGCTTTCGAAAACTGGGAGGTCCTTTTGGTAGGTCCTGTCTCCACGGGCAGCACGCAATTTGAAAAGCCACACTTTCAAATCGCTGTGGCCGCCATTATGCTAAGGAGGCGCATATTCGTGGCAGCACCTCATTAGCATCTTTCGAACACGCTCATTAACATGCCCCTTCCGAAAGGAAGGGGCTTGTGTAGACACAGGGTTAAAGCATTCTGTTGACAGAGGCTTGACAGTACTCTGCATTTGCCTCGACAGTATTATCCCTCAAAAATTTGGGGCATACTATCTGTCGATGGAGTAAGACACTTCTTTCAACAGAGAGGACTTCTGGTTGCCGGGTAGTCCTCTTTGCAGAGCTGCCATTCTGATTTCTGACACCAGAGGGCAGTGCAGTCTGGCAGTTCGCTGTCGACATAGCAAGTTGTGTGTAGATGCTGTCGACATTTCCCTGAATACAGCATTATTAGAGGAGGCATGTGTGCAAATATGTAGGCAAACCTTAGAAAAATTCAAGATGCATAATAAGTTTGATTTTGATATAAATTTTAGCTCCTGCCCCTTCCACAACAATCAATTACACATAACCGTGTGTATGTGTGTGTGTGTATGTGTACATATAGATGCAGGCAGGGGAGGCATTGTGGCTTTCTTCTAAGCCACCCTCCATCAAGAAGTTGTCATGTGACATATTTTCCTGAAGACTCAGCGGAAACTGAAGATTTGTGTATGTGGCATTCTGGTGTTTTAGTTTTTATGTGATGGCTAGTAGCTGAGAATCAGATTTTTGGGAGGATGGGAGCGACTATCACCCACAGATGTTTTCTTATGAAGTAGTTAACCCATTGTTAATAAATCTCTAAGCTGGGACAGTTTCCAAACTCTTTTAACCAAAGTTATTACTCTTATATGCTTTAAATCACTAAGGAAAGCCCAGAGCCCAGTACCCAGATGAGGGACAGCTCAGTGGTTTGAGCATTGGCCTGCTAAACCTGGGGCTGAGGAGGCCATTTAGGGATTGGGGCAAATAGATGTCAGGGATGGTGCTTGGTCCTGCCAAGAGGGTAGGGGACTGGACTAGATGACCTCCCAAGGTCCCTTCCAGTTCTAGGTGATGTGTGTGTATGGCTATGTCTACACTGGGATGCTACATCGACATAGCTTATTTCGATGTAGCGAAATCGAAATAAGCTATTTCGATGACTAGCATCCACACATCCTCCAGGGCTGGTGCCGTCAACGTTGTTGAACAGCACTACATCGAAATAGGTGCTGCAGGGGAGCGTCTACACGCAAAAGCGGCCCAAATCGAAATAAGGGTCCCAGGAACAGCTGCAGACAGGGTCACAGGGCAGACTAGCACTTACGGGGCAACAGCTAGCCGCTCCCTTAAAGGGCCCCTCCCAGACACACTCAGCCTGCACAGCACGCGGTCTGCAGAGCCACAAGCACGCACACCCCGTGGAGCACCATGGACCCCCAGCAGCAGCAGCAGCTGCCAGAGGCCCACACACCCGCCCCTGGAGGAGCAGTGGCTGCCCTGCTCAGTGCCATGCAGGAGGCAGCTGACCATCTTTTATTTGAGGAAGATGAGCTGTCCTCGGGAGATGAGGAAGCAGCCCCAGACCTTGCTGCCTTCCCAGCCCCACCCCCGCCGCACACGCTGCCGGCTGTGGAGATACCCCACAAGCATGGACTGGTGGGAGCGGCTGGTGCTCAGCGAGTGGGACAACGACCGCTGGCTCCGGAACTTCCGAATGAGCCGGCAGACATTCCTGGAGCTCTGCCAGTGGCTCACCCCTGCCTCACGGCACCAGGACACCCCCACGCGACGTTCCCTCACTGTAGAGAAACGGGTCGGCATCGCTGTCTGGAAGCTGGCCACTCCAGACAGCTACCGATCCATAGGGCAGCAGTTCGGCGTGTCCAAGGCCACTGTCGGGGCTGTCCTCATGGAGGTAAGAGGACCCAGGGGGAGTGGTGGAGCCTGGGGGGAGAGCCAAAGGGGGAGGGCCAGACACACCCTGCACACCCCTCACTGGTGCTCTCTCATGTCCTTCCCCTGCAGGTTGTCCGCGCAGTCAATGCCCTGCTCCTCCACAGGCTCGTGCGGCTTGGGGACCCGGATGCTGCCATCGCAGGGTTTGCCAGCCTGGGCTTCCCAAATTGCTTTGGGGCTCTGGATGGGACCCATATCCCCATCTGTGCCCCGGAGCACAGCGGAGGACGCTTCCTCAATAGAAAGGGCTACCATTCCGTGGTCCTCCAGGCCTTGGTGGACAGCTGGGGCCACCTCTTGGACATTTATGTTGGCTGGCCTGGTAACACCCACGACGCCCGGGTGTTCAGAAATTTGGGCCTGTGCTGCCGGCTGGAGGCGGGGACCTACATCCCCCAGCAGGAGATCCCTGTGGGGGACACCACCATGCCCCTCTGCGTTGTCGCAGACGCAGCGTACCCCCTCTGGCCCTGGCTCATGCACCCCTACACGGACCATGTCACAGCCAGCCAGGAACGGTTCAACACGCGCTTGAACCATGCATGCCAGGTGGTCAGCGCACTTTTGGCCACCTCAAAGGGCACTGGAGGTGTCTCCTCACCCGCCTGGATGCAGGCCTCACCAACATCCCCCAGGTTGTGGGCGCGTGCAGTGCACTCCACAACCTGGTGGAGAGCAAGGGAGAGGCTTTCTTCCAGGGCTGGGCCGTGGAGGCTGGCAGGGCCGACGTCCAGCCACCTGCTGCCCCCAGTTGCCAGGTCGACCCTGAGGGGATCTGGGTCCGGGAGGCCCTGCAGGCCCATTTTGACCAGGCTGCGGGGTGAACGCTGGCAGGGCCAGCTGCGGGTGAGCCACCCACTGCACGCCCCCATCCTCCACAACACTCCCTGCCCCCACGCCCACACCACAGAGAACCCGAGAGCACCCCCCACCCCTTCTGTGCAATAAATGGAATTTTTTTTTAAACAAAACCATGCAACCTGTGTTAATTATTAAAAGAAGAAGGGGGGAACTATGTACATGGGGGGCAGGTACAAAACAGGGGTAGAACAAAAACTATTTACAAGGATGGGGGGATATGTCCAAAGGAGGGGGCCTTGGGGGGCACCCCCTATTGTCCTGCGCCTGGTGTAGGGGGGCGCGACCCACGTCTCAGCCGGAGGCCCTGTCGAGGCTGGGTGGGGGTTGGGAGAACTGGCAGATAGGGCCGGGCGGTGTCTGGAGGCCCACGGTCCCCCTTAGTGGCAGGCCCCAGGACGGCTGATGGTGGAAGGACGGCAGGCTGAGCGGCAGGCGGAGCGGGTGGGGGGGGCCAAGTGCCGCGCAATGTCCTTGAAGGTGCGCATGAAGGCCCCCCAAGCCTCCTGGTGCCAGGCCAACACTCGCTCCTGGAGATCAAGCCGCCGCTCCTCCACCTGCAGGTGCCGCTTGGACACCTCCAGCTGACGCCGGAGGGTGGCTAGCAGCTGGGGGTCCGTGGACGCCTGCAGATGGCTCCGCCGCTGTCAGGCTCATCCTAGGGCTGGTCCATGCTCCGCTGAGGGTCTGGCCTGGTGGGATGGCCCCGGTGGGCTGTCCGGGACCACTGACGCTGCGCCGGTGCTCTCCGGGCCCTCTGATGGTGCAGCTGTGGAACAGAGGGTGGAATAAGATTGGAGACAGCCATTAGTCTGGGTCCTGACCCATGGCCCTTGTCCTCCAACCCCTCTGCTGCTGGTTCCCCATCCCCGTCCCCTGGAGATGCTCATGATGATGATGGGTGTCCAACCCCCGCCCCCACAGAGGACCCTAGGTTCCACTCCCCCCATCCCCAGGGATGGGGCATGGCGCTGTCCTGCTGAGGGGGCAGGGGCTGATGGACTCTTCTGAGGGTTATGCCACTGCCGTTCTTGGGGCCATGGTCATCTGGGTGTGTGGAGGGCCCTGGTCATGTCTCTTGTCCCTGCCCCTTAACTCCGGGGGTGTGCACCGGGGGGTACATACCTGATGGTCCACTCCCACGGTCGGGGGACACCCATCAGGTGGACGCCTTGCTGGAGCTGTGGGAGGGGAGGGCGATTTGGAGCCCCCCATCACTGGAGGCCCCCTCCTCCTCCTCTGGTGTCCCAGGGGTGGGCTCCTGGGGGGGTCCCTGGGGTGCAGGGCTGGCCTCCGGGGCGGACTCTGTCTCCGGGGCCTGCTGGGCCTCGTTGCCTGAGGTGTCAAGGGTGGCTGGGGGGAAGGAGCTGTACCGGGGGCCCAGGATGGCCCTGAGCTCCCTGTAAAAGGGGCAAGTGGTGGGGGCGGCCCCAGATCATCTGGCTGTGTCCTGGGCCCGGGCATAACCCTGCCGCAGCTCCTTTACCTTACTCCTGACGTGGTCAGGAGTGCGGGCAGGGTGACCCCGGCCAGCCAAGCTAATGCAGCCACATTCCGCCTCTTGCTCCCCATTACCTGGAGCACCTCCTCCTCGCTCCAGAGCCCCAGCAGGTCCCGGATCTCAGCCTCCATCCAGGAGGGGCCCCGCTGCCTCTTCCCCCTCTGGCTGGCAGGCTGGGAGCCCTGGGTCCCCTTGGGGGGGGTGCCCTGTGGGTGCTTGGGGGGCTGGCTAGATGCCATGGGTGCTGGGTGTTGGGCTGGGGCTGGTGAGGATGTGCAGGCTGGGCACGTGGCAGTGCTGCTGCCTGCACGCGCTCTCAGCTTCCCGCACAGGAACTCAGGGGGCGGGGAGCTTTAAGGGGCTGCTGCACGTGGCAACCATAGAGCTCAGGGGCTGGAGAGAGCATCTCTCAACCCCTCAGCTGATGGCTGCCATGGAGGACCCCGCTATTTCGATGTTGCGGGACGCGGATCGTCTACACGTGCCCTACTTCGACGTTCAACATCAAAGTAGGGCGCTATTCCCATCTCCTGATGAGGATAGCGACTTCGACGTCTCGCCGCCTTATGTCGATTTCAACTTCGAAATAGCGCTCGGGACGTGTAGACATGGTGGGCGCTATTTCGAAGTTGGCACGGCTATTTCGAAATAGCCAGCTAGTGTAGACACAGCTTATGTGAAATAGCCTGGTTGAGCAGATAGTCAGGAATCTGTGTCCTCTTCCCTGATCAAGATGGGGTTCCAATATTCCTGAAGCCCTGTGGATGCACGTGGCCCCCCACTGTCACCCCTCTTGTGAGGGAAGCAGAACCTCTGTGTAGCTACCAGGAATCTACCATAGAGACAATCCCTAGTAGCTGAGGCAATGAAAGGATTTGTCCTCAGATGCTCTGTACTAGATCTTTCCCACATCAGCCATGACCCCAAGCTATCCCCTCGCCTACTGATATGATGAGCCGGAAAGTTTGGCTGACCAATGTCATTTTTTATGAAGATTAGAAGCTTATTCTGTTGAATAAGGTTCTTCTGTGATCTCTTTAGTCCTTTCAGCATGGACACATTGTTCCCCTGATATAAAGGAACATTGGGCTTATCTGGGCAATCTCACCCCTCACTCAGGGGGAGAAACAGAAAGGGTCTTAAAACTTCAGTTGGCTCCTACAGCATTCAGATGCCAGCACACTGAAATGTCTGTTGTGGGTACTGTTGGTGTGACAGTTGACACAATTTCACTTAGTGTCTCCTTTGCACAGTTCCAGATGTTCCAGAAAAGACATTCTGTTCCATGAGGTACCCACCTGGCTTGTGTGGAGATTTTAGTAGAAGGATACACTGGTGCCAGGTGACGATATGGCTCCCAAGTTGTTGTTTATTGGGTTGTTCTTCCAGCGCTCTGTGCCAGCATAGAGTGGAGTAGAAAGCCAAATTACACCCTGGGGACAAGCAACGTAGCCAACATACATTCTGCCTCTTCAACTATTCCTTTCTGGAGTGTAGTGTGAGGACACTGTAGCTACTTCAATGTGACTATAGGGTCATCTTTTAAGGTTTGAATCTCTTTTGCAGTTGTACAGCTGCGAAATGTCTGTTTATAGGATTCTGTAGAAAGAACTAATAGACTGCTCTTTCACTGAAGAATACTCCATTATTTAATAGTCAATAAAATGTTTGAACTAAGCTACAAAATTCTATAGTGGATTGATTTCTTAAAATTCCATTGGCTGCTTTAAAATATTATAAAAATGATATCATTTAGCATTTAATTCTGTAGGTTTAAAAATATCTATCAACCCTAATTGTTTCACATTTAGAGTGCAATCAATAGGTGTTTCCCTAATGGTTTCTTTACAAAGCTTTGAAGATTTGGATTGCATACAGCAATAGCCATGTTCAGTACCTTATTTGTTTCTCACTGCCCAAGACCAATTAAGTTTAATGTAAGTTACTCACATGTCCTGGTAGTACAACAGGCCCCAGAGTATAGTTTAGCAGTGAGCCAACACAAAATGACTCCTTTGGAGAGCTGAAGCTCTGCCATCTTTTTCTTTTGCAGATTGCTGAAATAGTAGAAAATCATCAAGAAGTTCCTTTTAAGTTGCATGTTATGGTTCTTCTTGATGCTGCATATATCTAAACAAAATAATTTGTTTGTTTCCAATTCCCTCCTCCCAGTTTTCAAAGGCACCAAATTTTAGTCACAAGACGGAAATCTGTTTTGGTTGTGTTTTTAATTCCGGTTGTTAAAAATGTACCTCATTCTCTTTTCACTCAGATAGAACTCCCTCTAATGTGAGTGGGAATTTTACCAGAGTAAGGATTTGGCCAAATTATGTATGAAAAAAATTGTTCCCTCATTCTTGTGGCTGAAAACAGCTCTTTCTGTGACTCATTATGTTCCAGAGCTGGGTTTAGAAGTTGGGCTAAATAGAAATTAATTTAATACAAGTAAGAGAGAAATCAAATTCCCTAGTACTAGACATTAGTCATTAAAGGTATTTGCCTGATTAGGAAATTGTCTATCCTCACACAAAACACCTGAAGTAGACAAAGGACAGTTAAGAGTTTGGTCCTGATTAGATGGGCAATATGTACTGGGCTTCCTTCGAAATTCAGCATAAGTCACTGGCCTGATGCCCAGTGTTATGTATAAGTTCTTTCAAACCCTTTTCAGAGCAGAACATAGCAACCAAAATAACATGGTCTTGTTATAAAGAAGGGGCCGTGAGACAACGTTCTGTCTCCATGTGGTTAAATCGGCAACTGCCATTATTATTAGCCTAATCATTACTAAAAACAGGGTGTCCCACAGTCAAACCCCACAACAGCAGACTGTGTAATGATGCCCTGAGCCAGCCAAAACAAGGAAACCGTCTTGTGAGGGTTGTTTGCTTGCTTGCTTTTTAAAGACAAGGTTAAAGCAAAGGACATATCCATCTAATTATATGATTTACACTGAGACCTTGAACTTTCCATTATGTGATCGGGCCACTAACTTTTGCCAAAAGAAACGAGAAGTTTTTTTGTGCAGGGTACAGTGGTGGTGGGAACAAAAAATACCTTTGTATGTAGTCTGTTAATTTCTGCCCACACTGAATACACACTAATTTCCTCTGCACAAATAGAAAAACATTTATGCTGTACCTAAGAGGACTGGTTTGGAACTTCCAAGAACAGTGAGTCTTTCAGCTACTTGGGTGACTTAATGCAAACTTTCCTTTCTAAATAAATCCTTTTTAATTTTAATTTTAATTTTTCCTTCTCAGGATTTAAATCTTGACGATTTATTCTGTCTATCTCCTTCACATCTCACCACCATCTTATGAAGCACCCCACCTTCCAGCACCAAGTTTGATGTTGTGCATGATTAATAAAACCCCAGAGTCATTCTATAGTGGTTACTAGATTCATATTTCTTTGGGTTCCACCTTCTTTCAAAAAATTAAAATTCAGAGTACCGAGTGCTGTTTGGAGGACCGTGTGCTGAACCTAGTAGCCAGCTAGGCAAGGCAGAGAGTAACCCCTGAACCCTTGATGAGTGGGCGGGGCTACTCAGGCAGGGCAGGTCTTTATAAAGCCTGCCCCTAGGTGACCACAGGAGCTAGTGAAAAGGGGAGTTTTGTGAGGGAGTTTAGAGGGGAGTGTGAGGAGGAACTAGCAACACTTAAATCGTCCAACCTGAATTTAAAGCTAATAACAGTATAACTTAATCCATGTGACCTGCTTCAGGGTTAATAAGACAATGCAGGCTGAAGCCCAGCAACAGAGTGGGGGCTATCAAGTTTATTGCACCCAATCTAGCATGTATGATTACCTGCCCTCTGGGCAGGTGGTCTATGTGTGCATCCAGTACAAGGAGCTCCAGGCCCTCAGAGACCACGTACATGCTTTGGAAGCCAGGGTGACAGAACTGGAGGAGCTGAGAGAGACAGAGAGATGCATAATTGAGATTTTTTGGGACATAGTAGAACGGTCCCACCTCCAGTCTGACAGCATCAGTGTTGTTGAAGAGGATGAAAGTCTCAGGGAAGGAGAACATCTACCTGGAGCAGAGGGATATGATCCCATAGGTGGGACCCTCCTTCTAGATGATGTCAGAGTATCCTCTCACATGGGGGATACCTCTCCAGGGGTGAGAACTCCAGTTAACAGGAAGAGACAGGTTTTACTGATGTGCAATTCAATCATTAGGAACATAGATAGCCGGCTTTGTGATAACTGGGAGAACAGCATGGTGACTTGCCTGCCTGGTGCAAGGGTTGCGGATCTCTTGAGACATCTAGATAGGCTTATGCGTAGTGCAGGGAAGGAGCTGGTGGTCATGGCACAGGCTGGTACCAATGACATAGGGAAGGCTAGGAGGGAGGTCCTGGAGGCCAAATTTAGGCTGCTAGGTAGGAGACTGAAGTCCAGGACCACCATGGTAGCATTCTCTGAAGTTCTTCCAGTTCCATATGCAGGGCCAGTTTGACAGGCAGAACTGCATGGTCTCAATGCGTGTGTAATGCTGACAGACCCAGGTTGCTAACACCAGGGGTAGAACCTGTGAGCATAGGGTCTAAAGTCCTGCACTCTACCACATGAGCTAAAGACCAGCTAGCTCTCAGCTGAGGCTGTAGAGCAGAGATGTCACTCACCCCAGATGAGGTCTCAGTGCCTCTGGGTACTACATGATTCCCAGGGCTGAGGAAGCACATCCCAAGCTTCTGAGACCTTCCAGCAGTTCTTCCCAGCCAATGCACCAATTGTAACACCAAAAGACCTGGGTTGCTGGCATGAGGGATAAAACCTGCAAGCATAGGGTCTAAAGCCCTGCACTCTACCACATGAGCAAAAGGCCAGCTGGCTCTCAGCTGACACTGTAGGGTAAAGACTTCACTCATCCTAGATGAGGTCTGAGTACCTCTGGGTACTACACATGGGTAACAGGATGGTGTAGGAGGGAGGGATTTAGATTTATAAGGAACTGGCGAAACTTTTGGGAAAGGGGGACCCTATACAGGAAGGATGGACTCCACCTAAACTAAAATGGAACTGGACTGCTGGCACGTAAAATTAAAAAGGTCGTAGAGCAGTTTTTAAACCAAGGGCTGGGAGAAAGCCGACGGGTGTGGAGACGCACGTGGTTCAGACACTGGCATCCCCTAGGGCAGGATTTCTTACTGGAAATTTTCTGTGTCCTAGTAAGGAGGAGAGGTTGGAAAATGATAAACATGATAAAACACAGGTAGCATCTGACGAGGAACAGTCAAGTAAAACAGAGTCCCTTTCAATTGCCTCAGGTAATGGCAGGCAGCTAAAGAGTGACGAGTTTTTGAAGTGTTTATATACAAATGCTAGAAGTCTAATAAGATGGGTACGCTAGAGTGCCTCGTATTAAATGAAGATATCGGTATAGAAGATCAAAACAAAAAGCAGTCCAGTAGCACTTTGAAGATTAACAAAACCATTGATTAGGCGGTGAGCTTTCGTGGGACAGACCCACCTCTTCAGACCATCGCTGAGCCTGTTCTGGTCTGGCTCTAGTCTAAAGAAGTGGGTCTGGCCCACAAAGCTCACCGCCTAATCAATGATTTTGTTTGTCTTTCAAGTGCTACTGGACTGCTTTTTTGTTTTGGTAGAATATAGACTAACACGGCTACCTCTCTGCTACTGATCGATATAGAATGTATCACAGAGCTTGGTGGAATCAGGATAATCAATGGGACACAGTTATACCAGGGTACAAAATTTATTGGAAGGACAGAACAGGTCATGCGGGAGTGGGAGTGGCAATATACGTTGAAGAAAGTGTAGAATCAAATGAAGTAAAAATCATAAATGAACCAAACTGTGCCATAGAATCTCTCTGGATAGTAATCCTATGCTTGAATAAAACGAATATGATGGTAGGGATATATTACCGGCCATCTGACCAGGATGGTGATAGTGACTGTGAAATGCTCAGGGTGATTAGAAAGGATAGAACAATTAAAAAAACCCAGTAATAACGGGGAATTTCAGCTACCCATATAGACTTAGTACATGTCACCTCAGGATGGGAAGCTGCGATAAGTTTCTTGACACCTTAAATGACTGCTTCTTGGAGCAGCTAGTCCTGGAACCCACAAGAGGAGAAGCAATTCTTCATTTAGTTCTAAGTGGAGCACAGGATCTGGACCAAGAGGTGAATGTGTCTGGACCTCTGGGTAATAGTGACCATAATATAATTAAATTTAACATTTCTGTGGCTGGGAAAATACTACAGAGACCCAAGACTGTAGTATTTAGTTTCTGAAAGGGGGACTACACAAAAATGAGGAAGTTAGTTAAACAGAAATTAAAAGGTACAGTACCTAAAGTGAAATCCCTGCCAGCTACATGGAAACTTTTTAAAGACACCAGAATAGAGGTTCAAATTAAATATATATGCCAATTTAGGAACTGTAATAAGAGAACCAAAAAAATGCCACCGTGGTTAAAGGAGAACATCTACCTGGAGCTGTGACAGACAAAAAGGCATCTTTTAAAAAATGGAAGTTAAATCCTAGTGAGGAAAATAGAAAGGAACATAAACTCTGCCAAGTGAATGTTAAAAATATAATTAGGAAGGCCAAAAAAGAATTTGAAGAACAGCTAGCCAAAGAGTCAAAAAGTAATAGCAAAAAAAAAAATTTAAGTACATAAGAAGCAGGAAGGCTGCTAAACAACCAGTGGGGCCACTGGATGATCAAGATGCTAAAGGAGCACTCAAGGGTGAAAAGGCCATTGCAGAGAAACTCAATGATTTCTTTGCATCAGTCTTCACAGTTTAGGATGTGAGGCAGATTCCCAAATCTGAGCAATTCTTTTCAGGTAACAAATCTGATGAACTGTCTCAAATTGAGGTGTCGATAGAAGAGGTTTTGTAACCAATTGATAAACTAAATACTAATGTGTCACCAGGACCAGATGGCATTCACCCAAGAGTTCTGAAGGAAGTCAAATGTAAAATTGCAGAATTACTAACTGTAGTTTGTAACCTGTCATTTAAGTCAGCTTCTGTTCCAGATGACTGGAGGATAGCTAATGTGATGCCAGTCTTTAAAAAGGGCTCCAGAGGTGATCCTGGCAACTACAGGCCAGTCACTCTGACTTCAGTACTGGGCACACTGGTTGAAACTCTAGTAAAGAACACAATTCTCAGACACATTGATGAACATAATTTGTTGGGGAAGAGTCAACAAGGCTTTTGTAAAGGGAAGTTGTGCCTCACCAAACTATCAGAATTTTTTGAAAGGGTCAGCAAGCATGTGGACGGGGGCTGGGGGGCAATCCTGTAGATATAGTGTACTTCGATTTTCAGAACTCCTTTGACAATGTCCCTCACTAAAGGCTCTTAATCAAAGTTAATTGTTATGGGATAAGAGAGAAGGTCCTGTCTTGGACTGGTAAGTAGTAAAAGATCGGAAACAAAGGGTAGGAATAAACAGACAGTTTTCAGAATGGACTGAGATAAATAGTGGTGTCCCCCAGCGGTCTTTACTGGGACCAGTCCTATTCAACATATTTATAAATGATCTGGAAAAAGGGATAAACAGTGAGGTGGGAAAATTTGCAGATGAGCCCAGGCTACTCCAAATAGTTAAGTCCCAAGCCGACTGTGAGGAGCTACAAAAGGTTCTTAATAAATTAGGTGATTGGGCAACAAAATGGCAGATTAAATTCAATGTTGATAAATGCAAAGTAATGCACATTGGAAAATATAATCCCAACTATACATATAAAATGGTGGGGTCTGACTTAGCTGTTACCACTCAAGAAAGAGATCTTGGAGTTATTATGGATAGTTCTCTGAAAACATCCACTCAATGTGCAGTGGCAGTCAAAAAAGCTAACAAAATGTTGGGAATAATTAAGAAAGGAATACATAATAAGACAGGAAATGTCATATTACCTCTATATAAATCCATGGTACGTCCACATCTGGAATACAGTGTGCAAATGTGGTCACCTATCTCAAAAAAGATATATTGGAATTGGAAAAGATTCAGAAAGGGGCACCAAAAATCATTCAGGGTATGGACTGCTGCCATATGAGAAGAGATTAATAAGACTGAGACTTTTTAGCTTGGAAAAAAAGATGATTAAGAGGGGATATGACAGGGGTATATAAAATCATGACAGGTGTGGAGAAAGAAAATAAGGAAATGTTATTTACTACTTCTCACAACACCAGAACTAGGGATCAGCAAATGAAATTAATAGGCAGCAGGTTTGAAACAATAGGAAATATTTTTTCACACAATGCACAGTTAACCTGTGGAACTCCTTGTCAGAGAATGTTGTGAAGGCCAAGTCTACAGAAGAGTTTAAAAAAGAGCTAGATGAAGTCATGGAGGATAGCTCCACCAATGGCTATTAGCCAGGATGGGTATAGAGGGTGTTCCTAACCTCTGTTTGTCAGAGGCTGGAAATTGGCGACAGGGAATTGATCACTTGAGGTTTACCTGTTCTGTTCATTCCCTCTGGGGCAACTGACACTGGCCACTGTCAGAAGACAGGATACGGGCTTGATGGACCTATGGTATGACCCAGTATGGCTGTTCTTATATTCTTATCTGTGTTACTTGTGGGCAGCTTCATAGCTTGGCCAAATTTCACTTTGGGCAGTCTTGTGGTTGACTGTTTGTTTTTTCCTGGATATGAAATCAGATGTTTTGTTCCTCGGTGGGGGAAGGGGAAGAGCATGGTAATGGGTTCATTTTATTAATGAGCATGGCCCTGCTTACCATCATGAGCAAGAGTTTGTGTTTTGTAACTATGAATTACATCACCTCCAGCTCACTATTGCAATGCTATTGACCCCAGGATGTGAGAGACATAGATCCTGAAGAAGAGCTCTGTGTAGCACAAAACCCATATATCTTTCATCAGCAGATGGTAGTCCCATACAAGATATTGCTCAACTCACGCTGTCTTTCTCCTATGTTGCGTGGATACTAGCAAGTTCTTTTGAAAGGTTTTTCAAGAAGAGAGCTCTTTCAAAAGAGCCCAGGGAACATATACACACAAAATCATTCTTTCAAGGGTAAATCGAAACAGTGTGGCGATCCTTTCGAAATTGCTCGTCCTTTCCAGTTTCAGGAAGCACGCCCCCTTTTGAAAGCAAATATATGTAGACAATCTGTAGGGCTCTTCTTTTGAACAAGTAGTCTTCATTTTTGATCCCCCGGCCCATTGTTTCGAAAGCCTGGGGGCTATGTGGATGCTTTCTTTCAAAAGAGCAGATAAGTCTTTTGATCCACTTTTTGTGTGTGGACACACTCTTTCAAAAGAAGTTCTTTTGGAAGAGATCTTCTGGAAGAGCTTCTTTCGAAAGATCTCTGTAGTAGATATAGCCCTCAAGATTTGTCACATTTCAAAGTACAGCAGTACTGGGAGTAAATTAAACAAATCAGCAACAACAACAAAACAAAGCCTAGACATCCAGAAATTATTATAAAGTACTTAATGTCATTTTTAGCTCTGATCAAATTTTGTATTTTTCTTCTAAATAACATAAAAAGATTTTATTTTATTTTCAGTGTTTGCCGGGTTGATGTGCGAATTTCTGGTCCAACTTGGACCAGATTTACCACAGATGTAAATTTATTAAAGTTAATGGAGTGAGCCCAGGGACAGATTTGGCCAATCCTTAAAAGAACAATCCTGTGTAATAAACCTAATCAATTTTCATAGAAAAAATTAAAAGCTCTGCAGAATTCTCTGTTCCTTATTTAGGCTGCTGTCGTATAGCTGTGGTGAAGTAACTCTGTATGCTCATTTTCCTCCAATGAATTAGTGGAAGCAAAGCAAGTGTGTTTAACCACCAAGTAACTGGAGCCTTCATCTTCTGGCATAGATAATCTCTTACTCCGTGTGTGTGTGTGTGTGTGTGTGTGTGTGTATACACACCTATACACAAGAAAGGGCTAATTCTGCAGTCCTCACTCGTGACATTCCCAGCTAGTGCAACGGGTGGAAAACCTTAACGTGCCATCTTATTGTATCCCATAAATAGTGGGAAAATTATGGAAAATCTGCCAAAATTCAGCAGTATTAGTTGGAGGGAAGTGGGATTGAGAATTAAATGGAATTTAATCCTCTCTCTTCTAATATTATGGAAGCTCCTCTACACATTTTGAGTCTACTCAAATCAGAGGAGAAAACAAGGTGGAGTCTGTTGAGCTGATTACATTGTAAGCATTTTCCTTTTTACAGTACCTCGCGCAATGGTTGAGATCTTTAGATGCCATAGCAATATCAATATAAATGTTTATGATAATCATAATAATCTGTACTGCATCATCCCTGCTTCACCTGCAAAGATTTTCCAGCGAAAGATCTTTCAGACACTGCCAACATTTTCATATACGAGTCCCCTTTTGCTCTCTGAGGTTTTGTCTACACAGCAGCATTATTCTGAATTAATTTAGTCTGGAATAGCTATTCTGAAATAGTTTATTTCAAAATAACATGGCTACACACAACAGTCGTGTCTACACTAGCCTGGTCTTTCAAAAGAGCAGGCGCCACGTCAAAGCAGCTCATGGTGTGTCTATACACGCCGCATGCTCTTTCAAAGATGAAATGGACATTAGGTGCTGTAGGAATCAAAACTGATCTTCCAGACAGAAAATCGGCAGAGGCCTCTCCTTTGATGTCTTACTTCGGAAAAGGATGTGTGCAGACACTCTGCGTCCTGCTCTTGAGAAAGAGGGGGTCTGCCATGGTGGCAATCAGCTGTCAGGTGGAGACATGCTGCCCAGCTCTATGGTCCATGTGTGCAGCGGCTCTTAAACCTGCATGGACCAGGAAACCCCCTTGCAGGAAGCTGAGAGCATGCAGGCAGCAGCTGCTACACATGCTACCTCTGCATGCCTCAGTGGCACCCAGGCAGGTCAGGAGCTCCAGGGCCCCCCCCCTCCGAGTGCATCCAAGACTCCCAAGGGTCCAGCCAGTGGGCGGGGCGTGTGGGAGGGAAGAAGAGTTCCCCCTCCTGGAACGAGGCTGAGCTCTAGGACCTGCTGGGGATCTGGCAGGAGGAGGCGGTGCTCCGGGTGATGGGGAGCAAGCAGCGGAACGTGGCCACCTTTGCCTGGCTGGCTGAGGGCCTGACCACCCGGGGTCACCCTGCTGCGCTCCTGACCAGGTCAAAAGCAAGGTTAAGGAGTTGGGGCACGGTTAAGCCTGGGCTCGAGACTCAGCTAGCCAGTCAGGAGCCACCCCTGCTGCCTGCCCCTATTACAGTGAGCTCAGGGGCATCCTGGGCCCCCGGACCACCCCCTCCCCACTGCTGTCCTGAACACTGCAGTCAAGGAGCCCCAGCTGGAAGAGCTGGAGTTGGGACTGTTGGCCAGCCCCACCCCACCAGGGCCAGAGACAGGGCCAGCCTCAGCTGGGGACTGGTCCAGTGAGGAGGGAGAGCTGGTGACTGACCTCCCCTCCCACACCTACAGCTGGGCATCAGCCAGATGGCCATCCCCCAACCTCAGCAGTGGACCCTCAAATATGTACCCAACAGGGGATCATGGGGTGGGGGCACCATACATGACCGGGGGCCCCCCACACTCCTGGCAGACCCTGGCCCACCAGGGCTCAGCTAGACCACGGTCCTGGGATGGTGGCATGGCTGCCAGTGCCCACCAGCACCTGCTCCCATGGTCAGTACTGCACTCTGCCCCTGGAGGAGGGGTGGGTGGGTGAACCACACAAAGGGATCACCCACAGGGCCAACACACCCTGCCCTGCCTGCTGCCCCTCCTGCTGTGGCCCCACCCACCAGCCCCCAGGAGAGGACCCCACTGGCCTGGACTGCCAGCCTGAGGCTGATCCCCAGCCCTACTTCCCTGTACTCCCTGCCCCCACCCAGCCTCTCTGGGAATCATGGATGAGGAGGGGGCATGGGACCTGGGGCCGGCACAGGTTGCATCCCTCCACCCCGTCCCAGAGTGATGGCCCACTGGGCAGGCCACTTAGGTCCCCCGCACTGTATATAGTTGGTCATTCTGTTATGTTTTGCAATAAATAGTACCCACAAAGTTTCAGCAGTTGACATTACGCCATTTTATTTTGCCCTGTGTGCTCGGTGGCAGAGGCGGGGTGTGGGAAGTTGGGGGGAGTGTGCGGGAGGCGGAAGGCAGTGTTTGGGAGGCTCACTGGGGGTGCCTGGGGCAGCGCTCACTGGGGTCCCATGTCAAAGTACTGATGCAGGGCCTCCCGGATGCAGATCCCATCCTGGTAGGCCTGGTGGCTAAGGGCAGCAGCTGGTTGGGGGTAGCCTGTACCAGCTTCAACTGCCCACCCCTGCAGAAAGGCTTCCCCTTTACTCTCCAAGGTATTGTGGAGCTTGCCACAGGCTCCCCTCACCTGGGGGACATTGAGGATGCCCACGTCCAGGTGGGCGAGGAGGCAGCGCCACTGCCCCTTCAAGCAGCCAAAGGTGTGCTCAACCACCTGGCGGGTATGGTTGAGCTGGCCATTGAAGCACTCCTGGCTGGGGGTGGGGTGGCCCATATAGGGCTGTATGAGCCAGGGCTGGAGTGGGTATGCCACATGGGCTACCAGGCGCAGGGGCATGGTAGAGTTTCTCAGTGGGATCTCTCTCTGGGGGATGTGGGTCCCCGCCTCCAGCCAGTAGCACAGGCTCGAGTTGCCAAAGACCTGCACGCCATGGGTGCAGCCAGGACAGCCCACATATATTTCTTGCAATCGGCCCCGGCTGTCTACCATGGCCTGCAGGACCACCAATTGGTAGCTCTTCCTGTTTAAGTATTGTCCTCTGCTGTGCTCCATGGTGCAGATAGGTATGTGGGTCCTGTCAAGTGCCCCTAAGCAATTTGGAAACCCCAATATGGCAAAGCCCACAATGGCCATGTCCAGGTCCCCACTGAGGATGACCCTCTGGAGGAACATGACATTTAGAGCAGGGACCACCTGCGGGGGTCGGGGGGGACACAGGCACACATGAGAATGTGCAAAGTGTGCCCAGCCTGCCCCTGGTCCCATCCCAGCCCCACCCCCCTCAGTGGGTGCATGCCTGGGCCTCCTTACCACCATCATGATGGCCCCATAAAAAGAGGAAAGAAGGGTTCTTTCGAAGATGGGTATTACTATCAAAAGAGCTGCATCTATATTGCTTTTCTTGTTCTTAAAGAAGCTCTTTCGAAAAAAGAATATGCAAATGAGGCACTGGATATGTAAATTGGCACCGTATTTGCATTTTTGAATTCCCTTATTTGCATGCCTCTTTCGAAAGAGGAATGCAAGTGTAGACACAGCCTATAGCTCCAGAGTGAAATCTTCATTCCATTCAAGTTAATAGGCATTTTGTCATTGAATTCAATAGGGCCTAGATTTCACCCTCAGCGTTGGTTTTAGGGAAACTATGATATAAAATGTTGTCTGGCAAAGTTTGCCTCTACATCAGATAGTGAAAAGATGATCCAGTCCTTTTGTAATAACCCAATAGCTGGCACACCCTGGTGGGGCTTATGCTCTCTGCATTGACAAACTGGATTCTAGCAACATCCGTTCCTATGGATTAATTTAGTGCCTGTGAATCAACCCAAAGCCTGACCTGAATTGACCACCCACTTTGACATGTTTATACTTGCAACTCCAGGCATCTCAGTAATAGCTTTTTGGCAGACTGAGACTTTTACATGAAGCATTTACTTTGCTTAATACTAAGTAAAAGTTTGGCAAGCTGTTCACTGATGCCCTTCTGCACTTTTGTGACTTGGTCACGAGTGGCTGAACTTTTATCTGCCCAGGCTGGGGAAGAACAATAGTGGGAGAAGTGGAGAATCCAGGAATTATTCTACTGCTGGGCTCAAGGCTTTGGAGAGAGAAATTTCTCTCTTTATTACTAGCTATTTTAGAGCTAATATTACTTGATGAGGAACTTGGGGGCGGGGGAATCACATACCTAGAATGAACGTTAAGTGAATGAAATGAATTTAGCTTTCTTGTAGGCTGTAACATGAGCAAGAAGAAAATAAGTTTGACTAAAGGAAAAAGCTGTATATGAATTTCACAGCCAAGTGCAGGAAAGTATTTCTTCCAGACTTGAAAAGGATCATAATATCTAGCCGTTTCATGCAGAAAGCAGCATCTCTGTTATTTGTCCTTTAAAAATGTGCTAAGGCAGGTTTACTTTTTTGTTCTACCTTGTCATCAGCACTTTTATGTACCTAATCACAGCCCAGTTCTCAAGTTAATGTACAAAGGATTGTGAATGGGAAGAAAAATAAACTTTCTTGGGCCTATTTTTCTATTGCATTAGTTTTATAACAGAGTTACAACACTGAGTTTATTAGAGAAGAGAATCACCTTTGCAAACAACCCAAGCCTTGGCTACCATTTCCTGCTGAATATGTATATATGTGGTTTGGTCATTCCAGGTAGAACGCAATCTAATTTCATAGTCTTGCATGGAGCCCATTGTTTTACCGTGAAGCTGAGCCTGAAAAATGTCTTTTACTTGACATTGAATGGCAGGTGTCCATCATGCGATGGGACTCAGTGGGACCAGGTATGGGCCTTAAAGAGAGATTAAACAGAATTCAAGCCAAATGCTGCTTCCTTCTACCCCTGTCATGGTCAAGAGCGCCTAGTTAGCTTTAGCATAAATGCTCTGGCCCAGATCCTCAATAGTATTTAGGCACCTAACTCCGAATTGTAGTTAGGCCCCTAAATACCTTTGAGGATGCGTGTCTTTGTGAGAGACTTTGCCCCACCATTGAGAAAAATAAACCCCTGGCTTAGTGCTGTATTTTAATTGTTCTTGATTCCTTAAATGTAAAACTCTTTTTTCCAAATGTTAATTTAATTGGCTACTAGTAACTCTTTATCAGTTTTCAGCATTTTCTGCATCTTGCATGCAGAAATTTCTCGATCTGACAGAATAAGAAATGCATTTACATGGCCTAAGTTCTTAAATTGTCCCTTTCAATTAATGCCCCATCATGGAGCAATCTGGAAACCATTACTCAGTAACTCTTCATTATAATTGCTTGCAGCTGAGTATCCAGGCCTTGGTAATATAAGAATAAAAGAAAACTCAGTTAGTAACAAGTGCAATTGATTCTGTTCAGAATTCCCCTGGTGCTTTGCCATGTTTGGCCTGTGTGAGAGGAAACAAGAGGGGTTTTTTTTCCCCCAAGGCCAGGAAATGAATTGGCAGACATAAGACGGCCTGTGTGCTGCTTGCCTTCATTTTTCAGCTGGTCCTTGTTAAAAATGAGACAGTGGGGCTCCTGCTCCCCCCACTTTTTTTTTTTAAATGGAGAACTTTTCTGGTAACAGATAAAACTACAATACTTCAATTTGCTGTGTACTAAGAGCAACCAGAAACTGTCACTTCCTATGCACATAATCTGCCCTGATAGTTACTTCAGAATTCATTCCTAGGGTATTGTTTTCTTCCTTCATCTCTTCTTTGCAAACATTCTGACAGCGTGACGGAAAGGAAAGAAACAGGGGGCTTGCATGCCTGGAATATGCATGTGCCTTGTCCATCTTGCGCAGGTGGGAAGTGTGTCCAGAAGCTGTAAATCACGAGTTACGGAAATTCCGTTGTATGCTGCTATAATTTATGAAACATTCAAATGGTTCTACTTTCTCTCACATGGAGTTTTGGCTTTCCAAAACTAGCTATTACCACTCACCCACCCATGTGTCTGGTTCTTGCTGAACAGTTCACCACAATGCCGCCAGTCAATGTTCATCTAGCATGTACGGGAGGGACAACTGAACTAAAAGAACACTCTGTAATCCCTTAGTGTTGACAATGGGTACCACGTACCACAGAGATAGTAGCTTTATATATATAGCGAGTAAGAAAAATGAAAAGTGTGTAGTAAGTATCTTCTGGATCATTGGCCACTGAGGAGGAGATCCAACTGCTATGTATCAGTTTATATTATGAAGGTGGAATAATTCATTAATATATGGTAACTATTTGTACTTTCACACACCATCGAACTTCCAGGTCCAGCCAGAACTGTGTATGTCAAATTCTTCCACCTGCCTGTCAAAGCCTGGTATTATTCTTCAGGGCCAGACCAGTGCCAAATACAAGAAAGCTCACAAGAAAGCCGCCTTATTAAGCTTTCCCATCCATAGTTTCAGACCAGATCTGCAAAGGTATTTAGGTGCCTAATTGCCATCGAAATAAATGGGAAGCATGTTCTTAAATACCTGTGAGGAGCTGAGCCAAAACACTTTAGAGACAGGGACCATCTTTTTGACAGATAGGCATACTGTGCCTTGAATATTGGGTTCCTCATCCTTGATTAGTGGCTTCTAGGTGCTATCACCAAGGCTTTTTTTCTGGAGAGTTTGAGCCTGGGGGTGGGAGATTGGGGCTGCGGGGTGAGGGGGCTTAGGCTGCGGAGGGTATAGGGGGTAGCAAGAGGTTGAGACTGGGGCATGAGAGGGGGTGAGGATTGGGGTTGTGGGGCAGTTTAAACTGTCCAGGGGTGGGAGGGGAAGCTGATTGGGGTTCTGGGAGTGGGAGTTTAAGCTGCCTGGGGGAGGAAGGGGTGTGGTCTGGGGCTGTGGGGGTGGGGGAGTTAAGCTGTCTGGGCATGGAGGCAGTGAGAGACTGAGTCTGGGGGTGATATGGAGTGCGGATGGGGGGCTGCAGGGTGTTAGGCCTCCTGGGGGCAAGAAGGGGTGCAGTTTGGGCCTGCGGTGGGGGGAGTTAAGCCTGAAGGTAGGTGAGCGGTTTGGGGCTTGAGTTCTGGCACCTTTTTTCTAGAAAAAAAACAATGGCTGCGACAATACAAATAATAGATAATATTAATAAGATGTTAGTACAGTTTGGACCTCCCTAGTCTGGCATCCTTGGGATGTGACCGGTCCCAAACAAGGGAGTTTGCTGGACCAGGGGAGGTCAGACCTTAGGGCCTGGAGAAGGAGGAGTGCCAACTTCCCCACTGGGCTCCCCATTTGTCTTGTGGACTCTGCTACCCCCAGCCTGGTGGCCCCATGGGCTACCAGCCATGAGACTGGTTCTGCTCCTGGCTGCCAGCCACCTCTGCCACTGGGGCACTCTGGTCCAACAACACCCAGGGTCCAGCAGATGTTGCCAGAGCAGAGAGTCCCAGACCAGAGAGGTAAAACCTGTATGCTTTAGATCAGTGGTTCTCAAATTCACCCCGCACCCCCGACCCTCAAAGACCCTTTTAGCATCTGACTAGATGTCTTGGGTCTCTTTCATTTCTGGTAACTGTGGAATGCCACTGCCCATGTAGAAATACCCTTGCCAGGAGGATCTCTCACACATAATTTGTGCAAGATCATTCTGTGCACAGGATGCCATTTTGAGAACAAAATGGCATCTGCCATGTGGCAAAAGTGCCAGAATGTCCTTCTGACATATTCTAGATCTGGCTCACGAGACACACATCTGCAGAACCCACAGTGGACCTCCTGGGTCAGAGAACCACTGCTTTAGGTAAATATCCAAAAGGTTAGGCTGCTTCCCCAAGCCCATTCTCCTAAACTTTTTGAGGCGCTCCCGTAGCTAGTAGCAACAGCCTGGTGAACTGTCCCTTCTGCTGTAATGCTTCCTGCTGATGCACAAGTGATACCATTTGGTATCATGTTTCCTACACTGACCAGAGAGCATCCAAAGGTGCATAAACAGACCTGAGGCAACAGCATTACCCATTCATGTACAGCAGTATCATATTCTTCCCATGCAGGCACAATGACAGCTGCCTCAATCACTCTTTGAAGGTCAGCACCATCGGAAGCAGAATAATGTAGCAGAATGATCTCCCTCTGACACCAGGCAATAGCTAGCTGAAAATTTTCAGTCAAAACCTTATTTTCCCGAAGGATGCAAATTTGGCTTGACAGAAAAATTGTGTGAATTTGTATCTAATTTGCTATACTCTTGGTTAGGAAAAAAAATAGGAAAAACCGGAAGCATTTCGTTTTGACATGCTTGCCAGGAAACCTTTCAATTCTGAATTTAAAACAACTTTGTTTTGCAATTTTAATTCAGTCAAAAATTCAGAAATGAAATGTGTGGTTCAATCTGATATTTTTTTATTACTTCTGACCTCACCAAAAATGTAGTAAAAATTGTTTGTCAAACCAAAATTAATCATTTCATGAGGAATATATTATTATTATTATTATATATTAAAAATATATATTTTTATAGGCAGGTTAAGTAATAATGGGTTATTTGGACAGCTCTTCTCAGAGCTGCCAGTGAAAAGAATTGCGTAACTGCAAATTGTGACCTCTGGTGAAATGGGGAGAAAATATCTTTTACAGGTTTTCACAACAAATGATGACTTTTAATTTTCTCTTTAAAATGCTTGACAAAAAACAAGAAGTTTTCACAAAGTTTTGTTGATTCTAAAAAGCTGTGCTTGCTGTGAAGATGGCGACCTTTTGTTTGAATGAAGGTTAAATATTTGCTTTGAACAAATTCATGGAAATAAATTATTGTCCTTTAAAGGCAAAATTTATGATTTTTCCTCAGGATCTTGGCTGCTGATAAAGTCAGGTCTCAATATTACTGTCACACATGGTTATTGCACATTTCTTCAAAAATGAAGAAATACAGTAATGCGCTTATTTAAAAACAGGCTATTCCCCAGAAGTCCTTTGGGCCAGAAAAGGCATAAAACTCACATCTAAGATATCCTATAAACTCAGGAATAACTGCCTGAGAGTATTATGCTGTCTTTCAATAACTATGTAATATCTCCTTGGAAACGTTGTAATCTAGGCTTCAGTGGAATGAGGTTGCATGGATGGAGCTGAGAAAATAATTTGGCTCTTGGAGCAAATTTAATAATATTATAGTGTGCAGAATATATTCTATTTAGTGGTTTCTTACTGAGACATGGGTAGTGTGTCTGAATTCTCTGTCTACCCATTCGATCTGAACACTGTACAATCTGTAATACACTTGTCTAATGCCCACGGGATGTACGACTATCCCCATTTTTCGCAGGAGGAACTGCAGTACAGCAAGACCCAAGGTAACATTTTCAAAACCACCTAAGTAAATTGGGAAGATGCGTCTCATTGAAAGTACAATGCTCTAAATTGCACTCCGCGTGACTTTCACTACGCTGCGCTAGAACCCATGTGGAGAGTTACTGCAAGCTGGTGAGCTGTAGATTCACACCTAGGCCCACTGAGGGAGAGAAGGATGGAATGGAGGCAGTTGCCCTGGAGCCTGGTGAGTGAAAGGGATCCAGGGTTCCTGGTTGCCATTGTTGCTACTGCAGCAGCACTTGCAGCTGGAGCCCTGTGTCCTTTACGCCTCCAGAGCATTACGCCATACGCCCTGTGCAGCTCTGAGGGCTGGGCATGCTCTAGACACCAGGGCGGGCTCAGCCCCCTCTTTTCTGTTCAAGGCCCCACACTTTCCAGGAGCATGGCAGCCCCCTTCCTACCCTGCCACTTTGCCCAGGGGTCTGCAGAAGCTGTCGTCCCCCCATTCACACCCCTGGCTTGCTGCTTGGTAACTCAGGCTCATCAATGTCTATGTTGCCTTTGAAAATGGAACTGAAGGGTATGTTTGTACTGCACAAGAAAAAAAAAAAGGACCTGTGGCAGCCAGACTTAGAGGCTGTGTCAACTGATTCACGCTTTGTGGGTCTTGCACAGCAAGGCAAAAAAACAACACTGTAGACGTTTGTGCTGGTTTTGAGCCTGGGCTCTGAGACACTCCGCTCACACCAGCTTCCAGACCCTGGGCTTCTGCCAGAGCCCACAGGGTTACATCTCTACATTTAGCCCTGTAGCATGATAGGTGCTTTTGAAAATGTAACAAGGGGGTTTGTCTGTGCCTGTTTTGTTTCGTTTCCATGATATCATACAAGAAAAGATTACTCCAGTAATAGCATCAGTAAACAAAAGATTGGCTGGGGTAACGACAAAAATTGAATTACTCCCAGCACTTCAGTGACTGTAACCTGTGGTAGTTTTACATATCATCCTGAGCTACAGCTGGAAAATAATGGCCTCACTGATATTTAGGTAGTTTATTGTCTGCTTCCTGGATCTAGCCATGAAGGTCCCATCCTTAACGTGCCAATGTTGATAACAATCTGCCAGTTTTTAATCACATGGCTGCTGGAAAAAAACAAGGGCACAATGTGATGCTTGGAAACAAGGCACCATCTCTTGGCAAGGCTTTCACATTCAGCTGAGCCCTGACAATTTCATTGTTGGAAACCTGTCCAACTTACCTATGTGTTGGCATGGTTAAGGCAGGTATTAGATGTAGAACAATGTGTTTAGTGTTTATAAAATGCTTGTAAATTGCTACATGTATTAATCCTGCTTGTGATGTCTGTATTTCATGAAATAAAGTAATACTTGTGGGTTTGCTAGAAAGCTGTAAAATGTTTGGTTTCAGCCATGAAACTCACTAAGCAAGAGAAAACTTTGACTAGTATAAAATGCTAAAGTGCTAAGAAACGTTTTATCTCATGGTTCCCTCCTCTCCCCACTCACCGGAAGGACTATCAAAACTAAATGGGCCATTTGTGGAACATCACAGTACAGAGACTTTAGTAATTGCAGCCAGACAGGCAACATGCACAAGAGCTTTTCTCATCAGCTTGAAAACTGGAAGAAGGAAATGCAAGTGACAGGTTTTTTTCATCTCTTTGCTGTGTGGATTCTGCAAGGCCTGGAACTAACAAAGAGAATCAGACAGCCCCAGGATCATCCTTGGTTAGCTCCAGAAGACGTTCAGTGCTGACAGATTATTACAATGACTCTGTCACCTTTGGAACCATAGACTGTAACTCATTTGTATATATCAAAACAAAAAAGCAGTCCAGTAGCACTTTAAAGACTAACAAAATTATTTATTAGGTGATGAGCTTTCGTGGGACAGACCCACTTCTTCAGACCATAGCCATACCAGAACAGACTCAGTAGTTAAGGCATACAGTCTTTAAAGTGCTACTTGACTGCTTTTTGTTTTGATGGTATATAGACTAACACGGCTCCTTCTCTGTTACGACTCAACATTTGTATATATATGTTGCCTGCTCCAAATGGCTAATTCTCTTTCTGCTGGTTAACGTGACTTTTTCCTAGGGCTGGCATTGGAAGTATCCTGAACCTTTTGTGATCTTTGGTACTTAGCAGTCATCTATCACTAAATTTGCTTGTCAGCATGAACAAGACAAATGGGCGTACGCAAAGAAGGCTGTCTGTGATTCCATGGTAAGACTATTATAGTGCTTCAGATGTTCATGTTTGTTGCTGGGTTGGTGAAATCTAATGATAGAACATACAACCCATCTGGGATCTCTGCCCTGAGGTTGGCATTCATGGTCCTCCACCACTCTAGATAGCCTGACACACAGGAAATCAGCATTTTTTGCTCTGCAATGAAAGTATGAGCCCCCTGACCGCAAAGGATCATAGTTGTATCTGCCAGACACGTAGCAAAAGGCGCTTCTTACCACTGTGAGCCGGGTGAGGTGGCGCATAACAGAGCCATCAGTGATGTCTTTAATCATTTACTATGAACTGCAGGGAGAACAGGTGGGGGGATGGGAGGAGGGGTGTGGAAGGGAAGAAGGCCATTTGGCCTTGGCTTCAAGCTCTAAAGGGGCTTCAAATTTAGACACGTGGTTTCTTTTTTTTGGCATTTGATAAGTTTTTATGAGCATTCCTCCATAATTAGTGCATTTGAAAAAACAAAACAAAACAAAACAAAAGGCTAGAAAAGGATTTGTGGTGGTAAATATATATATTCAAATTATGTCCCACTCCTTTTTGGTGCCTTATTTTGTTTTCATGTGCCAACATTCTTAAACTTGTGGCTAAGGGGCCACAAAAGCAGGACGTGGCTGGGCCTCTCTAGACCCCCAGTTGAACTGTTCTTCCTTTACCCTTTACCGTGATATTTCAAGCTATATGAACATGTCCTATGTTTTTGAACCCACCTTCACTGTGGGCCTAGGTTGATTCTGAAATAGGCTGGATTTGCCCACACCTCAGGCAGTGATTTGAACCAGATAGAAGAGCTGATCCTACAATGTGCCAAATGCTTTCTGAGAAGTAGTGAGCACCATTAAACTCCCCTGAAGTCAATGGAAATGGAGGGCATCAGCTCCTCATTGTATTCCCTGTGGCTGAGCAGAGAACTTGGCCTACTCTGGTAACCAAGCTATTTAACAGAGTGACACCAGGCTTCCTGCCGCAGATCATGGTACTGTCCATGCCAGTACCAATAGGTTTTTAAGGGTGTGGCTCCATCCTGCAATGCAGGTCACTTTGACACCGTCACCTACTCCATCACCTGTGTCTATAGCAAACAATGAATCTCTCTCTATGCTTGTAAAAGATTTATGACTCAGGGAGTGGATGATAAATGTTTCCAGTCCCTGGATGCTTGAAGAGCAGTTCCTTTCACTCACATGGTTAAAATTGATCTTTCCGTTGTCTCTTATATGGAAGGCCCAAAACTAATGATGTTAGGTAATCAATATGAAAAGCCGAGCATAAAGAATTAGATTAAGAATTTATTGGATTGCTGTGACACAAGGCTCTAGATGGGAAGAGATCTCTGCTGACTGGGCAAGTCAAAGACTGTCTAGCCCTAGGGTATTTCACCTCCCCCTGTAGTCATGGCTGCAGCCGTGTGGTCTCCTTTCCAGTAAAAATAAAATAAAAGAACAAGAAAAGAAAAATCACACACAAAGAACAATGATCCAAATATTAGAAGACTAAGAAGCCCCGTTTAATATGCAGCATGGCCATCCATTCAGGAGTAAACAATATCAGTAGCGGGTGAACAGCCTGGAGACCAGGCTTAAAAAACTCCCCGAGGAAAGTCCCAGACGTTGCTAGGGAAGCTGTCTAACCTTGCACTATCTCACATGGTGGCATCTGCAGCAGGCAATGAAAACATGTAAACATGCTGCACATTTTGTGACTCCCCTTCCCATCTCAAATGAGATCCATCTTGCCGTCATACAGAGATGAGTTCTGCACATTTAGCAATCCTTTTCAATGGTTGTGTTTTACCACATGCAGCAATGCGTGGATTTCTGCAGTTACCACGTTGTTGCTGCTCTGATTAGTAGTTGCTGTCTACTTTTCATAGTAATTGATTTTTCCATGGGAACATATGTCATATTTTGACTTTTCACTGGCTCCTCTTCATTTTCTCAGATTCCCCTTGCTATTTTGGAAAGTTCCAGAGCTTTTGTGTCTGTCCGACATGAAATTATATTAGTATTGTAATTGTAGCATTTCTCAAGGAGAGAAAGATGTAGATGGTTGTGCTATACTCGCCACTTCTTCATCTTTCTGGACAAGCGCGAGAGATGAGGGAAAGGGAAGAAATCGGCAGACATTACCATTTGTGAGGGCATATGCTACAACTTCTCTCCCCTTTAATCTGAGCACTGAGCACTATGTTATCTACTACATTTTGCTTTGCATTTTAGTTTTTCAGGCAGGATATATTTGAAGTTCTCGTGATTTTTCTTTTTCACTCCAGGTCATACTATACTGAAAAGAGTCAACTTATGAAAAACTGTCGCCATGTGTTTTTCACTAGAAGAAGAAACTATTCTCATGCATCCTCATGGAAGATAATGTATTTACTGGATGCTGAAGGATGTACTGCATTTTTCTTGCATATATATATTTACCAGGGACAAGCCTGAATTCAAAACCTGGACCTAGAGTTGGATCCTAATTTGCAATATAGTTCTGGTCAAAATCCAAAGACCCTATCTTTTGGCAAAAACTCAGATTTGTTTCTAGATCAGTGGTTTTCAGTCAGTGTGCTGTGGCATGCTGGTGTGCCATGAGAACTCTCCAAGTGTGCTGTGAGATTTTGTTAATTTCGCCTCTCAGTGGCTCTGTGCCAAGCCACCCTGGGGGTTGGGGTGTAATTGATGATCCAGTGCCAGAAAGGCTGCCTGAGCCCCAGCTGTTGTGGGGTTTGTCGCCACTGTGAGGGCAAATGCTAACCCCACAAGACCCTGTTTGTTCTGGGAGGAAGCTGAAACTCTGCTTCCCAGCCTGAATGAGCTGGCTGGGAGCCCATCCCCACTGCTTACTGTGGCAAGCAGGAGAGAGGGAGGGCAGGAGCTCACTGGAGCTGGGATGTGGTATAAATGCCATGTCCTGGCTCCAGTGGGCTGGTGAGAAGGGCAACCTGCTTTCAGTGGTTACTCATTTACTCAACATCCCCAGCATGGCACTGAGCAGATTTTGAAAATGTGTCTGTGCTCGTTGCCTAAGACGGCATATTCTGTGGTGGATTTCAACCATTAATGCATTTGATCCTCGTTTTGCTTGTTGTATGCACTACTGCATTGCAACCTTCTCTGGCAGGACTGTAACCACAGTAAAGGTAAGTAAGTGTGACATTTATGAGCAATTGAGTCAGCTGAAAAAAGTGGGTGTGCTGCCGATCTGTGTGTCTCATCGAAGTGTGCTGTGTTAGTGAAAAGGCTGGGAACCGCTGTTCTAGATTACAAAGGAGATGAGTGTTCAGACTGATGTTTGGCATCTGTCCCTCAGAGAGAGAGAGAGTTAAATTCAAACTGGTAAGTAGATTTTGAATTTTGATCTGGGATTTTGGTTTAGGTCCCTCCAAATATAGGCCCAGATCCTCCAATGTAATTAGGTACAAAACTTCCAATGGAAATTAGACACCTAAATAACTTTGGCTGTGCCTACACTTCCATTCCTCTTTTGAAAGAGGCATGCAAATGAAGGAAATTGAAAATGCAAATAAGGCACTGATTTACATATCTGGCACCTTATTTGCATATTCTCTTTTTGAAGGAGCTTCTTTTGAAGAAAGCAAGCAGTGTAGATGGGGCTCTTTTGAAAGTAAGCCCCATCTTCGAAAAAGCCCTGTCTACACTGCTGTTGTTCTTACTTTTGAAAGAAGCTCTTTCAAAAGGACAATATACGAATGAGTAGCCAGATGTGTAAATCAGTTCCTCAGCTGCGTTTTCAATATACTGCTTTTGCATGCCTCTTTCAAATGAGGAATGCAAGTGTAGACGCAGCTCCCAAATATCTGGGCTTTTGAAACCAGTGATAGGAACCTGAGAAGTATAGTGCTTAGTTTTAGATGTTCAAAGCATGGGGATTTAGCCTTCTGCCTTCCATTAATTTCATTTGAAGGTGTGTAGCTATTTTCCCATAATTGCTCTGAAAATTTCAAAGATTGCTATTAAATACATTACAGAACATATAATCTTGCCTAATTTAGCTCTTACATGGCATTTTCCATTGACTGATGTTAACATGCTTTGTACAAGAAAGTTATCAGTATTCTCATTTTACAGGTGGGAAATGGAAGCCAGATGAAGTAATTTCCCCTAAGGCATACACACAGCAGAATAAGGGCTGAAACCCAGGGGTTGTGATCCCTAGAGCTTCATCAGTGTAGTCCCAGTTGCCACCTGGTACAATTTGCTAGCCTTGTTTAGTTCTGCACAAAGGATAGGCTCCTTCTGCTTGGTTCATCCTCTTTCTGCTGATCTTGAGGAAGAAATTTTACCCTTTACCTCCCACTATTATGTCTATGTCCTAAACCCCATTATACTGTGCTTTTAGCCCCAACGTATTTCCCTATACCCTGTTACCAGAAGTCTAGATCATTCACTATGAATGGCGTGATGTAGGCAATAAAAAAATAAAGCCCTTACCTCAAATAACGGGCTGAAGCAGGAAGCCAAAATTAGTGACTCACCACCTCATGAGAAATCTGGATTAATTAGATCCCTTTCAGCTCCTGTCTCTTCCCCCTCCTCACTTCCAAATGCTGTGTAAAAATTATTGTGTGGCACCAAATTAGACCTCATTACTTGGTGAGTCATTCCATCCAGACCTCCCTTACATAGTAATGAGGTCTGATTTATTGTGATCATTATTCAGGCGTTACAGATCACTAAAAATGTGCTCTGCCCACACATGTCCTCCGAGCTAATAAATGTTCTTATGAGAAATATTTTGAATAAATTAGCCTTCCGTTTGGCTCAGTAACTTAAATCACATTAATGTAGTTAATGCACATAGTACTGTGGTGGTAAAGCCTTAGTGGGTGAAGGATGAGAAAGAGGAATTAAAAGAACCACTGACTTTCTCAGCCCAAAGATTCCAAATGAAGGATGGGACTGTGGGGCAGAAGGATGAAGCCAGCAACAGCAGAAACTCCCTTAGAAAATATTGTGTAAAATCCAGCCTGCTCTGAGATCCCAATCCAAATGCAAATGAAATAACTGAAAGACTCCCATTGAATATTATGGGCTTTGGACCATGTCCCAACTGAGCACAAGTGATCTGGGGATATACAGGTGCATGTATATTTCATGTACACACACACACAACTTTCTCTCTTTCTGTACTTGTGAGAAGCACTAGGAACCTAGCAGGATTAGGTCTTTATTGTATAGCCTGGGTATAGGCATGGCTGAGTTTATGGACACTCATGGTCCATCTATATTAGGAGAAATTGAGGTTTGTCAGAGCTAGGTTGATGGCACCCATAAATTCTAAATGGCTTATATACTGATATAGGCGAAAAAATTTCAAAAGGCCTATATCGATTCTGAGTGCAAGGGGATACTCTCAAATCAGATGATTATTTGTAAAACGTTGATTATTTATTTTGTCAGCAAGATTAAAAAAATGAAATGGTGCTTCACTCTGGAAAGATGATTGACTTCAGGTAAAAGGGGCTTAAAAGAAAAAAAAATCCTCTAACCCATTACACAGAATGCTTTACTTACTAATCCATAACAAATCTAATAATAGATTTACATTATTTATAGAATTAATTGTGGATTCTTCTGCCATAAAGCAGTTGTGCTGGACTGTTTTAAAAAGTACGGAAATTAGATGAAATGAGGCGCCTTGAATTATCCATGAGCACTCAGTTAATATAATCAATACTTCAGCCATTACAGGTTGACGTTACCTCTCAAGACTATTTTCTAACTTAATGAGATTAGAAACAATAAGCTGGTATTATTTCTTTGTGAATTGGGACCTCTGACCTAGTAATTTAATGGCTTCATTATTACAGCTGTGGAATGTAGGAAGGCCCAGCGTGCACCATATGATCACAACTGTGTTTTGTTCAAATTATGTGATTAGGAAAAAAAATAGAGTTTTTCTTCAAAGGGATGAGTTTGATGTTTTTCAATAGCTATGACATGACATGCCAAATACAAGAATTATTTTAAGTCTGCTCCACTGATCTGTAGTAGTCGACACTGTGCATTAATAACGGATGGGAGGTACACAGGAATTTGAAAAATCGTGTCAAAAAAAGGAAAATTATTACTTATTTTCCAGTTTCATTTGCACATTTTGGGAGACCTGGTACTGTGAGTAGCTGGAGCTCTCTATGTGCCTGCCTCTTGGTAGCAAATGGAAATGAAACACATTTGCTTCAAAGTGAGAAGGATACGCTTGTGGTTCATACACTAGACCAGTGTTCCCTTAAGCAATGCACTTGTGCAGCTGCTCAGGAGAGCTTCCAATGCCTCTACCGGACTAGCAGAGCACCCAGCAAGGTTTGTGTTTCTCAGGGAGGTGCACTTTTGCACATAACGAAATTTATTTTGCACGTGATGGAAAAAAATCCTCACATGGACAGAAAGGTGGAGTGGGAACATAGCACTAGACTGTGACTTACAGACTCTGAGTTGAGTTCTTGGCCATAGACTTTCTGTATTATCCTTGAGAAGTCACTTAATCTCTCTGGATGAAATCTTGGCTCCATTGTAGACTTCAGTGGGGCCCCTATTTCACTTTCATGCATCATTTCCCCATCTGTTAGTGAGATAAGGATACTTTATTCCTCCTACCTTTGGTCTGTCTTGTCTACTTAGAGCAGAAAACATTTGGGACAAAGACAGTCATTTACTATGTGCATGTGCAGCTTCTAGGGCAGGGATCAGCAACCTTCGGCATGTGTCCCAAGAGTAGCAATGCAAGATGATTTTCATCAGCATGTGAGGTGGGAGTTGAGCCCCACTCCTCCTCCCTCATGCAGCTAGGAGCTTGCTCAAAGCCATGTTGTCTGTAAATTAACAAAAGGCCAGCTAATGCTACCAACCACCACCTAAATGGTACAGCTCTGCATCTTCATTTATCTATTAATGCGGCTATTTTAAGTAGGACGCTTAATGACTTTAAATAGTATCATCTGCACTTGGACTGTACATAGCGGTCAAAAGATCAAATTTTGGCACTCTACCTTGGAAAGGGTGCTGATCCCTGTTTTAGGGTCATGGGGTCCTCATCTCAGCAGAAGCTTGTAGCGCTACCTTCATGTGAACAATAGTAGTAATAAGAAAGGCCTTCATTCTGTGAAGTGTGTGATAAGTGGACACACAGTAGAGGGGTAGCCATGTTAATGTGTATCCACAAAAACAATGAGAAGGCCTGTGGCACCTTATAGACTAACAGTATTTTTGGAGCAAAAGCTTTCATGGACAAAGACCCACTTTGTCAAATGCATCTGATCAAGCGGGTCTTTCCCCATGAAAGCTTATGCTCCAAAAAATGCTGTTAGTCTGTAAGGTGCCAGTGGACACATGGAGAAGGATGGTCCCCCTGCCATTCTGGAAAAGGTTTAAGAATGAGCCCATATTAATATAATAGCTCTTGGATGTAAAACAAATCGCTCCAATTCCATGTGCACAGAGAGGTACATGTCATAAACACCATCTCTTCGGGTGACACCTTTGTCAGCCTCACACAGGCTGTTTCTACACAGGCCACTTCCTTTGGAAGTGGTGTGCTAATACAGGGAGCGAAAGATGCTAATGAGGCATGGATGCAAATTTCTCACACCTCATTAGCATAATGTCATGTGATTTGGAGTCCAGAAGACCATTCTTCCAGACTCCAAAACGCCATGTAGAAGGGTGGCTGCCGGGGGGGCGCTTTGAAAGGAAGTCCTTTCATTGGGAGGTCCCTTCTTCCCAAAAATTTTCGGGAAGAAGGGGTCTCCGGAAGAAGGGCTTCCTTTCGGAAGCCCTTCCCGGAGGCTGCGCTTTTACATGGCGTTTTGGAGTCCAGAAGAACAGTCTTCCAGACTCCAAATCACATGATGTTATGCTAATGAGGTGCGGGAAATTTGCATCCATGCCTCATAAGCATCTTTCTCTCCCTGTGTTAGCACACCACTTCCAAAGGAAGTGGTCTGTGTAGAAATGGCCACAGAGAGCTAATCAATTGACTGAGCGCAGGGAGTAGGTGATCCTCTTATCCCAAGTCAGGCTGAAGCACGTGGTTAGATGGAGGGGGGAACTCAGCACAGCCACCGCCTGACTGCACCTGTTAAGCGGAAAGCAGAAGACAGACTCGTTCACTTCACACAGGAGCTAAGTTTTCTTTAGCAAGGGGAAATAACAGATAGGCTAAAGAAGCAGTTGATCCCAGGGAGATCTGCATAGTGCAACTGCTAGACTGAAGCTGTAAAGTATCTGTCGCTGGTGTGGGGAGTGGAACACAGAGACAAAGGGCAGCCTTTGCCCACCATGTGGGAAGACTCCCTTGGGTGCCTACCCTCATGCCAACTTATTTGTTGGGGTGTAGGGGCAAATCTCTGGAACACCCCCTCATGGGAAGTCAGTCCCATGATGAAGGCCAGCTTTACTCAGTCCTTGCCATCAAAGAGTGCAGAGAAGTTGACTGTGGATCTCTCTAGCTTAAGGGCTAATTAAGGGTTAATTCTGTTTGTGCCTTTCCCTCTCTTGCCCTTCCCTTCACAGGGCAAGCTGCTCACGCTTCAGCCTCAATTCAAGAAACCAACAAAGCCCTAACATCTGACCCTGCCATAGACAGCTTTCATAGTGTATGCTTTCCTCCTTCCCACCTTTCCCCAGTAGGTTTGCTGGGGAATATCCTCACCCATTTCACAGCTATTTGAAGCAAAAAAACAAAGTTTATTCAAGTGGACTTTGATTCAGTTATCACCATTTAAAAAAGCTCTCCAGGAGGTGTTCTCTGAATTTGCAGCCAAACCCCAAATGTATTTGTGGTATTGACATGTGCAGGGCAGGTCTTTTCCTATTCTTTAGGGGAACATAACCTGAAATGACCTAGAAACATGGAAGATTTGTTAACTGTCTCTCCGTACACATGGGCGGAAACCTCTCCCGCTGAAAGAAAATGTCTGTGGCATGCCCGGCTATTGTTCTTCAGATAACACAGTATAAAGGGTGTGGTCAAATTCATGAAACATGGGCCGAATAAGGTCGGTGAGCCTGGACATTGGGTCATTAAATAATATTCAAGTTAGCTGTGATGGACTCCAAACCCCAGGCTTTATGAAAATTGAGTTATAAACATAAAAATACAAAACTCAGAGATGCTTTGGACAAAATACTATCAATTGCAATGTTACAGTCTGCTGTATCTGTATATTTTATTATTGTGCATGTATTATTCTTGTATATGAAGTTAGACATACGGACTGCCTGTCTTTTTCAAGGTTGTTAATGTGCGAAGGAGCATAACTGATCCCTCCACCACACCGTCCGACTTTTATGACTGGGCGATCAACTTAACAACTTGTAAACAGCATTGTTTGTCCTCTACGTCTAGAAGGTGGTTGGTGCTAGAAAGACGTGTGACCTTACCTCGTGGAACTGAAAGCCATTTTGGTCCAGAATTTTTCCATGGGAAGAGGGATTGTAAAACAAGGTTTCCTGCTCCATGAGGAGGTCTGTTTAAGCACTGGGAATCTACCAGGTCTTTGTCTTCAGCCTGCTTTGGAATCTGCCTGACATACCCTAGGAAGAACAAAAGAGCTATGAAAGGCCCTTGACCCAAATCAGAGAAAAAGAACAGCTCTGCTTTGAAGATTTGACCTGACCTGATAACAGCTCTTTAGGGTAACAACCTGTATGCAATAAGTCTCTGAGGCTATGTCTACACTACCAGAGAAATTCAAATTTAAGGCAGTTAGGTCATTGTACTAAGTGACTGTCTTCCCTGTAAATACCATTAGCTTGATTTAGGGAGCACTAATATCGATATCATAACATCGTTGAAACCGGCTGGGTGCAGCGTCAAGTTTGAATTTAAAAGTTAGAGTGAAGGTTGGAGTGGAAGCGCCATGTCTTTGAATTGAATTCACTAGCCTCTAGAGGCTGACTGGCACTGCTGCACCTGTCTCCTGGCTCTCTACCACTCGCAGGAGCTGGGAAACTGACTGGCGCTGCTGCACCCGGCTCCCTGATGCACCTGGCTCCCGGTTCAGGCATGTCAGGTGCAGCAGCACTGGTCAGTTTCCTGGTTCTCCCAAGCTGAAAGGACCTGGCAACCAGGCAGCTGAATGAGTGCTGCTGGCAGCGGGCATGCAGCAGGTCCTGGTGGGAGGGCACAGAATGTGAGACTGAGGGAACTGTGGGATAAGTTCCCACCATGCACTGCTGCAACAGTCAATGTTTGGCCATTCAGTGTGGCAGCATTAACTTGATTTTGCATGGACTTTGTGGGGAAGTGAGGATACTCAAAATCAGATTTATAAAACCCAAGCTGTGTCTACACGTGCACGCTACTTTGAAGTAGTGGCACTAACTTCGAAATAGCGCCCGTCGCGGCTACACGCATCGGGCGCTATTTCGAAGTTAACTCCGATGTTAGGCGGCGAGACGTCGAAGTCGCTAACCTCATGAGGGGATCGGAATAGCGCCCTACTTCGACGTTCAACGTCGAAGTACGGACCGTGTAGACGATCCGCATCCCGCAACGTCGAAATTGCCGGGTCCTCCATGGTGGCCATCAGCTGGGGGGTTGAGAGATGCTCTCTCTCCAGCCCCTGCGGGGCTCTATGGTCACCGTGGGCAGCAGCCCTTAGCCCAGGGCTTCTGGCTGCTGCTGTGGCAGCTGGGGATCCATGCTGCAGGCACAGGGTCTGCAACCAGTTGTCGGCTCTGTGTATCTTGTGTTGTTTAGTGCAACTGTGTCTGCGAGGGGCCCTTTAAGGGAGCGGCTTGCTGTTGAGTCCACCCTGTGACGTTGTCTGCAGCTGTGCCTGGCACCCTTATTTCGACGTGTGCTACTTTGGCGTGTAGACGTACACTCGCAGCGCCTATTTCGATGTGGTGCCGCGCAACGTCGAAGTTGAACGTCGACGTTGCCAGCCCTGGAGGACGTGTAGACGTTATTCATCGAAATAGCCTATTTCGATGTTGCTACATCGAAATAAGCTATTTCGATGTTGGCTTCACGTGTAGACGTAGCCCCAGTGTTTTAAAATTGAATGTAATAACATTGAATTTAGATGATAGCCTTAGGGAAGTTAGAACTAGCTGTACATTTTCTTTGCATTTCAGTTAGGTAACTACTTTAATCTGTGTGGTTTCACTTATACCAACTTATATCCTACTTTTATACTCAATAAAAACCCTTTTGTTTATGATCAAGCCCAGTGTAAATAATTAGTAACTGTGATAGGGGCCACCACTGTGCATATCTCTCTTTCACTGATAAAATGGCTTACCTGATGAACCCTCTCTGTGCATGTTTTGCCCAGAGAAAGATGTGTTTATGGGGGTTTGATCACTTTTGAGGGTTGATTTCTTTGGTGCTGTGTCCCAGATCTGAAGTAAATCAGTATCTGCATTGCTCTGCAGGGGGACTGCTACCCCAACTCTGTGCCTTGGCTGGGGGAGACAAGAGGATCTGGCCCAGCAGGACAGGGTGGTGGGAAGCCCCAGAGAGCAAGAAGGTAGATGTTAGTGGCATGATCAGCAATTGGGAAACATTGCTAAGGGGTCTTCTGTGACACCACCCCATCACATTGGTGTCCTAGTTTTGTTTTTGGTTCTAGTTACATGACCAACAAGCTGCCCAGAGTATTGAGCCCTCAGTCAGTCTTTCCTGGAAGAGAGAGAAAACATCTCTGTGTTCTTCCTCAGAAATGTTTGCTTGTCAAATGAATGAGAAATGTGAATCCAGAGATTTCCCTGTGTCATGGGATAAAGTCTTGGTGGACTGCCCTACTGCTGCTGCTTACCCCACCCAGTGAACCCACACACCGGCATGGGCCTGTGAGAACCACACAATGATCCACCATGCCTGTGCGACAGTCCAACTCTCTCAACCACTCGCTCAACCATCAGCCTGAGCTGCATCTGGTAGGGGCTTAGTGGGTACATTTTTGCTACTGGATCCTTCCTGAGATGCCACATACTTTTAGAGAGAGTGTAGCTCTACTTTCATTTCATTAAATGTTATGTTTTCTGCACGGTTTAAGAGCAAGAGACGCATCTTGAGGTGCCACTTGGGAGCAAAGTTACGCCAAAATTGCATTATTTGGCAATTTGATAAGGTTCACATTAAAGCTGTTTAATCTGGGGACATTTTTATCCTAGTAATAATACATAGTGGTCTGCAAACATTATTTTATTCTCACTACACACTTGGGGCTTTGTTATTCTAAGCTTACAGATGAGGACTGAAACACAGTTATATTTATGGACACATGCAACGCCACAAAAGAAATTAGGTGCTCCTATCTCTCAGTTCTGTGTTCAGACCTCTAGACCCTAATACTCTCATGAATTACCTTGGAATAGAAAGGGCCGATCCATGTGCTTTCCATTTTGACAGTTTAGTACTTTCTATCTGATTGCACTCCAGCTGTTTTGTGATGCCATGAACTAACAAAAGCTACTGTTCCACCCATCAGAAGGACACAGGAGTTTCAAATACAAGAGCATCACTTGATTGACAGTGCTTTCAATCAGAAGTGTAATCATTTGATAATTTTTGCTGTTAAAAATATTTTCACTCTTGCAATAAAAAATTCACTTCTGTGTTGGAAACACTTATTTCTGTAGCAGACACATAATATGATTCAATTTCAGCATTAAATTATTTAAGTCCAGGTTGGTAGAGGGATATACAGCCTGAAGTACCATTGTGAGCTTCACGGAACTGGGTTTACAGAAATACTGGCTCATTAAATGGTATTTTATATTTTCACTCATCCTGTTGGCCTACTCAGTGCTCCTGTAGGTATACGGTTAACATGATTAAAAAGTCTCTGAGCACTGCAGGTTTACATCAGAGACAGGGTTCTGCCTGCCGCAAATGCTTTAGACACAATGCACCTTCCTTGAGGAACTGAGCCTAGTCTCTGGTTAATGTCTCAGGAACAGCCTGTTAAGAGTGTTACTACAAATTAGAGTCTGGATCATTCTAAAACGAAAATAGACTTCTTTCATCTTCCAGATGGCTGTCTGATTGGGAACTGGGAAGGATCACATTTCAGGTTGTGACTTAATGATTCAGGACAATATTTATGGTTATTACCTGACAGAGGGCAGTGAGGAAAATTAAAGCACAGCCCCAAGCTTCATTTATGACAAAAAACAAATTCATGACAGTTCGGTATATTAGAGGTGGCATCTTTAGCTCAGGGCAAAGTCCAGACACAGCCCCGCATCTGAGGCAGACCTGCCAAGTACGGCCATTAGAGCCCAGCAAAAGCGAAGTTAGCTATGAGACCTTTGATATATGTGTTATCATCAAAAGCAATCTAGTGCTTCCCTTGGAGGAGGTCTTATGTAGCAAGATATAAATAGGAGTGAAAGATTTTAGAGTAGACAAAGAACATAATTATACAGTGTATTTGTTTGATGGCTGCACTTGTCTGAAATATTGTTCTTTGGGTCCTTGTTCTAACAATATTGTAGTCATGGATAATCCCTTCTTGAGAAAGAAAAGGAGTAATTATACTTGCCAGTTGTGAATGCCTTTTTAATGCATGATTTTGCATTATATACTCATGGCAGCAATATTCTTTGTGATATGATTCAGGGAGAGGAGGGATCTTTTGGAATAGATGGCGAAGGTGGTTGGAGAAATCAAATTTAAGCCAGAGCTCCTGTAAGTAACTCTAGATTGCCTTCAAGAATGGATATTTACGTGCATGTCTCACTACATTAATTCTTCATTTTTCAAATGAAACAAGCCATCACATTTTTATAAGTGCAAAAGGGAAATGTCTTTTATAAATCTGACCTAACTGTATAGCTGTTAAGATCCATGCAAATCAGGTATGAACTGCCAGACTTCTTAATCAAACAAACAATGATTTTGGAAGCAAAATGTCAAAAGAAAACATAGGAAAAAATGGTAAGCTAAACTAAAATAAGTTCTTGGAGTTGTCAGATAGTGATAAGTGGGATAATGTTCCAGTTAACTTTATCTTATTTTTAGGAAAAAATATACAGTACACATATGTTAAATATTACTCCAAATCCACAATACCATATTTATTATTTAAGAAATATTTTCCCCATGAAATGGGTACCCTGAGTTCTTACTGGAGTGGAACATCCTTATTCCATCATAATTTGTTTCTAGTCTTGTCCTCTCACTACACCAAACACCCGTCATTTCAATGCTTTTCCTTCCAACACAGGGATGAAGGACAAAGAACCTCATTGACTATGATGCTTGATGCTCCTTGTCACAAATCTGGAATGCAAATATGGACCCCTCAGATGGCAGCATAATGTGCTAACATTGGCTCACTAGGGATATCTTTACATTAAACTTTGTGTTTGCTGGTAGTGTCTTTGAGTTGGACGATGTCTCCCAAGCTTCCAACAGAGACTGGGACAAGCGCACTGGGAATTAGGTGCCTAAATCCACATAGGCAGTTTTGAAAATCCCAGCCGTCATATTTAACAGAAAAGGACAAATATTTTGCATGTACCATTCACAATGGGTTTTGATTATATAATAAAGGTGTCTATTTTGGGGAGAGCAACACACATTTTACCTTTACCTTTTTAAATTAGATGAATGTTATGCAATGAAAATGCTATGCAGTCTTAGTCTGTTCCATTCTTTTATTGTTCCTGTGATCATAGTATTGGGCTTTCTAGCAGGTTAAGGACGATAGGGCCTGGTCCACAGCCCCCTGAATCTTACTAGGGATCAGACCCATAGTGAGGAACTAAAAGCTGTGACTTGAAGCAGGCATGCAAATTCATAGAGATCTGATATTTCCCCTTAATCCAGACCTGTAGCACCTCTGAAGCAACATTTCATTGGGATCTCCTAATCAGAGTTCTTGTTGCGAAGTGATTCTGTGAGGGGGATTATAAGAGGCTGGCTGTGTTGTGTCTGCCAAACTCATTGGCTGCATCTATACTAGGAAGTTTTCTCAAAAGATATTTTGAAAGAAGGGGGCTCTTTCAAAAGACCCCATGGAGTGTCTACACGCTAAACGTGTTCTTTCGAAAGGAAACTGAAAGAATATGGTGGTCCTTTCAAAATCACTCTTCCTTTCCCATTTTTGAAAGAAAACATGTAGACACTCCGCAGGGCCCTTCTTTTGAAAGGGCAGTCCTCCTGGGGCCTGATTTTTCTATCCCTAGCCAGTTCCTTCGAAAGAGCGGGACCTATGTGGACGCTCTCTTTTGAAACAGCAGATCACTCTTTTGATGCCCCTTTTTGTGCATGGACGCACTCTTTCAAAATAAGTTCTTTTGGAAGAGATCTTCTGGAAGGGCTTCTTTCGGAAGATCTCAATCGTGTAGATATAGCAATTGTCCCAGACCAAATGAAAACCTAGAGGAGAAGTCCCTTGGGCACCCCAGGGTTGGAACTGTTTCATTTGTAAATATTTTGAATACTTTTGTATTACATTTGTAGCCCCATTTCCAGGTCTTTCATGTAGGGTTTGCATGCATGATTCATCTCTGTCATAGAAGACGATACATTTGCACTCTAAGATCCATAAATCTGTATTAATTCATGACATATATGAGCAAATAAAAATGGGTTCCTCTAAGCTTACAGAAACTTTTTAATAAACTTTTAAATTTTAAGAGTAACTAAAGTGTACTAACATCCAGAAATTAAACAGTGCACTAACATTGAGTGGACCAGTATCACGGAATGTTACAGTGGGTGATAGCCATAGAATGTTAACTCTAGTCTTTTAGTTCCAAGGTCACCTTTCTCACCTCTGCCAGCACAAACTGAAGCACAGCAGCAGTGAAATCCAGACTATCCAGCAGCATTTTCAAGTGGTAAAGTAGCAAGTGGTGCCGGTCTCTTGTCAGCCACTGCTGAGCTAATACGTGTTTGAATGAGCCTGAGCTTCAAATGCAGTGCTCACCACTCGTGACTGTGACTGGCAGTGGGAGCAGAACCCTCAAAGTTACCCACATACTAGGAAAAGTGTCCTTCAGGTCTGCCTCAGGAATGAGTTGGAGAACTTGGAGGAGAGTAAAAACAAGAAGAAATCCTATGGCACCTTATACTGACAGATTTATTGGAGTACAAGCTTTCGTGGGCAAAGACCTGCTTTGTCACATGCAGCGTGTCTGACAAAGCGGGTGTTTGCCCACAAAAGCTTATGCTCCAAAAAGGTGCCGTAGGACTTCTCGTTGTTTTTGTGGATTCAGACTAAGATGGCTACCCCTCTGATACTTGGAGGAGAGTGCTTCTCAAGTTGCAAAAGGTGGCTGCTGTTGTCCAGGTCTACAGAGAGATCTTTATCACTGATGTCTGAACATTCCCTGTATGTAAGCATCCAGTGAAATTCTGTACAGTTGTTCAAGAGTGTTTTTCCTCTACGTCATTAGCACACTAAGGTCACACAAAGACACCTAGGTCTTCTTGTGGAGCTTCATTTGTCTGAACCCTTCTCTGATGAACACTCAAGCAGTATCAATGAGTGAGCAAAAAACCTTCGTCTTGAATTTTCTTCTGAGCTTCCCAGCACATCAATTTCTTCAGCACTGGGGCAGTCACTACTGATGCATGTTGCTCTGTTACCTGTATTTTCCCACCAAATTTACCCCTTGCTGCAAAATTGATTGCCATTGAGCTCTTTCGCTTCCTATACTGAGGTCTTGAAGGCTTCTTCGGGGACATATTTTATTTTCTACTGGGGGAAAACAGAGGGAAAAACAGTCTGTTTGACAGTATAAGGGTATGTCTACTCTAAAGAGTTATTCTGGAAGAGATTATTTCAAAATAGTCCTTATTCCCTGTCTACACAATCCCTGTTTCAGAATATCTAGGTGCTATTCCTCATACAATGAGGTTTACCAAATTCAAAATAAGGAGCCCACTATTTCAAAATTATTTCTAAATACTGGGTGCATTGTGCAGACTCTCACCAGCTTATTTTGAAATAGCAGCTGTTTTTTATAAAAATAACTTTGCTGTGTAGCTATACCCTTAGGCTATGTCTAGACTAGAGGGTTTTGTCGACAAAACCAGTCCATTAGCCTCCGTACCAGCTGTCTTACAATTTCCTTCTTTTTTAGACCCCAAGAACTAGCAATTCTCAGATATTTTTAATGCTTTCTTAATTACATAGCATTGTATACCTCATTAACAATATGTATCCAGTATATTATTAAAGAAAAAGTATATAAACTATATGATGTTGTGAGTATTGGCAGCTCAGTGTGAAATTACACAAGGAACAGAATACTGCTGTCTGCAAAACCCATATTCTTGTCATTTTTATGGCAACATTAGATAGTAAAATCAAGAGATCTATGCCTAGAATAACAACAGTATCTTCTCCCAGGCAAAAGAGAAGGGGCAGAGAGGAGGGATACAGAGAATGATGTATGAAACCTCTTGTCTAGGCAAACAATCTACATACATTAGCATTTTCATGGAAACTTTGCCACAAAATGTTGCCTTCATTAAAGTTGGGAGTTGGTGGCATACCTTGTTTCTCCACCTTTTGTTCAGTTGCCTCTTTAAAATAAGAAGAGGGAATGCTTAAACGTGTTTGGCAGCATAGTTTCTACTTATTTTACTGTATTTTATTTCAAGTGACTGAAATTTACTAATAAGAGCTTGACATTAATGAGAGTTAAACATTCACATCAAAGGGAGAATAAGCCCCAGAATGTTTTACTGGAATAAATCCAGGAGCCAGCTGCCATATGGTAGAACAGAAATATGATGATGCTATCAGCAACCTTTGAAAAAATGTCTGAGGGCCATGTTTTGTCTAGTCTTTATGTAGGTGGAGAATGAAGAGGCTCCACTCACTGGCCTGCACTACAGAAAAGATCGTGTCACAGGCTGGCTGGTTCTTTAAAGAGAGTTGGGTTTAGCTTTGCCTGTAAAAGATCAGCTATCCTCCACTCTGATCCTACTCTGGTCCATTATCAGGCCCACCTGGGAGGGAGCCAGCTGATTTCCTTAAAGGGATGGAAGCACCCAGCTGGGGAGAAGAACTGCAGGAGGGAGGGTGCCCTCCATCACTGGTCCTGAAAGGAGATAGTAGTAAGGAAGAAGGTGACTCCTATGGCAGGCCCTGGAGAAGGATAAACTCCAAACAGGACATCTGGAGGGAGAATGGGAATAGGGACCCACATTACGGAGAACCAGACTGCAGGAAGCCCTGAAAGTTGGCACATTAGGTATGAGTTTGGCCTCTGGAGAGAAAATCTGGGTGGTCCTACAAGCAGGCAGGGCAGAAACACCTTCATTTCTGTTTTCTATGGACAAGAGATTTGCTACTTGGCTGTCTGTCCCTGAGATACAGTAGGCCTGTTGCACGGCCACTGTGGCAACGAGGAGAGGAAACAAAGAGAGCCCCTGCTCCACCCTGTCACAGCTGGCCAGAAGAGGGTGCAGAGAGGATGTGTTATGCTCAAGGAAGCCTATGGACTGCTTTCTCCCTGAGGGCAGATATTATCCTGAGAGCCAAAAAAGTTGGAACCAAAGTCCCACTGCCCTCACTCCACAAACCAGCCAACAGAGGTGACTGGCCCTCAGAGGGGCTGACAGCTACCATGGCCTGTGGGGCAAAGAGGGGGTGGTGGGGGTGGCTGACTGTGCACCCCTGGAAGGGATGGGGCCACGAGTGAAAGCGTCAGGACCCAGGGCAATAAGCCCTGATCACCACCTAGACTATGGTGCTTAAGCCCCCACCTCCCTCACAGCCTTGTGGAGTGGTGCTGCCTCAGCAGTTCAAAGGGGCCCAGAGTTCAGGCTGTTTTGCTGACCCCTGAACACTTTCAGCAGGCCTGCTGGCCCCACAGAGTTCAATGCTGTCTGCGGCACCTCCTAGAGAGCTCACTGCTTTTGAGATGGCATGGCTGGGCACACCCCATCGCTACAGGCTAGGTACAATTTGCCCACTCAAATGCTTAATTTGGAGACTGCATTCTAACACGCAGTTTGAAATCTGGGTTACCCTGGAGATGAAAATTCAGAGGTGGAGGTGGGGTTTGGTCCAGCCCATTATCTAGGGATGGGAGGTAGTTAGGTAATTTAGATCGGGACTGAGATTTTTGATCCCACCCTCTAAAGTTAAACTCTAAACTGATCAAGCTCGTAGGTGATATCGCCTCCCCACATCCCCCGCCACTCCCCAAGTCATGCTTCTATCACAGCACCATATTGGAACATATTTGATGAGCCACAATTCTACCAGCAAATAAAAATAAGCTTTCTGCAGTTTGTGATATGAAACTTACTAGGGCTTCATATTAACATACACAGCTCAAAGAGCCAGCTAATTTGTCTTGGTGAATCAAATGAAAATCCCATAATCATCCAAGTCTTTTCTACAAAAACTGTATTTTTTTTTACAAATGAACTGTGCTGTCAATTCAAAATGCTCAGGAGTAATTCGTACCATTACTCATACAGTGTTGTTTATATTTCAGAGCCAAACCATTTAGTGATACAATGAGCCAGATATTCCACAGTGTTTTCAAAACATTTTTTCCTAAGAAAAGAAAAATTATTAGAACTCAAGGTGCTAAACAACCAAACAACCTTGCAAAATTAATGCATTAATGAGGCAAATCTAGGACTGATGACTTTCAGAAAAAGTCTCGATGCCTTTCAGATTTTTCAAAGAAAAATAAACCACTGACAAAAGAATAGCAGCTGTGGACACAGAAAGGAAATTAGCTAGAGTAGACTTGTAATTAAGCATTGGAAACTGATCAAAAAATTATCCCTTTCATTTGTACCATGGATTGTATCTATTGCAGAATCAATTAAACAAAAAAAACGAACTACACAGGCTGTCTTGGTTTAATATATGAATTTATTCATCAAATCTGTGGGAAATGCAAAAAGGGAATGCAGATATGTTTGGATTTTTTTTCAGTCAAACTTATACATATTTTTAATTAACATGGTTACAGAGCCAAATTTAAAAAAATCTGGCAACAATTTGGATTAAAATGAGAACAGAGAAATTGGGAGAGAAGTTTGGCAGAATAATCTATTCTGTTAAGGCCATGTTTTTCCTAAAGGAAATATCTGTGCAATGAGATAGGCACCTGTGGTTTTTTGATGCACATGTAGACATTTTTCCCATTTTCTTAGGCAAGGCATTTAGAACATATAGCCCGAGTTATTGTCTTATTTTAATAAGGCCCAATAGTAAGGAAAATATATTGAAAATATTTGTACCTAGTTCTATAATCAAAGTTGGGCAAAGATTTGTCCTTAGAAAATTATTTGCAACTCTGATCAAGTGCAAAGGTAATTTCATGAGTAAGTAAAATAATATTTAGCATTTACCTAGGCTGGGGCTTTCTTAGGCTATTAAGTTGTGAAATACACAGAGATTTTGGAGCAATGTGACTATTCAGTTAGGCTATGTCTAGACTATTGTTGCTATTTTGGGAGACATTTGTACAACTATATCCTGAAATGGCAGCTCTGTGACTACATCCCGTGCTCAAAATAACTATTTTGAGCGCGGTGTTCCATTTCTGCTACCCCTCATGGTGAAAGGGGTAGTGGAAACGTCAAAATAGCCCCTTATTTCAAACTTCTGTGTCATTTGGACAGCACCAAATTTGAAATACAGTAACTCCAAATAATTAATGCAATTTGCATTGAAAATTGCATAAATTATTCCGAGTTAGGGCTACAGTATAGAGATAGCCCCACAGGCGATTTTTAATGAAATAATTATACAGTAAACTCTTTCGTATCTGGCAGTCTCGGGACCAGGAGGTTGCTGGATATTCAAATATTCTGGATAATAGAGAAGTATACTTAGCAATGCATAACACTAAAGGAAAAAATGGTTAGATATTAAGAAACAAACAAAAATATATGCAGAGTACTTTATTTACCAACAACAGTACTATTGTGCACTGTAAACTTATAGGCTACGTCTACACTACAGCAATCTGTTGATAGAAGTGACTTTTGGAAGAGATCTACCAGCAAAACTTCTGTCGACAGATTACATCTACACATAAAAGCAGATCGAAAGAGCAATCCGTTCTGTCAACAGAGAGAATGACTGACCAGAAGCTCTGCAAACAGGGCTACCTGGTGAACGGGAAGCATCTACACTGCACTTTTGTCGACAGAATTCTGTCAACAGTAGCGTTATTCCTCAATGTGGAGGGGAATAACACTGTTAGGGAATGTGCTCTGTATTGTCAAGACTGTTGACAAAACACCTTTTGAGTGTAGATGCTCTCTGAGTTTTGTCGACCTGGTCATACTGTATTTGCTTTATTTATTTGTATTTACTTTCATCATACTGTACTTATGGAAATTGTAACACAAATTTACTTATGGTTAAAATGCCAGTTATTTGAGAGTACTAGACAACAGAATGCTGGATGGCATCAACATAACCTCTAGTGTGAACCTAATTATATTGCTGTAGCTGATTGCCCTTATGAGAATAAACTACACTGGCATAAGCAGCTTTATACCAATATGAATAGGGACTTTTACTGCTTTAACTATACCTGTATAATATATATATATATAGTTAAAGCAAGACAACTTTTCTGTGTAGATGGGTCTTTAGTGAGTCCAACTCCCATTGAATTTCAGTGAGTGGTGTGCCTCTAACTCCCTTGGGCAACTTTGAAAATCTGAGCTCTAGTATACAGCATCTTCAAAGTGCCTATCCAAGGTTATTGAATTAATCTTCTTAACTTTTCTCCTCCTCCCAATCAAGAAAGTGACTGAATATTCTTACGCCATTTTACAGATAAATTAATAGTTTAGAGTTCACACAGCTAGGAGAAAAACTGGCTTTGGAGCTCCTGGTTCCCAGATATGTGATGAAGCTCCTAGACCACATTGCCTTTCTTCAGGATTGAGGAAAGACAGTCTTGGTGTTAGGCTGAAATAGAGGACAAGGAGATCTTAGTTCTATGGTAGCTTGTGCAACAAAATGCTTGTGTGAGCTGGGGCACTTCGCCCAATGTTTTGAAACCTGGATGTTTAAAGCAGAGATCAAATTAGGGACCAATGTTCTTCCTAGCTCTGTCTGCAAAAATAAATGCTGCTCACTTGAGACACCACTCTGGGCTGATAGTGCACATATTCAGAATATGATCGCTCATCATAGGCAAAATATTGTCATGCTCTTTGGGATCTGCTGGGTAGCTCAGGGTTGGCTTCCCTTGGTGGGGCTCAGCTGCCTGGCTTGGCTTCTTGGGCTTAGATCCTTCTCGACTGGGGCAAAAAATGATGGTATTGGCCCATGGTACCAAAATGAATTGTCTTCACAGCACAATGCAAATCATTTAAAAATGTATTTTCCTCTCCTTTCTTCCACGCTTTGATGAGCTTTCAACTTGTTAGCAATGCTGATGCTCAAAGTATCATCACTGGCTTCTGAGGTAATATCCTTTGAATGTATGGGACAGTTCAGAGCTAGTGGTCCATGCTACACAAAGACTCAAGAAAACATTACTGCATCAGTTACCTTTGGATTATGCTTTAAAGGATTTTTTTTCACACCCACAACAGCTAGAGTTTTCTTCTTATTGTAATATTTAATTAGAATCTGCGATTCTACAGAGTAACAAGGCAGCTTTGGAAATACAGCTGGACTGATGTGTAAAGGCCTAATCTGAGCCTAGGTTTAAAAGTAAATATCTAGGCCTATTTAGGCGCTTTTTGAAATGATCAGAGGTGCTTCAAACTACAGTATCCCATGCAGCCAGAACCTCTGAAAAATCAGGCCACTTCTTTAAGGACCTAAATGTGAATTTTGGCACCTATCTATAGGGTCATATTCTTGTAAATTTTGGCTATGCTGTTTGTAAAGTGCTTTGAGACCCTCAGATAGGAGCATAAAAGTGAAAGGTGGCATTATTGTTCTAGGGGGGCCTCCACAAAACACACCAATATACGACTACGTAGAAACTAAGGGACAGAGGGAGCTGAGATGCCTTTAATACCTCTGAAGTATCAGGAAATCTTTCACAAATAGCAGCATGAGAGAGTTCATGAAAAGGTAAAGTCTAGAATAATTATGAACCCCATTCCTTAAGAGGCATATATTACATACGAGGTGCTGTTTGCATGGTTTTTAAGAGATCATTTTGGTGGTAGCAGAGATTTCATTTTCCTATGATATATTTGTTCTTTCTGGTCAGATTTACTGAGCCAAGAGACCTCTGCTTCAGAACTATGAGGATTTTGCATATATATCTATATCTATATCTATATCTATCTATCTATCTATATATATATACACACACTGGAATTGATTCATCCTCCCTTGTGTGATTCCATTAAAGTCAATGAAGATAAATGACAGATAAATATGTCCCACTACCTTTATTAATGCATATGCCTCTATTGTATTTATCCCTTATTACACTGTAAAGGCATATGCTTATGTTTCCCTTTACAGAATAATTGATAAGTGCAGCATTATTAGTATAGTATACTTACATCTGCAGTATTGTTACAGTATAGTACAGCACATTATTATTATTATTATTATTATTATTATTATTATTATTTGAATATACCAAGATACATTTTCTGCTCAGGAAACTATCATTTTACATCAAAAAATCTCTCCTTTGGGGCAAATCCCCACAGACAAAACTGGATACTTTAAAATTTTCCAGTCCTGTTATTTCAGAGCCCATCATGGAACAGAGGCATTTCTGGTTTTTGGGATGATGATCTTGGAGCAACTGATGTGACACAGCACAAAGGGCAATAATACTAATGGTGACAATGTTAACTTTGTTGGATATGCCTCATAACAAATAAATATGAGGGACCCAGTTGTAAAATTCTTGGCTTTTATGGTAGCCTGTGTGACACCTTGTGATTTTAGGGTACTGGACTGCTGGCAGCCTCTCCAGCTGAACTCCAAAGATCCCTGCACTGTGAGAGGAGGGGGCAGAGAGAGGAAGAGGATTACATGTAGGCTATACATGGGAAGGAAATGACTATCAGGTCTTTCTCTTCCTCTTCCTAGTGTTGGAAGAATGTGTAGGTGGATAGCAGCTATACTTTCATTCTCTAGTCAGACATTAAATGTGCTCCATGCCTGGGACTATATTCTATTCCTTTCTATTCTGTTTTGTTTATACCGTGTTCATCATCATAAAACTCGAGAATCTTTCAGTAGTGAATTAAGCAATGCGGCTTAACGTGTGCAGTGAAGTTTCTTGTCTTGGTAGGGTGTCTTTGTTTTTCAGTAGTCCCATAGTATTAGGTATATTTCTGTGGTAGAGAACAAGATTAAAAAAAAGTGCTTACTTGGAGCAGAAACAATGAGGTTTGTGATGGTCCTCAGCTTCTGGGAAATTCATTTCATGGTCTCAGGCCTCCTGGGAGAAGGTTCTGTCTCCCAAAGAGGCAAGCTTTACTCTTACTGTTGATACTTCAGTTGTGCCAGAGAAGCATAGTTGCTGAGCATCCCAAGTCTTCATCCTTGATCTTGAGAAGAGCTTTGAGATACCTTGGGCCAAGACCATGGAGCATTTTGAAGGTAAGAGCTCACTTAGACCTTAATTTGAAATACTCTAGGAAGCCAGCGTAGAGAGCAGAGGACAGGTTTGACTTGTTTGTGGCAGCCCATGTTGCTGAAGTGTTCTGTGTTCTGAACTAGTTGGAGCTTCCTAAGTACTGAAGGGTTCATGCCCAGGCATATTGATTTGCTGTAATCCAGCCAAGAGGTGGCAAAGGCATGCATATCTGAGACCGGAAATAGCTGAGACCTGGTGTTTGCCAGACAAGATGAGATGGAATTTCCTAGTCAAGCAGAGATGGTAGAAAGGCCTACCATCTGGGAGCTCTGCATTGGTAAGGTAGGCAAGAGTATTCCTAGACCTACAGAATGGAACTGACCAATTGGAGGTGTGAATCTTGAACCAAGAGAGTGCATCATTACAAGTGCTTGAAAAGGCTTTCCTCTGACTCCCAGCATCACTGCTGCCTTCCTCAGTTCAGCATCAGTCAGCTGTTCTTCATCCAACGTGGGTCTTGTCCCATCACTGGGCCACCTTGGTGGTGATAGTGTAGTCATATGTGGTAAAAGGTAGGTAGAGCTATGTGCATAGTCATGGATTATAGAAATATGGGCCTGGAAGGAAGAAATTTTCAAGTTCATCCCCTATGCAGGACCAAGAAAACCTAGACCATGTCTGACAAGTGTTTGTCCAACCTATTTTTAAATCCTATCTGTGATGGGGATTCCTCAACCTTCTTTGAAATTCTATTCCACAATTTCACTACCCTTGTAGTTAGAACATTTTCCCTAACATCTAACCAATATTTTGCTGCAGATTAAGCCCCTTAATTATTGTCTTGCCTTCAGTGGACATGGACAAAATTGATCACCACCCCCCTTCTAACAGTCTTCAATGTATTTGAACACTGTTTTCAGGACTCCCTCAGTCTTCTTTTTTCGAGACTAATATGCCCATTTTTTTTAACTTTCTCTTCACAGATCAGATTTTCAGACCCTTTTCTCATTATTGTTCCTCTTCTCTGGACTCTCCAATTTGTCTACATCTTTCCTACACAGTGGCACCCAGAATTGTACATAATGCAGCTGAGGCCTCACCACTGCAGAGCAGAGCGGGATGGTTACCGCCTGTGTTTTACGTACACCACTCCTGGTAATACACCTCAGAATAATATTAGCCTCTTTCACAAGTTCAGCACAATGTTGACTCATATTCCATTTGTGATCCAAGATAACCCCAGATCCTTTTCAGCAGAGCAACCATCTATTGATTTTGTAGTTGTATAGATGATTTTTGTTTCCTATATGAAGTATTTTTCACTTGTCCTTATTGAATTTCACCTGGTTGACTTCAGAGGTTGCAGCTGTGTTTTTAATATTATCTCCTTGAGAAACTTCCAGCTCTTCTGAATTCTTTTCTCCCTTAGGTTTTTCTTCCCATAGGATCTTAACATCAGCTCTCTGAGTTTGATAGGCTATGTCTGCACTGCAATGCAAGCCCACTGTTTGAACTCAGACTCACACCTGATCACCTGCACACAAATTGTCCCCGGACTCCCAGGAATGTAGTCTCTGATCCTGAGTCAAACCAAAACCAAAGGTTCAAGCCCCATTGCTTTGCAATGTAGATGCAAATCCATTTGACTCATCATCTGGAAGTTCACCAAAAGTATTTTACAACTCTGTAGGGTGGATTTCTTTGTCCTCTGGACAGTCAAGTTGTCCAACATTGCTCCAGAACAAATGCTAGAGTGGCCACATTTTGGGATAGTGCTAAGCAATCAGGATCATGGCTTCAGGAATCTTATATTTTACACAGTGTCCTAGCCATCACCCCCTGCCCAAGGTCTAGGCTGTTGCGCCCCCGCCAATTCTCTGTTGCTAGGCCACCCTGTGCTCATGGTCCCAGCTGCCGTCACGCACCCAGGCCTCTGCTGTTATCCCAGATCTGGGGTTCTGCTGCCACCCTACACCTAGGGTCTAATGTCGGTCTTGTGCTTGGTTCTGAATTATCAGCTACCAGCCCTGTGCCAGAGTCTCTGCTGCCATCCCATGTCCAAGGATGTGCTGCCTGCCCCAGGCTTACCTTCTTGCTGTGACTGCCAGGATTTTTCCTGCGGACTGTAGGGTCCCCTCCTGTCTATGCTTGGGCTGCTTTTACCTTCTGATGCAGATTCAGAGCTCTCTTCTCCCATTGCTGGATCATTTGGGGCCCCTCTTCCTAGCTGTAACCCATCTATTCTGCAGGTCTTCCATTTGGTGGGGGTACTGTAGGCCCCTCCCCTGAAATTTGAACCTCTGAATTTCATATTAGAGTTCTGCTTAAGAGCTGTGTTTGGTGCTAGGGCAAGTCTCCATCTTAATCCCCACATTGTAGCCTGCCATGGACCATTTCCCATTTCTTTAGTCCATTTGTGATACATGAATCTATTATGAGCATAAATTGGAGGCAATGGGGTGGCACACACATATATCACATAACAACATAGACGTGACCATAGTGGGTCAGTTCAGTGGTCCATGTAGCCCAGCATCCTGTCTTCTGACAGTGGCCAATGCCATGCGCTTCAGAGGGAATAAATAGAACAGTGATCTGTCCTGTGTCAGCTGTTCCCAGCTTCGGGCAGACAGAAGCTCGGGACACTTCAGAGCATGGTTTTGCATATATAAACCAGAACCTTCATTCCTAATGATGAATGTGTAAGAAACAAAGAACTCACATTGAGTGTGCTGGGCTGGAAATTAAGAAATAAATGATATCCACTTACAAACTAGGACATTTCTTATCAAAATGATAGAAAGACAATACCAGCGGACCCCATAATTGTGTAACACAATATCATCCCAGAATAGGTCAACACTTGCATATATTTCTGGCTTTTGAGTGCCAAATCACAGACTAGATAGAGTTAATCGGACATGGAGCGGGGCGCGAAAGCCACAGTGTTAACAAATACTGTGGTAGGGGGAATTCTCCATGAGAATACTTCAGTTGCCCTACATTAAGAACATATATACCATTGAACAAAATTGTGCTCTCAGTGATATAAAATCAGCTTTGCTGATTTCAAGGGCCCTTTTCACCAGTCACAGAAAATGAATGACTCCTACTGATTTTCAGTGTTGGTGCACAGTACTTCTGAAAACCACATATTAAGCTGCCTAACTATGGATTTCGTCAGCAAGTGTTAAGAACTCAATTTTGAAATGTTCAGGGATAGTATATATGTAGCAGGAAAATCAGGGTGTTTCTCCATCGCTGTATTTACCTAAATGTCTTCAGGCAAGGTGACAACCATCTGCTTAGGTCATTCAGTTTCTTTTTGTTTTGTTTTGTTTTGTTTGGTTTTTATATTTATTTAGAAATGAGCCCACATACTGAACAGTCCCCAAGCCACTCCAGACTGCACACCCTCTTCCTGGCCTTTTGATATTCAGCCTTCTGATATTTTGCTCAACCTCATCTGTAAGGGAGCCAGCTCAGGTCTCTCCAAATGAACCTCCTCCAGTTGGAAAGATGGGAAGCTAGCCCCATGTGGTTGCCACCTTAGGCTGAGCTCCTCCAGAGAAGAAGAAAGTTGGAAAGTGGAAAAGATTAGTGTGATGCTTTTGCACAGTTCCAGAACACAGAATGAGGCACATTTTATACTTTGCAGATTTCATATCTTCAGTGTGTTTCTTCCAGTCCCTGGCTCTGTGTAAGATCATTGAAGGCAGTAAAGGGCAGCAAAGCCTTCCAAAAATCCCATGTGAAAAATATTGAAAATGCCAAATCACAGGTGGAAGAAAAGCGTCTCTGGCGTATTATGGAATTTGTGTGTAGATAAGAGAAAGAGAGATAAGGAAGATATTTCTTAACCCATTATCTGCCTGGTGGCATTGATCCAATTTCAAGGTAGGCTGAATAACTTTTAAAATGTTCAGATTTGTCAACAGTTACCACATCTGAGATACGTGCACAATTTTCCTACTTCCCTCAATTTTCCCTAGACTTTCAACAGAAACAAATGTGGTTATTCAGTGTAGTGTATAAGCATATGTTGACCTCTGGGACTAGATTTTCAGATAGTGTAAATCAGCATAGTTCAACAAAAGTTAGTGGAACAGTGCCATTTAACCCAAATAAGGAAATGGTTCTTTCATGCAAACTACTGTATCCCAAACACCCACTGAAGCACCACATCTGTGTGCACAAGTCACTGAGTGAGCAGTATTTTGGGGAATTTACTTTTTTCTGTGGTTATAAACCCATTCACTGAATTTCCATTCATGTGTGAATTAATGATGATAACCCATCTATAGGACCCTCAGATTGTATTTGTTTGTTTGCTTATTGTATCTATCCTCTCTCAGGTTTCAAGAAGTCACTAGGGTTCACAGCATCGATATTAACTAGGCTGAATCACTAGGCTAGAGGCATCACAGCCGCGCCCAGTGATGTGATGTGTAGAATTTTATTGCCTGACAGAACTGGAGGAAAAACTTGCTCAGCACATTTATTTACAATAACAGACTAGATTTCCCTGCAGGTCGTACTCCCAGTGTTCTAAGATGAACTCTCAGTTTATTAGAGATCTAGTTTGCATTTTTACTGTACCTTTCTATCACAATTTTCTCCCTTGTAATTATTAACTTCTCCTTTCTTTTCAGGGGGCTATTTTCATAGTTTGAAAATCTCGTAAGATGAAAGAGACCAGCTGTCATGAAGGCTGGGATTTGCAAAGAAGCTTCAGGTGGTTCGGCAGTCATATCCCACTGAATTTCCAATTTCCTAAAGCACCTTTGGGTGCTAGTCCCAGCACATATATGGAGTCATTTTGCCAAATCTGACTCCTGTAGCAGGAAACATGGCAGTCTTGATTTTACATGCTGCTACAGTTTCCTTTGTCTTGGTGATTGTATTGCATGCAACAGTCCTCTCTCTTTTTACTCAGACCACCTTCAAAAGGAGAAAGTTCTACCTACCAGCCACGACGTTTCTTATAATTGTTTCCATCCACGTGCGTCTTTTTTCCATTCATGGGTGGACTAATTTTCAAATGTGCACTGAGGCCTGCGTCAATATGCACCATCGATAAAAACAAAACCGAGCTGTGGGAACTCTGCTAATCACCTGGGCAGCCTTGGGGTCTCTCCTGAGCAGCTGTGCAAGTGTCCAGCTTACAAGGAACACTGACCACCAGGACTCTCTTAGGGGTAGGGGAACAACAAGTCCAAGAGCCTGGAGATAGCCCTAGTCAGTTCCCATTGTGTGGGTTTGCCCTTTCCACCAAACTGAAGTCACATTGGAGAGCCAGGCTTCGAGGAAAGCAAGCCTCCAGATGAGAAAGAATTGCCTCCAATTAGCAAGAAATTCAATATCTTTTAAAATTAATCTTCAAAAGAGAAAAATATGGCTATGGAAAGTCACTTGGCAAGGCAGAATGTGCTGAAATCCAAGTGCCAGGAACCCCTCTGCGCAGAGCTCCCATTAATATCCAGTTGCCAGTTGAGATTATCTAAATGGATGTCCCGAGAGATGGACAGGAATTCTTTTCCACCCATGACTGATGAAACCTTTCCCATTCAAATGTTTTAAAAGCTGTAGAGAATTACATGTAGAAGCCCTGCATAGGGAGGAAAAAACCCTTTGGGGGGCACTTTGTTTGCTTTGGTTTATATCTCCTAGAGTTGGAATGAATTAAAAAAATGAAATTAGAGAGTAATATTGTGATTTGGAAAAAAAACTGGTAACCCTACACTCATCTGATGGGTGAGGAGCTCATTTTGTGTTCTGTTTATAGTAGGAAAGAAATAGACCCTTCTTGATTTCAGCTTGTGCAACTTTTTCCCATCTGCTCACCCTGTAAGTAAACATTCCAGGGAATATGCCTTCGGTGGATCGTTATTAAATGAAGTCTAATGGTAACTGCAAGCCTGTTCTGTGGGCCTGGCATGTTACGCTCACAAACTGCATGGAGAATGAAATAGGTTGTGAAGCTTTTGACTGTTAACGTCTCTTCATATAAATGAAGCTGCACAAAAACAGAAGCTAACTGTAATGATAAAAGCTCACAGAGAGCTAACTAGAGAACTTGAGATGGGCAGTTCATATGTCTCAGCTAATAAAACACATAATACCGATTTTGACTGTGGTCTTCCACCAAGCTTGTGCCTTTCCTGCTATTCTATGTTATCAAGGCTCTTAATTATATCAGACTGAAGTATCTTTCCTGTTCATAGTTCTCTAAGGTCACCATCTGCAGGTGGGACAGACTGTTGACTGAAGATGTGAGAGAAGCTTGCCTTCTGCATGGTATTTGTGCTACATGTTTGTGGGACCATTTGCCCCTTTGTATTTGGGAAATTTGGGCCCACCCAAAATGTTTAAATCAGAGCGGGAAAGGTATATGCTGGATGTTTTTGTCTATGACTGTGAAGTGCCCTCAGAGTTTGTTGAAGAGAGCTGAGGAAATGAAGGGTTATATTTTCTGTTAGGTTGTGGCCTGACCTCCCTCTTTGCAGGAGCAATTTTTGCCTACAGAATGAGCATCGTCAAAAGGAAATTCTGAATAATTTCACTCCTCATCATATGCACACTTGTAGCAAAAGTTGTGTCCACAAAAGGGAAGTTATCCTTCTGAAAATATTCCCCAATACTATGGGAGCATATTTATATCTCAGCTCACTGCTGATGCTCCACCCCTTTTTCAGGTTTGGGTCGGTTTTGAGAGGTGCCCTAAAGCAGCAGTTCTCAACCTGCAATCTGGGACCCAAGGATGCGGTCCTGCCAGCAAGGCTGGCATTAGATACACTGGGACCCAGGACAGAAAGCTGAAGAATTCTGCCAGGCTGAAGCCTGGGGCCCAAAGCTCCGCCACGCATGGCAGAAGCCAGAGGCTGAGCAAGTTAGGCTTTGTCTGCACTACGGAATAAAGTTAATTTTAAGGTACTTAGCCTGATTTTACATTCTGACTGTCTTCACTCCAGATACCATTAGGTCAATTTTAAGGGGTGCTAAGGTCAAATTTCTCACCCTGCCCCTCCCAGGCAGTGTAACGCCAAGTTCAAATTTAAAGGTCAAATTAATGCTCATGTGGAAACAATGTTACTTTAAATAGACTTTATTAGCCTCCAAAGGTATCCAACAACGCCCCAAATGTGTCCATTCTGGCTGCTTTTGTCTCCACTGCTCTCCAGGTGTGCAGGAAGTGGGTAACAGGAAGCCCAGGAATTTGAATTCATTTTTTTTCTGGCCAGCATAGCAATCGCATCTAGCCATGATTTCTCAGGGTTGCAAAGGAGCCCCAGCATGGAGCCATCAGGAGGTCCAGGATCTCATGTCTGTGTGGGTGGATGAATCTGTGCTGAGTAAATACCAGGGATGCTCAGCAATGCTAGGTGAAAATCAAGCTCCCATCACACCACATGGCTGCTGGCTGTGAGGACCACACCTGCAGACAGCGGCATGCCCTGTCCTGTGGGGGTTCCAGTGCGTGAGGGCTTCTTCCTTGCACAGGATTTAGCAGAAGAAGCCGTGAAACTTGTTTTCTCTGCTTCACTTTTTATGGGCCTGTCCTCCCTGCCCCAAGCTTCCATGCCGTTGTTACATTTTAAGCAGTGACTGCTTCATTCTCTCCCTTTTTAAAAACAGCGACTTTTTAAAATAACCTTGTTACCAAATATAATTCACCTCCTTTGGGCAGTTTTGACTGAACCATTTCAACAGGTTGTTCAACTGGTTTTCTCCGCTTCATGTGTTACCAGGCTGCCTCTCCCCAACAAGCTGCCATGAGGCAATTACATTATTAAGTGGTCACTGCTGGGACTGTACTTCATTCTGTCTCTTGTTAAAGAAGAACAATAGCCGTATTACCAAATGTGTTCTGGGAGCACCCAGCTGACTGAACCATTCCAATAAGTTGTTCAGCTTGTTTTCTGCGCTTCACATTTGTATGGGGCTGTCCCTCCCCACGGCACCATGTGGCTGGCGGGCTAGACCCCTCAACATTACATGTGGATGCTGGGCTGTGTGGACAAAATCAAACTTTTAAAAATAACCTTGTTACCGTGTCTTTCACCTCCTTTGAGCAGTTCTGAGAGCACCCAACTGGTGTTACACAGCTATTCATACAGCCTGGCTCAGCAGTCACTGGGACGGGAGCAGAATGTGACTGGGGAACATATGGAGTATCCTCCTTTCCCAAATTGTCTGGCTCAGAGGAGGATTTCCTATGAAAGGATGGAGCTTGTGGGAGCTCTCTCTCCCTTCCCTCTCTCACACAGGTAGTTGCTACGGCTTTTTTTTCCAGAAGAGGCAAAGGAACCCCTTCATTCTTTCCTCAACCTTTCTATCTTCTAATGGTTTCTTAACTTTTCCTTCTTTTCTCGAGCCACTGACAGGGTAATGGTTCCTTCCAGCAGCCACTAGACACCAAAGCCCTCAGGGATTCTTTCCTTCTCTTCTATTTTGTCTTGGGGATTCATAATGAGTCTGTAGCGACTTCTTTTAATGGTCTCCCTGCCTCATGTTGGAGACATCAGGCTCCTTCCAGCATGCTAACCACTAGACACCAACACCCTCCCTAAAGTGTTCTTCATTTCTATGTGGTGATGACTCACAAATTTCTCTCTGTCTCTCTCTCTCTTTCTCTTTCTCCCTCCCCATCCCTTCAAACCTGCCTCCTTCAGCCAAATACACTACCACTACATTACTACTTTTTCATTAGGTCTTCTTTCCTTGTGAATAATATGAAATCTTTCACTAGCCACATGGATTCTTGTTTGGTGTATTTTCACTTGGGCTATGTCTACACTCGCATTCTTCTTTCAAAAGAGGCATGCAAATGAAGGAAACCAAAAACGCAAATGAAGCATAGATTTACGTATCTGGTACCTCATTTGCATATTCTTCTTTTGAAAGAGCTTCGTTTGAAAGTAATTCCCGTCTTCAAAAGAACACTTCTTCCCATTTTTTAAGAAAGGAAAATATGCAAATGAGGTGCCAGATATGTAAATTGTGCCTCATTTGTATTTTCAATTTCCTTCATTTGCATGCCTCTTTTGAAAGAGGAATGATAGTGTAGAAACCGACATCCTCTGTCTTTCCTTTTCTTCGTCTTTTAGTCATGCTAACCACTAGACACCAATGCTCTCTGGGATTCCAGAAGTTTCCTTCTCATGTCATCGGGTCTTCTTTCCTTGTGAGTAAGATAAAATCTTTAACTGGTTGCATAGACCCACTTTGAACCATTCCTGTTTGGTGTATTTTCACTGGAGGGGAGAGACTTCGGACAAAGTCCATTCTTCACTTCTGCGTGGTGACAGCTCACATTTCTCTCTCTCTCTCTTCACTTGTATTTAATATCAATTTAAAGTCTCTTGTAAAAACTCTTTTGTAAAAGCTACCTCTTTCTGTAACAGGGACAACTCAATTGCTCTCACTGGGGACAGAGACTTCTGAAAAATGGCTGTTTGTTTTCAATGGCAGGGGCATGAGGACAATGCAGTCTGAGAGGAACTCACACACCCACAACCACTTGCAGGGCATTTTGTTCCCATAATGCACCAGCACCCCCCTCCAAATACAATGGGGCTGAAGGAACTGTGGGATAGGTCCCCACAATGCAACAGTTGAACTTGGACAATTGAGTGGGGACACACTAAGTCGACTTTGTGAGCAGGTGTGGACACTCACGTTTGGCTGTATAAAATCTAGTCGTAAAATGTTGACTTTAATAAATTTGACTTTATTTTGCAGTGTACATGTAGCCTTAGCCCTGTGGCATGGGGGCCCCATGGTCTTGCCCTGCTTGCTATCTGCTAACACCATCCCTAGATTTTATAGGCATCAAACAGTTGTTGTGGCACAAGCAGGGTGTGGAGCTTTTCTAGCTCATTGTGGGAGGGTGGGCTCAGAACAGTTGAAAATCCCTGTCTTAAAGCAAGCTTACCCTTTGAAAAGGTAGTGACACAGTACTCCGGCAGAAAGAGACAGAGCAGTGAGTAGGAGCAGCGTATGATTGTGCTGCACATGCTAACTGATGACAACCGGTGAGTTCCTATGCAGCGGTACTAGTTCCAAAGCCAGCAGGGTTAGTGAAGTGATTGGCAGCATCAGTGTCTTCATGGGTAATGAGTTTATTTCGTCCTGAAGAGTCTATGTTTTCTGGCAACTCCTCTGATCATCAGCCACCCGGAAACAGCTTGTGCTGCAATACGGATCATCCCAGAGAAATGCAAGGAGGAATAATAAAATGTTTGCCAGCGTTCTGTTCAGCTTCATGCATTCTTCAGGCCTGGGATGTCATCAGAACCACAGGAGAGCTGGGTCACAGTGACACTGGTTACGATTTTAAAGGGACATGACAGCCCAAATCCCATTGACTTATAAGGAGATTTGGGGCTGTAACTCCCTCCCATGCCTTTGAGTAGTGTATTGGTCCACTACCAAGTGGCTGCTCCATCAAACAGAGAAGGGCATGCATTGCACTGATGAAATCACACAATCGGCTGGCCATTTTTTCTAGTTTTAAACTAGAGAGCTCTCATATGGGCTGGGTTGTCCCCAGTCTGGTACTGAGAGACAGTCAGATGTGGTTTTAGCCTGGCTTTGGACAGGGGATGCTCTTCTGAAGAGCACATCTCTCCGCCCTTGCCGGCATGACTTTGCACACAGCAGGCATGCAAGGTCATGCTGGTCCACTGGAGTGGCACATTCTTCCAAATGGCATCCTCTGTGTGCCACGATTTCATATGCACTCTGGGTGGGTGAGGTTACACCAGCAGCGGCAGGACCACACCGGTGAAGGTGAGCCCAAGCCATGCCCAGAAGTACTGGAATGGCCCATAGCTGGGAAAGCGTGAGTGGTCACCTACAAAGTGATTAGTGTTCCCTCTAAAGTTTTCCATCCATGGGCAGCATAAATTTTGTTATGTGCACCAAGATGTGTGTGGATGTGCACCAGCAGAAAAAAACACAGGCTGCAACACGAGCAGCAGGGTGGCACCTGAATATCTCCTGGGCAGCTGCCCACTCACTCAGCTTACAGGGACCACTGAAAGCAATGTCATTTTTTAGCAAGGCAACAGCCACTGGATGTTAAACTTGTTAAAGGGAAATGGAAACACTGAGAACAATAAACGATGCAAAACACTTAAAACACAATAGGCTGTATTCCTACCATGTGGACTTTCTGCTCTTGTGCTGGGGCGAATGGCTGCACAGTACCAGGCAAACATGTCTTTGGGCTTGTCTCGAACATTTAATTTGCAGCATGCTAAGGTATGAATCTACTCCTCAAGAGCCTTCTGCATGTGTGAACCCTGCTGACATACACTAACAATTCCTTAGTCTGCTTTGCTCTACCCTTGTTTCAAAGTGCTGCTCCAGCTTGGTTAAATGAGCTGTACGTGGTTTGGGCGCAGACTTTTTGGGGAGCACCCACTAGCAAGCATACAGGTAAAGAGTCCTTTGCTTTATCCCCCTCTTTGGTCTGACAAAAGTAGCTGGCCAGTGTGGTGGGCGAAGTCCATTACAACATTACAAAAGCTGCCATAACTTTTACACACCCAAGTGGAGGAGAAAATGTGCCACAGAGCTTAGGACTGGTCCTGAGAGTTGTAACTGGCATAGCTCCCTTTGTTTAGGGCAAGCCCTAGAGGCACAGTTATTACCATTAATCAATAATGAAATGATTCCCAAAGCATGCTTGTGCTTAGCACTCCGCCGTGGACATTAAGAAAGCAATACCTAGTGGATAGCGCACTGGGCTGGCACTCAGGGGCCAGGATTATTTGCCCACTGCTGCCACTGGCCTGCTAGCTGACCTGGGGCAAGTCACTGCATTTCTCTGTGCCTCCTCAGTAACAAGGACATAATAGCAGTAACCTCCTTGGCACAGCCCTTTGTTACAGATGGCTGAAAAGAGCTCGTCATTGTTATTATTACTATTATTAACATCTCAAGACAAGGAACTCTCAGGGATAGGCTAAGTAAGGCAGGACTGACAGCCACCACAGGCCCCAGGACAAAGTGGGAGGGGGGCTCAGCTCTGCCCCCTGGAGGGGGCGGAGGCAGGGGTGGAAAGGGCAGGGCCAAGGGCAGTCACCCTTAGCACCACTGGGATCATGGAGCTGAGCCCCCACATCCGCATGGAGTGGCGCATGCTACCTGCACTTCGAAGCAGCCCCACTGTCACTATCTTTCCAGCCCTGTAGTCTTCATTATAATAAGCTCTTACAGAGAAATTTTAATTCAAGGTGGCGTTTCTAACCACACTGCATTTCTACATGGGGGTGGGGGGAGAATGTTTTCATCATGTGCCCTTTCACAGCCCTGTGCCATGTGTTTCTTAGCAAGGCATTAGCTAAACACAAGTTAGAGTAACTATCTAGTTTAATGAAAATTTCTAAAACACCCCACAGAAATGGACCAAACAGTGAAAAACTATCGTAAGTTGTAGGTTTTAGGGCCATTCTTGTACAACATTGTACTCTAATAAGATTTTTAAGGGACATTATGTCTTGCTTGTGGGATTCACAGATTCACAGTAAACCTATTGCATATGCTAATCATGGCTACTTTGGTACCCATATTTATTGAATCATCTCAGACATGTCAGTTGCCAATTCTATTTTTGTCTGCACAAACCAGTAGGTGATGTGTTAATCAAGAGAGTGAGAGATTTTTGGAAAATGATGTTTGTAAACGGTCATAGTTGAGACACATGGCCTTGCATGAGGCAGATTTGCTTTCCAGCTGTTTAACTCCTTTAGGAAAAAATTTACTTGACTGGGGAATGGAGAGTAGAAAGTTTAAACTGCAGGAGAACTGCCATGATCAGAGACCAGATTTTACAAAGGAATCTGCAAACCACGATGTGCAATTAATTAAGTCAAGTTTTGCAGCAGGTCTGATCAAAATTGGGGAAATTATTTAAAAAATTATGTTGACATTGTTCAGTTTCACAGGACTCAAAATGGACGGTTTTTCTACTTTTCACAATACAGGTTGAACCTCTCTCTCTCATCTGGCACCCTCGGAACAGAACCGATGCCAGATGAGAGAATGTGCCATACCACAGAAGGTCAATATTGTCTAGCACTTTACCAACTGTTCCACTGCTTATGGGGCTCTTAGAAGACATTTAGGGTAAATTACAGCTAAGTAACAGCACAGGACACTGAAGGACAGGACTGGTGGCTGTAAACAAACTTTATGGGACTACAGGAAACTTGGCCACACCCATGATAATTGGTTGTCCGGCTAACTAAACTCATGCTGGATTATAGATGTTTCTGGACTAGAGAGGTTCAACCTGTATCAAAAATAGGTCTTTTTAAACTCAGTTATCAACATTTTTGCACACTAAAAACTAGTTTTTTGATAAGCAGCAACAAAAATGGATCATACTTTCCAAAATGATTTTGGTAACAAATATTGGTAATTTTGCTATTAAAAACAAAAAGCTGAAAAAGGCATGGGAAATTTTTGCAAAAACTGCAAAATGTCAAGGCTCTTTCAGTGAGTCTCACTTTTGACAAAAGGTTTCTTTTTCTTTAGGAAAAACGTTTGTGTCCAAAATATTCTGATCAGCTTTCCTCTGCAGCAGCCAAATTTGTGGGTACACACAATAAAAGATGGGTGCACTATAATGAGTTTAGGTGATTGTGTTGAAGTCCAGGGAATCAAGGGCAGCCAAGACTCAGAGATTTCAACCTAGGATCTTCTGTGTTGAGGCAATGCTGTGTGAATATTCAGACAGCGCAGACATGACAACTAAAGCTCATGGTTTCATTACCATCAAGATGACTTGATTTATAACATTGCTTACAGTAGCATAGTGTAAGGACATGCTCTCATTTGCCATATGGGCAGGGAACTACTCTGCCTTGCTTCATGATTCTCTCCCCATTCTGTTTACAGGATGATACTGTCATACCATAGGGAACATTCATGAAAATGTGTTTCAGTTTATGTAATGGTCCATCTGCCTATAAAAGGTGCAGCACAGAAAGTATGGGGCTTAGGGACAGACATTTTACAAAAGGCCAGCATATGGCAGTATAACCATTAGATAATCAACTAAGATTCTTGCAAATGCTTTAGGACTGATGAGGGGCTAAAGTGAGTGTTGGTTCAATGCTAACTTAGAGATGCTGAAGGACGAGGGAGTGCCATGGATTTGCAAATGCCTACTATGACTATGTTTTAAAATAACACATTCAAACAACCACTGGGGCTCTAGGCAGGGGACACCGAAGAGTTATGAATAATGCATCGAAGATAATTTCCAAAATCACCCTTTAACTAGTACCACATTTTTTTCACTGTCTCCATATTCATGATTCACCATTTGCTAATCCTGACGCGTAAGGAATGAAGATCGCCCTGGTGGATAAGCCTTAATGGACACCATTCTGGAATAATACACAGAGCTTAACTTCCAGACATGTGTCTTCAATTTAAAATAATTCAGCAATCATGTTCAACCAGAACTTGATTACACAAAATGGGACGTTTTAACTCCCAGAGTTGGATCAAATTTTGAGGCCAGGAAAGAAAAAAGTGCAATGTTTATACATTCCAGATACAGTGCCTGGATTACCTGCACACAAATTTAACTATTTCTTTGAGCCTCTTATCATCTCATCTGTAACTGTTTTAAATACTTTTGCTTTACCTGCCCTTTGTAGTTCCTCAGTGATTTTTCAGGCATTCTGTAATTGTGATGAATGGGTTTCCTGGGTTGGGGAATCAATTAAAAATGATGCTGGGACCCCATGGTACATAACAGTGAACTGTCACTTTTTAAAAACTGCTACTTTTTCTTTAAGTCTTAAGATGCAAAGATTCTTGGGTCAAGAACATAAAAAATACAAATCCTGGCAAATAGCCAGTCATTATCTCCCTCTGTAAGTACTCCAGCCCCAGGTTTCACTCTTGCTCCATTCTTTGGACAATTGCCTTGCAGACTACAGTTTGTGACTGTGCGGTTAAAGCTTGGCTATCAATGTCTCCATCTCATGTATTATAACAAGAGCTGAAATGTGATGTGATCCTACAGAATTTGTGGTTGAGATGGGGTTCTGGAGAGTCACAGGCCTTGCAGAGAGCAACATTTCAGACAAAGAGAACTAAAGCTTGTTTTGACGGTTGGTTAAAAGCTTTGTGTGCAAACAGGGCAGTTTATAGTTTGAAGGCAATGTTACTGCAGACGGACGCCTGGCTCAGATTTTTAAGGGTATCTAGGCACTGCTGTGCTTGCTCAGTATTGCAGGGATTAACTGATTTAGGACCTTGAATGTCATTATCAGACAGGCTTTAGACATTTAGGAGTTTGTCAAAAGAGTTTTAGGACCTTAAGTCACTTCAAGGATGCAACACCTAAATACATTTACAGATCAGAACCTATGCCACCCACAGTGGCATGGCTGGTGCAATCCACACTCCCTGCTCCCCAAAGGAAGGGCTTTCTCCTTTTCCCTTCCCATCATGATTAGGGCAGAAGGATCCAATAATGTCTCTTCACTCTGAGCCTCACAGGCTTTTATCCAAAACCCAGCCAAGCACACCTGATTTTAAGATCAGATCGTTGGTTAACTTCCTTTCCAGTTATTTTATGTATTTGCATTCCAGCGCACGTCTTGAGTCTGTCCTTAAATGGGAATGTGAAAATACTGCAGGGGAGGCTGTTCCCCAGTTATTTTCAGCTTGAGCACAAGCAGGAGCTGCTAGAAAACTTGCAAGCTCCTGGTCTCCAGACATAGCCAACCTTACGTCATGTCCCCATCGGGTTTTTATCTGTTTTCTTTGTTGATGGCAGTGCTGACAATCTGCCAGGTGCTTTAGCATAGTCCTGGCTCTGAGGAGGCAGCATAGTAAGGACAGACAAGTAGACAGATGCTAGCGGGAGGGAAACAACACATTAAATATATTCTCTGTCGGCAACACAATAAAAATGGGGCTGTAAGAGCCTCTTAAATGATTTCAAGGGTGTCAAATCGTGCTTGGGGACAGCATGGAAGAGACTGTGTGAAACGCTGATAAATGGGCTTGATGACAGGGATAAATGTCTCTACTTTTAGGGGCATCTCTGAAGCAAACTTCTGACTGTTCAGATCCATCTTCCACCAAACTTGGCCAGTCTTCATCATAAATGGAAGCAATATGACTGCTTCCCATTCAGCAGCCGCCATGCAAGTAGCAAGTCAGAATCTGCCCTCTCTATTACATCACAAATAGCTAGGGCTGCACAGCCTTTCATGAAGGAATCAAATCTTACTGACTCAAACCGTTACAAAAAACTCCTGTTAAACTATGTTAATGGTTAAATGACTACTAAACAGATTGCCAGTTCCATTCCAGAGTGATTGAAATAAGGCAGCGTATTTTAACAGCTTGGTTTCAGTTACACAAGGGCAAATTTAAGCCAAAGGGAATTTTGTCAGCCTCGTCTAAGGAAGCAAGAGTTGACCCAGGAAATAGTTGGTAACTCTGAGGTCCAGCAAACTAGCTCTTCCTCTTATTCTTCTTGTTTATTTTCGTGGTACATGTCACTGTGTAACTGAACAAGATGTTAGCAGGTCAGCCTCTTTAAATGGATGGAGGCTGCTTGCCTCTCTGCTGGAAGGCCCTCTGTTTTGAAGAGAGCAGTGCACGTGCCAAATATGGCTGCTGTAAGGGAAGGTCTACATGAAACATGAAAGTCAATCCTAGATATGCAGTTTCAGCTGTGACAATTCCAGCTGGAATCAACTTATCTAGCGTTGACTTATCTGGCTGTCCTCACTGAGGTAAACACTCCCATCGACTTCCCTTACTCCTTGCAATAATGAGTACAGGGATTGACTGTCGAATCCTGATAGTTTGATTTCACATGTTCCCACTAGACTCGCAAAATTGAAATCTGGAAGCATTCCACCTGCAGTATTGTCATGTCCCTTGTTTCTAATCACAAGTCTCAACATTTTGTGTTCCACTTAATAATCCAGCTTCAGGGAAGTCCATGAGAATCTCAGCATTCATTTACAAATCACATATATGTTCCTAGTCCTCAAGGTTGTGGTGAAAAGCTTTGACACATGACCAGGGTTCACCCAAAAGACTCAAAATAAGAATGCAAACAAAAAAGAGCCCCACATTTATTATTTTAAAGAATCCAGTGATTGTTTTAAGCCAATCTCATGGTATCTGGCAGGCTGCCTCATGGCATTTGAATGCTAGGGCTTGTCAACACTTCATTTGCTCTTTCTTTGGTTTCTTTAGCCTAAAGGTACCACTTTGCTATTTGTGTAAGGTAAAACTTTAAGGTGAGCTTTGAAAAAAAAATGAAATTCATGGAAATTAGCCCTTTCTTGTGAACACTTTCAGTCGGGGGGACTAATGGAAAGGTCACAAAGGGTGTGCCAGCTGGGGTGGGGTGGGGCACAACTCCCCCTGTGACCTCTCCACTTGACTTGTTCCTGCCCCTAGTCCATGCCATATCCTTGACTTCACTCCAGGACAGCTTCAGGACCCTCTCAACATATTTTAGTGCTGCTCTAAGAAGCACTAGCTCCCCCCTCAGGAGCTGGAGACGAAATATGCATATTTCAACATGAAAGTAAAAGGGCTAGAATTAGAACGGACTGAGCTCTCACTCTGTCTCCTTCCCTCCTCCAAGCAGCGATATCCCACCCAGAGTAACTATTCCCCCTTTTTAAGAAAAAAACCTTCACCCTTGTCCTCTTTCCAGCTGCAGAATCCCAAATCAATTAGCCCCATTTTTCCCTGAGTTCAGATAAATGTTTAATAGTCAAACTTCTGAAACAAACCTCTCCCTGTTCTTGTTCCAATAAGAGTGACACTTTCTCATGCCATTCAACTTGCTTCCTCATGAGTGCTGAGTAGAGCACTCTCAGATGGATGTCACCAAGGCATTTCTATGTCAGACCAGAATAGCAATGAGAGCATCGGGGGATTGTTTTGACAGTATAAACCCTTTGACAGATTAATCCCAGCATAAAAAAAATCATTCACTTCTTGATGGATGTATGAAGCACCAAACTGTCTGCAAAGATGCAGGTTGTGTTTTAGTTATTGGTAGTGATTAGGAATTGTGCTGCTGCTGTAGCTGGTAAATTAGCAGCAGAACACAGTTACTGAAGAAGCATCAGCCCTTTTAGGCTCTTTTCTTTATTGCAAACTACTTTCTTAGACCACTAGATGGGGCTGATTCAAACAACGTTCCACACAATAGAGATTTAGGCAAAGTTATCTTGTTTGACATTATTATTTTCCAATTTAACGAGACTCTCCATTTCCTGTGAAGAAGGGTTGGAAGGAACTTGAGTGAGGTATTCACAGTCATGAATGATTTAGAGATAATTAACCAGATTCCCTTTTCACACTGTCACATACCCTGTCCCAGGTGGGCATTACTCAGTAGTAGACTGTCAGAACTGTGTCAGTCTCACGCCTTCAGCATCCCCTAGCAGTCAAAAATCATGAGTCAAGCCCCCAGATTCTGTTGGGATCTCTTCATTTGCCTTCTGGCTGTGGAGCCTTTAGGCTTCACATTTTCAAGACTTTCTCTGCAACCATGAGGGATTAAATGTACATTAAAAAAAAAGGAGCTGGGGCTTTCAGAAACCACCAAATGTGATGAGATTTGCAATAAACCACAAGAGTTGTTAGTGCTGCCTTACTTGATCAGAGGGGCTATTACAGAGTAAAACAAGCATTCCTCAAGGAGCTAAGGATGCATCTCTTGCATTTCTCCTTGCCTGTGCTAGTTATGCACATTCAGTCATAGATTTATGTGCGTCTGCAAACTGTTTGGCAAGTCCACTTAATTGCCACTTTATGGATGAACTTGTGTGCCTTCATGTGGGTTCTTATTTACTACAACTGTGTGAGCAAATCAGATATTTGACTGTGCAAATGGCTCTAAGGATCTAAATGGCCAATTGCCAGCTCAGTTACTTGATTTGCACATGCATTCATAGGAGTTTCCTGAGCAAATGAAGATCACATAATTGTGCACCTATTTTTTGGCACACGTATAGGTCTCTGCTTGCAAATATTTGGCTCCTTCAGCCCACACGCCAGTTCCGTGTACTCTTAGAAGTGAACACATTGACAGGCTTCACAATAGGGAGGACAGCCATTCATAGAATGGTGTGCGAACAATTATTGTGTGACTATCCCATGAAGTGTTGGCATGGGAGTGACTAACCTATTGACTGAACTAAGCCAATGAGCACTGAGCAAACTCATACAAGGCCAAATCCTTCTGAGCTATCAAGATATGCTCTCCTGACAAGCCCAATTCCTGGATGCTTACAAAGCTGTACATGTGAGGGTCTGATTCCTTGAAAAGCAGCCATGTAACTTACCTCAACAAACGCAACCCCCTAGCCCACCACCAATGGGAAAGTGACCCTGACTAGAATCATACAACTGCTGTCTCTGCTCATATCCACCTATCTCCCTGTGCATAGGAACAAAATCTGTCACACTCTTTCTTTGGCTGCTTGCACAGTGAGATGGATGGGGCAGGGGTGGGAGTGGGAGTGGGCAGAAAGGGGAACTGAAGGAAGAGGAGACAAATATATAAAACAGAACATGGCAAGCAATATTGATGACCATCTGGTTATCACTGTTCCTGAAGAAACCAGTCTGGATAAAATCACTGAACTGAACTTTCCAACCAAACCCCAGCATTCACACTGTAGCTTTGAAACACCTCCTACTTATGGGATAGTGCTATAAGTTACCTGGGAAGTGAACTAGCTGTACTCTCATGTTGCTCTACTAATGTGGTTGTTTGGAGAAAATGCCTGTTACTCATTGCAAGTGCCAGGAGTTTATGACTTCTCAGTCCAGAGAGTGATCCATGAGCCTGGTAGGTGACATTTGGTAAATAGGGATTTTCCAATCTAGTTTTGCTGCAAGCTATGAGTGCTCCAGGGAATTAATTTATTTGTACCGAAGCTGTGCCTAGGTGCCCTGTGCATGGAACAGGCCTCTGTTGTGCCTGGCACTGACAATGACAGACCAAAAAGATGGCTCCTGCCCCAAAGAACTTACAATCTAAATAGTAAAGGGCCTGAGCCTCATTGGCAGAGTGATATCAAAGGGCCTCAGTGTGAATCAGATCCACTGTATTGTAAGGATGAGAGGGCCTCATGAAGATTTTGTATGGGTGCTTAGGTGTGCGAAGCCAAACCTTTGGAGCTTCATCCCCTCTGGTTCTTTGCACCCTCCCTCACAGCTCCTGCTTCCCTTCACATAAACCCAGGAAATCAGCTGCCCTGTTTTTAAGGCTTGTTTTGACCTTTCAGGCAGGGGTGTCGATTTTCCAACAAAGAATCAAGGATGCTGCTTCCCCAGACTATGACAAACCCCAGTCTGGCTTCTAAATAATTGAAAGTAAGGCACAAATTCCTTCACTCAATTCCTGAAAGGGGTGGTGGGATTCCCATTCACACAGCTGAGCTAGGATCTTACTCGGTTACTCTAGGGGAAGATTTGCTTCTGTTACTAGGCATCACAAAGTAGAATGGTGCCTTCTCAGTTTCTTCTAGCTCTCTGGCCTTTTTTTATTTCTCCATGACAGTCTTGTAACACGAACAGACCCCAGTCATCTGCTGGAAGAACTGAACTTGGAACCTCTGGAGCTTACAGCATGAGCCTCAGGAGCTGTGAGCCTGCCAGGTGGTAACTAAAACTGTAGCACAGACTTACTATTCTCTCTGTAAGTGGTCTCAGGGCCACTCGATGGGTCAGGACACCACACCCAGTGAGTGTCAGGGTTATAGTTACTAGCCTTGCTTGATCCTTCCCATCTGCTTGCCATTCTTTGAAATTCAAAAGGTGATCTCACCCCTATACCCTTAACCTCTGGTGCAAGTCCAGGCATTCAAGGGGGCCTGGAACAGAGCTGTGCACAAGAAGTAAGGAAGTGCATAGGATTTGTATAGAGCTGAATCCATGTCTAAAGCCCTTTGCTTTGAATGATTGTTTTCTAGGGGCACCAGAACAGATCTAGTTACGTGATTACTACTTTGTCTTTTCATTTCTTGCCTTGGACACCAGAGAAACTCAATACTGGTGACAGCCGATGGAATGAGTTCAAAGGGTTGAGTGCAGCTGTAATCTACCTTTCCCTTCCTCTGATCCTCTTGGGGCTGAAACGCCCCCAGCACAAGTTAAAGATATGCTCCCTGGGAAGGTCCTATAGCTACCAGTCCACTGGCCAAAGGTCAACCAGAACATTTTGAACTTTGACCCTGACAACACTCATCCACCAGCCTGCCTCTCTCTACCACTTGTACTCTTTTCCATTAGCTACCAATTTCCCCATCCTTTCCTACCTGGCTCCTTAATGACTAGTTTAATGCCCCTTCTTACAACTTAACAAGGGCAACAGACCTGGCCCCGAATAAATTACATTGTAGAGTGATTACTGATCATGCACTTTTCTGAATTGAAAATGACCATGGATCACTTCTGGAAAAAAAGACAAAAAACCAAGAACTCCCATTAGAAGAGAAGAAAATCTGGCTTGTAGTGTTATTAGCCAGCTGTTATGTGAAAAATGTCGATATGGTACTAGTACCTTGCTGGTACTGAACATTCTGGTACAGCAATTTCATGCTGTTCCTTCAGTCTTTATGGAGAAGTCGCTCTGATATCAATGAGAATATATCTTGATGTGAAATGGGGGTAGAATGTGGCCCACAGGAAGATTTTATAGTTTTATTAATAAGAGACTGAGTTTCCTCAATGCCCAGTTTTAGCTTTAGGGACTGTGAAAAGCAATGCCCTTTTATTTAGAAAAATGTTTCCTATTTTCTGTTCTCTAGCATGACATATTTAACTTATAGTTTGGTTGTAGTCATTTCCTTTCACTTTCCTAGCAAGAGATTACTATAAAAGAATGGATGAATATGGCTGGCTAGGCTATATAGAACTAGGAAAAAATGAAATGCAATCTCATGAGAATAGAATGCATAATTCCCCTTCACATGGCTTCCTTTGCATGGACCACTGAAACCAGTTCTTCCTCCTTTCAGCAGGAGCAGCAGGTTAATCATATGTCCTTTCCAAAGACCATAGCAAGTCAGAGAGAAGCTGCCAGAAAGAATGGATCCCTGAAGAAAACTGTGCGCACAGCCCCGCTCTGTTAGAAATGGTAATATTTTCTGTGTAATCATGATCACATTTTCACTGGTCTGAAGTAGCAATTGAAAGACATTCTGGATGAAAAAAAAAAAGTTGTTTCATGTTTTGTGCTGAACCCTCATTCAATTTTAAAGACCAAGAAACTACTATCCAGGCCCTAACATCCCTTTGCTAAGCAATGTAGTCAAGAAGCTAATGCAAAACAGTCTCCTGTGATCTACCAATATCTTGTGCTCCGCTCATCAGGCCTCAGGCCAACCCTGGTACCAAGGCAACACTCTGGTGGATGACCTCTACTTGACCATAGACATGCAGACACAGACATTCATGCAGACTTCTTGATCACTCAATACCCTGCCTCCAAAAACCCGCGCAAATGACAGCAGTGAAAATGACTCAGGCCTTTCTGCTCAAAATAGAATCCAGATCATTAGGAGTGATGGTTCCTTCTTCCACAGAGCATTTATCTGTGGACTCGCAAGCGGTTCTGTCCCAGTAGTGGGCAACCAGCAGCTTACTGGCCACATGCAACCCACTGGGGTCCCACCTGTGGCCCATGCACCCCCTGTCTGCCTCCCTCCCTCATTCGCCCCCTGTGCATGTGAGCACTGGAGCCCTGAGCTTCATTCTGCACATCGGGCGTTCGCAGCTGTTCAGGCTCTGGGAGCTGGGAGGAGAGGAGCAGGGTTGTAGCCCCTATCAGTGGATGCATGGCATTCCCAAAGTGCTGGGTCGGGGGAATAGGAAGTACAGGGCTCCAGTGAAGGAAGAGGGCAGAAAAGAGATGTGCGGGCTGCAGATGGAACCCAAGTGGGCCACGGGCCACAGGTTGCCCAGCACTTCCAGTCATGCAGCCCACTGAGATGAAGGAGGGCCACTCATGCAGGCCACTCACTAGTCTTGGCTGCCCATGTCTGCCCTATCCTCTTCCCCTTATCATTCAACAGACATATGAAGCCATTGAGAGAGCTGGGCAAACAGTGCTGTGGACAACATGATGCACTAGAACCCCTCTACAGCAAAACCTAAGCAGTACCCTTTCCTGGTTTCCTCCTTGCCCAGTAGAAATCAACTCCTCCCAAAGAGCTTCTGGCTAAGGCTGGACTCAGGTAGGAGCTACAGATGATGTGGATAGGAAGAGGGAAGCTCATTGAAGATATCACCAACTATGAGGGGTATGTGTCCTCCCTCAGGGTGCTAAACCAGTCCATAGCCTGGAATCATTTTGAACATTCCTATAGCACTGAAGAGTCTAAATAACCCTGGCAGTTAAAAAAATACCTGCTTCCCTCAGCAAGTGCCCAGAGGATCACCTCCTTTATTGTCCAGCCTGGACCTGGCCTTGGAGATTGACACGTGTGATCTCAGGATTATGTAAATACAGCACAAGGAAGCCAGGCCTGCCAAGAAAGTGTCAGTCAATACCGAAGATACCCATTTGTCTGTGTGGCAATGTAACTCCCACACATCCTAGTGCTCTATTCTGCAGGGGTTTTCAGAGACTCCAAGCACTCAATGGTATTGCCCCCCCAGCCTCTGCACCAGCTCCAACCTCTCAGTCACTGTGACATCCCATGATGGATACATGCCCCTAGAACGAGGAAACTGCTGAAAAGTCAGATGAGTGCAGGTGCTCAGCCTAGACCACAGAACCCACTGCCACGAGTGACAGGAACAGCCGTGGAACTAAGCACTTCTCCAACAGACTGAAAAGCCTCACAGCCTCAGTTTGCTTTTCCCGCAGTAATTATGTCACATGCATGGGCACACAAACAAATTCAAGTAAGCAAACAGATACGGAATTAGACAATCTGACCTAGAGGCTAAGCAAGCTACTTCTACAGTTGGCTGGGAAGGAAGAAAGCAGCAGGGGTGAGAGTGTAAGAGAAGCAAAAGTGATTTAGGCTAAGGACTTTGCTTCCCAACATACTGGATAATGCCAGACACACTGGTGGTGCTCTACAGATAAACCTCATGATATGTCCTAACAAATGGCTATACTTTAGGATTTGGTTCCTCCATCTCATGCCCTTACCATTAGGTTACATAGCTGTATCTTCCACAAGGTATGACACCCTGAAGAAGAGGGGCCACATTTTGTGAAGGCCACGGCAATGCACATCTGGCCATGCTGAAGGACACAATCTGTGAATGCTGGCATTTGGCAGAGCAGGAAAGCTTGGCTTGTGACGGGTATGGCTCCTGGTAGAGGACAGGCCGTGGGAGTCTGGGAGAGATAAGGCTGTACTTGAGCAAGAGCCATGGCTATCTGCAAGAGATGTGAAGAGGGTATTGCACAGGGGCACTTGTGAGGGCCATAGCACTGGATAGCTGTACAGGGTCAGGGGCATGGGGGCTTCTGAGAGGTATGGCATTAGGCAGGGTGGGGGTAGGGGTCACAGTGGACCACATGCTAAATATGAGTGCCCAGCGTGTCACTGTTGCAAAAAAAAACAAACATTCTGGGACGGATTAACAGGAGTGTTATAAGCAAGACATGAGAAGTAATTCTGCTTTACTCTGCACTGAGGAGGCCTCAGGTGGAGTACTGCATCCAGGTCTGGGCACCACATTTCCAGAAAGATGTGGACCAATTGGAGAAAGTCCAGAGAAAAGCAACAAAAATGATTAAAGGTCTAGAAAACACGACCTATGAGGGAATATTGAAAGAATTGGGTTTGCTTAGAGAAGCATGAGGGGACATAATAACAGCTTTCTAGTATCTAAAAGTGTGTTACAGGCAGGAGGGAGAAAAACTATTCTCCTTTACTTCTGAGGATAGGACAAGAAGCAGTGGGCTTAAATTGCAGCAGGGGAAGTTTAGATTGGTTGTTAGGAAAAACTTCCTAACTGTCAGGGTTAAACACTGGAACAAATTGCATTGTGAGGTTGTGGAATCTGCATTATTGGAGATTTTTAACAACATAGTAGACAAACACCTGTCAGGGATGGTCTAGATGGTGCTTGGTCCTGTGCAGGGGAGTGGACTTGATGACCTCTCGGGGTTCCTTCCAGTTCCATGATTCTATGGGGGCTGATGCAGTGGGAAGGTTCAGGGGAGCTTACTAATGGCGTGTCACTAGCCAGGGCAGGAGAAAATGGAGTGGGAGTGGCGTCTAGCTTTTGCAGTGGGAGTACATTTCACTGTCCGAAGGAATCCTGCTCCTCTTAAACAATCTTTTCTACACAACATCTGTGACGGCAAGAATTTTGTGAAGAGTCAAGGTCACCTCTGAAGTTCTGACCTCATTCACTTTGAAATTGCTTAAGAAGTGATTTAGCTGAGCATAACATATGGTGGAGAGAACTGAGTGAGCCTCTCAACCCCGTCAGACTCACAGATTGGGAACACAGTGTACTGGATCATGGGCAGGCTCCAAAGTCATTATCTACTTAGTGAATCTTATTTAATACAGCCATAAATGAAACACCCAAAAACCCACTTAATGCAGGCTCAAAGCTGAGCAGCATGGGGACACCCATTCAGGACCTACTTCTGACACTGAGTCAAGCCCCTCGTACAAAATCTGCAAAATGCTTGTTTTCAAAAGAAGGGCATATTTTGAGGCTTGTCCAATTTTACACCCAGCTCCCCTTAAAAGTCTGTGTGGAATGGCTGCCCAATCCCCATCCCACGTTACCTTTGGAAATACAAATGATTAGCTGGATTCAGTGTAATGACTGAAAGTTACCTGATTTTCAGGTGGCTGTTCACTGCAAGGTGCCGTAGTGACCTTTATGTGAACCTTGACTGTCATGCAAATTGCAGCATACACAGGGTCTGATCCCTCATTCTTTGAGCATGCTCCTATGATCTCCAGGAATGTTTGGAGCCAAGGAATGTAGAATCAGGCCAGTGGTATGCAGCACTTTGGACTTCCTGATGTTTTGATATGCTTTGAGAGAGAAGAGAAGAAGACACTATGAGCAGCAGGGCTGGCTGTTTCCAATGTATGAGGGTCTTTCCTGTAGGTTCCATTGCAGTGTTATTTTTTTTGCAGGTGGAAAATGATCAGATAGCTAGAACAGCTTTCTAGTCATTTGTTCTCTGTCATGAGTCAGTAACAATAGGCCTGGGAAGGTGGCTTTCCAATTATAAGCCGTGGACCTTGAGTTATAAGAAAGAATCTGCCAAAATAATTTTGCCTTACAAAAATAATCATTTTATCAAATGGAAATTTTTAAAAATATTAGGTAAGAAATTATAAGGTTATGTCAAATACCCTTTGCATAGACAAACAATAAAGATTATCTCTGTTTTGATGGAGGATGCATAGTTTCGTGTAAGTTCAAACTATCCACACGATGAACCTCCTTGGTTAGTAATGACCATTTGTATTCTTTTTGGTACTGCAAGTATCCTGGTGGTTGTGCACTAGAAATACATTGAAATATATCAAAACAAAAAGCAGTCAAGTAGCACTTTAAAGACTAGCAAAATAGTTTCTTAGGTGAGCTTTTGTGGGACAGACCCACTTCTTCAGACCATAGCCAGACCAGAACAGACTCAATATTTAAGACACACTGGTCTGGCTATGGTCTGAAGAAGTGGGTTTGTCCCACGAAAGCTCACCTAATAAACTATTTTGCTAGTCTTTAAAGTGCTACTTGACTGCTTTTTGTTTTGATAGTGTATAGACTAGCACGGCTTCCTCTCTGTTACTATTGAAATATATGTCGAGGTCCTTTTCCTCTAGTGGAGCAACAGGCAACATAAAGATACAGGATAGTCTGCAACAAAAATAAGCAAACAGACAAACCCCCTAAAGTGCAACACTGGTGAATCACAGAGCATTTTGGGCCAGACGGAGACTTCCTTATTCCTGCTGGCAAAGCAATACTCTCACAAATAGTGTCATTGACTAATGGGAATGACTGCGCAACTATGGTGTGTGGGAGGGGTCAAATCTGGTCCTTTATAAAATTAAGAGGTGTCTTGGGAAGCAACATTATATTCCAATCGCTCTGTAGCTATTCTGTCCAGCAGCTCTCAAATTAAATAGTAGTGCTACTTTCTCACAAGAAGATAGACTTCAGTCAGTCTCCTTCCAGAGACTTTCACCATATAAACTATCTCCTATTCTGTTAAGCTACATCTACACGTGAATGCTACATTGAAATAGCTTATTTCGATGTAGCGACATCGAAATAAGCTATTTCGATGAATAATGTCTACACGTCCTCCAGGGCTGGTGCTGTTGACGTTCAACGTTGACGTTGGGCAGCACTACAGCGAAGCAGGTGCTGCAGGGGAGCGTCTACACACCAAAGCGGCCCACATCGAAATAAGGGTGCCAGGAACAGCTGCAGACAGGGTCACAGGGTGGACTCAACAGCAAGCCACTCCCTTAAAGGGCCCTTCCGAGACACACTTGCACTAAACAGCACAAGATCCACAGAGCCGACAACTGGTTGAAGACCCTGTGCATGCAGCATGGCTCCCCAGCTGCAGCAGCAGCAGCCAGAAGCCCTGGGCTAAGGGCTGCTGCCCACGGTGACCATAGAGCCCCGCAGGGGCTGGAGAGAGCGTCTCTCAACCCCTCAGCTGATGGCCGCCATGGCGGACCCCGCTATTTCGATGTTGCGGGACGCGGATCGTCTACACGTGCCCTACTTCGACGTTCAACGTCGTTCAACGTCGAAGTAGGGCGCTATTCCCATCTCCTCATGAGGATAGCAACTTCGACGTCTCGCCGCCTTATGTCGATTTCAACTTTGAAATAGTGCTCGCCACGTGTAGACGTGGCGGGCGCTATTTTGAAGTTGGCGCGGCTACTTCGAAGTAGCCAGCACGTGTAGACACGGCTTTACAGTGTCATTCAAAAACCCCTCCACTCGTGCATCTGACGAAGCAGGTCTTTGCCCATAAAAGCTTATGCTCCAAAATATCTGTTAGTCTGTAAGATACCACAGGACTACTTGTTGCATTCAAAGTACTTGTTCCAGAGAATAGAGCTTGACATTTTTGCATAGCAAAGCACAAAAGGCTAAACCCCAGTTTAGCGAACACAAAAAGAATTCTCAAATGGTCATTTAAGGATAACCTCTGTATTCTGAGGGCGTCATTGGTTATTTGCCCTCTCGGAACCAAATTCAAAATCTCCTGATGTCAGTGGGATCTTTCTACTTACCTTAGTGAGCTTTCACTCAGGCCCTCTTTTTCATCCTGTGATATTTTTGGTACAAACTTAAAAATGAGCAGAGCGTGAGTTTCTACTTTATTGCCCACTCTGTTGTAGCTAACCAGGTGTTTACTCAAAATGCATTGTAAAGGAATCCTTGTGAGCATGAGTTTGAATCTTATACCCACTCCATTAGCTGAAATAGATGTATAAGGCCCCATGGACGTAGGCTGTCAGCAGGATGAAATGAGCCTGTGATCTTACGGACTACAGCCATGTGCTCTAGTGCAGAGGCTAAAGCCACATGCTTTACCATGTGAACTAAAAGTCTGCTGGGTCTCAGCCCAGGCTGTAGAGCAGAGACTTCACTCTCCCTTGTCAGTGGTCTCAGAGCCTCTGGGGTTTCTCTCTCCCTCTCTCTCTCTCTTACCCCCCCCCCAATTAATATTAACAGAAGAGTGTTTATTCATTGAGAACAAAGAGAGACTAAGCAAAGGATTCAGAACAGATGTAAGGCACATACTCCTTATTTGGAAATGATCCTGTAACATTCTAATTCCCCAGGGTTCACACACTTTCTGTCCATTAGGATCCTTCTCATGGACTTGTGCTCTGCTGACCTCAAGCCTTCCCAGCATTTCAACGATTTTCAGGGAAATCTTCTTTCAAAAAATAAAAGAGCAGCTTAGCAGTCCAGATCTGGCAAAAGTTCCACATTTCAGAGATGATAGTGATCTAAGAAGATACGATATTATCTAAGCAATTTCCAGCTGTTCCTGGAACCATTATATGGCAAGGACCATTGCCAGCTCCTTAATAAAGGAGGCTCATTAGGGTTGCAAGACCTGGAGGAAAAAAGAAGAGGAAGAACTGAAATTAAGATTCTTTGGCATCTTCACAAAGTTAAAAAACAGTTTCATTGCAAACAAGTCAGGTTTTAAGAGATTATGTCAGGTTGTAAATGTCTATGTAGTTGAGAAAATAGCTTTGGTGGTAATAATGTCTTTCTAATTTACACATAATAAGCACCCTGAAGTGATGGCTCCATAGATGTTATAAAGAGAAGGTTTGAGTTATGCTGTGAGTGCAGATTTTTAAGGTTATTTTTAGAAGAATAGCTTTGAAATACAAATGTATGTGCAAAAGTCCAGGGTGTCATGGCCAGAGAGAGGATAGAGTGAGGGATGGCTAGATGAAGTGCTCCCCTGTTGTATTTTAGGGCTTTGTTTATTGGCACATCTGGTGTGACATCTTTTAATGGATTTCCTGATAGAAAGGGAGAATGGCTTTCATGGGGAGGGAGGGATTCCTGATGCAGTTGTAACTACCTGTGGCCATTTACAGACAGACACCAGACTCATCTGCAGGGATGAAACCTAGAAATTTCATTGTAAAAAACATAGGCCTTTAGCCACTAGCCCTTCAGGTTAGCTCCTTCAGCTAGTCTCAGAGGGGTAGCTGTGTTAGTCTGTATCTGTCCAAAGCAAAGCAAAGCAAGCAGTCCTGTAGCACCTTAAAGATAAAACAGAATTGTCAATCCTTAAGGTGCTACAGGATTGCTTGCTTTGTTTTGCAAAAGCAAGATGTTACAGTAACCAGGGTCAACCATTATGGAAAGCTAATCAACAAGTAGAAGTTGCTAGGCAATAGTATCCTGCCCCGAGGGTATGATCAACCAGAGAAAGCTGTTCTGTCCATGTCATGCCTGCATCTGGTGTTTTACTGTATTGCTGATCCATTTAATGTTGGAGGTGAAGTGCTTCTTAAGTTTTAAGAAGACTCCTTCTTAATCAAGTAATTGAATTTAACTATTGAGTAACTTTTCTTTGGACTCTTAAATTATATTTATCCAAGCACAACACCTAAGAACTTATGCCTATTTTCCTCTGAAATCCTGAATCAGAAATATTAAATAAATGATGTCCTAGCACTGGCTATCTGCTATTACTGGTATTAGTAAATCTGTGTTAAAATTCTATCATGCATTGTAATCAGTTGGCTAGTATTTACTTGATACCCATGCCCTTGTAAATGGAATCAAAGGATGCCTTCTGTGTGTCATAGGCCTTACACTGCCAGTAGCTTATGGAGAACTTCCTTCATTTGTAGGAGGATCTGAGGCCTGTCATTTGCTGTGACATTCTGCCAGGAGGTTCTCAGGCAAGCAGCAATACATTGCAATATGGACATATGATAAAATAGCACAAAGTAAAATGAGACATAAACATTACACAATATATCATATCTGAATAATCAGGGTATCAGATGGTTAACATTTATGGTTAGTAAGACAAGATGTTTGGGGCAGGTTGTCCTGCTGATGAAGTCTCTTGTATTAAGAAGGGGAAAACTGGCTAAGACACCCATAGAAAACATGTTCCTATGATAACGGGAATGGCTTGGATCACTCTTCATACTGCATTAACATTTTCTTGTTGCACTTGCAAAGACTGCGTGTTTCTAATAATGGTTTCATGGACTTATTACGTCTAAATTAGAAACACACGATTATTCTGCCAGTCAAGTACGTGAGTTTCAACAGCAAACTGCTGCTCTTGCTAGCAGTGACTGCTTTTATCCTACTGGTCTGGTTATGGTCTGAAGAAGCGGGTCTGTCCCACGAAAGCTCACCTAATAAACTATTTTGCTAGTCTTTAAAGTGCTACTTGACTGCTCTTTGTTTTGATAGTGTATAGACTACCACGGCTTACTCTCTGCTGCTTTTATCCTAGTGTCTGTGCCGTTTGCAGGGTCTCTGGTTTTCAGAAAGGTCGGATCCATGATGAGTGGGCAGATGATTTTTTATTTCCCAGTAAGAAAGAGGGCACATTTGTTAAAGATTTTTCAAATTTGTGTGTATGTGCGCATGGGCGCCTTGCGATTTGGATCTGCGGCAAAGCCTTTTACAGCTGCCTAGGCTGGAACGCCTGACTCTTTGAAAAATAAACAGTTATTTAAAGAAAGATGCTTTTTGCTCTCAACTTTTATGGTATTTCCAATTCCTACTTATCTTATTTGGTGGTCTTTCTGGCTGTGTGCCTTCCTCTGAAATGGCTGACACTCCTATTCTTTCTCCAACAAGTAATAAAATCCGCTCTGTGTGTTCAGCTCTGTTGGAAGATCACATGCCCCTCGGAAAAAGTTTGTTGAAATGGAACAAGCTCTGATGAGAATTGTATAAATGCTTTAAAAGAGATGGAGAAAATGGTCCCACTCAGAACAGTGGAAATGTAAGTTTGTTCCAGTCACAAGAGCCGACAGCAGCTGAAATTTCATACTGAGAGTATTGTATTGCAGTCTCCTCCTCCTATGTCTGTTGTGTCCCCGAGGATACCCCCGTTTTTTACAGTTTTAGCAAGCTAGTATCCTGTAAGCCCAGACTAGGACTAATTCTTCTGAGTGCCCTGGTATAATTGAGGTTAGAATTTGACCCACTGTTGCCCTCTGGTTATTACTTTCCCTTCACTTTTTAGTTCTGGGTTGACTTTAATGCAGTTTGCCCTGAAGTAGTGAAGAAAGGCATATAGACAAGGACCCTCATTCTCCACTGCCTGTTCCGGGGCATAGTCCTGCATTTCTGTGCACAGTCTGGGGAGAGGCAGCCCTACTGAATTAGAAAGAGAACATTGTACATCCACTCTGGGCAGGTGAAGTGACACCATAAAGTGCCAGGCAGTTGTGAGTTGAGCCAAAGTTTACTCTCCAGGTGGGTTTTCTTGCTGTGGAGCAGAGAGTTACTCTTGTTTGTCCGCATGTCTCTTTCCAGCAAGGGGAGGCCCTAATGGTTCCAGTGAGGGGCAAACCTCAGACAGTGCCAAGCTTTCTGAAGAAGTGCGTCTGGGACATTGCCAATATCCACCCCTTCCTGGGTTCCCTCTCTCTGTGTTTCTTTATCGACAGCCTCCTCCATGCATCTCCTTACCCCAGCCTACACCGTGAAGAGAGCACAGGCCTGGGTCTCCAGTGATGGGTTGAGTTCCTGGCTCTGCTGAAAGCTGCCTGTATCACCTTAGGCAAGTCACTTAACCTACCCTGCACCTCAGGTCCCCAACTGTAAAACAGGGAGAGTTGTTTTTCTCTACCCCCACGTGTGAGGATGAAATCTGTTAATGACCATGAGATGCTCAGATACTAGAAGAATGAGAAGTTAATACACTCCTATAAAGACAGGTCCTTTCCTTCCCTTCTCTTGACAGCCAGCTTCCTCTTCTTAGCCCTTTATTGATTTTATACCTTCCCAAATCGTTCCCCCTAAAAAGCCTTTAGACTCCTGAAATCTCTCTTCTGTCTGCCATGAATACTCTCTCCCTGACCTTCAGCAGGCTTCCTGCTGTCAGAGGTATTTCCCTGTAGGTAGCATCTCAGGCCTGGCACTCACACTGGCTGCCTCTTCTCCACAAATCTCAGGCATTGCAAGGCTTCCCAGCTTCAGAGGCAACCCAGAACTCCTTCTCCTTTCCTGAGGCCAAGGAGGAAATGGAACACATGTAAAACATAAACTTCAGCTTGTCCACAAGCATCTGCCAGCCCTGAGGAGTGTCCCAGGTGAGGCCAGTTTCCCCTTCTCCAAAATGGAGGCAATAATTCCCCTTTGGAGAGCACTTAGAAAATCTCTTTGAAAGGGGCATGAATTGGTCTGTATTGATTCCAAGCCGAGTTTGAACCTTTCTGTGGGGACGGAGACTGCATGCTTAGTGTATTTGTACTTACTAGGTTTACATAATCAAAAGTCAGAAAAGGTGTGGCACAAGATTTGGACTGAGATTGGAGGCAGTCAGGCTATACAGATCCTATCTCTCCTTCCATGGTGCTGTGTTGTCTACACTGCAAAGATCACTTGTACCTGGTGTAATATATACCTAAAAGTGGCTGTTACTTGCCTTTATCTGTTCTACATTTTCCCCTTCATTGGGTGTTTAGGATATTGATGTTACCTGCTTTCTGGAGACGATGTTTTAGATTATGTCTACACTAGGCAAAGAAAGTCAACCGTAGATATGCAATTCTAGCTAAGCCAATTGCGTAGCTAAAATTGATGTATCTGCAGTGGGCTAACTTGTCTGTCTGTATAGGCGAAGGTCAATGGTAGAGTTTCTCCTGTCAACCTCCCTTACTCCTTGCATCTTGCAAGAGGTATGGGGTCAGCTGCGACCCCCTGAGAGCTCAATTTCACACGCCCGGACTAGACATGTGAAACTGAACTCCGGAATATCAACCCTGAGCAGGTCGATTTCCGTGGTAGTGTAGATATAGCCTGTCATAGTTTTGTTCATGTGAAAGTATTGAGACAGATCCTTGGGCCTGTTCAGTCTGTGCAGGTGTTGTGACAGTGGTGTAAAGTTGACAAAAATGATCCTTCCAGGTTTTCCCTCAATGGGATTATTTCTGGAGGGCTTGGAGAGCCTGAAACAATATTTACGCCAACTCTCTCTTCCTGGCCAGTAGGGGTCTTCTTGGAGGTCTGAAATATCCCAGAAAGAAAAGAGAGCAAGCTAAAATCTCCTCTGCCTTGTGCCAGGAACTGTGATAAGGCTGGATCTGGTTGTACCCAAGAACAGGGAGTTGCAAAGGTGTGTTACTGCCTCCTTGGCCCTCCTTTCCTAGACTTGCACTGAGCACACCGAGCCTGTGCGGGAGCACACCTAGCCTGTGTCACTGACTTCTACGCATTTAACTATGTATCAGTAGTTCCCTTAGCAGAACCAATATGACTCTTAGTTACTGCAGCATGTTACGGAAATCCATCTCCCCTCAGATAAAATCTGTAGTGCTAATATTTCATGAATGACATCAAACTCCAATCAATTTTACTTTCCATGCAGATTGGTAACTTTAAAATAAAAGCACAGAAAAATCAATGACTCACATCAAAAATCTATATTTTAAGAACCATATAAAATTAAGACTGATGGAAGAAACAAAATATCTTTACATTGTTACAAGCCTGGTTCGTTATAGCTTTAAGGAAATACACACTTTTTTTTTAAATGAAAGATCTCTATTTTATATTTCCGGTTTTGCCATTTTACAAATATTCTGATAGGTAAAAATCTCAATTACTGTATTCTTTATGCAAGGGTTTTCATTACCATTAAAGTATTAAATTAACTATAGGATACATCATTTAGTTTTGAAATGAAAGTAATTTTCATTAGAAATGCTTCTGTGTTGTTCTTTCTGAAGCCTGGCTGTTTACATGCAACCCATTCCTCCCCGTTCTGTCGTGCCGTACAAAAGGCAAATAGCTCTGTAGAGCTCGCACACTTGCCTTTTTCACGAACGGAAGTTGGTCCAATAAAAGATATTACCTCACATACCCCTGTCTCTCTCATAGCCTGGGACCAGCACTCCCACAACACCAGTACAAAACATATTAAAGAAAACGTGTTTGCAGCATTCAGTGCACCATCTGCAAACCAACCACTGGAGGGCACCTAACATATCATGGTCCAGGTGCCTTTCCTAAGAATGGCCACCAGGTGGCATAAGTAGGTTAGTTACTGATTTTTTGTCTTTGATTTTCTGTTTAATTGTGAGGTTAATGTGCTGGATTGAGGGAGATGATCAAGGTTTGCAGTGTCATTCATTCCCTTGTTTTTATTTGCCCTCTAAACAGATCACAGCATTGCCACATGCCTCATTTAAACACTGCCATTAAAACGCCACTTGCCAGCTATACAATTTTATGAATCCATTTACACTGTAAGAATGCATTAGCTATATTACTTTTTGAAGTATATTTCCAAGCTCCAGAAATATTTTTTTATTAATTAGTCACGAATTAGCTTATTCTTACTAGCTGTCAATGTGCTAGGCTCAGCAAAATACTGAATGGGACTTTAATTTTCATTTGATCTTAAGTAAAATGAGCAATAGCTCTAAGTAAGAGTGGGTACTGGAAATAAACACTACCAAAATTACACAGCATCCCCCTTCACTTTAATTACAGGAAGAAAAAGAAAGAGTAAATCAGAATTGCTAGAGCTGGGGAGGCCCTAATAGCTCCTGAGATACATCCACTTCCCGCTGCAGGACAGATGATCCAGGATGTATCTCTAATGTGTCTTTCTTTTTAGGGTCTTTTTCAGTGAGTCATTGAATATAACAAGGCTACGAGCAAGGGCAGGGAGAGCCCAGTGAATCTCCTGTGGTGGCACTGCCCATATAAGGACCAGGGAAAGTAGCAGTCCTGCAATGGGGAGAGCATGGGCCTTACTCCATTTTAATGCACAACACTCGAAAAGGAGCAAAGAGGATTCAGAGCCATGTCCACCTCCTCTGAACTATCTGGAGTTGCTGGTCTGTTCACAGGGGGAGCAGATAGATCGTCCGAAGGGAGGCTGGACCATTAGCTAAGTGGAGACAAAATGTATACCTGAAATATAAGGTCTCCCCAATGCATATCTGTAGCAAGAGCTGACCGGAAAATACACTTTAGTTTCCAAAATTCAATTTTTTGATAAAAATTGGCTATGTCTGCACAGCAGCCTTATTCTGAAATAAGCTGTTCTGGAATAGCTAGTCTGGAATAGTTTATTTTGAAATAACGCTGCTACACACAAAATGCATTTTGAAGTAGCACTTAGTTATTCTGAAGTGCAGCGTCTACACACATAGGCCGTATCTACACATGCCACTTTCTCTGAAAGTGGGATGCTAATAAACAGCCCAAAATACGTTAATGAGGCATGGATGCAAATTCCCAGTGCCTCATTAGCATAAGGCCACGTGATTTGGAGTCCAGAAGAAAATTTTGAGGAAGAAGGGACCTCTGGAAGGATGACTTCCTTCCGGAAGATCCCCCAGGGGACGCGCTTCTACACACTGTTTTGGAGTCTGGAAGAGCTACTTCTGGACTCCAAATCATGTGACCTTATGCTAACGAGGCACCGGAATTTACATCCAGGCCTCATTAGCATATTTTGGGCCGTTTATTAGAAACATGTGTACAAACAGCCATACAGCCTATTTTGAAATAGCTCCATTGGACTTACTGTGGCTTATTTCGAAATAATCACTATTTCCAGTCTTAACAGCCCCTCTTTTGAAATAGCTGGTTTGAAATAGGTGCTATTCCTTGTGCAATGAGGTTTACCAATTTCAGAATAAGGCAACGGCAATTTCAAAATTATTTTGAACTAGTGATTGTTCTGTGTAGATAGTGAGATAGTTATTCTGAAATAACTGTGCTATGTAGACCTACTCTTTCATACTTCAGTTTTTGAAATTTTTCAGCTAGATCTATTTACACTTCTCTGGCTATGCAATACTCGTGGAGAGAAGAGGGCTCCGTCCCCAATCCAGCAAAGCACTTTGAGTATGTGAGTAGCCCAACAATGGGCAACCAAGGCTAGTGAGTGGGTTGTGTGAGTGGCCTTCCTCCATCTCAGTGAGCTGCAAGATTGAAATCGGGCACGCACATTACCCATGATGCCCATAATGAGATTACATACATTGCACTTGGTTCTTCTTCTTCATCAGGCCTTTCCAACAGAAAGGGTTTCTCTATTAGGGGCAGCTCAAATGACTGGCAAAAGCAACCTGAAGAAGTGGAGGGCACACACAGCTCTCGGAATGTTGTGGCAATCAGCATGTATCCCACAGCTGCCCTTTAAATGCATGTCACTTCTTATATTGCCAGGGGCTGCTTGGCCTTCCCTGCCACTCCAAGCCCCAACCACACTCTACCTCTTTCCTCAAACCACCACCTGGTCTCCCTCCTGCCACAGTGCACGTCACCCCTTCTCCTCCCACCCGCACTGCACTTCCAGAGCACCACGAACCAGCTGATTTGCGTCTCGTCCCCACTTCTCTCCTTCCCTCCAAGAACTTGAAAGCTGCAAATCAGCTGATTTGTGGCATTCAACCGACAGGAGGGTGAGGAAGGAGCAGGGATAGGGCTCCAATCAGCTGATTCATGGCGCTCCAGAAGTGCTGGGAGGGAGGGGAAGGAGAAGGGATGGAATGCACTCAGGGTGGGAAGGGACAGGGGCTTCACACAGAATCCCAATGGGCTGCCTGTGGCCTGTGGGCCACAGGTTGCCCACCACTGGACCAGCCCTATTAACTTTAAAGGTTTATATGCTTCAAGGTAACCACATGCTTACGTCCTTCATTGGATCAGGCACTAAACTGTCAAAGCATGGCCTCTGAAACACTAGATTTACTGGAAACATTGCTCTGATGACTGCTATGACCAAGCTAGCTCTTTATTTTTCTGAGATAAATACATTTGCATTCCGATTATAGCATATGTAACTCGTTTGCAAATCTTCTGCAGGTACAATACATACCGTGTATTGTCAAGTGCTTTTGGCACCTTTCATTAAAAAATACTATGGGCCAAATAGTGACACCCTTACACACACTGGTGAACAGTTACTCCCATAAGTTGTCCTATTACCTTGAGTGCTCACAGGTTACCAATCGGGTCCTTTGGAATGCAGACTGCTGAACAGAGCTGTTGGAAACATTTTCACTACTGGAGAAAGAAGATATTTTTTATGGAACCTCCAAAAGTGATGCAAATGAAGGGCAGGGCAGGCAAGATTTGCTCACTAGTAGAAACAGAAGGACTGTCTTGGAACAACATGATATTTGCTTTTACATGTGAAACTTAGTACTTTGCACAGAGCTGTGAGTAACCAGGAAAGTCTGTTGGATAAAAAAAGGTGGAGGATGCAAAGTGATGAAGAACCATTTAGTAATTCCATTGGGAGGCAACCATCTGTGGGTTTATTCATTCTGGTATAGTACTGTATGTGGGCAGAGGGCACTGGCTAACAATGCTACAGCTGCCTTATCAGCCCCCACTCTGGTCAAAGATGGCAACACTTCAGCATGATAAAGGAGAAGGCTGAAGAAGTATTTGTCTTTCCCGAGGCTGAGAATAGCTATGAAACATAAAAGACTGGCTGATTTAGAAGGGCTCATTGAGATGAACCTAAAGGCATTTGGAAGCAGAGCTTTTCAAAGGGAGACCTTGGACAGCAAAGGGTTATTTGAAGATTGTTCTGCACAAAACTGGCAAAGTTAGGAGAGTTGTCAGATCAAAGCCACACATTTACAATTACTGACAGGGAATAAAATTGCCAAGAGATTTACCCAAAAATCAGTTATCTAAAAAATCACTGGCCCTTCAACTTTTATTTTGGTATTTTACTTTAACTCAGAGCCTCTGATGACAGTTGGCAATTTCTGCAGCAATATGTGATGATCAAAGAAGGGTCTTCCTACTTTAGTGACCCAAAATCAAAGCTTGTCATTACCATAAAATCAAGGCTGTGAGCCAGACTTAGTTCTTGGTTTAAATGACCACCCTGGAGTTATTCTAGATATATGCTGTTATAACTGAGAGCAGAGTTTCCGCTCACATTTATAAGGAGGTAGTTTCCTGACTCTGCAGGTGCAAAACTTTCCATTTATGTATAATATGGGGGAGAGGAAACAAATCTTCCTTCCACATTTGGAAAGAGTCTAGGATGTTTTGGGAACTCCTGCAATTTAAATAGTTAATAATTATTAACAATAACAATAAAAAATAACAATGAGCCATACCATTTAGGGGAACAGATGCTTTTTATGTGGCACATGCAGCCCATTGGGGTTATATGTATGGCTCGTGCACCCTCCCTTGGCTGTTGTGCCAGGTGGGGTGGGGATTGTACTTACCTCTTCCTCTCCCTCCCAGCTCTTCTGGGCTACGTCTACACGTGAAGCCAACATCGAAATAGGCTATTTCAATGAATAACGTCTACACGTCCTCCAGGGCTGGCAACGTCGATGTTCAACTTCGACGTTGCACGGCACCACATCGAAATAGGCGCTGCGAGGGTACGTCTACACGCCAAAGTAGCACACATCGAAATAAGGGTGCCAGGCACAGCTGCAGACAGGGTCACAGGGCTGACTCAACAGCAAGCCGCTCCCTTAAAGGGCCCCTCCCAGACACAGTTGCACTAAACAACACAAGATACACAGAGCTGACAACTGGTTGCAGACCCTGTGCCTGCAGCATGGATCCCCAGCTGCCGCAGAAGCAGCCAGAAGCCCTGGGCTAAGGGCTGCTGCCCCCGGTGACCATAGAGCCCCGCAGGGGCTGGAGAGAGAGCAACTCTCAACCCCGCAGCTGATGGCCGCCATGGAGGACCCAGCAATTTCGACGTTGCGGGACGCGGATCGTCTACACAGTCCCTACTTCGACGTTGAACGTCGAAGTAGGGCGCTATTCCGATCCCCTCATGAGGTTAGCGACTTCGACGTCTCGCCACCTAACGTCGAAGTTAACTTCGAAATAGTGCCCGACGCGTGTAGCCGCGACGGGCGCTATTTCGAAGTTAGTGCCGCTACTTCGAAGTAGCATGCACGTGTAGACACAGCTCTGGAGTGCTGTAAATCAGCTGATTTGAGCCTTCTCCCTACCTCTCTCTACCCCTCCCAGAGCGTGAACACCATGAATCAGCTGACTTGTGGCACTCAATTCTGGGATGGAGGGGGAAAAATGGGGATTGGGTGCAAATCAGCTGATTCACGGTGCTCCAGAAGCGCTGGGAGGAAGAAGAAGAGGGTGTGGGCGAGAGTGGCCCAGGAGATGAGGCAGGGAAGAGGCCAGGCAGGAGGTTTAGGAAAGCGGTGGAGTGAGGGCAGTGCCTGGAGTGGAGGGGAGGGTCAAGCAGCCCCTGGCAAAATGAGAAGTGACACATTTAAAGCACAGGCAGGTGTGGGGTACCTGCTGATTGCACACAACTTTGTGAGAACCGTGTGCTCTCTCTGATTCGTTGCCAGCTCTGCCCACATATCTACACCAGCAACACCATTACAGGACCTAACCAGATCAGCCACACCACTGTGGGTTCATTCAGCTGCACATCTACCAATATTATTTATGCCATCATGTGCCAGCAATGCCCCTCTGCTATATACATCGGACAAACTGGACAGTCTGTACGTAAACGAATAAACGCACACAAATCAGACATCAGAAATGGCAATATACAAAAACCCATAGGAGAGCACTTCAATCTCCCAGGCCACACAGTAGCAGACTTAAAAGTAGCTATCCTACAGCAAAAAAATTTCAGGACCAGACTCCAAGAGAAATTTCTGAGCTACAATTCATCTGCAAATTCGATGCCCTCAGCTCAGGATTAAACAAAGACTGTGAATGGCTGGCTAAATACAAAAGCAGCTTCCCCTCCCTTTGTGTTCACACCTCCAGATCAACTGCCGGTAGTAAGCCTCACCCTTGCTGACTGAGCTAACCTTGTTATCCCCACCTTTGCTCTGGCTTATTTATACCTGGCCCTGCAGATTTCCAAGACCAGCATCTGATGAAGTGAGTCTGTGCTCACGAAAGCTCATGCTCAAAACTTTTCTGTTAGTCTATAAGGTGCCACAGGACCCTTCGTTGCTGTTACAGATCCAGACTAACACGGCTACCCCTCCGATACCTGATTCTTTGTGTCACTTTTGCTGGCAATTTAATTTGTCCCTAATAATGGATCCTTTTGTGTTGGAGAGGCCTGATAAAGAAGGAGAATCATGTGCAATGTATTTGATCTTATTCTTTGGGCCATGATTAATGCACATGCCCAATTTCCATCTTGTGGCTCACTGAGATGAAGGAGGACCACTCATGCAGCCCATTCACTACCTTTGGTTGCCCATTGCTGGTATAAAATCTCATTTAGTACAACAATACTCACCTATTGGCGGCAGTGGGAGACTTCCACGCATTCTGTAGCCCACAGTGCGCACATTATTTTATGAGGTTGTCTCCACTGAGCCCCTGGCCAATAATGCTGCTGTCTAAAGAAGACTAGCTCCCATCTTTACTTTAATGTCACCGTCCCTTTTATACCTCTTGCTCTAAAAATAAGACTCAATAGAATTCCCAGTCTCCAAAGTCAAAGACAGTATGAATTGATATTGCCCACTAAAATGCACTGAGGATTAAATCAATAACATCTGCAATAAGGCATAATGAAGATGAAATTATATTTCAGCTTTCCTGAACAGCTGTGAATCTATTTTTAATGATCCTCATTTTTGGCAGTCAGCTAAAGAACTTTTAATATGCCCTGGCAATTGGATTGTTAAGTAGATCAGCAGCACAGAGCACTGAAACACCATTAATTGCGGCTTCTTTATGTCTGGAATTGGAATATTTGATAGTAAAAATCCTGCACACCATCATCGTACCTGAAGACATACATAGCACCCCTGGGTAATTTTTAAAGAGGGGGTTTAAGTGAGTGACTTTAAAAATAATATAATGCAATTGAAACCATTGTCTTGTTAGTGATGGTTTCTGGTATGAACTTTCTGTTTTTGCAAGCTTATCCTGTCATTCAGTGGTGCCTCACTGCTTGATGACAGGTTTTGTACAGTGATATCTGACCTCCGGGGGTTGGACTGCCAGATTCTCAACATAGTCTTGAAATTCCAAAAGAGTTCAAGGAAAGTATTGACAGAAATCTTCCCTGTTAGAGTCAAAGAAGCACTTTAAGATTCATCATGCTTCATTTCTACCCAAAGTGTCTTGAAACAATAGAGGTGCTGAAAGATAGAAGGGAGGGGACCTGGCATGTATTTAAATCTAGGTTGTTAGTAGTAGATCTCACTATGATCCTGTAATGTGCGGTAGAGATTCCACTGACAACAAAGAATGCCAGGGGCACCCAGCCACCCTCAGGATCAGGGCTGTCGTGTTTTAATAAAATGTGTAGCTGTGTGGTTTCCATGGCACCATGGTACTAATGATCCTGCAGGTTTTTCACACATCTGCGACCTCCATGTTTGTGTACGGCAACTCATTATACCTAGGAATGAAACCATATAACCTGCAGAAGCTTCATTTGGTACAAAATGCAGTTTAGCCGCACAACATAATGCCCTTATCCTCCTCAGTCTGCACTGCTTGGCCACCAAATCCAGAGCCCAAGTCAAAGTCCCTGCCACCACACTCAGAGATCTCTGTAGGCTTAGCTCAAGTACATTTCTCCCTCTCTCCACAACCATGACATACCTGGACAGCAGTATTCCATTGGAGCAACGAAACTTGAACCAATAGGAGAGGCTGACGTACGCAGAGAACAGAACTTTAGCAAAAGCTGCACCAAGTTCATGGAACTTATTCCTTTAAGACATAAGGTGACCAGAAAACTAATTGCTTTTATTTTGGAGACCCACACTGATATACATCAGCTGAGGAGTTGTCCCCCTATAGTTAGTTAGTTGGTAGGTGCTCCAGTACTGTGGGAATATGGACCTGATCCCAGACTTGTCATGTCATGTCAGTCATGGAGCTAACCTTGAGGCACTGGATTAGCTGGCTGCATCTTTGTGGAAACCCCTTTCCTTTTCCTTGTGTGGTATAGAGTGTCTCTTGGCCAATTTTAAGCTATCTGTCACACTTGCATGGTATCTAAACACTTTTGTGGTGATGTTCTAGCTACAGCGTGTTGATACAAAAGTCTATCCTGGACATTCAGTCACAGATTTAAAAGTAGCCAAACTGGAACAAAAGAACCTTCAAAAACAGACTCCAAAGAGAAACTGCAGAGCTACAATCATTTGCAAATTTGATGCCATCAGTCAAGGATTGAACAGAGACTGGGAGTGGCTGGCCAATTACAAGAGCAGTTTCTCCTCTCTTGGTGTTCACACCTCCACATTAGCTACTGGAAGTGGGCCACATTCTCCCTGACTGAACTGACCTCGTCAACTCTGTCCTGCCTCTGGGATCTCCACTGCATTGAATCTGATGAAGCGGGTCTTTGCCCATGAAAGCTTATGCTCCAAAATATCTGTTAGTCTATAAGGAGCCACAGGACTTCTCATTTTTACAAAAGTCTAGTAATTCTAATCTGCTAAATGGACCATGGATAGGTTTTAGTTCATCAAAACCAGCTGGCTAGCAATTTACCTAGCCCTGATTACCTTAATTTCTATTGATAGAGGTAACTGCACAAGCCTTCCCTTACACTTCCATTTCAATCCAGCCTCACAACATTTCACTTTTAATATGTTTATCTTTACAGTAGGGGGTGCACCACTGAAGGGGGAATACAGTATTCCTAAAAGTCTCATCAGAGGAGACATATTCTCTGCCTATTTTCACATTCATTTTTGAAGTTGTGCCAGGATAAAAATGAATCTTGCAGTGTGTGAACTGACAGTACTTCTTGTGGCTTATTATTTTATGTCTAGGATGCTTCTCTACTGTGTATAGCATCTTTACATTGCTAAGGACTCTGCATGTGTGCAGGGAAACCAGAGATTTTGTTCTCAGATTTGATTCAGTGTGTTACAGAAGAGACACACACCATGCTGTGTCATGGCAACTTTATTTTAGTTCCTCCTTTCTGGTTTTTTCTTTCACCTAAATGAACAGATTGAAACTACACGGTTGCTCTTTTTGAATAGAAGAACACCACGGTAACCCATTGCTGTAGTAAATGCGATTTAACACCTTATTTACTTCTCCAGTAATTGGATATCTGCTTGCAAACTACTTGGGGATTCCTTCATGACAACATGATAAAATTATTTATCAGTTATTTGGGAATGTACAGATCCCCTTCACCTATTCTCTCAGTCCCATACATCTTGTTGTTTGCTTCGGGTTTTATTTTTCCATTGATCAGTAGTTTTTCTTTCCCCATCACCGTTTTTATCACCTCAGTAACGCTCCATGAGCACACTCGTATTAACTATTGCCTCTTTGCAAGAGGGAATGGAAACAGGGTCTTATATGCATGAACAAATAACCAACCACGGCACAGGCAGCAAAAGGGGAGAGAGATAATGGACACAATCCCTTGCAGAACAGCTGTATGAGGTACAGTAAATGAATCAAACCAACATTCCTTTGGCGCGAGGGAATTGTAATGAAGGGAATGAAATTCTCATCATGTCTAAACCAGAAATTAACACACATCACCTTTTTTCTTCCCAGGGCTTCTGACTGCTGGCTTCAGCTATTTTGAAATATTTGGGGCCAAAGAAGGAGCAATCTCTAGAGAAAAGAAGGCTATTAACATCACCAATAGTTCACAGGATAGCTTTGTTCCCTGAAAGGCACAGACACCACAGGAGGTGGTTAGATCAGCTATACTATGGCTGTAGTATTTTGAAATAATGGCCTCTAGGGGCTTGAGGCTACAGACCATTCTTCATGTGCCAAGTGATCACTCACAAGTGTAAAGAAGACTTGTGTGAGTAAAGTACTGAGAATTTGGCCCTAAGGTTCTGATTGGAAGGCCACTAAAATCAATGGGAAAATGAGATGATTTATCTGGGTTTGGGCTCAGAGTTGGGCAAAAGGGATTCTGATAAAGGCTGCAGATGGTGCTGATAGTCATAATGGCAAATCAGCCAGAGAGGGCTTCTACTTATTATTAGTCCTGGTTGAACTAGTTGATGCAAACAATTTATTGAATATATGTAGTCCTTTATTTTATTCACAAAATGCCCCTCCTCCCTGGAGATCCGGGGTCAGATCCTTAGATGGGCTGTATTTACCCTCATTGCCACTGAGGAGAGAGAAGGTGAGGAAGAGCAGGCTGTAAGCTGCAAAGCAGGTAGAACAAGTGTCTCTGAGTGGAAAGCCAGGGGAGTCAGAATTTTGAACTCTTTTCATCCATGTATATGAAGCAATGAAAGGGATTCTTGGTACCGAGTAGTTAGTTAGCTACTTCATATTTACAATTCACTAGTCAAGTCTGTGACTAGTGAACTAAGGCTTTTTGTGCATTAAGGAAGCTTGCACCAGTCTAACTCAATAATGTGAATGGCCTTAATGCAATTTGTTACAAGACTGCACTATTCCTTTGTATATAGGCAGTGTTCAAAAATACCTCAGATTGTTTATGGGCTTTGTAGGACTGTAAAGGTAATTGTTCTTGCCCGTTGCAAATGGCTTCCTGTGTGCGGTAGTTTGTGGCAGCTCTTAACATAGATCAGGTTTGAGTCACATGACATGACATTGTTTCTATTCCCTGATCAAATGACTTAGCTTCTTATAATTACTTTCCCTTACCCAAAACTCAATAGCTTAAAGTGGCACCATCAACCTTGAATTGAATTAATGTGTGTATGTTTCTTAAAAGGAGTTAGCAGTAGTGTTTGCTAACACACATACTGTATGTATTGGGCACCACATTAAGATGTATTACATAGCACACTGACTTGATATGCTTTTATTATGAGAATTAGGACAAAGCTGTGCTGATTGGCATGAGGTTCTCTCTTGCTGGACTTGCGGTAAGAGATACATATTCCACAATCATTTGCAAAGCTAAGGCTATATCTATACTACCCCTGCCTTTTGAAAGGGGTATGTAAATGCAGCATTTCAAAAAAATGCTAATGAGGCGCTGATATGAATATTTGCATAATGGTGGCACCCTGGAGTCTCAAAAGTGCTGGTTTCAAACTGCAAGCTAGCCATGTAGATGGGGTTCCTTTGAAAGGAAACCCTGAGTTTGAAAGCATCTTTCTTCCCAAAAAAACTTGAACATGTTCCAGGTGGCTGCCATTGTGCAAATGAGACACTGAATATTCATATCAGTACTTCGTTAGCATTTTCGAACTTCCGCATTTACATACCCATTCCAAAAGGGAGGGGTGGTGTAGATATGGCCTAAATGCAGCATTGGACATTACTGAATATAAGCTCAGTCAAAATCAAGGTACAGGAGGGTTCTAGCCTGGTACAAGGTAAAAAGTTTCCTCATGGTCCAACTGGTTTAGAATGTTGTGTTCATAAGCAAGAAATAAGGGTTACAGCCCTGGTACCTGACAAAAAAGCTAAATGGCACATTTTAACTTGTAAAGAGGTCTACTTCAAAAAGACTGGTGCAGATATTTGCAGGGCAACTCCCAAGCATTGGAGAAAGGTGCTTGTTTGAACAGGTAACAAGTGGGCAGTGAAGTTGGTTTCATGGACTGATTGGAGATGGGGGTTGACCTTTCCAGCACTGAATGAGAGCTGATGGGCAAGCTGGGGATAAGTAACTTGCATAAGCACTTGACACACTTCAAATGCAATCAGGCATTTTAAGTTTACGAGGAGACATTCTTCCCTGAAAATGAGGCTATCTTTTTACGGGCACAAGAAAAGAGAGTCTTTAAAAGTATGTTTCTGGAAGTTCTCTGGCCGTGCAAAACTGAAAGGGTACTACCAGGGAGAGGAGACACCTAATGGAGTTTTAGTCCAGAAGGTTCTTCAAAGTCAGGAAGACCCTGAAGGGTGATGTCTGTCACAGCTGGTTTCTTAGCTGCCCAGCTTTACTCAGTTTTACAATTCCTAATCTGTTTCTGTCACTTGCACTATTTTATTGTAACTAATCAGATAAAATTAAGGCTTTTTTTTCAAGGCTCTTTTTTGGAAATGTCACAGTTTAGAAAGCTTATGGCTGTTAACTAAAACAAAGTGTTCTGTTGACTTATCCACCATGTGACCTCATGTAGTACAAAATAGAGATTAACATATTTTAGGCCTGAAAACGCACAGGGAGCCAGGACAGACATTCCTTCCCCAGACACCTCTAAGATTGGAGTAATTAGCACTTTATTGGTTACACAAAACTCAGATGTGCAAAACACATTTGGCATAAGCACACATACATTACACCCATGTAATTAACCATGAATATGCCTGAGTAATTAGCCCTTTTAGAGGGGATTCACTTCTCTACAGAGAACAAAACAAGAGATGTAGCATAAAGAAAAGGAGGAAAACAAATTAACATTAGTGATGCAGGAACCTCTCAATAAAGCTGAGATCCTGGGCCTACAGAAATCAATGACAGTTTCACCTCTGACTTCAGTGGAGTAATGATTTTATCTAAAATCTGGTCCAGTGTTGAGTGTGACATGAGGGATTAATCAGTTGATTGGCTGATTTTCAGAGGTTTCTCTAAATTATCTGAATTTTTCACATCTGCAAGTTTGGCACTCTCTGGTCTGGCAACATCCGTGGCCCAGCATGATTTTAGTTAGCCAGATGTCTACCTATCATGGGTGGGACCTATTTCCCACGGTCCCATAAAGTTAGCTTACAGCCACCAGTCCTGACTCTCTATGTTCTGTGCTGTTATCTAGCTGTAATTTACCCCAAATGTCTTCTAAGAGGCAGTAAGCAGTGGAAATGTTAGTAATGCTGCTAGACAATATCGACTGCCCGTGGTCCAGCAAATTCTCTCATTTGGCACTGGTCAAATCTGAGAGTGCTGGATGAGAGAGATTCAGCCTGTACCTGGAACTATACAGGAGCAGGCGCTCTCATCCAGGGACAATTATGTTCTACAAGAATAGGCTTCTGAATGGCATTTGGGCACTTCTTGTGCTAATTGGAACTGGGGAGTATAGAAGCAGCGAGAAAATGAAAGACGATTGTGTGATTTAGGGGTAGCTAATCAAAAGTTTCTGAACCTTTCCAAAATACTCAGTTCAAGTTTGGTTTTCAACACATACTGTCATTTTTGAGGTAGGGTCTGATTTTCCCTCCATTCATAATTAAATTAATACATTAAAGATAGTATTTTTCTTAATAATATGGCCATTCCTTCCCCCTGCCCCCACCCACTCCCTGCCAGGTTAGAGCTTGTGCTGACTGTTGAAAAATCAGTCATTAGCAGCCAGGAAATGACTCTGCCATCAATCAGAATATTGCTCTGCTGTGTTTCAGCTATTTTCTCCTTTCTACGTGTAATTATACTCCTTCACTGATTACAGTTTATAATAGCTATAATTCTCTCAAAATCAATCATTATTTTACTTAACCACAGGGATGCTAATAGAAATATGAAGGAACACAGATATCCTGGGCTATGGAGTTAATTTTAATTATTTTACAACACACAACCTTTCAGCTGTATCCAACCTCCTCCTTAGTATTAAGCAGCAGTTCTGTTATTTTACGTTTGTTCTAAAGCTGGGGTGCTTGGTTATACAACAGTTTCACTCAAAGTGAGGTGCTGCACAGTGAATTAGCAAATGGCATTGCGGGGGATGGGGGTCTTTTGCTATTGTCACGAGCCACGTTGGATTAAAATGGTGTGAGAAATCTGCCAAGCGCCTGTCAAATTAGAGAAAAGACACTGCTTCTGCAGTGGGCGTCCATGTGACAACAGGAGGTTTGATTTAACCTATTCATGTTATTCAGTATTTGCTGCTCACAAACATTCAGCAGATCAAAGTTATGCTTAGAGTCACACAAGGCAAGGTTTGAGTTTGGAATGGAAATTTATTTAAAGCAATGCCACCAACTTAAAAACCAGACTTCTCCCTGAATATTTGTTAGTGTTACAGTAGTACTAGAAATCCAAACAAATAATTGACATATGTGGAAAATAAATCTCCATTATCTGAATAGAGACATTGGTTAACTTTATGCATCCAGCACCATTTGGTGTATAGTTATTTTCCTTCTTTCCCCTGTATAGTAAGTCAGTTTGACCCACTGATGCTATGAGTCTCTCACACAAGGACAAACTGAGAGAAAGGTTTTAAAACAGCAGGGGAAAATTATTGTAGAACAACAAGCATTGGCAGGACATGTCTGCAGCAGGCAAAGTACCCAAAACATCTACTGCCAAGCTGCTTAGCTGATTGACTACACTTGTAGTTTATTTTGAAAGCCAGCTGTTTAAGAAACCAAATAAACAAATGTCGCCGATTTTATTGCTAAAAGTCAATAGTACAGCAAAGAGTTACTGTTGTTGATCCTCTGAGAAGCTGTTTCTTGCAGTTTCATTTCATCTTACATTGAAGGTGGGTTCCCAAAATAGACCCCCCCCCCACCTCCAAAACACTACCTTCCAAACCCTCCTTAAAACTTTGTGATACCACGATGTGTCTAGAGGCCTGATGACCGTTAGATTGCTCACGTGTTGAAACCATAGTCCAGGGATCAGCAAGCCTGGCATAGGTGTTAAGAGTGACATGCAAGCTAGCTTTCATCAGTGCACAAGGTGGGACCTCAGCCCCGCTCCTCTTCTCTCATGCAACGGTGAGCTTGCTCAAAGCCAGTGGATTAGCAAAAGACCAGCTAACGCTACCCACCACCACCTAAACAGTAAAGCTCGGCATCTTAATTTATTAACGAAGCTGTTGTAAGTAGGGCTGTTAGTGACTTTAGAAAGTATCACTAGTGCTTGGACCACACACAGACGCCAAAAGGCCAAATTTCAGCATTCCGTCTCGGAAAGGTTGCTGACCCCTGCCATAGCCCATCACACTGAGCAGTATTGTCCCACTGTCGCCTTGTGCTCTCCCAGCTGTCACCTCTTGTCAGATGCTTAGACAACCTCTACACTGGGGCTGTGATTGTCAGGTCATGCACACACACTTGCGCCTGCTCCCATTAAGCTAGCATGAGTATGAATAGCAATGTAGTTATGACAGCACAGGTAGCAGCAGCAGAGGTCTGGCTTAGCCATGGAGAGGACAAACCCACCTGAAACTGATGAGTACAAACTCAGCATGGCTTGGCCTCTGCTACTACTGCCTGTGCTACCATGGCCACACGGCTATTTATACTCCTGCTACCTGGATGTGAGCTAATGTAATTATGTGTCCATGAGTTGGAAATACTACCTTATCTTATAGTGTAGACATACCTGGGACTGTTCTGTGTTTGTATAGCACTTATCGGGTCATGGCCAAAGATGGAGGCTTCTAAGTGTTACAGTCAAACAAACACACAAATAATAATAAGGTTAATAAACTAAAAGTAATCTTTCAAAGTGATCCCAACAACATAAGGTTAATTATAATGGCTGCACTGAAAAGCTTGTGTGTTTTATAAACAATGGACAAAACCCCAAAGGTACAGAGGTTAAAGGCACAATACTTGACATCTTCCTTAGCCTCATGAACTCTTTTGGAGGAAGCATACAGGATGGAACTGGTATGTGGTAAATTGTCTCTTGAACGAGTCTGTTAAAAGACAACAACAAAAAAAACCCAAACCCCAAAAACAAACCCTCTCCCCCCAAAAAAGACTTTCCCTCAGACATTTTTTAAGTCTATTTATTTTATAACAATTGTAGAACACAATCCAGTGTGAAATGTAAGCACATGCCTCACTTTAAGCACACAAATAGTCGCATTTTTTAAAGGATACTGGTGCACCTAAAGTTAAGCACATGCTTAAGTAGTCTCAGAATCAGCATAGGTAACAAGGGGAGGCATGGGTCAGTGGTTTGAGCCTTGGCCTCCTAAACCCAGAGTTATGAGTTCAAGCACTCAAGGAGGCCATTCATAGAGTGGGGTGAGTAGATGTTGGGGTAGTACTTGGGCCTGCTGAAGAAGCAGAGGACTAGACCACATAACCTCCCAAGGTCCTTTCCAGCTCTAGGAGATGTATTCCTCCTGTTTCTCTCATAACTTACTTTAAAAAAAAAAAAAAGGTGCTAGGCTGGTAGCTGTTATCACCATGCTAGGCACAGAAAAGGTACCTCACAGATAGTGGCCATGCAATTTTCTCCACCCCTGCTCATAAGAGACAGTATGATCTTGCAATTAAAGCATAAGGCTGGAGAGTCAGGACATCTGGTTTCTTATCCAGGCCTTGACGTTGCCCTCCTATGCGATCTTTGGTAAGGCATTTCACCTTTCTGCCTCAGCTTCCCCATCTGTAAAATGGAGTAATATAAGACTCACCACACCTAACTCACCAGGGTTTAATGGGCTAGGCTTGTGAGGCTTAATCAATTAGACCAAGATTGTAAAAATATCAGGCTATTATGTCCTTATGGAGATGCCATAATACAGGGCTTGAATTTAGAAAGGGCTGAGCCCCAGCAGCTTTTATTCATTTCAGGAGCTGCTGGATGCTCAGCACTTTGGAAAATCGACACTTTTATTTAGACATCTAAATGAGGATGTAGGTACCTCACTTCAGGGGCCCATTTTTTGCAAATATTGACCTTAATGTGTATAAAATATTTAGTGATCCTTGAATAGAAGGTGCGGTGTAAGTGGTAGGTATTATTATCATTGTCGCACATATTACCTACCTGGGAAACAGAAATTAGATAATACAGGGCTTTTCAGTCTAGCAGATGAAAGCGGTGTAACTAGATCCAGTGGTGGAAGTTAAAGCTAGATAAATTCACACTAGAAATAAAGGCACAGTTTTTAACATTCACAGTAATTAATTATTGGAATAGCCAGTTTTGCTAGGGTCTCCAGAGCTGGAAATTTTAAGTCAAGAGTGGATGTTTTTCTAAAAGTGATGATCTAGTTGAAGTTCTAGGGCTTGTGTTGCACAGGATAATAGACTAGATGATCACAATGATCCCCTTAGGCCTTTTAACCTATGAATCTTTGGGCAAGATGGTCACCTTCTAGCTGATGTGGGGCGGGGGAGGTAGTTGATTGCCTCGAGCATGGAAAAATTAGTTCAGTCTTCTGTGACTGCCTACAAAGTTGACAATTGTTGCCATCTATATGGATGGCTTTTGTCATCTGCACACTTATTTATTGTGAACTGAATCAGCCCCACTAAGGGAAAGATCCATTTTTAAAATGTGAAAGGGCAGCCCTGTATTTGTATATCTCCTCCAAAAACCATACACATTGACTTTATTCACCAACCCCTTTGGAAGGGAATTCTGAATCATGAGTTAAATAACCTAAACCATGACAACAATGATGCCCAAAGCAACAAACATCTTAACAGAAAGCTGTGCTTGTACCTCTCAGCAGGGAGAAAGGACAGCCAAATGCCACAGCCTGAGCAAATGCATTTGGAAGTTTGTCAGGCAAGTCCTTAAGATGCCAAATGTGTTTGCCAAGTTCCTGCAGTGATGGGATTGTTCCTTTGCAGGAACTAGCATGGGAAAAAAGAGTGCTACTGTGGGGAAGAAGAAACTGTCCTGTATGAATGTACTGCAGGCCCCTTCTTAGCAATAGGGTGTCCCTTCCCTGTGACCTGTACCTCCCTTGATGCAGGAGGGGATTCCTTGCCAGAGTTTTTCTTAGGCTATGTCTACACTTGGGCTTCAATTTTGCGCATGAAATCGACCTCTCAGGGGTCAGCATCAATCCCTATACTCCTCCCAAGATGTGAGGAGTAAGGGAGGCCGAAGGGAGAAACTCTCCCAATGACCTTCTTCAGTGAGGCTGGCCAGGAAAGTTGATTGCCAGTACATCAATTCTAGCTGCACAATCGCTGTAGCTAGAATTGCGTATCTGCCTTCAACTTTCTTTCAAATAACAAAGGGCAACGAGTTCCTATTTCCTGGGGATCCTCCTTAAAAATCATGTGTCATGTGTCCAGCTCCGAAAAAAAGACAAGCAAAAAGCCGATGAATCAGAAGAGAGCATGCAGTGCAGTTAAAGGAGGGCGTTGCATACAGACACTTCTGTGCTCTTTTTTAAGCGCCAATGAATTTTGTTCCATAAAAGTAAGGAAGGAAAGACACCCTTGTTAAGAAAACAAAGCAGCAGAAATGTAGCACTTTAAAGACTAACAAAATGATTTATTCAGTGACGAGCTTTTGTGGGACAGATCAACTTCTTCAGATCAATTTCATTTCCAATACACACTGACATTTAAAAGTACTGAGGACCAAAAAGAAAAAAAATTGCAATAAAAACTGACAACTCAAATAGGATTGAAGGAAGGGGGTGAGAGGTGGAGGGATGTTAATTGTCCTGTCTGAGATAATTACGCGCACCACAGGAAGGGAAGCAGTCCTTGTAATGCGCAAGGTAGTTGATGTCTCTGTTCATACCACATGTTAATGTGTTGAATTTGACTATGTACTCTAACTCACAAGTCTCTCACTCTAATCTGTTAAATTCCCAATGTTGCAGGACACAAATTCTCAGGCCTTTAACAGAATGGCCCACTCCACTGAAGTGTTCACTGATTGGCTTATGTGTATTGAGTTTCTTGATGTCTGCTCTGTGTCCATTTATTCTTTGGCAAATGTTTTGCCCAGTCTGCTCAATGTACGTAGTGCCAGGCCATTGTTGGCACATAATAGCCTATATAATGTTGCTTGTTAAGAATCACCACACTGTAGGCACAGTAAGCTACAGGGAAAAAGAGCACTGTGGCCACTGTATGGCTGCTGGAGTACGCTTGGTGGGAATCTGGGATCCTGGCATAGGTGCTTATTTTGTGAGTACTCTAGGGCTGAGCAACCCTGAAGGAAAATTAATGGGTGTTCAGCAGCCCCCAGCAGCTAAACTCTTTCCTTTGCTCTCCCAGCACCACTTGGCCCTGCTGATCAATTACTTGATCTCCATCCCGGCACCTCCTCTCCACTGTGAACAGTTGTAGTGGGGGTGGGGGGAGTGGAGACAGGATGTGCTCAAGGGAGAAGTGGAAAGAGGTGGGTCAGAGATGGGGGAGGGATATGAAGAGTCAGTATGGGGGGCAGAGGCTTCAGGGAAGTGTTGGAGTGGGCAGAAGGGCCATGTGTAGAAGTGGGGTCTAGAATCCCCTCCCTAGAGGGGAAGTCAGCACCTATAAATCCTGCTATGATATACTGGGGATCACTCAGACCAGTGAAGGCTTCTGTCTCTGCCTGTCCTGTGTCCTTGGGACTCTATGCTGTGCAACTTCGGTTTAACTCCATGACAACTCCAGCCTGCCCACAAGTCTGAGGTCTCACCCTGGTTCTCACCAGCTTGATTTCTCCTTGTAAGGTGACACCAATTGTCATTCCAGATCCAAGTCAACCCAAAGCACAACTCCCTGCTGTCTTAAATACCAGACGCTTGGACTGTTCCTCTCTGGTTTGTCCCACCAAATATGTGAAGCCAGCTCCCCATTATCGGCTCACTTTGACTTGTGCTGTCCGCCCAGTTCGCACACCAGAGACCTCCCTGGCACAACAATAAGCCAACAATTTTCTTTCACAGAAAAGACACAGAAAAAAAATGAAACCGCAAGGGAAAGCACACACAAATCACACAGACAATAAACAAACAAATGCAACCTCAGCTTTTGCACCTTCGTGTTAGATAAAATCCCTTGTCTGATACAAGTTACTCATGGCCTTTGAACAGTTTCCAAGCATACTGCCTAATTAAAGGGGAGAACCAGTGGTCCTGTACAGCTTCCCACCTAGTTGCTGTCTCTCTGTTTCTGGATCAAAACACATCATTTCAAGCCTCTTTTTCAAAATGATGTCCCTGTTCTGGCATGGTGCTGCATGGTTATTCAGAGTCGGGGGAATTCCCTCTTGGCATGCTAGTCAGGGATGTATCAATATCTCTCCTTTAATGCTAATGGTTAAGCTTTGTTGGGATGGACAATGGATGGTTTCCTGTTAACATCTGGCTTAGCCCCTTCTGGCTATGATGTGCAAATGAATTTGTAGTACAGGTTATGAAGACAGTTTTTTATGTACATAAATACATAGCTGTGTGTATACGTCTAATAATGACCATCTAGTTCAGAACATTACACTCTTTCATAAAAGAGCTTACTTGATATGTTTTGTACTACAATAATAGAGATGCAATTGGTTGGTTCAACTGTTCATTTGATGGTCATTAAATTTCCTGTTCTCACCTTGGGATTCCTTGTACCTTCACTGTGATAATTACCAGGACAGTTTCCTCTTTTCTGGATTACTCCTTTCATCAGCACACATCTCACTAACAAGACACTAGAGACAGAATCCTCTACTGCACCAGGCAGCTAATACATTCTCATCATAGCAATAGTTATGTAGCTCCTGTGCAGGGAGTTTTGGCACATGTCTCTATTCAGATAATGGACATTTTGCATGTACCATTTTCCACACCTAGCATGTTGGAAGTGTACCGGTTTAAGTGTGAGTGTACACCTTCTGTCAGGGTATGTCTACACAGCAAAGGTATTCTGGAATAGCCTTTTCCAGGGTTATTATTCCAAAACAAACTATTCCAGAATAATGCATCCACACTCCAGGGCCACATCTACACTACAGTGAGCTTTCAAAAGATGATCTTCTGGAAGATGTTCTTTCAAAAGAGCAAATCCACACACAAAAACGTGGAGCAAAAGAGCAATCTGCTCTTTCAAAAGAGAGCATCCACACAGCCCCTGCTCTTTTGAAAGAATGGGCCAGGGATCGAAAAGTCAGCACCATGAGGACCACTCTTTTGAACGAAGGGCTCCCGGCGTGTGTACACGCACTTTTTTCCGAAAGAATCTTTCAGAAGAAGGCACTCTTGCTCATTTGGGAAAGGAAGAGGGCCTCCAGAAGAAGTGCCGTGTTCTCTCAAAAGGAATTAGAAAGAGAGCATTTTGTGTGTGGACGCTCTGCTTGTTCTTTCAGAAGGGGCCTGATTTTCCAAAAGGACTTGCTAGTGTAGACGTGGCCAAGGGAAGCCCTGAAATAAGTAAAACTTATTCCAAAATAATGTGTCTACACACCATAGAGCCCATTTCAGATTAGAGGTCCTGGAAGCAGGGACTCTAATCTGAAATACCATGTCTACCCAGCAGAATTATTTGGCTACATCTACACATGCCCCTCCCTTTTGGAAGGGGCAGGTAAATGTAGCAGGTCGAAAATGCTAATGAGGCACTGATATGATATGGGAAGAAGGGTGCTTTTGAAATTGGGATTTCCTTTTGAAGGAACCCTGTATACAGGGTTAGTCTGCAATTCAAAAGCCGCACCGTTGATGCTCCTGGTGGCTGCCATTATGCAAATGAGGCACTGGATATTCATAGTAGTGCCTTATTAGCATTTTCAACCCGCTTCATTTACATGCCTTTTCTGAAAGGGAGGGGCATGTGTAGACATAGGCCTTCAGAATACACTATTCTGGAATAGTTTATTTCAAAATAGCCCTATTCGCAGTCTACACAGCCTGTATTCCGAAATATCTATTTCAGAATAGGTGCTATTGCTCTCAGAATGAGGTTCACCAAATTTGAAATAAGCCATCTGCTCTTTTGAAATTATTTCGAAACAGCAGTCGCAGATGCCCACAAAGTTGCATTGTGTAGATGCTCACAAAGCTGGTTTGAAATGGTGGTTGTTATTTTGAAATAACTTTGCTATGTAAACATAACCCTAAAGCTATGGCTACATGTAGCCATGATGCAAAAAAACTTACACAATTTGTGTTGTGCAAATTGCACTATTTATTTCAAGTTTACTGACTTCAAACAAGAGTCCCGTGGCATTTTATAGACTAAGATTTTTTGGAGCATAAGTTTATTGATAACATATGGCGATACACATCTCAGAGCTGGAAGGGACCTCAGGAGGTCACTGAGTTCAGTCCAGTCCCCTCCCCTGTAGGCAAGACCAAGCACCTTTCCTGAAAGATTTTTTTTTAAATCTATTTGCTCTAGATCCCTCAACAGTCTCCTTGGGGACTAAATTCATAACCCTGGGCTTAGCAGGCCAATACTCAAGCCACTGAGCCATCCTTCTGCTTTTGCCCTCTTTTGTGGGCAAAGACTCACTTTGTCAGATGCATGTCACATGTCTTTGCTCACAGAAGCTTATGCTCCAAAACATCTGTTAGTCTAAAAGGTGCCACAGGACTACTTGTTTCTTCAAAAGACTGATGTTCCTTTGCCTCAGATCAGATAGAAGTATCTTGAATTTCTAGATGATTAAAATGGACATTTCCCCAGAATAGTAAAATTGGTTTTGTCGTGGCCCCTCTTACTTTATGAAAATTATCTCATGAATATGAATATGCATAACTCAAAGATGCTGTAGGCAAAATACATCATGTGATATACTATATTAATGTTATAATCTGCTGAATGTGTATATTCTATTCCTGTGCATGTATCATTCTTGTATGTGAAGTTAGAAATAAGAAATGTAAACCTGTTTTTATTAATCTAAACTTTCTAGTGAAAGCCACTAGTGGTACATAAGGAAACTTAATAGTCTGGTGCACAAGACAAAGATCTGTACAAGGGTTCATTTTTCCTGTAAACCCAAACTGTGGTTGGTCCTAGAAAGATATGTGACTATGCCACTTGATGGATTCCATCTTGAATTTGGTATTTCTCTGTGGCGATGGGGAGTGTAAAACAAAGCATTCCTGCTCTGGAGAAAGTCTATTCAAGGAACTGAAAGCAACCAGACTTTTGTCTTCAGCAGGCTTTTGAAACTAACGAAGTCTAAAAAGACCCAGGCCAGAGAAAAAGATCAACTCTTGAAGGATTTTACTTGGAATAAGGACAAGAGTGAGGAATATATTCTGAAACAATTTATTTAGTGTATTACGATTATCTAGTATGTTTTGTTTATTCTGGTTTAGTAACTTGCTTTGATCTGTTTTCAGTTGCAATCACTTAAATCCCACTTTTTATACTTAATACAAACACTTGTTTGTTAATTGTTACGTGGGGGTTGGGGGGCAACCATTAGGCACATCTCTCTTTCATTAATAAAGAGGGTGAACTTATGAGCTTTCACCATGTAAACTTTCATATAGAGTAAGATGGATTTATTTGGGATTTTGGCCCCTTTTCAAGGCTGTGTGCCTAGGTGCTGTTAGTGGCCCTTGAGCTGAGCCCTACTACAGCTGAGCTGGTTCAACATCTGTGGTGCTCTGCTGGGGAGTTGTTACTCCAATTCTGTACCTTGGCTGGGGGAGACCAGAGCTTCTGGCCCAGCAGGACAGGATTCTGGGTCACCCCAAATGGCAGATAGGCAGGCTCAGAGGCATGATCAGCACACCAGATGATAGTTGCAAGCAGACCGCTGTGAGCCAGCCTGTCACAGGTATGAATAAAATTTGTTCTTCAAAAGTGGATCTTAGTTAATGGCCTTATTATTATTTAATTTGAACATAATTATGGCTATATTATTAAGTAAAAATTGCTGTCATTATACTTTTTTTTAAAGTCAGGTTAGTGGTTTGAATAATGACACAAAGACCCATTAGACCCTCCTGCCACCAGCTTTGCTTACTGTTGCTACTTAATTTGGTTGAACCTGGAACAGAAATTGCCCTTGAGGTGCCCCAGAATTGTAGAGTCTTGATCATAATAATTGGAGACTCTGAGGTGAGGCCACCTGGTTAAAATTAGGCCTGCTTGTGTGCCTGTACTGCTATTTGAGAATTTATCACAATTTCCTCTCTGCAAAAATTAGAACAAATCACACATTTAATCAAGTATGTTTATATAGTTAGACAACATCTTGAACTGATTATCGACAGTGATACCGAACAACAAACACTTAGGACCCAAGCCTGCTATGACCGGTTACTAGGTGGAGCAGGGATGCAGGCTAATACCTCCTCTGCCCTTGAAATCCATAGAAGAGTTCATCAGACAGGTCCAGGGCATGTGATGCGAGACAGACTTTAATGGTACATTGAAAAAAGCAGCATGGAGTGGCCCTGATGTGATTGTATCTCTCGCTCCACTGTATACTTATTCATTAAGAGGCAGAAATTGCAGTGCATCATGGGAGATGTAGTCCAGTCTAGAGTCTGGCCCTTAGAGGATAATGGATGTATGAGACACCCAAGCAAGGACTCCCGTGAGGGGATAACTCAGATAAACAGAGATTGCTAGCAAACTGACCCGAAATGAGACATTACAATTTGAGTCAATAAACCAAAATATTTTAATCTGTTTGACCTACAGTGAAAGACAATATTTCATTTTGATTTTCCCCAAGCCAAAAATGGAGGGAAAATTTCAAAGTTGCCATAACTGATTTTTCATCAAGAATATTTTGGTGGAAAGTTTCCAGTAAGGCTCTGCTGAGGACAAATAAAATTAAAGGCTTATTTGGAAAGTAAATGAGAACTTACAAAAGATATTAGGCCAAATTTATTTCTGTTGTAACTATAATTGCTGTCAAAGGTGCAATAGCAGAGATGACCTCTACTCATTTTATCTAAAGAATTTTATGGCATGTAAATGCCAACGCTAATATCTAAAACATTATAGGCTTGATTTTTAAAGAGCTCTCAACCCAGTGTACAATTTATTTTGTGATCAGAAATGACTTCTGGCATGCACGATGCCACTGAGATTTCCAACAACCTGAACTGCAGGCACATTCAAAATGGCATCCACAGCTAAATTTAGACATAAAACTGGAGGCCAAGTTTCAAAGTGTGGCTGCGTCATTGGAGAATGATGCCAAGTCCCATTATGTCCCATATATATAAAACCATTGCTATAATTAGCTTGAAAATACGTTGAATTTCTACTTTATTAAGGAAATACAGATATTTGTAAATTTGCCCTCCACAAAAATCATAACGCTCATGGAGTTTCTAGGCAGGTATTCTTAATATTATCCCTTGGAGATAAACTCTCTGTGAAAGTTCGGTGTCATCTGGCAGTGGAAGACATTAATCACCTGCTGGAAAGGGCAGGCTAATGTTTCTAAGCCAGGAAAGGCTTGTTTCTGTTTTGCAAATAGCTTATCCTAATAGTTCTTCTTATTGAGATTGATTCACCATATTTTGCTAGTTTGGGAACATAGTCCATTTATATTTTTCTTGTAGGGAAAACCTAATAATTGACATTGTTAGTGTATTTTATAAGCCAACTTCTTAGGCCCCGAGAGTGCTTTTATAACCCCCTTTTTGAGCACTAATGGCATGAAGTGTATTTCATATGCATTTGCTGTGAAACACCTTTTCTGATTATTTTGTTTACACAGCCCTTGCACTCCAATGTACTTCTTTTCTTTTGTGTTGTCACTAGCACAGATCTTGTCTGTTCCTTGGGTGCCTCCCTTCTTTCCATGCTACATTACATATTACATAGTCTGTGTATTTCCTGAATCATACTTTCTCTGTTGTGTTTGATCGTCTCTCTCATGATCTTACCATTTCCAGGGCTCTTGTTCTTTAGTTCTTTCATTGCTCTTTCTACTTCCTCCTTCGAAATATTGGTCTTGCTGTCGATGCTCAGTGAAGATATCTCTTTCAGTTCTTCAATCAGTCTCTCGGAGACACTTGGGAACAACTGTGCTCTGTGTAGCTCAGTGCAATATCTTGTCCTTTGCTGCACAATCTTCTTGTTTATGAGCACCTCTTCGTTCTGATCTTTGATTGCCACCTGCTTTGGCTGCCACTTTCCATTAATATTCCTAATCATCTTATACAACTCCCTGGTCTTACAATCGCCATAATACTTCTCTATATCTTCACACTGCTCCTCTCATCATTTTCCTTTCTGGCCACTTTCCTTACCTCATTGAACGTCACACAATATTGCTGATCCACCCTCTCAGAACCATCCCTTTTGATCTTCAGTGCTCTCTTCTCTTGGATCAACTTCAGCATCTCCTGCATAATCCACTTCTTATCGATCTTCTCTTCTGCCGGAACAGTCTGCTCAATAGCCTCTTCTATTGCTGTGGCTATCCTTCAACTCTGTTATCTAGGTCTTTCTCTGCGCCTGCATTCCTAATCTTCTCTTCAAGCACTGCTCTGTAAGCATTCCCTATTTCTTCCACTTCTCTTCTCTTCTCTTCTTAAATTATGTCTTATACTTTTTCTTGAGTTTTCACTTGATATTCGCAATCACTAGACTGTGGTCCAAGTCTATATTGACTCCTTGGAAACGTCAGCACTGCTGTACTGATGTTACCCATCTTCTTCTTATAAAATCATTTTTGTCATGTTCTTAGACCTCCTGCCATTTGATTGCCATGTCCCCTTCCTACAGTCCTTTTGTTGGAATCTTGTGTTGCAGATCACCATCTCATGCTCCATAGCAACCTCTAGTAGTTTCTAACCCATTTGTTTCTTTCTCCATTTCCAAACCTTCCCATGACTCTCTAGAACTACAGTATGATTGCCCTAATGGGTCATCTAGGCAAGGTGCTGATGATGATACGGATGGGAGACTAAGATCACAGATAGAAGAACATCTAGGTTTGCTTCGTCAATTTTCAGAAGGCATTTGACAGTATAGCTCAGAAAGTGACTTGGGCAGTGTCGGAGTCATACAGAGGGGATAGCAGACTGATACTGTTGTTGAAGGAGATCAATGACATTGCAGAGGCAGAAGTGAGAATGTGCAGGGAGTTGGGAAGTTGGTTTAGAAAGAACAGAGGTACGAGACAAGGAGATCTGATATCGATGATTATCTTCATCACACATCATCTAGAGAGTGATGGACAAGATCAAGAAAGGAGTAAAAGGGATATCTGTGCACAGGAAAAGAATTAACAACATGAGGTTCGCGGATGATATAGTTATCTTTGAGGAAAATGAGAAGAAGCTAGTGCAATGGTGCAGGTGCTAAACAGGGAAGTCAAGCGGTACGGACTGATTCAGTAAAACAAAAACAATGGTATTTGGAGATAAGGAAATAGGTAGGAAGATCAGTGTAGATGGGATTGAACTAGAGAATGTAGAGAAGCTCACATATCTGGGGAGCAAAATAACATATAATCTAGACTGTATGAAGGAAATAGCAACTAGAATAGTGAAAGCAAGAGCAAGTTTGAAGGTGATGGATAAGATCTGGAAAAGCAAAGTGATTAGCTTAGGAACAAAGCTGAGTGTCTTGAAACTGTGTGTATTCAGCAGCATATTGTACAGATGTGAGACATGGGTGATAACGAGAGATTCAAAGAGAAGGATATTGGCGTTCAAGAGGAGTTGTATAAAAAGATTCTAAGAATAGGATGGATGCAGAAGGCCACCAATGAGAACTTATACAGGAAGATACAGCTGAAAGAGAACCTATTGCAGAAGGTTATACAATGGAAGTTACACCTATTCAGGCATATTTGCAGAATGAATGACAAACGAAAAATCAAGACCCTGGTATTCAGCATAATGGATGGTTCAAACAGAAGACACAGAGCCCACAGAGAATGTGTAAATGATATAGTAGATTGGTGCGGAGCCAGTCTACAGAAACTAAGCCACTCCGCGCTGGACAGGGAAAGATGGAAAGGAAATAGTGAGAGAGGCATCAGACACCAACCGGTGCTGATCCAGTTGTTGTTGTTGATGATGATGATGATGATACCACCCTTGCATTTTCTGGTGTTTTGACCATGGCTGGGCCCTGAAGTCACAGAGCACCTCTAACCTGAAGACAGGGCGCTTTCATATTTAGGCTGCCTATGTCCCCTTAGGGAGGGCTGTACGCAGCTGAAAATAACCAAAATCCAGTAACACCCAGCCCTACTGCAAGGCCCTCTGGCAAGCGGCCTATTCAGAAGGCTATGAGACACCAGAATAGAGCCCTTCTGCAGATCGGGTTCTTTGCCAGCTAAGCCCTGCTACATCCAGCATGTTCTTGTAGGGGGAGATCTGCTTCAGAAGTAGCATACAGAGACCTCAGGGAAATTGAGACTTGGACCCATTGTCCTCACTGGGCCTAATGGGAAGAAGCGCTGTGTCTGAGATTATGTGGCTATAATTTTTGACATGGTGCTGTAAGCGTAAATAACAAACACTAGGGAAGGGAAAGGGTGAGAAAGGATGAGGGTTACAGCAAAAATTCAACACGTGCATCTCATCAGTTTACACCAGCTGATGTTCTAGTCTACAGGGACTAATTTTCACTAGGGCTCAACCTAGACATAAATCTATGTCTGCAAATAATTGACCCTGTAAATTTCGCGTCTGTAATAAACTGCAGGAACAAATAGTAGCCCTTAGACATCTAACTATCTGTATCTGGCTGAAAAATGAGATCAATAGATACATGCATTTGCACCTGCAGTGCGTTTGGGATATGATTATTAACACATGAACATTCCAACACCTTTTCTTTGCCTTCATACTGGCTGCTCCTGCCTGCCACATAACTGTCCCTTCGGGCTAAGCCGTCAGCAGGAAGTGACTGCAGCCCTGGTAGATCGGGCCAACTCTTAATCCTCACCTACTCCTCATGTAAAGGGGACGTGCCCAGAGTGTATCGAATACCTGTCAATTCCCTGCTGTTAGATCAGTTCCACTGAGGGCTTCACCACTCGTGCAGTGTAGGATATGTCAGCACGACAATCAGGAGGTGTGTCTGCAGTACACTTAGGCAAATCCAAGCCAGTTCGAAAGTAACCAGGTCTCTAAAAATGGCACTTAATCTGTGCAGCTCACTGAATAGAGGCCCAATGGGGACTCTCATAGTTGGGTGGCACTATGTAACCTGTGCTGCTGTGGTTTCCCTGCTATTTTTAGGGATGTAGCTAGCTCAAAGCTAACTTGGGTACATCCTCGTATGCAGCAAGCACACCTCCCAGGCACAGTGCAAACAGAGAATCATAGAACACTAGAAATGGAAGGAACCTTGAGAGGTCGTTGATTACTGTACCGATGGCAGGACCAAGCACCATCTAGACCATCTCTGAGGGTGTTAGTCTAACCTGATCTTCAAGATCTCCGGTGATGGAGATTCCACAGTCTTCCTAGGCAATTTATTCCAAAGCCCTGGAATATTTAACCACGCTGACAGTTTGGAAGTTTTTCCTAATGTCCAGCCTACACCTCCCTTGCTGCAATTGAAGCTCATTGCTTCTTGTCCTATCCTCAGAGGTGAAGGAGAACAATTTATTTCCCTCCTCCTTGTAACAACTTTTTTAGGTACTTGATAGTTGTTATACACTCAGAGCACTCTCTGCTAGGCATCAGGCTGGCACTAAATTGGCCTTAGGTTTGGGAAACTACTCGCAGCTTCTTTGTGTCCCCTTCTACCTTCACAACTAAGCAAATGTGGACACTAATGAGGATAGTTTCCCAGGTGAGGTGTTCGTCAGGAGACACACATCTTTTTAACAGGTTCGGAGAGGAAATCAATCAGGCACAAAAGCCAGCAACTTTACTTTTAATCAGGGTCAGTAGTTTTCTTCAGAGAATTTGCATTCATTAATTTATTAATTCCCCCAGCTTGTTTTTCTTGGATCATGGGCCAAAACTGACTCCGTGGAAGCTGCATGTTCATAGCAGCTCTAGAATCAGGCTGTTTCTTAAGGTGCCAAAGTATGGATTTTGGTACCTACCTTTAGAACCCAACCTGGAAAAGTGGGGTCAGAATTTTCAAAAATTAACTATGAGCTTTGATAATTTTCTATTCAATGGTACAAAAAAACAACCTGGGTGACACATTAGAAAATCTCCATTCTTGCCAAAAGCAGACTGTCTGTTGTGTTTCTAACAAAACAAAGCTGCAGAAATGTAGCACTTTAAAGACTAACAAAATAATTTATTCAGTGATGAGCTTTCATGGGACAGATCCATTTCATCACATACAGACCAACACAGATACCTCTCTGTTTTGTTTCTGGTAATCTATGTTCTTGCATCTTTCTCACAAATACCAGCAAGAAAAATGCTTCCCTGCCCGATTCAATACTGAGTAATGACAGGAGATGTACATCTTTGAATTTAATGGCCTAAGTAGATGGTGGACAACTTCTCTTGCTCTGAGTTCATGTGTAAGCTGTAAATACAGAAAACATAACAGCATATTTTTATGAGGAATCTAAGACTTTACAAGTGTAATTTGCAGTTAATCACTAAAATTTTGCCCTCTGAGCCTTGTGATGCATGCACCGCTACTATGCGCAACCCATATTATCAATGGGGGAATATGACATATCATAAGAACATAAGAACATAAGAATGGCCATACTGGGTCAGACCAAAGGTCCATCCAGCCCAGCATCCCATCTGCCGACGGTGGCCAATGCCAGGTGCCCCAGAGAAGGAGAACAGAAGACAATGATCAAGTGATTTATCTCCTGCCATCCATCTCCTGCCCTTGTTCTGAAGGCTAGGGCACCATACTTTATCCCTGGCTAATAGCCATTTATGGACCTAACCTGCAAAAATTTATCAAGCTCTTTTTTAAACCCTAATAGAGTCCTGGCCTTCACAGCCTCCTCGGGCAAGGAGTTCCACAGGTTGACTGTGCGCTGTGTGAAGAAAAATTTCCTTTTATTAGTTTTGAACCTACTACCCATCAATTTCATTTGGTGTCCCCTAGTTCTTGTATTATGGGAAAAGGTAAATAATTTTTCTATATTCACTTTCTCCACACCATTCATGATTTTATATACCTCTATCATATCGCCACTCAATCGCCTCTTTTCCAAACTGAAAAGTCCCAGTCTCTCTAGCCTCTCCCCATATGGGACCCGTTCCAAGCCCCTAATCATCTTAGTCGCCCTTTTCTGAACCTTTTCTAATGCCAATATATGTTTTTTGAGGTGAGGAGACCACATCTGCACGCAGTACTCAAGATGTGGGTGTACCATAGTTTTATATAGGGGAAGTATGATATCTTTTGTCTTATTATCGATCCCTTTTTTAATAATTACTAACATCCTATTTGCCTTACTAACTGCCACTGCACACTGCGTGGATGTCTTCAGAGAACTATCCACTATAACTCCAAGATCCCTTTCCTGATCTGTCGTAGCTAAATTTGACCCCATCATGTAGTACGTGTAATTTGGGTTATTTTTTCCAACATGCATTACCTTACACTTACCCACATGAACAACAGAAGCTGTCTTGTCCCCCACATACACACAAAACCTGTACACACAAAACCTATGCACACATGCACCACAAATCTGTATGTATTTGAAGTTAATTGGAAGTGGACACGATCATAATCTCACAATTTAATACTACAGGCACAGGTCTGTTTGCCAATGACAATTCAAATAAATAGACAAGTAAGTCCAAGTGAATAGTGTCAGAAGCAACAGGTAAGGAAAATATCAAAGGTGCATGTGTGTACACATTGACACACAAACACAGAAAGACCAGTCCACCCCCTCACACCCTGCCTTCACAACTATGCACATCCTTCTGGAATTTGCACAGAAAGGCTGGAAAAGCATTTGTGAAATAAAAAAAACCCCATCAGATTAAGTCTCACTCTTTTTGGTGCCTTATTTTATTGGCATTTTTTATTTTTATTATGGCTAGGAGCTTCAAAAGCTGGAAGTGGCCTGTGCCTCCCCAGGCCTCTGAAAGGACCAGCAGGTACTGGATGTACAGTTTTGGGAACTCTCCACCATAAAAAGGGGGACTCGCTGAATAGTTCCTACCTTCTGGGTCCCTGAGGGATAGGACAAAGGGAAGACAAGGCGTCATCTTTCTCCCTCCCTCTCCTCCTTTAAGCAGTTTCTGCCACTTCTAATTCACAGTTTGCAGAAGAGGTGATACATCCACAGCTTGGGAAATTCCAACATTTGGGCCTTTTCCACATCAAACCAACCCCAGATGGGGAAAATTCTCAGTTCCACTTGAATTTTATCTCTTCACTTTTCTCCGGCCAGAGAACTGCCACAACAGATCTACATTTTCCTTTAGATGAGGACCTTCCCCTGTCAATGCTGCTGAGTGCTAGGCATCTGATACGAAACATGGAGGAAGTGAAAGCATGACTAGCGCTTCCAGAATTTAAAGCTACCATATGGTGTCAATGTGGAGGTCTACCCAGGTTAGCAGCATCCTTTAAATACGCAAAATCATTTTCAGCAGCAACATATGAAAGAACACTTCTCTATTTCTGTGCATACAGAGATACAGATGGTATATCTGCATACACCTGCACAGGCACAGAAATATGCTTTGAGATGTTACCCTTGCAAAACATTTTGCAGACCGAAACATATGCATGTGGTTGCATGTGTACAGCTACACATATGTTTGAACAAGTCTAATTTATATGTCTTTGTGTAAACTTAGGTATTGCTTGTCCTGTACAGTGTATGTTACAAGTCTTAAAGTCCAGCATCTTCATGCTGAAATGGAGATCAAAAGAACCCACCTTTTGAAAAGATGTAGATACAGGATTTCATTTGATTCAAGATCTCACATTCTGTCTCAGTCAGATAAAGGTCTCAGTTGTAAATCCTACAGCAGTGAGAAGCAGACTCTTCCTGGAATGGACAAGTCATCTCAGCACACCCACAAAGTAATGCTAGAGGGAAATCAATATAAACTCGGGTTTTGATGGAATGGCATCACCGGCCATTTTTAAATCATTCGGATATTTGTCTGAAATGCCTGCTCTAGTTCAAACAAGAATTAATTTTTAGGAGCTCTGTGGCCTGGGTTTAGACAGTAGGTCAAGCAAAAGATCACAAGGGTCCCTTCTGGTTTTATAATCCATGAATTTATGAGCAGAAATATTAAAAAAGTAGAAAATCAAGAATATAATCATGGTCTTTGAACACAAACACGTACAGTACCATTATCTTTCTCCCTCCTAAATACGTGCCTTTACCTTCTAAAACCCAATTGCATTGTCAAGACACATATTGAAAAATTCTTTATTCTAACCATGGTTTTATCTTCAGTGTCTCTGTTCACCCAGTTGCTTGTTCAGGGGCTGGTAAATATCTATTGCTGAACTCAGGGGCACTAGAAAGCCATCTGGGCTGGGTCTACATGAGCCCCTTCCTCTCAAAAGGGGCATGTTAATGAGCAGGTTCGAAATATGCTAATGAGGTGCTGCCATGAAGATGCAGCACCTGATTAGCATAATGGCAGCCGCGGCGATTTGAGAGTGCGGGGTTTCGAATCATGCGCTGCTTGTGGAGACGGGACCTTCTGAAAGGACCCCTCAGTTTTTGAAAGCCCCTTCTTCCTATCTGGTGTTAGGAACAGCAGACATCATTCATTTTGTATGTAGATATGTTTAGATCAGTGGTTCTTAACCTTTACTGCAGCCTGCACCCCTTTCGTTCTCAAAATACGTTCTCCTACGCCTTATCAAAAATCAAAAATGGAGATGGGGGGGACCTATGTACTTTTAAAAGCATGTTAAATATATGTAAAATAGTTTTGTGTTATTATTCACCACAAATAATAGTACAGTGAGCACGCAAAGCATACGCAATACTACCCAGAGGTGTTGCAGAGTTTTGCTGTGGAAGTAAACTGCAAATGATGCACTGTTAGCGGCTAACTGAATTCAAACAAAGCTTCTGCATTGCCACATCATCATCTGAGGTTGTGTCAAGAAATACCCCTGAACATGGCAGTACACTGTATTTGGTGGTGGGGAAATGTCACTAAAATTAGCTTAAAACTTCAAAATAAATTTTTGTTTATACATTTTAAATGATTATTGTAATATACAATGCTAATAAATACATAGGTTTGATGAAACAAAGTATTTGTACTTATGTGCCTGTGCTTAATTTGTGTTTTCGATGATTTACCTTCTAAAAAATTCTGGCATATCTCACACCCCCAGAAAAGGCATCACGCACCCCCCAGGGAGTGCATACACCTCAGGTTAAGAACCACTGGTTGAGATAGATGTGGCAAGCCACAAGAAGTGGATGTCATGGTAGGTTAATCTTCAAAGACTGATGATTTGCAGTGACCTCTGACTGCACTTGAAACAGCTGAATTCTGCAAACTCTGGTAATCTGAGACAGACTCTGTCCTGAAGTCATCCGAGTGCTAAGAGTCTACAGTTACCTCAATACCACAGGTGGAGGTAGCAGAAAAGGAAGATCAGGAACATAGTAGGGATATTCTTTAATTTTGTGCAATAAGTCCTGTCTGTTTAAACATTCACATATGAAAACCAAACTCATATAGGCTGAGTCTCAATCTGTCATTCAGGACCTGCACGTATAATATGCATCGTATGTATTCTGTGCTTACATCCTGTTCCCTGGAGATCAATGTGTCAGGGAGTGAGCTCCACAATCTTAAACATATTTCTTTAATTGGACCTTAACTAGCCCATGTCTCTTTTATGGGCTACAGTGGGGCTGTGTAAACCACGACCACGTAAGAGAGCTACAGATGGTGAGGCCTTCCCTGAGTTATTCTCACTCTCAAGGACTCCTACAGGCTGAGGGAGCAGGCTGAAGGGATGACCAATGCACACTCATGGGGCTGTGATTCACTTGGTACTGGTATCAGGGAAAACACCAGCTGCCCACGTGCATGTATGCACAGTGGAGAAGGGGGATCAGGCATTCTCTCCAACCATACCCACTTATAAAAGAGTAGCCAGAATCTGGCCCTCCATAGTCATGTAGAGATTTTACCTAAAGAAAACTGCCTTTAAAGTTTTTTTTTTTTGTATACTGCTGTACGCTTGCCCAAACACTACATAAACATGAATGAATTTATTCTCACCACTTGCTTTGAGTGAGGGATGTGTAAGTAGCTCCAGTCTGCAGGTGGGAAAACTGAAGTGCAAGACAGGTAAGGAATTTGTGTGAGGTCATACAGGAAACAGATGGCAAATATGGGAATCAAACCAATATTCTTCACTCCCAGTCAAATGAGTAAGCCATAGTTCTGCATCCTTGCCTACCCTTGACCGTTAGTGGATGATGGACCTATTCTCCATGGACTTGTCCAGTTCTTTTTTGAATCACAGCCTGCACAACAACCTCTGGCAAAGAGTTTCACAAGCTCACTCTCTAGTGGGTGTTAAAATACAGCTTGAACCTCTCTGATCTGGCACCCTCAGGACCTGACCAGTGATGAATGAGAGAATTTGCCGGACCAGAGAAGGTCAATATTTTGTAGCACTTTATCAACACATCCACTGCTTACTGGGCTCTTAGAAGACATTTGGGATAACTACAGATAAATAACAGCACAGAACACTGACAGCCAGGACTGATGGCTGTAAACAAACTTTATGGGACCATAGGAAACTTGGCCACACCTACAGTAAGTGGTTGTTCGGCTAACTAAAATCATGCCAGACTATGGATGTTGCCAGATGAGAGAGTGCTGGACTGGAGAGGTTCAACCTGTACTTCCTTTTGTTTGTTTTAAATCTGCTGCCTATTAATTTCATTTGGTGGCACATACATCTCGTGTTTTGAGCAGGAGTCAATACATGTCCTCATTTACTTTCTCCAGACAGGTCTTGATTCAATAGACTTCTATCATGCTTCCCCCTAATTATCTCTTTTCCTAGCTAAAAAGACCGTCTTATTCATCTCTCCTCACACGGCAGCTGTTCCATACCCCTCACCATTTTTGTGACCCTTTTCTATATCTTTTCTAATTCTGCTGTATCTTTTTTCACAAGACCATCACTCCACTGCAGTTCAGTGCGCATAGCAGAACTACAATAAAAGGAACAGAGCTGCAACACATACATGCAATATATTTTCACATAAGCCTTACTGTGCTATAACACCTTTTCATTGCCAGATACATAGCTACAGCATGGTCCAGTTAACTCAGGACACAACCTGAGTATATTAGGAGGTACAAAAGTCAGATCTTGGCCAGGATCTAGATCCAAATTGAAATATTTTCTAGAGTTGCAAAATGGAGTGAGGGCTGAATCATGGGTTCCAGAGCAGGCTCACCTCCAGTCACTAAGGTACTCGTGGTCAAACACAGATGCGAGTTTCCTCTCATAGGCTCAACATTGCCTTCTCATGCAGTGGCTGCTAATAAAGCAGGATGTGTTTGGAGCAGCTCATCTGGATCCTCACCTAAACTATGGGGCAAATTGGCAAAGTTGTATTCATTACAAATTATGCAACACTGGCTTTTCCACACAGTTACGTGGAACAAAATGAAGAAATAATGCGCTTTAGTTCAATTACCTTTGTTAATGCCCTAATATATATTATAGGCATATCCCCCACCTCCCCCCACCAGGCCCTGATGTCTGGTGCCCGAAAACAAGCTTGGCACAGTGCAGGAGAACAGAGCTGGTCAGAGTGCCCAATTCTGGTGGCTGATGTCTCCTGGCTTCTGCCCCAGCATGAGCTGCATCTGCTCTAAATTATGCCAGCTGAGAGTCAGCAGAGCTGAGCTATATTCTGCCTCTGACCTGTCCTCCCCCAACTCCAGTGCTAATGCACGGTTATGGAGGCAGCTGGCATAGACACTAGCTCTGCCAGTTCCCCTTTAGCTCAGAGTTTCTGCCTTTGCTGGCAGAATTGCCATCTGGCTTGTTACAGCTAGAATCAGATTCAAGTCTATATATGGCAGCTCAAACTCTGCTAAGTCCATGCATAACATAGGCACCGCACCACAGGAAGAAACCTTGCTGACGCAGAGCTTGCAAACACTTTAAGCACAAATATGAAGCTACAAAATTCTGCTGACAAAACTCAGTCAGTTGTTTAAGGGGTTTAACATTTCTTCTTCCAAATCAGGTAAAACTATATCAGGAACATCATGACTTCATGTATTGTTGTTGCACTTGTGGTCATTAATTAGTATAGTAATGACTAGATGTCCTTACTGAGATCAGGGTCCTATTGTGCTCACCACTGTAAAAACATAGTGTAACAAGCATGTTCTTTTCCCAAAGAGTTTATTTTGCAATTACATTTTTAAAAAGCCAAGAGAAGTCCTGTCGTACCTTAAAGACTAACAGATTTATTTGGACTTAAGGTTTCAAAGCTTATTTGATGAAGAGGCCAGATGCATTTGACAAAGTGGGGTTTTACCCACAAAAGCTCTTGCCCAAATAAATCTGTTAGTCTTGAAGGTGCCACAGGACTCTTCATGAATTTTGTGGATACAGACTAACATGGTTACCCCTCTGATGCTTGTCATTTTCAGAAAGGTTAGAAGTACCTTCAAATTACAAAATTGAGCCCTCCCCTTCCCCGTTATCCCTACAAACTCATGTAGGAAATGCAAGAATTAAATTATCCCCTATCTGGGGAGTATTGAGAAGGCACAAGAGACAGTCTCTCCGCTCTCAGTTCCTGTACCCAATGCAACAGCACCCACAGCAGCTGGGAGGTATAATGGCAGAGAAAATTATGCTCAGTCCTTAAAGGCCGAGGATGGAGTATGATCAGTCCCTCTGTGGGAGTGCTATATGCTCAGTGCATGTAGAACATGCAGGGAATTTAGCTGCCAAACTCCAACATGTCTCTGGTGAGCATGCACCAAGTGAGGTTTTTTGCAGTCTTCTAACTTGGTCAATATTGGGTAGATTTCCCCAGAGATAGCAAAAAGCACATGCATAATACCAGACCAACCCTCTGTCGCGTCTTCAAAGAATGAAGACAATGGTCACAAGAATTATTTTAACATGGCCACAATAACATGTCTTCCCCTGACCTCATTCTGGGAAACAGCCAAATCCTTTAATCGACGTGTTCCAAAAAGTCAGCTTGAGGCAAACACCAGGTATGGAAACATTCCAATCAAATTGTTTAAGTTAAACAAAGTAATAAGACATCTAAGCTGGGAAGCTATAACGAGATGTCTCAGACAACTTTAACTATAGGCATTTCTACATTCCTGGTTTATAATAAAAGACATATGTATGTCTTACCACTTGAAGCATATCCTTCCAGAGCTGTTAATTTAGGTCCTGCTCCTTTAAAGTCAATGTGAGCTTTGCCATTGACTTCAGCGAGCCATAGAACCAAGCCCTTACTTACTGATTGTGTCAATTATTTTATTTCGAGAGATTTCCCTAATAATATTTCCTTTTCTATTATTATGGCTCTCAGCAACCATATCCCAAATGTATCTCAGGATAGCTACAAGCAATTGCTGACAACTCTTACAATTTTATCAAAAGTCTTGCACTATTAGTTCTTTTCAATGACCCACCTCTTGGACACACAAAATTACTAGAGAATCTCAGATTTCATTGAAAAATGCTTTTAGCCTTTGTGGTTGTATAAAAAAAAGCCTGAAAATGTGAACCAAATCTCTATAAAGCCTTAGAAGCCAAAACCAAATAAAGTCAGATTTTTTTTAAGGCTCTTGATTTTAGGGAAACCTTATCATTTGGCGGTGGCGAATTCACTCGTGATTTTTTGATTGCTTGTGTTGGTAATATTGTTGATACGTTGATGGAATGAGGTTTAAAAATAAACAGCCTAAATATAGTGAATGCTGGTAACCCTTTGAATCTTGGTCGATTAAATCAAAAGCTTACCATAGCAAGAATCAACAAGAAGTCCTGTGGTACCTCATAGACTAAGATTTTTTGGAGCATAAGCTTTCATGGACAAAAACCAACTTTGTCAGATGCATTCATAGCAAGAATTGGAACTCTACCACAGTTACTGGCGTACTGGTCATATATACTATCAATACTGAAGCTTTTTTATAGGGCCATTGATTCTCCACTGGTGTAAATTAGTATTGCTCCATTGACTTCAACATTTACACCAATTTATACTATCTGTGGATGTGGCACATACATTTAAATCTATAATTTGCATTTTGTTTCATTAGCACTCTGTTTAGCAATGTGTTGGTCAAATTACAGTTAAACATTGGCCTGTTGCCTGTAGTTAAATATATCACTCTTTCCTACTTTTCCTGATTATTATAAAGAAATAATTTCCATATTAGATGTTACAGCAAATATATTTTTTAAAAAAAGAATTAGTGTCTTTGGAATTTTGTGTGGTCTACATTAGTTCACCAAATTCATTTAATAGGAAAGGTGAGTTTTTCCCATCATACTTTTTCACTATAAATACTGGTCATATTTTAATATTCACTACCGTTATTGAAAACTTGACCTAAAGACTGGATTTCCAAGTCTGTTGCCTAAGTCATTCCTCTGTACGTAGTTACTTACTCATGGAGAGACAAAGAAAAGCTCTTCATAGGACTAAAGGTCACTTTCATTCTGTTTATGGAACTAATGTTCAATTTTACCATTGATAAAAAAAAATGCAAATTCATTACTGACCTTCAAACGAAGATTTTATAAGCATGTAGGCATCATCTATATTTTGAAAGGAGTTGTTTTTATGTCTGAAAATGTACATATAAAATAGTGGGATTTGGGCTCCTTTCTGTAGGAGGAAAATCCCTGGCAGCTTTTAAAAAATTTCCCTCCTTATTGCAGCAATTTATCATATTGTAAAAGCACCATCAACATCTAATCCTCACAAACGCTAATGTATAACAAACAGTGCTTTTTTTGTTCTGGTACTTGCGAGTACTGAGTACTGGCACCTCAGCAGCCACAGCTGTGGTATTGGCTGGCGGGGGTGAGGGTTCATAACAAACATACGTGTTTGTTGTTAGAGGCCTAACAAACATGTATTTTCCTAATGATGAGTATCCCCAGAAAGGACTATATGGAGATAAGCAAGGTTAGTTAATTTATTCTCAAAAGGATACACAAAAAAGCAGATGCTAAAAGGCAATAAATTATTCTTTTTGTACATTTTCTTCAGTCAGTTATTTTAACCTTCTTGGTTGACACAGAATTTCCTTCGCAATGTTATTTATAGGCGCCATTGTTGCTAGACTGCCTGGGAGGGCAAAATGGAAAGCTTTCTGACGTATATTTGGAAAGCGTTCTTTAAAACCAGATGATTTGTGAGTAAGTATTTAGATACACAGACAGCCTTGTGGCAGGGTTTTATACAAGAAAAGAAAGACTGTGGAAAATGTTACTTATATAAGGAACACTTACCAGGCACATTTGATTCCTTCACTGATACACGGACTATAATCTTTCCAGTATAATTTAAGGTGCTATAATTCTTCTTCATATGAGAACTACAGACACGATATTTAGGGTCTGACTGTTCAGAAGGGATGCCTGATTATGGCTACCTCAGTTTTGAGATTTCCAGTTTGAGGCACTTTATGGGACCTGATTATTGGTAAGGGCTGCAAATCTGATTCCATCAACGTCTCAAGTCAGGGAACAAAAAATTGGGGCACAAAAATCACTCATTACTTTTGAAAATTTAGACTTGGATAAACCTTCAAGGGCCCAGCATTTACTTTCTAAGATAGCATTTCTCAAACTGTCAGTCAAGACCCCAAAGTAGGTTGCAACTCCATTTTAATGAGTTGCCAGGGTTGACATCAGACTTGCTGGGGCTCCCAAGGCTTCAGCCCTCTGTGACAGGGATTACAGCCCCTCTCCACCCCTCAGCCAGGGCTGAAGCCCCTTAGGCTTTGACCAAACCATGCTGGATCTTGGGCTTTGGGCTTTGGCTTTGTGGGCCCCACCCTCTATGATGGCAGGGATTAGGCAGACTCATGCTTTTTCTCCCCATTTCTGGAGTCCTGTAACAATTTTTGTTGTGAAAAGTTAGTGCAAGTGTTGTGAAAAGATGTTGCAAGGAAGTTTGGGACCCTTTAATGGGAACTTTTTGCCTGCCGGTTGGCTCAAAGTTCAACAGTTACCAAAAACGTTGAAAATTTTTGGAAAGAAGGAACAATTCTAACCCAGGTGAGTTATGTTTGTCTAGCTGCCTATCCAGCTATAGAAACACATAGTAGGATATTTACTGCCTGATTTTCAAAATGTGAGAAACCTACAAAATTACCTGAACTATTTGTGTCTAATTAGCTCAGAGCAGTTACTGTGACAGCCAGCTAAATGCTGGATACTCCATATCTGACAAACACAAACTCAAGCCCGGCTGACTCAGTTTTGGCAAAGGTGGCACAAATTGGGTGAACAGTTGTGCTGGTATTTTTACCCATAATTAAGATTATTATAGCTTCAAAATCAGGCCTCCTGGAGCTCTGTTGATTTACTTCAGTTGAGGATCTGGTATCCAAGCTTTAATGGATTTTGTATCCTTTTGGGAAATGAAGCATGACTTTACAGTACAGCATAACATCAATTCTGTTCTTTTCTATTCGGATTCTGTGCTGTCATCATGGTGTCTGTCATATAAGACTTCTGGGACATGATATTGTGATATGCAGTGTTGTTGTAGCCATGTTGATCCTCTCCAAGTGCTTTCTCCCCACATCCTTTCCTCCCTAAGACTAAAGGGATGTTAACAGCCTTCTTTGCTTTCAATGGTCCCTTGAAAATGCAGGGCCAGACAAATACCCTGAAACCAGCTACTTTTAGATAGGCCCAAGAGGGATAATAACAGAACACCACTTGCCATCACCTATAGCCCTCAATTCAAACCCTCCAGCAATTATTGTTTCTCTACAACCTAAATCAGAACATGATGCTTCACTCTCATAAGTCTGAGGTGACAGGTCTGTTCTTTCCTGCAGACAGCCACCCAACCTCAAGGAAATTCTCACTAGCAACCATACGCTATACTGCAGAAATACCAGTCCTGGAACTTTTCTTTGTAACAAACCCCGTTGCCAACTCTGTTCACATGGGGGCACCATCGCTGGACCTACCACGTCAGTCATACCATCAGGGGCTCTTATTCCTGCACTTCCACCAATGTGATATATACTACCCTATGCCAGCCAGGCCCCTCTGCTGTGTACATTGGACAAACTGGACTATCACTTTGGCAAGTAATGAATGGACACAAATCAGACTTTATGGACCTGAATACATGTAAACTGATAAGTGAGCATTTCAACTTGGCAGGACACACTATCGATGACTTAAAGGTCTATGTTTTAAAACAAAGAGATTTTAACATCAGATTACAAAGAGAGAGATCTGAATTGGAATTCATTTTCAAGATTGATACCTATTACCATGGACTCAACAAAGATTTCAATTATTTTACTCATTACAAGGACAATTTCCCCACCTTTGATATTTGCAGTAATGACAGGCATCCCACTTAACTTAATAGACACTTGCAGAGGTTTTTTTCCCCTCCGCTACCCCCTTTTTGTTCCCCCCATCTAGCTGATTCATCTAGTTTTTTTCTTTCATTTTTTTTCCTATCAGTTCTTTTTCTCCCAGTTACCAGTTATTCTCCAGATCTGAAGAAGTGGGTCTGTCCCACGAAAGCTCATCACCTGATAAATATATTGTTAGTCTTTAAGGTGCTACAGGACTGCTTTTTCGCCTTGAAATCTATATTAGCTACTTATGCCTGCAGTGTCCACTACACTTTCCATTTGCTGCATGTGGCAAACTGGACACCATGGTGTGGCGAAGCGGCTTGTTAGAGCCACACACATGGAGCGTCCTCTGCCCACTCTGTGCACACACCCCGTCACTTGGCGGGACAAGCACAGGGTGGCAGTGACGGAAGCGACTCCTCCTCCTCTGGCTCCAGCCATGGGGCAGCTCTCATGGAGCAGCAGTGGCGGCTCCGGCGAGTCACCAGCAGTTTGCGCAGGGGAAGGATGCCTAGCTCTGTGGGGGGCAGCACCTAGCTTGTGGGGGATGGGGAGGCGGCACCTGGCAAGGCAGGGGGAACTGTGGCAAGCATTAAATTTCTTCTGGACACCACTGGCTTATGCCACCTTGTATTCAGCTCTGACACTCTGATTATGTTTTCCAGACCAGAAGGAGAAATCTGTGTAATCTTGAAAACTTGTCTGTCTCACCAACAGAGACAGGCAAAGCATTTTGTGCCAAAGAAATTCTTTTGGCCTCCAATTTTTCCTGGTTAATTTGGTGTCATGGACTTTTTTTTCTTTTCCCTTCTTCATGCTGCTGACAAAAATTGTTGACATTTGTTACGAATCTGCGAGGGTAAATCACACCAAAGCTTTGTGAGGGACATAGACAACAACACTTTCCGAAAAAGACTCCAGTGTTATCATTCTTACTTTTATTAGTAACAAGGTCAGTCGTCAGCTTTGTTACTGCATGGACCAGAATCTCACTGTGCCAGATGGTATATAAAACACGGCATCAAAACACAGTGCCTGTCCAAGCATTCAGTCCTTCTAAGAAACAGGGTCCAGACTCTACTCTTTAAACAAAACAAAACAGCAGTCATATAGCACTTTAAAGACTAACAAAATAATTTATTAGGTGATGAGCTTTCATGGGACAGACCCAGTTCTTCAGATCATAGCCATACCTTCACACAAAGAGGGAAGGAGAGAGAGAGAGAGAGAGAGAGACAGTGTGTAAAAACAACATTTAGTGCAAATTAATTCTGTTCCAGTGCCTGCAGACACCAAGTACCCTTCCAACACACTGATGTGTTCCAATGACCACAGTACTTGGACAAAATATGCATCAGCAAGTCTACAGAGATCTAATTACGCATCAGTGCATATGTGGATCCATAGTAATGCACCAGTCAACTAAAGCTGTTAAATGGGTCTGCAGAGAATTGTAAATTCATGAAAGTGGCTGTAGGATAGCACAGAATATGCATTAGCAATGTTGCACTGAATGAACAGAGCATGGTGTTGCAGCAGCAAGAGTGGAGAGATTAGGTTATGCATCAGAAAATCTGCTGATAGCTGCTGGTTTTATTGTGCCAAGTCTGCAGACATCTGTTTATGCTGCAGCAAAATGCTGGTAAATTGGATATGCCTCAGTGAATCTGGGAACAAAACCTTAGTGTCTCATGCAGCCTGAAATGAGAATTTCCTGACTTTGACATGATTACAGTTCCAATTACTGCATCCTTTTAAACTATTATTTATTTAACAAAATAATTTAATGGCCCTAACTAAAACCTATCATATTTTATTACAGGGAGTCTCTGTATGGAGCTTTCATCCCTTTTGAAATCTTTGGTGAGTAACACAGCCCCCTTGGTTTAAAAGCTGCCAACTGTACACACCAGTTCAGAACTGAAAATGGAGAGGAGCAAGTTTATTAGTGTATGATAAAACACACCCAGGGTGATAGCTTTACTCCATTAAAATCAATAGGAGGTTTGTCACTGACACTGGTGGAGTCAGGATTTGGCTCTATGTCTCAGTTTTGTCCATTGGGTTTACCAGCCCTGAAGCCATTGTATAGAACTTAAAACACATGCTATGAAAAATGTAAACAATTCAGTGTAATGCAACATTTTATATGCTATTTTTATCATTAGAAAAGCAGTAATTCTGTGATGCACATGATAATGGAAGGAACATATTTGTCCATTGCTCAATTTTCTAACCAGTACACATGAAAACTCAAGCAAATAAATACAATGAAACTACAGCAGACGGCAGAATTAACTCAAAATATGGCAAGGTAGTGTGTCTAGGGTCATATGCTTACACTACAACCCAAATCAAGGGAGTTTAATGAACCAAAACTAAACATTAGCCCCAGTAGGTAAAGATATGGTAATGAGGTTTAAAACGCCATCCTGCCTTTTGTCCCAGATTTACAGCTGAACACATTATTCTGTCTTCAAATAGTCATGATTAATATTCTTGTGAATAAGTATATTTTCAGTATATAGCTCTTAGAATATTATCACGTACATTAGGACATACTGGGAACAGCCAATCATGTTGAAAGGCAACTGGAGTAGGGCTTCAAGTGTTTAAAAACAATTTGAAAGTTCAGTTTACTTAGCCTATTGCCAATAGCACCAAGGAGATGGAGCGAAGCAGACCAGTGCTCAGAAAAAATAGCTGGAGAAACTTTCATAATGCCCCTAGACTGAGAACATGACAACATAGTTTTGAGTAATTCCATTGGAAATCTGCAAGCTTTCAAAAATGTATGATCTATTCAGGGGGCCATGAATAGCATAGGCAATAGTGAAATAACAGCAGAATGTTTTACTTTTAAATGCCTTTCACAGAAATGAGGGGAACAGATTGTTGATACTGACCTTTCTGGGAAATGCAGTCAAATTGTCCTTGAAAAATTTTAAACAAGAAAAAGAAAAGCATGACTTTCAATAGCCCTTCACAATCTGCAAACTGGCCCATTGCTGTCACACACAATGTACATTCTGTTTAGTGATTTCTGTTACTCAGCTACTCTCTGCAAAAACATTTAAAATAATAAATCAGCCTTCATGATCCCAGTTGCACAAACACACAAGCTTCAAGCCAGCAGAAAAACTCCCAAGTCTAGCATGATCACCAGGTCCACCAGTCAATTCAGGGCCTGACTAGGGAAATCATTTCCTATTTTTCCCCTGGTAAACTGGGAAAGCATTGTAATTATTCAGTCTGAAAAAAATAAAAATAAAAGAATCTGAGCCTCATGCAGCAAAAACAAAACAGGGCAATGAAAAAAAGTTGAGGCAGAATGGGGCAAATGTCTTACTTCTTCTGGTTGAAGTTTAGATGGCGGTCTAGAAGGGGCCTGTTGGGTTTCACATCCCAATGCCTGAGGTGCAGATCCCTCACGTGTTATCCTGTTGTGGACCAAAATGCAAGCCCTAGCTCCTGACCAGGAAGTAGTACTTACCCCACACCAAGAGGTCAGGAAGCTCACTATACACATGTGCAGGCAGGTTTCTCCATTGCTTTAAACCCCTCTTCTTGATAGGACCATCATGGCTAACTGCTAATTCGCCTTCTCTTTCCCTTGGAGGAAGTTGATAACTGGGGAGTTCCAGTTACATCTGGACTTGATTGCCTTTTGCGTCACCTTTCAGTTGACTTTTGACCACGTTGGCACATTGAAACTGTCCTGGTAAATGAAGAGCTCTGTCAAGTGACCGCGGTAAATAATCACAGAAAAAGCTTCATTAGAATAAGGCAAAAGCTACCCCCACCCTCACTTCACTGCAGATCTTCTGACTAATGCCTTTCTTGGTCTCCCCACCTTGCCTCTTCCTGCACATTTAAAGAGAGAGCGCTTATATCCGCGCAGTCTCTTGCTGGAGACGCACAATAAAGAACTGCTCTAATTAATGATGTTGTAACATTCAGTAGCTTTTTTTTAACTGGTGACCATCACCTGTTGGTGACAATTCTGTGGTCCCTCATAGGGGTGGATGGTGCCACTTTGCTTAGCTATGCTCATTCTTGGCCTTTGTCTGGCCCTTGAAACTTGAAAGCACAGAGGCAGCAACACTGCCACGGGAGGGCTTTAAAGCTGCGGTGTGGCCACAGCACCAGTGCTGGGAGGATGCTCTCCCGGCACTGTAGGTAAACCTCCTCCACGGGGGAGTAGCTAACTGGTCTGGGAGAACGGCTTTCAATGCCATGTTATAGCACCACGACTTGTTGTGCTTGGGGGCATGTATGATTTTAAACATCACTGAGTCAGAAAGATGCAGTGCAATAAAGGGGTAGTGTGGAGTTAGCCTTGGTCTGAGGTATTCATACATACTGTATGGAGTAATTGGCATTTAATGCTCACTGATACACAACTCCTTTTCAGTGGACCTGCTATGACCTGTCTCTTTGTTATCAGACTGTTTAGGTCTCAACTGAAGTACTCTGTCCAGTTCTGGGCACTATATTTCAAGGAGGATGTGGACAAATTGGAGAGGGTCCAAAAAGAGCAACAAATATGATTAAAGGTATAGAAAACATGACCTATGAGGAAAGATTGAAAGAAATGAGTTTGTTGAGTGTGGAAAAAAGAAGACTGAGACAGCACATAATAACAGTTTTCAAGTACCTAAAAGGGGGAAGAAGAAAAATTATCCTCCTTAACATCCATACATAGGTCAAGAAGCAATGGGCTTAAGCTGCAGCAAGGGAGGTTTAGGCTGGACATTAAATAACACTTCCTGTCAGGGTCCCTAAGCGCTGCAATAAATTGCCTAGGGAAGTTGTGGAATCTCCATCATTGGAGATTTTTAAGAGCAGACTAGACAAATACTTGTCTGGGATGGTCTAGATGGTGCTTGGTCCTGCCACAGTGCAAGAATCTGGGCTTGATGACCTCTTGAGTTTCCTTCCAGTTCTATGACTCAGAGACTCAAGATGTGTTATTTGGAACTTGTTTGTCTTCCCTAGGCATCTCTCCTGTTGGGTATTCCCTCTCTTTCTTTTTCTGTCCAATGAGTATTGGAAGCTAGAGGGAGATCATGCAGAAATAGGGTCTGGGGTATTTGTACATATTATGTGGAGTAAGTGGTGTTTAAAGCACACTAATGATACATAAGTCCTTTTCAAATGATCTGCTGTGGCCTGTCTCTCTGCTATCAGACTGTTCAGGCAATATTTTTATTTGGTTGAGACACAGATGGTTGAAATACTATTCATACAAGATTCACAGGGAATAGGAGGAAGATTGATGAGAAGCCAGTTTGATGTTAGTCTTCATTCAAAGAGCATGCCCATCTCTGATGAGGCAGGAAAGATACTTGGATGTTACTTTGGACTGCTGACTTAATGCGGAGGCCCAAAGTACAACAATAGCCAGAGTGACCACCATGGCCAACTTATAAGGAGAGTCATTCATTCTTATGAAACGATATATCTGATAAATTATAATCAACCTCTAAACAAAAGTATTTGAAAATCAGCTCCTCCTTTACTTCCTGGAAGCCTGAGGAGAGGATTCTTTGTGTCCCTTCACCACTTGATGCTATGGCAGCTGTCTAAAGCAGTGCAAAGAGCAGGGGTGAACAAGTGTGTAATTCCTAAAAGGAAGGAACACTCAGATGCTAGAACTCAGATTTGAGCAGGTGCAAAAAGCTTTTTGGTTCACCTCTAGAAAGAGAAAGTAGGACTGTGGTGTGCCAAAAGCAATAAGTATATTGCTTCATTTGAAGCTTGTCCTGCATGTTTTTACAACTACTGAAGCGCCATTCTATTAAATCCAGTGTCCCTACTACTCATATTGTACTTTAGCAATCATTTTTTCCTACCTAGCTTTATAGCTATTGGGGGCCCATTCTATTGCATACTATATTATACTTATCCAAAGAGCTCTGCTACACCCGTTATACCTCAGCCATCATTTCTATCTCAATGCTTTTTATGTGAATGATTGAAATAAATGAGTGGCTGGAGGAGCACAAGGGTAATATTAACACAATCTCCACAGGGTTAGAAATAATGTAATTAGCTTCCCTTTTTATTGCTTTATTATTTTATGCCTGTTCAGTTTTGTCTTATATTGGTTCACTCATTTTGATTTCTTGGCTGTGTTTCCAGCTTTCTGAACAAAAATATTCTGTGGAAAAGAAGCAATAAGTTTTGCCACAATTCATTTAGGTCACAAAATGGAAGGGAGAGGGAGAAAAATCTGTAGCTTTCCAATGCTATTAGTTTGCTAATGACAGTCCTTGTTGCATGACAGTTCTCAAACTGATAAGATGCTCTAAACCTTCATGGAAAAGGAGAAGAGGTTTTCAGTGCCTGGGCTCTGTCTCTACAGCTTGCACATGTTTTCAAACATAATTCCATGCCTGCTTTCTGACAGCTCATTAAACAAAGGCCTCTTGGTGCATATATTGCCCATCTTCCTGCTGAGATTGTAACATATTTATGGTGTTTGCCGATTGCTGGCTGTTTGCTCTCCTACTTCATGGTGTCCTGCCTGCCAAATGCTTATCAGGATAGTGAAAGGTGACAGTTTTCTCCATTTGTTTAGGGAGCAATGGTCTTGTATTTGACCCTTAGAGGCAAAAAGCAATATGATTAGAAGCAGCTCCTGCAAGCAATAGATAAAAGCAATCAAACACAGAAAGACAGCATGGAAGTGCTCAGGGGAGGAGGCTGATGTTGTGGAAGCTGATAGCTCCCATTCAGGAAAAGTGCTGGCAGTTAGTTAGCCAGACAGCTGGTAACATCCAGACCTTGTGGGATTTCAACTTAAGACAAAGCAAACAAGGATTCAGGAGTGCTGCAAAGCTATCTGGGGGCTGTGGGCAAGGGCCATCAGAACCACTCACTTCTAATTATCTGCATCTTTCCCGTCATTAAATTATCATTATCACACAGTCAAACCAATACAAGTTTAGTGAGTTTAGCACATTCTATTTTCTTTAAATCCTGGTGCCAAAACCTTGTTTTCATTCCAAGCAGAACAGATGAAGACAGATGAAATCATTCTTAAGGTAGCCTCAAAGTATACATCTGCCATTTCAGTGCAGTGTGGAACCAATAACAGGGTTCCATTTATTGTTGTCTTTGCAGTCTGCAGGTGGAGAACCATTCTATATTTCACCAAAATAAAAGGAGTACATTTTTGATTCCTGGTCTCTGAGCCTATTCCTTCTTTCATTTTAAAGAAAACACAGTCTGGCTGTCAGCGGTTAATCAATGAAAAAGAGCTTTCCAGCAGCTATCGGAGAGGCTCTGGTTTGATCTTAACAATGTGTTCCAGGGAAGGAAGTATCTCTGTAACAGTTGGTGGGTGCAAGATAAAAAAAAGACAAATATTTTACTGCTCCAAGAACTGTCCAGCCACTACATTCAAATCAGTCCCTAGTGTCACTACTCAGAGAAAAATCAGCACCCCTTCTCTCCCAGTGCCATAAGCGTCGGTAGCCATTGGAGCTTGTGGCCTGATCATCTCCTATTCCAGAACCTAAATAGCGTGAGATGGGTCACTACTTGGGCTTGCTCTATGGTAGGCAGGTAAGTTGATTGCACATATGCAATTTTAGCTATAGGAATTGCATAGTCAGAATCAACTTAACTGCAAACAACTTACCTGGTTGTCTTCACAGAAGGAGGTCAATGGAAGAAACTCTCCCATCGACCTCCCTTACTCCTCATGATATTGAGGAGTATGGGGGATGACGGCTGACTCCAGAGAGTTTGATTTTGCATGTCTCTACCAGGTGCACGAAATCAAACTCCAGAAGATCAACCCTGACCGGGTCTATCTTCCCGATAGTCTAGACGTACCTTTGAATTTGAGGTTTTCAAGGAACGATTGGGTACTGCAGGAGGTTGTGCTTGTGCTTTGCTAGGTAGCAGCTTTCTCTAAGTCTCTGCTGGATCAGTACTCACCCAAAGAGAAGACCCTGTAGTTGTGTGCCATTGCAACTGCAGGCTTTTGGATGAAATGTAACTCCAGGCCTGGGGTCATTAATCACACACTTCACAAAAGCAATGGGGCAAAGCCCAGGGTCTGACATTAGGAAGCCATATTAGGCAATGTAGGTGGATTGGGCATAGTAATAGAGGTGATAGCACAGGGGTCAGCAACCTCTGACCTGGGTGCCGAGAACAGCACATGAGCCAATTTTCATGTGTGCATGGAAGGAGCTCAGCCTCACCCTTCTTCCCCCTGCAGCCAGGAGCTTCCTCAAGCCATGGCACCTGTGGATTAACAAGAGCAGCTAATGCTACCAACCAGCACCTAAAGAGTAAAGCTCTGCATCTTAATTTATTTAATAATGAAGTTGTTATAAGTAGGACTATTAGTGACTTTAAATAGTATCATTGACACTCAGACCGTACACAGAAGTCAAAAGGTAATATTTAGGAACTCTGCTTCAGAAAGGTTGATGACCCTCCCCTGTGATAGCATCTTAGCCAAATCCAAGCATTCCAATTTGGAAAGTTATCTTCTGCCTACCTAACCTAAACTATGGCACTTACAAAGTTCCTCTGTTCTTCCTGTCAAGCTGCCACAGCTTCAGTGCAGTATGTTCCTCTTCTGAATTCCTTTCAGTAATGGGAGAAGAGACCCTGTTTACTGGTGATCATTACAAAGTCAGCATTTCCTTTAGTTTGTTAAAAAACCTGTGGTACACAAAATCACCCAGAGGGGAAGCATTTTTCTGGACTGATAGAAAACTTGGTGTACTAACATGCCCTTCCCATACATGACCCTTCTCCTCAAATTCCCCATCCTGTGTGTGGAGGACGTAACGGTACATGGATAAAGTAGTTTTGACACGGCATGAACAACACATCAAACATGAGATCCCATGACGGACGAGAACATTTTACTTCAGAAGGGGCAAAGACAACAGACAGGTCTCCAGGGGATAAGTTAGCCTGTAAGCTCTTTGCGGCAGGGTGCAACGTTTTGTTCTGTGTTTCTACAACGCCCAGCAGAGTGCAGCCTTCCCCTGACTGAGGCAGCGAGGTGCTATAGCAGTGCGCACATTGAATAACAATAAATTCTGTCCCTGGTTTTACCTGTGGAACCCCATTGAAATCAGGATGCAAGTCAGAGCAGACTTTGGACTTCTAGTGCTGAGTCAGCGAATTACTCACTCTGGTCTCAGCACAGATTCTTGGGCAAATCATGGAAGCCTCTCTGTACCTTAAATTTTCCCCTCTGTGACCTGGCAATAGTGACACCTACTTCACAAGAGGTAGGAAAGATTAATCCCACAGTTTTTGTACAGACTCAGGCAAACAGTCTTACTGGTAGTTGGTAAACCTGTTGCACAGGACTCTGGAACGCAACAGAAAATGCTCTGATTCACAATGTCATAGCACACAATGAATTCTTGAGCCTTAAGATACTGGATCCTTAAGAATTTCTTCCAGCCACAAACTGCAGATTCCAGTAAGTCCCAACTAGCTTTGCACTGTTTCACTGAATATGATTAACACCTGTCAGGAGAGTGTATGCTTTATATACTCAGCTCAGTGCCATTCCTATAAGAGGAAATTTCTTGCAGAAAGGCAAAAGCTAATTGTCATCGAGCTATTGGCAAGGCCAACCTGATTTTTTACTGCCTGTTTATTCTAGTGTAATGAGCTTCCCTGTCAGTCAGCGTTGCTGTGAATACTATACCAAACCAATGATTTTCTGAGAAAATGTTAAGAACCAAACAAGAGTCTTGGCCTTTCATCTTAGTTTTATCTCCTCCAGTAATAATGAAGCAGGGCAACATGCTAGGAAATAGCAAATTGTTATAAACAGCACTGGTTTGCCAGCTTCTGTCATCATTGATGGATGGTACTACAGGCTGAATGGGTTGTCCACATAGCTATTTGTCAGAGCAGTCTGTGAGGAGTTCTGTGATAACAGACCATGCTAAATTCACTATCATGTCTACAAAGGAATAAAAAATGGCCCATTTGAGTCGATAGATGTCACACCAAGTAAACAACAACAAAACCAGGATACAGTTATATTGCAATCTAGTCAAAACGATCTCCTCACAGCTGAACTGCTTGCTGGTAATTCTGATGCCTGGGGAAACCTGAGGATCTCCTACCAGTGTTAGGTTGTTCTTGTTTTGTTCTATGTTACTTTTCTAACAAGAAGTTGTTTACAGTTTATATGCACATACAGAATCATGTTTATACTATTAGACTTTTGGCCTGAGTGGTTAGCCAATGTCGGAGCTTTGTGGGTAAGCAGTCATGTTATTTTCAAAGTCCTGTTTCCCTGAACACAACAGGAACCAAACAACAGGCGATAGTTTCTTTGCTCATAGGTTCAAGACTAGCCCCAGAACTTCCATCTAAACAATTTTATCAGGGTCATGTTCCCAGAGGTGTTCCAGCCATGTCTGGCTTTCTGTTCCTCCCCCCGTATATTTCTGTAATGTAACCCCCCCGCCCACAACACACATATGCACAAGCCCATACACACCCCCTAACTCTACAGCAACTTACCCAGCCAAGTCCTTCTGTATAATTCATATTTTTGAGTGGACTCACGAGCACCTTTGATTTAGCTGGTGACATGTCCCTGCATTTGGGACGGAGACCATCATTCTTCATCATGGAATTATCTTAAATGAAAGGTGGCAATTACCGCCTTCAGTTTCAATGAAGTTTTACCCAACCCATCGCAAACTGCACATTTGTACAAATCACCTATCTGTACCATTGTTTCCCAAGGCAAAGGCTGCTCAGATATTTTTTTAATTCCTATTTTTATCCTTACTTGTCTTTTAAAAAGGATGAATTGCTAATATATTTTAAGTAAAGATTACGTCATTTTCAGAAGGACTGAGAAACCTCAAATTCTCTGAAGCAAAACTTTGAAGAAAAAGAAGTAAAGTGTTTCTATAATTCAGTACCTAAGTGGAATGTGCAGTTCCCATGGCTGTGCATGCAAAATGGGTGATGGCATATGTAATGCCTATTGTGACACTTGATTTATGTGTGTGAATATTGGGCTCCCTTAAAAAATATTTCCTTTTACTTTAAACAAGGGTGAAAGAAAGTGGGTGCACTCCAGCAAGCTCTGGCTGAGCTGCAGCAAAAACCAGCAGGGAACTATTTAAAGACCTGGGTTGCAGTGGGACAGTACCTGTAAGTTACTTTTACTGCTGCATTTCAGCATTGTACGGGCAGCGTACTGCATTGGATTACATCGCTTATGGTGCAGAACAAATTTAAAACCCGCCCATGTTAGGTAGTTCCATTATGTACCATCAACACCCTATAAAATTGTCAATGGTTTCTTAAAAGCCGTGGAGAAGCAGTTATTTGATTGTTTTTTCCAGCACCCTGTAGCTTACAGGAGGTATCTATCAGAGCCCAACAACATACAATCATTTGCTGAGGCTATCACTACCCAAAAGCAGCTTTTGCTTGTGGACTAATTTACGTATTCTATGAGAGTGAACCAGGCTAGAAAGATATGCCACCGGAGTGGCAATGCTTGCAGTCCCATTTTCAGAAGCATCTCTTGTTGCTGGGGAGCCTGTGTCCAAATGAAAGTCACGTCAAAATCATTGAGGTGCTTTTGAAAATATTACCCACTCTGTTTATTTAAGACTTAAGCTGTGTCTACACGTGCACGCTACTTCGAAGTAGCGGCACTAACTTCGAAATAGCGCCCGTCACGGCTACATGCATCGGGCGCTATTTCGAAGTTAACTTCGATGTTAGGCGGCGAGACGTCGAAGTCGCTAACCTCATAAGGGGATCGGAATAGCACCCTACTTAACGTCGAAGTAGGGACCGTGTAGACGATCTGCGTCCCGCAACGTCGAAATTGTGGGGTCCTCCATGGCAGCCATCAGCTGGGGGGTTGAGAGACGCTGTCTCTCCAGCCCCTGCAGGGCTCTATGGTCACCGTGGGCAGCAGCCCTTAGCCCAGGGCTTCTGGCTGCTGCTGCTGCAGCGGGGGATTCATGCTGCATGCACAGGGTCTGCAACTCGTTGTCGGCTCTGTGGATCTTGTGCTGTTTAGTGCAAGTGTGTCTGGGAGGGGCCCTTTAAGGGAGCGGCTGGCTGTTGAGTCCGCCCTGTGACCCTGTCTGCAGCTGTGCCTGGCACCCTTATTTCGATGTGTGCTACTGTGGCGTGTAGACGTTCCCTCACAGCGCCTATTTCGATGTGGTGCTGCGCAACGTCGATGTTGAACATCGACGTTGCCAGCCCTGGAGGACGTGTAGATGTTATTCATCGAAATAGCCTATTTTGATGTTGCCACATCGAAATAGGCTACTTCGATGTAGGCTTCACGTGTAGACGTAGCCTTAGTGTCCGTTGCAGAGCATGCAAAGAGTGCCCCTTGCTGCTCTTATACAATGCTCCAGATAATGTTTCTCCCAGCACAGCCATTCTAAAGGGGGAAAGGTCCTGGCCTTGCTTGCTGGCCCTTTTGTACCCTTCTTGCTGTGTTCTGGTCTTAGCAGGTGTCATGGGTGACTGGCCTTTACAAGAGGGAGAAGGAGCCAGTGAACCTGGACTGACTACCTGCTCCCCAACTTGGGCTTAAGGGCAGGCAGCTGGTCCTTATAAAAGAGGGAATCAGGCACAAGGCTGCAGACACTAAGAAAGGCTCCTGCAGGGGTCTGTTATGTGGGGACCTCTGCAGAGCACACACACAGCTGCATAGGGCACAACTTAATTCGGGGCCCCAACTTTAGTGGTGCCCTGTGTGGCATACACATAGGAATGGGATGTTAAGCAGCTGTGATCACCACCCTTCCCTTGCCTCACACCCCCATTCCCCATGGGCTCAGCGCAGGCTCCAGGAGCCTGCAGCCCCAAACTCCACATCCCCTTGGGCCCTGCATCCAGCCCTCACTGTAGAAAGCAGTGTGAGGGCAGGTTGGAGGACTCTGAAAGAACAGGGAGCAGCCATGTAGCCAGGAACTGGAGAGCTTCTCCTTCAAAGCATTGCTCCCTCTGGCCTCCTGAGCAGTTGCCTTCTGCTCCTCTAGCCTGCGCTCATACTGCTCGCTGCCACCTCTCATTGCCGCCTGCTGCCTGGAGGCTGCAGGTGAGCTTCCCTCCCTGCCCCTGTCCAGGGTTGCCAGCTCTCCTGGGCCAGATGCCACTGCAGCAAATGGTGTCTGATCCAGTCGAGTTGGTAACTCCCTTCCCCACCTGCCAGCTTCTGCACTTACAGCCTCCTCTCCGCCTCTCCCCCCCATGGACAAGGAAAGACAGGGAGATGCAGGGCTGTGTACGGCACCAGCACTGGTAGGGACAGCCCTGGACCACTGTGTCCAGAAAGGATTTACCCAAGGAGCTGCTGAAACATGAGTACAAAATGGAAAAGAATGTTGGTGTAAAATTTACTCAGCTCTGTTTGCGTCCACCTCTCATGTCCAGAGCTAGAAAGGTCCATTAAATTAACAGTGAATCTCAGACTTTCCATGCACAGGGTGCACAGAATCCTACAGAGCTTTTTCCCTCTGCCTCTTATTATCTCAAGTGGGAGAGTTACAACAAAAAGAAGAAATGTGATCGGTTGTTGGGGGCGAAACTATTCCAGGAGAAACAAAGAAATGGCCCCGAGTAAGATACCTACTAAAGATATTGCAGCTTGACCACACACAGGATTTAATCGTGCATGTCTAACATAAACACAGGCACAAAAGACAGCTTCTGTTTTTACAGGGACATCGGTATCCCTTGTTCATGCTATCACCCCAATCTCAACTGTGTTTAATTAGACATATGAGAATGTATAAACCTGTAAACTGTGATCTTTATACAGCATCAGCCAGAATGTGGATAAAACCAATTCCTCCCTACGAGGTATAGACTTTAATAGTAGGCTTATATAAAGCTGGAGAAGTTTTTTAAAAAAAAGTGGCTAAAGGCCGTTGTGTTCTAGCTTGCCATTATTTGGGAACCATTTTGATTATGCACTCTTTTATAAAGATGTAGCTCTCACTAAGTGCAATAAAAAAAATTATGGCTGCCTCTCAAGTGGATCATTTGAAGCATTCTGTTTTAGTGCATATAAATTCGAGTGACAGCAGGTGAAGGCTATTCAAGTCCAGCTCCCTGAAGTACCCAGTCACAAAGCTGAGGGTATGTCTTCACTAACCAGAAGATCGATCTTCTGGTGTTTGATTTCTCATGCCTGGTGGGGACATGTGAAACTGTACTATCAAAGGGTTGACAGTCAACCACTGTACTCCTCCATCTTGAGAGGAGTAAGGGAGTAGACCAGAGAGTTTCTCCCGTCGATCTCCCTCAGTGAGGAAGGTCAGATAAGTCAATTGTAGATAAGTTAAATCCAGCGATGCAATTGCTGTAACTGGAATTGCGTATCTACAATGGACTTTAAGGTCTAGTGTAGACCTGGTCTATGTCATTGTTTTGGTAGCATTAAAGAGGACAAGGCTCCAAAACATTGTGGGAAAACACAAGTAGTTTTTTCTTTGGATTGCAAAATACGTAAGGTAGCAGAATTAAATATCACCCCCTTCACAGAGCTGGTTAAAAAGAGCAACAAACTTCATTAAAATTAACTGATTTTCCTTTCTAAATTGTTGACATTTTGATGCTATTTTTCAAAATTAAAAGAAAAACCCACTCACCTTTATAGCTCATCAGAATCCATGAAAAAGATTTGCTTTAACACTCCAGGGGAAGAGAGGGTAGAGTAGAAATAGGAACCTGCTGGTGTATAACAAACACCTGAAGACAAAGAGGGACATACCCAATAGTGATAGTCTTCATAACTAACTGTCTCTAAAGGAGAGTGAAATGATTGCCTCAAAGATCCCTTAAGGAGTTGGAGTCAATGAAGGCACCTTCTTCACACTCACTAAAGAGCTAGAAATGAATAATTTTCTCAGACAACATACAAGGCCCCCATATAGACTGAATATGGGGTTGGGTGCGGATTCATGTCAGCATGTCAGCAGTACAGTCAATATAAGTGGTGCCAATTGAGCTGAATGTGATCTAGGGATGTAGCTCTGCTGGCCACACAATGTGCTCCCTTGGGCTGATGCCTTTGCTTGCTTGTTCTGTGGCTTTCTTATCTCACATCCCTATTTGGTGCCAACCAGCCAGCTATTTCATTTTGTCCACCATGAGTTTCCTGCTTCTGTCTCTAGCAATCCAAGTCTTCGGAAGGAGCAAACAGAAGCAGGAAGGAGAAACCAGAGGGACCCACATGTGACAGTTTGCCCTGCAGTGTGAAACACCATGTTAAGACTGCCTGAAGAGCTCTGAGTAGCTGACCTTTCACCACCCCCTCTTCTCTTTGATGAGTCAAATGTTATGACTCACTGAAAGGACAAATATGGGCAGCTTGCTGTTTGGCTGGGCCATATCTGATTTGTAATTCAACATGGTGAGGACTCAAGGAGAGTCTGACAAAGAGAGAAATTATACACATGCTAAGTGAGTAACAACCAATAGATTAAGATTTCAACTGTACTGGTTACAGGATAGTCACACAGAAACAAACAGATTCTCAAGGTTTAGCAACTACTATATATTCTGTAACAGCACTAGGGCACAGGTTATATGAAATGGCCCATAAAGTTTTTTTATTATTATTTTTTACAAAGGTGAGTTGTGTTTTCAACGATCTATTAAGTTAAGCTTTTAAAGTACTGGAACAGTTACCCAATGACACTTGTCATCTTAAGTGGTAGAGTTAAGATAAAAAGAAGAAATGTTTGACCAATTACAGTAAACTCTTTCATATCCAGAAGCCCCGGAACTGCAAGGTTGCTGGATATTCAAATATTCTGGCTAATAGAGAGGTATACCGAGCAATGTATAACATTAAAGAAAAACAAGATTAGATACTAAGAAACAAACAAAAATGTATGCAGAGTACTTTCTTTACCAGCTACACTAGTATTGTACCCTGTAAACTTACACTGTATTTGCTGTATTTATTTGTTTTCACTTTCACTATACTGTACTTATGGAAAACGTACCTAAAATTTACTTATGGTTAAAGTGCCGGTTATCTGAGAGTTCTGCTTTCTTGAAACGTGCTTTTGGATTTGTTTGTGACCATCACTGACTGTCCTACCAGTTGTCTGAATAGTGGGTTTAATTCAAGTTGGATGTAGCTTCCTGACTGCCATGACAGTTCCACCCTTTTAGACCAGGATTGAATTTGGTCAGTCCAGGTATCCATTTCCCTTCTGTATCTTGCTTCTTAAGACAATATTCTGCCAAGGACTTGGTCCACCTGATACTGTGGCATAGACCTTTGATTTCTGTTCAGAAATCTTGAAAGCCATCCCAATGCAGCCCTCTTTACATCCTTGATTTTCAAAGTCTACTATCATAACCACCATCCTTATGGTCAGGGAGATCTGGAGACTTTTTAGAGTGCATTAAACTTCATTATCTGGTGGAGCAACTGCTGTTCAGTGATGCAAAGCACCTTCCTGCAGAGCTAGGTAAGCTGCCTTCCAAATTATCCTGACATTGACAAAAGGAACAAGAAAGCCTCTCTCCATCTTCTTTCAACTAGGTATTAGTTTAGCCTCTTCCATAGCATACCACAGATTTTGGTGTGAAACTACAAAGCTGAATTTCTTACCATCCTTTAAGCCCTGGAGGAACAATGGTTTCTGATACAAAGGGAGCAGTGTGATTACAGACTGAGTGGGTTGGCAACTATCCCTAGGGCTTGGGCTCTCTCTTAGCGAGGAGTTGTCTGCTCCTAGTTCTCTGCTTGTCAGATCATTGTAGACCTTTTTCTGTGTTCCCGCAGTACATGGCTTGCAGCTTGTGCTTGGTTTCTCTCTGCTGCTTCTCTTCATAATACTTGGAAATAACAGAAACAAACAGAAGCAGGCAACTGTGCCCTTGTCCAGTGAAATCAGAGACTGCCCACTATGGAACAGTTATGCAAAAAACAGGGCTTTCTGCATGCAGATTTCTACAGCGGTGTTCTGTACTGGCGGCCCAGGGTGCACTGCAGCCAGCATGGCTTTCAATTCTAAGACCAAGACACAGAGTCTAGAATTTCTCTCAACGCACAGTGTATTTGGGTGTCCTTTCCAACAATACAGGCGCAATTCAGATTGATGTGAGGCTCTGAATTTGGCCCATAATTTGTAGGCTGCATGCATTTAAAGGATACATGTTTGTTCTTGGAATGCAAACTGCAAGGCTGCATCTACACTACGAACTTACTTCAAAGTTAACTTCAAAGTAAGGGGCTACTTCCAAGTAGCCTGCAGAGCATCTACATACACTTTTCCTTACTTCAAAGTTTACTTTGAAGTAAGGAAGGCTAACTTCGAACTCACTACTCCATTCCCGGGAATAGAGTAGTGACTTCCTTCAAACTTTAACTTTGAAGTAGAGTGTGTGTAGACGTTCTGCACTCACTACTTTGAAGTAAGGGGTCTGCCAAGCAGACAGCCTCCCATGAAGGATGGATACAGTCTGGCCAGCCCAGGCAGGGCTCTATGGTCCCTGCTGGCTGCCTTAAAGGAAGCAGCTCCCCTGCAACCCCAGGCAGGAAGCTGAGACTGTGCTGCAAGCCGGGGCAGCAAAAGCTGTCCCTCAGACTGCCCCTGCTCAAAGCACCAGCCCATCTCCCCACCCTCTGGCCACCGTGGCAGTATGCTAGGATCCCACTGCCCTGCCACAGGGGCCCCACATGAGGAGTCTGAGGGCTTACAGCACCCGGGCCAGAGCCATGCCAGGAAGGGTCCATCCTGGTCTGAGGTGGAGCTGAAGGACCTCCTGGCCCTGTGGGGGGAGGAGGAGATCCTTCAGCAAACTGACACCCACCAGCACAAAGCTGAGACCTTCGACCAGCTGGCCAGTGGGCTCGCCGCCCAAGGCCCCCCCAACCGCACTGGCCGAAGCACCAGGATAAAGGTCAAGGAACTCGGGCAGGCGCACTGCAAAGCCCGTGACGCTGCCAGCTGGTGGGGTCACAGCCCATGCACCGCCCTACTATAGGGAGTTGCACAGGCTCCTGGGGCTGATGGAGATGGCCAACCCTCTGGGCCTCATGGCATGGGGCAACAGGAGGCTGTTCATAGCCAGTCCCCAGCGCCGTGGACCAGCGCTGGGTGAAGGGCTCCCAACACCCCTCCACAAGGTTGTGGAGGGCACAGCAGGCGTCAATGACTGAGGGGATGTTTGGGATGCTGTCATCCAGCCTGGTGAGGAGGCTGCAAAATCTCCCCTTCAGCCTCCCAAATGCCCACTCTACTGTGCCCCTGACATGGCTGAAGCAGCTGTTAGAGGTCTCCTGGGCCAGCATGGTGCGTCCAGTATAGGGCTGCATGAGCAACGAGTGCAGTGGTACATGGCATCGGCCACGATGCAGGGGGGGCATTGTGATGTCCCCAAGTGGGAGCTCCTGTGGGAGGGACATACTTGCCCTCCTGCGTCCAGAGTCCCAGCCATGAATTCTGTAACACCCGGGTGTCATGGGCCCTGCCTGGCCACCTCGCACGCATGCCCAGGAAATGGCCTCTGGCATCCACCAGGGCCTGGAGTACCACCGAGTGGTACCCCTTCCTGTTAATGTAGGCACCCCACACTGTGGTTCAGAGCATGGATCGCCATATGCATCCCATCCAGGGCTCCGAAACAATTAGGGAAGCCCAGGTGTGCGAACCCAGCGAGGGCAGCGTCCAGGTCCCCCAGGGTCACGATGTATGGCAGGAGCATGGTGCTGGTGGCTCAGACAACCTATGGTGGGGAGAAAGACACGTCCATGAAAGCCTGACCAGGAGGCCCCCTGCCTCCTCCCTGCCAGGGTCCCCTTCCCCTGTCCCAGTCTTCCTGTCTCCAGGGTGGATCCATGGTGGGAGCTGGATATACCTTGATCACCACTGCTCCGACGGTGGCTTCGCCAATGCCAAATGGGTGACCAACAGACCGGTGGCTGTCGGGGGTTGCCAACCTCCCTAGTGCGATGTACACCCTCTTCTGCACCGGGAGCACTGGCTGCATCCAGGTGTCCCGGTGCTGGAGGACTGTGGCAAGCCAGCGGCAGAGGTTCTCTAATGTCTAGCAGGTCATGCAAAAGTTCCTCAGCCACCACTTGTCCCACTCCTCCAGCACAAGCCGGTTTCACCACTTGGTGCTGGTAGCTAAGGCCCACTGGTGCCTGTGCCTTAGATGAAAACAACAAAGCAAGTACTTGCTCTTTATCGATATTCAATCACACATACACAAAATTAGGAGTTCTGTGGCACCTTAAAGAGTAACAGATTTATTTGGCCATGAGCTGTTGTGGACAAAACCCCATTTTGTCAGGTGCATCTGAGGAAGTGGGGTTTTACCCACAAAAGTTTATGGCCCCCAAATTTTAGTCTGTAAGATGTCACAGGACTCCTTGGTTTTTTTCAGCTACGGATGAACACGGCTACCTGTCTGACACTACACACACACACAAACCCCCCATCAACTCCTGCAGTCATTAAATCCAGGAAAGACAATTTCCTAGAGCAAACCTTTTAATTCTTTCAGTTGCATTTCCTGTCACACTTATGCAATTCTTTTTATGCATAAAGGGCTCTTGTTAGGAAAGTGGACTAATGGGAAGTTCTCAGATACTCTTCTTATGTGAATAATGTTCCCCAGGGATGGATTTATTTGATCTTACAATGAAAGTGGTACTGTTTTCAGATTTTTCTAACTCAGATAAACATCTTTAATCACTTTCATGTTGAAATAAAAGGAGCTTGGGAATGAGAAACCACAGTATACTCTGATTCCTGAAAAGCAAACTTAGGGACACGTTACAGACACATACATAAATCATCTTGCTAACATTAGAAGAAGGGATTCCTAGATGGCTTTCAGGATGCTTTCATGTAAGTAGTTCCTACTCTTGCAGCTAATATATTTTACACATGTGAGCTGCTCTTCGCACGCTGAGCCTGCAGCTGCACGACTTCAGTTTCACTCTGAAGCTGAAACTGGCCATTATCGAACGTGCTGTTGCACATTGGTCTGAAGAAAAAGTCTGAGGTTTAACTTGACAGGAAGCCTGCCAGGCAGCAGACACATAACAGGGTCTGGTCTTCTCTCCATGTGCATCTGGGCTGCCCACTGATTTTAATGGAGGTTAAAAGAATAACCCCCTTAACAAACACATAATGGGGTGGGATGGTAGCAAGCTTAATTATGCATGGCTGTGCCAACCAATGCCCATGCCAGCAGGTGCTGTTGATAACATATTATCTAAAATAAAACATCACAGGAAGGAGAATTATGATGAGCATTCCTGGAGCTAAATATTCCATCCAAAGAAAAAAAAAAGTGCTGCTGTTCCAAGGCTTATTTCCCCTACCCACATGAGAATGATGCTATTACTACTACAAGCAATCATCCTTCTTTGTCTCCTGCACTCTGTAATGCATCACAGAGGACCCACTTCTGTGGTTGTTTTCCTCCTGCCTTCTAGCATGAATTGTGATTGCTGGAACACGGCAGCAAACAAATTTGCTGGAACCGCTGTCTCAGAGTGCTTGGGGGTACTCTCAGATGCCAAACAATGAAAATGGGAGTCGAATGGCAGCTCTGTGGAGGGTGGGGTTAGTGATAACTGCTCTAGCCGTGACCTTAGTGGCACAGTGTTTTTGCTGAATGTTATAAAGACAATCCACCCAATCTGGATCTCACTTGTGCCATTTTCACCCCTGCAACTACACTGGCTTTAATAAAGATAATGGTAAAAGACAACACAACCCCCATTGTCTTCAGGGGAGCCAGGATTTCAACCCCTGGTTTACAGTGGTGTAACTAGAAGCAGTATCCATCCCAATAATGTTTATATCTCTCTAATTTTTTAAACTGCACAGCAAGGTGTATGAGTTTTGGATGGTGCAGTTCTCATGGGAATACATGGTGCAGTTAGCTGGGAATACATCAAAAGTGCATGGTTCTCTTCTCGCTTTACAGAAGGGTTGTGCTTGTGTTGTGTTTGACCACTGCTATATGCCCAGAAATCTCGGTGTTTTTAGTGCTGTGTTTCCTTAACATGCATATCTTGCAGGGATCACACGCAGTCAGAAGCAAAACTTATGAGGAAGCCCAAAGCATCACTGAGACTTCCCCTTAAAACAATTTTATCCCTGAACCTCTGCAATCACTCCTTTTTGTTGTACATAACGTATCATCCGTCCCTGAGAAAGATACATGTTAAGACAGACTTATCCAGCAGAATCCTGGCTGCCTAGAAATTGACATTTATTTGCCTTGTCCTCTGAAGTTTCTGACGAAATTGCTTCATTATTTAAATCCTGGTAACTGCCAGGCTCACAGGGGAGATTTTCCAAAAGGAAAAGCAAAGATAGTTTGTTTACGGCAATACAACAAGAATTAGTCACAGATGTTACATGTTTGTGTTATCTACTGCTCGTTCCCTGCCTTAGTACTTCTGTTCACCTGGCATGTAATCTTTTGAGACACCCTGGCTACGTCTACACGTGCAGCCAACATCGAAATAGTCTATTTCGATGAATAACATCTACACGTCCACCAGGGCCGGCAACGTCGATGTTCAACTTCGACGTTGCTCAGCCCAACATCGAAATAGGCGCAGCGAGGGAACGTCTACACGTCAAAGTAGCACACATCGAAATAGGGATGCCAGGCACAGCTGCAGACAGGGTCACAGGGCGGACTCAACAGCAAGCCGCTCCCTTAAAGGGCCCCTCCCAGACACAGTTGCACTAAACAACACAAGATACACAGAGCTGACAACTGGTTGCAGACCCTGTGCCTGCAGCATAGATCCCCAGCTGCCGCAGAAGCAGCCAGAAGCCCTGGGCTAAGGGCTGCTGCCCACGGTGACCATAGAGCCCCGCAGGGGCTGGAGAGAGAGCATCTCTCAACCCCCCAGCTGATGGCCGCCATGGAGGACCCAGCAATTTCGACGTTGCGGGATGCGGATCGTCTACACGGTCCCTACTTCGAAGTAGCGTGCACGTGTAGACGCAGCCCCTAGCATTTTATAAGGGCTGAGATGCCAAAGGTGTGTGTATGTATATATGTACAGTGCTTTTTTTGTAAGAAAAAAGGAGGAGCTGGTACTCAGCTGGCTCCCACACACCTCTGGTGGGGTTCCCACAGCTGGGGCTGCCAGCAGAGGGTCAGGGGCTCCAGTTCCCGCCCCCATGCTGCTGCAGGGCCAGCAGGGGCTCCAGCAGCCCCACAGCTGGCAACTGGCTGGGGCGTGGAGCCCCACTGGCATCGTCAGCTGTAGGAACTCCAGTTGGGGGGGACATTGAGGCAGAGGTGCCAGTACTCAGTACCAGCATGTACCACCACAAAAGAGCCATCTATCTATCTATCTGTCTAACTGTCTGTCTGTCTCCAAGTCCACACAGGGCCAGTGTAGGTCCCTTGTACTCCATGTCATGTTTTCAAGGGAATAGTTACATAACGCTACTTCCACACCACTGTCACTGACTATTCCAGTTATTAGATCCAGTCTCACTGGCTACTCCAGTTATTACAACAGCTTTGCCCCCATCTGCTCCTCCCAAGTTACTTACAATTTCAGTTTAATACATGTTTATTATTGCACAGAGCAGATAATGCTACCAATCTTTCTGTTTTAGTGAGCAATAATCCAGTTCCTCCATTGAGATAAATGTCTCAATCCTCTACCTCATAGTTTATCCACTCCAGAACCAGGTTATTGTCTCATAAAACTGTTGCGATGGTGCAGTTAATGTTTGCTATTATTTTAGAAGCCAGAATCATAATTTTCGTCATAACGATTTAAATCCCTTTTATTGGCTTAAGTTTTCAAACTATGGGTCATATCCTGCCATTGATTTTTTTTTACACAAAACTTCCCATGTTTTTCATGGTAATTGGCTTCTTTTCTCTTGTGATTTACGGCTGTGGCACCAGAATGATGCAATCACATTCCTAATACAAATTTATGAACTTTGTGCCGTCGAATTGAGGCTATAAAATAAAATCATTTTCAGTCCAAAGGGCACGTACGGGGATAGTTGACAGACCTGTGCATCATTCAGCAAGCAACCATTTTTCTTAATATCAGGCAGCAAAACAAAGTTATATGTGAGTGATGCTGCTATTATTGAACTGATGGTAAACCCAAGTGCTGTACTGTTTCCTTCCTGAAATCATTTGACACAACAGTGGCGCGTATGCTCAAACGCTACAAATCACAAGATGCAACCTCAGACTTCAAAGGGAAATTGAAATGTCCAGATCAAAGCCCAGATGGAAAGTCAAGCATGCTGTAGTTGGCTCATCAGATAACTGTGAAACCGTGTGCTAGTTTGAATTTTCCCCCAACCTCAAAAATAAAGGTTATGTTCTTTTTAGGCTATGATTTCAGTTTTTTAATCCCACCAGTGAAAGGCCTTAGTGGCATCTAGTCAGTGCTCAGAATAAACAAGAGCTCCTGGGAACTGTGTCCTGCCTCCATAGCATATACACTTCTACGTTTATTTGCTATTCCTCTGTCTTGAAGAAAGTAAGTAATACAGCAGGCACTCAAGGAGGAATGGATAATTAACCACAGAAAGATGAGAGAGAATAGAGAATTAAGCACTTGTTTGAGTCCACTCGGGCCTGCTGTACATTGCACATGTTGGGTCAGATTCTGAAGGACAGCTAATCTGCACACAGCATTGTTCTGTTAGGGAGACGAAGTACAAAGGTAGCTTAAAGACCTGTGTATCACTCTGTCAAACCTGCCGTGAGTTAGTGCAAATTTGGTCCTCTGCAGGAGCCGAGAGCAGCCTGAGGACTGCTCTAATTCATGCTGACTACAGTGTCCCCAACAGGTCAAAAATGGAGGAGCCGCATGAAACAGTGCATCCCAAACATTGCCTCTTTCCTCCTACAGTACCCTTTTTCTCTGTGATACCAGAAGCAAGGACAGGGAGAAGCCAAGGAGTGGCTATGCTCCTGATGGATTGATGATCATGGGACTACAAATTCTGCCAGCATTCTCCCACTACCCATCGCCTTCATCATAGCCACCAAGAGACTAGGTTCCCCATTCCACTCTCCCCACAACACAGCATTTCCCTTTCCCCTGGTTAGGTATGGCAAAAATGCTCTGCACCAGGAAGTGGCAGCATTCTCTGGAAGCAGTGTTGGCATGACTTGTCAGGAGCTGGAAAGAATGCTGGGTGCAGAGAGAAGTCCCTAGGGCTTAGATCAGTGCTGGCCCTGTTGTGGCCCACAGGCCACGTCCAGCCCATCAAGCCACTGGATCCAGCCTACAGATACAGTGGAGAGCCTCAGGCAGGCTCCCAGCTCCCCCTGCCTCCCTCACATGATGCTCAGAAAAATGGATTCAGGGCCCTGTTTGTCTTTCAACAGCAGTGAGACCAAGTGGTGGGGGAGGGGCTTCATATGTTATCCCCACCCCCAGTGCAATCCAATTGGCTGGTTTCTGGTCAATGAGAACTGCCTGTAGTGCGCAAAGGACCTGTCCCCTTCCGTCAGGATCATAGCTATTCACAGGCGCATATGGTCCCTGCCCTGGTTAGGTTGGCAAGCAGCCTGCCTAGGTACCTGCTGGCCTGCTGGCCGGGAGTCACCCGGGTAAATCTCCCAGACCAAGCCTGCCTCTGACACCCCAGATCACCCCTCCCCCTAAACCTCTGCCACCCTCCTCCTGCTCCCACCCCACATAACCCAAATCCTCTGCCCCTCACCCTGAACCCATTGCCCCTTCCAGACCCTGTACCTCAATCCCCTGCTCCAGGTCACAAGCCCCTCCATAACCCATGGAAGTCTTTCCCAGGATAGCTAGATTCCCCCATCCAGTGAGAGTGGCCTACATTTCTGGCACTTAGGTCAGTGGGGTGTGGGGGGGCAACCTGTGACAGACTAAGAGCCAAAAAGTACCCAGGAGTGCTGCATAGAGCCAGAGTATTTATTACACATGTGGATGACTTCACATACACAGAAACATGTTTGCTTGTGCCCAGGTCACCGAGAGATTCAGACTGCTCTGCCTCAGTAACCTATTCTTTTTGCTATTTACCACACCCACAATGTTGTTGTATTCAGCAAACCTTCTCCTCTTTCAGAACAGTGACATAAATAATGAAGGCTATAAACTGATCATTGTGGACTCCACTAGAAGACATGATCAGTTAGTGTGTGGCAAGTTAATACCCTGTAGCTTTGTACGCCAATTTGCCACACACTTACTCACCATTTAAACAAACTCTCAAACTGAGGTCCCTTATGATGATTCGATTCCCCCTGTCTCCCCTCCCCCACAGTTTAGATCAGTGGTGCTGGAATCATTTTTATAGAGGAAGTGAGGAAGATGGAAACCATGTATTTGGGTTATTACTACTTCAAGCCAAGGGGTGCAGATGAGTCCCAGCCTTGAGCACCTCTAAATCTAGTAGCAATGGTATAGATAGGTGTTTAAGGAGCCAGTCATCCCGTTCTCTAGTGTGACATGATATTCTGTAGACAACACCAACTAGTACCACATCTGTTAGGACTCTGACCCGAAAGCCTTCAAGAGAATTTATTTCCAATTTGTGAGGGATTCAGGAAAATAAATGCCATTTTTGGGAAGAGGTAATGCCTGCTGTCCTTTTGCCCACACAGTCTTTTCTAATAAGTGTCAGCCAGTGATTTTAACATTCCAGTCATGTGAACCATCCCACCAGCTTTAAGTAATGGCAACCAGGTGGAATTTATGCTCATAAATGAGCAATTCCAATTCCTCTTTTTTGTTACCCAGGCTTCTGACATTTGTGTATAGGCAATTAAGAATTTCTTGTCTTCATGTCCCTTGCCGCCTTGATTAATTTTGCTCCTGACATCTTGATTTTGTGTTAAATGAGTGCTCATTTGGTTTCCTTTTTCATGCTTCTCTTTTGTTATTAGTTTAATACTCTCCTAATTATTCTAGCCAGCCTGTCTCCTAGCAGATAGATTTTCCTTCTACTGAGATGGAAGCCATCCACATTGTGCAGCTCTCTCTCCCCAAAGAAGGGGACGGCTGTGCCAAAAAACCAAAAAATCTCTACCTTACTCCATTTATCTAACCAGCAGTTCATTTCCAGACTCTTCTGTGATCTCTCTTTGCTCTCAGAACAGAAGACTGCTCAGGAAGATCACTTGTTTCTTCCTAGGGAGACCAGATGTCTCTGATTTTATAGGGACAGTTCCAGTATTTGGGCTTTCTCTTAAATAAGCCCTCAGGCCTGCTGATGGCAGTTCCAGGCCCCAGGGCAGAACAGCCAGTGGGCCTCCTTCCCACCTAACAAGCTGCACTTGTGTGGGTATGATCCACCTGACCTTTGAGCTGGTGCCCAGGAAGTTGTTAGTTGCATTGCTGGGTGTGGTCTTTGGGCATGGCCAGGGCTTCCATATGCCCCCCCAGTAGAGTTACCAACTGTTTAATCATGCAAACCCAAAGACCCTTGCCACACCCTATGCCACACCCTTCCTTGAGGCCATGCCCCTGCCCTGCCTCTTCCTTCAGGACTCCCCCCGCCAACTCATCCATCCCCTGGTCCTTCCTCTCTTGCTCCTCCACTGTCACCATGTGGGCGTGGGAGGGCGTGCAGGGTCTGGCAGGGAATCTGGGTGCAGGAGGAGGTGCAGGGTGTGGGCTCTGAGCTGGGAAAGGGGTTTAGGATGCAGGACAGTATGGGCGGTGTAGGCTCTGGGATGGAGTTGGGGTTCAGCATGCGGTGGGATTCAGGCTCTGGGAGGGAGTCTGGGTTTGCAAGGGAACGTAGGCCCTGGGAGTGAGTTTGCATGTAGGACAGAGTGTGGGGCCTGGGCTCTGGGCTGGGGCCGGGGATTGGGGTGTGGGCCAGGGGCTGCACTTACCTTGGGTGTCTTTTTAAATCACCCAGGTGCTTGGGCAACTGTTCTCTTTTGTCCCTCCACCTCCACTAATGACAAAGGTTTGCCTGGCAAGTGAAAGTGTTCTCCGGACAACAACGCAAAACCCCCTTGTATGAGAGGGAAGTATTCTGACCTCAAAAGCACAGCCAAGCAGCTTTCACACAAGCTAACTTTTAGTGATAAGGCTGTGTTGACACAGCTTTGTCAGTAAAAGCTGCACAATATAGACATAGACTGTAGATGCAAATTTACAGCCACTCTCAGAATATTTGGACATTATTTCTCTTCATTTCAAAACACTGTTTACTACCTGCTGTGAGCTTGCCAGATACTTTGGTTCAATGTGGGATCTGGTCCTCTGGGTTTTATTCCTCTCTCACTTAGCCTACATCTACACTACAGAATTATGTCAAAACAATAGCCATTATTTTGAAATAAATTTGGTAGTGTCTACACTACACACACACACTATTTCGAAATAGATTCAAAATAACAGGTGCGTTATTTCAAAATCAGTAAACCTCATTGCAGGAGGAATAATACCATTTTGAAATAGGCAATGTTAAGACACAGAATAGCACTATTTCAAAATAAGCCATGGTGGTGTCCAATGGCAGTACTTCAAAATAACACTACTTGCCCAGATATGCTATTTCGAAATAGCTGGGTGCCATTTTGAAATACATTTTGGCTGCATCTATACTACATTCCCCTTTCAGAGGAGAAATGCAAATGGTGGAGATCAAAAATGCAAATGAAGTGCTGATTTACAAATCTTGCTCTTCATTTGCATAATCTTGTGAGATTGCATTTCCAGAAGAGACTTTTCTGAAAGCAGAAACAGCCGTATAGACCGGGTTGCTTTGGAAAAAAAAATGTTTTCGAAAGAACCTTTTTTTCTGAAGTTTTTTTTCAGGAAGAAGGGTTCTTTCTAAACCTGTTTTTTTTCCAAAGGAACCCTCTTTACACAGATGTTTTTGTTTTCAGAAAAGTCTCTTCCAGAAACATGATCGCATGAGATTATGCAAATGAAGCACGAGGTTTGTAAATCTGCACTTCATTTGCATTTTTGATCTCCCTCATTTGCATTCCTCCTCCTCCTTCCTCCAACCTTTGTGTGTAGCCATGTTATTTCAAAATAAGATATTTTGCAATAGCTGTTTTGAAATATCTTATTTGTGAAATAACTCTGTATCTTAGACACAGCCTTATTGTGGTGTAAAACAGGAGTAATCTATGATATTATACCAAGCACAGATTTGGTGTTAGTGGGAAGGAGTCAATTCTTCTGCCTATAAAAACCCTTTCAATTATTTTTTCAAAGAAGATCCTACAGGGCTATATCCACAGATGTAAAGTGAAGCCCAGGTAGCTACATCAGTGCACCTCAGGACAGACTGGGGCCCAGCATGCAGATGCAAATTAGGAATTCAGTGCATGTCAGCATGGCTTTCCTTCCTTATGCAAGGACTGCCCCTTCAGTAGTGTTGGGAGCAAGAGTCTGTGGTAGTAATGTGTCAGATTTACCTTGTTTTATGACTATGAATATAGCTCTCCAAAGAGCATTGTTCAAAGGATAAGTATTCTGTTGCATAATATATTGCAATGTCTAACACTGGGGAACAGTTCACTAGACCAGGTGTCACACTGCATCTTGTCCCTTTGTAACTGTAAGAAGAAACTGTTTGTGTCAGAGCAGTGGGATGAACTCAACTGTGAAATGTATCAGATATATTGTGCTGTGTAACGTCTGTGAGAGAGCCAGAACTTCAGCTGGCATAAATGGCCAAAGCTTCGTTTAGGCCAGCTGATGGTCTGGCACTATGCTGAGTAACAGAAGAAAAAGAAGTGTAGAGCGGACGAATCAGCACAATACTATTTCAGCACAGTACTGGCATGGCATGGGGGTGCAGTGTGTGGGAGGCAGCTGCTCACTTGAGAAAAATCCATCAAACATTTAGAGACAGCCAACAACGTAGAACAAAAGAAAGAGCTCAAAATATTGCACACCCACCTGTAATTTACTTTAACCATGAAGGAGGTTTATAGGAAAGACATTTGTTAGGGTTAGGGTTGAGTCTTGGTCATTGCCAAAAAAATGGGGATTTACAGCTTTAAAAATTAAATGACCAAACCTTCAAGCAAGCCCGAATGTACAGACAGGGCTCAACATCAGCATTCCCTGTAAACTGAACCCTCAGGTGAAATTCAAATGCTGCTCAGCTGATGAGCAGAGTGCCCATAGCTAGGTTTTGTGTGTCTGTTGGTGGTGCACATTCGTACATGCCTCTGTGCGCATAAAAACTTTATTCTGCACATGGATGGAAAAGATTAGAGGGAATATTGCTCAACATGACATCTGGCTGTATCAGAGGGTGTGGGCAAAAAGATGGCTGAGGGTTGTAAGCTCTGGTTCTGCTTTGTTTCAGGGAAAGACGCTGAGAGTTTTCTCTGTTTAGACTCATGGAGCATTTCTGCCAATGAATGACAGAGAATGGATGCCTCTCAGAGGCGCGGAGGCTGTGGTGATGAAAAGGACAGAAAAAGAAAGAGACAGCATTTATAAATGTATTCACTCATTTCTTTATTCATGTTTCATTTCATATTAAACAATTTTAAGGTGCCCACACCATCACCTGGCTACTTCTGGGTTTTAAAGTAATATGTCACACAGAAAAAAGACTCACCACTTAGTCTTATAACCAGACCCACCTCCAATAAGTGAGTCTGCTGACCTATAATCAATATAGCTAGCTAGCTAGCTAGGTTTTAGAGTATGTCTGTCTGTGCTATGTTTGTCACAAGAACTCCTCTTAACCTGTAAGAGCTACAACCACCAAATTTGGTGGGCAGGTTCCTCTTACCCAAACTTAAACCAAAGTCAGGTTTGGTTGTGCCTGGAAAGTGGGAAATGCCTGAAAGCTCAGGATTTCTTGGAACATGGCCAGGGAGGGGGCAGAAGGAGGAGGGAGGCAAAGGGAGGGGCACAGACGGGAAGGACATGATACAGAGAGTGGCTCCTGGGGGGCAGCTGCAGCACCAAGAGAGAGAACAACTGGGCGCTGGCACCGCCATCTTGCCTGCCACAAAGGCTGGGTAAGTAGCTCTCCTGCCCCCCTGTGAAGAGCCTACAGGCTGCAGGGAGGCTGAAGGAAGGAGGAGCAGCCCCCAGACATCCTGCAAGCTATGGGAGGGGACACTGGAGGCCAGGGACAACCCCCAGAACCTCACCCCACCCAGACCGGTTGTGGAGGGGGTTGCTGGAGGGAGGGGCAGCTGGAGAGGGGGCAGCACCCAGAGCCTGGGCTTCCCTAGACAACCTGCAGGCCATGGGGGACTAGCTGGAGTGGGGGACATATGGAGCCCCCTGCAGCTTGCCTCCCCTTGACAGCCTGTAGGCCGCAGGAAGCAGCTTGATGGGGGACAGCCCCTGCAGCCTGCCCCACCCAGACAGCCAGCAGACCGTGCGGGTAACACGGGGAGCTCCAGTGCCTCCCATCCCAACCCCCCGCCCTTAGACTCCTGTCTTAACTTCCACACACCCCCCACCTGCCTTGACTTCTGCACCCTACCTTGTCTTGAGCCCCCCTTGATGCCCCCCAACTCTGCCCTAAACCACCCATGCCTGAACCCTCCTCACCTCTGAACCCTCACCCCAGCCTTCAGGTCTGAAAAATAATATAATTGAAAACAGCATGTAGAGTTTTTATTTATTTTCAAAAAACTACTTCAGTTAAAGAGCCAAGCAACATTGGGTACGTTTGCTAGTTCAACATAAAAATATTCTCATTGCTTCCTTTACCCATCTCCTCATCCCTCCCCAAAAGGCCAAACATGTAGTTGAGCTTTGGAACATGGCCTGAAAGACCTCTGGTCGAGCCTATTTCAGATCAAAGAGGGAAGTGAAATCGAGAGTTGAGGGACCCCCAACACTCTGCCAGAAGTCTCCTCCCCTTTTAAGTAGCTCAGATATCTCTGTCAACTGCTCTTGCTGCAGAAGCATATAGGAAGACAGGCCCAATGGATAGAAAAATAGACTAACATCACTAGATCAGGTGTAGCCCATGTTACAGTGCCTGAAATCTTTTGCCACCTTAACTGTGGCCTACAAAAGCCCCAACAACCACTGTCATTTTTTTAATTTCATGTTCTCTTACTCTGCACCTGACTTTATTCTGACTCACAATGACAGCTTTGGCCAGGTCTTTGCCATGCGCAGCACAGCTCATGAGACCTGTTTCTGCTGCTGGAGGCATGGGATTGGAGGGAAGATGGCTAAGCATGGATCCAAGGGCCAGAGTTTTGTTATTCCTTTACTTCTCAGTCTTGCCCTCTGGCTGCTTCATTCTGCCACCAGTCTCAGCAGGGGTAGCCAGAGGAAGGCCTAGCATGAAGGGCCGTGCTCTTCTGTGCATGGAAAATTGAGAATCTGGAAGCCTCTGTTTCAGCTAACTACAGAAATGTGTCAAAGATTTCTTCAGGCCTCTTACGGAACAGTCTCCAGAGAAATGTATTTCTCTTTGGAACAGTCACTATTATGTACTGAAATGTGAGGCGCATACCAGGCTGACGGCACAAAAACGTTTGTTACTGAAGTGGATCGTTTAGTTTAATTTTTCCTCTTTGCAGCCTCACAGCTCCATCAATTACCAGCCTTAAATGGCAAGATTCGTATATTTTCGTCTCCAGCAAATTCTGCTATAAACTTATTCACCTCTTCATTAATGGCTTCCTAATGATCTTAGTGAAAGATCGATATTAGATATTCTCCTTCATTAGATATTTTATCTTGACAGCTCTGCCTTCTGCAGCCGGCAATCTCCCAGGATCACATTTTTGACTCTCACAGGCCTACAATGACTAAATGTTATTTTGGCAATTTTATACTCAGGGTTATCATTCTATGGCACTGTAATTTCCATTTGTCAGTGTCCTACCTACAGAACTGCAGAGACAGTGGAGCAGAAATATTTATAATGCTGCAGTGTAGAAATCAAATACTCTGAATTTAATATCCAATTAAACCTTATTAAAAACTCACCTCACATTAGGTTATCAGTATGGAATAATTGCTTTACCGTACCTATGGTGTCACTTCAAGCATTGAGGAAGCGAGTCGTATCTAGTGCAAAACTTCTGTCCTAATAAATTTGTTAGTCTTAGGTGCTACTGGACTCCCTGGTGTTTTTGTCAATGCAGATAGTTCAGAGGGCACACCACATTTAAGTGCATACTGTCTTGTTAAGAGTGCAGGCACCTGTAGCCTTACCATACTTCTCTGTAAGATGTACATTTATCTAGCTAGCCATATAAAGTAGCTGGCATTTTCAGAGTCAGGTAAAGCAGTAATTAGAAGTACGCTTGCCCCAAAATACATGCTAACTTTTTCTATCTCTATGCAATAGAGATATGTGCTTATCTCTGGGGGTTGAATTTGGTTATTACAGGTTGAGCCTTTCTAATCCGGAACTCTCTTGTCTGGCAACATCCATAAACCAGCATGATTTTAGTTAGCTGGATCACCACTTATCATGGGTGTGGCCAAGTTTTTTCTGATCCCATCAAGTTTGTTTACAGCTACCAGTCCTTACTGTCAGGGCTTGTCTACACTAGCTCCCTACTTCGAAGGGAGGATGGTAAGTAGGGTGTTGGGAGTTTATTAATGAAGTGCTGCGGTAAATATGCAGCACTTCATTAAGCAAATCCCCCCTCCCCCCCCAGCAGCACCTTGGAAGTGTTAAACTTCGAAAGGCCGGTTCGTGTCTAGTTGCGGCTCAAAATTTTGATGAGTAGAAGGAGTTTGAAGTACCGGTGGGTGAGCCGCAGCTAGACATGAGCTGGTACTTTGAAGTTTAACACTTCGAAGTTGCTGTGGGGGGCGGAATTTGCTTAATGAAGTGCTGCATATTCACCACAGCACTTCATTAATAAACTCCCAATACCCTACTTAACCATCCTCCCTTCAAAGTAGGGAGCTAGTGTAGACAAGCTCTCAGTGTTCTATGCTGTTATTTAGCTATAATTCACCCCTAAATGTCTTCTAAGAGCCCAGTAAGCAGTGGAAGTGTTGGTGATGCTGATGGACAGCATTGACATCCTGTGATCTGGCAAATTCTCTCGTTCAGCACTGGTCTGGTCCTGAGAGTGCCAGACTAAAGATGCTCAACCTGTACTTTACAAAGCCTTACTATAGTGTAGATAGAATCTCTTTTCAATTTGGTGATCATACATTGGACATACTCCAGTGTAACCATGTGCTTTATAAAAAGCCCAAATGAATGCATGATCTGTTGTACTGGGCCAAATTAACACACAGAGTAACTCCACTGAAATCACTGTAACCAAGCCTTCCTACAGGCTTCTGGGAGATTTGTTATTTTCTTTTTAATTCAAAATTTCTCAGATATTTTTAATCTTCTAAATGGGAAGAAAAACATCTTTAGGAATTTTGATGACCCTCCAGAGATACAAAATATTTATGAAAAAAAAATCACAGATTTTTTAATTCTTTAAGGCTGAGTGCCACTGAGTCTATGCCACAAGAAATTCTGCACTTACTGAAACTTGGATTGCTGAAGCAATTTCCTCCCAAAAGAAACGCTGTCTGGGTAACATTTCAAAAGGATGTGTCCATAGCTATTTAAATAAAGCAAACAAACATTGAAAAACATGTTTAATTAGAAGTAATTTACAGCTACATTGTAAGAGGCCCATGAAATTAATTGTGACTGGAAGAAAATTAGACCCAAAGTGGCAGCCCTGTAGATAAAAATTTTCAGTCAAATCCATAATGAAAGACATGAGTGTGTTGGCCTACAATGACAGAAATGAGTCTGTGGGGGCAGAACATTGGAAAGCAGTGATACTCAGGGAGCTACAGTGCAGCTCTGAAATGCTTGCAGTTCAGAATAACATAATTTTTTTTATCAGTGCCAAGTTTTAAAGTCTTCAATATTTGGCTCTCATCATGAAATCAAATATTCATCTCTCTTCTGAAAGGCTGGCATTTCTGAGAAAGAACTCCATTTTTCCATGTGCTCCACTGCAAAGACTACTAACGATTTCTTAATTTTTTCCCGCTTTCCATAAGCATAAAATTGAGAGGGAAGATGATGTGACTAATAAGTGCCTGTGTGTTCGATCATAATTAAAAAATCTAATGGAATAAAAGCCCTGTCACCCAGATTTCTGAAACAGGCTGCCAATTTAATATGTATGGTTGTGTCTACACTACAGAGTTCTGTCAACAGAGCCGTGTCTACACGTGCGCGCTACTTCGAAGTAGCGGCACTAACTTCGAAATAGCGCCCGTCACGGCTACACGTGTTGGGCGCTATTTCGATGTTAACATCGACATTAGGCGGCGAGACGTCGAAGCCGCTAACCCCATGAGGGGATGGGAATAGCGCCCTACTTCGAAGTTGAACATCGAAATAGGGCACGTGTAGACGATCCGCGTCCCGCAACATCGAAATAGCGGGGTCCACCATGGTGGCCATCAGCGGAGGGGTTGAGAGACGCACTCTCTCCAGCCCCTGCGGGGCTCTATGGTCACCGTGTGCAGCAGCCCTTAGCTCAGGGCTTCTGGCTGCTGCTGCTGCAGCTGGGGATCCATGCTGCATGCACAGGGTCTGCAACCAGTTGTCGGCTGTGTGGATCTTGTGTTGTTTAGTGCAAGTGTGTCTGGGAGGGGCCCTTTAAGGGAGCGGCTTGCTGTTGAGTCCACCCTGTGACCCTGTCTGCAGCTGTGCCTGGCACCCTTATTTCAATGTGTGCTACTTTGGCGTGTAGACGTTCCCTCGCAGTGCCTATTTCGATGTGGTGCTGCGCAACGTCGATGTTGAACGTCGACGTTGTCAGCCCTGGAGGATGTGTAGACGTTATTCATCGAAATCGCCTATTTCGATGTCGCTACATCGAAATAAGCTACTTCGATGTAGGCTTCACGTGTAGACGTAGCTCAGAAGTCACTGTTGACAGATATTTCCTGACAGAGCTTCTGTCTACAGAATACATCCACACCTAATAGGAGCTCCCCCGTTGATGCCCTCTGTTGACAGAGAGTGGCCAGACTGCCCAGTCTTCTGGCGACCGAACAGCCAAATGGAAGCTCAGCAAACAGTGTTGCCTGGTGAACCAGAAACCCTCTCTGTTGACAGAGGGCACCTGGAGCATCTACGCTATTCTTCTGTCAACAGAATCTGTCTACAGAGGTGCTATGCCTTAACCTTTCAAGACATAACTGTGCCAGGAAAAAGGTTGTGTTCTGTCGACAGGTTCTAGACAGAACTCATTTGTAGTATGGCCGGTCCTTAGTTTTGTCGACAGAAGGCCTCTTCCATTCACAAAACGTTGTAGTGTAGACACAGCTTATGTGTATATACATATATACATACATATATATATTAATGAAGTGTCTGTGTGGGTGTGGGTGTTGGGTCATCACACATTTGTTACATTCGTTTGATGGCCTACGTCACCATTTAATAAAAGACTTACCTTTCCACACACTCCAAAATACTTGCACAAGCAACCTCTAAATTAGCATTGTGCTGGAAAAATTAAGGGAAAAATCAGTGTAGAGTGTTTGAGTATTTGTGTGTGAGTACAAGAAGAGAGAGAGATGAGAATGCAAGATCAGTGTACATGCACCCATGGGGGTGCACCAAGGTCTTCATATGCCTTATGCTGAAATGTAAGTACAATACATTTATTTGATAATAAGTTGGTAGAAAGTCATCAAGTTTTCAGTGGTAGTCTTCTGTGATATTTTTGCATGGTTTTGTAAGCAGTTTTTAAGTAGGGGGTAACTTGGTGGTATGCAAAACAAATTTGACTCCTGAAAAGGCTATAGTGATCGGGAAAGGTTAAGTGGCCCTTATTTCTAGACCTCAGATTATTTTAGGACCATGTCTCTTATCTGGCGGTATACATACCCTTAGGGGTACATGACAGAAGTCTGGGGGTACTTATAATATTTTAAAAAGGTACTTTATAAAATAAAAGGTTAAGACACACTCTGCTAGATCATTAATGAAAATATGTAGGAGAATCCACCAGTAGCTTAACTACGTAAAAATATCTTCTTGACTTTATGTTGGATTATCTGTAAATCCAAGTCACACCATCTGCAGATGGTCTATTGGTAGAGTTCACACTATCTATAGGAAATGGCCAGTTAGGCCCATGTCTATCATACCCTATATATATGTATATCAGACATTCTCTATGGCAAGTTTTCCATGAATTGAAAACATGAAACAAAGATAAATACTGCAAAAATAGAAGCATTTTATGTTGATGTTTTTCTTAAGTTTATGTTTGCAGACAATATATGAAAACTTTGCACCTGCAGTGTGCTCATCACTAAGTCTAGACTGTAGCTTTCAGCGCATGGTCATGCAGTTTTGAGAAAGCAGTAAAAGTGCCTGGACCTTTGTGTGTCCCAAACAGGAGTGAACCCATGTTATCAGGTTTTTACTTGAGGGAGTGCTGGACTCTCTCCAAATTTTTCACTCTAGTTCAGTTCCTGGCTCTGCCATAGACTTCCAGTGTGACCTAGAGTAAGTCATGTCTCCTGCTTCTGCCTTTTGTGAGCTTTGGGGGAGTTCCTTTCTCCCACCTTTTTGTCTGATATATCCATGTTCATTGCAAGTGCTCCTGGGGGATGGCTATCTATGGGTTTGTCTAAACTGTTTTTTTTTAAACCCTTTTTTCTGAGGAAAAAAAATGTGCACCCAGACAAGCAGGATACTTCGAGATAAGAGGGCTTCCCTCACATTAATTACTCCAGCTCTGTGAATGACTTTTACCGATTCCTGACCCTTTCAAGGTTGAAAGGAAGTGTGTGTGCACAAATCACAGCTATTTTCCACTCAAGTGAAGTCTCCTTCTGCAATGTTGTGGCTGTGAACTGAGGCTAGAACTGAGATGCTCCCTTACACTATGCTGTGGCTTTGTGAATGTGATTTTCCAGCATTACCTATTTAGACATTAGAACGTTGAAATAAGTAATGTCAACAAACAAGCCCTGACGAAGTGGGTCTTTGCCCATGAAAGCTTACGTCCCAAAATATCTGTTAGTCTATAAGGTGCCGCAGAACTTCTTGTTTTTGTCTCAGAAAAGTTGCTGACCCCGATCTAATACAACGTTGGTTGGGCCATGTAAATGCAATCATAATATCAGTAATAGAACCAGATAAATCACTTCCAATTTTGAAATATTTCAGTGAAAAACAGGAATTTTTTTCAAATTTTTTCAGATTTTCACCATATTTTGACCAGTTCTAATAAATAGCAATAATAAGTGGCTTTGGTTTGATAGCTCTTCCGTTTGACATTCAGTATAAAGCTAACGGGAGATTTGGAGGTAAACTAGCAACAGAACAGCAGTTGTCACTTGCTACAAATGCTGTGCCAAGTAATTTAGTTACAAATACTAGCACTGGAAGCACATGGAGAAATCCATCCCCCATCTTCAAGGAAACAGAGTCCTGCAACCATGCGGTTAGTAACAGTTCAGTTGTCAGAAACAGTGTCTCCAACCAGGTTCCCCATGTTCTTTTTCATTATTGCTGAAATAACCATTTGTAGTCACACCAGATGCTTTCTAATCAAAGCCAATTACCCTTTTTTTTCCCCTCAAGAAAATATCCAAACTGCAAGACAAATAATGCAAATGATACAGAGGTCAACCCAAGCAGGACAGTTCTGTGTGTATACAGGCAAATGAAAAACAGACATGGCAAGACTATGGATATAAAGTTCCCAAGCCTGTATTATTTATGTATACCAGTGGAATCAGTTCTACTTTCTCCAAGAAAAGTGACTTCAAAATGCCAATCACTTAAATTGCACATGTGCATGTTGATATTGTATGTTAACTTCACAAATTAGTGGACAAAAATGTAGGATGATAACAGACTAATATACATAGTACTATTAAACATGATATGCAGGATTACCTTCCCAAATAATATAAAACCCAGCCCACCACCTGCAGTCAAGACCTCTCTCTTTCAAAGCCTATGGCAACAATCTAATAACCTGACAGCTTACAAACTTCTGTGGAGTCTCTAAAGCATGTTAGAAAGCAGGGAAAGACACTCTGCTGTTCAGTTCCTATATAATTTGTCCTTTAAAGTACATATGCTAATATAAAACTATCTGAGCACTGATTTGCAGAAACTTTATGACTAGAGAAAAATGAGAAAGAACCCAGAAAATATGGACATTTGTAAAGGGAATGTTTGAGCTTGCAAAGAGCGAGCTGTACATTGAAAATCCTATTCACTAAACTGCTGGACATTGTCTCTTTATCAGAAGGAGGTAGGAGTGGGAAATTGAAAGGAAGGAATTTCACACATGGCACATTTTCTCAGAGGCTTAACAATTCACTGGTACTGAGCTGACTGGGAAAAAGAAGACTTGGCAAGTGCAAATGTAAAGTCCCATCCTCATTGCTGATTCTGTTTGAAATTGCCAACAATCACAATACTCCCAGAATTAGTCAATGAATTTCAGTCTCAAATGTTGACAACACACCTACGCTTGAAAATTACTTCCAGCGGCTAGAAGGACACTGACCATTCACGGCAACCTTTATGAATCTAAGTGGAGCTCACAGGTATTTTCTAGCCTCCTTTGATTGATGCCTACTTGTTAATTCACTTCAGTGTTGGCATTAAGGCATCTCTTTGCTCTGGAGCGAGATCAGATTGGTTTTCTATGCCTGTGTATTATTATGCCCCTATTTTCAAAATAATTGAAAATATTCCCTACTAAGTGGACCTAGCCCACCCAAAATCATTTCATTCAAGACATGAACTTTCTTCAAACATCAGCTAAAGATAAAAGGTCAGTGTGTTAATTTACAACATCCACCAGTTGCTAATCCTTTCCCTTTGAGAGCTGAAAGGCATTTAGAAAAGACCACCTGTATGTCAAGTTGTTTGCACTTCTTTTGTCCAGAAAGGCATGTTTGGACAGGGTTGTCATAGACTCTGGACTTCAGAGATTCAGAACCAGGCCCCTTAAAACCAAGCTGTGTTTATCCTATTGAACTTGAGTGCCAAGTGTTTTGCTCCCTACCTTGTGCTGTGACTTTTGCTGCAAATTGCACACTGCAATTCAGAAAGAAACAATATTGGTTTGCTGGACATGAAGACCATGTCTGCATGGCAGAGCTATTTCAGGATACCAGAGTATCCAAAAATAGCTACTCCATGTCTTTGAGACAGGCCTGTAGTTTTCCAAAATAACATGTGCGCTATTTCTGCATCCCCGTACACCTGGCTGCAGAAGGAGTAAGGGATGTCGCAAAATAGCACTTTATTTCAACATTTGGCACTGTTTAGACGGTGCTAAATTCCAGAATAGCCTATTTTGAGCTTGGGCTGTTGTGTAGACATAGACACACCAACTTGTGGCTGGTGTCTGAGAGACATATCAAGTCTGCTCTCTACAGTGATTGCTGTGATGCTAGCAGTCTCACAGGTGTCAGGGAGACCATGGGGCCATGGCAAAGGGGTGGAGGTATAAAGCTGGTTGGCAGTAGAGAAGAGTGCACGCTGCATGCTCTCAAGTGTGAGTACATTTCTGCTTGGTGCTCCGGGGGGGATTATGCTTCCTCGCTCTCCCCTGTGAAGCTTTCTAGTTCCAAAGCACAAACTGGCTTTGTGCATAGACTATGCATATGCTGTGTACACACATTGATCATCCAAGACAGCTTTCAAGGGCTCAGTTGCACCTGAGAAGCACAGATTTGAATAAGGGTCATCACAGAGATCTACCACCCAAAGCTCCTTCACACCCAGTTGTCGTGTGCTTGCTGTTCCAACCTTTCAAAGACGCCACTGGTGCACCTGACAGTGTCTGCTGACCAGTGAATAGAAGTGGGGTTGCAGCTACCGAGGGGTGACAAGACAGCAAAGGTGAATTAGTGGGACACTTTTATTGGCAAGGGAAGAGGCAGATGTGTTTATAAGACAAAGTCACTAATATCAGGATTCCTGGTCATCTATAGCCGGCCTTCATTGCACCACTCCTCATCTTACTTGGACACCCACAGGGCTACCTGGACAAAACTGTGCTAGTAATTCCGAGGTCACTGCTAAAACACAGCAGGCAATGCTTCTTATATCAACCGCACCTTTGTGCACCCATGCAGTGGCCAGACATAGGACTGGACAAAATAAAATCCTTTTGAATAGTGAAATGATATATAATTTTAAAAAATCACAATTGTAATGGTGATTAATGATTGTTCAAGGATAAAGGGCAAATGTTCCCATTGGCTTCCGATACTGCATCCATAACTTTGCATGAGAAAGTTTCTATGCAGGCACTTTTACATTCCCAGCCTTCCACACATGTAAAAGCTTAGAATGAGCTATGCAGATAAAATTTGCATATGTAGATTGAGTACTGAGAAGTCCAATTACCTGATCTGCGTACACAAATACAATTTACACATGCAAATCTATATTTGGATTATGCTGAAACTTAAATGCAAAATAAGTGAATCTCAGAAACTGCACATATGGCAAATTTTGAATATGACTGTACAGGGTAGGCTTTTGCAAATGAGCACCCCAAACATAGCGAAAACTATATTTCATGTACACAATTACTGTTGTAGAGATAATTATATACTACATTTGTGCAAGAAGTAAATATTCCTTTGTTGAAATAAAATTACATGTACCATGTAATGCGTACTCAATTGACTACCACTCATTTCAACGGTAGTTTTTTGCAAATATGTAAGTTCCTTTCCTTTTCCAAAAATCTTTTGAGTACCACAATGCTAAATCTTAACTGACTATTTCCTTTGTATATACCTGTCTTTTTAAACTCTACTTTCTTTTTTGGGTTCCTCTCCTATCAACGAAGAATATATATATATATAGCAAAGTCTTTCATATCCAGCAGCACTAGAACCCAGAGGTTGCAGGATATTCAAATATTTTGGATAATAGAGATGTATACCTAGCAATGCATAACACAAAGAAAAACAAGATTAGATAGTAAGAAACAAACAAAAATGTACTTTATTTACCAACAACAGTACTATTGTACGCTGTAAACTTATACTATATTTCCTGTATTTATTTGTATTTACTTTCACTATACTGTGCTTATGGAAAATGTAACTAAAATCAGCTTATGGTTAAAATGCTGGTTATTTGGGAGTTCCAGATGATAGAATGCTGGATATGAAAGAGTTAACTGCATAACAGACTTTCATGGGATAAGAAATCTTACAGAAACCAAATGCATGTTTCAGGTTCACAAGAAATCTGCTCTGTAGTACTTTCCTCTGAGCATAGTTGATTCCCGTCTTAGAGGGGCTATGCAGTTTTGGACAGGGATTTTCAATGATTTGGTAGTTTAATTGTTTATAGGATTGATTGATTTCTTTGCAAGAAATGTATGTCAGGAAGTGAATGAAACCATCAGATACACAAAGATACAGCAGTTTCACTACAAAAGAACAAAAGCTGCTATGACTGAAGACTTCCAATATACATTTTTCAAACTGTTTTATTTGAACATATTAATTGGGTGTGGATCTTTATTATTTTCCCTTTAAATAAATTTAAACTTTATTCACACTCAGTAAAGAGGCAATCTCAGGAAGAAAGGAGAGAGTGATTTATGTACAAGTGCTCTTAAAGGGTTTGAAATCTGTAATTTAATCTTGTAATCGGATAAACCAAGACAAATGAGGCAATTGGCAAATAGGTATTTTAATCACAATACTACCAGAAAACCACACAAAATAACAAACACATGCCAGATCTAAAAGTCACATTCATTTCAAAGTGCTGATTTAATAAAAGCTGGCTAGCATGTGGGTTATTGAATTACCTCCATGTGCTGTATGCATGTACTATTTTCAATCTCATATTAAGAACACTGCCTCTAAATATGGCAAAGGCAATGCTTTAGCAAAATATTAACAAAAAAGACAGTTTCTATTATTTGTCTTTGTTCTTAACCTAACGTTTCGTTCATGGAAGTAGATTAACCCCTGCAAGGCTTTGCTTTCAATGTGTGCTATTGTGTATTTTACTCTGGCGAGCTTTTAAAACTTTTCCAGTAAACTAATGCCAGAAGCAGTTTAACTTTGCAATAGTCCCAATATCTACTTCCAACTCGCAGTCAACATTTTATGAAACACTTCCTATTGTTATGAAAATGTTTCTCCCAGCTTTTTGTTATGGGCTTTTATATCTAAACCCAGCTGTTGCTGTCTTTGTTTTTTACTGTTCAAAGGTCAGGTCAAAGGTACTGCATGGCTGACCATGGCTATGTTGAGTGTAAGTGAACCCAAGAATGGCCTCTCTGATTGATCATCTATTTAAACAGTAAGAGTGTTATGCCTTTGGATTAAAATGTAACCTAGGGCACTGGAAAACTGGAGCCACTAGTTGTTTGTGAAATATGCATAGAAAACCTTCTATTGCTCGCAGTGTTTGATGTGGGTCTGAAATCCAGTGAGAGCCTTTAAGGTCTTCTTCCCATAACCTTTGGGAACATCTTTTTCTTTGCTTATGCATTTGCTATACACATCTCATAATAATATAATGCTATTAATACAGTGTACAGCTGAAGAGCTACTGTATGTGCATAAGGTAAAACATAAGGCATTTTCTCGTACACATTACCTTCCAAATTAAGGAGATTTTATAAAAAAGTTTTCACATATTATTTTATTTGAAATGGAGACTGAATTGGAGAGATGAGATTTTGGACTTTACCTAATTCTTTGTAAATGTTTTATAATATTCATCATCTGAAACCTGTTCTTGTCAAAAATATGTATTTCACATTGTATGTATGTTATGGTAACTGTTTTTAATTTTGGCTCTCAAGGTTTGATGCAGTATATTGCACCAAATGGGAGACAAAGGGAAATATAATGTAGATTGGGAATATCAAGCAGAATAAAGATCAGTGTTAATGTTCACTCCCACCTTATGCTGTGTCATTATTTCTGATGTTAAGTAGTGATAAAATAGCTTCAATGACACTGTAGTACCTGTGCTTGTGCATTACAATCTCACTTAATGAGCCCTACTTTGATGTAGCAACTGCTGTTTTAGCAGTTCCTTTTACTTCTGAAGACAAGATAAAGTAATTAGGAGCAGACAGAGCATCATTTTCAGATTATTAATTTCAGACGCTAAAAATGTCTCAAGCCAATTGAAGCAGCTGGATTTGGAATCAGCAGGTTAACAAGATATTTCTCATAGTCTTTATGTTGCCATTCCTTTGTCACAAGCAAGAAGACATTGGTACTGCTATGTGGTATTTCTTGAATGTTTAATGATTAAAATGGCTGTCATCCAGTGATGTGCACTGCTCCTGCAATTTCCACTGAAGTCAGGTTAAAAAGGGTATTGGCATCTTTAGTACGTCAAGTTGGAAACTGACTCTGGTGTTTGTTTTTTGCCCCCTGATGTTATGAGCATAGACATCAAGAGCAGGGGCATCCTTAGGATTTCTGGGGCCCTACACAGTTCTATTAAACTGGTGCCCCTGTGCCTGATGGCAGTCGGGGAGAGGAGGACAGTGATTTTTTAGAGATGTGATTTTATAATCTTCAGCAACATACTAATGGAATATTTTTAAAGCAAACTTTAAACTCAGGTCTTATCGACGAACACAGTAAATTCAGAAACAGGCAGTATACACTTGGGGTTGGCAAATCCCTGTTAAGTGATTTGATTACCACTCAAATGGCTGTTTCACAGGTTCAATGTTCTGCTAATAGGTCTGGCGGGCAGTGTCACTTTTAAGTTAAGTAGATCTTCTCTGGAAGAAGCTGAGTCACCGTACAGGGATAGGAAGAAACTCCTGGGCTGAACATTAAGACCTGGTGGTACCCCAGATTTTCAGGTGCCTTATGCAGCTGCATATCCTGCATATGGTTAAGGACAGCCCTGCTCAAGAGGACTAGAATCTGGCCCTACATAATTTCTTTTGAGCATGCTATAACAGCTGGTTATGACAGCAGTACTCCCTGGTCTCTGAATATTCCTCCTTCCCACTCAAAAGCAAACAAACAAACAAAAAATACTATGGACCTAATTTTCCATAACCCACCACCATGCATATTCATTTACACCACTCAGATTTGTTAGCATTTTAAATCCACATGGTCTGCATATAAATGGCTGCTCACAATCAGGGCAATGGAAAATAAGACTGTATTTTTATTTTCACTGCTGTCATCATTGATTGTTAATAAGCATTACTTGATTACTGTGGATTTTGTGACTCAAATTCATTAATAAAAGAGTCTGTGTTTAGCAAACTCTGATATTACATAAAAATCTCCCTTTTTTGCAAAAGCTTTTCATATTAAAAGCAGGCTTTTGAAGTCTTTACTGTTCATTGCATAAACTGTTTTTTAGTTCTGTCTCTTAATCTTTGATTTTGTCTGCACTAATCATGATTTCTTGGTACAGAGCTGGGGGCAATGGAAAAATACATCTTAGAAAAAAATGTAGTAAATGCTGAACAATTAAGAGAGTTAAGGACCTTGTTAAAATGTACCTCAATCAAGATATTTGCTTTTTAGAAGCTCTGTGAGTAAAAGCAGAACAGTAAATCAAATTTATTACTTAATATAAGGGTCAATTTTACTATGTGACATGCTTTTGAAGAAAATATAGCATAATCCATGAGTGGCTAGAGTTAGGTCCTAATTGCCCAGGCAAGAACATAGAAAAGTTTTCCTCCTTTGCGTATACGAGGGTAGACTGAATCCCACTACTAGTGCTCCGCTAGCACTGGCAGAAGATCTGGAATGGAAATGTGGCCATATTTCCCTAATCCCTTCTATACCTGCTAAGAGCTGGAACTTTGCTGGACAAAGTTGGCTGGACTTTTTCCATTCAGTTCTTTAGAACTTTCCCGTACAAACATTCTGCCCCCTGATCCCTCCTCCTGTAGAATGCTTTCAACAACTGCTTCTTATGCGATGCATGTTTGCATCTCTCTCCTGCCCCACTTCCCACCCATATAGAGCTGGTAAAGAAACTTCAGCAGAATAATCTGCAGCTCCTTTAAAGTGGCAATACTTTGCGAAGTCAGGTTGATTTCACCAGAATTTAATTTTGGGAGAAAACAGGGAGGGGGAACCAGAGACTGTCAAAATGTCATCTTTTGACATTTTTAGGCCAAAATGTTTCCTTTTAAAAAAAAAAAAAGAAAAGAAGTTCTCTAAATTTTTTTTAAAATTTTGTATGATATGTTATAAAACGTGACAATGTCCGCTATATGCACAACTTATGAATTGTTACTGTAAAGTTGTGCTTGCAAAAATTGCTAGATGATGGAATGCCTCTTTGTCTTTGTATATCCACTATAGCTGACAAGCCTGTAAGCATATCTTTCCCAGACTGGATACAGTGGAGGGAGTTTAACTTTAATGCCTATACTCTGATCGGTCAATAGGTATTCTACTGTGGTTAACTGGACCTAGGAGAAGCCACTTCTTCCAGCTTGTCTATACAGGCTGGGGTTTTGAGAGTGAAAAACTACCAGCAGGAGGGCAAGGATGCAGTTGTTGGTGATGGGTGATGGGACATATAAACTTGAGGGATTCATAGGACCCCCTTAGGAGGCTTTTGAGCAGGAGCAGAGGAGAAGAGTTGGTCATGCTGATTCACAAACCTGTCAGTCAGCACTTTAATGGAATGTGCCATTCTGTTAATGACCTGAAAGTCTGTGTTTTACTGAAAAGGAACTTTCACAGCTGTTTGGAAAGCAAGGCTGCTGAACTCTCTTTTATATTCAAATTCGACACATTAACACATGGTTTGAACCAGAATGGCAATTTTCTAGTTCATTTTAGGGGCTCTTTTACATACTTTGCTTTATCTAATTCTTGACTTCCTCACCCCTTTCTGCCCCTCTGCTCTCTGATTTGCTGGTCTTGATAACTCGTCTGATTTGTCAACCTTGATAACTATTTTTGGTTCTCTGTGCCTTAAATATTGAGTCTGTTCTGGTGTGGCTATGATCTGAAGAAGTGGGTCTGTCCCACGAAAGCTCATCACCTAATAAATTATTTTGTTAGTGTATAAAGTGCAACTGGACTGCTTTTTAGTTTTGATAGTATATAGACTAGCGCAACCATCTCTCTGTTACTATTTGACTTGAAATGTAAGTATTACACTAGCTGAAAAAATTGAAATGAAATATCCCAATAATACAATTCACAAGTATAGAATGAGATAAGAAATCAGAAAGAGAAAGATACAAATATTCCTATTCACTGGTTTATATTGTCTTTTCAATTTTCATTAAGCATGGAAGACAATGAATGCCAAGGGATTTAAAGTCTGTATATGTTTTTGCAAACCTAGCAACAGAAATAATTTATAAACCCAATTTAATAGGGTGAGAATTGTTTTTCCTTTTCAAAATGATTTGTAACATTTTCTTTTTTCAGTGTCCTAATCATTTTTCCGTTATTATCTTTAGTTCCATAAGCATTTTCTAATCTTGCATCTCGGTCGTTTTATTCTATCCTACTAATAAACACATCACACATCATCCGCACCACTTTCATCCTCATCCTGAAATACCTGGAATTCTTTAGAGAAGGGATTTTTAAAAGGCTAGTTAGTGTTGCTCCATACTTTCCTATTTCAAAGCATGACCAGAGCTGGACATTGATCTAATTGCGTCTTCATCTGCTTTTTTTGTCTCCTTCAAGGGAAAAGAAACTTTGCTTTGTATGAACTTGAAGATATTGACTGCTGTTCAGCAGAGTGGTAATCCCAAATCTTTGCCAGAAACCTTAAATCCTAAACCTCCAGGTTTTTGTTAACATTGTGAAGCTCTCTGTTTATCTAAACATTTTTTTCTGCCCAATTTCTTCTTTCTGGTTTCAAAATTAACTCTTAATACAATAGTGAATATTGTCCAGAATTCTTTTGGGTTGTTTACTATTTTTTTATTGTTAGCTGTATCAATCATGTGGCTGTATGTTGAAATTTTAAGTTGTTCTTGGAAGTGGCACAGTTGAGAGCTGATTTGCAAACTTAAGACCCATCAAAATCTATGGCAAAATTTCCCTTGTCTTATGGGCCAGGCCCAACAATATCTCCTATAAATGAATAATTATGATAAAATAATAGTAATAGACAATAAACAGTGCTGCAAACTAAAGAACAGGATTTCCTATAAACAAAACTTCCCAGGTTTAAAATCTTTATACTGGATCAAAAGAATATTAATTTAACCTCTAAGTAACAGAGAGGCATGGCATTTTCCATTTCCTCATTCCTACAATGTACTAGTAAATTGCTTGGATCTAGGCCTTGATGCAATGTCTGTTAAAGGCAAGGAGAATGTCTCCACTTGACATCCATGAGATTTGGTCAGACCTGTACTCTTGTATTCTGTTCCTTTACTGAATCAACACCTCAAAAGCAAACATATATGGAAAGAAAGATTCTGTTTTAATGTTTCTTAGGTTGTAGACAGCTCAGCTGAGCTGCACGTGTAGAGCTAAGCACAAGAAGCCATTTGCAGAGCTCCGCAACAAGTTTTATTGGGTCCTACAAAACCCAGGGTCATTGCTGCATATTCTTGAGTACCACCTACTTCCACTTTATCTGTTAAATGTCAGTCTATGTATACATACCATTCTCTCTTTTTTTACTGAGCACTCCTGTAAGAAACACCTGGCAATGGCCATTGTCGGAAGACAGGATGCTGGGCAAGATGGACTCTTGTTCTGAAGCTGTATGGCTGTTTTTATGTTCATCGTTTACCAAATATGCAAATTGGAGGTTATACCGGGGAGCTGAAAATCTCCTGGCTATTGGGAGAGGCCAGGAAATCCCCAGAAGATTTTGATGTTGGTCCTTTGTGCAACAAAGCATCATCACAAACTATTTGTTGTTTATTTTACTGTTTAGTCATCATTAAGGATGTGCTCCACACTAGTAGTACAAAAAGCAACACTAAAGTGAAAGCCAAGATTAGTTTTTATTATTCATGAATGCAGAGGTGTCCATAGTGATTTCCAGACAAACAAGCTACCATCCCAAGGAGTTTATATTCAAAGGGGCTGGCCAGATGCAAATGAAAATTCAGTCTGTAATAGCAGCACAGGATTTAATAATCAGTAAATCAGTTTCTTCACATCAGAAAACTTCCGTTGAAGGGCACGATTATTTTACAAACATTTCTGTCCAAACATTTTACATTAGAGACAGCTGGGGGGAGAAGTCAAAATACAGCTGGTATGTAATTTTATGTTGCTTTTCTCGCCTATCAGCAGCATTAGCAGTATCTCCTCTCGCCAGGATTATTTTACATTTATTATCTTCTATATCCTGTTCACTTCCACTATCTATTCCTGTGTTTTCTCAATCTCTCCCCACCCCCTGCCCTCCTGCTCTCTGATTGAATTAGTACTCTGTAATCAGAGCTTGCGAGCCTGGGTCATCCACTATCTTTAGTAGAGAAGATAACAGAAGGCCCATGCTGGGTTCATTCAACTTTCTGTGTAATAGGCTTTAACTGCAAATCAGGGAAGAAATTAGATATCGGAAGGTCAAAGCAGAATTTCAGTGCTTCCAAAGACTAAAGCACTGCTAACATAGCCCTCCTCAAGACATCTGATACCTGCCTTTCCCTAGAATTTAAAGATCTAGCTGTAAACACAGGATTAATTTAATTAGGAAGTGTGATGGTACAAACATGCCCTACAATTAATCAGGCATGCCAGGGATTAAAAATTGCAATAGAAAGAGGCTGTGTAGTCTGCCAGTAAACTTCAGTGCAGGCTTGTTAGGGTGCAGTTGTAAGAGAAAGACTGAGTGAGAGGCTTTCTCAGGAGTAGGGGAAGATTGTATTATGAGAACAGGTAGTTGGACTTTGTTCTACAGCCAGTGCTTACGTATACCGTACTGGAAAGGAGTGCTTCATCTTCCCACTAATGCTGGTGTTTCTCAGAGGTTTATGACAGAGGGATAACTATACCTGGAAGAGAGAGTGAACAAAAACTAAGCTCCCCATGCTTAGAGGCGATGAGGTTATTTGGTCCCAAATCCATTGGGCAGAATAGGCACTGATCTCATATTACCTAAGCAGCTAGACGGGCTATTCTTAACTAGGCTTATATAGCTCAGGCTACCTAGAGGGTTACTGATTTTTTTAAAGAGCTTGTGAGAGGGTTGCCAACTGTGACTGAAGCTGGTCAGGGGATCCCTCCCCCGTCCCCACCCCCAACTTCTAACATGATGTAATGTCACTTTCTTAAAGTATCCAAAAATCTTCAGGATTGTTTTCAACAGTCACTAGAAGGTTGATGCTGATTCTGGGATACTCCAGGCCAGCCCCGAAGAGTTGGCAACCCCACCTTCTGTGGTGGCCTGGTAAAAGTGTCTCAGGCTGTAAAGAGCGGAGGGTTGTACTAGAGGCTGGTGATGGCTAAACATTAAAAGATAGAAAGGGTTTCTAGCACGGTGTTTATCTAACCCTTATAACTTGACTAGTGAAGTGCTACATGAAGGTGCACACAGAATCACTTGCAGCAATACAGGAAGAGCATAATGACTGTGTCTGAATCAAGAGAGGGACAGAACTGAGGAGCCTCCTCTGCATGATTAGACATCTATCAACCATCTATAAGCCTCTTTCCACTGTCCTAATGAGAGGCCTGTGGCTGGGTTTAGGCCAGATATATGGACAATCTAAAAGTTTGGAGCACAATGGTGCCATGAGAAGCATCTATGGAATGGCTCACAGCTGCCACGGCTGACAGGAAAGCACCTTTGAGAATAGGGTCCATTATTAATGAAGCAGAACTGTCAGGCAATATTCAGTGATCATGTGGTTAAGGCTAGTGGTCAAACAGGAGTTCTCTGTCTGCCTCTGCAAGGGCCATGCTGTGGGATCTCAGCATGGGCAGCAGTATCATAGGCTGGGGGAAGTTGTACCTCCCCAAACAGCCAGTCATGGCTTCGCTCCCAGCCACACCCATCCCCTGCTTTCTGCTTGGCACTGCTGCCCCAGTCTCCCTAAGATCCGGTGCTGAGGGGGGCTGCGGCCACACCACCCACTTTGCCATCATTCCAGGGCTGGGAGGGGTGGAATGAAGGTGCTCCAAAGCAGGGGTGGGGTCAGAGGGGCACTAGCCTGGGGTGGGAGCCAGCAAGTGAGGTGAAGGGGCTCTGGGCAGCTATGGGGAGGAAAGGGTGGGCCTGAGGCAGAAAGGACAGGGCTGGAAACCTGCCTCCCTCAGTGAAGCATTCACACACTGCCTATGGATCTCAGGCAAGTTACCTCGGCTGTCTGTGCCTGTTTTCCTGTATGTGAAGTCAGGCTAATACTTGTTGTTTTACAGGGACGCTGACACTAGAGCTGCCTTCTGCTGCTGTCTTTGTCTCAGCCCAGGGCCCCTTTGGCTGTGCAATGGAAGGAGGCAGAAGCGGATACCAGGTGGGAGTACACAAATCAGACAGCTAGGCTTCCTAATCCACATTCCACAGCATAATCCTCTCAGACAAAACATCATTCAAAACTCATTTAGTGCCTCAAATGACTGTTATCTACAGGCTGTTTGCAAAGCACTTTAGGTACCAGGGCAAGCTGGGCTAGTTCAGAATCTGACTGATACAGAATCAGAGGCAAACTTTAAGCAGGACTCAGAATCCATACGGCATTTTAGCCTTAGACCAGGGGTGGCCAAATGTACTGATCATCTGAGCCACGTAGGATAATCAGGGTTGCCAGTTTGGTTTGGATGTATACCTGACGTTTTCATCAAAGGACATCATTTTTAATTCAAAATTAACTAAGTTTGAGAACCCCGGACACCTTCTTGAGTCTTCTGCCCTGCAGCAGGGTAGTGGGGTCTCATGACTTCAGCCCCTGGGAGATGCCTGCCGGTACTTGGGGTTTCAAGAGATGCCCCTGCAAGGCCAAAGCCCCAGATTTCTTCCCCACTGGGCAGAATCCCCAAGCCTCTGTCACCATAATAGAATGGAGTGCGGGTAGGCAGCTTGAACAGTGAAAGAGCCACATGTGGCCAGAGGCCATGGTGCAAACTACCAGCTGTAGAACATTTAAACGGGCAACTTCAAAACTATACACATTTTAAACATAGAAACTCATCCTTAACATCAATTACACCTTTAAAATCTTCTTACACAAAGATATGTGCAGAAATGTGCTCAAATACTCAGCCTAGCCCAAGGGTCAGCAACCTTTCCGAGGCAAAATGCTGAAATTTGTCCTTTTGACTTCTACGTGCAATCTGAGTGGCAATAAAACTTTTTAAGTCACTAATAGTCCTACCTACAACAGCATCATTAATAAATTAAGATGCAGACCTTTACTATTTGGACTCTGAGAAACCTTACTCTTTAATAGGTCAAAATGGAGTTTGGAGACATCAAATGCAAATTCATTGTTCGGAAAATTATGAGTTTTGATGCTTGGCAGTGACTCTGTTGTTATATTTGTATCACAGCAGTGCCATAGTCTTAAAATAAATGTGATGGCTGTAAATAAGAGACATGCTATGGGCCAGACTGGGAAATGATTCCAAAAATAAAGCGTTTGTTAAAGGAACAGTTTAACTATTTGTGAAATGACAAAGTAAATGACTAGCCTTGTTACTATGGTGTGCTGCTATTAGTGCTTTTCCCCCAGCGCTCCAAGTGCTTCACAAACATTTGTTCATTCATTAACAGGTGTGTTGTGAACAAGACACGAGAAGCCATTCTTCCGCTCTACTCTGCACTGGTTAGGCCTCAGCTGGAGTACTGTGTCCAGTTCTGGGCACTGCAGTTCAAAAAAGATGTGGAGAAACTAGAGAGGGTCCAGAAAAGAGCGACAAGAATGATTAAAGGTCTAGAGAATGTGATCTATGAAAAAAGGTTGAAAGAATTGGGCTTGTTTAGTTTGGAAAAGAGAAGATTAAGGGGAGACATGATAGTGGTTTTCAGGTATCTAAAAGGGAGTCATAAGGAGGAAGGAGAGAGCTTCTTCTTCTTGGTCTCTGAGGATAGAACAAGAGGCAACGGGCTTAAACTGCAGCATGGGAGGTTTAGGTTAGACATTAGGAAAAAGTTCCTAACTGTCAGGGTGGTCAAACAGTGGAATAAATTGCCAAGGGAGGTTGTGGAATCTCTATCACTGGAGATATTTAAGAACAGGTTAGATAGATGTCTATCAGGGATGGTTGAGACGGTACTTGGTCCTGCCATTGGGGCAGGGGGCTGGACTCGATGGCCTCTTGAGGTCCCTTCCAGTCCTAGCGATCTATGATTCTATGATTACAAAGCATGCAATAGATAGGGCACTCTTCCAGCTTCACAGAGCTCTGGGCAAATCAAGGCACAGAAAGCTTACTTTAAGTGACTTAAAAAGGCATGCGGTGAGAGTCTGAGATGGGAGCTCTGGTGGGCGTTCCAGTCCCAGCCCTGTGCTTTGTGGGGGGGTGGGGGCTCATGTGGTGGGGTCTCAGGTCCCAGCACTGTGCTCTGGCAGGGGCTCCCCAGTGAAGATTCTGGTCCCAGCCCTGCACTCCAGGCATGTGCTATGGCAGGTGCCCCTTGCTCTGGCCCCATACTATGGCAGCAGCTGGCTGCAGTCCCACACCCCAGCAGGGGGGCCCATACTCCAGCAGGGACTGTGCACTCCAGCTCCGCACCACAGGGGCCAGTTGCAGCCCTGTGCTCTGGCAGGGGCCTGGCTGGCAGTCCCACGCTCCAGTGGAGGCCTCTCACTCAGGCCCCATGCTGCAGTGAGGGCTCCATTTTGGGGGGGCTCCAGCCTGGGTCCTGTGCTGCAAGGGGGCAGGAGGGTCAAGGCAGAGCTCCGGCCACATGCCACTGTAAATCGTATCACATGCCAACAGTGCCAGGCATGGTGGGGGGGGGCGGTGCAAATCCCTGGCTGAGCCTGTCCACCTCACGTGAACCTTTATGGGCAAACGCTGTTTTCTACTTTGTAGTAACAGACAATGGCTTCGCGGACAACAAATCAGAGCCAGCTACTGAATAGCAACGGGATGTTAAGTGGAGCCTCTGTGTAAACTCCATGCCTTTCCACAGGCCCTCATTTCAAGGGCCATCTCTCATCTTAGTCCCAGATTTACCGCTGTTCCATACAGATGAGTCCCCTCACCTTTAGTGTGGAGCATTATATACATATTGCTTCTTGCATTTGGGCCTTTGCACCAGTGTTACCTCTAATTTTGTCCGTCCATGTGCCTCATAAATTTTGTTATGTGCACCGAGGCATGGGGAGAGGTGCACCACCACTAGGGACACATTCTGCCAGCCATGGGCACTGCTCTGCTAGTTGGCTGGGCAGCATCTGAATCTCTCCTGGGTGGCCTCTCAAGTGCACAGCTTAGAGGGAACACTGCTTGGTACCCAGAGAGGTCTGGTACACGGTTTTAACAGACTCAGCATGGTTGAGCTTTCTGCATGATATAAAACAACACAAAAGAGTAGTGTGGACAGGGCTGGAGGGACTTCTCTGACCTTTTCAGTGAAGCGAGATGATGTGGTGTTAATTCTGGGGACTGGTCATTAGTAATGGACTCCCTGCTGCTGCTATTGGAGCTTCTCCCAGACGCACCAGCTCAGACAAGGCTGTAAGTGTGCCACAGGGAGGCTAAAAGCTAAAACTCTCAGCTGGCAAAATGTTTGTTTTCCAGCATTCAGAAGTCCCTGCAATGCTTAGCATACAGCTGGATTGCCCACGTCATGAAGCTGAAAATATCCCAGCTCAAAAAGTCACATTTACTTAGCCAAAATGTTATCTCACTCGACAGATCAGAGCAATTTGCCCATCACCTATGTCATCTCGTAAAAACATAACGAGATGGACAGCACGCTCCCCCCACCATGTTCATGTTTCTTACATGTATGGAATTTACGAATTGGCTGCTGTCTTCAGCAGCATTCAGGAAGAGAGTGTACTGTGATTAAGTCACCTTGAAAGCGTGTGATCTCTCCCTAAAATATGTCATCCCTTCCCAGGTCAGGCAAAGCCATAGCTATTCGGATTCAGTTGGAAAGCCATCCCTTTCTTTGTAAATCATTTTTACTGAAGCAAGGACAAGTTTTGGGAACATGTTAGGGGAAATGAATCAAAATTAAAAGTAGTTCTAGAGACTATCCAGAAAATAGATACATGTGACAGACAAATGGGCTGTAGGTGTCTATCATCCATCTGTGGCTGGGGTTATTTCTGCCTTCTCCTTATAGCACCAGTGTAGCAAGATGTCATCTTCTGGCATTTTGTCTGTATATGAAATGGCACTATGAAGACACTAACGTGTTTCATGCATTTTAGTGCAATGTTAATTTGATTCAATGAAATCCACTCACGGTCTCACTAGAGTAAAGACTTGAGGTCATCAGTTCCATTACTTCTAAACCAGCTGACTCTTCAGAACAAAACAGAAAAGAACAGAACAGGTTGCTCTTGTCAGCTACTTAGTGCTTTCACAGCTACGTCAGGATTTTCCTCCTCCTCTCTATTACTGTGACTGTGTATTTCTTCAGCATGTGCTGCAGTGTGCTGTACTTTGGCAGGGTGAGGGTTATGCTTGATTTACAGACATTCTAGTGTGCCTGTGCATTGTTTCCACAAATCTGAGAGCCAGCCCTAAAAGGTTAGACGTGAAAGAGAGAAGAATAAACAGCAAGAAAGAGCCTCAGGACCAGAGACAATGTGGAGTGTGGAAATGTTTCCAAATTAGATTCAAGATTTGGAGATGAAGACGGGAGATGTACAGTCTTCTCTGTGCCAGCACATTCAGTTGGTTAGCGAATGGGAATTTTGTTAGGCAGAATGAAAGCAAAGAAGTAAAATAATTTTTCTTTTAAAAATTCAGAAAATGAAGTAGGTGTCAAACAGGCTTTCACTGCAAGCTCATGTAGTCTCACTGAAGTCAGCACATGGCTAAGTATTTTGCAAGATCAGTCAGAACACTCAGAATCTTGCAGGATTAAACCCTCTAGCCAGTTCATTTGCCTAACCAAGCATGCGGAAAAGCTCTCGTAAGTTGCCATCACTCGGTAGCAACGCCACCTTCCTACCTAATCTGCTGTTAAAAAAGAGAGCGACATTTTAGGAATAGGAATTCCTCAATTCATTAATGTGACAGTGATGAGAAAAGGCAGCCATGACAACCTCAAACCAGACTCTGGATGTAAATGAATATAGTGAGTATATTACAGTGTATTAGCCAGTGAGTCATTTCTGGCAGAGAAATAGATTTATTATCTTTGGTTTACAAAAAGAACATGTCTGCCAGTTCAAAAGAAAATAAGTCAGGCACTGCAGGCAGGTGTAATTAAAGATTGGAGAGGAGGCTATAGGGAATCTAAAATTAACTATAAATAAGATGGAATTTGGTGCTTTATTCTCAAACACCATGTTCAATAAGGTAAATTCCAAACCTGTCTAAGACTGTTTAATTAGGTTTCTGCAGTATTTAGGACTAATTAGTCCACTCCCATTAAAAAACCTGCAGCGTGAGGGAGAGGGTAATTATTCTTTTAACTCCGTGAGATGGAGTTCCCAGAGGTACCACATTTTCCCTATGATGGGAGGAGATGCTAAGTCATCCAGTGATTGCCAGCCAATTTTTGCACAAGTTTGCTTTCCCCTATACTGTAGAGTAGATGGTAGACTATTTCCTGCTAGGCCACAAATCAGCCCAGGCTAGTGCAAATAGATACAATCCACCTTTCACCCTCTTTACTGAATTGCTCTTCTCATTGCAGAACAAGGAAGGACTCAAAACCTGAGAGATGCCAAGGGTCTCATTGAAAGGCACAAAGCACCCCACTCCACTGGGAACTGTCCTGCTTTCTGGAGGCAACCAGCAAGATATTGTAGTCTGTCAGTCTGCCATGCCTGCTAAAGAACAACGGTAGGCAGATAATCCTGCTGTTTGCTTGCCTACCTTTTTGTTACCAAGTTCCTCAGCGCTTTTCCTGATAAGCATTTCTGCAATCTTTTACATTTGTTTTCATTTTTATTTCTCCACATGCTTTTCATACTAGTTGCCTAAAAGTTTTCTCTGAAGAATTCTATCCACGGCTCAGCATTTTATAAACATCACATTCAAAGAAATACTTCTTGGCCATGGAACAGCAGCAGCCCCGAAGTCTATAGAAGAGGAGTTCCACAGATTGCTGAGTGCTGAAAGAGTTGCTTGTTCCTGGGTTCAGCACCTCACTGAGGTTAGCCTGTATTCAGAACAATTTGATCCTCAATGAGGTTGACCATAATTGCCAGGAAAAGGGAAAACCAGTAAACCTACAAACAGATTTTGACAGGCCATTTGTGGAGAGTGACCAGTGGAGAATCCTATTGTTTCCCTGGAGGTTCAGCCTCTGCTTTTCTTCTTTTGTTTTCATTTTTGTTCTAGATTTGCTTCTTTTGTTGTTGTTGTTGTTGTTTTTCGTGCGCCAGGTACCTCCCAAAGCATGTAAATACACAGATCCTGTCCAGAGGAACATATGATCATGCTTTAACATGACACACTAACAGAAGGGGAAGAGAAGACAATAAGATCACATGGTTACTCAATATGGCATGTACACATCCTTTTGGTTCAGTTCCTTTGATTATAAAATTTCCCTACTGCATTGGGCACTTAGAATAGAACAAGAGAAGTTGGTCTGAGAAAAGATATTACCTCCTCCAGCTTGTCTCTGTAACAGAGGAATGCAGTTAAAAGTTTCCTTGGCTTTTTTATTGACAGGTAAATGTAAAGCAGGGAATACCTGCTGAAACCAGTAATATCTTACCTCTTGGTAAAAAACTCATTGACATTTTTTTTTTGGTTACTTAGCTATTTTATTAAATACAAACAAAATAATTGCAAAATATTAAACACTTGGGCTACAGATATAGGCCTTGATTCTACAGTCCATTCGTATTCATCAAGGCCTATGCTTGTATGTTTTGCTGAAACATGAAGGAACAAAAATGGGCAACACAGCCCAGTGGCAGCATGGTTTATGAGCTACAGTAGGGATATGTACTATTTAAGAAAGTCAATGCTTTTTAAAAATCAGCTCATCACATTTGGCCCCTCAAATTGCTCAGCTTTCATTTAATACTCCCATTGACTGGTCAGCTAAATTAGAATCCACAGAGATGATTGGTCGGTCTGCAATGCATTGATAATCTGGGGAAATGCTAGAAAACTCTCAGCATTTTACAACATTGAATGAAAAAAATTAATTAATCCTCACAACACTGGCTGACTGATGGACAAATTCTTACCATCCTCATTTCAGAAATCAGAAGGTGAGGGGCTTGCCCAAGCCAAGACAGTGTCAGAACACAAGAACTTAGGGTCTGTTGGACTGGGGCAGTGAATTAAGGAGCTGTAACGAACCCATGGCAGCTCCCCTACTCTGCCAAGCAAGGTGGGCAGGACAGAGAATCTGACCCTAGGAGAGATCCTCAGCTGGTGTACAATGCCTTAGCTCCACTGATGTTAATGGAGCTGTGACAAGTTACTCCAGTCAAAGAGGCATTCCCTTGTTTACCTAACAGGGACACTAAAAATCCTTTCACCCTGAATGATTATGTAGGCATGGGATGTTTACATGTTTATGGGATCCGCTACCTATTTATATTTTGGTAATAATATTTATAAGGGATGTAATGCTTCCTTTTAAGTATTGTTTCTGCAGCATTCTAACTAAGCAAAGCTACTAAGGCTATAGTCATGCACAGATTTCTAAGGGCACAAACAGTGTTTTGTTAGGAACTATTTGAAATCTACTTTAACTTTTAAAGACAGCAAAACAAAGTCACCCTTTCATGGGGTTGCATGGGATTTACCTTCCCTTATGAAAGGTATCTTCAGGGCCAAACCCATGTTTTCAATGTTTAAAACAAACCTTTCTCTAGCACAACAGAACTTGCTTTCTTGTACCTATTAAACTACACTGATTTTCTTCCCCTGGTGATGTCTCTGGGAAGTTCCGGAGTGTAATCTGTGACTGTGAAACACGTAGCTAAGTGAGTAGATTGAGATACATTTCCTAAATTAAAAGCATTATTGTGAAGGGGTGGGAAAGGGCAGCACTGTGTTGTCACCTCTGCAAACAGCCCCACTAAATGCATGATGGCTCACATTGTTGAGAAGAGCAGGACCCCTCCACATTCACATTATCTCGCAGCAGTTACTGTAGGCAGAGAGCAGCTGCAGTTTATAGATCCATCCTGCACTACACTGAGTGGTAGATTTTAATTGGAAGGTGAAGATTAAAGTCTTCATTAAGCCATGTCCGAGCCCTGCCTTTTTCCCTTAAAGATCAGCTACTTGTCCTCCAAACCAGTGGACCAGCAAGGAACATCTGCAGCTCAAAGGAAATGCATATGCACCAGTGATCTGGGGATTAAAGGTCAAGACTTCTCCAACACTGAGAATCATTTCTCCTTTGTAGGGTGTCCAGTGTCTTTTACACCCCATTGTTAGAAACTCTATACTTCCTGCCAAGGTCTTGCCTTCTTATTCAGTCCAACTGCTGCAGTCTTGTGCAGAACATTAGCAAGCTGATGGTTGCTATTTTCACTCAGTGCCTGTCCACGAGAGCACTGGTGCTGCCGGAGGCAAATAATCAGACGTCTCCCTCCCCGTTCCTCATTGCAAAACAGAGGGAGACGATGACTACAACAGCTGCAGTGCTGGCTGGCTCTTGACAAATGGTCCTGTCACTCTTCTTATTGATTAGCAATGTTATGACACTTCCCTTCAAAAGCACAGATGTGGGACGAGTGGTGACAACAACACAGCACTGGGAGGGAAAGCAACCTTTGTCACTGTTTCCATTTCCCTTCCTGCAGCTGCTTATGTTCACCATGGTGGTATCACCTCACTGACTTATACAAAAAGGGGATGGGGGAGGAGTGGGTGAAATCTTTCTATGGGCTTACAGGAAGATAGTTCTTCTCATTTCAAGGTGTTGAGAGATTGCAGAGAGCAAGCCTGATTCAACCCTCACATGTATCAGTGCACAGGAGTGACATCAGTGAGGTTAGGCTGGTTTAGAACTGGTGCACGTGAGAGACGAATAAGACCCAGTAAATTGGCACTTGATCTCAGATTCTTCCTGCAATATTAGTGAGCCAGATTCTGCTGTCTGCTGTAGTGGTGTAAATCCATAGTAAGTCAGAGGACGTCATTGGGCCCAAAGACTGAGTTCAGCCAAGCTGTGCTCTGTGCAGAATGTGTGTGTATATTAGGTAGGATGAGACAACGGTGGCTTTATCCACCACCAAGAGCTGCGTCTACACTGCTTTTAGAATATGCAAATGACGTGCCAGATATGTAAATCTACACCTCATTTGCACTTTCAGTTTCCCTTATTTGCATGCCTCTTTCAAAAGAGGAATGCTAGTGTAGACACAGCTACAGAGTGTAAATGAGAAAAATTGCTCTTAAATGGTATAAAATATTCCCCCTCTAATTTAAACTAGTCTAAAAGTCTTTCTGATTCAGACTGTTTAGAATCTCTAAATCCAATCTCATCTGAAGCTCTTCAACTACTTAATTATCTTAGAGGTTATTTTGCAGTCCAAAACATTGTATTATAGATACCTCATTCATATTTTTCACACTGGAATTGCCTTGATTAAAGTCTACCACGTTGACCATGCTTTGCTGTTCAGTTTGCTTTTTGGTGCATTTAAGGAATCTCTCTACCATTGGAGGCAGAAAAAGAAGTGCAGTTATATCCAGTACGCTGCCTTTTTGAGAAAGGCTTGCTATTGGCCTCATCCAGAAAATTAATTTATATGAACTTCAGCTACAGATGAAATACAGCATGTGTGTGGTGGTATAGGAAAGGAATGGACAATGAAAAGCATATCCATGAATGTTCGTTCTCTAGAATTCATACAGCTTCCTGTGTATTCTAAAGGGGAAAAAGATAAATATCAGGGAAAAAAATAGCACCTGGGGCCATTAAGAAATTCAGTGTAAATTAATATGAGTTAAATGGAATGTGACCAATTTGTAAGGCATTTGGTTTGTATCTTGCAAAATTGAAGAAATCATTATTCCAAGCAATCAGAACAAGCCCTAGGCTACAGGGCCGTAGCCTCTATGTCTGCCATCAGCCCCACTCTCTGGGCATGCTAACTTATCCTAGATGACTTTATATTACCTCCAAAATCCAATGATGTTATAAATTTGCCTATGTGACACTAATGTCACCTTTCTTTGGGAAAAGCCTCCATTAGTTCATATATATATATATATATATATATATATGAAGCTTTTGTACTGGGGTATCATCTATTGCAGTGGAATACTTTGCCATCAGGTTTTTATTTGTGCAAGATCTTACAGCAATAGTTTGCTGTACAGCATATAGGGATTGTGCAAGTTCCAAAGTATTATTTACACCATAGCGGCCTTCATCCAGTTAAACTAAAGATCAGAAGTTCCCAGGTTCCTCCTCATCAGAAAGATTCTTATGCTGGCAAGATTATACAGTTTTCAGTTAATAAAAAAACTTAGCACTTTCCTAGGACTCTCAGTTTAGTACCAAGTGGACCACACTATGCCCCTTTAAAGTCCTATTGTCTTATCAGAACTAAGTGCCACCAAATCCTACCTCCTCTGCCCTATGCCAAGGAGTGTTTGGGAGAACATATCAAGTCATGGCCTCAACTTAAACATACACACCTCTCTTTGCAGCCCTAAATCAAGGGTATGTCTGCCTTCAGTGCTAAAGTGACCTGCAGAAAATGTTCCAGAGTCCTACATCCTGCAAATAATTTGTTTATGACCTTCAGCTTTCTAAAGATAAAAAAACAACTACCTGGCAGCCATCCACTTGGGTGAATGGGCAATATCACTCAGAAATATTCGCTAGCTGTAACAAGATGTTCTGTGATTGTTACATTCACTTGTTTGACTAGATGACAGAGAGGAACAAATAAAGGTTAGCTGATTAGGTTATAAAGATCCCAGCAGAGAGTATTTGACGGATTAAAAATAATAGACCCAAATCTAGAGCAATGGAGTCGAAAGTCATATAAGGGCCTTTGATCTTTTCAACACATAGGGAAGATCTCTGCAGCTCTGACGCCTAGGTGTCTGCACATTCTGCATCTCCTTGGCTAGCAGCGGCACCACCCTGAAGCTACTCCACAACCCCCCTTCACAGCAAGCCTGGTGTAGGGAGCATATTTTCCCACCCACACACCAGCTACCATACAATCCTTTCTTCATCTTGAAATGCCACGTGTAGCATTGCACCACGTCATGCTATGCTGTCCCTCGCCTGGTGAGCCATGCCGCACGAAAGCAACGCTCCTGCTGCACGTGGGGCTCTGCACATCCAAGGGGTGGGCTGCAGGACTTGGCCCTTAATGTTTGTTCAGCGTTTTGAAAATTTACAATGCTACTGATCACAGGGATTTACTGTTGTATTTGCTGTAAATGCCTCGTGCTTTTAGGCAACACACTTGAATATTGCATTGTCCTAAGCAGGCCCACTGGCAGGGGCAAAGGAGGCAGTTGCCCCTGCGCCCCTTTGAATTGTCGTAGCAGTGCTGCTACTCACAGCTGTGAGGGGGAGGAGGGGCCCAGGACTGTGGTCCAGGTGCCACTGAGGACTGAATGTTCTAGGCCCTCCCCCTCCTGCCCTTTGCCCCACCCCTTCCAGAGCATGGAGCCAGGCTCTCCTGCCTATCTTGGCCCAGGGCCAGTGGTGGCTGTCAGTGTTGCTGGTCACAAGACATAGCACTCAGGGCTTGACTCTCCTTGCACTTACATCAGTTTTGTGCTGATACATCTATTAGCTTGACTGGAGTTATTTCAGGTTCACACCAGTATAAGGGCTTAACTACACTTGAATCACTACAGAGGTTCAGCTGCAGTGTGGCAGTGTTTTAGTATGGATGCTACCTCGGGGGTGGGCGTCTGCCATTGGCATAGGCAATCCACCTTCTCAAGAGGCAATAGCTAGGTCAATGGAAAAAATTCTTCCATTGACCTCGTGCTGTCAACAGCAGGAGTTATGTCAGCTTAACTACATTGCTCAAGGCTGTGGATTTTTCACACTGTGCAGCAGTGTAGCTGGGCTGACCTAACTTTTTAGTGTTGCCCAGGCCTAAGGAGAATCAGGCTTGAATATCTGTCAGCCCAGAAAAAAAATAGTGGAAGAAGCAGCTGATATAGTCCTGGCCCTTTAAAATTTCTCCTTTCCTACCAGCAAAATTCCATTGCATAAAATTGTGTTCCTTTAAAGAGGACATCCTGATCCTGATCCTGCAAAGAGAGGGAATTTAAGGGCAAGGACTGTATATAAAGTTCCTTACACTCACATGGGCCAGATTGTTATGTGCCATCACAAGGAATCAGATCAGTTGTATCACGCCATGGCTTGTGTTTCAAATCTCTGTTTCTTTCCTTCTGCATTTTGACTTTTTAGTCTAAGCCTATGTAGATCTTGAGCTGAATTCATCCTTGGAGTGGCAAGGGAGTGTAGCTTGACTGAATTCAATACTCCCATTTGTGCCAGGGTTGAATTTGGCCCTTTCTGTTGGGGGCCAAGTATTTTCTAAGACTTTTTCCATTCCTCCACTTCCCCAAATTTCAATAAATATCCTACAGATCTTTGCAATGGCCTGTACTGTTGCACTGCCAACCATAACCTGCTCCTGCACCCTGCTTCCTGTCCAGACCCCGCACCCTGAGTCCAACCCTTCACCCAGCCTCCTGCCCAGAATCTGAGCCCCTACTCCTCTCCTGCACCATCCCTCCCATACCCTATTTTAATCGCAGTCAGTGGAAAGGAACATTAAAAAGCTTAGATGTGGGAGAGTGTTCTTGAGAGGTAGGCTTAGGATGACAATAATCAAATTACCCTTTACCTGCCCACTGAGGACATTATGGACTAATTCTCTTCTGAGTTCAGCTGCAAAGGTGTAGAGCAGGAAGGGGAATCTAAGGGCTGTGGGCTGGATCTGGCCCATAGTTCACCTTTAGTCAGCCTGCACGGCTCAGAGCTTCCCACCAAATCTGTGCGCTGCTGTTCCTCCTCTCCTGGCTGGAGCTGCATTCAGGGAAGCTCTTTTCCTGCAGTTGCTTGCAGGCTCCAACCCCATCACACTCATTGGCTGGGAATCACAGCCAATGGAAGGGGTGGGGAGCCATGCCTGCAAGCACAGGAATGGCTTAGAGCCACTTGAGAAGACACAGCTCCCTGATTCTGTGCTGGCTTGGCCTTGGTGCCACCGCAGCCTAGTGGCATAAGGGATTTCACACGAGTGATGGATTGGTATAAGATTCCACCATACTTACTACATTCCCTACAGTAGAGAGAAGGGGCAGTTGGCATAAGAGCTACTCTGCTACCTTTTTCTAGGGAAGTTCTCTTCTGGCAATCTGTCTGGCCCCTTTGTATCACCCAGCAGTGCAAAGGGAAACCTGGCCTTCAATATGCCAACAGGTATAAAGCCCATTTCTGCTCTCATCATTAGTAGCACAACTCGAAAGTAACTCCTGTGAAGACAATGGAACTACACAGCTATGAAATCAGGATCAATCCCCTGTGCTACATGGATTGTTACAACTCAAAAGAAACCCGTGCCAGCAGCACTCTATGTGCTGAATGCCATCCTCATTTACAGTGATGTAAATCCTGGGTAAATCCATTCACTCCCAAAGAGATACTGCTGATGCTGGCCAATGGGACTGACAGCAGAATTTATGCTAAAGAGCATGCTGAATAAAAAGCCAAACTAAGCCTGTGAAATTATTTTTCCTGCTTCAGTCTACTATTTGCTAGCCCACAGCCATCTATTGCCGTTATTGACAGAGACTCAGTGTTGGTCATAAATGACTCAGTATTTACCAAAGCCTGCTTCCCTCAAGACCAGTCCAAAACCAAAATTCAAACAAGATTTATCACAGAATGCTTATTTAGAAGTTGGATAGGAGGTGGCAGGGGGTGGGCTGAGGGAGGACCCTCTTGGATTCTCTCAACCTCTGTGGGCCTGAGACTGCCTTCACTCCTAACTTGTACCAATATACTTAAATAAAGTGAGCATCACCCATGTAAAATCTTTGTAAATAAGGCTTTGTATCCTGGCCCTTGAATTACAGCAAAATTCAGAAAGGGACAAACTTAAATCCCGGGCAACTGCACCAAAGCCAGTAGAGTTGCATGGAGTACAAGTGAGCCCAGAATCAGGCCTTAACTAATTTCAGGATCAATATAAAGTTAAGAGCAAATGACACACAAGAGGTTGTGCAAAAGTGATCTGAAAACCTGGAGTTAAAAGCTCTGTAAAGTAGACATTGGCAGTCACATTTGTTCTGTTGCAATTTACTACCCTGCTGGACCTATGCAGGAGCAGAGAGAGACCTGTGGTTTCCTGACCCACTATTCCTTCTAAGGAATGCTTGTGGGAGAGTCCAGCATCACCCCTCTGTATGGCCTGTGATGTAGCATAGTCAGTCTGGTAGCTGGCAGCTCTGCTCATCTCAAACCAATACCTCAATTTGTACTCATACTGACTAGTCCCTTACTCTGTGAGTAGTGCTCCTGTGTCTGAGGGGTTACTTAAATGTGAGGTATTGATCAGTGAAAGTTGTCAGAATCAGGGACTTAAGCTGTCACTGCAGCTTTTACTGCTTAGTTGTACATAACTGTGACCATACACAAAGCCTGAGCTCCTCTCACTTACATTGGTTTCATTAACTCCTGATGTATGCTCGTGCTAGCGCCTGATCCAGCCCCCAGTACAATCGGGTAGTACTTCTGTTGACGTGAATGGATGTTGGATTGGGACCTAAGTGAAAAGAGTATTAAGTCCATAAGATCTATGTTCTAATGGTGTTGAACTCTTACATTTGGAAGAAATAGAAAGCGATAGGCAGGGCAGTGAAGGCACCACAAGGGATTAAAAGGTTAAGTAAAGGCCAGTAGCGAAATTAGCACTGAAGAAAGTTACTAGGGAGTGTATCAGTACTCCCTAAATCAGAATATTCCCAGTTGGGCAAATCGTCTAGCAGTTCATTGAAAACTATAACTTTTCCATTGGCTTTTTATACAATAATAGTGAATCATGTCCCTGCTATAGAATTCTGTAAGTTGATCCTTAAAAATTTTGGGGAAGAAACCATGCACCATTAAATTAATAGCAGTTTAATTTCTAACAGGCCCTTAGAAATTTTCCATAGAACTCTTATTAGTTTTATTCTGATTAAATTCTATTGGAATCCCAAAAGTCTTATAATAGACAATCATTCAATAACATACTTACAGGGAGACTTTTTCCCAAACCCAGACAGTAATTAACCTGTATCCTAAACCAAGACGTTTTAAATCAAATCCTAGCTAGAGTGTAGGCAGATGCTATTTGTAATGTTTATCTAAATGTTTATCTAATCTCTTTTGGAGTGCTACCACTCTCTTTGCACCTATCTGATATTGTGGCAAAGAGTTCTGCAGGTTAATTATGCTGGGTTGGTTTTATTTTCACACTTCAGTAGCATTTTGCCTTCTTTATGCTGGTTGAAGTGAAAAGTGAATCAGTTGACAAATTATGTTTCTTTTGATAAGTGTTAAATCTATGGCCTTTTAGTTTCTTTTGGTGTCCCTCTGCTCTTGCTTTAAGAGAAAGTACAGATCTGAGTACCCTCTTCCAAGTGCTCCAAAATGGATTCCTTGTGGATTCCTGCCATGTTTTTTCAGGGAGTGAGGTGAGGCTGACCAGCCTATAGTTCCTTGGATTGATCTTCTTTCCTTCTTTCTTAAAGATGGGCACTACATTTGCCTGTTTCCAATCATTCAGGACTTCTCCCAATCTCCACGAGTTTTCAAAGATAATAGCCAAAAGCTCTGCAATGATATCTGCCAATTCCCTCGTACCCTTGGATACATTAAATATGGATCCATGGATTTGTGTGCATCTAGTTTTCCTAAATAGCTCTCAACCTGTTCTTTCCCCACTGAGGGCTGCCCACCTCCTTCCCATATTGCATTGCCTAGTGCCGCAGTTTGGGAGCTGACCTTGTCCATGAAGACTGAGGCAAAAAAATAATTGAGTACTTCAGCCTTTCCCACATCATCTGTTACCAGGTTACCTCCCTCATCCAGTAACAGCCCCACACCCTCCCTGATAACCCTCTTATTGTTAACATACCTGTAGAAGCCCTTCTTGTTGCCCTTCACATTCCCTGCTAGCTGCAGTTCCAATCGTGCTTTCGCTTTCCTGATTACCCCCACCCCCAGGTCATGAAACCTTTTCTGTGAGTTTTTTGTAATCTATTTATTTAATTGCATTTTGTCAGAGTACAAGAAAGAGACACAATAAAATTAAATATTACACTCCAGCATCCAAATTCTTCATTGATTTGTAAGAAGGATAGCTAGTCTGTTCTGTTTTGTTGAAAAGTCTTGCATAGCTCATAAAATATTCAGGTCCTGTTTACTTTGAAGGACTGTTAAGAGACAGATTTTCAGAGTTTGTTGCATCCATTTGTCCATATACATATGATGTGACAGCTAACTTATGCATACAAATACCAGCTTTGCTCTCCTACATAGACTATTTGTATGCATAAACCGAAAAGAGGCTGTACATGGGGTTACCTTTGAATATTTGACCTAAATATTTTATGTTGTACAGGTTAACGTTTTGCATCATTGTTCCTGCACAAGACTTTCCTCTCTTCTGTTTTGGAGTATGTTGTGCGTTAGCTAATTGCTGTGTTCACCCAAAGGGAATGCTTTGCAATGGAGTGATGTGGTTTTTAACAACTCTGGGACCTTCAAAGATGAAAGAGAAGGAACTGCATTCTAGACAGAAACTGAGTGCTTTCTCAATTTGAAACAAACAAACAAATAAAATTCCTAACCAGCACCTCTTTTCTTGGAGCTAAAAACATGTGCCTGCCATCATCCCGTTAGTTTGTCTGTTGTACTCCTTTATCACACCTTTCATCTGTTTTTGTCTTTGTATATAGTCTTGTTTAGGGGAAAGAAACTCTCTGTTCTCTGTTGGGGTACAACAGTGGAGAAAGGAGTCTCAGAAGTGTAGCTGTGTTAGTATTTGAAAAATGACTTTGAGTGACACCTTGGAGCTACTAGCAGATTTATTAGGGATAAACGTTCATGGGTAAAACCCACTTCATCAGATGAGAAGGGATGGAAGTTACAGAGACTGGTCCTACACTTGACAAGTACTTCTTTTGTTGTTCTTATATATATATATATATATATATATATATATATATATATATATATATATATATCCCTGTCTCTCTAATGTCCACTCCAACTCACCTGATGAAGTGGGTTTTGCTCATAAAAGTCTATGCCCCAATAAATTTGTTGGTCCATAAGCTAGGAAAGGGTTAAGGCTACCTTCAAGTCACATGACCTAGGAGGGAAGGTAGTGACCTTCTTCTAGAAAAGGGGACAGAGAGAAGCCAGGGGAAAGCCTCTGGGACCCCACTGGTCAAAGGAATTGCTTTGCTTCTTCGTCGTGCTCTGAGGCAAGGGTCAGAAATGGAATTGGGCATGCATGCCACTGGTTCCTTCCTGGACTGGTGAGAGAGAGGGAGAGAGAGACCAACAACTTACACTTCCTCCATCTGGGAGCAGTGCCCAGCATGTGGTGGGTCCTGTCTCAAAATAAATAGAGGATAATATACCTTGCCTAGGGGGTCCTATTCAAAATGATGCTTTTATTGTACTAGTGAAAGGATAAGGAAGGATCTGTGAGGCTGTCTGCTCTGCAACTGAAAATACAGATTTAATAATATTCAGAGAGGCCTGACTTCCAAAAGAGCTGTGCTCCTAAAACTGCACTTGAAGTCAGTGAGAATTGCGCCATCATTTACATGTGACAGTAATAAAAGTAGCCTTAACCCTAGGTAAGATTTGGACCCTCAATCCCTAGCTAAAGAGGTCAATGCCTTAGCCAGCAGAGCATCTCTGAATGTCACACCCCTCTTCTTTGTTATACTTCTTTATGCACTTGCTGTGCTAGACAAGAGCCAGATTGTTGGACTGACTCATGCTTCACTGTGAATAATCCCACTGTAGTCAATGTGATTAGTCTGAGTAAGGGATCTGGCACTTAGTTCATTTGACTAGAAACACTGCTTCTCTCCAACCAAAGATCCAAGATTCATGTATAGGGATGTCAAATAATGTGTAAATAGGCAAGTGAGTGGTCTGTCACCTAAGCCTTTTCCTGCCCTCCAGTGTGATGCCACAGCCTTCTCTTCCCTGGAACACCATTGTTGACCAGAAGTCCTGGGAGTGACACAGCAATGCGATTGATGAAGGAGATAAAAGAACAACTCCTGGAAGTAAGAGCAAAGGAATGTGTGTCTTTGTTGGGATGTTGCAGTGTGGTAGCTGGGCAGCAGTTACACAAACACATTGTTGGTCTGGATTTTTTACCTCCACAGCTCTAGAGGTATTTCACTTTTCTAAAGTACTTTCACATCCTGAGTGCCATTTTTTTTTCTGTTGTTGACCTCAAGCAACAATAATTTCCTAGGAAACTAGAGAGATTGCAATACACAACTGCTGGCAGCAAAAAGAAGCAAAAAAGCTTGTCATATCAAAGAGCTTCTGTGAGAGGACTGAACTCAAGGCTCCAATTGATTTTGAATAACTTCTCATCTGGTAACATTTTTTCCATCCTATTTTAATAGCTCTAAAATGTTGTTTGCATTCTACAATTTTCCACCTGGCATGAACTACGGAAATTCCATAACTACAACCATATGAAAGTTTGTTAAGATTGTTATTAGTGGTAATTATAGGATTAATTTGAAATATATTTTCACGTGCCTTGAAATAGTTAAAAGAAAACAGAACTAATACTAGAAACAATAGCAGTATTATTTGTATTACAGTAGGACTTTCTCAAAGACCAACTAAGACTGGGTTGAAGTTGTGCTAGGCACTATCCAAATACCTAGTGAGAGACAGGCCCTAGACAAAAGGGTTCATCATCTATGTAGATAAAAGAGCCACAGTGTGGGAGGTGAACTAGAAGTATAGAGAGGCGAAGGGATTAGAGCAGGATTACATAGTAGGTCAATGGCAAGGCTGGGAATAAAATAAAGGCCCCCAAATCCTAATCCTATATACTGAATTGTACTCCCTCTCTCTGTACTTACACAATGCTTTTTGGAGGCAGACAGGGTCAACACGAATAACATGGTACAGTAGCATGAACATAATGACCATTGGTGGTCAGTCGTCACAGAGAGGTAGCCGTGTTAGCCTGTATCTTCACAAAACAAAAAAGCAGTCCTGTAGCACTTTAAAGACTAACAAAATAATTTATTAGGTGATGAGCTTTCATGGGACAGACCCACTTCTTCAGATCTGGAAAATCCTGATTCACATTAATACATTTCAATGCATGGATACCTAACTAGGCCCCTTTTTCACAAGAGCCTGCTCCAAAGATCACTGAGTTCAGTGGCAAGATTCTCATTGTTGTCAATGGACTTTTGACCAGGTCCAGATGATTATTGTAAGGATCTGATAGACATACAAATGCAGAAGAAAATCTGCATAGAGAGACATAATGGGCTATGAGATGTGTGACCAGACCTGGGCAAATAACCAATTAAACCAAAAAATCAAGTGAGAAAATCATTTTGGGATTGAACCCAAACATTTCTTTTCCTTCACATTTCTTGGCATTACACTAGCCAAAACAGTGGCCCTTTTCCATGCTGCCACCTCTGGGCAGCCGACGGATGCATTTGTATGATGATGTCATTCTGTTGCCTGGTTGGAATTTTTTTTTATACATAGAGGCTGCGTCTACTCTCGCAAGTACATTCAAAATCCAGATCGGAAGACCAAGCTGTTTCGAAAGAACCTGTGGAGCATCTACATACACACACCGCTCTTTCCAAAGTAACTTCGAAGGAAGTCCCACGTTCTTTCAAAGTCGGTCCTCCTTTCCCGGGATGGGAAGAGCGCCCTCCTTCGAAAGATTATTTCGAAATGAAGCAAGTGTAGACACTCTGTGGCCTGCTCTTTCGGAAGAGCGGGTCCTCCATCGCTGCAATCAGTGGGCAGGCGGCGGCACCGCTCACAGCACAGACAGAGCTCTATGGCTCCAGCATCTGGCCATGCTTAAGGACGCAGGCTCCCAGAAACCCTCAGGCAGGAAGCTGAGAGTGTGCAGCCAGCAGTGAGGCCATGCTGCTCTCCAGCTCACCAGCCACCGTGATGGCCAGCCAGTTCCCTACACCAGCTGGACCCATGGCCAGCCACCCGGACCCCCACCAATCCCAGGGGCCCTCCAAGGACAGCGGGGAGTTGTCCCAGGAGGTGGCCCAGGCCCCAAAGCTCCAAGCCCCCTACTGGACAGAGGCTGGGTTCCAGGACTTCCTCTCCCTCTGGGAGGATGAAGAGGTCCGCCAACAAACAGGGGTCCGTCGCCACAATGCGGTCGCCTTCGAGCGGCTGGCAAAGGGGCTGCTCAGCTACGGCCACCCCACCCCCACACCAGACCAGGTCCGGTGTAAGGTCACAGAACTGCAGCAGGGGTATTGCAGGGCCTGGGACACAGCCAGGCAGTTGGGGGCAGCCCCCACAAGCTGCCCCTACTACAAGGAGCTCCAGCGCCTCCTGGGGCCGAAGGAGGTTGGACCCCCCCTTATTGTCCTCCTTGACACATCCGTGGCAGACACCGAGCTGGAGCCGGAGCTGGAGTCAGAGATGGCGACGGAAGGCGAGGAGCACCTGGTACGTTAGCCAGCATCAGGCGACTGCGGACAGCACGGCGACGCAACTCCACCAGTGATGACGAGGGCTGAAGCGAGGGGGCCCTCATCATCGACATCCCGTCCAGACTCTCTAGCCAGGCCCCATCCGACTGTGCCTCTTCTGCCTTCCCGGAGGGACCCATAGGTACGTGGTGTGCACACCAGCCTCCCTAGTGCCCAGGACGGGAGTCTCAGGTCCCACCCAGGGTGGCCACAGGCACCCCACACAACTGCCAGCCCAGGTGCATGTGGACCCTGGATGGCTATGTTCCCTGGGCTGAGGGGGACGATGCATGGCACTCAGCACCACATGGATGGAACAGCACCATGGGCTGGCCAGCCATGGAGGGGCTGGGGAACAGCAGGGGGGGGCCCGTGTCCTCAGTGCCCCTGAGGGACACCCAGGGACATGGACCCTGCGGGGGAGGGTGGGCAGGGATACGGGGACCTGCAACTGGGATTAATGACCCATATTCCCCTCCCCTTCTGTCTCCACAGCTCCTGCAGCCAACAGCCGGACTGCCCCACCATGGAGGGCAAGGAGGAGCGGCCCAGATCCCCAGCAGGGACCATGTGGGGCCACCACCAGGCCATCCACTGGGGCCACCAGCGCAGTGACGAGGAGGCGGGGGACGCTGCCAATACCACAGCTCTGTGGGACCTTACTGGCGTGCTGCAGGAGTGGCTTGCCATGGAACAGCAGGCCTGGGACCAGGTTGTGGTGAACACTGATACCCTGACCTGGGCCATGGAGGGCCGCCTAGACCCAGCCACCACCCCATCTCAAGCCACTCCCGCACTCGCCCCCCCTTCCCCCACCCCACCATCCCTCATCGCCCCACCACCCAGCCACACCCCCGCTGTCCCCCCTCAGACCTCCCCTGCCTCCCCAGTCCCCTGGTCAGCCTCCCTTCCTCCAACCTCCCCGCCCCCCTGGTCTCCCCCCTCCCCTGCAGTGAACCGCCCCACACACGATCCCAACCTCTCTGCCCTGGTCCCAACCCACCTGCCCCCAGCTGCCCTGATACAGCTGGCCCATATGTTGCTGGCCAGGGTGAGGCCGTGCCCCCCCACCCCCCACTCCCCCCATGCTGACCCCAGGGAGTCCACAGGGGCCCCACACCAGCAGCGCCCCTACCTCTCCATGTCACCCGCCCCAGTCCAGCTGCAACGGCCCACCTGGACCCGGGGGGTAAGGGCGGACGCAGGCGATGGGGATCCTGGCCCTCGACCCCCATAAATGATTAGGGACTCCTGCCCTTACCCTTGGCCCTCCCAGGGCCTGGAGGGTGACTGCCTGGGTCTGCAATGCCCCGTATATATTTCCCCTCCAGTTCTCCTTTTTTGCAATACCCCTCCCTGTACATAGGCAAAGCAGTAGTAGTGGTGTTAAGTAAAGTGTTTATTTCGTGGTTCCATCTGGGTCCCCTGTGCATGTGTGGGGGTGGTGGGGTGTGTGTGCGCGTGTGAGTGTGCAGGGTGGGGTAGTTACTATGGTCCCCGCTCAAAGGCCCTGGTGCAGGGCCTCCTGTACCCATACCCCATCCTGTTGGACCTGGCGGCATGGGGCAGCAGGGGGCTGCTCATACCTGTGCCCTGCCTCAACGGCCCACCCATGCATAAATGGCTCATGCTTTGCCTGGTGAGGAGGCATCTAAGTGCATCTGTTATGGGCCCAGTTCAGCCGCTCATTAAAAACATCCTGGCTGGGCTGTGTGTGTCTCGTGTACAGCCTCATGAGCCATGCCTGCAGGGGGTAGGCCACATCTGCCACGATGCAGGGTGGCATTGTGGTGTCCCCGATGGGGAGCTCCTGCTGGGGGATGAAGGTTCCGTTGGCCATGCGGTGGCCGAGCCCTGAGTTCCGGAACACCCTGGTGTCATGGGCACGGCCGGAACAGCCCACACAGGTGTCCTGGAACTGACCGTTGGCGTCAACGAGTGCCTGCAGGACCACAGAGTGGTAGTCCCTATGGTTTATTAAAGCCCCAGAGCTGTGCTCTGGGGCCTAGATGGCAATGTGTGTGCCACCCAGGGCCCCAAAGCAGTTTGGGAAGCCCAACTCCTCGAAGCCCCAGATGGCATCATACAGGTCGCTGACACAGACCAGCTGCCACAGGAGGACCCTGCTGATGGCCCAGATGACCTGCAGGGAGTGGGAGAAGGATGCACTCATGAGCATGGGGTGGGGTGTAGTGTGCCCGACCATCCCAGTCCCCTGCAGGGCAGGCCTCCCTGGGGTCCCCGTCCTCGTCCCCATCCCTGTCCCATCTCTGGTGAGGGCTGCCCTGTGGTCCTCGATGGTGCCCCCATCCCCTGGCCCCTGCATGCACGCGGCTTACCTCATTGAGGATGGCCCTAACAGTGGCCCTGCCCACCCCGACGGATTGATGACTGTCCAGGGTAGCCAGTTTCCAGAGGGCGATGGCCACCCTTTTCTGGAGTGGGAGCACTGGCCTCATGCAGGTGTCCTGATGCTGGAGGGCTGGGGCGAGCCAGTGGCACAGCTCTAGGAATGTTCCCCGGTCATTCGGAAGTTCTGTAGCCACCGGTCGTCATCCCAGTCCTCCAGCACCAGCCACTCTCATTGGTTGCTGCTTGTGGGGAAGCTCCACAGGTGGCAGATGACCCAGGGGACAGGCTGGAGACATCATGGCCTCAGGATGGCTTCCAGGAGGGTGGCTAGTAGGTTGGCTGCCCATAGCCACTGCTGCGCAGCAGCCAGGACCACATCCAGTGCGCTGGCCACAGCCTCGATGGGGATGGGGTGCTGCACAGGTTCCATGGGGGCCCAGGGTGCCTCCTCTGATCTCCTTGGTGTGCAAGCCTGAGGACAGATGGCTGGCCCTTGACATGTGCAGGCTGAGGTAATGGGATGGGGGGCCCTTTAAGGGGACAGCAGGTCGCAGCCCCGGAAGGGCTCATTCGCCATGCGACCTGCCCGAGAGGCTTCCTGCACCTGTACTTTCAAAAGTGCGTCCTGCGTAGTGTGGATGCTCCTCTTCAAATTGCACTTGGGCACTTCCGAAAAAGCGGGTTGCACCTTTGGTCTCTGTTTGTCTGTGTGGACGCTCCCTTTCGAAAGGACGGCTTTCGACGTTCTGTTTCCAAAACCATCCTTTCGAAAGGGGGCTGTAGTGTAGACGTGGCCAGAGAGAGATTCAATAAAGTTTAGGAATACTGAAAAATGAAGCATCTTTCCAAAACGAAAAACTGAAAGTTTTCATTTCAGACATGCTGACATTCTCCCTTTTGAAATTTTAAAAAAATCTGCTTTAACTAAACCAATTTGCCAAGATCACCGTCAATTTTTCATTACTGACCTGTATCATGGAGTGGAGAGTAAGTGTATGACAATGGCAGATGACACAGAGATGGGCAGGGCGCTGCACTTTGGGGGATGGGATTAGAATTCAAAACAACCCTATCAAACTGGAGAACTGGACTGAATTCAACCAGATGAATGTAGTGGGGTGGAGTGGCCACCCCACTACCTGGAAGTGGGGGAACCCTTCCAGGAGCCATTTTACATTGAGCCTGGTCCCTCCCTGCCACCCGACCAGAAGTCAGGAGGAACTGAGCCTGTAGAGGACAGCTCTGGACTCCCTGTCTGGGAGGTTGAGGGCCAGCCAAGTGGAGCTGAGGCCTGGATTGGGCCACCTGGGCCCCTGCTGGTCCCGACTCCCTGAGGACCCCTGAGGAACCTGCCTGCAGAAGACCAGCAAGACCAAGAGGACCAACCTGTGGACCAGCCTCAACCTGCACCATGAGCCAGGCTGAGGCAGCAGAACCCATAAGCCACACAGGCCTGGATCGGGTCACCTGGACCCCAACTGGACCTGGAACCCTGTGAGCACTGAGAAGTTGGCAGGACATGGGGTATGTGCTGGGGGGGAGGCGGGGGGGTCACCGGGAGTGGCCCGGGGTTTAGAGGACCGTTAAAGGAGCTTGGGTTGGCGTGTTGCAGTGTGGCTTCCCCACTGACCCACGCAGCAGACCGTGGTGCTGTGACCAGGGCCCCTGGGCCAGGACACAGTGGAGTGGGTGGGCCCATGTCCCCCCTGCCACCCATTTGCCAGATGGCAGTCACCCCCTCTCTGCCAAGGCAGGCGAGGTGCCTGTAATCTCCTGAGTGAGGAGGCAACCTGGCTGTTTGCTACTCCTCCCTGAGCTGCTGTGAGACTGTTGTTTGCTGCCCTGCCCTGAGCTAGGGCCTGGAGTCCCTTATAAGACTGTGTTTGTTTGTTGCCTCGCCCAGCACCAGGGGCTGGGCCTGCCCTGCCTTGCACCAGGGCATCGGCTCCCTTTTGAATGTTTGCCACCCTACTCTGCACCAGGGCCTGGTCTCTCTCAGATGTTTGCCACCACACCCTGAGCTAGGTCCAGGGGCCTTCTAAGCCTGTGGGTTTTGCTGTCATCCTGACCACGGGCTAGGCCCTGACAAGAGTTAATTCTCCCCAGCGCCTGCCTGAAGTAAGACCAGGTGTTGAACTGTTGCCTCTCTGAGGCAAGGTGGGAACCCCCCAAACTAGTGACTTGCGGGTTGTTGAGGTACCAGTGGCAGTGGGGCAGAGTGGCTGCCCACTGACCTGGAAGGGGAGAAACCCTTCCAGGAGCCCAAACCGGCTACCCTGAACTTCAAAAAAGATAAGTGCAAAGTACTACATTCAGGAAGGGAAAAAAAATAAATGTACAACTACAAAAAGGGTAATAACTAGATAAGTGATAGTATGCCTGGAAAGGACCTGAAAGCAATAGCAAGTCATAAATTGCATAGGAGTCAACAATGAGATTCTATCGCATAAAAGATTAATATCATTTTGGGATACGTTCATATGAGTGTCACAAAAAGACACAGAAAGTAATTGTCCCACTGTACACCACAGTGGTGAAATTTCACCTGGAGCAGTGTGTAGCGTTTTGGGTGCTGCACTCTAGGAAAGATAGGAGAGCAGAAGATAACAACAGAAATGATCAAAGGTTTGAAAAAGCTAGCCTGTGGCAAAAAGTTTAAAAAATTGCATGTTCAATGCTGAGAAAAGAAGACTGAGGGGAGAACCTGTTAACAAATGTGCCAAATATGTTAAGGGCTGTTAAAAAAGGTACAGGAATCAGTTGTCCTCCTGGTCCACTAAATGTAGGACAAGAAGTAATTGCCCTGATCTGCAGCAAGGGAGATTTAAGTCACATATTAGGAAAAACTTCTGAGCTGTGAGGGTAGTTAAACAGTAGAATAGGGTTCAGAACAGGGCTGTGGAAAATGCATCATTGACAGTTTTTAATGGGTTGAACAAACATCTGTTAGGGACAGCAAAGTTTATTTGGCCCTGTCTGTGCACGGGACCAGACTTTTTGACCTCTTATGGTCCCTGCCAACCCTCCACTTCTCATATAAAAAAAAAGTTGCCAAATGTTTGAGATATGCTATTTTGTAAATTGTATTGTAAAATTTACCTTGAATTCACCACCCATACACACATCAGTCCCTTTCAAAGACCGGTAGTCCTGTGGATGATGATCTGTCCTCTAAACTCCCTAGAAATGATTCAGTCTGTCACCTACCCCGTATATGTGTTTCTGAGCATTCAGGCTGAAGAAAGGCATTGCCACAGAGAGATTCAGCACTGTAACCTCAGCTCCAGGGCACACTTGACCATTACAAACCCAGAACTCTGAAATGAATTTTCAAGACAAATAACTGGTTTGATGAAGAGATAAGTATATATTGCACAGCTGGCCCCATCTCTAGTCATTTAGTTTCTGGCTTCTCTGAGGTGGTTGCTAATAGGAGTGCCAATTAGTGCTAATTGGGAAGGTGTTTTTTTGTGTTGTGGACACTTGTCTTTGGGGTACTGGACTCAGACCTATCACTCACGTCACACACACAGTAGGCCACTAAACAGCTGTTAGAGGATCTAGAGATGAAAGGCTCATATCCCACAACCAATCCCCAGAGCCATTCTGTCTCCATTCCCTGAATTACTATATAAATCCTGCTAACAGCTAATCACTTTATAAACAGGTACAACAGACTCTCTCTCTCTGCCTCCAGAGAGCTGCCACTCTGATGTGATACCTCAGCTGGTGCTCTGAAAATCCCATGATATGGTAGCTGCCTTCACCCGCACACTGCGGCAGGGGACATGGCTCTTGGGACAATGACAGGAGGGGAGTGCTTTGGAAGCCATTTGCATAGGAGGGTTGGCCAGACAGATGGCTGCCTTGACAGTGATTTTACTTCGAATGCGGTAGACAATGAGGACAAACATTTGAACTGGATTTCTATGCCAGCCTCAAACAGAAGCTGGATACAGTAGTTCCATGGATAATTCTCATCAATCTGTGAAGGGCTGGACTGTGGTTGTAAAGCTAAACAGCAGCCACAGGGGCATGGGGGAACCTCACTGCCTCAGGCAAAGCACAACAGGCTGAATCCTCAGTGGGTCTAACTTGGCATAGCTCCATTGAAACAGTGGGATGCTGCCGCCTGGGACCAGCTAAGAAGCTGGCCCAATATGCCCTGGACACTAGAAATGCTTGAACCACAGGGACCTTGCTACATCCTTGCAAGTGCACAGCATGTGTTCTCCCACCCCTGGAGGGGCAACCAGTCCATTTTCCTGGCTTTCTTAGAGAAGACCAGTACCATGGGAAGTGCTTCCTTGGTATAGTCTTTGCCCAGTGCAACACAAAGACTATGACTGTGCCCATCTCCTACCATGGACTGCATGGGAGAGGGAAAGTCTCCATCCTCCCACACATTTGCACATCTGCCCCGGGCTTGTCAGAATCTAGTCCCTAGTGAATCCAACTAACTGTGGCCTGTATTCCTTTGTTTACTTTCCGTGTGTTGAAAGTGCAGCACCAAGCAAAGAACAGGACCCAGTTAAACAGGATCTTTGTAATGTGCACAAATAACAAGCACTCCTGTAGCACCTTAAAGACTAAAACATATATTTATTAGGTCATGAGCTTTCATGGGCAAGACCCATTTCTTCAGATTCGCAGCAGATAATAAATATTCAGTGTTTATATACCAGAAAGCCAGGGGTTGGAGGAGGCGGGAAGAAAAGTGAGAGTAAGGAGGATTAAGGATTTCATGTTCTCTTGATTTGCTGGGAATTTCTCCAAGTAACTCCCCTAGTTAATAACTGCCTGTGCTGCAGACATTTACAAGTAGATACCAGTAGCTCTGTTTTTTAAAAGGAGAGATTTGGGGAGTTCATGTTGATTGCGAGCAGCTTGCCGTTTTTATTACTATGGTATTCATTAAAATCTTCTCTTAAAATATTTTTTCAGTGTAGTCTGTTCACAATTTGTTATTATGTCAAGTTTAATTTTTTTCAACATTTGTATTATTTTAATGTAACTGTTTTTAACAAATAAGGGCTCCAACATGCATTCCTTTTGTACCCAAAATTCCCATTGACTTGAGTGAAAGAGCTGGATTCTACAGCAACAAAGCCTAAAAGAATGCCTAGACTGTGTACGTTATTCAGAATGTGCGCCTTCTGCTTGTAGATTTACCAGTACAACACACGATAAATAACATTCACCAAAGGAAGCGACAGAAATCATCAAATATTTAACACTTTGTCCCAAAACCTTAGGGGGAAGGCTACACAAATTGTTTCGATTCCCTAATTCAGTAAAAGAGAATCATGTTCATATCCAGCAGGAATATGTCCAGGGGACATTTCCTCAGATCTTTTTCAAATATTGCATGAATTGTTGTGTTGACTGTGGTGTCACAGACAACGTATTAGCCCCACCACCTGGCACTCTTAAGAACTGCAGTTATTTTGCTTTCCTGAGGCTGTCAGGGCTTTTTCAAAAGAAGGAAATGTATTCTGAAAATGACACTGCTGGTGGTAATGGAGTGTGCAATACATATAAGCTTGTGGTGAGATCTAGCTGTTCCTTGGGGTGCGTGTTCTTCTCCTCACAATTAAAAAGAAGTCTTTTGTTTTCAGTTGCTTCATCAGAATCTGTTGTTCATGGTTCAGGACATACCACAGAAGGTGCTGTGACTTGACAGTAGGGCCTGCCTCTGGTTTCCACTGAAGTAACACCACTGAGCTCAATGGGCATTAATCCATATTCACCCTGATGTAAGTGAGCAGAGACACAGACCACAAGGGAAACAACATTTGATAAATCACAACTGCACACAATCTTCTAAGTATATTTAACCGTTTGTTATTTTTATTTTTTACACACTGCCTATCACAAGCTCTGGTCACACTCCCAGCCTGTACCCACAAAGTTCAACCAGCAGCAAACCCTACCCAGCATAAAACAGCCAGTCTGAAAATGCATAGCACCAGCCCAGAGCTTCCCAGCCACTCAGCCTTCCCCCAGGCTGTGTCTACACCGGCAAGATTTTTGAAAGAAGGGGTCTCTTTCGAAAGATCGCACAGAGTGTCTATACACAAAAAGTGTTCTTTGGAAAGTATGCGGTGCGCCTTTCAAAATCCCCCTTCTTTCCTTTCCTGTTTCAGGAAGAGCGCCCCACTTTGAAAGCTTCTTTCGAAAGAAAACACGTGTAGACACTCCACAGAGCCCTCCTTTCGAAATAACCATCCTCATGGGGCCTGATTTTTCGATCCCTGGCCTGTTCTTTCGAAAGAGAGGGAGCTGTGTGGACGCTGTCTTTCGAAAAGCAGATCGCTCTTTTGACGCGCTTTTTTGCGCGTGTGGACGCACTCCTTCGAAAGAAGTTCTGCCAAAACAGCCCTTCCCGAAGAGCTTCTTTCAAAAGATTTCTGTACTGTAGACATAGCCCCCGTGTTGCCTTAAAAAGGCGGGCCTTGCATTATGGCCTGAAGGTCAATAAATATTAGTTACATGTCCTCCGTACCCCTGAATAATTCGAGCGACTGGTTACGCACTACAGTTTTTACCTTGGGAAATCAATAGCTTGTGTCTTATGGCTGAAGTGACAGGATCTTCATGGCTGTTTCCAGCATCAGACACTCTTCCCCTCCATTCCACTGATTAGTGTCTCACCATCATGCTGGCCCATACTCTTCCTTGCTCAGACCAGAAAGGGTCATTAGACAACCATGTAAGACAGTCACTAACCTCTAACCCCTTTGGATCTTATGAGCAGCCTTTAATGTGTTTAACTGGGTTAAATTCAGTCTTGTCTGGTCTCTGATCAGTATTTTGTACCTTGGCTATTGGCTGGAAGAACAAAGACCAAGCATCAAGGCCTGCAAACCCTTGCTTGTAAGAGAACCTAGAAAATGAAAAAAGAATGTTCTCTAATTGGGTTGAAGACATTTGATTCCAGTGGCTCCACTTTTTGTAACTCACACTTGACATGCTAATAGTGTGGGATTCTCATATCCCAGGCTCAGACATGGCACATGCGCCGCTATCGAGCGACCGGGGTGTTTCATTTGCTGCTTGCCAGCTTATCTGCAATACCTAGAATTCTCCATCAGTCTCCGGGGGGGCTGTACGAATGTAAAACGGAATGTGCCAGCAGGGTAACACGGCATGGCATGCAGAGATGGATTAAGGGCTCCTGGGGCCCTCTGCAGGAGCAAGGGAGGGTAGTGCTGGAACTGTGGCCCTGCCCCACCATGTCTGCCTGCAGCTCTGCTCCATTCCACCCCTTCTGCCTGTGGCCCCACCCCTGGCCCCATCCCTTACCTGTAGATTCACCCTTATTCCACCCATGGTTCTGCCCCTTTCCACCCACTCCTCACAGCTCAGCCCCCACTCACTCTTTTCCACCCCTTCCCCACCCACTGTGGTCCTGAGAAGCTTCTCCAGCCCCAGGACTGGGGCAGGGGCAAATTTTTCCAGGGGTCTCAAATTGGCAGGAAGTAATCCACCACTGATGGCATGATGCCGTCCTTTCAGGTGAGGGGACATACAGAAGCAAACCTGGAGATTGCTGACAAAAGTGAAACAAGATCCTTATTCTATGTATAATGTAGTGTACGAGTTCCCCTAGAAGCGTGTAGGAATGTATTCAAAACCTTTCCCTTAACCCCTTTGCTCCATCCTGTCCCCAGTTTGAAACCTCTGCAGTGTGTTGTCTGTTTTAATCTTGGTTTTGTAAGGTAAGAATGCCATTGCTGAAGTGAGTGATCTGCAACAGGAAACATTAGCTCCTTACTTCTCAGCAGGCAGAGAGTTCCACAGAGCAACAGTGTTCATGGTAAAGTTCCTCTGAACTTCAGAGCAATCCTAGCCATGCTGCTCGGCTACTGAGGAGGTGGGGATTTATATTGCAGAAAAAGAGCCAAGTAATTTGACTGGCCCTACATTCCCTCCATTACACAGCCGAGTGACTGGCCCATTGGCTCACCTGTCACTACTCACTGTTACAAATTGGAAGACTGTTTGGGTTAGATACAGGAGTCATAACTTAATGTTCTCAAGGGGCCCTATGCTTCACCACTGAAGTCAATGAGAGAAAGACCAGGCCCAATGCCCTTATGTAGCAGCCATCCTTGGGTAGTGGCATCCTTGCCATCTTCACCACAACTCCTGAATTGTAAGTAGCTTCTTCAGGAGCAAGATTAGGCTCTTGCTATCATTCAGCAATAGGAATTATTTCCTCAAATTCACAGTCACTACTAAATACCATATCACAGAGCTCTAGTGACATTGGACCCAGCAACTCAGGGGATGCTTCCCTGAACACAATCCTCCTGCAGGAGTCAGTTCACTTGGATTAGAAGACCTGAAACCTGCAGGGTACACTTAAAGGTGCTGGCACAATGACACCACAGATCTCCTCCATGCAAGGTCACTCACTGCTTCTCGGGTAACCTCTCTGGGCCCCAGCATTTAGCTTTTGCTCAGAAAGATCTCCATCCCTCACTTTGGATAAGGTCAAGTGGGCTCCCTGGCTGGGATGTTTTTTCACTGGTAGGGAAGAGGGTGGGCTCCTCTGATAAACACAATTTATGGAAGAATCAAGCCATCAAGATTTCATGATGGTTTCTAGGGCAAGGCTTAGGGAGGTGCTGGCTATATATAGGGGTTTTTCTCATAGGGTTTTAGCGTGGAGCATTACTGTATCTGGCCAGACAGTCTCTAGCATTGCTTCAGCAATTACCTTGCTCCAGTGAGTCACACTGGATATTGTGATGCTGCACCCATCGGTCAACACTGAACCAGTATCCCAGCATGGTATTAGATGCAGTGTCTTTGTGCACTTAAGTATGTTTGTACTTGAGCACATACTTAAGTATTTAGAATCACTCAACACGCTTATCCTTAAGTATGTCAAATATTTTGCACTCAGCACTTGCATTTGAGCACATCACAAATATATTTAATTTTAAAGCATGAGTAGTTTTTTAAAATCTGCAACTACTTCTGCAAAATAGTTTTTGAAGCAATCACATCCCTTCCAACCATCCTGGACACTGGTTGGTCACAGAACCTACTGCTGAGATGTCGGGGATTTCATCATCATTGAACTGGCAAAGACCTTGAGAGGTCATTCAGTCCAGTCCCCTGCCCTTACAGCAAGACCTATCTCCATCCCTGACAGATTTCTTTTTAATCTACCCTGCCCCAGACCCATGGAAGGCCCCTCATGGATTGAGCTCACAACCTGGGTATAAAAGGTCAATGTACTAACCACTGAGCTATTCACTTTCCCAAGGTTTGGGCTATGGGTTCCCTCTGCCACTCTTTTTGTTGGTGGTGCTCTGCTGGCACCAGTCCAGGAGGGTGGCAGCCCTACCCCTTCTACTTCTGATTGGTCACCACAACCATGAATGGAGAGAGCCAGCTATGTTTTAGGCATGAATCAGTGGCAGCTAGGATGGAGGGCCAGAGCCAGCAGACACATATCTTTCAGGATCCTGCATTGTGAGATAAATCTAACAACTGCATTCCCCTGCAGGGAGAGGTGGGAGTGATACAAAGGCTGCATTTTTAGCAGCAACCAATTGCCAAACCTATCTTAAAAGTTGGTGTAAGGAGCAGAATCAGAATCTACCCTGATTGTAGGTGGGTTCAGGATTCAAAAAGAACTTCTTTCAGAGTTCTAAGTTAGCTATTAAAGTTCTGCCAAACAGAGCTGCCTACAACTAGTTAACAAAATCCTAGATTTTAAAGAACCAAAATTACCAGTGGCTTATGCCACTAGCAAATTTTTCTGTAATGTATTTGGCAGAGAAGTGATTGCATACACAGATGACAAACCATTAGAGTCGTCATAAATAACCACTAGGGAAAGCACCTGGTGCAATACAGAGAATGTTTTTAGAACCGAAAAAATATGATTGAAACGTAAGTTACACTCTAAACACATGCTTACAGAAGATACACTGTCCAGAGCAGAACTTCATGAAGAGGAAAAAGGAACACACGGACAAATGAAAGGGGCTAATAATGTTGAAATCATTGACATGTAGCACTGGGATCAGGAAGAAATAGATCTGAGAGGGTACAATACCAAGTCACAACATGACGAGTTTGTTTCAGTGAAACGTGACTTAATTATGGGTCTAGTCCCCTCCTCCTAACCCACACATGCACAGTATCCCTGGAAGTTTCCATTTATGTCAGTAAAACAAGAAGTGCTAGACTTAATTCGTCACTAGCATAAATTCAGACACTTCAGTGGATTAATCTGGCCCACTGTTGATTAAAATGTGCCAACAAATGTCAGTGGGAATTTGAATTAAAATGTAGATTAAGTAACACTGCAGCCTTTCATCTCTCATGCATGCATCTGAGCAGGATGCAAGTGCTCTAGCAAAAGAACTTGTTTTCTCTTTACTGGGCAGTGAAATTGGAGATGGCCTCAACCTGCTCATGAAGGCTTTCCTGCCCAAAGTATAAAATTATAGGATAGGCTTCAATGACATCAAAGATTCCCAGTGAATTCAGTATGAGCTGTGTCAAGCCCTGACTTTGCATATGTAGTTTCAAGTCTGAGTGGTCTTCCCTCAGCGATGATGAAAGGAATTAAATTCCTGGTCTGTTTCATGCAATTCAGCTGGTAGGTGGGAACAAAGCTTAAAATTCATGCTGTACAGGGACAATGTAGAAAGTCTTTTGGTTTAGGCAAATTGAGCCATAGAAACTCTGAGGCCGTCACAGCCAAATGACTAGACTTTCTGGAGTTTTTTCCCCCACAAATTGTTTGTTTGTGACTATTTATCTGATTTCCATTCACTCATTCCTTGGATACTTTTTCTTTGCTTTTATTCTTCAACTGCCACCTCTAAGTCAAGGCATGTGCATAGTTTGGAGCCACAGAAATTGATTTGGATACATTCTGCTGCACGATACCATGAGGTCGATAACACAATGCGATCATTTGGGGATCTACTGATGTGAACTTATGAATTCTAGTTTGATTGTATGATTCCTTTGTACTTATTGTCTTATTGATGTCCTTCATTGTATCGTTGCATTATCTGTCTTATATTAAAAGGAGACTGGCACCTAGGGTCTGTCCCAAAGTAGAACAGACATTAAGGGCATCAAGACATTGAATCCCTTGCCCTAAGAGAACAATGGAGACTGTCTTGAAAGACAATTGGTTGGCTACTGACTCCTGTTGACTCCACTTCCATCCCTGTGAAACAAAGGGAAGTTATGGAAACGAAGGCAGCGTGGCTGGGACGTGAGGTCTCACACCAATGCTTATAGGCAGGAAGACATCTGTGTGCAGAGAGAGAAGACCTGAGTCAGAAAACAATACTGGGCAAAAAGAGACAGGGTGCAGAAGAATCATGGACTCCCTGGAAGACACTAAGAAAGAAAGGACCCTGTTTGTGGGAGATGAAAAAAATGAGTGAAGCTCTCATTTGCAGATGGGTATTTTTAAGTGTTTCCCTAGATCTGTATTTTTTGGGCTTTGTTGACGGGTAAAGTAGGTGTGATTTAGAAGTGCCTTTGCAAAGTCTCTAAGTGTCACAAAATCCCTGAAGGAGGCCCACTTATCCAGAGACCCCATTAGGGTAGAGCTCTGCAGGGGACATATGAGCATCAGCTATTGGGGAGATCTGAAGGGTCCATGCTGGTCTTAGAGCCTATGGCAGCTCAGGTGAGGGTGCCCACACTCTGAGTACCAGCAATGGCCACCGTATCCCATGTGTGTGCATGAAAGACCAAACCACAATAACGCCAGTGTCTGGATGCTGCTCAGACTCAGTTGGGTTAAATGTACATGGCAGTCAAGATCTGGGTCTAATAAAGAAGCCCACTGACCATCCACCAGAGAGAACTCTTAGGGCTGTAACACACACTGTTTGCTCTCATGAGGTAGCACATGTGGATTTTTCCTATATAAGGCCTGATCCAAAGCCCATTGAGAGACTCCCATTAACTTCAATGCATTTGGGCTCAGGCCCTTGACATTTGCTCAGAATAGAGCTGCCTAAGGGATGAGTGAGGGTGCTTTGTCTCTGGAAGTTTTCACAGAGAGAGAAAATAATCCAAAATAAAAAGAACAGTAAGAGTCTGACTGCAATCCAGACACATGGAGCATTTCAACTCCTTTGAGAGGGGGAGTGAGTCAGAACCATGGATGTTAATCAAGCAGTACAAATAAAAGAACATTGGGATGACTGACCTTTAATGTAGCATATCGGATAAAATAAGTCTTCTGATTTTTAAGCTCCACTAATAGAGATGCCAAATGCATTTTAGGAGTAGCTCTGCAATGACTGAGTGCAACATTTAATTAAGTGATTATATAATCAACCCTCTCTTTCATGAGGCAATAATTCAATTTTCAGGTGGATAAGCTACGAGGCTGAAGGCCGAGTAGTTTATCACAATGAGGGAATCTGATTACTGTGCAGGCAAAGAGGGGAAATGATACCACAAGTTTAATTAATGAAAAATTAATAAGTTTTGTTTATAATTTCTAAAAACACAGTCCCTGTGAAGTTCAGGAAGTGAGATGGTGGGGTCTTGTATCTTCTGTCTGGCAATTGTGGTTAGATAAGGCTGATCAGTATGTTCAGGGTATTACTGATGTCACACAAGTCGATTTATTCTGGGTAGAATTATGACAGCCATTATATTACAGGATGAAAAAATTCCCTATGCTGGATTCTAAGTGTAAGAAATGTAGAAGAATAAACTGAAGGAATTTGAGGAATATGTTCTTTACAGATTCTTTACATGGACATGGGAACAGTTTAAGGGAATGTATATGTAAATAATTGCTTTGTTTGCCAGACCTGCTAGGTAGCAGATGATGCAGTGATGTATTGCCCACTGTAAACAACTTATTGTTGTAAAGTCACAAATTATGCTATCACCCAGTGTAGGAATTGTAGAATATCACCAATGCTTGAAATTATTGCGGGGAATACATGGCAGTCATCACTGCTGTGTAAGATGTGGCTCACACAGGACTCCTCTTAGCACAGCACTGGGGAGTAGAAGGTGGGTGGGGAGGGGCACTGGTTGGACCAGCTGGCTAGGAGCCTTTTGGTCATACAGCCATAAGTCTGGTTTGACTAGTTCTTTCCCCCAGTGTTCATAGAATCATAGAATCATGGAACACTAGGACTGGAAGGGACCTCAAGAGGCCATCAAGTCCAGCCCCCTGCCCCAATGGCAGGACCAAGTACCGTCTAAACCATCCCTGATAGACATCTATCTAACCTGTTCTTAAATATCTCCAGTGATGGAGATTCCACAACCTCCCTTGGCAATTTATTCCACTGTTTGACCACCCTGACAGTGAGGAACTTTTTCCTAATGTCTAACCTAAACCTCCCTTGCTGCAGTTTAAGCCCGTTGCCTCTTGTTCTATCCTCAGAGACCTAGAAGAAGAAGTTCTCTCCTTCCTCCTTATGACTCCCTTTTAGATACCTGAAAACCACTATCATGTCTCCCCTCAATCTTCTCTCTTCCAAACTAAACAAGCCCAATTCTTTCAGCCTTGTTCCATAGGTCATGTTCTCCAGACCTTTAATCATTCTTGTCACTCTTTTCTGGACCCTCTCTGATTTCTCCATGTTTCTTGAACTGTGGTGCCTAGAACTGGGCACAATACTCCAGCTGAGGCCTAACCAGCACAGAGTAGAGCAGGAGAATGACTTCTCGTGTCTTGTTCACAACACACCTGTTAATGCATCCCAGAATCACGTTTGCTTTTTTTGCAACAGCATCACACTGTTGACTCATATTTAGCTTGTGGTCCACTATAACCCGTATATCCCTTTCTGCTGTAGTCATTCCTAGACAGTCTCCCCCCATTCTGTATGTTTGTTCCTTCCCAAGTGGAGCACTTTGCATTTGTCCTTATTAAACTTCATAGATAGAACAAAAGCCAAAAGTAATGCCAGGGTCTGTAGCTCTTCTATAGGAATCCACCCTGCTGGATACTGAGATTCTTGTGGCTAGGCCCAGAGCTGAAGCCACTGAAAGCTAAAATCACTGGCAGCTGAACTCACTGAGAGTTAAAATCATATGGTTTTATCCAGTGCCAACCCACAAAGCAGCAGGCAAGCAGCTGACAGAGAGCAACGGAGAAGTGGCCAGCAGGGGTGGTCAGCAGGGGCAATTGGTGGAGAACAGTGGACAAAGTGTATGTCAGGACTGGCCAATGGAGAACAGCAGGAAAGCAGACGGCGAGGCAGGAGGCAAGCAGCCAGCAAGGGGCGGCTGGTGGGAGCACCAGGCAAGCAGCTGGCAGGCGATCCTGCTACAGTGTGGCAAGAGACTTCATGCTGACGTATCTGTGAACTCTGGGTTCGTATGGACCAGACCATGCTGTGAGCGGAGAGTTGAGGCAGAGCTCCACTCTATAAGTGTGGGTGTGTCAATAAAGAGCTCTGAGCAAGGGAGCTCAATTAAGCAGACTCTCCCTTGCTTAATGGGGATTTTCTTTCCTTTGTTTATGAATAGTGCAGGTGTTGCTGTGTAAATTTATGGCAGGCTTCTGTTATTGAACCAGCTGTTTCTATCTCAGGCTCTGTGCTTGCAAGATGGGAAGAACTGCCTTTCCAGGCCCCCAGCAGGTAGGGTGAGCTTGTCCCAGGTTACTGGGTCAGGGCTGAGCCGGTTGGGTTGCATTATTGACAGAATCTCCTAGGTATTGAACCTGGCCCTTCTTGCAATCGCCTGCCATTAATAGAAGGGTTACATAAGCAGGCAAGAGGATCCACATGTATTAAGCAACAAGTGAAAGATCAGCCTACATAGATTTTTGCTGGAGGGTTATTTATTTTACTCAGCCCAGATGTTGCACTCAGGGTAACAGCCCCATTGTGCTAACTACTAGGCATTACAAAAGCATGTAGGAAGAGGACAAACCAGATGTATAGTTGGAGTAAATTCACTAAGCTCCACTGAAATCAATAAATTTAAACTTGTGGAATAGCTGGATCTAAAGGGTGGAGATGCACATTAGCAATGTGTTTAGGATGAGATGAAGCACTTGTCATGTTAACTCTTTTTACTTCCTTTTCCTTACAATTTTGTTTATATGTTTGTTTTATTTATAAAACAAACTTAACTTTAAGAGTATGATTTTTGGCGATTATTGGAATCAGGCTTGAAGTGGAGGGGAAGGAATTGACCGCGGGAGTGAGAGAAGGGGAAACTGAGGAAAATAACCATTAAAAGAGGGAAGGGACAGGAACGACAAAGAAAAAAGGAGAGTGAAATGGAACAGCCAGTTGGATACAGTGATAGGTTGAAGGAAGGGCTGACTGAGGAGCAATAAAGCATGTCCACCCAGCAAATGAGAAAAGTATATGCAGAGTGACGGCAGAATTGAGGTGAATAATTATGGGGGATGCTGGAGGGAGAGAATGCTTTACCCAACTGCTGCTGCTGTTTCCCATTTGGAGGGCAGGGAGGACTCACCTTAAGCATTTCTGAAAGCTACCCCAGAACATGACCCCAACTTTTCTAAAGCAATAGGAGGAAACAAACACAACCCCCCCTTCCCCAGCTCCCAACTAACCCACACTGTGGTTCTGATTCATGGCAGCAAATTCTACTTTTTTTCCAGTGTTGAATATTCCTCAAGAGCCACCATAGTATGAATACGTGTTGCATTCCCAATACTCTGGCAGAGCAGTTCAATTGACTGTACACTGTGTATGCTTTGATTCAGTGCCTTGTAATAGAACTAATATGTGTTACAGTGAAAGCTGTTGGGGAAAATAGCAGCAATATGTACAGAAATTGGTTACTAACATGGGGAAGAAACCATTAGGCTGCCATCATTTTACAGCAAAGTGCTCTTAATAGTGGAAGGAAAGGAGTTTATGTTCCATGTCGAAGAATCCCCATAGCGCAGTTTCAGCTTATTAGTGCTAAATTGGCCACAGCAAATGAGCACTATTGTCAGTAACCTGGCTTTTTATAAGCGCAATGAGGCTAGGTTTTAAAATTTACACACACAAAACCATGATGTGGAGGACAGAAGCAAGACAACCGCCCAGTATTTTGAGTCTCAAAGAGTACGGCAGGAAAGAATCTCAATGGTGCACACCCAAGCACAGTGAATTTGATTTGTTCTCGGGGCTTGGTCACAGGCACTGAAATATGAGGTTTGTATAGGGTGCTTGATACAATCCCTTAACATGAGCATTGATATGAATACACATTAGGGGCTAAATAATGTAGAACTTAACTCTTCCAGGAGTGAGATGGAAATTCTGTCAACCTGAATTATTTTAAACTGGAAAAGGTGATGAAAGGCACTGACAGATGGACTGGAAGATCAGATAAGTGGTCTTCCAGCTCTGTTACCACCTGGCCCAGTACTTCTCTGTACACCTGTCTATTATGAATAGACCCAGTGTCTGAGTCAGGACAGATTCTATACAATATTAGTACCTTTGTGTCTGTTAAAGCTTTGAGACTCCCCAGCTCAGATCTCTTGTTTGACCTATTTTCTTAGAACCTGAGACTCTACAGACATACCAGCCTGCCACTGAATAAACATCCTCAGACCTCCTGAGTCCAAGCCCATCCAAGGCATTTACACATAGTTTCTCAGAGCTCCACAAAGCCTGTGGGCACTCTGGGCTTTGAGTAAAATCCCTTCTGTGAGGGTATTTCACGCCCCTATTTCAAAATAAGATATTCAAAATAGCTATTTCAAAACAGGGCAACTGCACAAAAAATAGCGCTTACCTATTTTGAAATACATTGCACACATAGCACTTACTCTGAAAGCGTGTCTGTTTCGAAATAGCAGCTGTTAAGACCAGGAGAAGTACTTCTTTTGAAATGTTACATCCTGGCTACGTCTACACGTGCAGCCAACATCGAAATAGCTTATTTCGATGTTGCGACATCGAAATAGGCTATTTCGATGAATAACGTCTACACGTCCTCCAGGGCCGGCAACGTCGATGTTCAACTTCGACGTTGCTCAGCCCAACATCGAAATAGGCACAGCGAGGGAACGTCTACACGTCAAAGTAGCACACATCGAAATAGGGATGCCAGGCACAGCTGCAGACAGGGTCACAGGGCGGACTCAACAGCAAGCCGCTCCCTTAAAGGGCCCCTCCCAGACACAGTTGCACTAAACAACACAAGATACACAGAGCCGACAACTGGTTGCAGACCCTGTGCCTGCAGTATAGATCCCCAGCTGCCGCAGAAGCAGCCAGAAGCCCTGGGCTAAGGGCTGCTGCCCACAGTGACCATAGAGCCCCGCAGGGGCTGGAGAGAGAGCATCTCTCAACCCCCCAGCTGATGGCCGCCATGGAGGACCCAGCAATTTCGACGTTGCGGGACACGGATCGTCTACACAGTCCCTACTTCGACGTTGAACGTCGAAGTAGGGCGCTATTCCTATCTCCTCATGAGGTTAGCGACTTCGACGTCTCGCCGCCTAACGTCGAAGTTAACTTCGAAATAGCGCCCGACGCGTGTGGACGCGAGGGGCGCTATTTCGAAGTTGGTGCCGCTACTTCGAAGTAGCGTGCACGTGTAGACGCAGCTCCTGTGTCTTAACAGAACCTATTTCAGTTATTTTGAAATAGGTGCTATTTCTCGTAAAATGAGGTTTACAACTTTAAAATGACTCACCCACTATTTCACATTTATTTTGACATAGCATGTGTAGTGCAGGCAACAGCAAAGTCATTTTGAAATAACAGCTGTTATCTTGAAATAACTTGGCTCTGTAGACGTAGCCTGAGAATGTGGCAGGATGGGAAGGAATACAAGCTTAGTAAAGGAATTTCTTAATTACAGTCACTTTACTCCTAAAAGCTACAGATCTTTGAATAAAAAGAGTCTTCTTTGTAAGTTTGAAGTATGTCAACATTACAGGTAGACTCCCTTCTACCCCTTCTTAGTCCTGCAAGTCTTTCTTATGTATGTTGATGGTCATCCTTCCTGTTCAGAGCTGAAACCTTTCTTAAGTGGTCTCCGTCATGTGGTCAGATGGAAAGCTCCAGGCCCTCACCTAGGGTATAATAGGCTCCACCAGTGTAGAAACGCAATTGTTCCATAGTGTTGGGCCATTGGCTGAGCATCATTCAAAAATGATAGCCCTAGATTGCTATATAGACCTTCAACAAGGCAAGGCATAGTTACAGTCTGGAATATCATACAATAAACTGCCCTTAGGTAAGTTTAGTCAAGTGTTCAGTATAGGGATGGCCAGACTGGTTCATATGCCACATGGGGGCTCTTTTTACAGTTGTCAAGCACCCTACCTCATTTTTCCCCTACCAAACTTGGGGTGGGGAAGCTTTGGACTGTTGTCTTGCACCTGCTGCCCAGTGGAAAGGGAGGATCTTGGAGATTCAACCCCGTGGGGAATGCCTGCCAGGACCTGGGGCTTAGCAGGAGTGGGGCTGAAGCCCCAAGCCCTGGCAAACACCTCCAACAGCACTGACACCCTGAGCCCTGATGGGTGTGCCCTGGCTCGCAAACTTCTTAAGATTGTCCTATGTGACTTGGTCAGTAAGTTTGACACCCGCCCCCAACCCTGGAATACAAAATATTCTTCATAACAAACAAATTCAACTCTGCCACACTCGAATTTCCATGATTCTGTCTGATTCTAGATGTTCATTCCTCTTTCATCCTGGACTGAGGACAGTAGTTTCATAACTATTTACCTCATTTAGGGTCTGAGCCTTATCCCACAGAAGTCAAATATTGTAGTTCCCCTTTTACTAAAAGAAAATAAAAATGAAAAATTCTGAGTCATCCCTCCACTGGTGGAGAAGGGAGCTAATGGAGCTTGAGTGATTTACATTGTCTCTTTTCCCTGTGGTTGTGAAGAATATACGGAATGTTTCTGTGATTAGGTGGGTGGGAATGGTAGGTTTGAATAATCTACATGTGTTTTGTTTCAAAAGTTAAACACGTTTCAGATCATGGAGTGACTGACATATTGTCTAGAGGCAGCTCAAGGTGGCATTCCTGGAGGAGCGCACTGGGTTATTAACTTTTTCTTAATTGAGGATTTTGCAGCTCCAGTTCAGTTCACCAAATTCTAAATTTTGATAGAGGTGGAAGCTGCCTAGTCTCACACCCTTGGGACCTGACAAGTTCTGAACTAGAGAATCTGCCACAGCAAGGGAGACCACTGCTGGTCACTTTGCTGCACCAGCTGTGGGGTCCACTTGTGTGACAGCAGAGGGGCCGGCACTGACTGCATGAAGTCTACCAGGGGTTTTGGGGAAGAGGCAAGGGGCTGCAGACACACAGAGCCAGGAGCCAGGAGTGCAGCCCTGAAGGAGTGCACCAACACCCCTGGTGCCCACTGCTGTCTGCTGGGATTTACACACTGAGCACCCCTCACTCCCCGATTGGTGAGTTCCAGGCCCTCTGTTGCTACTGGCTGTGAGACCCATTCCGGCAGCAGCAGAGGGACCAACATTGACCAAACACCTACTAAGGGGGGCATTCAGGGGAAGAAGCAGTGTAGATGTGGAGCCCCAGGAGCATGGGTCTTCACAGCCCCCCTGCCTCTTCCCCAAAGTGCCCCCTCCTCCCTCTCCCTGAACTTGTGCTATTTGCAGCACTCCAAAAGCACTGAGAGAGCAGGGGAGGAGTTGCTGGGCACAGGACCCCCCTTTTCCCTGTGAGTGCTACAGCCTGGGATCACCACAGGGATGCTGTACCATAGATAGTACCAGACCATGGAAGTCCAGACCACAGAGGTCAAACCTGTAGTATGATCTTCCTTTTTGTCCTGTAACAAAATTCCACTGAGTTTTCCGTGAAAAACAAAAACAAATGGGAAGGCTATCCCGTACACTTAGGTTATTTCCTAACGAGGGAAACTCAGAGTAATGTTGCATTGTTATCATTCTTCCCTTTGAGCCTCTATTATTCTCAGAATTCCACCTTGGTATGAAATACTGTTTGGTGCAATCAGGACTGGTCTCTACTTTTACAAGGGACATAGGCACAAGGTCATTAAAGATCCTGCAGCTCTTTTTCACAGCACAGGATATCCTAAATGCTAGCCCATTTCACTGCATCATTACCTCTTCTACTTATGCCTTATTGCGTCACGCCCAAAGCATACTACACTGAAGGAAGAGAAAGAAAATGGCAGTGGACAAAGGAGAAGACAACTGTTCTGTGAGATCCAGTGCTGACCATGATTAAACTCCATGTTCAATGACTTTCAGTCTGGAATCTCGATATCCATGGGATTTTAAATGTCAGCTGGACAATCAAATAACTTAAGTAGCATTAGAAGGGCCCAAGGAACATCACAAACAGCACATTCAAGACAACAGCTTCCAGTTGCCAGTAAATATTCATGCCATCCAGACTATCAATCAAATGCAAAGCTGTCTGATATATTGTGGTTAGATTTATTACATTTAAGCATTTTGGTTGTCCAAAGCCTCTGTAAAAGTTCTAATTTGTTACTTGGATTTTAAAAAGCACTAAGCTGACCAGATACGACATCTAACTATGTTAATGATGGCTGGTTTTGGAACTCCCAGTGGAATTTGTATGCAATTAATGTTTTCCTTCTCTGAACAGAAACCCAGAGGTTTGCAAAATACACCATATGTTTGTCAGTTTGCCAGTGAATCAAGATGTTTGTGCAGCCTTCTGAGTTTCAATAATTAATGGTAATGTCTAAAACCTAACCCACGGTTCAGGGGCTGAGAACAGAACCTTTGTGATGGCTAATGTTGCTCAACATTATCATGACTAGATACAGTATTTTCAGATGATGAACCAGAAATTTCACATGATGGACTGGACTCCCCTTCTCTGCTCCTATTTTTCTCCCTAAACCCCTCACTTCCATTAGTAGATTCTTGTGGATGCCTTGCAAACACTCAGAGTAATGCTATTACTCTTATTCTTGGCTAAGGTTTTGGATCTAAGCCTTTGAATGTTAAATATCCAAATACAGTCTCCCTTGGCTGACTTGACATTAGTTATGTGTAGTCTAATAAGTTAAGAATCTGAAAGTATTTTTTATTCCCATCAAGTGACTCATGAGTTGCTTTAGCAGATTATTAACAACCAATAAACCCAACACAGTTAATCAACAGAATAAATCAGAAAAGCTTACACTTTTATACATAAGCAGTCTGGCTAATATTTTGTGAGCCATGCTTTTTTTTTTAAAAAAAGCACCTTATTTTAAAATGCAACTGATTGAAATGTTGATTCAGAATATAAAACTGCACATTTATACCTCCTACAAATATTTTCCTTTAACCAGCATAATTCTTCCAAAACTTGCTTTCCGTCCACAATTTTCAAAGAACACTTCAGACCGAACTGAGTCTTATGATGTAAGTTTCAAAAGGCCTTTGATACAGACATTGTATTAGCTTTTTGTTTCTCAAATTAAACTGTGCCTGCTTTCATAGATTTCCTGCTGATTTGACCTACTCCATTCCTGTTCATTAAGCTGATCTAAATTTACAGTACAGAATGGCTAAAATAACAAGGTAGTATGAGATCAACAGCGGGTCTGACTTTTTTCCAAGGTTGCACTGCCACTGCCTAATAATAAAACATTTGCTAACATTTCTCCTTCTGAATTACACTAATAAGCTGAAATTGGCTACTTTTTAATTTGGTTCTTAACTATCTCCTTTAAATCTTATTAATAAAATAGCTAGTTTGTATGATCAGTGAATTTAATTTATCCTTAATTTGCAATCTATATTAGCATATTTTAATAACTGTTGATTTACTCAGCACATTGTGGCATCGTAGGAGTTATAATGAAATGACAAATAGTACATATGTCTTAGTGCTGTAGTAACTCAGTTTGCTAATAACAGTCCTTTTCATTTGTATAACACCATTCATCTGTGGTGCATGCAGCATTTAAAAAGAATAATTAATTTAAAAAATACTCCCGTGAGAGACTCAAAGGTACATAGGCAGACCAGTTCACTCACCACTTAAATACACTCATCTTTGGGATACGAGCACACAACACTATGCAATGGTGCTAACGAAGATCTATGGCAGAATACTGTACTGAGATGGAGCTCCAAAATGAATTTATGTTAAATAATTGGATTAATGCCCAATCTATTATGGGACTTTCAGTAATCGTAGACATGGAAAATTTTACTTTAACATCTTATCTGAAAGGGGTTGCCTTCAGTAGTATCCCTGATGAAATATACCAGCTTAGAGAGATGGGTATCATCTATTAAATCCCAGCCATGACATCTTCCAGCACCCAGAAGGCGTGGCTTAGGTTTTGGATCCTAGTCAAATAGTGATTTGCCTGCACTGAAGCTCTTGGCCATTGGTGGAGCTACTCTGACGTAGTTTCACCACTGCTACCTCTAGTGTAGACACAGTTCATTGGTTACCCCAGTTTGAAGCCGGCAAGTAGAAAACACAGAGTAGGCAAAGCTTCGGACTAGCCTTGCTTAGTTTTTAAGGGTACGTCTTCACTGCCAGGAAGACCAACACTGCCGCGGTAAATCTTCTGGAGTTTGATTTAACATGTCTGGTAGGGCATTTGCTCCCGTCAACCTGCCACAGTGGCGATGGCAGGGAAACTTGAATTAAAGTAGTAATTGCATATCTTAATCCTACCTCTCCCTCTAGGGTTGACCTGACCTAAGAAAGGGGGAGATCACAGTACAAAGCAATAGCGCTACCGTGTGAACATGACCACTGCCAAAGATCTTGCTGGTTTTTTAGATTTAGCGTGTATTTGGAAAAAAATACCCAATACATTTTCAAAATATTAGTGTTAATGGTTCATTTAATAAAACTGGCTTGCCAGCCTTGTTGACACATAAAATCTTACCTAGGATTGGTTCAGATTTTCTGTCAAAAATGTTTTTCAACATAAAATTGAGATTTCAGCTAAGGATGTTTTCCTGAAGGCAAGACCACTGAACAGCATTTCCTGCCTGAGACGGTACTTCAGCATCTGGGCAGGGCTCCCAATTCCATCGAAGAAATGCAGTAATTCAGTCTGGGAACATTTGCTTCCCCTCTACTAAATGACTGAGAGCTTTTGTAGCATATGTTCTTTTCCAACACAAAATGTCTGGTGAAGACATCAGGTTGAGGGAAGGCCAGGTAGGCGCCAGCCCTGTGCCTTTGAGAAAAAAAATTATCTCTACAACTGGAAGAAAGGAACAAGAAGGCAAATGCTGAACACACAAACTCAGAAAACGTGCTTGGGAATGAATCCAACACTAGGCCAAGAACTTAGGAACAACTTCTGCAGCTGACATGATGACAAAAACACTCTGGGCATCTATTATATGGAGGCCAGGGGATTTTAGGGTCCTTACAGTAACTCCCATTCCAGGGGAAACAAAGAGCTTGCTGGCGGCAGCATTGGGAAAGACTGCCAGCTGCTCCGTTGCATGATCTGTGAGTGGTCCCTGGAGCAGTGTTAATAGCAGATGAGATGGAGGCTCTATGGTCCACCTTCAGACTACTGGGGAGTGCTGCTGTAGCAACAACAGCTGCATAGAATAGGATGAAGATGCCAGATGCAATGTCTATTTTTTAATTTCAGTGGTGAGCTCCAAACATAGAAAAGCCTCTGTCCCCATGCCCAGTTATTATTGGATCAGTGAACAAAATATGAAGCTGTCCCTTACCCTAAAGAGAGTTGATAATCCTATTATTAACTTGCAGCAGCAGTATTAGCAGATTTGTATAGGAGGCTGGGGACATCAAGGAAAACTAACTCAGATTTCACAGAGTTTAAAGACAAGAGGGACCATCAGATCATTTAATCTGATCTTCTGGATATAATAGGCCTATAAAAGTCTCACAGACAACCCCATACCGAGCCCAATGACTTTAGTTAGATTAACAAGGTGGGTGAGGGATTATCTTTTATTGGAACAATTTCTGTTGCTGAAAGAGAAGCTCTCAAGTTTTTCCTCAGGTCTGGTTAGGCAAAAACATTCAAGGCTTTGGGAGTCTAAACTGTAAGGTGTCACAAGCGGAAAACAGGAGAGTTGTCATTTATTTCAGTCCCTATCAAATCCCTATTCAGGGTAAGTCTGTACTAGGGAAATAAGTTGATTTTAGATATGCAATTCTAGCTCTGGCATTTGCATAGCTACAGTTGACATATCAGAATTGATTTATTTCCCTATTGGAGATCTAGCCTCTATGCTGTCACATCGACCTTTCTTACTCCATGTGATAACGTGGAGTACAGGGGTTGATAGCTGAGCCCAGAGAGATTGATTTTGCCACATCTTCACCAGACATGCAAAATCGAATTCCAGAAGATGGACCGCCAGTGTGTCAATCTTCTGGTAAGTATAGACAAGCCCTTAGCCTTATTCTGAGCTCATTTATGCTATTTTTCACTCCACTGCAACCTCACTGGGGGAGATGTTCCTCCTCATTTTATGTGGAGGTCAGATCAGAATTAGGTTTATTATATTGATCTGGAAACCCATGATATAATTTACTCATTACAGTCAGCTTCTGTTCACCATCACACAAGTGTAACTGTGGAATAATTTTATGATGTTACCCTAGATTTGCAATCATCTCACTAAATTTGTCTCTGCATTTATTCTACATGTTAACTCGTTTGAGCATACCAGATTCTCAATATAACTGAGCGCAGCTATTGTGTGTGTGTTATATATGCCTCTTCTCCACCAAATACAATTTTATACAGTTTCAAAATAAGGTGCTAGTCAACTGCAGCATAAGAAGACTCCGACTTCTAAGTATACTGCATGTTTCTCCTAGACAGAAATGTAATTAGCAATCATGCCTAAAGGGCACATTATAAAATAGTGTTATTGTATATCCAGAGAGTCTATTTTAACTCTAATGACCTATTTCAGTATATTGGCCAATTATCATGCAATGATAAAGCAATTTACTGTTTAAAACAGAAAATGAAGTCAGGAAAGAAAATTTCATTTTTATGGGTTATTTTTAACTGTAAAGGAATTTCTTTTCTCCCTCCAGAAATCACAAATGACTAATTTATTTTCCAATGAAAGCCAACCAGAGCACTAAGGCTACAGCCACACAGCCAAGTTATTTTGAAGATAAAAGTTGCAATTTCAAAGTAACTTTGCTATCGTCTACAGTATGCATATGTCATCTCAAAATAACTTAAAAATAGCAGGTGCATTATTTGAAATCAGTAAGGGTCATTGCAGAAGGAATAACGCCTATTTTGAAATAACTGTTTCAAAATAGCTGCTGTTCAGAGGTGGGATAGCAATTATTTCAAAATAGGTATTTTTAAACAGGCACTATTTTGAAATAAGCACTATGTGTGAAGACTATGTACTTAGAAATAGCTAAGTGTTATTTCAAAATACATTTTTGTGAATAGTGCCCTGTTTCAAAATAGCTATTCCAGAATAGCTTATTTCAAAATAAGGCTGCTGTGTAGGGCCGTGTCTACACTAGCCCCAAACTTCGAAATGGCCGCGCAAATGGCCATTTCGAAGTTTACTAATGAAGCGCTGAAATGCATATTCAGCGCTTCATAGCATGCGGCCAGCCACGGCACTTCGAAATTGACACGCCTTGCCGCCGCGTGGCTCGTCCCAATGGGGCTCCTTTTCAAAAGGACCCCGCCTACTTTGAAGTCCCCTTATTCCCATGAGCTGATGGGAATAAGGGGACTTCGAAGTAGGCGAGGTCATTTCGAAAAGGAGCCCCATCTGGACGAGACGCGAGGCACATCAATTTCGAAGTGCCGCAGCTGCCCGCATGCTAATGAAGCGCCGAATATGTACTTCAGCGCTTCATTAGTAAACTTCGAAATGGCCATTTGCGTGGCCATTTCAAAGTTTGGGGCTAGTGTAGACGTAGCCCAGATGTAGCCTAAATGAAACATATGATACATCACTACTCTCTCATGCACGTGCTTGTGTACACAAACACACACAAACAAAAGGTTACTAAAGTCAGCGCAAGGTTAATAAGAAAGAGAAGATTTCTAGACAGCTTAAAAGCTATTAGTTGTGGTTAGAGATTTACAGAATGATTTAAGAGAATTTTAAATGACTCCTACAGCAGCATGTTCCACACTAGAGACTGAGGCTGTCACCCCAAAGAACGGGGCAACAAGGAACTGGGCAACTGCCTGCAGCAGAGGCTGCTTCCCTGAGACACTGGGTGCCAGGGAACCGCAGCCCTGCAAAATATGGGATAATTTCCCATTTTCTTAAAAAAGTCAGGACACCTGTGAGACAGCTTAACTAAGGGACTGTCCCTCTAAAAACAGGACAGATGGTCACAGACTTGTGAAGGATCCTAATATTTGCCTGTGTTTCTGCTGTGCCTTTTCATAATCAATCATTAAATGTTCTTCTTTAAACACTCTTTTAGGTAGTCATGCCATGGGCATGCTACTTTTACAGAGGTCAATGGAATTCACAGCATTCAAAAACCCACTTTAAAATTTATCAGCACTTTTTGTCATGCACCAAAAATCCAAACCCAAAAGAAAAGAAATCCAGTTTGGACTGACTGTTTCATAGTTTTATGTCTAACCTTTCGGTTATCACTAGATGATGAGGAGGATGTCTTCATTATATTCAAATTTGAATATAAAAGCCAGCTCAGCTGCTTCCCTTTCCAGAACTGTGCTGGAAAGGGAAGCAGCTGAGCTGGCTTTTATATTCACAGTCGGCACATTAACACATGGTTTAAATCGTGATGGGAACTTTCTGAGTCACTATAGGGGCTCGTCTGCATACTTGGCTCAATCTAATTCTTGACCTTCCCCCCACCCCTCCACTCTCTGATTTGCTCACCTTGATTATCTTTTTCTGATTTGTCCTCCTTGCTTACTGTTTTTGGTTCTCTGTGCCTTAAATATTGAGTCTGTTCTGGTCTGGCTATGGTCTGATGAAGTGGGTCTGTCCCACGAAAGCTCACCTAATAAACTATTTTGCTAGTCTTTAAAGTGCTACTTGACTGCTTTTTGTTTTTAAACTTATGCAGTCTCAGAGAGGTAGCCATGTTAGTCTGTATCGTCATCAAACAAAAACAGCAGTCCTGTAGCACTTCAAAGACTACCAGTATATTGTATTCGGTGATGAGCTTTTGTGGGACAGACCTCATCACCTAAGAAATCATACTGGCAGTCTTTGAAGTGTTACAAGACTGCTTTCTTGCTTTGTAAACTTAAGCAGGCAAAGCGAAAGCTGGCATCACTTACAAGAGCATGTATGGAATCTTATATTCATTTCACAAATAAATGAAGGGTCAGACTGGCGCATGAAGGGAAATCTTACATTTCCTAGAACTACGATGCTGCAAACTGGTTGCCAAATAAAACCAGTCATATGCCTCAGAATGAAGCAGACATGAAAATCTGAATGACTGGTAGATGCACAAAATGCACTCCTAATTAGAAACTTCTTATGTGCAGACTCTAATGTTACCATTTGAGCTTTTAACCATGGTTATTGGGCTAATATGTTCTCTTTTATCTAGGGATAGGTTCATTTGGTTTTTATGTTGCTACTTTCCGTTCTATGATTGCTTCTCAGATTTGACTGATAATTAAAGTGGGAGTTTTTATAGCAAATTTTAGGACTAAGGCATATTAATGCATCTCCTATGTGAAGGAAGGTGTCTCCTGAGTTTTGATTTGTGTAATACTTTTAAAAGTTTAGTTTTGCAATTTAATTTGGAATTAACGTATTATTTCCCATTATAGCTTGGTTCTACATACAGCTTGTTAATATGGTAATATTTGTAATGCTGAGTCCATAGTTTTGAGAGGCAGGGCCAGATTCCGATCAGCCCCTGCACAAGTGTACTGCAGGAAGGAGGAGAGGATGAAGGGCTGTAGTCTCACACCTTTATAGGAACTAGCCAGAATCCCAATGAGGAGCATAAAGCCTGACGCTTCATCATTCACTGGTAGACTCTTGTGTCCTGGAAGAGAATGAGTTGAGGGATGGCATGAGGATGGACCCGCCACCCCCTAGTAGCATTGGCCAGCAGAGATGTCTGAAAATGAATTGCTCTGTTCTCAGTGTGTGTGCGATGGTGGCACCTTTACAATACTCACTCCCCAGGAGCTCCTGGGAGGAAATCTGTCTCACTGAGGCAGAATTCTTCCTGGAGAGTCCAGCTGTTTTGTACCTTGCCACATCCATCTAAATTGCCTGATCACACCTAGCACTATGTCTATCCCACTGCTTGCTGTATCTGTAATATTTGAGAGCATAATGTTGAAATATAAACAATACACAATAAACAAGAAAAAACAGATGAGGTTCAACAGGGACAAGTGCAGAGTCCTGCACTTAGGACAGAAGAATCCCAAGCATTGTTGTAGGCTGGCTAACTGGCTAAGCAGCAGTGCAGCAGAAAAGGACCTGGGGATTACAGTGGATGAAGAGCTGGATATGAGTCAACAGTGACCCCTGGCAGCTAAGAAGGTTAATGGCATAAAGGGCTGCATTAGGAGGAGCATTTCCAGCAGAGCTAAAGAAGGTATTATTCCCCTTTATTCAGCACTGGTGCAGCCACATCTGGACTATTTCATCAAGTACTGGGGCTCCCAGTACAGAAAGGATGTGGATGCATTGGTGAGGGTCTAGTGGAGGGCAACCAAAATGATTAAAGGGCTGAAGCACATGACCTATGAGGAGAAGCTGAGGCGTATGGGCTTATTTAGTTTGCAGAAGAGAAGAGTGAGGGGTGATTTGATAGCAGCCTTCAGTTTGTGAAGGGTGTTCTTAACAGGATGGAGAGAGGTTGTTCTCAGTAGTGATGGATGGCAGACCAAGGAGCAATGGTCTCAAATTACAGTGTGGGATGTCTAGGTTGGATATTAGGAAAAACTATTTCACTAGGAGGGTGGTGAAACACTGGATTGTTTTACCTAGATGGGTGGTGGAATCTCCATCCCCGGAGGTTTTTAAATCCCAGCTTGACAAAGTCCTGGCTGGGATGATTTAATTAGGGTTGGTCCTGCTTTGGTCAGGGAACTGGACTCAATGACCACCTGAGGTCCCTTCCAGCCCTAGGATTCAATGATTCTATCAATAGATAATACATACAGCCCACTTAAAGCCACTCAGGCAGGAAAAGGACATGAAGGCAGGCAACTGGAAGGCAAGAGGGTAACATATCCTTGTAAAGAATCCTTTTGGATCCCCTAGCAGGCAAAACTAATATAAAAGAGACTACCAGCAATACACAGATCTCTGTTACCAATATTCCCTTCTGGATACTCTCTCCTTACCCATCTATCAGCTCTGCTTCATGTCATATCTTGATCATTATGGGGCGACCCTTGGACTTTCTTTGGGCTGCATGGGAATAACTAAGGTGTCCCCTACAAAGGATCTAACTCATTGTGTAGTTATATTGACTTTTAAACAAGTCTGAAAGGTCATAACCATGGCTTCTGCTATGATTTTGAATTTGCTTGCATATTAGTTTCACTGCCGGCTGAATCCATGAGGCATTGTAAATGAGACGAGAGTCTGGCTCATAACTGCTAAGGTCTTTTTGTTCTCTATTGATACACCCTCACAAGGGGTGTCTTGGAGCAAGCAGGAGCTCCTAGGCAGTACCACAACACAAGAAGCAGATCTGACTGCAGTGTCCAGAGCCTGCTGTGGGGATGTGGAAGTTGCTCCAGATGAAATATGGTCCCTCTTTAGGACACAAGCAACACTTGTAGCAACTAAGTAGTGATTTCCCACCCCCTTCAGCCATTTTCCTGAAGGTCTCTGCTCTCTGTCTGGGTGGGAGATAAAATGATAGCTCTCACTCACCTCTGTAGTGTGTACCTAGTAGTGGTGAAAATGTGACACATAGCCAGAACCATTCCCCACCCTCAGCCTGCGAGCTAAGAACACTAAGTTCCATAGGGCCATCTAGGGGGCAAGGCTTCCCAGAAGAGGGGCCAACTCAGGAGATCAGTACGCTGCCTGTCCTGGTGAGTCCACAGGCTATGTCAACACAACAGTTTGGTGCCTGTGCCACAGCTGGCCTGTACTGCAGGGCTATGGATCTGGGGCTATTTAATTGTGCTGTAGGTATCCCTCCTTGGGCTGTAGCCGGAATCCTAGGATCTTCGCGCAGGCAGGGTCCTAGAACCTGGGCCAGCAATTAAAGAGCCTCTTTGCCTAAGCCCAGGGAACCTGATTCAGCTGGCACAAGCCAGCCATGTGCGTCTAACTGCAAGATAGCCAAAGCCATAAGTGGGCCCAACTCCCTCTAGAGCTCATCACATTTTATCTAGCTTTATTTTAAAGCTCTTCCTGGTTCTCTAAGACGGATTGGTAATAAGCATTGATGGCCTTTTATTTACTTCCAGCTCTTACCCTTTTGGTCCCAGTTTTGGACCCCAGTCCTGTAAATACCCACTAGTAACACAGCACTTACTGCCAACACAAGTCCTATAGACCTGAAAGTATTTGGAAGATTGGACCCTTTTCCCCTCAGTGCTCCCATTGTAACAAGGTGATATTTTTATTATATTGTGTGTGGTTTTATTCTGTTGTACAGAATGTTGGGCCCTCTATCGTGAGGGGCAAGAGGAATGAAATTTTATATTAGTATTTTACAGAGTGCACCTAAAGCTTCAGACTGGTACAGTTATTTTGGACCTAATTATCATCCTTTCTTACCCTGTACAAAGGCATCTCTAACAGAGCTGTCAGGATATTTTGGGTGACTCTTCACTTGAGTTCAGTAAGCAGTATCTGATTGTTAGACCCAGGAAAGTCTCTCTGAGTAGATGTGAAATCCAGAGGACACCAGGAAGTTCAAACCTGGTGTTTTTCATTTCAGACCTTCTCTCTCTTGATTTCTATAATTGCTAATCAGCTTTCTAATGCCTTGCCTCATTTCTAGTGGTTAAGGTCTCCTGGAAACATGAAGCTTTTCCATGGGCAGCATCTACTACAACAGTCTTAACCTTTCATTGGGTCGTTTTTCTGGCCAAAGCAGCAGGGCCATCAACAAGGATGAATGTGTGGAAAAGTTCAATACAAGCCAAGGTGGATACGTACTCTGTGTGGGAAATATTTGGATCCTTTCCCACAAAGTGAAATATGCTTTTCATTCTGCAGCCAGCACCTGCACACCGCACACCATTTGCATATTAGCTGCAGCAAGAGGTTTCTAAAGTGGTTTTCAGAGAATTACAGCATCAAATTAACGGCTGTTTGTTTTTGCCACAGGAAAAAATAAGCTGCTGCTGCTTCTAATAGTTCATTAACAAAAACAATTCTCCTCTGGACAAAAAGAGAAAGGAACAAAAATACCATTTGCTGACATTGTCATTCCCTGCTGCCCAATAAATAAACATAACAGCTATTTGTCACCATGGAAACATCTTCCATGGTCCAAAGCATGCAAAACACAGGTATCTGAGAAATCCAGAGGTCTGAGAAAATGAACAGCTATCTAGCCTGTTTATGTTGTGCCTGTCCTTTAAATGTTCTCATTCTGATTGAGGAGTTTGTTTGGTTTTCGCTGTCTTTTGCACAAACATATTTAGTCCAGAAAGGGCAACTTGTATCCTGGAGATATATCTAAAATATTTGCATAATATTCTACCTCTGTCAAGGATAGCTTCTCCCCCGCTCCCTTTCTTCTCCACGCCCCTTCCGCAGAAGAACTCTGAATTATTGGCTTACTAGAAGATTTACCTGGCATTGCTTAAGTACTTCAGTGCAGGGAGCTGGGGGTATAGGGAGGTGCAGGAGACTGGGTTGGGGGTGGGGAGATGCTCGGGGCAGGAGGCAAGGTGTGTGTGGGTGGGTGGGGTGCTGGGGTCAGGGAAGTGAGGGGGGTGTAGGAGTCATAGCAGGGTGCTGGGAGGTGTGGGAGGTCTCAAGGGCTGTGCTACACAGGCACTGGCTGTTCTCAGGGCTGGCCCAAGGCAGCTGGGGCTGTGCTGACCAGTGGGCAGCTGCTCCATGACTCTCTGGGGCTCTTGGGGCAATGAAGACCTCTTTCCGGGGCAGTGGAGGCTGCACTGCTCAGCAGGGAGCTGCTCTGCAGGCCTCTGGGGCTGTCAGGGTGGCAAGGACCACAGTTGCTTGCTGCCCCCTGTAGTCAGTCTGGGTTATAACTCTCCCTGTCACCTGAGCCCTCTCTTCCTATGTGATGAGAACAATCACATTCCAGGCACATCCCATTACCCTGGTACAACCACACACTCACCTTACTTTAAGTTATGATAAGAGGAAGCTGCAGATCAAATGTGGTGGTCCTAGCTTGTATTGTTTAGGAGAAGTTCTTGATCAAACAGTTTCTCAGACAGATGCACAAATTCTCTCAAATATCTTGTGGATTTGTACATTGAAAAAGGAGTTTCTTCCTCCAGGCACAATGAATTTCTTATTTCTATCTTATGGGACATTATTGAAAAGGCTTTTCCATGAACAACCTGTAGCCCAAGGTCCTCTGTTCTTCACAAGCAGCCTTGGAAACTATAAGCTGTGGGCTACAAACCATGGCATGTTGGGAGAACTTCCTGGTTTCTGCCAGGATGTACCCTCTTCCCGCTTGCAGGGTCTCAGCACTGACTGAGCTGGGAGCACGGAGGCAGCATGCAGAGAGGAGGCTGCTGAGCTGTAATCATGTTCTATGTTCTTTACAAAATAAAGCCAGTTCCTGGTGATCTGTCTGAGTGGGTCTAGTCTGAAGTACACACACTCTGACACACAACACAGAGCACACAAAGGAGCCTCAGTACAATTCTCCCAAAGTTGTGTAAAAAGTCACAAGGCTTCCCCTATGTTGAATGATCTCCTACTGAGCTAGTGAACGGGAGGGGCTCCAAATGTTAGGGTGTATTTGTATAAATCCATCGACATTTTTGTCCACATTTCCATTAAGACCCAACGCTTTTACAAATTCTACCAGACACTGGTTAAATAAGGAAATAAATGAGCATGGTACAGAGTCTCACAGCTGTTTACTCTTTGAATAGGACAGTCACAAGACCTAGAAAGCTGTTGCTGTCAGATATTTCTACCAAAACATGCACAGGTTGAACCTTGCTAATCCGGAAAACTCTCATCTGGCAACATCCATAATCCAGCAAGATTTTAGTTAGCTGGATGACCACTTGTCATGGGTGTGGCTAAGTTTGATATCTTTTGTCTTACTATCTTTTAATAATTCCTAACATCCTATTTGCTTTATTAACTGCCGCTGCACACTGCGTGGATGTCTTCAGAGAACTATCCACTATAACTCCAAGATCCCTTTCCTGATCTGTCGTAGCTAAATTTGACCCCATCATGTTGTACGTGTAATTTGGGTTATTTTTTCCAACGTGCATTACCTTACACTTACCCACATTAAATTTCATTTGCCATTTTGCTGCCCAATCACTCAGTTTGCTGAGATCTTTTTGTAGTTCTTCACAATCCCTTTTGGTTTTGACTGTCCTGAACAACTTGGTGTCATCTGCAAACTTTGCCACCTCACTGCTTACCTCATTTTCGAGATCATTGATGAACAAGTTGAACAGGATCGGGAATTGGTTAAAAGACAGAAAACAAAGGGTTGGAATAAATGGAGGGGAGTACTGTGTGCAGATGTGGTCTCCTCACCTCAAAAAAGGGCGACTAAGATGATTTGGGGTTTGGAACGGGTCCCATATGGGGAGAGGCTAGAGAGACTGGGACTTTTCAGTCTGGAAAAGAGGCGATTGAGGGGCGATATGATAGAGGTATATAAAATCATGAACGGTGTGGAGAAAGTGAATATAGAAAAATTATTTACCTTTTCCCATAATACAAAAACTAGGGGACACCAAATGAAATTGATGGGTAGTAGGTTCAAAACTAATAAAAGGAAATTTTTCTTCACACAGCACACAGTCAACCTGTGGAACTCCTTGCCGGAGGAGGCTGTGAAGGCCAGGACTCTATTAGGGTTTAAAAAAGAGCTCGATAAATTTTTGCAGGTTAGGTCCATAAATGGCTATTAGCCAGGGGTAAAGTATGGTGCCCTAGCCTTCAGTACAAGGGCAGGAGATGGATGACAGGAGATAAATCACTTGATCATTGTCTTCTGTTCTCCTTCTCTGGGGCACCTGGCATTGGCCACTGTCGGCAGACAGGATACTGGGCTGGATGGACCTTTGGTCTGACCCAGTATGGCCATTCTTATGTTCTTATGTTCTTATGAAACTGGAAAGGGTCCAGAAAAAAGCAACAAGAATGATCAAAGGTCCAGAGAACATGACTTGTGAAGAAAGGCTGAAAGTATTGGACTTGTTTAGTTTGGAAAGAAGAAGATTAGGGGGGGACATGATACTGGTTTTCAGGTATCTAAAAGAGTGTAAGAAGGAGGAGGCAGATAAGTTGTTCTTCTTGGCCTCTGAGGATAGAACAAGAGGCAATGGACTTAAACAGCAGCAAGCGAGGTTTAGGTTGGACATTAGGAAAAAGCTCCTCACTGTCAGGGTGGTCAAACACTGGAATAAATTGCCTAGGGAGGTTGTGGAATCTCCATCTCTGGAGATATTTAAGAACAGGTTACATAAATGTTTATCAGGGATGGTCTAGACAGTACTTGGTCCTGCCATGAGGGCAGGGGGCTGGACTTGATGACCTCTCAAGGTCCCTTCCAGTCTTAGAATTCTACGATTCTATTTTGTTACATGTGGTGAAAGTGATTTTTTCATATGAACGTATCTGAAATTTCCATTGGTTTGGATTACATTAGACAGGTTAGGGTGCCCTGCCAATTGCACGTATGAAAAGTGGGGCCTGACATAAAAAGTTTGTTCACCCATGCTCTAAGAAACAAGTAAGTAAAGGAAGTGTTGGTAATGCTGCTAGACAATATTGACCTCTCATAGTCCAGCAAATTCTCTTGTCCAGCACTGGTCAGGTCCTGAGGGTGCCAGATTAGAGAGGTTCAACCTGTAAATCCTTTTGGGGTCTTTAACATTGTCTTCCAGCTTGCCAACCTTAGTTAAACTGTTGTTCCTTCAGCATCATGGTCTAGGGGAACCTTTACAACCTGATCAAAAGTCCATCCAGTGAGTGAAGAGAGATTCTCCATGATTTTAGAGTGTTTTGAATCTGGTCCTAACATATTCTCATTTGTTGGGAATAATTAAAAAAAAAGTCATTTTAAGAAAGAGGTTGTTGAAAGGCTCACCATTAAACTACTTGAACAACAAGAAGTCTTTTGGCACCTTATAGACTAACAGATATTTTAGAGCTGGGTACCCAGAAGCCACCTGCTACAAGACAGGCCTCACAAGGAAAACAAGAAAACACCACTGACCATCACATACAGCCCCCACCTAAGGCCTCTCCAGCACATCATCAGTGATCTGCAACCCATCCTGAACAATGATCTTTCACTCTCACAGACCTTGGGATACAGACCTGTCCTCACCTACAGACAGCCTGCCAACCTTATACAAATCCTCACCAGTCACTACAAATCACAAAGCAGTGACTCTAGGCCTGGAACCAGCCCCTGCAACAGTCCTCGCTGCCAACTCTGCTCACATATCTACACCAGTGACATCATCATAGGACCTAACACCAACTATACCATCAGGGGCTCCTTTACCTGCACATCTACTAATATAATATATGCCATCATGTGCTGGCAATGCCCCACTGCAATTTATATTGGCCAAACTGGACAGTCTCTTCATAAAAGAATAAATGGACATAAATCAGACATCAGGAATGGTAAGGTACAGAAGCCTATGGGAGAACACTTCAATCTCCCTGGACACTCAGTGGCAGATTTAAGGGTGACAGTTCTGAAACAAAAAAAATTTAAAAATCAAATGGAGAGAGAAATCTCTGAGCTGCAATTTATTTGCAAATTTGACTCCATTAACCAAGGATTAAACACATACTGGCAGTGGGTCTCAGCTTACAAAGGCAGTTTCTCTGCTTTGGGTGCTAATAGCTTCCCATTAGACTCTGACAAAGGCTCATATCCCCCTGCCCCATCTGACTTGTTTTTGACTCTTTTGAAAAGTATTGTTGATACGGGGCCATTTCCACCTTGCTGAATAGACCTTGTCAGCTCTGGCCCTCCCTCTTACTGGAACCCCACTCTTTAAACACCCCTCTGAAACCACCACCCCCACTCATGCATCTGATGAAGCGGGTCTTTGCCCAAGAAAGCTTATGCTCCAAAATATCTGTTAGTCTATAAGGTGCCACAAGACTTCTTCTTGTTCTCCAAGCTACAGAATAACAAGGCTACTCTCTGATACTTGTCATTAAACTACTTGAAAATCTATGATAATACCTAGGAATTATTTCATTTGTTAGAGATGGGTATCATGCCAAAAAGCATGAACCCAAAACAAAATTCAGGTATGATATCCATCTAGCTTCAGGGAGGGTATAGATTTGAGTTTGGGTTCAGGCTCATCTTTAGCATCAATGCAAACTTCCTGCTGTTTGTTTCTCTTTTTATTGATTCTTCTCTTTCCAGCTTACATATACTGTATTTTATTTTCTCTGTTGATAGATTTCTTTCTTTGCACAACTAGATCCTGCCTTTTTAAATTACTTTTATTTCTCTTGAACACCTACTCATTTCTTTTGTAATGTGACCTTTGCTTTTTCATTCTGACCCCATTTTCCTCTAAGTCTGATGCTCCTCTCTTAACAATTGCACACTAGTTTACCTATTCATTGGCTTCAGTTCAATTATTTCTCATTTACCCCCACTCAGAGAAGAGAATTAGAATCTTTGCCTGCAAGGTGATTTATTTAATCCACACACATATTACTGACTTTCTTCTCTTGCACCATGATATTGTGCTCTATTGATTCCCCAATTTCTCTTCTCACTAGCTAACAATTATGTTTTCTCCAAAAGATACGATAAGAGTTGAATGCTGCCTCCTTGGGTAAAATTCTAGCATCCCTTTCACCATCCTTCCTTTATTTATTGTAAGGAAAATATATAAATCCTAAATAGTAATGGGGAACCCAGATGCCCTCTATGGTGAACACAAAACAGACATGAATGCAGGATGGTAACATCGTGGGTTAAATCCCTAGCTGTCACCTTTGGAAAGCTTGCCTAAAAGAATTTGGTGAGACCACATTAGGTAGCAAGTGAAAATAGATTTGCTAATCTCTCCCTGGCAAATCCAGAATTGAACTGGCAGAGGTAAAGCCAGTCAGATTTAGGTATGTTGGCCAAACTCAAGCTAATAGAAGCTTGTATGGCATTTGTGTGCACTATACTTGACTTCAGACAGGATTATTACTTCCACATGCATTAAAATTCATTCACTTTGACAATTTTTTATTAAAAGAGAAAAAAGCCAGAATAATGGGCCATTCTTTTAGCCTGTGATTAGGAAGCACTTGTTTATTTATAGGGCCATTGGTTGCCTAAAACCATTTCTTTTACATAATTGCTTCTTCAGATTGTTTGCTTATGTCAGTCAGAAAAAGTGTTTTGGGAGATTAAGCCATTTATACTTGTGCAAATCTGAGCAATAATTCAAATAAAGTAAGGTCAGTTTAAATGAATACTGTGCTAGCACTGGTATAAGTCTATTACATTAAAATCAGCGAACTAAGAATTTAAGAATCATGTGCTTCTAGGAAACCTCTTCCATTTACTAATTTATGTGACTGTCACACAAATGAGATGAAACTCCTCTAAAAACTGGATGGTATTTAATACTCACTGGAAGGTCAAACAAGAGTGACATGCAGTCCAACAGTAAGATATTGCTGCTGATGTTGGTCACTGTATCAAGCAAATAAGCAGGTGACTCAAAGACAAATGCAATAAATGAGGCTAGCTAGCCAGTCAATTCAAGGCAGTTTTATCCCAAAACTGTCACATTTGAAGAATATGAAACAGAATAATTATTATTTTGTGTTATACAACATTGCCCTTGCAACGTATCTGACAGCTCTGCCCAAACTCCTTATAGTTTCATTTTTCATTGCCAATAATCTTTAACAACATTTGTAAACAAGTGCATTTCAGCAGTCCCATTGGCCTTTGGATCGCAGGCTTCGATCTCTTTTTCTGCTTCAGGTATCAGCCCTCTTGTTTTCTAATTTATTCATTACTAGAAGACTTACCTGCCTTTGCCCAGTGCCAAGGCTGGTTCAGCACAGAGGGTGGGCAAGCACGTCTCCCACTGGCTTCTTCCCAGTGTCAACCTGGGCCAGCAGAGGCTGCATGGCCCACTCCCTGGCTATTCCCCAGGGCTGGCCCAGGGCAGTGGGGGATCACACGGCATGGTAGCCCAGAGACAGCCAGGGCTGTTGAGGGTCACGTGGCAACTGCTCCCTTGGGCAGCCCGGAGTAGCGGGATCTGTGTTGCCAGCCAGTGGCTGCTCTCCGGGGGCTGGGGCACTTGCTGCCACTCTATGGTCATTCATGACTTTAACTGTCCCCCACCTGCTTGCTGCCCTCACCGCATGGTCATTTATGAGTATAACTGTCTCGCCTATCACGTCCTTCCCTTTCCATTTGATGTGAAGTAATCACAATATCCTGGCACAACCATGCCCTTACCTTCGTTTAAATTATGCTAAGAGGAAGCTGCATGCCAAATTTGGTGGTCCTAGCTTTCACTGTTAAGGAGTTCTTGAAGAAATAAACTGACAGATGGACACATAAAGGTATGAACTGATGCACATATGCTCTAAAATCTACAGTAGATTTGTAAGTAATCAAAATTGGAGCAATAGTTTTCAGGTGTTTGCAAACTGCTTATGATAATTATTTGGTTGCCTAAATCAACCAGCAATGTCTTTGCTTCCCTTGTGAATGTCTGAAAGTTTTAAAATGAGAATACAGGCCATGAATCAGCAAAACCCTGAGGCACATTTGAAATTAAGCATGTGCTTCAGGGCCCTGCTGACTGAGGCCCATAACGAATAACAGAACAAACTGCAGGACATTTGGTTCAACACTCGTTTCTGCTAATGCCTGAATATTTCAGGAGTCTTGAACATATTCCTGAGTGAAAAACTAGTGAGATGAACTCAGGACCAGCTGTGGATTGAACTCTGGGCTCCGATCTGTGAAAGAATTCTTGAATCATCTTTTTTCCCCACAGATTGTTGGGGTGGGATTTTCTAAAGCTATTAAGTGAATTGCCCCACTGAATTTTAGTGCTCCAAAAATCACTTTGGTTCTTTTGAAAAATCTCATCCCTAGTCATTAACAGACTTCTCAGTATCTAACTGGAAGATAAATGGTGTACTATATGTGGAGCCTATGTGGCTTTTCTATAGGTGGTTCATCAAGATGAGACAACTCATAATTTGTAAACAAAATTGAGTTTCAAAGCATTTTCTTGATGCATCCTGCTTCAAATATCCCCTAAAATGTATCACTTAAAGCTAACATTAAAAGGAAATACTATTAGGAGGGCATAAGGTAAGCTCATTGAGTTGCTCAAATTGTATAACACAATGAATTGATATGGTAATATGTCTTTAGAGACCAGAAGTAGATAATAGAGGTGAGCAGAGGTTTTCTAACTTGGTTTTGGAAAGGCAAAAGCAATTTATCATTATGTTGCAACATTGGAGGAAAACATTTCTCATTTTTTCTGACTTCATTTGTGAAAAGCTTTTGGTTGCATTTTTAAAACATAAGCTTTGGGGGCTGGCTTTCTCTATATCCAGAATACAGTTGCAATTGAATTTAAAGACACTTTTTGGTGAGGGCAGGAGGAAGAATAGCCAGCAAATGTTTGATGTGTTAGGCTTGAATCCAGGGCTTGTACTCTTTAAAAAAGTTACAAAGCAGAAGGCTTTTTATTCAGTTGTTTAATTATCCACCAGTAGTGTAGGCAAGGAGGTGGAAAAGATGAGAAAAACCGCTGTTTTCCAAAACAAGACCCCAGTCCTTGATTTCAGTGAAAGCATGCATGATGAAACACAGGTTTCAGATTCAAATACAACCACTCTGCTACTAATGACTTATTGACTCCTTCCATGAATGCAAAATTTCTACCTTACTTTATTCAAGTCTTTTAATGTGCACTGTCTTGTATGGGATTATTTTTAACACACAAAAGAGACCAATTTTGAAGGAAAGTTAGATCTTATCATTGTGAAATCTTGTCTCACTGCTAGTTATGTATTAAGCTAAATATAGCTTACCTGTCCAACATTTTTTTCTCATCTAATATTTAATGAAACATTAAAGAAGAGATAATGAAAGAAAGGGAAATGTTGGAACTAAATCATCTCTATTTGGCCCCGGCACTCTAATTATTTGCAGCTATACTAGACTTTTTAAAATCATGTAATAGCAATTTAGAACAGAAAGTGAAGAAGAATATTAGATCCAACTGCAACTGAAGGAAAATTTTAACAAAGTAAAAGGCAAGCTCCCAAATTAGAATATGGTCAGATCCAGGACACAGGATTTAGTTTTGTGATCAATGTAAGTGACTTAGAGGAAAGGAGGAAGCATTTACATTAAAGAAGTAAGAATAATTATATAAATATACGCCAACTAACCCAATTGAGTGCCTATGCAATTTGATGTACTCTTTGATTTTTGTAACTGCAGGCAGGAGAAGATGGTAACAAAACTACCAGCTAAAATACATACTTTTGCATTGTATGTGCTCAGAATGGGGAGAAAGAAGAAGCTTTACCTCACATATAAGCTGTCACAAAATAGTCTCTCTTTGATGATGATATCTTTGGTCCACTTTATACCTACAGGAAGACTAATAAATTATGCTCCAAAAATGAAATAACAGCTCTAGGGTATTATGTGCATCAACATAAAATTAATTACAAGGCACATTTACATATTGAAGTACCAGTTTATTGACTAACTAATAACCTTTGACGAGACTTTGACATAACATTACTCACAAAGCTTATGGAAGCACAAAAATAATTTGCAATAGTGTACACAAGCTACTAGTGCATTCCAGCTATAACCACAGGCTCCTGAATCAGTCTGTCTCTCTGTCTTTCTCACTTTGTATTAATAGCATTTTGCATTGCTTGCTACAAAATTCTGCAAGAGGTGACCAGCAATACAAACCTACATATTCTAAAGGCTCTGCCAGATGAACTCCAAGTAGAGAAACTGCTACTTCCATGACACTGACAATCAGAAAGATAATAACTTTCATGTTTACCTTCATTCAAATGTTTACTGATTATATCAAGAAGCTATGCCACACATTCTCTAAGAAACTGAGGAACCCCTTGATCAGTATCTTGTATGGCAAGCTGGAAAGGATCAAGAATGACTTCTCTGAACTTGAAACTTTCATCAATAATCAAGCTTCCACGCAAGACCCTACAGAGCAGGACTTTTCCTACACGAGACAAGAAATCTATAATACACACTTCCACTCCCTACAAAAAAGAAAGGACAATAAACTATCTAAATCACTTCATGCCTAAGGACACTACCATTACAACAACTACAACACACCACATAATATTGTTAACCTTTCAAGCTACAAACTCAACCCAGCTGAAGAGAGTCTCTCTTATCCTAGGGTCTTTCTTTTTGCCCCACTGCTTCCACGAACCTAATGCAATTTTGTGGTGATCCCAAGGCCTTCTTTCGTTGTCTCCATCTAAGAGAATACTTTCAACACACCAACACCAAAAGAAGAAGAATTTTATGTGGACTCCCCCTGACAGGCATAGTGACAGTCTAGATTTCTATATACAATGTTTCCGCAACCGTGCAGACTGAAATTATATGCAAACAACACCAAATGAAATACAATCTCAACTGTGCTGAACACTGTGCTGTCCAGAGTCTCAAAAATAACTCAGACATTATAATCAAGCCGGCTGACAAAGGGGGTACTATCATCATCATGAATAAGTCTGACTATGAACAGGAGGTAGCCAGACAACTATCCAACACCACATTTTACAGACCTCTTTCCAGAGATCCTACTTTAGAATTCCAAAAGAAACTACACATTCTACTTAAAGAACTTCCTGCCTCTACTTGAGACCAAATTCACTTCAACACACCATCTGAGCCCCGACCTGGATTATTCTATTTACTGCCTAAAATCCACAAACCCGGAAACCCAAGATGCCCTATCATTTCAGGTATTAAGTATCAGAGAGGTAGCCGTGTTATTCTGTAGCTTCGAGAACAACAAGAAGTCTTGTGGCACCTTATAGACCAACAGATATTTTGGAGCATAAGCTTCTTGGGCAAAGACCCGCTTCATCAGATGCATGAGTGGGGGGGTGGTTTCAGAGGGGTATTTAAAGAGTGGGGTGCCAGTAAGAGGGAGGGCCAGAGCTGACAAGGTCTATTCAGCAAGGTGGAAATGGCCCAGTATCAACAGTACTTATCAAATGAGGAAAAAACAAGTCAAGGTCAAAAACAAGGGGGATGTGAGCCTTTGTCAGAATCTAATGGGAAGATAATAACCCCATTAGACTCTGACAAAGGCTCACATCCCCCTGTCTGATCTGACTTGTTTTTTCCTCTTTTGATAAGTACTGTTGATACTGGGCCATTTCCACCTTGCTGAATAGACCTTGTCAGCTCTGGCCCTCCCTCTTACTGGCACCCCACTCTTTAAATACCCCTCTGAAACCACCCCCCCACTCATGCATCTGATGAAGCAGGTCTTTGCCCACGAAAGCTTATGCTCCAAAATATCTGTTAGTCTATAAGGTGCCACAAGACTTCTTGTATTTCAGGTATTGGCACCCTTACTACCAGACTGTCCAGCTATGTAGACTCCCTCCTCAAACCCTATGCCACCAGCACTCCTAGCTATCTCCGAGATACCACTCACTTCCTGAGGAAATTACAAAATATTGGAAACCTCCTAACAATTCCATCCTTGCCGCCATGTATGCAGAGCCTCTCTACACCAATATTCCATATGAAGATGGACTACAAGCTATCAGGAATACTACCCTTGATGTTCCCACAGGAAATCTGGTGGCTGATCTATGTAACTTTGTTCTCATCCACAATTATTTCCAATTTGGGGACAATTTATACCTCAGATTAGCGGCACTGCTACGGGCACTCACATGGCCCCACAGTATGTTAACATTTTTATGGCTGACTTAGAACAATAATTCCTCAGCTCTCAGACCGTTACCCCTCCTTTACTTATGCTACATTGATTACATCTTTATCAGTTGACCCACGGTAAAGAGACTGTGGAAGAATTCCACATAGATTTTAACAACCTGCATCCTACCATCAATCTCAGCCTTGACTATTCCACTTGAGAAATACATTTCCTGGATACCACAGTACAAATCACTGATGGCCACATCAACACCACTCTCTACCTGGAAACCCACGGACTGCTACACTTACCTATATGCCTCCAGCTTCCACCCAGAACACACCACGTGATCCATCATTTATAGTCAAGCCCTTAGATACAATCTCATCTGTTCCAATCCTACTGACAGAGACTGAAACCTTCAAGAATTCTACCAAGCATTCATACAACTTAATTACCCACCAGGAGAAGTGAAAAACAGATTGATAGGGCCAGACAAATACCCAGAAACCAGCCACTTCAAGATAGGCCCAAGGAGGTCAATAACAGAACACCACTTGTCATCACTTATAGACCCCAAATCAAACCCCTGCAACACAGCATAAAAAACCTACACCCTATTCTGGATCATGATGCTGCACTTCAGAAGGCCCTAGGTGATGGGCCAGTCCTTTCCCATCGACAACCTCCTAACCTAAGAAAGATTCTTACCAGCAATCACAGGCTACATGACAGTAATACTAATCCTGGAACCTTTCCTCAAAACAAACCCTGCTGCCAACTTTGTCCACATATTTATTCTGGGGATACCATCACTGGACCTAAACATGTTAGTTACAAGATAAAACACACATTTTCATGCACTTCCAGCAACATTACATATGCCATTATATGCCAACAATGCCCTGCCACTATGTACATTGGACAGCCTGGGAAAAACCTTCACCAAAGAATAAATGGACACAGAGCAGACATCAAAAAACTCAGTATACATAAGCCAGTCAGTGAATACCTCAATGGAGTAGGCCATTCTGTTAAAGACTTGAGAATTTGTGTCCTGGAGCAAAAAAAATTTAAAAACAGATTAGAGTGAGAAATTTGTGAGTTGGAATTCATATTCAAATTCAACACATTAACGTGGTATGAAGAGAGACATCAATTATCTCATGCATTACAAGGACTACTTCCCTTCCTTTGAATCATAGAATCATAGAACACTAGGACTGGAAGGGACCTCGAGAGGCCATCGAGTCCAGCCCCCTGCCCAAATGGCAGGACCAAGTACTGTCTAAACCATCCCTGATAGACATCTATCTAACCTGTTCTTAAATATCTCCAGCGATGGAGATTCCACAACCTCCCTTGGCAATTTATTCCACAATAATAATTATAATTATCATAATTATCTCATAATTATCTCATGCAGGACAATTAACATCCCCCCACCCCTCATCCCTCTCCTATGTATTTGATTTGTCAGTTTTTATTGCGATTTTTTTGGGGGTCCTCTGTCCTATACATGTCAATCTGTATTGGAAATTAGATTGATTTGATGAAGTGGGTCTGTCCTATGAAAGCACATCACTGAATAAATCATTTTGTTGGTCTTTAAAGTGCTACATTTCTGCTGTTTTGTTGTGTCAGCTTAAAAATGTTAAAGGTAAATACTATACTGTGATAATTCCTTTCGGAAAATTAAAAATACTTAGGAAAAATAACAAAATGGTTTTATGTAGCCACTTTCCCCCAAAGACAAAGCACTTTACAAATATTAGTCAAGCCACACAACATCAGGGTGAGATAGGTATATGTTATTGTAACAGTTATACCAGTGGGTAAACTGAGGTACCAAAAGATTAAGTGTCCTGCATGTATCACAAACATAGTCAGTAATAAAACCCATCATTACTGTTTCTGTGTGCTAACCACTAGATTACATTGCTTCTACTTCACCTTCTGATCAAACAAAAGACTATTTAATAAATTGCTTTAATAAAGCTTCAGACCATTGAACCCCACAGACTGCCAAATGATAAATGGCCTGCTTCAAAGATACATTCATAATCAAATCATAAGTATAATTCAGTTTAATGCTGTCATTGTTCTTCTGTGTCCCACAAACATGCCTGGTTACCATTCGCTGTGCTTGTATTTTCAAGGAACTGAAAGGTCTGGTCTTCCATAAGACAAGATGGGAGCTATCCTGTGTAGTAACTTCAGCATTATCAGCAGATGCACAAAACACACACTGACATATCTGTTCACAGACTGGGGTCCTGTAGGAACCCTTCAAAAATTTTCCGTGATTCAGAGTTAGCTGTCAGTGTCTCTGTTGATTTCAATACATGGAATAAATTGGTGCTGGGATATGAAAATGAAGCTGCTGGTTCTCGGAAGTCACTTCGAAGCAAAGAATGCTGCTCATCAAGGAGAACCCTATGTAGAAAATGGCTCAAGAAAAAATAGTGGCAATAGCGCATGGGTTACACCAGGGAGAAATTCCCACAGAAGCATCAAGGGCCAGAGCCTCAGCTGATGTAAATTGGTGTTGCTCTGTTGACTTCGGTGCGGGCACATCAGTATATACAGATTGATGACCAGTGTCTAAGACTGTATTCCTCTGAATTATTGAAGCCAGCTGATAGGAGCTAGCCTAACTTAAGGATTCTCCGGGGGTTAAAGCAAAATGGAGTTAAAACACAAACCACAGTAGATATAACGGCCATCCAAGACCTCCTTTACTGGAGTATTAAGACATCTCCACTCCAAGCCTTGGACATGACCCATTCCACTCTAAAGTATTAGTTTTTTTCACCACCTTAAAAATAAGATGCATGATATATCCCAAGAGATCTGTGAGCTACCAGACCCTTGTGCTCTCCTGCTTAGCCAAACTGCAGTCCATACTGCAGATGTGGTTAAAGGGATGAAACACTTTTCTGTGATAAAACCTGTCTTTAGCCGAGAAAGAAGCTCTCCAAATTTGTTCCAAGAACTGGCAAAGCTAAACTTATTATTTTATTATTGGTATGTAACCAGCAGTACTACATCCATATGCACGAGGGAACTTGTAGTTTGCACCAACTGGATGCTTGTTGATAGCTGCATGCTAGAATTTACTCCCCAGCTGGTGCATGTTAATACACTGGTATAGATGTCATCCCATCCTACTGTCTTCTAGGGAATGTGAACAAAAGGACAATAAATCAATTACTTTAAAAGACAGGACAAAGGAAATATTTATACCATGCAAAATTAGCCAGTGGGGCTTGGGTAAACTGAGGTGCCAAGTAGTTAACTGTTCTTTATGCTTATGTGCTTTACTGTTGGTGGTGATGGGTTGCTTTGTTTGTTTGTTTTAAATATGACTAAATTAGTACCAGTAGCCCAGAAATTCTTAACTATATTAGCTGCAAACCAGTAGAGCAGAAAACTAGAGGAAGGTTAGGAAACGAAGTTTATTTTCCACTTTCCAAGAGAGTGGTTTTGTTTGGTTTAATAAACAGTGCTGAGGAAAATCATGGGCTGAATGCTATATATACATTCTTCTTTTTTTGCGGGAGGGGTGGGGTTGGAGCTCAGAGTAGCAGTTAACAATTAGCACAATTATTTTCCGAATTAGAAGAACCTTGACAATGGATATATTATATATTGCTGAACTAGGCCAGACAGAACTGCGGGCCTGGCTCATAAAGTGCAAGAAGCCAGTAGATCTGTTCCTCCAAAAGAAAAATGATGACTGCAACTTATAAATCAATGAGAAACTGCAGTGGGAAAAGCCCATCTAATACTTTGGAGAGACATCTCTGAAACTCATCACAAGCCAAAGTTCCTGTTGACTGGTCAATATTGAACAAAGTGTTCTATTTAGTCTAGTCCTTATATCACACTGGTCCAGTATGAAAGGAACAAAATAGTATCTTTTCAGACCATTGGCCTCCCCTGAACATGGTCATTTATCCCTCTCCTGGATGTGTCTCCTTAGGAAGTTGATCCCTGATCATTCTGAGAAACAGTAGGCCACTCTTTGCTCACCTACCAGGAGATCAGTTCTAGTGCTGTGCAGCATTCCAATCCATGGTATACATTTTACAGCACATGCAGTACAATGAGGCTAATTGGCTGTGTTCATTTACTGCTTGTATTACAGTAGTACCGAGAGGCCTCTGTCAGGATGGGGCCCTCTTACACTGGACACCAGAAAAGCGGAAATTAAAAGACAGTCCCTATCCCAAAGAATTTAACACCTCCCCCACCTTTTTTTTTTTTTTTGTAATTTCTAAGATTTGGGTAATTCCCTTTTAATAGTGTTTGGGGCCTTATTTTGGCCTGCCTGTCTATTGTTGCAGAAGCCACCAGAACCTAACAAAGCATTAGTACTTTATTGTTGTATTAGGACCTAAAGGGCCCCTCAAGTGCCTAAAGGCTATTGTGCCAGGGCTTAAACAAATGGATCAGGAGATGTCCCCCTCCCCGCCTCACACACACCCACACTCCAGGCACCTGAATAGACTAGACCAGGGGTCAGCAACTGAAGTAGCAGGAAGAGCCATTTTTTTCAAATTCAGTAAAAAAACTCAATAATTCAAGAGCTGCAATTCATGTGAATATAAGATGATCCTTAATAAATAATATCAAACCAGACTTTTTGTAACCCCTATTTTAAGAACAGTGCACACACAATGTTTTGTAATACAACAAGAAGTCCTGTGGCATCTTATAGACTAACAGATATTTTGAAGCATAAGCTTTTGTGGGCAAAGACCCGCTTCATCAGATGCATGAGTTTGCCCACAAAAGCTTATGCTCCAAAATATCTGTTAGTCTATAAGGTGCCACAGGACTTCTTGTTGTTCTTGAAGATACAGACTAACATGGTTGCCTCTCTAATATTTTGTAATGTGTTACATCCTTACTACAGGATGTTCACAAACTTTTTACATACTCTATTTCCTCATATTTTATATGTGTGTTTGTACCACTGTCTTCCTGACTTTCACTCCTGAACCTTCTCTCTCTCTGGAAGATGCCAGGGGGACTTATCAAAAGTTTCAAGATCATATATTGTTTGCTATTTAGATATGAGTTGTTCATTTTGGGGTTTTTAGACATTCTTCTTGGACTGAGCCATCAATCAATCACTCTCATCTTCTATGATGCCACTGGTGAGCAACTAAACCAATCCTTGAGCTGCAGATGTCACATAAAAAGCCTCCAACTGCAGGCATACTTTCTTTTCAGATCCTAGGCTTCTCCTGTAGTACCAGGATACACTGGCTCTCAAAGCGATTAAGAGCCTGAGCAGTGGTTTGCCTCCAGGACAATCTATCCTGAACTAGAGCTTCCATATCACTGGGAAATATGCTGCATGACTTCATGGCGGCCTTTAAGGCATCTTTATAGCCCTTGTATTGCCCACTGATGGCTTGCTTTCCATGAGCAAGCTGGCCACAGAAGACCATCTTTTGTATCCATGTATCAGCCATTCAATTGTGACAAAGCCAGCAAAACTGTCAGTTCATAAGCATTGCTTCCATGCCCATGATACCACACAGCTTAAGAACATCCATGTTAAAAGTTTTGTCCCCCCGAGTTCACATCGGCAATCTTCCTCAGACAGCACACATGGAACTGGTCGAGTTTCAAAATATGGTGGTGATATATTGCCTATGACTCTGAGCCACACAGCAGCATATTCAGAACAACTGCCTGATAAGCTGCTACCTTGGTATGTAGTTTAATACCATGGTCATTTCATGAGCATTTGGTCAATTTTCCAAAGGTTTTGGCTAATTGAGCAGATACATCATGATCCGTGTGTAACACCAACAGACCCAGGTTGCTGGCCCCAGGGATAGAGCATGTGGTAGTGTGCAGGGCTTTAGACCCTCTGCTTGCAGGGTCTATCCCTGGGGCTGGCAACTCAGGTCTGTTGGCACTACAGCTGGTGCATTAGCCAGGAAGAACTGCTGGAAGGTCTCAGAAGCTCAGCTTGTGCTTCCCTCAGCCTTGGGAAGCATGTAGTGCCCAGAGGCACTAAGACCTCATCTGGGGTGAGTGAAGTCTCTGCTCTACGGCCTCAGCTGAGAGACAGCTAGCCTTTAGCTCACGTGGTAGATTGCAGGGCTTTAGACCCAATGCTCGCAGGCTCTATCCCAGGGCCGGCAACCCAGGTCTGTCAGTGTTACGCATGTTTTTCCTAGAGGACACTGCCAAGATACCAGAACTTGTCAACAGCAAGGCTGAGACATAACTTCTGTCTTTTTGAGGCTTACTGTAAGTCCAAAGCAGTGAGCAGAAGTAACAAAGTGATCAAAAAGTTCCTGTGCTTCCTTCACTGAATGAGCCAACAATGCATAGTCATCAGCACACAGAAGGTGACTGATAATTATGGTAACCATGTTAGTGCGAGCCTGAAGTCTCCAGAGATTGAAAATACTGACGTCTGTTTGGAACTGAATAGGTACGCCCAATGGTCCGTCCTTAAAAGCAACTAACAGCATAATTGAAAAGTAGATGTTGAACAGGAGAGAAGCAGGGACATATCCTAGCTTTGTACCGTTTGATATTTCACAGGGTGCTGATGTTCACTGTTTATTGATAATCAGGAGTTTTGTTTTGTTTGTACTTTGCAATGATGGGAGTCACAAAGAAGTCCTTAAAGAGCCTCATGCGGCTCTGGAGCTGCAGATTGCAGACCCCTGAACTAGATAGACTTGGACTGGGGGATTGGTTGGAACAAACAAGCAGAGTGAGCAACGTGATGGCAGCAAACAGCGTGTAAGTCCTATTTATATTTTTACAGCTCGGCAGGGCTGGAAGAGTTGCTCTTAGGAAGGGATCAGCTAAATATAAACAAAACCGAAGGGGGAGAAGGGATAAAGGGGAGAGGAGAAGAGGGGGAAGGGGCAGTCGGAGTAAGTGAAAGAGAGAGAAGGGGAGAGGTAGAGCAAACAGCAAAACAAGACCAGGCAGAGAACTTCCAGGCAACCTTGTAGAAAATTCTGTGACTGTGTGGAGGTGCAGAGGTCCCTGATTTGGCTGCTTTGGCCCCTACTGGCTGGAGTCTCTGGCCACTCCTTTCTGCAGTTTATCACAAGCAGAGAGAGAGACCATCTGAGTCTTACTGACCTCAGTGTGTGTGTGTGTGTGTGTGTGTGTGTGTGTGAGACAGAGAGAGAGAGAGAGAGAGAGAGAGAGAGAGAGAGAGAGAAAGCAGGTCTCTGCCTGCAGCAAAGGAGTGATTAAGAGAGTAGCGACCCCTGGTGGGGTCTTTTACCCCCTGCCCCTTCTGAGTGACAGTCCCTGCCAGTGGGCCAACAGCCACTGTGGCCTCCAGGGCAAAGTGGGAGAGAGTCCGGCCCCACGCCTCCACAAGGGACAGGGCCAAAGGCAGACGTGCAGTGAACCCTTAGCACTGCCTGTACTGCGGAAGTGGGTTCCCCTCACTGCCACACAGAGTGGTGGAGCAGAGCTGTTGTGGCCGTTCCAAGGTCCTGGAGCTCGGCATCTGCTGCATCCGTCCCCGTCAGCTGGCCTTGTATGCCTGAATATTGTTAGTTAATATGGTTATTTGAAGCCCAGTTGTCTCCATGTGGCCTCCTCATTTTGTTAACGTTGCATAAAGAGTCCAGACACTCCCATGGCGTTCTTGCCAGCAAGTTAAAGAGGTATGGATTGGATAAAACTACTTCACCAGGGCTACATCTGCACGAGAGAGTTTTGTCAACAAAACTCTCGTTTAGTTGACAAAAACTCGCGGAGAGGCCACACGCAAAATGCATACTGTTGATGGTAAATCAACAGAATGTGGCATTTTTGCTAACAGCCTTCTGCTTCTCTTCCCCACAAGGCAAAACACCTTTCTTTACAGAATATGTCAACAAAAAAAGCTGTGTGGATGCTCTGGGAGCCCTCTGTCAACAGACAGGGCTTCCAGGTCTCTGAGCAGCCCTGTCTGTTGTGCTTCCAGTTGGCCATTCTGTCAAGAGAGCTGCTGGGCAGTCCTACTGCTCTCTTTTGACGGAGCAGATTGCTTTTCCATCCATCTTCATGTGTGGCCACAATCTGTCAACAGACGTTTTGTCAGAAGATATCTTCCAACAGTAACTTCTGTCAACTAATCGCTGTAGTGCAGGCATAGCCTAGGAGAGTGGCGAAGCTCTGGAATGGGTTACCTAAGGAGCTTGTGGAATCTCCTTCCCCAGAGGTCTTTAAGTCTCAGCTTGACAAAGCCCTGGCTGGGAAGATTTCGTTGGGATTGGTCCTGATTTGAGCAGAGGGTTGGACTCAATGACCTCCTGCAGTCTCTTTCAACCCTATCATTCTATAAACTGCCATGCTGTCTGGAGTGGATCAGGATTGTGACTGACAGCCTCAGGGCAGATGCTGAATAGCAGAGGAGACACCCCAAACTGGTGGTATGTTCTGTAATTAGATTCTGCCAACCCAATAACAAATGTGAACTCCTGGATCACTGTAACAGCCCTATCCAGGAATCATAGACAGTTCCCTTTTTTATCTTGCCACCTCGGCAAACTGGGCTTAATGACAAATGGTCACTTGAACCAAAACTCACAAAAGTTTCAGACAAATGATCAGTCACTTACCCCAAGTCAATTTGTACCAAGGATCTCACACTAAAGCCAGTGCTGGTAGTCTAGCCTACAGTAACCAAAGTAAGCATTTGTTGCTGGGTAAAAATAAATGAGATTGTTATTTACAGATGAAAGCAGGCGACATATACACACGAATGTGTACAGCCTATTGTTCCAAAGGAGGGCAGAGATGCATTAATCTGGCAGCACTGACTGTCTTTTAGGGCTAACAAAGACTGACCCTTGGTATTTGTGCTTTTGTTTCCTAGCTCCAGCCTTGCGAGGGTCAGCAAAGAGAGGAAAGATTTTCACATCAGAGGTCTGTTTTTCCTTCTCCCATAATTTAAGAGGATGGGACGAGCTTCCTTGCATGGCGCAACCTTCATAGGCAAGAGAGGTCCATTAGGACAGACTTTGTAGCCTGATGCTTTACAGTGGCACAATTAGTTTTGATAGTCCTTCCTGCTGGGCGGCGGTGGGGGGTGGGGTGGGGGAGGGGAGCTTCTCCTGCCTGAATTCAGAGCAGGCGTTTTTAGGGTTATAAAACAAAACTCACATCTCGCCTTACAACGTGGGATGCAGCCATTACAAGTGAGATGAGTGCATGCAGGAGCATGCAAGCATTTTACAGAGTCTAAACACTTCCTTACAAGTCTAACACAAATCCTGCGCAATACTAACATCCAAGGAGAGGGGTCTGGCTTCTGGCTGTGAGTTTGTCATTGCTTAGCTGAACCTACAGACTTTGCAAGAGCAAACGCCTGATCCACTAGCAGCCCAACGACTTCTATCAAGCAGGCCCAGGCTTAGGGCAAGGTGAGCAAGCCAGATGCTTTGAGTCTCATGCCTCTGGAGCCCCATGCTCCAACTGACTATAGCATCCACTGCTCATTGCCTGGGCAAAGCTGCCAGTGTGCCATCTTGGACCCCACACACTCACTTGGCCCCGCTGGCCTAGCTCTGCTTCCAAGCAAACAAAAAATGGGGTTCACACACCAGCCATTTTCCAGGAAGAGCCACTATTTTCACAGGACAACATTGTAAAACCAATCCAGTGTTTCATGAAACAGCTAAGGACAATTTCTCATGGCTCTGAAGTATCTGGATTTAACATCTGGTGTGGATAGTGCTAGGTCAATGGCAGAAGCCATCATCAACAGAGCTACCAGCTCTTGGGGAGGTGGAATACCTCTTCTGGTGAGAGAACCTCTCCTGTCAGCTGAGGTAAAGTCTGCACTGAAACGTTGGAGGGGTGCTGCTGTGGTGCTTGAAGAGTAGACATACCCTTATTTATCAAAATCCATATACAGGCTCCTATTTAAAATCAGCCCCACTTTCACCCCTTCCAGGGGACTTGTGGCTCTTCAGCACGTCTGAAGGTAAGAGACTAAATCAGTTATTCAGTCTTTCTCCTTGGTACTGAGACAATCAACAGAGTAGCCCAGCCAGCTGTGATGATCTGTCTTCCCATTTAAATGTTATCTTCCCAAGTTTCTTTGCCTTCCAGCTACCCTTGATCTTATTTTCCCCAATGCCCAAAAGGCTAATTCATTGTTCATTATATTTCCAAATATCCGAAGAAGTGGGTCTGTCCCATGAAAGCTCATCACCTAAGAAATTATTTTGTTAGTCTTTAAAGTGCTAAAAGACTGCTGGTTTGTTTTGTTATATTTCCAGATGACATACCTGTGACCAATGTTCCCTCTAATTTTTTTTCATCCATGGGCAGAATAAATTTTGTTATGTGCACTGAAGCACATGAGGAAGTATACCAGCAGTAGACACTGGCTGGCTGTGGGCAGCTATGGGTAAACTGCTAATCAGATCTACAGCATTTGAATCTCTCCTGCTTGGCCGTCCAAGTGCACAGCATACAGGGAACACTACTCATGACCTCTGTTTTATCCTTCAAATTTCAGCATGACCACCCCCTCACATCTCTCGTTTATGTCCTAGACAAACAAATCTACTTTTTTGTCATCCCCTGTTGCAATTAGTTCAAAGCTCTGGCAGCGTTCATTCTGTTGTTTTAATCTACTGTATTCTGGGGAATGGAGTATTCAGACATGCACAATTTATTTTGAGGATTTCTGATTTCTAAGATGCATTGAAAGAAGAAAAGCTGAAATCTTCAGCAATAACTGAAAATGTCATAAAAATTCTAGGCCCTCTGAATGCCTATAGGAGAAATTTGATCAAACAAGTCACCAGTCCAAAATATACAGACAGACCATCAACAATGGGAGAACATTATCCTGTTTATTATGCCATAAAAGGGTTATGAAGAACAATCCTATTTATTCTTAAACTACAGTTCCAAAACCCTCCAAATACAGCCATGTCCACTAGCAGCTAACGAAGATGGAATATCACCAGGTCAAGAGTCTTGAAGTTTATTATACTTTTGAATTGTAGTTGATTTAAAAATAAACACAGGTGTAGAATGCAAACATATTTTTCCTTCCATTACTGTAAATCATACTATTGTTCTATTAAAAGTATTTTCCAAGAGAACAGCTCAGAAAGTAATTTGCTCTTTGATCGTGTGTGGTGCGTTACTAGTACTTTAGTTGCATATTGCAATTTTAAAATGCTTTAACTTTATGGACAATGGATGGGCTTATGAAAATGCAAGCCATTGGAATAAATCATCCTTCAGTAATGAAAAAAAGAGATTGATATAATTTTTATTTGTCAGGCTATAATGATGTCACCATCCATTTATCCTCTGCACTTAAAGGTTGAAATCATTCAACAAATCTCTCCTGAACCACATACATCTGTTGCTTTAATGGTGGCTACAGCAAAGCTTTCTGATTAGTTCACACATCATTCATCAATTAGAATGGAAGGTAAAAGTTATTTCTCCTACCCACAGTGCTTCATTTAAAAAATAACCTTTAATGAAATGAATGACAGCAGAACCTAGAAAGAAATAAGATGAGACACACTGTAAAGGAGGTCACTTTTTGAAGGATTCTGCCTCTTTTTTTTAGGGTGAAGGAAAAGGAGAAGTAATGCAGGGATGTAAATCTGCTGAGAAATTTGAACTAGTTCACTGCTTTATAGTGTATCCATTAATACAATTCAAAATACATAGCATGTTGCACACAATTTTACCCAAAAGGTAACATAACAGTACAAAGACTTCTTAGCTCTTATCCAGTGATGTATATGCAAAGGTCTCATTGAGCTTTGCAAGTACTAGTGAACTAATTCTTACAACACCCCTGTGAGGTGGAGGGTATTATTCTCATTTTACAAATGGGGAAACAGAGCCACAGTTAGGTTTAATGATTCGTCCAAGGTTGCGTGCGCAATTTACAGCCAAAACAATATAGTCTATTAAGAGTGCCTTGACAGCATCTCAGAAGTGCTTATGCTCAGGGGCTCTAGGACACAAGGTATTCAGACTGTATTTTGCACTAAGTTAACTGAAGGGACTACTCCTGCATTACCAGCAGGATGGCCATCATCCCACAATGGGCCTCTTCTATCTCATATGTCTGTGATCACCAAAGTAGTCATGAAAAAAAAGTTGTTTAATATTCATCAAGCTGAGTTTTCATGGTACCTCTGGGTTACACAGCATGCAGAACACACTGCTCACAAATGGGGGATTGTAATCTCAATCATGCTTGCGTTGCTCCCATTTGCTCTCTATCAATTCGAATGGCTTGGTGATAACCTTGGATGATTTTAGTAAAAATCCTTTATAAACAAGACTTTTGAGTCAGTGGAACAAGAGAGGTTCTATATTATTACCTCTTTCTGTCCAGACATGCATTTGTATGAGCGGTGACTTTCCACAGTTACAAGCACAAGTTAGTCTGTACAAACTACATTTTAGGAGCTGACAGCAAAGTTAACATGAAAGTTCAGAGATGCTGAAGAATTCAAATGCACGAAAGAGGTAGCAAGAGCATTGCTAAATGGAGGCAGTGAATTATGTATCCATGAAATATTAAAAATGCAAAGCTGACTCTATTTGCATTTGGAATGCCCCCTAGCTGTTACTGAGGAGGAGGAAATTGCTTTATGCTGAATTCAAGGGCGTACGACTTAGTGGTGTATTTAAGTCATAGAGGACTATCACTCATTTTTATTCTACCACTTAACTTGTGCTTATGTAATCTGTTTGGTAGCCAAGTCAGCTGTCTTATTATTTTCAATCACCAGAAAAGAATATATAATTTAGTCATGAAATCTTGATTTCTACCTGCTCTGAGGTTTCACCAAACAATAGTTCCACATGTAAATAATCATGAGCTGCCATCAGCCCTGGGCGATTCGAATAGCACTGATGGGCACCACTCTCTGGAAATCACTTTTTGGTAATCAGGAACCATGGTTGAATTTATTCTCCAGGTTGGGAATATGATGGACACCTTGGAACAAATGAATGCAGCACCATCAGCTGGTTTAACTGCAGACAAGTACCACATTCCCGTTCACTAGAGAAGGGTAAATTACCAGTGCACAGGAATCAAGACATGTGAGGTCTCAATTAATAACAACAGGTGAAATCCCTGACACCACTGATTACGTTTGGCTGTGTGCCAGCCCCAAATTGGATGAGTGTGGATTGTGCAAAAGCCCCTTAATTAAAGGTCCCCCTCAAGCCAGGGAGATCTAAAAGTGGACTCCCTGCCCAAAGTCACTGGTGTGTCTATGCCAGTATTAACAGGAGTAAAGTCTTCCTCAGAGCACTGGCAGCAGAGAGTTCACCAACAGAGTAAGTTACAGCGGTGCAAAAGCAGTAGAGAGGCAGCACATCCCAACAACAGGGGGATGGAAGGATGGTGGGGCTGGCTGGAAATGGGATGGGACTGGGGCAGTTGGACAGTTAAATGATTCAGTGTATTCCTCAGCAGCCTGTCTTAGTATGGGCTTCTGGCAGGATCTAGCGTAAACTAGATCTGCCTTCCTCCGTCAGTAATTCCACTTGCACTTCCTGGGCTGTGTGTCTGTCTCTGGTGCTCCTTCAGGAGCAGTCAATGAGTTTGACCCACCAAGCTTTGATTTGTTTTGCTGGTGCATATTGGAGACTCAGGTGTGTGACCAACCAAAAACGTCGAAAATTGAACAGAATGAATTGACTCACTTTTAAGCAATGGACCCAGTGGAACGGCGCTCGGAGCCCACATAGTGCAAATGAATGTGTTTGTCAGGTTACTAGTAAAATCTTGGATTATTAAAGTGGAAAGAATGTTTAAAACCCAGTACTTTTTTTTTTCTTCTGAGGGTGCAATTTGTTTAGCTTTTGCATGTCTCAGCCTGGATAGCAAAGGTCAATAAATCTTTGACATCACTTTTATTGATGGTTAATTTCACTTTCTACTCTGTCTAGGGTCCCACCCCTACAGGAAAAAAATGGTTATTGAAAAATAATTGTTTCAACTGGAATTTGGAAAAAAACAAATAAACTTGAAAATACTTCCATTAGTCTTAAATGTTAATTGGTCGGGGTTGGGGGGGTGAGACAGAGAGAGAGAGAGAGTTTGTGTAAGAATAAGTAAGTATGGGGCCAAATCTGAGTTTAGGGTACCCCTTTAAAGGTGAGTAGATTTATCCTTAAGAAGGCCAGCTCAGGCAATTTTCTGTGCTGTCAGCCCATCTTATAGCAGGGAGATTTATCGAAAACAATTAGTCTCAAATCATAATCTGGAAAGAAAGAAAAAGAAAGAAAGAAAGAAAGGAAGAAAACCCATATACATCTCTTTGTAAGTATACAGGCCTGCTTGGCATGCATTTCCAAAACCAGGTTAGGTGATTTATTTGCTTGTTTAGATTTAGATACTATGACATGACAGAATGCTTATCTTGGCTCCCAGCACCTTTGTTATTAATTAATGGATGTTATGAAAAACTATATGGAAACTCCAAAGTGCACCATATTTCTACTCTACCCCAACACCAGTCAGCAAGCATAACACAAAATCAAAATTTCCAACTTTTACTATGCTCTGCCAATATAAATAAATAAATAAATAAATCCTTGTCTTCTCTAGTCATCCCAGAATGCATTTTCAAACTGACTGAGAGTGACGATGGGAGATGGTAGCTTTGTCTTTGGATCTGGGTCAGATTAAGAATTTGCGCTGTTTCTGACTGCAAAAGAATGAATGATCGATTTAGAACTCATAAAATCACTCTCCTATGAGACTGACAAAGTGAGTGAGGGGATACTTTTTATTGAAGCAACTTCTGATAGTGACAGTTACCCCCAGAATCACAGTAACTTCATGAGACTGACATCAACTGATTTGTTGGCATTTGTCTCAGCTTTAAGTGTGGAGTTCTTACGTGAGACAACGATCACCTAGACTGAAATCTCACAAGCATAGTTTTCACAGGATTTAGGTAACATGTAAAGCAGAAGCAGGAAACAAAAGAGGAAAGTACATACAACTATACATACAAAATGACTGAGTATAAATTAGCTGTTTTCATTCAAGAAAGAGTCATTGTTGATAGTTCTCTGAAAATATCCACTCAGTGTGCAGCAGCAGTCAAAACAGCTAACAGAACATCAGGAATCATTAAGAAAGGGATAAACAATAAGATAGAAAACATATTGCCTCTATGCAGATGTGTGGTACACCCACATCTTAAACACTGTGGCTGTGGCCACACTGGTCCCTCCTTTCGGAGGGGCTATGGTAATGTGCCACTTTGGAATATGCTAGTGAGGCACTGCCATGAATATGCAGCGCCTCATTAGAATAATGGCGGCCATGCGCGCTTTGAAACTGCCAGTTTCAAAACGCATGCCCCCCGTGTAGCCTGCGGGGGGCTTTTGAAACAGACCCCTGATTTCGAAAGCCCCTTATTCCCAAAACCAGATGGGAAGAAGGGGCTTTCAAAATCAGAGGAGTCATTTCAAAAGGCCCCCCCGGCTACATGGGCAGCGTGCGTTTCTAAACCAGCAGTTTCAAAGAGCGCACAGCTGCCGTTATGCTAATGAGGTACTGCATATTCATGGAAGTGCCTCATTAGCATATCCCCAAGTGCCACATTACCATAGCCCCCCGCAAAAGGAGCGGTTAGTGTGGCCATAACCTATGTGAAGAAGTGATCACCTCATCTCAAAAAAAGGTATCTTGACGTTGCAAAAGGTTCAGAAAAGACAGCAAAACTATTAGGTGTACAGAATAGCTGCCATATGAGGAGAGATTAATACTGGTATTTCTCAGCTTAGAAAATAAATGACTAGGGTGGGATATAATAAAGGACAGTAAAATCATGACTGGTGTGAAGAAAGTGAATAAGGAAGTGTTATTTAGTCCTTCATATAACACAAGAGCTAGCGGTCACCAAATAAAATTAATAGGCAACAAGTTTAAAACAAACAATAGGGATTTTTTTCACACAAACACAGTCAACCTGTGGAACTTCCAGAGGATGCTGTGAAGGCCAACACTTTAACAAGTTTAAAAAGAGCTAGATGCATTCATGGAGGTAAGGGCTATCAATGGCTTTGAACTGGATGGGCAGGGATAATGTCACTAGCCTGTTTATCGCAGGTTGGAAATGGATGACAGGAGAGGGATCACTCAATGATCACTGGTTCTGTTCATTCCCTCTGGGGCATCTAGAATTGGCCACTGTCAGACAACAGCATACAGGGCTAGATGGATGTGTGGTCTGACCCAGTGTGGCTATTCTTAGAATCATAGAATCATAGGGCTGGAAGGGACCTCAGGAGGTCATCAAGTACAGCCCCTTGCTTCAAGCAGGATCAATCCAAACTAAGTCATCCCACCCAGAACTGGGATGCCAGGTCTTAAAAACCTCTAGGGATTGAGATTCCACCACCACCAGGACTGTCAAGCCAGGATTTAAAAACCTCTAGGGATTGAGATTCCACCACCTCTCTAGGCAATGCATTCCAGTGCTTCACCACCCTTCCAGTGAAGCAGTTTTTCCTAATATGCAACTTACTCCTCTCATTCTGTAACATCAGACCATTGTTTCTTGATCTGCCGTCTCTCACCACTGAGAACAGTTTCTCTCCGTCCTCTTTAGAGCTCCCCTTCAGGAAGTTGAAGGCTGCTATTAAATCACCCGTCAGTCTTCTCATCTGCAAACTAAATAAAACCAAATCCCTCAGCCTCTCCTCATAGGTCATGTGCTCCTGCCCCTTAACCATTTTCATTGCCATCTGCTGAACCTGCTCCAGCACATTCACATCTTTTCTATACTGGAGGGCCCAAAACTGGACACAGTATTCCAGATGTGGCCTCACCAGTGCTGAATAGAGGGGAACCACAGCATTTCTAGATCTGCTCGAAATGCTCTTCCTAATGAACCCTAATATGTTGTTTGCCTTCTTGGCTACAAGAGCACACTGTTTACTCACACCCACCTTTTCATCCACCATAATCCCTGGATCCCTTTCCACTGTACTGTTGCTTAGCCAGTTGGTCCCCAGCCTATAACAATGTTTGGGACTCTTCCATCCCAAGCGTAGGATTTTACACTACTCCTTGTTAAACTGCATCAGATTTCTTTTGACCCAATCCTCCAATTTATCCAGGTCACTTTGGATCCTATCTCTACCTTCCAACATATTTCCCTCTCCCCCAGCTTCGTGTCATCTGCAAACTTGATGAGGGTACAATCCAGTTCCTCTTCCAGGTCATTAATAAAGATGTTGAACAACACTGGCACCAGAACCAAGCCTTGGGGCACTCCACTTGAAACTGAACATCATCCAGATATTGAGCCATTGACCACTGCCTGTTGGGCCCGATGTCAGGCCAGCTTTCAATCCATCTCATGGTCCATGTATCCAATCCATACGCCCTTAACTTATGGTCAAGAATGTTGTGGGAAACTATATCAAAAGCTTTGCTGAAGTCAAGGTATATCACATCCACTGACTTCCCCATGTCCACAGAGCCTGTTACCTCATCATAGAAGCTAATCAGATTCACCAAGGGCAGCTCATGCCTGACCAATCCACATTGACTACTCTTGATCACAAACCCCTCTTCCAAGTACTCCAAAGTGGATTCCTTGAGGATTCCTTCCACTATTTTCCCAGGGACTGAGGTAAGGCTGACCAGTCTATAGGTCCCTGGATTGTCCTCCTTTTCTTTTTTAAAGATGGGCCCTACATTTGCCTTTTCCCAGTCATCTGGGATCTCTCCTGATCTGCAAGAGTCTTCAAAGAGAACGGCCAAAAGCTTGGCAATGATATCTGCCAATTCCCTCAGTACCCTTGGGTGCATTAAATTTAGACCATGGATTTGTGTACATTTAGTTTTCCTAGGCAGCTCTTAACTCTTTCCTTCCCCACCAATGGCAGCCCTCCACCTTCCCATCTTGCATTGTCTAGCACCGTTGTGTGGAAGTTGACTTTGTCCGTGAAAACTGAAGCAAAAAAAGCGTTGAGTGTTTCAACTTTTCTTGCATCATCTGTCACTAGGTTACCTTTCTCATCCAGTAATGGCCCCCCATCTTCCCTGATAACACTCATTGTTAACATGCCTGTAGAAATCCTTCTTGTTACCCTTCACATCCTTTGTGCTTTAGCTGTCCTGATTACTGCCCGGCATTCCCCAGCCATAGATATATACTCCTCCTTAATTAACTGTCCATGTTTCCACTTCTTATACGCATCCTTTTTGAGTTTAAGCTGACCAAGGATTTCCCTGTTAAGCCAAGTTTGTTGCTGACTATATTTGCATTTCTTGCTATGCAGTGGGGTTGTATGTTCCTGTGCCTTCAGTAAGACTTATTTAAAATACTGCCAGTTCTCCTGAACTCTTTTCCCCTTTATCTTCAGTTCCCAAGGGGTCCTGCCCATCAGTTCTCTCAGGAAGTCGAAGTCTGCTCTTTTGAAATCAAGAGTCGGTATTTTACTGCTCACCCTTCTTCCTTTTGTCCGGATCCTGAAATCTACAATCTCATGGTCACTGCAGCCCAGGCTGCCACCCTCTTCTATTTCTCCTTCTAGTTCTTCCCTGTTTGTGAGCAGCAGGTCAAGCTGTGCACAGCCCCTGATCTGTTCCTTCAGCACTTGTACCAAGAAGTTATCCCCAACATTCTCCAAAAACTTCCTGGATTGTCTGTTTGCTGCTGTATTGGTTTCCCCACAAATCTCTGGGTGGTTACAGTTGCCCATGAGAACCAGGGCCTGTGATTTGGAAACTTCTCTTAGCTGTCTTATATGCTTATATCTTAAATGGAGCTATTACCAACACCAGGAACAAAACCATACAGGTGAGTGTGGCTCTGGGAAATAACTTTTTAAATTTAAAGGGATTTGGACATGAGCTTCCAGTTGTGACTCATCAGTAATATCCTTCAAACTCTGTATTTGTGTGACAGGGGAAAGCAAAGAAAGAAGACTGAAGAGAAAACCAGAAATGAAAAGATAAGTGTCTAACTGGCATTTGAATGGATGTCAGAAATATGGCAAAGAAGATGGCTGAGTTGGAGGTAGTGTATGTATCCTCCATGTAAGACAGAACCAAATGAATGGCACTTAAAGAAGACTTCAGAGATGTAAGAATCATCACAGAAGAAGAGCGGTAACAGTATGAGTGAATAGTAATATTGTGTCTACAGAGGGAGATTAAATATTATATCCACCGTTGCTGATATTAGAAGAATTCGGGCTGTCACAGCAGATAGTAATGCATTAGAATTAAGGACAAAAAAGATTGGTGAGGTAACCCTTAGTGTAGCTGTACTGTAGCATGTAGAGTGGTAAATCAGGAAGTGTTACAGAGAATATTGCTCTGTGGAAAAAAGTCTGAAGATTGTTCACTGTAGATTATTGTGACTTCAAAAAAATTGGATGAAACCTGCTGAAAAGCTCCAAAGAACATCTTTAAAGCTTAACCATTTGTTTAAATAGTGAAGGGTAAAGTTACTCTGACTGTTAAATCAATATAAAAAAAGGCCTGGAACTTGTTTTACGATCTTAGACTCTTAGCCCTTTAACTGCTACTGTCATAAATGATGTCACATTTCAGCAGTCCTGGGGCTGCCAATATGCAAGTCGGTAATGCCAATTTTAATTAAAAACTTTATTGATGGCGGGAAGTGCTCCTCTACTCATGAGCCACTGGAAAGCTGTACTGAGCAGAAAGGAGCCCATTCTCTTTTACAGCCAGTAAATTTCACTCTTGCAGCAGAGCTACCCAAAACCTCTCCCTCCCCTTACTCCTCTCTAAATTTTCAAAACAGAATTGAAATGGGACTTCAGTAGTGCTTAGGCCTTGTGCTGGCCCTCTGCAACAGCAGTGAATTTCACCCACCAATGAAAAGCACAGCCCAAACCACACCATGTTGTTGGTTTTGCTCAACACAATCCTGATTTAAGTTCCACTGAAGTCAGTGAAGTTTCACTACAACATGCTATGGAGCAGGCCTTAAATTAGGATTGCCCGATAGGTTATGAGGGACAGGCAGCCCCAGCCATGGGAACCCCCACCAGGAGGTGCGAGGGTCCCCTTAGCCCTGCTTCTGGGAGCTGGCAGGAGTGCTGACACCCACCGGCAGCCCCAGCTGCGGGAACCCTTGCAGGGGAGTCGGGAGTCTTTGCAGCTCTGCAGCCGGGGCTGCCGGTGATCCCAGATTTCAATCAGAAGCACCATGAGACATTTCTGTGTAAATGCAGGATGTGGGACTGCCAAATGAAATGTGGGACTTTCCCACGGAATGTTGGGCAACCCTACCTTGAAATGTAAACTTTATAAAGCAATAAGCAACCTACGTTATGAGATCTATGAATAGGAACAATATCTCTCTCTCTCTCTCTCTCTCTCCACTATGTGCCTACATCAAAAATCCCAGTTGTAAATCCACAGTGATGCATACTATCAAATATCAGAAACTCAGTCCCCAGGACAAAGAGCCATCCATTCCTTACCCATACATAGAATATGCAGTTGTGCACGGCACCGGAAGATTTGGGCCGCTACTGGTCTTCATTTCCATTCACCTGCCTATTCCTAGCTCTTTTCTGTGGTTCTGCTTCCTTCAGAGAGGATGCAGTAAACTGACAAGTGAAAACGCCTGCCAGACCTCTTAGCAGAAACTGTGAAACAGCCATTCAAGTGGTAATGAAGCCATTTAATAGGCTTTTGCCAACACTTCTCAGTTTCTGAATTCACTGTAAAAAAGCAGTCCTGTAGCACCTTAGAATCTAACAAATTTATTTAATAGCTTTACTTAATAAATAAATTTGTTAGTCTTTAAACTACTACAGGTCTGCTATTTTTTGTGAAGCTACACACTCTGAACTTACTGTGTCAGTCAATACGGCTTTAGTTTAATATTTGTTTTTAAAATATTTCCTTAATGTGCTGCTGAGGATTATAAAATCACATCTCCAAGAAATCATCCCCCTTCCCCAGCTGCCATCAGGCATAAGGCACCAGTTTCCTAGTATGGTGCAGGGACCCATTAATTCTAGGGATAGCCCTGCCGGGCCAGAACTATCACAAGAGACGGTGACTGATCATTAAGCTCAGGCTAGTAGTAGTAGGCATCCTTCAGTCTGCATAGACTATGGATCGCGCCCTTTATAGCTTCAATTGAGGACTTAATTTACAGCATCTACTGTGACTATGAAGACCCACACGAGAGTGACAGTCCTTGCTGCATCTCTTGCAGATGTGGTGGGTGTCTGGCAAGTCCTTAGTGTGCTTTCTGTGTGCTCGCTTCTCCTCTGCTAGCTGTCTGATCCTCATCTCGCCCTTCTGAAGGCCTTTGTGTAACCCCTGCCTCCATCTGCTGCGGTCGTCTGCTAGTTCTTCCCAGTTGTCCAGCTCAATGTCTACCTCTCTGAGGTCTCTCTTGCAGACATCTTTGTAGCGCAACTGGGGGCGTCCAGGAGGTCTTTTGCCAGATGCTAGCTCACCATACAGGATGCGCCTGAGGCAGCGCAAGTGGAAGATATTCAGCCTCTTTTCCTAGCGGGCATACAGTGTCCAAGTCTCGCTGCCATAAAGGAGGGTGCTGAGGATGCAGGCTCTGTAGACTTGCATTTTGGTGTAAGTGTACAGCTTGTTGTTATTCCACACTCTCTTGCTCAGTCTGGACAGAGTTGTGGCCACTTTTCCGATCCTCCTATTCAGCTCAGTATCCAAAGACAGGGTGTCAGTGATGGGGGACCCGAGGTACACGAACTCGTGGACGACCTCTAACGTATAGTTGTCAGTGCTGATTGACGGGGATTCAGCAACATCCTGACCGAGTACATTTGTCTTCTTTAGGCTGATGGTAAGCCCAAAGTCCTTGCACGCTTTGGAGAACTGATCCAGCAGTTTCTGAAGCTGGTCTTCTGTGTGAGACACTACAGCAGCATCGTCTGCGAACAGCACGTCTCTGATGAGGACTTCCCGCACCTTAGACTTAGCTTTCAGCCTTGCAAGGTTAAACAGTTTCCCATCAGATCTTGTGTGCAGCAAGATGCCCTCTGTTGAAGATCCAAAGGCACGCTTCAGGAGAAGTGCGAAGAAGATCCCAAACAGTGTCGGAGCAAGCACGCATCCTTGTTTGATGCCGCTCCTGATTCTGAAAGCATCCTATAATGCGCCGTCATATTGGATGGTTCCTCTCATGTCTTCGTGGAACGACTGGATCATCTTGAGTAACTGTGGAGGACAACCTATCTTGTGGAGCAGTTTGAACAAACCATCCCTCCTGACCAAGTCAAAGGCCTTGGTCAAGTCGATGAAGGCTATGTAGAGTGGCTTCCTCTGCTCCCTGCACTTCTCCTGCAGCTGCCTTAGAGAGAAGACCATGTCAACGGTAGACCTCTCTGCACGGAATCCGCACTGCAATTCAGGGTACACCCTCTCAGCAATCTTCTGGAGTCTGCCAAGGATGACGCGAGCGAACAGTTTACCAGTGACGCTTAGGAGGGAGATTCCACGGTAGTTGTTGCAGTCGCTTCTGTCTCCTTTGTTCTTATACAAGGTTACAATGTTAGCGTCGCGCATATCCTGTGGAACCTCACCCTCTTTCCAGCACAGGCACAGTAGCTCATGTAGGGGTTCCAGGAGTGTGTCCGCGGCACACTTGATTACCTCTGGTGGTATACCATCCTGGCCAGGGGCCTTTCCTGCTGCAATGCTGTCGATGGCTCTCTTCAGTTCATCCACAGTCGGTTCTTGATCCAGTTCGTCCATTACTGGTAGGAGCTCGACAGCATTGAGGGCTGCGTCAACCACAACGTTCTCGCGTGAGTACAGCTCGGAGTAGTGCTCAACCCAGCGCTCCATCTGTTTGGCTTTGTCAGCAATGACTTCACCAGATTTGGATTTCAGAGGTGCCATCTTGTTCTGGGTGGGTCCTAATGCCTTCTTCAAGAAGAAGCTCAGGCTAAAGTCAAAGAATCTCCAACAAAGTCTTTCCAGCACAGCAGCAATTACAGGTTCCCAGACATTATCATTAACCTATGAAAAAATATCATATATATCTGATCTTTTCAGAGATTACAGCACACTGGACATTGCCAAGTCCGACACATGCCATGAAATAGCCGAATAAAACAGGTCTGCATTTACACACCAGAACAAATAAAAGGTTTGTTTAGCTCTTGATCTTCTCAAAATGTATGAAAAGTATCCTTTCTGCCCTATTAACGCTTCCTTGTAAATCCTAGCCTTAGTTGTTTCCTTTGCTTTTATATCTGCCCCAGATCTGTCAAAAATGTTTTCACACATACAAGTTGACACGAAGTTAATCCAGAAAAGACAATGTCTAATTGGAGCAGGATATACATTACACAGTTGTGCAATTTTACAAAGGGAATGTAATGCTTTCTAGTTCACATGTTACAATAATTTCCCTAGAGGAATTATATTGTTTCTGATAGATCAGATTTTTGCCTATGTACCACAGAGCTATTTAGAGCAGGGAAGTAGAGTTATTCTGGGAATTTACCCAAAAGCCAGTTGTGAAAAGATTAAGCTTTAAGAAATTATGTGTGCTGCTCTGGGAGGTTTCAGCATTTACAGCAAAGATGGCTGTGTAACTTTACCTCTGCCTTTCATTTCATAAGAGTTGATAAATGCGAAGCATATTTAGCTAGGGAATACTTTTTCATGCAATCCCAAAATTAGCCAGGGGAACTCACTGTCACTAATTATCTTTGAGGCCCAGGGTTTGGTAGGATTCAAAAAAGCATCTGGCATGTATATGTATAATGAGCACATCCAGAGTTACAAGAGAAGGCATTAAAAACATTTTGAAAGGTATAAATGAACTCTAATTTATAAGGACTGCATCTTTCTCTGTAGGTAGATTGCCTCACAGTTCCAAAACGCAGGGAATTTCTTCCCTATTCACCTCAGCAGCTTGCAGTAGCCACTGTTTGACACAGGATATGGTACAATATGGACCACTGATCTAATCCAGAAGTGCACTTACCAGGTCACTAGACCCCTTGCTGTACTCTCTTGAGACGATTATTCTTAATTGCTTTATTTGAAAAGGGTAGTAATAGGATATTAATCTGGAAATTCACTTTGGGCAACTGTTTCTATGAGATAATAAAAAGGCTACATTTTGTTGAAGTTTCAGCCTTTAGATGAGAGACATTTAGCTAATTCTATTGACTCTGATGAATCCCCTTATTTAACTTATGAAAACAAAAGTAAAAGGAATGGACAGTTTCATTATAAGATCTGGGGTTCTGCATTTTGCCTTGAAGAAAAATTGTTTTCCACACAGTGAAAAGGTTACACTTTAGATTACAGTGTAACTTTCTGAGCTGTATTCTTTGAATTTGCCTGCCTTAACCCCAGGACTCTGCCATGAGCCAAGATATAGAATTAATACGCAACGTATAAGTGATTCAACTTTTCCTGTGCAGCTCCATAGTGACCCCCTTGCCAAATGCCTGAGCACTTGCAGTTGCACTGACAGCAGAGGATGCATTGATGTCCGTAATAGCTATACCACAAGCAGCAATAGTTTTCAAGGTCTTGCGCCCTATGCTAAATAATCCCTGGGGACTCTGCAATGATGGAAACTGCTTCCTTATTATTAATGAAATGTACAAGATTCAAGCCTCTTGATCCCATCTTCAAGGCTCTCCACAGCTTTTTGCCTTTTTTTCCTTTCTGTGCTTGCTCTGTTTTGCATCCTTCCAATCCCCAAGTCAGCATAGACAACCCATTTACCCACATCTTCTACAAGCATCTTTGCACCTTCCCCTATGCCGCACCCTATCCATGGCTCAAGTCTATAAACTGCAACATATTCATTGAGCAGATCATGTGATTGCACCAAGATGCACCAGAAGATGCATCCCCAGAAGATTTACTACCACATAGAAGATTTACTACCACACGGCATTACAGCAACCCCACCATCTTTTTGCAGTGTGGTTAAGCTAATGGAGAGAAGGAACACTAACATAGAGATAATCCTGCACTGAAGATGCACCCTAGTAGGCTACGAGGGAGATCCTCATAGACACACTCTAGGGAAGCTGGGATCCAGGTAGTATCCCTCCTCCCCATCCTGTGACCACTGGGAGTTGGGGGGAAACTGGTCACTTTGAACTGTAAGCTCTTCTGTGCAGAGACCAACTATGACTCTGCTTACACAGTGTTTAGTGCAATGGAGGCCTTCATCTCAAGTGGTTCATAGCTACTACCATAATAGCCATGATGACAATGATGATGAATGATGGATAGCTTATATTCTAAATCATCCAGTCAGCAAAGCTCTTCGCATGTGATTAACTTAAGGCATATGCCCAAATTCCAGTGAGGTCAATTGGGCTCTTCAGGGGCTTGAAGAAAAGCCCATGCACAGGTGTTTAGCACTGTATCTTGGGCAAGGTTGTACATGTTATGCTGCATCCCAACAATTAATTAGAATTCTGTGAGACCACTGAAAGAAAATTGGACCTTGTCCTTTGGATGTAAAATTCTCAGCCCACTAAGGCTCTCAGATCCATGACATACACGAAGGGTCAATTGGACCCCCCCATTTTGTAAACTGTTAGATGTTTCCTGTTAGTATATTTACAGTAAATAAATGCAATTCCTAGATTTTGTTTCTCTGCAAATGAATTTTATCAGGTGATCATTTCTAAGTTTCAGTATTTTAGATGACTGTCATGCAATTAGATAATGTAACTGTTGAGCCTGTATGAAATATTAATTTTCTAAATACAGTTGATGACATGTAACTATTTGAAATCTGAAAATGTTCAGTGTTTTAAAGCAGATAAATGATGAATAGGGGTAACAAGTGTTCATTAAAAATCTAAACAAAAAATTATCTGTGCCTTATCTTTTTTGATAAATCCACTCCAGGCCCTCAACATAATGAATGCAATAAAGAAATAGCAATAGCAGAAACTTTAAATTAATTTCCTTAACTTAAATCAAGTTTTATTGCATATTAAATTTTATGATTACACCAGTCTGATGTAAATAATAAAATAGAATAACACCAAGGAACTTCAGAGAATTGCAGCTGTATTTGGAAGGCCTTCAGAAAGAAATATCCATTCTTGCCTTGTGCTCTTCTGCTATTGCACTATTGCAGCGCATGGAGCTATGCTTATTTACATCATCTGAGAATCTGCCCCATCTTGGATCTTGTGTATTGTTTAATTTGATCTACTGTACAATTTTCATAACATTTAATGTATTTATAGTTGTATTCTACAAAGCTCTCAGCAAGCAATGTAGCAATAAATACCTACAATAATCGTCAAGCTAAATGAATCTCATTTGGAGTAAATGGTTATTGAAAGTTATTTTAGTCCACCATTAAGCTAAACAGAACTGCAATCAAAATGTTTATTTCAGTAAGAATTATTATACTCAATAAAAACTGTAAAAACAACACTGCTGTTGATTATACGAAGGAAAGATCGTGGTTAGTTTTTCTGATGTTTTCAACAAAACGCTAGCTTAAACAACAGCATACGGTATTAAGAACTAACATAAATACAAAAGTCCAGATTCATCAGTAGGCTGACTGCTTGTGTCACTCAGAGTAGTTGCAGGCCTAGTATAACCAACCAGTTCAGTGAAGCTGAATTTATAGTTGCTTTACATTGCCAGAACAACTTAAAGTATCTGGAGGGATAGCAACAAGTCTGATCCAAGTCCTCAAACGGTGGATCAGAACCTCATGTTAATGGAGTCGCTGGGGATGGCTTAGGGTTGCTGGAGCCCAGAGCCAAAACCTGAGTCTAGGGGTGGCCAACCAGTTAAAGGCAGAAAGCCAAAATAGCTGTGGTAGAGTGCAAAAGCCATGTATTATGTATTTATTTTTTATCTATCTATCTATCTATCTATCTATCAGAGAGAGAGAGACATGGGTTGGCCTCTCTGTCTTAGCCCTGCTGCCTAGGGCTGTCCCAGGATGACAATGCTTAGGTTATTGGCCCCTACTGGGTTTTGGCTCCTGGGTTTTGGCCCTCCTCTGGGGCAGCAGAGCTTGGGTACGCTCAGACTTCTGAACTGAACTGAACTGGGGTTCATTTAGTAATTTTTGTTGTCAGAAAGTGGTCACAGTGCAGCAAAGTTTGAGAACCCCCAGTCTCATTTATAGTACTATAGTAATTTACATATGTGGATACAAACACTATTGAAACGGAGAGCAATGATTAGTCAGTTATGTTACTGTAGCAAGCAGTACAAAGGGTTAGACTCCTTTATCTAGGGTACAAAGTAGGGAACATGGCATCACACTGAATATGACTCAGATGGAGCTATGCCAGTTATGGCTTGAGAAGCGCTTCATATCATAATCAGAGTCTACACCAAACTACATCAAATGTAACAGCTCAAATGTGATTTCCTTTGCAGAGCTCTATTGCAGACCTTAACCCATTACTTTTACAACTTTGTCCAGCAGCGCTGAGACTAAATGAGCCAGCAAGAGCAAATTTCTCAGGCTAGGCTGTGAATAATGACATATCCCTTCACATCAGTCCCTAGCACCATTGGGGTTTTTTCCCCCATTTTCCCATTCCCATTCCTGTTTTCCCACTCCTGTCAGTGGCAGCAGCGAAGAACCTGGCTGCTGGCACTGACTGGAGTGGGGAAACTGACCGGCGGTTTTATTACTGGCTTCACTAGGGTAAGTGCTGCATGCATTGGTGAGTTTCCCAGCGCCCCTGAGTGGTGGGCAACCCAGAGCCAGGTGCCAGCTCCACACCACTCAGAGTCACCTTAACCCAACATTGGTGCAACTTGAATGTGCATATCTCAGGGTTCTGCTGTATTGTTGTTAACCAGTGCGCTGATCCTTATCCTAGTGACGTCAGTAGTAAAACCTCCATTGGGTTCGATTGGAGGAAGATTGGCGACCAAGTCATTTGCTGTACAAGGCCACACAGTCCATCCCTTCAATGTCTTTTGTACCACCTGAGGCCCAGGTATAAAATCAGAAAAATAGTTCCTGCATTATAAAAATGTTGCTGTCTTCAGTGTTACAACACTTAACTCTTCTAGGAAACAGCCTTCTGATCCTGACTTAGCACAGTGCTCGGAAGTAGTTTTGATCAATCTTGAATACTCAGCCTTTGGCACTTTTTAATCAAAATTGTTTAAAATTCCATTAAGCATATTATGCACAACATTAACACACTGAACCAAAGGGTGGTTGGGCTGTAAGAGTTGAGTGATGTACCTGAGTAGCAGCTACCATAGAAGGGCTGTCTGTTTTCTGCCTGCTGAACCATCCCAGGAAAGAGTGGCACAATTGGTCTCTCTTTGCCATGCTTCTGCTTGATTCAAAGGATCTGACAAGTATCCGCACTCGTGAACAACTCAACTCAGAACCCCTTCAAGAATGAAGGGGATAGCCAGGGCACCTTTCAATTGTCTTATTTTCTAGGACAATCCAGGTGCCATAAAGGCTGTGAGTATGTGAAATCTGTTTTCTTGGGAGCCAGTGGATCCCAGTACTTTTGTGTTAGAGTCCAGTCAGAAGTTGGCCATTCCTTGATGCCCATTCCCAGTGCCCTTTTACACCTTGGTCCTTTCTCAGCATAGCTCCCATTGAGTACACCTACAGGGAAGATCAACCTTGCCACCGTTGTTCTTCCAGAGTTTGATTGGGTGCACCTAGTGGGGATGTAAGTTAAACCCGTGAACCCCAAGTGAGGCATAGGTCATCCACAAGGCTCCTCCATCTGGTTCTATCTTGGGCAATGGCTTCAATCTGGCCCCATGAATATCCCAGTTCTTGTGCTTCTGTGACTGTAGATCTCCTCCATGTTATTCGGGGTCTTCCTCGGCTGCATTTCCCCTGAGGATTCCATTTTAGGGCATGTTGAACAATGCTGGGTGGGGATTTCCTCAAAGTATGTCCCAGCCATCCCCATTATCTCCTTTTTATTTGGATCCCCACTGGCTCTTGGCCTGTTTGTGTCCACAGATGTTCATTCGTGACTTTGTCTTGCCATCTTAATTGTAATAGGTACCTCAGGCATCTATTCAAAAACGTCTGCAGTTTTTGTGTTGAGGACTTTGTGTTGCGCCATGATTCACAGGCACACAGCAGGACGGACTGTACATTTGAATTGAAGATTATCAGCTTTGTTTCAACAGAGATGTTGTGGGATCTCCATACTGGCCACAGAGTTTGAAATGCTGCTGTGGCTTTGCCAATCCTGGATTTGATGTGTATTTCAGTACCACCATCTTTATTCACAATACTACCAAGATAAGTAAATTGTTCGACGTCTTCGAGGGTCTCTCCCCCTAAAGTGATGTTGTCTTGTTTAGTGTGGTTGACCCTCATAGTTCTAGTTTTACATCTACTGATTTCCAGGCCTGCCTTTGAGGCAGCGCTATCCAGTGCTGCAGCTTTGCTGTCCATATGCTCATGCCGATGTGCCAGGAGAGCAATGTCATCAGCAAAATCGATATCCTCTAATTGACAAGAGAAGGTGCACTAAATACGTCTCTGGTGTCCACTTGTTGTTTTTAGCATAATCCAATCGATAACTATAAGGAAAAGGAATGGTGACAGTAGACATCCCTGTCTCACACCTGTTCGGACAGTGAAAGATTCCATCAGAGTGCCATTATGTACAACCTGGCAAGTGGAGGGTTCGTAATTAGCTCAAATGAGATTAATAATCTTCTGGGGAATGCCATGATACTGCAACAGTCTCAACAGTGTATTTCTGTCCAAGGTCTATGCAAGTTATATACAGTGGGGAGTTCCATTCTAATGACTGTTCTATGATGATCCTCAAGGTCGTTATCTGGTCTAGATCTCTCGCTCCAAAACCCAGCTTGTTCATCCCTCAACAGCCTGTCAATCTCTGCTTTCATTCTCCCCAACAGGATCCTGTTAAAGACTTTCCCAGGAATAGACAGCAGAGTGATACCTCTCCAGTTTCTGCATTCATTCAAACTTCCTTTCTTGGGTATTTTAATTATATGTCCATGTTTCCAGTCTCGTGGTATTTCCTCGGTGTCCCATATTCTGCCAAAGAGTTTGTACAGCATGTCTGTGGAGGTTCCAAGGTCCACCTTCACTGCCTCTGAGGGGATGCAGTCTGGCCCTGGAGCTTTTCCACTTTTCAGCAGAGAAATGGCCTTCCTTATCATTCTCCTTAGTTGGTCTGTCTGTATTTATTGGTAGAGATATTGGAGCTGAGGGTAAGTCTGGTGGATCTATTGGTGCTGGGTGGTTTAAGAGATCCTTGAAACGTTTCCATTGAGTAAGTTGTTCAGCTAGATTTGACAAGACTCTCTCATCCTTGTCTTTCACGGGACGATCTACTGTCTGTCTTGTACCTGCTAACTTCCTTGTGCTATTATACAGTTCTTTTAGATTCTTCTGGCCTATGGCTTGCTCAGCTTGTTGTGCTAGTGCTTCCATGAAATTCTTTTTATCCCTCTTTATACTTTTCTTCACTTCCTTAAGAACATGAGAACATAAGAATGGCCATACTGGGTCAGACCAAAGGTCCATCCAGCCCAGTATCCCGTCTGCCGACAGTGGCCAATGCCAGGTGCCCCAGAGAAGGAGAACAGAAGACAATGATCAAGTGATTTATCTCCTGCCATCCATCTCCTGCCCTTGTACTGAAGGCTAGGGCACCATACTTTACCCCTGGCTAATAGCCATTTATGGACCTAACCTGCAAAAATTTATCGAGCTCTTTTTTAAACCCTAATAGAGTCCTGGCCTTCACAGCCTCCTCCGGCAAGGAGTTCCACAGGTTGACTGTGCGCTGTGTGAAGAAAAATTTCCTTTTATTAGTTTTGAACCTACTACCCATCAATTTCATTTGGTGTCCCCTAGTTCTTGTATTATGGGAAAAGGTAAATAATTTTTCTATATTCACTTTCTCCACACCATTCATAATTTTATATACCTCTATCATATCACCCCTCAAACGCCTCTTTTCCAGACTGAAAAGTCCCAGTCTCTCTAGCCTCTCCCCATATGGGACCCATTCCAAACCCCTAATCATCTTAGTCGCCCTTTTCTGTGCCTTTTCTAATGCCAATATATCTTTTTTGAGGTGAGGAGACCACATCTGCATGCAGTACTCAAGATGTGGGCGTACCACAGTTTTATATAGGGGAAGTATGATATCTTTTGTCTTATTATCTATCCCTTTTTTAATAATTCCTAACATCCTATTTGCTTTACTAACTGCCGCTGCACACTGCGTGGATGTCTTCAGAGAACTATCCACTATAACTCCAAGATCCCTTTCCTGATCTGTCGTAGCTAAATTTGACCCCATCATGTTGTACATGTAATTTGGGGTATTTTTTCCAATGTGCATTACCTTACACTTACCCACATTAAATTTCATTTGCCATTTTGCTGCCCAGTCACTCAGTTTGCTGAGATCTTTTTGTAGTTCTTCACAATCCCTTTTGGTTTTGACTGTCCTGAACAACTTGGTGTCATCTGCAAACTTTGCCACCTCACTGTTTACCTCATTTTCTAGATCATTGATGAACAAGTTGAACAGGATCGGTCCCAGGACTGACCCCCTAGGGAACACCACTAGTTACCCCCCTCCATTGTGAAAATTTACCATTTATTCCAACCCTTTGTTTTCTGTCTTTTAACCAACTCCCGATCCATGAAAGGATCTTTCCTCCTATCCCAGGACCGCCTAATTTACATAAAAGCCTTTGGTGTGGGACCGTGTCAAAGGCTTTCTGGAAATCTAGGTATATTATGTCCACTGGGTGCCCCTTGTCCGCATGTTTATTAACCCCTTCAAAGAATTCTAATAGATTAGTTAGACACGACTTCCCTCTGCAGAAACCATGCTGACTTTTGCCCAACAATTCGTGCTCTTCTACGTGCCTTGCAATTTTGTTCTTTACTATTGTTTCTACTAATTTGCCTGGTACTGATGTTAGACTTATCGGTCTATAATTGCCAGGGTCTCCTCTGGAGCCTTTTTTAAATATTGGTGTTATATTGGCCATCTTCCAGTCATTGGGTACCGAAGCAGATTTAAAGGATAGGTTACAAACCACTGTTAATAACTCCGCAATTTCACATTTGAGTTCTTTCAGAACCCTTGGGTGAATACCGTCTGGTCCTGGAGACTTGTTACTATTCAGCTTATCAATTAACTCCAAAACCTCCTCTAATGTCACTTCAATCTGGGAGAGTTCCTCAGATTTGTCACCTAAAAAGGCTGGCTCAGATTTAGGAACCTCTGTAACATCCTCAGCCGTGAGGACTGAAGCAAAGAAATCATTTAATCGCTCCACAATGGCACTGTCTTCCTTGATCGCTCCTTTTATATCTTTATCGTCCAAGGGCCCCACTGCTCTTTTAGCGGGCTTCCTGCGTCTAATGTATTTAAAAAACATTTTACTACCATTTTTTGATAGTAAAATCCTTGTTAGCTTCTGCCTTGATAGCTCTGGTCTTGCTGCTGTTGACAACTGCCTTCTTGTCTTTTCTATCCTTTATCTTCCTTGGAGTCTCTGGTGATATCCATTCTTTGTGTTGTCTTGTTCTTTTGCCCAGGATTTTCTCACAAGCTTCTTTCCATGCTGATTTAGAGCTTTCCCATACTTGCTCTACTGCTACATCTTCTGATGTTAGATCTCTAAGGACTGTATATCTGTTTAACAGTTCTAACTGGAATTGTGATTTTGTTATCTGATCTCTCAGGAGTTCTGTGTTATATCTTGGCCCTGGCCTGTTTACTTGCATGTGGTGCTTTTTCAGTTTCAGCCTGGACTTTGCTAAGACAAGGTGGTGGTCGGATCCCACATCCGCCCCTCGCCTTGCGCGTACATCTTGCATAGAACGCCTGAAGGTGCTGCTGATACAGATATGGTCAATTTGATTTTCCATCCGGTGGTCTGGTGAAACCCATGTTGCTTCATGGATTCTTTTGTGTGGAAAGATACTCCCACCAATCACCAATCCATTAAATACACAGAAGTCACTGAAGAGGTTGCCGTTCTCATTGGCTTTTCCTAACCCTTCTGTACCCATGTACTGCTCCTTTCCTGTGTTGTCACTTCCAATTTTGGCATTGAAGTCACCCATCAAAATCAATATATCTTTCTTACCTTTCTTGTTAATAATACTTTGGAAGTCTCATAGAACCCTGTTTTAATATTTTCATCAGCATCATTTGTGGGGGCATAGCACTGTATAATCAGAATCTTGTTTATCTTGGTGGGGATGTGCTAAATCAAATTTACAGAGCACCCCTGTTGACTGTGATACTCCCGCCCCCCCACCCCTGTTCGGAGTAAGGGAAGTCAATGGGAGCGTAGGCACCCATCAACCTCATTTAGGGGAGACAGCACACAAGCCTGAGTTAAGGGACGTCAAGTAGCTGAAACTGAATACTTTAATTCAACCTTCCCCTGTAGTGTAATTATCTCCTTTCAATCTGTCCATTTTCTCCCTCTGGACCTTGCTCTCCTTCTCTTTGCCTTTCCTTCTTTGAGTGTGGACACAAAATCGCGCTTGGCATCCTAGGGAATGTTGCTAAGGCTACGTCTACACTTGGCAAAGTCAGTCAACTGCAGATATGCAATTCTAGGTACCACAGTTGCGAAGCTAGAATTGACGTGTCTGTACTTGGCTTACTTGGTCATCCTTACTGAAGAAGCTCAAAGGGAGAGTTTCTCACATTAACCTCCCTTACTCCTAGCGTCTCACAAGGAGTACAGGAGGCAACTGCAATGCCTGAGAGGTTGATTTCATGTGTCGCTACTAGAAATTGAACCCTGGAAGATTGACCCTGCGGAGGTCAATATTGCAGGCTAGTGTAGGCATAGCCCAAGAAGCTAATCTTGTCAGGTGCAATGTGCCTCTCAAATATCATTGGCTCAAATATTATCTGAGAGCATTTAGACATAATCCACTTTTAGGCCTATAAAGCACCTTTTTTGTTCATGTGTGTGTTTACATTTAATTTTATTCTGTATTTAATCTGATTTCATGGGGAAAGTTTCATATTTGTGATCTTCATCCCATTTGATTGCCCAGAGTGATGGTATGGTAAGAAAGCACTTGCATATATCTTGGCTCATACTGCTTTGGTGTTTGTATAACAGGCAAAGCCCACTTCCCTCATAGCAGCTGCTCAAAAAATCACAAATCACCCATGTAATTCTTCTCTGTTTTGAGTAGAGTTCTAGCAGTTTACATTTAAATAATGCTTTTCATCGCAAGGCACACAGATCTTGACTCAGATGTCAGATCTCAGTAAACTACCACACACAAGGTCTCACTTTTAGCTCTTTGTTTAGACTAGAATGAAACCAGATGACTGTAACACATACAGAGAGACAGGTTTCCTGAAACATTCCATAGATGAACTAATCTTAACTTTGCAGACAAATGCAGAACTCTAGCATGGGGAAGTTTGATTTTACAAATGAAAGAAAAAGGAAAAATGTTATTACCTAATTCAAACAGATCATGAGCTCATTCCTGAACTCTGTTCTAGGAGTGCAAAAGGGTCACAGTGGAACAGCCAGAAGGTATATAATTTTTCACCATTACATTTTGTGCTTGAGAAAAGGTAATTTGTAATGATCCCAGGCGTATGGCATTAAAGAGAAGGCAAAAGGTTGTGAACTCTGAAACTTTGGCTATAAAAATAGCCCTTCTCCAGGAAAGCTCAAGTAATAATTATCCTAGTTCAACTACTAGAAAGCAGTTTTGCAATATTCCAGTGGATAACAGTAGCAATAACCAAAGGTGGTTTTTTCCCCACGATTAAAAAAGCTCAAATCAGCAGTGGTGGGCAGACAAGTCAAAAGCTGGGAATAGGTAAGACACTGGGAGGATGTCTTACAGCTGGTGAGATCATTTCTTTTTTCCGAGCCCTCTTTTAGTGGGACTGACATACTACTTAATCCAAAGATTACACTCAACCCTTCCTTTGGTGGTCTGTTTTACAGCAAGGTTGATACAAGGCTGCTGTAGGTTTTTCTCCAGCTCCACTGCTGAAGGTTCTGTATATTAACTGTGAAGCCTGATCAACACACACTATATGAAAAAGACATCTGGGGACTCAGTCAATAATTCACAGTATTAGTGTCCAATTTAGATCAAGGGATGACAGCTGAAATATTACAATACACCAGGAAATAGGAAAACAATGTGGACTACCATTCAAATAATCTGACAGACAAAGGAGAAGATAGTGAGCTGGTGTAAATAATCAGAAATCCATCAATGGATTGTTCACACCAGCCGAGGACGTGCTGTATAATGTAGATTTCCCCAGGTTCACATCAAGAATCAAGTAAATGCTGGGAGTAAGGAGTACTATGGCACCCGAAGATACCTGTGTTATACAAGAGATTAGACTAGATGATCTAATGATACCTTCCAGCCTTAAAATCTATGAATAACTGAAGCTCACTCACTTGTGAACAAAAAACTCTTGGAATTTTACCCATGGGAAAGGAGCAAGACAAAAAAATTCTGGATTGTCACCATAACTGCAACTGCATCATCAGATCTGTGTTATACTCTGATGGAACAAAACCATTTTCTACAGAGGGTGGTTTTCTTGGCCCCTTCACACTACCAGAAAGTTCATGGATTGCCTTAGCTGAAAATGTCCTCATACAAAGGTGTCCCCAGGTAGCGTAGCATAGCTTGCTCCTTCACAGCCCATTTCAACACAACCTCTGGCATGAAGGGTGTGTTCTGTACAGGGATACTACTTCTTCGCTATTCATAGGTGGTGCACTCGCCCTCTAGGGTCATAGATAGCTGGTGTGCTTTATATCAGCTTCTGCCAGGGCTGTAACCAGCCCAGAACTGCCAAGATTAGAGAGCCACAAAAGGCTGCTTTGTTCCTCTCCTCTTGCATTCACATAAATGTTCACACCAGAAGAGTTTGCACAGCTCTTCTAGAAGCACCTTGTGGATTTTGAAGTTGTTCAGTGAAGCAGCAGAAACATACCACGTGACTCAAGTAACCAACCACACAGAGGGGGAGATCCCCCCCCAATGTCCAGGAACACCTATGTGCACAACTAGATTGGCCATCCAGTCCTCTGTGGGCTTCCAGAAGGTTTCAGATTTGAGATGTTAAAGGGAAGAATGAATACGTACATTGAAAAATAGAGTGGTTTTATTTCTCACACAGAGTAGTACAGTAAACTCTTTGATATTGGACATTCACAGGACTGGGAGATTGCCGGATAATCAAATATTCTGGATAATAAGGAGTAGCTCACTGAGGCCGCGTCTACACTAGCCCCAAACTTCGAAATGGCCATCAGCTCATGGGAATAAGGGGACTTCGAAGTAGGTAGGGTCCTTTCGAAAAGGAGCCCCGTCGGGACGAGCCGCGCAGCAGGGAGGCGCGTCAATTTCGAAGTGCTGCGGCCGCCCACATGCTAATGAAGCACTGAATATGCATTTCAGCACTTCATTAGTAAACTTCGAAGTTTGGGGCTAGTGTAGACGTAGCCTGAGTGGGAGAGCAGAGGAGCCTGCTGGCTGCACTCACATGCAGCACAAAAGGACTCAGGGCTGCGCCGAGTGGGCTGCTCCCTCCCCTGCCCCATGAGGGGTGGGGCGTTGCTCTCATGCTCTGTACACAAACCTCAACCCTGACACCGCTTCTCCGCACTCCTTGCCGGTGTCTGCTAACAAGAGCGATTTGGCTGTGAGTTATGCCGGTTATTTGAGTATCCCCATCACTCAAATATCAGTTAAACAAGAGTTTACTGTAACAAGTTTCTCATTCAGTTGGTTACAAGTAGAAGGGGACAAGCTGTTCAGAGTGAACAACTGTGTATAACAGATGGAGCTCCTTTGCGTGTTTGCAACATATTCTTCAACAATGATTTTACACGTTAATTAAAAGCAAATGCAATTCAGCACTCAAATGATTTGCTACATCCATTACTTCATGAGTTCACCATTGACCACTCTCTGTGTGATTGATTATCTCTGGCATGGTAACATGGTATGTTTCTTCTTCTTCACTGGATAACTCAAAAATCCACCAGGTACTTTCAAGAAAGCCGTGCAAACTCTTTTGGTGTGAATATGTATGTAAATGCATATTGCAAGAGTATTCACATGGTAATACATATTTGTATGCTTCCTTGTGAAATTTTTCCCTTCTGCTATTTTGTGAACAAAAATTCTGCTCCCATCAATTCTATCAAAAAGCAAGCAAAACAAGTTATGATAAAATCAAAGTGAATTTCTATTTCCATATGCAAATGAATGTCAATGAATACTTTTAAATTAACTTTCAGCATTCCTGTGGCAAATCCCAAAGGGGCATATCCCTCCTTGGAAACTGAACACCACCTGGATCAATTTCAACTTAGGTCCTTAAGTTAGACTGGCTGGACGTTCAGTTTATGTCTGTCTTTGACAAAAAACCTCCACAATCTCAACTGTGGAGCTCCACTACGTGGATGACAACGTGGTTGTTGCTATTTCTCCCACAGCCCTTCAGACCATCTTTTGTGCCTTCACTGAAGCATACATGAATCTCAGGCTCACAGTGAACATTAAAAAAAACCAAGGTGCTTCACCAATCTTCACTGGTGGGACAATCTCATGCACCTTCCATTGAAGTCAATGGAGAACTGCTGGAAAATGTGGAGCACTTCCCATACCTTGGAACCCATCTTTCCACTAAAGTCAACATACAAGTGTAATTTGAAAGCACTTGAACAATATCAACACTGCCTCAGGAGAATCCTACATATCTCTTGGGAGGATAGACACATAAATACTAGCATCCAGGAAGAGTCGAACATGACTGGCATCGAAGCCATTATCATTCAACAACAACTTCGCTGGACTGGTCATATGGTTCAGATGTCTGAGCAGCACCTCCCAAAACAGCTTCTGTTTTTTGAATTGGATGAAGGACAGAGGACACTGGGGGCCAGCAGAAGCAATACAAGGACATGCTGAAGGCACACATGAAAAAGTGCAGCATCAGTGTTGACACTTGGGAGAATCTTGCCCAAGATCATCCCCAGTGGAGAATGGTAATCCATGAGGAGGTAGCGCAATTTGCGAGGTCCCACCACAGTTCAGATGAGGTCAGGCAGAGAAGAAGAAAAGAGCATCAAAAACTGCTCCTCCAACACCTACTAACACCTGCCTCTTCTGTGATAAGATCTGCAGTTCTAGTACTGGACTGATCAGCCATCAATCGACTCCCAAATAGGAGGGTGTAAACTGAAGACGTCCTACTCATTATCAAGTGATCGCCAAAAAAAGAAAAAAAAAAAGATCTTTGGCAAGCTTATTTTGCCACTAAAGCTTTTGGTGATTCTTGATCACTGGCTATGCAGTGGCATCCCTTGGTAAATAATGCTTGAACTAACTTTAGTTACAAGCAGGGATTACTTATATGTGAAACTTATATGTAAAAACTACTGTTTTTAATCAGTGTCTGTTTGAGGGTTCCTTATGAGTGATTCATAAACCCTCAGAACAGAAAGAACGGAGAGTGCCTAAATTGACTGGATTACGCTTTGAGAATTTGGTATGTTATAGGCAGGATGCCCTAAATTGAGCAGGTAAATAAAGATAAGTAATAATCAAGAAGGACTCAGATTAAAATCCCTCAACTCCATATCTTCAGAGTGTTTCATCACAAGGCTGACAGTTCTTTTCCAGATCTCATAGTACATTGTTGACTGTGCCAGGTATTCTGAAGAAAAAGTGTTTATTGTGTTAAACTCTACCTATACTATCAATTTTAAATCCTCAGGACTGGGGCACTGACAGTCAATGAGGATTTTTCCTGAGAAGAAATGAGGCATTTGATCAATTGTTAACTTGAGCTAAAAATCCTGGTGAAAAATATTAATTTCAACTTTTGTAACATTTTTGTAATCACTAATTCCTAGTAATGCAGAGTATATCTTACCTAACAATAAAATAACAACCAGTACAAGTTTAGTTTTATGCAATACTCCATACAGCCAACTTGTAATAAATTTCTACCAGGAATACCATCATAAACTACAATTTCCTGCTATAAAAAATAACCATTAAGGCCCAGACATGCACAAACAAGGTAATCTGCCATAAATTGTGAAATGGTAAAATACTACAAATGTAAATTTATTCAACTCCCTTTGCAATGCATGTAATTTCCATTGCTTTATTAGAAATCTTGCCATTGCGGTGGTTTGACACGAGATTATAAATATAGCAGGAATGAGTCAGCATGCAAATTCCTTCTGTAGAAAACAATCTGAGAAGTTTTATAGCCCAAAGTTGTTTGTTATTTTGTAAGAACAGTGTAGAAAGTTCATGTTCAGAACCTGTTGAGAAAAGAATTCACAAAATATCCTGGTATGGAACAGGCAGTAGGGGGTGAAGGGTGCTGGTGGGGAGGCTGTGGGGCGAGGGATGGAAAATCCTCGCAAAAAAAGCACCAAGGTAGAATGTTCTGAAATCCAGTGTTGAGCTCTTACATTTCTCTGCTATACTGAGTCATTAGGGTCCTCATGAGGTTCTCAATGCACTCCACTAAGAAAGTGAGAGCACAGCTGATGCAAGAAATTCTATATCCTCAAAGAATGATGGGGTCCCTCACCAACAAAGTCACATGTAACAAAAAATGTCACACAAAAGTGTTGCAAACAATGTTAAATGAAATTGTTTTTTGCCACCCAATTACCCATTCCCCTGAAATAATTTGGTCCAACCCTCCTGGAACAGGAATTAGTGGGAAAGATACTTTTGATACCTCCAGACATCATTGTACTCGGCTGACTACAAAATGGCTTTGCTGTCACACAAGAGGTTGTAGCAAGTGCTTCCTAATATGATTTAATCATGTTTCTTAGGACAATGGCCAATGTGGGAAGCTATTTGGTGAATCAAGATGGGTCTTCAGGTCGCATTTTGTACAAGGCTAAAAACACAGTTGGTGCCAAATAATAAGCAATGGGCAAGATTATGAAGCTGGGTTTTGACTTCTTTACTCCATTAAAATGGCATAAATGGCATGCAACCCAGCTTCCAGTTTTCAGCAGAGGGTTTCCTGGGCACAGGTGAAATTTCCTGCTAATAGATCTGTGTTGCAAGGGGTGCCTGCATCTCTGTTCCTGGTCATGAGGTCAAGTGGGGATCAGGAAGTGGTATGACAGAGTGGAGCTCTGCAACTGTGGTCTTCATCTGGCATAGGATTGATTAAAGACCTTGCAACCAGAGCTGGCCAGAAGCTGTTCTCATTCACATGGGGTTTGGGGTTAGCATGAGAATCCGGGAGCTGGACCCAGCCCCTTGATGTCCTCTCCTGTGTCAAACCCCCACTTCCTTCTCCTGTACAATGAAGAATTTAGGAGCAGGAGAGACTCAAATCCAAAATAATCTGGAAATATCTCACCAAATCAGAGGCCTCAAGCATTGGTGCACCCTGGTTCCTCCTGTCCTCAGTTGCTTTGTCCCCAGAGTGCTGTAACACCTCAGTCTTACTGAGCTCAGTTCACAGGTCACTGGGTGGGGCTTGCTGGACTGTGATGTATTGGAGGTTAGACTTACGATCTGGAGGTCACTTCTATGACTCAATCATACCAACAACTAGCAAAGGAAGCAAAAGTGTAAGAGGGGATATAACTGAGATAAGCAGAGCTGTTTTGAGAGCAAGAGAATCCAGGGGAAACATCAACTGAATGATGAACTTCATAACCATCACCAGTTCAGCTCTTCTTACAGAAAGACTGTTCTTGTGGCTGACGCTGATGGCAGGGCTCTGCACCTAGCCAGCTCCCAGACACAGGGTTGTGGCTACCGGCTGGACTTGCTTTTGGACACACACACTTTTTTTTAAAAAAAAAGCAAAAAAGCACTACTATGAAGGTTCCTTATTATGGATCACATGTTGACTTGAAATACACTTCATCACAAAGCAGGCAGAGCACTGTAACATTTTTTTTTCCTTTTTGGTAGTAGGAGCCATTACTGGGACTTCACATCACCCAGCTAATTCCGATAGATAGATAGATAGATAGATAGATATGCATCATGCTATTGCATGCAGATACAGTAAACCCTCGAAATATGCAGCTTCAAGTTGCGCGTAACTCGCTTTAACGCAAGTTAAGCACAACTTGATGCTACTCTGCAGCCCCTTCCCCCTGCCTTCTCCAAGCCAGGCGGCTGTCATCAGTAGGCACTGCAGCCTGCTGTCATTGAATGTTAGCTGGTCATAATCCTTGCTCTCTCATTTTTTATATATTGTAATTTGAGCACAAGGCATAAACCAGGGGGAATTGAATTTCCAGACTTTAAACAGGTTTAAGTCAGAACATAAATATTTTTCTGTGAGCAGGGTGGTCCTCTCCATTTAGCTTTGATGGTAGTCCCACATGGTGGCTATGAGATATGGGAACTCACCCCGTCTATGCCACCAAACTCCAACTCAGGGGCTCTCTGGAGCACTAGAATGCAGGAGGCTCGCTGTCTGTGGCCTGGTGAAAGCTTACTCCTTGGCCTCTTCCTATGGCCATGTCCCTCCCTGTGGGACACATCATGGCACACAGCAATTGTTCCTGCCCACCTGGTCCACAGTTCTGAGCAGGGAAGGGAGTCTCAGATCCATGCCACTGATCAACCTCCCTGGAAAGTCTTCCTGGCATCGTCCTTTGGGAGTGCAATCTGCCTCTCTCCTCCTACCATCCTGCTATGCTCAAGAAATTCTGTGTGAGTTCCAGCTGGAGCATCCCCATCACGGCAGGGCTTCTCAGGCCTCAGTTGTTCCTGCTTTCCCACTTCTCCAGTTGGCGTGTATCCACCACCTCACATCCGCTAACACTGAGTCATGGGCTAAATAATCTTATCACTCAATTATAGCCGCACTGCCTGCTCTTTTAGGAAGCATATCTGTGCAGACTATTGGTCCTGTGACAAAAACAACAATATGGGTGTCTGGAAGGACCGTGAGAGGTCACTGAGTCCAGTCTCCTGCACTCACAGCAGGACCCATTGCCATCCCTGACAGATTTTTTTTTTAACGTAACCTGCCCTGACCCATGAAAGGCCCCATCAAGGAGTGAATTCATGACCCTGGGTTTACAAGCCAATGCTCTAACCACTGAGCTATCCCACCCCCCCAGTTTCTGAATTGTATACAGCAACAGAGGACTAGCTGTAGTGTTGTCCTCCAGTCTTCTCTCTCCCGCCCCCGGCCACACATCGTAAGTTCACAGGCAGGAAGTGAGTGGCACAGAAGCATCAATATCAGCTTCACGCCACCTATTGAGTAAACTTGGTGGGCAGGAGGGGCCGTTTTCTGGTCTCTGCACTGCTGGTGTGTTACAAAATGGCTGGGCTGGGCTGAGGCGTTAGCTCTAAGCACTAGTACTTTTAATCTATGAGTACTGTACCTTATGTAGTCAGAAGACTTCTTTCGACAACAAAAAAGCTCTCAGAGCTTTTCAGATTTGAGGTCTCCTCTCAGCCTGCTGTGACATTTGAGTGGTGAGAATGTGGACCAGCAAGCCAGCTGGAACTGGCACATTTCCACCATCCGCTCACATTTGTGCGAGCGTTTTTTGGACTTGTCTAATGCATGTCATGATTCTCATTTCTCGCCCCTTCCCCTGAATCGCAGCTTAAGACCTATCCTTCAAGGCTGTCTGATCTTGAGCCACACGCATATTTCACACAGACCATTAGAACATGACCTTTTATACACAGGATCATAAATACCTGTGAGTGACTTGCAAGGTCGTAACTCACTGTCTTAGCTCAGAGGAGAATAAAAGCAGAACCTCAACAAGAAAATCGTCCATTGTAACCTGATTCGAGGCACTTCGCAATCCAGCTTTTACATTCAGAAACCTGGAAAAGTGGGTAAATGCATGTCAAAATGGAAATGATATGTTTATTGTATGGAAATGCAGCAGGAGGGGTGCCCAAAGACAGAGAAAACGATGGCTGCTGATGTGGCTGCCTGCACAACGTAAGGAGTTATTGGCTATGTGCTACAAGCCAGTAAGATCATCGGCCAACCGGACAGTTATGACTTCAATTTAAGAAACTGAATCACAGTCATCTGCCAGCTCCTTCATTGTCACCGCCTGATTCAGCAACCTCCCTAGTGGGATGGCTACCGTGACAGAGCAGACAGCTTTGAAGGACTCTGTTGCCTTTAGAGCTCTTCTATTTGGTGCATAGGGCCCTGTCCAGGCCTTCTCAAATGAATGGATGAAGCATGAGTAGCAGGCAGAGAGGGTGAGGATACCCTCTGTGTCACAAACAGGCTCCAAGTCCTGAGAATTTAGCCCTTGGACCTGCAAGAAATATTGGCCTCTAGGCAGCAGTTCTCTGTGTAGCATGCTGATGTGTAGCCTCTAGAATAAGGCACAAGGAGAAATATCAGCATGATTTAAATGACAGGCTGCCCTGTTGAAGCTTCGCTGCCATGAGGCATAGCAGTATTTGCATAGCGAGACATGAGTCAACAAATAATTATAGATGGTGATTTAAGTGCAATAACCACTCGCGCACACACAGCAGCCAATTTTGTGTATTGAACAGCACATGTGTTTGTAGTGCTAGACATTGGGGCTTACACCCCTCCTTTTCCATGTTATAGGACATGGAGGAGGAGTACAAATCCACGGTTCATTGGCCTCGGCACCTCCGTTACATTTTCCCCATTAGAAGCAGGGCTACAGCGTCACGACAGGCAAGGGCAGGCATTGCCATGATGCTATTTTCTTGTCTATAATACATGCTGTTATTGACTGAGTTCCCCAGCCATAAACTCTGCAGGGATGCCGTGGAGGAGGGGGTAATGCTGCCCAGGCACTGGCCTAGTAACCTGTCCTGTACTACCTTGAAAGTAGGCTAAACAAATTCATCTATGCAGGGCTTAGAGAAAAGACTAGTAAGCAGGGCTATTTTTCTGCCAGAACTCAGTTCCACTGTGTTCCAGCCCCTTTTTTCCCCCAGCTGGGGTTCCCCTGGCTGAGGTTGCCGGCAGGGCTTCTCTCCCCAGCCAGCTACCAGCCACAGGGCTGCAAGGCCCCGTCATCTGCAGCCAGGATTCCCACAGCTGGCACTGCTGGCCAGGTCTCTGTGCCCCAGCTGGCCCCCAGCCATGGGACTGAGTCCCCCACCCCCCAGCCGGGGTTCCTGCGGCTGAGGCAGATGGCAGGGCTCTGCACCTACCCAGCTCCCAGACGCAGGGCTGCAGCTACTGGCTGGACTTGATTTCTGGACACACACACACAACCCTTTTTTTTTTAAAGAATAAAAGAACTGCTACTAAGGATCCTTATTACGGGTCACATGTTGACTTGAAATACACCTCGTCACAAAGCAGGCAGAGCACTGCAACATTTATTTATTTATTTTTTTCCTTTTTGGTAGCAGGAGCCATTGCAGGGACTTCCCATCACCCAGCTAATTCCAATAGATAGATGGATAGATAGATAGATAGATAGATAGAGATATGCATCATGCTATTGCATTCAGATACAGTAAACCCTCGAAATACGCTGCTTCAAGTTGCACGTATCTCGCTTTAACTCCAGTTAAGCACAACTTGATGCTACTCTGCAGCCCTTCCCCCTGCCTTCTCCGAGCCACACAGCTGTCAACCTGACAGCCACACTGCTCAGAGAAGGCAGGGGAAGATAGGGTAAAGCTGCAGTGCTAGCTAAAAGCCCCTTCCTCCTGCCTTCTCCCAGCCATGCAGCTGTCCAACTGACAGTCGCACGGCTGGTGGAAGGCAGGGAGAAGAAGTCAGGAAAATGAACAGACCTAGTGGACTGTTCAGTTTCCCAGGTCCACAAGCAGAGGGGATCTGGGAACCAAGTGGAAGCTTGGTTTCCATCTCCCTTCCCTGTCCCCCCCTTGCACAGAAATTCGAGTTACACAGGGGTTGCACGAACACGAACCCCACGTAACTCTAGTGTTTATATCTATACACACACACAAACACACACACACACACAGTTCTGGCAGGTGTTCTGGAACAATTTGTATAGTGATGGTGCTGAGGGCCATTGAACCAAACCATAATCCCTGTATACTGTGGAAACCAAGCCGGGGTGCAGCAGCACCCCCATAGCCCCCATGAGTTCTGTCCCACAGACGATGAGTTAACTTGCCACCATCTTCTTGTGCAAATGCAACAAGAATTATTCTTTTTCAGACCACATTCCCTGGGCTTCAGTTATAAAAAGCACTATGATTCAAAATATATTATCTATGTATTCAGCATTGTGTTGCCCTCTGTAAGTGCCAGCTGGATTACTATGCCTTTAAGACTCCAATCTCTTTGAAACAGAGACTGTTATTTGCTGGCACTGCTCTTCTATTTTAAAGCATCATATACACAACAGTAACAATCATATAAACTTTAGTAATATTTACAAGACTGAGGGGGAAAAACTGTAACACAGTTAACAGAAAACACAAGTGCCCCTTTAGCAACTGTTTTATTCCTTCCTGAGTCTTTCCCTCATTCTAGAAAATTAACATTTTTTGTAGTGGCAAAAGACAAAATCATATATTACTGGATTTGGCAGAGGAAGGCAGAGAGGGTGGCAGGGCACAGCTGGAGTGTTTGAAATGTGGCAGTTTTCTTCTGGGCCATCATTTTTGCTGTTCCTTTGGGTATGCGCAGCGAAATGAGGATATTGCTAATGTCACATCTCAGAGTACAACTGTGGGCAAACAGGAGGGTTTTCTCTAATGCAGATTGGATTTCTTCAAATCATCATGGCTTCATCTCGGCAGCTCACATGCTATTATGTATCCATCTACCGCAGGTCTTCACATTTTTCATTCTGCACCAAGCTAACAATGTGCACCGACTCTCATTGAAGATCCCTGGCAGAATAATACACCACCTGTTCGGGGTTTGGATTTTTTCCCCCTTACTAATTAAGCATTTAAATTGTTTCCTGACTAAATTGAATTTCTTTTCTTTTCCTCTTCCCCTCTGCCTCATCCCCTGGCTGCACCTTTCTAAACATTTTCTTTTTGAGCACGAATGAAAAAGAAACCCTCAAGCATAAGAGGGCCAGTCATTTTAGTCAAAACAGACACTAGTCCTGAGCTGGCAAATCGTGCTCAACTCATACTGAATGTGAGATACCAAATGATGGGAGGAACAGATAGGGGCACTAGCCCTGGGGCCAGAGAATCATCACAGAATGGTGGGAGGGGCCAGGAGGGAAGGGCAAGGCTGTCAATTGGTTTAGTCAAAGCCTATTTGTTAATTAGCTTTGCAGTGACGTTTTCTCACAGAAAACAGGCATGTTCTAAATAAGGAATACCTGTGTTCACTGTACATATTCTGGGTTTATAACAGTTTAGAAATGTTTAGTTAGAACTGAATCATCGATATATTTTCTTTTGTGTTTGCGCTGCACCCAACTATGGAGTCCTGGTCCGTGGCCTGTAGGTCCTATGTGCTATTGCAATACGAATGATAATCAGAATAATAACAGGTACAAAAGGCCAACTTTAGGGAAAAAATAAACATCCAGTGTGAGTTGATAGTGGTTGTTCAGCACTTCTGAATCTCTGGACACTTATTGACGAGCCTAAATATGGATAGTGAAGCCTCTCTTTAGCCATTGATTTTTTAGAAGAACAATCTTGGTCAAAGTGTATAAATGATAAGTGGAGGAAATCATTTTGTCAGTCTTTAAAGTGCTACATTTCTGCTGCTGTATTTTGTTGGAGTGCAAACTAACACATCTACCTGTCTGGTACTATTCAAAGATAGGAGAGTAATTGAAACCTCTCCTCTCAAGATAAACCCTGGATATTTAGACTCAGAATAATTTGGGTACCAAAGACTCATCACACGTTTAATTTAGGGAGCCAGGGGAGGGGGAAAGACAAGGAGGGAAATGCCAGACAAACTTTAACACAATTAACAGGGCCAGTCATGACATAGAAGAGCAAGGATAGCGTGCTGTCTGATTCTTCTTCGCTGCAATGACTGATGACCCTGTGATTCACGTTCTACCCTTCAATTTACAAAATCAAGTTTTTATTCAATTCCAATTTTTCATGCCAGGGCAGCAGAGGAAACTACCTTGTTTCCCAGTCTGAGTGACCTTGTTCACCAACATAGGAGCAGTTATAATAGGCTCTACATGAAATCTCATCCAGCAAGCCTCAGGTAGAAAACAGGCTACCCAAACAGCCACAATATTGAGATATACATATTTCATAGGCTGTGGCCACACTGGCCCCTCCTTTTGGAGGGGCTATGGTAATGTGGCTCTTTGGAACATGCGAGTGAGGCACTTTCCTGAATATGCAGCACCTCATTAGCATAATGGTGGCCACGCATGCTTCAAAACTGCCAGTTTTGAAACGCAGCCAATTTGAAACAGCCCCCTGATTTCAAAAGCCCCTTATTTCCAAAACCAGATGGGAAAAAGGGGCTTTTGAAATCAGTGGGTCATTTTGAAAGGCACTCCCCCGCCAGCTACACGGACGGCTGTGTTTCAAAACCAGCAGTTTTGAAGCACGTGCAGCTGCCATTATGCTAATGAGGTGCTGCATATTCATGACAGTGCCTCATTAGCATATCCTAAAGTGCCACATTATCACGGCCCCTCCAGGAGGGACTAGTTTGGCCACAGCCATAGAGATGGAAGGGACCTTGGGTCTAGTCTCCCACGCTCTTAGAAGGGCCAAGCACCTTCCTTGACAGTTTTTTTTTTTAAACCCATTTGCCCCAGACCCGTAAATTGCCTCCTTAAGGCTTGGACTTAGAAATCTGAGTTTACAAGGCCAATGCTCAAACCACCAAGCTATCTCTCCACCTCTTACACAAAAGATCAGTTTTATTAGCCGATCTCAAGATTCTGCTCTCAAGTGCACTGAATGCAATTCTGTGTCATCATTACTGAGTGGCCATTTCCATTATGGTTAAAGCAGGTTTCATGATATATATGTGGGGCACTGCTGAAATTCCACTCCCTCCTCACTGGAAGGCATCACCCTGAGGGACAGCCTGCACATCAGTGGGGAAAAAGCAATGTTTTAGCTAAGAATTTTGGTGCAAGTGCTAACTTTGAAGAAAAAGTGCTGCAGTTCCTTTAATGCAGAGCAAATAAGTCTTTGGTTTTGAAGATCACAAGCCTGGCCCTGCTCCCACAGAAATCCAGAACAAAATTCCTTTTTGAAGGATTTGTCCTTTATTCCCAAGGAACCACATACAGTTTAAGGCATAGGATTCAGTGTAGCTACTATGCTTTGGAAGAATAAGAGCAACCCCCTAGAATTTGAACCTATCTGTCCCTTGGAGCCTTTTCAAATACAAATCTTAGCCCACTAAACTATGTCCTCCAATGCCCAAGTTGTATCATAAAATTATTCATTGTGTAGTAATTAATTAGCATAGTTATGAGGAAAGTCATGCGGTTTTTGTAGGCTAACATTTATTGCTCACTGTGGCTTTTTTGTATATTTAGATTCCCTGATGCCATTAACAGAGCTTTCTGTTAATCTTCTTAATGCCTCCAATCAGCATGTGCATAGCTACAACTCCATTAGGGCCCTCTTCGATTATCCCAAAATACGGCGTGAATAAACAATAGATGCTGTTTTCCTCAGCCTGCAGGTCTCCTTGGATCACCTAATGAGATTACATCTAATACTGTTAGAGCAGAGTAAATGAAAGCCCTGTCAGCTGGGGCCAGGAATTTTCTCACACTGGCAGTGCTTCTAGGGTTAAAAATGAAAAGCTGCTTGTATTTGTTGCTGAAATGGTGAATAATCTAGGAAGTGATTAAGTCCTTATAACCATATTTCTCTTCTCCAGAGGTATTTCTCTGGGCACGTTTGAGAAGCTGGGAAGAAGCAGTTGCAATTCTCTTGAAAGGAAGCAAGCTAGAGGTAAATCTTGGAAATGGCAGACATAAAGCACTGAATTGGAATTTATTCAAATGCCTTTCAAGTCTAATGCATAAAGCCTGGTTATTCCATCAAAGTCACAGTGAATCAGCTCTCAGTGCTTAAACATGGGGAATAGCCTGAGCTCATATATGTAACTTAACAACTGACCTCCCTACTCAGTTCTTCATGGAGTCCTCTAACGATGTGGAAAACAGGTTGGCATTTGATTCTAGTAGTTTCATTTGCCTCATTTAAAAAAAAAATCCCTTTTCCTAAAGAATTCATTGACGGCGGAAAAATATCATAGCGCATAAACAAAAAAATCTGCATTTGATTCATGGTAAAATAACCTCAAACATGGGCACCAATAACAGGCACTAAATGCCTGCCTAACCCACTGCACTATTGTTGATTTATTTTTTCAAGAGCAGCGCTGGTTTTGATTCACTGCATAACGCAAGAGTCACACTGCTGCAAAACTGGAGTAACACAATAGTGAATCCACACAGTTCCACTGTCTATGGACCTCGGATACAGGAGATGGTGAGATGCTGACTTCAAGGAGATCAGGCCTGGGCCCTGAACATCTGCTTACTCTTTGGCAAGTGGAGGGTTGGAATTTCAAACTTTTTTTGTTTTTCAGTCCTGATCATCAACAAAAAAATTCTCAACAAGGTCATGCATCTACTTACTCCCTGGCTCACCTACTCACACTACATTTGCTGCTTCTAAAATGGATTTTGCATTCTGTTTTCAGTGTGTTTCTGCTTTTCATCAAAGAGTCATCCCTAATTTGTCAAACCTTACACTTCCCATCCATACAAGCACTGAAACTGCTTTCAAAGCCACTGCATTCTAATATATTTTTGGCAAAAATGCCGCAACTCAGGTGTTGGAAACTGACACCGAGAACCCTTCATGGAGTACGTCAATGAACTCTGTGATCTTTGCTCCAAAGTACAAAGATGGGCTGTACTTTCTGAGAAAGACTGACATGTAAGTGCACTGTTACCTCAACTTCTATGCAATAAAAAACCAATTCACATTTCCAGGGTAACATACAGCTGGACCTACTTTCTAAGCAGAACAACCAACAATGGTTTTGTTCTACAGTTTTTAACTCTGTTGGACCAGGAATCCATCATATTTTCCAGCTGGCAATTCAAATATATACTTGTCGTCAGATATCAGGGCTCTGAATACCCTTTTTCCCCAGCATCACACACAACACATTTCACAGATCTTGTGTATTGTCCATAAGCTGTCAGGCTGGGACAAAACATCACAGAACCAGGTGCCCTCTTCAGTGTTAGATTCCACCCAGCAGCATTTTTATTGGGGTTTGAGTACTGGGAACTGAACTGATACTGGGACTGTATTGTCTGATAGCTGATATTTAAAAAGGGAGATTCTCACTGGTTTGGGTGCTGAAGGCTGAAGGATTATCCATTTGTTGGCTCCTAAAAACCCTCTGGAAAATGAGGTGGATCTTTTGACAGTATCATAGTGAGACAAAATAACGATCTCCAGACGGTTCCCATATGGTCAGGAGCACTCAGCATCTCTCAGGAGACAGACCCAAAACCGCAAGCAGTCGATGGAATCACACACCCACGCATGAAGATGGTGGAATTTATCCGCTGTGCAGGTGAAGGAGCTTAAGAAGTATCTAGACTGCAGAGAAGTGGGGAGTTACCTGGGAAATTAGGCTCTGTACCTCTGGTAATGAGAGCCTATCAGCAGCACTGCTCATATTCAAAACACATTGTAATCTAAAGTCTAGAAGGTGACATGGCAGTCTGTCCCAAATGAGGAGCAGCACGTGTCAGTACTGCCATAGCATTTGTTTCAATGCATTCCCTGGTTCTTCCCTGTTCTTCACCAGTAACAGACCACTTCCCCCGCCAAGCCAGCCCATGTTTACAGATCAGTAGGCTGGGTGGGACAAAACCACAGCTCTACCCTCTCTCTGTACCTGCCCAGCCACTCCCATCCTATCTGATCAGGAAGAGAAATCTCTCTCATGTGGAAACTACTGTTCTTACCAAGCTATTGCCATAATGTGAATAGCCCATGCAGGGGAGTAAGCACTGTTTTCCTTTCTCCCCTGTGTTGCTTCAAAAGGACTGGTCATAATCCTGCCTTAAAAGTACCCAAACCTATTTTGGTATGACACATCAAAGAGCAAATAATGCTTTAGAATGATTTACACTGTAGCTCAGACAGGCAATTAGTGCATATCTCCCCACCAAAATTAATTTTGCTTGTTATCCTTTAATAAACATACCTATGCACCCATCAGGAAGATGCTCGGAATTTATTTCTACCTCCCTCTCCCTTATGCTATCCTTCTGATGCATAAACTAGGAGAGTTTGTAAAAACATCACTCATTACAGGTGCCTCTGAGTGCCTTGTGCTTGGTTTCAAACTTGTATTTAGTTCTTGACATTCAATGGCTTTACAAGGAAAAACAATGAAAGCAGGTAAAACCTGTAACCATTCCCAGAGGGGTAGAAGTCAAATGAGAGAATGCTGATGTCTTTCTGTTGACTGAGTCAAAACCGACCGGTCTTAATAGAGTAAGGCATTCCAGAGACCAGTGTCAGAGACTGTCAAACCTACCTCACTAACACCAATTAACTGGGAGATAGGGGATCTTAGAGTTTGGATCAAAGCCTTTCTTGTCCAGATGAAAGATCACATCAGCTTTCAAAGAAAGCTCCAGATGTCTCTAGGTAGAAAAAATTCTTCCATTCAGCCTGTTTTTCAGTCAATTTTCAAACATTTCAGCATGAGGAACAAAATAACACCCCTGCTGGAAAACGTGTCAGATGGTTAATTTAAAAACAATATTAAGCAAGGAAGGTTGTAGCCAAATTGGAGAGAATGTTTGATCCTTTCCCAAATTTCCATTGCTTTTAAGGAAGGGAGCTAGTAAATCGTTCTTATGACTCAGCTGTCCATTTAAGAACAAGCAACCTTTTAAAAAATCTTTTTCCCTGTTTTCCTTCACGCAAGGACTTCATGGGATCCACATAGAGCTCACGGTACAGCAAACCTCATCCGGGAATAATAATCTCATTGTTGCTGCAGTATATTACAAAGGTTAGCGTGGCTATCAAGCAAATTGGTTTAATTGAGTTCCATAAAAAGTTATGTGGGTACTAAATTCAAATATATTCGAGTCATTAGTAGATCAGAAAAGCTTACAGGCAGTGTCCTACACTGTATTCATAGCACAATGTAAACGAGATGCGAGCTTTTTAAACAGTAACTACAAATATTTCATTGCCAGCAAGGGATAGATATGTTACAGAATGGGAAAGAGATGTGACCAGATTTACCCACAATCACTGATTTAGACACAAATCCTCCAGTTCTGTTTCAGTGGAAATTTTGTCTGAGCAAGACTGCAGGATTGGACCATTGTTGTGTTGATGGTTTTTTTTTCTCCTGAAGACTCATTTAATTTTAATTTTCAAACTTAATATAGCAGGGATTGTATTTGTGTTTCTTTGTTTTGCAGGTTGATCATTAATCTCCCAGTATTTAAGCATTTAATGTACACGAATTGTTTTGGTTTTTTTTTTAAAGATTTTTCCTTCTTTCAGACATTTTAAAACAGAGATACTCGGACTCAGGCTCAAGAGCCACAAGCGCGTCTTTAATGTGTCCCCTGCAGCTCTTTGCTGCAACTAATATGAAAGCATGGTGTGATTGAATTATTAACTAATCTAAGTATTAACTTGGTTAATAGTCTAAGTTAACTAATTTAGTTAATAGTCTAAGTTAATTGCTGTAGGTCCTGCTTTGAGAGGTCTCTTCCAAACCATATCTTTTATGATTCTAAGCTTCTATGATAACCATTTACTATGTTATCAACCAACTGTGGTTGGTAAAATAATCATAGAATCATAGAAGAGTAGGACTGGAAGGGACCTCGAGAGGCCATCGAGTCCAGCCCCCTGCCCTCATGGCAGGACCAAGCATTTTCTAGACCATCCCTGAAAGCCATCTATCTAACCTCTTCTTAAATAGCTCCAGTGATGGAGATTCTACCACCTCCCTTGGCAATTCGTTCCAGTGTTTGATCACCCTGACAGCTAGGAACTTTTTCCTAATGTCCAGCCTGAACCTCCCCTGCTGCAATTTCAGTCCATTGCCTCTTGTTCTGTCCTCAGAGGCAAGGAAGAACAAGTTCCCTCCCTCTGCCTTATGACACCCTTTTAAATACCTGAAAACTGCTATCATGTCCCCCCTCAATCTTCTCTTTTCCAAACTAAACAAGCCCAATTCTTTCAGCCTTTCTTCACAGGTCATGTTCTCTAGACCTTTGATCATTCTCGTTGCTCTCCTCTGGACCCTCTCCAATTTCTCCACCTCCTTCCTGAACTGCGGTGCCCAGAACTGGACACAATACTCCAGCTGAGGCCTAACCAGCGCAGAGTAGAGCGGGAGAATGACTTCTCGTGTCTTGTTCACGACACACCTGTTAATGCATCCTAGAATCATGTTTGCCTTTTTTGCAACAGCATCACACTGTTGACTCATATTTAGCTTGTGGTCCACTATAACCCCCAGATCCCTTTCTGCTGTACTCATTCCTAGGCAGTCCTTTTCCATTCTGTATGTGTGACACTGATTGTTTCTTCCTAAGTGGAGCGCTGTGCATTTGTCCTTATTAAACTTCATCCTGTTTACCTCAGCCCATTTCTCCAGTTTATCCAGATCCTTTTGAATTATGACCCTATCCTCCAAAGAAGTTGCAACCCCTCCCAGTTTGGTATCATCTGCAAACTTAATAAGTGTACTTTCTATGTCAATATCTAAATCGTTAATGAAGATATTGAACAGAACCGGTCCTAAAACAGACCACTGCGGAACCCCACTAGTTACACTTTTCCAGCCAGATTGAAAACCATTAATAACTACTCTCTGGGTATGGTTATCCAGCCAGTTGTTCACCCACCTTATAGTAGCCCCATCTAAGTTGTAATTGCATAGTTTATTGATAAGTTAACAATGCCTGGTCAGTCATTTCGCCATGAGTGTGAATATATAGTGTGAATTCATTGTTTCATTTATTACACATACAGTAAATGAAACAATCCATTCACATTACTGTTGCTCTTTTGGGTACTCTTGATTGCTAATTTGGCTCCTGAACCATTGAGGGCTCAGTATCATTGGTTTAAAGCATAATATGTCTCGAGCAAACTGAATTCATATTTGAGCTATTTCAAAGATTTCTAATACTGGATATTGAAAGAAGAAGGTTTCAAAGTATAGAAAAATATGGCATCTGCAGTTTACTAGTCTAATGATACCCTTTACTGTACTGTATTATTGACTGTGCCATTTTCAAAAACAATTTTGTGCAAGGGGCTATCACCCTACTTGCTAGGCTGTAATAGCTTTTCAACAGGGATGAGTCTGAATCAAAACCCATGAACCACACAATTCTGGATTTTGGTGAAGTTTGGACTGCAATTCAGAGTCAAACACAGTCGGCCCTTCTCATACAGATCTATAGGAGCGTCACACTGGGACACACCTATGGTTCATCTAGTGCAGTCATCTGACTCTGAGGCCGCGTCTCCACTAGAAAGTCTTTCCAGCAAATCAGGCCCTCTTCCAAAAGAACAAGCAGAGCATCCACACACAAAAAGCGCTCTTTCAAATTCCTTTCAAAAGGACGCGGCCCTTCTTCTGGAGGCCCTCTTCCTCTCCCAAAAGAGGAAGAGTGCCTTTTTCCGAAAGATTCTTTCGAAAAAAAACGTGTAGACACTCTGGGGGCCCTTTGATCGAAAGAGTGGTCCTTGTGGTGCCAGATTTTTTGATCCCTGCCCCATTCTTTCGAAAGAGAGGGTGCTGCGTGGACGCTCTCTTTCGAAAGAGCAGATTGCTCCTTTGATCTGCTTTTTTTGTGTGTGGACAGGCTCTTTTGAAAGAAGATTTTCCAGAAGAGATCTTCCAGTGTAAACATGGCCTGACAATGGCCATATCCTTTGAAGAAGGGTGCAAGATGCAAGGGTGGACCATTAACAAACACTGAAACCAGCAAACCTGTTTCAAACGTCACTGTTATGGATGGTTGGCTCTACATCAGAATTTGCAGTACCAGCACAGCCCTGGTTTTCAAATTATTTAAAAACACAAATTTCCAATTTTGGCTAACAAATCAGTTAATACGGCCAATTAAATTCAAAAGTTTAGGAGAGAAACCAACAATAAACAATCAGCCTCATGTCCACTCCCTTTGGAAACCAAAGTGGATAAATAAGTATTGCTACCACATGCACTTTTTTCAATGCAAGGAATTGCATTGAATGTTCATTTATATTTAAAAGCTAAGAACTTCATCCTGCCACCTTCCTTGTGTTGAGAGGTACCTTATCCCCCAGTCTGATTAAGGCAATATTTAGTTTTAAGCACACACTTCAATGATGACAAAGAAATTAGTCAAGTACTTAACATTGTTAAGCATGTGCTTACCTGCTTTGCAGGACTGGATTCTAAATGCATCTAGTATTATACTGTGAGTAATGGAGATAGAAATAATTCCTAAGCAACCAGTGAAAGAAAAATTTTCTTAAAAAAATTTCCACTCTGTTTAAAACAATAGGTAGGAGCAAATAAAATGTATATCATGCAGGCACAGAGTTGTCTGTTACACCAGAGCAAATCCACAGGAAGTAAGAAGTTAAAACTCTGTGGACTTGCTCCAGAGTTAGACTGGTGTCCAAAAAATTGTACCATTGAATTTAAACACACAAAAAAGTACAGGTTACCTAGAAGTCAGCTGTGCTGGAAAAGATATAGGATTTCAGATATTATTTACAAAACCACTATATTTCAAAAGAGCATAAAGAAAATACAGATCTGAGATTCAGGTTAATTACTCAGCCTTTTAAAAATCTGTTTTGATATTTTTCCCCACCCAAACATATTACCCTATGGTGCATTGCCTTTTAGAATTATTTCAGACAAGTCTCATTTTTCAAAACTTTTGAGTCAAGTATTCTTTTTTCATACCAAGAGGCTAAAGAATAGGACTATTTGGATCCCTGCTTCCCTGCAAGGCTTACTACCATTGTATAATTTCCAGTCAACGTTTCTCTTAAATAAATATCGTATGCCCCCATGTGGTTACATTGAGAGGCTGCTGGACAAGGATGTAAGAGATGGCTTTCCTATTCTTTCTTTTGGCAATATTTGCAGTGTCACACACACAAACAAACCTTTGTAACTGACATAAATAGATAGTTTCGGATATTTCATTTATAAAATGCTTATATATGAAATTACTGCTTAAAGCATAGCATAGAAAAATGATAGCTTGATAAACATTCCCAGTGTATCTATAGCGTTTTGCATCTCTGTACCTTCTATACAGAGGCGGGGATGTTGTAGAAGGGACAGAGCCTTGGGGCGGAAAAGGCAGGGTTGGGGCTTGCCTTCCCTACATGCACCTTCACCTGCCACCCATGCCTAAGAGCAAGGTTGTTGCTCACTAAGTCTCTTCCATAAATTTCTATCCCATCCTGTAATTAAGAAATTGCAAACATGCAGCTGTATTATCTTGTCTCACAAATGCCTAAGATTATTCCTAGCTATGGGACGTTTGGTGTTCAGCTGGCACTGGTAGAACACACTGCAGTACTGTCAAGTTCTAGGGTACATGCAGGAAGGTCAGATTCTGGGATGACACTCGCCTCCTTGAAGGCTGTATGTCTTTAAGATCTGAGTGCGCTCACACAGGCGAACACACACACACAGGCCTGCCGATGTGGGGGGGACAAAGGGGGCAGTTGCCCCAGGGCCTGGTGATTCAAAGAGGCCCAGGACTTCGGTTGCCGCTGCTGCTACGGCTGCAGTGGTTGTTGAAGCCCTGGGCCCTTTAAATCACCACAGGAGCCCCAGGCAACTCACTCCAGATGGCACTGAGAGCTGGCTGCCCCTCCCTGGTTCCTTCTGCCCAAGGCTCCATCTCTTCCGGTGTCACAGAGCTGGCTCCCCACTTTTCCCAGGGGTCCAGCAAGTCTGTCAGCTCACCTGCACACACACATTCGAGTTCTGTGGGTTACTAGCGAGTTCCAGCCCAGGCTCTCACAAATAAGACTGACAGTAACTGCATCGCTGTCAGCGTTCACCTTAATACCGCAACATCATTGATCAGACCTCACGTAAATCCCTCAGAGCACATCCATGACGTGCAAAACTCAAGCTTTGCGACCTATCAATCTTCCTCCAAATCTGGTATGTCAGCAACAGGAGCACAACTGCCACCACTGAAACACTGCCCGATCCTGCATGAGCCAGGGAGAGCACACGGCAGCAGGGGTGGAAATCATCTACCTTCAAACCCCTCTGTGAGCTCATGGAAGAATTCGAATAACAAGGAGAGAAGGGGTGTGCTACTGAACACCAGTATTAAGTATTGCAGTGAAAGCAATTATCCACTAGAGCAATTTACTAAGGGTTGTGGTGGCTTCTCCATCACTGAATTTTTAAGTTAAAATGGGATGTCCTTTCTAAATATATATGCTCTAGGAACTGTTGTGAGGGATTTCTATGGCCCATGTTATACAGAAGGTCAGATTAGACAATCACAAAGTTTCCTTTTGGCCTTGAATCAATGAACAGCTTGGAGTGTCTTTGAGAAAAGAGCAAAGCCAGAAGGCAGTGGTGGTTAGAGGGACATCTCACCACACACTAGAAAAAGCTAAAATGAGAGAATTCACAGGAGCTAACAGAGCCCTCTCTCTCCACTGGAGTTGTAACAGTAGTGAAGCCAGATCCAAGAAGCTATGCTTCTCTAGAAAAGATGTTTTCAAAAATTTCAAACGAACAGTGTCCATTTCAAATACCATTTTGATGCCCTGAAGCTACCAGAATTGTAATTAAATTTGAGTGGATTCTGCACATTAATCAACTGGAACTAGAACTATTTCACTTTGCCAATATACATAACCAATTCTATTTCCTTGTTCTAAATACTTTATGAGCAAATATTTGTTTGCAAAAGTGAAAGTGTGTTGCGTGAACACACATTCAGCTTATGCATTTGTGTGACTATTTTTAAGGTATTTCTATATCTCATAGCACTTTAATATTTGAACACCCCATACACACATTAGTAGCTTTACCTTCACAACACCCCCATAAGGTAGGAAAGTGTTTCTATCCCATTTTACAGATGGGGAACTAAATCCCAGAAGAAGCGCTTAAATAACTTGACCGAAACAACAGCAGAAGCCTCTACTATATGCAGGAAGTGAACCCAATTGAGAGCCAATTCACAGAGCCCTCAAAATCCATGGATACCCAGGGACCATTTCTGTAGCTAGTAGATCGGATGCAGATACAAATTTCCTGTCCACACAAGGCTCTACGAATCAAGTACTTTAACTGCATGACCTTCGTTTAAAGTCCCTTTGTGTTTGGGAAACATTCAGTCCAAAGGCTGAAACAATACTATATGATCAGATTGACTAATCACACATTATAGCTAGCAAATTATAAATAATGAATACTCAATGTGTTGGTCAAGATGGATAATTCACAAACAATCCAAACCAATTGTTCAATCATCTCAGATAACTAAATTTGTGGGAAAAAAACAAAACAAAATCCTTCTGAAATAATTTTAGAACATAAAAAAGGACTAAAGGTAGTGAATGAATTGTTCATGCCTAACAGTTTGCACAGCACTTTATATGCTAATGACTGTGGCCATACATGTATCTTTCTAATTTTCCTTTTGCTTTACGAGGCTGAACATTGTATTAGGCTCATAGATTATATCAGGGAGCTGGTGAGATAAGATTAAGATGAGAAATTAGCATATTGCAGGGGTAAAAAAGCAAAAAAGAAATGTGGCAAAAATTTGTAACCAGAAGGTTGCTTGTCCTGTAGTCAAGTGAACTCATCATCATCATCATCGTCATCATCATCAGTAACCGTGGTGGGCTCAGCGCCCATTGGTGTCTGATGCCCTCTCAAGTGAAATCAGCAATGAGCAATTCCTGTGTCTGGACAGATCACCACTAAATTACAGGGGCCTCCTTAATGGTACAAAGGTACTTAGGCGGAACCCATTGCTGCTCTGTGAATGCCAGTTCTCAAAGAATAACTTAGATCTTCCAAACCCACATACAAGAGTGCTCAGAACACGGTGCTGTAAAAGAGGTTAATGATCAGTATCTCTTGTGACGTACCGTAGTAAGTTTAAAAATAAGCAGCTAACTAGTGTTATGTCAGGCCTATAAAACCACTGGGAGTTGTGCTGATACCAAGTACTATAAGGTAAACCCTCGATTTAACGGACCCTGATATAACGGACTTTGGAAATAAAAGACTTTGTCTGACAGCTCCCCTGCGGCCCCCCCCCCCAAAATAAATGCCAGAGACTCACCAGAGCCACTGTTGAGGCTGGAGGGACCATCACAGTGGCTGGGGCCACTGGGGCCAGAGAAGCTGGTGGGGGAGAGGGCTGCAGCAGGGCACAGGAGCTCTCCTCCTACAGCCCCATGTGCACGGAGCAGGTCGATGCCCAGCTGCTGCTGCCTGTAATGGTGCTGAGCAGCAGCCATGGTGTTGAAGGCTGCTGCCCACTCTCAGGCTGGGGCCAGCCATACTCTACCTTTGCATGGGCGGCTCGGAACCAAGGACTGGAGGAGCCACAGCGCGGAGATCTACAGGAGGTGGAAGGAACCAGGCCGGCATTCAGCTCCTCTCCTGGTAACTGGGAGAGGGAGATGGAGGTGTGAGGGGAAGACTGGGGCAGGAGGGGAAAAGGAAAGAGGTGGGGCAGAGGACAGGAGTGAGTGGCGGGCTGGGCAGGTCAGTGCATCATCGTACAGTGTAACCACTCAGATATAGCGGACTTTCAGCATTAACGGACACCCCATCTCCCATATTAGTCTGTTAAATTGAGGGTTCACTGTATATTTTAGACGGTTTGTCTGTCTGTTTGATTGAGGAATCCTCCTAAAATCAAGGCCGCATCTACACTACAGTCCCCTTTCGAAAAGGGGATGCAATGAGGTAAATTGGAAATGCAAATGAAGTGTCGATTTACATATCTCATATTTCATTTGGATAATTGCATTTTCAAAAGAGAAACTTCTGAAAGAAAAACAGCCATGTAGATGTTGTTCCTTCTAAATGAAGCCCCAATTTTGAAAGCACCCTTCTTCCAAATTTTTCAGGAAGAAGGGTGCTTTTGAAAGTAGGGCTTCCTTTCAAAGGAACCCCACCTACATGGCCATTTAGCATTTTGAAAGCAGCTCTTCTGGAACGGCAAGTGGCCATCATTATGCAAATGAGGCACTGAATATGCAAACAAGTACCTCATTTGCATTTTGATCAGCTGCATTTACATACCCCTTCCGAAAGGGAGGGGTAGTATAAATTCAGCCTAGGAGCTAGGAGTGCTAAGTTTGGCATACAGCTTCTTCTCATGGTAACTTAAAGCAACAGAAGTGTTCAGTTGTGCCAGGAGAAAAAGGGGTGTTCGAGGAAGGGGATTGTTTCTCATGAAACCAAACAGAAAAGAGATGGAACCCTCAAAGCTGACATGGTCCTAAAAATTGACATAACTGAGTGAATGCTCAAACGGAATGAACCAAGATGAACCAGAAAATAAGATGAAGCTGGAATGGAATTGCCTCACAATAACCTGACAGAAAAGAGATAAAATGGAGAAATTTGAAGTAGTGCTCTGTTTTGTACACCTAGATCAAAGTTTAAGGTTTGAAAACTAGAAGAAAACGTTATTGGGAACCAAACTGATGACAGCCTGTTTTTCCCTTTATTACTCAACAAAAAATCAAAATAAAATAATACAAGGAGTATAACCCAATTCTCAAGAAATGAAATACAAAAATACAAACTCCGACACGTGAAATGCCACACATGAAAACAGTAGTGTACAAACGGCCACTTTACTGGGCGCAGGAAAAAGTTCTAGAGAAGGAAAGGGTGAGGTGTAACTAACAAGCTACAACATCAACAATATAACAAATTCCCCATCTCCCAATATTTACACGTATTCCTCCTTCTCCAAGCTTGCTCTCTAGCACCTTACCAGGAAGCTGATGTACATAGGATAAGTCTGGAGATGGACATAGCAACACAACAAATGTGTTTTGGCTTGGGAAAAAAACCACACACAAGGGGCCCCCTCAGAGTGTTTTCACCCAAGGGAGGGGGAAGGACCTCCCTTCACTCCCTGCTCTAGAGTCCTGTGGAGGTATTGACTGGCATTATGTAGTTGCCACGAGGTTCTTTTTCTGACTCTCTAACCACTGGGGTCTGCACAGATGCAGTTATCTGAGCCATCTGTTAGAGCCCTGAGCAGTTCTGTGGAAACTGAAATCAAAGTAGAACCTCCCTGGGCTGTTTACCTTTGTACTTACCTCCCGACCTCAGAAGCTACAAAAGTGAAAACAGTCCCTGGCCATTGGTGCATGAGCATATGAGAGACAACAGAGTGCTTTGGACATGGACAACTACAGGTTGAACCTCTCTCATCCAGCACCTTTGGGACCATATTGGTGCCGGACCATGGGAAGTCAATTTTGTCTAGCACCTTACCAACACTTCCACTGCCTACTGGGCTCTTAGAAGATATTTAGGGATAAGTTAGAGTTAAATAACAGCACAGAACACTGACAGACAGGACTGGTGAGTGTAAAGAAACTTAATTGTACTGCGGGAAATTTGGCCACACCCAGAAGCGGTCATCCAGATAACTAAAATCATGCCAGATTATAGATATTGCTGAATAAGAGAGTTCTGCATTAGAGGGGTTCAACCTGTACACCATGGGTGTCCAACCTTTTGGCTTGCCTGGGCCGCATTGAGTGAAGATAGTCTTGGGCCGCTTACAAAATATATAATATAGTTAATGTATATAAATCACATAATAATGTTAAAAGTTTACGATCTTGTGGGGCCGCATTACTAGCTGTCCAGGGCCGCATGTGGCCCACAGGCCGCAGGTTGGACATGCCTGCTGTACATGTTACTATACCAAGAATGGGAAGTTGAAAAAAACTGTAAATATTGTCTATCAACAAGCTCTATTTAATGTTTGAATCACTGTAATTCTTTTATTAATACAAACTTCTTCTCCCTTAAGTTTTGAAAAGTACAGTCATTTAAATAAAACATGTACATTTACATTTTATTTAAAAAAACAAACTTGTGAGTGCAGGACCTGAGCAACGCCAGATAAATCTGCTAGTGAATCATAAAGATAAGTAGGCCTTAAGAAGTCTTTACTAACTTTGAAAAGCATAATAGCTAAAGAGTGGGCAGTGTTAGCATGTGAACTTCTGTGCAATGAAAATGGCTGGTTTTGCATAGCTGTGTTTTAAATAAAATAGTTGGTTAAGTCATAGTTAAAGTGACGATTTTGCTTACCTATTCAATAAGGGTCAGAAAACAAGTTCATTGGAATTTTACTCCAGGATACAGCTCAAGGCCAAAGCTCATAGAAACTTTTACCCCCTGCATGCCCAAATTGTATAGAAGCTGCTGCTCCAGATGGCATGACACTGCTGACTATTGGGGGACATCTGTCTGTTTTATTGGTAGTGTTGTGCAAATGATGTTTAGCAGGTTGATTTGTTGCTAATGGTTAACAAATATTTGCACACATTTCAGGATAAACACTGTGTGCGTGCCCTTTTATTTCGAAAAGGCCTAAGAGACCAGTAGAGACCTGAGTCCACCAGGAACTGATGTTCATCCTGAGCCCCTGGATGGGGTTAAGTCAGGTCCCTTAACATCTTGAGTACCTACAAGCTTAGGCAGGGTGTAGAGTCTGGTGCAGCTGAAGGCCCAAAAAGCATTGAATAGCCACTGTGCTACAGGGTTTAAATGGTGATCTGTTGGCTCTTCTGACTAATCAGAGAGTATAGTCACATGGTGAGGGTTTATTGGGTCCAGCCAGAGAACTGGGTTGCTAGGCAACCAAGGCCAGAGGCAGCTGAGTTGCAGATGATATCCTTTTTAAATGTCTCTTTATTATTTGTTATTTTATGTAGTTTATTGTAGTAGTGGGCAACTAGGACACCCAGTCATGGACCAGAGCCATACTGCAGTATCTTTGCACCTAATCCTCCCTGTAATTTTCCAGTGTGCTGCTGAATATGCACATAATATTCAGATCAAGCTATGTGATAATGCAAGATGGATTGCCACTTTGACAATCAGCTTCTTCACCTATGACACACCAATTTCCATACTGTTCAGTAAAATGCCATTTTCTGCTCCAACCTTTTCCCCAAATGTCATAAAACAGCACAGGGCAAAAAGACAATCCCCTTCCCCTCCCACCTCTATTCCAAAGCTTCATGGAATGCAGTATGAAGGAACTTCATCACATTTAAACTTGACGTGTTTTGTTCAGCTGTGGCAGTAGAATGAATACAGATTCTTCCTCGTACCACGAAATACAACTGTTTACCTAAATACTCTCTTTCATATTTGCCCAATGTGACAGTCATTCACTGACTGTCTACAGCCATCCCAGTCTGCAAATGGGACAGTCTTCATACCCTTCCATGCACTTCCCTCCACTGAACACACGTAGACAAAATATTAACTAACCAAGAACAATATTTCAAGTGCAAAATCATGTTTAAATGGATAAGATGGGTGCAGAAATGACAATTTCTATAAGGATTGCAATGGAAAAGGGATAAAAAACGAAGGTGGAAATATCTAAATAAAATGTGTGCTAATCATAACACCAGTTTTGGAGCGTAGCACGATCATCTAATAAATTGTGGCATAATGTGTATATTGAAAGCCCTTTGCCTAACAGTTAGCTTGAACAAAAGCTACTAATAATTTTTCAACATCCTGAAAGTGTTTTTAAATGTAATATATTTTTTCCTCAGACTCTTTTAATCAATGCCTGCCAATCCAGATTAATCAGATTTTGCTCTCTTTCTGGTAAGACTTTATGAAGTCATTGTTGATTTGGAGCCAGAGAAGGTACTTTTAAAAATTTATAGTAAAAGGGCTTAATTTTTAATAGACAAGAATGGTTTAGAGATACCAGTAGACTGTTGTGTGTTGTAAGTGCAGTATTACACTCTGCAGAGTAGTTAGTTAAAAAGAACAATCTAGTCCAAATGTTAGCAGAAGCATGTTTATTTTATTGCTACAATGAATGCATAATTGAAGAGCCTGTCCAACCTGAAGTTATTATTCACACCTTATTTACCAAAAGGATGAAGTTATTTTCAGCTTGTTAGCATGATATTTCAAAACTCACTCCCACCCGAATTGTTGTCGGTCTCCTGTACTGTTTCATTGCCCCAGCATCCAGAAAAAGAGCCTATTAAAATGTGATATTATACATGTATTTGCTGGAGCTGGCTAATCAAGAACAAACCTTTTGCACTGGAGGCTGATTCATAAGACTGCCTAAATAATGGAAATTCTCGACTATGTACCCCCAGGGGGGATATTTTAAAAAGGAGGCCCTCGTTCAGCACAGCAAGAGGAGGCGGCTGCTTTCTCCATTGTGCTGTGAACCACAATGCACAAGCTCTGCTCTTCTGCACAAGCACACAGAACAGAATGTTGCACTTAATAAAGATGGAAATGATCATTATAGCCAAAATGATGCTTCCAATTCCGATCTTACTTAAGTGGGATTTTTATACCAAAGTATTTTCAGCGGAGTCACTCTTGTTTATATTGATATGAGGAAAGTCATGCCCACTGTATCACACAGTAACGAAATTCTGATTTTATTGAATATACCTGACTGCTTTGTGTACAAAACTGTTGTACCCCATAGCAGAACTTGAACACAGTAATAACTAGAACACCATACGATTGAAAACCAACCAGATATTTTTCCAGTGGAAAAAATAAGCATTTTAAATCATGCTCTTTAAAATGAGCCATAAAATACGTCACATAACATGCAATGGCAAAATGAAAGAGCTTATGAATCATTTATCACTATGGAAATGATTGGATGCTTATTGGCGACATCACTCATAACACATAATCTTCACATAATAGGTTGCTAATAAGGGTTTATCAGTATATGAAATGGAACGAGGTTCTTTCACTGGAATCCTGTAGCTTTATTGTGTATCAAGTTGCTTATAGTTTGGGTAATCTATGCCATTACTATTGATCACCTCTAATGTTAAATATTATCAAACAAGATGTTCTGTAGAACACTACAGATGAGAATCATGGACTAGATCGTGCTCCTTGTTTCACAGAAATGTGGGCACTCTTTCCAATGCAAAAGAGGGCTCTTTCCCACGCTTCCCCCACTGCAGAAGCAGCAAGGAAGGTTCACTTCCAGCACTCAGGAAAACACCAGGAACTATCCCAGCTCGCAAACACACTGTTGTCAGTGTTCTCTAAGGCCTGCCTCAGCTCACGTGCCTGATGGACACAGAGATGAGGAACTAATGCATATCTGAGTACTCTAAGTATTTTCAGAACCAGAATTTAGTCCGAGCCAAGTCCCCTGAACACTCTGCTTGCTGAATACTCTCAGGGTGTGTCTTCTCTGCATAGTTAACCCATGTGGTTGGCAGCTGGGTTTGAGTCACCCAGGTTAGCTTGGCCCAGACGTGAGCATCCCCTCTACAAAGCCATACCCACATTTCTATGATCTACACTCACTCATGCATGTGTCACAAATAACAAGGAGTCCTGTAGCACCTTAAAGACTAACACAATTATTAGGCAATGAGCTTTGGTGGGTAATGAGCATCCATGTCCTGAGGAAGTGGGTCTTACCCATCAAACCTCACTACCTAAGAAATAAATTTGCTAGCCTCTAAGGTGCTACAGGACTGCTTGTTATTTGTCAAGCTACAGAGTGGCATGGCTACCGCCTGACTCTAGTAACCATGCATGCAATCCACAGGTCTCTAGAACTTTCACAAGCAATTGCCTTTCCAAGGAATGGTGGAAAGGGCTTTGAAGAACCATTGGCATCTAAATGATTTTTGCCTCCTTCTTTGCTATGGAATGGGTGGATTCCAGTTCAACTTAAAGCAGAGCCTAACTACTAACTCATTGCCACTTCTGAGATGCTGAATAATTGGTCATTGGCCACCTCCCTGCCAAAAGGGTCCTAACCGCCAGCTATAGCTAATTTTTACTAAAATGTTTGGAGAACCATTATTTACACACAGACACAGACACAGACACACAGACTATGTCTGCACTACAGAAATATTTTGAAAGAAGCCCTTGTGGAAGAGCTCTTCTGAAAGAACTTCTTTCAAAAGAGTGCATCCACACACAAAAAAGCGGATGAAAAGAGTGATCTGCTATTTCTTAAGAGAACATCCACACAGCCCTCTCTCTTTCAAAGGAATGGGCCAGAGATCGAAAAATCAGGCCCCGCGAGGACTGCTCTTTCGAAAGATGGGCCTGAAGAGCATCTACACATGTTTTCATTCGAAAGAAGTCTTGAAAGGGGGCGCGCTTCCTGAAACAGGAAAGGAAGAGCAATTTCAAAAGGAGCACTTCATTCTTTTGATTTATTTTCGAAAGAACACTATTTTTGTGTAGATGCTCTGTGGGATCTTTTTGCTATTTTATTATTTTTCTCGCCTTATTGTAGCATGGGGCGAGAGGAATTGCAGAGCACTTTGAGGTGTCTCAAATAAAAAGCCTCTGACTCATTGAATCTTTTTACTAGAAAGGCAATGCAAAAAAGGAATCGGGATAGTTAAAATACAAGCAGATGGCCACTTTTAAACTAATCCCCCTTGCTTTAATGCACCTCCAAACCAAACTCAAAGTTTTTTCTGTGTGGATGGTGGGAGGATTCCCACTTGGGACTGAGCTGGAGTTAGCTGTGTAGTAAAGACACCCTGACAGGGCAGCTAAGATGTTGGGAACTCAGCATCCCCCATGTCCTCAGGAATTAGTTGAGTCACAGGCAAGACTAATTTGTGATGTATTTATAGCCCCTCCTGTTTATTACTCTAGTAGGCAAAGCCCAGTGTGCTTCAGGAGCAGCCCTGGGAACTACAAATTGTTGACTACATATTGAAAACTGTTAAAATTCTAAGCTGTCCCTTTAAATTTCAGAGAGCTTTCTAGCTCCTCCTTGCAGGCTGGATTCTCTATGAAAGTGTGTGATCCAGGCATAGTAGCAGTCATTCTGAAGACAGTCATCCTATAACAAGGTAGAATGAGTTGTGGCTCTCTGTTTTAGGGAGCAGCCTGCTTTCTCCCTCTCTGTTTTTGGGTACCTCTGTGTTAGGAGGCTGAATTCTAAGAAATAAAATAGTGTTACTTTCCAATCTGCCAGCAAATGCATCTAACTTCTCTGTCTGTATACCAGAAACAAATTATAAACCAGGACAGGAAAGTTAAACCACAGGAGCCAGCTACTCTTTGCTTGCCCTGCACATAACATACTAAGAACTCTCCTTTAACTGAAGAAGGGATGAGCAGGAGAGAGATTCACAGATGCTTGTTGCAGCATGGGCAATGCAGACCAAGGCTATGTCTACATGGCAAGTTAGTTTTAAAATAATTTATGGAATTTGCACTATGCAAATTAATTCAAAATTCCTTATTCCAAACTTGGTGCCATCCAAACAGTGCTGAAATTTGGAATAAGTGGTTATTCTGAAAGTTCCATTGCACCTTGTACAATGAGGGGTATTGGAACCAGAATACTGTGCTCAAAAAGTCAGTGCTATTTTGAGCATGGGGAAAACCCATTTGTGTCCCAAAATAGCGATCACTATGTAGACATAGTCCCTATCCTGCCTAGATAAAATGGAACCTCACTCAAAGTATACTAAAGAGTTTAGTTCTTGCCAACTCTGTTTGATTAAGACTCTCTAAGCCGTTAAGTGAATGTCCATTTGAGAATGTTCAAAATCCAATGGCCAATAAAAGGAAAATTTGATGACACACTCACTAAATGTTAGATGCTACTACCTGACGTGCATTCACTATCATTAATTCATAAATTCCAAGGCTAGAAGGGATAATCATAACCATCTAATCTGACCTCCTGTGAAACAGGCAATAAAACTCCCCCTAAATAATTCCTAGAATATATCTTTAGAAAAACATCCAAGCTTGATTTAATTGCCAGTTATGGAGAATCCACTAGGTATAGCTACTATAAAGAATTAAGTATTGGAGGGGTAGCCGTGTTAGTCTGGATCTGTAACAGCAACGAAGGGTCCTGTGGCACCTTATAGACTAACAGAAAAGTTTTGAGCATGAGCTTTCGTGAGCACAGACTCACTTCATCATCTGATGAAAGCTCATGCTCAAAACTTTTCTGTTAGTCTATAAGGTGCCACAGGACCCTTCGTTTCTATAAAGAATTAGAATTTAGAAAATCCATCTGTCTTGCAGATATAAGATCTGTGGCCTGAGGCCTGAGAAGGGTCATAAACCAAAACTCCCCACACACCTCCAGGACTTCAGATAGCAAAAGCTGAATCAGGGAAAACTATGTATTTGTCACAGCTAGAGCTTTGCGCCCAGAGAAACAACTAGCCTAGTTCCAATCAGCAAACTCAAAAATACCTCCCAGTGAAGAACATACAATTATAGTGGATGTAAATGGTCCATATAATCCAGATAGTTCACAACTTAAAACATCTTCTCTTCTGAGAACTTTGCTGATACGATGCTGGAACTGAGGAAACTTTTCATCTACACAACCACGGCATAAAAGATCAAAAATTATTCTTATAGGCTTTATCTACACTCAGCCATAGTGCCGGCAGCTTGATTTGAATGAGCAGTCTCAAAAATGCAAATAGCCACTCATTTGCATAGCCATGTGGCTAATTTGCATATCAATGTGAGATTGCCCTGCCAGCAGAGGCTGCTACCAGCAGAAAACAAGCAGCGTAGACATCATTTTGCTGGCAAAACCCCCCATTGTTGGCATCCCCTTATGCCTGGAAAAAATCAGGGATAAGGGGCTTCCGACAAAGGGGGTTTCTGCTAGCTGAACCACGTCTCCACTACTTGACTTCTGCCAGCAGCAGCCTCTGCCGACAAGGCGATCTCATGCAAATATGCAAATGAGTTGTACACATATGCAAACGAGCCCCCTTTTGCATTTTGAGACCACTCATTTACATGAAGTTGCCAGCATTTTGACTCAGTGTAGATGCAGCTATAGAGTCCAATTTTCCAATATGAGTTTCTAATTCATGTCCTCAGATTGATGCTTCCCGTACCTATGCACCTGTGTATTTAGTTAATGTATCTATATATCCATTTAAACACCAAAATATAGAATATGTACAGTCTATGTAGGTGCTCATATGTGAGGACTGCCTCTAGGTTTTGAAATATTTGCAGGTTTTATGGTGCATTCTTGTTCATCAAAATGTCCGTTAGAAGATTCCATCATGTATTAAGGTTATAGGCCATATTTTAATCAGCCTTACAACTAGTGCAAGCCCAGAGAGTCAGGTTTGCACACAAATCAGCTAGCTGACTATCAACTCATTCAGTGTATGCAAACAACTGTTGAAATAAACCTACAGATGCTGTTTTAAAGGTTCGTGTTGAAAAATATGGCCCTAAAACATCATTGCACCATACCCAACCAACATGTCCTTCTGAAATTTTTTCATAACACAGCAGATAGGCCTGGTAATTAATGGAATGCTCCTTGTTTAGCTCCAATACAGATGAACATTTTTAACACCTGGGCCAGACTCTGAAAGAAATACCCAGGGATTTCAGCAGGATTTGCAGTGCTAAGTGTCTCTCCCTGACTGTCCGATGCCCACTGAAGTTCATAGAAAGACAAGCCATTGATTTCAATGGCTCCTATGTTTGTACGTTTGTTAGTCTCAAAATAAGCACTAAAACCATCCTCAAAATATAAGGTAATCAGAAAAATGCACACACTGAAATCTTGTAGCTACCTCCTTAACGGAAAGTTGATAAGAGAAACAGGGACAAAGGCTTTTGTTAAAATGTAGCAATGAAACAGGGTTATTAGGAGTGCTGATTGGTGGGGTGTTCAAAGTTAGCTAATTAAAAAGCTCTTTCACAGCCCAGAAAATATTTGTAAAGGCAATGTGTTTGCAGCAGGAAGCAGTGTTTATTAAATATGTTTGCAAAACAAATTCCCAACATTTTTCAAATACATATTTAAAACTGCATCCCTAATTAATATTAAGAAATAAAGCATTTGGAGTTGATGTCACAGCTAAAGGAATCTTTTTGTTTTCTAAACATATAAAAAGATGAGCATTTCCCTACTATAGTGATTCTGAGCTCTCTGCATAAACCTAATTTAAGAAAAAATGAAAATCCTCTCAGTCAAGAGGTTAATTTTATTTACTTTAGCCATGTTTGGTTTTTTAACATCAAATACATTGTGCCACGATGCATCCGCAGTGTCCAGTCTGCAGAACAGAGATTATGGTGATAAATATTCTGAGGTAAGATTTACTTGTTATGATGTTAGTTTGAGAATGGCACGTCTGAGCCTGTGCCTATTGAAATCAGTGGCAAAGTTCCCATTGATTTCAGTGGCACAGGATCTGGTCCTGTAACATTTCTAGCATAAAGAAGGCTCTTTAAGACAACTTTCATTAAATCTATCCTCTGGCTCACATGTTCTGCATAAACCAATTCATGATTTCATATTCTTGCTGTAAAACCTTAGGATGTGGGATGTTGTTTACTCTGAATTGATTTTTGCTTATGTAGTAAGACACTGTCATGCTTTTGATTATTGTAATATAAAAGATGCATTACTAATCCAAAATTGATAAATGAACAGTTGTGATGTTCAAATAATGAGAAACAGGAAGTAGTATAAATCTGATGTGGTAAATGGACTTAAATTTCAATCCTGAAATGTCACTATAAAAATATCATTGTGGGGTCTATGCTTTTATTGTGCCTCAGTCGCTGCCACATCAAATTTATCCAGTTTATATATAGAGTGTTTTGGGGTTTTTTTTCTGTCTGGCTGAGAAGCAGTCCCTGGAACCTGAGAGTCTGCATTCTTTTTGCCTTCTATGCTTTAGCCAGTTATCAAAGTTCTGCAAGCAAAAATATTATATTAATTATACCTATGCACAGGGCTTCTGGAGCTGCGGTGCTGAAGGTATGACAGCACTACTGGCTTGATGTAGTAATAACAACCAAATGGTTTCCACATTCAGCACCCACACTATAAAAATTGTTCCATCTCCCTGTGCAGCCCCCTTTGTCTTCATATTAGCCCCTGTTGTACACATCAGTGGGGTTGCAGAGGTGTAACAAGAGATAGAATATGCTACCACAATTAGAGGGGAACTGTTAACAACATCTGATCTAAGAGAGACTCCATCCCTCTCTCCAATAGCTGTGCTAATTCCTGCAGTGCTGAGAGAAGTGAACATTCCTAAAAACCTTTGGACTGGAGTGGACAATGTTAATGTTTGTTTTTTTAACTTAAATCTGTTACCTTCTTTGCACTGGTCTGCTTCTAAGATCAAGAAATTCAACAATAAACATCACAAAAATAAAATAGAACGTCACCTGTGCACAGAGAACACCATTGCATAAGAAATATTTATATGGCCACTTTTCAGAGAACTGCACTTTATTTCAAAAGACATTTAATATACTGGGCTCAATTCTCCAGTGGAGTCAACAATGGGGATTGAGTGCAGTAAAAGCGCTTCTCTACTGGTCAGCTCAAACATGATCTAAGCCACAAAGTAACTAAAGGTCCTTAATGCCCCTATGTCAATGGAAGATTATTGTAATGGAATAGAGCACGATTCTAACACACTAAAGTTATGTCTACACGTGACGCCTACAACGAAGTAGCTTATTTCGATGTAGTGACATCGAAATAGGCTATTTCAATGAATAACGTCTACACGTCCTCCAGGGCTGGCAACGTCGATGTACAACATCGACGTCGCGCAGCACATCAAAATAGGCACAACAAGGGAACGTCTACACGCCAAAGTAGCACACATCGAAATAAGGGTGCCAGGCACAGCTGCAGACAAGGTCACAGGGCGGACTAGCGCTTCCGGGGCAACAGCTAGCCGCTCCCTTAAAGGGCCCCTCCCAGACACACTCAGCCTGCACAGCACGCGGTCTGCAGAGCCATAGGCACGCACACCTCGAGCGACGCAGTCATGATGGACCCCCAACAGCAGCAGCCAGAGGTCCACCCAGCCGCCCCTGCAGGAACAGTGCTTGCCCTGCTCCATGCCATGCAGGAGGCAGCTGACCACCTCCTTGCCACAGAGGAGGAGATGTCCGCAGGGGAGGAGGACGCAACCCCCAACCCTGCAGCACCCCGACCCCCCCGCCGCCTCATATGCCGGCGGCTGTGAAGCTACCCCACCAGCACCGACTGGTGGGAGCGGCTGGTGCTTGGGGAGTGGGACAACGACCACTGGCTCAGGAACTTTCGCATGAGCCGGCAGACATTTATGGAGCTATGCCATTGGCCCACACCCGCACTCAGGCACCAGGACACCGCCATGCGGCATGCCCTCAGCGTGGAGAAACAGGTCGGCATCGCTGTCTGGAAGCTGGCCACTCCAGACAGCTACCGATCCGTGGGACAGCAGTTTGGCGTCGGCAAGGCCATCGTTGGGGCTGTCCTCATGGAGGTAAGACGACCCACGGGGGGGTGGGGGGAGGCAGCCCTGGCAGGGCAGGGGGGCCCTGGCAGGGGAGGGGAGGGGAGGGGAGGGGGGCCCTGGCAGGGCAGGGCAGGGGAGGGGAGGGGGGCCCTGGCAGGGGAGGGCCACACACACTCTGCTCACCCCTCATTGGTGCTTTCCCATGTGGTTCCCCTGCAGGTCGTCCGCGCCATCAACGCCATGCTCCTCCACAGGCTCGTGAGGCTTGGGGACCCAGATGCCACCATCGTGGGCTTTGCCACCCTGGGCTTCCCCAATTGCTTCGGGGCTCTGGATGGGACTCACATCCCCATCCGCGCCCCAGAGCACAGTGGAGGACGCTACATCAACCGGAAGGGCTACCACTCAGTGGTCCTCCAGGCCTTGGTGGACAGCTGGGGCCGTTTCCAGGACATTTATGTGGGCTGGCCTGGCAGCACCCACAACGCCCGGGTTTTCTGGAACTCGGGCCTGTGCCGCCGGCTGGAGGCAGGGACCTACATCCCCCAGCGGGAGATCCTTGTGGGGGACACCACCATGCCCCTCTGCGTCATCGCAGATGCGGCATACCCCCTCCGGCCCTGGCTCATGCACCCCAACACGGGCCATCTGTCTGCCAGCCAGGAGCGCTTCAACCAGCGCCTGAACCACACGCGCCAGGTGGTGGAGCGCTCATTTGGCCACCTCAAAGGGCGCTGGAGGTGTCTCCTGACCCGCCTGGATGCGGGCCCCACCAACATCCCCCAGATTGTGGGTGCGTGCACCACCCTACACAACCTGGTGGAGAGCAAGGGGGAGGCCTTCTTTCAGGGCTGGGCTGTGGAGGCCGGCAGGGCCGATGTGCAGCCACCCACTGCCCCCAGTCACCAGGTGGACCCCGAAGGGACCCGGGTCCGGGAGACCCTGCAGGCCCACTTCGATGAGGCTGCAGGGTGAACACTGCCAGGCCCCCCACTGCACCCCCCCATCCTCCACAACACTCCCTGCCCCTACGCCCACTCCACGGAGCACCCAACAGCACACCCCGCCCCACACTTTTCTTGAACAAATAAAAGCAGACACTTGTTTGTGAAATCAAACTTCTTTACTGCAACTCTTTTCTTACTAATAATAACTAAAGGAACTTCTAAGTAACTTAATATTATATATGTATGTATATATTAACAAAAAAAACCAGGGATAACAAGGAAGGGGAGAACTATTTACCTGGGGGGGGGAAGGATCAGACTGTGAAAACGGGAGTCACAAATAAATAAATACAAACTATATACAAGGCCGAACAACAAAACAGTGGGGGGAATATACACGGGGGGGGGGCCACGTCCTGGGCCTCACGCCCCTATAGTCCAGCACTGGGGGTGGGCGGCCGGGATCCCCGCCTCAGCCACAGCCCTGGCCGGGGCTGGCTGGGGGCCGGGCGGACCAGAAGATACGGCCGGCGAGTGTCAGCTGGCCCCCGGTCTCCCTCGGCAGAATGGCCCTCGGTGGCAGGGCGACGGCAGATGGTGCGGCGACAGGAGCAGCGGGTGGCGCAGCGGGTGGAGCAGCGGGTGGAGCACGCAGGGCGGGCGCAGCGGCGGACGGCGCGGCATGGGAGGCCAGGTAATCCGCTATGCGGTTGAATGTCTCCATGTAGGCCCCCCATGCCTCTTGGCGCCAGGCCAGCGCCCGCTCCTGCAGGTGTAGGCGGCCTTGCTCCACCCGCAGCCACTGCTCCACGACCTCCACCTGCCAGCGGTGGAGGGCCAGCAGCTGGGGGTCCGTCGCCGGTGGCTGCTGTTGCTGGGTCCGCTGTCTTGCCCGCCGTCAGGCCGGTTGGTCCTCCGCCAAGGGGCTGGCCTGGAGCGATGGCCCCGGAGGGGATTCTGGGACCACTGAAGCCTCGCCGGCGCTCTCTGGTCCTTCCGATGGTGCAGCTGCGGAACACAGGAGGGGGGGAAGAAGAGTGGAGACAGCCGTTAGTGTGGGCCCTGAGCCGTGGCCTTTGTCCCCCCACCCCTGTGCTGCAGGTTCCCCATCCCTGTCCCCAGAAGATGCTGCTGTGATGGGGATCAAGGGTCCCCCTGCACTGCACCCCGACCCCTGGCTGGAGTGACTCTCACTTCACTCAGCAGGTCTGACAGGAGAGGTTTCTTAGGCAACAGATGTCCAGTTTCTCCCAGAAGCAACAGTACAGCAGTCAGGGACAGTCCTTCCAACCCGTCCTGGGGAGACGACCCCGAGGGGTGCCCCTCTGGGGTGTAGCTTTCCCCCTCCTCAGGCAGGCAGCCTTCTAGCTCTCCCTTCCCCTAGCCTCTAACTGCAGCCCCCGATTCAAACCCAGCTCGGCTCCTCCCTCCTCTTTGTTCAGGGCAGAGGTGTAACCTGCCAGTTGTAGCCTCAGGATCATCCTTAGCCATTGGGAGCTATTCAGCTTGTTGCTCACATCTAGCCTGAGTCTCGCATTTGCACTCCCCCCACTCCATCACATGCTGCTGCTGCTGCTGCTGCTGCTGGGTGTCCCACCCCCTCCTCCCGGGGGACCCTAGGGGTTCTGCTCCCCACTGCCCTGGGGATGGGGTATGGCACTGTCATGCGGGGGGGGGCAGGGGCTGATGCACTCCTGTGAGGGACATGCCACTGCTGTCCTTGGGGCCATGGTCATCTGGGCATGTGGAGGGCCCTGGCCACATATCTATTACCCCTGCCCCTCAACCCCGGGGGTGTACACCAGGGGGGGTACATACCTGTAGGTCCACTCCCACAGTCAGGGGACACCCAGGGGGCGGACGCCCGGCTGCTACTCCTCAATGGCAGGAGGATCTGGAACCCGGTGTCGGTGGAGGAGGAGTCCCCCTCCTCCTCCTCCTCCTGCTCCGGTGCCCCGGGGGTGGGCTCCAGGGGGGGCCCCCGGGGTGCGGTGCTTGCCTCCGGGGCGGACTCCGGCTCCAGGGCCTGCTGGGGCTCCTCAGCCGAGGTGTCAAGTGTGGCTGGAGGGGAGGAAGTGTGCTGGGGGCCGAGGATGTCCCTGAGCTCCCTGTAAAAGGGGCAAGTGACGGGGGTGGCCCCAGATCAGCCAGCCGCATCCCGGGCCCGGGCGTAACCCTGCCGCAGCTCCTTCACTTTACTCTGGACATGGTCCGGAGTGCGGGCAGGGTGACCCCGGGTGGCCAGGCCCTCAGCCAGGCGAGCGAACGCATCCGCGTTCCGCCTCTTGCTCCCCATTACCTGGAGCACCTCCTCCTCGCTCCAGAGCCCCAGCAGGTCACAAAGCTCAGCCTCCGTCCAGGAGGGGCCCCGCTGCCGCTTCCCGGCCTGGCTCCTGCCCTGGCTACCCTGGCTCCCCTTCGGGGGGGTTCCCTGAGGGCGCTGGTGAGGCTGCTGGGCGGCCATGAGGTCCTTTGGGGGTCTGGGTGGCTGAAGAAGAGCGTGCAGGCGAGCCGCGTGTTATTGCTGCTGCCTGCACGCTCTATCAGCTTCCTGCACAGAAAGGGAGGGGGTGGGGACCTTTAAGGGGCCGCTCCACGCAGCCACCATTGAGCTGAGGGGCTGGAGAGAGCATCTCTCAACCCCTCAGCTGATGGCCGCCATGGAGGACCCCGCAATTTCGAAGTTGCGGGACGCGCAACAACTACACGTTCCCTACTTCGACGTTGAACGTCGAAGTAGGGCGCTATTCCCATCCCCTCGTGGGGTTAGCGGCTTCGACGTCTCGCCGCCTAACGTCGATGTTAACATCGAAATAGTGCCCAACACGTGTAGCCGTGACGGGCGCTATTTCGAAGTTAGTGCCGCTACTTCGAAGTAGCGTGCACGTGTAGACACAGCTTAAATATGCTAAGAGGGCTTCTGCTAGCTTTTCAGTAATGTTTAGTTTCTTTAGGCCAGGGAAATTCTCCAGTGGCTAGGTAGCATAGGCAGAAAGCTGGGGAGATGAGAACCAAGGGGAAAAGATCATGTAGTGGGACTGAGAGACCAGTAAGGAGTGAAACAACTGTGGAGGAAGAGGAGGAGAAGAGGACAAGAGTGGGGAGAGAGAAAGAAACAGAACAGATCAAAGGGGAAGATGAAATGAGGAAAAGGAGATAGTGGTGTTGACATTTAGGGTAAAATGGGTATCACTTGCAGATACCTGATATCACAAGCAGATAAAGATAGAGAAATGATTTCTTATTTTATTTTGTCTTATGAACTACGACAGAAGTTGCTCTGGTAGCTAGCAGGAGGAGTCATCTCCAAGATAGTCGGTCTACAAGAAACAGTTCACACTGAAAAATTTTGGGGGAATTTGCAGCCAAAAGCATTATGAAATTATATTTTCCTCCCCCATGACTGTGTCTACAGAAACCTGAACAATAATACCTTATGTGAGATGTATGCAGACAAGTTTTCAGTATGACAAGATGATTTTAGCATTATTTCTATTTTTAGTCCAGGGAAGAATTCTTAGAAGAAAAGCAGAGAAGTCTCAATATTGAAGAACTGAAAGATTGGGGATCAAAAAACATCATTAAAATGAGCACTTCTACAGTCAACAAGATGCCACATTCAGTTGCTAATTTACCACTGAGGTTTGGAAGAAACACTCAAGAAAAAAGAATCATTAAGCCAGTGGCTAATTTGCCTCTGAGATTTGGGAGAGCTTTTGAAGGCGGTATTTCTAGTTGTGCCCCTAACTTATTACCCAGGTTCAGCAGATCTCCTTTTCTTAAAAGTTCCATCCAATCACTTGCCAACTTGCCACAAAGATTTGGGAAATCACTACCTGCCCACCCCTCACAAGAGATTCAAGAATCTGAGCAAGATAATAACAGGTAAGTGTTTAAAACAGGGCTGTCAATTAATTGCTGTTAACTCATACAATTAACTCAAACAAATTAATCATGATTACAAATCATTATTCATCATTATTCATTTCAATTTAATTGCACTGTTAAACAATAGAATATCAGTTGTATTGTGATTGGCTGTACAAGAAGTAGGACTGAGTGGAGTTGTAGTTTCTAAAGTTTTATGTGGTTTCATTTTTTAATGTAATTTTTATATACTTACTTGTACATTTGTAAATTCAGCTTTCATGGTCAAGAGATTGCACTACAACACGTTTAATGGGGAAACTGATAAATACTATTTCTTTTGGTTTTTACAATGCCACTATTTGAAATCAAAAATAAATATAAAGTGAGAACTGTCCACTTTGTATTCTGTGGATTCTGTACTCAGTTGTAACTGAAATCAATATATTTGAAAATGTAGATAACATCCAAAATATTTAAATGGAATTTTATTATTGTTTGGCAGTGCAATTAATCATGATTGTTTTTAATTGCTCGACAGCCCTAGTTTTAAAGTACGGTGAATGACCTCTGAATTCTGCCAGCCTTAATCAAGCTATCTCCACTGGGTGTTTGATCAGAGTTTGATTACCCTAAGTAAGGACAGCAGAATCAGGCCCAGCATTCATAAAATTAAAAGCATTACTAATACAGTCAGGAATTTTTCAACATGTTTGCTGGAAAATGCCAATTCATCAAAACTAAAACATCTCAGGAAAGTTTTGGTTTTGATAAACTTCTCCTTTTAAAATGTTTTGAAATCATTGAAGCTTGCCATGTTAATATTTTCAGAACAAAAATCCCCATTGTTTTCAGTTGGAAATGAGGTTTTGGTGTGATATTTAAGCTAATTATCAAATTGTTTTTAAAGATCAAAACCAATGTTTTTAAATGTCAAAATGAAACATTTCAACTGACTTCACCCAAACATAGAAAAGAAATTGATTTGGTAACTTGTGAAAACATTCTGAGATCTCAGTTTTCCATCTGGATTCAAGACAGGAAATACTATTTTTAAAAATTCTTTTTTCCTTGTGGTAGTAAAACCATTTCCTGCCCAACTTTTTCTATTATCTGTAACAACTATTTTTACTGTGCATTTGATTTTTACACACAATAATAACTTCTGAAAAGTATCTGTAATCCAAACTATTTCTTAATTTGCGGACCTGATTCTGCTTTGGTTGTCTTGCTCTGAAACCACGTTTTTGCCTGGATTAAGCTGAAGAACAGTCCAGCTCAGAACGGTTCACTGAAAAATGAGACAGACGGTATTATCTGCACCTGCCATTTTTCATTCCTCCATGATTATCTGACCAAATTATAGCAGATTTTGTTTGTTTTTCTTTTATCTTTTAGAAATCTGTATTCAAACAACTATATTAAAAAGGAATCAAATGATGATGACTCAAACCAGAAGAGCTGGGATCTATATTTAAACCAAAAAATGATGTAAAGGAAACAGAAATCCAGGTTTACCTTCATAATAACATTAATACCGTTGTACTGTGTTTGATGCTGTCCAAACACTTGTGTGTATTTTGCAATGATAATAGTAGTGATTGTTGTACTAGTTCACTTCAATGGCAGGATATCATAAATTTTAATGACTGCTGCTTGGCTGATGTCCTGTCACAAATTTTTGAAGAACAGTTGTATAACTTGAAACATTTTAAGAAAATAAAAAGAAGCATACTACAATTAGCAGGGGCTTGTGCATGAATAGCAAACTGAAACAAGGCCGAAAGAAAAAAAAAAACACTGCCATCTTATGTCTTGCTTATACTTTAATCTGACATTTCAGTTTGAGCCATTTTCAAACAACATCGGGTGAAGTATTCTAATTATATGAGCAGGAAAAAGAACAGCTCTCATATGTGTCCTCTGATGATTTCACAGTTAGGGCCAGATCCTGACTTGCAGGCAGACCCTTTGCACCACCCCAAATTCAATGGGTCTACTTCCAGAGTACGGTTTTACTCAGCTTAACCGTGGCAGAACCTGACCCTAAACAAAGAGAGCAAAGTGGGGAGTATTTAAGTATTACATAGAAATTCATCCATATTAAATAAACACTGTGAAAGTCAGTGTGCAGTTATTTTTGTCAGCAGTAAAACATTGTAGGCTGAGATTTTCAAAAGCAGGAGCCTACAGTCAGGCAGGCTCCTATGGTCATTTTGGACACCTGATTCTACACTGTGCTGAGCATTCCAACTTACCACTGAAATCAATGAGGATCTGCCTGGGCTCTGTGTAGCAAGTCCTTGTATGATGAAGGGAAATCAATGTTGATCTTTGCAGTGTTTATAAGAATGAAATATGCCTGCAAGTGTCTGGTAGAGCAAAGCTTGCTCAAGACAAGATTTAAGAGTAATCATAGAAATCAGTTCTGCCATGGTCATAGTTAGGGACGTTGGTTTGCAAAGTGTACACATACGGAGAAATCCTAGCCCCTCTGAAGTCACAGTTATGCCATTCCCTTCAATAGGGCCCGAATTTCACCCTTTCCATGATCAGGAAAAACAAAAGATATGTTACTGATTTTTAAGCAAATCAAAATCAGAAATGAAATTCCCAGTGTGGTGAGTTGTGTACAAACCCTTCAACACTTCTAGTCCATCAGAAGAACAAAAAGCAAACTCCATTTGCAGGAATCCCTAAACAGCAATAGCAACCGTCTGCTGCAGGGACATACCATCCGGCAGCAAAGTTAGGCCAGACACACATTGACATTAATGATGACTGCAATGGCAGAAAAGCAGTAGTCGAAAGCTGTCCCTGCTACAAATGCAAATAGGATGCATTCTTACTACAGGCTCTGCAGCGTGCATCCAAGAGAGGTGGGGTGCTGATTTATTTTCCCCCAGCAAATAAGAAAGGATGTGCAAATTATTTGATGCCATGCAAAATTTCGATTTGGTCTGAGAGTGTGAGCCAGGAAAACAACCACTGGTAAGTGTAAAGGGACAAAAATAGCTACATAGCTACACCTATTACTCACCCAATTATTTATTAGCCACGTACTGATATTATGCATGAATTGGGAAAAGCAAGAAAGGGATGAATGTAAATCAAGTAGCAGACCATCCAAACTCACAGGGATTAATTATAGCAGTGTTCTGGAGCTCCTGTGCTTTCCTGATGTACAAACACTATTCATGCTTATCATTAAACTCACCAGGCAAAACCAACATGCTCATTTTAAAATCCTACCTGAGCTAATAAAGTGGACAGGTGACAATTTACTGCCAAATTCAAAGGTCTGGGGCCTCAACATGTTGTCTTCCATGTATTGTTTGAAGAGATTTAGTAGAGACAACAGTTGCAAACAGAAGCCACAGACTCCCAAGCAGCTTTCACCGGGACAAGAAATCAGTCTCTCCTGTTTTGCAAAAGGCAGAGGGCCAGACTCTGACCTGGTCTGTGGAGTCCCAATGATTTAAACCTGCTGAGACTCTGGCATAGAACAGCCTAGATTTTTTTTAAGTGTGGCACAGTCTAACCATTAGGTTTCACAGAAATCACCTTTTGTTAAATATGAGATCAACAGGAATTTTAAAATTCCTGCCCAAACGATTTAATTAAGTAAATAAGCATTCTGCCGCCCTGTTGTCACTGCAACCCAGATAAGGTTACATTGTGCTAGTGCACAAGAACTGTAAACTAAAATTGACTAGAAAATGAGGCTAAGCAAAAATAAAACTGCATAGGTTATTCTATTTGTTCAACCGGAGAAAAATAAGAGAGAGACAGCATTGCTCTGCTCTATAACTGAAGTCATATTTTGAAAATACATGAAAAATGTACATGCTGTTTGCAATTATAGTATTTTTCAAAAATGAAGGAAAATAAAGGCTGGAGAGAGGGTATATAGGTGAGAAGAGGCAGTGGGTGGATGGCTTAGGACAGAGGGTTGGTGGGGGCTCACAGCAGGGGTGGGGTACAGAAGTCAAGGCAGGTGGGGGTGTAGAAGTTAGGCCAGGGTCTCAGGGCAGGGGGCTGGGAGGCGTAGTGGGGTACTGGGTCCCCCACTGATGGTATGGGTGATGTTGCTACAGTGGCAGCTCATGCTAGGTGCCCGAGGCTGCGCTCCCCATCCAGCAAGTCCTACTGGGAGGGAGGAATCTGGGGCTCCGTGCTAATCAGGTGGGGGCTGGGGTTCTGCGAGCTGGCCCTGACCTCCAGCTGCCCCCCTGGCTTGCAGTCTGTGGGAGGGCACATCACTGCAGGGCAGCCCCCAAGCATGCAACTTCTCTAGGGGGGCTTTGCTTGGGGTAGTAGCCCCTTTTGGAGGCAAGGCAGTGCTCCATGGGCTGATCCGGGCCTCCAGCTGCCCCCACCTCAGCCCAGCAATGGTCTAGGGGGTACATTGGAGGCTACCCCCAGCATCCAGTGGCCCCCTCCATCCTTCAGCCTATTTGGTAAAACACTCCAGGGACTGGCCAGGTTCAAGGGACTGCTACCCACCTCCCAATGATCTCTGCGGCCTACAGGCTGTATGGTGGGAGATGTGGAGGAACGGGCTCTGGGGGCAGCCTTCTCTTCTGCAGACCTCCTCCCATGGTCTGTAGGCCACTGAAGTGGGGGCAAGGTGCTGGAGGCTGCCCCCAGCTGTGTTTGGCCCCCATTGGCCTGCAGACTGTGGGAGGCTAAGGATCTAGGAATTGCCTCCAGCCTCAGTGGATTTCCACCTGCCCCACAACCTGCAGGTTGTCTGGGGGGGATCCAGGCTCCCAGGGTCACCCTGCCCTCCATCAGCCCTGCTGTGGCCTGCAACCAGGCTCCAGGAGCTTCCCACCTTTAGGTACCCCTATAGCCTACAAGCTATCTGGAGGGGACCGAGGCTACATGGGGCTGTGCCCCTCCAGCAGCTCTCTACAGACTGCAGGCTGTCTGAGGGGTCCAGGATCTGGGGGCTTCCCCCACAAATAGCCAGCCGGTCGTCTGGGTTGGGAGAACTAGGCTCCAGGGAGCTACCGCTTCTCCTGCTGCCCTCCTCCAGCTCACCCCCACAGTCTGCTGGCTGTCTGGTGGAGGGCAGGCAGCAGAAGGCTAACTACTTGTGGCCTGCAGCTTGTGTGAGGAGGGCCAGACTCTGGAGGATGCCCCCACTCCAGCTGTCCCTCCTTCCAGCAGTCCCCGCATGGCCTGCAGGCTGTCTGGGTGTGGCAAGTTTCTGGGGGCTGCTGCCACTCCAGCAGCCAGCTCTGTGGACTGTAGACTCCCCACAGGCAGGGGGGGACTCTGGCTTTGGGACTGGGAGCTACTTACCAGGTCTTTGCGGCAGTCAATGTGGCAGAGCCCCACCCTGCTAGCCTCTCTCTTGGTGCCGCAGCTGCGCCAGTGGCCATTCTAAATATTGCATCCCTCCCATCTGTGCCTTTCCCTTTTTGCCTCCCTCCTTTTTCTGCCCCCTCCCTTTCCATGTTCTCAGAAATCCTGGAGTTTCAGGCATTTCCCACTCTCCAGGCACAACCAGCCCCTGACCTTGGTTTAAATTAGGGTATGAGGAAGCTGCCTACCAAATTTTGTGGTCTTAGCTCTTATGGTTTAAGAAGAGCTCTTAAACAAACGTAGCACTGACAGATAAACAGAGTCTAAAACACATATGTAGATAGAGAAGTATGGGGTTAAATTGATTTCTGTTCTCCGTCAATCCCAAAAGCAACCAGAATGATTAGTGCCTATGTACGTCAAGAAAAACATGCATATTCATCTTCTTAGGTTTAAAAAATAGGAGCAAGTTAAATGTCCCCCTTTGCCAATCTGATATAGTTCTGCCTCTACAGCAGAAGACTGAGTAATAGAATGAACAATAGGGCTGTAATGTAGGAGGGTGAAGTAATCTTATTACTCTCCATTTCAGAAATTCACTGACTTATCAAGGAGTTGTGCCACTGTGGTGGCATTTAGAACAGTGTGTACTCAGCCTGTCTTTGAAGCTTCTACACTTAGAGCATTTATCCTCGCTTTGGAGCTTCCAAGCTTGGGCTGATAACAGGTGAAGTGCTCAGTCAGTGAGCCAGTGTATCACTTATCAAGTGCCATTCACCTCTTCTCTACAAGGCCTCCATCCACACTCCTTTCTGCAACAGACTGAAAAGAAACAAGTGTAATGCATCTGCTTATGCTCTGGTTAAAAAACAAAATCAAATAAAAATACTCATCTCATAGAACGGGAAGGGACTTCAGGTGGTCCAGTCCCCCACCTTTTAACAGGACCGAGCACCATCCGAGACAATTTTTTAAATCTATTTGTCTCAGATGCCTAAATGGCCTCCTCAAGGATTGAGGTCACAACGCTAGGGTTAGCGGGCTAATGCTCAAGCCACTGAGCTCTCCCTCCCCGAGTTAGCCTATAAGGTACCATAGGACTTCTTGTTGTTTTTGTGGATACAGGCTAACACAGCTACCCCTCTGATAAGGGTAATTCAGTAGGGTGAAAAAGCCTGTTTCTGAACTTCCTTCTTGAGCTCCATCTCAGAGCTACCAATTTTCAGCCAAAACATTGAGGCCCCCATGTCCAATATGCTCCCACATGTGGCAAGTGGGGCAGCAGACTGTGGTGAAATGCAGCTCAGGAGAGCCGCACATGTGGGCACCCCTCCAGCTGCACTGTGCATGTGTCCCACCACGTGGTGAGACAAGACTGTGGCAGAGGTGGATCCTCTGGCCCTGGCAGGCTCCAGCCACAAGGCTGCTAGCATGGTGTGGTTTCAGCCCAAGGCAGCTTGCACAGCTCCAGTGAGTAATCTTACTGCGGGAGAGGTATCTGGCAGGGGGTTCTGCGGTGATTGGTTCAATTTCTTTTGGACTCCACTGCTCTAAGGTAATCCCAGGTCCCTGTAGTGCTGGGAAGAGAGAGTGAAGAAGAATCCTAGGAAAATCTATCATTCTCTCCACCATAATCTGTCTATTTAACAATTCCTCCTCTTTTGCCCTCCACAAACCCATTCTCCCAAATAATTACTAAAATGCTCAATAGTACTAGAAACAGAAGCAAAATCTTGCACTCTGTGTATCACATCCTTATGCTTCATCGACCTGCAATGCAACCAATGGAGGATCATGTTTAATCTGCATGCTTTTACCCTGAAACATCTTATTTTATTTTTTTCCAAGTTCACAGAAAGGGAGAGCTGCAGTGCAGTAAAGGAACAGGTTTTTTGGAATCACCTCTTTCCAGAGAGATGCCCAGAGCAGGGGCACAGTCACCCAGGAAAAAAAAAAGATGTAAATACCACTAGTAGAAGGAGGGCAAATCATTTACAGTGCAACCATGAGTGATTGAATCATAAAAGGGGCTAAATCAGTGGTCTCACCCCAACATGGAACTGAAATCATACAGTTCTGGATCAAATCCACAGCATTCTGCTGCAGAAATGGGGGAATCCCTTGAAACCCTCTTCTGGGATTGACCTTTAATTAAGTAAGTTCCTCCATTACCATCCTGATTTAACCTTAATGAGATGCAGATGTATATGCCACACCTTTATCCTGGGGTAGAATGGGCAATTTGGGTTTTAAAAATCAGAAATTCTTCAGTATTAGACTGATAGATTAACTATTAGTCACCTGCAACAATTTAGAAACATGGGTCCAAATTTACTCCGAGAATTGTACTCATGCCCCAGATGGCTGAATTGGTCCAATGGTGAGATTTATTTCAGCAAATTAATGAGCAAATGCAGAGAGAGAAGTTTTTAAACTATCTCACGTGTGAAATACCTCTTCTTTAGTTGCTAAAAACAAATGTCACCTTCATCTGATGGCTAGAAAGGTTCCTCAAAGTGGATAGAGTAAACTACACTGTATTACTGCTTAGTAACAGAGAGGAAGCCATCAAGTAGCACTTTTAAGACTAGCAAAATAATTTATTAGGTGAGCTTTCGTGGGACAGACCCACTTCTTCAGACCATAGCCAGACCACAACAGACTACTGATATGTGGATATTGTGGGTATTCCCTTTCAAAACGGGAAATGAGACTATTTTTCCCAAACCATAATCTACGAAAAATAGGCTCAGGGAATAAAAAATAAGATAAATGTATGTGATTTGTGTTGACTTAGACTGTAACCCTAGCTGTGTTCTTAAGCGTATACACACTTGCTATTCAGGATGTAATCAAATGCCAAGTGCTGGAATTTTGCTAGGAAATAAGCGACCTCCAGAAGTTCAAGAAGGAACCCTGACATTTCCCTGTTGGGCATGTCAAATGAAACTAGGCACTGATTGCAAATGTCAGTAGAGATGTTTGATTTTGATGCACATTCAGAAATGATTTAAAGCTAAAGGGAAATACACAAAAGTTAAATTTTGTTTCAGTGTGGGGGAAATGGCAATAGTTGTCAATGTGTATTTCCTGGGTTCTCTCAGTTGACCACTGCCATCCACTTCTGTACAATTTTGCTTTCTTCTTCTTTCCCAAAGAATATAGTCGATGGGTCTGGTCTGCTGCGGGGATGGGCTGCTGCAGCCAGAGTTGATATTCGTTGATCTTTCAATTGTTCAGAACCTCTAAAAGTAACACCATTTGCAAGTCTTGTCTGGAAGGCTGATTCACCTTATGCATAAACCTGTATATTTAAAATTTAAATATATTAAAATTTTTAATATAAATAGATAGCATTGGACTGAGTCTGTGTGTATGCATGGGTAGAGCTAAAGTAACTCCACTCTGGAATCAGTGAAGTGGCCTTTGTGTAAAAGTGAGACAAGAATCAGGCCCTGATAGTCCAAACACTAACACTGGACATCTTTTCTGAAGAAAAGGGGTTTACATTAAGCTATAGAATAATTAAAAAAGATAGTGTAAAAATGGCTCCTATCCTTTGTGCAAATTACCCAACAAGTGGGCATAGACAGTTGAGCAAAAATTATGGTATTGACCACAAAAATGGTCTTAAGCCCTTTATTCTTACACTTCTTCACACTTTCAGACCTCTCTCGTCCAGCAGCCTCGGGACCTGACAAGTGCCGGACAAGAGAATTTGTTGAACTCTGGGAGGTCAGTATTGTAAGCAGCATTACCAACACTTCCACTGCTTACTGGGCTCTTAGAAGATATTTAGGGGTAAATTACAGCTAAATAACAGCACAGAATGCTGAGAGCCAGGACCAATGGCTGTAAACAAACTTTCAGACTACAGGAAACAGCCACACCCATACTATATGGTCATCCAGCTAACTGAAATCATGCCACGTTACAAATGTTGTGGTATGAGAGAGTTCCAGATTAGAGAGGTTCAGTGGTTTGAGCAGGGCCCTTGTACACCTAGAGTTGCGAGCTCAATCCTTGAGGAGGCCATTTAGACATCTGGGGCAAATAAGTTTTAAAAATATCTGTCAAGGACGGTGCTTGGTCTTCTCAAGAGTGCAGGGGATTGGACTCCATGGCCCTTCCAGTTCTATGACTTATACATGTATAACTTGTAGCAAGGTTAAGAAAATGGTGCAGAACTATTTAATCATTTCCCCTTTTCATGACATAAAATAACAGAAGCTTGTAACAAAATCCAATAATTCTGAAGCAGAGCAGGTTATAAACACAGTTCTTTAGGTCTACTCCACAAAGTAAAATAAAGGGCTTTATAATTATAAATACTAATCCATACATTTGCAGTTATGAGCTCAGCCTATCTGCAAGACTAGCCTACTGCCACAAGAGGGCAGAGGTAGCACTGTTTTTAAACAGAAGGCTTTCGAAGCTTTCATTTACTATTTCAGACAATATGAAGTGTTTTAAAGTATTTTCACCTGGTGCTGTAGATTGGGATAGGAGACTTCTGAAGGAGGCCCTCGACTTAAGAAAATGCAACCGCACATACAATTATTTTTACACTGGCTGTCTTAAGACTGGCATAAATGAAGTCCAGTTATATTAATCTTTGTGTGCTTACACGTTACAATCATTTCCCAAAACCTGTAACTAAAAAAATATAGGCTTCAAAACCACAGTGTTTGGCTGCATACCTGAATGGATTAGTCAGCAATACTGTTTATCTTCTATCTTTTGCTTCTGGAATAAGTATGTTGGGCCACGTCTACACGAGAAGCCTCTGTTGACAAAAATCACTGTTGGAAGGGATTTCCTGGCAAAACTTCTGTCAACAGATTACATCTACACACAAAAGCAGATGGAAAGAGCAATCCGCTCTGTTGACGGAGAGCAGCCAGATTGCCCAGACTGCTCTTAACAGAACCGCCAACTGGAAGCTCTGCAAACAGGGCTGCTTGGTGAACCAAAATCCCTGTCTGTCGACAAAAGGGCTCCAGCGCATCTACATGGCTGTTTTGTCAACAGAACACTGTCGTAAAAGGCATTCTACCTGAAAGGGAGAGCTATAACACCGCCAGCAGATGTGCCACAATTTGTCAACAAAGTGCATTTGCCATGTAGACATTCCGTGCTTTTTTTCCAGCAAAAGCCCGGTTTTGCTGGGAACAGCCAATTGTGTAGACATGGCCATAAAATACATCACCTTTGGATAATAATACCACTTTTCTCTTTTGAAAAAGCAGTCTGCTGCAGCTGCCTTTTGAAAACTGAAGTCTGTATAAATCTCTCCACATAAAGAAAAGAAGAAGTCGGCACCATGGCAGGATAATGATCCTTCAATAATTCCATCTAAATCCTAACTTCTGTTTCTTTTATCAGACATGGGGATACATTTGATTTTGAAATGTAGTGAGTTTTCTCTTGATTTAACAAACTTTTACTTCCTGTAGCTTATTCTCCTCTAAGCAACAGAAACATTATTTTGTCTGATGAGAAATGAGCATTCCATTGATTAAATACATTATACCACATTAAATGCATTCCGTTCCAAACAGAGTGGGTCGCTATTTAAATTCTGCCACCTCATCTTTTTTTAAAATCATTGATCTTTTTCTGCATTAGGTAATGGTGAGATTGAAATGACTGTGACCTAAGAAGAAACATCTTCCAGGGTGCCTGATTTATTGCTACCCAGAGATAGATGACTATTCTACTTGCCATTCAGATCTGCTTTTAAGTCCATGTTGGAGAAGTGGGTCTGTCCCACAAACGCTCATCACCTAATAAATTATTTTGTTAGGCTTTAAAGTGCGACATGACTGCTTTTTTGTTTTAAGTTCATGTTCTGTTTTACGAGGACGTGTCTACACTGCATTGTAAACTTCCATGTCTGAGCAGGCATTAGCAAGTAACATTAAAATATAGTTCACCTGTCCAGCCTGGTGAAAAGTAATACAGTGCTCTGAAAGTGTACTGAACTAGCTGCTGGTTCTTCTGAATGATAGAATAAGAGAGTATCTGGTATGCCTTAAGAGAAGCTGCTTATTTATTATCTCTTGCCAAAGTGTACAGAAGTAGAACCTCCTACTCCTACCCTGTCTGCTGAAATACAAAAGAACAGTTTTCTTCTTAAACTTATCGGAGTATTTTGGCTCCAGTTCAACTCCAGGAAGACACACTGAAGAAAGAAAGCAAAGCACATCAAAAGACCAAAGGAGCTCTTCCAATCATCGAAAATTGCCATATTGGATCAGACAAAGGACCCATCTAGTCCAGTTTCCTGTCTCTGAGAGTGACTAGGACATGGGCCTTCAGAGGATGACATAAGAATCCAGCTGGAAAAGACTCTGCTCCTTTCCTGTCCTGGGCTTGAAGGAATGGTGCTTGTCAGAAACCTTGCTGTCTTGGGGCTTGCCTACATTACGAAGTGCTGTGTACATGATCCCATTTGTGAAGCTGCTTGATTCTTCATTCATGTACAAACATGATAGGATTTTATAATGAATGTGATTTTGTTTTATTGCTTACTGACTGCTAATCTCAGCACCATGTCTGCTAACTTGATGCTTCCGGCTTGTTCATACCTAGTAACCTGTACTGTCTCAGCAGAAGTGAAACACATCATCAGCTATCTCTTCCTATACATCTCCAGATCCTGAGGCTACCAGTAAGCTCCTACAGAAAACTGCTGCAGCATATGCCTCTTCAAACTACAGGGGCTAGTATTGGATGTGATGCTGCCTACATCACAAGCTGTAATATAGTGCATACCCAAAAGCTGCAGCCATCCGTCATTGTGATGTCAGAGCCTACCTTGAATGTAGGCCAGAATATGCTCACAGGATACTGCACTGAGTCAGAAGGTAGGTCTGAGTTTACAGCTTTGCCCCCATTCCATTTCCCATTACCTATTCATTCTGCAGTCTGCTAGACACTGAGATGGGAAGAAGTGGGACTGACTTCTGCAAACTGGTCCTTTGGACTGAGAGCTCCCTGGAGAACGGGTTATCACCCTGTTTGCAACACCTTGGCTACGTCTACACGTGCAGCCAACATCGAAATAGCTTATTTCGATGTTGCGACATCGAAATAGTCTATTTCGATGAATAACGTCTACACGTCCTCCAGGGCCGGCAACGTCGATGTTCAACTTCGACGTTGCTCAGCCCAACATCGAAATAGGCGCAGCGAGGGAACGTCTACACGTCAAAGTAGCACACATCGAAATAGGGATGCCAGGCACAGCTGCAGACAGGGTCACAGGGCGGACTCAACAGCAAGCCGCTCCCTTAAAGGGCCCCTCCCAGACACACTTGCACTAAACAACACAAGATACACAGAGCTGACAACTGGTTGCAGACCCTGTGCCTGCAGCATAGATCCCCAGCTGCCGCAGAAGCAGCCAGAAGCCCTGGGCTAAGGGCTGCTGCCCACGGTGACCATAGAGCCCCGCAGGGGCTGGAGAGAGAGCATCTCTCAACCCCCCAGCTGATGGCCGCCATGGAGGACCCAGCAATTTCGACGTTGCGGGACGCGGATCGTCTACACGGTCCCTACTTCGACATTGAACGTCGAAGTAGGGCGCTATTCCTATCTCCTCATGAGGTTAGCGACTTCGACGTCTCGCCGCCTAACGTCGAAGTTAACTTCGAAATAGCACCCGACGCGTGTAGACGCGATGGGCGCTATTTCGAAGTTGGTGCCGCTACTTCGAAGTAGCGTGCACGTGTAGACGCAGCTCTTCTGTGTTTTAAGTTCACACAGCTCATTGTATTTATTCAAAGGACACCACAATTTAGCATTCTTCAGAAAACCCAGCATAATTTCTGTCCCTCTATGCAGTCCGTAACAATCCCTTAAGCCTGAAACCAATTGTTATGTTTTTAAAACCCATTCTCTCTCTCCCCTCTCGGAGGAGGATCCTACTGTACTATAGTAATGTTGGTAAATAAACAGCAAGTGGTTGAAGTTGGGCAAATTTCTATTATTTTTTTTAAATCAAGAGTAAAACAGACATGTTTATTTGGTGGGCAGGACTCAAGGTAAGACTGTAAGTTTTGCTGGTAGTGAGTCTCTTCTCTCACACTTGTGTCAAGAATCACATCAAGTAAGTTATTTAGAATCAGATTGGTGTGTGTGATCAGGATTAGGCCCACTGTATATAGGAAGAACAAACAAAATATGGCAAGTGAACAGTTAAACCAGCCCATCTTTACCCCAAACAAATCAATTTCCTTAAACAACCATTAGTCTCACATACTATTTTTCTCAGCGGAGAATCTTATCTAAAGGGGCCTTCCTACCTTGTGTTTGTCTTCTTTATTTGCAATAAAAATTCTTTGAGACAAGGACTGTCTCTTAAGCTATGTCCACACGACAGCACTATGTTGGGATACCTCAGTATCCCAAAATAGCTACTCCATGTCTTTGAAACATGCCTGTTATTTTGCAATATATTTTCCAAAATAACAGGTGCGCTATTTCAGCATCCCTGTACATCTTGTTGCAGGAGGAGTGAGGGATGCCTCCAAACTTGCATAGGGCAAATTGCTTATGCTATTTTGAGTTCATGGTGTTGTGTAGAAGTAGACTTCCTGTGGGACTGTACAGAACATTAGGCCAATCTTACGGTGTGCTGGGCCTGGCATGATTTTTAAACCCTTGGGGTTGTCAGGGTTGCCAATGGAGGAGGCCTTCAGTAAGAGGAATGAGAATCTGGAGTGTGGAGGGAACAGGGAAGCAAAGGAGAAAAGGGAATGAAAGGTGGCTGGGCCCCACCATAGGGGGTACTTGGCCTTACTGAAGCTTCTTCATAAACTGGGATTGGGGTCCAATTCCTCTAGCTAAGGATTCCCCATGGATTAGAGGGGCTTAGGAGTGGGGGCTGCTACTCCCGGCTCTGGATTCCCTCCCACATATTGTGGACATAGAGAGGACCCTGCAGCCCCTGTTGTACAGTAGGGTCTTGGTGGGGCCCAATGTTTGTGCAGGGGTGAGGGGAGAGGGATTCCCCATGAACAATAAGGACTTGGGGACCTTGTGTGTGAGGGGGCCCCAGGGACTGGTAGTTTTCAACCTTTTTTCATTTGCAAATGTAGGTGCAGACTCCTTTGGAAATGAGACAGGCCATGCTAAGCACCACCTAGGCTGCCGTGGGGAATCCCAGACACTCCCCCTGCCCTAGGTTGGAGGCTGGTGTGCTCAAGAACTACACCTACCCCACATCCCCAGCCCCCAGGGTGTGTCCCTCAGGACAGGTGGAGAATCTGGGAAGCTGTGCAGTGGCTACCAACTTTCCAACTGCACAAAACTCAACAACCATGCTCCAGTCCCCGTCCCCACCCTATGCTGAGGTTTTGCCCCTGCCTCTCTGTGAGGCCCACCCTTGCTCACTCCATATTCCCACTCTCTGTCATTAGCTTTCCCCTACCATCACCCACCTCACTGGGCTGGGGCAGGTTGTTGGGCTGAGGAAGTGGGGTGAGGACTCCAGGTGGGGTGGTGGGCCATGGATGAGAAATTTGGGTCTTGCAGGCTGGGGCAGGGGATAGGATTGTGGTGGGAGTTGCAGTCTCCAGGCCAGAGTTTGGGTGTAAGAGGGACTCTGAGCTGGGGGAGGGTTCTGAGAAGGATTTTGGGTGTGGGATGGAACATCAGGCTGGGGCAGGAGGGTGCGGGTGGGAGGTGGCTCAATGCGTGTGGTCCCAGAGTAGCTTATCACAGCTCCCAGGAAGCGCTTGCCAGGTCCTTGCGACCTTGCGGTGCCTGGGCGGTCAGGGAGGCTCTGTGTGCTGCCCTAATGCCTGTAGTGGGTCTGTCCCACAAAAGCTCATCAGCAGGTTTGTTAGAATACAGACTAACATGGCCACCTCTCTGTTACTAACAGTAAGTAACTGAATCTCATGAGTCACCATGGGGTCATAGTAGTAGTTAAGTAGGTCCTTGTCAGGACTGCTGACAGGTCCTGACAAGTTGCCCCCAGGCCCAGCATTTCAAAGGGGCCCAGAGCTCTGGTTGCCGCCATGGCCGAAGTAGCAGTGACAGCAGCTGGATCTCTGGCCCCTTTGAAATAGTGCAGAGCCGTGTGCGGCTGCTCGACAGGGCAGGACGTCCAGGGCTGACAGCCCTAAGCCCCGCCCCTTCTCTTCATGGCCCTGCCCCTTTGAGGGGTGGGGACCCAGGCCCTCCTCCCTGCTTTCCCTGAGCTTGCCGACGTGTCTGGTCCTTGTACCTGAGTGCCAAACTCTCAGAAAGTCCACATACCAATCAGAAAGCTTACCAAGCTCTCCCCAGGTATATTACAGGAGGGTTTTTGCTTTTAAGATTACAATATTAGCTACGGTCTGAGAAAGGCTATCAAACTGTGAATCTGATCTGACAGTTCTTATATATGTTCTTATTCCATAATACATAAAATAATATACTGTATATAAGAATGGCCACACTGGGTCAGACCAAAGGGCCATCTAGTTCATTATCCTGTCTTCCAGCAGAAGTCAATGCCAGGTGCCCCAGAAGGAGTGGACAGAACAGGTAATCATCAAGTGATCCATTCCCTGCTGCCCATTCACAGCCCCAATAAACAGAGACTGTGGACACTGTCCCTGCCCTTCCTGGCCATAGCCATTGATGGACCCATCCTCCATGAATTTATCTAGGCTGTGGCCACACTTGGTCAACACTTCAAAATGGCCAAGCAAATGGCCATTTTGAAGATTACTAATGAGGCGCTAAATTGACTATTCAGCGCCTCATTAGCATCAGGACGCTTCCAGCTGCAGCACTTTGAAAGCACTGGTTTTGAACACGTGTGGCTCGGCGCGGCTCCACGGGGGTCCTTTTCGAAAGGACCCCACACCTTTCGAAATCCCCTTATTCCTCTCAGCGAAGGGAAATAAGGGAATTTCGAAAGGTGTGGGGTCCTTTCGAAAAGGACCCCTGTGGAGCTGCGCCGAGTGTCTAACGCTAAAGCGTCCTAAATGCTAATGTGGCACTGAATATTCAATGCAGTTCCTCATTAGTAATCTTCAAAATGGCCAGCAATTTCGAAGTTTTGGCCAAGTGCGGCCACAGTCCTAGGTCTTTTTTGACACCTGTTAAAGTCGTGCTCTTCACAACATCCTCTAGCAAGGCATTCCAAAGGTTGATTGTGCATTGTATGAAGAAATACGTGATTTGTTTGTTTTAAACTTGCTGCCTATTAATTTCATTTGATGACCCCTAGTTCTTGTGTTACGGGAACATAAGAACACAAGAATGGCGATTACTGGGTCAGACCAAAGGTCCAACTAGCCCAGTATCCTGTCTGCTGACAGTGTCCACTGCCAGGTATCCCAGAGGGGGTGAACCAAAGACGATGACCAAGCAACTTGTCTCCTGCCATCCGTCTCCAGACTCTGACAATCAGAGGCCGGGGACACCATTCCTACCCTTGGCTAATAGCCTTTTATAGACCTAACCTCCATGAATTTATCTAGCTCTCCTTTGAGCTCTCTTATAGTCCTGGCCTTCACAGCCTCCTCTGGCAAGGAGTTCCACAGGCTGACTGTGCGCTGTGTGAAAAAGAGCTTTCTTTCATTAGTTTTAAACCTGCTACCCATTAATTTAATTTGGTGCCCTTTAGTTCTTATATCATGGGAACAAGCAAATAACTTTTCTTTATTCACCCTCTCCACACTGCTCTTGATTTTATATACCTCTATCATATCCCCTCTCAGTCTCCTCTTTTCTAAACTGTAAAGTCTCAGTCTCTTTAACCTCTCCTCATATAGGACCTGTTCCAAACCCCTAATCATTTTAGTTGCCCTTTTCTGAACCTAAGGAGTAAATAACTGTTCCTTATTTACTTTCTCCTCTCCAGTCATGGTTTTATAGACCTCCATCACATCCCTCCTTAGCTATCCCTCTTCCAAGCTAAAAGGTCCCTACTGGTAATCTGGCCTCATATAGCAGCTGTTCCATACCCCTAATAATTTTTGTTGCTCTTTTCCAATTCAAATATACCTATTTTGAGGTGAGACCACCTCCACATGCAATATTCAAGATGCAGGAATACCATGGATTCAGATAGGGGCAATTTGATACTGAGTTGCCTTGAATTGCTTCTCCCCGCACCCATATCCCTCTGCTACCCAGAGTTCTCCCATTCCTCATAGCAAGAAACACCCATTTCCCCTCACGTCCCAATGCCTCATCTATCCTGATCCCCACCTAAAGACATATCTTCTCTCTGGTTCATATATCCTGTATGTATCCTCTCTCCTGCCTGTGTCCATTTTAAGATCCCTTCTCCCCTGGTATATCTCACACCCAGTGGTTGGAAGGCTCACAGGAGCAGGGGGTGTAGGTGGGGGAGGGTGTTTGGGAGAGCTTTGGTGTGCAGAAGGTTTAAGAGAGATAACACTAGTTGTCTCCCAGCCTTCTGTGGCCAAAGATCCTTCTGTTGTCAGTTGGGGAGGGGAGAGAATCCTGCTGCTATAAACCACCTGAAGGCTTATTGGGGTTGAAGGGAAGAAATGCTAGTGCTTCCCACATCTTGTCCTTTTGAACGTCTGCTGAGTGCCTCCACCCTCTCTTGGGGCAAAGGGCATGGGAACATCCAGGGAATGGAGATCTTTGGAGAGGCATGAGGGTTCTGCCAGGAGTACTCATGTAGTTTATGATGCAGAAGGAGGAAGAAGGATGTGGGACTTTTCAAAGAGGATTCCTGCACTGTAAGCCAGAGGGGTTTCATGGTGTGGAAACGAGAAGCACAGGTGCTTACTTGTGTCCCTGCCGTCATCTCCTGCATGCTTGAGTTTCTCCTACGTTATCAGAATAGTAGTGCTTTGCTCTGCTGTCCATAAATGACTACACAATGTTCCAGGAGGAGGAGAATCCCATATTAATCCTGTCACATCACCTTTCACCCCAAAGTGTTTTCTGTGCTCTTCAGTCTATGAAATAGCACTGAAATGCAAATGCCTCTAAAACACCTTCCACTCTGCTCCCTTGACAAGCTTTTTCTCCTCCCACCTTTGTACAGTGTGCAAATGCCTTTTTTTACAAAATGTGTCATGTGATCATTAATGTACATATAAAGCAAGCAAGACCTTGGCTTTTAAAGATAACTGAAAAATAATGGCTGAGTCTTTTCAGAGACCACATTCCATGGGAAGCTTTTCTTTTCTCTGACATTTGCTTGAAATTCATTTCTGGCTATTGTTCACTACTTGAAAAAGCTGTAATTTGTGCTTTATTTTGTCTGTAAACAACTTTTCCTTGTTTTATGCTGTTTTCTGACACAATGGATCAGTTGCAATAAAGAAAGTGGGACCCACTGTTCCCTCTGCCGAAAGACATCAGAAGCCAGCAGAAGCTATCCATGTTAGTGGCTCAGACTGTGTCCTGAGGCACTGACTGATTCTTTTGATGGTTGACTCTTTTATCCAGGTAGCTTCATTACAGACCTCAAAGAGCAAATATGAAATATGGAGCTGCTACATGGCCTGCCATACTACTATAGAGAAAGAGAGGGAGCGGACATATTATCAAAAACCATAGAATCTAATGAGGCATTGACTCCGCTGCAAATTCCTTCACGCCCAACTGTGTTCCAGGATCGGTAAGAAATGCCTACCCTAGGAAAAAGTGTTTTGCTGAAACTTTTAAAGTATTGGTGCCAAACTTTGCTGCCATTTATACTACTGCAACACCACTGATTTCAATGGAGTTGCAAAACTTGGCCCTAAGTATCTGTCTTTAGAAAATAGATCGCAAAGATTGAATTTTTGTGACTTGTCAAAAATTCTGTAACAGAATTAGCCTACCTCAGACACTAGCCTGAAGATTACCTCTCAAGTGTGTTGATTACAAATGGAAACCCAACTAGTGAAATAGGATATACCATAGTCAGGGTATGCAAAACTTTAATGCTACATCTTGAAATAATACAGTTTTGGGACAGAAGGTAGCAAAGTTGGTTGTAACTCCACCTTTTGAGATGATGGTGATGCATATATTTCAATAACCAGTGTCTCAGTTTTGTCAGTTGTCTACTAATGTTTTGATCCTTTTTAAAAATATGAGTTAATCTAAATGTTTGTAATCTTTTAAAATGTTACAACTTTGCTTTAGTAGTCAGTGCTCTATGATCCAGATTGCAAGATACAAATGATGGGGCAAATTATATTCTTACTTGGGATCAGAGCTGGGGACAGACTTCTCCAAGCCCTGGGCAAGGTGGGGAAAGGGAGCTCAGCTCTGGGTCCCTCAGAAGGGGTGGGGCCTTGGACAGAAGTGGTGGAGCTAAGGTCTAGCCTCTCCCACCCAGCCCGCAGCACTGCTCAGAATGGGCAGTACAGGACTCCAGTAGTGAGTTAATGGAGCTGGGGCTTTGGCTGCTGCTGCTGCTACCATGGAGCCCTGGGCCCTTTTAAATTGACAGAACAGGGGGCAACTAGCCCTTTGGCCTCCTCTCCCCTGCACGCCCCCACCCCCATTGGCAGCCCTGCTTGAGGTATCACACAAGACAGAATGTGACTCTATAACTCTGGAAAGCCGCACAACTCAGCTGCTCATTAACTAGGAAGTGATCGTTTTCAGATCCAAATTTCTTACTTTACACCCACTGCAGTTCTCCAGCAGGTCTCACGTTCTCCACTGTTCCTCTACGTCATCTACAGAAATAGGAAACTAAATTCATAGTCGCCGTACCACTTACACCTTTCTGGTTTACTGGGTTTCGTAGATTTTGTCCTTTGAAGACTAGATCTCAGACTCGTATTTTGTTTTCAGAAAAAGCATATTTTATGTAACTGAATCGCTCCTATCTGTCAAACTGTTGGCCGACTCACCTGATTGAGGTACCTTGCTTAGTCAAGGTGCTGGCTGTTTCACTATCCTTATGGCTAGTGTTGTGAGTGTGTAAGATTATCAAAGGTTAGGTGAATCTGCATATGAAGTTAAAATGGCTGACCTACTCGAAATCTGGGAGAATTGCAGGTCTTGTCAAAATCCCACTGAGCTCAAAGCAAAAGCCCCCTTTGATTGGTCTCTGCCCTGCAATTGGATGCATTGGCAGGGCACAAAGAAGACCAGAAATCAAAGGGTACAAATACTCTAAAAGCAGGCAACATTTACTCTTAAAAATAAGCACCATTGTTAGACTTCATCTCCAGTGCAAAATTTTATAATACTGAAACATAGATGCCCATGATCGTGACGCCAGCCATGTTATAACTTGTCTTTTTCTTGTTTCTGTAAATAGTTTTATCTATGTTATGGCCACACTCATGGAGAAAATTCTCTGCTAAGCTAAATATGCAGATTTCACTGACCACCACAGAGCTACAAACATTATAGGCATTATATATCTTAGCCTGGGTATCCATCAGGGTTGTAATCTTGGTGTTTTTAAAAAATATGCAGAGATATCATCTGACAAGAAAAAATATTAGAAAATAGTTGGCCTCAACTAGTTTAAATCATAGTAACCATTACAGGAAGTGTGTATTCTTCACTGTATTTAACTTCATCTATATGAATATATGTACTATATGTCTATTGCAGCTGAGTGCAACAGTTTTAGCATACTGGTTATAAACTGCATCTACAGAATGAACAGCTGTGTCTTGATGTACACCTTAATCAAGGGATAATTCATTTACCCCTAGAAACCAAAGCCTGAGGATTTCCTTTTGTGATCAAATAATCAGTTTCAGTGACAGTGTACTGGGCATTCAATAGGATTATAATAATAATAATTCTTTACTTACTTGACTTAAACCCTTGTACTCAGGGTGGAGCACAGGTCGTCTACAAGTCTCCTCCATTTCACTTTGTCTTGGGACAAAACTTCTAGATGGCCTCAGGAGTACTCCAATCTTTGTCTCTCAGGCTCAGCAGATCTTCTCCATGTTGTCTGAGGTCTTCCTCTTTTGCATTTTCCTTGTGGGTTCCATTTGAGAGCTTGACAAAGGGGTTGTCTTAGGGTTAACAACCCTCTCCATAAAAAAAAAGTTACAGAAATATCAACAAAGAAACCTACAACTACACAAGTCTTGGGAGGAGTTAGCAATCCGCATAGATTGAGTATGAAGCATGGTGGGGAAAGCCGAAGAATAATTCAGTGTTGTCAGAATTAATTGGACACTAAGTGGGTCTCTATGGACAGCTTTGTAGCGCTGTCTATAGTTAAGGTTACATGACACTTGTTATTGTAAGACCTCATTCTTAGTTATTTATGCCTCTGTCCATCTTCAGCCATTTGGTTTAAACTTTTCCATGTGAAGGTGTCTTCTTCAGTATGATTTTTTTTCTTTTTTTGCCAGATTAGGGAACATGGAAAGTTTTGCTCATGTTAAATAAGTCACTTCCTTCAGAAGCTCTATTATAGCCGTGTTCTTGGACAGGATCTTGACATTGGGTAGACGGGTCCCAGAGAAATACAATTTGCTGCTCCTACAGTGGGGAAAAATCAAATTTGGCCAAGTGATAAGCCTTTGAAAAGTTTCACTTTGCACATGCTCAGTATAGACTTATTAGAGGATGGCAGCTGAATTCTCCAAAGGTTCTGTCTGTACTTGGCATATTCCACCAGGAACAGTGGGGGGCAGAGCTGGACTTGCCTGGCTGGCGCTGAAGTACTGGGCATTGGAAATAAGAGTATCCCCTCAGTCCCCCAGCACCAAGGTAGACTGACTCAGATGTAGGGAGCACCAGGGGATGAGCAGCACAGCAAAGAGAGAATAATGGAGCTGGGACCTGCCATGAGGGAAGGAGATATTGGAGGGGAGAGGACGTTGGACTGAGGGAAGGGATGCTAGGACTGACAGCTACAGGGTGGGGAACAGCCAGTGTGGATGGGGTGGTGGAGACTGAGGCGCTGGGGCAGGTGGGGAGTCTGGAAATGACTGGGCAAGGAGGCTGGGCACAAGAGAGTGGACTGTGAGCTAGGGGAAGTCTCTGAATGGATGAGGAGCTGGGTTGGAGATTGAAATTGGCTGAGCTTGGTGCTTGCGGGAGGAGCTGGAATGAGAAGTCTTTGCTTACATGGTCACATACTGCTTCTTCCACAGGACACTTGCTACTTCATTCCACCATTCTTAGGGCTCGCACTTGCTGATGTCCAAAATCAGGCCCTGGGAATCTGCAATGGGAGCATTGGATCTGGTGCAGACATGACATTGTGGGGCCTCTGATGGATCTTACAAATGCCTCTTCGTTTTCCCATCATAGCACAAGCTGTATCATAATGTATATGCCCCTCAGACAGCACTCTGCAAGTTACACCAGTTTTTTGCACCTCCAGGTACTGATTCTCCCTTTCACCAGTGGAAAGTGGGTATAAAATGCTTCCCTTCTGATTTACACTGTTGTAAATTGATGCAAGACACACACATTACTGGAGAATTATGCCCACTGAATTAGGAATCAGTGCTGAGTTTAACTCAGGGCCCTAATCCGCCCCCAGTCTCACCACCAACACAACTTCTTGAAGCACTTGGGTTTCCTTTGGAGAACGCAGTTGCAAGTAATGATCGCGTCAGAACCTGTTTTGTTTCTGAGATCTGATGAGCTCACAGCCTGTGGCTCAATATTCATACACTGTTGGTGTGAACACCAGCAAGCAAGAAAAATTAGCTGGCAAAACATACAGTTTAAATTAGCAAACTGATGGCTCACTTGGCAACTTCAGGTGATGAAAAGATGGAAATTAGTTTTTAGTTCGAAGTGGTACTTTTCCAGAACTTGGCCCTCTGAAGTGAACATAATTCTAGAATCATGGAAGTTACAGATGAAAAATCCTAGTTAGGCCATCTAGTTCATTTTGTAGCTGGTATAGGACTTTTTTCCTACAGTACATCTGGACAGCAGTTTGTCCAGTCTAGCTGTAGTTTCATAATCTCTTGTAGTGACACATTTTGTTTGTGTCCTTGAAAACCACAATCTCATTGGATTAATTTTGGTTATAACTCTTCCTTTGTGAGAAAGACTGTAAATAATAGGAGCTGAACACAGCTGTCTTTCCTGTCTTGAATTAAGTGTCTCAAAGTGATAGCTGTGTTAGTCTGTTACTTTCAGAACAACAAGCAGTCCTGTGTCACCTTACAGTCTAAATAATTTATTGGATCATGAGATTTTGTGGGTAAAACCCACTTCATCTGATAATAAATGTGTTAGTCTTTAAGGTGCCACAGGACTGCTTGCTGTTTTGGGGTAAGTGGTTATTCTGCATGTTAGTAACCAGTAGATTGGAGTCTACATGAATCATTCATTTTTTCTTTTCAGTTTATCTTACCGCTTACTGACAACGCTGGTATGCACAATGGTTCAATATCTGGCTTCTAACCATCAGGAAAAAAACAAAACCTTAAACAGAACTGTTTAAGATTAGATGATGACATTTATTCAGCTACTGAAATGTAGGAAAATGTTCTGATAAACCCACAGGGTTCTGATAAGCCCAGAGGGTTATTTTAGCTTGTCTTGCAAGACATGTTCATTGCCTCATGAAGTTGCATCATGTCATGACACAATGTCATAAGAGGATGACGTAGCACTGCAACAGCATTATGGCACGACACAGATGAAAAATGCTGGGAAATTATTAATGCTATGGGGCTGGGCTGCCAAGGAATGTTGTAGGGTAAAGACCAAAGGCTGTCCATATTGATGGCCCTGGTCTCCCAGAGATCCCCTCCAGGAATCTTCCAGGCTTCCAGTCAGCACCCTGTGGCCTTTGCTAATCAGATAATTTGAGGGAATTTCTGCAAGGAAATCCTGCCAGAAATTTTTCTGCCTCAAAATCTCCTCTCACTTTAAACATTCAAGAGGACGATTTGTCCCTCATTATATTACAAGGTTCCATATTCCCCTGCTGAACTTTAAGTGGTTTCACTGCAATCCTGTGTACTTTGGGAAGAATATCAGTCCTGTTGCAAAGCATGTCAGAAGAAATCTGAAGGCAGTTCTGTACAAACCTGTCTTTATTGGGGAAAGCTGAATTATTTAAAAACTCTTTGCATGTACCTCCCACATGTAGTAAACATTGATTGCTTTTTACTCATTGTGTTTGTTTATTGCATTCCATCAACAAATCACAGCGCTGTGTTTTTACTACAGGTTGAATCATTTTAATTTGGCACTCTTGGGACCTGATGAGAGAATTTGCCAGACCGTGGGAAGTCAATATTGTCTAGCAGCATTACCAACACTTCCACTGCTCACTGGGCCCTTAGAAGACATTTAGGGGTAAATGTCAGCTAAATAACAGCACAGAACACTGAGAGCCAGGACTGGTGGTTGTAAACAAACTTTAAGTGACCACAAGAAACTTGGCTACACACATGCTAAGTGTTCATCCAGCTAACTAAAATCATGATGTATTATGGATGTTGCTGGATGAAAGTGTGCTGGACTAGAGAGGTTCAACCTTATGTCTGTGGTGGTTGTCATCAGAAGCTTACAATATAACTAATAAACATTAATTACTTGGCCCTTATAAATGAGCTCTGAGTTAAATCAGGGCATTGGGTCAGCAGTTGCTTCTTGTGGCTGCTGCCTGAGGCTATCTGAGGCTTGTGCTTAAAGGGACCCTCCCAGACAGCCATTCCTCACGTTTCCCTTCTTACTTGGCTACCTCTTTAAGGGACCACAGTGACTCAGGACACCACAGCACTCCCTGCCTTGCAGCCGGAGCTGGCCCCGGCCGGTCCCCACCTCCTGATGCTCCTCTGTTGGGTCTTCCTGCAGGCCAACTCCCAGGTTCTGCTGCAACCCCACCCCGTACCTATGTGGCAGACCATACACGGGCAGCTGTGGGAGCTGATACACCAGCTTGAGGCTGCCTGCCAGGGACCAGTCCCCATACCCTGCTGCATCTAGTGTCTGGACACCAGTGTGGACTGGTGGGACTATGTCACCCTGGAGCAATGCAAAGACCAATGGCTCCAGAACATTTGCATGATGAAGGCCACCTTCCTCAAGCTCTGCAAGTGGCTCACCCCTGCTCTGAGGCAACACGCCTGACATCCCCCCCTGCAGAAGCAGGTCACCATCGTACTCTGGAAACTCATCACGCCAGACAGTTACCAATCTGTGGGGAACCAGTTTGTTGTGGGGAGGTTGACTGTCAGGGTCCTGCTCATGGAGGTAGGGCACGCCTAGGCCAGCAGGCCACACTGGAGGGTGGAGGGAAGGGAGGATGGGATGGGCGGCCCTGAAGGATGGGGGAGTGAGGATGGTGTGAGTGCAGGGGATTACTCCCAGTGAAGAGGGGGGAAGAGGGATGGGGGAAGCCAGCAGGCCTCCTGGCACTCTGCTGAGTCCTGTCTCATCCCTTCCCCCCGCAGGTGGATGGGGCCATCAATAGCATCCTGCTGTGCAGAGTCATTTGCCTGGCAGATGTGGACACCATCATCAATGGATTTGGCATCCTAGGCTTCCCCAACTGTGGGGAGCCACCAATGGGACACATAACCCCAACCATGCCCCAGAACACTGGGCCTTGACCTAAATCAACCACAAGAGATACTTTTGGGTAGTCCTGCAGGCCATGACCAACCATCAGGGACAGTTCACGGACCTCAGCGTTGGGTATTTGGGGAAGGCACATGACACCCATGTGTTCTGGAACTCCAGCATGTACCACAAGCTGCATGCCAGGATTGTCTTCCCCAGCTGAACCAGCAGGATCAGGGATGTGTACATGCCCGTCTGCCTGATGGGGGATGTGGCCTGTCACCTCGTGCTGTGGCTCATGAAGCCCTACACTGGCAAACTCAACCCCTTGACCTCAAGGGATGTCTCAGATGCCTCTTCACCCACCTGGACCTCAGGGAGCACCATATCTCATAGGTGGTGGCAGCCTACTGTGTGCTGCATAACCTATGTAAGGTATAGGCCTGCCCGCCCATGGTGGGGGGCCAAGGCACCTGGCCAGGGCCTATGAGCAGCCATGCATGGCTGCCATCCGGCAGGCCCATTGAGGTGCCATACGCATCCAGGAGGCCCTGAGGGACAGCTTCTCCCCAGGAAAGCAGTGAGACTATCCCCTGGACTGCCCCACTGGGGGCTTCGGCTACACCTGGCCCTGCCATCCTTCCCATCCTACTACCTCCTGTACCAAAGATGCAATAAAAAGACATGTTTTGAAAACAAACAGGGTCTTTTTTCACAAGGGAAGGTCAGGATAAATGGGTAGGGGGCATGGAGGCAATCAGGGTGGTAGGGGAAAGGGTGGAGTGGGGTGCTCTTAGCCATGGTGGAGAGGGACAGCTGCAACAAGGTGTCAGGGGGTGGGGAAGCTCAGGGCTCAGGCTGTGTGGTGCACCAGCCCCCACAGGTCATATGCCTTGTGTACGGAGTCCTCAGTGTCCCAAAGGGGGGTGTGTGTGGAGGGAGTGGCAGGATGGGGAGAAAGCAGTGGCGGGGGGCAAGGGCTGCACCAGGGCAGGACACAGTGGCCCAGATAAAGGCATTAATGTCCCAGGGCCACCCCGTGCACTACCTCTGCCTCCTGCATCCTGACACTCCACCACCAGAGGCTCAGGTTTTCCAGTGCCCACTCCCAGAGGACCTCTGTCATGGCCTGGTGCTCTTCAAGGTAGAGGCGGTGCAGTTCCTCCAGGGTCCAGGTGTGTTGGTAGTGTTCCCAGGTTTGGGCAGTGGTCCTGGGCACCGTGAGGTGCCCCCACATTGCAGCTGGTCTGGCTTGGGAGAACAAGAATGGAGGGCCAGTCGTCCCAAAGGACACAGTTCCTGAGGCCCAGCCCCACCTGCAAGACAAGAGCAATGGTTCTCTGCTCAGTAGCAGCCGTACTGGGAGCCAGGCCATGTGCACTCTGGCCACTGGCCCCGACTGGCCCCAGAATTAGGGGCTACCACCAGACTGTGGGCATGCCCATGTGCTATGTGTGGGACTGCTGGGTGTGCGTGTGTCACACTTTCCCCTGCTATGTTTCTGGATGGCTTGTGGGGGTGGGGGAGAGGGATGTCCCACCCTGTGGTCCCACACAGGGCAGGCCTCTCTAGACATCCTGTGACCCATAGTCCAGGGGCCCTCTGTGGTAGCCTCCCTGGGCCACATGCCCAGGAACAGCACAGCACGTGGTCCAACACACTGGTTGCTGTGTGCTCTGTGGCTGGTAAAGGCCAAGCATGGAGCACCCAGCCCCCCTCTCCCAGCCAGTCCCCTCACCCCCTGTATAGGGGACCGTAATGGCACTTACCAGATGGTTTCTTGCCCACGTCAGACAATGCTGGTGATGGCTCTGTCATCAGCCTTCTGGTCCCCTCAGTCAACTGGCTGTCCTCTTCTGTCTCCCAGTCATTGCCCATGGTCCCCTCCTCCACTCCGTTGTCACTGGCTGCCTCAAAGTTGATGAAGGGTGAGTCAAGGCAGGGTTAACAACCGGGGCGGGAATGGGACAGTCCTTCCCCTCAGGATCTAGTTCAGGTTTGGGTAGTGGGGGCAGCTCATGGGCACTGCCCCCAACCTGGACTTCCCCTCCCTGGCCCAGGCGTAGGCCTGGCAGAGCTCATTCATCTTCATCTGCATCTGCTCCTGGGTGCAGATGTGCCCTGGGGGCCAGAGTGTCCACCATGTGGCCATAGACAGCCATGTTCCTGAATCAGGCATGCAGATCCTGGAGGATGGTCTCATCCCCCAAACCTCAATCAGGTCCCAGATCTCTGCAGCCAACCAGGAAGGCACCTGCCTCCTGCATGCCTAGGAAGCGTCCTGGGGGGGCCAGCGCAGGTTCCTGGAGAGCCATGGGAGACAGCTCCGAACTCCCATGCTGGCTCATGTCGGGCCATGAGCTAGCTGGCACCAGTGTGCTGGCTGTGGGCCTGCCAGCTGCACACAGCCTCTTGCACTCTTTGTGCCTTTAAGGACTCCGGGGGAGGGATGCAGGACCAGTGAGGCCCCTTAATCCCCATCTAAACAGAACTTATTTAGAAATTACTGTTTTGAAATATGCACTATTCCTCCCATTCTGAGGGTTAGCAATTATGGAATAATGTGCACGTTATTTTGAAAAGTTATTTCAAAATAACTTGCACAGTGTAGATGACATGTTAGTTATTTTGAAATAACTGCATAGCCTAAGAGAAATAAGCCATCCTGGCAAAAGGCCAGTTTTGCAAGTATAACTTCATCTATATCAGGGCTTTGGCCAGCTGACAGCAATGTCAGTCACAATCCAATATGGGTTACGATCAGGGTAGATAAAAATAAATGATTGTTCTTGAAAAAATTAACAATCAGATTTTTTTAAAGAAATATTTTTTTTAATTTTGTTATTTAAATTTTAAGAAGTTTTTCTTCTGAAAAAGTAAAGTTGCTTACAGTGGCATCTGAATTTAACACAAAATATGCTAAGGCCTAAACTCATTCTTATTTCTTAGAACATTTAAATAAAAAATAAATATGCTGACTATGAATCTCTGTTCACATCTTGGAGTTAACGGTAATATTTCTATATAAAATATTTCTTTCTATGTAAAGAAACAAGAAGATGGCTGTTAGTCTGTATCTTCAAAAACAACAAGAAGTGCTGTGGCACCTTACAGACTACCAGATATTTGGAGCATAAGCTTTCGTTCCCACCAAAGCTTATGCTCCAAGATATGTGGTAGTCTATAACATGCCACAGGACTTCTTGTTGTTTTTGAAGATACAGACTAACACGACTACCTCTCTGAGGGCTTGTCTACACTACCCCCCTACTTGGAAGGGAAGATGGTTAAGTAGGGTGTTGGGAGTTTATTAATGAAGTGCTGTGGTGCATATGCAGCACTTCATTAAGCAAATTCCTGGCCTCCCCTCCCCCCGCACGGCAACTCTGAAGTGTTAAACTCTGAAGCGCCGGCTCACGTGCAGCTGTGGCTATCCCACCGGTACTTCAAAGTGCCCAGGTGAGCCGCAGCTACACGCAAGCCAGCACTGCGAAGTTTAGCCCTTCGAAGTTGCCGTAGCGGGGAATTTGCTTAATGAAGTGCTGCATATGCAGCGCAGGACTTCATTCATAAACTCCCAACGCCCTAGTTAACCATCCTCCCTTCGAAGTCGGGAGCTAGTGCAGACAAGCCCTGACATATGTAAAGAAAGAATCAGAGGGAAAATAGCATCTTTTAAGCTCAAGTGGAGCTGGGGCAGTTGAGTCAGGCTCACGGGGCCTGGGGCCTGCAGATGAAAACTGCAGTGTAGACAGTTGGCCTGAAGTCTGACCTCTGAAAACCTGTGAGGGAGGTAGGTCTCTCAGAGCCCAGGCTCCAGCATCTCCAGTACAATTTTCAAGCACCGTGAATCCAAATCAGTTGGCTGGGTGCTGAGAGTTGGTGCCACAGGATTCTTCCTGTTATTCCTGCAGATAAATAGGAACTCAAGCTCCAGTCTCTTCACTTATGCTTATTTGCAAATGTTCCCAGGCTGACCTGAAATAATCAACTTAATTTACTGACTACAGTTAATCACTCTGCTTAATATATCATTTATATATACATGTGAAACTTATTTTGGCAAGAGAAGCTCATGTATCCAAGATGTTTTACATTGTTTTGTTTAATAAAAAAAAACTATGCTGTTCTTTATATTTAATTAGATAGATTCCAGTTACCACACAAATACAGTTTGACAAAAGTCATGGGCAAAAAGTTAATTATCTAGTAAATAAGCAAGAGATCATTCATCATTTTGTAACATACTAAAATACCCAAGTAATAAGCATCTGTAAATATTAAGCTACGTAATTGCTTAAATATATATATATATATATATGTATATTTCTTGTGTACCTTCCTAGGTAGCACAAAGATGCACCAAATTTAGTGTAAAGACTCTATCCAGTTGTAGATCACTGTGTTGTAATGATTATATCAACCCGTGAGAATGCACCTTTTTTTTTTTTTGGAAAGTAACTGAAGTACAAATGGAAAAGTTCATTTAAATCCATGCTTTCCCCTTGGTGATTTAATCGTGATTTAATTTGCTTTGATTTGAGTCAGTCCATCCCAGTCATACATAATATCCCTAACCAACATGCTAGCAGAAGTCTGTCATGGAGACGTGGCTTTTGTGAGAGTAAAATCTTTCCCACTTAGCAACAGAGCTTGAAAGAGGCTCCAGGACAGTTGGCTCCTTGTCCTCTGCCCTGCCAACCAGACAACAGTCTCTCTGACTTAACTGACACTCAAAATACGAAGATGACTTGTCCTTAGCGCAGCAACATAACCAGTCTTTTTGGGAGAAATCTCTGGACTCCTACTCCTAGCGCCAGTATACAGATTTATTCATTGCTGCTATTTCAGATGTATTTTTATTGATCTGTTAAATGGAGAGATTTTGGAAGAAACCACCATACCTGGGGGAAACTGAGTCTATTTTTTGCAGCCCCTCTCCCCACCAGTAAGAATGACAGGGTCAGCTTTGTGCCTGTATTCTTACCTGGGAAATCTCTGCCAAACAACAAGAGGAAAAGGAATTGTGAAGAATGTTCACTGGTGCTTGTCTTCATGAAACAAGCCAAGTAAATGAAGCCTGAAGTACTGCAGAAGTGTTGGTGCTAAGGATACACTAAATTATGCTGGAACAGTTAAACTATTTGCAGTAACTTGTAACATAGCTGATAGAGCCTGTATGCCTTGGCGGGCTGCAGCAGGTACTACCAAGTTTTGTTCACGCTGCAATGCAATTTTTGTTGGGAAAAAGACCCAGTTTCTGTGACAAAAAACTTCCATCCCGTGGGTACATCTGCACTACAGTGATCTGTCAAGAGAAGTTACTATTGGAAGAGATCTTCTGCCAAAACTGTTGCCAGATCGTGTCCACACACAAAAACAAATCAAAAGAGTGATCCACTCTGTTGACAGAGAACGGACAGACTGCCCAGCCACTCTCTCAACAGAACAGCCAGCCGCAAGCTCAGCAAACAAGGCTGCCTGGTGAACCAGAAGCCCTGTCTGTCAACAGAGGCCCCCCCAGAGCATTTACATGGCTTTTTTTTGTTGACAGACGCTGTCTCAAAGGTGTCATTCCTCACTGCAGCGAGGCAGAACGCTGTCGATGGGAGTGCTGAGTTTTGTCGACTGACCGTTGACAAATTGCATTTTGTGTGTAGACGCTCCACGGGTTTTGTTAACAGAACCGCGGTGTGGTTGACAAAACTCCGGGGTAGACGTAGTCCATGAGAGATTTCTTTTTTCTTTTCCTCTCCTTTTATTGTCAACAAAGAGCCAGTGTAGATTCTGCTGCTTGTTTTGTCAAAAGAAATGGCTTCCGCCAGTGTCCCGCAATGCCTGCCCTGATGGCTGTGCTCAGTGTTTTAATTTCGGCTGCCTCCCCGGCATATGCCCCACCCCTTTCAAAGCTCTGGGAAGTATCTGACACCTGAGTGAGCTGTTCCATGTGGGGAGCAAAGAAGAAACAAATCGCTGGAGAGCTCCTGTTCTGCCCTGCACTAGGACCGCAGCCCAGGCACACTGCTACTGCAGAGGGAGAGGGGCACGCTGCTGTTCTGCTTTGACATTCCTAAGCACAGAGAGCTCATGGTGCTACTCATGATGCCACTCCCAGCAGCTGAAGATGCTTTGGGAGAACCCAGGGGGAATCCCAAGGTGTGCAGGCCTCAGCTTTGCCTTCTCACATCACTGTGCTGTGGGATACCTACCTATAACGCATTGATCACACTGAGGATGATGATGCCCCCAGTGTGGACCTGATCTTTTGACAGAGGGATCAAGCGTAAACACCCCTTGAAAATTTTTGTGTTGTCGACTTTTGGGTGTTTGACAGAATATTTCTCAAAAAACTTGCTGGAGTAGCTATATCCGAAGAGTGATATCTCTCGCCCACTCTCTAGAGATGTCAGGGAAGGTTTTTAAAAGCACAGTTGTGCTTAGGTTGCTCATTAGTACAGTCAGCGAGAATGGGATGGTTCACTGCCGTTTGGTTCTGTGAAAAGGTGAGTTTGTATGGTGGGATTTAGCACCTACAGGACAAAGTGGATCATTCATGTGTCAGCAGATCAGGCACTCAATGTAAATTGCAGGAGGTCAGACATGCATTCACCTAACTTCTTCTTCCAGCCTATCAAAACATACTGGACTTGCTTCTGCTCCCATTGACTTCAGTGGGATCCAGTTCATTATGACAGCTTTGGTCAAAAGTTCTGAGTAGCTACTAGCCAAGAGAATAATAAATCCAGTGTTTCCATTTTTAAGACATCCATGAAATTATTTGAGGCATCATCACTGCTGCTGTTTAAGCATGTCGCTTTTTTATTTCAGATATGAGGAGCTCAGAGATTCACTTCAGTGGTGCAGGCTTCCCTGGGGAAGTGAAAGAGAATATGGAGGAATTGCACCGGTTTCACTGCCAGAAGATCATAGACCAAAGAATGAGCCTCCATGTTTGTTTGCCAAAGGACATCAACATTATGGTTATGGTGGAGATTGCTGGCCAAGGTAAGTTAGTGGTATTTTCACACACTCAGATTTGTTTTTGAAGAATTGTAATCCAGAAACAGCTAATGGAATGCAGTCACTGAATACTAGAACTGGAACAGACCTTGAGAGGTCATTCAGTCAATTCTTCTGCACTCAGAGCAGGATCAAGCACCACCTACATCATCCCTGATAGATGTTTATCTAACCTGTTCTTAAATATCCCCAATGACAGAGATTCCACAACTTCCCGAGGCAATTTATTCCAGTGTTTAAACAACTTTACAAGAAGTTTTTCCTAATGTCCAACCTAAATCTCTCTTGCTGCAATTTAAGCCCATTGCTTCTTGTCCTGTCATTAGAAATTAAGGAGAATTATTTCTCTCCCTCTTCCTTGTAACACCATCTAAGGTACTTGAAAGCTGTTATCATGTCCCCTCTCAGTTGTCTCTTTCCCAAACTAAACAAACCCAATTCTTTCAGTTGTCTCTATTAGGTCATTTTTTCTAGCCCTTTAATCGTTTTTGCTGCTGTTCTCTGAACCATTTCCAATTTCTGCACATCTTTCCTGAAATATGGTATTGAGAACTGGACACAGGACTCCAACTGAGGTCTAATCAGCACAGAGTAGAGCAGAAGAATACAGCTCATGTCTTGCTTACAACTCTCCTGTTAATGCATCCCAGAATTATGTTTGCTTTTTTTGTAACAGTATTACACTGTTGACTCATATTTAGCTTGTGGTCCACTATGACCCCTAAATCCCTTTCTGCAGTACTCCTTTCTAGACAGTCACTTCCTATTCTGTATGTATGAATGAAACTGATTGTTCCTCCCTAAAGTGAAGTACTTTGCATTTGTCCTTATTGAACTTACTGCCATTTCTCCAGTTTGTACAGATCCTTTTGAATAACAACCGTATCTTCTGGAGAATTTGCAACCCCTCCTAGCATCATATCATCTGCAAACTCTATAAGTGCACTCTCTAGCCCATTATCTAAATCGTTGGTGAAGATATTGAACAGAACCAACCCCTTGACTGATCCCTGTGAAACCCCACTTGTTATGTGCTTCCAGCACAATTGTGAACTACTGATAGCTACTCTCAGAGAACGGTCATCCATCTAGGTATCCACTGTGACAGGGTCAGGACAGAGGCAGCTCAAAAAAAGCAGAAACAGCCCCAGAGAATCAAGTATCAGCATAGTCAGGGTGGAAGCAGCAGGGAAGAGGCTACTATAGATCAATTAAGGGCCAGTTGTCCCCACTTGAGGCTGCCACAGGCCTTTTAAAAAGCCTTCTCACAGCAGAGATGGGGGGAGAAAGAGGAGAATGAGGTTGGAGAGAAGGGGAAAGTTTAGAGTGGACAAGTACAGTGTTAGAAAGTGACCCAGCAGAACACGAAGAGCATCAGAGACAGCAAAGGAAGTGAGGAGCCCTTGCAGGGATTGTTTGGGCTCCCTGCCCCTGGTAAACCCCAGGGCTTACCTGGAGCCTGTCAGGGATGGGTCTGGTCACTCATCCCCATCAAACCAGGGGGATTCTACCTGCTGCCGTTTGGGCCAAGGGGCTGTAGTAACATGGAAGGCCTAAGCCCAGACAGCACAGGCCTGGTGCGAGGCCTAAGACCTAGCAACAATGGACAAAACATGGCTCCAAGCAAAGCTAAGCTGTGAGCAAGAGGCAGGCCTCTGCTAACAGAAGTTGGCACAGACAGGGCTAAGAGTACAGGACACCAATTGGTAATTGGCCCAGGACAGAACAATAATTGGTTGAAATCACAAGGTCTCACCAGCTCATTAAATAAGACCTCGGTACCTACTCCTTACAGATACAGAGCCCGGGTCAGGAAAGGGTCTAAAATGACAGCATGATGGATAGAGATGATCTAACCGAACCAGGAGGTACAGAGAGATGGGTGGCATCTAAGTAGCATCAGAAGGTGGTAACCTGACAGCGTCAGAGGGTGGAAACCTGAAACATCAGCAGTAGGGTGTGCTTTGTTTGTACCTGCATATAACGTGATGTTTTGGGGGGACTGTCTTTGTCTGACCTAGGGGGACAGTGGAATTTTCAGTTTATGTCAGTCCAGTGCAGCAGGTGCATATATACAGAGTATCAGTACAGTGTAATGTACCTAACAACTGTTACTTGTACCTTGCTTGGTGATAAATCCCAGCTGGGTGCCTTCGATCTTACCTGGTCTGTGGTTTTTGGGAAACCTCATATGCAGTCAGTGGGCCTGCTTCATTGAACACACACGCGCACACACTCACTTACACACACAAGCAGCCTTCTGGTTATCATCAACAGAGCCAAAGACCCATGAGGACACAACGGCTGTAAATCTGCCGAACTACAGGTACCAAAGCCTGAACCCTGGGGAGGGAAAGCAGGCCCTATACTGCAGGACTGTGGACTGAGCAGAGGCCTGTGTCCTAGGGGGTGACACTGACTGTCACACCACCCACCTTATAGTAGTAGCCTTGTCTATGTTGTATTATATTGATAAGGTCATGCAAGATTGTAGCAAATGTTTTACTGAAGTCTAGATATACCACATCTACCACTTTCCCCTTATCCACAAGACTTGTTATCCTATAAAGAATATCAGGTGGTTTTGACATGATCTGTTCTTGACAAATCCATGCTGGCTGTTACTCATTACCTTATTATCTTCCAGACATTTGCAGAGTGATTCCTTAATGATTTATGGCATTATCGTTCCTGGCACAGAGGTTAAGATCACTGGCCTGTAGTTTCCCGTGTTGTCTTTATTTCCCCTTATACAATAGGTACAATATACAGATAGAGCTGTGTAGATCATCTGCATTCTGGGGATAGACTTTAAGTTTGCCTCCATTTTGGACCATGCTCTAGACTGCAGTGTTCCTCAGTTGTAATACACAGTCACCGTCGGTGTATTTACTGATGCCCTTGGCCCTTTGAGCTCCGCAGTTAGTTAGTTTCTCCTCTTGCTTAGTAATCATGTAGTATTTGTTAGCTAGTCTCCTAAATGTCCTCTCTGACCTTAGGTAATTCTCACTTACGGCCTGGTTTTTCAGAAGGATCCAGCATCCACAAATCCCACGGAAGATGGGAGAACTATAGGATCTGAACATTTTTTTGAAAGCTCCTCTGATTTATACCCAGCTTCTTCCAGTCTCAGGGGCCACTTTGGCAGCCAAGGATAGACTCTTTCCATCGGCATGCCTCCTGCACCCAAGGTGGAGAAGGGGGAGAATGCTACACTACTACTTACTGCCCACGAATTCCCCTTAGTGCAAAAGGAGTACCCACGTGGCTGTGGAAGTGTGCTTTTTGGCTGCTTTGCACTGCCAGAATGCAACCCATTATCTATATTTCAGGGCTGACTTTCAGCCCTGACTGATGAAATTGAACAAAGCTCAGAACGTGCACTGGTGCGTTCACTTGGCTCTGCAAGATGGTAATTTCCTACAGCAGCTGTTGGGAGCCCCCAGCCCATGGTCTGGATCTGGACCCTAAGGCTCAGGGCTCCCCTCCATAGCTTCCCACTTGTGGCAGGATGGAAGGTTTTTGGAGCCCAAGCCTCACAGGCCAGATCAGGCAAGTCAGGGCCAGATGCAGTCCCTAGCCGGGGGATGTGGGAGTGGGGGAAGCAGCAGCAGCCTCGGCAACGCTGACCAGAGGCTTCATGCTGCTGCTCTGATAGGCCAGAATTCCAGCCAATGAGAGCAGCAGAGTATGGTGCTGTGGAGCGGAGGGCGGGGGCACAGACCCATGTACATGCAGGGGTAAGCAGGTAAGCTGCACACCTGTCTTCCAGACCCTGTGCCTCTCAACTGCTCCAGCATCCCTTTTCCATCATTGCCTCCCATCCAGACCACCCACCCACCCCTTTCCTGCACTCACCCTTCCACTCCGACTGCCCACCCCACCCTGCTCCTGCCCCCTCCCTCACAGACCCCTCACCTCCACCCTGACCCCTTCCTTCAAGACCCCACACCTCAAACCCTCCTGCACTCTTCCTCACCCCTAGACCTACACCCCCGACCTGCTCCTGCACCTGGTCCCCTGCCCAGACACCCACCTCTCTCCTATACTCTTATCTCGACTGGATTCCCCCACCCTCAGCCCACTTCAGCACCCCACTACAGCCCAGATCACCCATCCCCAGACCTCTCCTGCACCCTCCTTCCTGCCCAGAGCCCATAGAGCTGGCTCCCCTACATTCAGGGACTACATCAGTTAGGGGTTTGGGGGGTTATTGCTGCTCACTTGTACAGAGCCTCTACAGTGGACTCCCTCCTCCAACCCTATGCCACCAACGCTCCCAGCTATATCCGAGATACCACCGACTTCCTGAGGAAATTACAAAACATCGGAAAAGTTCCTGATAACGCCATCCTTGCCACAATGGATGTAGAGGCTCTGTATACTAATATTCCACATAAAGACGGATTACAAGCAATCAAGAACACCATCCCTGATGCCACCACAGCCAATCTGGTGTCTGACCTCTGTTACTTTGTTCTCACACACAATCATTTCCATTTTGGGGACAATTTATACCTCCAGATTAGTGGAACTGCTATGGGCACCCGCATGGCCCCACAATGTGCTAATATATTTATGGCTGACCTGGAACAATGATTCCTCAGCTCTCGTCCCCTATTACCACTCCTCTACTTAAGATACATTGATGACATCTTTATGATTTGGACCCATGGTATAGACACTCTAGAAGAATTCCAGAGACTTTAACAATCTACACCTCACCATCAACTTATGCCTCGATTACTCCACGTGAGAGGGACATTTCCTGGACACTACAGTACTAATCAAGGATGGCCTGATCAGTACCACACTGTACGGAAAACCTACTGATCGCTATACTTATCTACACCCTTCTAGTTTCCATCCTGCACACGTGACTAGATCCATTGTTTACAGTCAAACTCTCAGGTATAATCGCATTTGCTCTGATCCAACTGACAGAGACCAAAAACTACAAGAACTTTACCAAATATTCATAAACCTGAATTACCCACCAGGAGAGGTAAAAAGACAAATCAACAGGGCCAGACGCATACCCAGAAACCAGCTACTCCAAGATCAGCCCAAAAAAGCCAAGAACAGAACACCACTGGTCATCACTTACAGCTCCCAACTCAGACCACTGCAACGAATTATTAAAGACCTACAACCTATTCTTAATCAGGATGCCACACTCCAGAAAACCCTGGGTGACATGCCTGTTCTCTCCTACAGACAACCTCCCAACCTCATGAGGATCCTCACTAACAGCCACAGTCTATACCCCAGGAACACCAGTCCTGGAACCTTTCCCTGCAACAAAGCCCGCTGCCAGCTTTGTCCACATATCTTCTCTGGAAATACCATCACTGGACCTAACCAGGTTACTCACAGAATCACGGGCACTTTCTCATGCTCCTCTACTAACATCATATATGCCATCATGTGCCAACAATGCCCAGATGCTTTGTATATTGGACAGACTTCTAACTCCCTTAGACAAAGGGTCAACGGGCACAAAACAGACATTAAAACACTCCAGATCCACAAACCAGTTAGTCAACATTTTAATGGAATGGGCCATTCTGTCAATGACCTCAAGATATGTGTGTTACTGAAAAGAAATTATCACTCTTTTGTAGAAAGGGAAGTGGACGAATTGACATTTATATTCAAATTCGGAACATTAACACATGGTTTAAATCGGAATGTGAACTTTCTGAGTCACTATAGGGGCTCGTCTGCATACTTAACTCAATCTAATTCTTGATCTTCCCCCCCCACCCCTCCACTCTCTGATTTGCTCACCTTGATTATCTTTTTCTGATTTGTCCTCCTTGCTTACTGTTTTTGGTTCTCTGTGTCTTAAATATTGAGTCTGTTCTGGTCTGGCTATGGTCTGAAGAAGTGGGTCTGTCCCACGAAAGCTCGCCTAATAAACTATTTTGCTAGTCTTTAAAGTCCTACTTGACTGCTTTTTGTTTTGATAGTGTATAGACTAGCACAGCTTACTCTCTGTTATTATTGCAATTCAGTTTTGTTTGGATTGCAAAGCTGTCCTTTAGAAATCTGTGATTGTGCTCATAATGGGCTGAATGCCTCTTAGAGGTACAAAAAGGCTGAATTTATTTGCACATATGCACACACACAAAAATATGCCTTTTGTATTTAAAATACCAACCAAACTTATTTAGAATCTGACATAATTAATTTTAGTAGAGGAGCTCTTTGTCTGGTCATGAGACCCACCACAAAAGCACTTGATTTTTTTTTGTTTTTTTAAATCCCACATTTAGGTGTTGGTTTACTTGTTTTTTAAGTGAGTATACTTCTGCTTTGGTATTGCCTGTACATTTGTTCGGCCTACTGATAAGGAAGCACAATAAACAGTGTAAGTGCAGGAGTTCCAAAATCTACAGTTATAACCCAGTGCTTCATTGCTTCATTTCTCCAGGCCAATTTATAAATTTTCAATATCAAGTTTATGAAGGATAAAAGGTTGAAAAAGTGTTTTCCAGCACACTCTTGTCTAACAAATTTCTGGCTTTTAAATTTATTCTGGGTGACACCTCATGATGAAGTTGATATATGAACTGGAGTCATCTTAAGGAAAGTTTATGTTTCTGAGAAATTATATTTTGGCAGAGTAAATTTTATGTGGAAAAAGCCTGAGGTAATGTGCAGTTTTCAACAGCAGATGGCAATGTGCATTAATAATACAGGGAAAACCATTTTCGGAAGCGTTGCATTATTTAAAATTATCCTGTGACTGCTAAGGAGTTTGCAGTTTCCAATGCAAAATGCTCAGTTGTCAACTGTTTCAAAATGTGTGAGAAGCCAAATGTCCCCACTGAGAGACAAAACTAATGACTCCTTGCAGACGCACTGAACCAAAGTTCATTCATTCCCAAACTCTATACCTCATTTAGTGACACAGTTATTCCACTCCTCTGGAGGAGTTCCAGTGGCTGTGTCCATATATCTAAAAATGCATCCTTGAAGCATAATATTTTGGAAGGATAAATTAGACAAAAACTGAGAAGTTCCAGGTCATCATTCCATTTTTATTTTTAACACTGAAAAGAGAATTTGCATTATGAAAATAGTTTATGTGTGGTGTTGCCATTGAGCTCTGCGCCCAGTTATAATGTATCTCAGGATACTGAGTGCAAATTGGCCAATTAACAGAGAAAGGTTGTAGGTAGTTGGGCAGCTTATGCAAGCATCACCACTCCACAAGACTTCCCCATGAGGGCATGCCACCAATGGCACTGAAGGTATTGCTGGAGGGGAACATGCATCCTGGTGTCTCACATGGACATCATATGTCAGCAGTGGCTGATAAGTGAAATGGAGGTAGACAGTAACCCAATCCAGATTAGTTTTGGAGAAGAAAGAAACAGTGAGGAGTATTCTGAATGTCATGGGCAGATTACCAGGCAGACAAGGTAAGTGAGGTAATATCTTTCACTGGACCAACTTCTAATAGAAGATATTACCTCACCCACCTTGTCCCTCTAATACCCTGGAGTCAACATGGTGACAGAAACACTCATGGAGAAATGACTGTCAGCTCTCCAGCAATCCCAAATGCTATATTAAACCAAGCAGAACATATCACATGCCCTGCCATTCTGAACCAGCATCTTCCAGTCTCTTCTTCCAGCCCTAGTTTCCTCTGCACCTGTGCAAGCTAAGCCTTTGCAGGTGCAGGTCAGAAGCCCACGGGTTGTTCTTATTCCATGGATAACATTACCCGTTAAAACTGGTTACTCTACCTGTGTGTTCTTCCATTGGGCTGCCCCTTTTACTCTCCCTTTCTCTGTACTATCCCATGTTAGCTGCTGCCAACCAATATGTGTTCCATCCGAGGCAGCTAAGATGTTGTCATCTCACTCAGAGGTTGCGGGTCTTTTCAGCAGCAACAAGAATCACTGCAAAAGGTCCTTTCTTCTGCTCTCTAAAGGCCCATTGATGTTGATGGCAGTAGAGGATTTTCGCCATCTTCAAGAACAGTCGTTCTCAAACTTTTCTGCATCATGCCCCCTTTTGATTTTTGATAAACCCTCATGCTCCCCACCTCTTTTTTACCATCATCCAACCCCCCTTTAATAAAAAATTCAATTTGTAATTTAAACTAAACCCAAAAACTTGATATAAAATATTATTTAAAATTAAAAATAAGCACAAATAGTTTTTCTTGGGCCCTTGCGGGTGCCTGAGCCCCATGCCAGCTGCCAGAGTTGCCCACTCCAGGTGTCCACCCCCCCTGAGAGCTGCACTGCCAGAGCCACTTGCTCGCCTGCCCCCCTGCCCGAGCCCCACACTGCCAGGACTAGCTGCCTGCCCACCAGCCGCCCACCCCAGCCATGTGCCAGTTGCCCAAGCCCCGCACTGCTGGGGCCAGTTGCTTGCCTGCCAGCCCAAGCCACCCCGTACTGTCAGGGTCAGCCACCCACCTGCCAGCCTGAGCCCCACAAGCCTTGTGAGCCACCTGCCTAAGCCCCTCCCCTCCCACAAAGCCAGGCACCACTAGCCCCAGCTTTTATCCCAGCCCCAGCCCCCCATCTCACCCCATGCTCCTCCTCCTCCTCCTCTCCCTCCCACTCCAACCCACATTCAATCACTTTTGCAGTAGGCAGCTAGCTCCATGTGGGTCTTTGCTGGCTGCCTGGTTCTTATAGCGGCTGTGCTGGGTCGTCCACATAAAATGTCAGGGGCTGAGAACCAGAAGCAAAGGCCAGCTCTTTCTTTGGGTGGGGAGAATGATGGGGGGGGCTGGGTCACCTCATGTCCCCCCCCCCGGAATTTCTTCACGCCTTCCAGTTTGGGAAACCATGTTCTAGAAAATGCTTAACTGCTCATAGGCTAAGGCTCAAGGGCTTGATCCTGTGCTAGTAGAAGACATGGGCAAAGGTGCTCAGCACTTCTGAAAATCAGGCCCTATGTACTTCAAATGTTAAGGTCTGAAGCAGACAGTAATTACCCAAATTTCCAGTATCTCTGAATGTGGTGGTAAGAGCAGTCTGTGGTTTACAGACAAAGACACAATCCATTTTTGACAAGAAAAAGATAAAGCAAATGCGTTTATCTGGAGTTTCATAACCAATGAGTAAAATGTTGCTTTGTGTTTGTTTCTTCTCTCTTTATCCAGAGGTCTTCCCATTGAGCAGTATTATGATGTAACCCAGCTGAAAAAAAGTGATGTCCGTTTGAATGATGATCTGTGAGTATCATTACAGCAAACCTGGATAATTTATTTAGTGTGGTGAATGCAAGGAGAAGCTGAATATTCATTCCACCGTAATGACGTTGTGGATTAGTGTTAATGATGAAATACAAATCTGATGCTTTGTATAAAGTGTGGTTGATCAGTGACTATGGAAAAGACACACAATTGGGAAGGAAGTTAAGAATGACAGATCAGTGCCCCATTCAGTTTAGTATCTCTTAAGCAAAGAGATTGAAATTTGTTTTATTGATTTGTCAATCTGTGTCAGTTCATGACATTCAGAAATTGGCTCTCCTACTGGGCAGAGTGTAAAAGACTAGAGCATAGCACTGGGCTAACCATGATATCATGTGTGCATCATAATGAAGTTTTCTCTGGTATCTTTAAGTGAATTTTAATAGGAGGTTTGAGTGAGATATTGTTGCCTTTTTTCACTGCTGCTATCTAAAAGAGTAAGTAGCAAGCTTGCTTCAGATTGAATGCTGCTGGTTAAACCTGTGGTACACCGTTTTGCCACTTGATGGCACCAAGAAAACACTGAAACATGCAGCTCAAACCCCAGGCTCTTTAGGTTGAGTCTAAAGTTGAGAGTTTAAAACACTCCAAAGTCAGGAAATGAACATGTTAAGTTTTCTATAGCAACACTAACTTAGCCATGCTGCATATCCTATATGCTCAGTTATGTGCACCTGAGAGCTAAAGCTGTATTGATTTCCCCTGATCATCTGGACGCTGTAACTCATCCTCAGTAAATCTGAGTTGCCATCTCCAACATTCAGAAAAACTAGCCCTTGGCCATGCCACCAGCAACAACAAGAAGGGTCCTAGTGCTAACAGGAGCTAATTAATACTCCACCCCTATGGCCACAGCCCTCTTCCGTTATCTAGATAGGAGCCGCAGCCTCCACACTCATGAGCTCACCTACTCACAGGAGCATCAGTCGTCGATGGAACCCCACTACAGTCCCCTTCCAGGAGCCTCTGCCTCCAATACCCCATTCCCTTCCCTTCCCTGCTGGATGAGCCTGTCTGTCTTGCTTCCTCATCCCCAAGGCTGAAAGGAGCTGGTTCAGCAGGGAGAGTCAGTTATTTTTTGTTAAGGTCCAAATTTCATGATCAAGGTTTAATCATGGTCTAGACTCCAGAGAAAGTAATAGTAAGTCCAACAACAACAATAAAAAAGTAAATAAAAAAGATTTTGAGGTCCATTCAAAAGCAGCTGGGGCTCTAGGTTTAGCTGGTGGTCCACCTATTGACTACACCTGTGCTATTATCTCAGCAGGGTGATGGGCCAGCACACAGAGACAGCTTACAGTTGTGACAGCTCCCTGCCAAGTGACATGCAGGAGTTATGATATCACTGCATGTTGTAAGGGAAGAACAGATCTCTTTTAAAATGAGAAAGGCATAGGAAATTTGTTACATTCACAGTCACTTGCAATTCACGCTGAAGACATTTATGTAGCTTTCAGTACACTCCCTGCAGTATCAAACTAAGTGATGGTGATAGCCTCACAAAGTGTGTTGAAAGTCACTGGCTGAGTGCTGCTCTGGAGACCTATCTGGGAGCTCTTGCTACTCAGCATAGTGACATTGTAGCTTGTGCTGGCTCTTTTGAATCATTACAGTCTGTCATGGAAACCAAGTGACTGTATTTGTGTAACTAAATGTCGTATGCTGTAATGGGATTCCTGTGACTTTGTCATAACCACAAATTCCTATGTAGTTTTGCATGACAATGAATGGTTTTACATATACATGAACTGTCTTTCAAAGTGAATGAACACTAGCCTGTATTTTCCCTCCCAATTAAAAAATGTGCAGAGAAGGGCTAATCAACCTCTAATTGAGCATTGAGATATCACCAGAGACCTACATTCACCCTCCAGTCCAAGAGGCCATCAGGGATGCAGTGGAAGGGCGGGTAACACAATAATACGTGTCAGCCTTGTAGAAAATCCTTCTCCTCAAGCCAGTGATCCAGGGCCCACCAGATGAAGGTATGTCCAACTGCTGTCCTGTCTGGTCCTGCCCCACTGCAGTGTCAGCCTCGCAAGCTTGCAGTTGTGGCACTGTTGACTGGCAGGCCATACCTGTGATCCTTCGCAAGCGCTCACTGAATGTGTAGGATGAGTAAATACCATTTCTAATATATTTAGGTTTACAAAAAAACAAGCCGTCCTGTAGCACCTTAGAGACTAACACATTTATTAATTAGGTGTTTTTACTTATTGGTCTTTAAGGTGCTACAGGTCTGCTTGCTTTTTTTGTTTTGTGAAGATATAGACTAACAGGGCTGCCCCTCTGAGATACTCCCCATAGACTTTGCATACGAGAGTGGTGGAGTGCACCATTCCTGATCGCCATTCCTCAGGTTCATCTTCCCCCCTCCACAACCTGACCCCTTCCTGCCTCCCTCTGCTGATTGCCTCCAGACAGCCCAGTTTCTATAGAAGTGCTCAAAATACATACGAAGGTTGAGGGGAGACATCCCAGGAAGCTGTCTTGGAGTTGTGTCCCCCAGCAGTACCTCTGCGCTTTTAAGCTACCGCACCCCACAGTGAAGGGCGCTGAAGGAGCTATGGTTTGCAAAACTATCCAAAGCCAATTCTTTGACTAGACTAACTGCCTCTGAAAAGAAACCACAGTCTGTGCCAGATGTACACAAATCGATGTGGCAATCCTGCGTGCTCACTGCCGTGCATGTGTGACGGCCTCTGTTTGACAAATCAGGGATTGAACTGAGGAGCTCTAGAGCTGTAAAAATGACCAACCAACAAAAACACAAAGCAAGCACAGTTTTTGCAACTTGAGCCCAGCCCAGTGACTTGGGGGCTGAAACAGCATAGAGGGAGGGGAATTGTAACATGCACTGATGAGTGGACGGCACAAATATGTGGCGTATATGGTCTATGCAATCTGAAACCACAAAACTTCAGTTCTGCACTCTTATAATTTAAAAAGGAGAAATAAATTAAACCAAAACTTCAGACCAGAGGAAAGTTTAGGCTGACTATAAACACCATGAACACATAAATGTACTACACATAAACACTGACTGTACCATATGCATTGTTCCCCTCTTATAAGTTGTGAGTAAGTAGGCGCTCCATACACTTCTTCACAGGTTGCTTTTAATATTCTGATATAGCTGGTTAAGTAGAAAGACTAGAACATGTGACGTGTACATATAAAGCCAAATTCTGGTCATGGTGACACCTGTGCAAATCTGCTACAATGCCTGTGAACATGAGCATTAACCAAAAGCAGCTCCAGTAATGATATTGGTGGAATTGTGACAGTCAAATCCGGCCCAATTATTTTTCCCTTTCCCTCCCAGTTAAAGGCATTGGCTCATACTTTCAAAAATCACCATTAATTTTGAGTGTCTTCAGTGTTTGGCTCCCCAGTTTGAAATTGGAAAATTGAAGGCACTTAAAATTAGTGGATGCTTTAGAATATGTGGAGTTCAGGCTTTTTTTTGGCAGCTTTTTGCACAGGCCCTGAAAGCTTCTATAAAGTATGTCCTGGTATTAAAAGGGCATGTTTACTGCTACTTTCTTACTACCTAAAGTTCAGATGTTCCAGTGCTGAGTGCTATAGAAGTTCTACAAATAAATAATTCTCCCTCCCCATAGCACATACGGGACTGAATCTCCTCTTGCTTACCTGAGTGTGAATTAGAAATAGCTCCCTTGAAGCCAATGGAGTTACACTCATGTAAAATAAGTGCACTTGAAAGGAGAATCAAGCCCTGTGCTGGTGTTTACACAACTCTATCTGCCTGTGGTCAATAAATTAATTTATCTAACCAAAGAGGTAGGCAACCAAATATAGGTATTAATAGGATGAATAAACATTTTAAAGTTGTATTTGTGTAAATACAGTTATTTCTGTGGCTGCTTAGATTTTCAAGGCAGACACAGTGTTAGGCTCTGAGTTGTAACCAACAGGATTGAAAATCCAAGGGGTAACAAAAATAACAGTAAATAAAAATAAAAAACGAATAATTGTCAGAATTTGACATTTGTTGAAGTCCTATGATATCTGTAACTATCACATATAAAAAGAAAAGCAATTTGTTCATTTTAATGAAGGCAAGTGTTAGAGTTTAGGATGAAATATATCAAATCACACTGAGATTATACTGAGTGTTACCATGTGACAGAATCCCCTCCCCTCATTGTACATTCAGTGATCAAAAGTGTAATGGCCTAAAAACAGATTCATAATAACCAGACCTTGCATTGAAGTTATGAAACAGAACTAACAAGAAAATGTACATGCTTCTCCAATGCATATGTTTAACAGGAATCCAAGATTACCTCATAAGGGGAAATATGGAAACCCAGGGTTTCTGGGGCAGGGAGAAAACCCTAAAAAAGGGATTCTTTTGCCCAGAGAGCAGGTATCCCTCCAGAAACTCCTCTGGGTAGACATGCCCATGTATATGCATGCACCACAAGGAAATTCATGAGAAGAGCCATGCAAATCCACATATATCTGGTTGCCGTCCACATAAATCCACATCCATAGATAATCACAACTGATTCTTGCAGATGCAGGCGTGGAAGTGGCTATCAATTTTGCATTAGTACAGGGCTTTGTTCATAATATGCCAGTGTTCTCTCTAAGCCTTTTCTGCTTCAGAGATCAGCAGCCCTATGCAAAAGTCAAATGTACAATTTAGATTATCCTATACTGTCTGACAGGCAGTACTTCATTTAAATACGCAGTAATTCATAATAATATCTTCCATGGGCTGTGTCTACACTATAAAAATAACTTCAAAGTTGCCTACTTCGAAGTACACGTTCGAAGTAAGCAACATTGAAGTTGAGTGTCTACACACACCCTACTTCAAAGCAGGGCACTACTCCATTGCCAGGAATGGAGCAAGGACTTCGAAGTTGTGCTCCTTACTTCAAAGTTAACTTCAAAGTAAGGGAAAAAAAAAATGTGCGTAGACTCTCTGCTGGCTACTTCAAACGAGTGCCTATCTTGTTAGTTCCTAATGTAGACGCACCCCATATGGTGTTTTATAGTATATCTCGCAGCATTCTACAATAGTCAGTATCTTATGTCCATTTTACAGATGAGAAAACTGAGGCACAGAGAAGTGCAGGGACTTGCCCAAAGTTACCCAACAAGCCAGTGGCAGAGCCAGGAACAGAACACAGCTTTGGGTGCCCCCTTAGTGACTGTGTGAAGTAAGGGCATAGCTGTGGGACAGCAGGCACACCATCTAATTACAAGAGCCAGTGTCAGTAGCATATGTAAGGGCATGTCTACATTACTGTCTTAAGTCCACTTAAGTTAACAGCCACCGCGGTAATTACTGTGGTGGCAGATGTTCGCATTACCTTCCTTCTGTTGGTGGTGTGCATCCTCCCCAGAAGTACTCCCACTGAGTGAAGAGGGCCAATGTGGGGGTCTGAGAGCTAGAGCTCAGTTCACCGCTGGGAACCCATCTGTCCCCTGGGACTTCTCTCCTCCCTGTTCCCAGCAAGGAATAGAGGAAAGCCTCCTGGGATTTCTAACTCCTGTGGGGAGATCTGGGTGGATATGGGGTGTCTGGGGTAGAGGTAGTAACTTTGACTCTCCGCCAGCTGTACCTTTTCAGGCGGACGGAAGCATTGGTCCTCACCCACCACTCAACTCTCACTGTTGGCTCCTAGCAGCTGTTGTGCATTACAGCGACACCATCCCCCGGGCAACTGCGTCAGCTCTCAGGCGAAACACAGTGAGGCGGGTCTGGTCTGTCTCACATACCGACCTTATGGAGGGACTTGTTCCTTCTCCCTTCTAATGCACAGTCTCAACGGCGGACCAGGAGGTGTGGTGCTGCAAATCAACAACTCCTGTGAAGGCGGAGGAAGATGCCCCACTGCCTTGTGGGTTATCCTGGGAAGGAGCAAGGCTAAGGGAGTAAATCCTGACAGGAAATCTGGAGTGGAGTTCTAAGGCAGTTCTGTGTCAACTTCTGGCACTGTCCCAGCAACTCCTGCAGCTGAGCTGGTACCAAACGTAGAGGTTATCCTTTCCTTTGGACTATATCAGTACAGCCGAGAGAGGGGGCTTGGTGTCTGGGCAGCCCACGGTCTCCATACAAATTGCCCAGGCTCGCTCCTGGAGAGGTACTCCAGCATCGCTTAACAGCGTTGAACCAACATGGGAGGTAACAGATACCGGTTAGAAGCTCTTACTCGACCGGCGTAGAGAACGAGAGCCAGGGGTTGCTTCCAATGGTGGGAGAGATCATCACATCTCATTGGACAGTCACCGCCTGCCCTAAGCTGGGTAGCCCCCAGCCAGTAGGGTACTGTCTCGCCACAGTTCACTTGCCTCACTGGGTGCATGAGGCTTAAGGTTCCCAAACCTGACAAGTGACTGAAATGAGCACCAGACAAACCAACGAGAAAATTATTAAGAAAAGGAAATCGTCAAAGTTTCAAGCTTGCTTGTTGGAATGTATGGACCATGTTGACCAGTTTGACTGAAGATCTTCAGGACATCAGCGACACCCGAAAGACCGCTGTCATCAACGAGGAACTGAAGAGGCTCCAAGTTGACATCACCACTTTGCAGGAGACATGACTCGCAGCTTCTGGATCCCTAAAGGAAAAGGACTACACCTTTTTCTCGCAGGGCAAAGCCCAAGAGGAACCCAGGAAGCACGGTGTCGGCTTTCCCATCAGAAACACCCTTCTGCAAATGGTGGAGCTAGTCATGGGCAGATCAGAAAGACTCCTTCAGGTCAAACTTCAAACCTGCACCAGTCCCATCCACCTGATCAATGCTTACGCTCCAACCCTGAACACCACACCAGAAGCAAAGGACAAATTCTATGACGAGATCAGTGCTGCCATAGTGCAAATACCTGCTTGTGAACAATTGTACCTTTTGGGTGACTTCAATGCAAGAGTTAGAACCGATCATGACTCATGGCCCTCTTGCCTAGGTCACTTCGGTGTGGGAAAAATGAATGACAATGGACAGCGTCTCCTCGAACTTTGCACGTACCACAATCTGTGCATCACAAACACATTTTTCCGAACCAAGTCACAGCACACAGTGTCATGGAGACACCCACGCTCAAAACACTGGCACCAACTACAGCTGGTCATCACCAGATGCGACATCAAAAATGTCCTCCTGACACGCAGCTACCATAGTGCCGACTGTGATACAGATCATTTGCTAGTCTGCTCCAAGCTCAAGCTGAGACTCAAGAGGCTGCACCATTCTAAACCAACTGGAAGGCCCCGCATTGATGCCAGAAAGACGGCAAACTCAGAAAAAGCTGAAATGTTCAGAGAGACCCTTGAGGAGAATCTGCGCAGCAGTCCTGGGGGTACTCATGCGACATCCAGATGGCAGCATCTGAGGGACACAATCTACAATACGGCCTTGTCAGTGTTTGGAAAAAGAGCTGGAAACACAAACGACTGGTTCAAAGCTAACTCTGATGAGAGGATTTCAGTCATCGAAAAGAAGCGCACAGCACTTCTGGAGTATAAACGCTCACCGATTCAGAGTACCCAGCAAGCACTCAGAGTAGCCAGAAAAATAGTACAGCAGACAGCCACGTGCTGTGCCAACAACTACTGGGTTAAGCTATGCAGCAGTATCCAGACCTGTGCTGACTCTGGTAATCTCAAGGGAATGTACGAGGGCATAAAGTAGGCAATGGGACCCATCCAGAACAAGACAGCACCTCTGAAACCCAAATCTAGTGAAGTCATCACTGACAAAGCCAAACACATGGAGCAATGGGTCGAGTACTACTCCAAACTGTACTCATGCGAGAACATTGTGGTTGATACAGCCCTCAACACTGTCAAGCTCCTGTCAGTCATGGACGAGCTGGACCAGGAACCAACTGTGCTTGATTTGAAGAAAGCTATCGACAGCACTGCAGTAGGAAAGACCCCAGGCCAGGATGGTATTCCACCAGAGGTAATCAAGTGTGCCTTGGACACACTCCTGGAACCCCTACATGAGCTGCTGTGCCTGTGCTGGAGAGAGGGTGAGGTTCCACAGGATATGCGGGACACCAACATTGTAACCTTGTTTAAGAACAAAAGAGACAGAAGTGACTGCAACAATTACTGTGGAATCGCCCTTCTAAGTATCACTGGTAAATTGTTTGCTCGTGTCATCCTCGGCAGACTCCAGAAGCTCACTGAGAGGGTGTATCCTGAATCCCAGTGCAGATTCCGCGCCGATAAATCTACCATTGACATGATCTTCTCCCTGAGGCAGCTGCAGGTAGAAATGCAGGGAGCAGAGGAAGCCACTCTATGTCGCCTTCATCAACTTGACCAAGGCTTTCAACTCAGTCAGTGGGGATGGACTGTTTAAATTGCTCCACAAGATAGGCTGTCCACCACGGCTACTCAAGATGATCCAGTCTTTCCACGAAGACACAAGAGGAACCATCCAATATAACAGCATATCACTGGATGCCTTCAGCATCAGGAGTGGCATCAAACAAGGATGCATCCTTGCTCCAACATTGTTCAGGATCTTCTTTGCACTCCTCCTGAAGTGTGCCTTTAATCCTCAGCAGAGGGCATCTTTTTGCACACAAGATCTGACGGGAAACTGTTTAACCTTGCAAGCCTGAAGGCTAAGTTTAAGGTGTGGGAATTGCTCGTTAGAGACATGCTGTTCGCAGACGACACTGCTGTAGTGACACACACAAAAGGCCAGCTTCAAAAACTGCTGGGTCAGTTCTCCAAAGCATGCAAGGACTTCGGGCTTACCATCAGCCTAGAGAAGACAAATGTACTTGGTCAGGACATTGCTGAACCTCCATCAATCAGCACTGACAATTACACACTAGAGGTCGTCCACGAGTTTACTTACCTCAGGTCCACCATCACCAACACCCTGTCGCTGGAGTCTGAGCTAAACAGGATTGGAAAAGCAGCCAAAACTCTGTTCAGACTTAGCAAGAGGGCATGGAACAACAACAAGCTGTACACTCACACCAAAATGCCAGTCTCCAGAGCCTGCATCCTCAGCACCCTCCTCTATGGCAGCGAGTCTTGGACCTTGTACGCCCGCCAGGAAAAGAGGCTGAATGTCTTCCACTTGAGCTGCCTCAGGCGCATTCTTGGGATATCATGGAAGGACAGCGTGCCCAACAACACCGTCCTTGAGCAAGCTGGAATTCCAACCATGCACACCCTCCTCAGGCAGTGGCGGCTCTGCTGGCTTGGCCACGTCCACAGGATGAATGATGGAAGGATCCCAAAAGACATCCTGTATGGTGAGGTAGCCTCTGGCAAAAGACCTCCTGGATGCCCCCAATTGCGCTACAAAGACATCTGTAAGAGGGACCTCAAGGAGGTAGACTTCGACCCAGATAGTTGGGAAGAGCTGGCAGACAACCGCAGCAGCTGGAAGCAGGAACTACACAAGGGTCTTCAAAAGGGCAAGATGAATTTCAGACAGCTGGCAGAGGAGAAGCGAGCCCATAGAAAGGACAGCAAGGACCTGCCAGATACCCACTACATATGCAGCAGATGTAGCAAGGACTGTCACTCTCTTGTGGGCCTCCACAGTCACAGTCAACACTGCAAATGACGATCTTAAATGGCGTTATGAAGGGTGTGATCCATAGCCTATGCAGACTGAAGGATGCCTTTGTGGAGAGAGCTGTGCCTGGGGTCCAGTCAGCTGCCGTGCTCCCAGCAGGGAGTGGAGAGCCAGGATGCCAGGGCACAGCAGGGCTGACATTGGGGAAACCTGGGGCCAGCCCAAGCCAGCTGCCTGGGTAGCAGCCCAACTTGGAGTGGAGACCCAGCAGCTGCCCAGCTGGGAGCTTGCATCACTGTCGATTTCACAGCACTGTGAATTTGACATAAATGATTGCAAACAGCCAATGTAAGGGGTAGTGTCTGCACACTTTGTCACCCTAAGTACACCCACATATGCCTGTGGAGGTGGAGTTATGATGTGAATGTAGAAGGACACTTACACTGATGGGAACAAGGCTGTAGTGTAGACATTGACACAGGTCAACAAAAGCTGCCTTATGTTGACTTAACTCTGTTGCGTAGACCAAGCCTAAGGCCAGTCTGCACTAGACCTTAAAGTCGATCGTATATACACAATTCCAGCTAGGGCATTTGTGTAGCTGGAATTGACTTATCTACAATCGACTTATCTGGCTGTCCTCACAGAGGGAGGTCAACAGGAGAAACTCTCCCGTCAATCTCTGTTACTCCTTGCAAGACTGAGGAGTACAGGAGTCAACTGTTGACCCCGATAGTTAATTTTCATGAGTCCCCACTAGGCACATGAAATCGAACCCCGAAAGATCAGCCCTGATGGGTAGTGAAGACATTCCTCCTGTGTGTGGCATTGCAACCACAGGAGCACAGGGCCTTGTCTCCCTAGGGACTCTTTCTCTTGACATCAGTGGACTTTGGATCATGTCTGAGAAGCAAAAGAGAAACAGTGTGAGAAGGAGATGTAAGGGGAGAGATGGTACGGTCAGAAAGTAATGGAGGTCACAGGGGTCAGAAAATACAAAGAAAAGATAAAAAAAGCAAGAGAAAAGGGAGAATCCATTCTGCTTACTTTTGGAAGAAGTACAAGAGTTGGGATGTGAAACCTAAACACACTGCATTCACTGAGCTTCCTCTCTTATGATATTACACATCACACATCTCATAGAACTGCAAGGGACCTCGGGAGGTCATCGAGTCCAGTCCCCTGCCCTCAAGAAGAAACATATTTAATGAGCATCAGCGGAGTTAACTGCAACCTGAAGCCAGCCTGGTTAGTCTTTAATCATTCTCCGTTTTTCCAAGGGACAGACTTCCTAAGTGGACACAGGTGCAGGAACTCGGCATGCCGACAACGCTACTGCACGTCCAGCTTGAGAAATATTCCATCAGTTCAATAGCTCTCAGCATACCATTCTACAAACTGTTCCAGCACACCAGTGCGGACGAATTTTTGAAACTTGCTTTGATCACAATAAGCTGCTGCTGTGCACAGCCGTTTGGAAAAAGAGTTTAGCCTGACAAATGTCTCCTTGGTATCTAGGGTAACATCAGGCCACAGAGGCCATAGCTACATTAGCTGCCACCTTTTGAAAGGGGGATGCTAATGAGCCACTTTGGCAGATGCTAATGAGGCACTGTCATGAATATGCAACGCCTCATTAACATAATGGCAGCCTCACGCAATTTGAAAGTGCCACTTTTGAAACGCACGTTGCTCATGTAGACAGGGGCCTTTCTAAAGGAGCCCTGGACTTCGAAACCCCCTTCTTCTCATTTGGTTTTAGGAAGAAGGGGCTTTTGAAATCCAGGGGGTCCTTTCGAAAGGCCCTTCTCTACACAAGTAGCGTGCATTTCAAAAGTGGCACTTTCAAAATGCGTGTGGCTGTCATTATGCTAATAAGACACTGAATATTCATGGTAGCACTTCATTAGCATCTACTGAAGTAGCTCATTAGCATCCCAGAGTGAGCAACAAAACTCCCATTGGTCCTCAGCCTTCATTCTGATCAATACTCCCCTACGAGACATAGGGAACAATCAACTTACACTGTTTCAAGGACCTGAAAACTTAATAAATTGTCCATTGAAATCCAAATGGCATGTACTTAAACCATAGGTCTCCAAACTGTGGGGTTTGCTCCCCTAGAGGGGGCACTGAGGAATGTTCAAGAGGGCGTGACCAGGGCCCAGGCTTGTCAGCATAAGGGGCAGGAGAAGGATCACCACTCAGCTGGATTATGTCAAATAGTTATAGTGCATTCTCAGGTTTTGAAAGCTTTCTGATTCTTGCAGAATAAACCAGGGACTCCTCCTAGCTTGACTGTGGAACCAAGAGACTCAGCGATTGCTTTCCAACATTAGTGTTGTCCTCCTTTGTACTGCTGTAAAAAATAAGCCTCTACCATGCAGAATAACTAATTTATCATTTGAAAACTAATATCTAATTTCTCCACTACGACCATCAATAGGGTGGATGCATTTTCTGATATTTCCATTTTGCATTTTTGATAGGAAAGATTCTGTTTTTTAAAAAGTACTGTATAGCAGTGTTCCCTGTAAGCTGAGCACTTGTGTGTGTGGGGTGGGGAGGGGGCACCCAGGAGAGAGCCAAATGCCCCCCAGCTGATTACCAGAGCACACACAATACCAACAGCTGGCAGCATGCAATTCTACTGCTGGTGCACAGCTGTCCACGCCTTGGCACACATAACAAAATGTATTCTGCCCATGGATGGCACATTGCTGTATAGCGATGTTCACTAAGGCAGAGCGTGTTACAAGGAAGTGTTAAGGGTGGATTATTTTTCCTTGATTCTTCTGAAATGATACACCCACAGCTTAGGGGGAGTGTTCATACTTTGACATGTATATATGTAAAGAAGCTTCACAGACAGAGACTGATATTAATGCGAGCATTATCCATCTAGGTTTATTACATATCACTAATGTTACATTACACTAATTACATATCACTAATGTTTGCTGATTTCACTGATTTAGATAAAAAAAGGGGAAAGGGCACCGCAATGAATATGGATCACTCCAAATTATTCACCTAATATTTCCTTTTCTCTAATACAGGCTTCCTAAACCGCCAGATCATTCACTCAAGTAAGTTTATATCACTTACATTTTATGTTTTTTCTTTACGCCATCAAAGAAAGGCAGTTGCTCTATTGTATGTCCACACTGAATAGCTGAAATACTCTCACAATGGATAAGATCGAAGTCAGCATTAGGAAAAAAGAGATCTCACTACAGAACGAACCCTTACAATGCTAAATTTAGTCATGTTTGTCCAAAGCACCCCACCCTCTCTGCACGTCAGAGTGATACTGAGTGAGTGATACCAAAGAGCTAGATGCGAAGTGTACAGTGAGCACCTTATGTTATTTTTATTACAGTTTATTACAGTGTCCAGTTTCACTTAGGATAATTTATTTAAACTACTGCACAGAAAAAAAAATAACTGTACAGCAGCCCACTGACTGGGGAGGGTGGCTGGACCTGAGTGCATCCATTCGTGGAGAGACATTCATGAGGCAGGGCTGGGGGCCTGCCTGCTCTGGGGCATGGTGATTCAAAGGGACCTGGAGCTCCCAGCCTCCACCACTGCTACTGTGGCAGCAGCTAGGGCCTCAGGCCCCTTTGAATTGCCACTGGAGTGCTGCTTTGTGCTGCTCTGAGAGCTGGTGGGGGAGGCGTGCCACAGTCAAAGCAGTGCCACGGGCTAACTGTTATCAGCTCTGCCCCTTCTGCCCTGAGCCCCACTGCTTCCTGGGCGCAGAGCTGGGTCCCACACACACCTTGCCCCAGGGGCCATGGTGGCTGTGGGCACCACTGCTGATCAGCATTTCCGAAACACGTGAAAGTTAAGTTACAAATACTTGGTAGCCAAGACTTTCCATTACATTTCCATTCCTGGATTTTCATTCCAATTATATTACTTTTGTTTTGGTGTTCGGTGCTCTGAAAACTAGAATGTCACTTTAAATTCCTCAGACTTTCACACAAGAAAGTCATATTGTTTTGCTAATGAGTGTCCTGCATTTTTAAAACGGATAAATCAAATAGATCCTGGGGTGTAATCTGACTGCATTGTGTCTTTCTGGTACAGGAAGAAATAGCCAGAAAGCACATACACCTTCCTAGCTGAGGATCCTGTTACTGTTATTTACAATAAGGTTCCTTTGTATCACTCTGGCAAGGTAAAGGAGCCTTAATTGCCTAAGAATGGGAACAATGAACACACATTAGCAGCCTGCCCTTTTAATTGTCAGATTTCTGCTCTACCCCAGGGACAGAGCTTGCTTTGCAAAGCCCTAAGCCCCCCAGCCCAGAAGGCACCTACAGCAAGGCCAGAAGGAGTTTCTCTCACTCATTTGCATGCACAAAAAACATGCAGTCCTGTAGCACCCTCAAGGTGTGATGGAGTGGGGGGAGTGCATGTGTAAGTCAGGCTGGATGTGAGAGGCAAGTAGAGCAGCTCCCAGTGGCTAAGGATGACCCTGGGGCTACAACTGGCAGGTAACACCTCTGCCCTGAACAAAGAGGAGGGAGGAGACGGAGCTGGGTTTGAATCGGTGGGTGGGGGGGCGCGGCAGTTAGAGGCTAGGGGAAGAGAGAGCTGGAAGGCAGCCAGCCTGAGGAGGGGGAAAGTTACACCCCAGAGGGGCACCCCTCGGGGTCTTCTCCCCAGGACGGGTTGGAAGGACTGTCTCTGACTGCTGTACTGACGCTTCTGTGAGAAACTGGGCAGCTGTTGCCTAATAAACCTCTTGTTGTACCTGCTGAGTGAGAGTCACTCCTGCCAGCGGACGGGGTGCAGTGCAGAGGGACCCCTGAACCCCATCACACAAGGCTAACAAATACATTTATTAGGTAATGAGCTTTCGTGGGTAAGGCCCATTTCTTCAGGTTTTAGATAATAAATAAATGTTTGTTTTAAATAAATGTGTTAATCTTTAAGGTGCTACAGAATTGCTTGGGATTATTTGTGTAGCTACAGACTACTACAGCTACCCTATGAGATTATTTGCATGCAAACTGGTGCCCAGCCACGCCCTCTTAATGTCTCTCCATGAACACATGCACTCATGCCCAGCCTCCCTCCGACTCCCACAACCCCCACTACCCCGCGATCTGCTCTCTGCTGCCGGCTACTCCCAGCAGATGCTCCTGAGCTGCTGCAGAAGGAGTGTGTGCTCCCCTCAAATTTATTTGCACCCCAGTTTTTCTGCAGGGGAGCCAAGAAATCTGCAGGTGGGGTGAATTCTGCTCCCTAGACAGGATGCAGAATTCCCACAGGAGCAATAGGGTCAAGACGCATATTTCACGATGATTTTAATGACCAGAGTGTCACCAGCATTCATTTTATATCTTACATGACACTCTTCATAGATAGATATCATGGCAGCAATGCATTAGGTGTAATGAGTGTGTCAGCTGATGTCTGACATTGAACCCTTTTCCAGGGTTTTATGGCCACACTGCATTACTCCCCATAGATATATGGGCAGGGAGGAGAGGAAGTCCTATTTAGTGCAGAAAGTACATAGTCAGTGGTTGCCAACCTGGGACCCATGGACCCCCATAAGTCCGTGAGAATATTGCAGGGGGTCTGGGAAAAAAAATTAAAAGGTAAATAAAAATAATGATAGAAAATAAATTTTAAATAAATTGCAAAGTTACAATCTATTGTTATTTTTAAATTAAATATCTTCCAATAATGTTATTAATTGCTGTCTAAAAATCCATGCTGTGGTTTGCTTTTTCATTTAATGAAGTGTACATAAGCAGCTAGAAGTGGCGTTGATGGGGGTCCACAAAGGGCTTGCAGGGTGTTTGGGGGTCCACACTAATGAATAGATTGGAAACCACTGACCTAGGTAAAGCCGAGCTTGGTCAGAAAGTCTAAGCCAGCATTTCTCAAATGCAGCCACTGTGGCTACATGCGACCACCAGGGACTTTTCATGTAGCCACAGCCACCTGGGCAATGAAAAAGGGGGTGGGGGGAGGGGAGGGGAGGGGAAGCAGCAGCCAGAGCCCCAGTAGGGGTTGGGCCTTTCTCCACTCTGGAGACTCAAATGCTGACGGAAGAGGCAGCTAGTGAGTTCCTCAACCTTCATGGAGGAAGTGGGATTGGACTTTGCACTGGGATAGTGGGCAACAGGCTCCTGCCCCGTTGTGGCAGGCTCCTTCTCCTGCTGCACAGCTTCAGACTCAGGCCTTTGGCCCTAGACTATGGGCCACAGAGCTTTGAGTTCTATTCTCCCAGACTCAACATTTTGGGGTCAGGCCTTTGTTCACCCTCTCAGTGCTTCAGGGTCAGGCTATGGTTCCCCATTGGCCCTGGCCCCTAGTGCATCCCTATCCACTTCCCAATCCAAGGCTCGGTTTGTTCCCAGGTTTGTCAGGACTGAGTTAATCTGCTGTGAAAGGTGGGATTTGTATGCTATATTAAAGTGGCTTTTTACTGTGTAATTGGTATTTAGCTGGGAGGTGGTGACAAGTGGTATTGACAGACGTATCACTATTCACAGAAGCATGCTTACTAGCTCACAAGTCTTTTTTAAAAAAAGCAAAAGAAACAGCAACACAAAAGACAAGAGCATGAAAGGAACCTTATTCGTGCTTGTATTTTGTTTAGGTCCATTAAGGAATAGAGACAACTGCGTATTAGTTTTATAATTGAGCCTGCAAAAAAACCACATAAATAAATTATAATGATTAGGAGGGCAGGTGCATTATTCATTCCTTTTTCCTAATATTAATTAAGTATTTTAAGAAAAATTGCCAGCATGGCCATGGTACTCTGAGGCCACCAACATTTTTTTGTGAGATCCCCTGGCTAAGCTACTTTTTGTCAGCTTATAATGGGTATTTTGATTAGTAGAATCCAACTTCAGTAAATTTGGCCTATGCATAGTATGTGGACTGTGTTTCTTAAAAGCAGTTTGGAAAATATGTCTGCTCACAGTAAGCTGCTGTAAACATTTGAGTTTTCTAGAGAACCCAAATCATGTTATTTTCATGTATTGAAGGAAAATCCCAGTGTTTGTTTTCCCCTGAAAAGATCCCTGGATCCCTGTCATCTCGCTTATAGGCTGTGGCCACGCTGCCCCTCCCTTTCAGAAGGGGCATGGTCGTGAGCAAGCTAGGAAGATGCTAATGAGGCACTGACATGAGTGTGCAGTTCCTCGTTAGCATAATGACAGATGCGTGCAATTTGAAAGTGCGACTTTTGGAATGCGCGCCGCTTGGGTAGCTGGGGGCCTTTCAAAAGGCCCCCCTGACTCTGAAAGCCCCTTCTTCCTAAAACCAAGTAGGAAGGATGGGCTTTCAGAACCAGGTAGTCCTTTTGAAAGGCCCCCCGGCTACACGGGTGGGGTGCATTCCGAAAGTGGCACTTTCAAATCGGGTGTAGATGCCTTTATGCTAATGAGGCACTGTGTATTCATGTCAGCACCTCATTAGCATCTTCCAAACTCCCTCATTAATGTGCCCTTCCGAAAGGGAGGCATAGTGTTGCCACAGCCATAATATTTTAGGATTTTTTATTTAGTACTTTGATTTCCTTACCATTCTGAAGAAGTGGATCTTACCCACAAAAGCTCATTACCTAACAAATAAATGTGTTAATCTTTTAGGTGCTACAGGACTGCTTGTTTTTTGTGAAGCTACAGACTAACATAGCTCCCCCTCTGAGACCATTCTGTAGTTGAAAGCTGAAGATAGCAGCCCCAGCAACATCAGAAGCACTCAGTGAAATCCCAGTTCTTGGCAGGATGACACTCTCTCTTAGCACCCCATACACAGAGAGGAATGTTCTCTTTGGGTCAAATTTTGAGTTTACATGCATAGGCCTGGTATCCATTAGCTTAAGTGGGATCTGTGCTAGGAGCTGAGGATAAAATGTGCTCCTATTTGCCACCTAAAAATAAACATTAGTAAACATGACTCATTATGTACAAAGTCCGTGCACTTAGAAGATTTGATCTTTGCATTTAGAAGTCATAGGTTCATTTATTGCCATAGCCAAAGAACACTATAGCCTGTAAGGAAGCAGCACCTCCTCATTCCTTTTTATATACATATGTGAGTTCCTCCATGTCTTTATAACATGTTATTTTCTAGCTTTCTTCTGCTTGCTAATGTGTAGGATCTTTTCTGCAGTACTCAGTTCAAAATTACTATAGAACACACATTCAGTTTTGTTTATGCCTTTTTATTTTACACCAGTAAAATAGCTGCCAATTCCTGCAGCTGAATTGTAGCATTAAGGTGTGCAGCCAACAAAGCAGTGAAGCACTTTGGTGTTTCTTCTGTATTGACCAATGCCTTGAACCAGCAAAATTACCTGAGCAGGACTACTGACACGTAGCTTTGTTGGACCGGGGCATAATGGTGCTCTAAGGGGTGAAAGCAGTAGCACATGCCCAACAAAAGACACAAGTACAATAAACCCCCGCTTTACGCGTCTTCACGGTGTGCGAAACTCGCTTCAATGGGAGTTTCACACAACGTGACGTTTCTGGGCTGTCAGCCTGCCTCGCTTCCCACAGCAGCAGGCAGTTACACAGGGTAAGAGCCCCTTCCCCCTGCCTTCCCAGCACTAGGCACCACTCTGGGAAGGTGGGGGAAGGCTTTTAGCTGACATAGCTGTCTGCCACTGCAGGTAGCTAGGGAAGATAAAACCCTCTTCCTCCCCCGCCACGCCAGGCTCAACTCCCCACCCCCAGCTCATGCCCCCCCCCGCCACGCTGGGCGCTCCAGCTCCAACCCATGCACAGGGCTCAGGCTCCAGCCCCCCCACTGCCCATGCATGCATGGGGCTCAGCTTCTACCCTGTGCCCACCACCCCCATGGGCCCGGCTCCAACCCTGAAGCCAGCTCAACACCACGCCCAAATCCCCACACCCCGGCTCCAACCCCCTACACTCCATCTCAACTCCACCCCTCTGCCCCCCTGCAGCCCTAACCCACCCCAAGCTTAACCCCCCTACCCCTCCCATGCCCCACCCCACCACCTATGCCCCCCCACCAACTAACACAAAATTTGAGGTATACAAAGGCTGTGTGGAACACAACCCTCGCGTATCTCAGGGCACAATTACACATTCCCCTTTTTTTCCCACATACAGACCTACATCTGGAAATATAACCTTGGTCTCTCAAATGTCGGAGAGGTGCATTACTACTATACTATGGCTTGTCTACACTGGTTGTTTCTCCTTCGAAATAAACCTTTTTTTCTGAACTTTCCCCCTTCACCACCCATTCAGAAGCATTCACACAGCCAAGCAGGGTAGTTGGAGATAAGAAGACTTTTCCCTGGAAAGAATTACTCCAGCTCTGCAATCAACTTTTGCTACCCTCTCCCCTTCAAGGTTGAAAAGGAATGGGTGTGCACAAAGCACAGCTATTATTGGCTCACACGAAGGTTCCTTTAGCAATGCAGTGGCTGTGAACGGTGGCTGTAAATGAGAATGCTCCACTCTGCTAGGCCATGGCTGTGCGAACGCACTTGTCCAACATTACTTATTTCAACGTTCTAATGTCTCAATAAGTAAGGTGAAAAGAAAAGAAAAGAAGAGAACCTGCCATGTTGACAAAGCTCAGGCCACTAAGCAGGCCCTGTCTCACTTCCTACTCTCCTCTTTTTCATCCTTCTTTTGGCTGTCTGACAGTACCTCCATCGATTTTGATGTTCCTACATAAGATGCCACCTCACCTCCTGTGCCACACTTCTTATTGCCTGTGTTTGCTTTTCTGAAGCTTTCACTTGTCTGTGAGACAGGAGGGAGCTATTTGTGTTGCAATTCATTTTCTCCTCTCTGTTTTCCTTCCCTCCATATTTTTTTCTGTCACTGCTCCTTCTGTCTCGTTTTTGTCTTGTTATGTTGTCCTCCATCCACTCCACTTTCTCCTATGGCAGTTCTTGAGTATGTAGGAAAATACTGTACCTGAAAATTTCTCAGAACTGTGAGTTCTTCAGTCTTTTACCCACTCTATTGTGGGTACCTCTCTCTGCAGAGCCTCCTGTCATCTACCAATATAGAAACATGAGCTAGTTTCTAAAGGGAGGGTAAGTATATGTTTATGGGTGTGTCTACACTAGCCGGCTACTTCGAAGTAGCTGGCACAACATCAAAATAGTACGCATCACATCTGCATGTGCCGTGAGCTATTTCGATGTGGAAATCGACATTAGCCGGCGAGATGTCAAAATCGCTATTCCTATCCAAAGATGGGAATAGCGCCCTACTTTGACGTTCAACGTCGAAATAGGGCATGTGTAGACGATCCGCGTCCCACTACGACGATATAGCAGTGTCCTCCATGGCGGCCATCAGCTGAGGGGTTGAGAGACGCTCTGTCCAGCCCCTGCGGGGCTCTATGGTCGCCACGTGCAGCAGCCCCTAGCCCAGGGCTTCTGGCTGCTGCTGCAGCTGGGGGTCCATGCTGCGTGTACACAGTCTGCAACTGGTTGTCAGCTTTGTGGATCTTGTGCTGTGTGTGATAGGGTTCAGGGGTCCCCATGCACTGCACCCCATCCGCAGGCAGGAGTGACTCTCACTCAGCAGGTAGAACAGGAGGTTTATTAGGTGACAGAGGCCCAGTTTCTTACAGAAGAGTCAGTGCAGCAGTCAGAGGCAGTCATTTCAACCCGTCCTGGGGAGAGGAGCCTGAGGGGTGCCCCTCTGGGGTGTAGCTTCCCCCCTCGCCAGGCTGGCTGCCTTCCAGCTCCCTCTCCCCTCCAGCTTCTAACTGCCACCCCAGAATCAAACCCAGCTCGGCTCCTCCCTTCTCTTTGTTCAGGGCAGAGGTGTTACCTGCCAGCCTGGGTTATAGCCCCAGGGTCATACTTAGCCGCTGAGAGCTGCTCTGCTTGTCTCACACACATCCAGCCTGAGTCTCACACATGCACTCCCCCCACTCCATCACACTGTGCAGGGCAAGTATGTGCGGGAGGGGCTCTTTAAGGGAGCAGCTTGAGGCTTTGCTGGACCCTTATTTCAATGGGGAGCGCATGTGTGTGTGGATGCTCCGCATTTCCTTCTGGGGCGGCTCCTTCCGATGTTCTCTGTTGCTACTTCGACGTTGAACGTCATTGGCACCAGCCCTGGAGGATGTGTAGACGATACACATCAAAGTAGTCTATTCCGATGTTCTTATGTCGAAATAGGCTACTTCGACGTAATGTGCTAGTGTAGATGTAGCCAATGTGTCCATGAGCCTGGAAGGATAGCATTAATCTACAGGCTGAAGCTGTGGATGACCTCCACAAAGAAGGCAGCATAGGCCCATGTAGAGTTGTAGGTAGCATGAAGATTATATTCATAGAGACCTCTTACAAAATTCTGATCTGGATCTGTGCTCTGATTTCAACCACCACCACCCTCTAAAATTCTTGATTTCGGCCCATCTCCAATTAGTGAGTAGAGATCAGATTTTAGTCTTGGTCTTCATGCTGCCAGAGCTGCAGAGCTGGTCCTAGAAATGTGCAAACTCTGTAGGCTTATTAGATGCCCCTTTGCTGGTAGTGGCACCTCTGTGGCCCAAATGCTGGCCACAAGGGTTGCAACAACTACAAAGGAAGTTTATCATTTTTATAGGAAGAAGGGATGCAATGGGGAAAAGGCCTCAGATGTCGGAGGGTGAGCAGGGGGGAATTCTTGGTCAGGTAAGGGCAGGAGAGACTAAAGGACTCCCTCTTTGCTTCTCATGCCTCCTCTTGGCTGAGCAATTATTACACCTCCTCACAAGTGACTGACACGCAATGATCCAATGTCTGTTTTAAACACAGCAGATCACACTCCTCCCAGCTGTAACTCCAATGACTTCAGCAGACTTATTTCACGGGTGAAGTTGCCCCAGTAGGATATAAAATACATTGTTTTACAAAAACAAACAAACCAACAAACCAGCCCTGTAGCACCTTAAAGATTAACAGATTTATGTGTTAGGTAATGAGCTTTCATGGATAAGACCCACTTCTTCTGGTCTTAGCCACAAAAGCTCATTAACTAGTAAATAAATCTGTTAGTCTTTAAGGTACTACAGGACTACTTGTTTTTTCTTGAAGCTACAGACTAACACAACTACCCCTCTGAGAATATGTTGTTTTAATGTTAAGGCAAATTTGTATTTAAAGTAAGGTAACTTTGTTTCTCTCTGCTCTTCTTTCCATCTGAATCCAATCCAAGACAACTATGCCTGCCATTTCCAGTCTCACACCCCTACCAGACACATATCTCTAGGTATGCTATGTTCCCCAATTTTAAATCACCAGAGGATCAAGACACGGGCATCCAAGCAAGCAGCCACCAGCCTTTTCATCCCAACGTCCCTACAAAGGCTTATGACATGATTGTTTTGAGAAAGACCAAAGGTAAAGCAGCACTGGGCATTTGTTTGCTGTTCTCAGATGTCCGTGATGTTGTTGAAATGAAGGCAGTGTGTGAAAACAACAGTGACAGAACCAAACGGAGGCATAAGCTGGAGCCTCCTGTGCTCGTACCAAGCACACTGCTATTATGGCTCTGGATTTCCTACAGAGCTGAAGCACCTAATTCACTGTACAGTGTCTTCCAGGCATGGGAATAATCATTGATAATAACAGGCAATGAGAAAGGCTAGAGAAAGCCCTGGCGGGGATCAAAGTTTGCAAATCCTGGGCCAAATAAATTCATCCACTGACCACGATAGCTATACCAGAGATGAGACCGGACATTTACAAAGGGGAGAATGTGCACTGAGAAGTCATGGGGTACAAAAACATGAGGCAAACCTTTCTGGGCCCCTTGCAGTCCAAGGACTCATCTACACTTACAGCACTGTGCTGCTGTGGTGCTTAGTGAAGATACTACCTAAGCCAACAGGAGAGGTTCTCCCATTGCCGTAGGTACTCCACTTCCCTGAGGGAAAGTAGCTGAGATGTCAGCAGGTTAAGCCCTGGCACTAACATAGCACTGTCTACACTGAGGGTTCAGTTGGTGTAACTACATTGCTTAGGGGTGCAGATGAGTGACATGGTTATGCTGACCAAAGCTTGTAGTGTAGGCCAGGGCTGAGGTGAAGCCCAGAGACTGATTGCTTGAAGATGACTTCTGTATGCTTCAACAGTCACTAATGTGCTCACATTTTACCCCACCAAGGTGAAATTGTATCTAACAGCAAAGCAATGCAGGTCAGAGAACCAGGAAATTACTGACACTCATTACTGACATCGAGTGGCATCTTACTCCACAAGTGGTCCCCATGGTATTCACTGTGAGTAAGGGTATCAGAATCTGGCCCAGCACACCGGTAAAATGTAGTGGTCTGCCTCTGCATCCCCCACCCCACCCCCACTGTTTCTCCAGATCCCAATCTCCTTGCTGAAGCGTGTATGCTTTTGGCAGCTCTCCCGTATGAGTTTACTAGCCCATACATTGTTGTGAGCACCACACACAATTTCTGGGGCTGGAGGTTGGACGGGAGCGTACACATTCCTCTTCCAGAATATCAAGACTCTGGGTGTAGTTGCCGGCACTTCTGTCCTTGCCGTCTGTGCTAGCCAGGCCCAGTCTGGCAATCTGTGCTTAAAAGAACAGAGGAAGAGCTGGATCCGAGCCCAGATCCAGCTGGAGTGGAAGAAGCTTTTCAGGACACTCTGACGGCATTAAACAGCGGCTCCATTTGTGTTAATCAGCCACCTTCCCTATGCGCTGTGCCTGTGCTCAACAGTGATGTCTAAGCCTGTATGATACTTTCACCAGCCATAAACAAAACCTTCTCCTAATGTGTAACATTGGAAGCACTTTTGCTCTCTCTTCTGCTTTCTACTGTTAAATGACCCTAATCAGATGTGTGGGGGTGGTTTGCAAAACCTATCTTTACTCAACAAGGTATCATAGGAGGCCATGGTCTATTCCCAGCAAAGTTCATCAGGCTAAGAATTACTTTAGAAGCAGCAAATGAACTGCACTGAAAATTCTTTGACTTCATTCATTGCTCCCTCTGCTTGACCTAACTTATGTGGGCAGGTCTGTTTGCTCCAGTTTGCTTTTATCTGGGGAGATGGAAATCTAGACAGAGGGCTCAGGTAACCTAGACTGAACTTGTTTACCTTTTATCACTTGAATGACAAAAAGGATACTTTGTGTGAGATTCACAGAGGTATTATGCACAAAACTCCCATTACCGTGGCTTGACTTCAGGTGTCTGTGTACCTAAATGAATCCCATACTTCGTGCCTTTACATAGCACTTTATATCTACAAAGCGCTTTACAGCCAATGTTCCCGCTAATCTTTCCATCCATATGTGGATTTTTTTCAAGTGTGCAAAACATTGTTTTACGCGCACCAAGGCATGTGCAATGGCGCACCACCAATAGAAACACAAAACCTAGCTGTGAATGTCTCTTGAGCAGCTGCACAAGCGCTCATCTTAGGAAACACTGTACACAGCCATTCATTGATTGAGCCTGGCAGAGTTGCTATGAGGTAGAAATGAGTAAATATTCCTTTCTCTGCAGAGATGGAAATGGAGACAGGGAGGCCATACAGCAGAACCAGACTCTGAACTAACCCCTCGTCTTCATGAACAGCACTGCAGCTGTGCAGCCATAGCATTTGTGAAGATGCTGCTTCCACCAACGGGAGAATTTCTGTCCCCACAGATACTCTAACCCCACCCCACCCCCCATGAGAGGCAGGAGTTACTTCGATGGGACAAGCTCTCCCATTGACATGCCTCTGTCTACAGTCACTACAACAGCATCACTCAGGGATGTGGATTTTCCACACCCCAGAGTGATGTAATTACAGCAACGTAAGTTTGTAGTTAAGACCAGGGCTCCAGACCTGTGCTCAGCTACTTCCGCTAGACGACTCCATTGATCACAGCCATTCAGTTCCACATCTGGAAGGGGCTTTCTGGCAGAGGGGCAAATTTACAATCCACCAGATCTTACTTATGCTTACAGTGTTTTGTAGTATTGCTTGTAAAACTCCACAGAAAGAATGCAGTGAGTCTTGCCTTGCATTAAGTGAGAGCTCTTTAAAACTTATCCTAAAGAGGATGATTTATGTATATACCTCTGCCCCCAATAAACTTTTCTCCCTTCTGTCCCTGGCTGTGCCTGATAGATATTATTAATTGTTATTATTAGCCTATTAATTGTTTTTTCTGAACCATTTAGGTAATCCATATAGACATGAACTCATCAACATTCCATATGACTCCCAGAAGGAGGCCTTGCATTGGCCAGGACAACATGGTTACTTTCACGTAGGTAGATATTACTGCAATTAGGAAAATTCACCTTTTTTATCGTGTCTTGTAAAACTGATTTTGAAGATATAAAGATGGCTGACTGTGTTTCAGACTGAATGGTGTTACAGATCCATTCAAGCCCTGCACAGAGCACAGGGTAATCAAAACAAACCTCTGTCATTTGAGAGGAGATCTTTCATTTGCCTCAAAAATATGTAAATAGGCCCAGAAGATGATAGAGGCTGTCAAGGTAATGTCTCTTTTTCATCTTCAGGCATAAATATCTCTTTCCCAGTGCCCAGTCTACTACCTGAGGAGGCACGAAGGAGGAGGAAGAATTTCTCGTGCTAGATTAACAAAGTGGCCAATGGCTACTGAGCTGCTGTTTTGCAGCCCTTCATGACCAGGGGATGTGTACAGCAGGAGACACTTGCTGGCTTTGCTCTGGTCCTGTCCCCATGTTGCCCTACAGGGAACCCCTCTCCTCTCCCTCTCCATGTTTTTCTAGAAGTGCACATCCTGTAGACAGATGGCTGAATCCAGCTCTGCCTCACACAGCTGGAGCACACTGGCTCCATTGCCAGGCATCCCGCATGAACACAGAATAAGCAGATGGATTTGCCCTGAAATGTTAAAGCTCAGGAGCGCCAAAGGCTTCCTTGAGGGCTACAAGAACCTAAATCATGTCCCCAGTCCCAGCACCGCCCTTTCCCCCAATGTCCTGCCCTCACACTGCACACACTCCCAAAATCCTTTGCCCTCACATTGCACCTTCTTCAAACCCTTGTCACATCTCTTCCCTCCAAGACCCTGTCCCCCCACTCACTCTTCTCTACTTTGTCATTGCCTGTACAGACAGTAAAATGAGCCCTCACATTCTTAAAAGTGATGGGGTCATAGCCAGTGTTCCCTCTGAGCTGGGCACTTGGGCAGCCACCCAGAAGAGATTCAGATGCCATTCATTTATTAGCAGAGTGTCCGCAGCTGGCAGCGTGTGTTTTTATTGGTGGTGTGCACCCACACATGCTGCAGTGCACATAACAAAATTTATTCTCCACATGGATGGAAAAACTTAGAGGGAACACTGGTCACGGTCCCTTAACCCACCTCATCCCTGTGGCAGGCTTGTAAAGGCTTCTGCTATTTGTCTTCAAATGACTAGAAAGACAAGGTCTCTGCTTAGCATAAGTTAGTTGAAAGACATGCATAGGACAAGATGAAGAGTGTAAGGGAAGCCAGTGAGAAATAAAAGGAGGAAGTAAATACAGTTTGGGAGGAGGTAGTTTTCTATAGCTATGGCATGATATAAGCCACCAGACTAGACAATGCCTTTGAAGCACGCTGTTAACATGAGTGTGTAGAAATAGAGGATAGGGTCCAACATAGGTGTGCCCTTGAAAATGTGAGACCCAGGAAGAGCCTCCCATGAAGCGCCTTGTTGCAGATGAATTATGCAGATATTAAATATTCTAATTAGACTGCAATCCAGGACTGAATTCTAGTGGCACAGAGTGTACCAACGATCCCTGTGAGTAATTCCATCAGATAAGCTTACTAGAAAGAAACAGCTGGAGGGAGAGCGTGGAAATGGCTAATGCTGAGCTGTATCAGTAAGGATTGCTCACAAGAGTAAGGGCTGCATAGGTGCCTCTTTCAGAAATACACATATGTTCAGTTCACCTGTGCTACCACTTAAAAACCCCGTATTTTCTTATCTTTTTTGGTATCAGACCTTTAAGTTACCCACAAATGCCGCATGTCTTAAAGTCACTCCCTGAGATGCAGCAAGATGTTTATACTTAATCTATTTTATTTTTTTCTCCAGTTTCCTAAATTTGTTGAGGGAAGCCGTCAGATATACTATCCCAAGCCACCAAAGACTGTGGCTCCTAACTCGATGTGCAACCCACTGGAAGCTAACCTTTCTCCAAGGACAGCCAATATGCTACAAAATGTAGAGAAGGCCCAGTGGATAACAACATATCGACATGATTTCACAGGTATTTTTAGCGTGAATTAATAGAGCTAACGAAGAAAAGATAACACAAGGTCAGCGTTAATCCAGTGGATTTATTTTTTTTCCATTTTGAGTCCTATTTCAAAATTTGAGATATTTTTAAAAAGCAGCCATACAATAAGGCTACAGTCACACTGGTGTGTTCTGCCAGCAAAACGCCGTTTTGGCAACAGAACTTGGGGAGCATGCACACACAAAATGTGTTTTGTTGACAGTTTCTCAATAAAACTCAGCACTTTTACCGGCAGTGTTCTGCCTCTCAGCCATGAGGCATAACGCTACTGTCAACAGAATCTGTCGCCAGTAAAGCTGTGGGAATGTTCTGGAGGGCCCTCTGTGGGCAGACGGCGCATCCACAACAATGGGCAGCTCTGTCTGCTGCACTTCCGGGTGCCTGCTTTGTTGCGAGAGCAGCCAGGCAGTCCGGCTGCTCTGTTGACAGAGTGGATCACTCCTCCAATCCACTTTTAGAGTGTGGCCACACTCTGTGAACAGAAGCTTTGTCAGGAAATCTCTTCCGACAGTGACTTCTGTTGACAGAGTCTGTACTGTAACCACAGGCTAAATGTCACACAGGGTATCAGGGGTTTTTTTTCCATATACGTGACTAAGCATTTTTTTCTCATTTGTCTAATCAAAGAAGAAAGGAAATAATTTTTCTATTTTTAAGGTAGAGGTCCCATGAACCCTTTGGTACTGGATGATTATGACATGAAGCTAATTGGCAGAGTAACTGGAGAATTAGGGGAAGACGTGGAGCTTGTAAGTACTACAATTACTAAGAACCACAGCCTGCAACCGGAAATAGCTCCCATTAAGTGGAGTATATATGCCTTGCAGTAGTAAACACTAGTTCTAATAATGTGTGTTTACAAGATCAGGTTCACCCTAAACTGGAGATAAACTATTCACAAATGAAAACCAGTGATAGTCTATTTTGTTGACAGACATTGTATAATACATCAAAGAGGAGTGCAGTTACTAATTTTCTTGACTGTGACTCTATACTTGATTGCATTTTCTCTCTCACCTTTCAAAGCTGTCACCAGTTTCTGACAGCACTTTAACAGTACCTTTTGCCTCAAGTAACATTAGTAATGCCACCCTTAAAATCAGAAGGGAGGTCTCTTGTGAGTGGTGCACCAGTGCAGAGGCTGAAAAACATGGGGTCAGATCCTCAACTACAGGTTGAACCTATCTAGTCCAGCACCTTTGGGACAGGACTGGTGCCCAATGAAAGAATTTGCCGGACCACACAATTTCAATATTGTCTAGCAGCATTACCAACACTTCCACTGCTTACTGGGCTCTTAGAAGACACTTAAGGGTAAATTACAGCTAAATAACAGCACAAGACATAGAGAGACAGGACTGGGGACTGAACAACTTTATGGGACCATGGGAAACTTGGCCACATCCATGATAAGTGGTCTCTGGCTATCTAAAATCAGGCTGGATTATGGATGTTGCCAGTGAGATAGTGACAGACTAGAACTTAAACCTGTAGTGTAAATCAGCATAGCTCCATTGAAGCCATCAGCTGAGGAGCTGGCCTATTGCCTTTATCAGACTCATGGTTTTTGTTAACATGTTGACATGGCTTCCCCTTGGTAAAAGTGCCTGTAGCATCACAGGTTATTGTCTACAAAGCTCCGCCAGCTGAGGTTTCTGAGATAGTTTTTCATTACTGTGCATGATCCATTATGCTACATTTATGTAAGTAACTTGCCTTTTACTTCAGAGTTCTTTGATTCTATTTCAAAGTGCAGTTCTACTCTTCAAAGGTATCAGATGGGTATCCGTGCTAGTCTGTGTCTCCAAAACCAATGGGAAGTCCTGTGGTACCTTATAGACTAACAGATATTTTGGAGCACAAGCTTTCGTGGGCAAAGAGCCACTTCATCAGATGCATCTCTCTTTAAAGGGTAAAATGGCCGTGGGAGGTTATTTTCTCTTAATAATTTTAACAATAAATGTCCTCTTGATTCAAGTGAAAATGTGTTTGCATAACTGCCAGCCATGCAAACTCAACATCAGATATGAAAATCAAGCTGAATTACTTTCTTCTTGTGCATCATTCATAATGTTCTGCAGGCCAGTTTCTGCCCATGGTGACACTTGTGCAGTCCCATAGTCTTCAGTAAGTTTGCACAGGTGTAAATGATTGGAACTATGTAAACTCTTCCATTGACAATGCACAAGAACGAACCAATTCTAGACTAACACCGCTACCTTTCTGCATCGATTCCATTTCAGTTTCCCACAGCTGTGATGGTTCTGCAGTGCTAGTAGGAATATAAAACTAATTCAGACTCCTTTTGTCACTAAACGATCCAGGTGATGTTGAACAAGCATAGCATAAGAAACACCTCTGTTAAGTAAGAAGGTAGCATTTTTTTTTACAAAGTCAGTTTTCAGAGTAGAAACAGGTAACATTTTCAAAAGCATTTTATTTACTAGAGCTTCATTCCATTTTAAAAGAGGACTGAGTCATAAAGGCCTGGCTACACGAGCCCGCTCCTTTTGGAGGGGCATGTTAATGAGGCAGTTAGGAAGATACTAATAGGGCAGCGACATGAATATGCAGCGCCTCATTAGCATAATGGCAGCTGTGCGTGTTTTGAAAGAGCCGCTTTAGCAAAGCACACCACCCATGTAGCCAGGGGCCTTTTGAATGGACACATTGAGCTTCTGAAGCCCCTTCTTCCTATTTGGTTTTGACAAAGTGGCTCATTACTATGCCCCTTTCAAAAGGAGGAGGCTAGTCTATCCACAGCCTAAGGCAAAAGCCACACAGCAAAGTTATTTCAAGATAAGTTATTTTGAAATAATTTTGCAAGCCTCTACTCTACGTACAGCATATTTTGAAATAAATTCAAAATACCAAGCATGTCATTTCAAATTTTATAAACCTCATTTCAGGAGGAATAATGCCTATTTTGAAATAGGTACTGTAGGAGTGTGAGAGGGAGGCCAGGCAAGGCAGGGGATAAACAAGGCCTGTTGGCCCAATCAGCCCTGCCCCGGCTCACCTGTGGCCAGTGTCAGGCCTGGAGGGGTATAAAGGGTGGGAAGCCAGTCCACTTTGGGGCTGACCAGCGAAGAGGCAGGAGGTGGCTCTGAGTCAGGAGGCCCCAGGCCAGAGCTGCCACCCGGTTAGCCACTGGAGGGTGCAGCCCAGGACCCTCCCTGAAATACTGAGTGGAGTGGGGACCGCCCCCCCCGGGGAACCCCTTTCCCACCAAAGGGGGAACTACACTTTCGGGGCCATGCCCCAAACTTAACCCATAGACTCTCGGTTGGGGCTGAAGACCCACCCGACAGCCCCTAGCCAGGGGGCCTAGCCACTAGGCCATTCAGTCCCAGGTGCAAACTGCTCACACGTACTCTGTGTCCAGACATGCTATTTCAAAATGCATTCTTGTGTGTAGCTGTGTTATTTTGAAATATGCTATTTCGGAACAGCTATTGTGGAATGACTTATTTCAAAATAATACTGATGTGCAGATGTAGCCTAAGTGAAAGTCAGTGGGATTTAATTATCTAAGTGGCTATGTCACTTTTTAAAATGGCACTTTACTGATTTAGTATATATCTACACTGCAACTGGAAGTGTAATTTCTAGCTCAAGTAGATACCCATGTACTGGTTTGGCTTGAGCTAGCCACTTAGGTACAGGCAGCAGGACGGTTTAGTCACCTGCGTGCAGACTTAGGGCTCAGATGGGATAGTATTTAGGGATTGAATACAGGTCCTTAGATGCTTTTGAAAATGTTTGCAGTTGTCGGTTAATTTCAGTTAACTCAAGCGATTAAGTCAAAACAAAGTAACTCAATCACAATTGTTTTAATCACCTCATTAAACAACAGGGCTACGTCTACAGTTATTACATACTTTGAAATGGCCATGCTAATGGCCAAAACGAAGAATACTAACAAGGCACTGAAATGCATAGTCAGCGCCTCGTTAGTGTGCTGCCGGCCGCGGCACTTCAAATGTGCCATGGTTCGCTCGCCTGTGGCTCGTCTACACGGGGTCCTTTTTGAAAGGATCCCACCAACATCAAAATAGGAATAAGGGGATTTCGATGTTGGCGGGGTCCTTTCAAAAAGGAGCCCCATGTAGACGAGCCATAGGCAAGCGAATCGCAGCACTTTCGAAGTGCTGTGGCCGGCGGCATGCTAATGAGGTGCTGAATATGCATTTCAGTGCCTTGTTAGTATTCTTCGATGTGGCCATTTTGAAGTTTTTAGTAAGTGTAGACACAGCCTAGTAGAACACCAATTCAAACATATAAATATTTTGGATGCCCTCTATGTTTTCAAATATATTGATTTCAATTACATCACTGAATACAAAGTGCACAGTGACCACTTTATATTATTGTTATTACAAACATTTATGCCATAAAAAGATATGTATTGTATTTTTCAGTTCAACTCATACAAATAATGTAGCGCATTCTTTTTTATCATAAAAGCGCAACACAAATGTAGAATAACCATTTTTTCTATAAGTGTACTCCATAACATCTTAACCCATAGCGCAAAAACAAAACGATGTAAAACGCAGAGCCCACAAGTTCACTTAGCCCTACACAGGGAGGGATAACTCAGTGGTCTGGGCATTGACCTACTACACCCTGGGTGATGAGTTCAGTTCTTAAAGGAGCCATATAGGGCCCTGGGGAAAATAGGTTTAAAAAAAAAGATCTGCCAAGGATGGTGATAGGTCCTACTGTGAGTGCAGATGACGGGACTTGATGACCTGTGAGGGTCCCTCCAAGTTCTGAGATAGATAGGTTAACTTCCTGTTGAGCCAGTTGCTAAAACAAAAACATTTGTCTACATTTCCAGGAGATAATGCTATCTGCTACTTATTTACAATATCACCTGAAAGTGAGAACAGGTGTTTCCATGTCATTCTTGTAGCCAGCCTTGCCAGGTGTTCATTTGCCAGATATGCTAAGCAGTGGTGTACCCCTTGCTATTTCAACTTGAAGATTCAAGAACAACAAGAAGTCTTGTGGCACCTTATCAACTAACACATATCTTGGAGCATAAGTTTTCATGGATAAAGACCCGCTTCATCAGATGCATCTCATGAAGCGGGTCTTTGCCCACAAAAGCTTATGCTCCAAAAATACCTGTTAGTCTATAAGGTGCCACAAGACTTCTTGTTGTTCTCAAAGCTACAGACTAACACGGCTACCTCTCTGAAACTTGAAGATTGCTTATCTGTTCCCACAGTGCAAATTGTTGTAAACAAGAATAATAATATAAAGCAAGCACTGTGCACTTTGCATTCTACATTGTAATTGAAATCAATATACTTGAAAATGTAGAAAAATATCTAAAATATTTACAGTAAACTTAAAGTGGTATTCTGTTATTAACAGTGAGATTAAAACTGCAATTACTCATGATTAATTTTGTTAATCATTTGGCTGTCCTAAAAATTTTACCCCATATCTTAAACAGAAAAGCTTCTCAGTTTTCTCTCAAAGATGACCTGGAAAAAATAGTTTGGGCCCTTTTCCTCTCCTTTATAATGTATAAAAAGCCTCAAAGTGTATCTTCAACAACTTGCTTATAGAAAAGAAAATCAAATGGCAGTTCTCATTAATTCAAACACAGGTCAGCCTCTCTTGCCCTCTGGCCTTAAAATTTGTGTTTGGAAAAGGTCCACTCAGAGCCAGACCTGTTTTACCCAAAAATATTATTCCATTTAGCACTTTAAAATAAATACCAGAGATAAAACATTTGGGTTATTGAGTCGTTTTTAGGCTGCAAGCTGTGCCCGGCAAGGATGGACTTTGACTTAGTTATGGCTCCTTGGTGCTATTGCAGTACAAATAATTATGAATGAAGATAGATCAGTGTTCTCCATAGTATGGTCAGTAGAGACTTTGCTGGCCATGTGGTGTTAATGAATCTCATTGTTTCCACTTGCTAAATTATATTAACAGAAGATAAGTATATATTAATGTATGCATTTGTCAGCATTATAACATGGATGTCATAAATTCACAAGCAAGAGAGACAGTAACTATAGAAAGCGGGCACAAGAAACCACCTCCCATTTGTGTCCTGTATATAGACATTGGGCACAGTATGTTCACTGGCCTCCTCCAAGCACAAGGTCTATGAGTTTAGTCTCCAAATATACTCTGTGCAGGGATAGAATTATGGTCTCAGCTCCTTCCCTCACCTAGCTGAGTTGGACTGTCTTGGCTGGCACTCACTGCTCACTTTGGCTACGTCTACACGTGAAGCCTACATCGAAGTAGCTTATTTCGATGTAGCGACATCGAAATAGGCTATTTCGATGAATAACATCTACACGTCCTCCAGGACTGGCAACGTCGACGTTCAATATCGACGTTGCGCAGCACCACATCGAAATAGGTGCTGCGAGGGAACGTCTACATGCCAAAGTAGCACACATCGAAATAAGGGTGCCAGGCACAGCTGCAGACAGGGTCACAGGGCGGACTCAACAGCAAGCCGCTCCCTTAAAGGGCCCCTCCCAGACACAGTTGCACTAAACAACACAAGATCCACAGAGCCGACAACTGGTTGCAGACCCTGTGCATGCAGCATGGATCCCCAGCTGCAACAGCAGCAGCCAGAAGCCCTGGGCTAAGGGCTGCTGCACACGGTGACCATAGAGCCCCGCAGGGGCTGGACAGAGAGCGTCTCTCAACCCCTCAGCTGATGGCCACCATGGCAGACCCTGCTATTTCGATGTTGCAGGACGTGGATCGTCTACACGTGCCCTACTTCGACGTTCAACTTCGAAGTAGGGCGCTATTCCCATCCCCTCATGGGGTTAGCGGCTTCGACGTCTCACCGCCTAACGTCGATGTTAACGTTGAAATAGTGCCCAACACGTGTAGCCGTGACAGGCGCTATTTCGAAGTTAGTGCCGCTACTTAGAAGTAGCGTGCACGTGTAGACACGGCTTTTCAAAGCAGTGGTGTGACCATATTTCCCCTCACTCTGTGCCCATATCTGGCAGTATGACTCCACACTGTCCCCAACTCGGGGCTATGGATGACAGCTCACACTCAGGCCCTTTTGGCAGAGTAACCCAGTGATCAGAACCATCAGCCATAGAGCACTGTTCCTTAGTGAAATGCATTGGCTTAGACACCAGCCTTAATCCTATTTTTTTCTCCCACAGAAAGAAACATTTCTGCCTACTCTCTCGCAAGTAAGGCCCTTAGAAGGGCGCATTGCACGTGTCCTGCAAGGTCGGCAACCCCACAAATCAATTTTACAAGTACAGGATTCCTCAGACTTCCCTGTGCCTCAAGTTCTTTACACAGTTCATGCTGTCATGCCCAGTTATTCAGAAATGGTACTTGACAATAGGAAAACAGCAACAAACCCGGATCAGCAATGTAAACATACAGCAAATGAAGCCAAGAAAAGAGAGGAGGTCTCACTACAGACTCTTCATCTGCCTCAGGCATGGTACCAGAGAGGTGAGATTCAGGATAACAGATCTCCAGTGAACAAATTTCAGAAAATCACAGACACGTGGCAAACAGAGGCTTTGTACAGAAGGCAGCTTGCAGTCAGACCTGAATCTGAACATCCTCCCACTCCACCCTGGAATTCTCTTCATTATGAAGATCTGAAACCCAGCCGCTTAGACCAATACATTGTGTGGCACAACCCTGTTAGTCTTAGTAAGCCAGGCTTACCAGTGGGTCAGACTGGTGGAGAAGGTGGTATTTTTCAACTTGAGCACTGTGATCAAGAGGAAATCCAATGTACTCTGACTATGGAGGGCTACCCACCCACCGTAGCACTGCCTGAATGGATTCCTAATTCTGGGGTGCCCCGACCTCAGACATCATTACTTGAGCTTCAGGATTCCTTTTCTAAAACAGGAGCACACCAACGTTTTCATAATTCTATTAAAGGGGAAGCAAAAGACCTCCGGGATAACATTCATGAAGGGAGAAGGCACACATTCTATGGCTTCAATTCATTTTATTTCTATAACTGACATGTGCCTTTGTCCCTGTCAATTAAAAATTAAAAAGACTCATTCAAACCCTCTCTCTGTATTTACAATCTGAGGTTTTCTGGCTTACAGCTTGGACTCTTTTCTCTCCATTTTACTGGTAACATCATGAAAAGAATATCCATTGTCTGAGATACAGGTATGTTTAAAAAACAAAGGTGATGGAACTAGGCCCTCTGATGAGGGGGTTAAGGGGGCAGTTGCCCCCAAACCTGGCATTTCAAAGGGGCCTGGAGCCCCACTACTGCTGCTGCGCCTCTGAAACATCATGGATTGCTGTGCTGCCACTCTGCATGTGGCTCTGAGTGAGCGTGAGGAGGGCCAGAGCTGACTGCTCTAAGCCCCTCCCCTCCCAGCCTTGACCCCACCCCATCCAGGGTTAGGAGCTGGGCTCCCCTTCCACCTTGCCCCTATGCCCGTGGCAGCTATTGGTACTGCTGGATGGAACACAGAATTAAATTGTAGTGACTTACCGGGGTGGACTGCATTCACCCAGTGGTTCTGACGGAGCTCTAGATTTAACAGTATCAGAGGGGTAGCTGAGTTACTCTGTATTTTCAAAAACAATAAGAAGTCCTGTGGCACCTTGTAGACTAACAGATATTTTGGAGCATAAGCTTTCGTGGGCGAAGACCTGCTTCATCAGCTGCATGCACTGGGAGGGTTTCACAGGAGGATTTAAAGAGTGGGGGGTCTCAGTAAAGGGGAGGGCCAGAGCTGACAAGGTTTATTCTGTCAGGGTGGATGTGGCCCATTATCAGCAGTTAATGTGGAATTGTGAACATCAAGAGAGGCGAAATCAAGTCAGTTCAGTCAGAAGGGATGTGGCCCATTGTCAGTTGCCAATGTGGAGGTGTGAACACCAAGAGTGGGGAAGCTGCTTTTGTAATGGGCCAGTCACTCCCAGTCTCTGTTCCATCCTTGGTTGATGGAGTCAAATTTGCAAATGAATTGCAGCTCTGAACTTTCCCTTTGCGTTATATTTTTGAAAATTTTTTGTTGTTTTCGTCCACGAAACTTGTGCTTCAAAATATCTGTTAATCTATAAGGTGCCACAGGACTTCTTATAGATTTAATAGGTAAGCCAATAAGTAAAATATGTAATTTGCCATTAAGTACAACCATCAAAGGACTTCTAGCTGCCACTATAGTAGCTGTTTTTAAAATCAGGCCTAAAGATGATTAAGGGAATTAGCTAGTGGTGGGAAAAACGATTGAGAAAAGTACAAAGGACTGTGAGTACAAAACAGAGCAGCACTGAAGTGGGAAGGCTGGACTGCACTTCACTACCGCTTTAGAAACCATTGAAACATTTGCAGAATAGAGGTTAATGACAAACTACTAACCGGAATACATTTAAACATTTAAACATTAAAGTACTTCAACAGAACCCTCCCCACCTCCTTTAAAATGAGAGGCCCTAAAGAAACTTTGTGTAAAGCCCTGTGGTGGGTAAAGAACTGGCTGTATACTAAGGACACAATGGCTACATCTACACTAGCACACGACGTCGAAGTAGCCTATTTCGAAGTAAGAACATCAAAATAGGCTGCTTCGATGAGTATCATCTACATGTCCTCAAGGGCTGGTGCTGTCGACATTCAATGTTGAAGTAGCGACGGGGAACGTCTAAAGGAGCCACCCCGGAAGGAAATGTGGAGCGTCCACACACACAAGCGCTCCCTGTCGAAATAAGGGGCCAGGAAAGCCCATGGACCGGGTCACAGGCTGGACTAGCCCTTCTGGGTCAACAGCAAGCCGCTCCTTTAAAGGGCCCCTCCCAAACACACCCGGCCTGTACAGCACGAGGTCCGCAGGATACTCTCCACACTCTCGCAGACCAAGTCACAGCAGCTATGGACCCCCAGCAGCAGCAGCAGCAGCAGCAGCAGGAGGAGGCCCACCAGGTAGTCATCCAGGAGGCAAGTGCCCTGCTAGGTGCTGCCTGGGAGGCTGCCCGGTGGTTCCTGCCAGAGGAGCCCTCCCCGGGGGCAGACGGGGATGCCCCTGACCACCGGGCTCCCCTCTTCCACCCCCACCAGGTGCTCCCCTGCCTGTGGAGCTACCCCAGCAGCTCTGAGTGGCGGGAGCAGCTGGTCATGCAGGAGTGGGATGACAACCAGTGGCTGTGGAACTTCCGTATGAGCCGGCAGACCTTCCTGGAGCTCTGCCAGTGGCTCACCCCTGCACTGAGGCAGCAGGACACCTGGATGTGGCGCGCCCTCCCCATCGAGAGGAGGGTCGCAATAGCCGTCTGGAAGCTGGCCACTCCAGACAGCTACCGCTCCATGGGACACCAGTTTGGACTGGGAAAAGCCATGGTCGGGGCCATCGTCATGGAGGTAAGGAGGCCTGGGCATGCATCCACTGGGGGTCGGGGGGGTGGTGGGGGGCTGGGGAGGGAGGGGTGCTGGGGATTGAGAGGCTGGGCGGGGGGGTACCCGGGGAGGTGCCCAGGAGGGGGACCTGTGGGGAGGGCCCTGGGGCACCCTGCACAAACCTCATGGGTGCCTGTGTTCCCTGCCCACAGGTGGTCTGTGTGCTCAATGCCATGCTGCTCCAGAGGGTCGTCTGACTCAGGGACCTGGACGCAGCCGTCGCCAGATTCACTGCCATGGGGCTCCCAAACTGCTTTGGGGCGCTGGATGGGATCCCCATCCCCATCTGTGCCCCGGACCACAGCGGAGGGCTACCACTCTATGGTCCTGCAGGTCATGGTGGACAGTCAGGGCCGCTTCCAGGACGTGTACGTGGGCTGGCCCGGCTGCACACACAATGCCTGTGTTTTTAGGAACTTAGGCCTGTGCCGCCGGCTGGAGGTGGGGACCTACATCCCCCAGAGGGAGATCCCTCTGGGGGACACCACTATGCCCCTCTGCCTCGTGGTGGACGCAGCCTACCCCCTCCAGCCCTGGCTCATGCGCCCATACACCGGCCACCTCAACGTCAGCCAGGAGTAGTTCAACACCCGCCTGAACCACACCTAACAGGTGGTGGAGAGGACCTTCTTCCGTCTGAAGGGCCGCTGGTGGTGCCTGCTGGCCTGCCTGGACATCAGCCTTCAGAACATCCCCCAGGTTGCGGGCGTGTGCTGCACACTCCACAACATTGTGGAGAGCAAGGGGGAGGCCTTCGTCCAGGCGTGGGCGGTCGACGCCGGCACAGGCTTCCCCCAGCTGGCCACCGCACCCAGCCGCCAGGCCCACCACAAGGGAGTATGGGTCCGAGAGGCCCTGCAGGCTCACTTCAATCAGGGAGACCCCTGAGCACCTCCCTGGCCTTCCCCAGAGGACTCCCACACACACAGCCTGCACTGCCCGCACACTGCTCCCAACACCCACATGCTACCCCCCCAACAAGCACACGTCTCCAGTTCTTTGGAAAATAAAACCTTTTTTTTTCTGAAAACTGCTAACTTTGTTTTGTGCACAACAGAAACTGCAACCAATGTACAAAGTGGGACAACTATATACCTGGTGGACTACTATAAACAAGGGGGACAACTAGTGCAAATGGGGGCCCGGTGGATGGCTCTGCCATTGGACCATCAGTCCAGGGTGGGGGTAGAGGGGCGCAACCCCCGGTGGGTACAACTTGCAACCCCCCCCCCTTGTCCACGGTCCCCAGTGCAGCCAGCTGGGGGCTGGGAGGACCGGCCAGTATGGCCGGGATGCCTCCAATGGCCAGTCTTCAGCCCCAGTGGGCTCTGGTCCTGGGGAGCTTCCAGGCGGCACAGCAGGTGGGGAGGCAGGTGGGGCGGCAGGTGGGGCGGCAGGCGGCGCAGCAGGGGGGGCATCGGGTGGAGTGGCGGGGAGGGCGGTCCAGAGAGCAGCGGATGGTGGGAGCCAGGCAACGGCCTCCAAGATTGACCCAGCTATGTCCTAGAACACCCCCATGAAATCCTCCCATGCCACCCACCGCCGGGTGGACTCCTCCCTGTCAAAGCAGAGTCCCTCCTCCACCACCTCCGTTTGCCGCCAGAGAGCCGCCAGGAGCTGGGTGTCCACAGGAGCCATCCCCAGGGTACAGCAGTGGCGGGACCATCCTGCTGGCCTTGGGGGTGTCTCCAGGTGCTGGCAGTGGCTGACTTCCGGCGAGCTGTCAGGGATGACAGAGGGTGCCTGGCTGCCGGGGGCGTCGGATGGTGCAGCTGCAAAGAGGGAGGGAGGGGAAGTCTGTTAGTACTGTGCCCTGGCCCATGGCCTGTTCCCCCCCGGACCCTGTTGGGTGCTGGGTCTCCATTCCCGTCAGCCGGTGTGATGTCCCTGTTGGCTGTCCCCATTGCATGGTCCCCCTGCCGCCAGGGTTAGGGCACAGTGTTGTCCATAGGTGCAAGTGCTGATGGGTGCTGATGGCCGTGCTGCCATCCTGGGACCATGCTGTGGCTGGGCAGTTGTGGGTTGGGGTCTGCTGGGGGTGTGTGAGGCTCCCGGTCGTGTCTGGTGCCCCTGCCCCATGGCCCGTGGGTGTGTGCCCTGTGGGGTAAGTACCTGACCATCCACTGCCACGGTTGGGGGAAGCCCCGTGGTCGGACGCCCAGCTGGTGGTCCGGGAGGGGCGGTCTATGAGGAGCCTCCTCTCCTCGCTGCTGGACCCCTCCTCCACCGTCCTGAGCGGGGGCTCCTCGGGTAGGTTCCAGGGTGCGGGGCTGGCCTCCGGACCGGACTCTGGCTACGAGGCCTGCTGGGGCTCATCAGCTGCGGTGTCAAGGGTGGCTGGGGGGGAGGAGGTGTCCCGGGGGCCCAGGATGGCCCTGAGCTCCCTGTAATAGGGGCAGGCGGTGGGGGCAGACCCAGACCGGCTGGCCGAGTCCCAGGCCCAGGTGATCCCCTGCTGCAACTCCTTCACCTTACTCTGGACGTGATCCGGAATGCGGGCAGGGTGATCCCGGGCGGCCAGGCCCTCGGCCAGTCGGGCGAATGCTTCTGCATTCTTCCGCTTGCTCCCCATCATGTGGAGCACCTAGTCTTCACCCCAGAGCCCCAGCAGGTCTCGGATCTCGGCCTCTGACCAGGAGGGGCCCCGCCTCTTTTTGGCCCCCATTTGGCTGCCGGGGGTGCCTGGGGCCCCTCAGAAGGGGAGCCCTGGGGGCGCTTGGGGAGCTGGTTTGATGCCATGGGTCATAGGTAGATGGGTCGGGGCCTATCGAGGGCGTGCAGGGCTAGCACGTGCATGTGCTGCTGCCTGCACGCTCTCAGCTTCCAGCCACAGGAAATCCGGGTCCACGGTGCTTTAAAGGCTGCTGTGCGCGGCGACCATAAAGCCCCACAGGGGCTGGACAGAGCATCTCAACCCCTCAGCTGATGGCTGCCATGGAGAACCCCGCTATTTCGAACTAGCGGGACACGGATCATCTACACACACCCTACTTCGATGTTGAACGTTGAAGTAGGGTGCTATTCCCATCTTCGGATGGAAATAGCGATTTTGACATCTCGCCACCTAATGTCGATTTCAACGTCGAAATAGCACATGGCACGTGTGCACGCGACGGGTGCTATTTCGACGTTGTGCCGGCTACTTCGATGTAGCCGGCTAGTGTAGACGCACCCAATATGTAAAACTGAACTACTATTCTGAGCGATGAGAGAGGTAAACAGTAGGATTTTCCAGTGCCAATTATTGAGTTATGTATGTATTGAGTTATGGTCCCAGTAAATTTATGAAGGAGCTAGGAGGCAGATTGGGATCTGTAAAGTGCCAACATTTGTTTATGACACAACCCTGTTCAGGTTTTTAATTAGGTATTTAAGACAGGGGTTATTAAATTAGGCCCCCAGGAGGACATGAAGGAGTGTGGAAATGCCACAAGGCTTTCTTCACTTTAGTCTGCTGAACTGCTTCACTGAAGGAGCAGGAATTGCCTCTTTGCTCCCCACAAACAGATGCCAGAGATTAGCAGAATATCAGAATCTGTGCCCCCAATGTTCCCTTCCCACTCCCTGACTACATGAGCTCAGCCCAAGGCTTTATGCACCTAGCAGCTTCCTCCTGGGACTCTCCTTAGGCCGGGGTCAGCAACCTGTGGCTCCGGAGCCTCCTGGGGCTCTTTGAGGAGCCACTTGTGGTTCTGGAAGCTGCTGCTGCTCACTCCTCTTGCAGCTCCCTGCCCAGCAGTGGCTGAAATAATGGAACTAACTTTAACTGGTTTAACAGCCAGCAGGCTGGTGGGAGGGATCCAGCCCTTAAACCAATTAAATTTAGTTCCATTATTTCAGCACAGCAGGTAGGGAAAATGAGCAGGAGAGCAGGGCAAAGGAGTAGTTGAGTCTGACCCTGCTGGAGCCACACAGCCACACTATGAAAAGGAGGGGGAAGTGGCAGCCACAGAGGAGCAGCAGCAGCAGCACATGGAGCTTATCGTCTGAGGCAGGCTAAACCTGGGGATGTAGGTGGGTTTGGGACTGAGGGGGGTTAAGCCTGGGGATGGGGGTGGGTTTGCTGGATGGTGGTAAAGCTTGGGGATGTGGGGACAAATTTGGGGGCTGAAGCAAATAAAGCCTGGAGACGGGGGTACCACTTTCTAACTGGTACAAATCATTGTGTGTGCTCTGTTCTTAACACAGGGGTGACCAAAAGTAGGGTTTGACCTTGTTTATTAAGGCCTGTCTTGTATTCACCTACATTGTGACTCTCGAGGTATTGATTTTGTAACTGAATTTGAAAAAATGGCTCTTCTCACTATTTTGGTTGCGGACCCCTGCCTTAGGCACTGGATGGGGACAGAAAGATAATACAGAAAGGGACTTTTAATATCTATGTGTGGGAACTCCACAGGGTTCTCCATGGAACTCGATGGGGTCAACTGCAAGAGGGATTGTGTTTCCTGGTGCTGCCCCCTTCCATGCACAGATCTCCACCTTCTAGTATCACCCAGTTGGAATGTCATGGACCATGTTTATCATTTCCCTCCTTAAAGGGCTAGGGACCACACACACAGGGACAGGACCTTCTGTGTACAGGACGTCCTCTATGACCTGTAAGTGCTGTCAGAACCTCCTGTACAGAGGGTTTAACTCGGGCCACCCTCCATTAGGCCTCAAAAGTTCCTGCATCACTTCCACTATTTCCTTTTCTAAAGTGTATACCACTTGAAGATCAGGCATCTTAGCCTCTAAGGCTGCAATTGGGACATTTGTAACCCCGTGTGATGACAACATTTCACTCGACTTTTCTTTCCAGGGTTTTCCTAAACGGGCTCCTTCCTGAGGAAGCCTATCAGCTATTCTGTTCGCAAGCACAAAGGGGTCCAATTAAAATATGCGTTGTGCCCCTTTGTGCATGGGAGCAGGGGCAAAACCTAAAATGCATACTGCCTACATATGGAGAAAATTGAGCCCTTGGTTATTAAGACAAGGGATGACTAAATTAGCTGTTACGACTAAGGATGAGTGTAAGGAACTCCTGTAGCATATAACACGCTATGAATTGGACAACACAAAGGCTGATTAAATTTAATTGAGACACGTTATGCACACTGCAAGGCACAATTTAAACAACTCATGATACGTAACAAACCGTTAAATACCTTTACTTTAAAGGAACAAAAAGCGTTGAAGTCTCTACACCAGGATGAGAACATTATGTTATTACCAGCAGATAAGGGATGTGTTACGATGGTTATGAATAAGCAGGATTACATTAAGAAAGCCAAGTATCAGAGGGGTAGCTGTGTTAGTCTGGATCTGCCAAAGCACCGAGGGGTCCTGTAGCACCTTATAGACTAACAGAAATTTCTATAAGGTGCCACAGGACCCCTCATTGCTCTTATTAAGAAAGCCAAGTTACTTCTTGAAGATCGAACAATGTATATTCCAATAAACATGGATCCTACCACACAGTTGGCCAATAAAATCAATCAAACAATAAAGTCCTTAGTGAATAGAGGTAAGATTACAAAACAAGAGCAATGGAAGATGAAAGCAAATGATTCAAATATACCATGACTTTATGGATTGCCTAAGGTTCACAAAGAGAACATTCCATTATGACCTATTGTTTCCCTTCCAAGAACACCAACATATAATTTATCAAAAGAATTGTGGCAGCATTTAAAATACCTAATGGCAAACTCACCACGTTCGATTACCTCTTCTATACAATTTTTATCTAAAATTAGAGGAAAATGGATTGAGCTTGATCAGTTAATGGTCTCTTTTGATGTTACCACACCATTTACATCAATTGATTTACAATTAGTTAAACAAATATTGAGTGACCTCTTAAAGATGGATAAGTCCCACTTGCTACAAACGATTAGGCATGACTCTATAATGGATCTTGTTGAATTATGTCTTAATACCAACTTTATGTTTGATGGTCAGATATACAAACAAATCAAAGGAATACCTATGGGTTCACCACACTCAGGATTAATTGCAGAAGCAGTAATGCAACGATTAGAACAAACTGCTTTGCCTTTAATTAAACCAAGCGTTTGGGTACGTTATGTGGATGAGACATTTGTGGTCATTAAGTGCGTTGATATAGAACATGCTTATGACATCTTAAATAGAACAATCAATGGTATCATGTTTACCATGGAAAAAGAATGTAATCAAGAGTTACCGTTTCTTGATGTTTTAGTAACGCGTAGTGAGAATGAGCATTTGGAAACATCAGTATACAGAAAAGAAACACATACGGACCAGATTCTCAGCTTTTTTAGCAATCATCCAGCTAGCCACAAAAGAAGTTGCATAAGAACTCTTTTTAATAGAGGAAAGACACATTGTAGCAGTGACTTAGCAGGCGAAGCCAAAGAGAAACATCTTAATCGTATTTTTAAATTAAATGGCTATCCAAAGAACTTCATCCAAAGATGTTTACTTAAGGATCCAAAATCAACAGGTACTCAACCTTTGGTTAAAAGAATAGGATTACCATATGTTAAAAATATTTCTGAGATAACACCAAGATTATTGAAACCGCATGGAATTGAGGTGGCACATAAACCAACAAATACATTGAGAAATATTTTATCTAAGCCTAAGGACCCAATTGAATGTATAAGTAGAACAAATGTGATCTATAAAATACATGTTCAAGTTGCTCTAAACATTACGTTGGACAAACAGGAAGGAAATTGGGTGTACGTATACATGAACATTGAACGGCAGCTAAACTACATGACCCTTTATCCTTGATCGCATTGCATGAAGATAACACTGGCCATAAATTTGATTTTAACCGCGTGGAAGTTATGGGTCAATCAGACCTTGGACAAGGAAGGGAGATTTTAGAAGCATGGTTTTCAGGTAATGATTCAATCAATCAGCATGTTGATTTGGATCCGGTGTTTGAGCCCATAAGATTAAGAGATAATAGGAAAAGATCTTCCAGGGAAACCAGGGTTAACAATGATTGGTCAAAGGTAAACAATCAATCAAGACCAACTATTGGTCAGGTGCACACAAAAAGGACCATATAAAGACCAGTTGGGGAGGACTTTATTGAACTGCATTGCGCACTAACAATATTACTTGGAATGGTAATGAAACATTTGCAATTTAATTGCTAAGCTTTAACAGCTGACTATTAAATGTAGCACTTTAACAGGAAGGACAAGAAGTCCTGTGGCACCTTATAGACCAACAGATATTTTGGAGCATAAGCTTTCGTGGACAAAGACCCGCTTCACTCATGCATCTAATGAACCAGGTCTTTGCCCACGAAAGCTTATGCTCCAAAACATGTGTTAGTCTATAACATGGGTGTCCAACATGTTGGCTTGCCTGGGCCGCATTGAGTGAAGATAGTCTTGGGCCGCGTACAAAATATATAATATAGTTAATGTATATAAATCACATAATAATGTTAAAAGTTTACGATCTTGTGGGGCCACATTACTAGCTGTCCAGGGCTGCACATGGCCCGCGGGCCACAGGTTGGACACACCTGGTCTATAAGGTGCCACAGGACTTCTTGTTCTGGAAGATACCAACTAACACAGCTACCTCTCTGATATTTAACAGGAAGGGTTCTCCTGACACTGTAGGTAATCCACTTCCACAAGAGGTGGTAGCTTGGTCAAAAGAAGACCTACACATAAGGTCAGCACAGCTTAACCATGTCTCAGGCGTATAGATATTTCACACTCTTGAAACCCATCACTACAGTGACCTGATTTTTCAGTGTAAACCAGCCCTTAGTAGCCTTTGGCCCAGATGTAAAGGGCACAGGCCAGTTTTCTTTTTAGAGCCACGGTGGTTTTAACTACAGATATAACTGTAACCCAACCCAAGCCAGAGCAAGCAGGGCAGCTTTGGACAGGGATGGCTGTCAGCCTGACCAGCAGCAGCTTAACCCAGTCTATCCTTTAGGGAAGCCTCTGCGCACAGAGGCCCACCACGGCAGGGCTCAGCATGTTACACTACACCGACGACGTGGCACGTACACAAGCCACACAGCCAGGCGCGGGGAGCCAAGCTCGGCCTACGCACTAAGGGCCTCAGCCAGGCGCTGCCCCCTCTACAGACGCTGGGCTTCGCTCCACTTCTCCTGCGCTAGCGGACCCCACGAAGAGGAACCCACACGCGGCAGGATTCCCGGAAGCATCACTACTGAGGCACCACCCCCGAGAGGCGGGGCGTGTGCAAGGGGGCAGCGCGTGACCTCCTCGAAGCACAGGCTGAAGACGCAGCTGCCCTTTGCATCGCTGGCCTTTACGTTTCACTGGTGTACGCATGCGCCTAAATTAAGCACCGCGTTCCCGTACGTATCCTGACGTATGTCATGCGCCATTTCCGAGCCAGGTTCAGGCGGCGACCGGGTCCACTGGTAGCTTCCTACCCTGCTGCTAACTCTCACGTGACGTATCTCCTAATAGACGTGTAAAGAGACAAATCAAAGGTTCCCCAGGCCGCATCTGATTGGCTTGAACTTGGAGCGGGTGGGTGGAGTGCCTGTGCGGTTTGGTTGAGGTGGCACCGGCTACATAGGCTCGGGTACGGCGTGTCCTTGGGCTCAGACAACGAGTGTGGGTCAGTGGTAGCATCGGTCGGAGGCGGAGAAGGCCGGCAGGTAGGTGCTATAAGGGTATACCCAACGGGAGGGGCTTGCCGGCGCTCTTGTCCCGGGCGGGCTCGGCCTGATCTCGTGGGCGGGGGATGGGGTATCCGCTCTACGGGGCCCGGGGTGCCGCGTCTGGTTCCCGCCGCCCTGGGCCAAGGTCGCAGCGGTGGCTGAGGAGGGAGTCTGTCCCCGGTTTCTGCTTGGCGCCGTTTTGCTGTGCCCCGGCGGTGGTTCTGCCCGGGCCGCTTGGCACCCGGCCCGGTGGAAGCCTCGTGTCCGTGTGGGGCCCGGCCGCCGCCAAGGTCAGGCTGCGGTGCGGTGGGCCGGTCCGTGAGCCCCCCGGGCGCCGCGCCGCGCTGGCTGGCTGGGCTGGCAGCGCTTCCATGGCAGTGTCCCCTGAGTGCCCGGGGTCTTGGCGGCGCGCAGGGCGCTACTTCAGCAGCCTTCGGTGTCGCTCCGGGGTGGGAGCAGAACCCTGCAGGCACCTGCTTTCCAGGCCGCGCCAAGTGTGTGGCTTTTGTCCTTCTGTGGAAGGCAGTGCTGTCACTCCCCGCTCGCTTTCTGCTGGGCGGGTGGAGTTGTATCTGAGGTGTTTGGGGTAGCGGGCTCCTACCTAGGAAAACCTCGACTAAAGTGATAAATATGTTCTCCTGCCTGTTCTGAAGTGCACCAAAACCTACTTGGCCTTGGTATGTTTTCCTCTGCAGTATTGGAGATGGGAGACGTTGAGAAAGGGAAGAAGATATTTATTCAGAAGTGTGCACAGTGCCACACAGTTGAAAAGGGAGGCAAGCACAAGACTGGCCCTAACCTGAATGGCCTTTTTGGAAGGAAGACTGGCCAAGCTGAAGGCTTCTCTTACACAGAAGCAAACAAGACTAAAGGTAAAATTGTGAAGTATTACTCTTTAAAGGTACATGGAAAATGTAGAACAGTAACTGTGACCTATAGACAACATCGAGCTGCTAGTGGCAACAGTTCTGCAAAAACAAGGAGTCCTGTGGCACCTTAAAGGTGAAGTTTCCTTTGGGCATAAGCTTTTATGAGTAAAAACCATAGTCAGAAACTTATGCCCAAATAAAACTTTGTCTTTAAGGTGCCATAAAGTTCCTTGCTTTTGCAGCTACAGACTAATACAGCTACCCATCTGAGAGTATTATTATTGAGTTAAGAGAAAATGGTTGCTGTTATATAACAGGTCCCTCAAAAATGTTTAATTCAAATGTATAATATGATGCTTCAACTTGCTAATCTATATTAACAAAAGTTTTTTAATTGTTTTTAGGAATCACCTGGTGTGAGGAGACCCTGATGGAGTACTTGGAAAATCCGAAGAAGTACATCCCAGGAACAAAGATGATTTTTGCCGGCATTAAGAAGAAGAATGAAAGGGCAGACTTGATAGCATATCTCAAAGATGCCACTTCTAAGTAATAGTTATCTGCTGCCTTATTTATTTCACAATGGAGAAGGAAATGAAAGCATCTCTGTGATGAGATTTGGTTTTTAAATTTTCTATTTTTACATGTACTGTATTAAGCATCTTAAAATCTGTCTCATCAACCAGAGAATGTTGCTCATGGGTGGTTGGTAAAGAATACACTTGTTTGGCAGTCATAACTTATGAGAACACATGTAAATTGGGTTGGGCTTGAATGAGTACAATCATGTTCTATGTTTTGTAGTCATTCTTGATCATGCAATTAAAAAAAAAAAGCTTTCTTGCTTCATTCTAAAGTATATAACTAGATATTATTCACTAGTATGGTGGCTATAAGCTAGCCCTTCAGCAGAGAGGAGATAAGTTTCTCGGTATTCCCCATATATCCTGTTCTCTGTTATCTTTCTCTCCCCCTGCCCCCAAGGAATAGCAGACATGGGAGTTAAAGCCTGATAAGCAAATTGGGCAAAGAGCCAATGCTATCAAAGTAGCTGGAAATCAGAAAATCTTGCCTAGTTAATACAAATTACTTATTTCCTTGTGCATGGTATGATGCGTGTCCTATCTTCAAAAATGATGCCTTCATAATCATAGGAACTTTTTAAAGGGATAGTTAACTTAAGCTGGTTCAGTCTAATGACTGTCCTACATCTCATATGTATTATGACCCCCTGAAAGAAGGATCTATCATGTTGTGGAAAAGTTATTAACTAACAAGTGTTCTGGAGTTAAAGTACAATGTAAAAAGTGTGCTTGAATGTGTGAGCAAGAACTTGTATTAAATGAGAAATTGGCTAGACAACTCAGTTGGATAGAATTTTCAATTCAATAGGTTCAGGAGTTGAAGGAAATGAAGTCTTCCCCTCTGTCTCACTTAAACAAATACTATTGCTTACTCACTTTTGAATCCTTGGGTTTTGGTATTTTTTGAACACTGTAAAATGGGAACCTAGACAGTTAACTTGTTTTCACAGACATTTGTTAGGATAAATGAATTTGTGTGCTGCCTTTCAGACACACATGATGAATTCAAGTGTGGTTGATGAATTAAAAAGCCTTCCCAGCATATACTTACTGAATGTCTGTGAAATTATTAACTGAGAAGAGTTGGGGTCATAACCATGCAGCTTTGAGCTGCACTGTGGTACTTGGCTTGTGAGAAGCAAAAGTGTCAAGGGTGATCAGCCAGGTGATGGGGACAGGAGTAAACCACTGAGAGGATTCAGTATTTTAATAATTTTTTTAAAAAAGTTGCAGGGAGGAGGAGGTGGATGGAAGGAAGGCTGCCAGCCTATCATCTCTGCAGAACATGCCTTATAGGGAGGCTTATTTTACCATTGCAACAGCAAAGTGAGGACTTTATTTTGCAATATACTTTAGTAGTCTTATGCTTTAATTCCTTGTGGTACCATTACATTTTGTATTTTCCCCTTTTAGCCCCTGGGGTGGGTGGGAGGGTGTGCATGTTTTGTTTAAGTACTGTACTCAGCTGGCTCCCTATCCACAGACAATCCCATAGCCACAGCTGCCAAGGTGTGGGTACTCAGTACCAGCACAAAAAAACCCTGCTCCTCCCTATTCCCACAGACCTTCACATCTTGTCTTCCCCATGCTAATACCACTCAGTGGCTGAGAAGCTACAGCTTTCAACTGCTGATTTAAGGTAAGCGTGGTTACCTCTTAATGCGGTCTTAACTTTTGTAACTGCAGAATTATTAAAATTTAATGGAGCATGAGAGGAAAGCCCACTCTAGCCTTTTATGCACTCATGTGTTAGTTAGTACTCTAATTGTGCAAATGACTTTTTGCTCAGTAAAGCAGGATGCTTAATGCAATAACGGAATTCTATCTACAGCAGCTGCAAAAATTACATAATACAAATTACATACCTGTAATTCTGCTCAGTCACTCTTCCACCTGAACAGCCCATGGAACACCGCCAGGCAAGGTCACATGAGTGGCAAGCCCTTTTGGGGGCCCTGCCATGCACATTTCCTGACCATGCTGAGGCTTGTCTACCTCCTTGAGGCACAGCATAGCTAAGGCAGAGCTCACATGCTTGCTGGAAGGCTTTGTGCTTTTCAGTTACTTGTGCCAGAGCAGCCCCTGGGCTGGTTCCATGGGCCTCACACGCAGGTGCTGCAGCTTTCGCTGCACCTTATCCTAGCCACACTCTTCCTCTGGGAGCCAAGCCTAGCACCAGCTTTGAGAAGCACAGTGTGGCTGCCACATGGGCCCAAATGCACTTGCCTGCTTCCTTTGCTAACATACTACAAGAGTCCCAGATGAGCAGCTCCCCCCTGTCCACACTGTTCTTCACACAGGGTGCATCTACACTAGCCAGCTAACAATGCCAAAATAGTACCCATCCCATCTACACCTGCCATGTGCCATTTCGACGTTGAAATGGACGTTAAGCAGCAAGACGTCGAAATCACTATTCCTATCCAAAGATGGGAATAGCACCCTACTTCAATGTTGAACGTCCAAGTAGCATGGGTGTAGGTGATCCATGTCCTGCTACTTAGAAATAGCGGAGTCCTTCAGGGCGGCCAGCAGCTGAGGGGTTGAGATTTTCTATCCAGCCCCCCTGGGGCTTTATGGTCCCTGTGCGCAGCAGCCTTTAAAGCACCATGGACCTGGATTTCCTGTGGCAGGAAGCTGAGAGCGTGCAGGCAGCAGCACACACACGTGCTAGCCCTGCACGCCCTCTACAGGCCCTGATCCATCTACCCATGGCATCGAGCCAGCCCCCAGGGCTCCCCTCCTGAGGGGACCCAGGCACCCCCAGCAGCTAAGCAGGGGGCCAAAAAGACGCGGGACTCGTCCTGGTCGTAGGCTGAGCTCTCAGACCTGCTGGGGCTCTGGGGTGAGGAGGAGGTACTCCACATGATGGGGAGCAAGTGTTGGAATGCGGAAGCATTGTCCCGACAGGCCGAGGGCTTGACTGACTAGGGTCACCCTGCCCACACTCCTGATCACATCCAGAGTAAGATGAAGGAGTCGCAGCAGGGGTATGCCCAGGCCCGGGACTCAGCTAGCTGGTCTGGGGCTGCCCCTGCCGCTTGCCCCTATTACAGGGAGCTCAGGACCATCCTGGGCCCCCTGGGACACCTCCGCGCCCCAGCCACCCTTGACACCACAGCTGACGAGCCCCAGGAGGCCTTGGAGCCGGACTCTGGCCCGGATGCCAGCCCTGCACCCTGGGGCCCACCCAAGGAGCCCCCCTTGGGATGGTGGATGAGGGGTCGAGCAGCGAGGAGGGAGGCTCCTCATTGACCTCCCCTCCCTCAGCACCGGCCAGGCGTCTGCCCACCAGGCTTCCCTCGACTGTGGCAATGGACGGTCAGGTATGTACCCTAGAGGGCACACACCCACGGTCCATGGGGTGGGGGCACCAGACATGACCAGGAGCCTCTCACACCCCCAGCAGACCCCAACCCGCAACTGCCCTGCCACAGCACGGTCCCAGGATGGTGGCATGGCCATCAGCACCCACACCCATGGACAGCACTGTGCCTTAACCCCGGGGGTGGGGGAACAATGTTATGGGGACAGCCAACAGGGACATCATGCCCACTGATGGGGATGGAGACCCAGCACCCAAGGAGGGCAGGGGGAATGGGCCACGGGCCAGGGCACAGTACTAACAGCCTTCCCCTCCCTTTCTGCAGCTGCACCATCCAACGCCCCCGGCAGCCTACTGGAGGTCAGCCACCGCCAGCGCCCGGAGACACCCCCAAGGCCAGCGGGACGGTCCTGCCACCGCTGAACCCTGGGGATGGTCACTGTGGACCACCAGCTCCTGGCAGCTCTCCAGTGGCAGACGGAGGTGGTGGAGGAGAGACTCTGCTTCAACGGGGAGGAGTCCACCCAGCAGTGGGCAGCGTGAGAGGACTTCATGGAGGTCTTTCAGGACATAGCCAGGTCAGTCCAGGAGGCCGTCGCCCAGCTCCCTCCCTGCCGCTCTACCTGCCTCCCCACCTGCCGTGCTGCCTGCAAGCTCCCCAGGACCAGAGCCCACTAGTGCTGAAGACTGGCCAGTGGTGGCATCCCGGCCGTACTTGCTGGTCCTCCCAGCTGGCCGCACCGGGGACCGTGGACATGGGGTCGGGGGTCGCAAGCCATACCCACCGAGGGTCGTGTCCCTCTATCTCCACCTGGGACTGATGGGCCAACGGCCGAGCCATCCACCAGGACCCCTATGTATATAGTTGTCCCCCTTTGTATATTGGTTGCAGTTTCTGTTGTGCACAAAACATAGTTAGCAGTTTTCAAAAAAAAAAAAAAAAAAAAGGTTTTATTTTCCAAATAACTGAAGGTGTGTGCTTGTTGGGGGGGGGGGGGGGGGGAGAGTGGCGTGTGGGTATTGGGGGTGGTGTGTGGGCAGTGCAGGCTGTGGGGGGGATCCTTGGGGGAAGGCCAGGGAGGTGATCAGGGGTCTCCCTGCTCGAAGTGGGCCCGCAGGGCCTCATGGACCCATACACCATCCCAGTGGGCCTGGCGGCTGCGTACAGAACCCAGCTGGGGGAAGCCTGTGCTGGCGTCAACTGCCCACACCTGGACGAAAGCCTTGCCCTTGCTCTCGACAATGTTGTGGAACATGCAGCACGTGCCCACAACCTGGGGCATGTTGTGGAGGCCGACATCCAGTCAGGCAAGGAGGCACCGCCAGCGGCCCTTCAGAAGGCCGAAGGTCCCCTCCACCAGCTGGCAGGTGTGGTTAAGGGGGGTGTTGAACTGCTCCTGGCTGACGTTGAGGTGGCCGGTGTACAGGCATATGAGCCAGGGCTGGAGAGGGTAGGCCCTGTCCACCACAAGGCAGAGGGGCACGATGGTGTCACCCAGAGGGATCTCCCTCTTGGGGATGTAGGTCCCCACCTCCAGCTGGCAGCACAGGCCCAAGTTCCTAAAAACATGGGCATTTTGTGTGCAGCCAGGCCAGCCCACGTACACATCCTGGAAGTGGCCCCGACTGTCCACCATGGCCTGCAGGACCATGGGGTGGTAGCTCCTGTGATTTGTGTATCTTCCTCCGCTGTGGTCTGCGGCAGGGATGGGGATGTGGGTCCCATCCAGGGCCCTGAAGCGTTTTGGGAATCCCATGGTGGTAAATCCGGCAACGGCAGCATCCAGGTCCCTGAGTCAGATGACCCTCTGGAGCAGCATGGCATTGAGCACACAGACCACCTGTGGGGAGGGAACACAGGCACCCATGAGGGTGTGCAGGGTGCCCCAGGGCCCTCCTCGCAGACCCCCCTCCTGGGCACCTCCCTGGGTACCCCTCCACCCAGCCCCTCACTCCCCAGCCCCATACCCTGTCCCTCCCTCCCTTGTCACCCCTCACTCCCCAGGCCCACACCCGGGCCCCCATCCCCGCCTCCCTCAGTCGGTGCATGCTCAGGCCTCCTTACCTCCATGATGACGGCCCCAACCGTGGCCTTTCCCACTCCAAACTGGTGTCCCACGGAGCAGTAGCTGTCTGGAGTGGCCAGCTTCCAAACGGCTATTGCGACCCTCTTCTCGACAGAGAGGGCGCACTGGATCTGGGTGTCCTGGTGCCTCAGTGCAGGGGTGAGCCACTGGCAGAGCTCCAGGAAGGTCTGCCGGCTCATGTGGAAGTTCCGCAGCCACGGGTCATCATCCCACTCCTGCATGACCAGCTGCTCCCACCACTCAGAGCTGCTGGCGTAGCTCCACAGGCAGGGGAGCACCCGGTGGGGGAGGAAGAGGGGAGCCCGGTGGTCAGGGGCATCCCCGTGTGCCCCCGTGGAGGGCTCCTCTGGCAGGAACCACTGGGCAGCCTCCCAGGCAGCACCTAGCAGGGCACTTGCCCCCAGATGACTACCTGGTGGGCTCCTCTTCCTGCTGCTGCTGCTGCTGCTGCTGCTGCTGGGGGTCCATAGCTGCTGTGACTTGGTCTGCGAGAGTGTGGAGAGTACCCTGCAGACCTCATGCTATGCAGGCCAGGTGTGTCTGGGAGGGGACTTTTAAAGGAGCAGCTTGCTGTTGACCCAGAAGAGCTAGTCCAGCCTGTGACCCGGTCCATGGGCTTTCCTGGCCCCTTATTTTGACGGGGAGTGCTTGTGTGTGTGGACGCTCTGCATTTCCTTCCAGGACGGCTCCTTTTGACATTCCCCGTCACTACTTGGATGTTGAACGTCGATGGCACCAGCCCTGGAGGACGTGTAGACGATACGCATCGAAGTAGCCTATTTCAGTGTTCTTACTTTGACATAGTGTGCTAGTGTAGACATAGCCACAGTGATGCAGTAAGGCCCAGTGTGCTCCAGCAATATATAACTACATTTTCCAGGAAACGGGCACTGAGGCAGAAAGATATATTCAGAACTAGCACTTTTCTTAGTCAAATGTGGAAAAATGTGTAGTCTTGGTGGAATTTCTTGCACACTTTCAATGTGTGACAGGCTTTTGTACTGAAAATGCAAGCCTGCAGTGTAAAAGCTGCTGGGGAGGACTGGAGAAAGCTGGCAGACAGACAGGAGACAGCTGAAGCTTTTGATACTAAGGAGACAAATGCATCCCCTCCTACTTTCACCACTTTGGGGAAGGTCTGGTTGGAAGAATGGGCCCAACAAATTGTTCATTACAGCTTTGCAAGCGTGTTACCCATCATTTACTGCTACATCCAATGTTGGATAAACATGTTTGCTTCATGTTTTTACCAGATCAATTGTGGAACAGCAACAGTTTACTGTTGGCTTACCTAGTGATGGATTTCCATATATTGGGTGGCTTTTAATAACACCTTAAAATTGATACTTTTCATCTATTCTGGCATGCTTTCATAGCCTCCACGTGGAAACAAAAGACTTTTAATTTCATTGCTTTTTTTGGTTTTTTTTGACAAGCTTTCTCATTGTTTTGCATCCTCTTGATAATTACCTAGCATGTTCATTCCCTCTGAAGCACCTGCCATTGGCCACTGTTGGAAGACAGAATAGTAGGCTGTATGGACCTTTGGTGTGACCCATTATGGCCATTCTTATGACAGTCCAGTGTTTGGTACTAGCCAAACCATTGGCAGGAGTGTTGAATTTAATTGTTCTGTGGTGTCCACTATTTTGTGGCTCTATTATAATTACATCTTGAGTCAGCTATTGTATGTTGCATTGAAAATATGGTAAATAGCCCTCTTGCTTTGTTTGCTTTAGACCCAGCTGTTCTAAAATCAAATTGTTTAATATGTCAACAAATTGCTTTGCTGTTTGATTCAAGTCACATTTGATTGGTTGGTTTGTTTACTCATAATGACCACAAGAGGGAGCCAACATACTGAAAAACTACCTGTGAAAGTTAAAAACTGCCTTTGGTAACTATTTTTAATCAACCTTTGCATGTTTAAAGGGGAGAAAAGCAAAGCTGGCTTTACTGAGTGACAATTTTACAAAGTGCATAAGAAAAGAATTTTGTCCCTAGATTAATAGGCAAGTGCATGCATATAGGGGGGATAATGTGGAATGTTCTGAACCCTTGGACTGATCAGTACTTCATATTTCATCATCAAAGCTGATTTGAAGCAAGCTTATATAAGCCAAAGGCATTGGTACATTAGGAGCTAATACAATTTAGTCATAAAGCAACTCTTTATTGATGTGAGCTACTCTGTGGGTCTCTTATCTAAACAGCAGATCTCTAATATGCATTCTGCCTGTGTTCCCCTCCTGGAACGTGCATTGACGTAAGTTGAAGATTTGTGTCTAGAACAATGCAGAGATCGCAATCTACTTCAACCAAACTGCAGATAGAAGAATTTACTCCTCCTGCTGCCCACGACTCAGGTCCATGAGCATTTTACATGGTTGCCTGGTTCTTTTGCAGACATGCAGATGGGCTGATTGCCCTAGGTGGGGTCAGGAAGGAATTTCCCCAGGTCAAACTGGCAGAGACCTTGGAGGTGTGGTGGGGGTTGCCTTCCTCAGCAGCTTTTTGGTTCAAGACAATTGTCAGGATTGTCTGGATATTTCAATCATTTTCCTGTCATTGCAGAGGCCTTAGGCACCTCAATTCCTCCCATTCTTTCCCAATGCTACTTAGAAGGTCTGGTAGTCTGTGGACTGCAGTACTTTGATCAGTTGCTGGATTTAGTGAGCAGGTGCTAGGGGATGGTGGTGACTTCTGATATGTCAGATTAAACTCTCAGGCTATGGCTACACTATAGTTGTAATTCAGGATACAAATGTATCCCAAAATAGCAACTCTGTGGCTCAACACCACACTCGAAATAGTAGCATTATTTTGAGTGCAGTATTCCGTTTCTGGTACCCCCTCATCATGAGAGGGGTAGTGGAAACTTTAAAATGTAGATGACACCAAGTTCGAAATATGTTAACTCAAAATAAATTATGCAGTTTGCATTGCACAAATTGTGTAAGTTGTTTTGAGTTATGACTACAGTGTAGCTGTAGCCTGAGGCTATGTCATCATAGCAGTGATATTTCAAAATAAGGTATGCCAGAAGAGATTTTTCCAGAATAGCTTATTTTGGAGTAGTGCATCTACACACAAAATACATATTGAAATAGAGCTCAGCTATTTCAGAATAATGTCCAGACACAACAGAGCTTATTTTGGGTTAGAGCCCTTGGTTACACTATATCTTATTTCAAAATAGCCCCATTCCCTCTCTACGTGCATCCTATTCTGAAATATCTATTTCAAAATAGGTGCTATTCCTTGTAAAATGAGGCTTACCAAGTTTAAAATAAGCAGTCTGCTATTTCCAAACAGCAGTTGCATTGTGTAGACACTTGCTGCACTGAAATAACTGACCCTTTTTCTGAAATAACTTTGCTGTGTTGACACACCAGCTGCATCTGCACCAGCAAGTTCTTTCGGAAAATCTGGCCCTTTTTCGAAAGAACACACAGAGCTTTTACACACACTGCACTCTTTCAATCTGAAATCAAGAGTGTCTCTCTTCTTCTGGAAGCTCTCTTCTGCTCCCAGATCAGGAAGAGTGCCTTCTTTCAGAAGATTATTTTGAGAAAAATGCATGTGTAGATGCTTTGTGGGCCCTTTTTTCTAAAGAGCAGTCCTCTTGGCACCAGATTTTTCTATCTCCTGGCCCGTTCTTTTGAGAGAGCAGGGTCTGTGTAGATGCTGTCTATCGAAAGAGCAGGTTAATCTTTTGAAAGAAGGGTTTTTTGGGAGATCTCTTCCAGAAGAACTTCTTTTGAAGTGTTGCTTCAGTGTAGATAGACGTAGCCACCCTGACAGAATAAAGAAAGATGTTAGAATATGTGATAGTTGCAACCACGGACCACCATTCAGTTTTAGGTATGTCTAATTTACCTACCTCTATCCTACTCTTTTTATGGGTATTCTAGCATAAGGCAAAGTGTGATGGATTCTGCTGTCTTTAGAAGGCCATAGCACCTTTCTTTCTATCAGTTAATATACAGTTGAAACTACAAATAGTAAATATGCCAAGTAGGAGGTATGTTCTTAATTAAGCTGTAATATGTATTCTGGACCCATCTTATAATGTTGAAGAACTCAATCCAGCAAGACTCAGAGCACTCTTAGGCTATGTCTACATAGCAGGTGCTATTTTGGAATATGACGGTATCCTGAAATAGCTGCCCACATCTAAGCAATGTGCCCATTGTCTCAAAACGGTCTGAGATAACTGGCACGCTATTCCAGCATCTCTGTTTACCTCATCACATGAGGAGTACAGGAGTGCCTTGAAATAGCTCTTTATTTTAGAATGTAGCACTGTTTACACAGTGCCACATGCTGAAATAACCCATTTTGAAACAGACATATCACAAATTTTGGAGCTTGAAGCACTGTGTAGACATACCCTTAGTGTTTTGCTGGACTTAGGAAGCAGTACACGGCACATTTGTGACTTCTCATGTTTAAAGTTAATCATGTGCTTCAGTGCCTTATTAGATTAGAGCAAACGTGCTTTTTCACCTTGAAAAATCAAGCCCTATAGTGTGCTTGTGTCAATGTGAGCTTTCACAAAAATGATGTGACATCTGGCTATAAAATTACAAGATTCTCACTACTAACTTCCTCCCCATCTCCAGAGAGAGAGAAAAAGAGAGAGAGAAAATCCAGAAGGAAAGTTTTGCAGGAAATATGGTGCTAAGTCACAAAGCAAGTCAAGAAGAGGAGGCGGGTTCTCTGAACAGGAGTGTGACTAAAAAAATAAAGCTAAGGTAAAATACATGCTCAAAAGAGAGAAATATAAAGTGGAAAAGAGACAAGTTTAGTGCAGGATGAACTATTCCATCTCATTGTGTCCTGCTGCTGTAAAGATTAGCAGCATGCTTCTGCTCTAGCTCCTCAGGAAGACACCGAATATCACTGCCTAATAGGGGAAACCGACAGAAGCACTCACAGCAGTAACACACTGCTCTCTTCCCACTGCAGATTCTGGTAGCTCAGTGGGGGTTAAATGAAGGTCCCATAAGACTTAATTCTTCAGTTCTCTCTCTCCCACCTCCATTCTTTTATACCTGCAATCCAAAAACTTCTGAGGGTTGTGCCTTCCCTTTCCCCAGAGCCAGGACTGGAGTAGGACCATGGCACTGGGGTGGAGTGGAAACAGACAGAGGTAAGGTGGCTGTCTGGGGCCAGGAGTGGAGTGGGGACCAGGGACTGAGGCTGGAAGTGGGAGCAGTGGTAGGGGCCTGCAGCCAGGTGCAGCCCCACTCCTGGCCTCACTCCCAGCCTCGGCCCCAACTGGGAGCAGAATCAAGATCAGGGGCTGGCATGAAGTTGGGAGCAGAGCTGCACCCAGGCTGGGGACAGGGCCAAGCACAGGGGACACAACCATGGGCAGAACCAGAGCAGAGCTAGGGGCATGGAAGGGCTGGTTGGCACTTTCTCCTTGACCCTGCCATGGACTCCTGGATGTTCTTCCAGTTCCACACCCTGCCCCCCACCCCCAGATGTGCACCCCCAGTCTGGGGACACGTTTTGTTCCCACATTTCTACCAATTGTCTGTTTCAGTTTATGTTAAGATTTCCCCCGAAATCTGCCATATTGCCTACATGTTTGTATTTTATTCTTTTTTATCCCAAATTTTAATTATATATATCTCATTAGTAAATGTACTTATAGTATGACAATTACTTGCTACATTTGTCAAATAACCTTTTGCAGAGCCTTAGACTTTGATACTTTCTCAATAATGCTAAAGTCTAAGTCCCCATTTATGCAACATGACTGAATTACATTAGTTGATGGTATAATTTTAGCTTTCTTTTCTGGATCTGATCCTTACCTACATGATGCAGAGAGTTGCATGTGCTGTCTATATTAGTTTGTAGGAAATAGTTTATAGAAGAGGGACTGGAGCACAGTAGAAAGGAATAACACATTTTCATTAATATGAAAAATAACTGGTTATCCAATTATTTTTCATGTTCTTGAAAAGAGGAACTTTTTATTGCAGCGTTCACTTGTTAATAATGCCAGTCCCCCAATCTCATTGTGTGCCAAGTCCAGGCATTACATATAAGTTCTCGTAGCTATAAGTAAAGACGAAAAGGCTACCAAAACTTTTGTGAATTCACTCCCCAAGCCAGCAGAGTTTGACTCACTCCCTGAATGACTTGGCTAAGGCTTGGTCGATACTAGGAAAATAAATCAATTCCAGATATGCAGTTCCAGCTATGGCAATTTCATAGATAGAATCTCAATATCAGAAATCGACCTACTTGATGATCTTCACTAAGGAAAGTTGATGGGAGCATTTCTCCTGTCAACCTCCCTTACGCCTTGCGCTAGCAAGGAGTAGAGGGGTCAACTGCTGACTCCACAGATGGATTTTGCACATCTCTACCAGATGTGTGAAATCAAACTCCAGAAGATCAACCCTGAACTGGTGGATCTTTGCAGAAGTGAAGACAAGCACTTAGCTGCCTTCAGTTGGCTTCAAATGAAGTAACAACTATTTTGGCCAACCAGGTTAGACTATGGCAGGTGATTGCCCTTTTCTGTAATAAACATTTCCCTCTCTTTCCTTTCCTGTAAGTTTACAGTAGGAAACTTTCATAATGAAGAGGTTGTTTTTATTTATTCTTGGGCCCAGCGTACTCTAAGAAGTTTATGGTCCTTTTACATTTGAACACTGTAAATATGGGGCCATTTTGGTATGGAGGGAAATAGGCGTATATTTCTTATGTTCATCATGATCAGTTGGATTAATGAGCACCTTGGAGGGGAATAGTAAGAAAATGATCACTGCTTTACAAGCACATAGAAGCCATGTCATCTAAACAGAGAGAGTTGACATATATGCCTCACCTCTTCCAGCTGGCAGAGATCAACCAATGAGCAAGCAATTTCCATTTGTGACTCTGTTTTCTCTTCACGGCCACAATATCCCACACAAGTAGCTGGCACTGGCCACTGGCCGCTGCTCTGGGTGATTGGTTGGGGGTGCAAAAATCTGAAAGGCAAGCCTGGAAGTTAGCAGGGTGCCTTTTTTCTGGAGTCCTACAGCTGGGGACAGGGCCAGGCACAGAGCTGGGATCTGGACACACATCAAGCCAAGAAATCTGTGTTTCAGGTATTCAACTGTGTTGAAGCCAAGTTCAATATTCAGATCAGTGCAGGGTTCTTTCCAGAGCCTCCCGTCATGAAACTGAAGATAGAAGTTATCTCCTTAATCCAGTGAGTCTGAGAGCCTGGCTGTGTCTTGAAGAGCTGAGCTATACTACATGAGGGTGTCTCTGGTTAGGGTGACCATCTCTCCCATGGCCACATATGGGATGGGGGGCGTGCTCCCCCCTTCTTATTCCCTGAGACTTGGAGAAGCAGCAGGGACAGAGCAGCTGCGGTGCTCCCCTTTTCTCTGAGCCTGATGCACAGTAAATGCTCTCTGGCAGGCAGGTGCACCTGCGCAGGAAATACAGGACAATTAATCCCTTTCATGAAATAAGTTGGGATGCATTTTTGGCATCCAAAATACAGGACCTTCCCGCCAAAAACAGGATGGATGGTTACCCTATCTCTGGTGTGACAGCACCGGTACCCTTTGAATGTGCAATCGGTCCTGCTTTGACTTTGGTCATTGTTCTTCTTCAACCAAAACTTTCCTTGCTGCCATAAATAAAGTCTGCTCTTACCTGTGGTTTACATAATGGGAATATTCACCAGGATTTGTCTTTGGCGCTTTCTAGTCCACCATGATGGAAATGAGCCTTTTAGGAATGGGATTCAGATGTCCAAGAGGCTGCTGAGACATTGGTATCATATTCAGAACAACCTAGAGAACAAGCCTGCTTTCATTTCCTCCACAAAGCTTCTTTCCTGGTTCTCTCTGATATCTTGAAATGTGAAACACCTTTACATCTTCTGGTTCTTATCAAAAATTATTTTTCATGATCTTGATACTCATTTATTACAGATCTCAATTTCTAGAAAGCCAATTCTCCAGGGTGGTTCAGTGCCAATTCCAGCAGTTATATGTAAGTGCTACGAAGAAGTGAAGACAAAAAAACCTGAAGTGCTTATGAATTCCTGCTCCAAAACCGTGAAGAGTAGTCTGCACATTAATGTGACAATAGGGTCTTACACAAAGGTTTCTCAGCCTAATGTGGTTCAAAAAGATCTTAATAAACTTTATTCTATTCTGGACTAAAAGGCTTCACTTTCTTTCTAGGCATGTTCCGTGACAGCAGTTTCTGTCTGTTAGGATAAGAAAGGGGTGCTTCCCACTTAAAATACTAGAAGGCATAATGCTATATCACTTCCATTAAAGACTTGGGAATCTCTGCAGATGTCCTAGTTGAAAGTTGAGTCCTGTGTGCTTTACTCATTAGCCTGTGTCTGTTCTGGCATGGGGTGCTGCTGTTTTGGTTCTTGCTATGTGGACTGGCACAGTAGGATGTTGGAGAATGCCTTTTTTTTCCCTCTGCCTCCTTCTAGGCAGCCCGGGTATCCCATCTGCTTTTTTGTGTGTGGTAGGATGTTTACCTCATATAGTTAAGGAAGAGATTAACTCTGTCCTACCCCCAGACTGGAGGTTAGTCTTCCAAGCAGCCTAGAGAGGCAGCATAAGCCACAGCCAATCAGGGAGCAGCTATGAGCAGAAGTAATTTGGGGCCCAGTGGGCTTATATAAAAGGAGCTGCAGGGCCAGAAACAGGCAGTTATTTCAGGGAGCCCAAGGAGAGAGGACCATGTTCCTAGCGTCCTACAGGCAGGAAGTACTTTAGACAGACAAGTTACTGGGAAAGACCAGTGGAGCTGGAGGGAGCTCCTGGGACTTATGGGCTGGAAGCCCAGAGAAGAGGCAGAGGAGGTGCTGGGGTCCACAGAGAAGTTAAAGAGGCAGGAGGAAACTACTGTCTTATAGCATCCCTGGCCTGGGACCTGCACTAGCTAGTGGTTTCCCCCCTCCCCACAACTTACCGTTGGAGAAGTGGTTGGACTATAGAACTGGGTGATACACAACCCTCACTCCCTCTAGCACAGGGAATCCATGGCCAGAGGGCTGAGTGAGGAAAAGGATGTTGCAGTTCTTGGGCTGCAATCTGGATATTCAGACATAGATCACTACCTGTTGGGCCTGACCATCAAGCCAGCTTTCTATCCGCCTTACAGTGCATGGGTCCAATCCACACTTCCTCAACTTATGGGCAAGAATGTTGTAGGAGACTGTATCAAAAGCTTTGCTGAAGTCAAGGTATATCACGTCCATTGACTTCCCCACGTCCACAGAGCCGGTTACTTCATCATAGGAGTTAACCGGATTGGTCAGGCAGGACTTGCCCTTGGTGAATCTATGTTGACTACTCTTGATCACTTTCTCCTCTTCCAAGTGCTCCAAAATGGATTCCTTGAGGATTCCCTCCATTATTTCCCCAGGGACTGAGGTAAGGCTGACAGGTCTATAGTTCCCTAGATTGTCCTTCTTTTCTTTTTTAAAGATGGGCACTACATTTGCCTTTTTCCATTCATCCGGGATCTCTCCTGATCTCCAAGAGTCTTCAAAAATAATGGCCAAAGGCTCTACAATGACATCTGCCAATTTCCTCAGAACCCTTTGGTGCATTAAATCCAGACCCATGGATTTGTGTACATCTAGTCTTCCTAGGTAGCTCTTAACTCACTCCTTCCCCACTGATGGCTGCCCTCCACCTTCCCATACTGCATTCTCTAGCACCATAATGTAGGAGCGGTCCTTGTCCATGAAGACTGAGGCAAAAAAAGCACTGAGTACTTCAGCTTTTCTCACATCATCTGTCACTAGGTTACCTCTTTCATCCGGTAATTGCCCCATTCCTTCCCCTGATAACCCTCTTATTGTTAACATGCCTATTGAAACACTTCTTGTTACCCTTCACATCCTTTGCCAGCTGCAATTCCAATTGTGCTTTCGGTTTCCTGAAAATTTCACAAAAGCTAATTATAAATCTCTCTCCACTGTACGCATTTCTCTGTAGAATCCAAGATAAAGGGATTTCGGTGACAGAATTTTCTTTCTTTTCCTCTTATCTGTCATTCTGTCAACTTTTTATTTGTGTGTGGTACCTCAAACTTAGACATAACTGTGCTGAGATTCACAGTTCAGCCAATATCTTCAGAAACTTTCTTAAACAAATAATACTGCCTAGCAAGTGATGTGGTTTCTAATGATGTACGCAAATGGTGAGACTCAGACTGAGCTCATTTGGTTTGTACTCAGTCCTTGTCTGAACATAAAACAGTCAAGTAGCACTTTAAAGACTAGCAAACTAATTTATTAGGTGAGCTTTCGTGGGACAGACCCACTTCTTCAGACTTGGCAATAAATTAGTTTGCTAGTCTTTAAAGTGCTATTTGACTGCTTTTTGTTTTGATAGTATATAGGCTAGCACGGCTCCCTCTCTGTTACTATTCAACATGCAAGTCCTTGTCTGGAAGAAGAAAATTTGGCCTTTCATGAGTTCCCCCTCTGGCACTACCTAATGTCAGGAAGCAAACTGTCACAGTGTGACCTCATCCTTCAAGGAGATTGGGGCTTAGCTTCACCTATAGCAGGGTTAATTCCCTCCAGCTGGCGAAGGGGGCTAATTCAACGTTCACATGATAAGGAAGCATGTGATTAAACATCAAGCCTGCTGGAGGTTGTATAGGTGCCCAGAAGGTTAACCAGGAGATGGTACCTTGAAAGCTCAAGGGTAGGTTACATACTTCATATTCCCCACTGAACTGTGGGGAAGGCATTGTCATTGTGATACAACAAACTTGGGGAAGTTTTATTGTTTTGCTGCATACCTTCTTATCAGAAAGGTAAATTAAGCAGCAATTTAAAATCACAGAGTACCTGGAACTACAGGTTAACATGCGAAAAGGATCAATGCAGCCTTTCATCCTTCCTACATAGAGTCCTATAGAGTATACTCTGAGTGAGGCCTTGGAAGCCAAAAAAGATCCTGTTTGCTCCCACTGGATATTGCAAACCATGCATCTCTTCTTGCAAGAACTGAGGTTTTTGTTCTACTATCCCTGGCTGTAACCTCCCCTCTCTGCGGCCATGCTGTATGTGACTTGCAAACCCACACATGGTTACATTGCACAGGTGCTTTGCAACTTACTGTTAAGTGGTATGAGACTAATTGGCTGCAAAAATGTGGATCTACTTTGAAATCTTATTACACTTAAAATTCTCTCCATATTACTATTTCTTTAAAAATTTCTTCAATTAGTTCAGAATGTTTATGTAAATAGGGTAGGATATTTACTCAAGTAAAAATATGCATACAGTGGGATGGTTAGTCAATTCGTCTGCTTGTATCAGTTCATAATTACACATTTTCCATTTTCTTGATCTGCCCCTGATTCTTGTGGGAAACATCACTCTGCTTTTCTGGCATTTAATCATTACACTTCATACCCTTTTCTAAGCATTTGAATAAAAAAGGTTTTGGTAATTGTGTACAATGTGCACTATTAGTGTTCTCTTAGGGTAGTCATTGGTGTTCAAGTTTTATGGCTAATTTAAGATTTAGACACAGCTGTTAGAATAGAATAGAAAGCTATGGCACCAAAAGCATAGTCTGACATACAAGAGAGCTGTGGTATGAACTTCATTTATCTGATTGAAAGCTCATTAGCAAATCATGACTTCATCACAAACATTAAGTAATGTTTACAGCAAGGCGAGCCTTAGGCTAGCAAATGCATCAGTGAACATTTTCAACTTTTACATTTGCATTGCATAGCCTTGTTGGTCCCTGGAGCCAGGAGAGACAAGGTGGGACAATTTTGCATTGGGCCAGTTTCTGGTGGTGAGAGACACATGCTTTCACTCCTAGACAGGGTTTTACTTCAGGGTTGGGAAATACGCTCTTCGGGCCCGCTGACAGAGGGGGACAAAGGAAGCAGTTGCTCAGGGGCCCAGAGCTCCAGCTGCCACCACTGCTACTTCAACAGCGACAGTGGCCAGAGATCATGGCAGCACTGCTCCGCCACTTCATGCAGCTGAGGAGAGGGGGCCCAGTGCTGCAATCCAAGCAACACTAAGGGCTGACTGCCTCTGGCCCCGCCCCTTCTGAGGGTACAGCGCCAGGCTCACCCCCACCATCTTGCTCCGGAACCCATGATGGCTCTCAGCCCTGCTGATACTCAGCGTCAGTTAAATGCAAGATTAATCTGTGCTACGTTGCATTTAGCTGTGTCACACTGGCACTTCTTCACCTACCTTGTCTATGTAATGAACACCTTTTAGTTATTTATGAAACTCAAGTGAAATATTCTAGCAGACTGAAGTTCAATGCACCTCTTCTAAAAGCCAGGTTGTAAAACTATATCGTTATTCTCTAAATTATATGAGGGGCCATTATCATACTCATTTTTTACTTAAAGCAGGCAAATTGTAGAGAATTCAGTAGTACTAATGTCTGTATGCATGGCTGTCCATTGTATCGAGTGCATTCTCTACTAATGTTAATGTATAATTAAAACTGCAGAAGGAGACGTATGTTCTTGCCCATGGTTTTAATTATAGATCAACATTAGTGATACATAATTAAAACCACAGGCAAGAACATAAAGCATCCTCATTAATCATATCTCCAAGTGTCATAGTTCTTTAGACGATTATTTAAAATGATGCTCTGAGACCAATACAGAAAGAATGCTTTGTTGCTTTCAAACTTTTCTAGTTCTACAGTGTGTTGAATCAAGTTTGTGACCAGAGTATATGTCATCTCTCAGACCTGATTATTTTTGTTCTCCTCTGTCTCCATCTCTACTAACAGTGCTTACATAACCTTCCTTTCTCCTTCCCCACAATGTTAGCTGACCTTGGTTTTGATCACTCACTTGTAGCTAGCTCTAAGGCTGTTCTCACCACTACTGCTGCTTTGAAATATAGCTGTAGCATTCTCCTTCCTTCTGGTAGACAAACTGCGTGTACTCCTGCTACCTCCCTACTCTCCTCTCAACAGAATTAAGAGTTAAAATTTGCCTGGGTAGGAGGGGGTTGCAAGATTGAGCTGGGGGTGCAGGGTGTGTGGGAGGAAGGGGCAGGACGATTTAGGGTGTGAGGTTTGGAAGGAAGGGCTCAGGGTTAGGGATGTTACAGGTTAACAAGTTAACTGGCCAGCCACGCCAGAACAGGCTAGAGCAGCCCCCTGCCTGGCATTGGGCAGGGGGCTGCTCTAGCCCTGCAGGAATGTTGGAGTAGCCCTATCTGTGGTGGCTCCAGGGGGCAGGAGCGGATAGGGAGGCTGCTCCAACCCAGCTGAGCTCCACCAATCCCCTGCTGCAGACAGGGGCTGTTCTGGTGTGACTGGAGCTCCTCCCCCCCACCCCCCATGACAGCACTGCAGGCAGGTATGCTCCAGCTAGGCCAGGGCAGCCCCAGTCCCTGGTGTACCGTGAGTGGGGGCACTCCAGCTAGCCAGAGCAACACCTGCCCACAATGGGGGAGGGCACGCCAGCCCAGCCCAGCTATCCCCCACCCCTTTTATGAGTTATCCAGTTAAACCTAGTGTTTAACCACTTAGCCAATTACATGGGACTTTACATTGTGAGTCAGGGTGGGAGTGAGGGTTCTGGCAGGGAGCGGGTAGGAGCAGTGTGAGGGTGGGGAGTTGGGGTGGGAGGGATGCGGGTCTGGGCAGGAGGAGGGGAACATGAGTGGGATCTGTCTATAGACACAGGTTTTGGTCAACGAGGGGCGCTTACCTGTGCAGCACCACTGGGGCACAGGTGGCTTTGAACCTCCCCACACTGCACTTTTCAGCCCCCAGCACTGCCCTCCACTGCTCTGAGCGGCCAGAATTCCAGCCAGTCAGAACAGTGGGATAAACCCTCCCAGCAGCTGCTGCTGCCGTTCCTCATCCTCCTGGGCTGGGGGAATGGCAGCAAGTGGCAATGGCATCATGCAGAGTTGCTACCTGCCCCCTAGCAGAGCCCATAGGCTAAATCCAGCCCTAGCTTTCCTGACTACAGCCTGCGACGTTCAGGGCTCCATACCTCCCACCCTCTCTGGGCCAGATACTGGGGAGGGGAGCCATTAGCCTTGGGCTCCAGATCCAGGCAGGCAATGATCCAGAGCCAGACCCTGAGCCAATGGCTCCCCCAAATCCCCACTCTTGCCTTAAAGGGACCACATCCCTTTTCTTCCAGATAGCTAGACAAATGAGTTTCCATTTCTTTACTTCTATTTGAAGAAGTAGTTTTAAGAGAGCCCTCCACCAAAATCAGAACCTTAACAAAGGATTGTATATCTTACTATGCCTAAAATCTTTAAAAACATATTTTAACATAAATACATGGTGACATTTCTTACACCTGTCTATTGTTATGAAGATCACACACAAAAGCTACGTCTACACGTGAAGCCTACATCGAAGTAGCCTATTTCGATGAATAACGTCTACACGTCCTCCAGGGCTGGCAACGTCGATGTTCAACATCGACGTTGCGCAGCACCACATCGAAATAGGCACAGCGAGGGAACGTCTACACGCCAAAGTAGCACACATCGAAATAAGGGTGCCAGGCACAGCTGCAGACAGGGTCACAGGGCGGACTAGCGCTTCTGGGGCAACAGCTAGCCGCTCCCTTAAAGGGCCCCTCCCAGACACACTCAGCCTGCACAGCACGCAGTTTGCAGAGCCATAGGCACACACACCTCGGGCGACACAGTCATGGACCCCCAGCAGCAGCAGCAGCAGCCAGAGGTCCACACAGCCGCCCCTGCAGGAGCAGTGCTCGCCCTGCTCCATGCCATGCAGGAGGCAGCTGAGCACCTCCTTGCCACAGAGGAGGAGATGCCCACAGGGGAGGAGGACACAACCCCCAACCCTGCAGCACTCTGCCCCCTGCCGCACACTCCTGCGGCTGTGGAGCTACCCCACCAGCACCGACTGGTGGGAGCGGCTGGTGCTCGGAGAGTGGGACGACGACCGCTGGCTCCAGAACTTTCGCATGAGCCAGCAGACATTTCTGGAGCTATGCCAGTGGCTCACCCCCGCACTCAGGCACCAGGACACCGCCATGCGGCGTGCCCTCCCTGTGGAGAAACGGGTCGGCATTGCTGTCTGGAAGCTGGCCACTCCAGACAGCTACCGATCCGTGGGCCAGCAGTTTGGCGTGGGCAAGGCCACCGTCGGGGCTGTCCTCATGGAGGTAAGAGGACCCACGGGGGGAGGGGGAGGAGGCAGCCCTGGCACGGCAGGGGGGCCCTGGCAGGGGAGGGCAGGGGAGGGGAGGGCAGGGGGGCCCTGGCAGGGGAGGGCCACATGCACCCTGCTCACCCCTCATTGGTGCTCTCCCATGTGCTTCCCCTGCAGGTCGTCCGCGCCATCAACGCCATGCTCCTCCACAGGCTCATGAGGCTGGGGGACCCAGATGCCACCATCGCGGGCTTGGCACCCTGCGCTTCCCCAATTGCTTCGGGGCTCTGGATGGGACTCACATCCCCATCCGCGCCCCAGAGCACAGTGGAGGACGGTACATCAACCGGAAGGGCTACCACTCAGTGGTCCTCCAGGCCTTGGTGGACAGCCGGGGCCGTTTCCTGGACATTTATGTGGGCTGGCCTGGCAGCACGCACGATGCCCGGGTATTCCGGAACTTGGGCCTGTGCCGCCGGCTGGAGGCGGGGACCTACATCCCCCAGCGGGAGATCCCTGTGGGGGACACCACCATGCCCCTCTGCGTCATCGCAGACATGGCATACCCCCTCCGGCCCTGACTCATGCACCTGTACACGGGCCATCTGTTTGCCAGCCAGGAGCGCTTCAACCAGCGCCTGAACCACGCGCGCCAGGTGGTGGAGCGCACATTTGGCCGCCTCAAAGGGAGCTGGAGATGTCTCCTCACCCGCCTTGATGCGGGCCCCACCAACATCCCCCAGCTTGTGGGTGTGTGCAGCGCCCTACGCAATCTGGTGGAGAGCAAAGGGGAGGCCTTCTTTCAGGGCTGGGCTGTGGAGGCCGGCAGGGCCGATGTGCAGCCACCCGCTGCCCCCCGTCGCCAGGTGGACCCCGAAGGGACCCGGGTCCGGGAGGCCCTGCGGGCCCACTTCGATGAGGCTGCGGGGTGAACGCTGCCAGGCCCCCCACTGCCCCCCCCATCCTCCACAACACTCCCTGCCCCTATGCCCACACCACGGAGCACCCAACAGCACACCCCCCCACACACTTTTCCTGGACAAATAAAAGCAGACACTTGTTTGTGAAATCAAACTTGTTTACTTGGAATTCTGTTCTAACTAATACTAAGTATATATAGGAACTTCTAACTAACTTAATATTAAATATGTATGTATATATTAACAAAAAAAAACAGGGATCACAAGGAAGGGGAGAACTATTTACATGGGGGGGAAGGATCAGACTGTGCAAACGGGGGTCACAAATAAATAAATACAAACTATATACAAGCCTGGAAAACAAAACAGTGGGGGGAATATATACAAGGGGGGGGGCCACGTCCTGGGCCTCACGCCCCTATAGTCCAGCACTGGGGGTGGGCGGCCGGGATCCCCGCCTCAGCCGCAGCCCTGTCCGGGGCTGGCTGGGGGCCGGGCGGACCGGTAGATACGGCCAGCGAGGGTCAGCTGGCCCCAGGTCTCCCTCGGCGGAACGGCCCTCGGTGGCGGGGCGACGGCGGACGGCGCGGCAACAGGAGCGGCAGGTGGAGCACGCAGGGCGGGCGCAGCGGCGGACGGCGCGGCATGGGGGGGCCAGGTAATCCGCTATGCGGTTGAAGGTCTCCATGTAGGCCCCCCATGCCTCTTGGCGCCAGGCCAGCGCCCGCTCCTGCAGGTGGAGCCAGCATTGCTCCACCCGCAGCCGCTGCTCCGCGACATCCACCTGCCGGCGGTGGAGGGCCAGCAGCTGGGGGTCCGTCGCCGGAGACTGCTGCTGGGTCTGCTGTCTTGCCTGCCGTGGGGCTGGTCAGTCCTCCGCCGAGGGGCTGGCCTGGAGTGATGGCCCCGGAGGGGATTCTGGGACCACTGACGCCTCGCCGGCACTCTCCGGTCCTTCCGATGGTGCAGCTGCGGAACACAGGAGAGGGGAAAGAAGAGTGGAGACAGGCGTTAGTGTGGGCTCCGAGCCGTGGCCCTTGTCCCCGCACCCCTGTGCTGCAGGTTCCCCATCCCCGTCCCCGGGAGATGCTGCTGTGATGGGGTTCTGGGGTCCACCTGCACTGCACCCCGTCCCCTGGCTGGAGTGACTCTCACTTCACTCAGCAGGTCTGACAGGAGAGGTTTCTTAGGCGACAGATGCCCAGTTTCTCCCAGAAGTGACAGTTCAGCAGTCAGAGACAGTCCTTCCAACCCATCCTGGGGAGAAGACCCCAAGGGGTGCCCCTCTGGGGTGTAGCTTTCCCCCTCCTCAGGCTGGCTACCTTCCAGCTCTCCCTTCCCCTAGCCTCTAACTGCGGCCCCCGATTCAAAGCCAGCTCGGCTCCTCCCTCCTCTTTGTTCAGGGCAGAGGTGTAACCTGCCAGTTGTAGCCCCAGGATCATCCTTAGCCCCTGGGAGCTATTCAGCTTGTTGCTCATATCTAGCCTGAGACTCGCATTTACACTCCCCCCACTCCATCACATGCTGCTGCTGCTGCTGCTGCTGCTGCTGCTGCTGGGTGTCCCACCCCCTCCTCCCAGGGGACCCTAGAGGTTCTGCTCCCCCCTGCCCCGGGGATGGGACATGGCACTGCTGTGCTGGGGGGGGAAGGGGCTGATGCACTCCTGTGAGGGACATGCCACTGCTGTCCTTGGGGCCATGGTCATCTGGGCATGTGGAGGGCCCTGGCCACGTATCTATTACCCCCCCGCCCCTCAACCCTGGGGGTGTACACCGGAGGGGTACATACCTGTAGGTTCACTCCCACGGTTGGGGGACACCCGGGGGGCAGACGCCCAGCTGCTGCTCCTCGATGGCAGGAGGAGGATCTGGAGCCCCGTCTCAGTGGAGGAGTCCCCCTTCTCCTCTTCCTCCTGCTCCAGTGCCCTGGGGGTGGGCTCCATGGGGGGCCCCTGGGGTGCGGGGCTTGCCTCCAGGGCGGACTCCGGCTCCGGGGCCTGCTGGGGCTCCTCAGCCGAGGTGTCAAGCGTGGCCTGAGGGGAGGAGGTGTGCCAGGGGCCCAGGATGTCCCTGAGCTCCCTGTAAAAGGGGCAAGTGACGGGGGCGGCCCCAGATCGGCCAGCCGCATCCCAGGCCTGGGCGTAACCCTGCCGCAGCTCCTTGACTTTACTCCGGACATGGTCCGGAGTGTGGGCAGGGTGACCCCAGGCGGCCAGGCCCTCAGCCAGCCGAGCGAACACATCCGCGTTCCGCCTCTTGCTCCCCATTACCTGGAGCACCTCCTCCTCGCTCCAGAGCCCCAGCAGGTCCCAAAGCTCAGCCTCCGTCCAGGAGGGGCCCCGCTGCCGCTTCCTGGCCTGGCTCCTGCCCTGGCTACCCTGGCTCCCCTTTGGGGGGGTTCCCTCAGGGCGCTGGGGGGGCTGCTGAGCAGCCATCAGGTCGGTTGGGGGTGTGGGTGGCTGAAGATGAGCGTGCAGGCGAGCCGCGTGTTATTGCTGCTGCCTGCACGCTCTCTCAGCTTCCTGCACAGAAAGGGAGGGGGTGGGGACCTTTAAGGGGCCGTTCCACGCGGCCACCATTGAGCTGAGGGGCTGGAGAGAGCTTCTCTCAACCTCTCAGCTGATGGCCGCCATGGAGGACCCCTCAATTTCAAAGTTGCGGGACGTGCTATGACTACACGTTCCCTACTTCGACGTTGAACGTCGAAGTAGGGCGCTATTCCCATCCCCTCATGGGGTTAGCGACTTCGACGTCTCGTCGCCTAACGTCGATGTTAACATCGAAATAGCGCCCAACACGTGTAGCTGTGACGGGCGCTATTTCGAAGTTAGTGCCGCTACTTCGAAGTAGCGTGCACGTGTAGACACGGCTAAAATGTGTTCTCTTTTTCCAAAAGCAAAGGACTTTGTTATGAACATACTAAATCACCCTGATTAATTTAAAATATATTTGTTACAGGCTATGTCTACACTTACTAAAAACTTCAAAATGACTATGCCAATGGCCAAATCAAAGAATACTAATGAGGCGCTGAAATGCATGTTCAATGCCTCATTAGCATGCCGCCAGCCGCTAATAGAAATAAGGGGATTTCAGTGTTGATGGGGTCCTTTTGAAAAGGACCCATCTGTAGGTTTGCCGCGGGTAAGTGAACTGTGGCACTTTCTAAGGCACTGAATTTAGATTATAGTGCCTCATGGGTATTCTTCAATTTGGCCATTAGCCTGGCCATTTCAGAGTTTTTAGTTTGTGTAGACATGGCCACAGTGTGTTAAATATGTACTAATCTAGAATGATTACTTTATGAAGGCTTACAACTACATTTAAAGTATACAATCAGCTTAGAAATTCTGATTAAGAAAATGTAAAACAGAGAAGAGCTGCATCATGTAGTCCATAATATTTAATATTGCATTCAGCAGGATAGCTGACTTGCCCTTATCACAAAGCTTTGCAAGTACATCTCTTACAAACTTCTAGGCATAGAAAAAGCCCCTCTGATTGACATTTTTATTCCCAAATGTGATGCTTTTAATGGGGTACCTTCTGCATGTCCAGTCAAGCAGTGGAAAACAAGCCCCATTTTCTTTAGAAAGAAACTGCAGACAAGTGGTTCTATTTTCAAATGTCATCTGCTGCATTTGTGTTAAGGTATTTGCCTGGAAGGGGTGAGTAGGGAGGGGACCAGGGCAGAGCAGTGGTTGAGTATTGATAGAACGACTGGCTGGGGAGCTTGCCTCCCCAAGCAGCAGCCTCTTCACCCACTTCCTATACTGGTCTGCATTTAAAATTTAGATGAACCTCGCTACATTGCTCTGAGAAGTGAAAAATTGACACTCCTGAGTGCCAGAGGTAAAGCTACTCTCCAACTCAGCTATGTCAGTGGGAGGAGTAGATTAGCTTCAGTGTTGAAAAAGGCCCTGCCATTACCAGGGCCATCCCTAGGTGGAGTGTGAGGTCCAGGCCTCTGCCCAGGCTGGGCCCTTCCCTCCGAAGCTCTGCCCTCACCCACCCTCATTTCATCCCTTTCCCAAAGCTCCCTGTCACAAGGTGATCTGGGAGATTACTAAGGGACCTGCCACAGGGTGGGAGCATGGTTTGGGGCTCCCCCACATGCACCACGAGCCATGGGAAGCAGAGTGACTCAGCAGCCTGTTCCACTCCCTAGTCTATCTCCCAGCCAGGTCACTCTGCTTCATTGCAGTGATAGGAAGCAGAGGGACTCCGCCACTTGCAGGAATGGAGCAGGCTGTGGCCAGCTTGTTCCATTTCCTGCTGAGGCAGTGAAGCAGAGGGACCCAGTTAGGAGATGACAGGGCAGGGGGCAGGCTGCTGCATCACCCCACTTCCCACGTTTCCTGTTGCCATGGTGAAGGCAGGGCAGGCCAACCCCTGCTACCAGTTCCACAGCCCCTTAGATAATTGCCTGGGCCATCCCAAGCCCCACAAACTAACATCAGTATGGGACACCATCCCATCCAGAGGACAGTTGGGCTGACTGTCACGGAACGCCTCCACTCCAAAGCGCAGGGCTTGGGGAAGCCATCCTAAACCGTCCTCTGCCTTTCACGGTAGGACATGTCTACAATATGGTACTAGAGTGGTGCTGCTGATCCGTATTCATGTAGTTGTAGCACCTGCAGTGAAAGCAGAGGCTGCCATCACCTCCCAAGAGTGCAGCAGTTGTTTTAATAATCTGCCAACTGATTTTCTTTCAATTGGGTATAATTGTTACACTAGTATTTTAACACTTTTGACTTAAGATGGCAACAAAATGTTAGAGAAAATTAGCAACTTTTTCAGTTAACCTTTTCCAGTTAGCTTTTATTCAGTGCAAGGCAGAAGAGAATAAGCACTGTATTGTAGCTCAGGAGATTTCTTGTTTACAATTCTTCTCCGACTGGTGCGAATCAGGCATAATATTAATAACCAGTCGGAGAAGAATTAAGCCCTACAATTGTGACAAAAGAATCAGACCCTGAGAGGAGTCGAGGATGTAGTCCTGAATCAGGATTGAGTTGAGATTTGCCAACGCCAGACCCAGCCTAGGTTTTGGGCTTGGCAATCACAAAAGTCTTGCAAGATCTTGGCCTGAAGCTGCAGCACTGTAAGATGGTATCAGCTTTTCATAGCCAAACCAGCGGAAGGAAATGGGCCAATTCTGATTCTGGACACAGGCAGCAGAACAGTAAAGCGTGAGGCTGGTGGGTGGCAGCCTCTGTCGTCAGAGCAGGTATTTTGGAAAGCACTGACCAGAGAGACATGAGTTTGTTATGCATGCCCAGCAGGTGCAGCTCAGACTTCAAGGCATTGTGCCCTCTCTGGTTCTGGGCTGCTCTTGATGCCAAGATGGCTCCTCTGGAGGCTGCTGTCTGTTCCCGCAACCCAGCATTCCCATAATGCTATCCACACCCTTCAGGTTGGAGTTTGTGAGGAGTCCTGCAAACAGCAGTCTTTTCCCCTATTCAGCTAATGGGCTTGAATTGCCCATGTCACTGCCACTGCAGCTGGCAGGGACCAGAGTGGGGAGTGACAATCCCACTTGTATCTCTTTGCAGAGTCAGATGCTGTAGCTGTCATGTAGACAGGAGTGAGAAATCATGGAAATAAGGAGTAAAGTAAAAACTGCTGAAATGTAAATATGTGAAAGGTAAAAGTAAGTCATCTTGCAGGCTAGTGCTGAGGTTGGGATGGAGGGTGGTAGGAAGGCAGAGATCCCTGGGAGGAGGAAAACATATCCAATAGGAAGTTGAAATGCTGCAGTTTTGTGTCTCGGGATGAACTCCTTCACTCATCCAATTTCTTGCTGCTATGAATAAAACCTGGCCAAAGACATTTAACATTTCACTTGCTGGAGAAGTAGTATCTCAGGTTCTTTAAGTGGGTTTTCGGAAATAATGGGGCTGAGGCATTAACAGGAACAGTTGAAGAATTGTCCTTGCAGCTTACAAGGCCATGATCCCTTTCTCTGTTATAGCTGCATGTTCATGAATGTCTTTGGACTATGGCCCCTCTGACATCCTTTGCAGTGACGCCATAGAAACAGCAAAGATTTTTCTGAGGCTGTTCTTAAGGGTCCGAAAAATCTGACAGCAGGCAAGCATGGAGGAGAATGATGCTAGAGTGTGGGGGAGTCACGATAAACAAGAGTGGGGTGGAACAGGGCCTGGTGGAGAAAAGACCTGGCTGTAGGAGGTGGAGCAGAAGAGCAAGGGAGCAGTTAGGTAAAGGCAGGGTTAAGTAGGGGAAGAGGCTAAGAACCTATAGGAGAAAGAGGGAACCAACAGAAGAAAAGAACCAGAGGCTGTGGAAGGTCTGGAGAAGGGATGCGGAGCAGAGAAGAAACTACAGAAATGGGATTAGATAAGAAATCAGAGCTGTGAGTGTCTTGTTAATGGGGGAGAGCACTGAAGGAATGTCGCATCAAAGAGAATAAAGTTTTTAAAAAAGGAATAAGGTTTTTTTACCCTGATGGTGTAGAGAGAAAAAAGGACGTGTTCAAAGGGAATGAAGCATTTGAGACTGACAATCACAAAGAGGGAAGATCTTATGAAGCTTCATTTTATTGAACGTTTGTTTTATTCAACATTCTACAGCTGTGACTTAATGGTTGATTGGTTATTTCCTACCCTACTGGATTCAGACAGCTTTGAACCCTGTACACAGCGGCCTCATCTTTCATTCTGAAAAGCTGACAGCTTCCCTACTGCCTATGGAGGAAAATCAAATTGAAACAGATTTTGAGCTATAGTTCTCCTCCATTGTAAAGAGCTTTTGAGATGCTAGAGTAGACCCTCTATTACAAACACCTCAGGAGCGTATAATCATAACTGAATAAAATGTTATGGTTGTTCTTTCAAAAGTTTGCAAGTGACCATTGATTTAATACAGCTTTGCCGTTGTCCTGTTCAGGTGGGAAATGATGCTTTGCTTTTATTTTTTAAAAACAGAAGCAGTCATTTGGCAGCTTAAAGACTAACATTTATTAGGTCATGGGCTTTTGTGTGTAAAACTCACTTCATCAGTTCAGTTGGACTGGAAATGATCGAATCCAAGAGGGGGGTGTGTGTATGTGAAATCAGCCTAAAAGGAAAGGAAGTTATGTTATTAGCAGGACCTGTTAATGAAGTACATTAAGCTGGATGTGTCTCATTTAGTGTGTGATGTAGAAGTGTGAATATCAAAGGTGGGAAAATTTTAATGCCTAAGTTAATGGTGTTAAATTTGTAAATGAATTCCAGTACTGATGTCTTCCTCAGTAACTGGGCAACAAAATTATTTTGTCGAAGAATGGCTACTTTTAAATCCATTATTGAATGTCCAGAGAAGTTAAAATGTTCCCCTACAGGTTTGTGTGTGCCTATTCCGGGTGTCTGATTTGTGTCTATTTAGCCTGTGGTGGAGAGACTGCCCGGTTTGGCCAATGTATATGCCATATACACAAATACATCAGGATGCTTCTTGTTCTCAATTGGGGTGGGGCATGGGGTTACAGTGTGATGAGCTGGGACCCCAGTGAGCTTGCTTTCCCTGACAGTCTGGTGCCCTGTGTCCCTGTCTTGTTACGCCCAGTTCCCTAGCCTGTTTGAACCAAGACAAAGGGACAGGGACACACCCCTGAGGCTGCAGACACACACTGTAAACATGAGACCTTTTCCCAGCACTCAAGTACACAGCCCCTCTGAGAGGTGAACCCTAGATAAATGTGTCTTATGCTGTATAGAGATCTGTACAGTGTAAGATGGTGTAATTCACCCCCTTTCTCAACTGGGATGGGGCTGATCAGGCCAACAGGCCTTGTTTAACCCCTGCCTTGCCTGGCCTCCCTCTCACACTCCTACAGTCTCATTATCCTTATTTAATAGTACTGGCCTATAGTGTGACAAATAAGAAGCCACTCATAAGTACAAATGTGCATACAATTTGTGTGATGCTGTGTATCATCAGATAGTATATAATGTCTGAGGTGAATGTTGAGGCACGTTATTTTTATTCCCATTTGAAATTATTTAAAGAAACTCTTGAGTGTGACACCATGCAGCGTGATTGCTAGGTTTCTGGTGAACACTGAGTTAATGCCAGCTCAGCTTGCTCCCTTCCCTTGGACTCTGTTGTTGCTTGGGAAACAGGGCAATACCTCTGGCAACACAGGGGTCTGACTCTGGCTTGACTCCACCAAGTTGAAAAATGTTGTCTTCTTGTCTGCTTTTAACTTATTCTCTTTGTCAGTTCCAAATATTGCTCTGGGAGGAAAATGCTGCTAACTGCTTCCACAGCCTTCCATCTGAGTCATCCAATTGGTGCATATGTTAACAACCCATGCATGCTGGGGGAGTAATGCCTGGAGAAAGACAACTTTTGTGAAAAAAAGTATGTGATCCAAGCTACGTGCAAAGGAGCCAGGGCATTCAGAGAGACCATGGCAACTCCTATGTGCCACATCTGAATATCCCAGGAGAAGAGGAGCTCGGGGTCTGAAAATAGCAGCCTCAGTCTGGGAACTGTGCTTGCTACATGCTCTTAGACACCGTGTCTACACAGCCAAGTTATTTTGAAATAACAGTAGTTTTGACATAAGTTGGACATTGTTTAAATCATCCACATACTGGATATGTCTACACTAGCATTCCCCTTTCGATGGCAGCCACAGTACTTCAAAAGTGCTGCTTTCAATCACGCACGGCTCATCTGCACGGGGTCTTTTTGAAAGGACTCTGCAGTCATCGAAACCCCCTTAACCAAATAGCTGATAGGAATAAGGGGATTTCTATGTTTGCAGGTTCCTTTCAAAAAGGAACCCCACGTAGATGAGCCGTGTACAAGCAAAACGCTGCACTTTCGAAGTGCCACAGTCAGCAACATGCTAATGAGGCGCTGAATATTCATTTCAGTGCCTCATTAGTATTCTTCGATTTGGCCATTGCCATGGCCATTTCAAAGTTATTCCTAAGTATAGACATAGCCAAGTTGGGAAATCCTGGGTTTGAAAGATGAAAGTGTGCAACTCAAATTGTTTTTGACATCCAGTCGATTTCTTTGTTTCATTTTTAGTGTGAGTAAACTTGAAAAGGTTTTTCCATATTTTCAAAAATGGAAGAGTAATCCATAGCACTCTTCCCCAGCTTACAAGTGTATTGGGAAATATTTTATTCAAATCCTCCAAGCTTGAGTTTTCAAAATTCTTTTGCACTTGAATCATATTTTATTTTGAGTGTCTGCTGTTGCAATACTTCTGGCACTGTATCGAAAATTTTGAATGGATTGCTTACTAATTTATGAATGGGGTTGCTAGACAAGTTGTCTGGAAAATAGCGGATAGCAGACTCGGTGGAGCTGTGCTGCCCTGCCCTGAGCCGCGCGCCAAGTGCCGAAGCCTTAGCGTCATCTCCCTCCAGCCTCGGGCCCATTTGCCTCCCACTGAACCTTGACCCCTGCTGGGCTGACACCAGCCCAGCCACAGGCTCCAACAGCTGGTTCCAGACCCATGCTGGACATGGCCCGGGCCCCATGGGCGCCAGCTCTACCCTGAATGGGCTGCAGGCATGGCTCCAGAGCTGCAGACACAGAGCTACGGACACAATGGGGTGCCGGACACTGTGCAGGCCCCAGCCCTACCCAGAGGTTGACTGCTGTCAAAGTTTGACTCAGACTCACAATTTATCAGACCACTCTGTTTTATTAGCAAAGCCGCTCTGCTAATACATTTAGAAGTGAGCCCCCCGAGTGGGGCTTGTGTCTCTTAATTTATACAGTTTTTTGGAGAACAAGTTACAGAGAAGTTACAGACAAAAGAAGAAAAAGATTTTAGTCACCACCCTTCGAGATCCCTGAGACCAGTCACGTATCTTCAATCACCTGCCACCCTTAACAATCTCCTTTAACAGCTTCCAGTTAACTTAACTAATTGCCCTTCACACCTTCCATTCTGATGCCTGCTTCTTAGACGTGCTGGCTCCATCTTAATTGCTTCTCCATTCAAAAGCTAACTGTCCCTACGTGTGCTCCCTCAGATACTTTGTAACATGTTTTGGCATGCCCTCTCATATACAATGTATCCAGCATGTCCCCTTATACAACGTTATACTTATACAATGTTATTTATACTTCCACACTGCGGACCAGTGAGGCTGATGGCACAGCCCCCACTTGCGGATGCCTGGTGCAGCCCCAGCTGGCCAACTGTGTGAGCCCTGTGCCAGCAGCCAGAACTGCCCACACCAGCCACCTACCCACCTGATCCCTGCGTTGCTGCCTGCCCACCCACCAGCCACTGGGGCCAGCCGCCCACCCGCCAGCCCAAGCTGGGACCAGCCGCCTGAGCCCCGCATTGCTGAGGCTAGTTGCCTTAGTCCCACAAGCCACTTACCCCAGGCCCTCCCCTCCCGCAAATCCAGGCACCACCAGACCTGCCCTCTTACCCCACCTCCCTCCCCTCCCCAAAGCCAAGCTCCCCCAGCCCTCCATCTAACCCCATCCTCCTCCTCCCTTCCCCCCAACCCACACTCCTTTGCAGGAGGCAGCTAGCTCCACATAGGTCTTTGCTCTCAGCCTGCTTTTTATAGCAGCCGCGCCGGGTCTCCCACGTAAAATACCAGGGGCTGAGAGCCGGAAGCAAAGGCCGTCTGTTTCTTGGACTGGGAGAATGAAGTGTGTTGGGGGGGACTAAGTCACCTCACGCCCCCCCTGGAATTTCTTTATGCCCCAGTTTGGGAAACCATGCTGTAGCCTGACTGAGCAGAGCTGCAGTATTCTCTCCTTGACTGCCTCTGTATGGACCACAAGCAACCTGTGACTGTATTTCAAGATATTTGTGGATGTGTAAGATGAGATTTAGCCATCCTTGTTCCTAGTGCATAGGGTCTTACTCCATCCGTTGACCCATTGATTTGGTGCCTTCTTACAGACTAAAGCACGAATCATCCTGAGTAAGAATAGAAGTTTCTGGCCTGTAAAGAGTTCCAAGGCATGAACACAATGTTCATGGTGTGTGAATTCACATTGCAACAGGGGAATGTTTTCATTCGTCTAATAACTGTTTTACTTTCTTTGTCAACTGTTATTTTATATTAGGAATTTTTTAAAAGTTTTTCCTTTGTTTTTGTTAACACTCATCATAAAGCCAAGTCAAGACGCCTCAGAAAGACACAGTGGAGAAAATAAGCAGATCTGCTCCAGTCCAGGCCCAAAGACATGAAATCAGTGTTCATCGGAATGATCGGAAAACCTTTTGCCCGGCCTAAAGCAGTGAGATCATGCACAATATTTTTCCTCCCTTCCATCTTGCTTCGATCGCTCTCTTATTCCAGTCAGAGCCTCTCCTGAGAGAGATTGAGTATCATGCCAAATTTCCTAAGTGTGTATACTGTGGTACAAGTAGCGTAAGTACTTGTCTGGATCATAATCGAAGGCAGAAGAGAGAGGTCTAACTTAGAAAGACATCTCTGCCTTCTACATATTATTATGCACATATAAATTCTGGGAAGCCTGAGGGGACATATTTGGCATCTACCATATGCAGATTCAACATAGAAACTCATTTCTGAGGACTATATACTTGCATACACCCAAACGCATAGAATTCCATTTGGGGAAATAGGGTAGTGACATGCAAGTTCTTCAATGCAGAAATAATCAACTTGAAAATCTAATTTAATATTGAGCAGCAGCCTGCAGGCCATACTGGTTTTGCAGAGCACTGAATTAGATTTATGATTCAATTTCTCCTGGACAACAACAATTAATGTGTAGGCGTACAGGTAGTGGCTAGTTTCAAAAGGGAGCAATACATTCATCTGTGTATTTCATCAACCCACAGTCAAGAGCATATACAGTCCTGCCTGACCTTCAACAACCCCCACTGTGACACTCAAACCAAATGTTCCAGACAGTCACTTCTTCAGTGACGAGCAGAATATAATGAGATGAGAATAGCTGGTTGTGTATTGCCACTGAAATCGCCTGTTCAGAGATTATGACCCAAACTCTCCTCTACTTTACAGCTCCTTTGCATTATATACATGCTAAATTGGCATAGCTAACCACAAGAAAATTCACCTCCTACACTCACACATGACACGACACACACATTACTGATCAATGGTTAGAACTGGGAACATAATATGGGTGATCTGGAAAAGCCAGGCTTTTGCTGCCTCTCAGCAGTCCCAGGCTAGCATAACAGCCTCTTGGGTAACCAGGTACTTGGCCTAATGCATACCAAAGCCAAGTTTGGGAGTAAAGAGGTGACTTATTGCCACTCTGTGTCCCAACACCCTCTGAAGCTGCTCAGTGAAATTCCCTAGCCACAAGTAAAGATCTGGCCTTTGTAACTCTTCTAATGTCAAGGCTGGCAGGCCCCAACTTTGGGTCACTCCTTATTAAAAAATAATGGGTTCACTTCCGATCACAAAGGTATTTTGAAACAAGCAGTCCTTCCCAATGAGGGTCCAGAACTGTTGTCTGGAAAAATGCAACTTTTAGATTGTACACTCCTCTCAAAACAAGCACAGGAAGCTGAGTTCGTTCTGGAGGGGAGGTGAAAGAGACCTGCAGGAATCAATGTATCTGACACTCATTGGGAACCTCACCTGCAGTCTCGGACATTAGGCCCATGAACTGGATGTGCCCGGGGACTGAAAAGCCCTGTGCTCCCCAGAGGTGGTAGTCTCAGGTCAGGATTGTGGTGCCTCTGCCAGAGGCACAGAGGGGAAGCTAACACAATCACTGTACAGACTGAACGTCTCTAGTCCAGCACCCTCAGAAACTGACTGATGCTGAACCAGAGAATTTGCCAGATCACAGGAGGTCGATATAATCTAGCAGCATTACTAACACTTCCACTGCTTACTGGACTCTTAGAAATAACAAGCAGTCCTGTAGCACCTTAAACACTAACAAATGTATTAGGTAATGTGCTTTCGTGAGTAAGAGCCATTTCTTCAGATTATTGGAGTAGGGTTTATGTAGTGGGGCAGGGAGTTACCTGTCACTACTAGAACCAATAGATGAAGCAATTTAAACTAAGTAGGATGTGTCCCATTTCTGCAAATATCACAGGTAGGGAAATGGCCCTTGTAATGCACAAGATAATTGAGATCTCTGTTAAGGCCTAATTTAAATGTGTCAAATTTGCAAATTAATTCCAATTTAGATGTCTCCCTCTGTAATCTTGTGGTAGAAAAATGGCTACTTCTAAATCCATTATTGAATGTCCAGGGAGGTTAAAGTGTTCCCTTATAGGTTTATGTGTATTCCAATTCCTGATATTGGGTTTATGTTCATTCATCCTTTGGCACAGAGATGTTCTCATTTGTCCAATGTACATGGCAGAGGGGCAGTGTCGGCATATGATGGCATATATCACATTAGTGGATGTGCAGGTACACAAGAGCCAGGAATTGTGGCTGTAAACAAACTTTAGGAGACCATGGGGAAACCTAGCCACAAGCTGGTCATCCAGCTAACCAAAATCATGCCACGTTATTGATGTTACTGGACGAGAGATTTCTAGACTAGAGAGGTTCAACCTGTACCTATTCTGGAAATGAATATTTAATTGGAGCCATAACTATTTTTGCACCCTAGTCAAAATGTTATTTATGCACCACCTCTCCTCCAGATTAAAAATGTTTCTAGTTTACTAATTTTTATTTATGTTTACTTCAGAAGAATCCACAAAAATGGTTAATGAGTATAATAATATAACAAAAATATATTTCCATAATATTAGTAACATATTATACATGGACCATTAAAAATAACAATCAATAAATAAAATGTGATTCTTAACAAACAATTAACATAAGTAAAGGAACAGATAATAAATGACAAAATAGTTTTAATGCTTACTGTAAAGTTACTTTATGCACTTACAGTGCAGCAAACCCTTATGTATGGATGTAGGATATGGGGCATGTGCCGCTCTGAAGTGTGGATGATCTGAGGTGGGCTTGGTTAACCTATGCCTGCCTTCATGTGAGTCAGGTATAGTTTGCAGTGCAGAGATACCCTTAATCTTCTCTGCACCCTTTCCTGCTAAACTGCAGTGTGATGTTTCGGGTTCATCCAGGCCAATCAGGGGTTCCGTCTCTGCATGGTAGCTCTGGATATCATTTGACTATGCAGGTTTGGTCTGGTGCTCTGACCTCCACCAGCAGCCCACATGCCTGACCGTGGCATATTTTGTACAACTGTTATTGCTATCAGGTGTAACTAGAGGGGTTCCTCATGGACACGTGGACAATTAAGGACTCCTGTGTCATGTCTTCTGCCCATCAGTCTCAAATTCTCTCCCATCTTCTAAGATGCTGACTCATTCCTCTCTTCAGCCACTGACTTCCACTGAGTAGTTGTCCACGTTGGATGTTATATAAGGTCGCAAACCATACTGCAGTGTATTTGCAAACAGCCTGTTTGTTATTGTATTATGTTTTTTGCAGTTCTGTATTAGGAACAATTTACCAAACCCTTCAAACTTTCTGAAAAGACTGACTCATGCTAGTGACTTAGAAAGATTACGTAATGTCTTGAGACAGCCGTGTGCACCAAATGGCTTTCTCGTGCATTCATGTGTTCCCTTATTCAGTCTTGATCATCTTGTCTGGAATTATTCAGAGGATGCTAAAGTTAGCCTATTTCACGTAGAACTGAAGACTCAATTAACTCATTCACTATAATTAGTGAAAAGTAACACATCTGAAAATAAGTGGCACAGAGATGGTTTGTGTTTTTTGTGGTATGATAGAAAACAAGTGGGTGGACAGTCAGATGGAACTGTAGCTGTGGGGTCAGGGCTACAAGTGGTGTAAATCCACATCACTCCATTGGAGCTACTCCGACTTACGTCATCTGTGCATCTGCGGTGCGGTTGTGATAAGGGTGTAAAAATGATAATTATAGATAATATCAGAGGAAGCTTCTTCTGGCAAGGAGTTGTACAGCTGGAGGCCTGCCAATGCAATTACTGCCTCCCAGACTGATAATCTGAACTTTAGATCTCTCGTTGCTCTGCCCATGTGTAGCTGGCCTGGATGGTCATGGATGGTGGTGATGATGATGTCTCTGTGGTAAATACATCTCAATCTGATTTACAGACTATGGCCCACAGAGCATTTCCTGAGTGTCCACAGAGAGTTAACTAGTCACCAGATACAGTTCTCCTCATTTCTGGGAGATAAATGTATTTTTAGCTTCTTTTAAGGCAGCCAAATACTCTCCTGATGTTAGTCCTTCATGTAAACATTTGCTATAGCTTTTGCAGGGATGTTATTAGGAAGCGAGATTGCATATGTGATCACAATTCAAAAATAATGCATCAATAGCCGCATCTACACGTGCCGCCTACTTCGAAGTAGCGGCGCCAACTTCAAAATAGCGCCCGTCACGGCTACACGTGTTGGGCGCTATTTCGAAGTTAACATCGACGTTAGGCAGCGAGACATCGAAGTCGCTAACCCCATGAGGGGATGGGAATAGCGACCTACTTCGACGTTCAACGTCGAAGTAGGGAACGTGTAGTCATTGCGCGTCCCGCAACATCGAAATTGCGGGGTCCTCCATGGCAGCCATCAGCTGAGGGGTTGAGAGACGCTCTCTCCAGCCCCTGAGCTCGGTGGTGGCCGCGTGGAGCGGCCCCTTAAAGCTCCCCGCCCTCTGCCTTCCTGTGCAGGAAGCTGAGAGAGCGTGCAGGCAGCAGCATTGCCACACGGCTAGCCTGCACGCTCCTCCGCAGCCACAGACACCGACACCCGACGCACTGGCCGCCCGCCAGCCCCCCAAGTGCCCCCAGGGGACCCCCCCCAAGGGAAGCCAGGGCTCCCAGCCCAGCAGCCAAGCGGGCAAGTGGCAGCGGGGCCCCACCTGGACGGAGGCCGAGCTTCGGGACCTGCTGGGGCCCTGGAGCGAGGAGGAGGTGCTCCAGGTAATGGGGAGCAAGAGGTGGAACGCGGATGCGTTCGCTCGGCTGGCCAAGGGCCTGGCTGCCCGGGGTCACCCTGCCCGCACTCCGGATCATGTCCGGAGTAAAGTGAAGGAGCTGCGGCAGGGTTACGCCCGGGCCCGGGATGCGGCCGACCGATCTGGGGCCTCCTCCGTCACTTGACCCTTTTACAGGGAGCTCAAGGACATCCTGGGCCCCCAACACACCTCCTCCCCTCCGGCCACGCTTGATACCTCAGCCGAGGAGCCCCAGCAGGCCCTGGAGGTGGAGTCCGCCCCGGAGGCAAGCCCCGCACCTTGGGGGCCCCCCCAGGAGCCCACCCCCAGGGCACTGGAGGAGGAGGGGGAGTCCTCCTCCAGCGATGCCGGCCTGAGGATCGTCCTGCCATCCAGGAGCTCCAGCCGGGCGTCCGCCCCCCCGGGTGTCCCCCGACCATGGGATTGGACCATCAGGTATGTACCCCCCCGTTGCACACCCCCGGGGTTGAGGGGCGGGGGTAATAGATATGACCAGGGCCCTCCACATACCCAGATGACCATGGCCCCAAGGACAGCAGTGGCATGTCCCTCAGAAGAGTGCATCAGCCCCTGCCCCCGCCCCCAGCACGACAGTGCCATGCCCCATCCCCGGGGCAGGGGGGAGCGGAACCTCTAGGGTCCCCCGGGGGGAGGGGGTGGGACACCCAGCAGCAGCAGCAGCAGCAGCAGCATGTGATGGAGTGGGGGGAGTGCAAATGCGAGACTCAGGCTATATATGAGAAACAAGCAGAATAGCTCCCAGTGGCTAAGGATGATCCTGGGGCTACAGCTGGCAGGTTACACCTCTGCCCTGAACAAAGAGGAGGGAGGAGCCGAGCTGTGTTTGAATCGGGGGCAGCAGTTAGAGGCTAGGGGAAGGGAGAGCTAGAAGGCAGCTAGCCTGAGGAGGGGGAAAGCTACACCCCAGAGGTATTGGACGGGTTGGAAGGACCGTCTCTGACTGCTGTACTGTTGCTTCTGTGAGAAACTGGGCATCTGTTGCCTAATAAACCTCCTGTTGTACCTGCTGAGTGAGAGTCACTCCTGCCAGCGGACGGGGTGCAGTGCAGGGGGACCCCAGAACCCCATCACAGCAGCATCTCCTGCGGACGGGGATGGGGAACCTGCAGCAGAGGGGTGGGGGGGACAAGGGCCACAGCTCGGGGCCCACACTGACGGCTGTCTCCACTCTTCTTCCCCCCCTCCTGTGTTCCGCAGCTGCACCATCGGAAGGACCGGAGAGCGCTGGCGAGGCGTCAGTGGTCCCGGACAGCCCTCCGGGGCCATCACTCCAGGCCAGCCCCTCAGCGGAGGACCGACCAGCCCCACGGCGGGTAGACGGCGGATCCAGCACCACCAGCCGACGGCGACGGACCCCCAGCTGCTGGCCCTCCACGTCAGCAGCTGGAGGTTGCCGAGCAGTGGCTGCGGGTGGAGGAGCGCCGCCTCCAGCTGCAGGAGCGGGCGCTGGCCTGGTGCCAGGAGGCATGGGGGGCCTACATGCGGACCTTCAACCGTATCGCGGACGACCTGGCCCCCCCATGCCGCGCCGGCCACCACTGCGCCCGCCCTGCCTGCTCCACCCGCTGCTCCAGCCGCTGCGCTGTCCGCTGTCGCACCACCACCCGCCACCGAGGGCTCTTCCGCCAAGGGGGACCTGGGGCCAGCTGACACCCGCCGGCCATCTCTGCTGTTCTGCCCAGCCCCGAGCCAGCCCCGGCCAGGGCTGAGGCCGAGGCGGGGATCCCGGCCGCCCACCCCCAGTGCTGGACATTAGGGGGTGTGGGGCCCAGGATGTGGCCCCCCCCTTTGTATATATTCCCCCCAGTTTGATGTTAGTTTGTAAATAGTTTTTATATTTGACCCCTGTTACTATGCTGATCCTTACCCCCCCATGTAAATAGTTCTCCCCTTCCTTGTCTTCCCCTTTTATCTTATCCCTATTTATAATACATATATATAAGTTACATTTTGCCTGTAAATAGTTAGTCTTGTTGATAATAATAATAAGAGTTCTACAGATATTCAAGTTGACGAACAACTGTCTGCTTTTATTTACAAGAAAAGTAGGGGGGGTGTGCTCTTGGGTGCTCTGTGGTGTGGGCGTAGGGGCAGGGAGTGTTGTGGAGGATGGGGGGGCAGTGGGGGGGCCTGCCAGTGTTCACCCCACGGCCTCATCGCAATGGGCCCGCAGGGCCTCCCGGACCCGGGTCCCTTCGGGGTCCACCTGGCAACTGGGGGCAGTGGGTGGCTGCACATCGGCCCTGCCAGCCTCCACAGCCCAGCCCTGAAAGAAGGCCTCCCCCTTGCTCTCCACCAGGTTGTGGAGGGTGCTGCACGCGCCCACAATCTGGGGGATGTTTGTGGGGCCCGCATCAAGGCGGGTGAGGAGACACCTCCAGCACCCTTTGAGGCGGCCAAATGTGTGCTCCGCCACCTGGCGTGCGTGGTTCAGGCGCTGGTTGAAGCGCTCCTGGCTGGCAGACAGATGGCCCGTGTACAGGTGCATGAGCCAGGGCCGGAGGGGGTATGCCGCATCTGCGATGACGCAGAGGGGCATGGTGGTGTCCCCCACAGGGATCTCCCACTGGGGGATGTAGGTCCCCGCCCCCAGCCAGCGGCACAGGCCTGAGTTCTGGAATACCCGGGCGTCGTGGGTGCTGCCAGGCCAGCCCACATAAATGTCCAGGAAATGGCCCCGGCTGTCCACCAAGGCCTGGAGAACCACTGAGTGGTAGCCCTTCCTGTTTAAGTAGCGCCCTCCACTGTGTTCCAGGGTGCGGATGGGGATGTGGGTCCCATCCAGAGCCCCGAAGCAATTGGGGAATCCCAGGGTGGCAAAGCCCACGATGGCGGCATCCGGGTCCCCAAGCCTCATGAGCCTGTGGAGGAGCAGGGCATTGATGGCGCGGACGACCTGCAGGGGAAGCACATGGGAGAGCACCAATGAGGGGTGTGCAGAGTGTGTGTGGCCCTCCCCCACTAGGGCCCCCCTCTCCTCCCCTACCCTGCCAGGGCTGCCTTCCCCTCCCCCCGTGGGTCCTCTAACCTCCATGAGGACAGCCCTGACGGTGGCCTTGCCGACGCCAAACTGCTGGCCCACGGATCGGTAGCTGTCTGGAGTGGCCAGCTTCCAGACAGCGATGCCGTCCCGTTTCTCGACGCTGAGGGCACGCCACATGAAGGTGTCCTGGTGCCTCAGTGCGGGGGTGAGCCACTGGCATAGCTCCAGAAATGTCTGCTGGCTCATGCGAAAGTTCTGGAGCCAGCGGTCGTCGTCCCACTCTCCAAGCACCAGCCGCTCCCACCAGTCGGTGCTGGTGGGGTAGCTCCACAGCCGGAGGAGTGTGCGGCAGGGGGCAGGGTGCTGCAGGGTTGGGGGTTGCGTCCTCCTCCTCTACGGGCAGCTCCTCCTTTGTGGCAAGGAGGTGCTCAGCTGCATCCTGCATGGCATGGAGCAGGGCGAGCACTGCTCCTGCAGGGGCAGCTGTGTGGACCTCTGGCTGCTGCTGCTGCTGCTGGGGGTCCATGACTGCGTCGCCCAAGGTGTGCGTGCCTATGGCTCTGCAAACCGCGTGCTGTGCGGGCTGAGTGTGTCTGGGAGGGGCCCTTTAAGGGAGCGGCTAGCTGTTGCCCCGGAAGTGCTAGTCCGCCCTGTGACCCTGTCTGCAGCTGTGCCTGGCACCCTTATTTCAATGTGTGCTACTTTGGCGTGTACACGTTCCCTCGCAGCGCCTATTTCGATGTGGTGCTGGCCAACGTCAACGTTCCACGTCGACGTTGCCAGCCCTGGAGGACGTGTAGACGTTATTCATCGAAATAAGCTATTTCGATGTAGCGTGCACGTGTAGACGTAGCCAATGAGAGCAGCTCTGTAGGAAAATGTGATGCACACTGAAAGGCTTGATAGAGATAGGCCTAGCTTACTCAAGTAATTTTTTGCTAGTATACTACCATCATTTTTACAATATTTTTATAACAGCAACAGCCCTAATGTAGACAGAGATATACTGCCAAGACATTGCTTTTGCCAATATAGCTTACGTAAATAAAGGAATTTATATAAATTATACTTATAAAAGCATTCTATTCCCCATCCCACCAGTATAGCTATACTGGCACAGCTATTCTGGAAAGTTCTTTGTAGTGTTGGTAAAGCTTAAGACTGGGTCACCGAAATCTCTTTTGAAATGAATAAGGAGGAAAGAGAGATACACACCTGCCTTAGAACTGGAAGGGAGCTTCAGGGGCCATCGAGTCCGGTCCCCTGCACTCGCAGGAGGATCAATCACCACCCTGGCAGGCCTTTTTTTTGTTAATCTATTTGCCCCAGCTCCCTAAAAGCCCCACCTCAAGGACTGAATTCCCAACCCTGGGCTTAGCAGGCCAATGTTCATACTAAGGGGATTTTCTAACTGTAGGTGCAATATATTCTCATGGGCCTTTCTTCTGAGGAAGCAGCCTCATTGTTGGGGTTTATTGCAACCTCAGGCAGAAAGAACTGTGATACCTGGTGTCAAGCAGGTAGGAGACAAAACCATTGGCATAGTGGTTAGGCCCTTCCCCTTAGGAGTGTAATTTCAAGATGAGGGCAAGATATAGCTTTACTCATGCTAACCACTCACAAAAGTCAGGACAAAATCACTCATGAGATCAGTTTAAAACTTGAGATTTTTTAAAAGCAGTATATTTTGGTTCATTTGCTTTATAGTCTGGGACCTTTTGGGCAATCTTAGGTCACTTCTTCATTGTTTTGTCTACAGTCATGAGGATTGGAAACATATTTTTCAAATGAAAGCTGATTCCTATATAATCACAGAACTCCAGGAGCTGGGACTTTAAGGAAAAATACAATCCCTGAATGACTCACAATACAAACACGAGAGTGGGCAACACTGAAGATGCATAAAGGAATGCTTTGCATCTGTGCTAACCTGCATGGCCAGGAACAGTAGTGATTCAAACATGGCTTGAGGATCATGATTTGCAGTCATATATCCTTAATTGCTGGTGAGTTAAGGATACTGATGCATTGGCCTCAAATGCCAATTGCCAAATGCCAATTCTCCAAATGTATTTTTTTCTTTTCCTACTGACATAATTTCTCTGCTTTTCCTGGATTAAGTTTTTGAATAAAAATTCATAAAGCAGCTAAGCCTCTTTTGAAAATTTGGACTTAGGCTCCTAACTCTCTTGGCACTCTTCGAAATGTTTATCCTGATCCAACAGTTCATTATCCACTGCATATCAGAATTTTCCCATGCTACAGCTTTTGTTTATGTCTTCTAAGTGGAGCAAATAAGAGAGAGCTCCTTTAGAATCCAACAAGAACTTACGTTGAGAGCTGGAGAAATAAAGAAGCTTCTCAAATCTACCTTAGCTCTCATTTGCTTGCACAAACAAGACCAAAGCAGATCTGTGGGGGCTCACTTTGAGGAGTGGTACATGCTTCTATAATTTAGATACGCTTCCTGAAAAGAAATCCATAGCCATTTGTTTGCTTGCACTGGAGAATGTAAAATGTCAAAGCCCATTATCAGCACTGGTCCCTGTGTGCACATTTTGTTTCTTTCCCATCTTTTAAAAGTCAAAAGACTGTGCAACAGCGATTGCATCTATACAGTGGTCTTGTCACTGCATGGCAGTATTCATTACTCAACCAGTCCCATAAGATGTGGTTTTGTCTCCTTTGTGACACTTGACCTTTTTTTCTCTTTCCCTTTAGTTTCTTTACTGCCTTAGGCAGAGGACAGCTCCGCAACTTGCTTGCTCTAATCCATGTGTGAACATCAGGCCTTTATAGAAGATGGAACATGAGAGAAGAGCTATGCCAATGATTAGACTGTTCCCCAAATTTTCAACCTCAATTAAAAAGTGGAGCATTCTTTATCTACTCTTTGGAAATGAGTCGTTCAGGATTGTTGGTCTTAAAAACCCGATGGCTCTGCTAGGTGCTTATATGTTGTGTATTTATTATACATGTAAACTATCCTCACTGGCTCTTCTTGTTCCTAGCATGCTGGGCAAGTCTACACAATGGCACTCCATTGGCACCACTGTAGCGCATCTGATGGAGATGCATTATGCTGATAGGAAGGCATCTCCTGCCAACGTAGCACCTGTGTGGACAACATTTAAGTTGATGTAACTTGTAGCACTCGGGGGAGGGGAGGTCTTTTTCATGCCCTTGGGCAGAGTAAGTTACATCAACCTAAGCAGTAGCATTAAACAGCCCTAACATCTCCACCAGCAGTGGAATCTTATCTTTTTGTTCTTTGCCTCTGCATTTTTAGAGTACGCCTGATTACTACTGTTGGAACACAGGTTCATTTCTTGCAGTGTTGGCCTATGAATTTTAAGCTTAGACTCTAACCCTATCAGATGTCCGCTATGGCCAGACCTCACTATGCAAGCAGAGCTCCAACCAACTGTGAATATAGTGATGCTATAAGGAGTCACTGTGAAGCACAAACACTGAGCACTTGTAAATTTTGTCCTAGCTCAGGTAACTGGAGGTGATTCACTTACGTTTGTCTATTGAGAGACGTATCTCAACAAGGTTATCTTGTGGGACTAACTCTGACATCAGTCTCTCTGTAGGGGCTTCCTGCTATACACCTATTACCTGTACTTGGTAGATCAAGCAGAGGTGGACCCTAGTTAAAAGAACTTGATCAGGACCAGGATTAATATTAATAAAACTATGCTATTTGCAGCTCTTGAGACAATTTCTGCAAACCTTATGGCAAAAAGAAACAGTACTGAGATTGAGGTTTCTTTCTCAAATTTATAGCTGTGCTCTTTAATTTTAAAAGACATTTGATCTGACAGTCCTGCATGCCCAAAATATTTCTCTTTTACAGAAGCTGGATTGCCTGCTGAACAGTCTATTAATGCTCCTGTTAATTACTTTTTCCTTTTCTTTTCTTCTTCCTCATCCCATGAACCCTGATTTCCACTGTCTACATATATATAGTCTTCTTTAACATCAGTGTCTGGGGAGAGAGACACAAAAGGCTGTAGCTGTTGGAACTTTTAATACAACAAAAACCAGTGTTTTCTTGCAAGAAAACAACTTGACACCCTGCAAACACAGGGTAATAGGCTGAAAGAATGGGAAGAGGGAGTATTATTGAGCAACAACTCTAAGGGGAGTGGTGAGGTGTTGGCTCTGTTCCACAGTTCCTTTTCTTGCAGCAGACTGTACCGAGCTGGCTCTTACAGATAGAAATACGGACCAATTGGTGTATTTAGCATGTTCTCCTTCGCTGGGTTGGGATGGTGTGTACAGTGTGGTTTTTGCTTTGGCAAACCTGCACAGATCTTATCCATCAGTGACTTTGAGAATACTGTTTGTCTCCTAGAGACCAAGCCATGAGCATCAGAGCACCGTGAGCATCAAGACTACACCAGCAGTCCAGCACAGTTTTGTCTCCTATCTGATTGATGTGTGGTGGTTCTGGCAGTACACCTGGCCAAAAGTTAATTCCAATCAGAGATCATGGGCTGGACTGGATCAGTTCTGTACTTCCAAAAATAAAAGAGGAGTGGCCTTTCTCCCTCTCAGCAGGCCAGAGTTGTGATGTTAAAGGACTTCAGCTTCACAAAGGGTTTACGCTTTTGGGGGAGAGCTGGCAACAGAAGAACCATTTCTGCCTCTTTGAGACAGTGGTGGGATGTAGGGATACTGCAAATACAGATGTTTGTGGTAAGCTGGATGCCCTGTTCACAAATCTACTTGACTCATGTCATGCAAGGTCTGAAATGGGGGATCATGGAACTTAACAAGACCCCAAGTAAGGGGAATAATGTGAGGCTATACCAGACATCATAAAAGAAGAAACAACTTTGGGGAAACCTGTTGCAGGAGAGATATCAGAGATGCTGAATAGGGCTCATTTTGCCAGATTAAAAGATGTGCTGCAGCAGCGTTCTTGATTGGTTAGAAAGCCTAGAACCCAAAGCACAGGAAATCTGCTCAGGGGACAAGCAGAAGAGCTGCTTCTGCAGAAGTTATGAAAGCTGCCTGTGCTGGTTCAGACCTGTGAAATGCTGGCAACGGAAGAGCTGTTATCCTACCAGTTTATAATTCCCGTCTCAGTTATCATTTTATTTTATCTAAGTAATGACAAAGCCTCTGACTGCGAAGGGTGGCCCAATATGTTCTCTAAGTGGCTTTTGGACATATCTGGTAATGATTTTTGTTATGCATTTCTGGAATGTATTCAGGCAAACGAGCTGCCTCTCTGCTACTGCTTGAGAAAGGCGATCTGTACGTTAAGGAGCTGAAGACCCATCTCTTTACTTTGCCCCAATTACAAGATATTGTTAAAAACCCTGGCAAATTGTTAAAGGAAAAAAAATTTGCATGGATTCAGCAGCACAGTGTGATCCACCTCACTGCATTGTAGATCCAATCTGGGGAAAATTCTTTTTAATCAGATATGATTTTACTGTTTGCAGACTTAGTGTTGTGCTCACTTCAGTACATCTGGAAAAAGCCCTTATGGGGTTAGTCAGAAATATTTGCTTGGAATTCAACCTCTTACATCACATTATTGTATCACAATGTAGGTAGTTGTTTTAAAGATCAATACAGGTCTTGGCCAGTGTCTCACTGTTGAGAGATGCACTGTCTGGCAAGCTGTGCTCAAGCACTGGATCTCTAATGCACTTGTCAATGAGCTTCTTGGGTGAATTTTCTCTGCCAGGTGTGCCTGCTGCCTATTGAACTATCTGATCATCAGGGTAATGATGCCACTTCAAAAAAAAAATCACAGAGTGACGTGCAGGCTCTCTGCAAACAGGCCCAGAGATAGCTCATTCTATCTGCTCAAATAGGGCTAACAATGATTCCTTGTAAGAGGTTCTTGGCAGGGTGGTGGCTCTCCATCTATTCCCCACGGTAAGGGGTGGGGGTGCTCTTTGGGCACGATCAACTTATGAATGAAACCCAGGAGGAGCCATGGAAAAATGAAGAATGGTTCCAAACTGATGCTGGCTCATGCTGGGGCTCTTCGAATGGAAAACCTTTAAGTTGTCTGCTAATAATTCAACTGCTTCCCAGTTGGGGCAGTTTAGGGCATGTAGGCCATCCTCCAGGAGCTGCTAGGAGAGACACAAAAGCACATTACTCTTTTTGTAATGTTTATTACTGATTAAAGTCTACTTTGCCAGGTTTGAGATTGGCTAAAGAAATGCAGGAGCTGATTGATCTCGTTGCTAGGATGGCAGGATTTCACCTGCAGCCCGTTCTGTTCTTTTTGCCTTTTTTTTTCTTTCTGGTGTGCTGATGGGGAGCTGGGTTCTGTTTTAAACACACTTACTTCAGCTGGATAACTGGGTGGGAGAGCAAGAATTTGCACCCTTCTTTAAATGGAATCTTCTGAATGCTCAGAAAACCAGGAACTGTGCTCTGATTGAAGAGAGACCCCACCGCACACAGCTGGTGGCATTCAGGAGAACATTGAGGGCTTATCTATATTTGCCGAAAGATTGACACACTGTGGCTGATCTTTCAGAGTTTGATTTTATGTGTCCTGTGAAGACATGGCAAAATTGACCTCTCTGGGCTCGGCCATCAACTCCTGTACTCCATGTTATCGCGCTGAATAAGTGATGTTGATGGGAGACTAGAGAGCTTGGACTTCACTAGGGAAATAAGTCAATTCTGATACGTTAATGCCGGAGCTAGAATTGCATATCTCCAATTGACTTATTTCCCTAGTATAGCCTTAACCTGAGTTTTTTACTGTTCTCTTGCCTTCTTTGGTTTCTTACCTTAGAGTTTGTGTTGCTATTTTTACTCAAGCTGCACTAGCAAAGCTATCTCAGGTGAATGACTTTGATCTGTTTAGGCTGGAAGTCTGAAGGAAGTCATTGCTGTTCAGACAGGGATCAGATCATTTCTAGGGGGGTATCGTAGCAGAGGGAGGATGCTGTTTTTCCTTCATTGGTTCACTCTTCCTCGGTGTTCATGTGGGGCACTGGAATGGAAGTGATTAGGGCACTTGCCAGGGACTATGGAGACCTAAGGTTCAATTTCTTGCTCTTCCTCAGACTTCCTGTGTGCCCTTGGGCAAGTCGTTGAGGCCCAGACCCTCAATGAGAGGGGCACCTAACTCTCACTGATTTGAATGGGGGGAGTTAGCCATCTAAATATCTTTGAGCCTCTGGGGCTTAGTCTCTCTGTGCCTCAGTTCCCCACCTGTTAATTGGGACAGTAGCACTTCCTGACCTCACAGCAGAGTAATGATAATAAATATACAAAAGACTGAGATGCTCAGATTCTGTCATAATGAGGACTGTATATGTATCATAGAAGGGGAAAAAACAGTTTGTGGTGATATAATATTACAGCATCATCCATTGCTGTAAGATTTGCTTTCTACTTTTGTGAGAATATATTTGTTCCTCTTGGCAGAAAGCTGTTTGAAGCCACCTTTATTAGCAGCAGGGGAGAAAGCCCAGAATCACAGTCAGAATACTTCACAGTTTTGTTTTGTTTTGTTTTGATTGTCCATGCTTCTTTCTTCCTTCCTTCTGAAAGTGGGTGATACACACACGTTTTATACTTAGCCTCAAAAGTCCTGCATTTGTAAAAGAAAAATTAAGCAGGAGCTCTGAGATACAGGGCATATTTCAAGTGTAAATCATAACTAGAATCTACGCCAAGTATGCATTTTGTACATGAATAACTTGGCAACATTTCAGATGACCTTCCTGGTTTGTGAAAGTGGTTAATCGACAGTACATCTGTAATGGCTGGTTTACAGGCCTGTTCTGTGTAGAGTCTTTACAGCTTTTTAAAGCTTAGTATTTTTCACATACCTGTTAAAATAAGTTGTCTTTCAAAATAATGTGTCTTAATATCTGACACACCAGCAGAGGTGAGTGAGTGTCTGAGAGAGGGGGCTTGTCTACACTTCAGCAATCAACCTGGTCAGGGTCAGTCTTCCAGCGTTTGATTTTGCATGTTTGATAAAGACATGCAAAATCAATCTTTCTGGGGTCAGCAGTTGACCTTCCTGTGAGTAGTTGATGTTCCTGTCAACCTTCCTAGTAAAGAAGGTCAAATAAGTCGATTTCCGATATGTCAGTTATAGCTGCCCAATTGCCTTAGCTAGAATTGCATATCTGAATTCCACTTTCATGTCTAATTTAGACCTGCCTGAAGAGTGGGTGAGAGGAAACGGGTTAATGGAGAGGAGGCAATGAATGTGGTTATGGCATGATGGGGGATGGGTGGAAATGAACAGTTACAGGGTTTGATGGAATGAAAGGGAGTGGGAGAAACTGTGCTCATAGACCCTGATTCAGGAAAGCACCTAAGCACATGCCTGAGTGCTTTCCTGAATAGCGATGTTTTCCTAAATTGCCTTTTAGTTTCAGACTCTTTCTGTAGCAGTTCTTTGTTTCACTCACAGAAGAGGAAAGAGGGGAGCACAGAATGGTGTTGTTCTATTATGAGTCTCTCTTTTACACTAGTCTCTTATTCATACTTTTCCACACTTCACTCACTCTTTTGACATCCTGGGCACTGCGAAGATGTTGACAGTTCATTGAAAACAGTAACACATCTTTGTCAAGCTGTTACAGCTAGCTCATTGTATGAAGTGGACTTGAACCTGGGATCTCGGGAGCTTAGTGCAGGAATGTCAACAGAGTTTCAGCTGAAATCTAGGTCTCAGCTAAGGCTGTAAGGAGATTTGTTCTTTTTCTCTTTAAGGCCGCGTCTACACATGCACGCTACTTCGAAGTAGCGGCGCCAACTTCGAAATAGCGCCCGTCACAGCTACACATGTTGGGCGCTATTTCGAAGTTGAAATTGATGTTAGGTGGCGAGACGTCGAAGTCGCTAACCCCATGAAGGGATGGGAATAGCGCCCTACTTCGAAGTTGAACGTCGAAGTAGGGCACGTGTAGACGATCTGCGTCCCGCAACATTGAAATAGCGGGGTCCGCCATGGCGGCCATCAGCTGAGGGGTTGAGAGACGCTCTCTTTCCAGCCCCTGCGGGGCTCTATGGTCACCGTGTGCAGCAGCCCTTAGCCCAGGGCTTCTGGCTGCTGCTGCTGCAGCTGGGGATCCATGCTGCATGCACAGGGTCTGCAACCAGTTGTTGGCTCTGTGGATCTTGTGTTGTTTAGTGCAACTGTGTCTGGGAGGGGCCCTTTAAGGGAGCGGCTTGCTGTTGAGTCCGCCCTGTGACCCTGTCTGCAGCTGTTCCTGGCACCCGTATTTTTATGTGTGCTACTTTGGCGTGTAGACATTCCCTCACAGCGCCTATTTCGATGTGGTGCTGCCCAACGTCGAAGTTGAACATCGACGTTGCCAGCCCTGGAGGACGTGTAGAGGTTATTCATCGAAATAGCCTATTTCGATGTCGCTACATCGAAATAAGCTACTTCGATGTAGGGTTCACGTGTAGACGTAGCTTAAGTGGTCTAGGTGCCATTACATGGGGGTATTGAACCACACCCAGTAGGTGTGTGGGTTACATACTTCCCCTAGCTGAGGAAGTGCATCCCAAGCTTCAGAGACCCAGTTGAAATCCTGGAATCCCCACTTGTAACTGCCCACAGGTGGAAATCAATCTGGGATTTCTGGAGCTTAGTTCAGGAATCTCTACACTTGGAGCAAAAAGCCAGCTGGCTCTCAGCCAAGGCTGAATACTCATTCTTTCTCTTTTGTAAGCATGACAATGAACCACACCCAGGTGTGTGGGTTACACTGTAGTTCAAGCTCCTTTTAATAAACATTACCCTCTGATTTTTCTGCAGTGTCTTCTAACTGCAGTACACTCTTTCATATCTGGCATTCTGCCATCCAGAACTCTCAAATAACCTGCATTTTAAGCATAAGTAAATGTTAGCTACATTTTCCATAAGTAGCGTATAGTGAAAGTAAATACAAATAAATATAACAAATACAGTATGTTACTGTGTACAGTACTGCTGTTGTTGGTAAATAAAGTATACTGCATACATTTGTTTGTTTCTTAATATCTAAATCTTGTCTTTCTTTAGTGTTATGCATTACTAGGTATACCTCTCAGTTATGCAGAATATTTGACTATCCAGCAACCTCACAGTCCTGGGGCTGATTGGTATGAAAGAGTTTCCTGTACTTACAATAGTTTCCTTAGATCTTCCCGGTGCTCTTAGTCATCAGCCTAGTTTTGACAAACCCAACTATTTCCATATCTTGAGCATATTTTATTGCATCACTCTTTATCGTCACTTGCAGTCCAGAACATTGGTTTCAGCACAACTTGTTGGGGCACTTTGTTAATAATCTCTTTCTACCCGGGGAACTAAACAAAAAAAAACAAAGAGTCCTGTCACACTTTAAAGACTAAGAAAATAATTTATTAGGTGATGAGGTTTCATGGGACAGACCCATGTCTTCAGATCTGGAAAATTCCTTTGCTTTGTTTCCCAACTAGATTTTAATACATGACAGGACTTTACCTCTCACTCCTGGTTATCAAGTTTCCTTGAAAGGGACTTAATCAAAAACTTTCTCCTTTACCCATTAGTTTAACATTGAAATAATTCTACCAGCATAGAGACTTGATTTGCCATCACCAATATTTTGATTGTTTGTCTCCATCCTAGCATACTCATCTAGCTGCCTTAGAAATGTTTTTTTTTGTTTGGTTTTGGTTTTGGTTTGGTTTTTTTTTTGTTGTTGTTTTTTTCCCCCCTCACACTGCTGAGATAAGGCTCACAGGTCCTTATGAGTCCAACAGTTAATCTTGACTCCTCTTTTAAAAGTGAGCACCATATTCTCATCTTCCTCTGAGACCTTCTAAATTACATACTATTGGGCCTGCTCTAAAACTCATTTCCACTGTTTTAACTGGGCTCTGGATCAGGACCGTAGTGAGAAGTTTGATTACTTCATTCTTTAGTTCTCTGAGAGCTCGCTCCTACAACCTGCTTCCAGTGATGCAATGCCCTTCTGTCCCTCTAATATTTGCATTACCTTTTAACACACTCACCTTTGACAATGTCTCGCTTTCTTTATCCATAAAAAGTAATGTCTGTGTGTACACTATCTCCATCTCTCCTACTCTTGACTGTGGTGAAGAACAGGACAAATACACCATTTGGCTTTCCTTCTGTTCATTTTTCCTCTTTGCCTGTAAATGGAGGTGTTTGAAGATTTTCACCATTTTTTAAGATTTGAAAAATGCCCTTGTTCATTTTTAAATATGTATAAAGCAATGCATGACAAATGTTTGCCATGAGCTGCAAGGGCTGCACAATGGGATTGAGGGGTGTTAATGCTAAAGGAAAACTATACTTCCCATAGTTAAACACTTCCTTGCTGGTAGGTGTTTTTAATGCTCATGTGGTTTCAAATGGTATCATTTGAGATTGCTGGGTAAAAAGCTTTCCAACTCTTGTCCAGAAGGCTGCAGAATGGCAAGGCCACTATACATATTGTCTGCAGAGCCAAAAGCCATCCCAGGCCCCGGGGCAAGATGAGGGAGGGCAGCTCCGTGCTCCAGGAGGGGATGGGGTTGGGGCATATCAACCTTGGTGCTGCTCAGACCATAGCACAAGGGCCTCCCTCCAGCTCTCAGAGCTCAGCGGCATGCCTGGCACAGCACTCCAGCAGCAATTCAAAAGGGGACAGGACTCTGGCCACCACCACTGCTGCAGTAAGGCCCAGTGTCAACAGTGCCCTTTGCTCTCCCCTTTCAGCAGAGCTGCATATTGTCATGCCTGCAGGGAGGTGCAGTGGGACAAGTTCCAAGCAACCATTTGCAGGTCAGTGATTGGCTGGCTTGGGGTGACCATGTTTATCTGGCTTTATATGGGCTGGAGATGAGTCCCTGTCAAACCTGTATGCAGCGACCTTTATCTTTGCTTGCTCACATACTAGACCCATGGTAAGGTGCAGAAGAGTTCTTTTTCTTTCTTTGTTCATGCGTTAGCCTCATCAATCACTCATGTCACATTCTGGCCGAAAGCGCCTGTTATAGAAAGAAGGGCTTAAAGAGCGGCTCCAGATCCAGGTGACTCCACGCTGTCCTGCATGCAAAGCTTATGCAGACTGGAGGAGCTGCTTAAAAGGAAAGGAGACAGAGTAGTTCAGTAATGATGGAGGTGGTTGACCTGCCTCCTGGGAAGGAGCTCCACAGGAGCTCCTGCTGTACGAAGCCAAGAAGGACAGCATGGCTGTCTGAAGATTTTTCTTTGGGTTCAGTTCTAGAAGATCTTTGCCTGCTGGAAAGAGTGCAGGCTGGGAAGAAGTGATCCAGAGATGTTGCTGCATTGTACTCTAGGTTGTGGGTCTTATCAGCTTTCCACAGGACCCAGGATTGAAGCCCTGTGCAGAGGGTAGGACTGAGTCTCTACCAACCCCTAAAGAGGAGGTGACTATAGAAGCCTATCCCCAGCCTGGTGAATCTAGTTGAGGGAAAGCCCTGAAACTGGAAGAGCAAAGATCATGCAAATCCGACCCAATGGGAAACGCAGGGCTCCCTGTCTAACCCAGAAGGCTATCCCAGTGTTGGGCTCTTTACATATCCCCTAAAAAGGGTGGAGTTGAACACAAGACCTGGGTGATGCAAGAGATCAGGCCTGCTGCTGGGAATAGGGAGGTAAAAGGGACAGCTGCCTCAGGCGTCAATGATTTAAAGGGGCCTGGGGCTCCCAGCAGGAATGGCAGTGGCTGGAGCTCTGAACCCTTTAAATCACTGTTGGAGCCCAGGCAGTGCGGGCCAGGCAATGTAGAAGGGATGGCTGGGGGGAGGCTAGTCCCCCAGCCCCACCCCTTCTGCCCAAGACCCTGACTCTTCTAGGGGTCCTGATCCAGCCCCCACACACCTGGCTCAGGGGTTGGGGAAGTCTGTTGCCTGCCCTGGGAGAGATCTGTGCAGGGCCAGAGCAGCCATAAGAAGGGGAGGGCCTGTGAGGAGAAGAGCCTGTCATGCCCCTGCCTGTCCCCGGGGCAGTGCCAGCAACGATTATTTTCTTCACAGAGCCATATATACTTCTGCTCTCCACCCCACCACTTAACGTCTTTATATGCAATTGGAGGTGGTTGCGGCTCTGATGCTACAATGCTCCTCCAAAGCGGGATTCCAAGGGCCATCCCTCAGCCACACCATGGCTGCACAAAGGACATGGGCAGAGTAAAGCATGGATGGAGGTGTGCCTGCACAACACCTTGGTTTGATAGGATATTTGGCTTACGGAATGACTTGGCTGAATTATCCCCAATGGGAGGTCCAGCTTCCAGGACCTGACTGTAGAAGCGGCTTCTCCTTGAGGGCTGGGGACATAAGAATAACTGGTTTCATCTAGTAACTTTTTGATCCCATGTTCATGCCAGTAAAAGACAGGTAGGATTAGAGGCTAAAATAGGGAAAGCACATTTTAAAAATTTGTTTAGCTAGATCTCTTTAGATGTCTTCAAGTCACGACGGTCCGAGGAAGTACGTCCCAGAATACTCAAGGACCTGAGTATTTCTGAGCCATTAGCGATTATCCTTGAAAAGTCACAGAAGACAGGTAAGATTACAGAGGACTGGGAAAGGGCAAATATGGTGACTAACTATAAAAAGGAAAATAAGGACAACCTGGGAAATTACAGACCAGTCATCTTAACTTCAGTACCTGAAAAATAAAGGAGCAAATGATTAAGCAGTTTGCAGACATCTGGTAAGTAATGTGATCTGTAACAGTCAATGTGGTTTTGTCAAGCACACGTCATGTCAAATCAACCTAATCGCTTTCTTTGACAGTGTAACAAGCCTGGTGAATGACAGGAAGTGGAAGATGTGCTCTCAGTTGGCTTTACTAAAAGTTTTGATGCTATCTCAGTCTCATATGACCTTCTCATACGCTAGTGAAATACAATCTAGATGGAGCTACTATAAGGAGGGTGCATGACTGGTTATAAAACCATTCCTAGAGAGTTATCATCAGAGGTTCCCAGTCAAGCTGAAATAGCAGATCAAGCGGGGTCTGCAGGGATCAGTTTTGGATCCAGTTCTGTTCAATATCATCAGTGATTTAGATAATGGCGTAGAGAGTGTACTTATAAAGTTTGTGAATGATCCCAAGCTGAGTGGAATTGCAAGTGGTGATTAAAGATTTAGAAAACATGACCTCTGTGAAAAGATTGAAAAAAAATGGTTTCTTTCCCCTTGCGACAACAAGACCAAGGGCACAGGGGGTGGGGCATGATGAAAGTTTTCAAGTACATAAAAAGCTGTTTGTTACAAGGAGGAGGGAGAAAAATTGTTCTCCTGATGATAGGACAAGAAACAGAGAGCTTATATTGCAGAAACGGAAGTTGCATTTGACATCAGGAAAATCTTCCTAAATATCAGGATGGTTAGGCACTGGAATAAATTGCCTGGGAGGTCATAGAATCTCCCTCATGTCAAACTTTTAAGAGACAAACACCTGTCAGGGATAGTCTAGATAATACGTACTCCTGCCATGAGTAAAGGAGACAGGACTAGAAGACCTATCAAAGTCCATTCAGTCCTACAATTCAAAAATTCATGGATGTCAAAGGGTGATTTCCCCTTCCCCCATTAACTTGTGTGGGTTTTGGACCAGACTTGAAGGTCTAGATCTTCAAAGATATTTAGGCTTATAACTACCATTGATATTAATGAGGTAATTGATATTAATTAGCTTTGAGGAGCTGGGCCTAAGTAACTGCCTGAAATTGTAATGCTAGTGTGATTTTTTTTTTGCCCCTCCCTGTTGCTGAATTTTCCTTTGGCAGCAATCTTTGCCTGAAATAACTGAGTTGTTCTGTGCAGTAAGAGTTGAGGCACCAAGGAAGATCTGAAATTTTTCCACCCCATAAGGTCAAGTGCCAGGTGTGGGAAATATGCCACAGGATAAGGCCCAGTCTACACTAGGGATAAAAGTCAATCTCAGACACGCAGTTCATAGCTAGAGTTGACATACTGGGATTGACTTTGTTCCCTGGTGTAGATCAGAGATCTTGAGGCTCGCATTGATGTTCCTTATTCCACAAGCCAAGCCCAGGGAGATTGATTTTGCTGCATCTTCTGTGACATGGCAAAATTCAACTCCGGCGGATCAATCGTGGCATGTCAAACCTACAGTAAGTATAGACATACTCTAGCACACTTCTGAATCTCTTTAAAACTCAGCCTGTGAGCTAATAGCAGAGTTACAGGTGAGGTTTTTACTGGACACTAGCAGAACTCTGTCCCTGTAACTTCATTTTTCCACCAATGGAAAACTAACTGCAGCTCTGGAGAAAGGCAGCAAGGTTCAGGCTGCACTGAAAATGTTTCCTGCCAGAAGTCTCCACTCATTTACTTTCTGCTGTATTCTAGTTAGTTTTTTTTTTCTCTGTACTCTCTGAGGGCTGGGTCCAATTATGGGAGTGGTAGAAAGGTGTATTATCTTTACTTCAGGTGCCATGGTGAGGCTGGAGTGGTCTGTGCATGCTGAGACAGTCAATAATACAACCCTGGCATAAAGGGAGTATAAATGGCCTATGTGGGAAAGGGGGGAGATGTAAGTCAAAAATATATCCTTTATTTGAAAAATAGTGAGCTAGTGTGGGTGGAGGAAAGAGTGTCTTAGAAGGGGTGTAGCCACATTCCCATCACAAAAGTCATCAGCATCAACACACCCAACCAGTCAGTAAACACCAAGACTAATCAACAGAAGTCAGGGAAATAGTGAGGACTGAGCCAGAGCAAATACCAGCCCAGTTACTACCTACTCAGCTGTGGCCTCTGCAGCACTTCACTGTTAACCAGAAAATATCAAAGCCTTTGTATCTGCACAAGCCTGAAACAAATATGCCAAGTACACAGACTTCAGCTGCTTCCCTTTGGGCATGGCAATACACAGTGCAGTGCAAGGTAGATAAGTGGTTCCTAACTTCCAGTAATGCGGCTCACTTCAATGAGACAAACAATTCCACAGCACACCCACTTTTTTCAGCTGAAACGATTGCTCAGAAATGTCACGTTTAGTTACATTACTGGCCTGACAGTCTCATTAGAGAGGCTTGCAACACAGCAGTGCATACAAAAAGATAAACAAGGCTCAAATGCATTAATGTTTCAGATCCACCACAGAATACACAGTCTTAGAGAGCACAGAGACATTTTCAAAATCTGCTCAATGCCATGCTGGGGTTGTTGAGTAAACAGGTAACCACAAAAAATTTAAGCAACTACTTAATTACTTGAAGGTAGGGGAGGTGGCTCCAGAAAGCAGAATCACACAGAATCATAGGGCTGGAAGGGACCTCAGGAGGTCATATAGTCCAGCCCCCTACTTCAAGCAGGATCAACCCCCACAAAGTCATCCCAGTCAGGACCTTGTCAAGCCAGGACTTAAAAACCTTGAGGGATGGAGAATCCACCACCTCTCTAGGCAGCACATTCCAGTGCTTCACCACCCTCCTGGTGAAGTAGTTTTTCCTAATATCTAACCTACATCTCTCCCTCTTCAACTTCAGACCATTTCTCCTTGTTCTGCCATCTGAATCCACTGAGAACAGTTTCTTACCCTCCTCTTTAGAGCTCCCCTTCAGGAAGCTGAAGGCTGGTATTAAATCACTCCTAAGTCTTCTCTTCTGTAAACTAAATAAGCCCAAATCCCTCAGCATATCTTCATAGGTCATGTGCTCCAGCCCCTTAATCATTTTTTTTGCCCTCCGCTGAACCTGCTCCAGCACATCCTCATCCTTTTTATACTGGGGGACCCAAAACTGGACACAATATTCCAGATGCAGCATCACCAGTGCCGAATAGAAGGGAAGAACCACTTCTCTAGATCTGCTCAAAGTGCTCCTCCTAATGCACCCTCATATGCCGTTAGCCTTCTTGGCTACAAGGGCACACTGTTTACTCATATGCAGCCTTTCATCCACCCTAACCCCTAGGCCCCTTTCTGTCATACTGCTGCTGTGCCAGTCAGTCCCCAGCCTATAAAAATGCTTGGGATTCTTCCTCCCCAGGTGCAGGACTCTACACTTCTCCTTGCTGAACCACATCAGATTTCTTTTGGCCCAGTCCTCCAATTTATCCAGGTCACGCTGAATTCTCTCTCTACCCTCTAACATATCTACCTCTCCTTCTAGTTTTATGTCATCCGCAAACTTTCTGAGGGTGCAATCCAGTCCCTTATCCAGGTCATTAATAATGATGGTGAACAACACCAGCCCCAAAACCGAGCCTTGCGGCACTCTGCTTGAAACCGACCGCCATCCAGATATTGAGCCATTGCTCACTACCCTTTGGGCCCGACCTTCAAGCCAGCTTTCTATCCATCTTACAGTCCAAGGATCCAAACCATATTTCCTTAACTTATGGACTAGAATATTGTGGGATACCAGATCAAAAGCTGTGCTGAAGTCAAGGTATATCACATCCACTGACTTCCCCATGTCCACAGAGCCTGTTACCTTGTCATAGAAGCTAATCACATTGGTCAGGCAGGACTTGCCCTGGCAAATCCACATTGGCTACTTTTGATCACTTTCCCCTCTTCCAAGTGCTCCAAAATGGATTCATTGAGGATCCCCTTCATTATTTTCCCAGGGATTGAGGTAAGGCTGACTGGTCTATATTTCCCTGGATTGTTCTTCTTTCCTTTTTTAAAGATGGGCACTATGTTTGCCTTTTTCCTGTCATCCAGTATCTCCCCAGATCTCCAAGAGTCTTCGAAGATAATGGCCAAAGGTTGAGCAATGACCACTGCCAATTCCCTCAGTACCCTCAACTACAATAAATCCAGACCCATGGATTTGTGTACGTGTAGATTTTCTAGATATCTCAGAACTTGTTCCTTCCCCACAGATGGCTGCCCTCCACCTTCCCATACTGCATTGTCTAGGACCACTGTGTGGGAGTTAACTTTGTCTGTTAAACCATGCCCCAGCTCCATTAGGCTCCAGTCCTCCCTTTCTGCCCTTTGTCAGGGTCAGCATTTGTCCTGCAGGGTCAGCATTTCCCTTCACCACAGCTCTGCAAAGAGCCACCACGAGGGGAAGCTGATGAAATATCGTGGCACACTTGGACAGTTCTCATGGCACAACAGCTGAAAACCAATGGAACAGAGGGGAGCAAGCATTCAATATCCTAGCAATTCTCTAGTACCAAAGATATTGGAGCTACTGTAAGGTAGGCGCATAACTGGTTGGCTGACCATTCCCAGAGAACAGTATTGAATGGTTCACAGTCATGCTGGAAGGGCATTGACAAGTGGGATTCTGCAGGGATCCATACTTGATTCAGTTCTGTTCAATATCTTCATCCATTATTTATATACTGGCACAGACAGCACACTTATAAAGGTTACAGAAGATACCAACCTGGGAACGGTTGCAATGTTCTCGAAAAAAAAGGTTATCATTCAAAGTGACCTGGACAAACTGGAGAAATGGTGTGAGGTAAAAAGGATGAAACTTAATAAGGACAAATGAAAAGTATACCACTTATGAGGGAAGAACACAAAATGGGAAATGACTGTCACACACACATGAAATAGGCAATGACTGTCCACAAAGGAGTGCTTCAGAAAGGGCTACAGGGGTCATAGTGGACCACAAGCTAAAACAAGTCAACTGTGTAATGCTGCTGCAAAAAATCAAACATCATTCTGGGCTGTGTTAGCAAGAATGTCGTAAGCAAGACATGAGAAGTGATTCTTCTGCTCTACTCCATGCTGATTAGGCCTCATCTGAAGTACTGTGTCCAATTCCAGACACAACATTTCAGGAAAGTTTTGGATAAATTGGGGAAAGTCCACAGAGAAGAGCAACAAAAAGGATTAAAGTTCTAGAAAACATGACCTATGAGGGAATGTTGAAAGAATTGTATTTGAGTCTGGAAAAAAGATGACTGAGAGGGAACATGCTGACAGGACAGTTCTGAGATACCTAAAAGGTTGTTACAAGGGGTAAGGGGTATTATTCTCTTTAACTCCTGATGATGGACAAAAAACAATGGGCTTAAATTGTTGCAAGGGAGTTTAAGGTTAGACAGTAGGAAAATCTTAACTGTCAGGATGATTAGCCACTGAAATAAATAGCTTAGCAATCTCCAAAACTGGAGATGTTTAAGAGTGGTTTAGACAAACACCTGTCAGGCATGGCCTAAATGGTGTTTGGTCTTGCCATGAGTGCAGAGGACTGGACCTGATGAGCTCTGGAGGTACCTTCGAGTTCTATGATTCTATGATAAACATAGCAGGGCTCTGGGATGAAAATAAGTTACAATGCACTGGACCACACAAAGGGCATCATCAGACTAGCAAGCCAGGAGCAAATGCAAGATACATGAGCAGCCGTCAGTCACACAAACATAACAGGTTTTATAGCCAAGAACAGTATTATCCATCGGTGTGCAGTATTGCCAACACCATACATACAAAAAAATTATGACAACGTATCATGACTTAGAGACCAAAATAATGAGCTGGGGAAAGGGCAGGTATTTTCTCAGCGTTGGGGTTTCAGGGTGCACTCGGTTCGTGCTTTCAGACTCATTTTCTTCAACCACGAGGAGGTAAAAGACCTCCATTTGAAATTAAGACTGAGACTGCCACAAACTCCCTTGGGCCAGGAGTCAGGGTCTGAAGAAAAATGTCACATGTTGTGATCTGAATGATAAAACCACAAGAGCTGGTGTCAGTAAGTTCGCCACAGCACACATGAAGCCCAGGCTTGCCATTATATTTCAACACTACTCAGGGGAGCTGAGAGACTTCCTTCACCGCTGGGTAAAGGGTGGGGCTGGGGGTATGCAGAACTCAGTACCAACTGGAGCACGCTGAACTGTGCCCTCTGCCTCCCAGGCAGCCCTCACAGCCACCTGGAGTGTACCACCGGGAACTGCAGTGGTGATTTAAAGGCCCAGGGCACCAGCTGCTGCTGCTCCTGTGATAGTAGCAGTGGAGGCTGGGAGCTCTGGGCCCTTCTGAGTAGTTGCGCCCTGAGGAAACTGCCCCTTTTGCCCTGGTTCCTCCCCGACAACTGGCTTGATGCTGCTTTTCTACCCACTGCTTTTGCAAATGCTCCCTTGGTTGTGTACGAAAATGCCATTCTCATGGGTGTTCCCAATTTTGCAGGCCTAGTGGGGACACACCAAATCAAACTATCCTAGGTCAACAGTCAATGAGAAGAAAGGGAGGTTGAGGGGAGAGTTTCTCCCCTCAACCTCCCTCAGTGAGGACGGACAGGTAAGTCAATTGTAGACAAGTTGATTCTAGCTATTGCCATAGCTGGATTTGCATGTCTACAGTTGACTTTAAGGTCTAGTGTGGACCTGGCCTCGTACAGAAGAATTTGAATTCAGTTTGCTAGGATGATTGCCTGTGTGAATTCAAATTTGATTCTAAATTTCAGTTACTGATTGAGCTTAGTTACTGTGGCAGTTAGTGTGTGTGTGAGTGATTGAGCCCCTCTCCCGTGACTCACCAGGTGTAGGAGGGACCAAAGGAGAGAAGGCTTCACAAACCAGAGACTAGTGACCAGCTGGGAGCTGCAAACAGGGGTTCTGCTAACAGGGGAGTTTGCCTGGGAGCTCACCGTGGGTGGGGAGCCCCATAGTATTTGGTCTTTTAAGTTTTGTTTCTCTTCTGCCCTTCAAGGCAGCACTAATATCATCTGAGGGAATTCTTTGAAGAAAGGGAAACATGGATAGTGACAAGTCTACTGAGAAGTCAGCTGGTGTGACCTGCACAGCATATGCCATGTTTGTCTTCGTCCTGCAAGACAGAAGGGATTTCGTATGTACTAACTGCAAGCTGGTCGTCATCTTGGAAGAAAAGATTAGAGGACTTGAGGCACAAATATCAACCCTCCAGGGTTGATCAGAGAAGGTGAAGACTTCCTCAACAGAAGGCAGCATTTAGTTCTGCAGGCACAGCAGGCTGAGCAACCAGTGAGGGCATTACAGAAGAAGGAAGAAAATTGGCAGCATGTAACCTCCAGGAAGAGAAAGCCAGTTCAGATATCTCCAGTTCCATTGGAGGTAAGCAACTGCTTTCAGGCTGTCTGCACGGGTCACACAGTGGAGAATGCTGTGACAGAGAGCTCTAACGGAAGGGATCAGAAGAAGGCCACAGTGACTGGAAGGCATTGGGTGCATAGTCCTAGGGATGGGAGTTCTACAACCACCACCTCCAAGAGAAGAAGATGGGTGGTGGTGGTTGGGGAGTCCCTCCTAAGAGGGACAGAGTCATCCATCTGCCATCCACCCCGGGAATGAATCTCAGGAAGTTTGCTGCTTACCAGGAACTAGAATCCAGGATATGACAGAGAGACTTCCAAAAATCATAAAACCTGTGGATTATTACCCCTTCCTACTTCTCCATGTAGGAACTAATGACACAGCAAAGAATGACCATGAGCAGGTGTCTGCGGATTATGTAACTCTCAGAAGGAAGATCAAGGAATATGGAGTGCAAGTGGTGTGCTCATCCATCCTCCCTGTTGAAGGAAGAGGTCCAGGTAGAGATCGTTGAATAATGGAAGTAAATGTGTGGTTGCGCAGGTGGTGTCGAGAGAGGCATTTGCTTTCTTTTCCCATGGGATTCTGTTTTGGGAATAAGGATTACTAGGAAGAGATGGGATCCACCTAACAAAGAGAGGAAAGAGTGTGTTTGCAGGCGGGCTTGTAAACCTAGTGAGGAGGGCTTTAAACTAGGTTCATTGGAGGATGGTGGCACAAGCCCTGAGGTAAGTGCGGAAGGAGGAAGGAACAACAAAGAAGGACTCCTGGTTCAAAAGGAGAAAGTAGTCCAATTAGCTAACCACATAAGGTTTTTGTACACAAATGCAAAAAGCCTGGGAACCCAACAGGAAGAATTAGAGACCCTGGCACAGTCAATAAAGTACTATATGAAGTGATTGGAATAACAGAGATTTGGTGGGATGACTTGCATGACTGGAGCACTTCCAGGAGAAGGTATAAACTGTTCAGGAAGGATGGGCTGGGAAGAAAAAGAGGAGGAGTTGTGATGTATGTGAGAGACCAGTATGATTGCTCAGAGCTCCAGTACATGGAGGGGGAAAAGGAAGTTGAGAGTCTTTGGTTTAAGCTTAGAGGCATAAGAAACAGAGGTGATGTTAGGGTTCGTGTCTGCTATAGACCACTAGATCGGGTAGATGAAGGAGTTGAGGTTTTCTTCAGACAACTAAGAGAAGATTCCAGATCACAGGCCCTGGTTCTCATGGGAGACTTTAATCACCCAGACATTTGTTTGGAGACCAAGGCTACGTCTACACGTGCAGCCAACATCGAAATAGTCTATTTCGATGAATAACGTCTACACGTCCTCCAGGGCCGGCAACGTCGATGTTCAACTTCGACGTTGCTCAGCCCAACATCAAAATAGGCGCAGCGAGGGAACGTCTACACGTCAAAGTAGCACACATCGAAATAGGGATGCCAGGCACAGCTGCAGACAGGGTCACAGGGTGGACTCAACAGCAAGCCGCTCCCTTAAAGGGCCCCTCCCAGACACAGTTGCACTACACAACACAAGATCCACAGAGCTGACAACTGGTTGCAGACCCTGTGCCTGCAGCATAGATCCCCAGCTGCCGCAGAAGCAGCCAGAAGCCCTGGGCTAAGGGCTGCTGCCCACGGTGACCATAGAGCCCCACAGGGGCTGGAGAGAGAGCATCTCTCAACCCCCCAGCTGATGGCCGCCATGGAGGACCCAGCAATTTCGACGTTGCGGGACGCGGATCGTCTACACGGTCCCTACTTCGACGTTGAACGTCGAAGTAGGGCGCTATTCCTATCTCCTCATGAGGTTAGCGACTTCGACGTCTCGCCGCCTAACGTCGAAGTTAACTTCGAAATAGCGCCCGATGCGTGTAGACGCAACGGGCGCTATGTCGAAGTTGGTGCCGCTACTTCGAAGTAGCGTGCACATGTAGACGCAGCTCAATACAGCAGCACACAGATAATCCAGGATTTTTTGGAGAATGTTGGGAATAACTTCCTGGTACAAATGCTGAAGGAATTGACCAGGGGCTGTGCAGAGCTTGACCTGCTGCTCACAAACAGGGAAGAACTAGTAGGAAAAATAGAAGTGGGTGGCAGCCTGGGCTGCAGCGATCATGAGAGTAGATTTCAGAATTCTAACAAGAGGAAGAAAGGCGAGCAGTAAAATACAGACCCTTGAATTCAGAAAAGCACACTTTGACTCCCTCAGAGAACTCATTGGCAGGATCCCCTGGGAAACTAATATGAAGGGGAAAGGAGTTCAGGAGAACAGGCAGTATTTTAAAGAAGTCTTATTGAAAGCACAGAAACCTTCCTGATTCTTAGTAAGAAAAGCAAATATGGTTGGCAACCAGCTTGGCTTACCAGGGAAATCCTTAGTGAGCTTAAACTCAAAAGGCATGTGTAGAGGTGGAAACTTGGACAGGTGACTAAGGAGGAGTATAAATATATGGCTGGAGAATGCTGTGGAGTAATCAGGAAACTGAAAGCACGATTGAAACTGCAGCTAGCAAGGCTTGTGAAGGGCAACAAGAAGGGCTTCTACAGGTAGTTTAACAATAAGAGGGTTATGAGGGAGGATGTGGGGCCATTACTGGATGAGGGAGGTAACTTGGTGACAGATGATGTGGGAGAGGCTGAAGTACTTATTGCTTTTTTTTACCTCCATCTCCGCAGATAAGGTCAACTCCCAGACTATGTCACTAGGCAATACAGGATGGGAAGGAGGTGAGCAGCCCTTGGCAGGTAAAGAACAGGTTAAGAGCCATTTAGAAAAGCTAGACACACACAAATCCATGGGCCTGAATTTAATGCATCCATGGGTACCGAGGGAATTGGCAGATGCCATTGCAGAGCCTTTGGCCATTATCTTTGAAGACTCATGGAGATCAGCAGAAGTCCCAGATGATTGGAAAAAGGCAAACGTAGTGCCCATCTGTAAAAAGGGAAAGAAGGACAATCCAGGGAACTATAGACCAGTGAGCCTTACTTCAGTCCCTGGAAAAATCATGGAGGGGATCAACAAGCAATCCATTTTGAAGCACTTGGAAGAGGGGAAAGTGATCAAGAGTTGTTAACATGGATTCACCAAGGGCAAGTCATGCCTGACCAATCTGATTAGCTTCTATGATGAGGTAACAGGCTCTATGGACATGGGGAAGTCAGTGGATGTGATATACCTTGACTTCAGCAAAGCTTTTGATACAGTCTTCCACAGCATTCTTGCCCATAAGTTGATGAAGTGTGGATTGGATACACGGACTGTAAGATGGATAGAAAGCTGGCTAGGTGATTGGGCCCAATGGGTAGTGATCAATAACTCAATGTCTGGCTGGCGGTCAGTTTCAAGTGGAGTGCCCCAAGGATCAGTTCTAGGTCCAGTATTATTCAATATCTTTATTAATGACCTGGATGAGAGGATGGATTTCACACTCAGCAAATTTGCAGATGACACTAAGCTAGAGGGAGAGGTAGATATGTTGAAGAGTAGAGATAAGGTCTAGAGTGATGAAGCTGCAAAGTGTGGGGTGAAGAAGGTACAGGAGTGCAGGGTAGAGAAAAAGCTGGGGACTCAAAGGAGTGAGTACAGTACAGTAGTATTTATAGTGTAATAAATATGGTGTAGTGTAGTAAATAATATAGCCTCAAAATAGTGTATCACACAAATATTAATGTAATTAGAATGTCTTAAGGCAACATTATGTTGAGGTCCAATAGTCTGGACATTTTGGTAATCTGGAACCTATCCAGTCCTGGCTGTGCCAGATTAAAGGAATCTTACTGTGTATCTATCTCCAGGGTATCTTTTTATATAGTGGGGGTGGTCTGAGTATCTGCTCTCACATGCCAGTGTTAATCAGGAGTAACTCCACTGAAGTCAGTAGGGTTACACAAGTGTACGTGCAAGGAGAAAAAGATTCTGCATCTGACACTGCTTTCACATGTGAATTCCAGCGTTCTTTAGCTCACTGCAGGTCACATATACCCTTGTTGTGACACCATTGATTTCACTGAGCGTACATCAGACAGTAAACTCTAGCAGAGGTGTCTTTGGAAGGATTATGTGGTTCAAACATTAAAATCCTTTCTCCCTTTCATTCTATATCTAGACATGAATCAAAAAGAACCGCTGTCTATCCCATCCTCTGGTTGCCTTGTACAAAAATTGTTGGGGTATGTTACAGTTAAATAAAGGTCTGGGGAGTGGTCACTATGGCAGAAGGGGGATAGCAGACACCATCCCTATTGATTTATGGTTGTGCGTTGCTACTCTGTCCTCCCTTCCTGGGGCCCTGGGTTAGATAAGCAACAGCTGCACCAAGAATGTAGCTTCTAATGAATACCCCATGTTTAGAGTTATGTGATCTCCCTTCTCCTTCTTTCTGTTCCATTTGTTTCAGGAATATATTCAGGCTCATAGCTTCTCTCCTCACCCACACCCCTGTTAACTGTCGATTCACAGAGTTTGCTGTAAAAACTGCCTGCTTAAGCCAAAATGGCTGTAAGCAGTAAACAAGGGTACGTAGAATAATATTCATCACATAGCTACTGCTGTTCATTATATGGGCATTTATACTACTTAACAAGGGTTGAAAGAGCATTGTAAGAGTTAAGTGTATTTACGTACTAACTTGGATCAAAGGGTGTTCCTGTGGTTAATTTGTTGCTCACCTGAACAGGTCAGGTTCAAGGTGGAATGAGCATCAGCAATAGAGGAGCCCACCTACTTCATCTGCCTCTGCATCCCCCTGCTCTTTTCTTTCTAACAAGAATCTACATAACACCATCAAGTCAGTGCCTTATTATATGTACCTTGTACCTTGCCACCCTAATACGCCAGGAGGGCATGGGGGTATTTTGTCCTATCTGTTATTATTGTAGTGTTGTTTACAGTAAATATATGTAAAAAAAAATAGCATTAATGGGTAGTTATAATAGACCCACCTCCTGTTCTCAGCCTCCAAAGGGCTCCCAGATTACAAAACCACCACCGCTCTGCCGAGCGGCTACGGAGAGCCCAAGCAGTGATTTCACCTGGAAACTCCAAGGAGCTGAGCTGAGCTGAGCTGCAAAAGGGATGTCCAGGATTACCAGATAGCAAGAGCCAAAAATCTGGATGGGGTGGGGATAGAACAGGCACCTATATAAGGTAAAGCCCCAAATACTAGAACGGTCCCCATAAAATCAGGGCATGTGGTTACTTTACAGGGGTCTGTCTCCAGTACCATACAGAAAGTCAGGGGAGCTGGGGAAGACAGCGTATCTAACTTGCCTTTGCTCAAAGCTCAGTGCAGTAAATGTAAGCCATGACTGATATCAATGGACAGTGGACCAAGCTTTGAAATGTGCAGCTACCCAGACTAGCAGGCCAGCTCCCTCACTAGTAGAGAAGAGGAGCAGTAGCTGTAGAATGCACCTTCTAACTCTCCCCTAACCTCCATGCTGATACAGCCAGAGCAAACAGGCTTGCATGAGGAGGGATAGAAGTCTTACCCTACAATTAATTGAATTACTCCATGTTTTTGCATAGCCGCAACACTCTTCTTGCCAATCTGGCTGTCTATGGTATTTACAGGGTGCCAGTCACGATAGCATCTGGCTGCCAGGACTGGGTAAATGTAGGTCTCTATAATCATTTATGCAAATGCTAAACTTTCATGTACCCGTCAGTATTGTGTTCTAAACAAAATGGAAAAAATTCGAGTAAATTTTGTTGATGCTATTAAACTTGGACAACTATCAAAAGTCCAAGAATATTTGGGAAGAGGAGAAATAGTGCTGAGGGGGAGGATAAATGTTAAACATTAGCATCTGCTGTATGAAACTATTACCAGATTGACAAATCGGGGATCTTAAATTACTTGTCCTTTTTAAAGGAAAATGAACTGTTTTTAAAGTTTCAAGATCATCTTGGCTTGCATCAGAAACTGGGAGTGTGCCCCCTTTCTCAGTTTGGATTGTTGTAAATGTAATTGTTCAAAGCACACCATATGGGAGGGAGCAACTGGTGGTTCTCATACATGGCCCTCCAGCAGTCTGGCCAATGCACACGGGCTAGCTCTGCTGATCCCAGCTTATGATAACCATTTGAGATTTGCAATTTCTTGTCAAGCACAAGCCACCTGGCTGTTCTGGGCTAATTCAATGCAGCCTTCGGTCCACTCAGCTTCCCTAACCTGAGTAGAGTAGCAAACATATTTAACATTATGGAAATGAAATAGTAGTATTTGTTGGTATTGCGGGTGTGCCTGTGACCCCAGTCATGGACCTTATGGTGCTAGGCCATATTCCCTGTAAGCTGATTGCTTGGGCGGCCACCCAGGAAAGATTCAAATGCCACCCGACCGATTAGCAGAGTACACACAGCTGCCCACAGTGGGCAGCATGTGTCACTACATATGGGGCACATCTACATGTGCCTCGGCGCACGTAACAAACTTTATTCTTCACACAGAGGGAAGCATTAGAGGGTCATTGACGCTAAGCCTGGTCCATTTGCAGGGAACACAGATCGTCTTGGCTGCAAAGAGTTTATGAGTACATTCGCCATTTCTTGTTTGAGGAGCTTTATATTGAATTTTAATTTGGATTTCTTTCTTAGGACTTGATTGTCATTGCTTCCACTTTCCAGAGGTAATGCCCAATATATGTGGAGATTAATCAAAAATGTTATTATGTTTTTCATAATGGAGGGATCCACTGGTTGTGACAGATCCTCTCTATTTATCGAATCATCCAGTGGGGTTATTAAATTTCCTACCTGGTTTATGTAGTTTCAGGTTTCAGGGTTAGTTCTGCAGGACTTTAGCAGAGGCAGGGTTTTTTTTCCTTTCACTCATCTCCTTCCCCTTCATTCAACCACTTTCTGCCAACTCCTACCCACTTTGCCACTTTGTGTGCCAGAACGGAAATCTCACAGGTTCCCTCCTTCCCCGCCCCAACCCCACCCCATTGAGTTAGAAAGCAGGCAGTTTGCATGCAGAGGAGAGTAAGGGCCATTGCAGCAGCAGATTGGACTGCTTGTCTCCACAGCTACAGACAAGCTGAAACTTCCATGGCTAAGGTTGTAATGCAAAGACAGAATCCTTTTTATTTGTTATTGGCATGGAATAGTAGAGTTCATTGTTCTTGGCAAGGCTCTTTTAATGGGGGAACGCACTGGAATGAAGTTCCGGCACCTTTTTTCTGTTAGAACACCAAAAATATTCTCTCCACCAATCCCGCAGCAGCGCAGGGACCAGGGCATTGAAACTGAACACCCTAATCCCTATGAGGAATCATTAAACTTGAGTTCCGGCAACATTTGCCGAGAAAAAAAGCACTGGTTCTTGGAACAACGTGGGTAAGTAGCAGAGCCAAAGGCAGCCACCTCATGGAATAAGAGCTCAAGAAGCCTAACTTGTACACCAAAAACATTGAGTGGGAATGTAAGAAGAGCATAACTTCAAATGGACTTGCAAGAGAGCAGGGGTAATAAGTGAAGGAGGCCATGGCCAGGTCAAAAGAGGGCAAGATGGTTAGGAAGTTAATCACATTCAGCAGTAGTTCAACTGGCTGGAAACAGATGCAAATGAAGTAGCTCCAACCTCTTGGATAATATTGTTCTGTAAACACAGCAGAGCAATGGTTACATACTTTGTCATTTAACAAAACAGCATGGACGCGCTGTTATCTTTCCCAGTTCTCTGTGGTCATGAGCAGCCTACTTTATACTGGAAAGAAAGGCTATCAACAGGAGGTTAAGATGAGTCTCCTGGGGAGAAGTAGGAAAAGGCATATCACGAGGGGAGGAAGAACTGATTTCTGACAGTGAGGAAAGGTTTACATGTACTTTTCTCAGCCAATAACCAGAGATGAATCCAAACACTGCCCACACACCTCTCCTACTACAGGTTGCCCCTCCAAAAAACATCATTCTCTCATCCAGCAACATCTGTTCCTGGACCAGAAAGCCAGGGCAGGAGGGCAACGAGGGGGCAGCCCTGCAGGGGGACAGCCAGGCCAAGCTGCAGGTGATGTCCCCCCAGCTGCACCCTGCAGGGGACTGGGGCTGGAGTGCTGGCTTCCCTGAGCAGCCCCAACCAAGGCCAGAGTGCTGGGGCTGGGGCCAGGCAGTCAGCTGCAGTGGCAAGCTGCAGCTGGAAAGCCAGGGAGCTGCAGCTGGAGGGCCAGCATGGTGGAGGGGGTGGTTAGGGACAGGCACATTAACCTCCCTGGTGAGCAAACTCCCTCGTTCCGGACCACTGAGGTGCCAAGGGTGCAGGACCAGGGAGGTACAACCTATACTCAAACTTCTTAAACCACCAGGACACTGCACGAGTGTAGCTGCCCTGCACAGGTGTGTGTTGCTCTCTCTTGGTTGCCTAACTTGCCCTGGGGAGTATAATGTGCACATTCTTCCTTTTTCCATCTTTGGCCCACTTAGTAATACACACGTCTGACAAAAATGAAAAATTTTAACATCTCATAGACTAGGATACCAGGGAGGTAATTGTGTTAGGGTTGAAGAAGCTGAAAATCAAATCATGGTCTCTTTCATTGGACTGTGTGCTTTTGAGAATCACTCTCTTTACCAAACCACAGGCGAGAGGAAGATAGATAGACACACATAGTGTCAAGGTCTTAATTTGGACCATATATTTAATTCAGAATTATATTAGATCAAAGAGAAACGGCAAAAGAAGTATGTAGTATGAAGTTCCTCTTCGCAATAGCTCAAGAAGGATTAAAGCAGCTTACATTTCTATCAATCAAAAGAAGAAATCAAAGTGTGATGATAAAGTATAAAGGTTTAATGCACAAGACGGAATATTACCACCATTTTCCTTTCATTATTATAAAAGAGAAGGCTATGTATTAACAGATCTATTCGGGAGAAAAACACTGGTCTATGAGCGTACCTGATTTTTGTGAATCCACACAGCTTCCTCTGGTGAACTCTACATCTAACTCTAAATTTGTGGCCTGAATTACCATAATACTGCTATATATTGGTGTTCCCATAGCTGGTAGAGATAATAATGTGATTTTTGAAAGTTTGTCCATTTAACATTTATCTTAGTTAGTCCCACAAAAGGAATCACCTAAAATACTTGTTCATTATTGCTGTCAAACAGCAGGGGTAGAAAAAAGAAAAAGAGACAGACACCTCAGTACTCAGAAAGCTTTCTCTTGTTCAAGGTTATTGCTGTCCAGAGGGACAGGTTCACAAATGTAGGCCAATTGCAATGAAGGAAGTCATTAACCCTAAGGATGTGTTTGGTCCACATTTTTTGCCCTGATGAACAAGGGAACAGTAGATTTCCATATGAATATCTAGAACTCTGAATATCCCTGCCTTAAAGACAAAACTGAAGAATAATATTTTAAAGTGGAATTTAGTTTGTCTTTGTTTAATGTACCTTTTATTTCTTACTGTAGAGCTCTGGGATTGCAGAAATCATGGGCACAATCATGCTGTTCCTGAGTCCATATGTGTTCTGTCACTGATTTTGATGGCAGTGTGATCAGGCCCTCTGTGTGCACAGCTATATAACATTATTGTATTATGGAGCAACCAAGAGGGTTTACCACTAATATATTGTATTTGTTACGTAATACTGCCTTAATCACTTTACAGCTGGAGGCTGTCAGTGCCATCATACGCTGGTTATCTTTAAAAAGGTATTGCCAAATTAATATGATTCAAAACTTTTATTTAGCGGAAAACAACCTTTTCTATAACCTAGAACCAATAGAAACATTAATTCATTATTTTAAAACACCAGTTGTTTCAGACCAATATACATTTCCTTGCAATGTTTAAAATCTGTACACTGCAGCACTTACAACCGAAAAGTGGGATAAGACAAATTAAAGTGAAACTGTTATCATTGTTTTCTATTAGCCACAAAATGTAGACATTGGAGTAAATAGTGACAAATAAGTAGCATTTTAATAATTATTTCTATCTCATGTATTAAGTTCTACATTGTCTAAGGTGATATTTATAGCATAAGTATGTGTGTGCATGCGTGTGTGCATATGTGTGTGTGTGTGCGTGTGTAATTGCATATAGTTGTTCACTTGCCTGTATTCTTCAAGTGCCAGCACCCTCTGATGTCATACTTCAAACAAACTCATATGGTACGTGGCACAATACTACATGAGTTTTCTATTAAACGGCAGACAAATAGTAAAGCTGTATTATTTGATGTAAATATGATGCTAACTTGGGTCCTCCACATTACATTCATGTAGCCAGCAAGGTTTCCCCAAAATCTAGAAGCGCCACACCATGCTCTCATTCTCTGTCTGCATCGATGCCTCACCACCTCCACCCTTCTTTAACTTCAATGCTACCTCTTAGGGGCACAGATTAAGTCGATTTTGTCAGCCTCCTTTTACTCTTCCCTAACATCTTGCAGGGCTTCACAGAGGTGTTAGGGCAGGGGTCTGCAACCTTTCCATGGTGGAGTGCTGCAATTTGACCTTTTGACCTCCATGTACAGTCCAAATGCTGGTGCTACTTTTAAAAGTCACTAGTAGTCCCCCTTATAACAGCTTCATTAATAAAAAAAAAATTAAAATGCAGAGCTTTAACGTTTAGGTGGTGGTTGGTAGCATTAGCTGGTCTTTGCTTAACCCAAAGGTAGCATGGCTTTGAGAAGCTCCTAGCTGCATGGGGGAGGAAGGGTGGGGCTGAGCTCCCTCCTCGCATGCTGATGAAAATTAGGGAGTCCCAGTGCCCACCTACACCATTCCAAAAAGAAAAAAAATAACCACTGAGGGGGCTGGGACTCACTCCCGCAAGGGTGCAAAATACCCAAAAAAGTTACTTGGGTAAAAGTACAGTTACTTTGCAAAACATGTATTTAAGTAAAAGTCAAAGTATCCTTCTGAAAAATGACTTTGGTAAAAATACAAAGTTGTCACATCTTGATAGTACTCAAGTATCCAGAAGGAAAAAGTAGCCATGCTATGGTTAACCACCTCAGTTATCACAGGGCTCCATTATTTTTTCATATATATTCCCCCCTACTAAATGTGCATACTGTATTATATGTGTGTATTATATTTGGATTTATATTTAAAATCTGGAATTTAAATGTAGTCGTAACCTTCATTTATAAAGCTAAAGAGTGACCAAATTAAATACAGGAGTCGAATTATAGAAATACATTTATTTTGTCCACGTTCTCAAGTGTGCATTTTAGCATTGTAATGATTAATTACAAAAATGCTTGTTCAGCCTTAGAAGTTGATTTTCAAATTATCAGAGTCAAGCCTTAGGGAAAATGGTGCCCTGGGCAAACTTGCAGTTTGGTGACCCTGCCTCCCCATCCTGGGCATGCCCCCCACTGCTTCCCTTGGAAGCTGCTCAGGCCTTTGCTCCTCTGAGTACAGGGCTATCGCCTCTCCCCCTTGCAAGGAGAGTTGTCAAAGTCCTTCTTAGCCAAGCCCTTCCTTTAAAAGCTACATGGGGAATGGATTATTTTAGCTTAAATCAGTTGTGGGGAACCTAAGGCTCAGGGGCGGGGGGCGGATGTAGCCTCTGGCTTGCCTAGATCTGCCCCCGCGAGACTCAGGGCTTCCCCCCAGCACTGAGGAGCCCATGCTGGAGCTTCAACCTCCTGCCATCCCCTCCTGAGGCTGGAGCACACGAAATCTACTAGCCTGGGTCCTCCAAGGCTCTGGTGTGCGAGGGGAATGTATTTCCTCTTCTCAGCTGGGGGCCACAGCCGTGTGAGTTCTGTTTGCTTTGGTTTTTGTTTTTGCTTCTCACTCGTATGTGACCCTGGACTGTGGCCCCTGACCCAAGAAAGGTTCCCTACCTCTGAAATAAGTATTTGCCCCCCAGATATGACACGCGGAGGGCAGCTGCTGGTTTTGAATGGCATCAGATTGTGAAACGAAGCAGTAGGTAAACAAAAAAACTGAGGGACTCACTCGCCACTCAGTGAGTTCTACGTTCACACTTTGAGCTGCTATGCAGAAGCACTGGCAGCTCCCTTGCTGCAGCAGCATCTGCCCCTTATGCCCAGTGCTTGGCCTGCAGCCATGGTGAGCTCCCTGCTATCGGATGGGGGCTGTATCTTGCCCATGGCTCTCCTGCAGCCCTATGACCACTCCTGACTCGCCAGTGGTGCCCTTTCAGATTGTGGTGGGGCTGGGGAAGGCAACTTTAACTGTCATTCCAGAGGGTACTTAGGCACTTGAAATGTCTAGAGTTTGGGGAGATGGGGGGTAATGTTTCCAAATAACTTAGAAATTAGCAGATTTCACAATGTACAGCAATCCTAAATATTTCTATCAGAAATAATTAAAGTGTCTATAGATAAGGGAAAGCAAGAACAATGTGGCTTGAGAACTTAAAGTTAAAATTCTATGATATAAACTTCTGAACTGGATTGGTAGCAAATGGAGGAGTGAATGAATAGTTAAATCAACAAATCATGTCTGGTATTAGGATGTTTATTTTGTATATCTTGACATGTGATACAGTGTTTTTGCTGTTTTGTTGTAGTCATATTGGTGCCTGGATGAGAGCCACAAAGTGAGCAAAGTAATATCTTTAATTGAACCAAATATGGTTGGTGAGAGAAACAACCTTTGGAACTCCTCAGAGCTCTTCTCCAGGTCTGTGGAGCTCAGAAGGGCTAATCTCTCACCAACAAAAGCTGTTTCAAAATATAAAAGGTATTACCTCACTCACCTTGTCTCTCTGTGTTTTAACAGCTTTCAAGCTTGAACTCTGCATTTCAGCTTTCTCTGTCGTTAAAAATTATCAGACCTCCCTCCATAATTTCCCATAACATTGAATATTATAAAAGATACAAAAAGCTTAAAACATATTAAACAAAAGTTGCAAAAAAATACAAAGTGCATTTCACCAAGCCTTTTTATGAGCCAGAACAGCAGGGGTGAAACTGCAGAGGGGATGGGGCAGAGCCCATATTCCCACCAAATTCCTCTGAAACTGCAACTCACAACAGTCACATCTCATCCTTCCAGAGAATGAAGAGGGTTTGCAGGTTAAGATGGGAGCAAAGAAAAATCCTTATTCCTAATCTTGATGCAAGAGTAACACTGTGCTCAAAAATTTCTCAGGTCAGGGGCTTTAGGAGTACAACTTGTAGTGAGAACATAAACAAAACCTGAGGGCGTGGCTAGGTCATCAAGAATGGATTGAAAGATAAATGCGTTTCAGCCATCCAGCCAGACATCACCCACTGCGACTCATTTCCCTAGGGGACTCCTGGGAGAGCTGATTTCAGTAACAGTTATCTCTTCTGCACCCACCCACCTGCCTCACATTGGGGAAGCAGCAGCAGCCCCCCACCTACCCCCAAAAAAGTGAGTGAAACTGCCAAGCCAGCCAGGGAAGCAGGAAGACAGAACCAGCTGCTGTTAGAGGTGGGGCACAATTGAAGGGTTCAAAACTCAAGTGTCATACCCCACTCCCCAGTTCGTACACCAGTCCTCTCCCTCCTCAGTCCACCAGTGAAGCTTAGGAGGAAAAGGGGGTGAGGGTGGACCCAGACCTGCTCCACACTGACACACACCCAGACAGCGGTGTTACTCCAAATCCCAGACAGCCAGCACACAGAGGGAAGCCACTCACATACACACTAATACTCCCCCATACACACTCCAAACCCCAGCCAGCCACAACAGCGAATACACACGCACTTCTTCAACCGCCAGCAACCTCAGCTGCGCACCCTGAGCCTCTTCCGGCACAGCCTGCCCCGCCCTCTTCCCACAGAGCTTCTACAGGAGACCCTCTGTCCCAGGGAGGATGGGGAGCCCCTGCCCTGGGCACCCACCTTGCTGCTTCTCCCACCAAAGTAGAGGAATTACCTGTGCTGCAGCTGCTGTCCTCCCTCCTGGATTTCCCCTCCTACCTAGCTGGCTTGCCTGCAGGTAAAGTCACATGAGACTCTTCTTATGCACCCCCCTCAGCACCTCACCTTGGGCAATAGCCTTGGTCACTAGGGATGGTAGCTACTGCATAGATACTGTCTTTGAATGCAAAGGTGTTGATGCAGCTATTAAAAAGGTTCTTTGGCAGGGTCATCGGGCTTGTTGGTTATTTTTTAAAAAAACTGTCACTCCATGATGATCGGATAATATGCACGTGCAGCTGAGCTTTAGAAAACAGGAATAGTGGCTCCTGGGGTGATGAGAGTAGGGAGTAACAATACTTTGGGAAGTGGTAGGTGTGTAAAAAGTACAGCAGTTTCTAAAAAAAATACTTAAGTGAATGTACAAGTTTCATGAAAATAAATTCCTTGAATAAAGTACGAATCCTGAAAAAATGTACTTGGGTCCTGAAGAACTGTCCCAGATTGAAGTGTCATTGGAGGAGCTTTTGGAACAAATAGATAAACTTTATGTTAACAAATCACTGGGACCGGATGGCATTCATCCAAGGGTTCTGAAAGAACTCAAATGGGAAACTGCAGAACTGTTAACACTAGTTTGTAGCCTGTCCTTTGGATCAGCTTCCATAGCTAATGACTGGAAGATAGCTAATGTGACACCAATATTTAAAAAGGGCTCTAGAGGTGACCCTGGCAATTACAGACCGGTAAGTCTAACATCAGTTCCAGGCAAATTAGTTGAAACAATAGTAAAGAATAAAATTGTCAGGCACGTAGAAGAGCATAATTTGATGGGCAAAAGTCAACGTGGTTTCTGCAGCGGGAAATCATGTCTTACTAATCTGTTTGAGTTCTTTGAAGGGGTTAACAAACATGCAGACAGGGGAGAGCCAGTGGATATAGTATACTTAGATTTCCAGAAAGCCTTTGCCAAGGTACCTCATCAAATGCTCTTATGTAAAGTAAGTTGTCATGGGATAAGAGGGAAGGTCCTTTCATGGACTGAGAACTGGTTAAAAGACAGGAAACAAAGGGTAGGCATGAATGGGAAATGTTCCAAAGGGAGAGGGGTAACTAGTGGTGTCCCCCAAGGGTCAGTCCTAGGACCAATCCTGCACAATTTATTCATAAATGATCTGGAGAAAGGGGTGAGCAGTGAGGTGGCCAAGTTTGCAGATGACACTAAACTGTTCAAGATAGTCAAGACAAAGGCAGACTGTGAAGAACTTCAAAAAGATCTCATCAAACTGAGTGATTGGGCAACAAAATGGCAAATGAAATTTAATGTGGATATGTGTAAGGTAATGCACATTGGAAAAAATAACCCCAAGTATACTTACAATATGATGGGGGCTAATTTAGCTATAACTAATCAGGAAAGGGATCTTGGAGTTAGGGTGGATAGTTCCTTGAAAACATCCACGCAGTGTGCAGAGGCAGTCAAAAAGGCAAACAGAATGTCAGGTATTATTTAAAAAGGGATAGAAAATAAGACAAGGAGTATCTTACTGCCCCTATATATATATCTATGGTAGGCCCACATCTTGAATGCTGTGTACAGATGTGGTCTCCTCACCTAAAAAAAGATATCCTGGCACTGGAAAAGGTTCAGAAAAGGGCAACTAAAATTATTAGGGGCTTAGAACAGGTCTCATATGAGAAGAGGCTAAAAAGTTTGGGACTTTTCAGTTTAGAAAGAGGAGACTGAGGGGGAACATGATAGAGGTATATAAAATTATGACAGGTGTGGAGAGGGTGAATAAGGAGAAGTTATTTACGTGTGCCCATAATACAAGAACTAGAGGACATAACTTAATGGGTAGCAGGTTTAAAACAAATAAAAGAAAGTTCTTCACTTAGCACATAGTTAACCTGTGGAACTCCTTGCCAGAGGAGACTGTGAAAACTAGGATTATAACAGAATTTAAGAAAGAGCTAGATAAATTCATGGAGGTTAGGTCCATAAAAGGCTATTAGCCAAGGGTAGGAATGGTGTCCCTGGCCTCTGATTGTCAGAGGATGGAGATGGATGGCAGGAGACAACTTGTTCAATTGTTGTCTTTGGTCCACCCCCTACGGGGCACCTGGCACTGGCCACTGTTGGCAGATAGGATACTAGGCTGGATGGAACTTTGGTCTGACCCAGTATGGCCATTCTTATGGGTAACGAAGTGCAGGGCAGTGCAGCCTTGAAACCCCATATAGCAGTACCTAGGAGCAGGAACTTTGTCCACTTACTACAACTATACCAGTTCAGAAAAATACAAAGCCCAGGCTATAAATTGAAAATAACTGAGTTCTTTGTCTAGGAAAGCTGAGTTCAAAAACCCAGTTCTGTCTTCCAAGCCAGGGTGCAGCTAGTACTTGCCAAATAAAAGCTGTATAGCATGGTGTATCCCTGCTTACATCCCTACAAATCCTGAACTAGTCCTTCAGCTTGGTGGTTTGCCCATAGGTCTACTAAACCCAGGGGTGGGGGTTCAGTCCCTGAAGGGGGCCATCAAAGACACACAGATTGAAAAAAGGGATGGTGTTTGGCCCTGCTAAAAAGGCAGGGAACTGGATTCCTGAAGTCCCTTCCAGTTCTATAAGAGGTGAGTGATTTGGTGCACACGTTGAAGAGCACTCAGACTAGCACTTCCAACTGCATTTGAAGTTTTAAAAAAAAAATCTCGTTAGTCACTCGCCTGGCTTCCTTTTCCATACAACTCAGCCAGGCACGTTAATTTTAGGGTGTTAATGGCTTTCTTCTCTGCGGGGGAAGCAGCACTTATTTTTTTCTTAATTAAATCTGCTGCCTTTCAGAAACAGCCGATGCTTTGTTGACCCACCAGTTCTGGAAGAGGAGAGAGCAGAGCTCAACCTTAGCCTAAAGCGGGTTTGCTGCTCGAGGATGGCATGGCTACGTCTTCTCACTGAAGACGCCAAGTTTGTAATGTGACGGCGAGAGGGATGCAACGTGCAAGCAACTCCACCTCCTCCTGGCCAGCAGCCAGTGGCGGCAGCCGCCAGAGCGGAGGCGGGGCTGGCTTCGGCCGGTCTTTGTTGTGCACCGAGAGAAAGCAGAGGATGGGCAAAGAGAGAGGCTGTGCTGAGCGAGGCAGGCAGAAATTAGAGCTCTGCCTGAAAGGGTGTCTGTCCTAGGGGCTGGGGCCCAGGCCTGCCTCCTCTTAAGAATTAAGGTATCATCTTTGACTGCTTCCCCTCCCTTGCTCTCTTCGCTGGCTCCGCAGCGGAGTGGCGTGCGCAGTTCCCCGGGGTGCGATGGACGCCTGGCCCGGCCGATTTGAGCAGGGCACTTCAGCGCCGTCAGCCCCTTCCGGGCCCTATTTGTAAATGGATCTGCCGGGCGGCTTCTGGGCAGCGCGGTGCTGGCCGCTCCGGGGGACTGGAGCGGCTCGTGTGACACGTCTTGGCGGTGCCTTGGGGGAGCCCCACGCGTGCACCGCCTGCTGGGGGCAAGCTGACAGGTCTCCTCGCTGCCGAGGGGCTGCCCTGGAGCAAGGGCAACGTAGCTGTGCCAGGGGCGCTCAGGTCTGGCGCAGGGGGGCAGCTGGCGTTTCACCGGCAGACCGCACCAGCCCTTGTGCAACCCCCTCCCCCCCAACATCTCTTGGGTCCGACAAAGGGCCCACAAAGCGGGTTGGGGATCACTTGAGTGCATTGAAATCCGGGCTAGGCAGCCTCCGGCGCCTGGCTGCCAGGGGATCCCAGATCCACCGGGGGGGGGGGTGGCGACCACCATAGGGGCTGGAAGTAGGGGTGCCTCCTTCGGCACCCCCAGCTGGAAGCGGGTTTCATATTTGCAGGCGCACGGATCAGTCGGTGGCTCTCGGCGTGCCGCTGCCAATATTGGGCAGCCCCCTGCCGAGCACCCGGCTCGCTGAGGAACTGGCTGTGGGTTTCCACTGTAAAGCTCTAGCAGCTGGTGGGGGACCTGTCCCCATCCCCCCAAGTCGGGCTCTGAGTGACAGCTCCCCACGCCGCTGCCAGCCAGGTGTTGCCCGCCCACACCACATCCTCTCTCTCTATCTGTCCGAGAGGCGCCGCTCGCTGACATCATGGAAACACCCGCCCTCCCCAGACCGGAGGCCTGCTTGGCCCAGAATAGAGTTTCTCTTTGGTCACCCGTCCTGTCAATCAATGCGATGGCGCCCGCCCGCCCGCGTTGGAACCTTGGAGAGCCGAAGAGCCGGTCTCTCGGCTTCAAGCTCCCGCAGGCATGCAGGTGGCGCCGCCGAGTTTATGATTCAGGTTGCCCTCTCCGCCCACTTCCTTTTATGCTGGCGCCTGCAGGCTGCTTAGAGAGACGGGCTGAGCTGCTTGTGTGTGTGTCCGGGGCGCCGCTGCCTGCGGGCCACGCGCTCAGGTAGGTGCGCGGCTCCCACCCAGCTCTGACCCTGTGGGGGTCGGGGACGCAGCCTGGGTTTGGCACCGCCGCCTGCCCTAGGGGCTCGGCCGGCGCCCGCGGGGCGGAGGGACCTTGTTCCCTCCCTGAACCCTCTGGCGTCCCTCGGGTAGTGGCACTGCTGCCTCGAGGGGTTTGCCCCGGGGGCTGGGGCTGGCGTGGGGTGTTGGTAACCTGGAGTCTAACACCCCAGGAGCCCACGCGCAGGATCAGCTGTGCAGGTGGTTGGGTGTGGCTATACCCCGCCCTGTTGCTCTGTGCCCCCCAGCCGAAGAGCTGGCTTAGCGTCCTGGGAAGAGACGGGCCATGCCTTTGGGGCGTCCCCTACCAGTCGGGAGGGCGAGGGACGCGGCCGCGGGATTGAGAAGGCACCAAGAAAACTTTTGTAACGTCATCGTGGCTTTAAAGACCGCTCGCTACACGCGCGCGTTTCAGTGTGGGGCTTGGGAAATTAGGTGGGGGAGACTCGAGAGAGAAGCGCTGGTCTGGGGGTCAGCTGCTTGTAGGCGGCCTTCATGTCGCTGCTTGGCATTGCCAGATCTGTCACCTTTCCTCTGAGTTTCCGTGCGGATGTCTGAAGAAGGTTTAGAAACTGTTCCTTCTTGCAGACTGCAGCCAACAGCCTAGACTAGTTCCTGGCTTTCTCTAATGCATGGAGAATCTTGACTGTTATTCCAGATAAACATATTAAGGTGGCAGTCTATGTGTATTCTGCCCACTTTAAGGCAGCCTAAAACAGAAATAGGATTTAGCTATCCATCTAGTCATCTCCTGAAATCCATGGAAATCCTTAGATGTGCTAGTACAGTAGAGTATTTATTTTGTTTTTGATTAGAGGGGTTTTAAGTATAATTTTATGTGCTTTGAACTGTGTGCTATTCAATGTTTTCATTATTAGTTGGATTCAGGGTGTTTTATTTGTAGTATTGAAATACACCTAATTCTACACTGATGTATTAAGCATCTGTTTCTAAAACATAAGCCTGTATCAATTACTAAGTCTTCAGGGTTAAGAGGTGAGTTTCTCAGGAGTCATTCAGCAGGGAGCTACTGCAGATTTTCCCCTCTTGCTGTGTGCTTTGGAAAATATAACTGGCTTCTAAATGTAATTTCAGAGATCTTGATATTTTTAAGTGCCTCATTCTCAGCTGATTCGGTGATTCTCTTTAATAGTGTGTGTGTGTGTGTGTGTGTGTGTAAAATATATATAAACCCATAATTTTTCTTCTCTCCTGTCCTCCTCTTTAAGGATCTAGGTTAGTTAAATCCAATTACTTCAGTAAAATTATGAGCCAGCATAATTTCCATCAGGACTTCGAGTCCAAATTAGTAAATGAGCATTTAAGTATTCTGCTGCATGAAGTCCATCTGGTAGTCTGTGCTCACATTTGCTGACTTTCAGTAGTTTGATATTATTCACCATTTGGAATGGGTCCATAAAAGGCTATTCAACAATTCTCATCTCTTCCATGTGTCTCACTTCCTTGTTTTTTTTCTCACTCGCCTAATGATGGCAAGAGTTGCTGTTCATCCTCAGCTTTCCTGAGATGAAGGGATATGGGAGGTAGTTTATATTCATTTAATATTTTCACTGATTAACCACAGATTTTATAATGTAGCTTTGATCCAGCTGAATTTCATCAGAACATATGGGGTTGATTCAGCATTTAAAGCTTAAGAAATACTCAAACAGGAAAACACAGTTCCAATTTCCATGAGCTTTAAAATAATTATTACCATCTGTTGGTTGAAAAATGTAACAATTTTATTTATTTAGCAAATACTTTGTAATTTTTTTTAAAGTTCTTAGTAGAATAATTAAATTCATGTAGGTCTTGTCAAATGTGCTTTAAATAGATTTCAGCAACCAAGTACCAAGAGCAAAATGCCACAAATCCTATCACAGCTTTCCCATGGAGTCTCTCTGGAGCTTTCTATCCAGGCAAGTCTGTCTTTATAGTAGCTGGTCGCTTGCATCAAAAATCACAACAATATTTAGGTTACTCCCAGCCCCAAAGGATAGGTCACTTGCCCCAGGTCACTGGTGCCCCAGATCTCTCACCAAAGACAGCTCTCTTAGTTAATCCTGTTATTGACTAAAGATTTATTAACTGAGAAGAGCAATGAGTTATTTACAAGGTTAAAGCATGTGACACACACACAATGAGGTACAATATCAGCATTCAAAAGGTAATAGAAACTTCTATAATAAGTGAAATCCATATATCCTTTACAGCTAGCCTGGAGCGGGGAGGGTGGTTTGCTTATGCTTAGTGATTCTTGCCCCTTTAGGTTGTATCTGCCCTGCAGTTAGACACCTGGGGTTGGCCTGTGCCAGCAGACTTGGACTAAGGGGATGCTTAATTGTGGCATAAACATTTGGGCTTGTTGGAGCCTAGATCTGGGACCTTGTGAGGAGGGAGGGTCTTAGAGCTCAGGCTGCAGCCCAAGCCTGAATATTTACACTGCAATTATACAGCCCCTTAGCCTGAGTCAGATGGCATGAGCCAGCTGCAGGTGTCTAATTGCAGTGTAGACATATCCTTAGAGTCCAAGCAGCCAGCAATCCAGTTTCTCCTCATCAGACTTTCATCCGTTTGTCCCCAAGCTGATGCGATGAGTTCAAGAACAGATCTCTGCCTGGAGGGGCTGAAGAATGTGATTAACAGGTGAAATCATATAGTGTGGTGTCCTATAACATTAAACACACATGTATCCAGGGCTGTCCCTACACGTACAAAATTCATACCCATGAGGGGCACCACACAATGTGGGGCTCCAAATTGCCCCAACTTTCATGGATCCCTGTGCAGCTGCATACTGCTTATGAACACCAGCTGCTGCCATCCCTCCACCCTGTAGGCTCAGTGCTGGGGTTCTGGCAGCCACACGTGCTCCGGCAGCTCCCATGTCCTGGTCACTCTCCCTGGCTCAGTCCCAGTCCAGCAGCCCTGAGTGCCATGCCCCAGCTGCCCCTCAGGGCTCAACAGCCAGCCCCACTCACTGAGCGGCATAGGGGGCAACCACGCAGCGGGTGGCAGGAGAGAAGTGGCATTTTCCCTTCAAAATGCTGCTTCTCTCTGGCTTGCTGCACAGCCACCTGCTGCTCCTGTGGCACATGCCTCCCTCCCAACCCTGCTCTGGCCTTGCCAACTTTCCCAGACTGGACAGACCGGATGCCATTGCAGTAAATTGTGTGCTGTCCGTCTGGTCTGGATATGTGGTGACCCCTTTTCCCACAGCTTCTACCCTCCCATCCCCTGTGCAGGCTGGCTGCAGGGATGTGTATGAAGAGTGCTGGTGCCCTCACCAGCACAGGAAGGGACGGGCCTGCGCATATCAACTTAACATCCATTCACACAATGCTAACACTTGTTTCCAGCTATGCATTGTTCAGTGTTCAGTGGGCCCTGGGGGCTTTGTCATGAGCTGGCCCTGGGCCTGCCATTGTCACAGGTTATGCCACAGAGAAGGCAGGCCTACTCATTGAGTGAGTTGTTAGTTGGTGGTGCATGTGGGTGCTTGGGGCTGATGCAGAACTAGGCCCAGAACAAGAAGGTCAGAGCTGCAAATTATGAGCTAGCTTACCAAAGACAGGAAACGCTGTGGAGACTGGAGGTGGCAGGGGCGTTATTTAATACAATGATTAACACACAGTTAGTTTTATGAAGCACTCAGCAAGTGCAATGCTACAGATAAATGCTAGATAGTTATTGATATTTGTCTTCTCACTAGAGTTTTGAGTAATTAAAATCATGTATATAATCAGAGTATATTTCTTACAGTAATAGCCCACCCCTGCAAACTTTTGGTGTATTGTATGTAGTTTCATTGCATGCTGTCTAAAGGATAGATTGAAAAGTTGCATAGTGCTGGCAGGCTTAGATTTCATTGATTCTAATTGCAAAAATTAAGTTCTCAGTCACTGAAGTGTTATTAGCAGCTTATATATCAATTAGCTTTTGGGTATGAAGGTTTCTGTTGCTTTGTAGCAATTAACCTTTAGCTAAATTTCAACTTGCTGTGGTGTTCAGTTCAAAGAAGTGCTGTAATGGATATGTTTGCAGCAGGTTATGAAATTACAGCTAGCCTTTTTTCTTAGCAGAAGCTTATTTATATCTGTGGGGATGAATGAAGCCAATGCAAACTTTGCCTTTTTTTTTTCAGTGGCATTTGGATCTGCTGCCTATAAATGTGCTAGTGATAAAGGCCTGGAAACTGCAGTACAATGATGTGTAGTATTTGTGGTGTTGGTTTGTGCACTGTTAGGGTCTTATAATTAGACCCTCTTTTCCATTCATAAACCTTCTTTATACGGGGCTTTGGGGAACATGCCCGATTGTGTGATCTAATGCAGAATTTGATTGGACAAAATGGTAGCACGTGTTCTATTGTGCAGGGTCCTAAAAAATCCATTGCATATGTTACAGATTGTGGTCCACAATATAAGCATTCATTTTAAAAAAGAGTTTGTAAAGAAAAACTTTCAAAGTATGAACAAAATATGATAGCAGTGTTCTATAATTTGCAGGTAGCATGAAATGGTAACTCAGAAATGTGAAATACTCAATGCATTTCAGATTGATAACTCTGGAGCCTAAAGATGACAAATTTATACAGTTTAATTGCAATCCAATGTTGATCATTTTTTAGGTTCCTGTTAATGTACTTATTCCAGCATTCCATACTACTTCTTATGCGTGAAGAAACCAACCTGTCTCCTATGAACCTGCCAAAAGCTTCAGCTTCCCTGATGAATTTTAGGATGTGGTTGCATTTTTGTGATGACCCTGGAAAATTAAAGGTTGGCGATAGCTTGTAAAATATGTTGAATGTAGTAAAAACAGAAGTAATTATTTACATGTAATTCAGGGAAAATACTTTAGCTTTATTTATATTGAAGAAGCAGCTACAGACCTTCCATTCTGTTGTACCAGAGTGGCACAGATTCTAGGGCCAATTTGACATGGAATTCATGGGTCCTTGGCTGCAGACAGCAATCCTACACAGAGAAATGAACAGGACACTCTAAATCATCTCTCCCATTTCTAGCTTCAGTGAATCTGTACCTTGGCATACAACTGCTCAGACTGGAACTAATTGGTTTTTCTTATGAAAAGTTACCATACCAAAACTTGGCTGGCTTGGCAGTTTGTCTGTTTCACAATTCATTCAGTTATGTAATATATATGGTTTGTTTTATATAATGCAGGTGTAAAACCCCCAAATCCTGTGGGTGTTAGGGGTACAATTTTTTTTCCAGATTATGTAGCTTTATAAACTTGCACAACTAACCATTTGTGGTGGAGGCATTGAAATCCCAACATACTACAGAGCTGACGAGGTAAAGAGGAAGCTACAGTAATGAAACAGTAACAGCTCTGGGAGTGGAGGAAGGTGGTGTGTGTGTGTGTGTGTGTGTGTGTGTGTGTGTGTGTGTGTTAATGTACAACCAGCCCAAGAGAGACATTTGATTAAATTAACCTTGAGCACCTTGATTCACTTTTGTTGCTTTATATGGCAAAGAATGAGCGAGAGCAATAAGTATGTTATGAAAACCTAGACAGGACTGAGTGGACAAGATGCCTCTTCCTTAGAGATGCTGCATTTCTGTAACTCCTACTCATTAAGCTTCAGTTCTTAGTCTGCTATTCTTTCAGGGTTCTTGAAGTGGCTGATGAGTCTCTCTAATAATCTTGTAGTTGTGATGTACTTAAGGTTGAGAGATGAATCAATATTACACTTTTTGTGGCTTCCAAGTAGGAGCGGCACCAATAACGAAAGTGAAGAGCTAGTGATGTGAGCCAGTTTTAACATGACAGGTAGAGTGCAGGCTTTACAAGGCAATTCAGATAATGCTCTTTAGTCCTTAGCTAAAAAACCCCAGCTGCTCCAATCCAAATCGTTTCTAAAGAAACTTTTATATTCGTGTCAGCTCATCTATATCTGATGTCTATCGATGGAAACTAGAATAAGTGTTGTTGAACCCAACTTTCATTGGCATCTAAAACATAACTTAAAATGTTGTGGTTAGTCCCATTGTGAGTTTCTGGATTTCAAAATAAATCTCATTCCATCATTTCATTATTTTCTGAAGACACTTCAGCATGGCTCTGCAGTAGCATGTGTTAGGTATAGAAAAGAATGCATTATGAGAATTAAAAGATGAAAAAAAAAGTCCCATGTGGTATCAGCTTAAAATTAATCTGTATCTTTCCCCTCCCTATCAGATGTTGCTTGGGATATAGAAAGGTATGCTGTCCCTGCCTGTCTTGGGCAGACCGTCACAATTCCTCTTTGCTAAGTCTCATAAATTTTCCCTTGCCAAGAAGTTTGGAGAGATTCTCCCTGAGCGTGTCTGTACTAGGAAATTAGGTCAAATATGTTAAGGTCAATTTTCTAGCACCTGTGTTAGTAAAGTCAAAGGTGCATGTCCACACTGGTAAATAAAGTTGGTGGAGTGTTTTCCCCATTAGCACTGCTGGCTTTGACTTTGTCAGCAGCACACTGTGGGTACTGATCTCACAGGTCCTGCTGCCCCATTGCATTGTGGGTTTCTGTCCCGGTGTGTGATGCTGCAGGTCGTTCTGAGTGTGTATTGTCAGCATCTCATTTGGCACTTGGCTTCTTGGAAAGGAACATCAGAAAGGGTTTTCACACCCTTTTTTCATGCCCATGCAGACTCCATTGCAAGGCTAGTATGGCACCCCTGCAGCTTGAAACAGCTGAGGCAAGTATTATGAGCACCGTACAAATTGTGCTGTGGTACATGCAGAGCTGAAGCAGCTGTGAGAGTGATGACTATCCTTGGGAGCTACCTGGATGTATATGAAAAGGAGACACTGGAAAGGAGGAGTGAAGAAATTCTAGCTGTTCTTGATGCTTTGCACATGGTGGAGCACAGGTTCCTGTGCCGTGAAACAAGCTCATACTGTTCTGCAGGTATGGGATGATGAGTAGTGGCTACAAAACTTCTGCATGCGTAAGGCCACTTTCATGGAACTTTGTGAATTGCTTCCCCTAGTCCTGAAGCACAGCAATACCAAAATAAGACCCACTTGCCATGTCTACCCTTGGCCAAAACTTCAAAAGGGCCATGCTAATGGCCAAATCAGAGAATATTAATGAGGAGCTGAAATGAATATTCAGTGCCTCATTAACATGCTGCCAGCCATGGCACTTTTGAAATTTTATGGTATGCATTCCTGAGCTGTCTTGCTTTCCCATGGCACTGCTGGTCACCCTGGTGTACCCTTTTTCCTCCATGCCTTGTGAGATCTTAGTGTGTATGTCTGCATTTCTTTTGCTGGTTTGTTTTCCCAGTACAGCTGTAACCCTTCTGCCGGAAGGAGTCAGCAGTAACCAGGGCCAGGTTCCACATCTAGGGGTTCCTTTTCATCCATCTCACATAGAACCAGCTTTAGCCCCCACCTAGTAGCCTGGGAAATTCACTCACCCCGGGTGCCTCAGAGAGGTAATGCTTCCCCACTCACAAGCACAGAGTCTGAGTGTAGAAAATAAACTTTTAATGAAAGAGGCAGAAAAGTCATATGGCATATGCTTGGGAAAATACTACACCCGGAGTTCATAACCAATCCTCAAGTAACTGTCCTGGCTCAAATGGATTGAGCCGTGTCCTTTGCCTCTCAGGCTCACCAGTCCAATACTGTAAACAGCCAATCCACACACCCAAACTTTCTTCATGCCCCGCCCCCCCCTTCAAATGTCCCACTTACAACTCGGTCCAGTCTGTGCAGGCCCTGACACATCACCCTGATGCATTCCCTCATTGAACCTGAGTCAATGCCACCTTTTGTGCTGGTCCAGCATTCTGCTTGTCCCCTGCCAGTTACCCTACTGGCTGCCCACCGGTCGTGCCTGCCAGCTGACCACTGCTCCTCCTACCAGCTGGCCGCTGGATGTGCCTGCTGGGCAACCGCTGGTCGCCCACTGCTGTCTTGTGGGGAAAACCCTGGGATTTCAGCTCATAGTGGCATTCAGCTCTGGGCCTAGCCACAGCATCTCAGTATCCACCAAGGTGGATTCTCACAGAATAACTATAGACCCATCTTTAGGTCTGCCTTTGAACAGTGGTTGGGGGGGGAAGAATTAGTCAAACCAGTCTTACAGTCGTACAGCCGAAAGACTTCCAGCCACCTGGTTCAACCACTATGCCTTCCCCCTTTCTCTCCTCACAATGCTTTGAGGGAGAGAGCCCTCAGGAGTCCATATCTTACACAGTAGTGATGACTGCCCTGTACCTCCACAAAACTTCAAGCATTGGTGAGACTCCATAATTCTTACACTGGGTGATAACATAAATTGTGACTTTACAACAACACATTTTGTCTCTTGTAAACAACCGCATTGCTTTGCCTGCTCCCATCAGGCTTTGTTTACAAGACATTACATACGCACACCTTTGCGTTTTCATGCAAAAGATCTCTGAGGGACACATTCCCAAACTCCTTGGCTACGTATACACTAGCCCATTTGCATGGCCATTTCAAAGTTTTGGGCTAGTCTAGATATGGCCCTTCAGTAGTATTGAGCTCCTGCTGGCACATCCCGTACAGATTCATCCTCCCCACCCACAGCTGTAAGGTCCTGGATGTCCTATATGCTGCATGCTGGAGCTCATCTACAACAGTTCATGGCCAGATGTGCTGCTGAGGTATGCTGCCTGCTCTGCTTGCCATGGTAGTGAAACAGGAAATGACATTTGAATTTTCTCAAGCTGTTTCCTGCACACTTGGAGAGCAGCAGAGCTGAAAGTGGTGACCAGAGTGGTCACACTGGAGCACTGTGGGACACCTTCAGGAGACCAAGAATGTTGAATATCACAGTGCTCTGTCTGCAGTACTGTAATGTTGACCATGCAAGGTTGAATTTGGTGTTACTTGTAAAATGTAGACTTCAGGAGCTCTTGAAGTCAGAGTGAACCCCTGTAGTGTGGACTGATTCCTTACAAATTTGACCTAAATCACCTGAATTCAAATTAATCTTCTAGAGTAGACTAAGCCAATTTCTCACATTTTTCTGTCTGATCACATATGTGAATGGACTTGCGTCTTGTATTCCTTCATCTTCCGACATTAACATTTGAGTTGCTGGATTTCTCATTTAGATTTGGTTTAGCACACCTGGTCGTTAACCCTGTGGGGATGTTTTTGAATGGTGGACAATCTTTGGGCCTCTCCATGCATCTGCATTGAGACTGGGTTTATAAACCCAATGTCATCAGCAAAATCTAGACCTTCTCGAGTGCTGTTGATGAGCCTCACTGAGACTGTGTTGTATCTGTCTACAGTTTTTCTTATAGTGAAGTATGACGTTATTGACAGTAAAGGTGAGACAGCATTTCTGATGCCAGTGTCTGTTTTGAACCATTCACTCAAGTCTGTTTTATCAACAAGCCAAAGGCAGTCATTAAACCCTATATGGTTGCATTAGATTTTGTTGGCATATCATAACGCTGCAATTATGTTACAGAGGGAATCCTGATGGAGGCTGTTTGAAAGCTTTCTTGAAATCTGAGGTCTTTGTCTTTTTTGTCATTCAGTCCTCTCTTTGATTTTTCTTAGAGTGATAAGCAAGTCAAGGCATGATTTTCTGAGTTGGAATCTAGTCAGGCCATCCCTTAGCGTTGTCTCATCTATTTGCTTAAGCTGATACTGCAGAAAACTTTACCTGTCACGTGAAAGGACTATTATGCTTTGCCAGCCAGTTGTTAATTACTTAGGTCACCTTTCTCTGGTGATTTATTATACTGCAATTTTCCCAGTGTTCTGGAAATTTTCCTCATCCCAGTTCCTACATTTTTTTTTTTTTAATTGTTCTGGCCAGAATCTGTTCTTTTTAACTTTTTTGGCTTGTATTTGTTTAATTGCTGGTGGAGTTGTGTTAAGCTTCAGGATGTTACAGCTAATTATATGCTTTCCATCATACAAGCCCCACAAAAAGCACGCCCACATCGTTGCTTCTTACTTGATATACATTTGTACATGCTTCTGCTCTCACAGTAGAGACACTCTCATACAAACACAGACTCTTAAGTAAGATCACATCAGCCACAAGTAAAGCAATGTGTAAGCATAAGATTCCGCTCATCTCTGCTTCTTCACACATCCCATGTGTCAGTCCCACAAAGTGGGCACCTTTTGAGTTTTTTCTTCTTTCTTTCCCTTGCTAACTTGCTGACTGAAACGTCGCATGATACTTTGTTGCAAAGGCTCATGAATAACAAAGAAAAGTGGGAGGTGCATATCTTATTACAAGAAATCTTGTTTAATAATCAAAGGCTTCTGAAGGGCAATGTATTTTATCTTCTGCTTTCCCATCACTTGTCTGTTACATAGATTGGCCTGGATTGACTGTTTGGTTGTGTAAAGGGGTCAAAGAGTGAATGTACATATACATTTTGCTACCAGGACCTTTGTGTAAATATGACTCACTGGGATATCTAGCACTTTATTCTTTGATCAATGAAACTTTGGTGTGACTCTCTTGGAGGAGTTTATCAGGATGTGGGCAGACCAGACCTATAGAGAAATCTAGGAATGGCCAAATCTGAGAAGAAAATTGTTGATTTCTTGATTGATAAGGCCAAGCTCCAGGATGGAGGTAAGGTTGGATTTTTTTCCAGCAGCATACGGGCTTGTATGGCAGGTTGTGAAGAGTGTCTGCCTTAAGGGAACTGTTCTAAAATCTCAAAAAAAAAAAAACAACAAAAAAACCTTACTTATGATTTGTTGGCAAAAGGTATTGGAGACAATTGACCCATAAATCAAGAATGAACATGGAATTAACCTCCTCTTCTGCCAGCATTAAAAGACTATCCATCAGCCAAACCAGTGCATTTTTAGTACCATCTCTAGACTGAAATCTGACTGAGTCTAACAAATCTGGTGGAGTTTAGAGACTTGGGAGCTCAAGGTATGGAAACTGGAGCTGCTTTACCACAAGATTAATTGTAATAGGGAATACTGAGAGAGGACATTTCTGCATCAAGGGATGGCTTTTTGAACCTTAGTATAGTGTAACCACGCTTCCCATTGGGAAGATGAGGCCTAACTATAGTGTTGACAACCTACTCCAAAAGCGACACCTTTCACTGGTAGCATGCTGATTATATGCACAGGTAGCACTCTGACATTCCTTTGCTACCACCAGAACTGCTGAAATTCAGAATCGAGGCATTTGCTTTCACCAGACAGAGATGCTCTGCCCTCCTCCCTGATCAGACCAAGCTATTTTGTCTGGAAAGTAGTTAAAACAAGACAAAACATTACAAATAACGTCCACAGGCACAAACACTCTCATACAGACTTCCACTGTTATGTGAGGGTGAGGAATGCTAAGTGGGGGAAGGCATGGGAATAGGGAGGGAACTATAATCCTGCACAGATAACCAGAGTGCAGAGATCCTATAGTTGATGACAGGTTTGTTTCAGTGGAATCGTCTTGATTTTTTTCTGAACCAAAAATATTGTAATAGTTATAAGCTGGCGTTACTGGACCCCAGGTGTGTTAACTTCTCAACAGAATCTGTCAGCAAAAAAGCCACGTGGATGCTCCAGGGGACCCTCGATCAACAGACAGGGCTTCTGGGTCACCGGGCAGCCCTGTTTGCTGTGTGTCCGGTCAGCTGTTCTGCTGAGAGAGGGCAAGGCAGTCCAAGCACGCTCTGTTGACAGAGCAGGTCACTTTTTCTTGTGGACGCACTCTGTCGACAGAAGTTTTGTCAGAGGATCTCTTCCAACAGTGACTTCTGTCGACAGATCGCTGTAGGGTAGACAGCCTCAGACTTCACAAAAGCTGCTTTCAGTCAGAGCTGATTAGCTGCAACAGGAAAGTACTACTTCCTATGTAACCTCTAGCTGTGGATTCAGCCATCTCTTTATTTTCAAACAAATAGCCTCATTGATGTTTGATTGTATTTTGAATTTTAAGGTGTGGTTAATATCCTGGTGTCATCATGAATTACATTTTCTCATCTTGGGAAATATTATGCCACTTGCCTGAGACAACAGGTACTCTGCACTGCAGTGCTCCAGGAAGGATAAAATATGTCTGTGATGGAAGGCGTTAAGAATCTTTGCAGAACTAATGGTTCCACGTTGCAGCTTTAACAACTGTGACATAACATCCCTACTATAATGTCCATTCCTATTGTTAAGAGCCATACATAGCAAAATGACCTTGCATTATTTATTTTCACGTGATTAGATCAGGTGTGGCATAAAATAGTCCTTTGCTTAATACAGAAAGGCAAATGTTTACCTTTTGGTACACTCAAATTGAACCATTAAATAGTAGTTTAATCTGAATAGCCAATCCATATGCAATATTAACAATGTATTGCAGAATCAAGGCCTATTTTTCAGGCTTTGGCTGGAACCTTTCTTGTCTCCTGTGTTGGCAAGAACATGATCCAGATTTAACACAGTGATAAGGACTGCAAACAGCAGACTAAGGTTGAGCTCTTGAGGGGGTGTTATCCCCTGTGTCACTGCTCAACCGTGGTCAGACTTGTTGCTGCTTGCCCAACTATGAGACAATGTCTCTGAACTGTAGGAGGGAACATCTGGACATGTGCTGTTGAGCCCTATGCTTCGCTTGTGTACCTAGAGACTAATTAGCTTCTGTGTTTTTGCCAACTGATAGTCTTGAAATGGGGAGGATGGGTCCTTTCTGGGGAGAGGAGCAGCAGATCCAATTGGAATATTTTTATAACTGTTTTCCGTTTAAAAAAGAACTTTTCTTATTGTTTGACTCAGTGCTTTCTTTCCACTTCTCCATAGCTCTGCCTCCTTCTCTGCAACCATCTGGCCTATCTAGATAACTGTATGGTTGTCCTTCCTACTCTCTGGACGTCTCTGCTGCTCCTGCACGTAACCCTTCTAGCAGCAACAACATGCAGGTGATGATGGTTCTGGTGCTAGGGAGCACATGATAAACAGATAAAGGTCATGAGACTGGAATTTTTTTAAAAAAAGAACATGCTAGTGAAGCAGGGGAAAAAATGAGTATTTCTCTGGGGTGACGGTGAGCTGTGAACCACTGGATTGTTCTATGGATGATGAGTGGATATAAAAAAAAATGGAAATTACAATTAGCGCTTCTGATTTTTTCAATTTTAACTGATAAAACAACTGCAAAACAAACCACACCGTGAAATCAGTGTTTATCTAATAATTGCTGGAAGAACCCTGGAAATGAGTACTTTTCTAAGGGCATGTCTACACAGTATTAATGTAGACTATATGGGGGGTATAATTTTTTTTTAAGTCCTCTGATATGTTGTGCAGTGATTGGTGCTTGTAGACCTCTCAGTGAGCACTAAAGTTTCCCTGGTAGACTTTAACAGAGTGTGATTTCAAATAATAGTATATTAAAGCACACTAGGGAACCTTGCGACAAGATTGCACATTAGTCGTGCATACTAGAACAAGTAGAGTAGACCCTTGAGTAAAGCGAGGGTTCCGTTCCACTCACCCTCATGTCACCCGGATTTTGGCGTTTTTTCCTGGCAGAACACACGTCCTGCAGCCGGGGAAGCAGCAGAAGGGTAAGGCCTGGTGTTTGTGGGGGGGCAGTTGGGGCCAGTTAAACCAGCAGTGGGTTGGGGGCAGCGGGAGGCGGGCAGGGGGGCTAAGCCTGGGGTGGGTTAGGCAGCAGTGGGGCAAGGGGTGGAGCTGAGCTGGAGCCGGGGGCAGGGGTGGGGGCGGGGGGAGAGGTTGGTGAGCCAGAGCCACACGCAGATGGTGAGCTGGCAGGGGAGTTGAGCCAGAGTTGCGCGTGTGGGATGGTGAGCTAGAGCCAGGGGTGGGGGTGAGGGAGTGAGCGGGAGCTATGCGTGGGTGGTGAGCAGAGCTGGTGGGGGCGGGGGGTTGAGCCAGGGCTGGGGGAGGGAGTTAAACACAACTGGAAATTGTGCATTTCCAGAGTTTACTGTAGGAATCGGGGTCAGCTGCATAAGAGCAGGGTCACGTACTCTGAAACCTTACTGTAATGTATAATACGTTGTCATTACGGAGTATTCAAGGAGCCCAAAAAGTTCCCAGTACTTACATCTATATTAAACTCAAAAAATGTTAATGATGATACAAGCTCTAATTATATCATGGATGAGGTTAAAAAAACAATATGGAACTGTAAATAAACATTTTGTAGGATGGAATGGCAAATGTACGTTTAGATTGTGAAGGATCAAATCTAAAACAGAAAATATCCAGCTGCATACAGTCAAGAGGCATGCGCTGTAGAGGTGTATATAGACATGATTTTTTGGTGTATTGCACTGTTCCATGAAGCAGTGGGAAAAAACTCCTGGTTACTTCTAGATCAGTGACCTCGTGAACATGGTGTAGCAATGACCAGGCATATGGGCAGGGATGTAGAATTAATTAGTTCATAATTTAGGCCAAACAAGATGACGCAAATTGTGGGTGGGAGGATAATAACTGTATATCCAGTTACAGAGAATATTATGATGTGTGTTTTCTGAACTACATGCAAGCTATTCAACTCAACCTATACATTTTCAACAATGTCCTCAAAAACTTGCAGTATGTGCTGCTGTGGGATTCAGCAACTATTGCTACAATTCAGGCAATGTTGTAACTTGTAACACACTAAGAAAAGGAACTGGGAAGTGAACAATTTCTGGTGTGTATATATAGGGAAACATTAGATAGGTTTGTACTGGAAACATTAGGTAAGTACTCCCCTGGAACAGTTTTGAATAAGCTTAATTACCAGCAGTCCTGCAGCACCTTTAAGGCTACCAATTTTATTTATTAGGGAATGAGCTTTCATAGGTTAGACTCACCTGATCAAGTGTCTAATGAAGTGGGTCTTACCCATGAGAGTTCATTTACCCATTAAATAGAATTGTGTCTTTAAGGTGCTGCAGGACTGCTTGTTTATTGTGAAGCTAATGACTAACACAGCTATGCCTCTATACTTATTACCAATAGCTTCTTGCTATTGGAAGTTGTACATACTGGTGAAAGTAGGTTATTTTAACTTTTTAAAAAAAATGTTGGGTGGAGGTGGAGGGGAGGCGTCCATAAAGTCTTGCATATCCTCTAGATTGGCAGGTGATTTTTCAAAGCCTATGGAGCATGGAATCGTAATATTTATTCCCCCCTCCCACCCACTGATTGAAGCTTAGAGGAAGAAAATTAATCCTCTCTGGTGTGGTCAGAGGCACGACAGGAGATGATTTTTTTTTTCTTTCGCAGGAAGGGTTCCTAATCTCTCGAGCAAATGTGCTCTGTGGCTATAGCATGGATATCTGTAGATTTGCTGGCATTTATGTATCGCGTGGATGCTAGCTGGGTTGCGGCATGCAATGGATCAGCCAAAATGGGATAAAGAGGGACCTGCACTAACAAACCGAAGCGAGCAGCTCAGTAGATGGAAGGAATGCTTTGAAGAGCTGCTGAACCACCCTGCCCATATTTAACCTCTCGAGTTACCACCTGGAAATATGCCTCTGTAAATTAACAACAACAGACCTACCAAAGAAGAAATCAGAAGAGCCATTGCCCATCTGAAAAGCAGAAAAGCACCCAGACGACATCCCCGCAGAAGCAATCGAGGCAGGCAGTGAGATGTCAGACAACATGAGGTATAATCTGTTTGGGACACTGAAGAGATCCCACAAGACTGAAAACATAGCTACGTTATCAAGCTGCCAAAGAAAGTCAACCTAAAGGAATACAAGAACTGGAGGGGCATCACGTTACTGTCTGTTCTAGGAAAGTGTTCAACAGGATTCTCTTGGAGAGAATAAATACAAATTTACAGACAGCTCTGGGAAGAACAGCAAGAAATCTTGTACTGAACAAATAGCAACTCTGAGTGATCATAAAACATTTAAAATCTAAAAAAAGGTTTGCTGGGTTTTTTAGATTTTAAATGGAACTTCCTGGGTTACCCGTTTGTTTTTTGATCATAGAACAGTCACTTGAGTGGAACTCCCCCCTGTACATAACCTTCTTAGACTTTGAAAAAGCCTTCAAAAGCGTTGATAGACACTTTCTACAAAGCGCTGCAGCACCATGACATCCCATCCAAAATTATTAACTTTATTCATTCAATGTACAATCCCTCCACATGCCAAGGTGTTCGCAATGGTGTCTTGACAGACTCTTTCAGCCTACTTTCAGGAGTGTAATAAGGGCACTTTTTTGTCACCTTTCCTGTTCTTGATCACAGTGGACTGGATTATGAACAGGATAACAGATGGCCATCAACGAGGCATTCGGTGGCCACTTTTCAAACAGCAAAAGGACATTGATTTGCTGATGTCACCCTGCTTTCACACCAATATGAAAGTATAGAAGAAAAGGTCACAACACTAGACAAAACTGCTGCAATGACAGGACTGAGCATTAACAAAGGAAAGAGCGAGACAATGAGGATCACCCAGTCCACCAACACCACCATCACACTAGGAGGGGATGACCTGGAAGATTTGGAGCAGCTCACCTACTTGGGGAGTATCATATGCAGATGTGGAGGAAGAGACAAGATATCAGTGCCAGGATAGAGAAAGCAACAGCTGCATTTAAGACTCTCCATCCCATGTGGAGTGCACAAATTATATCTGTGAAGATGAAATTGCAGATCTTCAACACAAATGTGAAGTGTGCTCTTGTGTGGATGCAAGAACCTGGCATACGAAGAAGTCTTCAAATCACAAGCTACAGACATTCATAAACTGCTGCTGGAGGTACATCCTTCACATCAAATGGCAAGACTTTGTCACAAATGGGGAGCTTTGGAACAGAGCAGGACAAGAACCAATTGACATTGAAATCAAGAGAAGAAACTGGGGATGGCTAGGCCACACTCTCAGAAAACCACATCCAGCATAGTTCATCAAGCTCTCACATGGAACCTGCAAGGGAGATGCAAAAGAGGAAGACCTCATACAACATGGAGATGATCTACTGAGATTGAAGGACAACTGAGTTACTGATGAAGTCAGCTAGAAGTTTTGTCCCAAGACAGAGTGAAGTGGAGGAGACCTATGCTCCGCTCAGAATACAAGGGTTAAGCAGTAGTGGTAGTAGTAGTAGTTGGTGTTTTCTCTCTCTCCAGCTGGGATCCACTGTTTTTCCTCCTCAGTGCAATTTCTTCCCAGCCCTGCTCCTCAAAACTCTGTCATCTCTTTTCTCACTGATGCTGGAAGAGTCTGAAATGCTCCCTCTGGTTCTAGGTGACGGTGAGGTGCTTTGGTCTCATGTCCCTGTACAAAACATGGTGTCTGACTCTTCTCCATGCACTCCTTACTTAGCTGCTTGGTCTCTGATGGCAGCACAGAGAGAAGAGTGGTCACCGGATTCACACCCACTCCACTTGGTAGCATTTATGGGTACACTGTTTAAAAGTGTATTTAGTTACAATAGAGATGCAATGTATTATTTTAAAATGTATGTAAATGTTTTGAAAGGGCCACTCAGCCTTGGCCGGGACTGGTTCCATAACAGGTGTAGCTTCTCCCAAAACAGAAGATGGGGGGAATGCCATGGCTACCCACTACGTGGCACTAGGCAGAATAGCAGCTGCCCCCACCATGTGGCTCTGGCTTCCTGCCTCCAACTTGGCGAGAGGGGTGGAGCTGCCCAGGAAGAGCCCTACACTGGAGAAGGCACTGCAGTTTAGGTACATGCCTTCCAACTCTGCGCAGGGGCAGCACTGGACTCAGGACTCCGGGTTTCAGCTTTGCACCTACCAATTTTAGCCTCCTGGAGGCCGACACAGGGCAGTGGACCCCACCTGAGAATCACTGCTGTGGAAGGCACCTACAGAGCCCATGAACTATATATACTGATCATTATTGCATGTGGCTGTTTGAACTCCGAGTTCACTGTCCTAGTTGCTTGTAGTAATGTCCTTATTCAGAGAGTAGACTGAGGTAACAAAGTCCTCCTCAAACTGTGGTGGTCAACCAGGGGTATGCAAAGGTCTTCCGGGGATACAGCAACTCATTTAGATATTTGCATAGTTTTATGACAGGCTACATGAAAAAACACTAGCAAAATCCATACAGACGAAAATGTCATACGAACAAAGACTTGCCTGTGCTACTCTACAGAGTATGCGCTGAAATGTAAGTACAGTATTTGTATTCCAGTTGATCTATTTTATAATTACATGGTAAAAATGAGAGAGTCAACATTTGCTTCAGTAACAGAAATCTGTGACACTTTTGTTTTCATGTCTGATTTTTGTAAGCAAGCAAGTGAGGTGAAATTTTGGGAACAGGCAAGATGAATCAGACTTCTAAACGGGATACAGTAGTTTGAAAAAGGTGAATCACTGACCTAAACAACTTTTATGCCTTTTATGTTCTAATGTAGAACTTCTCACAAGTTCTCAATGTGCTTCTTTTGCGTCCTTCTTTTTAAAAGGAAATTAAAAAATAAGCAACATTCCTCTTGAGTGTTTTGCCAGTCTGGTCTGTGCAAGGTGGAAGGGCCAGCTCAGAGCAGTGAACAGATTAAACTGTACCATCTTGCATCTACCTCTTCTTAATGTAAACATGCTGCTGTAGCAAGTGTAGCTGGCAGCTCCTTGAAAGCCACCTTCTTCCCTTTTACTGCTCCCATGACAGTCCCAAAGGCAGATGATCACATCCTCTGACAATAGCAGGCTGTAGTCCTCTGCAACCCATACACCCGTGTTTTTTCTCTGCTCCCATGACACTTAGTTAAAACTCTAGGCAACTAAACTCATAGAGCCACCAATGAATGCCCATGGCCACTTCAGACATGCAGGGAACAAGGAAGGAAAGCCTCAGAACAAGAGCAAACTAACAGAACCAAGTGCAGCACATTGAAGAAAAAGAGACAGGTTGATGAAATGGGTCCAATTTTAAGAGAGAAGTTGATGACCCTGCTGCAGCATGCAGGCATAAGAGGAAATAAAAAGGTACCTGCCTGTTGGATCCCTCTAGTGACCTTAAGAAAAATATTGGGTGCCTGTGCTTCTTGAACAACGGAAGAGACGGTGGCAGGGTACATTAAGCTTTTGAAATGCTTTTTGTGAATTAGATGATTGGAAATGATGAACTCGTATGTTGTTAGCACACAGCCAGAAATAAATCTTCAAAGATGGGGAAACTAGATTTGATATGTAAAACTGGAATTCACGGTCATATTTGTTCCATGAGACAAGGGTCTTTTTAATGCTTTGTCTGTTAAGTAATAGGAGAGATGGCTGCAAGATTTGGTGTTGGCATTTCAGTGAAACCTACAGAGCAGCATTTCTCCAACTGCAAGTCCTCAGCCTGTCGTAGGTGCGTTCATGGTATTGCCACCCTTACTTCCATATTGCTGTTGGACAGCAATGTCTAGGCACCCAGCTCCTAAAGCAGAACCACCAGCAGCAATGTAGAAGTAAGAGTGGCTGGGTATGAGGGAGTCTTCATTTTGTGGGAGTGGGGGGTGTGTGTGGTTGTCACCACAGCCTGAAATTTTTCGAAGAGGGTCTCAGAGAAAACAAGTTTGAGAACCCCTCCTGAAGACAGACCCAGATACAGAGAAACTATAGAAGTGGAGTAGTAAGACTCACATGGTTTAGGGTCAGCAAGGTGAACAACAATTAACATTGGGTATGGTTTTGCCATTGTAATTTTTGTTTTTAGTTGCAGGGCTCATTCCTTAAGTATGTGGGTGTGACTCCACGCGTAGCTGTGTATGAACAAATCACAAAAGAGTACCATAGTGTCACTATTTTTGTGTTCTGTCCTTTCTCTAACCAGAAAATATTTCTTATCTTGCAAGGCAAGAAAGTTGAGGGGAGTAGATTTCTGTGGGTGCGTGAGGAAGTTTATTAGGTTTTAAAAAATTAATTTAATTCAGTGAATTAAAACTAGTAATGTTATATACTGATGCATATCCATGATGCAATTCATACAAATTATTTTAATGTGTATTTTTTCTTAATAATAAATTCAGCTCCACGCAAGCCTGTGTGACTATGAGAGTGCGCTCAGGTCAGTCCAGATAGTGTTTAATTTTTAATGTTGACTAAGTTGTGTTGGGTTTAGTGGTGGACTCTCTTGCCCTAGAAATACTTTGAGGAATGCAGTTTTTATGAAACTGGCGCACTGCAGGAAAAAAAAACTTGATTGCTTTGTGGTTGTGAAATGGGCAGTTGTGTGGATGGTTCCTCTTTCTTTGGTACTAAATAACTCTTTTTGTATCTCTGTCCTCGGCTGTGGTCAGCCATGGGCAAATATACTTCCTTATTTCTTAACTTTCCCTCCTTCTTTCAGTGACTCATACCTTTACATTGTCCTGAAATCTGCTTGGAAACTTGGCATGCCAGTGTGTTAATATGTCTCTTGTCCCTCAGTTCGAGGATGAGCTGTGTCACAGATTTAAATACGGGTCCTGAAAGGACTCAGAAGGCTAATGCTGGAACCACAGATCTGCCTGCAATAGCTGCAGACATTTCCTGGCAGGCAGTTGCCTGCTGGAAGAAAATGCTTCCTTTTCAGCTGCTAATGCAGTGGTAGACAACCTGTGGCCTGCAGGCCACACAGGGCCCATCAGAATTATCCACTCTGTCAACAGAATGTCTTGTGGCCCACCAGTGGGTTATCTTCATGGGGCCACAGGTTGCCCACCATTATTCTAAGGCAGGGGTCAGTAACCTTTCCAAGGTGGAGTGCTAAAATTTGACCTTTTGACCTCTCTGTATGGTCAGAGTGCTGATGACACTTTTTAAAGCAACTAATAGTCCTGCTCACAGCAGCTTAATTAAATGGTAAAGGTCTGCATCTTTATTTATTAGGGAGTGGTTGGTAGTATTAGCTGGTCTTTAGTTTAAACCACAGGAGACATGGCTTTGAGCAAGCTCTCGGATGCATTGGGGAGGAGGGGCAGGTCTGAGGTCCCACCTTGTGTGCCAATAAAAATTGGCTCACATGCCACTCTTGGCACCTGTACTGGAGGGTTGCTGATCTCTGTTTGTAAAGCAAGGTGCTTCTCCTCAAACTGGGTCGCTGCCTGATGGAGGATGTGGTATCAATGAGGTCGGTTCTTTGTCTTGCTTCTCCCAGCTTCTGATGGCCACATCGGTTTTCTTGAGATATGCACCAGGTCTCTTCGTTGTATGTCCTGTGACCACCACAGGTTCTCTGACCATAAGTGAGGTGGGCGTAGGGAGCTTGTTTTGGGAGGTGAAAAGCTGAACTCAAGTGACTACTTCTGTGGAATTCTGTCTTCCTAATAAAACAGTTGGGGAAAAAAATTGCCATTCAGAATTCTAAAATGGCTGGGAAGCAATGGGGTCAAATTAGCCTATATATTTCTGTGGAGATCTGGAAGTGCACTGCATTGCAACCGTATCCAAGAAAACGTGGACTCCCATTTGGTCCAAAAGAAAACAAGCAAAGTGGCTTGGAGAGAACTTACTGAGGTATTCAGGAGACAAAGAACAAGCTTCATATTCTTAACATGCCATATCTGATACAGGTTTAACCTCTCTAATTGGGCATTGTCAGGACTTGAATAGTGCTGGATGAGAGAATTTACTGGATTACAGGAGATCAGTATTGTCTAGCAGCAATACCAATACTTCCACTGCTTATTAGATCTTAGAAGACCATTTAGGGAATAAATTAGAGCTGAATAACAGCACAGAACACTGAGAGGCAGGACTGGTAGCTGTAAACAACCTTTATGGGACTGTGGAAGACTAGGCCACACCCATGATAAGTGGTCACCTAGATAATTGACATCATGCTTGATTATGGTTGTTGCCAGATGAGAGAATTCCAGATTACAGAGGTTCAGCCTGTATAGCCTATACCACCCCCCACCCTTGGGCTAGTTTAAAAACAACACACAACTTGTGGGTGGTAGAGTATGGACAAGACTCAAATTAGGGCAATGCCCTAGTTAACGTAAGTTAACTTTGCAGTAAAGAAAAGGATGAACAGTCCTTCCTACACAGATAGGTCTGTTCAGAAAGCCTCTGCTATAGTGCTGGGGAAATTTTTGTTTTATGTGGCTGTGAGGATTTTTCTTTCCTGTTTTAAAAAAAAAAAAAGTTTTTTTTTTAGAGCAAACTGATGCTTTTTACATGCAACTCTCTCTTGTTCCCTTGAACTGTGAAATTACTGTTGAAGACCTGGGCCTTATAGTAGGCCATAATAAAATTACAATTGTTTTTCTTCTGGCTTAAGCCTCTCCCATTTTTTCCCTGCTTTGGTTTAGGGATGACATACAGATTGGTGGTGGGAGGAATCTTTCCTGCCAAAACCCAGGGCCTTGTTATTTTATTTTAAAATAAACCACGCCAAAAATCTAAATAGTTTGCTTTTTGCAAATGTGAACAATTTCACTAGCCATCAGACGTTTCATTGTTGGACATAAGTTAACATGTTCTTCAGTACAGGTGTCACTTTGCTGAGATCCTTATCAGAGTTTCTAATGGAATGCATACAATATATCTCAGCTATAATTTGATAAACATCCTGTTTCTAGTCAATGTTTTTTTATTTTATTTTTTACATATGTGAATGGCACAAGGAGTTGAAGCTACAAACTTCCAGTGTTACTGTGGAATTTCTGTTGGTTTTTCAAGAAGGAATTTTATTACTTAACCCTGGATTAAATACTTCACTGTTTATCTAATGTGAGAGTCACTGGGGAAGAATGCTCACAGGTGATTTAGAAATGTCTGTCTAATGAAACTCTTACATCACATGATTTCAGTCCCCCTACACACTGCAAGTTCCTGCAGGTGAAAAATGCCAGTGGATTTTTGCTTTATTAGCTATTTTAATTCTTCGGTCTTGTACAGAAACATAACACAGTTACAAAACTTTTAACCAATCCACTTTTTTTTTTTCACAACTGTGATCCTATCATACATCACTTTTTTTATCTACCTTGGAAAAAATATCCAGCTCTTGTATTTAACTGCTGCTTTTTATCAAAAATGTGTTAAGAAGTAACAAAGTAAAACAGCTAACATAAAAATACTGAGGAGTGTAGCTTCACAGGCAGCTCACAACTTGTGTGGTGGTATTTCAGGAATACAGTAAAATAAGTGAGAATTAGTAGTTATGAAATGTAGTCAACTGGTAAGAACGTAAAATCTGAAGCCTTTGTGTCATCAATGTGTAAAAGAACTCCTTACCTTTTAGCAATGCTGAAATCCAATTTCTAGACAAGGATTGTTAATAATGGTGCCTAAAAGGCAGAAGTGGTCATTAAATACCTCTGTTCTGTATTTGGGAAGAAGTTGGATGGCACTATTCAGAGGTAAGCAAGTATTTTAATGCTTTCTCTAGTTTCTGCCAAAATAGAAATACAACTGCTAAAGCTAAATATTTCCAATTCTGCTGGCCTGGAGATATGAGATCTCTGAGCCACTGATGTTAATATTTTAAAAAGCTTGGAATCTTAGGAAAGTCCCAGAGGATAGGAGAAAAGCGCATGTTCAAAGTGTTAAGGGTAAATGGGATGACTAGTGTGATACTGATCCTGGATAAAAGACTGTTATAGGATTGCAAAGTTATATAGGCTTGATGCAGGAAGAAGTACTTTGAAGTTCTGTGGTCTGTGTTACGGAATTCAGACTAAATGATCATAATAGAGATTTTTAAGGCAAGAAAGGACCAAGTATAGATGCAACTGAATTGTTTATCTTCAGTCTACAGATTAACTTTCTCTTCCTCATTGAACATCTACCCCAGACCTTGCCAGCAACAGCCCCTTGGCACAGGGCTTTCATGACACCACAGGTGTGTCTGTGGGTACACATAGGGATGAAAAGCCCCGTAGCTGGACTAAGTCAACTGGTTCAGGCTCCCAGGGCTTTGGTTTTTGGGTTGGAAATTCTCCAATCTTCAGAATCCTGCAGGGGAGGAAAGTCCCAGAGCTCAGGCTCAAGGCTAATGTCTTCCCCCACCAGCTCAAGTTAGCTGGCCAAGGCCAGCCTCGGCCATACTGTGGATCTTTTATCCCTGCGTAGACATCCTATAGTGCAGTTCTTCAAGCGTCTCTTGCTTCAAAACGCAATTGTGTTTTAACAGATGGTAGCTTTAATTATAATGTCAAAACTGAAGACCTTGGAGATGACCAGTTTTATAATAGGTGGGGAGGGTCAACCTATGTCACTTTCTTTTTCCTTCTTTCTGGTGTAAGATTTTTCCCTTTGTTCTGTTCAGTAGGATTATGAAGCCACTTGTCAATGCTATTCTCCACTCTGACACAATGAGAGAAGAACACGAGGGCCCACAAGAGACCTTAAAAATACCTTGCCTGTATAGTTGTCCTCTTTAAAAGCTTCCCAAGGTCACAGATTCCCTGATCTTGGGAGGTAGCTGTCACCACCCAAGGGAGGAAACCCCTCAGAACACGAGAAGACACACTTGGGATGCCTCCCTGTGAGATAACCCCAAGCTCTTAACCCTCCCTTAGGAGAGATCTTGAAAACAGAGGAAAAGATTAAGCTAGAGTGTGATTGCTGACCCTTCAGTTTTAGGCATGCATGTGCACAGACCCTTATTTAAAAAACAAAACATTAACAAAACAGAAAATATACATGATAAAGCACACTTGGTTGCTAGGTGTTACAGAACAACTGAAAACAATGGGTAGACTAAAGTACAAGAGATTTACTTCTCTGGGTTTCAGTTTAAAATATTAGTGTATAGCAATATACATCAGCTAGCCAGAGGAGTCCTGTACCACACCCAAAATGAAAATAACCCGATCACATCTGACTGAACATTTCCTTTCTATTTACATAACAGTATGCCCAGATTTCCTTGACGCTTGGATGTTTGTTGAATTCCTGAGGCCTGCTCATGCTTAAACCATCTCTGTGCCTCTCTTCTTTAGCCACACAGAAGAGAGACCTCCTCCACCCCCACCCAGAAAACTGCTTCAGTTTAAAAAAAAAAAACCCTTCCCATTGGCTCACCTGTCTGCTAAGAGAGGGTTTAACCTTTTACAGGCACTTATTCATGATACCACTCTCTACCATCCCCAGAGCTTTGGGACATGGATGACTTCCATTAACAAACCTACTATGTATTTATTTTTATTGACTTTAATCTCACTCCAGGCTTAATTTTCATTGTTTTCCAGGCAGCATCTGGCTGATTTGGGCTTTGATGCACTCTCATTGAAGCAGGGAGCATAAAATTCATTTATTGTTTGGAAAAGTCAATAACTAACTTTTAGCCATGGTGATTGCCTTGAAAATGCAAACAGGTCTTCAGAAGGAGAAGGGCTAGAAGTTCATTCCACGTTTTTTTAAGTGTGTTACACTGGCACAGTGATATTTATAGATTTCCCCCCCCCCCCCCCACTAGAGTTATAGTCTCAGGCTTTTTGGGCCCCAAAGGCCAGAGATCAGAGTCAAACTTTCCTTTTCTCCTCATGATGTCTCCTTTCTAATCTAACCTTGGTTTAATGTGTGAGGTTGTCAGACTTTCTTGGCAGGATTATTTTTACTCAGACTAGCTAGACAAAGTGGATATTTGTGTAAGTAGAGGAGTAATCCAGCAGAAGTTCCTTATGGCATGGTTGTGAATTCTCTCTCCAGACAGTGATTAGAAAAAAAGGTTATTAGGGAGCTGCATTTCAGCCTGGAGGATGTACTTCAGTGCTCCAGCAAGCTTTGAGAGAGAGAAAACTCTTCATCAAGAGCTGGAGACAACTAGGCTTTAAATCTTTCATCCAAAATAAGTGAAGGGCAAAAAATTTTAGTCAAGGGGAGAAATTTCACTCTCTTTTTGAGTACTAGAGGGGTAGCTGTATTAGTCAGTATCCTCAAAAAGTGAGAAATTCTGTGGCACTTTATAGACTAACATATTTTTTTTTTTTTTTTGGAGCATAAGCTTTCATGGGTAAATACCCACTCCATCAGGTGCATGCACGTAAGCTTATGCTCCAAGAACTCTGTTAGTCTATAAGGTGCCATAGGACTTCTTGTTTCTTTTTGAGTTGATGCATTACACTTAACGTTGCCAACCAAAATGGAGGCTGGAATGGAGAGGACAAAAGAGCTTATTCATCACTTTATGGCACACTGGCTATATTTTATGGTCTGCCAGTGGGAGGGAAGCGTGTTCAGTTCCCACCCATGAAGGTATCTTCTAAGATTTGTTACTTCCCAGAGATGACCAGGAAGATACTGTGCATACAGCTGGTGTTCTGGACTCTTTGAAAACAACAGTTCCATGGGTCATTCCATCATAAAAGTGTGTATACTTCTGACATGCATCACTGGTTTCTTAGCGAGCTGTACTTCAGTGTTTCAGTCAGCTGTTCTGAAGTTGAGCAAATAAAAGAATAATGCACAAACTTTTCTATGGTGTGCTAAACCTGTCTCTTTTTAATGTGTTTTTGAATTGTGAGTATTTGCAGGACTGCTGGTCCCTACCTGGTCTGGCAGAGTTATTTACTGACCTGTCCTCAGTAGTTTCAGATAAGAGTAATGGAAGAACATACGTTGGAGCTATTGCATCTTTCCTGGAAACAGCCCAACTAAAGAAAATATAGCTCACGAAGTTGAGGGGAAGGGAAGGAACCTTAACTGTACATATATTTTGTTTTAGATTCCAGAAATTTTCAATAATTTTATTGCTAGTTGTAGGAAAAACAAGTGAAGATTTCAAATAGTGTTATAATGTTTAGCTTTCCTATACCATTTTAATGCACAGAACTCAAAGCTGTTTGCAAGTGTAATGACAGCAGACTGGGGTTAGCAGCAGCAGGGATTGAACCTGCAACCTTAGGGGCTAAGGCCTGGTGCTCTAACACATGAGCTAAGGGCTAGCTGGTTCTCAGTCAAGCCTGTGGAGCAGAGACTTTACTGTCTGTAGTAGGTGGTCTCAGTACCTCTGGGATTACATGCTTCCCTTAGATGAGGAGGTGCATCCTGAGCTTTGAGACTTTCCAGTCGCTCATCCTGCACAAGCCCCCACTTGTAACGCTGACAGACCTAGGTTGTCAACAGGTGGGAATGAACCTGAGAGCTTAGGGGCTAAATCCGTGTGCTCTACCACCTGACTTAAAAGCCAGGTGGCCTTTAGGTCACATGTAGAACACAGAGCTTTAGGCCCTCAGGTCATAGGTTCAATCCCTTCTGTCAACAGTCATGGTCTGTCTGCATTACACAAAGAACATTTGTTTCATTTTGCTCAGGAATTTGTAATGATTTCTACAGTCTTATCTCTGTGGCCAAAGAGAAATTGAGAGGTAGGTATTAAGGTTTTTGGGGGGAGGGGAGGGTCTGTGTTCCTCTTTTGTCATGTTTTATAGCTATACGTTATTTTCTAAGGAGGGCACCTCCTTACACCCTATATATTTCATGTTCTGTCCAGTCAGGGCTCTGTGTTGCAGCCATCAGCCACCAACCTGCTGAGTTCAGGGGGTAAGATGAGGATCCTAAGACCCAGTAACTCCTGGGTTCTAATTAGGTAGAAATGACTGTCTTGAGCTATGGACTGCCTTAAGGCCTGGGTCATTCTCTAGTGTGCTCCTAGCATCGGGCAGCTTGTAACTTGATTCAGGTATTGGGTATTCCTTATATAAGAACTGTCTCCAGACTACTTCATGTAGGGCAGTTGGTATCCCAAACTCTCCAGGTTTTTCTGCATGGTGTCAGAATTTCAGTCTCTAAAGCAAGGACATTTCACTTCTTTTTACTCTAAGTATCTTGAGAAGTGCAGAATGGCTTTTGTAAGACTAGAAAGGACAGGACTCGGTCTGTGGTAAACTCATGGACACACACATGCTGTTTTTAAAAAACATGGGTTCAGTAAATTTTAATAGCAACTATTATGTTAAAATATATAATTTAAAGGCTTTAAAAATTCAGTAACATTAAATCAGCTGAGTACAAGGTTGCACTGGCTTGAGCCACCGGAGACTGACTTTCAGGAAGTGCCTTGGCTTTTACTCTTAGTTCAGTAAAGGATAGTCCAGTAAGGTTAAAGGATAGTTCAGGAAAGGATATTTAGATTTGATGCCCCTGGGTTTTGCTGAGGGTGTTGAAATTTTGAGGGAGTTGCGTAAGCTCTTTGATACTAAATGCCAGTATCCTGTTCTGTCAGTGTTAATCGCAGCGAGATGATTTTGGTGTGTTCCGTGATTTAGCAGGAAAGTAGTACTACTGTTGTAGTCCAATGCCTTTTTAAAAAGAACTTCAGTGAACACCATAAAAATAAGTGTATTTTTGCCTTATAGTATAAGGCAAGTAAATATTCTCATTTTACAGATGGGTGAAGCTGAGGAACAGAGTAAGAGTGTCTTGTACCCAAGGTCAGACAAGAAATCAGTGATGGGGCCAGGGCAATCCTCAAGTCTCCCCCCCACCCAGTGCTTTACCTAAAAGATAAACCACCTCCCCCATGAGAGGCAGTTGAAACATGTGGTCCTCCTCAGACTGAAGGGTGGTGGAATATTGGGGATAAAACTAAACAGGTCTTTGGACAAATATGCAACAGCAAGGTTCTTCTTTACCTCCCTCTGCAACTTTCTGCCCCCTAAACACAGCTTACATGTGGGATGTCTTGTCAGTAGGGTGACCCTATCTCCCTGTCCTAAATATGGGACAGGGAGTTATGGGGGGAGGGGCAGCTCCTCCCAGCCCCACCAAGCCCGGGGAGCTGGGAAGGAGGTGGCAGCCGCCAGCACTCCCTGGGAGCCCCAGGGAAGCGACAGCTCCAGCTATGCCCCGAAGCCCGAGGGAAGCCACAGTTGTCCATATTCCCCCTACTTCTCCGAGCAGCTGCGCTTGCACAGCTGCTGGTGGAAGGGTGTGCGGTGGGAGGCACAAATACAGGACAATTCATCCTTTTTAAAAAATAAGCTGGGATGCCTTTTTGGCATCCCAAATACGGGACCCTTCCACCCAGTACGGGACGGATGGTCACCGTACTTGGTGGTGGTAATGCCTGTTCTGGTATTTCGGCTGCTCTAGTTGGCAGAACTACTTCTAATGCATCAGTGCTAAGTAAATGGTCTGAATTCAGTGAAGGACTGCATATCCTTTATACTTAAGAAAAACCCAGACCATTTTGTGCTTGAAGTGGACAGGCATTAAGAGAAATGGTGCCAGCACAACTATCTCTTTAAAATGTTTTGACTGCATACTTGAACATGAAGAAAATGATCCAGGTATTGAAAGGAATATAGTGAAGGGAACTAAATGAGACAGATGAGGGGGGAACCATCAACTTATGAATCTTATTGGACCCTTTTCAGCGCTCATTCCTTGTTAAATCATCCTTGTAGCTTCTATTGTGACTCTTCTTCCTAGGGGTTCAGGATTGCAACATTACACAGATTGACTTTATTTTTAACTTTTTCATTCGGGGCACTTAAACTGTAGAATCTAAGAAGATATGCAGGATTTTTGTTTGCACACCTCTCACGAGTTTGAGCAACGTGAGTACTGAAAAACTAGCAAACTCGTTGTCGTATCTTTGTTGGAGTGATATGAAAATGTCTTCTCTGAAAACGCTAATAGCTTGAAAACATGTACAATACACCAAAACACGTCATTCAGTCTTGTGAATCCCATGGTTTATTTGGCCCAAAGACTAGGACCAAACAAACCAGAGGCTGACAGACCCATGTTGTCAGCAGGAGGGAATGAACCTGAGAGTTTCGGGGCTAACACCCTGTGCTCTGTCAGGTGAACTAAAAGCTACCTGGTCCTCAGACAAGGCTATAGAGCAGTGACTTCACTCTCCCTTGTCCGTGGTCTCAGTGCCTCTGGGGGTTACGCAAGTATTCATGATTATAAGATATATTTCTGCTTTAATAATTTTTTCCTCAATTCTTATTGCTTTAATAAACATTGCACTTTACTGAACCAGGGAATTGTTTGAAATTGGGAATTTAATAGCATCTTAAAAAAGGTTTAGTTTAATTTATAGAGCTTGATGTCCTTGAGAAGTACATGCCAATACTGGCCATTTCTCATAAATGCAGAAACTCACACACGTCTTGGATAATTTTACTAAAACTTGTATTTGTTACTGCTATCTTCAGCCATATTTTTGAATGACACGCATATTCGCCGCTAAGGTGTGCCTTCCACAAAAATGTGGGGGAAAGAAAATAGATGGGAAGAGGCCCAGTTGTGGTAGGGTCACTCCTCCTATCTTTATCCTCTTTCAAAAAATAGGGGCTAAATCTTTTGAATCCTAAATTGCTCTACAAATGGCTGGAATTCATGTTCCTGTTGGTTGGTACTAGCTACAGCAAGTGGCTAATTTGAAAAAAAAATTTACTGCTGCTTTTATTGCCCATGAACCTATGTAAATAATCAAGGCTATGGCATTTTTCTTGATCCTTCTGTATTAGGACTGATTGCAATTGGGCTAAACCTTCAGTTTTAATGTCTTAAAATTGTTCATACTCTGTCAGAAAGGAGGGAGAAACAAAGCTTGTAACAGGATGGTTGAAGCCATAATTTAGCATAACTAAACACAATCTATAAAGAACATGAACTGTGGGCACTTCTTTGCAAAGCCTTACAGTAAAGTTTGTGTGCAAAAAAAATAATGGAAAAGTAGTGTCCGATAATCTGAGATCAGGTTAGCTGACCTGTACTTGAGAAACAGAAGTAAATTAACTTTGGCAGCATTACAGGAGAACTTGTGTAACACAAGATTCTGTACCACCTTTTCTAAAGGCTTTGGAGGAAGCCCAGTTTCTTCCCCCTCAAAATTGTTCCACCTCTCAATAAAGTTATGGATGACTGTTCATCGTGAACTTCTCCTCCTAATTCAGCCCAATGATTTATGGTTTAAGATGCCAGCAGTACCTGGGCTCTATAATACAAATAAAACGCAACAAAAATGTTTGTTGTTTTTACTTTGGAGAGTGTAAAAATGTTGTCGCTTGCCAGGCTTCATGTGGTTGAACCCCAGTTTCCAACAGATTTACGTCCTAATAAACAAGGTAGACTAAATATTCAATCTTTTATAGAATGAATATTTATCCAGCCCTTTCATGTCCCTTTAAATTTTACCTGCCCAGATTGTGAGGAGTTGCTTTGGGCATGTTTGAGCTTAAAATGCTGCAGTAGTACAGCTCTAATGCTATAGTCACAATGCTGCTATGTCAATGGGAGAACTTCTCTCATTGGTGCAGTTAATCCACTTGTCTGAGAGATGGTAACTATGCTTCTGGAAGGTCTCCAGTCAGCTAGCACTGTCTATACCAGGGCTTCGGCCACTATAACCACCTCGCTCAGAGGCCTAGATTTTTCACATCCCAGAGCAAAGGAGTTATGTGGCAGGTAAGGTTAGAGTGTAGACCTGGCCTTGTTTGTCTGCCAATAATGAATGTATTGGCAAAGAGGAGATTTGCTAGTTTCTAGGTGTGTAGTCTTTTTTTTTTTTTTTTTAAACAAAAACAAAAGCTGATGGTCACAGAGTTTTTAAAAAACGGAACAAAACAGGAGCTCTTATTATACTGTACAAGATTTTTAAAGGAGTAAAGCAAACATGGCTTAGTTTTGGGGGGCGGGGCAGGGGCAGGGTGGAATGCAATCGCTAGGCTTCCCCTGGCAGTTTTTTAGTAAGGTCAGCCAGCTTCTCCTGAGGACCAACCCCTCCCTCTCTCAGGTGCCCCAGGCATGGGGACTCCAGCAGCCCCCTGTGCCGCCAGCCTTGCCCCTCCCCCCCCCCACTCCCCCTGACCCCAGTCCCCTCCCTCACCTGCCTGGCTGGAGACTACCTGGGACAAGGATGTGTGGAGGATGGCGGCAGGAGCAGCAGGCTGAGGGGATGGCCATTACCCCTCCACACTCACCACACAGTGCTTGCTGCACCCTTCCGGCCTACTGAGCTGTGTTTCTCCATGAGCAGTTGGAGATCTCCCAGACGCTTTCAAAGAAACAGGGCTCAGTGGGCCTGGAGGCAGCAGTGGAGTGTTGCAGGGGTTGAGGGTGGAGGAGAGAAGGCAGGAAGTGATCCCTTGAACCTGTTGTTGCCTGCCCATACTGCCTGCGCCCTGCCTCAGGCAATCCTCATGGGTGGGGTGGCCACCACGGGATCTGGGGTAGCCGCCTATGGATGGGATGGCTCTGGATGTAAGTCCTGCAGTGCGGGGAGAAGAGGACTGAAATTTTGATCCGAGCTTGGGAAATTTAGTAAAGGAAATGTTTGGTTTGGTCTCTGGTGACTCCCATTCTCTCTCCTTCATCTCCCAAGTAAGTTTCATTGGTATTGCTATTTCCCTTTTGGAATAGCAGTATCCAGCCTCACTTCCAGACTGAGGGTCACTGAAACAGGACCCCTGATAGATGAGATTGGGGTGCTTGAATCCACTGCCTTTGAGATGCTCTCCTGTGGGCTTTTCGGTTAACATGACAGCCAGGAGAGAACATCAGGTCATAAAATTATGCAAAAACTGTAACAGTCACATAAATAAAAGAATAAGCCAGGTACTTAGTTTCCAAGAACGTACTATAAAGGTGGAAAGTACAGAAGGTTCTTACACTGGAGCTAGAGTATGCCGTTATAAACTGGCGTTGTTGCTTTTTGAGAGAGAGCTGATGAGTATAATACGTTTCCTTAAGGAATTGTGATGAGTAAGCCTGCTAGAAGAATGTAAATACAGATCATGGTGAAGCTCCTTTTATAGCAGACTAATGTACGGAAGAGTGATTTGCATGGTTTCTCCGGTATTTTGTGTGTGTGTGCGCGCGCGTGCTCTGCACAGGGAGTCAATGAAAATGATTGTCTTAATTTGAAATTCAGGGCTACAGCATGGAGTGTATTGCTTTTAAAAATTAGCAACTGAAAAGAAGACCAGTTGCTTTTGTGTGGCCAAGTCTACAGGTTTTATGTATTGTATCTGCTAAAAGTGCATTGTGTCTCTTCTTTTTGTTTCTGAACTGTGGACTACTTTAAAGTATTACTCAGGAATATATATGTTTGACACATCCACTCAATAGTAGTGGTGCATGTCACACTTATTTTTGTGAGTGCGGTTAGTGCCTGGCTTTAAATAAAAATGAGCAAAGTCCTTCCAGTCAGTAATTCTGAACCTTTTTCAGTGTCTAATAGATCTGTCTAAAATATGAAAACTCTACTTCTTCCTCCCACCACCTCCTTTAGTGCAACAAAAATGGTTACGGGTATGGACTGTCTGCCATATGAGAAGAGATTAATAAGACTGGGACTTTTTAATTTGGAGAAAAGAAGATTAAGGGGGGATATGATAGAGCTATATAAAATCATGACTGATGTGGGGCAAGTAAATAAAGAAATTTTATTTACTCCTTCTTATAACACAAGTACTAGGGGACACCAAATGAAATGAATAGGGAGCAGGGTTAAAACAAACAATAGGAAATATTTTTTTTGCACAACGCAGTTAACCTGTGGAACTCCTTGCTGGAGAAGGTAGTGAAGACCAAGACTATAGTAGGGTTTAAAAAAGACCTAGATAAATTCATGGGGGATAGGTCCATCAGTGGCTATTAGCCAGGATGGGCATGGACAGTGTCCCTAGCCTCTGTTTGCAAGAAGCTGGAAATGGGCAACAGGGAATTGGTCACTTGATGATTACCTGTTCTGTTCATTCCCTCTGGGGCACCTGGCATTGGCCACCGTTGGAAGACAGGATACTGGGCTTGACGGGCCTATGACATGACCCACTGTGGCTGTTCTTAAGTTCACGTTACACCTGCGTTGTCCTCTTTTTCTTTTTCTTTTTTTTCCTCTTCACATCCATTAATTCACATTTCTTGCCATAAAACTCTCTCTGGCCCACACTCTGTTCTTGACCTAGTGCATAGTCAGACCATTTCAATGAAATAATAAAAACTAACAATGAATAGTTGTAAATAACTGCAGAGGCAAGAGGTGATACACTCTAGAGCTATCTTCTTTCTGTTGTTCAGTCTACCTTTCCCTCACTAAACAATAGGCACATTGTCATTTTCTGTGGAGATGTCTGCACACAGAAGGCTATATAAACTTCTTGGTGAAAGGGTGGTGACAGGGGGACATAGAAATTATCATATTGGATCAGCACAGTAGCTCATCCATTTCACGATCCTGTCTCTATCAGTGGCCAGTGATAAATGCTTTGGAAGGACGGCTGTGCTGAACAGTTGAATAACTAGCCCCTAGGAAAGGTTTCTTCCTGCGCAGCCTCAGGCAGAAGCTACTTACATATTGCAATATACACTATATAACTATAGTGGCAGCGTAGCGACCCCAGTTAGGATCAGTGTCACATTGTGCTAGGTAATGTACACACATGTAAGGGAAGACTGCCCCTTCCACTAACACCTTGCAGCCTAAGTCAAAGGTGCAGACATTTCCAGGCATGCTCCTCACCCCTCCAGTACTGCACAGGCAAGGCATCCTGCAAAGTGGAGTTTGGGGTGCAGGCAGAGCAGGGGCTAGGCCTGGGGATGGAGTAGGATGGGGGTTGGATAGGAATGAGGGGCAGAGCATTGCTCAGAGTGTAGTGTTCTCTGCTCACCCTTGCTGGGGACTGGCTTTAGCCCCACTGCACACACCCCCTCAAAAGTATTCTTTTGTGCCCAGTTGAGGGGCACTGGTCTGTGATTTGGTTTATGATAGTGACTGACGGTTTGGAAAGTGTTAGCTTCCATTTGAATCAAACAATTCACACCTGGTTTCTGTATTGCCGGTAGGAGTCCATGCTGATACTCTGACCTCATGTGGTTGCGACTGCAGATTGAACCTCTCTTGTCTGGAACCCTTGGGACCTCATCAGTGTCAAGCAAGAGAATTTGCTAGGCCACGGAAGGTCTATATTTTCTGGCACATTACTAACACTTCCACTGGTTACTGGGCTCTTAGAAGACATTTAGGGATGAATTACAGCTAAATAACAGCACAGAACAGCGAGAGCCAGGACTGGCGGCTGGAAACAAACTTTATGGGACGACCAGAAAACTTGGCCATTCCCATGGTAAGTGGCCTTCCAGCTAAGTAATATCAAGTCCGATTACGGGTATTGCTGGATGAGAGCTCCAGATTAGAGAGGTTCAACCTATATGAGAACTTCTCCTATTGATGGAACACCATCAAAAGTTACCTGATAGTCAAACGCTGACATAGAGGAAGAGCAGTGTCAGATGGTCTGTCCTGTAGGCTGGGGTAAGTATAGCAGAGCTGCAAGAGCAAATAGTCAGGGCCATAAAAATGTGACCGAATTGATACAGCTGTTCAGCTGTGGTCATTGTCCTCATCGCTGCTTAGCCATACAGTTGTCCATAGTGATCGTTTGCCATTTGGTCAGTTCCTGCATGGTTGGGTAGCCTGAGAGTCCAATATCAGAACAGACTCGATTAGATGTCCAGTGACATGTTCATATAACTGAAGGGTCTGCACATATTTGAACAGCCTTCATTCATAAGCACTTGAAATATGTGCTTTCTTTCTGTGACCAGTGTAATTTAATGTGTATGATATTTAATTGTCTTCAGACCCAGAGGAGTGAGACTGAGTGCAAGGCTTCAGCATTGTTTAGGCTTTGTCTATGCTACAGAATAAGGTCAATTTTAAGGCACTTAACTCAATTTTACAATGTGACTGTCTTCACTGCAAATACCAGTAGGTTGACTTTTTCACCTTGGTCCTCCCAGGTGGTGTAACACCAAGTTCAATTTGATAAGGTCGAAGTATAGAAACATTACCTTAAATTGATTGTATTGGCCTCCAGAGGTATCCCACAATGCCCTGAATGTGTCTGTTCTGGCTGCTTTCACCTTCACTGTTCTCCCGGTGTACAGGAAGTAGGTAACAGGAAGCCTGGCAACTTGAATTCATATTCTTTCTGGCCAGTGTGATGCTCACATCTAGCCATGATTTCCCAGGTCACAAAAGAGCCCCCACATGGAGCCATCAGGAGATCCAAGCTCTCATGTCTGTGTGGTGGATGAATTTGTGCTGAGTAAACACCAGGGATGCTCATCAGTGTCGGGTGAAAATCAAGCTCCCCCACACACCACATGATTGTCGGACTGTGTGGACCATGTCTGCAGACTGTGGCATGCCCTGTCCTGCCGGGGTTTCAGTGCTTGAGGGCTTCTTCCCTGTACAGAATTTAGCAGGAGAGGCCAAGAAACTTTACTCTGTTTCACATTTGCACAGGGCAGCCCCCCTGCTCAAGGTGCCATTTGGCCAGCAGGCTCGCCACCCCAGCTGGCCCAACACATGACGAGCCCCTGCCCTAACACGCAATGTGGGAGCTGGGCTGTGCAGACCACGCTTACAGACAGCAGCATGTCCTGCCCTGCGCAGGGTGAAGGCTTCTTCCCTGCACATGGTTTAGCAGGAGAGGCTGAGAAACTTGTTTTCTGCACTTCACATTTTGTGGGGCAGTCCCCCACTCCCCAAAAGGCACCATAAGGCTGGTGGGCTCGCCCCCCTCCCCTGCACCATGTGGCTATCCCACGTACCACCACACCATGTGGTGGCTGGGCAGTGCGGTCCATGCTTGCAGAGAGTGCCATGATCTGTCCTTTACGGGGCTTAACTGTTTGAGAAGGGTTACCTGGTAGTTCACCTCCTTTGGGCAGTTCTGAGAGCACTCAGCTGGTGCCATACAGCCAGTCATAGAATTCTAGGGCTGGAAGGGACCTCAGGAGGCCATCAAGTCCAGCCCCTGGCCTAAGGCAGGGTCAACCCCAACTAAATCATCCCGGCCATGATTATGTCAAGCCGGGATATAAAAACCCCTAGGGATGGAGGTTCCACCACCTCTCTCGCTAACATATTTCAGTGCTTCACTGCCCTCCTAGTGAAATAATTTTTCCTAATATCCAACTTACACCTCTGCCTCTGTAACTTCAGACCATTGCTCCTTGTTCTGCTATCTGTCATCAATGAGAACAGTCACTCTTCATCTACTTTAGAGCCCTGTTTCAGGAAGTTGAAGGTTTCTATCAAATCACCCCTCAGTCTTCTCTTCTGCAAACTAAATACGCCCAAATCTTTCAGCCTCTCCTCATAGGTCATGTGCTCCAGCCCCTTAATCATTTTTGTTGCCCTCTGCTGAACCCTCTCCATAGCCTTTCAATACTGGGGCGGGCCCAGAACTGGACTTAATACTCCAGATGTAACCTCACCAGTGCCAAATAAAGGGGAATAATAACTTCTCTAGAGCTGCTGGAAATGCTGCTCCTGATACACCCCAATATGTTGTTAGCCTCCATGGCTACAAGGGCACACTTGACTCATATCCAGCTTCTCGGCTACTGTAATCCCCAGGTCCTTTTCTGCTGCACTGCTACTTAGCCAGTCGGTCTCCAGCCTGTAACAATGCTTGGGATTCTTCCATTCCAAGAGCAGGACTCTGCACTTGTCCTTGTTGAACCTCATCAAATTTCTTTTGGCCCAATCCTCCAATTTGCCTAGGTCACTCTGGACTTTATCACTACACTCCAGTGTATCTACCTGACCTCCTACCTTAGTGTCATCTGCAAATTTGCTGAGGGTGCAATCCATCCCCTCATCCAGGTCATTAATAAAGACGTTGACCACTACTGGACCTAGAACCAATCCTTGGGGCACTCCACTTGAAACCGACTGCCAACCAGACATTGATCCATTGGCCACTATCCGTTGGGCCCTGACCATTACCCGTCATACAGCCTGGCTCAGGAATCATTGGGACATGAGCAGAATGTGATTGGGGAACATACGGAGCACTCTCCCTTCCCAAATCGTGTGGCTTGGGGTAGGATTTCCTATGAAGGAATGGAGCTTGTGGGCTCTCTCCACCTTCCCTCTCTCACACAGGAAGTTGATAGGGCTACTGCTTCTTTACTAGAAGAGGGAAGGGAATCCCTTCATTCTTTCCTTGACTTTTCTGTCTTCTAATGCTTCCTTAACTTTTCCTTCTCTTCTCGAGCCACTGCTACTTCTGACAGGGTGATGGCTCCTTCCAGCAGCCACGAGACATCAACGTCCTCTGGGATTCTTTCTCTTCTATTTAGTCTTCAGGATTCATGATGAGTCTGGAGCTAGTATAGTAAACTCTGTCATATCTGACAGCACAGGGACTGGGTGGTTGTTGGATATAGAAATATTCTGGATAATAGAGAGGTATACCTAGCAATGCATTACACTAAAGAAAAACAAAATTAGATACGAAGAAACAAACAAAAATGTATGCAGAGTACTCTGTTTACCAAAAATAGTATTGTACGCTGTAGACTTATGCTGTATTTGTTTGTTTGTATTTACTTTCACTATACTTACGTTTTCCATAAGTCGGTCAAAGTAAATCTAACTAAAAGGTACTTATGGTTAAAATGCCAGTTATTTGAGAGTTCCAGATGATAGACTGCCAGATATGAGTTTACTGTATTTCTAACAGCCTCCTGACCGCATGTTGGAGATGTCAGTGCAGTGGCCTCCCTAGAACTTTCTTCACTTCTGTGTGGTGACAACTCACAAGTTTCTCTCTCTCTCTCCTTCAAACCTGGCTCCTTCAGCCAGATACACTACCACTTTTTCATTGTATCTTCTTTCTTTGTGAATAGTGTGAAGTCTTCCATTAGTCACATAGATTCCTAAATGATGTATTTTCACCGGGGGAAGAGATACTAACCGCTAGAAACCAACACCCTCTGTCTTTCCCTGTTGTCTTTTGAGTCATGCTAACCACTAGACATCAATGCCCTCTGGGATTTCATACTTTTCCTTCTCATGTAAATTGAATCTTCTTTCCTTGCAAATAATATGAAGTATTTCACTAGTCACGTAGACCCACTTTGAACCTTTCCTGTTAGGTGTATTTTCACTGGGCGGGTGCGGGGGGAAGAGGAGAAGAGACTTCTGAAAAAAGACCAGTCTTCACTTCTCTGTGGCAACAGCTCACAATTTTTTTTTCCCTCTCTCTCTCTCTCTCTCTCGTTCAAACCTGGCTCCTTCAGCCTCTCTCTCTCTTCCTCCCCATTTGTATTTAATGTAATTTTGAAGTCTTTTATAAAAGCTGCCTCTTTCCGTAATGCGGACGACTCAAACAATTTCTCTCATCAGGGAAAGAGACTTCTGAAAAATGGCTGTTTATATTGCCCTCATTCCACTCTGCTATTGAAAACAATCTCGGAAGATGACATCACAGCCCTACAACCACTTGTGGGACATTTTTTTTTTCCCATAACGCAGTGGCAAAAAAATCTAGAATGCAACGGAGCTGAGTGAACTGTGGGATAGGTGCCCACAATGCACTGTTTCAACAGATGAACTTTGGTGATTTAGTGGGGACGCATTAAGTCAGCTTTAAGCAGGTGTGGATGCTGAAATTTGACTTTATAAAATTTAGTGGTAAAAGGTCGTCTTCAGTAAATTGGACATTATTCCATAGTGACAGCCTTGGGTAGTGAAATTCTAGTCTTTAACACAGAGAAAAACAGCGTAATGATTTAACTTTTCTTTTTGGCTTTGTGATCCAACCAGGAGCCTTGGCATGGTCTCTTGTTGGGATGGGATTGTTATAAAATGATAGGATGTTTGTGGGAATTGTGATTTATGCAAGGTCTCTCCACGACACTGATTTTTAAGCATGAATTCCTTAGCTAAATCCAAAGGCCAGCCAGTATTTATTCAGTTGCTGTAAGCATGCCTGTGGAGCCTAAAACAATGAGCAGTTTCCTGCAACAAAACATTTGTTAGCATTTGATCAGGATGCTTACACATGAGCTAGACCCAGGGGTGCTTAGACCCTTTTGGCTGGCTCCAGTGTGGTTAGACATGTATTGGCAATGAACCTTTGAGTTCACTTTTTTAATATACCCTTCAACAAACCACAGATGTCATTGTCGAGTACTGCTCTCCGCTAAAAACCTATATGAGACAGTTGACCCTTAATCTGAGGCAACATTTAACAACCTTCTTTTCTTCCTCTCTCTGCCGGTCCTGGCTGACCAGCAGTTTTTCCTTTGCAGCTAGGTTCACCTAATCCCTCATTTTTTGAGATAACACTGGAATGTAGGCTGAGGCTGGGCCAGTGCCATGTTGGCTCATTTTAAACTGATTATTTTTATCTGATTTTAAAACCATCTGCAGTTACCCCAATGGTAAGACATTTTTTAAAACTTCCCCATATTTCATTATAATGTGAACCAGACCTTCTCTCTGCTTCTTTCTTCTTGGCCTCATAAATTGTTATTTCCAAGGCCTTCGTTATAGTTGCTAGTTAGGGCCTTTCTTTAAATTACAGCACACATCTCCTTAACCAAACTTAAAATAACTTTAATTTCATAAATTATCCTGCAATGCTAAGGAGTTCAGTTTAAGGATTCTCTACGCCTCTTTTCTTGTTTCATTGGCAGGTACGAAATAGTCCCTACAAATGTTAACCCTTCTGTAAATACGCCACAAGGTATATCTTTGAAGTTGAACTGGATGTTGATTGTTCCTGAAATGTGAGTAAGACCTAGCCTGTACCAGGTAGCTATACAAAAGCTCAGATACAATGCTATTCATTTTATTTGGACTATATGATGGAGAACTTGGAGACTGTGGTATTTTACTCGCTACCTAAGGGAGAAACTTATGCAAGAACATAACATAGGCCTGGTTGTCCTTTTCATTTACATCAGGGTTAACTCCTTACTTACAGCAGCGTGGAAGAAAAAGAAAATCAAAACATTTGCAGAAGTGATTTTGCAATATACAGACTCTGTAGCAAATGCTGTAACTGAACCCACACAAATGCTATCACTTTTCTGTTGTGGACGTAGCCAGTCTGTGCATATTAAGTTTCGTTCACTGAGTGAGAGAAAAGATGGAATGGTTGGTTTTTAAATGCACAGTGATTGGATTGCCATGCTTAATTTACTTTTTTATGCATGTTGTGGATGACAGTGCTTTTTTTGTGCAGTTACTACAAGGACACTAGTTTCTCAGATTCCCCTGGAAAATATGTGGAAAGTGGTATGACCTGTCCCATTTAGGAAATGTAGCTAACTCTGTCGCTGAAGTGGGAGGGAATGGGAGGGGCTCCCTACACCAGGTAGACCAGAAGGGTTTATTAGTCAGCAGGGACACAGCATAGAACAGACTTGTCAGTACAATCCATTTTTGGGAGAAGGGAGTACAGTGCTAGGAGCCCAGCTCTTTTCCTGCACCCCCAAGCGACTTAGACTGTCTCGCTTCCACCTGTCTGGCTGTACCCCCGTCAGGCTCCTCATCTGGCCTTTGTCCTGCTTCCTCAGGCAGAAGGTGTCAGCTGGTCCCACCCCTTCCCTGACAACAGGTTATGATGAGCATCGTCCACGGTGTACATGCAGGAAGCTGTCACACCCAAAATTCGAATCCCCCATATAGGTGTAGTACCCAGGGAAACAGAGGCACATGCGCGCACACACAGGGTGTCCACAGGACAGTAGCTCTCACATTCAACATAAGAAGAATAAAATCCCCGCTTTTGTCAAAACCTTGAACGCTCATCTTTTGTATCTGGTGTTTTGGCCAGGCTGCAAAAAGAATTTCAAGAATTTGGAGTCTGGGGGAGGAAAGTGAAGCTAATACTGTACAGACTGGCAGGAACATATGCGAGAAGCAATTAAAACAACATATGGGGTCCCCAGGCAAACAAAGACAGTTTGTGAAATGAAGCACAGGCAGTAGGTTACAGCACTTGCTGGGGGCTAATTATCCTGAATGGCTGTGTATTGGAGTTGCATGAACAACACAAGCTGATGTGGGCTCTCTAAAATCAGCTTGCTAAACGTGAGGAAAAGTAAATGAAACTTTTGTTTCTAGTATTTGGAAGCAAGAAATTCTATATAATTCAGACGTAGATGAGGGTATGATGCCGCTGAACGTGATATCCTTTACAGTTTACACGAAATCAAAGCGGGAAAAAATACAGTTCTTGTGTCAGAACAGCATTTAACAGAAACTGAGCTAGAATTAAGGGATTTTCAAAGGGTAGACAAATGTACAGCTCTCGCTAGAAGTCATCCAAAGTTTTCAGGGTGAGCCTGGTCGCTGTTGTTGACAGAACTCTGTTTACTTACGTAGATCCCAACCAAAGGCATCAAACTGTACAACTGACTCCAGTCTGTTTTGCTTTTGTAAACTGCTGAAAGCCATGACAACCCGTGAATGGGATGTAATGTCTTATTCCTTAACTGTCTTCTCCGGAAGTCACAGATGGGGCCAGAGCAGGGCTTCTCACAAGGGTTTTGGTGGCCTCAGGATACAGGCACCAACTCGTGCTGGTAGCAGCTCTGGCAGTGAGAAGTGGGTTCCCACCAGTCCCAGCCTCAAGGCTGAAGCCAAAACCTGAGCCAAAAAAGTGGGGTCAGGCGCTCACAGGCTGCCTGTGAACTCCCAAGTGCCCTGTACCCCAGCCAGACAGGAGTGGGGAAGCTGCCCAGAGGCCAAACACACTGGCCGTATGTCTCCAGCGGCATTGCCTGGGCCACTTACGAGGCTGTGTGGTGCGTGGCGCAGATTCCATGCAGGCAGCATCAGTGCAAACATCAAGGCAGTGTGTACCTGGTGCAATACGGGGGTGATTCAGGGCGGGGATGCTGCTTTGCCTCCCTTCCCCCAGTCTCCACAATCCTTCACAGGCTGTCGTGGCCACAAAGAGTCTGATGCTGGCCACATGCAGTTATGGTGGCTGAGTTTGAGAGATGCTGAGCTAGAATGATGCCTCCGAATGATTTGGCAGGAGTTGTCTCATTACTTCTCCTCTCCACCCTCACCAGTTGGTGTTGTAAAACCTCCCTGAAAAGCATCCTCTGTCCTCAGGCTCTAAATCCATAACTAATTTAGTTGTACAATAAACTTTCATATCCAGCATCCCTGGGACTGGGAAATTGCTGGATATTAAAGTATTCCGGGTAATAGGGCGGTTATACCTAGCAATGCATAACACAAAAGAAAAACAAGAATAGATATTAAGAAACAAACAAATGTATGCAGAGTAGACCATTCCAATTCTTCCCCACCCTCCTAGTGAAAAAGTTTTTCCTAATGTTCAACCTGGACCTTCCCAACCGCAACTTGAGACCATTGTTCCGTGTTCTGCCATCCGTGACCTCTGTGAACAGCCTCTCTCCAGCCTCTTTGCAGCCTCCCTTCAGTAAGTTGAAGGCTGTTATCAAGTCCCCCCTCAGTCTTCTGTTCTGCAGACTAAACAGACCCAATTCCCTCAACCTTTCTTCATTAAGTCATATGCTCCAGCCCCCTAATTATTTTGGTTGCCCTCCACTGGACCCTCTCCAGTGTATCCACATCCTTCCTATAAATGGGGGCCCAGAACTGGACACAGGACTCCAGATGCAGCCTCACCAAAGCTGAATAAAGAGGAATAATCACTTCTCTGAATCTACTGGCAACACTCGTCTTGATGCAACCTAATATGCCATTAGCTTTCTTGGCTACAGTGGCACACTGTTGACTCATGTCCAGCTTCTTGTCCACTACAACTCCCAGATCCTTTTTTGCAAAACTACTACCAAGCCAGTCGGACCCCAGCCTGTAACAATGCTTGGGATTCTTCTGGCACTTGTCCTTAATGAACCTCATCAGATTTCTTGCAGCCCAGTCTTCCAATTTGTCTAAGTCAGTCTGGACCCTGTCTCTACCCTCCAGCATATCTACCTCTCCCCCTAGCTTAGTGTCATCCGCAAACTTGCTGAGGGTGCAATCCAACCCCTCATCCAGGTCATTGATAAATATGTTGAACAGAACAGGACTCAGAAGAACAGGATCCAGAACCAAACCTTGGGGCACTCCACTAGAAACCGACTGCCATCTGGACATCAAGCCATTGATCACTACCCACTGGGCCTGACCTTCTAGCCAGCTTTCTATCCATCTTTCTATCCACTTGTCCATTCCACATTCCTTTAACTTGCTGACAAGAATATTGTGGGAGACTGTATCGAAAGCTGTATTTACTTTCACCATACTGAACTTTATGGAAAACGTATCTAAAATTTACATATGGTTAAAATGCTGGTTATTTGAGAGTTCTCGATGATAGAGTGCCAGCTAGGAAAGAGTTACTGTAGCTGTCAGCAGCACCCTGATGGTAATTCTCCAGTTTAGGGACAATTTTAAAGCACACAATTTTGTCCTGACATAGTTGTGGATGCACATGGCCTTCAATCATCAACAGAACTGCTTCAGTCTTTAGTTAAACCCTCTCCTCCTTCCCACTGAAGTACACTGATATGCTATTTTGTTTTTGTGATGCATGTGTAACCCACATACCTCCTGGGTGTGGTTCATGGTCCTGTGTAGTGGCACAGAGACCGTTTACACAGAGCAAGAACAAGTCTCATCTGCAGCCTTAACCAAAAGCTAGCTGGCTTTTAGCTGAAACTGGGGAGGTTCCTGCACTGAGGTCCGAGTCCACCAGTGGGCAGTTACATGTACAGTAGCTGCATGCAGCTGAGCACCATGCATGTCTCCTATGTTAGCTATAGAAGTCTTTCACAGTGAACCATATGCCCAGTTTTCATCAAAAGCCTGGAGAGAGGAACCAAGGATTCTTTTCCCTCACTCATAATAACAAAGTTTCTTTTCAGAGTAACCCTCATGTTGCAAATGAAAGAAGTAGAATCTGCTCAAACTCCTCCCAGTTTTTCGGATGTTGCTGCGTGGTGAGAAGTAGCCGTGTCAGGGAGCTTTGAAATTTGAATTCAGTGGGACTCCCCACGCTTTCCTGTGCTGCAGGAACAAACCTATGACTTGTTTGCTTCAGTTTGAGCACAGGTGGGAAGATCTGTTGAAACAACAAATGCTGTTTAATGTAAGTTCTTGAAATCTAGTATTTTCTGCTATCATTTGTCTCTCGACATTTATATTCAAACACATTTCCTGTAGAAATATTTATCATTTTGGGATCATTAAAGTTTTGAACCAATTGTAATATTGTCCCCGTAGTGTACAGCACAAGATTTGATGAGCTAATCCGAATTTCTCTTCAAAGACACTCCACTTACTTAAAGAAGAGCTTAATGCTGACAAGACTGAGTAGCTTTTAAAACTAGTGTTTTGAATTCTGTTTACTTATGTTACTAGTCAGTTTCATTCTTCCTTTCTCCAATTAATGTATATTTAATTTTAAAATACTTATATTTTAAGGTAAAATTAATATTGCACTGTTTAAAAACAATAAAAATTTCAAGAAATGTAAAGCTGAGGTGCCAACAGTGATATTAAATTGTCTGCACTGCATATGTGTAATATTTTCTGTTACTGGCAAAGTCAGTACGAGCATTATGCATGTATTTCCCAGAGAGAAACCTTATTTATTTGCCCTCCCCCCACCCCAAATCAAGCAAAGGCTCCTGTCCAGCAAACACTCAAGCCTGTGAATAACTCTAGCACGGACTTTCAAACTGTGTGTGTCTGCTGAAAAACATGGTTTATGATTTTTTTTTTTAAATATTTTCCCCCTTTTTGTCTATATATTCTTCTTTCTTTTTTTTATTTTGTTCTTGTTCAACTTGTGTGTGCATGAGTTAGTGTTAACAAAACAAAAATAGGTTTTTGCGTGTGGTTTGGGGTTTCTTGTTTGTGGTATACAAATGTCTCTTCCAATGGAGACTAAGCAGAACAAGTATATTTGCCAAACATGACTGTTTCGACACACTATGTCTCCATAGAAGAGGTGGTGGTAGAAGAATATTTTCCTGTCCTTACTAGAGTGGACACAATCAGCATCTACTTAAAAGTAAATAATTTCTAATGTTTTCTCAACTTTATTCCCTTGTCTTCTCTTGCGTGGGGTTGTTTTTGTGCTTTTAGCTCTTTGCTTCTGCACTTGCCAAAGGATATTTTAATGAATTAGCCAAATGGACTAGTACAAATAAATGGAAATCTTTAAATTGATCAGGATTTAAGCTTTTGAAAATGGTAAAACCATAGGTGTAATTATCTTTTTGTGGCAACAGTGCTGATTATCTCGAAAGCCATCTCACTTACCCCCCGCCTGCCCCCATAGAAAAAGTATAAGGGAGGAAGGAAGAAAAACAAAATAGTGGGCCTTTCATTTTTTGCGAGCTTAAATGAGAATTACTGTACATGAACTATGAGGTGAGCTGTGTTTATGGCTTCTCTTCAATGTAATGTAAAAATAAAACTCAGATAATTAAGTTATGGTAGAGCTATAATTTTAAAGCAGCCATGGAAATGCCAAGCAGCAAGACAAATGATAAATTGTGCGTGCATTGTGAAATGTCCATGACCACTCTGCTGCCTGTCTACTTAGTGTTCCCTGTCAGCAGTGACTGGAGCTGGAAGTGAAGTAATGCGATACTCCCTAGCTGTAATAGAACTATTTGTTAAATCACAGTACTGACACACCTAACTTAGGTGCAGTGCATTGTAAATTCTCTGTCCCAACACAGCGCTGGTAACTCATTTAGAATAACTCCAATCTTAACTTCTAAAGGCACTTGGAGATGGGGCCTGCATCTGCAGCTTCATCAATTACTGGCATTTAATTGAAGGAAAAGCAGGTATCCAGCCGGCTGCAGTAACTGATATGCAGCATGGTTCTGCAAAGTGAGGCACTAGGGCGGGCTTTAGACTCTCATGGAAACCCATAAAAATTTTTCATAGGAATAAAAGTTAGTACCTCTGGCTCCTCTCCTTGGAGTGGGGCCATGGTTTGTAGTTGAGTGCTGCACTGCAGTTGGAAGGATTGAGTCTTTGGGAATAAGGCGAGTCCATTAAGGCTCATGTTCATCTTTCATATTCTGGTCTGTCTTCAAGAGTGCTAAATTATTCACTGACTCCCATCTTTACTTACTGGCCCATTTCCTGTCTGGAGTTTAGAGACCTCTAGAATTTATATTGACCTGCCTAAAAACATTAGTACTAGTAGTAGGCATCCTTCAGTCTGCATACACTATGGATCGCGCCCTTTATAGTTTCAATTGAGGACTTCATTTACAGCGTCTACTGTGACTATGATGACCCACATGAGAGTGACAGTCCTTGCTGCATCTCTTGCAGATGTGGTGGGTGTCTGGCAAGTCCTTAGTGTGCTTTCTGTGCGCTCGCTTCTCCTCTGCTAGCTGTCTGATCCTCCTCTCGCCCTTCTGAAGACCCTTGTGTAACCCCTGCCTCCATCTGCTGCGGTTGTCTGCTAATTTTTCCCAGTTGTCCAGCTCAATGTCTACCTCTCTCAGGTCTCTCTTGCAGACTTCTTTGTAGCGCAACTGGGGGCTTCTGGGAGGTCTTTTGCCAGGGGCTAGCTCACCATACAGGATGGTCTGTTCAGACTGCTCCACAAGATAGGCTGTCCTCCACAGTTACTCAAGATGATCCAGTCGTTCCATGAAGACATGAGAGGAACCATCCAATATGATGGTGCATTATCGGATGCTTTCAGAATCAGGAGCGGCGTCAAACAAGGATGTGTGCTTGCTCCGACATAGTTCGGGATCTTCTTTGCACTCCTCCTGAAGCGTGCCTTTGGATCTTCAACAGAGGGCATCTTGCTGCACACAAGATCTGATGGGCAACTGTTTAATCTTGCAAGGCTGAAAGCTAAGTCTAAGGTGCGGGAAGTCCTCATCAGAGACATGCTGTTCGCAGACGATGGTGCTGTAGTGTCTCACACGGAAGACCAGCTTCAAAAACTGCTGGATCGGTTCTCCAAAGCGTGCAAGGACTTTGGGCTTACCATCAGCCTAAAGAAGACGAACGTACTCGGTCAGGATGTTGCTGAATCCCCATCAATCAGCTTTGACAGCTATATGTTAGAGGTCGTCCACGAGTTCGTTTACCTCAGGTCCACCATCACTGACACCCTGTCATTGGACACTGAGCTAAATAGGAGGATCGGAAAAGCAGCCACAACTCTGTCCAGACTCAGCAAGAGTGTGGAATAACAACAAGCTGTACACTCACACCAAAATGCAAGTCTACAGAGCCTGCATCCTCAGCACCCTCCTTTATGGCAGCGAGACTTGGACCCTGTATGCCCGCCAGGAAAAGAGGCTGAACGTCTTCCACTTGCGCTGCCTGAGGTGCATCCTTGGAATATCATGGAAGGACAGAGTGACCAACACCGCCGTCCTCGAGCAAGCTGGAATCCCAACCATACACTCCCTCCTCAGGCAGCGTCGGCTCCGCTGGCTAAAAACATTAGTGTCTCAAAATCATGGCATTTGTCACCTTCAATATAAAAAGGAGTATCTGATTCAAATTAAATTCCAACAATACCCATGTTCTTTTCAAATAGTGCATCTCACTAGTAAGACTCCAAGGCATCTTGGAAAGGGCAGTTGAAGTGAGTGTTCTTTTTTAAAATCTATTTATACTAACGCATCCCAAATCCAGGAAAGGCAGATCCTTCACTAACAGAGGCAAAATTCTGAATAAAAATTTTACAGGCACCTAATTCCCATTTTCAAAAAATGACTCTGGTTCCCAAGACAATTAGCTGCTTTTGAACAATTTATTTTTAAAAAAGTGTCATGTAGTATAACCCTCCCTTCAAGCAGAGCCTTTGTAACCAAGGCTTTCCAGATTGCATGCTACTGTAACTGTATCAGTGGGCAGTCTTGTCACAAATCATGAAGGAAAGAGGGAAAGATCCCCTGGATCAATGAAATGGAATTGCCTTCCACCTCCTTGCCTATTTTAGATGAGTGAATTGCTGTCCTCCCTGAGGTTGTAACAGCTGTTTAGAAGAGTTGTGTTAAAGATCACGCAATCATTTTCCCCTTCCCCTTCGTTTTTGCATCCTGCTTGTCATTTAAGCAATTTGGTGTGCAGGTGCAGGTTTACCGCCTACTTTATAAACACAGGCACTAAAATCTTTTTCTTCCTTTTAATGTCTAGTTCTGTGTTGAAGATCATATTTGCTCCCCAGGTAATACTTTGTAAACTGAATTTTTGTGTATATGGTTCTGTATCTTGTGACTGTTTTTGGCAGGTTTTTCCAGTAGTCTTACAAAATAAAGATGAGATGGTGATCAGGGTGCTTAGTTGCTTTATCTAATAAATTATTTATAGTACATTAATTTAATAGTACAGAATAATCTCGTCTTGCTACAGTCCAGCAAGAGAGATCTGCATAGCTACGAGAAATCAGGCAAGGGTTTGTAATGGATATGATTATGTTCCTGTTTGTTTATGAAAAATAATTTGAGAAATGTAATTGCACTAAAACCAGTGAGTGAGAGCGTTGATTGTGTGTATGGTTGCAGGAAGGAAGGACCATAATAAGATAAAAGGAGGGGGAAAATGTTTTCCTGTTACCGTTTTGTCTCTGCTGGGATGCTCTTGAATGGAACCTACAGAATATATATGTATATGGTGGCTTCCATTGACCATTTGCTACACCAAAAACATTCCACACAAACATAAATGTATGCTTAAAGTTCAGCATGTGAAGTCCTTGGAAGTACAGTTCCAGTGTGCTTAATGCAGCTACTCATGTGCTTGAATTTAAACACATATTTCAGTAATTTGCATGATTGGGGATTTTGCAGAGAGTAAATCTTCGTGTTTGTGCAGGCTACCCATTTCCCCAGGGTGAAAGTATTTGTAAATTGTTGTGGGGGGAAATTCAGATGCAAATTTAAGAACACTTTCAGACCTTTTCCTATAGTAAGGATTCATCTCATCATAATTGGTTTTGAACTAGAGTTCTTAAAGAGTTCAAAAAAAATTCTGGCATTAAAGGAACAGCTGTGTAATCTTTCCTACACCTGAGTGCAGTTGATGGAAGAGATGAATTCCTCTAGCAACGTCCTCGTTCTTGCTGTGTGCAGCATTGGGGAGCCAGCAAGGTGCTTCAGAGCTCTTAAATAGTTTCTTCTGTGACAATCAGAAAGACATGGGGAGCTATTCAGTCCACTTCATGGATCTAAAATCAAAAAAACCCAAAAGTATCTGCAGGTTGCTGTCTTCGACCAAGCCCTCCATGCACCCTCAAAAATAAAGGGCATTTCCATCTTCCTGTACATAGATGGCTGGCTGATCCAAGCTTGGTCAAGATCCAGGAGAGAAGTGCAAAATCCTGTGAGAAACAAGGAGAGCTCCCTCAATCCAGCTCATGAAATAATGTGCCTAAAAACCACCACCATGATTCAGAGGCCTTTCTTAGGCTCTGCATGAAGAACAAATGCTAAGTAGAGGCAAAGCCTCAATTCACTGCTCAAAGGACATAAAGTGGGTATGTCTTTGGGTCTCTGTGAGTGATGGGGAGCAGTGGCTGCAAGCCACTTCTGCATGGACTTCTTTTAGCATATTTGTCCATCACAATGGAAAAGGGAGTTGAGGTTCTCCCCAAAGGTCTAATCACACAGCAGCTATGTCTACACTAGCCCCCACCTTTCAAAAGGGGGATGCTAATGAGACACTTTGGGATATGCTAATGAGACGCTGCAATGAATATGCAGCACCTCATTGGCATAATGGTGGCTGCAGCACTTAGAAAGTGCCGCTTTCGATCACACGTGGCTCGTCTACATGGGGTCGTTTTTGAAAGGGCCCCTCGCACTTCAAAATCCCCTTATTCCTATATTCATTGGAGTGCCTCATTAGCATCCCCCTTTCAAAGTGGGAGGCTAGTGTAGACATAGACCTGGAGTCCTTGTATCACCGAGGTAACTTCTAAGTGAAGAAAACTTCAAGAAATGATATCTTGACTTTCCAGTGATGGGAGTATTTATTTGGCTCAGAAGCCAGCCTAACTGATTGAAGTGGTGTTCCGGCAGGAAGGCTCTACTCTGGGCAAAGGAACATCTATGGAAAAGAACCAAGATCTGTAGGCTTTGAAAAGACTTAATGAACAGAGCAAAGAGAGACAAGAAGCTATGGAATACTGAGTCGCAGAGGATTAAAATCCTAGGTGATGCCTGAGCTGCTCAAAGAATGGGAAAATTTTAAAAATCTCTGTCAAGTTCCTCCCACCCCATTTATTTTCATTGAAAGGTCAATGTTTTTAGTAATTTGCAGTGATTACTACATCTCTGTTTAGTGGATGAGTTCGAACAGGAACTGGAAGAAGATATTCTGCCTGGCAGTATTTAATCCACAGGGTAGACAGTCCTGTCTTTTCAAACCTATATGTTCCCTCGCTATTTCCAAATTGTTACCTCCAGCAGATGTGCTGGAAAAAGTAAACATTGCTACTGAGTGTGATGCTCAATATCACCACTTAAGAGACCTGTTCACCTTTCATAAGTTGTATATGTGCAATTCTCTGAAGTGGCAGAAGCATCTCCAGGTAGTAATTTGCTTATCTTTAATTAAACCTAGAATACCTGTGTCACAATCACACTGCTTTGCTTTTTTTTTCTCCCGTTCATCTCTCTAAATCAGAATGTAGACTGCAGAATTTCAGACTTCCCCATCCCCTTGTCTCTAGGGCTTTCCAGTACATTCTGGCATGAAATGATAGAATCACAAGCCTCGAAAGGACCGCAAGGGTTATCTAATCTAACCTGTGCCAAGACGCAGGATCTCTTATGGCTAATAATCCAAGACAGATGGCTATCCAGAGCTTTTTTGAAAACCTCCAACAGTGTAGCTTCCACAGCCTCCTTAGTCAGTCTGTTCAGTTGTCCACTGATAGACATTGAAGTTTCCAGAATTCCAGCATCAGAGAAATGGCTTCGTTTCAACACAGACATGACCAGGCTATGATATGGGTATATTTTGCTGGCATCTACCATGTTACATGTTCGTGGGAGGGCACTGAATAGTAAACCTTTAGATATGTTTTCACCAAGCTGCGTCTATTGAAATGGGAGCTAGAGTGTTTTGTTTAACCCAATAAAACAGAGAGAGAATTCATTTTTAGAAATCTGTAATGAGGGAGAGATTAAAATGGAGTAGACCTTGGGAAATAATGGAGGAGATTAATTAAATGAACAGACCAGACCACAGTTTTAAATTAGAAGTGATACCAAAAAAACAAAAGGAACTAGCCACTGCTGGAAGGATTTAGTGCAGGAGTCGGCAACCTGTTGCTCCAGAGCCACAGCTGTGTCTACACTTGCATTCCTCTTTCGAGAGAGGCATGCAAATGAGGGGAATCTAAAATGCAAATAAGGGGCATAGTTGCATATATGTTACCTCATTTGCATATTCAAATCTCGAAATAGCTTCTTTTGAAAGAAAACCAGTGTAAACACTATTTTGAAACAATATGCAAATGAGGTACCTAATATGCAAATCTGCACCTCATTTGCATTTTCAATGTCCCTCATTTGCGTATCTCTTTCGAAAAAGGAATGCAGGTGTAGACACAGCCTTCAAGGAGCCACTTGCAGCTCCAAGTGCTGCTGCCGCTGACTCTTCTTGTGGCTCTGGAGGCTGCTGCTGCTTAAACAAACACTAAATTCATTTGCCTGCTGTTAAATCAGATGAGTTTAGTTTTTTTGTTTTTTGTTTTGTCTGTTTTTTGTTTAAGCGGTGGCAGCCTCTGGAGCCACTGAGCAGTCAGTTGTGGCAGGGAGCCCTGGGGAAGAAAGCTGTGGCAGGGCAGGGAGCTGCCTGCGCAGCACGTGTGGGAAGTGCTAAGCCTGCAGGAGAGCTGGAGCTGGGGAAGGAATGGCCGAATTTGCCTCTGCAAAGCTCTACTGAGGAGGAGGAGGAGGCAGGGAGCAGCTGGGGTGGGGGAGGGAAGGCAGTGGCCATGGAGGAGCTGCGCATGCTGAGGCGAGTTAATCCTGGGGATGGGGCAGGCAGAGGTTGGGGCCAAGGAAGGTTAATGCTGGGGGTGGGAGGGCAGTTTGGGGCTGATGAGTTAAACCTGAGGGATAGGGGTGGGAACTGGAGCTGAGAGTGGTTAAGCCCGGGGATGGGAGGGTGGGTTTGGGGCTGAGGTGGGTTAATCCAGTGGTAGGGGGGTGCAGTTTGGGGCGGAGAGTGCTTAAACCTGGGGATGGGGTAGTTGTGTGATGGGGGGTAATGCTTGGAGATAGGGGGCGAATTTGGAGACTAAGGTGAGTGAAGTCTGGAGATGGGGTAACAACTTTCTAACTTGTACAAATCATTTTATGTGTGCTGTTCTTAAAACAGGAGTTAAAAGTACAGTTTAACATTATTAAGCACTGTCTCGTATTCACATGCGTCGTGGCTCTTGAAGGACTGATTTTTTTGTAACTGAACTTGGAAAAAATGGATGTTCTTGTGATTTCAGTTGCAGACTCCTGGCTTAGTGGTAGCATTTTACATTGTAACACAATTTCTGGGTTCTACTCATTATACATCGTAAGTGATCATGTGGAAGCACCATACTATAGATGGGGAAGTGAGATGTGATGGAAATATCAGATCCTGCTTTCCTCATTTGAAAACTATATTCTCCAATATGTTCCCATATCTACTGTGTCTTGCTACTAGTAGAAAGCTGCCTCTGTCTGAAAGTAACAAAGACACCTTCTACTGTGGCTATCTTTGGTATACCTTTTCATGAATTTGTTGCATGGGAGAGCTTCAGAATAATCGTCTGGACTCCCAATCTATGTAAGAGCCCATATGAATCTTGTGCATCAGCTGTCAGATGATCATCTGGAGGCTCCTAGGCTAAGTCTACACTATGAGATAAATTTGAATTTAAGGCAGTGAACTTGACATTGCCACGACTGCTTCACTGTAAATACCTTTTAGCTCGATTTAGGGAGCACTGTTGTTGAGATTACAATATCGTCGGTACCTGACAGGTATAGCGTCCATCTCGAATTCAAAAGTTCAATTAATGGCTAGTGTGGAAGCACCACGTCTTAATCGAATTTATGAGCCTCCAGAGGTGTCCAATCTGCAACCTACAATGCCCCTTAGTGCTCTGCTCTGGCCACTGCTGTAGGGTGTGCAGGAATTAGGTAATAGGAAGACCCTTGAATTTCACATTAGGACCAGGAAGCCTGTGGCTGTGGGATCATGTTTGTATGAGCGTCCGAGCAGTGTTTTTCTGTCATTGCTGTTAGTGCTGTGAGCGCATCTACCCAGTACAAATGGTTCATGGTTCTGTCTCTACACTTGGTATTTTTTTTTTCTGTGCTGCCTGGAGCCTGGTGCTGCCTTGCCACACCCCATGGCAGCAAGGCTGTTGTGAGGGGTCATGCTTGCATAAGAGGCCAAGAAACTCCTCAGTGGCTTACATTTGTGCGCATCACCCTTCCCTCCCCCACAGGCACCACGCAGTCGGGGTCTTTCCCACACTCAGCCACATCACATGAGCTCCCGACCCAATAAAAGGCTGTGCCTGCCATTCGGTGCTGGCCATGCTGCCTGGAAGCACCATGTCCTAGCTTGCGTGCGGTTAGGGCTCCAAGGGTTTGAAAGAGTTTTGGGGGCTTGCTGCCACCTGTGGGGAAGTGTCTCCGGGCGGCTACGATAATCGGGGGCTTGCAGCAAGGTGGGCTCAGGAAATGCCATCGAAAGTTGAGAGAGCAGACGTTCAGTTTAATACATTTCTAGGTTATGGAGCATCAAGAAATAAATGTGACGGAGCAATGGCTCAGTATGGGCTTGATCCAAAGGCCACTGAGGTCAGGGTATTAGCTCTACAATTACCCCAGTTAGCCAAGTGAGGCATGGAGTGATCAAAGGAACCATAACTGATTTAATGAGCCATTTGCATTTGCAGTGTATGTCTAAGTAGCATTTCTACATTATGGAACATCAAGAAATAAACGTGACCAAGCAATAGTTCGGTATGTGCTTGATCCAAAGGTCCTTGAAGCAGATGTATGAGCTCTAGAATTACCTCAGTATAGGCTTGATCCAAAGGCCAATGAAGTCAATGAAAAGAATCCCATTGATTAGGCTCAGGCCTTAAGTGATACAGAATTTCTTTTCGGAGTTACGAGCTAATCCATTCCAGATGACTGATCTGGGGTGGGAAGACCTTCTTATGAAAAGCATTGTGTTCAGCAGGCAAATGCTCTAACCGCTCTTCTACCCCATCCCTTCTTCTCACTTGTGAAAAGCAAATCATTTTTACAAGCAAAAGTCTGACTGAAAAAATGAATGTTTGCTTAATGTGGCAGGGGAATGAGGGAAATGGAATATAGGAAGATGTCGTCAGATACCCACAGCCACTTGTGGGCAGTTTTTTTCCCATGTTGCACCAGTGAAAATACCCAGAATACTATGGGGCTCTGGGAACTGTGGGATAGGCTCTCACAATACAGCGCTGCAGCAGTTGATGTTTGGCAACTTGTGTGTGGCAGCAATAAGTCAACTATGTGGGGAGCCTGTGGGAAGGTGAGGATGCTCAAATTCAAATTTATAAAACCCAGCATTACAAAATTGATTTTAATAGTTCATTTTAGCTCGTAATGTAGATGTAGCACTATTGTGTTCTGCTGGCCTTCTTCATTATAGTGCAATGTGCTGCCTGCCTCTAGGCAAGAATCTCAAAAAGATGTTTTAACCTCTTACGGCTCATGAAGACTGGCTGGGGGTAAATTTGGTCATATTTCTCAATGTGTTTTCAGTTTCAGCACATTTTATCAGTTTCAGGAGGGTGGTTGTGGTTAGTCTGTTTCAGCAAAAACAAAGTCCTGTGGCACCTTGTTTTTTAAGGTGCTACAGGACTCCTTGTTGTTCTATCAATTGCATTACATGGATAGTAGGAGTTGATCAAAGGTATGGTACAGTCATGAATAGTTGCAATTTTATTCATTGCTAGTACCATGTAATTTTGTTTTGCAGATTTATTTGTGCAGAATATATATATGCAATATATTTCATACAGATGTCTGTTGGAGATCTCCTTGGATAAAACTTAATTCCAGCATTGTACATTCACATTGAATACTCAGTTTCTGGGGTGGGGCAGGAAGGAGATAATTTTTATGAATTTTTGGAAGGCACATGGACCAGCTTCTGAATATAGGTAAGATCTTGCTAAAACAAAGGATTGAATTAGTCAGCCCAAAGGTTCATGAAACAGAAGACATGATTGTTTGGTTCCATGAGAAGCTGAGCAAGCTTGGCACTGAGGCATATTTTGCTTTTAATATTTTTCCATGTGACTTATTCTTGTGGAATGTACCTTAGGTTCTAATTCTGTGGTTTCCTTTTGGATTAGAAGAGTGACTGTCTTTTCTTGTGGCTGATTAACTACAAGCATTATCTATTAGCTATCAAATTGGCTTTAAATGATTTCAGCTTTTTGAAGAAGAGACAAATTAAAATAATGTGACTAGCTACCATAAAACTGGATTGAGGGAAGGAGTTTGGCTGGATTTAGACAAGGGAAATTTATAATAAATATATGTTTCACTCAGGAACCCCTCTGATGGACCAGAACACCTTTGTGCTAGACATTGTATGAACACCTAAGTAGGCAGCCTCTGTTCCACAGAGATTACAGAATCACAGGGCTGGAAGGGACCTCAGGAGGTCATCTAGTCCAGCCCCCTGCTTCAAGCAGGATCAGCCCCCACTAAGTCATCCCAGCCAGGACCTTGTCCAGCCGGGACTTAAAAACCTCAAGGGATGGAGAATCGACTATCTCTCTAGGCAACACATTCCAATGCTTCACTGCCCTCCTGGTGAAGTAGTTTTTCCTAATATCTAACCTACACCTCTCCCTCTTCAACTTCAGACTACTACTCTTTGTTCTGCCATCTGATACCACTGAGAACAGTTTCTCACCCTCCTTTTTAGCGCCCCCTTTCAGGAAGTTGAAGGCTGCTATTAAATCACCTCTAAGTCTTCTCTTCTGTAAAGTAAACAAGCCCAAATCCCTCACCCTGTCCTCATAGGTCTTGCGCTCCAGACCCTTAATCATTTTTGTTGCCCTTTGCTCCAGCAAATCCACATTCTTTTTATACTGGGGGCCCCAAAACTGGACACAGTATTCCAGATGTGGCCTCACCAGTGCCGAATAAAGAGGAATAACTACTTCCCTAGATCTGCTCGAAATGCTCCTCCTAATGCATCCTAGTATGCTGTTAGCCTTCTTGGCTACAAGGGCACACTGTTTACTCATATCCAGCCTTTCATCCACCATAACCCCTAGGCCCCTTTCCATTGTACTGCTGCTGAGCTACTTGGTTCCCAGCCTGTAACAATGCTTGGGATTCTTCCACCCCAGGTGCAGGACTCTACACTTCTTCTCCTTGTTGAACCGCATCAGATTTGTTTTGGCCCAGTCCTCCAATTTATCCAGGTTCCTCTGGATTCTCTCTCTACCCTCCAACGAATCTACCTCTCCCCCTAGTTTTGTGTCATCCGCAAACTTGCTGAGGATGCAATCCAGTCCCCATCCAGGTCGTTAATCAAGATGTTGAATAACACCAGCCACAGAACCGAGCCTTGCGGCACTCCGCTTGAAACAGACTGCCATCCAGATATTGAGCCATTGACCACGACCCGTTGGGCCTGACCATCAAGCCAGCTTTCTATCTATCTTATAGTCCAAGGATCCAATCCATATTTCCTTAACTTATGGACAAGAATGTTGTGGGAGACCATATCAAAAGCCTTGCTGAAGTCAAGGTACAAGCTAAACAATCTCCAGAGTTAAAATCTAGCTATCTGGTTGAAGCCTGTCTTGATAAATCAAGACTGCTTATACTTTTTTGTTGAACATTTGTTTGCACTAATGTTTAATAAACTGGTACTTTTTTAAATGATCAGAGCAGCTTCTACAAGCATTTTCTTCAAAGGGACAACCTAGAAGTTCCACAGTATATACCTACTGCTATGATTTGTCTTCCCTCCTGCAATACTGTGCACCTTGTAATCCCTTGGAAGTGCAGATATCTTCTTCCAATAAGACATTACCAACATTTCTCATCTTTGTACTGTATTCCATTATTTTGGCTTAAAGATTATTTGTCCATTTGGGGAAATCCACTAGACTTGGGGGAAGGGGGGGACTCAGAGTGGAGGGTGTGACATTTTGTAAGGGGAGTGCAGTGCCGTTGGCTCTCCCCCCCCCCACCTAGCCCCCCCGACCCCGCGGCATCCGCTGCCTCACCAGCCCTCTGCTTTCTCCCATGCGGCCTCTGCCATTGTTGTCGCCAAGAGAACACCTCCATATCCCCCCACGGATGCTAGGCCAATCGGAATGTGCACCGATCCTGAGTCAAGCGGCAGGGGCAGTCGGCAAGTTCTCAACTTGATAAGGTACTTCCTGGGGTCCCCCCCCAGCACCCCTACCCTTTTGGGGGCCCACTGGAGCCTCCCAGCACCCCCTTCTCAAGCATCCCATCCCCCATCCTGAGCTTCCCCCCACCTCCCTTCGTGTGGCTCTCCTACAGGTTGTGGGGACCCTGGGTAATTGCAGAGGTGAAAAGTGGGGGTCTGATGTAAAAAGTTTGCTCACCCCTGCATTAGGCTGTTAGATTAAAACCAACCTCATCATCATTTTCTGTAATACACTTCAAAGTTTTTAATTTTTATATAGTGAAATAGATGATCGGTAGATGTGAAAGCACTTTAGTTCATTCCAGGCAAATATCTGGGGACAGGTTTGACATCCAGTATAACACTTATCCTACAAAATAATATGTGGGTTTTGTTTGCATTATTTTTTAATACCACACAGAAAACTGCTGACTTAATGTGCAAAAAACCGAGGAGTCTGGTGGAATCAGTCCCTTGCCACAGAATTTAGGTCTACTGTGCCTCAGAATATCTTGGCTGGGACCTGACAGTGATGGTTCAATAGACTCTCAGTACACTTTGCAAATTAGAACCTGCTTGTGGTCATGACCTGTTATAAACTTTGTAATTTTACAAGTATGTCAGCCAACTCACAGTGAAGTTAGAGTGATAATTTCAAACCAGAGGTCTGGGAAACTTCAAGTGGGCAACATTCACTCTGTGATCAGTCAGTGCTAGAAAAGCATTTCCTGCATTGGACTTTAGTGGGAGTAGAGAAGATCGTGAATAACGTGTGGCTTTTTTTTTTCTCTCCTAAATCAGCTTCAAACGCCTTGATTGAAGGTTTGTTTTTCAAGCATCTGCTTGCAAAGAGAAACTGCCATCTTTGTAAGACGACTTATTAAAAGAAATCTTGCTTTACTAAAGAGCAGGAAGCAGATCAGGAAAGACGCATTTTGTGTGATCTGGGAGTCAACTATTTAAAACGAAGCTAACGTGAGCTGTACAAATGTTAAAATCTGAAACACTTATGAGATGGCACAGGGGGCAAATGTCACCAAAATAAGAGCAGGAGAACCTAATTTCTTCAGAATGCAGCTTCCCAAGTCAAAGCTGTTCAATGAGTAGTGAAATGGTATGGCCCACGCCCAGTTTTGTCATGTAGCTCGCCACACAGTTGTTCTATGTGCCGTATTGGTTCATATTCATCAACTCACTATTGTTGATGCTGATGGTAGTGTTACCCACAAACCTGCATGTGGTTAACTGTCCACTATAGTGGTACCTAGACCACTTCACAGAGAAGGAATAAGTGTCCTCTACAGCCTGAGCTGAGAGCCAGCTGGCCTCTTGTTTCAGCTGTAGAAGTGTCTGCATGAAGCTCCAGAGGTCCTAGGTTTGAGTCCCCCCTGTAGGCAGCTCCAGTATATTGTGACCATATTTCTCCCAGCCAAATACGGAATGTGGGAATGACCCCCGTCCTGGCCAAACCGGGATGCATGGTCACCCTATCTGGGGTACTGGGAACAGGGCTGACACCACACCAGCAAAGCTCCTGGCTTCCCCAAGTTGTGGGTGGCAGCCCACGCGGCCACACAGGTCCGGCTCCCAGCTGGAGGAAGCCAAGCAGCTCTGGCTCCAACCCAACTGCAGCAGCCATGGTTCACCCTGCCGGCTCCAGCGGCTTGGCTCCAGCCCCCACAGCTCTGGCTCCAATCCAGGCTCCCACTCCAAGCCCCAGGGCCCCGGCCCCTGCTCCAACCCCCACCCCAGGCTCCAGATCCAAACCCACTGAAGCCCCGGTTCACACACCCTGGCCCCAACCCCTGCGTCCCCAGCTCAGCTCCAGCGGGGGAGCTGGGCAAGCAGCTGAGCTGCTGTGCAGTCTGGATCCCACCTACCCCAGGTGGGGGAAGCTGGTGAACCACTATGAAATATGGGACAATTAGCCCCTTTTGCGAAATAAATCGGGACACCAGAATGGTGCCTGAAATACAGGGCTGTCCCTCTGAAAATGGGATGGACGGCCCCCTCGTACAGTAACAATGGTCAGCCACTGTCAATTTGGCTAATACATGAAGTCGTCACATAAAAGGGAAAGTCTCTTTTCCCCCAACCCCCACTCCTTGATAATTAGCAAATGCCTGAGCCATACCGTCTTGGGGAGGGAAGGGTGGGCAGGTGATGGAGCAGTTGTTTTATTTTGACCTTAAAGAAAGAGTGCTATTTTTGTGGTAACTTTTAAGATAAGTATTGCATTTCAGCATAAGGTGAATTAATAAGAAAAATACCATGTTTTAGATGAGGGTGGGGGAAAACAGTATTTTGGTAGAAGCTTTAAGAGAAGATTTACTATAAATTGTCTTTGAGAAAATAATTTTTTTTTTTTAAAAGATCCTTTGATAAGAACATCTAAATTCTGGCTTATAGCCACACAGAGAGGTATCGTTTGAAGATCTGGGGAAGACAGCACTGTGTCTGATTGTATTTGGACACCTATTTTAAAGAACTAGCTTTTCAAAAAGGAAGCTTGGACTCTTTTTAAAAATAAGTGCCTTAGGCCCTCTCCATTTACTAGGTTTGCTCTAACCCATCCTGCCTCTGAATATATATTTTTCAAACCTTTAGAAGAAAACAAAAACAACCCTACTCTTTGCACAATGAGACTAACTTACTACTGGAGTTTAAGCTGGCACAACTATTTATTGAGGGCAATAATTTATTTGGTGCAATGGAATCACATCCACTTATATCAGCAAGAAAAATCTTCCTCCCCAGTGCAGAAACTTCTTTACTTTTCTAAGCCCTTCCTCCTAGCATGGAAATTTAGGCTGCTTTGTCCACAAGCAGCCAAGTCTAAAGCCATGTACAATTTGCACAATATTTTTTTTCAGGTTTTGAAAAATATGACCATTTTGTCTACTGTGTTGAAAAGCTGTAGCCATAGCAACCATTGCCAACACTACAAATCTGTCATTCGGGGTTTCCACCCTGGTTTTTTGCATACACTGAAACCACCACTGTTATTAAACAAGCTATTCGTTAACCTTCCTGCCATTCAGTGTGTAACAGAAGTGACATAGTTGCAGATTTGGAGCTCCAGGTATGATTAGTCATGCCCACCTGTAAATAGCAGCTACGTTTGTACAACCCTTTGCAAAAAATGAAAGCAGCTTTTGGCACTGAATGAGCACTGTAACTAAATTCTCAAGGACCCCAGGAGGCTAATTGTGTGTTCCATTGATTCCCTTCTTGTAAGAAGTTTAGTTTCTCCAAACTGTTCATAATGGTTCTGTTCTTTCCTAACTTTCTGTGAATTTCTTGTTTTTATGTAATAGCCTTTGTTTGTTAGTTTGTTTGGGGGATGTGTAATATACTTGTTTACGGTTTGGGATTATTTAATCTGTAAAGTGATGCTTGGTGCTGCTTTTAAATTGTGTTCTTCATAAGCACCCAGATGGTATCTTGACTTTAAAATAATCAGTAAGAACTCACAGGTTTTGTTCTTTCTCTTTGACTTTTGAAAATTATCCTAAAGCAGTTGTTCAGTTACTTTCTAACTACAGCAATGCAGTCCAACTGCATTACCAAGAGCTTTATTATGATTTCTTGACTCATATTTCCAAATAACATGGACTATATCTGATTCTCATTAAATTCCTGTTTTTTATTTTCTCTTAGGAATCTCCTTGGGGCCCTGAGGATGCCTTTGGAATGCATATGGAGGAACAATGAGTCTTGCTTTTCCCTCCCAGATCTTCCAATTCACTTTGTGTAATGCCCTTCAGCTGGTGTTCTAACTGAGTTGACACAAACTGTTTCTGGGATCATGAGTGAAGAAAAGAGCCTAGGTGTGTCCCAGAAGGTGTTGTCACCTTCAAGAAGTACCAGCAGCTGCTCCTCCAAGCAGGGAAGTCGACAGGTAAAGTAAAAATCGCTAGCTCCTATTTGCTGGGGGAGAGGGGCAGACTTACAGTGACCTTGAACACAATTATATGTTTAATGGTCTGTTGTGCAGTTGCTTGATCTTTCTTTCAGTGGCAGCATCTTGTCTTCAGTCAAGTGAAATAAACATACATTACTGAGTAGCAGATACTTTATAACATTGGAAAGGGCAATAGGGAATTCAGTTAATACTGTGCACTCTCTCTAGATGTTGTGTGCCTGTAGACTGGTACTCTTCTTGGCTTTTGTAGTTGGGTGCTCAGAACCCCTAAATCTACCCTACAAGAAGCCATCCCAGTGGTAACATTTTATAAGATGCTGCCCGCTCAAGCTTTCAGTGGGGTGTGAGTGAGGGAGAGAAATATTTGTTAGGAACATTCTTTATCAGCATATATTGTCAGTATTAATACTGAAAATCTGCCCAGGGGTGCAGATTGTTGCTGTGATACCCAAAGTCCCTAATAAATGCATATAACCCCTGTCCAAAAAAATTCTTTGAAACACACATCATATATGATTTGCTTTTTAAAGTAATAGTTTTTTTTTTTTTTTTAAGCATGCCCAGAGGTGTCTGACCATGTAAAGCGAGTGTGTGCATATGTCCAAGCACAACTTTATTTTTCCTTGAGGAAACAGACGCCATGCTGTACAGCCTCGCTGAAAACATACGCTGATGTTCACTGGAACCAATATTTCCTCCGCATGAGTGAAGCCAGGTCAAATTCAGTTATGCAACTCCGGCTATGTTAATGACATAGCTCGAGTTGGCATACCTTAATTCAAGCTTCCACATTGTCCATTGCGATAGGTCAACAGAAGTGGAATGCAATGATATGGAAAATGTCTTTTTTTTTTTTGTTGCACTTGCAAAGACAGACACTTGGACTTAAGAGTCTTGTATTCTACACATTGTAGAGCTCCTCAGAAGGAGTAGATGTGCTGCTATGTATTTAAGCAGAAATGTGAACCATTCTCTGTTTTGGTGCCAGTGAGGAGAGAGTCATTTATTTATAGTTCAATGTCAGTGGCTTCTAAGATATCTGTCTTGGTCCTCCATCCCCACCCCACCCCGAGAGAGTGAGGGAACCCAGCAAAGAAAGGAGACAACTCTTCCCAAAAGTTGCTCATTCGTTCTTTAACATGGTCCTGACTCTGATAACAGCCAGGGTTAAAGTTATTTGGAGGAATGGTGGGGCTAACACACGAGGGAGTAGAAATTTCTGAGGCTGAGTTATTAGGGGAGTTTTCTCTAATGGATTGAGCTGTTAATCCGATTTGACAGAATACACATCATGTTACTAATTGCCAAAGCCTTCTAACTGGTGAATAATTACTGCATTCCTGTCCTAGCCTCCATCCAGACATCAGTTACATTCTTGCCCTCCCTAGCTCTACAGATAACACCAATTCTGTAATGAAAGAAACTGATAATTTTTATTGGGTATTTAGTTTTTTTCCTCTATTACTGGTGCAATTTTACTTAATTTACTGCATTTACATTGCTGGTTTGGTTTGGTTGGTTGCTTGCTTGCTTGCTTGGTTGTTTGGTTTGTTTGTTTTCAGGAACATATTTTTTTCTCAAAGTATTTTGATTTTTGGTTCCTATAGTTTCATAGAACTATCAGAAAAAGATTCTAGTAGAGCCCTAGACCAACGACAAAGTATTATTATTCTTAATAATAGTACTAATCATAACAAATATAATAAAAGTAGCCCCAAAACTACAGCTCACAGTTTCAGATCCTCTGTGGGGAGGTTAAGAATATTGTGTCTAATCATTTGATACTCTGCTCTTCTTCCATTCTAGTGCGGAATTTTATTCCTCCTCCAACACCCCCCCCCCCCGTGCACACCCACGTGCCCCTTCCTGATCGGCTTCAGTCAGAACTGCACTCCTTCAAAACAGGCTATATCAAGACTGTGTTGTCTGGCCACCTCTTTCCCCTTTGCCTCAGAGTGCCTGCAGCTGATCTCACAGGCGGGGACATACCACTAATCAGATTAAGCGGAAAGAGGCTGTTACACAGCATAAGAGAGAAGGGGGTCTTGGCAGGCATTTTGTGAAGTGGTGAGGTACGTGGTGTTAGTTCCTCAAGCTTGGGCGAGGAGGGAGTGCTACTGCAGGTTCACGCAAGCCCTAGAGAAGGGGAGTTTATTTGGGAGTGTGGGTATTGTGCTCTTGGTAGAATTAGGGCACCTTCTTGGATCACAGCATTTTAGTCTGAGGTAGTGTGACTGGTCCTCCCCGCAGAGCAGCATATGGTGCTGGTGACACTTGCGTAAAGATCTCTCTGATGCAGACCAGAGCCGGTCTGGCTTGAAGGATTGCTTTAAGTGGTACTGTGGAACTTTCCTTCTAGAACACCCTTCCTTCCCTCACTACTCCTAGTGGCCTGTTTTGGGCAGCATGACCCTGAAAACACTGACAAATTAATCCCTTCCGACAAAATGGGACTGACCTTCACCTTTAAGCATCAGCAGTGGGTGAGGAGTGATTTCCATTGCCATGCCTCTGCATGGTACTTCAATATAACATACACCGTTAGGCCGTAATTTTACATATTTGTGAGGGAGGGGAAAAAACCCTGAACTTTTTAAGTTTCACATTGACATCTTCAAAATAAGCAGTGTAGAGGGGGAATCAACAAATCCACTTGAGATACGTGGATACAGTAAGAAAAAGGAGATACACCTATATTGTAAATCTTGTACTGAAAAGAAAATTCAGTAACTTTTGCCCAGTGTCTGAACCATAACAAATGCTTTAGTTGCTGCTGGTGCAAAATCTTATCCTCCACAGAGGAGCTTTCTATTTTTGGCACTTTAAGACATGTGACTTGGTTTTATACTAGAAGGAAGTCTGGCGCACTCATCGGTTACAGTCAAGGAGCTGCAAGAACAAGCATCTGTCTGTGAGCCAGTCAGACTCGTTACTCCATTTTTTTCCCCCCAGAAACAAAAGATAGCCTTGAGCAGTTTCTGGTGTGCTGTTATAGAAAATCAAGGATCTTTTTTGGTTATGTAATGCCAGGTTAACAGTCCTTGAGACCAAAGGCCTTCATACCTGTTCTGTGGCTGACCTAGACAGCAGGAGTTAACCTACTGCTGTCAGAGATGATGATGGTTTTGCTCATTCTGAGTTGACATTGGTAAAATTTTGTTCTAACAGTTGCTTTCTGCAGCATCCTGCAACTTTTTGCGCACACCCCCACTCTGGACACTGACTGTACTGCTGCTATTGGCTTTTTAAAATGTAACTGAGATTCTTCTTGGAGTGTCCCCGTGGGTGCTCCACGTTAGGTGTCGGGCTCGCCCCGGCACCACAGGTCGGATCTTCCAAGCAGTTTCTGCCGGACCGCGTATGCGCCGGTGCGCGCCGCTCCCTTGCGCGCTCCCGGCCACGTGCGCGATCCAGTCCCCACCAGTTCCTCTTTAACCGCCATCGGCTGCAGACGGAATCCGCTCAGGCTACAGCCAGAGTTAGCATATTTAACGTTTTTAATTGTTTTAAAGTTTCTTCAGTCTTAGATTAAGTTAGTCGGTTGTTGTTTTCAACAACAAAAAAAAAAAAAAACAAAGAAAGGGAAGGAATTCAAAGCTTCCAATCCTAGTAACAAGCAGAGCACCGGAGGCCAGGAGCCTAGGGCCATTAGCCCTCCTGCCACGGCAGGCTTTATCCAAGAGGGGAACAAGCACAGAGAAGGTGCTAAGTACCCTATTAACAACTCAAAGACTCACCACAATGTCCTCTTCAGGATTCAAGAAGCGTGAGTCGTGCCGCGAGGCGATGCCAGCGTCTGATGGGCACAGTCAGTGTATAAGGTGCTTGGGGGAATCCCATGTCACTCAGAAATGTTCCTTCTGCGCCAAGTTAACAGCCAGAGCAAGGAAGGACAGGGAAATGCGGCTGAAAATGCTGCTGTTCGACAAGGCCCTCCAGCCAGACGTGCCGGAGCGGCCGCAGCAGGAGGGACCCTCCGGGGCCCATAAAAGGAAAGCCACGTCCCTAACCCCATCAGCGCAAAAACGGAGGAAAATCTCCCCAACCCGATCCCTGCTGGCAGCAACAGCGAGCGGGACGGGTGGAGTGCACAGCCCCCAGCCGCAGCTACAGCTGATTGGCAGCGGCGCGGAGACGCACGTGGCGGAGGTTCACCCTCCAATGATCAAACAGCTGCCCCGCACCGCGGGCAGGGCGGCGGCCAAGCAAGCGCCGGAACCGGCGGCTCCGCAAACAGCGGCACTAACCCCCGGGGAACCGGCGGCACAGAGCGCACAGGCACGTGGCCTGCAGGCACCGGGGGAGACCGCCCACGCGGCACTGCTGAGGAGCGTGCCGAGCGCGGTGCAGACTATGGGGCCGAGATCCCCGACGCATCAGGGGGCAGAGCCACCCCCACAGGGGAGGGGAAAGGCAGCACAGAAAACACAGCACCGCAGTGTCTCTCCAGACAGGGCTGCAGAGCTGCTTTCTCTGAGCCCTCCGCTCGTGCTGCGGACTCCAACGAGAAGGCAGGGGTCACTCCTAGCCTATCCGGAGCCCGCATCTCCATTTCTACAGCCAGCCTCCCCATGACTTGGACAACCTTTCCCGTTCTTGTGCTTAGAGCCACTTGAGTACTATCACAAATCAGTCTCTCCAGCATCCCATGTCTCCAGAAGATCTCGCTCCCCCAGACATAGGGGGTATGCACCAAGGGAGTGGTCCAGGTCACCATCCCAGGAGCAGTGCCCGTGTTGCCATGGTCGCCCCTATCATGCGAGGCATAGACACCATAGGCATACTACCAGGGACAGATCCCCACAGATGGTTCCGTATCCCCAAGGGCAATCGCGAACGGGGACAGAGACTCGAATATCTCAGGGGGAGTTGGTTCTGGAACCCCAGGATTTTCCCTCGCAAGCTTCTAGTGAGTGGATGTACCACCGTCAACAGGACCCGGAGGGGTCCAGAGAGGCGTACCCTAGCGGTTCCTCGCTGTCCTCCCCGGATGAGGCTACGGCCCCGGGGGACGTCCATCCTCTGGACAATCTCAAACAGTTCCAAGAGCTGTTTAAAAGGGTGGCCTTCACGCAAGGCATCCAGACAGCAGAGGTGCAAGAGAAGCACCATAAGCTCCTTAAAAATCTGAGACCTCCGGCCTCCTCTAAAATAGCCATACCGCTTGACGAAGCAATCTTGGAGTCCGCCACCACGATATGGCAGACCCCTGCAACTATTCCGCCTGTCCACAAGAGAACGGACAAGAAATACTTCATGCCGGCGAAGGGCATGGAGTTCCTATTCAGCCACCCACAACGAAATTCTCTGGTGGTAAAATCGTCTCAACAGAGATCAAAAATGTCTCAGTTCAAAACAGGGGGAACGGACAAAGATGCCAAGAAACTAGAGCTGTTCGGCAGAAAGGTCTACTCCTCCTCCACCCTACTGTTGAAAGTGGCGAATTACGCAGCGCATCTAGCGAACCACAATTTCGACAACTACTCTAGGTTAACCTCCCTCATGGACTCGCTTCCAGAGGACAAGAAGCCAGTGCTCAAGGCTATTGTGCAAGAAGGCTATGCGGCCTCGAGGACGGGAGTTCAGATCGCCCTAGTCGTAGCGGATACGGCAGCACGCTCAACAGCTACGGCAGTGGTCATGAGCAGGGAGTCCTGGCTCCAGACATCGGGTATCCCGAGGGATCTGCAGGCGAAGATCGTTGATCTCCCCTTTGACACGCAGAAGCTGTTTGCAGTATCAACCACAGCGTCCCCAGTACCACAGGGGCTACAAGCAAGGGCGACATCAACAGCACCAACAGTACAGAACTCCCAGGCGACGTTCTCAACAGAGCCGTGCGTCCTTGGGGCAGGGCCAAAGGCCACAAGTTTGACACACAGATCGAGGGCTGCACTATCGCTACCATCGCGCAATGTCATCCAAAGCTACTGTTCCACCATCGCCTCCGACCATTCTACGACCAGTGGCAAAAGATCACCACAGACAAATGGGTACTGGAGATCATGGCCACGGGTTACGCGATTCCCTTCCAGTCGCTCCCACCGCCACGACCTCCACCCAGACCCCACCTAAAGGACGCCTCCCACGAAGCGAGACTCAAGCAGGAGGTAGGCCATCTTATGCTTACAGGGGCAGTGGAAAGAGTGTCGGAGCAACTCCGAGGGAAAGGGTTCTACTCAAGATACTTCCTCACAGAGAAAAAGACAGGAGGCTGGAGGCCCAGCCTAGATCTTCGAGGCCTCAACCGGTACTTGCGCAAGCAACGCTTTCGGATGATCACAGTCACCTCTATACTTACGGCACTGGACGATGGAGATTGGTTCGCAGCCATCCACTTACAAGACGCGTATTTCCACATAACTAGTCACCCGGCTCACAGGCATTTTCTCTGGGTTATGGTAGGCGAAGAACATTTTCAGTACACGGTTCTGCCGTTCAGCCTCTTCTCGGCCCCCAGAGTCTTCACCAAGACCTTGGCAGTGGTGTCAGCCTACCTGCACAGACAGTGGGTGTTTATATTCCCATATCTGGAAGAAGAAGAAAAAAAAAAAAAAAACTGCCTACTGAAAGGGGCCCCGAAGGAGGAGGTACTTCGCATGATACGCGTCACAGCAGACATGTTCTCTTCGCTGGGCCTGGTCATCAATCTGGCAAAATCAAAGATAGACCCCGCACAGGACATAGAGTTCATAGGGGCACATATAAATTCCATCACAGCAAGGGTTTATCTACCAGATGTCCGCTTTCGCGCCATTGGTTCCCTCATGCAAGTCATCACCTTCAGCCCTACGGTGCCAGTTCTGACGTGCTTACAGCTGCTGGGCCACGTGGCAGCAGCAACGTTTGTGGTACAGAATGCCCGATTGCATAGGCGCAGCATACAGCACTGGTAGGCGAGCGTCTACAAACCGGCAGCACACACTGTCCACAGGGTGGTGTCGCCCACGACAGAGGTGCGCAGATCCCTGCAATGGTGGGTGAACCCCAAGAACATGCTAACAGGGGTGCCCTTTCACCAACCACAAATATCTGTTTTTCTCACTACCGACGCCCCCCACATATGGTGGGGAGCACACATGGGCGAAAAGGTGACGCAAAGACTGTGGTCCTCCACGGAACAGTCACTGCACATAAATATACTGGAGCTCAGAGCAGTGTTTAACGCCTGCAAACACTTTCGAGACCATATACAAGGCAAGTAGTCAGGATCAGTACAGACAATACCTCCACCATGTTTTATATAAATCGGATGGGTGTTTGCCCATCCCATGGTTACCAGGTTCCTCAAAGGGCTGGTAAACCTATACCCACCTCGGAAACCGCTTCCATCTTCGTGGAGCTTGGACCTGGTGCTTAATGTGCTAACGGGACCACCATTTGAACCCTTAACCACGGTTTCCCTCCTTCTCCTTACGATAAAGACGACCTTCCTTCTTGCAATCACATCAGCTCGCAGGGTGAGCGAGCTTGCGGCAGTTATGGCAACGCCACCCTGCACAGTAATTTCCAAGGAGGCGGTAACCTTACGGCTGCATCCAGCCTTTGTTCCCAAAGTTTCTTCAGAGTTTCATATTAACGAACCTATAGTTTTACCCTCGTTATCCAAAGCCTCATAACTCCAACAAAGAGGCGTGCCTACACCTCCTGGACGTGAGGAGGGCGCTGGCTTTCTATATAGACAGGACTAAGTCCTTCCGGAAAACGGATAGACTCCTAGTCTCTCTCGCTCCCAAATCAAAAGGAGAAGGTCTCTCTTCGCAGAGAGACTCGAAGCACATTGTATCCTGCATAAAAATGTGCTACGAACTCAAAAAGACTCCTTTACTGGCCCCGCCCAGGGCTCACTCCACTAGGGCGGTGGCGGCATCAACAGCCTTTTTCAAGGGCGTTGCACTAAAAGACATTTGCAGAGCGGCGACCTGGTCATCCTACGACACCTTTGCCAAGCACTACGCCCTTCACAGAGTATTTCAAGAGGATACCCAGCTCTCGACAGCGGTCCTCTCGGGGACAAGCTGCACATGATCCGATTACCCACCTCCTATTTTGGGTTACTGCTGGGTAGTCACCTAACGTGGAGCACCCACGGGGACACTCAAAGAAGAAAGAGAAGTTACTCACCGTAGTAACGGTGGCTCTTCGAGATGTGTCCCCGTGGGTGCTCCACCACCCGCCCATCCTCCCCGCTTCGGATCTCTGTTTAGTGTTTTGCAGGAGCATCTGAGGCGGTTGGTCAAGGAACTGGCAGGGACCGGATCGTGCACGTGGCCGGGAGTGCGCAAGGGAGCGGTGCACACCGGTGCATGCGCGGTCCAGCAGAAACTGCTTGGAAGATCCGACCTGCGGTGCCGGGGCGAGCCCGACACCTAACGTGGAGCACCCACGGGGACACATCTCGAAGAACCACCATTACTACGGTGAGTAACTTCTCTTTTTCCAAACATAAGTTTAATTTGGAGCTCCCAAAGGGGCCAAAGGCAGCAAGTGAACATGCTGTAAATGCTGCCTGTAACTATGAAGGAATCTTATGCTCCCCCTCTGCTATTTTAGACAGATTAGAACAAAGAAGCCAGAGTGATTTATTTGCCTTTGTCGTAGGAACATTGGCTGAACAGATCTGCCTAGTTGCAGTAGCTCCTTCTAGCAGCAGATGGCCAAAGACCCTTTTTTCCCCTCTTGAGATGGGACAAGTTGTGGACAGATTGCAAGCCACATCTCCTTTCTGTGTAGAGTGGTGTGACTTAAGGGATAGAAGATTCAGATCAAGGGAAAGTTGCGTCTTCTAAAATGAAATCAAGGGTTCATCTGGGAGTTATTTGATCTCTGGAGCCTCTGAGTGTCTGCTCCTGTTTATTAGTGTAGGAGAAGAACCTGCTAGTGGCTGTGTGATCATCCACCTCTCACCCAAAGCACAGGGGGGACTGTAGAAGCTGCCCTCTCCTGTTGCTACATATCTCAAAGTTCAAACAAGCCTTGTGATCCTTTAAAGCATTTTCTTGCATTTGCCGATCCAGATAGCTGATGCCGTCTCTGACTGTTGTTCAGATTTGGCAAAGTATGAGCTCTGAAAAGACCTTCTGCTGATTAAAGCCTTTCAAACAATCACCTTGAGCCCTAAGTGCATGCTGTTCTCCAATGCCAGGCCCGCAAACAGGAGAGGTCAAGGGGGACAGTTGCACAGGGGCCCCCCATCTTTCAAAGGGACCCAGAGCTCCTGGCCACCCCTGCTGCTACTGTGACAATGGTGGTGGCTGGAGCCTGAGCTCCTTTGAAATGCCACAGAAGCATCACTCTGCTGCTTCATGTGGCCCTGAGGGAAGGGGAGGAGAGCCCAGAGCATAACACTGGGCAGTGCTCAGGACTGACGGCCCTCAGCCCTGCCCCTCCTGCCAGAGGCTCTGCCCTTTCTGGGGATGCAAAGCAGGGCCCCACCCTGTATCTTGCCCCTGGGTCAATGGTGGCTTTTGCCCCTGCTTCTCAATGTATTTACTTGAGTTTCTGCAAACAAGTTTATGCCTCCAATTTGATGCAGTTTGATGAGCTTCTTTCTTCTATTTCCTCTTCACCTCTGTGGCCCCATCCACAGGCCATCTCAGAGAATGGCAGAGGCCCGGGCTGCTTTCAGTTAGAGGCCCCTGCTCCAGCCCCCCCAACTTTTCATCCCAGGATCATACTACAGCCAAAAAGATATATGAATGTGAACATCTGAGACATTTATTAACAATTAAGTCATTATACCAATGGCATGTATATCAAAAATGTTACTTGAACTGCGAGTTTCCACTGCAAGCAAAACTCTTCATTTTAGGAATGCTTTTCTGGCTTTGTTGTGTGCAAATTTGTTTGTAATTGAGGAAAAAATCTAATTTACATGCAACAGCACTGTTAATGTTAAACATTGCAAGCCCATTCAAATCCTCTTGTCCCATTGTAGATTGATGATAGTTCTTCACTTGTTTTAACACATTGAACGTGCATTCACCTGAAGCCACTGAATGCAGGGAGACTGACAAAAAAAATGTAATCCAATTGTGATACAGTCGACAAGTCGAGATTGACTGTTTCTTGGAGAAGTTCTTTGACTTGCAATCTGAATGTAAAGATGGTGGAATGTGTGTATTTCAGGAAGATGTCTTTCTCATCATAGAAATCGCTTGAAATTTTGTTGTATCTTTGTTGAAACTCTTCAGATCTTCATCACTTAGTTTGCTGAACTCCCAAAGGAATCCAAAAAGGGTATAAATTTGTTGCAGTGACTCAAATTGATGTGTAAGACCAGTTTTGATGGAGTCAATAATAGTAATAATTAAAAAAAAAATGGAGTTTGTAGTGCTTTTCCATAGCAGATCAACAAGTTGAGCTGCAAGTGGTGGAAAGCTAAGATGAAATGTGAATATAGTAGTCCCTTGAATTACGCAAGGATTGTGTTCCCATACATGCTCTCATAACTCAAATTTTGCTTAAGTCAGGGTGGGCTTTTTTCCACTGCGGAATGCACGTTCTGCAGCTGGGGAAGCAGCAGGAGCACCTGGAGCTCCTTTGGAAAGGTAAGTCCTGGAGTTGGGGAGGGTTAAGCCTGGCAGTGGGTTGGAGCCGTGGGTAGGGAGACGAGGGGGTTAAGTCTGAGGTGGGTTAGGGCCGGGGGAGGGGGGTGGATGTGAGCTGAGGCTGTGCAGCCCTGCAGGTGTTGAGCCAGAGCTGGACGCAAGTTGGGAGTAAACCAGGGCCATGCAGAGGGGTTTGAACTGGGGCAGGGGGTGTTGAGCCAGGGCCAGGGTGAGTGGGATTTTGAGTTGTGCTTAACTTGTGTTAATGAGAGTTAAGCGCAACTCAAAATCGTGCATTTCTGGGGATTAAAGTACTATGTGCTACTGATTTGGGCTCAGAAAGGATTGCAAACCATTGATCATGAACCTTTTGAATATTTTTAAGAAGTTCAGTGTTATCCCTCTCAAAATCTAATGTAGGCCAGTGTGTGTCAGTTGTAAGATTAGTTTTGTGGATCGTTTTCAGCAGCTTCATCTGTGTGGACGCCATAAAAAAGTGTTCATATTTGCATGTATCCTTCTGAATTGACTTAAGCTCAGTAGGAGCCTATGCTGTGAGTGTAAGAGATTCAATCTTGCTTAAAGCCTTTCTCACAGAGCCCAGATGCTGTGCAACTGGCTTAACACCAACCATTTGTGCTGACCATCTCATCCTGGACATGCCATAAAGGGAAATGGGCAGGTTCTGCTTCAGAATTTCCCTCTTTCAAGGACTGTTACTGAAGTGTTGTATAATGTTGTGTATAATTCAGCACAATCAACGTCAACAACTGGAGAAAATACAATTTGTATTTTGATCAAGAAGGACCGCTTGTATTTACTAGCCATATTGGATCCATTGTCATATGCTTGGCAAGTGCCGCCTTGAAAATTTAATTTGAGGCCTTCCAGGATTTCTAATACACGAGCAGTGATTTCTTTTCCAGGTTTTTTTTATGAAATTATCAAACAAAATAAATCATTCTTCAGTTGAAACCATTCAACTTCCTGCCATTTTAACACATCAGACAACCAAGGTTGTCTGTTCTTTATGGCTGTGTTTAGATTGCAGGCTCCAGTCTCCCAACAGAAGTCTGCCACTCCAGGAGCCTTCTGTTGACATCCCGGTCTTCCTTGGGCCAAATGTTGGGAAAGCCTCTTCTGAAAGAACTGTTGGCAGGAGATGCACGATGCATTTGTGTGTCTTTTTCTGACGGATCTTTTCAATCTGGACGTAGCCTTTGAGTCGTCTCAGAGAGGTAACCATGTTAGTCTGCCTCATCACAAAACAAAGCAGTCCTGTACACTTTAAAGACTAAAAATATAATTTATTTCATGGGACAGAACCACTTCTTCAGATCAGCCAAGGTTATTTGTTTTTTTTTATTTTGCTCTTTTATGAGACCAGTCTTGGGTTGCATCAATAATAATTGAAAATACTTTGCACATTGTATCTCTTCAAGAATTGTTATTTGCACAAATGTCCTCCACAAAACTTTATTCTGTATTCTGGAAGATAGATAATGGACTTGCCTGTGTTTTCTGCTCTCTTGTAATTGATAAACACACTTAATGTGGCCTGATAAAAGTGGGTCACATGCGCTAAAAAACTCAAGGGCACCCAGAAGGTTTCCATTTGTAGGGTCACTGATACGTTGACTGGAACCAAGCAAAGCCGTTCAATGTTCAGAAAGAAAAGGAATGACATTCAATATGTGCTCAAGGAGTTTTTCCAGTTATCAGCGTCTGTGTTTGAATTGTCAGCTAGTGCTGCTCTATTATCTGATTGCCATGTAACATAGTTTTCTTTATGTGATATTGAAGTCCCATGTGCACGTATTAGGTCTTTTAACTTCTTCCAACCTCTACTAATGCTCCAACCCAATGAATCCTACAGCACTGATGCATTTGAAATATTACTTTAAAGATGAAACAGGGTACACAGTACAGAGCCTGCTTTTCTGTGCTCCAGCAGAGCCAGTCTCTTGTATAGATCTATCCATTTGGAAGAGTGTTTGTCATCAGATGAGTGGGAAAAACATGATTTTCAACGTTTTTCAGTGTATTACTTGGAATCTGAAAACAACTAGCTTTGAGAAACGATTGGATTTAATCAAAATGGTTCTTACCAAGAAGTCTAATATCAGGTTTTGATGCCAATGTTACACTGTTTGTTTGTCCTGTGCTAGTTATAAGTCAGAAGATCTCATTAGTGCACAATGATGCACTAATGAGGTCTTTTTTATTAGGAGTGGATTTTGCCCACATTGGTATAAAGGTTTTATATTAACCTGTGGCTTACCCTGTGGTTACATACTATATGTAAATAATGCTGGTGAGCACATAGATTCATGAGATGTGATGTCACGTATGTTTAGTTCATATGGTCTCACAAGGTTTTAGTTGGAAAATGTTTTAATTTTGTTCTTTTTTTTTTTTTTAAAAAAATATCAGGCTTCAATTTTGTGTTTTAACAGGACAGCTGGGAAATTGTAGAAGGACTGCGAGGAGTCATGAATTATACCCAACAACCACAGAAACAGGAAGGCTACCTCCTGAAAAAAAGGAAATGGCCTCTGAAAGGCTGGCACAAGGTAGGAAAGAAGTGTGTATTTTAGGATAAGTTGCCATTTAAACTTAACTCTCTTGGTGCATTTTCTTAGTTGAAAAAAAGTTAATGGCAGAAGATGTCCCTTTAGTGGAATATATTATATCATTTCCTGCTCTCCTACAAAAGGTTTCTTTGTGTTTCCAATTACAGAGATACTTCTTCTTGGACAGAGGGATTTTGAAGTATGCCAAGTGTCAAGCTGATGTAAGTTTTTTCTCTGTCTGTCTCCTACTCCCTCAAAGATTGTGGTATAGGTTGAACCTCTCCAGTTCAGCACCTTTGGGACCTGACCAGTGTTGAACAAGAGAATTTGCTGGCCCACGGGAGGTCAGTATTTTCTAGCAGTGTTACCAACGTGTCTGCTGCTGGCCAGGCTCCTAGAAGACCCCTAGGCACCCCTAGGGGTAAATTATAGCTAAACAGCACAGCACCCTGAAAGCCAGGACTAGTGGTGGCTGGAAACAAACTTTACGGGACCAAGGGGAAATTGAGCCACACCCATGATAAGTGGTCATCCAGTAATTAAAATAATTTTGGATTATGGCTGTTGCTGCACGAGAGCATTCCAAATTAGAGAGGTTAAATCTGTATTTCATATGAACACCAGGAGTTGGGTTGCACTGTGAAAGGGAAAGGGAGATTCTGAATTTCTGAACTACAAGAATGTAAATGCTGGTTCTACCAGTTTATGGATCTTTTCTTTTTCCTTTCCTACCTCAGGAATTAATGCTGATTTTCTATGTAAACTCTTTGCAGATAGAGAGAGAGAAACTTCACGGCTGCATTGATGTTGGCCTTTCGGTCATGTCTGTTAAGAAGTCAACAAAATGTATAGATTTGGATACAGAAGAATATATATACCATCTAAAGGTAATTCTTCAAGGCAATTGTATTCTGTGTCTTACCAATTGAATTGCGAACAACATTAAAACATTGTGATGTACCTAGTGATCTATGTGTATGTGGTATTGGCCTTTAAATAAAGGGCTGGTGGAAATGCTGGTTTAACTTCAGGAAATAAATTATTAAAATTCTGTAGCAGTTGTCAGGTGTGGCTGAACTTTATAGTTTATTGAAACACACATGATCTCCTTAATTTTTACTGTAATTCAACTTCTGGAATTCATAACTTCTGTAAAATCTTTCTCTAACTTTAAATTTTGTCAAACACAAATTTGTGTAGTTGGCAGCAAAGCTTTGCATTCAAATTTAGGTACTCCTTTTTGTGAGATGTACACGTGGAGAAAAAAATGGACTAGAAGTAATCAGCTGCTGTTGTTATGCCCTCTTGCATATTTTCCATGACGTGTGAATATTTGCACTCATCTAAGCTATTAATAGGATTTAATTAAAAAGATATGTATTTGTTTTATCTGTGGACTACATTCTGCAATTTAAAGTGATAAGTTTATCTCTTAATCTAATGATCTAAATTCAATTAAAATATCCAGCTAGGGTTTTTAAATGTAAAAATGTCAAACCTGTATTTAAGACTTAAGGTCCTTTTTTAGGCCTTAAAAAAAAGAAAAAAAAATTTGCAAGTACAACTGGAAACATATATAGCATACTGGCAAATTGACTCAATGTTGCTTGGGTATTCAAGTGAAATAAGGGTGAGGTTTTTGGTTTTAGTTTTGGGGTTTTTTTTGCAGGGGGTGGGGGGCGTGGGGAGGTTCCTGTTTGGAAAATAAAAGGAAAAACTCGATGGTTTCTGTAAATGATTGAGCAGCTAATTGTTTGGTGGAGTTGTGGGAAGGCAGCAGGGCTCTCCCTTGCACAATACTGTGGCCAAGCGGCAAGAAGGGTGGGGTTGGGGTAGAGAGGCACTCCCCCTCTTAGCAGGGTGGGGAGCCTTGCCACCACATGGCCACTTTTACTGCTGTGGCTGCCCCCAGTGGTCACTCTGTTCTCTGCACTCACTGCCCCCAGGGGTGAGTCTGAAGAATGTCTTCCCTCCTGTTGTTGCCCCTCCTTTCCATGTTTTGAGAAATCCTGGGATTTCAGGCATTTCCCACTTTCCAGGCACAACCAAACTCTGACCTAAGTTTAAGTTAGGGTAAGAAGAAGCTGCACCCACATTTTATGGTCATGGCTCTTACGTTTTAAGAGGAGTTTTTCAATGTAGCACAGACACACTGAAAATATCTGGTAGATACACTATGGCACATATTAAGATTTAAACTGTCCTGCTTCTGTGGGTCTAAAATGAATCTGTCCTTCAGGAGACAGGCTCACAAGATGTATTTAAATTCGCACTATTAAGCCCTAATTAATAAAGTATATATTTTTTCAGTATTGCACTTAAGTTTGTGCTTAAATCCTACTGCAGTAAATGAGACTTAAGTAGGTGTGTCAGTATTGCCCTGAATAGGGATGGAGTCAAACATTTATTTTGTGCTTTCCTGAGTGGGGCTTTAGAGAGAAACTTTAGTTAACATAGCTTTCCCCTTGAGTGGCTCCAGGATTATATTCTATGTTGTATTCAAGCTTGTGAAGAGTAGTGATTTAACAGGAACACTTTACTGATCGTCTGTCGAGAATTCAGAACCCCTTGTGGGCAGCTTGTGAGAAAAAGGAGAAAATAAGATCAAGTTTTGTCTAGTAAACCATGACTCCCTGTCACATAACTTAACTATTCTCTGTAGGTGAAATCTCAGGAACTCTTTGATGAATGGGTAGCCAAGCTGCGTTACCACCGAATGTATCGTCAGAATGAAATTGCCATGTTTCCACATGACGGCGATAATCATTTCTTCCCAGCCTCCTCAACCACAGACTGTGTATCTGGTGTGTTCGACTCTGTCTCAGGTAGAAAGGTAATGGTGAGTTTTCATCGAGCATTAATTTGGCTTGATGTTCTCTGTCTGTTTGGGTAAAGGTTTGGTGTAAGACATAAATTGTAAAATGATCTAATGTATAATTTTGCTTCTTGGGTAATTTTCCTCTAGAATACTGGAAATTTATCTTTAATTTTAGTATCATTCCTTAAAGTTCTATTAAAATTTTAATATTCTTTTGTTTCATTTAAACAGTAATAAAGCCAGTATCAGGAACATTTATAATCCCTTTGGTATGCATAAGTTTTGCTGTCAAAATGTGAAAAGGGACTCTAGGTTTTTTACCTTTGTCCATTCCCACCTTCTCCTGGGTCTACCAAGCGGACACAGTAGAGCCATCCAATTTCTGGGTTGGTTTAAGCTTAGGCTCAATCTCTCAAAGTCCAAAAGCATAAGAAGGCCTGTAAAAGAACCCTAGTGGCAATTATCAGGGCAGAATCAGTGGCACATGTGCTGTGCAATTTACTGCACTGACCTAATGATTTCAAGTGCTTAAACCTTTTTAAATCTGTCTCTCAGCAATCCCACTTCTTGTTGATTTCATTTGTATTTGGCTTTCAGCTGCTGGTAGCTGGTAGCCAGCTCACTCACAAATTCAGATTTTCACAGTGAAAATGTCCAAAAGGGGTGGTACTAAATAAAAATGTGTATATCGTTGTTGGGTTATATGTTTGTGACAGCAAATGGTGCCCATAATCTTCATCACTTTCTGAACCTAGTCCTTTGCACCTAGATGCCATAATGCATATTTGCCACAATAACAGATTGTCTTTTATTAATAATTCATTTCTGGGGTTTTTTTGGAACAGACAGGCAGCATGACAAAACAGAATTCATTGAGAATTGGGAGTAGTTTACAGTTTTCCTGTCCAAGTAATGAGTCCAGGATTCCACCATGGCTACAATCTTCTGAGGATATGGAAAAATGCTCAAAAGGTAGTCATCTAAAGGAACTTTAAAATAGTTAGATTTTTGGAGGTTTCCTGAATATTACCATTGACTGACTGTGTAAGGGCTGTTCTCATATGGTGGTGGGTTATATTTTTGTTTTTTATTGTAAGTGAATTATTTACCCAGAAAATTTTGGGTTCCAATTGTGTGATAATCTAGTTTGAGGCACCTCAAATCATGACGCCCATATTTTGAAGCATCAAAAATTGCTAGCCATTTTTGAAAACTTGGGCCTTAGTGGACATCACAAGTAGCAGCCATATTTACAATTCAAGAGCTTAAGGTTCTTTTGAAGTTACTTCCCTGTAGAAGAGAAACAGGGGGAACAGCAGCAGTGTAAACTTGCCCTGTCAATATGCCTTTACGCTCTAGGACTACTCTAGGGAAGCTACCTCTAGGGGTGAGAAAATAGGATGGGTTACAAGCCTGTGACATCATTGTCCTCTCCAGTAATGGGGCTGACTGTGCCAGCCTGTGATATTTGTCCTGCTGACACCAATCTGCTGCAAACTAGGCTGGGCGGGGGTGTATGAATTGAAGTAAGACTTTAACTGCATGTAAAAAATTACTTTCCGTGTCACTGTTTCTTTGCACCTTTCTCTTTCAAAACAGATCTCTCATGTTGTCACACATATTTAATGGAAATGAGCCAGTTGTTACAGAGTATGGAAGTTCTTCATAGGACATATTCAGCACCTGCTATAAATGCCATGCAGGTCAGTTGTGAAAATTGTTATTTCATGGAGGTGGGAAGTATGTCAAGATGTCAAGTTGTCTAAGCAGTATGGTTTTATGACTTGTACCGTTATTCTTGTTTATCTGATGTTAAAAGGTTGGATCTTTTGAAAGTCCAAAAAAGGAGAAAAGAACACACAGGAGGTGGCGATCTAGAGTTATTGGTAAAGATGCTAAAGGAATGTTGCAGGTAACTGGAACAGTCTTTTTTTTTTTTTTTTTTTCCTTTTCCAAGCCAACTTTCTCAAACTATAGGCTTGCTTATTGAACCTGTCTTGCTCTGGCACTTCTTTTTAGAAATCTGAATCCTTCTAAATCAAGCAGTATGTAAGGGTATGTCTACATAGCAGCCTTATTTCAAAGAAAGCTATTCCAGAAGAACCATTCCGGAATATCTTATTTTGAAATAGCGTTGCTAGACACACAAATGAATTTTGAACTAGCACATAGCTATTTCAAAATACAGCATGTACATGCATAGAGCATATTTTGAACAGAGACACTGGACGCACTATGGCTTATTTTGCAATAGGTTCTACTCCCTGTCTTAAGAGCACCTATATCAAAATAGCTGTTTTGAAATAGGCGCTATTCCTTGTAGAATGAGGTTTAGCAATTTTGAAATACGCCGACCGCTACTTCAGAATTATTTTGAAATGGTGGTTGCATTGTGTAGACGCTAGGTTAGTAATTTCAAAATAACATCTGTTATTTTGAAATTACTTTGCTGTGCAGGCCTAACCTGAGATTGGCGTTCACAATGCCCTGTGACTAAAGTCGTAGGTAGTCTATCGTGTCCAACGATGATGTCTTGAGCTTGCACAGGCTTATCGGTTGTGGACTCGCATGTGGCTGAGGAGCCCAAGCTTTGAACAGCATGGGCATTCGCAGTGGGGGCAAGGGAATTGTCCTGGCTCTGTTGGTGCGGCTGCTGCTGTTGCTTTCTTTCTCGCACGAGCATCAATGAGGCGTATGTGTCGCTGCTTTTCAAAGTTGTCATACGCACGTCGTACAAGAGCACGCCAGGCTGTTCGGTCTTTTGCATACTGCTCTTGCTGATCTGGTTTTAAACCAGCATGAGCAATGTTAGCCTTCATGCAGTCTTTATACCTCTTGCAAGGCCTGCCTCGATTCCTTTTGCCCTGGGAGAGTTCACCGTAGAGGAGTTGCTTAGGGATTCTTGACTCCTCCATTCATATGACGTGCCCTGTCCAGTGAAGCTGGGCTTTCAGAACCATGGCTTCGATGCTTGTGGTTCCTGCTCTGTCCAGGACTTCCAGGTTTGTAACTCTGTCCTGCCATCAAATGTGCAGTATTGACCTCAGGCTGTGTGTGTGGAAGTGCTCCAGCAGTTTTATAGGGTTTCTGTACAAGGTCCAGGTTTCACAGCCATACAGGAGACTGGTCAGGACTAAAGCCTTGTACACTTTCAGTTTAGTGGACTGTCGGATATTGTGCTGATTCAACACTCGTGCTCTCAGACATCCTAGTGCCCGGCTGGCCTGGCAGATTCTGGCATTGATTTCTTTGTCAAGGGAGCCAGCATTGGCTATCACACTGCCAAGGTACTTGAACTCCTCTACTGTTTATAACTCTGTTCCTTCAATAAAGATTGAAGCGGGGAGAGCAGCAGATCCTGGAGCAGGTTGAAACAGTATCTCAGCCTTTCGTAGACTGAAGGTCAAACCAAAGAGGCGAGTGGCATCAGCAAACTTGTTGACGATGAGCTGGAGATCAGATTCCTTGTGTGCCATAAGTGCACAGTCGTCAGCAAAAAGGGCTTCAAGGATGAGCCTCTCAAGCATCTTGGTTTTAGCATTCAGATGACGAAGGTCGAAAACTGACCCATCAAGTCTGTATTTTATGTAGGCTCCATGTTCCAGGTCCCTAACTGCATGGCTGAGGACACATGAAAAAGAGGATGTATAACACTGGGGGCCGGCGTGCAGCCTTGCTTCACACCATTGGATATCTCAAATGGATCTGAGGACTCGCCATTTGAAAGAACAAAGCCAGTCATGTCATCATGGAACAGGCATATGAGGTTAACAAATCATCTTGGGCAGCCAAGTTTTGACAGAATAATCCACAGGGCTTCTCTGTTGACAGTGTCAAACACCTTGGTCAGGGCTATAAAGACAGCGTACAGATCCAAGTTCTGCTCTATGCACTTTTCCTGGACCTGACGAACAGCAAAGATCATGTCAATGGTGCTGCGACCTGGGCGAAAACCACCCTGTGCCTCTGGTAGGTTCTCCTCTGAGATGCTGGTGATCAGACTGTTGAGGATGACTCGAGCCAAGATCTTCCCAGCAGTACAGAGAAGGGAGATGCCCTGGTAATTTCCACAGTCAGCTTTGTTGCCCTTGTTCTTGAAGAGCGAGATGATTGTGACATCCTTGAAGTCTTTGGGCATGTCGTCTTCTTCCCTGATGCTGATCAAGATGTGAAAGTCTTCAAGGGACACTGGTCCTGCCGCTTTGAAAATTTCAGCAGGGATACCGTCCATCCCAGGGGCTTTGCCAGAGCTGGTCTGGCTGATTGCCTTTTTGACTTCATCCATTGTAGGGGGCAGGTCAAGACTGTCTATTGTGGGTTTCTGAGGGATCTGGTCGAGGGCCACAGGGTTGACAATGGAGGGTCTGTTGAGAAGGTTGCTGAAGTGCTCTCTCCACCTATTTGTTGCTGTTCTTCTCCCTCAGAAGGGTCATGCCATCTGCAGATAGGAGAGGTGTACCACTTGGCTTTGAAGGTCCTTATGTAGCTTTGATAGCATTGAAGAACATCTTGGAGTTCTTGGTGTCAGTGTAGTATTGGACTTCATCAGCTTTACTCTCTCACCACTCATCTTGCATTTTGCAAAGTGCCGTTTGCACTTGGCTCTGAAGGTGTTTGAAACAATCACATTTGGAGATTGAAGACTGATTGTTTTGCCATAGCAGAAACATGTTTTGTTTTTTCTCTAAGATGATGGCTTTGTCATTTTCATCAAACCAGTCTTGGTGAACTCTGTTTTTCACTCCTAGTGTCGACTTGGCTGACTCCGTCACCAGGGTTTTGAACTGGTCCCACTTTTGTATTGGGTCTCCAGTCAGAGGTTCATGGGACGTCAGCATTTCGTCAAGGCAGGCTGCGAATTTCTCACGATGACCAGTATGTTGCAGCTTCCCGATGTTGAAGGAGGGTCTGACAACCTTGAGCTTCTTGTAGTGCAGTGGTGTGATGTGCAGCATAAGGACTGATCTGACAAGTCTATGATCAGTCCAGCAGTCAGCTCCCCACATGGCCCTGGTGATCTTAACATCTTGAATGTCCCACCTGCAACTGATGACATAGTCAATCAGGTGCCACTGTTTTGATCTCGGGTGCATCCATGTGGTCTTGTATTTATCAACTTGCCTGAAGAGAGTGTTGGTAATCGTCAGGTCGTTTTCTGCACACGAGCTCAGCAGAAGGCGGCCTTTGGCATTCATGTTACCAACACTATGATGCCCCAGCACCCCTTTCCAGGTCCTACAGTCCTTGCCGACCCTGGCGTTGAAGTCACCCAACAGGAGAAGCTTGTCACTAGGAGTTGCTTTCACAAGATGGTGAAAGTCCTCAGAGAAACTTTCTTTTGCTTCGTCACTGCTAGTGAGTGTGGGGGCGTAAGCGCTGATGACTGTAACGTGGTGAGAGTGTTGAGGGGGAAGTGGAGCTTGATCAGATGCTCACTGATGCAAGTTGGTAGGTCAGGAAGCTGGTGCAGAAGTGATGTCTTGGTGGCAAGTCCCACTCCGTGGATTTTGTCTTCATTTTCTGGCTTGCCTATCCAGAAGAAGGTGTAACCTCCTTTTGGTTCACAGATGGATCTTTCCTCTGCCAGCCTGGTCTCACTCAGGGCGGCTATGTCAATGTTATAACATGCCAGTTCTCTTGCTATGGGGGCCGTTCTTCTCTCAGGCCTCATAGCATTCTCCCTGTCCAAGAGGGTGTGAACGTTCCATGCTGCAAATATTATCTTTTTTTTCCCTGTTTTTCGACTTCTGCGAGGGTAAAACTGCCAGCTGTGGCATGCTGGTCATTTTGGGTGGGACAAGCAATTTTTGAGACACCTTTTCTACTCCCCTCCCTCATTTTTGAGGGTGAGCAGTGCTGTTCCTAAAAAGGCCTGTTCAGTCGCCTGGGATGCTGCTGAGCTCCTCTGTCGTCCTGGGGTAAGAGTCGAGTGACCAAAGTCCACAGGCTGCCTACATGCAGGTTTGGAGCTATGGCTCCCATTGGTCACCTCCACCTGTTGCTTCGTCCCTCCGCTATCGCCGCAGGACTTTGAGGTAGACTGAAGTGATGAGAATATGCAAAGAACCTGTGTGGGAGAATGTTTAAAGTGGAAAAGCCGTTGCACAGGGGCAGTTCCACTTTCTCGACCTCAGAAGCCTGGTTCCAGTGGTACGAAAAGTCGTCATGGCTGGGACTTCCTAGGCTGCAGTGGATGGCCATGCCGTCTTTGGTGCCTTGTCATGCCCTTCGCTCTCCATGGAGCGTTGCAGAACTGACTTCCTGCTCATTGGATCTTGCTGTTGATCTCATCCGCCCAGTCCGCCAGGGCCGACTTTGCATGCTGGGATAGGCAATTCCCTCTCTCACCGCAGGTTTCAGACCTTCCAGTTACCCTCACCTGGTTTAGCCTGCCTGTCAAAGTGGTTTATCGGGGTGTGGCCGCTGCGTGCTACAGCTTCTTGGAGCCACATGTGAGAGTTGGGTGCCAGGTGGGGACCAAAGGTGCACGAACTGCCCTGAAGAGACACAAGTCCCCACACCAGAGGTGCTACCCCTCCCTGGGCACCCCGTACACCCCGACTAAAAGTAGTCCATGAGCAGAATCTTGGCTTCTTTGATACGCATAGCAAAATTCCCCTTGATTTGAAAGTGGCAAAGATTGCACTCATGGTCTCAAACCACGAATCCATTTCTGGTCCAGAAATCATCGCAAAGCCACTAGTACTCTGCCTGTTTTACGTAGCTGTTTCCACAGATCATGTTACTGTGTAGTCATAAGTTTAAATGATGGTACAACAAGGTTCTCTCCAACACTCCCCAGGCCAAAACTAATATGTCTGCTAAATTTTGCCATATCTCTAAGTTTGAAATCTTTGGGCATGGTCTCTCCTTTTCTTTGGTTTGCCAAATGTATCATGCAAATAAACAAAAATTTTCCATGCAAAAACCCTTTGCTGATCAACAGCTGTTGCTCCCATGCTGTTGTCCTAGGCCCGATAGTACAGTGTCTGCAATGTAAATGTAAAACTTTGACTTGTATTTTTACCAACGGTAAATGTCATCTTTGTAGGTACCGACTGTATTTTCTGCTCCCATGAGACTGCATGCTTCCAATCCTAATTTATCTACACTAGATTTTGGGGAAGAGAAAAATTACTCTGATGGCTCAGAAACATCAGAATTTTCTAAAATGCAAGAAGACTTGTGTCACATTGCACATAAAGGTAAGTGAGAGTCTGTGTATTTCATGTACGGCTATACAAAGTGTCAGCTAAAATAAGAGTGTGATATCTGAGGCTGGCTTGCATAAGAATTCTTAAAGTCTGGATAACTTTGCATTCCATCCCCCTTCTTCCCAAGGTGTGGTAGCATGGAAATGCTGTGGGCTCTTGTCATTAAAATAACAACTAATTGTTTTTTTTCCAAAACTTGAGATTTAGATCCAGAATACTGTCTGGAAGCCCTGTGCTGTTACAAAATTTGTGTCCACATCCAGTCCACAGAAATATAAAGCGGTTATCTGCAGATATGCAGGATTCTACGCATAAATTCACACTCCTATTATGTATACCTTTTAAAAAACTGATGCCTTTAAATTGACTTAAAGGGAAATTGAAGAGCTTTTCAGTGCATAATATGCTGCCATTGTCTCTTTTCAAGGACAGATCCCCATAAAATGCCACGACCTCAGGATAATAAGCCAATCTCAGTGGAATTGTTGGAGTTTTCACTCCTTGTGGACTGGTGATGGCTGGCGTTTTTCCCCAATGTCATGTGTAATTGCACTAGACTTGTCATCCTATAAAGAAGCAGTTGTCCTAAAATCCGTTTCTATAAAGCCCGTGTCCCATTGACTGGGGAGAGAGGCAGGGGAGGAGGTATTAGGGGGAAAACCACCCCAGAGCCCAGCAGTACAAAAGGGCCTGGAACTTCTGGCTACTCTTACTTGTGGCAGTATCCGGAGCCCTGGCCCCTGTAAGTCGCTGCTGGAGTGCCATGCAGCACACTTCACGCAGTCCTGAGGGCTGGAGGAGGCGGTGTGCCCTGGTCCAGGTGGGGCTGAGGGCTGGCGACCCCAGCCCCATCTCATCTAGGAGCACAGAGCAGCCCCCCGCCTCCCTTTTCCAGGTGCCTGGTGAACCTGTTGGCCCTGCTGATAAAGGTAGTACTATATTGTGTGCGACAGAACCCACGTGCGCTCTCTCCCAAACGCATGTGTGTGCACAGTATGAATCAGGATGGTCCACAGTATCTCTGGTCTAACGTTTGCTTGTGATGCAAGGGTTGCTATGGGAGTAACCTATTTTTAGTGAATACAGAAGAGTAAAATCTCTTGGTAAGCAGCCAGAGGGCTAACTCAAGCTGCCACTGAGCAGCCTTCTCGGCAAAAACTGTTTTCCATAGCAGTACTTTGTTAATGTGAAAGAGCCGGTGCGTATTTTTCTCTATCTCTGCCATCTACTGTCACTGCTGTATCTTTTCATTTGTGATCTGGGGGAGTAAGGAGAGTCCTTGTAAATATCCAGCAGGCTTTTGTGAGCAGGAAATTAAATGACTTTTTGAAACATTCCACCATTAAATCTTACTGAAAACCCATTTCCCTAGCTCTGCGGTGGTGATATCAAAAACATTCCTCCACTTATTTTTTCCCTTGTCATGGTATGTTTTAGATATTGTACTTACAGAAGGGAATGCTCACTGTTGATCTTTGCAAAATCAAATGTAGTCAAAAATGGATTTTTAAAAACCCTCTAAATAAGATGCTTTACGGGTCTTCTTCCTTGAGATAATCATCGGAGAAATACTGTCATCTTAGCTCTGATGCGTATTTTTATGTCTATATACTTCACGCTAGGAAATCCAAGTGAAATACCTGTTTTGTGCTGGGGTGGTGGTTGGCTCCCTCTCCTTTTACAAAGGATATATATAATATATGTATAATGTAACATTTTTGTTAGTGCTGCTTTATTTCACACTGCTTCTTTTGTTTGTTTCTAATGTATAAACATTTTGAATGGCGGAGAGGGCTGTGTTATCTTTGTGAATTAAACCAAATGTAGCATTTAAAAGACATTGTCTCTGTAGTAAGTCTAAATACGTGCCAATACATTTCCTGGGGAGTACAGGTATTTTCAGGAATAAATTGTGATTGGAGACCAGACTTGTCATTTCAAATTTAAGAGTTTGTGCAATAAGAGTAAAATCAGTCTTTAGTTTCACATCCAACGTAATGTTTATAAGAGAGAATTTTCTAAAATATGTATTGGTGTAATCCGGGATGGCTCAGCCCCTCTGACTCTGGTTCCCAGATAAATATTTAAGAGAGAATTTGTTCCTGTGCGAACTTTGTATGTAAAACTAGCTGCAGCTGGTAGATTTGTCTTTCTGGTGCATTCCTCTAAAATTTTCAAGAATGGTAGCATAGAAGCACAGCACAATAATAACTTAGAATGCAGCGTTTCAGCCTAAGCGTTCAAGGATAGTTCCCGCTGTATTGTAAAGTTATTATGCATGGAGGAAGATGCTTGGGTAAGGCATAATCTTAAACACTCCTAGGCTCACCATGCACATCCTCACCCTCTTGTCCAGCTGCGCTGGAAGAAAGGCAGGAAAAAATGGATGTGGCTTAATTAGGTAGCAATTTCATTCACTTTAAAATAAGCGAAAGAGGCAGTCAATAAATCTTACAGTACACGTCAGTATCATTTTCCTAATCCAGGTCCACACACTCCCCAACATGGGCCCTGCTATCCCATTGCTGGGATCATACCACCTTCCCCCAGTAGGAGGTGGAAGTGGCTAGAAGAGCAGAGGAGCAGGAACCCCACATTCCCTTCCTCAGCCCCCTCAAGGAACGTTATTCTTTCAAAGGCTTTTCCAGTCCATTATATCCGACAATTGCAAACCTTCCAGAGCGAGTGGCTGAATCAGACTGCTGCCACCAGGCAGCACCCCCAATCCTGTTTGGTGGTCTGCCCCCAGTCCCTGACAGGTTCCCAAGTATTGGCTGATGCATTCCATCACGGGGCCTGTGAAGTGAACATGCCCATTCGATTACTGCTCCTGCGGTATAACCTTCCTGGCTTCTCTCACCTTGACAGACAATTCCAGAAGTTCCTCCAGCTTCCCCTGGGAGAGTCTAGAGGTGTGAAGCAGAGCATCCAATTCAATCCCCAGACAGGCTGGTAGAGAGCCCTACAGTTTTTTCCATCTGCCAGAAGTACCCCCTACCGGCCATGATTTGAGTGTGGCCAGAAGGGCTGGCATACTTCTCAATCTGCCCAACTTGCCTGGCTTTCACAGATCTGGTTCCAAGTGTCTCCTGGCAACTACCCTCAGTTCTGCCTCACTTTCTCCCAAGTTTGTGACTTGCAGAGATGCTTGCCTTCTCCATGCTGGGTGAGCACTCTGTGTCCTTTGGCTGTGTCCTTAAGGCTCCTTCTCTGAATTGGATCGTAGGTGTTGTGGTCTGTAGCATTGTACCTGCTGAGACCCCTGCTCAGCCTGCTGCCTGGCCCTGGCCCTGGTCCTGCTCCCTTACGTAGGCTGCAGAGTGCCTGTACCATTGCTTGCCTGTCCCTTCATGTCCCTTCGGCTGTAGGCTCTTGGGGAGTCTCAGAAAAGACATTCCCAGCTCTGGGACTGTTCGTATGTCTCCTATTCTCCTTCCTCCCCCTGACAGTTCTGTCGAGGTTGGGTGGCTGACCAACCTCTTCCCATCTTCTCCCTGTCCATTAGCAGGGGCCCCATAACTGTGGGGCTGGAAGAGCATCACTGGCCCATTCTGAGGTGCTTCCATGCTAGCTGATGCCCTAGGTTGCGCGCCCTCTCCCCCTGGCACCCCAGACATTCACTCTGCAGTGGGGGGGAGCCAAGGCCGCCATCCAACAGGCCTCCCTCTCCATACCCTGCGCTATGGGGAGCCACCCACTGGCATACTGACTGCTCACTTTGTGGAATGGGGACCTTGGTCACTGGTAGCTACCCCCACAAGGAGCCACTCAACCTTCTTTCTTTGGCTCAGGCTGCTCCAGGCTGCCCTCCCCTGCTGGATACGCTCTCACATAAGGATGAAGAGGAGAAGAGCGTTCAGTTGGCTTCTCAACCCTTAGTCCCCAATCCCACCCAGCTCCCGACAGGGGAGAATGCCCTTCTGTGGGTCCTGCAGCTGCTGGTCACGGCTGCTGCTGCCCTGTCTGCCTGTGTCATGATCCTGGGATGACTTCACAGCCCTCACTGGGACCCTGCTGGTTGCTCAGAGGCTCCTGTGGATGCCCAGCCCCAAATGGTGGGGCCCAGGTAGGCTCCTTGGCTGCCTCCTTGCTGCAGCTGCTGCTAATGGGTGATTGATGAAAGACTGACTGAGGAGGGTGAGGGGGGGAAGTTCCCTTCCTCCTGTGCCTCTAAGGTGCTGCTCTGTGTGCAGACACCCACGGCTGAGGTACTCTGGCCCTGCACTTTCTATCATGGGATTTCCCATTCCCAGGCTAATCCTAACTGAGGTCCCCACATGCTGGAAGGGGAGGATTCATCTCTCCCCCTATTCCAATCGCACCATGCAGCTGTGTCTGGCTGCTGCTGCCAGCCTGATCCTGATTTTAGAAAAGGGCTTTGCCGGGGCAACATGGGGTATAAATATCCTGATTGTAGGGTGAAGCCTTAAGAGCAGTAGCACCCCTTTACTTTGGCAACCAGAGAATGACCCCCCACATGGAAGTTATGGGGCATGTGTTGTAATGCTTCCATTAGGAAATGCAGAATGTCTACATGCAATTTAAGGAAGTACTAAAGAAAGCTCATCACCCGTAAGTCTTGTGTGTATGTTGTTAGGTTCACTACATCTTGCATTGGCTCTAACATCAAAGAGTGCCACTTGAGCATGTTGGTAATCTCTCAGGAGAGTTGGAAATCAGACTTTGCCCAATGCTGTTTGAACACTGCTGTCCATTTCTTTGGCTGTGTCTACACTAGCTCAAAACTTCAAAATGGCCTATCTGCTCATAGGAATAAGGGGATTTCAAAGTCGGTGGGGTCCTTTTGAAAAAGGAGTCCTGTGTGGACGAGCCGCACGGCGGCGAGCCACGTCAATTTCGAAGTGCCATGGCTGCCGGCATTCTAATAAGGCGCTGAATATGTATTTTAGCGCTTCATTAGTAAACTTCGAAATGGCCATTTGCATGGTCATTTCGAAGTTTTGGGCTAGTGTAGACACAGCCTTTGACATGTGGTAAATTATTCCTCTGCTCTTAGGTACGATTGTAACATTACAAGTGATGTTTCATACATGACTTCCATCGGCGTTGCACAGCACACGGTGCAAAAAATAATTAGGATGACGACTAAGGTATCTTATCTACCTCATCATAACTGCAGGCAAAGATTTTCAAATTTGGCACCTAAAATCGCTAGTCCTTTTTATAAATCTTGCGTGCCCGCATCTTGGACCCAGTACCTGTGTCTGATCCCTTGGCTTTAATTGTAAAGGCTCACTGACCACATAAACAGAGATGACTGTACAACACTGTAGGTTTCTTCCTGATGGGGAGCGTGCATACAGCATTGCCTTCTGATGTGTGGGGGAACTATGTATGTTCAGCCTCTTTTATGATCAAACTCTTTTTAGAGCTCCTCTTCACTGCGGAGGCAATCTGTGTGCTTACTCACGTGTTGCCCCAGCATTTCCACCATCCCATACACACAAAGTTCTGATCCAAATTCGTGCTTTAAACCCAACTGATTGCCCCATCCAGTGGTAAAGGGCTAAAGCATGAGTGAAGTTTTTTCACTTGGGATGGTAAACTTTTCCATGAGGACACAGACAAAGGCAGTCAGGAACCGATAGTTTTCCTGTGCCTCCTACAATTATGAATTATCTCCCCATTTGCCCAGGATGGACCAGCTCCCCTGTGATCCACTGAGCAGTCTAACTTACTACAGCATTCAGGGGATGTGTGCCCAGAAGTCCTAGTGATACACACAGATGAGTCCAAAAGCAATAGTACCACAAGTGACCTTACAAGCCTTTAAAGTCAGTGGAATGGACCCAGTAGTGCAGATTAATTACTTAGAAAATTAACTGAGGTCAGCTAAGTTCTACCTATTCTCCTAGGGTGCGTCCACACTTGCATTCCTCTTTTGAAAGAGGTATGCAAATGTGGCAAATTGAAAATGCAAATAAGTTATAAATTTGCATATCTGTCATCTTGTTTGCATATTCTAATTTCAAATTAAGGGAAGAAGGATTCTTTCGAAGATGGGTTTACTTTCCAAAGAGCAGCATCTACACTGGCTTTCCCCTTTTGCAATTAGAATATGCAAACAAGGTGACAGGTATGCAAATTTATCCCTTATTTGCATTTTCGATTTACCTCATTTGCATGCCTCTTTTGAAAGAAGAATGCAAGTGTAGACACACCCCCAGTGTGGACCAGGCCTAAGCCACACTGAAATGTTCCACAACTTGCTATACAACTGGTGGCATTGTTCTAACTTTTTTTTCCCCTTTTTTAAAAATTATTTTAGCTTACTTCACCTTAAGATCGGTTTTTAGTACAATCTCAAGTGAGAGAGAGAAACTGAAGCAGCTGCTGGAACATGATGCAGCTTCCTCTCCATCTGCACAAATAGCTGGATTGAAGAATGCCTTATCGTCCGTAAGTAATAAAATAAGTTGAGTTCAGTGAAAGCCAAAGGGATTGGTTCATAAGGTCTTGTATTCTTCAGTATCTTGGTTTATATTTGTGTTGTATTAATACCAAAGCAAAGTCAACTATGTATGTGGTGTTTCTTATAAAACACTTATTCCAAATTATGGGGTTGTGCATGTGCCCCTCAAATGGGGAGGAATAGCTCAGTGGTTAGAGCTTTGACCTTGTAAACCTAGGGTTGTGAGCTCAATCTTTGGGGGGGCCTTTCAAGGGTCAGTGGCAAGTTAGATTAAAATTTGAAAAAAAAAATCTGTCAGGAGTGGTGGTAGGTCCTGTTGTGAGGGCAGGGAACTGGACTTGATGACCCATTGAGGTCCCTTCCAGTTCTATGATATAAATAAAAATCAGCAGGATATTACTATGGAGAAATAATCTATCAACTGTATATTTTATTAAGTATTGGAAATATTGTCTTGATTTGCAACTGCTGTTTGGCAGGGATCCAAAGTTACTGTTTTTTCTTTAATTTGGTTCTTCATATTATAGTAATACAAATGGCTGTTGGAAACTGCATGACCTGATTGATCATAGCTTTAAAATTACTCATCAACATAGCTGTGAAATTATGAAGCCATGTAGCCTTATAAACAAAACCATCAGCAAGCAGTCTCTAATATTAAAAATTCTATTTTAGTTTTTACCAGTCAGGCATTCCACAACATGCTTTGGCCTAAAGCCATTTCTCAGGTGGCTGCAAGCCTTTGGCTGCCCCTGCTAAATGAATTGAAATGCATCTAAACATAGTAGTTTTTCTATCTCTAATACCGGTTTATATGTTTTTGCGTTGCTCAACTTTCTTAATTGGATTCTGTGGAAGATTGCTATAAAACATGATCTTTGGGCCTAATCTCAAGCAGTCAATTTAAGATTGATTTTGAGATTCCTGCTCCCGAGGCTGTTTTAGGAGTTTGATTGACAGATTTATAGTGGTTGATCTTCAGAGAGGAGAGCGTTGTCATTGCCACTCTTCTTAGATTGTAACTTGCCGTCTTCTGGCTGGCAGCAAGGGTGACTTCACGGTGAGTGAGCTGATGGAACTGGGCGCAGAGCCAGAGGTAGCCTAGTTGATAACGACCCTTCGCTTGCCTGAATCTCTGTTTCTGGGAAGAGTTTTAGCTCCTAGCATCTCCACCAGCCCAACTTCTAGCTGCTCTCATTGCAGAAACCAGAGGCAACTGAAGCTTCTTGCCTACCAGTTCTGTCCAACTGAGCACACCTTTCTCTTCGGCTTCCCTAAGACTTGCTTCAGAGCTGTACAAGCCCTCATTTCCAAAGCTATTTTCTTACTACTTTTAAATTGGTAAGGGGCAAAACCAAAATGTTTTGTGTAGTCTCTGTGCACTGAGTTAAGTCAATTGAATGTGTAACCTCTTCCCAAAAGGCTAAATATTGAGGTTCACTCGTTTTGCTCTTGGATTCCCCATGAACCTGTCTCCCTGTGCCCATCCCCTGCTGTTGCATGATAGTCCTAAAAAAAAAAAAAGGAACACCACACTGAAAAGAGTGCTCCATCTGTAAAGTGCCAATCTCCTCTGCTTGGAATTCACTGTGGGACCTCTTCTCAGCCTGGAAAGCTAGAGGAAGTGGTGGTGTCGCTGCAGTGACTTGATCACTCCATGCCACAGGCAATGCTCAAGAAAAAGCCAAGAGCTTTCTTTGCAGAAGTCTGGAAAGCTGGATGTACACCAAGAGCAGTGCATTTAGGACCTAAGTACCAAAATCTTTCTGCCTAAGATCTGTTTCCTTTTTAAAGAGAGAGCTCCACCTAACATCCCCCCAAGTCCTTACCAGTGGGTTTAAAGGGGCTACTGTGCAGCCTGGCCCTGAACTAAGTGCTCAGAGCAGACTCTGAAGGCAGATTTAAAGAGAGAGAAATCACTGCTCTCCAAGCTCTGGGGAAATGGAGGCTGAAAGACAAACTCACTCCTACCTTAAATCATGTGAAAGACGCTCTGCTCACAATCAAAAGGTGCACTCTCCTGATGACAAGGCAGTAATCCTAACAGACCAAGAGCAGCAAATAAATCAAGAGTAAATCCCTCTCCTTTGGCTGAATGCTAGAAGGAGAACAACATTCTGCAGCAGACCTTGGAAATCAGGAATGGAACTCTAGGAAAGGTGAGGGTTCTTTTTCTTGCTCTCCCTTGTTTATGTGACTCTGTAGACTACTGATAACCAATGCTGTACACCCAGCCAGTTGAAGGAAAGAGATAGATAACTACCTTCTGAATTAAAACTTGATGCTGCTGGGTGGTGGGTAGGTGGGATCCCCCTCCTCTGTCATGTCCCACCCCCCCCAAATTTATGCATCAATCACGGAAGGATTTTCTTGGGGAGAAGAGCAAAGAGAGAAATGATTAAACCAGTCGGGTTTCTGAAGCGCAAGATTAAGGGGAAAAAGTCTGGTCCAGATCCTTCAAGAAGACTCAGTGGTGGCTTCTGTCACTGGGGCTGTGGTACTCCCATGAGAAGGAGATTTTTTGTTTTCTTTCTAGTAAATGCACTCCAGCAAGAACTGAAAATTATGCTTCTAGGGACTCTGAAGCCTTCATCAGCAAATATTGACCTCTGCTTGCTTTATGTTATACTGGTGCAGTTATCTCCAAAATGCAGACCTTTCATCAGACTGGAAGATTTATTTATTTTTGTCCTTTTATATATGATGCCAGTGTAAATCACCTTCATAAAACACCAGGGCTGTGGTCTGCAAAACAGTGGTTAGGTAACTATTGTAATTGAGACCCCAAACATCAGAGACTCATTCAAAAAAAAAAAAAAAGCCCCAGATCATTTTTCCCATAAGCTTGCAGCTGGAAGGTCATGTACTGGATGGTCATTTCCATAATAAGGTTGTCAGGAACACATCTGCACCTGTTCCTGGATGATACACTGAAAAGAGCCAGCTATCTCCAGGAAACACTGGAGAAAGTGTTGGCAGGAAATAGAGAAACATGCAAATGATCCTAGTCACATTATTCTAAGAGCCAGAGGAAATAGTTCAGATCCAGTTGTTGAAAGCAGCCATTTGGCTGTATTCCTAGCAGAGCTCCCCCAGAAAATATTTTGGTATCCAGTAACGAAAGTCGTGGAACGAGAACACTGGAGGCTGACCCAGTCTTTCCCCTTTCCTCCCCCTGACAAAAAAAAATATGCTGCCCTGCAACCAGAGAGTATGACAGAGGCTGAATGCAGAACTGAAGGTATTTCTTTTCTTTGTGATCCAGCAGGATGACCTCCACAATAAATCCATGGGTCTGAGATTTTTTTAGAAACACAATGTGCTAAACCTTTCCTCTCCGCTCCCTCTCCATAATTAGCTCCTTCACTCAGCTATGGCAAACATCAAATCTTCCAAAAGACACAGGGCTTCTATTCCACTCAGGGCGGTAGAACCCTTCTGCCTGCAAGAGTCTCAGGGGACTCCCCCACCTTCTTCAGCCGTGTCTACACGTGCACGCTACTTCGAAATAGCGGCACTAACTTCGAAATAGCGCCCGTCACGGCTACACGTGTTGGGCGCTATTTCGATGTTAACATCGACGTTAGGCGGCGAGACGTTGAAGCCGCTAACCCCATGAGGGGATGGGAATAGCGCCCTACTTCGAAGTTGAACGTCGAAGTAGGGCACATGGAGACGATCCGCGTCCCGCACCATCGAAATAGCGGGGTCCGCCATGGTGGCCATCAGCTGAGGGGTTGGGAGACTCTGTCTCTCCAGCCCCTGCGGGGCTCTATGGTCACCGTGTGCAGCAGCCCTTAGCCCAGGGCTTCTGGCTGCTGCTGCGGCAGCTGGGGATCCATGCTGCATGCACAGGGTCTGCAACCAGTTGTCGGCTCTGTGGATCTTGTGGTGTTTAGTGCAAGTGTGTCTGGGAGGGGCCCTTTAAGGGAGCGGCTTGCTGTTGAGTCCGCCCTGTGACCCTGTCTGCAGCTGTGCCTGGCACCCTTATTTCGATGTGTGCTACTGTGGCATGTAGACGTTCCCTCGCAGTGCCTATTTCGATGTGGTGCTGCCCAACGTCGATGTTGAACGTCGACGTTGCCAGCCCTGGAGGATGTGTAGACGTTATTCATCGAAATAGCCTATTTCGATGTCGCTACATCGAAATAAGCTACTTCGATGTAGGCTTCACGTGCAGACGTAGCTTTCATGTGGGAAGAGACCCAGGAGAGTGACTGTTATACTGAACCCCAGATATCCTGTTAAATGGAAAAAGAAATCTGCATGCAAAATGGGAAACTGCAAGATAAACAGCAGCTGCAGAATGTTCAAGAGGGTCACTATGGGATTCTTTTGTTTCTCATACAGCTCGGACTGGTACAAAAACCCAACAGGTATTCATGAAGCTACTGAGGAGCAGTCGGGGCTTAATTTGTGCCAGAGCTTGCGAGGGCTGAGCCCCAGCCCTTCTAGACCATCTAAATCTAGTTATGAATATAAAAGAATTGGGGGGTCCCTGGCACCCTTTTGTTACAAATGAAACACTGGGGGCAGTCATTACTAAGTGAAGGTTATCAGTCCTCCTGCTCTGTCAATTCCAGGATGAGCCAAACCTCCAGGAAACCAACAGCGAAAGCCTTACTTATTCTCTAGGGCTGGGTTTACACGCCGTTCTGCCCAGCACCACTGCTGGCAGAGCTATGCAAAATGAGCTTCTTGGAATTGCAAATGGCGTGCCATTTGCATACTCCCAAAGCTCATTAGCATAGCCCTGCAAGAGTTTGGCGTTGGCAGAAGGGGCTGCCTGTGAGTACTGTATTATTAAAGAGGTGACCAAAGGACACTAGGGCCTTACCTACAGTTACCTTTACTGCTGACCTATTTCAGCTATGCAGATTGCCTAGCTGAAGTTGACATACCTACCACAGTGTCTTCCACCTGGTAAGGTCTACAGGGGCTCCTCTCCTGTTGATGCCAGTTGCTCTTATGACTTTTCTGGACTACTGGTGTTGACGGGAGTGCATTCAGAGGTCCATTTATTGTGTCTTCAATGATGTGATAGATCAAAGTCCAGTGGATTGATCCCAGCTGGGTCAATCCCTAGCATAGTGAAAATGTACCCTAATTAACAGACTATGCCACCTTGGAATGGAAATGGATGCCACAGAAGGCTTAATTACAGACCAGAGAGAGAGGTTAATTAGATCATGCAGGTCTCCCAAAAGACCAGTTCTCAGACATTCAAATGCATCTCAAAATTTGGGGATCGGTGATAATTGCAGTGGTGCAGGTTATACCTCCTTCATCTGACATCTTTGGGACCTGAGTGTTTCCAAACAAGGGGATTTGCCAGAGAAGGGGAGGTCAAGGCCCCCAGTCTGTCTGGAGGAGGGGGGCAGTCCTGCAGGGCTCCCCTGTGGGTCTGCTGGGCTCCCCCAGGGCCGTGGCTGGGGTCCCTGTGGCTGCGGAGCTGCCACTGGGGCTCCATGCCCCAGCCAACTCCCTGCACCACAGGGCTGCCTGGCTCCCCCAACCTGTCCAGGGTCCTCATGGTTGTGGGGCTGCTGGTGAAGCTCCCTGCCACAGGGCTTCTGGCAGGGCTCTGGATTGGGGCTGGGCTCTTTACCGTGGGCCCTCCCAACCCCATCCAGGCTACCTGTAGTGTTAATGAAGTTGTCTTTAAAGCTTTTTGTGTTGTAAGCAAGTTCAGCTTCAGAAGCACTCACTTGGAAACTGAATAGGGCCATGACCAAAAAGGTGTGGCTGCCAGGTATTAAGTTTCAACAGCATCCAGTTTTGTGTAGTGAAAGCACGCACTTGGAAGTCAGAACTAATGCTCTGTTGCCAGAAGGGAGAATATTAAGAAGGAAGTATTTCGTCGTGCCTCTGCAAATTTTCTAATGTTTCCTTCTGAAAACTTAACAGCCTCCCTTGTTTATGAAATGGAGAGGGAATACTTGTCAAAGTCTTGAGTACTTCATAGAATGAGAGTCTTTGGTTTGGCTTTAGAGGCATCTTGACTGGTGCAAGTGAACTCGCCTTCTCTTCTGCTTTACTTCAGTATTTTAAAAACAACTGCATTGTGTTTAAATGTATAACTAGAAGTACCATTTTTATGCAGTGTTGTCTTGCTATATAAGCTGTTCCTTTTCAGATCTCTCTGGAAAATAATCACCTTTGTAGTAGGAGTAGCAGCAGCAATACGTATATACATATGTATATTTTGAAGAGATGTTTGCTTCTGGAAAAGTATAGAAAGAAACATTCCATTTTTACTGTTATGGAGAAATTTGTATTTAAACTGTTAGCGAAAACTAATTGCAAAAGAAATGTATGTACATTTCAAAATATTTGGTAATAAAATAACTGGAGGGGACCAAACCATAGTATCTTTCTCTGAGGAAGCCAGAGCTCCTCCCATTCAGTTCATAACTCTATTTGATCTCGTGCAAACTGTGTGAATAAAACTGAATGCTGCTATCTTTAGGTGTTTAAAATATGAAAAGAGCCTTTCCTCGCTTTCACTTCTGTTCCCCAGTTTGCCAGCTGTGCTGCCAAGGGAACTGTCGCTCTGCCCTCACTAGTGTTCTTGGAGAAAACGTGCTTGGCCTCTGTTGCATAAGAGATGTCCTGTGTGCTCTAACCCTGCTTGCTCCATCCTTGCCCAAGTAGCATAGTTTTTATAACCCACAGGGTCAGACACTGCAGAAAGAAGATTTGGGGCATGTTTATAGGAGCAGAGCCGACGGCCTGGCTGCTTTGGGGATGTCTTTTAGGAAAAAGGCTAGTAGTCAGGATGCACTGCCAGTGATGGAGTGGGAAGTGAAGGGGAGTATTTTATGATAGGCCAAAAGAAAAATGCATGTTTCTAGTTGTGCAGCGTTCTAGTTCTGAGGAAAACATTTTGCACAAATAGCGTGTGATTAGAGAGGGTCAGTTGTGAAAGAAGATGGAGGAGACCTCAATGGTAAAAATAACCCATAAAATAACATCTGAAACACATTACATCGTTTGAAAAGCCAGTGTATAGACTCTAGTGGCCTAAGGTTTCCCGTCTCTCCATTCTGTTTATTTGAAGTATCCCTTCCCTCTCTGGCTCCCTTCATCTCTTAGTCCCTCCCTTGTGCCCCTCTCATCCTGCAGATATTTTCCTCTGAGAGAGAAGGAGCAAAGTCTGCAGCATTTGTGATACATTCAATGCAGGACCAATAACAGGTCATGTATCTAATGACTTTGTTTGTCCTGCTTCGTTCAAATTTTCTTTTGCCCTTTTTGCACAATGAAGCCACCATCTATGTTAGCCAAGTAAACTTTATAGCCCCAATATTTTTTTTTTTGTTAAATATTCCAGGCCATAGCACAAAACACAGATCTTAAAGACCGGTTACGCAGAATACATGCCGAGTCTATGCTCCTTGATTCAGCAGCTAATGCAAAATCAAGTCCTGATTTGATGAAGGTGGGTATGGATTTTGTGTTTCAGTGATGTCTGTTACTGCAAACCTTTACATTTATACTGTCGCTAGCTGTCTACTGTCCTGTCCCTGTGTTCCCCGTACAGTGAGTTGTATTAGCAAAAGGACTACTGCATCCCTCCTGCTGGTGGCTCACATGATGTTGCATTGTGCAGTATTAACATGGAAGGTCTACTGTAGAAGAGGTTTCTTAAACACTTCCATTGTTTATTTTTGCTGTCAGAACCTTTGTTCTCCACCCGATACACCCACTTGTCTTAGGCATGAGCCAACACCCCATCATTCTATCTGACATTATTTTCTCCCAACGCTGTCTCTCTTCCTTAATCAGACTCATGTTCCTTGTTGCTACTGTCACCTGTATAGCAGCTTTAACACAGAACCAAAATAATTGCAGAAGGAGAAGGGTTACCTGACTGTTTGTTTAAAAAAAAAAAAAAAAAGTCAGCTATCGTACCCTGGGTGTCATCTTCTGCTGAATTTGGTTTGACCCCTTGTTAGTAAAGAACATCAGTTGCCAGGGTGTTTCATTAAGAGTTAGTTATATTTTTAGATAAGTGTTAATAACGTGCAAAAATCGGTCATTCTTTTTTAAAAAAATGAAGATAGGCAATGAAAAAATTATAGGAGCATATCAGAACCATTTTAGCAGTTAAGTTTTCCTTGTATGTGGCTAGGATGTCCTCTATATGTCTTAAATGTTGTTTGCAATTAAGTGGGGAAAAAAGGATGGAATGACTCTCATAGTAGATAGATGGCAAAACTGAAAATGAAGGAAGCCAGTCCTGACAGATTTCTTAAATGTTAAATAAATTCCTGTTGTGATGGTGAAGTAAGTGTTTCATTAGCAGGTAAATGTTTTATGTCCTCTGTAATGTATTAATTTCATTGTTCAGTTGATTTCAACAGTCTTGGAATAATTCTATTCAAGCTGGATTTCGATCACACTTAGATTTTTTTTAAAGTGTATCCTCAACACCGTTTTCTCTCATGCGCGCGCGCGCGCGCGCGCACACACACACACACACACACACACACACACACACACACACACACACACACACACACACACACACACACACACACACACACACACACACACATATGCTGTCTCGTGTTCCTCACAACACACCAGGTCTTTCTGTCCCCAGGTGATTTTTCCCAGCTGGGCTGCTGTCTTTCTTGCCCTTTCCTTACACAGCCGAGGCAGGGAAAGTGACCTGCAAGTAGGGAGCCCTGAGGATGACAAATCAGAAAAATATTATCAAGGTGAGCAAATCAGGGAGCAGAGGGGCAGAAGGTGCGGGGGGAGTCAAGAATTAGATTAGGTTGTCTGTAGGAGAGAACAGGCCTGTCACCTACAGACAACCTCCCAACCGTATGAAGGTTCTCACCAACAATCACAGTCTATACTGCAGGAACACCAGTCCTGGAACTTTTCCTTGCAACAAAGCCCATTCCTAGCTTTGTCCACATATCTATTCTGGAGATACCATCACTGGACCTAACCAAGTTATTCACAGAACCACGGGCACATTCTCATGTTCCTCAACTAACATCATATATGCCATCATGTGCCAACAATGCCCAGATGCTTTGTATATTGGCCAGACTTCAAATTCTCTCAGACAAAGAGTTAATGGGCATAAAACAAACATAAAAACACTCCTGATCCACAAACTGGTCAGCCAGCATTTTAATGGACTGGGCCATTCTGTTAATGACCTGAAAGTTTGCATCTTACTGAAGAGGAATTTTCATAACAGATTGGAAAGAGAGGCTGCTGAACTCTCTTTTATGTTCAAATTGGACACATTAACACGTGGTTTGAACTGGGGTGGGAATTTTTTAGGTCATTATAGGGGCCGTATGCATACTTGGCCTAATGTAATTCTTGACACCCCCACACCTTCTGCCCCTCTGCTCTCTTATTTGCTCACCTTGGTAATATTTTTCTGATTTGTCAACCTTGATTACTATTTTTGATTCTTTGTGCCTTAAAAAATGAGTCTGTTCTGGTATGGCTATGATCTGAAGAAGTGGGTCTGTCCCACGAAAGCTCATCACCTAATGAATTATTTTGTTAGTCTTTAAAGTGCTACTGGACTGCTTTTTTGTTTTCATAGTATATAGACTAGCACAGCTATCTCTCTGTTAATATACAGAATTAAACTTGAGGGCAGTAACCTGCTCAGTGAGCCATCTTGTCCTTCTCCCCAATGTCCTTGTTAAAAGGCACGGACACTTGTTCCTACCCATTTCTTCATATCCGGTAGCTAGTCTAAAATATTGAGTCTCATGGTGCTGCTTTTGCCATCACTAGCCTTCCAAAACCGTCACTGCCAAGTTCACAAAAACTGTTTTACTGTGGTACCAGACTCTCAAATCCCATTATAAGTATAAACTCTGCTATGAATCCCACAGCAAAGGCTATTTCTTGTAAGTAGCATTGGTAATTTATTGTGTGGGTGCTGCACATATGTCCTGGGCACAGTAATACAGCTGCCTAAGGGGCCAAGCAGCAGAAAGAGAGCTAGGAAAGCAAGACCTTTTATTTAGAACACTCTTTGGCTCCTCTGTGTTTCATCAGGGCTTGGAGGAAATAAGTGACTGAGGCTATGTCTACACGAGGAAATAGTCACATTTATTAAAGTTGATTTTATCCCACTAGATTTTTTTAAGTCGATGCTGAGTGTCCGCACAATTAGAAAGTTGACATAGCGTGTCCCTGTTACATTTGCTAAGTTTGACTGTGTCAGCAGTGCATTGTGGGAACCTAACCCACAGTTCCTGCCCCCCACCATTGAATTCTGGGTTTGTCTGCCAGTGTATTATGGGACAGAAATGTGCTGCAAATGGTCGTGGGTGTCTGGTGTCATCATCCCAGAGTGCATTGCTCTGACTTCCCCTCCCATTAAAAACAAACTGCCACATGTGTTTTCATGCCACTTTTCTACAGTCTGCCATGGCGCACACTGTTCCAAGGCTAGCGAGTCAGTCCTCAGAAGTGTAAAATGCAGAAACAAAAATCTGAAAAGTTTCAATTTGGGGTTATTGAAAAGTTGTGTTTTGGTAGTGTTTTTTTTTTATTCATTTCATTTTGACCTGGCAGCAGTGTGGTGGGGAGGAGCAGCCATGTGATGCAAGGGGCAGCCGGAGAACCCAGCAGCCGTGTGGGCAGGGGTCAAGCTGGAGAGCCCAGCAGCCACATGGCATGGGAGATGGCCAGAGAGCCCAGGCTGATTCCGGCTTCCCGTTTCCTACTTCCTGCTCTCCTGGAGAGCAGTGGAGGTGAAAGTGATGGTCAGAACGGACACATTGGGGGCATTGTGGAATACTTCTGGAGGCCAATAAAATTGAATTAAGTAACAGTGTCTACGCTAGCATTAAGTTGACCTTGTAAATTTGAATTTGGTGTTGCTCCTCAGGGGAAAAGCTGGAGCAGAAAAGTCAACCTTACGACCCCTTAAAATCAATTTAATAATATTTGTAGTGAAGACAGGTGCATTATAAAATTAACTTAACTCCCTTAAAATTGACTTTCTGCTCTAATGTAGACAGAGCCTAACATGCAGAGGGTAGGGGAGATTCCGTTACATTTAGTGCCACATCTACTGCCATTGGCCAGAAGTTTCTGGCAGTAATGGCATACATCTGTCAGATGGAGGCACTGACGTACAGCAATAGCACGCACAGGAGTGGATTGGCCAGGAGCTGATACCAAGCCACATGACTGACTAGGTGGGACACAACCAGCCTAGTTACTAGTGTTCCTTTGTGGCTGGCTTCAGTGCAGTTAAGAGAGTAAAATGAAGAGTACCCAAAGGTAAAAGTCCTGGGATTTTGGTGTTGGATCTTGGGCTTATGTATTAGTGAGACCTTGTGGACAGAGGTCCCCGCCATGCTGCAAAGACCCTATCCCTTGTGGTGAGGAGGTTACTAGGACTGTGAGAGAGTTGCCTCCTTTGGAGGTAGGTGGAGGTGACCGCCACCCTGTGTTACAGATTGTATGGGAAGGAGTTCCATAATCAATGAAGGTTCTGTGATAGGCGAATGTGGACGTACGATGGATGGCTAACACCCTTCCCTTGTGTTAAACTGTAATAAAAGTTGTGGCCAACCACATTAGTCCTTGCACATGTAATTCCTCATTTTGCTGCTGTGTCCACATCAACAGGGCTGTTCTTGTAGTTGCTTTCCGTTCATGGGGAAGCTATCTACACCTATACATGCAGCTGAACAGGTTGTTGACTGTTACAATGTTTTAATAGATGTTCTTGGAAAAAGATGCACATGAAAGAGCAGTAACTAATTCTGCAGAATACACATTACTGAGCTTCACTTTGTCATTTGTGGTGTCTGATTCTTCTGCACTTTGCTGGTTGTTCCCTCTTTGAAATGCATGCTACCAAGGGTAAACTGTGCAGGGTGCATGCATTTATCTGTGCCAGTATTTAAAGCCCTCTGTCTCAGATGTCTGTTGGTTTGTACGTACATGTGCAATTTGCTACTTAACCATAACTTTCCCTAAAAGCCTTTTATTTATTTTGAACAGGAAAATTCAAGAGAAGGAAGCAGAAGCCTCATTCACCAGCTCTCCAATGAAAGTAGACTCTCTGTCACAGACTCTCTCTCAGAGTTTTTTGATGCTCAAGAAGTCCTGCTGTCTGCTAGTTCTTCAGAAAATGAGGTTGGAGCACAAATATCAGAACATCTTTCTGATGTAACTTAGTACAACATATTTAATCTTTTTATGTGTGGTAATTCCAAACTTGCTGACCTACCACAAATGAAATATTTTGGAGCATTTCAAAATCACACGCACTTAATTGTTTGCTGCTCTTACACATTTTTTTTAAAAAAATAAAGTTTAAGGGAAGTGGTTGAAGAGGGAGGACAGGCAATGTAGTTCTCATGCTTGATCTTAAAATAGAAATGGTAAGAAATGTATCGTGCAGCAGCTGTCCTGAGTCATCTTACTGGAGCCACGAAAAATTTTATCAAATGATTGGGAAATCTGTAAATTTTCTTGTGGTAGTTATAGGTTGACCTATGGCAGATCTTGCTGCAGCGTGCAATTTTAAACTTTGTTTCCTATTTTATGAAATCCCAGGAAGTTCATAAGACATATTTCAAGAAAGGGCTGTCTGAAGTTTCAGGATCAAAGAAAAATGAGTTTTGCTGTCAACAAAATAACAATTTAATCGTGGTTATGAAATCATTTCAGCAATGAATCTCTGATCTAGACACCTCTTTGTAATTTTAGGCTTGTCTGTTTTTTCTGTGCAACACAGAAACACTATGGAAACAATACAGATTTCTTTAAATGACAGATCTTTCTTCCATTAAGATCACAAATGATCATAATCATTGTCTGAAGGAGCATATTGCTAACTTATTTATATAAAAAATGTTTGTTTCTTTCTTCCCCAGGTATCAGATGATGACTCATATGCTAGTGACATAAGCGATAACCTCTCTGAGGATAACCTCAGTAACGACATTGAGAATGAAAGGCAAACTTTGGGTAAGACTGGCATATTGTTATATCCTGTCCTGAGAAGAGGCTTTTTTTTAAACTGGAAATTGCTCTGGTACTGCAGATTTCAAGATACAGACATTTGGCTAGTTTTTGGTTTCCTTCTAAGAACTGAACTGTTGTCAGAGTGATGTAGTTGGATACTCTTCATTCGCTCAACTGCGCCCAGATCATTTTAAGGTGTGAGGGTTGCTGTGTATCAGCAGAGACACTTGTCTGCTGTCTGTCTCCTCTGCAGAGACCTGGCAGTTGCTCTGAAACATCTTTCCATGCCCTTGGGATGATTTGGAGTAGCTAACCCCAGGTGCTCTCATTATAAGTTAGATCTGGATCTTCATTATGAATGTGTCCCCTTATATGCCATCCAAAGAAAAGCTACATTTTTATTAACCACAAATAATTTAAAGAAATGTGAGCCTAACTCTGCACAGGTAGGCCTGCTGTATGACCATAGTACTTTCCTCCTCTTGGCTCTGTCTACATGGGCATTTTTGTTGGATGAGGTGTGGAAAAAATACTCCCTTGACAGGTGTGAGTTTCACCAATACCTGCATTGGTGTGGACAGCACTATGTCAACAGGAAATTGTTTCTCACCGACATAGCAACAACCACACTCGGCATGATTTAATTATGCCAGCAGGAAAGCTTTCTCCCACCAGCATAGAGTGGCAATGCAGGAGAACTTACAGCAGTATAGGTATGTTTTGTAGACATAGCTGTTGGGGTGGTGTCTCCTGTGGGCAATGGTAATGATTGTGTTCATTTCAATGCCTTGCTGATTGCAGGGGGGCTTTGCATTTTTCATTCAAAACAGTGATTCTTTTTAAAATGAGGATGCTTTTTGCTTGTCCTGGACAATGGCAAGGTGCACTAAGCAATTGTTTGTTTGTTGACAAGGGTTAGTGTTGGACCTGTAGCTTGTGTATTGGCAGTTTTGTGCATGCTGAGTTCCTGGTTCCCTGTTATCCCTGTGCTGCTTTAGCTTCCCTCAACATAGGCTGTCTTTCTAGATGTACCTTTCAGCTGAACTTGTTGAAATTCAGTGGCCTGTGTTCTGCAGGAGCTCAGACCAGCTGTTCATAAGTGTCTTGACTGGTCTTAAAAATGGAGCTCTCAAGACCGGATGTTAGTGATTTCCCTCACTGTGTACCAAGGCCAACTGTTTCATCCCTTGGAAAATCACCACCACGCTTTTCAAATGAGCGTGCCTAAAGTTAGACATTGAAAGAACTTTCCTGATTGTATAAGGTGCTGAATACCCACACTTCTAAATGAAAACAATGAGAAGTCCTGTGGTGCCTTATAGGCTAACAGATGTCTGTTAGTCTGTGAGGTGCCACAGGACTTTTCGTTGTTTTTGCAGACACAGACTAACATGGCTACCCCTCTGATACTTCTAAATGAAACCGCCAGTAGCTGAAAATCTGTACTTCTGGAAACAGGATGTTTTATTTAGGCATATAAGTGCCTGACTGATGGTGTCAAGCCTTCACTGGCATGGTTAGACTGTACATCTGCTGTTTATCTCAGATTATGTATGCTCTGATCTCTGCTGGTTACTATTGTGTCTATATTGCATTTAATAGGCCACATCTTTGGTGACTTCCAGTGAAGCTATAACAAAGTTAAACCAACTGAGGATGTGGCCTGAGCTATTGAGATCAGTTGGTTGGTCCTTGCTGTGCAATCTGAGGTTTTCAAAGGATGTGACGGCATCCCATTTCAAAGAGCTGTTTCGAACCAGAATACATATTTAGCACTTTTGTTGCCTTTTCAAACGATATCTCCTCCCTGCTGGGGTCTCAGGAAAATAACTTCCCTTTGGGCTGAGTCTCTTTTTTTGGATGTTAGTTGTCTTCCTCCCCCATGGGAAGCATTTGAGTCAACCCTCCTTCTGAAAGGGAAGTCATACTAGTGTGTTAATTGTTTCCTTACCTCAGGTGGGCTCTCAAGTCCAGGATGTTTGCAGTCTTTTATGCAAACTAGCATTGTGACAGATTGCATGTAGGCAGGAAAATAATGTGCAATAAAGTATAACACAGAATAGGTGAATTATTTGTCATAGCTACCACACAGGGGATGAGAGTTCAAACTCTTAGCCCTTGGCTCTTAGGTAATCATTGGCTGGGGAACTGCAGAGACAGTGCTGTGCTGTGGCTTTGTGTATTTTTCTGGAAATTTTCCAGCAGATGCCCATCGAAAAGTGCTGGCAAAGTCAGCCTCAGTAGCATAGTCCAGCCAAGTGTAGTCTAGAGTGTTATTCTGGTGTGCTCTAAGCAAAGTTTGACAATGTAATGTAGCTGGATACTGCATTCTGGTCTCCATCTCCTCGTTCTAGGCACCACTGGAGTTTTATGGGTATGAGTATAGCTGGGAAGACTTCTTGAAAATGGATGCACTGTATCTTCGTGGGGAATGATTCTCTGGCTGTTATGGGCAAAGTGTAGACAGACTATGGAGGCAGTTGTATCCATCCCTCCATGAGCAGGCCAAGGCCTGAAAAACTCCTGAGGAAGACGGCAAGGAAAAGGAACAAATGATGATTTACTTACTCAGCACCCAAATGTGCCAGGATCAGAGCTGGGTGCTGTAGAAACACAGACTCTATTCAGTGTGATTGAAAGTAGAGTGGGGAATTAGTAAGAGAAGTGAGAGGAGAATATCCCTGATGGCTTAGCCAATAGGATGAAGGCAGAGCCAGACCAAGTAACTTCTTCAGGCCAGTTTGTTTTTTGGGTGATGAGTATCGAAGGCAGGGGAATGCTAAGCCTTCCCACACAACTTTTCATGGTCCCGCCCTCAGACCCAAGCTCCTTCTGATTTCCCAGCAATGAGCTGCAGGCATATCTTCCTCAGTGGCCCCAGGGACTGGGGCCGATGTGTGGTTTGCTTCTGTGGCAACTGCCAGCTGACACGGCAGGGGAAAGTGCATTGACTGGTACTCTGTGGAAAGGGCATTGCTCCCCATCCTCTGCGGGGGGCGCTGTGCTGCTCACCCACCACGTATTCTGGAGCCAGCAGATGGGGCTGTTTTGCCCACCTGGCACACTGAGGGGTGGCCTTAGATTGGGGTGGAGGAAAGCAGTAGTCATGGGGGAGTCCTTTGGGCTTCAGTGGGAATAGTGCAGCCTGGGTGGGGAGGGGTGGGCTAGGTTAGGTGCTAGCCCGCTTGAGCCCTAGGTTTACCCACTCTCCGTGGCCATGGTCCCTCAGCTAAAGCTTATCTCTGTAGCATGACTTGACTTTACTTGAAAGTAATATACTGTAAAACTTGAAACTGTCTGTCAGGCTCAGATTGTTCTGATACACCAACACAGAGCTCAGCCATTCTCTTGGATGTGTGAGTAATTGTTTTGAATGTCAAGTGAGCTCATAGCTCTCCTGTTGCCTTCTCCAACACACAGGTGTGTCGTGAGGCTATATTCAGTAATGTTTGTGAGGCGTTTGGGCAATGGGATGAGCATCATAGAAAAGCCTGCCAACAAATGTCTGGTGTTTGCCTACAGCAGCAGATTTCCTTGATGAGAGGAGTCCATCAAATCAGTAGAAAGAGATGAAAGGGGAGCTGTTTTCACACTTGGGCTCTGTGAAGCACACTGTTGTCTTCTGGAAAAAAATGTCAGTTTAATTGAAGATCTGTCAGGAAGGCGTTGTGTTACTGACATGCACACGAGTCTATCTTTTTTGTAAAACACCATAACGTGCTCTTTAGAGGTTTAGTACATAAGAGCCGGTGGCAATATCTACGCTACCCGGGGCTGGCCTGTATTCAATGACTCTGAGTATTGGGCTTGAGCTGCAGACCATAAAATTGAAGTGTGGGACGGTCGGGCTCAAGGACTCTGCCTTCTGCTGGGGTCCTAAAGCCCCAAGTCCAAAAGTCTACATTGTAATTTAATAGCCCTATAGGCCAAGCCCCACAAGTCCAAGTCCACTGACACGGGCCTGCCGCAAGCATGTTTTATTCAGGGTAGGCATACCAGGAGGCTTTTACAGAGCATTCCAAGGGACTCCTTTCAAACATTTATGCTTTATGTATGTCTGTTAAATTTGCTTGGTTTAAAATCTTGTTTTAAATTATTAGTGTACAGCAGGATATCTTCAAACCACAAGTCAAATATTTGAGTTGCGCAGGGAGTGGAGGTTTGTCTGAAAGCTAAGGAAATCGTTCTTGATTTACTACATCCATCATGAATAGTCTCAGAGAGGTAGCCATGTTAGTCTGTATCTTTGCAAACCAAAGAAAACAGTCCTGTAGCACATTGAAGGTTAACAATATTATTTATTACGTGATGAGCTTTTGTGGGAGTCTTTCCCATGAAAGCTCATTACCTAATTAATAGTGTTTAGTCTTTAAGGTGCTACAGGACTTCTTTCTTTATTTTACCTCCAATCTGTTTTCTAAAGAGATGGTACTGTAAGAAAACAATGAATTGCTTCATATGCTCTTGGGGTTTCCTTCCAGATAGCATTGCTGAAAATGGGATGGGAAGTTATCCCAAGAGGAGAACGTGTTTGCCGGCTCCATGTCCTAATACCAGTAACATCAGCCTGTGGAATATCCTGAGAAACAACATAGGGAAGGATCTTTCCAAAGTGGCCATGCCTGTGGAGTTAAACGAACCACTTAATACTCTTCAGCGACTTTGTGAAGAACTGGAATACAGTGAACTACTGGATAAAGCAGCACATATCCCGAATTCATTTGAAAGGATGGTAAAAAAAAAAAAAAAAAACAACTTTCCAGTACTGAGCAATATTAAATGCGATTGATACATAACATGATGTCTCTTCTTAAGCCTGAGAAACAAAGTATTTTTTCATTTCTTGTGCTTCCAGCTCAGAGGGGCAGGCTTTTAAAAGAAAACACAATTAGTTTCTGCGATCTGTTTGATGTAATTTCTGTTGTAGTAATAGAGATGTCATTCTCAGGTACCAGTTCTCCTGTGAGTTTAGTCAAGGGCAAAGCTTAGTTCCATTCTGTGTTGCCTGTCTTCACTCTGAGGTTTAAAATGTGGCTGGGTTTGGGGTTTTTGTTTTCTGGTACTAATATGCTTCCCTGATAATAGCACGGGAGCTATTGTGCTTTGGCACCATCTTTTTTTAGTGCTGTGGGGGACACAGATCATTTGTAGCTGTCAATTTAGTGGGGGAAGGACAGAGGGAGGGCAACAAACTTCAGCGATAGTATTGAGAACTCTTCCTCTTTGTGAACATGCTTAGTACAAGCCAATGGCAAATCAGGAGGAGATGAGCTGGGTCTGCCAACCCCACACTAACTACAATGGTACAGGTTGAACCTCTTTAGTCTGGAACTCTCTGATCTGCCAACATCCATAATCTGGCATGATTTTAGTTAGCCAGATGACCACTTATCATGGGTGTGGCCATTTCCCGTGGTCCCATAACATTTCTTTACAGCCACTAGTCCTGGCTCTCAGTGTTCTGTGCTGTTATTTAGCTGTGATTTACCCCAAAATGTCTTCTAAGAGCCCAGTAAGCAGCAGAAGTGTTGGTAATGCTGCTTGCCCTGGTCTGGCAAATTCTCTCATTCAGGACTGCCCAAATCCCACGGGTGACGGACAAGAGGTTCAACCTGTAGTAACAGAATGAGTCACCTTTTGGTCAGACTTTTTGTGTGAAGTTTTTTGGGTCACCTTAAAATATTTGAGATCTCAAAGTGAGCAAGAGCATTTACTGAAAACACACATGCCCTCTGAAATGACGTTTTTGAAGAACCATTTACTTACCAGCCAAGAAAGCACTTAACATTCTTCATTTCCTAACTGACTCACCTAACGCAGCACTTTTGAGCTGATTAGGGGGTGCATGTGCTGTTTACTATTGAAAAGACAGAACCCTGCATTCAGAACTCAGCAGATAAGAAAGGGGAAAATTAATTTCAAAGTGTAATCTTATAGTAGTGTTTAAGTTTATAAATATATTTTGATTGATTTAAAATCCCTTATTAGCATTCCTAATGTCTTGGAACTAATCCTCTGCAGTTTTGCTTGAAGTGAATAAATACTTCAGTTCAGTGGCTTTCATGGTGAAGTGTTGCTGTTCTCTTCTGTAGCCAAACAATCCTGTATGGAAACTTAATCCCACCTTCGAGATCCTTCCTCCTTTCTGCTAACTTGTAGAGGTGTATGAGAGTCTGGGTCAAAGGACTCTCCAGTGTAAATAGATAATTCTTTTTTCTCTCCTCTTTGCTTGAGAACGTGTGTTAGAGAAGGAAATCAGGGGCTGCTGTTTTAGGTAGAAGTAATGGCAAGACAGGTGTGTTTTTTTGTCCTCACGTTTCAGGGAAATTACATTTAAGAAGAGAAATAGCAAATTCTCCAGAGAAAACCCCCCCCAAACAGAGTTAATGTTAATAACTGTCCTGAAATTCCATTACCTCATAGTCCCCTTCTGAGTATTTATGGGCTGAGGTACTGAGCTTTGAGAGGGAGTGTATCGACAGCACAGTCAAGGGCTTTCCCAAGGAAAGGAAAAGGGGAGAGAGTTTCACTGGAGGAAAGGAAGGATGAATCAAGATCCACAGATCAACCTCCCAGTTTTGATTCCCCAAACTGTTAAATTCTGCAGAGGTTCTTGTAACTCTCTCTGGGGAGGTTAGTATCTCTGAGCTAGTGTAAAGGAAACAGGCAAGATAAAGGTTGGCACGCAATAGTCGGTGTGCACTGCCATTTGTCTATATCTGCACTACCACTTGTGTCAGCAAAATTTATGTTGCTCGGGCCTGTGACTGTTACGCACACAAAAGTAGCATAAGTGCGAGTGTGCACAAGAGAAGTGCATGCTCCCAACATAACAACCACTGCTTATTGTGGGCAATTTAATTTTGTCTATTGGCGAGCTCTTCCCCATTGGCATAGAGCAGCTACACAGGCTTGGCTGGTCTCAGCTCTCCAGTGTAGACAGAGCCCTAGTGACCCCACCCAGAAAACTAAACAGACCAGTAAACTGTTGCCTTATGGAGTTATGAGTGTCTTCCCCAAGTTTTAGGGCTGGGGGTGGTGGCAGGGAGGCTAGGGTTTTATAAGTCTAGGGATCACAATTGTACAATTTGATACTTTCTAATATAACATTTTAAATTGATGTTTAAATTCATTCTCAGTTACTGGGTTCTGTTCTTTGGAATGGTATTTTGTTTAGTGTGCTGCCTTTTTTTAAGAAGCAGCATTTTTATACAAATTTTAATTTGGCGTCAGACTGAGTTGTTTTAACAGCTCTCCCACTGACGTAACGCTGTCCACACCAGATGTTTTGTCAGTGAAACTTTTGTCAGTTGGGGTATTTTTTTCACACCTCTGACCAACAGAAGCTTCGCTGATGAAAGCGTGTGTGTGTGTGTGTGTCGTATCTGGGCACCAACAGGTTTACAACGCTGCAGAATAACAGCTTTACTATTCTTGGACCCAGCATTTGGAGTTTAGACCAACAGGCTCTTTTCTTTTTTGGTGTGTGCTTTTGATTTTGTTTTTCTCTTGCATAGTTGTAACAGGAGAATTTGAAGTACATTTTTAATCCTGTGTGGATTTGGATCCTTCAGATTTTTAATGAAGGTCTTGAACTGGCTCTGCAAACTGAGTCAGGCCACAATACTTGTGTTAAAGGTTGGTTTGTAGTAGCCGTACACTTACATTTTTCTGCAGCTTGCAAATGTGTGTATCTGGCATCTGTGTGAGGCCTCTCCTTGTTTGTCCATTAAATTAAAAGACGAAGGTGGGGTGTGTGTGTGATGCTTTTCTTGTGATGGTATGTGCTTGTACAGTGTGCCATCTCCTTTTTACAGAGCAGCTGGGAGCGAGAGCCCCCTAGCCCTGCAGGACAAGGGGTCAGGAGCCCCAGCCATGTGACCCCAGTGGGGTGGGGGGGAGGAGCCATCCTGGCTCCTCTTTTTTGTATTTTTTTAAAAAAAAAAAGGCCCAGTGACCGATTTAAGCAAAATCCTCTTTATTCTCAGGTCTACATAGCTGCTTTTGCAGTATCTGCATACACATCCAGTTATTACAGGGCAGGGAGTAAGCCATTTAATCCAGTGCTTGGAGAAACATACGAATGTGTCCGTGAAGATAAGGGCTTCAAATTCTTTTCAGAACAGGTACGTATATTGTGCCTTTACTACAGCACTAGTCATTTAATAGACTGGTTAATTCTGTAGGCATGAGGCTCTCAGCAGAATGCAGGCAACAGTCATATATAGTTACCTTTGGAAGACATTGCAGAGTTATAAAGTATAGAGATCACTTCGCTATCTGCTAAAATATCTGCTAAACCTCTGGGGTGAAACATGGTAATAGCCATAATAAACGTGGTAACGTTACATACCAGTTTATGGCCAGCAAGCAAAGAATAACTACTTATCTATTTGAAATAAAAGAACTTCTCTAGGCAGAATCCAACTGTCCTTAATCAAATGTAGCATGGACTAAGGCAAATAAGATCAGGGATCCCACCTCATGGAGTTGCAGACTGTAGCTTCAGACAGCTAGGCAAAGAGAGTCTAGTTTCTTCAAATAATCTCTAGGCAGGAACAAGATAATTAACATATCCAAAGGTTCAATAACTAGGGTTATATTGAAAACTGGGCTATACCAATGGGAAGTGGGGTTATTGAAGCACTAAATTAAAAGTGGAGAGGGCTCTGGTTATTCTAGTATTCACTGAAGTAACAGGTTAAAAACTGTTGCAGCTTGTTTAGACCCAATTTAAAAAGCACAGGAAAAAGTGTTTGCTGTGGAACTTTGTTCATAGAAAACACTAAAGTAAAGCCTGTTAAGAAGTAAGTTTAAGGGAAAAATGTAATTTAAACGGATGGGGGACAAAAATGCTACATCATCTTAATTTAGTCCCAGGAAATGAGTCACAGGCATTGCTGAGATGGAAATATGGGAATGGGTAGGGCAAGTATCAGATTTAAAATTCAATTAATATTCCCAATTCTCTGTTCTTCAGTCTTGTGGTGAAAATGACTGATTCATGGAGGTTGCACTGGCATAAAACCAAACTACCCTCATGAAGCAGTGAATCAGGCCCAGTGTTGCAATGTCGCAATAACTTATGTTAATGGAAATGGTTTTGCCCTGCTACAGCTTGTAAACCATAAGGTTGCTAACCCTCCAGGATTATCTTGGAGCCACCAGAAATGAACGATCGCCATGTGATGAAAGCTTTGGGACTACAGCCAAACCAAATTGGCAATCGTAATGGAACAAGTACTAAAACCACTTAACTGCTTGTTCTAACCTGCTAGGTAACTAAGAACCAGGATGGGGTCTTGTATTATCCTACAGACATGTTCCACTGTTTGCAGCATGGTACATAATAAATCAAAGGTACTTCAGTGAATATACTGTCAAGAGGATGCGTGGGCAGTTAGCAGGTACAGAGACATACATTAAAAACAAAAGATGCAGCAAGGAGGTGGTCAGATTTTTGTCTAATTATATTTAACCTGGAAATTCTCTGGTACATGGACTGTTGCTACCTAACAGATTGACAGGGCTAGACAAATACCCAGAAGTCAGCTACTTCACAATAGGCCCAACAAGGAAAATAACAGAACACCACTGGTCATCACCTACAGCCTCTAGCTTAAACCCCTCCAGTGCACTGTTGACAGCCTACAACCTGTACCGGAACATGATCCCTCACTCTCACAAACCTTTGGTGACAGGCCTGTTCTCTACTACTGACAGCCACCCAACCTCAACACAATACTCATCAGCAGCCACACGCTACAAAACAATTTTACTGCAAGATTACGGAGGGAGGCATCTGGAATGGAATTCATTTTCAGATTTGGCACGTTCTCTGCAACACTAAATTTAGTTTTTTACAACTCTGACTTTGGGGGAATGTTTTTTGGGTCCTTCTTCAGAGCCAAGCAACTTCTTACGCAGTAGTGAGGAAATGCTGTGGTGGTGGTTTATGCTAGCAAGAGCATGAGCAGAAGAATGTATGTCTTAGCACCAATTGTTAGAAGACATGGCTATATATCCTCTGATTTTTCCCCAGAGGTGCTGAGCGTCACCAGTTATTCAAAGTTAATAGGATTTTTGGGTATCCAACTCTTTGAAAATGAGGCCAGCAACATTGCCTTTACTCTTCACATCAGAAGTGAACTTGATGCTTTATTTGTACACATCTGTTTTTAGCTACTGTTAATACATTCATGAGTCCCAGGCCAAATATAATTACCCTGTTAGCGAACCTGTGCAACATTTACAGTTAATAGTTCACCCAACCCACAAATGTCACAGATCTTTTCGTTTTAATGCTTGCTTGAGATCCCTCTTCCCACAACCTTTTTTAATTGGTGCTCATCGGTTCATTTTACTGGCTTCCCTCAAGGACAGAATTGTGACAGGAAAATGAGGCATTAAACTGTAAAATTCAGCCATGAAAAAATTAAGCAGTCCCAAATGAACTTGTTAATGTATTTTTTCCCCTCTTCCAATTAGGTCAGTCACCATCCACCAATATCTGCATGTCATGCTGAATCTGTGAATTTCACTTTTTGGCAAGGTAACTCTTTAATATTTACTAGCGTCATTTTTCATAGTAGCTTCATTGTATGTCTAAAGTTAAACACCCACAAGACCAGGAAGGGCAGGCTTCCCCAGTTGTTAAGTAACATTAGAACTGCTCCAGGCAATGGCGGCCCCTAGATTCTAGCTTTTGTAGCTGGAGAGGCTTTCTATATTCATTCCTGAACAATAATCGAGGTACAAACTTCTGCATTTCTGAAGCAAGCTGCAAATGTTGTTCTGTGGCTTAAATAAAACACTGGGAAAGGTTTCATCTTGAGTATAAAAAATTAAAAATGGGATTTGATCTGAAAACAAGTAGTGGCTAGAACCTCGGTTGATTTGCAGAATATATCATGTTTTATTTCCCCCTCCCAAGAGATTTGGACAAGACAGTGGCGAAACCTGTGTATTGCTTTCTTAAAAGAATTGAGACTATAGGGAAAAGGGAAATCAATACAGCCTGGCATGAGAGGGTTGGTTCTCTCTCTTGCTTCTTTTTTTGGAATTTCCAATTTAAAAAAATGTTGCAAAGATCCAACTGCCTCACAACTATGGCAAAATCTAACCTAGTTAGATGGGACCTTAAACCCATCCCCATAACTGAGCTCACGCCTTAGAATGTGAGAGGTTTGAAAATGCATGACAACTTTTAACTTCTTAATTGTTGCATGATTTCAGTATAGTCATTACAGCAATGGCTGAACTTAAAATAATTGGGGCTCTAATTCATCTGGGTTTGGTTATTCAACATGTTTCTCTGCCTTGCATTTAAATACAAGACAAGAGTCCTTTATTCTCAACCTAAAATAGCTAATGGTTAAAAATTCAGACAAAAGAGACAAGCCAACATATGGGGATGACTGAATGATATCATCATGGCAAAGACAGAAGCTGTCTAGTACAGCTAAAGACACTGATACACATGGTTGGTTCTGTTCTGTTTTAAATGCTGTCTCTGGCTATGACATCTTGTGCATTTTAAGAGCAAATTTTTCCTCCAAAAAGGTTTCCTTTTGGGTGTCTGAGAAGGCATAATAAGAGCCAGTATGGTTCACTGAAATCAGTTATTTGAGCTGTTAAAGATTTCTCACAACACTTTGATGTTTGCCTGGAGAATGCAGGAGCTAATGTTACAGGACAGTTGCCTCTTCACGTTTCCAAACCACAGGAAATGTAGTGCACAAGGCAGCATGTGAGAAGTTCTTTGTGTAGCGTGAACATTTCCTAATCTCCTACCCGCCTTTGCTAGATAATAATAATAAGCCAAAGACCAGCAGATTTCAAGGTCTCCTTAATGTGTTATTCTGGAAACCAGTTTTTCCCCATTATGAAACCTAACCTTTTGCTTGCCTTTCACATGTTAGGGAAGGCTTGATATCTGCTGGTCTTTGGCTGAGTCTGGAGCTTTCTGTCCTCCTAAACTTCCTGCTATGGCAGTGTATGCCTTGACTACAATGGGCAGAGCGTCCAGTTAACTCCTCATGTGGTGCAAAGGTTATCCCAACTCTCTGGATTTTTGTGCTATATTTTTCTTGGGCTATTTCCCAACATGCTGGTTTTTAAATGTGACAGCCTTACTACGTGAGAGACCCTAAAGCATATTATGTCTGTATAGTACCTTAAGTCTTTAAACTTTATGAGAGGTCTCTAGACCATTGGCATGTCTATTATACAGCAACACTTCAGGAAGTGTTGGTCTCTTGCTTGTTATATGATATGAAGTTCTGAGGTGGTTCCCAAGGTGCAAGGTGGACTGTGGACTCCTGAGGCCTCTGTCCCACCAACCTGATGTGTCCCTCTCATGCTGTGGTGCTGTTGCCAAACTACAAACCTCTGATAGGTGCTGCACTTTCACAGACATTCACAGGCAAGGACACTTGCGGGATGGTATAAATGTTTTCCCCACCCACTCATGAACCAACAGTACAGAGGCTCCAACCTGTTCCCCTCTTTGCACGCCAGAACTGTACCATTTTGCACCGATCAGAATCCTGAGCAGTGTATGTTCATTATCCAGACTGTCCTCCCTGCATGTGGAGAGCATACACGCTAGGTTTTGTAAACCTGAGCTGAGATTTCCCAAGCACTTCAATGAAAACATTCTCTGGTAGGTAAAACCGTAAAACAGATGTGAATTCACTACAGAAAGGGATATTAAGTGATTATGAGCAGTGAGTGTAGAGCTCAAAGTTGGTTACCTAAGAAACTGAAGTAAATTCACAGTCTGAGGTCTATAAACTAAACAGGATTTGAATCAAGCAGCGTCTTACCTTGACTGATGGTACAGTTCTTCAGTACGGAGAAGGGAACTGCTTTCCAGCCTGGGACCACCCTGGCCAGTTGAAAATCTTTTACTCTCCATATGTGTTTCAAGGTGCTTATATTGTGGAGGGAGTGAGGCCAACTTATGATATCACTTCCCTTCATTAATAGTTTCTTCTGTCTTGCTGGAATGATTGTTTGCTATGATGTGAGTCAAGCAGTCTCCATTATATATGTACGCTCTCTGAGAGACCGTCCACTGTATATGCTTTCTGGGAGAGTGGATCTTTGCTTGATAGGCATAGGTGAGCCCTAAGTGCTGTTTGGCTACTCCATCGTTATACCTGAGAAATTTGATGTGGATGTTCCCAGACTCACAGCGTAGTTCAGTAATACACATGTAGCAAAACTGCATAACTTCACATGCAGTGATAGCACTTGCATTCCGATGGATATTAATGTTCAGCAGATGAAGACTTTAAAATGACACCTCAGAAGGTATAGTTGGTACAAAACGTACCATAATCGTATAACAGTGGTAAATATGGACTGATCTGCACTAAAAGATATTACATCAGCATAACTATGTTGCTCTGACGTGGAAAATTCCAGCCCCCAAATGGCATAGTTAAGACGACTTGAATTCCTATCTAAGGGTATATCTACACTTACCAGAAGATCAGTGCAGTTGTCATTGATCTTCTGGGATTCAATTTAGCACACCATGCTAAATCAAGCTACCAGGGCTCCATTGTAGATGCTGATGCTCCTTGCTGAGACAAAGAGTAAGGGAAGTCAATGGGAGACATTCTTCTGTTCTCCTTCTCTGGGGCACCTGGCATTGGCCGCTGTCGGCAGACGGGATACTGGGCTGGATGGACCTTTGGTCTGACCCAGTATAGCCATTCTTATGTTCTTATGTTCTTATGACTTCCCACTGTGGGGATGACTCAATAAATGGATTTTCAATATGTCTATTCCAGCTACACAATTCATGTAGCTGGAGCTGCGCATTTTAAACTGATTTTTCTTCATTGCTTAGACCTGGCCTAAGAATAGTTCTCTCTGAATCTAGTCACCTCATCTCAGGAAGATGGATTAGCTGTGCTGACAGGAGAACCCCTACAGTTAGCATAGGTAGTGTCTATACTGAAGAACTGCAGCAACTCAATTGTGTGGCAATAGCATTTAAGTGTAGACAAGCCCTGAGAGGCAGTAGCTAGGTTGATGGAGGGATTTTTCTGTCAACTTACCATTGGCTACACAGTGATTGAAGCTTAACTACGCTACTCAGAGATGCAGATTTCTTTTAACATCCTTGAGACACACGGTTGTGCCAGCCTAATTTTCTAGAGTAGATGAAGCCTAGCAGAGCTTTATAAAAAGAGGCATTTTCCTTTGCCTTTGTCTTCAATAAACAAATGTAATGTGCCATATATTTCTTTATGCTTTGCAGGTCAGTGTCCTTGAAAAATGAGCTTTGCTTTTAGAGATGGCCTCTAATAAAATGAGTGTGCATAAGTTATGTGTTGTCTAGGAATTGTTCATTCAAATACCATTCATTTGAACAAAAATCTGATAAATCTCTTACTTTTTCTTCTACTTCTGTCTTTGACTTTCTGGTTGAAATATTAGAAATGCAGGTCACTAGCTGAAACTTTACTTAAGAGCAAAAACACTGCATTACATGATGCCTTTTAAAAACAATTCTGCTTAGAAATTGGTTTATTGGCCTGTGTTTACTGTAAAACGTGTCCACATTTCTTTTTCAGACGTGAGATGGAAAAACAAATTCTGGGGGAAGTCCATGGAAATCGTTCCAGTTGGTACAACACATGTAACTCTGCCAGCGTAAGTGCTGCATCAAAACATCACTATTCACAAGCAAAGCATTTACAAGATAGGATCACAACTACAATACAGTAGCATGTTTTCAGAGCAATGATAGGCAACCTGCCTGCTGTGTGTGACCCATCGGGTTCTGTGTGTGGCCTGTGAGACATTTTGTGTGCTGTTGCCCATGTGCAGGGTTGCCAGATTCCACTGGTTTCCATCTGCATAGTGTTTCCTACTGGTAGCAAAAGTGAGGTGTGTGCTGATTGTATACAACGCTGACTGAGAGTCGTGTGCTCCTCTTGTACCCAGTCAAAGTGTTGCTGTGGTTCAATCAGCACACCCCACAAATTCTAGGTATGTCACATAAGCACAGTTAGTACAACGATCCTGTCCCGGGGGATTGTCTTGGTGATGACAATCTTGCAGCCCTCTGAGATGAAGACCGCTCATATGATCCAGTCACTAGCCTAGGTTGTCCAGTGCTGTCTGAGACTTCGATTTTGGTTTAGAGTCTAAAACCCTTTAGCAGCTCTTCTGTCAATACTAAATTTGAATTGTTTTACAAATATAGAGTGAGAAAATGTACTTTTTTAAGGGAAGGCTGCAGGCTCAGGAGTGTAGTTTATGGGGGCCAGGGACTCTTGTCTTCCTTTGGCTTTGTTAATTGCTGTTAATAATGAGAGAGATGCTTAGGTTAGGGATGCTTTATGGTCTCTTTACTATGGTGCCTGACACAATGTCCAGACTCTTTTTTGGGAAAACAACAGCAAATGTAATGAGTTGCACAACTTCAGTACTTAATAAATACCTTTGGATTAAAAGCAAATAGGCAACATGTTCCCGTGCTTCTGTGGCACTGAGTTCTCATTACTAGATCAAAAGAATAAAACTCCTGGTAAAATGTTGCTTATCTCAATATGGTGTTGTTCAGCCTTTAGATCTGTGTTGTGCAGTGTCCCATTTAAACTTGCTATGGTGTAAATAATAACAGAATTCAACTGCCATTTAAAAGCTCTGGCTAGGCAGACAAAGCTTGTGTGTATGTTGATACATAATTAAAATATGTGTTTGTTAGCTGGCAATGCAAATGCTACATCAAGGTCATGCCTAGGCTCAGGGAGTGTAGAACTAAGGAGAGGAGGTGTATTATGAAGAGATAATCAAGAGTCTACATTTCTTAGTTTATTCTTGTTTTTTTTGATTGCACATCAAGAAAGGTATGCAGAGATCTGCAAAACACAGCCCACAAAAGTAAAAGCTTTCTTGGAAATTGTTCTTTGTTACCAGAATTCATTAGCAAAATTATGTTGCTGTCTACCCAGATTCCATGTAGTTTGACTTGTTTGGTTTGTTTGCAACAGTCACAGTGAAGGGTCATTTGGGTGGCTGCCTTCTCTTTATTTTTCATTGTAATATAGGAGGTATCCTTAACACTGAAAGGTCTCTTTAGCTTTGCCCTTCCATCTGCTGAAGTGGCTCCTTTATGAAGAAGTGACTCTTTTCCAACTCCTAGAATTACTGAGTCAGTAGAGCACAGGCCTCTGGGCTTATAGAAATTAAATCCTAGTCTGGAGAAATATTTTAAAGGTGAGAGAATAGAGGACTGGGACAAAATGAAGGAATTAGGTCTACTTTCTTCTCCTTCCACTGCCCGAATGCCTTTGCCTCTCTGTGGCTTTTAAAGAAGCAGCAATAGCCATTTTTTCCATCTGGAAATCTAGTGTAAGACATGGAACAAAGGTGAAGAACTCCCACCTTTAACACTTGTCCTTGAGAAACATTGAGAAATACACTCTACTGACTTCCTCTCCTCACTACAGACTATGGCTGCCTCTTACAGCCTATCTCCCTACACCTTGTGTCTATGTATTTCTTTTCCCCTTCTTCATTTCTTCTTTGTCTTCCAAAGGCCTAGATTTTCCTGGAAACACAACTGGTAAGATCTATGAGCAATGTTATTTATCGATGGCTATAAATGGTCATGATGCTGTCCAAGTGGCATACAGTGCCCTGTAGTAAGTACAGGCCCAGTATGAGGCCTTAGGCCTGAACCAAAGTAATGGGCAAAACTTTGGTAACAGAAAGCAAAGTGCAGCTGTGAGCTAAAGGAATGCATTGCAAACAGAAGCTGGCAAGAAGAGGGTTGATGTTGCATAAACCTATCTACCTAGCATGTTGAAATAGGAACATGGTACCAGAACATCCGACCTTGGAACATTCCACAGATAAGAAAGAACAGGCCGACCCATCCCAATGACAGGGGCAGAAGGGTAATATGATGGATAGAGTTGTTTTGTTCGAACCAACATGTACAAGGTGAGAGGCGGCACCTAACTACGTAGAAGGGTTGTACCTCAATATGTCAGGAGTGATGTGTGAATTGTTTGTACCTGTGTATAAGAATGTACTTCTGAGGTGTGGTCTGGGTCCGGCCGAGGGGGCAGTGGAAAGCCCTGCCACTGACTGAGCCGAGTCCATTGACCGTGGGTGCCTATTTGTAGTATGCCCTGACTTAGACTGAGAAGTCTACAGGGAACTACTATTGTGTCCAATACGGCAATAAACCTGGCCGCCGTGCCTTCGCACCTTACCAGACTCTGTGGTCATTGGGGGTTCTCTTCGGGTCTGCTGTGTCAGCTCTCTGCAGAGCTGGGGCAGCACACAGAGGGAACACACGCACGCAGCCGAGTGATACCAGCACTGGAGAGAGCAGAGCACCATGCTGGTGGCAACTCTGACAACATGCCCCGTGGATCTGTAGTGGTGTAGCTGAGAGTGGCATCCTAGGCCTCATTGTCAAAGGACTATCGACCCTTCTGCACAGTCACTCTGAGGAAGGCCATGCCCCTTTGCTAGTTCCCCACTGAGCCATTTAATGGACGGGTGTAGCAATCTCCGGTGTAACGGTCCGGGGTGTGGTAGCACAGGAATCAGGGCACACAGACACAGTCCAGGGGGTGGTAGCGTTGGGGTGTTGAGGCACTATCAGCTGGTGATGGAGAGCATAGCCATCCCAGCTCTGTGTGATGGGGGACCGTGGGTGCACCCAGCCTCACTGCACCCCAGCCAAGGGCCCTATCAGCAGCAGAGATTCCAGTGCAACATACGGACTTCAACTCAGGGAAACCCACAGTAGGTTGACTTCCTGGGCTCCTTCCTAAACTCCCCCTTGCTTATACCTGCCTCCACTAGTCATCCTCCGTATTTGCAGGGTAGTCCCGGCAACTCCTCAGCTGGGGTGCAGAGGTGGCGGGTGGGCTAAGTGAATTGGACTTTCTGCTCCATTGTCTAATTGTGAGTATGGAAAACGGAGAATAAGAGATTGTACAGGATGAACCTCTCTAATCCGGCGCCCTCAGGAGCCAACTGGTGCTGAACCAGAGAATTTGCCGACGATGGGAGGTCAGTATTGTCTAGCACTTTATCAACACTTTCACATCTTACGGCTCTTAGAAGACATTTAGGGGTAAATTAGAGTTAAATAACAGCATAGAACACTGAGAGCCAGGACTGGTGGATGGAACTGTATGGGACCACAAGAACCTTGGCCACACTCAGAAGTGTGGAGACTTAGAAAATTAAAATCATGCTGGACCATAGAGTGCCAGATGAGAGAGGTTCAGCCTGTATAGGGTCCATAGTGGAAAGTCTGAATTGAAGAGGGAAAGGTCTGGAGATGGAGGGTAAGAGGCAAGATATCAGTGGCTTTCAGCTGGCCTATCAGGGTTGGCCCTGTGCAGCCTGCAGGAAATGATCCCTGTGGGAAAGGTGTTCCTTATAGTGTGTGGATGCAGGAAGGTTCGGTAAGCTAAAGGCTGGAAGAACGAAGGTTGACTTTTGGAGTGTGAAATGTGATGTTTTAAATATCTGTATGTATTGAAAAGACAATAGGATATTTGAAAACTTTTCAACCTTCTTTTGGTTGTTCATTTTCTGACATGCTCAGCATTGTTAACAAAGAAATGTCTTGGCGTATAGATGTTAAAGTTCTATAATTGCCTTGTTTTATTTCATCATTATCCTTTCACTCTTGCTCTGTCTTGCAACTGCCTTTTCAGAATGGAGATAAGTCTCTCTTTTCACACTCTCACCTACGGTACAAGCTCTCTTGTGCTTTGAGGACCTAACTGAAGTCAATAGACTCCCCTTGACTTCAGAAAGCTTTCATTCAGGTCCTAGGTTTGTGAGGGACTATGAAAAGTGGACACTAAACTAAATGGGCACTTTAATGCTCCTTCCCCTCATTGCTTGTAATATGCAATACAAAAACTATTACTTTAGCTTTGCCATAATTTAAGACAGTATACAGTGAGCTAGAACCACTAATGTAATTCATTGCTATGATTTGCTCCTGAAGTGCAAAGGTTTTTCAGGGAAATGGATTTCTTGCTGTATCATTGTGCTTGCCGGGAAGGGGAAGGAGAAAGGAAGAGAAGACTCATGTATTTGGAAAGACTTACTTTGCATTTTGAATAAGAAAATTCCCTCACTAGCCATTGTTATGAGTTTATTGATTATTGTAGGGATGGCATCATTCATCCCTTTATCTTATTTGAAGTTTCAGAGACCATTTTGAGTGGAATAAGGTGACTTCTTGCATCCATAACATCTTAAGTGGGCAAAGATGGATTGAACACTATGGAGAGATCATCATCAAAAACCGGAATGACGACTCTTGTCTCTGCAAGCTGACGTTCATAAAGGTGTTGTATGCATCTGCAGAAGGGCAAATGAGCTACTGTAAAACACCCTTTGACACTTTTTTTTGTTCCCAGGAGTATTATGTCACTTTCTAGATAACACTGAAGTGATTTTCAAAACTTATTTTTAATTGAAAAATTACAAAGACATACAAAACAAACCTACAGTCATGTAGCACTTTAAAGACTAACAAAATAATTTATTAGGTGATGAGCTCTTGGGGGACAGCCCCAATCTGAAGAAGTGGGTCTGTCTCCCAAAAACTCATTACCTAATAAATTATTTTGTTAGTCTTGAAAGTGCTACAGGACTGCTGATTTGTTTTGTTAGGTAGCCATGTTGGCCTGTATTCTCTCTGTTACTATAAAGACATATACAGTCAGCCTTTGCAGCTGAGATTTTGGTTTGAGATGTATTGCAAATCTTAAGTGTTCTACATCATAAATTTGGATAATATTGGGTCTGCTTATCTGAGCACTAATTTTTCCTAAATTTGCAGAAGTGAAGGAGTTCAGATAAATAGGCCATGAATCTGACCCATCTCTGATTCTGTCTTTGGCTTTGTAAAATCAAAGTCCAATCTCTGTGTTACCCTTTTCTGCTTAACTTTGCCCTTTATTTAAAAAAAAACTCTGAAATTTCCATTTTTTTTAAAAAACATTTAAAGGAGTTTTAACAATCAACTTTTGAAATTAAGTGAGGACTGCTTGATGTTTGTAACACTGTGTAGTGTAAATGGAAATGAATGAATATTTGTCCAAGATCTTACATATAGCTATTCTTTCAGAAAAAATCCCCCTCATAGGTTCTACAACAATCACGTATCTAAATGGCAATATAATTCCTACTTCTATCTTTGCAGCAATGTTGTTTCTATATATTTTAACTGTAGGCAAAATATTGGAATCCCAATATGCACGAGATTGAAGGCAGCATCACAGACAGAAATGGGAAAGTAGTGCATCGACTATTTGGGAAATGGCATGAAAGTATATACTGTGGGACCCCATCGTCACCAACCTGCATATGGAGAGCAAGTTAGTAAGCAGTATAATCAACATTTGTGCAGAATTTAAATTTGCTTGAGAATGAATTTACCCCTATGTTGATCTCTCATATAATGCTACGTGCTAGGTCCAGGTTTGTTGTTGTTGTTGTTGTACATAAATTTGGTGTTCTGCTTATAACATGAAAACTTAAATCTGAAAAGCTAATTTGTGTAATTAGATTTTTCTAATATTAGTCTTGGTGAAGAAACTAATAATGGATTTTTTGTAACCTTTTGTTCTGTATTCCCCTTATTTTGGATCTTAACTCCACATTTGGGCAAGTGTAGGTGTTAGGGTTCTTTTCCTTTAAAATATTCCCTTTTTTTAAGTCTCTGAAGATGTTTAATGGATACCCATTCTTACAAATTTAAAGATGAGCCCGAAAAGGTCAGTTCTGCAATCTAATTCAAATAGGCACTTACACAATCTTGGATGGTTGCACCCATCTCTCTCCAAAATGGTAGCAAGTTAAGAAATCATACCCTTCTGCAATATGCTATGTATCCTTTTTCGTTCTATTTCGTTTGATTGTGATTCCAGGAAGCCCTTTGGGGTGATGTGAGCTTTAAAGCTTTTATGTGTAAATAGCAGGACTTCATAAAAAAGGAGATAAAAGCCTTATTTTCACTCTTTGTGTTTCTTGTTAGATCCCATGCCTAAAGATTCTGAGCAGTATTATGGATTTACACAATTTGCATTAGAGTTAAATGAACTGGACCCACAGAGTAGACCATTCCTACCACCCACTGACACACGATTTAGGCCAGACCAAAGGTAAAGTGTTTTGGAGCTATGTATTATTTTCATACGCTATTCTTTACTCTCTATGGAGCCACTTTTTCATTTCAGATTTGGCCTGTTTTGTGTATATTGCACATTTACTGCTAGCAATGATGTGGGCTTAAACAGATCAGATTTAACCTTCTTAACTTCTTGTGCAATGTGATGTTAGGTGCATTATCTGAGGGGCCTGAATTTGGGAATCTTTTGAGTCTTGTTTTTTAGAGGATGAGCGCTTGGTATTCTCTGGAAGTTCAGTACCTTGCAGATTTTGCTATTTGCCCAAAAACTGAGACCCTGCCTTCAGGCCCACCAGTGCGGGGGAATGATGGCAGCATCCTCAGGGCCTGGCAATTCAAAAGGGTCCAGGGCTCGTTGCTGCTGCTCTTTCAGCACTGGCAACATCTGGAGCCCCAGGCTCTTTAAATTACCACTGGGAGCCCTGCACAGCGTGTTCTGAGTAGTGGGAGGCTAGCCCCAAGCCACACCCCTTCTGCCTGAGGTCCTGCCTCTTTCACAGGCATAGAGCGGCTGACCCCTCACCTTGCCAAGGGGCCCAATAATTTCTGTCAGGCCCCCTGCCTGCTCTAAAATCTTCTAAAAAGCTTGGCTATGGCGGTTAACATGTCAACATCCATCAGTGCCTTGTCTGGGTTTCCATGGTCTCTACCACTGGAAGAACTGTAAAAATGGGAAATGTAAAGGGGCATGAAGGGGAGAACCTAGTGCAGACAAAGCCCTGCAGATCTGGTTTTCATAGAATCATGGAAATGTAAGGCTGGAAGGGACTTCAAGGGGTTATCTAGTCCCATAGTTCTCAAAACAAGTATGTGTATTCCTTGGGGTATGCAGAGGTCTTCCACAGCACATAAACCAATCTAGATATTTGCACAGTCTTACAACAGGTTAAATTAAAAAGCACTAGCAAAGCTGGTGCAAACTAAAATTGCATACAGAGAATAACTTGTTTATACTTCTCTGTATGCTATGCACTGAAATGTAAGTAGAATATTTAATAATCCAATCAATTTAATTTATAATTATATGGTAAGGATGAGAAAGTAAGCAATTTTTCAGTAATAGGCTATGTCTACACTATGAAATAAAGTCAGATTTACTAAAGTTGACTTTGTAACACTAGATTTTATAAAGTCAAAGTAGTGTCTGCACCTGCTCACAAAGTCGACTTAGTGCATCCCAGTAACTACCAAAGTTGGACAGTTTTTCAGTAGTGCTTTGTTTTCAATGTTGAGGGGAATGAGGACAATGCAGTCTGAGAAGATAACCTCACACACCCTTATAACCACATGCAGGGCATTTTCCACCCATAATGCACTGACAAAAAACCCAGAATGCAATGGGGCTGAAGGAACTGTGGGATAGGTGCCACAAACAGCCATTTTTCAGAAGTCTGTGTCCCCAGTGAGAGAAATTGTTTGAGTCGTCTGTGTTCCAGAAAGAGGCAGCTTTTCTTTATGGACTATCATCTCAATGGAAAGAGGCTGCATGGTCTCCATTGCGCAGCTGCCACATGATAGTGATGGCACAGGGACTAGTCTTATGGCAGGGAGGGGAAGGTTCTAGCCCGCCAGGCGCACGGTGCCTTGGGAGAGCCAGCCCCTGTAAAATGTGCTGGCCTCATGGTGAGGGGAAGAGGGTGAGCCGCTAGGAGCATGGTGCCTTGAGGGGGCCAGCCCCTGTGTAATGTGGAGGCGAGAAAACAAGTTTCTCGCAGGGAAGAAGCCTTCACCCGGCAAACTTTTTTTTGATGTTGTTGCTTTCATGGCGGAAGTGCATTCTATCAATTATTTGGGTGATTCTTTGCAGCACTCCATAAAGGGCATGGAGTAATTAACAACCAGAAGGAAGATATATGGGTCCACAAAATGGAGAAAGAGTCAGCTGAGACCGGGAGTACAAACCACTTTCCTTGGGCATTCCTGCTAAATCCTGGGCAGGAAAAAAGCCCTCTCTAGCACTGAAACCCCAAGCAGGGCAGGACATGCTGCTGCCTGCAGGCATGGTCCACTCCGCCCATCCGCTGTGTGGTGGCAGGGGCCTAGCCACCATGCTCATGGTGGCTTGGGTAGGGGGCAGCCCCGTAAAATGGTTGTTGGGTGGCCATTGTAAAGTCCAGATGCTGAAGCTTTTAAGATGAGTTGCAAACTCTTTGGCTATGTCTGCACTAGCCCCAAACTTCGAAATGGCCATGCAAATGGCCATTTCGAAGTTTACTCATGAAGCGCTGAAATACATATTCAGTGCCTCATTAGCATGCGGGCGGCTGCGGCACTTCGAAATTGACGCGGGTCGCAGCCGCGCGGGTCGTTCATACGGGGCTCCTTTTCGAAAGGACCCTGGCTACTTCAAAGTCCCCTTATTCCCATCTGCTCATAGGAATAATAGGACTTCGAAATAGGCGGGGTCCTTTTGAAAAGGAGCCCCACTGGGATGAGCCGCGTCAATTTCGAAGTGCCGCAGCCGCCCGCTTGCTAATGAGGCACTGAATATGTATTTCAGCGCTTCATTAGTAAACTTTGAAATGGCCATTAGCATGGCCATTTCGAAGTTTGGGGCTAGTGTAGACACGGCCCTTATGATTATGTTGCCCTCTCCAGCACTGAAACCCCATCAGGGCAGGACATGTGGCTGTCTGGAAGTATGGTCTGCATTGCCCAAAAGCTATGGAGGGATGGAAGGGGTTAGCCATGTGGTGGGAGGGGAGGGGAGAGAAGCTAGCCTGCCAGCCACATGGTGCCTTGGGGGTAGGCCGTCCCATAAAATCTGAAGCCCAAAAAATAAGTTTCTCCACCTCTTCTGCTAAATCCGGTGCAGGGAAGAAGCCCTCAAGCACTGAACTCCCATGCAGGACAGGGCAGGCTGCTGTCTGCAGACATGGTCCACATAGCCTGGCAGTCATGTGTGCTGAGGGGGAAGGGGGCTTGATGTTTTTCACCTGGCACTCCTGAGTGTCCCCGGGGTAACTCAGCACACACTCATCCACCCACACAGAAATGAGAGCCTGGATCTCCTGATGGCTTTAAGCTGGGGCTCTTTTGTGACCCTGAGAAACCACGGCAAGGTGTGATCACCACACTGTCCAGAAATAAAATGAATTCAATTGCTGGGCTTCCTGTTACCTACTTCCTGCACACCTGGAGAGCAGCAGAGGTGAAAACGGCCAGAACAGACAGATTCAGGCATTGTGGGATACCTCAGGAGGCCGGTAAAGTCAATTTAAAGTAACAGTGTTTCCACATTAGCATAAATTCAACCTTATAAATTCAAGCTTGGCATTACACTACATTGGAGGGGCGGGACAAGAAAGTCTACTTTAGTGCCCCTTAAAATCAACCCAATGGTATTTGCAGTGAGGACTGTCACATTGTAAAATCAAGTGCCTTAAAATCGACTTTATGCCCTTGTGTAGACATAGCCATTGTGTGCTGTAACACTTCTGTATTTTTATGTCTGGCTTTTGTAAGCAAATGGTTTTTAAGTTTAAATAAAACATGGAGTATTGAAGACTAATCAGACAAGATTAAGAATCACTGGTCTAGTCCATTCTCCAGAGCTCAGGCAGGATTAAGTATACCTAGACCATCTTTGACGTCAGTGTTGCTTTTACATATTTGAATTATTCTGTTTCCCTTCAGTCTTCTTTCTCTAGACTAATGTTACCCAATTTTTCCAACTTTTCTTGTGTGTTCTAAACTTTTCATCATATTTGTTACTTTTCTCTGGACTCTCTCCAGTTTATTCATATCATTCTTAAAGAGTGACATTAGAACTCAACACAACACTTCAGCAGAGGCCTCCAGTGGGGAAAAAAATTACCTCCTGAATCTTAGATATGGCACTCCTGGTAATATATCTAGCATGACTTTTGTCTTTTCACAGTAGCATCACATTGTTCACTCATATTTAGCTGGAGAGAGACCAGTTAGGTGAGGTAATCTCTTATTGGTCTATTGATGGAAGAGATGCATTTTTTTTTTGAGCTTCAGATTTATCTTCAAGTCTGGTGAGAAAACCAGAGCGCCTAAACTTATAACAAATTGGGGCAGATTGTTAAGTATAAAGGGGTCACGCGTGGTAGACCGCTTAAAGTGAAATAGCTAACTGAGAGTTAGCAGTTAGGGCTGTTACAGTTTTGTTGTAGTAAACAGTAAAAAAACCAGCTTCTCTGAGTCCATGATTTTTAGAATCTAGCAGAGCTAGGAATTTAGCTCCCTGGCTTCTCTTTTGAAAGCGAGCTGTAAGTTTTCTTAGAGGATGAGGAATCAACTTGTGATCCACTATAAACCCCCAGATTCTTTGCCACAGCACTACTGCCTAATTATGTTTTTGTTTTTTTTTAATTTTGTGCACTGGATTTTTCTTTCCTACTTGTGGCACTTTGCGCTTCTCTTGATTGAACATAATTTAATTTCTAATCCTGTCCTCCAAAGTGCTTGCAACCCCTTCCAGCTTAATGCATCACTTTTCCTTTAATGTGAATGAAAAATCTCACTCTGTAATTGTTCATGATAACTGCATTACAGACTGCGTGATCTTTGCGGTCAGCCTCAGAAACTTTGAGTCAATGGGAGGGGATTGCAAAAACAAGAGAGAAGCCCTATCTCTTATATCATTGCTGTGCTGTAGATTTCTAGAGGAGGGGAATATCGAAGGAGCTGAAGTACAAAAGCAGAGGATTGAACAGCTGCAGCGAGACCGGCGAAAGGTTCTAGAAGAAAACAACCTGGAGCATCACCCTAGATTTTTCAGGTACTACATAACAAATGTCAGATACTGTAATTTAGGGATGCCTTTGTGTCGCAGCTCACAGCATTGTCTTTATACCAGCATGGAGCAGAGAGTGAGTATTTACATGAGCTAGCTTTTACAGTCATGTTTTTTTGGAACGTGGCCATGTAAACTTGCTTCAGACTTGGGTTCGTAGACAAGGAACAAATGTGCCCTCCTCTATGGCATCCCTAACCTTTTTTTGTGTGTTTGTATTTGTAATCCCCATAAACAAATCTCAGCTGGCAGCCTCCATACTGAGGCTGTAGATTGAACTAGCTTGGGGAATTAGCGTGTCTTTTCATCCCTTCATGTAAGAGTTAAGGCACACAGATGAAGTGAAAGAATTAGGCTTGGCATCTCTCCTGTGTTAGCCCCTCCCCGCAGAGCCCGCCCAGTGAAGTTGACAAGAGCTGCATGTGCAGCAGGTTTGTTTCCTGGGCTAGCAAGCTGATGCTGTATGTAAGCAACAAAGTCATTTGAATGTGTTTGTATAAGGAAGGAGAAACACTTTTCCTTTGTAATACTAAATGGTTAACGCAGGATTTGGTGACTAGAAATTTAAAAGGAATGTTTGGAAGAGCAGTCCGTTAACCTGCCATGTCCTTGGCTCAGGATCTAGTAAGAAGGTTGAGACCAGACTGAAAATAGAACAGCCATATCCAGTGGGGGTAGGTGCCTTACTTTTAGCAGGGGAACATGAAAAAGTAACATTTTATAATGTGCATATAAAGGTGTGATTTAAAAAAAAAGGGTCCTACTGATGCATCCAATATGCCATTGGTCTCCTTGGCTACAAGGGCATGCTGTTGGCTCATATCCAGCTTCTCATCTACAGTAAACCCTCAAAATACACGGCTTCAAGTTGCACGCTAAGCACAACTTGAAGCTGCTCTGCGGCTGTCAGCCTGCCTCACTGCCCATAGGTGTGGTTCCCAGCTCCCTGCCACTTGCGGGAGTGACAAACCTGACCAGTTCATGGCTAGTCAGTTCCCCCGGTCCCCCAAGTGGCAGGCAGCTGGGAACCAAGTGGCAGCCTGGTTCCCGGCTGCCCTGCACTGGCAGGAACTGGGAAACTGACCAGACATGAGTTGGTCAGTTTTCCAGGTTCTGCAAGCAGGGGGAGCTGGGAACCAGGCTGCCTCCTGGCTCCCCACCACTCTGGGAGCCAGGAAACTGACCAGCCATGGTGAGCTGGTCGGTTTTCTGGCTCCTGCAAGCCCAGAGGAGCCACGAACTAGGCTGCAACCTGGTTCCTGTCTCACCCCCGACTTGGGCAAAAATTTGAGTTACGCAGAGGTTGCAGGAATGCAACCCCTGCATAACTCGATGGTTTATTGTATTGTAATGCCCAAGCCATTTTCTGCAGAGCTGCTGCTTAACCAGTTGGTTCCCAGCCTACAGAGGTGCTCAGGATTTCCCTGTCCTAAGTGCAGGACTCTGCACTTGTCTTTGTTAAACCTCATCAGATTTCTTTTGGCCCAATCCTCCAATTTGTCTAGCTAACCCTACCTTCCAGCGTATCCACCTCTCCCCTAAATTCCTGTCATCCACAAATGTGCTGAGGTTGCACTCCAGCCCTTTATGGGATATCCTGGATCATTTAGGAAGACCGCTCTGTCTCAGGAAATAGCTTTGTGAGAGCAAAGTGGAGGAGATCTCTAGATGACCTTTTTCTCCACCCAGAGTACAAGGGTTTAAGTTAAGGCAAGGGAGAAGCCAAGAGCCTGATTTTTTTTTAAAGTGCTGAGCACTCACTATTACAGCAAAAATCTAAGCAAATTGTGGATGCTTACCTCCTCTCCAAGTCAAACAACTCAGGACCTAAAGGGAGTGGGGTGGCAGGACCAAGAAAGCAAAAGGCATAGCAAAAGTACAAAAGTCTTCAGCTGTATATTCAGGAAACTGTTCAATCTTTTGACAGGAAGTCCACAGATGACTCTTGGGTGAGCAATGGAACATACATGGAACTTAGAAAAGACCCTGGTTTTTCCAAACTGGACAATCCCATTCTATGGTGAAAGAGGACTATAGAGGATGCTTATCTGTATTTCTCTGGTTTTTATGTGTGTGTGGCTTCATACATAAAGAGTACCTTCTAGAATTGTGCTTAACTTAGAATTTGACATATATATATTTTCTTTATTTGATTTCTTTACTACTAGATTACCATGATTGTCTGAATGTATAAAAACCCTGTTTTTATAAACTATTTCATAAAAAAAAACATTCTAGAATGTTAATTGCTGGGGAGGGGAGATAAAGAAGCTTTAACACTACTTATGCGAGTTCAGATTTAATTTTTGCCTTATTGAATTGCAAAGGAGAAAATATCAGTGTCCTGGCCATGGTTAAAAAAAACATGAATGGAAGCCATGGTTACATGAACTTCAAGTGGGCTACCAAGACTGGAACGAGTAGTTCAGCTGTCTCTTGTCTCAGACAGTTTTTTATTACCGAAAGCAAGTGAATCTACAGGAGTCTGAATAACCTTTATTTTTTCTTCTGCAGAGATTAAATAAATTCCTGACTTTTTTTTCATTTGCTTGCTATTAGCCTGAGGTGGTAGTGAGCTTGTATGTATGGTTCTACTGCCTTACTTACAGTTGTATCCTGTTACACATAACACTAGAAGATCAGGAATCACCACCAAATCTTTTCATTGGAATCTTTCAAAATTACGGCCCCAAAGAGGGTTTTTTAATGGTTGAGCACTGACCAGATGAAAGAAGATCGTTCTCTCTTTTCCCATTAAGTAAAATCAACATAGAGCACAAAATCTTACGCTTCCATAGCTGGACTTCTCTTATTTACCTTAAAAAAAAAAAAAAAAAAAAAAAAAGAAAAAAAAAACACAAAAACCTCACAACAGGGATACTTTATAAAAACTTAAATTATTGTGTTAAAGTAACAGATGTTTTCTTAAATAAATTTGATATATTCTACCTCTTATAATAAGCAGCATATTTAAGATCTTGTACTAAGAAAAAAGACCATCTGCCTTATAATTACATGTATGGAATCTTTGATCTTCCTTTAACTGCTTGTTGTGTTCAGATAAATATTTAAGTGTCCTGCACTATTGCTTGTATCCCTTTTCTGTACTTTTGGACAAAGAGGTAGCATTGTCATGCATATCAGAAATATGTCTATCAAACTACATCAGGAAATAGACTTGTAGAAAATTACACATTTGAATGGAAGTGGTGGGGGTGTTCCCTTTTCCCTGAAAATCAAAGTAATAAAAGTAGCATATGTAGCAAACCAGATTATACTCTCAAAGCAGTTTACATTCCTGGCCCAACTAGAACCTAAGACTGATCTGCACCTGCTAGGTCTATTGCATGCAAATCCTGTGTGAGACTGTGGTGACGTTGAAGGGTTTCCACTGGTTTAACTTGCAAAAAAAAATAATCATAATAATTACTGAAGGTTTTGAGATTGTACAAATCAAAAGACAAGTGAGTCCAAAGTTGTTGCTGTGTTTAGCCAGTTTCTAACTCATGCAGGTTGTAGTTGGGGAAAATGAAGAGCTGAGTGGTCAGTGTTGGAAAAACTTCCAGTTTACTCTATGCAGATGCAGTCTTAAAGAAACCCCTTCAAATACCGGATCTGTTTACTGCAAGTTTATTGTATCATGTATAACATTAAACAAGTGCTATAAAAATTCCATTTTAAAATTATTTTGTGATGTCAGTTAAACGTATTACTTAATTTTTCCTGGCAGCACCTTTAAGACTCCACTGATTTCATAGGCACAGATGCTACCTTAGTTTAACTCACTTTGCAAATCAGCTTTTCTCTCATTTGCACAGAGTATTACTCAAGTGTTGTTCTTTTATTTAAAGTGGTCTTTAGAGATGCAGGACATGATCATTGTAAAGTCACTAGCTTGAAGTAATACATGCTCATCTTGAGGCAAAGGGGAAACCTAGGCTTTTTGACTGGATGGAAAAACTTATCCAGTGGGCGTAGTTGGACTGCTTTGAGGGAGTTGCAGGAATTATGCAGTCCAATCCCCTCTTGCAGGTCTGTTTATTTTCATGATAATAATCAAAAAGCTGGCTCAGGAATTCGTTATTGCGACTTCTAGATCAGAGATGACACACATGGGGGTAGTTTCAGGGTCTAGATTTTTTAGAGATGTGATTTTTATAACATTCAGCCACAAATTAGTGAAATATTTAAAGCTATTGTTAAACTAAGGGCCTGAAGAAACAGTAATACACAGTGCCCTTTTTTTGTTTTGTTTTTAAACAGAAAAAGGAGCAGGTACTCAGCTGGCTCCCTGCCCCTCCCCTCCTCACTGGGATTCACACGGCTAGGGCTGCTGGCAAGAAGGTAGGGGCTCCAGTTCCAAGCCCCTGCTCCTGCAGAGTGTGGGGGCTCTGGCTCCTGGCCCTGCACTGCTCTAGGGCCAATAGGGAGCACCTAGCCCTGCCACCAGCCCCAGCTGCAGGAACCCAGGCAGAAGGGGGATGCTGCAGCCCCATGGCTGGAAGCTGGCTGGGGCACAGAGCCCGACTGCCAGCCCCAGAATCCCACCCAAGGGGCGGGGGAATACTGATGCGGAGGTGCCAGTACTGCCTACCAGCATGTACTGCCACAAAAAAAGCCCTGGTATGACACAATTCTTTGAGAGTAAATTCATGGTTGATGCATGGCTGTTTAAATAGCTTCATTACCCAGGTAATGGCCCTTTAACAGGTTCAATGTTATGTTAATAGGTCTGGCAAGCTCAAAGCCTATTCGCTTTTAAGTTAACAAATCCACTTGGGGGAGAGGGAAGAGTCACCAATCTGCAAGTTGGAACAGCCTGCCATGGGGGCCTTCAGGAGTTGTCAGAAAAGGAATAGGGCAGGGGTCTGCAGCCAAAGTGGTGAGAAGAGCTCAAATTCAGTTACAAAATCAATCCTTAAGGAGCCGCAAGGAACGTGAATGAGACAGTCTATAAAAACATCAAACCGTGTTTTATCACCTCTATTTTAAGAACAGTGCATGCACAATTATTTGTACCAGTTAGAAAGTTGTTACACCCATTTCCAGGCTGTACCAGCCTCAGCCCCCAAATTCACCCCCAAACCCCAGGCTTAACCCCTCTGAGCCCCAACCTCCCCCCCACACCAAGCCCCAGGATTAACTTGCCTCAGTGCACACAGGTCCTCCACTTTTCCCCACGGCCTTCTTGGGGCAGGCTGCACCTACTCTCTTGCCAGCTGACTTCTGCCCACATGGGACAGCCCCTACTGAATGGCTTCACTTCAGGGCTCCTCACTGCCCCTGACTGCTCAGTGGCTCTGGAGCTGCTGCCGCTTAAAGGGGAGTCGGTGGTGGCAGCACTCGGAACCACAAGTGGCTACTTAAAGAGCTGCAGGTTGCCGACCCCTGGAACAGGAAGAAGGGGAGAGGTGAAGCACTAAGGCCCACAGGAGGCATTGCCTCCCTTTGCACCTTATACTCACCATCCACACAGTTCGTTATGGTAGCAGACACAAAGGTCTTCTGGTTTCATCTCAAACATTTCCTCCTGGATCACATCCTGTATCTGCATGTGCTATGAAGTGGCCAATGTGCCTGCCCCAGCACTTACAAGCGTACGCCACACGTGCACAGGCCTCATCAGTGGTATTCCTAGTGCAGGTGCTGATCCCAGAAACCTGCAGGGCAGTAACTCAGTCCTCCAGCATCTATGTTCACATCTCACTATGCCATCATCTAGCACATCAGATGATGCAGCTTTTGACAGAACAGTGCTCCAGCCTGTGATATGATAACTCCAGCCCACGTAAGGTTTCGGGGTCACCTAACTGGACTCAATCTGAGCAGTCATTCAAAGAATGACGATTCGTAACTGTTGTTCTTTGAGATGTGTTGTTAATATCCATTGCAAATCCTACCACCTTCCCCTCTGTTGGAGTAACTGGCAAGAGGGATGGCAGGAGACATGGGTCAGCTGGGTGAGATACTGACTATCCTCCAGTGCAGACATGATGGGTGCAGCTAGGAGAAAAACCTTCTGACAATTGTAGAGACAGCGTGCATGCACCTAACTGGAATGGATATGAGCAACACATCTTGAAGGACAACAGTTATGAGGAGCTGAGTAACTTGTTTTTCCAGTGTCACAATAAGCAAGTGTCACTGTTGAATAACACCTTCCAGGATCTACTACCAGCCTGCGTATCCCAACCTTACTCATCACGGATACTGTGTGTTCTTCTCAAAACAACCCATCTTTAGTGGCCAATTCATACTTCACTTCTCCCCCATCGCCCACCCCATTTGTACATAAGTGCTGAATTCAGACGGGACAATTGTGGGGAACTGAGCCTATGTTATATGTTAATCAGAGGCGAAGAGTCTGTTCTCATTAATACCTCCTGAAGTAAATTAACTACTGTATGTTATATAACCAATTCTTACAGTTATAAAGCTTTGACTGACGAGCCTATTCTGAAAATGCAAAAAATAAAATCCTCCATTACACAATATCTCCTGCCTACTGCCCCCAGAGATGTCTCTCTTGCTCCTGGGGGGTGCATGTATTACAGTCTGGCAAACATGCATTTTTGCATTAGCTTAGGTCCTAAGTTATCCAGGAATTCCCAAAGATTTGGTACACAGGCCTACTTCTTCACTTCTCACTCAGACAAATCTCCCAGATCAGGAAAGTGAGTGCCTGACACTATGGTACCAAAGGAATCCGGATTATTTCCTTGTGTCAAACCTGGCACTCCTTCCTCACTGTATGCTTCCCAGGGGTGCAGCATGAATGTTAACCACTGGGAAAGGTTGAAACTACTGAGTAAGGTAGAGCACTGGCATTTCTCTTAGCCTACGTTTCCACTGCAGGCTTCTGGCCACAGCTAGAGAAATCATTTCAGGGTTACCTTTCTTAAAAGCCAGACTACTCACAGCCCCAACCTGGGATTTCATCCTCACTAAGGTGAATCCAACCAGCCGCCACAGCACTTCTGCGAGCCCCTTGGCCAGCCCAACGCCATACAAGCAAACCCACAGACTTCCCAGCTGCTACACCAACCCAGACCAACAACCCCAACTTAAGGTGAGAGGCTCTTAAATGTGTTCACCAACTCCACAAAGATTCTTCTGGGCCACAAAGGGTCCAGCCACAGCCCTTCAGCCAATATATAGCTGGGCCTTACACAAATCACCACACTCACCAATCATTAAGATCTAAATACATAAAGATTTATTAATAAAAAGAAAGAACAGGGTTAGAAAAATTGCTAAAGCAATACTTTACTTACATCAATCACAGCTTTTGATGCAGGCCAGAGGTGTTATTTGCTGATTCTGAAGTCTCTGAAAGTCCATTTCAGGTTACATCGTTTCAGTTACTGGAGAACTGTAGATCTGGCCCGCTGGGGTCAACCTGCTGGAAGATGGACCCTTGGAGCAGGTGCCAGGGGCACAAAGAACAACAGCCCAAGATGGATGCTGCTAAGTCCAATTTATGGTTCTCACTTCTGTTCAGGGACAAAGCTCTTTCTTCTTCCCATCATGCCCTTGAGGGTCAAAAGTCACCTGACCCAGGTGAGCCTCTGTGGCAAACTGTCATTGGATGAATCCCAGGAGACAGTCTCAAATTCTTAATGTGTTTTGTCCTTTTGTCTCACTCAAGTACCCTGGCTGGGGTGACAATCACACCTCGCACTTGTGGCTCTGAATATTCCTAACACAACTATAGAGCTAAAATCTATAACTTCCCCTACAAACATGATACAGACATAAAAGCAGCACACACAGATTCAGGGCAGCATTAGTATTCATTAGACCCCTCATACGATCCCCCCGCACAATATTTGGGGCCAATAGATACACTGGGCACATTAAAGGGCTTCCATATCCAATAGAAAAATCCAGTCATGTCACAGAGCTAGTTGACAATAATTGTTGATCCTTTTAGTTAATTACAAATATATTCAGATCCGGGAGAAAAATCCCTTCAAAACATTGTTTGTGTATACAAAACATTCTTAATCCATATGTGTAAGCAATTACTCATGGCAAGATGAACATGCGATTCACACCAGCCTCCTGAAGTATAGTGTAGCTTTTCTTTTTAATAACTAAATAGCATTTTCTTCAATTTGGATCTATATAGAGTCACACTTCACCCCACAAACTACTACTACTTCCTTTCCTACTGTCTGTTTAAATTAACAAAAACTGCATTGAGCTAAAAAGACCCTGACATCAGCCCACAAAAACTAAGAAAGCTGTTAAACTAAACACGCATCTTTAAAATAAATGAAGAACAACTCTCTTTGCCACCATCCTCTCTTCTTGGGCTTTAGCTGGTCTTTTGTATCTTGTGAGCCAGAGACAGGGATTCTGACTGTTTTAACTCATGCAAATATTTGAGGCTCTTTCTCCTGGTGGTGGTATTTTGACCAGAAGCAGTGAAAAGAAGTGATTGTGTTTCCTAACTTGTTCGTGAGAAATTAGGCGCTATCAGTGTTTCAGTTTTGCCAACTTTTCAGTGGCAATTGAGAAGAGCAGACTACTGAACTAAAAATTTGTGACTGGGAGGGAAATTTGAGCTAAAATATGTAAGCATGACCTTGGATTTTATAAAAAAAAATATAATAAGCACTAGTTTGAAATCAGTCAATTTGCATAAAGCAAACCCTGAATTTCAGAAAAATGGTAAACATAAATCAAAAAACTGCATTTAAAATACTTGCAAAATTACATGAGTGAACTTTCAAGTCTGTCCAGTCTGCCATTATGGATTTTTTTTAGCCTTGATAGTTGTCACATACACTCAAGGAGGATGCCCTATGTAAACTATACTGTTAAATTACTCTAAAATAATTACATACCAAAAGGTGGGGGAAAGAGTGTAAGGGACACTCTGGCACCATTATACTGTGAATGGAAGTGGACAATATCATTAATCATTGCATTAATTTATTATTCATCAATCTGTGCTCTGATTTCAGGGCAAATACCCACTATATTTTAGGTTGGATAAAAATCAATGTTTGTTTAAAACAAAACAGGGGTTTTTGTTTAAATTTCATTATGTACCAGTTTCTTTTTAAAAAGGAAACCTATTTATAATTTGAACTTGATGACATATTTAGGAAGTTTGGCCTTGATATGTTAACATTTAATTTGTTTTTAAAAGCAGTACACATATTCTGACGGCCTTTAAAGAAAAGCAAATCACTGACATGTCCAAGCATCTGCAATCAGTTTGTTGAAAGCTTAAACCAGCTTTTGACATCAACAGCCTCTTCGGCAGTACAGAAAATATTTTCTTCATTGCAGTTTATTGAACTAGTTCAGTTCAATGACTAGTTCATTTAAAGTAAAGAAACCAAGTGGGCACTGAAAAACAGAAAGCTTGTCTTCCTCTTCAAAGCACTAAATCAAAGACTGGAGCAGAGCAGATGAGAACAGTTAGTTTGAAAGACTTAAAGGGCAAAGTGAATATAAACAGCCCTGTCAACTTGCTATGCTACTACTTTTGTTTAATAATTCAGTTGACAAAAGGAGTGCTTTACTCATCATGAGCAGGTTAGGCCAGGATGAGCAAACTTTTTACATTGGGCCCAACTATGTGTCCCTGCCCTCAATCAGGGGCTCTCAACCTGGACTGATGCGCTGTGCTCCCTTGGCAACTGCGATGTGGATGGAGGGAGTGGGCAGAAGAGGCCTGTGGAATCGCATTACCTAATAAATAATTTTGTTAGCGTTTAAGATGCTACAGGAATGTTTGTCTTTTGTGATTGCCTATGTAAAAGTTGACAAACAAAGAACCCTACATGACAAGACTGGAGTTGAACTGTGTTCTTTGGGCGCTGAGTGGAAGAGGTCTCAGGGGAACCCCAAAGTAGTAGTGCTGTGACTTGGATCCTCTTGGCTAGACCAGGTGTACAGACCCTTCTCTGTGTGAGGGTTGCAGTATGTGGAAGTTAGTGTCAAGCTGGAGAAGTGGGTTAAAGCTAAGGGTGGACAGTCTGGAATCCCCAGAGCAGTAGTAGAGGGAAACTGGGACAGTGTGAAAAAGGAGTTCCCTGTGGCAAATACGGGACACTGGTCTCTGGGGACAGGGAGGGCTGCTATGCCAGGTCAGAACCCACCCAAATCAGTCTCCAGCAGTCCCAAGTAGCTCTTTATCTTGCTATTTAAAGATCCCACCCCAGCCGTCCCACCAGCTTGGGCAGGCAAAGAAAAACAGCTCCCTGCTGTTTAAAGAGCCTGCCCCTGTTCTCCAGCCCTTCCAAGCAGCCCTTGCAAGTTAAACAAAAGAGCAACATAACTGCAATTACATTAAAAAAAAAAAAGCCTCAAGTCTCTCTGGAAACCTGCAACAAGGGGTTGTCATGATAAAAGCTCACCTCTTACCACAAGTCAGAGGCCTCAGCAAAACGTGACTCCCAGCTTGCTCCTCCCCGTCTTTTGCAATTTTTTGCCCGCCTGTGGGGGCACCCCCCCCCCCCGAGTTTGCACACCCCTGGGTTAGACTATAAACGGGAGGTGGCCAGGCAACTCACCAACACCAAATTCGACAGGCCTCTTTCCTCATCCCTCAGAGGAAATACTAAAACCAACTGCACCATCTGCTCAAGAAACTCCCTGCTTCAGCTCAGGACCAAATCCGCACATATGTCCCCAGAGCCCCAGCCAGGAGCATTGTATCTGCTACCCAAGATCCATAAGCCTGGGAACCCAGACGTTCCCATCTTTTCAGGTATTGGCACCCTTATAGCAGAACTATTCTGCTATGTTGACTCTCTCTCCTCAAGGCCTGTGTTACCAACACTCCTAACTATCTCCGAGGCACAACTGACTTCCTGAGGAAACTACAGCGCATCCATAATCTCCCTGAAAGCCTCATCCCCACCATCATGGATGTAGAAGCTCCTCACCTCAATAAGTTACATGAGGATGGACTACAAGCTGTCAGGGACACCATCTGCAAAGATGCTATGGCACATCTGGTGGCTGACCCATGTGATTTTTGTCCTCACCCACAACTCTTTCCTATTTGGGAACAATTTATATCTTCACTCTCAATATGCAAACATTTTTAGGGTTGACCTAGAACATTTCCTCAGCTCCTGTACCCTAACTCTACCCTAGTTATGCTACATTAATGACATCTTCATCCTATAGACCCATGGTAAAAGGACCCTTGAAGAATTCCACAGTGATATCAACAATTTCCATCCCACCATCAACCTCAGCCTGGACTGTTCCAAACAAGAGATCCATTTCTTGGATACTACAGTAGAAATCAATGATCCTCACATAAATACCAATCTACAATGGAATCCCATTGACTGCTATTCTTACCAACATTCCTCCAGCTTCCATCCAGGACACACCACACCACACGACAGCCATGCCCCAAGCTACAACTGTAGCTGCTCCAGTCCCACCAACAGAGGGAAAAAACCTACAAGATCTTTATCAAGCATTCTTAAAACTTAATTACTCACCTGGGCAAGCAAAGAAATAGTTTGACAGAGCCAAGCGAGTACACAGAACTCACCTACTTCATGATTGGCCCAAGAAGGAAAATAACAGACCACCACTTATCAAGTTAATAATTGTGGATAGGATGCCCCAGTGTTGCAGCAGTTTCCACAAAGTGTTGCTGTCAATGCCATCAAACACTTTTTCAAAGTCTATGAAGGTATGTACAGGTGCAGGGGGAGGTTTCACTAAAGTGATTGTTCTATGATCATTCTGAGTTGCTATTTGGTCAGTACAAGCTCTTTCATTTTGGAAACCAGCCTGTTCTTCCCTGAGCTGTCCAGCAGCTTCTGTCTTCATTCTCTCCAAAAGAATCCTATTGAACACTTTTCCTGGAATAGACAGTAAACATCCCATCTGAAGTTCACATATAAAATCTGCGAAGACAAAACTGAGGATCTTCAACACAATCTTCAACATGCGAGACCTCGCATACTAAAAAAAGTCTTCAAATCACAATCTGCAGACATTCATAAACAGATGCCTGAGGTACATCTTCACATCAAATGGCAAGCCTCTGTCACAGATGAGGAGCTTTGGAACAGAGCAGGACAAGAACCAACTGACATTGAAATCAAGAAAAGAAAGAGAATGTGGCCTAGCCACCCCCACAGAAACTCATCACCCAGCACAGTCCATCAAGGTCTCACATAGAACCCACAGGAAAATGGAAAAGAGGAAGACCTTGGACAACGTGGAGAAGGTCTACTGAGATTGAAGGACAAAACGTGGGGTACTCCTGGAACCAGCTGGAAGTTTTGTCCTGAGACAGTGAAATGGAGGAGACTTATTGGTGACCTGTGCACCACTCGGCATACAAGAGATAAGTAGTAGTAGCACTTGTCATCACCTATAACCCAAGATTAAACCCCTCCAGTGCATCATTGGCAGCCTACACTGGAACACGATCCCTCACTCTCACATATCTCGGGTGACAGACCAGTCCTTTCCTACTGAAAGCCACACAACCTCAGGGTAATACTCACCAGCAGCCATTCAGCATCCTACAGAAACACTAATCTGGGAACCTATCCCTTGAACAAACTCCTTTGCCAGCTCTGGTCACATACTTATAAAAGCATCACCATTACAGGACCTAAACCCATCGGCCACACCATCAAGGGCTCATACACCTGCACATCCACTAATGTGATATATGCCAACATGGGCCAGTAATGCCCTTCTGCGTTGTACATTAGACAAAGTCTCTTTGCCAAAGGATGAATGGACATAAGTATGACATCAGGAATTGGAATACACATAAATCTCTAGGGGAACACTTTACCCTCCCTGAACATTCAATAATGGATTTAAAAGTAGCCATTTTTCTACAAAAGAATTTTACCACAAGATTAAAGAGGTTGACATCTGAATTGGAATTCATTTGCAAATTTGACACATTTAAATTAGGCCTGAACAGAGATCTCAACTATCTTTACCATTACAAAGACAATTTTCCCATCATTTGATATTCATAGGAATGGGACACATCCTACTTAACAATTTGCTTCATCTAATGCAGCGTTTCTCCATTTTATTGGGCCACGAAACCCTTTTAAACTCAAAAGACTTTTGTGGAACCCCATTCCCAGGCTCCACCCCTTACTCGCTCCCCAAACCTTCCCCGCCATCTCCAGACTTTACCAAACTCAGCCCTCAGTCCCCAAATCCAGCTCCCTATCCCCAAGCTTTACCCCTCATCCTGCAAACCTGTTCCCCCATCCCCAGGCTTAACTCCTCTCAGGCCCAAACCTGTCCTCTCACCCCCAGGATTAATGTGCCTCAGCCCTAAACTGGCCCCCTGGATTAACCGATTCATGGTGCTGACTGGGCAGCCACATGCAACCAATGGAAGAAAGGCTGGCAAGGAGTTCTGTTAGCAAGGAGTGAACCAAGCTATGCCCACCAGAGGGGTGTGACTGCAGGGGTAGCAGGGTGCGTGAGGGGCTCTCTGCGGCTCCCTGCCCTGCTGCAGCTGAAATAATGAAACTAAATTCAGTTGGTTTAATGGCCAGATCCCTCCAGCCAGGTGTTAAACCAAATAGCTCTACTGGTTCAGTGGCAGCAGGGCAGGGAGCTGCAGAGGAATTCGTTCATTGAGCCATTATTTTAACTTTGTGGAACTCCATTTGGGAAACACTGATCAAATAGGCCTACAAGCAACAGGTAATCTTCCCACCCCACCAAACTCCCTCCTTGCTATATAAACTCTGGATTCTATTTTTCTGCTCCATTTTTTATCTGAAGAATTGGGTCTTACCCACAAAAGCTGGGGGAACATGCTGTGATGGGCTTCAGGGGTCCTCATGCACGGCACCCCGTCCACTGACAGGAGTGACTCTCACTCAGCAGGTACAACAGGAGGTTTATTAGGCAACAGATGCCCAGTTTCTCACAGAAGCATCAGTACAGCAGTCAGAGACAGTCATTCCAACCTGTCCTGGGGAGAGGAGCCCGAGGGGTGCCCCGCTGGGGTGTAGCGTCTCCCTCCTCAGGCTGGCTGCCTTCCAGTTCCCTCTCCCCCCAGCCTCAACTGCCACCTCCGATTCAAAAACAGCTTGGCTCCACCCTCCTCTTTGTTCAGGGCTGAGGTGTTACCTGCCAGCCTAGGTTATAGCCTCAAGGTCATCCTTACCCGCTGGGAGCTGCTCTGCTTGTCTCACACATGCACTCACCCCAACTCCATCACACATGCCTAATACATTTGTTAGTTTATAAGGTGTGCCAGGACTGATTGTTGTTTGTGACACTCCAGACTAACATGGCTACCTCTCTGAGACTGTGTTGCTGAGGAGTGTATGGAGGGAAAATTAGGAAATTACACTTACACAAAAGAGAAGCCTAATATTAATGAGAATGATCAACAGAAAAATGCACAGCAGAAATATGCTACAACATAGCTAGGGAAACCACAGGCTGCACATTCTATAGGCAACAAAACTTTTAAACATAGATCAAGTATTTATGGTTGCAAAGAGGCCCTGAACATGAACCAATACAGCACTCTCTTCTTGAGTCCCCAGACAGATACTGAATCAATAACGTTACGATGGAACTATTGCCCTCCCTTTCATGGGTGCAGAGTCATGCGTGGCTTAGCTGCACATGGGATGGGTGGAAGAGGATGTGAGGAGCCCACATAGCTATAATATACTTTGATCAGCCTGGACCACAGCTCTGCTGTGTTCCCTAACCGTGCCTGTTGAGAGGGCTTGGAGGCATGCCATCCAGAGAGTGAATTCACTACCAAAAATTCTCAAGACATTTCATCCTGCAGAATAAGCATAGGCGCCAAGGTAAGTGCAGCTACAATGAGTGAGACTTCTTTTCTTCTAGTTCCCTTAAAGAAATCCAGTCCCTTTTGGACACATGCCGGATTGAGGATGCAGCTCTATGTCACTGACCTACCCTGGTGCGTAGCAGTGACATGTTAATGTCTTCAGGATTTAAATGGCACCTATTTCATTGCCAATCATGTGACAGAAATATCAACTAACGTACAGTAATCCCCCAGCAGGCACAATTGTGATTTGTGCTGAACTTGCCCAACTGGTGAGGAGCTGCACCACAGCAGCTCTCTGCCTAATAAGCTCCCCCAGCTGGGAGAGCCAGCAGGGAGACACACCCGGCTCCTGCAAGCCCAGAAGAGCCAGGATCTGGGCTGCCATCTGGTTTCTGGCTCTCCCCCACCCCGACTTATGCAAAATTTGAGTTTTGCAAAGGTGTGCAGGAACGCAACCCTCACAGAACTGGGGGGGGGGGGGCTACTGTACTTAAGCCAATGGGGCTGGAGGAATTGGAAGGAATGTTTCACAGAAGCAATTTTTAAAAAATTAAATGTTTGATTGGGCTCAGAGCAGCAGGATGCTCAAGGCTGGTGGCTCAAGCAGAATAGGGTGCAGTGACTGAAGACTGAAAGGGAAAGGAAGATGTGGGAAAAGAGCTTGGGGGATGGGAAATGTGACAAAGCAGCAGTTGAAGGGTTTGTTTAAGAACACAAAAGACAAATGTGTATAACTTACTAGACTGGACAACTTATTAACGTGTTGTGTGTCTGAATTGGCATTATAAACATTTCCACATGATTAAATTCTGCCATAGGGGCGTGTATCTTCTACAGATTGCCAATGGCCATTATACTAGACCAAGCATCAACAGTGCACCCAAACACCACACACAGGTCCTACCCCAGGAGCTTCGAGTCCAAATGGGACACAATGCTTTCATGAGTCATATTGAGTGTACTGACATTAGGTCGTCCACGTGTCCTGCAGCAGCCTCCATTTTTAAAAGTCAGTCTTCGTTACACAATGACTTGACATTCTACAATTACTGCTTCTATGTATAAGGCACACAACTGAAAGCAGAAATCTGGCCATAATACAAACTGTTGAAAACCATTTCCTCAACAGAATCTGATTCCTGTGGTAATCACTGTGGGGCTGATGGTTCTATTTGAAAGATGAGTTAAGTCAAAATGAAAGGTTCCTTCTGTTTACATGTAACATGAATAAAGCACCCATTGCTTGTGTAAACAGCATATATAATGGTGCTGTTCTCAGTACTGTCCAGGCTGCTGTTGAGGGCAACTCTCCTTTGAGTAAGATGTGTTAGCCAACTAAAGGACACTAAGGCCTAAATTATCAAAGGTAAGTAGGCTGCCTCTTCCACTGAAATCTTTGAGGAGCTGTGCCATGTCAAAATGTTACGTTTTAATTTTGTCACAACATTTCTGCACTGTTTCTAACTTTGGAACTATTACATTGTTTTTTCACTACCCAGTCTAATAGCTGACAGACAGTGATTTACTATTGTTTACTTTTTTTGTCTGGCACCATTTCACAGCCATTGTCAAGAGTGAAGTCAAGACATCATCCTTCTTGCGTTCATTGAATGCTACTTACTCATCAGTCAAAGAAACAAATCATCTGGAAGCAGCTGAACATGCAGAATTGTTAAATAGCTTTGGGGGGAAAAAGCCCTTTTGCAAAAGTTGTAAAATACTAAGTCAAACCCTGCACTCCTTACTCAGATTCCAGTGAGAACTTCGGCCAAGTAAGAACTATATGCGGGGGGCCATTCACAAGTTGTCACTTATTCTAAGGAAAACAAAATAATAGTTATTTGACTTGGTACTATATATACCAAAACTTGGCAAAGCTCGTCCCTTCTGTGTTCTAAACTTCTGCCGAGCCTTCTTCCAGACAATGCAAAAGATCCTGATTTTTCACTAAATGTTGGGGCAGGAAGGACAAAATTAGGCCAGCAGAAGATGTTTGCTGTGCTTCTCCAATAAAAGTTGAGTACTTCATTGTGTTTAAGCTATGGAAAGTCTGGCTCAAACACACTCATCCTATAGTACAGTCTTTTGTAGCGGGTCGTTTGTGCAGGGACACTTGAAAGGCGTTCATCTGTCTTTATGCAGAAAATAATTTAAACTCTCTTCCAACCAACTTTACAGCTTGTAAAAGAGGCCCTGGCAGTAATTAGCCAATTCTGCACAGCTCTTTGAACATGTACAATGCTCCACAAATGCTATATTATTTGTCATTAACACCAGGCTGACAAGAGCATATATAAATCCAGTGTCTGCTTAAAATTTTGAAACAACCAGGGGGGAAAGGATGTATAAAAGTCACGGAAATTAAGTAGGGGGGCAAGAAGTCCAGGTAAAGAGAACAAGGGAGCACCCACTTCGCCTGTTTCAGTTAATCATTTTTTTTCCCCTGTGAACTTGACACTGGCTAGCAGGACAGAAGGTAGCCTCCCTCTCGGCCAAAGGCGGCATCGCTCATGTCCCAATGTATTTTGGCTCAACCTCATCAGTCTGGGCTTAGGTGTGTTCCATGAAGGTAGCATGTCTCCAACACTGTTAAGTGACGAGATCACAGCCACCTATAAGATAGCCCTCAATGAAGGCTACTTAAATCATTTTCTACAGAGGCCATTCATCTGCTCACCTTCCAAGCTAATCCTCCAGTCAGCTCTGCCCCAGGCTCAAAAGGAGAGAGCAAGCCCAGGATATTTGTTCGGGCCTTGTGACTGAATGCCAGCTTGCATTGTGAGCACTTCTACCAGGGACCCTCCATTTGCTATAGGCTTTTACAGTATCTAGTACAATGAGACTCTGGTTTTTAGGTGCTACAGCAATATAAATAGGCTGGGCAGAATTTAATTTTTTTAAAAATCATCTAGACAGTTGTATTATTAAGCATGTTCTTTGCCTTTTAAGTTTTCACAGTTGTGCAAAACGGTGGGTTGTAAGAATTTTTTTATTATTATTTCTTATATAAATTGTCGCAGTTCCACGAAATTTATGGGTGGGGGAATCAGACTGGGAGACAAGTCAGACAATTGTTTAAGATAGTGAAGTCAAAGCTGTATAACTATTAAAACACAAACCATGAATATCACATGTGAAAATATAGAATGTAAATAGCCTTGCAGCAAACTTTAGAAAGTGGTCAATGAACATTTTTATTATTTTGCTTATCTATAAATTCTAATTATCAATGGAAATAGTTTTCAATGGTTTCTACATATATGGCAGAATTGACTTTACTGGTATTTACTGACACAAAAATAATATTTCCACAGCTAAATATAAATACACTCATCCCTCACTATACGAGCACAATAGGTTTTCCACTTTCTGCTCGTAGGCAAAAACTCGTAAGAGGGCCATTAAATTACCATTACATACACGTTGAAGTCTCTGATTGGTTCCTAGTGCTTTTGACTCAGCGAAGGAGTGGCAGCAGGTGGCGCTGTTTTTGAAAGGTAAGTGAACCTTGGGTTGGAGGGGTTGGGGGAAGGGTTGGAGAGGGTTAAAGGCTGGAGGCAGTTTGGGGCCACGAGCGGGAAGGAGGGTTAAAACCTAGTGGTGAGCTCCAGTGGAGGAGGTGGTGGCTTGTTCCTCTGGGCTGCACCAGCAGTACCTGGGAGCGGGGGGACAGTGGACTGGGGGTTTGGGGACCAGGCCAGGGTGAGTGTTGGGAGAGGGCTGGGCAGGGAGATGTGGTGGGAGCTGCGGAGCATGGCTGGAGACACCTGACGGCATGGCTGTGGGTGCTCCGCTGAGCAGCCAAAGCTGCTTTGCAGCATGTGGACGGCTGCCCAGTCACATGGTGGAAGCTGTTTTGCTGTGCACAGTTGGAGGTACTGGCGGCTCCTCTGGGCTGCACCAGCGGTAAGTCCTTAGCTTACCTGCAGGGAGGTGCTAGGGGACCAGGCCGTGTGAGTGTTGGGAGCTGGCCAGGTGATGCAGTGGGGGGCGGCTGCAGGCTGGCAGTGGGGGGGATTCCGCCTATGGCGGGTTGGGGCCACGGAGCCAGCGGGGAATCAGGTAGTGGCAGGTTGGAGATGCAGGAAGTGGGGTAAGGCTCGTATTAGCAGGGGCGTTCACTCGTTTTGCAAACAAAGGTAGGTATGTGTGTCCCTCATTTTAGCTAGTACTCGTAAGTAAAGTATTTGTTTGATAAAGGATGAGTGTAATAGTAACAATTATTTGGAGCTTGCAATTTTGGCCATTTGCAATAACCAACTGGCATATTGATGTGGGTCTTAAACGTCTCCCCATTTGCTTCCTAACATGTAACCTCTTTGCTTTCCAGTTCAGCCCCTGTGTATTTATTCACTATAACAGCTGCCTAATTTCCCACACAATTGGCAACCCTTGTAATCTTCAGCAACATGCCTAGTGATGCCAGCTCTTCTAATTTTATTGCACATTTCTCAGTATTTGATGTGTGAATCCTTAGCTCCTGGAATCTCAGCTTTCGTATAAAAGAGGAGGAAAAGCGAGTAATGTTGAAGAGAAAAGCTTGAAAATATGACCAAATGTTGCTTAAAAGCTCAGAATCAGCTATTATTTCAAATCTCATGCTTTTATCAAGATGCTTGATTTTTGAACACTAGAGGTGGGCAAAACTGTCCCCTCTGCATACTGCAATGACAACCAGCTTATGAACTTCTACACTTTAGACACTAGGTGTCATCACAGCACATGCTAATTCTATAGCTAATTGTAGAAAAAAGAGAGCGAGCGAGCAAAGGAAGGGATCTTACTGAGAAAATCGGAGGAGAAAACGCAACACAAAGAAAGAAATTGGGGGCGAGAAGGAGAGAATAGAGACCAGAACATTTCTGACAAAATCTTTTACTGGCAAAAAATTTCATCACAATTCGTATGTTTCAACTTTGATGCAATGCAAGTGGGAACCAATCTGGTCTCTTTGGCTGTGCCTACACTAACAAGTTCTTTCTGAAAATCCAGCCCTTTTTTGAAAGAACACACAGACAGACTACACTCTTCTGATCCAAAATCCAAAGAATGTGGTTCTTCTTCTGGACGTCCTCTTCTGCTCCCTGAACAGGAATAGCACCTTTTTTCGAAAAACTGTATGGTGCTGGATTTTTCGATCCCTGGCCTGTTCTTTTGAAGGAGAGGGGGTTGCGTGGATGCTCTCTATGGAAAGAGCAGATCAGTCTTTCAATCTGATTTTTTGTGTGTGGATACACTCTTTGAAAAGACGATTTTTCGGAAAAGGTCTTCTGTAAGAACTTATTTTGAAAGATTGCTGTAGCATAGACATACCCTTCCAGTTTTTGGCCAGCTCTATAGGACAATTTAATCTGAATGTAAAATAACATTGAGAAAGCTGTGGGCATGAAGAAGGCAGCAGGATCCTGGAAATAATAAATGTAGGAACAGGAAAAGAACAGCAAAAAAAGGGAGATGCACAGTATACCACATTTCTAAAACTAGCTATCCACACCCTTACCACTGCAATACAAATACAAATGAGTCGGGTGAAATGTAAACAGTTGTGGCCACATGTTGTGGGCTACTTGGAAAAGCTTGTCTGTGGTTTGTGTCAAGAAAGAAAGAGAGGGTCATGTAGGCTAGAATAACCGTAGAGTTTTTACCAGGTCAGTGAGAAGGGGATTCTTTCTTTCAGTTGTGGTCCAGCCTGCAGAGGACATGAGCTTCTCAGCATGAGCCATCGCTCTACTTCTGCTGATTACGTAATTCTACCTGCTTTTCCAACTCTCACACTGAGGCCAGCCTCTTCTCTCCCTTTCTTCTGCCCAATGGCCTTTAGCTTTAAACCTGCCCCTGGCACACCATAATTAAGTTAATAAAATAGTCTAAATGCATCAAATGTATTAGTGCTTTAGATTAATAACTCAAGTGTTAGAATAATTATGTAATAACCTGATGTGTGTATTATTATAGTCATATTATTAAACAGTTATATTGTGGAAGCACCTAAACTCCACAACCAGGTTTGTGTTTGCATTTGCTATGCAAAAATACAACTGCAACAATCATCGCACCAAAGAGCTTAGCACCCTAAAGACAGATTGGCGTGCGTATACAAAAATAAAGGGCTTGACTTTTCTGGTGTACTGAGCACTCAGAGTCAGTGGGGCCAACAGCCATCATGGGCACCAGGGCAAAGTGGGAGGCGGACCTGGGTCTGTGACCCAGGAAGGGTCAGGGCCAAGGGCAAGGGGCAGAGCCTAGGGCAGTCCTGGCCCTCTCCCTTGTAGCTGAATGCAGTAGCACCGCCGCAGTGTTTCAAAGTGGTCCAAAGTTTTGGCTGCCACTGATGCTACTTCAGCAATGGCAGTGGCTGAAGCTCTGGACCCCTTTGAAACATCAGCCCCTGTGCAACTGGACCCTTTTGGTGGAGTTAACAGCTTGCCTTCTCAGCACTTCCAGAAAATAAAGCCCGAACGTTTCTTCTTTTGGTGTAGCCTGTTGTTTATCGCATAAACTATGTAAAGGTAATCTCTTAAACATATAAATAGCGTTAGCAATAATTTCTGTGTATAAGAAGCAAAGACAGAACAAAAAAGGAAAAACAAATTTCTTATAATATGTAGAGATACTTTGAGAAGTTTGGTTGCAAATTTTAATTTATTTGGAAAGAATTTTATTCACTCATGTAGAATATTTAAATACTTTGGATTTTTTAAGTTTATGTAGGATCCACACAGTCCTTTTTTGTTAAAAAAAAAAAAAAGAGGAGCTGGTATTCAGACTGCTCCCTGCCCCATGGCTGAGGCTGTTGAGGTGCCGGCACTCAGTACTAGCAAGTACCAGCACAAAAAAAAAAGCACTGGATCCACATAAAATGTCTGTATAGCTACTTATTTTGCTTTATTTATACTAATACCTTCATATTCGATATCCCCAATAATGTAGCAGCCAGTTGGATCAGTACATGGAGGTAGACAAGAAACATTATCCCCATCTAGCTCTTAATTTGCCGTTACACCAGCAATAAAGAGGACATGTCTATGCCTTCTGTTTAGTCCACGTTCTATGGTTTTAGTATGACCTAGGTACTGAAAGACTGAGTTTACCAGACCCATTACCATATATATTCTAGCAATCAAAACACTAGGCCACTCACCAGAAAGGAACCAGCCTCTGCTTTCTGTCGTTTTTGACCAATCTCCTCCTTCAACCTTCTGACCTAAGAACCACCATAATTTTAGGTATTCAAGGATCAATCTTTCAAAATGTTTGACAATCTGAAAATGCCATCTCTTATTGTCTCCCAGCCTTTCCTTGAGGGAGAGGGAAAAAAAAAACAATGACGTGAGAGTCCAACAATATAATATACTTTTCAGCTACAACTAAATGTGCTAACTTCTCTCTCAAACTCATCATCCCAGATGCAAGTGGAGATTTCTACATTACATTTAAATATCAAATAATAACAAAGCTGTCAAGAATGAGCAGGGAAGGGGCTAATCTCTTTTTGAGGTAACTTGAGCCCAGGCGGGCCAATGGGAGTGGAGTCACTTTTTTGAACTGAGAACAATTGTAGTTTATGGGACTTTTGTCTGATGGGATGGCAGAAAGAAAAGGAGACAGAGGGAGCGGATGGCTCCCGGGGAACAGGGATATTAGTAAAAGGGAAATGTATAGCTAGACATGATCAGATTATGGTGATTTTGAATTTGATTGGACTGGCTACTGCTCTTTGCTTGCTACTTTGCTTTTGTTGTTTGCTGCTCTGTCTCTTTTAGTTGTTTGTTTGTCTTGAGCTTCTTCCCCCTGTAACTTTTAAGATGAATTCTGGGGAAATATTTTTCTTTGCATGCGATCCATTATTTATTTTCTCTTGTTCTGTGAATAAATCACTGTTCTTTAAACAATTGATTGGATACCTGTGTCATAAGAAGAGTCTGTATTTCCATGCCTTAGACCAAAAGGTCAGCTACTACTTTCTCCTCCCATAAGGACAGCTAATAAGCACATAGGCAAATATGTGAAAATAGCTCCTAAATGTCTTTGGCTGCATTTTTTACCACTGTTTCTGTTAAACATACTCTGAGCAGGTTTCAGTAATACGGTGTTTATCAAACACACTGCTGACGACTGGTGCTTTGGTAGGTTTGTCAACATTGCTATCTTCAACAGCAATGGTGGGAAATAATAATAATAATAAAAAAATCATAGCTTCTTCCTAGCAAATGAAACGAGAGGTTTTGGAGGTTGGTTGAATAATTTTTCATTAAAAAGAGACATTTTTCATATGAAACGATAAAGCAAAAAGCCTGGGACATTCAATCGCTCATTTCTTTGTTGTCATCCTTAAACAGGAAATTTGCTCCTCACATAATCCTTAAATTCTGAATAAAAACCAAAGAAGGTTACCTATCTTTCTTCTTCATCCTCCTTCCTGGAAGGAATCTAGATCAGTGGAGCCTTCTCCAGCCAATTCGATGCTTAAAGAGGCTTGAAATAGAACCACAGAGAGCTTTGCAAGGCAACTTAAAGTCTTACTAGAAAGAAATCGTGCAGCATATATATTAATTATTTCTAACAGGCACAGATGCAATTAAGAAGAATCCTATCCAGTAGACATTATACACATAATTAATGGATTGAAGAGACATACAAGTCAGGACAGAGATCTGCAGTATTTTCTGTCACTAGGAAATTTCCCTTTGCAGCTCATTTTGTGTTTACATCCTATCCAGTCATTAACTGAAAAGTAAATTGGTCTTGTACATTTATATAAAATAAAATATATGCTGCAACATTAAGTGGTGCAAGGTAGTAATGGTCCTGCAATACTGACACCTGGTGGCCTTTAAATCTTATTTGTGCTCTTCATTCAGGCACACTGTCAGAGGATTCTCACACGAAGGCACCATTTGAGGAACAGCAAAACACTTTCAAATTTTTCACTCAGCCATCATGGTGTGCAGGGTCACAGCTTACCGATGAAGTGTATTTTCCACCAGTGAAATGCTGAGAGTTAACTTTGTCCTTTTTTGACCCACTTGACTCATTTTGTCTCCTTTTGTGTTTAGTTTTTAAATATATTTTTCACTTGTGTTATATTTGGGTTACAGTCCTGTCCTGTGCTGAATATTGTTCTGTCTTGTGTCACACAGGCAATAGTTACATTTTTCTGCTGGGTCACCTAGGAGTGCACCTCTTGCATGCAGCTCTGTAGAATGGACTTCATGCTTCAAGTACTGGGGTTCTGCGACTTCAAGTGGTTCAGAAACTTGGCAGGAGACTCTCTTACAGAGGATCCTACAATAAGCTGTATTCCCTCAGAGCCATGACTTGAGAGTTGGCTTCTTGTTCATCAGTGAAGTAATTTCATAAGAATGACCATATTTGGTAGATCCATCTAGCCCCTATCTCATTTTCAGACAGTGGCCAGTGCCAGATGCTTCAAAGGGTGTGAACAGAACAGCACAATTACTGGATGATCCAGCCCCATCTACTGGCACTCAGTGGCTTAGGAACACCCAGAGCACGGGCTTGCAGCCCTGATATCTTTGCTAATATCTATTGATGGACCTATCCTCCATGCATTTGTCTAATTTTGTAACCCATTTATACTTTTGACCTTCACACAACATCCTCTGGTAATAAATTCCAGGTTTCAACTGGGCATTGTGTGAAGAAATACTCCTTTTGTTTGCTTGTTTCATTAGGTGACCCCTAGTTCTTGTGTTATGGGAAGGTTTATGTAACGCCGCCTTATTCATTTTTCTCCATACCATTCATATGTGTATACAGCTCCATTACTTTTTTTTTTAGCCATCTCTTTTCTTGAGTAAACAGGCCCAGTCTTTTTAATTTCTCTTGTATGAAAGCTGCTCTATACCCTGATCATTTCTGTTACCTTAAGCCATAAGTTTTCCAGTTCTAATATGTTGTTTTTGATACAGAATGACCAAAACTGCATGCAGTGTTCACAGTGTGGGAATATAATGGGTTTCTGTGGTGCCATTATAATATTGTCTGTCTTATCTATCCTTTTCCTAATGGTTCCTAACATCATTACGCTTTCTGTCTGTTGATTCACACCAAAACGATATTTTCGGATACCTAGGCTTTTTCTACATCTATGGTGTGCAACATCCTAGCCACATGTGGCTACTTTGCCAGCTGTGTGTGGCTAATTTGCAAGAACAATAATAATAATTTGGCTAGATTGCTATAGCTACTGTTACTGCTTCAGAATTGGTTGGACGCCATGGCTACGTCTACACAGCAGTGTTATTTTGGAATAAGCTATTCTGGAAGGCTGTGTCTACACTGAGCCGTAGTGACAGCAGCTTGGTACAAAGGAGGGCTCTCAAAAATGCAAATTGTTGCACATTTGCATATTTGTGTGGCTAATTTGCATATTCGCACAAGATCACCCTCCCAGCAGAGGCTGCTACCAGCAGAAAGCAAGCTATGTAGACATGGGTCTGATGGCAAAAATCCCCTTCAGTGGCAGCCCCTTATGCCTGGAAAAATCAGGCATAAGGGGCTGCCGACAAAGGTGGGTTTTGCCAGCAGAACCATGTCTACACTGCTTGTTCTCCGTTGGCAGTAGCCTCTGCCAGCAAGGCAATATTGTGTGAATATGCAAATTAGTCATGTGAATGTGCAAATGAGTGGATATTTGCATTTTTGAGAGCCCTCCTTTGCATCAAGCTGCTGGCACTATGGCTCCATGTAGACACAGCTGAAGAGATTTTCCAGAATAGCTTATTCTGAAATAGTGCATCTACTCATGAGAGCTGTGTCTACACGAATGCCCTTTCGAAAGAGCAAAAATTGAAGTTCGGCAGTCGAAATAGCGGCCATCAAAAGGGCGCATCCGCCGCCATTTTTCAGATCAGCACTTCGATCCCCTCTTTCGAAGTGCTGTCGAGGTCTTTCAAAAGAGAGCATCCAAGCCCTCTTTCGAAAGAAGGGAGGCAGGAAACGCCACGGATGGGGTCCCATGGCTGACAAGCCCTCCCAGGGCCACAGCCAGATGCCGCCTTTAAAGGGCCCCTCCCGCCGCCTTCCCCTCTGCACAAGCTGAGTGCTGCCCAGCCTTTCCCCGCCTGGCAGAGCCCACTCGTGCCCACCATGGAGGCCCAGCGACAGCTTCTGCAAGAGGACACCCTCAACATGGACGCCCTGCTGGCAGTGCTGTGCATCCTCACCGCAACCGCACCCGAGCTCATCGGGTGGCTGGGTGGTCCCCCTGGGGCACCGTCAGGCGCCCCGACACCTCTGGACCCACCCCAGCAGCACCGACTGATGGGAGCGTGTGGTGCTGGGGGAGTGGGGTGAGGAAAGGTGGCTTTGGAACTCCCGCGTGTCGAGGCAGAACTTCAAAGAGATCTGCCACTGGCTCGACCCTGCACTCCAGCATCTCGACACCTGCGTGCGGCCAGCCCTCACCCTGGAGAAACGGGTCGCAGTCGCCATCTGGAAACTGGCCGCCCCGGACTCCTACCGCTCTGTGGGACAGCAGTTCAGGTTGGGCAAGGCCACCATCGGGGCTGTACTTATGGAGGTAAGGTGAGGCCAGGTGGATGCGGGGGGTGGGGGCTGGGGCAAGGGAAACCCTCTGCTGCAAGGGTCTGGATGGGGCAGGGGCTGGAAGGGTGGGGGTTGGGGGGCTGGACGGGGCTGGGGCTGGATGGGAGTGGGGCAGGGGGCTGGACAGGGCAGGGGCTGAATGGGAGGGGGGCAGAATGGGCCCAAGATGGGGGCGGAGAGGGCCGCCACACCCACACTAGAGCACGTGTCCCCCTTCCCCCTCTGCAGGTCGTCAGGGCCATCAACACGATGCTGCTCCATAGGGTCATCCGCCTGGGGGATCTGGACAACACCGTCACCAGCTTCCAGGACCTGGGCTTTCTGAATTGTATTGGTGCTTTGGATGGCACACATATCCCCATCCGCACCCCGCCACACAGCGCCAGCCAGTACATCAGCCGGAAGGGCTACCATTCAGTGGTGCTCCAGCCCCTGGTGGATGTGAGGGGCCAGTTCACTGACCTCTTCGTGGCTGGGCCGGCTGCACCCACGATGCCCAGGTCTTCTGGAACTCCAGCCTCTGCCGGCACATGGGCGCTGGCACCTTCGTCTCCCAGAGGGAGATCCCTGTGGCAGAGGACATCACCATGCCGCTCTGCATGGTGGCAGATGTGGTGCACCCCCTGCGGCCGTGGTTCATTAGGCCGTACACGGGACACCTCGACCCCACCTGGGAGACATTCAATGAACGCCTCAACCACGCCCGCAATGTGGTGGAGCAGAGTTCGTGCTCCTAAAGGGGCGGTGGAGGTGCCTCCTCACACGGTTGGTGGTCAGGGTCCTCAACGTGCCCCAGGTGGTGGGTGCCTGTTGCGTCCTCCACAACATCGGGGAGGGAAAAGGGGACACCTATGTACCCAGGGGGAGGCCCTCTGGCCGGCGCCATCTATGAGCAGCCGCGCACCACCCCCATATGCCAGGCCCACCAAGATGGCCACCACATCCAGGAGGCCCTCAGGCAGGCCTTTGCCGACGGCCATCTCTGACCCACATGCACACCCACATCCCACACACATCCACCACCCACCATCCCCACCACCCCTGTTCCCACCACCCCCACCCCCACCCCCACCAGCTCCGCACCTGCACATCCACCACCCACCATCCCCCTGAGGAGCACAGCATGGAGTGGTGAGCAATAAAGAAACGTTTACATAACTGGTTGTGTTGGTAACTATGTACAGGGGGAACCTAACTTGGAGGCGGGCGAGGTGCTCATTCTGGGGTGGGGTGGTGGGCCGTGAGCCCGTCAGCCCCTGGAGCCCCTGCCTCCTCAGGTGCAGGGTCTCCAGTGGGGAGGGGAGGGTGGGGGTAGCACTGACAAGTATTGCCGGAGAGCAGGCCTGGTGAGGGTGGAGGGTGCAGGCTCAGTGGGGGCGGGAGGGGGGGGCCAGGCTCAGTGGGGATGCGGGGGCAGGACCAGCAGGGGAGCTGCTGGGGGGGGGCCAGAGGCCAGCAGCAGTGGCTATATGGTCCCGGACAGCGTGGCCAATGCCCTCTAGGGCCTATCCCAGGCTGCCCTCCACCACTCCTTTCAGCCTGGGTGAGCTGCAGGTGTTGTTCAGCCACCTCAGCCTGGCACTGGCTGGCTGGGTCCTCCTTGGCCCCGTGGGGGGGGGGCTCTCCAGCTGTGGCCCCAATGGCGCGCTGCCTGGGGTGGCGTCCGGACACCTCCGAGGGCTGCGGGCGGGCTCTCAAGGATGAGGGACAGTGCGGGGCTCTCCCAGCCCACGGATGGTGCGGCTGTGTGGAGAGGAGGAAATCATGTCAGTAATCTGCCCCGGACGGAGGGGACCCGGCTGTGGCCCAGCCACCCAAGTCCACTCCATGGGGCCCCTGCACCCCCAAAGGACACTGACACCCCCCCAGGGAGCACCGACCCCCCTTTCGGGCTAGGCCTCCTGGCCTGTGGGTGCATCCAGGGGCCTCTCCCACAGGTGGCCTTTCCCAGCCTAAGGTGTGCAGGTCCCGGGCACCGTCCAGCACCAATTGGCCACCACCCCTGTGCGGCTTGTGGCACCGTCCACTGAGGGTAGGTGCTGGGCGTCGCGGGTGCGCCACTGCATGGTGCCGCATCCCATGTGGGGCTGGCCTGTGTGTGGCCCAGGACTGCCGGTCCCGTGTGCAGGTGAGTAGCCGTTGCATTGCCCCCACCCTGTGGAGTAGGTGTGCGCCCCTCCCTGTATGTGCCAGAGGGTCCCTCGGTGATGTCCGGGGCTGTCCGGCCCTTGGTCACCCGGCTGGAGCAGTGGGAGGGGATTATGATGGTCAGCTCCCCCTCCTCACTCAACCAGTCCACGGTCCCCTCCCACTCCTGCATCCACGGTCTGGGCTGCTCCTCCTCCGGCTGCAGCTCCTCGCCGAAGGTGTCAGGAATGCTGGGGGTGGGGAGCTCTCCTGGGACCCAGGATGCCCCGGAGCTCCCTGTAGAAGAGGCATATGGCTGGAGCTGCCCCGGAGAGTCCGGCCTGGTCCCTGACCCAGGCATAGCCCTGCCACAGCTCCTTAACCTTGGAGTGTACCTGCTGCACGGTATGCTCCGGGTGGCCCCTGGTGTGGAGGCCCTGTGCCAGGCGGCCAAAGGCGGCGACATTGCGCCACTTGACCCCCATGTGGTGCAGGACCTCCTCGTCCTTCCAGAGGCTGAGGAGGTCCCTCAGCTCCCGCTCCGTCCAGGAGGGGACCTGTTTTTTTTTCTCCCCCTGGGAGCTCTATGGGGGCTCAGGGGGGGCCACAGGGCTCGTGAGGGGGCTGGCTGCTGGCCATGCTGGTGCTGGAGCAGGGGACTGGAGCACGTGCGCAGGCTGGTCCTAGCACGCTCTCAGCTCCCTGCCACGGGTTTCCTGCATGCGTGCGGCTTTAAGGTAGCCAAACACAAGAGCCAGAGTCCTGCTGCTGCTGGCTGGAGCAGCCCTGCGCTCCAGCTGACCAGCGCCATGGTGGACCCATATTTTGAAGGAGCGGACCGTGCATTGTCTACACGTGTACTCTTCCAATTTAGTATTTCGAAAGGGAGTGATCTTCCTAATATGGGATCAGGGTTCGGATTTCAAAGTCTGCGCCCTGTTCTTTCGATTTTCTTTCGAAAGACGGGTTTAAACGTGCGGCCTCTCCTCCTGCTCTTTTGAAAAGGGCGACTTATTTTGATTTTTTGTGCACGTGTAGACACAGCTGAAATGCATTTCAAAATAGCACTTAGCTATTTCAAAATAGAGCATTCAGACACTATACAGCCTATGTTGAAATAGAGCCCTTGCTATGGCTTGTTATGAAATAGAGGCTGTGTAGATGGGGATTAGGGGCTATTTCTAAATATTTCTTTCCAAATAGATGCTGTTCCTTGTGGAATGAGGATCATCAAATTCAAAATAAGCCTGCTGCTACTTCGAGATTATTTTGAAATGGTGGTTATGTTGCGTAGAGACTTGCAAAGTTATTTTGAAATAACTTTGCTCTGTAGAGACACCCCCTGGGTACACGTGCAGCTACAATGCAGTGCTTTAAACTGCGAGTGTGGCCACAGCACAAGCACCGTGGGAGAGCTCTCCCAATGCTCTGTGTAAACCACCTTGACAAGGGGAGTAGCTCTCCATGCTGGGAGCCCAGCTCCTTGGGCTGTAGCCTGGTTCACACTGGCACTTTATAGCAGTGCTCAGCAGCAACCTTTATCACCTCATGGCACACTTCAGCTCTCATAATTTCATGGCACACCCAATAGATATAACCCAATTCCCTCCCGCAGAGCCAGGCACCCCCAGATCCTTGTTCTAACCTAATCCCCTCCCCTCCGCTCAAGCCAGGCACCCACAGCCCACTCCCCCGCTCTGATTCGATGCTGGCAACTCACAAGAACAGCTGCCACCGCTGTTGCCACCCCAGAGCCACCACTGTTGCTGCTATGCGCTTTTCCCACCAAGTGATGGGGCAGGTGCAGAGAGTGGCAGATGGCATGTGACGCTGAAGCATCCTAAGCACTGCTTCCTGGCACAGCAGTGTGCCATGGCACACCAGCTGTGGCGCACTCCTTTATAGCATTGTCTTGCTGCACCGCCAGTATGCAGACTGAAGGATGCCTACTGCTACTACTTGGGGAGGTGTTTTTCAAACCCGAGCCAGAAAGCTACAGCTCTGTAAAGTGCCAGAGTAGACTTTGCCCCAGCCACAATGATCTGCCCCAGGCTTCCTTCTCCCTCGCAGTCTTCCAAGGATTAGGCTTCCCCCGCCAGTGTATAATGTGTGAAAACTGATAGGATTGTACGGCCTTGTGCTATCAGAATTGTGATACCTAGACCTAATACTACTGTCACTTCCAATCCAAGTGAACATATCTCACAACTGTCAGGATTCCTGCTGTGCTGCAGATTGGATAGGTGACAGCTGGCTGAACTTAAAACACTAATAAAATGGAAATATCACAGGTGCGGGGGGGTGGGAAAAGGATTTCACTTGTTCAGTAAAGCTCCTGGCTATCAGTAAGAGACACCCCAAGCTGGCTGACAAGATTCACAAGTGGTGGATTATTTCTTTTCCTGTTGACATTTCCATGGTAATCTGTTTTGCTGACGTTTCAGCTGGATTTCTCTAAAGAGCTTTACCAAACACTCCTATATACAGTGACTCACAGGGCGTACCTGCAAAGAGTCCTGGCAGTAAAAATGGATGACTCCTGCCCTATATCTATGTGTGACAGACAGTCTTTTGGGTGACTGTAAGAATAGATCCTCAGTGACTCTGCAACTGCAGCCTGATTCTGAGAGAAGTTGAGTGTTTACACTGAGGTCAGTGAGAGGAGTGGGTGATGAGCCTCCCCCAGGAATAGGGTCTCCATTAGGGGTGGTCTAGGAGAGAGATTATTTTTTGCCTGTTTTTTATATAATTTTTCAGCCATCATGCCTTTATACCAAAGCAAGAGTGCAGGGGACCGGACTTGGTGGCCTCCCGAGGTCCCTTCCCGTTCTATGATATATATATAAAGTTTGTTATAAATTTTTATTTTGTAACTTTTCACATTTCATTTTTGCTGTTTGTCAAGAAGCTGTTAGCCAGAGGGAACTACAAACCCAGTATCACTGATTGATTAAGGGTATTCATGAGGGCTATGAAGGGACACGGTGTCAGATATAAACCGCACTGAAATGCTATAGGAGAAGCTAGGAGACTTGGAAGGGTGGAATGAAAAAAAGTGAGCCTCTTACCAGGTTCCTTTTAAGGAACTGTACCACCAGGGGTCGCCAACATTTTTATGTCTAAGGTCACTTTCTGAATGTAAGGGCAACCCAAGATCAAGCCTGCCCCTTATCTGAGGGCCCCTTTCCTGAAGCTCTGCCCCACACAATCCACCCCACTCCCCCATTGCTCGCTTTCCCCCACCTTCACACACTTTTACTGGGCTGGAGCAGAAGCTATTGGAGGGGATGCAAGGTGAAGGAGGAGGTACAGGTTCTAACTCTGGGAGGGGGCAGGAGGCTGAGGTACAGGAGCAGGTATGGAGTGTGTCCTGGCTTTGGGCGGGGTCAGGACTGGGGCAGGTGCTTGGGGGCAGGGAGGGAGTTTATGGTGCATCCTTCTTCCCCATAGGGCCATGCTTGCTGGTTTTGGGAACAGGCCACTGGCAATCAGGGAGCCTGTCAATTGCAGTCCAACTGGCAGACCCCAGAATTGACCAGTCGTTCATGCTGGTGACCACCGTACTATACCTTACCAGAAACTGTTCACTAATTTAAGGTTAACTGACTCTGAGCAGCTTTTTGTTCCAAAGCCTGATCTTGCGTCTATTAACAGCTAGTGAGTTGACATTTTTGTCATTATAGCTGAGATCTTCAAAGGAACCTAGGTAGCTAACTTCTGTTTATTTCAGTGGATGCCTAAATCCCAAAGGAAAGCTGGACTCAAAGTCACTGCGGCCTGCAAGTCCTTCTGGAGACATACTGCCTGTCCTGTAGTGTGATTCACCTGACAAAGGCATTTCTTTTGTCTCTACAAAGCTGCACGTTCCTTGAAAAAAAAAACACTACTTTTGTCTGTTTCTGCTGTCAGATGTAAAGCCAAGTGTAATTCTTTTGAATCCCTGGCCTCTGATGTCTTTAAGAGCAAAGTCTGGTTCCCAGAGCAGAGTTACATTCAAAGCTCTTCTATGTGTAGGGTGTTATGCAACCAGTTCCACAGAATATTTCATAACCCCCCCCCCCTTCCCCACATGCACACACTCTATTTTATATGCTTTTTTATTTACTTGCCTCTTGTTTTATACCACATGGCTCCAGCTTGGGAGCTAGATTGAGGGTTGGATTTAAATTCATGTTAGAAACTGATATCTCTTAAGTCTTATGAAATGTGACAGTTTGATTGCACTGGTGGCTGAACAAAGTAAGAAGCAGAATAGGTTTCCCTAAGCCAGTGGTTCCCAAACTTTTCAGCATCACACCCCCATTTTGATTTTTGAGAAACCCTCATGCCTCCCCACCTCTTTTTTACCATGGGCCAGACACCCCAGCTGACTGTGAGCTGCCTGCCTGAGCCCCTCCCCTTCCCCAAAGCCAGGCACCACCAGCCCCTCATCTAACTCCATCCTCCTCCTCCGCCCAAACCCACACTCATTCACCTTTGCAGGAGGCAGCTAGCTCCATGTGGGCCTTCACCGGCTGCCTGCTTTTAATAGCAGCTGTGCTGGGCGGCCCATGTGAAATGGCAGGTGCTGAGAGCCGGAAGCAAGGTCCGGCTTTTTCTTTGGGTGTGGGGAATGACTGGGTGGGGTGATGGGTTGCCTTGCACCCCCCCTGGAATTTCTTCACGCCCCCCAGTTTGGGAAACCATGCCCTAAGCCACGGGTGTCCAACCTTTTGGCTTGCCTGGACCGCATTGAGTGAAGAGGAATTGTCTTGGGCCGCATATAAAATATATAATATAGTTAATGTATATAAATCACATAATGTTAAAAGTTTACGATCTTGTGGGGCCACATTACTAGCTGTCCAGGGCCGCATGCGGCCCGCGGGCTGGACACGCCTGCCCTAAGCCACCCTGACAAATCATAGCTCCAGCATGTTTGGGAAGAATTACATCTCAGAATGGGAGGGTAATTCAGTCCCATGATTCATGCAGTTCTTGGACTTTGCTAAGTCTCATGCAACTGCTAATTGTGATGGCATCTTGTGAAATGTAGACAACTTGGAGAACTCAGCAGAGGCCTTTGAACTCCCAGAAGAGTCATTGTTCATTAGTGACAGAAGCCAGATTTGAATAGATGACGTGGGCTTTGTCGTCACTGATGACACAAAGGAGGTGTTTTATCTGCCCTTCCCCCTCCCCCACCCCCACCCCCCACCCCGCAAACCTAAGATAGCTAACACAATAGTTATCTTGCTGTAAAATCTTCAGTGGAGTCAAGGCACAGTGTAATGTTTACCTGGAGGTAGTTAGCAGGATCAGTACTCTACAGCTTTCCTTTGGCTGACTTCACTCCAGGTATTTCATAATAAATCTAAAACTGCCTTGTCTCCATTGAGTTTTAACAGTAGGGTAGCTCAGATACATTTGTTATTATCCTTAAACAACATATCTACAAATGCCTTTTCTCTACTTTGGATGTTACAGCAAGATACTAATTATCTTGCAGTAAAAACAACACATTTGTATTACTGAAGATAAAGCCGTAGAGGCAATTCTGGTTCCCAGAAATATACAATGCAATCATCCAGACACAATGGGAATAATGATGCTTGCCAGCCACATTAAAGAACATTAAGAACTACAGGAAACTAGCACTACATATGTGTAGAACATTACATTTTGTGTATGCATGTAATGCCCCATAGGAACATGGCAGTCCTTAATGTGACAGAAGCAAGCTTAATTTAGGTTACAAACACAGGTTGTTTCCTGAAGGGCAAGGAATGAAAATAATATATATATATATATATATATATAAATAAAAAATTTAGCTATGACAGATCAGGAAAGGGATCTTGGAGTTATAGTGGGTAGTTCTCTGAAGACATCCACGCAGTGTGCAGCGACAGTTAGTAAAGCAAATAGGATGTTAGGAATTATTAAAAAAGGGATAGATAATAAGACAAAAGATATCATACTTCCCCTATATAAAACTATGGTACGCCCACATCTTGAGGACTGTGTGCAGATGTGGTCTCACCTCAAAAAAGATATATTGGCATTAGAAAAGGTACAGAAAAGGGCGACTAAGATGATTAGGGGTTTGGAATGGGTCCCATATGGGGAGAAGCTGGAGAGACTGGGACTTTTCAGTCTGGAAAAGAGGCGATTGAGGGGTGATATGATAGAGGTATATAAAATTATGAATGGTGTGGAGAAAGTGAATATAGAAAAATTATTTACCTTTTCCCATAATACAAGAACTAGGGGACACCAAATGAAATTGATGGGTAGTAGGTTCAAAACTAATAAAAGGAAATTTTTCTTCACACAGCGCACAGTCAACCTGTGGAACTCCTTGCCGGAGGAGGCTGTGAAGGCCAGGACTCTATTAGGGTTTAAAAAAGAGCTTGATAAATTTGTGCAGGTTAGGTCCATAAATGGCTATTAGCCAGGGGTAAAGTATGGTGCCCTAGCCTTCAGTACAAGGGCAGGAGATGGATGGCAGGAGATAAATCACTTGATCATTGTCTTCTGTTCTCCTTCTCTGGGGCACCTGGCATTGGCCACTGTCGGCAGACGGGATACTGGGCTGGATGGACCTTTGGTCTGACCCAGTATGGCCATTCTTATGTTCTTATAAGCAAAGTTGCTGGAAAAATGGGGAAAAACTCGACAGAATTTTCAGATTTAGCTTCGTGTCAATTTGTGAGAAAGCTAGGTGTGTGATAACATGTGAAAGACCTGAATTTTTCAAAATAGCTCTGAGTTCTCCCTTCTATCATAGAGATTCCCAACAAACATGGGTCGCGATTAGATTTGCTATGGGTTACCAGCAGCTTGGAGCTGCACGTGGCTCTGAAAGGAGCCATTTGCAGCTGCTTTGAGATGGAGCGCTGGGTTGAGCACTACTCCGAGCTGTACTCACGCGAGAACGTTGTGGTTGATGCAGCCCTCGATACCGTCGACCTCCTACCAGTAATGGACGAACTGGATCAAGAACCGACTGTGGATGAACTGAAGAGAGCCATCGACAGCATTGCAGCAGGAAAGGCCCCTGGCCAGGATGGTATACCACCAGAGGTAATCAAGTGTGCCGCGGACACACTCCTGGAACCCCTACATGAGCTACTGTGCCTGTGCTGGAAAGAGGGTGAGGTTCCACAGGATATGCGCAACGCTAACATTGTAACCTTGTATAAGAACAAAGGAGACAGAAGCGACTGCAACAACTACCGTGGAATCTCCCTCCTAAGTGTCACTGGTAAACTGTTCGCTCGTGTCATCCTTGGCAGACTCCAGAAGATTGCTGAGAGGGTGTACCCCGAATTGCAGTGCGGATTCCGTGCAGAGAGGTCTACCGTTGACATGGTCTTCTCTCTCAGGCAGCTGCAGGAGAAGTGCAGGGAGCAGAGGAAGCCACTCTACATAGCCTTCATCGACCTGACCAAGGCCTTTGACTTGGTCAGCAGGGATGGTCTGTTCAAACTGCTCCACAAGATAGGCTGTCCTCCACGGTTACTCAGGATGATCCAGTCGCTCCACGAAGACATAAGAGGAACCATCCAATATGACGGCACATTACCGGGTGCTTTCAGAATCAGGAGTGGCGTCAAACAAGGATGCGTGCTTGCTCCGACATTGTTCGGGATCTTCTTCGCACTCCTCCTGAAGCATGCCTTTGGATCTTCAACAGAGGGCATCTTGCTGCACACAAGATCTGATGGGAAACTGTTTAATCTTGCAAGGTTGAAAGCTAAGTCTAAGGTGCAGGAAGTCCTCATCAGAGACATGCTGTTCGCAGACGATGCAGCTGTAGTGTCTCACACAGAAGACCAGCTTCAAAAACTGCTGGATCAGTTCTCCACAGCGTGCAAGGACTTTGGGCTTACCATCAGCCTAAAGAAGACAAACGTACTCGGTGAGGATGTTGCTGAATCCCCATCAATCAGCATTGACAACTATAAGTTAGAGGTCGTCCACGAGTTCGTGTACCTCGGGTCCACCATCACTGACACCCTGTCGTTGGACACTGAGCTAAACAAGAGGATCGGAAAAGCGGCCACAACTCTGTCCAGACTCATCAAGAGAGTGTGGAATAATAACAAGCTGTACACTCACACCAAAATGCAAGTCTACAGAGCCTACATCCTCAGCACCCTCCTTTACGGCAGCGAGACTTGGACCCTGTATGCCCGCCAGAAAAAGAGGCTGAATGTCTTCCACTTGCGCTGCCTCAGGCGCATCCTTGGAATATCATGGAAGGACAGAGCGACCAACACTGCCATTCTCGAGCAAGCTGGAATCCCAACCATGCACACCCTCCTCAGGCAGCGTCGGCTCCACTGGCTCAGCCACGTCCACAGGATGAATGATGGAAGGATTCCAAAAGGCATCCTGTATGGTGAGCTAGCCTCTGGCAAAAGACCTCCCGGACACCCCCAGCTGCGCTACAAAGATGTCTGCAAGAGAGACCTCAGAGAGGTAGACATCGAGCTGGACAACCGGGAAGAACTAGCAGACGACGGCAGCAGATGGAGGCAGGAGTTACACAAGGGCCTTCAGAAGGGCGAGATGAGGATCAGACAGCTAGCAGAGGAGAAGCGAGCGCACAGAAAGCGCACTAAGGACTTGCCAGACACCCACCACATCTGCAAGAGATGCAGCAAGGACTGTCACTCTCGTGTGGGTCTTCATAGTCACAGTAGACGCTGTAAATGAAGTCCTCAATTGAAACTATAAAGGGCATGATCCATAGTCTATGCAGACTGAAGGATGCCTACTACTATGCACTGCCTCTCCAGCAGCTATCTCTAGCAATAGAGAAGCAATTACACATTACAAAGAGAGCTTCTCCACCTTTGATATTTGCAGCCATCCCAGGCAAGCAACTTAACAGACTCTTGCAGTAACTAATCTTCGCCCCCACTCCTCCCTTCTCCACTTTTGCCCCCACTTCTGTTCTATGTAACTGATCTGTCAGTTTTCCTTTTTTTTTTTTTGTTTCTATCTCCCCATAGCCCCTGAGTGTGACTCCACTCCAGCCTCTGAGTGTGGGGTTTAAGCTGGGAGAGCGGGAGACAGCAGTTTGGGAATGAGGGTCTTCCCCCTGCAACTCAGATCAACTATAATAATAGAATAATAATTAACTGTAATAAATGTAGTATTATTATTTTATTATTAATGTATTTTCCCTTTTTCCATGAAATAACTGATATGAAGATATAAACACAAGGGAGTGCAATTTTATATTCTTGCCTCAGGTGAAAAAATGGCTAGTTATGTCACTGCTTCCCTCCCTCTGCCCCCCATTTTTGAATTACCTTGGGTCACCGAGGCTTCCTAAATTGTCAAAATGGGTCCCTGTCTGGAAAAGGTTGGGAACCACGGATGTATCAGTTATATCTACCTGTTCTTAGTTGTGTAAATGGCCATGTCTATGCTACAGCAGCCCAGCTACTGCTGTGCCCCTGTAGCTCTGCAGAGTGGATGCTACATCAACAGGTTTTCCGTAGAGGTAGCTCATTCACTTCTCTAAGAGGCAGTAGCTAAGTCAAGGAAAGAATTTTTATTAGTCTTTAAGGTGCAAGGGGACTGCTTGCTATTGGTTGACCTAGCTGCATCTGCAGTAGTGGCCAGGTCAACCTAACTGGATGACACAGCGTGTGAAACTTTGGCAGCCTGTGAGTTGTAGGCAGGCTGATGTAACTTTTAGACCAGGCCTGATCCTGCAAACACTTCCTTGTGTGATTAACTCTAGGGCAAGGGTCAGCAATCCCCAGCACTGATGCAAAGAGTGGCACACACGCTAATTTTCATTGGCATGAGAGGCAGAGGCTAAGCCCTGCCCTTCCTTCCCCATGCAGCTGGGAGCTTGCTCAAAGGCATCCTGCCTGTGGATTAACAAAAGGCCACTACCAACCAGCACCTAAACAGGTAAACTCTGCATCTTAATTTATTTAGAGATATATGTCTAGCTCATAGAACTGGAAGGGATCTTTGGAGCTCATTGAGTCCAGTCCCTTGCAGTCACAGAAGGACCTCTCACCATCCCTAACAGATTTCCACCCCCCAAAATCTGTTTGTCCTGGATCCCTAAACAGCCCCCTCAGGGACTGAGCTCACAGCCCTGGCTTTAGCAGGCCAATGCACAAACCACTGAGCTACCCCTCCCCCACTTACTTGTTGTAAGTAGGACTATGGGTGACTTTACAACTAGCACCGGCACTCAGCCTGTACCTAAATGTCAAATTTCCACCCTCCACCTCAGAAAGGTGACCCCCTGCTCCAGAGATTAGTCCAGTCATAAAGTTTCATGTGAGTACATTTGCAGGACTGGGGCCTTATTGATCTGGTGGCACTGCTCCCTTGGCTCCATAGAGAGTGACACTGAGGATGGCGTAGATTGTGATTCTGAAGAATTGCCTTCATCTGTTTTATGTAACAGGGCGGGGGCGGATGCTGCAGACTGGCCTGCAAAGAAAAGCAGAGGTTTGTGAAAATGGCTTTGCAAACCTGAGGGCCTGGTGGGCATGTGGCTTCCCATTTTAATTGCTGAATGACTGTCAGAGGACCACTGCCAACCTTGCCCTCAGATACAACACTTCCAAGCCACGCGGCAGCTTCGAAACTTCACACTGGGCTTTAACGGGCAATGGGGAGCAATGGAAAGAGCTGCATGCGACCCACACCGGCTAGGACAGACACAGTGCAGCCGCGTCCATAACAAAGAAACCCTCCGCATGGTGAAGGCGTGTGCACAGGATCTATGTACTTCATACACAAACTAAGTCCTCCCGCCGCTCTCCATATGAGCAGGGTATTGACTTCGCTCCGCTGCAGGCTGTCACCCAGCCGCATGGGCCGATGGACAGCAGGCGGCTCCCCTCCGCTTTCAGCCCACCGCTTTGCCACACCCAGGCGAGCGGCTCCCCCGCCCTCGCCCTTCCACGGAACGAGCTTGCGCGTGGCTCCCCGGCGCCGGCGGCAGGGCGCTTCCCCGCGGCGCGTGCGGTAGCTGCTACCGCGCCCCGCCGCCGAGGCCCGACGCACTCAGCTCACGAGTGAGGCCCTGCTGGGCGGCGCGCCGCGGCCGGCTCCAGCCAATGGGCTGCAGAGCGCGGGGGGTGGTCGGCTTCCTTCAGGGCAGCCTGCGGCGGGGCGAATCACGCGCCGGGGGGTGAGTAAGAGCCGGGCGTGCGGCTGCGGCTGCGGCGGCGGCGCACCGGGGTTAGGGACGCGGGGAGCCGCCGCCGCGCGTTTTCCCGCCGGCGCCGCAGAGGCTCCACCCAGCCGACTTTCCTCCTTCTTTGTTCTGCAGCGCTCCCGAGGCGAGGGCGGCCGGTCCCCCGGCTGGGGTTGGGTTCAGGCGGGTTTGCCTCGGGCTGGCTCAAGTCAGTTACACCCCCCACACCAGTGGTTATCCCCCGCCAGGCTTACAGCGCTGCAGGCTGCAGTCTAAACGCACCTGGAGGCGTAAGTGTGGCTGGAGCTTAGCGCCACCTTTGGCTAATCTTTTCCATCCCCGCGTGCCCTTCTTCCCATCCGTATATGGAATTAATTTTTTCATGTGCACCGTGGCATGGCTGGACGTGCACCACCAGTAGAAACAAAAGCCTAGCTGCGGGCCTCTGCTAATCAGCTGGGCAGCAGCTGCCTCCCTAGTGGCTGCACAAGGGCACAGCTTACAAGCAACGTTGGCTTAGAGTGGGGCTTTTTCTGCAACTGAAATGGTTGCAGTGATACCTTACACCACTGTAAGGTAAGCAGTAAGCAGTGTAATCTAGTAACTGTGGTCATACTAGAGTTCTTTGCTGCTTTGAATATGCTGCTGTAGAGGAGGCTGTACAATTTCAGAGACCAAGCCCATAGAGGGATTGGAAACAATTAGCTTTTCAGTGCTAAATAAAATGCGTGTGTTTCCAGGGATAGCAGGGGAACCAGGCCTGAAATTAACTCCTTTGAGGACTGAATTCAAGTGCATAAGCTTCTTCCAAGGCTGGAAGGGACTATTGTGATGACCCAGGCTGATGTGAAACAGGCTATAGCGTGTCACCAGAATAATTCCCCCACTAACCTTTGGGCATTTGCTTGTATGGTTTTTTAAAACTTGTTATCTAGAAAAATAAGGTAATGAAGATAAGGTCCAGAGCTTGTTATAAAAGGGTAATAAAATGTACGTGGTACTTGTTGCTACCTTCTTTTCTTGTGTCTCAGTGTAGACCCAGGCCCCATTAGAGTTCAAAGATTCCTCTGCTGCAGTTCCTAACTAAATATAAAGTCTAACAGCTTTTTGGATTGTCAGGCTACTGTTCAAACGTGTTTGGTACACAAAGATCCTCCTTTAAAGTATGTACTTATAAAGTGCATTTGTAATCAGTGTTCTGTAGTATTGCTCTCATCCACTACATCAGCCTTCCTTCTTGCACTGCCTAAGGTTTGGGTAATTTTATCTTTAGTAAAAACTGATTTTTATATATATGTATAAAAAATGATATACACTGAAAAATAGGAAATACTGGGTCCTTGTGTGAAACTTCCTGTTTTGCTTCCCCAGAATAAAATATATTCACTTTTCATAATCCTCTTTATAAAAAGTTCCTGTAGAACTGATATGTATAAATTCAGATTACTGTATAATGTTCCTAAATATATAGCTATGGAGTTGCAGTAAATTTATACAAACATTATCAATCACACAGAAGTGGTTAGAACCCTGCAAATCTGTGGATGGGTGCAGCTCATTTTTGCGGTTATAGATGCGAGTGCAGATCCAAATTTTTTATATAAGGCCCTGCAAATTTGTGGATATCTGCTTTATATCCATGGGCATCCGCATCTGTGCATGCAGCTCTCCATGGCTTATTTCTGCAGCTGCAAATATTGATTTTGTATGTGCACAGGGGGTCTAGAGATGTGTTTAACTAGATAGTTTTATTTATTTGTAGTACCAACAAGCCCCAGTCAAGGACGAGAACTTCATTGTGTTTGAAACTGCACAAATACAGAAGAACAAGACAATCCAAAGAACAATGAGTTCTGCAGCATGAGGAAAAAACTGAGTTTATCTGACGTGCTTTCCTCTGCATCTTCTAGTAATGTTCTTATTAAGTGCTATCCTATCCACATGCAAACTCATTTTAAAGGCCTAGCTTAAGTTTCCCGTGAAGTAAGCAAAACACCCCTCTTCTGTGCTAATTTTCTCATTGTTGTATAACAATGTATTTAATGTAAATATGGAAGATAGCTGTCCCTCTTCTGTCATTTGGAACCCTGTTTTAACATGAACCTTCAAAGCAAGAAGATTCTCTCCACTGATGGTCTCCTCATCCCAGTGCACACTCAGGTTTTAGGAAATCCAGGTAGAATGTTGTTTTAGCATCGGGACTGGAAATGTCTCTCTGAAACAATTCTGTCTGAATGGACGTGTGGGAAAAGGGTATGTAGGATCAGTTGGTGTCAAGTTAAAGGAGACAGTGACATTTCTAGGAGAAAGAGGTTTCAAATTTGACCTGAAACAACAAGCCAAGACCTTCAGGCAGCAGAAACTGCTCTAGGCTCTTTCATTGAGATTTGGATTAAGCTAGAGATTTCTGAAATTCCTAGAAGATGAGACTGCTAGTGTGTAGACCAAGGTCTATTATGCCATTTTTAGGATCTGCTTCTGCAATTGTATCTGTGTGGGTAGTGGACCTACTTTCTACGTTAATTTCTTTGAAATCAGTAGTTGCCTTCTTCATACGTAGAAGGGTTTGCCCATGCCGACCTGATTTTCAGCATAATGAGCAAAAAAAAAATTTGCAAACCAGAGGAGTATGTCTCAGAGAGGTACCTGTGTTAGTCTGTATCTTCATAAAAGAAAAAAGCAGTCCTGTAGCACCTTACAGACTAACCATATAAGTTATTAGGTGATGAGCTTTCATGGAACATACCCACTTCTTCAGATCTGATCACCTAATAAATTATATGGTTAGTCTTTATGGTGCTCCAGGACTGCTTTTTTGAGAGAGGAGAAGTTTCTTGGGGATAAGAAGTAACTGAATATTTAGGAATAGGTAATATATTCTATCAGGGAATGAGAATTTCTCTGACAGTCCTCTGCCACTACAAACAATTTGTCAGGTTAGTTTCAGAAACCAGCTTGATCATAGTAGAAATCTGGAGTGGGTGGATGGGAGCAACACATCCTTTTGTTGTTGAGGCTTTTCCATCCAAATAGAAATAGAGCTGAACGATTGTCTGTTAAAATGTTCTGAAAATGCATCCCATACCTGCACATATGCATGGCATTCTTACAATATCATTGTGCCTAAAACTGGGGATGTGAGGGGAAGTTTCAGAAAGCTCCAAATTCGTTCAGATTTTTGCCAAGGAACTGATCCACTAGCCACTGAAATGAGTGGAGGAATTCCCATTAGATACTGGACTGTGTCACAAGTGCAGTACATTGCAATAGCTGTTTGTAATGGCAGTGGCAAGAGACCTTTAGGCAAAATGTTGTTTGACTTTAAAATATTAAAATTCGTTCCATTTTTTTTTTTTGTGTAGTTAGGAAACATCTTTTATTAACCTGGTTTAAAAATAGAATGGGTAACAGATCTCATGAGGAGATATCTGAACCTCAGATAGTTAAAGCTGCGTGCAGTATTCTCTGAAATACGGAGTTTTGGGAGAGTTAGCAGGAAAGTGAGTTTCTGTTTGTAAATGAGATTTTCTTCTTTTCCTCTGTTAATAATGAAACATGAGCTCTGTGCCCAAATCCTCTCTTCTGTCAATATTCACCAATACTCACTCTTTCCTTGCTTTGAAGTCTGTCTTCCCCAGTCTGATCTGTATCTCTAATTGAGAAATCTAATATCTGTATGGAAAAAACCAGAAAATTTAATGAAGAATATGTGAATATACAGCTTGAAAGAAATGAACTGATAAGACATTTTGCGTTTTCAGCTTGAGTTCTTCAGCATTAGCATTAGCAAAAGAATACTGTGAAGTTAAAAATATTTTATTCTGAAAATATTTTACTCAATTGTTGATACAAGTAGCACACTGGAGTAAAAACAGCCATGGGAGAAAATGTTTTCCTCTCTTTATTAACTTTTGTGTGTTTGACTCTAGTCATTTTCCCTGTTTTTCTCTGGTACAGTTAGTTAGTTTCCCTTTTAGAAAAACCTTAGTGAAGTATGCTAATTTGGTTTGAGAATAGCCCGTAGAGATACTAACACAGAAATTCTTATGTTAACACTCTAAAACTCGGCCCTTCCTTTAAAGGGGACAGCTAAGCACTGGTACTTTCCAGTCATATTTTTAAAGGAGATTTGCTCTTTCAGATATTAAACGATTCCACAAGATGTTTGCAAAAGCAACAAAAAATTTTGTGAGAGAGACTGACTCGGGGGGTGATTTGATCCCTGTGTCCCGCTTGAACGACTCGGATAAATTACGGCTTCTGAACTTAGTAACAAAGAAGAAGAAACTCTGGTGCTGGCAGAAACCAAAGTACCATTTCTTGACAGTCACGCTGAATGATGTGCTTACTGAAGACAGACCTATAAAACCAGGTAAAACTGTACTTATATGACATTACAGTAGATAAAAAGAATGCAAAGTACAATCTGTCCTAACTATTATTACAGCATGTTACTGCAGGGTTTCTTTTGGCTCTGAAATATTCAGTGTTTTTATATGAGATGGTTTGAGTTTTTCTGAACTTGAATTGTCATTCAGCTAGTAATAAGACTAATAAATGTTAGCTAAAAAGTGAAATCTCTTGTCCAATGGGAGTAGTGTGATTGAAGCTGGGGACTCCAAAAGACAGTATTATATAATGATATCATTTGATGGCTTGTCATTCTGAAAAGCTCTTTCAGGTTCGCTGTCAGGCTCCAATGTGTGGTAATACTATGCAGCCCTAGTGGGCCTGCACTGGGATATGCACAGCCCCTTGCCCCTCCACTGGGCTGAGGTGAGATGAATCTCACAATTCCCAAGCCCTGGGGCAAATCAGTCTTGAGGCCTATCTGAGCTTTTAGAATATATTTTTTGTAATATTAGTTTCCGGTGCTTAATTAGCTACCATGGAGAACAAGATTTTATGTTGATTCCCCAAAACAGCAACAGTGAAGGTAGTGAGAACGCAAGCTTTCCCACAGGTCCTCACCAGTATTTTTAAATCTTGATTTGCAAAGTCCAGCACCAGTTGAGTGCAGGGAGTGCTCACTCTTCCTGTTTGGTTATATGTTGGCACCTCTGCCAAAGCTGAAGACACTTTTGCACAGGTGGGTAAGCCTACATTTGAATGCGACCAGCAAGCGAAGCAGTCTGGACCTGATTCTGACCTTGGTTTACAATGGTTTATGCTCAAGTGCACCAGTGAAAATCTGCTGGTGGTAGCTCATGGTGAAAGTGCTTTTGTAGAGCTCATGCCTTTTTATCCCCGTGTCATCTTCTCTTGCATGGAGTGTCTCTACTTGGTTCCCATAGTTGTTCCCTCCATTGAGGGCTGGTGTACATTAGGGGCTGGACCGATGAGGCAGTGATTGATTCAGTGGGGCAGGGATGGAGCTGTCTGTTGTGTCTCAGATAGATGCCATAAATTGATCATCGATTGCTCTCCTGTCGACTCCACTGCAAAGAGACTGTAGTAAGCAGATCTGACTGTGTTGATTTCAGCTACACTAATCACATAGCTGAAATTGCAGATCTTAGCTCAATCTCCCTGGTAGTGTAGACAGGCCCTGAGTTGCACTGATGTTAGACCAACATTGGAAAGGATAATAGCATGGGCAAGGTCAGTATCTCTCAGCAGATCTGACTGTTCAGTGTAAACAAGTGATGGGGAGTGATCGGTTTATGCCTTGCATGTTTGAGGATCTATTTTTTTTCAAGTCTCCATTGGTTATTTTTTATTCTTTGTTTTTCAAGTGATTGTTGAGTCTGACTTTGTGAAATATGAGGGGAAGTTTGAAGACTTTGTCAGAGGAAGTATTGAAACTTCATTTGGAAAGATCAGCCTGGGCGCTGGAGGAAAAGGCTTCATAGAAAGTCAATCATCATTTGGAAACCTAAGAAAGCAGGAGGCTGATCTGCAGCAGCTTATGAAAGACATCAGGGGGAGGTACCAGTCTTTTAATTATTCCATCCATGTTAAGTTTAAAGTGTAATAATGAACATTTTAAAAATGCCTACAAATGACTTATTTTTACATCCAATTTACATGTTGAATTTGAGACCAAATCTTCTGTGTGGGCTCAGGGATCTGCTTGTTTGGTGGTGGCTGCAAGATTGGAGCCTGAGGCTGGCTTTACACTAAGGGACAAAATTGAACTAAGATATGCAACTCCAGCTACATGAATAGCTTCGCTGGAATTGATGTACCTTGGTTTGAATTCCTTCAGCACCCCCACTGTGGGGGAAAGGGGTGGGAGTGGAGAGTACAAGAGAGAGTTTCCAGTCAACTGTCCGTACTTTTCCCACTCTGCTGGAGTACTGTAGTTGATGAGGGGGCGATCAGTGGTCAATTTAGTGGGTCTTTACTATGCCTAGTAAATGGACCCCGGGGGATTGATCTCCACGGTGTAGCTCTCCCAGTAAATGGAGACAATCCCTGAGTTTACATAGGTTGTAACCAGTGTGAGTAGCAAACAATGGGGGAGAAAAAGGGAACACCAAAGATAAGAATAAAATCTGACATTTTCTTGGATTTGTTACATGCAAGTCTTGATGGGTCCAGTAACAGTACATTACTTTTAATGTATATAGACTGTTTATAAAGTTAAAACATTTTTTTCACAACAGCTCTGTCTATACAGCACTCCCCTTTTGGAAGGGGAATGCAAATGAGCAAGATTGAAAATGCAAATGAAGCATGGATTTACATAGCTCATGCTTCATTTGCATATTCTCGCCCAGTTGTGCTTCCAGAAGAGACTATTCCAGAAGCAAAAACAGCTGTGTGTAGATGGGTTTTTTCCTGAAGGAATCCCATCTACACGGCTGATTTTGCTTCCAGAAAAGTCTCTTCTGGAAGCACGATTGGGCAAGAATATGCAAATGAGGCATGAGATAAGTAACCCTGCGCTTCATTTGCATTTTTAGTCTCCTTCATTTGCATTCTCCTTCTGGAAGGGAAGAGCTGTGTAGGCATGGCCATCATGTCTAGTGCAAAACTTTAAATAGGTAGTATTCTAGGAAGCACGCTTTATAGGATGTTCTCTGAGCGTTCAAGCTAATAAAACTTGATTGAACAAATTTAGCAGGTGCAAAATATAAAAGGGGAGCAAATATGTTAAGCAAAATTAATGTTAATATTTGAAGGAATAATCAGATAAAACATTTTACAGCAGTTCTGTGAGGTACGGAGCACCTCCTGCCAATCTCTGCATGCTCCAAAATCCCATATAAAGGCCTAACCCTACAGTGAGTTGTTCATGGAACCCAGCTGACTTTAGTAGGGATCTTCTGCACTTTGCCTTGTGGGATTGGGGCATGAATCGTATCACTCAGCATGTGATAGGAGTAAGCCCTTAATCTGTTGGATTCAGTGCAACATACTTAACCTTTGTTAATGCTCAGATGATGATGATGATGATGTGGGGTGTCAGGTGTAGAAATGAAATGGAAGAATTAGTTTTTTTGCCGAGCTGCATGATAGGTGTTTGAAGCAGTGTAAATTTCTTTCAACAGATGCTTTAAGAGTAATCAATTTCTCACAGTAACAATTGCCTGCTGTTCTACTTGTCACAAGCTTTTACAAATGGCCATCAAACTTGCTCTGTTGAAAGGCACTTAGTTACTTTCTCAGTAAATTTCCTGATTAAAAAACATAAATATGGCAAATGTGAGTTATGATTCAAAATGAATTTATATGTAGTATAAAGAAAAATTAAGGTTGATCAAGGTTTAGAGTAGTTATCATGACACTCCCCACACTGAAGGACACCCTGAAATAGATAAGTTTTGAAAAAGCTAGTTAACTGCTCCATTGGAACAGGCATCTATCCTATAGCAAATGGAAATGTACTGAAATTAATCCAATATCTGTGGACTCACATTCTTCTCAGTAATTAAACCACATTTACAAGCATTATCTGTATTCCACTTGGGATGGTCATAAACTATTACACCAATCTCGGGCTATCTAAAATGAAAATTAAGATCACAGTGAGACACGTTTGTAAATGCAGATTGGTAAATTAGTATAAAACCTAATCTCATAAAAATATGGGCTTGGCTTCTGAAGTGTGGGAAGAGACATGAGACTGCAGAATCCTTGTTTTGTTAGATTCAGAAACCAGCTATTGAGACCTTTAATTTTCTGCGGGTAATAGGGTCTGTATAGGAGCCACCCTGGATTCTGATTGTTTATGCAGATTTTGCACTGCAACAATGCCAGTGCAGTATGCCTGCATTGCACCCAAGCATCTGGCTCATTTTTCTGTAGAATTGACGCTTCATAACTTATGAACGTTTATGATGCAAAATATGTTGCTGATATTCCAACCAGTCGTAGGTGCACGAGTAGTTGGACGCTTACAGAACAAGGTAAATTTGCAGTTTTTCTGTCTCTCCAGTCATTAGCAGAGTGTGGCCCATAAAATTTACCACACTGAGATTGTTGCAGTTCTTTACATTTGAAATGTCCTGTAGAGTGTTCCCTTGTTATGTGCATATATGCGCCACCAATGAAAACGCATGCTGGTGGCTGTGGGTGCTCTGCTGATCGGCTGGGCAGCAGCTAAATCTTTTCTGGACAGCTGCCCAAGTGTTCATCTTACAGGGAACATTGGTCCTGTATTTATAACAGGCTGTGTCTACACTACAAGATAAATTTTGAATTTTTTAATATCAGTTTTGTAATTCTGGCATTTATAGATATGATTTTGACTCTCCTCACCTCACCATGTGTGCCTCAAAAAGTCGACTTATTGCTACCACACTCAACTGGCAAACATCGACTTTTACAGCAGTGCATTGTGGGAACCTATCCCACAGTTTCCTCATCTCTGTGGCATTCTGGGTAAGCTCGCTGGTCTTTGATGTCATCTTCCCACATTGCATTTCCTCATTCCCCTCCTGTGGTAAGCAAACATCCATTTTTCCTGTTGGAAGGAAGGAAAAGTAGGGTGTCCACAGAGAAGGCAAAAAAAGTTTACAGAAATGTCTGTTTTCCATAACTGAATTCTCAACTGGCCATCCAATGAGTGTCCCTCCTCCCATGATTGCATCCAATCCCTGAAAATAACACAGGACGAGACTGTGTTCTCAAAGTTAGAAGAAAGAGGATAGAAAAGTCTAGGAAAAAAGATCTTTGTCTTCCCTCTTAACCACACAGATATTGCCAACATGGGGGATGGCAGTGAAATCTCATACACTGAACTTATAACTGAAAGAGGAATCTCAACTGGCCCTCCCCGCTGTGTTTTTGGGTGATCAAAGCATGAAGACAGGAAATGTTAGGAAAAAGATTCTATAACAGAAATATCAGACCAGTGGGTGTCTGCAATGGACAGCAAGCCCCCGGAAATATTTGTGGTGGGGCGGAGAGGGGCTGTGGTCTGCAGCTGCAGAGCCGGTTGAAATGTTGAAATAGTTGCAGCTGACACTAAGCTAGGGGGAGGGGTAGATATGCTGGAGGGTAGGGACAGGGTCCAGAATGATTTAGACAAATTGGAAGACTGGGCTGCAAGAAATCTGATGAGGTTCAATAAGGGCAAGTGCAGAGTCCTGCACTTGGGCCAGAAGAATCCCAAGCATTGTTACAGGCTGGGGTCCGACTGGCTCGGTAGTAGTACTGAAGAAAAGGACCTGGGAGATGTAGTGGACGAGAAGCTGGACATGAGTTAACAGTGTGCCGCTGTAGCCAAGAAAGCTAATGGCATATTAGGTTGCATCAAGACGAGCCTTGCCAGTGGATCCAGAGAAGTGATTATTCCTCTTTATACAGCTTTGATGAGGCCGCACCTGGAGTACTGTGTCCAGTTCTGGGCCCCCAATTATAGGAAGGATGTGGATACACTTGAGAGGATCCAGTGGAGGGCAACCAAAATAATTAGGTGGCTGGAGCATATGACTTAATGAAGAAAGGTTGAGGGAATTGGGTCTGTTTAGTCTGCAGAAGAGAAGACTGAGGGGGGACTTGATAACAGCCTTCAACTTAGTGAAGGGAGGCTGCAGAGAGGCTGTTCGGTGGTCACGGATGGCAGAACACGGAACAATGGTCTCAAGTTGCGGTTGGAAAGGTCCAGGTTGAACATTAGGAAAAACTTTTTCACTAGGAGGGTGGTGAAGCATTGGAATGGTCTTCCCAGGGAAGTAGTGGAGTCTCCATCCCTGGAGGTGTTTGTCTTGCCTCGATAAAGCCCTGGTGGGGCTGATCTGATGGGTTTGGTCCTGCTTAGAGCAGGGGGCTGGACTCAATGGCTTTTTTGGGTTTCTTCCTGCTCTATTGTTCTGTGATTCTATTAGTTGAAGTAGTAACCCCCCTGCGACTGTCTTAGCCATTGGGGGAGACTTCCCTCCAGCAGCAGAGAAACCCCGAGTAGTCCCCCCGACTGTTTTAGCCATTGGGGGAGACTTCCCTCCAGCAGCAGCAGGGTACCGCATGTCTTAGTCACTGGGGGGGGACACTTCCCCCCGGTGGCAGCAAGCCCCCAAATATTTTAGCTGCTGGGGGGAGACTTGCCCCTGGTGGCTGCAAGCCCCACTGGTCCCTTGCTAGAGGTGTGGGGGGTTCAGTGGGGGGGGCAGTTGAAGTAGACCCCCAACTAACTTAGGTGCGGAGGGAGACATCCCCCCAGTGGCAGCAGTTCCCCAGATATCGCAGTCACCGGGGGTGGGGGACTCCCTCCCCCTGGCACTTGCAAGCCCCCAAAATTCTTCCTGCTGGGGGAGACTTCCCCAAGTGCCATCAAGCGCCTGAATATATTTTGGGTGGGGGGGCAGTTGCTAGGGGCATGGGGGAGGTTCAGTGGGGGTCAGTTGAAGGAGGCCCCCCAGATATCTTAGCTGGAGGGTGATACTTCCCCCTGGTGGCTGCAATCCCCCAAAATTCTTTCCCAGCCTTGGAGCCCTAACTGCATGCAGGCTAGGACATGGTGCTGCCAGGCAGCATGGTCAGCACCGAATGGCCGGCACATCCTTTTATTGGGTCGGGACTACCCATGTGATGTGGCTGAGTGCGGGAAAGGCCCTGACTGTGTGACACCTGTGGGCGACAGAGGAGGTTCGCACACAAATGTAAACAACTGAGAGGAAGTTTCTCGGCCTCCTAAGCAACCACAACCCCCACAACAGCCTAGTTGCGACATGGTGCGGCGAGGCAGCAGCTGGTGCCAGTCAGCACAGAAAAAAATAGACAGAACCAATTTGTACTGGGTAGATGCGCTCACAGCGCTAATAGCAAAGAAAAAAGGGCATTTCTCAGGCTTTCATACAGACATGAGCCCACAGGCTTCCTGGTCCCGATTTGAAATTCATGGTCTTCCTAGCCGTGTCTACACGTGCACGCTACTTCGAAGTAGTGGCACTAACTTCGAAATAGCGCCCGTCACGGCTACACGCATCGGGCGCTATTTTGAAGTTAACTTCGACGTTAGGCGCCGAGACGTCGAAGTCGCTATCCTCATCAGGAGATGGGGACGTTCAACGTCCAACGTTCAACGTCGAAGTAGGGACCGTGTAGTCATTGCGCGTCCCGCAACTTCGAAATAGTGGGGTCCACCATGGCGGCCATCAGCTGAGGGGTTGAGAGACGCTCTCTCTCCAGCCCCTGCGGGGCTCTATGGTCACCATGTGCAGCAGCCCTTAGCCCAGGGCTTCTGGCTGCTGCTGCTGCAGCTGGGGATCCATGCTGCATGCACAGGGTCTGCAACCAGTTGTCGGCTCTGTGGCTCTTGTGTTGTTTAGTGCAACTGTGTCTGGGAGGGGCCCTTTAAGGGAGCGGCTTGCTGTTGAGTCCGCCCTGTGACCCTATCTGCAGCCGTGCCTGGCACCCTTATTTCGATGTGTGCTACTTTGGCATGTAGACGTTCCCTTGCAGCGCCTATTTCGATGTGGTGCTGCGCAACGTCGAAGTTGAACATCGACGTTGCCAGCCCTGGAGGACGTGTAGACGTTATTCATCGAAATAGCCTATTTTGATGTTGCTACATCGAAATAAGCTACTTCGATGTAGGCTTCACGTGTAGACGTAGCCCTTGTGACCTAATTTTTACACATCTGGGGAGCAGCAGCCAGAGCAGAGCACTGAGGGGCATTATGGGTTACATACAGGACACCTCTGAAGGCTAATAAATTCGATTTTAAGATGTGGTGCTTCCATGCTGGCCTTAATCAAACTTTTGAATTTGAGCTTGATACAATATTGCCATTACCTGAGGGGAATAGTAATCTCGATATTAGTGCTCCCTAAATCAAGCTAGTGGTATTTACAGTAAAGACAGTCGTGGTAATGTTGAGCTAACTGCCTTATATTCAAATTATCTTGTAGTGTAGCCGCAGCAATGGTTATCTCATGATAGCTACGTCTACACGGGGACGCTACATCGAAATAGCTTAGTGTAGCGAAATCGAAATAAGCTATTTCGATGAATAGCGTCTATACGTTCTCCAGGGCTGGTGCCATCGACGTTGGGCAGCACTACATCGAAGTAGGCACTGCAGGGGAGTGTCTACACGCCAAAGCGGCCCACATCAAAATAAGGGTGCCAGGAACAGCTGCAGACAGGGTCACAGGGCGGACTAGCACTTCCGGGGCAACAGCAAGCTGCTCCCTTAAAGGGCCCCTCCCAGACACACTCAGCCTGCACAGCACGCGGTCTGCAGAGCCACAGGCATGCGCACCTTGTCGAAGCAGTATGGACCCCCAGCAGCAGCAGCAGCCAGAGGTCCACACACCCGCCCCTGCAGGAGCAGTGCTTGCCCTGCTCAATGCTATGCAGGAGCAGCTGACCACCTTTTATTCGCGGAAGAAGAGCTGCCCCCAGGGGATGAGAAAGCAGCCCCAGACCTTGCTGCCCTCCGACCCCGACCCCCCAACCTGCCGTACAAGCCGCCGGCTGTGGAGCTACCCCACAAGCACCGACTGGTGGGAGCGGCTGGTGCTTGGTGAGTGGGACAACGAGCTCTGGCTCCAGAACTTCCGCATGAGCCGTTAGACATTCCTGGAGCTCTGCCAGTGGCTCACCCCTGCCTTAAGGCAACAGGACACCTCCATGCGATGTGCCCTCACGGTCGAGAAATGGATCGGCATCACTGTCTGGAAGCTGGCCACTCCAGACTGCTACCGATCCGTAGGGCAGCAGTTTGGCGTGGGCAAGGCCACCGTCGGGGCTGTCCTCATGGAGGTAAGAGGACCCAGGGAGGAGCGGGGAGCCCTGGGGTGGAGGGCCAGACACACCCTGCACATCCCTCACTGGTGCTCTCTCATGTCCTTCCCCTGCAGGTCATCCGCGCAATCAACACCCTGCTCCTCCACAGGCTCGTGAGGCTTGGGGACCCGGATGCCGCCATCGCGGGGTTTGCCAGCCTGGCCTTCCCAAATTGCTTTGGGGCTCTGGATGGGACCCATATCCCCATCCGTGCTCCGGAGCACAGCGGAGGACGCTTCCTTAATAGGAAGGGATACCATTCCGTGGTCCTCCAGGCCTTGGTGGACAGCCGGGGCCCTTTCTGGACATTTATGTTGGCTGGCTTGGCAGCACCCACGACGCCCGGATATTCAGAAATTCGGGCCTGTGCCATTGGCTGGAGGCCAGCAGGAGATCCCTGGGGGGACACCACCATGCCCCTCTGCGTCATCGCAGACGCGGCGTACCCCCTCCGGCCCTGGCTCATGCACCCTTACGCGGGCCATCTCACAGCCAGCCAGGAGCGGTTCAACACGCGCTTGAACCATGCGCGCCAGGTGGTCGAGCGCATTTTCGGTCACCTTAAAGGGCGCTGGAGGTGTCTCCTCACCTGCCTGGATGCAGGCCTCCCCAACATCCCCCAGGTTGTGGGCACGTGCAGCGCACTCCACAACCTGGTGGAGAGTAAGGGAGAGGCCTTCTTCCAGGGCTGGGCTGTGGAGGCTGGCAGGGCCGATGTGCAGCCACCCGCTGCCCCCAGTTGCCAGGTCGACCCCGAGGGTATCCGGGTCCGGGAGGCCCTGGGGGCCCATTTTGATGAGGCTGCGGGGAGAACTCTGGCAGGACACCCACTGCACCCCCCCACGCCCACACCATAGACCACCCAAGAGCACCCCCCCCCACACTTTTCTTGCAAATAAATGGACCTGTTTTTTGAAACAAACAGTGAAATGTCTTATTAGTACAATATATGTATAGAAAAAAAGGGGGGAACTATTTACATGGGGGGGCAGGTACCATAACAGAACAGGGGTCCAACACAAACTATATACAAATAATGGGGGATATGTACAAAGAGGGAGGGGTGGCCACGTCCTCGGCCCCGCACCCCTACTGTCCGGTGGCTGGGGTTGGAGGGTGCGACCCTCACCTCGGCTGGAGCCCTGGCCGAGGCTGGGTGGGGGCCAGGCGAACCAGCAGATACGGCCGGTGGGTGTCCGCAGGCCCCAGGCCCCCCTTGGCGGCAGGCCCCAGGGTGGCAGATGGCGGGTGGAGCGGCGGGCGGCGCAGCATGGGGGGCTAGGTGTTCTGCTATGCGCTCGAATGTGCGCATGAAGGCCCCCCAAGCCTCCTGGTGCCAGGCCAGCGCTCGCTCTTGGAGCTCCAGCTGCCGCTCCTCCACCCACGGGCGCCACTCCGACTCCTCCAGCTGATGCCGGAGGGTCGCAAGCAGCTGGGGGTCCGTGGCCGTCCTCTGGTGGCTCCTCCATTGGCCTGTCCTGGGGCTGGTCGGTGCTCCGCCGAGGGGCTGGCCTGCTGGGATGGCCCCTGTGGGCTCTCCAGGACCACGGACACCTCGCCGGCGCTCTCCGAGCCCTCCGATGGTACAGCTGCGGAACACGGGGGAAGAAGACTGGAGACAGCTGTTAGTGTGGGCCCCGACCCATGGCCCTTGTCCCCCCACCCCCTGCTGCTGGTTCCCCGTCCCCGGGAGATGCTGTTGCTGCTGCAGATGGGTGTCTCACCCCCCGCCCCCCCGGGGGACCCTAGGTTCCGCACCCCCCATCCCCAGGGATGGGGCATGGCGCTGTCCTGCTGGGGGGCAGGGGCTGATGCACTCTTCTGAGGGACATGCCACTGCTGTCCTTGGGGCCATGGTCATCTGGGCATGTGGAGGGCCCTGGTCATGTCTGTTGTCCCCACCCCTTAACCCCCGGGGGTGTGCACCGGGGGGGGCGGTACATACCTGACGGTCCGCTCCCACGGTCGGGGGACACCCTCTGGGCAGACACCCTGCTGGAGCTCCGGGATGGGATGGTGATCCGGAGCCCCCCGTCACTGGAGGAGTCCCCCTCTTTCTCCTCCTCCTCCTCCTCCTCCTCCAGCATCCCGGGGGTGGTGGGCCCCTGGGGTGCAGGGCTTGCCTCCAGGGCGGACTCCATCTCCGGGGCCTGCTGGGGCTCGTTGGCTGAGGTGTCTAGAGTGGCCGGCGGGGGAGGAGGTATACTGGGGGCCCAGGATGGACCTGAGCTCCCTGTAAAAGGGGCAGGTGGCGGGGGTGGCCCCAGATCGGCTGGCCTCATCCCGGCCCCGGGCATAACCCTGCCGCAGCTCCTTAACCTTATTCCTGATGTGGTCAGGAGTGCGGGCGGGGTGACCCCGGGCAGCCAGGCCCTTGGCCAGCCGAGTGAACGCATCCATGTTCCGCCTCTTGCTCCCCATTACCTGGAGCACCTCCTCCTTGCCCCAGAGCCCCAGCAGGTCCCGGATCTTGGCCTCCGTCCAGGAGGGGCCCCGCTGCCTCTTCCCTGGGTGGCTGGCTGGCTGGCTGGGAGCCCTGGCTCCCCTTGGGAGGGGTGCCCTGGGGGCGCTTGGGGGGGCTGGCGAGCGGCCATCAGTGCAGGGTGGTGGATTGGGGCTGCTGCAGGCGTGGAGGCTGGCCGCGTGGCAGTGCTGCCGCCTGCACGCGCTCTCAGCTTCCCGCACAGGAGCGCAGGGGGCGGGGAGCTTTAAGGGGCCGCTGCACGTGGCGACGATAGAGCTCAGGGGCTGGAGAGAGCGTCTCTCAATCCCTCAGTTGATGGCCGCCATGGCGGACCCTGCTCTTTCGATGTTACGCGACGTGGATCATCTACATGTGCCCTACTTCGACGTTCAGCGTCGAAGTAGGGCGCTATTCCCATCTCCTGATGTGGATAGCGACTTTGACGTCTTGCCGCCTTACGTCGATTTGAATTTCGAAATAGTGCTCGCCACATGTAGACATGGCGGGCGCTATTTCAGAATTGGCGCGACTACTTCGAAGTAGCTGGCACGTGTAGACGTGGCTGATGTGTGACATTTTCCCCATCTGCCTATTCTCTTGCTCATAGAACATGATGAGATAACATTAAGAAGCACTGGTGGCCTTAAGATGGAGGGTTTCATTTTAAGCCGCATGTTAACAAGGTGATGTTAACTTGATTTTTACCTAACAAAATGACTGTCATCCATGTTTGTTGAATCAGTAATTTTGTTCACTCTAATATATATCCTAATTATGTTTCCTTGCATAAATGCATTGCTTGTTTTGCATATTTGAATTGTGATATAATTCCACAGTTTAAATAAATCAAAAGTGAGTAAGATATTTCTAAAAGTGTTTTGTCCTCAATGTACAAATGTGATATACTGTGGTGTGTATGGTGTAAAATCAGTCTCCCTCCATTTTATATGTACCTTTTAAAGGAGAACGATAGTCAAGCTCACAATTAAATTAGAAAAACTTATGGTATGTCCCCTCTTCAGCAAAGATTTAATAATTGCATAGTTTTCTTTGTCCCACATAACTAAAATTTGATTGTTTTTAGAAAATATGCCACAGAACATCTGTTAGCGTAATACGAGTTACAAAAATAATTAAAATTAAAACACTCTTGTCAATTTTATCGGAAAACATGCTTTGTTCTTATATTATCCTTGCTCTTTTTGGCTATGCTTGCTAAATTAAGTGCTAACATGCAAAATGCAGTAAATCATTGTCTTGTTGCTGCTCAGAATGAATAAATAAGGCTCTCATAATAATCTGGTTGTTAGAAAATAAGCTCGGCATAATTGTTTTTTGTTTTATACTATCATAGAAGTGGAGGACCAGAAGGGACCTCAGTAGGTCACCCAGGCCAATCCCTTGCACTCAGTGCACAAATAAATAATAATGCTAGCCCATCCCTGACAAATGAGGTTTTAAAAACAGGTTAGACAATGAGGGAGATACCAGTGCCTCACTGCAGTCTGTTCTGCTGATTAATCACCCTGACAGTTAGGAAGTTTTTCTTCATGTCCAATCTAAATTTCCCTTGTTGCAATTCAAGCCAGTTTCTTCTTGTCTTAGCCTCGGAGGTTAACAAGAATAATTTTTCACCCTCTGCCTTGTATATACAAACTTGTATGTACTCGAAAATGGTTCTCATGCTTTCTCTTCTGCAGACTAAACAAACCAATTTCTTCAATTCTTTCCTTTGCCTTGTCATGTTTTCTAGACCCTTTATTATTTTTGTTGCTGTCCTCTGAATTTTCTCCACATCTTTCCTGAAATGTGGTGCCCAGAAATGGACACACTATTCCAGCTGAGGCCTGTGTAGAGAAAAAGCAGAAGAATTACTTGATTGCAGCATTCTTGCTAATACATCCTGGAATGATGAGTGATGCTTTTTTTTTGTACCAGTGTTACATTGACTCATTTAGCTTGTGACTCACTATAATCCTCAGATCCCTTGCTGTAGTACTTTCATATGCAATCATTTCCCATTTTGCATACATGCAGTACATTGCTCCTTCATAAATGCAAAATACTCCACTTTAGCTAGGGCTGTCAATCTACTTTTAAAAAAAAGTCGAGATTAATTGCCCAATTAATTCCTTTGTTAAACAATAGAGTGCCATTTATTTTAATATTTTGGAAGTTTTCTACATTTTCAAATATACTGATTTCAGTTGCAACACAATGCAAAGTGCACAGCATTCACATTACATTCCCTTAGTACATTTACTTGCCCTGCAAAATAACCAAAGAAATAGTAACTTTCAGTTCACCTAATACAATTGTAGTGCAATCTGCTTATCATGGAAGTCGAACTTTCAAATGTAGAATTACGTACCAAAAGAATTCATTCAAAAATAAAACACTCTGTCCTACTTCTTGTTCAGCCAATCGCTCAGACAGACAAGCCTGTAGAAGTTAATGCCTCCTGTTTCTTGTTCACAATGGCCTGTCAACACTAGCCAAAAACTTCAAAATGGCCATGCAAATGGCCATTTCAAAGTTTACTAATGAAGCGCTGAAATACATATTCAGCGCCTCATTAGCATGCGGGCAGCCGTGGAACTTCGAAATTGACGTGGCTCACCGCCGCGGGGCTCATCCAGACGGGGCTCCTTTTCGAAAGGATCCTGCCTACTTCGAAGTCCCCTTCTTCCCATCTGCATGCTAATGAGGTGCTGAATATGTATTTCAGCGCTTCATTAGTAAACTTCAGAATGGCCATTTGCATGGCCATTTCAAAGTTTTTGGTTAGTGTAGACGTAGCCAATGTCTCCTGAAAGTGAGAACAAGCATTTGTATGGCACTATTGTAGCTGCACTCACAACACATTTATGTGCCCGATGTGCTAAAGATTCGTCTGTCCCTTTGTGCTTTAACCACCATTCCACAAAACATGCAACCATCCTGATGACAGGTTCTGCTTGATAACAATCCAAAGCAGAGCAGACCAGCACATGTTCATTTTCATCACCACATGACATTAAGGGTGAATAATTGATGGCTCTTATTTTATCTTATTCACTTTAGACCGTTTCTCCAGATCATTTTGAATTTTAATCCTGTTCTCCAAGCACTTGCAACCCCTCTCAGTTTGGCTTCTCTTTTCTCTATGCCATTATCTAAATCACTGATGAAGCTATGGAACACCTCTAGGCTGAAATTGATGTGTGCTCTGGTATAGTTCATCTTAAAATTCACTGTATTGCTTACACAGTCAGTTAGCCAGCCAGATAATATATAACGAATCATGAAGATATGCATGTGCTTAAACAGAGTAATAGTGAGAGTTCTGTCACTCTTAACCTGTCCTTCCTGGCCTCACATCCCATTGTTTGCTCCCCTCACTTGTCAAGTAATGAACAAAGTTAAATTTTAGTCCCCCCCAAGGCAGGGACTGTCCTGTTGCATTTGTTATTTAAAGCACCTAACATGTTTTTGAGAACTGTAAAATACGTTGAGGGAGGAAAGACACTGAGGTCAGTTATCTGCTCAATGTACATTTCAGTCAATAGTATTACGTGGCTTAATTGAACTCATAAAATGTTGCCAGACAGAATTACATAAAATCAGGAAGGGAAAGGGAGACTTCAAGAGGGTAAGATAGAGTACTGGAACTTATATAGAAAACACAGGAGCAGTGTGTCCTTTTTGAACTCAGTCATAAGTCTTTGGTACTCTCAGGGAAGATGTGGCAGAGAGTAACTGCCTGCTGCCTTTGTAGGGGGCTGTGACACACTGCATGTAAAGGGATTATAGAAGGTATTTTGTTGGGTGTGATGGTAAGAAAATCAGTCAGAAAATTTATATTTTAATGGATCAGTAAAGGAAATAATATGGAACTATCATGTGGTGAAAGGTGACAACAGATAGAACTGGTATTCTCTGTTGTCTGAGGCCAAGTTACAGAATTATGTTCTGAGAAGGAATAGTTTTGCAAGATTTGATGTTGTAAAATAGGAGGTGCTATTTAGATGGAAGAAATAGGCTATTGTGTTTTAGAAGTCAGATGGAAACAATTGAACCAAGTCACAGATTTCTGTTGAGTTGGTCTGAGAGAAGTTAAGTAGATTCAGTTTCTTTGAAGGCGGGGATAGCATTCATTTGAGATTGGTATGGCCATGAAACGGGTCACATATAGAAGCAGGTCTTCAGCAACATGGGTGATTTAAAAAGATGAGTGTAAATACTGGAAGATAGGATATTGGGTACTGGTACTGGAAGATAGGAAGTTGCCCCTCAGTAAGCATGTCTATGGGCCCAGTGTTGCAAACTTTCTCTGTTTGGAACACTCAGCAAAGAGTTGAGTACTTTGCGTAAAGAATTTGCAGGATAGGGCATTTCATACTGTTCCCTGGCAAGTCTGGTCAGGGCTGGATGGAAGCGAGGTCCTAGCTCTCCTGGAGGAACTGGTCTCGGGAGGCCACTCAGCTGGTGACTCAAGGTTTGTCTATGTAGAGCTGTGATCAGATGTGAAATTTAGTTGGTGGGCCGTGGTTCGCTGCTCTGGCAAGAAGGAGCTGACTGACTGGGGCATAGGCTTCAGGAGAAGGCATGACACACTTCCAGCTGGGATCTCATGGCTCTGCTGCAGGCTGCCATGCTAACCAACAGGCAGCCAAGCAGGTTAAAGGGGCTTGCTGGGAGCACCCGCTCCCCTCCTTGGGATGCCATGTGGGAAGGGGAAGCTGAAGCCTCTGCCCCAGAGGTTCATACCAGCACACTGCTTTGCTCTTCCCCTTCCTCTGGCAGCAAGCAGACAGCACACACTGTGCCTGCATTCCTCTCCCGCCGGGCTGGGGTGAGGAGGGGGCTGAGGAGTGAGTGACCAGCTCTGCCTGCTTTCCTCTCACGCCCTGACCGTGAGGGGGAGGGGAGCAGCAAGCAGCGTCCCAGCACAAATCTCAGGGGGCTTCACCCCCTCCAGCCCTCCCTAAATAGCGTCCTTGTTCCCCCACACTCCCCCCTACACATACATACCCCAACCCTCTGTCCTGAGCCTTTCTTCACACCCCCAGCCCTGATTTCTGCACCTCCAAACCCCAACCTTCTGCCCCTCGCCCCTCTCGCACCACCCCTTACTTACATTTCTTAACAGCTATCGTCGTGTCACCACTCCCTGTTCTAACCCTGCCCCTTCCCTCCTGAGGGGCTGTGAATTGACAGTACCTGTAAGAAATTGGAGTTACTTTTGTATCTGTTTGTGATCCTTTAACTGTTAGAGGGTTTTGTAATGCCAGATGCTGGGCAGGGTGCATCTGCCTGTTGTGCTCCTTCCTTCTACTGGCTTTTCTTTCTCTCTCTTTTAAAATTTCCTCTTTGCTGCCTCTGTTCTGCAGCAGAGAGAGGGTAAGAGTGCCCAGTGCTCCTAGTTACCCTTCCTTCTAATACAACAAGAGGAGACCATCCAATACAAATGAAAGACAATGGGCATGATCCAACTCCAGTTGTAAATCAATGGGAGCTTTGCTGTTGACTTTACTGGGGGGAGAGATCAAACCACGTGAAGTTTGAAATAGATGAAAGAGAGTTTTTATTACATAATGCATAATTAAATCTTGGGACTTGTTGCCATAGAACGTCACTGAGTTAGAAAAACTTTCTCTTCATCGTTTAGTTTCTATTTACTTTTTAAATTCAGTTTGGATTCAAATCGTGTCTGTGATTTGAGTGTACCCAGAGTTTCAGAACTGTTTTATAATGTTTTCTTTGTAAAGCTTTTCAGCTCGCCTTTAGGGAGTTTGAAAGGAATGCAGTGGAGCGATAGGAAGTTAATTCAAATCAGCGATAATACATGTAACACAGAATGGGAAAGAGATTAGAAGAGTGATATGTTACATACGTTAGCCTTATGCTGAGTGAATGAGGTGTCTTACAGTTTGGTTTACATTACAGAGTTCAGGCAACATAGCCACCTTGTATCAGCCTATGTCAGTGTCTACACTACAGCCATGCTCCCACTGATGTAAGTGCCCTACTACGCCAGCATAATAATTGCACCTCCACAAGAGGTGCAGGGCTTATGTCCTTGTGGCAAAAGTGAGGCTGTGTAGTCACTAGGTTTCTTATATGAACTATTGACCCTCTTGTCAATTTCAGGGCCAGGGAGCCATGAAATTGACAAGAAAGCTGGCTCCCCTGGCAAACTGCTGCCAGGTCTCCACCCTAAGATGGGCTGCCCCACCCAAGCTTCTGGTTTGGGCTGCTGTTCAGGCTTCCCCCTGGAGCTCTGCTGCCCCATGAGGGCCCTGGAACTCCAGATGCAGACTGAAGGCAAGAAGCTCCTCACCAGTGGGAGCTGTGCAGATCTGAGACCCCATCTCAGCCCCTCCCTTCCTTCCCAATTGCCCCTTTCCAGTGAATGGCAGTGCCCCGGTGAGGATGCACACCACCAGTGGAAGCAGGCTAGTGTGGGTATTGGAGTAATTGCTTCAGTGGCTGTAAACCAGCTCTAATTGCTGAACCTTGACCTGCTTATGTTGTGTACTTGAAGATAGTTTCAGAAGATAATTAAGATAAAGGGACTATTCATTTACTTCATCTGATGACTTTTACTAAAGGCTTGACTTAGCATTCTGTTTCTTTCATCCAAAAATAGCAGTGTTCTCAAGGGCTCCAGTCCTGCATTGTGATCCATGTCAGCAGTTGGCAGCACCCTGGGTATTTCAGCAATCTGCCCACGCAGGTCACTATGCAGGACTGAGACTAAGATGTTTATATTGTAGTCATTTGAAAATAAACTTGGTGACATGTCGCTGTGGGAAATCATTTAACTGTGTAGTCCTCAAGAAACTTCAAGATTAATCATTGACGTTGTTTTCACACTCCCAGTCCTGTTCACATTAAAGTCAGCGAGGACAGAAGGGACATCTTTAGGCTACGTCTACACGAGAATCATCTGTCGTCAGAAGAGATTTCCCGGCAAAACTTCTGTTGACAGATTGTGTCTGCACATAAAAGCAGGTGGAAAGGGCAATCTGCTCTATAAACAGAGAGCAGCCAGACTGCCTGGCCCTCTCTCGACAGAATGGCAGACTGGAAGCTCTGCAAACAGGGCTGCCCGGTAAACCAAAAGCCCTGTCTGTCAACAAAAGGCCCCAGAGCATCTACACGGCTGTTTTGCCAATGGAACATTGTTGAGAGGGGTGTTATACCTGAATGGGGAAAGGTGTAACGCTGCCGGCAGTTGTTGAGTTTTGTCAACAAAGCACATTTTGCATGTAGACACTCCACGGGTTTTTTCTGACAACATAGTTGTGCTGGAAAAACCCTGCTGTGTAGACGTAGCCTTAGCGTATAGGGAATGTATTCAAGAAAGCATTTAGTGCGTATCCTGTTGAAGTTCCTGGAACTGGGGCCTGAGAATAGGATGCTTCAGCTTTGACGTGGAGTCTTAGATGTACTTCTGAGTCAGGATGTAAGTGATTTTGGGCCAGACTGATTCCATTGCAGTAGATGAAACTGAACTCTGCAGGGCCATTCTTATAAACAACACATAAGCAGGTTTTGAAGCCGTTCTTGATTTAGTACTATTTCAGGAACCAAGTTATCTGGTTTTAGTTTTCTGCATTCTCTCTTCCTGTAACTGGATGGAATGGAGAGTGCCCTGTAAGTTTATAACCACCTTAGACAGGTACAAAATCAGTGGAATGAAAACAAGAGCACATGAGGAGAGGGGAATGCTCTTGTGTTGCATCCCAGTTTTTCCCAACCCTGTGTCTTTATGTTGCCTCAAGGAACTTGCAGTAGACATGGACCCCTCTTATTACTCATTAAAGTAGTAATACCGGTCACACCTCTCTTGTCGGGCACCCTCTGGACCTGATTGGTGCCAGCTGAGAGAATTTGCCTGACAACAGGAGGTCAGAATTTTCTAGCACATTACCAACACTTCCACTGCTCCCTGGGCTCTTGGAAGACTTTAGGGCAGCGGTTCCCAAACTTTTCGGCATCATGCCCCACTTTTGATTTTTTGAGAAACCTTAACGCCCCCTCCCCCCCTTCTTGACCATCATCCAACCCTCCTCTTAAAAAAATCAATTCATAATTTAAAATAAACACAAAATGTTATTTAAAATTAAAAATAAGCACAAATAGTTTTTCTTGGCCCCTTGCAGGTGCCTGGTGCAGCCCCAGCTGGCCAGCTACCTGAGCCCCAAGCCAGCTGCCAGAGCTGACCACAACAGCCGCCTACCCACTTGAGACCTGCGCTGCCAGAGCCACTCTCCTGAGCCTTGCACCACTGGGGCCGGCTACCCACCCGCCCGCCACCTCTCCACTGGCTGCCTGAGCCCCATGCTGCTGGGACCAGCTGCCTGCCCCAGCCACGGGACAGCTGCCCAAGCTGTCCACCTAAGCCCCATGCTGCTAGGGCCAGCAGCCTGGCTGCCATCCAGGGCCAGCCACCACCTCAAGCCGCCTGAACCCTGCGATGCCGCTGCCAGCTGCCCGAGCTGCCCATCCAAGCCCCTTGCTGCCAGAGCCAGCCGTCCACCTGTCATCCCAAGCCACCCGAGCCCCATGCTGCCGGGGCCAGCCACCAGCCCAAGCCACCTGAACCCTGTGATGCCGGGGCCAGCTGCCCAAGTACTGCAGTTCCCACAAGCCAGCCAGCCGCCTGAGCCCCGCAAACCCCGTGAGCTGCCCACACAAGCCGCTCCCATCCCACAAAGCCAGGCACCACCAGCCCCTGCTCTTACCTCATCCCCCTCACCCGAGCCAGGCATCCCCAGCCTCCCATCTAATCCCATCCTCCTCCTAACCCCCCACAACCCACACTCTCTCACCTTTGCAGGAGGCAGCTAGCTCCACATGGGTCTTTGCCGAGTGCCTACTTTTTAAAGCGGCTGCACCAGGTCACCCGTGTAAAATGGCAGGGGCTGAGAGCCGAAAGCAAAGGCCAGCTCTTTCTTCAGGTGGGGGGGATGATGGGGGGGGGACTGGGTTGCCTCATGGCTCCCCCCCAGAATTTCTTCATGCACCCCGGTTTGGGAAACCATGCTGTAGGAGTAAATTACAGCTAAATAACCGTCCAGAGCACTGAGAGCCAGGACTGGTGGCTGTGAAGAAAGTTTATGGGAACATGGGAAACTTGTTCACATCCATGATAAATGAAAATCCAGCTAACTAAAATCATGCTGGATTATGGACTTTACTGGGTGAGACAGTTCCAGATTAGAGAGGTTCAACCCGTAATATGGAAAGGGTGATCTCTGTTAGTTACTGTGCTGCTCTGTAACTCCAGTTTCACGTATCAGTGAGAGTTTCCAAGAATGTTTGTGACCATTTGAAAATTCTTGGATGTCTGCTTGTATTTCATAGAGCCTTCCCTTTCAGATATAAAATGAAGCCTTCTTCCCCTTCACGTGCCCCCTCCAAAAAAAAAAACCCCTCAGAAATGCTTAGGTATATTGTCACAATGATTATTGCATGATTTTGGTAGATTTTTTTTTCCCCCTCATCTGCACAATTTTTAGGGTTTTCTTAGACAGTACTTTCTGAATGACTGAACTTTTTATAGAAGCAGTGAGAGGTTTCTGTATTCCATGCAGATCAAAAAGTGGCTGAAGTTGGGTTTTCTTTTTTGTTTGTTTGTTTTTTTTTAAGAAAAGGAAAAACAAGCTGACTTCCAGCCATTGTGCAGTGTATGGTATGTAACTTCTGAATCTCCAGAGCTAGGATGTCTGAACTTTTTTAATTAAGAAAGCTAGAAATGATGCTGAGATGTCTTTGTATTTTCTGGGAATTATTGTGTAACTCCTCTGAATACCCCATTTAGAGTGGAATGGAGAAGAAAGAATTAAATAACTCCTGTCAAAGAGAGCAATTTTTTAATTGTCTAGCTATCTTGCTAGAGATGTCTGTTAACAGAGGTGTCACACCTTCTATTAGGAGCCTCACATGAGTGCTTTGAAAAGATTGGTATAATTTACACTTTTTATTTGATAGACTACAGTTAAAAGTTTCTTTAACTTCACTGACAGGACTGAATCTTGTATCAGAAATGCTGGAAGATATGGTGATGAGATATGTAATAATTTCTTAGAAGAATCTTGTGATCTCTTGATATTTTTAGGACATGATTCTAGTATTCTTTTTCATGTTGAATAGCATCTTCAGGAATGAATTCATGCTTAATGCTGAGTTGGGATAATTTGCTAACTTGTATGAGTAAGGGGGGCACCTTTGAATGTGACAGTTATGGAATTTGATTTTTTTAAATGTATCCTTGACCTTCACATGCATATTGAAACTGATGCAGGAAGAAAAAAGATCAGGGAAGCCTTTTCATTCACACAAGAACTTGAAGCTAAACAAATTCACACTAGAAATATGCCCCATATTTTTAACAGTGGGGGATAAACAATTTCCTAAGGATAAGGAGGAGTCTCCATTTCTTGAAGTATTTTTAAGTCAAGATGGGATGTCTTTCTAAAAGATGCGGTAAACTCTTTCAGATGCGACAGCCCTGGGACCAGGAGGTTGCTGGATATTCAAATATTCTGGATAACAAAGAGGTTTACCTAGTAATGTGTAATACTAAAGAAAAACAATATTAGATATTAAGAAACAAACAAAAATGTATTCAGTGTACTTTATTTACCAATAACAATAGTATTGAGCACTGTAAACTTACACTGTATTTGCTGTATTTATTTGTATTTACTTTGATTATACTGTACTTATAGAAAACATAACTAAAATTTACTTATGATTAAAATGCTGGAAATGAAAGAGTTTCCTATATGTATTATCACTGAAACGAAGTTATGGACTCTATACAGATGCTATGGAGAAAGTGAATATATGGATATCTATGAATATGAAAGTGAATATCTATGGATGCTGTGGAGAAAGTAAATATAGAAAAATTATTTACCTTTTCCCATAATGCAAGAACTAGGGGACACCAAATGAAATTGATGGGTAGTAGGTTCAAAACTAATAAAAGGAAATTTTTCTTCACACAGCGCACAGTCAACCTGTGGAACTCCTTGCTGGAGGAGGCTGTGAAGGCCAGGACTCTATTAGGGTTTAAAAAAGAGCTCGATAAATTTTTGCAGGTTAGGTCCATAAATGGCTATTAGCCAGGGGTAAAGTATGGTGCCCTAGCCTTCAGTACAAGGGCAGGAGATGGATGGCAGGAGATAAATCACTTGATCATTGTCTTCTGTTCTCCTTCTCTGGGGCACCTGGCATTGGCCACTGTCGGCAGACGGGATACTGGGCTGGATGGACCTTTGGTCTGACCCAGTATGGCCATTCTTATGTTCTTATGCTATTGGTGAAGTTACGTGCCTTATGTAGTTGCAGGAGGCCGGACTGGACAAGTTTAATAAGACCTTCAGCTTTTACAATATATGGATAATTATGATCCCAGTTATCCAAACTTCCAACTGTGGGTTTTACTGGACAATCAAATTGATCAAAAGTAAGGTTGGAAGATTACAAAATGGAGATAACTGCAGGTTGCAACTCTCAGATACATGTCTCTCTCATCCGGCACCATCTATGGTCATGGTTGTTTGAGGATGAGAGAGAGTACTGGGCTGGGGTTGGGGCCAGTACAAGAGCCACCTGGCTGCCCCACAGCAGCTGCAGGACGTGGGCTGGAGCCCAGGCTGGAGCTGAAGTCCCGGGGAGGGGAGGCTGGGGCTGCAGCTTCCCCGTGAGTGCAGGGCTGTCTGGCACCAGAAGCACTGGATCTACCCTGGGGCAGCAGATTCTCTTGTTTGGGACCGCTTGGGTCCTGACCATGCTGGACAAGGGAGGTGCAACCTGTAGTTGGAAGCTTGACCTATTGTTAAGGTTGGTTGATACTTCCTGTTGCAAGACCCATTTTCACTTGTTTATAATTTTGCGACACTGCAATTGTTCATTTTGAAATGGCCCTTGTGAGAAGTCTGTCTGAAGAGGAACTTGTTAGAACGTTTTTATCCAAAACACTTGTTTTGTTTCTGAGAACAAGGCTAAGGGAAATGCCTTATTTTGCTTATTAAAAAAAAAACAAAACCCGTGGATGTCCTTTTCTCTGAAAAGCTCAAGTTGCCGCCATGCTTTAGAGCAAGGACTCTAAATTTGCAGGAGGTTGATCTTTGTGACAGGGATATGCCTTGTGCTAAAACCGTCCAAATCTAAGTTATGAGCTTTTGAAAAATCGCAGTTCACACGCACGCTGTCAAGATATGCTGGAGTGTTACAGCTAATATCTTGGAAGATTCTGTACTTGCTGAGTGTGCTTGGTCCTCTCCCAGCTTCTAGTGTTGACCAGACTCTGTATGTACCAGCCCACCTCCCCACCATCCCCTCTGAGAGTAATGGACTATGGTCCAGCCAAAACTGTACTCCCCTTGTAATGGCTGATCCAGATCAGGGTGGAGCTGGACACAGGATGAAGCCCATCTCTCCTGTGCTCTCAGTGATACTTAACTGCTGCTGGCACCCAGGTAGTGTGGAGGAGGGAGCTGTCTGATTCAAATGAAGAAGAAACAAAAAAAAACCAGCCTGGGGGAAGAAAACACGTAGATTGGGACAAGGAGATTGTTGGAACTCGGAGCTGGAGATTAGGGGAGTTGAATCTGTGAGGTAAATTAATTCTGGTATCACCTACCATTTGAGTGCTTGACTTTGCTAGCATAATAACTTTTTTTTAATGAAGGTTTTGGGGTGTAATTTGAAATTATTGTCTAGTACCCTTAGATGTGCCACTGTATGGACGACAAATGAATAGTCTTTATTTTGGCACTCAGTAGTCAATTCCCAACTAAGGACTGCAGTATGTGACTCAGGCTATGTGTAGACTGCACGTGCTATTTTGGGTTACAGACATATCCCGAAATAGCAACCCTGTGGCTTTGCCCCATGCTCAGAATAGCACAGCTATTTCAAGCATGGTATTCCGATTCTGCTACCCTGCGTCATGAGATGGGTAATGGAACCTTCAAAATAGACCTTTATTTTGAACTTCAGTATCATTTGGACATCACCAAATTCAGAATAAAGTATTTCAAAATAATTGGGCAATTTGCACGACTCAAATTGCATAAATTATTTCAAGATAGACATGCAGTTTAGACATAGCCTCAGTGACTTCTGTGGGGTTATGGATTTTAGTTAACAATAGACTTTGAAGCTAGTGAGGCAGATTCTCAGCTGGTGTACTTTGTCAGAGGTTTGCTTAAGTAAGTGGCAGTTGACTCATCAGCTGAGGATCTGCCCTTATGTTTGCGAGAGCCATGTATTTGTTTTCAAATCACACTGGAGTCCTAGATTTATCTGAAGTTACTTGGTTTTTATTTAAACAAATAAAAATAACTTAACTGCCTCAACTGACATGCTTGTTGGAGGTGATGAAGCAAAAATTCACTTAATATGTTGAGATTTAAATGGTTTTATACAGATAATTATAGTCTTGCTGCTACCGGGTAACAAAACTGAACAGAATAATTTGCAGTGGACACTCATATTGAAACCATGTATGCTCCTGAATATTAAAGGATCCTAAAAGACTACTGGGCATGCAGTTAAGAATTTCGTTTTCTCAGCTGCATAGTTCATGCTGTTAATACTATCTCTTTTTAATTTCAGAACAATAAATCTAAACAATAATTTACTGCAACAAGTGCTAGAAAGAAAACATGAAGTACTATGTATCTTGACAGAAAAGATAGTAACAACGCAAAAGTGTGTCGTGTCTGAACATATTCAGACAGAAGAAAAATTTGGTGGTGTGGTGGGATTCAGCACAAAAATTGTAAAGGTAAAAAGAAAAACAAAGAACCCTCCAACCATGCAGCTCGCACAAGCATTTCTTCAGCATTATTAGATTTCTTCAGAACCTCTGTTATCATATTAAAAATCACGAACTGAAGAAGGTTGTACTACTTTTCGTCATGATTTTGGACAACCAGTACTATAATTGACCTTATCATGCCCATGATTTAATAATTAGCCTAATAGACGTGTTCCTTCTCTAACTGCTAGAACTAAGCCTATAACTATTCAATGAGCAAGTTATCCCCTTAATTTAGCCGCTTTTCTCAAAGAATGTTCAGAGACCCGATCAATTTCTTCATATGTATAGTCATTTTCTAATGTATTTGGCAATTTTTGTCAATATTTTAAACTGTATCCATTGCAAATAGTCCTCCACACGTATTCAATACATCAGTTTGATTCTGATGGATCAGTAGAGTTCCCAAGTTGGATGAGAGTCCAAGCTCTTGTGGTGTGAATCTGGAACCTGTTTTCCATGAATGCTCTTGACATGTGATTGGGATTTGTGACCATTCATGCCCATAACATAAGATCACACAAATATTAAAAGAAACTGCACATTGAAGTGCTACGAGCACAGCTGAAGCCAGTGCATTTAAAAATGTGACACTGGAAATTTACCACTAATGTCTTCTAAGAGCCAGAAACACTGGGTCAGACCAAAGGTCCATGTAGCCCAGTATCCTGTCTTCCGGCAGCGGCAGCGGCCAGAGGGAGTGGACAGAACAGGTCATCATCAGCTGATCCCTCCTGTCACCCATTCCCAGATCCAACAAACGAAGGCTCGAGATGCCCTTCCTGCCCATCCAAATCTAATAGGTGGTGTTACACTGAAATTCCTTTTGTGTGCAAGCTGCTCTGCGGTTGACTCAAATAAACAGCAATGAATGTGTCCCTCAGGTTTCCGTGAGCGAGAATGGGAATGTAAGGAAAGATTCTAATGTGGTGTTAGAGATCCCTGCTCCCACCACCATTGCCTGTGGGGTAACTGAACTGTACATAAAGCGTGATGGTCAGTTTGGTAAGTATGATGCCTACTTTCTTTTCATGTAGCTCTGATACGGACAGGAGCTCCTTTCTAAGTAAAGCCTTTCATTCACATTCAGGCTTACAGCTCCTGGGTCTTCATTGCCCTGCATCTTGCATAACTATTTATATCAGTGCAAAGAGTGAGAATGCTGATACTTTTGATTTAGTAGCATGTTATACACTCTTCACACCTCACTTTTCACTCATATAAATAACTACATGAGATGCAGGTCAGTTAGCTCCAGAATATGTTACAGTCAGTCAAAGTATTGCCTGTTGGTATAACATTCTATTAGAAAAAAAATAATGAAGAAATAAAGTGTGAGGCTGGTCATTCGTGAACGTTTCCAACTTACATTCAGGTTGGCTCAGAAAAATTATTTTAGAAGTGTCCTTGCCATGGTTGTCTCTTGGTCACTCCAGATCCCACTTGCTTAGATGACAAGTAAAAGCACTTTGTGGTTGAGGGTTTCACTTTGGCTTGCTGGGTTTGTTATTTGATAACTCCCTGCTTTGGGCATTCCATCTAGACTCGTCCTCCTTGTGGATTGTTGTTAGAAATCCCAGGTCCACGTGAGATGACTGAGGATAATGTGCCAGAAGAAAAGAAGCTGCGTTGAGGTGTGCAGGGCAGTCGGTTAGAACTAAACTCAAGTGCACCCAAGATGAACTGCAGAAGTCATTTAGATGCAATTGAGACGCAAACCTAGAATGCTTTTTATTTGGGTCTGTTACAGGTGGTGATGGCCAGCTGGACTCTAAACTGACTTTTGAATCTCCTCATGAGCTTGTAGGGCTGGCAGCAATTTAAAAATATTGTTTGTAAACAAAAAGTATTTGACCTAAAGCAGTGGAGACTTGAACCAGAAAATTCCCCTGATGCCATGCGTTTTATAGTTACTTTTCAGGCACCAGCTACATTTCCAAGTTAACTCCACTGTTTGCTGAATCAGATGCTAATAAGGCATTAGGCTAATGATGTGTATTAAACATTATTTAGTAAGAGTTTGTAGCTGGGAATCTTTCCAGGGCATAGCCTGTGTTCTGGCAGCTGGTTAGCATGTGCCTAGCCTCATGTTGTCTCTGTCTTCATTGCTGCCTGACCCTATTTTCATTTTAATTATATAGTTTTTCAGTCTTCACAAACACCATATGTCTCAAGTTGCCTTTATTTGTTGGGCCTCATAAACAACATATGTCTAGAGTTTTTTTTTTTTATATATTTTTTTTAATTTATCCCTCCCCTTCTTTTCTGTGGGCTGGGAAATGAGTGCAATTAATAGCAGAGTAAGATACTCTTCAGCAAGAGTAAGAGTGGACCTTAGATTGCAAGATCTTTTGGCAGGAATTAAGCACCTTGTTAGAAATATGAGAATTGCCATTCTGGGTAAGACCAGTGTCCCTCTACTCCAGTGTTCCACCTTGGACAATGCCCAATATCAGCTGTTCCAGAGGAAGATTGAAGGAGCCCCATAATGGATAATTCTGGAATAACCACTATATGAGTTTTTGTTTTGTTTTGGTTTTTTTTTCCTCACTCCTGTTCATGGTTGGCTTATGGTCTAAGGCACAAGAGTTTATAACCCATATGGATAGCCAGATATAGATATAAAGTATATCCTCTCTAATATGACTATGGAGGACCTGAGCTATAAAAATGACTCTTCCTTTTCTGAATCCTTCTGAACCCTTTATCACGGTGATTTTTTGAGTCTTTTGTTCCATGGGTTAGTTATGCACTGGATATAAAAATATTCCCCTTTGAAGGGTTTAATGTTTTCCCTTTTACTTTCATTAGGTCCCGCTGTTATTGTATGAGAGAGGATAAATAGAAGCACCTGGCTGATTTGCTTTGTACCATTCATTGTTTTGTGTCTCTTTGACAAGTCTTGTTTTCAGTCTCTCTGTCTCTCATCATTTTCATTACCTATCTCTGGATCGCTTGTGTTTCTACCCAGGTGTTTGAGATAAGGTGACAAGCACTGATCACCACGCTCTAGGAGAGGATGCACCATTGTTTTTTTTGTATAATGGCACTATGATACTTTGCCTTTCTAATCCTCCAGTCTGTCCCCACCCCCTCTGTAGGTTATGCAGACTTAATGTGCTATAGAAATAATGAACAGTAGTAACAGTACACGCCTTCATAGGGTTGTATTTGCTTTTGAATCAAACTCTGTTACGAGATTTGACTGTTGTGACTTCCTTACTTGCTGTCCTATGGTGCTGCATGTCTGTATATCAGTCACTGGCCTCATTCTCCTAGAAAAGTCAGCTTTTTTTTTTAATGATATCGTCTCTCTTCAGGGGTGTGTGTAAATCATGTTAACAGTAATGGAAGTAACTCGCACATTGCGACAAGACTATACTTCTTAGATGGTAATGCCTTGACCATTGCCCTTGCTGAGAAATGCTTTTATTTGTTTTCATCTCTTTCTGCTCCTCTATAACTTGCTTTCCTCTGTAAGATGTTTTTCAGATGACAGCGGCTTTGAGTGGGTGCTTTTATCCCTCTTTCTTGTAGCAGTGATTTCGTTTCTTCCTTGCCCTGTGAAATGTTTCTTTCCTTTTGGACTTTCTTCTCCTTTTTCATGTATTATTTTAAGATTAACTTCCGTTTCTTTTAGTCTATGTACCCATTCTTTGCTACGGAATGCCATGGATAGGCTACGGTCTGGAATTTTCTTTTTTGGGCCATTTAACTTTGTTGTAACATAAAGGGCCTTGGATTATTTAATATATATTACTTTTTTGGTCATGGTCTAGTGCAGTGTTGACCAGCTGGTTGGAGATGAAGAGCCAAAATAGTGATGGATTGCATGCAAAGAACCAAGTCTTATAGATCAGTATATATAATACATGGCTCAATGCCCTCTCCCTCTTCTAGAGCCAGGCACCCCCAGACCACTCCCCAGCTCTAAATGAATGCCCTTTCCCTCCCCAAGAGCCAGGTACCCTCCCGCCTACTCTAATTCGATGCTGGTGACTCACTGGAGCTGCTGGCACCATGCACTTCTCCCAGCAAGTGGTGGGGTAGGCGGGTGGGCGCGTGGAGCAGCGACAGCATTCCCAGCATGTGGCTCTGAGGAGCAGCTGCATTTAATTGCTCAAAGAGCCACAGGTTGACCACCCCTTGTCTGATGGTCTGTGCATGAGTCTGGAGGCTACAGACTTGTACATCCTAATCCTGACTCTGGCAGGGCCTCCCTTTGGGCCCCTAATCTCTGCCTTGGTTTCCCTGTCTGTAAAATGAAACTTGGCTGGTTCACAGGGTAGTTACCATTTGTGAACACATGCAAACCTGAACAGCGTTGGGTAGTTAGTAATCTGTTACTAGCAATGGTCTTGTGTATAAGGAGCCCGATTATGACCTAAGAATTGAATGGAGAAGGGATCCTTGGCATACACGTATGTTCCTTTTCCTTCACCAAAGAATGGATTGATGCCTTCTGTGGCACTATTCCATTCTCCTTTCCAGTACCCCACCCAGAAATCTGGGGACAGGGGAGCGGCAGCCCCACATGGGATAGAACAGAAGGATACGCGTTATCCCATCACAGGCCTGTACACAGGAATTTCTCGGGCGGGTGTCCGCACGTGTTTTTGTACATATGGACTTTCTCCCACCATGCTCAGCTTGTCAGCTGGCCCTGCCCCACCAGCCGCTTTTGCTCCCCTCCAGAGCCCTCCACCCTGCTCATGCTGAACCCCCACGCTGCAATGCTGCAGCCTCCCCAAACACCCCATCCCTGCTCAGCCCGAACGCCTCCCACTCCCTGCTTGTGCCAAAACGACCCCCATTAGGACGGGAGGCAGGGGTGGAGCACCATGTGGAGTGGCATAGGGGTGAGGGAGGCTGCAGGGAGGTGATCCCCTGTGGCGGCTGCTGCCATCTGCCATCCTCTGCCCCAAGTAATCCCTGGCCAGGCTGGTCGGGGAGGGGGCCAGGTTGGGGGCAGAGCAGGGAAAGGGAGGAGCAGCCCATGGAAGGGGTGCATTCACTGCTCTTGTTCCCCCCGTGTGCAGGCCTGCATCATGAATCCATAGAGACTAGACAGGAAACATAATGCAGATTGCAGCTGTATTTCCTTTCAATCAGTCTCTTCTGCACTGTGGATGTCTCCCTTGAAGTGCAGTCCTGGAAACGTCCAAAGCCAGAGGAAAACCCTAGCAGTGTGAGACTAGGAGCCATGCAGCCACTGAACTGGCATGGACCTGGTCTCCGGCTGATGGTGCCCATGGAGTTTTTCTGCTCTGTAGCTCTTTCACATCAGTTTTCTGAAGGAAGGGGTGATCTGGGCCACTGTCTATAACGTAGTCCTGTGAGAAATATATAGATGCTTCTCTTGCAGATAGCATGCATGTTTTCGGTGTCCACAAGGAGCACTGTGGGTCTAATTTAGCAGATTACTGAACAGATTAGCAAATGAACCCACAAAATTTTGTCTCAAGTTTTGGCGTTAGTACCTGGCTCCATTTATATGAAGGCAGCTGTGGGTTCAGAACATGCAACAACTTAGAATGTACATTAATTCATGTGTCCAGTGACTGGGTTTTTTCTATATGCAAGAAATCAGATACATTGAAGCACACGTACTCAAAAAAGCTAATGTCTCCACTGAAAGAAGTAGTAGTATTTGATTCTGTACTCATGTGGTTTTTTTAATTATTCACTTGTTTCTAATTACAGAATTCTGCCTTCTAAATGAGCAAGAAGGAGGTTTTGAAAGGGAAGACACAGAAGGCTCCTCTTATCCATGTTCTTTACCGTTTAGAGACCCTTCCTTTCTATATCAGCCAGATGCTGTAGATAATGAAAGGCGCTCTGGAGACAGAAGCATCATTCCCAGCAATGTTTCCTTAAGTGTACTGAAACAAGGTATTACCAGAAATGCTTTATTTGATTACACTACAGACAGTTCAGTAAGAGAGAAGGAGGAAGTGTTCTTGCAAAATAGTGCAGTACCTAGAAATTATGCTGTCCTGTTTTAATAGCCACTAGAAATATCTTGGTAAATACTTGTTGGGGGGAGCAGTGGAAAAGAAGATGCACTCCTGAAAGGAGTAGGAGTGAATTGTGTATCTCTTAGGGGCATATTGTTACCATTTGTCATTAATGTAATCTTATGCCATTTTGATTTTGCATCATTTTTGTTATATCCCTGTTACAGTGCACAGGATTAATGGTGATTTATATTAGCATTGAAAAATGTCCACTGAGAATATTTGATGTGAAAACAAACTCTTAGCAAAGCTTCTCAGGAAAAGCTATTTGACATCTCCAGAAATACAAAGCTGTTTTTATCTTCCTGAGTTTATCTTTGAGTTTTGAGAACCCTGTAGGAAATCAAAGTTGAACACTAGAGCTAAACTCCAATCTGAAGCAAATGGCAGTGTGAAAGAGACATTGGTAAGTTGATGTAAGTGGTTAGGGAGTGGAAGGCTAGGGTTGTACTAAGAAAAACAGCAAATAAGAAGGGCTAAGATTATATAAAATAAAGGAGACGCCATCTTGATATTACCTTCTATCAGTTCCAACTCTAGTCATGCCTTAACATCCACTTCCACATGCTTAGGTGTAATTGCCTAGTTATGTCACCTCTGAATTTGGCCCCAAATTCACAGATTAGTTAATAAATTATCATGTCAAAATAGCCATTTCTAGTACTAGAAAGATTCTTATTCTTTAGCGTAGAACGGCTTAAAAGACATGAATTTATCTCTTTGTGGGGATAAAAAAAGTTTTGCAAAGGACTCTTGGTTGCACTGTTCTTAATATCTTCTTTGTGTTACTTAAAGAAACAAAATGCCAATTATTTATTTGATTAATCTACCCAATTTATTGAAATAGTTATAATAACTCTTAGTTGGAATGATTTGGGAGCAGGTGTTCCATCCACCCCCCTTTTCCCATTACACGTATAATTTGTATCATATGTAGAGACAGTACTTTATAGCAAAATTGTTTTTCAACATCTTAGAATTATGGCTGTGAAATACATACTTTAAAGATCACGTTTGTTTGACAAGCATGACGTAGTGATATGGCTTCAAAAGTAGTATCAGACGTTCTAAAGGATGAAGAAAATCCAGTCCTTAAAGTTCTGTTGTTCACTGGAACTCAGTGTTGGAATATTGATAATTTATTATTCATAAAATATCTTGGCTTAATGCCACATTACATTGCAGGAAAGTGAATCTAATGAACTGTAGTTGAGTTTGAAACTATATAGTGCAATAGAATAAATTTTATTTAAAACCTAAAGAGATCTTCTTGTAGCTAATTAAAACATGTTTTTAGTCAAAGGAGAAGGATGTGCAAATAATGTAACACCGATTGTGAATTATATGAGGACAAGAAGAAATACTGTTACTGTCTTAGTTTTTAATTCTAAGTACGAACAGTACAATCAACTCTAATTATTAATGACCTTTTACCATAACATAAAGCAGTTCAGGTATAAAATATTCTGGTTGAGAAGTCAGACTACCTAGTAGAGTTATATACTTTAAAAGTTAATGTTCTGTTGGGAATCATAAATAGCTTTCATGTGAAATACAGCATAAAATCTTAAAAGTGAATGTTGATTCCTGTGAACAGTATTTATTTTCTTAATTTGCAAAGTCATTAGTAAAACCCACCTGTAACCAACTGTGCCCTAACATTTCATTATGAATTCTAGAGATTAGTGATGTAATTATAGCATTTTAATTGCCTTTACTGGCATTTGTAAGAGAGACAAGTTTAACATTGTGTTTCTTCCTTGGAAAGATCTGTTGCTGTTAGAGAGACAATTCCAACCCTTTGCGAAGCTTCCAGATGACAAGCGAGAAGCTTTATATAAAATACTCTGTGAACTCTTGCATCATGAAGAAATGGTGAATGCACTGGAGGAGGTGGTAAGATGACAGAACTGTATTCGTGTTTTAAAAAAAAAAATAGAGCTAATGCATCCCTCTATTCAAACTTTTCTTTTTATGAGCACTTTAACAAGCTTTGTTGACTTCTGTGGGAGGTCTAGTTTAAGACATGAGAACCTAATAACTTGTATCTTTTTCTCTTTGCAGTTAGACAGTATTTGCTCAGGAGATGAGCCAGATTTTATGGAAGCGAAGGAGTTGAAACCTCCACAGCAGCAACATATAACCGACTTCTTACAGCTGGTTGGGTACAGTTTACAGCATAAGCTGTTGCAGAAAGACCAACTCCATTATAAGGGTCTCTTCTCAGCTGCTTACATCCTTATCAGTGCAGTGGCAGGTAAAATGGAGACAGCTGCAGCTATTTCCCTTCAAAACAACTTCTTAGTGTACAGCAGGCATTTTTAGTTTGTTGAGAAAGGGCAACATCCGGGTAGCTTGAGTCCATGCATTGATTTCTGTTTTGGTCTTATAGGGCAGGACCTGGGCAGAGGCGAAAACATTTTGAGATTCAGGTTAAGAATTAGGTTCATACCCCCTTTGCTGCATGTTTTACGAGTAAAACGCAACACTTCCTGGAAATAATTTGACTCGAAGCCAAGTATTTTCATTTAATGTTGTTAATGAATTACTGTTCTCATTGTTCATCCGAACCCTTCCTATCAATGTTTCAGCATTGCACCGTAGGCACCGAGCGTGTGGCTTATGTTGTTGAAATACAAACCATATTTTATCAAAAAAGTTGAACATGTAGATCTGTAATTAGGGGGTTATTATGCTGCCACAGAAAAGAGGAAATTAAACATAAATGTAACTGAATGCCACCCTCACAATGAAACTGTCACTACAAGATTAATTAAAAGCCACCTGCTAATGTCTTCCTTTTTCATAAAAAATCTTGATTCTGTTACGGCACATGTTGTGAGGAGGTAAAGTCTGCTATTGGGTAAATATGTAGCAGTGCACAGTGGAAGGTCCATTTACATGGCACTGTGCATTGTAGCAGAATCTGGAAGATAAGGGGCACTGTGAAAGCATGACCCACATGCAGAGATTCAAAAGAAATTGAACAAAACAGAGACCAGTGATGTACTGACACTACTCAGACTCTTGTTAAAAGTAATGCACAGCTAATCAGGTGTGTTCTGGCTCTGGACATAAGATCTAGAGCTGACATTCATGTATACCTGAAGCTGTTCCAAAAAGCTGCTTTGTTGCTGATTCCCTTTGGGAATGGTGTGATATCCATGCAGTGGTATTGATTATAGAGTCTGGGTCTGATATTAATTTTGGGGCAGGGACCTTGTCTTCTTCTAGGCCAAATCCGCTGTCCAGCACCCAGACTTAACACCAGGCCTGGCGCTTGGACAGGCAGGAGACCCAGGGAGAGAAATTCTCCCACCAAGGCTGGAAAGCTTTTGGCACCGTTCCAAAGACTTCCGTGGCCTCCTGGCTCCAGCACTCTGCCAGCTTGCTTGTGCCCTGTGCCCACTCTGCTGCTGCTCAGGGAGCTCACGCAGAAGGGGTCTCTGCAACACCTGGGAAGAGTGCACAATTAATGCAGCTCCTAGCATCCTTTTTTCTCTCCACATAGACTCGCTCACAGGCTTCGCGGCCAGAGGGAGCCAGTGTGATCATCTAATCTCGCCTGCACTTCACAGGCCAGATCATCTCACCCACCACTCCTGTAATAGCCTCTCTCTGAGTTACCGACGTCCCCATGATTTGAGAACTTGAAGCTACAGCGAATACCCCATTTACATTAGTTTAGTCCTGCAAGACCCTTGTGCTGCAGAGGAAGGCGGAAAACCCCCAGGGTCTCAGGCAATCTGACCTGAGGGAAAATTCCTTCCCGACCCCCAACATTTGGTAACAGTGTGCAGGCGTGGCTTGTTCAGATATAGTCCTACAGTCTCCCTTTTAGCAACCCGCCTGCTTCAGGGGTCATCGGAAAGTGACGCTGCTCCTTTTAACATCTCCTTCCACAGAACTGCCTGACTGCACCCTGGCTCTGCTGCGTGCATGCTGCGATATGCACGTTGTCTCTGCCCTGTGTTGTGTGGTGAGTACTTCAAAAGGGAGTGGGCTGCCGTGGAGTTCAGCGTGTTGGTGCTAGTGGCCGTGAGGAGGTTGCACCTCTCATGAGACAGAGGTGAGGTCAGGCTGTGTTGCAGATTACATCCCTAGGCATCGATTAAGCCTAGTCACCATTTAGTCAAGCGTGGTCAAATGGCAAACAGTACAGCTAGTTAAAACCCAAACTGGGTTTCTTCCTTCCAACACCTTGTGGCATGTAGGAAAATACATAAAATGTGAAGCAAGAGAAAAAAGGTCCTTTGGATTGGGTGTCAAAGGTTACGATTTTACTGTCCTCAGTGACTAATTAGACCATTTCATCAAGCAAAAACTTACAGTGGGTGTCAGAAGCCGACGCAGTAAGCATCTCTTTGGGCACACCATGTTATGTAAGCTGGGGTAAGTTTTGAGTGCAGAAGCACTGAGCCTGCTTATTACAAGACTTTGGCTACGTCTACACGTGCACCCAACTTCGAAATAGCTTATTTCGATGTTGCGACATCGAAATAGGCTATTTCGATGAATAACGTCTACACGTCCTCCAGGGCTGGCAACGTCGATGTTCAACTTCGACGTTGCTCAGCCCAACATCGAAATAGGCACAGCGAGGGAACGTCTACACGGCAAAGTAGCACACATCGAAATAAGGGAGCCAGGCACAGCTGCAGACAGGGTCACGGGGCGGACTCAACAGCAAGCCGCTCCCTTAAAGGGCCCCTCCCAGACACACTTTCATTAAACAGTGCAAGATACACAGAGCCAACAACTAGTTGCAGACCCTGTATATGCAGCACGGACCCCCAGCTGCAGCAGCAGCAGCCAGAAGCCCTGGGCTAAGGGCTGCTGCCCACGGTGACCACAGAGCCCCGCAAGGGCTGGAGAGAGAGTATCTCTCAACCCCCCAGCTGATGGCCGCCATGGAGGACCCCACTATTTCGATGTTGCGGGACGCGGATCGTCTACACGTCCCTACTTCGATGTTGAACGTCGAAGTAGGGCGCTATTCCCATCCGCTCATGGGGTTAGCGACTTCGACGTCTCGCCGCCTAACGTCGATTTCAACTTCGAAATAGCGCCCAACACGTGTAGACGTGACGGGCGCTATTTCGAAGTTACTGCCGCTACTTCGAAGTAGCGTGCATGTGTAGACGCAGCCTTTAAGTTAGAAGGGGGAGGGGCGGGGAGAGGGATGGGTGGTGGTGATGTAAGTTGCTCCAGGTTCAGTTGGGTTCAGAGACAAAACCTTGGGGGAACTGTAGGCGGGCTTGTCAAGAACCAGGAAGAGAACTGATAGTCACTTGGGGGGAAGAGAAGCTGAATGGGTGGCTTGGAAGCTGACTGACTGGAACTCTTACACTGTAGCCAGGTTTGGGAAGGAGTCAGAGGCCTGTGGAGGAAAGAGTTGGATAGGCTGGAGTGCTCGTGGCAGTGCTCCTCTCTGTCCCACTATACAACCATGCATGTTGGAAGCCTGAGCTTCTGAACTTCTTTGGAAGTCCTCTAGCCAGCCAAAACAGTCACAGTGCCTGCTTGTTTGCCGGATCGTAGGGTTACGCTGAGAGTGGCCAGGAAAGAGGACGAGGATTCCATCCTTTCTGTCTGTTGGTGCAGTGGCAGTCTCTGAAGGGCCCAGGGATAAGGCGAACATATGGAAATAGCAGCCCCCACAGCAAGGACCCGAGCAAAGGCTTTGCTCAGCTGCTTTGTGGGAAAGGGATTGTAGTTCAAGCATGGCTTCCTTTTAACACCAACCCCAACTCTGAGTGTTGGGGCAAAATGAGCACCTCAGCTGCTGGTGCCAATCTGAGGTACCGTGGGTTTGATTTGGTATTTGCCAAGCACCCGAAACTCCCAGGGAAGCCATCAGGAGCAGCATGGAGTTCACTCCTTTGAAAGCCACGTTCACATTGTCTCAAATTGGGCACCAGAAACTGGTGTATGCTTCTGAGAAGTGTGAGCTTAAGTCTCCATTCAGTCTGAGTGTACCATGCTTACTAATCTCTACCTGAATGTATCTTTGGCAGCCAGACACTATTTTCTTGTGTCTCTTGAACCTGAGGTGCCTGCCTGCCAGCCACCGCCGCCGCCACCACCACCACACACACACCATTTTATTTTAGCAAGTAAAGTTTTATGTCAGAAGCAGCACTCGGTAAAAATTGCTTTAACATCTCTTTCTGTTCACATCAATACAGCCTAAAGTCGCTGCAGCTGATGGCTCGTTGACACTGAGATATCCTGCCCTGGCACCTCTTGCTGACGAAGGAAGATTTCACATAGTGCAAAGGCTGTTCAACCTATCAAACATTAATCTCGAAATTATGGAGTCTTCAATTAAAGCCACAACCATGAAAGAACCTAGCTTTTCCCCACTCATTCTTTATATTGCATTGTATGGATTTTATACCTTAGGTGGTGGGACCATCCCAGGAAAAAAGGAAAGCCCAGAATAAATAGCTACACCAATATGAGCTGAATTTGCAGTGCTATAGAACCCTGCTTATTTGCACTCACATGCCAGGGAGACAACTGCAAATCACTGGATCTTGGAACCAAGTGGGTGAATAAGTGAACATGAAAAATACAGGGATATTGAATCCCAGAACATTCTTTGTTGATTTAGGAGCCTCATCCTGCAGCGGCTCCTCAGGTATTACTCAGGATCAGGCTTTTATTTTTATTTTGTCAGTAATAAATTAGAGATTTATGGCAATACTCCATGTCTTTCGTTTACATTCCTAACACTAATTACTCTACAGCATCATAGCTGATCACTGTTTGTACAAAGTAGCAAGTTTCAGCAGCATACCGTGTTTAAATTGCACCCTAAAATTCCCTTAAAAATGTAATGCTCCCTTTTGATATGTATGTATGTGCGTGCTTCACCCTGGTTCAAGCACTTGTTATACCCTTCTGACCTCTTTAGTGTGGTGGGTTTTAAATAAAAGTGTTTATTCTCAGTGCATTACTTTTGTCATCCTTGATCCTAATTGGGTTTGTTTCTCATTGTGAGAAGATGTCTGTGCTCTGTACAGGCTGAGTAATTTTAAGTGCTGGTTTTAAAGACGTCAGTGAGAAGACAGAGGATGAGGTAATGTACAGTATGTATTAGCTCATAAAATGAACAAGGGGAGCGCTGTGCAGGTGTGTTTGGACAGGAAGAATGGGTCAGTGGTTGAGTGCTAGCCTGGGAGTAAGGAGTAAGTGGTGTTCTCGTCTGTCTTCCCTGTGGAAGAAAGGGGACTGGGTAGGGATCGTTGAATTGCAGAGGTAAATGCGTGTCATGTAGGTGGTGTAGCAGAGAAGGATTTGGTTTCTTTGACCATGGGATTCTCTTTCGTCAACAGGGATTGCTGGGAAGAGATGGGATCCACCTAACAAAGAGAGGAAAGAGCATCTTTGCGGGCAGGCTTGCAAACCTAGTGAGTAGGGCTTTAAACTAGGTTCATGGGGGGACAGTGACACAAGCCCTGAGGTAAGTGGGGAAGGAGGATGGAACAATCAAGTAGGTTTCCTGGGTGAAGAGAGAAAGTGGGCCAATCAGCCACTTCTCTAAGATGCTTGTACACTACTGCCAGAAGCCTAGGGAACAAACTGGAAGAATTAGAGGCCCTGGCACAGTCAAAGTAGTATGAGGTGGTTGGAATGACGGAGACTGGGTGGGACGATTCGCATAACTGGAGCACGGTCATGGAAGGTTATAAACTGTTTAGGAAGGACAGACGGGAGAAAAGGAGGAGGAGCTGTGCTCTGGGTGAGGGAGCAGTACGATTGCTCAGAGCTCCAGTATAAGGAGAGAAAATCCAGTTGAGTGTCTTTGGGTTAAGCTTAGAGGTGGAAGTAGCAGAGCTGATGTTGTAGTTGCTGTCTGCTGTACACCACCAGATCAGGGAGATGAGGTAGATGATTTCTTCAGACAGCAAAGTGAAGCTTCCACATCACAGGCCCTGGTTCTCAGGGGAGACTTTAATCATCCAGACATTTGTTGGGAGACCAATACAGCAGCACACAGACAATCCAGGAAGTTTTTGGAGGATGTTGGGGATAACTTCTTGGTACAAGTGCTGAAGGAACCGACCAGGGGCCATGCACAGCTTGACCTGCTGCTCACAAACAGGGAAGAACTAGTAAGAGAGAGAGAAGGGGTGGAAACCTGGGCTGCAGCGGCCATGAGATTGTAGATTTCAGGATCCGGACAAAAGGAAGAAGGGTGAGTAGTAACATACAGGCACTTGATTTCAAAAGAGCAGACTTCGACTGCCTGAGAGAACTGATGAGCAGGATCCCTTGGGAAAGGAAGATGAAGGGGAAAAGAGTTCAGTAAGATTTCTTTAAAATACTGCCAGTTCTCTTGAAGGCACAGGAGCAAACCATCCTGCTGCATAGTAAGAAATGCAAACATAGTAGGCAGCCAGCTTGGCTTAACCGGGAAATCTTTAGTCAACTTAAACACAAAAAGGATGCCTACAAGGAGGAGTATAAACATACAGATGGAGCATGCTGGGGAGTATTCAGGAAAGCGAAAGCACAATGGGAACTGCAGCTGGCGAGGGATGTGAAGGGTAACAAGAAGGGTTTCTATAGGCATGTTAACATTAATCAGGGAAGGTGTGGGGCCATTACTGAATGGAAGAGGTAACCTAGTGACAGACGTAAGAAAAGCTGAATTACTCAATGCTTTTTTTGCCTCAGTCTTCACAGACAAAGTCAGCTCCCACACTATGGTTCTAGACAATGCAGTATGGGAAGGTGGAGGGCAGCTATCAGTGGGGAAGGAACAAGTTCTGAGCTATCTAGAAAAACTACATATACACAAATCCATGGGTCTGGATTTAATGCACCCAAAGGTACTGAGGGAATTGGCAGATGTCATTGCTGAGCCTTTGGCCATTGTCTTTGAAGACTCTTGGGGATCCTGGATCACTGGAAAGAGGCAAATGTAGCACCCATCTTTAAAAAAAGGAAAGGATAACAATCCAGGGAACTATAGACCAGTCAGCCTTCCCTCAATCCCTGGGAAAATAATGGAGAGAAATCTCAAGGAATCCATTTTGGAGCACTTTGAAGAGAGGAAAGTGAGCAAAAGTAGCCAACATGGATTCACCAAGGGCAAGTCCTGCCTCACCAATTTGATTAGCTTCTATGATGAAGTAACAGGCTGTGTGGGCATGGGGAAGTCAGTGGATGTGGTATACCTTGACTTCAGCAAAGCTTTTGATACAGTCTTCTACAACCTTCTTGCCCCTAAGTTAAGGAAATATGGATTGGATCCTTGGACTATAAGATGGATAGAAAGCTGGCTTGACAGTTGGACCTAGTGGGTAGTGGTCGATGGCTCAATATCTGGATGGCAGTCAATTTCTAGTGGAGTGCCACAAGTCTTGGTTCTAGGCCCAGTGTTGTTCAACATCGGTATTAATGACCTGGATGAGGGACTGGATTGCACCCTCATCAAGTTTGCAGATGACACAAAACTAGGGGGAGAGGTAGATGTGTTGGAAGGTAGAGAGAGAATCCAAAGTGACCTGGATAAATTGGAGAATTGGGCTAAAAGAAATCTGTTGCAGTTCAACAAGAAGTGTAGAATCTCAAGCAGTTATAGGCTGGGGACCGACTGGCTAAGCAGCAGTACAGCAGATAGGGACCTAGGGGTTATGGTGGATGAAAGGCTGGATATGAGTAAACGGTGTGCCCTTGTAGCCAAGCTGGCTAACGGCATATTAGGGTGCATTAGGAGGAGGATTTCAAGCAGATCTAGAGAAGTGGTTGTTCCCCTCTATTAAGCACTGGTGTGGCCACATCTGGAATATTGTGTCCAGTTTTGGCCCCCCCCCCCAAATATAAAAAGGATGTGGATGTGCTGGAGCAGGTTCAGCGGAAGGCAACAAAAATGATTAAGGGGCTGGAGCACAAGACTGATGAGGAAAGGCTGAGGGATTTGGGTTTGTTTACTTTACAGAAGAGAAGACTTAAGGGTGATTTAATAGCAGCCTTCAACTTCCTGAAGGGGAGCTCTAAAGAGGAGGGTGAGAAACTGTTCTCAGTGGTGTCAGATGGCAGAACAAGGCGTAATGGTCTGAAGTTGAAGAGGGAGAGGTGTAGGTTGGATATTAGGAAAAACTATTTCAGCAGGAGGGTGGTGAAGCACTGGAATGTGTTGCCTAGAGAGGTGGTGGATTCTCCATCCTTCGATGTTTTTAAATCTTGGATTGCTAGGGTCCTGGCTGGGAAGACTTACTTGGGGTTGATCCTGCTTGAAGCAGGGGGTTGGACTAGATGACCTCCTGCGGTCCCTTCCAGCCCTGTGATTCTATGAGATTGGGTTTCAGTTTGCCAGCCAGTTCTTTGTGACCTTGAGCCCATCATTTAGGGCCAGACTCTCAAGGATGACTGGATGGACACCAGTGGGTTTAGAAGTTGAATTGCAGTGGTCTTTAGGTGCCTAACTGTGACTGTGGGCACCTAAACACCTGGGCCTCCAATCAGTCTCTAATCAGAAAAAATAGTACTGCCCTACTGCACATGATGCTCTGAGCATATAAACACTAATGATCATGAGGTGCTCAGCCACTTGGGTGTCAAAGGCCCCACCTTTTTACAAACAATGTCATTCACTCTAGTCATGTGTTTATTTGAAGTGCAAAAAGTGAAGTGGTAGAAATCCTTTTCATATTTGCTACTTCTGCTAAACACTGTTTGAAAGCTCTTTCAGTCTAACATTTGCTGTGAAAACAGTAGTCTGTCTCATTTTGTTTGCATTGTGTTTACACATTATGGATACAGAAATTCTTTTGGGCATCATAACATCACCCCACACATGAGCAGTTAGGAGAATGTTTGAGTCTGTGGCACTATTTACCATTTGACTGAAATCCAAGCTTTTAAATCATGTGGGATAAGCCTGTGTAATATGTTTTCCTTGGGTACTTCTGTGACAAGTTAAACAGATGGACTTTTGAGCGCTTTATTCCCCCTCTTTCCCTATCCCTTCCCTGGGCTTCAGAACCTGTGTGAGCTGTGGAGGCAATGTGCTGCTTACATAGCTACCTTTAGAGCACTGGCACAAGCCTTGCTAAACCAAATCTGAGGCCACAGCTGGGAAGCTGAGCCTGGTGGCTTAAATGGTGTGCAGGCAAATCTAGAGCGCAGAATGGTAAACAAGCTGCTCCACAGAGGAAGGAACGCTCTGCCCTCAGCTATGGGTGTTCAGAGATGTTCATAAACTTAATTCTATAATTCACCCTTAGGGAACCAATGTAATAGTACAACATACTCAGAATTGCTTGGGTAATGGAACAGGAAGGAAACTAGGCCCTTGTAGCAAGGATCGTGTGTGTCTAAGGGTCCTATTGGTAGTGGTTAGTTTCCACTGGCTGTGGGTACTCTTCACAGGAAGCTAAAGCAGAGGGCAGCACCAGAATTGAATCAACTTGTGTGGGCTTCTTCCTATACAGCCACTAAAGCTGAACTCAGTAAAGCAAGGGTTGGGGTGCAGTCTCTAAGTGATGCCAACCACAGACCCCAAACTGAGTGGAAATCAGTGGACTGGAAAGAAGAGACGTGATGGGATGTTTGTGTGATCATACTACTAGGCAAGGAACAGAAGTAACAGACTACAGCCAAAGTGAGCATGGGAAACTGTTTTATTTATTCAAATAGACTTTTGCTGTGTTATCCCAGATTGATAGTCCTGCCTGCTCTTTGGTGTTCCTCTTGATTCTAATTTATTTGTACATGTTTCTTCTGATTTATTGCCAGATAAATTATTTTTGTGCCTTGGTCTTTCTAATTTTGTCCCTATATAGTTATGTATCTTTCTTGTAACTGGACTTCATCCCACTTTTTAAAGATTTTGCTTTTTAGAGCATTGAAATCTCATTAAGCCAGGGTGGCCTGTCTTCCCATACTTACTATCTTTGCTGTGCAATGGGATAGGTTGCTCTTGAGCCCATAACATCTCTTTGAAAAACTGCCAACTCAACCAGTTTTCCCCATAAGACTGACAGGCCCTTACTTTCTAACTCCCACAGGGAAAACCTTCCAAGAGCCATGCATGCAAATATTAACTCAAATAGCTATGAGCAAGTACTGGAAGAGCTGGATTTATGTCTTAATACAAACTACTCTTCCCTTCTAACTACAGAAGTATTAACAGGCCCTTTCACCTTGAATGTGCTACTAGCGCTACAACTAGCTGTAGGACATAGTATTTAACTGTGGCATGCTGAGTACACTTCCCAGCCCTGAGGAAGAACTAAGTAGTTGGGAAACTTGTCTCAGCACCAGAAGTTAGTCCAACAAAAGAAATAACCTCACCTCACCTTGTTTCTTTATAATCCCAAAACACAAACTATACTTGAGGCAGGCAGTTTAAGTCCAAAACTCAGAAGCCACACAGAGACAACTGAGGGTTTAATACTGTTTCTTAGAGGAGACCAAGTACAGGGACTAATGCACCAGTGTTACCAAAACCCACACTGAAGCACCAGAACCAGCTGATAATTCTGTGAAACCCTGCTATGAGACAAAACAAGGAAGTACTGCAAATATAGACATTAGCAAGGTCTGGCCCAGGAAACTGAGAAAAGTGCCTGAAAAATCTTGACCAGACCTGCTCCTGGTAGAGGGCTGGGAAGAAGTTCCTTCACTAAGAAATTTTCAGTAGTTTTGTTGCAGAAGAAGCTGGAGTTGCATATATTAGGTCAAAATTCATTTCCAGCATAGACCATGCCTAACTGTGTAGATTTCCTTTGAGCATGGTGAGAAGGTTGATACAGTGATCATTTCATGAAAACGTACATGTGACAATGATTTGTCCTGTAAAGAGCACAAAAGCCAGGAGATCTGTCAAAACAATATTTAGGTGGGAAAATGTTCCTATGGACCTATTTCAAAGGAATAGCATGATTTTCCAAAAAAAAACTACATTGGGGATTATATAACTCCACAAAGTGCACATGGATATCCAAGGGTATTTCTCTACCCTAGCTGTTTTTAAATTTATAAACATAGAACATAATGGTGGGATGAGTCTTAAGATAATTACATTTTAGAACACTGCCTTCTGGACTCCCAGAGAATTTTGGATCAGCCATGTCTAAAACGAGTTTCTCATATAATTTGCAGGGGAAGTGTTGAGACAAACATTAGAACCACTGACAATATCTGTTTGAAGAAATAGGTTCAAGATGTTTCTGTAAAACTGGAAGTATTAGAGGGGTAGCCATGTTAGTCTGTAAGGTGCTACAGGGACTTGCTCGTGAAGATACAGACTAACATATTTTGGAGCATATGCCTTTGTGGGCAAAGAGACGCTTCTTCACAGGCATGAGTTGGGGTGGGGGATTAAGTCCTCTTCTGAAACCCCCTTACTCAGGCATCTGACAAAGTGAGTCTTTGCCCACGAAAGCTTAGGCTCCAAAATACGTTAGTCTATAAGGTGCCCACAGGACTTTTGTAGAACTGGAGACACTCTTACATCTGGCCCTTTTCTCTTCCTGTTTCTGAGAATGGTAACATACTTCTGGAATGAATGTTAACACAGATTTTCAGTAACTAAGGCAAACACAGAGATGGAGTAGTTTATGGCTCAATCTTGCAATCTAGTCCATATGAAAGACCACATGACTTAAATGGCACTCTGCCCATTCACTCCCCCACCACCTCCCACAGATGGTACTGACCAGGTCACAGATCCAGGACTTTGGTTTGTAAGATGCCTACAAGATTGCTGTACCAGAATTTTAAGGTATGTTAATTATGAGCATTGGTTGACAGCCCACTTGCAACACCAGAAGAATTTCTGAATTCAAGAGCATAAGATGGCTCTACTTAAGAATTTATTGAGGTTGGATCTAATCTTTTTAACTTTACTATTTGGTTAATCACACTACAGCTATCATCATACAAAAGACTACTTTTTTCCCCAATATTAAATCTTTATTTTATGATATACAAAAATATTTTGTTGTGATTAACTTAATTTCACATTTGTACATTAAAATTTTTATGCTGGAGTATGCATGACATGAAAAATTTAACTGCGTAAAAGACAACATGTTGGGGGATATCTTAGAATACAAAATGATTAAAAACACAGTCCAACATGTTAGCTGATTTTATCTATGTGAAGATATACTAAGAGGTTCCATTTGTAGGACCTGTTCCATAATATGTTTCTTAGGCAACAGGTTAGTTGATAAGTGATTTTTCACAGTCTATCGAAAATATAACTCAGTTTGTTAATGTGGCAACAAGATTTTTAGTTTTGTTTTTTGCACTGCTGAGTTCTGCATACAGCAGGAGAACAATTTTTAAAACTCACAAGTACCAAGTCCTGTTTTAAAATTTAATATTACACAAAAAGCATGCATGTTAATATCCAAAATAAAAGCCACTTGTGAAAACACACAAGGTAAATAAAATCTTAATGTGACATTTAATATAAACCAAGAGCTTTACCACAATCTTGAATTTCTATGCACAATCCTTGACAAAGAAAAGCCAGATTTTAAACTCCTTCAATAATGATGGTTCCACTTACTGTACCACAATATAGAAAAACCACTATTCATAGGAAGTGTAAGATTTGTGGGAGAAGGGTATACTCAACATGCATTTTAAAAAGTCAAGAACAAGTACATGGAAATAATATTTCATACGTCATGAACACACTGACTTACTAGACTGAGTTTTGAAACAGACAGCTGGGTTCTGGAGAAAGCTTTATTATTCTTCATATTCCTGAAGTGCGCCCATTAGGTATCTGATGGAGCAATATTTAGGTCAGCCTTGGAGGAGCCCAACTATAATTTCCTTGAACCTGTATAATATATTTTTGCTTTTTTTTTTAAATTGAGTCTAGGAGAACGTGTCCCCTTACCACTTTCTCTCTTTCATGCTTAAGAACAGGGTAGAACTCCCTATGGTACCCAACCTAACGTTAGCAGCAAAAGAAGAGGAATCCATGCCCTCCTCAGCATGAAAGTTAAAAATTGTGAATACCAAAAATCTTAGGCTGCGTCTAGATTGTCTGGCTGCCAGCAGCATGATGCAAATGAAGGCTCACAAAATTGCAAATGGCTGCTCATTGCATAATCACAGAAGAAATCAAGCCACATAAACATAGTTCTTCCAGCAAAATCTCTGGCACCAGCCCCTTATCCCATTCTGGCGCCCTATTCATGAGACCACATTATCTTTGCTGTAGCTGAAGAATAGCAAAAGTAACTCACACACAAACTTTAAAATGGATGCCCAGCCAGCCATTTTTCATATTTGCACAACCATCCTGGAAACCTAGGACAGCCAGGGAGCTGACAGAACTGCCACACTGCTGGGCAAAGTGGGGAGGCCCTGGCTGTGTGCTCCCAGAAAGGGCAGGGGGGCAGAAAGACGTCAGCACCAGCCAGCCCTTAATGCTTACTAAAGCATGCTGTGTGGGGTTCCAGTGGAGATTTACAGAGTCCCAGGTCCCAGCTGCCACCACTGCCACAGTAGCAACAGCAGAGGCCAGATGCCCTGAGCCCTTTTGAATCATCAGGACCCAAGGCAATTGCCTCCCTCCTCCACACCCCTTTCAGTGGGCCTGAGGGCAGCTCCTGAGTGCTCAGCAGCAGGCAATTTGTACAATAAAACATTCTGATGTTTGATTTTTTTTTAAAAGACAAAATGAGGATAGATGCAGGGAGCAGGAAAAAAGTAGGTCAAATTTTGAGCCTACACAAGCTTTGACAGTGTCTATAAGTAGAGAAATTCAAATTTAAGATTGACTTGACGTCCTGTTCCACACAATTCTTGCACCTCAATGCACATGCAGTAATTCTGATCACAGAACACTGCACAAGGGAAAAAATACTGTTGCCCAGAATGAGTTTCCTTGCCTGTGCCAATTTGTGAAATTGTTCAGTAGGTATAAAATAAAATATGAGACTGATCATTTTATATGCCCTTCATAAAATATACATAAGTTGACATGTTCTGTTATGGTTTACCACACAATCTGAAACAGACTTTGGCTTGTCACAGTATTTATAAACTTAACTTGAACCAGTAACTTTTAGAGGACAGCTATTCTGAACTAGTCAGCTATGTAGCCCAAGCATTTTCATTAAAGTTTAGGTTGGTGTTTACTTAAATTAGTCCATCTACCAATCAGGGTGGATTCATTTATATTAAACCAACTTAAATCAGAAATGTGAAACCTTTATTTAAATATTCTATTTTAATTGTGTTTTGTGTGTACTTTAAGTTTTTACCCACTTTGATTTTTATTGGCTGGTAACCATTAAGACATGTTCGTTTGCAACTAAATATAGCATTTACATCAGGTTTGCATGTTTGGTTTGGTAGCCATGAGGATATGATATATTTCTACATATTTAAGCAAATATATATCAACATATTTGTTCAGGCTTAATTTTTACATTTTTATGATATTAGAAAGTGGTGAACGATGCATTTATTTACTAGATTTTTACTTGTATTTTGTTTCAAAATGTATTTGGATGGATATTCTAATTCAAATAAAGATGCACAAACCCAGCATTTTTTACACTGTAACTAAAACTACCTTAAATGCGCTATATGCATCTAGTCTGTATTCAAAGGTTGGAAGAGCAAAAGCAGCTTTCAAGCTTCTTCAACTCCCAATTGGTTTCTTGACTACGAGTGAAGTGGGAAGTGAACTGTGCTAACTTAAAATAAAATTTAAACAAAATGGTCTCTGCACCTCTTCAGGAGGTTACTGCTGTCAAAACTGACGCATCATCCCTTATATAGACCTTGGTTCCATGTGTGTAGCTAGCAATTACCACCTTTTCAGCGGCTTGTGAGCAAACAGGCTAAATACAAAAATAAACAATTTGCAAAGATAACAAGCTTGACGGCCTATGCTAAAGTCTACTTCATAAACATTTTAAAAATAAGCCTGCAATTACATTTTTAAAAAATCCACTTTTTTGATCTTTTAAAAGAAAGTATCTTTTTCCCATCTAGCTATTGAATAATTTGTGGTCCATGGCATTCCGGCTGCATTCGAGGAAAAAGCTGGTCACTCAGGATGAATCCAATATATCTATAAATCTATGCATACACATACAAAATTTTATGTTGCCTCATGAACTCCTTATTACAAATGGAAGTTACACATCAGTAATATGATTTTGTACATCAGGCGCGTCCAGCCTGCGGCCCTGGACAGCTAGTAATGCAGCCCCACAAGATCATAAACGTTTAAGATTATTATGTGATTTATATAGATTAACTATATCATATTTTGTACGCGGCCCAAGACTATCTTCACTCAATGCGGCCCAGGCAAGCCAAAAGGTTGGACACCCATGGTGTACATGAACATCTGTTTTACCATCCAAACATGCATATGTTCACCTCTCATGCATTTGATAATTATGAAGATAACAGTAATACATATTTTCCACATACCTTACCAATGTAGTAGTGTATCTAATCCACTCTCACATACCCATTTTTGTATTATGGCCAACCAACCAAGTTTAGCTATTTTATATTTCAGTGTCCAAGAGAAAGAGAGCAAGTGTTTTAACACTCAATGAACCAAGCAGAAAAGTGATTTCGGGACAGCTGGAAAGGTTATAAACTTAAACTCTCAAAAAACTAGAACATGCTACAATATAGTACATGCTACGAGAACTATTTTCATTTGTTCAAGTGTAATACATTCAGAACATCTTACACTTGTAGTTCAGTCTATCTTCTAGCCCAGTGGTTCTCCACCATGGGTACACCTACCCCTGGGAGTATGCAAAGGTTTTCTAGGGCATGGGTAAGCAAATTTTTTACATAGGGTCCCACATTTCATCCTTGCATTAAGCCTGGGCCCCCCAACCCAGAAGCGATGGACCACACTCCCTTGGCAATGGCAACGGGAATGGGGGGGGGGATTGGAGGAGGGGAGAGGAGGCAGCAAAGGAGATTCATTATCTACTTAGTGTTTAGGATACTACAGAAATGCTTGTTTTTTCTGACTGCCTATGTAAAAGTTGACAAAGAAAATTAAATGACAAGACTAGAGTTGAACCGTGTTCTTTGGGAACTGAGCGGAAGAGGACTCGGGAACCCCGAAGCAGTAGTGCTATGACTTGGATCCTCTCATCTGGACCAGGTGTATACACCTTGTGTGTGTGAGGGCTGCAACCTGGCATTAAGGGAAGTGACCTTGATAGGGATCCAGGATCTCAGTATGTGGAAATTACTGTCAAGCTGGAGAAGTGGTTTAAAGCTAAGGATGGACAGTATGGAGTAGGAATAGTAGAGGGAAACTTGGACTGTGTGAAAAAGGAACTCTAGAGAGTGCTTTTTAGAGTGACCATATTGCCCTATGGCAAATATGGGACACTGTTCTCCAAGGATGGGGGTGGGAGCTGCTCTTCCATGTCTGGGCTCATCAATGAGGGGGGCTGCTGCCCCACGGCGAGGCACCAGAAATGAGGGGGAGCAGAGGATCTGCAACCTGCTGAGGTAACAGGGGGTTGCCAAGAATACAGGCTGCTGTTTAAAGACCCTGCGCTAGCACCTTCCCCAGCACTCCCAGGCAACCCTTAAAACAGACAATTCATGCTTAGAGCCCTGAGGGAGGCAACAGAGCATGTTTCAAGGGCCCACCTAACTCATTCTCCAGCAGTCCCAAGTAGTTCTTTATTTTGCTGTTTAAAGAGCCCACCTCATCCTCCAGCAGCCAGGGCAGGGGAGGGACAACTCCCTGCCCTGGTTAAAAACCACCACCCGTTCTCCAGCCCTCGTGGGCAGCCCTTTCAAAATTGAACAAAGCAAAACAACAATTGCACTTTAAAAAAAAAACAAACAAAAACGCCTGCTGGACTCTTCTTCAGAAAGCTGGTGTCCCGGTAAAAGCACATATCTCCACTCAGATGCCTCTGCAAAATGTGCCTCCCAACTCGCTCCTGCTGGGAGACACAGATAAGTGGCCAGGAGACCAGAAATGATTCCAGCATTCCCACGGCTGGTAGACACCGAGAGGCAGGAGGTATGGCAGCATAAGACATCAGAAGCCAGAGAGGATGTGGGGAAGCAGCAGAGGCCTCCTCACAGGGAGGAGTAGGGACAAGAAATTATGCTGGCTCTCTAGCATTGGCAGAGACCACAGAGGCAGGCAGCTGAGCCAAGAGAGGCTATGGGGAGATGGTGGAGGGCCCCCGCAGTGGGGAGGAGGCAATCACGCTGTGTCCCACCTTTTGAAATTTCACCCCAGTTTGTGTACGCCTATTCTAGATATTTGCTAGTTTTACAACAGGCTACTTAAAAAACACTAGCAAAGTGAGCACAAACCAAACCAAAATGCCACACAATGAATGACTTATTTATATTACTCTTTGTACTCTATTATACCACATAAATGTGCATGTACACACTATTAAACATGCATTTAATATCATTTACTGATGCAAACCCATTAATGAGGCTGAAGTTGTCAGTGTGTACATGATTCCAATATAAAAATGACAGATTTTAAAAACAAGATGCTGGAAGTGGTGGTAGTGAAACATGCAAATCGTAAGAAGTTGCAAATGACAAATAACTCCATCAGTTCTAAAAGGAATACAGTGCTTTTGGACTCACATCTACAAACAGTGATCCACTTCACTTTGGGTTTGTCTACACTTGCCCCCTAGTTCGAAAGGGGCATGTTAATCAGTGCAACGGGAGATTACTAATCAAGTATTGGGGTGAATATACAGCACTTTATTAGACTAATTCTCCCCTGCGGCAAATTCAAAGCTTCAAAACTTCGAAGTGCCGGCATGCATGTAGCCACAGGCACTTTGAAGTTGCCGCAGGGGAGAATTAGCCTAATGACGTGCTGCGTATTCAGCACAGCACATCATTAGTAATCTCCTGTCACCTCGATTAACATGCCCCCCAAGAGTCGGTGGCAAGTGTAGACCCAGCCTTTGTGGGTTTTTTGTGAAAAAGTGTGTTAAACAACAGTATAAAGCTACCACATTTGCAACATTTGAAGACAAAACACTAACGTGTGGATAAACGGGCAGAATTTTTTCAAAGGAAAGTCCAGCACTCAGAAACCTGCCAGCTTAAAATGAAAAAATCTTCAATTATTTCTACAGAAGGGCATGAAGCATACGGTCTCCCTTCCGGGGCAAAAAAGCATTTGATACTCAAAAAAGTACCATTATAAAGTGACACTGTCACAGAACTGAAGAAGTGATTGAGGAAATTCTCTCTCAACTTGTAGAGAAACTTAAAATGAGGGGGAGGGGGACATTTGCCCCAGAGCTTGATGAGTACATAGATATTAGTTAAGAAGCTCAGCTGATTATGTTTCATACTCTGAAACTATGAATATCAGTGAGCATATACTGTTCCAAATTTGCCTTTAAAACTTTTACAATCAGAGATGACTTTTTAAACTTGTTTTTTCTCCTGAACAAAATTTGACTTGGAATTCATGAAGAAGTTGTGGGGTGCCAATGCAACAACAGAGTGAATGGATTTGTAGCTAGAATCAGGAAAGAAAATCCCTCCTCACATTGGATATATTGTCAGACAGAGAGGTACTTACTTCAAAAAAAGGTAAGTTGAATTCTTAGTTCTTAAATGAAAGTCACCTGTCAAATTTATCTAGTCCACCTGCCCCGATGTTCACCTGTTTTGCATTGCTTGAGAAGAGATGGGGTCAGAACATCAACAACTGTTGATTCACAGAGGTTCACTGGTTTCATGAGGGAAAGTATGAGAGTTTCACATTTCTTCAGAATTATCCCCTTATTTCTTCAATTCTATGACAGTGTCATGTGATATGAGTAGTTTGAGAGTATCAGGCTTTTTTGTTTGTTTTAAACGAAGGGTATTTTCTGCAGGTACTACAGTGGCGGGCAGAATTAGACAAGAGTGTATGGTTTCTTTGATTTTGCTTCAAGAAGAGATGCAGCATATGAAGCATTATGTTTCTGTAATGGTACTTTGAGGCTACTGTGGGGAGGGGGGTGGGGGAGGGTAACAACTAACCTACCTTGCAGATATATTTAGCTAGCTGAATGATCTAATTATTGTCAGTGTAAAGGCGCAACACTAATGTTCCAAAATCTCTATGGCAAAGTGAATGCTTTCATTAAGAAAACTGAATTCTGTAAGTCCAAAATATGGTGATAAAAATATTTTTCCACTGCTTTCCGCACATCAGCAATGTCTGCACAAAGAAACTGAGCACAGTAAAATTAAAGATGTAACAGATCATTTGGCCTACCTGACACCAGTTAGTTATACTGCTCCAACATTCAATATAATTTAGCCCAACTCCACTGGGTAAAAAACCCATTCATTTTGTCAGATGTTAGCAGCAGTAACCTCTCTACCAGTCAGCAAGAAAATCTTATTGAGATATCTTAAGACCTGGTCTGCAAATGAAGTTTAAAGACTCTACACTAACCACATTCTGGTGTGTAATACAGAAAAATCAGTGACCTTGGGAACCATGCTTTGAATATTCTGTTTCTTTTAGGGGCAACATTTTTGTGAGTCTCATTTGCCCACATCAGAACAAGGAGTAGGAATCGACAACATAGGGGAAAAAATGTGGCTGTCACTACAAGGCCTTCCAGAATGACGAGGCTCAAATATCACACAAATGTGAGTACAATCAATTCTTTATATTCCAACTGATTTATAATTTTATGGTGAAAATGAGAAGGTAAGCAGTTTTTCAGTATTAGTGTGCTATGACACCTGTGTCTTTGTTGGATTTTTTGTAAGCAAGTAGTTTTTAAGTGAGGTGAAACAAGGGGTATGAAAGACAAATCAGATTCCCGAAAGGGGTAGACAATCACGGTTTCAGCCTACCATCCTTCCTACCAATATGTATTATGACATGAAGTCATCACCAATGTTAGGGTGGAAATAGCATCTCCACTCTAAAATCTGATGGTGAATGGCTTAACCTCTGTAAAATGCTTCTTTGAATTCAAAATTCTCTATGCTGTCAGACTAGAGAACTTAAAAATATAAGCGTAAAAGTGATTTAGCCATTTCTGAGTGACCACATGCTGAAAACCTCTACCTTATAGTTTAAAGGAAAGTTCCAATGTTTCTTGAGGAGTTGTTTTAAATCCAAAGCAGGTGTGATTACAGAGAACTTTTTACTCAATGCAGAAAGTGTGCATTGCTAAATTGGAAAGATCTGGTAAAGAAAAAAAAGGAGCTTATTTGCTTACCACCTTAAGTGAAGAGATCCAGATAATCCCCATACCTATTTTGATACACCAGGTTCTTACATACATCCTGGCAGACAATACTCCTTGTGAGGCTGTGCCACTATCACACTCCCCAGTTGCTTCTACTTTAAAAAGAATATCTAAAAAGGATTTAGAAGGCTTGATAATGTATACAATAGGCTCCAGCGGGATCAATTTCACATTTTACACTCAAACACAGGAAGTCCTAGCCCCCAGTGCAACACACCACCCCACTGGCTGGCTTGACAGACCTAGTACAATAAAGGTACTGGGATTAGCACTCTTTGACTCTCTCTAATCCAGCACCCTCGGTGCAGGAAGAATTGCCTGATCATGGAAGGTCAATACCGTCTAGCAGCAATACCAACATTCCACTCTTCCTGGACTCTTTACTCTTTAGGGGTACATTACAGTTAAATAACAGCACAGAATACTGGCCATGACTGATGGGTGGGAACAAACTTTATGGGACCACTGGAAATTTGGCCACACCCATGACAAGTGGCCATCCAGCTAACTAAAATCATGCAGGATTACAGACGTTGCCAGATGAATGTGTTCTGGATTAGAGAGGTTCAGCATGTAGTTTTCTGATTAGACCTTGATGTCTGTATTTCCACTTGGTGAAATAATTGAAGTTTGCAATATATGTCATTACAGGGCAGAAAGTAAAATCTTCCAATACCACTCATTAAGGAGGAGCTATCACCAGCCACTTTTGGCATTACAGTTCAGGAGTTGATTATCTGTAACATAAAAAGGTAGAAGCTAGATAACATGTACTATGTGTAGGAAATGTTTATCTCCTAATACACAGTGTACAACAAAGACACCGATAGATGAATCATAGCTATAAATCTATAGTAGCAAGACAATCTTTAAAACATTCAAAGGCTCTGCTATTTGTTGGCACAAAGAACAACAATAAATCTGTTCCTCCAAGTTCCACCAGAGCAGTAGCATCACAAAACCTAGTCTGAGAGTACCAAACAGAAAAGTATTGTGCTGGCACCACCTCTTATGAAACCTACCACACCTGGGGGAAAAAACAAACAAAACAAAACAAAAACACCGCACTCATTATGGCTGTCAAGAGATATTAAAAAATGATTAATTAATTTCCTAAACAATAATAGAGCACAATTTGCTTACATATTTTTATGTTGTCTACATTTTCAAATACATTGTATTCTCTGTAATTGAAATCAGTGTACAGTGCTTATTTTATATTCATTTTTATTACAAATATCTGCACTGTAAAAATAGTATTTTTCAAGTCACCTCAAACAAGTACAATCTCCTTAACATTAAAGATGATTTTACAAATGTAGAACTCTGTACAAAAAAGTAACTGCACTAAAACAATAAAACAATGGATAATTTAGAGCCTGCACATCTGCTTAGCCCCACTTCCTGTTCAGTCAATTGCTCAAGTTTGTTTACCTTTGCAGGAAATAATGGTGCCCTCTTCATCATCATTACAATGTCACCTGGAAGCAAGACTAGGTCTTGGCATAGCACTGATGTAGCAGGCGTCGCAAGATATTTGTGTGTCAGATGCACTACAAGATCTATATGCCCCTTCATGCTTCAAGCACTGTTCCAGACAACATTCTTTCATGCTTATGATAGGTTCTGCTTGACAAAGATCCCAACCAGTGTGGACTGATGCACGTTTCATTATCTCAGTCAGATATCACCAACAAAAGGTTCATTTTCCTTTTTGGTGGTTTGGGTCCTGTAGTTTCTGCATTTGAGTGTTGCTCTTTTAAGATTTCTCAAAACATGCTCCACACACCTTGCTTAGGTTATAAAAAACCCTTCAGATTCTTAAACCTTGGGTGGAGTGCTGTTGCTAGCTTTAGAAAACCCCTATTTGCATTTTGTCAAATCTGAAGTCAAAGTGTTCTTAAAAAAAATTGAACATGTGCTGGGTCATCACCCAAAATTGCCATAACACAAAACAGAGACATACAATCCTCCTCCCAATGAATTTAGTCACAAAATTAATTAATGCAGTATTTTCTTACTGGGCGCCATAGGCACGGAAGCATGCTTCTGAAACACTGGCCAAAGCACGAAGGGGTGCATGAGTACTTATGTGCCTGCTATGTAAATACCTAGCAATACTGGCTACAAAAGTGCCACAAGTCTTCTGACTTTTAGGTAATATTATAACTATGGAGTAGGAAGTTTCTTTTAAACGTAAAGAAACTTGTCTTAATTACCGGCTGAACAAAAAGTAAGATTAAGTAAACCTGTAGGATCTAAAAATGTACACTGGTTTGTTTTGAGTGCAGTTACGTAACAAAAGAAAAATGTGCATTTTTAAGTTGCACTTTCACAATAAAGATGGCACGGTACTTGTACGAGCTGAATTGAAAAGATCTGTCATCATTTTTACAGTGCAAATATTTGTAATAAAATACAAAAGAGAGCACCCTATACTCTGTTTTATAAACTGGAATACAATATTTGAAAATGTAGAAAAACACCAAAATTAATAAATTTCAACTGGCATTCTGTTGTTTAACAGTGCAATTAAACCAGCAACTGCAGTTCATTTTTAAATCATGATTTTTTCTGCATCAGTCACAAGTTAACTCTGATTAACTGAATATACTTCATAAATTTAACAGAATAAAAACAAAAGTTGAGATAAGTTTTCATTAAAAGTTTCAGACTCACTTTAAAAGACTGAAATCTCAATCCCGAAGAGCCACAGAGAAGTTGAAGGCTATGCAAGATTTTATATAACATTTACAAAATATACTGGAATTTTTAAAAAATACTGTAGAGGCTTTTTAAACTATAACTTTTGAGACTCATGGGTTCTTTGTACAAAGTAATTACATAAAACCACCCAAACCCTGTTTTCTTGCACGCATAATAAAAAAACCTTTAAAAACAAGAATGTATCCTTGGGCTTTTAAAGTGTACCTGCTCTTTTGGTTTTTTTCATAAGAAAGAATTCAGAAGAAGTTTTTTGTTGATATCATATGCTTTGGCATGGAAAACAAACAAACAAACAAACAAAACATTTAGAAGACAGGTGCATGTCACCACATAGAAAATAAATTAAGTGGCCAGATGACTAATTTAGGTTCATAAATCTGGTAACTGATGAAGAAATGGGATTATACACACAATACCTAGCATAATATAAAACCTGGTCACAAGAAAGGTTTATCTTAGAGACAATTTGTTTTCTTCATTTTAAACACAAGGAGAATTTTTACTTGTAAAAGTCTTGAAAATATCAGTTAATATGAACTTGGAGATAATAGAAATTATGCCAATGATTCTACTGAAAGGAGAGTAAGTTCATCGCTGAACACAAAGTTACAAAACAAAATATAAACAACATTGATTTTTAGCATCTGACAAAACCCTTCCAATTTCACAAGCTATTCAGTGATGAATGCAGGTTAAACACAACAATGAATAGCACTAAAGTCTCATTACACCACATTTCATAAAACACAACAGCTGTTCACTTACAATATTTCAAAATGTAAAATAAGAGCCAGTTAAATACCTTAGTAATTGAATTCACAGATTAATATACAAATACCTATCAATGTTTTGATTAAAAAAGCAGGTTACTTTAGCAATGTGGTTTCAGAAGTGTGACTAGTTTGACATAGTAAGAAGCCTCATAATAAGGCTCTGCAATATAAGGCTCTCAAGCTACTTCACTATGATGCTAACTACAATGGTTTACATTACATACAACCTTTCCAACATCAGTACCTCAACTATAATGGCTCCCAAGAATAGTTAATAAGTAAGAGTGCAAAGTATTGTTTGACATTGTTTTTTAAAGGTACGCAGAGGGTGTGTCTACAGTACATCTGTCTAAATCAAAATAGACAAGAAACCATGAAACTACAAAAGTGTATAAACACTGAGCAGAAAAATTTGAGAGCAATGTAGCAAAACAGTGCTGGTTGCTGCTTCAATATTTAAAATTCTGCTCCCATAAAAATTAGTCTAAAGGTGCCTATTAGGAAAAGAAATAGTGTTTTCTCCTAATAAGAATAATTGGCATTTGACCAGATAAACACTAACTTGAACACGAGTTTTACAAAAATTGTTTCAAGTATCCTTCCTTATCACAGTGAAAATGTAAGACCAAAACATAAAATGTTAAAGTGAATGACTTGAAATTTCAGATGAAAAAGGCAAAAGGTACTAAATTAAAACATATAAAAATGCTTCAACGCATTTCCTTTGTGTGATATGAATAGAAAGGTTATCTGTATAAAGTTAGAAAAATTAAAATAAATTACATATTTAAGTACACTTTTCCTTCAATGTTATATAAAAACCCAGAATAGTGTACTATTATCTGAATATATACACAGAGTAAAGATGCAAGGGAGCTCGCTGCAGGTAACTTCCATCTCTACACGATGTCTTCTGAGATTGATCATTGCAGCTAATTTTATTGGTTAGATAACCCCATCTTCAGAAATCTGTCAGTATACCCAACTAATTGGGACCCATTGTGGCTCCAACCTCAGTTTCTCTATAGCAGTCTGTAGCTTCTCAAAGGCTTTATCAAGATTGTCATTTACAATGATGAGATCAAAATAGTGGTTGTATGCTCTCTGAATCCGTGCACTTTCATCAACTGTTTTTTTCAAATCAGTGTCCTGTTGAAAAGATTTGGAGAGAATTTAAATTTAGGACATTAGCAGGTCAGTACGAGACCAAACGAAGATAAATGAAGGAATGTAACTACTACTAACATCTGTTTGCCAGATAGTGCAACTGAACATTATATGGTTTAGTTCCAGTAATGAATAAAATCTTTCATTTACTACAAATATTTCGAAGGTATGCTTAATGTAATGTGATTAACATTAAAAGCAAAACTGTCTAAATCTGCTAAATTTAACGGTGACTACAGCCCCAATTCAGCAAAGCACATAAGTATGTGCTCAAAATTAAGCACATAGCAAACAGGTCATCAGACATTTAGGTACCTGCCCAAAGAGGCCTTTGGATGCAGTTCAAGAATACAGTTATTTGTCTTCTATTTGGAACTGATGGGTGCAATGAATGTGGATGTAATATTTTCAGGAACAATTTGGGCTGCCACTTTTATATAGCCCTAAATACACTTAATTTTTCCTCAGCTACTGCCACCAAATCCAGCATTTTGTTAAATGATTTTTACAATTACACCTTCCAGCACTAAAGAATAAACTCTGGCAGGCACTCCTTGTTATTTTAAGCAGCATTTCACCCACTCTGTAAAACATCTTCCCCCTTGTGCACAACCACTACACCATTTTATTTGAAATGTTGAGGTATGCGAGCTTGTTACAAGACTGTTGATGAGGACATTTTCTCTGAAGTAAGAGACGATTAAGAGCCATTATGAAATGGTCATTCAGCCTAAAGACAAGATTTCATTTTTTTGCACTCTTGTCAATACTGCATTTTCTGCATTCTCCTATCAATTTGTGAGTGTCAAAAGTTATTTCTGCATACAGCCAGTTTAAAAAAAACTCTGCAGTTGCCAATTGGTTTACTCCAATGTTCTCTTGCATAAAAAGAAGTATTTCAAGGCCCAATACTAATGTAAAGTCACATAAGCCACACTGAAAAATGAAGTAGCACTTCCATAATAATATGGTGAAGGTAGGAACTGAACAAATCCAGGTAGCAAATGGATAGAAACAGTCTAATGAAAGAATCCCATTCATTTACATGACATTGGCAGATAGAAAAAGTGACAAATTTTAAAAGTGCTTATATACAAATGGTAGAAATCTAAATACTAAGCTGGGTGAACTTGAGCGTCTGGTATTAAATGGAGACATCCACACAATCACCATAACAATGTAAAGATAATTAATGGAACACGATAATACCAGGGTTCAAAATAAATAGGAATAACAGAGGAGTTCACACTGGTTGGAGGACAGGACTGTATGTGAAAAAAGCAAAGTCAAATACAGTAAAAAAAAAAAAACAAAAAAAAAAACCAATCATACTGTACCACTAAATCTGTATGGTAGGAATTCCACAATAAGACTAGCAGTAGGAATACACTACTGACCATGATGGTAATAATGACTATGAAATGCTCTTAGAAAAGTCAGTAATAATAAGATATTTCACCTATCTCCATATTGATTAGCTACATGTCACCTCACAATGAAATGAAGCAATCAGTTTCTAGACAACATTAATGACAACTGCTTAGAGCAGCAAGACCTAGAATCCAAAAGAAAAGAGAAAATTCTAGATTGAGTCCTAAGTGGAGCAAAGGATCTGGTCCAAGAGGTGAATATATTTAATTATTCGATAATAGTGATCATAATAGAACTAAATTTAATATCCTTGGAAGAGTGGTGTAGACTATCAAAGGAACCCACCACAGCAGCATTTAACTTCTGAAAGAGAAACTAGGCAAAACTGAGAAGGCCAATTAAATAGAAATTAAAAAAGGTACAATAAAAAATGGAACGCCTACAAGCTGCATGCAAATTCACAAAAACATCAGACAAAGGGGTATAATTAAATGTACACCTAAATTTAAAAAAAAAAAAAAAGAATGCAGATAAAGTAGCAGAAGCAGCATCAAAAGGGATCCTTTGTATACTGGAATAGTGATGAAAACAAAAAGGATCATAAAGACTGGCAAATCAAACATAAGACAGGCCAACACAGAATTTGAAGAGCAATTAGTAACTCAAAAACTAACAGCTAAACAATGTTTAAGTACAGAAAAGCAAGAACCCTGACAAACAAACAGTGAGGTCACTGGACAATCAATGAGCTAAAGAAGCACTCAAGAAGTTAAGACAACTGCAAAGAAGTTAAATGAATTATTTGGATCAATCATCACCGCAGAGGCTGAGAGGGAGATTCTCACAACTGAGTTGTTCTTTCTTGGGGACAAATCTAAGGAACTGTATCAGACGGAGATGTCAATAGAGGACATTTTAGAACAACTGATAAATTAAACAGTAATAAGTCACGGAACAGATGGTTTTCATCCAAGAGTTCTGAAAGAACTCAAATATGAAACTGCAAAACTACTAACTCAGGTATGTAACCTATCACTTAAATCAACTTCTGTATCAGATGACTGGAAGATAACTAATACAACTCCAATTTTTACAAGAATTCCAGGAGTGATTATGGCAATTGCAGGGTTGTAACCCTATCTTCCATGTCAGGCAAACTAGTTGAAATTATATAACAGGAGAGAATGATCAGATGCACAGATGAAGAGTAAGGGAAACAGTAAGGGAAATCATGCCTCGCCAATCTATTTGAATTGTGGGAGGAGGGGAAGGTCAACACACACAAACAAGTGCTGGATTTTCAGAATGCCTTTGACAAGTTCCCTCATCAACGGCTTCTAAGCAACGTAAGGAGAATCATGATAGAAAAGAAAGTCTTTTCATGGATAAGTAACTAGTTAAAAGACTGGAAACCAAAGGGTAAGTGGTCAATTTTCAGACCAGAGGAAGTAAATAGAGGTGCCTCTCAGGGATTTATACTTGGACCAGTGTTGTTCAATATATTTATAAATAACCAGAAAAAGGGCTAAACAGTGAGGCAGCAAAGTTTGCAGATGATATAAGATTACCCAGGATAGTTAAGTCTGAAGCAGACTGAAGAGTTAAAAAAAGATCTCACAAAACTGGGTGACTGGACAGCAAAATGGCAGATGAAATTCACAAGTTGATCAAAACAGAGTAATGAGCATTAGAAAACATAATTCCAACTGTACATACAAAATGATGGAATCTAAATTAGCTGTTACAACTCAAGAAAAAGATTTTGAAGTCATTGTGGATAGTTCTCTAAAAACATCTGCTGGATGTGCAGTCGAGATCAAAAAAGCTTACAGAATGTTAGGAACCATTAGGAAACTTTAGACATTCAACAGCATGATGCCCTGGGTGGCAGCTAAGTAGTAGTGCTAGGGGCTGACATTCTTAAGGTTGCAAAGTCACACACTTGAAAGTCAGGAAATGCCAGATTAACAGTTCCAAGTGCAACCTATTTCCAAATGTAAAAAAGAAAGAAAAACTGTAAAATACAAAAAATATAGAAGGTAATTGTTTCATGTGGAAATGCCACAGTATCCTACCACAAAGATGAATCATGAGTCAGGTTTCAATCTTTGGTATAAACAGAGATTGCTACTACCAGAGCTACTTATAGGACTAAGATCATCATCAACTGGCAGATGGAGAAAGCTATTTTCCCAGATCTGACAAGGGAAGATATGGGTTCGCTGGATTCAGATGGTGGATCCAGGGAGGAGTTGGGGAAGCCCAGCCCAGCTCTCTCCCAAATGCTTCTGGAGATGGGAGTTCCTGCCAATGTGTTGACCTAGAGGGTGGATTGGTATCATATTCTAGGGCAACAGGGTGACCTGAGCACAGATCATATACTTTCCCACACCTCCTATTCTCCACACAAAGGAGAAGCCCTTGGCTCCATGTGTTGCAGTCAGGTAATTTTCAGGGATTCATGAGCACAGCTTGGCTCTCCACTCCCACCCAGCAGCTCACAGGTGTTACCAGGGCAGTATGTGTTTGTTGTTGCTGCAAAGGCAGCACCTTGAGCCTGCTCAGTGATTGACAGGCTTCCATAATCTTCCCAAGGTACAAAGTGAGGAGGACAATTTTGATGTTTAAACCATTTATCATTTTAGGCAAATCTCTCTGGAACTTCATGGGATACAGGAAAGGTGCCTCTGTAGTGCAAAAGGATTCCCCCACTCAAATATCAAAGGTCCGCTGCAAATAGTGGAGGTGTGAGAACCTCTCAATGAAAAGTTGCAAGAATCCTTTATTATAAAGTGTTAGACAACCCAAATTATAGGGATACTATGAAAGCCCTTTATAAATTAATTACCTGTATTTAAAAATCTAGCAGTCCTTTTCTCAGTATAACTAGCATTAACAATATCTGTTGAGTTTAAAGTCATTGTGCATTATGTAATCTAGCATAAATCCTGCCTAACGCTCCTTAGCAATGTGTTACAAAGCACTCAAAGGAAAAAAGTTTTAAAGAAATTCTGTGAAAAAGGAAAAATTGCTTACTGTTAGAAGTTTGGTTGTAATTCCAGCATCCACCACAGCCTTGTGCATAGCACGCAAAGTCTCTAACTCTGGAGCAGCAATAAACACTACATAGGGCATAAACTCTGAAGTCCTCAATACTTTCAAGGCCTACAAACAAGAAAGAACACAAAAACAAATACCGCCCCCACAAAGTACTAAACTGAATTAATTACAATGAGAATATATCACCGTACTTCTCAGTCACTAATCAGTGAAGTATTGCAATTTTAATCTGGTACGATTAACAAAACAAGATAGATGTGCAAAAACTATCCCATCCTCAATCTGCTACCCTGCCAATGGACAGTATGAGACTTCCCTTGGAAATGTTCAACATCGCTCTTACATTGGCCAAATGGATGACTGATCAGCAATACAAAACTTACTGTTACAGATCTGAACTAACTTTGCACATTCCTGACCTTTTCCACCTCAAAATGCCAAAAATCCAAATGAACTTGCAAGTCTACTGTGGTACTGTAGACTAGATTTAAATTTGAAGACTTTTAAACATACTTCAACACTTTGATACTCATCTTAGGGTATATGACATACAACATACCTGTGGGTTCACATCCAAGATGCAAGTCCTTCCAGTCTGAACCACTTCAAGGATGGAATCTATTTTAGTGCCATAAAGGTTTCCTTCATACTCTCCATGTTCTAAGTATCTGCCAGCTTTAATATCTGCTTCCATTTCAGCTCGTGACACAAATCTGTATGCTTGTCCATCTTTTTCATCATCTCTTGGCTTCCGGGAAGTAACTAAATACAAATTTTTGACAAATCACTAGATATAAACCATCCCCCCTCCCCAAGATATCTGAAGATTGGATTGACTGTAAAGCCATGTCTGTGTGTGTCTTGTGTGTGTGGAATTGTCCAACCTCATGTCTGAAACTCAAGAGCACAATTCCTCTCATACCCCTTCCTTCTGCCCTTACTCTTCACTCCCTCATTTCATATACCCTCTCATTCATTTCTTCCCTCACCTTTATCATTCCATATCCCAAATTCATTACGCCTCCTCTTTACCAGTCACTATTGAGACTTTGATACTTAGGCGCTCTTTCCAGCTTATCCCACAACTATTATTTTTCTCTCAGAAACATAGCCTGCACCTACACTACAGCAGTCTTTTAAAAGATGATCTTCCAGAAGTTCTTTTGAAAGAGCACATCCACACACAAAGCGGATCAAAAGATAGATCCACTCTTTTGATAGAGAGCATCCATGCAGCCCCAACTCTTTCGAAAGAGGACTGTAATGTAGTTGCAGCCAGATTTTGAAAGGAGAATGCAAATGAGGTAAATTGGAAATGCAAATGAAGTGCTGATTTACATATTTCATGCCTCATTTGAATAACCACATTTTCAAAAAACAGCAGTGTAGATGGGGTTCTTTTGAAATCAAACCGTTTTTGAAAGCACCCTTCTTGAAAAAAAATTATGAAGGATGCTTTTGAAAACGGGGTTTTATTTTGAAAGAACCCTGTCTTCGTTACTGTTTTTCTTTCGAAAGACTTTTGAAAATGCTATTATGCAAATGAGGCATGAGCTATGTAATCAGTGCTTCATTTGCATTTCTGGTTTGCCTCATTTGCATCTCCCTTTCAAAAGGGGACTGTAGTGTAGACGCAGCTGAGGACTGTTCTTATGGGGGGGGAAAAGGGACCATGCAGCATCTACACATACTTTTTCTCAAAAGATGATACTCTTCCTGATCCAGGAGCGAAAGAGTACTTCCAGAAGAGCCACATTCTTGCGATTTCAGATCGAAAAAGCACATTTTGTGCATGGTTGCTCTGTGTGTTCTTTCAGAAAAGGGTCTGATTTTCCAAGAGAACTTGCTAGCGCAGACATGGCCACATTGCTGAGGTGGAAAAGCTGCGGGAAAACACTAATTGCCCAGTCCTCCTTCAAAACCCACTTCTGTTTAAAGTCTGTTGTAAATTAGATAGTAACCTCTTCAGAGCAAAGACTGTCTTTTTACTCTATACAGAACAGAGTACGATGTGAGCTTGAATGGGGCCTCTAGGTAATATTGTGATGGAGCTGAATAATATTAAATGGTTATTATAGTTAACCATTATCATAGAAAACGACAATTTCCACTAACTTCTTATGATTTAATCAGATAGTACAATGATCAATATGGTACAAGAACCTGGATGGACTATACTGTAAACTCAATAACAAAAAAGTTACACACATACACATCCCAAGAACGGATACCAATATTGATAATATACATTTAAAAAGCAGGGATAAATAGTGACAATATTTGAAGAACACTACCTTAATGTAAGAAAGAAAACTTTTACAGAGAGTGAAAATATTTTATAGTGCAGTTACAGAAACTGAAGTCTCTCTGATACCATTCCTATCTCTCAGTTAGAATGTGCGTGCGTGCGTGCATTTAGGTGCAATTCTGCATATGAAAGCAATTTTAAATGTACATCACTTACACACACATACAAGTCAGGCACAAATATTACTGTTGATATACTTATATAAATCTCCAAATAAGTTATTATGGTTGCTTGATTAAATAGCTTTTAACTTTACACGTTTTGTTTGTACATTGCTCATTTAATGTTTGAGAATTTGTCTATTTAGGTTGTCACATCTTTAAAGCATGTATCATATCTAAGTTCTGTGACGTTCCTATTCAATTGGCCATGTGCGCTATAAAAAGATTCAGTGATACAACGTTGGCCCATATACAAATTGTGAGATCGCATTTATTTTTTATCTGCAGTTATGACATCTGACAGAAACCTACAATTTGTTAATTTTCAGACAATTTGTTGTTAATGTTATGCTGTACATTATTCTTTTGCCTAAATGGATTATTGATTTTTTTCCCATCATAGGTTTCTTTGGACAGATTATGCTACCAAATATGCACACTGATTCTAACTGCAGGGACCAATTTTGGGTTTGGGGATCATTACAGTTGACAAAACAAATTAGGACACCTGGGACTATCCAGCTTGCTTGCCTCAGTCATAAAACACTCATGGCTTTTCTGCCCTCCTCCCCTCTACTGCCAGTTCCACCATTCCTCACTGTGCAGAATGAGATTGACTAGAACAGATGACCCTTAGAAGTGAAAGTTGCTGGGCCTAGTCAGTGTGGAGAAAGAAAGCTGTTCTGTGCTCAGAAGTTAGTCAGAAGGGGTTGTCTGGCAAAAAGGAAAAAAAGGATTATTTGAAAAAGTATCAAGTAGGAGAAAACTGATACTGCAGGAAGGGGCACCTCCTTTCAGGAGCTAGTGCAGAAAGAAGTGGGAAAAAAATGACCTTAACTAGCCTCTCATCCCTCATTTTATAACAATCAAAATAAAATTCATAGTTTACTACGTCTAGGATAGATAGTATCCTAGGATACACCTGCGACTATGTCTTAAATCCATGACCTAAGAACTTCATACGACATTTTAGTTTCACATATAGAGAAAGATAAATGGCTTCATTTAAACAATTAAATGAATTTCTAAGAAAAATTCTAACAAATGTTCATTATTAAAATTTATCAGGAATTTTTAGAATCAGTCAGATATTGATGATAACCTGGACTACAGGAGAAGCCCAAAATAGATACTTTTTAATAACTGTGCCACATGCATGCACTGGAACTCCTGTTTTCAGCATGAGCAGACAGAAGTTTTGCTGATAGTTAGATGTCATTAAACACAGAAATAGGGTTTTTCTACATGCTGAGGAGATTGAAAATATTTCATTCTCCAGCCAAAGGTTTTAACTCACAATTACTCCTCCCAGATTAAATCACTACAAACATCTTCAGATTAGAGTAAGATTTTCTATCTATCTGCATTAGAAGTTTCTATAAATAAAATTTGACAATGTGAGTGCTAATAACTTACATGGCACTGTAGTTCCAAACCTAGTGGGATTCAATACAATAAATCTATTTTTCAAGCTTCTTCGACCTACTCCTTGGGCCCCTATTAAGACCAACGTCTTCCTCTGAAAAGGAGGCATTTTGGCTACCTCCTCATATATTTGGATTTCATGACGATCAAATTCTACATAGAAAAAAAGTAAAAACACATTAAATACAGACCAAATCATTACCATTTGTAGAAAACTAGCAATTCTGTTTTGTATTGATATATTACTTATTACTGTAAATGGTACTCTAGAGGTATTTTATACATATGTGAAGTGTGATAAAAATATCATACAAACAGAAATGGTAATATAGATTCTTTCAACAAACATCGACTCTACACAAAACAAGACTGTTTTTGTGAAATTCAGGCAATAGTTACAACACCATGCCGGCATTTGCCACTGTGTCTATGGTATATAAGTATGCAGGAACTCATTCTTTGATTCTTTATTCTGTCCCTTGAGGCACCTGCTGAAGAGCAACAACCTTTTTTAGGGGTAATGTGACAACCACAAAAAACTGTTTATAATTTCTGATGTAGCTGATTGACTTACAAATCAAGCTACTCTAATTTATTTTAAAATTTTCTGCAGTAGCACATGCATTCATTGTCATGATTAAGTTATCAGCAGTACCCAGGATGAGATCATGAATTTAAAATGAAAATTCAGAAACTCTACAACATGTTGGTATTTACGCCGGTATTTACACAATGTTAAACTAAAAAGTACCTGCATTTCTGGTTGTGAGGTACATCATCTTTTTCTTTTTTTTGCCACTTATTGTTCCACAAAAGGGCCCTAAAAGCAAAAAAAAACAAGAATACTGAAAGCTTTCAAATTCATTTTTTGATAAATATCTTTTCATGGGTCTTACTTTATGCAGATATTAGGATTGATGAGTCATCCATATTTTGAAGGATGGTTGTACCTTTTTTTTTTTTTTTAAAAAAACCAGTGACACAGTATAAGTATTATTCGAAAGACTAATCATTATTATTAATCTTTTGCATATATACCTTAAATGCTGTACAAAAACCAGTTTCCAGTATTATATATATTATTCCAGTTTTTTTATTTTTTTTTAATATTTATTTATATATATATATAAAAATAAAAGCAACTTGAAAAAATAATCATAACAAAACAGTCCCCCTGGGGTTGATTTTCCCATTTAATGTTATCATTCACTAGCAGACTGCAAAAATAAATAAATAAATAAAAAACATCATTTTGAAAACAAGTATCAGAGACGTAGCCGTGTTAGTCTGTAGCTTCGAGAACAACAAGAAGTCTTATGGCACCTTATAGACTAACATATTTTGAAGCAAAATATTGCTCCAAAATATCTGTTAGTCTATAAGGTGCCACAAGACACTTTGGAAACAGTGAGTGTACATTCCAATCTGCCCTTTCAGTCAAGGTCAAAATAATATGCATTTGTAATAACCAGCATTTATTTTATATACTGCAACCACCTGCAGAGACTCTTATATAGTATGCCTTTGTGTGTAAATGGAAAAAAGCAAATAAAAACAAGCTAATCATAAAGGAACCATATCTGAACGTGCATTAAACCTTACCTGAATTATCCCAGTCCCTCCTCACAAATGCCTTCCGTTTCTCTTCTAGGAACTGGCTAGGAATAAGGCCAGCACTTCCTCCTTCTTTGACATGGCTAGCCTGAAATCAAGTTAATAAACTATAAATCCCTTATCAAGCCATCATAAGCAATAGAAACTTTAAACCAGCACCAAAGTTTCAATTATTCATGCCTGAAATGGGTTCCTTCAAAAGATATCACACTCAGGATTTCTGGACAGATATCACACTCTGGATACCAGTGACAGATACCTAAACATCCAAGTTTAACACATCATGCCTCCCAAAAAACTTGCTAGGGTTTGCAGGTTCTCTAGTCCAGTGTCTCTCAATCAGAGGTACATGTATCTGGGGGGCAGGGGTTACAACATGGCCTTCCGGGGGTACATCAACTCTTCTAGGTATTTGCCTAATTTTATGAAAGGCTACATAAAAATACAAGCAAGGCAGAACAATCTAAAAAGTTCATTCAGACCATGACTTATTTCTACAGCTTCACCTACCCTACACTGAAATGTAAGTACAATATTTCCGTGCCAATTCATTTATTTGGTAATAAGATAGTAGAAAAATCAGCAAATTTTCAGTGGTAGTCTTCTGTGATATTTTTGCACATTTTTGTAAGTAAGCAGTTTTTAAGTGAAGTGTAACTTGGTGGTATGCAAAACAAATCTGACTCCTGAAAAGAGTACAGTAATCTGGAAAGGTTGAATAGCACTTGTTATAAGACCTCAGATTACCATGGGACCATGCTTCTTAACTGGTGGTATATGTAGGGGTATACAAGAGAAGCCTGAGGGGATTTTTTTTTTAAAGGAGTACTTTATAGAAAAGGTTAAGAAACATTGCTCTAATCCATTAACCATCATAATTCAAGAAAGAAGGCTAGAGTAGACAAACAAATCTACTTATTGAAAAAGGAAATGATACTGTTTATTACTTTAATTATTAAATCCCTAATTCTGGATGTTTATATTTTAGCTGCATACAAAAAATTTGCTAAAATGTGTAACTACCAAAGTGACCAAAATGGCTCAGAAAACACTTAAATGCAAACATATCTACTTTGAAAGGATTCTGCATGGCTAAACATCTATGGGGTTCTGCTGCACGCTTATGCATGTATTGCTGGAATCCAGAAGGCCTAAAGCTAAGCATGATTCTAGATACAAGCACCTGATGCACCTGTTTTTTTTTTCTGTCATTTCAAGAACATGGAATATCAAACTTGCCTAATAACTGATATCTTAAAATTCCACTGTCTGTGTACATTACTGCTTCTTGGGAAAGAAAACACAGATCTAGGCTTTATAAACCAATATCTTTACTTAGTTATGAAATGTTAGACGTCATGCATTCCCTACAAAAATCATTTTATCGTGAGATTCCACTGTCCAACTTAGAACACAAAAATGTGAAATTTTACAGTTTTGGTCATTTCAATAGCAGCTACATGGATCCATTTCTCTTAAAAAGTAGTGGCATAATTAGCAGGCTGAGTCACACTTGCACCTTAATAAGAGCCAGATGGATTGAAGTTAATGCCTTACTTCTTGGCCACTCCAGAAATACTGGAGGGATGCTGAAATGTCTCTAACTGTAGGAATTAGAGGACATTTAGTTTGGTACACCTGCAAATTACTACTTCCAACAAAAACATCGGTGTTCATGTCAGCAGACAGAATGAAATGAAATAACACACTACAGATGATTTGTAGGAGAGGGCTTTTGGTTTATTTTCTTTGGATTCTTGGCAAGCTGCTAACTAGAGGAGTTTGAAAAGACAAGTGACGGCATGCATGATGTATGTTTCCAATACATTCTTGTGAAGAGATTCAGAGTGCCTAACTTTTTAAATGTTTATCTGACAGTAAATAATTATGCATATTTTATTTTTCTTTATTTTCCCTTCTGTAAGGGCTGTAGCAGGCTGGTTAAAAGGAGTGAGAGGGAAATCCAACTCAGAGCAGACAAGAGGAAAGATGGTTAATTACCTGTATCAAAACTGTTGATCTATGGGATGTGGGTGCAGATATATATTCCACACAGGTGCGCATGTCAGAGTACCAAAACTGGGATTAGTTTTCCTAACAGTATTCACCTTGCTCACTCCAGCCCTAATTCCCTCTTCCCAAGTCTCTGATGCCAAAAATCACCAGCTGAAGACTCAATTGCACAGGGGTAGAGTGATTCATGGAGTACACGGCTGCACCAATATCTCAAAGGACAGTTATGATACAGGTAAGCAACCATCTTTTATTCTTTAAGTGGTAGCAGACATGTATTCCAGTGAGATGACTCTCAAGCAGTTCCAGGGGAAAACAGACTTGGATTTATTTAAATTGAGGGAAAAAATGCTCAACGTTTGCATGCAATCTTGATGCTTTAGTAATAGTACAATTCTAGCAAAAGGATGCAGAGAAGACATTCCAGCCCTTCACATATCTGTTACTGAAACACCACAAAGAAATGCACAGGCTCATAATTATGTTGGATGTGTTTGCTGAATCACTTCATAAGCCATAATAATGCAGGCGGCTGCCCACTTGGAAATAATCTGAACAGAGAATAGTTGGTTCATCTGTTCAGCATGGCAGAAAAAGTGTTGAGGCAATGAACAAAATTGCTTACTTAGTCTTTTCTAAATAAAATTCCAAGCCCTAGATTATACAAACACTGTTCCCTCACACATAAATGTGGTTGTGGGGGGTGGGAATGTAGGTAAGTAAATAATCTGATTAAGGTGAAACAGATCCTATAGTGAATAAAATTTTATGTGCGGTCTTAAAGCCACCTACGACTTGAATTGAGTGTATGAACAATCTACCATTAAGGCTTACAATATGCCGATTCCTCTTGTGGATGTTACAGCCACTAGGAAGACACACACTGGAGAGAGCAAAGCCCATGAACATATTGATATTCAGCTCAAATGGCAGACCAACCAATGCTGACAGGATCATGTTAAGGTATCACTATGGCACAATTTCTTTTGCCAGTGGAAAAAGATGGAATATATCCTTTCCAAAAATCTCACCATCAGAATTTGAGAATACCAATTTTACCCTCAATGGAAGGATGGAGACTTCAGTGAGTTCAAAGTGAGACCTGATATGCCCCAAAACGTGGGCTAAATTTGCATGGACGGTAGGTTGATGAATCTGTAAGAAAGGCACTCAAATTGAAAACTGTTTCCACGTAGATAATTAATGGTCCTTACAGCTAACCAGAGTATCTAACTGCCTTTGAGAACTAGCCATGCAGCATCCACACAGTAAAGTGCAGACTGTTCAAAGCCAGATGAACAACCTTGCTGAGAGGTTAAATCAGTAGTCTGTTTTTTTTTAAAAAAAGGGCTTGGGAAGTTAAGCAACAGAGAGAGGAGATTGGAAAATGAGCACTGCCTCAGCCATGCTGTTGCAATCAAACAGTTTGACATGATCCCATCTGAGCTTGAGGATAGCATTAGGGATCAGATGAAATCATATGGGAGCGGCGGGGGGACGACACACACGCATACATCAGTTTTTCTCAATATAGATGGAAGGCCATTGTAAGAGACCCTGGGCTAAGCCATGCCCAAGGGTAGAACTCATGACATTTTCTTTTGTCGCCAAACAAAAAACAACCATGGTCCGAATACTCCACTGGAAAATGGACCGCAACACACACTTCTTTAGGGACTACTTATGGCTAATGGAAAAAAAATCTGCTCAGATGACTGCCCTTTGATTCTGAGAGCCAAACAAGTACACCATAGGTACAGTATCTGCCCTGATACAGAAGTTCCTAAAATCCCCAAGCAAAATCCCAGTTGTCAGCTCTCTAGAAGAGATGACCTTTACCTCCAATAGTCTCCACACCAGAACCATCAGTCCTGTGGGCATCAGGCCAATTAAGTAGCAGTACAAAAAGGATAGTGTGGTATAGATAATACTGAAGTGAAAGACTAAATGATAAGATTGCTTTAAGACTTTGAACTCATCAAAACAGAGTTATATTAACACACAAAAATAAATAAAAGTTTCAGCATTTTACCAACCTGCCACCAATTTGAGTCTTCCCGATTTACAATCTGAAGAATTTCTCCTCTAGAAAATTTCAAACCTGCTTCTTTGCATGGGATCAGGTTGTCATTGTATGGATTATAATCAAAATGACATTTCACAAATACCTGAAACACATCAAAATTTTAAAGTTTTAAAAGACTGGATACCAAAGATATAGTTACTGACCTCAAAGAGTATCATTACTTTTATTAGTAAATCACAAACACTTAGTAACTTTGCCAAGGAACATAAAATTTCATTATTTGTTAACCATTTGTCTTAGCCAAGCCAAATACATTCATCCCTCATTTAATGAGTACTTTACTTATGTGCACTCGCTAAAACGAGGGACACACACACTAACCTTTGTTCACACTAAAAACACATGAATTTCTGCCCCCCCCCCCCGCCCATATGAGCCAGCTGCGGGGTCCCTGGCCAGGGCAGGGGGATGGGGAGACCCGCAGCCCCAGGGCTGGAGCAGAGCCAGCCACGGGGTCCCTGACTAGGGGGCAGGGAGACCCGCAGCCCTGCGGCTGGAGCCTTTTCCCTCCCTTCCCTCAGACATGCAGCTGTCTGACAGCCCTGTGGCTGGGGGAAGAGAAGAAGGCGGCTCTTAGCCTGGTTCCCTCCCCTGTGCTGGTGGGAATGTGACACTGACCAGCCATGAGCTGATCAGTTTCAAGGTCCCACAAGCCATGGGGAGACTGGAACCTGCCTGCCCTTGGTTCCCAGCTCCTATCCTCTGGGAGCCAGGAAACTGACCAGCCCTGGCAGTTCCTGGCTCCCCTCCCCTTGCAGGAAAATTCAAGTTATGCAAGGGTTGCAGGAACAACCCCTGGATAACCTGAGGGTTTACTGTATTAGTATCCCCCCACCCTGCAGACCTCACCCTCGGTCAGGTTTTAACTGAAAATGCGTTCTTTAACAGTCACATGCAACCGGAAACTGTCCAGCTGGCAACCTTTAACAAATCTAATGGGACCCATAGATTGAGAATCCCCGCTCTACATACCTACACTACATCCTATACATCAGAAAAGTACCTAAACTCAATTGGTCTATGTCAAGTTACAAGCACTTGGAATGAATTGGAGACTTTTACATGTATTCTCATGGGAATTCAGTGTCGCTCTTCTGAGTTTTCGCCTATAAGCAGAAATTTGGGAACCAACTGTGCTTGTATAGCGAGGGATGAGTGTACAAGCTACCAGAGAAAATGTAAAAAACATTGCCTGATATACCAGCAAAGAATGCAATAAAGCAAGCAGCAACAGTGAAAAGTTTCTCTCCTCGACAAATACAAAATTTGGCATCTCTTTTCAATTGCACATACTTTTTAACTGGAACTGAAACACTCATTTTTGTACTTCAGTATATACCATAACTCAACTCAACTTTCTGATGTTCTCACCTGAAATTATATGCATTTTTGAGAATGTGAGCACTGGCCTTGAGATTTGTGAAATTCTAAATATGAATTTAGACTACAAACTACTGAGGTTTAAAGTCATCACTTGTCTTCTTGTATTAAAAAGGCCTTCCTCTCAAAGTCACTACTACAAAGCGACTTGACTATCAACTGCCCCCCTTTTTCTGTGGTTCCAATATTTCAGGGGATATGGATTTGTGTGCCTTATCCCCGTTAAAGAAAATGCATCTCAGTAAAGCTCAATGCATTCCTATAGCTTCTGCTCAGCCTAAGCAGTTTTTTGTCTTGGTTATATTCAAGGTTGGTCCTGGAGAATTTGTTTCCAATAGCCACATGCAGAAAGAGAAATTTACCATTGGCAAGGAGCTTTGACTCTTCAAAATCCATCAGTTTAGGAAAATGCATTTTATTCCTTCAGTAATTTCCACGCATGTTCTCAGGCTGCAGGAACAACCAGTTAGACCATTGAGCTTTCAGCACCTCATTCTCTCAAGCAAATCAATTTCTGAGGAAGTCTCTCTCAAACTGAAATGGTACCCAAGTTGCAGTTTGCACATGTTCAATAGTTTTGTTAGAGGCTGACCGTAGCATCACTCTGTGAAGATTCTGCATCCCCATACAACTACTGTGGACCAACCAGAGTAGTCATGTGCCATTCCAGAGATGAGGAGTTGGGGCAGACTTTTCCTGCAATTGCTTCTCTCAACAGCTGAACAATTCTGTGCTGCCAGGAACTGGAATTGAGAGCAGAAAGAATGTCCCTCTGGTGATCTCAATCCTCCCCTTGCAACCATCAAGGCATCATGAAGGAGGAAGCAATATGAGCTGAATGCAGAGGTGTGAACACAGAAGAGCTGGTTGGAAGGAGGGAAACCCTCGTCACTTAAAATCTTGCCACTGGTGCTCTATTGGCTTTTTCTGCTGCCTATTAAGATACACACAGCAGGAACTATCCATCAAGCCACGCTGATTGAAGACAGATATTTTTTCTTAGTTTTTCATCACATGCTGATTTGTATTAGTCTAAACCTTCATCATCATCAATAACCAGGGGCTCAGCACCCATTGGTGTTTGATGCCTCCCTGGCTATTTCCTTCCATCTTTCCCTTTCCAGTGGTGGAGTGGCTTAAATTCTGTAGACTAGCTCTGCACCAATCTACTATATCATCTACCTGTTCTCTGTGGGGTCTGCCTCTCTTATTCGAACTGTCCATTCTGCTGAATATCAGGGTCTTGATCTTTTGCTCGTCATTCATTCTGTAGATATGCCCGAATAGCTGTAACTTCCATTGTATAACCTTCTGCAGTAGGTTCTCTTTTGGCTGTATCTTCCTATATAACCCCTCGTTGGTGACCTTCTGCATCCATCCTATTCTCAGGAGCTTTCTATAACAACTCCTCTTGAACACCAATATCCTTCTCTTCAAATCTTTCATTATCACCCGTCTCACATCTGTGCAACATGCTGCTGAATACACATTTTCAAAATGTTCTACTTCATTCCTATGCTAATCACTTTGCTTTTTCAAGAGCTTATCTGTCGCCTTCAAACTCGCTCTTGCTTTCGCTATTCTAGTCGCTATTTTCTTCTTACAGTCTAGATCATAAGTCACGTTGCTCCTCAGATACATGAATGTCTAGTTCGATCTTGTCTATACTGATCTTCCTTATCTCCAAATACCATTGTCTTTATTTTATCAATGTTCATAATCAGTCTTTACTTCTTCCCTTCCTCATTTAGCACTGGCACCACTTTCACAAACTTCTCTTCATCTTTCTCGACGATAACCACATCATTTGTGAACCTCAAGTTGCTAATTCTCATCCTGTGCACAGATAGTCCATCTGGGGTTGAAAACAGTTTAAAGGGGATTTTATTATTTGTCTCAGCATATTATACAATACCTATTTCTAATACTGTAGGGTCTCAACATACGCAAGGGTTCCCTGTTCAGAACCCTTGTGAACCTTGATTTTTTTTGTGAATATGGGAGGGAGGGGGTGCTCTGGGTCCTGGAGGAAGTGGCCACTTGCAAATTGAATTCGTGAACATTAAGTTTGCAAATCATGACAGCCTACTGTACAGCACTTTTCTTCAGTAGATATCAAAGCATTTCATAATCTTTAATGTATTTATTCTTACAAATACCACTGAGATGAAGACGGTACCGTTTCCCTCTTTATACAGATGGGGATTTAAGGCACAGAGAAGCTGAGTGACTTGGCTAGGATCACACAGGAAGTCTTTTGGAGAGCAAAGAAACTGAATTCTATATTTCCCAAATCCTAGGCCAGTGCCCTAACCACTAGACAATTCTGTTTATTTTTTTTTTCAATCCATGGGATTAATAGAAGGAACACTGCTATGGGGATGTTTCTACTCTATTTTACTCATGATCATTTAAGTGTCCTTCAGAAACACATTATGTGATATTACATCTTTAACATGTGGTTCATCTTCTCATCATCATGCCCCACAGGAAAAATAGTGTGGCACATTTGTATGTGTGTGAGAGAGAGAGATGTGTTCTCAGTTCCTGTAGAAGTGTGTTCCAGAGTCTTGGTTCTGCTCCCAAAGCAGCTGTCTCCTGCAAAAAGGAGCTTTAACTTTCCAGCAGACAGCTCTGTTGTGCCTGAGGAGCAGAGCTGTCAACAGTGATCCTTATCTCAGAGCTACAAGTGAAAGTCTAGAAATCCAGAATCCAAGCCATTAAAGTGCCTCAAAAGGTAAGGATCAAGAACTTGAACGTGACACACACTATTTGAGGAATCACTGGAGAGAGGTCTGATGTGCTCACTGTAACCTGCGCTTCTGAGGAAAACACACTGACACATTCTGTAGTAGCTGAAGTTTTCTAAAGACTCATGGCTTCTTGTCCAGGTATATTTTGTTGCAGGAATCATAAAATTTCAAGGAACAATGAAGACCCCTGGTGATCAACTACAACAACTTCCTGTGTAATACAGGACATAGAACTTATCAAAAATCATTCCTAGAACAGATCTTTCATAAAAAGCTTCCAACCTTGATTGAAAAATTCCCACTAAGAGTATACCACGCACCTTGGTAAGTTGTTCCAAAGGCCAATTACTCTCAGGGTTAAAAAATTTACTTTATTTCCAGGCTGAATTTGTTTAGCTTCATATTCCACCCACTGAATCATTCAAACAGGTGCTAAAGGTAACATATAACTAAGAACCAGGTCATTCACTCTCAGACACAGCTTCTCTCTGCACTGGCATGTGTAAAGTGCTGCTCACAGAGTGCAGCAACAAATTCACTGTTGTGTGTCCACAATGCCAGCTGCCAGCACAACAGCATGACAACACTTGGGCAGCATTTGAAGCCAGACAGTGATCTTACCCCACACATGTACCTAAGACACAGGAATTCTTGTGGCATTCATGGGAGTTGCTGACCACAGTGGAATACTGCTTTGGGGCTTGGGAAACAAGCACTGAGTGGTGGGATCACAGAGTCATGTGAGTCTAGGATGACAAACAGTGGCTGCAGAACTTTCACATGAAGAAAGCCGCTTTCTTGGGACTGATGGGATTGCACACTGTGACACAAGGACATGAGAATGAGAGCTGCCCTCCGTGGAGAAGCATGCGGTGATTGCAACGTGGAAGCTGCCTACTGCAGACAGTTAACAGAACGGTTGCTAGTTTGTTTGCAGTGGGGAAGTCTACTGTTGGACTGCATTCCACTCAAAGACTGGACTCTTCAGCAAGTGAGGAGTTTCTTCCCAGACCAGAAAAATCACTGTAGGCGAAAAGAAAATGCCCATTGTGATCCTGGGAGGTCCTACCTCCCCTTAATGCCATGGCTCATGAAGCCTTCGCTTGGGGGTCTTGGCAGCAACAAGGAGTGATTCAACAACAGGCTGAAGAGATGCACAATAACTGCAGAGTGTGCTTTTGGCATTTAAAACTCTGTTAGTGATATATGTACAAGAAGCTGGGCCGAGCCAATGACCACACCCCTATGCTTATAGCTATCTGCTGTACCCTCCTTAATATTTGCGACAGGGAAGGTTAAAGCTTCACTCAGGGCTGGCTTGCTGAGGCTCAGTGCCCAGTGAGAGTATTTACAGGTTGAGACCAGGAATATTAGATGCACAGTATGAGGCCAAAGGGATCAGTGATGCCTTGTGGAAGCAAAGTAATAATTTGTTGTCATTCACAGGAGTGCAGTGGCTGCAATACTAGTGTAGGGCTGATTGGGCATTATATATATTGGTCATTGGCCCTTGGTACAAAAGATTGCTTTCAAACCCACATAATTTCATTTATTCAAAACAACAAATGTAGATCACACACCCCAGTGATACAGCTGCATTTGGTAGGAAGAAAAGGGAAGAAGAGGGAGGAGGTGAGGCCTCAGCAAATTTACAGGTTTGCGTATGTCGAGGTATATTCAGCCCTGCCATCTGATATGGTGCACTTCAGAAGGGATAAACTGGATAGGGACTGAGTACTTCAAGGACACTGCAGGGCTGGACAGCAAAGAAGCAGATGAGGCATACACAGCAGGTGCTGACTGGGGACAGGATCATATCCAAACTGTGCTGACAGTGACCAGGGCCCATTGAAAACACTGGCGGCAAGGGGGAAGGGGAAGGCTGGTAGTGGAGCTGCTCCCTCTACAGTGCTAGCAGTGCCTGGAACATGTCAGTTTGGCACTCTGAAATGTATAAGAGCCACTCTGGCTTCATTCTGGCACTCCATGGTCTACATCCATATCCTCCTCTCATTGTCCCTCTAAGTTAAATTTGCTTTCAGCAGTAGCATTCAGCATAATATCATGCAACAAGACCTCATTAGTGTTCAGAGGTCACTTCCTTGCCCTGCACAGCCATTCAGCTGTCAGTAACAAGGAATGCTGGGATCTAAAGGTCAAATCTGTGAAGCCAAAAATACAACATTTTGCAGAGGAACCATTGTTAGCACTAGCCAGAACACACACACAACCCAATTAAATCACAAGCACTGTTCACATACCTATGACTGACTGGCTTTCCCTGGGTAAATGCACATAAGACCTCCACAGTGGTGAGTTAACTGCTGGCACAGGAGAACTGATTGTTGCAAGGCCTTACTGTAGCCTGGACACACATCTTGGGAAGAGCCAACACTGCACAAGGGCCCTATGATCAGTAATGTCCACACATTTCACAGGCTGCACTCATCTTGGAAGATGTCAGTGCTGAGGGTGAGAAGGGAAGCAAAAGGTCTTCTGTGAGACTGTGGCTTCCATCCTGGCCCTTATGTGGCTTCCCTGTGTGCAGCAACGCTCCCCCTATCCCCCACAGCACAGTAGCATGGGAATGTTATTCTTCATGGGACAAAGAACACAGCAGTTCTACCAAGGAGCCTGTGGAGATTGACTGCCCAGCAAAAGAATGACATTTTCGATGAGATCTGTGAGACCAATTACCGTGAAGTGAGAAAGTCCATCAACGCCGTGTTGTGCATCTGACTTGCATCACACAGATGCAAGCCTGCTTTCTGCAACAGTCCTGTCCCATTCGACTCACTTCAATGCTTCCAAAAATATCAAAGCCACATACCACAGGCACCCTCTGTGGCTTGCACTTCCCCAACTGGCTAGTCTTCTCTGGGGTCGAAAAGAGCTCCCGCTGGCACGTATCTGCAAACGTAAAATCATCCTCTGGTTCCGAGTCCCACTCTCTCTCAGCACCCTTGTCTAGGATTTCCTCCTCCTGGCTTGGTCCACTCTGGACACCCCCTGAAGTTCCAAATTATCCACAGGCATATTTGGAGAAGAGGTGGAGTTGCCTCCTCCCCCCACAAACACAATCTTATTTGGAAAACTGGCATGTTGTGGGTGCAATATCAGAATGGCCGTTTGCCTCCCACACCTTGTAACAGGCATTCTGCAGGTCCTTCACTATGATCCTGCTCTGCTGTGCATCCCCATTCATGGCTTCTTTTGGCCATGAATTTTGATATTTGTCCAACGGTATAATTGCTACAGCTGAAGTGCTCTGGGCCTGGATAGCCTGCTCGCCGCAATTGCTGACAGAGGTCCACCACCTCAGCACTGCTACAAGGAGGGGGATCACGGTGCGTGGAGAGGGTGTGGTCTTCTGGAAAGGTGTGTGGCATGCACTCCATGTGTCATTGAGCAAACATGAAGATGACTTTCAAAATACCCTAGGAACGTAAAGGACAGGTCTGAGGGTTGGCCATGTGAAGGCACCTGAGTAAAGTTCAAACAGGTGAATTCAGAGGCAAGAAAAGGCATTGTGGGACAGGTACGGAAGGCCTGACAGTGCTGTAGTACACAGGCACCCCAGTGCTGTAGCCAGAGCACAGGAAGCTCTATGCTTCTTGTCGAGGCAGTTTTCCTAGAGTGCAGCAACTGTGAAATCAGTGCACACTAACTGCCTTTCCAGTGCAGACACCTTGAACTTTAGTGTTGTGACCTCATTTAAGGTGCTGTAACTCACCAGTGTATACACTTAGTTCTTGCCCAATAAAGATGATAGGAAGTATTACTAATGGATGCTGCTACGTGAGTCTTCACATCAACCTGAAATCCAAGAGGCAGTTTAAACTATGGCATGAAGTAACCAATTGTGCATATGTACATTTAACTAAAGTGTACTCAAAATTTCCCAAAGTGCTTTCTGCTGCCAATCAGCATAATCTTCATCTTGATTAGGTTCAAGTTTAATCAGCTTTTCATCAGTTAAGGTCTCTTATCAGGAATACGTAGGGAAGGAGAGGTAAAAGTTGTCTCACCTGCCTATTGCTGGAATTAGAATCCATGGAATCTCACCAGTTCTCCTAGATCAGAGAAAATATATCCTGTGTGACTCCGTAAATGGTGAATCTGGTGGCAGAGATGTTGCTTTGCATCATTATGCTTTGAATGTGTCCCTTCACAACGAACTTAAACCATTTTAGCACATTCTTATGGATCCTTGATTATTTTCTCATATGGGAGAACAGTATCTCATGAACAGCAGTGCTGAATACTGCAGGATGTCTTCTTTCCATCCATTCACAGGAGAAGAGCATTAAAATCAGTGCCATTAAGATTATTTCAACTCTAGGTTCTGGGCTTGTAATTTAGCTTTTATCTTCTCTACAATTGTGCTCAGGAACAGAACATTTCACACTTAGTTGTTAAGTAAGATAAATCTGACCTATCTCATGTGGATTTCTTAAATGGTGCTGGAACTACTGCATATCTGCAGGAAGAAGGGAAGATTCTTTCCCCAAATGAAACACCAATTATTTACATATGGAGAATAAAAGCTGCTCACAGGAATAGGATACCCTAGCCCATGGCTGCCCTTAGGGAGGTGTGGGGCCTGGGACATAGGCACCAAGTTCCTAATCAGCTGGGGGGCATATACACACCCCAGGCTCCATCCAGGCCTCATCCCCTCTTCACCCCTTTCCCCAAGGTTGCATCCTGCTTTTCCCCCCCACCCTCACTCTGGTCACACCCTACCCACCTCTTCCCTACCTCGTTCTGCCTCCCCACCACACTGCAAGTGCACAATACCCTTACTCCTCTTCCCTCTTCCCCAGCACTTCCTGACGTGCTGGGCAATATCTGATCTGCGGCAAGCAGTAGGTGCTAAGATAGAGAATCACTGATCCAGTGGAACCCACTGGTGAGGAGGCGGCAGTGGAGGGGAAATTCTGGTGGGGGACCTGCTGCTGGGTGCTCAGCACCTGCTCCCCGCTCCCTTCTTCACCCCTCCCCTTGCCTGCCTACCTGCCTGCCATTTGCCTCCTCACTTGCCCACTTCCCGCCCCACCTTCCCAACCACCTCCTCACAATTTAACTAACAGGATCCCCAAAGCCTCCCAGCAAAGCGCAGGGACTGGGACAGTCATCTTGACTCGCACCCAAGGGATGCTCTGCCCAAGAGTGAGAGTTCACTGTGTAGCACCTTTAAATAAATGTGCACTCTCCAAACCTTACCCCACCCCTGCAATGAATACAATCCTATTGCTTAAACTAACTGCAGAAATCCAGGTGAAATATGTATTTTCAAAAACAAGACTTCAAGTAAGAGAAAACAGCATATCACAAGACACTAATTTTACTCAAGCCTTAATGATTAAATATGTCTATTTTAATTTCTTTACTATATGCAAATAGGATTCAATTATTAATTTACAAATTCACAAAAGGCAAAATTATATCTATTGCCAAAAACAGACTTGGGCATTTGTTTTAGCTCAAGATTTTAAACAAAATACACGAATTGTAATGGAAAGACAGATTTGCCAAAAAATAAGAAATCTGGCTATAAAAGTGTATACGCACCCTTTAGCACTTCAGACAATCAGATTTCCAACAATGTGTTGAACTGTACCCCTACATTTATTTCCTTTTCAGGACGGTAAGTGTTGTGCAAAATATGCCTTGCAAGATATTCTTTGAAAACTCGTAAGAGGCTGATTATTGTCCAGGTAAAATATGTATGGCAACATTATGTAAAAAGATTTACTGCGTGATATTATTAAGAGCAACGATAAGCCAGCTCATCAGAAACGAAAAGGCAAACCAATGTCTCAGTCATATGTCAACAAAATCAAAAGGACCATCACCTGATTAAGTAGCCATTCTTTGACAGGAAAAAGGGTAAGAAAAATTTATATCTTGGCAAAAGCACTGCTGGAAGTTCTCATCCCTACAGACTTTGTCTCCTCATTCTCAAAGAAGAGGACAAGACATAAAAATATGGAACAGATGCCCCAAATCTGCCTTCATGTCTACTAGTGACATCAACAGCACTTGAAGAAAGAAGTAAATAGTACTGGACCAGGAGAGAAGATCCTAACTGAAAGATTCAGGCAGTAAGATTTCTGGAGCATTTCTAGAGAGAAACCTTTGCTTTGAATTCATGTAGCTTGTGATATTAGGCATTGGTTGTATTCTACCTTTTATTTCTATGTTACCAATTCTGAATATTATGCCTCCACTTGTAATCACTTAAAATCTGTTTTTAATGTGTATGTTTTATCTAGACCAACATGCTTAGACTGAAGTGTCTCGGAAACCTCATTTGAAATAACAGGTTTGTACCTATCCATTACTCCAGGAGGCATTCTGTGCCAGCAAAATTAAATATTCTGTGCATAATATTCTAAAATTTTGTGCATTTTATTTGTCAAAACAACACAGCCATGCCAGTTTTAATTATTTTGAAATGCCTATCAGCAAATACGTCTAACAATAATACACAATTTTCTGCCCCCAGGAGTAGATAATTAAAGAAAACCCTATATGACATCCCAGTTCTGTTTCAGTGCCCCACTCCCTCACCTCAAGCCCAACTGGGAAGCCAGACACCCACACCCCCCAGAGCCCAGTTGCAGTGCCCCCTAGGGCAAATGCACCTGAACCTCCTCCCTCTCAGATCTCATCCATGGACAACCACCCACCCCATTCCCCAGAGCCCATGATCCAGAGGGAGAAACAGCCTGATGCTTGGTCCCAGGACCTGCACAGAGTTTCCTGCCTGCCACCCTCTTCTCCACTGAGGACACGTTAGAAACTACAGCTGCCAGGAACCCTATAGCTCAGTGGTGGGCAACATGCAGCCCATCAGGGTTCTAAATGTAGCCCATATGAGTTTTGTTTACCATTGCCCATGTGCAGGGTTGCAGATTCTGCTGGTTTCCATCCATGTAGGGTTTTTCCCGTCAACCAGTATTACTAAAGCGGCATGGACGTAAAGCAAGGACGTGTGAAGTGAGGTGCAGGCTGATTGCACACAAGTGACAATGGGAACTTATGCACTTCCTCTGCCTCCAAAGTGCTGCTACAGTTCAATCACCACACCATGCAAATTATAATTATGGAAGCACAGTTAGACTCCTAGTATGGAGTAGTTTTGCCATCTCACAATCTAGTGGCCCACTGAGATGAAGAATGAGCGCCATTCATGTCATCCACTCACTAACATAGGCTGCCCATCACCGCTCTACCTCCTTCCCCAGCCCCCAGCAGTACTGTCCATGTGTAAACTGGGCTCCGCCAGGTCTGCGTCTAATAAGGATAGCAGCACTGCAATTGATTTCTGTAGAAGAAAGGAAGCTCTGTGTACACAATGTTAATTTCTGCAAAATCTGCAATATGCAGTGGTACTGAATTCCCCCAAGAGTGGTATTTTCTATTAACAACCAACTTTGCATGATATTGTGATGTCTAGGAGATGGCTGCGCAGTACAAGATGCACATTTTTGAGGGACTCTATGACTGGTGTTGTTCTGTAGTGTAATTCAAGAATAGCTGGCCATAGCACTCACCCAGTATAGCTGGGAACAATTTATATGCTGGAGGTTGTGTGTGAGCAATGTAAAAGGTGCTCCAGGCAACATCGCTAAAGCAAACACTTTTGCAAGTAGTAATGAAAATATATTACTAACCTGTTGAGGAATAACAGCATCTCTATAGCTGGGAAGAATTTTCAGGGTGACACTGCCACTAATGTTTTTCAGCAATTCTTGTAGTTCTTTTGGATTGTTTCCCACTTCATGGCCATTCACCTCTTTAATGATGTCACCCACATGCAGAAGACCCTGTCGATCTATCATTCCACCATGCAAGATTCGTGCTATTACCAGATCATTATTCTCAACCCTAAATGTAACACCCTAAAGGAAGCCATGAGTAACACCATTACTTAGTTTAATATCACTGTTTCACCTTAATTTTTAACATTTACCTAACAGTTACTACAGAATATTCTCTTGAGCTATCCTCATTATTTCTCATCCACAGTAAAGTGCTGACCTTTTTAATAGTGACAACAGCAAACACATACTGACATTACTGTACTATATTATTCAATAAACACGTGGAGCAAATGAGATAAATGGAAATCATGTATTGTGGACAGGAAGCTGGTGTGTAAGCATACACCAATCACACCATTTGCTCTGAATTAAGTTCCATCATTCCTTACTAGAAGCAAATGCGAAAGAAAGCTTTCTCCATATGACCTACACTACCACATTATCCTACCTAATGACAAGGTAATTGTTTGTCCTTGACAGAAAAATGTGGTAGAATGGCCATATATCTCCATATTTCAGTCTTTCATTATTGCATCTCTTGTCAAATTGAAATTAGAAAAAAAATGTAGTGCCCATTATAATCAATGGAAGTAATCAAAAATATAATACACCAGAACGAGTAAAACGAAGTAATTAGAACAGCGTAGAAGGTACAAAATATCTCAGATATATTTCTTATTGTTTAGGTGAAAGTCAAACACACCTAATTACATATACTCACCAGTGGCTCTCCTGCTCTTTTGTGAATACCAAGTATACGAATGGCATCTACTGGTACTATCTGATTGTTCACTGAAGAATTATTAATTTCTGGGCTAGAAGGAGGAGAATCATAACATTTTGATGCCACAATATCATGAGCTTCCAAAAGTGACTGTAAACAAGGAGTGAATAAAGCATGTTTACTATTAATGTCCATGGAGAGCACTGGTTATTAAATAATTCAGTATCTAAAGGTTTTACAGTAACATTTAAGTCCAGATTTTGCAACCCTTATTCATTCTAAGCACAGTAATACTCATATGTTCCAAAGAAATGTATTCAAGTATTTACATGGCCTCATCACCATACTATCTGAACAAATATGGCACTACTCACTTAAATACTATTTCCTCTAAGAAATTATTGTAGGAGTCAGAATAAATATAGGTTGAATATTCATGCACGTACACACACCCTCTAAAATATTCTTCGATTAATAAGGAAGTATTTGAGCCGTCTCATTGGGTACTTGGAGGCTCATGAGCACAAAGTGATGGAAGCGAAACAAACACTCCCTCACCCAATCAAAAAAAGGTAAAAGTACTTGTCATAAGGAGAAAATGTATGTTTTTGGTGATTTTGCAGGTTGTGTGTGGTTCCTTCTTACAAGAAGCTCAAGAGACAATTATAGTACCATCTACAGTTTGGGATATGTATAATCTGGGATGACTTTACCTGATGAAAACAAATGATGAGAACTTTGAACTAAAGCAGTTCCCAGTCTAGATACATGGACACGTTTGAAAAAACGGAAATCTTCAGGTGAATACTACTGGAAGATAATTTATTTTACAGTTTTAAGGTATCTTTCACCACAAGAGTTAATCTAACATTTATGAAAAATCAACACAAATCTAGGTTTGCCGGATAAAGCAAAAACACCAGACTTCAGGGGACAGATTATGGTGACCTCAGGCCTAGGCAGGAAATGATGAAAAAAGAAGGGTACTCTAACCCACGTCTGTATAACCTGACAATAATCCACTCCTGTGAAATGGAAACACTGGGCCCTCTAAGAAAGGAAATTCGATGGGGGAGGAGAATCTCATTCGTACAGGAAATATGGGCCCTGGACAAGTTTGTGGAGTGGGATGGCCCTTAATTTTGCCAAATCTTAAAGTGGGGTAGCAACAGTTTATTTCATTAAAGGGCATCATGGAGCTCCGGTCACAGGCAAGGCCAATCCCAGGCACCACAGTAAATTGCTAAACAGAAAAAGCTTTGTACAAGATACCACAGATGGTAGCTTTGACACACACACACACACACACACACACACACACACACACACACACACACACACACACACACACACACACACACACACACACACACGATAACCAGAGGATATGAGCCCATAGTTGAGCCAGGCTGTACTACTCTAATGCTTCAGCCTCCATGGGCCTACTAGAGCACAAACAGAAAGCAGAGGCCTTCCAGCAACCCACATAGGATGCTTCAGGAGCTTGTCTACCAGAAACAGACAACGGAAAAAAAAAGGAACTTCTGGTCCAGCTGCGGAAGCAGAAAACAGCAGCAATGGGTTCCTGGTAAGCTCTTAGAGTGTCAGCAAAAATGTGCTTTAACTGCTGCCACCAAATTGTCTGTGACTGAACCTGGTAGTTCCAGAACTTGGTACTATTCTTGTACAGAGCCAGTCTTCTGTGGAACAGACCTTGGTCTTCTACTGCAAATTTGAATTAGTGGGCCTTTTATGCATGAAGTATTTTCATAGTTTAATAATTCAGTTCTTTTCTGAATGAAGGGGCAGGCCTGACCCATGCTGCTGGAGCCAGGCCCATCGCTGGTCCCCCCAGGGTGCCCAAGGCTCCTGATGCATTGGGCTTAGAGCAGTTGGCCCAGATCATCCTATGAACAGGATGGCTCTGCCTCCAGTATTTCCACCTCAGGGCGGGGGCATGACACTTCAGAGAGGCCACTGGCTGCAAACCCTGCCACTGAGCAGGCGGGGTGAGGTGGTTGCATGAGCTTCCATAGTGCCCAGGGAGGCCATGCTGCAAGTCACTGGATCTGAGTATTTCCCAGATCCTTAAGAAACTGCTTTTCTGACAGATGAGAGAGACAGACTTCTAAATAGGGGGCTTCCTGCACCTTCTTGTGACTAATTCTACTGGATATTGTCAGAGACAGGATACTAGCATAAATAGTATAAGTAAATGTCTGCAAACACATCACCAGCAGTACAGAAAAATAAGTCCAAAATGTAAGATAAATTAAGTCTCAAGAGAAAAAGTCTGAGAAACCCTTTTACATCTTGTGTCAGCATGGAAGCATAAAACTGCCTAGTAAAAAAAAAACAACCTTGTACTGCAAGAGCAACAGTGTGGCCGGTTCTAAAAGAATCCCAAAAAAAGATTCTTTAGCTGAACTAGGTTTCCAGGTGAAAGGATGTCAAATCCGTATGTGATATATGTCATCCATCTGGCATAGCAAATTTAGACCAGAAGAATAAAAAAGGCAAGTTCTTGTCTAGGGAAAGCTTTGGGAATGTGTCAAAGAACATATAATACTTTTGATCATAACGAATTAGCCAACATATGTAGCTGATCCCCATCAAGTGGTCTTCTGTTTTGTCTTATCCTACTTCTCTTTAAACTTCACTATTGATGAAAACTGACTGGCATTCCTTTCAATTCTTCCTCCTATGGTTGGAGAGGTTACAATGATTTTTTTTCACTCCTAGTTAGATGAATATGCATATGTTCATGTATTAAGTAGTAACACATTTAAATACGCAAACTGAATAAATGTACCTGAAAATGAGGTTCCTTGAGTATACTAACTAATTCTGCAATATTTTCATCTTTGTTTATTAAAGGGCTTATGTCTTCAAGAATTTCATTCACCAGCTCCAGGTTGTTTTCACTGACAGCCTCAAGTTTAGAATCTTCCAGTCGCTCATGAGCCTGTGAGCCATTAAAAACAAGATTATAATAATAAGAGCCAACAAGATGCAACAGAACAGCAATTTTAATTTAGTCCTATGATTAACTGCATTTCATGATTAATCTCTCCAACAAGACAGTTAAAAAGACAGTGTCTTTTCTACAGTAAGTTTACTGTTTTGCCTTCACAAAATCATCATAGGATTATCCTATTTTATCACGTAGTCACAAAGCCATTTTAAAACACTGGACTGATGTGTTTGTGTGTACACGTGGGTCCCCTCAAACTCCATATAACAGAACATCTAATAGCTCAATCTCTGAACTGCCTCTCGGTTCCTCTTTACTTCTAGAAGAGCAACTAGACCTGGGCTCTGAAACAGAAGAGAAGGGAGGATCAATGTTACTTTATGAAGGCAATACTGTTGGAGAACAAAAATTTACTGATGTTAGCTCTTTCCTTAGCCTGAACATTTCTAGCCTAATGCCCCACTTCAAGGCTATGTTCATCCTAGAGGATTGGTTGGTTGGTTGGTTTCTTTGACGAAACTCAAAACCTGTTGAGTGTCCAGATTGCCAAGATGCTCTGTCAACAGTAAATTGCCACAACACAGCACTTCTGTTGACGGTCTCATCATGCTGCCCACGAGGCATAATGGCTCTGTTGACAGAAAGCCAGTGTGGACATTCCAGGGGCCCTCTCTCAACAGACAGGGCTTGCAGGACACTGGGCAGCCCTGTCTGCTGTGCTCCCAGTTGGCCATTTTGTCGAGAGAGCAACCAGGCAGTCCAGCCACTCTTTCAGAGTGGATTGCTCTTGTGAGCCTCTTGGCAGTTCGGCCATAATCCATCAACAGAAGTTTTGTCAGAACAGGTTTTCTGACAAAAACTTCCATTGACAAATTGCTGTAATCCAGACATAGGCTAAGAGACTAGCTAACATTAAGACAACCAGACAGTAAGTACGAAAAAAATCAGGATATTTTATGCAGGGGTACAGTTGCCTGTATAAGACAAAGCCCCTGATATCAGTAGGCCTGGTCACCTTAGTTAGCAGTGATCTCCCTGAAAACAGGGCCCAAAGAGCCCTGCTAGTGCTATAATGACTGAACCATTGCCCCTCTGAAACCAGCATCTCCTCTTCAGGCAGTATCAACTGAACAACAATTTGAGAACATGTGAATCAAGGCACAGACAGCAGTCCTACAGATTTCTAACAGAAGGACATTGCTAGTCTTTCAATAGAGAAAAGAGGTGTCACGGAGACTGCCATTTTCTTACAGAGCAAGCACTGAGGCATTCAAACACTGGGACCACCAATTACTTCAGACATGACTAGATGTGGCAACTTATCCACTTACATCTCTGTACAGAGATTTTTCAGAAGTATTTTTCTCCCCTGTAATGTCACCCAATGTAGTTCGACTTTCCTCTAAACTAATGTTTCCCAAACTTAACATTTGCGTACCCCTTTCAGGACTTTGGCCTTATTGGCATATCCCCCATCCCAGTGCTTGTCTCCTGATTTTTAGTAGTTTATTTTCTGCTCTCTACCCCTTGAAATCCTTTTGCATACACTGGTGGTAAGCGTACCACACTTTGGGAAACACTGCTCTAAATCACTGGTTCCCAACCTGGTGCCTGTGGACCCCTGGGGTCCATGAGGGTACTGCAAGGAGTCTGTGGACAAAATAAAAAGGTAAATTAAATATTTCAATAACGTTATTAATTGCTGCCCAAAAAAAATCTATATTGTGGTTTCCTTTTTCATTTAATTAAGCATAGATAGTGGCTAGAAACTACTTTGATAGGGATCTGCAAAAGGTTTGCAGCAGTGATTGGTGGTCCATGAACTGTCTGAGGGGAGTGATTGGTGGTCTGCACTAGCGAAAAGATTGGGAACCACTGCTCTAAATCATGGGTAGGGAACCTACAGACTACAGGGTACTGCAGGGTCTATCTGGCCCCCAGCTTCCCTTGAGTTGGCCCATAGCAAGGCTTGGAGCTATCCCCTTCCCTACTTAATGCTCCACCCCACTGCAAGTCTCCCTGCCCCACCCTCCCACCACCACCAAGTTGGAATGCTAGTGTTGGCTCGCCCTCCTGGGGGCTGGGGTGGCACTGGCGGTAGTGGCAGAGGGTGAAGGAAAGCCTGGAGCCTCACCACAGGCTGAATCCAGGGAGACTAGACACTGAATCCAGCCCACAGGGCTGAAGCACAAGGGAGTCCCAGTACCCTGAGGGTTTTTCTCCCCCACCTCGGGACCAGGCCAATGAGGAGTGTGTTTCTTGAGGGTCAGGCCACTGAGATTTGTTTATGTCTGCATCTCACTGCTGTGTGGCCACCAAATGATTATTCTCTGGGCCACTGGCCCCTGGCCCATAAAAGGTTCTCTACCCCTGCTCTAAATACATGATACTCCCATTTAGCCAAAATCTTATTCCCATTATCTGAATTCCCTCCTTGTCCCCCAGATGCTTGGGGCCTGAATCTCAGGCTAGGGACCAAGAAAACGATTTGGATAACACGGAGATTCCGATAACCGAGAAAAGACCATGTTCAGTAAACCAGCCTAGCCCATCCTCAAGGGAAGCCACCATAAGGTGGAATGGCTCCTGTAGCACTCCAGCACATCCTCTATAGCTCTGTTGTCATGCAAGTGGGTGAAGTGGTGATATGACAGTGGAACTGCAGAGGACTCTCTACACCACTGCAAACCTGATGACACCTGACGGCAGGTGCAATTGCGCAGGCAGAAGGCTACACTCATGACGGGCCAGAGAAGAGATCTCCACTCTCTGGGCAGAACTCTGAGAAGTCATCCCCTAGATGTCGGGGGGTGAGGGGAGGCACCACTGCTGGACAGATCCTGCCCTCTCCATTATCCAAATTCTCGGTTATCTGAATAAAATCTGTCCCCCTGCCCTGCAATCCGAATAACCAGAAGTATATTGTAGTAGCTAAGAGCTGTTAAACATATTAACCTTTCTTTCCCACAACAGATATTGGGCTCTGGGGAAAAAACAGAGGCAGTTAAACTGACTTATTGAGATGAAAAACAATTTTGGCCAGAAACTTGGAATGCAAGCTAACAATGTTTCTTCTTTGTGGACTATGGCATTAAAAGAGTTGGATCTCGCAGACAGCTCCATACATATGCACAGTTGCAAGAATTGCTTCAGTGATACTAGACATAGGAGAAAGTCCAAGACAATTGGAATCAGATAACCACCATGTCAAAGTTCCTGCCTCGAACAATTTTAAGCCAGTTCTTACTTTGGCATCCCCAATGACAGTGGTTCCCAACCTGGAGGGAAAAAAAGACCATAGAAAATAGAATTGGCTTTGATGGAAGTCCTTGAAAGGTTGGTGGTGTGTGACTGGGGTTACCCACTAGTGAAAAGGTTAGGAACCGCTGCCCTATGAGACTGTTTTCTAATCTCTGACTGAGTGAGCCAGACTACCTCAATCATTTTGTTAGTCTTTAAATTACTACATTTCTGCTGTTTTGTTTTGCTGGCGTACAGACTAACACAGCTACCTCTCCGTTACCAGACTACCTCAAAGAAAAAAGTTCTTGTCTTTGAAAATGAAATCTGCATGAACTGTTCTGCTCCAACAAGAAATCCAGACTCAAGAGAAAGAGTAAAAGGGTGAACTAATGAAAAGAGCAATATGCGCTGAGAACCAGGTCTGTCAGTTCCATATCTCCCGGTTCTCTCCAGTAAATCCTCCACACTAGCAGAAAGTGAGAAATGGAGAAGCAGCATTTTTTTCCATAAAAGACCCCTTCCCTCCAACCCTGAACTGTAAGAGAAATGTAACTACAACCACAGTGAATTACTGTTCGATTTCACATAGAACTGACACACACTCCTCTACAATCTAAGGTTCAGAAAAACAATAATAAAGGCTGACCAGATCAGATGGCTTAAGCTGTCAGCACTCCAGCCTTTGCCTTAAAGACACCAAAGAAGTGCTTTTCCAGCTCTACTCTACGACTTACAAAAAGTCACTTAGCTTATGCTGTCATTTTTTAATGACAACCCAGAGGCCAATTCTGAAGTCTAGTGATATGATACCAGGCTTGGACACTGAGTGGATCAGAATTAGCTAAGCATTTTTTGTTCACTTTGATTTAGTAACTGACTTTGACCTATTTCAGTGTCTAAGCTGCTCTGAAAGAGGGGTGGGAGGGATGGTGACCAATCCTCTGGTTTGGCTGGGGAAGACCAGAAGATCGAGCCCAGCAGACAGGATTGTGGGGAGTCCCAGAGAGTAGGGAGGCAGACATCAGAGGCAAGATCAAAACACTCGGGGGCAACCTTAAGGAAAATTCTGTGATTTACCCTTTCACAATTCCTAGAGATTATCTTTCAGTCAGAAAAACATCCAACCTTGATTTAAAGCTCAGCAGTGATGGAGAATCAACCAACCACCCTTGGTGAGTTGTTCAAGTGGCTAATCACCATCAGCCAAAAAGCTATACCATATTTTCAGTCCGAATTTCTTTAGCTTAAACTTCCAACCATTAGATCCTGTTACATCTTTCTTTGCTAGCATATTAAATATTTGTTCCGCGTGGAGATATACACAGGCACAAGCTCGTGTGGTATCCTGAAGCCCTCCAGTTTATCATCAACATCCTTCTTGAATTGTGGACACCAGAACAAGACTGCGAAAGTAAAATATCATCCACTGTTATTCAAAATTCCCATTTATGCATCCTAGGATAGATTAGCTCTTTTGATCACAACATCACCCCTTCACAAGCCCCAAATCTTTTTCAGAGTCACTGCTTCCCAAGATAGAGTCCTCGATCCTGTAAATATGACTCACATTTTTAGCTCCTAGTTGTATATATTTACATTTAGCGCTATCAAAATACACACTTTGCTAGCACCCATTTTACCAAGCTATCCAGATCACTTAATTGGTGATCTGTCCTCTTCATTTTCACTCCTCCCCTAATATTTGTGTCAACTGCAAACTTTCAATTATTTATATTGTCTTCTAGGTCACTGACCCTTGATGGTCCACACTGGAAATACACCTGCTTAATGACAATTCCCCATTACACTTAAATTTTGAGACAGACAAATGGATTTTAAAACTGTATCATATTAAAACTAGAATTATATAAAACTAATCAAAATATTGCATATCAACTCAATTTTCAAAAAGCATCCTCTGGGCTTTCTCCCTTCATGCTTGGAAGAAAGACTCCATGACATCTTCCACACTCACTTAACTATCCTTCCTCAAACTTCTCTCCAATTGTCCTTCACTGAAGTGCTTATGAAAGCCTGAGAATAGTTATGCTGATGGTGTGCTGAGTCCACAGCCCAATACACTGCCCAGTAATGTTTCTTGCACTCTCCTCTTGGTCTGTTTCCATCTGTCAATTTTCTTTTATTTATATTGTAATCTCTCTGAGGTAGGGAATATCTTTTTGTTGTGTGTGTACAATGCCCAGCAGAGTAGATCCTGGCTTGAGACCGGAGCCCCTAGGCTCTTTGATAATACAAATAATATGCCATTATTTATTCTCATCCGCTATCTTCCAGCTCCTTTTTTCAATGCTAGAAATGATCACTCTGAAGGGGTCCAGAACTAAATCTTGTGTCTCAGTTTCCTCCAAGTCTACCAGTATTCAATATGTTCTGGAAAAAAGCTAAGAATATATGCTATCAGTCATAGTTCTCAAACTGACAATTCCAAGTGAAAAACATCCAAAGTGTCAAATTTAAATCAAACTATCAATAAATCTGAATACCTTAGCAAGTGATCTTACAATAGGGTTCTCCATTATTCCTTTGAGGAAAATTAGGTCTATTGCTTCAGCTCCTGTTGATGTGGGCAGATCAGTGAGGTTATCCAAAACTTGCTGCATTGCTGCTGACAAAAAGAAAAAGGAATGACAAACACACTCTGGACAAGCCTTTAAAAACTAAAATACAACGACACTCCAAATTCTGTAAGACACCCCAGATGTTTAGAGACTAATGACGCAGTGATTGCTCTAGTTGGATTGTAGATACTTTATATACAGCAAGGTCATGACATTTGCGACTTTAACATTCTCGAATTCAATTATTCACGAGCGGCCGCCACCTTGCCAGGCCCCCAGGGCCTTGCTGGGCCTCCAGGCGAAAGATATTCACGAAATTTAACAATTGCAAGGGTTTTCAACACCAAACCCTCACAAATGTTGCAACCCTACTGTACATATGTAGCACACTGGAGTGAGTGTGGAGCAGCCAACATTCCACTTGCATTTACAAAGAAAGCAGCTTAGACAGAAAATTGGATGGGAGAGGGGGAAGGCTGGAGGAGAGGGTTTATCCATCTAGAGTAGGGGTCTTCAACCTGTGGCTCCAGCGCCACATGCAGCTCTTTAAGGACTTCTTTATGACTCAACACTATAGCTTCAGAGTTAAAAAAACCTTCTGATTATTTTCAATAAATGGTGAACATCTAAATATGAAACAATACATGATCTCAAAACATTGGATAACTCCCCTTAGATTCCACCAAAGACACAGAGAGAGGGTTCAGGAGTGAAAGTCAGGAAGACAGTGGAATGAACAACACACATGTAAAGTGTGAGGAAATAATATATGTAAGAAGTTTTTGCATGTCCTGCAGTAAACACGTATCACATTACAAATCATTGTGTGCGTGCTGTTCTTTAAATAGGGATTACGGAAAGTATGGTTTGACTTTTATTAAGGAGAGTTTTGTATTCACATGCATTGAGGCTCTTGAATTAGTGAGTTTTTTTTGTTTGTTTGTTTTTATACCAAACTGTAAAAAAGTGGCTGCTCTTGCTATTTTGGTTGCTGACCCCGATCTAGAGTTTTACCAATTGCTTTGATGCCAGATGCAGCACACTTTTTCCAATATTTGCCAAGGTTTAAAGGTGTCAGGAAATACATATATGACTGTGCTATACATTATATCCCCGGAGAAAAATCTGTACGTTAGAAGTTGTGTATTCATGATTACTTTCTTTCAACTTGCACGTTCAGGAAGCGTCTTCAGTCCTCACATACACATGTCCTCACATACTCCAGGTCCAAACACATGTATGTTGTACCTGTTCAACTGTACACAGATGAATAATTGAAATTTGCATATATAAATGAGTGTGCATCTATTCCACACACAAAAACTAAAACAATAGTCAAGCTATTATACAGCAGTGGTCCACAAGCTTCATAAAAGTCAGACAACTACATGCATACCCTTTACTCCCACACAGGAATGTTTCCCAAATCTGCATTACTTCTTCATGGCTTTCCACAATAGCTTTCATTATGTAACAACAACTTTACAGAATGGATGGTATTCAAAACACGTACATTCTGATATCTATCCTTCCTAGAAAAATTCATTTCATGAAAATATTTACTGGCCACTCTCGTAAGTAAATGTTTTAACACAGTTAAATGCTCTCCAGGAGTACAGTATCTTGTGTCAATCAACAGGTTTGCGAACCATTTTTTAATATTTAAAAAGTCTGCTCTCACCATATTTTACCATAAATACATCCACCATTTACTTTAAGAAAGTGAATTCTCCCTGAACGCATGAGTAGGAGGGAAATGACAGTTGCATTATGCTTTCATGGATTCTGACGGAAATATATTATTTCCAGTCTGCAGCAAAAAGATAAAAGCTATTGGCAACCACATTGTGAGATTCATGACGCACACCATATGACTAAAAGCAACCAAATCAAACTGTACATAGCTAGGGCTACGCTGATGTCACGGAGGTCACAAATCACAGAATCTGTGACTAACAGACATCTCCGTGACATTTTCTGCCCTGGGGCTGAACTGCTGCCAGCAGACAGACAGTCCTGCAGCTCTTCAGTGGAGGCTGCCCTGCAGCTGCTAGCCACTGGGCAGCAGGCAGGTCCAAAAGTTCATGCTCACTATGGATGACTGGGCTCTCTGCACTGTCCAGCCATGACTGGCAGCAGCCTCCACATCCCACACACCCATCAACCCAGCCACAAGAGGCAGTGGGGGGACCCCCCCGCCGCACATCCATTGGCCCAGCCATGACAAAAGACCACTCCCAGCCACAGCTAACAGGAGCCTTCCTCCCTCCCGCCACCCCCACTCCAACAGCCCAGCCACAGGGGGCAGTCAGAGTGCCCTTGCAAAAGCCCAAACACCAGGACCCCAAAACAGCCCAGCTGCTGTGGATGGATGCTGGACCCTCCTCCCTCCCCCTCCTTCGTCAGAGATATGTTAAGCAAAAATCACAAGCTTGGGCACCCTTTTATGACTCAGTAAAAATATTTGGGGAAAAAAATCTGAGCTTTATACTTGGCCCATATTTTTAAACGCTCCTGTGAACAGTTACGTTATATTAAAAAAAATAAGCAAAAAACAAAAGAAACCCACTACCCACCTTCCGGCAACTGTTGTTCTTCAAGATGTTTTGTTCATGTCGATTCCAATCAGGTGCACAACTGCACACACATGTACAGTAGCTGCAAGACTCCCCCCCGCCAGCAGCTAGCCAGAGGGTCAGTTTGGGCATCCACAGGAATGGTGCCCTCTATAGAGCACTGCTGACCCACCCCTTTACTCAGTTCCTTAGGGGCTGGCTACTTTGACAGAAGGGGAGGATGATGGATATTGTAATGGACATAAACACCACATCTAGAAGAACAACACTCATGAGGTGGCGAGTAAATTTCTTCTTCGAGTGCTTGTTCATGTGCAGTCTGGAGCCGCATGCAGCTCTTTAAGGAGCCGCTTGCGCCTCCAAGCACTGCTGCCGCTGACTGCACGTGCAGCTCTGGAGGCTGCAGCTGCTTAGGTTTTTTTTGTTTGTTTGTTTAAGCACCGGCAGCCCCAGAAGATGAAGCCGGCAAAGCAGGGAGCTGCCCCACATGGGGGAAGCCAGCCTGCAGGAGAGCTGGGGGGAGGGGCAGCTGAGCCTGCACCTGCTAGAGCTGCACTGCAGGTAGAGAAGAAAGCAGAGGGGGAAGGGGTGGCAGCATGTGGAGCTCATAGACTCAGGCAGGTAAATCCTGGGGATGAGGGGTGGGTTTGAGGCCAACGGGGTTACAGCCTCATGCACTCGGCTCGTCTCATGAGCAGGGCCAGCAGCCCAGGCCTGCAGGCTCAGGGAAGAGAAGCCGGGTGTTCCAGAGGCTGGCATGGAGCTGGGCGTTCTCCCCTCTTGGAGAGGCTGCTGGGTTTGCTTTGGTCTATATTGACAATGCAGCCTAAGGACCAGTGCATTTCAGCCCCAGCCCAGGGAACTGCAAGTTGTGTACTACAAACTGCAGCAACTGGGAGAAGTTCCTAGTTCTTGCCAGGATGCGCACCCTGTCCCCAGCAGGGCCTCCGCAGAGACTAAGCTGAAGCAGCATGCAGGCTGCAGGCAGAGGAGTGGGGCTGTAGAACTGTGGTCCTGTTGCGAGAGGGTTTTTTTGTTTGTTTGTTTTTTTAAATGAACAGAACAGAGCCTGTTCTTGGTGGTTTGTCTGAGTTACACACGCATTAATACACAACACAGAGCACACCAAGGAGACTCAGGCCTAGTCTCCCAATTTACTTAAGACTTCACAAGGCTTCCCCTCTGCTGAATAACCTCACACTGGGCTAGCCAACAGCAGGGGTTATAAAAAGATGCATTTATTATCTACAGCACCAGGGGCCTCGGTCAGGACAATGAAACAGGTCAGCACTTTGGAAGCTAGCCTGGGCTCCAGGTTCAAGTCCCTGCTCTGCCACATATTCCCTGTGCAACCTTTGGCAAGCCATTTAGTGCCAAAGTCGCCTCTGTGCCAAAAGAACAGCAGCACAGCCCTGTTGTGAGTACAAACGCACTGAAGACTGGGTGACGCTCAGATGCAGCAGGGATGGAATTACTCTAAGACACACACACTTTACTGGACACCTGCAGAATTTCTGACCCTGCAGCTCATCCAGTGTGGTAGCAGGCTGGTGACCTAGTTCAAAAGGTTCCCACTCTAGGGCCTGCCCAGCTGGCTGCCTTGGAAGTGACAGTGACCTACACCCAGGGCACAGACAAAGACACTCATACAACTGCCTGTCCTGTGTCCATGTGGCAGAGTGCTGACACCACACAGTCATTAACAGGAGCAACCTGACAGCTCATCAGAAATTAGTTCCTACCCAGAGACCTGGAAACTCCTTTCAAATCACAATGCTTGGTCTCCAAGAGAGCTTAACTTTAATGTTACCAGCCTGCCTTTCTCCACAGCTGGGGGACAGATCCTGCTCAGTCGCACCGGGTGAATCCATGCACAGGCAGGAGGAGTTAAGCAGGCATTTATGGGGCAGTATGTGGCTGAAGGGTTAAACCTGGGGCTTTGGTGGGGCGGGGTGGGGAGATCAGGTTTGTAGGACGGGGGCGGGTAACACTTGTGGATATGGGGGCAGATTTGGGGGTTGAGGCAGGTAACGCCTGGAAATGGGGGTAACAACTTTTTGATACAAATCGCTGTGTGTATGGCTCTTAAAACATGGGCGACAGAATATGGTTTGACGTTATTTATTAAGGACGATCATGTTCACATACCTTGTGGCTCTTGAAATATTAATTTGTAATTTAAGTTGAAAAAAGGTCTTTCTGCTGTTTTGGTTGCAGACCCCTGTTTCATGGGTATTCCAACCAGGGCATGCTCAGCAGCCCATATTCAGGAGGTAGGTTTGCAGTCCAAATGCTGCATCATTTCTAGCCTGATGCATAATTGTGTAATACATAGCAAATCTTTATCAAGGACCATGTTGCCGCTGCGTGGGTTTCCTGAGTCAGGATCTGAGACAGGAACACTGGGGGAAAAAGCACGAGCTCCGATGAAGTACACAGTGAATGGAGATGGCAGTACACTCATCCCTTGCTTTACGAGCACAGATGGTTCCCATCTTTCTGCTTGTAGGCAGAAACTTGTAAGAGGGACACTAAATTCCTATTAAATTACGCGTAGAAGTCTCTGATTAGATCCTAGGGCTCCCAGCTTGGGGAAGGAGTGGCAGCAGGTAGCACTGCTTTTGAAAGGTGAGTGAACCTTGGGTTGGGGAGGATTAAAGGCTAGGAGTAGTTTGGGCTGTGACCGTGAGGGAGGGTTAAAATCTGGTGGCAGGCTGGGGCTGGCGGGGGGGGGGGTGTTCAGGCTGCCATGGTTTGGGGCCGGTGGGGGTTCAGGTTGCAGGGGTCAGGCAGTGGGGGTGGGGTCTCGCTGTGGGCCAGTAAGGGGTTCTGGCTGCTGCGGTTTGGGGCCGCGGGGCTGGTCTGGCCACAGGGGTTACAGTTAGCAGGGGCATCAGGCTGCATGGCCGCAGGGGGTTCTGTCCACAGAGGTTACAGGCAGCCACGGAGTGGTCTGGCTGCAGGGGGTACAGGCGGCCATGGGGTGGGGGGGTCCTAGCTGTGCGGGTTACAGATGGTCGCAGAGCAGTCTGGCTGCGAGGGGGGGTACATGCAGCCGTGGGGGCTGTACAGATGGCCGTGGGGGCGGGGGGTCTGGCCACAGGGCCAGCAGAGGTGTCGGGCTGTGGGGCATAGAGGTGGCCGTGGGGGTTACAGTCAGTAGTGGTGTCTGGCCACAGGACGTACAGGCAGCTGTAGGGTCAAGCTGCAGGGCATAGAGGTGGCTATGGGGGTTATGGTCGGCAGCAGGGTCTGGCCGCGGGGCGTACAAGCGGCTGCGGGGTCAGGCTGCGGTGGGACGGGGGGTTCAGGCTGTGATGCCAGTAAGGGGGTCTGGCTGCCGTGGTTTAGGGCTGTGGCGGGGGGGGTGTCAGGTGGCGGGAGTCTGGCTATGGGGCTGGCAGGGGCATCAGGCTGCTGCCATTTGGGGCTGCAGGCAGCAGTGGGGTGTCAGGCTGCAGGGGGTCAGAGCCGCAGGGGGGCGGGTAAGGCTCGCATGAGTGGGGGAAGTTTACTCGTAGAGTGAATTAAGTTAGGTAAGTGTGTCCCTCGTTTAAGTGAGTACTCGTAAATGAAGTACTCATTTAACGAGGGATGAGTGTACACTTGTGAGGCTCTAGCATTCCCAGATACAGGACACTATCCACAACAAGATTATATGGGGTGGCCTTTCATTCTATCAGCTACTGCTACAATGAGGTGTAGCATCTTCCTGAATTATTTTGTTCTGTCAACATAAAAGGCCAGTGCCTTACGCACATCAAAAGAGTGGACTCTGCTCCTGGGTGTGAGAGTGCAGCAGCTTAGGGTTAAAAAAAGCCACACACAGATATCTTGGCTCATAGGGAAATGCAACATCACCTTCAGAAGGAAGGGAGTTGTACCTTGTCCTTATAAGAGAATGACAGGACTATGACAGGACTAAGCTTGGACGCTCTCCTGGCCAAAGTTACTGCAACCATGAGGGCAATGGTGTAAGACAAGAAGAGCAGAGAGCAAGGGGCCAACAGTTCAAGTTGTGGCCAAAAGGTCAAACTGTGGTCCCATCAGCCTAGAGAGGGCTGAGGCTTGATCTTCACTAGGAGATCAATTAGAATTTAGGTTACTTAGATGGAATTTGTAAGCAATCAGTTGACACTACAGGTTCGTTCCATTGACTTTAAGGGTTCCTAAGGTCAACTTTTGTACTCTTACTTTTCAGGAGGAGTAACACCAAATTCAACCTTGCATAGTCAACCTCAGAGTAGTGAACATAAGAATGGCCATACTGGGTCAGACAAAAGGTCCATCAAGCCCAGCATCCCATCTGCCGACCGTGGCCAATGCCAGGTGCCCCAGAGAAGGAGAACAGAAGACAATGATCAAGTGCTTTATCTCCTGCCATCCATCTCCTGCCCTTGTTATGAAGGCTAGGGCACCATACTTTATCCCTGGCTAATAGCCATTTATGGACCTAACCTGCAAAAATTTATCAAGCTCTTTTTTAAACCCTAATAGAGTCCTGGCCTTCACAGCCTCCTCGGGCAAGGAGTTCCACAGGTTGACTGTGCGCTGTGTGAAGAAAAATTTCCTTTTATTAGTTTTGAACCTACTACCCATCAATTTCATTTGGTGTCCCCTAGTTCTTGTATTATGGGAAAAGGTAAATAATTTTTCTATATTCACTTTCTCCACACCATTCATGATTTTATATACCTCTATCATATCGCCCCTCAATCGCCTTTTTTCCAAACTGAAAAGTCCCAGTCTCTCTAGCCTCTCCCCATATGGGACCCTTTCCAAGCCCCTAATCATCTTAGTTGCCCTTTTCTGAACCTTTTCTAATGCCAATATATCTTTTTTGAGGTGAGGAGACCACATCTGCACGCAGTACTCGAGATGTGGGCGTACCATAGTTTTATATAGGGGAAGTATGATATCTTTTGTCTTATCATCGATCCCTTTTTTAATAATTCCTAACATCCTATTTGCCTTACTAACTGCCGCTGCACACTGCGTGGATGTCTTCAGAGAACTATCCACTATAACTCCAAGATCCCTTTCCTGATCTGTCGTAGCTAAATTTGACCCCATCATGCAGTACGTGTAATTTGGGTTATTTTTTCCAACATGCATTACCTTACACTTACCCACATTAAATTTCATTTGCCATTTTGCTGCCCAATCACTCAGTTTGCTGAGATCTTTTTGTAGTTCTTCACAATCCCTTTTGCTTTTGACTGTCCTGAACAACTTGGTGTCATCTGCAAACTTTGCCACCTCACTGCTTACCTCATTTTCTAGATCATTGATGAACAAGTTGAACAGGATCGGTCCCAGGACTGAGCCCTGGGGAACACCACTAGTTACCCCCCTCCATTGTGAAAATTTACCATTTATTCCAACCCTTTGTTTTCTGTCTTTTAACCAATTCCCGATCCATGAAAGGACCTTTCCTCCTATCCCATGACCACCTCTGCAGACAGAGTGGGAAATTCAACATTATTGGGCTCTGGGAAGTATCCCACAGTGCTCCAATGTGGCCACTCTGGTCATCACTTTCAGCTCTGAAGCTTTCCAGGTGTGCAGTAAGCAGCGTGGGAAAATTTGAATGTTATTTCCTGTTTGGCCAGCACAGTGAGTGGCGCAGGCAGCACACCTCAGCAGTACATCTGGCTGTGAATTCTCAGGATTGCAGAGGAGCTCTAGCACGGAGTGTGCAAGAGATCCAGGACTTCATGGCTTAAGGAAACGGGGGGCATGGAGGAGGAAGATGATGAATCTGTGTTGGGAAAACTGCAAAGCAGCAAAAGAAATGCAACATATACACCAAGACCTCACAGAGCATGGAGGAAAAAGGGTACACAAGGGATACCCAGCAGTGTCGCATGAAAATAAAGGTGGTCAGGCAGGTGAACCATAAAATAAAGGAAGCAAACGGATGTCCTCGGCCACTGCTGCAAATGTGCCACTCCCATGAACGACTGCATGGGATTCAAGGGAGTGACCCAATCACCGTCCCCCCACAGTCCGTGGAAACCTTCCAAGAGATTCTTCAGAAAGCATCTGGCAACAGCACGGATGACAAGGGGGAGGAGGACAATAATGGTCAGAAGGTGAAAAATGGAGCAGCTCATCTTGCCGACAGCCAGCAGCTTTTGTAACATTAGATTTCATCCCCCCTTTCCTAGGACATTTCGCAGCTGGACCCTGATGACGAGGACGGCACTTCTGGTCAGGTCTCTTTTTTAATAATTCTACATGTGGGTTAACGAAATTGGGTGTGATCTGTGGCAGGTGCTGTACCTACATGGATCAGGGCCCCCAAAACAGTTTGTTAATGTGTCTTGGGACAGAGCGCCAATCCTCCTTGGACACTTCCATAACTCTCTCAGACAGGTACTCTAATTCTTCTCGCAAAGTTTTTGGGAGGCCAACCTTATTACGGCCACCTCAGGAGGACACCTTTCCACACCAAGCCACCCGTAAGTATTCTAGAATCATGGTACCACAAAGCAGTGCAACATAATGACCAGTCCTGTGCCCACACTGAGTTATCTTTCACTCCTATCAATTTTTCTTATTCAGACTTATGTCTCTTTCTCCAGCTTAGAAGCAGCAGGGGAAGGAGCATTCTGCTATCAGTAGTTTAAGCTGCTTCACCAAGTCCAGATGACCCCTGCCCTTCCCCAGGCTGCTAGGGGAAAAGAAATTGTCACTTTCCCAGCAGAGAGGGAAGCATACCGTGACTGCAAGAGACAAAAGGCCCTGACAATATAACGGCACTGCCATGCTTGCCCCCCACCTTTCTTTCCCCATACCCCAGGAGAAGGCAAAGGCTCAATGACCCAGCAAAGGGGAAGACGGGGTGGTTGGACCCCTTCACCATTTGCTCATGGTGACAGACACTAAAAATATAGCTCCAACCACCCCTCACACACCTGCAGCATGCACAGATGCAGAAACTGCTTTTGCAATCACAAGCTTAGAAGCATTCCCCCACCCTGTGGCAACCCAGGAGGAGATGATGCAGCTGACAGGTCAGCAAACAGAGCGCTTGCTTACCCACCCCTGCAGCCCAGTCCACAAACTCCTTTAGTGTTCTCTGAATAAAAACAATTCAGCTCTCAAAATGAGTATCTGTATTGCTTGCACTGCATGGGGTGGTTCACAAGCTTTACAATCAAGCACACACCATTTGGAAGCACCTCCTTAACAGCAGACATGACTGTCAAGTCACTGTCTAGTCATTCATAAAGGTGTTTTTCAAAGCTTCCCTGATTAGCAGCACCACTTGTACTCTCCTACTGCCCCTGGTGTCTGGCTGTTCATAATCACTGATAAAGCGTCAGCACCCTCTGCCCTCCTGACGGAGGTGATATTTTCCCCCTACTCCCACATAAATTATGAAGCACACAGCAGTCTGCCACCACAAGAAGAATGTTTCTTTCACTGTGGTCTATGTCTCAGGAGGCTCCTGAATTTGGCTTTTAAGTGGTCAAAGGCACATTCTACCACCATCCTCTATTTGCTCAGCTTCTACTTGAGCTGCTCCATACTGCAGTCCACGTTGCCTGTGTATGGCTTCATGAGCCAGGGGACCCAGGGGTAAGCTGGATCACCCAGAATCACTATTGGCATCTCCAATGGTGATTTTCTGGTCTGTGAAGAAAGGTCCATTCTGCAGTTTTGAACGGACCAGAATTGCGAAAGATGCATGCATCATGCACCCTTCCTGACCATCCCACATTTATGTTGGTGAAATGGCCCTTGTGATCTACCAGTGCCTGCTACACCAAAGAAAATACCCCTTGCAGTTTATGTGCTCTTTGGCAAGATTGTCTGGTGCCAGGATAGGCTGCATCTATTGCCCTACTACCTGCAGTCAGGAAACCCCATCACAGCAAAACTGGCCACTACGCCCTGCACATTTTCCAGAGTTACTGTTTCATAAGTATCTTTATCCTACAATATGGATACAATTTCCAAAGGGACCCAAGGCGGTTTGCAAAAATCAAATGGATTTTCAATGGAGCTTAGGCACCTGCTTCCTTGAGAGGATTTCCAAAAACCCCATCCACTACTTATTAGACATCTTCATTAAACACAAACACACACCACATTTAGTTCAGTAGCATCACATTATCTTGACAATTATATATTCAGTGATATGCATACTTTATGGGCAAAAAATAAAAACACCCACTGCAAAGCTACAAACCCCAGATGAGTTAAGCTCATGCAGCCACAAACGTTGTCATTTCACACATACAAATTCACATTATCCTCATCCCAAATCAAGTAAGTCACCATATGACAACCAGATCATCTGAATGCCATTTGTGGGAGGAACAAGTAGGCCTGAAAAACCATTCAGTTATTTTATTTTGCAGTTCTGGACATTAGATACCTTTGGGAACTTGATTTAAAATGAGGGAGTATATTTTTTGTCTAACACTGGATTTGTGAACTATGACATTAATAAAGGGGGGAAGGATAGCTCAGTGGTTTGAGCATTGGCCTGCTAAACTCAGGGTTATGAGTTCAACCCTTGAGAGGGCCATTTAGGGATTGGGGCAAAAAGATGTCAGGGATGGTGGTTGGTCCTTCCAAGCAAGCAGGGGACTGGACTAGATGACCTTCCAAGGTCCCTTCCAGTTCTAGGAGATGTGCATCTCCAATTTAAAAAAAAAAAAACACACACACAACAAAACATTAGTTAGTGCATTATTGCATGCCTTGTAGAATAGCTTACTTAGTATTAGCAAAGGGACAGGCATAATACAATTGGTTTTACTGCAACAACTCAAAACTTTCTCTCATACTACTTTACACTGAAGATGGGCTGACATCAATACATGAAGATAACTACTCGTCAAAATTTCTCAAATCTGTATTCTTATTGCCCTAGTCAGTGTTCTAACCTACCAAAAATATTAAGTTCCTGCTGCATGTGAAATTCCACCACTATAGATGCATAATTTGTCACAGAAGTGGTCCCAAGAAAAGTGATGTCAAGTCTTCAATATGATTTTTTAAAAAGGCTTTTCAAATGCATAACCTTACAAGAGTTAATTTAGAACTGCAGCTTTCACTCTTTATTTGCAGATCCCTAAACATGTTTTACTGAAGCTGCAGCCCCCAGCCCCCTTTTGGAAATATTAGTCCTCCCTCCTCCTTGTAATACCCTTAAAGGCACTTGAAAACTGCTGTTATGTACTCTCTCAGCCTTCTCTTTTCCAAATTAAACAAATCCAATTATTTCAGTCTTCCCTTACAGGTCATGTTTTCTTTTGTTGCTCTTCTCTGGACCCTCTCCAGTTTCTCCACATCTTGCTTGAAATGTACCCAGAACACAAATACTCCAATTGAGGCCTAATCACTGCAGAGTACAGAAAAATTACTTCTCATGTCGTGCTCATAAACACTCCTGTTAATGCGTCCTAGCATCAGGTTTGCTTTTTGTGCAGCAGTGTCACACTGTTGACTCATATTTAGTTTGTGGTTCACTATGACCTCTAGATCTTCCTGCAGTACTCTTTCCTAGATAGTCACTTCCCATTTTGTATACATGACACTGACCGTTCCCTCCTAAGTGGACAACTTTGCATTGGTCCTTATTAAACTTCATCCTATTTACCTCAGACCATTTCTGCAGTTTATCCAGATCCTTCTGAATCCTGACCCTACCCTCCAAAGCACTTGCAACCCCCTCCCAGTGTGGTATCTCATGCAAATTTTATAAACTTATTTCCCTACACCCATTATTTAAATTGTGATAGTACATAAGATGGGAAAAGGTAAAGTATGAAACTGAGGGAATGACAGAACTCTTTCTTTCGACTTAGTCTAAAATAAATCTCCCCATTTTTGCCATCTTCAACACCATGGCAATTGAGAAAACTGGATACCCCATGGGACTGAAGAATAATTTTTTTTTTCTGTAGCTCTGCTTTCCCCAACTGTGTACCCACTGTTTTGTCAGAACCCATCTTCCATTTAAGTGTCAGTAACATGTAGAATTTTTGCATGGAAATATTTGTACTTCATAGCAGTACCTGAGATTGAGAACATGAGTCTTTGCTCCCAATTATACATCTGAAAATAAGAGTTCTTCCACCACAGTTCTGGGATCTTTCTGAATTCCTGTATTTACTATGCAGTCTATATTTCAAAGCAGTGGTATGCCTAGACTTTCACTGTGGCTGAAAAGTCTCAACTAGGTCAGAGAGCAAACAATCAGAATGAACAAAATAAAAATGTTACCTTACTATCTCTGCCACACAATGCTGGTGTGGACAGATAAAGCTAGATTGATGGAGCATCACATACCCACTTGTAATTTGGTATTATCTTCAGGAACTCAACTAAACCTATCTTCCACTTCCCAAGGGAGCATGAAAAAATGGTGGCTCTAAAGGGTGGAAGAGACTTCTAAAGTAGGTTGCAGAATCCTAATCATCGATGATTTTAAACAGCTTAGAGCAGAGGTCAGCAACCAAAATAGCATGAAGAGCCATTTTTTCCAATTTGGTAAAGAAAATTCACTAATTCAAGAGCTATAATGCGTGTGAGTACAAGACGGTCCTTAATAGATATGTCAAACCATACTTTTTGTAACCACTATTTTAAGACTAGTACAGTGATTTCTGCAGTATGTTCACGAACTTCTTACATACTCTATTCCCTCACACTTTGGCTACATCTACACTTGCATTCCTCTTTCAAAAGAAGAATGCAAATGTAGGAAATCAAAAATGCAAATGAATGCCAATTTATATATCTTGTGCTTCATTTGCATGCTCTTCAGAAGAGAAACTTCAAAAAAAAAACCAACCCACTGTAGACAGGGCTCTTTCAAAAATAAACCCTGTTTTCAAAAGAACCCTTCTTCCTGAAACAAAATAGGAAGAAGGGTTCTTTTGAAGACAGGGTTTATTTTCGAAAGGGCCCCGTCTACAATGCTTTTCTTCATTCAGAAGATTCTTTTCCGAAGAGAGTATGGAAACGAAGCATGAGATATGTAAATCAGCACTTCATGTGCATTTTTGGATTTCCTGCATTTGCATTCTTCTTTCGAAAGAGGAATGTAAATGTAGACAGAGTTAATGTGTATGTTTGTACCACTGTCTTCCTGACTTTCACTCCCTCTGCAGGACGCTACAATGAGTTATCCAACATTTCAAGACCACATATCATTTGCTGTTTAGATACGAGCTCATTTTCGGGTTTCGAGACATTCACTGTTTATAGAAAATAAACAGGAGGGGTGTGGCTTTTTTTTTTTTTTTTTAAACTTTGCAGTTATAATGCTGGGAGCCACAAAAAAGTCCTTAAAGAGCTGCATGTGGCTCCAGAGCCACAGGTTGCAGACACCTGGATTAGTGACATACCAGTCAGCAATTGTGTAGCTATATGTGGTCCTTCCTCAGCACCAGGAGGTTAGACTAGAATCGTGAGTGGTTTTCACTAATGTGGACCCCCAATCACCCCCCTAAACTGCAGACCCTATCAGAGCCAATTCTAGATGCTATGCACACTTCATTTAATGAGAAAGGAAATCACTGCAAAGCTTTTTGGACATCAATTAACATTATTGGAAGATATTTAATTTAAAAAATAATAATAGATTGTAACTTTTCAATTTATTTTAAAAAAAAACAACTTATTTTCTATGATCACTTATCTATCTTCAATTTTTCCATGGACCCCTGCAATACCCTTGTGGAACCCCACGAGTCCGTGGAGCCCAGGTTGGGAATCACCGGATTAGAGAATCTCTGGAAGACCCTTCTAGCACTACACTCTTTTCTCACCTAGAATGAGAGAAGAGGCTCACTTAAGCAAAAAACAGTGCCATTGGACTCAGCTCTCACTGATGTGTATTTGCCAGAAATGTCCCAAACATTTAAGAATTCTGAACTCAAAGCACTTGGTAAGATAGGTACTTAAGCCCCATTTATTTTTATTAAGATTAATCTAGTCACATAAGCACTTTAGAAAACGTTACCCATTGTCTACATTGGTCACAAATTTCCCTATTCTTCTGTCCAAGAGTAGGATAAGAGTTTGAACAAAAGAAAAGTTTAAAATCATCTGTTAAGATTTTTTTTACCACCCATCCCTTTTCTGAAAACACAGCTAAAATTACATAAAACCAAACTATATTTGTTTTTTTTAAAAAGCCACACACAGACTAACACATGACTAATTCTGTAAACAGCAAATCATAGCCAAAACACAAGTAATATTAAAAACCTGTGTGTGTAAATATTTCATCCGTTTTTAATCCTCAAGATTTAAAGCATGGGATTTCTTTCCCAAGCTGAAAGCGTGTGTATACCATACATTTATTTTAATATCTTTAAAAGGTATTTAACATTTGAAACAAAAACTGCAAACATTTTAAATATGCACAAAGTTCAAAATAGAGCAAAACAAGGGTAACAAATATAGGCACAGCAATCCTTTAAAATGTACCTTTACCCTTTCGATTTCTCTCATCTCAATGTACCTTTTCACAGGAGTCATAAAACTGATGCAGTTACAGCTGTGATCCTGCTGAATCATTTAATCAATTTGTAGTAGCAATGTGGAACAAGTATTATTGCGTTCATCAGTCACACTAAGCATCACTCATTGCTGCAAGTACCACTTTCCGTACCACATTCCATACCACATTACTACCCCACACAAAATGAATAATCATAATATACATACATTTGTTAGACTATTTTTCTGTGTAAAAAGATTAAATAATGGTTCTTCCAACATTTCCTAATACACACCCATATTTAACTGAATAGGCGCTCACGTCCATTCCAATACAGGTGTGCACGCAACGCGCATGCCAAGTTGCCGCAAGTCTTTTTCCCCTAGCCAGTAGCCATCGGATCAGTGCAGTGCCCCCTGGAGTGGCACCATTATGGCTGCCAATATAGACACTGCCCAATCCACTCCCTTCTTGCCAGATACTCCGACAGTGGGGAAGCTGGATGGGTTTTCAAATGAACACGAGCACCACATCTCGAAGAACACCAGTTACAGAAATAAAGTAACTATCTTTTCTTCTTCTTCAGGTGATTGCTCATGTGGACTCCAACGTAGCAGAATACACACTGACATTAAGAGGTGGGGTCAGAGTCCCAGAATGACTGCAATACAGTCCTGCCTGCTGCCATATCCTCCCTAGCGTGCTGCATAATTGTGTAATGAGCTGCAAACGTGCATGTGGAGGAGCAGGTGGCTGCCTCACCTCAAAAAAGATATATTGGCATTAGAAAAGGTTCAGAAAAGGGCGACTAAGATGATTAGGGGCTTGGAAAGGGTCCCATATGGGGAGAGGCTAGAGAGACTGGGACTTTTCAGTTTGGAAAAAAGGCGATTGAGGGGCAATATGATAGAGGTATATAAAATCATGAATGGTGTGGAGAAAGTGAATATAGAAAAATTATTTACCTTTTCCCATAATAGAAGAACTAGGGGACACCAAATGAAATTGATGGGTAGTAGGTTCAAAACTAATAAAAGGAAATTTTTCTTCACACAGCGCACAGTCAACCTGTGGAACTCCTTGCCCGAGGAGGCTGTGAAGGCCAGGACTCTATTAGGGTTTAAAAAAGAGCTTGATAAATTTTTGCAGGTTAGGTCCATAAATGGCTATTAGCCAGGGATAAAGTATGGTGCCCTAGGCTTCAGAACAAGGGCAGGAGATGGATGGCAGGAGATAAATCACTTGATCATTGTCTTCTGTTCTCCTTCTCTGGGGCACCTGGCATTGGCCACCGTCGGCAGATGGGATGCTGGGCTCGATGGACCTTTGGTCTGACCCAGTATGGCCATTCTTATGTTCTAACTCCCGAATCTGGACATGGGCCAGAAATGCTGCTGAGGACACCTGAACCCTCACAGAATGAACCCTAAGTGGGGGAGGGGGCAACCCCACTAGTCTGTAGCATTCCCTAATACATGCCACTATCCAGGAAGAAATCTTTTGGGAGGAAACCGGAGGACCTTTCGCCCTGTCCGACACCACGACAAAAAGCTGCTGCGAGTTTGGTTCTAACAACCTGCAGACATCTAAAGTGTGCAGGCTCTGCTCCCTCGGGGTGGCATCTGGGTCGTGATAAAAAAGGACAGAGAAATATCCTTATTGATCTCGAACAAGGAGACCACCTTCAGCAGAAAAGGCCAGATGTGGAACACCGGGTACAGTAGGTCCACAGTTAGGGCCCTAAGTTTGGACACCCTACTGGCTGATGTAATGGCCACCAGATAGGCCATTTTGTAAGATGAAAACAAGAGGGAGCAAGAAGTGAGGGGCTCAAAGTGGGCCCCCATATGCTTAGATAACACAAGACTGAAGTCCCATGAGGGCAAATGGTCCTTTACCTGCGGCTTGACCTTCTCTAGGCCTTTAATGAACCTTTTCACTACCAGGTCCAAGAACACAGACGAAAAACCTCGGCCAAGATGAAAAGCAGAATTGGCCGCCAAGTGCACAAGTGCATCTTTATGGAAGAAGGGACCATCCCTTCCTCACTTAGCTGCCACAAGTAGTCTAAACTGACTGGGATTGAGACCTAGGCCAGGAGTAGAGGTAAACCTCTTTGTGCCATCTACTCCAAAAACATCTTCCACTTTCTCAAACACAACAAGAAGTCCCGTGGCACCTTACAAACTAACAGATATTTTGGAACATAAACTTTCGTGGGCAAAGACCTACCTCATGCATCTGACGAAGCTGGTCCTTGCCCACAAAAGCTTATGCTCCAAAGTATCTGTTGGTCTACAAGGTGCCACAGGACTTCTTGTTGTTCTTGAAGATACAGACGAGCATGGCTATCTCTCTGATATTTCTCAAATACACGGCCCTAGTGGAGGGTTTCCTACTGTTTAGGAACACATCCCTCACTGGCTTTGAGCAGGAAAGTTCCACGGTGCTCAGCCATGAAGCTTCTACACTGTGAGGTGCAGCGACAGAGGGAGTGGGATGCTGCAACCATCCTCCCCACATCCTGTGTCAAGAAGCCCAGGTGTGAAGAGAGTGTTATTGGTTCATTCACTGACAGACCTAATAGGACTGAGCACCGGTGCTCCGTGGCCCACACTGGAACCACCAGGATCGCCAAGGCCTGATCTAACTGAATGTTTAGGAGGACCTTGGGAATGAGAGGAACCAGAGGGAACACATACAGGAGCGGGCCTGCCCATGAAATGCTGAAAGCATCCGCCCAAGATCCCAGGCTTGGGTTCCGGTAAAAGCAAAACGTCTGACACTTTGCACTGAGATGAGTGGCGAACAGGTCCACCTGCGAAGAGCCCCAAATGTGGAAAACTGATTGCAGCACATCTGGGTGAATGGACCACTCCCTGTACATAAAGGACCTGATAAAGTGGTCTGCTATGGTGTTGTGAACCCCACAGCAAGTAGTGAGTTTGCAAGAGAATATGATGTTGAATGCAAAACTCCCAAGGTCTGAGGGCCTTGTGACACAGGGGAGAGGAGCATGCACCCTACTGTCTGTTGATATAATACATTGATGTCGTGTTGTCCCTGCTTACTAATACACAATGACCCACCAGGTTATCTCAAAACACCTTGCACACCAACCTGATGGTCCTGACCTCCCTCACACTGATGCAGAGCTTGAGGTCTGATGTCGCCCAAGGAGCAGGAGTTTGTCACTCTCACAGATGCACCCCCCAGCCTAAGTCTCACACATTTATCAGGGAAGGTTGTGGGGGTCCAAAAGGAACCCCGCACATACTGTCTAAGCGTCCAGCCACCATGCAGAGTCCGCAGAACCTGCTGTTGTAGAGTCACTAAAATGTCTATGTTGTCTGTCACACGGTAATACACTGAAGCCAGCCAAAACTGGAGAGGGCTCAGGAAAAGCCTGGCATGCTGCACCATGAACGTGCATGCTGCTTTGCGTCCGAGGAGTGTCATGCAGCATCTGGCCATCATGGTGGGGAACCACACTGGGTTGTTTACGATGCTGGCCATAGCCTGAAACCTGCTCTCCAGCAGGGAAGCCCAGCCTGCACCAAGTCCAAGAGCGCCCCCACTAATTCTTTTCGGTGGGAACTAGCATCTCCTTCATCTCATTTACTAACAGTCTGAGACTGTCAAATGTCTGTTTAATAAACCTCAACTGTTGCTGAACTTGGTTCTGTGATTTCCCTTTGACCAACCAGTTGTCCACGTATGGAAACAACTAGGCCCTGTGCCTGTGGAGGAAGGCTGCCACTACTGCCATACACTTGGTGAAGACTCTTGGAGCCATTGAAAATCCAGACAGGAGGACTGAACGGATGAAGTCCCCTGACTCACTACAGACCTCAGAAACCGCCTGTGAGAAGGGTGGACTGCAATGTGAAAAGAGGTGTCCTGTAAGTCAAGAGCAGCGAACCAATCCCCTTGATCCAGCAAGAGAATTATGAGTCCCAGGGAGACCATGAGAAATCTGATCTTTTTAACATACCAGTTCATGCCTTGAAGGTCCATGATGGGCCTCACACCCCGCTCTCGATTTCAGAATTAGGAAATAACATGAATAAAAACCTTGACTCCTGAACTGAGGGGAAACCTCCACTATTGTGCCATGCCTGAGGAGCAATTGGACCTCCTGAGCAAGCATGTTCTTGTGAGAGGGGTCCCTTGGTTTAAAAGTCCTACAAATCGCACAGGTGATCCTTTTGATGGCTCTCACCCGAGCACTGCAGACAGGTTGAGTGGGGATTGCTCTTCAGCATGTGCTTGCCACTTTCTCCATAGGCCCTAAAGCCAGAGCCATGAGAAAGGAAACCAGCCTCCCAACTCTGGGAGACAGCTATGTACACAAGAACTATTAGCACACTACCAAAACAAAAAAGCAGTGCAATAGCACTTTAAAGACTAACAAAATAACTTATTAGGTGAAGAGCTTTTGTGGGACAGATGCACTTCTTCAGATCATAGCCATACCAGAACAGACTCAATATTTAATGCACAGAGAACCAAAAACAGTAATCAAGGTTGACAAAATCAAAAAGTTATCAAGATGAGCAAATCAGAGAGGCAGGAGGTGGCGGGGGAAGTCAAGAATTAGATAAAACAAAGTACCGACCACTATACTTACCTACACGCTTCTAGCTTCCATCCTGCACACACAACTAGACCCATTGTTTATAGTCAAGCCCCTACATACAATCACATTTGCTCTGATCCTGCTGACAGAGACTGAAAACTACAAGATCTCTACCAAGTATTCATAAGCCTGAATTACCCACCAGGAGAAATAAAAAAAAACAAATTGACAGGGCCAGACGAATACCCAGAGACCAGCTACTACAAGATATGCCCAAAAAAAACAAGAACAGAACACCGCTGGCCATTACCTACAGCCCTCAACTCAAACCACTGCAACGCATTACTAAAGACCTACAACCTATCCTTAATCAGGATGCCAAACTCCAGAAGGCCCAAGGTGACAGGCCTGTTCTCTCCTACAGACAACCACCTCCCTACCTTATGAGGATTCTCACCAACAACTAAAGACTATACTACAAGAATACCAATCCCGGAACTTTTCCTTGAAACAAGGCCCGTTGCCAGCTTTGTCCACATATCTGTTCTGGTGATACCATCACCAGACCTAACCAGCTTATTCACAGAATCACAGGCACATTCTCATGTTCTTCAACTAACATCATATATGCCATCATGTGCCAACAATGCCCACATGCTTTGTATATTGGGCAGACTTCAAACTCTCTTAGACTGTGTCTACACTACCACCTTCCTTCGATGGAAGGATGTTAACTAGTGTGTTGGGAGTTTACTAGCGAAGTGCTGCCTTGCAGAGGCAGCACTTCATTAAGCAAATTCCCCCCTGCAGCAACTTCGAAGTTTTAAACTTCGAAGTACTGGTACATGTCTAGCCATGGCACACCCGCCGGTACATCGAAGTGCTGGGGCAACTTCTAAGTCCCCTTATTCCTCAAAATTTTGGAACCCCAAGTGTGCTGAGCCAGGCACGTCAGGGGGGTGATCTAGGGCAACATGGGGGTTGGAAGGGAGCCCCAGACAAGTGGCTGGAGCCTCCCACTGGGGGAGGTGGGCTGGTGCACAGAGGAGTGTTAAACTGGAGGTTGGTCGTTAGTACAGATGGTCATAAGTTGATGTGTTTGTAAGCCGGGGACCACCTGTACTGTAAAAAAGAGGGAGGGATGATGAGGTTGGATCTGTGTGTGTAGAACCACAACAACTTGGAATTGTTTCCATTTCCTAGGCAAGTACATCAAGGCCATGTCTATACTAGCCAAAAACTTCGAAACTGCCATGCAAATGGCCATTTCGAAGTTTACTAATGAAGCACTGAAACACATATTCAGTGCTTCATTAGCATGCGGGCGGCCGTGGCACTTCAAAATTGACGCGGCTCGTCCAGACGGGGCTCCTTTTCGAAAGGACCCTGCCTACTTCGAAGTCCCCTTATTCCCATCTGCTCATAGGAATAAGGGGACTTCAAAGTAAGCAGGGTCCTTTCAAAAAGGAGCCCCGTCTGGCCGAGCCACATGGCAGTGAGCCGCGTCAATTTCGAAGTGTCGCGGCCGCCCACATGCTAATGAAGCGCTGAATATGTATTTCAGCGCTTCATTAGTAAACTTCAAAATGGCCATTTTGAAGTTTTTGGCTAGCATAGACATAGCCTAAGTGGTCAACTTTAGATATGTAGCAACACATCTTTTAGCTCATCAGAACACTCCTTCTCTAAGCCGTGGAACTGAAAAGGAGCCATACCTGCAGGACTCACAGATTGAGTAAAGAAGCAGCCCACTGTTTTGAGAGACCAGGTGAGGAATGAGCTCATGAGAAACATGAGGGCTTCTCCCATCTCTGTCAGGCAAAGGAGTCACACGTGTCTTGACCAAAAGGGATAAATCAGAATAACTCACTGTCTTGCTGAATTTCCAACATAGCCTCGGATAGAAGAGAAAACTGGAAAAAGGCATACAAGAGGTTCTCGTTCCACAGGAGGGTGAGGGCACCTCCCAATGAATGTTATTCCAAGCCAGGCCTGGGGCAGTAAAGAGGACATTTCTTGTTCCAGTAAATAAAGATCTGCAGTCAGGGCTCCCCAAAAGGCAAATAAATGTCAAAGCCCCTCTGAGCTGGGTTTTCACTCATGGTTGTGACAGAAATTCTGACTAAGATGGTCAGCTGTCACATTTTGTATCCCTGGTACGTAGATAGCTCCCTCCACTAGTCCTGCCCCAGCATAATCTCGTAGTTCCCATGCCCAGCAACCTTCCTTCTCTGTTCTCTATCGATTTCATGGATGTTCTAAAATCATCTGAAATGTTGAAAACTGCCTCAATCCACAACACCTTCTTGATCTTTTGTGATGTGGGGGGGGGGGGGTTGATTACAGTCAGTGCAGCAACAAAAAAAAGAAAAAAAAAAAACAAAAAAAAGCCACCAACTGAGGCCTGTAGGACATTTCCAACAGTAAAAGGGTTGTGAAACACAGTTTCGATAATGAAAACAGAGAAAAAAAGAGTGAAAGGTAGACCGATGGACCACAGCCTCAGTCACAAGCCAAGTCTACCGAAATTTGCCAATGCATTACCAAAATTAGGCACCATAAGCCCTTGCATAATTTTAATAACGCTTACAGCTATAACAATGTTAGCTAGAATATTCATAAATAATTCAACATGCACTCTTCTTAATGTTAGTTTGCACAAGAGTAGCTTTGGGGATATCATGTAAAAGAAGTTGCATTTGACAAATACATTGCATGGAAGAGTTTGAACACTTTAATTTCTTTGATGTAATATTTACATTTATTTCTTCACCACAAAGAGAACTCAAATACAAATCTAGGCCTAAATGCTATAATACAGCATTTACTGAGTTCCCAGATTAAAAATACACATTAAACTGGAGGTAAGAGAAAAGCATCACAACCATTTCAGTTGCCTGAAAAATAGAGCATTTCAAAAGACAGCCAGAATTAAGGTTAAATTTAAGGACATTCAATGAGATTAAATATGGAAATGCCTACTTAGGCATGCAAATGTTGGCTGTATGGCGTCACTAAAAGCATGCATAACTATTACACTATAGTAACAGAGAGAAAGCCATGCTAGTCTATATGCTATCAAAACAAAAAAGCAGTCAAGTACTTTAAAGCACTTTAAAGACTAACAAAATAATGTATTAGGTGAGCTTTCATGGGACAGACCCACTTCTTCAGACCATAGCCATACCAGAACAGACTAAATATTTAAGGCACAGAGAACCAAAATATAGTGATGAAGGTGGACAAATCAGAAAAAAAAATTACCAAGGTGAGCAAATCAGAGAGTGGGCGGGGGGGCAGGGAGACAAAAGTTAGATTAAACCAAGTATGCAGACGAGCCCCTATAATGACCCAGAAAATTCCCATCTCGGTTCAAACCACGTACTAATGTGGCGAATTTGAATATAAAAGAGTTCAGCAGCCTCTATTTGAAGAGTGTTATGAAAATTCCTCTTCAGTAAGACACAAACTTTTAAGTCATTAACAGAATGGCCCACTCCATTAAAATGCTGACTGTCCCGTTTGTGGATCAGGGGTGTCTTTATGGGCACAAAAAACATTGGTGTGACACATGGCAATTTTTTTGTATGTTCTGGGGGCTGAACATAAAATAGCCCCAAACAGCCACCCCAAGTTGCCCCCAGGCTTAAATCCTGCCCCCACAGCCCCACACCATACCCAGGTGTATTGCCCACCCCCCCCCCCGCAGCCAGGCACCCTCCACCCCACCCCCTCCTGCCAGAGCCCTGAGAGCCACACCAAGCTGTGCCACACCCAACACCGAGAGCTGTGCAACTGCCTTTTAAAAATGGTGCAGCTACTAGCCCTGTGGGCCAGATTCTAGTCTACAGGTCACACATTGGACTCCCATGTTGTAGACCAATAAGTGGAATATTTTAAACAAGAAGTTGTACAGAAATATGCAGTACTTTTGGTCCAATGAGAGCTTCACAATGAAGAGCTGCTGACAATAGCTACTTCACAACATGCGTAAAAAGGCCTTAAGTCTTATTTGCATACTGCTATGCAATGTGTTTTTTTTTTTTTTTTTTTTTTTTTTGAAAGACAGGCTGCAGATGAGGGTCCTTCAGCTTTTTCTTCGAGGCTTCCCCAACATGATATAAAAAGCCCCACAACTCATCTGTGCCACAACAACTGTTTTTCTACACATAAAAGCCAAAGCCAGCACTAAGGGATGGCAAACGGGAACTGCCGAGAACCTCACATCATGAGGACCTGACAAAAGTAAGTTGGCTCAGACTGGCTTCTGGGCATGCAGTGGGGCTTTGGCTTTCTGCCCTGGGCCCCACCAAGTCTAATATTGATACAGGCACTCACTGGAAGTTCAGACCAAGACCAGAATTCAGTCTTGTAAGTAATGTAAGCCACAAATCCAGGCAGGAAGCTCTGGGAGGATCCTGCAGCAGCAAGGGAAAAAAAAATGGTACAGCTAGTTACAAGCATCTAAATCATGACTTCTGGAGCACATACTGAATGTTTTACAGTGCAGCAACCCTACTCCTTCTAATACCTTCTGAGAAACCATACAGGGTACTTCAGCCTGAAGAAACAGGACTAAAACATGCAAATATAGCTTCATCATACTGCTTGAATGACTTCAAGGAAATGTTTCTTGGTCAAGAAAATAGGTAAACCTACAGGCAACTCGTGGCCACAGACTGCTAGATGACGAGTAAACTGACTGCATTTGAAATCAGACCTAATTAAGACTAATGCATTTAAATATATGCCACTTTGAGACAATTCACACCTATAACCACAAATTGCTTGTCGCAATAAGAATCACTTCTCTATCTAGCAGAGGTTGATTTATTTTTCTGCGACATAGAGCTGACTGTTCTCCTTCAGATTTATGAAAATGAATTCCCTTAGGCCAGCGTTGAGCAATAATTTGTGATCTGGGCCCGCTCCAAGATTTTGGAAAATGGTCAAGAGGTGCACTTTTCTATGAAGGTGGTGAGGGGTCTGGGATGGAGGCTGGATACAGAACAGAGCTCAGGGAAGAGGACTGGGGTGCAGGTGTGGAGTCTGAGAGGGACTTTGAACGAAGGTGGTTGTGACCCGTGGCAGGGTGTTGGGCTGCAGGGTTCAGAACGGGTAAGGGTGCAAGAGAGGATTCTGGCTTGGGGGAGGTCTGGGATGGACTTGGGGTGCTGGGAGGGTGGAGTGACAGACACAAGCTCTGACCAGGAGGCACTCACCTAAGCAGCCCCCAGTCAGCAGCATTGGACACAGGCTTCCCTGTCTACCAGCAGACCCAGACCACTCAAAGCAGCTGTGTTTTCCATGTGGCACTCTGAGGGGGGGGAAGGCATCTCTTCCACCTACACCACCAGCAAAATCTCAGCTCCTATTGGCCAAAAGCCAGCCAATCAGAGCTGAGAAATTGTGCTGAACTACTACTGCCTACAGCACAATCTCTTAACTCCCAGCAGTCAGTCTCTGGCCAATAGGAGTTGGGAGATTTTCATGGAGGCAGGGACACCCCCACACCCAATGTAGCAAGCCACAGGGAGCCACCAGTTGCTTTCAGCTCTGTGCTGCAGGGCTGGCCAGTAGAGAGAGTAAGATGCTTGTCAGGCGGTATCTAGCCCATGTGCCACATCTTGCAACCATGACTGCCTGCCCCACCCCCATTTAATTGGTCAACTGGTTAAACATTTAACTGATTGATTATTTAAATGGCATTTTACATCCCTAAAAGTTAATTCAGAGGAATTGAGTCACAGGCTCCCATGAGAGAACAGTGATAAGGAGATGTTAAGAAAGCATATAAAGAGATAAGCAACTACAGAAAAGCAAGCAAGGACTCATTTTGGTCTCCAAAGAAGGAAAGACAGTTTTTACAGTCAGCACAGGTGAACTTGGGGCAGGTGAATGAACCTCTGGTAAGTATAAAGTTTGGTTTGATATCACAGACACACATCTTGTTCATTCATTTTTTAAAATTGTGCTAGAAGAGGCAGTGAAATAACCAACAGAGGTAGAGTCCTTATTTGCTTCTCATTCCGCTGAAGAGTTAAGAAGAAAGGTCCCAGCAGAACAGTATATGTGCAATAGGATGTCCCACGAATCCTTGATAAACATTGCAATGAAAGTTTCTAGAGGTAGTCCACAATCTTCTGCAGAAGAATTCTGGGGAGGGCTGCCTTATCTTTTTCTGCCATGGTAGGAAACTTCTCAATGCCATTCAGCAATTATTTCAGAAGGCACCACTAGAGCTTGCTGGCTAGCAGCATACAGACCTAGTCTGCAGCCAAATACTTGCAGGAGCTGTTTCCTTTCAGCCTCCATTATCCACAGCAGTAAGCTATTGGTTAAAATCACTGCTGCTTGATGAAAACAGTGCCATTATTCCAGCTCAATTGCTCTATCCACTTTGCTCAGGTCTACAAGCTACCCTGTCAAATTCCTCGCCCTCTGCCCCAGGCTGTACTCATGGTGGTTGGAACAAGGCTCCCTTTATGCTGCACAGGTTCCTAATAAACCCTGTGCAGGCATTCAGGGCTGCCACAGTTGAGAAGGAGAGGTGTGCTCCTCTGGATTAAGGAAAGGGGCTTTAGGGGCTGCAGCCCCAGGCCCTGGACTGGAGGGACCACTTTAGCCCAGGACCGGAGGCTGCAGCCTGAAAAGATACTGTGTTCTCGGCCAGCCCTTCTTGGCAGGGGTGGGGATGTGTGGAGGAGAGATGGGCCGCATGCACTGCTGTTTCACCGTCTCCATACCCTTGTGCCAAGAAGCAATGTCCCTGCAAGTGACCGCAGGGCAAAACGGAGCAAGTGTTCTCCACCATTGCTAAACAAGAGCTGCCCCAGCTAAATGTCCCACACTTTAACCTCTGTGGCAGCCCTCAGCCCTCTTCACCACTCTAGCTCCTTCCTAGACCTCACACCCCAAGCCTGAGACCCATGCCACTCCCTAACTCCTGCCCTGACCCTGCACCCCCCACCCCAGTCTCCCACCCTGGGACCCACTCTCCAAAACTCCTGGGCCCAGGCTGGAGCCCCCTCCTACACTCTGAACACTACATCCCCAGCCCTACCCCAGAGCCCTCACTCCCTACAACCCTAGATACCCTGCCACACACTGAACCCTCAGCCCCAAACTCACCACAGATCATCCATGTGCAGAATGAATTTTCTGTGCACAAATATGGAGGTGATTGTCACATCAACTCCAAATTAATGCACATTAACAAAATTCATTCTGCACATGGACATAATAAAATTAGAGGAAACGCTGGCTGGGACTGCCATCATGCTGCATGAATCCAAAGAAGAAATGAGAACATAGTGCTTGTAACTTGTGTGAATTAAGGAGAGTTTGTTCTGTATGCCAAGTTCCCATTTATCTCATGAATACACTCACAACAGTATCACTGTATCTCTATGCATTGTACCATTTGCAAACATGGTTTTGGAGCGTCTCTCCATCCTTACCAGCAGGATGAAATGTTCCAAGATACTCTGAAAGCCTCTGGTGCTTTGAACGGCGAGGCTCACCCTCACATTCAGAACAAACAGGATAGTTCAGGAAGGAGAAAAGCACCCGAAAAAGGAGAGAGTGAGGTGTAGCAGGAGATGATAGCATTTCTCAAGCAAACAAACATGCTGGAAGCTCCTGCTGACCTTTCAAGTTCAGCAGACCTAGGCTCACCTCCCCCTACAATCCAAAAAGACTGCGTTCTATGTCTTACCTATGCTCCCCTCACTCCCACAATTCCACACAGAGTCAAGAACCACTGCACTACTCATACCACTCCGCCTCCACAGAAAGCAGACAGACACACAACACTGTCTCTCACAGTTCAGTACATGAGCAAACTGGATTTGACATAACCTGCAACTATCTTTTGCACTTAGCTCCAATAAGCTGGAAGTGAAGATAGAGTCATGAAAATCTCACCTTAGCTTAGGCAGCTGGAACAAAACCACCTATACAACTGCAGTGTTACTAAGATTCTAGGGGGACAGAGGGGAAAGGAGAGTGAATGGATGCCCTTGATCTGGGTGCTTGTATCTGTATATTTCTTTCTGAAGTTGCTTTGATAAGTAGAATAATGAACTATTTGTTATTGCTAGGAAGATTGCAAGCTTATTAGGCACTATTATGATTTATGTCCTTGATCTGAAGAAATCATATAAAGAGTTTAGTTAGAGTGCACTTTGGAGCAGTTTGGATTTTCCATGAGTGAAGGACTCACTGGCAAAATTCTCCAGCAGTTAAGAGAAACGCTGGCCACAAGAAACCTGTTGTTGTAACTTGACACCATTTCAAATTTTGGACACTAATATTCTAAAGCAGGGGTGAACAAACTTTTTAGGTCAGGCCCCACTTTGCATCCCTGCAATTAGCACCGCCTCCAATCTGTCTAACAATCAAAACTGATGGAACTTTTGGTTATGTTCTTATGGGGGGGAAAAAAGCTTTTGAGCATGTGTAAGAAAGTAAGTGTGTAAAATATAAAAACTTTATTAATCTACATATAAATGTGAATACACATACATATAAACAGTAACATATTTCAACATTTTTAAGGAGACGGCTGAGCCTGAGTCCCAGCAGCTAATTGTGCTGCACTCCCTCTGACAAAATGTCATGCCCCCCTGAAGGGGCCCGCACTCCACTTTACTCACCACTGTTCTGGTGTATTCTAGACCAGGTGTTCTCAATCTGCCTCCCCCATGCCATAAAAATTCCATGACCCACCTGTGCCACAACTGTTTTTCAGTAGATTAAAAGCCAGAGCCAGTATTAGAAGATAACAAGCAGAACAACTGCCCATGACCCCACAAAGCCTAATTGCTACGGCTTTGGCTTTTTGTGCTGGACCCCAGTGAATCTAACGCTAACCCTACTCTCTGGATTATTTTGGTGGACCCCTGAAACTTGGATAATAGCCCCACAGGGACCTCTGGACTTCTGGTTGACAACTGTTGTTCAACTATTGCATTTTTGATATGTACTTTGTTCTTAATAATAAGAATACAGTAAAATTCCTTTAATCCAGCCTCTGATGATTAGGAAATCCTGACAGTCTGGCATCTGGCAAAAATAGTCCCATTTATAGAGAAAATGTGGCAAAATTTGATTGTCCGGCATACAGCAGTCCCAAGATACGGGCGGGGGGAGCGTGGCTTGGGGGCCATAGGGGCAGAGGAGGTCAGCTTCAAGTTGCACTTAACTTGCATTAAAGTGAGTTATGCACAACTTGAAGCCACATATTTCAAGTGTTTACTGCACTTATTTCTGTGGGTTTGGAATATGGATCAATTTATGGAAATATAGTGCATTTTATTTGATCACAACATATGCTGATTGGGGCTGATGTTCACAAATAATAGCAATATGTGCATTTGTAATGTTATAATATACAAACCACTCATACAAGGTTCATACCTGGATGCAAGAAAACCTAATCTCAGGCAGAGAACACTACAACATATTACTGTGGCTCACTATTAAAATTGTCTTTCAAAGCCTTCCTGAACACTAACTCCCCATTAAGCTGTACTTACAACCCTAGGATCTATCTGACTGTTCAAGATCAGCCAACAGTCAATCCACCTAGGCAAAAGACTTTCTTCTCTCTGCTTCATATATATTATGAAGCACATAGTAGACAGCTATATCTGTTTTGTTTCCCCCCACCCACCCACTGAAATCTAATCTCAGGAGCACACAGCACCAGCAGCTTTACAAACAGCAAAAGCCACAGCCAAAGCTGCATTCAACTGTCATTCTGTACCTAAAGCTGTAATTGAAGTGCTCCTTGTCTACTGTTGAAATGTGTGGTATGCAGCTTCATGAGCCACAGGGGTAGATTGGGTCCCCCAGGATCAATGTGCACATTCCAATGTCCCATAGGGGACATTCTCGGGCCTAGAAAAAAAAAAAAGCCCCTACTTGCAGGCTTCTGAACAGACTTTTGTTCTTCAAGATGCAAGCAGCATTCCATAGTGATGTCGGTAAAACATCCTGGGTGATCTATGCATGCTTGCAATAGCACAGAAAAGAAAACCCTTTCTTTTGATGGTCTCAGCAACGTGTCCCTAGTTTGGAATCTGACCACATGCGCTACTGCCCTACCACAATTCAGGAATGCCACTGTTGCATAATTATGTACTCTCCTCTGCACATCATCCAGATTTACAGTCCTTTGTAGCAGGAAGCAGTTAATGGACCTGCACACTTGCATCACAGCAATCTCCATGTAGATTTCCCCAAATCCATACCGATTTCTGACTGGAAGCAATCTGGTGTTACAAGCTTCCACACAGCAATTACCACTTAATTCTCCACTGTCAGTGTAGTTCTCATTTTGGTGTTGCTGCACTAAGGGGTTAGGGAAAGCTCCACACACACTTATGTTTCCCTCAAGTTCTGCAGGCACTGCTCACAAACCCATTCCTGCATAACAATGTGATACCACTAGTCACTGCTAGCTTTTCAAGCTCAAAACCAGTGTGCCACCATATGAAGCTGCTCAGTGAATGCCAATAACTGCCTTGAGTTGTTTCTTTCTGTCTCACCGCTTTAAGGGATGCTTAAGCCATGTTCCCAGACACCCCTGCACTATTTGTTGGATCCCATGATGCCCATAAACCCTTACCAAAATACCCTGTGCTAGATGGTAGCAAATTGCACAGTAGGATAACTACCCACATTGCACCACTTTCTGCATTGATGCTCACTAACACAAAAAGCATAATGGAGACATGCAAAAGCAATTTAATTGCTGCAGGAGCTGGACATGAAGTCAAATTAAGTTTGATATCAGCGTTATATTCTAGACTTGCCCTGTGTGTTAGCCAGAGAAGGATCAGTTTCTAGAATAGTAGCAACAAAAACAACTGATGCATCCAACCAAGTGGGTCTTTGCCCACAAAAGCTTATGCTCCAAAAATCTGTTAACCTGTATGGTACCACAGGACTTTCCTCTTAACAAGAACTACAATAGAGAGTAGCACTAGATAGATATTTATGCCTACTTACCAACAATCGAATTAGTTAACTGAGTTACTTTAGCCGTGAAAAATGCTAAATGCAGCAAAACGGAGTCCCAAAAAAGCAGTGTCTTCACTAGTTGCACTGCAATGGCCAAATACATTAATACAGCTGCATCACTGTAGCCCTGTACATGTAGATATGCCTTTAACGTACCAATTTGTTGGCATACAAAGATTGCAGCTAGTCAGAGCTCTCTGTGAGGGCTGGGAAGGCACTCAGAGTGCCACAGCTAAATACAGCTACTTGCTGTTTACACTAACAGTAAACAGGTCAAAGAAAACAAGTAGTCCTGGGGTACCTACAAGACTAACATATTTTGGAGCATAAGCTTTCGTGGGCAAAGACCCACTTCGTCAGATGCATGAGTGGGGGGGGGGGGGAATTCAGAAGAGGATTTAAAGAGGGAGTCTCAGTCAAGGGGATGGCCAGAGCTGACAAGGTCTATTCAGTCAGGGTGGCCCATTATCGGCAGTTAATGTGGAGTTTGTTGCAGGGATTGGTTCCAGGTTTAGAGTTTACTGTGTTGTGGTCTATAGTTTCGCCACCCTTGATGTTCACAACACAGTAAACTCTAAACCTGGAACCAATCCCTGCAACAAACATTGCTGCCAACTCTGCTCAGCTATCTACACCAGCGATATCACAGGACCTATCATCAACCACACCATCAGGGGCTCTTTCACCTGCATAGCTACTAATATAATATATGCTAATATATGCCACAACACGCCAGCAATGCCCCGTTGCAATTTACATTGGCCAAACTGGACAATCTCTATGTAAAAGAATAAATGGACATATATCAGACATCAGGAAAGGTAACATACAAAACTCTATAGGAGAACACTTCAATTTCCCTGGACACTCAGTAACAGATTTAAAAGTAGCAGTCCTACAGCAAAAAAAAAAAAAAAAAAAAAAATCGAAAATAAACTGCAAAGAGAACTTTCTGAGCTGCAATCCATCAACAAAGGATTGAACAGACCGGGAGTGGTTGGCCCACTGCAAAAACAATCTCTCCGCACTTGATGTTCGCACCTTCACACTAGCTACTGATAATGAACCACCATCCATCATGCCTTAACAGACCTTGTCAGCTCTTGCCCTCCCCCTTGACTGAGACTCCCTCTTCAAATCCTCCTCTGAACCTCCCCGTTTCCCCCCCCCGCCCCAAAACTCATGCAGCTGACAAAGCAGATTTGCCCACGAAAGCTTATGCTTCAAAATACCTGTTAGTCTATAAGGTGCTACAGGACTTTTGTTTTTGAAGATACAGACTAACTTGGCTACCACTCTGATATAGGTCAAAGAAAAGAATCCAACCATTAGTCGGACATACTGCATCATCCACAGACAAGACATGGCTGCTACAACCCTTCCAGATAACCCATTAATTCACTGAATCTGGCAATCAAAGTTGTCAGTTTTGTGAAGAGAAGTGCTTTAAATACCAGGCTTTTTGCAGTTCTTGGCATAGATTTGGGAGCGGATCATAAAGCTCTTTTTTCACATGGAAGTCCACTGGCTCTTGAAAGGAAATATGCTGGGCTGACTCTACAAACTCAAGCATGAAGTGGAAATTTTTCTCCAAAGTCAAGAAAAAAAAAAATGTACAATGCTTTCACAGACTGTTTCAGCTTTCACTGGCATACCCTGTGGACCTTTTTGAGGCTATCAACAAACACAGTTTCCAGCTGGAAGGAAGAAGAGCAAACATCATTGCCCACTATGACGCAATCAGAGATTTCATGAAGTGCCAACTTCAAGTTGGAAACTTTTAGTCATTTCCTCACCTCAACAAACTCCTAGCTGAAAAAGATGATCTTGATCAACACTACCTGATCAAAAGAACAAAATTTTATCTCATCTGTATTACCCTGCTGAGGATTTCATGCACTATTTTCTAGATGCCAATTTTGAAAATCCCATTTGGAAACTGGTGCAAAATCTATTCAACATTAATGTAGATTCATTATTGGACCCTTTGCAAGAACAAGCCATTGAACTGAAATGTGATTCAAATGCAGAGGATAATTTCAAAACCATGGGTCTGGAAAAGTTTTGGGTAGAATACCTTCCAACTTACCACAAAGTTAGAGAAGCAGCACTGCAACTGATCACTCCATTTTCATTTACTTAACTGTGTGAAGGTGGTTTTTCAACTCTCATTGTATTAAAAACAAAAACACCTAAATCAGCTGTAACTGGAAAATGACTTGCGTTGTGCTTGTTCATCCTGCATACCTGGAATTTTTGAGCTTGTGTGAGAAAAACAGTGTCTCCTTAAATTTATTTAACTCAAATTGTTTTCATTTGCTTAGTTTTTTTCCCCAAACATTTTTGTTTTATCTTCAACAGTAAATGACTGGGAAAAAATTCAGTTAACCATAACTACCATTATGTTGCAGTCTCATTCTGTTCACTGCAGTTTCGTCAATTTTAGTAAGTTTTGAAATGGTTTGAATTTGAAGTGTTATATTCAAAATTTGAAGAATTATACGAGTGTTGATTAAAATATCTTCAGCAACTATGGGATTAGCACCCATTGGCATCTGATGCCTCCCTCACTATTTCGTTCCATCTTTCCTGTCCAGCATGGAGTGGCTTAGTTTCTGTAGAACAGCACCGCACCAATCTACTATATCATGTACCCATTCTCTGTTGGGTCTGCCTCTCCTATTCTAATCATCCATTATGCCAAATACCAGGGTCTTGATTTTTTTGTCAGTCATTCATTCTGTAGATATGCCCAAATAGCTATAATTTCCATTGTACAGCCTTCTGCAGTAAGTTCTCTGTCAGCTGAATCTTCCTATATAATTCCTTGTTGGTGACCTTCTGCATCCATCCTATTCTCAGAATCTTTCTATAAAACTCCTCTCAAATGCCAATATCCTTCTTTTCAAATCTTTCATTATCACCCATGTTTCACATCCGTATAACATGCTGCTGAATACACACACTTTTCAAGTTGCTCAGCTTCGTTCCTAATCTAATTGCTTTGCTTTTTCCAAATCTTATCCATCGCCTTCAAACTCACTCTTGCTTTCACTATTCTAGTTGCTGTTTCCTTCTTACAGTCTAGATCAGGCGTGTCCAACCCGCGGGCGGCCCTGGACAGCTAGTAATGCAGCCCCACAAGATTGTACACTTTTAACATTATTATGTTATTTTTAGCGATATTTTTCATGACTCAATTGCATGGTACTCGAGCGTGGACTGTGTAGGCAACAACAGAATGCTGTGTAGGGGAGGGCACAGCGCAGTGCTAACTTCGCCTCCCGCGCCCGCCACACACAGTCGCATCGAAACCCGCGTGTCAGATGTTATATGCGCTTGTGCGACTTGGCGAGTAACACACAATGATTGCCGATAATACGTGTGTGATAATATGACGTGTGTGTGCCTGTGAAGACAGGCATTTATTGTTATTAACCCAGCAAACAAACGCTAAGTTTTTTTTGCTGGGAAGCAGACGTAAGTTTTCTTATTTAATTATTGTACTTGGGCTTCTTGTATTACTTCGTAAAATAATTTAATAAGTTAAAATAGTTTTTTAGCAGCTGTGGTGGAGTAAGTACAAAAATGAATCAAATAGTTTTTTGCTCATGATATTGATAATTGCATATACAACATCACTAATACTAGAAAAATAAATGGTTGCTTATTTATTAATTTTTTTACCCAAGCATGGCTTCAACGTCGTGTCAAAAGAAAACAGAACCCAAAAAAAAGAAAAATCATGGATGAAGGAAGAGTGTTCAACGAAAAATGGACAGATGAATACTTTTTTGTCGAGACAAATAATGCACTATGGTTAACTTGTAGGGAAATCGTGTCACTTTTCAAAGATTACAATTTGAAAAGACATTATATGCAAAAACATGCTGCCAAATTCAATGCATATCAAGGAATGTTTCGTAAAGACAAAATAGCGGAACTGAAAAAAGTCTGTCATCTCAACATTTTTTTTTTTTTTTTAAATTACAACTCAAACAGACTCTCTTGTAAAAGCTAGTTATGTGGTAGCAAATCTGATTGCAAAAAAATCAAAACCATTTACTGACGGTGAATTTATTAAGCAACGTATGGAAAGCATGGCAGATATAATTTGTCCTGATAAAAAAAAAAAACGGATTTTTCTAAAATCAGTTTGTCTCGCCAGACTATAGCCAGGCGAATTGAAGAAATAGGAAAATCTATCGAAACAGATTTGGAGAGTAAAGCTGCTAATTTCAAATTTTATGCTTTGGCGATAGATGAAAGTACTGATGCTACAGATATGGCTCAACTTGACATTTTTATTAGGGGTATTGATAATGAATACAATCTCACTGAAGAAGCGGCTTCTTTGGTGCCATTAAAAGACAACTAAATCTCTTGATTTGTATGAAGCAGTAAAAATTACATTAAAGGGATTTTCTTTAACCTTTGCCAACATATCTGGTATAGCCACTGATGGCGCCCTGGCTATGGTTGGTAAAAAAGAGGGACTTATAAAACTAATAAAAGACGGAGCAATTGCTGCCGGAAACTCACATTTGATGAAATATCACTGCATCGTACATCAAGAAAATTTATGTGCGAAAGCTTTAAAAATGGATGATGTCATGCAAATTGTCATCAAAGCTGTGAATTTCATAAGATCCAGGGGATTGAATCATTGCCAATTCCAGGAGTTCCTTAAAAGTATGGATGCTGATTATGGGGACATCATTTACTTTTCTGAAGTAAGGTGGCTAAGTTGGGGTAAAATGTTGAAAAGATTTTATAAATTTGCGAAATGAAATCAAGTCATTTATGGAATCAAAAGGAAAATTTGTGCCAGAATTTGACGATGAAAAATGGCTCACAGATTTAGCATTTTTGGTGGATTTGACCACTCATTTAAATGAGTTAAACATGCATCTTCAAGGTGAAAATCAACTTATCTGTGCTACGTTTCAAACCATAACAGCGTTCGAAATGAAACTTAAATTATGGATAGCTCAAGTTATGGCAAATAATTTTATGCATTTTGATATGTTGGCTAAACACAGTCCTGTGAACAGTGAAAAATATGCAGCCTTGCTTTCCGTTTTGATACAGGAATTTGATAATAGGTTTCAAGATTTTTGAAAAAAATCAATTTTTTGGTATATTTGCGACTCCATTTTCAGTCAACATAAATACATTACCTGCGAATTTTCAAATGGAATGTATAGAGTTGCAATCAGACACAACTCAAAGAAAAATTTGATCATGTCTCTTTACTAGACTTTTATAAGTCGTATCTTCCCAGAGAAAAATATCCCTCGCTTCACAATCACACCTTATTCATGTCATTGTTTTTATGGCAGTACGTACATTTGCGAACAACTTTTTTCAAGGATGAAGCACACGAAGAGTAAAATTAGATCAAAATGTTCTGACAAGCACCTTGAGAACTCACTAAGAATTGCGACCACTTCCATCAAACCAGACATTGATGCATTGGTTTCACAAAAACAAGCTCAAATATCCCACTAGTTTTATGTTTATATTGCCCTCTTTTGTTTTAATGTTATAGTAAAAAATATAAAAAAGGAAGTTTGTTATTTATATACATTAACTATATTATATATTTTATATGCGGCCCAAGACAGTTCCTCTTCACTCAATGCGGCCCAGGCAAGCCAAAAGGTTGGACACCCGTGGTCTAGATCATGTTATGTTGCTCCCCAGATATGTGAGCTTCTCTATATTCTCTAGTTCAAGCCTCTCTACACTGATCACCTCCCTATTTCCGATATCCAAATACCATTTTTTTGTTTTATCAATGTTCATAATCAGTCCATACCACTTCCCTCCATTGTTTAGCACCTGTACCGCTCTTGCTAGCTTCTCCTCATTTTCTTCAATATATAGATATACAGACAGACAGAGAAATTTTTGTTCGTTTGGAATTTTTCAATAAATATGTAATGTTTTATGCGTACTGTTCAATCTTCTCCATATGCACCAGATAAACTGGAAAAATAATTACAAGCTAATGGATCATGAATAATATAAATATGAGTCCAATGGGTTATATTCATTTCAATCAAAACATGAGGGGGCACGAGGATTTAGTGAAAATCAAAGCAGGGGCATCATGTTAAAGTTTGGAAAGTACCGATTTAGATCAATGGTGGGCAGCCTGTGGCCCACTAGGTACTCCACCTATGGGCTGTGGACTTCCAGCTGCCTCCCTCCCCCATGTGCCTCTCACATACCAGGGCCCCGCACTTCTTAACTTCTGCTCCCCAACTCCCACTGCTTTCCAAGCAGTGTGACTCACCTGCCTGGCGCTCCTTCCCCACTCCTCCCACTCCCTTCCAGCTCTGGAACATCACAAACCAGCTCGTCCAGCTCTAGAACAGAAGGGGAGGAGCGGGGAAGGAGCGCAACTCAAGTTATTTGCGCTCTCCAAAAGTGCTGAGAAGGAGGGGAAGGAGCAGGTAAGTACAGAGCTCTGGTGTGCGAGAGGTGGGAGCAGGGGGAGAAGCACACAGGTCAGGGAGCTGCAGGTGGACCCCAGTGGGCCACAGTCTCCTGCAGGCCACTGAGGTGAAGGAGAGCCACTGATGCAGCCCAGCCACTATTCTGCGTTGCCTGTCCTCAATTTAGATTGATTGCTGTTTGAGGCCAGGCCCATATCTTTCATTTGTTTAATGTGGTTCGTAGACTGCCACATACATTGACAGCCTCTTATACAAATACGAACATCTGCACTAGAAAACGTTAGCTAGCCTTCAGTTAGTTCACCTTTGCCCTCATGACAGGTGGCATCAGCATGTAATATCCTGAGTGATCAAAATATTAAAAAGCAGGCTTGCTTACATATGGTACCATGATGTAATCAGGGGAAAAAAAAGTTGTTTACATCAGGGCATGCCTGCAGCGGTATTTGATCATGGAAGTCCACAAGTAGGTCATTTGACCGATTAATTTACCAGCTTGCAAAGCCTGCTCTTGAGGATCCCCAGTGCATGCCTTGTCCACAAACGCAGAATTACTTTAGCAGGGGGGAACATCAGGTTCTCTGCATCCACCAGTTAGGGGAGCAGATGTGAGAGTATGACCTTGATCTCTCCAAACAAGTATGCAAGAGTCAGATGTAGAGAGAGTTACAGGATACAAACTATGCTCCACTGAAACACATCAGTGTGTAAGTAGAGTGGTAGATGCGTTAGTATGTAACCAAACATACAACATGGAATCCTGTGGAACCTTAAGAACTATTTATTTGGGCACAAGCTTTTTGTAGGCTAAGACCCACTTCAACAGATACATGGAATGGAAATTATATCCCTTTGATAAGGTAGCAGCCTTTCTTTTCACATGCTAGTACATTTATGCCTGCCTCTGTAATTTCCACTCCACGCATCTGACAAAGTAGATCTTTGCCCACAAAAGCTTGTGGTCCAAATGAATCTGCTAGTCTTTAAGGTGCCACATGACACATCAGTCCATTAATTAGCAATCCCAATAAACTTTGAATATATGGTGTTTGTGGTGTCATCTGTCTTTCCTTATGGCAGCCTTCATCTTCTGTCAATGATTAAAATAAGACCTTGTAGCAGATAGTATTCCAGACCTACGATCAAAACAGCCTGTATATTACAGTCTTAACCAACCTGAAAACGCACCAGTTTCTCTTCAGTCTTGTTTTCCTAACACTAAACAGCATCACTGTGATCAGATACTTGCAGCAACAGCTTATGACAACCCAATCTTTACCAGGGTCTTCTTGATGAGTGAGCATTCCTAGCTTTCAAATGTTGCTCCTACTCACCAACACCTCAACCCTTTCAAAAGCAGTAGTGCCACTTACACCAGAGAGAATATGAACATCCTGGCTAAACTCACCATTGCCTGTGGTACATGCCAAGATGTCTGCTTGCCAATAGGCAGTGCGAAAGGTAGAAGTGTTTAGTATGTTAAGAAGAGGTTGGCTAAACTATAACGGATCAATAACGTGCAAACAATAGGCCCTCAGGGGACCTTCTTCCATATGAGAAGGAGGATATGTTCCAGAAATCCTGCAATATTCCGATGCAGAAAAAAGGGAACACAGAGTGGAGAGAAACAGAAAGGCAGGACAGAAAAGAAAATAGGATTCTTGTTAAGGATGCCACTGCCTGAATTATAAAAATAATGGAAATGCAAACAGACATGTTTAACTCCCTCGTAACTGCAGTCAGAACAGATGCATGCCCAGCTTCCCTTGCAGCACATTCAGAACTGTTTTCCATGCTTCCTCCTCCAACCCTATCCACAGGTTCCCTGACACTTTTCAAAACTTCAGTTTCCTGTTCACTCCGCCCCCAGGACAGCTTTCAAAATGACAGTTGGACCTATACATAGCTCTGATGGTCTGCTGTTCCCTGGTCTCCCTCCTCACATCAAGCACGTGCGTGTTGATTTTTTAATAATTAGAACTCCAAGGAATCTGAATGACAGCTGGTAGGACATGAATAAAGTTCAGCTGAAACACTGGGGCAGCAAGACATAACACTGTGTGGCAGCTCAGTCTGCAGCTAACAAGTGCCTGGGGGAAGGGGAACATTTTGTGCATTGGAGGAACCCCCTTTTTGTTCCCCTTACAACTTCCCAGAGAGCGCAGTCCTGCAGGCTGCTTAGGCAGCTGGGGTTCATCAGGGGTCAGCCAGCATCAGGCTGGAGTGAAAGCACCTGAAACCAATAAAGTCCTTCAGGCGCTTCTACAAAAGGCTCCCCCCCAGGCAGCAAGAGGGGAGAGGCATGGTGGCCTGAGAGAATGAGGCTGGAGGTGTGGAGACCAGACCAGACCCGACCCAAGCACAGCACAGGAAAAGGTCTCAGAAGGAGGCAGTGGGGTGAAAAGGCCCAGGAAAAGAGAGCTCTTGTGGGGCAGGGGCAAAAAGCTCCACTGGTTCCCTCCCTACCTCGGGTCCCGGGGCTGGAGTCCAGGGCAGTGGGTGGGACTGGATTCCCCTGCCCCCACTTCACTCTCCCTGGTAGGGCTGACCAAGGGGGTAGGGCTAGAACAGCTCAAGACAGGAGGAGAAGGGAATCTCCTCCACCCCAAATTCAGACTGCCCTATGATGAACACGGCTTGGTAAAGGGAGTCCCTTGCCTTTGGGAAGTCTGAGGCCCACCATGAGCCATCTAGAAGCACAGGACCCTTTAGGGGATGGTTGAGTGGTTTGTCACAACAGGCAGTATAATCCTTTGCTGCCTGAGATCCTAGGTCCTGAATCACGTGCTTGCTAGGAAAATTCAGTTTAATGAAGCACTGTAGTTTGCACCACAGAAATATATTTTATTGGTTCTCATTCTCAAAGCACTGCCTCAGTTTCCTTGATTCAAACTGTCCATTGCTGTGGCTCTCCAATAGCCTGGTATTGAGCTGCTCAACATCAGCTTCCATGTCCATTTTTTCACTCCCACAAAATGCACTTGCAAAGTTTTGGACGGTATTTTTGGGGTTTTTTTTTTTGTTTTGTTTTTAACAGACTAAAAATCCCTAATAATCAGTCCCTGATAAAAGTTACCAGGTTCTCAAAATTTCTAGACAGAAGACAAATGAAAGGTAGTTGGGTTCCAATGACCTTGGGGAAGAAGAAAAAAAATTCCTACCTTAGTAGTCTACCCTAAGGAGTGCTTTTGCCAACATAACTGAATCTACGGTAGAAGGAGATTTTGCCATCACAATTTTATCAAATACAGACTGGGTCTGGGAAGAATAGGAGTTGTTGGATTTCTGCCAGGATGCAGTTACTGTTGAAGGGTTCAATTTTTTTCTGTCAACTGCTGCTTAAGTAGGTGTGCATGATTAGTTTGAAGCCCACAACTGCTGGAAATACATTTTCTGTTCTACCACCAACTCCACAGCTTCATAACTGCTGAGGGTTTAGAACAACAGATACCCTATATGTCTTCACCCAGCTTCTGCTTTGAGCCCCTCATTCCACACCCACCCCACCCCACACACACCAATTTGCCTGAACGCATTGACTTCTTTAAATCTCCACACAACTTCACTGCTCTACTCCTGTTGCTCAGTTTTCTTATGGCAGAAGAGTGAAAACTGGCTTGCTACTCAGAACCTTAAGGTAGGTTGTGAACCTGACAAAAATATCCGTTTATTTATATTTGTGTGTTGTGTTAAGCTTCAGAAAGTTTTCTTCAGAAGATCAGAGCTAAAATAAACATATGTGTTTTGTGAGTGGGGTTGTACTAACTTCCCTTCTTGTCAGGGAGAAAGAACTGCTGGACTGGGCTTCCAAATTTCACTTGCATACCTGTTACATGACATTTGCTGAAGCCTTCTATATTTTGTCATTTTGTTTTTTAAAAATGCATTAGGCTTCCCTAAGAAACACAACAAATAACTTTAAAAAGTTAGCCACAGAACACCTACATAGCTTCACACAGCATCCACACCCTACAACCACTCCCAGGACGACTACTTAGATACCACCGCTCAAACACTAGAGGGAGTATTCTAGCTTAATTTGTTTTGCATCAAGTGTTCTGCTTCTAAAAAGAACCCTTTCTATACTGATAAATTTTTCAGGCACCATGTAATAACCCTATTAGCCAGATGTGCCTCAACACCAGCAACACACTCCCCAAGAGGTCCAAAAGCAATAGCCAGCTGCTCTTTCATTACAGTATCTGGGATTTCCATGAGGGTACTGTCCCTGGGCTCTGCATCTTGCATTTGTGGAAATGGAGGTGAGAAGAGCAAGAGAATAGCTTTTGTTGTATGGAATTAGGCCCCTAAAAGTAACTAGATTGTTCATTTTCCAGAGTTCTGTTTTACTCCTTCACACAACCTCCTTTTCTGGGACCTCCACAGTTTTTCCTTGCTGCACCTCATACATTTCCCCCCAACCCAGGAAGCAGGAACAAGGAGTATGGTTTTATCAAATTCATGGCTGTGAAAAAGATGTCACAGACAATGGAATCTGACTGTTGTAGGTCAGTTGCAGTATACTGTTCTTGTTTGTGTGTGCTTGGTGGCCCAAAAGCAGTGACTGCTAGGCAGTCACGCAGCTCTGAAAACAGTACCACCACCAACAGCAACACAGAAATAAGGATGGCATAGTATGGGGAGTTGTCACTGTTTTGGGAGGGGACCAGGCTACCTTTACAGATGGTGATTGCCAAGGGTGGGTAGTTACCCCGACTTGCACACACAGCCAGCCCAAGGCCCTTTTACCCTCTAAGCAATGGGGAGGAGCAGGGATGGGGGCTCCTACTGCGTGCCAGGCTCCAGCTGCTCCAGCAGAGTTGTAGCGCAACAAGCCTTCCTCTCTTCCTTCCACAGGCTGCTCCCAGAGCCAGGTCAGACCAACCTTCTGACGCAGCACAGTAGTAAGTTTGGCAATATGATACCATACCACCATCCTCCAGACCTGAACTCCCAGCCAACAGCCACCACTCTGCAGCTGCCTCTCTCTGAAGGCAGCACAAGCAGCGCAGAAGTACTGGCAATACTTTGGCTCCCGCTCCCCACATGACCCCTTTTTGGAGCCAGACCCTCTGCCCCCAGCTATAACACTAACATTTCATATTTAAACCTGAAAATATGAAATGCAAGATTTTTGAAGTACAAGTTTTTTTAAAATCCTCTGACTGTGAAATTTACCAAGTTGTAGTGTGAATTTGACAGGCCTCAAACCTGAACATGCCCTGCTGCCCACAGGATTCTTAACAATCAAGGTGACTACAGCATTACCATCAGTCCTTGGGAAACATCAAATGGGTCATATCATCTTACTTCCAAAGGCTACTATAAACTCATCACACCAAACTGTCTTCTATTTTCTACCTAGAAACCTATAGGCTGGCAAGTCAAAAAGTTTTCTTCATTTTCAAGGCACTGAAGGAACTGGACCCCACATACCCAAAAGGCTGCCTGAAGCTCCAGAATTAAAACCATGAAATAGAATTCCATTCCTCAGGCACAATGAATCCACTTTAATTTTAAATATCATCTGTGTACCAGCCACATAAAAATTCTCATGGGAACTTACACTCACATTAAATATCACAAACTCCCCACTTGATTTTTTATTTAAGAGCATTTTTTTAAATCCGATGTGACATACTAAAGACAGTCAGTTTTCCCCTGAGAGAAGTACATGCATGAAAAGTTTTCGTCACATCCCTTATGTCTGGTCTACTCTTAAAAATTAGGTCAATGTAGCTACGACAATCAGGGACATGAAAAATTTACACTACTGAGCACTGCCTCTATGCTGACCTAAGCCCCATGAAGATGTAGCTAGGTTGATGAAAAAAATTCTGTTGATCTAGCTACTGCCACTCAGAGAGATGGGGGAAAAAAAGCTTTGCAAGAAGTGTCTACACTACAATGTTACAGCAGCATGGGTAGAGACACCCACTTCTGTGCCCCTGCAGCGCCTGTAGAGTAAACAGCATGATTTTCTGGAAGTGCTCAAATGCTACTGGTGATGATGGCAGTTTAAAAACCTTGTCAAAAATTAATTGAGCCAAGTGAGTGTGGTTCATTTTATTCTGCTGTAGCTTAGCAAAGCTGCGATCAGCAAGAAGCTGCAGAAGCTGCCTATCTGAATGCTGAGGAAGATCATACTACGAGTATTTTTTGCAGCCAGAAGGAATAGAAACTGACAAACAAAATTCTACATAAAGAAAGAGTGCCCTCCTCTAATGCTCCAAGACTGCCCACTCAAGTGGGCAATTTCCTTTTTCCCCCTGCATTTCAACCACCATGGATGGCAAAAGTACAGACTGATATTGTTACACGTATTGGACACAGAGTTAAGTCATATCTGTGTAACACTATGCCTAGTTACAAGTAACAGCCAAGATTACTGTAACCTAGATTTGCTAGGAAGTATTTCTCTAGTTTTTCTATCCGACCATTTGTATATTTGACTGCAGCTTGTGTACCATTAGCATCACTGATTCTGCTGTATAAGCAATTAGTGCAGCAGTGGTCAACCATTTAGAGCCTGAGAGCCAAAATAGATGTTGGAACAGTGCAAAGAACCATGTATAATTTTTTTTTTGTACAATACATGGCTCATTGCCCTCTCCTCCCTCAGAGCCAGGCACCCCCAGCCACCCTCCCTCTTCCCCTGCCACACCCGCTCTAACCCAATGCCAGTGACTCACCAGAGCCAGCACCACCGCCACCTCCACGTGCTTCTCCCTCCAAGTGCTGGGGGCATGTGCAAAGTGGCGGAAAGCACTCCTGTCGCATGGCTCTGAGCAGGAGCCGCATTTCTTTGTTCAAAGAGCCTCACGAAGCTCAAGAGTTGCATGTTGGCCACCCCAAGTTAGCTTTTCATGTTGAAAAGGTCTCATTAAACATTAACAGAAAATCAGGAAAATTTTAAGTTATCTGAAGGAAGTTTAAGCAAAGACACCATTTAAAGGTTTATCAGTAATTGGATTTTTCTAAAAATTAGTTTCAAACAACTTAATCAATGTTTCTTTAAGACAAGCTAAAAATTTGTCAGGGACCTCTTCAAATCCATGGAATCCTGCTGGTGTGATAAAGACTGAATAATTGCACTTCTTTGTTTATAATCAGAATATATACATATAAATAAATATAAACATATCAACATGGCTGCATTTAGATCTTTTCTGGAGATCTGACAATAGTGTATCAGTAATAAGGCAATCAAAACTATTTCTCACGCCCCACCTCTCCTATTTTATTTTTCTAGTGGACAGTAGATGCTATACAAGAGCCCCATGACATGACTACATTCTATACTGTACAATTAACTCCTCTCTTTTAAAAGATAGCTTTGCCACAAAAAAAAAAAAAAAAAAACCAAACAAACCACCCCACACACCCACACCCCATCATGCTCCTTACGCTTAGTACATTTTCCTGCACCTGGACTTTAGATTCTCATGTCACACTTTACATATTCTGTTAAGCACATCTGACCACAAGGTGGCAATATAGCCATAAAAGGACAACTTATAAACCAATAAATTGACTGCAGTCACTCTTCTTGGGCTTCTCAGTCAAGCACACTTTAATAGAAGCATGTCTTCATTTACTTCATAATCAGCAGCACTCTATCATAATGCAAAGGTTTAAACTGATTTGAGATCGACTATTTGTCTCCAGGTGCTGGATAAGTGAATTTAGCAGAAAAGCTAAAGCAAGATTTGGTCCTCTGAGATTTTGTAGCTAAACTAAAGCAGAAACTGACAGGTCAGTCAGTGCAAGATGCAAGAAGCCTTAAAAGTCAAAGCTAAATTAAGCCTCATAAAACTTATGGAAAAAAGAGATGATAATCAGCCAGCAAGCATACAGAACTCTTATACCATTCCTGCCGTTCAAAAAAACTGCTAGATGAGTCAGATGAGTAAAGTTAAAATAAGCTTACTTTAATGAGACATACCTTGGTAGTTTTATCAATCAAGTGTTGCTATCAGATATCAACTGACTTAATTCCAATGAAATATATTTTTCTTTTCATAGCACTTCAACAGAATCTCAAAAGCAACATTAAAAGTAGCAGTCACTCTAAAACTGTTTATATTACATAGAGTATTTCACATTAGCAGCCTCCCTCATGGTTTAGACATGTCATTCTTTAATTAGGTCTTGAAAGTACATGGTCCATATTTAACTACAAGGAAGTGCTCTCTCAATTCCTTCCACCTTAAACTCTAAGAACTTAAATTCTATTTTTACCCATACCATTTTGGATTATTTCATATGGCTTGTGAAAGTACAAGTACTTATCCTATAAAAGCAGTATGTCTCTTTTTTGAAGAGTTATTACAATCTTATTCTTGGTCCCCTTGTTTCTCGCCTCTCCCACCCACACACACCCTCTCATATATGCTTCCTTCAGCTGTCATCAGCTTCAGCTACCATCTCTATACTAACAACTAATATTTTGTGTCTATTAACAAAAAGAGGTTTGTTACCTCTGGACAGCCAACACGCATTAACTATCTTGATGTAAAAACACAGCAGGGGCAAAAGGAACTGTAGTTTTAAATTTAATGTGAGGTCAACTATTGGCATGAATGTAATCTTGACATCACTTAACTATGCTGGGTAAACACTACAAATGCCTTGTCTCCATTTAGGAGCTTAAAGCAGGAAAGTTGATGTAAATTAATTATCCTGCAGTAAAAACAAAACACCTGTGTCAGTGAAGACAAAGCCCATTGGTGTCTATTCCCCGTACATTGACATCTGCGTGTCAGCCCATCTCCATGAAATCACCACTACCAAAACTCCTTTTCCTCCATCTCCCTCACCATTCCTATGCTCCACTGTCACTGCTGACACCACCATCAGCTTCCCTCTCACGCAGGGTCTTAATCATGGGGTCATTTTTCACTCTTCCCCACACCATAGATCATATCCAAATCTACTGCTTCTCCTCCTCCACAACCCTGCACCAAGATTTCCGGAAATCCAGGTTTTTTGTTCTACTCATATAACTAAGGCTGATTCAGAACACCCTCAAACACATTATGCCTTCTCAATCCTGATGCACATCACCATGCCCCTTTCCAATTCACATAAGACAACTGCAAAGGTCACCTTGCTATCTCATCTAACTGGCCTTCTTTCCTCACGTTGGGTATGTCATCACAGCAACTGGAAAGTAATTCCTGGTAAGGGTAAACACACGATTTTTTTTTCCTGCTTGAGCTAACATCTAACACAATAATATGGTTATGGCAGCACAGGCTAGCTGCCTAGATATGTGCCAAGAGTTGGCGCTAGTTTGAGCTGCCACCCATCCCATAATGGCCATACTGCTATATTTAGTGTGCTGGTTCCAATGTAGTTAGTACAAGTGTGTCTACCCATGCTCGGAATTCTACCTCAGCAGTAGTGCATGCACATCCTTTGAATCCCACCACTGGATGTCTTTCCCATCACATATTGAAACATTTTACCTTCAATGCTACGTAACTACTACTCCCTATTGAGCCAACTTTATTCTCTAATATACCAAACACTCTTCAACTCTCGCAGTGATACCAATCTCTTCTACGGCATCCCCTATTCCGTGGAACAATCTTTCTGAACTGAACAAAGCAGCAGAAATGTAGCACTTCAAAGACTAACAAACTGATTTATTTGGTGCTGAGCTTTTGTGGGACAGACCCACTTCCTGCTGAACTGGTCACTGGCCCACTACCTTTTCCTCATTCAAATCCCTTCCTTAGAAACTATGTATTTTATGTAAAATAACAAAAACTTGCTCTCTACTGTGGCAGTTGTGGAACACACACTAGTGCCAGTCAACAAATTCCTGCATTTTATACCCATCTCCGATTCAGTCTATAGCAGGGGTGGTAAACATACAACCCACAGGCCAAATCCTGCAAATGAAGCTCATGCCTTGGCACAAGCCAGCACTGGTGCTCCAGCCCTGACTCCCCACAGCGGAAGCTGAGCACCAACCCTCTTGGGCTCAATTCAGCGTGGCCAGGGACAGGGAGGAGGCAGGGACAGGAGGAAGCAGTTATGGGCACTGCAGACAAGCGCTCCTTGCAGGCACCAACCCCTGCCACTCTCATTGGCTGAACTGCATCACCCATGCCAGGAGCTGAACCAGGCAGGTACCAGTATCCCATCCCCCAGCACCTCCCCCTCAGACCCAGTACCCACTCCGTTCCTGTACCTCCCTCCCACTCAGATCCTCCACTCTGCTCCTTCACCCCGCTTCCAGACCCCACAACCCTACCCCCACTCCCCTCCTGCACACACTCCCATCCAGACCCCACTCACCTACCCTCCCTCCCCAACCCTGCACTGCCACTTCCAGCCCACTCCTGTACTCTCCCTCCCACCCAGAACCCACACATCCCTTGCTGTACCCCAAGTCCCACCAAGACCCTTCACCCTCATCCCCAGCCCTCTCCTATGTCCCACCTCCTGCCCAGGTGCCATAACCCCATCCCGGCCTGAGCCCTGACAGGCCCTTCCCACGCACTGAACCCCTCATTTTTGGGATACCTCAGAGTCTAGGACACTCAAGAAAATCTATTACCACCAGTCCCCTTAGGCTCTGGGGTGGAGCTTAAGGGCAGTAAGGGGAAAGTGTCTTTTTATTGTCTTCTGCTTCTCAGTTGAAGGCCACACCTGTGAGGAGTTTTTCCTCCTCCTTACTTTGGGGCCAAGTCAGTGAGGGCACTGCAGGTTTTGTTTTTTGGTTTTTTTTGGGGGGGGGCTTCTCACTTGCACATGGCCTCCAACCCAACCCCAGCCTTTTGCACACAAGCCCTTTGCTACTGTACCTACATATAGGCTATGCCTACACTTCAAAGGGGGCACAGCAATCCTCCTGAGCAGTGAATACTACTGTGATGAATATGCAGCACTTCATTAGGCTAATTCTCCCCATGACAACTTTGATGTGGCAAACTGCAGAGTGTCAGCAGGCCCCAACATTTTGAAGGGGCCTAGGGTAGACATAGCCTATATGTCAGTACAGCAGCAAAATTTTAGGGACTAAGGGCACTTCGCAGTGCCCACGGTTACACGACATGCCAGCACTTCGCAGTTTGCAACTTCAAAATTGCTGCGGGGAGAATTAGCCTAATGAACTGCTGCATACTCATCACAGCACTTCATTAGTGTTCTCTGCTCAGGCTGATTACCACACCCCCTTTGAAGAAGGGGACAGGGGTAGATATAGCCATAGGAAAAAACAGTCCATATCCCATGCACATCCAACTACTATAGCATTAATTAAAAATGTTACGATCATATAGGTACCACTGACATTCAACTATTAAAGAAACTCACCTCTCTGTTTGACTGAAATATAAATGAGCAAGCCTGTACAGAGAAGCAATGGGATGCAGGGAAGTGGACTGATCACACTGGTTCTAGACCCAGCTCTACCACCTTCTTGCTGTGACCTTGGCCAAGCCATATCCCTGCATCCCTGTATACCCTCCCACTCTACATCTATCTTCTCTCTTTATGCTGCCAGCTCTTTGGGCCAAGAATGGTCCTACTCTGAATTTGTGCAGTGCCTAGCACAATGGGGATGTAATCAAAGTTGAATTTTGATGCGTGCCACAAACAGAACTGCAGGATGCTTGCAAATGGCATTCAAACTTTGCGAGATCGGACCCTTATATGGGCACATTTCACTCTGAATCATAATTGGGGGTGCATCATATATTATTAGGATTAGGTTATTATATTATCTTATTATAATTAGTTTTGGACTTCAAGAATAAATCTGAGTTGTGCATACTTCAAACTCACCCAGGCTCTGTTCCAAACCACCAGAGATACAGTTAACCCAAAGGTAAATTTTTTTAAAGGCAAAATTTCTTGTAAGTCATTTTTCTTTAAAGATTCAGCCTTTCTAGATCTTCACCAACACCTTGAGGTTTGTGCACTTTGGTAATTTATCTTTTTTTATTGAAAAGGTTCTGGTGGTTAATCCATCACCTACAATAATTGCATCAGCTGTTTGCAAAATAAATAAATACATTGTAATTTTCTTCAGAAGAGGATCTACTGCACATATGCTGCAACAGCTTTTCAATCATTTCAGAAATTTTTGGTATGCACAGATAGTCCACAAGTACGGCAACAGAACAAATACAGCTCTTAAGGAGCTGCTATGATCTAATTGGCAATAACCTTTATGTAATGTTGTTCTTGACAAGATAAACTGAAACAACAGTTATCAGTGGGATACAAAGCCTATGGAAATATACTGAATTCAAAGGAGATGAAGGCTCAATACATCCAATAAGATATCAGGGGAGTGATTTTTGTGATACTTGATTTTCAACTAAGAGTTGTAGAGTCTCCTCTAAAATAGAGCCAATTAAAGCCAAAGCCCCGACTGACAGTTCAGCCTTATTCATGACATTGTACTTTGACACTGCAGACATCTCTAAGCAATGCACGATCTCAAATAATCTATGCTTATGTGGTTCCATATGGAGGCTCAAGCATGAAATAAAAGCAGAGTGAGACTCTATAGTCAACAGTCTTTTAAGAGCCTTTTAAAATTGTTTTCAATGTGTACGAAAGAGTAGTCACAAACCAACTATGAATCAACATTATATTTAAAATGTAAAGTTTCTCTAAGACATTTCTAAAAAGAGGTTGGTGACAAATGTTGGCTAAACTATGAACGCTGAAGAGTATTAAAAGCCAACCAGTCGAACACAAATAAAAGGAAACATTACGACCTATGGACAACCAACCAGTTTAATGGTGTATTCATAACTAAACACACTAAGGCTTGTTCAAAGCCCCCTCTAGACATCTATTTATAGCCACCCAACCTCTCTCCAATTTCCTTGGCCCCTCTGCCTCCCAGTGTGAAGTCAAGGAAAGTTTAATGGATGTAATCCTGGGCCCTGATCTGCTCAAATAGGAATCTCCACAGTTCTCATGCAAAGATGACCTTATACCATAGCAACTAGGGAGAGAAAAGAGATGAGTGGTCTGACCCAAGTGGAAGCCATACATAAAGGGTCACCTTTACCTCTACCCTATTGCGCCAACTTGGTTTTCCCTCAATTAGTGTCACTGCAGTACTAGTCCATACACATACACCTGTGCTGGTGCAAAAGGTATTTGGCTTTTTCTCCACTTAATCAACCAAATGCTTTAAAAAACAAAAGAGAAATGATTCTGTTCACGTGTGACCCTGCACAACAGCAATGTCATTGATGTAGCATCTTGTTGGTGTTACTGTGTTTGACAGGGTTTTTTATCACCTGGAGACTAAGTAATTTTCTCTACAGACACTAACTAAAAATAAATGATTGGAAAGGAGATTCCACAAGCCAACAACAAGGTATCTTTGCATACATAAAGCAGAATGCCAGGCAGCCAGCTTCTTTGCACTCACCAGCAGCAACATCAAAAGCATTAAAGCTTTGGTGAAGCGAGACAGTTCCTCCTGCATTTGGCACACACACTGCAGCCTTAACTCTGCCATGTATCCTCCCACTCCCCTCCCCCGCCCCAAAAAACACACATCGTATACTTCTATCAGCCTGTAGTACTAGTACAAAACCTAGCAAGGTGAGGGCCCTGGAGCAACTACAGCCAGCCAGCCTCATGCCTCTTCCCCTAACTCACTGCGGACTGCAGCAGGGAGGGGAGATAACTCCTCGGGGAAAGGGGGGAGCCGCGCAGAGGCAGCGATCATGAACAACCCCGCCGGGAAGGATGACAATCCGGAGGAGAAGCCCTGCGGGGATGGAGCGGGGAGGGAGAAGGGAAGCCGGGGTAAGGGGCTAACCCACGGGGAGGGAGGCCAGGGCGAGAACGGATAATCTCCAGGAGACGAAAGGGGACGGGGGTGGCAGAGAATCCCGAGCGGCCAGGAAATGGCTGGGGACCCGGCAGCGGCCAGTGCCCAGCCGAGGGGGCAAATCCTCGCTCCAGCGCCACCACGTTCCCCGCAGGTACGTGGCCGGGGCGGGCCTGCGCGCAAGCGGCTCACACCCGGGGCGGCTCGACCCCCGCCCCCCGCCAGCACAGGAGCCGCCTGGCAGCGCAGAGGCCGGCTGGCCCCCACGCTCCCGCCGCCCGTGCCGGGCATGGGAGAGGAGCGGAGCAGCCCGGGGGGGGGGCGAGGGTCGCCACAGGGCGGCCAGAGCAGCAACAGGACCCCGCCCCTCTCTGAGGGACGCCCGCCAAGCGCCCCGCGCCGACCCCGCCGCGTGACGGGCGGCACTCACCGGCTGGCCCCGGCGCCCTCGCCCGGCTCCTCCTCAGCGGACGCGGCTCAGCCCCATCGACAAAGTCGGCCGCTCGGGGTCCGACAGCCGAGGCGGCAGCGCCTGCACGCCTGCGGCTCGTGCTCCAGCCGCACGCGCTCACCCGCCTCCCTCACGGCGCGCGCGGCCGCAGCCACTATGGCGCGCGAGCGCTGCCCTGAGCGGCGGCCGCGCTTCTGCCGAGCGCCCAACCAGCAGCTGGAGCCGGGGAGCGCGGGCACGCCTCCTCCCGCCCCCTTCGGGCCCCGCCCCTTTAACTCTTCCGGGCCCGGGCGGCTTGCCTGGAGTTCGGGAGCGTGCTGGCACGTTCCCCGGAGTGATACTCTGGCGTCGCGCTGCGGAGGGGTCGCAGGCTTGGCCCGGTCCCTGCAGGGGAAGGACGGTGTGTGCGTTCTGTCCAGGGGGCAGCCGCTGGCGCTTGGCCCGGCCATGGGCGGCTTGGAGCTAGGGGGTGGAGGCCGGGTCGCACCCTTCATTAGGTTGTGCAAAACCCAGCTGTCGATCCAGCCCTGCACAGCACATTAGTCCCCTGGCTCTGCGGCTGGCTGAGCAGGTTTGGGGCTCCACGGAATAAGTGGGGCCTAGGCTAAGGATTGGTGTGCCCCGAGGCATGGGCTCAAATGTGTTTAGGGGCCTGATCTCCTGATTTAGGGCTTTGACACACACTCAGCTGGGTGGTGTCTCCCATTGGCTGATTTGACAAGCTCTAAAATACTTGGTTTTGTGGCTCCCTTTCACAGGAGGGGTCTACACAGTAGGAGGTAAGTTTGAATGAGGATACACAACTCCACCACGTTAATTATGTATCTGGAGTTGGCATACCTTGATTCAAATGTTGTTACCATCCCCACAGTGCAACTGCAAGGAGTACAGGAGTGCCCTGAATGTAGGATTTAGCATGTCACAGAATCAGGGTTGAAAGAGACCTCAAAGCAGGACCAATCCCAACTAAGTCAGGTCTTTGTTGAGTCGGGACTCAGAAACCACTGGGGATGGAGATTCCACCATCTTCTAGGTAATCTATTCCAGTGCTTCATCGCCATCCTAGTGAAATAGTTTTTCTTAATGTGCAACCTAGATCTCTTCTACTGCAACTTGAAACCATTGATCCCCATTCTGTCATCTGTCGCCATGAAAACAGTCTCTCTCCATCTTCTTTGGAACCGCCTTAACATAGCTGACGATAGCTATCAAATCCCCCCTCACTCTTCTGTAGACTAAATAATCTTAAATCCTTCAGCCTCTCCTCATAAATTATGAGTTCCAGCCCCTAATCATTTTTGTTCCCCTCCACTGGACTCTTTCAAATGCATCCACATCCTTTTTGAAAGGGAGGGGGGGCAGAACAGGACACAATATTGCAGATGTGGCCTCACCAGTGTCAAATAAAGTAGAATAATCACTTCCCTAGATCTGCTGGCAATGTTCCTATTAATGCAGCCCAATATGCCATTAGCCTTCTTAGCTACAAGGGCACATTGTTAACTCATGTTCATCTTCTTCTCTACTGTAAAGCCCAGGTTATTTTCTGCAGAATTGCTGCTTAGCTAGTCTGTAGCAGTGTTTGGGATTCTTTTGTCCTACATGCAGGACTCTGCCTTTGTCCTTGTTAAACCTCATCAGATTTCTCTTGGCCCAATCTTCCAATTTGTCTAGGTCACTCTGGACCTTGTCCCTACTCTCTGTCACATCTACCTCTCCACCTAGCTCAGTGCCAAATTAAGTCTACTAGACACGCTAAATCAGACCCTAGAAGATTGATGTTTAGAGTGTTGATTGGGGGGATAGTATAGACATACCCTAAGGCAGCAGTTCCCAGCCTTTTCCAGATGGGGGCCCATTTTGACAATTCAGTAAGACTTGGTGACCCAAGGCAATTCAAACATGGGTGTGCAGGGGCGTAGAGCCGTAACTAGCTAACTTTGCACCTGAGGCAAGAATATAAAATTGGGCCCCCTCATGTTTATATATTCATATTAGTTATTTCCTTCCAGACCTCACCTGTGGCCGACTTAAGTGGGGCAGTCTTTCTTTGTAATGGACTGATGGCCTGCTTGATACCATTGTACATTATTCACATGTTACCAGTGTCCGCGGCCTGCTGAATCTTGGAGCAGAGTTGGAGCCAGTAATCATTGGCACACCGCCGAGCAACCTGCTGCACTTGACTCCGAGCAGACCAGAGTGCCTGCAGGTTCACCTCACTGGGAGAGGACCTGTATGCAGCCAGTGCCTGTCTCTTCTTCTGAATCAGGGGCATCAGAACTTCAGTGTGGGCTTCAAACCAATCAGCAGACTTGACTGTCTTCTTCCCAAAGGTAGATATCGCAGTATTGTAGATAGCGTCCTATAATTGTTCCCATCTCTTGCTGATATCAGTGTTGTCTGGGCAGGGCAAGGCCTCTTCAAGTGCTTGGACAAACTCGCATGCTTTTGAAGGGTCACGAGTCTTGCCAGTGTCAATGTGCGGCCAAGCAGATGGAACCAAGCAGATGGAACACTGGGTGGAACACTACTCACAGTTGTACGCCAGAGAGACCGTAGTTACAGAGAGAGCTCTGAATGCCATCAAGCCTCTGCCCACCATGACTGAACTCAATGCTGATCCCACCTTGGAGGAACTCAGCGACACGCTAAAAGCACTCTCTGCTGGAAAAGCCCCAGGGAAGGACGGTATTCCCTCAGAAATCCTCAAATGCGCCAACGGTACCCTAGTTTCAGAGCTGCATGGAATACTTTGCCAATGCTGGAGAAAAGGCAGCGTATCACAAGATATGAGGGATGCTGACATTGTTACTGTTTACAAGAACAAGGGTGACAAAAGTGATTGTAACAACTATCGCGGCATCTCCCTTCTCAGTACCATGGTGAAGCTATTTGCATGTGTTGTTCTGAAGAGGCTCAATGTTCTTGCAGAGAGAGTCTACCCTGAGTCTCAGTGTGGGTTCAGAGCTGAACGGTCCACCATAGACATGGTTTTCTCTGTTAGGCAACTACAAGAAAAGTGCAGGGAGCAGAACAAACCTCTGTATATTGCCTTCATCGACCTGACCAAGGCATTTGACCTTATCAGCAGAAAAGGTCTGTTTGCGATTCTGGCTAAGATCGGCTGTCCCCCAACTCTGCTCAGTATTATTAGGTCCTTCCATGAAGGCATGAAGGGGACCGTCGTATACGACGGATCCACATCCGAACCCTTTGAGATTCTCAGCGGAGTGAAGCAGGGGTGTGTGCTGGCTCCAACACTGTTCGGCATCTTCTTTGCAGTTTTGCTCAAATATGCCTTTGGAACTGCTACAGAGGGCATCTGTCTCCACACGAGAACAGACGGCAACCTCTTCAAACTGTCGAGGCTTAGAGCAAAGACCAGGGTGCTTACAAAGCGTCTAAGGGACTTCCTTTTTGCTGACGATGCAGCTGTTGCTGCTCACACTCAGCAGGAAATGCAGTCACTCATAACTCACTTTGCAGAAGCATGCATGGAATTTGGCCTCACAATCAGCTTAAAGAAGACCCAGGTGATGGGCCAAAACATGGGTAACAAGCCATCTATCAGCGTGCTAGACTGCGAACTGGAAGTCGTACATGAGTTCGTGTACCTAGGCTCGACAACCTCGGACAACTTGTCACTTGATAGCGAGATCAACAAGCACATTGGAAAAGCCGCCACAACGTTCTCCAGGCTGACGAAGAGAGTATGGGCTAACAATAAGCTCACTGTACACACCAAGGTGCAGGTCTACACAGCCTGTGTTTTGAGCACACTTCTGTACGCCAGTGAAACATGGACTTTGCGCTCCAAACAAGAACAGCGGCTCAACACATTCCACATGCGCTGCCTTAGGCGCATACTCGGTATCTCATGGCAGGACAAGGTCCCCAGTAGCGCAGTGCTTGAGAAGGCAGGCACTGCCTCCATATTCACCCTTCTCAAACAGAGGCGTATGCGCTGGCTGGGCCATGTCTCACGCATGATGGATGGCCGAATACCGAAGGACCTCCTCTTTGGCGAATTGGCATCTGGAAAGAGGCCAGAAGGGCGACTTAAATTACGCTACAAGGACATGTGCAAGCATGACCTCAGTGCTCTCTCTATCAGTGTGAACACCTGGCATTCGCTCGCCTCAGACAGGCATGCCTGGAAACAGGGAGTGAAGGAAGCTCTTGTGTATGAAATTACCTTGGTGAAGGAAGTGGAAGACAGGAGAGCCCTCAGGAAGATCCGTGTCCGTGATACCAGAATAACATCTGCCTACTGCTGCTCACAGTGCGGAAAGGACTGCCATTCCCGGATTGGATTGCACAGCCACAGAAGATGCTGCTCAAATCAGTCCAACTGGGGTGCAAATCCATGATCCCTTGGGATCGAAGGATGCCTACTACCTACTACTAGTAGTTATTTCATAGGAAAAGGGAAAATACATTAATAAAATAATAACACTACATTTATTATAGTTTATTATTATTTTTTTATTATAGTTGATCTGAGTTGTAGTGAGGGAAAGACCCTCATCTCCAAATGGCTCGCTCACACCTTCCCAAGCTTAAACCCCAAACTCAGAGGCTGGAGGGGCTGGGTGAGTCACACTCAGGGGCTGGGGGGGGGGTCACATGGGGCTGGGGGGTCACACTCAGGACCTGGGAGGATCACATTCAGGATTGGGGATGTTGGGGGACTGGGGGTCATAGTCAGGCCTGGGGCGGGGTCACACTAAGGCTGCGGGGCTGGGAAGATGAGACTCAGAGGCTGGAGGGTCTGGATGAGTCACACAGGGCCTGGGGTGGTCACACTCAGGCTGTGGGGAGAAACAAACAAAAAAATGAAAACTGTCGAATCAGTTACATAGAACAGAAGCAGAGGTGGGGCAAAAGGGAGGAAGGGAGTTACCAGGGGAAAGTTACTCATTCCAAGAGTCTATTAAGTGGCTTGCCTGGGATGGCTACAAATATCAAAGGTGAAGAAACTGTTTTTATAATGTGTAATTGCTTCTCTATTGCTAGAGATAGCTGCTGGATGTGGCAGCGTTAAGGAGATGCAAATAGCTTCTTTAAGAACCACATGCAGCTCCAAGCTGCTGGTGACCCTTCATAAATCTAATCATGACCCATGTTTAGGTGGTGACCCATAGGTTTGGAATGCCTGCCCTAAGACACGTATCTTTCCCCATTCATTATATATAAGGAGTCTAGGTTGCTAATGCATGGTTTGTGAAGCATGGAGTGTTTTCTGTGGATTTTCTGGTACTTAAATGTCAGGCATTGTGATGTGGAGCACTTCGGTGCCGAAGTCCCATGGTGGGTCCCACTCGCTGTGCTTAGCCACCCATTGAAAGACACCGACAAATGGAAAGAATGGAAATTTGAAAATCTTATTTCCCTCTCCACATGTAGTTATGGTTTATTTTTGCATTTTACTCAGTTTGGCCAATGACAAAAGACTAATCTCACTTTCGTTAATAGTCTGTGCCACAGAGAATTTCACATTGAGGCACGCATTGCGGCCAATATCTGAGTTGCAAACACTGGACTAATTTATATCTTTAGATTAGATATGCCTGCAAACCTCCAACTAAAGCCAGTAAAAGCCATATGCATATAAAAGGGAAGAATTAGACCCAATTCAAGAAAAATATTTCAATCTAAAACCACCAAAAAATCCCACAAGCTGTATTCACTTAAAAACATTTTTTTTTAAACTGTGAAGTTTGTAAAACCATTTTCGAAATTAAACATACATTTTTGGACTTAATCTATATGATTACACCACTTTAAGAAAACCAGATAGAGTGATGAACACATGATCACTCTGAGTAATGGCTCAATACAATTCATGCTGGCTCTTGCAGCGGGAGCAGTAAGTGGGAGGAGCAATATGGGTTTCCACAGTCAGAGCAATTTAGGGTAGAGTTCATTTGGAAAAAAATTGGCTAGATTTTGATTTTCATTTAACAGATTGGCATTGTGCTGTATCACTAGATAACGAACAAGCTGATTTTTATGCAGCCAGAAGAATCGAAGGAAGCAATGTGCACAGCAAAAGAAACTGTGAAATAGCAGCCAGCATGTTAAAGATTTTCTTCAGAATAACAAGTAAATGCACACTGTAAGCATGGTCTTGCCATTGTATGTACAGCCTTAGGTTAGAAGTCCAGGCTGTAAAATTTCTTCTATAATTACTGTATTTACTATTTGAATTACAATTGCAACCAATCAGAGATGAGTCATTGTACTGGGAGCTGTACAAACACATAGAAGGATATGGTCCCTGCCTCAAAGAGCTTACAATGCTCTCACAATTTCTCAGCAAAGAAGAATGGGAGCATGAATAGGGCTTTGTCCCCGTCATCCAGTCTTGTACACATAACATTGGGCTAGACTGGAATTCACAGCTGTAAAAAGTTGTGGGTTCAGTCCTCTGTGTTCTGAGGAGATGGGCTTCATTTGGGTGAAATCATCTCTTTACTAAGTCTAGTGCTCAGATGCTCAGCACCCCTCTAAATACAATGAAAGAGGGTTGCTAGTTTTGTGTTAACTCTCTATGGCTATGCCTACATGACAGCCTAAACTCGAAATAAGCTACTCTATTAGTACTATGCAAATTGTGTAGCTTACTTCCAGTCAATTTCAAAATAGGCTATTTTGGCATGTGGTGCTGTCTAAACAGCACTACATATAGAAATGCAATGAAGTATATAGGATTGTTGAAACAGCATGCCAGTTATTTCAAACAATATTTGAAATGATGGGTGTGTTGCATAGACACGAGGCAGCTTTTTTGGGATACCACTGTATCTCAAAATAGCTCCTGCTGCATAGAAATAGCATATTAGTGTTACATAATGGTATATTTCTGTCTCTTCACTTATCTAATAGTCTCAGCATTGGGTCAAAAGTGGAAAAGGCATATGCATCTATTATTGTGCTCCTGTTGCTATTATCTTTTAGACAAATTCAGTTCCTATCTGTGTAATTCCAGCAGAGTTTGAATACTTGTTATAACTATAGGTTGAATATCTCTAGTCAGGCACCCTTGGGACCTGACCAGTGCCAAACCATAGAATTTGCCAAACCATGGGAGGTCAATATTGTCTAGCATTATTGCCAACACTCCCACCACTTACTGGGCTCTTAAAAGACAAATTAGAGCTAAATAACAGGACTGATGGCTGTAAACAAACTTTTGGGACCATGGGAAACATGGCCAAGCCCATGATAAGTGGATATATGGCTAACTAAAATCATGCCAGACTACAGATGTTGCCAGACCAGAGAATGCTGGACTAGAGAGGCTAAACCTGTGCTGATTTAGCTGAGAGTCTAGTTTCAAGAGAGCCTGTCCTTTGGCAAAGTGATTCCTGTGTATAATACTGCTGTGAGTTACTGAGACTGAGTTGTTAAAATGAGGGACTAGGCATCAGTATACTCTTTGGCAATGTTCCCATCTCTTTACTGGTTCACTATGCAACCAGTGCAAATACTGTAATTTCTGTGCTTCTGTTTGCATTTTTGTAGTATGGATATAATACATACATACCTCACGCAAGCTTTGTGAAGGCAAATTATTAAAGTACAGTGAGTTTTTTTATGAAATGTGGTGGTTATGACTACTTAGATGAGTTACAGTCTACAGTCATGTTGGGTAACCTGTGGAGTATGCTGTACATGTCATATGATAATATATTGCAGTTTATACACAGACAAATTACTTTGCCGTGTTTGCCAACATCTGAGATATTGGCTCCCTAGTTCGTTTATTTTGCTGACATACTGTGCAAGGCAATCATAATGAGCATTAGTGATCTTTTTATACTCTTCTTTATGGCAAAGGATCCAGCTAGGAGCTTGAAGCTCATAATATGAAGTGATGCCTCATGAAATATCCTTCAAATTGAGAATTAACAAAGGCCAGTGAAAGGCTATGAAGGTGTTAAGCAACATGAATGGAATCTACATTCAAGGAGAAATTTCATAATTTTAGGAGTTTCTAGCTGAAAAGAAAAAGAATATAAAAGGGCCATTAGTATTATGTATAAGGTGAAAATTAATGAATTTCTCCTTTTTTCTGACCCAAAATAAGATATTTAGGGGAACATTCTGTTATATTAAAAGGCAGTACATTTTGAACAAGTAAAAGGGAATTAACCTTTATAAAATATAAAGTTTATTTTTTTAGGCTCTTTCATTCATTCCATCAATGTGTTATTTTCACATGAGGAATTCAGCTCCACAGGAGGAGGTAATCAAGATAAACATTGTGGCTACATCTCTAAAGGGTTGGATAGTGGCATGATTGTGTACAATATTGGTAATGAGGCAAGCTAATAAAATCTTATGCTTCAGAAAACTATTTGCCTGTGGCATCAAGAAAGGGTCTTTCACCTCTATACAACATTGCACAATTAGCTTGCCTTGTTATTGGGATGGGGTAGAAGGGAAAAATAACTTCCTCTAAAGCAAGAAGTACTGACTGCTGTTGGCATCAGGATATCATACTTGTTGGACTGGATGGACCAGTAGGCTAGACATATGCAAGATCAATTATCTTCTATGTCTCTTCTGTACCCCTTTGATCATCTGTTAGGTCTAGTATTTTAGGAATCTAATAACCAAGATTTATTTTAAATTACTTTCCTCACTAACCATTATTATGCAATAGCCAACTATTTGTCAGAAACCTTCCCCAGAAGGGCTCTCCAGGCAAACCATCTCAAAAATAGCAGGCATTGATTGGACTCAAGAATGGGAATGATTAAGAGTTTTCAGGTGGCTTGTCTTTAACTTTTGCGACATATATCATAACTTGTTTACATCAATATTGCTCAGGACTCTGCCTAAATACTGCTTCTGTGTGATAGCTCAAGCAGAAACTCCTAATCTCAAATGATTATTGGCTGTTTCAGCTAGACGCTAAAGTCACATACGTTTGGAATATTTAGTTGTAGAAGTACTGTTCATTTTCTTTAATTGCATGAACATATTGTTGTAGGTGTTCTGTGTGTACACTTGAATTTTATTTTCCTTCAGTGTGTGCATCAGGGAGAAGATGTTAGTTATAAGTGAAAATATTTTGCTATTTGTGCTCTCTACCACAATTATACTAATTTCAAACGTTTATTATTTTCTGGTGTATAAATCTGCTCCTCTGTGCATAGCCCATGTACATTCTCAGCTCACAGATCAAATACTGTTTCGAATCAAAATCTCTCCCCCCTACTTGGGGGTGGCTTTGTTTACAAAGAAAACAGCATGAGATGACATGACATAAAATTAGTCTCAGACCTTATCCTCAGATGTGGATGTTCCAGTGGGTCTTACTTGAGGATTACACAGCATCCTAGATTCTCTATTTATAGACAACCATTCTCAACTCCATCCTATCCTCGTGCTCATGTAGGACACTGAGCAACCTCAACAAATCTCCTCAAGCCTTCCCCAGAAGGATCACTAACTAATAAGAGATTGGAGTATTTCAGGCAAATATTGCCAACCTATTACACACACATTTTGTCCAATTAGGTGAAAGAAACTGAAATAATGTTCACAATGAAGGGATATACAGGTTGAACCTCTCTCATCCAACAGTCTCATGACCTGATTGGTGTGGATAAAAGAATTTTCCAAACCATGGGAGTTTAATATTGTCTAGCACTTACACTGCTTACTGGGCTCTTAGAAGACATTTAGGGGTAAACTACAGCTAAATAATAGCACAGAACACTGAGACCCAGGACTAGAGGCTGTAAACAAACTTTATGGGACCATGGGAAACTTGGACACGCTCATGATAAGTAGTTGTCTGGCTAACGAAAATCATGCTGGACCATGGATGTTGCTGGATGAGAGAGTTCCAGATTAGAGAGGTTCAGCCTGTAGTTAAAAATGCCATATGCTCTGATCAATATTCTTCTTTCCAATCTTACACCTTTCCCCAAGATATTTGCAGGTTTTAGTACTGAACGAAGATTATTCATAGGAAAGCATAACCATGAAAAATTAAATACATGCTATTCCATTTGGTCTTGGATCCTGTCAGCGGGACTCACCCCCTCTGTCCTTTGACAATTGTGTAGCTAATGATAATAAGCTACCTGCTCGTAACTTGCAACTGGTGAACTGTTCCCCACACCTTGTAAAAAGCTAGATGGAATAAAGCACAGGAAATAAATAATGGGTGTTTTGAAAGAAAAAATGTGATTACTTTAAGCTAATTTTATGCAATTTAGCCATTTTAATGGAAAACAGAAACTAAAAAAGAATAAGGAAAATGTGTCAGATAAAAAAAAATTCTCTCTTTCTCCTCCATCATCCCCCCAAAAAGGTGAAATATGAAAATGAGCGAAAAACAGAGAGAAGGGAAACAAGGCAAATTAAACTTGAAAAAGAATGATGATACTATTTTCATTTTTATACCTTTTTCATCTTAAAAAATGGATAATTTCACTTCTGACTGAAGTATAACAATCTTATGGGAAAAAAAAAATCCTTGGCAGTTGCATAACAGCACACCGTAACACCTCAAAACACTTTAAGAAAGAACATGACAAAGAACCTAATATCTAGCTGAACCTGCAGAGAGAATATAGGTATAAGTAGAATGGAATCATCCAAATTGGATTTTGGACAGAGGCCCAACATTCACTCCTGAATACTTACAAACCTGCCATCTGTTCTCTAACAATGAGCAATGAGGGCCATTTACTTCTCATTCAGTTGTCAATTAAAGCCAAAGACCTTCATGTGGTGATTTGGCATGACGCAAAGGAATATCACATTGGGTTTTAGGTTCCAGTGGGTTCCTAAACAAAAATGTTAAGGAGTAATACATAACAAACTATATTTATCAAAACTGTTTAAGGCATTACGTACGAAGGCAATTGATTGTTTTAGAATTGCAGTAACTGCAGTGCAACAATACTTTAAAAAGACTAGTCATCTGCTGTCCACCAATTGCTGACCTATTGCTCCAAACCTGTTGGTTGTATGCATCCCAGTCACTTTCCACTTGTGTTATCTATCATGAAATACTATAAAAATGCAGTGTGCCTTTCAAAACCTGTTTCCACATAATCGACTTTTTCGATTCAAGATAAAAATTAGGGGAATTCTAAAAAATGTATCTCCTCATTAGCTATACATTTACTTTTATCATATGCAGTTCAAACTAGCCTACAAAAAGGGTGTAAATTCAATAACATTCTTCCTTGGTTTTTGCAAGATGAGATCCAGATTTTCTAACTGAAAATATTGTGCATATGCCCATAGAAGTATGAATGTTGTTTAATGCATTTGATTAGTTCATTTAGTTCAGATTAAAATTTTCCTGTCCCATACAAATCCGGTGTTATCCCAGTGTCACTTACTGTACAGTATTAATATTTCATGTTGGATCATGAAACTGAGGAAGTGGTAGTGTTTAGAGGAGAGAACAGTAAGTCATGGTTATTGGACCCTATTCCTAATTCTTCCACTAAGTCTGCATGAGTATGCAAGTCGCTTTAGTTCTCCATTTTTGACTGCCTTGATTGAGCCATTCCAAAATGGACTAAAATTATGCTAGTCTGTATCTATCTCTTAAGATTGTTATATGTTTTAATATTTATGAAGGATTCTGAGGTCCTGGGAAGACTGTAATAATATCATTTATGTTAAAGAAATCATCCTTGCTTCATTTTATTCAGGTTCTTATACTGTATCATTCACTGTGATGTCCAAGTAGCTTCCAATGTTAAAAAATACACAAGGAGACTAATGTTGATCATGTGTTCTCTCTGCACTTGTACCTTACACAGGTAATGATCTATGTGGAGGGTTGGATTAATTTAAATCTAAATAATATTCTCTGTGTTGCTATGCAGGAAAGCACAATTAAAGGGGAAGGATCTTCCAGTGGTTAGGGTACTAGTCTAGAAATTAGATCTAGTTTTAAGTTCCTGCTCTGCCACAGACTTTCTGCGTGAACTTGCATTGGTTGCTGAACTTCTTTGATTCAGCTCCCCTTCTGTAAAATGGGAATAATATCACTCTTGCGCCTCACAGCAGTATTGTGCGTATAAACACGTCACGGATTGTTAGGTGCTTGGAAACTACAGTGAGACATGCCATGTAAGTATTTTAGGAAGAAAGAAAGAAAGAAAATGGGGTTTTGCATTTGGACCAGAAACAAATGAGGATTGTGTTTACTTTTTAGGGTCTAATTTACCATTATCCTGCACTGTATATAGTCATTTATAGCACTACAATGAGTACAAAGTGAGAAGGCTACCAGAGCAAAATGGTAGTATTTTAAGACAATTTTTAATTACTGTAAATAATTACAAAATTGCAGGGCAATGGTGAATCAGGCTCTCTGAAGTAGTGTTTTCCACAGTTATAGGGGAAAGTTCTGAGAAAGCCCAGTCTCCAGCCAGACAGACTTCACCCTGAAGGTTGATCGTTCCATTATTCCAGAGGGGCAGAATTGCAAGGGCCATCCAGGTTATTGATACTTTGTTCTCTGTTTTTGTTGTGTTCCTCATTTGAGCACTTGTTGCATATTTTGAAGTCAGTTTAGGCCTCAATGAGGCAGATGTCACTATGGTGTTCATATTTGAATATAATCACTTCCAACCAAATATAGCAACTCCTTTTTTCAACAACACTTCCTTGTTTCTGACAAATAAAAGTTCACTAAAAATTAATAAATACAAAGACCCCAATTCTCATTTGTATTAAGCACTCTTTTTATACTGCCAGAATGTTGTATAGGGCCATTAGTATAAATAAGAATCAAGTCCCCAGAGGCCCTTTTTTTTATTCAGTAGAATCAGAGCACAAAGGCAAAGACTTTTAATTTAAAAACCTCAAATAAACTTGGAAGTCAATAATTTGTGGATCTCAACACATTAGAAAAGCTACAATTTGTTGAGCAACATGAATGGACTTAGTTAATTTCCAAATAGGTTGGTGTTCACATTACAAAAATGAACAAACAAACAAAAAACTATCGCTGTACTGCGAATATCTATGTCTGCAAAAGGCAGATCTTTTCCAGATCTCCTTGACCTGCTGCAAATCTTCTCAAGTCAGAAAATATTGCTCTGCATCCACACAGCTTCTTGGCATACCATGGAAAGAATTAAGTGTCTAATGAAAATCTTACAGACAATGAGGATCTTCTGTAGCAAACATTGCTGCTGTTCCCTGCTGTCTGCCATGGCAAATTCATTTTAAGGGAACTAGAAGCAGGTCTGGCAAGAATTATAGCAGTGTCAAAGGAGATGTTCTGCTTGAATGAAGAAAGAAGAAAATCACAGAGGACAAAATCTGAGGCAACTTTCAAAGTTAGACGCTTTGAGAGAAAGATTAGGATAGGAATTTTACTGTACAGTACCTGACTTTCACATACTTAAAAAGTGTTTATTTTAATTACAACCACATTTAAGGACCAAATTCTCACTTCAGATAGGCATGACATCACCGGCAGCTGCAAGTGTATATCCAATGAAATAATCTGGCTCAACCTTGCACACCTTTCCTACTTACTTTTCTCATAAATTTTCATATACTTTTGTAAGAGTCAGAACCTGTGGATTTAGGATGTGGGCTAGTTCGTCCTATATTAACTTTGGAATGGAGGTTTGACTTTTGGGGGGCAAATTTTCAGGGAGGCTTCAACCAAACTGTAATTTTGCAATTACAGCTGTAGATGCAAGTGGTAAAATACAGAAATCTAACTATCTAGCTTACCCAGTGCAGTTAGTTTGGCATATAGATCCTGCTGTTTGTTCCTGTGATTAATTTCAGGCATGAAATTGGAAGCCAGTTGTGAAGACTTGGCTCATAAGGACCAATATCGCCCATATGTCCGCAGGTATAACTCCCATTACAGCATCATTTACATTATGAAGTGAATCCCTGAAAGCCAAGGTGGAGTTGTGGTCTCTTGTCCCTTTGTGCCAGCTATTCTCATGTAAGTGGGCTGCAGATCAGAAGCATGACCCATGGGGAACACCTGTAATACCAGAAACCTTCTTTGGGAGCCACAGAACCAGCTCTGCTTATCTTTTCTCTGACAGGAAGCTATGGCACAAGAAGCGTTTCAGGGCATCCTGATGCCTTAGTTATTCTCTGCTGCTGCAATGGCCCATAAGTGTCATTGCAGTAGGAACAAAATTAAGAAAGCTGTAGCCTGCACTCCGGGCCTAACTGGCAATTTGGCAGTGCTGTGAAGAGGGGAGGTGGAAGCCCTCCAGTCCTTTGCACTGGTTGAATTCCCCTGTTAATGTTTACATCTCACAGTTAAGAAGTCTATTCCCTTTTCACATCCAGTGACTAATCTGAGTCTAAAATCAAAACTGAACTGAGGCTTTGTCTACACTTGCAACTGTAAGGCGCAGCCGCATCAGGGCTGCTGCAGCATCACTTTAATGTGGCAGTGTGGCTACTACAGGAGGACTGGGAGGAAGCTCGCAGAGCACCAGAGCCGTCCTGTTTATAGGATGAACTGGGGCAGCCACACCAGGCCCTGCACTCTTGGGAGTGCTGTGGCGGCCATCCCAGACATCCTATGAATAGGAAGTGGGAGGATTAGCTGGGGTGGGGCATGCTGGTAGGCAGAGGCAGCAGCAGGGGGTCACCTCCCTTTTCCCCTCCCGTCCTCCTCCCTACCCCCACACTCACCCTGTGGGTGGCATGAGCAGCAGCCTGCTCTGTTCCACTCCCTCCTGGCCCATTGAGCCCCAATTCTCCACAGTAGCAGGAAGTAGTCTCCTCTCCCCGGCACCTGCAGAGAAGTGGAGCTCAGCAGGCCAGGAGGGTGCAGTGCAGCGGAGAAGGCTGCCACACACATTTCCTGCACAGTGAACGTGGGGCAGAGCTGAAGAGAGGCAAACCCCTGTCGCTGTCGCCACCCACTGCACCCTGCCCCAGATTATCCCAGCCCGGTCGCTCAGGGAAGATGTAAGGGGTCAGGGTGAAGGCCAAGTGGCGGAGAGGCAGGGCCTGCAGCACAGGGGGTTCCCCGGGCCCTGCCTGCCCCTTGGGACAACCCGATCCAGTGCTCTAGGTAAGCCACCTCTGTGAGGGGAGTAGCTAACTGCGCTGGGCATGTTCCAAGCACGGTAGCCTGGTTTACACTGGTGCTTTACATGGCTGGGACTTGCTGGCTTTGGGTGGGATGGTCAGTTACACACCCCTGAACCAGACAGCTGCGGCACAGTAAAGCAGCGGTGTAAACTTAGCCTGAGTATGTCTGATGCTTTATATTTCACTGAGTTTAGAAGACACCAAGATCTCTGAAGAAGAATGTTGTGTAATTTAAAATATATGTTAATTCAACGTAAAATATCCCTGTGTTAGTGTTTTTAATGTTATATCATCTTTCTCCTCACTTTGTCTTTTCTATATTGTCACTTCTTCAGGGCAAGGGTTGCCTACAACTGTGTATTTGAACTGTGCTTAGTACAATGGAGCCCTGTCTTTGGTCAATTCCTAGACACTATCATAAAAATAATACAATGTAATATTATTTTAATTTCTTTTGTTACCTGAAAGCCCACTTTGGCTCTCACTTCTTCTTTCAGACTTCCTGCTCTGACCCCAGATTTCAACAGGTCTCTTGCTGTCATCAGTGCTTGCGTGGTTTTTCAAAAGCACTTCATCCACCGCAGTGCTTCTTTTCCATATTCGTTGGGGGGGTGTTAAAATTAATAATTGTCAAATTTTGAAGGGTCTTAAAAAGTTCAGAGGGTTTTTAATAAAAAGTTAAAAGCTGTAAATTCGGGGGGAGGGGGATCTGTATTGTTACAGTGATAAGACACAACAAGGCATACGTTAATTGGCCATTAATATACTTCTTGGGTGGTTGAATTTTACTTGTTCTTTTGCATCACAATGCACATAAGGCCCATTTTAATACACCATTAAAGCAAGGCCTGTTGCGTCTTATTGCTGAAGTAATCCATTATCTGAATTAACAAGAACTGCTGGAAGCTCTTTTGGAATGAAACAAGCAGAATTCAGATGACACCACATCAAATACGTTTAGCTAGGGAATAAATAACAGCACTGTTCTCCAAAGATGCTACTTTCCACTTTTAGATGGGAGAACCAGAAAAATGTAGAATTTCTGAAAAGGTCTAGAACTTTTCAGAAAGATTTTGAGTCAGATTGTCCCCTCTTCCTCAGTGGGGTGCATGAATGACTCAAGAATAGATAGTCTGACTGACAGAAGGAATAGGAAACATACCGCCCCACCACCACCACCATTCTCTCCACTTCCTCTGGAGTCTTGTAGGTAGGGCCTCTGTATTACTTTAACGTGAGTGAGAATGGTTAAGGGGTACAGCTGTTTTCAGTCCTGATCCTACAGATTTCTGAGTCATCTCTCTTGGACTCCCTAGTCCCTCCTCCTAAACAGGATGAGCTGAGGAACACTTCTATCAAAAATCATCTTTGGAGTTTCTTTGATCCACTGCGTCCTTTATCCCTTCCATGGGTATCTCTTCAGGGACCGGTGGTTAAGCTATTTAGCTTTAAAGTCATGATGATGTGTCCCTATTTCTTCTCCCTGTATCAACATTCAGACAATGTTACGAGGGTTGAAAATTAGTTACTTCCAAGACTGCAGAGCATATCAAATTACAGAAAGGATCTCTTTAACGAGAGCAGAGTAATTAAAACAGTCTAAATTTACTACTCACCCTAGAGATCCTAATCCAATTTTATGTGTCTGTCTTTTAGATTATAAGATCTTTGAGCCAAGGGTTGTCTTTATATTTGTCATACTTTTTTCAATTCTCAGCAAAACAAATAATAATCATAGCAGCCCGAAAACTAGTCTACCGTGATAGTTTGCAAATAGGCCAAAGTGAACACAAACACACACAGACACACACACACCCATTCTAGTGCATTTAGAAGAATACCTTAGTGCTGCAAAATACTGTGAAGCAAACAAATTATGACAATAGAGAGAGACATGGAAGTGATTCAAACCAAGTTAGCAAAAAAAGAAGAATCCCTACTCAGAAATGAACTCAAGGAGGAATCTGACATATTGATCTGACAGTATTAAACCTTAATGTTGTATTGTTTGGATGGATTTGTACCTATATACTTTAACATGAGAGAGATAAAACTGTGGTTCTGCATGCCCTATTTATCAGAAAATTGTATGAACAAAAGAGAAGGAAATTTGTTTCTTCATCTTCATGTTTGTGTTGTTGATACCAACATTTAAAACTCACATTTTTAATCTGAAAATTAATGACAATTTTCATTAAATTAGGATAAATACAGATATTATTAATTAGGAGCATGGTGCATTACTATTAATAAGGGAATTTTAATTTAAACTCCAGAAATCTGATCAGATGAAGAGCTAAGCGCTTCCTGAAAAGGAGATGAGGGGCCTCAGCAACTTTCCAGAGGTACTCAGCACCTCTCAGGACTGCATCCTAGAGCTCCAAAATGTATTTTCTGTTAATATTTTAAAAAATATTCAATATATTTCTGTTGCCATCATCAAATTATAGGAATTCATGTAGTAACCAAAAGAAAAATCTAATCCTTCTTCTGCTGAGTACCTTTTGCCTGGCACTGCATGTGCTCAGTTCCCAATGAGGTCAACAGGTCAAAGGCAATAGATTTTAGGACTGGATTGCCTACACACCATTAACGTACTCTACTTCCAGTAGGAGTTAAGAATTCTCAGTCCCTCTAAAGAGGTATTCAACACTTTTCACAATCAGGTCCTTAATTTCCAGCAAGAATGGCTCATACAAATTTATATCTGCTTTTAGAAAGAGATCGTTTTCCATTTCAAAAGGTACCCAATTCAAAAGTTGGAGCTGGGCTAGTTTAGAACAGTGGAAATCAGAAGGAACAATGACAGAATTAACATTCATGTAGAAGAGTTGTAAGTGAAAGGAGAATCAAGCACATTGTATTTTTATTTCTTAAAACTTCTTTGTATTTTCTTTGTGTCAAATCCATTGCTACATAGGATCCTCTCCTGCTGTTAGGTACGCAATAGGAATGATAACAATTACACCTGTGAAATTGAGGGCAGGATAACAAGAAGTTCTGTGGCACCTTGTAGACTAACAGATATTTTGTAGCATAAGCTTTTGTGGACAAAGACCTGCTTCATCAGCTGCATGAGTGGGAGGGTGGGGTTCACAGGAGTATTTAAAGAGTGGGGTCCCAGTAAAAGGGAGGTCCAGAGCTGACAAGGTCTATTCAGTCAGGAAGGAAATGTCCCATTATCAGTAGTATGATCAGTAGTATCACTACTAGATGAAAAGAGGAGAAAAAACAAGTCAGATCACTCAGGGGGGATGTGGCCCATTGTCAGATTCTAATGTGGAGGTGTGAACTTCCATCACAGAGAAACTGTTTTTGTAAGGAGCCAGCCTCTCTCAGTCTCTGTTTAATACTTGTTTGATGGAGTCAAATATGCAAATGAATTGCAGCTCAGAGATTTCTCTCTCCATTTTATTTTTGAATGTTTTTGTTGTACGACTGCTACTTTTAAATCTATTACTGAGTGTCCAGGGAGATTGAAATGTTCTCCTACAGGTTTGTGTATGTTGCCATTCCTGACAACTGAGTTATGTCCATTTATTCTTTTACGTAGAGACTGTCCACTTTGGCCAATGTAAATTGCAGTGGGGCATTGCTGGCACTTGATGGCATATGTTATATTAGTAGATGTGCAGGTAAAGGAGCCCCTGATGGTGTGGTTGATGTTAGGTCCTGTGATGATATCACTGGTATAGATATGTGAGCAGAGTTGGCAGTGAGGACCATTGCAGGGATTGGTTCTAAGTTTGGAGTTACTGTGTTGTGGTCTATAGTTGCTGGTGAGAATTTGTTTAAGGTTGGCGGGCTGTCTGTAGGCAAGGACAGGCCTGCCTCCTAAGGTCTGTGAGAGTGAAGGATCATTGTCTAGGATGGGTTGCAGATCCCTGATGATGCATTGGAGAGGCTTTAGCTGGGGGCTGTATAGGATGGCCAGTGGTGTTCTCGTATTTTCCTTGTGAGGCCTGTCTTGTAGCAGGTGGCTTCTGGGCACCCGTCTGGCTCTGTCAATCTGTTTCTTCGCTTCCTTAGGTGGGTATTTTAATTTGAGGAAAGCTTGGTAACGGTCTTGTAGATGTTTGTCTCTGTCTGACGGATCGGAGCAAATAAGGTTGTACCTTAGTGCCTGGCTGCATACAGTGGATCATGTAATATGCCCTGGATGGAAGCTGGAGGCATGTAGATAAGCATAGTGGTCTGTGGGTTTTCGGTATAGGGTGGTATTTATGTGACCATCACTTATCTGCACAGTAATACCCAGGAAGTGGATCTCTTGTGTGGACTGGTCCAGACTAAGGTTGATGAGGGGGTGGAAATTGTTGAAATCATTGTGGAACTCTTCAAGAGCCTCCTTCCCATGATGAAGATGTCATCAGTGTAGCGCAGGTAGAGGAGGGGTGCTAGGGAACGAGAACTGAGAAAGCGTTGTTCCAGGTCAGCCATAAAAATGTTGGCATACTGTGGGGCCGTGTGGGTGCCCATAGCAGTGCCACTGGTTTGAAGGTATAGATTTTTCTCAACTCTGAAATAGTTGTGGGCGAGGACAAAGTCACAAATCTCCGCCACCATTTGTGCCTTGTTCTCATCAGAAATAATGTTCCTAACAGCTTGGAGTCCATCTTCATGCAGGATATTGGTGTAAATGGCCTCTACATGCATGGTGACCAGGATGATGTTTTTAGGACTGAACTGTAGTTTTCTGAGGAAGTCGGTGGTATCTTGAAGAAAGCTGGGAGTGCTGGTAGCATAGGGTCTAAGTAGAGAGTCCACGTATCCAGACAATCCTGTGCTGAGAGTGCCAATACTTGAGATGATGGGGTGTCTGGAGTTCCCAGGTTTATGGATCTTGGGTAGAAGGTAGAATAAACCTGGTCTGGGTTCAAGGGGTGTGTCTGTGTAGATCCGTTCCTGTGTTTTTATAGGGAGGGTCTTGAGCAGATGCTGTAGTTTCTTTGTGTATTCCTCAGTGGGATCCTGGGATAGTGGCTTGTAGAATGTGATATTGGAGAGCTGTGGTATTGAGGTATTGAAGGCAGGTTAGAGTCTTTAATTATCTTATAAATTCCAAAATACTTTTAACAAAAGTACATGAATGACTATTTTTATTGAAAAACTAAAGCACAGACTATTAACTTAAATTTTTACTAAATTACTTCATGTGTTGATTTTGATATTCACTATAAAATGCACTCTGTACCTCACAATCCTTATATTCAATTTTTAATTGATTTGTTTATCGTTCTCTATAATGTGTATTCCTGGAAAAATATGTGAGCCATATTTGGCGGTCAAAAATATCTTTTATTTCCCCTGGATGGTGTGTCCAGTCCAAAGCTGAAGAGGTAGGTCTTTCCCATGAAAGCTCATTACCTAAAAAATAAATTTGTTAGTCTGTAAGGTGCTACAGGACTGCTTGCTTTTGTGAAGTTACAGACTAACACAGCTTCCCCTCTGATGCTAAAATAGAATACCTTAACGCTAAAAATGTCTACTTTATATATTTTGAAGATACTGAGTTAAATTTTTGTTAAATTATTCTTTTACTAAGACTTCTGATATATTTTTCCTCTGTAGGTGATTTTAGGCTGATCCTTAGCACCTCTGTAAAGCAAAATGTAATGATATCTGAACTAAAACTTTTGGATGTAAAAATAACCAACTTAGGACTTGTTAACACTACAAAATTAAGCCTATCTAATTTATGTTGGCATAAGTGTACCATAGTAATTACATTGCGTGTACAAGTTATTGCTTGAGTTTAAGGGATTCTTAGCATCTAAACTATGCTGCTTGTGTCAGCAGCGCCCTACTTCATTCGCACCAGCTGAAATATCAGTGTGGGCCATTGCAGGATGGCTTAGGAAAGCCAGCAACAGTAGATGTAAGCAATACAGTATATACGCTGACATGGTGTTGACTTAACCACGGTGACGTTGACTCTGTGCCATTTGTGGAGGTGGAGTTTTTAAGTTGGTGTAGTGCAGTGTTTCCGAATAGTGTTCCACGGAACCCCGGGGTTCTCTGAAGTGAAAATAAGGGTTCCACTAGAAAATTCCTTTGTGGCTCCCTGCCCTGCTGCTGCTGAAACAGTAGAACTAAATTTAATTGTTTTAATGGTTGGCAGGGTGGTGGAGGGAGACGGCCATTAAATCAATTAAACTTAGTTCCATTATTTGAGCAGCAGCAGGTCAGGGAGCTGCAGAGAGCCCCTCTTATGCCCTGCTACCTGAGCAGCTACACCCCTCTGGTGGGTGTGGCTCGGCTCATCCCCCCAGCAGAACACCTCCACATTAAGAACACTTCCTTCCACTGGCGCACATGGCTGCCTGGCATAAGGTCCCCAGCCAGCGCCATAGATGAGTTAGTCCCAGGGGCTGGTTTGGGCTGAGAGGGGTTAAGCCTAGGAATGCTGGGAGAAGGTGACTGAAACCCTGTGGGTAGAAAGGAACTTGGAGACCAGGAAGAAATGCAAAGAGGAATGTACAACAAAAGTGGACCCTTGGTTCGAGTAGTGAGGGCGGGGAGATCGACTGGTTACCTAAGGGGTTTGTACACCAATGCCAGAAGACTGGGTAACAAGCAGGAGGAATTAGAAGCCCTGGCTCAGTCCAAGAACTATGACTTGATTGGAATAACAGAGGCTTGGTGGGATGACTCGCATGACTGGAACACTGCCATGAAAGGGTATAAACTGCTCAGGAAGAACAGGTAAGGGAGAAAAGGAGGAGGAGTTGCACTGTATGTAAGAGAGCACTATGATTGCTTGGAACTCCAGTACACAGAGGGAGAAAAGCCTGTTGAGAATCTATGGGTCAAGCTTAGTGGTGTAGGCAGCAATGGAGATGTGGTGGTTGGTGTCTGCTACGGGCCGCCAAATCAGGATGATGAGGTAGATGAGGCGTTTTTTAGACAACTGAGAAAAGTTTCCAGATCGTGGGCTCTCGTTATCATGGGGGACTGCAATTACCCTGACATATGTTGGGAGACCAATACAGAGGTACACAAGCAGTCCAGGAAATTTCTGGAGAATGTCAGGGATCACGTCTTCGTACAAGTGCTGAAGGACCTGACCAGAGGTCGTGCGCGGCTCGACCTGCTGCTTACAAACAGGGAGGAACTAATAGGGAAGGTAGAGGTGGGGGACAACCTGGGAAGCAGCGATCATGAGATGGTAAACTTCAGGATCCCGACCAAAGGAAGGAAAGAGAGCAACAAATTACACACCTTTGACTCCTTCAGAAACCTGATGGGCAGAATCCCCTGGGATGCTACCATGAAGGGAAAAGGAGTCCAGGAAAACTGGCAGTATTTTAAGGAAGCCCTACTGAAGGCACAGAAAGAAACTGTCCCGATGCACAGCAAGAGAAGCAAATATGGTAGGAGACCAGACTGGCTTAATGGGGAAATCCTTGGAAAACTTAGGCACAAAAAGGGAGCTTACAAAAAGTGGAAACTGGGACAAATATCTAGGGAGGGATATAAACATATAGCTCGAGAATGTAGGGCAGTTATCAGGAAGACAAAAGCGCAACTGGAATTGCGACTCACGAGGAATGTGAAGGACAACAAGAAAAGTTTCTACAGGCGTGTTACCAAGAAGAAGGTGATCAGAGAAGGCGTGGGGCCCCTACTGGATGAGGGAGGTAACCCAGTGACAGATGATGTAGGGAAAGCTGAAGTACTTACTGCTTTCTTTGCCTCTGTCTTCACGGACAAAGACAGCTCCCAGGCTAATGCGATAAGTGATGCATTGTGGGATGAAGGTGGACAGCCTTTGTTGTGGAAAGAACAGTTTGGGAGCTATCTAAAAACGCTAAATGTACATAAATCGATGGGCCCGGACCTAATTCATCCTCAGGTTCTGAGGGAGGTGGCTTATGTTGTTGATGAGCCCTTGACTGTTATCTTTGAAAAGTTGTGGAGATTGGGACAGATCCCAGATGATTGGAAAAAGGCAAATGTAATGCCCATCTTTAAAAAAGGGCAGAAGGATGATCCAGGGAACTATAGGCTGGTCAGTCTTACATCAGGCCCTGGAAAAATCATGGAGGGGCTCCTCAAGGAAGTCATTTTGAGGCACTTGGAGGAGGGGAGAGTAATCAGGAATAGTCAGCATGGATTCATGAAGGGCAAGTCATGCCTGACCAATCTTATTTGTTTCTACAATGAGATAACTGGCTCTGTGGATAGGGGAAAATCAGTGGATATGATTTATCTTGACTTTAGCAAAGCTTTTGATACGGTCTCCCACAATATTCTTTTTGGCAAGTTAAAGGAATGTGGATTGGATAAATGGACGGTAAGATGGATAGAAAGCTGGCTAGAAGGTCGGGCCCAGAGGGTAGTGATCAATGGCTCGATGTCAGGATGGCGGTGGTTACTAGTGGAGTGCCCCAAGGTTTGGTTCTGGGTCCTGTTCTGTTTAACATATTTATCAATGACCTGGATGAGGGGTTGGATTGCACCCTCAGCAAGTTTGTGGATGTACAAGAACTAGGGGACACCAAATGAAATTGATGGGTAGTAGGTTCAAAACTAATAAAAGGAAATTTTTCTTCACACAGCGCACAGTCAACCTGTGGAACTCCTTGCCCGAGGAGGCTGTGAAGGCCAGGACTCTATTAGGGTTTAAAAAAGAGCTTGATAAATTTTTGCAGGTCAGGTCCATAAATGGCTATTAGCCAGGGATAAAGTATGGTGCCCTAGCCTTCATAACAAGGGCAGGAGATGGATGGCAGGAGATAAATCACTTGTCTTCTGTTCTCCTCTCTGGGGCACCTGGCATTGGCCACCGTCGGCAGATGGGATGCTGGGCTTGATGGACCTTTGGTCTGACCCAGTATGGCCATTCTTATGTTCTTATGTTCTTATGACACTAAGCTAGGGGGAGAGGTAGATACGCTGGAGGGTAGGGACAGAGTCCGCAATCACTTAGACAAATTGGAAGACTGGGCTGCAAGAAATCTGATGAGGTTCAATAAGGGCAAGTGCAGAAGAATCTCAAGCATTGTTGCAGGCTGGGGTCTGACTGGCTTGGTAGTAGTTTTGCAGAAAAGGACCTGGGAGTTGTAGTGGACGAGAAGCTGGACATGAGTCAACAGTGTGCCGCTGTAGCCAAGAAAGCTAATGGCATATTAGCTTGCATCAAGAGGAGCATTGCCAGTAGATCCAGAGAAGTGATTATTCCTCTTTACTCGGCTTTATTCCTCTTTACTCGGCTTTGGTGAGGCCTCATCTGGAGTACTGTGTCCAGTTCTGGGCCCCCAATTTTAGGAAGGATGTGGATACACTGGAGAGGGTGCAGTGGAGGGCAACCAAAATAATTAGGGGGCTGGAGCATATGACTTATGAAGAAAGGTTGAGGGAATTGAGACTGTTTAGTCTGCAGAAGAGAAGACTGAAGGGGGACTTGATAACAGCCTTCAACTTACTGAAGGGAGGCTGCAAAGAGGCTGGAGAGGGTCTGTTCACAGTGGTCACGGATGGCAGAACACGGAACAGTGGTCTCAAGTTGCAGTTGGAAAGGTCCAGGTTGAACATTAGGAAAAACTTTTTCACTAGGAGGGTGGTGAAGCATTGGAATGGTCTACCCAGGGAAGTAGTGGAGTCTCCGTCCCTGGAGGTGTTTACGTCTCAGCTCAACAAAGCCCTGGCTGGGCTGATCTGATGGGTTTGGTCCTGCTTAGAGCAGGGGGCTGGACTCGATGTCTTTTTTAGGTCTCTTCCAGCTCTATTGTTCTATGATTCTATGGGGGTGCAGGTTTGCAGGATGTGGGGGGTAAAGCTTGGGGATAGGCGGCAGATTTGAGGGCTGAGGTGGGTAGAGCCTGGAGATGGGGGTCCTCAAAATTCTTTCAAGTTTAAAAGAGTTCTGTGGCCAAATAAAATTGGGAAAAGCTTGTATAGTGGGTGAATTACATGGGCAGGAGTGAAATTTTAATGTAGACAATAACAGGTAGACATAAACTGCCTCATGTCATCCTAACTCTGTAGTGTAGACCTGGCCTAAGAAAAATCTCAGTTCCTCCACACACAGATACATGACCTGGTTCTTGACTGCCTTGCACTTTGTGTAGACATGTGCTCCTTTGCCCAATGGGTGTAAAATACTACCCTTCTGATCTGGTAGCATTGTACACCCACCTTTCACAATAAAAGACTATATGCAGTGCAGTGTAGCAGAAATAAAGAATCTGATATTTAATATTTGTAGAAACAACTATATTAAACAGGGGTTAACTTTTAAGTGACTAAATTAAACAAGCCACCAATATAACAAAATTAGTCATCCTGCCCATTTTAGCACTTCTGTGTGTTGCTGGACTTTGGTCAATTCAAAGATTTGTATGGGTCAGAGGGAAAGCTATTTGAGAGATATTTCAGTCATATTAGTTCCAGGATACAAGAGTGAGACAAGATAGGTGAGAGAATATCTTTTATTGGACCAAATTCTGTTGGTGAAAGATATAAGCTTCGGAGCTACACAGAGCTGTTCTTCAGGTCTGAGGAAGTGTAACCCGCACACCTATGTGTGGTTAACTATCCCATGTAGTGGTACCTAGACCACTTCACAGAGGAAGAATAAATGTTCCCTACAGCCTTAGCTGAGCACCAGCTGGTCTTTAGCTCAAGCTGTAGAGGTGGCTGCACTGAGGTCCCAGGTTTGAGCCTACCTGAGGGCAGTCATAGAAGCAGAGTATCTGAGCTGAGTACACATTAGGACAGATTGTTAAGCTGAAGATCTAAACTCCTTTATAGACTGCCACCACAACTGCAGCACCTGTCCATTAAACTCTCTCTGGAATGCACTAGCACTAACATCCTAAGCACCATAATCAGCTTCAGCAATGGAATCTACAACCACATACAAGAAACCCACACTTACCTCCTCAGTTCCAGTAATCCTCACAGACACCCCCTCAAAATTTATTATCTAGACCCAGACAGTCAGCTAGCACAGAATTTGTTTGGAAGAAAAAGGCCAGGGTACACAACTAAACACTTTTAAAGCCACCTTCACGAAACAAAGACACTCCACTAGAGAAATAGGTCACATCATGGGAAGGACAGATGATTCAAAACAGGAAAAGGAAACACTGATTGAGCACACCTAACTGTCACCTACTAGCCCATATGGTATCCAGTACAGGATTTCATCAGACAGTTATGATGCATATTCGATGGTGAGCTCATCCTGCTAGAAACCTTTCCTAAATCACTTCTATCCTTCAAACAACCCCCAGCCTCACCTGTCTCACCATCAGAAGCAAGCTCCCCCAGAACCTGACACAGCAACTCAAAGTGGCACCAGACACTGCCAGAACTTATGTCATACCTCCACTGTTATCATGAGTAATCCTCACAATATACCTTCCAAGTCCTACTGGTCCTGCACATGCTCATCATAGCAAATGGTATACATGATCTGGTACATCAAATGCCCCAATATATGGGTCAACCCAGACAATTACTACATTCTTGAATGAACTCACACAGACAAATTATAACAGACAAGCCACCATATCACCGAGGGGTGAACGCTTTTCCCAAAGCGATCACTTCACATCTGATCTTTCACTACTTGTCCTCAAGCAAGACCTGTACAACACCTTCAAAAGGTGAGCAACATAACTTAAATGCACAATTCCACTAGGCTCCAAATGACAACAGAGGTGCCTGTTTAATGGTTCATTACAACAATTTGTAACATAGCACAATACCTGCCGTCCTTCAGCGCCCACTTCAAACACTTGATGCATATTAACCAATTGTCCATGTCATTTTAAATAACCACCAACAGCATGTATTACCTATTCTGTTTAACCATCTACTTCTTTTCCCTGGACCCAAAGAAAAGCTCTGTATAAGTCAGAAACTAGTACCGTTCACCAATAGAAGTTGGTCCAATAAATGATGTTATCTCACCCACCTTGTCTCAAAGATAACTATAATACCCTGACATGGTGCCTATTAGCTCGCTGATACTCATGGCCGGCTCATGGCCGACCAGCTCATGGCCTACAGAGCCACATAATGTTCACGATAGCCCACCCGAAACTGGGAATTTGGTACACACCTTTCACACCCATTTGTTTGTAACAGAACATGATGATGTTTGCACATGGTCTTTCACTTTCACTTAAGAGAAACTGGAGTCACAGCGGTGAAGGCCACATGGACTCCCGGATCACTGGTCTGACATCCTGTCTGCCACAAGCCACCAAAGTCCTTCAACCCTGCTCAGACTAAGCCAACAACTAAAAGTAGACCAAAGTGTCACAGCCCAAATGTTATGTGCTGCTGACAGAAAATAGGAGGGACTGAAGTGCAGTAGTGACTGAGGCCCCTTCAATGGCAAGGAAATAACTTAGTGGTTCCTAGTGTTAACACCTATACTTCCTCCAATCTAAGTCCCCTGCCATTACCTGTATGTCAACATCTAGGAGAACTATAGAAAGGATCTGACACATAGTAATTTCAGGTATTCATATTTTTCTCTGTTAAATCAGTGATATACTCATTTTTCTCCTCCACAAGCTTGGCCATTTATATTTAAAGCAGGATTAAAACCACAAGTGTACTGTAACCCTCTTTGAACATACACAAAGTCAAAGGGAGTTTTGCCATCAATTTCAACTGAGCAAAATTAAGCTGTTAATGTATATAGTGTATAATGTATAACAGCAAAATTAAGCTGTTAATTATACTCAGAGATCTAGATTTATGCAAACAAAGAAGGGGCCTCCAGATAATCCTAACTGTGGTGTTTTGCCATTTTTGTTAACTTGACAGAGATATCAGTGCTGCTGTTTCTGTAACTGGAGCAGGTTCTTTCACACACACACACCCACGACTCCCACAGGCTTATTGGGCCGCACATGTGAACCCTTATGTACTACAATAATTTGAGAAGTCCTCTAGCAGAAGCACAGCAAACAAACACCATTCACACTGTTATGCTGCCCAGCTTGTAAGTAGAGCTGGGCAACATTTTTCAGCCAAAGCTTTTCTCTGCTGAAAAATGCAGGTTTGGATCAAGTAACAGGATCTATGCATGTGCTGTACAGTGCCTTAAGAAGTGGTGGTGCAGAATCAGGCTCATTATTTATTAAGTACCAACATTGTGTTTGGCTCTGTTTTAAATGAGAACATTTCCTGCTCTGAAGCAGAGAGTTTATTTGTGTATGATTTTTTTTTTTCACTTTTGGAGGGCTTCACAAAAATTGAGATTGGAGGGACTTGAAATGTGGAGAAGTAATGGCTAGAAAAGTTGGGATTGAGGGTGGGTATAAAATAATAACAATAAATAATGGCACAGGGAATGAAAACAGAAGGAGTAAGTGAAATACAGGACAACAGAACTGGTTGTGACCAACAGCACCATGAAACCTAATTACAGCTGAGGAAGTTGGTGAATTTCATGTGGCAAAAACAGCATTTAAATATTAACTCGTTCTTCCCCATTATTGTCACATTTTAAATCCATTATGTTTGAGGGTGGGGTTAAAATCTGGCAGATCTAGTTGTCCCATCTTTGTACCAGTGAATCCCGCAGGGATAATGTAACATCTAGGAGAGATGGCGTTAGGTAAGCACTCAAGGAATGAATATCACTTTTGTGCAAGGGGGCCAGCACAAAATCCTTGCACCACTGAAGTGTCATTCTAGCCACCCAAACATAATTGAAGTGGGCTTTAGATGTTGCATAGAGCTTGTGTTGGGTCCCTTCACAGGGGTGGGAATGTCACTTAATATATTCTTTCAGATATTAGCATATCAGATAGCGCATACTCCTCATTTGTTTTGATTTTATGGCATTTCTGAAACAATGATTTGTCTTTCCGTGGCTCTGTGATTCATTCGATTGTTTTCTCTCCCTTTAAGATGAATTGTAATGTTTCAATCTGTTTGCTGTCATCTCTCATTTCTGTGAAGCACTTAGATCGCCATGCAGATAGGCTCTATATAAAGATGTATTATTATAATCATTAACGTAAGAGAACCTTGAGTCATCTCCTACACAGTACATTTCTTACTAAAGATAGCGCTTGCACTCCCATCGCACTGAATCGTCATTTCTACAGGTAGTGCTTCCTTTCAGGTGACTGAGAGGAGGTGCCGTTTTCTATGTGTGTCTGTGCAGCAGAACAAGGACGAACTATTACATGAGACTGACTGGGTGGATTTAACACTAATATGTTCAGAGAAGTGTGAGTTTACTCACTCAAAAGCAACGATCAAGATACCACTTCAGAGGCTGATCACCTCATATCAGCTCTCAGACAAATAGAATAGCGACAGGTCTGCACTCCAGTGGGAGATCTCCACAAGCCAATGGCATGCTCCGGGCAGTGGTTTTGAGTAAGGAGGTGACACCCTCTTTCCTGCAGATGTGTTTTAGTGCAGACTCAGGATGTGATTGCAACTCCTGCAGACAGACACAAGCTAGCTTTAATCTATCTGGTACCAGAATCATAAAGTGATGGTAGCGTTGGGTCCATGAGCCCACCTGGGAACCTGGGTTAGTTACTCAGACAGCTAGCCCACACAGAAGCCTGTTCAGCCACGGCTTCACTCCCCAAGCCACCTAGATTAAAGCTGGTTTTGGGTGTGTCTACACAAGCTGCAATCACACCCCAGGACTGCAGGGTGGACATACTGCTGCTGGAGATGGTGCCTGTTGCATAAGGCGTTCGGAGGCTGGCTCAGCCCTTTTACCCACATGGGCTTCCTTTATGAGTACCGCTGATTTCAGTGACTACTGTGAAGCGATGCAGGGGTGCAAGATCATCAAAGCTCCAGTCTACCCTGTCCACTCTCCCTCCCTCTTCTGACACGCTCCCACGGTGATCTCCAGGCCCGGCAATGGGAGAGCAGTACAGGGCAGGCAACTGCACAGGGGCCCACTATTTCAAAGGGGCCTTGAGCTTCTGGCTACCACTGCGGCTGCATTAGCACTGGCAGCGGCCAGGAGCTTGGGCCCCTTTGAAACACAATGGGATTATTGTTCCACATGGCTTCTTAGGGCAGGGGTGGAGAGCACTGTGCTCTGGGCAGCACTAAGAGTCCCACCCCTTCCACCCTGAGGCTCTGCCCCTTCTGAGCCAAGGACCTGTCCCACATGCATCCTGTCCCCTCTCCCCCAAGGCTTGCAGCGACCGCCAGTCTGCTGGTGACCCACTTTCTGCCCCTGGAATGCCCCCTGTACAGGGGGCTGTTGCAGACGCAACACAGAGGTGACAGTCATCTTTTTGTGCCAGGCAGACATGCCTTCTGCACCGGCGCAATTCATTGCAGGGCACGGAGGAGAAATATCACAATGATGAACCAGGGAGCTGTGCAGACTCAGTATTTCTGAGAATCAGGGCCATAAAGTGGTGTGATTTTTTAAAACTGAACTGCCAGGTTTAATGCTGAAGGACTAATGCCTCTTTCCCCACAAAATAATTATCCCATCCTTACGGCTCCCACATTCTCTACAAATTTGCTTGTCAAAGGTCAGAGATAAAAACTGAAAACTGTAAACCTAACAACAATTCTAGAATAACACTGTGACATTTCCATTTCCGATTTCCGATATCTGCCACGGCTTTGTCTTCATCACACAGGGAATTGAAACTTCCTGAGAAATGTAAGAAAGACACTGGGACTCAGAGCCCTTTATTTGCCAAACCAGATCTATTTTAATTTTTCCATTAGCAAGTAGTTCCATCAGGCTGCTCAACCAGCCACTCTTGAACAGAATCCAGAAGAGGAAGCCTTTCTTTTAAGCCAGGAGTTTTTAACTCTTTGGGTGACTGTGAAGAAACACCCAATACATGTAGATTGCATAAGATACAATGCAGCATGATATTCTTCCTGTAACTAGACTAGATTACAAGCCAAAAGAGAGTCTCCATTTCCTCTGTGAGAAATATAAACATGTAGCTCCATTTACTCACACCCTCCATAACTGCAGAGAAGCTCCTGGTTCTCCTCTGGAACTCATGCTGCTGTGCTGTGCTGTACTGTTCAATAGAAGAAGCACACCACAGTCTCCAGTTACAAAATGGATGAGGGATCTGTCAGCTGTCTGTCAAAAAACCAGCAGCATCACAAAGTATTGATCTGGTTCTGATTAAGTCTCTCTCACCAACGGATTTTTTGCAATCTGAAATATCTTGCCCAGAAAGTGGTTTTTATATTGCTCGCTCTTAGGTCAGATTCACAAGACCACTCGGCCCATCCCTCTAGCACGGGGGTTCCCAAACTTTTTGGCATCACGCCCCCCCCTTTTGATTTTTGAGAAACCCTCATGCCCCTCACCTCTTCTTTACCATCGTTCAACCCCCCCCCTTTAGCAAAAAAGTCAATTTGTAGTTTACAATAAACACAAAATCTTGATATAAAAATGTTATTTAAAATTAAAAATAAACACAAATAGTTTTCCTTGGTCCCTCGTGGGTGCCTGGTGCAGCCCAGCTGGCCAGCTACCTGAGCCCTGTGCCAACTCCTGCTGCCAGCTGCCCAGCCTCGCCTGAGACCTGCGCTGCCAGAACCACCTGCCCAAGCCCCACACCACCCAGACCAGCCACCCACTCACCTACCAGCCACCCACCCCAGCTGCAGACCACCTACCCAAGCTGCCTGCACAAGCCCCACGCTGCCCGAGCCAGCCACCAACCTACCCAGCCCAAGCCACCCGAGCTACCAGAGTCAGCCGCCCGCCTGCCAGCCCGAGCCGCCTGACCTCTGCGATGCTGGGGCCAACTACCCAAGCCCCGTGAATCCTGAAAGCTGGCTGGCCACCTGAGCTCCGCAACTCCCTTGAGCCGCCTGCCTGAGCCCCTTCCCTCCCACAAAGCCAAGCACCACCATCTCCCACTCTTACTCAATCCCCCTTATCCAAGCCAAGCACCGTCAGCCCCACATCTAACACCATCTTCCTCCTCCCTCCCCAACCCACATTCACTCATCTTTGCATGTGGGTCTTCACCGGCTGCCTGCTTTTTATAGTGGCTTAATTGGGTCACGCATGTAAAATAGCAGGTGCTGACAGCCAGAAGCAAAGGCCGGATCTTTCTTTGGGTGGGGGAATGATGGGGGGGCTGGGCATGCCCCCCAGTTTGGGAAACCATGCTCTAGCAGCTGATCCACTCTGAAATGGGGACTTTTTGTTTTGTTTTGTTTTGTTTTTAAAGCATAAGGTACTGACAATGACTACCCATCACATTTCCCATTGGAAGGTGATGTCAGTGTTTCAGTCACTTCCCTAGCCTATATTTGTATTCAGTTCTCATCTCAAGTGAAAATCATGCTTTGGAAACTAGATGAAAAATATCCAGCACTACCTGTAACAGCTTCAGTTTGTTTAGAATCCAACCATTCATCTTAAGAACTCTGAGATTGTTGTTTCCTTTGATACCAGCACTTTATTGTTCCTGCACCTACAAGTATATAAATTAGAGAGAGAGAGATGAGTCTTTGATCATTTCGGACTCTTATTCTTTGACAGAGCTGTCACTAGAGGGTCCATTTTGAGCTCCTTTATTGAAAGCTGTGGGAGCAACCAGCCACCAACCTTAGCTCACTTCTGCCTGTAGTCTAGAGATTTGCAAAGAAGCACTGGAGCTTATCACAGCTTTACAAAATACTACAGCCTCATCATGCTTTTAGGAAAAGGTTCCCACTGCAATTGCGGTCATTCACACATACTGTTTTATTATTTTGCAGCCTATTTTATCTTGCGCCTTACAAAGCCTTTCTTTGCCTCCTTTACTCAGTGGCTACACTAAACAGGTCTGGAATGGCATTGTAAATGTTTAGTATCTTTGAAACAATGTGCATGAGGTAGTATTTTTTACTGATCTAACTTCTGTTGGTGTGAGAGACAAGCTTTTGAGAGCCACATACAGTTCTTCAGGTCTGGGAAAGGTACTCCAAGTGTATTTTAGTCTATCTATATATTTTAAAGAGTGCCTCTGTCTGTCTGTTGGCGCTATGTTCAAGAACTCTTCTTAAACTGTAAGAGGTACAACCACAAATTTTAGTATGCAGCTTCCTCTGACACTAACTTGAACTAAGGTCAGAGTTTGGATGTGCCTATGTAGCCCACACACCTTGGCCTGTGGTTTGCTGTCTCATGCGGTGGCACCTAGAATGATTACACAGCAAAAGAATGAATCTCTTCTACAGCCTTAGCTGAAAGCCAACTGGCTTTTAGCTTCAAATGTAGATGCTCCTACACTAAGTTCCAGAGCTCCCAGATTCAAGTCTGCCTGTGGACAGTTACAAGTGGGAGCTGGTCTGGAATTTCAACTGGGTCTCTGAAGCTTGAGGATGCATGTCCTCAGCTAGGGAAAATAGGTAACCCCCACACCTTGGAGTGCAGTTCTCTGTCCAATGTTATAGCACCTAGAACACTTACACAGCTTTTAGAGCAAACTGCAGAGACTCCTGCACTAAGTTCAAGAGGTCCCAGGTTTGAGTCCACCTGTAGGCAGTTACACATGGACAGAGGGAAGTGCAAGAGATCCAAGGAGTTTCCAGAACATGGAAAGGGAGGAGCACCAAGAAGAGGGGCAACATACTTCAGACTCACCATTGGAGGCAGTGACTACAGGGAACAGTGATTCTGCAGTGACCACTGGGGGCAGCTGCAACTGGAACCCAGTGGCCACAGGGAGACAGAGCTCTTCATCCTGCCTCCCGCCAGCTGGGTAAGTGCCATGCTGGAGGGGTGGAGCCCTGCTACTCTGCATCATCAATAACCGTAGACTCAAAGCCTGTTGGTGTCTGATGCCTCTCTCACTATTTCCTTCCATCTTTCCCTATCCAGTGCAGAGCGGCTTTGTTTCTGTAGACTAACTCCACGCCAATCTATTGTATCATCTATCCATTCTCTGTGGGGTCTGCCTCTCCTATTGGAACTGTCCATTATGCCGAGTACCAGGGTCTTGATTTTTCATTCGTCATTCATTCTGCAAATATGTCCAAATAGTTGTAGCTTCCCTTTTATAACCTTCTGCAGCAGGTTCTCTTTCAGCTGTGTCTTCCTATGTAATTCCTCATTGGTGACCTGCATCCATCCTATTCTCAGAATCTTTCTATAACAACTCCTTTCGAACGCCAATATTCTTCTTTTCGAATCTTTCGTTATCACCCATCTCTCACATCTGTACAACATGCTGCTGAATACACACGTTTTCAAGATGCCCAGCTTTGTTCTTAAGCTACTTGCTTTGCTTTTCCAGATCTCATCCATTGCCTTCAAACTCGCTCTTGCTTTCGCTATTCTAGTCGCTATTTCCTTCTTACAGTCTAGATCATATGTTATGTTGCTCCCCAGATATGTGAACTTCTCCACATCTTCTAGTTCAATACCATCAACACTGATCTTCCTTCCTATTTCCTTATCTCCAAATACCATTGTTTTTGTTTTATCAATGTTCATAATCAGTCCGTACCACTTCCCTTCTTCGCTTAGCACCTGCACCATCGCTAGCTTCTCCTCATGTTCCTCAATGATAACTATATCATCCACAAACCTCAAGTTGTTAATTGTTTTCCTGTGCACAGATATCCCTTCTACCTCTTCCTTGACCTTGTCCATCACTCTCTCCAGATGTGCAATGAAGATACTTGGCGATATTGGATCTCCTTGTCTTGTACCTCTACTTGTTTTAAACCAACTTCCCAACTCCCCTCATGTTCTCACTGCTGCCTCCGCATTATCACTCATACCTTTCAACAACCGTATCAGTCTGCTCATGGATGGAAAAAATTAGAAAGAACCCTGCCTATACCTGTGCTGTTTGCCACCTGCCACATATCAGGCTTTTCTGCGGTATTCCTGAGCTAAGGAAACGTTAATTCTTAAGAAAGGAAGCAACTGATGTGTGAAGGGCAGCGGGCTGTTCATTTGTAACCCCAGAGGCACTGGGACCACTGACAATGGAGAGTGACTGCTCTACAGCCTGGTCTGACAACCAGCTGGCTTCTAGCTCATGTAGTAGCACACAAGGCTTTAGTACCTGAGATGGCAGGTTCGTTTGCTCCTGCCAGTGACCTGGGTCCCTTGGCCTTACACATTCTATTGTTATGAGCTAAGTAAAACCTGGTTAAAGTGAACTGAAATCTCATTTTGATTGATGGGTGCAAACATGCTCTCTACCTATAAAGATATATTAATCAAAATCTGCCATCTAAAACAAAATGGCTTACGTGAACCTGTGCCAGCAGAACCCAGAACCAGAGAGAGAGACAGGCCAGTAAATCAGCTGCCAGCACTGTAACTCCTGAGGTGTCCACACTGGCAAGGCACTTAATGCACACCAGTTTCTGTGCGTCAGGCAAACCATCTCGATGAGAGGCCCGTGCGGATGTTGTGGTCTATGATAGTGCTTGGACTGGCCTCCAGTACCTGTCCTACAAACCTGTTCTTCCCTCTCTGGTCATCTGTTTGAACTCTACCGCCCTTCATTCAGGTGACCAATTTTCACTCCTGCCCTTTACATTCCTTTAGAATTTTGGAAGTCTTCTTCCTGTCTGCTCAGTGATGGCTGGAGTGCTCTAAGGGCATCTTTCCAGATGACCATGCCTGCTCCACATACCAGGGGATCACCTACTTGGACCAATGCTGAGGTGCTGGACCCCACTTCCACTCCAGAGATCTCTGTGGATACTTTGGGGGGCTCCGGGGCCATCTCAGAGTAGATTGAGTAAAGAGGAGGAAAACATGGACAAGGGTGTTGAGGGGGAGGGGATCCCAGACCCAGAGGACACCTCGGTGTCCACAGACACGTGTAGTCAGGAGCAATTTTCTACCCCAGAGGAGACTAGCCATTTACAGAAGGCAGAGCCTGGGGAAACGCAGACACCAAAGGATGCCTCTGGTGAATGTCTTTGATTTTTGGAAGCACTGAAGTGAATTGTTGGGGGTGGGAGGGTTGCAGGAAGCAGGCATGGGTCTGTGTGGTGCTAGTACTGACACAGAGCTCATCAGATGCGAACAGGATGTTGATAGAAGCTCTCACTTCATGGTAATTGGCCTCACAGATCTGATCTAATGTGTCATTCTGATTCTGGGCAATCCTTGGCAAAGCTGCTGTGTTCCTTGTCTTTTTAAGGGTAACATGTCCATGTCAAGGTGCCATAAGAGGTGGGAGGAACAACTGCAGAGAGGAAAGCCATGTAAGGGCCAGGACAGAAGCCGCAGTGTGGTAGAAAACCTTCCCTTGCTTGCAAGATATCTTCCAGGATGAATACAACCTGTCATAAATGTGCGGACTTCAGTGGTGACTGGTGCAGAGATTCTGAGCTGGGGAGAGAACGTGCTGCATAAAATACCTGGACACATAAAAACTTGTAAAAGTGCTGGGACCTCACTTCTTCCCTTTCCCTCACCCTCCCACCAAGTGCAGATGTTTTAAGCTGTGTGTGCATCCTACACTCGTTGTTTTCAGTAAATGAAAATCTTGAGTTTGAAAGCAATCTCATTCCATTACATGGAGAAAGCAGAGCCCAGTGAAGCATCAGGTACTTTTCTAGTCAGTGCATCATACAAACAAATCACAGTCACCTACAAGCATTGCAGCCTCTGCAGTCCTGTGCATAGCAGCAAATATTACTGGCTTTCAGTATCAAATTGCTTCCTCAAGGCACCCCTGATCCTCACGGCCCTATGCTGTGCTTCTCTAATAGGTCTTGTCTGACTCAGCTTTTAGGTGCTGAGACTCAGTGGTCCAGCCCTGAGTGAAGCGTTCATCCTTTCCTGCACAAATATTATGGAGGGTACAGCATGTGACAATAAGCATAGGAATGTTGTCATCAGTTAAGTCCAGATTCCCCCAGGGATATCATGAGCGGGCTTTCCAATGGCCAAAAACACACACCACAGTCATTCTGCACTGCTCAGCCTGTTGTTGAAACATTCCTTGCCACTGTCAAGACATCCAGTATACGGCTTCGTGAGCTGTGGCATTCAGGGATAGGTGGTATCTCCCAGGATCACAATGGACATTTCGACTCCCCCCTGCGGTGATCTTCTGGTCTGGGAAGAAAATGCTTGTAATTTCCAGAACAGGCCAGTGTTCTGAAAGATGTGTGTGTTATGCACCTTTCCGGATGAGTCTGCATTTACGTCTGTGAAACACTCATGGTGCTCCACAATCACCTGGAGAACCATGGAGAAATACCACTTCCCATTAATATACTCAGAGACTAGGGGACCTGTTGCCAGAACTGGAATATTTGTGTCATCTATCACATCTCTATAGTTAGGGAAGCCCATTTGTGCAAGGTCATACACTATTTCATGCGTTTTACACAGAATCACAGTCTTTAGGAGCAAGATGTAATTAATGGCCCTGCACATTTCCGTCAACATGAGCCCAAAGGTTGACTTTCCATCTCCAGACTGATTGGTGACCAAATTGGTAGGTGTTTGGAGCAGCCACCTTCCACAGTGCCAATGCCACACACTCCTCCACAGGCAGGGCTGCTCTGATTCTTGTTTCCTGGCACCACAGGGTGGAGGTGAGTTCATCACACAGACCTGTGATAGTGGCTTTCCTCATCCGGTAGTGCTGCAGCCACTGCTCTTCATCATAGGCTTGCATGAAATGATCCCACTACTCAGTGCTTGTTGCCCAAGCCCAAAGCAGCTTTCCACTGTGGTCAGCACTTCCAGGAATGTCACAAGACATCTCATGTCATAGCTACTATGTGTGTGTAAGGGGACTGTTGGCTCCTTACTAAAACTCAGTGGGAGGTTTTGGTTGGCTAGTTCCCAGTATTAAAAGGGAAAGGGTCTGTGAGAAACCAGGGCCCTGAGACTGACAGTCCCCAGGGACAATGGAAAGAAGCCTACATTTCAGGTCAGCCAGCCTGACAGGTTGGATATGCCAATGAGAGAATTAGGTGGCCAGGTCCCATCCTCCATGTGAGCTGGGTTTTGGCTGGGTCTCTTTGGGAAGAGGAGAGTGAGCTAAGAAAAGCAGCAAGGAGTGCAGCCGTGCTGAGAGGCAGAGCTGCAGTGAGAGAGCCAGAGACACACACAGCCCAAAGAGCACAGCTGTGCTGGGAAGCAAACCTGTGGAGAGAGAACCAGAGGTCCACACAGCCCAAAGAGCGCCGATCCTGTGCTAAGAAGCAGACCTGCATGACCAGAGAGCCAAACGGATCAGGGAAGCAATGCAAGGAGCTGGAGGCTGGCAAAGCAACAGAGTCTGCAGCTGAATAGTGACAGAGAGATAGCCGAGTTAGTCTGTATGTTATCAAAACAAAAAAACAATCAACAAAATAATTTATTAGGTGATGAGCTTTTGTGGGACAGACCCTGAAGTGGGGGGGGTCTGTCCCGCAAAAGCTCATCACCTAATAAATTATTTTGTTAGTCTTTAAAGTGCTACTGGACTGCTTTTTTGTAGTCTGCAGCTGGATGGTGAGCACCTGGGACACGCAGAAAGTGGGGAAGAGGCTCTGGGCAGGGAGACACCACAGCCTGGAGGCCTTGCGGGCCAGACTTGGAGAGGGATTGTAACTGCAACTGGGAGAAGAGCTTTGCCACTTAGAGCCTGAAGTCCTGTGGTGACTGCCTGAGCAAACATGCTTAGTCTCCAGCCTCACCTCCACAGCACAACCATAGCCTGAGAGAGCACCCTGGGACTCCAGAGGAACAGACTGTGAACTGTGCTTACACTCAGGAGACTGCTGTTTGGGTGGCCTCGTGCCACAGAGTGGGGCTCTTTGTTCTCTTTTAACCTCTCTCATTTTTCCTTATCCTTTCTTTTTTAATCAGCTGCTGTGGAATAAATTGTATTTGATTTGAACTGTTATGAGGTGATCAGTGGCTCAGGAAAACATCCGGTGTGAGGAGAGAGCACCCTGGAGTGGAGACACCCTGGCCCCTGCCCTAAGTGACTACGAGGTTGGGAGTTCAGCCCCAGGAAACCTGGGCCCAGCCTTGTTGGGATTTCAAGGATCTGCTACTCAGGAGAGTGGAAGGGGAGCCCTCAGGGTCAGGGAGGCCATTGGGTAAAGGAAGTGGGAGTGAGGACTCAGGTCCTTTCACTGGTCCACTTCACTGGGGTAGTATAGAAGCCAGGAAAGTTCCCTATAATAACGGAACCATTTGTCTACTTACACGTGGCCAGATCAGTGTCTGGCTTCTCATCATCACTTTGTAGCTTAAGGAATAACTCAACTGCCATTTGTGATGTGTTAGTGAGACCGATCAGCATTTTCCTCAACAGTCTGGGATCCTTTCCTGCAGACTGAGGAGGCAGAGCGTTCAGCACAAAAGCCAAAGATGACACCAAACGCGGATGAAAGCGGGGGGTTGCTGGGATGTGAAGTGATGCACCGCAAGAAATTACAAAAATATATATAATCAAACAATACATGTATGCAGGGGCAAGATTAGAAAGGCCAAGGCACAGAACGAGCTCAAGCTAGCTAGAGATATAAAGGGTAACAAGAAGTCATTCTATAAATATATTTGAAGCAAGAGGAAGACCAAGGACAGGGTAGGCCCAATACTCAGTGAGGAGAGAGAAGCAGTATCAGGAAACTTAGAAATGGCAGAGGAGCTTAATGACTTCTTTGTTTCAGTCTTCATCAAGAAGGCCAATGCAGAAATGCCTAACATAATGCATGTTAGTGGGAAGGGGCTAGGTTTAAAGGATAAAATACATAAAGAACAAATTAAAAATTACTTAAAAAAATTAGATGTCTTCAAGTCACCAGGGACTGATGAAATGCATCCTAAAATACTTAAGGAGCTGATAGAGGAGGTTTCTGAGCCTTTCGCTATCATCTTTGAAAAGTCCTGGAAGTCAGGAGAGATTCTAGAAGACTGGAAAAGAGCAAACATTGGCTGCGTCTACATGTGCACGCTACTTCGAAGTAGCGGCAGTAACTTCGAAATAGCGCCCGTCACGTCTACACGTGTTGGGCGCTATTTCGAAGTTGAAATCGACGTTAGGCGGCGAGACGTCGAAGTCGCTAACCCCATGAGCGGATGGGAATAGCGCCCTACTTCGACGTTCAACATTGAAGTAGGGACGTGTAGATGATCCGCGTCCCGCAACATCGAAATAGCGGGGTCCTCCATGGCGGCCATCAGTTGGGGGGTTGAGAGATACTCTCTCTCCAGCCCTTGCGGGGCTCTGTGGTCACCGTGGGCAGCAGCCCTTAGCCCAGGGCTTCTGGCTGCTGCTGCTGCAGCTGGGGGTCCGTGCTGCATATATAGGGTCTGCAACTAGTTGTTGGCTCTGTGTATCTTGCACTGTTTAATGAAAGTGTGTCTGGGAGGGGCCCTTTAAGGGAGCGACTTGCTGTTGAGTCCGCCCCGTGACCCTGTCTGCAGCTGTGCCTGGCTCCCTTATTTCGATGTGTGCTACTTTGGTGTGTAGACGTTCCCTCGCTGTGCCTATTTCGATGTTGGGCTGAGCAACGTCGAAGTTGAACATCGACGTTGCCAGCCCTGGAGGACGTGTAGACGTTATTCATCGAAATAGCCTATTTCGATGTCGCAACATCGAAATAAGCTATTTCGAAGTTGGGTGCATGTGTAGACGTAGCCGTAGTGTCCAGCTATAAAAAAGGAAAAAAGAACAACCCAGGAAGCTACAGACCAGTCAGCTTAACTCCTGTGTCGGGAAAGATAATAGAGCATATAATTAAGGAATTCATTTGCAAACATCTGGAAGAAAACAAGGTGATAGGATACAGCCAGCATGTATTTGTAAAGAACAAATCATGCCAGACCAATTTAATAGCTTTTTTTGACAGGACAACAAGTCTTGTGAATAAGGAAGAGATGGTGGATGTGGTACACCTAGACTTTAGTAAGGCATTTGACACAGTCTCACATGATCTTCTTATCAATAAACTAAGCAAATACAATTTAAATGGGGCCACTATAAGGTGGTGCATAACTGGCTGGATAACTGTTCTCAGAGAGTAGTTGTTAACGGTTCGCAGTCACGCTGGAAGGGCATAACAAGCAGGGTTCTGCAGGGATCTGTTTTGGGACCGGTTCTATTCAGTATCTTCATCAGCAATTTCGATATTGGCATAGAGAGTATGCTTAGTAAGTTTGCAGATGATACCAAGCTAGGAGGGGTTGGAACTGCTTTGAAGGATAGACTCATAATTCAAAATGATCTGGACAAACTGGCGAAATAGTCTGCGGTAAATAGGATGAAGTTTAATAAGGACAAATGCAAACCACTTCACTTAGGAAGAAACAATCAGCTTCATACATATAGAATGGGAAGCGACTGTTTAGGAAGGAGTACAGTGGAAAGGGATTTAGGGGTCATAGTGGACCACATACTAAATATGAGTCAACAGTGTGATGCTGTTGCAAAAAAAGCAAACATGATTCTGGGATGCATTAACAGGAGTGCTGTGAACAAGACAGGAGAAGTCATTCTCACGCTCTGCTCTGCACTGGTTAGGCCTCAGCTGGAGTATTGTGTCCAGTTCTGGGCACCACATTTCAAGAAAGATGTGGAGAAATTGGAGAAGGTCCAGAGAAGAACAAGAATGATTAAAGGTCTACAGAACATGAGCTATTAGGGAAGACTGAGAGAACATTGCTGACATTTCTGTTGGTTTGGATTACACTAGATAGGTTGGGGGGCCGTGGCTAATTGCAGGGACAAAAAGGGGGGCCCAACCTAAAAGGTTTTTTTCAGCTACGCTCTATGGGATAGCTGCCCAGTGTGCAGCACTCTGAATGCTGTTGCAAGTGCTGCAAGTGTGGTCACGCTGCGGTGCTGACAGCTGACAGCGTTGGACACGCAACAGTGGTGTCACTATTGAGCTCTGTGAGCAGCACTGTAACTGACAGCACTTTCCATCTGCCAGTGTAGAAAAAGCCGCAGAGACAGAGCCTGAAGAAACTGAAGCAGAAGCCTGAAAAAATTCTATCTTGTGACCCTGAGAAAAACCTAAAGAGAGGTTCTGGGTTGGGTGGGGCTGGCTTAGGCCTGTTAGCCAAGAAATGGCTTCTTTCACCTTTGGTTCCTGCTGCATTTGCAGAACCAAGTCTTTATGCATTCTTCTAAATGAACAAGACCACAGCAAAGAAAATGCCAGACTCCATCATCAAGTTCTGCTCCCCACTAGAACAACCCCAGGCTCCTGAATTTTGCCTAGCCACCTGGGTCAAAAACAGTTAAGAACCTAAATAGAATATCACAGACTAACAAAGATACAAAGAGCCCTCTCATCGCTGCAACTTGTCCCCTTTCTACCACCTCTGTCAGGGAATCTGGCCTTCAGGGAGGGGGCTTGCCCAACTGGTGATGTGCCAAGAGAAGGGCTTTACGCCACACTCTGCAGTGTGACTGCTCCCTGTGGCTGTCTGGGAGAGGAGCATCCTCCTGTACCATGTAGGGTCTAGTCAGAAGGGCAACCCTTGTGTTCTCCAGAATGCAGGAAATACCCTGTCTGTGATATTCCAAAGGGGATGGGGAGAAGCTGGACTTTGGCCTTGGCAGCAGAGCTAAGTTACTGTGAATGGAGAAAATGCTGCCAACTTTAAAGGAGAGGGTGCAATGGGTGGACTCCCACTGCCTCTCAGCTATCTCTAGGCAGCACACCAAGGAAGCTAGGAACATGCAAGTATATAAATGACAAAACTAAGGCCTGGTCTATACTAAGGAACAAAGTGGATCCCAGATACACAGTTCTAGCTACGCCATTAGTGTAGCTAGAATCGGCATATCTGAATGGACTTTCTGCCCTAGTATAGATCGGGGCTCGTCTGGCTTGCACCGATGTCCCTTACTCCATGCAATAACATGCAGTACCATGGTTGTTGGCCGAGCCCAGCGAGATTGATTTTGCCACCGCATCTTCACAGCCACGCAAAATCGAACTCTGAAAGATCAGTCGTGGCATGTCTAACACCAGGTAAGTATAGACATACCTTAGGTCTCTCTGACTGGCTGGTCACTGTTGAGCTCTGTGATTTTGGTTCCATATTTCATAGGAACCTTTTCCAGAATGCTTTGCTGGTCACATGTCCTTTAAATCTGGGAGAGAAAAGCATGTGCTGCCTTAAGGTGGCTATTTTTCACATGACTGCCAGTCGTAGCTAACCCCCACCTCTTTCCCTTTCCCTGGAATATTTAGCTTCTATTATGCTTCCTTTTCTCTCTTTCTCTCTCTTTCTGTCTCTCTTTCTCACTCTTTCTCAGTGCTGAGAAGTGGTATGTCCAAGGAAGAACTTGTTTCTTTTTCAATTTTATCTGACATCACAGTTCCATATGTCAAAGGAAAATTACCATTTTTATTACTCTAGCTATATAGGTTAGTGGGTAATGTCTGACACTAACAAATTCTCACCCAACTAGACAACAAAACATATTAATATATATTCTCACTCCTTAATAATACATTTGGTACCCATGTATTCCAGTTCTATCATGGGATCATATTTGTGCTACCATTTGTTCTGTTAGCTTTTTAATCATATAAATGTAACCCTTCTGCCAGAAGGAGTCAGCAACAACCAGGGCCAGGTTCAATATCTAGGGGTTCCTTTTCATCCATCTCACATAGAACTGGCTCAAGTTCCCACCCAGTAGCCTGGGAAATTCACACACGCCTGGGCGCCTCGCAGAGGCAATGCTTCCCCTCTCTTAAGCACAGAGTCTGACTGTAGAAAAGAAACTTTTAATGAACGAGGTGGAGAAATCTTATGGCATAAGCTTGGGAAAATACCACACCCAGAGTTCATAACTAACTCTCAAGTAAATGTCCCAGCTCAAATGGATTGAGCAGTGTCCTTTGCCTTTCAGGCTCGCCTGTCCGCACACCCAAACTTTCTCTATACCCCACTTCATATGCGCCACTTACAACTCTGTCCAATCCATGCAGGTCCTGACACATCACCCTGATGCATTCCCTCACTGAGCCTGAGGCAATGCCACCTTAGTGTTGGTTCGGCATCCTGCTTGCTCCTGCCAACTGCCCCACCAGTTGCCTGCCAGTCACCCATGCCAGCTGCCTGCCTGCTCCTGCCAACCACCTGCTGCTTTTCCTACCAGCCACCCAGCGCTCCTGCCAGCCACCTGCTGCTTCTCCTACTGGCTGCCTGGCACTCCTGCCAGCTGCCCACTCCTGCAGCCACCGGGCCACTGTGCTCTTTGCCTGCTGTGATTCCAGGTCTCTGTGGTTTCAGCTCAGGGCCTAGCCACAGCATCTCAGTATCCACCAAGGTGGATTCTCACAAAATAACTGTCAACCCCAGCTTTAGCCCTATATTTTGGGGAGACAGAGTAGGAAACCAGTCTTACAGCTGTCTAGCCAAAAAGCTCCCAGCTAGCTCAACCACTGCCCCTCCTCACCTCTGCCTCAGTAGTGGTAGCAGGCATCCTTCAGTCTGCATAGACTACGGATCGTGCCCTTTATAGTTTCAATTGAGGACTTCATTTACAGCGTCTACTGTGACTATGAAGACCCAAACGAGAGTGACTGTCCTTGCTGCATCTCTTGCAGATGTGGTGGGTGTCTGGCAAGTCCTTATTGTGCTTTCTGTGTGCTCGCTTCTCCTCTGCTAGCTGTCTGATCCTCATCTTGCCCTTCTGAAGGCCCTTGTGTAACCACTGCCTCCATCTGCTGCGGTTGTCTGCTAGTTCTTCTCAGTTGTCCAGCTCGATGTCTACCTCTCTGAGGTCTCTGTTGCAGACATCTTTGTAGCGCGACTCGAGGCGTCCGGGAGGTCTTTTGCCAGAGGCTAGCTCACCATACAGGATGTCTTTTGGAATCCTTCCATCATTCATCCTGTGGACGTGGCAAGCCAGCGGAGCCAACGCTGCCTGAGGAGGGTGTGCATGGTTGGGGTTCCAGCTTGCTCGAGGACGGCGGTGTTGGTCGCTCTGTCCTTCCATGATATTCCAAGGATGCGCCTGAGGCAGCTCAAGTGGAAGATGTTCAGCCTCTTTTCCTGGCGGGCATACAGGGTCCAAGTCTTGCTGCCATAAAGGAGGGTGCTGAGGATGCAGGCTCTGTAGACTTGCATTTTGGTGTGAGTGTACAGCTTGTTGTTATTCCACACTCTCTTGCTGAATCTGGACAGAGTTGTGGCCGCTTTTCCGATCCTCCTATTTAGCTCAGTGTCCAACGACAGGGTGTCAGTGATGGTGGACCCAAGGTAAACAAACTCATAGACAACCTCTAACATATAGTTGTCAATGCTCTGCCTCACAATGCTCAGATATGGGTAGCCCTGTGCAATCCATATCTTACACAGCAACAATGACTGCCCTGTCCCCCACAACTTCAAGCATTGGTGAGACTCCACAATTCTTACACTGGGTGATAGCATAAATTGTGACTTTACAACAACATGTCATATACAATAGACGCAATAGACGAAATGTCATTGCTTCTCTTCGTCATTGCTTCTCCTGTTACCCATCAGGCTTTGTTTATAAGGAATTACATATGCACCTCTTTGCATTTTCATGCAAATGATTTCTAAAGGACACATTCCCCAAATCCTTCCACAGCACTGAGCTCCTTCTGGCAATTCCTTACATCTCCAATAGAAAAGTAACAGATAGGAAGCCGTGCTAGTCTATACACTGTCAAAACAAAAAACAGTCAAGTAGCACTTTAAAGACTAGCAAAATAGTTTATTAGGTGATGAGCTTTCATGGGACAGACCCACTTCTTCAGACCAGAGCCAGACCAGAACAGACTCAATACTTAAGGCACAGAGAACCAAAAACAGTAAGCAAGGAGGACAAATCAGAAAAAGATAATCAAGGTGAGCAAATCAGAGAGTGGATGGGTGGGGGGAAGGTCAAGGATTAGATTGAGCCACGTATGCAATCCGCTGGGATGCAATCTGCATACTTGGCTCAATCTAATTCTTGACCTTCCCCCCCACCCCTCCACTCTCCAATTTGCTCACCTTGATTATCTTTTTCTGATTTGTCCTCCTTGCTTACTGTTTTTGGTTCTCTGTGCCTTAAATATTGAGTCTGTTCTGGTCTGGCTATGGTCTGAAGAAGTGGGTCTGCCCCACGAAAGCTCACCTAATAAATTATTTTGCTAGTCTTTAAAGTGCTACTTGACTGCTTTTTGCTCCAATAGAAAATAATTCATTTCTGAGGATTCTTTGTTTACTGATACTGCTGTTACAGGCAGAGAGACAGTGCTTATTTTGTGCTGGGCCTAGCAAGCCCTGGAACCTCCAGGCTTGGCAGTCCACAGTCCCAGCATCTTTGGGCTTGCCGCATCTATTGTGAAAGAAAAAATTGCTTAAGCCCCTGGTCTGCCTGAGGTGTCATCTGCAGCGGCCTCATATGGGGGTTAGTTTTTAGTTTCTCAGCTGAAATTGCTGATGGCGTGATGTGAGTGCAGGTAGACAGAGATGAGACTACCAACTTGTTTCATTATAGTCCAAACAAATCTCCATCAACTGACAGCTTTTAATCACTACCAGCCTTGGACCTAATCCAAAGTAGTGACGTAAAGATGAAAGCTTCTATATCCCAGTATAAATCCTCTAAGCCATTCAAGTCCCTCTAAAACTCTGATGGTTTGTTAGCTGAAGACTTTTAGCCTGGATATATAGCCTGGGTGGCATAAAATGATTTTGTAAAGTCCTCTGATATCCTTTTTAATGTGAATGCTTCATATATTTTTTCATACCTCACATACAATTATTGTTATATGTTCATCTGCACATCTGTCCTGTACGAGAACAATAGCTGTTTCATATCATTTGTTTTATTCAGCAAGTTGACTTATTTAATTCATTTACTAGTCTTAATGAGGGTGAGCAGTTACTGCAGACAGTAGTATTTATAAATGACAGTTTTATGTTGCCTGGATTTACTCACTTGTATGGGCTTAGATTCTTACAGGAAAACAAACAATAAAATATTTCTAAAACATCCAAAGCTACCTTGCTTACATTTTTAGTGAAACTGATAATGGGGCATGGAAGGAGTTTTTTAGTTTTTGTTTGTTTGCAATACCCTCTTGGAGGCTGGCCACTTAGCATGGTTCTTCTCACCAGTGCAAATCTCTTCTGTTAGGTCAACTTTGGCTCCTTCTTCCAAGCACCTAGATTCAGCGAAGCAGAAGCAAAACATGGCCCTGTTTCACTTCTTTTTTTAAAATCAGTAGTACTTTTATATCCCTGAAAATAGAGTTCTGAATCTGCAAAGTATTTAGGGACACCCATATGTCCCATTAACTGAAAGTTAAGCATGTGTGTAAGTGTTTTGCTAAATCAGGATCACAGAGCCTGCAAATCCCTCTGATTTTATGTATCATCTCTCACTATATGGCCAAGAGTTTATTTACCAAGTGCTGCTTCTAGTAGATCAATGGCTGTGGAGCAGCAAGGAACTGAAAATGGTGGGTGAACTCTTGGCCCCATTGAAGTCAATAGGAGCTTTGGCCATTGAGTTCAATAGGCTCAGGATTTCAATCAGGTAGGTCACATAAAAAAATGTATTAGTGACCACGCGATGGATTGAAAATATAAATTGTGGTTGCATTCAGGAGCTCTGCTCCTTCAAACTGCTCTGTTGTGGTCCATGCCAAGTGGAGTCCTACGACAGCCAAAGAGCTCAGTGCAGGTGCAGGAGTCCATCCAAATGAAGCACCTCACAGAAGCAGAGCACTTCTCTCATCTCTGTAAGAGATCTAATCAATATCCTCCATATGAACGCCACAGACTTTGACTCCCGATGAGAACTTGGCAGCCCAGGCTTGTTGCTCACTTTGTGCTTTTACCTTGCGAATCAAAGAGGGTGCATGTGATCTGTATCAGGAATTCATATGAAAATATTTTTAAAATCACAAAAATAAAACTTTTAAAAGATATTAGCTCTCACAGCATTCTCTCCACCCAATTATGATGAATTCAGTTAAGGACAGTACTGGACTATCCCCTTAAGTTATGCTTGTAAATACAGTAGACCCTCAACTTCAGTGGAGGTTGTGTTCCTGTGCTACCTTGCATAAGTCACATTTCCTGTTACTCAGGAAAGCCAGGAAACTGACCAGCACAGCCGTGTTGGACAGTTTCCTGTCAACTGTGAGCAGCATGGCGCTGGGAGCCAGGTTCCAACTCCCTGCCACTCAGAGGAGTGGGGAAACTGACCAGTGGTGCTGCCCTGATCAGTTTCCCCTATCCTGTCAGTGCAGCAGCCAGAGCCTGATTCTTGGCTGCCACCACTGACAGGAGCAGCTACTGCCTGTGACAGGAGGGGGAAAACCACTCCTGTCAGAAAGGGCAGCTTGACTCTTGCCCCCTGACAGGAGTGGGAGGCTGCCACCCTGACAGGAGCGGGGAAACTGCTCCTGTCAGGGGCAGCAGCCACTCCTGACAGTGGTGGTGGTTGAGAGTCAGGCTCTGGCTGCCATCACTGACAGGAGCACGGAAACTGACCAGTGCAGCAGCCCTGTTCAGTTTCCCCACTTCTGTGAGTGGTAGGGAGCCAGCGCCTGGCTCCCGGCAGCCTGCCACTCACAGGAGCTGGGAAACTGACCAGGGCTGCTGCACTGGTCAGTTTCCTGGCTCCCCTGAGTGGCAGGAAGCCTAGAGCCAGGCGCCAGCTCCCCACCACTCAAAGTTGCGTTAACCCAAGATTCGCTCTACTTGAATGTGCATTTCTCGGGGTTCTACTGTATTCCCATTCACTGTTTACTACAAAAAATAATAGCTGCTAAACAGTATTCTGGCATCTGCTTCTTTTGAATGTAGTCAACATAATGTTTCATTCTTTGTAGAGGACGTAGTTGGTTTAATTCCCTGCTATGATGATCAGAAGAGTTAAAAACTCTTACCTTATATTGGCTGATGCAGGAAGATGTAATTTTGGTTTATGTGTAAGAATCATAAATATAATTAAACACATTAATAGAGACATTTGGCTACATTTGCAGCTATGTGTAATCTTATTAATGGCACTAAGTCAAATTCCAAACAGAAAGTTAGGGACAGCTCTTCATTTAATTTACAAGCGTCTTCTCACTAAGGGTCCAATTCTATAATATGCAGAGCACCTGGAATTCCCACAGGATTTAGTGAGAATGATGGTATTCAGCACTGCAAGATGGGTTCAGCACCTTGAAGAATTGAACCCTGACTTTTGTGAGCTAAAGAGTCATGAATATTTTATGTTAACCAAAAACAAATTTCAGTAGGCATTAGACATGCTCATTTAATGCATTCTAATGGCAATACATTTATGAGCTATTTATTAGTATTAAAACAATTAAAACAACTAGAATGAGTGCTGGATATGAAAATTGAAAAACAAATCTTAAGGACCCTGTAAAACTCTCTGAAGCATCCTGGTTCTTGATATCTTTAGCCAGAAAATTATTTCAGTGGGGAAATTAAAGTGGTATAACATGCAAATGTATCATACAGAACATTTTTAGCTTAATTTGTTTATGGTACACTAATAACAGAAATTCTAATGTAAGGCAATGAGGAGGCCAGATGATGAATGGAACCTAAGATGCAACTGTATATGCATTTATTAGACCTGACTGAAGCCATCAAGTCTGGATTTTGCTACAGTTAATATATGAAGTTCTAATTCAGATCCTTTGCTGGTATTTGCTTTTAAAATGTCACAGTACCCACCAAGGGCTGATGAGATGATGCTGATGTTACCATTGCACCAGCAGCAGATAGACATAGACTTTGAGGATGATTGCAACACATACAGGCATACCTGAGCTAGCTTTGATTGAGTCCGCTTGCTGAAAACAGGGTAGATGCCCTAAGGGTCTGGGCAAGACTGTACTCCAGCAGCCAGTTTTGTTGACATCCATGCTGCTGTAGCTACACTACTATTTTTTAGCAAGCTGACTTAATGAAATCTGTCCTGGGTATACCTACACGTTGTGCAATCACACCTCCGGACTGCAATGCAGGCATACCCTGAGGATAAAAGGCCAGATCTCTAGCTGGGGTAATGTGAAGTAAGTGAAGATATGCTGATTTACACCTGCTAAATGCCTTAGTTCAAAGAGGGCATCTATAAGTACCAACCAAAAATACTGAACAGGAGAGAAAGCTGCTAAAAGGTCTAATCCAGGGGTCTGCATCCTGCAGCTCTAGAACGGCACGTGGCTCTTTAAGGACTTCTTTGTGGCTCCCAACACTGTAACCACAAAGTGAAACAAAAAAACTCCTGATTATGTTGAATAAATGGTGAACGTCTAAAAACCCAAAAATGAACAACTCATATCTAAATAGCAAACAATACACGATCTCGAAACGTTGCATAACTCCCCCTAGCATCCTGCAGGGAGAGAGAAGGTTCAGGAGTGTAAGTCAGGAAGACAGCAGTACAAACACACATAAAGTGTGTGGAAATAGAATACGTAAAAAATTTGTGAACATCCTGCAGTAAACGTATCACATTACAAATCACTGTGTGCGCTGTTCTTAAAATAGGGGTTACAAAAATATGGTTTGATGTTATTTATTAAGGACCATCTTAGTTTGCCGGTCTTGAATTTTTGAGTTTGTTACCAAATTGGAAAAAAATGGCTCTTCTTGTTATTTTGCTTGCCGATCTCTGGTCTAATATATTCCCTTTGAACATTAGCAATATCGTTTCCTTACAAATGGTTTATCTGAAACTCCCTAAACCAGTAAGATAACATTGAACCAAAGTTAAAATATATTAATAGGAAATATTATGATATATACATGGGAAATGCCACTACCCCCTTGACTTTCAACTGAGCTGAGGAAGAATCAGTTTTCTCAGCTTTCTAACTCCCCTCTAGTAAGATTAGCTGGTCAGGATTGTAGAATAAATATGTAGTCTTGTTATTAGCAATCTGACATTTACAGTGTGATTTCTTCATGAATTTAAAATGAGGAATGAAAGTTAAAAACCTTTTCCTCTGACAAAAACAGTTATTCCTCTGCTTGGGAAGACTAATACTCTCTGCTCCTGAAAAAGAATACCTGGATGTTGTCAGACCAGTTTACACATCCATTTCCAATCAGTAACAAAAAATTAATGCTGAAGAGCTTTCTTTTTGTACCATCAATAAAAATAGTGCAACCTTTCTATAAGTGTGGGCAGTAGTGAGAATACTTTGGATTGGTATAAAAGATACTTTTGCTTTAGGAGGAAATGTCAAAACCTCTTCTACACATGATTTTTCAAATGTCAGAGCATACATAACAAGATGTCTCGGAGGTAATCAAAGAGACAGTTTTAAAAATGGTTCGTTTTTCAAACCAGAAATACAGTGATTATTTCAATACTTCGCTGTTCCCTCTCCTAAAAGATAAAATTAACCTTTACCCAGTGGGCCTGCATAAAGGCTATGCTGCCCTTATGTCTCACTTTAGCTTAATTTTGAGGTCTTTGTGACCCCCTCTGCCCTGCACAAGTGATTTGAAATAATTTTCCCATCTTATGCTAACAAAAGGAGCAGGTTACAGAAATTCAACATCCCTGAGAGAGCGGAAAGCAGTGTAAAGGGAAACTCTCTTGTAAATATCAGATCAAATTCTCTGCGGATACTAATCTATTGAAGTCAGTGGAGTCTTGCCAAGCAGGAGTTTATCGCATTACCTCAAAAACGGATGGATTAATCATTCATCTTGGAGAGCATCTATCATCACAATATGACATCAGAAATATTTTTGTAGAAGGGGGTGTTTCCCATGTTCCCCATGTTAAATTTGAATTTTCTTGAATATTTTCCTGACATTAAAAAAAAATGATATTGCCTATTTCAGTTCATTTTCCAATCAGCAGAACAGCAAATTCAGTAACAAAATCAGAACATATTTTATATCAAGTTTTCATTTTATTTAATCAATTTAGTGATGTTTTGATGAAAGCCGCACTCAATACTGGAAAATTCCAAGCCCAGGCGACAGAGGATTAATATTAATGTATTTAGACTGTTGTTATTTGCCAGTGTTTAGGAACAGCCTGAGATTTAGCTGTCTGTTTAGATTAATCATTAGTGGCAGCTGCTGGAAACACCAGATTGAGCATAAGCTGCCAATCACTTCTGGGAGTAACATACTTGTAAACAAGGTCTTCAGGAAGCCATGAAATATCTTAGGTCACCAGCTACAGAAAAAAACAAGAAGTCCTGTGGCACCTTATAAATTAACAGAAATTTTGGAGCATAAGCTTTCTTAGGCAAAGATCCACATTGTCAGCTTCAGAAAAGCCTTTTTGGTTTTAACAATGCAAGAACCCAGTATAAGAAGTCCAAATTCTACTGGAGAATTCTTGTCTGTAGCACTGGCTAAACCAATGTTGAAATAGTCCTCAAGAAGTGCCTTTATTAACAGCAGTGTCCTGTCTCTGTTTGAGCATCCTGGAGGGGAACCTAAGGTGAACTAGCAGAAGAACATTAGGGCATCTGTATGGGAAACCAGTGATATTAGTTTAAAAAAATCTCACTTCCAGCCTTTGAGCTGTTGCACTGATAGGTGACTCCAGCATCATAGCCAATGAGTCAGTGAAATAAGGAAAAACATCTTTCAGACACAGCATCGAAAAAAGTTCCCCATTTTTGGTAGGATACTAAACACCTCAGGTTGTTCCCTCTGTCTCTGTAGATGGAGGGATTGAAAACCTGGCAGGTTCCTAGTTTCGGGAAAGGAATCAGGTAACTACTACTCCCTTTGCATTCTTCCACCTCTCCTTCCTACGAACATGGTTGAAGCACCTCTGAGGAAGTTCCACAGGTCTGGGTTCTCTGGGAGTGGAGGCTGTGGTGGGAAGGAGCACAGCAGGGGACTCACTAGTTTCCACAGCATTGTCCTCAGCTGACTCTAAAGATTTCCAGCTGGAAATATGAGCTGCAGTTAATACTGCTTGACACAGAATTAATTCTCAGTCTCCTGTGTAGCTACTACAACACAGCCACAGGGGAACACTGCCAATGACAGCTCAGCTCCCGGGGGCAGGGAGCGGGGCTATGTTGACTCTAAAGCTAGAATAGCAGCATGGAAGACATCCCCTTTGTGAGCCTGCGGTGGGGTTCCCAATTAGGGGTGCCAACCCTCTAGGGTTGGCCTGGAAACTCTAATTAAGATTACGTCATGAGATGAAATCTCCAGGAATGTGGCCAGTCAAAATTGGCAACCCTAGCTCCCGTCCTCCCGAAGGGGCTGACTCCATGACCTAAAGCACCCTTAAGCTTGGTCTATACTAGGAGATTAGGTCAAATTTAGGTGACTTCAGACAAATTCCTAAGGAATCAGTCCACCCTACAGGATTCATTACATAAACTTTAGGGGCTCCAAAGGTCAACTTTTGTACTCCTGCTTTTCACAATGAGTAACACCAAATTCAACCTTGCGTGGTCAACCCTAGGGTAGTGAAGATGGAGCATTGTGAAATTCAACATTCATGGTTTCCTGGACATGTCATACTGTGCCCCCATGTGACCACTCTGGCCATCACGTTCAGCTCTGCTGCTCTCCAGGGCTGTGTCTACACGTGCCCCAAACTTCGAAATGGCCATGCAAATGGCCATTTCGAAGTTTACTAATGAAGCGCTGAAATGCATATTCAGCGCTTCATTAGCATGCGGGCAGCAGCGGCGCTTCGAAATTGACGCGCCTTGCTGCCGCGCGGCGCGTCCAGACGGGGCTCCTTTTCGAAAGGGCCCTGCCTACTTCGAAGTCCCCTTAAAATAAGTTTACTAATTTAAAATTTAAGTTTACTAATTTAAAATAAGGGGACTTCGAAGTAGGCGGGGCCCTTTCAAAAAGGAGCCCCGTCTGGACGCACCGCGCGGCAGCAAGGCGCGTCAATTTCGAAGCGCCGCTGCCGCCCGCATGCTAATGAAGCGCTGAATATGCATTTCAGCGCTTCATTAGTAAACTTCGAAATGGCCATTTGCATGGCCATTTCGAAGTTTGAGGCACGTGTAGACACAGCCCAGGTGTGCAGGAAACAGCTCAGGAAAATTTGAATTTCATTTTCTGTTTGGCCAGCATGGCGAGTGGCACAGGCAGGACACTTCGGCAGCACACCTGGCCATGAATTCCCAGGGTCACAGATGAGCTCCAGCACAGAGTGTTCAGGAGATCCAGGACCTCACTGCTGTGGGGGAGGAGATGAATCTGTGCTAGGAAAAGTACGAAGCAGCAAAAGAAATGCAAACGTATATGCCAAAAATCTCACAGGGCATGGAGGAAAAAGGATAAACCAGGGATCCCCAGCAGTGCCATGTGAAAATAAAGTTGCTCAGGCAGATGTACCATAAAACAAAGGAAGCAGACAGATGTTCTGGGTCATCACTGCAAACATGCCGCTTCTATGAGCAGCTGCCTAGGATTCTATGGGTGGGGACCCAACCACTATCCCCAAACAGTCAGTGGATACCTCCAAAGGGATTTGTCAGAAAGATTCTGGCAACCGCAAGGAGGACATGGTAGAGGAGGAAGAGGAGGACAACAATGGTCAGCCAGCTAATGGAACAGCTGATCTCACCAACAGCCAGGAACTTTTTGTAATGCTAGATCTCATCCCCTCCTCTCAGGACGTTCCACAGCAGGACCCTGGTGGTGGGGAGGGTGCCTCTGGTGAGTGCTCATTTTTAATCTTGCTACAAGTGGGCTAAGTCAATTGAGTGTGATCTGTGGTGACCGCTGTGTCTACACAGCCTGGCGCCCCCAGAATAACTTGCTAATGTGTCTGGGGAAGGAGCGCCAATCCTCCTTGCATATCTCCATGAAGTTCTCAGGCAGGTACTCTTTAACTCTCCTCACGAGGTTTTTGGGGAGGCCTGTGAAGTTCTGACCTCCTTGACAGGACGTCTTTCTACGCCAAGCCACCAGTAGGTAAGCTGATGTCGTGGCACCACAGAGCAGTGCAGCATCGCGACCAGCCTTGTGCACGCATTCAGTCAGCATACATTCCTTATCAAAGTTTGTTGGTCTAAGGAGATGAATATCTCTTTTTGCAACCTAGAAGAAGCAGGGGAAGGAGCACTGAGCTACCATATGATAGCACAAACTGCTCCACTATGCCTGATCCACCACCCCGCTACCCTCCCTGAGCTGCTGGGGAAAAGGAAATTTTCACTGTCCCAGCCAAGGGGCCAGGAGAGAGGAGACTACACAGTGATGAGGAGAGGCAAGCAAATGCAGTGACCACCACTTCCACCACCCTTAGCCCCTTCCCCTGATCCACATACAGCATGCAAAGCTATAGAAACTGCTTTTGCGATCACAGGCTTGAAAGCATGCCCTAACCTTTGCCTTACCGTGGCTGGAAGCAAGCCATGTCAAGCCCGTCTTTGCACGGAATACTTCCCTATTGTCTTCCACAGAGGTTCATTCATGAGATTCCTTTGTGTGTTGTTCAGCTTATGTAAAGTAAATGTATCTCCTTAATTTCCGACCTTCACTCATGTGTTGTTGCAGTGTGCTCAACAGCAGGCTCTTTGACCATCACTTGTCCCCCCACTGTGGCCCCCAGTTGTTAGACTGGCACAGATCTGCAGGAGAAAACCAACACAGGAAGATATGTTCATGTACCACATGGAAGCTGCCTGCATGGAAAGGGCACAGTTACGTACATGGAAGAGAACCACTCTGGAGGAGAGGTGAGGTGATCAGGAAGGAAGGAGAGAGGATTGTGAGGCAAGGAGAGCCCTCAGACAGCATGAATTAGAGACCCAGAAGGAAATGTTGCCGCTGATGAGGCAGCAAAGAGAGCTCATGTGGTGCCTGGTACAGGAGCAAAGAGCCCCACTACAGCCCATGATGAACCACATGCCTTCCTCACCATGTTGCCTAACCTCCCCTCTCCTTGCACCCCAGAATGTGTGTGTGGGGGCGGGGGGAGAGTCAAGGGCAGCCTTGCATTCCACTCCCAGGGACACTTCTGAGAGCAGGAGGCTGACATTCCCTCTCCTGTGACGGCAAAATGCCCTTGCTTACCCACCCCCAAAGCCCCTGCCATGAACTCCTTTAGTGCCCCTGAATAAAAACAATTAAGCTCACAAAACCATTGTCTTTGTTACTTGTGTTGCATGAGGGTGGGAGACGTGATTTACAGGCCTTACATATCACTGTCCGGTCATTTATAAAGCTGTTTGCCAAAGCCTCCCTGATGAGTAGTGCCCCTCGCTGCGTGCTCCTCAGTGCGCTGGTGTCTGGCTGTAGTACTCAGGAGCCATCAGTACCATCAGTCCTGGAGAGGGGGAGAGGTGATGGCAGTGTGGCGATGACAAGAAGAACTCATAAAACGTTGCATCCATCTCTTTATGTGTTTCAGTCTAATAGCTCTTGTCCTGTCCCACTGCCCCGGGACACTGTATGACCAGTCATCAGCTAACAGCAGATGGGACTTTGGTCTTCTCTTGGTGGGGACTCTTTCTCTTTCTTGGGTGGGTTCTTTTGCAGGGCTCAGCTCCTACTATTCTCTGACCATCAAGGTGCTGCTGGCACCTGGTTGTCCAGACAGGCTGGCTTCAGGGACTCATTCCATTATACACACACACACACACATTCATGCTTCTAAATGAAAGGAGAGACACACCTAACTTCCTGAGAGCCAGGACTTCTTACAGACTTACGGTATCTATGAACAATTTCTTACTAACTTATAATACTTAACATAGAGCTAGCAGCTGAAACAAAACAGAGCTCATGAAATTAAATGCAACTATCCAGAACGAAGTTACATGTACAAAACAAAGCTACTGTGAAAGGCTTATGGAAAGTTACAGGACTTAAAATCAGTGATCACTCAAAGTCACAAAACTTACATCTGAACTGAGTGACAGTTTTATACGACAAGTTGTATCCACCCCAGTGGGCTGCTCCAATTGCTTGGGATCACTGGAATGCAGTAGTGATCAGAACACACCCATTTCCCCCATCGGATAAGACTTCTATGCTAAAAATGGTTACACTGACTCTGCCACTCCGAAATCTCCCTCCCATAAAAGGGTTCCTCAGGAGGACGATTAAGCAGTTGTTATGGTCCTTAGTGCTGCCAGAGATTTTCAAAGGGACTGTATATAGCAAGCCAAGCATCTGGTTCTATACTTGTATTTCATGTACATTTAATTCTTTAGAACTGTCTGAGACTACATTTGATGACAAAGGGGCTCTGCAGATACTGAAGATTCTGTGCCACTGATCCAAATATATGAAATGGGTAATGATTTATGCTGTAAATATGAAACAAAGTTCATGGTTGCAATTCAAATGGGTTATGTTTGTCATCTTAGATTAAACAGCCTTTTACCCTAACTCTTCTAATTTTTGCTAAAATCCTTCAACCTCTGTGCTCCTCTAGGCTTGTTTTATGCACTCTGACAGGCTCCCTGTGATGCTTTTTCAGGGCATCAGGAACTGTAAGTCACTCTATCACCCTTGTGCCTTAGCAAATGAAGAAATTGTTGGTGCTACCCTGCATGACAGCTCCCTGCCACCCTTGTTTGTTAGCCAGACAAACTCCTCAGGACTCTGACAGTCCTAACTTTGCCTTGGTGTATTTCAGTTCCTGAAGTCTCCAGATGCATCTCCCTGCACCATCCAGCCTCTTTCCAGAGGTATCAAGCCCACTTCGTTTACTATGTATATGGCTACATCTATACTAGAGAGTTTTGTCGACAAAACGATTTTGTTGACAAAACTCCGGGAACATCTACACACAAAATGTGTTTTGTTGACAGAAACTGTCGACAGAAATGCCATGTAGCTGCTCGGGTGGGGAAGGGGGAGCCTTTTGTCAACAGAGCGGGTCAAAAGATTGACCTGCTTTTGTGTGTTGACGTAATCTGTTGACAGAAGTTTTTTTGGAACATCTCTTCTGACAGTAACTTCTATAGACAGATGCTTCTAATGTAGATGTAACCTTTGACAGAGTTTGTCTGTCTGTCTGTTCAAGAACTCCTCCTAAACAATAAGAGCTAGGACCATCTAATTCCGTATAGTTTCCTCTTGTCATAAATTAAAGCAAGGTGAGGGCTTGGTTTTGCCAGGAAAATGGGATGTGCCTGGAATGGGACTGCAGCTCAGAAAACCACACTGAAAAGAGAGAGAATCACCAAGCAGATGAGAGGGGCTGGCTGGGGGCGCACACGGCTGTATGAGACTGGCCCAGCCCTAAGCTCCACCCAACACCCCTTAGAGTGGGGCGGGGCTTCAGCTCCCTCCCCCTCCACCCTGATTCATACAGAGATATTGCTGGCTGTTCCCCTCTGTCAGGGAGCCAGGGGAAAGTGCACAGTTTGCTGCTTTCCTCACTCTGGCTGGGAAACACAGGGGGCAGATGTCCCTGCACATACCCCAGCCAGGGACAGGCACCCCTCCCCTGCCTGTGCCTGCTGGAGCTGCAGGGGCCATGGAGAAGCACTTCTAATCTGGGCCCCAAGCTGCTTCAGTGGGAGAGGACCGAAGAAGTTCTCTCTCCCCAGGGGAAACCTGCATACAGAACCGCTCGTCCCAGGCTCACCCCAGAGCACAGATTTCAACGAAGCCTGTGCATTGTTATTTTATTTTCTTTAAAAGAAAATGAGGTAAGGACCTGAGCAATACCAGGTAAATCTTCTAGTTCTAATATAACTGCCCGGAGGTGAATGTGCAACAAACCAGAGTCCTGAGTGGTACTAAGGGGAGATAATGGAAAGATAAAATGATTACAAATAAAAGAGGTAGAGTCCCACTTCCTAGTGACTAAATTAAACTGAAACTCAACTCAGCAGGTTACAATCCTCGCCCAAGGCAGTTCTCTCACCTACGGCCACTTGTTTGTGTCACCAGCCCCACAAGGTTGGGCAGTACTAGTGCTTGCCCATTTGACACGTTCATTACACACACTGATAATTAATAAGAGCCCCCCTGGAGCTGCTCAGGCTCCTAAGCAGTTGTTTAGTCTGTTTAGCGTTAGTTCTGGGGTTGGAGAGCCGCGGGGTGTGGTAAGCAGACCGCTGACTTGTTCCTTCAGTGATGGGTAACGAGGTGCCTTTTGCTTCTCCGTATAGTCCCCGAGTTCACCCTCTTGGTTTCTGGGTGCGGACACCATCCTGTTCCCCATCCTCCTGATAACTGGTATTTGCTGCAGAAACAAATCCCCTGCCCATTACCTCTTGGCACCAGCCTGCTTAGTTTACATTGGAGACACAGGCACCAACTTCTGCCCTAGCTGGTAGGGTGTTCAAGCTCCCCCTTCACCTCAGACCCTTCCCCCACTCCATCTCCACCCCCAAATGCCGCCCCTTCCTGCCTCCCCCTCCATCCCTGCGCCTCCCCTTCCCCCAGGCCCACCCATCCCACCCCACCACTTTCCGCTCCCTCCTCCAGGTGGGTTGCACCCTTGCCCTCCCCCATCCCTCTCAAAGCCTCTGAATACTGCAAAATAGCTGTTTTGTGGTGAGTGGGAGGCACTAGGCAGGAATGGGAGGAGTAGGTCAGTAGGGCCACTGGCAGGAGGGAGGTGCTGAGGGCAGGAGGGAAGAGCGGGAGCTTGGCTGCCAGTGGGTGCGGAGCATCAGCTACTTTTTCCCTCTGGGTGCTCCAGCCCTGAAAATCCCACAGACCTGGTGCCTATGATTCCTTTTTCTAGGAATATTCAGCTCTGCCCAATTAACTGCCCTATTTTCAGCTCACACACCATCTATTCTTACACACACAGTGATAGTAATGACCGGGCTGTCATCAGCTTCGTTTGCTGCATCATACAACAAGCTCTAAAGACAAACACAATGTCAGCAACGGGTTAGGTGTAGTGAGCGTGGCAGGTCTGACAGTAGTCACAGAACACTGTGCACTCCATCAGTTGGCACTGAGGGGCTGTCAGGGTAACACTTTCCAAACTGCTCTTAGTGATATTCCACAGTGGGATTTTTTTCTTACTTTTTCTTCTGCGTGACAGGGAATTTCCCGTATTCACAATTGTTTCAAGGGAGATGGCTGAAACCCTTCTAGGAGAACATGTTGTCTATTTTCTTCAGACAGGAAGAACAGGCTGCCATAATTATACCATAATGCTATTCCTCCATACACAATTGTTATTTTGTTCAGATTCCTTTAGATAAAGTGGAAGTTTCAGAATGGTTGTAAAATTTCCAGTACAATAAGCACGGTGCCAGAAATCTAAATCAAAGTTCTTTTGATGATGAAGATAAAAGTACATGTGCAGCGTAGCTAAATATCGCACACGGAGCATATTAAACGTAGCAATGCATACAGCATCATGATTTCATGTTTGGGAAAATAAATCCCTCATCCTTAACACCAGAGGTATATTTTAATTAGCTGACAAGTAAAGCTTGAGTTTCAAAACATTAAGAGCCCAAGGTCATGTTAAAAATTAGTGTATAATTGCTTGCCTAATTTACACACCAAATTATTATAATCACATATGCAAATTGCTTATTTGCAAGTCTGCTTTGGATATTTTTGCATTTTAACCAAATTGTCATAATCAGATTTATGCATCAGCACCTTTTGGGCCAAGACTAACCATAATTGTTAGCAATAATCCTGAGATAATAAGGCATAATAGTGGACCCCTTATACAATTGTTAGCAATAATCATGAGATACTAGGGCACAATAATGGAACCCTTGTACAATTTAAATAGCACATTTTGAGCAAACGGCAAAATTCTCAGGAAGCAGAATTTCTGACTGCTACATTATGGACTTCAGCTTTATTTGCATGGAGCAAGGGTATCAGAATGACCCTATTTTAAAAATAGAATTGCATCGTGTTTTTAGTGTAATCAGCCATGAGCCATGAATAAGGCCCATCTGTTATACCTACTCCATATGTCTAATTGCTAGTGATTTCTAATTGATATTTAGTTACATTAAATAAACAAAGATGCTAATTCACTAATTCAATCCTATTATAACCAGTGATTTGAGGGGCAGGGTGGATGAGTTGAGGTGGTAGATTTTTGCCAGCGGTTATGTTTATATGTACTAAAATAAACATGTTCAGTACTGAAATTAACAAATCTATCTGCAACACACAGCGGAACAGCATGACAGATATCTAACTTATAGCAAACCTCATTCTGAGTTTCCCATGCTTTGGTGAGCCTGGTGAAAGAACGATGGAGTCAGACTTTTCAGACATATCTTCTAGGAGATAGTGAACAAAAAGTGCCATATAGATCCCGTAAAATACACTGAGCTCAAAAAAAGGATGTGTGGTTTTCCACTGGAACAGTAAAGGTTAATGCTATCCCAAAGCCAGAGAACTTCAGAACTTGTTTAAAACCTAGTCTGAAACCCTGACCCTCTTCATGGCAAATCTCCCATTGTCTTCAATGGAGCCAGAATTTCATTCTTTGAAGGTGCAATTCACTTCCTGAGAGGCATAAAATCCCTCTGTTGTCATAGATTAAGCTCATTGAGAGATGAGGTCATTCAACCCCAGACAAAACAGGATTCTTCATCACTAGAAAGCAAAGGGTCTTACTGCTTGTGCTTAATGAAAGATCATTTGATTTTAAAAATGACCTTATAAGGGCTTGTCCACAGTTGAAATGCCAGAGTGGCACAGCGAAACCACCGTTGCACTTTTGCAGACAATTCCTATGGTGATGGGAGTGGTTCTTTCCTCCGTGTAGCTAACCCAGCTCCTTGAATGGTGGCTAGGTCAACAGAAGAATTCTTCCATTCACCTAGTCTCCCCCAGGGTTAGATTGCTTTAAATACTGCAAAGGGGTATGGATTTTTTATGCCCGTAGTTAACGCAGCTTAATTTTTTTTAATGTAGACTAGGCTGCAGACCCCTATCTCTTGCTCGTTAGAATAAATAACCACTCTATATACACATATATTATCAACAGATGCAATTTTTCAGTGCATCTTTATAAACTGAAAAAGCGAAACACCACAGCTTGTGCTAGAAACAGAGAAGTCTGGAGATCGAGATTTTTTTCCATTTTATTTAGCCACTACTGATTTCCTCAGCTAATCTGCCTCATTATGCAGATGTCATATCACTATAAAATAAAGCTGCACAACATATTTCATCCAAGAGACTTAAGATCTTGTGTTCTGTTGATGTCTGTTTTTGTGTTAATACCTTGTCATCAGGACATTTGAGAAGTGAGTGGGGGTATTTTTACTAGTAAATAGCAACAAAGAGCTTGATGCTGCGAAGTGCTGCGCACCCTTCTTCCCTCCTACTGAGCATGCTGATAATCACATTCAGTACCATTCTGGAAGTGCTCAGTATCTCCCAGAATTAAGCCATGGCTGACAGTGCTCTGTGAATTTGAAATCATTTTTGGTATTGTAGCAACCTTGAAAAGAGGGGAGCGGGGTGGAGGGTGGGGGGGGGGTGTGTTTCGGCCTGAATGTCATCTATTGGCAGTGTGGTATTGTTTTATACGATTTAAATGTAAACCATCCCACACACACATGCACATATATAAGTAGGTCACCAGTTAGGGCATAATCTATGAGGATAATACCAGAAGCAAGCTGAGACACCTAGGACCACTCATGCACAAGCCACCCACAATTGTTCTCCTCTGGCCTAGATGGGAATTCCGAGCCAGCCCTTCCACCCTCCCCGATTCTGGTTTGTCAGGTATAGACCGTAGGTCTCAGATGTATCCCCCAAACCTCTTGTGCTAGCTGCTGAGGATCTTCTCTCTGAAACACCACCTTTGCTGCAACCAGCAATTCAGTGGCGCTGCTAGGAGACAGAAAGCACCTGTCACAGATGACAAAGCACAATCAGGGACAGCCTTCCGAATAAAGAAATGGATCAGATTTGTGGCTCTACAACTAAAGGAGAAAGGAACAGGAAGTTACTAGGTAGGGAAACAATACAAATCCTGCCTTTGTCAAGGGCAGGGCTAAGCAAACTTTTTACATTGGGCCTCACTTTTCATCCCAGCAATTTGCAGCCCCCACCCCAACCTGTCTAATGTCACCCCAAACTGATGGAACATTGATTATGTTCGTATGAAAAAAAAAAAAAGCCTTTCAGCACGCGTAAGAAAGTAAGTCTGTAGAATATAAAAATTTTACGAATCGGTATATAAATGTGAGTACGTGTACATAAAAACAGTGACATATTCCAATATTTTTAATGAGATGGATGAGCCTGAGACCCACCAACCAATCGTGCTGCTCCCCACTTATGAAATTTCATGTGCCCCGGAGGGGACCTGCCCCACCACTTTGTGCACCCCTGGCCTAGGTCATCAATGCCAATTCTGGCTGCCATTCATAGAGCAGGGCCCACAGTCATATTGTTACTGATAATTAGAAGGCTCTTGTTCAGAAACCTGAACTGATGTGCATTTTTATTTTCAGTGAGAGCCCCTAAAACTCATGAAAGATTATTCCAAAAGGGTGGATTATAGTGCGCAAAAATACCACTTAGTGCAGCTAGGCCAAAGCTCAATAAGCCCTGCGTAGAAACCCTACCAAGAAGTGGCAGAACTGCTGCATTGTGTGGGGCAGGCAGCATGGAGTAAAAGCATGTCACTCAAGCAGATTCAGCTGCCTAGCTGGCTGGTTCCATGACAGCCCCATACTCTGGCTATTTTCGGCTGTAACTGATACTTTGACTTCCTCGAAACACATGGTCCCATCCACAGCGCAAAGCTGATCTCAGGGATTGCTCTCCCTCTAGAGAGTTGAACTGCATAAACTGGCCTGGCTGGAAGCCAGAGTACTCAGATTTGGAATGCTTTCAATTTGTTTTTGTTTTAAAGTGTTACGTTCTGTTTGTCTCTTATTTTATACAGATGGCCGTGATCTTCACTTGCAAACCAGCCTTGAAATGTTTCCTTTCTGGATCAGCTCATTGTTACATTTTGCAATTTTGTTTGCACAGCTTTAAGTTTGTTTTTGTTTTTTTTAAATAAATTATACAATTCTGAATGCTAGAATTTTGCTTCCTGGATTATGCCAATCTCTTTGTCTGGTTTGTTGTAAATTATATGTTATTAACGCAAACTGCTATTTTAGGGTTTGTTCAAAACAAGCTAACCAACCCCCCAAAACATGCCTGTGTTAGTCTGTGCCTCCCTAAACCTGTGGGGATAAGATTTTCAAAGGTACCTAAACATTTTCAAAGGGGACTTAAACCCACTTCCTTAAAGTTATTAGGTTCCTAAATACTCTGTTAGGCACCACTGACATTTTCAAACTGCCATTCAGTGGTCACCTAACACCCTAGCACTTATGTTTTCACTAGTCAGCATTTAGCCCCACAAGCCCTGCTTCACACCTATGAAATGGCTCACGGCCTTAGCTCAAACCACAGTAACTTCTGCACAGCCTATGGGTGGAAGGACTTGGGCTAATGCTCTAAAATGAGCTACATAGCCAGCACTTTGAGCTGGCTCCTCAGGCTCTGAAACCTATGAAGTGGGGCATAACTCAGAGCCTGGGATCCAGCCTGAGCAGCAGCTTTGAGATGTTGGCCAGAGTGTGTAAACCCAGGCTGGGAGGCTCACTGCTAGGGGCTTTGTAGACATTACCCACCAAAGGCCCTGAAGCAGGGTTCTCAGACTAGGCAGGGGAACACCTGTCTCACCCGTAGGCATCTCTCCTGTTGAAGCCGTTCCACTGGGGTGGAGGAGAGAAAGAGAAAGTTCATGGGCAGCAGGTAATATAGGCAAGGGAGAGCACTGCCTTCCCAAAACAGCCTATCTAATTCCACCACATGGGGAGAGCTCGGGCTGGCCGGGGAGTGCTGAAGCTGGAGCAGCTGCCCAGCCATCCAGGCAAGGGAGGAGTCATGGCACAGCTGCCCAATTGCCTGGAGAAGGCCAGGGCTGCGGCTGTCCCGGGAAGGCTTGGGTCATAGATATGGCTGTCCAGCCACCCTGGGAAGGCTGGGCCTGGGGCTGGGGCCAGGGCTGCAGTTGGCTGGAGGCCCAGGGAGGCATGGGGATGGGGCTGTCCAGCTTCTCAGGGAGGGCTGGGGCTGTGCCTGTTTGGACACCCAGGAAGAACTGGGGCTGGGCCTGTCTGGCCCTGCAGCCACCAGGCACCATGGCTGGCCAGAAAGGGGTGGGGGCTGCACCTCACTCTGGGACAGGGACTAAGGGGTCAGGGACTGGAGGCAGTAAGCTCGAGTGGGGCCTGGGCTTGGCTCAACAGGGACATGAACAGGGAAGAGGTAGAAGGGGCCACGCTGAGACATGCCTTCCACAGCTGGGTCCTCATCCACCATCCATGAGCAAGTGAGAGATAGAATGATCCTGTAGTCCAATGCTTAGGGCAGCCAGTAGAGGGGCAAGGGACCTTGGGTCCAACCCCACTGTTCCAATCACTCTTTATCCACAGGGGAACTGCTTCAACGGATTATGTTGATTGAGCCTCCTGAGACCTACACCCCAGCTTCAATGCCCTCCTCCCCTGCCGCCCCATCCACTGTGGTCAGGGGAGAGGGAATTGAACCTGGGTCCCACAGCCTTGGTGACTGCTCTAACCACTAGGCTAGAAGTTTTAGGTGGGCAGCCCAAAACCACCACCACTCCTCCAGCCAGATTTCGAATGGGACCTGACTCGGTAGGTGCCCTCTGAGTGCACGGACCATCTCAGCCCCCTCAGGGGAGCTAGACAGCTGTCCACCTCTCTTCCTTTTGTTTGAAAATCACTCAGGGACACAGGCAGGAGACAGGTATGCAGCAGTGTAGATGGAGGCAGTAGTGCATATGACCAAAGGCAGAAACTGAGGCACCAAGGGATTTTTTTATTTGGTAGCATTTAGGATCTAAGTGATGTAGGCACCTAAAGTTGGGTTTAGGTGCCTAATCAGTGTTGTGGATTCCACTCGTAGTCCCCTATCACTTAGGCAATTTTGGACATTTTTCCTGTGATTTCACAGAAAATGGTCTCCTAGCTGCCGTGCAAGTGTTAGCTTGTGTTATCTCACACAGCAGGCGTGTGTTGTGCCTTCTATGTCATTGCCCTGCATGCCACATACGCTGCAGCACTCTTCAACAATAGATTCATTTATTACCGATTTTCTCATTTGCCAGCACAGCCGGATTAACAGAGGTGCTTTAGGGGCTGCAACCTCATGCCTGGTCTAAGGGGGCTCTGCAAAAATAAATCCTGGACACTGGTCACCAGCCCATTGATTGTGGTCAACTTGTTGATCCTGGAGCTTCTGACATTTGATCGCCATTACTAGGCCACCGGCGCGGCAAGGCTCACACAAGCTGCCTGCATGCTGTGGCTCCATGCCACTCCCAGAAGCAGCTTCTGCAGGCAGGGGAAGCAGGAAGGCAGCTCTGTGCCCTGCCCCTGCCCCCAGCATCATCCCCACAGCCTGGCCAATGGGAGCTTCAGGGGTGGTGCTTGTGGACATGGGCAGCACACAGAGACAGACTGACCCCTTTCATCTAGGGAAGAGCAGAGATGTGCCAGCAGCCATCTGCTTCCGAGGGAGGCATAGGGCGACAGCATGCAGGCTTTAGCTCATAGGAATAAGGGATTTTGAAGTTGGTGGGGTCCTTTTGAAAAAGGCCCTGGGGTAGATGAGCCGCGCGGGAGCAAAACGTGGCAATTTTGAAGTGCTGCGGCCGGCAACATGCTAATGAGCTGCTGCATATACATTTCAGTGCCTCATTAGTATTCTTCGATCTAGCCATTAGCATGGCCATTTTGAAGTTTTTGGGAAGTGTAGACACAGCCATAGAGTGTGAGAGGGAGGCCAGGCAGGGCAGGGGTTAAACAGGGCCTGTTGGCTCAATCAGCCTCACCCCGGTTCACCTGCAGCCAGTGTCAGGCCTGCAGGGGTACAAAGGGAGGGAAAACAGCCCACTTGGCGGCTGACCAGCCAAGAGGCAGGAGCTGGCTCTGACGCAGCAGGGCACGAGCCAGAGCTGCCACCCAGTCAGCCGCCGGAGGGCACGGACTCAGGACCCTCCCCGAGGCACAAAGTGGGGGAAGCCCCTCCCAAGTAACCCCTCCCCCACTAGAGGGGGAGCTAGGTTTTTGGGGCCACGCCCCAAACTTGTCCAATAGACTCTCGGGTGGGGCTGAAGACCCACACCCCAGGCCCCGGAGAGGTAGCCGCCACCACTGCCTGAATCTGCAGTTCTCACATGACCCCCGGACTTTATGGGGGAGCCGTGGGCAGATGAGACGCTGAGCTGAGCACGTGATCAGGTGGCAGTAGTGAATGGGGAGACTACTGGAGCCCATCCAGTGGGACAACTCCCCCATTTTGAAATCCAGAGAGACCGTCTCTATCGTGTAGAGAAGGACCCACAGACAGGAGAAATGCACCATCAGCTCCTGGTGCCCCGACCATACCGGAGAGCGGTTGTGCGGCTTGCCCACACCATCCCCATGGCGGGACACCTGGCGAGAGACAAGACCCTGGCTAGGATCCTGGCCCGCTTCTTTTGGCCCGGGATCCACAGACAGGTTGCAGACTTCTGTGCCTCCTGCCCAGAGTGCCAGCTCACAGCACCTCGGTCTGTGGAGAAGGCCCCATTAGTTCGCCTCCCACTCATGAGTACACCCTTCGAGTGGATAGGCTTTGATATAGTTGCCCCCCTGGAGAAGAGTGCCACTGGATACCGGTTCATCCATGTTGTTGTTGATTACACAACCTGGTACCCGGAAGCCGTGCCGCTACGCTCAATGAGTGCCAAGCAGGTGGCGACAGAGCTCATGAACATCTTCACCCGGGTCAGGTCCCTCTGGAGATCCTAACGGATCAAGGGACAAACTTTATATCCCAGACAGTGCGACAACTCTGCCAGCTGCTAAAAATCAAGACATTCCAGACATTCGTCTACCACTCCCAGACCGACAGACTAGTAGAACGCTTCAATCGGACTTTGAAGGCCATGCTCCGCAAGTTCGTGCTGATGGATGAATGTCACTGGGCCCAGCTCCCCCCAGCCCTCATGTTTGCAGTTCGGGAGGTGCCCCAGAACTCCACAGGGTTTTTGCCCTTTAAACTTCTGTATAGAAGTCAGCTGCGGGGTATTCTAGACCTAGCAAGGAAGAAGTGGGAGGAACAGGCCTCCCAAAGCAGTAACGTGGTGCAATAGGTGTTCAGCCTACAAAAGAGGCTTGAAACGCTAGGTACATTTGCCCAAGAGAACCTCCTCCAAGCACAGCGGGCCCAGGAGGCAACTTACAACAAACAAGCAAGATTCTGTGAGTTTCAACCGGGGGATCGAGTGCTACTGCTACGTCCAAGTACAGACTCCAAACTCCTCGCCTGCTGGCAGGGGCCTTATGAGATCGTCCGGCGAGTGGACCCTGTGAACTACGAGGAAGACCAGCCGGGTAAGAGTAGGGGGTGACAGATCTACCACCTAAATCTCTTGAAACACTGGAAGCCCAGGAAGGGCTACTAATCACCCCCTACGCCCCAGACCCGGAATTGGGGCCCCAGGCAGTGGAGGCGGCAAATCCTAGGGAGGTCCAGATTGGGCCCAGCCTTACCCTGGAACAGAGGCTTCAGGCCCAGGAGTTAGTCGCCAACCTCTCCTCAGTCTTTTCAGCAAAACCCAGTCAAACTCACCTGGCTGTCCACCATATCCAGACCGAACCCGGGGTTAAGGTCTGAGGGATGCCCTGGCCCCTTTGCCAGAAGTTGAGGGAGGTGGTGAAGCGAGAACTGCAGTCAATGCTAGGACTGGGGGTAATTTGAGTCTTTCAGCGAATGGAAAAACCCAATAGTCCTAGTTCCCAAGCCGGGTGGGAACACCCAGTTTTGCATTGACTTCCAGAAGTTGAATGCTATGTCCAAATTCGATGCCTGCCCAATGCCCCGGGTAGATGAGCTGCTTGATCGGCTTGGGGGAGCAGAATACATCACTACCCTCAACTTAACAAAGGGCAGTTGGCAAATCCCCCTCATGCCTGAGTCCAAGGAGAAGATGGCTTTCTCTACTCCCTTTGAACTCTTCCAGTTCCGGACCATGCCCTTTGGGCTGCATGGTGCCCTGGCTACGTTCCAGCGCCTAATGGACCAGATTCTACGTCCCCATATCCAGTACACCACAGCATATTTGGATGATATAGTGATCTATAGCCACGATTGGCAAACCCACCTACAACATGTGACTGCCGTATTGCAGTCCCTCCAGGAAGTGGGCCTGACGGCAAACCCGGCAAAATGCCGCCTCGGAAGGGATGAGACCACCTATGTAGGGTACACCTTGGGGAAGGGCCTGGTACGACCCCTAGTGGGGAAGGTCCAAGCCCTCCAGTGTACGGCCCTGACTTCTCGAAGGAGTTCCTGCTACAGACTGATGCCTCAGATGTCGGGGTGGGAGCGGTGCTCTCGCAAGTTGTGGGAGGCGAGGAGCACCCAATTCTTTATACCGGCTGGAAGCTCTTCCCAAGGGAGGAGGCCGACTCGGTCATAGAGAAAGAGGCACTGGCAGTAAAATGGGTTATGAACTCACTCCAATATTACCTCCTGGGCAGACACTTTACCCTCATCATCGACCACTCCCCCCTGCACTGGCTACAGGCGATGAAAGAGACAAACCCCAGAATCATGAGGTGGTACCTCTCCCTCCAACCCTTCTCCTTCCACATCCAGCATCATGCAGGGAAGGATCATGCAAATACAGACTTTTTCTCCAGGGGAGAAGGAACACAGTCGCGGGAGGGACAGACCCCTATGGGGCCCTTGGAGGGGGGGATGTGTAAGAGTGCGAGAGGGAGGCCAGGCAGGGCAGGGGTTAAACAGGGCCTGTTGGCCCAATCAGCCCCACCCCAGTTCACCTGCAGCCAGTGTCAGGCCTGGAGGGGTACAAAGGGAGGGAAAACAGCCCACTTTGGGGCTGACCAGCCAGGAGGCAGGAGCTGGCTCTGACGCAGCAGGGCACGAGCCAGAGCTGTCACCCAGTCAGCCGCCAGAGGGTGCCGCCCAGGACCCTCCCCCAGGCACAATGGGGGGGAAGCCCCTCCCAGGGAACCCCTCTCCTGCCAGAGGGAGAGCTAGGTTCTCGGGGCCATGCCCCAAACTTTCCCAATAGATTCTCGGGTGGGGCTGAAGACCCACACCCCAGGCCCCAGCAAGGGAGCCTAGCCACTAGGCCACACTGTCACCGGTGGGAACCGCTCACAGGAACATTGGTGCAATTTTGGGATTGCAAAAAGTCCCTGAGTTCCTTGAAATGCAGCTGAGGTTTAATACATCAATTGCCCATGAATGAATTCCCTTGTACGTTCTGCTGACTGTCTCAAGTCCCAAGAGACCAGGCACATTTTGCTGTGCCAAGCCACCTACCGGGGGCGGGGTGGGGGGAACGGTGTGTGTGAATGCGTGTCTTGGAGCTCAAGACAGCTTTTGCAGGCTATCATTCAAAGTTCCCTGTCTTGAGACATCTAGAGCTAATAAGTAGAATTGAGGTCAAGCCCATAATATTTACCACGGAGTGAACACATAAATAGAGACCTTGATTAGATCCTATCTCTCCACTTGCCTTGAAGGTTTATGAATTACATACAAGCTTATCAGATTCATAACGCATACAGTTTTGTACCAATGTCGCCAGTTTTATTCAATTATTTCAGCTCTCTGGTTTCATAAACTTTTATTTCTTGCTTTGTCTCTCCCTCTGTCAGGAAGTGTCTTCTGGGGTCAGGTTTGAAAGCACTGCATTATGATTTAGGCTCATAACTACCATTAATGTCAGTAAGAATCATGCTGCTAAGTCTTTGAGCACTGTCTTTAAAATATACCTCCTAGTACTTCCAGCTCTTTCTGCATTGTAAGCATTCCTGTATATAGGATGCCTCATGTCACGCAAATATATGCTTAGTATATACAGAATAGCCAACGAACAAGCTCTCTTTTCTTCCCCTTCCACCATCACCCCCTTCCCCCACCCCCGGCCCAGTAATTGAACTGGTAGAGGAGATGAATGAAAGCCTGTGGGGAAAGCAGATAAAGGGAGCCGGGTCAGGCAAGGGAGGTTAATGCTTCTACAGAATCTCATCATAGGAGTTAGTATATAGCAAGCACAGCAGAGAAGCAGATTATGCAGCTTGGTCAGCAGCATACACAGTGCAAAAACATGAGCATTAAGCCAATTAAATAGACAAATTAAAGCCGTTTTCTGGATCAATGACTGTCCTTGTACCCACTCCCTTTTCAAACTGAATTTAAAAGTACTCACAGTGAAAAGCACAAGCACACGCATGCACAACTAGAGAGATTTTATTTATGTCAGTAGTTCTTATTGCCGACCACCCATCCCTAGTTTACATCACGCGTTAAAGTTAACCTATAGGCATTGGTCCTGCCTGCATGGCTTTGGTTCTGCGCAGGGATCCTTGTGCCATGGCAGGAGAGACTGGAATGTGGCAGGGACCCAGAGTAGAACACGGAAGATATGGATTTCATAAGCTCTGTACTTGCATTTATAGACATCAAACTTAATAAGCTCCACAACTGTGCCCTTTATACACTTCACATATATTTATTTTTGAGCACCCAAAATTGTACTGGTAGTTTTGCAGAATTAAGGTAAGTAATATTCCGGCCCCCCAAAAGAAGCACCAATCCCCGACCCCAATCCTGCAAATACTTGTGCACATGCTGAACTTTACACCCATAAGCAGTCCCTCAAAGTCACTGGTCAGGGGTCTAAAGTTAAATGCATGTGTCAGTGACTGCTGCATCAGCCGGGACTAATAAATTCCACTTAGATGAGATCTGCACTTGCTCCACAGGTAGAACCAGCTGTTCCCTGGCGCAGCTGCTATTTTCTTCCCATTTAAATGCTACATAAAATACCTCTCTGCTCCCTCAGAAGAATGTCTGGCATTTTTACTGGAGATGGCTGGAGGACAACTGTGCTCCATGCCAACTTTGGAAGTTTAGAAATTTGTTCTCATTCTGCACTGGAGAGAAAACAAAACATTTTGAATGTTTTCATGAAACTGAATTGCGTAGAAACGTCCATTTTTTTAAACAAAAAGCTCAAGTTTTCATTTCTGATCTCTCTCTTTTTCTCATCTGAATTGAAGAGCAAGCCGATGGCCCACTATATCCTTCATTTTGAAAATTCTGCCAAAACAGATTCAAAGAAGTGTTTCACGGTGAGATAACAGCATGTTTTGACGCTTCCTTTTGTTGAAAATGTTCCAACTAGATCTTTTACCTAATTATTTTCCTTTTACAGTGTGGAATCTGTATTTTCATGGAAACTATATGTTTTTTCATTAGTGGTTTACATATTAATAGGAATGGGGAAACGTATCGAGACAAAATTAGAAACCTTCCCTGTGACTCCTACAAACTTTCATTGAAAGTCAGATGGAACCCAAACCAAACTTTCCTGGAGGGTAAGTTCTTCTGAGGCTAGCACAACACAGCTATAGCACTGAAAGTGTAGGTCTGTAGCACGATAGTGTAGATGCTGCTGAATTAATGGTAAGGGCTTTTCTCTCACTGTAATTAATCCAGCTATTGGCGAGGCAATAGCTAGTGTTGATGAATAATTCTTCCATTGACTAGCAGAATTTATATCAGGACTTAGATCAGCTCAACTACATCCCTTAGGCTGTGCCTACACTAGCTCCCTATTTCGAAGGGAGGATGGTAAGTAGGGTGTTGGGAGTTTACTGATGAAGTGCTGTGGAGCATATGCAGCACTTCATTAAGCAAACGCTCCCCTCCTCCCCCCACCCCCCGCAGCAACTTCAAACCATTAAACTTCAAAGTGCCAGCTCACGTCTAGCTGCGGCTTACCCGCCGGTACTTCGAAGTGCTTGGGCAGCGTCAAAGTCCCTTCACTCCTCATTAATAAACTCCCAACACCCTACTTACCATCCTCCCTTCGAAGTAGGGAAGTAGTGCAGACAAGCCCTCAGGGATGTGATTTTTCTCACACCTGCTGAACAACACACTGCAGTTGACCTGAATGCTCGGTACAGACTGGGCCTTAGGCTGCATCTACACTACAAGATAAAAGCGAATTTCCAGGCGTTAGCTCGATATTAAAATGTGACTGTCTTCTCAATTAATACTATTAACTCGATTTATTGAGCCATTATAACGATTACAAAATGCCAATATTATGGGAAAGTATAGCATCAAATTCGAATTTAAAATTTCGAATCAAGGCTAGTGTGGAAGCGCCATGTCCTTAATTCGAATTTATTAGCCTCCAGAAATGTCCTGTATGTATCCCACAAAACCACGCGGTGACCCTCCAAGTATGGCCACTTCCTTGCACGCTGTTCTCAGATGTGCAGGAAGAACGTCTAAGTAAGCCCACAAAGTTTTGCTTAGAATTTGAATTGGAATTCGGCAGCCCAGCCCTGCAAATATAAAGGGTGCCCATTATGAAAAAGTCCCTTATCCCATCATGTTGCACCACATCGGTAGCCATCTCACTGCATAGGCAGCAATTTTTGGTAGCCCTGTACTGCAATCATGAGCACTCAGGATAGTGATCTGACTAACACTATTCAGGCTCACAAGAGAGCCCCAGCTTCGACCCACCAGGATATTCTTGATTTTATTGCCATTTGGGGAGACCAATCAGTGGAGAAGAGACTTCATGTGGCCAAGAGAACATGGCAATCTAAGTGCATGAGATGGCCATCTGAGGTTACTCCCAAGACTCTACGCAAAGCTGAGTGTAGGTGAAAGAACTCTGGCAGGCCTATCAAAAAGTCTGGGAAGCCAACCAGCACTCAGGGGTGGCTCCACAAACCTGCTACTGTTATCAACAGCTGCACATGCTTTTGGGGAGTGACCCCACCACGGAGCCTGGACTGAATTACAACACTTGTGGAGGCCCTGGTATGGAGTTCAGAGTGAGCCCAGTGTGGCCCAGAGGAAGAGGGTGATGGAGAGGAGGAAAGGGGCAATGAGCAGGGGACAGATGAAGTTGTTCCAGACAGCCCAGAGCTGTTCACCATAGACCGAGAACCAGTCCCATCCACAGTGAGCCCCGCCACGGCTTTCCTCTGCATGCTGGGTCCATCCACAGAGGGTCCCTCCATGCCAGTCAACTCCACACCAGTCGCTGTTCCCCCTGGAGGAGGCAGTTTGGGTAAGTATTTATTCTGCCTGCTAGAAGCAGGTTGGGGGTGGGTAGAGCTATAGGGTTTTGCATAAGTACAGGTTTTTAGCTGTGCTTCTGTGCCCCTTGGAACAGCATGTTAATGTTTTGTGGGACGAAGCACTTCTCCTTTTTGGAGATCTCCTCAAAGGCCTCATCCAGGCACTCTTGTATTTTTTCACAAGGTTTTTGGGCAGGTCTGACTTGTTGCGGCTTCCACAGTAGCACACCTTGCCACACCAGGCAACCAGATAGTGTTCAGGTGCCATGGCACCCCATAGCACTTCAGCAAATTTTCCAGGCTTTTGGTCACACAGCAGGAGTAGTTGTTCTTTCTCCATATCTGTTAGTTTTAGGAGGGTGATGTCTTCTTTGGCAACCTGCAGAAGCATGGGAATTCACATTTGTTTGGTTTTTTTTTAACATGCTTCCTGCCCTGTGGCTGCCAAGCTCTACTGGGCTTTTCCCCTCCCATGTCCCTTTCCCCAGCATTTCTTTTCCAGCATTTCTTTGCATTTTTCAGGACTCCCCGGTGCCTCGCAGCTGCTGGGCTTTGCTGGGTATTGCCCTTCCCATGTCCCTTTCCAAGCACCATTTGTTTTCAGTTTTCAGGAATCCCCAGCGTCACGCCGGGAGTTCCTGTGCAGTGCTTTTCCCCTCCCACGCCCCTTTACATCCAGGCTTTCTTTGGATTATTTATTTTTTTCTTTACATTACTTTTATAGTACATTGAACTACCCTGTGCAGCCATCCATTTGTCACTGCCATAGGACACCACCCAGGACACCTGGCGGCTTCCCCTGTTTTGCAGACTTCCCCTTCCCCTCAAAAGAGGACAATTGTTTATAGCTTACCATGTCCACAAAGCAATGTGGATAAGTGGATAAGTGATGTGTTGTGAAATGCACTTACTATCCCATCCTTAATAACCCAGGAGTGTCCTTCAGAAGTGTACTTTCACTGATAGTACACACAGACACCCATTCATTGCCCTTAAAGCCCATTATGTGAATTGTATCTTAATTGTATCTTAATTTTGACCTTGATTTTCCAGACCCAATACCCAGCATTTCGGAGCAAAACCAAAGATGGAAGAAATGCAAACAATATCTTATCCTGCAGCCTATGGAAGAGGCTGAGGCAGAGCACATCAAGCTGATAAAGGATGCTGCTCAGTGGCATCATAGTACAGCTGAGTGGCATCGCAGTCAAGGAGAGTTTAACTAGAGGGTGCTTGACCTCCAGCAGCAGCAAGTGGCAAAGCTGAATGAGGCCACGGTGAAGCAGACTGAGGTCTCAGCAAAGCTAGTAACGGCCGTTACTGAGCAAACGGAGGTCCTGTGCTCCCTGCTGCAGCTGCAGAGGGACACCCAACCCAGCAGTGCAGCAGCCGATACCTGCTAGCTGGAGTCCACAGAGGAGAAGTCGCCTAGCGCCCCCTCCCGTCATCGCTGTCCCCGCACATGGGGAGGAAGGGCAAGGATAGCCTGCCACTTCAGCCTCACAGGCCATTGCAAAAGGCTATTCAAGCACCCTTGAGAAGATTTCTTTTCCCAGCCACGTAAGCCTCTCCTCCTCCTAAAATGAAATAATTCTTTTGAGTTTGGTGTGATTTCTTGTCATGCAGGAGTGGAGGGGGAAACACAAATTAAACTGAGCAGGTGGCGGGAGGGCTGAAGGCACAGCTACCCGCTGATACTCCCTGGTCTGCAGCAGACGCACGGCTGAGGGAACCAGGCATGTTGTGGGGGTGGGGGGGGCACTGAAGGCACAGCTACCCACTGAAACGTCCTGGTCCACAGCAAATGTGGGCCTGAGGGAACCGGATGGGTTGGGAGAAGTGGGGCTGAAGGCACAGCTGCCCACTGATACTCCCTGGTCTGCAGCAGATGTATGGCTGAAGGACCAGAGCAGGTTGAGGGGTGAGGGCCACTGAAGGCACAGCTGTCCACCACATGCATTCTACTTACTGCAACCTAACCCCTCCCACCAAGTAAAATCATTAATTCATTATGGCACAGTATGATTTATTGGCATTAAGGCAGAGAAATACACGGGTACCATGTGCGTTACAGGTCAGTCATGAGTCTATTGTTTAAAGCGTCCCTTATTGCTGCTGCCTGAGCATGGCGACTAGAGGTTGGCAGTGTAGGTAGCTGCAAGTAAGCCCTGCCTATGGGCTCTGCTTCAGAATTCCAGATTGGTGGGAGAGTCTCTCGCGTGGATTCACAGATGTTGTGCAAAATAGTTCACCCTGTAATAACGGTGGGGTGTTACCTTCAGAAAGGTCCAAACGTGTCAATAAACATCTGAACCTCACTTTTAAATGGCCAAAGTTGCATTCCACCACCATTCTGCACCTGCTGAGCCTGTGATTAAAGTTTTCCTTGTGGGGGTCCAGGGCTCCTGTGTAAGGTTTCATCAGGCAGGGAAGCAGAGGGTAAGCAATATAACAATGTCCATCTCCACATTGCCAATCTTGATTTTCCAATCAGGGAAAAAAGTCCCATCCACAAGCTTGTGGTACAGTCCCAAATTTCAGAATATGCGTGTGTCATGAACCCTTCTGACCAGCCAACGTTGATGTCAGCAAGATGACCTTTGTGATCTACCAACCCCTGCATCACCATGGAGAAGTACCCCTTTCAACTTATATACTCTGAGGCACGGTGTGCCGGGGACATGATGGGGATGTTCATGCCATCTATTGCCTCACCACAGGTAGGAAAGCCCTAGGTGGCAAAGCCATTCATTATGGCCTGTACCTCTCCCAGGGTCACAGTCTTCTTGAGGAGATACCGACAGATTGCTTGGGCCACCTCCATCACCACAGACCCCAGTGTAGATCTGCCCACCTGAACTGATTTGCCACTGACTGGTAACTGTCGGGCATTGCAAACTTCCACAGTGCGATTGCCACTTGATTCTAAACCATTAAAGAAGGCCTCATTTTTGTGTTGCTGCACTTTAGGGCAGGTGCCAGCACATCGCAAAGTTCTATAAGAGTCAACTTGCGCATCAGAAAGTTCTGCACCCACTTATGGTAATCCCAGAACTCTAAAATGATGTGGTCCCACCAGTATGTGCTGGTCTCATGAGTCCAAAACCATGGCTTCACTGTCAGCAATGCATTCATGGCAGCCAGCAGCTGTGGGTTCTTGGACCGCAGTTGGAAGATTTGCTCTTCCAAACCGTACTTGTCAGCAGCAGCACAATTTATATAGCCAACTGTCACTGAGCTTTGGAACTGAAGGATAAATTGTGCGACAGCCGCTGTGGTTGCCAAAACAGTCTGTGCTGAGTTGAAGCGTTCATGGATCCATGCTTGGGCTGGAATGCTGCAGCAGGAAATGACACAATCTCCAGTTCTTTTTTCGTGCGGTTAGTGATGCAGTGAATTCTGGGACAGTGCTTGGAATTCTGGAATTCCAGCATGAAACACCCACAAGCCACTGGGCCTAAGGCACTGTAGGATAAGTACCCACAATGCGGTGCTCGCTCTGTCAAACTTGCATGGGGCAATGGGGACGTGGAGATTTGACACGGGGAAAAGGTGGGTCAAATTTCAAGAAGCTTTGTAGACACTTTATTCGAATTTACAATATCAAGGTTAAGTATTCAAATTTATTAAATATTGAATTTATCTCGTAGTGTAGATGCAGCCTTAGTTTAAGGGAAGTGGAGGTGGTAAAAATGTGCCAAGAAAAGTTGTTTGCACGGTACTTGCATCTTGACTGGAAGCACAAAGTACCAGAGCTCTTCCAGGAACAACTGTGCTCATGAAATTCAAAGCTTCATTTTCAGTCTCAAGTGGTTCAAGACAGTTGCACAATGCCTCAGCTAAGCATTCAAACTGTGGCTACATCTACACTACCAGATAAATTCAGTTCTACACAAATTCAATTTTATAATGCTGGGTTTTATGAGTTTGACGCTGAGTATCCTCACTTCCCCACAAAGTCCACACAATGTTCAGTTAGAGCTGCCACGCTAAGTGGCCAAACATTGGCTGTTGCAGCAGTGCATTGTGGGAACCTAGTCCACAGTTCCCTCAGCTGTGCGTTCTGCACCCTCCCCTCAGCACCTGCCGCACCCCCACCACTTGCAGTGCTCACCCTGCTGCCTGGGTCCTGGGTCCCTGCAGCTTGAGGGAGCTGGGAAACTGACCAGTGCTGCTGTGCCTGGCTCACCCGAGCCGGGATCCAGGCGCAGAAGGGAGCCAGGCTCAGCAGCTCCAGCCAGTTTCCTAGCTCCCATGAGTGGCAGGGAGCCAGGAGCCAGGTGCAGCATGTCCAGCCAGCCTCTGGCAGCTAATAAATTCGATTTAAAGACATGGCGCTTCCACACTAGCCTTCATTTGAACTGTTAACTTCGAACTTGATTCTACACCCAGCCGGTTTCAACGATGTTGTGATATAGATATTAGCGCTCCCTCAATTGAGCTAACGGTATGTACAGTGGAGACAGTCACTTGGGACAATGAGCTAACTGCCTTAAATTCAAATTTATCTGGTAGTGTTGATGTAGCCTGGGGTGTGATTATTTCACTGAAATAAGCCTGGGAGCCTTTCAGTGTTTCTCCATGTGTGACATCATTCTGAAATACAGCTCTGTGATTGCCAGTGTAATTACACTGATAAATGGGACACTTTCTCCCAATGAAATCTGGCTAATGGTGTCAGGGATTAGACTTAATCCTAAATAATCTCTGTAGTTTGTTTCCAGTTTCCCCTAAATCACAGAGAAGAGGATCTTCTGCCCAACTTTGACTAGGGAACATTCCAGAAATAATTGGTTGATCTTTCTGGCAGTTCCATTGCATCAGACTATTAATTCTTTTGTGAAGCAATACTTCCGAGTTACAACGACATACTTCCCCCGCAGCAGACATTAGAGCTGAGTAGACTATATTTGGTCAGGAGAGGGAGTAGAGGAAAGGGCGCACGTACTTTCTGGCAATTGAACCTGGCTCTAAACCCTAGGTAATGTCTATATTTCTAGTAACTTGCAACCAGAAGCCTTTTATCCTGTCAACGCAGAAAAGGGAAATTCACAAATTCCACATTTGCGTTGCTCATAGCTGCAGACAACAAGTGAGCCAATGAAATTGTAAGCTGTAAAAAGATGTAAAACAAGAATGGGTACGGCAGCCGACTCCTGAGCAAGCATCCTTGATCTCTCTTCTGTTTTGGGCTACCTTTTTTTCAGCCAGGTAATCAGGCTTCATATATCCCTGTGAAACTAAGGGTTCTGTGACAACAAAATGTGCCTTTTTGGAGTCTTGCAGATTCTTGCCCTACAAAGTACAATATTTCAGAAGCAGCTCCTTCATTTTTTCAAGGGTATGGGTCACACTCCAGCAGTACAGCTGCAGTGCTGCAGCCAGGCCACCACAGCATACACACTGTCCACAGCAACAGAAGAAGATTTTTTCTACAGCTGTAGCCCTAGTTCTCCTAGTAAATTTCTCTCTCCAAGTGGGGACAGCACTGCCTACACAGGAGCTTAGGTCACCTTAGCTCTCTCTCCATCCTTTGTTGAGCTTGTTTCCCCATTTTGTTTGTCTAGAGTTCATGTTTGCCCTCCGTGTTGGGTCCTTTCCTTGTTGCCCAATTCGTACTCTTGTTGAAGAATGGCAGGAAAGTGGTATCAAGAAAGACACCTAGTGAATTCTGCCTAACACTGTCAGACTATATGGAGACTGTACATCCTGTACGAGGTGCTGTCAGCACTAGTGGCAGCTGTGTTTGCTTTTAGTCATCTTGGAAGAAGAAAAGAAAAAAAGGAAGATTGCACCTACCTGCTCCTGAAAGTGATCCTGATCCCATTCCTGCATTATTGTATCCTCATCACTGTGCCATCCATTCTGATCCCTAGTGGTGGTGTCTCTTGGTGGTTCCTGGTACAGTGTTATCCTGGTGTTGTCTCGGTTCCTTCTATACCTGTGAAGGCAACAGTGATGTACATAATTATCTGTCTGTCTGTGTAACCCACTTTATTAGTTTGTGATCCTCACTTTCAGCCAATGAAAAATTAACTATGGAGTATTGATTTTTTAAATCCTCTGATATTGTATCTTAATTGTGTTCCTATTGTATTATTGGTTCAGAAGAGGGTCTCCACTGGTGGCTAGGTATGGAATCAACGAAGAACCTGTGGGCAGGGGATCATTATAAATACTGATTCTATTTTTCAAACTATTAATGTAAACTTTTTGGTTAACACCTTCAGTGACATAGTTAGACAATAGAATTGATTTTTCCTTGAACCCTGGTAGAAGAACATCACTTATTATTTGTGTCTTACTGGAAGACAGTCTTCAGAGCAGGATTATTTCTCTTTCCTCTCTCAAGTCTGTGGATAGTTGTAAATTTTGCTTTGAAACATGTTTTTCCAAGAGAAAACTGGGTTTTGACTAAATGAACATCTCTGTGAAAAACATACATTTTCTGCAATATTTTTTGATTTTTCAACCTACATCAGAATGTCCAAAAACAAAAGACTTTGTCTTCTGATATTTTTGCTAAAAAAAAAAAATTAAAATGATCCATGCGGTGGGGAGGGCAGATCAATTTCTGGCTAGCTATAGTCAAGAAACAACAGATGTCTAATTCTTTCTGTGCTCACACTTCAAGTATCAACTTATTGTTTCTTTCATAGGACAGGACAAAGCTAAGCTTTCTAGCTCATACCAGTTTTACAGGTTTTATGTTGTTCTGACTAATAAATAATGCTTCCCTGTTTTCTTCATAATACTCCACCAATGTCCAATCACGGTGTGAGCAGTGAGACTCTCCAGATAGCTAAATAGTTTTTGATGGAAAAGCAGGGTAGAAATATTATATCCCGTCCCTAAAACCATCCTCTGACAACTATGCTGTCTTTCCTCAAGTCTCTGGCCTTAATTGTTCCTCTCTCTGGAGAGCATTCTCCGAGCACAGGCATGTTTGGAACTGAGCTGCTCTTTTCAGAAGACAAGGTAACTGCGTCCTTCTTCCTTCTGCAGGATGATCCTGTGATTCATGTCTTCTATTTTACCTTTCAGTTTTTGCCCTTGTTTTTCCTCTGCTAGCGTGGGGCTCCGAAATACTGATTAACTTTACCTGAACAAAACAAGGGACGGAGGTGGTTAGGGTGCTAGTTTGACACTCTAGAAACTGGAGAAACCAGGATGCATCACGCAAAATGCATCCCAGTCACAGAACAAATCCACTGAGAGCAATGAGGCACCTGAAGTACAAGCCCCAGGAGACACTTTGGCACCATTTTCAGATCAAAACATCAGTTTTCAGATGAATTTGGGAAAGTGTTTGACTTTTTGCTAAAAAAGCAAAATTACCTGTGAAAAACTAAGACAAAAATTTGCATTTTCATTAACATTTTCTCTAGAAAAACAGCCAACCCATTGTCTGACCAGCTCTAGTATCTAATCACGTGAGAACTGCCACTGTTGTGTAACATTTCCTTTATTCTCTCCCCCCTTAAAAATCCTTCATCTGAAAATCTCCTATGGCCTGTTTAGACACGTACCCACTGCCTTCCTACACATTAGATGATGGAGCATCCTGAGAGGTACACAAGAGGTAGGGTCAATACTTGCTTCAAAGCTTTCCATTTCTTTCTCCTCCATTTTCTACTGAATGAATGGTCCCTGTGGACAGGAAATGAAACTCAGGTCTGTACATTGTGTTTATTTAAATGCAGCCCATGAATTGGACTGACAAATTTCCATGCTTATTGATTTTTTTAGCTTATTTTACCTTTGGTTTTGCATCAGATACAAAATAGTGAATCTGTTTTAGGTTGTTTATTTCCAAGGATGGCAACCTGGGCATTTTACTAAAAGAAATTTATGCCTGGGAAGATGATTTTCTCCACTCAGATTACCCTGCCTGACATTCAGGTAGGAAAGATGCCAACTTTGATTGTTAAATCTGCTTTGCAAAAACCCAATTTATAGTCAGAATAAATTCCGTTTTTTCTTGGTTCAGGACTTTCATTTTGCCTATATTGAGTATGATCACGCATTTATTGTGTGCCTAAAACTCCCACTGACTTCAAAGGATTTTGAACACACAAAGAAGGCAGGATCAAAGTCAATGCAACTCTACATGTGATAATACAGCATAGTGTCTGTATAGATATGTGAAATTGCTTTCTTCCATTTAAATGCTAAGTGCCCCAAACATTAGCTGTTAAGGACTGGAATAGTGTGGCTGCTGCAACTTGGGCCTTATCTACTTACCCTTGCTGGCAGCCTACTTCAGCTATGCATACCTAGAGCAGTATCTTCCATGAAATAAAGTCGATTAGGGTTCCCTCTCTGTTGACGCCGGCTACTTTTCTCATTTTACTGGAGTACTGGTGTTTATTGGAGTGCATTTGGAGATTGACATGATAAACTGATGCCCAGCGACTTGATCTCTGCCAGGTCGATCCCCAGTGTAGTGAAGGCATACCCTCAGCATTGACATGCATTAGTAGAGCACTTGGAAAGAAGCACCTCTCTCACCTTATGCTTAACTCAGTACAGTGCTGCCTAACCCTCTCTTTTATGAATGATACATTTACTCTCAAATGAAAGAATTTGTTCGTGTCTGCACCATACATGATGACCAGCAGAGTTACATGCAATAGACAGAGCTATTCTCCACAATCGTAGTACCTTTCTCTATAATGCATCTTTCCAAAGCTAGAACTTGTATTATCCAGCTTACAAAAAGTTACTGTCAGAGCTGATAGACCAACAGCCAGCCCTGGCCTCTCTTTTTACAGCTGCACACAAGAACGTGTGTACATCCCCTCACTCTGCCTGTTGCTTTTTAAAGTTAGCCGCTACTGATTTTCAAAAACAAGTGCATGCATGAAATATACATCCAATACAATTGTCCATGTCAGCAGAAGAACAGAACATGGAAAAATAAAACTGGGTGGAAATAACAGGTGACAGCAGATCACATACCAAGGTACAAATCAGAGATTATTAAATTTTAGTCCATGTTTATACAGATGGAAGGCTGTAAGGCTTTATTAGCATATAGTGAATGGTTAAGGTGAATCAGAATCAGAGAGGAAGCTCACCAGTTCCAATGGCCACCGTTACAGGTGGCACATCCTGCTTTGGCGTTATCGTGCGGCAACAGGTTGCAGTGAGAGCAGAAACATATCCGAAAAGAAATTATATCCTCCAGCAAACCCATAGCCAGCCAAGCACATGTGTATTTGAGGTGGGGTGAGCTGGGCAGAGGCACATCCTTGGGGTTCTCAACATCTATCTTAAAAATATCCTTCTTTATACTTACCTCGAGTGGAGAAACTAGACTGATGGGATGACAAACAAAATGGAAGGACCCAGAAATAAAAAATGTTGTGCCCGGCACAATGCACTGAATTTTAAATGAGTTTAAGGTACCTCAGGAAAGAGACGTTATGAAGGAAAACAAAAAGAAAGGGAAGGATCCTGAGCTTTCATTGTGTTTTGCCCATGGTTAGGTTTAGTTAATAAGCAAAACAATCCAGCAGACGTTGGCCGAAGCCACCAGGTGTCAACTTGCAAAATTTCCCATCTAACGCACATATTTAAATAGTCGGGTCTCGACATTCGCAAGTGCCACATTCGCAAATTCAATTACTCGCGAGTGGCCTCACCTCCCCAGGGCTCTGGGACCGGGAGCGCCAGTGGCTGATGTAGCTTCCCCGGGGCTGGGAGCACCGGCAGCTGCTGCGGCTTCCCCAGGGCTCCTGGGCAGGGAGCGCCTGTGTCTGCTGACATTCCCCCACAGCCCCAGGCCAGAGTGCCAGCAGCCGCCATTTCACTGGGGCCCTGGGTGGGGAGCACCAGCAGCCGCTGCTTCCCTGGGCCCCGAGGCAGGGAGTGCTCACAGCTGTCACTTCCCCGGGGCTCTGAGCCCCCCCAGCCATTCATGAAAATCAACATTCGCGAGGGTTGTGAACACAGAACCCTCACAAATGTTGAGACCCACAACAGTATATCCATCCAGAGCCCCTCAACTCCTCTCTAAAAATTCTAGGTTCCTGTATTCACCTCTCACAGCCAAATATCTACACAACATCCCCCACCTGCGCAAGCCTGTCCTCTGACAACTACTTTGTGGATTTGATTGTAATATTTTTATTTCAGACTTTCTATAACAGCATGTTTTCTTCATTTACTGGCTCTCCTAGGTTTTCCGCTCTCCCTTTTCTTTAATTCACTCCACTTTTTCTTTCCATGCCTACCTGTCTTTTGCCAGCTCTAACTTTTCTTTACTCCCCTCCATGGGCCTGCCACCTCCACCCTTTAAGGATACATCAGCACAAAAAAAAAAAAAAGACCTGGGCAGCAAGTCTCTGAGCCTGGGTCAGCTGATTTGAGCTCATGGGGCTCATGCTACAAGACAAAATACCTACGTAGCTGTTTGGGCTCTGAAGCCAATTGCAGGGGAGGGGCTGGGAGCCCAGCCTCCAGCCCAACCTCAAATATCGATCCTGTATTGTAAGGTCAGCAGCAGAAGCCTGAGTCAGTTGACACATACTCAGAGACTTGGAGCCGTGTGGGTTTTTTTTTTGCTATGTAGACATACTCATAGTTAGGAGTGCTGGTAACATAAGGTTTAAGGAGAGAGTCAACATAGCAGGATAGTTCTGCTATAAGGGTGCCAATACCTGAAATGATAGGACACCGGTGTTCCTAGGCTTATGGATCTTGGGTAGCAGATAGAATACTCCTGGGGGCTTGTCTCTGTAGATTTGGTCCCAAGTTGACATAGGGAGTGTTTTGAGCAGATGGTGCAGTTTTTTTGGTATCCCTCTCTGGGATCAGAGGAAAGAGGTGTTGGAGAGTTGCCTGGAAGCCCCCTGTTCCTAGTCTGCCGTGTTCATGATGACTACAGCACCCCCTTTGTCAGCCTTTTTGATTATAATGGTATTCCTGTGACCCCTTCTGCCATCTGTCACTTTCCTAATGTATTTGGCCTTACAAACCTAGCGCCTGTTTCTCCCCACTTGGCACATAAGAGACTTACTCAAGAAGGCTACAGATCAGTAGGAAACAAAACCTGGGTCTCCCAAACAACATGCTACCTTACCTAGGCACCATCTTGCCTCTCCCCATTTTCCTCTCCCCACCCCTGCCCTGGCTAAAATGTCCTCAGTGCTCCTTTTGTAAATAGATTAAAAAAAACACCTGCCCTCCATTAGCAGTGAGGCCAATAGCTACTGTGGGCCGTAGAGCAAGGCGTGGGGGGCCTGCTCCATGCACCCCGAAGGGGTCGGGCTGAGGGCACTCCGCCCTTAGCTCTGCCCAGCCTGTGACGTGCCCCCACATGGCCCTCAGAGCTGTATGGAGTGGCACTTCAGAAGCAGTTCAAAGGGGTCCAGGGCTTTGGCCACTGCCACAGTGGCAGGCAGGAACTCTGGGCCCCTCTGAATCACGAGGCCTCAGGGCAATTGCCTCCTTTGCCCCCCATTGTTAGAGGACCTGTCCATTAGTCATCATAAAGAAGCAAAACAGGACATAACTTATTGCTCCTCTTTTTCGAGTCGTCTTTAATTCACGTGCAACAAGAAGGGAGAAAGGTAAACAGCCTCTTCCAAGCTTTCTCTCTTGCAGGCAATGGGTAAGGGTGTGCTAGAATTATGACTGAGAAGGGCCTGATTTCTCAAAAGGAACATATCTTAATGTACAACATCTCGTAATAGTCTTCAGACAAAATCTCACTGAAACAGGACACTACACAGCATGCGCCGGGGAGTGTGCTACAGACAGACCCAGTCTCCCAGGACAGATGCTCACCGTGTTGCTGACTGCACTGCTGGAAGGCACGGTGTGAGGGGGGCAGCGTAAGAGCCCAGAGAGAATTGGACTGAACGGAAGGAAATTTAGATGAACATGTTCTACAGCTGGATTTTTCTTTTCAGTGACGTTAGTTCCTTTTTGCCTGCGTATCCCTTTGGGACACAACAGGAGATAAAACTTCATGTGAGGAGACAGACCAACATCAGAACACACCAACAGGCCCACCTACTGAGGGGGAAAAGGGGGACATTTGCATTGGGACCTGGTGGATTTAAAGGGGTCTCGGGGCTGCAGTTGCCTTGGTCTTTTTAAATAGCGCTGCTGTGGCCATGTGACAGGACGTCAGGGAGCCTCAGCGCTGGGATCCTTGGACCTGAAGGGTGGGAGGGGAGCCAGGAGGTTGTCACCATGTGAGTGAGTGGGAGGGGAGAGCCGGGTTGGGAAGTGGGGGAGCCAGGCTCTGGGGAATAGATGAGCATGGTGCTGCAGGAGGTGAGGGCCAAGACAAGGTGGAGGAATCAGGCTGGGAAAGGAAAAGAGGAGAGGGGTGGGACAGAGGCAGGCTGAGACTTCTGGGAGAAAGGAGTTGAGCAGGGAGCAGGGCCTAGGACCGCCGAGGGGCAAAGGTGGGCTGAGGGGAAAGAGCTGGGCATGGGACCACTGTGGGGAGAGCTGTGCAGGGGTGACTGGGGTGGCAGGGGGCACCTTCACACAGGTGGGGGATGGCGTCATGGCTGACCAGGGGTTCTCTGATTGAACGGTACTGCTCGGGGTTTCCCTGGGCAGCGGGTGGCTTGTGGCTGTGTGTGAGGGAGAGGAACAGGGGACCCATTGACTCTGCTGCCCCTGGGCCTGGAATTCGGGTCAATGGGCTGCACATCAAATCTATGTTTTCTTGTGTATGTGGTGAATGGAGCCTTTCCTAGAATGATCCCATGTTTGTTTTTCCAGATCTATGAATGGGAAAAGGAAGAACATATTCACAAAGAGGATTATATGATACAGAAATGCCAGATATATCTAAATAAAAGAAGAAACAGCCGTGGCCTGATCCTGGATCCCAGGGATTCTATAGGAAATTTAACTCCTGCTTTCTTACGTATCAAAGTCTGAATGTAAAAGTTTGAAAGCAGAAAATCAAGAAAGAAAGAAAGCAGGAAATTAAGAAGTGCAGTATTTTTCTATTTGGTCTGCATTGTTATTCTTGAAATGATTGTACAACACTCAACCAAACCCGTTCTTCAAAGTTTTGAAAGTGGTTTTTTTTTTTTAAACAAAGTCACGTCACACAACAAAAAGAGCCATTAAAGATACTGAATCATTTTAGAGTGGCACTTAGAGTGCTGTGAACTGGCAAAATAAAACTGATATAGAGGTGGTCTTTTGGATACAACTCCACCTCCTGCTCTTGCATAATAGCCCTGCAGAGACAGTGCTGTGGGCATGTATGATGGGGATAAATTACATTTTCAGAAGTAATTTTTAGGGTGTTTTTTAGAAAAAAAAAAATAGAGGTCCTACCAGTAACACAGTGCTTTGCAGGAGATCTTTCTACCAGCTAATCATACGGTAATTAAGATTACATTTAGATAATGACATGGTAGACATAGTTACTTTCAACAGGCAATTCAGAGGAAATGCAAGGATAATGGAAAAGTGCAGCACTGATCACAGTGTGGCGGGTTCATTCGGAATGGCCACATTTAGAGTTTTCTTGCAATTCTATTACTATTGTCATATGAGAACAAGATCATCAAATTCATTAAGAGGGATCATCACAGCTGATGCAGGAAGAAGCAGAATGGCAAGTCCTTGGGGCTACTAGGTGTAGTTATGGGCAGGGATGCTCTACAGGTTGCCCTCTTGCCCACAAGTGCTTCCCCCAGAGCTCCTATTAGCCAAATTTCTCAGCCAATGGGAGCTGCTGACCTGTTACTTCGGCTGAGGGCAGTGCGTCGAGACCCCCCTGTGGCTAGGTGCTGAAGAGACCTGGTGGCCAATTCAGGGAGCCACACAGAAGCGGGCAAATAGGCAATCTGCCTTAGCCTGAGGCCCTGGCTGCGCTGCCAATAGCCACTGCACTTTTAATAGCCCAGTTGGTAGTGCTGACTGGAGCCACCAGGGTTCCGTTTAAACCACGGTGTCTGATCAAGAGCAGGACACATGGCAACCCTAAGCCGGCCAGGGGCAAGGGTGATGAATTCATGATTACACAGAGCTGCTTACCCAAAAACCCAGTGATGGGGTGAAGAGCACTATGGCTACTCTTCCTACTCATGGGATGAAAAAGCAACCTTTTGTGAAGGGTGAGGTAAGCTGGGTACCTCTGCTGAATGGGTAAATACGATAGCCACCTCTGCAACTGCAGGAAGAATGATCCAATGATGAGGACACTAGCCTCAGATTCAAGAAGCCACGGTTCAATTTACTAGTCTGTCCTCGCCTCCCTGGGAGATCTTTAGACAAGCCATTGAGGGCTAGCTCCAAAAAGGAATTTAGGTATTTCCCAGCCAGTTTAGGCAGTTCAAGTCCAAAATTTAAATCCTCAAAACCCCTGCTCAGCGACAGCCTAACTGTATAGGCATCTAAGTTTCCACCCGTAAGATCACCTAGGCCTACATTTCTGCCTCCAGGCGCACACTGCTGCCTACATCCTAATGCCACCAAGTGCTGCTTCTCAATCTCGCCACTGAAGCGGTTCCATTTAGCACAACGTCTTTAATGTTCATTGGACCAAAGAAAGCCTGTAAATTACTCTACAGCCCAGTTATAAGAGCCTTTCCCTGGAGTGTCAGAGAGTCAGGTTCATAGTCCCTCCTCCAATAAATATTTCAGTGTGGTATGCAAAGGCAACAGCTCCAATAGGAAAGACAGAAAGGATCCCACTCCAGAATGGCCCAGCTGTAGGACCCACAGGGAAGTTCAGGTTCCTCCTCCACATCAGGCAGGATGGGGATTTGAAAGCTGGTTTCCCACAGCCTGAGCAAGTGCTTTATATCCTGGACTCTAGGACACAAGGTGCAGGGCAGCAGCTCCTCAGGTTTTTTGTGCTAAGTCACTAACCTAATTTAGGTGCCCATCGCCTGGAGAGGGCTCATGGCTGAGAATCCTGAATGGTGGGAGGCACTTCCCTTTGGGCCAGGGTTAGGCCCTGCCTCCCTTTCAGGGGTGGGGCTTAGGCAGTGGTATTGTCCTAAGTTGTAACAAGCTACACTAAATTCCACATCCCCCAAATAAGGAGTAGGCAAAGCTTGGGCCAGACCCTTCTCCTGCACATTTCTGATTGGCCAGTGGAGGTAGCACCTAGCTCTGGGTGCTGGCTTCTGTGCATTCTATTCTTAGGTGCCTCACTCTCCCCATACTCTAGGCAACTAACTTAGGGCTGAGGATTCACATTATGTGACAGGATGCTTAAAGTCAGGCACTGCAGAACTGAATTGTAGTGCCCTTTGCAGGTCTAGCAAAGTAACTGGTCTGGGCACTGGTCTCCCATCTGGGAAATAGCACTTCCCTACCTCACCGGATTATTGAAGATTAAAACAATGAAAAGACTGTGAGGTGCTCAGGTACTATGACATTTAAGTCCATATAAGGACCCTAGATATGTAATTGCAGTGTAGATAGTCCAGTTTGGTACTACATGGCTGATTACCCAATTGGTGTGCTCAGTTGTGATAATAGTGTGTACAAACTATGCATGCTGATTGAAAATCAGGCCCCCGGTGTCCCTCAAATAGCTGCCTGCTAGTCCCACATTATTAGCTATATTATAGGTAAAGTGTAAGGTACGTCTTTGATGACTTTTTATTGTTGTTTTGAAGAAAGGGAATAAAATCCTTTGCCTAATATTTTATATGGTCCTTTTGATTTATTTCACATTTAAAATAGGGCTTATTTTCTCCTGTCATAAAATACATTTGCACTCCCTCTAGTGTCAGAAATTGTATATGAGCTTAATCCAAGTATTGCCATAAATGCTAGGCTAAGATTTGGTTTCATCATTCCACACTTCAAGGTTAATAAGCAACAGTAATATATACAATTAATATCAATCCTACACAGCACTGCCTTACAGGCACACTACTGAAGCAGTAGAAAAGAAATCTAGTATTGACCTGTAAGCTTAAATGAGGGCTTCTCTATAAAGTCAAGCCCTTGGTTAGCATAAAAATGTATTTATTCCCCATTATTTGTCATTCCTATGCTAAGTTACTGATGGAGAGGAAAACAAATGATAACAAAGTCCCATAATGACACCAGTCAGAAGAGCTCAGACGAAAGAAAACAATTTCTTCTAATTTTACCCCAGAGAAGCAGCAAAGACTCCAAGGACCTGTGGATTCTTCCTCACCCCCAATCTTATGACTCTTAGCAGATGGAATGGAAATACAGGAATACCTGTGCAGAGGAGATATGCCTGCAGACTAGCTTCAGGGTGTTTCAATTGCAGGACTGAACCTTTTTCCACAAGGTCCCCTGTGAAGGGGGTTTTACTGTGTGGACTGAACCTGGACCATCTTTTGCAGTCAGGATACTGGGAGATGCTGACTGTCATCTCTGGCCTTCTGTCCCAGTTGCAGCCAGGGTGCCTTAGATTTGTGTAAGGTATAAACACAATTCAAGTTACTGCTGATGGTATGAGGGCCATCATTACAATATCCGTCCATCCAGCTGCTTGTAAATGAGCTAGTGCCTATGCTAAGCAACCAGTGTCACAGGGAAAGGCAGTGCTCGTGTGAGACGCAGCAAGATCTAGTGGAAAGCAAGGGATGAAATCCAGCTCTGACAGTGATTCTCTGTGAGGTCTTGGTCAAGTTACATATACCCAACATTTCCAAATTTGGGTACCAGAAGATAGACATTTGAATTCACAGGTTCTGAGCACCTGCATCTTGAAGGGGGTTCCATGAGAACCGGAATTACTCAGCACTTCTGAAAAATCAGGTACCTAAATAAAAGGGGGGTAACTGTTGATTAAAGGCACCTGACTTCAAAGATTTGGCTTCAACTTGTCTACCATAGCCTCAGCTTCCACATCTGTCATAGGGCATTCCTAGTCACCTACCTTACAGACTGGGTTGCAAAAATGAAATGCTTAATGGATACAACAAGCTACCTAAGACCCTTAACCTTGACAGCATCCACGCAAAAACCTCCAGTGGTTAGGGACATACCTGCACCACCATTCCCAGCTTTTTAGACCATTATCCTTCACAGACCTTTTCCAGATGTTGGCAAGTAGGCACAGACCCAGCTCGAGAAGGGCAGTTCCTCTCATATGCTGGTGTGAGGCTGGGGGTGAGTCAGACCTAAGGAGTCTCACCCAGACACCCCTTACATCAATTTATCTTATGCACTAGGCACCAGTCTAACAAGGAAAGATACAGGCCAGTCCCCGTTATGAAGAGCGCATAATGTAAGAAGACAGGCAACAAAGGTGGTGAGGGAGGAGGAAAAAATAACCCACAATCAACATCTGATAGTTTCTATAGGAAAAAGAGACAAGTATCCCCTGCTGGCCTTTGAGCTAGTGGCGGTGAGTTGGATAGCTGCAGCTGGGCACTGTGTCAGAAGCAGGGTGGGAAGGGGTGAAGGAAGAGGGGGAATTAGCCATCTGAAGTAGCTCTGAGGGGGTGTTGGATGCATAAAGGACAGTGTGGGAGAATGAAGACCACTATTGCAGTGGGCAAAGGGGTAATGGTTAAATCTAGCACTGGTTGCATAGTAGAAGGGGGCAAGGCACAGTAAAAGACAGAGTGGCTAGGTAGCAGCGGGGCTGGCAGCCACTGCGAGCCTTGGGACAAGGTGGGATGGGGAACTGTCTCCGCCCTGGGGAAGGGGTGGGGCCAAGGGTAGAATGGGCAGGGCCTAGGGGATCAGCTCTTAGTGTTGCTCAGAGTGTGGCACCGGGCCCCTGATCCAGAGCCATGTGGAGTGACAGAGCAGCACTGCTGTGGCAGGTCAAAGGGACCCAGAGCTCCAGCCATCCCACTACTAAAGCAGCAGCAGTGGCTGGAGTTACAGGCCCCTTTGAAACTCCAGGCCCCAGGACAACTTCCCCTTCTGCCCCCAGCCACACCACTGGTCCACGGGCCTGCTAGGTAGGGAGGAAAATTCGTGAAAGACCAGTGAAATTGGGCTGAGTGGCACACTCTGGGTGTATAGGCAGCCAGCCAGCTCCAAAACCCAGCCAGCCCTGGGATTACTGGCAGGCTCCTGGTACAGAGGAGTCTTTTTTTGCAGCTTTGAGATCCCCCAGTACAAAGATGGACAGACAATCAAGCTCTGGGTAGAAGAACTGGCTTGGGGCACTTGTCACTGAGAGGCTTCATCGGCAGCAGGGCAGCAACATTATTGCATGACAAATTAACTCTGATTATTTGTATTTGCAAAGTCCAGGCTCCGTTGTGCTGGGAACTACACAAACATAAAACAAAAGATGTTCCCTGTCCCCAAAGAACTTGCAGTCTCAATAGACATGGAGGTGTTCCAGGAAGTGCATTTATATTCCCTTCACCTATGCCCTATGTTACCAGCTCAGCTGCTGAGCAACGCCTTCAGAGCACTAGTCTCTGCTGAGCAAAACTCTGCTGTTGCTAAAATGGACAGAAACAAGAAGAATAAGGACTTTCTTGATTTTCAGGCATATTTAGCAGCATTGTTTCTTATAAGTATCTACCTGGACTGTGCACTCACATTAGTGCAAAGTTGTGTGCATTCAATTAAATAATTGTTTTGGAGGTGGGAAGGAGATGAGGTAGCCATCTCTATGGCATAAAAACAGGGTGTGCTGGGTTAGTGGAGATACCAGTGTTCCCTCTAATTTTTTTGCCATCAGTGGGTGGAATAAATTTTGTTCTGTGCACCAAGACAGGTGCAGAAGTGCATCACCAATCAACACACATGCTGCCAGCTGTGGGAAGCTGTGGGTGCTCTGCTAATTGCCCAGGCAGCACATAAATATTTCCTGGGCAGCTGCCCAAGTGCTTATCTTACAGGGAACTCTGTACTCGATCCTCCAAGAGTATTTCTAGGGTGAGATTAGCCTTTCCCCTCATATTTTTAAATGCACTGCAATCCGTGTAAAACACATAACCCACAGGCACAGAAGCTTTCTGGAGACTTTGAAGTCTTCTTGGCTTATTTCTTGGCTTCACAAAACTAGTTTATAAACCTAGAATGCTAACTAACCACCCCCTTCCCATTTATTTAAACATACATGTTTCTCTTGCTAATGGGAAGCCTTTGCTATGTCCTAGAAAAGAAGAACCCTCCCCTACCTCAAGTCAGACTGCTCCAACTCAATGCCTACTGTTAATGTGCATGAATGTAATTTGAAAATTACACAGCTCTCTCACACATGACCAGAGTTGGTACTCAAGGCCTTGTGACTACCCCTATGTCTCATAAACTGTAGGGCCATGGTGTCCAACTACTTGTGAAGTGGTCAATCTCGTAGCTAATGCTGTAGCGAACTAGCGACATTATTCTGAAATATATTCATTGTTCAAGTGAGCTAGCCACACTCAACTGGCCAAATAGCCACATGTGGCTATTGGCTAGTGTGTTGGACACCATGGCAAGTATAAGACAATACTAGGTTGTGCTGAAGAGGGGCAGGTACTTGGTATTATGTTACACATACTATGGTGATCACAATTATCAAGCCCAGCTCTTGCAAACATTTTTGCATGCTTAAATGTTTTATTCCACATGCTTCACTTCATCACCCTGAGTAGTCCCACTGAGATTACTGCTGTGTTTGTGAACACAGCTTGCAAGATAGTGGCCTTTGAGCGGAAACAGCAGGAAAGATGTGCTTGTGGCAGTATTGTATCAAACATCTTCAGGCCTCATCCACAATGACATTAGTTCATTGAGAAGCACACTATGGACAGTTTCATTTTAGAAAGTGACCATGACCATCCTTCTGGATTCTTCAAGCTCTGGATATATTCGTTGTCACCACACCTGAACAGCGGTGGTAAATTCAACAGAGCGTCTACATATTAGGAATTTGGAGATGACTTTGAGGAATGTAGTTTCACCTGCTTAAAGACTATAGAAATATAGTAGGTTATAAAACAGCAATTTGTATATTTATACTCAGGTGTATCCATTTTCTCAACTCAGTTATTTCATAAGACACAGAATAGCTATGCTAGTAGTAAGCCTCACCCTTGCTGACTGAGCTAACCTTGTTATCCCCACCCTTTCTCTGGCTTATTTATACCTGGCCCTGCAGATTTCCAAGACCAGCATCTGAAGAAGTGAGTCTGTGCTCACGAAAGCTCATGCTCAAAACTTTTCTGTTAGTCTATAAGGTGCCACAGGACCCTTCGTTGCTGTTACAGATCCAGACTAACGCGGCTACCCCTCCGATACTAGAATAACTATGGTTAGCCTGTTAAAAACAGCTGTTCCTTTATTGACCCACTAGAGGGTGCTTTAGCAAAATATATCTCAACAACTTGATTTAATACTCCATGCTACAATCATCAGGATGTAGAATAAACTAACATACTGAAAACTTCACAAGTCTTTTAAGATGCTATGAAAAAGCATTACAAGCATGGAGCTAAGTTTCTGCAATATGTGTGAAGATGTGAGAGAGCCACATGCAAATAAATTAAATAATGGAAATGATTATATCATGCACATTCGTGGCAGCTTTATGAAAGACAGAAATTTCAAAGTATCTGAAGCTTTACACAGGCAGTAACCCTGAAAATCCTGGCTGTCTTGCAAAAACAAATAATATTTTATCTTAATTTTCTAATATATTCAGTTGTCTTAATGGATAAACATCAGAGCTAGTCAATTCCGACTGTCTCAGTAACTGGTATGCTGATAATTTTGCAGGGTTGCCAATAATTTTATTATGCCTTTTAAGATATTTGGTGCCTTTCTCAAGGCTCCAGCTCCTGGGGAAAGGTGATTGCCTGAGAAGGTGTTCATTGGAAAAAAGTATGAAGTGAAATCTTCGCCCCCTGAAACCACTGACAAAATTCTATCCCCATCCAAGGGCAAGGCTTTCACCATGACCCTTCATAAGTCCAAAAAAAAAACACCTTGAAAATATCCTGAGTAAGCTCAAGTCGGGGGAAAAATCCCTGTATCTGTAGTCATGGCCTAGACAAAGTAGCAGATCACCTCAGGGATCATATGTTTATATTGTGAAAGAACGCACTGAGTCTTACTGAGCCGGGTTTAGCCACGGTGTCAGATCATGAAAAAGGAAAGAGTCTCTCTCTCCTTTTCGTTGCTGGTGCTCAAGAGAGACCTGACATTTATCATCAGGTAAATATGGCAAGTAGTGGCTGTTCAATTTATTGTACTGTAGCCGCTGAAATATACAGGCAGCAAAGAAATAAAACTGGAGGCAATTGTACTATAAGCTACAAATCTGTCAGTTAGCAGCATAAGCAAAGCAACAATAACAGAGTCTCTCATGGTTCTGCCACTGTTGTCACACGGCAGTAAAAGACACTGAAATTATAGAAACACACGACAGGAAAGAACCTCAATATGTCTTCTAATCAAATCTCCAGCACTGAGGCAGGACCATTACTGAAACCAGTAGTCCCCAAACATTTTATTGTTGCACCACCCCTTGCTCCTGTGTGCTCCCCTGGCTTCATGATCCAGGGCCAGGAGTGGTCATGGCTGTGGAGTGGGGCCTGAGACTGGGGCCACAGCTGGGGAAGGGTATGGGGACACAAAGGGGGCTGTGGGCAGGGGCCAAGGCTGTGTCAAGGCAGAGCTGAGGTTGCAATGGGGTAGGGGGAGCCTGGGAAGCAGGGGACAGGTATGGTGGCAGAAGCAGGCATGGCCCTCGTTCACTGATGAAAATCAAGGAGGGCTTGGGGGATGACTAGCGGGGGCAACGCAGCAGGGGTGGGAGGGGGCAAAGACAGGGCAAGTGGCAGCAGTGGGGGGAGCAGGGATGGCAGGAGAGCAGGGGCAGCAGCCATGGGTGGCTGGGCCTACAGGTGGAATCAAAATAGGACATCAGTTGGTCCCAGGTCCACGTATGCCACTTGAGGAGGTCAGTCAGCGTCCAGAGGTGGCGGTGCGGACCCTCCAGAGGTCATCCTCTGCCCAGTAATATCCCACCTGGCTGCTCGCCAGTTCTCTCAGTGGGGCATGCCAGCTCACCTCAGCACTGCTTCAGGGCAGGCTTGCTCTGCTGCCAGGGTGTGGTTCGCTGTCCCTGGTGGGAAGGTGGGGCTGGCCCAGCCTTTGCTTGGTGCAGGTTCAGCTGTAAGGAAGTCAAGGAGGGGAGGTGCTGAGTTATTCACGTATCACAGCCCCTAAGGTCCTGCCCCCCACTGTGTGCAGCAACCAACACCCCCCGGTCCATGGGTCAGGGATGTCCTTGGGGCACAGGCATGCGTGGCTTGGACAGCAGGCCCTGCTGCACAGGGACTCCACGGTACCTTGGGGACTAGGTTGACCATTGCGACCCCCACCAGCATGACCGGCTAGCGACGGAGGAGGGCGTCTGGCCACAGATGGGTCCCCTCATGGGTGGTGGGTAAGCCAGCCACAGCCAGGCCCTCCCTGGGGGCTCCCCATACACGTGCATCTCACAGCACTGTCTGTGAGAATGGGCACTGACTCTCCTGCGGCCATTCCCGCGTGTCGGGTGTCGCGCTCCTCAGTGTGTCTGAGGGCAGGCCAGTGCCCGTGTGGCTAGCCCGCTCCCAGACATGGCAGGGGCTGGCAGGCCCCCCTCCTCCCCAAGGCCTGGGGCTCATCCTGGCTCTTGCGCCAGCAGGCTGGCACCCATCTCCAGGGGCTGTCTGATGGGTCCGGGTGGGACACACTGCCTTGCACATGGTGCCACGTGACAGGCCCACAACATGAGGTCCCACCCGGACCAGACTGGGGACACTCACAGCATGCTCCATCTGCACCCTGGCATGTGTGACACACGGGGTACTTACCGGAGGGTCCCTTGAACAGCTCCAGGAATGCCCTGGAGGTGGTCTGGCTGGAGGGGCCTATGTCCAGGGCAATGACCAGGTGCTGCCACTAGCCTCAGGCCCCACATCTGCCTCCAGAGGGAGTAGTTCCTGGGATGCTCCTGGTCCTCCTCCTCCTCCTTGGGTTCCAGCTGCAGGTGGTGGCCTCCTCCACCTTTTCAATGGGGGAGGCTGGTGGGGTGGTGTTGTCCACCCTCAGGAGCTTGTGCAGCTCCTTTTAGTAGGGGCAGGTGGCCAATCCTGCCCCTGACCTCTGCCTGGCATTGCAGGCCCCGGTGTAGCCTCTCTGAAGCTCTTTGACTTTGGCCTGCACCTACTCCATGGTGTGGGTGGGGTGGCCCCATGCTGCCAGGGTGGTGGCCAGCCAGGGGTATATGGGGGCATTCCTCCTCTGGGCTTTGGTTCCTTGTCCCACATGTCCAGCAGGTCCTGGACCTTGGGCCTGGTCCAGGAGGAGCCCTGACATTTTGTGCCCCAGAGTGGCTCCAGGGACCCCTCTGGCTGGTTCCCCCGTGGGCCCCGAGGGGTCACAGGGTGTCTGCTGGTGCTCATTTGGCTAATTCTCCCTGCGGCAGCTTCAAAGTTGCAAACTTCAAAGCACCGGCCTGCCGTGTAGCCACGGGCACTTCGAAGTACATCGAAAATTTTGAGGAGTAAGGGCACTTTGAAGTCGTGGCTACACAGCATGCTGGCACTTCAAAGTTTGCAATTAGTCTGATGAGATGCTGCATATTCATCATAGCACTTTCTTAGTATTCTCAGCTCAGGCTGATTTACCATGCCCCCTTCAAAGATGGGGGCTAGTGCAGACACAGCCCTAAAGAAGGAAGATGTTAGAGCAAAAGGAGGTATCCTCTCTTCAGGCTCGACCCAAGGGAAGCCAATGGAAAGAATCTCAGTGACTTCAATGGACTTCAGGTCAGGTCAGCAGAGAGCTCTGGGTAAATGACTTTTCCTGTCAAAACACATGGGCTACGTCTACACTAGCACACTACGTTAAAGTAGCCTATTTTGAAGTAAGAACATCGAAATAGGCTACTTTGACACGTATTGTCTACATATCCTCCGGGGCTGGTGCCATCTACGTTCAACGTCAAAGTAGCAATGGAGAACATCAAAAGGAGCTGCCCTGGAAGGAAATGCAGAGCGTCCACACACACACAAGCGCTCCCCATCAAGATAAGGGGCCAGCAAAACCCCAAGCCGCTCCCTTAAATGGCCCCTCCCAGACACACCTGGCCTGCACAGCATGAGATCCACAGAGCCGACAACCAGTTGCAGACCCCGTGCAAGCAGCATGGACCCCCAGCTGCAGCAGCAGCAGCAGCAGAAGCAGAAGCAGCAGCCAGAAGCCCTGGGCTAAGGGCTGCTGCATGCGGCGACCATAGGGCCCTGCAGGGGCTGGACAGAGTGTCTCTCAACCCCCTCAGCTGATGGCCGCCATGGAGGACCCCACTATTTTGACATAGCGGGATGTGGATTGTCTACACACACCCTATTTCGACATTGAACGTAGAAGTAGGGCACTATTCCCATTTTCAGCTAGGAATAGCAATGTCGACGTCTCGCTGCCTAACATCGATTTCAACATCGAAATAGCGCACGGTGCATGTAGACGTGATGCGTACTGTTTCGACGTTGTGCCAGCTACTTTGATGTAGCCAGCTAGTGTAGATGCACCCAAGGTGGCTGAGATTTTAACTCTAATTATGCTGAGAAACCCCTGAAAACCAGGAAGTTGCTTGCCTTTACAGTCACATGGTAAAGGAATGCAGCCCTGAATTACAACTGTGACAGCAAGAGAGGGAAAAGGTGGTTTTCTGAAGTAATTTGAGTTAAAGCCAGATCCAGTTGGGCCAGTATTTTAACAAGTGTCCCCACATGCATTTTCATTGTTGGCTTGTGATAAATCTTGAGTTTGTGCCATGAAGAAAAGTGAAGGCTGGAAACACTATTCAGTTTTCACCCATGTGTGGACTTGCTTGCTTTAATTACTACTGAAACACCACATTCAGCATGCAAAGCAGGGACTAGGTAATGGTATTATCTGCTTTTTGCATATGGGGAAACTTTCAGACGGGCAGTCCTGTTCCAGTGACCTGCTGGCCCTTATATCAAGTGTGGTTGCTAGGTAGACTACAGGTTAGCTGACCTATCCAGTTTCCCACCCTGGGAGCAAAAATGAGCCAAAGGTGTCACTGAGACTGGGCAACAAAGGCAACCAAAATGCATTCCCTGTTCTAATTTGATCGGATCCAGGATGGTGTAGGGGAATGGCAGCAAAGTGAATTTCTCCCCCTACATGTGAGTACATGTTCTTCACCTAGAGCTTCTTTCTGGTGTTAGTGCAAGAGAGCTGCTGGTTGATGATTTCTCAGACCTCTTCTTTGGTGACTTGGGATAAGTCTATGTCACAGTGTAAGCCAAGGGTTCAAACTCATAGGATCCATCTACACTACACCTCTGTTTCCAAAGAACATCGAAAGATGGCCTTTCGAAACAGAGCGTCCACACATGCCAGCGGGTGCTGAAGATTCAGTCCGTTCTTTCAAAAGGCATCCAGCGCAATTTCGAAAGAGAGCGTCCACACATACCAGGGCACTCTTTCAAAAGAGCAGGGACAGGAAGTGCCACGGGCAGGGTCACATGGCGGACAAGCCCTTCCAGGGCTGCTGCCCACCGTCCCTTTACAGGCCCCCCACCATGTGCCTCAGCCTGCACACGCCAAGGGCCAGCAACCCTGTCCCTAGGCATCAGCAGAGACAGAGAGTGGAGTAGGCATCCTCGGCCCCCATGGACCCCGAGCAGCGCCCCCTTCCATCACAGCCACTGGCCGCGGTCCTGGCTGCTGTGCTGCAGCAGCTCCAGGTGACCACCACAACAGCCACCCTCCTGGACACCATCCTTAGGGTACAACGTCCCCAGCTGGTCCCCCGGGTCATCCGCCGTCTGTGGAGCTTCCCCACAAGCAGTAACAGGTGGGACCGGCTGGTGCTGGAGGACTGGGGCGATGACCGGTGGCTACAGAACTCCAGGATGACCAAGGGGACATTCCTGGAGCTGTGCCACTGGCTCGCCCCAGTCCTCCAGCACTGGGACACCCACCTGAGGCCAGTGCTCCCCCTGCACAAAAGGGTGGCCATTGCCCTGTGGAAGCTGGCCACCCCAGACGGTTACCAATCCATTGGCCACCAGTTCTGGGTGGGCAAGGCCACCGTCGGGGCTATCATCGAGGTAAGCTGTGCCCAGCTCACACCTAGACCACATGCTAGGGGCGGGAGGCATCCTGGCAAGGGCCACCTTTGGGATATGGGGAGGGGCAGCCCACACTAGGAAGAGGGGCGGGGATGGGGACGGGTGGGCACCCTGGGGACAGGGGTAGGGACGGGGACGGGGACAGGAGGGCAAGCCAGACCCCACCTCACGCTCACGGGCATGACCCCTATGCCCTGCAGGTCATATGGGCTATCAACAAGGTGCTCCTGAGGCAGCTGGTCTGCATTGGGGACCTGGATGACACCATCCGGGTGTTCCAGGAGCTGGGCTTCCCCAACCACTACGGGGCTCTGGATGGCAACCACATCGCCGTCTGGGCCCCAGAGCACAGCCGTGGGGCCTATCTGAATCTCTAGGGCTACCACTCTGTGGTCCTGCAGGCCCTGGTCAATGCCAACAACCAGTTTCAGGACATCTGCGTGGGCTGCTCTGGCCGCGCACAAGACACGAGGGTCTTCCAAAATTCAGGGCTGGGACGTCATATGGCCAAGGGGACCTTCATCCCTTGGCAGGGGCTCCCCGACAGGAACACGACGATGCCTCCCTGCATCGTGGCAGATGCGGCTGGTCCCCTGCAGGCCTGGCTGATGCGGCCATACATTGGGCGTACCCAGACGAGCCAGGACCTTTTTAATGAGGGGATGAACCGGGCCTGGAACACCATCGAGCCAACATTCTGCCACCTCAAAGGGAGTTTCAGATGCCTGCACGCCAGGCTGGAGGTGGCCCTCCCCAGGGTCTCAGCCGTGGTCGGGGCCTGCTGCACCCTCCATAACCTGGTGGAGGTGAAACGTGAGCCCGACATGCAGTGGTGGGCCACCGAGGTGGGGTGCAGTTACGAACAGCCCCCCCCGCTGCCAGGCCCAGCAGAACAGGATGCAGGTATGGGAGAGCCTGTGCCAGGCCTTTGAGTGAGGGCCACAGTGACTCCCCCACCCTGCACACACACACACACATGCCCCACCCTGCACACACACGCACACCCCACCCTGTACACACACGCACACCCATCACCACACATGCACAGGGGACACAGGGTAAAGCATAAAAATAAACTATTTGTTCACAAAACTGTGCCCCTCAATTCACGGGGGGACTATTTACAGATGTGATGGCGGAGGGTGAACGGGGAGCTGGGGTAGGGGGCCTCACCCCTCCACAGGGCTCGACGGCCAGGATCCCCATCGCCCACACCTGCTCCATCCTCCCCGTGTCCGGTGACCCCACTGGGGCTGGGCCAAGGCTGGCAGCACAGAGAGGTAGGGGTGCCAGGCTTGGCACAGGGGGAGCAGGAGCCAGGGGCTAGGCTTCCAGCTGGCCAGCCCTGGCCAGGAGGATGCGGGCCAGGCTCACAAGACTGGTCAGGGGAAGGTTGTAGGGGAGCAGGGCCTCCAGGTCAGCCTCGTCGGAGGGTGTCGTTGTGGGGGAGGCAGGGGGAGAAGCCACGGGGGGGAGGAAAGGGGCCGTGTGGGTGACAGGGGCACGGGGGACAGTGGAGGGACAACGAGGGGGGGGTTGGGTGCAGGTGTGGCCCACGATAGGGCAGTGACTGGGACCAGGTGGCCGACCACAGCCTGGGTGAGGGCATCTGGGTTGGCCACCACCCAGTCCCATACCTGCTGCTCCATGGCAAGCCACTCCCGTTGGATGTTCGACAGCTCCCGCAGGGTGGCTATGAGGGCTGCGTCCCCCACCTCCCCCTTGCTGGCCTGGTGGTGCCGGCAGAGGGACCGGCAGTGGCCACGCACTGTCCCCGTCCTGGGCCTGGCTGGCTCCCCATCGCCCTCCATTGTGGGGCTTCCCGGGCTTGTCGCGGGGCTGAGCCGGCTGCCAGCTGCTGGAGCTGTGGAGACAAAAGGGGAGAGGAACGGGCCATTAGTCCTCGTGAGAGACCCCTTGAACCTCCCCCGTCCTCCCCACCCCATCCCAGGGACCATGCAGGGACCACATCAAGGGCTCCCCCTCTGGACTGCGGGAGCACTAGCTGCCCTCTGCCACCCTCTGTCCCTCCATGGCCTGGCGGCTCATGGTGCCATCCAGCCCACATGGTGCTGGGTGCCAGGCGTCAGCCCTCTGGGGCCGGGGTGGTGGGGCCATCTGGCCTGCCTCTGTCCTGGGGCTGATGTCCCTGTGGGTGGGCTGCAGCCGCCCTGGGCGGGACTGCGTGCTTCCTCCCAGCATGCACGGTACATGCCTGTGGGTCCCTCCAGGAACTCAGGTGAGGTGCGGTCAGAGGGCGCCAGGTTGGATGGGCCAGAGGGGATGTCGCTGATGAGGGCCCCCTCGCTTGAGCCCTCGTCATCGCTGCTGGCCGGGATCCATGATAGGCACCTGCAGGTGGCCAGTGGTCCGGGGCAGTCCTCCCCCTCGGTCCCTGTCTCCTCTGGCTCCGGCTCAGCTGGGAGGTCGTTGGTGTTCAGGAACACGGCCAGGGGTCCTGCCTCCTTGGGCCCAAGGAGGTGATCAAGTTCTTTAAAGTAGGGACAGCTAGTGGGCACTGCCCCTGACTGCCCGGCTATGTCCCGAGCCCGGCAGTAGCCCTGCCGGAACTCCTTGACCTTGGACCTCACCTGGTCTGGGGTCCAAGTGGGTTGACCCCAGCTGGTGATGCCCTTGGCCAGGTGCTCGAATGCTGCAGCGTTCCAGAGCCAGACACTCACCTGCTGCAGGACCTCCTCATCTTCCCACTGGCCAGGGAGGTCCTGCAGCTCAGTGTTGGTCCAGGAGGGGGCCCGGTGCTTGGGGGGGGGCTGCCTCCCCTCCTGGGAGGAATCCCCGCCGGTCCCTAGGGCGGGCGGGAGTCCCAGCTGCTGGCCATGGGGCCGGTGAAGCTGAGCCTTCGCCCAGGGCATCACAACAGCGTGGGCTCCCTGCTGCCTGCACACTTTCAGCTTCCTGCCTGAGAACTTCTGGGAGCCTGCCTCCTTACACATGGCCGGACGCTGGAGCCATAGAGCTCTGTCCGTGCTGTGAGCAGCGCCGCCGCCTGCCAGCTGATCACCTCCGTGGAGGACTCGCTCTTTTGAAAGAGTGGGCCGCAGAGCGTCTACGCTGGCTCTCTTTCGAAATAATCTTCCGAAGGAGGGCGCTCTTCCCATCCCGGGAATGGAGGACCGACTTTGCAAGAACGCGGGACTTCTTTCAAAGTTAATTGTGAGAGAGCGTCACATGAGTGTAGACATTCCATGGATTCTTTCAAAAGAACTCGGTCTTCCGATCTCGCTTTCGAATGTACTTGCTAGTGTGGATGCAGCCATAGTCATGCTTAACCCCTCTTCCTTCTACACACAAATCAAACTAATCTGGGGCTTGGCCCCAAGGTCCCAGGATGCCCCAGTGGTGGAGGCTCTGAACTTGAGAAAAGCTGAGGGCCAGGGTTCAAGCCCTATTGCTTTGCAGTAGAGAGGCAGGAGTGTCCCATGGGATGACTTTCTTTGGACTTACGTTTTCCCACGCTGCACGATGAACAACAGGGTAGATCATGGTTTCCCAGATTGGGGGGTCATGTCCCCCTGGGAGCGGCCATGAAGACATTCCAGGGGGGTGCAAGGTGACCCAGCCCCTCCGTTATCCCCCCATATGAAGAAAAAGCCAACCTTTGCTTCCGCTCTCAGCCCCTGCCATTTGATGTGGGCGACCTCGTGCAGCCGCTATAAAAAGCAGGCAGCTGGCAAAGACCCACGTGGAGCTAGCTGACTTCTGCAAAGGTGAGTGTGGGTTGGGGAGGGGAGGAGGATGGGGTTAGATAGAGGGCTGTGGGTGCCTGGCTTGAGGGAGGGGGATAGTGTGAGAGTGGGGGCTGTGGGTGCCTGGCTTTGGGCGAGGGGCGGGGTTCAGGCAAGGGGGCTTGTGGGGTATGGGCGGCTGGCCCCAGCAGTGCGGGGCTCGGGCGTCTCGGGCTGGCAGGCAGGCGGCTGGCCCTGGCAGCATAGGGCTCAGGCGGGCGGCTGGCCCTGGTGGCTGGCCCATGCATTGCAGGGCTCAGTTGGCTTGGATGGGTGGCTGTGCAGTACAGGATTCAGGCGGGGGGGGAGGGGAGCTAGCATGGGCAGCTCTGACGGCTGGCACAGGGCTCCGGCAGCTGGCCAGCTCGGGCTGCCCCAGGCACCTGCAAGGGATCAAGAAAAACTATTTGCGCTTATTTTTAATTTTAAATAACCTTTTTATATCAAGTTTGGGTGTTTATTTTAAATTACGAATTGAATTTTTTGTTAAAGGGGAGTTGGATGATGGTAAAGAGGCTTGTGTGCATGTGAGAATTTTTCAAAAATCGAAACGAGGTGTGATGCTGAAAAGTTTGGGGACCACTGGGATAGGTCAGCCCCATTTTGCTAGGAAGTCTGGGATGTGGGTGTTTAGACTCAGGACTGCATAATGCTGTGTAGATGCTGGAACTAAAGGCTGGACCCAGGGATCATGAATGCCTAACTTGGAGCTGTAAATGAGTGAAGACACACTCACCATAGCTTACCAAACCAGGGTCAAGTTCTACTGATCCTGGGCATGCATTGCTCTGGGGACATCCTGTGTTTTCCATCCAAGACAAAGATCTTTTCCAGGCACTCATTTCCAAAGGCATCTAGTGTTCTGTCCAACATTTTGTTAGCTCTCCAGTTCTGGCAGCCATGTTAGCACTGAGATAACAGCAGAGTTGAAAATTCTCAGAGTTCTTGTATCTTTGATTTCTGTACATTGCTGAGTTTAGTGAATGCTGTGGATGCATTTCTCTGAATGTGATGCCACTTCCCCCTTGAGATCTTCATTGGCCTGTTAGATGTTTTTGCTTTCTAATGTGGTGCGGCAACTTCATGTCTGGGTTTCAAGGGTGTTTATTTTGGCATAATTGATTACGAGCCCTGCTTGGTCTGCAGTGTTTGTATTATGTCTTTGTTTGTAGTTTTAGGGACTGTCATTCAGGAGCAGAGATCATCTCACCACTATTTAATTTCTAATTTATCCTTGCTATTTATTATGCATCCTGGAATAGCCTCCTGGAGCTCAGCTTTTATTTAGTAACCTAATTGCAAGGCCTATTTCAGAGAGGAACATTTAAAAAGGGAGATACATAAAAACAGCCTCTGTTACTTTTTTTCTAAATGTTTCACCCTTAAAAGGTGTGACTAGGGCCCTCCAGCTCTTAGGGGTAAGCCCTAACCACTGGGCTATGGGACATTCTGATGTGGAGGATCCTAAATTACTTCTGTTCCAACTCTTCCACTTTCGATCAATAATTTTCAATCCACAGAGAAGACATTTTCTTAAACATATTTCCCTAACTTTACCCTCAAGCTAGTCTGGTAATCTGAGCAATTCCAGGCCAGCTGCTACAGAGCCGCCCTCTTGCCTGAGGCTCCGCCCCTTCCAGGAGCGTGGCCCTGTCCCTCCCTCACTTTGCCAAGGGGTATAGCAAGTCTGTCTGCTACCCTGCCTGTGTTGTACTAGTTTGATAAAGTGCTATTATCAGCACAGAAGAGGGATTGACTGCTTGCTGTGAGGACATTTTTAGATGGCTAAGAGTAACTTTTAAAAAAACCCTCTTAAGACATTTATCATTTGCTCTGACAGATCTATTCCTCATTCTAGAATAACACTGCCTTGATTTTAAAGCTGCAAGTCAAGCACTCAAAAAATGGGAAAACGCCAAACTAATTCCTACGCAACTTTACTTCAAGCCCTTAATCACATGACTGTAAACTATATTCTCACTGGGGCCTCTGCCTCCTTCAGTGCACAGGGTGGTTGGACTCGGTGAGTAGCTACATAAGATTTTGTTTTATTCTCACCATTCAACATGTGACTCTTGCTTTATTTACCAATCACCAGCTAAACCTTTTACCCACTACAAAACGGTTAAGTTTCTCATGGGCTTTCCTATGCACGCGCAGCCTCTTATCTTTGTGTACAAATACTAAAGAAGTTATCTTCACCACTTCTCTGGAAAGAGACATGGTACTATTTCCATTTAATTGGTGGGGAACTGAAGCACAGAGATTAAAGCCAAAATTGTCCAGAGTGCCCACCAATTTCAGGTGCTCAGGTTGAAGGGGACAGAGCCTGATTCTTCTGAGTATTCACCACTACATATTATAGAATTATATGTGCTCAGAACAGAGTTCCTGTTGCCCTCACTTGCAACTGAGAGTGCCCAGTGCTTCTGCCAATGCAGTTTCTGGTTTCTCAGGTTAGGTGCCTAGTATATGAAGAGTACACATTGTCCACCTCTGAAAAGTTTGGTTTTCAAGACTTATCCAGCATCCCATTGAGCTCTGTGGTGAAGGCCAGACTAGAATCCCATTCTCCAGGGTCCCACTCACCTACCTTAACCATTAGGCAAGCCATCCTCTCTTTTCCTCATTGACATCACATCTTCCAACTTCTGCAACAAAGGAGGCAGGCATCCCACAAACAACAGCCGCCTACGTACATAGTCTTCATTCATGACCAGAGCACTGCCCAGACTGTGCAGTGAGTGAGGCAGGGATCCTGTGAGAAAAATTAAGTGACTCTGTCATTAAAGACTGTAGAATAATACATACCAACAGAGCTGGGCTGAACAGAAATTGTACGGGCAACATTAATTCTGGCATTTCCTAACTTTAGAATGCTTCTCTTTGAAGTTCTTTTTATCTTCTTTTTCTTCTCCATACAGTTGATGTAAACGTAGAGCAGCAACTATAATTTTATGTTTAGCTGGTTAAGGTAGATAATTGTGACTGAGGCAGCAAAGTACATTGCTGGGATACTTCCTTCATATTTGTGAATCAAATATTGATATCTGTTCCATGGCCTGTTCCGGTGACCACAGTTGCATACTGGAGGGTCTTTAATTGTCTCTTTCCGCAGCAAGTATCTGCCTCTCCTATCATTTTTTTGGATGTGGTATAGAACTGCCTATGAGTTTTGTGGGAACCTGAAGCCAGGGATCTTTTGAGCAGGGGTCTTTCACAAGGTGTTTATTTGTTACTTCTCGTGAATGCCATTCAGCTTTTCAGGCTCCATCTGGGTTGAAGTTGAACTGCTGAAGGTTAGATACATGGGTCCAAGGGCTAATGTGGCTTCACGTTGTGTTGAAGGATGTTGGTGGATGGGGAGATGTTCATTTTCTATCTTTTCTGGAACCCCCGGGTTGCACCATCACAGCAAGTGGGTGGGGGAGCAAAGGGGGCAGCAATGGCAGCCAAAGCACTGGGGCTGACACGGTGGGTCCCAGCGATGCACTGCATTGCGGTGTTCAACTGGGCATCAGAAAGGTGTGTCTGGCTGCTTCTGATCCATACCAGACTGCAGTAATTGGCTGCAGAGGACACAGGGGCCATTGCTGATGTCTATTACACTGGTGCTGACGCTCCCTAGCCTATGGTTGCCAGGTTCCGATCTAGGCTGATCTTCTCTTCATTGCGGTAGTTACTCTCTTCTTGTGCTTGTGGAAGGTTGGTGTGTGGTCCAGCTGCACTCTGAGATAGGTTGGCATTAAGTCATATCACACAGTGTTGCTGCAGAGTGTTCTTAGCATTTCTATGATCAAGGTGGAATGCAGTGACCTGTTTTGTGAGGATTTGGTCCAAGGCTCCATTTATGAAATACTCCTCTGTGTTTAGGTCCCGGTTAGCTGAAGGTGGCTCCCTTTGTTGCCAGGACAGGATCATCTGCGTATGCAAATTTACACAACTTTTTTGGAAGCATTATTGTTGTATAAACATCAAAAAGCATCATCACAAGTACCGAGCCTTGTGATTGTCTGCTACTGAGGAACAGAGGCAAATGGACTTCTTTGCCCGAGTGGACACATAGCTGTCTGTTGCTCAGCACACATAATGTTTTGCAGCAGCCAATGATCCTCGCAAGCTTCACCATCAGGTCTTTAATGCAGACTGTACTGTAGCCAATGAGAAGGTCTACAAAGGCTGTGCCATTCTTACATTTCGTCTGGAGTCTAGCCTTGATATGTACTATAAGAGCCAAAACAGTTGCAACAACTGTGTTTAGACCAGAATCCTGCTTGTTCTTCATGGATCATTGACTTGACAAGAGGATTGATTCTCCAGAGAATGATACACTTCTGGAGTTTGCAGATAGTGCACAGGAATGATATTGGCCTATAACTTCATAGGGCATTGGCCCTCTTGTCCATTTGAATATGGTGATGACTACTGCCTCCTACCATGTCTTTGGGATGCATTTGGAGGCCCTGGTTTGGGGGCACAGTTTTGCCAGCCACTGGAGTCCCACGGAGCTTCATTGATGAAGACATTCTAGGGTGGCAGCGAACATACTAATGATAAGTTCTGGTGTCACAGGCATTTGGATCATCAGTTTTTTCAATGGCTTTCCTGTAGCTTTGGGGGTTCCACCATGGGATTTGCTTAGACAGCATGATGGAGATTCTGACACCAACATAGGTGAGGATGGGTCTGTTTTGGCTGCGTTCTTGGGACTCTTAAAGAGAAATTAAGGTAGATTGTAGAGGATAGATGGTAGAGTTGAAAATTCTTCCCCATTCTGACCTCCAAAAACTGTCTTTGTCACCTTATTTCCACACTCCAGTTCATCTCTTGTCCCCATCCTGGCTCCCCACATTGGCTCCCATTAACATTTGGTTCCCATTCAATCAACTCCATACCAACAGGCCAAACACAACAGAAATTCACATTAGTAGGCATCTCGGGTTTTTGTAAAACTCATGCAAAGGTGAAACCTAACCTAAATCTAATCTGGTTTCAAACACCACCTTTAAAAAGGGAGTCTGTTTGGAACACTAGGTGCTGTATCACCTCTTCATTCATTTCCATCTGTAGCAAACTTGCCTTTCCATTCTTAAAATCCTCTGATGAAGTGGGTCTTTGCCCATGAAAGCTTATGCTCCAAAATATCTGTTAGTCTATAAGGTGCCACAAGACTACTTGATGTTCTTGAAGCTACAGACTAACATGGCTACCTCTCAGATACTTGCACCAACTGTGTTATTTTTAAGAACGGCCATAGTTGAATTCAGCAGCTATTAAACCAAAAACAACAAACCAAGTAAAAAAAAGTACAACCACAATACTGTGCACATTGGTCAGGGAAGTCTCCTTAGAACAGTGTAAAAATCCCCATGTTTCTAGTTCCTGCTATGGTTTTAATTTGTAGACCCTGATAATCATACAGGATCTATGTGGACACCAGGGTCTGTCTGCGCAGAAAAAGTTGTACGATGGGGACACTAATGTGTCTAATATGTCAGTTCTGTTGTTTGAGGGACACTGGATAAAGTACCTAGGAACAACCTCAATTAAGTAGATGTGCTCTCTACAACCATAATATTTTGTGGGCAGGAACTGATGCAAAATATTCTTTCATAAATGCCACAATAACACAGCAAAATAACAATTTAATGTTTAAACTTATGCCTAGTTAGATTAGATAGTTATGTAAATCAAGTAAAAGCTGTGATCATTATTACAGTGTAAAGGGACAATATATGTCTTATTTTCCTTTTTTGCAATCAGAAAAATATATTTAGCACTATGAAGCCATTGTTCAGCTTAATTGTCTCACTTGATTGTAATTCCACATCAGTCGGACAGCATTTAAAGTATATTATCTCTCTGTTGGTGCTTAATGACAAACAGGCCTAGTCCATAGTCACCAAGCAATTATTTATATCATGACCTTTTACAGAGTTTTGAATTACCCCTTTGGATTTTCACAGTGACTGATATTTCTAATAAACTCTTAATTTTGTTCCATAAATTGGTGGGGCTTTTTTTCTGGAGAACTAAAAGCTGTAAAATTAAACTCCCTATGCAAGCTGTGTAAATCCAGGCTATCAGATTAAGAGGCAGTTGCAGGTCACTCTAACGTAACAGCACTGCACAGTTACAGTACAAATTATGGAAAACATTACTATCTACAAATGGACTTTTATGAGAATAGCTGGATCTAAATTGCCAATGTAAAGAATTTATGTATGTGTTGCCACTTCAGCTATTGGGACAGACTTTAGATATTTTTTTTTACTATTTCCCAGACGTACCTTTGTTTTTCTGTAGTAGAATATTATGTTTGTTCAGGATGTGTTAGGCAGTCTCATATGTGCCCGGTATTCAGTCATCAGTACCCCACTGATACAAACCCTGCACAACTCTCATAGCAATTACAAATGTGGCACAGTGAAAAAATAAAATGCAGTTCTTGGGCCTGATCTTGCACTATTTTACTTGGGTAAAATTTCCTTTGATGTCAACTAAATATTGGCCTGAATAAGGAAGGTGGGATCAGGTCTGCTGATTTTTTGCTCCCGTTCAGCAAAGCACTCGGGCTCAGGTTTTAAAATAGAGGCGTTGCTCTACTAAGGCCCATGCGATGTGAGTTATATCTTCATTACAACGCTTCAGCGTAGATCGGGGTGAGCAAATTCAGCCCCAGGGGCCAGATCTGACCTGCCAGCCATTTATCTCTGGCTCAGCCAGCTGATTAGCAGAACAAGCCTAGTTAGCCAGCGGGATGTGTTCTCCTGTCCCTCCCCCGCATCGTGTTCTGTCTGTAGCCGAGCTGATCCTAGGAATCGCCTACCATGTGTGCAGGGCAGAGATCAGGGAGAGGGACAAACGCCATGGAGCCGTTCCAGTCTGAACCATGGATGGTAAGTGACATACTCAGGAGAGTGGGGAGACAACAGAGCAGGACAGATTTCCCTTAGAGACAGAGGGTGGCTTCTCTCAGTATCATACCCAGCAGCAGCCAGCACACACAGTGTCACTGTCACACATCCCAGTCTGTGCCACATACACGCACAGGCTGCATCTACAATATGCGATAAAATCGATTTTAATTCCATTAGCCCAATTTTTGCCAGTGCCTGTCCTCACTGTAAATTCCATTAGCTCAATTTATGGACCACTAAAATTGACATGCTATCCAAATCCTACAATCGTGGTAACCTAGCAGGGGTAGCGTTCAGTTCGAATTTAAAATTCCAAATGAAGGGTAATGAGGATGCAGCATGTCTTTAAATCAAATTCATTAGGCTCCACAGATGTCCTGTATTTGCCCCACAATGCACCACAGCTCTCTGCTCTGGCCTCTTACATCTCCCCTGCTCTCAATTGCAGAGGAATTCGGCAACAGGACCGTTACAATTCAGCACCTGCAAGCCTGTGGCTGTAGGGTCACGAGAGACTGAAAAATCATCTCGCTTTGCTAGGAGCGCAGCTGTGGGGTCTGTAGTTCTGTGTATACCCCTGCTAGCCACCTTTTTTTCTGCGCTGCCTGGCACAAGCCGCTGGCCCCCCATACCCTGTGTCAGTTAGGCTGTGGTGGGGGTCGTGCTTGTCTAGTAGTATGAGAAACTTCTTTTCAGCCGTTTACATGTTGTCCTGACCCCCACAGCCCCTCCCTTCTCTCCCCCCGGAGGTGCCACACAATCTGGAACATTCCCACACCCAGCTGCATCATGTGGTTTGACCCCGAACCAATAAAAGGACGTGCAGCATAAGGTGCCAGGCAGATTGCGCATGGTAAGGGTCATGATTTTCAGGGCTGGCTGTAGCCAGGGGTCTTTTAGCTGCCCAGGGGATGTCTCCCTCAGTTGTCATGATTTTCGGGGGCTTGCTTTAGCAGGGGTTCTTGTAGCTACCTGGGGGATGTCTCCCTCGGTGGTCACAATTTTGGGGGGCTGGCTGTAACTGGGAGGTCTTGTAGCTGCCCAGGGGACTTCTCCCTTGGCAGTAACAATTTTCTGGGGCTGGCCGTAGCCAGGTGTCTTTTAGCTGCCCCGAGCCGTACATGTTTCAATGAAGGCAATGTATTAGCTATACAACTACCACAATTCTCAAAGTAAGGCTTGCAGTGGGGAATATTCTTATCCTAAGGGCCTTCTTTTCCATGTGCAAACCTGGCAGTAGTCTGGGGTCTTTTAGCCTGATGAATCATTCAAGTTTCAGTGTAGCAGCTGTGTCTACTTAGACATACGAGTCTTCTTTGGTAGGAGGCCTAAATCCAGATAAAAGTTCCTGAAAGGGCCTTTGTGAGTGGTCACAATTTTTGTGGCTGTCAAAAGTGTCTGTCTTTTAGCTGCCTTGGGCCATTACTGATGATTCATTCGAGTTTCAGTGTAGCACCCAGGTCTACTTCGAGTCCTCTTTCCCAGAACAAGTAAATCAATTTCTGAGCCCAAACTAAAGCCTAGGCACACTGTTTCAGTGTAGCACCTGTGTCTACTTAAACATACACAACATGGAAGGAGAAAGAAGGGAATGAAATGTGGGAAGATGGCGTCATCTACTTGTGGGGCCAGAATGCACTGGGGTCAGGGAACTGTGGGGTAGGTTGCCACAAGACACTGCCCCAGAACTCGATTTAAGCTTGATATAAGCTACTTGTGTGTGGCAGCAGTAAGTTGTTTTTGTGGGAAGCATGTGGGAAGGTAAAGATGCTCAAAGTCGAATGGATAAAACCCAGTGTTAAGAAATCGATTTTAATAAAATTGATTTTATCTCGTAGTGTAGATGCAGCCATAGTCCCTGTCACATAGATACTGAAGCAGGCACGCAATCTGTGTCACGAAGTCTGTCTCTCACACACAAAGTGTTTCTTTCTCACACTCACACACTCTGGCTCTCTCTGTAGCCTCCAGCCTGTGACCAGTACCAAAATTCGTGGTGTGTCCCCTCTGTGAGAACGGTTGTGAGAACTTGATATAGATCCTCACAGCAGTGACAGTACAGGTTGTCCTATTGTTGGAGTTAATGCACCTCCCCGAGAGAATTGTTCAATGAGTGTAGCACTGTCTACACCAAGGAGTAGGTGGATTTAAAGACACTGGTTGGACCCTGGCCTTTTTACATGCCTGAGAGACATAGCTGAGTCAGCCTCACTCTTTAGTGGCTACTACCTTGCCTAGGTCACTTTTGAATTTAGCCCTTTACCTCACTTAGGACTTGCAACGTAGAGTAGAGCAACAAATAAATGCCTTTAAAAATTTAGAGGCTGTTGCAGCCTGATCCAATGCCTGTTGCAGTGTAAGGAATGACTTTTACTGAATTTAACAGGCTTTGGATTCGTCCATTTAATGACATGCTTAACTTTTAGCCCATACTTCAGCACTTTGCTTTTTCAGGGCCTTTGCAGGCAGCTTTGTGAGCCTTGCATTCAGTTCTGTGCAGTCAAGGACACCCATTTAAATGGTCCCTCCTCAGCCCCTACTTGTGGCTGCACAGTATGGTTCAGACTTCTTCGAAACCAAGAGCCACTCTCAGCCACAACCCAGTGTCTCAGCTCTCCAGCTCTCTGCTCCCTGCTTTCTCTGCTGCCTCCTCCCTAGTGTAACGGTTTAATAAGGATAAGGGGGAAGGACCCTGGGAGCTTGATTCTTCTCATGATGACAGTCACTGTACTTCCCATAGATCCTTCTGGATTTGTGGTTCCACATGTACCACTAGCACAGCTAAGCTTTAAGCCCAGGACAAGTTCAAAAGGTCTCATGTGGAATGCAAAGTCCTGTTTCTCCAAACACAGTAAGAATCAAATCGTGTGTGATAGATCGCTTGTTCATTGTCCCTAGTGTAACCCACACACCTAAGTGTGGTTAACTGTCCTGTGCAGTGGTACCTGGACCACTTCACCAGGAAAGAGCAAGTGTGGTCTACAGCCTAAGGATGTAACCATCTGGCCTTTGGCTGAAGCTGTAGTGGTAGATGTATTGTGCTCCAGAGGTCCCACGTTCAAGCCCCCTGTGGGCAGTTACTCTAGCATGTCTCACCAGTCAGTAACATCTCAAAAAGCTTCTTCTCATGCCCCAGAGTGTGCCTGCTTTTCTTGGCCTCTGAATTCCTCCTTGGCTGTGTCTACACTTGCGTTCCTCTTTCGGAACAGAAATGCAAATGAGGGAAATCACAAATGCAAATAAGGTGCAGATTTACATATCTGGTGCCTCATTTGCATATTTTTTCAAAAGAAGAAAAGCAGTGTAGACACAGCTGTTTGGAAAGTAAACCCCCATCTTTGAAAGAACCCTTCTTCCCTTTTTTTTATGGGAAGAAGTTTTCTTTCAAAGATGGGGTTTACTTTTGAAAGACCTGCATCTACACTGCTTTTCTTCTTTCAAAAAAAGGTCTTTCAAAAGAAGAATGTACAAATGAGGTGCTGGATATGTAAATCTGTACCTCATTTGCATTTGATTTCCCTCATTTGCATGCCTCTTTGGAAAGAGGAATGCAAGTGTAGACACAGCCCTTAGCCATGTCTACACTTAGAGAAAACTTTGAAATAGCCTTGCTAATGGCCATTTTGGAGAATGCTAATGAGGTGCTGAAGTGCTCACTGTTCCAACAGCCTCTGTGTCTAACAGAACTTGGGTCTCTGCAGCACCTCACACAAGCTTTCTACTGGGGAAGCCAACCCACTTGACTTACAGTTCTCAGTTTCACCAGCGGCACAATATAAATAACAATAATATTATTTATGTGTATTTGTGGCTGCACTAAAAATCCATGATCAAGACCCTGTTGTGCTATCTACCAATGGCCCCTTTTCATCTTGCGAGTCAGTGGTTAGCAGTGGTGGTGAGGATCTATGGGCAGTGCTTGAGGCTGCAGCTTCTCTCATGGCTTATCTGTCCAATATTGGATTTGCACGGTTGATTGCAATAACCACGTCAGTCTATTTCTCAATTCTTGAGTCTGAGAGTTTTTCTTTCTAAGACAAAGTTCTTTTATGTGGCTTGCACATATACTGTTGAAGGATGATGTGCCCTGTTGTAGCAATAGTCACCAGGTATCTTGATCTGATTATGTAGATTCCTAGGAGTTTGAATCGATGTTGAATTTTTTCATGGCGTTTTTGCATATATCATTGAATCTTAGCTTTGGTCTTCCTCTTGTTCTCAACCCACATGACAGTTCACCAGAGAGGATTGTTTTCACTGTCAATTTAGGATTGTTCCATGCTCATTTCCTAGGTCTGCCAAAAATAGTAGCTGCTTTCCTGTTTCTGATGTTCAGTTCTTCATCCATGGATACATTTGTGGTGACAGTAGGTCCAAGGTAACAGAATTGTTGAACCACATCTAATGGTCTGTTATCCAGAATGACATTAAGTTGCTGAGGTATACCTTGAGTGAATACAACAGTTTTCTTCACACTTATGTCAAGGGAAAACAACTTGCAGGCTCTGGATAGACAATCCATCAGTGACTGTAGCATGTCTTCATTATGAGTGACGAGAGCTGCATCATCTGCGGAGAGGAGTTCCCTAATGAGGACTTCCTTGATCTTAGTTTTGGCCTTGAGTCTTGCCAGCTTGTAGAGAGAGCCATCTAATCTAGTGTGGAGAAATACATTGCTGTGTGAGTTTTGAAATACATAATTTATTAGAACTGTGAAGAATATGCCAAAGAGGGTGAGGGCAAGAGCACACCTTTGTTTGATGCCACTCTGAATCATCGCAAATGGTTCTGATGTAGATCCGTCATATTGCACTGTTGCTTTCATGTTTTCATGAAAGGATGTCATGAGCTTGAGTAGGGCTGGTGGGCAGCCAGTCTTGGTTAACATTCTGTGTAGTCCTGATCTACTAACTATGTCAAATGCCTGTTAAGTCCACAAATGCTATGAATAACAGCTTTCCCTGTTGCCTGCATTTTTCCTGTAGTCATCAAAGAGAGAAAAATCATGTTCGTTGTTGACCTGCCAGCCCTGAAGCCACACTATGATTCTGGAAAGACTTGATCTGTGGGTTTTTGCAGGCGTTTGAGAATGACACAGGAAAATGTTTTCCTGTGATGCTCATTAAAGTGATACCTCTATAGTTGTTGCAGTCACCCTTGTTGCCTTTGTTTTTATAGAAAGTGATGACATTTGCATCCTTTATGGCGTGTGGGACATCTCCCACTCTCCAACATTTTAGGAGTAAGTCATAGAGGAAGGGGATGAGCACAGTCTTGTTTGTCTTCAGGACTTCAGCTGGGATTCTGTCATTTCCTGGTGCTTTTCCATTGAAGAGAGCATCAAGAGCTTGATAAATTTCCTCCTCCATAGTTTCTGCATCTAGCTCTGAAATTTCTGGAAGAGTTGGGATGAGGTTGTCAAGTTCAGGTTGTATTGTATGTTTGTGGGAAAAAAAGACTTGAGTAGTGTTTCACCCATCTGGACATCTGCAGCTTTTTGTCTGTGATCATCTGTCTATTTAAATTCATCAGTGGGGTGACTTTGATAATGTTTGTTCTGAGTGCTTTCTTCAATCCATCATACATAGTTTACAGGTTGCCCAAATCAGATGCCTTTTGAATATTAGACCATAGATCGGCATAATACTTGTTTGCACACTGCCTAGATTCTCTTTGAGGAACAGACCTTGCATGTCACAGTTTATCTCTTGTGCTTTGTGATGGGTTTTTATGTCATTCAGATATGCCTTGTGTTTTTCTTCAAGAAGAGGCCTAAGAATGTCAGCATTTTCATTGATACAGTCTTTGTTAGAGAATTTACATGTTCCAAAGGCAGATTTGGCACATTCACATATTGCATCTCTTAGCATGGACCATGTTTCACAACTGTTTGTTGGTCAGGTTTGTGTACCATTTTGCAAGTGAAATCATCTGTGAAGTTAGGGCATTTCAGTGCATCTCTGGTATTGATCTTTGGCTTTGTGCATTCCTTTGTCTTACAGAGTTTCTTTGGACGTTTTTCACACTACTGATGATCAAGAAGTGATCAGTGTCGCAATCTGTACTGTGGTACATGCATGTGAATTTGATGGTGTTAAGATGTTTCCTGCGTACCAGTACAAGGTCAAGTTGATGCCAGTGCCTGGATCTGGGATGGCGCCATGAAACCTTGTGGCACTCTTTCAAGTTAAGAAAAGTATTAGTGATGTCGAGCTGATTCTGAGAGCGGACTTTGAGAAGACTTTCACCATTTTCGTTCATTCTCCCAATACCACAATGACTGAGGCAGATGGGCCAGGACCGATGGTCACGTCCAACTCTTGCATTGAAATCGCCAAGGATGTACAGTTGTTCACTAGTTGGAAATGAGTCAATAACTTTCTGAAGATTATGATAAAAGCGGTCCTTGTCGTCAGTGCATGACGCAAACGTAGGTGCATAAGCACTGATGATGTTGACGTATCTTGACCTGGTACAGAGCTTCAAGAGTATAATGGGTTCTGATTCAGCTGTGGGTAAATTGATAGATTTCAGTAGATTGTTCTGAAGAGCAAATCCAACTCTATAGAAGTGGTGGTCCTCTGAACACAAGCCCTTCCAGAAGAAAGCGTAGTTGGTTTCTTTCATTGACCCAGCACCTGCCAGCCTGGTTTCCTGGAGAGCAGCGAGGTCAATGTTCAGTTTGTGTAGCTGTTGGTCTATGACTGCTGTTTTGTGTATTGAGTTTGTGTTCATAAGGTCATAGGCAGATTCAAGTCCCGGATACATGGTCTGCACATTCCAGCTGCCGAGCTGGAGGCAAGTTAATTTATTATTTCGTTTTACGGCAAGTAGGTAGTTTACATCTACATTTTGATTTTTGGTCTATCCCCATGCACCCAATGAGGACGGCAGATGTGTCAGGTCAGCACCTTATTGACCAGGGGCTGCCTGGCTTTAGGCTGGTGGTAGTTGACAAGAGGAGCACGATAACACCTCCCACTTATGAAAGTGACCCATGGTGTCCTCCTGTTTGCCAACTGAGGAGGGCTTATAACCTGTAACTGCCACTTCCTGTGTTGTTTCCACGCTATCAGCAAGGGTGGAGTGTTTTCTCTATTTGGTACCCTCATACACACTGCATTGCCTGGGCTAGTGTATGGAGCAAGTGCGTTGCCCAAGCAGCACTATCCCCCTCTCGGTCACCCCAGTTGAATCCAAAGGAAAGACAGAAGTCAGTGTGTTTGGAACTGAGGTGACTGCCAGGAGATGCTTGAAAGCAGATTTGACGAATCCTCCCTGCTAACTGCCTGTAGGGTCTCCACTCCGGATTTTCTGTCTGGGTTTACTCCCATAGCCTTTGGATCTCCTGAACCCACCCACAAGCTCCCCGGGAATTTGTCTTTCCTGGGGTGATGTAAGGAGTCACGCTCCCTTGGATGGCGGTGACCAAATCATGGTTCATACACTATTTGGATTATCCAGAATAATCCGGGGACCTAAGTATCCCAGACCTTCATCTAATGCAGAATGAGGGGCCAGTAGCCTTATTTGATGGCGGACTACATCCTCCATGCCACAACATGGTCATCGGGCTCTTGTGATATTTAGCTGGGACATCGGATGCCAACCCGTGCCGCATCACACCCTGGTAATGTTGCCACTGTTCATCCACAGCTGCATATTCTCCCCAAACAGCTGCACATTTCCCCAAACCACACAGAGGCTACAGTTACACTACAGCACTCTGTTGACAGAAGCCACTGTCAAAAGAGATTTCCCAACAAAACTTCTATTGACGGAGTGCGGCCACACACAAAAGCCAATCGGAAGAGCGCTCCACTCTGTCAACAGAGCAGCTGGATTGACCGACCGCTCTCTTGACAAAACAGGAACCCGGCAGCATAGCAGACAGGGCTGCCCATTGTTCTGGCTCCCCTGTCTGTCAAGAGAAGGTCCCTCAGAATGTCCACACACCTTTTTTTTTTTTTGACAGCAGCATTATGCCTCAGCTGAGAGGCAGAACGCTGTCGACAAAACACAGTTTGTGTGTCAAATTTCCACCAGTTTTGTGACAAAACTAGGGGAGTTGTCAGCAAAACTCGCTCATGTAACTGTAGCCTTTTGTGCAGGGAGGCAGGATTTGCCCAGGTAATGGTGTTTCTTTGAATGTGCTATTTGAAAAATCCAAGTATTTTGCAAACAAGCCTGCTTTCCACTTTCTGCTGATATGCTTTGTCATTTGTGTAATGTCATATTCCTGTATCATCCTGTGACATTTTTACAATGCTTATGTCTTAAAAAATGTTGTACTATAACAAAAATGCCAAAGGCAGACTGTAATTGACTTTCCAGCTGTCCGCACACACAAATGCAACATGTGTTTTTTTCCATAAAGAGTATTACCCTTTCCAACAATATCTCACAGTCTAATTTCATTGGGAATCCTATCTATGAAGAAAGCATCAACAAGAACTTACGATTTAGTGTAAGGCATATTTCTGCCAAGAAGAAAAACCCTGATGCGTTCTTAAGACTGTAATGATTCTATTTTGGGAAAAAGTAATCAGCAGCTATCGCATCTGATTTTGTGATAGCAAATAACCGGGAGAGATTAATATCCTGCCCTCACAGTTCATGGAATAGTATCTCCAGTCACCCAGAAATAAAGTAACACCAACAAAAACAATTGGTTTTAGACTGCTTCTTGAAATACTGGCTGGAATGACAACAATGGGGAGTTTAAACAATATTGCTTACTCTGAAATGTCTCAAGTGTCTGAGGAAATATCAGAAATGTAACTACAGTTTTGGTGGTATTTTTAAATCACTTTAGCTCCTCCAAGTTCTGCCTAGTGGTAGTATTCAAGGTCAGATTTATAGATTTTAGCATTTCAAAGACAGTAAAACTTTATTTCCATAGGCTGCTGAGTCTTGACAGGAGCCCTTCTTATTTATTAATAGAAATATTGCTTTTTATTTTATGTATTAACTAACCAGTAATTAAACCTCACAAACTGTAGATAAAAAGCAGTTTCTTAGATTTAGCCCTTCTGTCTTCTTGGAAACTGTCCTTGAACAGACCGCAGTTTCTTCAGATTTGTTAGTTGGTTGAAACTGTTTAACATTTTACATCAACACATTTTAGCACATGCATTGATTTCAAACTGGTAGGTGTTGGTATTACTTTAAATAGACAAAATTCATGAAAGAACTGTTTTGCTTAGACACATCACATGGTATGTTTCTGTTCTCCAGATCCAAATCCAGAGTTCTTAGCTGAGTCTACACTAGAGAGTTTTGCCAATAAAACTCGCAGAACATCCACACATCCACATTACAAAGGTGTTCTCTCAACAGGAAATCAACAGAACACGGCACTTCTGTCAACAGCATTCCGACATTCTCCCATGAGGCAGAACACCTCTCTTGACAGACAGATCTGTTGACAGAGATCCAGTCCGGATGTTCCAGGGGTTCTTCTGTTGACAGAAAAGACCTCCATGATGTTGGTCAGCTGCCACAAGGGACTCCCTGTCCACAGCAATCGGAGTTCTATGGTCCTGCCTCCAGCCATTATTGAAGGTTCAGGGGTGAATCTGAGAGTGTGGCAGCACAAGAAGACCCATCTCTGCTCCACCACACCCTAGCAGTCACTCCAGATGATGCAGCCTGCACAGAAGGCCAAAAGCCAGCCACCTCACAACCTCTGGGGCCCTCTGGGGACTAGCTGAAGACATCCCATAACCTATTCCCTGGCACAACATGTTGGGTCCCCTCCTGGACTGGGCCTGAGATTCAGGACCTCCTAGCCATGTGGGTTGAGGAAAATACCCCGCTGAACCCCTCACCAAAGTGGAGAAAAGCCCCACTTATGCCTGGCTGGCCACAGCCCTGGTGGCACAGGGCCTCCCCACCCACATCATGGAGCAGGTGCAGGCAAAGGTGAAGGAGCTATGCCAGGTATACACCCGGGCCTGTGATAGACAGTGCAGATCGGGGTAGGACGGATCACCTGCCCCTACTACAGGAAGATCCACGACCCCTGAAGGGCGACGACACCTTCCCACTGACTGCCACTGTGGACACCATGGAGGAGCACCCCCATCATAGCTGGAGGCAGATCCCAAAGAGGAGGAGCTGGAGCACCCCAAGATCCAACCCCCACTGGAGCCAGAGGCAGACACAGGGTCCGAGGTCAGTGAGAGCACCCTCACCTCAGGGCTGGACTCAGGTCCCTCCAGCCAGACCACCTTCAAGGCATCCCCAGGCCTGTTTGATGGACCATCCAGTAAGTACCGAATGCATCACACATCCCAGGGTGTGTGGGGGAGGCACAGATGGGGCATGCTGCAAGCCTCACCAGGCCAGCTCAGGAGGGAGCTCCCACTGTGGTCCAGGCATGGCAAACCATGTGCAAAGCAGCATGTCCCACCCGCACCCAGCAGGCATTCCCTGGCATGGGTGTCAGCATACTGCCAATCTCACGGGAGCCTGGACAGGCCCCAGGGGAGGGGGGCCCTCCAGCCCCTGCCACAGCTGGGAGTGGGCCAGCCATACAAATACTGGTCTGATCCCAGACACAGCGATGAATGAGGCTTCCGGCACATGGGGGTGCCCACAGGCAAGAAAGCACTATGGAGACAGAGCTGTGAGCCACACATGTGTAGGGGGAGCTCCTGGCAGGGCCAGGCTGCCCCCAGATCACCCACTATTCAAGAGGGGAGCCCTCGGTGGTAGGACACACCCCGGGGCAGCTATCCCATCAAGTGGGCGGGGCCACAGCGGTCAGCCCAGTCCATGAGGCACTGAACAGTCCTCATGTGGCAGGGCTTGCTGTACAGGCCTCATATATTATGACAGAGCTCCCAGGACATGCCTGTCCCATGGGCCGGGGGGTTGGTTGCTGCTCATGGTTTGGGGCAGGGCCTTAGGAGCTATGTTGTGTGAATGATTCACCATCTACTCTCCTTGTCTTCCTTACAGCAGGACCCAAACTGAGCCAGTGCCGAGCCAGTCCCACCCTGCCACAAGAGCAAGCCACCACCCCCACAATGAGAGTGCAGGCCTGCTGCCAGAGGGGACGCTGCGGGACAGAACAGGATCTCCAGAGGCCCCACAATGCCACCCTCTGGAGGATGACTGACCTCCTGGAGAGGTGGTTGCAGGAAAACCAGGGTGGCAGGCGCAGGACTGGGAGGGGTGGTCAGGGGCTTGGGACCAACTGATGTCCCTCTTTCACTATGCCACCGTTGTCTGGTGGGACCTGTTGGCCCAGTACCCATGGCTGCCACCCCACCATTCAACCCCCAAATCCCCCACTCTTCCTGCTGCCATCACTCCTCCCCCACCCCCCCTCCCTGCTACCCTGCCCCTGCCAGCCATCCTGCAGACTGTCCTGGATCTGCTCCAGTGGGTGATAGCCGGGTCCCCCTGCTCCCTAGCCCCCCACCCACCCACTTCCCCTGCCAACCTAGACCCCCACAGCAGCCCCACTGCCTCCGTACCTCCCCATACTCCTGGCCCCAACCCTGCCTCAGTGGGGACCCCAAACCCACAGTGGGAGGGGTTCCCAAGGCTGACATGACTTGCGATCCCACTCCCACCCCCGCAACTTTATATAATTAGGTTTTAATTACACTCTGTACATAGTTTTTGTTACATTTATTTTACACACATTTATCTATGGTTCAGTAAAAAAAAAGTTATTTGTTCACCACCCCCACATCCCTCTTTATTGTGTAGGGACCGGGAAGGGATGGGGGGGTGAAGGGTGGGGTTGTGGTGAGGATGGGGTAGGGCTGTGGGCAGGAGGACCTCACCAGGGGTGTCCTGGGGCAGTCATTGGGGCCAAGGGAGAAGGTTTTCCTTAGGGCCTCCTGGATCTGCAACCTCTTCTGATGGGCTTGGTGGACCAGTACTGTATCTGGCTGTTCATAACTGCAGCCAGCAGCCACACACCTGACCTCAGGAGGAAGGCCTCCTCCTTTCCCTTCACAGCTTGGGGGACATTGTGCTCCCCCACATACAGTCGGGTGAGGAGGCACCTGAAGCATGCCCTCAAGTGACTGAATGCACACTCAGCCTGCATCCATACCTATTGCAGCCAGGCATTAAACAATCCTGGCTTGGGTCCAGTTGCCCAGTGTAGGGCTTCATGAGCCAGGACATGAAGGGGTAGGTGGCATCCCCCACAATGCACTGTGGCATGTTCATGTTCCTGGCCACCATCTCCCGGCAGGGGGCAAAGATGCCTCTCTCTATCCTGTAGCACAGGCTGGAGTTGCAGAACACCTGCACATCATGTGTCCGGCCTGACCCACCAGATGTACAAGTTGAGGAACCATCTCTGGTGGTCAACCAAGGCCTGCAGCATGATGGAGTAACATCCTTTTCTGTTGATGAACCTGGCTCTGCTGTGGTCCAGGGCACAGATGGAGATGTGGATCCCATTGATCACCCTGAAGCAGCAGGGGAACCCCAGGGCAGTGAATCCAGCCATGGTTACATCCACACCTGTGAGATGGATGACCCTTCACAGCAGGATGGTGTTGATGGCAAGGGGAGGAGACCAAACACACACATCAGGGACTTAAGGAGGGATCCCCTGAGCTCTGGAAGGGTTCCCCTGCCCCTCCCATCCCCTTTCCCTGAGCTTTCTGGGAGCCCCCCCCCGTGAACCCACCCCTTGGCAGCAGGGCTGTGTGAGGGCGGGATGGCACTGTCCCCCCACTCAAGGCTGGAACTCCCCCCCACTACAGCCTATGTACCCCCAACCCTGCTTCCCAAGTGACACTCCCTCTCCATGAAAGGCCCACAGCGCAAGAGTGTCTTACCCGCATGAGGCCGGCCACAGCGATGGACTTCTCCATCCCAAACTGGTTCCCAATGGAGTGGTAGCTGCCAGTGGTGGTGAGCTTCCAGAGGATGATGGCAACCTGCTTCTGCAAGGGGATGGCAGGCCACAGCTGGATATCCTGTCTCTGGAGGGCAGGGGCAAGCCAGGTACAGAACTCCAGGAAGGTATCCTTCCTCATTCAGAAGTTCTGGAGCCACTGCTGGTCATCCTGCTGCCCCAGGACCAGCAGGTCCCACCAGTCTGTACTGGTGCTGTGCCTCCAGACCTGCCTGGTCATCTGGGGAAGCAAGCGCAGGGAGGCCTGTGCAGCAGCAAGGGCATGCCCCTCAATGGTGGCGTCTGGGTCATCCTCGCCGGGGAGCAGGAAAAGGACAGCCATGAGGAGGTTCAACAGAAGCTGAAGCACCTCTGAGCAAGGCCAGTACAAGCCTAGGGGCTGCTCTGGCACCATGGCTAGCTGGAAAACACAGTGTCGCTTTCAGCAATCATGTGAGTCCTGCTGTGCTGTCCCTTGACGAGGCAGGCTAGTCTCAGCATGGGCAGGGAACGGTCATTGCTGTTGCGGGGAGGGGGAGCTTTAAGGGCACTCCTTGCCAGGACTTCCAGAAGGGCTTTCTGGCCATCCAGCCCTGTCTGATGGGGTTCCGGGGGCCGTTCTGTCAAGAGAGCAGCTGGGCAGTCTGGCCGCTCTCTGTCAACAGCGCGATCCGCTTTGCAGTCTGGGCGTGATCTGTCGACAGAGGTTCTCTCGGAAGATATGTTCCGGGGGTAACTTCTGTCGCCAGATCGCTCTAGTGCAGGGGTCGGCAACCTGAGGGTCTGGAGCTGTTAAAGAGCCACGTGAGGCTCCAAGCGCTGCCGTCGCTGACTCCACTTGTGGCTCTGGAGGTTGCCGCCGCTTAAACAAAGCCGTCCATTAAATGTGGATTTTCCTTAATTGTGGAAGTGGCAGCAGCCTCCAGAGGCACAGGGGGAGCCAGCAGCATCTGGGAGCCCTGTGAGAGGAAGCCTGCAGGGCAGGGATTCGCCCACGCACTGCAAGCAGGGGACCTCTAAGGCTGCAGGAGAGCTGGCGGGAGGGGCAGCTGAGCCTGCTCTGCCAGAGGGCAGCATGCAGAGGTCATCATCTCAGGCAGGTAAATCCTGGGATTGTGGGGGCAGGTTCGGGGTTGAGAGGGGTTAAGCCTGGGGATGGGGGAGCAGGGATTGAAGTTGAGAGTGAATAAACATGGAGATGAGGGGTGGGTCTGTGGGATGGGGGTAAAGCTTGGGGATAGGAGGGCAGATTTGGGGGCTGAGGTGAGTAAAGCCTGGAGATGGGGGTAACAACTTTCTAACTGGTACAATCTGGGGTGTGCGCTGTTCTTAAAACAGGGGTGACCCAAAGTGCGGTTTAGTGTTACTTATTAAGGTCTGTCTCGTAGTCACATGCATTGTGGCTCTTGAAGGATTGATTTTGTAACTGAATTAGAAAAAATGGCCCTTCTCACTGTTTTGGTTGCAGACCCCCACTCTGGTGTAGACATTGCCCTTGTGTGAATATGTGTAAAAACAAATTCAGATTCAGTTTCTACAAATATTGTGCACTATTTCTTCTGAAGTTAATGTTTGGGTGAACATTCTTGCCAGTGACGTTATCTAGAATATTAAGAGAAGACAAACATAAGAGGAGAAGAAACGTCCAAAGAAAATTCATTTGAAAATTGGCTGTCATATTTGGAAGTACATTTTTACATCTCCACACCGCACAATGCTGCATCTAAACAGAACTGTCCTCCAGAGAACACGCCGCTTGCAGAGATGGGTTGAAGTGTTGCCAACCACGCACATACAAAAAACACAAGGAAGGTCTCAACCTCCTCCAACCCCAGGAAATAGTTACTAGAAAAAGGGGATTTCAGGCTTCTATTTGCTTGTGGTTTCTTCAAATCCTTTAAGCTTCACACTTTCAAAATTTTCTCTGCAAACCTGGAAGGACAGGAGGGTCTACACTGATTTTTTTTTAAATGAAAACTGAGATTTTCATTGATAACATGATTCTACCAGCTGGAGCTTCAAGATTAGTGATGATTGTATGCATGGAAGCCATGTAGTGCACTGGAAAGCCAAAAACCCTTTCCATTAACTTTAATGTATGGGGAAACCAAAAATTATGTCTTTCTTCCTACATTTCAAATGTGATCCCTGAAAATAATGCAATGGGAAGAATGTAGGAAGAAAGAAATAATTTTTGGTTTCCCCATACATTAAAGTTAATGGAAAGGGTTTTTGGCTTTCCAGTGCACTATATGGCTTCCATGCAATGACTGTGTTCTCAGCTGGCCACCCACTGAGTGTCCCACCTCCCATCATTGCATGTGAACCCTGAAAATAATGCAGGGGCCCAGAATGTTAGATTGAGAAGAATATATGAAGAAAGATTTTTGGTTTCCCCCTACACTATATTAGCCGCGTCTACACGTGCTGGCTACTTCGAAGTAACCGCACCAACTTCGAAATAGTGCCCACCACATCTACACGGGGTGAGTGCTATTTCGAAGTTGAAATCGACGTAAGGCAGCGAGACGTCGAAGTCGCTACCCCCATCAGGAGATGGGAATAGCGCCCTACTTCGACATTGAACATCGAAGTAGGACACATGTAGCCGATCCGCATCCCGCAATATCGAAAGAGCGGGGTCCGCCATGGCGGCCATCAGCTGAGGGGTTGAGAGACACTCTCTCCAGCCCCTGAGCTCTATGGTCGCCACATGAAGCGGCCCCTCAAAGCTCCCCAGCCCCTGCCTTCCTGTGCAGGAAGCTGAGAGTGCGTGAAGGCAGCAGCATTGCCACACGGCTAGCCTGCACACGCCTCTGCAGCCCCAAGCCACCCCCGCGCTGCGATGGCCTCCCGCCAGCCCCCCAAACCCCCCAGGGCACCCCCCCCAAGGTGAGCCAGGGCTCCCAGGCATCCAGCCAGCCTGGGAAAAGGCGGCGGGGCCCCTCCTGGACGGAGGCCGAGATCCGGGACCTGCTGGGGCTCTGGAGTGAGGAGGAGGTGTTCCAGGTAACGGGGAGCAAGAGGCGGAACGCGGATGCATTCGCTCGGCTGGCCGAGGGCCTGGCCTCCCGGGGTCTCCCTGCCCTCACTCCTTACCATGTCAGGAGTAAGGTCAAGGAGCTGCGGCAGGATTACACCCAGGCCCGGGATGTGGCCAGCCGATCTGGGGCCGCTCCCTCCACTCGCCCCTTTTACAGGGAGCTCAGGTCCATCCTGGGCCCCCGGTACACCTCCTCCACTCTGGCCACTCTTGACACCTTGGCCAACGAGCCCCAGCAGGCCCCGAAGGCAGAGTCCGCCCCGGAGGCAAGCCCCACAACCTAGGGGCACCCCCCAGGAGCCCACCCCTGGGATGCCAGAGGAGGGGGAGGGGGAATCCTCCTCCAGTAACGGGGGGCTGTGGATCATCCTGCCCTCCCGGAGCTCCAGCAGGGCGTCCGCCCAGAGGGTGTCCCCCGACCGTGGGAATGGACCGTCAGGTATGTACCCCCACTGGTGCACACCCCCCGGGGTTGAGGGGCGGGGACAACAGACATGATCAGGGCCCTCCACATGCCCAGATGACCACGGCCCCAAGGACAGCAGTTGCATGTCCCTCAGAAGAGTGCATCAGCCCCTGCCCCCCAGCACGACAGTGCCATGCCCTATCCCTGGGGATGGGGGGAGCGGAACCTAGGGTCCCCTGGGGAGGGGGAGGAGGTGGGACACCCATCAGCAGCAGCAGCATCTCCCGGGCATGGGGATGGGGAACCAGCAGCAGAGGGGTGGGGGGACAAGGGCCACAGCTCGGGGGCCACACTAACGGCTGTCTCCACTCTTCTTCCCCCCTTGTGTTCCACAGCTGCACCATCGGAGGGCCCGGAGCGCGTTGGCGAGGTGTCCGTGGTCCCGGAGAGCCCACCGGGGCCATCCCAGCAGGCCAGCCCCTCGGCGGCGCACCAAGCAGCCCCAGGACGGGGCCGACAGCGGAGCCACCAGAGGACGGCCACAGACCCCCCAGCTGCTCGCGACCCTCCGGCGTCAGCTGGAGGTGTCGGAGCGGCGCCTGCGGGTGGATGAGCGGCGGCTGGAACTACAAGAGCGGGAGCTGGCCTGGCGCCAGGAGGCATGGGGGGCCTTTATGCACACTTTCGAGCTCATAGCAGAATACCTGGCCCCCCATGCCGCGCCGCCTGCCGCTCTGCCTGTCCTGCCGGCAGCTCCACCCGCCGCTCCACCCGCTGCTACACCCGCTGCTCCAATTGCCGTCCGCCACCCCAGGGCCTTCCACCGAGGGGGACCTGGGGCCTGCTGACACCCGCCAGCCATACCTGCCGTTTCGCCCGGCCCCCAGTCAGCCTCAGCCAGGGCTCAGGCTGAGGCGAGCGTCGCGCCCACCAACCCCGGGTGCCAGACAGTAGAGGGGTGCGGGGCCCAGGACGTGCCCTCCCCCTTTGTACATATCCCCCATCATATATTTGTGTATATAGTTTGTGTTAGACCCCTGTTCTTTTATGGTACCTGCCCCCCATGTAAATAGTTCCCCCCTTTTGTTCTTACTATATATATATATATATATATTGTTAGTATTAATATAAGAGAATTCACTGTTTTTTGGTTTCAAAAACAACAGCTCCATTTTTATTTGCAAGAAGAGCAGGGGGGGTGCTCTTGCGTGCTCTGTGGTGTGGGTGTGGGGGCAGGGAGTGTTGTGGAGGATGGGGGAGGTGCAGTGGGGGGCCTGCCAGTGTTCACCCCTCAGCCTGGTCAAAATGGGGCCACAGGGCCTCCCGGACCCGGATCCCCTCGGGGTGCACCTGGCGACTGGGGGCAGCGGGTGGCTGCATGTCAGCCCTGCCAGCCTCCACAGCCCAGCCCTGGAAGAATGCCCCCCCCCTTGCTCTCGACCATGGCTGTGGAGTGCGCTGCACGTGCCCACAGTCTGGGGGATGTTGGTGGGGCCTGCATCAAGGCAGGTGAGGAGACACCTCCAGTGCCCTTTGAGGAAGCCAAAAGTGCGCTCAACCACCTGGCGCACATGGTTCAAGCGCATGTTGAAGCGCTCCTGGCTGGCTGACAGATGGCCCGTGTAAGGGTGCATGAGCCAGGGCCGGCGGGGGTATGCCGCATCTGCGACGACGCAGAGGGGCATGGTGGTGTCCCCCACAGGGATCTCCCGCTGGGGCATGTAGGTCCCCACCTCCAGCTGGCGGCACAGGCCCGAATTCCCGAACACCCGGGCATCGTGGGTGCTGCCAGGCCACCCAACATAAATGTCCAGGAAGCGGCCCCGGCTGTCCACCAAGGTCTGGAGGACCACAGAATGGTATCCCCTCCTGTTCAGGAAGCGTCCTCTGCTGTGCTCCAGAGCACAGATGGGGATATGGGTCCCATCCAGAGCCCCAGAGCAATTTGGGAAGCCCAGGTTGGCAAACCCTGCAATGGCAGCATGTTCCCCAAGCCGCACAAGCCTGTGGAGGAGCAGGGCATTGATGGCGCGGACGAACTGCAGGGGAAGGACATGGGAGAGCACCAGTGAGGGGTGTGCAGGGTGTGTCTGGCCCTCCCCCGCCAGGGCTGCCCTCCCCCCCCAGGGCTCCCTCCCCCCGTGGGTCCTCTTACCTCCATGAGGACAGCCCCGACGGTGGCCTTGCCCACGCCAAACTGCTGCCCCACGGATCGGTAGCTGTCTGGAGTGGCCAGCTTCCAGACAGCGATGCCGACCCGTTTCTCGACGCTGAGGGCACGCCGCATGAAGGTGTCCTGGTGTCTCAGTGCGGGGGTGAGCCACTGGCAGAACTCCAGGAATGTCTGCCGGCTCATGCGAAAGTTCTGGAGCCAGCGCTTGTTGTCCCACTCGCCGAGCACCAGCCGCTCCCACCAGTCGGTGCTCGTGGGGTAGCTCCACAGCCAGCGGCATGTGCGGCGGGGGTGGGGGGGTGGGGCGGAGTACAGCAGGGTCTGGGGCTGCTTCCTCCTCCCCTGGGGGCAGCTCCTCTTCTGTGAATAAAAGGTGGTCAGCCACCTCTTGCATAGCATTGAGCAGGGCAAGCACTGCTCCTGCAGGGGTGGCTGGGTGGACCTCTGGCGGCTGCTGCTGCTGCTGCTGCTGCTGCTGCCACTGGGGATCCATGACTGCTTCGACAAGGTGTGCGTGCCTGTGGCTCTGCAGACCACGTGCTGTGCAGTCTGAAGCTGTGTCTACACGTGCATGCTACTTCGAAGTAGCGGCACTAACTTCGAAATAGCGCCCGTCGTGGCTACACGCATCGGGCGCTATTTCGAAGTTAACTTCGACGTTAGGCGGCGAGACGTCAAAGTCGCTAACCTCATGAGGGGATCGGAATAGCGCCCTACTTCGACGTTCAACGTCGAAGTAGGGACCGTGTAGACGATCCACGTCCCACAACGTCGAAATTGTGGGGTCCTCCATGGCAGCCATCAGCTGGGGGGTTGAGAGACGCTGTCTCTCCAGCCCGTGGTGGGGTCTATGGTCACCGTGTGCAGCAGCCCTTAGCCCAGGGCTTCTGGCTGCTGCTGCTGCAGCGGGGGATTCATGCTGCATGCACAGGGTCTGCAACTCGTTGTCGGCTCTGTGGATCTTGTGGTGTTTAGTGCAAGTGTGTCTGGGAGGGGCCCTTTAAGGGAGCAGCTGGCTGTTGAGTCCGCCGTGTGACCCTGTCTGCAGCTGTGCCTGGCACCCTTATTTCGATGTGTGCTACTGTGGCGTGTAGACATTCCCTCGCTGCGCCTATTTTGATGTGGTGCTGCGTAACGTCGATGTTGAACATCGACGTTGCCAGCCCTGGAGGACGTGTAGACGTTATTCATCGAAATAGCCTATTTCGATGTCGCCACATCGAAATAGGCTACTTCGATGTAGGCTTCACGTGTAGACGTAGCCTGAGTGTGTCTGGGAGGGGCCCTTTAAGGGAGCGGCTAGCTGTTGCCCCGAAAGTGCTAGTCCGCCCTGTGACCCTGTCTGCAGCTGTTCCTGGCAGCCTTATTTCGATTTGGGCCGCTTTGGCGTGTAGACGCTCCCCTGCAGTGCCTACTTCGATGTAGTGCTGCCCAACGTCGATGTTGGACGTCGACGGCACCAGCCCTGGAGGACATGTAGGCTACGTCTACACGTGCAGCCAACATCGAAATAGTCTATTTCGATGAATAACGTCTACACGTCCTCCAGGGCCGGCAACGTCGATGTTCAACTTCGACGTTGCTCAGCCCAACATCGAAATAGGCGCAATGAGGGAACGTCTACACGTCAAAGTAGCACACATCGAAATAGGGATGCCAGGCACTGCTGCAGACAGGGTCACAGGGCGGACTCAACAGCCAGCCGCTCTCTTAAAGGGCCCCTCCCAGACACAGTTGCACTAAACAACACAAGATACACAGAGCTGACAACTGGTTGCAGACCCTGTGCCTGCAGCATAGATCCCCAGCTGCCGCAGAAGCAGCCAGAAGCCCTGGGCTAAGGGCTGCTGCCCACGGTGACCATAGAGCCCCGCAGGGGCTGGAGAGAGAGCATCTCTCAACCCCGCAGCTGATGGCCGCCATGGAGGACCCAGCAATTTCGATGTTGCGGGACGCGGATCGTCTACACGGTCCCTACTTCGACGTTGAACGTCGAAGTAGGGTGCTATTCCTATCTCCTCATGAGGTTAGCGACTTCGACGTCTCGCCACCTAACGTCGAAGTTAACTTCGAAATAGCGCCCGACGTGTGTAGACGCGACGGGCGCTATTTCAAAGTTGGTGCCGCTACTTCGAAGTAGCGTGCACGTGTAGACGCAGCTGTAGATGCTATTCATCGAAATAGCTTATTTCGATGTAGCATACACTTGTAGACGTAGCTATTGCCAACATGGGTGGAGCGACTGTATTCTCAACTGGCCATCCAGCCCACCTCCCATCACCACAGAAAAAAAGAATTCTTTGTTGTGCCCCGGCGGCAGCAAGCCCAGGTATGGGCCAAGGGGAGGGGTGTTTCTGGGTGACCAGTTGAAGTGTTCTTCCCCATTGGCAGCAAGCCCCTTACCGGGAGACTTTTCCCTGGCAGCAGCAGCAAGCCCAGGTATGGGCCAAGGAGGGGAGGGGTGTCACTAGATGACCAGTTGAGCTGTTCCTTCCCCATGGTGGCAGCAAAGCCCCCTTTATCTTAATCGCTGGGGGATTCCCCACGGCGTCAGCAAAATGCTCTTTTCCACACGACTGGCAGCATTGCCAGTACTGAACATCAGGCACATCCTTTTATTGGGTTGGGTTGGGTTGGGGGCTATCCATGAGATGTGGTTGAGTGCGGGAAAGACTCAGACTGTGTGGCACCTGTGGGGCAGGGAAGGGGCTTGCACAAAAATGTAAATTGCTGAGAAGAAGTTTCTCAGCGTGTTATACAAACACAACCCCCAGCACAGCCTTGTTGACATGTGGTACAGCGGGGCAGGGGCCGGCACCAGGCAGTGCAGAAAAAAACAGCAAGTGTACAGACAGAACTGTGAACTCCCTGCAGGGGCTATTTGAATAGGTAGATGCACACACCCCAATAACAGCATAGCAAGAAAGAAGCCATTTCTCAGGCTGTCATAAACCAACATGAACCCACAGCTAAAGGCTCACTGCTCCTGCTTGGAAATTCAGGCTTTTTCTGTTACTGGAGAGCAGTGGCCAGAGCAGAGCAGTGTAGGTCATTGTGGGTTAGCCTCTGGAGGCTAATAAATTCAATTTTAAGACATGGCACTTCCACACTGGCCTTTAATCTAACTTCTGAATTCGAGCGTGATGCTACACCTGTCAGGTTACTGTGATTTTGTAATCTTGAGATTACTGCACCCAAAATCGAGCTAATGGTCTTTACAGTGAAGACAGCCACATGGTAAAACCGAGCTAACTGAATTAAACTTGAATTTATCTCGTAGTGTAGACACAGCCAGAGGGACTTGAACCCCAGAGGATGCTGCTAGAAGGGAATGAGAAACTGGAGGGAAAAAAAGGCTATTTTTTGCATACCTCATCTCTGTACCCAGTCACAGTGTCAACCATCCTGGATCTGAGTTTGCCTGTGTTAGGAGAGGAGACTTTTAGACCAGGCATACTACTAGCTGCCAATATTAAAGCTCCATAAAAGAGGGTAACCAATTTTTAATATTAAACATATATTAGCAATAACACAGCTTGAGACATGACAGACTGCTTTGAAGTGCTGTGCATAGTTTTAGTCCTGTTGAGGCAATTCCAGGTTCATATTGTTTGGACATACTGACAAGTCAGACAACTAAGAGAACCTTCCAAATCACATGCCCTGGTTCTCATGGGAGACTTTAATCATCCAGACATTTGTTGGGAGACCAATACAGCAACACACAGACAATCCTGGAAGTTTTTGGAGAATGTTGGGGATAACTTTTTGGTACAAGTGCTGAAGGAACCAACCAGGGGCCATGCACAGCTTGACTTGCTGCTCATGAACAGGGAAGAACTAGTAGGAGAAATAGAAGTGGGCAGAAACCTGGGCTGCAGTGATCATGAGATCATAGATTTCAGGATCCGGACAAAAGGAAGAAGGGTGAGCAGTAACATACAGACCCTTGATTTCAAATGAGCAGACTTCGACTGCCTGAGAGAACTGATGAGCAGGATCCCTTGGGAAACAAAGATGAAGGGGACGAGAATTCAAGAGAACTGGCAGTATTTTGAAGAAATCTTACTGAAGGCACAGGAACAAACCATCCCACTGCATAATAAGAGATGCAAACATGGTAGGCAGCCAGTTTGGCTTACCAGGGAAATCCTTAGTCACCTTAAACTCAAAAAGGATGCACACAAGAAACGGAAACGTGGACAGTTAAACATACAACTGGAGAATGCCGAGCAGTAATCAGGAAAGTGAAAGAACAGTTAGAATTGCAGCTGGCAAGGGATGTGAAGTGTGACAAGAAGGGTTTCTACAGGCATGTGAACAATAAACGGGTTATCAGAGAAGTTGTGGGGCCATTACTGGATGAGAGAGGTAACCTAGTGACAGAGGGGCTACGTCTACACGTGAAGCCTACATCGAAATAGCTTATTTCGATGTAGCAACATCGAAATAGGCTATTTCGAAGAATAACGTCTACACGTCCTCCAGGGCTGGCAATGTCGATGTTCAACTTCGACGTTGTGCGGCACCACATCGAAATAGGCGCTGCGAGGGAACGTCTACACGCCAAAGTAGCACACATCGAAATAAGGGTGCCAGGCACAGCTGCAGACAGGGTCACAGGGCGGACTCAACAGCAAGCCGCTCCCTTAAAGGGCCCCTCCCAGACACAGTTGCACTATACAACACAAGATACACAGAGCCTACAACTGGTTGCAGACCCTGTGCCTGCAGCATGGATCCCCAGCTGCAGCAGCAGCAGCCAGAAGCCCTGGGCTAAGGGCTGCTGCCCACGGTGACCATAGAGCCCCGCAGGGGCTGGAGAGAGAGCATCTCTCAACCCCCCAGCTGATGGCTGCCATGGAGGACCCGGCAATTTCGACGTTGCGGGATGCGGATCATCTACACGGTCCCTACTTCGACGTTGAACGTCGAAGTAGGGCGCTATTCCGATCCCCTCATGAGGTTAGCGACTTCGACATCTCGCCGCCTAACGTCGAAGTTAACTTCGAAATAGCGCCCGACGCGTGTAGCCGCGACGGGCTCTATTTCGAAGTTAGTGCCGCTACTTCGAAGTAGCGTGCACGTGTAGACACAGCTATGATGTAGGAAAAGCTGAAGTATTCAATGCTTTTTTTGCCTCAGTCTTCACGGACAAAGTCAACTCCCACACTACGGTCCTAGAAAATACAGTACGGGAAGATGTAGGGCAGACATCTGTGGGGAAGGAACAAGTTCTGAGCCATCTAGAAAAACTAGATGTACACAAATCCATGGGTCAGGATTTAATGCACTCAAGGGTACTGAGGGAATTGGCAGACGTCATTCCTGAGCCTCTGGCCATTGTCTTTGAAGACTCTTGGAGATTGGGAGAGAACCCAGATGGCTGGAAAAAGGCACATATAGTGCCCATCTTTAAAAAAGTAAAGAAGGACAATCCAGGGAACTATAGACTGGTCAGCCTTACCTCAGTCCCTGGGAAAATAATGGAGGGGATCCTCAAGGAATCCATTTTGGAACACTTGGAAGAGGGGAAAGTGGTCAAAAGTAGCCAACATGGATTCACCAGGGGCAAGTCCTGCCTGACCAATCTGATCAGCTTCTATGATGAGGTAACAGGCTCTGTGGACACAGGAAAGTCAGGGGATATGGTATACCTTGACTTCAGCAAAGCTTTTGATACAGTCTCCCACAACATTCTTGCCTGTAAATTAAGGTAATATGGATTGAAACCTTGGACTATAAATTGGATAGAAAGATGGCTTGATGGTAGGGCCCAACGGGTAGTGGTCAACGAGTCAATATCTGGATGGCATTTGGTTTCAAGAGGAGTGCCACAAGGGCTCGGTTCTGGGGCCGGTGTTGTTCAATATCTTTATTAAGGACCTGGATGAGGGATTGGATTGCATGCTCAGCAAGTTTGCGGATGACACAAAACTAGGGGCAGAGGTAGATGTGTTGGAGTGTAGAGAGAGAATCCAGAGTGATGTGGATAAATTAGAGGATTGGGCCAAAAGAAACCTGATGCAGTTCAACAAGGAGAAGTGGATGAAAGGCTGGATATGAGTAAACAGTGTGCCCTTACAGCCAAGAAGGCTAACAGCATGTGAGGGTGCATTCGGAGGAGCATTTTGAGCAGAGCTAGAGAAGTGGTTGTTCCCCTCTATTTGGCATGGGTGAGGCCACATCTGGAATATTGGCTACGTCTACACGTGCAGCCAACATCGAAATAGCTTATTTTGATGTTGCGACATCGAAATAGGCTATTTCGATGAATAACGTCTACACGTCCTCCAGGGCCAGCAACGTCGATGTTCAACTTCGACGTTGCTCAGCCCAACATCGAAATAGGCACAGCGAGGGAACGTCTACACTTCAAAGTAGCACACATCGAAATAGGGATGCCAGGCACAGCTGCAGACAGGGTCACAGGGCAGACTCAACAGCAAGCCGCTCCCTTAAAGGGCCCCTCCCAGACACAGTTGCACTAAACAACACAAGATACACAGAGCTGACAACTGGTTGCAGACCCTGTGCCTGCAGCATAGATCCCCAGCTGCCGCAGAAGCAGCCAGAAGCCCTGGGCTAAGGGCTGCTGCCCACAGTGACCATAGAGCCCCGCAGGGGCTGGAGAGAGAGCATCTCTCAACCCCCCAGCTGATGGCCGCCATGGAGGACCCAGCAATTTCGACGTTGCGGGACGCGGATCGTCTACACTGTCCCTACTTCGACGTTGAACGTCGAAGTAGGGCGCTATTCCTATCTCCTCATGAGGTTAGCGGCTTCGACGTCTCGCCGCCTAACGTCGAAGTTAACTTCAAAATAGCGCCCGACGCGTGTAGACGTGACGGGCGCTATTTCGAAGTTGGTGCCGCTACTTCGAAGTAGCGTGCACGTGTAGACGCAGCCATTGTGTCCAGTTTTGCCCCCCACCCCCAGTGTGAAAAGGATGTGCATGTGCTGGAGCAGGTTCAGTGAAGGTCAACAAAAATGATTAAGGGTCTGGAGCACAAGACCTATGAGGATAGGCTGAGGGATTTGGGCTTGTTTTGTTTAAAGAAGAGAAGACTTAGGAGTGATTTAATAGCAGCCTTCAACTTCCTGAAGGGGAGCTCTGAAGAGGAGGGTGAGCAACTCTTCTCAGTGGTGTCAGATGGCAGAACAAGGAGTAATGGTCTGAAGTTAAAGGGGGAGAAGTGTAGGTTGGATATTAGGAAAAACTACTTCACCAGGAGGGTGGTGAAGCACTGGAATGTGTTGCGTAGGGAGGTGGTGGATTCTCCATCCCTCGAGTTTTTTAAGTCCTGGCTGGACAAGGTCCTGGCTGGGATGACTTAGTGGGGGTTGATCCTGCTGGAAGCAGGGGGCTGAACTAGATGACCTCCTGAGGTCCCTTCCAGCCCTATGATTCTATAAGTGAACTGCTTTAGCAGACAACATTAAGCAACAACTTGCAGAAGGCAAATATTTATATTCTCAAATTGTAAAGCTTTGTAGATTGTTGAGAGCCTTCTTGGTCCTGCTCCTGTTGAAAGAAAAGAAAATAATTTATAAATTATGATGATTTTCCATTAAATTTACACATTTCTGGAACTTTTTGTCTGACTTGTAAAAATATCCTAAATATCAAGTCCTACTGAGACCCAAGAGGAAACCAATACCATGTCTCTAAATTCATTTGTAAATGTCACGTTTTAAGAGACTATACTTCTCTTGCTATGCTGTCACCCAAGGATCTCAAAAACACTTTACAAATACCAAGTCTCACAATGCTCTGAAAAGTAGAAATATCTCATGACCCCAACTTTATAGACATGGAAAATGCAATCTCACAAGCAGACCTGCTGAAAGGGGCAGGGGGAAAAGGGAGCAGTTGCCTCAGGGGCTGTTGTTCTGGCAGCAGTAATGGCCAGAGCTCCAGGCTCCTTTGAAGTGTCACCCAGCGCTGCTCTGACATGCCACATGGCTCTGATGGGAAAGACAGTGCCCCCAGTGACTGTCAGCGTGGCTGCCCAAAAGGTTAAATCACTTTTGAAGGTTACATGAGTTAATTGCATTTGTAACACCAACGGAACTGAGTTGCAGGCACTAGGGATTGAACCTGTGATTACAGGGGCTAAAGCCTTGTGCTCTACGCATGAGCTAAAAGCTACCTGCTGCTTACCTGTGGCTATAGAACAGGGTCTTCACTCACCCTAATATGAGGTCTCAGTGCCCCTGCATATTCCATGCTTCCCTGTGCTGAGGAAGCACATCCCAAGCTTCTGAGACCTTCCAGCAGTTTATCCAGGACAAGCCCCCAGTTGTAACTCTGACAATCCCTGGTGCCAGCAACCCGGGTCTGTCGGCGTTACATATTTATGAACTGAATCCAGGAGTCCAGAACCCCAGTTCCTTGTTCATTGTTATTTCTGACAGCTTAAAAAAATTAAAAAGCTCTTCCTATTCTTCCACATTTTCTTTTATTATGTTTTCATATATATCAATATGATACATACAGCATTTACCTCTGTACTATTAATTTTGCACTGCTCTTCTTAATAGAAGTGGGAATTGCTTGTGCAATTACAGAAGAAAAGTTTTCAGACAATTTTTTTTCAACAAAAATGCAGATTTAGTGACAACAAAATCATTTTTGAATTAGTGTTTCTCCAATTTAGCCATTTAGAAAAAAACTCTTCCATTTTAAAAAAAATTAGTTTGAAATTAATTTTATTTTAAAATATACTTTTATTATTTTCATTAAAATGTGTACAAATTGTTGAAATCAAAACAAAATAGTTTGTTGCTCCAAAACAGAATGTTTTTAACTTTTTATTAAAAATGATCATTTTGGCCAGAAAAGCAACAGTTTCACACCTGAACTTTTGATATTGCCAACAAACCAAAAAATTGCTTTCTGTTCAGCTCAACTTTTAAGATTTCTCCTTCCTATTATCTTCCAAGTACGTTTTTACAAATCACTGATTGCAAAAAACCTGCTATGTGTGTCTCAAAGAAAACACACAAGGCACAAACTCTTATTTTGGTTTTAGTGCCATGAGCTTAAAACAATATTATTTGCTACATCAGATCAGAATGGCAGCACCTTAAAATTTTCCTGCTTTAAATTGTACACATGAAAACACTTCAGTGACCTGACAATGGGGGAGCTGCTGTATGTATTTTCACCTTCATTTATTTCAGAATTCGAGTCCAAATAACATATATTTTGTCATGATCAGCCCCATATGGAGGCTGGGCAAGCCTCTGAGTTGAACAAATGAGAGCAAGCCACACTGTGGAATTCAACTGATCTCTTCTTAGTTACCCCAAAACAGGTAGAATCTCTCATCAGGATTATAGATGTGGCCCATTTAATGACAGGGATCACAAGTACAAGCAATACACCGCTCAGGAGAATTGTTCCTAGCAAAAATCTTCACACTAATCAAAGCTTCAGTATTCCAGCCCCTCTTGCAGGTGACTGACAAGGCTGCTCTGTCCCCTGGAACAGGTAATGCTGAACAAATGGGCTTCTGAGAGGCTGTATCTTCACTACCATCAGGGAGTAGCTGTAGCAAGATTAGTTCATCCCCATCTCCTCCTCTTCTCTCCCCACTGCAGGCAACTGCCACATGACAGGAAGCCAAGAATTCCTCATAATCACTCCAAGCCATGGCACAGTTTTAATCTCTAACAAAAACACTTGGGTACAGGATAATTGGGGATGCTTAGCAGAGCCTCGTACCCTTTGGTTGGCAGCTACACAGAAAAAACTCTCGGCCACACAAAACACAAATGTAAGAAGAAAACCAGAAAATGCACAGCTGAGGTAAATGCAGTCTGGGACAAATTATTCTTTTTAATGTCAAACGGATTAACTTCAGACAAGAGGATGTGTAACATTGACCAACTCCATCCCTGGCCATACATGCTAGTGCAGTTTGATAATGCTCAGGTTTTGTTTATTTTTATTCTCCTTTTACAAGATTATTTTTCAATCAGAAAATATGAGAAAGAGGCTGTGGCAGACCCTGAAGTCCACTCTCTGCAACTGAAGACAAGCAAGGGCAGTGACAATGCAAGTTTCCGCACAAATGTACCTCAGTACTTTCCAAGAAAAAGCATTGACTCACATCCACAATGTACATGTATTTTTGACTGTGCCCAAAAAAAATCACACTGCTTTCTAAATATGTGATCCAAAATCCCTTGAAATCATTGAACGTCTTTCCACTGACTCCACGTGGCTTTGGATCAGTCTAATGCTTAAATACATTTGATATTAAGACTGAATAATAATTTCTAGACTGAGGTGGGGAACCCCCAGCCAGTGGTCCAGATGGTCAGTGGTCCACCAAACAGTTTTCAAGGCGATGGGCACACGCTATTCCATCCAGACCTCAGCTTGTCTGGATCGGACACTAACACCCTTGAATGGTATCTAGCCCATGGCGGGTGGCAGGTGTGGAGCCCCATGCCTTGCAGAATGGATCAGGCAAGCTGCAGTCCAGATCAGGGGCTCTGCCAGGGCCAGAGCCAGGGCCAGAGGGCTGAAGAGGCAGGAAGCAGCTCCACGCTCAGCTGCCAGTCACTGCTTTTCCCCCAGCTGGGAGGAGCAGCCACGGCCTGAGCAGGCTTCCAGGCTTCCTACTGCTGCTCTGATAGGCCAGAATTCCGAACAATCAGAGCAGTGGAGGGCAGTGCCTGGGGGCAGGAAGGAGGGAGTGCAGAGCCATGTGCATCCCTATGAGCTTTAAAGTGCACCCCCATTGCCCAGAACCTGCACCCCTAGACAGCTGTTGTGCCCCCCTCCAGACCCCCACCCCAACCCCTGACCCCTCCTTTCCAGCCCCTGCACCACAAACCCACCACACCTCCTGCTCAGACCCCATGCCTCCCTTCTGCATCCTCCTCCCACCCAGACTCCCCACCCGCACCCTACTCCTGCCCTCTCCCTCCCTGACCCCTCACCCCGACTCTGATCTCTCTCCTCCAGACACAAGACTCTCCTGCGCCTTTCCTCTCACCTAGACCCACACCCCCAGCCTACTCCTGCACCCCACTCTAGCCCAGACCCACTCCTGCACCTTCCGTCTTGCCCACACCCCCCAACTCCCAGCCTGCTCCTGCCTAGCCCTGACCCTCATACAGCTGGGGACCATGTCAGTGAGGTGGTTTTGGTTGGTTGGTTGGTTGGTTTTCTTTTTTTTCATCTTGCTTCTGGCCCCCAACTGATTTGTCTCTGGGTCAGTGGCCCCCAACCCAAAAAGGGTTCTTCACCCCTGTTTTAGACTCTTTAGTAAAGGCCAAACGTATCTAATTATATGGCTTATGTGTATATAGAGTTTCCATGTCCTTTCAGGCCCTTTCCACCAAGGTTATCCCAATGCCATAAGACAGGCCTCCTCTCACATACTTACCACAATTTGCAGCCTGGACCCAATAAAATATACCCTTTTGTTTCCCATGGTGGGGGCTCTGGCAAGGGTGGGTTTTATGACTCACTAAAATGCTTTTTAGTTAGACAATTCAACAGCCAGCCAAAGCAATAATACTTGTTTGAACCCACATGGACTGCATTTCCAAACCTCCTAATTAGGAAAGAAAGGTCTGAAGTCTGGTTAACTTAATATCAATAAAACCTTAGACATCCTTTGTTAACACTGTCTTCTTCAGAAAGGAATGGGAAAGGACATGGCAATTATTTCAGTAAATGCAATTATCCAAATATATCTGTTAAGATAGAAAAAAATCTCCCAGCCCACCTCCTGTAACTCTATTTGTCAGTACTCATGAAGTCATTGCTGACATTGCAGACTGTAGTTACAGAGCTGCAAGCTATTCTGAAGAGTTTGTTTTGCTTAAAATATAAAAATAGCTGGCTAATGGGATTACTCACTGTGAGCTGTATTGCGGTTAACTGTTTGGTTTTGGTTTTGTTGTGTTTTTTTGGGTGGGGTCTTGAAAATGTGGACAATGACGTGGCAGAAATTAACAATATGGAGATATACATACATATTTCATAGAGCTGGAAGGGACCTCAAGAGGTCATCAAGTCCAGTCCTCTGCCCTCACGGTGGGACTTGTCACCATCCCCAACAGATTTTTTTTTTAATCTCTTTGTTCCAGACCACTAAATAGCTTTTGCAAGGATTGAACTCATATCTCTGGGCTCATAAAGCCAATATGCAAACCACCAAGCTATATAACAAACCCCACCAGTATGTAAATAATGCTCTTCTGTATGTATATAACACAGTATAGCACTAAGAGCCTATGTTAACTATTCAAATAAATCCACAACACTTCTGAGTTTTGCAACCATTATTATCCCCATTTTTATAAATGGCGGCCCTGAGAGCATGGCAAGCTTGAGTAAATGCATGGGCACTCACGGTACGTGTGTGGGAGTGACAGGTTTAGAATTCAGTTCCTGGTGCCTAACCCGATGCCCTTCTGCTAGGGCTATGTCTACACAGCGCTCTAACCTCGAAATAAGCTACACAACTTGTGCTGCACAGATTGCGTAGCTTATTTTGAGTAGATTTCAAAGTAAGCGATTTCGGCATGCGGCGCCGTTTAGACAGCCCCACGGGCCGAAACAAAGTGCTATTTGGAGGCATTCCTGTACTCCTCCTGCGATGAGGTGCACAGGGATGCCGGAATAGCACCTGTCGGTCACCTGGAAAACTGCTCTGAGACGACAAGCGTGTTGCTTAGACGTGGGCAGCTATTTCAGGAGACTGCCACTTTCTTCAAGCCTGCATTGGATTGAAGGCCCTTCTGGCCAAAGAAGGCTGGGCATAGCTCTGGCCAGCGCCAACAATACCACGCCTCAAAACCTTGGCCAGGCACGTCTTCACCTCACCTCCATGTGCTGGGTGCACTGCCTCTGCAATGCTCTCCTTCCTGGCTGGTCTGGGCGCCAGTGATGCACTCAGCTCCTACAGGCAGACTCTCGCTCATGCCTCTCGATGCAGGAGAAGGATGGGGGTTACGGCTCCCTAATTCCCCTGGGGCACTGCTGCTGGCCAAGGCTCCCTCCAATTTTTTCCTGTCCATGCGCAGAATCTCTGAGGCATGTGCACAGATTTCCACCCCTAGCCGGAACACGTGCTGCTGATCAGCTGGGCAGCATTTGAATCTCTCCTGGGTGGCCGCCCAAAGGCACAGCTGATGGGGGACACTGGGGCCTTCCACCAGCTGCGGGCTGGCATCATCTAGTTCCACTCCAACTTCCGACCTTTGCAGGCTGGTTGTAGCCGTGTTGGCCCTGAGATATTAGACAGACAAGGTAAGTGAGGTAATATCTTTTATTGGACCTAAAATAAGCATTTGAGTTAGACAGGCCTGAAGCAGAACCCTGTGTGAACTTGAAAACATGTATCTTTCACCAGACGTTAGCCCAATAACCACCTCCCGTTCCTTCCTTCCTTTGACACCGCAGTAGGCTGGGGCACAGTTAGTGCAGCAGCTAGGTCTGCAGGCTGCACACCAGCTGGGATCTCTCCGGTTCTGGAGGAACTCTCTGCTGGCCAGATTCAGTTGCTTTCTAGCCACTTCCTAGCAGTTAGCAACTCAGATCTCCTCCATGCTTAGCAAGAAGTGCTTCCCCAGACACTACAGGGGGGGTTTTTACTGTCCATGCACGTGTGTTTATTAATAATTTATTAATAGTAATTAATTAATTAATTAATATTAATCATTTATTTGAGGACAGAGGTCCCTGTTATGCATTTGTGGCACAATTCCAAAAAACAATTACTGAAGGCCACTTCTGCGAAAAATGTCTGTGCACTGCAAAAAGTAACAGAAGGCGACAATGAAGTGACCGTATTATTCAACCTAGTTCTTAGATGGCAAGTTGAGGGAACCATTAATTATCTGTTTATGTCATCTCCACCCACGACTAACTGCTGAGGAGCACAATGTAAGGGTGCATTAAAGGGTAAGGTGGGTGTTATAATTTGCATTCAGTACTTCAGTAGTTTTTCCTTTTTGTTCCAGAAAAGATCAAATGATGCTCTTGTGCCATTCCAGATACTGGTCTTGTATTAACTGCAGTGGAATAAATGGGCCCCAAGATTCTAAGGTGTTACCAAGATGCTATCACTAGTGTCCCTCAGAATCAACAAATTTAATCTGTAAAAGTCCTTTCCTCTTCCAGTACAGCAGTGTTTCTCCACCTTTTTTTATAAAGTACCCCCTTTTAAAAAAATATTATAAGTACTGTATCTCCAGACTTCTCTCGCATACCCCTAAGGGTTGAGAAACATGGTCCTAAGGTAATCTGACGTCTTGAAACAAGTAGCATTCAACCTTGCCAGGTTACTGTACCCTTTTCTGGAGCCAGATTTGTTTTACATGCCACCAAGTTACACCTCACTTAAAAAACTACTTATTTATAAAATTGTGGAAAAATATGTCAGAAGACTACTATTGTAAACTTGCTGACCTTCTACCAACATTGCCCCAACATTGTCCCAGGTTGAGTTCCTGCAACCCCCATATAACTCAAATTTTCACACAAGTCGTGGGGGAGGGGCAGAGATGGGAAGTTGGCTGCTGCCTGGTTCCTGGCTCCCTGGGGCTTGCAGGAGCTGGGAAATTGATCACCATCCCTGGTGGGCTGGTCAGTTTCCTGGCTCCCAGAGTGGCAGTGAGCCAGGAACCAGGGGTCAGCCTGGTTCCTCTCTCCCTGTGGCTTTCAGGACCTGGAAAACTGACCAGCCATGTGCTGGACAGTTTCCTGGGTCCTGCAAGTGGCAGAGAGATGGGAACAAAGCAGCAGCCAGGTTCCCAGCTCCCCACTGCTTGTGGGACCCAGGAAACTAACCAGCTTCCTCATTTTCAGCATCACAGGGCAGCTGGGAACCAGGCTGTCGCTTAGTTTCCAGCTGACCGCCACTTGGGGGAACAGGGAAACTGACCAGCCATGAGCTGGTCAGTTTCCTGGGTCCCACAAGTGGCAGGAAGACAGGAACCAGGCAGCACCCTGGCTCCTGAATCCCCTCCCCTTGCAGACCCAGGAAACTGACTAGGACAGCAGCCTTGGTCAGTTTCATGGCCCTGCAAGTGGAAGGGAGCCAGGAGCCAGGTTGCTACTTGCTTCTCAGCTCCCTGCCATTTGTGGGACTGGGAAAATGACCAGCCCACCAGGGCTGATCAGTTTCCTGGCTGCTTCTCCCTGCCTTCCCTGAGTGGCACCGCTGTCAGGCTGACAGCAGCGCGCTGGGGGAAGGAAGGGAGAAGGGGCTCTTAGCCTGCCTAGCTGCCTGCAGCTGCGGGCAGCTAGGCAGGCTGACAGCCACAGAGCAGCTTCAAGTTGTACTTAACTTGCATTAGAGCAAGTTAGCAGCAACTTGAAGTTGCGTATTTCGAGGGTTTACTGTAAGTGAATCAGAATGGAAATATTGTACTTACATTTCAGCCTAAGGCATACAAAGCAGTAGAAACAAGTCATTGTTTGAATGTACGTTTATATTGTTCTGACTTTACTTGTGGTTTTATGGGGCCCAGGGTAAAATTAGGCAAATATCTAAATGAGTCGATGTATCCCCTGTAAGATCTCAGTGTACCCCAAGGGTACAGGTAACCCTGGTTGAGAAACAATGCAGTACAGCATTGTGCCTTACTTTTACTCAAGGGGGGGATTCAGTCTTTCTGCAGATTTCTTGGCCCCCTCACAGGAAAATGGGGAAACTAAGAAATCTGTAGGGAACAGAACTCCTCCTGTAGCAGCTCAGGCATGTCTGCTAAGAGCAGCTGGCATCAGCAAGCAGATAGGAAGGTGGAGAGGAGGGAGGCTGGGCATGCCTCCATGGAAAGACATTAAGGGGGTTGGACCTACCAGCATACAAATGAATGAGAGACACTCACTGTATCCCTCTCCTTGCTGTTGCTGCATTCTGAGCTGGGAAGCGTAGGTCTGCGAGAAGTAGGCTCTGACCCTGAGGCAGACGGAAATGTGACAACTCAAAAGGCAGACTGTCCTGTAGCACCTTAAAGACTAACAAATTTATCAGGTCATGAACTTCCGTGAATAAGGCCAACTTCTTAAGACAATTGGAGTACACGCTTAAAAAAGCAGCCTGTTAATGTTCATTAATTGTTCCCATTCTTAAGCAATTAAGGCTCCATCACCTTGCCAGAGTGGTATAAAGAAGACTTATTGTAAAAAACGTTAACAGGATCTCTCTCTTACTAATCAGCTGGGAAGGTCTATGTGTTTTCTGGATTTTTCTTTTCCTCTGCCAGAAAGGCCGAATAAGGTTAGATTACAATTCAAGATCTATTTTACTTGCCCATTACTTAAAAAAATGCCAGATAATCGTTAGCAAAACTTCATGACTTTCTTCTGTGAAGGTCTGAGGGCTTGTCTGTACTGAATGGAAGATCAACCCGGTCAGAGTCAATCTTCCAGAGTTTCATTTTTGTGTCTGGTGAAGATGTGGCAAAATTGGTCTCTCTGGGGTTGGCTGTCATAGCCTGTAGGAGTAAGGGAATTCAATTTAAGAGTATAGAGGAGTGGAGTTACGGATGTCTCCACTAGGGAAATAAGCCGATTCTGATACATCGATTCTAGCTATGCAAATGCTAAATATAGACTTAGCCTGAGCAATTTAAAGCAACGTTCTACTTTACAGAGCACCAAACAGCAAAATAAAAGTAATGTAATTTCAATGAAAATTCAGGATTATAAATGGTCTTCGTTACCGAGTATTTGTAACTTAACTTCCATGTGTTTAGGAAATGCTGAACAGTTCTTTTGATTTTTTTTCTGTACGATGATTTTAAAAAAATACCTAATTAGGGCACATGTGCTGCATAGCAGTTTTTGCATCTTCAGGCGTTGTTGGGGTATGTTGTCCATAACATGCCAGATGAGACGTTCTGGGTACTCTTTGGCATGTTTTAAGTTCTCGTATGGTGTCTATATCTCAACAGATAGCTGGAGGTTCACTGTTTACTAAGACAGAAAGTCACAGCAGAGGTGCTGACTTTCAAATTCCCTTGATGATTTGCATGGCCTGATTCAGTTGCCTATGCACAAACTAAGTACGGCAGCTTGTCCCCCGCAGTTCACAGCGCCCTGTGAATGAGTATAAAAGGACCACAGCTGATGTTCTGTAGCACAGCAGCAGTTGGTCCCCAGCTTACACCTGCTAAATTTGAGTGCTGTTGCTTTGGAGGATACTTATTTGAAACAGGAGTCTGTGGTCAAAAATGACTGAGATATTTTGGCATTGGGTCATAACTCACGGTTTCACCACCAAACTCAGCAGTTAGAGTGCTTTGTGCAGGTCTGATGATAAAGTGGAAGAAGACCACTGACTTGCTTGGATGTGGTCTTGGCCACCACTTTTAGAAGTACACCTCCATAAAGTTAAAACAAAAAGGCAGTCCAGTAGCACTTTAAAGACAAAAAAAATAATTTATTAGGTGATAAGTTTTCGTGGGACAGACCCACTTGGTCTGAAGAAGCCCAATAAAGAAACCGAATAAATTATTTTGTTAGTCTTTCTAGTGCTACTGGACTGTTGTTTTGTTTTAATAGAATATAGACTCACATAGCTATCTCTCTGTTACTATCAATATAGTTAAAGTCAGATACAAGTTCGTTAAAGCTGTGAACAGAGCTGCTAACAGGAGTTGGCCTGGGAAGCATCCAAGACGAGCTAAGGTGAGTGTGGTATTAAGGGGTCGGGGTTGTGAGCTGGTGAGGTGAGTATCCATGTGCCTGTCTGTCTGAGACCATTTTGTTTAACTGGTGCTAGTTAAAGGGAAGGAGTTCACCTTGGGTGAGCCTCAGACAGGTTGTGGGTTTCTTTTTCTTTTTTTCTCCTCTCTATTCTCTGCTTCAGGGCACACTTAGTACAAATGAGGAGACCCTCTGAACAAAGACAGTATGGGTAGTGAGTAATCAGCTGTTGTGACTTGTCTTCCTCCCAGGGGATAGAAGCGACTTCATCTGCTTGAAGTGGAAGCTGGTCTGTAAAGTGGAAGAGAAGATCAGAGGACTAGAGGACCTGTGTGCCACCAGAGAAGATGAACACTTTCTAGATAGAAGACAGAATATGATACTTCAGGCCCAACATTCAGAAGAATGAGAGAGGGCATTGCAGAACAAGCAAGAAAATTGGCAGCATGTGACCTCCAGGAGAAGAAAGACAACTTGGATATTACCAAACCAGATAAAGGTAAGTAACTGTTTCAGGACATCTCCACAAATACTACAATGGAGAATCCTTTGGAAAAGACTTCTGAGGGAAGGGATCAGCAGGAGACCCCACTGACTAGTAGGCATGGGGTGCATTGTCCAAGGGATGGGGTTCCATGACCACCACTCCCAAGAGGAGGAGATGGGTGGTGTTGGTCAGGGACTCCCTCCTAAGGGGGACAGAATCATCCACCTGCCATGCTGACCAGGAAACTGGAGAAGCGTGCTGCTCGCCTGGAGCCAGAATTCAGGAGAGTCTTCTGAGACTGATCAAGCCCTCAGACTGATACCCCTCCCTGCTTCCCCACATGGGAGCCAGTGACAACAACAAGAATGACCTTGAATGTGTCACTGCAGATTATGTGGCATTGGGAAGAAGGATCAAGGAGTTTGGGGCATGTGTTGTTCTTGTCCATCCTCCCCACTGAAGAAAAAGGCCCAGGTAGAGATCAACAAATGTTGGGAGTAAATGGGGGTTGCACAGGTGTTGTCAAACAGAGGGTTTTGGATTTTTCGACTATGGGATGCTGTTCAGGGCAGAAGGATTGACAAGAAGAGATGGGATCCACCTAATGAGGAGAGGAAGGAGCGTCTTTGCAGACAGGCTTGCAAATCTAGTGAGGAGGGCTTTAAACTAGGTTTGTCAGGGGATGGTGACCTAAGCCCTGAGATAAGTGAGGAAGTGGGGTACCAGGAAGAAACGCAAGGAAGAAAGTGCAACAGAGGAGGACCACTGAATCATACTAAGAAAGCAAGGCAATCGGGTAATTATCTTAGGTGTTTCTACACAAACACAAGCCACCTGGGAAACAAGCAGGAAGAATGGGAAGTCCTGGCATGTCAAGGAACTCTGATGTGATTGGACAAATGGAGACTTGGTAGGATAAGTCATATGAGTGGACCACTGTCATGAAAGGTTATAAACTCTTCAGGAAGGACAGGCAGGGTAGAAAAGGTGGTGGAGTTGCACTGTATGTTAGAAAGCAGTATGATTTCTCAGCACTCCAGTATAAACCAGTAGAAAAGCCTGTTGAGAGTTTTTGGGTTACATTTACAAGTGGAAACAACCAGGGTGATGTAGTGGTGGGTGTCTACTATAGACCACCAGGTCAAGTGAATGAGGTAGACAAAGTTTTCTTTGGACAATTAATGGAAACTGCCAGATCACGGTCTCTGGTTCTCGTAGGGGAATTCAGTCACCAGAACATCTGCTGGGAGAGCAATACAGCAGCACACAGACAATCCAGTAAGTTTGTGGAGAATGCTGGGGACAACTTCCTGATGTAAGTGCTGAAAAAACCAGCCAGGGCCATGCTCAGTTTGACCTGCTGCTCACAAACAGGGAGAAATTGGTAGAGGAGGTAAATGTGCAACCTGGGCAACAGTGATCATGAGACGGTTGCGTTCAGGTTCCTGACCAAAAGAAAGGAGAGCAGCAGAACATGGACCCCAGACTTTGGAAAAGCAGATTTTGACCCCTCAGGGAACTGATGGGCAGGATCCCATGGGATGCTAACATGAGAGGGAAAGGAGCCCAGGAGAGCTGGCTGTATTTTAAAGAAGCCCTACAGAAGGTACAGGAATACACCATCCCAGAGTGCATTAAGAAGTGCAAATGTGGCAGGTGACCAGCTTGGCTTAACAGAGAACTCTTTGGTGAGCTTAAGCCCAAAAGAGAAGCTTACAAGAAATGGAAACTTGGACAGATGACTACGGAAGAGTAACAGCAACGAAGGGTCCTGTGGCACCTTATAGACTAACAGAAAAGTTTTGAGCATGAGCTTTTGTGAGCACAGACTCACTTCAATTGCTTGAATATGCAGGGGTGCAATCAAGAAGGCTAAAGCACAGCTGGGGTTGCAGCTAGCAAGGGATGTGAAAGGTAACAAGAAGGGCTTCTACAGGCATGTTAGCAACAAGATAAGTAGTCAGGGAAGGCATGGGGTTGTTACTGAATGGGGAAGGTAACAGTGACAGACTGTGGAAAAAGCTGAAGTATTCAATGCTTCATTTGCCTCTGTCCTCACAGACAAGGTCAGCTCCCAGACTGCTGCATTGGGCAGCACAGTATGTAGAGCTGGTGAGCAATCCTCAGTGGGGAAACAAGAGGCTAAGAACTATTTAGAACAGTGGGACATACACAAATCCAAGCCATCCGATCTAATGCATCCAAGGGTGTTGAGGAAGTTGGCTGATGTGATTGCAGAGCCATTGGCCATTATCTTTAAAAATTCCTGGTGAATGGGGGAAGTTCTCGATGATTGGAAAAAGGCAAACGTAAGTCCCATCTTTAAAAAAGGGAAGAAGGAGACTCTGAGGAAATACACACCTGTCAGTCTCACCTCAGTCCCTAGAAAAATCGTGGAGCAGATCATCAAGGAATCAATTTTGAAGTACTTGGAAGAAAGGAAAGTGATCAGGAATAATCAACATGGATTCAGCAAAGGCGAATCACGCCTGACCAACCTGATTGTCTTCTGTGATGAAGTAGCTGTCACGGTGGATATGGGGAAGGCAGTGGATGTGATATATTAGGAATTTAGCAAAGCTTTTGATACAATGTCTCACAAGCTGTGTCTACACGTGCAAGCTACTTTGAAGTAGCGGCACTAACTTCGAAATAGCGCCCGTCGCGGCTACACGCGTCGGGCGCTATTTCGAAGTTAACTTCGACGTTAGGCGGCGAGACGTCGAAGTCCCTAACCTCATGAGGGGATTGGAATAGCGCCCTACTTCAACGTTCAACGTCGAAGTAGGGACCGTGTAGACGATCTGCATCCTGCAACTTCGAAATTGCCGGGTCCTCCATGGCGGCCATCAGCTGGGGGGTTGAGAGATGCTCTCTCTCCAGCCCCTGCGGGGCTCTATGGTCACTGTGTGCAGCAGCCCTTAGCCCAGGGCTTCTGGCTGCTGCTGTGGCAGCTGGGGATCCATGCTGCAGGCACAGGGTCTGCAACCAGTTGTCGGCTCTGTGGAGCTTGTGTTGTTTAGTACAACTGTGTCTGGGAGGGGCCCTTTAAGGGAGCGGCTTGCTGTTCAGTCCGCCCTGTGACCCTGTCTGCAGCTGTGCCTGGCACCCTTATTTCGATGTGTGCTACTTTGGCGTGTAGAGCTGCGTCTACACGTGCACGCTACTTCGAAGTAGCGGCAGTAACTTCGAAATAGCGCCCGTCACGTCTACACGTGTTGGGCGCTATTTCGAAGTTGAAATCGACGTTAGGCGGCGAGACGTCGAAGTCGCTAACCCCATGAGGGGATGGGAATAGCGCCCTACTTCGACGTTCAACATCGAAGTAGGGACGTGTAGACGATCCGCGTCCCGCAACATCGAAATAGCGGGGTCCTCCATGGCGGCCATCAGCTGGGGGGTTGAGAGATACTCTCTCTCCAGCCCTTGCGGGGCTCTGTGGTCACCGTGGGCAGCAGCCCTTAGCCCAGGGCTTCTGGCTGCTGCTGCTGCAGCTGGGGGTCCGTGCTGCATATACAGGGTCTGCAACTAGTTGTTGGCTCTGTGTATCTTGCACTGTTTAATGAAAGTGTGTCTGGGAGGGGCCCTTTAAGGGAGCGACTTGCTGTTGAGTCCGCCCCGTGACCCTGTCTGCAGCTGTGCCTGGCTCCCTTATTTCGATGTGTGCTACTTTGGCGTGTAGACGTTCCCTCGCTGTGCCTATTTCGATGTTGGGCTGAGCAACGTCGAAGTTGAACATCGACGTTGCCAGCCCTGGAGGACGTGTAGACGTTATTCATCGAAATAGCCTATTTCGATGTCGCAACATCGAAATAAGCTATTTCGATGTTGGGTGCACGTGTAGACGTAGCCACAGAGTCAAAGAAGTATGGATTGGATAGGTGGATTGTAAGATGGTTAGAAAGCTGATTAGATCATGAGGCTCAACGGGTTGTGATCAATGGCTCAATGTATGGTTGGTGATTGGTATCAAGTGGAGTGTCCCCAGGGTCAGTCCTGGGGCTAGCTTTGTTCAACAACTTCGTTAACAACCTGGATGAGGGGATGGATTGCACTCTCAGCAAGTTCACAGATGACACAAAGCAAGTGGGGAGAGGTAGATATGGTGGAGGGTAGGAATAAAGTACAGAGTGACCTAGACAAATTGGAAGCCACTGAGGACATCATAATCCCAAACACTGCTACAAGTTGGGGACTGACTGGCTAAGCAGTAGTTCTTCAGAAAGGGACCTGGGCATTACAGTGGGTGAGAAGCTGAACATAAATCAACAATTGCCCTCGTAGCCAGCTGGCTAACAGCATATAGGGCTGCATTCATAAAAGCATTGCCAGCAGATCTAGGGAAATGATTATTCCCCTTTATTCAACACTGGTGAGGCCACATCTGGAATATTGTGTCCAGTTCTGCCCCCCGCCCACCACCACCACCAACAAAATGTAGGTGGATGCATTGGAGACAGTCCAGCAAAGGGCAAGAAAAATTATTAGGGAGCTGGAGCACATGAATTATGAGGAGAGGCTGAGGGATTTAAGCTTATTTAGTCTACATAAGAGTAGAGTGAAGGGGGGATTTGATAGCAGCCTTCAACTATGCGAAGGAGGGTTCCAAAGAGGATGGAGAGAGGTTGTTTTCATTGGTAACAGATGACAGAACAAGAAGCAATGGACTCAAGATGCAGTGGGGAAGGTCAAGGTTTGATATTCAGACAAAATATTTCTCCAAAAGGGAGATGAAGCACTGGAATGGGTTACCTAGCAGGCAGTGGAATCTCCATCCATAGAGGTGTTTATGTCCCAGCTTGACAAAGTCCTAGCAGAGGTAATTTAGTTGGGATTGGTCTTGCTTTCATCAGGGGGCTGGATCTGATGATCTCCTGAGGTCTCTTCCAAGCCTATGGGTCTATGAAAGCTACAGCCTAAGCTGCACGTGTCAGATCATTAGCATAAGCAAACTTCTGTGCTACCATTTCAGATATGCCGCTCATGTAGACAGAAGAGTGTTCAAGTGAGGCCAGAGCCTGGTAGCCCTTTATGTGAAGTGTAACATTGTGCATGATGTTCAGCAGCCAAACAATCTGCGCAGGCAAGCCCTTTGGTCTGGTTCAGTAGCAGTCCATGCTTCCAGCCTGGGTCATATGCCTCTGACTGGTGGATGAAAGCAGTAACAGACTTGAATTTTCATTAGAATCCAGCCCCATTCTTTGTAGTGAGGTCCTGGGCCTGCTCACAGCAACTTCTGTGTGACTGGCAACTAGCTTGATCTTTCGCGTAAATTGGCTCCTATAGCAGGTCCAATTCAGTGCAGAATTATCTGCTCCATCACCTTGCCTGGGGTGCTGAAGGGGAAGCTTTGCCTTATTCCTAGAAAGATTCAGGCTTTAGAAGTGCAGTTACCTTGGATTCTCTCCACACGCAGGGGATTAAACTGATCTACAGATGTTGGTAAAAATCTGCATCTTCCATTTTCATTCCAACAGACCCAGGTTATATAGGAATTTGGGTTACATGACTTCATTGGGAGTGTATACATGTATCAGCACTTAAAATCTACCTTCTAGAGTTTCCGTGGCTCTTCAGAAGCAGATCTCTAGGTGCAGCACTTTTTCCCCTCCAGAGCACCATGGAATGGCATTTAGACACCTTTTTTCCTGGTGCCGGCATTTCTAAAAGGTGGCTGGGCAGCTCCAAGCCGCATGTGGCTCTTTAAAGAGCCATTTGCAGCTTCCACCACTGCCGCTGCTGTGGCCTTATGGCTCCCAGCTCCCACCTGCACTGAAAACGGACTCAGCTGAATTGGTTTACACCAATTCAATCGAGTCTGATTTCAGCATGGCAGGGCACTGGGAGCTGCCCCTGCCAGAGGGCTGGGGGAGCTGAGCAGCTGCAGTGAAGAGGAGATAGCCCAGCAAAGGAGCAGCATACGGAGCTCTGAGTCCTGGGTAAGGTGAGTAAATCCTGGGTTTGAGGGGGTGGGTTGCAGTTTGGGGCTGTGGAGGGGTTAAGTTGCCTGGGGGCAGGAGGGGGCGGTTTGGGGCTGTGGCGGGGGTTAAGCTGCTTGGGGGAAGGTTAGGGCCTGCGAGGGGGGTTAAACCATCTGGGGGTGGGAGAGGAGCTATTGGGGGTTGCCCAGGGGGAGTGAAGCCACCTGGGGGTGGGAGGGGGCAGTTTGGGGCTACTCAGGGGGTTATGTCATCTGGACTGGGAGGGGGCCATTTAGGGCTGCGGGGGGGAGGGGGGGTTAAGCCTGGAGGCAGGGAGTGGCGGTTTGGGGCATGACTTCCGGCATCTTTTTTTCTAGAAAAAATCCCTGTGTAGATGTAAATCTGAAAACATAGATCCTGCATTTAAACTATTCAGAAAAGCATGTCACAGGCTGCTTGGCATCAACTGATCAGTAGAAACCAACACCTCACTGTAGTTGGCACAACACTTAATAGTTCCTTTAGTGCCTTGTAATTGCACTTCTGGGGTTGGAGTATGATTATGCCTTTTACAGCAGCAGTCGTTGACCTGCTTTGGCTGAGTGCCCCCGAACTGTCTGTGACATGATGAGCACAGTCGTGGAAGAGGCTTACCAGGAGAAACACAAGACACAAACAGAATACAAAAATAATCTTCACCCATATTTGATTTATCCTTTGTGAGTTTGTCACAAATCAGGTGACTTAATCGGTCAATTCACTCAGAGTATTTTTCTTTGAGGTTTCTACTGAGCGGTATACAAGACATTGCTGATCAGATTATTTTTGTTTGCAGTGTTGTAGCTGGAGGAGAGACAGACGCAGTACGTGTGGGCCAATAAAAGATATGATCTCATCTATCTTGTCTCTCAGATTATTTGTATAATGGACAGAAAAAAAAAGGAATAAAAAACTGGAGTGGCCCGTAATTCACCAATGACCTAAGGTACAAAATTAAAGTACAAAATTAAATTATTGCTGACAATAAATACCACTGACCATCACACAGCCCCCACCTAAGGCCTCTCCAGCGCATCATCAGTGATCTGCAACCCATCCTGAACAATGATCTTTCACTCTCACAGACCTTGGGAGGCAGGCCTGTCCTCGCCTATAGACAGCCTGCCAACCTTAAACAAATCCTCACCAGCCACTACAAATCACACAGCAGTGACTCTAGGCCTGGAACCAGCCCCTGCAACAGTCCTCGCTGCCAACTCTGCTCACATATCTACGGCAATGACATCATCACAGGACCTAACACCAACTATACCATCAGGGGCTCCTTTACCTGCACATCGACTAATATAATATATGCCATCATGTGCCGGCAATGCCCGCTGCAATTTACATTGGCCAAACTGGACCGTCTCTCCATAAAAGAATAAATGGACATAAATCAGACTTCAGGAACAGTAATGTACAGAAGCCTGCAGGGGGAACACTTCAATCTCCCTGGACACTCAGTGGCAGATTTAAGGGTGACAGTTCTGAAACAAAAAAAATTTAAAAATCAAATGGAGAGAGAAATCTCTGAGCTGCAATTTATTTGCAAATTTGACTCCATTAACCAAGGATTAAACAGAGGCTGGGAGTGGGTCGCAGATTACAAAGGCAGTTTCTCTGCTTTGGGTGCTAACAGCTCCCCATTAGACTCTCACAAAGGCTCACATCCCCCTGTGTGATCTGACTTGTTTTTTCCTCTTTTGATAAGTACTGTTGATACTGGGCCATTTCCACCTTGCTGGATAGACCTTGTCAGCTCTGGCCCTCCCTCTTACTGGGACCCCACTCTATAAATACCCCTCTGAAACCACCCCCACTCATGCATCTGATGAAGCAGTTCTTTGGCCACGAAAGCTTATGCTCCAAAGTACCTGTTAGTCTATAAGGTGCCACAGGATTTCTTGTTGTTCAATAAATACATAAAGTTACCACAGAAAATCTTCTGGTCCTGATTCAAGTTTATGTGCATTCTTATTGGTTTGGGGGTTTTTTTTCCCCCAAACATTCAGCATGGAACTGACATTTATGAAGAAAGAAGTTGACTTTCAAACAGACAAACGTGAAGGATTAATGATTATTTGTTGAGTGCTGATGGACACCACATATATACACAGGAATAACAGTAGCTTCTGTTTGAAGAAGACCCAGGCACTTGCTTACATTTGAGAGCTTAGCTATTGGCGTATTGCCACACCAAGTGCATCCATGCTCTCCCCCCTTGGACTGGTATAAAGTTTACTTCTGTGGTCCAATGAGGACTGTATTTCACTGAGGGAGCGTCTACACTAGCAAGTACCTTTGAAATCCAGGTCGGAAGACCGCGTTCTTTTGAAAGAACCTGTTGAGCGTCTACATACACACGGCACTCTTTCGAAAGACTGGGGGGGAATTCCTTCGAAGCTGGTCCTCCGTTCCTGAGGTGGGAAGAGCACCCTCCTTCAAAAGAGAGCAAGTGTAGACGCTCCGCAGCCCACTCTTTTGAAAGAGGGAGACCTCCATGGTGGCGATCGGCGGGCAGGCGGCGGCACCGCTCAGAGCACAGACAGAGCTCTATGGCTCCAGCATCCGTCCTCGTGTAAGGATGAAAGCTCCCAGAAACCCTCAGACAGGAAGCTGAGAGCATGCAGGCAGCAGGGAGCCCACTCTCCTTCTCAGCCCTCCCCCTGAAATGACACTCCAGCCAGCCCATCACCTTCCCCAGCAACAGGGCCAGCTCCTCCGACCCCTGCCCACCTCGGGGGCCCCCCAAGGACACGGGGGAGCCCTCCCAGGAGGGGAGCCAGCCCCACAAGCACCCGGCCCCCTCCTGGACGGAAGCGGAGCTGCAGGACCTCCTCGCCCTCTAGGCAGACGAGGAGGTCCCACACCAGATGGGGGTCCAGCTCAGGAATGCAGCAGCTTTCTAGCACCTTGCCAAGGGCCTCACTGGACCCTGGATCAGGTGAGGTCCAAGGTGAAGGAACTGCGCCAGGTTTACTATAAGGCCCGGGACATGGCCAGGTGGTCAGGGGCAACACCCACCAGCTCTCCCTATTACAAGCACCTGGACTGCCTCCTTGGACCCAAGGAGGCGGGATCCCCGGCCACGCTGCTCCACACCGCAGACCTTGGTATGGAGCAGGAGCCCGAGATGGGGACTGAGGGGGAGGACAGTCTCAGATCTGTGGCCAGCACCAGGCACCATGGAGGCTGGACACCACCAGCGATGATAAGGGCTCAAGTGAGGGGGTCCTCGTCATCGACATCCCGTCCGGGCCATCCAGACAGGTCCCATCCCATCCGTACCTCACCCAACTTCCCAGAGGGATCCTCAGATAGGTGGCGTGCACACAAGCCACCCCGGGCACTGGAGATGGGGCATCCAGTCCTTCCCGGGGTGGCCACAGCTCTCCCACATGGCCACCGCCCTGGGCCTGTGGACCCCGGATGGCTGCATTCCCTGGGCCTGGTGTTGAGGCCAATGCGCAGCACTCAGCGCCATGCAGCCAGGACAGCATCATGGGCCGGCCGGCCATGGAAGGACCGAGAAGGGCAGCAGGGAAGCAGCCTGTGCCTTCAGCACCCATGCAGAGAACCCTGGGACATGGGCATCACAGGGACCCTAGGGGGTGGGGGGGACAAAGTTCTGTGCCTGGGACTAATGGCCCCTTTCCCTCTCCCTTCTGTCTCCACAGCTCCTGCAGCCAGTAGCCAGACCAGCCTGACCACCAAAGGGGAGCAGCCTGGACCCCATGCCGTCCCTGGCACGCCCGCCACCAGGCCATCCACTGGCGCCACCAGGGTGGGGAGGAGGAAGAGGTGGGGGATGCTGCCCACACCGCAACACTGCAGGACCAGCGTGCTGCAGGAGGGGCTAGCTATGGAGCAGCAGGCTTTGGAGCAGTTGGCAGCTAACCTCGATGCCCTGACCCAGGCTATGATTAGCTGCCTGGCCCTGACTGCTGCCCCATTCCCACCCACTCTCGCAGATGCTCCTCCTACCCCTACCCCAGTGTCCCCTGTCCGCCCATTACCCACTCACCCTCCCACCTCCCTCCCTCCAACCTCCCCCCAACCAGTCCGCCCTCCAACCCCACCAAATGCCCCACCTCACTGCCCTGGTCCCAACCCACCTGCCCCCAGAGGACCTCCTTCAGCTGGCCTGCTTGTTGCTGGCCAGGGCCAGCCAGGAGGAGGCTGTGCCCCCCACCTCTCACTCCCCCCATGCTGCCCCTGGAGAGTCTAGAAGGGGGCTTGCCTCACCCGTGCCCATGCCACTGGTCCCGACGGGGATCCCGCCTGCTGAGCCCCCTGGAGGGCTAATGACATCACCCTCCACAGAGGCCCCCCAGGGCTCCCAGGAAGCCCACCTTGGGCCACCCCTCCCCCGTAAATAGTTACCCCCAGCCTCCATTACCTGTTCCACCCCCCCCATAAAGTTACCCCCAGCCACCATTACCTGTTCCACCCCCCACACACATAAATAGTTGCCATAAAAGCAGGTGGCACACAGTTTTGTTTAGTAAAAAGTTTATTTTTGTGTTCTACCCCATGTGCCCTATGCATATGTGGTGGGGAAGTGGTGTGAAGGGTGGTGGTGTGTTTGTATGTGAGTAGCTGTGTCTACACGTGCACGCTACTTCGAAGTAGCGGCACTAACTTCGAAATAGCGCCCGTCGCGGCTACACGCATCGGGCGCTATTTCGAAGTTAACTTCGACGTTAGGCAGCAAGACGTCGAAGTCGCTAACCTCATGAGGGGATCGGAATAGCGCCCTACTTCGACGTTCAACGTCGAAGTAGGGACCGTGTAGACGATCCGCGTCCCGCAACGTCGAAATTGCCGGGTCCTCCATGGCGGCCATCAGCTGGGGGGTTGAGAGATGCTCTCTCTCCAGCCCCTGTGGGGCTCTATGGTCACCGTGGGCAGCAGCCGTTAGCCCAGGGCTTCTGGCTGCTGCTGCGGCAGCTGGGGATCCATGCTGCATGCACAGGGTCTGCAACCAGTTGTCGGCTCTGTGGATCTTGTGTTGTTTAGTGCAACTGTGTCTGGGAGGGGCCCTTTAAGGGAGCGGCTTGCTGTTGAGTCCGCCCTGTGACCTTGTCTGCAGCTGTGCCTGGCACCCTTATTTTGATGTGTGCTACTTTGGCGTGTAGACGTACCCTCGCAGTGCCTATTTCGATGTGGTGCCGCGCAACGTCAAAGTTGAACATCGACGTTGCCAGCCCTGGAGGACGTGTAGAGGTTATTCATCGAAATAGCCTATTTCGATGTTGCTACATCGAAATAAGCTATTTCGATGTTGGCTTCACGTGTAGATGTAGCCAGTGTGAACAGAGTGGTGGGGTGTGTGTGTGTGCAGGGTGTGGGGCGTCACTGTGGCCCCCTGCTCAAAGGCCAGGCACAGGGCCTCCCGGGTCTGCACTACATCCTGCTGGGCCTGGTAGCATGGGGCAGCAGGGGGCTGCTCATACCTGCACCCCACCTCGATGGTCCACCCCTGCACAAATGGCTCTTGCTTGGCCTCGACGAGGTTGTGCAGGGTGCAGCAGGCCCCCACCGCTGCCAGGACATTGGCCAGGCCCACCTCCAGCCTCGTGTGGAGGCACCTAAAGCGCCCATTGAGGTGGCTGAACAGCCGTTCTATGGTATTGTGGGCCCAGTTCAGCCACTTGTTAAAAAGGTCCTGGCTCAGCTGGGTGTGCCCTGTGTATGGCCTCATGAGCCAGGCCTGCGAGGGACAGGCTACTTCCACCACAATACAGTGCAGCATTGCGGTGCTTCCGATGGGGAGCTCCCGCCAGGGGATGAAGGTTCCTTCAGCCATGCGGCATCCCAGCTCTGAGTTCTGGAACACCCTAGCATCATGGGCACAGCCAGACAAGTCCACACAGATGTCCCAGAACCGGCCATTGGCGTCGCTGGGTGCCTGCAGGGCCACGGAGTGGTACCCTTGCGGTTTACATAGGCTCTGCGACTGTGCACTGGGGCCCTGATGACAAAGTGGGTGCTGTCCTGCTCCCTGAAGCAGTTTGAGAAGCCCAGCTCCTGGAAGCCCCAGATGGCGTTGACCAGGTCCCCGATGTGGATCAGCTGTCTTAGAAGCACTTTGTTAATGGCCCAAATGACCTGGCGGGGGGAACACTTGTGAATGTGGCCTGGGATGCGACATGCACACCTGTCCCCCTCCCTGCCCCTGCCCCTGTCCCCGGCGGCAGATGCCCCACAGTCCCTGCCCCGTCCCCGGCAGGGGATGCCCCACCAGTCCCCATCAGTGCCTCTTGCTGGGGCACCCCCTGCCGCCCCACTCCCCACATGCGGTGTGGGTGTGACCCAGCCATGGCTTACCTCGTTGAGGACAGCCCCGACGGTGGCCCTGCCCAAACCAAACTGGTGGCCAACGGATCGGTGACTGCCCAGGGTGGCCTGTTTCCAGAGGGCAATAGCCACCCTTTTCTGGAGTGGGATCGCAGGCCTCATGCGGGTGTCCCAGTGCTGGAGAACTGGGGTGAGCCAGTGGCAGAGTTCCAGGAATATCCCCTTGGTCATCCTGAAGTTCTGTAGCCACCAGTTGTCACCCCAGTTCTCCAGCACCAGCTGGTCCCACCAGTCACTACCTGTGGGAAAGCTCCACAAGCTGTGGATGACCCGGGGGGACCGGTTGGGGACATCACACCCTGAAGACGGCCTCCAGGAGGGTAGCTAGATGGGTGGCCACCCAGAGCCACTGGAGCACGGCAGCAAGGACTGCGGCTAGTGCACTGGCCAAAGCCTTAATGGGGAGAGGGGGCTACTCGGGGTCCATGGGGGCCTGGGATGCCTCCTCGGCTCGCTCTCCCTGCATGCCTGGGGATAGGTTGCTGGCCCTCGGTGTGTGCAAGCCGAGGCTTGGGGTGGGACAGCCCTTTAAAGGGACGGTGGGCAGTGACCCCGGAATGGCTCGTTCACCACGTGACCCTTCCCACAGCTTCCTGCCCCTGTACTTTCGAAAGAGCACCCTGGGTCATGTGGACGCTCTCTTTCAAAATTGCACTCGGGGACTTTTGAAAGAGCAGATCGAACCTTTGGTCACCATCTGCATGTGTGGATGCTCCCTTTCGACAGGACGGCTTTTGATGTCCCATTCCGAAAGCTGTCCTTTCAAAAGGGAGCTGTAGTGCAGATTCAGCCTCATTGGTTAGAGGGTGTCATCTTTGTCAACTCCTTTCTGAGGAACCCCTCTAGATCACAGGGTGAGATCTTCTCCTCTAATCTCTCCCGGCAGGCCCCTTTCAAACTTCCCACACTAGAAACAGACCCCCTCGCCATGAGCTCCCCGTTACACATCTGATATGCCCCTCACGCAGCAGCTGGCAATCCGGCTATTGGCAGTCAGCTGAGGCGGCAATCTCTCTCCCTCTTGTGCTATTGTTCCTGCCCTGGCCATGTTACCCTACAAACTCCAATCCCTCCCTTCAGCATGTGACTGCTCTGGTCAGGTCTGATCAAAGAGTTTGTGGGGCCCAAGACAGCACACTTATAGCAGAGTCCGACCGGTCGGAGAGCAGGGCCCTGAAGGCCTGGAGCCCGAGGCTACTGTCTTGCTCACCTTGCCCCGAGGCCAGGCCTGGCTGTGGTAGTGTGCATTCTGCTTTGCTCTTAGCACCTCAGCACAGGCCCTGCCTCCCTCACAGTTGTACAGAGTAGCGCATCAGCACTGCCACAGCACTTCAAAGGGGCCAGGGGCTCCAGTCACCACTGCTGCCAAAAGGCTGTACCCAGTACCTCTGCCTCCTTTGTTCCACCCATCAGCAGGCCTATGCTATGGCCTATGCTATGGCATGTTATTGTTGTGCAGTTTGGCACTTCCTTCCAAATCTGGTACCGTGACACAGCACACAGAGATGTGTGTGTGTGTGTGTGTGTGTAAGAAAACATCCAAGGTGTTTTTATATTTATACCATATTTTACACGGAAAAATGATCTAATGACCACAAACTAATGACCACAAACGTGCTGTAAGAAAGAATTCATCTTGCTTGTAGCTTATGCTCATGTATGTTAAATCTTCCCTCTCTTGGGTCTTGTTCTTGTAGTCATCCTTTACAACACCATTCAGGACAGAGCACAAAGGTGGCTGTTATTTTTCATTTTACAATATTTCACTGGCTAGGATGGAAAGAAAGCAGTGTCTCTTCTACAGTACCTGCATAATATTAATGCTGCTGTTTGGTGAGCCATAGGAAAACAAGAATGGTCAAAATGGGACAAACTGTCCATCTAATTCACTATGGTATTGATAACAGTGCGCTAAATGACTTCAGAGCAAGACATAACCCCTCCAAAGCATTTGCACTCGATTGGCAGCTGATGGGTGGTTGTGGCCTCCCAGCTCGCCTTAAATATTTATAATTTAATTTTTGAGCAGTCATGCACTGCCTGTCATTTGCCTTTCACATTCTTAGAGGTACAGGAACCAAGCCTCAGCCCAAGCACGCCCTAGAACAAATTAAGCAATGATTGAGCTGCTGAGGATCAAAAGCCGCTGGCCAGGTGCCCAGCTCTGAAGGCAGTGCTGCTGCCAGCAGCAGCACGGTAGTAAGGGTGGTATGGTATGGTGTATTATCACCCTGGCAGCTGCAGTGTCTTCAGAAGTGGGTCTATGAATGTCGGGTTTGTGAACTGTTAAGCCTAGAGGTGCAAGGGCTCAGCCCCAGCAAACTCCAGCACAAATTTACTGCTTATTCATCAACATATCAAATTCTCATGATAGTATGATTACTTATGATTGAGCTACGGTGCCACCCATTTTTTCATGAGTAATAGAAATGGAGCCAAAAATGAATGAGAGTGGGAGTAAACATTGGAAAGTTGACAGCAAAAACACATTTTTAACTCAAACTGGACAGAGAATTTTCTTTTTATTGTGCCATCTCATTTAAATGCAAAACCTTCTTGTTTAATATGCCAAACCACTGTATCCATCTGTCAGGTCATCAACATGAACTGCTTTGAATGAAATCACAGTAATTTCAATGCTGCCTATCCTCCTTCATATCTTCATATCACACTTCAAATGTCATTCTCACAACATCAGTGACCACACAGGAAAAAGCAACAGATGCTTCTCTCCCTGTAATGTTGTTACTAGTTAAAAAGAAAAACTTTTTCCTGGCTGCCGAGCTGGTAAAGGAGTGCATGTTGGAAATGCTGGAGGAGCTTTTGGCTGGAGCTAAAAACAAAAATGAAATTGTGACCCATGTGAAGCAAGCTCTCCTGCCTGAGTACACGGTAGCGCAAAGATTGGTAGCAATTTATGGATATTGTCAGCACTGTTTTCTGATTTAATAAACATCAAAGACACATCTTTTGCAGTGGACCAATCAAGCAATCTAAGTGACTCTGCACAGCTTTCACCATTTGTTAGATTTTATGATAGTGACGTCTTCCAGGAAGGATTTTTGTGTTTAATACCATTAGAACTGTACACCTTTGAAGAGATCATTTTTGAAAAGGTAAAAAGTTTGTTTGAAAAAAAATGGTCTAGATCTGGAGAAGGAGATGTTGGCCACCCTCAGATGGAGATCCTTTCAAGACAGGAAAAGAAAAGAGCTTTGCTTCACATTTGCTAGTGAGACATACTTCATTAAATACACTTCCAGAAAGTGGGAGAACAGGAAATCAGTAGTAAAATTGCTGAAGGTATTAAAAGGTAATTAGAGTCTGGTTCTAAGCACAGAGAGTCCAAAAGCATTTAATGAGGGGCTGGCTGGGCCATTTTGGCGATGTCACGGTTGTGCACGAAATCCTCAAAATGCACAACTGGGACCGCATCAGCAAGAGACAGCTGCCTTTATTGTTAAATGAGTAAAAAGTTATAAAGCAAATGAGGGAGAGGAGGAAGAATCTCTTCTTTTACCACAATGCAAAGAGAAACTTACATGAGTACTGCCGGTTCTAACCACTCAAAAATCAAGAGTTAACCCCACCACCAAAATCATGAGATTTGCTCTAAAATAAAATTAAAAAGTAATAACGCTAGGATCTCTTTACTTTCCTTCTGATATTTGATCGTTCTAGGGTCACTTTTTTTTGTTCTTCTCCACAACCACAAGGACTAATAGTTTCCTTTGTTGTTGTTGTTTAAATGAAAGCTGAGGTTCTCACACACTCACATAGCCCCAATAGCTGGTTTATTAGAAATCCGACAGTTATGACAAGATTCTCAATTAAATCACAGATGTTCATTAAATGCATACTCCTATAGACTCTAAGGCCAGAAGGAACTGTCATGATCTTCTATGGAAAAAAGGCCATAAGACTTCTCTGAAATAATTCCTATTTGAGGTACAGCATAGCTTTTAGAAAAAAAAAACTGTATAATTAAAGTTTCCAGCGATAGAGATCGATGGCAAATTGTTCCATTGGTTAGTCACCCTTAGTGTTAAAAATGTATACTTTATTTCCAATCTGAATTTATCTAGCTTTAACTTCTAGACACCCAGGGTGGATGGAAAAAAGTATGATTTAAAAACAAATAGTACAAGGAATTTTATTTTAATTAAATCGATTTTATTTATATTGCATTTTATTTAGATTCAGTGAAGGTTTATTTTAAAATAAACTATTTGAAATTATGTGAGCCTATGTGAAGGCCTACATTTATAATTTCTTTACATCATTTAAGTTAAATTTAAAAACTGTTAAGCAGCATATGTTGTATGTTACGTTTTAAAGAAATTCAGATAACTGGACTGGGGGAAGTCATTGGCTAAGCCCCTGCAACCAGAGTTTGTTGAATGGATAAACCAACCTTTGACAACAATAGTCTCTTCAGGAAGCGCTGATAGAACATTTTCTTCATTTGAGTTTATTCAACTAGTTCTGTAAAATGACCAGGTCTTTCAAACTTAAGAAAGCGAGTGGCATTTGAAAACGCAGGAAAGCTTGTTTCCCCCTTCCAAACCACAAATCAAACCTAGGTGCAAGAAGATGAGATCTACTAGCTCTATAACCTGGAAGGCCATGGTAACCAAAAACAATCAGTCCAATTTGCTATCTACAAATAATACTTCCTCAATGTAACAAATCAGTTACTTTTAAATGTAAAACATGTTTTGGTAAACATTTATGAACTGTTTTCTTCCATATTAGTACATTTAGGGATTTTATTTAAAATTACAGAAATAGTTTTAGAAAGCTCTTCTGGGGTTCTTTAGTTCAAATTTTCACCCAAACAGAGCTTGACAAAAATCATAAGTAAAAATAAAATTCCTCATCTAGTAAGAAATGCATATTCTACTTTCTACCATCCATAAAGATATAAAAATTAAGCATCTGATTAAACATAAATTAAGCTATATAATTGCTTACATAGCTATATATATAGATATGTAATCTCCTGGGTAGCACAAAGAAGCAACAAATTTGATGAAAAGGTTATATTTAATTGGGAATGAACATGTTTTAATAGTTACCAGTCAATAAGAATCAATCTTTCTTTAGAAAAATAACTAAAAGAACAAATGGAAAACAAAATTACAATCCATGACTTAAATCAAAACTTCTTGGTTGATGAGTTAAATCTCTATTTAAATAAGTTATTTAAATCACTTTTACTGAAATCAATCACCCTGCAGGCATTGGATCTTGTAATAGCTTTGTCTGCTAGCTAGAAAGAAGAGCCCACTGGTGAATATTTGTTCCCTATGTAGGTACTTATAAGCCACGTCTACACTAGCCGGCTATTTCAAAATAGCCAGGACAACTTTGAAATAGTGCCCGGCGTGTCTACACATGCTGTGCGCTATTTCAAAGTTGAAATCGACATAAGGTGGTGAGATCCCTATCAGAAGATGGGAATAGCGCACTACTTCGACGTCCAACGTCGAAGTAGGGCATGTGTAGACAATCCGCATCCTGCTACATCGAAATAGCGGGGTCCTCCGTGGCGGCCATCAGTTGAGGGGTTGAGAGACACTGTGGCTAGACCCTGGGCTCTATGGTCACCATGTGCAGCAGCCCCTTAAAGCTCCATGCCCCCTGATCTCCTGTGGCAGGAAGCTGAGAGCATGCAGGCAGCAGCACAGACATGTGCATAGCCTACATGCCCTCCAGACGCCCCGATCCCCCATCCAGCCAGTCCCCTGAGCACCCACAGGGGACCCAGGGCTCCCAGCCATCCAGCCGGGGGAGGGGGAAGAGGCAGCGGGGCCCCTCCTGGTCAGACGCCAAGATCCGGGACCTGCTGGGGCTTTGGGGCGAGGAGGAGGTGCTCCAGGTAATGGGGAACAAGCACTGGAACACAGATGGCTGAGGGCCTGGCTGCCCAGGGTCACCCTGTCTGCACTCCTGACCAGGTCAGGAGTAAAGTCAAGGAGCTGCGGCAGGGTTACGCTCAGGCCTGGGACACAGCCAGCCGGTCTGGGGCTGCCCCCGCCACTTGCCCCTTTTACAGGGAGCTCAGGGAGATCCTGGGCCCCCAGTACACCTCCTCTTCCCTGGCCACCGTTGACACCTCGGCCTAGGAGCACCAGCAGGCCCCAGAGCCAGAGTTGGCCCAGAGGTCAGCCCTGCACCCCAGAGGAGCCCACCCTGGAACAGCGGAGGAGGAGGAGGAGGGCACCAGAGACAGGGGGCTCCTGATTGACTTCCCCTCCTGCAGTTCCAGCAGGGTGTCCACCCACCGGGTGGCCCCCAACCGTGGGAGCAGACCATCAGGTATGTACCCCAGGTGCACACCCCCAGGTTAAGGAGCGGGGGCAAGGGACATGACTAGGGCCTTCCGTACACCCAGCTGACCCCAGCCTACCATGGCCCAGCCAGACCACGGCCCTAGGACAGCAGTGGCACATCCTTCAGAGCCCATCAGCACCTGCCCCCCCAGGATGGCGCCACAAGCCATCCCTGGGGGTAGGGGGAGCAGAACCCCAAAGGAGGTCACCCATGGGGGGGATACCACACCCATCATCATCCCGGGGGACAGAAGATGGGGACCCAGCAGCAGAGGGGTTGGGGGTGGCGTGGGCCACGGGTCAGGGCCCAGACTGACGGCTGTCTTCACTCTTCCCCACTCTGTTCTGCAGCTGCACCATCTGAGGGCCACGCCAGCACAGGTGCCGCATCCATTATGCCGGACAGCCCACCAGGGACGTCGCGCTGTGGCAGCCAGGCAGCAAAGCAGGGACCGGCCCCATGATAAGCCTGCCACTGCCAGAGCCAGCCGCAGGCGGCCACTGACCCCCCCAGCTCCTCACCACCCTCCGGCGCCAGGTGGAGGTGTCAGAGCTCTGCCTGCAAGTGGAGGAATGCCGGCTCCACTTGCAGGAGAGAACGCTGGCCTGGCACCAGGAGGCTTGGGGGTCCTTCATGAGGACCTACGAGTGGATCGCTGAGTGGATGGCGCCCCCCCGCCACTTCATCCGCTGTCCCTTCCAGCCGCCCTCCACCTGCCCTGGAGCCTGCTGAGGAGAACTGGGGGGCTCAGAAGCCAGCCTGGCCATACCTACCAGTCCTCCCAGCCCCCACCCAGCCTTGACAGGGCCTCCAGCCCAGACGTGGGTCACGCACCCACCCATGCTGGGCGCTGGACAGTAGGGGGAAAGGGAGGCCAAGGACTGGGCCACCCAGGTCCCCCTTTGTACATAATCCCTCCCCATTATTGCAAATAGTTGCCTTGTCCCACCCCTCCCTTTAGTATCTGCCCCCCCATGTACATAGTTCCCCATTCATGTTTAGAAAGGTCATCGTTTTTGTTGGGTTTCAAGAATGTTCGGTTTATTTAAAACAAAACAGTGTGTATTGTGTGCTCTCAGGGCATGGTAGTGTGGGCGTCGGGGCAGGGTAGTGTGTTGTGGGCGGTGGGTGGCCCACCAGGCTGGCCCCTCCAGTTCTCACCCCACAGCCCGGTCAAAATGGTCTCACAGGGCCTCCTGGACCCCAATCCACTAGTGGCTGGCTTGGCGGCTTGGGGCGGCAGCTGGCTGGGGGTAGGCTGTCCCAGTCTCCACACCCCAGCCCTGCATGAATGCCTCCCCCTTGCTCTCAACCAGGTTGTGGAGTGCGCAGCATGTGCCAACAACCTGGGGGATGTTGGGGAGCCTCACATCCAGGCCAGTGAGGAGGCACTTCCAGCAGACTTTCAGGTGGCTGAAAGTCCACTCAAACACCTGGCACGCATGGTTCAGGCGGGTGTTGAACTGCTCCTGGCTGGCACTGAGGTGGCCTGTGTAGGGGTGCATGAGCCAGGGCTGGAGGGCGTAGGCTGCATCTGCCACGAGGCAGAGGGGCATGGTGGTGTCTGCCACAGGGATTTCCCTCTGGGGGATGTAGGTCCCCGCAGCCAGCCAGCGGCACAGGCCCAAGTTCCTAAAAACCCAAGCGTCATAGGTGCTGCCAGGCCAGCCAACATATATGTCCAGGAAGCAGCCCCAGCTGTCCACCATGACCTGGAGGACCACCAAGTGGTAGCCCTTCCTGTTCAGGAAGTGTCCTCTGCTGTGCTCCGGGGCACGGATGGGGATGTGGGTCCCGTCCAGTGCCCTGAAGCAGTTAGAGAACCCCATGCCGGCAAACCCCGCGATGGCCGCATCCAGGTCCCCTAGCCGCATGAGCCTGTGGAGCAGCAGAGCGTTCAGTGCATGGACCACCTGCGGGGGGAGGACATGAGCACCTGTGAGGGGTGTGCAGGGTGTGCCTGACCCTCCCCCAAACTGCCCCCCGGGCTCCCCTCCTCCCCCCGGGGCCCCCTTACTTCCATGATGACAACCCCGACGGTGGCCTTGCCCACACCGAACTGCTGTCCTATGGATCAGTGGCTGTCTGGAGTAGCCAGCTTCCAGACAGCGATGCCGACCCTCTTCTCAATGGTGGGGGCCACATGGGGGTGTCCTGGTGCTGCAGGGCAGGGGTGAGCCACTGGCAGAGCTCAAGGAAAGTCTGCCAGCTCATCCAGAAATTCCGGAGCCAGTGGTTGTTGTCCCACTCCTTGAGCACCAGCTGCTCCCACCACTCTGTGCTGGTGGGGTACCTCCATTGCCAGCAGCATGCCCGGCCGGGGGTGGGGGGGGCTGGGAGGGCCACATGGTGGTCTGGGGCAGTTCCTTCATCCCCTGAGGAGGACAGCTCATCTTTCAGGAGGTGCTGGGTGACCTCCTCCATGGCGCTGACCAGGGAGGTCACTGCCTCGGAGGCGGCTGTGTAGGCTTCTGGCTGCTGCTGCTGCTGCCGCTGCTGCTGCTGCTGTTGGGGGTCCATACTGCATGCAGGGTGTCTGCAAGTGGTTGTCAGCTCTGCGGACCTGTGCTGTGCAGGCCGAGTGTGTCTGGGAGGGGCCCTTTAAGGGAGTGGCTTGCTGTTGCCCCAGAAGGGCTAGTCCACCCTGTGACCCTGTCCGCAGGCTTTCCTAGCCCCCTTATTCTGATTGGGGTTGCTTTTGTGCGTAGACGCTCCCCTGTGGGGCCCATTTCAATTTAGCTCTTTCCTACGTCGATGTTGAACGTCAACAGCACCAGTCCTGGAGGATGTGTGGACGATACGGGTGCGTCTACACTAGCCGGCCACTTCGAAGTAGCTGGCACAATGTCGAAATAGTACGCATAGCGTCTGCACGTGCTGTGAGCTATTTCGATGTTGAAATCGATGTTAGGCGGCGAGACTTCAAAATTGCGATTCCTATCCAAAGATGGGAATGGCGCCCTACTTCAACGTTCAGCGTCGAAATAGGGCATGTGTAGACGATCCGTGTCCCACTACATCGAAATAGCGGGGTCCTCCATGGCGGCCATCAGCTGAGGGGTTGAGGGACATTCTGTTCAGCCCCTGCGGGGCTCTATGGTCACCGTGTGCAGCAGCCCTTAGCCCAGGGCTTCTGGCTGCTGCTGTTGCTGCTTCTGCTGCAGCTGGGGGTCCATGCTGCATGCACGGGGTCTGCAACCGGTTGTTGGCTCTGTGGATCTCGTGCTGTGCAGGCCTAGTGTGTCTGGGAGGGGCCCTTTAAGGGAGTAGCTTGGGGCTTTGCTGGCCCCTTATTTCAACGGGGAGTACTTATGTGTGTGGACGCTCCGAATTTCCTTCCGGGGTGGCTCCTTTCGATGTTCTCCATCGCTACTTCCAAGTTGAACGTCGATGGCACCAGCCCTGGACGATGTGTAGACGATACGCGTCAAAGTAGCCTATTTCAGTGTTCTTACGTAGAAATAGGCTACTTCGACGTAGTGTGCTAGTGTAGATGTAGCCTACATGTCAAAATAGCTTATTTCGATTTCGCTACGTCAAAATAAGCTATCTCAATGGAGTGTCCCAGTGTAGACATAGCCATAGACGAATAGGCTGTATCTACACTTGCATTCCTTTTTCAAAAGAGGTATGCAAGTGAGAAAAATCAAAATGCAAATGCAATTTGCATATCTGGCACCTTATTTGCATATTATTTTGAAATAGCTTCTTTCGAAAGAAGAAAACCAGCATAGACACTGTTTTTTTGAAAGTAAACCCCATCTTCAAAAGAGTCCTTCTTCCCTTTCTGTATGGGAAGAAGGATTCTTTAGAAGATGGGGTTTACTTTCGACAGAGCAATGTCTACACTAGTTTTCTTCTTTCGAAAGAAGCTATTTTGGAATAAGAATACGCAAATGAGGTGCCAAGTATGCAAAGCTGCACCTCGTTTGCATGTTTGAGTTCCCTCATTTGCATACCTCTTTCGAAAGAGGAATGCAAATGTAGACACAGCTATAAAGTGAACTTGTAACCTTCTCCTTATTAAGCTAAATAGATTGTTCTTCAGTCTAAGGTATGAACTCCAATCCTTTAATCATTCTCATGGCTCCTTGGGGGCCACACTACTGCTTCCAAAGTCTGAATTCTCCCCACATCTCTCACTCTCTCTCCCCCCTCCGGCAGAAGACACTCCCTAAAAGTGGGGATTGGGGGCTGAACTGTGTCCCAGACCCCCTGCATCACCCCTGCCTCACCCTCAGGTCCCCTGTTTTGCTGTCCCTTCTCTGGCTATGTCTACACAGCAGTTTTATTCCTGAAGGAGGAGGAGGTCCTTTATGAAATGGGCATGAAGCAGTGGAATGCAGCTGCTTTCACCCAGCTGGCCAAGAGCCTGTGGCCCCCCTGTCTGCACTCCTGACCAAGTCAGGAGCAAGGTCAAGGAGTTGTGTCAGGGATACCTCTGGGCTTGGGACTTGGCCAGCCAGTTGAGGGCAGTGCCTACTTTATGCCCATTTTCCAAGGAGCTGCGGAGCCTCATGTGGCCACAGGATACCACCTTCCCCCCTGCCATCTTTGACACGTCCGCTGAGGAGCCTCAGCCTGGAGACGGTGACAAGCCGGGACTGTTGGCCAGCCCGACCACACCAGGGCCAGAGCCAGCTGCAGAGTAGTTGAGTGAGGCAGGCAGGCTGGTCCTAGATCTCCCCTCCCACACCTCCAGCCATGCATCAGCCAGCTGGGCGTCCCCAGACCTTGGCGGTGGACCCTGAGGTACGTACCCAATCGGGCATATACCCTGGATCACAGGGTGGGGACGCCATACCCGGCTGAGGGCCCCCCCCCATGCCCCCAGCAGACCCTGGCTGACCAAGGCCCAGCCGGGCTGCGGCCCGTGGGATGGTGTCACAGATGCCAGTGGCCTTCAGCACCTGCTCCCATGGATGGTGCCGCCAACCGCTCCCAGAGGGAACAGGTGGGCAGGGCTGGACTGCACATGGGGCTGCCCCCAGTGGGACGGGGAACCCCTCCATCACAATGGTCACCTGGGGCCACCGCCCCCATCTGATGGGGGAAAGGGACCCCCTGCCCATGGGGGGACGGTGGGGTGTGGCCCATGGGGCAGGGGTCAGGACTCACAGCCCATCCTGCTCTTACCTCCCATTCTTGCAGCTGTGCCATCAGAGGGACAGGAGAGCCTTGCACCTTCCATAGTGCTGGACAGCCCCCTGGAGGTGACGAATGGGGCCAGAGACGGGCCCCTGAGGACATCCAACTCGCCACCTCCATCTGGTGCCAGGTAGAGGTGGCAGAGTGACACCCCTGCCTGGAGAAGGGCAAGACCACCTGGCACTGGGTGGCCTTGGGGGAGCTCATGGGACCCTCCAGGACATGTCTGGAACCTTCTGGGAGCTCCTGGCCTGGATGCCCCCTCCTGCAACCCACCCCCCTGCTACCCTCCCACCACGGCATCATCTGCCAGCCCCCCCGGAGCGTCCCCATCTACCACCCCACCCCCAGGAGAAGCCCCCATCTTGGCTGATCTGCTGGCTGAGGTGGACCCCTGGCCCAAACTCCCCATCCTATCCCAGCCCCACTGGGAACTCTGAACTGGGAAGGGGGTGTGGATCCCAGGGACGAGGCCTTCCATGCTTGCCCAGCAGTAAGGACTCCACATGTGGGACACCCATGTCGCCCTCCCCATGTACTTAGTTTGCCCCCTTCCCCATGTAAATAGTTCTATGGTTATGTTATGAGTTTAAAGCAATGAGAACGTATTTTGAGTGTGCAGAATATAACAGTTTATTTTGCCCACATCCCCACGTGCCGTGTGCTCATTGGTGGGCACAGTATGCAGGAGGTGACAACAAGGGGGATGCAGGGTGGAGGGGAGTGTGTGGGGAACCTGCTAGGCGTGGCCAGGGCAGCACTCACTGGGGCCCCTGAGCAAAGTGCTCATGCAGGGCCTCCTGTATGTTGACCCTGTCCTGGTGGATCTGGCATCTAGGGGCGGCAGCCGGCAGTGGGTAGCCAGGCCGGACCTGCCACCATCCCTGCATGAAGGCCTTCCCTTGCTCTCAACGACATTATGCAGGGTGCAGCAGGCACTCACCACCTGCGGGACTTTCAGGAGGCCCACCTCCAGGTGAGCCAGGAGACAGCGCCACCAGCCCTTCAGCTGCCCAAAGGTGAGCTCCACCATGTTGCGGGTGTGGTTGAGCTGGGTGTTGAAGCACTCCTGGCTGGGGGTGGGGTGGCCCATATAGGGCTGCCTGACCCAGGGCTGGAGGGGATTGGCAGCATCCATCACCATGCACAGGGATACTGTTGTGTTCCTGAGCCAGAGCTCCCTCTGGGGGATGTATGTCCCTGCCTCCATGCAGTGGCACAGCTCGGAGTTCCTGAAGACCTGTGCATCATGAGTGCAGGCAGGCTAGCTCATGTAAATGTCCTGAAATTGGCCACTGCTGTCCACCATGGCCTGCAGCCCCACCACATGTTACCTTTTCCAGTTAACATATTGGACTGGATATACTTCCTTACTTCCATCCCCACTATGCTCAGGGGCCCCAGTGAGTGCTGCCCTGGCCACGCCTAGCAGGTTCTCCACTATGTTCCGGGGCACAGAATGGGATATGGGTCTCACTAGCCGTGTCTACACGTGCACGCTACTTCGAAGTAGCGGCACTAACTTCGAAATAGCGCCCGTCACGGCTACATGCGTAGGGGGGCTATTTCGAAGTTAACTTCGATGTTAGGCGGCGAGACGTCGAAGTCGCTAACCTCATGTGGGGATAGGAATAGCGCCCTACTTCAACGTTCAACGTCGAAGTAGGGACCGTGTAGTCGTTGCGCGTCCCGCAACATCGAAATTGCCGGGTCCTTCATGGCGGCCATCAGCTGAGGGGTTGAGAGACGCTCTCTCCAGCCCCTCAGCTCACTGGTGGCCGCGTGGAGTGGCCCCTTAAAGGTCCCCTCCCCCTCCCTTCCTGTGCAGGAAGCTGAGGGATCGTGCAGGCAGCAGCCTGCACACGCGGCCACCCTGCACCTCCCTCAGCCCCCCACCCAGCTGCGATGGCTGCCCAGCAGCCCCCCAGTGCCCCCAGGGGACCCCCCCCCAAGGGGAACCAGGGCTCACAGCCCAGCCAGAAGGGCAGCCAGGCTGGGAAGCGGCAGCAGGGCCCCTCCTGGACGGAGGCCGAGCTGCGGGACCTGCTGGGGCTCTGGAGCGAGGAGGAGGTGCTCCAGGTAATGGGGAGCAAGAGGCGGAACACGGACGCGTTCGCTCGGCTGGCCAACGGCCTGGCTGCCCGGGGTCACCCTGCCTGCACTCCTGACCACGTCAGGAGTAAGGTGAAGGAGCTGCGGCAGGGTTACTCCCGGGCCCAGGATGCGGCCGGCCGATCTGGGGCTGCCCCCGTCACTTGCCCCTCTTACAGGGAGCTCAGGGACATCCTGGGCCCCCGGCACACCTCCTCCCCTCCGGCCACCCTTGACACCTCGGCCGACGAGCCCCAGCAGGCCCTGCAGACGGAGTCCGCCCCGGAGGCGAGCCCCGCACCCCGGGGGCCCCCCCCCGGAGGCCATCCCCGGGACATTGCGGCAGGAGGAGGAGGAGAAGGAGGAGGGGGGCTCCTCCTCTGCAGAATCCAGGCTGCAGATCCTCCTCCTGCCATCCCGGAGGAGCAGCAGGGCCTCCACCCCCCCCGGGATCTCCGGACCGTGGGAGCGGACCGACACGTAGGTACCCCCTCTGGTGTACACCCCTGGCCTTGAGGGGCGGGGGGTAATAGATATGTGTCCAGGGCCCCCCACATGCTCACATGGCCATGGCCCCAAGGACAGCAGGGCCATGGCCCTCACAGCACTGCATCAGCCCCTCCCCCACCCCCACCACGCACGACAGTGCCATGCCCCATCCCCGGGGCAGGGGGAGCGGAACCTCGAGGGGCCCCCAGGAGGAGGGGGTGGGACACCCCGCAGCAGCAGCATGTGATGGAGTGGGGGGAGTGCAAAAGGGAGACTCAGGCTACACATGGAGCAACAAGAGCTGAATAGCTCCCAGGGGCAAAGGAGGATCCTGGGGCTACAGCTGGCAGGTGACACCTCTGCCCTGAACAAAGAGGAGGGAGGAGCCGAGCTGGCTTGGAATCGGGGGGCGAGGGCGGGGGCCACAGGTAGAGGCTAGGGGAAGGGAGAGCTGGAAGGCACCCAGCCTGAGGAGGGGGAAAGCTGCATCCCAGAGGGGCACTCCTTGGGGGTCTTCTCCCTACGACGGGTTGGAAGGACTGTCTCTTCTGACAGCTGGTGCTGTCACTCCTGGGAGAAACTGGGCATCTGTGGCCTAAGAAACCTCTCCTGCTGTCAGACCCTGCGGGGTGAAGTGAGAGTTGCTCCCACCAGGGGACGGGGTGCAGGGCAGGGGGACCCCTGAACCCCATCCATCACAGCAGCATCTCCCGGGGACGGGGATGTGGAACCTGCAGCACAGGGCTGGGGGGACAAAGGCCACGGCTTGGGGCCCATACTAACGCCTGTCTCCATTCTTCTTCTCCCCCTCCTCTCCTGTGTCCTGCGCCTGCACCATCAGAAGGACCGGAAGAGAGCGCCGGCGAGGCCTCAGTCGTCCCGGAGAGCCCTCCGGGACCATCGCTCCAGGCCAGCCCCTCGGCCGAGGACCAACCGGCCCCGCGGCAGGCTAGACGGCAGACCCCGCGCCACCAACAGCCGACGGCGACGGACCCCCAGCTGCTGGCCATCCACCTTCGACAGCTGGAGGTCGCGGAGCAGCACCTGCAGCTGCAGGAGCGGGCGCTGGCCTGGCGCCAGGAGGCATGGGGGGCTACATGGAGACTTTTAACCGCTTGGTGGACTACTTGGCCCCCCATGCCGCGCCGGCCACCGCATCACCTGCCCTGCCTGCTCCACCAGCCCCACCACCAGCTGCTCCGCCCGTCGCCGTCCCATCCGCCATCGCCCTGCCACCCACCGCCGAGGGCCAGAGCGCCGAGGGACCCCTGGAGCCACCTGAGACTCGCCAGCCATCCTACCTTCCGGTCCGGCCCGCCCCCACCCAGCGCCGGACAGCGTTGCGACCGCGGCAGGGCTCCCGGCCACCAACGCCCAGTGCCGGGCTATAAGGGTGAGGGGCCCGGGACGTGGCCCCCCCCCTTGTATATAGTTTAAAGTTATTATTTGTCGCCCCCCGTTTGCCCCATTCCCCCCATGTAAATAGGTCTCCCCTTTATCCTCCTTGGTTTTCTTTTTATTATTGAGGACACTTGTATCTTTGTATTGTTTTATTTTTGTACATATTAGTTTTTTTCCACATGTTTGTACATAGTTTGTTTTTGGTTCAAATATTTACAGTTACAAAAAAAAGGTTCTGAAACAAAAAGAAGTTTAAGTTCAGCCACCAGTGCGTGCTGTCATTTGTCCAGGAAAAGTGGGAGGGGGGTGCGGTGGGGTGCTCCATGTTGTAGGCATTGGGGCAGAAGTGTGGTGGAGGAAGGCGCGGGCAGTAGGGGGCCTGGGCAGAGTTCACCCCGCAGCCTCTTCATCAAAGTGGGCCTGCAGGGCCTCCTGGACCCGGGTCCCCTCGGGGTCCACCTGCCGACTGGGGGCAGCAGGTGACTGGACGTCTGCCCTGCCGGCCTCCGCAGCCCAGCCCTGGAAAAAGGTGTCCCCCTTGCTCTCCACCAAATTGTGCAGGGCGCAGCAGGCACCCACAATCTGGGGGATGTTGTTGGGGCCCGCATCCAGGCGGGTCAGGAGACATCTCCAGCGTCCCTTCAGGCGGCCAAATGAGCACTCCACCACCTGGCGCGCATGGTTCAGGCGCTCATTGAAGCGCTCCTGGCTAGCGGAGAGATGGCCCGTGTAGGGGTGCAGGAGCCACGGCCGGAGGGGGTACACCGCATCTGCGATGACGCAGAAGGGCATGGTGGTGTCCCCCAGAAGGATCTCCCGCTGGGGGATGTAGGTCCCCGCCTCCAGCCGGCGGCACAGGCCCGAGTTCCAGAAAACCCGGGCGTCGTGGGTGCTGCCAGGCCAGCCCATATAAATGTCCTGGAAACGTCCCCAGCTGTCCACCAAGGCCTGGAGGACGACAGAATGGTAGCCCTTTTGATTCAGGTACCGTCCTCCACTGTGATGCAGGGCACGGATGGGGATGTGAGTCCCATCCAGAGCCCCGAAGCAGTTGGGGAAGCCCAGGGTGGCAAAGGCCGCGATGGTGGCATGTGGGTCCCCCAGCCTCACGAGCCTGTGCAGGAGCATGGCGTTGATGGCACGCACAACCTGCAGAGAAAGCACATGGGACAGCACCAATGAGGGGTGAGCAGGGTGTGCGTGGCCCTGCCCTGCCCTGCCCTGCCCTCCCCCCATGGGTTCTCTTACCTCCATGAAGACAGCCCCGACGGTGGCCTTGCTGACACCAAACTGCTGTCCCACGGATCGGTAGCTGTTGGGAGTGGCCAGCTTCCAGACAGCGATGCCGACCCATTTCTGCACTGTGAGGGCACGCCGCATGGCGGTGTCCTGGTGCCTGAGTGCGGGGGTGAGCCACTGGCACAGCTCCAGAAATGTCTGCCGGCTCATCCTGAAGTTCCTGAGCCAGCGGTCGGCGTCCCACTCCCCAAGCACCAGCCACTCCCACCAGTCGGTGCTGGTGGGGTAGTTCCACAGCCGCCGGCGTGTGAGGCGGGGGGGGGTCGGAGTGCTGCAGGGTTAGGGGTTGAGCCCTGCTGCCCCGGGGGCATCTCCTCCTCTGTGGCAAGGAGGTGCTCAGCTGCCTCCCGCATGGCATGGAGCAGGGCAAGCCCTGCTCCTGCCGAGAGGGCTGGGTGGACCTCTGGCTGTTGCTGCTGCTGCTGCTGGGGGTCCATGACTGCGGCGCCCAGGGTCTGTGTGCCTATGGCTCCTCAGACCGCGTGCTGTGCAGGCTGAGTGTGTCTGGGAGGGGCCCTTTTTGGGAGCAGCTAGCTGTTGCCCCGGAAGCGCTAGTCCGCCCTGTGACCCTGTCTGCAGCTGTGCCTGGCATCCCTATTTTGATGTGTGCTACTTTGGCGTGTAGACGTTCCCTCGCTGCGCCTATTTCGATGTTGGGCTGCGCAATGTCGAAGTTGAACATCGACGTTGCCGGCCCTGGAGGACGTGTAGATGCTATTCATCGAAATAGCCTATTTCGATGTCTCTACTTCGAAATTAGCTACTTCGATGTAGCGTGCACGTGTAGACGTAGCCACTGAGAGCAGTGAAACAATTCAGGAACCCAAGCACCGTGAAACCTGCGATGTCCACAGGCAGGTCCCTCACACAGATCACCTTCTGGAGGAGCTTTGCATTCAATGCATGAACCACCTGCATGGGATGAGGGACGTACTCACCTATGAGGGCATCCGGGGTATGCCAGGCCCCCAACAGCTCCCCCAGGCCTCACCCCAGCTCTCTGGCCTCCTGGGCCACCAGGTCCCACCCCAGTCCCAGTCCCCAATGGGCCCACATTCCTAGGCTCCCCCTCCCCCAGGGGGTGCGTGGTCTGAGCTTCCTTACTTCCATCACAACGGCCCTGACTGTGACCTTGCCCGTGCCAAATTGGTGGCCCACAGAGCGGTAGCTGTCTGGAGTGGCCAGCTTCCAGACAGCTACCATCACCCTCTTCTTGATGGGGAGGGTGCACTGCATCTTGGTGTCTCTGAGTGGCAGACAGCCACTGGCACAGCTCTAGAAAGATCTGCCACCTTATCCGGAAATTCCAGAGCCACCAGTCATTGTCCCACTCTCCCATGACAAGGTGTTCCCACCACTTGGAGCTTGTGGAGTAGCTCCAGAGCTGATGGAGCACCCGGGGTGGGGGGCACTGGAGCAACCACAGGTCCAGGGTGTCCACGCCATGCTGGGGCGGGGCGGCAGCCCCCAGAAGAAGGTGCAGGGCAACCATGCCACTGGGGGCAGCCAGCAGGGTCTCTAGCTGCTGCTGCTGCTCCATGAGTAGCCCTGTAGAGACTGCACCTGGGAGGCTTGTGACAGCTCCACAGGCCTCGTGCCATGCAAGGCGAGGGTGTCGGGGAGGGGCCCTTTAAAGGAGCAGCTGGCTGTGGCCCCGGATGGGCTTGTCCACTATGCAACCCCGTCCATGGCATTTCCTGGCCCTGTCTTTCAAAAGAGAGCTTGGGACAGTGCAGACGCTCTCTTTTGAAAGAGTGGACAGCCCCTTTCGAAAGGCCAGATAGCCCTTTTGAAAGGGCAAATTGGTGGCACCAGCCCTGGCTCGTGTGTGGATGCTACGTTTCAAAAGGGCATCTCTCAATTCCTCATTTTCGAAAGGTGCCCTTTCGAAAACACGCTCTAGTGTGGACGTAGCTACAATGAGATTTACCAATTTTGAAATAAGGCATCCACTATTTCAGAATTATTTCAAAATAGCGGTTGTATTGTGGAGCTGCCTGCATAGTTATTTTGAAAGAGCGGCTGCTATTTCAAAATACCCTTTCTGTGCAGACACACCCTCCTTGAGGTCCTGCCCTTCTGCTGCCTCTTCTGACACCCTACCCCCACTTTCTTTCCCAATAGCTCACCCTTACAGAGAGTTAAAAGCAGGAGCCATCCCGCTTGTAAAAGTGACAGTGCCCTGGTCCCCTGGCCCGCTCGAGGCCTTCTCTCTGCAGCTCAGAATCCACCCTTTCTGTTATCTCCCTTTCCCTAGCCTGGGTGCTTCCAGGCAATGCTGAGCTCAGTGGCTGAGCAGCCAGGGGAGCATTGGTTTCCTTTGTGCTCTCCTGCCAATGCTCCTCCCACTACCGCTCTTCTAAGGCAAACCGATGCCTCATCCTGCACCTCAGCAGCATCTGGAAGCAGCTGGCCTGCTTTTCAGTTCATCTGCACTGGGTGGAAGGAGGAGAAGGTGGTAGAAGGAGAGAGGCAGAGGGAGGATAAGGGACTGAGAAGCCTAGAAAGGAGGCTTGTCAAGGGAGAAAGAGCAAAGCCAATACCGTTTTCAACTGCTCCTTTTTCCCATCATCCCAAATGCTTTTCAGGCTGTTGTTTATAATCCAGGGGTCACATGGTTTTGTTTTGAACAAATGAGTTGAAAATGGCCATGCAGCCAGACTTTGAGCAGCGGGGATCCATGTCACCCGGGGAGCTGAAAAGTGATAAAGGATTAATATACTCTAAGCAGTCAAGAAAGAGGGAGACATTTGCTCGTAGCCTTCTGCTAGGAGCTACACTGCGCAGGGAAAGCTATTGCTGGGTAAAGCTTCCCACAAGTGGAGTCTCAAAAGGCCTCTTCAAATTATGTGTAATATTTAGGCTCTTGAGTATAATAAGCCACAGCAGGGCCTGCATAAACAGGCCACTGGTGCACTGCTTTGAGGGCTGTGAGGTAAGCACCTGTCACCGAGCAATACACAACCTGTTGTGACATGGCTCTGTACCTAATAAAGACTGTTAATCAACAAGCTAAATCAATCTCTAGCCTACATTTCTTCTCACGCCTCCAGCGTCTGGGGCATTTGTCCCCCCCTATGTACGCAAGTTAGAGCACAGGAGTTCTCAGAAGACAAAAGGCTGGGCCATGTCATATCTCTTTGGGTTAATCTTTTACGAGCACACAGTGATGCTCTCTCTTTGGCTTTTTATTGGTGCTGTTTTTCCTGGCCTCTATCTTAGTATACAGCTTGACCCTGCAGCATTAGTCTGTTATCTTATATTGTGTTAAAGCACTGAGCAGTTTTCCAATCCCTCCTCTACAATGCTTGCTTCCAGCTGTTGTGTAGCTAGCTACCTACAGCTCTTGAGCTCCAAATGTGGGAAGTCTGTAATTCTCATGACAGGGATTAAGCCTAATGGAGCTGAACTCGCAAACGCTAGTGAAGCCTCTCTGGATTTATGCTGCCATTCAGTTCTGCCAAAAAGAGGGCTGGAACCTATGCTAAATCCAGGAACCAGAATTACCTAAGTATTTCTTTCTAAGTGGCTCTTTACCACAGTACCTAGTTACAACATCTAAGGGCTTTCTGCACCTCATACCCTTCCTACAGCATTCGTCATCTTACTCAATTCCAGCTCCATACCGGGTACTACCTTTAAGCCTCTTTTGAAAACTTATCTTACAAATGTGATGTGTCAATATTTCCAAATGCCAAAGCCTGCCCTGTGTCATCAGACCAGCTCTGCTGCTGGAAAGCATCATTAAAACAGACCCTGTACTGAAAGTGACACAGCCATGTCACTGAAACAGAGACAAATACCATCATTCTAAGCAGAGGTGGAAAGAGTACCCAAAAAGTTACTTGAGTAAAACCGTTTTCACTTCTGGATACTTGAGTACAATCTAGATGTGACAAGTGTGCGTGTACTTTTTCCTCAAGTAGTTTTCCAGGGTACACCAGTGATTTGTACTTAAGTACCTAAGCAGCTGGAAACTCACAAAGCATTTCCTGAGGGTCAGACTCTCCACCTTTATTCTTCCAGTAGTCCCATGTAAATCAATGGGCATGTTCCCCACTGTGCCTTTCAGGGTACAGCTGCACTTCGAGCTGGGGCAGGGATGAACCTAAGCCAGGAAGACATGCCCACGCTAATTCTATTTTTAGAGCACTAGCTGGATCACAGTGTAGCTACAACAGCATGAGTGGTGAGAGGGGCTCGCCTCCCTGAGAGCATACCTGTGCAAGACACTAGGCATGTGCTTGGGCAGCTTGCCCCTCCCACTGCTCACCCCACCAGGGTCACCTCAAGCTGGGAAACATACACATAGCTCAAAGTGTAGGCAAGGCACAGAACTTGCAGTCCTGGGCAATAATGTAGCTTTTAAGACACCTTTTATCCTTGCTGATTCCAGGCTGTTTCAAGGGCTGGAGAAGCTCCCAGCATAATTCTGGCAGCCCCAGCAACCTGCCTAAGTTACAGCAGTCTCCCAGAGCTGCCCAATGGGCCACCGTCCTGCCCAGAGTCTCTGCAGCATGAGTGCTGCAGCCCTGGCCCTGTCACAATCCTCCTTCCCCCATCATGTTCCCTATACCAGGGCTTATGAGGGATCCTTGAATGGCAACCTTACACCTGTCCTCTAGAGAGCAGACACCAGGGGAATTCTCTTCCTGCCAGACAGGAGGATTTTAGGGGCCTTTTATGCCACTCTGAACCTTCTATGTGATGTAAAGGTGCTGAAGTATCCACACCCAACAGGGCTACCAGGAGTAAGGTACTGTTCAGCATGTGTAAAAGGGGCAGAATTTGGTTCTAAATACACGTGTTCCTATACACACAATAGAAATCTATCACTTTATCTAAGACTGGCTCTGAACTGTCCATGGAGGAATAGCTTGTGGTCTGTGAAGAACTGGCTGGTCAGATTACATGAATTTCCTTTCTTATTTCCAGCTGCTAAATTATATCCCAAGAAGATAAAACAATACATTAAAATCATTCCTAATATTAATTTCCATGCAAGCAATTGCTTTGTTGCCACAGGGATGTTATGTGGAACTGAGGTAGTCTGTGGAGCTGCAAATTGGTAAACCAATAAAGTAATAAGAGAACCTCTGATACAATGCATCCTAGCCAAATTTTAAATTTATTTTTAAGAATACCTCTGTGAGACAGGAGTTTCATGTCTGCGTAATGATGCTTGTAGTTGCTCAGATTTAGTGGTACAGACATTTTGCATTGAGCACGGATTTCCAGATTACCTGTAAAGAGCTCTGAAGTTTGAAGCTGGGTCCCAGATTAAATAATTTAAAACAGAAAATAAATGTTAGGCTCAAAGGAAAGAAAAGATAATCTATTTTAAATAAATGCCTGGAGTTTTCCTCTAAAACCCAGGAGAAAATGTGAGGTACCTCGTCAAAAAGAAATGTTTTTAAGGAAATGTAAATGTAATATCATGTTGTACCAAATTACTTCCGCCACAATGAATAAAGATGAAACTTTTTACTGGGGTCAGTTAATTTGAGGAAATTAAAAAGAAACATCTTATAAATCAGAACTATTAAACATAACGAAAAAAAAGCATTTTTACTCATTTAAATGTAGCTTGTTATGAATAACTGTGCCTGTCACGTTGTACAGGAAATGCATTTCAGTTCATGCATGGGCATTGTGGCAATTATTATGAACACTGAGGCACAAATATTCTGACGTTGGTGTAGCTGGAGCAGAGGGAAACACCTCAGTTTGTATGTGAAGGAATGTTAAATGTACTTCTGGCTAAGACAGATAAGGCAGGCAATTTAAGATGTGTTTTTAAGCAGTTCCAAATATGATTCATCTCTTAAATGTAGATTTATATTAAGCTCATGGTGCAGCAAACTCATATCTTGCATGGCAAAGTCATAGCAATTTTCTGTCATTTCTCATTTTGCTTTGGTGGCAGCAAATGATGTCAAATGAATAGCAGAATGCTCACATGATAACACATTCAAAGGAAGTTATCATTTCTGATCTAATAGTGAGGTTTGACAGAATTTGCTCTCTGCATGAAAGGAGCTCATCTTGTCCAGATGGGTCTTAGAATCTGGACTGTTAACATTCAGTTCGTGATATTTATTTACTGTTATAAGCCTAAAGCCTCACAACACAGTGGGAAAAAAATGGGTAATTGTGGATCTGCTCCTCTGGACGAAAAATCTGAGACACTAACTCTAAGGCTATGTGTTGATGATAGCTATTTGTCGACATAAGTTTTTGTCAGAAGGTATCTCCCGACAAAACTTCTGTTGACAGATTGTGGCTAAATTGCCGAGCAGATCGCAAGACCAATCTGCTCTGTTGACACAGAGCAGCCGGACTGCCCAGCCTCTGTCTCAACAAAACAGCCAACCAGAAGCACAGAAGACAGGGCTGCCCGGTGTCCCAGAATCCTATCTGTCAACAGAGGGGCCCCAGAACATCCAGATTGGCTTTCTGTTGACAGGTCTCTGTCAACAGAGGCATCATGCCTCATGGGGAGTGGGATAAGACTGTTGACAAAAGTGCTGCACCCTGTCCATATACTGTCGACAGAACACCTTGGGAATCTGGATGCTCCTGGGATTTTGTCAACAAAAGGCCGGTTTTGTCGACAAAACTCTCTGGTGTAGACGTAGCCTATTGCAGGATAAGTGAGAGTTGCAAAAGGCAGTGGGGGAAAAAAGTGAAACTCTTGACTGAGTCTATCATGGTGATGTTTAAAGCAATCTTAATTTGTTAGGAATAATTATTAGAAAAATGCCAACCTCTGGTTACAATTGTAATGCTGAGATAATCGTCATGGTAAAATACACATATAAATGATATCAAACTGCAATAAATTACATATTATAAACTGCAAAATCCCAAAGTTGCATTCCTCCTTTTTTCCATATAAGATCATCCAAATTAAATCTGCAATTAACACAATTTCTTTTTTTAAGGGAAAGGAACACTTGCCATTGCTGAGGCCTCTTAAATAGCCAGGTCACACTACAGAATGATGAACAGTTTTCATTACATTCTCTTAATTAATGCTAAGCTACGCCTATGCCAAACAGGCTTTCAGAGCACATAAACCTCTGAGAAAGGCTGCCAGAGTATATTCTACTCATGCTGTTTGTAGATCTGGTGAAAAACACTTTTCATGTCTAGCAGCTTGTGATGCCAATGTCCAATATTTGGCACTGTGTGTTGTTTCCACAGTTAAAGTTTTCAGCAGAGATCGTCGCTCTCCCCAGTGCCACTTTTATGAAGTTTGGACACTAAAGGTATGTGGGCTCAGCAATTAAAAACCCATGGCTGTGCCAGCTGACACAGGCTTACGGGGCTGGGGAGAAGTGGCTGTTAAATTGCTGTGTAGACTTTCAGCCTGAGCCCAAGCTCTGGGACCCTGCAAGGTGGTAGGACCAGATTTTCAAAGTTACCTGGTAGCCTAGAAACACAGACAGGTGCCTAGTGAGGTTTCCAAAAGGACCTAAGTAGAGACAATCAAAAGCATGTTGTCTGAATGACTTTCTGGTAAAAATGCCCCTTTCACAAAATAAAAAGTGTTAGTTTTACAAAATATTTTGATTTTTCTGATGGGAAAATCATAACGGCAGCTCTCTGGCCTGGTCCTCCCTCCACTCTCAACTGCACCCCCATCCCAGAGCTGTGGGAGGTGAGGAGGATTGCAGGCTCTCCAGCCCAGAGGGGTGGATGAAAGCAGGAGGAACACGGCAGCTCTTTGTCTCTACAGCAATGGGGCTGGAAGAATCGTTACCCAGTATTGCCTCGAGAGTTCACTCTGTGCTGACTTCCAGACACAGAGCTTGGATTTACCAAAACCAACAATGCACCTTTAAGAAGAGAATTTTTGAGTTCTCCAGTAAAGCCCCCGAAAGCCAGGAAATGCCAAAGGTGAGGTAAGTCTGCCTCCCAGTGAGCGTGCATCACAACAGACTTCAGATCTCAGCAAACTGAGTGATTGGGCAGCAAAATGGCAAATGAAATTTAATGTGGGTAAGTGTAAGGTAATGCATGTTGGAAAAAATAACCCAAATTACACGTACTACATGATGGGGTCAAATTTAGCTACGACAGATCAGGAAAGGGATCTTGGAGTTATAGTGGATAGTTCTCTGAAGACATCCACGCAGTGTGCAGCGGCAGTTAGTAAGGCAAATAGGATGTTAGGAATTATTAAAAAAGGGATTGATAATAAGACAAAAGATATCATACTTCCCTTATATAAAACTATGGTACGCCCACATCTTGAGTACTGCGTGCAGATGTGGTCTCCTCACCTCAAAAAAGATATATTGGCATTAGAAAAGGTTCAGAAAAGGGCGACTAAGATGATTAGGGGCTTGGAACGTGTCCCATATGGGGAGAGGCTAGAGAGACTGGGACTTTTCAGTTTGGAAAAGAGGCGATTGAGGGGCGATATGATAGAGGTATATAAAATCATGAATGGTGTGGAGAAAGTGAATATAGAAAAATTATTTACCTTTTCCTATAATACAAGAACTAGGGGACACCAAATGAAATTGATGGGTAGTAGGTTCAAAACTAATAAAAGGAAATTTTTCTTCACACAGCGCACAGTCAACCTGTGGAACTCCTTGCCCGAGGAGGCTGTGAAGGCCAGGACTCTATTAGGGTTTAAAAAAGAGCTTGATAAATTTTTGCAGGTTAGGTCCATAAATGGCTATTAGCCAGGGATAAAGTATGGTGCCCTAGCCTTCAGTACAAGGGCAGGAGATGGATGGCAGGAGATAAATCACTTGATCATTGTCTTCTGTTCTCCTTCTCTGGGGCACCTGGCATTGGCCACTGTCGGCAGACGGGATGCTGGGCTAGATGGACCTTGGTCTGACCCAGTATGGCCATTCTTATGTTCTTATGTTCTTAGGTATCTGATCACAGGCAATTTCTCAAATAACAATATCCCACAATATCATCATTTTTCTTCTACAGCCTCATGTGTGGTACTTGGTGCACTGGGTGCTGCTCTATATAAGGCTGTCAAAGCATAACTGTAGTCTGAGTCAACTCAGTGGTGTCTGCACTAATCCTAGCTTGAGTCCACCGACTGGCACCAATCCTTGGCTTGACCTGTCAACTTAAGCCATGGCCCTGGGCCCAGCTGGTGCCACTGCCACCTCTTAGCTGCCTATCCCCAGGACTGTGAGCTCGCACCAAATTCAGCACTGATAAGCCCACCCAAATATAAGCCTCAGCCCAAACCCCTAGACCAATGGAAACTATAATTCCCAGTCCAGACCCACAAATTTTCCCCATTCCAAATTGCCCGTAGGCTCACAAGCCAGGTCATACCTTAAGTGGGACCAACCCCCATCCTCAACTCTGACTCTCAAAATGGACCAAATCCTAACATGATCCGATGAATTGGCACCAACACTAACCTTAGTTTGACTGCACAAGTCAGCCAATACATTTACTTTAGTGCAACTCCACCAGATGGTGCCAAACCTAAACCCAACCCCAGGCCACAATCCGCTTCAGTACTATCTATAACCTGAACCTGTGACCAAGTATGAAACCCAAGCCTAAGGGATGGGCATTTGGGTGGATCTGGATGTGGATTAGGTTAGGATTGGACCCAGCTGCAAGTTTGGATTAGATACAACATGGAGCAATTTCTGGGCCTATTGTAGGGCTGAAAGGTACTGCACACACCCAGGCTAGGGTTTGTTCTCAGACTGGCATGGGAGCTCTATATGGGGGCATACTCGGGCTTTGGCCCCCGATGGTGGCGCCTGGTCTACACCTTCAGCCCTGGCCCCCAGTTAGTCTATATGAGAAGCAAACAACATGGATCTGAAACAATTTTAGGGACTGTATGAGCAGGAAATACAAATAATATAACACTTGCCTCCTTTTGGAACATCCTATTTTTAACTGCTTTAATCATTGAGGCTGTGGCCACACTTGGCCAAAACTTCAAAATGGCCATGCTAATGGCCAGATCAAAGAATACTAACGAGGCGCTGAAATGCATATTCAGTGCCTCATTAGCATTCGCATGCTGCTGGCCGCGGCACTTCGAAAGCTCCATTTTCGAACACGCACGGCTCAGCGCAGCTACATGGAGGTCCTTTACAAAAGGACCCCAAACATTTCAAAATCCCCTTATTCCTCTCAGCTGAGAGGAATAAGGGGATTTCAAAATGTGTGGGGTCGTTTTGAAAAGGACCTCCGTGTAGTCATGCTGAACCACGCGCATTCAAAAGTGGTGCTTTCCAAGCGCTGCGGCTAGTAGCATGCAAATGCTAATGAGGCGCTGAATATGCATTTCAGGGCCTCATTAGTATTCTTCGAGCTGGCCATTAGCATGGCCATTTCAAAGTTTTTGGTAAGTGTAGACACGGCGAAAATGTATAAAGCTTATGCAGGAAGTGTGCTGAGACTATTGCTTACCCCCTACATACCCCTTTCATTGTTCCCCTTGGCCTCCTCCATCACCTTCTGGTTTTCTTACCTATGTTCTTCAGTGCAGGGACCATCTTTTTGTTTTCTGTTTCTACAGCACTCAGCACAATGGAGCTCTGTTTCACCACAGTGACCTCCAACTGCTACCACAATATGAAAACATAAACAATGGTCACACAATACAGCAATAAAATACAGCTCACTATTATTTTGCACTATTGGACCGTTTCATCCATTTCATCCATTGTTTTGCATTAGTGAGTTCTCTTCTATAGAGTTTGCGCCACACATTGTGTTCTAACCCAGTAGAACAAAGTAAGGAACATTTTGAAATTTACATTAGCAACTTGTTTTAAGATATCAATGGATTATATATTAATAAGACATTATTAAACGTTAGAAGTGAGCGACCAGACTAGACATAGTTTAAATTATGGTGTAATAATTCAGAGTTTGTGAATTACCAAGTAAAATCCAGTCATTTGTTTCTGAACCTAAAAGCCTCCAAGGAAAAGCACAAATTCAGGTGACATTCCTACATGATAGATTTTGCAATTAGACTTCTAAGTTAGCTGAAAGCCACATAGAAAGTCAAGCAGCAGACAGCTTCCTGTTGGTATCTTATCTAATCAGCTTTTCACACAAAACATTCCAGCAACTGTAAAATTGGCACCGTTTGGTTTACAAAATGGTCTTGAGAATAGTATGTTTCAGAGAGTCCTGGGCTGTGGCTATACTAGCATGTTTTGCCAACAAAACCCCCCACACAAAATGCATTTTGTCAACAATAAGTTGACAAAAGTTGGCACTTCTACCGACAACCTTCTGCCTCTCCCATATGAGGAAGGGTGTCCTTTGGCAACAGGTTCTACTTGCAAAAAAGCTGCATGGACACTCCGGGGGGCCTTCTCTCAATCAACAGGTCATCCAGGACAATGGGCAGCCCTTTTTGCTGTGCTTCTGGGAGCCTGTTTTGTCAGGAGAGTGGCTGGACAGTCCAGCCGCTCTGTTTACAGAACAGAGGGCTCTTTTAATTGGCTTTTGCGTGCAATCACGCTGTCAACAAAGTTTTGTCAGGCAATTTCTTCTCATAGGCTGTGTCTACACATGCACGCTACTTCGAAGTAGCGGCACTAACATCGAAATAGCACCCGTCGCGGCTACACGTGTCGGGCGCTATTTCGAAGTTAACTTCGACGTTAGGCGGCGGGACGTCGAAGTCGCTAACCTCATGAGGGGATCGGAATAGCGCCCTACTTCGACGTTCAACGTCGAAGTAGGGACCGTGTAGACGATCCGCGTCCCGCAACGTCGAAATTGTGGGGTCCTCCATGGCAGCCATCAGCTGGGGGGGTTGAGAGACGCTGTCTCTCCAGCCTGTGCGGGGCTCTATGGTCACCGTGTGCAGCAGCCTTTAGCCCAGGGCTTCTGGCTGCTGCTGCTGCAGCGGGGGATTCATGCTGCATGCACAGGGTCTGCAACTCGTTGTCGGCTCTGTGGATCTTGTGCTGTTTAGTGCAAGTGTGTCTGGGAGGGGCCCTTTAAGGGAGCGGCTGGCTGTTGAGTCCGCCCTGTGACCCTGTCTGCAGCTGTGCCTGGCACCCTTATTTCGATGTGTGCTACTGTGGCGTGTAGACGTTCCCTCGCTGCGCCTATTTCGATGTGGTGCTGCGCAACGTCGATGTTGAACATCGACGTTGCCAGCCCTGGAGGACGTGTAGACGTTATTCATCGAAATAGCCTATTTCGATGTCGCCACATCGAAATAGGCTACTTCGATGTAGGCTTCACGTGTAGACGTAGCCATAGTGACTTCTGTTGACAGATCACTGTAGTGTAACCGTAGCCATAGACTCATACATGATGATTTTCAGGGTTTGGAATAAACCACTCACTCTGTGCCAAATCACGTCTCTTTTAAGGTGTTTGCCTTCACCCACATGGAAGGCATATATGAGAGATATGGACAGTGACAGAATAGTTGCCCCCATGACAACGCTTAAGTTGCTCCTATTTCTGGATATACATGGGCAGATCTGAAGACAGATTTGTCAAAGAGAATGAAAATGTAGAATTTGCCCTGGGTTTAATTTTTAGAAATACCCGTAACACCAATTTAAAAGGCACCCTCTGGGATGTTATGAGCACAGTCAAAGAACAGTAAAAGTTATAATAATTTTGACAAATAATTTAGTTTTTCATGGATGAAAATCAATATATTTGCACCTCCTTTCTATCATTTGTTCCCACATTAGAATTCACAGACACAGGTGCATTCAACAGTTCTTTATTAAACATCCAAACTGACAGAAAGCCTATAGAACACTGATAAAGGACTAAACCATTCCACTCTCGTCAGAACTAAAATGGGCAAATAAAATGTGTGAGGTTTACTACATCCTTTCAATAGTGTCTAATAAATAATAGGTATTCCTAAAATTATAAGATTTTTGTATGCCCCTGAGAGATCCCACTTTTACTATATATTTAGACACGGGCTAATTACTTCTCTTGCCCTTTTAATACTTCTATCATAGCACTAACACAAAGGTCTCCACAAAATAAAATCAGCATGTTCAACAATATGCCCCACACAGCAGTAGCCCCATTTAAAACATGACACTGTCTTAGAAAATTGGGACATACAGGAACCCACCTTTCCTTTTGTTTGATCCTTCCACATCACCTGTAGCTCCATGTACCACGTGGCAGATGTAGAGTTTGATAAAATGCTGCAAAAATCAGTTAATTCAGAATTTATGGGAGCTAAAACCAGGGATTTTCACAAATGCTGTCACTTGCAAGTGGGTGTGTGCTTCTCTGCCCTCTCCCTATTATATCACTTCTCTGTAACCTAGAGCAGAGATTCTCAAGCTTCATCACACATGATCCCAGAATGGTGGACTTAAGCCTGAGCCAGCCCAAGCCCTGGGGGTCAGGATGAGGGGCCAAAGCCCAAGCCCCACTGCCCCATGCAGGAAGAGTGGGGGAGGGGGAAGGGAAACTGCAGAGGGCCTATAGCCTTAGCTCCACCATCCATAGTTGACACTCAGGCTTTGGCTCCAGATGGTGGAACTTGAGCTTCCTCTTCTACCCTGGACACCAGCTAGTCTAAGCCAGCCCTGGCAATCCCACTAAAATGGGGTCACAACTGACAGTTTGCGAAAGGCTGACCTAGAGAGGTGAAGACGTATCCTGGCTGCCCTGACCCATTTGTGTAGTGTTACCTGTGTGTTCTCACATGTATTAGGCACATGGGGAGTCTACCTGTAACCAGTTCTCCACAGAGCAAGCAGATCTTCATTCAGTCTGATAGACCTCATGAGAACCTCGTGTGGTGCCTCATTGTGCATGAGATTAAATCACAGTTTAAGCAACACAGACATAATGGAACCACTTTTGATTACCTAGTGAACCAATGTAAACCTACTAATACCCCATCATAGTAAAAGGAAGAAGGAGCTAGTAAAGATTTTTACTATAAATATAGAAAGAGAGACAACCAATAGGATTACAAATTTTGCAGATGATACCAGTACATCAAATTCTAAATATATGGTTACCTTAGTTCTAACTGCCATCTCGTTGTTTGTTTGTTTGTTTGTTTTATTTGGGAGTTTTGGTATGCAGCACACAATGCTTCCACCATAAATTTGCACTAAATTTAAAAATCATATTTTTTTGGGTTCCAGTTTTGTTTCACTGGTATCAAGTCAGTTTGGATATGAAACAATATGCAGATTCTGCAGACTGTCTTTGACGGTGAGAGCTGTTGCTTGGTACCAAAAATTCTATTCCAATTGCAAGTTTAATACTACTTAAGATACCAAATTGCTTGCAAAAGTTGTGGGTATCAAAAATACAGTTCCAAATAAAATAATTTAAAATCTATTTCTTTGCCTCCTACATACTAAGAACTTAGCTAAAGATACCTGTGTTCCTCTGTAATCACTGATGCTCTTGCAAACATCTAAAGCAGTACATGCAGTACGTTCCATGCAGTGTCATCTTTATGTATGTCACAGCTGGGGCTAAGGTCCAAGGCAACAATACTTGAGGGGCAACATCCAGCAGTCAACAACAGCAAAAAAGAGCTATACTAAGGATTTTTCATTAAATCTTTCAATTTTCATTTCAGTTTGGCTCAGATGTGTGCTACATACAGCTCACAGGATATTTTATGATTACGGTGACACAAGAGTCAATGATGGTTTGACCATTAACCATACATAGTGCCAGTACCACAGGCAGTCTTCAGTGGCTGGAGGCATGCTCTTTTTGGTTTTATTTCCTTTCCCTACGAGAACTGTGCCAAAAAAGTGATGGATGAATGTGGTATCCTAGAACAAGGACGAGTATATAATTTGCTATCTGTTTTGAAGGAACAGAGCTACATCTACACGTGAAGCCTACATCGAAGTAGCTTATTTCGATGTAGCGACATCGAAATAGGCTATTTCGATGAATAACGTCTACACGTCCTCCAGGGCTGGCAACGTCGACGTCCAACATCGACGTTGTGCAGCACCACATCGAAATAGGCGCTGCGAGGGAACGTCTACACGCCAAAGTAGCACACATCGAAATAAGGGTGCCAGGAACAGCTGCAGACAGGGTCACAGGGCAGACTCAACAGCAAGCCGCTCCCTTAAAGGGCCCCTCCCAGACACAGTTGCACTAAACAACACAAGATCCACAGAGCTGATAACTGGTTGCAGACCCTGTGCATGCAGCATGGATCCCCAGCTGCCGCAGCAGCAGCCAGAAGCCCTGGGCTAAGGCCTGCTACACACAGTGACCATAGAGCCCCGCAGGGGCTGGAGAGAGCGCGTCTCTCAACCCCTCAGCTGATGGCCACCATGGCGGACCCCACTATTTCGATGTTGCGGGACGCGGATCGTCTACACGTGCCCTACTTCGACATTCAACTTCAAAGTAGGGCGCTATTCCCATCCCCTCATGGGGTTAGCGGCTTCGACGTCTCGCCGCCTAACGTCAATGTTAAGTGACGGGCGCTATTTCGAAGTTAGTGCCTCTACTTCGAAGTAGCGTGCACGTGTAGACACAGCTTAGCAGTAATAAATCAAAAAAGCAGTCATGTAGCACTTTAAAGACTAACACATTTAAAGTGCTACATGACTGCTTTTTTGTTTAACGAAGATGCAGACTAACACTGCTACCTCTCTGTGACTATTGACTAGGGGCTTGCCTGCACTTGCCCCCAACTTTGAAGGAGGCATGCTAATCAGGGTGATGGGAGATTACTAATGAAGTGCTGCGGTGAATATGCAGCACTTCATTAGGCTAAACCTCCCCCGCGGCAACTTCGAAGCGTCAAACTTCGAAGCGCCAGCATGCGTGTAGTCGTGGACACTTCTAAGTGCCCACACCACTTCGAAGTGTCTTTGAAGTTGACGCGGGGGAGAATTAGCCTAATGATGTGCTGCATGTTCACCACAGCACTTCATTAGTAATCTCCCATCACCTGATTACCATGCTCCCTTTGAAGTTGGGGGCAAGTGTAGACCCAGACCCAGAGTAATAAGTGTCCAAGTTATTAAAGCCAGAATTAAAATATAAAATCAGGCTACATCACCTTATTTAGGGGGTTGTACAATGTTCAAGAGCTCTTTGTACAGTCATTACAAGCAAGATGTGCAGCAATGCAAGCGAAATCACTCATATCAATCCAGTGCTTTCTTTTTTATATCATTAAATTCCACTATGCAAATATAAGAGTTGAAGCTGAACGGGCAATAATTTAATTGTAACAAAATACAGGAATTGATTGAGCTGCCTCTTACATAAACATTGCCAATAACATAGACCATTGACGTATTTCAAAACAAAAACAAATTTAAAATGATAAACCCCATACCTACTGTAGCCAGTGAGACAGATTTTCTATGCTCATGATCTAAGATTCAGAACAGATGATGATCAGTCCACTAGAGTATGTCCACATGGCAAAGTTGTTCTGGAATAGCTTATTCCACAGTTAGCATTCCAAAATAAACTATTCCAGAATAATGCATCAATACTACAGGGAAGCCCCAGAGTAAGCAAAACTTTTTCTGCAATAGTGCGTCTACACAAAATAGAGCCTATTTGGGATTGGAGCCCCTGCAAGCATTGCTTCCTGGGGGCCTAATCCAAAATAACATGTCTACACAACGGAATTATTTTTTGAATAAGATATTCTGGACTAGTTTATTTTGAAATAGCCCCCATTTCTTGTCTCCACAGCCCCTATTCTGAAATATCTCTTTTGGAATAGGTACTATTCCTCGTACAAGGGGGCTTACCAAATTCAAAATAAGAAGTCCGCGATTTTGAAATTACTTTGAAATAGCAGTTACATCATGTAGATACTTACAAAGTTATTCTATAATGGCTGTTATTTCAAAATAACTTTGCTGTGTAGACATACCCTCATGGATTTAGGAGAGTGATCTCATCCTACCCTACTAGTAAATGAGGCTCAAATAGTGACTGCGTATAACTGAGAAGAAAGCAAGAGTTAATTGTGGTCCCAGAATTAAACAATGGATGAAAACCTCAGAATTTTAGACAAATTAGTCCTTAAAAAGCACCAGGCATGATTTGGAGATCACCTGTTTAGATATACTGGTTCAGGAGCAGCCACTTCATTGTGGTCTGGGCATATTCTATCCCTGTCAGACAGGAATGTCTATGAAATGAGCCTCTTTAATCCCGTCATAACCAAAGTTACTAACATATCAGCAACCCTGGGTTTTTTATTACTTATCCCTTGTCACATGACTGCGTCAGTACCCACTGATTCCAGCATCTGCTGATTCCTCCCACACTTTTGTATTAAAACCAAAAGTAAATAAAATGTATCAGCCAAAATTCACTCTGCATAAATAAACAAGAGATGTAGAGGAATAAGGCCAAGAAAGATGACTTGACAGATACAACAAATCCAGCACAATTAGGACACTAAATAGTGTATTAATGAACGCAGGCACCCCCTCCACCAACAGGTGGTATTGTAGATTTATTTCGGTGGTAAGTTGGGGTCTGTTTTGATAGTGCACATAGTCTTGGTCCAAATGGTGTTAGGGAAGTTCAGGTCTGCTTTTGCGTATTGGAGCTGGTACTTACTGTTTGAAATAAACCCTCGTTTGTTTATAGGTGGGTGCTGCAACTAGTGGCAGCAGCTTCAAGAGGGCTAAAGCCATTGCAATCTACAAGTAGCTGACATTTTGAGGGGCTGCTTGCTGTGAATGATTGGCTTCTTAAGAAAGCATCAGAGCACCTAGCAGTGGCTTTGGATGGCGTTGCCAAAGCTTTCAACCAACCGCTTCCCAGCGCACACTGTGGATCTTACAATGATGTAGACACTGAAATAAACAGGAAGGAAGATTGGGTCTTTTGAAGGAATGACAAGCCAGCAGGCAGCAGGAAAGGGAACCCCAGCATAGCTATTTGTGAGTTTGATATGACTGTTCCTGCACCTCCCTAGCCAAGAGATGACTTGAGTGAAGCAGAACTCACTGTGCCAGGACTTGGCCTGGTAGTACAGAGAGAGAGAGTGGTGCCCAGTAGCAAGCTGCGAAAGAATCTGAAAAAAATCAGTGTATTAATTGTTTATCAGCACAATCTTATAATCTGTCGGCGAAGGAGGATCACATACTGGCTACACCTTTGGACAAGATTGTATGTGGAGTTCAAAGTGTGGAAACAGAAATGGAAATTTCCTTGAAAGTATGAGTTCTTACTTCCCAGTTCCAGCATGACTCCTTTATACCAGATGCAGCAGTCCGAGAAATGGTTGCTAAATGAAGTATCTTAAAAAGTGGAGGAAACCCAGATGCAAGCTATTCACACACTATTTCCTGGGGCTGGGGGGAAAGGGGACCCAGGCCAACATGTGGCCAACAGAATTACTGCACCCGTTGGGAAGGTCTGGCGGGGGCACCTCCATGCTCCCCGAACGGGCAGTAACTCAGGCAAAAGAGATGGGAATGGGGATGGGACAGTTGTGCCATGTCCCCCCCAACCCACACCAGCCCTCAGAGCTGCCCAGAATATGCTGTTCAGTGATTAAAAGGGCCCACTGCCCTGGCTGCCACTGCTGAGGCAGTAGTGATGGCAGCTGGGTGCTCCAGCTGGGCCCTGTTGAATCACCAGGCCCCAGGCAGTTGCCTTCTTTGCTCCAGTCCCCCTTCAGTGGGCTTGCTGCCCAGCTGACATTTGCAGACTATGTGGAGGCAAAGACCGTTGAAAACAAAACTGCCCAAGCAGAAGGAAACAACACCAGGGAAACCAGATGTTGTTGTCACAGTAACCCACCATCATCAACTATTGGACTGACCAGTGAGAAAAGGGGCACAAGTAAGTTGCGTGTCTGGATACATCAATAGCTGGAAAATCACAATGCTGTTACACTCAGGGTCTTGAAAAAGGTCTGATCCATGGAGAACACCGTGTGCTGGAAAAGGGAAGAAAATTAGTCCTACAGAAGTTACAATAATGCATATTAATCATTAGCCAGTGTAGGTAACAGGAGAAATTCTGCTCTCGTCAAACTTGGGGTCTCCGCACCCTAAGAGTGGGTTGTCCAGTCAGAGAAACACCAAAAAGCTTTTCAGTCAGTGATGGGAGGACTTCCAAACTATGTTGAGCTTAAATTCCCAGACCTTTCCTGTCCATTTGTGGTAACCTATGACTGTTGTTGGATTTGCCCTTGAAGAATTTGATGAGCTCAGTCAGTGCAGACTGATGGCTTTTTGGGATCACACACTAAAAAAGAAGCAAATCAAGTACTGACCACAGAACTTGGCTGTTTGGCTATAGTGGATGTCCCCATGGACTCCTGTCCATCTTTCCTAGATACAGAATTCAGCACGTGCACACACAAATGTGTCCTGCAGTGGCTTCTTAAGAAGCACAACTTCCAAAAGATGCTTTTGGAGACAGATATGCAAAATGAATACACATTTGGACCCTGAACCTGGCCCCAGCACTTCAAGGGCTCCAAGATACTGGTGAGGTCATCCACCTAGGCTGCAAGCTGAGTTCAAATAGTCTCAGAAATCTGGGTGCTCTTTGATGAACAGGTCTTGCTTCCTCCTGCATGAAGGCTGTGTCCCTCTTACAGATACAAAAATGTTTTCATGCTGTGAGAAAATCCAGGCTTTGTCATACTCTGTTCTACCCACATTGCTTTATAGTCAGAAACCTGGACTCTCTCACAGGCTGACTTGAGGTAGATGTGTTACCTTTATGCTGTTTGTGGCCAAATTTTAAGCATAAAGTATTTTGCCTTTGTTCAAAATGCCACACTCTCTCAAGGGTCTCACTATCCAGTCACTTATTGAATTCAGTGTTGCATGCTCTTCAGTCATGGCATGAGGGTGGACAAAAACACAACATACTTGCAAACTCTCCATGCGTGAGCAAAGCAGCACACAGCCCCTGACTCTCCACCACCTGAGGTTCATGGAATCAAAGGATTAAGTCAGACCTAGGAACTTCACTATACAATGCCTGGCACAATGCCATCAGCTGTGGCCATGCTGACTGTTGAAAATGAGCATAACTGAGGCACAAATCTGGAAAGCAAAATGTGGTGGTGGAATCTTTCAGCTGGATGAACGCTGTAAGAAAAGACATAGGCTGGTCTTGTGATAACATCTGATAAGAACACTTAAGGACTCGATTTATTTTTAGTGTGCTAACAGATCTGCTGAAGGAGATCCAGACTGGGGAAGTTCAACACAGCTCAGGAACAATTACCTGTTAACCCAGCTACCAACTTGCTGACATCGGAAAGTAATAGAATCGTCTTGCCTGCAGGTTTATGAAGAACAGTACTGGACTGTCTTCATGATAACAAAGCAATAGGCCAGACAGGGTATGAGAAGACAGTGAGTCAGGTGTTGGACAGATTTTTTGGGGGTGTGCCTGTAGACGTTAGAAGAGGGTATCTTCCTGTCGTACTGGGGAAGGAAAGCATCATCCAGAACAATACAGCAAGGTCTGCACATGGCAGTGAGAAAACAACATATTAGAGAGCTCTAGAAATCACACACATCTACTCTGCAACACAGTGCCATGCAGACAAGCCCGTAGCTTGTGGTGGGCTAGTGCTGCGTAGCTTTAGATCCCAGTCTGCTGTGAACTAAGTGCTCATGTCACTAAGTCAGTGAAGACCAAGACTAGGATATAGACCCCTTTCGTAATTGTTGCACAGAGCACGAGTCAGAAGTCAACTACCAGTTACTCTCCCTGGGAGATCATTTTTGGCTTTTACTAACGCATGCACCCCTGGGACGATGTTCAGGCAGAAAGAACCAGCAAGGTCCCCTGCCTTTACGCCGGTGGGTGATGCAGTAGAATCTTTTATCACTGACCTGACAACAGGTCCAGGTGGAGACATAGATGCACTGGATGCAGACATGCCAAGCTCAGCATGCAAGGAAAAAGGAGGATTTGTCCGTGGATGACGTGTCCGTCAGCACAATTCAGGCAACTGCTCTCAGCTATGATAGCTCTACGTGGGTGCTTTGGGGGCATCTCCCCTGAAAGGACATAGCAGCCTCTCACCTGCACATTCCCCAAATGCCTCCTCTGCCAGGTGAGGCACATGGCCCCTCTCCACTGCTACAGCATGTACAGAGGCACTAGGAGGATCATTCCCAGTACGTAAGGGGAGCTAGAATTATTTTGTTTGCTTCCTAGCTCCCCCAACACATTCTCCCACCTCTGTTTCCTATTATTCCAGTGGCGGTGAGAGTCTTAAGGGATTAGGACGAAACAGACTTCAGGCTCTTTTGGTGCCTTCTTTAAACTAGAATCAGATTTCCAGATTCAGTGGTGGACATGAAATCCAGAGGAGCGGCTTTCAAATAGGATGAGCCCAGAGAAGGCACTGGGAAGTCTCTCTCGAGGGAGGTAGCTAGCAAAGGTAGATGCCAGCTGGAGCCTGATTTACACCTTACACACTTACAGGAGCAGCCACTCCAGCGTCCAGCCACCACCACCTACAGCTGATCATTGTGATTTCCTCAACAGATGAAAGAAAAAAAATTTAAACACAGCCTCCCCAGGAAGGCATGAGACCACTTTGGCATGCGTCATGCTTACAAACTGAGCCAGGGCACAGGCCGCCCACCCATGGCAACATGAAAGAGAGGAGACTGTAACTCTCCCCCGGGCGAACAGTCCCTGGGTGCGTTCCATCCTTCCTGCAGCCCAGTGCAGCCGCTCTTCTCTGGTCCTGTTTGGGCAAGTGAATGTGCACCAGCCATGCCCCTGCCTCTCTCTCCCAGCACAGGGTGGCAGCAGTGGTGTGGTCGAGACTGGGAAGAGGCTGGAACCTTCCACAGCCGCCCCAACCAGCCACACTCATAAGGCGGGCTTCCTCGGGCACTCACCCTACTCCAGTCCCACACACCAGGTGGCCACTAGTCTGTGCCTGGAGCTTGGCCACACACAGAGGAGATGTATGTATAAATGTGACATTTAACCCACTTCTAACTTCAAAACACTGGCACCCCTAGGCAAGTGCCTGCTTCGCCTAATTGGAAATCCTGCTGTGGCTGGAGCAGCTCTGTAAAAGCTGCTTTAATGAAGCGACAGATTAGGTTAATAAAACCAGAGGCCTTTCATGTTATTTCCCAGCACACTGTGAATGAAACCCTGGCCAAGGGAGACAGTAAAGCCGAGGCTGGCTTGAACTGGCTGATGCCACTCTTCTAGGAAGAAGATAACCAGGCAGCATCGCCAACCCCAAAAGACCACTGACAACTCCAGACTGGACCCCAAATAATGAGTTAAAAAAAAACATTGCTGTGTGTGGGTTTTGTTTTGCTCTGTTTGTCGCTGTCAGGGCCTATTCCCAGTATGTCTATGTGACCATTAGTGTTGTCAACTCTCCCAAATTTATAGATGAAGGTGATTTTGGTCCCTGGTTCAGGAGCTCTAGCTAGCTGCCTGATTGTACAAACCTTCCATCTCCCTCCCAGACCCCAAAATCATGTGCATTCATTCCATCTCCTCCTCATTCCTCCATCAGTTTTGCCCCTTAATTATGCACCCCTTATGTCAGCTCCTAGCCTCCACATCAAATTGCATCCAACCCACCCCACATCTGCCTTTCCCCCATCTCATCCCTGGTCCTCCTACAGCTCCAGAGGTTCTTCATCCCTCTTCCCCCAGCTAGGGGTCTGGGGTGGTTCTCCTCTGCCCTCGTGTTGCAGGGATGGAGTGGAGTGGAGCAGAAAGCAGACGGATGCATTTTCATAGGATGGGAGAGAGCAGAACTGCTTTGGGCGGTTGGACTTTCTGCTACTGATATTCTCTCTGAGACAATGATGTCTACATGGCTGCTTTTGTTTCGAAAGCAGATGGGGTTGCTCCTAAAACAAACCCCATTTTCGAAAGAACACTTCTTCCTGAAATAAAAATAGGAAGGAACCCTGTCTACACAGCTGTTTTTGTTTTGAAAGCAGTCACTTTTGGAAGTGAGATTGTGTGAAAATATACAAATTGAGTGTGAGTTATGCAAATCCACACCTCATTTGCATTTCTGATCTCACTCATTTGCATTCCCTTTCGAAAGGGGAATGTAGTGCAGACACAGCCACAGACTCGAAGACCCAAAGGCAAATCACAATAAACTCAAATTTGTGATTTAACAACTTATCACTTTTAAACCAAGTAATTGATTTTAGAGGTCTAATTTGTGACTCCCAGGCTATGTCTGCACTAACCAAAAACTTCGAAACGGCCATTTTGAAGTTTACTAATGAAGCGCTGAAATACATGTTCAGCACCTCATTAGCATGCGGGCGGCCGCAGCACTTCGAAATTGATGCGGCTTGCCGCCATGTGGCTCATCCAGACGGGGCTCCTTTTCGAAAGGACCCTGCCTACTTCGAAGTCCCCTTATTCCCATCTGCTCATAGGAATAAGGGGACTTCGAAGTAGCCGGGGTCCTTTCGAAAAGGAGCCCCGTCTGGATGAGCCGCGCGGCGGCAATCCGCAGCAATTTTGAAGTGCCGCGGCCGCCCGCATGCTAATGAGGCACTGAATATGTATTTCAGCACTTCATTAGTAAACTTCAAAATGGCCATTTCGAACTTTTTGGCCAGTGTAGATACTGCCCTAAAGTTCCAGTTTCTCAGTATTAGGAAGAGGAGTTACACAAAGGCTCAGTTCCTCAAAAGACATGTTCCACTCACTACAATAAGAGCTGCTTTTGCGACAGGGAGAACAATGGAAGATTTACAAAGAAAATCCAAGAACCATAGTAATCTACATCATCATTCAGTACCATGTTGTTTGATTACTTTGCCGTTGTCGTGAATGCCTCATTAAAGCAATATGGTAAATAGAACTTAACATCCTAGAGATCTCACTAGCTTTGGCATACAGGTGCTCCATAAGATGAAGAAAATTCACAAAATTAGGTGAACGTAAGAACTGCCATACTAGGTCAAGCCAAAGGTCCATCTAACGAATGTCCTCTTCAGACAATGTCACAAGGGAATGAACAGAACAGGTAATCAACAAGTGATCCTTCCTGTCACCCATTTCCACTTTCTGACAAACAGAGGCTAGGGACACTATTTCTATCCATCTTGGCTAATAGCCATTGATGGATCTGTCCTCCATGAATTTATCTAGCTCTTTTTTGAACCCTGACGTTCCTGGCCTTCACAATATCCTCTGGCAAGGAGTTCCACAGGTTGACTATATGTTGCATGAATACTTCCTTCTGTTTGTTTTAAACCTGCTATCTTTTCATTTTGTTTGGTCTCCCCTAGTTCTTGTGTTATGAGAACAAGTAAACAACTTTTTCTTATTTACTCTCTCAGTACCATCATGATTTTATAGACATCTATCATATCCCCCCTTAGTCTCCTCTTTTCTAAGTTGAAAAGTCCTAGCCTTTTTAATCTCTTCTCATACGACAACTGTTCCAAATCCCTAATCATTTTTGTTGCCCTTCTGAATTTCTTCCAATGCCAAGGTATCTTTTTTAAGATGACACAATCACATCTGCATGCTGTATTCAAGATGTGAGAGTACCAATGATTTATATTGAGGCAATAAGGTATTCTGTCTTATTCTCTGTCCCTTTTTAATGATTCCTAACATTCTGTTTGCAAATTGAGTGGATGTTTTCAGAGAACTATCCACAATGACTCCAAGATCTCTCTCAAGTGGTAAATGCTTGGCACTATGTTTTCCAATATGCATTACATTTCATTTATCAACATTAAAATTCATCTGCCATTTTGCTGCCCACTCACCTCATTTTCTGAGATCCCTTTGAAGCTCTTCACAGTCTGCTTGAGACTTAACTGTCTTGAGCAGTTTAGTATCATCTAAAAATTTTGCCACTTCACTCTACCACTTTCTCCAAAATATTTATGAATATGTTAAATTGGATTTGTCCTAGTGCGGACACTTGTGGGATAGCCCTAGTTACCCCTCTCCATACTGAAAACTGACCATTTATTCTTACCCTTTGTTTCCTTTCTTTTAAACAGTTGTCAATTCATGGAAGACCTCCCCTCTTCTTCAGGACTGCTAACTTTACTTAAGAGCCTTTGCTGAGGGACCTTGTCAAAGGCTTTCTGGAAATCTAAGTACGCTAGGTTTTCTTAGAAATCTAAGTACACTAGATTCCCCCATTGCCTACATGCTTGTTGACTCCTCTCCCCACCTCAAAGAATTCTAGTAGATTAACGAGGAACGATTTCTTGCTACAGAAACCATGTTGACATTTTCCTAACATATTATGTTCATCCAAGTGTCTGACAATTCTGTTCTTTACTATAATTTCAACTAATTTGCCCAGTACTGACATTAGACTTATTGGTCTGTAATTGCCAGGATCATTTCCAGAGCCCTTTTTAAAGATTGGTGTCATATTAGCTATCTGTCAGTCACTTGGTACGGAAGATGTTTTAAAGGATAGGTTAGAAACTACAGCTAGGAGGTTCCATAATTTCATGTTTAAGTTCTTTCAGAGCTCTTGGATGAATGCCATCTTGTACTAGTGGGATTGCACAGAGTGAGTAACTGTTACATATTCTTCTCCTTCAACTATTTATTTTTCAATTCATTACATTTATACACACACACACACACACACACACACACACACACTCACACAGCAGAACAAAAAAAGTACTTTATATATAAAAAGTACTTTTTTTGTGCTGGTACTTGCCAGTGCTGAGTACCAGCAGCCCCAGCCATGGGATTGGTGGGGGTGGGAGGGGCAGGGAGACAGCTACTGTCTCTTTTTTTTTTAAAAACAAAAAAGCACCTTCTCTCTCTCTCTTTCTCTCACACTCACACACTCATGCACACAATATACCAGAAATCAGTGATAAATACATCTCATTAAATTCAATTTTTTTTAAGAATGCACCAGAATAGAGCAAATTATACTCTAAGTCAATAAAGTGAAAATGTAGGTGTTGAAAACAGTTTGCCTATTAAAATACCATCTGCAAGTTTTCTTTAAATGAATACATTTTTAATGTTTTGCTGAAGTAGGCGTGACATACGATAACTTGCAAATGTCAAGGAGATGCAAAATGAAACAACACATCCAGTGTGTATCTGTAACAAGCAGATTAAGAACCTACTTAAAATTGTGTAGACATATTTGTGTTTTAGCCATACAACAATATTTGGAAAACAGATACGAAATGTTTGTACATCAAACTTCCAAGCAGATTTTTCTCTGACTTACAATTTTGGCTATATTCTTTCACATGAACCCTATGCCCTCATCTCTGATGTATAAATAAGGTGCAGCATGCTAAAATATCAAGGGCCAAGGACTGACAGTAGTCTACAACGAATGCCTGACAACAACAGACCCATATACAGAATTATGGCAGAAAATGCTGGTATAATATTAGGTAGTTCTCAATGAAAACATTAAGGTTATTTTCAATTCAACAAGCATCAGCAGCACTGCTACCAGGGTAATGGGAAATTTACTCATGGAACATCTGGAGAACAAACACTAAACAAAATGCCATGTTACCTGATATAGGTAATCTCTGTTCATGGAAAAGGTGATTGGGAGAAAGTAGGAAAATTCTTTGTGCTGGATTCAGTTACTGAAAACTTTGTAACACAAAGGAAATATCAAATATTCACTAGGTAGCTTATTATGGAACCACTAACTCCCAAGCACTTCCAAATTCATATTGCAATATTACCTAGGAATTATTACCAAAAAGAAGAAACTCCATTTGTTTAAATTTGAATTCTTAATCAGTCTTGGCAGTTTAACAGAATTATATCTTTTTGTATTTTGAAAATGCTATTAATGTTAATATATGGGTTAACGTAAGTAATGAACAATTGTTCTGTATGCTGATAATTAAAAACATTTTACAGATCACTTCATTTTCCTAAATTATGTATGATATATTGGATGTTATGGAACAAATGTGCATAACTCAAACCAGCAACATTGAATTAAGGGCCCAGTGAGTATTGTAATTATTTCAACTTTCACAACTACGGTTTTAGTATCTGTGAAAAGATCACTGTAATGCTACTTTAGACTGCAGGAAAGTAATAATTCAGTTTTAATAGTTTAAAACAAATCTTTACTATGTCAGTAATAGCGTCGGTGTCTTTCATTTAGTATGTTACATTTTGGAATGCACAAATAAATTATTTAAATAAATGTATATACAAGTCTGATGAAGGAAAAATGCTACAGAATTCAGTATGATGGCTGCATGCACTGAGGAGTGATAAACTGTGATTGGTGTTTGAGCAGTAAGTATGGATTGAAAACTAGGAAAAGTTTGATGAGGAGTTGAAATTTCCATCACCACATAGAAGGGTCTTCAAACCTGTAACACACATTAAACATGTTATTTTATCTGGAAGATTAGTGATAGAACCAAATATATTTTAAGATCATTGCTCTTTTAACACTCAGAAATAATAAAAGTTTTCACTTTAATAGCACTAGTAGAGTATGGGATACATTTCCAGTTTACTGTATGAGAACTGAATTGCTCAACTTTCATGAAAATTAACAGAAGTCAAGTGGCTAAATAACCACTTATGTAATTGTCCCTGATGCTGTGTCTTTACAGCACTAAGACCCACTGCAGAGTAATTTTTAGCTAATAGCTAATAGCACACTTCTGCTAGAAAATTATGTTAAGTGAAAATATAAACTCACAATATTATTACATTTGTATCTCTTACTAAGCATTTTCAAAAGAGAACTTACTGAATTTAGCAAACAAAATTATTTAGTGCAATGAATTTCAATTTTGTCAAGAACTCAGTCTGAAGGTAGCAGCAGTGATTGCTAAAATCTTACAGAGGCATTACTGTACTGCTTAATAAATACATGATATTCAAATATTTCCTAAAGCAAATTCTGAGGCCCCAAAATATTTCTGTATCTGGGTATTTTACTACATGTATACAGAAAGAGACACAGAAAGAATATAACTGAGACAAAAGACAATACACATAAAATGTAAGGGCCTCCAAATGACTACATGGGCTCCACAAGATGAAAACCATGCACCATTGCTATCAGAGTGATTTGTATTAAACTCAATGCTTTCCTTTGTTTCCCAACACATTTATTTTGGATCTACTTTCGATAAGAATCTAGTACAGATGTTTCACTAAGGGAGAAACTTTCTCTTGATGCCTACACGTACAGTGTTCATTCAAGACATTTAGGTAGTTTCTCTTTACTAGCTGGTAAGGTTAATTTATTAATGATTCTCATTATAAACAAAACATTGCAGCATTTTTGCAGGTGGGAAAAATTATGTATAAAGAATAACATAGAAGAACTGCATGATTTGTAACACCACATCTGTGCAACCCAGGCCTTCCCTGGTTGTGACAGCTTTGGGGGTTTTAGGAGAGGCATCTATCTCATCCTGCTGCAGCTCTGAGCCCTGGTATGAGGTTTAATAGACAGTGTTCAGGGCTTGATGGAAAGCTACTTGGCCATACAGCTTAGACGGAGCTTAGCTCACAACTCATTTTTTGGTTCTGAACTCCTGATTTGCAACAGATTGAAATAGCTGCAATCATGAAATTTATGATATTTTTAAATCCTAGAGCTGTAAAATTGGTTAAAACGGACTGTGAATTTGGTAGGGCCCTGTGCACACATTTTCCCATCTAAAGCTGCCTTAAAAGAACCCAGTACGTCAGAAGTAAAACTAAGGAAGTGAACAGTTAATGAAGAAACAAGCCTTGTGTTTCAGTGTGTAAGTGAATTAACATTAGGAGCCAGGGTGGAGTACTATGCAGAATTTCATAATAAGGGGTGTGCATTATGGGAAATCTTTCCTCCCTTTAAACATTTGGGACCAGCTACTGCCAAAAATAAGCTGAAGTGCTCAACTTGGGCCAATAGTCTAATAGGGTATCATAGGCCCTTTATTCTTAGAACATTTGTTTTGTTTTAATAATGGAGAAAATAGTCTATTTATTTATAGCTATAGAAATAGCTAGATATAGATGAATTACATCTAAACATAGTGTTCCAGTTCATGCTGCTTACTTATTTTCTTCCTAATAAAATAGCTATATTTAAAATGTAAATAAAAACTGTCACAAAGCACTTTTATACTTACCGAGATCTGGGAATATTTTCTGTGCTTTCTCTCAACAAAAGATCCGAGATCAATGTCTCTGGGCTCGATCTCTTTCCGTATCTATTAAATGAAAAAAATTATCTATTTTTTTTTTCAATCCTCCACCTTCAAGACTGAGGCTAACTTTGGAATGTTCATACAAACCTTTACTGTAAAATTTTGTAGGGCAGAAAAAAAGTGACTCTCCAGCAGGTGTTTCGGTGAACCCAGTTTGATTATATGAAAATACGTCACTCTAGTGTCACAATGGTTATAAATATGTTAATAATTAGAACATATTATGACCTTCATATACAAATATTTGCCATAAATCACGTTACAATGTACATGATAGAAATCAGACATTTCTTACATTTTTTTGTTGGTTGGGTATCAACAGATATCCTACATTCATATTTCCCATATGGAAGGACATGTAAGTGAAGGAGGGGACAAGAAGTTGAAATATGACAGCAGATGTGAGGCTTATTAGTCCTTTCTATAACTGTAATTAAGGTCGTTTGTTCAGTTCCAGCAGTTTTGGAGAGCGCTGCATCTTCCATCAGAAATTCACTGAGTGAAAATCCACAAAAACTATCTGCACTGTATAGTCAACACATGCACAAAGATTCATACTGCAATAAGTTACCATACATATACACCAAGATTGTCCAAAGTAACTTTTAACATAAGAGGAGATGATTTAAAGGGACCAGAGTTTCACAAAGTGGAAAATCAGGCACCTTTAAGTGGGGGACTCAAAACACAACCAACCCAAACTGACTAGTCATTTGAAAAAAATTGCCAGTGTAAATATTGTTTTGTGAATCAGAGCTTTGTAGTAACATGGCATGACAATTCTTGTTGGCTGTGATCTTTTGTATTAGTAAACCTAACAATTGTGCTTCTATTCCTGTATTTTAAAAAATCCTGAAAATATCCTGGGTATTTACTTGAAAAAACAATTCCAAGTCCCATTTCTTATAAGAGGATGTGCTCTTTTTCCCTTTCTAAAACAGTACCAATACAGTAAACCCTCGATTTAACAGACCCTGATATAACAGACTTCAGAAATAATGGATGCTGTCTGCCAGCCCTCCCCTGCAGCCCCCTCCAAATAAATGCCAAAGACTCACCAGAGCCACCGCCAGAGCTGGAGGAGCTGCCAGAGTGGCTGGGGCCACAGGGGCCAGAGGAGCTGGGGGGGAGGGGGACACTGTGGAGGGGCTCAGGAGCTCTCCTACCCCAGCCTGATACGTGTGGAGAATGTCAGCACCTGGCAGCTGCTGCAATGGCGCTGAGCAGCAGCAATGGTGTCAGAGGCTGCTGCCCACTGGCAGGCTGGGGGCAGCCACTCTCTACCTTTGAATGGGCAGCCCGGAGCTGGGGGCTGGAGGAACCACGACACTGAGATCTGCAGGAGGTGGAAGGAACCAGGCCAGCATTCAGCTCCTCTCCTGGTAACTGGGAGAGGGAGATGGAGGTCTGAGGGGAAGACTGGGGCAGGAAGGGGAAAGGACAGAGGTGGGGCAGAGGACAGGACTGAGTGATGGGCAGGGAAGGTCAGTGCATCATCATACAGTATAACCATTTGTATATCACGGACCTCTGGCATTAACAGACTTCCTTTCCCCCCTTTAGTCCATTAAATCAAGGATTTACTACAATGAGATGTCATCTCGACAGGTAATCCATTACTGCCTGGGATTATTACGTAAATAATAGTAATGGCAACCACAAGAGAGCACTCCATTTATTTCTGTAAAGAAATAAAGATCATGGTTTATTACTTGTATGGATATAGAAGTCAAATGACAATAAAATTACACTGGCAAAGAACAGCTAAATACATGGAGTGAAATCTTGGCACTTTTGAAGACAGTCGGCCTCAAGATATCTTTCCAATGGGTTCAGCTACATTGCAGAAGAGCAAACTTCCGACAAAGAATTCTTAGCTTTTCTTGATATGGTTTGCACGGTAGTGTATTTTTGCCATGATATATGAATGTGGAAACAAGGCTGATTTGTTATCATTATATTAATGACTGGATTTTTTCCACTGTCTTGGTCAATTTAATATGTTGTCCATGCTTTAGACAGACAAAATATCAGTTTCACATTTTGGAAGCAAATGTCTGTCGTATAAACTGATTGAAAATGAATATCTGAAAAAAACCAGCTGCACACAGTGAAATGCTATTACAGTAATTTAATCAAGCGTGATGCTGAATCAAATGTCTTACACTCCACCACCACAAAGAAACTTGTTTCTAGTTACTTGCTCCAATTAATATGGATGTGATTGGGGCTCCCCCTGGGAGGAATCCAATTTCCCTGATTAAAATATTTGTTTTAAAGAAATTGATTTAACAAATTAAAAACCAGATTCAGTAGCCTATAGCTCAGCAACATTCCCACTGATTTCAAGGAGAATTTTATCTGAGTATGGAATGAAAAGGGGCCATTGCAAGAGAGGAGACATGGCTCAGATTCATAAAGAGGATACTTATTTTGAGATACACAGCATACTCTATCCCTGAAGAGCTGTGTGTCCCCGATTGAGGGCAACACATTGTGCTGTACTGTGTCTCCATACAGGATATGTCTGCATCCTGCACAGGGTTAAGCCACCAAAGAACGGAGTGCTGACTGAAGGATCAGCCCAGGTGGAAAAGAAAAGGAAATCCTTCTAATGTTAAATGTTCGAGGCATGGATGTGCCCCTTAGTTTTGTAGTCTCTACCACTTAGGAGAGCCATTATGGTCACAACAGAAAAAGGGCAAGAGAACTGAAGTGAAACCCAAGGCTGAACACAGAAGAGAATCAGTTGCCATTGGAGGAAATGCTTCATAAAGTCTTTACACCAAAGGAGATGATACTTTCTCCATACAAATCTTACACATTTCAGAGGCTTTCCAATCACCGTATCTCCTCCCAGTTTGCTCTGTGGAAGACTGGTCAGTTCCGTCAAATAGTGTCAACATTTTAATTATCAAAGACCAACTTTGCAAAAAAGTGTCCAGTCATGTTTGTTGCCCAATTTGAGGCTTTGTCTACACTGAATTCATAGAACAATCTAGCTACTTAGCATCGGGCTACGAAAAAAATTATGTCCTGTGCGACATAATTTGGTCAGCCTAACCCCCGCTATTAATGCAACTAGGTCAATGGAAATATTCTTCCATCCACCTAACTACAGCCTGTTAGAGGCTGAATTTACTACAACAACAGAAAAATCCCTTCCATCACCGTAGTGCTGCCACAATTGTAGTGCTGTCATACCACTAGACATCAAGGCCCGCTTTTCAGAGGTGCTGACAACTCACAACTTCAGCTGAAGTCAAGGGTAGCTGTGAGCTCTAAGCACTTATGACAACCTGGCCCTTGGTGTCTGGCAGTGGGCCAAAGCCACTTTTGAACATTTGGGCCTGGGGATTCAAATCCTATATGGCGTTTAGCGCCTCCAGTAAGCATTGAGGGTGCTCAGCTGCACGTTGTAGGAGGTACTCAGAACTTTGCAAGATGGTCCTCAACATCAAAACAACCTGATTGTAAGAAAGGCTCTTTTTCAAATTACAGATCAAATATAGATGTGAAATGGGAAAAATCTGGTGTTGTCTGAAAACCAAATCCCTGGATTAGAGCCTCTTCCTATAGAAATGTCTTCTCCTTGTGCTACTTTAATTTCAACAATATGTTGTATGGTTCTTTATAACATAGCATAGTAATGCATGCAAAGGACAAGCTCAGGGAGGCAAGAGGCGACAGTGACAAGCTGTGGGAGAAGTGAAGAGAGCAAAGGTTCAGGGATTGAAAGCTGCATGCAACAAAATGGCAGGGCAGCGCCAGTTGTAGGGAGGAAGTCATTGTACGGGGGTAGCAGATGTTTCAAGAAGGGATGGGATTCTGACTCAGCAGACAGGCAGGAGGCCCAGTGGAAGCTCCCAATGGCAACTGTGAGGGGCATGGGTACAGTGGAGAAAGGCTGTGTCTGGGAATGGGTGGGGAGGCAGCCACATGGGAGATAGAACAGAATAAAACCTACTATAGTGACCACAAGAGACCACCTGTCATGAGGGACTACTTGCAGAGGCCATGGAAAGCTTTTCCTCCAACAATTTAACTGTGAAGAAATTGTACAGCATGAACAGCTGCCCCCTGTGACCAGCAACCACATTTTCTTCCTCCCGTCTATAACAATAAAACTGCAGGAAGAAACCGGTTTTCCTTACTTTTGCACTGCTGCTGGTAGCAGCACTGCCTTCGGAGCTGGATACCTGCCAGCAGCTGCCACCCCCCCATATGCAAACCACTGAAGAGAGCCCACTCTTACAAGCAACCATGTTAGCTGCCTAGCTCTCCTGAATAGCTGCTCTTGGTAGGTTTTATGACAGTTGGAGGTAACAGGAGCCCATGGAAAAGAGACAGTAGCTGTGTCTACACGTACACGCTACTTCGAAGTAGCGGCACTAACTTCGAAATAGTGCCCGTCGCAGCTACATGCGTCGGGCGCTATTTCGAAGTTAACTTCGACGTTAGGCGGTGAGACGTCGAAGTCGCTAACCTCATGAGGGGATCGGAATAGCGCCCTACTTCGACGTTCAACGTCGAAGTAGGGACCGTGTAGACGATCCGCGTCCCACAACGTCGAAATTGCCGGGTCCTCCATGGCGGCCATCAGCTGGGGGGTTGAGAGATGCTCTCTCTCCAGCTCCTGCGGGGCTCTGTGGTCACCGTGGGCAGCAGCCTTTAGCCCAGGGCTTCTGGCTGCTGCTGCCGCAGCTGGGGATCCATGCTGCATGCACAGGGTCTGCAACCAGTTGTCGGCTCTGTTGAGCTTGTGTTGTTTAGTGCAACTGTGTCTGGGAGGGGCCCGTTAAGGGAGCGGTTTGCTGTTGAGTCTGCCCTGTGACCCTGTCTGCAGCTGTGCCTGGCACCCTTATTTCGATGTGTGCTACTTTGGCGTGTAGACGTACCCTTGCAGCGCCTATTTCGATGTGGTGCCGCGCAACGTCGAAGTTGAACATCGACGTTGCCAGCCCTGGAGGACGTGTAGACATTATTCATCGAAATAGCCTATTTCGATGTTGCTACATCGAAATAAGCTATTTCGATGTTGGCTTCACGTGTAGACGTAGCCAGTAAGAGTTCTTGATTAAGGCGACAGCAGCTGTCAGGAGGAACGAGGCAGAAAAATGCCATAAGTAGCTACAGGAGCATTAGAAGACAAAGCAGGCAGTGCAAGCCCAAAAGGAAACAGCACTTACCTCTGATTCTTTCCCCTCAAACATATACCCTTTCCCACATGTCTCACTTTGTGGTGAGCTGGATGCTCGTGGCTAGGCCCAGCAGGGCTGACAGACACCACAGGCCCCAAGGCTAGATGGGAGGGGGGGCTCAGCTCTGCACCCCAGAAAGGGGAGAGCCAAGGGCAGAAGCAGCTCCAGGGCACGGGCCACTGCCTCCTTTGTCCCTCACTCCCATGCCCGTTGGTGGGCCTGACTGGGTCTACAGGGGCTCCGTATCCACAGGTTAAGGTGAGAGGCTCATGGCTCGTCTACATTTGAAATGTTTCAGCAACACCACCGCAGCAGCTCTGCAGTAGTGCTAATCAGTGCAAACACAACCTGTGGGGGCACCCTCTCTACCAGTGCCCCAAGTCACAGGGCCCAGGACACCCCCACCAATGGTCCTGGCCCTGTACCTACCTTACCTCTGCTCCACCACTTCACCTGTACCCCTTTCCTGCTCCTGATCCCTGCCCCTGAGCAACATGAGCCATGGGGTTAGGCACAAGGAAGCAGCATGTGTTCCCACACACTCACTGTGGTGGCAGGAGCCGGAACAGCTCTGCAGTCTGCTCTGCCCCACTCTGCCCTGTCCCATCACCCTCTCCCTGCCCACTTCTCCACAGAGGCATGAATCAAGCACCCTGGGGCACTGCGTAACTCTTAACTCTCCATTTGACTCTCCAACTCAAATTTATTCCCCTTAAAAGTAAAATGATTGTTCCCCTTTACCTGCCACCTGGCATATAAAAATTAACTTCAGTCTTTTTTGCTTTATGCCTTATAAGACTTTGGCTCGTCTTTCTATTTATAATGTGCACACCACAATGGAATCTTGCTCACTTTCCCTCTACTACACAGATTTTGCAGAACTAAGAAGGTTATGGGGCAGGAGTAAAATCATATTTTTGTCATTTTGTCACTAAAGGAAGCAGATATGAATATGATATCTATGCAAGTAGTGAATTTGTTAAGAAAGGTGATGGCATTTTTACACAGTCACTTTTCAGACTAGAACCATACTTGAATCAGCCTAAAGTGGTGGTTCTCAATCAGAGGTATATGTACCTCTGCAGGTGCACAGAGGTCCTTCAGGGGATACATCAATTCATCTAGATATTTGCCTAGTTTTACAACCGGCTACATAAAAAAGCACTAGCACGGTCAGTGAAACCTAAGACAGCATTCGAGACTATGACTTTTTTTATACTCTTCTATGTAATGTACAGTGAAATGTAAGAATAGGGGGAAATTTTCTAATCCAGCACTCTCGTTCAGCAACATCCATAATCCAGTATAATTTTAATTAGACAAATGACCACTTATCAGGTATGTAGGCAAGTTTCCTGCAATCCCAGGAAGTTTGTTTACAGCCACCAGTCCTGACGCCCAGTGTTCTATGCTGTTATTTAACTAATTTATCTCTAAACATCTTCTAAGAGCCCAGTAAGCAACTGACCTCCCGGGGTCTGGCAAATTCTCTCATTCGGCACCAGTCAGTTCCTGAGGGTGCCTGACAAGAGCGGTTCAACCTGTACAAAACTACTATTCCAATGATCTATTTTACCCTAGTTTATGTCATAAATAAGAAAGTAAGCAATTTTGCAGTATTAGCGTGCAGTGACGTATTTTTATGTTAGATTTTGTAAGCAACTAGTTTTTAAGTGAAATGGAACTTGAGGGTGCACAGGACAAATCAGACTCCTGAGAAGGGTACAGTATTCCGGAAAGATTGAGAGTCACTGCTCTAATGAATACATCAGCTGAAATAGTATTTGGAAAATGGTATATGAGAGAAGAGGAGGGAAAACACGTCAAGTGTGTAAAAGAAGGGGAAACTGATATGGTTAGAGCCAGGGGAAAAAGAAGAGAAATTCTGGCATCTGCATTTTATGTGAGCTATAGGGGAGAAAGCAAAACAACAGCAAAGAGAAGGTTCCAATAGCCTAGATAACAAATTATTAGAGCATGGGCTTTTCTGGGTGGTATATGGTTCAGAGGAAGCACTCTCTTCTATTAGCCATCTGAATCAAATTGGACAGATATCCCCAAATAAAGGGATTTGACATTTTAATTTCACCTTTCATTTCAATCTGAGGTTTCATCACACACATCTGCAGTAACATGAACAAATCAGGGCCATTCCTAGATAACCATTCTCGGGAAGGGCAGGCTTGGCTGCCGACACAATGCACTTTTTAATTATTTGTTAAGTGATTGGTGTATTAAGCTGCTGTCAAAACAAAAGATTTCTGAATTACTAGAATTCTTCAGCAACAATAAAACTGTCAATTGCTCCAGATAAACACCATATGAGACACAGAGAAAGCAAGGGAAGTGTGAAATTGTTCTGATATTTTTCTCTGCCCGTCTCACACTCTCGTGTTCCAAGTTTATGTTTCATTTCCCTCTCTTCCTGTTTGCTTTGCCCTGTCTCTCTCCATAAAATAAAACTTCTTATGATTTATGTTCCTAGCCGCAAAAGCTCTTTTGTATTAAAATCTGACAAGACTGGATGAGACCAGCCTCTACTGCCCACATTGGTATCAATGTTCCCTCTAATTTTTTCCATCCATACCTGGGATAAATCTTCTTATGTGTATCATGTCATGTGTAGTTGGGCACCACCAGTAGAAACACAAGCTGCAGTTTGTGGGCGCTCTGCTAATCAGGCAGCATCTGAATCTCTCCTGGGTGACCACCCAAGCACACAGCTTACAGGGAACACTTGGTACCACTCCACCAACCCTTCATTTGGAGATCCCATTTACCTCCACCTTACACAAAGCCCCAAAAGGAACTGCCCCACCACACAGACGTGGCTGTGTTCACTACAGAAATGGAATACACCCTCACCACACTTTTGTCGCCATTGCTGGTTTTCCTGGGCACCTCACTTGGTGAATTCATAAAGCTCAGCACTCTCCCAAGCATTTTAGCTTCTCCTCAGTTGTGCCCCTGCTCACCACTTTGCCTCTCTCACTGCGGTATGCATATGCTGGCAATGGGGACTGGTGCCTGCAGGGATGGGGGTGTCGATAGGGCAAGCCAGAGGAACAGGGTGGGAGTATGGTAGGGGCAACCCATCGAGCAATTAAAATTTGTATGGGGGCAGTGCACTCCTGAGTGCTCCCACCTATGCCTGCTGGACTATGGTGCTAATCTCAGCCGTGCCCACACCGTCCTTCTGCCTGCCTGGCTGGGGATGGAGCCATAAGTTGGAGACCCTGGAAGAGTTAGACCACCCATCCCTCCAGGGAGTGCTGGTGGCAGGAGCTGTGCCCAGGGAAGGAGCCCCAGGTACTGAGCAGCGCCTGGGCCAGGTCAGAATCGACTAACCCAGAAAGACACGGGGTGGAGACGAGCCCGGTGACACACACCCCGCCCCCACCACCACCACCACGGGGCCGCCGGGCAGTGCGCGGCGCTGCGCAGCCCTACCTCTGCCGCGTGATGAGGTTGATGTAGTGCCTCAGTGCCGAGTAGTATCTGGCCATGTCCTCCGCTGGCGCGTCCTCGCCGGGGCTGTCCGGTTTGGAGGGGTACGCCTCCGCCAGCGTCCCCAGGCAGATCAGCAGCGAGAGGCCGAAAGTCAGCACGGACAGCCACAGCCTCATGGTCCCCTGCATCTGCACCGCGCCGGCGGGAGAGAGGCGCGTGAGAGGGCGCAGCCCGCGGCCGGCGGCCGCAGAGCGCGGCAGCCCACCCCGAGCCCCGCTTCCGCCCGGGACCTGGATGGGCGCCCCCTGGCTCTGCCCCGGCCCCTTCCCGCTTCTTTTTTTTTTGGCGGGCCCCGGCTTGAGAGGGAAGCAGGCGCTAGCTCCGCCCCCGCGCGCCCTGCGCCCGGCCCGGGAAGCGGCGCTGCTCGGCGGGGCCGCGCGGGACAGGCAAGGCGCGCTGTGGGGGAACGGGGAGGGTAACTGGGCTGCCCTCGGGCCGCGGCGCGGGGCCGGATAACCCGCTCCGGGGGCTGCCCCAGCCGAGGCTCCGCACCAGAGGAAGGAGCGCGGCTGGGCGCGGAGCTGGAGCAGCACTTGCAGCCGGGATGCCCCAGGCGGGCGGGACCGCGCGCTGGGCTAGCGGCGTCCCGGGACGCTCCGGGCGAGCGGCAGCGCCCGCCCCGTGGTACTCACGGCGGGCTCTGGCCTGGGCTCGCTCTCCCTGCGCTCGGCTCGGCGTGGCTCTGGTGCCGCTGGCTCGGCTCTCCGGTGTGCGGCTCGCCGCCTCGCCGAGGATTTTTATGGCTTTCCCAGCAGGCAGGAGGGGCCTCGGGCGATCACGCCTGACGCTTCGGTGACTCCAATCCCCTCGCCGCCTGCGCCCTGCCCCAGCATTGGCATCACATGCTGCTGCCGCCGCCTCTTGACACTGCCAACCCCAGCCCGGCATGGGGGTCCGGGGGAGTGGGGAGAGCGGGGTGGCTGCTGACGCCTCAGAGAGCTCCCGCTAGCCATCTCCCCCGCGCGCCCCCACCACCGGGCACTGCCCCCGCGCCGAAACGGTGGGAACCTGGCCCGGGACGGAGCCTCCCAGCTTTCGCATCAAACTCCCACGCTGCCCTGTCACATGCGCCTCTTGCACCAGAAAAAGCCCTGGAACAAAGGCGTCCCAAGACTCATGCAAAACCGCTGTCTTGCTGCATCTCCTCATTTTCAGCAGCCGCCTCCCGGAGTCCGAAGCCTAACTCAGGAGCAGTTGCTGCTATTGCACCGATAAAACTGGGCAAGCTTTGCACAATGGTGGGTCGGATGCCCTGGATCTTCCATCGGAATCCTGCCGGATACATACAGCCATTGTTTGCACATATCCTCTAATGACATAGCACCGCTAGAGCACGAGTGGAGAGAGGCCTCTTACGCTCAAAATAAACCCCAAAACCAAAACCCTTGCCATGCACCCTGGCACAGCATCAGCACAAAACATCTTGCACTGCTGGTATAGCCATCTTGCATCTCAAACCCAAAATTTCAGTGCTTAAACAGAGAACAAGATTGATTGCTCATTTTACACCGAGGGGCTCCAGAACCTGTTATACCAGAGCATCATAAAAATCCAACTTTGGCATCTGAGTCCTGCCAAAAGTGTAGCCAAAGACTCAGAAATTGTACCCTCGAAAGCAAAAAGCCTTGTGGCTTATCTGCTCAGGGAGATTGATCAGCTATAGCTCTACTAGTACAGTTCCCCATATGGCTACTCTATTCCAGGGTAAATGTGACTTTTCAGTATAGTTGGCTATGTCTTCTATAGTAGAGTGTGTTCACAACTCCATGGGAGTAAGTCCTGTGATACCAGCGACGCTGGGCCCTCTGAATTCCAGGGGATGCAAGTACTTTATCTTCCTTGGACCACTGCGGAGCCTACTGAATCTAGAAAAGACAAACTGCTTATAGCAGTGAATGTACTGTAGATCTCTAACAGCTGCTCACATTTCATTGGAAGTAGTTTCATGGAAATATGGATATGTTTTATAAAATAACGTTCAAAGTATGGAAAATATGTTACTAAATGAGGTGATTCCAGCCTTTAAAATCAAATAATTGATTGAATTCAGCCCCCTTCTCTCACTCCAACTTTATTTCAGTTACTTTTCTTTAGATGTAAGTAGTAGTAAAGGAAGGCCCCGCATTGATGCCAGAAAGACAGCAAACTCAGAGAGAGCTGAAAAGTTCAGAGAGACCCTCAAGGAGAATCTGCGCAGCAGCCCTGGGGGTGCCTATGTGACATCCAGATGGCAGCATATGAGGGATACAATTTACAACATGGCTTTGTCGGTGTTTGGAAGAAGAGCTTGAAACACAAATGACTGGTTCGAAGCTAACTCCGATGAGATGATTCCAGCCATCGAAAAGAAGCATGCTGCACTCCTGGAGTACAAACGCTCACCGAGCCAGAGTACCCAGCAAGCACTCAGAGCAGCCAGAAAAACAGTACAGCAGACAGCCAGGCACTGTGCCAACAACTACTGGCTCGAGCTATGCAGCAGCATCCAGACCAGTGATGACTGTGGTAATCTCAGTGGAATGTACAAGGGCATCAAGAAGGCATTAGCACCCCCCAGAACAAGATGGCACCTCTGAAATCCAAATCTGGTGAAGTCATCACTGACAAAGCCAAACAGATGGAGCACTGGGTTGAGCACTACTCCGAGCTGTACTCATGCGAGAACATTGTGGTTGATACAGCCCTCAATGCCATCGAGCTCCTACCAGTGATGGATGAACTGCACCAGGAACCAACTGTGGACGAACTGAAGAAAGCCATAGATAGCATTGCCGTAGGAAAGGCCTCAGGTCAGGATGGTATACCACCAGAGGTAATCAAGTGTGCCACGGACACTCTCCTGGAACCCCTACATGAGCTACTGTGCCTATGCTGGAGAGAGGGAAAGGTTCTAGAGGATATGCGCGATGCTAACATTGTAACCTTGTATAAGAACAAAGGAGACAGAAGCAACTGCAACAATTAGCGTGGAATCTCCCTCCTAAGCATCACTGGTAAACTGTTCACTTGCGTCATCCTTGGCAGACTCCAGAAGATTGCTGAGAGGGTGTATCCTGAATCACAGTGCGGATTCCGCGCAGAGAGATCTACCATTTACATGGTCTTCTCTCTGAGGCAGCTGCAGGAGAAATGCAGGGAGCAGAGGAAGCCACTCTATATTGCCTTCATCGACCTGACCAAGGCCTTCAACTTGGTCAGCAGGGATGGACTGTTCAGACTGCTCCACAAGATAGGCTGTCCATCACGGTTACTCAAGATGATCCAGTCTTTCCACAAAGACATGAGAGGAACCATCCAATATAATGGCACATTATCGGATGTTTTCAGCATCAGGAGCAGCGTCAAACAAGGATGCTTCCTTGCTCCGACATTGTTCGGGATCTTCTTCGCACTCCTCCTGAAGCACACCTTTGGATCTTCAACAGAGGGCATCTTTTTGCACACAAGATCTGATGGGAAACTGTTTAATCTTGCAAGGCTGAAAGCTAAGTCTAAGGTGCGGGACGTCCTCATCAGAGATATGCTGTTTGCAGATGACGCTGCTGTAGTGTCACACACAAGACCAGCTTCAGAAACTGCTGGATCAGTTCTCCAAAGCATGCAAGGACTTCGGGCTTTCCATCAGCCTAAAGAAAACAAACATACTTGGTCAGGACGTTGCTGAACCTCCATCAATCAGCACTGACAACTATATGTTAGAGGTCGTCCACGAGTTCGTTTACCTCGAGTCCACCATCACTGACACCCTGTCACTGGAGACTGAGCTAAATAGGAGGATCGGAAAAGCAGCCACAACTCTGTCCAGACTCAGCAAGAGAGTGTGGAATAACATCAAGTTGTACACCCACACCAAAATGCAAGTCTACAGAGCCTGCATCCTCAGCACCCTCCTTTACGGCAGCGAGACTTGGACCCTGTACGCCCCCCAGGAAAAGAGGCTGAATGTCTTCCACTTGCACTGCCTCAGGCGCATCCTTGGACTATCATGGAAGGACAGAGTGTCCAACACCGCCGTCCTTGAGCAAGCTGGAACCTCAACCATGCACACCCTCCTCAGGCAGTGGCAGCTCTGCTGGCTTGGCCACATCCACAGGATGAATGATGGAAGGATCCCAAAAGACATCCTGTATGGCGAGCTGGCCTCTGGCAAAAGACTTCCCGGACACCCCAATTGTGCTACAAAGATGTTTGCAAGAGGGACCTCAGGGAGGTAGACATCGAGTCGGACAGCTGGGAGGAGCTGGCAGACGATCCCAGCAGATGGAGGCAGGAACTACACAAGGGCCTTCAGAAGGGTGAGATGAGGATCAGACAGCTAGCAGAGGAGAAGCGAGCCCACAGAAAGCACAGTAAGGACCTGCCAGACACCCATTACGCATGCAACAGGTGCAGCAAGGACTGTCACTCTCGTGTGGGTCTTCACAGTCACAGTCGACGCTGCAAATGATGATCCCAAATGGAACTACGAAGGGCGCAATCCATAGTCTACGTAGACTGAAGGATGCCTACTACTACTACTAGTAGTAAAATATAAAATGCAGAAGAGCTCTAGGCACCCGACAATTAATCTTTCAACAATGTAATAAACCAGACAGCATTAAAAACCAAGCATTCAAACAGGAACAAATTAGCTCAGCCAGGCAGCCATCTGAAAAAAGTTCCGTCCACCTCCATCATTTCAAGAACATAGTCAAAACTTTCTCCGAAATCCCTGTCAAACAAGTGCTTTGTGCACTGTGCCTAGAAGGTTACCCAATTCTAATTATTTCAGACCAAGGCAGGGGAGCAAGTTTAAGAGGTCTCACCAATATATTACTCAAAAGTTTACAATTCAGTAAAAAATAGTGACACGGTAGAGACAAGATGGATGAGGCAATATTGGACCTACTTCTTTGTCAGATCAAATGTTAATACTTTTATATAGTCTGAAAATTGAAACTCCTTGCACTCCCAATACTGCTATTATTTCTAGTACTAGTGATTCTTAAGATAGTACCCATTAAGTTGAAATGGAAATAGGAGTAAATGAAGATGGTAATCAGAATGGCGTTAAAGTCCAATAGCTAAGGATTTGTCAGGGCTAGAATAGATGCTATATAGTGCTAAAATCAGTGAAAATAGACCATATTTGCATGCCTCTCTAATTCATTTATAGGGCCCATCATTTGCTGCTGTTGTTACGTGTTTAGAACTGCCAACAGGGGTAGGGGCGGGGGTCAAATAGGGTCATTGTCTGGAGGTCCAGCAATTTAAAAGGACCTGGGGCAGCTGGAGCAGTGGCCAGAGCCCCAGGCTTATTAAATCACTGCTGGCACTCTGCAGCACTGTCCAGTTGGTGCTGAAGCCTGGGTGGGGGAGGAGTGGCACAATCCAGGCAGGACTGAGAGCTGGCTGTCCCTAGCCCCACCCCCTTCTGCCTAAGGCACCACCATTTCTGGGGGGCCTGGAACCATGTGTCCTCCCCCACATTGCTCAGGGCCTGGTGAAGTTTGTCACCAGTCCCCTATGTGTTTGTAGAGTACCTAGCACAAATGGGACCCCATGCCATTACTGGGGCTACAAGATGCTACAATAATCATTAAGAAAATAACTAAAACAAAAACATTATAGCATAGTGGTTCATGAAATATCACACTATTAAGCTGCCACTATTCTCCAGAATACCACTGCTTTTTTGTACCAAGATTTAATTTAGGAAGCCCAAGACCTTGGAAGAGTGTATATTTAATCTCTGTATGTATGTGAACTCATAAATGGGCAGCAGTAATATGTAAGTCATTCCAACCATAGTATTTTGTGACATTTTAAATAGAGAGAACAGACCTCTGGGGCATCATTGTCTAAGCCATGATTCAGGAAAGCACATGTGTGGGTTTAAATCCATCTTTTTTCGGGGAAGTACTTGAGCATGTGCTCTAGCCCTATAGCATATATTTAAAATGAAGTACGCACTTAAGTACTTTCCTAACTAGTTATGCATTCCTGTTTCAGGGCTATATAGAATGGTAGTAATATATGAAATTCACTGCAACTTTTTATTAAAATTTTCTCAGGCTGTTTTTCGTCTCTGATTTCTCAAGATACTGAAAGCCTCAAGAGGCTAATCCTGTTCCTGTTGGAGCTAATGGAAAAACTTCCACCTACTTCGATAAAAGCAGCTTTGGCCCTTAACATGTTAACTCTGTTCATCACACTCCCTTTTTAAATGAGGTCTATGCATTCCCACACAATATCCTATTAAAAATCAATACACTGAATAGTATTATTATATATTCAAAGCAACTATTCACCTCAAGGTATTAGTACATAAAGTGCAGGATTACATATAAGCCATGTCTACACAAGCCCCTTCCTTTCGGAACAGGCATGTTAATGTGCGAGTTCAAAAGATGCTATTGAGGTGCTTCCATGAATATGCAGTGCCTCATTAGCATAATAGTGGCCATGGTGATTCGAAACTGCAGCTCTGGAATCGCATGCCGCCCATGGAGATGGGGACCTTTTCAAAGGACCCCCCAATCTTTGAAAGCTCCTTCTTCTTCTCCACAGACAGCACGCAATTCGAAAGCCACACTTTCAAATTGCTGCAGCTACCATTATGCTAATGAGGCGCTGCATATTCATAGCAGCACCTCATTAGTATCTTTCAAACTCGCTTATTAACATGCCCCTTCCAAAAGGAAGGGGCTCATGTAGACACAGCTGAAATGTGCTAATTAAACCAGTGTCAGTCCACTGTGCCAGGATATTGTTTATACATACCAGCAAACAGTTTGGAAACAAAAGTCCCATTGTGTGGATGGATACCTGTGTCTATAAGGTAGATGCCTGAAGTTGCTAATTTCAGAGGTAGCATAAAAAAGCAGTCAAAGAGCCCCCGAGGTACATAATGCTATATATAGTGCAAAACATAGGATTGTTTCAAAATTGTTAGCAAATATCAGCTCAAAATACAGCATGCAGAAAAAAACAAAAAAAGGAACATGAAATTTCACATTTACACAGATTTTAATTTCAAGAAATTTAAAAGTTCAATAGATGGCCATTTACCTGCAATTTCAGACTAAGATGAGAACTTGAATTCTTCCAATGTGCCAACTTATTGAAGATTACATTGTTTTGCAAATACCACAAAAGCGAACGAAAAATTAAGCCATTTATTGAAGATGATATACATGATTGCACTAAATATGGGGCATGACAGAGGCTGATTAAACTGAGATGTTGTGTGATTAAGTTGTAGTTTGGATAGACTATTACTCATAATATGTAGCAAATGAATTAAGGGTTTTTCTTATTATTTAAAGAAACAAAATGTTAAATTTTCACTAAAACAAAATTAGGTGTCATGCGTCAATGATCCCATTAACAGCACATGTTGCGAATGCAAGAAAAAGATTAACATTTCACCTAGCACAAGGAGAAAAAGAACTGAAGCTCTAGTTTAAGTCTTAGGCGACATGAAGGAACTGTCAAGGAGAGGTGATATCAGTCAGCCAATGATGGCTGTGGGCCTTGTAACTGGCATTGGTAATTTGAAGTTAACAAGTTAAAAAAATAAATAAAATGACTACCTAGTGGTTTCTATAGTGGAACAAACCATCCAGAAATACTGGATCTTTTAAGATTGAAAGTTTTGAAGTTTGCTCAGCTAAAAATAGTGTAATTGTTATTCAATAGTTGTGTGAACTCAACTAAACTAGCATGGTTAAAAAAAATTGGGCCAGTATTCTCACAAAATCAGACTCTCGCTCGCACAAAATTCCTCGTATTTCTGTTTTCTATCAGTTCAAAAATACTTCCAGAAAAGTCTCTTTTATGATATTTTAATACACCTATACCCACTTTTCACCCTTTTAATCCAGGGTTCTCCTAAAGTCAAAAGACTTGTCTCTCTTTTTTGTTTGTTTTTGTTTTCTTTTTGCACTTTTTCAGATTCTCTTCTTGTTAGTCATTGTGGGCATCAGTAAGATTCAAAACATAGCAACTCTGTGTCTGCATATATTAAGGTAACATCTTCACTAACTCAGCAAGCAGTGGAAATGCCTCTGACATTTCACTAAACAGCAAAGGTATGCCTGTCTTCAAGCTTACTCACCATGCACTCCTTTTTAATTTGTTCTCACTCAGACAAGTGAGAATAGCTGGAGCACAGCACAAGCTATTCAAGGAGCAACACAGTCGATTCCTTGCTTGCCAGGGAAACTGAGAAGTGCATAAGAATGCAGGCCAAGTGCTAGTAAATGTGGAGAGCTCCCTCTTATTATATATCTAATATTGGCTGTGTCTACACGTGCCCCAAACTTCAAAATGGCCATGCAAATGGCCATTTCGAAGTTTACTAATGAAGCGCTGAAATGCATATTCAGCGCTTCATTAGCATGCGGGCGGCAGCCGCGCTTTGAAATTGACACTCCTTGCCGCCGCGCGGCGCGTCCAGACGGGGCTCCTTTTCGAAAGGATGCTGCCTACTTCGAAGTCCCCTTATTCCCATGAGCTCATGGACGCGCGGCGGCAAGGAGCGTCAATTTCGAAGCGCGGCTGCCGCCCGCATGCTAATGAAGCGCTGAATATGCATTTCAGCGCTTCATTAGTAAACTTCGAAATGGCCATTTGCATGGCCATTTCGAAGTTTGGGGCACGTGTAGACACAGCCATTATGTCCCAGACCCTCAAAGGTATTTATGTGTCCAGCTCCTGTTGATTTTGAAGGGCATTAGCCACCCAACTACCTTTAAGAATCTAGGTCTGTATTCCTATATGGAATATTGAATATTCCAACATTATCACACTGAGAAGGCCAATGATATTCAGTGACCAAGTAAGGTAACTGGAACCTCAAGCACCACAGCATTTGAATTCACATTGGCTGCATCTACACTTGAAAGTTCTTTGGCAAATCAGGCCCTTTTTCAAAAGAGCACATGGAGTGTCCACACACAAAATGAGCTCTTTCGATCTGAATTAGAAAGAATGCGGCTCTTCTTCCAGAACCCCTCTTCTGCTCCCAGCTCAGAAACAGAACCTTCTTTTGAAACCTTCTTTAAAAAAAATGTGTAGACACTCCATGTGCCCTTTTTTTTTCGGAAAAAGCAGTCCTCGTGCTGGATTTTTCAATCCCTGGACCATTCGTTTGGAAAAGTAGGGGGCTGTGTGGATGCTCTCTATCAAAAGAACAGCTCAATCTTTCGATCCATTTCTTTGTGTGTGGACACGATCTTTCAAAAGATCTTCCAGAAGAAATCTTCCAGAAGACCATATTTTGAAAGATTGCTGTAGTGTAGATGCTGCCATTGAAAACTAGGGTGTAGAACTACAATGATGAACTAAAGAAAAATTATGCTGCTAGGTTCCCATGGACGTTCAGGCCACCATGCATCTCTACCCCTCTCCCTTTAAGGCAAAAGCAAAGACAACATCCTTGAAAATAACACGTTTTGGTAATGCCTGAGTGACTATTTAAAATGGAGATAATGAAGATGGAGTTTTGAGATACAATATAGAGATATTCTATTTTATTTAAAGTCATGCTGTTCACACCAGTGAAGACACTGTAAGTCTTTCCCTTAAAAACCATGGAAAAGGACAACTGAAAACATGAGTCTTTGCTTCAGTGTAATGTTGCATTAATTTATATATATATATATATATATATATATATATATATATAATTGGTTTGCAAAAACAGAACAAGTAAACTCCAGATTCTGAGAATGTTGTCCTGAGACCAGAGGGAATCAGTAACAATTCTTAGGACATGTATAGAAATTTGTAATTTTAAGAGGAACACAAACCTGCTAACAAAATCATCAAAACCAAAACATTATTTGTGACACTAGGGAGTTTACCCTGACACCTCCACCCCTGAAGACAACATAGAAACACAGACACATTCAAAAGCATGTAGCAAACTGAGCAAGATTTCTGGCAGTAGTTCAACTTCTATCATGAAAACCATTGAGCAGCAACACAAAATAAAGCATGGTTTTCATGGCAGAAATACAATCTCCTGGCTCTGGAGAGAACTGATTTTGCAAGAGTACAAGACAAGAGAGACTGAGAAAACTGCTGTAGCTCAATGACAATAGAATTACTAAAATGTACACTACTACACCCATAGTTTATAGCTCAGTGTTTTGAGCACTGGCCTGCTTAAACCCAAGGTCATGAATTCAGTTCTTGAAGGGCTATTTAGGGATCTGGGGGGCAAAAAGAGATGGTACTTGGTACTGCCAAGACAGCAGGGGACTGGACTCAATGACTCTGGAAGTCCCTTCCAGTTCTATGAGATGTGTAAGGGAAAACGAGAGAAGTCCAGGTAGGATCCACAACAAATCTGCTGAAATGAGGCATCTTAACAAACCATAAAGGCTTGTCTCAAATACAAGAGACTTCAGTAATTAGTGGGACTATGCCAAAGATGGAAGAAAGTCAATCATATCCAGCTAGAGGACAATCAGACATCATATCTACAGGGAGTAAATTAAAGAGGGAGATACAAAGAACACATCTACTGAAGATTTTAAAAGAAATCTGAGAATGTTTATTAGTAGAACATTACTGCTGCCTGATATGTGTCCAGAAATGAATTCATCAAGCTCTAAGGCTCTGAAGCTGAAAAACAACCTTGTGCCTAGAATATGGTTATGATTAGGACATTAAGTATATAAAAATGTCACTTTCTTTCCCAACAGATCCACAACCTGGCCGTAATCGAGTCATATTTCTTTATGTTACTGATAATCAGGTGTTTTGTTTGTTTGGGTTATTTTTTTTAACTTTTCTTACTTGTTAACACGGCAAAGCCAACACAGCTAAGAGAGAGTTCATGGGAGTCAGTCTGGTTTCATCATATTCTATCTATCAAATGTGTTACTGTTGATAATGGCATGTTACCACAAAAGCCATATTGACTTTCAAGCCAAAATTGAATTTGTAGCACTCGTTGACATTAAGAAAAGATTTCATATTGGAGATAGATGTGACTGATTGAGTGTGAGTCTGGCCTGTAATTGTGACATGGGAAGTGTGCCCACTGGAAAAGCACTACCAAACAAGAGTCTGGAGTCTGCAATAATAGTACTGCACTAGCCAATATGCAGGGATGATTTCTGGTGGGATTTCCAATGGTTCTTTGTGATGCATTAAACTGAACAGCTTCATGTACTTATTCAAAGCATATTTTGGGAGAACTTGTCTATAGTGCATGGGCTTCCCACTTCAGTAAAGCAAACAACCAGTGGCAGGACCAGGGTTCTATTCTGGAAGAGGTCTGTTCTACCTGTTGTTAGAACAACCCACATTACATGAAAAGCAAACAAAGAAAGGTGAAGGCCAAGAGAGCAAGGGGCATAAAGGATGCCTTATGTTCTTATACTCACATTGCAGGGGGAATTACTGTAAGGATATGAAATCTTGGAAGAGGAAATTATGTGAACATAGGATAGGAGAGTGGTATAATATACTCATGTGATTTAATGTATGATATATTTACCAATGTAGTAATCAACTAGATGTGTGTTTAAACTGAGATTTTACTGAAAGCTTTCTCTTTAGTTCATGTGTCCATTGATCGAAAAAAAATAACATGAGCAGCTATTAATTTAGCAGCATAAAATAATCAAGAGTAAGTCAAGGTACAATATAAAAAACATTGCAACAAACAGACACCAACGTATAAAAGCAACCTGATCAAGATAGCACCGAAGGTCAAGACATGCAAGAGCCCTCTCAGCAAATTGGTATGTTCTTTGTGGGGAGGAAATGCTCCAACTCCTAGGAGCTCAGGCCTTGCCGTCTCCTACTCAATAGCAGAGTACCGTGTGCCAGTGTGGAGTCAGTCAGCACACACCAAATCTATTGACACGTAGCTCGACTCATCTATGAACATCATCACAGGAACACTCCAACTGACTTATTTTCCATTGCTTCCAGCTCTGAGCCACATTGCTCCCTCTTACCTCACAAGAGTGACTGAAGATGACCAGCCGGTTGAAAACGTACATGCCAACCCAAGCTTGCCCGTGTTCAATGATTTTTTTAGTCCACAAGCCACATGTCTTACGTAGTATACCCACTGTGGCCCAGAGAGCCATGCCAGGGCACAACAGCAGAGTAGCTGAGGTGGGAAGGCTAGTACCTAACACGGTCCATGGATTAGTTCCTTGTCACAAACATTAATGCTTACCCACCTGGCTTCGACCAATGCATCATCAGTGAGCCCTTCTTAACTGGTCCTGGACTGGCCAAGGCCTCTGTGCAGCCAACCAGCACTGTTAGGGGTCTTCACGACAATCCAAACGGCAGCTGTGGCACAGATCAAACAGTGACACACATTGAAGAATGCCCACTAACCGAATTCAGCAGTGAGACCTGAGAGCTTCACTTGGCTGCTAAGAATTGTATTGCTTGGCTCAGAGAATATGCAAACATTAAAAAGTTTGCAACAAAAAGAAATTATTCCCCATACCCCTGAAAAAAAAACACTTGCTACAGGAGGTAAGGGGTTTAACTGGCAGCAAAGAAGACAAATTAAATATTAGGAAAATCTTTCTAATTATAAAGGTTTTTAAGATCTGGAATAGTTTTCCAAGGGAGGCTGTGGAATCTCCATAACTGGAGGCTTTCAAAGACAGGCTGGTCAAGGATGGTCTCAGTTTTCTTAGTCCTGTCTCAGTGCAAGGGCCTGGACTTAAGAACTTCTTGACATCCTGCCAGCCCTTCATTTTTATGTTTCTGTGATGTAAGCAACTGGTCCTCAAGGTGAAATTTCCTTTCTCTTTTGCTATGCTTGATTAGAATGAAATAGGTAAATCTGGGCTGGCTATATGTACTACTTACATGATATGCACCTCTTCTAGATGCTGTGCTGAGTAGTTCATTCCCCACCCAGGCCTTTTTTTCACCCAATAGATCCTGTGCTCGTCACTGACAGGCTGTAACATTATGGTGCTGTGTCTATGCACAACTGGGGTCAATGGATCTCTGAAAACCAATGAACACCATATTATTTTTCTACCTCCACCCTCACCCCACCCTGCCAACCCAAAGAAAAAAAATTCAAGAGCAGAGAAACAAATAGCGTACACAAAAAGGATGCTGAATGAGGATATGCCTGTTTAAAATAATTACAGATTTCTGACCCCTGTCTACCTGTGCCAGCTGTGTGCCAAACCCGCAAAAAGTTTTCAGGTGTTCTGGCTGGGCTTAATACCAATAAAGGTCATGCACCGGACTTTATATATAGACTGCCTCAAAGAATGCTTTAATGCTGGAAAAAATCAAACAGCAAACTATATGAATATATTTTTGGGCTGCTCCTGTCCCTACATTTGTAGGCACTGCCTTGCTGTACTTTTACTAATAAGCCCTGCATTGCATGCTTGCCGCAATGTATATCACAATACATCACTGTTTTCTTTTTTACATTTTTTTCCCTCGCTTGGAAACCATCTTGAATCATACATAATCGTGGAAGACAAGGGGCAGGGGTCTTTGCCACACTCAACTTGCAGGCAAATCCCTTTTGTTGTAATAGATCCTATAACAATAACAAGCCTCCCTACACACAACTCACCCTGATGTAGAGATGCTGTTTACACCTCATTTTGGGACTAGTCCATGAACATTTCCAGGATTGACATTAATTTGAGGTGATTGTCCAAAGACAAAGCAGTGTATGGCATGGTGGGGATAGGGATTGGGGGTCTAGGTCTGCTCCATGTCTTCTGATCTTGTTTCCTTCTGCAGATGCTCTACACCTTCTATCCCAGGTAGTCAAAGATCATCAGAAACTAAAGGGGGCACCATGGCACCAGAAGTGCCCAGCATCAGGTCAAAGACACTGTAGTATGTGTGTATTTCCAGCTATTTGCTAGAGGTGGTGTTGTGATCCATGGCCTTCTTGTACATGGTCTTGAGGTATTTGATTTTCTCCTTGTGCTGAAATCCTGTCCATTCAATCTTGCCAGCTTCTTGTTTATCCAGTAGGTGCTACACTCACCAACCCCCACTTTCTTTCTGGGGGCATCAGGGAGCCGTATGGCCAGCCTCAACCTTTGCGACCAGTCAGATTGCTGCGCAGCCAGCCCCAGTCTTCCCAGAGCCTCCCCCTGTGGCCTGGGCCCTCTCCCCACCTGCTTCACCAGCTCCTCTCCCTGCCCTGGTCTGTCTGCTGCTCGAGTTGGGGCAGAAGGAAGTGCAGGCAAAGAGAGAAGACAGAGTGGGAGGGGTGAAGGCAGGGACATGGAGGGGAGGGCCGAAGAAGGCTAGGGTTGGCATGGCCTGCCCCAGCCTTCCTGCAGAAGCCGAACTGGGGAGCCTCATAGCCCACCCCAGCTTCCCTGGGGACTCTCCCCAACCCTGACCCATCTTCTCACCTCTTCGCCCTGCCTTCACCCACAAGCAGTAGACTGGCATGATGACGTCATTCTGTCACCCCAGGAGGAAAATTTGTGGTATATTTCCAGAAAGAGAGAGAGAGGGAGAGGGAGAATACTATTGATGTGGGTGTATATCCCAAAGTGTGGGTCATACTGATACCACACCATGGCTTTAGAAGAAGGGTAGTTAGTCACATTTTAGGGATCCCCCTCAGTGATCAAAAAGGCCATACATTTTCAGGCTTTCAGCTTCCCAGCTGCAGCCTTTCTTGGGTGGAGAAATGCATCCCGCTCCCTTGTGATCGCAGTAGTTCCAGGCTGTAGAGTCTCCTGCATACACTGGATTATTTCCAGCCGAGGTGGGTTGCACAAAGGCACCTGACTGCTTTCTCCTCAGTGATGGTTAGCAGGTATAATTGCTGTGGTTATAAGACACTACATGGCACTCTTTATGCAAGCCTACGTTAGTCTTAAGATAAAATCTATTACACAGAAAATACATTCAGAAAAATGAAAGAACCTCCATGGATATGAATAACCCTACAAGATATTGCTCCAACCCTGACATGGATTCTGGGCCATGAAGACATGCTGTCCAGTGCCTGTGGGGCTCTATGGTCCTTGAATGCAACAGCCCTTAAAGCCACATGGCCCCAGAAGCCCTGAGAGCATGCAGGCAGCAGCCTTCACACTTGCTGACCCTTCTCACCCCAGCAAGAGCCCCAGCAGCTCCTGGAATGACATGGCCAGCAGCCAACCACGTGAGGAGCCCCAGGGACCTCCTCCAAGCATGCCCAGGGCTCTCAGGGGTCCAGCCAGGGGGCCCTCAGGAGGGCCTCATGGCTGCCAATGCCTTCAGCACCCATTTCCATGGATAGCGCCGTGGCCCACTCCCAGGGAGATGAGGTGGGCTGGGCCAGACCTCACAAGGGGGTCAGGGATCCCTTCTGTCACCTTGATCCCCCAGGGACATCTTGCCATTGGATGGGGGATGAGGACCTGCTGCCCAAGTGGGGACGGGGGGTATGGCCCATGGGGCAAGGGTCTGGAACTCACAGCCTATCCTTCTCTTCTCTTCCATTCCTGCAGATGCACCATCAGAGGTCCAGGAGAGCCTCACACCCTCCATGGTCCTGGACAGACCCTGGGTGGCAAGGGACAGAGACCATACAGCCCCACCACTGGCACCAGAGCCTCTGCTTTCCAGGCGGGGTCAGAGGCAGGGTGCCCATGTCAATTCCTCCATCCAGCATCAGGTGAAGGTGGCGGAGCAGCGCCTCTGCCTGGAGGAGGCCGAGGTGACCCAGCAGCAGATGGTCTGGGTGGGAATTGATGGGTTCCCTGAGGTATGTGGTGAGCACCTTCAGGGACATCCTGGCCTGGCTGCCCCCTCTCACTGCCCCTCCTGCTCCTCCCCACTGTGGCCCCTCCTGCCAGCCCCCCTACAGAGGCCACCATTTCGGCCAAAACCCCAGCTGAGACAGAAGGCAGACCCCCAGCCCTATCTCCTCACCCTCCTTGCACCACCCCAGCCCCACTGGAAACCCCAAACCAGGGGAGGTTGCAGATCCCAGGGACTCCGTGGCTCAAGGCCCTCCTCCCCTTCCCTGCAATAAGGACCCCACCCAATGAGGGGCACCCATGTCCCCTGCCCTGATATAAACGGTTTGCCTCCCTTCCCTGTGTATATAGTTCTATGGTTCTGTTTAATGTTGCTGTTAATAACCACACAGTTTTGTTCAACAGACTATGCTTTATTTAGTCTACATCCCTGTGTGCTGTGTCCTGTGTGCTCAGTGTGTGGGAAGGGAAAGGGAAGTGTGCAGGGGACGTACTTGGTGTGGTGATCAGTGGGGCCCCTGAGCAGCTCATGTAGGGCCTCCTGTACACGGACCCTGTCCTGGTGGATCTGATGGCTGGGTGGCGTCTGGCTGTAGATAGCCTGGGCCAGACTCAGCCACCTACCCCTGCATGAATGCCTTCCCATTACTCTCCACAATATTATGGGGGATGTAGCAGGTGCCCACCACCTGTGTGATGTTCAGGAGGCCCACCCCCAGGGGTGTCAGGAGACAGCGCCACCGGCCCTTCAACCACCTGGCGGTGCACTTGACCACGTTTTGGGCGTGACTTACCTGGGCGTTGAAGCACTCCTGGCTAGGGAGTGGAGTGGCCTGTATAGGGCTGCATGAACCAGGCCTGGAGGGGATAGGTGGCATCCACCACCATGCACAGGGGCACCTTGGTGTCCCCAAGTGGGGCCTGCCTCTGAGGGATGTAGGTCCCTGCCTCCATGCATGGCACAGCCCAGATTTTCTGAACATCTGCAAATCATGAGTGCAGCCAGGCCAGCCTACATAAATGTCCTGGAACTGGCTCCTGCTGTCCACCATGTCCTGGACCACCACAGGGCAGTTCCCCTTCCTGTTTATATATTGTACCTTGCTGTGCTCCAGGGTGTGAATTGGGATATGGATCCCATTGAGGGTGCTGAAACAGTTTGGGACCCTGAGCACTGCAAAACCAGTGATGGCCTTGTCCAGGTCCCCCACAAAGATTACCCTTCACAGTAGTATGGTGTTCAATGTCTGAACCATCTGCAAGGGATGGAGGACATATGCACCCATGAGGAAGTGCGGGGAGTGCAGCATTCCCCACACACCCTAGGCCCCTGGGTCCCCACACCCCTAGGTGCCCGGCCCCAGCTCCCAGTCCTCAATGGACCCCCTTTCCTGGGCCCCCCCCCTCCTCCAATTGGTGTGTGGCCCAAGCTTCCTTACTTCCATGATGATGGCCCCAACTGTGGCCTTGCCCATGACAAACTGGTGGCCTGTGGAGCAGTAGCTATCTGGAATGGCCAGTTTCCAGACAGCTATCACGACTGTCTTCTTGACAGGGAGGGTCCACTGTATCTGAGTGTCCTGATACCACAATGCAGGGGCTAGCCACTGGCAGAGGTCCAGGAGCATCTGCCACTGCATCCGAAAATTCCAGAGCCACCTGTCATCGTCCCCTCCCCCCCATGACCAGGCACTCCCACCACTCAAAGCTAATGGGGTAGCTCCAGAGTTGGCAGACAACCTGGGGGGGGCGCGCCAGAGGAGTTGCGGGTCCATGGGGGACACAGCCATGCCAGGGGCAGCCCCCAGGAGGAGATGGAGGATGGCCACCACTACTCAGGACCTCAGGGTGACTACACTGCAGGCAACAGCCAAAAGCAGCTCCAATTGCTGCTGCTGGTCCATGTTTTGCCCTGTGAGCACTGGCATCTGCTGGGATCATGGGAGGTGCACAGGCCTCATGCTGTGCAGAGCAAGGGGGTTTGGGAGAGGCCCTTTAAGGGGACAACTGGCTGCAGCCTGGTCTTGTCCACCTGCAACCCCCTCCACAGCCTTTCCTGGCCCTTTCTTTTGAATGGGCCCTTGGAACAGTGTAGATGCTCTTTTGAATGAACAGGTAGCCCTTTTGAAAGGCTAGATTGGAAGCACCTGCCTCTGATCATGTGTGAACACTATATTTTGATAGCGCTTCTTTCGATTCATCATTTTCGAAAGGGGGCCTTTCGAAATCATGCTCTAGTGTAGACATAGCTAGAATGGCTCAAGCATAGCCAAGGCACTTGAACACCCTCAGTAGCTTTGCTGTCATCTGACTAGGACCTTTTCACTTTGCTTAAGCCAGCTGTTTTTAACCCCTCGTTAAGAGGATTAAGCCAATGGAATGAGCTACAAGTTTAGGCAGAACAAAAAAGCCATCCTGTATCACCTTAAAGACTAACAGTATTATTTATTAGGTGATGAGGTTTCGTGGGGCAGACCCACTTCACCTAATAAATAATATTGTTAGTCTTTAAGGTGCTACAGGACTCCTTTATTTTGTTTTGTGAAGATACATACTAACATGGGTGGCTCATAGAACAAGAGGTAAATTTGCACTTTGGGGACAAGTGGGGATGGGGAAGGAGAGCATAACAAATATAATGATAGGAAGATGCCTACTTCATGGAGGATGGACATAAAGTATGCATAACAAACTTTACCTCTGAAATACTTTTCATTAAAGTAGGGCTACTCTATTAAACAGATTCTTATTGTATCTTGAATCCAGCTGAATGTTGCATCTTAAAGTCAAATCTATTGACACCTTTGGTTGACATGGCTGGCAACGTGTTTAGCCTGTTTTGATCTTCCTGCTCCTCTTGATATTGTTTATTATAATTATGTTTGCTACAAATAAGTCAGGAATTTGCAAGGTGCCCATCACCTCCACTGTTATGGTATTTGTTGCCTCACTTTGTTGTTGCCTTTGTCCAGCCAGTTGATCTTAGCCAAAAGGCACTAGCCATTTGGTAGTCATGCTGATTAGGGGGATGTTAGATTTCTGTTGCTATAGAAGATATTCCAGATGCTCCTTCTCATTTATGCTATACAGGTTGAACCTCTCAGTCCAGCACCCTCATGACCTGACTGGTGCTGAACCAGAAAATTTGCTGAACCACAGGAGGTCGATATTGTCTAGCAGCATTACCAACACTTCCGCTGGTTACTGGTCTCTTAGAAGACATTCAACAACAGATCAGCGCTAAATAACAGCACAGAACACTGAGAGCCAGGACTGCTGGCTGTAAACAAACTTTTTGGGATCACGGGAGACTTGGCCAGGCCAATGATGAGTGGACAAGTGGACATCTGGCTAACTAAAATCATATGTTGCTAGACCAGAGGGTGCCAAACTAGGGAGGTCCAACCTGTATTATGAGAGAAGAAAAAAATCTGAATTACCATGGGCTCTTCCTGTGCATTACTCTGAATTCCTCTCAAAGGTGGAAACAATATGAGAGTCTGCTTAGCGGTAGTGTATGAATGGGCACCAAATTTTGAAGCTGGCATGGTGATTAGGAAGAAGGAATTAGCTGCAGGCTGGAAGCCAAGAAAGGCACCTCACCAGAGTAGCTAAAAGTATGATTGGATGTGTTGTCAGATGCTACCAGCGTGGTGCTCTGCTCTCTCCAATGTTGGTATCACTCGGCTGTGGGCGTGTGTTCCCTCTGTGTGCTGCCCCAGCTCTGCAGATAGCTGACACAGCAGACCCGAAGAGAACCCCCAATGACCACAGAGTCTAGTAAGGTGCGAAGGCACGTCGGCCAGGTTTATTGCCGTATTGGGTAAAATAGTAGTTCCCTGTAGATTTCTTTGTCTAAGTCAGGGCATACTACAAATATGCACCCACGGTCAATGGACTCGGCTCAGTCAGTGGCAGGACTTTCCACTGCCCCCTCGGCCGGACCCAGACCACATCCCAGAAGTACATTCTTATACACAGGTACAAACAATTTACACATCACTCCTGACGTATTGAGGTACAACCCTTCTAGGTGCCACCTCTCACCTTGTACATGTTGGTTCGAACAAAACAACTCTATCCATCATATTACCCTTTTGCCCCTGTCATTGGGATGGATTGGCCTATTCTTTCTTATCTGTGGAATGTTCCGGGGTAGGATGTTCTGGTACCATGTACCTACTTCAATACGCTAGGTAGATATGTTTATGCACCATCAACCCTCTTCTTGCCAACTTCTGTGAGCAATGCATTCCTTTAGCTCACAGCTGAACTTTGCTTTCTGTTAGCAAAGTCTTGACCATTACTTTGGTTCAGGCCTAAGGCCTCATACTGGGCCTGTACTTACTACAGGATGGATCCCGTTACTAAATGGCAGGATGGTCTAGTGAGAAAACAGAACAGAATAAGAACCCTGTTCTAATTTTCAGTAGTTGAAATCAGTGAAATTGCTTGAGAATAAGTCAGGACAGAATCTGGCCTTTGCAAACAACATTTAGTGGAGCACTCCTGTTGTCCGTTCTTGGAAGTCTTGGAAGAATTTACCATAAGAAGACCGTCTGCTAATTGAAGCTGCTACACATTCGCAATACTACTAAATATGTTTGTTGTCTACGAGTTTTTGGACAAACTGATGGGATTAAACAGTCTTTTGCCTATGCTCCGCATAGCAAACCATCACTCCTGGGCATGGAACACTCATGGAGACTGCCACAGCAGTTCTGAACAGTCAGTGTTCAGCCCAAATGAACATTTTCTCTTTATGTTCTCACAAAGCAGAATTCCTGTACCCATGATTTAAAACAGTCAAACAAATTCCATCAGAAGACAATACACAGCTTTGTATTTTGGACATTTTTACTGAAACGTGCTGTTTTCCAGTGTATCCTTTCAGATGCACAGTGGCAAGAAGGAAGAATTCCAGGATACCTACTTCATGGTTTTGTATAGTACCCATCACCATAGTGGTTAAGTGCTTGAGATTATATAATGTATATGCACTCATGTGATTATACACATACCTCTATACATATGTGCATAACTACAAACTCCCCAAAATAACTCCAACTGCATCCACTGATAGAATGTGCCTCCTTAATGCTTTAAAATAGAGTCAACATGACATTGCCTTTTTAGAGCAAAACCATGATTGTGCAGCATGCTCCACTTATCCTTTTGTTTTCTGCTTTTTCAGTCTTCTTATCTTTTATAAAACCAATGTTTTTACACGTATATGATTTAGTATGGTTTTTTTTAAATAAATATATGGACTTTCTGGCATTTGTCTGATAACTGCTGTGCCCTGAACTGCTTAGGGAACACCACCCTTTCCTTATTTTTCAAAACTTTCCCAAATTATTCCCTCCAGGCTAGAAGCCAACCACCTTAGAGAAATGGAATTTATTATTTAAAGCTGCTGGGCTAAACTTATCCCTGCTGTGTCTCTATCAGTTTCACGGGCGTTACTGAGTATGAATTAGCACATTTATTTGTAGTTTAATTTGGCCATCGTACTGCAGGGTAGGTTTATCGTTTTGTATTTCCAAGCATGTTAATCTAATTGAGCTGTTAATGTTTAGTTTAAGCATTTTATTGAAGATTATAGTGAAATAAAACCTCTCAAAAAATCAAGCAGACGGAAACAAAAAGGGGATTCCATAGTAAAAGCCGTCTATCAGATCAGAAACTCATTCACTGCACAATCCCTGTGGAATTTGATAGGTTCCCTGGGAAGAGTTAGTCCATTGTCTTGAAGATTTCTACTGGATCTTGAAGGAGCTGTAAACCCTCCCTTCAGGAAAAGACCATTTTAACATTCCCACCACAAAGAAAACTGAACCATCAGTGGAACTCATTTTGAATGTGTTTAAAGCACAGAACATGATTTAATTACAGCTTGTGTGCACTACCTGACCCTTACAGTACTTCTCTAAGGTATGTTTAAAAACCACTCTAGATTACATTCTTCAAATGCAAACTTAAAACCAGGTCTACCTGCATGTTGTTTTCCACCCAATCTTAGTTTTTCCTCCCTGCAATAGAATAACTGTAAGAAGCTAACTGCATGAGAGTCCCCAGTGAAGGGCCCAGTCATCCAGCCCTTATGCAGGCAAAGCAACTCCTTTTGACCATCCAGTCGCATATGTTTTCTAAAATGGCCTAATTAAGGAGTAGATTCCAGGACTTCTTGTGAGTCCAAAGAAGGACAAAGCAGGATGAGCAGCACCAAAATGTTGACGGGAAGCTGTGTAGGAGGCAGAAGGAGACTGGAGTGCCAGCAGCCCAGGGGGATCCTGAGGCAGGCTCCCTGGCTTCTGTGTCCCAGTGCGCCATTAGACGGGGCCAGCTGTGGGGACCATGTGCTCCGCCCACCTCAAGCCTCAGGCAGGGGGCAGTCATCACATGCTGCCTGCACCACAAATAAGGCCCGGGCGGCTCCCATTGGCCAGAAACTGCAAGATTGTGCTGGGGGCACGGGCGGTGTATGAAACCCACCCTGCCCCCAGATTCAAGGTGTGCAGAGCACATGGTTCACCACAGCTGGCAGCTTTGAATGGCATGGATGGCAGGGAGCCTGCCTGAGGTTCCCACTGCGCCACAGGATGGTGGCAGCAGGCCAGCTCCAGCAATTTAATGGGCTGGATTCAGTCTGCAGGCCACATGTTGCCTGGCCCTGGTCTGACGGCTACTGTGGACTCCAGGTACCCCATAAACATGAATGAGTTCATCCTCACAATATGCCTGATAGGTGGGGGAGTGTTACCCTCACATTTTACAGCTGAGGAACTGAGGTACAGATTGACAGAGGAAGTCTGCAAAAAGTCTGAGTTAAGGCAGGGAATAAACCCTTGAATCCTACTTCATGTGAATTTGGCCTCAGTTCTTGAAAAGAAAATTCCATAATAATAACAATGTGCAGTGCTTTTGTGAAATATTCTTATATATGGAGGCTTCCCTAAATGCTTAATGAGAATCCCATGCCACATTGATATAGTTCATACAGTAGATGCACATCACGCAGTTTCTGAGATGCCTCCATCGACTGCAACCTTTGCCATGGACACCCGTACTAACCATCACCCAAATACAAAGAAATATAACTACAGCTCCAGTCACAGGGGAAGAAATCTTGGCCTCATTAAAATTAATTGGAAAACTGCCACTGAACTTGAGGGGACAAGAGTTTACCTACACTCTACAATGGAGTTTAACTGTGGTACAAAGCAGAAAAAATGGGTCCCACATCTGCAAGATATTATAGACAAATCAGGAAAGTCTATGTGATTTGGTGGATTAAAACTGCATCAGGGATCAAAATGGTGGGTTTTGAAGAGACGTTAATACCATGAGAAAACACTCAATCTAAATTAAAAGCAATTACATTGAGGAGAAGCCTCATCCTTACACTATGTGACAGATTCTCTGCAATGCCACTGATTTCAGTTTTTTAAGTGAGCAGGTTCACATTCTGGCAACAGGAATAGACTAGCTATGTTGATCAGTAATTTCAGAATTCCACGCAGCAACTGCTAGCACCACTGATAATGTGAGCACCTCCTCTTATCAAAAATACATTTCTATGTGGAGAAAATTGTGTCCGTTAAATGAAAAAACATATTTGCCAAACAGAGTACTGTGAGCAAATTGTCTCCACTTGGAGGGCACGTGGATGTTAGAATCTTTCACATTTTCTATGAAATACACATTTTGAGAGTGGTTTTAAAGGACCATGTAGATTTGTAATGAGGGTTATAAATGTTATGTATAGGTCACAGTTTGATTAAAGCTCTATGTGGCAGGGTGGGCCAAGATAATTTCCCTCTTATTGTACACAGGCTCTTTATTCATTGAGCTAAATCTGCAACATGACAGATAGCATCCCAGCTCAGCCTTTTTTAACCTCTGAGCTCTGTGTGAATATCAGCACCCAGCACTGTTTGCATCACTGCTTTTGTTCGGTTTTGCTAGTCATTTTGGACCCTGGTTGGAAATGCTTAACTTTTCTCAACACTCCAACTCAATTCCTAAAGCATTCATGTTTCACTTGTAAAACTAAAATTATGCGTTTTTACATAATTTATGTAATCGATGTATTTCTAAAGTCAGTTGTCAGTACAAGGAATGGACCCAAACCCATTGAAGTAAATGGGAGTATTGTGTCCAGTTCTGGGCACTGCAGTTCAGGAAGGAGGCGGAGAAATTGGAGAGGGTCCAGAGGAGAGCAATGAGAATGATCAAAGGTCTAGAGAACATGGCCTATGAAGAAAGGCTGAAAGAATTGGGCTTGTTTAGTTTGGAAAAGAGAAGACTGAGGGGGGACATGATAGCAGTTTTCAGGTATCTAAAAGGGTGTCATAAGGCAGAGGGAGGGAACTTGTTCTTCCTTGCCTTTGAGGATAGAACAAGAGGCAATGGACTTAAATTGCAGCAGGGGAGGTTCAGGTTGGACATTAGGAAAAAGTTCCTAGCTGTCAGGGTGATCAAACACTGGAACGAATTGCCAAGGGAGGTGGTAGAATCTCCATCACTGGAGATATTTAAGAAGAGGTTAGATAGATGGCTTTCAGGGATGGTCTAGAAAGTGCTTGGTCCTGCCATGAGGGCAGGGGGCTGGACTCGATGGCCTCTCGAGGTCCCTTCCAGTCCTACTCTTCTATGATTCTATGATTCTATGATTATATATCTCAGGCCTCTCAATGGTGTAAACACCAAGATTCACTGCTGTGGACTAAGATCCCAGAAGAGAATTCCTCATGCATCAAGAAGGAAGAGCGCAGCAGAAGCACCCACCCCAGTAGCTACACCCTAGCAACTGGGATAAGGGGTGTGAGATGGGGGCCCTGCCACCACCATTCCAAGTTGGCAGTAGGGCCATAGCGGTAGAGCTCAGGGAGATCACTTGTCATGGTGTGCCCTGAGCCCTAGAGCCTCGGCTTGGACGGCTGTTACACACATTCACTGCCACTGACCCCAAAGGAGAGGGATCAGAGCAGTGGTGGGTTCTGGAGAATATTCTTTCCCTCACGTCCCTGAAGATCACCTTGGTTGGAGCCGCTCAGTGATGCTGGGCAAGGAGAAGGATGTTCATCCCACGGGGTAAACGTGCAGCAGATAAACAAAGCAGATGCAAATAAAGCATTTCTACAAACCAATAAACCATTTTAAAGTCTGTTATTGAAAAGCCATTAACAGCAAAGAGCACAGGAGGCTGTTTCTAGGATAGGTGTTAATATGGGATTCCTGGAAAGCGAAGACATAGAGATGGGATGAGACTCTTAGTAGCGTCAGGTTTGTAGTAAGGAAAAACACTAAACCTAAATCCGCATCATATTGTGCATGATTCAAAATACAGTTTAAGTAGCCAGATCACCTTCTGAAAAGCAATAGGCGATTGTCTCAATTATCAAATTAAATGAAAGAAATAAATTATTTTCCACCGTTTCCAGCCTTTCTACAGTTAAAATCTTTTTATTTGCACACAGCTTTTAATCTGAGCCTTTTGATTTCAATTTCTGTCAGATCAATCTCTTCATCTCCTAGAAATATCCATAGACGCATGGCTGGAGTGTGAATAACACAGCAAATGACTTGTTGTTAACAATGGCAGGTGCAAAATAAACATTAAAGAGAGAGACTCCCAAACAAGGCTTGTTATTATAGACTTGGTTCAGTTCATAGATACATATAATTGGAAGAGACTTTGAAAGATAATCTAGTCCAGTGCCCTGCACTCATGGCAAGAGTCAATATTGTTCCACAGTGTCCTGGGCAATTTACTCCGGTGCTTAACCACTTGACTGTTAGAAAGATTCCCTAATGTCCAAACTAAATGGTCCTGAATGCAATTTAAGCCTTTTGCTTCTTAGCCTATCGTCGGAGATTAAAGGGAATAATTTTTCTCCCTCCTCTTTGTAACAACCTTGTATGTGCTTGAAAACTGGCATCATATCTCCTCTCAGACATTTCTACTCCAGATGAAACAAACCTACTTTTTTCAATCTTCCCTTGTGCATCATGTTTTCTAGAACTTCAGTCATTTTTGTTGTTCTCCTCTGACCTTCTCCAATTTGACCACATCTTTCCTGAAATGGGATGTTCAGAAATAGGACACAACACTCCATTTGCCATTTAATCAGTGCAGACTAAAGCAGATAAATTACTTCTCATGTCTTGCTTACAACATTCCTAACATGTCCCAGAATTATATTTTTTTATTTTTTCCCCCAAAAATGTTACTCTGTTGATCTACAATGACCCCCACATCCCTTTCTGCACTACTTCTTCTTAGACCATTTTCTCCAATTGTGTTGAATGTGTGCTCCTGCCTAAGTAGAGCATTTTGTATTTGTCCTTTTTGAATTTCATTGTTTTCTTCAGACCTTTGCTCCAGTTTGTTTATATCATTTTGAATTTTAATTCTATCTTTCAAAGAACTTGTGATCCCATCTTAATAACTTTATAAGTATATTCATTATTTAAATCACTGCTACAGAAACTGAACAGAATCAGACCCAGGTCCCTTGGGACCCCATTCAGTATCCTCTTCCAGCATATCAGGATATTTAAAAAAAACAGAGCGAGATCAAATCTAACAGAGATAGTTCAGTGGAATTACAACTGAGTGAAATTGGCCCAGGCCAGGGGTCAGCAACCAAAATAGCAAGAAGAACCATTTTTTTCCAATTCAGTAAAAAGCTCAATTATTCAAGAGCAGCAATGCATGTGAATATGAGATGGTCCTTAATAAATAATGTCAAACCATACTTACTGTAACCCCTGTTTTAAGAACAGCGCATGCACAATGATTTGTAATGCGATAAATGTTTACCGCAGGGCGTTCACAAACTTTTTGCATAATCTATTTCCTCACACTTTACGTGTGTGGTTGTATCACTGTCTTCCTGATTGACTCCCAAAACTTCTCTCTCACTGGAGCATACTGGGGGAGTTATCCAACATTTTGAGATAACGTATCATTTGCTATTTAGATATGAGTTGTTCATTTGGGGGCTTTTAGTGGTTCACTGTTTACCAAAAATAATTGGGAAGGGTTTAGTTTCTTCTTCTTACTTTGTAATGATAGCGTTGGAGCCACAAAGAAGTCCTCAAAGAGCCGCATGCAGCTCCAGACCCACAGATTGTAGACTCCTAACCCAGGCTGTTGATTGGAGGGATAGGTTTCGTGATGTAACTGTTTGCTTTTGGCATACCATGAAGAACATGGATGCACAAATTAGAACCTGTCAACAGATGATGTTTAATGGAGATTCTTTATAACTGTGACCCACTTGGGAGAGCATCTCATGTGCAGGGCTATTATTCAGTCAATATGTGGAGACTTCCAGCTGTTCTGCAGTGATTCTAAAGACATCAGTGCCTGAGTTATCTCCAAGGATGAGCAAGACAAGTTTTTCAACTCATAATTTAGTTTGGTTTCAACTGAGGAATTTCTTTGAAAGCCTCAGAAGATAGAAAGCCCATTTCTTCATGTGATCTATGTTCACTGAAATGACTTATGAGCAGAGATGATGTGTAACTGGTGATACTGCTGACACAGGGTGGGGATAGGGTTGAGGAGGAACGGGGTAGAGGAGACCTGAAACTCCTGCGCATTGCCTCTTTTTATATGAGTTAGGTGATCACAACTCAGTCTTTCGTGTTCTCTGGATTAATCTGACCACTGCACTATAAAAGAACGGATGGATCCCTAGAGACTGTGATGTCACTTCAAAAAGAATTATAGGCTCCTACGAGTATTGAAGAGGAGTCTGGCTAGTGTTCTTTCTCCAGTCTGGATACCTAATGCAACAAGAGCCCCTGGCTTCTTTTAAGCTGAGATCTGTGCTGTGTTATGTTACGAATCCTTAACCACATCTGACAAAAAAGAGTCAAAGTACCAAAGTACAAAGCAAATGACATACAATCAAGAGTAAAAGATTGATCCAACTACCGTGGAAAGGCAAGGCAAGGCCAGTTTTAGATACAGGAAAGCTGTCAAGATTACGACTGGTTTTGATTGTTATGTGTATGTCCATAGGTGCTGGAACTGGGGGTGCTGAAGCAACCCCTGCTTGAAATGGTTTCCATAAGATCTGAAGCATACAGAGTCTATGGCTCTCAATACCCCCACTGTACAAATTGTTCCAGCACCTCTGTGCATGCCTTGAAATCAAACAATATAAAAATTATATTTGTCTTACCTATCCGAAATAGTGTTTGTATCTTGCATACATACAGTGGTTCAAGTGGTAATAGAAACTTTTGATAACATTTATCCTTCTTTATCCTTGATTAAGGAGAAAAAGAGATCAATTTTATAGGTGTTATTTTTTTAAACGGTGGAAAGAAAACCACACATTTTCTCAGCCTAGTCAAGTATATAAATCACCCCCAGGCTGACATGAAATATTGAGAAAATTTTACAAAACTAAATGAATGAATGACTAATTACTTTTTGATTAATGGTATTGTCTCTTGATTGCTCACGGCAAGTTAAGAAGGGTGAGGCTGCCTAAGAAAGTGATTGGTTTCCAGAATGTTAACTGGTAATTCATAGATGGTGTTTTAGCTTCGACGTAATTAAGACATTTTACTAATGTTCTGAGACCCCAAGAATTAATTTTGTCATGAACATGAAATGCATTACTTAGAATATATGCGCTCCTTCTGTCATGACTAATGAGTGGCCAGGCCAAACCTGAGTGGTGCTGCAACCCAGTTCGTGTGCTCCTGCTCCCACTCCTGGGCTTCACCACGAAACATGTCCCCAGGGCAATAGAGAGACAACATTCTGAATTATAGTGTTTTGTTATTTTAATTGATTAACCCCTCAACTCCCCTGCTGCTCTGAACTTTTGGAAGGAAACACAGTTAGTGAAAGATTTATGGTTAAACTACGGTGTGGTTCTTTTGCTTTGCTTTAAAGGTTGTGCTAAAGGGGCTTTTATGTTTACAAGAACTTCAGGTTTATACTGTTCATACTTAGTTAATTGTATCAGAGAGGTAGCCATGTTAGTCTATATCTTCACCAGCCAAAGAAAGCAGTCCTGTATGACCTTAAAGACTATCAATTTTATTTACTAGGTAATGAGCTTTCATGGGTAAAACCCACCTCTTCAGATTATTATGAAGATTATTGACCTTAATCTAAAGAAGTAGGTCTTACCCAAAAAGCTCATTACCTAATAAATAAAATTGTTAGTCTTTAAGATGCTGCAGGACTGCTTTCTTTGGTTAATTAATTGTATGATAAACATGTTTTACTGTAGCAAGTGTTTTGAGCTATGTAATAAGCATACTCTTAAAAAAGTACAAGGCCCATCAAAGGGGTTGTTTCGGCCCTCTACTGCCTTAAAGTTGCCATCTCTATTTTAAACTTGGATGTGTTGGAGTGAAAAGTAACAAATCATCTCTATATACACCAAAATAGTTGCTCTAGATCTTTATAACCCTATAGCTCTCTCTACTTGTCTTTTAGTTCATCCTCCTGACTTTCATCCAGGCTCCCACATATGATGAAAAGTGGTCCCAACACAAAGCAAATGTTGGGCCATGGTCAACAGACTGTTTGAATGTCAATGACCCAATGAATGTGTGTGCCCCTCCCCTGCTGGTGTCATCATTTTTCAGTTCATAACTGATCCTGGAGAAATTTAAAATCTTTAAATGAAAACCTTAATATCATTCATGGCACTGAAAAAAAACCAATAGAACAGTACTTCAAGGAAATTGCTGATCATTTTCTGGCATTTTCATGGAGATTTCCTCCTTATTTGCCTCCTTATGACAAAATGAGGTGAAATTAGTGAACATGCACACAAAAATCATACATTGCTATCTTAGAGCATGCTGTGATTTCCTGCCTCATTTCTACATTTCTCAATGACAAAGATAACTATTTTTGCTTTGCAGCAAAGTGAACAGTAACTTAACAGATTTCTTGTAATGGTATTCATTGTTTTACATAGCAACAATACTAGAAACAGGTTTTTTATTTAATTAAGGTAAATGATCTCTTGATTAATATTTTAAAATTACTGCTAAGCACATAGCCAAAAACTCAAAGTACATATGCACATGTTCACACCATTAGATTATTTTCACAGAGCTCAGACCTCAGCACAGATAAGCAATAGCTTTTATGAGAGTATGGGACCTGGCATGGAAATAAGCCATCTGCTATAAGATAATTATGTATTTGAAGTGGGCCAGTGGTTAATCAGGGAAGGTGTTATAACTCTAAAGTAATTAGCATATGTGGGGAGCGGAATACTTTACCATCTGCCCCAAAGCAGAGGCCATTGTAAAGTAATGGCATTGGCCCCAATCCTGCAAAGTCCTATATTCATTCTTAACTATATACACTGAGCTGCTCCCTTGAAATACCTTCAGCATTTCATGTTGTGCCTCATAAGCTATATCTACACAGCCAATAAAGTGTGTTTTGGGGGAAGGAGGGAATTCAATGAGATAACTAGCATGTCTTAGCAACGAAGGGTCCTGTGGCACCTTATAGACTAACAGAAAAGTTTTGAGCATGAGCTTTCGTGAGCACAGTCTGTGCTCAAGAAAGCTCATGCTCAAAACTTTTCTGTTAGTCTATAAGGTGCCACAGGACCCTTCGTTGCTGTTATAGATCCAGACTAACACGCCTACCCCTCCGATACTTAGCATGTCTTAGTTATCTTCCTGGAAAACTGCATTATTTTTAAATGAAGACATAGCCAGAGAGTAGCGCAAAAATTGCAGACTGGGAGAATAAGGGCTAAGGCAGCTTTAAGCTACTATTGCACCTTCCTAATTGCTACTCCAGGGCAGGAATTGCGCCCGGTATAACCAGTGCTGGTGAGAGACTTCCAGGCAATGGGACGGTGCTTGACTGTGGGTCCGCAGAAGGGGCAGGGCCTCAAGCAGAAGAGGCAGGGTAAGGGTCATCCGTCAGTCCCACCCAGACCGCGTCATGCCTCCCCCAGCCAGTCCTCAATGCCACATGGGGATCTGGCAGTGATATAAAGGGCCCAGAGTCCTGGGCCCTTTTAAATTGCTGCACCATAGGGCAGCTGCTCTCTTTACCATCCTACACTCCCCTCTATGGGCAGTCATGGGAATAACATAACTTTGAGGATCTGTAAGTTATAGCAGCCTCCCCATGCTGCCCCAAATCTCCATCATGTTCTGTAGCCTCCCTGGTGCTCAACTCCTGACTTCCAGCCCCACCCATAACATACACATGCCCTAATATCAGTTTTGTAAGGCTTCATCTGAAGATAGCACTATGGCACATGTGCTGAATCATTTCTATAGCACCTATGTTGTATCAGCCCCTGGCCAGAACCAGAGATTTTAGAGCCACAATGGGCTACTCAGTCATTTTTACATGGTAAAATAATTAACTAGGCTATGACCTCTCGTGGGGCAGACCCACTTCTTCAAATCAGGAGATCCCTACAAAAAGCTCATCACCAAATACGTTTTTTGTTAGTCTTTAAATTGCTACATGACTGCTGGTTTGTTTTGTTAGAGGATAACCTAACATGACTATCTCTCTGTTACGATTTTTACATGGTGTAAGGGCACCAATGCAGTGGTGAGGATCTCATCTACAGTGCATAAAGTTAAGGATTCGCAGTAAGTCTTTAGATCAGGGCCTTCATGCATCTATGAATGCACAGGCACTGACAGTATTTACACTGACTGGTCCACACAGAGATTATTACTTTTCTTTAATTCATGATTTATCTGCAAACAACTGGTGATTTTCATGCTTTATTCATTATTTAAAATTACTTCCTGAATAATAAAGCAGCAGGAAGACTAGCAAAATGATTTATTCAGTGATGAGCTTTAGTGGGACAGACTCACTTCTTCAGATCAATTTCATTTCCAATGCAAATGTCAGTCTGTATTGGAAATGAAATTGAGCTGAAGAAGTGGGTCTGTCCCACGCAAGCTCATCACAGAATAAATCATTTTGTTAGTCTTTAAAGTGCTACATTTCTGCTGCTTTGTTTTGTTGGAGTACAGACTAACACGGCCACCTCTCTGTTCCTGAACAATTTCATTCATTAATTCTTAGTCTGCAGAGTGCTCGTGAGCAGCGTTTCCTGTAAGCTGAGCACTTGGGTGGTGACCTAGCAGAGAGTCCAATGGTGCCCTGCTGGTTAGCAGAGCACACAAAGCCAGCAGTATGCATTTATACTGGTGGCGTACATGCCTTAGTGTGAATAATAAAATTTATTCTGCATGTGGATGTAAAAAAGTTAGAGGAAACACTGTTCATGAGCCATTTATTGAAAGTATTCTTTATTAAAAATCTTAGTAATATGGGTTAATTTTGCCTGAGCTGATAGATCACCTGGTATTTTTCCTTTCCCTGGTTGACTCAATGTTACGCTTCAAATCAGTTTTATAGTGCTAATATTTGGATTTCAGGTTAGAAATTGACTTTCCATAAAATTTGCTGTTTGCATGAATGTATCTGGCTAGCAATATGTTTTCTACAGTATTCATTTGCTTATTCATTGTATCAAAATTAGGTGAAACTAGTTAACATGCATACAAAAATCAAACTTGGCTATTATAGAGCTTGCTGTGTTTTCCTGCTTCGTTTCTAGGTTTCACAGATACAAAGGCAAATATTATTTTTCATGCAGAGTGAACAGTAACTTCAGAGTTCTTGTAATGTAATAACGGTAATAGCAGAGCTGAGTTGAGTTAATATTCTCTAGCAATTGTCTGGGCCATAACTAAGTGTATCTAAGTTATTCTACCTATAGTTGAGGGGGATGAGAAAGGGTGTCAGTCTTCAACAGTGACTGCAGCCTGACACATTTTGTGTTCAAATTCTTAGTATGAAGAAAAGCAGAAATAGCAGAGTTTGTTCTGTGATCTAATCCCAATGGGCCTGTAACAGGGTGCTTCCTGCTGGGCACTCAGAGAATCAGCTCATTTCAGCCTTTGCAGTGCCTCCTTCAGGCTGCTGTCTCACCCTCTGTTTTCTGTCTGTTCTCCACCTACTCTCAGGACCCACATCCTTCCCATAGTGTGGGACCCTGCCCTCAGGTTACTGCCCCATACTCAGCCCCCACCCCCCGACCCACGGAACCCAAGCCCATATACATGCTTTGCCTCAGTGACCCACTGCTAGTCATATGAGGGGCAAACTGCAGTCTGAAATAGCCACTCATCATTGACAAGGGGGTGCACCTACTGCTTTTACCTGCCCCGGATGCCTCACTACAGCCCTAGGCCTCAGGCTCTAGCAGGCAGCTATGTTCCTTTCACCAGGCTGGAGCAAAAGTGTACTCACCCTGGGCAGCCATCTCTTTTATAGAGCATTCCTGGGCTTTCATTGGCTGCCAAAAGCTTTCCCCCAGATTGGCTCCCAGGACTGTTTTTAACCCTTTCTATATCAGTGTGGGGCAACTGCCCCATCACAGGGTCATATTGTGCCCCCGCCTTGCTTGTCCCATACTTATTAATCACTTATTTACCTCATGTGATGCTCAGCTGGAGTGCTAGATTCTTCCACGTTATTTAACTGAATAAGATCTACGTGAATTTTGGTCTGAACCTAACACAAATCACAATCTCTGCTTCTTGCCCCCCCCCCTGCCCCTCAGGTGAGCTAAGGAATAGAATAGGGCTGTTTGGAGAAAGTTAGGTGATATGTTCAGTTACTGTTTTGTTGCATATGGATTGAAGGGCAAGTAGTGGCTGGGGTTGGACATCAGTCAGTCACACCACAGGTGAGGACTTTGAACTTGGTTGCCATTCCTCAGTTACCCTGGAGTGTTTTTTCACTCTCCAGCCACTCGTCCAGGAGTGCTGGGAAAGAGAGCTGAGCCTGGCTGGCTGGAGATGAACTGGCTGAAGGTGCCAGGAAGGAATTCTAAATTAGTTCATTTATGGGCTTACTGGAAATGAATAGAGTTGGTTAATTCAGTCTGGAAGGAAGCTGTCAGGGCTGGGTTTTCCTGCAGTGGACATGGAAGAGCACCAACCATATTTATCAGTGATCACCCTACTCCTGGGGAATCCTTGGAATGAGGGAGCAAAGCGAGAGGTGACACCAAATAAAATTCCCAAGTGCAAAGGCAGGTGGTGGTGGCAGTTACCTGAGTCCAGGCTTTAGAAAACCAAAAGTCGGGACAAGCTGAAAATGAGTAAAGCCTTGGCACCCCATCCCTCTTTACTCATGGCCAAAGTAGCTGATCAGGAGGTAAGCTTCACCATGAGGAAATCTGCAGTAACTTACTCTACCTGCAAGTACAAAAAGCAAGCAAGGAGGAAATGTACCTCAGAGAGGAATTTTGGAGACAGGTGCCTCCATAGGCTGCTCCAAGGGTGATGCAGGTTGTGTATCACCCTCTGCTCAGTGTTGTGCAGAAAGGTACAATCTAAATGGATTTTGTGAGTGACCAGGTGAGCTGTAACTGGATTCCTTCTCTCAGTGTGAGTAACTTGTAAGTAAGGAGCTTTACACTGGATAGATCAGCTGCCAAGTAGTGGAAGTGGGGATATTTACATTAAACGATGCAGTGAAGAGGCCATGGCTGTCATTCGTTTACAATCACCCATGTGCAGTGTGTGCTTCTTCTGCAATAGAAACTAATTCAAGAAGAAGACTGAACACATGCATGAAAAATTCATTTCTAGTAACTTATTCCAACTGCAACAAAACCTCTTCCAGTGAACATGGCTACACTGCAGAAAAGACTCACGGTCGGAACTCTCAGAGTCTGGGTGATTTGAATTCATGGGACCTGTGGCTAAAAATGGAAGTAGAGGTGCACCTGCTCAGCCTGGAACCTGGATCTGAAACCCAATGAAGGGGGAGAAACTTAAGGTCCAAGTTCCTAGTAGCAATGTCTACACTGCTATCTCCAGCCCTACAGTGTGAGCCCAAGTCCATTGACCCAGGCTCTGAGACTCACTGCTATAGCAGGTTTTGTTTTGTTTGTTTGCACCCTTACTTGATTTCATATTTTTAAATATACATCCATTTTCACATGCATTCCAGCTATAAGTATTAAAAAAGCTTCCTATGCCATTTTGTACAAGTGTAGCATAGGGAACCCAGAGGAGAAACTGGTTCTTTCAAGAATCATTTGAATGAAATCAGTGTTCTAATGCACACATTTAAAAAAGTTGAAATTATCAGTCTTACTGCACCATTCCAATATATTTTTGTTAATAACTTAAAGAAAAAGTGGTACATTTCTCAAGAAAGAAGTTTTCTGCATTTTATTAATAAAACTGCAATCATCGTGCTGTAGCAATCTTTAAATAATTTTCTTTAAGTTGTTCACTGGAGTAAGTGAAATGTATTTGTTCCTTTTATCATGCTCACATACATACATTTATATGTATTATAAATATATTTGGCATGATGTATTCGTAGATACACATCTCAGCAGAATTCACTTATAGCTGGCTCCAAGACCTCTGCTGGGACATCCAACAACTAAATTATTTCTCTTGGAACTATTAATGAACATAGTCAAACAGGAGTTACAGAACTAAGGAAATATCTATATTCTGCAGGATTAATCAGAACATTTTATCTTCCAATGCTAATATACTTTCTGGATAGCTAATTGGTTTTTTTGAGTCTCACTGCATGGTTGATCTTGGTTAGCTGTGCATTAACAAAGAGTAAAATGCTGACCCCAGCACAGTGAGACACCATTACTTTCAATCAGACCGGGCTGTTTCAAGGGTAAATTACAAATCTATTGAATATTTCTGTTTGTTGTGCCTTTTGGGTAGCTCATGTATTTGACCTAAATGAAACCTCTCTCACTTTTTGTCAGTAAGAGATAAAAACTAAATTGAATTTCTTGTTTGTTTGGTGTTTTCTGATAGACAAACTACCAGCTGCCTCTTTGTTTTCAGAAAACCATTAATTTATTTTCTGGCTTACTCTGGAAAGAAAATAGATATTTGAAAAAGGCTTTCAAATATCACTGTACTACTCAGATATTGTGGGGCAAATGGTATTGTGATTTTGTCTCGATTACACTTTCTTTTGCAGGTCTCAGAGGCTGTCTGTGAAACAGTGGAGACTCAGTGCCTTAAATTAATAATACTGATATTTCAATAAAGACAAACATTTAATTCATTAATAATAATTAATAATAAAATGCACTGAAGTTATTTTTTCCAGTTTTTCCCCCCAAATATTTGAGCAGAATTTCCCAGTGTAGGTTTAAAATACTGAGACCATCATCATTCAACATTTCATGTTACCCTATAGAATACCTATGCTAACAACATGTAAAGACTGCACTGCTTGATGCTCAGAAGTCTGGATATGCCTAAGAGAAGGTTTCACATGCAGCCTTAAATCTTTCCCTTTAGGTGAATGCCTGATCATCACCTTACCATCTTCAATTTCACAATCACATTATTCCTTACTAGAATGCAGTCATTTGTCACAGGGTAACTGAAAGATGTAATTTATTTCTATATTCCTACACATTAATTATGGGCCACTGAGTACAGGAAAATCCTAAATCTGAGCTTTGTCTTCTGACTTTCCAGTCACAGATTTGTCACCCAAACAGAAGCAGCCCTGAGGGGCCTGGCCAATGGGCGGGGCCCTAGACGGCACACTGACAGCAGGGCCCAAACAGTGGGTGTTGGATGCTATGGTTAATTTGGGTATACTTGGTTATGGAACACCAAGATCTCTCCTTTTAGAGTATGGAGGTGCTTAACCACCAGGAAAGAGGAAAGGAGATTTTTTTTTTCCAGTAAAGAGAGAGAGATTCCAAGTCCTCCTACCCCGAGTGTTTTTTTTCCCTCTTTCCATCCCATTAGTCCTGTATGAGCATCTCACAAGTTTCATCCCCACATAGCAGCCTCTTACACCACAGCAGCCTCTTCCAGCAATGGAAAAAGCCATGACTCTGTTAGAGCTGTTTTTCTTCTCTACTTGGGCAAGTAGGGGCTGCTTGAGTTAGTACTGTAACAATGCCAGCGCATAAATTGCTTCTCAGAAGGGAAGGATGCTCCTGTGGTTGGGACACTAACCTGGGAATTGGGAGTTGGAGATGCAACTCCCTTTTCTGCTTCAGACTTCCTTTATGCTCCCTGGACAACTCACTTAGGCTGTGTCTGCACTTACCTGGAAGGTTGACGGCTGCTACACAATTTTTGGTACACCAATTGTGTACCAAAAATCAACTTTGCAGCCGTCGACTTCCATTCGTGTCTTCATGGTAGAAAGTCAATGGGAGCACTCATCCTGTCGACCTTCCTTAATACCATGCTGCTGAAAAGAAGTTCCAGGGTTGACATTCATGCTGGAATGCACCATTCCACGCATGCACCAAATGGCACCCTGGAAGATGGAACATAAGCGTTCGACCTTCTGCAGCAAGTGTAGACCCACCCTTGGCATACCTGTCTCAATTCCCCAGCTAAAAATGAGATCCATACTTCATAACAGTGTTAGGAGGATAAATACATTAAAGATTGTGAGGCACTGAGATGCAAAGGTAACAAGAACTCAACAAAAACTGTGTTCAAACTAATGTTAAAGAGATCTAATACTTGGGTTAAGGAAACAATTTCTGCACATCTGGGCATAATGCTTATACTAGCCACAAGTATAAAGTTTGATTTAAAAGTCATAAAATACACATAGTACATATGACCTGTAGCACATATCAGACTAAAGATAGAAAGCATCCTACACCCACAGCTCATTTAGATCTTCCTGTGCCCATGTCAACCTGCATCAGCTCCCCTGTTTGGGAACAGAGATCACAACCATCATCACCCTTAGCAAGGTGCTCAAAGCCATGACCTCAAAAAGTCTAAACCAACTATTATTAGAAATGTTTTTGTGCTTCACATTTACCTGGGGAAGTGATTTGAACTTACACATTCCTTCCTTTGAATAGTTGCTGATGAAACAATGTATTACTGTGCAAGTGCAAGAAAATCAGAAAGGAAAAGACACTAGAACCAAAAGAGAAACAAACTACTCTGATGTTATTATCCTAGCAAGAAATGGACAAAGGGAAAAATAGTTTTTTTTTAATTAATTCAGTTACGGTCTAAGTTACTATTAGAAGAAAGAGGCAAGTGTGTTAGTTTTAAATAACAATTTTTACTGACCAGTAAATCAATATTTAATCAATATTTTAACACTGCCCTGATTTTTCATTTGGATTTATTCTTTTGAAGCATTGCACTGACATAAACGAAAATGTTTTTGATATGTTTTGAAGCTTTAGGATACCTCTGTTCTTTGGCAGAACCATGTTTTACAGGACTATGATAGTATTACTACACTTGCTTGAAGTGAAATCGAACTGATTTTTAAATCTATTGTAATCCTATGTGCAGATGGTTACTGTTGTGTTTGTGAAAATAGGAGTACAAGGGCACATATTCTGAAAGAGGGGGAGGGGAAACACAGATTTGTTCCACACAAAATTACTGCATAATAGCTTCTGCTCTGCTTGTCTATTTCATGGGAGACATAGGATGCACATGAAAGCTCTACCATTAAGTTAGCTCCATGTTGGTACAGCAGATGAACATATTCAGTAAGAGGCAGAAATGACAAATCCACCGGAGAATTTACTTTGCAATGGAGTCAAATAGGAAAACATGGTCTACAAATCGATTTCTCCAACTTGATGTTTTTAATCACACAGAATAACATCTTAATAGCACATTTACAAAATGTTTATCTTCCTACTGAGCAGACTTGATTTTTAGATTGGATGTTTATTCTACATTTAAATGTAGATTGATCCAGCAAAATTAGGTAGCAAATTATATTGGAAAAGTGACAAAAAGGAATGTTACGTTGAACAGTCTTATCCTCCAAACAGACTTTGGGCAGAATGTTCAGATTTAAGTTGGCAACTAAATCTCGCTTGCATAATTCGCAAAAACCATACCTTGCCCATGAAAACCCTACTTTGGCCCTTTACATTGGAATACATAGTGCCAGAAGGTCAATTATTGTAAATCAGGCCCAAGTCAATAGAGACACACAACTACTTCTGATCTAAACTACTGAGCATCTCCCTTAATACCCAAAAGATGCATCACCAGTAAGAGAGGCACCTGCTTTTGCAGATAATCAAAAATATAATGTTATTTACAAAGCACAAATAACGTGTGTGGAGGTGGTACTTGCTTAATCACAACCTACCCATTGCAAGCTCACTGAGATGTTGAGGGTCAGCCTCAGAGGTGGCACTCATTAACTCTACTGCATGGCAAAACCAGGGCAAAACCATCTCACAGACACATCTCTGCCAACAGTATGCAAGCAAGCACATTAGCTATGGGACAGGGGACGGTTCTGGAGCACAGCTACTTACATCTCCAACCATGCCTATTTTCATACAAATAATGAGCCACCACCTTGCAGAGTGCTATTTCCATTGTTCCCTAGCTGTACATACAGTAAACTTTTCCATATCCGGCAGCCTCGGGACCAGGAGGTTGCCAGATATTCATATATTACAGATAACCAAGAGGATCCCTTCACAATCTGGGGTCTGCACTATAGCAGGGCTCCCTCCCCGAAGCCCTTGGCAGCCTGGCCCCCAGAGCACCACCTCCACCAAGGCAGCCCACTTCATGCTCTCAGCCGCTTAGGCCCCGGCCCATGCTGTCTCCATGTGCTCCGGCCTCCCATCCTGCTGCACTCTCTGCTGGAGATAAGCAGCCCTAAGCAGCTCAGGCCCTGTGCTGTGCTGCCCTGCGAGGTGGTGGGGGACTGGCTCCCCATGCTCTGGCCATCCATCTTGTCCTGCTCTCACATGGGTTCACTCCCCCAGTGGCTCAGGCTCCAGGCTGTGCTGCCACACAGAAAGGGGCCTGGAGCACAGCAGGGGGCGCTCTCCCCTTCCCACCTGCCTCCACCCACTGGCAGTGGTTGCCGAGCAGCCCAGGAGCCTCCTCATCCCAGGCCCAGGGAGGGATGGTGTCTCACCTCCCCACCCGCATCCCAGCGCCTGTCCCTGCTTAGGAAGGGAAAGTGTCATCGCTGGCTCAGGGAGGATGGAATCCCTTTGCCAGCTGTGAGCAACACAGCTCCCCTGGAAGAGGAAACCCAGGAGCTGGGAATAGCGTCTGGTGCCTGTGCCAGTTATTTGGAAGTACCCATTAAGTGAATACCAGTTATAAGAGAGTTTACAGTATAGTGTTCAGGCTGCATAATGTCTGATTTTTGCTGTAATTCTTCATTCTCCACCCTCAGCCACACACGTTTTGTTAGGGAAAGAAAGGGGCTAGATGGCTTCACAGACTATCTCCATCTCTACACTTTTATGGTTTAATGACTAATTCACATTGCTAAGGTGAATAATAATTGGCAAGGCAAGTGACCAGCTGAGAGCCTCTTTATTTGTGTATTGTCTGGTCATTTTGTTACCTCATCTTCTCACCCTCACCCTCCTTCCTTTTCTGTTCTGTCCATCTGTTGTGCAGGCTGTTACAGGTAGATTGAAAGCGGTCTGGGGCAGGGGTCGGCCATGCTCATAATACTCGTTTATACAGTATCTGTGATGTTAGGGCCTGAATCCTTCTTGGGGTACTCATGTGCTACTGTAAATTAAATAAAAGACATTACCATGAATAACAAAGCAGCATATATATGTCTCCTAAGTCTACAATAAACAGTTATAACTGCCCATCCAATTTGCAGACTACCAAGTAGCCATCTCAATTAACTGCAGAGGCAAATTTAAAATGTTAGGCGAGGTGAGTTATGGACCCCAGCAGGCTAAAAAAAGAGGTTTCTCCTGCTCAGTGGCTTCTTTTATGACTACCCACTAGGTACTGAAGTTAAGTCCCAGCTCCCTCACTTTAACCCAGTCATTTGGAGTCCTGCTCCAGGCCAGCATGCCACATTATGATAGTCCCTTGGAGCTTCCTGAACCCACTCAGCATGAGGTTCAGTCCAATCCAGCTGATGTCAAAAGCCAAGAACTAGCAGCCTGTCAAGGCATAAGTAGCAGCATGATGCTCTCGCACAACAGACTATTCACTTATGGGAACTGGAGCTTCATGTCCTTGAGAAGGGTGCAAGGGACACAACAGGAGGGAGAAGGAAGGACCATTCTGAAAAGCGACGGCTGGCCTCAGACAAAGAGGCTTTTGAAAGCCAGGTTGTTTTTTGATTCACGATCCTGAAGGTTATTTTTGCCCTGAATTTATAAACCGTATCTTCCAGCTAGTCTGCAATGATAATTAAACCCATCTTTCTTAGCATTGGGAGAAATTACATATTGTACTTTTCTTTTACCTCCATTCTGCTGGCTAGCAACTTCCCACTGAGAACCAGGAACGAGTTCTATTACAAAAATAGAAAAATTATAATGTAAAAATTATATTTTATAACCAGACTACTACCTGGCTCTAATAACAAATATCATACAAAAGTTTCACAGTACCCTAATCTAAGAAGACATAAATAGAGCTATCCGTGTAGTGTGTCAATTTGTGGCCCTTCTGGAAACAATGGCAAAATTCCCACTGAATATGATTAAGTGATTAAGTGATCACAAGGCACATGTCTTCTAACTCCCATATCAGATAACCTTTGAACTCTAAAATTCTCCTCTTTTTTTACCTAGCACGCTCCTAGTTAACACAGTCTTGGTATGGTTCACATACCTAAAACTGCAGATCATGAAAGACATTCTTATCCACATAGTTAAATCACTGGTTTGTGCAAAGGATTTTAAACATAAAATAATTTTGGAGAATGAGGCCAAAGCATCTCAATCTTCTGAAGTTCTCATCACATTAGGTTAATTCACTACACCTTGATTTTATTCTCCAGCATTGTTACAAGATGCATCATTAACAGAAATTGCAGTGTGTTATATTGATACATTGGGATTGGTTTGCAAATATCATTTTGACATGTCTTTTTAGATATACATGAAAAACACACACTTTTTTTCAGACGTTGGAATGTTCATTACACCATTCAGAAAACAGGGTCTAGTGTGACAATCTGCTGAAAAGTGCCTCTGTGATTATAACGAGAAATCAGTCACTTATTTTGCTGGATTGTTCAAAAGACTGACAGACAAGCTCCGTATGAATCTGAGAAGCCTGCACCTGGTCAGGAAACTGCAAGATATGACAACAGTCTCTCTGTTGCTAATAATTATGCATCTAGTTTAATCACCAACCTCATGCTTAACAAAATGGAAGCATAAAACTGCGTAAATGATGAAGCTATAGGTATTTAAATCATGGAGCATTTTTCATTCAATTAGTATGGTGATGAGTTGCTCCATTTGTTTGAAATTCGAGCTGCTGCTGACAGTACTTAAAATTAAGGTTAGAAATTACAGCAGGATAATTTGACTAGTGACATGCGACATAAAATGTATCATTTTATTACCAACTGAATATAGATTTTGATGGCGCAAATCATAACTGAAAAACCCTAAAATATTAATCAGATTAAAATGTTGGTTGTTTCCTACACAGAAGAGTCATTTTTCATTCCAGTCTTGATTGATGGACAGTGCACGAATAAAAGTCATATCTTATCCACTTATGAAGTTGTGCTGGGCCAATTAAAACCTTTTACATTACTCATTAGACAGGTTTAAGAACAATATTAGTGTGAGGGTGAATGGGTATCTCCAGGAATAAGCTAAACCTAATGGCATATTTTGTTTGTAGTAAGGGTGTGTTGGGATTTTTAAATTTGATTTTAATGAGTCAGTGTGTCACACTGAAGTTTTTTATGAGAGTAAGATGCTTTTTAAAGTTTTCTGACACTGGAATTTAAACCTGAGGATCTAATTTCAACCCATAAATGAAAATTTGAATCACTCTGCAAATAGTTAGAGAAACACCAAGAAGAAGGTTAAGGTTATCTTTAAGCCTGTAAGGAAACAATAACAATGCTGCAGAAATTACTAGAAGCCTAGCGGGGAAAGAGAGTGGGTAGTTGGTTGAGATTAGCGACACGGGCATGCCTAGTGGGTGGTATTAACTGTCACAGGATGTTGAAGACAGAGGAGTGGGTAGAGCTGTGAACTGTTAGAGGAGCTAGATTTGCTTGTATCTGGAAATTTCATGAGGATGAACATTGGGTAATATGTACCAGAGGGGTAGCAGAGTTAGTCTGTATCTTCAAAAACAACAAGAAGTCCTGTGGCACCTTGTAGACCAACAGATATTTTGGAGCATAAGCTTTCGTGGGCAAAGACCCACTTGGTCAAATGCAGGAGTGGGTGGTTCCAGAGGAGGGTTTAAAGAGGGAGTCTCAGTCAAGGGAAGGGCCAGAGTTGACAAGGTCTGTTCAGTCACGGAGGATGTGGCCCACAGACCTTGCCAACTCTGGCCCTCCCCTCGACTGAGACTCCCTCTTTAAACCCTCCCCTAGAACCCCCCACTCATGCATCTGACGAAGCAGGTATTTGCCTATGCAAGCTTATGCTCCAAAATATCTGTTAGTCTACAAGTTGCTGCCAGACTTCTTGTTATTGGGTAATATGGTCTGTTTAAAGCTAGCCAGTGCCTACCCTGGAAAAAGCAGTGCATCAGAACATCTGGCAATTAACAGAATGTTAAAAACTCAGGGCCTATCTGCACTAGGATAAAAGGGGCATTTCTGCATTTACCTTGACCTGCTAATACATGTTAAAATAAGGTTTTATATGAGGGTGTTGAACTCTATTAGTTACAATGTAATCAGTAACTTTTTGAAATACACCTTATGGCAAGAGTGTAATAGGGCTGTATCAAATTATGAACTCCATTTTGTATGTCCTGAAGACACCTGAACTTGCCTGAGGTCAGCCTATTGAATTGCATGCCAGACAGCTGCCCTCCTAAGGAAAGGGCAACAACATAACAGCCCTTCAACGGGGTGTCACAGTGAGTACTCTGGAGTCACAGACTTTGAATGTCAAGTACCACCTCACTCCTACAAAACTGTGGACTTCCACACAGATGAGGCATGCATGGCAGTGGGAGGGGACAGGAGTTTCCCAGTGGCAAACACGGGGAAAGACAGAGAGACAGAGGCCTTTGAAGAGCAGAGCTTTGTTCTGAGCAGTTGGACTGCCTGCTACCAAATATAAGAAATCCCGTGAGCAGAGAAGGGGAGGGTTGGGGAGAGGGGACAAGCTGGATTCTGTCCATCCTACAACATGACCAACCTCAGATGCACAGGAAGGGTGAGCTCTGACAAGGGCAGTGGGGTATATTTTTAGGATTTCTTTGTTTTCTAGCAACCACAAATTGAGCTTTTTAAGAGTAAAATGACTGCTGTTAAGAAATTCTTTTGCTAAGCCTGTGTTCCTTGCTTTCCACAATGGTATCCCTAAAGAGGTTAAACACAGAGCCCAGAATGCTCACAGCCTTGATGGACACCTAGAGGGAATACGTATAGATCACTGGGGCTATGTCTACACGTGAAGCCAACATCGAAATAGGCTATTTTGATGAATAACGTCTACACGTCCTCCAGGGCTGGCAACGTCGATGTTCAACTTCGACGTTGCGCGGCACCACATCGAAATAGGGGCTGCGAGGGTACGTCTACACGCCAAAGTAGCACACATCGAAATAAGGGTGCCAGGCACAGCTGCAGACAGGGTCACAAGGCGGACTCAACAGCAAGTCGCTCCCTTAAAGGGCCCCTCCCAGACACAGTTGCACTAAACAACACAAGATCCACAGAGCCGACAACTGGTTGCAGACCCTGTGCATGCAGCATGGATCCCCAGCTGCAGCAGCAGCAGCCAGAAGCCCTGGGCTAAGGGCTGCTGCCCACGGTGACCACAGAGCCCCGCAGGGGCTGAAGAGAGAGCATCTCTCAACCCCCCAGCTGATGGCCGCCATGGAGGACCCGGCAATTTCGACGTTGCAGGACGCGGATTGTCTACACGGTCCCTACTTCGACGTTGAACGTCGAAGTAGGGCGCTATTCCGATCCCCTCATGAGGTTAGCGACTTCGACGTCTCGCCGCCTAACGTCGAAGTTAACTTCGAAATAGCGCCCGACGCGTGTAGCTGCGACGGGCGCTATTTTGAAGTTAGTGCCACTACTTCGAAGTAGCGTGCACGTGTAGACACAGCTTGGGTGTGCTCAAGATATCTTGGACATTGTTTTTGAGGTCTAAGGGGACTGGGGAGCACAATCCCTCATCCCCAGGATTGGGTTGTCAGACAATATGTCTTAGAGACCCAGAACCAGAAACAGGGAAAAGACCTAGATCCAGTAGACAGGGAAGCTACGTGGGGTGTAGCGATTGGGCCAACTCACAACAGACTAGTTAAGTACTGAAAACTATGTTGTAAAGCAACTCTTACCTCAGTGTGGACAGGTCCACAGTTGTTCATCCGAGATCCAAGCCAGGTTTAACCACAACCTGCTGATATGACAGTCACGCATTCTGCTATGGTACATTTTGTATGTGTAGACAAATCTTTTTACATATATGAGGAATAAATATGCTTTCCCAGTGAATTATACAGTAGGGCCGTGTCTACATGGGCAGCTTCTGTTGACAAAACTGGACTTTGTTGACAAAACTCACTGGGAGTCTGTATGGTTTAAGCGCTCTGTCGAGAGTTTGTCGACAAAACTTAGCTGTTCAGCTGGCAGTGTTATACCTCTCCCTGATCAGGTATAACAACTCTGTTAAAAGTGTTTTGTCAACAGAGTGCCCATGTAGACACTTCTGTCAACAGAGAGGGCTTCTGGTTCCCTGGGAAGCCCTGTTTGCAGAGCTTCCAATCAGTCATTCTGCTGAGAGAGGGCAGGACAGTCCCACTGCTCTCTGTTGACAAAGCAGCTTGCTCTTTTGATCTGCTTTTGTGAATAGACATGATCTGTCGACAGAGGTACAGCCAAGGTTTCTCTGTCATCAGAGGTCTCTGTCAACAGATCATCATCATCATCAATAACCGTGGGCTCAGCACCTGTTGGTGTCTGATGCCTTTCTCACTATTCCTTTCCATCTTCCCCTGTCCAGTGCAGAGTGGCTTAGTTTCTGTAGACTAGCTCTGCACCAATCTACTATATCATCTACCCATTTTCTGTGTAGTTTGCCTCTCCTATTCAAACCGTCCATTATGCTAAATACCAGGGTCTTGATTTTTCATCTTCGTTCATTCTGTAAATATGCCCAAATAGTTGTAGCTTCCCTTTTATAACCTTCTGCAGCAGGTTCTCTTTTGGCTTTATCTTTCTATATAATTCCTCACTGGTGATCTTCTGTATCCATCCTATTCTCAGAATCTTTCTATAACAATTCCTTTTGAATGCCAATATTCTTTTTTTGGAATCTTTCATTATCACCCATGTCTCACATCCGTACACCATGCTGCTGAATACACACTTTTTCAAGACGCTCAGCTTCGTTCCTAAGCTAATTGCTTTGCTTTTCCAGATCTTATCCATCGCCTCCAAACTCGTTCTTGCTTTCACTATTCTAGTTGCTATTTCTTTCTTACAGTCTAGATCATGTTATGTTGCTCCCCAGATATGTGAGCTTCTCTATATTTTCTAGTTCAATACCATCGACAATGATCTTCCTGCCTATTTCCTCATCTCCAAATATCATTGTTTTTGTTTTATCGATGTTTATAATCACTCCTTACCGCTTCCCTTCTTCGCTTAGCACCTGCACCATTTTCGCTAGCTTCTCCTCATCTTCCTCAATGATAACGATATCATCCACAAACCTCAAGTTGTTAATTCTTTTCCTGTGCACAGATATCCCTTTTACCTCTTCCTTCATCTTGTCCATCGCTCTCTCCAGGTGTGTGATGAAGATGCTTGGCAATACTGGATCTCCTTGTCTCGTACCTCTACTCGTCTTAAATCAACTTCCCAACTCCCTGCATGTTCTCATCGCTGCCTCCACATTGTCATGGATATCCTTCACAACCGTATCAGTCTGCTATCCACTCTGTACAATTCCAACACCACCCAAGTCACTTTCTTATCTATACTGTCAAATGCCTTTTGAAAATCGACGAAGCAAGTGTATACGTTCTTGTTCTTTCGTCAAGCTTTCTCCGCTATCAATCTTAATGTCAATATCTGCTGTACAGTACTTCTATCTTTTCTGAATCCCGCTTGCTCATCTGCAATATGTTCTTCTAGCTGCAGTCTTAGTCTCTCCGTCGGTATCATCATCAGCACCTTGCCTAGATCACTCATTAAGGCAATCGTTCTGTAGTTCTTGCACTTCAATGTACTTCTTTCTTGTGTATTGTCACTAGCATGGATCTTGTCCCGTTCTTAGGTGCCTTCCCTTTTTCCATGCTATATTACATAGTCAGTGCATTTCCTGAATCATGCTTTCTCCACCATATTTGATCATGTCTCCCGTGATCTTATCATTTCCAGGGCTCTTGCTGCTCTTTAGTCATTGCATTGCTTTTTCTACTTCCTCCTTCGAAATATCAGCCTCACTCTCAATGCTCAGTGGAAATATCTCTGTTTTTCAACCAGTCTCTCTGAGATACTTGGGTCCAACTGTGCTTTGTATAGATCGGTGCACTATCTTGTCCACCACTGCACAATCTTCTCCCTGTTCATGAACTCGTCTTCATTCTCATCTTTGATCACCATCTGCTTCAGTTGCCATTTCTTATTAATATTCCTAATCGTCTTATACACCTGCCTGGTTTTACATTTGCCGTAATACCTCTCTGTATCTTCACACTACTGCTCTAATCATTTCTCTTTATCTTTCCTGGCTGCTTTCCTTTACCTCATTGCAATTCACCCTATATTGCTGCTCTGACATCTCGGAAACATCTCTTCTGATTTTCAACTCTCTCTTCTCTTGAACCAACTTCAGTGTCTCCTGAGTAGTCCACTTCATATTGATCTTCTCTTCTTCTGGAACAGTTTGCTCAATTGCTTCTTCTATCGCCGTGGCTATCCCTTCAACTCTCTTATCTAGGTCTTTCTCTGAGACGATATTCTTAATGTTCTCTTTGAGCACTGCTCCGTATGCATTCCCTGTTTCTTCCTCACCTAGTGTCACCACTTCTTTTCTTTTTTTAAACTGTGTCTTCTACTTTCTTTTGAGTTTTATCTTGATGTTTGCGATCACTAGACTGTGGTCCGAATATATATCCTCTCCTTGGAAAGTTCGGCACTGCTGTACTGATGTTACCCATCTTCTTCTTACCAAAATCATATCTATCATGTTCTTGGACTTCCCACCATTGGATCGCCATGTCCACTTCCTACAGTCCTTTTGTTGGAATCTCATGTTGCAGATCACCATCTCGTGCTCTGTAGCAAACTCTAGTAGTTTCTCACCTCTTTCATTTCTTTCTTCATATCCAAACCTTCCTCTGAATCTCTCCCAACCTTCATTATCTGTTCCAACCTTCACATTCCAATCTCCTCCTATAATCAACACATTTTTCTTCAGTATCTCCTCCACCGTCTTTGTCAAGTCTTTATAGAATAGCCCAATCTCTTCGTCCATACTGTCTGACAAGGCCACATACACCTGAATGACTGAGAAGTTGAACAGTTTTCTTCGAATCTTGCTACCATCATTCTTGCACTCACCGGTTTGTATCCTAATAATGCTCCTCTAACTGTTTTGCTAAGACGGAATCCAACTCCTGCTTCATGTTTTGTTTCGTTTCCTGACCAAATGACTTCGCAACTGCACATCTCTCCCGATGCTGTCCAGCACATCTCTGCCAGTCCAAATATATTGCATCGGTATCTCTCCATCTCTTTGTGAAGCAGCTCTAATTTTCCAGTTGCCCACAGTGTTCGGATGTTCCAGTTGATAGCCTATGTGTTAGGTGTAATTTTCCTTCACTAGTCAACTTATCGACTCAACCCCGATTGTTCCATTGGTGTCGTGCACTTTGTTTATCCAGGCAACGTCCAAGCCGGCATCTTTTATCATTTAGTCGTTCTGGCATCAGATTTAATTTGTACTGTTGTTTGACAATCAATGCATCAACACTCATCTGACCAACCCTCCTTCATCCAGGCTTGGGACGGGTATGGAGCTCATAGAGGTTTCATGGCAGAGTTTCTGTCAACAGAGGCTGCCCATGTGGATGTGGCCTATATGTTTTGTAGTTCATTTCATAAAACCTTTGTGAGTTTTGGGGAGAACTTTTCAATATTTTTTCAGATGGGGGAATCACAGAAGCCATAATACTTGATCACACATTTACAAGTGAGAATATAATTACAATTAAGAGATGGGCTTTCACAGCTTGCTACAGTACCTTAATGACAAATTACTGGTTTGGCAGGAAAGGAGGGTAGTTGGTTGGTATTTTGTTTAGGCTTTGTTTCCTTTCCCCAGTGAGACTGCTTTTATGTTTTTGAACTTTTATTTGGAAGTTTTCATGAAATGGACAAAAAACTAATCAGTCACTTTTAAAGGTCTATTAATCCTGTTTAATTATATCATGGTGTGTAACATTTCAGTACTGGGGCCTTCTAATCATTCATTTCTTACAATCTCTTGAATTTTAATAACAATGTGGGCTTTTCCATGATACGCATAAAGAACAGAAAAGACAAATTATATCAGGACGTCTTACACTTCCCACAACAAATTGGTATCTTAGAAAAGCAACTAAAAAGAATTTCAATTAATTAAACAATCACTCGCTACAGAGTTATTCTGTTTATTATCTGGCCAGGGCTGATAAAGAATGAAGACAACAGAGCTGCGTGATGTACGTGTGAGCAATGTCATAGGCAGCACTGCTCTTGATTATGTTGTTTTCAAATTATTTAGATAAACCTTCTTTCAAAAAATGCAAAGAGGGTTTATTGGGAATTTAAATAAGAAAAAAATCGAGGGTTGGTAACAAGATGAAAATGCATTGGAAGGATTCTTTAAATCTTGCACTGCTCTTCCCAAAAAAGCATAATATAGGCGTAATCTTCACAAAGGAGCATTTTCCTCATTTAAGATGTTTAAATAGGTTCCTTTCCCACAGAGTACAACCTAAAATGAATGGATCAGAGTTTTCTTTTCTAAAAGTCCGATTATTTACACTACTAATGTTAATTGTATTACGTCTTTAATTACACGCCTTCCCATGTGCAGGCATATGTAAGGCACTATATATATTTGTGATGCTTTATAAATAAATAAATCAGCAGTGACAGTAGCATGCTGCAACTTTTCAAATATGAATGCTAATTATTATTCTCTTTACTTCTCTACTGTTACAATTTTATGGCCATGTTTTTTTCTCTTTCAACCTTACAAAGTGTTATTTTGTTCCTTCTTTGGACTACTGTCTGTGACTGCTTGTAGATGCTATTTTATGATCATATATGCTTTGGCATCCTGGTGGCTGACTCTCCATTCTTTTACATTGATATTATCCCAATGTAACTGTACTAAAATCAATAGAGTCACACTGACATAAAAGAATGGAGAACCTGGTCTTATATTTCTCATGGGCTATGTCTACACTAGCATTCCTTTTGTGAGAGAGGTATGCAAATGAAGGAAATAAAAAATGCAAATGAGACACATATTTACATATATGGCACCATATTTGCATATTCTTCTTTAGAAAAAGCTTCTTTCAAAAGATGAAAAGTGGTGTACGTGCGGCTCTTTCGAATGTAAGCCCCATCTTTAAAAGAACCCTTCTCCCTAAAAAAAAAAAAAAATAGGAAGAAGAGTTCTTTCAAAGATGGGGGTTTACTTTCGAAAGAGCCTCATCTACACTGCTTTTCTTCTTCTGGAAAAAGCTTTTTCTAAAGAAGAATATGCAAATAAGGTGCCAGATATGTAAATCTTTGCCTTATTTGCATTTTCAACTTCCTTCATTTGCATGCCTCTTTCAAAAGAGGAATGCTAGTGTAGACGCAGCCATATAGTGGCAAATGTGACATCAAAGTTACTATCTAGTAAAGCTGTCAGAACACTTAAAAATCAGCATGGCTGTATTTATATTGCTTCCTTTTTGTGCACCAGCATAAAACTGAATTCAGATGGCTTGTGAAGTTCTTGCTATTGAGCAAACTGTACACCAAACAAAGGTGGTAAAAAGACATTAGATTTCCATCACAACTCACATGTGGTCCATTATACATGTCCTGACCAAGATTCTCCTTCATCTATCATATCACTCTGGGCTAGATATGCAATTATCTCCCATTCACATTCCAATATCTGCCTGATCCATTATAGTCCAAAGGTCAGAAATGAACTTTTTCAACATTTACCTTGAACACATGACCACAAATACTGGCAAAGCCATGCACATCCTTACAAGATGATCTTGAAGTTAACCTAGATATAGTCTAGTAGGGCGTTTGAAAGTGCTGGGATTGTACAACAGAACATACTATGGTATGACTTATCTTGCCTCAGCATGGGGGCATGGAACAGAAGACACCTTGAGGCCCCTTCTGCCATTTCTATGACACACATTCTTTCAGTGGGCAACTCTTGATGGGTTTCTTGCACAAGTAAAGGACCTTATTAGAATAAATGGGTAAGGGTGCTAGAACATTTGCACACTAGCATTCTGGCAATGCTGCTCTAAATTCTATTTACTGCCTATTTGGGTGGCATTATGAACTAACATATGCAAAGTGCTTTGAGAACTTCAAACAAAAGGTTCTACATAAGGCAAGTGCAAACTATTATTATGTTTAAAGTTGGGGTGAGCTTGTCTTTGACATGCACAAATGCTTCATATAAGTGTGCTGCATAGATAAAATGCAGCCATAATTTCTAAAGTGTTTTAGAAGCTTAAAAAGCTATGCTTTTCCTTTTGAAATTGAGCTGAAATATTCTCTTGATTGTTTCATCTTGCAGTTCAAAGAAATTAGGTACATTCAGATTTTAGATAATTAGTTGTGTGGTATATTGTAACTGCCTCCAAAGAGATAGTAGATTTGCTGCCTGCATGTTTAATGGATTACTGTTTTGTCACATTACTAACCGCAGGCATGTTTGAAGATCATTAAATTAATGTTTAATGAAATGAACTAGCAAACCGCTATGATGCAACATACTTCAACTGGCAAGCATTTTACAGGGATGTTACACAAAATTGAAAAAAGGATAAGTTACCCTACAATTATATACAATTACTAAGAAGGGTACAGAGGAAAAGCAGGGCAATTTTTCTCATACAGGCTGACAGAAACTGGGGCTAGAAAATGTAGACATAGTGAATGCTTATTATTTGAATCCAACTTTAAAATATTGGTTCTCTGAAAATGAAGCCATGGAGAGCTCATCCAAAAGTTACTTTCCCTTTATGTCTCAAAGTGCAAAATTTCATAAGAAGTGTTATCTGAAGTAATCTGTAATGTTTTGTATGCTAATAGACACTGCTACACAAAACCAAAAAAGAAGTGCTAGAGACATGGCTATACCTATAGATATGTACTTCCTCAATCTAAAACCAGGGCCGCCATTGTGCTAGGTATTGTACAAACATATGGCAAGGGAATCCCAGTCCCAACGTGTTTAGAATGTAAATAGACTAGAATTATTTCTGTTTTATAGATATGGGCAACTAAGCCACAGCATGATAAAAGGACTTCCACACTGAAAATAAGCCAAAAGCGACGAGTCTTAGAGCCCAGGTCAACAGAGTCAGGCCCATGGGACTCAAGATAGCAATGCTGATGTTACCATTGGGCCTAAAGTCTGAGACCCTTCCCACCATTCTAGGTTTCAGAGCCCAGCCCCAAACATTTACATGGTTATTTTTAGCCCAGTAACCTGTAAACCTGAGTCAGCTGACTCAGGTTATGGGACTCACTGACATTGGGTGATTGGCTTGTTCGCTGTAGGGTAAGTTATGCTGAAAGTGACTTGCCCAGACTCACAATGGAAATCTGTGACAGAGCCAGGACTTGAATCCAGATGTCCTGATTTCAAGGTTAGTGCCTTAACTGCAAGGTCATCTTACCTCTGAAAAGAAGGGAAGCCACTACACAGGGGCCGCGTCTGCACGTGCACACTACTTCGAAGTAGTGGCGCCAACTTCGAAATAGCGCCCGTCACGGCTACACGTGTCGGGCGCTATTTCGAAGTTGAAATCGATGATAGGCGGTGAGATTTCGAAGTCGCTAACCCCATGAGGGGATGGGAATAGCGCCCTACTTCGAAGTTGAACGTCGAAGTAGGGCACGTGTAGACGATCTGTGTCCCGCAACATCGAAATAGCGGGGTCTGCCATAGCAGCCATCAGCTAAGGGGTTGAAAGACGCTCTCTCTCCAACCCCTGCGGGGCTCTATAGTCACCATGTGCAGCAGCCCTTAGCCCAGGGTTTCTGGCTGCTGCTGTGGCAGCTGGGGATCCATGCTGCATGCACAGGGTCTGCAACCAGTTGTCGGCTCTGTGGAGCTTGTGTTGTTTTGTGCAAGTGTGTCTGGGAGGGGCCCTTTAAGGGAGCAGCTTGCTGTTGAGTCCGCCCCGGGACCCTGTCTGCAGCTGTTCCTGGCACCCTTATTTCGATGTGTGCTACTTTGGCATGTAGACGTTCCCTCGCAGCACCTATTTCCATGTGGTGCTGCCCAACGTCGAAGTTGAACGTCGACGTTGCCAGCCCTGGAGGACGTGTAGACGTTATTCATCGAAATAGACTATTTTGATGTCTCTTCATCGAAATAAGCTATTTCGATGTAGCGTGCACGTGTAGACGTAGCCAGGGAGACGTAGCGTCCTGCCCCAAGTTTAGCACTCATGTAGCAAGGCACGTCAGAACATGCTTGACTTTAAGATGACTTGCTGAATTGGGCAGACTGCTCAGCATCTTGAGGGATCAAAGCCCATAACTACTATCTAGAAGTAACTGAAGGCTATAGAGGAAGCAGGAGAGCTATAAACAGGGTAAATGGGATTTAAAAAAAATAGAATATCATGAAATCATTCTAGAATGCCACCAGAAAAGTCCTATCTTGACCAGGGCTTTGAAGCAACCCATCCTAACTTTTATATAAGCCTTTAGCAATGTGTGGAATTGGCTTTAAAAGCTTAAACCAATAACCTAGTTTAACCTCCTAAATCCATAACAAGTGGACTTTAAAAAAAAAAACAGGCCTTATCTTCAAAACAACTGTGAACCCACTGTTTGCACTGACTTTAACAACCTGTGGGAGATCAAACCACTATTATTTATGGGGGTAAATGTTCTGTTGTGAGAGCCTCACTGTAAGAGGGTGAGAGGGAGGCCAGGCAGGGCAGGGGTTAAACAGGGCCTGTTGGCCCAATCAGCCCCACCCTGATTCACTTGCAGCCAATGTCAGGCCTGGAGGGGTATAAAGGGAGGGAATCCAGCCCAGTTTGGGGCTGACTAGCCAAGGGCAGGAGCAGGCTGTGAGGCAGCAGGGCCCGAGTCAGAGGTGCCACCTGGTTGGCTGCCAGAGGGCATGGCCTCAGGACCCTCCCCCAGGCACAAAGCGGGGAAACCCCTCCCAGGGAACCCCTCTCCTGCCGGAGGGGAAACTAGGTTCTCAGGGCCATGCCCCAAACTTATCCAACAGACTCTCAGGTGGGGCTGAAGACCCAGGCCCTGGCAAGGGGGCCTAGCCACTAGGCCACCCTGTCACCAGTGGGAACTGCTCACACTCACTTTAAGCAGTCCCAGTCTGGAAATGTTGACCTTAGTGAGTACTGTGTAGACAGACATAATCAGTACAGCTAAAGTGGGTGTGTATCTCAATATGCAGTCTCAGTTCTTCAACTCAAGAAGTTTCCATTAGCTGGGGAACACAAGTTCATGACACAGAGCTCTGTTTCTGGTGTAAGACATTTGTGGAGAAAACATTGAAAGGCTATGGCTTAGCTTATTTAATACTGAATTGGTTGTACCATAGATTGCATAACTGAGAGAAAAGCCTAGTGGTAGCAGGATATGAACCAGATGATCCAATCGGGTTTTTTTTCCATTCCTAATTTCTATGAGAAAATTCCTAGTTTATCCCTGGTGCAAATACATCTTCTTTAGAGACTGAGAATGGAGAGAGAGCACCTTTATTACCTCATGTGTTTTATCTTGTTACTTCAGGGGGTGGGGGCACGAAGTCCACAAAGAAAGTGCTACACTCTTGACAAATAGGTTGACCTAAGAGAGATTTCAACAATAGACACAGAATGGTAGAATTTTAACATCTTTGTCCACATTCACATGGTCTATTTTACATGGTCTTTTTTTGCTTTGTTTGGCATCTAGGTTTGGCACATGTAAAACTATTCATATGCACAAAAACACCTAAGTCTACTGATATGAAATAGTAATTGTGAATGTTAGGCCCTAATTTGATTCAGTTGCCAAATAGCTCTTGCTATGGCAGAATATTACCAAGAAAACGTTAGGCAAAATTTCCTCTAGCTTTCTTTCTTACAAACGTATCTTCTCAATGCCACATCCCATAGTCCCTGCTCAGGAAAAGCTCTCATTGAAATCAAGGAATCTTGCTTAAAAACTGCAAGATTCAGCCCAATAATAATAAAAACTATACTACTACCACCACATTTATAGCTCTTTTCATCTTCAAGTTGTTTTAGAAAACAATTCTAGGGCCAGGCTCCTCAAAGACTTTTAGATAACTAACTTTCTCTGAAATTAATGGGATGAATTTAGGCACCTAAATAACTTTGACAATCTGGGCCTAGTTAGGTAAACCAGTACACTCTCCCTGCCATGCTTGACTTCGGGACCACAGAATAATTGAAAACTAACATCAGTGGCTAGGAATTCTGTATTCCTTACATATTTCCAATATGGAAGGGCTAATAAAGACAGAGACCTATCAAGTTTTTCAACTGTCGACTGTGGGCAATTACAATATGATCATAACACAACCAAAAGGGATAGTTAGCAGAGCACTCCTTGCCCCAGATTCCAAATACCAAACATAAACACCAACTAATTAACTTTAAATCAACTCTGGTTTTAATAGACGCTTTTATAGAATGGATGGCTCCAAAATTTGAGACAAACTTGGTTACCATTCAGCTCTCAGTGAATTAACTTATTGCCAGTAAACACTACCAAAAATCAGAACCTAACTTTCATTTAAAATGTACACTGGTAACAATAACAACATAATTTAGCTAAATATTTCCCCCACTACGTAAAGTATTTTAAAAATATGCATTTTTGTTTTAGGGTCTGCTTTTATGCCCAGATTGATGTATTGTATAAAAATGATCATGCATGGCCATAAACTGGTGCTGTACCAGCACAAAACTGGATTTTTTAAAAAAAAATAGTCTATGAGCACTTCTGAGTCCAATGAAAAATATGGATTAAATGGCCCTTTTATATGTTTGAAACTTAGTCAGATATACAGCGAGCATGTTAAGAAAAAAGTGATTATTGTCAGATTTTTAAATTGAGGTTGGCTGCATTTCTGAATGCAAAGAGAAGGGGGATGTGCTCCATTAAGGCACTCAGAAAGTTGGAATTGTCTGAAGTATCCCCCTTTTTAAGGGTCATTGGTTATTACAGTGGTTTGCACTGCTGAAACAGAGCTGCTTGTAAAGAGACATGGCATTAGTTACTTAAAGAACTTCACACTTAAAGAGGCTCTTCCCTCAACAGGCTCTTTGAGGTTCATAACTCTTTATGTGAGCAAGGAGACACTTTCAAGATATGGGGGGCAGATTCTGGTGGCCACTTGTGCATTATTTAGAATTATATCCCATCCTGTTTTGGCGTGGGAGGGGGAAAATAGCTCTGATTTCTTCTACCCATTAACACTGGTTCATGTGAACCATTTCAGCAACTGCGGATACAACATTTGATTTCCCCATGAAGCTCCTCAACATTGGCGCATAAATAATGATGAGTAATCACATCTGACTGTACCGAGCTACCTACAAGCTTTTCCCTGCTGCACAATGGAAATCTGTGAGGGGGAGAGTTTCACTTTTGACAGGCTGATGTTTCTGAGTTGCACTGCACATTAAAGAAGTCACTTAAGGTTTATGAAGCAATGATGAGACAGCCGGTGAGAAGCAAATCTCCGAGGAACTGACATTTCAGGCCCCGCAGACTATTAATGAAGGGCCATTCGAACCAAATCACTATAGAAATGAGGCAGGGCACATATTCTGTCCAAACCCACATATTAATTCAATGGCAGCCTTCAATTTAATATTTTATCGGTGCAAATTGGCTACAGAAAATGGGTCACATTTCCTCAGTCTTGATCTTCAAAAGCCTGTCCTTTGTCTTTTTTGTCACAGGGCTCCAAGAACAGAGTCGGTATGGCTTCTGTACTGTGACAAGATTTTTTAATCTGACAAATTGTGGTGAGATTTCGAAGTCGCTAACCCCATGAGGGGATGGGAATAGCGCCCTACTTCAAAGTCTACACGAGCCCCAAACTTCGAAATGGCCACGAAAATGGCCATTTCGCAGTTTACTAATGAAGCGCTGAAATGCATATTCACCGCTTCATTAGCATGCGGGCGGCCGCGGCACTTCGAAATTGACACACCTTGCCACCGCGCGGCGCGTCCAGATGGGGCTCCTTTTCGAAAGGACCCCACCTACTTCGAAGACCCCTTATTCCCATCAGCTCATGGGAATAAGGGGACTTCGAAGTAGGAGGGGTCCTTTCGAAAAGGAGTCCCGTCGGGACGAGACGCGTGGCAGCGAGGCGCGTCAATTTCGAAGTGCCACGGCCGCCGGCATGCTAATGAAGCACTGAATATGCATTTCAGCGTTTCATTAGTAAACTTCAAAATGGCCATTTGTGCGGCCATTTTGAAGTTTGGGGCTTGTGTAGACGTAGCCTTGGGTTGGTATAATTATTACAGCCATTTGTGCTGAGATTGCATGGTGATATTACTTTTACAGTACACTAGTGCATAAAATCTCCAACAAGACTGGGATCCCCAAAGTGCTAAGCACTATGCCTACATATAACTGGGGCCCCAAAATACTTACAGCTTCTGAGGATCAATTTTCAACAGTGTCTATGAGATTTAGGATTACATACAAGATTTGACCTCCTAAATTCTCTGACAATCTCTCCTTAAATTGATTAGATTGGGAAAGGAAGAGAGAATGGAAGAAAGTCCATTTTACAAATGGAAAACTGAGGCATGGGGTGATTAAGAGTTCTGAGAAAGTTCACAGGAAGTCTGTGGCATAGCTTGGCTGGGAATTCATCACAGAACTTCAGTCACACTTCATAAGGTCATCCTTCCTCTTATGGATATTACACATAGCTCCGAGTTCAGTTTATGCGATGTTGTGCAAGAGGAATTATTTTGAAAAATATAGATATGGCCTCTTGCCTCAGAGAATTTAGTTAGATGATTTTCTTGCACATTCTTTATCTATTTTAGTACTTTATTTTGGTTTTATGAGTACTGCTACAGGTGTGATGAGCTGTCCCCATTTATGTGATGTTCTTTTTCGTGCGTGCTTATTGATATTTTAAAACCCTTCAGTTCCTATGAGTAATTCAACCATTGCTTTCTTTTGCTTTGTCAACAATGAATAGTAATAGCCATTGTGCTGGTCAGTCATCCAGCTTCATTAAATCTTTCTGGAGTTGCTCATAATTGTTGCTAATAGACCTAACATAATTTGTAGATAATACAAAATGAGTCATCGCACTGATCACCCTATCCCCAGACTATTAATATATTTAACACCATCCTTAATAAAGATCTGTGGAACTTAACTACTGCTCACCTTTTGCAAAACTAAACATTTATTATTGTTAGGCTTTGATTGTTGCTTAGTCAGTTTCTAATTTATGAACATACTTTACTTCACATCTTGTGACTATTTAAACCCTGATTTGCATTTGAGTTCCTGCAGGCAAAAACTCATATACAATCCTCTCCAATCAGAAATGTTGGAATCTGTGAATCTTTCTAAAATAGACCTACTCCCCTTCCTCTATGACCTACTCTGGCCTCTCTATATGGATTATATCCACATATTTGAGCATTCCACTGCTTTTGGTAAATCCATCCGTTTCCGAACTGCCTAATTATAGCGAGGTATTCCTCCATTGCCATGCATTCTAGTTGAATTGTTTTAGCATTTAATTTTGAGTTTAAGATTCTCATATTAATATATAGGCATTCATTTTTGGCTGTGTATTTATTTTTATTTAATTACTTTTTCTGATGCCCTGCTATTTTTCTATGTCTTCAGCCTGTCCTTTCTTCAATTCAACAGTATGTTCTCTTGCACAAAGGTAACCCTTTTTCCATTAGAGGGTATTTCTGACTTCGCTAGCAAATGTCTCTGTCCCTAGTGCTCAAGCTGCTAGTCAGGTTTCTTTATTATCAGTCTCTGCCTTCCCCTAAAAGTTTTGTAAGCCACATAAATGTAAAGCTTTGAATATGGAACTAGAAACAGTTCAGAAAAAGATCACTGCATGGAGCCTATTCCCATGACTTTTTTCAAACAGTTAGCTAATTCTAGCTTCCAAGATCATCTTCCTATGTCTCCCTAAGTTACCTGTACCAACAGGTACCATCATCAGACTACTCCCCTGAATTCACTACAAGTTTGTCTAGATGTCTTGTGATAGCCTCATCTTCACATCCCGGAAGGCAGTCACTGAACAGCTCTGGCAGTGACTATGAACTCAACTATCACTATTTCTAATAACTGAAAGCCCTATTAATGGTATCTTTTCCAGGCTATACAATGATATCCAGAAAATCTCTTGGGGGGAGGGACCTGCACAGCACTGAGGAATTAGGTTTTACTGGAAAATAAAGGCCACCTAAGCATATTGGTTTAGTCATACCACCTTGACCCACTCCCACCATAACACTATTCTTGGAGGAGAGGGCTGCTAGCTCTGGACTGAGCCTGTGTAATGCCAACAGGCAGAACTCAACCTAGGACCTTTGGAGCTGAGTGCATGAGCCTCTCCAACAGGGGTCAGCAACCCCAGCACAGGTGCCGCCAGTGGCATACGAGCCAATATTCATTGGCACGTGAAGTGGGAGCTCAGCCCCACACCTCGTCCCCCATGCAGCCGGGAGCTTGTTTAAAGCCATGCTGCCCGTGGGTTAACAAAAAAAACAGCTAATGAGACCAGCCAGTAAAGCTCTGCATCTTAGTTTATTTATTAGTGAAGTTGTTGTAGGTAGGAATACAAGTGACTTTAAAAGGTATCATTGGCGCTCAGATGGTACATAGAGGTCAAAAGGTCAAATGCCAGCACTCTGCCTCTGAAAGGTTGCTCACCTTGGCTCTGCAGTTTGAACTAAAAGCCAGCTGGCTCTCAACTAAGGCTGTGGAGGAAACTCATTCTTTCTCTGTGTAAGTGGTCTAAGTGCCACTACATGGGACTATGAACCACACCCAGTAAGTGTGGGTTACACCTGCTCTTCAGTGTTCCTGTACGCTTTACCTAGAAATACTTCTGTGTTTCTCTTCTCCACCAGTTTAGCAACTCTAACTTCCATCAATAGCCAAAAAGCTCCATAGTCCTTTTAAGGTTCAAAGATTTTATTGATGAAATGTCAGATAACCCAGGCTCTGCATTATTGAGCCACACACACTCAAAAACACCAGCACAAACAGAAATGCCAAAGTTAATATCTCACCAATCCAGAGAACAGCTCACAGCACCTTTAATTCTGTTCCAAAGTATGAATTTAATTCAACTTATATTTGTGGAGGACGTGTTTATAACAAGCAGGACCTTACTCCCTTTTTCCTTATCTTAGTTTCATAGCTATTTTTAGGGGATGAGAATTTCTGTACTAATCCTCTTTATAATGCTGTGCCAGGGACAAAGTAACATTTTAGATGTTACTTTGCACTATTAGTTCATATGTGGTACACCTGAAGGCTAGTGCTATATTCACCCCTCGTGCCAGCAGCTTGATGCAAATAAGCAGTCTCGAAAATTCAAAATGGCTGCTCATTTGCATATTCACAGCAGAAAACAAGCAGTGAAGACATGGTTCTGCTGGCCAAAACCCCTTCTGTTTCCAGCCCCTTAGCTCTGGAAAAATTTAGGGATAAGGAGCTGGCGACAGAGGAGGATTTTGCTGGCAGAACCACGTCTTCACTGCTTGTTTTCTGTCGTGAATATGCAAATGAGCACTCATTTTGCATTTTCAAGACTGCTCATTTGCATCAAGCTACCGGCAAAAGGGGTAAATGGAGCATTAACCCAACAAAATACACCTCGGCCGTGTCTACGCTAGCCCAAAACTTTGAAATGGCCATTTTGAAGTTTAGCAATGAAGCGCTGAAATACATATTCAGCACCTCATTAGAATGCCAGTAGCTGCGGCACTTTGAAATTGACGCAGCTCGCCACCATGCAGCTCATCCAGATGGGGCTCCTTTTCAAAAGGATCCCGGGTCCTTTCAAAAAGGACTCCCATCTGGATAAGCCGCAAGCCACGTCAATTTCAAAATGCCACAGCTAGCGGCATGCTAATGAGGCGCTGAATATGTATTTCAGTGCTTCATTAGTTAACTTCAAAATGGCCATTTGCATGGCCATTTCGAAGTTTTGGGCTAGTGTAGACATAGCCCCCTTGTTTCTGACAGCTCAATGTACGAAAGAGTTTACCATGTGCTTAGCATAGATCAGTGTTACTCAACCAGGGGTAGGAGGACATTGAGGTCTTCTGGTGGGTACATCAACTCATCTAAATATTTGCCTAGTTTCACAACAGGCTACATATAAAAAACACTAGTAAGGTAAGTACAGTCTAAAAGTTCATTCAGACAATGACTTGTTTCTACAGCTTCACATGCTTTACACTGAAATTAAAGTACAATATTTCTATCCCAATTCATTTATTTGATAAGATGGTAGAAAATCAGCAAGTTTTCAGTAGTAGTCTTCTGTGATATTTAGTGTGTTTTTGTAAGTAAGTAGTTTTTAAGTGAGGGTGTAACTTGGTGATAAACAGAACGAATCTGATGCCTGAAAAGGAGACACTTGTTTTAAGACCTCAGATTACTGTAGGACCATGTTTCTCAACTGGTGATATGCGTACCCTTAGGGGTACATGAAAGAAGTCTGAGGGTACTTATAATTTTTTTTAAAAGTGGTACTTTATAAAAAAAGGTTGAGAAACACTGGTACAGATGCTATACAAAGTCTGGGTTTGGGTCACTGCTTAGCATAAGCATTCTGGTTCATTATATATTGGTGAACATTCCCTTTCTAGACCCTAGAAGCCATCCAGCCCCTTAAATGTAATTTTCCACATTTATTTTAAACAGCACAATGTTTTGGTTAACTCCTATAGGTAAAGAAAGAAAGATGATTCAATTCCGATCAAAAGCAAAGGTCAATGGAATGCAATATTGGCACAGAATTTGCCACAGCAAAGTTGTGATTTTTCAGCAAAACTAAATTCAGGAAAGGCCTAAACAGTGCCCGCACAGCCAATCCCATGGCTGGGGCTGCCAAGGTGCCAGTACTCAGTACTGGTACAAAAAAAGCATTGGGCCTAAGTATCTGTCTCTTAAAAAAAACCTGAGGAAGAATTTTTTTCCTGCCATGCCCTAACAATTGACGTAGAATTATTGCTTTTAGCACCATCATGACATTCTGGCTTAGTTAAAGCGTAATATTTTCTTGTGGTTCTCACAGAAGCTGCTTCTTTTCCCCCACATGAAAAACTGAATTTTTTAAAAAGTTTACTGTATGGCTCCAAAAAAGCTGGTTTTTGAGTGGCTGATGTTTCACTTGTTTTAGCTTCTGTAAAGGTCAGCCCATCCACAGTGTAATTGGCAGACTCCTGTTTCATTTGTTTAATATGTTCGAATTGGCATCGCACACAATAATAGAGTGTATTCTTAACAGTGTGAAGTTATAGAAGAACAAAAGGAGTCTGTGTGCTGTCTAAGATTTCCTTAGGATGAATTACACCGAATGAATTCTTTGGGAATTATTCAAAAAAAAATTGTTTACTATTTCATCATAACAGATGCTTCAAACAAAGGAAACCGGAAGTTATTGCAGCCTCTGACTGCTCTCCCGTTCTTCACAGCTGAACATGGTTGCGTAAATTAGCCGTTAGACTTTGTTGAAGAACCCAGCAAGAAGCAATTAAAATTACAGAGCTGGTTAAAGATGCTTTAGTTTGCAATCAGCTAAAATTGTGCAGTTTTCCATATTCTCTGCTGATAATGCAAATGTAACCTTTGAAGGAAACTGCTCTCTGTGTAGCACATCCTGAAAGCAAGAAAACGCCAAAGTAGTCCAAGCAAATGGTATCCACCCCACACTAAGAAATACGTTCTTGTCAAGCTAGATGTTGTCACAACGGAAACAGTCATCAAACTCTATAGCCACTTGGTTATCTCTGCTAATGACAGAGCAGAACCAAAGGGTTAAAGAAAGATCCATTAAGATAAATGCCCTGACATACTCAGTCATGCAGTAATAAGGTCGTTGCTGAACGCACTGTATGAATGCCATAACAGCAAGGAATAAGAAACTGTCCAATTTGTCTGAACTTCTCCAACCTTATCCACCAGAGTGACCCAGCAAAAGCTTTACTTGTGTAGGACAAACACAAAATTTAATTTGTTCAGAAAGTAGAGATGGAAAAGCTCAAAGGTCAGTATCAAGTAAAAATATTCACGATAATTAACACTGCAATGCAAAATAATTCTTGATGTTTAATAAAGGCCAGATTGTGAACCTTTTTACCCAAACTGCTATGCAGCTGTTCACACCAATGTTTCCACTAGCTCCATCGGGATTACTCACTGAATAATTTTCGCAATATGGGTAAAAGGTTCACAGTCTGTGCCCATACATTTACGGTCATTATACATCATGATCTGGGAATTTAACATGCTTACTAACATAAGCTTCACACCACTGCTGTGTATCGGGCATGAGTACCATTTTACAAATGAGAAAACAAGACTGAAAGGTAACATGACATCTTGCACTGGGAGAATTTTATGTTGGTAGCAAGCTTAGAAATGGAACCTTTATGCTGGCTTAACCATACAAGCTGTCTTAAATTCAAACGCTGCCCTTTGAAACATACAAGCTGTGTCTACACTTGCATTCCTCTTTCGAAAGAGGCATACAAATGAGGGAAATCGAAAGTGAAAATGAGGCACTGATTTACATCTCTGGCACGTCATTTACATATTCTCCTTTCAAAAGAAAAAAAGCAGCGTAGACAGGCCTCTTTCAAAAATAAACCCAATCTTAGAAAGAACCCTTCTTCATATGTTGGTTCATATCTGGCTTGTTTGTCTAATGCAGGGGTCTTAAACATGCAAATCCAGAGCCACACGAGGCTCTTTAAGGATTTCTTTGTGGCTCCCTATGCTATAACTGCAAAGTTTAAAGAAAAACCTCCTGATTATATTTGATATTTCAGCGAACATCTAAAAGCCCAACAATGAACAGCTCACATCTAAAGAGTAAATGATATGTGATCTCAAAACATTGGATAACTCCCCCTTTGATATGTGCAGTGCACTGTGGGATATATGTGTGTGCTGTTATTAAAACAGGGGTTATAAAATACATGGTTTGACAATATTTATTAAGGACTGTCTCATATTCACCTCCATTGCAGCTCTTGAATTATTGAGGTTTTTTTTTTTACTAAATTTGAAAAAAATGGCTCATTTTGCTCTTTTGGTTACCAACCCCTGACCTAGTGAATCCTTCCAGGCTCCATGCCAAGTGATTTATTATTTTCCTTTATCTACAAATTATTGGTAAGTGGAGTAGAAAACTCACTGGAGTCAGCTCACAGTTCTAGATGCATCTGTACTCTCAGGCTATGCCTAGATTGAAGAGATCTGTTGGCAAAAGATACACAAATTGCTCAACACATTTGCATATCATCTGCCGACAGTTCCATCGGGAGAGGCTTTTGCAACATTTGGCCTGTCTACACAGGGCCAAATGTCAAGAAAACCCCCTCTGTCAACACATCTCTTCTTCCTTGTGGAACTAGGATGACCGGGATGTCAGCAGAAAGCTCCTGGAGCAGCAGACTTCTTTGTACTTTTATTTTTTATAAAGGTTGTACATGTGCTGAGAGCACTGAGTGGGAATGTTCCTTTAAACTGAGAGAAAAGTGTACATAAATACGTATAATATTCAGTCACGGGAATTTAGGTTCTTTAGATCCCTTAGCAGATAAAGCACAAATCAAGTTTTTCTTCTGACCCTGGAAATGCATTACGGGATGTAGTAGAACTAAGATAAGCGGCATATACATAACTCCGGGAAAAAAGGACTTCTGAGGTAACCATTTGAGTGTAGTTTCTTGCAGTTAGAGCTAAGATGTACTGCTGTAGAGTATATGCGGTACTCTGAGAAATATCATGATCACCAAACCACTGTATATATTTTCCAGATGTCTTCATCAACACTGTGTACAGATAATCTGTGATAGGTTATACATAACCACAACTTTAGGTGGACAAGAGAAGTACTTATTGAGGTTGAAATTTTCCATTTCCCCTACCAGACACTACAGAACAGAGGCAGATTAGTGTTGTTAGCAATGAGCAAGCTGGTAGATTATAAACATTTTGCATCCTGTTTCCATCCTATGCTTGCCGGTTTGTTCTGTCCTATTATCCACAGAATAGTAGTTCCCTTAGAAATATGTCTATGTTATTAAATATAAAGACATAAAATTGTCACCTAAACTACCCCATACTTGGAATAAGGGGATAACAAAAAAACTTTAAATGCTGAGCTAAAATGCTTGGCTACCTAACTTTATTTAAGATAACTGGAAAGTTATTAATATAACAATAAGGTAAAAATCAAGAATTACTAGGAACTCTTCTGTCTCCTCTTAAATCAGTTTTCACTATCCTACTAACTCTGCACATTAGAATAAAAGTTTTAAAATGGACAATTGACCTGCACCTCTTCATCTTCTAATTCAGTGTAGGGGGACAGGGAGGAAGCACTTCAAATCTCACAGTAACAGCTGCAAAACTGCTTAGAAATATGGTGTTGGATGTTACAGTTTCAAAAGACAGTGCCAGGCTTTTTCCTGTTTTATTTTTTTTATTTCTTTAGATTTAAGAACCTTGACAGCTGCACAGCTAATGAATTAAAATATACGTACGATACAATATACAGTATAAAGGACTATCAATCACATTGACAAACATCAGTAGACTAATAATATTCTTCTGCAAAGCTGTCTTGGTACTCACTGGCTTGTTTCTACTGTTTCTATAGCAAGTGGCAGTATGGTACCAGGACAGAGGTGGTCTCTCAGGTAAAAGGGTTCAAATGTTTTAGAACTTTATACTTTTCAACACTAGCCAGAAACTTGCTGGTGACTAATGGAGATGCTAGAACAATGAAACTCCACTTCATGAATTGGCTGCAGCATTCTGTATTAACTTCAGTCAATGAGCTGTCTTGACATGTTGCCCTATGTACAGTGCATTTCAGCACTCTCTTCTCAAATTGTGGCTAGCTGAGGAAAAGTCTATCTCGGACAGAAGGTGAACTCTTCCTGTCAAGCACCATTGTAAAAAATACTCCTGGTTACAGCTGCCATCTCTGCATCAAGGAGCTGCCCACGAACTCACCCCAGACACCTGTCCCTTGTGTTACAAATGCCCCTGGAATGCCTCCAGAGTGTCACCAGTACAAATTCTGCTAACTCTGCTGGCTGTTTCCCTCAGCCCTCCAACATTACTGCTATCTTACTCAGATAATATTGCAGCCAACTAGCTCAGGTATCTCACAACCTCTTCTAGACAACAAGATAGCGGGTCCACTCATTTAGTCAGGTCAGATATAATAAAACTGGAGCCATCATTATACTGCCTAGATGGCAATGCATATTTCCTCATTAACTTTTCCAGGAGTTTCATGTTCATGTTGACCCAGAGAGAAGGGATATGATACCCTGTTCAACCCTTCCAGAGAGAACCATTGGCCTCAGCTACCATATGGGATCCATCCTTAGGAAGACAAAAATGGATCTGCTCATGAGTGAACTCCATCTGCTCCAGTTAAGGACCACGAGTCAATGAAAGCTCACAGTCAACAGTAGCAAAAACTGCTAACAGATCTAAAACTATCTGCACAGACGTGATCTCTTCCTAGCTGTGGGTGAAGAAAATCAACTAATGCAATCAATTAAATTTCTACAATATGTTCAATTGACTGAGTAAGGTCAAGTAAACCTAAGGACTTTGGAAATCACCTTTCTTACTCAATCACCATGTTCAGTGAACTGTCCAAAAAAACAGAAGGTCAGAGTCTGGTTGATATCTAGTCAGATTGTCAGTGTTAAAAGTTCGCGGCTTCAGCATAGCTTCAGAACAGAATCTTTGAGAACCACTGGAATCCTCTTCAACCCTACACATGAGAAAAAGTTGACAGCTCAAACAATGGAAGCTGTATTTCCCCACTGGCTTCCAGCCATCAGGCAGGTTGAGGGAACAGTTCATGGGCTGTCACCAAAAGCTGCCTCAGTTATTCCATCACCACACTGGGCAACACTGGCTGAAATTCAAGCACATAATTTGCTCCCATAAAACACTGTTCTGTGTCCACAACAGTAGACTGGTCAGTCTGAGTCCAAGAAATTATATCTGCAAAGTAACGTGAAAAATTCTTCACAGTGAGAAAAACTTTACTGTAACAGAGCATAGGCAGCAAGAGTGACAACCAGGTGGCCAACCACTTCAAACGACTCTGCTGTGTATGACCCCAGGTGCTACAGCATGATACCTATTTAAAAAATTGACCTATTTTACAGCATGATACCTATTTAAAACATTGACTTGGTAAATGTTTGGGCTGAGCCGGAGATGTCTGTCTCTGCCACACTTGCTGGCTTTCCTCCCCTTAATCTGCTGCAGATCATTCTACAGACATAGAGTAGGTCTACACACAAAGTTATTTCAAAATAACTATTCTAGCATCTGCACAACGCAATCGCTATCTCAAAATTGGTAAACCTCATTCTATAAGGAACAGCGCCTATTTTGAAATAGGTGCTGCTCAGACAGGGAATAGAGCCTATTTTTAAATAAGCCATAGGGCGTCCAATGGCTGCAATTCAAAATAGGGTCTGTGTGTGTAGGGCTGTATTTCAAATGAGCTAAGTGGTATTTCGAAATGCATTTTGTGTGTAGTTGTGTTATTTCGAAATAAGATGTTTCAAAATAGCTTAATTTGAAATAAGGCCGCTGTGTAGACATACCCATAGAGCTGTGAAGCAGAGACCAGTAGAGAAGGAATTCAGCAGTTACTGGATTGGTAATAAAGGGAAAATTATTATTATTATTATTATTATTATTACTATTATTACCTTCTGAACAATCAACAGAGTGCATGATCAGAACAACTTTATTATCCAAATCTCCCTTAAACTTCTGGCTTCCTCACCCGGCATTGGTGGATCATTAAAACAGCTCCTTCGCCCTTTTGGGATGGGTGTATTGCAAACAGAAGTCAAAGGAAAAAAAATGCTGCAGAGGGGTAGCTGGGTTAGTCTGTAGCTTCACAAAAACTACACAGTCCTGTAGCACCTTAAAGACCAAGAGTAGACAATTAGAATCCAGGGTCTATATAGGAGGGGGGTGGGGGACGGAGGAAGGAAGGCAGGGAAAAAGGGTGGGGGGTCACCTGTCCCTAACTCTTATACAAAAAGCATACACTCATCCCTCGCTATACGAGCACAATTGGTTCCTAACTTTTTGCTCGTAGGTGAAAACTCACAAGAGGGACACTAAATTCCTGTTCAGATATGTGTAACAGTCTCTGATTGGTTCCAAGCACTTGGAATGGCAGCAGGTGGCGCTGCTTTTGAAAGGTAAATGGACCTGGGGTTGGGGGGGGGCAGTTTTAAAGGCTGGGGGCAGTTTGGGGACATGAGTGGGAGGGACAGTTAAAAGATGGTGGCAGGTTGGCTTGAGTGGGGCAGGGAGAGCGGGGTTCAAACGGCCGCAGGTTGGGTCTGTGAGGCCAGCTGCGGGTGGGGGCTAAGTCTGTGACAGTTTTGGTCTGAAAGGCAGACAGGGTTAGGCTGCAGCGGTTCGGGTGTGCGGGGGCTGGCAGGGGGCTTAAGTTGCAGCAGTTCAGGCATGCAGGGGAGGGCGGGGGGGGTTTAAGTTGTGGCACTTCAGGCATGCGGGGGTTGGCGCGAGGGGGTTAAGTTGCCACAGTTCGGGTGTGAGAGCATCAGCGGGGGATTAGGTTTCAGCAGTTCGGGCATGCGGGGGACGGTGGAGGGGGTTGAGTTTCAGCAGTTTGGGTGCACAGGGGCCAGCAGGAGGTTTAGGTTTTGTCAGTTCGGGTGTGTGGGGGTCAGCTGGGGGTTTAAATTGCTGTGGCTCGTGTGCGCAAGCGCCAGCGGTGGGCTTAAGTTGTGGTGGTTCAGGCATGCAGGGGGCTGGTTGGGGGGCGTAGGTTTTGGCAGTTCATGTGCACAGGGGTCGGCAGAAGGGGAGTTAAGTTGCAGTGGTTTGGGTCTGCGGGGATGGTGGGGGGGTTGGACTGCAGCGGGTTGGAGTCGCAGGGCGGGGCTAAGTCTTGTATTAGGAGTTCACTTGTCCAGTGAACAAAAGGTTAGTAAATGTGTCCCTCGTTTAAGCTAAGCGAGTACTTGTAAATAAAGTACTTGTTTAACAAGGGATGAGTGTATACAAGGTATGCCCAAACTTATGAGTGGATCTTACAGCCACCCAGGACAAAATAATGTTACCATGGCAGTCATAGAAGTCTGAGCCAACCCGCAAGAATTACCAGCTACACAGACAGTGAAATCATCAAACTCTGAGCTTCAGCTATTCCACTGTCTTACTTGTGGAGAACTGATCGCCCTATTTGGGCCTTTATGTTGGAGCAGGGTCAGGGTAATTTACACACTAACAAGAATTGCTAAGATAGGCTGCTGAGTTCTCCATAACCAATGTCTAAGAGCTATCCCAAATATTTGGCCTAATTACACTTAAAAACAAGCTGTAGTTATACAATAAAGACATGAAAGAAAAAGTGAAAAAAATCATTAATGTCTCTCCTTGAACTTAAATAAAAAACATAAAGAAAAAACAAATTATCTTTACAATATTTGGTTGGGATAACCCACTATGCAAGAAATCCAGCCTGGACCTACTGCCATCTAAAGCTTCAATAGAATGTAATATTATTTTGAATTATATTCAGAAATTAAAAGGGTCAAATTATTCCTTCAAGCAATTCCAGAGCTTCAACGGAAACGCTCTATGGATGAATTTGGCCTAATGAATTCAAGTACTTTTACTTAAGAACTACACATGTGGAAAGCACTTAACTTTCATAGTGCAGCACAAACAGTGGAAACTGGATAATTCTAAATCATAGCAATTAGTTTTCCCCTGGATGATGATAAGTTTATAGAAGTGAACATTGCAGAAGCTTCAAAAAGCTCTCTAAGTAACCCAGATACATTCAGATAAATCTGTTTTTGCCTGTGTCCTTTAAATATCTCATCTGCCAGGATCAGGAGAGCACAAGGGCAGTTCTGATGATGAAATTATTAAGTTTACCCTTTCAAAAATGTCTGAAGATCTTGATCTGATCTATGATCATATTCTCATCATTTTGGTGGTATTTTTCCCTAGGAGGTAGCTTTAAAATTGTCCCTGAATTCATGCAAAATGTCTTGTTCGTAGTCACGAAAAAACATGCCACTTTTTTACTGGTACAGTTTAATTTCAAATTTTATATAAGCCAGACCTGCCTTTCTTCACAGTGTGGTCCTTATCATGTGTTTCACATGTTGAAGCATTTCTGTTTGGAGTCAGACTTTAAATCTACAGGCCCAAAAACTTACACAGCATTTCAGAAATCAGGACTCAATTTATTTTAGTGTAAGAAATCATACTCTGTTAAAGAAAAAAAAGAGCACAAAATACCCATATCTCTAAAGACAGCTTTAAACATGAAAAGTTTTTCGTGTATGTCTTTGTTTTCAGATTGCTTACATATCTTCGAGTTTCATTTAGGATAGCTGTGGTCATTTTTTAAAGATACAATGTGTCCCAGACTCTATAAACCAGACATCAGTGCAAAGGAAACTGGAGAAGGAAGATGTAAAACAGACGTTAGCACCCGTTTGATAGAAAATTACTTTTTTATCAATAGAAATAAAAAGTTCATTATCTTCTAACCCACAGATGGTACCTGCACAAAGAATATGGATTACAGTTTACCTATTGGCTCAGTTCTATTCCTGCCCATGCACCTCAAACCTCTAAGATTGAGTAAAGAGAAAAATGTCTAGGAAACACAGAAAAGGGAGAAGTTTTATTTAACTAGATTTCAGTTATATTTCTGAAAGAACAATAATCAGAAAGATCAAGATGCAATGTTTTTAAAATGTAGCATTTTGCCATAAATGAATAATATAGTCATAAAAAATATTGGTGTGACCTATTCCTGCCAGCAGTTCCTCACTTCAAGATGTAAGTATCACTTCAAAGAAATAAAAATGGCACCTGAACTACTTTAGGACCCTAACAGAGTGGGAGCCCTATGGCCTGAAATGAGGGAGATAATTGCAAGCTCATCTGCTGGAGAACAAGGGGAGTTAACTGAGCAAAATAATACCTTATTTGCACATTCATTTCAGAGACATTGGAGTATACAGTAAAACCTCGATGTTCTGGACTAATGAGGGGAGGGGCGTCCCTTAAAACCGAAAGTCCGTTATATTGGACGGTTTACTCGAAGGGTTTGCTGCTCCAGCTCCCAGCCGCCCACGCTCTGCCCTGAGCACAGCAGCTCCTCTGGCCCTGAGCTGCTGCTGCCACAGTGTCCTCCTCCATCTCCTGCGGCTGGGATCAGCACTGCCCCGGGGTCTCTGGCCGCAGCTGGAATCACTGCTGCGGATCTCAGCCGTTGGGTGGACATGGCGGTTGCAGCTCTCCAACCCGCGGCCAGGCACCCCACAGCTGCAGCAGTCTCAGCCATCGGCTTTGGGGAGGTGAGGGGAGACAGCAGCTCTCCAAGCCGCAGCCAAGGACCCTGCAGCTGTAGTGATCCCAGCTGCTGGGGGGACCGGTGGCATCTCTGGTGAGTCACCATTTACAGTACTGTAGAGTGCAGTATTGGACTCCACTTTCTTTGGGGGCAGTCTGGCGGCCGTCTGTTATTCCAATGTCCAGTAAAACGGGGTCCACTATATCGAGGGCTTACTGTAATTTGGTTAGTATTTGAGGCCCTTATTTTTGAGATTACACAGTTGGGAACCCACCTGGGCAAAGCCTGAGCAATGACTAGACATGGGATCACCCTATTTGCCGAAGTGGAGTAAGGGGCCCTGAACAAAGACAGAGGGCAAAGGGAGCAAGAAGACAAGTTTTTGGTTTGGTGCTGGGAATGTCTCAGTGGGTAGCAGAGACACTGATGTATTTCTAAGACTACTGATCCCCGTTCGTCTGAAAGAGCTTCTCTAAGAACTGTAATTGCCTTATGAAGGCAGAGCTTCCCAGAGACCCCAGTGTGCAGCCAAGGGAAGTGGTGGTCAGAGCCCAGCAGCAGTTCTGATCATCTGAGCAGCAAGCAAAGCAAGGCACCTGCTGGGCCCAGCCACAACACCTCACAGACAGCAGATGAATTCACTCATCGACCTCAGCTTCCAACAGGAGAGAAGGAGAGTGGGAGCAGCTGGGTGCATTACAGCGGGAGCAGACATATTCACAGCAACTGTCTGTATCAGCCTAGAGACTCTGGTGAGGTCTTGCATCCCTAGCTGCTGAAATTGGTACAGCGGGACAGGTGGTAGAGCCCCCCGGCTGCAGATGAAACAGGGACCTGGGTTTTCCTGGACTTTGGAACCATTAGACTCTGAGTGTGGAAGTGGGACAATCCAGAAACTGCAAGTGAGAGGCAGAGAAAACTCCATCAGCCATTCAGACTCCCATTCTTTGAGGTTGTGACTTGTGCACTTTGAGGTAAATGGTGCTGAAAGGTGTTGCACTCATCCCTCATTAAATGAGTACTTTACTTACGAGTACTCGCTTAAACAAGGAACACATAGACTTACCTTTCTTCACTAGACAAATGAACTTCCCCTGCTAATACGAGCCTCACACTCCTCCCCTTGGCTCCACCCTGCCGTAGTCTGACCCGCCCCCCCACCGACTGGCCCTGCAGCCCCAACCTGTCACAGCCTGACCCCCAACAGCCCCAAACCACCACAGCCTGAACCCCCACCCTCCAACTCCATGGCCCCAACCCATGGCAGCCTGAACCCTCTGCTGGCCCCACAGCCCCAAGCCGCAGTAGCCTGAGCCCCCCCACCACCAGCCCTGCAGACCCAACCTGCAGCAGCCTGAAGCCCCCCCTGCCTACCCGACAGACCCAACCTGCCGCCAGGTTTTAACTCTCCCTCCCACTCATGGCCCCAAACTGTGCCCAGCCTTTAACCTCCCCACCCCCCTGACCCAAGGTTCACTCACCTTTCAAAAGGAGTGCCACCTGCTGGCACTCCTTCGCCGAGTTAGGAGCACTAGGAACCAATCAGAGGCTTTTACATGTATTTTAATGGGAATTTAGTGTCCCTCTTACGAGTTTTCACCTACAAGCAGAAAGTTGGGAACCAGTTTGACGATGTGCTGACCTACTCCGGGTCCCGTGGGTGCACGTGGGGTGTGACACAGCCGGGGGGGGAGTCGGGTGGCCTGGGACTGACCACTCCACCTTTATAGCAGGCTTATATAGTGTAGCAGCAATACGTGATTCAGTGTATCTACTTTAAAACCTAGGTTTCCACAGTATTATGAGTACCAGGAACAATAACACTCCGATTGTGAACACCACAATGCCCTGTGGCTGTTCTAAGTCCCAATAATTCTCTATACAGCCCCAGCTAGTCCAGCTAGTGGTATTTACCGATAGCGATTGATTCATTTATTCGTAACTACAATTACTTAACACTTGTTATATATATATAGATATATAGATATATAGTTATTTATTTGGCATAGGCTAAACACTAGGTTACATATAGCTGTGTATAATTACATGTGACTTACCAATAACATCCAATGCTCCCACATCTCACCAACAACTATGTTACGGCGGCCCTTCAAGTCAGAGATACAGCTTGGTTGGGACCTTTTGTGGTGGTGACGTCCAGGTGATCAGGCCGGGGTCTGCTGTCTGGACTGGAAGTTGCTAGCCTCTGCCTCGTGTCCAGAAGCCCACACCCTTATTCCTGCTAAATCACCTTTTATACTGTTTCTTACTTGGGGGTTCGATACCTGGCCAATTGAAGCATTTGTTACCTAATTTGGACTTTCTATCCTCCCGGCCTGTCAGAACATGTTACAAGATTTCCTCTGTCCTTGGTCTTTTTCTGAACCTCCCCCCAAGACCTTCTGATATTGCACAACCAAGATGTTCTCTTTCGGGGGCTTCCAGCTACTAGCCCCAGCTGTTCTCTTTGGGGGTTTACTATCTGCTTGTCAGGATGTTCTCTTTGGGGACTCTCCAACTACTTGTCAACTTTCTGATTTCTTTCTCCTGGCCTGGCTTCAGACCTTCCCGCCATTGTATGATAGCGTTGCAAGATGGAATGTATGGTCATTCTGCCTTGCGAGTGAGGCTCAGCCACCAGGTGCTCGTGCTCCCACACAGTTGTGCTCGTATAGCGAGGGATGTGTGTAATTGTAAATATTTGTCCCAGTTGAACCTGACTTTCCCCTTTCTTTCTCTTCCCAAAAAGGTTTGGTTTTTTTAAACCCCTGCCCCTGTGGGTAGGTACAGATTTGCTAGCAAAGATGCCTAGAGAAGTTAAATGTTCTCAAATCACTGCATAAGAACTCAACCCAAAAAATTAAGAAATTATAGAATACCTTAAAAAAAGGATGCAACTCTTGTTGCTGCTGACACGACTGAAAGAAGGGCTACGAGAGCCTAGGCAGAAAGGGGTAGTCGAAATGGAAAGGTACATGCATCGTCTACTCTGAATAATTACAGATGGACCACCTCCATACAACACTTCATCTCCACCTGCAGCACATGCTGACCCATAAACATTTTCTTTCCCACTGACAGCCTCCTTTCAGTTAGCTATAACTTCTTCTTAGAACTGCTTTCCTTTGCCTCCCCTTTCCTTACCCTGTTAAGAGAGAGTTAATGAAGTGTAAGCACATGAGGTTGGGACAATTATTTTTCCTCCTAGGCTCTGGTATATACTCCTCCCTTGAAGACTACACACGACTCTCATTAATGCTGAGAAGCAGTCACATGCACGTCTGGGAAAGGAAAATAAACAGCACTCTGTTAGAAAAATAGGGCCATTGTTCATACGTTTTACTGATTCTGTTTAAACTCCTGCTGTTTTTAATGTCTGCAAGAACTAAGTACATTTCTCCCAAGAAAATTATATAGTGATTATTCATGTTCCAGAATGTATCTGTTTATAGCTTCTCTGTTGTTTTTAAAATCTAACTGTTCATCGGGTGCACTCATCCATACTCTTTCCAGCATACAACAGAAACTCTTCAAGTAAAGAGCAGCTGTAGACATCAGCTTGTAGGGTGCATTTTCTCCCCATCAATTCCTTCCTCAAGAAACGCACCAAGAGCCTCTCCCTCGTTAAAGTGTATACTTGCCACAGAAATAGCTCCTAAGTTCCAAAAGCTAAATCACAACTTGCCCTATGAAAGATGTTGAATAAATATTCTTATCTTCACAAAGGCAAAGATACATAACAACACAAAAGGCAGTGTATGCTATGACAGACTGAGCATGAGAATGGGAGGCAGGAACTCTCAGGGTTGATAGATGGCTCTGCCATTGACTCATGGCATGACCTCAGGAGAGGCTCCTGACTTCTCTGTGCCTCAGTTTTTCAACTGAAAAATAGGAATGGTGCTTGTGGTCCTGTCTCACAGTGATGTTTTGGGGATTTGCTAGCCTGTGTGCAGTGCTTAGAGGATGAAAAGTACTGAGGAGTGCTTTTCAGAAGGAACCATCAGAAATCAATGGCACTTCCTACTGGTAAACTTAAGCATGTGCTCAAGTGTCAGACTGGATCAGGGACTTAGAGCTGATGTAATCAGTACAGTCTATTCACAAGACTTCTGATTTTCTTCTGTTTTGAGATCCATGCTATGTAGTTTGTGGGATTTGTGGGGCAGGGAAGGAGCATGTGTGTGGAGGTGCGAACTCCCTTCTCTAATGTAGAGCTAACCCCAGAAAACCATCCAGTTCCTGTGGCAAAATACAAACCTCTCTTTGTAAGCAATGACAGCTGATTCATTAACTTTCTGCATTTTATTAAAGACCTCAGGTTAAAGGAAATCCTCTTTCAGACAGTTTTATTCGCCACTGAGAGAATAAACAAACGTTAAATTATACCGTCTCCAGTACTTCAGTGAGTAATATTTAAGAAATAAACTAAACAGGTCTCAACAATCTTAAGCTGTTAAAATTACTGGCTTGTTGCTTCTGATACGATGTCTTATCTTCGCCAGAATTTGTAACTAATAGTTACAGAAATATAACTTCTCTATGTCAAATTACATAGCATAGATAAAAGGGAAATTCACTCACAAGGCTAAATTGATCTTAAGAATATAGCAATGGCCGAAGTGGATCAGACTAATGACCCAACTAACCCAAAACCCTGTCTTCTGACAGTGACCAGTGCCAGGTGTTGAAGAGGGAATAAACGGAACGGGAAACCATCAAAATGCCCATCCTCCATCTCCTATTCCAGCTTCTGCAAACCAGGCATGATTTTATAGTGTTACCCACACAAAATGCTCTGTTTTTCCCACACGCTAGCGACCCACACACCTTTAGCCAGCTTTTAGAGCTTCAGGCATAGCCCTGTTAATTTAAATACCCACCCTTACACAATTCCATGGGCTCAGGGTGTAATTTCTTCAGGTTTACAGGACCTTTTACTAGTGAGAAGTTCTTACACAGTAATATTTTTACTTTTTATTTATTGACAATTACCAAGCAAGCAGAATACACATGCTAAGTGTATAGCCCCGTGCCTACCAATTCTGATGAAGGCAGCAAGCTTTTTCTGTTGGCCAGGCCAGGTCATTTTTTCAGGGTTTTCATAGCTACATGTCCTGGTCATGCAGAGGCTTTCTGGCACCTCTGGTTTAATAGAGCTCAGTTGCATTCCCCTCAGTCACCTCTTTGCCCAGCCTAGGAGCACAGTACTTTACACTTTTCATTTGGAAACATCAAACATAGTGTGTTAAAATGGAAAATTAAATTTAACAACTCAACAAGAAGTTCCTGGTGTGAAGATATACTGAAATGTTGCCTTGGAGTCTGCAATACAAGGGGTGGGGAATGAAGGCTAAGAAAGTCCCGTACCACACCATTCTACACAGGCCCACCAGAGTTGGGGGGAAGAGGAAAGGGCCAGTTGCCTTCGCAACCAGCCTTCCAAAGAGGCACAGTGCTCCAGCCATCACTGCTGCCAAAGTACCAGTGGTGGCTGAAGTTCTGGGCCTCTTTGAATTGCCGCAGCAGCACCAGCACCATGGCCCTGGAGATGCTGAGGGCCAAATACACTTGGCCCTGCCCCTTCTGCCATTGGCCCGCCCCTTCCAGGGAACAGAGCTGGACCTGCCCCCCAATGCCCTGGGGCCCTCAGCCATGCTTGGTGGCACCGAGGTATTAAGTGTTCTGCCCAAACACAAGGGAGTCTATGGCGGAGGTCCAGCTCCCCCAAATCTCACAACAGTGTTGTACAACAGGACCTGCCTTTCTCTATATCAGATTGCCCAGCATCATTAGCTCCAACAACAACACCAACGCTGATGTGCCATGTCATGTCTCTCCCATGAATTCCTCCTTGCCATCCTTCCTACATGTGGAATGCTCTCCTTGCTTTGGTTCTCCAAGCCACTATCATCTCCTCCTCATACCTCTCTTGTCCCATGACTCAGTCCATTTGCAAGACCCACGGGTAGGGAATTCATGGTAATATTAGCCATAATTTTAACACACAATCCAACCGTTCACCCCAAAAATAACTCATTTAGACTGTAAGCTCATCAGGGCCAAGACGGTCATTTGTGTCTTTTATAACACAAAGTGCACAGACAGCGATTTCCATAGGTGACTACCACACAGCTGCCACTGAATTTCAAGGGAATGATGTAACTAAATCCCCTGGTCCCTATTTGTTTTCCCCTTGCTTATACTTCTTGGTTCTCTCTGCTTCATACAACAACCAACATCAGATAATTTGACATCAAAGTGCAGAAAGGCAATTTAATTAAAAAACTACATACAAGGAGTAGTGTATTCACCTCTCTCTTTCCCTGGACATAATGGCTCTCTAGAGAAACAGAGCCAGCAAATCAACTTGAAACAGGACAGGCAAAGATAGTGAAGAAAAATAAAACAAACCTGCTGGTACTAGGAAGCTGCAATATCCTATTCCAATTGAACCACAAAATGTCCCTTGAAGAGGATTTTTAGTTTCAAGCAGTCTAGCTGCATGTCCCAATTTTAATTTTGCTACAGTGAATGGATTGCAGAATGTTTTACTGAAGACAGTGATAAGGCAGCCAAACTGGAAATGGGGAAACTAACCTAAACTCTGTATTTCCCAAATGAGAAGCGGGTAAACTCATTTTATTCTCAACTACTCCACTGACTGAAGAGGCTTGAAATAGCATAGTTCATACACACATTGATTTTACATAAACAACAACAATGTGACTAGATCTCCTTTACCTAACACGCAGTTCACATGTGATATGCCAAATACACTCAACAAGAATAAAAAAAAGACGTAGGGGTAACTGTGAGCAGCTCGGTGAAAACAGTTAACAATGAGCAGCACTGATCAAAACAGCAAATCAAATATAAGCATCTAATAACATATTGAATAGAAAATATTGCTGATACGACAGTGATTCACTTAGTTTGGAATTCATTGTTTCTCTATAGTTTGTTTCAGGTGGCATGGTTAACCTGAGGAACTCACTGCCGCAAGACATCTTAGAAACAAAAGATCTCAGGAGGACTCCACAGGATAACACACTAGATCATCTATGGAGCTGATCCAGTCTGGCAGTGCTATAATCCTCTAGCCTTGGAAAGCTGACCCGGGAAGTCTCTTGCCTTTCTTATACATTCATATGGGCTGAGTCTAGACTGCAGAGAACTGTCAGCAAAAGATACGCAAATCGTGCACAGCTGTGCACAATTTGCATATCTTTTGCTGACAGTTCTATTGGGAAAAGCCCCTCTCCAGGACATCCCTTTTGCCTCATGGCACGAGGGCTATGTCTACATTAGAGCAGGGTCTACAGGGTCTACACTAGAGCAATCTGTCAACAGAAGGTACTATCTGAAGATATCTTCTGACAAAACTTCTGTTGACAGATCGTGGCTATACAGGAAAGCTGATCATTTTGTCAATGTGTTCTGTTGACAGACAGCAGCCAGACTGCCCGTCTCCTCTCTCGACAAAACAGCCAACCAGAAGCACAGCGGACAGGACTGGGCAGTGATCCAGAAGCCCTGTCTGTCACTAGAGGGCCTCCTGGAATGTCCAGATCTCTGTTGACAGGCATTCTGCCTCATGGGGGAGTGGCAGAACACGGTCAACGAGTGCCACATTCTGTCAATTTACTGTCAACAGAACGGCCTGGGAATGTGGAAGGCCTATGGGTTTTGCAAAAAAAAAAACCAGTGGTCTCAGAAAAGCAGACATGTTGTTTAGACGTGGCAGAACTCTTGTGAGAGATCTCAGGTCTCCCAGAAGAACTCTGCAGTCTAGCCCTCGCCCACGGTGATTTGCACTCCTTGTGCCTCCAAACACTTAGGTTGGCAGGCTTCTGTTTATAACTGCCCTTTTTCTCTTATATTAACAAGCATAAAAAATTACCAGCTCTGTTTGACAATTAAATGCGGTAAATGGAATCTTTTTCCTTTAATACTAAAAGAGGGCTTTCCAGTGTTGCAAGATAGTAATAGTCACAAAAGCAGCTTTACCTGAGCTCTTTGAGACATTTTTTCACCTCATGTAATTGCTAAGGCCTTTATCCAGCACCAGGTGATTTGCTTTCAGCAATTTACTCTCCTTATAACCATCCAAGCTTTCAAGGAAGTCTGCTGAAAGCCTTCAAAGATATATATGTCTCAAGGAGAAAAGAGAATAGTCGACGCCTTACCACACCTGTCTTTTTTTTCCTGAGAGATAGTCTGTCATCCACCCCATGTTACTGACCAAGACTTAATTTTGACTGATAAAAGGAAAAAATTAAGCAGAATCTCATTTTAACAGTGTTCATTTTACTTCACTACCTGTATCATTGCACTTGTGTTACTTACTGGTTCAGCAGAAAAGAGGGAAAAATGGTTAAAAACCACAGTGAATTTTGTTCTTCTTTGTGAAAAATCATACGCTCTGTCATTCAGCTTCATAAAAGCACTCAGCCCCTCAGACAATTAAGATCATAGAAATGTTGGACTGGGAAGGACCTCGAGATTTCATCTAGTCCAGTTCCCTGTGAGGAAGCAGAACCAAGTATATCCAGACAGTCCCTGAAAGGTGTTTGTCCAGTCTGTTCTTAAAAACCTCCAGAGACGGGCATTCCATGGCTTCCCTTGGCAGACAATTCCAAAGCTGCAAATTAAGCCCATTACTTTTTGATGTTACTCATTTTATAGAAAAGAATATCTATCTTGTGGCCTTTATGCTACTCTATATATTTTATTAACTACACTGAAAAGGTTTAGAACAACAAACATAAAGCAGACAGTTGAAGATTTTACAGGGGGTACAATTTGGCCCCACCTTAAGCAACACCATTCTGGTACTAGAACTGCCATTTGTAAGGCTCACCCTCTGCAAATTTCCACATACAATACATTGTACTGTGGTAAAGAAACAAAGTCCATAACAGACATCCTCTGATAAACGAAATAAATGACAGGAGAAACACCCAACATGCATACATAGAGAAACATGGACATATACAGATAAGACCCATGATTAATGTCAAATTTACATCACAATAGACTACACCACATAACGTTCTGCCCCCCAGAGAAATGCTGAAAACAGTGACATATGAGCAGGCCATCCTCAGAGTCAGACTAGAAACTAAAAAGAAAGTGAAAGTTTTAAATAGGCACCAGCTCTATACCTTACAAAACATCATGAGACACCCTTGATATTTCTAACCCACATTGTTAATTCCTAATCTATGTAAAAAGGAATGCTAAATCTGCATGGACATGTGAAGCTTAATCACCTGGATTAAGGACGCTATCTTAAATTTAGCAGCAGCCTGAAGAGTATGGCTTCACCAAACCTCATACAGGGTATTAATATTTTTCCACATGGTGAGAGGATCTTCTTAGTAGCCAAAGTGATTCTCCAGTCTTCAAGACTGCTCAAAGGCAGTAAGTGACTAACGTCCCCTTGAATGATTAACTTCAACCTAGGGCAAAGCCACTGCTGCAAGGCTAAATGAATTACAGTTAAGACTGTGCCATAGCAAATGTGTCGATGAACCTCTGCTGTCACAACATTGGTGCCATGTAAATAATATCACAAGAGGCAGTTTGTGAAGTCATAGTTGGATTTCATAAATTTTATATATGATTTTAGATCTTGCCATTTACCTCTTGAAATTTCCAAATAGGGTGGTAGGAATTTGTTCGGTGCAGTGCAACCATTCCTCTCTCCAAACTTGTTTGCTTTTCCAGATGTCCACCGGAACCATGTGGCCTGTGGTGCTGGTACCAGCCATAGAATTGATAGAGAGAGTGCTGGAAGTGACCCACTCCGAAGACTGCCACTACTTCTGTCCTTGATCACCCAAAGCCTCCTAAGAGAAGAGCTGGGGGGACAGAGAGCAGCCACGCAGAACAGTCTGACCTCTGTTCTTTTAGAGAGTGGGGAAAAGGAAGCAGAAACGTCCCCTTGTCCCTACCACTAGCTTATCTTCCTTCACTCTGTGCTGTCAGGGCGGCACCTCCTGGCACTGACAATCATCCACAGGAGGACTATCTGTGAAGTCTGCTCGGGGGATACCTCCTCCCTTGTTCCAGTTCATCTATTCTGTTGGCAAATCTGGATTTTGGCCATGGTTACTAGAGCATTGTGGCTGGATACAATATCGCCACCTTTCCTCCTCAGCTGTTATTCATGTTAGTTTTCCATCATGATCCAATAACCACTATCAATTGACATTCTCACAGCCTATTCTCACTTGTGCTTTGTACACAGGGTAATTTATAAAGCCCAGAAATAGGGTGTTTCAGTTTAGCTTTGCATACTACAATGTATAGGCTACGTCTCCACTGGAAGCATCTGTCTACAGAAGTTACTGTCAGAAGAGATGTTCCTACAAAACTTCTGTCAACAGATCACATCTACACATAAAAACAGACTGATATTTTGATCCACTCTGTCAACAAAAGGGCCCCTGGTGCGTCTACGCAGACTTTTTGTCGACAGTTTCTGTCTATAAAACTCAAAACTGGGGTTTTGTCTACAAAACTCTCCAGTGTAGATGTAGCCTAACCCAACAAGACAATACTGACAGTCATCCAACACACTCATTTCTTATCCCACAGAACTCTATATCTACATACCTATATTACACCTCTTTAGCCAGAAGTAAGCCCTATTCTTCCTGATGTTAAAAGATATTCCTTTATCTTTTCACTTGTGCTACAGTGACATTTTCATATACTTACTGTTGTGTTTCAAACAGCCAGTGGCCTGGACAAACCAGTATGGGTACAGGTTCAAAATCTTAAAAGTAAGCAAGTAGAAAATTGGAAACTAAGAGTGAATTCTCCAGTGATGAGCCAGAATACATGGGAAGCAGATGTTCTTTTAATAAGCAAGCCTATTAAGAGACTGTCACTTAGGGGATAAGTTATTCTGGCACTGAAAAATATGGTAGATGCTAAAGCCTGATTTGCAATATCAAATACAAAACAGTTATGAAATCTATAAAATCAATAGAGCGAATATACACAGAATGAGAATGAGGGAACTGTGGGATAGGTTCCCACAATGCACCACTGCAACAGTCAATGTTAGCCAACTGAGTGTGGCAGCACTAAGTTGACTATGTGAAGAGCAAGTGGGAAGTTGAGGATAGTCAAAATCAAATTTATAAATTCCAGAGTTACAAAATCGATATTAATAAATTTGATTTTATCTTGTAGTGTGGACGCAGCCTTAGAAATTTACCAAAACTTGCGCCTGACACCTATAGGAATCCTCTTTTTATTTACTTTTAATGTAAAAAAATATGAAATAACTTTCTCATCAGTGATAGGTGCTAGGTTGCCAGCCCTGGAGACCAAAGTCCCCTATTCTTCCCTAGCAAAGGCAGAACAAAGGGAGAGGCCACGAAAGGTGCCCTGACCACATTGTCCAAATCAAGTCAAGGACCTGGAAAGACCACTTTGAGAGGGATACCAGCTACTGACATGCATCTGATGAAGCAGGTCTCTGCCCACAAAACCTTATGCTCCAAAAAATCTGTTGGTCTATGAGGTGCCACAGGACTTCTCATTTTTGTAAACTACTGCAGACTTCAAAACCTAGTGTCCCTCTCCTAAAACTGCCAGGAACGCTGCCAGCCAATCAGCACACATTGTGGTGGTCACTTTTGTGTTATGCTCACTCATTCCTCAGAGAACAGTCTGAGCCTTGGCCAGACTTTCTGTTTCATAACTACAAGGAAACACTCCATCCTCCTCTTCTCTCAATGTCACCCTCTCCTCCCTTTTTTTCCCTAGCTCCTGTGATCCAGTTGACTAGCCCCTGCATTCTTCACCCCTTATTAAACAAAACAAAACCCAGAGTGCTTCAAATAATTATTTTTAAAAGGCGGAGCAACCAAGACGTTTGCGGTCCCCCGCCCCTCACTCTCATTTCTATGTCCTACCCTATGCCACCGTTTCTTGGTTTAGAGTTCTAATTCTTCAAAATGAGGCGATACAGTACCCAGCAGGGCCCTGATCCTCATTGGAACCTCTAGACAATGCTAGAATAAAAATAAATAAATAACATCCACCATGATCGTTCAAGACTCACCAGCCTTTCTGAAATAAATCTGTACATTGGGATTAAGCCTGCAATTGGGTCCCCACTTGGCGTCCCTTACTCCTGTGCAAGCACCCACTCAATTCACGGAATTCGGGGTACATATTTGGAGGATTAATTCCATTGTTTTCATTCCTAATAGAGTTCAGCAAGCCCATGCAATAATTTAAAATCCACAGGCCCTTAGACAACACAAGCAGTTCTAGAAATAGCTGTATCAAAAATGTATCAAGTACTGCTACAGATCAGCTTCAGTAGGAGGTTTGTAAATGCCAGCTCTTAAATACTAATCTGGAAGACATTTCAGAGAACTGACAGAACAAATTACATCCTATAACAGTCCACAATCATCTATTGGGGGCAATTATTCTCTCAAAGAGAAGTAAAAGGTAAAATACATACTAGATTGATTTTCCAAGAATTATTCTTACATTTTAGATGCTTCTAATAATACTTCATTTAAGGTAATTCCTTTAGGTTGTATCCCACCAGAATGGTTCATGTAGCTAAAGTTGTTTATAGCGAGTGCACCAAGGACAAATTATGTGGGAAAAAAAGCCCAACTATACCTAATAGATAATTCTTGCATTTATGACGTATTGTTTATATTCGGTTTTGCTGTGCTAGTTCATTATCCTTTGCAGTGGCAATCGTGAGCCTGTCCTTGAAACGGGTGCTCTTATGGTCGGTAAATATGTTTACAGCACTTTGTTGTTTACGTATTACATCCATGAACAGAGCATTAGGACAAGAAAGGATGAGACCAAGCAGGCCAGTCCAAACAGGGCTGCATGGACACCTTGGCAGCTGCATCAGGTTCCTCATGCCGCCTTTGGCACTAGAAGAGTTTTGGAGTGAGGATGTGAAGCTGCACACCCCCCTTACTGCTGTCTGTGCTGTTCACCTCACCCTACACCTGGGCCGGCACCTGACTCCGCATGCAGGACCCGTGGCCGGGATCCTGGGCCTAGCAGCCAGACGGACCCTTGCATGTGGGACCTGGTGGCAGAGTCCTTGGGTGTAGGGCCACTGGCTGAGCAGGACCTGGGGCCACAGCCAACCAGGACCTAGGGCCAACAATTGAGCGGGACTCAAGGCTGGCGGACAATTTCTCAGTCAGCAGAGGGCCTGGCTGCCAGGACCCAAGCACCAGGGTCATAGAGCTGGCAGCCAGGACCCTGAGCAGCAGGGCCATGTGGCAGGGGCACCCAAAACCTGGCAGGCCTCTAACCCATACTTCCCGAACCTCTGTATGTCCCTCCTGGTGTTCTGCACCCATCGCACCAGGACCTGTGACTAGGGTTGCAAAACTCCATTGCCCCACTCCCAACCCCAGCCCTGCCCCACCCTACACTGAAGACTGTCTCTGTCCCTCTCCTTCTCCAAGGCCTAGCCCCTGCTCACTCCATCCCTCCTCCCTCTGTCACTCCCTCTCCCCCACCCTCACTCACTCATGTTCACCGGGCTGCAGCAGGGGATTTGGGTGCACTAGGGCAGAAGGGGGTCCACGTAAGGGTGCAAGCTCTGAGGCAGGGCTGGGGATGACAGGTTTGGGGTCAGAGGCAGGTCTGGGCAGGAGCTGAGAGGTTGGAGTGTGGAAGGAGGTTCCAGGCTTGGGCAGGGGTGGTGCAGTCTAGGAGTGGGTGAGGGCTCCAGCTAGGGGTGCTGGCTCTGGGGTGAGCCACGTACAAGTGTTTGAAGTGTAGCAGGGGGCTCCAGGCTGGGGCCAGGATGTTCAGCGTGTGGGAGGGGACTCAGGGCTGGCACAGTAGGTTGCAGTGTATGGAGGGGGTGCAGGCTCCTGAAAGGAGCTTGTATTCAGGAGGGGGCTAAGTGCTGGGATGGGGGTTGGGGTGAAGGTTCCAGCCGCCACTGAATTCAGGCAGCTCCCAGGAAGCAGAAAGATGTCCCTTTAGCTCCGAGGTGGAGGGGCAGCCAACTGGCTCTGCGCACTGCCCCAGCCTGCAGGTGCCTCCCTCACAGCTCCCATTGGCCAGGGCTCCTGGCCAATGGGAGCTGCAGAGCTGGTGCTTGAGGAAACTCCAGTGGGTGGGGTCAGCGTGCACAGCCCCTGGCCAACCCTCTACCTCAGAGCTGGACATGGTGGCCACTTCCCAGCAGCTATGCAGAACCGGGCTTGGTGCTTGCCAGCCCTGCTGGAGCCAACTGAACTTTTAAAAGCCCAGTCAGCTGTGCTGACAAGAGCCACCAGGATCCCTTTTCACCCAGGCGTTCCAGTCTAAAGACAGACACGGGCAACCCTACCTTCAACATGTACTCCTAGGCAATAGTATGGAGGAATCAAGGCTGCCCTAGAACCACCATCTCCCCTTTGGACCATTCAGAAAGAATTTGAAGACCAGACAGAGTCCAGACATTCAGTGCCTCAGTGGTTGTAACTTCTACCATAAAGCAACAGATTAGAGCTGCTACTGATTGCCTAACACCTCGGAAAGGGCGCTTTTCTGTCCCTTAGCCTTGCTTCAACCCCAAGGCAATGGGGACCAGGGTTTTGAAGCACCCTATTCTCAACTTACTCCAAAGGTTGTACCATTGTGGTAAATTGTAGGAGCTACCTCGCCACATTGCCACCAGCCAGATGCCGATTATAGTTCTGCACAGGACTGTAAATGGATGAGACAGTGAGAAAGAGAGTCTGTTTCCACTTACTGATAGACAGAGATAGATTGAAGTGTGCCAGAAATTATAAATGGCTCATAAAGCCTTGTAACCTTAAAATAATAAGAATCAAGGAGTATTTTGATTTGTATAGACTTAGGGAGGATTCCCACTGTGCAGTAACTTCCATTTTATGCAGTCTAACCATTTGAATTCAGAGCTCTGAACACACAGTTTACAGGAGAGATGGCATTAGAGCTGGGTGCCTTATTTTTGGAGAATAATAAAGTTTTCCAAAAAAAAAGAAGATATTTGGGGAGACACCAAAATGATTCATGAATTTAGACTAGATTAAAAAAAAAAACAGTCAAAACTGTTCATTTCAGCCATTTCAAAACACTTCAACTTTTCATTCTAGCATGACATTTAGCTAAGTTACAAGATAACAAAAATTAAAATAAAAGGGGGTGAAACACACTTGATAATAAGCCAGACTGAAGCAACTAAAACAAAACAGTTTGTTGAACCCAAGATGCATTTTTGTTGTTCTCATTTCAGTGAGGAAAACCTCTAAAAAATCAATTTTGGTTTGCAGTTTGTAGTTCAGCCCCCGTTGGTTAAATAAAGGTCCGAGAAACGTACTGGAAAACCCATAGCAGAAAAATTAATGAAGTGAAGCAGCAAAGCAGCAAGGAGAACAACCACTTCCCATGTAGCAAGGAAAGGAACAGGTCAAATAGAAAGAGGCAGACAGTGGATGTGGTAGGAACTTAATCCCAAATTAATCCCACATAAAAATAGTGCACAGCCTCATTGTACTCTAAGAACTCTTTGGGTTTACTGATTTCTGCATGCTGTAAGCTCCCAAGGTGTACACTGGCAGTGTGAGGTATAGTAAGCCCTGGCTTTACACAAGTTCAACATACATGTTAATAGTATTAACATGAATGTCAAAATTCTGAGCTGCAGCCACCTGCTTCCTCCAGCTGGGGGATGCTGCTGCTGGGAGGAGAGGGGAAGGAAGGAGCGGGGGAAAGCCCCTTAGCCCCAGGAAGACAGGAGACAGGCACAGCACTGCCTAGTCAGTTTCCCAGCTCCCACAAGCAGGGGGGAGCCAGGAAACTGACCAGAGGCTCAGAGGAGAAGGGAGGGGTCTCCTCCCCCGACATGTGAAATTTGAGTTATGCGGGGATTGTGAGGAATGTAACCCCCGCGTAACTTGGGGTTTTACTGTAATGGCAGGAGTAGAGCTGGGAGTTTGGTAGCAGGTGGAGGAAGTGAAGGCACCAAGCCAAAGATCAGATATGAAGCAGACTCAGGAGTAGGGAAGGGCGACAAAGACTAAACTGAAGTAGACAAAGTCAAAGTTGGACTGGGACTGGGACAAAGCTGGAGTGAGGACTGAGAGCAGGCTGGAACAAGGAGCTGGGGCAAGGCCCAGAGGCAGGATAGGAGGCTGAAGCCAGAGCAGGGCAAGTGTTTTGCTACTGCAGCAAAGCTAAAGTAGCAGGCCACTGGCTGCTTTGCCCAATCAGAAGGGCACCATTTTTGACAAAGGCTCACGGGAATCAAATGAGCTTACTGGGTTCCCTAGCAACCAGACTCAGTGCTTGCTGTGCTTCTAACAGGCATCAGTGCAGGAGGTGTTATAAAAGATCTTGCCAGAACCTGGAGATATATTATTTATATCCCTATGACTCTACAGGCTGGTAAGGGAGACGGGTGGTCCTGAAAAACAGGCTTAAGGTGTTCAGTAACAAAATTCAATAATGACCATATCCTCATGGATAGTTTCTCAGAAACTCTGTGGATGACATTCTGGGGTCTAGAGAAACATTGGAAAATGAGAATCTAAATCACAAAAAGGGCCAGGAGAAACTCCAGTCCCAAACCAAAGGGATGCCTCGGATGGCAGTGGGGGATTCCTACTAGCACAAGAGCACTCTGACTTTGGCAGCGGAAAGGAGTACACTGATCCTTTGCAGTGTTTTCTTCATATAATAAAGCCTACTACCACCATCATTTTTAACATATGGCTCCTAAGGGTTTATTTCAAGAGCACATGTACACTCACTTCATTTATACAAGTAAATGTGCACAACATTTTTTTCTTTACATTTAAAAATACTAAAAAATAATGAGTAAAATATATTACAGAAAACCATCAGTTTAATTTCTAAATCAAGATACTTTACTTTGGCTTGCAGAAGACCTAGCACAGTTGGCTAACCCATACATGTTCTTGAAACATCTCCCTTCTTGGTTTGTTGACTTCCTTTTCTGTCTTAAGCCTCCACTTCACTTTTATCTAACTTTTGCTGTTGCTTCTCTTTAATTGTTTCCTTTGCGTAATATTTTATGGTGAGGAAACCTGTACTATTTTGCAACAGACTAAGCCATGGTTGATATACTATTAGTATAAATGAGTAAATTAGAGTTACTATATTGACCTTTCAAAAAAGGGGACACCCCCTGAGAGGGAGTGTATCTGTATCAGTATTCACCAACACACATGGTATTAGTAAAACAAAACGGCAGTCATATAGCACTTTAAAGACTAACAAAATGATTTATTAGGTGATGAGCTTTCGTGGGGGAGACCCACTTCTTCAGATCTATAGCATTTCCAGCCTAGACACAGTTATATAGCACAGAGCTTCAAAACAATTGGAACAAAAACTGACAAATCAAATACATAGAACTGAAGGAAGGGGTGAAGGGTGGACGATGTTAAGTGTCTTGCCTGAGATAATTACGAACATCAAAGGAAGAGAGACAGTCCTTGTAATGCATGCGATAACATGACTACCTCTCTGTTATTCTTCAATGTTGTATTAGTGTACTATGTATTCTATAACATAGGGATTCGCAATCAAAATAGCAGGAAGAGCCATTTTTCCAATTCGGTAAAAAATTCAATAATTCAAGAGTTACAATGCATGTGAATAGCAGGCAGCCCGTAGTAAATAACAATAAACCAGACTTTTTGTATCCCTATTTTAAGAACAGCGCACACAAATTCTTACTGTAATGTGGTACATGTTTACTGCAGGATATTCACTAACTTTTTAGACATTCTATTTCCTCACAGTTATGTGCGTGTTTGTACAGCTGTCTTCCTGACTTTCACCCTGGAACTTTCTCTCCTGGAGGATGGTAGGGAGAGTTATCCAAGGTTGGAGATCACATATAATATGCTATTTAGTGATGAGTTGTTCATTTTTGGGCTTTTAGGCATTCACCCTTTATCAAAAATAATCAGGAGGGGACTCTTTTATTTTGTAATTATCGTGTCAAAAGTCACAAAGAAGTCCTTTAAGAGCCATATGCCGTTCTGGAGCCGCAGGTTGCAGACCCCTGCTGCAACAATTTAATACAATGTGAGTTGGTAGATACTGATACAGATGCACTCCTCTCAGAGGTCTCCTTTTTTTGTATGGTAACCTTAGCCAAACATCACAGCCTTATCCTTCAACCCCTACTGAAATGAATGGGGCTATTTACTAATAAATAATGCACAGTTTAGCCTGAGTGAAGGTAACCAGCATCTGGCCCTTACAGACAAATAAGGCCAACATTTTCTGGGATTAGTTAGCAAAGCACTGGAAGTTAGTGGCCTGATTTTAACAGGGACTTCAACAGCAGCAGCGGGTGCTCAGATCCTGTAAAATTTGGTCACTGGTTTAGATGCCTGGAAACCCACCGATTCCTGGGTATTATTTTAGATTCCAAAGCTTGACATTTTTTCTCTGCATATTCATTTCTATAGTCCAAAAGTGCTGTACTGTGTCCTATCTGTTTTTTATAAATATTTAAGCATATAAGCAGGGTTCTTTATCTTCTTCCCTTCCTAAAAACATTAACAAGAAGATAGGTTAGCCCTAAGCTCAAAGCCAATTCCTAGATTCTCCATCAAGGTGTAAACTTACATTTGCCATATTGTTTTTAATATCATCTTCCTTCTTCAACATTTACAAGACCAGAATAAAAATCTGAGGATATTTTACATGTCACAGAATAAAAACAGAGTGTTCTATAAATTTCTTATACACAGAAAGTTCTCATTACATTTAATTTACCAAATCAATGTATTTTAAGAAACCACAAATTTCACCAGATCCATTAGGAAGAATTCAGTTCTATAACAAGCAATAATGACTGGTGTCAATAACGAAACAGTTTTCAGATTACTGACTTCTCTCAATATGGGTATAATTTTTGCCCGTATAATTTCAGTCCACGAGAGAGAGCAAAGTGAAATTTCTGCTCTATTAAAAGTAAAGGAGGTTTTGCCATTGTCTCTATTGAGGCCAGAATTTCACCCAATTCCAATTGCCATTAATGAGAGTTTTCACATTGACTTCAGCGTAAATTAGATTAGGTTTTGATGCCAAGGTGCACACTGAAATGTCACATACCTTTTCCAACATGAGTTCTTTTGACTCTAATAATTAATAAAAATAATAATTTTGTCACTGTAATTCTAAATCATCTCCACCATCAAGGTACACAGAGAGCTTGAGAGACAGTAAAAAAAAACATTGTGATTTTACATACTGCCTCACCCCCAAATCAATAGGCAAAACCTTCCATTTTTTTCACTTTGTCTTGTTTGATGTTTCCTTTTCCATCATTACTCAAGAATCAACATTTTCCTCCCTCTAAGCAAAGGAGAGGGACACCTGCAGTTCAGGCTAACTTCCAGGGAGCTCTCTCACTGTTCAAGCCTCCAAATCTTCTCTTGCAGCAAAGAGATGGAAGTAAGGACTTGGTAGCTCTGATTATTCACAAGTAAAAAGCAAAAACAAGCAAGAAAAATTGTTTTTTTAAAAACAAAGTTGAGATATTCTTTATCATAAAAGAAGCAGTAATGAAAGCAAGACATTTTCATTGCAATTCATGTTTTATCATAACTCTCCCTTGCTCTATTAATAACTTGGTAGCTGGTGTATGAGGCTACAAGGCTCTTTCATGAAAGAGCACATAGATGCTGTCTCTAACTTGACCTTACACATGTAGTCTAGTTGTCATGTTGCTTAGTTGTTCTTTGTGACAAAACTGCAGTGTGCTATCTTTTAGATAGATAAGTTTTCCTCTTTTGGGGCTATGAATTTTACTTTCCCTAAACCAGACAGGAGTGTGCTGAGGACTCACATATTTGCCCTCTGTAATTTGCCAACAGATTGTAAACTTGGCAGGGAAAAACATGAGAAATCAATAGCCTACCAGTGAGGACTAGCGAAACAGAGAAAGAATTTAGCTACTGATGCATATGTCAGTTGTTACATACAGTAAATTTGTACTGCATTTAATTCTCCCTCAAGACCTGACTGTATTTTGTATGCTTTTGTTTGCTTTTCAGAGGAAAGAATTAAGAATTAGCAAAAACAACTTTCTCTCTAATTTGAATATTAGGCTTGCAGCCTTAATGTTAAAGGTCTAAGACCAGTGAGTTTTCTGTTTCCTTAACTATTTATTGTTCTTACTAAGCAAAATTGATACTAAATGTATGGTTCATAAGCTCTGGTAAATTTCATCTTGATTCCATGACTGAACTCTAGTAAATTAATTTTCTTATCTCTGCCTCTCAGGCACATGAATAAACCAAATTCTGGACTATCTTACCATCAAGATAAATGAGTACTCCCAGTAGTAATCCTTCTCTCTTTGTTACCAGAAAGCATGGAGGAATTTACTGGTATACTGATTTTAAAAAATCTCACCTGCAAACTCAGGTGTACAACCCCGTACAAACTCAGTTTGTCATTACAGCTGGAAAGTGATGATGAATCCCAGAAAAAAATTCCTAAACAAAACATACACAATTATTTTAATGTTATTTGATACAGCTACAGCAAACATTGACATACTGTACTCATTCACTTTTATTTAGTTTTAATGAAACAGTTTTCAAAAGATCAAATTAATTGATCAGTGTTCTGTAAAAACTGTTTTGTCCCCTTCTCTTTGGTTAGAGCTTTTACACATGAATCAATTAACACCTACCTGACCTGTTTACCTTAAATTATTTTAGAGCTAAGTTTTCGGTTGCGCACACATATGTCTCAAATCGCACCCCCAAACAAGGTGTCTACATTCACACACTGTGTTTGCTTGGTAAAACATATGTCCATAAAAGTGAGCACAGAACTGCAGAGCAAACATTAAAAAATCTTTCCCTTAGTGATTTCCACTAGATATGGTAATACAAAGTGGCTGGTGAGTATGGAATAGCTACTTTTCATAATTGCCAAGGCAAGTCCAGAATTTTGCTTGAGCACGGTTAGTGATTCAGAAGAGTACTCCCAGCTTGGACTGCTAAAGGTGCTCTCTTGGGCCGCATCTACACTACAGCCCCCTTTCGAAAGGACAGCTTTGGAAACAGAATGTCGAAAGCCGTCCTTTCAAAAGGGAGCGTCCACACAGACAAACAGAGACCTAAGGTGCGACCTGCTTTTTTGAAAGTCCCCAAGTGCAGTTTCGAAGAGGAGCGTCCACACTACACAGGGTGCGCTTTTGAAAGTACAGGTGCAGGAAGCCTCGTGGGCAGGATCGCATGGTGGATGAGACCTTCTGGGGCTGTGACCTGCCGTCCCCTTAAAGGGCCCCCCATCCCAAATGTCAGCCTGCACATGTCAAGGGCCAGCCACCTGTCCCCAGGCTCGCACACCGAGGAGATCAGAGGAGGCACCCCAGGCCCCCATGGAACCCAAGCAGCCCCCCATCCCCATCAAGGCTGTGGCCAGGGCACTGGCCGTGGTCCTGGCCGCCATGCCGCAGCGGCTACAGGCAGCCAAACTACTAGCCACCCTCCTGGAAGCCATCCTGAGGGCACGACATCCCCATCCGGCCCCCCCGGGGCATCCCCCACCTGCGGAGCTTCTCCGCAAGCAGTGACTGGTGGGGGTGGCTGGTGCTGGAGGACTGGGGCGACGACCGGTGGCTACAGAACTTCCGGATGACCAGGGGACATTACTAGAGCTGTGCCACTGGCTCGCCCCTGCCCTCCAGCACCAGGACACCCTCATGAGGCCAGCACAACTGCTCCAGAAAAGGGACCCTCTGGAAACTGGCCACTCCAGCCAGTCACCGATCCATCAGTCATCAGTTCAGAGTGGGCGGGGCCACTGTTGGGACCGTCCTCAATGAGGTAAGCTGTGCGCATGCGGGGGCCAGGGGATGGGGGGCACTCCAGCATGGGGCACCATCGAGGACTACAGGGCAGCCCTCACCGGGGACAGGACAGGGACAGGAGTCCCAGGGAGGCCTGCCCTGCAGGGGACAGGGATGGTCGGGCACACTACACCCCACCCCATGCTCATGAGTGCATCCTCCTCCTGCTCCCTGCAGGTCATCCGGGCCATCAACAGGGTCCTCCTGTGGCAGCTGGTGCATGTCAGGGACCTGGATGATGCCATCCAGGGCTTCGAGGAGTTGGACTTCCAAAACTGCTTCAGTGCCCTGGATGGCACACTCATTGCCATCCGGGCCCCAGAGCACAGCGGCAGGGCTTTCATAAACCATAAAGGCTACCACTCCGTGGTCCTGCAGGCACTCGTCGACGCCAACGGTCAGTTCCAGGACATCTGCATGGGCTGATCTGGCCGTGCCCATGACACCAGGGTGTTCCAGGACTCGGAGCTGGGCTGCCGCATGGCCAAGGGGACCTTTGTACCCCAGCGGGAGCTCCCCAGTGGGGACACCACAAAGCCCCCCTGCATCATGGTGGACACAGCCTACCCCCTGCCGCCCTGGCTCATGAGGCCATACACAGGACACACACAGCCCCGCCAGGACGTTTTTAATGAACGGCTGAACCAGGCCCGCAACACGATGGAGCGGGCATTTGGCTACTTGAAAGGGCACTTCAGATGCCTCCTCACGAAGCTGGAGGTGGGTCTCCCCAGCATTCCAGTGGTGGTTGGGGCCTGCTGTGCCCTGTACAAACTTGTGGAGGAAAAGCACGAGCCATTCATGCACAGGTGGGCCTTTGAGGCAGGGTGCAGGTATGAGCAGCCCCCTGCCACCCCATGCTGCCAGGCCCAGTGGGATGGGGTGCAGGTATGGGAGGCCCTGTGCCAGGCCTTTGAGTGAGGACTGCAGGAACCACCCCACCCCCATGCACGCACACCGCACACCCCACCCCACACCCCATGAACACGCACCCCACCCCCACGCACACACACCCCACCACCCCCACACATGCACAGGGGACCCAGATGGAACCACAAAATAAACACTTTACTTAACTGCTATTACTGCTTTGCTGCCTATGTACAGGGAGGGGTATCACAGAAAACAGGGCTGGGGTGAACTATATACAGGGGAGGTATCACAGAAAGGAGGGCTGGAGGGAACTATACACAGGGGCATTGCGGCCCCAGATGGTCACCCTCCAGGCCCTGGGAGGGCCAAAGGTAAGGGCAGAAGGCCCTATTCATTTATGGGGGTCAAGGGACAGAATCCCCATCACACACGTCCACCCCTCCCCTCCCCCCAGGTCCAGGTGGTCCGTTGCAGCTGGGCTGGGGCAGGTGGCAGGGGGAGGTAGGGGCGCTGCTGGGGTGGGGCCCCTGCGGACTCACTGGGGTTGGCATGGGGGGAGTGGGGGGAGTGGGGATGGCCTCACCCTGGCCAGCCCTGGCCATCAACATATGGGCCAGCTGCATCAAGGCAGCCGGGGGCAGGTGGGTTGCGACAAGGTCAGAGAGGTTGGGCTCGTTGCGGGGGGAGGTTGCTGCAGGAGGTGGGGTGGGGGGAGACCGGTGGGGCAGGGGATATTGAGGGTGGGGAGGCTGACCGGGAGACTGGGGATCTGGGGGGGTGGCTGGGTGACGGGGGGATGAAGGATGGTGCGGGGGGGGGCGGGGGCGGGAGTGGCTTGCAATGGGGTGGCAGCTGGGTCTAGGCGGCCCACCACGGCCCGGGTCAGGGCATCCATGTTCGCCGCGACCTGGTCCCAGGCCTGCTGCTCCATGGCAAGCCACTCCTGCATCACGCCAGTAAGGTCCTGCAAAGCTGTCGTATGGGCAGCATACCCCACCTCCTCGTCACCGCCCGGGTGGCACTGGCAGCTGGCCCAGCAGCAGCTCCACATGGTCCCTGCTCGGGATCTGGACCGCTCCCCCTCGCCCTCCATGGTGGGGCTGGTCCGGCCACTGGCTGCGGGAGCTGGCAGACAGAAGGTCGGGGGGAATGGGCCATTAGTCCCAGGTGCAGGTCCCTGTGTCCTGCCCCCACCTCCCCAGGGTACATGTCCCTGGGTGCCCCACAGGGGTACTGGGAATGTGCCCCCCCCTGCTGTTCCCCGCTCCCTCCAAGTCTGGGCAGCCCCTGATGCTGTTCCATCCATGTGGTGCTGAGTGCCATGCATCAGCCCCCTCAGCCCAGGGACCATAGCCATCCAGGGTCCACATGCACCTGGGCTGGCAGTCGTGTGGGGTGCCTGTGGCCACCCTGGGTAGGACCTGACACTCCCTCCCCAGGCACTAGGGAGGCTGGTGTGCACACCACCTACCTAGGGGCCCCTCCGGGAAGGCAGATGAGGCACAGTCAGATGGGACCTGGCTGGATGGCCCAGATGGGAGGTCGATGATGAAGGACCCCTCACTTAAGCCCTCATCATCGCTGGTGGAGTTGAGTCGCCGTGCTGTCCACGTTCGCCTGGAGCTGGCTGATGGTCCCGGGTGCTCCTTGCCCTCAGTCACTGTTTCTGGCTCAGTGACACGGATGTGTCAAGGAGGATGATGGGGGGGGTCTCCAGCCTCCTTCAGCCCCAGGAGGCAGTGGAGTTCCTTGTAGTAGGGGCAGCTTGTGGGGGCTGCCCCCGACCACCCGGCTGTGTCCCAGGCCCTGCAATACCCCTGCCGCAGTTCTTTCACCTTTGACCGGACCTGGTCCAGTGTGGGTGGTGGGATGGCCACAGCCGAGCAGCCCCTTTGCCAGCTGCTGGAAGGCGACCGCATTGCAGCGACAGACCCCCTGTTTGTTGGAGGACCTCCTCATCCTCCCAGAGGGAGAGGAGGTTCTGGATCTCGGCCTCTGTCCAGTAGGGGGTTCGACGCTTCGGGGCCTGGGCCACCTCCTGGGACAACTCCCCGCTGTCCTTGGAGGGCCCCTGGGATTGGTGGGGTCCAGGTGGCTGGCCATGGGTCCAGGTGGTGTGGGGGACTGGCTGGCCATCACGGTGGCTGGTGAGCTGGAGAGCAGCATGGCCTCACTGCTGGCTGCACACTCTCAGCTTCCTTCCTGAGGGTTTCTGGGAGCCTGCGTCCTTAAGTGCGGCCGGATGCTGGAGCCATAGAGCTCCCTCTTTGCTGTAAGCGGCGCCACCACCTGCAAGCTGATCGCTGCCATGTAGGACTCCCTCTTTCGAATGAGTGGGCCACGAACGTCTACACTTGCTCTCTTTCAAAATTACCTTTCAAAGGAGGGCGCTCTTCCCGTCCCGGGAATGGGGGACCGACTTTCGAAAGAGAGCAGCGTGTGTGTGTGGCCACTCCGCGGGCTCTTTCGAAAGAGCTCGGTCTTCCGATCCTAATTTTGAATGTACTTGCTAGTGTAGACGCAGCCTCGGGGGGTGAGAAGTAATATGAAAGTCCAGACACACCTGTTGTCATTATTTATTGGCATCAGAGGAAGACTATATGGGACACTTATTCACTGCTTGTGAGGCCATGAAGCAGAAAGGCAACAGCTCTGTACAATGCAAAGCTCAAGCATTTAATTGGCAATAGTGAGGAAATTCAGCCACTAAAATGTTTCTCACAGCACTTTTAGATCCTACCACCCTCCTATATTGCAGCACACATTTCAAAGCATAAACAGGCTAAACTGTTTATCTATGGGGACGGGTAGCTCAGTGGTTTGAGCATTAGCCTGCTAAACCCAGAGTTGCGAGTTAAATCCTTGAGGAGAACATTTAGGGATAGGGGCAAATAGATGTCAGGGGTGGTGCTTGGCCCTGTCAAGAGGGCAGGGGACTGGACTAGATGACCTCCCTAGGTACCTTCTAGTTCTAGGAGATGTGTACCTCCAATTTAAAACAAAAATTAGGAGCTGTTCTGTGTCATGGGTCAGGTGGCACAAATAATATGGCAGCAGAAATATTAACATTTGGATTACTTGGCCTTTTCTGCAGTAAAGTTCTTGGCTTTTAACCAACTACACAGGCATTTTCCTACACTACACTTTGGTCTTTCTGTTCAATTGATATATCTAGGCCCTGATTCTGCAGTCAAATCTTTGAGGGGGCATATGAGCAAAGGTGACCTTCCATGCAAAACCAACGGTAGAACAGCACTTAACTAATCCCTTTGGCGCGTCTACACTAGCAAGTTCTTTTGAAAGATTTTTTGAAAGAAGGGGGCTCTTTCGAAAGATCCCATGGTGCAACTACACACAAAAAGCCTTCTTTCAAAAGTAAATCAAAAGAATGCGGCGCTCCTTTTGAAATCACTCTTCCTTTCTTGCTTCAGGAACAGCGCCCCCTTTCGAAAGCTTCTTTTGAAAGAAAACATGTGTAGACACTCCATAGGGCCTTTCTTTCAAAAGAGACGTTCTCCCAATCTGCCTTTTTGTGAGTGGACGCACTCCTTCTAAAGAAGTTCTTTCGGAAGAGATCTTCCAGAAGGGCTTGTTTCAAAAGATCTCTGTAGTGTAGGGTAGACATAGACTTTGAATGAACCTGTACATGGATAAAGTCTTCTGCTTACATAGGCACTCACCACTGACAACCATTCATGTCCATCTGTGTGGGTGTTAGTGCAGGATCAAAACCATAGTTTGCAAAGAGCCATCTGAAATAAAGATAAATTATTGTTATTAAATATAGCAGATACAGGCACTGTGGGTGTGATCAAGCAAAAGGGGACTGACTGTTTTATCCCTGTGCCCAGTAATATCAAGCTGTCAGAACAGCCCCTCAGTTTCATTGATAGAGCAGATTACAGCAGTCTTCAGGATGCTCTGGTTTATGGTAGAGATAAGAACGGCCATGCTCGGTCAGACCAAAGATCCATCTGACCCGTATCCTGACAGGGACCACTGTCAGGTGCTCCAGAGGGAATGAACAGAGCAGGAAATCATCAAGTGGTTCATCCCCTGTTGTCATTCCCATCCTCAGAGAGGTCAGTAACACCATCCCTGCCCATCCTGGCTAATAGCGGTTGATGGACCTATCTTTGATGACTTTATCTCATTGTTTTTGACCACTGTTAAATCTTGGCCTTCACAACATCCTCTGACAGGGAGATCCACAGCTGGCTGTGCATTGTGGAAAGAAATATTTCTTTTTGTTGTTTTAAACCCACTGCCTATTCATTTCATTTGGTGACCCCTAGTTTTTATATTATGGAGAGAAGTGAATAAAGAAGTTATTTATTTTCTCCACACCAGTCATGATTTTGCAGACCTCTGTCATACCCTACACAGTTCTCTCTCTTCCAAGTTGAAACATCCCAGTCTTATTAAGCTCTCATCTTATGGCAGCAGTTCCATACCCCTAATCATTTTTGCTGCATTTTTCTAAACCTTTTCCATTTCCAGTACATCGTTTTTGAGATAAGGCAACCACATCTGCATGCAATATTCAAGATGTGAGCATGCCATGGATTTCTATAGCAGCAATAAGATATTTTCTGTCTGATTATGTATCCTCTTCTTGAAGATTCCCAATATTCTGCTTGCTTTTTTGACTGCCACTGCAGTCCCTCTGGGCTAGGACTGCTTAGGAACTGTAGCAAGTGGCAAGGCAGCTAAAAGTCACATTTATACAACATACCTCTTCAGCTGGGCCAAGAACTTATCAGACTAAGCTGAGGACTGTGTCTGGGAGTTCATTTATTTCCCTTCATAGCTCTCTAAGTACTAGAAAATGAAAGTCTTGATTTAAATGAAGAATTCAAATGTTATTCCTTTAGGATATGCACAGCAATTTATTTTCAAACCATTTTCATGTTGTGAATGTGTGTGACTTAAAAAAATGTTTAACATTTTAAATGAATGCAATGCCTCTTTGTGCTGAGCAGGCCTCTAGTAATCTAATTCAAACTCTAACTGCAGTCATACAACTTGTAGAGCAAGAAAAAGGAGGAGATTCCTGAAGTCTCACTGTAAATAAAGCAAAATTTCTCTACAGTTAAATATTTCAAAAATCAGACAGACACACCTCTTTTTGCAGAAAAGCAAGCAATGATGTTATAATCTTCAGAAGGGATGTTTTAAACAGAACCCTATCCTGCCAACACCTTTCAGTGGGAAGTCTATGGAATTTAAATTGGAATCACCCTACCAGGAGAGGGTCATCTTCAAGATTTCCTTTCCCCACACTGTCAAGGTTAAAAATCCACACTGAGGAGGTTAGTCCTCTGTGGTCTCATCAGATAAAAGCCATTCCAAATAGACCCCTTCTATTTACATGAAAATCTTACAAAGAAACAAGCAGGAAATTCACCCCTAATGCTACATAAAAAAATTCTCTCTACTGGGAATTTCAAGGGCTTGCAGAATAGCAAAACATTTACTATGTTTGCTTTGAATTTTCCAGTAAAACCAAAAGGCTGTTATACAAACAAAATGGTTATACTACAAAAAGGATGAGCTTTAAAAACTGCTTTAACTTAGGATTTTATGCAGTAAGAGAGATATTTTCACCAACTTAGGTAACATTTCATTTCAATCATACACTGTACAATATTGCCCTGCATCAAACGTGCATAAGCTTATACACAGAATGCATAAATGAGGTGAAGTAGCTTTTCATGAAGAGAATAAAATCTGGTAAAGCTCCACAGTTCATATATAGTTTCCTAACAATATTGTTAGAAATATTTAAAATGCTGATTTCCCCAACCCCCCACAACACACACACACAAAATAGTTCTTTTGGAGGAAGACACACACACACACACACACACTAGCTCTTTTGAAGGTTTTCCTCCAGCCATCTGGATTCTAAGAAAAAAATTCTCTGGAGTCCATCCAAACTTCAAAATGGACATTTGAATCAGTACAGATGGAGAGAACTGAAATTTTAGTAGAGAAAGAGATTTAACATAAGGGAATGCCATCTACAATGATGTACAGTTAAGCACATGCCTATGTATTTGAAAGGTCAGGTGTACCTAATGTGATACTATGAAGGGTGCTTCTGCCTCATTTTGTCCAAGTTCATATCCACTGGCAAAGAACTAAAATGCAAGCCGGTACCTGCCCATCCTAGTTCACATGTACATCTCCTGTCAATTTCACTATATTCTCTATGCATTTTGCAGCACTTACTGTCTTTCTTAACATATTTGTTTACTATTCAATAAACCTCTCACTCTGCTCTTCCAGCAAAACAGCAAGGCTGTGCCCATGAAAACATTATGCTGCAGTGTGGAAAATAAAATTCCTTTTAAACCTGTAGGAGCATCACGATGTGACCGTGTAACCCTTATTAACGCTACTGGAAGTTGCTTGTTTTCATCCAAAGAAAAATATACGCCTTAGTTAATGCACTTTATATTGTCACTGAAGGATCACACAGCAGAATAGAAAGCTGCAAAAGCCTATAATTTATAAAGCTATTATCAGGTGCCCATGTGGATCTTTTCATATGTACGCATACACTTTGCCTTTCCTAATTTGTCAGGTTGTGTGTTCAGCCTCATAACCATTAAGCCACAGAAACAGAGTAGGGTCCACTTGCTTTTCTAGTCATGCCCCAGACAGAAGGTTAAACATTTTACGATAAAATAGTATCTTGCACATTTTTAATTTCTTTTTTAAGGTAATTTTTCAAATGCTTTACACAATCAATCTGGAACAGGGCAGTTGGTTTCTTTAGTTGAACCTGAGAGTCACCAAGTGTAAGAATGACAGCTCGCTGAAAAATGATGTATTTTCCTGTGGAAAATTGACATTTCAGAAAAAAAAACTCAAACACCGAAATATTTCAATCCAAAAATGGGGCAGTGGAGCACAGGAGTTATAGTCTGGGTGCCCATGTTCCCTTTCTCTACAGGCTGGGGTCCCTGGTTGGACTACAGTTCTGAGGTAGCACCATATTCTCTCCTCTTAATGAGGGTGGCAGGTACATCACAAGAGTCTCATGACTGTGATGAATAAAGGAGGGAAAGTACTGCTCATGAGTGTGCCCACAGAGGAGAACAGGAACATGAGTCAAGTGAACTAAACTCTCCTGAGGCACTGGAGCAGTAACCCTCAAATGAAATGTTTTAATGTTTTGATTTTCAGCTCAAAAATAGTTTCAATGGAAAAATGTTAACCCCCTTCAGATAGGTTGATGCTACTGAGCTCTGATGACTCACTGAGGCAAGTGTAAGCTTATTGGCTCATTGGATATGGAATAAATGGGCATGATCCACTAGTCAGACAAAGATTCTAGGGCCTCACACAGAGCACTCCAAAAGCAGGAACATTTGAAATCATGTAGATAAGGTTTGGGTTGGAGCTGAGAATATTAGCAACTCAAGTCATCTAACTATGAAAGTCTTTGTGAAGTACCTAAGCACCTCTCAGAACTATAAAATGAACACACAAATACTTTTTCTCTGCCTTCTGTCCAGTCTCTCGAAACCTTTTATTAAGCCGCATACATATTGGAGTAGAATATGAAGCCAAATCAGAATAGTTTATGGTTTCTACCAGCATGCTTCCTTTGAGTCCAAAAATCTCATAAGTGCATACTGAATAATGAAATAATATCTTCTCGCAAGGATAAGTTTTCATTGTCTAATATTCATCATGGCAAGATTTATGGTCGTCTTGTAATTAAGCCTGTGATACTACTACGGGGTATTATAAAGCATCCATTATCAGTTATTATATCTCTAAACCGTGACATAAGACACTTAAAATGGGGAAATACAGAAATGCAAGATGTTATGCAAAGAGAACTGATAAAGTTTTCAAGGAAGAAAACAGAAAACTGTATCAACCTGCATAATGGTAATAAACTCTCCATGATGTCTCAAACCAGTGTGCAAGCACAAGCATCTCTAAGGTTGATGACTGATAAAAATAATAGAGAAACAGCTTTCTATCCTTCATGGAAATGAAAGTACATTATCGTCTCTTCATTGCTTTGATGCACCTGACAGATACACTTGGCGTCCATCCAACATGTTGCTCGATCTTTTTGTTAATGCTACAGAAATCAAACAACCTTTTTTCTCCCATTTGTGCCCAGCTACAAGCGCAATTTGAGGTGAAAGGAATGCAATTTGCAGTACTTTATTTGTTACTTCTAGGCAAGTAATTTAACTGATGACTTTTCTTTCAAGTATAAAAAGTTAAACATATGATACAATAGAGCTGATGTACCAGCTTCTTGCTGATAATAGGAAGCCAACACAGTGAATTCTAACACCACATTACTTGACACCTGTGGATCAAGGAACCTGTAAAAGAGTCTATCACCGGCAACTGTAGCAAAACAGAAATGGCAGCTTTCATCTAGTATGCCATTTGTTTCTACATCTGACAGCAAACATAAGCAGTATTGTGGATGCAAACTATTTGCTTGGAACGATTTCTGCAGTGACTCATTGTCCTATATTTTCAACCTCCAGACATCATGGCAAGCCAACAGGGTATTAGTCATGCCTGAGAGCTTCAAAGTCAAATTATTAATTATAAAATGACAAAGATAAATATGTTAGTAAAAATATGCAAGGTAAATATTCAGTTCCAATCAGTATTATGAACAGTAATATCCTACCGTACTTGTGACAAGACTTATAGATTCTGCAAGGCCTCACTCTAGGAGTTAAAAAAACCTCCTCAACCCAGTTACGCAGCCCATGGGACAATGGCACGTATTCAAGACACCATCTAACCTAAAAAGTTTTGTTATATTACATACATGTCTTCTGAGCTTTACTAATGATCCAGAAGAAGAGACTCCACAATAAACTACAAAAAATGCAGGGAACTGATACATATTAAGAACACAACAGAGAACCTCAAGGGTAGAGAATGTAGGCAACATACATAATGTCATACTAAAAAAGTCTCAGTCTGAAAAGGTGGAAGGTGATGCATCTGAAAAGAGCTCGTTTGAAACACTTGTCGACACGCACTCGAGGAGAAGATGCCCAGAAAAAAGGAAGTCTGAGCAGGAATAAAGGACTGTGGCTAAGACACAAAGCACAGAGTGTGATAGAGCAGGGATGAGCAGGGCCTCCTGGAAGTGATGAGCTCCCTCTGTAGCGGCAGAGGCCATGGGGGGTGGGGGGTGGGTGGAGGGATGCTAAAGGGGGCAGCACAGGCCAATGAAGCCAGTAGAGGCTGTGGGGGAGGCAGCAGAGTTAGCAGAGGCCGATTGAAAATTATGAAATTTCATGCTCCCCGAGAGGACGCACCACCACTTTTCACACCCCCATGATAGAGAACCAACAAAAAAGGCGAGGAATTTCATTCTGAGTGGTACACACTCAATCCTTATGTGGTCACATGCAGCTATAACTGCAATTAAAACAGTACATTTGGGGGGTATCTGGGAATGAAGCCCCCTTAAAAAATGATAGAACAGAAAATACGTTTTTCTGAAGTATTTCTAAAATGCCTAATATACTTGTATCTAAGGCTATGTCTTCGCCACAGAAGATAATTGACCTGAGACAGCTAGATGAGGTAAAGTCCTAGTGGAGATAAGGCACAGGTAGTTTTTACTTCAATGTAACTAATCAAGGTCAACACCTCATTGGGCTAAAGAGTTGACCTCAATTAGCTACGTTTCATATACAGATATCTAGCTTAAGTTAACAATCTCGATTGTAAAATATACCAATTATTTTGCAGAGAACACATATCCCAATATACTTAGGTAGTCTGCATGTGCCACTCTGAGAGCATAGAATTCCTCTGTACAGAACTGTTTGCCAGATTGGGACCTTAGATGGTAAAACCTCGGGGCGGGAGCAACATTCGCTTGCTTCCATGGGGCACCTTGAGTGCTTTTGGGTCTATGTAAAATGTACTAGTTCTGTCATTCATTCTCATACTCAAAAGTGCACTTGGTGCATCTGTTCTGAAGAGTTTATAACCAAAGGTCTCAATCCTTCAGATTGTCCTGTATGAGAGAAGCCTGGAGTTCACAAAGCAGCTTGTCAGATTTGCACCTCATGTGTTTAAATAGCTCTCCCTTCAGCTAGGGTGCATTTCTATGTTATTTACAGTAAAGGAGTACAGGATTCCATTGGTACTTACCAGAAGTTAGTCTCTTACCCTTTAGAGAGCCGATGAAAAGTTAATCCTGAACAATTCAGAATTATTTCTTAGTTTAACTGTATAATATGTGTATATGTTGGGATGATAGAAGCAATGGCTTGAATTTCTAGATGTTAGACCATGGTTTTGGGCATAACCAGCCAATCAGAGTTTGTTTTGATGATATAATGATACTGTCTTACATTTAATTGGTTCTGTGTTTTGATCTTTTATATGGGGATATACAATTTTAATGAGTGGAATCTCTTCGGAATTAGGCAAAATATAATTTATTGAAATCCAATTTACAACAGAATAGGCCTACACAATTTGAAGCTTTACTAGGACTCTTCAGTCTGCATGAAATCTACCAGTATATTTTTCAAGTTACACAAACTCTGCAGAAATTAAAAATAGAATTAGTAACTAACTTCAAAATTATCCCACCAATTGGTTGAAAAGTAGAAATTATTCAAAGGCACCAGTCTATATCCAGGACAACAGAATTAATCAGATGTTGAGTTTATATGCCAAGGTTTTGTTTGATTTGAGATATGTTTTTATGGGTATATTGCAAAATCTCATATTTCATGAAAATGTTGTCCACCTCCCACCAGTCTTTCAAAAATAAAAATCTGTAATCCTCAAATAGAAGATCAAATATTATGAGAACCTTCAGGGACACTGAATTACTTTTGTTGACTGGAGATGAGGGAGTTTCAAATCTGAGCTTAGAACAGAAAGCTAATCGCAACCTTACCCACAAGGAGAGTGGTGTACCAGTGATTCTACAATGGACAGGATGAATTAAGTTTCCTAAAAGTGGCAGGCCTGGCAGAAAAGCCACAAAGTTGTTTGAGTTGCTGTTGTTATGATTATTAAGCAATAATATACGCAAGCATCCTTGACACACTCAACTTGTCAATACAGTTCAGTCCCATAAGGGCCGCGTCTACACTACAAGATGAATTTGAATTTCAAGGCATTAGCATGATATTAAAACATGACTGTCTTCACACATAATACCGTTAACTCGATTTATTGAGCCATAATACCTATTACAAAATATCACTATTACCAGACAGGTATAGCATCTATTTCAAATTTAAAATCTCTAATCAAGGCACATGTGGAAGCACCATGACCTTTATTCAAATTCGTTAGCCTTCAAAAGGGTCCCATACGTATCCCACAAAGCTATGCAGTGACCCTCCAAGTATGACCACTTTGTTGTGCACTGCTGGCAAGTGTGCAGGAAGGTCAAAGTAAACCTGAGAAGTTTTGAATTTGAATTAGAATTTGAACTGGAATTCAGCAGCCCAGCTCTGCTAATAAAAAGGGCGTCCATTATGAAAAAAATCCCTTTGTCCACTACGTTCCACCTCATCAACAGCCTCACACCACATTGGTAGCCATTGCATAGCTTAGGTAGCAATTTTTGGTAGCCCTGTACTGCAATCATGACCACTCAGGGTAGTGATCTGATTAGCACTTCTCAGACTCAGAAGAGAGCCCCAGCTTGGACCCACCAGGAGATTCTTGATCTCATTGCCATCTGGGGAGGCCAATTGGTTGCAAAGAGCCTTCGAGTGGCTAAGAGAAATGCGTCCATCTATGATCAGATGACACATGATATGGCCACACAAGGTTATTCCTGGGACTCTATGCAATGCCGGGCGAAGGTTAAAGAACTTCGACAGGCCTACCAAAAAGTCCATGAAGCCAACCAGCAGTCAGGGCGGCTCTACGAACCTGCCACTATTATCAATAGCTCCACATGCTTATGGGGAGCGACCCCACCACAGAACCCAGACTGAATTACAACACTTCTAGAGGCCCTGTATGGAATTCAAGGTGAGCCCAGAGGAGAAGGGTGGCCCGGAGAAAGAGAGCAACAGAGAGGAGGAAGGGAGCAAAGAGCAGGGGACAGAGGAAGTTGTTCCAGACAGCCCAGAGCTCTTTGCTATTGACCTGGAACCAGTCCCCTCCACATCTGTCCCCTCCAGGCCGGTCCCTGAGCCCCATGGAGCAAGCAGTTTGGGTGAGTATTTATTCTGCATGCTAGAAGCAGGTTGGGGGTGTGTATAGCTATAGGGTTGTGTATAGGTACAGGTTTGCTAGCTGTGGTTCTGTGCCCCTCAGAACAGCGTGCTAATGTTTTTGGGGACGAAGCGCTTCTCCTTTCTGGAGATCTCCTCAAAGGCCTCATCCAGGCACTCTTGTATTTTTTTCACAAGGTTCTTGGGCAGGCCTGACTTGTTGCGGCTTCCATGGTAGCACACCTTGCCACACCCGGCAACCAGATAGCGATCTGGTGTCATGGCACCCCACAGCACTTTAGCTGATTTTCCAGGCTTTTGGTCCCCCAGCAGGAGTAGCTGTTCTTTCTCCACATCTGTTAGCTTTAGGAGGGTGATGTCTTCTTTGGCAACCTGCAGAAGTACAGGAGTTCGCATGGTTTTTTTAACATGCGCTCCTGACCCTTTACACTGGCCTGCAGCAGCCCGCAGGCGCTGCATTCCCCACCCCACAACACAGTTTGCAGGCTCTGCAGGGATTCCCACCCCCCACCTCCCTTTCCAAGCAGCATTTCTTTTCATTTTTCATGACTCCGCCACGCCACGCTGATGCCAGGCTCTCCCGTGCTTTCCCCATCCCATGTCTCCTTCCCCCGGCATTTTCTTTCCACCATTTCTTTTCATTTTTCAAAACTCCCCCACTGCCAGGCTCTGCTGCGCTTTTCTCACGCCATGTCCCTTCCCCCCCAGCATTTCTTTGCATTTTCCTGGGCCCCCACAGCACCCCACAGTTGCCGGGCTCTGCTGGGCGTTTCCCCCTCCCATGTCCCTTTCCAAGCACCATTTGTTTTCATTTCTCAGGAATCCCCCTGTGGCACATGGGTGATTCCTCTCCCATGTCCCTTTACATCCAGCCTTTCTTTGGATATTTATTTTTCTTTACATTATTTTTACTGTGCATCGAAGCCCCACATGCAGCCATCCACTTTTCACTGCCACAGGACACCCACTAGCTGCCCCTGCTTTGCTGATTTTCCCATTCCCACCCAAAGAGGACAATTGCTTATAACTTACCATGTCCACAGAGCAATGCACGGGATAAGTGATGGCAAGTGAGGGATTGGGAAATTCACAGTTACTGTCCCATCCTTATTAACTCATGTGTCCTTCAAAAGTGTACTTTCAGTGACGGTACATTCATTGCACTTCAGAGCACATTATGTGAATTGTATCTTAATTTTGATCTTCATTTTCCAGACCTAGTGCCCAGCCTTCCAGAGGAAACCAGGAGACACAAGAAATGCAAACAAGATCTGACCCCGCAGCACATGGAAAACACTTAAACAGAGCACAAGAACCTGACAAAGGACACTGCTCAGTAGTGTCACAGTACAGCTGTGTGGCGTCAGAGTCAAGTAAGCTTAAACAAGGGAATGCTTGACCTCCAGCAGCAGCAATTGTCAAAAATGAATGAGCCTGCAGCAAAGCAGAGTGAGGTCGCAGCAAAGCTCGTAAAGGCCGTTGCTGAGCAAATGGAGGTCTTGGGCTCCCTGCTGCAGGAACTGAGGGACTCCCAATCCAGCAGGGCATCAGCTGATAGCCTCTGGCCAGAGTCCAGTGAGGAGAGGGCACCCACCCCCCCATCATCATGGTCCCCACACACAGGGAGGGAGGGCAAAGCTACCATGCCACTCCAGCCCCAAGGGACACTGCAGCAGCTTATTCACGCACCCTGGAGAAGGCTTCTTTTCCCAGCCACTTAAACCTCTTCTCCCCCCAAAATAAAATCATTCCTTTGAGCTCGGTGTGATTTCTTGTCCTGCAGGAGCGGGGGGAAGACACAAATCAAACCAGGAGGGTGTGGGAAGGGTGAGTGCCACTGAAGGCACAGCTGCCCAGTGATACCCCCTGGTCCGCAGCAGACATGCAGCTGAGGGAACCAGGAGGGATGTGGCGGGGAGAGGACGCTGAAGACACAGCTGCCTACCACATGCATTCTATTTACTGCAAATTAACCCCCTCCTACCACGTAAGAGCATTCATTCATTATGGCACGGTATGATTTATTGGTATTATGGCAGAGACATAGACAGGTAATGTGTAGGTACAGATCAGTCAGAAAGCTGTTTCTTAAAGTGTCCCTTATTGCTGCAGCCTGAGCATGGCTGCTGGCGGATGGCAGTGTAGGCAGCTGTGAGTAAGCCCTGCCTATGGCCTCCGCTTCAGAGTTCCAGACAGAAGGGAAAGTCTCCTGCCTTCATTCACATATGTTGTGCAAAATAGCTCACCCTGTAATGACGGTGGGGACATCAGCTTCAGAAATGTCCAGACAGGTCAATAAACATCTGAACCTCACTTGCAAATGTCCAAAGGTGCATTCCACAACCATTCTGCACCTGCTCAGTCTGTGATTAAAGTTTTCCTTGCTGGAGTCCAGGGCTCCTGTGTAGGGTTTCATCAGGCAGGTAAGCAGGGTTGCCCAATATAACAATGGGCATCTCCACGTCACCAATCTTGATTTTCTGATCGGGGAAAAAAGTCCCATCCAGGATCTCTCAGTACAGTCTCAAATTTTGGAATATGCATGCGGCATGAACCCTTCTGGACCAGCCAATGCTGATGTAAGTAAAAAGACCTTTGTGATCTACCAACCCTTGCATGACCATGGAGAAGTACCCCTTCCAATTAATATATTCCAAGGCCAGGTGGGCTGGGGCCATGATGGGGATGTGCATGCCATCTATTGCCCCACCACAGTTAGGAAAGCCCTGGACAGCAAATCCTTCCACTATGGCCTGTACATCTCCCAGGGTCACAGTCTTCAGGAAGCCACGCCAACAGACTGCATGGGGTACTTCCATCACAATGGACCTCATTATAGATCTGCCCACCCCGGACTGATTTGCTACTCACCAGTAACTGTCAGGGGCTGCAGACTTCCACAGTGCAATTACCACTTGCTTCTGTACCGTTAAAGCCTGCCTCATTTTGGTGTTGTTGTGCTTCAGAACGGTGCATCACAAAGTTCCATAAAGGTGGACTTAAACATGCAAAGGTTTTGCACCCACTGCTGGTCATCCAAAGACTCCAAAACGACGTGATCTCACCAGCGTGTGCTGGTCTCTTGAGTCCAAAACCATCACTCCACCATCAGCCATGCAGTCATGGCAGCCACCAGCTCTGAATTCTTGGACCACAATTGAGACAATTGCTGGTCCAAACCACCATCCTCATCGTCATAGTCATCATCATCAGCAGCAGCAGCAGCAGCAGCAGCAGCAGGATAATGAAGCACCACTGAACTTTGGAATTGAAGGACAAATTACATGACAGCCACTGTGGTTGCTGAAATGATCTATGCTATGAGTACGAGCGTTCGTGGATCCATGCTTGTGCTGGAATGTTGCAGCAGGAAATGGAGTGATCTCCAGTTCTTTTTTCACACAGTTGGTGATGCAGTGAAATCTGGGACAGTGCTTGGAATTCTGGGATTCCAACATGAAACACCTGCAAGCCACCAGTTCTCAGGCACTGTGGGATAGGTACCCACAATGCGGTGCTCACACTGTCAAAGGGACTCAGAGATTTCACATGGAAAAAAGGTGGGCCAAATTTCAAGAAGCTTTGTGGACACTTTATTCAAATTCATAATATCGAGGAATTTGAATTTATTATATATCACATTTACCTTGTGGTGCAGGTGCAGCCAAGGAGTCTAAACAGAAATCTTTGCCTAGCATGTTCAAAAATGGTCTCAAAAGGCAAGGAGAAGACGGGAGGGCAAGATTACAGAATTCAGACTGTGAGGGGTTCTTGGATTTTGAGTCAGCCAATGCAAGGAAAATCAACAGTGGCTTAATCTTCTATTTCCTTTCCATAATGAGCCTGTCTATATGAATACAGTCCGCTTGCCACTCAGCTGTTATCTGCCATTTCAGAAAGCTAATGCTGCTTCAAATTAGACCGTTTTCTTCCTGTTAATCTTTGTTCTGAATCCAGAGTAGTGCTCTCCTGTTGCTGTCAGTCTAATAAGCTAACATCTCTCAATTAGCCCCAGCCTATCCTCATTATGGTGTTGTCACTCCATTCTAAGACTGCATCTACAATATGAGATAAATTCAATTTTTTTAATAAATTTGACTTTTTAACCTTGTTCTTATGAATTCAGATTTAAGTCTCCTCAAACCTTCTTGAAATTCGACCCACTGTTTTTCTGTATCGACTTTCTGTGTTCCCATCGCCCTATGCGTGTTTGACAGCATGAGCAGTGCATTGTGGGTACTTGTCCCACAGTGCCTTAGCCCCGGTTGCTTGTGGATGTTTCATGTTAGACTTCCAGAATGCAAAGCACAGTCCCAAAATTCAGAGCACCAGTAACAGAATTCAGCCCTCCCCCAAACACGCCTGCGTTCCCTGTGCTGTGTGTCCTCTGCAGACATTGGCATAGCAGTGGGCAGCTGTGCTATAAGCCCGGCCATCCTCCACCACTTCCAACAGCTGTACATCCGCTGCAGACGTTGGCATAGCAGCAGGCAGCTGTGCCTTCAGCCCTCTCCCAAACCTGCCCATGTTCCCCGTGCTGTGTGTCCTCTGTGGACTTTGGCATAACAGGGGGCAGCTGTGCTATCCGTGCTGTCCACCCCAACCTGGATCCGTCAGCCACACGTCCAGACTTTTATATTTGCAGGCCTGGGCACTGCAGAATTCAAATTCTAATTCAATCAAAAATTCACGGGCTTCCTGTGACTTTCTTCCTGCACACCTGGTTGGAGAGCAGCAGAGAAGGAAGCAGCCGTACACGGAGGGTCACCACGTAACTTTGTGGGATACATACAGGACACTTTGGAGGCTAAAAAATTCAAATTAAAGACATGGCACTTCCACACTAACCTTTATTCGAAATTTTAAATTCAAAATTGATGTTCTACCTGTCCGGTAATATCGACATTTTGTTACTGGTATTAGGGCTCATTAATTCAAGCTAACGAGGTTTACACTGAAGATGTTGACACTTTAATATCAAGCTAACTCCTTTAAATTCAATTTTTATCTCGTAGCGTAGCCGCAGCATAAGACTGTCTTTAACTTACTAAGCTGCATCAATACACTTTGCCTCCTGCCTCCATAACTGGAGAAGTTTTATGAAACCTTACACCTCTTCTGATTTCAGTAGGATCCCTTCCACAAAGGTCTGAGTTCTACGAATAGGCCTGACCAGGCTAGGAGCTACCAGACATGTCAGCCTGCAGGCTCAGGATTCCACACCCAGTCGTTGTGTTCACACCAGGGTGTGAATGTACATTCTGGCACAGGCTGTAGGCTTCTGCTATGAGGAGATAGACAAAGAGCACGCAGAAGAGAAGAGCATGGTGGGACAAGTCTGGCCACAAGCAGGCACACCACCAAATATGGGGGGATATTCAATGAGCCACAGGAAGGTTATGTGCTTTGCTTATCCTAGAATTTCTACAGAAGGCACATTTTGGGAGCAGCCATTTCTGAAAGGTTTACATCCCTGTGGCAGGATAGGAATGTTACAATGGTGTCAAGACCCCTCATTGCTCAGCTTGTGTCTTCCAGATGGGTCATCTATTCCCTCCTACCAGCCCTTCATGTACATCCTTAGGAAATCCTTCACACACACAACAGTAATTGATTACTGAGTTTCACGCCAATCTCTAAGGGCTGTGATTTGACTGTGATGACTAGAACCTTTCCGCAGTGAAAGGAGCCAGGTAGTAACATGGGAGAGCAGCCTCCAAGTGATTACAAGTGCCAGCTGTTCTTCAGACCTCACCATCCTTCATTCCCATAACCCCAAATTGGTTCCATATTTAAAACAGATCATGCCTGTGGAAAGAAATGTGCCAAAACAGGAACACATGAGCAGCAGCAGCAGGAAAGGAGGCAAATACTTTTTTTTTTTATTGTTTATATAATTTAGGGAACTATTTTCATCCCTAAACACTGTGCTTTATTCCACCTTTTTCTTTAGTAGTTCTGCAGCCTCTCCCAACCAAGTACGCTTTATCACGTATATATTTTTGTTTTGTTAATGCATCACCTATTTTAAGGCAATGATTTTATTCCTGCGTCTTAGAGAAGGGTCTGTGTGTATGCCTGCCTGTGACGGAACAGTCTCTCAGAGATTGCAGTTTATTTTTCTCTCTTTGGCTGTGCCTAAACTACAACAATAACTTTGAAGGTGCTTACTTCGAAGTAAGCAGCTTCAAAGTAGGGCATCTACACACACCCTCCTTGAAGTTAAACTTCGAAGTAGGGCACTACTCCATTCCTGGGAATGGAGTAAGGACTTCAAAGTAAGGGAAAATGCATGTAGACTCCCTGCTGGCTACTTCAATGTAGTGCCTAATTTCATAGTTAACTTCAAAGTTAGTTCCTAGTGTAGACGCACCCTGTTTTCGAGCTCTCTCCTAAGAGCGCGGGGTTAACCCACAGGGAGACATCCCAAGTGTGTCTCCCTGGGTTCTAAAGCTGGGGTTTTTTTACTTGGGCGTCAGCAGCTACCTCCCAGGATCAGGGAGTCTATGACCCTGGGAAGCTCTTAAGCAGAAGCCTATACAGGCAAGGCATTTTAGTCTCTTGCAGGCCACACACATTTTCTGCACTTGGAGTGTCAGCGCAGAGAATATCTTCAGGCTGTTGAGTCCAGCAACCCAAAAGTCCCTTTCATAGGCCTGACCCTTCTCTGCACCCCACTCAGAATTCCATCCTTGGTCAGTGCAGACCCAGAGTTCTGAGCTGCACCATTCACCCCCTCGCCCGACAGCATTTCCCCTGAGCTGAGTGCTTGGACAGACACGCAGGAGAGATTTAGGTGCTGCCCAGCTGATTGGCAGAGCAGCCACAGCTGCCCACAGCCAGCATCATGTGTTTCTACTGCTGGTGCCCATCTGCAAATGCCTCAGAGCACATAGCAGAATGTATTCCACACATTGGATGGAAACTATTAGAGACAACAGTGGCGGGCGGGTAACGAGGCTACTTGGGGACTCACTGTCCCTCTCTTCCAGCCACCCTGCTAGCCAAACTCAGCTTCGGTGGCTGAAATTACAAAAATACATGACTAATTTGAAAGTACAATTTCTCCAGGGAGGTAAATCTAATTTTAAACCAGGTTCATAAAGCCAGGAGGTGGTTTTTGTTTTGTGGCTTCTTTTATTTGATTATTAACACAAAATTCACTAACATAACTCTCTGATGAATCACTGAGAGTGGGTTAGGCAGATTTCCCCTGTGCATTTTTCTGCTTCTTCAAACACACATACTGGGGTTCTGACAAACAACATCTCATTTGACTCATCAAAGAATGACGTATCAGAAATAGATTTACTCTTGGTTCCGGGACAACAGTAGAAAAAATGGCCCTTGTCATTTAAGCCAACAAATCTGGGCCCCCTGGACTTCAGGATGGTCAGCACTCTTGAACAATGAAACTGTAAATCTATGGCCCCATTTTCTGTTAGAATCACACTGCAAAATCATTTGTTAAAGAGGTGTTTATTATTGTGGAATGCCTGTAATATGCATGTTAATTGTATTAGCATCCAACAACGGCTTTACACAGTGTATCAATCACACGTATATAGATTTAGTTGACAAGCTATCTGATATGCCCCTCGCAATTCAACATATGATAACAGCACTGCAGAAAAACTATGTTAGAGAAAGGATTTAAGTTAAGACCATTTGTCTTGATGTAAGACATACATCAAGTTACCTGCCATAAGTATATAGGCTATATTTACACAAGAAGCCTCTGCCAACAGAAGTCACTGTCAGAAGGGATTTCGTGGCAAAACTTCTGTAGACTGACTGCATCTACATATAAAAGTAGATTGAAAGAGCAATCCGCTCTGTCGACAGAGAGCAGCCAGACTGCCGGCCCTCTCTGCATAGAACGGACAACCGGAAACTCTGCAAATGGGGCTGCTGATGAGCCAGGAACCTCGCCTGTCTGTAGAACAAAAGGGGCCCAGAGCAACTATGCAGCTGTTTTGTCGACACAACACTGTCGAGAGGAGCGTTTACCTAAATGCGGAGAGGAATAACGCTGCCAGCAGATGCACCGAGTTTTGACTGCAAACTGTCAACAAAGCACATCCTGCATGTAGATGCTCCAGGGTTTTTCACAACAGAAGTCCAGTTTTGCTGTGAAAAGCCTTTCGTGTAGACATAGCCATAAAGTACAGGAGGAAAATATACAAACAAATGCCGACAACACAACCAATTGGTTTGGTGACCACAACTGTGCAAAGGTGATTTACCAGTCATAAATCAAAGGCTTTGTAATTCCCAGCCTCTGTTCATACAGTTTAAAATGAAAGCAACTCCTTCAGCATGAAGAAGCTACAATAAACTACAATAGCAATACAAAAGAACCCATCCCAACCCTATAACTAGTACAGTATTGGTAATCCTCTACTTAATCCACTGGCTCTTTTGAAATCAGTAACTCCCATTGACCTCAGTGGGGTTAGAATTTCACTCTGACCAGTTATCTGCCACTTTCCAAAAACTACAGGGACAGTTTTCTTTGCTATTGCAAGATGTTTTGACAGGAGAGAGACATAATCCATTTGAGATCCAATCCTATGTCAACAAGAGCCATTGCACTCAGGGGAAGCTGAATGTGCTTAGTTCTTCACACATTTGGGTATATAAGTCTCCCCAGGTCCTTGCCCAAACTGAATGCTCTTCTCTTTTGGGACTGATTGGTTGGTTCAGTTTGGATTTGAGTTCTCACAAAAGCTGTGTGCTTAGTCAACCTTTAATTTTGATGGGAAACATAGGGTCTTCATTGGAAAAAATCTCTCTCCATCCCAGCATACTGCACACTACACACCTCCACTCAAACTGAATGCACGCAGCTATTCTGGGAGCAGATAACTTTCCACAAACTAAATGACAACAATTTAGCAGTCTTTGCTGCCATATGGTTGCCAAATACATTAAGTTGTAAGTACACTTGCAGTCATAGCTTGACTCAGAAACCTGAGGTCAAAATAATGCTAACCAGACAGCAGCAATAAGGAAGAATATAAATTATGTGCTATCTTATAGTTCATTAATTAGCTGCGTCAGTGGTTCTAAGCTAATATGTTATCACAAATATTACAATAGGTGAGGCCTCTTAGTGTTATTTGTGGACCAAAAGGCTTAAAAATTAGAACAAATTTCTCTCCTATGTTTATAGAAGCAAATCGTCCATATGTTATTGTTCAAATAATTTCCCCAGCAGAAGATCCTACTCAAAGGAGGATAAATTGAGAGTGTCTGATAGTAGAACAATAGCCTATTTTGCCATTTGTAAATGATGCATTTAAATCACACAATCACGGCTGGGAATATGTTCTTTCAACTGTAAATTTATAATGCTGTAGTCATTTATAATGAATACTATTCATTTGAAATCTGAATCCATAAGAGCATCTTGTAGCTCTGGGCCTAAAGAAATTACATCATTTTCATGGAGGTGACAAGATTTATTTATGATGTGCACCTTACACAGAACTACTCCTCTATATACACCACAGCAATACTAATCCTGGAACTTTGCCTTGCCACAAAACCTGCAGCCAGCTTTGTCCACATATTTATTCTGGGGATACCATCACTGGACCTAACCATGTTAGTGACAAGATCAAAGCCACATTCTCATGCTCCTCCAACAACATGATGTATGCCATTATGCGCCAACAATGCCCTGACACTATGTACATTGGACAGACTGGACAAAACCTTCACCAAAGAATAAATGGACACAGAAACTCAATAAGCTGATCAGTGAAAGCTTCAATGGAGTGGACCATTCTGTTAAAGGCCTGAGAATCTGTGTTCTGGAACACAGAGAATTTAAGAACACATTAGAGCAAGAGATCTGTGAGTTAGAGTACATATTCAAATTTGATACATTAACATGTGGTATGAACAGCGACATCAACTACTTTACACATTATAAGGACTGCTTCCCTTCCTTTGATGCTTGTAATTATCTCAGACAGGACAATTAACATCCTCCCACCTCTCACCCCCTTCCTTCAATCCTATTTGATTTGTCAGTTTTTATTGCCCTTTTTTTTTTTTTTGGTCCTCTGTACTTATAACCGTCAGTCTGTATTGGAAATGAAATTGATCTGAAGAAGTGGGTCTGTCCCACGAAGGCTCATCACTGAATAAATCATTTTGTTAATCTTTAAAATGCTACATTTCTGCTGCTTTGTCCTCTATATAGTGGTGGCAAACAATTGTGGGTTAGGAAATCTTTGGGTCCTGAACAGAAAGCTAGATGGGACCAAACCAGAATCCTGGATCCAAATACCCATTAGTCGGAACAGTTTACATCCAAACTTCATATTTGTCAATTAGTCTTGTAATGGCCTGAAACAAAATCCTGGATTTAATTTCCTTGGACCTTTGAAAAAAACTGAACCAGAACTTCATGATTTGGAGCCCTCTACAGTCCTCAGTGTGTCTAACACATTATATACTGTCTCACTGGTCAGTCTTTTCATAACCCATTAGATTTTGTGGATCTAACTGTCTATCTCGATAAGGATTTTGTTTTAAAAAAAAATTTGGATATCTGTCAGCATGTGCACATAATCTGAGCGTCCACATGTGGAACCAGCCTCCCAGAGAAAGCAGAGTAGAGGAGCAGGTCCTGAGTACTTACACAGGGAAACTTCCTAATTAAGGAATGGGTAAGAAATAATTTAAAAATTTCAGCTTTGACCTGGCATTTAGAGGGAATCACCTATCAGATCTCGACCGCTCTAAGAACCATGTCACAAAGGAATCAAGCGGGAGGTAAATTATAAAAAGCAGCTATTTACATATAAGTGGGTTGGTGAATCAGCAATGATAGGGAGAAGGAAAGAAAATATAACACACACGAGACATCTTAATGGTATTTCAGTAAAATTTTTGGAAAATTATAGACATAGTGAAGGCAATTCAAGGACTTTTTTTATGATATTATCATTTTTCTATGATGGGTGAGCAGTTCTGGGTACAGGAAATATAATTATTAGGGCTGTAATACTTGACTCTGAAAATCTGGATGTTAAAATTGTGTGAATTACAAACATTTGTTATCAGCATCCTGCGTCAATTCCCTTTTGCTCTCACACGGTAATGGAACGCTAAGAACCAGGCTTTTAGACTACTCTGCTTCAGTGGATATTATTTGGTAGACTGTTGCAGTAGCTGAGGGTTTTCTAATGCATATTTTGAATACTGACACTGAATGATGTACACATTCAGTGTTACTTCTATTTAGGCTCAGTCTGGACAAGAAAGAAATGGGAATATTGCTGTGGTGAGCAAATCCTCTTCAGGTAACAAAGCAATGCCTGAAATAAGCACACATCGATTGTGCAAGAATATTATAGGAACCATGAAAGACAATTAGAACTAACCAGATACCTGAATGTTTATTCTATCCATAAATCTCAACAATTCATGTGGAAGGAGGAGGAAATTGTCCCAAATTAGAACAAAAGCCAACATTTCCCATAAAATGAAAATTAAAAAAAAAACAGTTTGGGACAATCAAAATGTTTCATTTCAATACTGTCAAATTGATAGATTTCATGTAGAGTTTTATGTTAAATATTTATAAACAATATTTAATAAACTAGCGTAAACCAAATTAATCAAAATGACACTGTCAAAACGAAATGTTTCTTCCCTCAGGAATGTGTTATTGAAATCAACGCTTCCTCACAAAACATGTCAATTTTGACTAAACTGCAGTTTTCAATAGCAAACTGTTCCATCAAAAAATTTTCAAGATGCTCTAATTACAGCAATTCTTATCTTAAGGCAGCCGTTGAGATCTGGAAACAATCCTACTCTTTCAGGGCAAATGGAACCTGCTTAAGTTTCTGGCAGGTGTGGAAAAGAGCTCGAGAAAATGTTCTTCCAATCAGAGCTAAGATTTCAAATTTGGTTATCTGAAAAGCAAGCACAGTTGTTCTCATTGGGAAACTATGGTCTTCTTCTCTTAAAGCATAAATGAAATGTTACTGCTGTGATTGTCCAAAGGCATTTTTCTCTCCATTGGATTTTCAGCTGTTATTCCAGAATTTTTCCTTTTTATTTTCCTGTGTCTCTCTCTGTTTTATTATTAGTTTTATCCTCATTTTAACAGAAATTTAAACATCACTCATCTCCAGTGGAGACTACAGTCAGAACTGAAATTATATATAATTTATTTTGAATTCAAGTAGAACTAGAAAATGTAAAGAAGTTCACATATCTGAGGAGCAACATAACACATGATCTAGACTGTAAGAAGGAAATAGCTACTAGAATAGCGAAAGCAAGAGCGAGTTTGAAGGCGATGGATAAGATCTAGAAAAGCAAAGCAATTAGCTTAAGAACAAAGCTGGGTGTCTTGAAAATGTCTGTATTCAGCAGCATGTTGTATGGATGTGAGACATGGGTGATAACGAAAGATTCGAAAAGAAGAATATTGGCGTTCAAAAGGAATTGTTATAGAAAGATTCTGAGAATAGGATGGACGCAGAAGGTCACCAGTGAGGAATTATATAGAAAGATAGTGCTGAAAGAGAACCTGCTGCATAAGGTTATAAAACAGAAGCTACAACTATTTGCATATATTTGCAGAATGAACAACGAACGAAAAATCAAGACTCTAGTATTCGGCATAATGGACCGTTCGAAAAGGAGAGGCAGACCACACAGAGAATGGATAGATGGTATAGTAGATTGGTGCAGAGCTAGTCTACAGAAACTAAGCCACTCTGCACTGGATGGTGAAAGATGGAAGGAAACGGGGAGAGAGGCATCAGACACCAAGGGGCGCTGAGCCCATGGTTGTTCATGATGATGATAAAATGCAATACTTAACCAACTTTGTTGGTATACTGGCCAGTGTTCAACTAATCTGAAATCTAGATGTGATCATGCAGAATAACTCCAATCCAGTCCCATACCAGTGCTGTTCAGGGCTTACTATGACTGTGGCATTGAGGTACTACCTTTTACTGGACAAACTTCTGTTGGTAACAAAGACATACTTTTCAGCCATGCACAGCTCTTCTTCATGAGGTCATGTCTACACTACCAGGTAAATCGTCACAATTGTCACCAACGCAGCAGTGTCAATTTAGCAGGTCCCCCATCAGCATTTGTGCTCTCTCTCATAGAGAGGTGGAAGCTTTGTCAGCGGGAGAGCATCCCCCATCAGCATAACATAGTGTAGATACCGTTGAAAAATTGGCTTAAGTTACGTCAACTTCAGAAAGGAAAGTTTAGCTGAAGTAATATAAGCAACATACATGATGATCAGTCCTCTGAGCATCACAGCTAATGCGAGGCAGAGCAGATTGTTTACCGTGAGTAATTAATACATCTTCTGAGAGACCATTCAAGATTGAGTGGCCTGATCACATCTCTACAGTCAATCTCCTTTGAAATGCTTTGAAATCTCCTTTGAAATGCTGCACCAGCATTGCTGCATCAGCACTGCTCTGGCTGCGCATGGCTGAGAGAGACCATGGGGGGCAGATGCAGCCCTGCAGTCCAGGAAGCACTGAGAGCTGATTGCCCTGGGCCCCGCCCCTTCCAGGGCACGCAGCTGGTCCCCCCGCCAACTTAGCCCCAGGACCCGCAGTGGCTGCCAGCCCTGCTGTCTACAGGCATCGGAAAAAACAAAGGGGTTAGAGGATGACAGATTATTGTAATAAACCCTATACCCAGTGTCTCCCTTCAGTCCATGACTTTTAGTGTCTACCAAAGTTCTGTATTTAAGCTCTCAGGCTTGTCTTTTGAAAGCATTGTACAGGTTTCCTTTGCTTTGGAAGATACGCTCTGGTTCAAACAGGAATTAATTCCAGGCAGTTCTGTGGACTACATTACACAGAAGATCAACTCAGATGATCATAATGATCTCTTTTGGCCTCATAATCTATGACTAATTCAGAGACCCAAGCGTCCACCATAAATTGTAGTGGGCAGGAATCTCTGTTTCTTACACACAAAATAAACACTCACACACAAAACAAACAAAAGTGTGTGAGTGTTATAACTGGTGCCATTGGTGAAAGTATTGGGCAGTTGGCCATGGAGAAGAAAGCACTTTACACCTCCATCCCAATACTGAGAATCCCAGTTGACGCATGTGAGAAGGCTGAGCTGCTGTTGCTAACATCATATCTCTCTCTTGATAATGTGAGGGTTTCATTGTCTAAATGCTTTTCATTCAAATTTTTCACATGCAGAAAATTCATTATAAAGGCCCAAATAATTAACTGTTAAGAAATGCTACAAAATCTAAAGTTACATAACTGCAATGGAAGAGTCATGTGATGTATTTTCATTTCATTGTGGAACAACAAAAAGAGATCACCTTATGAAAACAAAAAAGTAGTCATGTAGCACTTTAAAGGCTAGCAAAATAATTTATTAGGTGATGAGCTTTTGTGGGACAGACCTTCTTCTTCAGATCATAGTCGTACCAGAATAGACTCAATATATAAAGCACAGAGGTCCAAAAATTGTTATCAAGTTTGACAAATCAGAAAAATTGTTATCAAGGTTGGCAAATCAAAAGAGCAGAGGGGCAGCAGGAGGGAGGTGTGAGGTGGGGAAGTTAAGAGTTAGATAAAACAAAGTATGTAAAAGTCTTTATAATGGGCCAGTATCAGAGAGTTAGTCTGTATCTTCAAGGACAACAAGAAGTCCCTTGGCACATTGTAGACTGACAGCTATTTTGGAGCATAAGCTTTTGTGGGCAAAGACCCACTTTGTCAGATGCATGAGTGGAGAGTGTGGGTTTCAGAGGAGGATTTAAAGAGGGGGGTCCCAGTAAAAGGGAGGGCCAGAGCTGACAAGGTCTATTCAGTCAGGGTGGAAATGGCCCATTATCAGTAGCATACATCCAGAGAGGAGAAAACAAGTCAGATCAGTTGGGGGGATGTGGCCCATTGTCAGATTCTAATGTGGAAGTGTGAACATCCAGAGCAGAGATACAGCTTTTCATAGAATGCTAGGACTGGAAGGGACCTTGAGAGTTCATTGAGTCCAGCCCCCTGCCCTCATGGCAGGACCAAGTACTGTCTAGACCATTCCTGATAGACATTTATCTAACCTGTTCTTAAATATCTGCAGAGATGGAGATTCCACAACAGGATGTCTTTTTATAATGGGCCAGGTAATTGCTTTCCTGGTTCAAACCATGTGTTAATGTGTTGAATTTGAATATAAATGAGTTCTGAGCATTCCCTGTGTAGATGGTTGTTTAAGTTCCTTTTCAGTAAAACACAGACTTTCAGGTCATTAGCAGAATGGCCCACTCCATTAAAGTGCTGGCTGACAGGTTTGTGTGTTTGGAGTTTTTTTGATGTCTGTTGTGTGTCCATTCATTCTTTGTTGGAGAGTATTTGCAGTCTGTCCTATTTACGTGGTGCGTGAAGATCACCCTGCAATTAGAAAGAGCAGAACAGGGTCCCCAGTAAAGTTAATATTCCTGGGAAATTAATGTCAATGCTACTATAAGTTGGCAGTAATCTTCTCAACCTAAATGTATTTTAAAATATGCAAATTACATAGTAAATATGCCTGAGCAAGTTTCACTGGTGAACAATCAAGATTAGTTCCACTGAAGTCAACTCAGTTACTCCAGATTCATAGCATTTCAGTAGCCCATGTCCCTTCTTTCTTGGCAGCCTGTTTCTTCCAGGGCTTCAACAAACTTTTCAGAGACTGGAATTACACACAGAAAAAGTGTGATCTGATTGCCCTAAATGTAGTAGCACACTCACTGCAAAATGGCAACTTCATTTCTTCTCACGACTCAAGACATCAGAAGGAGGAATTCAGGCCTGAGCAATTATTTTCAGACAAAATGGCAACTGCAAAGCTGAAATGATTAACCATAACTAAGTCAATTAAGTCTAACCTTCGCTACACTCTCAAGTCAACGGTTCAAACAGTATGACAAGAGATATTTGGGTCCCACAGATGTCCTTTAAAAAAGCCAATTATCTGATTACAATACACCATTTTCTCAAAAAGTGAAGAGAGGGCAGACAGGCCTGTCCATCACAGTGCATGCCATCTGTCTTGGAATGGCTCACATGTATCCTTCCATTATAATCAAAGCACTCTATCCATTCAGCAGAGGGCAATGGCTTCTTTCAGCAGATGATCTTTGCATTTAATAATTCTGCCTCAATCAAGAACGGTGGGACATGTTTTCTTGGCTGCAACAATGACAACATGAAGAGCTTTTTTAAATGGTGTGACAAAATCATCAAAGCAAAACAAAGAATGGAAAGAGGTCACACAGCAAGCCATGTGTGTAAGCCATTTTATCTTCCAAAGAGAGCTATAGGATGAAAAGAAAAAAAAGTCCAGGAAACTTAGATTATTAAAATATGGCAGTAAAAGAGATGTCATATTTCTAAGCAGCAGGTTATTTCCAGGTGTGTTATCAGCAGGTCTTCAATTCTCTGTTTTCAAACAGTGTGGAGGTTTGGGTTTTTATTTTTTAATTAAATTAAACTAAATTAAAAGCTTCCAAAATTTTTAAAGGATAGATTAATAAATCCTCTCACAGCAAACCTCCTTCTGCATTGGACTTTTCTGGTCTAGTACCACAAGTATTTTTCAAGAGGTACCAGGTCCAAAGACAGGGTTTCTGTGGAATCATTTTTCTCTGTCACTACATTCACCAAAGTTGGATGTTCTCAGAGTCGATTAAATAAATGTAAGAATGCAGTCGTGTTAGCTAATAAATAATCCAGAGCCACAGTTACAGACCTGGACTGGCATCGCAAAGTGATGGTGCAAGGCAGGATGTTGCAAAAATGGGGATACCTGTTAGACTATCAATAGGGGACTAAGACCCCTGAAATGGGGTATACAATGAAGGACAGCCTTTTCCTGCTGTTTTATCTCCCAGCTTGCTCTCCCAATACCTAGCAGTCAGTCCCTTGTCCCTGCGTATTCTGTCCATTTGCCTCCCACTCATGCCACTGTCTCATTCTCTCAGCCTGCCTCCATTCCTCCACTGTGTAGCCATACAACTTCTCCTCCACCCCCTTCAGAGGCCAGCTTTACCAGCAAGCTGTAAAGCAAAGTAGAAATGAAAACACAGCCAAACACCTCCAGCTGGAATATAAAAGGGAGCCAGATAGTGTGCTGTTCAGAAGAATCAAACAAGAGAGAACACATCAGAAAAGTCACACGGCTATCCCTGCCACTGTGGAGTGGAACATTGGAGACAAGCCATTTTCACCTTCAGACATCCCTTCAGGAATGGCCTGAAATCAGCTTCAGGAGGCTATGATCACCTGCTGTATCTTTATGACTAAGTGAGAGGAGGGCTCATTGTCTGTGGATAGAAGATACAGCCCTAGTGCCTCCCCTGGCAAGCACCAAGAGAAGTCCCTCTGAATTAATGAGTCTGTTCACAGTTGCAGGCACTACCCTGGCCTTTGTTCATTAACAGAGGGGTTGGAGAGGAATGAATATCTGAGTGTAGATTGTATCCAAAAGATGAAAGATCTGTAACCTTACGTATTCTATAGCACTCATCCTCATAGTAAATAAATAAAATATAACTGGAAGGGACCTCATGAGGTCATTGAGTCCAGTCCCCTGCCCTCTTGGTAGGACCAAGCACAACCCTCTTTTTAAGCTGTTTGCCCCAGATCCCTAAATGAACTCACAACCCTGGGTTTAGCAGGCCAATGCTCAAACCACCAAGCTTATCCCTCCTACTTCAAGTACCTAAGCACTTTAGTGTAACTCATGAAACCACCTACATTTTGGACCATTCTCACTTAGAATGAATTTTCAAATTTCTATCACATTTTTGGACACTCTAGTTTAAGGACACTTTTTTCCTTGTATATGCACCAAGATGGACCTGTGCAGATCTGACTCCAGGGAGCCACAAATTGAACAATATCAGATTAGCAGAAGTATCCAAGTAAGACTAAACATAAAAAAAGAAGTGGTTTGGAGTTTGGAGATTATGTATAAGAATCTCATTACAAATCTAGATTCCCAATCATGCATTTTTAACTCTTCACTCACTGACCAATGAGGAACAGAATGAGAAGCATTAATTTTGCCCACATCTGCTTTTATCTCAAATCCAGAACCACTTTAGGGACTGGGCTATCACTGAAGTTCCTTAAAGAACACTGCTTCAGAATTAGTTTCAAGATTCTGATCACTCTGATCCATCCATAGTTATCTGGGTCTATAATAACAATGAGGAGTCCTGGGGCACCTTAAAGACTAACATTTATTTAGGTATAATCTTTCATGAGATCATAGAACTCTAGGACTGGAAGGGACCTCAGGAGGTCATCTAGTCTAGCCCCCTGCCTAAAGCAGGATCAACCCCAACTAAATCATCCCAGCTAAGACTATATGAAGCCAGGACTTAGACACCTCTAGGGGTGGAGATTCCACCACCTCTCTTGGTAATGCATTCTAGTACTTCATCACCCTCCTGGTAAAATATTTTTTTCCTAATATCCAACCTACACATCTGCCTCTAACTTCAGACCATTGCTCCTTCTGCCATCTGTCACCACTGAGAATAGTCTTTCTCCATCCTCTTTAGAGCCCCTTTTCAGGAAGTTGAAGGCTGCTATCAAATCTCACCTCACTCTTCTCTTCTGCAAACTAAATAAGCCCCAATCTCTCATCTTCTCCTTATAGGTCATGTGCTCCAGCCCCTTAATCATTTTCATTACACTCTGCTGAACCCACTCCAATACGTCCACATCATTTCTATTCTGGTGACCCCAGAACTGGAAGCAATACTCCAGATATGGTCTCACCAGTGCCAAGTAGAGGGGAATAATAACTTCTCTAGATCTGCTGGAAATGCTTCTCCTAATACACTCCAATATGCCTTTAGCCTTCTTGGCTACAAGGGCACACTGTAGACTCATATCCAGCCTCTCACCACTGTAATCCCTGGGTTGTTTTCTGCTGCACTGCTACTTCGCCATTGGGTCCCCAGCCTGTAACAATGTTTGTGATTCTTCTGTCCCAAGTGCAGGACTCTGCACTTTTCCTTGTTGACCCTCATCAGATTTCTTTTGTGGTCCAATCTCATAATTTATCTAGGTCACTCCGGACCCTATCCCTACCCTACCTATTCCCCTAGCTTAGTGTCAGCTGCAAATTTACTGAGGGTGCAATGCATCCCCTCATGCAGGTCATTAACAAAGATTTTGAGCAATACTGGCCCTAGAACCGAGATAAACCCAAGATATCTGACAAAATGGGTGTTTGTCCACAAAAGCTCATGTCCAAATAAATCTTTTTGTCTTCAAGATTCCCGGGACTCCTCATTGTTTTTGTGGATACAGACTAGCACTGCTACCCCTCTGATATTTGTGTTCTGTAATGTAAGTTGCACTATACAGTGGCCCTTAATGCATCAGGTGTACATCCAGGGGTCAAATACTTAATGCGTGTGTGTGGCTCCAAACAGAAATAAATCTTTTTCTTTTTTTTTTTTAATATTTCATGCAGCACGATTAGAAACGCTAATACACAGGCCATTACCTAGGCTGTACATGAATTGATGGTGCTCTTTTGATTGATAACACTATATTTTCAGAACTTCCCTAATGAGTAAGAGGTTTGTAATGGTTACTAGCAATGCATTACCCTATATTTAATTATTCCAACTGTTTACATATCTGATTTGGCATCATCGTAGAGCCTTTTAACATGCAATTTCCTCCCCAAGAAAAACATCTCCCCCAAATGACCCTCTGTTCTTTTTCATGAATCCTAACACAAAAAAATACATGAGGTTCTTCAACAATATTAACCTCCTCTGTAATTAACTTCCCACTCAGTCACTTAATGCATGCCCCACTGGCACTGTACCTGGCAGCTTGTTTCTTACACATTTAAGCAAATTTCTTAGCAATTCATCTCTATTCCCACTGTTATTTTTTCCATTTCTTTTATTGCTTAGCTCTTTCCATTTTGTTTTCCAGCCTACCTTCTCCCTGTAGGTGCTTGTTATTTTTCACACTTCTCTAGCTGCCTACTTTTCCTGAATCACTAATGGCTCATTTCTGCAACTGGCTACACGCAGGGTCAGTTCTGATGAGTCAGCTGCACAGTTGTGGTCTATGGATCTGCTCTTACTGAGGCCAATAGGTGTTTTCCCATTGATTAAAATGGGAGGACAGCTGACACCCTAATGGTCAAAATTTACGCTCTTATTCAGTGCTTTTGAAGTCAAGGAGAGCTCTCCCTCTATGAACTGATTTTTATTTAATGTCCTATATTTATGCATGTGGAATTTTAAAACATCAACATTATTTAGAAGTAATGTTGGATAAACCTCAAGGGGCTAAGTGTCTCTGGTTTGACGAGCATCCTCAAGCATGGATCTTAGATCGAGAAGTGATTTGCTGGAACCACATTAGGCTAGATGTCTTGACAGAAATGGCTTCCTGAAACTATTTTCACCACAAACACCACAAGAAAGAATAATTTGTGGTCTTTTGAGCCTTCCATCAAAAGTAAAGTGAAGGTGGGCAAAAATAGAAAAAGATTCCAGCTTTAGTTTAGGATGAAAATTGGAAACTTGATGCTTATTTTATCCAAAATTGGCAACCCATTCTCACCTAGTGTCTTTGGAGCACACAGAGACTTAAATCCTAGCCCTTCTGATGGCTATGAAGTCAATGAACTAGATACATTCATGGAAGTTAGGTTCACCAATGGCTATTAGCCAGGATGGGTAGGAATGGTGTCCCTAGCCTCTGCTTGTCAGAGGCTGGAAACAGATGACAGGAGAGGGATCGCTTGATTACCTCTTCTGTTCACTCCCTCTGGGACATCAGGTATTGGCTACTGTCAGAAGACAGGACACTGGGGTACATGGACCTTTGGTCTGACTCAGTAGGGCTGTTCTTATGATTTCACCCACAGGGCTTTCTTTGTACACTCTCCACTTCTTTCCTTTCCTAGGCTTTCTGAGGTTCTGCATTGTTTCATTTTACTTTGTTTACCCCATAATTATGAGCCTTTTCTATTCCAAAGGCTAATCTTTTTATCCTCTCTCTCCCTGCCTTTCTAATTATTAAGGTACTGATCACTGCTGCCTGAATTCATGCCTTCCTATAACACATGCCCTCAATTATATCCTCTGTATTATTCAGCGCTCAGTCCAGTATGGTTCCATTCCTTGTTGTGTAGGTCAGACATTGGCTTTAGAAATCTTCCCTTCTACTCTTGGTTTTGCCCTTTGATATATACACACTAAACTGTATCTGAGTAGTTAAAATCTTCCTTAAATGCCACTCTGGCCATTTTTAAGAGCCACTTTTTAATTGTTATGAACTAGAGTATTCCATTATGCCGAGATTAGCTGACCTTTCAGGCGAGTTCTTATTCCTAAATGTACAGTGATGGCAGCTGAGACGTGCCGAGCTTTCTGCCAGGGTTTGCATGTTTCCCATCACAGGACGCAATCTTGTCAAGCACATTTTCCTGGACTGGCTCAGTCTCTGGAGGGAATTTTATTTGTCAGCCACCCCTGAAACATCTCCAGCCTGAATGTATCTTGGCTCCTGCAAACCCATTTTCTCTCAGATGGACATCTTGTCAGCCCCTGAAAGAGAAGAGCATCTCAAATAAGGTCACGTCATCTCCCTAACACTATTTCCTATCTCTTCTAAACAACTGGCATCCCTTCCTATTAATCCCCCAGGTGTTTCATACACCTTCCAGACAAGAGTGGAGGTTTCTCCAGTGTGTCTTTTTCAGATAGACACCAGATGAATTCTGTTTAAAGCACACAATACTTCTCATTGTTTAACTCATTATCACTGCAGTAGCATGTTGCTCTTTCATGCCTCATTTATCTATATTTTTATGCTGTTTCATTCCCATTTTTTGTTTTCTCTGAACCTGGCCACCACCTGCCCAAATTCTAATTCTTCCTTGTAGCTCTGGGAGTTAGAGGGGTTTCTGTCCACAAAAATAAGAGCTGCTCCCATCATCTGCTGACCCACAGAGGATAGCAGATTCAGCACAATATAAAATCGTGGTCTATCCTTTTGACCGTAAGTTTTTACACTATATTTAGCACCCATTCTTCTTTCATCAGCATAATGGTACTTTGCAGGTGCCCACCAAAATCAATTGCCAAAATTCCTATTGGCTTAAATGCAAAGAGACCCAGGGACAAGTCTGCCTGCAGCAACTGGACAAGAATATTCCAGCAGTGAGATGAATGTTCGGTGTGACTGAAAACTCCTGAAATGGGAGCAATCATTAGTGAATGCTCATAGAACTCAGACTTACGTCTCATTACAGACCACCTTCTGTGGGCAGAGAAGTACACAATAGAGATAAAGAACAGCTAACAGGAACCCATACATCTTTACACGCTCATTAAAATTACATCACAGAGAAACAAGGGGAACACATACAAACTAAACCTGCTAAAGAAAGACCCGCTCAAATACATCATCTGCCAGTACACCATTAATGCCCCATCAATCCCTGTGAATCTCAGTATTCCAATATGTCAGATAGGTGTTAAAATCAGAAACAACAAAGGAAAAATCTTGGCACTCAAAATTACATTTTGGAAGTTTAATCAATTTGCATGATAAGAAGCAGATCACTGTCCCCAATCACATTAAAATTCAGATTGTTGGTAGCCGTATTATAACTATTATAATCAGAGGACCAGTTTCTATTCGGCCTCCACTTAGATTTTTTTTTAACATAGTATCAGGGCTAAGAGGACAGTGACAGGGTACTGATCTAAGCTACCCTGAACACACACACAAGCCACGTCTACACTAGCCGGCTATTTCGAAATAGCTGGGTCAACTTCGAAATAGCGCCCAGTGCATCTACATGTGTTGAGCACTATTTTGAAGTTGAAATCGACGTAAGGCAGTGAGACGTCAAAATCGCTATCCCCATCAGAAGAAGTTGAACGTTGAAGTAGGGCATGTGCAAATGATTCGCGTCCCACTACGTCGAAATAGCGGGGTCCTCCACGGTGGCCATCAGCTGAGGGGTTCAGAGATGCTCTGGCTAGCCCCTGGGCTCTATGGTCACCACATGCAGCAGCCCCTTAAAGCTCCACACCCCCTGATTTCCTATGGCAGGAAGCTGAGAGCATGCTGGCAGCAGCACACACATCCCTCTGGGGGATGTAGGTCCCCACCTCCAGCCGGCGGTACGGGTCCAAGTTCCTAAAAACCCAGGCGTCATGGGTGCTGCCAGGCCAGCCAACATATATGTCCAGGAAGTGGTCCCGGCTGTCCACCATCGCCTGGAGAACCACCGAGGGGTAGTCCTTCCTGTTCAGGAATCGCCCGCCATTGTGTTCCGTGGCGCAGATGGGCACGTGAGTCCCGTCCAGTGCCCTGAAGCAATTAGGGAACCCCAAGCCAGCAAACCCTGCAATGGCCGCATGCAGGTCCCCAAGCCACACGAGCCAGTGGAGAAGCAGGGCATTCAGCACGCGGACCACCTGCAGGGGGAGGATATGAGCACCCATGAGGGGTGTGCAGGGTGTGCCTAGCCCTCTCCCGAGCTGCCCCCCGGGGTCCTCTTACCTCCATGATGACAGGCCTGATGGTGGCTTTGCCCACACCAAACTGCTGTCCTATGGATCAGTAGCTGTCTGGAGTGGCCAGCTTCCAGACAGCGATGCCGACCCTTTTCTCGACGGTGGGGACCACATGGGGGTGTCCTGGTGCCGCAGGGCAGGGGTGAGCCACTGGCAGAGCTCAAGGAAAGTCTGCCGGCTCATCCGGAAATTCCGGAGCCAGCGGGTGTCACCCCACTGCTTGAGCACCAGCCGCTCCCACTACTCTGTGCTGGTGGGGTACCTCCATAGCTGGCGACACACCCACCTGGGGGGGGCCAGGAGGGCCACATGGTGGTCTGGGGCGGCTCCTTCATCCCCTGAGGAGGACAGCTTATCTTCCAGGTCACTGCCTCGGAGGCAGTCATGTGGGCTTCTGGCTGCTGCTGCTGCTGCTGCTGGGGGTCCATGCTGCATGCAGGGGGTCTGCAAGTGGTTGTCAGCTCTGCAGACCTGTGCTGTGCAGGCCAAGGGTGCCTGGGAGGGGCCCTTTACAGAAGCGGCTTGCTGTTGCTCTGGAAGGGCTAGTCCACCCTGTGACCCTGTCCGCAGGCTTTTCTAGCCCCCTTATTCCCACTGCGGCTGCTTTTGTGTGTAGACGCTCCCCTGCAGGGCCCATTTCGATTTACTGCTTTCCTATGTCAATGTTGAACGTTGACAGCACCAGCCCTGGAGGATGTGTGGATGCTATGCGTCAAAATAGCTTATTTCAATTTTGCTAGGTCGAAATAAGCTATTTTGATGTAGCGTCTGTTGAAGCACAAGACTTCTCTGTGTTTAGGCAGCTAACGTTCAGCTTTATTGAATTCAATAAGGCAACAGATGAGCCAAACTGGACACTAGTAAAACCAGGTCCAGCAAAGCTGGTTGATGTAGCTAACTCTAGTATTTTATACCCTTACACAAACAAAGCCCAGTGTCAGAGGCAATTAGGTAGAGAATCGTAAATCACTTCTCAAAGAGAAACCGTTATCAGCAAAGAGAAACAGGTACCGGGGAGCTGGAGCCTTAACTCCAAACAGTTCATTAACGCATTCCATAGAGCTCATCCTTCCTGCTATTCCCAAACAGGTCAAGCAAAGTACAGGCTCTTGTGTGCGTGCAGAAGTAAGGGATGTGAAATGGCTTCTTATACAAGATGGTTTCTACACGTCCCAATGTAGACGTAGCTATATTTTTCCATCCTGCCTCTCACTCTCCTACACCCAACAGGATAAAACCATTTTTCTTGAAATGAAAGTTTAGAAGCAAACATGAATAAACTAGTGAACACAACCCAGTACTTGTGCAAATTATATGACAATCTATCACTCTGGAAACTATTTACAATATAATAAATATTCCTTAAAGAAGAGCTGCAAAGGACAAATAGGGATTGTGCCCTGTTTTTGTTTTGTCGAGTCTTACACCAAATGCCTACAGGTTTTGTTTTATTAGGTGTCTTTTTTGTTCATGCTTGGCATTTATCATGGAAATATTGAGTCTTTTCTCTTCAGCTTCTTCTGAAGGACTCAGGGAAATACATGGGGAGTTTTCACAGCACTCAATGGACAAGAAAGACATTCTGAATCTTTAACAACATGATCTTTCTTCTAACAGTTTGGCAGGCATTTAAGCTAATAGGTATTATCACAATGAGCATATAAACAGTGTGAATTAAAATATCACTCCCTCTCTCAGTTAATCAGGTGCATTTCTCTGCCTCATTGCAATCCTACTAGTTCTCCAGTCATCCATGCAGCGTTCCAGGAAATGCAGGTTAGAAAAGATACAGTTATAAGTTCCACATAGCTCTTTCTTTTATTCTTAAGGGGAAAGCATTACAGAAAAAACAAGCAAACAAAAAAAACCTACACACATGCTAAAAAGTTTATCCAGGGTCACCCCAACTCCATCCTTGGACTCTGGCAGATATCAGTTCTTCAAAACGCACTACTGGGTTGCCCCAGTGTTTCAATTTGAGACATGGCACAACCATATCGCTAGGACCTCTGATCTGGATGTCATGTAACAGGTGAGCTCAAACAACGGCCCATTCCTCAGTGTGTAGCATCAAAGGGTTGGGGTTTTGGGTACTGGGAGGTGAGGAATTTGAATTTCTCTCTGTGACGCAGAGGGGGGTGGTACCAACTCTCCAAGGGTTCACTGGTCTTTACAAGCATCCCCTCTGTCAGGCCTGACAGACTCACTGTGCCTAACACACTGCTTTTGTGGTATGTGTCTGTGATGGGTAGCATTTGATGGCTTGTAGCTTATTGGTACGTAATCATTGTGAAATGTGCGTATGGGTTGTATTCCAGGAATCATGCACATATCTTGAAGAGTATGTCTTTATGGTCTTGTGATGAAAGTCAGTCGCTGGAGAATCTCATACCTTGGAGCTGGCTCATTTAAGCAGGAAGGAGCAGTCACCCCGTCCATCTAGCAGATTAAATAATGCTGTATTGTTCAATTGTTCACTGTTGCATAAAGCAAGAAAAGTCAACGGCAAACTCTCCAAGACAAACTATAAATACAGAAGCCACTTTGAGGAGTAAAGGAAGGAGATGACAGTGAAGGACTCACCCTACCTGTAAATCCAAAAAATTCTTCCAGTACATCCTGGTTCTTGGGACACCCAGGAGTTACCCTGTTAGGCCCCAGCCTCCAGTAAGGAGGAGATTTGTTTGTGCTTAACAGGGCTTCCACGCCCTGGCAACACCAGCCTATCAGCCACCAAGCACTCTCCCATAGGCTAGGCCAGTCCTTACCTTGCCATGCAGATTAACAATAAGTGAAAGCCAGTCCCTCAGCTCCTTTGAAGCATTCCTTTCTAATGTGCAGCCCCTTTGCTACTGAACTCTCGCAGAAGCACCAGGCCTGCTGTCCCTAAGGTAAGAGTGTATATACTAGCTTGCATGATGCAGCTGAGAACTAAGCTACAAACTATGCCACAGGACTTCTTGTTGTTTATGCTACAAAAGAAATTTGATCTACGATATACAATTCCAGCTATTAGAATTTGGTAGCTGGAGTCAATAGACCTTAAGTTGAATTACCAGCATGGTCCCACTGCGGGAGGTCAACAGAAGAAACCATGGATGATGGGGGCATCCTGTGAGTTCAGTTTTGTGCATCCCTACCAGATGCGCTAAATCAAACTCCAGAAAATTGACGGTGGCAGTGTCTTCTGCTTAGGGAAGACGTGTACTCGGGATCAGCCCTTAGCTTCATGCATCACTGAAATAGATTTATAGTGAAACAACACTGAATTTATCATCAAAGATTCAAAAGGAAAATGAAAAGAGATCATGGAAACAAAAGTAGACTGTAAGACAAAATTGTATCATGCTTTCTTGAGACTACACTTAACAGGCTAACAACCCATCTAAAGAAGTCTTATCCCAACCAACTCCTTTTGCAGCATCTGCAACCCAGGCTATTTGAGATCCCATTTTCATTACTGTAAATGTACTACCATTTACTTCCCAGGTGCAGGATGATGAAATATCTTCCCTGCTCCTCAAAAATAGTCCAGCAAACCTTCAAAGTGCACATCCAGACAAAGCTCTCTCTCTTCCTGGTGCACGTTCTTCCTTGTTGACTTCATATCACTGTAATCCACACTCTCCCTCCTCCTCCTCCTCATTCCTTCCCTACTTCTGTCTCCTCTTCCCTTTCTTCCTGTTTCTATACCAGCAGTTCCCAACCTTTTCACTAGTGTGGAGCCCCAGTCACCTTCCCCAAACTGGTCATTGATCCCCTCCAAACCATTCATGGATGCCCATCAAAGCCAGAGGTGTACACAGCATTAAATAAAAAAAGGAAACCACAACACAGATTTTTTTTGGACAGCAATTAATAAGGATTATTGGAAGATATTTAATTTAAAAATAATAATTGATTGTAACTTTCCAATTTTTTAAAACCTATTTTCTATGACCATTTTTACTTTTCTTTCATTTTTAGTGGACCCCCTGCAGACCGCAGTTTGGGAACCAGTTCTGTACACCCCGGCTCTTCCGTAGCACTTGTGAATTCGCAGCAACAAAGTGGAAGGGGAAAACCTGACCATCAAAAGAGACTTAGATTGCTCAGGTCTCACATGAAACAGACAGATGTGGGAATGATTAGAATGTAATTTTATGTAATAATAAAATGATTTATTCATTAGTACAAGGCAGGGATAAAAGATTATGGCTAATAGAGCAGCAGGTTAGTTACAGCTGTCACTTCTAGCATCAGAACGGATTAGTCATTTCATTTAACTTTTTTACAACAAAAGCATCGTATAATTATGTGTATACATTCTTGCTTACCAAAAAGGGTTTGAAGAGAACTCTATTTTCAGAATGGAACACCAACAATTAAAATGTCATGAAATGATTGGTTTGTCAACTAATTTGATTGACCCATGTATTCCTAAAAAAAGAAAATAGTCTTTAGCTCAGAAAATTCTAAATATCTTCACACAGTAAAGGTTATAGACTGTTAGGCATAGGTTGAACCTCCCTCATCTGGAACTCTCTCATCTGGCAAATTCCATAATCCAGAATGATTTTAGTTAGCTGGATGACCACTTTTCATGGGTGTGGCCAAGTTTCCTGCAGTCCCATAAAGTTTGTTTACAGCCACCGCTCCCGGCTCTCAGTGTTCTGTGCTGTTATTTAGCTCTAATTTATTCCTAAATGTCTTCTAAGAGCCCAGTAAGCCAAGGGAGTGTTGGTAATGTGCTGGACAACATTGACCTCCTGTGCTCCAGCAAATTCTCTCATCTGGTACCGCTCAGGTCCCGAGGGTGCCAGATTAGAGAGGTTCAACCTGTACTTCAAATGCAATTTATCCAGGCTGTCCCACAGTCTTTCTTCTGTAGCAGCTGTTTGGCCATGACTCCAGCTGTCTCTTTCAGCCTGTTTTTGAAGCAGTTGCAGCAGAGATGCCAAGGCCTGAGCAGACACAGAGATAATCAAAGACCTCACAGCTCTTTCAAAATTGTCCTTCCAGGTCAGAGTTGAAGCAGGGGGATGAGGCAGCCTTGCACAGCTTGCACTGTTGCTGCCCTTGTTTGATGAAGCGAGAAGCCCTAAAACTCCTGCGCTACCAGTATCACATGTAAGCTTTGAAGCTGGGAGTGCTAGAGAGTTAGGGAATTTGGGGGTGAGTAGATGGGAGAACAACCACAGTGCCACTCCATCTGAATTGGCTGTTTACCCAGAACTCCAGGAGGGACCAAACTGTCTCACCCATTTATTAGCGAATATGGGGCTGCACATAGTGTTTTGCATAATCTTCCTACCAAAATCCTCCAATGACACTTGAGGAGGCTCCTCAGTGGCAGAAAAACTCAAAATTTCTTGGCTAAGAGCTGAACCGAGAGGCATGTAAGGGTTATCTCTCTTGTGGCAAGGAAACAAAACAGAAGTCACGCAGCACATTAAAGACTAACAAAATAATTTATAAGGCGATGAGCTTTCGTGGGACAGACCCAAGGAGTCTGTCAAGGAGTCTGCTTAAGGGCCCTATATGTTGTTAGTTTCCCCTCCTGCTGAAGATTAGGTGCTGGTGAGAGCATTGCACTGCAAGAGCAGCTGCAGAGAATTTGTAATGGGAGCTGAGAGGTGGCTCCTTGATGGGGTTCCCCATAGACAGGTCTCTTGACTGCAGCTGAAGAGGACAACGGTAGTCTGGAAAGTTGGCACCTGAGACAGCTGCTAGAGACTCTTGAGCGTGAGAGGGGAAGACAGTTGGTGCTGCAATGAGTGAACTGGCTTATGAGAAGCTGTTGCCTGTGAGAGCACTGCCTGCCGGGCGAGGAAAAAGAAACACTGTGGGACACAGCAGCTCCCTAAGAAGAGACCTACAGTTTCTGAGAAAGGAACTAGCTGTGGAAGGCAGGGGATCCTGACCACTTCAGAGAAGAGTAGCGCTCCCTGTAAGCTTGTGCAGCCACTGAGAAGAGATTCAAATGCTGTCAAGCTGATTGGCAGAGCACCCAGAGCCAGGATTTTGTTTCTACTGTTGGTGCACATTCACCCACACCTCAGTGAACACAAAAATTATTCTCCACAGGGAGGGAAAAGATCAGAAGGAACACTGGTCAGAACCAGAAGCATTCATGAATCTCATGCCTGAAAAGAGGCCAAACTATTGTTCTCATCCTGACAAGGTCAAGAGCAGTCCCAGAGAGCAAATGTCAGGATTCTCACAAGGCACCCTGAGCTCAGAAGATTTGTAACATCTGAAAAGCAGATGCCACAAGTCATCCTGTTGGATGAGCTGGACTTCAAGTCCAAAGCAGAAGTAGTGATGGAACATCTGGGGTCCAGGAGAATTGTTGTCATGTGAAAGTGCTATTTCTGTAAGGGAAGAGACAGTAACTAAATTTCAAGTACAGAAAAGTCAGGTTGTTTTAACACAATATCGAACTTGTCTATATTTTCTGTATTGCCCTGTTCAACAGAGAATATTGGTGGGAATGTGTAAAGCAGGAATGTCTGTCCATGGAAGCCTGAAGGAGTCTCCCTGAGAACTTTTTCTCAGACCTGCTCCAAAGCAGAAATTGGGGCATTTCTTGTTCTTAGTAATGATTAGATCTTGTGGGGGATAATCCCAGCTCTGGAAGCCATTGGCTAGAACCATGCCATTGAGTCCCCACACTCATGCTGTTAGGGGAAGGACTGATTGAGCTGGTTTGCAGTGGTGTTCTGAAACCTGAAAAGATATCAGGCAGAGATGTGAATATTGTGCTGGAGAGTTAGCGCCTTGCAGCCGAGGAAGTGGAACCAGGCTCTTCCATGTCTGTTCAAGTAAAACATATATGCAATATCATTGGTCATGATTGTGATCTTGTGTTTCTTGATGATTGGAAGGAAGTTGATGCAGACATTGCACACAACTCTGAGCTTGAGGAGACTTATATGGAGTTTGGTTTCCATGGAAGACCAAAGCCCCTGAGTCATGAGATGGCCTATAAGAATTCCCCATCCTGGAAGGGATGTCTCTATAATGATGACCATTGACAGGAGATCCTGTCTGAAGGGGATTCTGGCACACACATTGAGGGGAGAAGTCTACCACAGGATCAAGTCTTTGACCTTCGAGGGCATAATGAATAACTTGTATAACCTATGCACATTTGTTTCATATATGGTAGCTAGCCAGCCCTTACTGCGTCACATGTGCAGATGAACACTGGAGATTATGAACACGCAAACAAATACGTGGTCTAATAGACGTAGGCAGCCTCGAACTGTGAGTGGTGGGCTCCTGAGTATTGTAGCAACAAGAGTGCACATTGTGTGGAATCTGTCCTGCAGAAGTGATGTAACCTGTGGTGAAGTCAAGATAGATGCCAATGAAATGGATTTGTTGAATAGGTTATAAAATTGATTTGTCCTTGTTTATTTGCAGGCCTAGACTGAGGAAGGAGCAAATGGTCATGGGAGTGTTTCAAATGGCTTCCAATTGAGTGGAAGACTTTAGAAGACAGGTAAGGAAATATAATTATGTTGTTTTTTCCTGAGATGTGCAGTAATGACTGTTAGCACTTTTCAAAAGACTTGAGGCACAGTGGAAAGGCCAAAAGGGCAGGACTGTGTATTCATAATGATACATCCTCAACGCAAATCTGGAAAAATGTAAGTAACCAGGGTGGGTAGTGACATGAAAATGTGTGTTCTGGAGGTTGAGTGCTGAAAATCAGTCTGCTTCCTCCAGCACCAGAATTATTGTTGACCATCCAAAATTTTTGTTTCTTGACAAACCTGTTCAGTCTTTGAAGATAAAGGGTAGGTTGCCATCACTGTTGAGCGTGAAGGGAGGGAGCATCGTCAGGCACAATGCAGGTACAAGCAGCGGCGGCAGGCACTGAAGCAGTGCCTGGGCAGCCATGGCAGCCATTTTTGTTACCAGCAGTATAGAGGCTGAAACACCATGCTGTGAGATGGGTAGCTGACAGGTCTGAGTCTCCACACCAGATCAAGAAGTGGCTGATTTTTGTTTGATGCCTGAGGTGCCTGTGGAGTCATATGTGCTGAGCTGCCAAGCAGCCAGCACTGGAGAAGCAGAAATAGTCTGCAAGGCTCATTTGGCAGAGGAGCATCCCCTGAGAGGAGAGGAAGCCAGCCACTTTTTTCTGGCTTTTTATCCACTGAGGATTTATGAGAAGAGCTCCGCTAGCCTGAATCAGACTCTGGTTGGAAAGAGATTTTCAGTAGGAGAGGTTTGAGGTGAAGTTTGTCCTTGCACATCTAAACTTTGAGTTTGTTATCATAAACACATTTTTAGGTTACATGAGACTCCCCCAAGCAGCATGCAAACTGTGAATGTCTATCTGAAATAGGGATGGCATCTCCGCAAGAGATACCTCTCAAAGCCTGGAGAGCCAGGCATGTTGGCCAGCTGAGGTAAAGAAAAATGTTTCTAAGTGTGAAGTAAGCTTATCTATAAACTGGAAACAGGGCTAACTATAACTAAGAACAAAAAGTATAGGCAATAAAGATATGTAAGCAGGACTTCTGAACTCTGTCTCTAGCTGCTATTCAAGCTCTGACAGCTTGTGAGGCAGGCACCACACATGCATGGCCCACAGGGGAATAGCTTTCAAAATCTCCAATCAAAGGCATAAGGACACACCTTGATATGGACTGGAGCATGCACAAGGACATCTTTGAAAGGAGAACTAGATGTACAATGAAGTTGTGACTGATGTCCCACGAATCACTGCATTTGTGGCGGCAAAGGGGATGTTCAAAGATGAGAGCAAAAGTCAACCAGGCCAACTTCTTGGAGCATCTGAATCTAACAACAAAATACCAGGACATTGAAATCATCCACATGATGTCAGAAATGGTACCTGACTACTTCAGTCAAGAATTGAAATAGGCCAATGTTTTCTCTATAGTGGTTGATGAAAATAAAGACATTTGTGAAATAGAACAAGTATCATTTGGGTTGATATATTATTTTGATGGCATTGGATATGAAAGATTTCTTGTTTCCAACCCGCTGAGTCACTTGACTCAAAGTCTCCTTCAGTAGGTCCAGAGCTCATTGACACAGTATGACATGGGTCTGCATAGCTCAGACTAATGACAGTGCCATTGTTATGAGAGGAAATGATGATCAAGTTCTCTTGGGGGAAGAAGTATCTCCAACACCATATGTTACTTGTTTCAATCACAGGCTCAGTTTAGCTGTTGCTGATGAATGCAAAGGAAACACACGCTGAATTTTTTCACTATGCTGAAGAAACTGTAGACTTCTGTTTTTGGCTCAGCTATATACAATAAATTCAGGGCCATTAAAAATTACAGGCCAAAAATAGAGATTTACATGTGAGGAAGATCAGACACTTGATGGGCATGCCAAGTTTCTGCTTGTAATGCTGCAAAAAAGACAATTTCATCCATCCTTGTCATACCCAGTGTATTATCTTGAGATATGTCAGGAGGTGGCAGAAGAGTTAGTTCAAGAGTTCTTAGTTCTGTATTGGACTGACTTCATTGTCCTCCTTTGTATAGCCACAACAATTCTTCAACTATGACTTCTGGCAAACAGCTGAATGTGACTTCTCTGGCATGCTTATCTATGGACTCCCTAATGAGTGAATAACTCAACATGAGAGATTCAGAAGAGACATTTGATAAAATAGAGAGGGAAGCCATTACTCTAACTTTGGGAAATGATTTGAAGCTGTCTGAAGTTTGGGAAATGTACTGACATGAATGAAAATTACTTTAAAAATTCTGGAATATATCTTGACTAAAGATGTGTCAAACAAAGAACAGCCCCTTTCAGACAAAACAGACTTCAGGAAACATGTTACAGGTTGAACTTCTCTAATCAGGAACTCTCTTATCTGGTAACGTCCATAATCCGGCTTGATGTTAGTTCGCCAGACAACCACTTATCATGGGTGTGACCAAGTTTCCCATGGTCCCATAAAGTTCATTTACAGCCACCAATCCTGGCTCTCAGTGTTCTGTGCTATTATTTAGCTGTATTTTATCCCTAAATATCTTTTAAGTGCCCAGTAAGCAGTGGAAGCAGTGATAATGCTGCTACAGAACATTGACCTCCCATGGTCCAGCAAATTCTCACATCCGATGCTGGCCAGGTCCCAAGGCTGCCAAACGAGAGAGGTTCAGCCTGTAGTGCATGCTCAAATAACTGGAACACTTCAAACAAGGCAGGTCCGCACTATAGAGTTATGTTGACATAAGGCATAAACTGATCTGCTGCTGCACACAACACAGGTAACCATCTTCAATGAGGTAAACAAATTGTTACACATTACTTATCCTCATTCTAGAAAGCAAATGTAGCAAAATTCACCACCCCTTCACTCCACCAACCTGATTATTCTAGCATCCCCCGGCTGGAAGTGAATCACTGGCTCAGTAATGGTGGACAGTTTTTGCTTTGGGGAACATCAGTCCATCTCCTATGAGGACAGGATGCTGTACCATTTGAGCGGTCTCCACCTCAGTAGCAGGGAAACCAAATCTCCTCAGGGAAAGGCTGAGTTAGAACAGTCAGGAGGACATTAAACTAACAACAAACAGGGCAGCTGAAAAGGAATAAATGAGCTTTCATGTAGCTCTAAATAAAGATACTGAGAATAAAATTAATCAAGAAACTAAAGAACCCAATCAGAAGAATTTCTTTAGTTGTCTATACACCAACTCTAGGAGTCCCAGTAACAAACAAGAGAATTAGAATTGTTCATTTATGCGCGTGAATTCAATCTAGTTGGTATTCCTGAAATCTGATAGGATGAGTTGCATGAATGAAGTGTTAAAATCAATAGTTATAACCTGTTTAGGAAGCAATATTTTCTTAAAAATGACATTGCCTGTTTCTGAGTCACTGACAATAGGCAAGAAAATTTTCTTGAATGCTTATGGATCCAATGTCTTCATAGGTACTTAAAAAATTGTGAGACCAATTGGTCTGCTACCAAAGACTAACAAATCATACTAAGGAATTGGTACTCCTTAGGCAGTTAGTTAGTAATAAGAGGGAAAAGAATTGTGTGATCATGGGGACCCCACTCTGAGTGAAATATATTGGAAGTCTTGTGCCATTTCCAAAATAGCCTCAAAAATTCTAATTCTTGCAAACCATGATTTTTTAAGGCAAATAGCATCACAGCCAACATGTGGGAATTCTATATTAAACCTCGTCTTGGGAGATAAAGCAACATCAATCACAGCACTAGAAGTTAGTGCTAGCTTAGGTTCAAGTGAGTATATTGAAACATAATAAAATCCAAAGCAATATTATATACATACCGTTTTTAAAAAAGTATAAGTTCACAAACCTGAAAACAATTATGAACCAAATTAATTAAATGATGATTACAAATTGCTTAAGAAAATTTTCCTAGATGCCCAAAAAGCCACAATCAAGAAAGAAGGCGATGCTGGGTTAAAAACGAAACAAAACAAAAACTTACTGAGAGGGGGAAAAGGCAGCCATAATCATTTAATATATGCAAGAAGGGGAAGTTGATGATGTGCATACATCAGAAGAAGCTAGGAATTATAAAAAATTGATAAAGGCAACAAAAGGACACAAGGATAACTCTACAGCCAGTAGAGTTGAAGAAGAAATTTTTAACTGTGTTAGGAAGAAAAGTTTCTTAATGCAGTGGCATTGGTCTGATACTAGATTGAAATGATAGAATTGTCTGGAAGAATGCTGACAAGACACAGAGGCTCATAAATATTGGTGTGGGAAGCAGATGATGTAGTCATAACACACGATGATGATAAAACATTTTCCACTCCAGTAGTCACTGGGCTAGCTGGATGGCTGACCTGACCTACTACGCCCACTCTTAAATTGACAACTCAGGAGGATCTCAAATAGCATTAGACATTTTTAAATCAGTGGGTCTAGATAACTTGCATCTATGTGCTTTAAAAGAGATGGCCAAAGAGCTCACTGAACCATTAATGTTAAAGCTAATATTGTGACAATATTTTACATGGGTTAAACAGATGATCTCCGTAATTATAGGCTTACTGTTGATCCCAGGCAAATTTATGGAACAGCTGGTATGGGATTCAGTTAATAACAAATTAAAGGAAGGTAATATAAATAATGCCACTCGAAAGAGATTTATAGAAAATCACTTACGTTTATATCTTCTTGCTGAGATTACATTTGGTTGCTAAGGGTGTTAGTGCTAATGTAATATACTAAGATTTTATAAGTAGGGTCCAGGTTTGTCATGAAAATCAAGGATTCTGTGACTTCCTGCTACCTCCCTGACTTCTTCAGCCATCCGTGTGACTGACTATGGGGACAGTCTAAATAGCAGTCAATGTGCTCAAATGGTCCTTGGGAACAGTCAGTCACTGGGTCCCAGGGCCCTCCCTGGTGGTGGCAGAAGCCACTGGCTCCTTGTGTCTCCTTCCTCCAATGGCACCTGAGCAGCCATTGGCCACATGAGAGAGGCTCCCATCCCCAAGCAGGCTCCTCCTTCCCTGCTGGCATCTGATGCCAACCTCCCTTCCTTCTTCCTTACGTCCAGGCAATTCTCATCCAAGATTAAATTGGAGTATTTATGGCATAAGTCATGGACAGGTAATGGGTCATGGATTTTTTATTCTTGCCCTTGATTGGTCCATGAGTTTTACTAAAAATACATATTAAATCACAGCCTTACCTATAAGGCATTTTACTTGGTATCTTTGTTATTAAAACACAAAAATGATTTAAAATTAACATGGGGCACATTAAATGGATTAAAACTGGCAAAATGAAAGGTCTCAAAATGTAATTGAAAACAGGGAATCAAAGTGTATATCAAGTGGGTTCCCCAGGATCAGTTCTTGGCCTTCTGCTATTGCACGTTTTTATCAATGACCTGAAAGAAAACATAAAATTAATCACTGATAAAGTTGGCAGATGACACCAAGTGAGAATGGTAAATACTAAAGAAGACTGGGCATTGATACGGATTAACTGGATCACTTAGCTGGGCACAAGCAAAACGTGCATTTTAATATAGCTAAATGTTAACATCTATGTCTAGAAACAATGTCAAGCGTGCTCATGCAATGGGAGAGCGTATTCGAGAAAGCAGCGCCTCTGGAAAAGAGATGGGGGAAGAGCGATCAGATGAACAGGAGCTCCCAATGCAACACTGTGGCCAGCAGGACTAATATGATCCTTAATATAGCAAAAAGGACATAATCAGAGTGTGGAGGCCATATTACCTCTGTCTCAACATCAGAACCTTATTAGTCTGTAGCATCACAAAAAACAAGTAGTCCTGTAGCACCTGAAAGACTAATACATTTGTTTATCAGGTAATGAGCTTTCGTGGTAATGAGATTCTTCAGGTTGGTATTCAAGTATCCAGCTATTGGATCTTGTCACACCCTGCATCCTTGACAAGCACATTACCAAATGTTTGTTCTATAGGTAGCTACTCGGACTGTAATGAAGCCTTTTTTTCTTTAAGCTAAACAGCTTGAGCTTCAAGTTTCACACCTTTACTCCTACTTCGACTTTGCATCAGCCTGAGTAACTCACTAATCCTGTGATGAAATCATGCCCCTACTCAAGTGAAAGTTGTGCAACAGACTTCAAAAGGGGCCAGGCTTTCACTTATCTAGTCCAATCTGAGGAAGTGGGTCTTACCCATGAAAACTCTTCACCCAATTTGTTAGTCTTCAAGGTGCTACAGGACTGCTTGTTACATTATCTCTGTAGTTAGCACTGGTGAGACCTCACTAACTTACTGTGTGCAGTTCTGGTGACTGTATTTTGATGTTGGGAAATGAGAAAGAGTTCCAAGACAAGCCAGGAGAATGATTAAGAACTTGAAAACATGGCTTATAAAGAAAGACCCAAGGAGCTCCATCTATTTAGCTTCACAAAAAAAAATGACTTCATTACAGTGTCAGTACCTATATGTAGAATAATATTTGATAACGAACTCTTCAAAGATATAGACTATAACAAGGGAGTAAAGATACAGGATATAACAAAATCCAACAGCTGGACAAATATCAGACTAGCAATAAGTTTCAATTTTTTAACTGTGAGGGTAATTAACTATTAGAACACTTTACCAAGGGCTTTGGTGGATTTTCCATCACTGGGTTTAAATCAAGACTGGATATGTTTTTAAAACATATGACCTACTTAAAACAGGAATTAATTCAGGGAAATCCTATGGTCTATTTTATGCAGGAGGTCAGACTAAATGATCTCTGTGGTCCCCTCTGGCCTATCTATGAACATATCACATCGTGGTGGACTGTCCAAATCTCAGTTCCCATGAATGCTAGAGTACTCAAGGTAGGGTTTCTCCTAGGCTTTGCATTACAAAACTAAGCAGAAGATCTGGCTAATGGAGCAGTCACTGCATACTAAGCACTCTCCCTCTTTTTTATTTTGTGCCTGCTGAAAAAGGATTGGCTTGCAATGCTGCGAGACAAGAAGTAATCGAATCTTAATACTGAGTGCAATTAATGATGTTATCTACATCTCAGATAGGCCAAGACATGGAGCAGCTGTGAGTGGCACTACCTGGCTCTTTTCTCAAATGTTTACATTTTCATAGCAATCTGATTCTATCTTGTGCTTTGCTGTGACTCACTGGATGCTCTCTGACAAATTAGACACTGTATCCAATGGGTTCTCACAGATAGCAGACACACAGGAGGATGAAAAAGACATACTTGGGTGACTCAGCTCATCTCCCTGTCAGAGTGAGATTGTTCCCTGACCACACTCTAGTGACTTGTCCAGGTAGGTCCTAAAAGACACAGTCAGTGGGCTGCTGTCACTTCCCTTGGTGGATTATTCCACAGTCTAATACATGTCACTGACAGGAAGTCTTCTGATGTTCAGCACAAGTTTCATGCCTTTACTCCTACCTAGACCATGCATCAATGCAAGTAACTCACTGATCTTGTAGTGAAATCATGGCCCTACTGAAGTGAAAGTTTTGATACAGACTTCAAAGGGGGTCAGAGTTTCACTCTTGGGCCGTATCTACACAGAAAAAAAATTCAAAATGGCCATGCTAATGGCCAAATTGAAGAATACTAATGAGGCCCTGAAATGAATATTCAGTGCCTCACTAGCGTGCCGCCAGCCACGGCGCTTCGAAAGTGCCGCGTTTCGCTCGCCCATGGCTCATCCGCGCAGGGGTCCTTTTCGAAAGGGCACTGCAAATACCTGATAGGAATAAGGGGATTTTGATGTTTGCAGGGTCCTTTCAAAAAGGACCCCTGTGTGGATGAGCCATGGGTGAGTGAAACACTTCTCTTCCGAAGTGCCACAGCCAGTAGCATGCTAATGAGGTGCTGAATATTCATTTCAGCACCTCATTAGTATTCTTCGATTTGGCCATTAGCACGGCCATTTCAAAGTTTTTTCTAAGCGTAGACGTAGCCTAGATGTCACACACTTCAAATATTTGTGCCAACTGTCCCCTTTCCCACTCCATTTTGGTTTTCTTAGCCAAATTACACGTATTTAGTGCTCTTAGTCTCTCTTCATAAATTAATCTTCCCACTTCACTTTATATTTGCTGATCTTCTCCCAAATCTCCTGTTGGCCAATATCCTTCCTGCTGTGTGGAACTGAACACAATAGCCTAGCCTGGGTTACACCGGAGCCCCAGAGAGAAGTACTATGACCTCCCCCAAGTACATGCAAGAGTAGTCAGGGGTCGGCCACCTAGGCATCTGTGTAGGGCATCAAGCATAAAGGAGGCACTGGGCAGAAGCACAGGCGTGTGCGCTGCTGATGCAATAGAAACTGGTACCAGCTTGCAGGGAGTGATCCCTGGAGGTGGGGACAGGGGGGTGCCTAGATTCCTCCCCACAAGAACATGGGAGGGAGAACACACAAATGGTCTTCCCCCAACCTTCCTCTGCACCTCACTAGAGGACTGAAGGGTAGGTGCAAATCCAGCTCTTCTGTGCATCTAGGCCATTTTCCCAACATGGGCCCAAGAGCAGGGCACAGGGGTTATGGGTGAGGGGCAGTGCAGGGGTCAGGAGTGAAGGGAGCTTGTTGTAGGGTCTGGGGCATAGGATGGGGGGCATGGATTAGGCCCCAGGAAGAGCGTGTAGGTGAAAGAGGGGGCACAAGGATTAAGGCAAAGGGGGTGCGGCGTAGGGATTAGGTGTGAAGAAGTGCAGGGATTAAGGGCACAGGTGGGAGTGCAGCTAGCTGGAGTGAAAGGGCACAGTGCAGGGGCTGAGGCAAGAAGCAGGAAGCCCACAGGGCCAGGAGAATTGGGGGACACTAAAGGGAGCCAGAGCAATGGGATGGTTTATGCCCATGGGGCCTGGGAGCACCAAAATACAAGTTTGCCCAGGTCACGATTTTCCCTCAGGCCGGCCCTAAGGACATGACATTTGATGTGTACTTGTTCCCTAGACATGGTAGTCAGACCCCACATCCTCTTCTTGCCTGGCTCTTCTGAACACGCCACACTGCCCAACAGACTTACACCTTCCCTGCTGCTCTTCCCTCTTATCTTGGCACTTCCACCCCCTGAGAGCAGCTCCTGTTGCCCAGAGGGGGTGACTAACACTGTGGACCCTAGGCAAGGTGTGGGGGGCAGTTCTGTGCCCCCAGAAGGCATGGGGCCTTGGGTGCAAGGGGCAGGGCCAAGGCAGCCAGCCTTCAGCACCACCCAGACCACAGCAATTCATAGGGGCCCAGGGCTCCAGCAACCACCACTGCTGCAGTAGCAACAGTGGCGGCTGACAGCCTCAGGCCCCTTTGAATCACTGAGCTCTGGGGCAATTGCACCCTCTGTCTTCCCACTCCATGCCCCCATTGGTGGGCCTGCTGTTTCCTCAGCCTTTCCTCTGAGGTAAGAGAAGATTATAGGCTAAACGCCAGTTGAGCTCATCTTCCTCACCATTCCTCTGGAAAGAGTCAAAGAAGAACAATGAGAATGACCAAGGGCTCTGATAAACTCTCATACGAAGAGATTGAAAAACCTGTGCTTGTCCTAGAAGGGGGCCATGGTGAAGGTATGACTGGTCGTAATAATGACTGGCCTTAGGAAGGTAGACCAGGGCCTAGAACAAAACAAAGGGGCATTCAATGAAAAAGGTGGGAAACGTAAAACTCCTAAAATAAATGCTGTCAAATAACCTCAAATTCACTTCACACAACTGATGCCAGGTACAAGCTAGTCACCAGTTGTTGTTATGTGACCCAACCACCTCACAAATATGTTTCTCAAGGAACTCCTAGGATGTTACAGTGTCTGAGTGCCATCAATTCTTTTAAAAGCCCAGGGCTGCAGAGCTTTTTTCTGTCACCCAAAAGTTTAATTTCTTTCCGTAGGACCAGTGTACTTTGGCTTTATGGGAAATTGGAACCAAAACTGACATTGTTTCAAACAAGTTCCTTTGGCAAAAAGCACTCACTTTTGCATGATCTTTCAAAGCCAATCATGAGCTACGTTTGGTGCAAAAGCACCAGGCTTCCAAGTCCCTGGGTTCTGTGGCAATAAACTGACAAAGCAAGTCATCCTGAACATCAGCATTGCTGGTGCCTTTCTGCATAGATTAGCCAGGGAAGCCTGATTTTGTCATGACTAAGGACAATTAATGAGGTTACAGCTGACTGCAATATGCTAGCCTGAGGATATAGATGTGTGTGTCATAAATACACTTCTACAGGCAAACAGTGCCTAAAATGATTCTAAACAACAAAAATAAAAGGTGCTGAGCCACATGAACAGGTACTCAGGTACCATGTTGAGGGTACGGGATAAGAACCTGAGCAGCAGTCCCAAATGAAGGGCTTTCAAATATTCTGCAAACCCTTAAAGCTAAAGTACTCAAAAATCCAAGGGGAAAAAACACCACAGCAAAACTAAAATTGTGACATGCCACTGCACAAAAATAAATAAAAAGGAACACAAGTTGCATATTGTTTTGGGGTTGTGGGAGGGTGTTGTTCAGACACAACTTCCTCCTCTGTTCACCATAGCCGTGTCTACACGTGCACGCTACTTCGAAGTAGCGGCACTAACTTCGAAATAGCGCCCGTCACGGCTACTCGTGTTGGGCGCTATTTCGATGTTAACATTGACGTTAGGCGGCGAGACATCGAAGTCGCTAACCCCATGAGGGGATGGGAATAGCGCCCTACTTCGATGTTCAACGTCGAAGTAGCGAACGTGTAGTCGTTGCGCATCCCGCAACATCGAAATTGCAGGGTCCTCCATGGCGGCCATCAGCTGAGGGGTTGAGAGACGCTCTCTCTCCAGCCCCTGCGGGGATCTATGGTCACCGTGTGCAGCAGCCCTTAGCCCAGGGCTTCTGGCTGCTGCTGCTGCAGCTGGGGATCCATGATGCAGGCACAGGGTCTGCAACCAGTTGTCGGCTCTGTGGATCTTGTGTTGTTTAGTGCAACTGTGTCTGGGAGGGGCCCTTTAAGGGAGCGGCTTGCTGTTGAGTCCGCCCTGTGACCCTGTCTGCAGCTGTGCCTGGCACCCTTATTTCGATGTGTGCTACTTTGGCATGTAGACGTTCCCTCGCTGCGCCTATTTCGATGTGGTGCTGCGCAACGTCGATGTTGAACATCGACATTGCCAGCCCTGGAGGACGTGTAGACGTTATTCATCGAAATAGGCTACTTCGATGTAGGCTTCACGTGTAGACGTAGCTCATCACTGATATAATCTGACAAATTTGTCTGTGCTGCTCTCACAGGTGACATAATTTAGAATGGAAGCATGCATGGTTATTGGAATTAACAGGGGACATACTGAATTACACTTTAAAAATATATCAGAAAGGTAGCCATGTTAGACTCTATCTTCGATTACAACAAGAAGTCCTGTGGCACCTTATAGACTAACAGATATTTTGGAGCATAAGCTTTTGTGGGCAAAGACCCGGTACATCAGATGTGTGAGTGGGGGGGTGGTTTCAGAGGGGTATTTAGGGCCAGAGCTGACAAGGTCTATTCAGGAAGGTGGAAATGGCCCAGTATCAATAGTAGGTATCAAAAGAAGAAAAAACAAGTCAGATCAGACAGGGGGATAGGAGCTATTGTCAGAGTCTAATGTGGAGAATGAAAATGAATAGTCTCAATAGCCAGAGCACAGGGATACCTAGGAAGTTTTCAGTAGCAGTACAATATAGAAGCTATTATTTTTGCATTGCTTTGGTACCCAGCAGCCCTGTTCCAATTCTGGGCCCCCTTGTTTGGGATGCTGAAGGAGACATGAGCCCTTGTCCAAAAATTTTATGTTCTAATTTCAAACATGGTGCAAAAAATAAGAAACGATAGGAAGTGGGAGGAGAAGAGTAACCATAAGAGGGTCATATGGTTAGAGTCTAGCTGTGTGCTCGGTTGGCAGATCTACCTCCATTTTTGAGCATATAAATAAAAGTAAAGGTACTTTCAGCTGCTGCTCAGCCTGGCCCTCATTACTTCCCCAATTTCTTGTGGCTGTCATAGAAGAACAAGCAGTAAACCTCTGCACTTGGATTCATTCCAACCCTCATAACCCCTCATCCAATTACCTATGTCACCTGCCAGAGCAGTTGCTCATTTCAGGCCAGTGGCAAAAGATAACACATATTCATCCAATTATATCGCCAATATTTAGGGTTCCCTTGGTGAACCTGTGCATGTGCCGCTTCGGGTGCAGCATGTGGAGTCACAGACTGCCCATACAGACCAGGGGTTTACACATACCAATGGTCATCTAACGGGCCAAATGTGTGCACATATTCCCAGATTTTGGATTTCCGTTTATTTGAGGAGAGGGAATACAACACTCGTGGGGAAAGATAAAGTATTTGTTTTAAATGTCCGCTGATGGAGGCGTTTCAGGTTTTCGAAATATGAGACTAAATCCCAGAAGAGGAGACTAGACCACACATAGCCACAGAAGTAGTCAAAGAGGCATGGTAAATTAATCTATCAAAAGATTCCACTATTTGCCACATTCCCATCCCTGCCATATTTTTATACCTATATTACACACACACACACACTCAGTACATATGTACCCATATGTTTGTTACTCTTGTGATGCCTGCTTTGACTGCCCCCAGTTGTTCACATGACTGGAAGATTAAGCTGAAATGTCAGCTTTCAGATTGGATATTTTTGAGTGCTTCATGGTGTCTGTCAGCAACTGAGCTTGGAGTTGACAATCTGAGGTGCAAATAGGCTTTTCCCGAACATTTAGGGACTTTTGGAGGAGAATAGCTGTGTTGAGTCATAGCACAAAAACAGAAAGACAGACAGATACTCGTGGGTTCTTAAATTAAGTTGTCACTCACTGTGCGACCATGTTTATTTCTGGCATTCTCACTTGGCAAATGGAAAAAGTAAAACTAATTCCCTTCCTACCCCACCACTCAAAGAAAATCAACACTGATTACCACAAAATTCAATTGTCATTGGTCATTTTATACATGTTACAGCATAGCTGAAAGGGTGCCAGTTACTAAGGAACTTAGTTCTCTGAAAAGCATGTACCAGTGAATCCATGAGTAACATTAGTAACTAAAGTCCTGATCGTTCAATGAATTCCGGACCCATACATGGGCCCACTTAAGTTAATGGATCTTTCCTGGTCATCTTCACACATGCAGAGCTCCTCTTTGCGCTGTTAGAAATAGTACAAGAGAGTTCCTGCCATAAGAGCTTATGGTCAGACTGAAGGTAAGAATATTGTTGTAAGCTACGGTAAGAGTGAGAGAAGAAAACAGTACTAGTAATAGGACACGTTATATAGACCAGCAAGAGGCATCATTTGGAGACTGAAAGAAATTAATTTAGGGCCTCACCCAGAATGGTACAGAAGGCTCCTTGGTGCAATGTACTCTACAGGTGAGCATTGCACTCTGGCAGCTGGCTGCAGATCTCCCAGAGATCTTGAGAAGCCTAAATCCTTTGGTTTTGGAATCAATGAAGCAGACTCCTAGTCCCAGCAGCACATGTGCGATGCACTTAGCAACTGGTTATAGTGTGCCAAGCACAGACTTTGTGCACAGAGAACCTCACTTCAGTGGAAACACCCTGCATTGTCCAGGATTGGGTCAACAAGCCACACACCTGCAATTTTAAAAACACCAGAAATTTAAATTTGTATTGATTTCTTTTTCCCCAAACCTCCTAGAAAACCTGCTAGCAGAGGAATGAATGTGGCAGTTGACATTTGAGAGTGGCAACTGGAAGGGTGGGCTGAAAATTGGGTTTGTAAAGGAAACACTAACTACAGGTCAGGTCCTGGCCTCCCACTACACAGTAGCATGCTGACAATTTCTACATGGCCTGCTTTTGACACTGTGCCAAGCACACAAGACTGCAGTGGTTGGCTTCTATGGACAAAGTGTAGAAGTGTCCAGGGCGAGGGGTGATGCATTCGTTTGACTGCCAGAGCATGACTTGGCACATTTTCACACACCAGCTGGCAAGCCTGTGTTTATAATATGACTTCGTCTATAAATTCTGGAATGAACATCTCTAGCATTCAACTAAGGGAGACTTCAGAGCAGCCATATAAAGTGTACAAGAATTGAAAGGTGTTTGTAGGGATGTTTGTACACGTGAGACGCAGTGAAACACACACCATGCTTAGTCTAAAGACATGACTGACAGCTGTGATCTCTGTACAGAAGGTTTCCAAGCGGATGATACGCCCCCCCCCCACACACACACACACTAAAAACAGTATTAAAAGCAGCCACAATGTCTAGAAGTGACCTCTGTAACGTCTCCTTTGGGGTTCACTCAGAGGCAGCATGGCTAAAGATAACTCAGTGTCTAAGGTCAGGGAAGATCAGGTCCAGTAACAAGACTAATAATGGGTGGTTAAGGCATTAGTCTTGGATTTGAGAGGTTCCACTTCTGCTCTCCCATCAACTTCCTGTGTCTCCTTGGGCAAACCATCCAGTCTCTCTGAGCTTCCGAGGGGCTAAAACTACTTCCTTCATTCAACTGGGTGCTGTGAGGTTAACAAAATTAAAGATCATGAGATTCTCCAACAATACAGAAATGGGATGCACTATAAGCACACAAGTGATAGGTAGATGAGCAAAGGGGAAGCCTGCACATCTGAGGAAAATGATCCCTTAGCTTTAATCTGCAATTTTTTTGACCATGCTTTAGCCACAACCTATGTTCTCTCACTGGCTATTCTGCAAGAAATGTACACCCTGCGTGCCTCCCTGAAGTGTTTTTTTTTCTTGGTAATCTCTTAAGGTCTGGAGCAAATAGATTAAAAAAAATCTGTCAGGGATGGTGCTTGGTCTTGTATCTCCATATATTATGTTATTACTTTATTATTAACAAGGGTCCTAGAAAAGAGTCCTGCTTCTGCTAGTACACAGGATCTCAGCAAGGAGGGCTGGAGGACTGAGCTTGGAGGCAGGGGAGGAAAGTTCAAGTGTCCCTCTCCTCTTTATGTCTGCAGAGTGGAAGATTCCCAGCAGAGGGTAAATAAACCTTTAATATAAACCACTGAAAAACTGCGGAGTGTCTCCCACTTCCGAGGAGTGGGAAAAGTGGCAGACCCGCATGAACCTTTCAATGGAAGAGTTTCACCAGGGATGCAAGACCTGGCACGCCAAAGAGTCTTCAAATCACAAGCTACAGACATTCATAAGCAGATGCCTGAGGTACATCCTTCTCATCAAATGGCAAGACTTTGTCACAAATGAAGAGCTTCAGAACAGAGCAGGACAAGGACCACTTGACACTTGAATCAAAAGAAGAAAGTGGGGATGGCTAGGCCACACTCTCAGAAAACCATCATCCAGCATAGTTTGTCAAGCTTTCTTCTGGAACACGCAAGGAAAATGACAAGAGGAAGACCTCAGCCAATGTGGGGAAGATCTATGCAGATTAAAGGAAGACAACTGGGGTGCTCCTTGGGTTAGCTAGAAGTTTCGTCCCAAGACAGAGCGAAGTGGAGGAGACTTGTAAATAACCTATGCTCCACTCAGAGTACAAGGGTTTAAGTCAAGTAAGTCAATTAACAAGCTTCCCAGGCGGTCACTTATAATCTGAGGAGTTTCTCTGTGAGCAAAAGAGACAACCTCATTTAAAAGAGTATAAATAAGCTTCCAGAAACTGTTTGTGTTAGCAGGCCAAATTCCCTAGCAATACTAAAACAAAAAAACCCTAAATGCGAATAATTACACTGTGACATTCATCAGCTTCAACCCTGGGCTCTAGATACCAGCTACAACAGGGTTTCCCAAACTTTATATAGTTGGGACCCAGTTTTTTCAGTATCTTTTTTTGCAGCCCAAAATATAAATGCATATTAAAAAAAAAGAATGAAAAATGAATAAATTTTCACTGTTTATTATTTATTCACAATAATAATCATACATAGCAATAATTTATATATTTTCTAAGGACTGATTTTTTTTTCAAAGACCGGTGCTGGACCGCAGACCACACTTTGGGAAATGCTGAGCTACAGCTATCCAGTTCCGAACAAGAAAAGTTAGGCCTTTGTAGCTTTTGTCTGATAACTGGTCTTATAGCATCACAATGCTTGGGAATTTTGCGGTTAATTTCACTTCTAATTTGTCAGAATTTTTCTTCTGCAAATCTCGCTCAGCTGCAGATGTTTTCATTTTCCTTGCACATTCCATCTGAGAGCTTGGCAAACTATGCTGGATGATGGTTTTCTGAGTGTGTGGCCTAGCTATCCCCACTTTCGTCTCTTGATCTGAGCATCAAGTGGTCCTCATCCGGCTCTGGTCCAAGGCTAATGATGTTTTGTGAACTTTAAGGGGTGGAGCAAAAAATTAAGCTTATAAATGGAAACTCACTGCCTCTGTAGCTATTAAGTGATTGCTACTGAGCCACAATAAAATCTCTCCCTGTGCCAAGTCCTTCCAGTCAAAGGGCACTCAAATGCAATCCTATTGTCAAACTGCTCCATGAACGACGTTTCCACAAAGAGGCTTAAACCGTAGAAACCTTCCTGGAATACAGTGGTAACTTAGCATTTCCAGTTTTTTCTTGATTCCTAGTGCATTTCTGCAAGCTCCAAGGTTTGGTATAATGAAATCTATTCATACGTTAGATGGGTTACTGCAGAAAAAATTAATCCAGATTCACTTAGTTTCATTTGTTACTTCTGTGGAAGATACAAAGAAATTTATGCGCAGGTAAATGTTGCAATCTCCACATCACTGGACACCACATAAAAATATGTTGTTTAATCTGAGCAGAAATTTCATTATCAAGAAGCAGCAAATGGCTGTGATTGTATGTAGATAAGATTATTGCAAATTCATATGAGTGACACAAAAATAATGTAGTTAAAAATGTGGGTTTATAGGTTTCATTAGAATTCAGGCTTTAATAAACCCCCTTCCAAAGATTTGATGGAGTTAGAGTAATATTAGGTCAGTAGTCCAAATATATGAGTGAAACCCCATACAAATCAATTCAAATGACTAATTTGTAACTGAGAAGTTACTGAAGTTTCAGGCTTTTAAAAGCCAAGAAAGATGTACAGGAGAATAAACAGCCCCTATAAAAGAACTCCAGTATGAATAAAATGTTTGCATTTATCTATGGATGAAGGCATTTACAGCAACATAAAGAAAGATTTTAGTAGATCGACAATATTCTTGTACCATACACCAGAACCATCTGGCTGATAACATACAATGCTCCTCCAAAAGTGAATTTTAAAAAGTATGTAGTTAGCATCCCAGATCATTATCCCCATGCCCCACAGTTAGCTATGGGGAAAACACAACACAGCTCGCCACCCCATCCCAAAGATACTCCTTTAGATTTCAAAAGCAGCTTTCAGCAGAATTATGTTCTCAAATAAGACCAGTTTTACCATTTTCGAATAATAAAGAATGACACAGTATGAAGTACCTTTCACAGAGCAGAGCTTCCGTGTTATGATAGTCTGTTTTACGAAGAACATTACAGAGAAAAGGGTATAGTTGCAAAACAGACTTCAGGCACTATGAGCCACAGCTAACTGTCATAATTAAAATTTCCTCCCTGTGCTTTCACCAGGATCATCCTATTTCCATATGGGATTTCAACAGCCATTTACCGGTAGATCAGCTGCAACAAATTCAAAGAAGCCTTTCCAGCCTTAAACCCCCTTCCCCTCCAATACACACACATCTCCCATGCTCTTTTCTATTAATACCATGTGAATCTTTTGCTCCTTTTCAATGCTTCACTTAGTCACCAAGCTTTTTGCCAAGAAGGCAAGAAAAATCACATAAATGCTGTCTCATGTTTAATCCGCTTCCAATAACCCTGGATTAGCAGCAGAACAAAACCAAATCCATGACAGATGCTGCCGGCACGTGTGGCTGGATGCTGTTCTCAGACTACATTTTTCCTAGGTACTAGAGATAAAAGGCATTGCAGCATTCCCCTGATGATGATATCTCTCGGCTCATTCATTTTTTTACTCATGACAGCAAAGTGTATAAAATCTGGAGGTGATCAGGAAAGCTATAAAAATCATTTCACTTTGGGTCAGCAATACCACATTCATGCTCCACTCCATTGCAAGGTCTCCTTGAGCAAAGCATGCTCTCACAAATCAACCAGACAACCAAAAATACTTGTCCTACTGTACGCTACTACAACATATCCATTTTAGTTCAATAGTTTTTTGTACAGGACAGAGGTAGACGCTCTATTTGAGGTTATACACAGAGAACTTGGAAACTGATATACGTAGCATGATTTCCCTGCTTTTTAAGAAGTCCTTCACATAGATAGCTCTATCATCTATCCTGGAGCCCCAGAGGAAATGAAGAGACTTGTTTTATCCTGCCAGAACAAAATCTAAAGACCAGACAGATAACCTGAAGAGCTGTATCTCTACAAGAGCAATATAATCACAACTGAAGTCCATCTGGGGAGGGGTAACTACTGCGAGGAGTTCTCCAAGAAGGCCCCTTTTCCTATCTTGGTCCTCCAGAGTCATGGTGTGGTAGCTCTTTAAGTGCATCACTAAATTTCCCTTTTCACATGGGTCTGACAGGAGAGACTAGGTTGATGGATATGAGGATGGTTTGAGTTGAGAGATTTATATGGAAGTTTGAACAACACACTATGGACAGAAGTTCTGTACTGAAAATTGTTCCACTATGTTAAGCATGGACGTACAAGATTAATGCTAAAAGGCTAAATAAAAGAAATGGATGAGGTGTGTACACATAAGATTGAGCATTTTGTTAGACAAAATTTACTATAAATTGCTAAAGAGAAAGAGTTGAAATTCCGGAGAGAATGGGCTCAGTGGATAATGCAGGAGACCTGTTAGGTCTCTGAAATAGAGTACTACCTAACAGAGCTGGAATTCGGATTAAAGGCTTTGTCACACCTCTCAGTCACATGTTTTGTGTTGCACAGCTGTGAGCACATGGCAGGGGATGCTGTGGCACAGGCACTGATTCCGCAAAGCATAATTCACATGTACGCAACATTTTCTGTGCAACAAGACTTTTATGTGCATATTTAAACGCTTTGCTGAATCAAGGCCTTAATGGGAAGAAAGAAGAATGCTGCACATGCTGAATGGGTGTGGGGGCTGGGGGCAGGTCATTATAGCATCCAAATGGGATTAACCTAAAGTGTGTCACTAAAAGACCCAGTGGCATATGCCCTATGGAAACTCTGGGAGATGTCTACTCAAATCAATCAACTGCAAAAATCACAGCAGCTAAATTTTGCACAAAGTAAAAGCAGTGCTTAAGGTTCCCATTAAACCCTGCAACTATGTCTACACTAGAGCACATTTTCAAAAGGGTGCCTTTTGAAAACGAGGACTCAGAAGATGCCCTTTTGAAAGATAGCATCCACACAAGTCGGGGTTGGTGCTGCCAATTCACCCATTCCAAAGGGCTATCTGCCCTTTCAAAAGGGGCCATCCAATCTTTCAAAAGAGAGCGTCTACACTGTCCCAAGCTCTCTTTCAAAAGAAAGGGCCAGGAAATGCCACAGAGAGGGTTGCATGGTGGACAAGCCCATACAGGGCCACAGCCAGCTGCTCCTTTAAAGGGCCCCTCCCCGACACCTTCGCTCGCACAGCACGAGGCCTGTGGAGCTGCCGCAAGCCCCGCACACGCAGTGCCCACAGGGACAAATATAGATGAGCAGCAGCAACAGCAGCTTGAGACCCTGCTGGCCGCTGCCAGTGGAGCGCTCGCCCTGCTAGCCACACCAGTGGTGGCTGCCCTGCATCTCCTGCTGGAGAACGCCCCCCCCCGCTCCCCCCCCTGCACAGCTCTAGACCCTCCAGACCCATGGCTCCTCCAGCGCCCCGCCCTCAGCGCTCCACCGGCTCTGCTCCAAGTAGTGGGAGCACCTGGTCATGAGGGAATGGGACGATGACTGGTGGCTCCAGAATTTCCACATGTGGCAGCAGACCTTCCTCGAGCTCTGCCAGTGTCTGTCCCCCACCCTGAGGCCCCAGGACATCCAGATGTGGTACACAATATCTGCCTGGAAGCTGGCCACTGCAGACAGCTACCGCTACATGGGCCACCAATTTGCTGTAGGCAAGGCCACAGTCAGGGTCATCATCATGGGGGTAAGGAAGCTCAAGCCACACACCCACCAAAGGGCCGGGAAGCCCAGGAGCCCATTGGGGACCAGGAGTTGAGTGGGGAGCGCCTTGGGAGGGCTAGGGTGGGGACTGGCACACCCCTCATTGATGCATATCTCCCCCCCTCTTCCCATGCAGGTGTGCATTCACTGAATACAATGCTCCTGCAGAGGGTGATCCGCATCAGGGACCTGCATGTGGCCATTGCAAGCTTCATGGTGCTCAGGTTCCCGAATTGCTTTGGTGCCCTTGATGGAACCTATATCCTGATCTGCGTCCCCAGAACACAGTGGCAGGCAGTATATTAACAGAAAAGGGTAACACTTGGTGGTGCTGCAGGCCATGGTGGACAACAGGGGCTGGTTCCAGGACATTTATGGGGGATGGACTGGCTGCGCCTATGATATGCAGGTGTTCAGGAACTCCAGGCTGTGACACCAGCTGGAGGCAGGGACATTCATCCCACAGAAGGAGATCCCGCTCAGGGACACCATGGTGCACCTGCGCATGGTAGTGGGTGCTGCCTATCCCCTCCAGCCCTGGCTGATATGGCCCTATATGGGCCACCCTAACCCCCAGACAGGAGCACTTAACGCACGGCTCAACCTTCGGGCGGCTGAAGGGCTGGGTGTGCTGTCTCCTGGTCCACATGGAGGCGGGCCTCCTGAACGTCCCCCAGGTAGTGGGTGCCTGCTGCACCCTGCATAATATTGTAGAGAGCAAAGAGGCGGCCTTCATGCAGGGGTGGGTGGCCAAGTCCAGCCCAGGCTACCCACAGCCAGCTGCCACCCCTAGCCACCAGCCCCACCACAACGGGGTCTGTGTACAGGAGGCCCTGTGCACACACTTCACTCAGGGACCCCAGTGATTGCTGCCCCAGCCACCCCCACTGGGTCCACTGCACACTCCCCTCCACCCTGTGCACCCTGTCGCCACCTCCCCACCTGCTGTGTACTGCCTCTCCCCAAGAGCACACAGCACATGGGGACATGGGCAAAATAAACTGGTTTTTGTTGTGCACAACAAAAACCATTTTCATACTCCGTTATATGCAGAACATAACCACAGAGAACTATTTACAAGGGGGGTGGGGACATAGCTGGCCTGCACAGGGGCCTTTACGGTGGGGGCACGCATGGCAGGCCTTGACCCACACCATCCGCAGGACCTGTGACCCCCTATGGTCCAGGATCCCGGCGGGGCTGGGATGGGGCAGAGAGGATGGGGAGGTATGGCCTGGGGTCCACCTCAGCTGGGGGATCAACCACAGCAGGGGCCTCTCCAGGGGGGCTGGTGGGAGAGGCAGGGCAGCAGTTCTCAGAATGTGCCTACCATGTTCTGGAAGGTCCCCAGGAGCTCCCCACAAGGCCACCCAGCACCAGGTGGCCTCACCCTTCTCCAGGTGCAGGCGCTGCTTCACCACCTCCACTTGGCGCCAGACAAGGGCAGTGGTCTGGAAGTCCTCCACTGCCTGCCTCTGGCCCCTCCTGGAGTGGGGCACCCTGGTGCCAGTGGTTATACTGCACGGTTGCTGTCTGTCATCTCCAGGGGTCTGTCCAGCACAACAGAGGGTGCGAGACTCTCCCAGCCCTCTGATGGTGCGCTGCAAGAACAGGAGGGAAGAGAGGGACAGGCTGTGAGTTCTGACCACTGCCCCATGGCCCATGCCCCCCAGGCCCCTGTGGGCAGCAGGTCTCTGCCCCCCGTCTGATGGCAGGGTGGCCCTAGGGAGCCCTAATGACAGAGGGGTCCCCATCCCCCTGGGGCAGCTCCCTTGTGCCATCTGGCCCCACCCACACCCTCTCCTTGGGAGTGGGCCACAGCTCCATCCATGGCAGCAGGTGCTGAAGGCCACTATCAGCTGTGATGTCCTAGCTGTGGCCAGCCAGGATCTGCTGGGGGTGTGAGGGGCCCTCTGGTGGGTATGGAGCCCCCACCCTGTGATCTGGGGTGTGTGCCCTATTGGGTACGTACCTGACAGTCCACTGCCACAGTTGGGGGAAGAGAGGTCTATCACCAGCTCACCCGCTTCTTCTGCAGCTGGCTCTGGCTCTGGCCCTGGCCCTGGTATCATGGGGCTGGCCAATGGTCCCAGCTTGTTGGAGTCCCCAGGCTGGGGCTCCTTGGTTGAGGTATCAAGGACAGCAGGTGGGGAGGTGGTGTCCTGTGATCCCAGAGGCTCTGCAGCTCCCAGTAAAATGGACACAAAGTGGGCATTGCCCCCAACTGGCTGGCCAAGTCCCGAGCCCAGATGTACCGCTGCCACAGCTCCTTGACCTTGTTCCTCACTGGTCAGGAGTGTGGGCAGGGTGGCCACAGGTACTCAGGCTCTCAGCCAGCCAGGCAAAAGTGGCGCATTCCACCACTTCCTGCCCATTTCATGCAGGACCTCCTCCTCCTGCCAGAGGCACTGCAGGAACTGCGGCTCATGCTCCATGCAGGCTGGACCCCTGCGAGCCCTGGGTATGCTCAGAGGCAGGGGCTCTGGGGCTCCTCATGCTGCTGGCCATGGTGCTCCAGTAGCTGCTGGGAGTGTTGGTGGGGTGTGCAGGGGCAGCACGTATAAGGGCTGCTGCCTGCACACACACAGTTTCCTGCAACAAGGTTTCTGGGTCCGTGTGGCTTTCAGGGCTGCTGCACGCACAGACCATAGAGCCCCACAGGCACTGCTGGGCAGTACGTCTCCGCGTCCCTGCTGACCAGCGCCATGGCAGACCCTGCTCTTTCAAAAGAGCGGGTCGCGCAACATCTTACACACAAATTCCTTGAAAGAGGCTTTTGAAAGGGTGGGCTTTTCCTATTTCAAGTTTGGAAAAGCAAATTCGAAAGCTGAAGCAGGCTGTCTTTAGGAAGAGGGCCTGCAATTTCTGAAATAATGGCCATTGCAGACATGACTTGCATGGGAGAAGAAACCATTTTCAGTTATTAGGTCACTAAGGTATTCAAAAATGACACTAAAAACGGGGCTTTTCCTTCTACCTTTTCTTTAACACTTCCCCAACCTCTTCCGCCCCCACCCACCCTGGAATCTTTCATGCTCCTGAAAACAAAGGCCAGAGAGAATCGTTGAAATGTTTTATTATTGACCTCTTCTGGAACTCTTGCAAATTATTGCATTTAGAACCAATTCTGTTTGTAGGTCACATTCTGTTTGTGTCATGGCTTTTTATTCTTATGTGGCTATGAGGGACAGTCAAAAAATATATAGGAGGCAGGTTTCTCAGCAGTTCCTCTGTCAGTGTTCATTCCCCCCACCCCCCAATTTGATTTCCTGCTGTTCATCTCCCCTATGACATCAGTTGTAACCAGAGCATCATAACCATCTCTATGGTAGACATTTATAGTGCATTAGACAAGCTACTTTTTTCAGGTCGTGGTGGGGTATCAACATTAAAGGCTGATGATGTGAGGAAAAAAGATTTTCATATAAAACACATCTGGGGTGAAGAAAGGGCATAAAACCAGGAAATGTTTTAATAGTTGCTCTCTTGGGACACAGCCAGGTTTCTTCCTTGATGCCTCTTTCCAGTCTTTTCTGGTCTTCAGATCATATTGTTGGATACTGCAATAGTCAGTCAGTTGTAGTCTTCCCTGCCAGTACTCAGTGATTCCTCACTGCAAGATGTAGGGATTTTTGACAATTCTCTCCCCTGGGAGATTTGGTACGCAGGCAGAGTGGTGTGTAAATAAAACGCTTCTCTTAAAGATTTCCATGAGAACTGTGTTTTAGGCACTGCATCAAAACAAGGCATAAGACATTACTAATCAAATACCCATAAAATTCGGGCCACAGAAGACAGTCATTGCTTATAGCCAGTCATTGGATAACTCAAGAGAACAGACCTCAGTAAAGCAAATTAAAATGCCATAAAACTGAATTACAAATATATCAGTTGTTTAGTCTTATTCAGTGTATTTACCAAAGTTGTCTTCCTGGGCAGGATGTAACATTCAGAAAGACCAGATCTCTGCAAATGTCAGTCTGCCTCCGAGACAACACAAGTCAAAAGTATTCAGATACTAATAAGAATAGTGAGTATGTCTCCAATGTGTTTGAAAAATACCTAGAAAATTGTTTTTAGAATGAGGATTTCACTCAATTTTGAATTACTGTATATTAACAAATGATGGCCTATATCGCTAAAGCGGTTACTGCGGTAATTATTCAAACGCACAATTTTGTATACATCTCTGAGGGTACATCTACACTACCTGGGAGAGTGACTGGTCATGGTTGATTTTCTGGGGTTTGATTTTGTGTGTCTAATAAGGATGCGAGAAATCAAATTATCAGGAGTTGACAATCGACCCCTGTATTCCTCATTCCTGCAAGGAGTAGGGGACATTAATGGACACGTTTCTCCCATGAACAACCCTCAGTGAAGACAATAAGGTAAGTCCATCATAAATACATCAATTGCTGCTACATTATTGCCATAGCTAGAATCACATATCTATGATCAACTTTAAGATCTAGTGTAGACTTGCCCTGACAAGAAAAAACATGAACAAATAGTAACTTGCACCAATAAGAATGAGCTGCTGAGCTAGGTTTTTATTTATTAAAATTAGTGAAAGACAAAAAGGTCTCTGACAGAATAGCAGGTGTCTCCTGGGTAATTACTCAGTTAGCACAGAAGTCAATGTAAGTGCATAGATCAATAACAAATTCATACATCTCTGGAATGGAGGAAAAAAAGTTTATGAACTTAAAATTGTAAAAATAAATCTTATACTAGAACTTGTATATTTACACACACCACATCCAAAGGTAGGGTTTGAGTTGCACTGAACGTTACCAAAAACACGACAGGAGACAGTTCTGGCTGCATTTTATAAAACTAGGTTGATTACAGTGAAAAGTTACTTTTTTGCTGGCACTCCTTGATTGCATTGTTACTTCTGGCTCTCAAGGTGTCTGCCAGTGCTCATAGCTAATCCTCCAAGGCATTAAACTCATATAACAGATTAATATTAGCATAAGCCTAGAATCTTGACAGAAAGGAAATGTACTGACTTTATAAACCTACCAGAAATACATACATGCTTTCAACAGACTGTGTGTGCCCCGATAACATTTCCCTTCCTGCCCCATGCCACTCTGGGCTCCAAAAAGCAGGGTGCAGCCTAAGGCAGATGCTTCTCTTGAATGTAATTTTCACTTTCACAATTAAAAACCGAGACCCTGAATTTCCAAAGTGACAAGTGCCTCAGTTCCTTCAAGTTTTGAGTGTCCAACTTCGTAATCTGAGATACCTTAAAGGGAGCCCAGTTGTCAGAGACTAGGTGCTTTGCATCTTTAAGACACCTCACGATGGGCGCCTAAAAACTTAATCACTGGCAACTTTTGAAAACCTCAGGACAAGTGTGAACCAGCAGAGTGAGACACTTATTTACTGCAAATTTAATATATGAGTTGCGGCTATTCAAGGGTCCAGCTGCACTTTTCCATATTGCTGACAGCATGAAAGGAAATCAGTAGTAATAACCCATTTGAGCAAGTATTAAAAAAACATTTTGAAACAATTTTAATAATAAAGGGATTCAGGTCACTTTGTGCTCTGGAAATAAGGTGGGTTTTTTTGTTTGTTTGTTTGTTTGTTTTAAACTGAAAATGCTTTGCTGTTCCTGGAAATGGCTATTTTTGAAGAGATTCACTGAGTGACTACATGAAAGCTGGACAGATTTACTGAGCAGGTGAGAACCAAATTCTCTCGGCCGTCAGGGCTGCACACAATAGTTGTACCATCCCATAGCTGTGCTATTTATCTGATGACACACCAAAAAAGAAATGAACAAACTTATGAATCATAAAAGGATACTCGCCGCAGTGGATGATGCAATCCATGAGTCACACGACTAAGATTACTATGTTCCAAATTACACTACTTGCATCTTTTATGTGTTCCTCTGCTGCTAGTATAATTTGTAGTTACCACCAATTAAATGACAGCCATAAATGGAACTCCTAAAAGATAAAAATGAATCGTGATGTTCAACAAAATAGCAAATAAAACTGTCAAAAGATTAACTTTGAACTGTACCTCAGAGCAGTTATAAAGACTTCAAGGTATTAACAGAACAGATAGGTCTGCTGATGCTTGGCAACTAGAAAACATTTCACATTTCTAATAATTTGTTGAGTTCATCAGTTTGGCTCTCCTGACAGCAATAAAATGCAGCTCCTCGCCACAGAGTTCTCGCGAAGGGAAAAAGGACAGCTCCTAGCAAACAAATAGCCATTGTCAGAGAATCACACTTCCAGGGAGCAGCATTTGACTGTGAATTAAAAGTATCTGTTATCGTGAGTTGCTTCAAAATGTATTTCAGTGTATATTTCTCACTCACTATCTAAAGATATACCACCATTTTCAGGGGAATATGTATGAAAATGGCAATACTAGGAAGGAATGAAAGGTATCTGAACTCAAATATTTTGTACTGGGGTCCAGACTCTCCCCTGGTCCCACATGGCACTGCTCCCCATGCACGGGGAAAGGAGCCTCTGAAGGTAGAAAATTTCAACTTACAATCCCCATTTTTATTTTAAGATTAGCATCTTCTGAACTACACCATCTGTCATGACAGGCACACAGCACCACAAACGGTGCAGATCCATCCCACACTGAAGACCTGGCTCTCCTGACCTCCATCTACCACATACTAAGGTAGGCCATACAGCCATCTAAACAGTGAAGCAGCAATCCACTGATCATTTGTATATGCCATTTCTTTGCCATTTTAGTCAGTTGCTGCATCCCGGAGAAATGTGACAAGCTAAGTAAACTGCAGCTTTCATGGGCAGAAAGAGAAGTTACTTACCTGTAGTAACGATGGTTCTTCGAGATGTGTCCCCGTGGGTGCTCCACAATAGGTGTCGGGCTCGCCCAGCGCCGCAGATCGGAAATCTTCCAGCAGTTTCTCCTGGATCGCGCATGTGCCGGCGCGCGCCGCACCACTCCCCTCCATGCCCCCGGCCACGTGCGTGATCCGGTCCCAGCCAGTTCCTTGACCAACCACCTCGAATGCTCCTGAAAAACACTAGACAGAGATCCGAAGCGGGGAGGATGGGCGGGTGGTGGACCACCCACGGGGACACACCTCGAAGAACCATCATTACTACAGGTGAGTAACTTCTTTCTTCTTCGAGTGGTCCCCGTGGGTGCTCCACAATAGGTGACTACCCAGCAGTAACCCAAGTAAGGAGGTGGGTAATCGGTTATTGCAGCTTGCCCCCGAGAAGACTGCTGTCGACAGACGGGTATCCTCTTCAAATACCCGATGTGGGGCATAATGCTTGGCGAAGGTGTCATTGGATGACCAGGTCGCCGCTCTACAGATGTCTTTTAACACGATGCCCTTGAAGAAGGCTATTGATGCCACCACCGCCCTGGTGGAGTGAGCCCTGGGCGGGGCCAGCAAAGGAGTCTTTCGAAGCTCGTAGCACATTTTTATACAGGACACAATGTGTTTTGAGATTCTCTGTGAAGAGAGACCTTCTCCTTTTGACCTGGGAGCGAGAGAGAGTAGAAGCCTGTCCGTTTTCCAGAAGGACTTAGTTCTGTCTATGTAGAAGGCCAACGCCCTCCTCACATCCAGGAGATGCAGGCGTGCCTCCTTGCCAGAGCTGTGAGGCTTCGGGTAAAACGAGGGTAAAACTATTGGTTCGTTAAGATGGAACTCCAAAGAAACTTATGGAACAAAGGCTGGGTGCAGCCTTAAGGTTACCGCCTCCTTTGAGAATACTGTGCAGGGCGGCGTTGCCATCATTGCTGCGAGCTCACTCACCCTGCGGGCTGATGTAATTGCAAGGAGGAAGGTTGTTTTTATCGTAAGGAGATGTAGGGGAACTGTGGCTAATGGTTCAAAGGGTGGGCCCGATAGCGTGCTGAGCACCAAGTCCAAATTCCACGGTGGAAGCAGTTTCTGAGGGGGGTACAGGTTTACCAGCCCCTTCAAGAACCTGGTAACGATAGGATGGGCGAATACCGTGGGCCCTTCCTCTGTATGCCAAAAGGCTGATATAGCGGCGAGGTGGACCTTTAGCGAGGATAGAGAAAGCCCACCTCTCTTGAGGTCCAATAAGTATTCTAGTATTACAGGTATAGGAACGTCAAGGGGAGCTAACTGCTTGGCGCAACACCAGACTGTGAATCGAGTCCATTTCCGCTTGTAAGTCCTCCTGGTGGAGGTCCTTTGGCTACATTCCAGGAATTGTTGTACTCCCTCTGTACACGTGCTCTCTAAGGAGCTGAGCCATGGATTAGCCATGCTTGTAGACGCAGACCCTGAGGGTGCGGGTGCACTATGGACCCCTGAGTCTGCGTGAGTAAGTCCAGCGCCACCGGTAGAGGGAGTGGTGGACGGACCGACATGCGCAGAAGCAAGGGAAACCATTGCTGCCGATCCCAAGTTGGGACTATGAGTATCATGCGAGCTTTCTCCCTTCTAGCTTTCTGCAAGACCTTGTGGATAAGCGCTGTGGGGGGGAACGTGTAAAGTAGGGGGCCCCTCCATGAAATCATGAACGCGTCCCCCAGGGACCCCCGCCCCACTCCTGCCCTGGAGCAGTACTGGGGACACTTCTTGTTGTACTGGGTGGCAAACAGATCGATCTGGGGAAACCCCCATGTACGAAAAATGCGCCATAGCAGATCAGAGCGGATATGCCATTCGTGCGTGAGTGAAAAGCGCCTGCTCAGCTGATCTGCTTTCACATTGTGAGCGCCTGGCAAGTATGAGGCTTTCAACGTTATGTTGTTGGCGATGCACCAGTTCCACAAATCGGACTGCTTCTGCACATAGGGCACGGGATCATGCTCCTCCTTGTCGATTGATGTGAAACATAGTGGAGGTATTGTCGGTATTGATCCCGACTACTTTGCCATGTAGATAATCTCGAAAATGTTTGCAGGCATTGAACACTGCTCTGAGCTCCAGTATGTTTATGTGCAATGTCTGTTCCGCAGGGGACCATAGCCCTTGCGTCACCTTGTCGCCGATGTGTGCTCCCCATCCTATGTGGGAGGCGTCGGTAGTAAGAAAAATAGAAATTTGTGGTTGGTGAAAGGGCACCCCCACTAGCAGATTCTTGGGGTTTTCTCACCACGCCAGGGATCTGCGCACCTCTGTTGTGGGTGACACCACCCTGTGGACGGTGTGGGATGCCGGTTTGTAAACACTCGCCAGCCAATGCTGCAGGCTTCACATGTGTAACCTGGCATTCTGTACCACAAACGTCACTGCGGCCATGTGGCCCAGCAGCTGTAAGCACGTTAAGACCGGCACCGTGGGGCTGTATGTGATGACTTGCACCAACAAACTGATGGCGGGGAAGCGGGCGTCGGGTAGGTACACCCTTGCTGTGATAGAGTTTATGCGTGCCCCTACGAACTCTATATCTTGCGTGGGTTCGGTCTTTGACTTTGCGAGGTTGATGACTAGGCCCAGCAAAAAAAAAAATGTGTCTGCTGTGACGCGTATCATGCGTGAGACCTCTGCCTTCGAGGCCCCTTTCATCAGGCAGTCGTCTAGATATGGGAAAATAAACACCTCCTGTCTGTGCAGGTAGGCTGACACCACTGCCGGGTTTTGGTAAAGACTCTGGGGGCCAAGGAGAGGCTGAACAGAAGAACCCTGTACTGGAAGTGCTCCTTGCCGACCGTGAAGTGGAGGAAGCGTCTGTGTGCCGGGTGGATTGTTATATGAAAGTAAGCATCTTGTAAGTCAAGGGCTGCAAACCAGCCTCCATCGTCCAGTGCCGTGAGTATGGAGGCAACTGTGATCATCCGAAAACGTTGCTTGCGCAAGTAACGGTTGAGGCCCTGAAGATCTAAGATGGAACTCCAGCCTCCTGTTTTCTTCTCTGTTAGGAAGTAGCGTGAATAAAAACCTTTCCCCTGGAATTCTTCCGGCACTCTTTCCACCGCCCCTATGAACATAAGGTGATCCACCTCCTGCTTGAGCCTCGCCTCATGGGCAGCGTCCCGGAGGTGAGGCCTGGAGGGAGGCTTCATCGGTGGGAGCAACTGGAAGGGGATCGCGTAACCTGTGGCTATGATCTCCAGCACCCATTTGTCTGTGGTGATCTTTTGCCATTGGGAGTGGAACGGTCTGAGGCGATGATCGAACATGAGATGAGAGTGGCACTGAGTGATGGTATTGATAGTGAAGCCCCCAACATAGCCGTCAAACTTGTTGCCTTTGGGCCTGTCCCGAGGGCGTACGGCTTTGTTGAGAACGTCGCCTGGGAGTTCTGTACTGTTGCTGCTGTTGATGGCACCCTTGGTCGTAGCCCCGTTGATATTGAGCACGCTGTGGTTGGTAAGCGTAGCGTCTTTGCTGAGGATAAAAGTTTTTCTTTCTGTATGGAGGAGTATAAATGCCCAAGGCTCTAAGTGTAGCTCTTGAGTCCTTGCTGGAGTGGAGGACCGAGTTGGTTGAGCCTGCGAACAGCTTTTGTGTATCAAAGGGAAGGTCCATGATGTTCGCCTGTGGGTCCCTCGGGATACCAGATGTCTGGAGCCAGGATTCTCTACGCATGACCACTGCTGTAGCCGTTGAACATGCTGCCGTATCCGCCACGTCCAGGGCAATCTGGACTCCCGTCCGCGATGCTGCGTAGCCCTCTTGCACAATCACCTTTAACACCGGCTTTTTGTCTTCCGGAAGTGAATCCATGAGGGGAGTAAGCCTGGAGTAATTATCAAAATTATAATTTGCTAGGTGTGCCGCATAATTTGCCATTCTCAATAGCAGGGTAGAAGAGGAATATACCTTCCTGCCAAACAGCTCTAGCTTCTTGGCATCTTTGTCCTATCCCCCCGATTTGTACTGAGAAGCCTTTGACCTCTGCTGGGACGATTCGACCACCAAAGAATTTGGTTGTGGGTGACTGAAGAGGAACTCCATGCCCTTTGCCGGGACGAAGTAGTTCTTATCCGCTCTCTTGTTCATAGGCAGAACAGAGGCCGGAGTCTGCCATATAGTAGTGGCTGACTCCAGAATGGCTTCGTCCAGCAGAATAGCAATTTTGGATGAAGCCGGGGGTCTCAAATTTTTCAGGAGTTTGTGATGTTTCTCCTGCACCCCTGCCGTTTGAATGTTGTGCGTGAAAGCCACCCTTTTAAATAGCTCCTGAAATTGTTTAAGGTCATCCGGGGGGGAGACATCCCCGGGGCCATGGGCTCATCTGGGGGGGATGAGGAGGAACCACTGGGGTAAACCTCCCTCGAACCTTCGGGCTCCTGCAGTTGATGATACACTTGCTCGCTGGAGGCTTGTGAAGGAAAGTCTCGGGGTTCTAAAATTAACTCCCCTTGAGACAACTGTGTTTCCGTCCCCGATCGGGAGTGCCCACGGGGGTACTGAACGGCCGGGGGGGACCTGCCCCTAGGTGTAGGTCTGCGGTGTCTGTGTCCAGCATGATAAGGACGACCATGGCAGCATGGGCAAGGGTCCGGGGATGGAGACCTAGACCACTCACGGGGTGTTTACCCCCGATGTCTGGGAGAGCGAGACCTCTGTGACGACACAGATAGAGGTGAAACTGGCTTGTGATAGTACCTCAGGGGATCCAATCCCAGAAATGGTGAAGGTGGCCCAAGCCATGGTGACATTGGTTGGAGGAATGGAGGAGGAGATTCTGGATAGGCCGGTGGGGACACAGGCCTTCGGTGCGGCGTGTGTATCACAGGGGGAGGGCTTGGTGCTAACAGCGGCGCAGCCCTGTCCGGAGATGGGCTGCGGTGCCGAGTTTTTGATTTTGCCTTGCCCCTCTCCTGCAGGGCCGGCACCGCCCCCTCCTGTGCCGGGGATCTCGGCCCCGCTGTCGGCGCCGCGCTTGGCACAATCAGCTGCGGTGCCGCGTGGGTAACTTCCTCCGGTGCCTGCAGGCTCCGTGCCTGGTGCCCCTGCACCGTTGGTGCCGGGTCCGGCACTAGCCTCGCTGACGCTCTAGGCGCCGCACGTGCCGGCTGTCGTGTAACCGGAGGCTCAGCCTCTGCCACATGCGCTGCCGCTTGCCTGAGTATGTGGCTGGGGGCTGTGAGCTCTGCTCGTCCTGCTCGCTGAAACCGCCGGCAAGGATCGAGCTGGGGAGAGTTTCCTCCGTTTCTGCACCGAGGGGGTCAGAGAAGCTGCCTTCCTCTTATGCAACCCAGAAGGCCCTTCTGGGTGAGGCTTCTCCGGCAAGTCCAGCTGAAGAGCCTTGTCAAACAAGAGCATTTTAAGCCTCATCTCTCTGTCTTTCCTGGCCCTGGCTGTGAGCTTAGCACAGTGAGAACACTTCTGGGTAACGTGTGATTCCCCCAGGCAGTGGATGCATTCGCTATGCCCATCAGAGACCGGCATAGCTTCACGGCATGACTCACACTTTTTAAAACCTGAAGAGGCCATTCCGGTGAGTCCTTTGCTGTTAATAGGGTACTTAGCACTTAATCCATGCCTTTTTACCCAAATCACGATCACTGGCCTGCGGGGCAGCGGGTGGCCTAACTGGCCTTCACGTCTGCTCTTCTCTTCCCCGCTCCTCTCTTTTTTTTTTTGCTGATATGCTCTTTGTCTTTGCTTTCTCTCTCTTTTTTTTTTGTAACCGAAAAAAACCAACAAATTACACGTAGAAAACACTATCTAATCTGACTCTGGCCTTAGCCTGAGCGGATTCCGTCTGCAGCTGATGGCGGTTGAGAAGGAACTAGCGGGGACCGGATCATGCACATGGCCGGGGGCGCACAGGGGAGCAGTGCGCGCCGGCGCATGCGCGATCCAGGAGAAACTGCTGGAAGATTTCCGATCTGCGGCACCGGGCAAGCCCGACACCTATTGTGGAGCACCCATGGGGACCACTCGAAGAACCACCCCTTATTTTGGTGCATTCACCAGGAATCTCTGACAGGACGAAGTATAGAATGAAACACTGAAATATAGCAGGTTGAACGAAAGACCAGTGGTACCAAAACTATAGCACCAAGGGCTGCAACAGCAACTTGCCAGAAGCGCAGAGTTGCATCAAATGTCTGTATTCTCACACACAAGTAGCATCAACCTTCCTTTATACTATTGAGAACATGATAATTACTATTTGGTATATATACACTAGAAGATTTACCCAGCATTGCTTGGGTTCTCAACTCAAATAAGTTGTTTTTCTTCATTTAAATCATGGTTCAGGGGTGGGGCTGAGATGAGGGGTTCAGTAGTGGTCTATGTAGAAGCTTCTGCTCAACTAGTCTGCATGGAGTTCTATGTACTGAGAAGATACACGGTTCATGTAGCAATGTAGTTTCTGATGCACCAGTTCCAAAGTCTAACAGTTTCCTAGCAGAGAGGATCAGATCTCACGTCTCCCTCTTTCCTTACGTAGACAATTGCAGCGACACTGACATGGTGTGACTATGGAAAGGTGTGGGCAGAGAGATCACCCCTTGAGACTGTCACTTGATATGCTGAAGTTCCTCTTCTCCTGCTTACCTCCACCACCCTGTCCTGCTGAGCCAGATCCTCTAGTTCTACCGGCACTGGCACAGAGTTGGGGTCACAAATCCACAGTAGAGTAATACAGACACTGAGGTCAGCTCAGCTCTGGGAAAACTCAAAGGAGACTTGCCACAGCATCCTGGTGGTCAGCCCCAATGGGACTAGAACCCCAGATAAATCCATCTTACCCCATGTAAAGAGCAGGGTCTGCCCCTTTGTGGCAGCAATAGCCCAAGTACTGTGGCCTCCCCTGGAGCAAGGCTCCCCAAGCCCCCCCACCCACTGTAAATGAATGCTCTCTACCCCCAGAGCCAGGAACTCCCAGCCCCCGCTGCTAAATAAATGCCCTTCCCCTCCCCCGAGAGCCAGGCAGCCTCAAACCCTCCCCACCCCATTCTAAATAAATACCAGCAACTTGCTGGAGTCACTGAGGCCAGGGCCACTTGGCCTGCCAGACCCACCACTGGTCCATGCTGAAGCCCCCAGGGCCACTGGAGCTGCCGGACTCTGGGGGGAGGGGAAGGGCATTTATTTAGCGTGGGGGTTGGGAGTGCCTGGCTCTGGGGGGAGAGTATTTATTTACAGTGGGGGGGGGCCCTGGGGAGCCTTGTTCCAGGGGAGGCCATGGTACTTCAGCTATCGCCGCCACAAAGGGCCGGCAGCCCCACCGCTGCTGCAAACAACCAGAGCTGCCGGAGCAGCCAGAGCCACCACCAGGGCCACTGGGCCCACTGGAGCATCCAAAGCCACCACTGCCATGAGCAACATAAGCCACCGCCACTGGGCCCAACTCTATCAGGGCCGCTTGGGGAGGTTGGGCCTCCCAGAGCAGCGGGAGCTAGAGGCCACCACCGCCAGGGCTGCCACATGATTCTCCACCAAGTGATAGGGTGCAAGCGCAGTGAGACAGACGGCACTCCCCCAGCAGGACAGACAAACAGAAAGACAGACAGCTCTCCTTTTATGACAGTATAGGTACCAAGCAAGTTCATAATTTGTTTGCCCCATTTATCAATGAGAGAGAAAGGCATAGCCTCCACCCTCCCCCAGGTAACAATTATTCACACTGTGTTTAATAAATAACAGTGAGCATAAAAACTAGGATTTGAGCAGCTGCTAGTGATATATCTAAGTTACTAAGCAAAATAAAGTAAAACATGGAAGCTAACCCTAATACACCAAGATACACGTTATATGCAATTTCTTAACTTAAAAGTAGTTCTGTCTTTTCTCACAAGCTGGAAAGTGTCCCAGATTGGACCTGATTCTTCCCCTTGTTCAGTCTTTAGATGTTTTCAGCAGTCATCTTGACCTGTAAGACGTAACAGAGGTTCTACTTCTTCTGAGATGATGCCACAGTTTGAAGTATTAAACTACAAAGGAAAAATGGCTGGGCTACAGATTTCTTTCAGTTCCTCTATTTCAGATATTTGATCACGAGCAAAGAGAACAGCTTCAGAATCACTTTGTAAACTTAAGAACAAAAGAACATTTGAATGTACTGAAGCATCTTGTATGACTGACACCACAAATGAATGCAAACAGAATTTACAAATATCTTGAACGAAAAGTCTGCAACAGATTAGTGTGACTGGGACATCAATTTACCTCCAGACACAAGAACTGTTTTTGAACTCTACCTTGTAATATTACTCTCTGTCTCCCTTCCTGAAGGCCCATGCATGATCCACTTAAAAAAACAAAAAAACAAAAAACCACAAAACACTGGAGACATATGCTTTGCTTATATTTTCTGACTGTGTGAGAGCTAACCTCACAGCTATAAATCAAGCAGACCACTGGTGTAGGAGAATATTGAGCTTTGAATTGTTTTTTTCAATTGCTAGCAAAATTCTGTTCTGGCTCTATTCCAGGTCAGATTTATTGCTGAATGGTCAGATTGTTCACTGAGCATTACCACACAGGTACTTTATTCTGAAGGTTGCTATCTTCAGCTCCAGCATCTGCAATTTCATGTAGAAAATAAAGACAGGAATTTAAAAGGGCCAGAAAAAGTGAGTGAGAAATAAGAGAAGGAAAAAGAGCAATAATACTCTCCCATAAACCAAGCTCCAAATAGCCAAGATGGCAAAAATAAGATGCCACCCTCACTGTGTTGTGCAAAATTTGAAATATGATTATGTACACTGGTGAGCTCTTAAGCTTAGCTCCTTCTTGATTGAATAAGAATGTTAATGCAGGTGTCAATGAGGTGGTTCTATTACAGCCTTTCCAAGTTCTTAATGTGCAAGCAACTTTTCAGTTGTGGGAAGACATGCTGCGTATTACTCTGTAGAAGGAGCTGAGTAAGCAGGGGCAGAGTTTGCTCCGTACCTTGGTCTGATGGAACTCAACTCTTCAGGCACAGCTGCTGTCTGGGAACAGGGCAGGTTGACATTTGTAAAAGAAAAGATTACCGTTCTGTCGTTCATGAATAACACTGTTCCGTGTTTGGTGTATGTGTTCACACAAATCTAGCCACATTTAGAATATTCTCAGACTCTATATCATTGGTTTCTCCTTCACTAGAACAGAGTTGAACAGCCTCAGACAACAGCTTCCACAGTTAGTAGCAATATTCTCACAAGTACAATCCTCATGGCGCCAGAATGAGATATTATGCACAGTAGATTCATAATGCCATCTTGCTTCTATTCTCTTCCATGCTTTATTCATCCCTGAACTAGTGAATGACATGTCAACTATCATTAAGCCTTGGTGCTAACTTCATTAAAATGAATACGTTCCCTTTTTCAGAGCAATTGTTTCAGGCTCTCCGCAAACTCCAACACTGCTATGTTTATTACTCTTGGTTCATACTTTGAGCATTTTCTTCACAACCTCAAAGACAAATTTTTTTTTTTTAAGATGTAAAATTCAGACTAAGTACTTTGAGATGTTGGCCTATCTTTGGCTTCATGTTTGTACAGCAGTTCATACAATGGGATCCTGGTTCATGACTGGGGCTCCTAGGTGAACTACAGTGTAAGCAATATCACAATTTAAACTCCAGGGCACAGGAGCACATTTTGCAGGGAGTTATGTATACCCACATACCTCCCCAGTGTAAAACTTCAATGCAGTATCTAAAGTAAAACCCAAATATTAGGTTAGTTCTCCATATGATGCATACTGCTGCATTTATTTAAAACCTACATTCAAATTAATAAAAGCTTTATTTAAGAAAATGAAAATGCTGTTTAAAATGTTGCATACTTTGTTGTTTTTAATTTATGATATAAAAAATTTTAATTTTGTTGTAATCAACCCTAAATAAAAATTTTAAAACCAAAACCACTTTACAAATATTATGCTATCACCAATTTTATTATAAATACAAATATCTGAAAAATCAGTGTCCGCTAATCAGAAAAACAAGATTAAACCTTTTAATATATACTATAATAAAACAAAATTAGAAAACAAAGCAATTAAAACTGAAATATTACTATCATCAAAACATTCTTTAACATCACAGAAGCAATTTCAAGACAGCATCTTAAGTCTAATATTAACCACATCGCTATACCTGAAACTTCAGAGTCTTCCCCAAACCAGAAGTACAGCACTGTACATTCTTCAAATAGTAATGACGTACTACAGTAATTTTCTTAAAAGTTCCACTAACACACACCACTCTCTGGCCAAGAGGATGGCCATGGCAGTATCAGCAGCCAATAGCAACACCCTGTGGCCAGATATATTCTTACAGGAATTTTGCCTCTGGTCTTTTCCATCGCTGCTCCCTCCTTTCCATCTCAGTCCCCAGATACACAAAGAAAGAGCAACCCAACAGTGGTTTCGATAAACATGGAAGTCAGGCATGATTTCTTGCACCCGAGTAATTATAAATAGATTCTACCAAATTTTGCATAATAATTTTTTATTCTTTTGTTCATTCCAGATGAAAATCTGCAGTTTTCAAAATATATCTAGACAACATTCAGAAATCTTTACGTTTATCAAGGTTCAAAATTTGAAAGACAAAGAACGGTTTCCTATTTAACTCCCTCTCCCCACATACACACTTTTATAAACAGACATGCAAGATTCTCTTGAAATAACAAGCCATGGTGTATTAGGTGGCCAACTATTATGGTGGCAGCATTGCAAAGATGAGATGGACCCCACCTTTGGCCTTTTGTGAACTCAGTCAGAGGGGCTCTGACATGCATTGCTTGAACTCTGAAGAGGAAAAATAGGCTCGATAGCTCTCCCCACTTAGTAAAGTCTCCCAACCAGCTCCCAAAGCACCACAGGTGGTTTCTGTCACAGATGCAGCTGTAGTTAGAATAGCTGCCTGGCTACCCATCAAAATACACCACTGGCCACTGAGTAAGAGTAGCAGTCATCTATTTTAACAGGAAAAGCTTGGAAGGGAGCAGAGCAAGAGCAGGGAAAAGAGGGAGAGGACAGCGGACATGGAAAGGAGTCTGATCTAGTATCCGGCTAATAGCTCTACCATCAATACATACATCTTCAGAGAGTCCTCAGGAGTGAGCAAAGTGAAAAAAGAAAAGCATCAACAAACCAAAGAGCATTTTTTTCTTGCTATACCTCAATTAACATCATCATACTCAACTGTAAAGAGGTACTTAGGAACATGCTTTTTAAAAAGAAATCCCAATGGGACCATCCATTTGCAATTACACAAAAATGGTTGGGTTTACCAAACCCTTTTATATGTTGAATATTTGAGAATAGGACAACAACTTTCAGGTCCCATGTAAGTTTTTATTTTTGAGTATTTATTTTAGAATGAAAATAAAATAAAAATAACTGTAGCAAATAGCTGGTAGTTGGAGAGTCCTCTGGCTTACTGAGAAGGGTCTCTCTCATCATTGTCATCTGTCTTGTCAGAATGGATGATGTCCTCACCTTTTTCCTCTATCTTTTCACATTTAAGCTCTTCACCAGATTCATTTGGTTGTGAAGCTGGGATTGTATCAGGCAACAAGAAACAGTCATCATTCAGCACCTGCTCAGCAGTTATTCTGTTACTGCAAATCAGATGCAAGAGTAGAGACTTAACCTTATCCTCCTAAGGGAAAACAAAAGGTAAGGGAGGAGGGAAAGCAAGTGAAAAGTTACTTAGAGATCTGTGTGTTTCTCCTGCTAATTCCATAAAGGCCGAGTAACAAATCGAATACTTCCTCAACGCATCTTCCAAGTACCTGAAGCTCAGAGATCGTACCCTTACAAAAAACAGCGCTGACCTAATATAATTCCTGTACCAAGAACATTAAACAAAGATGGTACCTGTTAACAACTTGACAAAAACAAGTGGTGTTAACCTTTTAATGCTTGAGGATGTCACACTAGAGCAACTTCCTCACTAATGTGTCATGGTCCACAGTGCCAGTTTCCGCGGACATCATAAACGGATAATTTCAACTGTTTTTATTTGCCATCACTAGGAGAATTAAAAGGGCAATTAAAGCAGTCTTGTGCCCTCCACTATGTTCATATTAGTTGTCATTTCTGTCAGACTCAAGAAGTACTGTTTCACTTGTTAGTCCCAACTCTGATAAAGAAAAAAAAAAAAAAAGAGAAACCAGCAACTTATAACTTCAGGCCCCTTCTTTTATACCTCAGCTTAGAACACATATTTCTACAGTCCAAAAGCTTAACACTTTAAAAAGTGCTGGAATCAAAACAAAAAGGGAAAAAAACAGTACAGCACCAGCAGCACGCTTAAATGCCAATTGTTAAGCATCAAACCAGAATTATAGGGTTTAAGCAAGTGGCCTAAAACCCACAAATCCGCGTTAACTGGTTTGGAGGCCTGGATTCTGAAAACGATCAGACTCATGGGAAATGAGACTTCTGTGAAGGCTTGTATTTACAGTCTCACCAAGTTAGCTCTGTCTTTGGCTACCTTGACTAAAGGAGAGAACACTGAAACACCTGTGTCTCATTCTCTTGCGCCGAACACAGAAAGACGAATATTTGCATTGGACCTGCTTTACGCTGGCTGTGACAGGCAGGAGTGCACGCCCGCGGCCAACGAGAAACCAGCAGGGAGACTGCCATGGTCCAGCCGTCATGGGCAGTGGTTAAATCTAGGGCTAGGGGAGGGAGGCAGGCCTCCGACCTAATCCCTTCCTCACAAGCCCCACCCCTCCATCCCCCACAGACAAGCCGTTAGCCCTCCCTCCCTCCCCCCGCCCCCCATGAGTCTCCCCAGTCCCAGAGCACAGGGAGGGCAGGCAGCATCCAGCCCCAACCTCCCCTGGGACAAATTAATATGAAAATCAGACACCACGTTGCATGAGAACAAAGGATCAAGCCTAAAGGACTACCTTATCCTCAGGAAAAGTAGTAAAAGCCAGACCAGATAATATCCAGAGCAAAGGCTATTTTGATGTATAAATGATAAAATGAACACTTAGCCCATGGCTAGAACCAAGATTTCACTGATGTGGTCAAACCAAATTGCGATAACAACAAAAAACAGGGTCACTCTCCAATAAGAGGATAAACATTTGAGAAACTCTTCACAACTTTTTAATTGACCCATGCACAATGATCTATCGTCAACTAAAGCATGATTTCATATCATAGAACTGTAAGGGACCTCAAGTCCAGTCCCCTGCCCCCACAGCAGTACCCACCAAACTTGCTGATACATTATATTAAAAAAAAAAAAAAAAGTCTAACTTGTCCCAGACTCCCTCAAGCATTGAGCTCACAATACCAGGTTTTCAAGGCCTATGTTCTAACCCCTGAGCTATTCCCTGCTCCCAGTGATTCCCACTGCTCAGGGAAAAGGGCTTTGAGCAAGGAGGCATCACAGAGGTGGAGGCAGAAAAGAGCCGGGTCCTGCAGCAGGTGGGTTATGAGCCCTGAGCTCTGGGTACTGAATGGTGGGTTCCCTAACCCATCTGACACCGCACCCCCAAAGATAGCCCTATAGCCAACCTTTGAGTTTCTTAGCACAGTGAGTATTCCGGGACACAAGGAATGGAAGCCAATATCAAACAAACTTCTTTGGTCTCCATAACTGAAACTGGGGCTAACTTCTGAAAGGAAAAATTTCTAGAGGATCATTTTCCAGCGTTAACTGGTATGCACTATACAGATGGGGAATACAACTGCGCAAGAGCACATGGAGTCAAATTCTGATTGTCCACAACTTCAAACGAAAGGACTGTGGGTCTGGGTGAGAAATCCTGCCCACTCCTTCGACAGATGGTCTGGAGACAGAGAAGGCCGGTGAAGACTCCAATGGACAGCTGAAGGAGATCACTAAGCCACTGCTGGCATGGCCAAGCCAGGCCAATAAGTATTTTCTGTCTTCATCTGACAGATTTCTTATTAAATCACTAAGGCCTCTTCCCCGTTTACAGCCTTGCTCTCTGTGTGCCGGAATGCTGACAAAACGAGTGTGGTGCACAGCTGACACTGCTAGCAGAGGGTTATGCAACAAGGAGTCACACGAGCCACAAGTGAGACTAAGCAGGGCCAGATGAATAAAAATATACTGACATTCCCGGTGCCAAGGGAACTAAATTTTCATCCCAGTTAGATATTGCTTAGGATACTCTTCAGCTACACTAAGCATTTTGTTTATAGTTGTAATATTTTAACTCATTTTCCTACACTTTATTAGAAGTCCGTAGTGCTTATAAAACTGCAAGATGAACTTTATCAAATCTGTGTCTTAAGTTTTGTTGAGTAAGTTTCTATATAGTATCTTGACCCTAGTTTTCTGCTTCCTCCTCATAGCCAGCTAAGATTCAATCAATGACAATGTGTTTGTTTTAAGATAAAAAGTTGTTTCAACAGATGAAAATGTGACCCCTTCGGGGTGAGAGTGAGGTAACAAAGAAAGCATCATTCCTTCATGAGTCCCTGAGATAAGCAGATGAAACAATTCTGAATAAGCTAATTATAGAGAAAGCCCCTAAAACCTAAATGGATTTTCCAGAGACCTGAGGCAAGAGTTAACATAGAGGTCCGAAAGAGTCTCCCAGAAAGAATTAGCTGAGTTACAAGAAATATATTAGATTTAAAAAACAGTTACTAGATTTCCACTCTTGCTCTCCCAGATGTGTTCATGTCTATTCCAATATAGGTGTGTACATGCCACATCTATAGATGCCAGAAAGTTTCTCCCTCACTGGTACCATCAAGTGAGCTCTGATGTCCCCTGCAGAGCTGTGTCCTCACAGTACAAGTACCAGTTCCTTCTTGCTAACCAACTCTGACAAAGTGGTAGGAGGGCATTTTTCCCCCCTTTTTCAAGAGTTTGTTTGAGTCCATTCGAATGCAGGTGATCCCAAAGCAGACATGGGAAGAGGTTTCTGAGTTCAACACCAAGTAGACTGTAGCAATGCTCTGCCAAATCCAGCATCATTTCTGACTTGCTGAGTGATGGCATAGTGCATTGCAAAGATGTGAATCAAAGACCACATTGTCACACTACAGATATCTTGGAAAGGAGTTTGTGACAAGAATGCAGCTGAAGACACTTGGGCCCACGTGGAATGTGCTGTCAGGGCCAGAGCAGGGACTTTCACCAGGTCACAGTACATATGAACACAAGAAATGATACGTGATGAAATTCTCTAGTTTGAGACTGGTAAGCCTTTCATCCTGTCTGCTACCACCATGACAAATTGCATAGTTTTCCTCAACGACTTAGTCCTTTCTATGTAAAAGGCAAGTACCCCCCGACAACCAATGAATGAAGCTACTCTTCCTGGCTATTAGCATGTGACTTTGGGTAGAAGACCTGGGAAAAAAGTGTTCCAATTGCATGGAATTGCACCAATCGCCTTCAGTCATAAGGCTGGGTGAGGGCCCATTTGGAAATGGCTCTTGAAGAAGACCACATATGGAGGATCTGAAGTAAGCAGCCTGATCTCCAAGACCCCTTTGGCCAAGGTGATGACATTGCCAAGGGCTCAAATGGTGAACCCTTGACCATACCAGGTTAAGGAGCCAGCACAGGATCAGCTGTCACCTGTAGGCATGGCCTCTTGAGAAAGCAACTACCAGAGTGAGTTTGCCAAGATATACATGTCATTCACTCACATGTGAAAAGCCAAGATTACTGTCAGGTGGACGAACTGAAGACATCGATAGTTCTTGCTACTTCCATTGTAGCACATAATCCAAAATACGTAGTACAGTTGATCGTGTGGGCAAGTCCCCTTTCTAAACTGACCAGAATGAAAACCTTTACCACTTCACCAGGAACGTGGCCTGAGGGGATGTTTTTCTATTCCCTAGAAAACCTCTTGAACCAGACATGAGCAAGCTGCCCCCCAGGGGCTCAGCCATGAGATGGAAAGACTTGAGATTTTTGATGATGTAAACATCTGTGCTCCTGGGAGATGAAATCTGGAACAAAGGTAGTCTGATTAGTGTTTGCACCGAAAGGTCCAGAAGGGTGGTAAACCAACACTGGCTAGGAGGATCAGTTGGTGCCTTCCTCTCTGACCTTCAGCAGGACCTTGTGTAGGAGGTGAAATGGGAGAAATGCGCAGTAGAGATGATCTCTCCCAGAGAGGAGAAACACATCCATGAGAGAGCCCAACTTGAGATTCAAAAATAAAACTGTAGCCACTTTCTGTTGTGTGTGATTTGAACAGGTCTATCTGGGGACTTCCCCACCTTTAGAAAACGCCCTTCAAGACAACCAGGCAGATGGACCACTGGTGACTGGAGAAACACCTTCAGAGGTCATCTACTAGTTTGTTCTGTGCCCCTGGGAAAGAGAAAGATTCCATGTAGATTGAGTGGAATATGCAGAATTCCCACAGGTGGAGGGCTTTGTGGCACAGGGAAGAGGAGCATGATCCACCCCCTCTGTTTATACAGAAGATAACTTTTGTGTTGTCTGTGAGCACAGGTATGCATTCGTCTACAGAAACAGCTGGCAGACAAGACACACCACTCACAGTGATATGTAGTGAGAACTTTGCTTAGGAGGAGACCTTGGGTTATGACGACCCCCAGATGAGCCTCCCAGCACAGTGCACCTCTTAAAAAAATATCAAATCTTTATTTAGGTACATAATTTAAGGCTCAGACACATTTGAAAATTTTTCCATAAACTTGTAAAACTGTATTTATGTAAACTAGCTTTATTAGATTAACAAATTAGAGACAAGTGTTTTATTTCTTGTGGAAAACAGGATCAATTATAAGGAGAGCTTCAGCCTCTTCCATCTTTTCAATAATGATTCCATTTATATATGCTGTTGAGAAGTCTAACAGCCCAGCTGTCAATTAACCATTTTATAAACATGACATTTTAGTTGAACACTGAATAAACCAAAAAGCAGCACTGGCCTATATTCTGTCTCTCTCACTTAGCTGTCAAACAAGGACATTCACATACCATATTAAGTCCGTCCACTTCAGGGGTCCCATCTTCCTTCATTTTAAATTCTTGGTTTCCCATGAACAGCTGCAAGTTAAAAATACAATCTCTGTATAACTTCAGATATTGCTGTATATGGTTCAGAGATAATTTTAGAGTCTCTGATCAGTAAGGCATGCTACTATCTCACATCTACATTACAGAGGAGTAAAAACCAATCCAGGAGATCTTTTTCCAAACCAAATGGGAATACTATCCTTGAAATAAAAGTCTCCACGAACCTTAAGTGCAAACTCTTAGTACAGGAAAATTCACACAGGGTTTCCAGTTCACCTACATTCTTCCTGCAGATGTAACAAACTAGAAATTTTAATTTTAGTATCAGAAGTAGAAGACAAAGCCAGTATTGGCTACAAGTGAAGCAAGAATCTTAAAATGAGATTCAAACACCATAGTCATAGATCTGGTTGTAGGTCTATTACTAGAAGCCCCACTAGCATATGGTAAGAGGAGTAAGTCCTGTTTCCCACCCCTCAGTCATCTGTATTCTGCCAATAAGTGCAGTAAGGTTCTTGTCATAACCGCCTTGTAAAAAAATTCTAAACTATTAGCAATGGAAGCCTGTAAGAAAAATGTATTCAGACCTGTATTAGAGGGGTAGCTGTGTTAATCTGTATCCGCAAAAACAAGTCGTCCTGTGGTACCTTACAGACTGATAGATTTATTGGAGCATAAGCTTTCATGGGCAAACACCATTTGAGAAACACTGATATAGTTCAACATCTGAGTAGTAAGCCAAGGGCTAGAATGCCTATGGATAGTGCATTTTTGACCTCTTGCTAACCAGATGTTCACATTTATGATTGGCATGCTTTAATCCAATGATAGGATAACTAACAACTTTGGCTGAGTCTGCTCTATTTCTCAGCAGTGTCTCCTGAAGCTGGAACTCTCAGCTGTGACCTAGTGAGATACAGTGACATTACCACAACAAATTTGAATTACAAGGGGCAAATGATACAATTACATGTGCATTAATCAGTCAGGAGTATGGACAGAAAACAGCTGCACCTATGGAACTCATGAGATTTCATAGGGCTGCTGCTAGTGTGACATCATATTATAAATATTTCTTCTTTAGGCAGAGCCAGCTTTCACCAGGCAATTCTGCACCTCTTTATTCACCTACACTCCTCCTCCTCCTCCTCCCCAATGGCCACTTTTTCCTGCCTCCTCCCAGGGACACTGGCAGCTGTTAACTATGTTCCAATCTATCTGCACTTGTCAGCCCCCTCTCCCTGCCACACACCTTTTTGCTCCACCCTGCCAGCCACTGTTAGCTCCTGGCACCCAATAAAAACTTCCTAGCTGGCTTTTCCTACAGTGACCAACCACATTTTAAAGGTGGAACAGATAGAAGGGTTCCTTTTCTTGTGAAAAGTACCAGGAGATTCTTAGAAGAAATAAAGGACTTCTTGTTCTTTTGGATACAGACTAACACAGCTACCCCTCCGAGGCACATCTGAAGATGTTTCTCCCACAGGCTTCCGTTGCTAATAGTTCAGAAAAGTACCAGGTATTTTCCTTCCCCCATACACACACACAGCTGTTAGGCAGAACAAGAATACAGGAATTACAATTCTCCAGGAAGAATCAACTCCAATACCAAAGTGTTCTGCAGTAACATTCCAGTGCCTGCTGGAACTGTGTACAGACAACGATGGATAAAGGCAGAGTAGACGTTACCACTCCATTCTTAATTTCATTAAGGATGTCTTTCTGCAATACCGAGACATAGGAGCAAATGTTTATGTCAGTGCGGAATTAGGACTGAATTTGTTTTGGCTTAACCCTTTTGTTGAATTCTTTTTATTTATTCTAATTATTGCGCATTTTATATGTAAAATTCACATTACTCCCCATATGCAGGAATACATATACTTTCATCTATTTATAATGCCAGATATCTCCAGCTTTCCTAAACTATGATCTACGAATACTATTTTTCAATCACCTTTAATGTAGCTTTAAACTACTGAAAACATATATGAGCCCTACTGTATTAATAAATTGAAACTAGTTGATGTCATGTTGATTAAACATTTGTTAATTTGGACTTCAGAAGCAAACACGCCTAACCACGATACCAGCAGCTTTGTACAGTAGACCCCCCCAACTTATGCGAGGGTTGCACTCCTGTGTGCCCTCGTGTAATTCAAATTTCGTGCAAGTTGGGGGAGGAGCCGGGAAACTAATCGCTGCACCAGCTCCTCCCTGGCTTCCCCCAGCAAGTCGAAATTGCGCATCTCAGGGGTTTACTGTATTCATCTTTTAGCTGCTCAGCACAGAGTTATGATTTCCCTGATTGCAAGCACCCCTGCAACAAACCGAACGTCAATTACCAAACTGAAGTCTTTAATTAAGCACTCGGTGATGCTCTGGCGTGGAAGGTATTATCAAACCTATCACACTGCAGCAGATGGAGTGGGATCTCTAACCTCCTGAGAGCTGTTAGGACTCCACAGTCATCTACCTCCAGCTGTAACTGGCCCTTGGTGAGGTGGTTACGAGATGTCAGGAACATTCCTGCTAAAATCACAGCTTGGAAGTGTGGCTATTTGACAGTTAACTCACAGCTACTTCATGTCATTTTCTATATGAAATACCTGATTGTTGCTGTGGTAGCCTTGGATTTATTAAACTTGAAACCCATGAATGAGAAAGAGAAAATACAAGTTTTATTAGAGACAAACTAGAGAACTTCTGTGGTGGACTACTGAGCACGCCTACACTATTATTCATTCGCGCTTCATTGGCACACGTCCTAGACCTATATTCATAATACTGACTCTTATAAGAGACCCTTCCTAAATCATAATTTCACACAAACACATCTACATCTTCCCCCTTTAAATAAAGCAAATTTTCATATAACAGCCAACAACTATCTTACAACACACATTAAATAAACCATGTCGTACATTTCGATAAACCCAACTACCTATAGAGTAGAGGTTATCAACACATCACTCTAGAGCAGTGTTCTGCAACTGGTGTGCCAAGGCACACTGGTGTGCTGTGAACCGGTGCTTAGTGTGCCTCAGAGCCACATGATGGGAGTGCTGTCCACCATTCTGCCCATCTGCCCCACCACTTGGCGGGAGAAGCATAGGTTGGCAGCGACGGCTCTGGGGCAGAAGCAGTGGGGGAGGCACTAGTGGGAGCTCTGGGGTAGAAGCAGCTGGGGAGGGCCCCTGATATATTGCGGGCATCGAGTTAGATCAAGGACGGGGCTTTGGGAGTGCCTGACTCTTGGGGAGGGGCGGGGGACTGGGGCAGAGCTGGGGGTGCATTGTTCTGGAGGAGGGGCAAGGGATTGGTTTATATATATTGGGTGTGCCATGAAATTATAACAAGTTCTGAAGCATGCCACAAGACGACAAAGGCTGCTAAACCACTGGTCTGGAAAGAGAAGTTACTCACCGTAGTAGCGGTGGTTCTTCAAGATGTGTCCCCGTGGGTGCTCCACATTAGGTGTCGGGCTCGCCCCAGCGCCGCAGGTCGGCTCTTTCCAGCAGTTTCTGCCGGACCGCACATGCGCCGGCGTGTACCGCTCCCTTGCGCGCTCCCGGCCATGTGCGCGATCCGGTCCCCGCCAGTTCCTTGACCAACCGCCTCGGATGCTCCTGCAAAACACTAAACAGAGATCCGAAGCGGGGAGGATGGGCGGGTGGTGGAGCACCCACGGGGACACATCTCGAAGAACCACCGTTACTACGGTGAGTAACTTCTCTTTCTTCTACGAGTGTCCCCGTGGGTGCTCCACGTTGGGTTACTGCTGGGTAGTCACCTAAGGTAGGAGGTGGGTAATCGGATTATGTGCAGCTTGTCCCCGAGAGGACCGCTGTCGAGAGACGGGTATCTTCTTGGAATACCCTGTGAAGGGCGTAATGTTTGGCGAAGGTGTCATAGGATGACCAGGTCGCCGCTCTGCAAATGTCTTTTATCGCAACACCCTTGAAAAAGGCTGTTGATGCTGCCACCGCCCTAGTGGAGTGAGCCCTGGGCGGGGCCAGTAAAGGAGTCTTTTTGAGTTCGTAGCACATTTTTATGCAGGATACGATGTGCTTCGAGATTCTCTGCGAAGAGAGACCGTCTCCTTTTGATTTGGGAACGAGAGAGACTAGGAGTCTATCCGTTTTCCGGAAGGACTTAGTCCTGTCTGTATAGAAAGCCAGCGCCCTCCTCACGTCCAGGAGGTGTAGGCGAGCCTCTTTGTTGGAGTTATGAGGCTTTGGATAAACAAGGGTAAAACTATAGGTTCATTAATATGAAACTCTGAAAAAACTTTGGGAAGAAAGGCTGGATGCAGCCGTAAGGTTACCGCCTCCTTGGAAATTACTGTGCAGGGTGGCATTGCCATAACTGCTGCAAGCTCGCTCACCCTGCGAGCTGACGTGATTGCAAGAATGAAGGTCGTCTTTATCGTAAGGAGATGGAGGGAAACCGTGGCTAAGGGTTCAAACGGTGGTCCTGTTAGCGCATTAAGCACCAGGTCCAAGCTCCACAAAGATGGAAGCGGTTTCCGAGGGGGGTATAGGTTTACCAGCCCTTTGAGGAACCTGGTAACCATGAGATGGGCAAACACCATGTGCCCTTCCTCTTCATGTCTAAAAGCCGAAATAGCGGCAAGGTGGACCTTCAACGAGGATAAGGAGAGTCCGCCTCTCTTGAGGTCCAGTAAATACTCTAGTATTACAGGTATAGGCGCAGCAAGGGGGGCTAATTGCTTGGTAGAACACCATGCAGTGAATCGAGTCCATTTTTGCTTATAGGGCTTCCTGGTGGAAGTCCTCCTGCTACTTTCTAGGACTTGTTGCACTCCCTCCGTACACGTGCTCTCTAGGGAGCTGAGCCATGGATTAACCATGCTTGCAGTCGCAGGCCTCGGGGGTGTGGATGCACTATGGACCCCTGGGCTTGCGTGAGCAGATCCGGCACCACCAGGAGGGGCATCGGTGGACGGTCCGACATGCACAGGAGTAAGGAGAACCATTGCTGTCGATCCCATGTTGGGACTACTAGGATCATTCAGGCTCTCTCTCTCCTGGCTTTCTGCAAGACTTTGTGGATAAGCACTGTGGGAGTAAAGGCGTAGAGCAGGGGGCCCCTCCACGAGATCGCAAATGCGTCCCTCAGGGACCCCCGTCCCAGTCCTGCCCTGGAGCAGTATTGTGGGCACTTCTTGTTGTGTTGAGTGGCAAACAGGTCTATCTGGGGAAATCCCCATGCATGAAAAATCAGTCGTAGCAGATCAGAACGGATCTGCCACTCGTGCGTGAGTGCGAAGCGCCTGCTCAGCTGGTCTGCCTTCACATTGTGAGCACCTGGTAAATACGAGGCTTTCAAGGTTATATTGTTGGCGATGCACCAGTTCCACAATCGGACTGCTTCCGCACATAAGGCACGGGACCGAGCTCCTCCTTGCCGATTTATATAAAACATGGTGGAGGCATTGTCTGTACTGATCCCGACTACTTGCCTTGTATATGGTCTCGAAAGTGTTTGCAGGCGTTGAACACTGCTCTGAGCTCCAGTATATTTATGTGCAGTGACTGTTCCGTGGAGGACCACAGTCTTTGCGTCACCTTTTCGCCCATGTGTGCTCCCCACCCTATGTGGGAGGCGTCGGTAGTGAGAAAAACAGATATTTGTGGTTGGTGAAAGGGCACCCCTGTTAGCATGTTCTTGGGGTTCACCCACCATTGCAGGGATCTGCGCACCTCTGTCGTGGGCGACACCACCCTGTGGACAGTGTGTGCTGCCGGTTTGTAGACGCTCGCCAGCCAGTGCTGCATGCTGCGCCTATGCAATCGGGCATTCTGTACCACAAACGTTGCTGCTGCCGCCATGTGGCCCAGCAGCTGTAAGCACGTCATAACCGGCACCATAGGGCTGAAGGTGATGACTTGCATGAGGGAACCAATGGCGCGAAAGCAGACATCTGGTAGATAAACCCTTGCTGTGATGGAATTTATACATTCCCCTATGAACTCTATGTCCTATGCGGGGTCTATCTTTGATTTTGCCAGATTGATGACCAGGCCCAGCAAAGAGAACGTGTCTGCTGTGACGCGTATCATGCGAAGTACCTCCTCCTTCGAGGCCCCTTTCAGTAGGCAGTCGTTTTTTTTTCCAGATATGGGAATATAAACACCCCCTGTCTGTGCAGGTAGGCTGACACCACTGCCAAGGTCTTGGTGAAGACTCTGGGGGCCGAGGAGAGGCCGAACGGCAGAACCTTGTACTGAAAATGTTCTTTGCCTACCATAAACCGGAGAAAACGCCTGTGAGCCAGGTGAATAGTTATGTGGAAATACGCGTCTTGTAAGTCGAGGGCTGCAAACCAATCTCCATCGTCCAGTGCCGTAAGTATAGAGGCAACTGTGATCATCCAAAGCATTGCTTGCGCAAGTACCGGTTGAGGCCTCAAAGATCTAGGATGGGCCTCCAGCCTCCTATCTTCTTCTCTGTGAGGAAGTATCTTGAGTAGAACCCTTTCCCTCGGAGTTGCTCCGGCACTCTTTCCACTGCCCCTATAAGCATAAGATGGCCTACCTCCTGCTTGAGTCTCGCTTCGTGGGAGGCGTCCTTTAGGTGGGGTCTGGGTGGAGGTTGTGGCGGTGGGAGCGACTGGAAGGGAATCGCGTAACCCATGGCTATGATCTCCAGTACCCATTTGTCTGTGGTGATCTTTTGCCACTGGTCGTAGAATGGTCGGAGGCGATGGTGGAACAGTAGCTTCGGATGACATTGCGCGATGGTAGTGATAGTGCAGCCCTCGATCTGTGTGTCAAACTTGTGGCCTTTGGCCCTGCCCCGAGGACGCACGGCTCTGTTGAGAACGTCGCCTGGGAGTTCTGTACTGTTGATGTCACTCTTGCTTGTAGCCCCTGTGGTACTGGGGATGCTGTGGTTGATACTGCAAACAGCTTCTGCGTGTCAAAGGGGAGATCAACGATTTTCGCCTGCAGATCCCTCGGGATACCCGATGTCTGGAGCCAGGACTGCCTGCTCATGACCACTGCCATAGCTGTTGAGCGTGCTGCCGTATCCGCTACGTCTAGGGCGATCTGAACTCCTGTCCTCGAGGCTGCGTAGCCTTCCTGCACGATGGCCTTGAGCACCGGCTTCGTGTCCTCTGGAAGCGAGTCCATGAGGGAAGTCAGCCTGGAGTAGCTGTCAAAATTATGGTTCGCTAGATGCGCTGTGTAATTCGCCATTTACAACAGTAGGGTAGAGGAGGAGTAGACCTTTCTGCCAAACAACTCTAGTTTCTTGGCATCTTGTCCATTCCCCCTGTCTTGTACTGAGAAGTTTTCGACCTCTGTTGAGACGATTCCACCACCAGAGAATTTGGTTGCAGGTGGCTGAACAGGAACTCCATGCCCTTTGTCAGAACGAAGTACTTCTTATCCGCTCTCTTGTTTATAGGTGGAGTGGACGCAGGGGTCTGCCATATTGTAGTGGCGGACTCCATGATTGCTTCATCAGCGGAATAGCTATTTTGGATGAGGCCGGAGGTCTCAGGTTTTTAAGGAGCTTATGGTGTTTATCCTGCACCTCTGCTGTTTGGATGCCTTGCGTGAAGGCCACCCTTTTAAACAGCTCTTGGAACTGTTTGAGATCGTCCAGAGGATGGACGTCCCCTGGGGCCGCGGCCTCATCAGGGGAAGATAGCGAGGAACCGCTATGGTAAGCCTCTCTGGACCTCTCTGGGTCCTGTTGACAGTGATACATCCTCTCGCTAGATACTTGTGAGGGAAAATCTCGGGGTTCCAGAATCAACTCCCGCTGAGATATCTGCGTTTCCGTCCCTGTCCGCGATTGGCCTCAGGGATATTGAACCATCTGGGGGGGGATCTGTCCCTGGGAGTATGCCTATGGTGTCTATGCCCCGCGTGATAGGGGCGACCATGGCAACACGGGCACTGTTCTGGAGATGGAGACCTGGACCACTCTGGAGGCGCATACCCCCTGTGTCTGGGGGAGCGAGATCGTCTGGGTGATTGAGATAATGGAGAGACTGATTTGTGGCGGTACTCCAGGGGTTCAAAGCCCAGGAAGGGCGATGGTGGTCCGAGCCATGGTGATGCTGGCTGTAGGAACGGGGATGGGGGCTCAGGGTATACTGGAGGTGACCCCTGCCGCCTCGTTGGAGTCTGCAGCATAAGTGGAGGGCTTAGAGCGAGTAGCCCTGCAGCCCTGTCTGGAGAAGGGCTGCAGTGCCAGGTATTCTGTGCTGCCTTTCCCCTCCCCTGTGGGGCTGGCTCCACCCCTTTCTGCATCAGGGATCTCGGCCCCACTGTCTGCGCTGCGCTCGGCACGCTCCGCTGCGGTGCCGCGCGGGTGGTCTGCCCCGGTGCCTGCAGGCCACGTGCCTGCGAGCTCTGCACCGCCGGTTCCCCGGGGGTCGGTGCTGCGAGCTGCGGTGCTGCTGGTTCCGGCGCTTGCCTGGCCGCCACCCTGCCCGCGGTGCGGGGCGGCTGTTTGGTTACCGGAGGCTCAGCCTCTGCCACGTGCGAATCCGCACCGCCGCCGCTCAGCTGTGACTGCGGCTGGGGGCTATGCGCTCCACCCGTCCCGCTCGCTGTGGCTGCCAGCAGGTATCGGGGTGGTGAAAGCTTCCTCTGTTTTTGCGCTGATGGGGTTAGGGAAGCAGCTTTCCTTTTATGGGCCCCTGTGGGTCCCTCCTGCTGAGGCCACTCCGGCGCGTCTGGCTGGAGGGCCTTGTCAAAGAGCAGCATTTTCAGCAGCATCTCTCTGTCCTTCCTTGCTCTGGCTGTGAGCTTTGCGCAGAAGGAGCATTTCTGTGCTCATCGGAGGCCGGCATCGCTTTGCGGCATGACTCACACTTTTTGAATCCTGAAGAGGACATTGTGGTGAGTCTTTGAGTTAATAGGGCACTTAGCACCTTCTTTGTGCCTGTTCCCCTCTCAGACTCAGCCTGCCGCGGCAGGAGGCCTAATGGCCTTACGTCCCCGGGCCTCCGCTGCTCCACTCGCTACTAAGGCTGTAAAACTTTACTTTTTACTCTCTTTTCTTTTTCTTTCTTTTTTTTTTTTTTTTGAAAACAATAAACAAGCTAACTTAAGCTAAAGACTGAAAAAGAAGCTCTAAACACTTTAAAAACATTAAATACGCTAACTCTGGCCGTAGCCTGAGCGGATTCCGTCTGCAGCCGATGGCGGTTAAAGAGGAACTGGCGGGGACCGGATTGCATGCGCGGCCGGGAGCACGCAAGGGAGCGGCGCGCGCCGGCGCATGCGCGGTCTGGCAGAAACTGCTGAAAAGATCCAACCTGGGGCGCCGGGGCGAGCCAGACACCTATCGTGGAGCACCCACGGGGACACTCGAGGAAGAACAAGGGTTTACCCCTCACTTTTCTCTTTCTTTGCAGGTTAGCAAACATCAACGAGCCTTTCAGGACTTGCCCACTTCTCTGTTCATTATTAAACTTTTGTTGAAGTACAAATTATCTCCCTGATTGACAGTTTCTCCTCTATCTGTTAATAATGATCAAACAATTGTTGGGACAAGAGAGTCCACGTATACAGGAACTTTCTGGGATTTCTCTTAGATCCCCCACTGGTTATACCAAAATGAGGTTTTGTCATCTTTTCTGGACTATGTTACGTTTTGGACTTAGCTGTTCTTTAAGGGTACCCTTTTGGCACAAGTACTAGATGCTTGATTCATCGGACACTCTCATGTGCGTTAAGAGAGAGAGGACATCATGGGTCCTTTTGTCAAAATAATATTTTTACTTTCTCTTCTCATTTTTTTTTTTTATTTCATATGGTTTCATTGTTATGAGAAGTCAGGAGGATATGAATTCTTGTTAAATTAGATCTGTTCATTCTTCCCAGCTGAGCCATTCTCTAGTGTATACTTAAGTAAACTAATAAAGCTTTATAAAAATCACCCTGTCGGAAGTCTCTCTCAAAAGTTCTTTATCATCCATATTATCCATTCAAATGGCAGTAATATTGACTTGATTTTTGTAAAAGAAATTCTAATCCATGGTGAAATGCCTTAAATCTGCACTGGAAAACTGCATCCCATTGTCACTGAAGACTTCATCTGGATTTCCATGTCTGAAGAAGATTCCCTTCACAGCAGCTATCACTCACTCACTATTAGTACCGCGCAGTCTGAAAACTTCTGCATGCAGCAGATAATCATCTGTGACTATTTGTTAGTCTTTAAGGTGCTACAGGACTGCTAGCTAAATAAGTGACCTCCATAAGCCCTCCGAGAGGCTGAGACTGCATCTACACTAAGAGAGAAATTCAAATTTAAGGCAATTAGCTCGATATTACCATGTGACTGTCTTCACTGTAAATACCAATAGCTCGATTTAGGGAGCACTAACAATATCACAATATTGTCGGTAACTGATGGGTATAGTGTCAAGCTCGAATTCAAAAGTTCAATTAAAGGCCAGTGTGGACGTGCCACGTCTTAAAATTGAATTTATTAGCCTATAGAGGTGTCCCGTATGTAACCCACAATGCCCCTCAGTGCTCCACCTTGGCCGCAGTTCTCCAGCTGCACAGGAATTAGGTAACAGGAAGACCGTGAATTTCAAATAGGGACCAGGAACCCTATGGCTGTGGGCTCACATTTGTATGAGAGCCTGAGAAGCGTCTCTCTTTGCTATTAGCACTGTAAGTGCATCTATCCAGTACAAATAACCCCAGCACGGAGTTTGTGCTTCTGTCTCTACACTTGGAAGTTTTTTCTGTGCTTCCTGGTGCCAGACACTGCCCCGCTATTGTGGTGGTCATGATTGCATAAGAGGCAGAGAAACTTCTTCTCAGCAGTCTACATTTGTGCACAAACCCCCTCCTTCCTCCACAAGTGCTACACAGTCAGAGTCTTTCCCATGCTCAGACATATCACGTGGGTAGCCCCTGACCCAATAAAAGGATGCGCCAGCCCGTTCAATGACCACCATGCTGCCAGGAAACACCATATCCTGATTTGTGCGCAGTCAGGGCTCTAAGGGTGGGAAAGATTTCTGGGGGCTTGCTGCCACCAGGGAAGACTATGTTATTTGGGTGGGTCTACTTCAACTGGTCCCCCACCAAAAATATTTTTGGGGCCTTTCTGCTGCTGGGGAGAAGTCTCTCCCCCCGCCACCAGCTAAGATATTCGGGGGGACTGCTTCAATGGGCTCCCCCAACCCCTAGCAATGGACCAATGGGGCTTGCTGCCACCAGGGGGGAAGTCTCCCCCTGCAGTAAGATATTTGGGGGAGACTACATCAACATTTCAACCACCCCTGCAGCTGCAGACCACAGCCCCGCCCACCCACACCCTGCCTGCCAAAAATATTTCTGGTGACTCGCTGTCCATTGCAGACACGTCCTGCTTTTATATTTCTGTTATATCATCTTTCCCTTAACATTTCCTATATTTCTTCATGTTTTGAGACCCCAAAATTACAGGTGGAGGACCAGCTGAGATTCCTGTTTCCATTATAAGTTCAGTGTATGAGACTTCACTGCCATCCCCCATGTTGGCAATGGCTACGTAGTGAAGAGGGAAGATAAAAATCTTTTTTCCTAGACTCTTCTATCCTCTTTCTTCTAACTTTGAGAATACAGTACTGGTCCCTGTGTTATTTTAAGGGATCGGATGCAATCATGGGAAAGGGGGACATTCAGTGGATGGCCAGTTGAGAACACAATCTGTGCACAGAAGCCTTACAGTGAACAGAGAACCCAAATACCGCCCCCTCAGCAACTCTTTTTTCCAAAAACTTTACTATCATCTCTTTCTTCTAGCTTTTCAGGGTCCCTGTGTTATTTTCAGGGGTCGGATGCAACCATGGGAGTCGGGGGACAGTTAACAGATCACCACTTGAGAATTCAGCTACAGAAGAGATTCCTGTTAACTTTTTTGCCATCTCTGTGGATGCCTACTTTTCCTTCCTTCTGACAGTAAAAATGGACATGTGCTTAGCACAGGAGGAGAATGAGGAAAATGCAAAGTGGGAAGATGTCAAAGACCAGCAAGCTTACCCAGAATGCTATGGGGACGAGGGAACTGTGGGACTAGTTCCCACAATGCCCTACTGCAACTGTCAATGTTCGCCAATTGCGTGGGGGCACCAATGAGTCAACTTTATGAAGAGCACATGGGGAGGTGAAGAGAGTCAAAATTGAATTTATAAATTCCAGAGTTACTAAATCAGTATTAATACACTCAAAATTTCATCTCGTAGTGTAGACGCAGCCTTAGTGGCATGACTTGTTTTTCAAGCTGTTTCCTATCACATTTGTAATGTGATTGAGCCACAACCACAATCTCTTGTGCTTATTTTACACTTCTCAGTTCCAAAATCACTCAACAATCTTCTACTGTTTCTTCCCAGAAGATCTTTGATATTACAATCTTGCTGCTCTTGAAACTCACTCCATCCATCACAGTCGCTTAATGTTTGTGGTTTCAATAGTCTCTTATAGTTGGATACAGCTATATTTTTTTCAGGCCACCCTATAATTATCACCACTTTTTTAGGGATATCAAGTGATTCATCTTCCTTTCTCATCTGTTGCAACTTCTTGTTAGTTAAGGGAATTGACTTTACAAACCAAGTCTACATAGACTTCATCTATATCTCCAAGGTCTTTTCTAGTTTAGTAGTGGGAATTACTGCTCTGGAAAGTGCATCTGCACTGAACATGAATTTTCCAGGTGTGTAGGTTACAACCAAATCATACTTTGCAGCTTAATCATCAGTCTTTGAATCCTTAAGGTGCAGCCATTTAGTTGTTTGCCAAATAAAGCTATTGAGGTGATTCATTTCATCATTTACTTTCTGGCTATAAATAAACTCATTGACTCTTTCACAGACAAACAATATTCCTAAAAGCTCTTTCTCAATCTATGAGTATCTTTTTTCTGCATCTGTCAGTGATTTGGATGTGTATGCCATTGGTTTGTCAATCCTCCTGTTGTTTGTAAAATCATTGCCTGTAAACCAGACTGGTAAGCATCTGCTGAAATTTTAATAGGCCAGCTTGGGGCATAGAATTTCACCACTTGCTTTTGCACCAGTTGCTTTTCCAGCCTTCCCTGATTCCTCCTGTTCTGCATGCCAGTACCATTCTTGGTTTTCAAGGAGTTTGCTCAAAGCTGCTGCTTTTGTAGACAGATTAGGCCTGACTTTTCCAATATAATTAACAACTCTCATGAACTGTGGGACACCTTTCTTTGACTGGGGAAAAGGTATACTTTCAGTGGCTGAAACCTTATCAGGTTTTATACCTTCACTGGAAAAAATATCTGCAAAAAAAGTCAGCTCTATAACTGCAAACGCATTTCTGCCTATTTAGTTTCAAGTTAGCTGCTCTAGTTGCAAAGGCAGTTACCTGTTCTGTAACTCTTGTTTTTAGAGATGTATCGATCGTGTCCATTCCAAGTTGGGGTGTGTGCTGGCGCACACCCAGTCATCAGAAGCTTTTTGCCCTAGCCAGTAGCCATAGGGTCAGTGCAGCACCCCCTGGAGTGGGGCCGATATGCCAATCAACATATGCACTGCTCAACCCACCCCCTGCTCAGTTCCTTCATGCCGGCTACTCTGACAGTGGGGAAGGTGGGAGGGTTTTGAAATGGGCATGAGCAACACATCTCGAAGAACATCAGTTACAGAACAGTTAGCTGTCTTTTCTTCTTTCAGTGACTGGCCATGTGCACGCCAAGCTAGGTGAAAACAATCAGCTAACTAGGAGGCGAGGTCAGAACCCAAAAAGGAATATACGACAGCCCTGCCTATGGCAGCATCCTCCCTAGCATACTGCGTCAATGCATAGTGAGCTGTACGTGTGTGAATTGGGTCTGTGTTTCATGAAATGCCCACAGGACCCAAAAGGGCCACTGCCACGCACTTCAAGAAGCCAGCAGCCAAACCATATCATCCGAACAGCAACTATGGTCCCTGTGACGGCTGTGTCACAATACTCTCGTGCTCCCACTGTGGCTGGAGCTGGAGTAGAAGGAATCCGACTCCAACACCAGCTCAGATGCTGAAGACCATGGCAGAGCCACTAGTGTCAGTTCCAACAACAACCTCGGTCACAACAATGCCTGCACTGGAGCATAAGGCACCTCAAACTGGCCCACCGTCACTCCCTGATGGGACGGCACCAGAGCGCTTGGCATCGAATGCAGTGTCAATGCCGTCGCCAACAGTGTCAGAAGCGGTGCCAGCATCATGTCCACATGCATCGCACGTTCCTCTGTCTCGGTGTTATGGTGCCAGTCCTCCATAGATGGAGAGGGACCCAGCACCATCATCTGTAAAAGTCTTTGGTCCACTTGAAACGCCTCTGGCGTGGAGGGCAAGTCCAGAGAATGCAGGCTCCCACTCCGCACCGGCTTCAACATACACACCTCCGGCCCCTTGGCAGGGAGCAGTAGACCTGTGGCCGCCTCACTTTGACATCGACAAGCTGTGTTTCTCGTGTCTCCTCTTTGGCACTGGAGATTGACTCCCACAACGCCGCAAGGGCAATGGTGCCTGCACCTGCTCCCAGTGCCTGGCATCCTTAGCTGGCACCGTGGTAGATGGTGCCAGTGCACTCTCTACAGAAGAAGCTCCACTTCCAGATCCTGCTAGGGACTCCTGGGGCTGAAGCAACGCTTCCATTAGGAGGACTTTGAGGCGCTGGGTCCTATCTTTCAAAAGTCTTTGGTTTAAAAGCGTTGCAAACTGAGCAACAGTCACGTACGAGTCCTTCCCCCAAACAAGTCAGACAAGCTGAACAGGGTCAGTCTTGGGCATATGTCTGCCACACTCAGAACAAGTTTTAATGCCTGGGGAACCAGGCATTCCCTGGCGATGAGGCACCAAGAGGGATGGAAAGCCTCGCCTCAGCTATCAGAAGATGGGAGAATTAACTAGCTAACAATAAAACTATTTACATGGAGTTAAGAACTATTTACACTATAAAAACAGGCTACTAGCTAATAAGTTGGGTAGAGAAAGGCAAGAGCTCCAACGACTGGCAGCGCGGCGAGAAGGAAGTCAGTGGGGGATGAGTGAGGTGGTGGATATATTGGTAACCATATCGCCGCCACTCCAGGGGCACCGTACCGACCCTATAGCTACTGGTTAGGGCAAAACACTTCCAATGACTGGGCATCTGCCAGCGTACACCCCAACTTGGAATGCACATGAGCAATTGCTAGAAGAAGAACCAAGGCTTCTTAAAGTCTGCAATAATGATATTCTTAAATTGATTCCCAGCTGATGCTATCCATTGAGGTAGCAACAACATTAACAAATTCACAGATCATACGTATGGTTTTGTGGTACACTTCTGGAATTGATACTATACTGAAGGGTAAGGGTCAGAATCCACATAGGGATTTAAATTTAGTTAATTTTAGCTGTCAGAATTGTGAAAACACATCCAAAATATTGAAATATCACACACTTGCAAACCGAAGTGTAATCTTGTCTTTAAGTGGTAGTCTGAAAGCTTCTCTTTTTACAGTCTTATTAAGGTTTATCAGACACATGCCACCGCCCTTATTTTTCTCTGCAATGACTATGGATCTCACCCACTCCATTGGTGCCTCAATTTTTTGCATTACTTTCACTGTTTCCATCATTGTAAGCTCTGCGCTGAGTTTAATCAATCTGTACTATTCCACGTGGATGGAAAACCACTTGTTTGTCTGGGTGGAGTGTTTAGTCTGCAAGCAACCCAACCCCTGAAATAGATCATGATATTCCCAAATGAGTGCCTAATAGCCAGATTCAGCACCATCTTGTACGAAGAACACACACTACACCAGCCTGAGTCTTCCACAGGCAGAAGGGCCTAAAATTGGCATGACATTCTTGGGCACTGCAACAAACAGGAATCTGTATTTGGGGGTTTTACTGTTGATACTGGTATACGTGTTCCAGAATAACCTGTTACTGTCAGTTTTGTTGATCAGTTTTACTCTTATTTGCAGTCTCAATCTGACTCCAACAGAATATTAATTTGAGCTCCTGTTTTTAGTGTGAGTGGAATAATTTTATAGCATGCAGTCCCTCTCACTAGTTCCTTTTGGTCACAACACCTCAACGTAAAAATTACTCAACCAGTTTGTCACCAATAGGATATATATAAGAACAGCCGTACTGGGTCAGACCATAGGTCCATCAAGCCCAGTATCCTGTCCTCCGATAGAGGCCAATGCCAGGTGCCCCAGAGGGAATGAACAGAACAGGTAATCATCAAGTGATCGATTCCCTGTCGCCCCTTTCCAGCCTCTGGCAAACAGAGGCTAGGAACACCCTCCATGCCCATCCTGGTTAATAGCCATGGATGGACCTACCCTCCATGAATTTATCTAGTTCTTGTTTAAACTCTGCCATAGTCTTGGCCTTCACAACATCCTCCAGCAAGGAGTTCCACAGGTTAACTGTGCATTGTGTGGAAAAAATATTTCCTATTGTTTGTTTTAAACCTGCTGCCTATTAATTTCATTTGGTGACTCCTAGTTCTTGTGCTGTGAGGAGTAAACAACATTTCTTTATTTACTTTCTCTATAACACTCATGATTTTCTATACTTCTATCGTATCCCCCTTAATCGTCTTTCTTCCAAGCTAAAAAGTCCCATTCTTATTAATCTCTCCTCATATGGCAGATGGTACATACCCTTGATTGTTTTTGTTGCCCTCTTCTAAACTTTTTCCAATTCCAATATATCTTTTTTGAGATGGGGCGACCACAATTGCACACAGTATTCCAGATGTGGACGTACAATGCATTTATATAAAGGTAATATGACATTTTCTATCTTATTATCTATTCCTTCCTTAATTATTCCCAACATTGTTAGGTTTTTGGTTTTTTTTGACTGCCGCTGCACACTGAGTGCATGTTTTCCAGAAAACTATCCACAATGACTCCAAGATCTCTTTCCTGAGTGGTAACAGCTAAGTCAGACCCCATCATTTTATATGTAGAGTTGGGATTATATTTTCCAATGAGCATTACTTTGCACTTATCAACACTGAATTTCGTCTGCCATTTTGTTGCCCAATCATCCAATTTATTAAGATCCTTTTGTGGCTCTTCACAATCTGCTCGGGACTTAACTAGTTGTAGTAGTTCTGTGTCATCTGCACTTTTGCCACCTCACCGTTTATCACTTTTTCCAGATCATTTATAAATACGTTGAATAGGACTGGTCCCAGCACAGACCCCTGGGGGACACCACTATTTACCTCTCTACATTCTGAAAACTGTCTGTTTATGCCTACCCTTTGTTTCCGATCTTCTAACCAGTTATCAATCCAAGATAGGACCTACTCTCTTATCCCATGACAGTTAACTTTGCTTAAGAGCCTTTGGTGAGAGATCTTGTCAAAGGCTTTCTGAAAATCTAAGTACACTATATCCACTGGATCCCCTCGTCCACATGCTTGTTGATCCTTTCCAAATTCTAATAGATTAGTGGAACACAATTTCCCTTTACAAAAGCTGTGACGACTCTTCCTCAACAAATTATGCTCATCAATGTGTCTGATAATTCTGTTCTTTGCTAGAGTTTCAACCAGTTTGCCCAGTACTGAAGGCAGACTGAATGGCCTGTAGTTGTCAGGATCAGCTCTTTTAAAGGTAGGCATCACATTAGCTATCCTCCAGTCATCTGGAACAGAAGCTGATTTAAATGACAGGTGAAAAACTAGAGTTAATAGTTCTGCAATTTCACATTGAGTTACTTCAGAAGTCTTGGGTGAATGCGATCTGGTCCTGGTGACTTATTACTATTTAGTTTATCAGTTTGTTCTAAAACCTCTTCTAAATGACACCTCAATTTGAGACAGTTCATAAGATTTGTTACCTGAAAAGAACTGCTCAGGTTTGGGAATCTCCCTCACATCCTCAGCTGTGAACACTGACGCAAAGAAATCATTTTGTACCCTGGTATTACTGTGTCCCATGTGCTTGACTTCTGCATTTGGAATCTGTAGCATTTTATAAAATGATTATTTTACCCATATTTATAACACTGTTTCTCAAAAGTAATACACTTTTGAACCATGCTGTGATCCACACCCTCCTCCTAACCATCTGTTCCCAATCTTTTCTAGCAGTGATTTTCACAGCAAGTAGTTTCACTTTTCTGATTTGACCTTTTCTAGCTACATTCTTTACTTTTTTGTGGATAATCCTTTCTTGTGAATTCAGCTTTTTGGTTTTTCATAATTCCTGCTACCCTGCATATCTAGAGAGCCTTTTCTAAAGTTAAATCTCCTTCACAGAGCAATCTCTTTCTTAACATGTCTTAAATGCCATAAACAATCTTATCTCTGACCAGAAACTCTGGCAGCTCACCAGAGTCAGAAGTCTGACTTGAGTCTACTTAATTCTGTGACATGCTGCTTTATGACAGTTCTCAAATACTAGGTCAGGAACCCCAAAGGGTTATGACCCCATTTCAGTGGAGTTGCCAGGGGCTGGCTGTCTTAGACTTGCTAGCGCCCAGAGTTGAAATCAAAGCCCAAGACCCACCACCTAGAGTTGAAGTCCAAGCACCTTTCATCCAAGGCCAAAACCTAAGGGCTTAAGCCTCAGAGAGGAAGCCCTTTGTCCTGTCCCTATCCCTGCAAGGTGGAGCTACGGCAGGTTTAAATCTCAGGTTCCAACCTGGGGTCATGTAGTAATTTTTGTTGTCAGAGGAGAGCTGCAGTGTAAAAGTTTGATATTACCATTTTTTGCTTAACATCATGCTTTCATCTTCTTCAAACTTAAATATCCAATGCATCCACACCAACATCATCAAAAAAGATTGCTGATTTCACTCCATAATTTTTCTCCTCTGCTTTTGTCTCTAATAAGCAAAATTCAGATCTGTCAATTTTTTACAGTTCTCTGCAGCTTGTCTAACAACTGCAGACTGGATGAAGGCTGCAACACACCCATATTTGGCTTTCCTCCCTTCCTAAGCTAGTCAAGCTACTATTGTGCTCACCAAATATGTAAAAGAGCCTTTGTTCTTCACTGCTTGCTGCTCCACACGTTCACCTTTCCTTTTCAAATAAAGGAATAAACCTCATATTTACTAGTCTCTCTCTCATAGGGCATTTCTGACACCATGTACTAATCTTGAGGCTCTCATTAAACAACAAACCAGTGAATGAGATGGGAATAATTGTTCATTAAAGTCAGACTAGAGATCTTTTTTGGTGGACTGCTGTGAACAGCTATACTGGGTTCTCCACTCCTGCTTCCTGGGCTTGTCTCTAAATTACTATATTCATAAAACTGACTTATGATGGAGCATCTCTAAATTCTTGCACAAACATCTCTCTACAGTTGCTGTATTTATGTCCTTAGGATCCTCAGAACCCTTAAGCAAGAGAGCTCACCAGTAAAACAACAAAACTAGGCCAGATGGAGGTAACATGGGCTAATCAAGAGCATGTTACCCACTAGCTAACTGAAAATGGGGCATTTCTCTTCTCTAACTTGATACCACAGGTTAAGAGAGAATGAAAATCCAAGCAATACTGCAAAAAACAGAGCACCTGTCAATCCCATTCTTCCTTCAGATGACAGAAGGAACGGAAAAAGGCGGCAACTATCTCCTGACCTGCAGATGAAGCTAGAGAAAGCAGCTTAAACAGAAAGGATAAGAAATATAGTTCTGACAAGCTACAGTGTACAGAACAAAAGCCTCATTTTTATTAAGTGCTGCTGTTTGGGGAGACAAGGAACACCATAAATTGTATTGAAAAACGCATTCGTCGGCTGATAGACCTAATTCCCATTCCCTCTGCTCACAGCACTCAATTTAAAATATGAGCATTCATTACAAACAAGACAGGTTCAAACAGAAGAGGGACGTAACATTTATCGCTATTTATAATGCCTACTATATTTTCATGATATTAACAAAATGTCATTTTCACATGCAGTAACATACCCAGAATAGAAGGCAGCCATAGGCATACATGTCAGAGGCTGGAGATGCCGGGTGTCCCCTTCTTAATTCAGGGGACATTAAGCTTAAGCTACCCACTATCATAGAGTTCATACAGGAACGCTGATCCTACAAGGAACAACATTACAATCAACAATTTTAACACAAACTGGCAATGCAGGAAACATTCCTCCCCGTTCCCAATAACCCCATGCAAACACCTTTACCTTGCTTTTCCTTCAGTGCTGACCTAAACAGGGGATTGTAAAGGTCTACCACCATCAGGAATGGAGCATAGGGAGAATACAAACAAGGAGGCATCACTCTTTAAACTGGACTAGCTAGCTGCTGCTCACCCATCACGAAAAATAACAATTCTAATACCAAAATGAAAAACAAAGAAAGCAGCCCCAACTCCTGTGCCACAAGAAAAACAGCCTGGGATGTTATGGTTGAAGTAAAGGAAATTCAAGAAGTTACTATTCTCCAATGTTTCTCTAAGCCATTCTGAAACAGACAGAACTCTAGTGGCAACATATGAGTCCAGAACAAAGGGTAGGTAGCAGCAAAGCATCTGAATAACCAACCTATAGGAGCCACTTCTTAAAAATCTCATCTGCAGAGGTGTGTAAAGACATCCAGCTGGCTGCCTTATTGTACATAGCACAAAGAGGGAAGCATTCTTTGTCAGCTCAGAGAAGGAAGGTGGGTTGTATGGTAGAGCACTAGTCTGGAACTCAGAAGAACTAGCTTCTAGTCTCACTTCTGTCAGGCTTCTTGCTTTTTCTGTCCGACTCAGGTCCTCACCTGAGCCACCTGCATCCCTCCCCCTTTTGGCTGCCTGGACTCCAGAATTACCAAGAGCAGAGTAAAGACACTCACCACTCTCAGTTCTTGTGCCCAACAGAATTACACTCTCTACCGCCAAGAGAAGCAACTGCAGGGAAAGTCCTGCCTATGGATGGAACATGCTCAGTGAAGACAATGAGCAGAAAATTTAGATGCCATTGTTGGAGACTGGATACTGGACTAGACAAACCTAGGCAAGGCTGACCCAATACAACAATACCCATTTTTTTAAGCATTTTGCTGAATTAGGACCACACTGAGATAATTTTTTAACAGGTTATAATGCTTGCAGAATCTTATCCCACCCGGACTTACAACACTGTTTTGGAATTATCCAGAATCACTGCATACACCATGCTTTCATATCTGAAGTACAGGCTGAACCTCCCTGGTCAAGCATCCTCAAGAATCAACCAGCCCCAAACCCAGGAATGTGTTAGAGTGGGGAGGTCAGTACTGGCACCTCCGCTCCCAGCCAATGGTCCACTCCCAGGACTCCACCGTTCTAGCCTCCAGGGAGGCAAAAGTCTACTGCTTTGTCCACTGGCTTCCCCCAGACACTGGGGCTCCCCTGCTCCAGTCACAGCTGCCAGGGCACCATTCTTCCCTAGTCTGGCAACGGCCCTGCCCCCAGCCCTCCAGTTTCTCCCCATGAGTTCCCCAGCCCTAAAGTGCCCGGGGGCGGGGGGGGGCGCGTCACAAAAGTTGCCAGACCAAGGGTGTTGCTGGACTAGGGAAGTCTGGAATACAGAACTTCAAACTGCAGTGCTCCAAGTCAACTGGCAAATGAAGAATTTGTTGATAAAACTAACCTTTATATTTTCACAGGTAACGGGTACAGAAACAGCAAAGGCATTTACAATATAACTCACTATAAAGAATTCTGAGTGAGATTTAAGGAAATCCTTGATTATATCTGAAAATTTTTGTTCTGTCATTCTTACCACTGATTTAGTGAAGTCAAAATCTCCAACAATTCCTTGTTCTCGATTCACAGCAAACACATTATGTGCATGCAGAGATCCGTGAACTATATTAGCTTTGTGTAGAGTATGCAGACCACGAGCTACTCCTTCCATCACTTTCAAAATTTCCTGATGAAAATGAATAAATTTTAAAAGACTGAAAAAGCCAAGTGCAAAAAAAAACTCAGGATACTTCCAGTCCAGAACTACAGCAAGTATTCTGAATGGGAAATGACAACACTCAAGTGTCTAATGAGTTGCCCAGCCAGTCAAAAAAAAACAGCCTGCTCACACCTGAATTAATCATTTTGAAAAATGAATGTAAATACCTGTTTGTATATGTGAGCTCACAACTGGCTCCTGACAAGCAATGCAAGAGAAAAAGTGATAAACAAAACTCATGACCATTTATTAAAAAAAGAAGGCTATGAGGCCAAATAGCCTGTTTACAGCTGAAAATCATTTTGGAGAAGGAAAGATAGGAAGGAAATGAGAATAGAACTGACAAGAGTTATCATGACCATAGCATTTCCAAATTTGCTATCAATATTTTTTTTAAAGGACAGCAACAACAACCAACACTTGAACATTCAAAGGAACGTAAGTAAGTCAGATACCTACTTACAAGATCCTTGGGAAATCCAGTCCTCAGTGACTGGACACAGGGCCATCCCTAGCAGTTTGGGTACGAAGCCCAAGCACTTACTCCCCACCACCACCAAGGGCAGAGGGCAACTGCTCTATGGCACGGGCTGCATTTAGGGCAGTAAGTAAGTAACCCATTCCAGAGCTTCACCTCCCTCCTAGGGAAATAGTTTTTCCTAGTATTCATCCTACGCCTCCTCTACTGCCAACTTGAGCCCATTGCTCCTTGTTGTGTCATCTGTCAGCACTGGCAGCAGCCTCTCTCCACTCTCTTTGAACCTCGCCCCCTCTTTCAAATAACTGAAGGCGGCTATCAAATCCCCCCTCACTCTTCACTTCTGTAGACTAAAAAAGTCCAAATTCCTCTGCCTCTCCTCGTAAGTCATGTGCCCCAGCCCACTAATAATTTTTGTTACCCTCTGGTAGACTCTCTCCAGTGCATCCACATCCTTTCTGTAAAGGGCAGGCCTGGAATTGGATATGATACTCCAGATGCAGTCTCACCAGTGCCAGATTAAGGAGAATAATCACTTCCCTAGATTTGCTGTCAATGTTGTTACTAAGGCACCCCAATATTCCATTTGATTTTTTGGCTGCAAGGGCTCACTGTTGGTTCATATCCAGCTTCCCATCCACTGTAAACCCCAGATCCTGCTCTACAGAACTGCTGCTTAGCCAGTCAGTTCCCAGCCTGTAGCAGTACCTGGGTTTACTCCATTCTAAGTGCATGATTTTGCCCTTGTCCTCATTGAACTTCACCAGATGTCTTTTGGCCAATCCTTCAATTTGTCTAGGTCTCCCTAGATCCAATCCCTACTCTCTGGCATATCAACCTCTCCCCTTAGTTTACTGTCATCCACAAATTTGCGAGGGTGCAATCCATTCCTCATCCAAGTAATTAATAAAGATGTCAAACAAAACCAGCCCCAGAACTAACCCTTGATCCCAACAGCCAGCCATAGCCATTGGTTACTACAGTTGAGCCTGATGATCTGGCCATCTTTCTATCTACCTTACAGCCCATTTATCCAATCCATATGTCTGTAATTTGCTGGCAAGTATGCTGTGGGAGACCATATCAAAAGCTTTGCTAAAACAGTTTTGCATATTAGCAGGAATGTTCCTGTCTGGACGCTCAATGGAGATATTCATAAAAACACAAACTGGCCTATTTCTGTGAAGGCTTTTACCAACAGTACTCACCATGAACGTACGTTATATTGCCATACAACTGGCCAGCAGAGGGAAAAAAAAGGTGAAATAAGAGACGAGGATTAAGTTGGTTTAAATATTTTTAAACATAATTGCTGAGATTTTGAATACATTACTCTCTTACTTACTTCTGAAGTTAAAGGTGAATTAGCCTGCAGTGCTCCTAGGCTTGCTCTTGGGTAAAATGGTACCATCAAATATGCCAAAGGATCAGACTTAAACAAAAAAAATATCCAAGGCCAATAGATGAATAAAGAAGATAATTCCAGTTAACATATCTACTTCCCATGAAATTAACTTTCTTACACATTCAGTGAATATTAAGTGCTCATTAAATTAAATCAATTCATTTGACTGTTTACATAAGTTCTGCTTGAAAGATTTTCTATCCAAAAGCTTCAATTAAAAAAATCAAAAGCTTTAAAAACAAATTCTGAATTTTCTAGATGAAAAATAGTAACTCAACAAAGGATGTTAATCTGGAATTTACCTTACACAAAAAAAGGAACATCAACTTTAATAATCCAGATTTCTCCTTCAATTCACTCCAAGCTCTGTGATATTTGGCTGCTCTTTCTATCATTTTTGCCTCTGTGTTTACATCTATTGAATAGCCCTGAAAACAAAGAAAATGGAATTGCTATATTTAGTTTTTAAGAACACTGACATGACAAGTTCTACTGTGACCTCCTGTTGTATTACAGTGCTCAATCTGTGATCTGAGAGATCAATTTCAAATTTTGTTGGTGGACATTTAAATTGTTGGACTACCAATAGAAGTCTAGTGTTCCCAATGCTCAGACAGTACTGTTAACAAGCTGTGTTTACACTGGTCCACCATTAACATTGTACTCCTTGATCTCCCAAGAAGCACAGTAGTGGAAAGCAGATGAGACATCCAGGAATCAGAAGGGAAGGTGTCAGTATGAATAGGATGGGGACTGAATGTAGCAGGAGAGGGGGATAATAGCCAGTAAGAGCAGGGCCCATGGACCCAAATGAACAGCAGTCAGCAGAAAGAAATGACACCTGCAGTTGTTCCCAGAGAAGTGAAAAAGAAGAGAGAGAAAGAAAAACAGTTTTAAAAAAGTACACACTTCTTTGGTAGTGACCCAAAAGTCTAGTGAGAATTGTTACTATTTTCAACAGTGTGCTTCTAAATGCAAAAGACGCAGTTACTGAGTTCAAGCACAGCAATCAGTCAAAATACTCTACGTTAGCAAGAGTGCCACAAGCAGCTAAGAGTCAGTGACAGAAAATTACCTTTATAAGAACTTTTTGTTCCTGAACTTCTGAACACACTAATGGGTGCTTAGAGCTCAATTCCTTCATGGGTTCAGCGTCGAGAAAATCCCGTTCTAAGCTGTCTGTCAGAAGTCCACCAGAGTTCTGGAGCACACACAAATGTACACAACAGAAGTGTCACTAACTGGCTTAATGATCCAGACACTCATATTATTTAAACGTTCTTCACATTGCTAAATGCTCAGTATTAATCCACCACCATGGAAAATGCATGATACTTAGCATAACGTAAGGAATGTCAAACACAGGCTTAATCATTCTTTTTTAAAAATAAAGAGGATTCCATTTGGTGATTTTTTTCCCTTCTCTGTAAACACATTAACTTGACCTTCATTCCTTCAACACACAATGTGGATTTAATCTGTCAGTGTCATATACACGAGCCATTAACTGTCCATCTACTTCTTAGAGATTAAAAACCTCAGCTCCCGACATGCATAAACACATGGTTTTCTCTTCTCCTCCCTTCACCCTGCCCCAGACAGAGCCAGTGTCAGCATCTCCTGCTGGGCCACCATTCACGAGTTATTGTTGGTGAATTAAATCAGCATGACCAGTAAACCTGACTATGTAATTCTGCTGAAGTCTGGATACCATATTTGAATTTATATTCTAGTTACTGTCATGAGTAGGTGACACTGCAAGTGTGTGAGAGGGAAGTTTCTTTGAGATGTGAACAATGAACTCTCTCACATCTCTAACGCTTTCCATTGGTTCATGACAATATATTCAGTTAAACTTATAACTGGAGTACTGCCTTTAAAGACTTCACCACATACTAGCTGCTTTGGCATCTCTTGCTTTATGGGATATTTCACAAAGCTATTTCCCCTATTCTTAAACACACAATTCCAGGTCCCAGCCCTTCCAAACACAGCAGACGCTTCTCACCATGTATTTCAGAATTCCTGCTTCTGGGTGAAGGAGCAGCAGCTCAGGGAACCATTTCTGCACCAGCCAAGTAAGCCTCTCCTGAATTGTGGATACAGTCATCAATGCCTACCACCCTTGCATGCAGAACATACTAGTATTTACCAGAAAATGCATTAACCAAAGTTTGGGCTGTTTTCCCACATAACATTGATTTCCAAAAAATACGAACAGCAGAACCTCCTGTCTTTCAGTTATATCAGCCCTCCCTCTCACTTTCACTTTTCATAGCATCAAATACCGTAACAGTTTGACTGAATATTTTTAACAAGGTTTTTGTTGTAATCGCCCCAACACTTGTAAAGCCCTGGGAACTCTGCAACTCCCCCTGCTATTATCTTGGCAAGTGCTCACTTATCTGGGCCAGGTGACAATGCATGTTCCATGGAGCAAATGATCCCCTGCTTGCGGCAATGATAAGCTACTACAGTGAAAGGGGGCCATGCAAGGTCCCAGGAATCCCTGCGATCACTGCCCTTTTTCCCCATGAGAGAGGCATTATGGGATAGCTGTCCTCAGGGCACTGCTCCCACAATGTAAACACTCTTATCACCTGTGGAAGTAAGTGAATACACAAACCAATGCTCTTCTTTTATCAGTTCCCTATTACCAGTGAAACTGACAGCACAAAAGCTCTGCAAGTATAGACACAGGCTAAGGAAGGACATCTCTTTTCACTGCCCTGAAAGCTGTAGGGGAACCCTAATCCTTGTATCACACACAGACTTCATTCAGCTTCTGTGTTGCCTTATTATCTTCCCATTGCTCTGGGAAGGGGACTGGGGCTCATACTGCCAGATTTTCCTGTAGCGTTCATTCTGAAAACACTGTATCAGGTGCAAAAGAGCAAAATCAATAATGATCTCCCTCCACCTCAGGAGTACTATTTCATCTCAGAGGCTTTACTGAATAGTCTTCCCTTTCAAAACTAACATTCTTCCTTTAGATCAGGATTGGAGAACCTAAAGCCCACAAGCTGGCTTGCCTGGATCTGGCCCGGGAAGTTCGAGACTTCCCTCACAGCAGCACGAGCTGAAGCTGGTGCTCCAGCCACAGGGAGGGTGCCAAACACACGAAGCATTGGCCAGCTCATGCTGCTAAGGGTGGGGGGAACCCCAAACCTCACTGGCCCAATCCAAGCAAGCTGGGATCTGATCCAGCCCTCAAGGTCTTCCTAGCAGGGAGGTGGACCACTGTGTGCTATAGGGAAGCACTCCATGCAGGCACCACCCCTGCTGCTCCCATTTGCCAAATCACAGCCAAAGGGGGGAGGAGGGGAGAGTGGTGCCAGTAGCTGCCTTCTCTGCAGCATGCAGAGCAACATAAATTTACTCTCTGAGCTGTATCCGGTAGGCGCCCTCACCACCATCCCCATCCAGGCCCCACACCCCGCAAGCCCTCCTGCACCCTTCCTCTCACCACTGTACCCCCACCCTGCTTGTGCACTCTGCCTCCTGCCCAGACCCCAGCCTGCTCTTGCACTCCCCCTCCAGAGCCCCTCCCCTCCCAGCCTGCTCCTACACACCCCTTAGCCCACTCCTGCACCCTACCTCCTACCCAGACCCCACACTTTCACCAGCCCCCTCCCATATACTGTACCCCTCTTTTTGACCCAAACCAAAAGCCTGGTGAGGGGGACACAAAATCAGCTGCCTTCAGTTGGGGGCATGCTTCCAGTTGTACCAAGAAGGAATGTGTATAATAAACCATCCCAAATGTCAATGTTGTTCATACAGCTACACAGTTTAAGCGGCTTACATAACTGATACTTACATATTCTTCTTGCTCACTGCATATTTCCCGAAAGAGACTGTTGCGCAGTCCAGTGATTTCTTCTTTTATTTTTGTCATCTCGTGCTCACTGTAATCATCCGACTGCATGCAGAAACAACAAAATTACCATCAAATATGCCTCTCAGGATATAATCTTACCAGGTAATGTGAACCAGTACACAAGACCAAGTAATCAGCTTCCATATCACATTGCAATTTAAGAATGTGATTTATTCTCAAAATTTTTATAGGATGGAGGAAAGTCACTCATACCATCAGACCTCTTTTCTTGCTTTTCTAAATCATCCATGTGCTACAATACATGGAGATCCACATCTCGTGGAACTGGAAGGGACCTTGGAGCTCATTTGAGTCCAGTCACCTGCCCTCTTGGCAGGGCCAAGCACCACTCCTGACAGATATACTTTTTTTCTTAAATCTATTTGCCCCAGACCCCCAATGGTGTCCTCCAGGATTGAACTTGCAACCCTACGGTTAGCAGGCCAATGCTCAAGTCACTGAGCTATCCCTCCCCTGATTTTCTTTATTTTTAGTTTTGGAAAACCTCTGGACACCAATAAAATCTAATCGTTAAAAAGGGCATTCAGTTCACTTAGGTGGGTAGTCTGAATAACAGTCACAAGAAACAGAGAGGTAGCCATGTTAGTCTGTACTCCAACAAAAAAAGCAGCAGAAATGTAGCACTTTAAAGACTAACTAACAAAATGATTTATTCAGTGATGAACTTTCATGGGACAGACCCACTTCATCAGATCAATTTCATTTCCAATACAGACTGACATTTATTAGTACAGAGGACCCAAAAAAATTACAATAAAAACTGACTGAAAGGAGTCTGAATGATTGGATAAGATGCTGCACCAAATTTACATGTCTTCTGAAGGTTTCTTGGCCATTGCTTCATTTTAGAAATAAACTTTACAGAACCTGGACAGTAAGCGAGGTGGAAAAAAACAGACTGGAGATTATGTTCACTTCAGCAGTGCACGCTGGAAAAATCTCTCTCTTTCTGAGGAGGAACTTTTTCATCTCTTCTTTAAAACCATTATTATGAGATACATTACTGGAATTTTTGGGTCCAATTTTCAGGACCAGCAGAGGCACAATGGCCTAGAAAGAAGTGTGAGGAACATAAATACATTAAAAGTCTTCCATGTAGGGAAAAGCACACATATGGATGTAAACATGCAAATCAACATTGTGCACACATATAAAGTCAAGCATGCATTTATCAAGCTAGGTGGTACCTGCTGAGTAAGATTGCAAACACATGCCTACCTGGCAACTGGTGATTAGACCCTATGAAATGTATTGAAAAAGGAAGTGTTTTAAACAGATGTGGGGAAAGAAAAAGAAATTCCATTTCACAGGAGTCAAATTTCAAAATCTGTTCCTGTTCGTTTAGAGCAAAGCCTACAACTTTCAAAATTCTTTGTGAAAGAACACTCTAAACAAAAACAGTTTGAGATCAAAACATTACATATCCATTTTGACTTTTTGAAATTTTATATGAAAATATAAAATTAGAAACAAAAAGCCATTCAAAAGGACGAATGAAGACGTTTCATTCAGGAAGCGTAGAAATGGAGAGAAAATGGGAGAAAAGAAAAGAAAAAAAAATGAAGTAAAATTTCAGTGAATCTAATCAAATTTCAAGAACCCTTTTGGTTTTGACCAAACTGCATTTTCTGACCAACTCTAATTTTAAAACAGTTTGGTCTCTCCACTCATTCTCCCACAACTTGTTAGCACATTTTCTGTACGTTTAGAAGATATGCCCTGTCCTTACTATCCTGGCAGAAAAAACACACATTCATACCCTAAACATCTCTCATCTCAACTGTTACCTCTACCTCTTCTTTATTCATCTCCATCCCATGTACCTCAGTTTCCAGTCCCTTCCAAACTTGACAGCTAAAAGTATCTCCCTATTCCAATTACACTACATTACTATTTGGACTTTTCCAAAAGCCTCTACAGTGACTCAAATGGAAAATCAGTTACCAGATTATTTCATTTCTTGTACTCATCTCTCTCTCTCTCATTCAAAAATGTATGAGCTGCACCTCTCTTCCTGCAAATTACTGAGGCCTGACAGTCAGATTTATCCATGAGATGTCAGTGCCTGGACAAACGTCTTCTGCCCTCTCTCCAGATGAGGTCGATGAGATAATATTTGTTACTGGCTCAGTGTCAGCTGGTGAGAGAAATAAGCTTTTGAGCTACACAGAGCACTTCCTCTGAAAACTTAAGGAGCCACATGAAACTCTCCCTTAAGTCCCAGAGGAAGGGTTCTGTGCATCTCAAAAGCTTCTCTCTCTCACCAACAGAAAATGGTTCAATAAGAGATACTGCCTCACTCATCTTGATCTCTGGGACAAAGATGCCTGGGACAAACATGACCACAGCAACACTGCACACTCTCTCTAGATCAGTACTTCCCAACTTTGAGTGGAAACACCAAATGCTTATGAACAGAATAAACACAAACTTACTGGTAAAGCCCTATTTCATTGTATTACCGACATGCGTGGAAGAGACCATCACAAAAGATTCCTGAGGGACTTATCTTGAGTGAGATAAAGTTTGTGGGGAGAAAGCAGTATCTGAAAGGTAATAAATGTCCATTCTGGAATTACGTATGTCAATCACCGAGTTCTCTGAGACAGCCTACATTTCCCTTTCAGAAAGAGATGAAAGTCTCAAGGAGCCTGCACTCCACTTATCTCTAAGAATTCATTTTTCTGGAGCCTTTCTAATCTTGATGACTTTCCTTGTGCCTTGGGGTATCTCAGACTGCCTACATCATCAGAATACAAAATTGTGACTATGAATATTGGATTGTGCAGGAAGGATACTACCGATATGTGGACCTGCTGTATTCACCAACTTCAGGATCTGATTACTACATAGTATCTTCACTTTCCTTTCCATCGCTTGTTAAAAACTGTTGTAAGCCCTTAATATCACTCAACTTTTCTAGGGCCACTTAACCAATAAAACAACCCCTAATGCAAAGAGAATGGAAAACCTAGGAACTGTAGACAGGGATGAATGCATATGAATACCTAGACAATCAATGGCTGAATCTTGTCAAGCCTTTCCTGTGCAGAGAGCACCCTCAGACTGCATCAAGCTTGACTTCAACGCAGATGGCCCTCTGAAAGGGAACCAGGGACCTCTTCTTTAAAATTTACCACAGACAAATGTGCCTACAGGGCACAGAAGGTCTGGGTAGGCCGTTTCTTGCAAAAAAATATCGCACAAAATGAGTATGTATATTAAAAATAGATGCCTCAAGTCTTCTCAGACAGGACACTATCACTAGCAATACCTGTGTGAACATTATCTGTATGGAGAAGAGACTGCACAGTAACATTTTGTACTAACAGTGACTATTTTTATAAATATCCTTAAGGAACTGCAGGTGTGAGGGCCTTCTACAATTATGGAAAAAAGCTCCTAGGCCCATTTTCAGCACTGCTAGGGAGAGTGCAGCAAAAAAGGAAGTAAAAATACACATCCCATATTCTGTCTTCTCCAATCCACTCAATCTCTTGAAATCTAACTCAGCTTGGGACCTCATCAGTTCTTTTTCTTCCTGTGAAAGAAAGCAGATTAGGATCTGTGGCATTTCTGCTCTGAGGAACAGCCTCTGCCGCAAATGATTCTAGAAGGTGTGAAATTTCCTTGAGGCTGCTTTCTTCCTTGTCACTGTCTACTGATGCTGGAAATAGTGGAAAAGTGAGGATGTGCGGGAGTCTGAAGTACCGGAATGCAACACAGATACTTTCTCTCACATACCTGCCAGTGTGGGTCAACTTGAACTCCTGAGTGCTAGGAACCACAGTGGGGCAATGCCCCCACGTTTTTAAAATCGGGTGAGAGGCAGCCCCAATCTTTTGAAAATCTTATCTATCAGGGAAGCATAACAAAAGGGTAACCCCACTCAGGGCTGTCCTGAAATGTGGACAGGGTGTGGGGTCAACCCTCCCCAGTGCTCCAGGGGCAGGGCCCTGGGCAAACCCACCCTCACACATGCCAACCCCAATCCTCTCAGACCAGCTTAGCTGGGGATTACCTGGTACAAAAGCAGATGGCAGCAGCACCAGGGAGTCTCCTCCCCCTCTCGCCCCCAACCCACACAGCACGAGTAGCAGCCTGCTCCGCCTCTGCCAAACCCTCCCAGTCAGCTGAACCCTGCTCCTCTGAGGGCAGCAGGGAGCAAAGGCAACTTCCAGCTGCCACAGAGATGCAGGACTCAGACCAGGAGGCCACAGCAGAGTGGGGCAGACTGCCACTTGGGCCGCATGCTGAGTGGTGGGGGAGGAGAAGTTGAGGGGAGGCAGCTCCCTGCTGCTGCTGGTGCCGCCTACCCCCATCACCCATGTCCTGCTATAAATAATCCTCCTCCATCCACAGGATGGCTGGGGCAGCCACCCAGAGGCCCCCAGAAGTATGGGGCCCTGGGGCAGCCCTCTCACCTCATTGTCTGGATGGGACAGCTCTGACACCACCCTTCTCAACCTGGCCTCTGACCACAACTGGGTGGTATGACAGAGAAGCCTCTTCCCTGCTGACATGACACCATGGCAGCCAGACCACAGTGAGTGATTCTGCAACCTGACACACAAAGTCACAACTGAACTCAATTTGGTTGTAGTTTTCTCTGCCAGTGCTTGAGTCAACAGTCCAATCAGGATGATCATGCCTGACAGCCTGTATTCTAAACCGGGTGATCATGCAGATGCAGACATACAGACTTTTTAGACTGGAAGAAGTTGACACTAGCCAATTAGTTTGCTCTCATATCTCTTGCTGCCAGCCTCACAGAACTGATGACTCCATCCTCAAGGAACACAGTCATCTGGAATATTTTATCTAGTACTGACAAGATTCTTGGAGGTCAAAGCTCTTTAAGAGCATCCTATCAGGATACTGAAGCTGCAAGAAGCATGCAATTGCCAGAAACACAGCTATGCTAACATTTCTGGTTCTCTTCTAAAGGGTGACTTCCATCTTCCACCTGTAGGTATCAAAGACATCTCCCTTTGGCAGAAATTAGCATGTTCTTTATAGGGGCACCAAAGCCAAGAAAGGATGAAGAGAAATTCTTGCAGTCCTAGAACCTGGAAGGCTCTCAGGCTCTTTTCTTTCCCGGTCATTTTTCAGCCCCTTCCTTGTTATTTTTTTAAGGAGAAATAAGAAGATATCAAATTATTAGTTGTGTGTCACTGGTGCCCACAAATCTTCGTGCCGAGTTTCAAGCACATCTATCCTCCAGTGTCGTCATGATCCAAAACCAATAATTCCCAAAGAGCTCAAGACCTGCTGCGTTTTTTTCCGATGCTATTTTAAAGCACTGAAATTCTTTTTTTGGATTTCTAATGTAATTTGCAGAGTGAGAATTCCCAGAGGATCAGTCTCTTCTATTCCAGTGTTCTCTCTGAATTCTTAGCTTGGATAAAGAATTTCTTTTGAGCTCTGTTGTGTCTTATGTAATACAGAACTTGTGAGGAAGTGTAGAGGATTGCCCCTAAGAGACCCCAAATCCTTCTACTGGGAAGAGCAACTGTCTGAAAGGATGATGGATCCTATGACTAAATTACCTAATTACTCAATTACCTAATTAAAAACCAGGAGATGCAAAACTAGAATTTTTTCCTTCAACTGAGGAAGACTGGGCGAGGGAAGACGAGCCTTACCCAGAAGAAGTCTCTCTCAATGACAACACTCATATCTGCAGATGCACAAGAGCTGAACAGGACCAAGCACTGGAGGTGTTTCTAGTGGAGTCTTGGCTGATGTTATGGAACACCAGGAGCCTCAACAAGCTATCCATATGTAGCATTTCCCCATGACAGAGGGAGGGTCTTTGAGCTGCTCTTCTGTGGCTCCAGCTTCTTGAAGACAGCTGACCAGGTCGCCCTTCAGCTTGGCCAGCTCTGCCAGGCTGGAGAAAGGGAGAATTAACAAAAGAAAGGCACCTGTCATGTGATATTATTCAGAGCAGTTAAGGTCCAGAAAGTTTGGCTCAGTATAAGAGAGAAGATAGTGATGGGCTATGATAGATAAGATGGGAGTGCTGAATCATTGCTCAGTCCAGAGACAGAGAATTTGATGAGACAACAAAAGGAAGCACCTGGCATTAACCACTGTTGGAAGACAGGATAGCGGGATAGATGGATAATTGGTCTTATCTAGTAAAGCCGTTCTTATGTTCTTATCTAAAAGAACCAGAACTACCCCAGTTTGACATTCTTCCCCAACAGCAGAGAGCGTGTCAGACTTGGCATGTGTCTGCTCTATTGTGTTGTGGAAAGTCTCTTCTATCTATCTCTGTCTCCATTACTCCTTCAATTGTGATTTCAAGAACCTATCCTCAGTGAAGCAATGGTGCCATTTATGGGGGTAGGACTAGGGCAAGCAGTAGCCCCCACTAAAGTCTGAACTCCTGGATTTCATACGTGAAGTCTTGTAAAAGCACATGCCCTACATCTTCAGAGGCGGTTATTAACTGCAACTGAGTTTGAGTTGCTTGTGTCTGTCTTTGGAGCAGGGAATTTGTTATAAAGAGGGAGGCAGGGTGATTAAGAACAACAAAGGTTTGTCATTCAAGTAAGTGAAAGATCCTTAGATGATCATGAAAGCATTGTGGGGTACTCCACTTAAAAGACAGGGTGGAAAAGAGTAGGAATTAGTGGTGTGCTGCTGGGATTTGCCTTTGGACCACTGCTGTTAAACAGAATATTGGGAATCCTTAGAAAAGGAATAGCTAAAACAGAAAGTATCATATTGCCTCTATGTAAAGTCATGGTGTGCCCACATCTTAAATAATGTATACAGATCAGCAAACCCCTTTAAAAACATATATACTGTATTTGGAAAAGGTACTGAAAGGGCAACAAATTACTGGGGGGTAAGGAACAGCTTTCACACGAGGCGAGATTAACAAAGCTGGCACCTTTCAGCTTGGAAAAAAAATGACAAAGGTGTGAGGATATGTTAAAAGTCTAGAAAATAATGAATGGTATGAAAATATAGAGTAAGGAAAGGTTATTTATTCCTTCACTAACATAACACAAGAAGATCATCCAATTAATTTTATAGGCATCAGATTTAAAACAAATTATTTCTTCACTCAGCCTTTATGAGGGGATAGTGGAAAGCACAAACTATAACAGGGATCCAATAAGAACAAAAGTTCAAAGGAGGACTTGTCCATCAATGGCTACTAGCCAGGATGGCCAGCGATGGTGTCCCTAGCTTCTGTTTGCCAGAAGCCGGGAATGGGCAATAGGAGATGGACCACAATGATTGCCTCTTCTGCTCATGCCTTCTGAAGCACCTGGCATTGGCCACTTTTGGAAGACAGGATATTCGGCTAGATGGGCCTTTGTTCTAAACCAGTATGGCCGTTGTGATGTTCTTACATAGAGCCAAAATGTATCTGCTCCCTGCTGTACCCCACTAGACTCCACCCTCCTTCCAGAGCTGAGATTCTCAGGACTCCTTGGTTCTGTCTTTCTCTCTGCAGAGTTAGTAACAAGGTAAGACTATATATTAAAGTATTAAGGCTAACCAGTGTCCCTTATGGGACTTGCCACAAAATTTCAGAATAAGTTATTTTTAGAGCCAAGTGGGGCTAATATGTATTTTTCTTTCTTTTATACAGGAATTAGATACAGTGCTCCTGTCAGCTAATTGCTAAGTTATCTGCCAAAGTAACTGAAGTTTTGCAGTGCCTTAATAGACCCTGGAAAGAAGTGACGTGAGGGGGGAGGGCAGATGGGGTCAGTGCCCCCCCCCAGTTTGCTGCATGTCTTGAGCACGCTCAGTAACACTGCTGAAACCACTGTCCTCAGACTGCCCTTTGCCCGCCCATGCTCTGACTCTTCTCTCCCAAACCATCATGACACGCATAGGCTCCCCCCGCCGCCAAAAAAAAATCTGAAATATGGCACGCCTGCTATGAGGGCTGTTAGCTCCTTGCACCAAATTTATGCCACTTACTCAAAAGGGAGGATAAATCATATAATGTGCAGTCAGTGCAACAAACAGGATGGATGGCCCTCATTCTGCCACTGGACATATGCCTGCATAATTTTTATGCCTGCGGATTTTTGTTTATTTGCCTGGCAGGGAAGGGTTGGGACTGGTTTATTGGCCAAAGTTTAGAGAATGTTAATTAAATATTTCTGGCTGCCTCTCTCGCACACGAAACGCCCATGTTTGTGCAGCTAAGATGTAAGCTTATCTTATTTTACTCCCTGATAGAGCTGGGGGAATAATTACACATTTTAAGACCTACGCAGTTGAAAAAGAACTGATAGCTGTAACAAAAAGTGACACAGGTGTGGTCTACACCAGGGCGAATTTAGCTGACTTAGGGCAATTTCCTTAGCTATTAGTCCACACTACAGGGTTGGTTTCACTGACTTTAAGGGCTCCTTAGGTCAATTTTGACACACCTGCTTTTAACAAAAGAAAATGCCAAATTCAACCTTGCACGGTTGACTTTAAGGTAGTGCAGACAGAACATCGGAAATTTGACATTTTTGGCCTGCTGGAGGTGTCTCAGTGCCCCAATGTGACCACTCTGGCCACCACTTTCAGCTCCGCTGCTCTCCAGGCATGCCAGAAACTGCCCACGGAAGCATGAATTTCATTTTCTGTTTGGCCAGCATGGCAAGGAGAACAGGCAGCACACCTCAGCAGCACATCTGGCCAGGAATTCCCAAGGCTGCAGATGAGCTCCTGTACAGTGTCCAGGAGATCCAGAACCTTCTTGTTGTGGGTTGGGACAATGCCCTGTTGGCAGAACTACGAAGCAGCAAAAGAAACACAGACATTTATGCCAAGATCTGATAGGACATGGTGGGAAAAGGATACACCGGGGATGCACAGCAGAGCCACATGAAAACAGAGCAAGCACACCAGAAGACAAAGGAAGGAAATGAACGTTCTTGGTCATCAGCACAAACGTGACACTTCTACAAGTCGCTGCCTGGGATTCTGGGGGGCGGGGAAGACTGAACAACTGTCCCCGAACAGTCGGTGGATACCTCCCCCAATGGATTCTTCACACAGCCTCCAGCAATGGTGGACAAGGCAAGATGAATGAGGAAGAGGAGAGTGGCGAGCAGAAGATCAGAGCAGCTCTCTCACCTACAGCCAGGACTTTGTTCCTAAACTTTGGATCCCATCCCCTGCTCCTAGGACACCTTTCTGCCAGACCGACAGGGAGAGGGTACTTCGGGTGAGTTCTGCTGATCATCCCATACCTGCAGAACAATGTGGCCCCACCAGTCTGAGCTTATTTCATGGCACCGAAACCAATGGTTCACCATGTACAAAGCATCAAATGCAGCAAGTATCTCCACATTCCTCCCTTCATACATGTCCATGTCCTCCTCAGAGTCTTCATTGCTCTGAAAGCTGCTCAGGCTCTGCACACACTGCAGCACAATGCATGAGTTGCTCATAATACTGCCCACAACAGACTGAAGCTGGATAGGATTCATGCTCGCCTTGCAATGGTGTCTGCACAGATATCCAGTGAAAGAAGGGTGTAAAAACACCCCCTTTGCCATTGCTTTCCAAAGGGAGGACAGAGCACATAAGTGTACTATGGGAGGCTGACAGCACATGCCTGAACCCCAAACTAGACTGTTTTGTCCTGGCAGGCATGGAAAGCTTAAATGACAATGCAAGAGGGCAGCAGGAACTGTGGCATAGGTACCCACAGTGTATTGCTGACAAAGTCGAAGCTGCCCGGCCTACTGGGGATGCACTCCATTGACATGATGTGCCAGTGTGGACAGGCACCCTCAACTTTAGAATATGGAGTACTTCGGGGGCGGGGGGGAGAAAAATTACAACCTCAGCTAGTGTCAACTTACCCTTAAACTCCCAACTGTGAGTAGGTGTACACTGTCAGTGAGGTAACTAGGAGTTCAAAACTAGAAAAATGATTATATAAGTGTGATTAATTTCTTTGGGTTCTTTGGTTTCTACACTTAAGCAGGGGACAGACACAATATTAACATAAAAATCTGAAGTGATTGATGAACAACAAAGTATAATCCACAAAGTGAAAAAAAATGAATGTGAGAAACCAAGCAAGGAGAAAGGTCACACCATTAACAAAGGAAAGGAACAAGCAGTTCTGTGGCACCTTAAAAACTAACAATGTTATTAGGGCATGACATTTCATGGGTAAAACCCACTTCATCAAGGATTTTACCCACAAAGCTCATGACCAAATAAATTTGTTAGTCTCTAAGGTACCACATGACTGTTTGCTGTTTTTGAAGTTACAGACTAACATGGCTATCCCTCTGATACAGGAAATTTAGACAGATATGCTTGCTTGGAATGACATGAAATATGACTAGGTCCTTACACAAAACTATCCCCCTTAACAAAAAGAGCTGACTTCAGAGCAACTCAGACCCAGACTAATGAAATATATTTCCAGCTTTTTCAGACAAAACTGCTTAACTTAAAATTGGTCTTCAAATGCCTGTCTAGTTAGAACTTGAAGGACACTTCTTCAGTCAGCAAACTACACCACTGGTTACCACTTATCTGGCAGAAGCAAATTAACATCTCTGCGGTATGTTTAAAAAATAAAACCTGGAACATTTCCATACTTCTTCCAAGTTGCTCTTTTCAACCAACTTCCATCTGAGTTGCCTCTTTAAATTTTTCAAAGTCTTCTTAATTGATAACAAATTGTCAATGTTTGGACTTTTATTCAACCATTCCACAATCTGCTTTTTAAACTAAGTTTAAAAAAAGGAAAGAGTTAGTGAATGAATTTACTTACTTCTCCTAATACATTTAAGAAAATACTGGGCGAACCCACTATTCAATTTTTATAGGACAAATTACCACTACTTGCCTACAGGAACAAGCTACTTTACAAATACAATATTAAAATCCCATCTTTCTGTAAAAAGTCATCTACTAACAGTCTCCTTCAAGTGATACTTCCCGAATTTGTAAAGAGTGTCTGTAGACTCAAATCTCAAGTTATTTATTTATAAAAAGCATTTATAAATTTTAAGACTAGATCAACAGTTCTCACCTTACCAAAATAAAAAGCAAGTTACCTCATAACCAGACATACATTTCTTCAATATATAGCAAGAAAAGTTAATGAAAATCCTGAAAAAAGAAATGAATTCAGAAAATACTGAACAACGTGATAGACAAGCAGGCAAGGAATAAACTGACCTCAACACTATCCAAATACTTGCTGTGTACTACCATGATTAGATGTTGCTCCTGACGGATCTTCTGTATAACTTTATTGTATGCATTTAAGATGATTTCCTTATCTGCCTCATCTTGCTCCTGGGTTGAATCAAATATTATAAGTAGTAGATAAAAGGCTTACAAAATTAACAATAACTGCAAGAGTCAACATCTAAATTATAAAATTTTATTGAAAATAATGTTCATGGAATGATTCTAACGTCAGATTTTTCTCTCTCTTCTTGAGGAGATTGGAAATGGAAAGTTCACAAATCTTAAGATTTCACCAAGGAGTTGCAGTAAAATAAAGATTGATCACCATTTCCATGCAAAAGCTTCATTTCTGCAATGTTATATTTTGCACTGTAAAAAAGAGCTTAACAGCTTCAGTTTTTTTTATGATGCTGAATGTCAAGATGTGCATCACCACCTTTATAAAAGCACGTCACATGCTCAGTTTCAGACTGTGGTCAAAATAAGTGTTGACTGAACTAGTTTTCTAGTAGAATTACATCAAAGAGACAGTCAGTTTCTGTTCCTGGCTGTTTATGTCTGATACAGCAGAAACATGTACTGTTGAGACAGAGCAAGGAGTTCAGAGAAGAATTACCAAAATGAAAAGAACGGCACAATCCTCTTTGCCATAAAAAAGAGGAGGAAGAACAAGGCTGAACACCAGAAAACATTTTCTTATAAGAGTAGAATGGAGTACATCTTTAAGGGGAAGTGTTGAAAACCACTTAAGACTGGACAAAGCACTGAAGTACTTTAAAAGGAACTGGCTTGGAGATGGCCTAAATTATCTAATACCATTACAATACTTTATTCACTTAACGTTATCAGAGCACACTTACATTAAGCTTCACAACAGCACTCCGAGCTATCATTCCCATTATATAGATGGCCAACGACTGCAGCAACGTAACAATAAGAGCTGAGATTAGAACTTGGGCATTCTTAGTTCCCAGACCTGTGCTCAGACCACTGTGCAATGCTGGCATTTACATCATCAGGGGACAACCTACATAAAACAACTTCATCTCAACTCTGTAAAAGAGATGCTGCCCTGCAATGATTAATAGCTACCCACCCATAAATTAAAAACTTTGTAACTGGGATCAGAGCTTTGTAAAACTTTCAGAAGTATAAACAAGTTAGAGATAAGAACTTACAACTAGAGAAATCTCCAGCTCTTTGAAGATATCTGACTCAACTTTCACAAGAACTTCATCCACATTACCAACCACTTCTTCTGACTTCAAAGATACTTCTGATGTCAGGTCAAAACACTTGAGGGAAAAGAAAACCAAACTGTGTAATTGCAAGTTAATGCACAATACCAACAAAGAAAAAGTAATTTCCTATTAAAACAGATTTGGAACAGATGCTAAGTGCATCCAGAAAACAGGCCATCTGGGGTCTAATGCCTGCAGGTTCTCATGCTCATAGTAAGAATTTTAGGTGACAAATCCTAGATAATGTACAGCGTAGACTGTACCTCATCACTAGGAAAGAAAGGTAAAATGAATTCTGGCTTCCTCAGATTCCTTTTCCAAAACTCACGTTCATTTTTTCTGAAATAAAAACAAACTAGTGTGCATGGCAGAGGAATTAAAAACCCATCCTCAGCTGAGTCTCTGATGCTGGAAAACAAATCTCTTTTCTCTCCCCTCCTACTCTCTGCAATGAAACAGAAAATGACCATGAACATCAACTCACCTAGATATAAGCCAGTTACCTGTTCTGTAACTAATGTTCTTCAAGATGTGTTGCTCATGTTCATTCCAAGTGAGATGTGCGCTGGCACATACCCAGTTGCTGGAAACTTTTTACCCTAGCCAGTATCCATAGGGTCGGTGCAGCGCCCCGTGGAGTTGTGCCTATATGGTGACCAACATATGCACTGCCCAACACACGTGCGTGCTCCGTTCCTTCTTGCTGGCTACTCTGACAGTGGGGAAGGCAGGAGGGTTTTGGAATGGACATAAGAACATAAGAATGGCCATACTGGGTCAGACCAAAGGTCCATCGAGCCCAGCATCCCATCTGCCGACGGTGGCCAATGCCAGGTGTCCCAGAAAAGGAGAACAGAAGACAATGATCAAGTGATTTATCTCCTGCCATCCATCTCCTGCCCTTGTTATGAAGGCTAGGGCACCATACTTTATCCCTGGCTAATAGCCATTTATGGACCTAACCTGCAAAAATTTATCAAGCTCTTTTTTAAACCCTAATAGAGTCCTGGCCTTCACAGCCTCCTCAGGCAAGGAGTTCCACAGGTTGACTGTGCGCTGTGTGAAGAAAAATGTCCTTTTATTAGTTTTGAACCTACTACCCATCAATTTAATTTGGTGTCCCCTAGTTCTTGTATTATGGGAAAAGGTAAATAATTTTTCTATATTCACTTTCTCCACACCATTCATGATTTTATATACCTCTATCATATCGCCCCTCAATCGCCTCTTTTCCAAACTGAAAAGTCCCAGTCTCTCTAGCCTCACATCTCGAAGAACACCAGTTACAGAACAGGTACCTGTCTTTTCTTCTTTCAGCGGTTGCTCATGTGCATTCCAAGTTGGGTGAATACAAGCCAATGCCCCGGACGCAGGGTCGGAGCCCCAAAAGGAATGCAGGACAGACCTGCCCATCACAGCATCTTCTCGCGCGTGCTGACTAAAAGCATATTGCGCTGTAAACATATGAATTGAGGACCAGGGAGCCGCCCTACAGATGCCTTGGGTAGGAACCCTGGCCAAATATGCTGTTGAGGAAGTTTGTGCTCTTGTAGAGTGAGCTCTGAACAGGGGAGGGGGGGGCCCCCGGCCAGCTTATAACATTCTTTAATACAGGCCACTATCCAGGAGGAGATCCACTAGGAAGAGACTGGAAAACCCTTCATCCTGTCTGCCAGTAGAACAAATGGCTGCTGGACTTTCTGAAGGTTCTGGTTCTGTCAATATAGGAGGCCTGCACCCTCTGAACATCCAACAAACGTAAACTCTGCTCCCTACGGGAGGCATGAGGTTTTGGGTAAAAGACCAGTAAGGCAATGTTCTGATTCACATGAAAGGGGGAGACCACCTTCAGCAGAAATGCCGGATGGGGTCTCAACTGACCTTATCGTTGTGGAACACCTTGTAGAGTGGGTCCACTGTCAGAGCCCTTAGCTCCGACACCGTCCTGGCCGAGGTAATGGCCACCAAGAATGCTGTTTTGTCACTAAGAAATAAGAGGGAGCAGAAAGCATGGGGTTCAAAAGGGGCCCCCCCATGAGTCCTGACAATACCAGATTGAGCTCCCACACCAGCAGAGAGGGTCACACCTGCAGTCTGACCCTTTCCAGGCCCTTCATAAACCTTTTTACCACAGTGTGTGAAAAGACTGACGATAGACCAGGCCCAGGGTGGAAGGCCGAGATAGCCGCTAAGTGCGCCTTGATAGAGGATAGTAACAACCCTTTCTGATTCAAGAACAAGTAGTCCAGAATAACTGGTGTTGGAGTTTGCATCGGGGATAACCCTTCCAAGCTGCCCAGGTAGAAAATCTTTTCCATTTGGCTACATATGTTGCCTTTGTGGAGGGCTTCCTGCTGTTTCACAACACGTTTTTCACAGGCTCCGAGCACAAGAGCTGCACCACCTTTAGCCATGGAGGAAATAAAGACTTGTCTCCAGTTAAATCTATTCCCTTCCCCGTCTCCATGTTTCTACTGCGGCACCTTTAGAGCTCACTGTATTGAAAAACCTTTTAACACCTAGGCTGTGGCCACACTAGCCCCTACTTTCAGGGTGAAAGAGCTCCTTTCGGAGGGACTATGGTAATAATGGAATAAGGGGCTTTTGAAATCAGGGGTCATTTTGAAAGACTCCCGGCTACATGGCAGAGCCTCATTAGCATATCCTAAAGTGCCACATTACCATAGCCCCTCCAAAAGGAGGGGCTAGTGGGGCCACAACCCTAGTGATACTAAAACTACTAGTGGCTAGCTTTCCCCTCTGTAAAAAACAGAGACAAAGCAACATCAAAGTTAAATTAAGCAACTGAAGCCACACATGAAAAAAGGATATGGAGATGTATTTTGCAGAGGGGGAGAGATGCAAAAATTATTTTTGAAGCTGTTAATTGTTTTAAGTTGCTATAAGATTTTTTAAAAAAATAGTCTAAAGCAAAAAGCACTCAGAGCCTTTAGGTACATTCCTGAGTGGTCAAAATGCTTGTTTCTATTTCATGATTCAACTTAAGATTGACATCAAAAGCCCAGGAAAACATATCTTGCTTGAGTGTAGTGCTTAACTGTAAGTGAAACAGAAACACAGATAGCCGGTGTATTCTATTACCCAGAGCTGTCATTATAGAAACAGAGACTGTTATCAGAACATACATGGTTACTGAGCTCAGCGTGGTGAAACTGAGCTTAGCTCAGCTTCTTCTATGCACTATCTTAATAGGATTAAAATGTTTTCGCTAACATATGAGCCCAGTGACTCCCAACCAGGATAAGTATACCCTTCAGGTACATCAATTCATTCAGACATTTCCTAGTTTTAACAAGCTACATAAAAACCACTAGTAAAGTCGACAAATACTAAAATTTAATGCAGACAAAATGAGAAAGTAAGTGATTTCAGTAATAGTATGCCATGATACACTTATTTTTTATGTCTGATTCTGTAAGCAAATAGTTTTTAAGTGCAGTAAAATTTAGGGGTATGCAAGACAAATCAGATTCATGAAAGGGGTACAGTAGTCTAGAAATGCTGAGAACCACTGTACTAGACCATCAGATTCCTTTAAAGTTCACTTTTGTTCAGAAGCTCAAGGAATCACCTGAGAGAATACTTCCAGAAATTATTTCAGAAATTTATGCCAAGAAGTATATACATTGGTTCCCAACCTTTTCACTAGTGTGCGCCCCCAAACTGTTCATGGACACCCCCCCCAGCCAATTCTACCCACTATGAACACTTCATTAAATGAAAAAGAAAACCACAACATGGATTTTTAAAACAGCAATTATTATTGAAAAATATTTAATTTTAAAATAATAATAGATTGTAACTTTGTAGCTTACTTAAGATAAATGAAAAAAATCAGAGAAAATAAGTTTTTTTTTTCATGGACCCCCTGCAATACCCTTGCAGACCCCCAGAGGTTGGGAACCACTGAAGTATAAGATTCTAGGAAACAGATCATTGCACACTTCAACCCAATAGTATTTGGAACAGAATTTCACTTTTTCAGGTCTCTCCTGTCTGTCTCTCTCTCTCCCCTCAACTATGTTGTGCCTTTGAAGTACCTGAACCTTTTTAAATAAAAAATAAAATGTAGATTGTGCTGGAAGAGATTTTGAGCTCCATATTACATTCTAACAGCTGGTGGATGAGGGTAGAAAAGGGGAAAAGAGCTGCAAACTTCCAAAATTAAAACATTTTAGAGAGCAGTGCCGTAAAGGGGTGCTCAGGATGTTATTCCAAAATAGGAGGAATTCTTTACTTCCTACACCGGACAGCTACGTAAAAGATTACAGCAAAGGAGCATACAAATCTGTTGTGCTCTGTGAACTCACAGATGTGTCAAACATGAAACACAGGCTTTTCCTGCAAAGAAAACAATTTAACTATCCCTTGCATGAGGTTTAAGGACGCCACAGAGCCAACAATAAAAGTTTAGTCCAAGCAGAGCCAAAGCTTAGCAGAGAAAGCTTAACCCGTGTCTGTGCCAAATGTTAACTGCAATCCCAAATGCTTTAGATAAATAACTTTACTCTCTCTCATTGTGCATGTAGGGACTATTAAATTACTAGGAGCAACCACACTAACAGGGGGATCTGATCTCTGTGATTAATACAAAGCCTGTACACCATAGATATGCAGCTATATTGCACATGTGGCCTATTCAGATTCAATCAAACCTCTAACAAGAGTGTATACTCAGTATAGCTGCAGATCTTGACAATGTGTTATTGTTTTAATTTTAAGAACTTTTAAAAACAAAAACCTAAAATTATAATAGGGATGTAACAATGCAGACCTAAATAATGATCCTCTCAAAAAGTCTGGAGTAGTACAATTGAAAATGACCACCTGACTTCTGAAAACAATAGCTACTGTGAACTGCCATTTCCACGTAAGTTTCATGGAAACAGACATTGATTCATGTTATAGATGGATCTGCAGTGTAGTAATTATTTAAAAGGGACTTTAAAAAAAGAAAAACCCAAAAACAATGAATTTAAAATACTTCCTCAGTCCAGTCTGCTCACTATTTTTGGTATCAGCAACGAAGGGTCCTGTGGCACCTTATAGACTAACAGAAGAGTTTAGAGCATGAGCTTTCGTGAGTTAACTCACTTCTTCAGAAGAAGTGAGTTAACTCACGAAAGCTCATGCTCTAAACTCTTCTGTTAGTCTATAAGGTGCCACAGGACCCTTCGTTGCTGCTACAGATCCAGACTAACACGGCTACCCCTCTGATATTTTTGGTATGTACTGGAACTGTGAAGTGCAGGCAATTGCAATGCAGTAATCTTAGTATCACAACTGAAACTGATAAAAAGGCCTAGGGGCTGAAAGCTCCTTCTCCTATCCCCAGCCATCCAAAACCAAAGTTGTATAAATCTGGAAAAATCCTCAGGGCCCTGGACTATTTTCAGAGGAATTTAGTTTTGAATGAATGCTTCAGCTCATGCAGTTATACCAGCACACAAAAATATTCCTTGGTAATCCTGCTATCTTGGTTCATACATAACAACAGCTTCGTAACTAAAACTGCTTTAACTGTAATTGTGTTTTTAGGGCCTCATACACTTGAATTGCAACTCAACACAGTTGTGAATCTTGTTAACTCACAGCATACTGAACACAGCCCACTCCCATCTGTACTATTATTGAAAAGCATTCATTATGCCTGGTTCACAGCAGTACTTAGGCATAGTCAAATATTTGTAGTGTAGAGTAGGACTTAGTGGCTGAAACTATTAACAGGTTAATAAATAACTAAACACAATAATATCCTTCCCCATGCAAGCAGGCTCTTTTTTTCCCCACTTTTAAATTATCCCCGGATGGTCAACTCACTATTATTGTCTTAGTGTTACTTCTTCCTGGCCCCAAACCATTGTCTAACTGCTCCTTAAAAGCTGTTGTCTTTAGGCAGCCACTGCCTGACACCTTCCAGACCAACAGTGTGTGTCCACACAGCAATTAAACATCTACAGTGGACCTGAGTCAGCTGACTCGAGGTTGCAGGGCCCTATCATTGTAATGTACATGTTTGGACTCTGGTTAGAGCCCTGAGTCTGGGAGACTTCCCTTTCATGGGGTCCAGAACTCAGGATCCAGTCCAAGCCCAAATTTCTACACAACAATTTTACAGCCCTGCCACCTGAGTCCTGCGAGCCTGACTCAGCTGATCCAGGCCAGCCACAGGCATTTCATGGCAGTGCTGACATACCCAAAACGCTGTTCCGTAATATTGTTGACTAGTTCCCACAGAGCTTAAATGAAAATGCTGCAACAACACCTTTCAGGAGCAGCTTCTAAGCCTCTATAGCACCCACTACCACAATTTAACAAAGAAAATAAAACTGCTGGCTAGTAAAACAAAGCAGACCTCTATTTCTGGTATGTATTTAAAGCACCTCATCTTGTATCAGTGGTACAAGGGTCAGCATTCTGACCTGTCAAAGTTCTGAAGATGATTCTCCTATTTCTTTTGGAGGGGGAGGAGGGAGCTGGAGAATGGGAGGTAACTCAACCCCCACCCAAAGTACTGTGAGGAAACAGCTGCATGTAGACTAAGAACTGTCATAAGGAGTTGTAAGAGAACATTAACATACCACATCAGCTCAGGAACAATACTAGGCAATCTTTCAATGTGCATTAATTCCTCCACATAACATTTCCAGGAACAGAACATGTAATCTGTACCGAGATCATTTTAATATCAGAAAAGGCCTCTTCATTCTTTTGGTAATCCTATTTTTTTCTCTCTCTTCTCAGACTATATGAGCATGAATATAGGACTAGGCCTTTGATTTACCCTCCAATTTTTAATTCAAAAGTAATATGAATGCAGCAATGAAGGCATTCTTGTTTGAACACTGGACAAGTCTGAACTCATTATGTTAATACTTAACTGTACCAAGAAACTTGTCCACTAACCTAGAAGCATGCATTTATAACTCTGGACATGCTAACTCCAGTATATATTAGTTACTGAGATAAGATAATCTAGTCTTCCTCGAACACTGTCCTCTTTGCACTGAAACACTCACACCTAGTCATGTTCTTTAAGTACAATTAAGGAAACTGATATTGAGCTCTCCCATAACGCCCCACCTATCTGGCATCTACAAACATCCACTGCAAAAGATTACAGTCTCCAGGCAGAACTGTGTCCTTTCCACACACATTACAGAATAGATGCAAAGTCTGTTCTACCTTTATCATGTCACCAAACCACGTTGCAAGAATCTGTAGGGAAGCATTTGTACCACTTCTGAGACGACTGAATTCCTCCAGTTTAGTTTGCTTCCACTCAAAAAATTGCAGAAATGCATCCTCTTGGTCATCTGCTTCACTAACTGGACCATATATCGCTTCCAGAGAACCGGCCAGTTCCTGTGGAGGGGAAGGGGAAAATACAACAGATATTCAAACAGAAGGGACCTTGATGTATGAGCTATAGATAGGCAGTTAAAGACATGCAATATACAATCACAAATGAAAGAATTAAGTTTGTGCATTGACTCACTACAGCACTTTTCACTTTTTGAAAATCTAGACCCATGTCATAATCAACTTGCAAATTAGACAATCATTTATTTTACTGGTAAGTGTGTCATCCAGTACTTCCATTTCAGAACTGATTATGCTCCATCTCTCACCCGCCAGAGGTAAGATGGTGAAAAAAGGTAATGGGGTGGCACCTACATGAAAAGGCTCCTGCCTTTCCAATCAAGCACTTCCAAACATCTCTCACAACGCACAAAAGAAACACAGGAAAACAGCCGAATTCAGAAGAGGAAGTAGAGAAGAGACTACAATAAATTAAATTTTCCCTTTTTCGAATCTCATCTTCCCCATGACAAGAACTGGGTGTGGATGTAAGAGTATTAACAAGAAAAAGCAGGCCTGCCTTAGACTGCTTCCTAAAGAGCTCTCCAGATGCAGCAAACAAGGCAGCTTCAGACTACATAGCGAGGTATGTCAAACACATAACAGCTCTGACTTTCTAAACTGACATCAAGAAACAGAGGTCTCCAGTCAAATCTCTCCTGAGCTCTTTTGCTCATAATCCAAGATCTCACAGTCCCACACAAACTGCAGTATCAGAATCATCTACCCCTGGGCATTTTCAAGACCCTAACAAACAGGGCTTTTCCAATCCTCAAACTTCTAGTTCAATCTCAACAAAATAATCAACACTGTACCTGAAGCCTGCAGTTTTCTTCCCTACATGGAATTGGAGGGAAAAAAAATTAAGTGAACATGAGAAAGATTGGTTTTCAGGACAAAGCTTAAGGAGCACACCCACATTTTTAAAGAAAAAAAGCCTGATAAACGAATTTAAGAAAACAGTAGGTCAATTCTTTGCTGACACATCCTGGCACACAGCTGTTCTCTGAATCAAGGGCTGTGTCCCTGGACAAGAAGTTCCTTGTGAGGTATATTTGTGTGCTCCTTTTTGATGCCAACATTTGATTTTTGTGCCCAAATGATAAAATTTTCCATATGAAGAGGGATTTGAGTGGCTGATAATATATTTAAAGGTGCTAAAAAACTTCCATCAACTTGCAAGCTCTGAAGAAGGCGAACTGTTAATATATTTGCAGAGAACAATCCAGACATCAAAAGGACTGAATGTAAGCCTGAGATAATGAGGCGGAAAGGCTTGCCTGGTGCAGGGTGTTTTGGAAACTTAACTACTGGATTTTCTCAGGCCTTTGAATGCTAAGATTATTTTACCAAGGCTTTCTCCAATGGTTAGCGCCTTTAAAAAGAGAATAGCAGCAACCTTCATCTTTGCAGTTAGCCTCCTAGTCCCAAAGCCAAAAATGGCTGCAGCCAAGCTGTGAGGCATCAAAAGAGCTGAAGGCCAACCAGGCACCGCCAAAAATGACATTATGCAACAACTATGTCACTTGCCTGAAGTCTTCCAATGACCACTTGATAACCTTTGCGGCCCTGCCTGACAGCAACTGGGTCACAAGGTTGACTGAGATCAGACTACAGCACTCTAGATCAATGCTAAATGGTGGCAACTAAGACAGCCAGAAAAGCAACTGCAACTCTGACATGGATACTCTTATGAATGAAGAGCATCACTGATGTGAAGAGAAAGTAAGCAAAGGTGATTTAGAGGTGATACCCACTGCTTTGATCTGAAATCAAGAGAAATACTTCTTGGACACTTGGGGGAAAAAAACAAGACACTTACCAACTGTAACAACCTTACAAAAGAGGAACACTGTGGGGAACCATGCAGGATTTTCTCCTGAAAAACACATTAGAGTCTGATGTTCCTCCCCCAGAGATGCTAATATCCTAGCAATAAGAGCTTCTGCTTAATCAGAGGCATTGTACTTCACATTGTCACCCCAACTCTCACATTAACACAGCTCCAACATGTTGCTGTCTTCCAGGACTGCAAGAGGCAGGTCAATACGCTCTCTGCACAAGAACCAGGGGCACAAGAGTAACTGGAACATTGAGGTAGTGGGTAAGGGGAAACTCATGAGCACAGATGGAAGTCTTAGGAGGGACTGTGGAAAGAGACGAAGCACTGAGCTCAGAAAGCTGTTGGATTCTGAGGCTATGCCTAAACCAGACACAGAAGTCAACTGCCTATATGCAATTTTAGCTCTGCCAATTGCATAGCTAAAATCGATTTCTCCTTGGTCAACATCCAAGTCTGTCCACATGGTGGACAGGAGACACACAAACGATGGAAACATTACAAGCCTTACTCAAACACAGCTGAGAGGTGTTCCATACTACTGGTGAATGGGAAGAGGCAGCAGTATGGCAAGATTATTCCTAAGAAAAGTCTCAGCCAGGACCTCAGACTTGGTCTCCCTATAGCTAAAATTCAACTCTTCTCCCCAAGTATGTTTCATAAAATAGTGGTCTCTTAACTTTCCTTCACTGCTGAAAATGCTGACGCATTGCTTATACACTCAAGAAGGTTGGGTGGGGGAAGAGACTGAAGAGAAAGGATATTAGCTGGTACCCTTCACTGAACAATAGCCTTTTTTAACTCCTCACCTTCTTATAGGTGCAGACGTATCACACAATTCTGATTGGTTGATCATGTCCATTTCCCCAGTGATTTTGGAAACAATAATATATACTAACATTGCTACAACATAATTTACAAGGTTTATGTATAGATGTAAATCTTTGTTGAATGAACTACAAGATACCATAACATACAATGCTATAATACAAAAAACTATTAATGGGATGGTTGAGAATTATTGTAACAACTAGAATAGCTTCATTACCTGTACCTAGCATTTTACAGAATTATACAACATCACACTGAGACCCTTAGACTGTGCATGTGTAGCACAACAAATTTCTAGTTGTGCCCAGTAAACCCCCAAGATACGTGCCTCGCTCGGGTAACGCGACTACCGCTCCTGTCAGGGGCAGCTGCCTGACTCTTGCCTGCCGCCCCTGATGGGAGCAGTTTTCCAGTCCCAGGAGCAGCAGGGAGCTGGAAACCAGGCAGCAGCCTGGCTCCCAGCTCCCCTTCATTCCTAAGACCCAGGAAACTGACCAGGGCTGCTGCCTTGTTATTTTCCAGGCTCTGCAAGCAGAGGGGAGCCAAAAGCCAGGCTGCTGCTTGGTTCCCACCTCCCCGCCACTCTGGGAACCAAGAAACTGACCAGCGCTGGCAGGGTCCTGCAAGCCCAAGAGAGCCAGGAACTAGGCTGCAGCCTGGTTCCCATCTCCCCACAACTTCACAAAAACACAAGGGTTTACTGTAGTAGGGACCATAAATGAACTTCCCAACTTTAAAACATATATAACACTACAATAGTTTGAAACACTGAACTTATTTGGTTATTTAAAAGTGTGTCTGAACACTGCAATAGTAGTGAATAGGAGTCACACAAGCATTAGAGTGAAAACTGATCCATGTAACAACTTCTGAACAGTAATAGTTTTACTGCAATATTACTCCCAAAATCATAATAAATAATGCTGGAACTACTCACATTGCAAAACTAGTTAGAAGCAGTTAATCTGTATGAGGAGTTAGGCTTTCAAGGAAAACTTTCCTGTTAAAATCCTGTAAACTAAATTCTATTTCTTCATATTTGTTCTTGGTGAGTAACCACAGTAATTGAAACCATAACCATGGCAATGCTCAGGTTTGGAAGTATCGTTTTAGTCTTCACCCTCCATTTTCAAATAGAGTCTGACAGCAGAGTAAGCTTAAAGATTAAGAAGCCAAGCTTATTTTGTTGAACGCAGCTAACAGAAGGCTTGACTGTATTCAACATTCAAGACACTACTCAACACTGGAAAAGTCTTGGTGCCACTCTAGTCCACTACTGCAGCTAAAAATGTTTAAAGACTACCATCTAGTGGAGCTAAAGAAGCACAACTTTGTAATGCACCTATGGGAAAAAAATCCACCTTATTCTATTTGAAATTATTAGGTACAGGCATTCCATTCTTTCTAATTACGCCACATTCTGATGGCCTATTTATATGAATTCACTTTCTAGTCAATCAAATACAGCCCAGTTCAGCACCACAGCAGCAGAATCAGAAAAGTATGAGATATAATCTAACTGTACTTCTGAATACACTATTTAAAAATACTCCCAATTCAGGTTTTTTTCAATAATACTAGTTTTTATTGACTCGCTGTTGATCAGATCCATGTCAGACTTGAAGTATGGGTTCTAATTTGCTCGCCTGTACTCTAATGACTGATTCTGAGTGGTAGAGCCTAATGAAGAATATTTTCTCATTTGTCATTAATCACAAGAATAAGCTTCTCTGTTAAAAATCCATCAAACACACTCAATTTTGGGTATGAAAGATTTTATTTGCTAATGTAAAATCTACACACTTGAAAATGTGATTATCACAATAGAATAAAAAAAGGAAAACGAAAAAAAAATATCGCAGATGTGCACTAAGCAGCCATGAGCCTTATAATGTACAATACTAACACTTTCACAGGCCAGGTTTCTCAGCCATCTTGTACTACAGGGAAATGAGATTGACTGTCACAAGTTATTCCTTCTTGACAGGTATTCACATTCACATGTGATATGAAAGACTGCAGACATATTAGGGTTTATATACCCCCCAAAAAGACAATCCACTACTTACCATTCTTCCCTTATTTAAAATGGTGTAGGGAATAGTTTAATCACTAGCAGAGATCAGACAAAATTGCTACAGAATGCATAACCAAGACCCAGCAAAACCTGATTTCAGTCATGCTTTCTGGGAACATGCTGAATAATGGTTTACTCTGCCTAAACCCCTTTTCAACAACAAACTGAAGAATTCCTGGAGCTACAGGAACACATTGCTTACAGTCAATCAGCAACTGGTCATTTTTCTAATGGTTTAAGGATCAGAACAGTAAATTGTTACAGGTTGGGTCTTAGAACATAGATGAAGTGTTTAATAATTCTGGGTTATAACAATTCTTAGTTTTCATATTCTTTCTCCTTCAAATGAAAGAACTCCGCGAACAGGAATTCAGCCTTGATACCATTTTTCAAAGCTGAACTGTTTTGAACATTTTAAAAAGTAATTTTCCACTACTTTCCCATTTTCTATATGGGAAAAAAACATATTACAGGGAAGCAGAGTACACACTGTAAAAGCACAAGACTAATTACATCTTTTGGAAAAAAAATACTAGAACTTTTTAAAAGTCTACTGCATGTTACTGAGTTTAGTGAAGTAAAAGTACTACATGACTGCTTTTTAAAGACTGACAAAATAATTTCTTAGGTGATGAGCTTTCATGGGACAGACCCACTTCTTCAGATCTACAGCCTTATACGGGTCTGTCCCATGAAAGCTCATCACCTAATAAATTATTTTGTCAGTCTTTAAAGTGCTACATGACTGCTTTTTTGTTTTGGTAGATTACAGACTAAGATGGCTCTCTCTCTGGTACTATTACTGAGCTAAATTAAACTATAGAGATAACTTAGAAGAACTGTGTAAAAGTTGCGCTGTCTAGCCATGCAATACAGTAATTTCAATTCATTGCTACTGAAATGTCCAATACTAATACACTGAACATCAAAAAAATTAAAGATCAGATTAAAGTTGTTTTTAATAACTGTAATAATAAGTTTCCTTCCAACCTGCAAAGTAGTTGAACGCTCAGAAAGAGCTAGCTCGTCCACTTCCAGAATGAACTCTTCCGCTGCAGAATACAAATTCTGTTGCACTTCATTTCTCTTGAGAACCAACACACCACTTTCATTCTATGTAAAAGGAACAGCAGTCAGAAATATCTAAATCCCTTGCAAGCACAAAAATTACATCAAGGTATTTTCTGATTTCACATGTAGTAAAATTGCTTCTTATATAAATAGTATTAGTTTAACCAGTTCCGTTACAAAGCATCACATCTAAATAGAAATGAATGACATGAAATTACAGGCTTTTGACACTATTCCAGGGGATCAGCATTCCTTTTACCTCCACTGCTAGAAATGCCATATCCATTAAAACTAAGCATGCCTACAATACAAGTTAGTAACATAGAATCATAGAACAATAGAGCTGGAAGAGAACTAAAAAAGCCATTGAGTCCAGCCCCCTGCTCTAAGCAGGACCAAACACATCAGATCGGCCCCACCAGGGCTTTGTCGAGGCGAGACAAACACCTCCAGGGACGGAAACTCCACTACTTCCCTGGGTAGATCATTCCAATGCTTCACCACCCTCCTAGTGAAAAAGTTTTTCCTAATGTTCAACCTGGACCTTTCCAGCCACAACTTGAGACCACTGTTCCATGTTCTGCCTTCCGTGACCACCGAACAGCCTCTCTCCAGCCTCTTTGCAGCCTCCCTTCAGGAAGCTGAAGGCTGTTGTCAAGTCCCCCCTCAGTCTTCTCTTCTGCAGACTAAACAGTCCCAATTCCCTCAACCTTTCTTCAAAAGTCATATGCTCCAACCCCCTAATTATTTTGGTCGCCCTCCGCTGGCCCCTTTCCAGTGTATTCACATCCTTCCTATAAATGGGGCCCCAGAACTGGACACAGTACTCCAGATGCGGCCTCACCAAAGTCAAATAAAGTGGAATAATCACTTCTCTGGATCTACTGGCAACACTTCTCTTGATACAAACAAAATGGTCAGTTTCCATATGACTGAGCTCATGCCTGTTGGATTTCGGCTGCTATTGCAAACTGTACAAGCTGTCTTTGGGATTATTTGTATTATAGCAGTACTTGAGAGATCCCTGTCAGGGATCAGGGGTTCCACTGGACAATACATAGTATACACATTCACTATATCAGTCCTTGCTCCAAAAAATTTACAACATACGAATATCTAGAAACATTCCATGGCTGAGGAATGTACAATATTGCAATTCCACCATTTTAGCTCAGCTTTCTCTGACCCACCTTTCTAATATACTGACGGGGAGGGGGTGGGAAATGGCTATTAGCCTTTGTTCTTCAAGATGCGTTGCTCACGTCCGTTCCTTGTTAGGTATGCACATGCTGCATACACCCACCGCCAGAGATCTCCCTCCAAGTACTTTCCATCATGCCAGCTCTAGTGCCTTGCTGCCCAAGTTCCAGCTTGTGCTGAGTTGGTCAATTTTCCACCCACAGTGGCTCTTTGCAGAGCCGCTGCCAGGGGAAATGCCAGTCCCACAGAAGCCCAGTCACACCAGGAGACAGCTGAAATGCTGCTTCCCAGAAGAATGGGCTGGCAGGGAGCCCACCTTGCATTCCTGCTGTGGCAAGGGTAAAGGGGAGGACAGAAGCCTGTTGGAGTTTACATGCATGCCTAACGTGCGGAACTTGTTTACACCAGCTTAAATCCCATGTCCTGGCTCCAACAGGCCAGCAGAAAAGGGAGCCTGATGGATGTAATTCTTCCATGGCTTGCATTATACAGATCAAACTAGATCAGAGGTCAGCAACCAAGCCAAGAGCAGCAAGCAAACTGATTTTCATCAGGACATGAGGTTGGAGCTCAGCCCTGTCTCTCCTCCACAATGCAGATGGAAGCTTACCCAAATTCATCCTGCCTGTGGATTTACAAAAGACCAGCTAATGCCACCAACCACCACTTAAACAGTAAAGCTGTGCATCTTACTTATTAATGAAGTTGTTGTAAGTAGGAAAATTTCAACACTCCACCTTGGACAGGTTGCTGACCCCTAGACTAGATGATCATAATGGTCTCTTCCAGCCTTAAAGATCTTTGAACAAGCTTTAACCCCTAGAGGGCACTGCTGTCCCTAGGTATTATAAGTATCCATGAGAGACAACTGAATATGAAATTTTATAGGCGTGTTGTTTTGCCTCTCAAAAACAAATGACTCATTCTTACAAAACACTTGTACAACTGCAAAGTTCCAAGTATATTTATGTGTAAAGACAACCCTCCCTGAAGAATTCTAGCAAAACAATTCTAGACAATTCTAGCAAAACAAAATAATTCCTCAAACATCAAAAATGCAAAAGCAAAAGCAGCAACTAAACTGCAAACAAAAGCAGGTTAAGAAAAGCATCAAGAAGGCACTCTGGAAATAGCTCTGACCCATGTAAGAACACAGGAGCTGCCACTATAGATTAGGCCATGGTCCGTCTTGCTCAGCAGTCTGCCTCCAACAATGGCCAAAACGAGAGCTTCAGAGAGAGCATACAGAATAAGACAATCACGGATGATCTACCCCTGCATTCCACTCCTGGCTTCTGACAGTCAGAATCTGAAGGGTGCCCTGAGCACTGAGCGGCATCCCTAACCATTCTGGATCACAACCTTTGATGGACCTTTCCCCCACAAACGCATCCAGCTCCTTTTTGAATCCTTTACGCTTGTTGGCTTTTGCAACATGCCCTGGCAACAAGTTCTATGGATTACGCATGCATTGTGGGGGGGGAAGTACTCATTCTTTGTACTAAATTGTTGCCTATTAATTTATTTCAGTAACCTGTGGTTTTTACGTTGTGGGAAAGGGCAACTAACACTTTTTCTATTCACATTTTTTACACCACTCATGATTTTATAGACAACTATGTTACCATCCCTTACCCGTCTCATTTCTAAACTGAGCAGAAACTGATATTTCCAGCGTCTCCTCAGACTAAAGCCTTCCATACCCTTGGTAATAACTTCAGTCTTTTTCTGAACTTGTTTCAGTACCACTGTATCTCTTTTGAGTGGGGGAAGAAAAAGACCAGAACAATAGCCAAAGTGTGGGTGTACCATGGATTTACATAGTGACATTATTTTCAGTGTTATTGTCTAGCCATTTGAGTACAAGTTTTCAGAGAGCTATTCTACTTTTTAAGTGGTAATAATGAAGAAACCCATCACAAGGATAATATTCTATCAGAGGTAATGGGTTCCATGACTTTGAGACCACTGTGACATCTTCAACTGCAGCCCAGTGCCAGAGCTCGCAGCCACCAAGGATTGCGGAAGTGGGGGTGGCTTAGCCCAGAGCTATCAAGCTCCACTGGGAAGACACGGGAGCTCTGAGATGCTACAGGAACCCCACAGCTGTCAGTCCCCCATCCCTGGCATTCAGCTACCCTCCCCTGCTAATTTTAGTAAAAGTTATAAACAGGTCACAGGCTTTTGTGAATGTATTGTCTGGAACCGGTCCGTGACTTTTACTAAAACCATTGTGACAAAAATCTTAACTTTAACTATCATTGCTTATGTACAGCTGGTATTAGTTTTTGATTATACGCATTACTTTGGACTTATCTATGTTGAAATTCATCTCCTCACAGCATCTATTGGACTTAAACCAACTTGAATAATTTTGTATCATTTATGAACTTTGTCACTTCACTGTCCACCTCAATTTCCAAATCATTAATTAATACGTTGAACTGCCCAGGTCCCAGTACCTGTCCTCTGGGGATCCTGCTGTTCAGCTCTCTCCAAAGTGAAAATTAATTATTGTTCTTATCCCTTCTAAATTACTGATCCATGAGGGATCGTTCCTTTTTTATCTCATAGCTACTTCGTTTCCACAAGAGCCTTTGGTTGTTAAAGGCTCTGCTCTGGAGCCAGTTTCTAAAAGGGGCTCCAAAGCAAATAAGACACAAGGTCAAGAAATTGCCAGACTGCATCCAGAAAAGTGTCACATTATTTCATATTAGGTTTGCTTTACTTTGCACTTACTATATGGACTCAAAAGCCACCCACTGAAGTCTGTACATACAAAAATTGAAAGAATCCAGTTGAACCAGTGAAGTAAATGGAGAGATAAAGATGCTGAAAATTAAGATCACATTCACCCCACAACTATATCCCCCATTAAAACCAATATTCTACTGGGTTTACCTGGTCATGTGTTATTTACCTGCCAAAACAGAAATTATCCTTGCCTCAAAGATCTTCCAAACTAATTATGGATGTGACAAGATAAACTATAAACATAGCAGGAATGGCAGACAAAGAAAAATCAAGAAAATATTAATAATGTTGCTATCACTACTGCACAGCATGAAGGGGAGAAAAAAAATTGTTTTCAATGAGTTAAATAGACAGAATGAGCAAGTAGACTTAATCAGCACATTTTCTCTCCATTACCTATCTCAGCTCACAGGATTTTTATGTGTGTAATTTCAAACTGCATGTGAAACTACAAGAGAATTTTGCAAACAAACAAAATTGCAACTACTTCACAAATTTTGAGAGCTGCTCAACTGTACACAGCTTAAAAGTCAGCATTTAGATTAACATTATTGATAGATATTTTTAATGACAACTAGATGTATATTAGTCAACCTTTGAGGTGCACGTCATTTATTTGCATCAGTCCAGGTATTTATTAACCCACACTCTATGAAATGTGTTATTCCACTTACATGCAAATTTTAAATTTAAGTAACTCATTAGAAAAGGCCTTATTACCACTATGCCCTTTGAAAACAGGAGTTTTTCTTAAAAACAAGAACTTGGTTTTGGTATTGAGTCACAACACTGCATTATTTCTCCCCTGCTCCACTTCCCACAGACTTCAGCAAATTCCAGTGAAGCTGAAAAATGTTCTGCCTCTAGCTGCTGCCACTTCACTTGGGAAATTGGTGTCCAACTGAATTCTTCAGACTGCGCTATGCCTGCACACATTTTGCCATTTGTAGGTCTTTTGCTCCTTTCAAACCTGCCTGACCCCTGGCAACACTACCTATTTGACATTCCCTCTTCAAGCAACTTGTAATGCTGCCTCAGTAATTCCTCTTCTCCTCCCAAAAATTTCTGGGAAGAAGGGGCCTCCAGAAACAAGACTTCCTTCCGGAAGGCCCCCCCAGGGGCCGCGCTTCTAAACGGCATTTTGGAGTCCAGAAGAAGGGTCTTCCGGACTCCAAATCACGTGACCGTATGCTAATGAGGCACGGAAGATTGCATCTGCACCTCATTAGCATATTTCAGGCTGTGTATTACCATGCCACTTTTGAAGAAAGTGGCCTGTGTAGAAACGGCCCATGTGTGCATGCACTTAGGAGGTGAAAAGGGTGCTGTGGGGACAATGGTTCATTTCCCTGCTACTCAGGGCAGCTTTGCAGGAGTACCTGAGGTAGATACAGCCTCCTGCTAGTGGAAGCGTAATCCCCTCATCCTTACCCCCAAAACACACACACACTCTTGCTGGTCTCCAGGACTCCACAAAACACTGATTTCACCCAATCCTCCCTTTGAGTTCTCCCAGTGGTGAGACCTTGCCCTTTACTTCAATCACCAGGCTGCCAAAGGCTATAGTGGGTGGTATGTTCTGTCCTATGCTAAGGCCACACCATGAATTTCTATATTGTTTTGTTTTCTCCCTACCACAGAGAGAGAAAGCATAGAGATCTCCTGTATTTAGCACACTGTCTCAAAGACCACTTATGGGATAATACAGCATGGGATACAAGTGACTGCATGGGACTGTTCCCCAATGGGAATCTGAATTTAATGTCTGTAAGGAAACTGCAGCCTTGCTAAAATCTGCATCAGAGGCCTTCGCCTGTGCAGGGAACATACCAATACCCTTACCTCCCATGTGCTGATGGCTCTGAAGGCCCCAAAAGCCTCATTTAAATCACAAGTATCAGAAGTTTAATCTTCTTCAAAATGAAGGAAACAACCCACAAATTTATCATTCCTGGAAAACACTGCAGTTACCCAAGACAAGGAAGATTCTTCCATTCTCTATTCATGATACCAGAGTTCATGTTATAAGACTAATGCACTCTATCAACAGCCTATAAACTATAGCTCTGAGGGGAAAAAAAAATTCAACCCACCACATTTTTGCACAGCTGAATCATCTCTTGAGCCAAGTTATATTCTGCCCAAATTTTCTCTAACTTTCCCAAGGAAGATGGAGCTACAAGACACCTTTCAGTGACTTCATTTACAGCTTTGAAGAGATCATCTCCAAAATGAATATTCATATTTGCACGCCTGGATGATGAGGAGAAAAAAAATTAAACAAGAACATGTAGCTGGAAAACACTTTTCCTCATAGCCTGAAGCAATATTACTTGATAGTGACATACATAATTGTTTTCAAAAACCTGCTGTAACAGTATAACCAATATGGTTTCTCTAGCCATTTTGAGAAGCCTATAGCTTGTCTGCAGCCAGACTAAAGAGCAGCAGCCATTAACTGTGAAGCTACAAGTCACATATTCACATTCCATCTACATTCCAGTACAACAGTAACAGAGAGTAAGCCGTGCTAGTCTATACACTAACAAAAAGCAGTCAAGTAGCACTTTAAAGACTAGCAAAATAGTTTATTAGGTGAGCTTTCGTGGGACAGACCCACTTCTTCAAGACCATAGCCAGACCAGAACATCAGGCTGTTAAGAAGACCACCAAATCCTAATGCCACCCACTGTGAAACAGGTCTCCAGATGGGTAAAGAAAACTTAGTTTACAGCATTTTGTCTGGAAGGCAATGACTTATCAATAGCTGAGGAGGAACCACCATTCTCTGATGATTGTCTTCACTTTTCTATTGTTTTCTGTATACTGTTTTCTGTATATTCTCTGTCTGGTTTGCAATTGCTCCTGTCTGCTGTATAATTAATTTTGTTCCGTGTAAATCAGTTAAGGTGGTGGGTCATGATTGGTGAGGTAATTCTGTTTCCGTAAGCTATTATTGGTTAGTAAAATTGTACTAAAATAATTGGTCAAAGTATAGCTAAGCAGGACTCAAGTTTCAATACTCAGAAACTGGGGTCCAAGGAGGAAGAGGAACAGAACATCAAGCAGAAAGGAAGAAGGAACACCTTAAGGAGGACTCACCCCCCAAGGCCGCGCAAGACCCTGAGGTGCAGCAACCAGCATCGAGAGAGTGATTTTGTCTGTCCCAACAGTGGAAGTCTGCCTGCCTGCCTTATCAGGATTGGTGAGCATGATACTGTGTGCTTACCATGTATTCTGCTTTCTTGGCAATTGTAAATAAATAGAGAATAAGAATATTACTGTGTAAGGCTTTTTTAGTGGCACAGATGCTGCATACCCGCAGGGAATTACACCCTGAGCCCTAAGAATTGGGTAAGGGTGGAAGTTTAAATTAACAGGGTCACGCCTTGAGCCCTACGGATTGGGTAAAGACGTGTATGTTCCTGAGTGTGGAAGGGATGAGAAATTTGTGTGGTTAACACTGCCACATTAATAAAAATTTCACATCCAACAACAGTAAGTCAGCAGAAATTTCACTTGTCCCTGCGGGTATTTTTACCTCCTATCATCTCAAGAGAGATAATGAAACAATATGACATCTGCCAGAAATTAATGCATGCTGCAGGGAATGACAGGTACACATGAATACACAATAGCACAAGATGCTTTACATTCATCCCTCACTATATGAGCACAATTGTTTCCCAACTTTCTGCTTGTAGGTGAAAACTTGTAAGAGGGACACTAAATTATCCTTATAATACACATAAAGTCTCTGATTGGTTCCTGGTGCTCCTAACTTGGCAAAGGAGTGCCAGCAGGTGGTGCTGCTTTTGAAACGTAAGTGAACCTTGGGGGTTAAAGGCTGGGCGCAGTTTGGGGCCATGAGTGAGAAGGAGGGTTACAACCTGGTGGCAGGCTGGGTACGTGGGGAGGTAGGGGGGCTAAGGCTGCTGCAGGTTGGGTGTTTGGGCAGGTGTGGGGTTGGGGGGCAGGCTGCAGCAGGTTAGGTCTGAGGAGCCAGTGGGGGGGTCAGGCTGTTGTGGTTTGGGGCCGTGGGGCCAGCAGGGAGTGTCAGGCTGCAGCGGGTTGGGTACGTGGGACTGGCGGGGGTGGGGGGTAAGACTAGGGGGAGTTGGAGCCGTGGGGAAGGAGAGGCAGGCTCATATTAGTGAAGGGAGTTCGCTCATCTAGTGAACAAAAGGTAAGTATATGTGTCCCTTGTCTGAGCGAGTACGTGTAAGTAAAGTACTCATTTAATGAGGGATGAGTGTACTTCTTGTCTCTCTAAAAAAACTCTCTCATTGCTCCCCCTTTATATTTGGTCTATTTCTTTTTCTTAGATTTATTTAGTCTCCACCAGTCACCCCTCTCTCTGAAAGCTCATCCATTTCTCTCTTACACACATGCTACAACAAATTCCTTCTCACCAGAACTGATGGTCACTTCAAGCCTAGACATCTGCCAACACAGCCTCTGTCTACAGTGCCCTGTACTGCTTCATTTTGTGTCACTCTGCAACTTACGCTGCTACAAAAAGGCAATTCAGAACAAAGCAGCACAGAGAGGGAAGCACCTGAAAGACTTATGCCGACACTTCAGTCAAAGGTGTGATTGCAGCATGTACAGCCATGCCTGAAAACTGGCTCTGACAGAGCTCACTTGCATGCTGCAATTATTCACTCTACAAGCCCACCCCATACAGAGGAAGGGGGCATGTAATTTCAGCAACTAGCTGAGAATCAGCAGTTCAAGTGTTTAACTCTGAAATATACTTTTTAGCCATTTGCATAGGATACTTCCTGTATCAGGACATGAAATAGAAATTTCAAGTTGTTTGCTATGGTGTTAAGGAAGACACACAAAAGATATAAATTAAATTCTTCTGATCTATCCAACCAATACTGGAAAACAGAAACTAGCCTACCACCGTGACACCTGGGCACAAAAGCTGCAGATTTCAGTCCAGGATTTTAGCAACAAGTCCAAAAGACTTCTCAAAGCTTTGCCATCTTAGTTTTATTAGAAGGAAAATAGCAGAATAAAATAATGACTACAAAAATTAAAAATGAATGAGGGAACAAATAGCATGTATTCATTTAACAAAAAAGTACACACACACAGAGAGAGAGAGAGAGAGAGAGAGAGGGAGATATATATATATAATTTGGTAGAACTGAAAAACTTGTACATACCTAACTTCTTTTAGTATCTCAGCCTGGGCAGCCAAACTTCTCATTTTAGTTCCTACATACATATGCAAGGTTTTCTCCAACTGTTTAAGGGTTTCTGCAGATGTTTCCTTTTCTTCCTGCATTATTGATTTTTGGGGGAAATGGAGGATACAAAACACAAAAAAGGATTAAATTATTCTTAGATTACTAAAACATTGAATATTTTTGGCTTTGTAACCAGAAATAAACAAACTTGTGCCAAGCACAGTCAAAATGGCTAAAGTATACTCATGCAACCGTGATGGATAAAAAAAATCATGATTTTAAAAAATTGTTTGTATTTAAATATTCCTAGTTTTTCAAGAGTAAAAGGAGAAGAAAGTAAATTGTTGAAATAGTGCTTTGTACTACTTTCTTTTCCCATTAATAGCATTTCGGATTTTTAACGAGATTTACCTCTTGCCAAGAAATGCTGCATGGAAAATACTCCTTGAAAAAAAACAAGTGCAGGACCCTATTAGTTGGAACACAACAAATGCAAACACCAGTTGATAAGCAAATATATTATACTATATTTGCAATCACACTACTCTTCTGATAGAGTGATTTTTCCTAAATCAAAATATGAAAAGTTCATACCAGGCTAACCTCCTGGATCAGGTTTGCAGTCAACTGGATTTGTGCTCATAAATCACTTAGGTGCTTTAACAAAAATCACACCCAAACTTCTAAAATCCATATTTTGGCACCTAATTTTAGCCTATTTTTGAAAACGTTGGTGCATGTGTACTTTAAAAGTTCACTACAAATTGTGAAAAAAAATTAAAAGCTAACGCTAGGAAATTTTGTTATGAAGGGTCAAAAGCTGTCTGCAAAAGTATAGTTTTCAATAAAAGCTACTTAGCCTCTGATGCTGCAGACACTTAGACTCATTAAACCTGACATTAACAGGAACATTTGGGAGTAAATTACAAACTGGCTTAACTATTAGCAAGAGCATATCCTTTAGTTCAATTTTTTTTCCTATAATATTTTGCAAAACTCAAATAAATTCTCTACTAGAAGTGCCATTTAGAATAAATAGCATATGAGCTGAACTCACAGTAATTTTAATCTAAAATTGCAACAGCAAGTGTTTTCAAATTAGTGTAAAACAAACTGGTATAAATCAAGAGGGGTTTTTAAAATCAATTATCTAAATTGCTCCACCTAGCATGCAGCCATGGAAAGGTAAACAAAAGGAATACCTGACTTTTAATAGTTATGTCAAAACTTTTTCATTTAAACATGGTTATGCATGATTAACAAAAAAAGCCACTCAATCCAGTTTAGGAAGGGAGAAGAAAAGCAAAAGAACTCACAAAAGTAAAGATTCCATCTCCTTTAAAAACAACAAGAAGTCCTGTGGCATCTTATAGACTAACAGATATTTTGGAGCCCAGCTTTCATGGGCAAAGACTTGCTTCCTCAGATGCATGAGTAAGGGGGTTTCAGAAGAGGATTTAAACCCCTCCACTCATGCCTCTGACAAAGCAGATCTTTGCCCAAGAAAACTTATGTTCTAAAATATCTGTTAGTCTATAATAAGCCACAGGACTTCTTGTTGTTTTTGAAGATACAGACTAACTTGGCTACCTCTCTGATACTTGTCACCTCCTTTAAAAGGCTCTTGCCTGAACACCTAGAGTACAGACAACTTGATTTGGGTGCCACCTTGATTGTTAAGAGGTATGTCTATGCTACAATTAGACACCCACAGCTAACTGAGGCTTGCAGGACTCAGGCTAAGGGTCTATTTAATTTTGGTATAGACGTTTGTCATGGGTCAAATATCTTTATCGCTATTAAACAGCCCCTTATTGTGAGCCAGAGCCATCTGGCCTGGGCCAACCATAAGTTTTTAACTGCGGCATAGACATACCCAAGGTTACTTCAGCTTACCTGGAGTTACAAAGATTTGACAGTATCTTCAGAGGACAGAAGTGCTGATATGACTTTTGCTTACTGATCAACCATGGAAAGATGGAGCAAGAAAAGCTGCCATCCTAATGCGGAGCAGTTCACAAGAGGATATGGCCCAGAAGCACAGCTGGTTCTGAACACTCTGCCCCCTCACATGCACTCCCTGTCCTTTGCTCTCCTATCTGTTTCAGTTTGACCTGCTGCCCAGCAGGAACTGGAACAGGGACAGGTACCTGCGTATAGGGTATGCCACCTAAAACCCAAACACCTGTATTCACAGTAGAAAACTGGCCTCCATGAACTTAAAACTCTGGAAGGATAGGAAGGAGACACTCACCCTCCCACCTCTACTGCCCAAGCTCCTGAAATCAGATCAAAGACAACCTGCTCTTTCAATAGTTCGAAAATACACTTCTCGTGCTCTGCAAACCTGAGCAAATACAAGACTTCATCTCGACAATTTGAGTCAAGCATTTTCCTCCACACTATATTCCACTTTTCTGTTCTCAAAACCAATCAGTACCTCTGGTACTAAGTACCGTGTTTCTCAGTTTGAATTAACATCTTTCACTGCGGAGATGTAAAATACCATTGTATTTTATTTGGCATCACAGCTACGGAAGCAATTTATTTCATCCAGTGCTGTGACTCAGCTAGCTGTTGGAGATTCAACATATTCTGATGTTTCCAAAGCCAACATGACCTCTCCTTGGCTAGGTTTACACTGGCCGCAGAAGATCAAACGCTTAGGTATGCAACTAGAGCCCTAAAATTGCGCAGCAGCCGTCGACGTTCCTGGTAAGTATAGACTTAGCCCTTCTCTCCTCTGTGTGGAAGACATTTCAGTCCCTATGCCAGAAGCAAGATTCAGTCTACTGTGAAGATAGATTTCCCTAGAAAGGAATCAGATGAGTCTATGAGCCAGATGAGTAAATAACCTGCTACTGCAAGTCATGAGGTTACTGATCAGAAGCAAACTCAATGGTGAAGACTGAAAGGACACCAGGAGAATCTCCCTCACTTTTTCACATACCTGCACTACTTGGTTCAGCTGCTCAACGGTCGATTCTAGTTCTTTGTATTTGTGGAGGAGACTTTCCTTCTCCTCCCTGAGACTCTTTTTCTCCTTTTTGAGCTTTTCATTCTCTTCAATCAGTTTCTGATGCTGTTTTATATTTGCCAAACTGATGTTTGTCCCCACATTAAAATCACAAGCCATCATTTTTTCCCTATTAAAAATGAATGAACAATTAGTAGACCCAAAATGTTCATTTCATAATGGTACAACTGTTCTTTAATCATGACTATCAAGAACACCTTAGTCATACAAATCAAACACAGATATCTATTTTATAAGCAACCATACATGATTAAATCACGTCAAATTTCTTTAGAAGTGCAACATTCCCATGCTGCTCTTCAAACAAATTTGTACACCACGCCACTTTATTTTAGTTTCACTTCCTTGGAACAAGCCTTCTTCCATATCCAAGTATACTCAGTAAAAGATTTTAAAATAAATTTCTCTTTCCCTCTCCCCACCTATCTCCCCACCCATTCTCCCCAAAAAACAGAGGAGTACATCACACTGCTGCACAGGGAAATCTGCTCTTTAACTCACATTTCCTGATTGTAAAATGTATCCGAGCATGTCACACTTAACAGTTACTTGTAAATCTCCACAAAAGTAGGCAAGAAATAATAACCCTGTATCTCGGAGTAGTGACTCAAAGCAGCTTATCAGAGAGGTCCTGTGCTATATTCCACCAAAGATCTCAGTTCTGTTCCCACCTTAGCCATGAACTTTCCTGGTGACTTTGGATACGGCACAATTACCTCTGTTCCCTATATTGGCATATGTACATAAAACCTTACTAAATAAGGTTGTAATATGCAGGAAATTATTAGACAGCTAAAGGAATAAGCAAAAGTACAAAACTAAGATCTCCTTGCTGCCAGGAGGTACATATTTTCCTAGGTCAATCTGGACATTTTGAAAGACAATGCTGCTTGCTGCAGAAAGGAGGAAAGGAAGAAACAAAAAGTCTGAGGTTTTCTAAAATTGAGAGAAGAAACCTTGTTATTTCAAAGCAATTTAGAGATGATGCTTTTTAGTATTAAGCCAATTAAGCAGCATTCCAAATTATGGCCCCAACAAACATTAATGTGAATTGAATATCCTGGTGACCCTGAATGCAATTTTTCAACACACAAAATGGGGGGAAGTCAGGACCATTAAAGACTTTAGTGATGGGCTCCCTCTATACTTTTAAATAGACGGAGGAGACCAGGAAAATATGAATAGCCCATGAAGTTCAAATGTGAGTGAGTGTGTGAAAGAGATTTTAAAAAGACGTTAACGTATTCTGCCGCCTAATATTTTTAGTTGCTGAGCAGCAGCTTTCCCACCTACATTTCCCTTCATCAGCAGACTGTAGCCATGGAAACTCCAGTTACCACTAGTGTCTTTATAAAGATTTGTAACTACCAACACCACCTCTTGTCACTGTAAGCAAAAGAGGTACAGAGTCAGACAGACACACACTTTCAGTTGTAACTCTTGGCTTGCTTTAACAAGAGCACAGCACTTGTACTCCGTTCCCCAACGGGCAACCAAGGCTGAAAGATTTATTTTTGTACACTGCATTTTTGCACAATTTTTTTTTTTTTTACCATTAAGATAAATTAACATGGACTGACAATCAGATAAGCTCCAGCACAAATAACCAATATGCTCTATCTACACAAGATTAAAATAACCTGTGTGAATACATACTTAGATAATGCCTATCTGTGCTCTCTTTTGCAAAATCACAGCAGGGACCATGTCTTGTCACCTCAGTTCTCAACTACCTTCCCAAATCATATTCTCCCTTACCTTGGAACAATTGTTCCAACTTTCATCAATGTTTCTAGACTCTTGCACACCTCTTATCAGCCATTGACCCAAGCTCTTCCAAGAGCAGGAGGAAAACATTCTCCAGAGAGTTATCATCTCGAGAATAGGTTGCATTGTCACAGCATGACCCTCTTTTTCTCTGCTACACAAGTGTGAAGATGAATAAAATAGTAAGGACAAGAGAAATAAAACTAAAGAGAAAAAAAGTTCATATGAAACAAGTCACAGAGCAGAAACTATCTTTAATAAGAAAAACAAGCTTCAGCTGGGAAAAAAATAATAATTAAGAGCAGTATGAAAATACTTCAGAAGTGTCCAATGATTTTGGATGACCAGCCTGAAAGCCCTTAAAGGGGCTGGAGTTTCCTGAGCTGTGAGCTAAACACCTTCTTATGAAAGGTAGAGTCTGTCTTTTTTAAAGATGTATAAAAGACAAGAAAAAGAAAATGAATCCATGACAGAGGAGCAAATGGAGATAAAAGAACAATTCACCATACCTCCTATATTTGGTTCTACTGGAAGCTAAAAAATTCAGTCTCCCATACTGATTTGTTACAGACATCTCATAGGAACTGTGTAGTCTTTTGGCATGATTTTCGAACCAGGCTTCCTTTTTTGCAGAGCTGGTTTTATACCCACCCCACAGGCCATTCATAATTTTCCTTGGCAATTCATGCCAGCAGTGACAGATAGTGTGAGAAAGATACCATAAACTCAGCTCAGTTTCAAAAAAGTCAATCCTTCGAGTGCAAACTCCAATTCATTATAACTCATGTTGCCAGAAAGTCCAAGAAATAAGTATAGTACTTCCAAAGCTAATATTTTTGCACTAACTATAGTTTGTTGTATTATGGCAGGAACATCTTTTGCTTTGTACTATATGCAGAACAAATGGCTTTTTGGGGCTAAGCACAAACAAGGCACTTAAATGGCTTAATATCTACAGCCTTTGTTTTGTGCAACAAAAAAAGTTATCCCATAACAAGCCATTGCAAATACAATTCATACAAAAAACCCACAAAATATTTTCTTTAGTTAAGGGTGCTTTTGTAGGTTGGAAAATCTACTTATCAAGGGCTGAAATTTATTGTCTTCATTTGCTCACTTTTTCATTTTCTCATCTTGCTTTCCTACATACACACTGCTCATTACTGAGTCTACATCAAAACACTGACGCACTCACTATCAAACCTCTATGCTTTCTTACTTCGCAAAAGGCATATGATTCCCAGGATGATTATCATTCTTCACGTTGGTATCTAGCTGGTCACCAAAACGCCCTTTCAATCTGTTGCATACTGAAGGGTTGGGTCTGTTCTCCCACGCTGGAACTGAAATTTTTGTATTCCAGGGTTGGTATTGCGCGACATCTATTTTTTTCTCATTGCTGTTGTTAGCACTGATAGGAGATTTGCATTTTTCAGCAAACCCCTTCTTAGCTACTTCTTCCCCAATATCTATTTTTCCATACACTGCCTGGGCAACGATGGTACCATCCTGGTATGCGGCTTTGTGTCGCATTTTTATGTCTTTTTCAAAAATTAAGCTGCATAAGAACTTTTTCCCCTGTAAAATAAATGTACAGAAGTTACAAAACTGCTTGTAGTGAACAGTTTCTCTTTGCTTAACTCAGCTAATTTTCCATCAGCGAGCAGACCTGTTTTAGATGTCAGTGGAACCTACAAGAGTTTCAACGGAAGTTAGGCACCAAATTACAAGAGGCCGCCTTCAAAAAGCGAAGCCAAGCATCTAACAGCATTATAAGAATTTTAACTTTCCAAAATACAAGGAAAATATCTTTTTATAAAGAACATGATTTATCTTCTCAAACCGCCCCCGCCCTCATTTTAGCTGTCAACATTTTATTCACATTGGTCATAACTACTTAAATGAAATGGCTAAAGCTTAACCACAGCACTAAATCTCTCTCATTTAAGTAAGCCTTCACTTCTCCAGAGCGAATCACATAATTGTGTGTGATCCCCTACGTATCTACTACTTGGAATGCAATGCACATGTAATTTCATTGTTACGTATAAAAATCTACATTCTGAATGTAAACCCTGAAATATCAAAACTGAAAAAAAAACAATCAAGCATTCAAAAGTTAGGAAATGCCAAAACTGCAGTCTCTAGTTTGACTGCTAGTGTCGGACACCAGCAGATTTGAAGGCTGAGAGGAACAGGATGTGGTGCAGCTCCTGAATAAAGGGGCTGAAAGGGTAGGTTTTTCCCCCACACCACACTTGCCTGCAGGTTCTGCCCCTGCAGCTCCCATTCATCAGAAATCGCAGACAATGGGAGCCATGAGCGGGGGGCAACACCTGCAGGCAAGTGCATGGCAGTGTGGGCTGCCCTCAGCTACCTGATTCTCCTCAACCAAAAGGGAGCTGCCCCAGGCAAACACCCTACACCTGAACCCACTGCTCCCAGCCATGAGCCCCCTCCCACATCTTAACTGCCTCCCAGACCCAGCACCAACTCCAACCTCTTGTCCATGCTCCAGGCCCTCGTCCCCAGTCTGGATCCCCTTCTGCACCCCTATCACTTCATCCCCAGTGCCATCCCAGCGGCTGCATCCCCAGTCAGAGCCCTCACCCCCGCCAAGACACCCTTCCTCCATTAACCTACAGCCCCTTCACACACCCTAAGCCCCTCATTTTTGGCCCCACCCCAGAGCCATGGGGTCCCACAAAACCTAATCATGCTGGGATCCCAATAATTAATCCAGCTCTGGGAAGAAGCAGCAGGCAGCTAGCAGGCAGCACAAAGCTCCAGGAAAACGGGCTCTCTCCCCCACTCACACCTGCCAGCAGGTGGCAAAGAGATCCATGGGAAGGACCCAAAGCTGCAGCAGCAAGCTCCTGAGCCAGGAGAGAGGCTCACAAAAGCCTTGCAAACCCCATCTTGCTCCCTTCTCCAGTTCCTACCTGCCCACTACCACTCTCCCCTCTAGGTCCCTGCTGCATGGCCCTTTAGAGCTGCTGCACAGCTACTTATAGCCCACCACACATCTTAGAAGGAACCAGAACTGCATTAGGGCTGAGGGAGCCACCACTGGCTTGCCAGCCTTGCCATGAAGAACACTGTCATAGGCAGTTATCACCTCCAACTATAAGATCAACAGCTCTCTTGAATGCACATGTGCCAAAGAGGGTACGAGTTCACACTCACTGATGGCAAGAGTGCTTGCTCCAGCCATCAACTACTGAATTTTAATTTTTGTGGCACTCATCATGATACATGAGCAACTCACAAACATCAGTTGATTCATCAGCAAGACCCTGTTGATTTAGGGCAGCGTAATTCAGTGTTTAATTTTTTTGAAGCCACAGAACACCAAGCAATAATACTTGTTATGCAGAATACCTACGAAAATTTTCTTAAAAAAAAAAACAAAAAACCACCAAATAGCAACATATACAGCAAAAACAACATGAAGCAACTTAATCAGGTCTGGTAGCTATGAAAAAGTAACATTTTATCTGGTTTTAACAGAAAATATATACCAATCAGTGCATGATATCAACCAAGTGTCAGATGCTCATGGCACACAAGCAAGTTGTTCGTGAAACACCAGTGTTCCACAAAACATAGTTTAAGAAACACTGGTATAATTTCCCATTAAATACAGACACTGGAAGACTACCATGTAACTTGGTCCAGGTCAGTGAGAGTTTATGACAGAGTCAGGAACAGTACTTAGAGCTCCCAAGACTATCCTCCATCTACTACTGGCTGTCTAAAAAAACATTTCTGCTGATCATTTTGGCTTTTAAAATTGATTAATACTGAAACATCTGGCTATTTTATAAATCTGCCCCGAGTCTCAGCTTAATGGGTAAAGACATTCCCATCATTCGTCTTCTATGGACTCGTAAAGGTAAAAATGTGCAGATAGTTTGGTTTATTTGTTACATAGTTTAACATCCATGCACTTAAAAGTCTATAACTTACCTGGTCAAATTGATTTAAATCTTGATCAGGAGGAATCTGTAGTCCCCAGAGTCTATACTTTTTGGCAATGCTGGGAAACTGCAAATTCTTGGGAATCTCAACTATTTCTGATCGGTTTAATACCTCTGAATTTCCATAATCAATGTATAATACCTGACACTGTGGCAATAATACAAAACATAAATAAGCACAGCAGCTGCAAGTCTACTACAGTACTATGTATTACTATTTACACTACAGGTTGAACCTCTCGTCTAGTATCCTGGAGACTTGACTGATGCCAGACAAAAGAATTTGCTGGACGATGGGAGGTCAATATTTTCTAGCACATTACTATAACTCCACTGCTTGATGGGCTCTTAGAAAATATTTAGGGGTAATTTGCAGCTAGACAACAGATCAGAATATTGAGAGCCAGCACTGATGGCTGGAAACAAATTTTATAGGACCATAGGAAATGCAGTCACACCATGATAAGTGGTCATCTAACTAAGTAAAATCACGTGGGATTACAGTGTTTGCTGGACGAGAGTGTTCTGGATTAGAGAGGTTCAACCTCTACTTAAGCAGACTATATATTACTTGAGATCCTAGTGTGCAAGTCCAAAGGGAGTTCTACAAAATGGGTCTACAGCCGACCAAAGTCAATATACAGAAAAGATAAGCCCTTAGAAGCAAACTAGGTAAGAAAAGTCAAAGTCCAAACTACAGCATAAAAACTGAAATTCAAAAATAAAGTCTTAATTCACACACATATAATCTGTTGTCCTAAATTACTATGCCATTTTTATGGTTGGCATAATAATGTCCTCAACATGAAAGCTTTCCTGTTTAAAAATCCTTAACATTCATTATCCTCATCTTCTTCAGTGTAAATCTATTATCTTTATATAATAATCATTGTTCATAGAGTACCCTTTATCTTAAAATGAGAATAATCTGCAGAATGATAGCTGGACATAAGCAACTGCCACCTCTTCTCAAGTACAAAACAATCTATTTCATTAAAATTGAACAGTGCCCAAATACTTTGACAAATAACTATTAAGTATCCTACAATTTCAATATCTGTAGAAAAATTGTATCATATATGAAAAAAGAAACAGTGAAATGGAGATACAAAAGGAAGTAAGTGTGCCTGAATGTACAAGTATTTTCAAAGGAAACCTTAAGCAGTTTTGTTCTAGTACCTTGCATAAAAAGCTAAATATTCAAACACTATATATAGATTTTTAAAAATTCAGAACAGTCTTTAGAAATATCCATTCAGCCCGTTTGAGTTTCACAGTGCAGGCTACTGTTTTTGTCCCATTTCCCAGCTAGAGACATATCTGATAATTAAAATTAGGTATGAAAAGTAGGACATTTCGAAAATTCAGCAAGTGCTATGGTGTTTTTACAATTTGCTTATGTTTAGAGAATGACCTAATACTAGACCTGAAAGAGAACTTGGTAAGTCATTAAGTCCCGTCTCTCACACTCATGGCAGGACCAAGCACCATCTAGCTCATGCCTGACAGGTGTTCGTTTAACTTACTCTTAAATATTGTCAATGATGGAGATTCCACACCTCCCTGGACAACTTATTCCAGTGATTAGCTGCCCTGATAGTTAAGAAGATTTTCCTAATGTCCAGTTTAAACTTCCCTTGGTGCAATTTAAGCTCCCTGCTCCCTTTTTTGTTATTTTGGTCCTATCATCAGAGGTAAAGGAGAATAATTTTTAACTCCCTCCTCCCTGTAGCACCCTTTTAGGTACTTGAAAGCTGTAATGTCCCCTCTAAGTCTTCTCTTTTCCAAACTAAACAAGCTCAGTTCTCTGTCTTTCACAGGTTATGTTCTCTAGACCTTTAATCGTTTTTGTTGCTCTTCTCTGGACCTTCTCCAATTTGACCACATCTTTCTTGAAAGGTGGTCCCTAGGACTAGACACAATACTGCAGCTGAGCGCTAATCATTACAGAACAGAGAAAAATTACTTCATGTGTTTTGTTACAGCACTCCTCTTAATGCGTCCGAGAACGATGCTTGGTTTTTTTGCAAGTGTCACACTGCTGACACATATTTAGCTTGTGGTCCACTATGACTCCTAGGTCTTCCTGCACTACTCTTTCCTAAACAGTTGCTTCCCATTCTGTATGTGTGAAACTGATTGTTCATTCGCGAGTACTTTGCATGTGTTCTTACTGAACTTTGTCCCATTTATATCAGACCATTTCTCCAGTTTGTCCAGGTCATTTTGAATTAACACCCTATCCTCCAAAGCACTTGCAAGCCAGCTCGGTATTAGCTGCAAACTTTATAAGGTGTTCCCTCTCTGCCGCTATCTAAATCATTGAAGACATTGAACAGAACCCACCCCAAAACTGATCCCTGTGGAACCTCACTTGTTATGCCCTTCCAACAGGACTATGTATTCAATAGTTCTTGTAAATGAATTCTAAACGGTAAACAGTTTTTCATTTAAAAAACAGCATTCAGATTTACTTTCTTCTAAATAGTTAAAACATTGGCTAGCTAGCTATTTGAAGTTTTAGGAAATATGTACATATATTTGTATAGGTATTGTATTTCATTTCTAGGGCTTTTTTTTTTTTTTTTTAATAAAGGGGATAAATTAAGAGAAAAACCCAAATTTAAATCCTCACTATAAATAAAATTTTTATTTTTAAGAGCACAACGGTTTTTCACTGACAGTTTTTCCAGATTTAAATTTGGCCATGAAATAACAAAATTTGTGAAATCAGACCTCTTCTAAGGCCAGAGATGAAATTAAAGGAAGCTCCCAAATCATTATGGCATGAAACAATGTAGTAATCACCATTTCAAGTGAAAGTAATAAACCTCTTGTGTTTGTTTGCTCAACTTTCCAAATGACCCTAGCCTGGAAACTTAAAAGGAAAAAAGGCACCTGAAACTCATCAGTATCAGCTCTAAATATTACTTCAGTAATTATCAGCCAAACCCAATTCCCATTGTCTCTTCTCAGAAGTACTGAAATTGAACTCTAGGGGGAGGGAATGTTACTTCAAAAGTATACATAAACTGAGTGAATCTTCCCATCAATGTAAAGCTTCCAAAAGAATGCATCACTTTAATGCATGAACCAGGCAAGTAATCCTAGATGTACATGTTTTGTAGGCCACCATAAGCATCAGAACTATATTGTTTTTGTCTCCATAGATTTGCTTTTAAAAGTGATTTAGCTATAAAGAACAATTATATCCTAAAGTGTATATCCTGCCTTTTCATCACTGATCACTTGCTGAACTTTGCATCTATACCAGCATTTATCTTCAGAAAAACAGCCACCGTAGATCTGTAGACGAAAAGAGAAAACAAAAGTATTGAAGCATATAAGTGCACCTCAAAATTATACACCAGATTCCAGTACAACCATTATTTTTCAAAAGTTTGTACTCTGGATATTTACCCAATATTGAAGCAGAAAGGGAGTTTACCTAACCCAGCTTCCTGTCTCCTACACAAGAACACACTAGATGTTTCAAAAATATATAATCCTCAATACAGTTAGTTATACAATAAATACTTTGAAGCAATGTTTTATCATGCAGCAAGACATGTTATTTACATTTTGAACCTCTCTAGTCCAGCCCCCTCAGGACCTGACCAATGTTGAATGAGAAAACTCACCAGACCATGGGAGGTCAATATTGTCTAGCAGCATTTCCAACACTTCCACTGCTTACTGGACTCTTAGATGGCATTTGGGGTAAATTACAGCTAAATAACAACACAGAACACACAGAGAGAGAACTGGTGGCTGGAAACGAACTTCTTGGGACCATAGGGAAACTTGGCCACACACGATATGCAGTTGTCAGGCTAACTAAAATGGTGACGGATTATAGGTGTTACAGGAGAGTGTGCTGCACTAGAAAGGTTCAAACTGTATTACCACAGTGTCCAATATGTTTGCCACTCACCACATGTGGCAAATAGGACACTGCGGAGTGACAAATCTGGCTCTGGAGCCATATGCAGCTCTAGGAGCCTTTAAATGAGGCTCCTGAGAGCCACACTCATGGGCCGCTTCTACACAGGCCACTTTCTTCGAAAGTGGCATGTAATAAGCGGCCCGAAATACGCGAACGAGGTGCAGATGCAAATTCCCCATGCCTCATTAGTGTAATGTCACGTGATTTGGAGTCCGGAAGACTGTTCTTCCGGACTCCAAAATGCCACGTAGAAGCGTGGCCACGGGGGAGATTCTGGAAGCAAGTCCTTCTTCCAGAGGCCCCTTCTTCCCGAAAATCTTCCCGTTCTTCCCTTCTATCCCACTGTGTAGGAAATATAGAAAATATGGCAAAAGACCGCCTTGGCTTAACCAGGAGATCTTGCATGAGCTCAAAATACAAAAGAAACTGTATAAACAATGAAAATAAGGACAAATTACCAAGGATGAATATAGGCAAAAAACACAAGAATGTAGGAGCAAGATTAGAAGGGCTAAGGCACAAAATGAGCTCAAACTAGCTACAGGCATAAAGGGAAACAAGAAGGTTTTTTATAAATATATTAGAAACAAGAGGAAGACCAGGGACAGGGTAGGGCCATTGCTCAGTGAGGAGGGAGAAACAGTAACAGGGAACTTGGAAACGGCAGAGATGCTTAATGACTTCTTTGTTTCGGCCTTCATTGAGAAGTCTGATGAACGAATGCCCAACATAGTGAATGCTAGTGAGAAAGGGGTAGGGTTAGAAGTTGAAATAAAAAAGAACAAGTTAAAAATCACTTAGGAAAATTAGATGTCTGCAAGTCACCAGGGCTGATGAAATGCACCCTAGAATACTCAAGGAGCTGAGAGAGGAGGTATCTGAGCCTTTATCTATCATCTTTGGAAAATCATGGGAGACAGGAGAGATTCCAGAAGACTGGAAAAGGGCAAATATAGTGCCCATCTATAAAAAGGGGAATAAAAATAACCCAGGAAACTACAGGCCAGTCATCTTAACCACAGTGCCAGGACAGATAATGGAGCTGGTAATTAAAGAAATCATCTGCAAGCACTTAGAAGGTGGTAAGGGGATAGGGAACAGCCAGCATGGATTTGTAAAGAACAAATCATGTCAAACCAATCTGACAGTTTTCTTTGATAGGATAACAAGCCTTGTGGATGGGGGAGAAGGGGTAGATGTGGTCTACCTAGACTTTAGTAAAGCATTTGTTACAGTCTTGCATGATATTCTTATAAAAAAAAAATTAGGCAAATAAAATTTAGATAAGGCTACAATAAGGTGGGTGCATAACTGGCTGGATAACTGTACCCAGAGAGTAGTTCTTAACGGTTCTCAATCCTGCTGGAAAAATATAACAAGTGGGGTTCCGCAGGGGTCTGTGTTAGGACCGGTTCTGTTCAATGTTTTCATCAACGATTTAGATATGGGCATAGAAAGTACGCTTATTAAGTTTGCAGATGATACCATGCTGGGAGGGGTTGCAACTGCTTTGGAGGATAGGGTCATAATTCAAAATAATCTGGATAAATTGGAGAAACTGTCTGAGGTAAACAGGATGAAGTTTAACAAGGACAAACGCAAAATGCTCCACTTGGGAAGGAACAATCAGTTTCACACGTACAGAATGGGAAGAGACTGTCTAGGAATGACTACAGCAGAAAGGGATCTAGGGGTTATAGTGGACCATAAGCCAAATATGAGTCAACAGTGTGATGCTGTTGCAAAAAAAGAGAACATGATTCTGGGATGCATTAACAGGTGTGTTGTGAACAAGACAAGAGAAGTCATTCTTCCACTCTACTCTGTGCTGGTTAGACCTCAGCTGAAGTATTGTGTCCAGTTCTGGACACCGCAGTTCAAGAAAGATGTGGAGAAATCTGAGAGGGTCCAGAAAAGAGCAACGAGAATGATTAAAGGTCTAGAGAATGTGACCTAGGAAGAAAGGCTGAAAGAACTGGGCTTGTTCAGTTTGGAAAAGAGAAGATTGAGGGGAGACATGATAGCGGTTTTCAGGTATCTAAAAGGGTGTCATAAGGAGGAAGGAGAAAACTTGTTCTTCTTGGCCTCTGAGGACAGAGCAAGAGGCAATGGGCTTAAACTGCAGCAAGGGAGGGTTAGGCTGGACGTTAGGAAAAAGTTCTTAACTGTCAGGGTGGTCAAACAGTGGAATAAATTGCCAAGGGAGGTTGTGGAATCTCCATCGCTGGAGATATTTAAGAACAGGTTAGATAGATGTCTATCAGGGATGGTTTAGACAGTACTTGGTCCTGCCATTGGGGCAGGGGCCTGGACTATATGGCTTCTCGAGGTCTCTTCCATTCCTCGTGTTCTATGATTCTGTACTACTGGGCTGGGGAAGAAATCCCTGGCCATGGAAGACGGCCCTGGCCCTGACCCCGCTACTGCCACTGCGCTGCACCACAGCAAAAGGCTGCAGCCCTGGCTCTGGCCCCCCCAGCCTTCTCCTCCTGAGCTAGGGCTGCAGAAAATGACTCACCATCCCACCCCAACTGCTACTGTGCTGAGGCCACAGGAGGCAGCTGCAGCCCTGACCCCAGCCCCACAACTGCTGCTGAGTATGGGCCAGGGAACAGAGCAGTGCCCCCACCCCGCTGTACCAGGAGATGAGAAAGAGACAGTTCATGCTGGAGCGGGAGAAGAGCCCCCACCAACAAGCAGCTCAGCCCCACGCTCCCCCAGAGTGTGGGAAGGCGCCTCCCCCCCTGCAGGAGCTATGGGTGAGACTGCGACTCAGACAACTGCACGGATATGCCAGTGCTAGGCAGCACAACCCTCACCCCTCCCTGCACAGAAAGCTCCACCTTCACCACTGTGGCTGCCCCCAGTAAGCCCCCTAAATCTCCCAAGCCCCTGCCCTAAGTCCCCTGCCCAACCCCCCTCCAGACACCCCAAGCTCTTCACCCTCACCCCACCACCTTCCACCCCTTGCCCTGAACCACCCACAACAAAACCCGAGCTTCCACATCTCCACCCGCAGCCTGTGCCAACTCTCCCACACACACTACACCCACTGCCCTCCTCCTATCCTCTTCACACCAACCCCAGCCCTTCCAGCCCCTGCACTCCTTCACATCCACTCCCTGGCCACAGCCAGCCCCACGACCCAGCACAGCTTCTAAGCCCCACACCCTCCACTGACCCTCAGCCCCCCCCACCCCCTCACTATCTCATGCTCCCCACAGCCCTAAGGCATCCACACCCCAAAACCCTTGACATCTACACCCCCATTCCTTACCCAGACACCCCAACACCAAACGCTGTACTCTGAGTCCCCATCACCCTGTTCTCCCTCCCACACCAGCCCATACGCTGAATAGTAACAAGTCTCCAGGACCAGACGGCATTCACCCAAGGGTTCTGAAAGAACTCAAATGTGAAATTGCGGAGTTATTAACAGTGGTTTGTAACCTATCCTTTAAATCCACTTTGGTACCAAATGACTGGAAGACGGCCAATATAACGCCAATATTTAAAAAAGGCTCTAGAGGAGACCCTGGCAATTATAGACCGATAAGTTTAACATCAGTACCAGGCAAATTAGTAGAAACATTAGTAAAGAATAAAATTGCAAGGCACGTAGAAGAGCACGAATTGTTGGGCAAAAGTCAGCATGGTTTCTGCAGAGGGAAGTCGTGTCTAACTAATCTATTAGAATTCTTTGAAGGGGTTAATAAACATGCGGACAAGGGGCACCCAGTGGACATAATATACCTAGATTTCCAGAAAGCCTTTGACACGGTCCCACACCAAAGTCTTTTATGTAAATTAGGTGGTCATGGGATAGGAGGAAAGGTCCTTTCATGGATCGGGAATTGGTTAAAAGACAGAAAACAAAGGGTGGGAATAAATGGTAAATTTTCACAATGGAGGAGGGTAACTAGTGGTGTTCCCCAGGGGTCAGTCCTGGGACCGATCCTGTTCAACTTGTTCATCAATGATCTAGAAAATGAGGTAAGCAGTGAGGTGGCAAAGTTTGCAGATGACACCAAGTTGTTCAGGACAGTCAAAACCAAAAGGGATTGTGAAGAACTACAAAAAGATCTCAGCAAACTGAGTGATTGGGCAGCAAAATGGCAAATGAAATTTAATGTGGGTAAGTGTAAGGCAATGCATGTTGGAAAAAATAACCCAAATTACACGTACTACATGATGGGGTCAAATTTAGCTACGACAGATCAGGAAAGGGATCTTGGAGTTATAGTGGATAGTTCTCTGAAGACATCCACGCAGTGTGCAGCGGCAGTTAGTAAGGCAAATAGGATGTTAGGAATTATTAAAAAAGGGATCGATAATAAGACAAAATATATCATACTTCCCCTATATAAAACTATGGTACGCCCACATCTTGAGTACTGCGTGCAGATGTGGTCTCCTCACCTCAAAAAAGATATATTGGCATTAGAAAAGGTTCAGAAAAGGGCGACTAAGATGATTACGGGCTTGGAACGGGTCCCATATGGGTAGAGGCTGGAGAGACTGGGACTTTTCAGTCTGGAAAAGAGGCGATTGAGGGGCGATATGCTAGAGATATATAAAATCATGAATGGTGTGGAGAAAGTGAAGATAGAAAAATTAATTTACCTTTTCCCATAATACAAGAACTAGGGGACACCAAATGAAATTGATGGGTAGTAGGTTCAAAACTAATAAAAGGAAATTTTTCTTCACACAGCGCATAGTCAACCTGTGGAACTCCTTGCCCGAGGAGGCTGTGAAGGCCAGGACTCTATTAGGGTTTAAAAAAGAGCTTGATAAATTTTTGCAGGTTAGGTCCATAAATGGCTATTAGCCAGGGATAAAGTATGGTGCCCTAGCCTTCAGAACAAGGGCAGGAGATGGATGGCAGGAGATAAATCACTTGATCATTGTCTTCTGTTCTCCTTCTCTGGGGCACCTGGCATTGGCCACTGTCGGCAGATGGGATGCTGGGCTGGATGGACCTTTGGTCTGACCCAGTATGGCCGTTCTTATGTTCCTGAGCACCCCACGTTCAAACCCCACCCTCGCTTCTCCATCCCCACCCCCAACCCCACCACACAAGCCCCGTCCCCACCCGCACCCCATGCCTCACCGAGTTACTCTCAGACTTTTATTAATACAAGCATTTTTCTTTCATTTTCCAAAATGCAGTCATCCGCATAAACCACATGTATTTTCTTCTTATTTTCAAAAAGGCGGGGGGGGGGGCTTATTTCCCTTAAATACCCAAGCAACATCAAGTTAATTTGCTAATACAGGTTGAACCTACCAAAACTAGCACTCTCTGGTCCAGCACGACAATGGATGTTACTGGACCAAACACCCAGGTCAGGAGGTTATTAAAGGGTAGGCCAGCTGGAGCCCAATGAAAGGGGAGCCCGGTCACCCTGGGCTGAGGAGCATGGCAGGGCTTGTGCCTTTGGCTGGAGCCAGCCTCTGATGGGTTGGGGCCACACCAGCAGCCTGGACAGGGCTCACCCTGGTGCCCGTTGGTTTGGCACCATCCTGGCAGTCCAGCCCAGGTCACAGCCAGCCACAGTGGCCGATCTGGGGCCAGAGCCACCACCCCAGGCAGGGCCAGAGCTGGCTTCCACAGGGCTGGATCAAGGGCTGTGGCTGCGCCAGCAGCCATACTGGGGTCATAGCCTGACCATATCCAGCACTTGAGGGGCCAGGGCTAGAGCCAGTGCCCATGCCACCGTGGCTGCATCCAGCACTCATGGGGCCTAGGCTAGAGCCAGCAGCGGTGCCTGTGGGGCCAGGTCCAGCAGCTTGACTGGGGCTGGAGCCAGCCTCCACACCTGGCAGCCCAAGCATAGCTGGCTAGTGTCATCCCAAGGTCTGGGCAGGGGGCAAGGGGGCAGCATGGCTGGAGAAGGGAGGGCAAAAGTGGAGCTGACAGCAGGGAGGAACACCGGACTGGGTGGCCAGAGGCAGGGGACCTCCATTCATCAGGAAAATTCCCTCATCCAGGACCAGTGAGGTCCCAAGCATGCCGGATGAGAGAGGTGCAACACACACGTAATATATTACAGAAATATCACATACCATATTTTCCAGATTAATGACTATAACTAACAATTTGTCCACCAGATGCAGAATGATACTCAGTTCTATGACATCCAGTGGTGAACTATGCAACTTTATCATTCTCTTAATAGTTTGTTTTTTACTGGAATCAAATTTAACATTCAGAAAGACAGATCACAAAGCAAGCATTTTTTCCTCTATCTGCGATTTATTGTTTTAGTTAAGGGAATAAAAGCTGTATTACAATAAAAGATGGAAAAAAGGTGAGAAAACAGCTGTGTAGATTAAAGATTTGTATGTATATGTAAATCACACACATGCACAAACACACACTTACCTTTGTAAAATCAGGACTGCCAAAAACAGGTGTGGCCTGAGGACAAACTTCAGCTAACGAACGGCTTAATTTCAAGATATCATTATTTGTAGTGATGTTCTAAGAAATAGGAGGGGAGACTAAAATGCATTAATGATCATTTGAAAACCTTTTAAAGACACCACTGCATTGCCCTGACAACTTACAGCTTATACATTCTGAACTTGCAATTACTTTCCAATGCTGGAAACAGATTTTCAGGGGTCAGGGAATTTACTATGGCGAGATGAGTCACACTAGCAGAAAACTGGTCTGAAAAAAAATATTTACTCTATCAGATTAACTTTAGATATTTTGTGAAAACTACAGTGCTAAGAGATCTTGCAAAATATTGTTTTTTAAAAAATCTCAATGTGATCATTCTAGTATTTTTGGAAATACGTATCACTCTGCTAGCAACATTATGGTAAAAGGCAAAAAAAATTATATCCATTTTCCTAATTGTAAGAACAATTGTTTGGTCTGACAAATGTGAAAAAATCCTTTCAATTGCATTTTGAAATATTAAGTTGTTTAAAAAAAATCAGCTACACTAGATGCAACATCTATTAGGTTAGATGTTTAAAACGTCAGAGAGGAAAACCCAGAGTGTGGAGAGGAGGTGAAAATATTAATGTAAAATAAGTGACTTGATTAGCCATTAAAAGAATAATAGGTTATAGAACACTTGGAAAGTCTAGGATTAAGTTGCAAAATGCATAAATTACAATTCTATAGAGGGACATGATTATTTGTGATAGCTCTGATGATCTTATAATACAATAGCCCATAAATATGTAATTTAAATAAACTCACATACCATAATCAATCTGTGACTACATATTTAAATATTGGCTTTATTGTAAAGACTTCCAAATAATGAAGAATATTGCAATTACAAAGAACATCATCGTCAGAGTACCTAATACATTTTTAAGAAGCTTAAAAGCAGTTTCAGGTACTATATCTACCACGAAGTCCCAGCACCAATTTTGGATTTTACAATCATTTCCTCTATTTTAAGTACTGCTCTTCCTGCCACTGTGTAAAATGCCAATATGAACAACAACAAAAAACACAAGTAGTTATGGAAACCTCCAAGCAGATGTGCTCTTTACCATTCTAACTCGAGAATCGTGGTAGATTTTCCCAGCGCTTTTGTTTGTTAGAACGTCAAAGTTAGTCATACTGAAAGTTTAAAGGCCCCATGATAAATTGGCATATTATTCCTGATTTAACATCAAGGCCATATCTACACAGCAAGTACCTTCAAAAAATATTTAAAAAATAGAGGCCCTTTCGAAACAGACCATGGAGCATCTACACGCAAAATGTGCTCTTTGGAAAGTGTGCACCCCACCTTTTAAAAGCACTCTTCCAGTCCCACTTTGGGAAGAGCGCCTGCTTTCAAAAGACCGTTTCGAAAGAAAATGCATGTAGACAATCTTTTGAAAGAGCCGTCCTCCATAGTGCTGGCCAGCTGGAGTGTGGAGATGCCCCTGCCAGCACCAGTGGGGCTCTATGGTCTCTGCATCTGGCCATGTTTGAAGACGCAGGAACCCAGAAACCCTGTGACAGGAAGCTGAGAGTGTGCTAGCAGCAGGGAGGACAAGAGCCTCCTGCCGCACGCCCTCCTGCCAACACTCCAGTTCCACAAGGCACCCCACTGCACCCATGGACAGAGCCCAGGAGCCCTATACCCCCCAGGGACCCCCCTCTGAGCCATCTCAGGGCTCCCAGGAGCCCAGCCAGGGCCCAAAAAAGCAGGTCCTGGCATGGATCAAGGCAGAGCTGAAAGTCTTCCTCAGACTCTGGTGGGGTGAGGAGATCCGCCTCCAGACTGGTGGCCAGCACAGCAATGCCATGGTATTCGGAAACTTCTCCACTGGTCTGAGCACCCAGGGACGCCCCACCCACACACCAGACCCAAGTCTGCTCCAAAGTTAAGGAGCTAAGGCAGGCCTACTTCTGGACCCGAGACGTGACCGGCTGCTCGGGGTAGTGCCCACCAGCTGCCCCCACTACAAGGACCTAAACTGCCTTCTCAGGGCAAAAGAGGCAGCCCCCCAGTTGTAGTGCTTGACACCACATGGCCAGAGCTGAAGGACCAGCCAAGGCCCTCAGGCATGATCATCCTCCGATAGCTGGAGCCTGAGCCAGAGACCTTCAGTGCTGACAGTAGCTGACAATGGCTCCAGTGACGGGATGCTTGTCATTGCCATCCCCGTTGGGTCCTGGAGCCAGGCATCCTCCACCCAGGCCTCCCTCAAGTTCCTTGGGGTACCCTCAGCTAGGTTCCAAGAGTTTCAGACACACTGGGGCATACAGAGAGGGTGCCCACCTCCACCACAGCCAGCAGAAGGATGCCCACACAGCCAGTGGCCCTAATCCAGACGCAGCCTGGATGGCCACGTGCCCCAGGCCACAGCAAAGGCCATGCGTGGCACTCAGCACCCGCTCCTGTGGACAGCGCCACAGGCCACACACCAGGAAGGGAATGGGGTGGGAGCCGGATGGTACCCAGCACGTACCCACCCATGCAGGGAGCCCTCAGCGCCAAGGATCCCCCAGGGACCCCGGGCCACTGGACAGGCCGCAGGGGAGGGAGGAGGAGCATGACCCCCAGGGCCAGGTCGCAGAACTGACAGGTCATCTCTCTCTCCCCTTCTGTTTCCACAGCTCCACTGTCCAGGGGCTGGGTGAGCCCTGTCCACGGGCAGGGGAGCCCCACACCTGTTGCCAAGGAGGCCAGGGCACCCCCACGGAGCTGCAGCAGGGGTCTATGCCAGCACCACCGCAAGGAGGAGGCTGCCACCCACACAGCCGCCTTGCAGGAACAAAATGCCATCCTGCAGGAGCGGCTGGAGATGGAGTGGGACGCCTGGGGTGCAGTGGCAGGTGCCCTTCATGCCCTCTCCCAGGCCTTGACCACCCACCTGTCCCAGCCTCCTGTCCTTACCAGGCATTCCTGCAGCCCCTCCTAAGGCCTTCCCTACAGTCCCTGCCCTTGCTGCCCTGCTCATGCCCAACCTCCCAGCAGCCACCCAGCTGGCTCAGCCACAGGCTCATGGCCAGTGTGGACCCCACCAAGGCAGCCCCCTGTGCCTGCCCTTCCTCCATCCAGGCCAAGGTTGCCACACCCCTCCCATGCCCCCTGCCCCCACAGTTCTTGCCCCATCTCAGCCCCGATGGGAATCCCAGAACTGGGGCAGTAGCAGCTCCCATGGCCAGCACAGCTCACCCCCCCAAACCTCCCGCAGATAAGTAAGGTCCCCCAACCCATAATCCCCCTCCAAGTTCAGATCCCACGACCCCACAACGCACATAGTTCCCTCCCAGTACCCCCTATATATAGGTCCCTGTATATTTTTCCCTTGTAAGACACAGTCAATATTTACTTAAACTGTTTACTGTCCACCACCCCCACGTCCCCTGTGATTGGTGGGGGGAGCGGTGACGGTAGGTGTGGGGCAGGGGTCATGGTGGCAGGTGACTAATGGAGGGTCACTGGGCCCCTAGAAAAGGCCTCCCAGACCAGCACACCATCCTAGAGCCCCTGGAAGCACTGGGCGTGGGCTAGCTGCTCACAGCTGCGGTGGGCCTCAGCAACCCACACCTCCACCAATACCTGGAGAGAGAGCAGGATGCCCCCACCACAGCAGGTACATTGTGGAGGCTGACCTCCAGCCACGTGAGGTGGCCACAAAAGTGCCCTTCAGGTACCCAAATGCCCACTCAGAGTTGTTGGGGGCCTGGTTGAGAAAGTGTTGAACAAGTCCTGGCTGGGGTCCATGTGGCTTGTGTAGGGCCACAGGTCCAGGGGGTAGGCAGCGTCAGCCATGATGCAGGGGAACATGGCCGTGTTCCCGACCAGGAGCTCCTATGGGGGAGACGTCGGTCTACTCCTCTATCCTGCACCTGAATACCTGGGCATCGGGGGCTCAGCCCAATCAGCCCACACAAGCATCCATAAATCGTTCTTTGGAACCTACGAGGGCCTGGAGTACCAGAGTGGTCCCCCTTCCAGTTGATAATATGCCAATGCTGTGGTCTGGAGCCTGGATCATGACATGGGTTGCATCCAGCGCACCAAAGTTCTTGGGGAACCCCTGCTCAGAGAATCCCGCAATGGCAACATCAGGGTCCCCAACACAGACTGCCTGTTGCAGTAGGATGGAGGGCAAACATACCCTTGAGTGCATGGCAGGGTGCTCAAGGTTCCTGGATCCCTGGCCACACCCCCTCGTCCCCTGCACGGCCTCCCCATCCCCACCAGACACCCACTGTGCTAGCCCTCTCCCCTGTCCCTGAGTGTCCACCTCGCACAGGAGCCCCCTCCTCTCTCCACGATGGGTGTGTGACCCAAGCAGGGGCTGTCCTCATGGAGGTAAGTCCAACAGTCACCTTGCCCACCCTGAACTGGTGCGCAATGCACCAGTGGCTGTTCGGGGTGGCCAGCTTCCAAATCGCGATGGCAACCCTCTTCTCCAGGTGAAGTGTGGGCCGCATGTGGGTGTCCTAGTGCTGGAGGGCAGGGGCAAGCCAGTGACATAGCTCCAGAAATGTTTGCTTCATCATGTGGAAGTTCTGGAGTGGCTGGCTGTGGCCCCTTGGAACAGCTTGGCAGCCACACAACTCCATCCACAGCATTTCCTGGCCCACTCTTTCGAAAAAGTGTCCTGAGCTGCGTGAACACTCTCTTTCAAAAGAGCAGATCGAAGGCTCAATCCACTTTTTTGTGTGTAGATGCACACTTTTAAAAGACGATCCTCCGGCAGATACCCTCTGGAAGATCACCTTTCGAAAGAATGCTGTAGTGTGGACATAGCCCAATAGTTCTAACATATGAGCTTGTATGCAAAACCTATTGTACATTGAATAGAGTAAGTCCATGCAAAATTTGTATTGGCTGATGGTCGTTTTTTAACTCAACTCAGAAGACAGTGTGTGATTCCTGTTTACATCAGCATTAAGTAACTGAACAATTGGATGAAATATTTTAGCCACATTATTGGATGTTCATCTTTGGAACCTAAGTTGGGGGGGTTGTTTGTTTGCCCCCAGTCCCATTCATAAACCTATCAAGCCTTTTAACTTTTGTTTAGGTATGTTCCTCCTATTTTTGTATGAGACTAGATTCAATAAATAACTTATTGGAATACCTTATTCAAGAAGAAGATTTTTGTCTCACCTGTGCCCAAAATGTCACAGCATCTTCAACATGACAACCAACCACATCTTCAACTATCGAGGAAAAAAATTAAAATCAATTCTGAATTTTAGTGTTAACAAAAAAAAAATGTTTTCCCTTGGTACCTTTATTATATCCGGTGTCTGCATCCATTACGGCAAATCCTGAAACACTGCAAAACATACAGAGTTAAACCTAATTAGAAATTAAGGTATGTAATAATTTACCGCATTTGGCCCTGGCCCCGTACTGAGCTCTATATATTGTGGCCTTGATTTTAATATGCATATTCACCCATAAAATATGTCAGAATATTTATGGAAAAACGAGACACCAATGCACACAGATAAAAAGCAAAGCCTTGCTACCTTTTAATGACGACACTGGATTCTAAAACTATGCACCATTATTCCACTTCTCCCTCTCTCACCAGCACTTCAGCTCTCTGCCCACCCCCTTTTTTTCTTGGTCTCATCCACTGTGTGTAAAATTGCTTACAGCCTCAAATTCCTCTTCCAGATTGTTTTTAAGGCTGAAAGCAACCTTAATCTGTACAGCCTCTAGCACAATGGGGTTCTTAGTTGGTGGAGGCATCTAGACACTATCATAATACAAATATAGTGAGAGTATGAATCAAAGACAAAATATGTGACTTTAACACCCTTTTAAGCCCCGACATATTTATATTAAATGATTCCTCTGTATATTTGGGAATCAGTGATAACTTCTCCCCTACCATTCTCTTTCCTGTGAGAAAGCACAGATTTTTTTTTTTTTAACGGAACTGAAATTAATACTTTCTTCTGTTAAAGTCTTAACTGACCTGTTAATCTTATTAAACCTTTTTCATCTGCACCACCAATTTAAAGTGTCATTATGCCAAGAAAAATTACAGTGTAACAGTAGTATTGTTGGTCAACACACCTACTACCTGTGTACATTCACAATCGTATCTGCTTACTGCATCAAAAAATAATTCCTCTGTACTGGATCTATGTTACTGGTAATGCAGAATCAAAAATAAACTCAGTTTTCAAATACTAGCCAAAGTTCACAGAATTTCAAGTTTAGACAGCTAAGTTACTATAAAAAAAAGCAACCAATCTGGTTTACTATGACATGCACAGAGGAACACAATGCCATTTTTCACTCTCTTTTCAAATCATCAACGCAATTTAATTACACTGTCGCTCTAGAAACAGAATGTCAGTTTACAGCGCAATCAAAACCAACGTAGGAAAGAAAAGACAATTTTCCTAAAAAAAATCAGAGTTGATCCTGGCCACTTTCCTTCCTTCCCCCAATATTTATGGGAGAGCGGAGTGCTTCTTTTGATGAACTACAAGAAGTCCTGTGGCACCTTGTGGACTAACTGATATTTTGCAGCATAAGCTTTCATGGGCAAAGACCCACTTCATCAGATGCACTGTATGAAGAACTACAGAGCAGACCCTCGAGTTGTGCAAGGGTTCTGTTCCACGCACCCTCATGTAACCTGGATTTCACGTAAGGGGGAGGGTCTGGCTTTTTCCCCAGCGGAACACGCTCTGCAGCTGGGGAAGCAGCAGAAACGTTAAGCTGGAGGTGGGAAGCAGTTGGGGAAGGTTAAGCCTGGAGGTGGGTTGGGGCCATGGGAGGTGGGCAGGAGAGAGCATTAAGCCTGGCATGGTAAGGGCTGTGGAGAACAAGGAGTGGAGCTGAGCCGGAGCTGTGCATGGGGGTGGCAAGCCAGAGCCCTCCTCGGGGCGGGGCTGTTGAACCAGAGCCATGCACGGGGGGTTTAAACCAGGGCGGGAGGATGGAACCAGGGCTGTGCACAGGATGTCTGAACCAGGGTCAGGGGACCAGCACGGTTTGAACTGAGGCAGGAGAATGGAACTGGGACTGCACGCAGGGGGTTTCAATCAGGGTGGGGGAGGCCGAACTGGAGCCTTGCATGAGGGGTGGTTAGCCAGAGCAGGGCACTGGGGTGGGGTTAAGACAGAGCTACGCACTGGTGGTGAGCTGGCAGGGGGGTTGAACCAGGGCCGGGGAGGGTGAGCTAGAGCCAGAGGCAGGGTTGGGGATGGAGCAGAGCTGGGGGGGGCGCTAAACCCGGGACATGTGGACCCAAGGGGGTTGAGCCAGGGTGGCAGGGGAAGCAAGTTAAGCACAACTAGGAATCACGCATGTCCAGGGTTTACTGTAGGAATCGGGGTCAGCCACGTAAGAGCGGGGTCAAGTACTCCGAGACCTTACCGTATTCAATAACTGCACGATTCTTCCCAGATTACAACTGTAAAACCATAATTTAAGACAGCCTAACAGCATCTGTAAGCGGTACCGCCAAGCCTACAGCTGCGCGTCAAGGCGGCATGTTTTAACCATGCCTGTAAGGAAACAACAGCTTTGTGCTATAGTTCTTAGCGACACGACAAAACAGCAACTTCCACAGACCGACTCCTCATCCACCCGAACTGCTGCTCGTACAGGTACAACGGCAGCACACCGAAGCCTCGTACAGCTCCCGCCCTCCCGTCTGATCGCCCTACTGCCCGAACCCACCGCCTCCGCCAACCAAGGGGGGCGCCTCGGACCCCTACATCGTTAGCTGACGCCGCGGGATCCGCAGCAATGCAGGTTCCCGGCATTCGAAGCCAAGCGGTTTTCATACCGAGCTCCGCTTCCCGGGCAGAGCCGCGGCAGACGAGCTCCAGCCTGGGCCGGAAGCCGGGCCCGGCTCGCAGAACTGGGGTAGGAGCGGTGTTAAAAGCCGCCCTGGCGCCCTTCACACCAGCCCCGGGGGACGACCCAAACCAAGCGGGCCCCAGAACACGCCGGTGCCCCCAGCCGGCATTAGCCCGCCTGGGGAGGGGTTAGGGATGGTTACCCCCAGCGGGCCCTCGCCTCGCTGCAACCGCCTGCGCGCCCACGTGCAGCAGCGCCCCGCACCAGCAGCGAAGGTGGCGCCCACGCGCCCGCCCCGCTCGCGAGCTACGAAGGGGCCGCCCCGCCTCACGCCCAGCGCTCCGCGCACGCGCACGGAGAGCGGCCGGCGCCCTGCTGGTAGCGCTCCACTCGCTGGGGGCGTGGAGCGGCGCGCGCCGGCCGGACGGAGTGACGGGTCACGTGCGCTTCCCGCGCTCCTGCCCCGCCACGGCTTGAGCCCACCTGGTCGCGCACGTGCAGTTGCCTGCAGTCTCGATTCCTTGCCCGCTGCCCACCCCTCAGCAGCTGTGCGTGGCTCACTGCGTGTCCTTGGCCTGTCCCTTGCACTCGAGGTGTGTTTCCGGCTTGCTGGGGGGTTGTCAGTGCTCCCACTTGTCCTGGAGTCTTGGGTGTGCATAATTAAATCTCTATAGCTCATTGGCTAGAGCATTGCCCTCCTAAACCCTGGCTTCTGAGCTCAGTCCTCCAGGGGGTTTGTTTAGGGATTTGGGCAAATTGATTTAAAAAAAAAAGAATGGTGCTTGGTCCTGACAATAAGACAGGGGACCAGGCTTGATGACCTCTCAAGGTCCTTCCCAATTTTATGAGATCGGTATCTCCATAATCAAAGGCTATGGGCTTGTGCCAGGTGTGACTTAGAAAGCACCATAGCAGCCACTATGCCTTGGGCTTGTGAGTGTGGGAGATTGGACATAACTGCTATGTTCGTTCAGAGGCCCTCCTGAAGCCTTTTCCACCCCACCCCCATCTCTATGATTTTGTGGAAAATACAGTTATTTTTTTACTGGACCCCAGCTAGCAGACAGAAATGTTCTCTTTGGGGTTAGAAACAGGCTTTTTTCTTATCCCCTTAAGTCTGTCCCAGGCTCCTCCATTTACTGCTTCTAGCACCTGGCCAAATCTGTGCTGTTTTGGTCAATTTCACAGTCATATGACTTTAAAAATATTAAATGTCATGATTTCAGCCATTTAAAACTGAAATGTAGTATTGAAGTCACAGTTGCCATGATTCAGAAAAGAGTTGTGAGGGGTTTACAAGGTGATGGTAGGGAGCGTTGCACCACTGCTACCCTTGCTTCTGTTGGTGGAGGTTTTCCCTTCAGAGCTGGGCGGCTGGAGAGCGACCTTGGCCATTCCACACCTCTAATAATTTTTGTTGTCCTTTTCTGAACTTTTTCCAGTTCAAGTGTCTCTTTTCTGAGGTGTGGAGACCAAATCTGCATGCCATATTCAAGATGTGGGTGTACCATGGATAGGGGTATAGAGGCAATGACATACTATCTGCTTTATTATCTGTTCCTGAATGATTTCCAACATTCTCTTGGTTTTTTTTTAACTGTCACTGCAGATTGAATGGATGTTTTCAGAGAACTATCCATGATGACTCCAAGATCTCTCTCTAGAGTGGTAACAGTTACTATAGTCTCCATCATTTTATACATACAGTTGGGATTATATTTTCCAATATGTGTTACGTTGCATTTTCTTTACAGTGAATGTCATGTGCCCTTGTTTCCCAGTCTCCTAGTTTTGCGAGATCTTTTTGAAGCTCTTCATAGTTTGTTTTGGACTTACGCAGTTTTATATCATCTGCAAATGTTGCCATCTCACTTTACCCCTTTCTCCAGATCATTTATGTATATGTTGAATATGATTGATCACAATATGAACCCCTGGAGGACACTAGTTACCTGTCTCCATTATGAAAACTTACCATTTCTTGGTACCTTTGTTTCCTGTCTTTTAATCAGTTACCATGAGAGGACCTTTCTTCTTATCCCATGACAGCTTACTTTGCTTAAGAAACTTTGGTTAGGGATCTTCTGGAAATGTAAGTGTACTATATCCACTGGATGCCCATTGTCCATATGCTCGTTAACTCCCTCAAAGAATTTTGGTAGATTGGTCAGGCATGATTTTCCTTTATAAAAATCATGTTGATTGTCCCCCAACAAATTATGTTCATCTGAGGGTATGTCTACACTTGGGGAAAAAAGTCGAATTTGTTAAAGTTGACTTTCTTAACCTAAGATTTTATCAAATCGAAGATGAGTATCCACACCTGCTCACAAAGTCAACTTAGCCAAGCCTTGGGAATCTGACAGAGGCTACACATCACAGGGCATCCACAGAGTTCTGGCTTAGGGGAGCAAACAAATCATACTCTGAAAACTGCCTTGAGGAAGGTAGTCACATTCCGTAGCTTCCCATGGGTACACCCCCCATGAGGCCATGACCAGTCAATTGATGTGTCTGCCCTTAAAACTGGTGGGTAGGGGGAGCCCCACCAGATGAATACCAGCACAGGCTGCATGTAGACCAATTAATACAGAAGAACATTCATGACATTAGTGAATTCCACCACCAAGTGACTATCCAGTTAAAGACCAACATAAGATCAATGGATAGATGGTTGGGAGACTCTTAAGCCCAAAGAATGGAACCTGGGTGATAAAGTACTTCTCAGAACAGGGTCACTCCTTTAGTCCAAGATGGGTAGGCCCAATTCGGAGTACAAATAAAGTCAGCTTAGTCTGTCCCCAGTAAATTACCTAAGGTTCGACTGTTGCAGCAGTGCATTAAGGGCACCTAACCCACAGTTCCTGCAGTCCCATTGCATTTTGGGTATTTCTGACACTAAGTTATGGGGAAAAAATGCACTACAAGTAGTTGTGGGTGTGCGATATCATCGCAGAGTGCACTGCCCTCATTCCCCCTTGCTGTTGTAAACAAACTGCTATGCCAGAACTGAATCCTGATTTGGGGACACAAGTCCTACACCGGCTCTGTTTCTGTATACTTCCTGAGAGTACATATCTGACCAGAGTGCTAGCTGTTCTGAGAATTACTGGAGACAGACCAATAACATATTCCCAGTGACTGATGGCCCATATGAGGGCTAAGATCTCCTTCTCACAGACACTAAATTGGCATTCCATCTCACTTAGCATCCTGGAACCATATGCGACTGGCTACAGCTCTGGTCCATGGTCCTGGAGCAACACTGCACTGATTGCCTTGTCAGTGGAGTCCAATGGTAAGTAAAAGGTTTCCTCTGGTCTTGGTTAGGCTACAGCAGGTGCTGATGCTAAGGCCTGTTTCAGTGGAGAGAAGGCATGCTGATGCTTTTCAGCCTATGTCCACTCCTGTCCCTTTTTCAGCAGTGAATATAAAGGTTTTGCCAATTCTGCATAGCCCTCAGTAAATTCATGAGAAAAGCTCCTCAAGCCCAAGAATGATCTCCTCAAGCCCAAGAAATACTTTGCAATACATGAAGTTTGCAACTAAGGTTGACACCTCGCGTGTCTGGTCATTTTCTCTCTGAACTCAGGTGAATACCAAGATATGTCATCTCAGGCAAGGCTAACTGTGCCTTTGCAAGGTTGATAACAAATCCAGCAGATTTAATGCAATCTAAGACCATATGCAGTATCCACAAATTCTCCTTTTTATTGGCAGTGGATATTAGGATCTCATTGACGTTGCTTGCCTTCCATTGAGTCCTACATTCTCAAAACTTGCTTATGACATATTGAAGGGGCATTGTTCAAACCTTGGGGCACACACATAAAAGTCTATTGCTGCTAGTATGTAAAAGCAAACTTGTGAGGAAGGGTGCAATGGGATGGAAAAGAATGCAGTAGACAAATCTAATACACTAAAGCACCTTGCTCCTGCTGCCACAGCTGCCATTACTTCATTGAATTTGGCCACCCCAAGGGCCATCCAAGGGGTGACTGTTCAGCTCTTTGTAATCCATTGTTAGGCACCACATCTTCCTATCAGACCTAAGGACTAGCCAGATTTGGTGAACTGCACAGACTTTCAGTTGCTATTAATACTTCTTGTTGGAGAAGCGCTGTGATGATGTCTCCAATACCTTCTTCAGCTGCTGCTGATGGATACCTATACAGTGTTGTCTCATAGGCCTGGGATCAGGACCATTCACTCTGACTTGACAGGAAGTCTTCCCACACTGGAGCTTACTTTTGGCAAAGACTTCCTGGTGAGCCAGAGCCACCCGAGCCACGTCAGCTGGCCATTCAGGGATCTGAAGCTCTTTGGAAGCCTTGATAGCTGCTACCCTGTGAAAAGCTGGAATAATTTTATACTGTTCATTATTGACATCCTGGATCAGTTGTCTGTTGAGCAGATCAATAGTCACCTTTAACCTTGACATAACATCGGTTCTGAGGATGACTTGTCCCTTTAAAGAGCAGAGACCGAAGGATGTCTTGGTGACAATGTTGTGGATGTAACAGGTCACTGGCTCAGGGAAAGGTACCACTAAGTCCCCTCCACTGAGCCCTTCCAATACCTTTGAGCTTGTGAGTGGGATGTCTTTAGCTTCAGGATTTCTGTCTGTACAAATGGAAGATACTGTCGCACCAGTGTTTATCAACATTTTTGACTGAAATGTCCAAACTCTCCCTGTATTAATACCAATGTTGAGGGCCTTCGCCAATCATTGTTTTTAATTGGTGCCATAGGAGGGGAAGAAGAGGGAGCTTGGCCCCATCATAACAAATTTGGAGGGTTATCCTGAATTTGTTTTGTTCTCTGATGCTGTGCCAGCTTCTGTAACAAACCTTCTGTAGGAAGACGATCTATAGCTTCCATGGTCTCATACCGCAACAACCTTTTCCAAATTTCATTCTGGAAGGTTTTGTGTTCCTCCTGATTTGAGCTTCCCAGATGGTTGCTCTTTCTCAACTGGGTAGGGGATTTCCTTCTTGCTTGCTGCAGAGAAAGTCCTTTTCCCTCTTGCTGATGCTTCCAAGGCTTAGAGGATTCTCTGCCTCAGCTGTTGCCCTTGTTTGTAACAACTGCTACCCTTTTCTGCAACTAGGAAGGCTTCCATTTCCCCCGGTGAGGTGTTTTGAGAATCCACATGACCCAGGGCTATGTGGAGGATTGGTGTGAAACCCTATAAAACTGCCTCCCAAAACTCTGCTGTATTGCATGAGAGAGCACCTGCTAACCTAATACAGTAGCTTCTTCCTATCTAAGTATTTTTCTGGCCTTTCATGAGGACGTTGTCTTTCAAAATAATATTTGCCTGTAAGACTCTGATTGGGAAAGTAAAATTTAATGAGTCCCTCTTACATTTGCAGAGTGTTGGTGGCATCTCCCACTTGCAAGTGCATGGGGAAGGTAGTAAATTCTTCACTGGCCATGCATTCCCAAATTAAGGCAGAAATGTCCTTTGTTCCCACCCCTGGCATGGCACACACCTTGGAAGACCAGCCCAAAGCAGTATCCGTACTCAGTGGACCTAGGATCCTTGCCTGTTGCTCAAGCTTGTTCTGGTGTATATGATTTAAACTGACTCAGGACAATTTGATGATTGCCACTGTTAGAGCTCGCTATTTTTCTGCCAATCTGCCCAGAGCATAGTAGACTGGCAAAGTAGAGGAAGTAGCAGAGGATAGTATAGCTGAGGAAAGTAGAAACCATGAGAGCTTTGGCTTCCCAGTCCAATACACAGATGTCTCCAACAGGAAGCGTGGAGCCCGTCAGAAGCAGGCTGGCAAAGTGGAAGAAGTAGTAGAGGATAGTACATCTGAGGAAACATCATTGGGAATTCTGATCATTCGGCACCTATTGGCCCCACTCAAGAATCATTTTGCGTGCGAATTAGCAGGAATACCCTTGCCTCTTCTGGTAAACATGCACTAGCTCAACTAACTGACTGTGGGAAGAAAGAGGGAGACCCACAAGCTCCATTCCTTGATAGGAAATCATCCTCCAAGCCACAAGCTTTGGGAAGGAAGTGTGGCCCTGCAGGCAGAGCATAAGAAACTTTCTTTAACCAAAGAACCTGTTGGGGTTACTTTTTAAAAAGGGACAGAAGACAACTCTCTTTACAAAATATCCAGTGCAGAACGGGGCAAAGGGCAGAGGCAGCTCTCCTGGTCAGTGTTTATGAACAGCTGCACACAAGGGCAATCAGCAAAGCACACACAGTGGCATTGCAAATCAGGGATGCTTTGAAAAGCAGCTTTATGAATGATGAGACAGCCGCGTGAATCTGCTGCATTTAACTATTGTCTCTCACACACACACACACACACACACACACACACACACTCTCTGATGTGTGTTGCACCTTTATGAAAGCACCTCCATCTGCACCCCACCTCATGTTAACCAATAAGCAACACTGGGGTTTTCACAATGGCATTGTTCATAGAGCTGTCCCTCCTGCCCCCTCCCCCGCATCCTGGTCCGGCAGTGCGGGGAGACTGTGGTACATGGTGAGGAGGCCCTATAATTGTGCATTCTGTGGAGGGGGCAATCAGCAGTTCCAGCAGGGACCACTTTAAATGTAAAAGCCACATGGCGTGTTGCAGAGAGCAACTCCGTAAAATGTACAGCACACAAAACAAATTTCTCGGCCTACCCTGCTAAATCCTGTGCCGCGAAAAAGCCTTCTACAGGACTGAAACCCCATGCAGGCCAGAGCATGCCACTGTCTGGAAGCAGGGTCCACACAGCCTGGCAGCCATGGGTTGTGGGGGGCTGATTTTTACCTGGCACAGCTGAGCATCCCTAGTGTAACCTTTCTCCAGCATGCCCTGGGAAATCTATCTTCCCATAAATGTCCATATTTCTTTTTCTGGTTTGCAGTATAGTCAGCACAGATTTCTCCCCCTCCCCCAGGCCCACCCCAGAAATGAGTCTGGATCTCCTGATGGCTCCATGCTGGGACTCTTTTGTGACCCTGTGAAATCATGCCAAGATGGAGTGCTGCTGAGGTGTGTGCCCAAGGTCTGCTCGCTACGGTGGCCAGAAGGGAAAGGAAAAGAATTCAAAATTCCAGGCTGATGACCCCTGCTTCCTGTCACCTACTTCCTGCTCACCTGGGCTATGTCTACACGTGCACGCTACATCGAAATAGCTTATTTCGATGTAGCGACATCGAAATAAGCTATTTCGATGAATAGCATCTACACGTCCTCCAGGGCTGGCAACGTCGACATTCAGCATCGACGTAGGGCAGCACCACATCGAAATAAGCGCTGCGAGGGAACGTCTACATGCCAAAGTAGCACACATCGAAATAAGGGTGCCAGGAACAGCTGCAGACAGGGTCACAGGGCGGACTCAACAGCAAGCCTCTCCCTTAAAGGGCCCCTCCCAGACACACTTGCACTAAACACCACAAGATCCACAGAGCCAACAACTGGTTGCAGACCCTGTGCATGCAGTATGGATCCCCAGCTGCGGCAGCAGCAGCCAGAAGCCCTGGGCTAAGGGCTGCTGCACACAGTGACCATAGAGCCCCACAGGGGCTGGAGAGAGAGCATCTCTCAACCCCTCAGCTGATGGCCACCATGGCGGACCCCGCTATTTCAATGTTGCGGGACGCGGATTGTCTACACGTTCCCTACTTCAACGTTGAACGTCGAAGTAGGGCGCTATTCCCATCCCCTCATGGGGTTAGCGACTTCGACGTCTTGCCGCCTAACATCAAAGTTAACTTCGAAATAGCGCCCAACACATGTAGCCGTGACGGGCGCTATTTCGAAGTTGGTGCCGCTACTTCGAAGTAGCGTGCACGTGTAGATGCGGCTCTGGAGAGCAGCTGAGGTGAAACAATGACCAGAAAAGACACATGACAGGAACTGTGGGATACTTTCAGAGGCTAATAAAATCAATTTTAATAACACTGCCATCTGCACTAGTATAAGGTCAACATTGAAAAATCGATTATAGCATGCTCCTGGTGAAACTGGGTTTACAACAGTTCACATTGGAGCCTCTTAAAATCAACCTTATGGAGCCCTGTGCTGAAGACTCATGCTGTATAATGACCTAAGATGCTTAAATTCAATTTTATCCCCTAGTGTCTGACAATTCTGTTCTTTACTGTAGTTTCAAGCACTGTGCCCAGTACTGAAGTTGGACTTTGTGGCCTTTAATTATCAGGATCATCCTCTGCAGGCCTTTTTAAAATTGGTGTCACATTAGCTATCATTCAATCATTTGATACAGAAGCTTATTTAAAGCACAGTTAGTAGTTCTACAGTTTCACATTTCACATCTTTCAGCACTCTTGGGTAAATACCATCTGGTTCTGGTGATGCATTACTGTTTAGTTTTTCAGTTTGTTCCAAAACCTCCTCTAAAAGACACTTCAATCAGAGAATCAATCAGAAAGAGAAGTGGACAAGCTGACATTTATATTCAAATTCGGCACATTAACACATGGTTTAAATCGTGATGGGAACTTTCTGAGTCACTATAGGGGCTCATCTGCATACTTGGCTCAATCTAATTCTTGATCTTCCCCCCCACCCCTCCACTCCCTGATTTGCTCACCTTGATTATCTTTTTCTGATTTGTCCTCCTTGCTTACTGTTTTTGGTTCTCTGTGTCTTAAATATTGAGTCTGTTCTGGTCTGGCTATGGTCTGAAGAAGTGGGTCTGTCCCACAAAAGCTCACCTAATAAACTATTTTGCTAGTCTTTAAAGTGCTACTTGACTGCTTTTTGTTTTGATAGTGTATAGACCAGCACGGCTTCCTCTCTGTTACTATTCAATCAGAGACAGTTTCTCGGATTTGTTACCTCAAAAGAATGGCCCAGATTTTGCAGTCTCCCTCAGCCATGAAGTCTGATGCAGAGAATTTATTTCATTTCTCCGCAACTACATTATCATCCTTGAGTGCTCCTGGCCCCACTGTTTTTAGCAGGATTCCTGCTTTGGAGAGTTTGTCTAACTGTTGTCCTTCCTAATTATATTTTTACACTCAGTTTGCCAGCATTCATGTTCCTTTCTGTTTCCTCACTAGGGGTACATCTACACTAGGAACTAACTTCGAAATAAGCAACTTTGAAGATGAGCATCTACACACACCCTACTTCGAAATTAACTTCGAAGTAGGAGCCCAACTTTGAAGTCCTTACTCCATTCCTGGGAATGGAGTAGTGCCCTGCTTCCGAGTTTAATTTTGAAGTAGGGTGTGTGTAGACCAGAGTTTTCCAATCTACGGGTTGGGACTCAAACATGGGTCACAATTACATTTGAAAAGGTCACCAGCTGGGCTTAAGAAGCCATTCACATTGAAATGGTATACTCAGCTTCTTAATTGGCTTAAGAGCCATCAGGCAGTTAAACCAATTAATAAAATTAAATACTATTTCAGCCCTGCAGGGCAGGGAACTGCCCGCCTGCATGTGAAAAAGGTATAGGGCAGAGAGCTACAGAGCCACAGGAGCAGTGTCCAGCTCAGGTGAGGTAGGTGGGGGAGTGGGGTTGGGTGTTTGCAGGCTTAAACCTGAGACTGAGGGCTGAGAGATGGTCAGGGCTCCACGCTTCCACCAGCTTCCAGCCGGGGTCACCCTCCTCCGCACCCAGCTGGGGTTTCCCAGCTGGTGCTGCTGGCCCAGGGCTGCACAGATCAGGAGTGCCCCAGCACCCAGCAGGGGATCCTGAGGTCACGGGTCCACCCTGCACCCAGCCAGGGTTCCCATGGCTGGTGCCACAGACCCAGGGCTCTGCGCCCCAGCCAGCTCCCAGCTGTGGGGGTCAGGGTTCCCCATCCACACCCAGCCAGGGTTCCTGTGGCTGGTGATGTTGGCCCAGGGCTCCGCACCTCATCTGGCTTAAAGCCATGAAGGTCAGGGGATCCCCCCGCACCTGGCTGGAGTTCCCGCAGCTGGCACTGCCGGCCCAGGGATCCACACCCCAGCCAGCTTCACCCATGGGGACTGGGGGTCCCTCCCCCTCCCTTTGCCCCCTCCAGCCCGAGTGACTCCTAGTCCCTGAGTGCAACTCCCCTAGCCCCCTCCAGCCCCTGAGGGACTCCTAGCCCCTGAGTGTGACTCCCCTAGCCCCTGATTATGGGGTGTAAGACGGGGAGCAGTTAGGGGATGTGTCTTTCCACCACCACAACTGATTATAATAAACGTAGTGTTATTATTTTATTAATATAGTTCCCCTTTTCTATGAAATAATTATTCTGAATATATAAACATGAGGGGGCACAATTTTATATCCTTGCCTCAGGTGCGAAATTAGCTAGTTACAGCATATCAAAATGGGTCCCTGTCTGGAAAAGGTTGGGAAACACTGGTGTAGATGTTTAACTGTGAAGTTATTTTTGTAGTGTAGAGACAGTCTAGGGTTTAACATCCTGGCATTAGATGGTTTTTTTTTTTACCTCTCATTGCTTCTTCTACTTGTTTGTTAAGCTATAGTGACACTTTTTTGTGCACTATAGTGTAGCCTGATGAAAAGATTCCCATATCATATTCTGAGGATTGACAGGTCCTTATCCCAAAATTAGTCCCAATTATTACAATTATTCTGTGTCTGGGAACTGCAACATACAGAGGTGCAACATTCACGCTACAGGAACGCTTTTATATTTACAAATAAATAATTTATTTACACACTTAGTAAAGTGACACACTAACTCAGCAACACAGATAAAGATCGTATAGAAAGTACATTGAAACATTCATATTCACAGCATCCCTTGCAGAATAACTTGGATGTTAACCACTGTCTTCCTCATTATTGTCATCTTCACCACTGGCCATCTTTCTGGCCCCTCCCAAAGTCTACATCTCTGTCTTCACTGCCGTGGGATGCTACTTTTATATGTTATGCTGACATCCCCATGTCTAATCAGGCCCATATACTGGAACTTGTGGGAGGGTGTGCTTGTTTTGTAAATACAGTAAAGTCTCAGAGTACACAACCCCAGAGTATGTGACCCTGTTCTGACGCGGCTGACCCCGCTTCCTACGGTAAACCCTGGAAACATGCGATTTCCAGTTGCACTTAACTCGCTCCCCTCCCCACACCCTAGCTCAACTTTCTCTGGCTCCACACAGCCCCGGCTCAGCCCTCCCCCACCCCACCCCAGCTCCGCTCATCACCTGCACATAGCTCCTGCTCACCCCCCCCTCCTGCCTCTGGCTCTAGCTCACCACACCTCACGTGTGGCTCTAGCTCAACCTCCCCAGCCCTGGTTCAACCACCCTGCCAGCTCACCAGCCATGCATGGCTCCAGCTCAACCCCACCCCCATGCTCAGCTCTGGCTAACCACCCCTCATGTGTGGCTCCAGCTCAACCCGCCCTGGTTCAACTCCCCCGCACACGGCTCCAGTTCAAATCCCCGCCGCTCTGGTTCAAACCCGCCACAGCCCAGCTCACCACCCCCCGTGCACAACTCCAGCTCAACTCCACCCTGCAGCCCCCTAGCTTCAGGGCCCCAACCCACCGCCAGGCTTAACCCCCCCAACTGCTCCCACACCCCAGTACTTACCTTTCTGCTGCTTCCCCAGCTCCAGAACATGTGTTCCACTGGGGAACAAGTCAGACCCCACTTACGCAAAATCCGGGTTATGCAAGGGCATGCGGCTCGGAACACTCACGTATCTCGAGGGTCGACTGTAAAGACCACCCCACCACACCGGGCCCTACCCTTCTCCCCCTTCCCACCCTCAGCTTTCCGCCTATCCCTGCCCTGTCTCTCCGTCTCCCGCTTCACCCATCAAAGAGCCCCCCACATCCTACTCAGCCCAAAAACCTCACTCCCTGGTCACCCTAAGGATCCCCTTCCCCCGCTCAGACTGAGCACCCCCCCGCAAGGCCTCAACATCCCGCTGCCCGAACACAGTCCCTTCTCTACCTAAAACCCCATCACCCAAATCCCACTCAGTCCAAGGACCCCCCCATCCCAGCTAGTCCTGAAGATTCTCCCCTCCCACTCAGCCTGGGAGAAGGAGCATTGCCTGGGACGGGTCAGGCATGGGCAGCAGCAGCAGCAGCAGCAGGACTTTGCCTTCCCATGGCCTCCCTCCCAGCTCCCCAGCACTCATCCCATAGAGCTGTGCCTCAGCCTCTCAACCTGCTGAGCCGTGCTTCTCTGCAGCAAGCTGTGAGGCCTCTAGCTGCCCAGTGGGGCTCAGCAGGCTCAGGGGACAAAGTGAAGCATGCACACTAAGTGCAGCGGTGTGAAGGTGACCCGTGGGGGGTGATCGCCTGCAGCTGCCACTACCGCCTGCCCCCTACCCCGGTAATCCCTAACCAGACTGGTCAGGGAGGGACCAAGGTGGGAGCAGAGTGACGAAGGGAGTCGCCGCCCCCCCGCCGCATACAGGCCTGATAATGTATATTTGATAGGGGGCTTTTCCCTTACTACTTACTTGTATTTACTCCCCTACCCAATGCTAAGGTGTCCTTTTCCTACAGGCTAGTATATCTATGATTTCACCCCCTTACCACATATGTCAGTTCATTGCCATGGCACATGTGAAGGTAGATGTTCCATTCAGAGCCTTCCAGAAGTTCTTTCAGCTTCTATCCTGTGGTCAGCTGCTGTCATATGCCCAAAACTCCCCCTTATCTTCTGCTCCCAGTTCCTCATAACTTATGAATTACTTGAATATGCAAAAGTTTACAAGTTTCAAGCCTCATGCTAACTGCTCAAGACAGTGTCTTCCAGGATACAAACCTGTTGGTTCCTTACATTACTGCTGAATATAATTAAGTAGAATATAATGCAAAGCAGTGACTATAATACTGGTAAACCGGCCCACACGGCTACAACAGCTCCAAAGTTTCTCTCAGACATTAATAATCTTCCCTTCAGACTAGCTTTGGATTATGGTTACTCTCTTAAACTGCCCTCAGTCTCTTAAATTTTGGGCATTAGTAGACCTCCCAGTACTGTAACTGGTTCTCTGTACCCCCTCTCCCTCCTTGAACAACCATCTAAGTCTTTTTGGTGACTATTCTTCCCATCTCATGTTCTTCTGCTATTCTTGACAGGAATCTAGCCTGGCTCCCATCCTAGCTTGTCTCCCATTCACCCCTTTCCCTTCCTGCAAGCTGTCTAAGGGCATATCTATACTTAACGGAAGATAAACCCATTGGCGGCTAACCATCCAGGGTTTGATTTAGCACTAAATGGAACCATCAGCTGTCACTGTTGATCCCGGTACTCCTTGCAGTTGTGAGGAGTAAGGGAAGCTGATGGGAGAGTTTCTCCTGTTGACTTCCCACTGTGGCGACGGCGGCAAAAATCTATTAAAGTACGTCAACTCCAGCTATGCAATTCTCTTGTATCTTAAACCAATTTTTTCCCCTAGTGTAGACCTGGCCTAAGTCACAGTGACTATCCCTTCCTGTGGATGCAGGTGCTGGGATTGCAAGCTGCATGAGGACAGACCTGCCAATGGGCAGGGACAGGGACAAATGGGGCAGTTGCCCTGTGAGCTGGTGATTCCAAAGGGTCCGGTGCTGCTAGCTGCCACCACTGCTATTGCAGCAGCGGCCAGTGCCCCGGCCCTTTAAATCACTGGCAGACCGCCAGGCAGCGCTAAGGGCTGGTGGGGAGGCACAGCATGACACTGAGGGCTGGCTGCCCCTAGGCCCCCCTCTTCCACCCAAGGCCATGGTCCTTCTGGGAGTGCAGAGACAGGGTCCCCCCTATTTGCCCAGGGGCCAGATGAGTCTGTTGGATCCACTGCCTGGAGGGACCCAGTTATATTTTTTATAATGTATTTATTTCGTGATGTTTCAGGTTGTTGGGTTGCAGACTGCCTAAATAACTATCTCTTGCAGTTTTCTGCTGCATAAGGGTGAGTGAATGTTGCTTGCTGGGAAGAATAACATATGGCCACAAAAATCAGGTGTTGGAGAGGGAGCTATGGGCTCTTGGAAATTCAACTATTGGAAGTCACTCGTGTCGTGCACAAAGGTCTAGCAATTATGCAGAATTTAGAACTCTACTGAGATCCTACTAAACAATTTCTTTCAAGCAACCAGAATTATTTTTTCAGATAAGACATTCTAGGGACTCTAAACACACATAGAGCCCAATTCCACCAATAATTACATATGTACCATTTGTCTTTTGCAGTGCTTCCTGGGGGCAAGCTCATGGTCCCACGATGCACCCTTCTCCACCCCATCGTTCCATGAGTTTTCTAGTATGTTTCACATCTTTTTTCAACAGCCCCTATGAACCTTCAGCTTCCCATCTCTGTCAGGAAGTGTGGATCCTTTACTGTTCTCCAGTACTGTGATGAGTATTATGCATATATGCCTCTCTAAACCAGGACTCCCTGGTCCAACAACATTCATAGATCTGCTAGACCATGGATGCTCCTGGGCCAGAGAGCTCAATGGCTGGAACTCAAGGTGCAGGAGACCTGGCATCCCAGACCCCAGCAGACCTATGAGCCGGGGCCACAGCAGCCAAAGCAGGGGAGCCAGAGCAGGGCCTGTGGCAGCTGCTGCAGGTGAGCTGGACCTGGGACCATGACAGCCAAGCTGTAGCTGGGGCCATGACAGGGAAACCAGAGCAGGGGCCACAGCAGGCGCAGAGGAGTTGGGGCCATGGCATTTGCAGCAGGGGAGCTAGGACCATGGCAAGCACAGCAGGGGAGCCAGAGCTGCATCTGGGTCACCCAGCAGCCAGCTGATCTGCAGGCAGTCCCAGCGGGGACCAGAAGTGGAGTCGGTGTCAGGTTGGGGGCCAGTGGACCTCCCTGGTCTGGCAAATTCCCTCATTCGGGATTGGTCAAGTTCCAAGGATGCGGGACCAATGAGGTCCAACCTGTGTTACTTCATGAACTGCAACTCTGCTGATGATGACGACACCATGTTGTGTGCCATAAACAATATTCAAGCTTGCTTTTGGCATTCACAGAGCAGCTGCACACAGTGGACTGCCAGTTAGTGGGCTTGAGAAACAAGTACAAAGTGGTGGAATCACTTCATTATGAAAGTATGGGATGACATCCAGTGGCTACAGAAATTTGGCATGTGCAAAAGTACTGTCCTGGAACTGTGTGGAGTTCACCCCAGCCATCCAGGCAGGGACACCCACAAGGGCCAACAGACTTGCTGGGTCCCTTGGAAAGATGGGGGAACAGCTCCCAGAAGCGACAGTGCCTCAGGCAGAAGGGGTGGGGCTGACCCTCCACCCCAGCACCCCCCCAATCAGCTCAGAGAGCTGACTGGTGCCTGCTCCACAGCACTCCAACAGCAATTTAGAGGGGCCAGGTCTCCATATGTTGGGAAATAATATTCATTCGCTTTCCAAAAGTTTGATTTTATTCTATACCTGTGGAAACATATTGATGTATCAGTAGCCCGAACTTCACACTTACAGGGAAAAATACCTTTAAAGGGAAAGGAACATGAAATGCACAAGAACATTTGCCACTGAGGCTCTCAGAGCTGAAGCTATGTCCAGCTATCGTTCTGCAAATTGTTCCCATTACAGTTTGAGCATCTCACTGCTGCAGATCCACCCCTTGCATTTTGCACATTGCTGACAGCCAAAATCTTGCACAGCAGGAGGAGGCATTTAATGTCCCTGCACGCCTGCATGATAATGGCCATCAGTGGATTTTCCATCTCCAAAATTACTTTCCACTGACCAGTAGCAATCTGACATTTCATGTTTCCAAAGAGCGACTGCTACTCACTTCCTTACAATCAGCGCACCTCTCATTTTTGTGTTCCTGCACTGGTGAGCTGGGGAAAGCTCATCACACAGATCCAGGAACATAGCCTTATGCTCTAGAAGTTCTGCAGCTACCACTGCAGAACTTCTGCAGCGCAGCTAGTCATTGCTGCTTTCTCAAGCACAGAACCTGCACTCTGCAGTCTGCTGCAAGCCTATGAATACCATCAACAACTCAGAATTACATCTTCTTATGTTCCAGAGCAATTTGTTCTCCAAGATACCATCAGGTTCCATGCTGGGTCTGCTCTTCTTGGGGCACTGCAAATACGGCAGGATCACCTGTCACGAGTGTTGCAAGAACAAGACAATAGCACAGAGCAAGCTCCGTGCTCCTGTCAAATGGGAGACAGCAAGGAGGGCCAAGCATGTTTGTGGGACTTTTAAAAAAGCCACAAAAATGGATATATCCAATATCATGGGATGGAGACAGTTGAATGCTTGGAAGCTGACCCCCTGCTCCCAGTCATACCCATGCAACTCATTTCCTCCCCACCTCACATTGCCAAAGCTTCCCAGAAGTTAGTTCACTGGACTGTGGCAAGTTATGCACTGGGTTATCTACTCACAGTGTACTACATCGTGTATGGATACAAGCACTCCTATGAGTAGGTGCAGCACCACCACCACCGCAAGAAGCCAATATGCACGTGCACAAGCAATATAGTAGCTATGGTGACATTATGCCATGTAACTTGAATCAAAGTTTCTAATATAGACAGGGCCTTACCAAAAGGTCTTTTTCAGGTCTGTGAAATGTAGTCACTGTCACAGCTAAATAGGACGTGGAAGAGATTGTTTAGCATAAGTAGTTAACACATATCGTAGGAGACAACTCAAGATGAAGTTAACACCTCTGAAGCATAAGGAGAAAAAAAAAAGTGAGAGGAGGAGTTAGCATGTTGTAATAAGCAATAAATCCAGTGTTTTATTAAATCCACAATTTGTAGTGTCTACCAGAGATATGAATTTAAACTTCCAGGCTCATCTTTAGAAGGTGCACGTCCGCTTTTTGTTCTCTGACTGCAGGGGTGTTAAAAAGACACTTCACCCATATTTTCAGGTGCCCCAATTAGCTGCATATTTTGCATAAACCTCAGGACAGCCCTACTGAAACAAGAGTATATGTTGGCAGGGTCTTGCAGAAGCTTGAGGGTGAGGAAAATGCATTTGAATTTGATGTGGAAGATGTGAAACTAGTGAAGGGAGCAGCGTCTGTCTTTTCAGGAAATGCTAGAGCTCCAGTGTTAATACCACAACTTCAATGAGTAGAAAGGTAGGAACAAGATGAATTCTAAGTCCACATACAAAGAAGCAAATACTTAACAAAAGACTAAGGATGTGATGTGGTGTATAAAGAGAAGTTACTCACTTGTGTAGTAACGATGGTTCTTCGAGATGTGTCCCCATGGGTGCTCCACAGTAGGTGTCAGGCTCGCCCCGGTGCCGCAGATCGGAAACTTCTAGCAGTGTCCATCGGGTCGCGCATGCGCCGATGCGCGCCGCTCCTTCACGTGCTCTCGGTCATGTGCGTGACCCGGTCCCCACCAGTTCCTTGACCAACCACCCCAGATGCTCCTGAAAAACACCGGACAGAGATCCGAAGTGGGGAGGATGGGCGGGTAGTGGAGCACCCACGGGGACACATCTCGAAGAACCATCGTTACTAAACAAGTGAGTAACTTCTCTTTCTTCTTCGAGTGGTCCCCGTGGGTGCTACACAGTAGGTGATCCCAAGTAAGGAGGTGGGTAATCAATTCACGTGCAGCTTGCCCGTGAGAGGACTGCTGTCGACAGACGTGTATCCTCCTCAAACACCCGGTGCATGGCATAATGCTTGGTGAAGGTGTCGTAAGAGGACCAAGTCGACGCTCTGGAGATGTCTTTCAATGGGATTCCTTTGAAGAAGGCCGTCGACACCGCCATTGCTCTGGTGGAGTGAGCCTTCGGCGGAGCTAGCAGAGGGGTCTTATGGAGCTCGTAACACAGTCTTATGCAGGATACAATGTGATTCGAAATCCTCTGGGAAGATAGGCCTTCCCCTTTCAACCTGGGTGCGACAGACACCAGGAGTCTGTCCGTTTTCCGGAAGGACTTAGTTCTGTCTATGTAAAAAGGCCAACGCCCTCCTCATGTCTAGCAGGTGCAGCCGCACCTCTTTGCTGGAGCTGTGAGGCTTCGGGTAAAACGAGGGTAATACTATTGGTTCGTTAATGTGGAACTCCGAGGAAACTTTCAGAACGAAGGCTGGGTGTAATCGTAAGGTCATCGCTTCCTTTGAGAATACTGTGCAGGGTGGCATTGCCATTATTGCTGCGAGTTCGCTCACCCTGCGGGCTGACGTAATCGCGAGAAGGAAGGTCGTTTTCACGGTAAGTAGTCGGAGGGGTACCATGGCCAATGGTTCCAAAGGCAGTCCCGAGAGCGTGTGGAGTACCAAGTCCAGACTCCATGACGGCGGTAACGGCTTCCGAGGGGGGTACAGATTTGCCAACCCCTTGAGGAACCTTGTGATGACAGGATGGGCAAATATGGTTGGCCCTTCCTCTTTGTGTCGAAACACTGATATAGCTGCGAGATGGACCTTTAGCGAGGATAGGGAGAATCCGTCTCATTTCAGCTCCAGCAGGTAGTCTAGAATTACAGTTATAGGGACGTCCAGAGGAGCTAACTGCTTGGAAGAGCACCAGGAGGTAAATCGCGTCCACTTCTGCTCATAAGTCCTTCTGGTGAAGGTCCTTCGACTGCACTCCAAGACTTGTTTCACTCCCTCCAAACATGTGCTCTCTAAGGTGCTGAGCCATGGACTAGCCATGCCTGTAGCTGGAGCCCCTGAGGATGTGGGTGCACTATGGACCCCTGAGCCTGCGTGAGTAGGTCTGGCACTACCGGTAGGGGGAATGGTGGGCGGCATGACATGCACAGAAGCAGAGGAAACCATTGTTGTCAGTCCCAGGTTGGGACTATGAGTATCATACGTGCTCTCTCCCTTCTGGCTTTCTCTAGAACCTTGTAGATGAGTGTCGCGGGAGGGAACGCATAGAGTAGAGGGCCCTTCCATGATATGATGAAGGCGTCCCCCAAGGACCCCCGTCCTATGCCTGCTCTGGAGCAGTACTGAGGGTATTTCTTGTTGTGTTGGGTGGCAAACAATCGACTTGGGGAAACCCCCACTTGTGAAATACGTGTCGGAGTAGATCGGAGCGGATCTGCCACTCGTGCGTGAACGCAAAGCGTCTGCTTAGTTGGTCCGCCTTCACGTTGTGGACACCGGGTAAGTATGAGGCTTTCAGTGTTATCTTGTTGGCAATGCACCAGTTCCATAACCAGACTGCTTCTGCGCATAACGCTCAGGATCGGGCCCCTCCTTGTCGATTGATGTAAAACATGGTGGAGGTGTTATCGGTATTGATCCCGACGACTTTGCCGTGCAGGTATTTGCGAAAACATCTGCATGCATTGAACACTGCTCTGAGCTCTAGTATGTTTATGTGCAGTGTCTGTTCCACGGGAGACCATAGTCCTTGGGTTACTTTGCTGCCAATGTGCACTCCCCATCCTATGTGGGAGGCGTCTGTTGTAAGAGAAAACGCGATTTGTGGCTGGTGGAAGGGCACCCCTACTAGCAAGTTCTTGGGATCTGCCCACCATTCCAGCGATTTTCGCACCTCTGTGGTGGGCATTACTACCCTGTGGATGGTATGGACTATTGGTCTGTAAACGCTCGCCAACCAATGCTGCAGGCTTCGCATATGTAGCCTGGCATTCTGTACCACGAACATGGCAGCTGCCATGTGCCCCAACAGTTGCAGACATGTTAGGATTGGCACCGTGGGGCTGTACATCATAACTTGTACCAGGGATTTGATGGTGTGGAAACGGGCATCGGGTAGGTATACTCTTGATGTAATAGAGTCTATGCATGCCCCTATGAATTCTATATATTGCGTGGGCTTGGTCTTTGACTTTGTGAGGTTGATAACCAGGCCCAACGAGGTGAATGTGTTCGCGGTGATGTGTATCATGCGTAGGACCTCTGCTTTCGAGACCCCTTTTAGTAGGCAGTCGTCCAGATATGGAAAAATGAACACACCCTGCCTGTGTAGGTATGCTGATACTACCGCCAGGGTTTTGGTAAAAACTCTGGGCACCGAAGAGAGACCGAATGGAAGAACTCTGTATTGAAAATGCTCCTCGCCAACTTTGAAGTGGAGGAAAACATCTGTGTGCTGGGTGGATCATTATATGAAAATAAGCGTCCTGTAAGTCGAGGGCTGCAAACCAACCTCCATCATCCAGTGCCGTAATTATGGAAGTAATTGTAGTCATCCTGAAGTGCTGTTTGCGCAAATACCGGTTGAGGGCCCATAAGTCCAAAATTGGCCTCCAGCCTCCTGTTTTCTTCTCTTTTAAGAAATATCGTGAGTAGAAACCTTTCGCTTGGAATTGTTCTGGTACTCTCTCCACCGCCCCTATAAACATGAGATGATCTACCTCCTGTTTCAGCCTGGTCTCGTGAGAAAGGTTCGTGAGGGAGGACTGGGTGGGAGGTTTCAGTGGCGGGAGTGATTGGAAGGGGATCGTGTAACCTGTGGCTATGATTTCCAGTACCCATTTGTCTGTCGTGATGTTTTGCCATTGGGAATAAAATGGTTTGAGGCGGTGATGGGACATGTGTTGCGAGTGGCATTGGGAGATGGTCTTGATAGTGTAGTCCTCGACATACCCGTCAAACTTGCTGTCTTAGAGCTTGCCCCGAGGTTGCGCGACTTTGTTGGGGACGTCACCTGGGGGCCCTATACTGCTGCTGCTGTTGGTGGCGCCTGTGGTCGTAGCTTCATTGATATTGTGCACGCTGCGGTTGATAGGCGTAGTGCCTTTGCTGGGGGTAGAACTTTTTCCTCCTGTATGGGGAAGTATATATACCCAAGGTCCTAAGTGTGGCCCTCAAGTCCTTGCTGGAGTGTAGGACCGAGTCAGTTGATTCTGCAAATAACTTTTGCCTATCAAATGGAAGGTCCACGATTTTTGTTTGTAGATCTCGGGGAATGCCGGATGTCTGGAGCCAGGATTCCCTGTGCATTACCACTGCTGTGGCTGTTGAGCGTGCCGCTGTGTCCGCCACATCCAGGGCGATCTGAACTCCTGTTCATGAGGCTGCGTAGCCCTCCTGGACGATCGCCTTCAGCACTGGTTTCTTGTCCTCTGGGAGGAAGTCCATAAGAGGGGTCAGTCTAGAGTAATTGTTGACCTGTGGTTTGACAGGTGTGCCGCATAGTTTGCCATTCTTAGTAATAAGGTAGAGGAGGAGTAGACCTTTTTGCCAAACAGGTCTAATTTCCTCGCATCTTTGTCTGACCCTCCTGATTTATATTGGGGTGTCTAAACAGGAATTCCATTCCTTTGCTGGAACAAAGTATTTCTTATCCGCCTTTTTATTTGTAGGCGGGATGGAGGCCGGAATCTGCCATATGTTGGTGGCTGATTCCATAATGGCTTCGTCTAGCGGAATGGCAATTTTGGATGAAGCTGGGGGTCTCAGATTCTTCAGGAGTTTATGATGTTTCTCCTGCACCTCCGCTATTTGAATGTCCTGTGTGAGTGCTACTCTCTTGAACAGCTCCTGGAATTACTTAAGGTCATCTGGGAGGGGAGATGTCCCCAGGGACACCCACCTCATCTGGGGAGGATGAGGAGGCGCTGCTACGATATACCTCCTCTAACTCCTCTGATTCTTGAGTTTGCTGATATATCTGCTCTTTTGTGGATTGTGAAGGAAGGTCCCGGGACTCTGGACCAATGTCTGTCTGGGAAAGCTGCATTCCTCTCACACAGCGAGACTGTATGAGGGAATGTTGGCGGGGTGTGGGTGGGGATCTGCCCCTGGATCTGGACCCCCAATGCCAGTGTTCAGTATGATAAGGACGGCCATGACAAACACGGGCAAGGGCCCAGTGATGGAGATCTGGACCACGATCGGAATGTGTACATATGGTGTCTGGAAGAGCGTGATCTCCATGACGACGTTGATAACGGCGGAGATGATCTGTGATAGTATTCATAAGGGCCCATGCTGGAAAATGGTGAAGATTGTCTGAGCCCAGGAGATGGTGGCTGGAGGAACGGGGAGGGAGTTCTGAAGCAGGCCGTTGGAGTGGCTGCCAGGCACAGTGTGTGTATCTCGGGGTTGGGCGGGGGGAAGGCTAGATGATAACGGCAGCACAATGACGTCCAGAGCCGGACTGCAGTGCCGTTTGGCCTTTGCCTTCCCCTGCGGAGCCAGCGCCACCCCCTCCGGTGCTGGGGACCTCGGCGCCACTGTCGGTGCTGCGCTCAGTGCCGCTATGCGCGGTGCCACACAGGTAGCTTCCTCCAGCACCGTTTGGCCCCGTGCCGGGTGCCGCAAGGATCGGTGCCGCGTGAGTCGGCTCTGCCGATTCCAGCGCTTGCCGCATTGACGCCTGCGGCGCCCTCGGTGCCAACTGCTGAGCAGTCGGAGGCCCAGGCACAGTCCTATGTGCTGTTGTATCCCCGCTATGAGTAGCCAGGGGGTCAGGGCCCTGCGTTCCGCTCGTCCTGCTCGCTGGTGTTACCAGCAAGAATTGAGCTGGGGAGAGCTTCCTTTTCTTTTGCACAGAGGAGGTTAGGGAAAACCGCCTTCCTCATGTGCGACCCCGAGGGCCCCTCCTTCTGGGGCTTCTTCGGTAGTTCGGGTTGGAGGGCCTTATCAAATAAGATCATTTTTAGTCTCATTTCCGAGTAACGTGGGTCTCCCCAAGAATGCACTCGCTATGCCCGTCTGAGGCAGGCATGGTCTCGCGGCATGACTCACACTCCTTAAAGCCCTGCGAAGACATCTCTGCCGAGGCTTGTAAGTCTTTAAATGTTAATAGGGTACTTAGCGGCTAATGAAGTCTGTAGCCAGATAATGTTCACGGCCTTCAGGGGTAGCGGACCGCCTAAGGCAGCCGCCTCTGTCCGCTCTTCTCCCCTTGTTCCTCTTTTCTTCTTTTTCTTTTTTTTTTTTTTTTTTTTTAAATTGTATATAGCACAAAACGGTTTCAACAGTCATAAAACAACTAACAAGTAACAACTAATAACTATTAACAACAGTTTTTGGGTTTTTTTGTCTCAGGCATTGGAGCCGGAGCAAATTCCGTCTGCAGCCGCTGGCGGTTGAGAAGGAACTGTCGGGGACCGGGTCGTGCACGTGACCGAGAGCGCGCGAGGGAGCGGCACGCATCGGCGCATGAGCGACCCGATGGACACTGCTAGAAGTTTCCAATCTGCGGCGCCAAGGCGAGCCCAACACCTACTGTGGAGCACCCACAGGGACCACTTGAAGAAGAATGTATATTTTACTTGCTGTCCCAAGGCTCTCATTCAGCAAAACACTTAAGAATTTGTTAGCTGGATCAGAATCTTAGTGAAAAATTCTAGAAGTCTCTAAAAACCATAATGCTTTACTACACATGAATAAAAGGTGAGATCCATGCAGCAATGTTTGAGAGCTTAGATGATATGTCAAGCTACTTCGACAAAAAGTAAAACTTTTTATTTAAAATAGAACCATCAACTATTTCAAAATGAATTTCATCAGTACTTTAATACAGCAGTGTTAATACTGAGACAATAGGAAAAGTGTGTGTGAAATAAACACAATGAAAAACATAACAATAAACAATTCTCGATTACAAAATCTCTTTTGCTCCATTAATCTTCATGGCTTCTTTGATAGCAGTGGACCTTTAACTTTCAGTTTATCATCCTTCTCCCTTTTCAGCTGTAATAAAGAAAAACATAGCAATGGTCCAAGCACTAGCATGTCAACAAATCTAGGTACTTACCTGGTCCCCAGTAGCATAATACCTCACAAATATGAGGTATGAGTTTATTCTCAAATCAGTTAGATGAAGAGTGAATCTATAAACACCATTGCACAGGTGTGGAACACAGACCAAAAGGCTAACTAGTTTGCTCAAGGTCCCAAAGGAAGCCTAAGCAGCTCTCCAGAGTTTTTGGTGCTTTAACCACAAGTTGGGATTCTTCCTCCCAACGTATTTTCCCTTCACGAGTTTCCTATGGTATGATTTGATTTGCCAAAATGTTTATGTCTACCATTTTTACTGTGGATTTATATTAATAGCACTGCAATTTCAGTACAGTAACAACGCCTTCAATTATTTTCCATGTACATACTATGGTTTTGGAAGTCAGTAATTGGTCTTCAGCACTCACTGGAGTGCAATGTAGGTAGACCGTCATGTCCGACGATGACGTCTTGAGCTTGCACAGGCTCATCGGTTGTGGACTCATGTGGCTGAGGAGCCCAAGCTTTGAACGGCATGGGCATTCACAGTGAGGGCAAGGGAACTGTCCTGGTTCTGTTGGTGCGGCTGCTGCTGTTGCTTTCTTCTTCTCACGAGCATCAATGAGGCGTACGCATCGCTGCTTTTCAAAGCTGTCATATGCATGTCGTACAAGAGCACGTCAGCCCGTTCGGTCTTTTGCATGCTGCTCTAGTTGATCTGGTTTTAAACCAGCATGAACAATGTTGGCCTTCACGCAGTCTTTATATCTCTTGCGAGGCCTGCCTCGATTCCTTTTGCCCTGGGAGAGTTCACTGTAGACGAGTTGCTTAGGGATTCCTGACTCCTCCATTCATATGACGTGCCCTGTCCAGTGAAGCTGGGCTTTCAGAGCCATGGCTTTGATGCTTGTGGTTCCTGCTCTGTCCAGGACTTCCAGGTTCATAACTCTGTCCTGCCATCGAATGTGCAGTATTGACCTCAGGCTGTGTGTGTGGAAGTGCTCCAGCAGTTTTATAGGGTTTCTGTACAAGGTCCAGGTTTCACAGCCATACAGGAGACTGGTCAGGATTACAGCCTTGTACATTTTCAGTTTAGTGGACTGTCGGATAATGTGCTGATTCAACACTCGTGCTCTCAGACATCCTAGTGCCCGGCTGGCCTGGCAGATTCTGGCATTGATTTCTTTGTCAAGGGAGCCATCATTGGCTATCACACTACCAAGCTACTTGAACTCCTCTACTGTTTATAACTCTGTTCCTTCAATAAAGATTGAAGCAGGGAGAATAGCAGATCCTGGAGCAGGTTGAAACAGTATCTCAGCCTTTCGTAGGCTGAAGGTCAAACCAAAGAGGCGAGTGGCATCAGCAAACTTGTTGACGATGAGCTGGAGATCAGATTCCTTGTGTGCCATAAGTGCACAGTCGTCAGCAAAAAGGGCTTCAAGGATGAGCCTCTCAAGCGTCTTGGTTTTAGCATTCAGACGACGAAGGTCGAAAACTGACCCATCAAGTCTGTATTTTATGTAGACCCCATGGTTCAGGTCCCTAACTGCATGGCTGAGGACGCATGTGAAAAAGAGGTTGAATAACACTAGGGCCAGCACGCTCCCTGACTTCATACCATTGGATATCTCAAATGGATCTGAGGACTCACCATTTGAAAGAACAAAGCCAGTCATGTCATTGTGGAACAGGCATATGAGGTTAACGAATCTTCTTGGGCAGCCAAGTTTTGACAGGATAATCCACAGGGCTTCTCTGTTGATGGTGTCAAACGCCTTGATCAGGTCTATAAAGACAGCGTACAGACCCAAGTTCTGCTCTATGCACTTTTCCTGGACCTGACGAACAGCAAAGATCGTGTCAATGGTGCTGCGACCTGGGCAAAAACCACCCTGTGCCTCTGGTAGGTTCTCCTCTGAGATGCTGGTGATCAGACGGTTGAGGATGACTCGAGCCAAGATCTTCCCAGCAGTACAGAGAAGGGAGATGCCCCAGTAATTTCCACAGTCAGCTTTGTTGCCCTTGTTCTTGAAGAGCGAGATGATTGTGGCATCCTTAAAGTCTTTGGGCATGTCGTCTTCTTCCCAGATGCTGATCAAGATGTTGTGAAAGGCTTCAAGTGACACTGGTCCTGCCGCTTTGAAAATTTCAGCAGGGATACCATCCATCCCAGGGGCTTTGCCAGAGCTGGTCTGGCTGATTGCCTTTTTGACCTCATCCACTGTAGGGGGCAGGTCAAGACTGTCTATTGTGGGTTTCTGAGGGATCTGGTCTAGGGCCACAGAGTTGACAATGGAGGGTCTGTTGAGAAGGTTGCTGAAGTGCTCTCTCCACCTATTGTTGATGCTGTTCTTCTCCCTCAGAAGGGTCATGCCATCTGCAGACAGGAGAGGTGTAGTATTTGGCTTTGAAGGTCCATATGCAGCTTTGATAGCACTGAACAATATCTTGGAGTTCTTGGTGTCAGTGTAGCATTGGATTTCATCAGCCTTACTCTCCCACCACTCATCTTGCATTTTGTGAAGTGCCATTTGCGCCTGGCTCTGAAGGCGTTTGAAACAATCACATTTGGAGAATGAGGACTGATCGTTTTGCCATAGCAGAAATGTGTTCTGTTTTTCCTCTAAGATGGCCTCATCATTTTCATCAAACCAGTCTTGCTGAACTCTTTTTCAGTCCTACTACTGACTTGGCTGACTCCATCACCAGGGTTTTGAACTGGTCCCACTTCTGTGTTGGGTCTCCAGTCAGACGTCCATGGGACGTCAGCACTTCGTCAAGGCAGGCTGCAAATTTCTCACGATGACCAGTATGTTGCAGCTTCCCGATGTTGAAGGAGGGTCTGACAACCCTGAGGTTCTTGCGGTACAGTGGTGTGATGTGCAGCATAAGGACTGATCTGACGAGTCTAAGATCAGTCCAGCACTCAGCTCCCCGCATGGCCCTGGTGATCGTAACATCTCAAATGTTCCACCTACGACTGATGACATAGGCAATCAGGTGCCACTGTTTTGATCTCGGATGCATCCATGTGGTCTTGTATTTATTGGCTTGCCTGAAGAGAAGGTTGGTAATTGTCAGGTCATCTTCTGCACACAAGCTCAGCAGAAGGCAGCCATTGGCATTCACATTACCAACACCACGATGCCCCAGCACCCCTTTCCAGGTCCTACAGTCCTTGCCGACCCTGGCGTCGAAGTCACCCAACAGGAGGAGCTTGTTACTAGGAGGAGTTGCTTTCACAAGATGGTCAAGGTCCTCATAAACTTTCTTTTGCTTCGTCACTGCTAGTCAGTGTGGGGGCGTAAGGGCTGATGACTGTAACGTGGTGAGAGGTGTTAAGGGGGAAGCAGAGCTTGATCAGACGCTCACTGATGCAAGCTGGTAGGTCAGGAAGCTGGTGCAGAAGTGATGTCTTGATGGCAAGTCCCACTCCATAGATTCTGTCTTCATTTTCTGGCCTGCCTTTCCAGAAGAAGGCATCACCTCCTTTTGATTTGCAGGTGGATCCTTCCTCTGCCAGTCTGGTCTCACTCAGGGCGGCTATGGCAATGTTATAACATGCTAGTTCTTTTGCTATGAGGGCCATTCTTCTCTCAGGCCTCATAGCATTCTCCGTGTCCAAGAAGGTGAGAACATTTCATGCTGCAAATATCATCTTTCTTTTCATTATTTTTCGACTGCTGTGAGGGTAAAACTGCCAGCTGTGGCATGCTGGCCATTTTGGTTAGGACAAGCAATTTTTGGGACACCTTTTCTACTCCCCTCCCTCATTTTGAGGGTGAGCAGTGCTGTTCCTAAAGAGGCCTGCTCAGTCGCCTGGGATGCTGCTGAACTCCTCTGTCGTTCCGGGGTTAGAATCGAGCTACCAAAGTCCACAGGCCACCTATATGCAGGTTTGGAGCTACGATGTCCAGTGGTCACTTCCACCTGTCGCTTCTCCCCTCTGCCATCGCTGCAGGAATTTGAGGTAGACAGAAGTGTGAGAATGTGCAAAGAACCTGTGCGGGGAATGTTTGAAGTGGAAAAGCCATAGCACAGGGGCAGTTCCACTCTCTCAACCTCAGAAGCCTGGTTCCAGAAGTACGAAAAGTTGTCACGGCTGGGACTTCCTAGGCTGCAGTGGATGGCCATGCCGTCTTTGGTGCCTTGTCATGTCCTTCGCTCTCCACGGAGCATTGCAGAACCGCCTTCCTGGTTGTTGGATCTTGCTGTTGATCTCATCCGCCCAGTCCGCTGGGGCTGACTTTGCAGGCTGGGATAGGCAATTCCCTCTCTCACCGCAGGTTCCAGGCCTGCCAGCTACCCTCACCTGGTTTAGCCTGTCTGTCAAAGCTGTTTATCATGGTGTGGCCACTGCGTGCTACAGCTTCTTGGAGCCACAGGTGAGATCTGGGTGCCAGGTGGGGACCAAACGTGCACAAGCTGCCCCCAAGGAGACACAACAAGTCCCCACACCAGAGGTGCTACCCCTCCCTGGGCACCCTATACACCCCAGGTACATTAAACATTATGTACAGGTACACTGAACATTATAACATGAGGTATATAACAATTAAGCTTTATTAAAACTAGTTAAGTAAAATATTGCTTTATACCTGAACTGGTAGAATTCACATTGGCCACATCTACACAGGTGCTTAGCACAGCGCTGTGCTAATGAGGTTTCTAGAAACTGCAAATGGTTGCTCATTTGCAAACTCAAGCGGCTAATTAGCAGTACTGCAGTACAGAGGTCATGTGGATGTGCCTCTGCCAGCTAAACCCTAAGGGACTGATGACTGAGAGGGGTTTAGCCAGCAGAGGCATGTCCACATGGCCCCTGTACTGCCCGCACCCCCCCTGTACCGACAGCAAAATCTCACGCAGCTATGCTAATAAGCCACTTGAGTTGGAAATGGGCAACCATCTGCAGTCTCTAGAAACCTCATTAGCATAGCGCTGTGCTAAACACCCATGTAGATATGGCCTTCCAGCTAAGGTGGTGGAGTTAAGTAATACCGAGTTAAACCAGAATCTGAATGGCTATATATAATTTAACACATTAAAGGGGTATTAAGCAGTTTTGGGACGGAGAGTAGCATACCATGCTTTCCTGGGTATCAGAAGAAGGTTTGTGGGTTTGGTTTTGGGTTTTTTTGCACACAGTTTCTCCTAATTTTCCAAAACAACTACTGAGTTTTTGTTTCCAGGATTGTTTGATTTGGGCCTACACTATTACGTTACTATATTGTAACCAAGGTTCCCTGGAAAGTGTGCACTTCTGGAACAGCTCAGAAGAGATTCAAACACCAATAATGAGCAGAGCACTCACAGCTAAATTTTTGTTTCTACTAGTGGTGCATATTGGCACATGCCTGGGTGCACATAGAAAAATTTATTCCACAAAGGGATGAAACAGATTGGTTGTAACCCTCTTTTTAAAATGCTAATACATTTTTTGGGATCAGAATAGCAGTTAAAGTAATGTGCACCATTCTAGCTAAGTTCAATTAAGTTTACGCACATTGAATTGAGCCCCTTATTTTTAGGGACCGTGTTTGTATTAAAATCGAAAGTCAGTGATTTACCCGTTCTTGGTACTGTTTTTCAAAGTAAGCCATGTCATCTTCTTCAGAATGCCTTAAGTTAGAAACTTGCTTTGCTGCACTAGAACCACCTGAAATAAACCAAAACAAATATTTATTAAAAGTATTTATTTTATTCATTCCAGTCTACCATATACTTGAGAGTTTGTGCATCTGTCTGTGTGTCCATCCATCCCTCTGTGAGTCCATTTATTCAAGAACTCCTCCTAAACAGTAGAAACTAGGACCTTCAAATTTGGTATGCAGATTCCTCTCACCATAACTTAAAACAGGATCATGGTTTGGTTGTGCCAGGACAGTGGGATGTGTGTGGAATGTGATTGTTTCTCATCAAACAGGGGTCTAGTAACAAGGACAGTTATATTCCAGAAATAACACAGTGATGCAGCAAGTATAACACTGACAGCCCAGGAGAGCTGAAGCAGCCACTGGCTGGCCAGCACAACCCCCACCACCCAGGACAGCACTAGGAAGCAATGCTGCCAGCCAAGCAGCATATCCCCTGCCTCCCCAGGCTGGCCCTGGGAAGCAGTTGCTCCCAACCCCTGCCCTGAGGGCCCCCCACCACACCTCCCAACCTTCTCCCTTCACCCCCGTCCCCTTCCCTGAGCCCTCCATCCCTGTCTTGACCCTGTACCCTCCCAACATCTCAAAGCCCATGCCCTGATTCCTGCTTCTCCCTGCCCCTTGTCCCCCACCCCACCCCCACTAGACCCTGCCCTGAAGGGCCTGAGCAATGCCAGACAAATCCAGTGTTATATTTGGGAAAAAAAATTCAAATGAAAATTTCAGTTTGCCCAAGGGAGAAGTGTCCTATATTTAAAAGCAGTTCTTCCAGTCAAGTAAGCCCCATTGTTAACTGGATCTGGAATGAAAAGACTGGTAGTTTCTGGGAGAGGCCTCAAACGACCATCATCTTACTAGCCAAGGGACACAAAGTGGAGCAGAAATGACCTCACAGTTATTTCTATACTGGGAGAAAAGAATTGCCCAATATTATACTGAGTACAGTAAATGCATATGCAGTGTGTGGTCACAGACAACAATCTCTTACTAAGAAACAAAAATAGAGAGATGATACTCTGAAGGATATGTAATTCCATTATTAAGAAAGAAAGAGGTGCAGGAGGAAGGCATCAAAAGCAAGAAAATCTAGTTTCATATTAAACTAATGGCAGAAAAATTCTCTAATGCAACAATGAAAAACTCCTATTCTGAAAATTTAGATTACAGAAAAGTTTGTATATTATATGTAACTTGTATATTATATGCACCTCTTAGAGAAAGTAATCTTAAATACTCACATTTGTTTTGAAATCTAATGGATACCTTTAAGTGTTACTTAACTCATTAAAAAGTCAACATAATACCATGTACTCAATATAAAGGAACTCTTATATTACTAATACACCACAAGTATAAAAAAGGCATGGCCAGCTCATTTCACCTGTTAGTTGTGACTTGGCTTGTGGAGAACTGGACGGGTCTTGGAATGCTTTTAGAAATGGATGGTCCATGCTACTACTAGGTGACTCTAGAAATTCAGCAGGTGGTGTCCCTAATAGAAAGCATATTGGGAAAAAATTAGCTTTACCAGGAGCACTTGGAATCCTAAACGATGAAAACCAAACACACCTGCAAGTTAAAATAAATAATGCAACCCAGGAGCACAACATGAAGAAATTACACTTTGTGTATCATCCAGAACACTAAAAGAAAATAAGTGTGGTAAAAGAACTGAAGTATGGCTTGAAATGAAATGGCTGTGCGGTTCTCTTACTATTCCTGTGACTATACTATACAGTAACCACACCGCAGAAAGTTCTCGGAGATCAGACCAGGATTTTGAAATACAGTAAGGTCTCAGAGTACACAAGGGTTCCGTCCCACGCACCCTCATGTAAACCCGGATTTCATGCAAATTGGGGTCCGGCTTTTTCCCTGGCAGAACACATGTTCTGCAGCTGGGGAAGCAGCAGAAAGGTAAGTCCTGGGCTGGGGTGTTAGTTGGGGAGGGTTAAGCCTGGCGGTGGGCTAGGGCTGTGGGAGGCGGGTGAGGTGGGAGGCTAAGCCTGGGGTGGGTTAAGCTGCAGTGGGGTGAGGGTGGAGTTGAGTGCGGGTGGTGAGCTGGGCTGCAGGGGGGCAGGGAGTTGAGCTGGAACCAGAACCGTGCATGGGTGGTGAGCCGGCGGGGGTGGGTCACACTGGAGCCGCGCGGGGTGGGCAGGCAGCTTGTGAGCCGGCAGAGGGGTTGCGCCAGAGCCACGCAGGGTGATGGGGGCAGCTTGAACCAGAGCCGCTTGCAGGTCGTTTAAACTGGGCCTGGAGGTGGGGTCAGGGTCAGACGTGGGGTTGCCTACTCTGAGACTTTACTGTACAATTAAACACCAAGGCTGCATCTGCACTTGCATTCCTCTTTCGAAAGAGGCATGCAAATGAGGGAAATAAAAATGCAAATGAGGTATATGTTTACATATTGAGTGCCTCATTTGCATATTCTTTTGAAAAAAAGAAAAGCAGTGCAGATGCGGCTCTTTTGAAAGTAAATCCCATAAAAAAAGGAAAGACGGGTTCTTTCGAAGATGGGGTTTACTTTCGAAAGAGCCACTTCTTGTTTTCAAAGAAGAAAAGCAGTGCAAAATATGCAAATGAGGTGTCAGATATGTAAATCTGCACCTCATTTGCATTTTCAATTTCCCTCACTTGTATGCCTCTTTTGAGGGAGGAATGCAAGTGTAGACACAACCCAACAGTACTTAAAAAAAAATTTTAAAAAATGATTCCAATATCCATAACTATATTACATGAATGGTTTAATTTTTCCTTCATTTGAGCAGAATAAACTTTGTTATCTGTATCAATATGGATGTTATATGTGACATATCACTTTCATATTGGTGAACTTATCAAAATTTAAGTGATGCGGGGCAAGTGGTTCTGAGTGTGGGAAGGGACTCAGATCTGGGCAGAGGGTTGGGGTTGAGGAGTGTGAGGGCTCTGTCTCAGGGTGTGGCCTCTGGGTTGGGACCAGGGATGAGAGGCTCAGGACCAGAACAAAGGGGTTAGGGTGCAAGGGCTCTGACTGGGGACTTGGGCTCTGGTGGATGAGGCTGGAACAGAGGGTGAACTACAGGGGTGTGAGGGGAGCTTGGGGCCAGGTTGCAGCAGGGGGGCTGCCAGGCCAGGCCGCTCTGGCTGCAACAGGTGGTGGCTGGGGTGGGGGTGGTTCTGAGATACCAGGGCTATGGCAGGGGGTCTGGGCTGCCCCAGCTATGACAGATGGGGCATGGGCTGCCCCCACCACAGCAGTTGGGGGTCCAGGCTGCCCTGACCACTCCAACCATGGCAGTGGGATCTTCAGGGCTAGGCCACAGTGGGGGAGGTCTGGAGCCAGGCCACAGAGAAGGGGAGAGGGTGGGAGAGGCTGTTCCAGCTGCAGTATGTGAGCACTGGGGCAGGGCAATGTCTGCCTTTAGGCTGGGTCAGAGGCACGTGGTTCAGACTGTCCCTTCCCTGGCTACCAGGCTGGAGGCTAGGTTAGGGGTGGGCTGGCCCTCCTCCCCTGCTTGCATGGGTGCTTTGTGTGCCTGCACGATATTAATGTATATAGCGGCACAGCCATGCTGCTTACAGGAAAAGCATGAGAACTTACACTTATGGGTTAGACAATCAAGTGATACATGAGATCCCAGTATAACTCTGTGGCTAAGAATGCCAACTTGGTCTTTGAATATGTAAATGGGACTATCAAGTAGGACTTTTCAATGTCTTCTTAGAAGACATGTTCTCAGTCAACAAAAATATATTGGTCTGAATAAAGAAATTACTGCATGAAACTCTGTGCCTTCTTTTCTTCTGACAAGATGATCATAGTGATCTCTTCTGGCCTTTAATTCTTTGAAAAAATGAGTGATTTGGAGTCTCCTTTCTTTTGGAAAGTCCAACTTGTCCTGAAATTTATTATTTCAACAGATTTTCAAACATGAAAATTAAAAAGACAAAAGATCAAAATGATACCTTAAATCTCCTGAACTTACCTACTCCACTGTCATCAAGTCTCATATAGCCTTCTGCCAGTGAACTAAATCCAGTTAATCCTCCCATTGCAGCATAAGGAACATCTTGCCCCACAGGTTTTCCCTGGGCCAAGCGCTCTTGTTTAGTTTCCACAACTGTTTCATGAGCATATGTTGGCTGACCACACCCACAGGTAAAACAGCTGTGAAATCCTGAACATTTGGAACCTAAATTAAAAATAAAAGGTACTCAGAGTGAGCTAATGGTGTCTGTTCATTCTTTCTCACACACAGTAGAGTTTCTCTAAATTGTTGTTTTCTCAAGCACTGCTGATTTCCTTCAATTTTAAGTAGACACACACTTCCCATTGGAAGCTCTACAAGAAAAAGGAAGAACATGTGGTTAAATCATGGGAATCAGGTGATCTGAGTTCTAAACCATGAATGAGTCCTTGGCAAATCATGGGAATGATTGTGGACTGTGCTCCCACAAATTGTCAATTACAAGTTGGAGGCAGTTTCAGATAAAGTAATGAGCAAGATCCACTGCTGTAATGCTCCCCAAGATGGCAGCCACAGCTCTCTGATTTCTTAACCTTTCTAGTCAATTGGTTCTAGCTGTTCTGTATATTGGACACATAGTCACCCAGAAGCAGCACTGCACAGCCAAGAAGGATTAATGTAGGCAAAACAGGGTACAGGGTATCCAACTGATAAGTTGCAAGTCTGGCTGCTAGCAATCTGGGTTCACTTTCCAGGTCTGCCATGGACTCCCTGTGTGACCTGGGGAAATGCATTCACATGCATAGACTTTAAGGCCAATGGTGACCATTGTGATCATCTAATCTGATCTTCTTCAGACCACAGAACCTCACTCACTCACTCCTGTAATAGATCCATAACCTCTGGCTGAATAACTGAAGTCCTCAGTTCATAATTCAGAGAATCCATTATTTATTTGAGTTTAAAACGGTGAGTGGCCCATGCCTCATGCTGCAGAGGAAAGTGAAAACCCCCTTGGATATCTCCCAATCCTAAAATGGCAATCAGTTTGACTCTGAGTACATCGGCAAAACCCACCACACCTGAGAAAGAACTTTCTGTAGTAACTCAGAGCCTTCCCTATCCAGTGCCTCAACTTCAGTCATTGGGAATATCTGATACTTGCAGTTACTGATGGGTCATATGCCATTTTAGGCAATCTCATTGTACTATCTTCTGTGAAAACTTACTGAGTCTTGAAACCAGTAGGGTTTCTGTCCTACTGCTGCCTAGCAAAGGCTATTCCAAAATTTCACTCTTCCAGAAAACCTTCAGCTAATTGCAAATTTAAACCTATTATGGACAGCTTATAATCCTTTTGTTCTTGTTTCAACATTGGTGCTTCACTTAAATATCTCCAATCCTATCTGATATTTATTCCTCTGATGTATTTATAGAGATAAATCATACCTTCCTTCCGCCTTTGTTCAGTTAGGCTACAAGAGGAGTGGGAAACTTCTGCCCTACGTTCCGGATCTGGACCATGGCTTGGGATTCCCTGACATGGCATCCAGCCCATGGTGAGGTGGAGGGTGTGGAGCCCAAAGCCTCATGGGCTGGATCAGGCAAGCTGCAGTCCAAATCCATGCCACAAGCTCTGACGGGGTGGGGGTGGGGGGACGCAGCTGGAAAGGGTTCTGAGCTCTGCTACCAGTTGCTGCTATTCTTCCAGCTGGGAGAAAGGAGCAGGAGCGGCGGAGGCCTGAGAAGCCTACTCAGAGGCTTCCTACCACTGCAATGATTGGCCAGAATTCAGGCCAATCAGAACAATGAAGGGCAGTGCCTGGGAGAAGTGGGAGGTGTGGACCCACGTGCATTTGGGGGTGCCACAAAGGTAAATGAACCCCCATCACCCAGACCCCGCACCTCCTCCCATCCAGACCCCCCACTCCCACCCATTTCCTGCACCTTCCCTTCCAGACCTCTCATGCCCACTCTGATCCCCCTGCTCAGGCCCCACACTCCCCTCCTGCAGAGACTCTCCACCAGTACCTTGCTTCTGCTCCCTTCCAGACCCTCACCCACATGCTGCCCCCATCCCACTCCACCCCCTACACCCTCTCGAACCCAGACACCCACCCCCTCCTATGCCCCTCTCCCACTCAGATCCTCCACCCACAGCCTGCTCCTGCACTCCACTCCAGCCCAGCTCACCCACCCCCAGCACACTCCTGCATCCCCCCTGCTGCCTAGACCCCATGGCCCTGGCCCCCATTCAATCAGCGACCACATCACTGAGATTTTTTTTGTTTGGTTTTGCTTTTGCTTCTCATTTCTGTGGCCACCAAATGATTTGTCTAACGGTCAGTGGCCCCCCAACCTGAAAAAGTTTCCCCACCCCTCAGCTGAACAAGCTATACTCCTTGAATCTCTTCTCATAAGGCAGGTTTTCCATTCATCAGATCATTGTAATAATACTCCTCTGCACCTGATCCAGTTTGAATTAATCTTTCTTAAACACGGGTGGCCAGAACTGTACCAGTGTTCCCTGTAAGCTGGGCACTTGTGTGGCCATTCAAGAGAGATTCAGATACCACCTAGCCAATTACCAGAGCACTCACACTGGGAAGAGAGAAATATGGCCTATGGGCTGGACCCAGCCCACCACCATGCCCAGCAGGAGCCTTGGCAAGCTCACTGCCTTCTGTGCCCCCCACCATGCTGCTCCAAGCACCCAGCTGTGGGGGTCACTTGTGTCTCTGAGCCAGAGAAACTGCCTGGGCTCTGCCCGCAGTGCAGGCAGTGCACAAATTCCCTCCCACCCCCACTGCCCAGAGGGACACAGCACACAGAGAGCACATGGCCCCCCACAGCCAGTCACTATGAGGGTGTGCAGGGGCGCAGAAGGCAGCAAGACTGCAGCTATGTCTATACTAGATGATAAAGTCGATTTCAAGGCAGTTAGATCTATTTTACAATGTTACTGTCTTCACTGTAAATACAATTAGGTCAATTTTAGGGAGTGCTAAGATCGATATAACACTGTCGAAAGTGACTCGGCGTAGCATCAAGTTCAAATTTAAAGTTCAAATTAAGGCTAGTGTGGAAACACCATATCAACTTTATTAGCCTCCAGAGGTGTCCCATATATATCCCATGGTTGTCTCCTCTGGTCACTTCCATCTCTGCTGATCTCTCTCCAGGTGTGCCGTAAGTCGGTAACAGGAACCCCACAAATTTGAATTCATCACCAGTAAGCCCAGGAAATATAAAGGGTGCCCAGAAGCCTGAATTTCTTTCTAGAATCACATCGGCAGCCATCACATCAGTAGCCATCTCTTGCCATCATGATTACTCAGGTTTGTGATCTTACTTTTCAGGGTTGCAAGAGAGCTCCAGCATGGACCCATAACGAGATCGTGGATCTCCTTGCTATTTGGGGAGAGGAGTCACTGGCATATAGACTTCGAGTATCCAAGTGAAATGTGGACATTTATGAAAACATTTTGCATAAGATGATCAACTGAGGTTACTCTGGGAATGCTCAGCAATGCCGGGTGAAGGTGAAAGAACTCTGGCAGGCTTATCATAAAGTACAGGAAGCCAACAGGTGATCGGGGTCATCTCCAAAGATGCGCCAATATTATGAACAGCTGGGAGGAACCCAACCACATTGCCCATTCTTAATACGGACTCTTCAGGAAGCCCTTTTCCAGAGCCTGGGGTGGGCCAAGAGGAGCTGAGCCTAGAGTGAGCAGGAGCGAGAGCACAATGGAGAGGAGGACAGGGGCAACCAGCAGCGGCCCAAGGAAGCTGTTCCTGACAGCCCAGAGCTCTTTACTCTCAACCTCGAGCCAGTCCCCTCTACAGTAATCCCTGAAACACTGGAGCCCAGCTGGTCTGGTGAGTGTTTTTTCTAGAGTGCTATAAGTGGGTTGTGGCTGGGCTTAGCTATAGGTTTTCTATGGATCTGTGCCCCTCAGAACAGCGTGTTAATATTTCTGGGGATGGACTGTTTATTCTTCTTAGAGATCTCCAGGAAGGCCTCATCCAGGTACTCTTGCATTTTTCCCACAAGGCTTTTGGGCAGGCCTGACTTATTGCAGCTTCCACAGAAGCACACCTTGCCATGCCAAGCAACCAGATAGTGTTCTGGTATCATGGTGCCACTTAGCATTTTGGCAAATTTTCCAGGCTTGAGCTCACACAGGATGAGCACCTCTTCTTTTTCACTATCTCATTCTTAGGAGGGTGATGTCTTCTTTAGCAACCTAAAGAAGCATGGGAATTTGGATTAGACTTCTTTGCAATGATCCCTCACCTTTTACATTTCCCTATATCGCATTGCCACACCATGTGGCTGGTGGCTGCTTCACTTTCCCCCTCTGTGCAGCCGGCAGGCTCTCCTAGACTTCTCCTCTCGCACCACACTGCTGGTTGATCGGGAGCCACCAAGAAACATTTTCCCCCCTGCCATGCAGCTGGTAAACTTTCCCCATACCTTTCTTTGCACTTTACATGGATCCTTCCCCACCCAGCCAGACATGTGGCTGAAATGAAACCCTTTCCCCTTGCCTTGCAGCTTCCAGGCTCTGCAGACCCTGCTACCAGACACTAGCATATCCAGCATGGGTGGGTTTTCTTTGCAGAAGACTGCTCTGGGGACAACTAAGAAAACTTTTTCCCCTGCTCCCGGACATTGTCCGGCTCTCTCTGCTTTAAACATCCTCTCATCCCACACCCTGCCTCTGGTAAAGCAGCCAGTAGCTTACCATTTGCACAATGAATTAGTCTGGATAAATGATGGCTTGTGCAATGCAGAGTTTGATTCCTTGTCATCCTTAAGAAGCCAAAGTGGCCTTGCAAAAAGAAAGTTTCACTGATTGTAAAGCCAGAGACCCATTCATTCTATGGGTAAGCACTTTGTGTGAATTGTATCTCAATTTTGACCTTCACTTTCCAGCAGGCATCTTCAGCATGGGAGACAGAACAAGGAAGCGCAAAAGGTCCAAGCAGGACCTTATTCTGCTGCAGCTGGAACCGGCCAAAACAGCATCCATTGTCAGCCAGAGGGCCACAGCACAGTGGTGGCAGAGTGTCCTGCAGTTCAGGAGAGACCAATTGGTGCACCTGAGAGAGGACACGGTACAGCTCCTCATGGCTGTAAGAGACCAAACCAAGGTCCTCTGCTCCATGTTGGAGCTGCAGAGGAACTCCATACACAGCATTCAGTGTGTGGGCTCCACTCCCTGGACTCCAGGTCACCCACCCCTGCTTGTCACGGTCCCCAAACACAGGGAGGGAGGACAAGGACAGTGTGCCGCTCCAACCCCAAGACCCACTGCAAAAAGATATTCCACCTCCCTTGACACCCTTTCTTTTCTCTGCCACTTAACCCTCTTCCCACCAAATAAAAGTATTCTTTTTATGAAAACCACAACGTGATTTATTGGTTCACATATGTCGTGGGGTGCACAAATCATTGTGGGAAATCCATCAGAGGGACCCAGGCAGAGGTGGAGGGGGATGACAGCACAGCTGCCCACCGCTATACAAAAGTCCACAGAGGACTCTCAGCAGAGGGACCAGGGGTGGGCAGAGCTGATAGCAGAGCTACCCACCACTACACAAAGGTTCACATGCCAGGAAGTTACCATAATGGCCTGTGCAATAACTTGAAGTATTCAAGGATCCCCACTTGCACTAGCACTATGCTGTGATCTCCTGTTCATTTTCATGTGGTTAGCAGGTACTCTGAATTCTGGGAGAGTGCTTTGCACTCTGGAATAGTAACATCAAACACCCACAACTATGGCAATTTTTTTTCCCCACAGCCCACTGATACAAAAACCCCAGAATACAATAGGGCTAAGGCACTGTGGGATAGTTACCCACAACGCACTGCTCATGCAGTCAAACTTGAACAAGGCAATGGAGATGTGGTAAGTCAACATGGAGAAACGGTAAGTCAACTTTCCAAAACATTTGTGGACAATTAACTTCAAGAGTTTGCTGCGGAGCATGAGATGGTGATCTGCAACAAGATATTCTAACAAAAGGACTGTAGGAAGTGGAAATGGTGACCAAATGATGGGAAGGCCAAGAACATGATATATATGATTCTGATAAGAAGAAGATGGGTAACATCAGTACCTCAGTGCTGAATTTTCCAAGGAGCAGGTACAGACTCGGACCACAGTCTAGTGATTGCAAACTTCAAGATAAAACTCAAGAGAAAGTGTAAGACACAGTTTAAGAAGAGAAGAGACATGGCGAGGCTAGGAGAGGAAGAAACACAGAATGTGTACAGAGTGGTGCTCGAAGAGACGATTAGGAATGCGGCCACAGAGAAAGACCTAGATAAGAGAGTTGAAGGAATGGCCACAGCAATAGAAAAGGCAATTAAGCAGACTGTTCTGGAAGAAGAGAAGATCAATAAGAAGTGGATTATGCAGGAGATGCTGAAGTTGGTCCAAGAGAAGAGAACACTGAAGAGCAAAAGGGATGTTTCTGAGAGGGCAGAACAGCAATATAGGGTGAAATGCAGTGAAGTAGGGAAAGCGGCCAGAAAGGATAAGACAAAATGATTAAAGGAGCAGTGTGAAGATATAGAGAGCTATTACAGTGAATGTCAGACCAGGGAGGTATATAAAATGATTAGGAATATAAATAGGAAGTGGCAATCAAAGATGAGAAGAGGTGCTCATGAACAAGGAGAAGATTGTGCAGAGATGGACGAGATATTGCACCAATCTATACAGAGCACAGTTGACCCGGAGGTCTCAGAGAGACTGATAGAAGAAGTGAAAGAAATATCTCCAGTGAGCATTGAGAGCAAGACCAATATTTTGAAGGAGGAAGTAGAAAGAGCAATGAAACGACTAAAGAATAACAAGAGCCCTGGGAATGAAAAGATCATGGGAGAGATGATTAAATATGGTGGAGAAAGTATGATTCAGGAAATATACTGACTATGTAATATAACATGGAAAAAAGGCAAGGCACCTAAGGAATGGCAAGATCTGTGTTAGTGCCAATACACAAAACAAGAAGGACAGTGGAGTGCAAGAACTACAGAACCATTGCCCTAACAAGTCATCTTGGCAAGGTGCTGATGATGACACTGACAGAGAGACTAAGATCACAGATAGAAGGACATCTAGCGGACAAGCAAGCACGGTTCAGGAAAGACAGAAGTACCATACAGCACATATTGGCACTAAGATTGACAGCGGAGAAAGCTCAATGGAAGAACAAGAACATCTACACTTGCTTCATCGATTTTCAGAAGGCATTTCACAGTAGTGACTTGGGCGGTGTTGGAGTCATATGGAGTGGATAGCAGACTGATTTGGTTGTTGAAGGAGATCAGTGACAATGCCGAGGCGGCGATGAGAATGTGTGAGGAGTTGGGAAGTTGGTTTAGAATGAGTAGAGGTATAAGACAAGGAGAGCCAATATCACTAAGTATCTTCATCACACATCTAGAGAGAGAAGAACAAGATCAAGGAAGAGGTAAAAGGGTATCTGTGCATGGGAAATGAATTAACAACTTGAGGTTTGTAGGTAATATATTTATCATTGAGGAAGATGAGAAGAAGCTAGCAAAAACAGTGCAGGTGCTAAATGAGGAAGGGAAGCGGTATGGACTGATTATTACCATCGATAAAACAAAACAATATTACTTGGAGATAAGGAAATAGGAAGGGAAAATCAGTGTAAGTGGGATGGAACTAGACGGTGTAGAGAAGTTTACACATCTGGGGAGCAACGTAACATACGATCTAGACTGTCAGAAGGAAATAGTGACTAGAATAGCGAAAGCAAGAGTGAGTTTGAAGGTGATGGATAAGATTTGGAAAAGCAAAGTGATTAGCTTAGGAATGAAGCTGAATGTCTTGAAAACGTGCATATTCAGCAGCATGTTGTATGGATGTGAGACATGGATGATAATGAAAGAATCGAAGAGAAGAATATTGGCGTTCAAAAGGAGTTATAGAAAGATCCTGAGAATAGGATGGATGCAGAAGGTCACCAAGGTGGAATTACATGGGAAGATACAGCCAAAAGAGAACCTGCTGCAGCAGGTTATACAATGTAAATTACAGCTATTCAGGCATATTTGCAGAATGAACAACGAACAAAAAATTAAGACCCTGGTATTCGGCATAATGGACAGTTTGAATAGGAGAGGCAGACCCCACAGAGAATGGGCAGATGATATAGTAGATTGGCGCGGGGCTAGTCTGCAGAAACTAAGCCACTCCGCTCTGGACAGGGAAAAATAGAAGGAAGTAGTGAGAGAGGCAAACAACACCAATTCTTCAGTCATAAGGTATGGAGCACACACACAAACAGACACACCCCTGCCACATCCTGAGTTTACAGATTCCTTAGAAATCCCTGTTATTGGGCTTGCAATTTCATGTGCCTATTTACTTAATATTCTTGGGTGGAGACTGTCTGGGTCCTCCAGTTTGGTCCCATTCAGCTGTTTGAATTTGATTTCAAACTCAGATTTGGTAATGCTTATTTCCATATCCTCATTTCCATTAACCATCCTGTGACGACCCCTACGCTCCTCATTACACTTAACAAAAGCTGAGCCAACATAGTCATTTAGGTATAAGGTCATGGGTAGTTATCTTTAATGTCCATCCCACCCTTAGTGGTAGTAGTCTCACTTCCTCTTCCCTTTTTTCTTTTTATGTTTAAAAACTTGGGGTTTCACATGTTCTGGTCACAAAGCAAATGAGACCGAAGAGTCAAGGTCAATCTAGACTAATACTAAAAGAGTAAAAATGTACAATTTTCAAGAAAGAAGAGTGAATTCTTGGCATCTTCTATAGAATTTTAGAACATGGCCAGGCCTCTTAATTATCATATATACATGAGAAGCATTAGAAAAGGTATTAAGCATAATAAGACCTGTCATTCAAAATATTGAATTTGTTTCTAATATAAGGTGACAGTATAAAATAACCCAATTACACTTAAAATAATTTGCTACACACAATTTACGGAAAATATTGAAAAGATGTTATATCAATGTTATGTATTGTTAGATATTACTCCCCCTTCTGAAAGCAAAACTGATTTATAAGCTCCATCCTGTATAACTTATTTCACATACATCATACAAGCGATTTACTAAAATTCTAGAAATCTAGTTAAATATCTCCATCAATGTGTAATATGAAGAGATCTGAAAGATGGAAAATCAGTACCTAGTTTAATGGCCGATATTAATAATTCCTGTTTCAGGGCAAAATCCTATGCCAATTTAAGTCAATGCAAAACTTCCTCTAATTCAGGGATACCACAATTTAACTACTGGAACACTAAATCAGTGTTACTAATAATCTTATATGGGTACAATATGCTATTTACTGCTAAGTTTAGAAAATATATCTGTATTTAAAGCCCATTCTTCTTAAGTTAGTAGTACAGAACACTGCAATTTATAGGAAATTAACTTACAGGAGTTACAGGAAAATCCAGGTGCTGCACTGTGCTGATCGGCAAAGTGCTTGCATCTACAACGAATGGGCTGAGTGCCATTTAGAGGGACATAGTGATAGGATTTACACTGACAACGGCTCACTCGACAGGGTACACAAATAGGACGATCTTTTGGAATCACTTCTAAATCCGTTTTATGTTGTTTATACCTAAAAACAGAAAAAAATAAAAATACTACATATGTATATTGACTATAACAATGACATTACAATTCAAAGAGACAAGGTCAGTGAGGTACCGACACAGCTTCAACAACGCTGCAAACAATTACAACTTAAAGTCATTCAGCATTTACTGTTACTTTCTTTGATGAATTTATATTTTAGATTTCAAGTTGAATGCAGAGATGTATTTAGTTCTCCTACAAACAAAAATCTGCTCATTCTCACAAAAGATAATCTTCAACATTGTATGGCATTTCAAGTGCTTTTTAAGTTGTACTCTAGTGTAAAATACAGCAGAGCTTTAACGATTTTGGCACCATTAACAAGTATATATATTTTAAAGCATTATCTGGAGATGGAGCCACATGGTCACAGACCCACAAGGTAAGTGTAAATTTATCAGTAGATTCAAAGCTCTAAGCTCTTGAATTTACCCTCTGACCAACCACTTCAGACTCTGGCAGGCTTCCAAACAAACAGTTAATGAAATATGAAATTCTTGCTTTGGTTTCAAAAACGCTTCTTTACATTACATCCATCTTTACATCTCTGGATTCTCAAATTAACTAATGACATGACAGCATTTTTTATAAACAATTTACATTCTCTAAGTAAAAGAAAGTTCAGCAGCAAGAAAAAAATATCTCACCTATGGGTACAAAAACAGAGTGTCTCTGGGCCCACAAGTTTACAGTCCATGCCAGTTGGCGATCTCCAGCTCACGTACAATCGGTTCTGTAATCGAATTGGTACCATTTTTTTTTTATATTCTTCATATTGCTCTGGGGTAAAAAGTTTCCCTCCATCATCATCACCTACAATTCTGCAACATGTAATAGTGTTTCATAATATTTTAATCACATTTAACTTTTAGCAAAATGGAAAGAGGCAAAAATAGGTTCCACTTTTGAAAACAATATATAACGATGCACTAATAAACAACACTGAACACTATTTAATCTTCCGTAATAGGACCCCACAGGTGGTGTTTGTAAGGAATTGTTCTTAAGTTATGAAACAAATTCTTCTAAACTGGCTTTAATGGTGTGAAAAGTGTCTCAAGAAGGCTGGAAGGGAAAGATGAAATGGAGAAGTCAGCTATCAAGTTTCTTTTCATGTGAAGAAAACGGACTGCAAGTTAGGTGTTCCGGGTTCTTCCTAGCTCTGACTCAGACTTTCTGCGTGATCTCTAACATGTCACATCATGACTTAGCTCAGTGTTTCTCAACCAGGGGTATGAGTAACATTGGGGTACTGAGGTCTTCTGGGGGTACATCAACTCATCTAGACATTTGCTTAGTTTTACAGCAGGCTACATAAAAGCATCAATAAAGTCAGAACAATCTAAAAGTTCATTCAATTACTTGTTTTTACTGCTTCATATGCCTTAAACTTAAACTTAAACTGGAGCAGTGAACAGGGGGCATAAGCTAACAGGGAAGGGAGTTTGCCTCTGGGCAAAGCGTCCTAGAGAAGCTTGGGTGAGTGTGGGATTTGGGGTGCTGTGTGGTGAGCTGGTGGGTGAATGTCTGTCTGTCTGCAGCTATGTTACTTTGCAGAGAAGGGCAGTTGGATCAGCTGCCTGTGTGCCTGAGCAGTTTGCAAGGTGTGAATTGGGGAAGTTCCCTGCCAGGTGAGCCTTCAAGGGCTGATTAGACTGGAGGCAAGGCTTTGAGCCAGGCCTAACCAGCTAGCAGCTCTCTCTATAAGAAGGGAGCTTTCAGCGAACACTGTGAGCAGTGAACAGGGGCAGCAGCTAACAGGGAAGAGAGTTTGCCTCTGGGAGTTTGCCGAGGGAGGAGCCCCATGTTTGTTGTCCTTTTCAGGTATGGTGTTCCACCTGTGCCCTGGAAGGCAGCACTATCAGGAAAAGGAGTCTCTGAAGAGAAGAGCCTGAAGAGCAATGGGGGCAGGTGGACCTTGGGGCACTGAGAGAAGCTGGGGGGGGAGGGGCCAGTGCAGTGAGGAGGGTGGACATGGGAGCAGATGGGGGTAGTGGGTTGGGGAGGGTCCTATGGTGATGGTAGCTGGGGGGGAGGCGAAAGGTGGGGAGGAGGGTCCCGGGGATATGAGGTCATTGCTCCACAGGGAGCTATGGTGACTTGTGGTAACAGGGAGGTATGAAGTAGTGGGATCCTTAACCACATTCTCCACACCCCACTGCCTTGTGGGTTATCCTGGGAAGCAGCAAAGCTAAGGGAGTAAACCCTGACAGAAAATCCAGAGTGGAGTTTGAAGGCAGTTCAGTGTCAACTTCTGGCACTGTCCTGGCAACTCCTGCAGCTGAGCTGGTACCAGACATGGAGGTTATCTTCTCCTTTGGACTATATCAGTAAAGCCGAGAGGGGGACACCGGTGTCTGGGCAGCCCAGAGTCTCCATAATAAGTGCCCAGGCTCGCGCCCGGAGAGGTACTGCGGCATCGCTGAACAGTGTTGCATCAACACAGGAGGCAACAGATACCGGCTATAAGCTCTTGCTCGATTGGCGTAGAGAACGAGCGCTGGGGTTGCCTTCGACAGTGGGAGAGATCCTCGCATCTCATTGGACAGTCACCACCCGCCTCAAGCTGGGCAGCCCCCAGCCAATAGGGTACTGTCCCGCCACAGTTCACCTGCCTCGCTGGGTGCGCAAGGCTTAAGGTTCCTGAACCTGACAAGTGACTGAAATTTGGGCACCAAGCAAACCAATAAGAAAATCAACAAGGAATGAGAAACATCAACAATTTAAGCTTGCTTGCTGGAATGTGCGGACCATGCTGACCGGCTTGACTGAACATCTTCAGGCCAACAGTAACACCCGAAAGACCGCTGTCATCAACGAGGAACTGAAGAGGCGCCGAGTTGATATCGCTGCACTGCAAGAGACGCAACTCGCAGATTTGGGATCTCTAAAGGAAAAGGACTACACCTTTTTCTGGCAGGGTAAAGCCCAAGAAGAACCCAGAGAGCATGGTGTTGGCTTTGGTGTCAGAAACACCCTTCTACAAATGGTGGAATTAGTCATGGGCGGATCAGAAAGACTTCTTCAGATCACGCTTCAAACTTGTGCCAGTCCCATCCACCTGATCAGCGCTTGTGCCCCAACCCTGTACGCCACACCAGAAGTAAAAGACAAGTTCTGTGATGTGCTTAGTGCTGCTGTAGTGCGAATACCGGCTCGTGAACAACTGTACATCTTGGGTGACTTCAATGCAAGAGTTGGATCTGATTGGGCCTCATGGCCTTCCTGCTTAGGACACTTCGGTGTGGGAAAAATGAATGACAATGGACAGCATCTCCTTGAACTGTGCACGTACCACAATCTGTGCATCACAAACACTTTCTTCCAAACGAAGCCACAGCACAGAGTGTCGTGGAGACACCCATGCTCGAAGCACTGGCATCAACTAGACGTGGTCATCACTAGGCGTAATAACCTCAAAAACGTCCTTCTGACATGCAACTATCATAGTGCTGACTGTGATACAGATCACTCGCTAGTTTACTCCAAGCTCAAGCTGAGACCCAAGAAGCTGTACCGCCCTAAACCTGCTGGAAGGCCCCGCATTGACGCCAGAAAGACCGCAAACTCGGAGAAAGCTGAAAAGTTCAGAGAGACCCTCCAGGAAAATCTGCGCAGTGGCCCTGGGGGCGCTGATGTGACATCGAAATGGCAACATCTGAGGGATACAGTTTACAACACGGCCTTGTCGGTGTTTGGAAGAAGAGCTAGAAACACGAATGACTGGTTCAAAGCTAACTCTGATGAGATGATTCCAGTCATTGAAAAGAAGCACGCTGCACTCCTAGAGTACAAATGCTCACCGAGACAGAGTACCCAGCAAGCACTTAGAGAGGCCAGAAGAACAGTACAGCAGACAGCCAGGCGCTGTGCCAACAACCACTGGCTCCAGCTATGCAGCAGCATCCAGACCTGTGCTGACTTTGGTAATCTCAGAGCAATGTACAAGGGTATGAAGAAGGCATTAGGACCCACCCAGAACAAGATGGCACCTCTGAAATCCAAATCTGGTGAAGTCATCGCTGACAAAGCCAAACAGATGGAGCGCTGGGTTGAGCACTACTCCGACCTGTACTAACGTGAGAACATTGTGGTTGACACAGCCCTCGATGCCGTCGAGCTCCTACCAGTAATGGACGAACCGGATCAGGAACTGACTGTGGATGAACTGAAGAGAGCCATCAACAACACTGCCGCAGGAAAGGCCCCTGGCCAGGATGGTACACCACCAGAGGTAATCAAGTGTGCTGCGGACATACTCCTGGAACCCCTACATGAGCTACTGTGCCTGTGCTGGAAAGAGGGTGACGTTCAACAGGATATGCGCGACGCTAACATTGTAACCTTGTATAAGAACAAAGGAGACAGAAGCGACTGCAACAACTACCGTGGAATCTCCCTCCTAAGCATCACCGGTAAACTGTTTGCTCGCGTCATCCTTGGCAGACTCCAGAAGATTGCTCAGAGGGTGTACCCCGAATCGCAGTGCAGATTCCGTGCAGAGAGGTCTACCGTTGACTTGGTCTTCTCCCTAAGGCAGCTGCAAGAGAAGTGCAGGGAGCAGAGGAAGCCACTCTACATAGCCTTCATCGACCTGACCAAGGCCTTTGAGTTGGTCAGCAGGGATGGACTGTTCAAACTGCTCCACAAGATAGGCTGTCAGCCACGGTTACTCAAGATGATCCAGTCATTCCACAAAGACATGAGAGGAACCATCCAATATGACGGCGCACTATCGGCTGCTTTCAGAATCGGGAGCGGCGTCAAACAAGGATGCGTGCTTGATCCGACATTGTTCGGGATCTTCTTCGCACTCCTCCGGAAGCATGCCTTTGGATCTTCAACAGAGGGCATCTTGCTGCACACAAGATCTGATGGGAAACTGTTTAATCTTGCAAGGCTGAAAGCTAAGTCTAAGGTGCGGGAAGTCCTCATCAGAGACATGCTGTTCGCAGATGCTGCTGCTGTAGTGTCTCACACAGAAGACCAGCTTCAAAAACTGCTGGATCAGTTCTCCAAAGCATGCAAGGACTTTGGGCTTACCATCAGCCTAAAGAAGACAAACGTACTCGGTCAGGATGTTGCTGAATCCCCATCAACCAGCAATGACAACTATACGTTAGAGGTCATCCACGAGTTTGTTTACCTTGGGTCCACCATCACTGACACCCTGTCGTTGGACACTGAGCTAAACAGAAGGATCGGAAAAGCGGCCACAACTCTGTCCAGACTCAGCAAGAGAGTGTGGAATAACAACAAGCTGTACACTCACACCAAAATGCAAGTCTACAGAGCCTGCATCCTCAGCACCCTCCTTTATGGCAGCGAGACTTGGACCCTGTATGCCTGCCAGGAAAAGAGGCTGAACGTCTTCCACTTGCGCTGCCTCAGGCACATCCTTGGAATATCATGGAAGGACAGAGTGACCAACACCGCCGTCCTCGAGCAAGCTGGAATCCCAACCATGCACACCCTCCTCAGGCAGCGTCGGCTCCGCTGGCTTGGCCACGTCCACAGGATGAATGATGGAAGGATTCCAAAAGACATCCTGTATGGTGAGCTAGCCTCTGGCAAAAGACCTCCCGGACGCCCCCAGTTGCGCTACAAAGATGTCTGCAAGAGAGACCTCAGAGAGGTAGACATCGAGCTGGACAACTGGGAAGAACTAGCAGACGACTGCAGCAGATGGAGGCAGGGGTTACACAAGGGCCTTCAGAAGGGCGAGATGAGGATCAGACAGCTAGCAGAGGAGAAGCGAGTGCACAGAAAGCGCACTAAGGACTTGCCAGACACCCACCACATCTGCAAGAGATGCCGCAAGGACTGTCACTCTCGTGTGGGTCATCATAGTCACAGTAGACGCTGTAAATGAAGTCCTCAATTGAAACTATAAAAGGCACGATCCGTAGTCTATGCAGACTGAAGGATGCCTACTACTACTATGCCTTAAACTGAAATGTAGGTAAAGTAAACAGACAAAATGCACAATTTCAAGTTGCGCTTAACTCGCATTAATGCAAGTCAAGTGCAACTCAAAATCCCACTCCCCCGGACCCCAGTTCAACCCATCCAGCCCCACATGGCACCAGTTCAATCCCAGCCTCCAGCCCCACTCACCACACACGCACAGTTCCAGCTCACCCTCCCATACCCACGCCCACCTCCAGCTCACCACCCCTCATGCATGGCTCTGGCTCAACGCCCCCAGCCCGGGTTCAAACCCCCCTCTGGCTCATCACATTACCATGGCTCTGGCTCACCACCCCCACGCACAGCTCCAGCTCAAACCCCCCGTGCGCAGCCCCAGTTCAACCCCACCTGCCCTGATTCAAACCCCCCATGCACAGCTCCAACTCAAACCCCCCGTGGCCTGGGTCACCATCCCCGTGTATGGCTCCAGTTCAGCCCCCCACATGTTCAAGCACCTCCCCTGCACGCAGCCCTGGCTAAACTCCACACCCCCCGCACCCCCCGAAGACCTAACCCACCCCAGGCTTAACCCCTCTCCCACAGCCCCAAACCACCACCAGGCTTAACCCTCCCTAACTGCCCCGCCACAACTCAGGACTTACCCTTCAAAAGGAGCTCCAGCTGCAGAACGTGCATTCCACCAGGGAAAAAGCTGCCCCCCACCCCCCAACTTATGCAAAATTCAAGTTACACGAGGGCACATGGGAACAGAACCCTCAGATAAATCAAGATGCTATTGTACAATATTTCTATTCCAATTCATTTATTTGATAATAAGATGGTAGAAAGTCCACAAGTTTTTAGTAGTAGTCTTCTGTATTATTTTTACATGTTTTTGTTAGTAGTTTTTAAGTGAAGTGTAACTTGGTGGTATGCAAAACAAATCTGACTCCTGAAAAGGCACAGTGATCAGGAAAGGTAGAACAACACTTCTTTTAAGACCTCAGATTACCATAGGACCATTTTTCTCATCCAGTAGTACATATATCCTTACAGAGAGAAGTCTTGGAGTACTTATAATTTTTTAAAAAGGAATACTTTTATTAAAAAAAGGTTGAGAAACACTCACTTGCTGACATCCCCAAACTGTAGAGCATGACCCCCTGGAGAACATGGAGGAATACTTGGGAGTGCGGAGGGACCACAGTTAGCTCACACCACTGGGAGGAGTGGAATGGAAGAGCCACTCAGCCCCACTCCAGCATTGCCCCCTGACCCATCTCAGCCCTGGCCTTGGCCCCAGCCTCACCACAGCTCTGCACCTGCCTGTGAAGCCAGCCCAGTCTCAGGCTTTGGCTGCAGCTTCATTCCTGGCCCCATCCTTAGCTTTGCTCCCATCCCCAGATCCATCCTCTTATCCCTGTCTATGTCTCCTCCTCCCACCCCCATGTGCCAGGAGCCACAACACCACTTCCATACTTCGCTCATGGAGGAGGGTAGACAGGGGTAAAGGGTGGATACAACCCTGAAAAATTCAGGGACCACTGCTATATAGCTATGGTTTCACTCCATAATTAATTGAATTAACTATTCTACAGATAACCCATTTTGAGTAAGAGCAGTCACACTGTAAAATCACACTCAGGCTTTATCAAATTATTGTATTAGAAGCACAAATAATTGCAGGTTTTAACTTTTCCAGACCCTGTATCACTTTGTCTTGCCTTGTATATCCCATTTCAAATCACTTAAAAGCTACTTGCTTACAAAATCAGCCATAAAAATACAAAAGCATCACAGCACACTGTGACTGAAAAATTGCATACTTCCTCATTTTGTCTATAATGGTGCACCAATGTGCAGAGGGAGTAAAGGGGGCAATTGCCCAGGGTGATTTAAAAGAGCCTGGGGCTCCAGATGCCACCATATCTGGCAGTGCAGCACAACTAAAGAAGCAGCTCCTGAAAGCAACCAGGACACCTTCTGGCAGTGAGGTATCTGTGCACTGCCCCCACCCTGAGCACCAACTCCACACCAGCTCCGCAGCTTCCACTGGTTGGGGGCTGTAACCAATGGAGCTGCGGGGATGGTGCCTGCAGAGGCATGTGGACAGTCCCTGCCCCCAACCCACCTAGAAACTGCTGGCAGAGGGGTGTGCTGGTTTGTGGGAGGGGGTATGGGGTGCAGACACTGTGCCCCTGACTCCCTGCCATGCCCAATCCCAAGCCCACACCCGAACTCCCTCCCAGTGTCTGCACCCCACACTCCCACCCACAAGCCAGCCTGGTGAAAATGACTGAATGTGAAGGACAGCAAGTGACTGGGGCAAGAAGGAGGAATGGAAGGATAGAGTGGGGATGGGGCCTCAGAGAAGAGGCAGGGATGTGGCCTCTGGGAAGGCAGAGCCAGGGCAAGGCAACAAAGGGTCTTTGGGTTTGCCCAGTTAGACAACTGGCAAGCCTAGTGAGAAAGCATGTAAAAGCCCTGGCCATGCTGGACAAGTGCACTCAGCAGGACAGCCGCAAGTTCACTGGGCATCAGCCAGCATAGGCACAGCGCTGCCCAAATAACAGGTGGATCGTATCCACCCAGCTGCCGCTTTTACTGTGGAGGCCCAATTACTCTTCTGTCCTGGGGCTTGAAATTGCTATAAGCAATCCTATGTTTGTATTAAATTTTAGTTTGCTAAACTAAAACCTGTTGTAAAACTAGGCAAATATCTAGATGAGTTGATGGGGTCCCTGGAAAACCTCCTCATGTACTAGGAGGTACACATACCCCGGCTGAGAACCTCTGAGCCACACGCACCAGAGCAGTAACCTACATTTCAACAGGTCGACCAACTTGAATTAACAATTCACAGATTTGTGTATGTAGACAGGATTCAAATTACAATTCTAGTAGTTAACTCTGCAGTGAAAACAAGCCCTAAAAGCCCTTCAGTTTCCTCATTTGTAAAACAGGCATAATACTTACTTCCCTCATGGAGTTGTGAATCTTAATTCATATTAATAAAATGTTATGAAAATGTATAGTATTATTGGATGTTGCAGTTAATACAGGTTGACTCTCTAGTCTGGCACCCTGGGTACCTAAATGACAGGAGACTTTGCCAAACCCATGATGTCTGGCTTACTACAATCTTTCCAGATTATGGATGCTGAACATACATGAATAAATAGTATGTTTACCTGAATCTTTCACATTTTACTGAACATTTTCTTTCTCTAAAACTACAGGCTGAACCTTTCTAATCCAGAACTCTCTCGTTCGGCAAACTCTGTAATTTGACTTGATTTTAGTTTGCTGGATAACCATTTATCATGGTGTGGCCATGTTTCCCGTGGTCCCACAAAGTTTCTTTCCAACCACCAGTCCTGGCTCTCAGTGTTCTGAGCTGTTATTTAGCTGTAATTTACCTCTACAGAGTCTTATGAATTGAGAGATTTTTACAATTGTCTGAATAACTTGTATATCAAATTATATTTCCTAAAAAAGTAGAACTGGCTTAACATCCTCCCAAACTATTTCACAAATGTTTACTCTTGGACAGATGACAAGCATATAATGCATGACAAGTCATGGGGAAGAAAAACATAATTTCAACTTTCACATTTATACTGAGATATAATATCTAAAAAATGAGGTTTTATATGCCAACAGAAAAAGTTAAAATATCCACAGACAAAGCCAGAAGAGACAAATATTAATAGAGCCATAAGACCAGAAACAATAGGTATTGCATGAGGTAGTTGAAAGACATTCCCTCTCCCTGCCTTTGAAAAATAAATATTTTTTAAGTTCTCAGGTGTTCTGACAGATCCACAGAACTCATAACATTCTAGAGTCCTAGTAAATCTTAAACTTTGTTGAGCTCTCCTATCCAGAATTTTAGTGAATGATAACTTCAAAATCAGCACCAGCATATTGCACAGTGAGAAAAGGAAGAAGTCCAGCAGCCAAAGGCAGATAACATAAGATATATAACCTCAGGTGGAGTAGTAAATAACATTTTTATTTACAAAGCACCCCTCCCTTCTGCTAAGCATGAAGCTTTGTTGCTTTGGTGTTGGGAAGTCTCCATGGAGAAAAAAAGCATTCTTTCCCTGGGTTGCAAAACAAGATTCCAGGTTATTGAAGGTACTTGGATAGGAAACAAAGGTGAATGCAGATTTGCATGAGAAGAAAACCTTTCCAGATAAACTATGTTGGCATTTGCCATATGGCACCAGGTTCCCAGGGGTCTAAAGAGCAGAGGCTGAGTGATTACAAGGCTACGTCTACATGACAGCACTATTCCAAAATAAGATAAGATTTCAAAATAACGTGTCCACACACAAAATGCATTTTGAAATAGCATTTCCAGGGCCATAGCGCTATTTCAAAATAGTGCCATTGGAGCTTATTATGGTTTATTTCAAAATAGCGCTATTCTGGCCATATCTACATTTGGGCCAAACTTCGAAATGGCTATGCTAATGGCCAAATCAGGGAATACTAATAAGGCACTGAAATAAATATTCAGTGCCTCATTAGCATGCTGCCGGCTGTGGCACTTCAAAAGTGCTGTGTTTCACTCGCGTGCGGCTCGTCTACATGGGGGTTCTTTTCAAAAGGACCCTGCAAACACTGAAATCCCGCTAATAGGAATAAGGGGATTTTGACATTTGCAGGGTCCTTTCAAAAAGGACCCCCCTGTAGCCAAGCCACACGCATTCGAAAGCGGCACTTTTGAAGCGCCGTGGCCAACATCATGCTAGTGAGGTGCTAAATATTCATTTCAGCACCTCATTAGTATTCTTCAATTTGGTCATTAGCATGGCTATTTCGACATTTTGGCCAAGTGTAGCCAAACCCTCTGTGTCTTAACATCGCCTCTTTCGAAATAGTGGTTTGCAAACAGGCGTTATTCCCCGTGGAAGGAGGTTCACCGGAACAGGAACAGTGCACCTGCTATTTCAATTTTATTTTGAAATAGGGTGTGCGCCCTTCGGACGCTGCCCAAGTTATTCTAGAATAACTGCTGTTATTTCCAGATACCTGCGTTGGCTGTGTCTACGGGCAAAGTTAACACTTAGACTAGAGGATCCCCTACCCGGATGCTCCAAAACACCCGGTCAGGGACCCCTGCTTACTCTCCGGCGAGAAGGTGTTCCAGCTTTTGGGAACGGCTCCCCGTAGAGAGTAACTCCTGTTTCTTCAATGGGGGGCGGAGAGAGGGGCACTGACCCGCTCCGCCAGCCCCTGGAGGGGCAGGAGACGGAGCCTGCGGACTGGGCCGGCGAGCCAGCGACACCGCACCAGGAAGGGCCCTAACCTTACCCGCAGGTAGCCCCTGAGCGAGCTCCGCTGGGTCGCACCCCTCGGGGCAGGCGGCCCCTCACCTCCGATACTCCAGGTACTCGTCCACCGCCGCCGCGCCCCCCGCCTGCAGCCGCAGCCGCTCCATCCGCCCTGCCCCCCCCGGCGGTTGCCGGCTCAGAAGCGCCTCCCTCAGCCAAGCGCGCGGACGGCTCCGGCGGTTCCCCCGCTCCGCGCGCTCCCGGGCCGTTGCTAGGCTACGCCCCCAGGGGTTCCCCTGGCAGCGAGCGGCCGCCTCTCCTCTGCAGGCCCAGGGCCGCGGTGGGCTGGGGCAGGTGTGTTCCTGCCGCGCTTTCCGCAGCAGGGCGGGCGGAACCGCCGTGCTGGGGACTGCGGGAGAGCCCCGGCGGTGCAGCCTTGCCAGCCAAAGGCGTCAGGTCTAGACAAGGCTGCGCTCGCCGGTAGGACGGGTTAAGGCCCGGCCTGGGCTGGGGGCTTAGCTACGCTTCTGAGTTGGGCTACACCTACGCTTCCTGGGAACGTCCGCGGCTGCTACGCAATTTTACGTACGCCAGTTGCGTACCTAAAACCGATTTTGCAGCCGCGGACCTCGGTCCCTTGCCTGACTGCAGAATGTGGCCAGGAGCGCCCCTCCGCCGAGCTTCCGTAATCCCTGCGGCGCGCGAGGGGTTCCGGGTTCGGCATTGACCTTGACCCCCAGAACGCTCCGTTTCGCACAGCCCCGAACTAGCGCCCCCGAAGATCTATCCGCCGCGTTCGATCTTCCGCACCCAGGGTAGACCGGGCCTAAGTTGACAAGTCAGCTTCCCGGGAACAACCAGTGGAGCTGTACACACTGAAATGTTCCTCCCACCCATGTCACTCCCCGGGTATGCCCTCATAGTAGGACACCTGGTGAGGGAAAAGACACTGCAGAGGGTATTCCAGTACCCTATGTTTGACTGGCAACACTGCCCTGCAGGAGGTGGATGCTGTTTCTGTCTCCCATCGCCCTGCCCTGACTATGGATGGCATTGGTAGGGACTCTGGCTGCTAGGCCACATGGCCCTGGAAGAACAGGACTTTGCTGTTGAGCTCCGCTGGGTTTGCCTGGGTAGTCGGGACAGTCGGCGAAGGTCTAGACTAGCAAATCACACAGGGTTGAACTCCCACCTGCAGGACCTCAGGCACATGGCAAGCCTCTAGAGGGGGATGGGCATACCAATCCCATGGCAAGCTTACGTGATGGTTTTGTCTTTTGTCATTTTTGTGTGGGAGTTAAGAGTGTAGTAATTGTCTGGTTTCATCACATAACTGCTATTGTGGGAGGTAGTGGATTAGATGAGGTACATGAAGTGGTAGGCAAGTATAGGACCCATTGATCAAGAAAGGTGTGTTGTGGAGGATGTTAATCATTGTAGCACTTGAGATACCTCTATTGGATTTACATGTGTTCTTCTGTCAGGGTTCCCTGCTGCTCTGAGTTGCTGTGTCCTGAGCAATGGGCAACTTGCTTCTGATGATGAGCTGGACAGTTTGGGGGGGTGTTGTTTGAAGGCCAAAAGTGGAGGGATCAAGAAAGATTTAAAAGTGGCATCCCCCTTGAGTAATGATTGCAGTTTGATAATGCCCCATATGAATTCCACTGTGGAGTGATAGGTGACAAATAGTGTGTGACTGGTCAGGATTTTACTTCTGTGCTAAAGCAGGCTCTCCTGGGATATTTAAGTGGCCCATTCCATTATGTGATCTACTTCTTTGGTCAAGCGTCCTTGCTTGGTGAAGATTGTCTGTGTGTTAAAGTGTATATTGCAGACTTTCTCTGTGGAGCATATTCTGTGGTATCTGCATCCCAGGCTGTAGATAAGAGATTTGTCGGTGTGCTTGGGTGGTTACTGGATCTAAGAAGGTAGGTGAGGCAATACATGGATTTCTTATATATAATTGTCTGCAGGTTTTCATTGCTGAAGCTGAGCGTGGTGTCCAGGAAGTTAATGCTGGTGTGCAAGTGCTCCAGAGAGAATTTAATAAATGGGGTAGTGGCAATTAAAGTTGTGCTGGAAGTCTGAGGGAGTTTAGGTTGCCGAGAATCCTAGAACTGGAAGGGACCTCAAGAGGTCATCACGTCCAGTCCCCTGCCCTTCTGGCAGGACCAAGCATCATCTGGATCATCCCAAACAGATTCCAGTCCAACCTGCTCTTAACTATCTCCAATTATGGAGAATCCACAACTTCGATAAGCAATTTATTCCAGTGTTTAACGAGCCTGACAGGTTAGGAAGTATTTCCTAATGTCCAATTTAAATCTCCCTTGCTACAATTTATGCCCATTGCTTCCTGTCTTATCAGAGATGAAGGAAAATAATTTTTCTCCCTCCTCCTTGTAGCACCCTTTTAGATACTTGAAACCTGTTATCAAGTCCCCTTTCAGTCTTCTCTTTTTCATATTAAACAAACCTAATTCTCTCAGTCTTCCCTCATAGGTCATGTTTTCTAAACCTTTAATCATTTTTGCTGCTCTTCTCTGGACCCACTCCAATTTCTCCACATCTTTCTTGAAATCTGATGCCCAGAACTGGGCACAACATTCCAACTGAGGCCTAATTAGCACATACTAGAGTATAAAAATTAGTTCTTGTTTCTTGCTCACTACATTCCTTTTAATGCATCGCAGCAAAAATGTTTGCTTTTTTTGCACTGTTGACTCAGAATTTCCCACCATGACCACTAGATCCATTTCTGCTTTACTCCTTAGACAGTCATTTCCTATTTCTATGCAAGAAATTGATTGTTCCTTCCTAAGTCAAGTATTTTGCATTTATCTTTATTAACCTCCATCCTATTTACCTCAGACCATTTCCTCCAGTTTGTCCAGATCATTTTTAATTATGACCCTATCCTACAATGCACTTGCAACCCCTCTGAACATACTGAACAGAACCAGTCCCAAATCTCTCCCCTGTGGAACCCCACTTGTTGGCTACGTCTACACGTGCACGCTACATCGAAATAGCTTATTTCGATGTAGCGACATCGAAATAGTCTATTTCGATGAATAACGTCTACACATCCTCCAGGGCTGGCAACGTCGACGTTCAACATTGACATTGGGCAGCACCACATCGAAATAGGTGCTGTGAGGGAACATCTACACGTCAAAGTAGCACACATCAAAATCAGGGTGCCAGGAACAGCTGCAGACAGGGTCACAGGGCGGACTCAACAGCAAGCCGCTCCCTTAAAGGGCCCCTCCCAGACACACTTGCACTAAACACCACAAGATCCACAGAGCCGACAACTGGTTGCAGACCCTGTGCCTGCAGCATGGATCTCCAGCTGCCGCAGCAGCAGCCAGAAGCCCTGGGCTAAGGGCTGCTGCACACAATGACCATAGAGCCCCGCAGGGGCTGGAGAGAGACCGTCTCTCAACCCCTCAGCTGATGGCCGCGATGGTGGACCCCGCTATTTCGATGTTGCGGGATGCAGATCGTCTACACGTGCCCTACTTCGATGTTCAACTTCGAAGTAGGGCGCTATTCCCATCCCCTCATGGGGTTAGCAACTTCGACGTCTCGCCACCTAACGTCGATTTCAACTTCGAAATAGCGCCCAACACATGTAGCTGTGATGGGCGCTATTTCGAAGTTGGCGCTGCTACTTCGAAGTAGCGTGCACGTGTAGATGCGGCCATTATGTCCTTCCATCATGCCTGTGAACCATTAATAACTCCTAAGCACAGCTATCCAGCCAGTTATGTGCCACCTTATAGTAGCTCCCCCTAAGATGCATTTTCCTAGTTTATTGAAAAGAAAATAATACAAGATTATATCAATTCTTTACTATAGTTATACCATATCTACTGCTTCTCTCTTATTCACAACACGTGTTATCCTATCAAAGATTAAAAGATGAAAATATATTGTCAGGAAGAAAGGGCTCCCGGAAGGAGGATTTCCTTCCAGGAGATCCCTGGGGGCCGTGCCTCTACCTGCTGTTTTGGAGTTTGGAAGAGCTTCTTCTGGACTCAGAATCATGTGACTGTATGTTAATGAGGTGCTGGAAATTTACATCCACACCTAATGAGCATTTGTCGGGTCATTTATTAGCATGCCACTTCCGGAAAAAGTGGCATGTGTAGAAATGGCCTTAGTGGTTGTTAGCATTGCCAACAGGGGATCAGTACCCTGCACAACAAAGCCGCCTGGGGGCTCCAGGCACTGCCTCTGTAAATATGTATGTATGTATGAATGAGAGAGAGAGAGAGAGTGTGTGTACACACACGCTCAGTGAGATTTGGACTTTAGTCCTTGGGATCTGCCAGGGCTTTGGCTTGGATCAACAGTCAGAGTAGTTATCAGAAAGAATTGATGGCCGCACTCTGGGACCACTCAAAAATTGTTCTAAAAAACCAACCTGTTCTTAAAAGTTCCAGAATAAAGGATTCGCCAACCTCTCTTGGACCTTTGGAAGCGTCTTCCAGTGCTTAGCTAGTGTGATAGTTAGAATATTTAAACCTCTATCTCCCTTGTTGCCAAGTAAGCAGATTACTTCTTGTCCGGTCTTCAATGCAAACAGAGAACTTCCTCTTTCAAATAGCCCTTAAACATATTTGAAAAATAATTTCAGGTCCTATCCCCTCTTTTCTCAGAACTAAACATGCCCAGGTTTTTTTTAGCCTTTCTATATCGGTCAGGAAGAAAATATGTTTAACTTTTGAGGTCAAGATTTATAAATGCCATGCTATCATGTACTACATGAAGAATCTGTATTTTTAATCCATACAATGGAGCAAATCATGGTATTTACATTTTTGTAAACAAATATTTTCTCAGTTCTGTTGCATAGAGCAGCTCTTACCTACAGCTTTTAGTTTCAGTTTAGCTGGTAGGTTGAGAGAGAGTATTTTCTTAATTCAAAGTATTTCAAAGATGAAAATCAACTGGAAGTTGATACAGCAGAGAAGTTATTTTCCTCCATTAATCTATGAATAAAAACCAGGAGAAAGAAGATAAGACTGATGAGGGATACCAAGCCAGATTTTTCAGAGATACTTAGGCACCTAAAGATGCAGACTGAAAACTGCATCAGCATCCTATCTATGTATTTAAAACACAGGGTAAATGACCTTATGTATCAACTAACTAATTTATTCAATTCCCCGGCATCTTGTAGGATGGAGTGTTCTGATAGGTTATGTAATGAAATTTAAAATTCTAATTTTAAAAAAAATCCTTATTTTCTCCACTAGAAAGTACTTTCACAGTGAAGTAATAAGTTTTCCCTGTTAACTTTACAGAAAGATTCTGCAAACAACATCTTAAGACACAAGAAGATTGTGACCAATAAACAACAAGGGGGACCATAGTGGCTAAAACGCATGAATGGATGCCTCTGGGATTAATGTCATGCCGTATTTACATCCATGTGTTTTATTAAGAAAGCAGATCTGCATGCATCTGTGGCCATATAACAATAGATGGGATTCCTCAGGAGGGTTTTGGGTTAGGGGTCATTAGGATTTTCTTATATGGGGCTGCATAAGGCTCTGCTACTGCCCCCATTCAACATACATTATTTGAATTATAACACTAGAGACCCCAAATTTTAGTCAGGGCTTCACTGTGCTGGATACTATATGAACCTCCACATAAAGCTGTTAGAGGTGGTTGCATTGAGACTGGAGTTTGTTACAGTCTCTGTTTCAGATGACAGACTGTACAACTGAAATGGGCTTGCTGAGATTGGAGTGGAGATGCAGGCTAGCAGATTCAGACACAGACAGGCTACAGCTGCAGTAATACATGGGACTGGAGAAGACATCTCAGAAAAGTAAGGGATTATTTCAGCTGCTTAATTGGACAGTGCACTTGCTATAGTAAGCAGGCCAGGAGCTTACTGGAGTTGCCTTGGATTCCCAGGTGCTTCTGGCTGTCCAGGTAGCATTTCCCAAACCCAAAAGTGCTTTTTTCCTCGTCATCTATTCGCATTTAGCAAGTTGTCCTCAAGAAAATTAGAAACCCACAGGAAAATTAAAAAAAACAGTTCCAGTTCCTATTTATAAACAGTATTGTACCATTTTGAAACAGGCCTATTTTTGTGTGACTTCTGACATAACTTGAAATGAGAAATACAACACTGTATTATTAAAACAATAGGCCCAATGTGAGACATCTGTTCCACCCACAAAAGTAATTTATTATTTGTTATACATTTAGGTCCAAGTTCTTCTTAAATATTTAGCACTTTACAGTTTGGACCTCCCTGGTCCAGCACCCTTGCAACTTGACTGGTCTCAGGCTCTTCCGGGGGGCGGGAGGGCAGGAGTGCCAGCCTCCCGTCCGAGTTCCCCCTGCTGGCTGCCAGCCCAGGCTCTTGACAGCCACCTGCTCCCGCTGCTACCTCCCGCCAGCAGGCTCCCTGACCTCGGGTTGCTGATCCAGCTCTACTCCTTCCCTTGGCCCCCAATCAGCTCTACTCCGAGCGCTAGCTGAGGTGCTCTCGGCTGATCCCCCAGCTGCAGGATGGGCTTCCATCCCCACCCTACTGGCCAGGCTTCCATCTGCAGCTGGACTCCAGGCTGGCCCCCACTCCCAGATGCCAAGGCTCTCTAATCAAGCAAAATCTGTGGTCTGGCAGAGTGTTCTGGACCAAAGACTTTCAACCTGGATAATCTATGTTGAACGTATACATGTATTACACAAAGCTGAAAGATAGTAAACACTCAGTTGCACTACAGAACTGCTTTGTAATAGCTGAATGATTGCACAAATTTATACAAGTTCATCTGTCATCAAGATCCCTTGTACACAGTGCCTGGGCAAAGAGATCCGTCTGTCTGCTTTTAAAATTTTCACAACTCATATCTAATAGTCCTTGACAATTTTCTATTGCATTTCATGCTCTTCAAGAGGCACAATCACCAGTGTGTGTGTGTCTTCATGCATGCACATTACTAAATATTACTAAAACTTGCCTGGTGAAATCAACCAATGTCCAGAAAACCAGCATGCCTTCACATTACTCAGAGAATTTTTCAAAAGCATCAACGGGTGCTTTTGAAAGTTTCCCCTCACTTATACTACTGCAGAGTCATATTTTCTTCTTTCCTCTCCAATCTAGGTCAAGTTTTTGAAAAATACTGGGGTTCCAAAAAACAAGTGAATGATTTGTTTTCTACTTACTAATTTATGAAATAAATAGCAGACTTTATGATTAATGATAAACTACAAAGATCATTATTTCAAATTCTCAAGGTACATGGAGAGAACATGCAGAAAATGGCAAGTCATTTAATTTAAGAACAAAACAAACAAACAGAAAAAACAACTTTCACAAGTACAAATAAAATTTTCTTTTGTCCAGGGGTAAGGGGGGGGTTACACTCAATATGTCAAACACAAATAACAAACACTTGGACACTAACTCGAGTTTTATTTATACAGTCTACCTTCCTCTGGACCAGTCTAGACTACTGTCAGGAAGAAAAGCAGAAAACCATGAAAACATTATTGTCATCCAACAATTCTAGTCTTACTGTTTTTTTTCTCCTAAATAAAATAGTAAAAAGCCATTACACAGCATATTTCAAGCAAAAAATTCCTGAACTTAATCCTAAAAAAAACCCCACCTTGATATAGTTTTACAAAACACCAGAATAAATAGCACTTTCATTTTAGCATTTATGATGCAGAACGCACACTTTGAAATACAGTGCACTTTCACTGCAATTCTCACTGCTGTAAGGCTAATGTGGATACAAGGCAATGTAACCTTAACTCCCACCTATGCCCCTCATAAAAACACCATTAGTACGTGCATCTCTTTAGTATATGCCAAGATGCCCTGCTTCCCTTTAATTTACCTACTTCCTCCTGTTCAAAAAAGATGACGTGCTATATTTGTCATATATTGCAAGATACTAAAATATTAAAAGAAACTGTAATGAATAAAAATATTCACATACCTGAAAACTGGACTTCCATCACTTAAATAATTTATCTGAAGTTACAAAATACACACACTGAAATATCTTTGTAAGAAATAGCTATGTATGATAGCAGAGATAGTTTTGCCTTTGATAATCTAACTGACCTATTTCTAGAGCAAAGATACCTAGACAGTGTTGCTACCTAAGATTTTTCATATACAGTAAATTCTCCCTATCTACTACAACAGGTAGTGCAAATAAAGACATTCTTTGGGTTGCAATTTTTAAAATCTTCAACACACTATTAGCAAATTAATAAGTAACAAAATACCGTACTATAAAACACCTTAACTTAACATTACATTATCCTGTTACCTGTTTAAAAGAGATCACAAAAATGACTAAGCCATATAATCAATCTGTCCAAAAAGATATGTTAGATCTTTATTTAAATAAATATATCTTAGAAGTGAATATATATTTTTCCCCGTTAGTTTAACTTCAAACATTACAGAGAACCACTCATTTGGTATCCCACCCAAGTTACCAGAATATCTTTAAATATGATACTGTACAGCCTTGCTTTAAACAGAACTGGCCGAAAGCAACGAAGTAATCCTTTTTGAGAACCTTATGTACAGAAGTTGGGACTGCATGTACCCAACACATTCTGTAGCAGAACAGCCTACAGATATGTTAGTGTCAACTATTGCTTTGCCTTAGCCAGAGGTAAAAAGCTTTTCTTGAATCAAATCAAATCTAATGCAGATGAAGCAGCTTAAGTTGATCTTGTATGCTATCTAATGTTGTTTGCTGCATGTACACGTTTACTTGAAGTTACTGGCACCAGATTACCACTGGTTCCATTGGTAGTATTTGTTGCCGAGCCGTTCACAACAATGTAGTCCACTTTGTTTTCCAATTTCACCAGACGTTGTAAGATGTCATCCAGAAGAACAGCAATTGTTCTTTTGAGATCAGCTGAAGAAGACAAAACAAAAAAGTAATATTGAATACTGTTAATTTATATTACAGCAGCATGTGAGAAAATTGTGCATTTGAACGTTTATGTCTTCGCAATTGCTTTTCTTGATTCCTGGCTTTGTTTGGAGTAGTGAAAAGATAGAGTGTGCTTTAATTCTCATTCTACATATGAACCTCTAGATATCCATATTTTTAAAGTGTTATTTCTTATTTTTAGCATACTAGAAGACACTATCACAAAAGCAAAATGAGAAGTAGCCCGCAGAATGTAAAATTATGTTAGTCTTCCCTTCTCTTCCTCCCATGTTTTGTTTAAGAAGTGAATGTTTAAGGGTAACATTTTGGACTTTTATCCGCAACAGCAGTAGAAAAGAAATGAATTGAATCTGTATTACAACTTTTGGCAGTGGACAGCATTAGAAAGCACTTACACTTCTCCAACCTAGATGAAATGGATCCTAATGATCTCCTTCTACAGTCTCTTTCCAATTATTGTATACGTTCAGAACTTCTCTGCCGCAAGGACAAGGTAAAGTATTATTGCAATATACAATGTAATTCTTAAAGCAGAAAAAAGGATATAGTTTCTTTCCTATTTTAAAATCTTGGATGTACAGATTTAAACTTAAATTGATCAAAATCAAAATTTGTGAGGAGTCTATGTGCTATAAAAAAAGAAGCATGATGGACAAGGACCCTACTGATATTATACAAACAGTTAATCAGGTGTGGGAAGGAAAAACCACCCATAGGCAATACCACAATTCAATAATCAACATTAATTTGACAAAACAAAAAAAAACCCTCAACTCTTCACTGTATGTATTCTTTCAAAATTATTTTAAATTTCTTTGAAATTTGAGATTCATCTGGCCTGATCCTTAGTTTTACAAGATTTGTTGTTATTTGGATTTATCTTATTCTCTGTCTATGAACAAATTAACAAATTGTATTGTTTTAAATATATCTCAAATAATTCCTTTGCACAGAACCAAGGAATAGAAATCAAGTCATAGATGTACTTCCCCCTCCGCCCCCCACATCATAAAGTGTCTTGAGTTAAGGATTTTGACACCCTCAAATACCGGACCTGACTTTCACACAGTAACAGAAATTTACTTTCAACTAGCATTCCTTCTTAGATGGGGCAGTAAGTATAGTAATGATTCTCTCTGTATATAAAATCCAAATTTCTCTCTTTCTTGAAAAAACTAATTCCTCTTTATGTCTATATTACATGTATCCTCACAGAAGCTTTTGTTCTGCATGACAGAATACAGGTGGGCAATTAGTTTCTTCTATCTAGTTCTCAGAAATTTAAGGCAGAATGAAACACTGGAGAATAGTGTAGGAAATTTAAGTAGATTGTATTTATAAAATTTGAGGTTAGGACACCTAGACAAATCATGAGACCGGGAATGCAGAGTTTAAAGTATTACATTTTGAAAGAGAAAATGTTCTATCATTTATATTAAACAGCTATCAGTACCTAAACCACACACAGAGCTCTATTACATTCTAGATGAACATGGACTGTAGCAGGGGTCAGCAACCCCCAGCACAGGTGCCACGAGTGGCATGTGAGCAGATTTTCACTGGCACGCAAAAAATGGGAGCTCAGCCCTGCACCTCCTTCCTCATGCAGCTGGGAGCTTGGTCAAAAGACCAGCTAATGCTACCAACCACCACCTAACCAGTAAAGTTCTGCATCTTTATTTATTTATTAATGAGGCTGTTGTAAATAGGCCTATTAGTGACTTTAAAGAGTATCACTGGCACTCACTGTCAACAAAGGTCAAATTTCAGTACTCTGCCTCAGAAAGGATGCTGACCCCTGGGCTATAGTCATATAGCAGATGCACAAAACAACAGCACACAGTGGCATCAGAGAAGAATATAGTGAGGCAAATATAACAAGGCCTGAAATTTGGAACACTCTACTGCCATCTGTAAAATAAGGGTCAGATTCTGTCCCCACCTCTCTAATTCTGCCATCATGTCGGCATCTCCTCATTTGTTAATAGTGGAAGAGAAAAAAAAAGTTAAGATATAAGAGCAATGAAAAGGAAGAAACACATGAAGTAACAGTGTTTAGGTAGTAAAGTGTTTTAATTTTACATTTAATGCCTATATTATGAATGTAATCCTTCATATTAGTGTGGAGAAAACCCCGAGAGCACTATTTGCAGTATGTGGAAAAAATAAAACAACCTAATAATCAGGCTGACATAAAAATTACTACTACTATTACAGCTACGTTTAAAGTACAAATATTAAAATAAGTTAGTCCTTAAAACTAAGTCTTATCAGTGGACACACATTCAGCACATATTCTTTTGAAGATTTCCATGTACCATTTACAATAATGTTTAATAATTGTACCAAAAGCAATTTAGAACAAAAAAGTCTGTGTTTATTTAATCTTACCATATCCTGCCATTGAAGCTCCATTACCACCATTCATTATGTTTTTATTTTCTTCTGCTAGTGCTTTCACATATCTTTTACTTAAGTCTAATATCTGTTCACGCAATTCAGCGCTGCTTTGGTGCCTTGGATGCTGAAAAGTGTAGCGCAGCAACATCAAGCCCCAAATGAATCCAAATACCAGCAACAACAAACTCAGTTTCTGGGACATGTTTTTTCTTGAAAATGTTAAAAACATTTCTGATGAAGGCTGCAGATGAGTCTTGATTTCACGAAAAATAATTCAGTCTGAAGTTGTCATGGTATTTACAGATCAGTCAAAGGCAAGATCTTCACAAAGTAACAAATCTTCTGCATGGACCATCTTAAATGCATTTTCTCCATGTTACTTGATTCCTAAATTTAAAGTATTACATGATTAGTCAAAATGTTCATTCACTGAAAAAAATGAACAAAAAAAATGTGTAAGTTTAGTAAACGTAAAGTAGCTAAATATAGGAACTATAGTGGTTTGACTGACAATGTATTTTATTGGCAAGGCTCAAGAATATAATCAAGAAAAGCTCATCCCCCCGCCCTCCCATGATCGTAAGGGCAAAACAGTTTCAATAGCGCAAAGTTTGAAAAATTAAATAGATGATTTTGACACTTTTATATTGACGTTAATAACTTACACAATGCTCAAAATACTTTAGCAGTCTGTTTAGACCAGAATTAATTGCATTCAGGATCATCAGCTAACTATTGAGTCCTAAGAAGCCCTAATAAATTCTATTGTAAATTCTTTGCTACCTCCAGCACCCATTAGGCTTCAGATATTGTAGATCAAGTACATAGTAATTACAATTGATAACATATAATCACTCAAGTCATAGCTTATACAGGATACAAAGATTAACACGACTAAATCTTGTGATATTGTTGGGATTTTTCACAAAAGTCATCATGGCCCCAGTATTTATCTTCAGTAAAAGATGTCAGCAGAATGATCTTCAGTACCTTTCTGATCAAATGGCTCAGTATCATCTCTGAAGGAATACCGCAGCCTCACACTGACTCACCAACCAGTTAGGAGGAAGGATAAATTGTCTTTGAACAAAGAGAACAACAGGACCCGATAATAAGAGTGCAGGTTAAGTGCACTATTTATGAATGTTTTGGGGAAATATCCCTGTTTACTAGATCAGAGAACTCAGAAATCATTGGATACTTCCCAGGAACTGTAAAATAATAGCCAATAAATTAGCAAATTAGACATCAATACAAAATGCAAGAATTAAGAAGTCCCATGGACTGTGTATACAAGGGAAGTCACATCACGAGGATCAACTTGGCCAAGAAAAGTGGTAGTTTTCCACATTCTATCTACAAACCAAAACCCACACACTCATGACACTAAGATGAGATACAACTCCAAGAGGACTTGTGCTCATCTTCATATTTGTTCTTGTTTCCTGTAGACTTTAATCAGACACGAAATAGTAAGCAAAGGTGATATTTACATCATAATATTTAGCTCCAGGGATTACAATGATATTGACTGAAGCAACTCACATCTCTCAGAACTGTGTACTAAAGCTGAATAAGTTTATCAATCTGTTCACATTCTGAAGATGGTGGTGGTACATATAACACGTGAGATGGATGGAAGGGATACTACCTCTTTCTAGAAATCCCAGCCATTCAGTTAACTAAATTACTTGAAAAAGATAAACCCAGAGATAGTGGGTTCCTGAAAATCTCCAGGAAGTGTTGGTAGGCTGCCAAGTGAGTCAAGGGGAAGAATGTACATGATTTGAATTGAACATGTAATCTGCTGCTACAGTCTGTGTGAAAAAGGTGATCTGGGAGAGATGGATTAAACCAGGAACCAGACATGGAATTTCCAGTTTTAAACTTGAAACAACAAATATGTGAGTAGAAAGTTTAGTCAGACATGGATTTTTTTTTTTTAATTTTAGGTTTGGTTTGTGGGACTTCTCTGTCCGATGTACGTATCGCACATACACTGTAACTTTTAACCAAATCCCAGAGAAGCAATTCTCTCTTTTAGTCTACCTATTTTAGCTGCTCTGTAATGCCTAGCAACCTAGTATACTTACCAAGCATGTCTTCTTTGGCTAATAAAATCACCTTCTCGAGGCTTTTATCCAATTCCTGTGTCCTAGATTCTGGGCGCATCTGCCTGTGACTGAAAGGTCAGCTATAAAGAAACTTCAATTTCTCCTCTCTCCCCTGAGGTAGGATTAAGATTTTGGGATTACCCCATAGGGAGACATTCTAGGTGCATCTTCCTGTGTTCTCAAAAGGTGTTTTTGTACTTGGGTGGTAGCAGAGTATCACCCAGGGTCAGAGATTCCGTGTTCTTGGGGAGTTTTCTTACGCAAAAACCTCTAGTGGCTAGCTACTTTTAAGTTCTTGCAGGCCCCCACCTTCTGCACTCAAAGTGGGGAACAGCTTTAACAACCACCAATATCCTTATTTTTCAAAGTGAAACCTGGATTATGGAGCACAAGATTGGCACCACCCAGAAAAAAACATCAGTTTAATGACCTGCTGAAAATAAGCTCAAGTAGACAGACCACAGGTCATGTCAGAGAGAAAGTCCCTCTTTAAATCATAACTGGAAAGTTATATTTTGTTAGTCGTTAAAGTGCTACATGACTGCTTTTTTATTCCATTCTAGTTATATGAGTAGGCCCATTGCTCAGTGAGGAGGGAGAAACAGTAACAAGAAACTTGGAAATGGCAGAGATGCTTAATGACTTCTTTGTTTCGGTCTTCACCGAGAAGTCTGAAGAAGGAATGCCTAACATAGTGAACGCTAGTGGGAAAGCGAGAGGTTTAGAAGATAAAATAAAAAAAGAACAAGTTAAAAATTACTTAGAAAAATTACATCTCTGCATGTCACCAGGGCCTGATGAAATGCATCCTAGAATACTCAAGGAGCTGAGAGAGGAGGTATCTGAACCACTAGTTATCTTTGGAAAATCATGGGAGACAGGAAACTGGAAAAAGGCAAATATAGTGCCCATCCATAAAAAGGGGGATAAAAAAATGCAGGAAACTACAGACCGCTCAGTTTAACTTCTGTGGCAGGAAAGATAATGGAACAAGTAATTAAAGAAATCATCTGCAAACACTTGGAAGGTGGTAAAGTGATAGGGAAGAGCCAGCATGGATTTGTAAAGAACAAATCATGTCAAACAATAGGATAAAGTTTCTTTGATAGGACAATAAGCCTTGTGGATAAGGGAGAAGCAGTGGATGTGGTTTACCTAGACTTTAGTAAGGCATTTGGTGCGGTCTCGGGTGATATTCTTATCAATAAACTCGGTAAATACAACTTAGATGAGGCCACTATAAGGTGGGTGCAAAACTGGCTGGCTAACTGTACTCAGAAAGTAGTTTTTAATGGTTCTGAATCCTGCTGGAAAGGTATAACAAGTGGGGTTCCACAGGAGTCTGTTTTGGGACCGGTTCTCCTCAATATCTTCATCAACGATTTAGATATTGGCATAGAAAGCATGCCTATGAAGTTTGCAGATACCAAGCTGGGAGGGGTTGCAACTGCTTTGGAGGATAGGGTCAATATTCAAAATAATCTGGACAAATTGGAGAAATGGTCTGAGGTAAACAGGATAAAGTTTAATAAAGACAAATGCAAAGTGTTCCACTTAAGAAGGAACAATCAGTTTCACACATGCAGAATGGGAAGCAACTGCCTAGGAAGGAGTGTGGCAGAAAGAGATCTAGGGGTTATTGTGGACCACAAGCTAACTATGAGTCAACAGTGTGATGCTGTTGCAAAAAAAGCAAACATGATTCAAGGATGCGTGAACGGGTATGTTGTGGGCAAGAAACAAGAAGTCATTCTTCCGCTTGACTCAGCACTAGTTAGGGCTCACTTGGAGTTGTGTGTCCAGTTCTGGGCACTGCATTTCAAGAAAGATGTGAACAAATTGGAAAGGGTCCAGAAAAGAGCAACAAGAATGATCAAAGGACTACAAAACACGACCTATGACGAAAGGCTAAAAGAAATGGGCTTGTTTAGTTCGCAAAAAAGAAGATTGAGGGGGGACACAATAGCGGGTTTCAGGTATCTAAAAGGGTGTCATAAGGAAGAGGGAGGAAAACTTGTTCTTCTTGGCCTCTGAGGATAGAGCAAGAAGCAATGGGCTTAAACTGCAGCAAGGGAGGTTTAGGTTGGACATTAGGAAAACGTTCCTAACCGTCAGGGTGCTCAAACACTAGAATAAATTGCCTAGGGAGATTGTGGAATCTCCATCTCTGGAGATATTTAAGAACCAGTTAGATAAAAGTCTATCAGGGATGGTCTAGACAGTACTTAGTGCTGCCATGAGGGGAGGGGGCTGGACTCAATGACCTCTAAAGGTCCCTTCCAGTCCTAGCAGTCTATGATTTCCAATAACAAGGGTCACAAAAAGAAGTTTAAAGATTAGCAAAATTGATTAAGAAGTTGGAGGGAATGATTTATGGAAGGTTTTAATAAAGGTAAGTATATATAACTGGGTTAAACAGAAGTCAAGATAATAATCTATACATATCTAAAATGCTAAACTCTAAGAAAAATGTTATTTAAAGGTGGTATAAGAGATTACCACTAAGAGTATCTAAACTATATTTTAAAAGTGCATGTTTACAGACAGCGTTGTATAGTAAGTTGTGGAATAGCATTCTGAGCAGTAAGAGAAGCCTCATCAGTTATAAAGGATTTCTATGATTTTCTGGTAAATTATATGCTTGGACCCTATGAATGTTATATTGGGTCCTTTCAGCACAGTAAACATATTTATTTTTCAAAAGCAACTACAAATGCTAAAAATTGTGATTCTATAGCAAATACAGAAGGAAACACCACAAAAATATTTTAAGGAAGCATCAATCTGTAAGTCCTGACTGAATTCTAGATTTGGTTAGCAAGAGAAGACAAATATTTGATGCACCATTCCCTTAATACACCCAGCATCTTCACCAAAAAAAAAGTCAATTTAAAGAATAACTTATACAGTTTCTTGTTCCATTTGAGCACAGCCACAGAACAGTGATATAAGCACTTCCTTACCTCACAGAGGTGTTGTGAGGACCAATGCATTAAAGATAGGGATATTCTCAGGTACTACGATAATGGGGGACTTTTTATATATCTAAAATTGATGACCATCAGATCTTATGGCCCCTAAATACAATTAAGGAAAGTATATATTTTCAACAGTGCAAAACCCTTAGTAAAACTCCGACTTACTCCAAGACAACTCAGGGTCACTGCAGCACAGTTGTGCCGTGGAGTGAGCCATGCTACAATAAGGCTGACTCACAGGAAATCGCTCCCACAAAACACGGCACCGAGGCACTGGTAATGGAGGTCTGCAACAAACCCCCTGTACAACCGCACAGGGAACCTTACATTAGCATTAACGAGAGAGATTTGAGAGCGGGGAAGGGGATTGCTCCTGCCATCACAAGCCAGTACCAGCAAATGCTGCAACAGGACCGATCAGAGCAAGTGCTGACCAGGACAGGCACAGGCAGGGTGGGCAGAAGCAGGAAGGAGGGGAAGGGGAAAGGAGCACGCCCTGGACCAAGGACACATCGATAGAGAAGTCTCAAAATAAGATGCTGATGATCAGAGAATAATCTCGGGCTGCTCAACAGCTGCGACCCCCAGCGCCTAACTGCGTAACAAGCCCCTTCCCAAGCGCCCTCTCAGATCTGTCCCACTTTGCAGAGCCCCGAGGTCACAGGGCCCGCCCCAAGGTGGTCCTGATCTCCTCTCCCGGGCCCGGGCCCGGGCCCGGGCCCCCGGCAGCACTCACAGACCCCTAGGGAACGGGACCCCACCTGCCCCTCTCCCAGCCGCCGCAGCGCCTCCCAGCAGAGGCTGGGTCTGTCCTTCCCTACCTGGCTGACAGACGCACCCCCGCCTCCCGCCACCACTTCCGCACATCCCACAGCTCCCGCCCCGCCCCCGAGCCCCCCCCACCTCCTCCTCCTCCTCCTCCTCCACGCATGCGGGGAAACGGGCGCCGCGCCGCACCACACCCCCTGTCCGGCGCATGCGTAGCTCCAGCTTACTGCTCTGCGCGCGCCCCAGCTCACTACCTGGTGTGCGCATGCGCTGATTGCTTCCGCAGCGGCTAGGAGTTCAAGCCGCAACTGCGCAGCGGGAGCGGTGTGTGTTCTGGCTATGTCAAGCAGCCTGGCTGGCCGGCGGGTAGCAAACCACGTGTCTGAGCTTCAGCGCTTCCCCCAGAGGCCTGGCGGGGTTAACCGCAAAGCGTGGGCGTGCTAGTGTTAAGCTGTGTCTGGCCCTGGGAGCCCCACATGCCCGGCAGCGCGCGTTAAATCACCGGGTAGCCACATTGATTGCAAATCCCTTGGGTGTGCGCGTGCTTAGCAGGCGCCCAGCGCGGTGTGGCACAAAGTTACTTGGGAAAGCAGCACATTGGTGTGGGGGGGGGACATTGGTTGAAGGATCCTCCATGGGACAGCGAGCATGGCCGTGTACCTGGCGCAGTTCATCTCCCCCAGACACCTGTTCTTGCAGCACAGGGAGACCCTGGCGTACATCTTTGTTGAGTGCACCAGGTTGCAGCCCCTCTTCCAGCTTCTCCAGAACCTCCTGTTGAGGTTCTAGCTGCACTTTTCCATGCACCCTCTGATCCTGACACACCCCCTCCATCGCCCCACTAAGTCACGGGACCTCCTCGTCAGCCTCCTCCCGGCTATGGCTAAGGTAGCCATTTATAACACCCAGGCGAGGAGGCTGGCCGGGGGGAAGCCTGCAATTGTGGGGCCTATTTCCGCTCCATCCTCTGCTCCACGAGTCTGGGCAGAGTTCCTTTGGGCAGCATCCACTGGCTCTCTTGATGCCTTCGAGAAGCAGTGGGCACTGTCTGGGGTTCTCTGCTCGGTGTCCCCCTCTGGTTCCCTTGTTTTAAACCTTTGGCCCTCACTCATGTCCCTGTTTTTTTTTTTTAAGTTTAATTGGAGCCATGCCTCTCAGTGGGTTCCCCTTCACCTAAGGGAGGCCTTTTAGGCGCAGCCCGCCCACTCCCTGGCTTCCAAATAGTAGCACATTGGGAGGATGCACATCCACCTCTCAGCCTTGTGCGACTCCTGTCGCAGTGGCACTGCTGCTGCAGCTGGTTGCACTCCTTCAGCCCAGGGAGCCCTCACTGTAAATAACAAGAAGTTCCGTGGCACCTCATAGACAAACATATTTTGGAGCATAAGCTTTCGTGGGCAAAGACCCACGGGATGTGCACCCTACCAGTTTGCTGCTTTTCCAAGTAACTTTGTGCCACACTACACTGGGCAGCTGCTGAGCATGGGTCTTTGCCCACAAAAGCTTATGCTCCAAAATATCTGTTAGTCTATAAAGTGCTACAGGACTTCTTGTTTTTGAAGATACAGACTAACTCAGCTATCCCTCTGATACTCGTTGTAAATGACATGCGAAGATAGTTTGGCTGGCTTCTGCCATCGGCCGCCCCCTATAACTAAGGGGGCAGACAAAAATTACTATGCCCTGGCTAGAGTTTGGAGTTATTCTGTCCTTCCCCAATGCCTTATTTGGGGATGAAGTAAATGAAGGACGTCACTCCAGTGCTCCTACACGTTAAAACGACCAAAATCTCTTAAATCTGTTTGAGCACAAGTTATTTGCCATCCTGAAATTCAGAATTGGTAATTACCAGGTAAATCTGGCAAAATATAACCGCATTTATTCAAAATGTTTATGGAATACCTCAGAGAAGAACAGAGGGAACAATTTGAGGTCTTCATTGTAGAGCAACTGCTTCTTTAAGGCGTAGGAGACCAGTTGTCTCATCCACGACAATCCTGTATTTAAGCCTTCCTGCAGGTATTCCTATTTTTTTTTTTCAAAAGCAGGCCAGTTGTTCTGTATTTTCTGTCAGTCTCCTCCCACTGGCACTTATGAATCCTGCTTCTGGCCACATCCTTGCTCACCAGCTGCCTGTTCACCAGTGGTGTGTGTGGGGAGGGTCCAATGGCTGATGTTGGAGGTGTGAGTGTAAGACTGGTGGCAGGGCCCAGCTGCAGCATACAGAACAAGCTTTCCCTATTGGTCCACCAGGAGGCCCCCTTCACCTTGTGTCCTGCTTCCACCCAACAGTGGTTGGTGAATATGGGCTGATGGCTGTTTACCTGTCACCACTTCTATTCACCCATTATTCCTTAACATGCTTCCCTTCTTGCTGTCCTCTCCATGCTGTGCCTGTTCACACAGAGGCCCACTGCTCTTACATATACTCCATGCTGGTAGGATGTACCCAGCTGCTGGCACTGTGATCCAAGCCTGGCTGGATCATTTAACACCCTGTCTGGCAGGCTCCTTCCTTCTCCCACTGCCTCCGGCTGAGCTGGCACCCAGGGAAAGCTCAAGACTCTGGGGCCCAGGGCACTGTCTCGGAGGATCCAAGCCCTAGATGTGCCACCTAACCTCTGCGCAGGCTGGGAGGAAGCTACTTCCAGCCTGTTTGTGCTCTATCCATGCAGGCTCCACCCCACCACCCCCAAGGCAAGGGCATACCAGGCTCTTAAAACAATGTCCCCACTCTCCGTCTTGGGCCCAGCAGACATGGGCTGCTCAGGCACCATTTGCTGCTGAGCCACCTCTGTGACTAGAATCATTGAAGCTCCTGCAGACAGATTCTCTGAGCACAATGCATCCTTAGGGGTTAGTCTCTTCCTGCCTACACTTTAGCCAGGGAACAGTAATGGGTGATGTTGATGTCCCCAAGCACATTGGAGATGGTAGCTGCCTTTCAACACTGTTCAGGCAGGTAGGGACAAGCTGCTTCTATCACAGGTGAACAGGACAGGGTGATGTGGGTATCAGAGAAGAGATGACCTCTCAAATATATAGGCCAGGTCAATCCTATCCTCTATCCACGCCTTCCTGTTGCTGAAAGCAGCTCCCATTTCTTCCCTCCCACACGGGGCTGAAAAGCTGGTGCTGGCCATGTTCTGGTGTGAACCCAGACAGAAATCTGAGGAGAGGGGCCTATGACCTGCATGCCCTCACATGATGCCTCAAGATGATGTGGCACCAACTACCAGGAGAGGAAAGTCTGGTCTCAGGGCCCAGCCAAGCATGGAAGCTGGAGAGCAGTAAGCAGGGAAGGTAAGGTCAGGTTGGTTAATTACCCCCATCTCCTTGTGAGAGATGTATGGGAGTGTGTACATCTCACTTCTCCACTTGCAAGCCTTAAATATAAGAAGGCAAAAGACTCCAGCTATGTAGTATTTTATTTAACAGCGTAATATGACTGGGGTTCTGGGCACAGCTGAGGGAACCAATCCTGGGTATACTGGTTAAAAATCAGGCCACTTACAGCCCAGGCTGTGATTGCCCTTTTACTGAGGCATATCAAATGAAGCACAAAAGTAACTCTGCCATCCCCACTGGCCTGCCAGAAGGCACAAACACACAGATTCTCCAACTGTTCCTAATGCTCAGACCAGCAACCTCCTTCACTTAGGTTTTAATAACCTCTCACCTGTTTCACCAAACCCACAGAGATTCTTCTGGGCCCTAAAGGGTCCAGCCACATTCCAAGGTCACTGTATACTTAGCTCTTACACAAAATAGCACACCATGCCAATCCTTTAGAATCTAACATCTAAAACGTCTATTAAGCAAGAAAGAAAGAATAGTGTGAGAGAAAAATTGTAAAAGTGGTACATTGCACACATTAATTAAAGCTATTGATGCAGACCAACAGTGTTATATGCTGAGTTCTTGAAAGTCGCTGAAAATGCATCCCATGAGGACCCAGTTCACATAGGCTTAACTCAGGAAGTCGAGACAAAGGATGGTAACTGCCACAGCCACCTTATAGCTTTCCATCAGGAGGGGAAAAAATCCCTTTCTCCCATAGGCAATGGAGTATCACCTGACCAGGTTGTATCTTGTGGCAGTCTGCCATTGGCTGCATCCCAGGTGACAAGTCCCAAATTCCTGATCTGTATTTGATGTCCAAGTCTTTGTCCACCATCTTGCTAGGGGAGACACACCTTTCATTGTGCACCCTTAGCTCTAAAAGATTTCTAATGTAGCTATAGAGCCAGTATCTATAGCTTCACAAACAAACATGGCACACACATGCAAGTAGCTCAAACAGCTTCTGGGCATTACCAGCTTTCATCAGACACCTCACTTGGCCCATCTGGCACAAAATTAGGTGCCACTTGTACACTTATGACAAATGGCTTCATACTTAATTTAAAAATCCAGTAATGCCACACAGGCTCAGTCAACTTGATGTTAATTTGAATGGTTTACTGCATAGTTCTCATGGATTGCTATTGAACTTGCTTGAATATGAAGAATTTTACTAAGTGTCTGTATTCAGCATACAGAGATATAGTCACTCTATTCAAGAACAACTTTACAAGCTTCTTTCAATACCCCTGATACAGCAGCCTTCATCCCCATAGCTGTAGTCACACATTGACTCGTAGCTGCATTCCTTAGGATTCCTGCTTAAATTCCAGAACACTGTAGAGGCCCTCCCCTTTGATGGTTTTAAATTATGCAGCAAATTCACTGATGATTCCCTGTATTTACTAAAGGGCATCTGAATTAAGTCGGGTATTGTTTATGTACCGTACTGAATGATCCCATTTCTGTTACAGTCACTGGGCAGGCCACCCAGCCCTGCTCCTTTTCTAAGCACTTACATGCTGCCACCAGGCCTTGCAGCCAGCCTAGTCCCCAGTAGCACTCAGGCCTTGCAACCTAAACAGGCCTCATTGACCTTAGTAGGTCAGTGCTACTCCTCCCTTGGGGTCACAGGGGTTGAGGTAAGGGAGCCCAGGCCCTCCATCTCCACCAGCCCCAGCCCAGGGCCCTGTCAGTGGTGGGTGTACCCCCAACTACCAGCTCTGTGGGTAATCCAGCCACAACACACCAAGCTCCTGGGTAGCCTCCTGGCTCCCTGCCCTGGGCTACCTCCTGCACCTCCTATCCAGGGTGCACCACTCAGGCTCTGGTGGTGGTGGCTGCAGCAGCGGCAGCAGAAGCACCTCCTCAAGCTCTGTCTTCATCTTAATCTTCTTCTTTCACTGCTCTTCAGGCAGCTTGTGCTCCCAAGTTATAGCAGAAGCTCCTACCCCTCTGCTGGCCAGCCCCAAATGACTGGCCTCCCTGGCCTTTATACTTGAGCTGCAGTTGGAGCACGCTTGACAGGGCTGTGGGGGAAGGGCCTTTTCCATCCAGCAAGCCTGGTTCCCCTGCCCTGGCCAGCATGGGGTTGGTATGCCCCATCATAGTCACAATAAAGTTTTTGTAATGCAAATTTTTTATTAAATAAAAATGCACAGATTAACATTTATAAAAAGAAAAGTGATTAGGGGCCTACCAAATTCATAGCCATGAAAAATATGTCACAGGACTATGAAATCTTGTCCCGTTCCCCTATCCCCCATGAAATTAGGTCTTTTGTGTGCTTTTAACCTGTGATATATCGCTGCAGGTGGGAAGGGCAAGGGCCAGAGCTTTTGGTGGGCCAGGGGGCTAGTGGGAGACCCTGGAACCTGCAGTGGTGGGCAGAAGTGCAGTGACAAGCGGAGCTACATGGCCAGCAGCTCTGAGAGTACAGCTGTGTTGCTCTGCACCCCGCCTCACTCCCTCCGCCACTGCTGGTGAGTACAAGGGGCCTGATCCCTCCTGAGAGTGCCAGACCACAATCCCCCAGGCTGCACCACTCAGGGGATGGGGCTTTGGGGGGAAGTGAGGTGGAGTGTGGATAGGTGGAACCTGGCAGGCCTCCAGCCATGTGACCTGTCTCACCAGCCTGGGAAAGGGCCAGGACAAATCCCCCTCCATCCAGGCTCTGCCTCTCTCTGCCCCTGCTCCACCCCTCCCTGTCCTAGCTCTACTCCTTCTCTGCCCTCTACCTGCCCTTACTCTTCCTGGATTCTCTCATGCCTGGCCAAATAATTTGCAGGGCCCAAGGCAGCATACTGACAGCAGGGCCTGACCAGTGAGAGGTGGATGCTATAGTCAGTCGGAGTACAGGGCCCTGAAAGTGCAGAGCCCAAGGTAACAACTTTGCCCTAAGGCCAGGCTTGGACTTCTTCCACCCCGGCCCATCTTGTCTGCCAATCAAAGCAGATCAAAGGACTAGCGGGGCTGTTGCCAGCAGCAGGGGTCCGCCACCCCCAGCCTATTCACCAGCAGCAGTGGTGAAACAGAGCAAATCCATTCCACTGCTTTGCTCCCCTCGCCACTGTGTAGCTCCGCTTCTCACTGAGGAGTGCAGAGATGGTCCCAACTCTTCTCTGGGAGTAGTGGGGCTGGGAGATCAAAGCAGTGGGGCCAAAGTTGCTGCTGTGCTGACACTCATGACCCTGAGAAAGAATTCACAGCTGGAGGTGGAAAAGAGCAGACCTCACCAGCCAGCAGCAGGCTGAAGAAAGTCCCCACCGGGCAAATCTCCCTGTCCACACCTACCCCAAGCTCCCTGTAGTTGCCCTGGGACATGGAGCTTGCCCTGGACCCAAGGGGCAGGGACTCATAAGCTCCACTGCAAGGCTTGGTGTATTTTACTGAGATCTAAATGTTTTAGCAGATTTTACAGACAGGTCCAGTCTTAGCTCTTTTTTATGGACTGTCCATAAATTTACTGAGGGTTGGCAATCTTGGCAGAGATGGATATGCCTATCTGTTTATTCCCGAAGGGGATATATCAACCCTGCAATTGCATCAATCAACAGAATGTGAAACAAGAGCTTTGAGTATATCCATATGTTGAGTCATTGTTTGTTGTAATACCGTAGGAAACCATTGGTAAGTTGCTATGGGGAACAATAAAAGCAGGCAGGCAGCCCATAAAAATGTACAGTAGTGCTTCCATGCAAATTTAAATATTATTAGATGTTTTAATAAGGTGTGCACTTAAAATCTTCAAACTGACGCCTGTGTTGGGAACAAAGGCATGCTTAGACTTGGCAGAAGCCTGCTGTGGATTTTAAGAGTCTATTTTGATAACATTTGAAAGTGTGAGCATGAGTAGTCTTGTACACATGTAAGAAATTGCAGAATAATTATGAACAGCAAGAAGTCCTGAGGCACCTTACAGACTAACAGATATTTTGCAGCATAAGCTTTCACAGGCAAAGATTCGCTTCGTCACATGCATGAGTGGGGGTTCCAGTGGAGGATCGACATTTAGAGGCTCATGAAAAGGAGGGAGTCCCAGTCAAGAGAAGGGCCAGTGCTGACACGGTCAGTTCAGTCACAGAGGATGTGGCCCATTACCAGCAGCTAACGTGGAGGTGTGAACATGAAGAGAAGAGAAACTGCTTTTGTAATTGGCCAGCCACTCCCAGTCTCTGTTCAATCCTTTGTTGATGGTGTCAAATTTGTAAATGAGTTGCAGCTCTGCAGTTTCTCTTTGAAGTCTGTTTTGAATTTTTTTTGTTGCAGGATGGCTACATTTAAATCTGTTACTGAGTGTCCAGGGAGATTGAAATGTTCTACTACAGGTTTTTGTATGTTATCCTTCCTGATATCTGATTTGTGTCCATTTATTCTTTTATGTTGAGACTGTCCAGTTTGGCCAATGTTTATTGAAGTGGGGCATTGCTGGCACGTTATGGCATATATTATATTAGTAGCTGTGCAGTTGAAAGAGCCCCTGATGGTGTGGTTGATGTTAGGTCCTGTGATGATATCACTGGTATAGATATGTGAGCAGAGTTGGCACCGAGGTTTGTTGCAGGGATTTGTTCCAGGTTTAGAGTTACTGTGCTGGTTTATAGTTGCTGGTGACAATTTGTTTCAGATTGGTGGGCTGTCTGTAGGTCAGGACTGGCCTGCCTCCCAAGGTTTGTGAGAATGAAGGATTATTGTCCAGGATGGGTTGTAGATCACTGATGATGCGCTGGAGAGGTTTTAGCTGGGGGCTGCATGTGATGGCCAGTGGTGTTCTCCCGTTTTACTTGTTGGGTCTGTCTTGTAGCAGGTGGCTTCTGGATGAATGTCTGGCTCTGCCAATCTGTTTCTTCACTTCCTTAAGTGGGTACTGTAGTTTCAAGAAAGCTTGATAAAGGTCTCACATGTGTTTGTCTCTGTCTGAGGGATTGGAGCAAATGTGGTTGTATCTTAGTGCTTGGCTGTATACAACGCATTGTGTAGTGTACCCTGGATGGAAGCTGCATTTAGCATTGTACATATGTAAGAAAATGCAGAGTAATCATGTTGGGAAAAACAAATATAAATGAACTAAAAAGCTAGAAAAGCCCAGTTCTGTCCAATTTGAACTAACATTAAGCTCCTACTGGCAGGAGAGGAGCATCAACATGGAAATGAGGGCTTGCCTGCACTGACTGCCACTTTATTGCATTGTACCTTTCTCATTCGGGATTGTAAACACACACACACCCAAGTGCAGTGCAAGCTACAGTGCTGTAAGGCAACAGTGTAAACAGGCTTCCAGTAGTGGTGTCAGGTTTGGATAAATTTTGATGGTGCCCAGATCCTGGACCCTTTCCCCACTCAAACTTCCCCCACCCACCTGCCTAAGCCTGTGAGAGGGAATTTGGGGAGGGGAGGGGATGCAGGCTCTGGGAGGGAGTTTGGTAGGGCTACCAAAATTTGAACTTTCAAAAAAGAGGACAGCCCTGCGAGGGAGTGTGTCTGTATAAGTGTAACCCTTCTGATGAAAGGAGTTGTCAGCAACCAGGGCCAGGCTCAATATCTAGGGATTCCTCTTCATCCATATCACACAGAACCAGCTCGAGCCCCCACCCAGTAGCCTGGGAAATTCACACACCCCTGGGCGCCTCGGAGAGGCAATGCTTCTCCACAGAGTGAGTGTAGAAAATAAACTTTTAATGAAAGAGGCAGAGAAGTCACATGGCATAAGCTTGGGAAAATACCACATCCAGACTTCGTAACCAACCCTCAAGTAACTGTCCCAGCTCAAATGGATTGAGCAGTGTCCTTTTCCTCTCCTGCTCACCAGTCCAATACTGCAAGTGTCCCATTCACACACCCAAACTTTCTACATACCCAACTTCACATGCCCCACTTACAGCTCTGTCTAGTCCATGCAGACCCTGACACATCACCCTGATGCATTCCCTCATTGAGCCTGAGGCAATGCCACCTTAGTGCTGGTCCAGTGTTCTGCTTGCTCCTGCCAACTACTCCACCGGTCACCCGCCATTCACTCCTGCCAGCCACCCTGCTGGCTGCCTGCTACTTCTCCTACCAGCCGCCCACCAGTTGCCGCTTGCTCCTGCTGGCCACTTGTGCACTGTGCTCTGCCAGCCATTTGTCTGCTGTCTTGTGGGTTTTGCTATAGGCAAAACCCTGTGATTCCAGCTCTCTGTGGCTTCAGCTACCAGTGATTTCAGCTCATATTGGCTTCAGCTCTGGGCATAGCCACAGCATCTCAGTATCCACCAAAGTGAATTCTCACAAAATAACTATAGACCCTAGTTTTCAATCTATCTTTGAACAGTGGAGTGGGGAGAATTAGTCATACCACTCTTACAGCTGTCAGTCTGGCCCTGCCATCCTGCTTCTCAATGGCCACCAGCAGAGAGTACTGCCTCTCCTTATTGGCCCCTTGCTATGAAGACTCACTGACTGACCTCTCCACAGTACCAACCCTGCCTAATAACACAAGTCTGACTAGACACTGGGAATGGAAAACAGTTCCTTACTAGTCAGTGACCATCGAAGTCCTGGCCAAGCAGCCTTGCTCCCTCCCTCCTGCCCACCATTTGAAAAAGAATTAGCAGGGCAAAATCCTGGACATTTTTAGATATTTAAAAAACCCAGTCAGATGGAGATTTGTGGATCGAAAAGGAGGACATGTCTGGGGAAAAACAGATGAATGGTAACCTTAGAGCAGCATTTCCCAAACTGTGTTCTGTGGAACACTGCTGTTCACACAATATGAATAAGTGTTCCATGAAAAAAATTTGACGCTAATGATATTTTTCCTTCTAAAGTATTAAATATAAAATTATGTGAGTATCAAAAATACTAAGGTATTTGAATAGTATTTCGCTTGTAGGTTGGAACCCACCCACAAGCTGCAATGATTCAACATTGATATTGCTGCCCTGGCAGAAACACGTAGACCAGAATTACAGCTGAGAAGAAGGAGGAGGCTATGCATTCTTCTGGAAAGGAACCCTAAAGGAAACAAAATGAATTAATGGTGTAGGATTTGCCATTGAAAATGAGCTGAGAAAGATCCTACCTGAAGTCCCCGTTGGCATCAACGAGTATCTCATGACTCTCTGCTTGAAGCTTTCCAAAAACCAATACACAACTGTCATCGGTGGTTATGCGCCAACTCTAGATGCCAAAGATGACATGAAGGAGAAGCTCTACACCTAACTGGACACAGTCCTGAAAGACATCCCCAAAGAAGACAAGATTATTCTCTTGGGCGTTTTCAGTGCCAGGGTTGGAAGAGATGCAGACCTCTGGCAGACTACCATTGGGAAAGAAGGAGTCAGCAACGGCAACGCTAATCAAGAGCTCCTCTTTACGGAATGTGTGGAACATAAGTTAGTTCCAGAAAATCAAATTTAAAACGTCATGGCAACATCCTCAATCGAAGCACCGGCACCTCATAGATTGTTATCATCTGCACTGGGGATTGGCATGATGTCCTTCTTACACGTGCAATGACTAGTGCTGATTACTGCTGGACTGATCACCATCTTATTTGATCCAGAATGGTGAGTAGGACTGTCCCCAAATGGAGAAGTCAGAGGAAACAGATCTGATAAAAGATGAATGTACAAGGCTTGAAGGACGCATCTGAGAAAGTGACTTCCAGAGAGCATTCTGAAGGAAGCTGCTGACAATACACCCTGAAGATGTGGACGAACACTGGTGTCAACTGAAAAATGCCATCATTGGAGCTTGTGGAGAAACCACTGGCTACCAGTCCAGGAAGCATCAGGACTGGTTTGATAGGAACGATGTAGAAACTGAACACCTGATTGAGGCAAAAAGGAAAGCGACATCAACTGCACAACAAAGAGTAAAGTGCTACTTTACTGCTTTTTTGGAGGAAAAATCCGGAGATGGTTTTCTCTGTTAGGCAACTACAAGAAAAGTGCAGGGAGCAGAACAAACCTCTGCCTTCATCGACCCGACCAAGGCATTTGACCTCGTCAGCAGAAAAGGTCTGTTCGCGATTCTGGCTAAGATCGGCTATCCCCCAACTGTGCTCAGCATTATTAGGGCCTTCCATGAAGTCATGAAGGGGACCATCGTATACGACGGATCCACATGTGAACCCTTTGAGATTCTCAGCAGAGTGAAGCAGGGGTGTGTGCTGGCTCCAACACTGTTCGGCATTTTTTTTTGCAGTTTTGCTCAAATATGCCTTCGGAACTGCGACAGAGGGCATCTCTCTCCACACAAGAACGGACGGCAACCTCTTCAAACTGTCGAGGCTTAGAGCGAGGACCAGGGTGCTTACGAAGCGTCTAAGGGACTTCCTTTTTGCTGATGATGCAGCCATTGCTGCTCACACGCAGCAGAAACTGCAGTCACTCATAACTCGCTTTGCGGATGCATGTATGGAATTTGGCCTCACAGTCAGCTTAAAGAAGACCCAGGTGATGGGCCAAAACGTGGGTAACGAGCCATCTGTCAACGTGTTAGACTACGAACTGGAAGTCGTACGTGAGTTCGTGTACCTAGGCTTGACGATCTCGGACAACTTGTCACTTGATAGCGAGATCAACAAGCACATTGGAAAAGCCACCACAACATTCTCCAGGCTGACGAAGACAGTATGGGCTAACAATCAGCTCACTGTACACACCAAGGTGCGGGTCTGCACAGCCTGTGTTTTGAGCACACTTCTGTACGCCAGTGAAACATGGACTTTCTGCTCAAAACATTCCACATGCGCTGCCTTAGGTGCATACTCGGTATCTCATGGCAGGACAAGGTCTCCAATAGCGCAGTGCTTGAGAGGGCAGACACTGGCTCCATGTTCACCCTTCTCAAACAGAGGCGTATGCGCTGGCTGGGCCATGTCTCAGGCATTACGGATGGCCGAATACCGAAGGACCTCCTCTTCGGCGAACTGGCGTCTAGAAAGAGGCCGAAAGGGTGACCTAAATTGCGCTACAAGGACGTGTGCAAGCATGACCTCAGTGCTCTCTCTATCAGTGTGAACACCTGGCATTCACTCACCTCAGACAGGCACGCCTGGAAACAGGGAGTGAAGGAAGGTCTTGTCGTGTATGAAACTACCTTGGTGAAGGAAGCGGAAGACAGGAGAGCCCTCAGGAAGATCTGTGCCCATGATACCAGAGCAACATCTGCCTACTGCTGCTCACAGTGCGGAAAGGACTGACACTCCTGGATTGGATTACACAGCCACAGAAGACGCTGCTCGAATCAGTCCAACTGGGGCGCAAACCCATGATCCCTCGGGATCGAAGGATGCCTACTACTAACTGCTTTTTTGTTTTGCACAACAAAGAGAAGCGCGTGCCAAGACCAAAGCAGAAGTTCAACATAAAATAAGGACTCTGAACAAACAATGGTGGACTGAGAGACTCTGAGGGCTTTTACACCGTTTTGTGTGGTGTTGTGTGAGCATTCATATACTCCGCTGCGTGTTGTGTGTATGGGGTCTCATACGCTGGGATGTCTGGTGTATGTAAGGGAGGGCTCATACACACCAGAGTTGTGCGTCCTGGAAGGTTTGTGCACGCTGCTAAGTGTTGTGTGTAGAAGGGACTCCTAGGCAGTGGTGTATGTTGAGCATGTAAAGGGGAGTCACACACATTGGCATGGCGAAGCTCACACACACCATTGTGTGTTGTGTGCGGGTGCCTGCACCCACCAGCCCAAGTGGGGGCACACTCCTACACACCACCGCGTGCGTAGAACACCTTGCACCACCCACTGTGTATGTTGTGGACGGGGAGCTCGGACACACTGGTGCGTATTGTGTGGCTGGGGGGGCTCATGGGCTGCTATGGGTTGTGTGTGTGTAGGACGGGCTCGGACACGCTGCTGCGCGTGAGCCGGGGGCTCCTACACACGACTGGGGGAGGGGGAATTGCACGAGACCCTGTACGCCGGCGGGAGCAGGGGGGTAAATGAGGACAATGGTGCCCGCGCCGCTCTGGCTGCGGTAAGGCGGGCTGGACAGCCGGAGCCTTACCTCACGCACGGCGGGCGCGTCTCCCTTGTGATTGGCGGGGCGACCCCGCCTCCGCGCAGTGCCGGGCGCAGACGAGGCCGAGGCGCCATTTTGCGCCGCTGCCGCCTGTAGGACGGGTCGGGAGGTAGGAAGGAGGCCGCTACCTGGCACTCGCGTCCTAGTTCGTTGAGCGCATCAGCCGCCATGAGCGACGTGGAGGAGAATAACTTCGAGGGGAGGGTGAGTGGCGAGCCCACCCGGGCCGTGCTGAGGGAGGCCGGCCCGGTCCTCCAGGGAGTGGGGGGAGGGGCGCTCCTTGCGGGTGGCGCAGCAGCGGCTCCCTAAGATGGCTCCCCTCCGCCTGCAGCGGCGCTGGGCCAGCGAGCGGTGCCTCCCGCCAACACCCCTTCTGGCGGGCTCTGCGTCCGGCCGCTCTCCGCGCCCCTTTCCCGCCCGGCCCGGCCCGGCCCCTTCCCGCTCTCCGCGTTACCTGGCCGAGCGTCCCTGGCTGGCCCGTGGGTGTCTAGCCGAGCTGGGCCACCCACTCGCCCTGCTGCCTGTCCCTGTCCTTTTCCTGCCGCCCGAGCAGCGGGCTTTGGTGAGTCCTCGCGCTTCGGGCCCTGTTTGCCCGCCCCCCGCGCTACGCGGTCCCACCCCGGGAGCGCCTTTACCCGACACCTGGGCGGCGGGGCCCGACCTGTCAGGGCGGGTCTGGTTGCAATTTCGTTGGTGGGCGATTAGTGCCTCCAGCCCGCGTGAGAACCGGGCCGTGTCATTGCCTGAGAACCGTGGGATCCAGCCGCCTCTTCCCTTGTGATGGCCAGTGAGCGGGGTTTTCTCTGAGCTAGGCTCCCTATGCCACCGGGGTCTCTTCAGTTGCCCTAGTTCACTGGTGGTCCATTTGTACCTCTGCTCTCCCCTTGTGCCACGTGTGTGGAGGTGCCCCCAGGCCTTAGTAGCCTGAGTTCATCATATATCGTCTGATTGTTTCAGTCTTTATATACACGCTTGAGTTGTTTACTTTTTTAGTGATGGACAAAGCCAGAAAGCAATTACCGGTAATACTTGAAACATGGAACAAATGTTTAGGTCCATAGTCCAAGAGGGGTGGTCACTGCCCTCATTCCATCCTTATTTGCCTCTGCTTTATTGTAGGAAACCTTTGGTGTCCTTTCAAGAGTTGCTCTTGAAGAAAACATTAGAGGGTTTTTTTGTTTCCTTTTCTGATGAACAAAAGGCAGTAGCTTTGCAGCAACATGATGCTGCCTAGGGAGATGATCAGTGGAATACAACAATGCACTGTCAGAATTTCAACAACTGTCACCAGTGAAATAGTGCTACTCGTATAACACTAAATAAAAAATAATCCCTAGGCTGGAAGCACTATACTCTGTATGGTTGGCTGCTGGTTTGCTCAGGTGAGGTAGACAAAAACAGTTCTCTTGTGGATTACTCTGGCAAAAGTGGCAATTTGGGGAACAAAGTGTGCTTACTTATCAGTAATTCTTTACAGTTTATTATGTTCTATGAGACCTAGTTTACCATGACTTTTTACTATGTGTTTCAGTACATTGCTTTTCTTGTCAAATATAACTTCCCGCTAGTTTCTCTGTTTTAAAGATTCATTTTAGATTCTTGGACAGTTCAGTGTTAGGGAACTAGTGTAACTGATGAAGTTCAGTTATGTTTTCCTCTGCCTCAGGGTTTCCCAAACTTCATATAGTTGAGACCAGGTTTTTTTCAGTGGTGTTTTTTTGAGGCCCCAAAATATAAACACATTTTTTAAAATAATGAAAAATGAATAAATATTCATTTTGTTATTAATTTGCAGTAATAATAGTACATAGCAATAACTTGTATGTTTTCTAAGGACTGGTATGTTTTTTCCGAAGACCGGTACTGGTCTGCGGACCACGCTTTGAGAAATGCTGCTCTGCTTGATGTTGTGTAAATAAATTATTCTCCTATTTCAGTATGCAGGGTTTAAGCAGTTCTGAACCTGGATTTCTGTGCCGGATGATGTAGTTCGCCTCCCCTCTATTTAGAGGGGGAAATTTACCAGTCATTGTGTGCCCTTAGGCTTAGTTCAGATCTTTTGGAAGTACCCACTTATCTTTATTTACAGTGGTGAAGAAATGTCTTAGCCAGTATAGCACATGATAATGCATTTTCCATTTTATGGTCTGCTGTGCAGCTCAGCACAGTGGCAGAGAAAATTAGTGATACATTTACTTTACTCATCTATATCCGAACAGAATACCATTGCAAACACGTTTAGGGTACCTGAAAGAAAAGTACTGGAAAAATAATTCTCGAGGTTTGTCAATTTTACTTTGCATTTGGCAGCACTCTATTTTCAATGCTTCTTCACTTGTATAATCAGTAAGACTATTTCTGGTGGTATCTTACCTATCCACATGGAAGGCCAGAACACATACACCAAAATTAAATGTGATTTTTTTTTTGAAAGCCACAAGAACTCTGAAATCTTGATATAAGACATGTAGACCTACATGAAATTTAAGTCAACTGGTTTTACTTTGTTGGGATTTTAATGGTGAGAAGTCTAAAGCATGCAATCAAACAAAATAAGATAAGAGAAGTTCTATTAAAACTTGTAATGTCTCTGGGAAATACCACTGTTACTTATGTCAAACTTTCAATAAGATAATAGAAATAAAAAAAAAATAAGTTAATTGAGCACCAGGCAAAGTAAAAGAAAAAAAGTTAAAATGTTTAATCAAGTCAAGTATTTAGGGGTAAATAAAGCAAATTGAGAAGAAAGTATATAAGAAAGCCCTGCAGCTTCAGCTGACTTTTTTTTTTTAAACTAAGGATGAGTAACCAGCAATTATATCACTTGCTTGTTACAGTACATTAAAATTCAGATTTTCTAGAGTTTGTCACAGCTTTCTTTCTTTCTGGAGAGGTGCCATGATGCACCTCAGAGTCTGAACTTGTTAGCATGTTGGCCAGTGCTTTATATCCGTATTATTGTTGCGATATAGAATATAAAGATGCAAGTTACATTGAAAATATCAGTGGAAGAATTTATATCAAGTGGTCTTTGAATTAATAAAAAAATACTTGTATGGAAACTGTCATGACAAACTTCAGTACAATTATTAAGAAAATAATTTTCAATCACTTTGCAGTTATTGCAATTATAAGTTATTAGATATTATTTTGTCAAAGTTGAGTAGATTCCAAATTAACATGTCTCAAAAGTGATCTGCATGGGGTCAAAAGGGTCATGTTGACTGGAAGAGAAGAATCCTACTTTTTTAACATTAAAATGACGAAAGACTTCTTGGCTGAAAGACGTTGGGGACCTAGTGAAATGGAAAACCCACTAGAGCCAAGATGATAGTAGAGCAGTTTGAAAAAGAGAGTTTTTTTTTTTTTAATCAGAGTAACTTCTGGCTATGCATTTCGGACCCATTGCGATCCATTTCTTGACAATCCCTTCCTACCCCTTACCTCCGAGTTGAAACCCAGAGGCTGAGTCTCCTTGATCTGGATGAATTGGAAGACCTCTGAGTATCCCTGGTTGAGAACCAGTGCTCTAAACCACACTCTTCCTTTTGACTTCAGGTTCTCGGTTTAATTCCTAATCCTTAAATTAATGTCCTTTTCTAACTTGGAACATTTATTTTTTCAAAGAGGTGAATAAGAGCATATTTTTTATTTCACCCAAAAACATCCTGTATGCAGCAGAGGGAGTATGTTAAAAATGCAGTACTATAGTTTACTCAGCTCCTGTAGTCTTATGCATAATCCATAAAACCATTCATTTAGACATAAATATCTTAGATTCTTTCCCTAAGAAATGGTGTCTTCAGCAGCTTTTTACCTTGTTAGTTAAGGCTGTATGTTATAGGAATAGATATCCAGTTTTTCATCAGGTCAGAGCAGTAGTCGATTTTTTTTTTATCTTCATCCTAAATTTCAGTTCCTTTGAATTTTAATTGAGGTTTGTTCTGTACAAACCCTAACACTGGCTACAGTCCAGTGGAGCTTAAGTGTGTATGTAGCTTTTAAGTCTTGAGCAGTGTCATTGAAGTCACTGTGGTTACTTAATGCTTATGTGCTTTGCTGGATGGGAGAAATTTTGAAAGGACTACTTGATTGAAAAAGAGGACTCTGCAGTATGTTTAAATATACAAGTTAAGGAAATCTGAATCTGTTCTTTGCCGGCCTCTCATTGGTGCAGAGACAATCTTGGGGAAAGCTGTAACTGTAACCTTTTGGGTCTCCAAGCAGATTCTCCCAGGACGTTTGTCTAAATATCTGGTCTCTACTGTGGCAGCAAAGAGGTTTAGAGAACAGCAGTATCTATGTATTTTGTTGCAGCCTTCAGAGACAAGTAGCCCCCCCAGTTCTTTTTGGAAATTGGCTGAGTTTATTAGTATGAAAAAGGATAATATTTTTTGGTAATTAGGTGTCTAAATATTATTGTTTGTTTCTTTTGGCTTTTTTTGCCTTGTTTAGTCATGCTGTTGCTGATAAACTATTACCCATGCCATGGTAGCAAGCAGTACTGTCCCTGTCTTATCTGAAAGAGGAATAATACAGTAAGGTCTCGGAGTACACGACCCTGCTCTTGTGTCTGACCCTGATTCCCATTGCAAACTATGTACCTTGATTTCCAGTTCTGTCTAAGTTGCTTCCCCTGCCCTGGCTCAACCTCCCTCAGCTCTGCATGGCCCCAGAGCAGCTCCCTCCCAGCTCTACTCACAATGTTCACACAGCTCCGGCTCACCCCACACGCCCATGCCTGGCTCTGGCTTACCACCACTCTCATGTAGCTCCAGCTCACACCCCCCCCCCACACACCCCCAGCCCAGTTTAAACTGCCAGTGAGCAGCTCTGATTCAAGTCCCGCCCCCCCGCCTGCCTCCCTCCCCCGGCGGATCCGGTGCAATCCCCTTGGCTCACAAGCTGCCCGCTTATCCCCCTGCCCTGCATGGCTGCAGTGCAACCCTCCCTGCTGGCTCACAAGCCACCTGCCTGCCTCCCTCCCCTTGCGGCTCCAGTGCAGCCCCCTGGCTCACAAGCCAGTCACTCGCCCCACCACCCCGCTCTGCTGCAAACTCCCCTAGCTCACAAGCCACTCGTTCGCCTCTCCCTTCTGCCCTATGCAGGTCCGCTCCACCCCCTGTGCTGGCTCACAAGCCACCCGCCTCCCTCCCCACCCCCGCAGTTCCAGTGCAAACCCCTTGGCTCACAAGCTGCCACCCCTGCCCTGCGCGGCACAGGTGCAACCTCTCTGCCAACTCACCACCCACACATGGGTCTGGTTCTGACTCAACTCCCCGCCCCTTGTAGCCCAGCTCACCACATGCGGTGAACTCCACCCCTTCACCCCCCCCTGCAGCCCTAACCCAACCCAGGCTTAACCCTCCCCAGCTGCCACCCCAGCCCAGCACTTACCTTTCTGCTGCTTCTCCAGCTGCAGAACATGTGCTGTGCCTCGGAAAAAGTCAGTCCCCCAACGTACGCGAAACCCGGGTTGCGTGAGGGTGCGTGGAACAGAACCCTTGCGTACGCATACCTTACTGTACTTGAAAACAATCCCTCAGCATAAATACTAGGTAGAGTACAGAATTTCTCTTTGTGGAGATAACAGTAATTATGAATGCTTTCCAAGACCTTTTAGCTCCAATTAATTTTCATAAATTTCAAAAAAGTCCTTTTCTCATCACTTTATTTTTATTTTTTCCTTCCTTTTAAAGTTTTTTTTCACTCCCTTTTTTTTTTTGCCAGTGTTTCCTTTTTCCTTCCTGTTTTGGGAGAAAGCTCTCTTGAAATGCCCAAGGAAATACATAGGATTGTCCTATCACTGACTCCCAGACCATTTGATGTTTCTCCTTCAGCTGAACTCAGACTAATATCCAGCAAGTGATGCAAGCCACATCTTTGCTTATCCCTCTCTCTCATATAAGGCTGAGTATGCTACTACTCTCAATCAACAAAAAACCCTCTTACAATTATGCCCCAGACTGTGGTACTCCTTCATGACTAAGTAAAAAATAATATTGTAGATTATCAGAACCGTCAATCTTAGTATGCTGCTTATGTTATTCCTTGTTCTAAAGAAAGATTTTGAGAATAGTAGCATGCAAGAGTGGGTCAGTGGAAGCTTTAAAGTGTGATTGGGGTGGTGAAAGTAGAAATCATGTGAGTTGCACATACAAGTAAAACATTGACTACACAGAAGTCTGAGAAGGATTTTATTTGTTCTGCGTATAACAAGTTTTCTTTTAAACCAGTGCAAGCATACTGCAAATTATCGATTGGGGAGTGGGGGCGATATTCTGAGAGAGCCATAGTGAAATTCCACAGAATTGTTTTTCCTTCCCTATTTTACTCTTCCTGCGCACAGTGCTATGCCCTATTTTATCTTTTTAAGTGTCTTACCTCAGAAATTGAATTTTTTTATATTCATTGACAAGCTTATATTGACACACTTTGCAGATGATCGTGTGGTCAGTGAGAGGGCATAAATACCCTTTCATCAAGACTTCACTTTTCCTTTTTTTTTTTTTTTTTTTCTTCATTGGCTTCCCAAACTCCAGGAAAGTTGAAAGTGCCTTTTTTAAATCCCTTCAAAAGATTTTGTGGATAGTTTCAGTTCTTTTGAAAATTTATTTTAAAGCCTTGATATCCAGCATGGTAGCCACCTGTGATTGGTTGGTTGGTTGAGTGTGGCTGGTTGGCTTGAACAATAAATATATTTTCAGAAAAATGTGGCAGTAACCACTATCAAAACTGATTGGATCTGATGGTTTTAAAGCCTTATCAGTACTGGAGATAACATGGATTATTAGAAAGGTTAACAGTTAGTATAAATTGTATCTGAAATTCATAATGATGAATTCTGTGGTTCAACAAGTTGTGTATCAATGTTGACCCAACACATTGGCACTGTTGCTGCATTAACTGGTACTTACCACAGTTAAATGATACCTAACTTAGCCAGTGAATGGTCTCAATTTGTGAATTTCCCCTCTCTGTCCTTGCTGTGCTACCTCCTCACCTTTAGTTTCCTCCCTTCCCAGAAGAGCCCCTTTTTACCTATTTAAAAATACCTCTAACTCTGCATGGCCTCCTCAGGTGAAGCACTTGTAAGTCAATGGCTGTAAGGTCTCCCTGCTCTGACTGTGCCACTGCTTGCTTGTGGCTCATCAGAGTGAGAAAGTGAGCCATGGTCTGAGTCTGCCATTGGAAGAGTGGAATTGGTTGAGGTGCTCTGTTAGCTTTGGAGTGGGAAGGGGAATCTGGTACCTGAGGTGGTGGTAGGAATACAGCTACTAGGTATGTTTGTGTGCAGCTTGAGCTGCAGAATCATCTGTGGATTACTGTCTGAAGCTTTCACTCTGGAAAAAACTAGCTATCGCTTTAGCAAGATTGACTGGTGACACTGTCTGGGTAGCAGAAAGGTAGGATTTACTGTAGCTGTTCTGTCCATTTATGGCAGTGGGATGGGATGTTGATGATGTTTTACAAACTAGAGGCCGACCACCAGTTCAGGCTATAACTGAGGACCTTCAGAACAGGAGTTTGGGCATGGCTGAGTGTTTTCTATGGTGTAGGATTTGCTGAATGGCTGAGGGAAGATGGAGAGAGGACTCCTGGTTGGAAAGTAAGGATATGTGCTGACTATGACAGCAGTCAGGTATGAGTCCATGTTTTATTTTAGGAAAGACTTAATGTGAATTCAAATCAATGTGGGTGGTTTATGAACTGAAAGGAGGCTGCATTCATTTGGGATTTGCCATAATGAGCCTAAATGCAAGAGCAGTTTAGGGAGGCACAAGTGGACTGAAGTGTTGGTGTTACCATGACTGCTGTACAACCAGTTGAAGAGCAATAACTGCTTGCTGTAATTTAGACAAGCCTTATTTTTTGGTGTGCTTTCTATCATTTTTATGGCCTGTAGTGGCATAGAAAATTCAATAATCCTAGATTTTTTTCACCTATCCTTTAAAGCAGGGGTGAGCAAACCTTTTACATCAGGCCCCACTTTTCATCCCTGCAATTAGCATGGCCCCCCAAAGCTGCTTAATGTAATTCAAACAAATGGAAATTGCAGTTAAAAATGTGAATACACATACATTAAAAACAATATGTCAACATTTTTAGTAAGATGGATGAGCATTAGACCCAGCAGCTGATTGGTGTGTGCCCCCAATAAAATTTCATGTTCCCGTGAGGGGGACCCCCCCCCACTTTGTACACCTCTACATTAAAGGAAAAATACTAAGGAAAACAAAAATCTTACTTTCCAGGATAGAGGCTACATTCTAGGATAACGCATAATGTGAGCCTCATGGTTTATAACTAGTCTATAAAATGCTTGTGTAAGAAAACACCAGGTCTGCTCTGTTTTGTGTTGTGTATGGTAAAACTTTAAAGAGGCCTTGTTGATTTGGTAGGTGAAAAGGAGAGGTTGGGGAAAGAGTGCAGGAATGGAGAAGTCTCTGGAAGAAATCCTTCCCAGCAGAAGACTTCATTCCATATTCTGTAACTCTCCTGGGACTGGAAACCTGTTGTTGTGCAGCAAAAGACCCACGGGTAGGGAGAAGTATTTTTTTAGCTGCTTTGATGTCCTTAGTTTAAAAATCTATCTCAAAACTATTATGCAGATTCCTTCAATACTTTCTTTGAAGTACTGTGGGAATGATGTTTTGTTGTGTCAGAAAACTGACTGCCAGGCATTGACATATCAGTCGGCAGTTACCTACCATATAGTAGTAGCTGTCTTCTCAGCAGCAATCTCCAGTTGTTACCGGTTTTGGAGAGTTTTGAAACTTGTAAGCACTGCCCCTTGAAAACTGGAACTGTTGAGCTGTCCTGGGAGTTTAAACTGTTCTGTATGTGCACAGGTAACTTAAAACAAATAGATGACAGTCTGAGCTATTAAAATGAGTTAGTGTTTCCTTTCAAATATCAGGCAGAGACACATTGATGTCAGTATGGCACTAATTAGAAACTTAGATGGAAGTGTCAGCAGAGTTTAAATTTGAATGGGCAGCAGTACTGAATTAATACTTATTATATCAGAGGTATCAAACATGTAGTTTTAGGGCTGTACTTGGCCCTTCAGGAAACATTTGTAACCCACAGGATGCATCCAGATTGTGCAGAATCTGTCTTTATTTTATAATAGTCATGTCTATGAAGAGAACTTTCCAAACATGAACAGTGCAGTTAATGTAGTGAAGTTTTTCTGAGTTTGCGGATAGGTTGAAACAGTAGCTCACAGGAAGAACTTTCTTTTGTTTTCAATTAGATACATCAACTTTAATTGCTGATCCCTTTTAATAAAGAAGGTAATGGGAATGATTGCTATAGGGGTTAGGGAATAAACCATAGAAGAATTAGTAGAGGGGCTCTAAAAAGAATGAAGGGACAGAGAAATAGAGTAAGGAGAAAAAGAAAGTAAGAAAATAGCCTGAAAGGGAGTATGTGTTCTGAGTGAGCTCTGGATGTGAAAATAAGGCATGTAATATAATAAAGTATTGATATGTGAGTCTTCCCTTGATCTCTGTGAAAGCCTCATAGGTGTCAGATGGCATTCTGTTGCATATTGTGGGGACTATGTAGTTCTGAATTTATATTGTGATCCCCAGATTGTAATTAAATGTAGAATTCAGCTGTTTCTTCTAGTCAGCAATCTAACTAGCTCTTCTTCTTCTCTCTTGAATTCTTGTTACAGTGAATGAGGAGCTTTGCTCAGTTTACATATTAAGGCTCACTAGAGGATTTTAACTTGTTTCTATTAATCTTTTCATTTTAGTACTTGTGAAAAAGTAAGGAGAAACTCTCTCCTTAAAGGAGGAAAGGCACTAAAGAAACTGACCATGTTTACTGCAGAATGAGAGGTGGATTAGCCATGTTAGTCTGTATGTGTAAAGACAAGAGGTGCTGTGGTAACTTATAGACTAACGGATATTTTGAAGCATAAGCTTTTGTGGGCAAAGACCTGCTTCTCATGAACTGCTCCAAAATATCAGTTAGTCTATAAGGTGCCATAGGGCTTCTTGCTGTTAACAACAGATAGTAAAGGATGTTAAGAAAATCAGAACAGAATGTAAGAAAAGGAAAATAAAAACTTGAAAGGTGTGGGAAAGCTTGCTGTGCTTTCGTAATTAAAATTTATTTATGCATATTTAATACTTCACGTCTAAATATTTAACCCGTATGTGGCCATGCTACCAAGTATTTTAGGGGAAAAAAATCCTAGCCTGATCGGTTTGCTTGTTTTCCCGATTATTTGTCGTGTGTGTTCATCCAATTAAAATTGACCCTTGTGGGGTTATTATAATATGCATTTTATTTTAAATATAACTACAATGCTCAAGGAAAATAGAATAACAGTAAGGAACAAAAGAAAATTATTAGAGAATCAATAATTTTAGGTTAAGTTTAGGTCTTGTATGTATCTATTTGCATAGAAAGATTTAAAAAAAACTGGGAAAGCTCTGCTTTAAAGTTCTGTTGAACTAAGCATGGCTTAGTAAAACCTTATTACAAGACTAGCATTCTAGATATTTTGAAAGTGCAAATCTAATATTAAGGGAAAATTTACGTTTTTGTCAGAACATTTTAGTATGTGTGCAGATTACTTTTTAGTACGCTTGTATCCTGTAGGTGTTCCAAAATAAGGATAGTTACACAGTTTGAAAGGGGAGGAGGGCAGCTCTGAAACATTTAGAGAAAACCAGTAGACTCATTGTCAGAACCTAGAAATAATACAATTTAAAGATTTTTTTAATAAAGTTGTTTTTATAAAATAGATACTTGCACTTTACCTGCTGGCTTTTCAATTTTGGTAGATAACATTCTGAACTCCAGCAGAGTTTTATAATCCCTAGTGCTTAAATATACTAAATGTTCTTTTTCCATTAAGGTTAATGTTCGTGAAGAAATTGAAGAGTTTTTTCCAAGAATGTGGAAGATAAATCAAGATAAAAGAAGGCTAATGAAAAGTATTAAAGATCAGAAAATTAAAATTGAATGGGGGAAAAAATTGAACAGAAGATTGGTCAGATAGAAGCACTTGAATGTTAAGGCTATAATGAATTGTTTGAATTGGGGAAGAATACGCGAAGTATGAAAAATGAAAAACTCAATGAAGAATGAAGAAAAATAGAAAGCAAGAGTGAAGTAGAATTAAAAGAATCTGGAAGAATGAATGGGTCCTAGGTTAAGTAAATGTATGGTTTATGTTCCAGTGTCTGTATGATCAAGTTGTAGATGAATTTGCATGATTACTTAGTTAATAGAGAATTGGCGATCTGGTTCAAGTAGGGAATTACTTGAGGAAAGCATACAATATTAACAGTGGGTTAACAGACTGAAATTTGTTCTGGAGGGTATTGCCTAACCATTTGTCTTTCAGGAGCAATCAAATAATATAATTACGGTACTTTAAATGTTAGGAGTTAGGCATTTATGTGACCAGTACCATTTGTAATACTATCTTTTTTGTTAGGAGTCTCGCTCCCAGTCAAAATCTCCAGCTGGGAGTCCTGCTCGTGTAAAATCGGAGAGCAGGTCAGGATCTCGTAGTCCATCAAGGGCTTCTAAACACTCTGAGTCACACTCCCGGTCAAGATCAAAATCCAGGTATGTACTGAGTTTGATTAAAATATTAATTATGCATCAGATATCTATGGATATGATGTAAGATACCTAAATCATCTTGTTTCCAGTTTTGACCCAGAAATACATTAAAAACACCCAAATGCAGAAACACCAGAAATGTATGTGAAGCCTTGTCTACACAAAGCAGTACTATAAACTGTTGAGCATACTGGGCCCTGCTGGTCTGCAGTAAAGTTCCCTAGTTCATTTTAATATAGTGCTGTTTTAAACAGCACCATGTTCTTTGACATTGTCCAGCTGCATGCTCCATTTTAAGTGAATTTTAGTATAAGTCATTAATTGGGTCACACATACAGTGTCCCCATCTCAGGCCATTTTGGAGGTTACATAGCACTGTTTGACCAGTCCCCTTCAGCTCTTTCTCAAGATCATCATCTGCTTGAGATGAAGCAGTTAGCAGTATGTTTTGAGCTTCATCTTTAGTCTAGTTTTGCTTTAGAGTATATAATTCTCTGTGTGTGTGTGTGTAGTTTATATATATTGCTCACACTATAATATAATATATAGTTCATAATTCACTTAAGGTAGGTAACTTACTATCTTTTGCCTGTTTGTTTGTTTGGTTTTTTTTTTTCTCAATTGAAATTCTTAATTAGTATGCCAGTTAGTGTATAGGTTGAACCTCTCTAGTCTGGCATACTCTCATCCAGCAACATCCATAAACCAGCACAATTTTAGTTAGCTGGATGACCATTTATCATGGGTGTAGCCAAATTTCCCATACAGTTTGTCGCAGTCAGTCCTGGATGTCAGTGAGACCTAGAGCCACCAGCGAGAAGGGGCAGCAGGCCTGGGGTGCAGCGAGACCTCCCTTTGCCTGGTACATTCTCTCATTGGGGACCAGTCAGGTGACCAGGGACATGCAACCCATATTATAACAGACAAATTATTGAGAGACGTTGAATTTATTGAATAGCTCCCTGAGGACCAAAAAAGTGGAATTCAAAGCAACTATGTTGGAGTTCCGCCTTCTCGCTTGAACAGCCTTACGAGCATCGTTGGACATGGCACCATGTTCCATCACCAGATACATAATCATGTGATAAGTTTCTTGGCTGTGTGTTTTTCCTCCAGAGAGATTCAAGCTACTGTTAAGAATCTGCTTATCTGCTGTGCAAGGGCCAAAAGCTGTTCACAGCCAAGATTGATGGATTCTCTTTTCACATAAAAAGATTTGAGGGTCACTCTCAGTTCGTTGGACATTTTATGTACCTTTTCAGGCAAAAATAGGGGAAATATTACTTGGCATAAAGAAAGAGATTTACATCCTGTACCCAGTCTCAGAGGCAATATGACCTTCAATGAGGGGGAGCAAGACCAGCTACATGGAGATCACTCCTTATGCTGCCACTGACATCCCAACCACCTGCCTCTATACAGTTTCCAGAGCTTGGTTGAGAATCAGATACACATCCCACATCTTCTGTTGCTGGAAACATCCAACACTTGTTCTGTCCATTTGGAGACCATGTTACTCTGTTGCACCCAGACTGGTGAAAAATCACATCAGATAAATGAGTACTAGAAATCATCAAGACTGGCTAGGCCAGGGGTTTGCAACCTGCAGCTCTGGAGCCACGTGTGGCTCTTTAAGGACTTCCTTGTTGCTCCCTATGTTATAATTACAAAATTATTTAAAAAAAAAAAAACTCTTATTTTCGTGCTTCGGTGAGCATCCAAATGCCCAACAATGAATAGCTTATATGTAAATAGGAAATTATGTGATCTTGAAATGTTAAACTCCCCCTTTAATATACACAGCGCATTGTGGCGTATGTGCGTGTGCTGTTCTTAAAATAGGAGTTACAAAAAGTATGGTTTGACATTATTTATTAATGGCAGTCTCACATTGCCATGCATTACAGCTCTTGAATTATTGAGTTTTTTTAACTGAATTTAAAGAAAAAGCTCTTGCTCTTTTGGTTGCCGACCCCATGGCTAGTCTGTCAGTTTACCTCCATCCTCCTTACCTGTTCTCTGGCTACAGCTATACTACGTTCCCTTTTTGGAGAAGGAATGCAAATGTGAGACATTGAAAATGCAAAGGAGCACTGATGTACAAAAATCTTGCACCTCATTTGCATAAGCTCATGCGATCGTGTTTCTGGATGAGAATTTTCCGAAAGCAAAAACAGCTGTGCAGATGGGGTTCCTTTGGAGGAAAAAAAACTGAAACAAGATAGGTAGGATTCTTTGGAAAACGGGGTTTTTCCTCCCAAAGGAACTCCATCTACACCACTGTGTTTTGCTTTCAGAAAAGTCTCTTCTGGAAACGTGATTGCACAAGCTTATGCAAATGCTGCGTGAGATTTGTAAACCAGCATTTCATTTGCATTCCTCCTTGGAAAGGGGAATGTAGTGTAGACACAGCTTCTCTGTCCCTTATTTGGGAGCTGTCTCTCAAACACAGTTACTGTGACCAGAGATGATTTTTGTCCTACCAAGGACAGTGAGGGAAGTGCTGTGTCATGGAGTTCAAGTTTTGCACAAGGTTCCATTTTTTTCCCAAAAGCTGGCCGTGAGTATGAAATATACCTACCTTCACAAACAGAAGAGTTTCTATAAGTTGTGCCAAAATAAGCAAACAATGGCAAGTACCTTCCCTTTATCAGTGGGGTTAGATTGCATACTGGAACTCAACAAAGTTTGGGGATTTCAACTAACTTGATCAGCCTATATCTCTTAGCATTCATGGCATTCTACTGCAAAATGGACAAGTTCTTGATCGTTGCCCACCCTACCACTTAATGCTTCCTCAAGAATGTGTTATCTATCACCAGTCAGTCTGGTAGTGCGAAGCTTTATGGGGGCACATCCCCTGTGCATCAAATTTCTGAAAACATTACACTTTGTCCACACCAATTTCTACCTAAAATAGTTTCATCATTCCACTTGAATGAACCCCTCTGTCTCCTACTGATATTCCCACAACCTCATAGGAACATATGCTTCATGTTCTGGACTCCAAAGGGCACTAGCTTTTTACACTGAAAAGACAGTTTATCTTTCAGGAAGTCACCAAAATGCATAGAATCATAAAACTGGAAGGAACCTTGAGAGGTCAAATCCTGTTCCCTGCACTCATGACCAGATCAGCCACCATCTAGATCACTCTTAACGGGTTTTTGTCTAACCTGTCCTTAAATAATTCAATGATGGAGACTTCACAACTTCTTTAGGCAGTTTATTCCAGTGCGTAACCACCCTGAGAGTGAGGAAGTTTTTCCTTGTCAGTGGGTTCAGTTGGGGTATGTATGTGGTATTGTCTTATGTTACCAGATTTGTCCCTTACTCTGGGGTATGTTCATTTATTGGGGGTTATGTAGGCGGGGAGAGGTGAATAATTCTGTCAGTGTGCAGCTTGATACTAGCGTTCCTAGGAGCTTTACTTCTCTCTCTTGCTAATTCCCTCCCAGTGGAGCTATTCTGCCTGACCCAGGGTCCACAGGATTAAGCTCTTCCCAACCTGTACGCGCACGCTCAGTTCCAGAGCTCATCTGAGAGGACCAGCTAATCAGCGCTTATGAACTGATATCTTTTATATGTCCCTGTACTCAGTAGGTTGGGTTGCACAGCAGTGGCAAGCTGTGGCCCTTGTGTGTCTTTGGACTAAGTGGCTGGGTAAAACAGCATTCTCAGTTGCCACCCTCACATGCCCCACCAGTTCAGCATCCCCTCTCCTCCCTTTCTCCTGCTTTCACAGCACAATCGTTCTGCTAGTAACCCACTTGATGGGCAAACCCCACAGGAGTTCTGGGCATCACGGGGATCTTTTAGCTTAAGTACAAGAAGCATTGTTGCAGTGACTGGAGAAGCCAGAACAAACACCCCTGAGGAACAGTCAGCCAGAGGAAGAAAAAGAGAGGGAAGCAACCAGTTTAACTATGAAAGTTATTTTTGGGTAGTGAATATATATTCAACAGTTACAATAGTAAATATACTGCTTAGAAATGTTAGGGCTAGCAAATCATGTAACTAATTACATAAGGCAAGGTTAGGAGGCTATGCCTAGAGAGAGGCCGGGGGCGGGTAGATCTTACCACTTGGTGGGGCTTCCACTGATCGAGGCATCTCAGATGGTGGTGGTAGCTGGGGAGTCCAAAGGGTAGGAGACAAGCACAGTCCCTAGCACGATCAGGCAGGAGATGAAGAATTCCCAATGGAACTGATGTAGAATTTACATCCAGGCATCAGAACAGTTTCTTGAGCAAGGGTAGGTGTTTTTTCTAGAGACAGAACAATGGTTCAAGAAGAATACTGGGTGTGATGAGTAAACAGAGGCAAGACAATAGAGGCAGATCATGCCTTGCTATAGGTGATGTTCCTTAAAGAAGCTCACAGTGCAACTATGCGGTTTCAGTGTTTTGGGTATCATTGGGATCCATTACTAGGATTACTAGTGACTGATTTGGGTGTGAGCAGGTCTGGGTTCATTAGCATCTAGAGCAGAGATTTCCCATCAGTCAGTGCTTCTCTGCTTTTGGTATCCCATAGTTCAGTGCAGTTTCTCGTTTAGAAGAGCTGTTCTCCATTATGCTAATTGAGTTGTCTTTCTGTTCTGTCTTCAGTGCAAATGAGGCTAGGAATGTTTACTTAATTGATTTATCACCTGTGTTGGTGGGATTTAGGTGTGTCCACCCCTGCCAGTTTCAGTGCTTTGTCTTTGATTCAAGCAGAGGCCTACTGGGAATTGGATTTGTTTTCCATGAGTGTCACTCCTTGGCTTCCTAGGAGCACAGGACTGACAGGTGCTCATGCTTTGGTTCCCTAAAAACACAGAACTGGTAGGTAACACCGATTTTTCATCTTAATGTGTTTATTGTAAAGTTACTTCTTTACATCATGGAATGATCAAAGGGAGATAACACATCCAAGATAAGGCTGTCAAAATGGGTCTCCAACCACATTGATTTATTGCCATCTATAGCTACAACCTGTGCCTGGGACCAGTGCACATTCTACTAAAGCATTCTTCACATCAGTAGCCTTCCTCAATAGAGTGCCTTTTACGTATATATGCAAAGCAGCAACTTGGGCATTAGCCTATATGTACACACAATACTGTGCCATGGAGCAGCACTCATCAGATACTTAATTAAAACCTGTGCAGTTCCAAACCTTTCCCATCCAGTGAGGGCGCTGCTCTACAGTCACCTAAAGTGGAGCGCCTACAGGGACTCTCCTGAAAGAAGAGGTTACTCATCCTGTGCAGTAACTGAGGAGTTTCCAGTAACAGAGAGGTAGCCATGTTAGTCTGTATCCTAACAAAACAGAAAAGCAGTCATATAGCACTTTAAAGACTAACAGAAGTAATTTATTTGGTTATGAGCTTTCGTGGGGTAGACCCACTTCTTCAGATCTGGAGATAGTTCTCTACTGGAAATGGTGCTGAAAATCAATTGGCATGACAACTATATAACATATAAAAAAAATTAAAATAACAGACAAATCTAGATATTTGTCCCTGTGGATGCTCCACTAACTTTCCTCCTTGTCCGTAGTTTAGATTTTCTACGCCAGAGACTGCAAGGAAGAGGGAGCTGCGAGTGGGGTGGAATGGGCTATGTGTGGTCCCGCAATGTTATCTTACCTCTGCAGGTGGTGTGAGCTGTGGGCAGCACATGTGTGACCAGTCAGGCAGTGCTTCTAAAAATCTATTATAAGCAGAGAGGCACAGATTCACTTAATGTGAAGCATCCTTAGGGACAGTTTATCTAGAACCTTATTTGCTGTGCAGGGTGAGCAACTTTCTTAAAGGACACTAGGGAATATTACAAAGATTACTCATTATGTATATACAGATAATGCATTCTGGTATAAAATCAGTGTTTAGACAACTTCATAAAAACTCACATTGCTGAAAATAAAGACCCTCCCCCCAATGACAGTAACAAATGTGAAAAACAGAAGCCCTGAAAGACCTGATTGTGATTGATCTTTGTTACTGGGGTGCATTTTCTGTTTTTTGTCCATAATATGCAGTCTGCAGAGAATAATCAAAGGGCTACCCAGCCCTAGCGTATTCTTTTCAGTAATACTTCTAGATAAGGCAGAAAACAGTCTTGCAATCATTTTTCTCTGTAGCTGTTTTGGCAATGAGTAATATGTAATATAATTATTGTGCTTGGTATTATTTTCGCTTGCAGCTTGTCTAGAAAGTATTCAGTTATAGTTTTGGGCTCATCCTTCACACATGCCATGCTCTGACTGAATAGCTGTGGATTTCTCTTGAGCTGTACTAGTCCATTGTGGGTCCAGCTTAGGATATATACCTAGAGCCCTTGTCATGAGTCCAGGTTATGTTCCTAAATAATGCAGCTTATAGTGAAATGACTTACAAAGGGGAATTAATATCCATAAGGAATAATGTAATTAGCTTGAGAGCTTCCCAACACATACAGTTCACGTGTGGTACATAATAATGTACCTATAACCCACAAAAAGAAATAAATAGAAAATAGGTAAGCCAGCTCGCTGCTGCTCTCCCTAGCTGCCTGCCAGCTTCCTGCAGCTTGCTGCTGGTTTCCCATGACTTCAGGGCTCACTTCCAGGACCCCTGCACTACAGCGCGTGCCGCTGAGCCACCACAAAGCTCCACTATGTTCCTGGCTTTTGGTCCCTCATCCCTTAAATGACATAAGTGCTGGTCAGTGCAACTTACAAGTCTGCTTTTGTGAATTACTTAACGACATATGTACGGAACTACTTACAGTGAAGCAGCTTACAAGGATCCCCCTGTATGCGGTATTTTCGTACTTGTCAGTTTTCATCTTATTTTATTGTAAACTCTTCAGACACTTAGGACAATAGGCCATCGTTCCTGCTTGGTGCTTCTAAACACCACCTCAATTTTAACAAAAAAAAGAGAGAGAGACTATTCTGTTAATTTCATTTTGATTATTTTGCACTTGAATTTTTATTTAGCTCTCTTTTTAGAGTATTGAGTGGGAGAGTGCTTTGGTCTGTACATGATTGGAAGTTAAGGTTATGATACATTGTTAGAGTTTGCAGGGAAATAGCGTGATAGTTGTTTCAGGAGATTTGAGTTTTATTCTTGGCTCTGTTAAAGGTTTCTGGTATGACCTTGCCTCTGTTATTTGTATATAAAATGGGGAGACTACATTGGGTCTGTCTTACCTATTTACATTTGGGAAAGGGACTAGTCGTATGCACACGTAAGGGACTGGTCTAGATGAACCCTTGAATCCTTTTTAGTCCTATAATTGAGTGCATTCTAAAAGTGATGGTGAGGGGAGAATCTAATCTCACGGAAAGCTCAAGTGCTGTTGTAGTACAAATAATAATGTTAATCTGAACTTTAAATGTTTGTTCCCATATTACATACATTAAAGTACAGGTGGAACCTTTTTAGTCTGGCACTCTTGGGACCTGACTGATGCTGAATGGAAGAATTTGCCAGACCATGAGAGGTCTGTGTTATCTAGCAGCATTACCAGTACTTGCACTGTTTACTAGGCTCTTAGGCTGCATCTAGACTATGAGATAAATTTGAATTTAGGGCAGTTAGCTCAGTATTACCACATGACTGTCTTCACTGTAAAGACCATTAACTTGATTTAGGTTGCACTGATATCGTGACTACAAAATCATAGTTATCTGACTGGTATAGCATCAAGCTTGAATTCAGATGTTCGATTAAAGGCTAGCATGGAAGCGCCACGTCTTAAAATTGAGTTATTAGCCTCCAGAGGTGTCCCATCTATAATCCACAGTGCCCTTCACCTGTCCGCTCTGACTGCTGCTCTCTAACTGGAAGACCGTGAATTTCCAAGTGGGAGCAGCAAGCCTTTGGCCGTGGCCTCATGTTAGTATGAAAGCTTGAGGAATGTCTCTTTCCTTTCTATTAACACTGTGAGCACATCTACCTGTTCAAATAGCCCCTGCAGGGAGTTTGTGGCTCTTTCTCTACAGTTACTGTGTTTTTCTGCTCTGTCTGGCTCCAGCCACTGCCCCTCCACACCATGTGGCAACACGGCTGTGATGGGGGTCATGCTAGCATAAGACGCTGAGAAACTTCTTCTTAGTGGTCTACGTTTGCGTATGAATTCTCCCCCCCCGCCCCACACACACAGATGCCACACAGTCTAGGTCATTCCTGCACTCTGCCACATCACGTGGGTAGCCCCCAACTCAATAAAAGGATGTGCCTGCCATTCGGTGTGGACCACGTTTCCAGGAAGCACCATGTCAGATTGTGCACATTTAGGGCTCAATGGGCGGAAGGAGACTTGGGGGCTTGCAGCTGGTGTGGAGAGGTCTCTCCCAGCAGCTAAGATACTGGGGGGTTTGCTGCTGCCATGGGGAAGTCTCCCTGGCAGCTAAGATACTCGGGGAGGGCCACCTCAACTGGCCCCCCAGTGAATCTTCCTATGTCCCTAGTGTGGCTTGCAGACGCTGTGGGGGAAGTCTCCCCCAGCAGCTAAGATAGTCGGGGGGGGGGGGCGGGGGCGGGGTTTGCTGCTGCCATGGGGAAGTCTCTCCTCCCCCCCCCCCAGCAGCTAACCTATTCAGAGGCTTGCTGCTGTGGTGGGGAAGTCTCCTTCAGTGGCTAAGATATTTGCAGGCTTGTTACTGCCAGGGGAAGTCTCTCCCAGCAGCCAAGATACTCAGGGAGGACACCCCTCCACCCCCGTAAGCCCTCCTATGCCCCTGGCATGGCCTGCTGCCACCAGGATGCGAGAGAGAATTTCCCCGGCTCTGGGAGGACCACTTCAGCTGCCCCCCCCCCCCCCCCCATGCCCATATCAAGGCTTGCTGCTGCCTGGGGGAAATGTCCCCCAGTGGCTAATATATTCAGAGAGGACCACCTCAGATGGGCCCCCCACTAAAGTCCTCCATGTCCGTACTGGGGCTTGCAGCTGCCATGTTGAAGTCACATCCCCACCAGCTAAGGGGCTTGCTGCTGCTTGAGGGAAGTCTCCCCTCAGTGGCTAAAATACACAGGGGGCAGGGAGGGAATACTTCAGCAGCCTCAGACAACAGCACCCACCCACACCCTGCCAAAAATATTTTCGGGAGCTTGCTGTCCATTGCAGACACTTTCTGGCTGTCTATTTCGGTCATAAAATCTTTCTGCTAATATCTGTTTGTTTTCGTGCCTTGACCCCCTCAAACTGGGGGGAGGATCTAGTTGAGAGTCTTGTTTGTGTTTATTATAAGTTTTGTTATTTCACTGACATCAACTGCGTTGGCATTATCTGTGTAGTGAAGGTGAATGTCAAAAAAATTTTTTTCTACATTTTTCTGTTCTCCTAACTTTAGAATACAGTCGGGGCCCCTGTATTTTCGGGGATCACATGCAATGATGAGAGGTGGGACACTCAGTGGATGGCCAGTTAAGAACATGGTCCTTGCATAGAAGCCAAATGGTGCACCAGAAAGCCAGAGGCTCTCCCTATCAGTAACTCTTTTCTGAAAAATTTGCCCATCTTCTCTTTCTTCGTGCCTTGTGGGGTCCTTTTATTAGTTTCAAGAAAGCCAAAAATCTTCTTTCCTAGATGTTTATATCCTGTTCTAACTTTGAGGGTCCCTGTATTATTTCCAAGGATTGGCATATTTTTAGGGAGCAGGAGGGAAATGAGGAAAATGTAAAGAGGGAGGATGATATCAAAGACCACTGAGCAAACTCAGAATGCTGCAGGGGTGAGGAAACTGTGGAATAGGTTCCCACAATGCATTACTGCAACAGTCGATCTTAGCCAGTTTGAGCATGACAACAAGTCGACTTTGTAAGGAGCACATGGGAAGTGAGGATGGTCAAGTTTGAACTTATAAATTTCAGAATTACAAAATTGATATTAATGAATTTGAATTTATGGTAGTGTAGATGCAGCTGTAGAAGACATTTGGGGTAAATTACAGCTAAATTAGAGCATAGAACACTGAAAACCAGGACTAGTGGCTATAAACTAACTAAAATCATGACGGATTACAGCTGTTGCTGGACTAGAGATGTTCAACCTATAGAACCCATAAATGTTAATGATATATTAAATTTGTTAGTGTGTAAGATGCATTAGGATTGCTTATTATTTATAAAGTAAAACAGTTGCTCAATTCTCATGCTACCTCCCCAAAAAACTGGTTAATTAAGGCAGAGCAAATGTTGGGTTCCAAAGAAAATGGGTTCTAATTGCTGAATAGAAAGTTATGAGCTCCACAAAATGGATGAGTTTAGCTTTTGGAAGGGATGAGGACAGCTCAGATGAAGATTTTAAGAAGCTGTGTGTATTTGAAACTGTAGTTTACTGATTGTATATCTTCTGTCCTTTGATGGTCTCTTGTGCTTTGTCAGTAAGATTTATTAAGTACTCATCCTACAAGATATTGCTCAAACATAAGTGGGAATTTTATTTAAAAAAAAAAAAAACAAACTTGTTTTCCATTCTCCCCATTTTCAGTCTACTGACTGCCAGGATACATATGACTTTTTTTTTTAAAAAAAAAAAAAAAAAAAAAAAAAGCTCCAAATCTGGTTCATCGGGGTATTTTTGTTCTTATAAATGTAGGGATGCATGTAGTTTCTTTAAGTATCTTTGGGTTAAATGAGCAAGGGATTATGATTAATAAGTATAGTTGCTTTCATACAGTGGGTAAAACTAAATTACATAGGTTGATATACCATTAATTAAAGGATCTCATCCTTGTTTTGGTAAAACTATAATTCATGCTTTACCCAGCAATTGTTGCTAGGCTGGCAGGCCACATTTTTTTGCTCTGGAGTGAAGGCAAAGTGGGACTTGGCATCTTTGAAGAAAGCTGTTTCGAAGGAAATCTGGAATTTAAATAGTGTAGTAATGCATCTGAATCACAAAGGTGAGATTCTCATGTTGGTAGGCGTACTTTTGCTACGTTCAGTCTATCTGGGTTGAAATGCCTGGAAGAGTAGTGTATGTTGTTGACTCTTTCACCCATGAATAGCTTGCAATACCTAGAGTCCCAGGTAGACTTGTATTGCGGTTGCTCTTCTCCCTCCTCACTATATACTTACTACCACTGTGGTGATTGCACTTACACTTGTAGAGTTATACATGAGAACTGACATGTGGTACTCTCAGTTGGAATGCAAAGTAACATTTGGCAATCAGGGAAGTGTCCATGGCTGGAACCTAGAAGCAGCAGCCCTGCAGTTAATCGAGTGATGCTAAAATAGGAAACTTGCTCTGGAAGCACTTGAACCCCTGAGAATGATTTGAAATGAAAAGGTTGCTGGGGATTGCAGTCGCTAAATAATCAGATCTATAGATTCTTGATTGACTGTGACCATGCTTTAAATGACACAATGAAATTTTTTGTAAAGACCATTTCTGAGGATGATCTGTAAACTGAATTGCGATCAACTATTTTAAATCATGCCAAGCTGGCTGTTTTCACGGTTATAGTCAGATAATTTCTTTGTGGTTTACCAAAACTTTTCAAGTGCTGTAGCTTGTAGTTAATTGTGATGAGTTAGAGTGTAGGTTTCTTGATGAGTATGAATGAAACTTGTAAGATGTGACATTCAGAATAATGTACCTCTAAATTAAAAACTAGAGGTGGTAATTCTCCAGGTGAAATTCTTTCAGGTGAGCTATAATTGCAAACCTTTTTTACAGAATTTTTCTTCATTTTATGTTCTTTAGCTGAGATCGCTGTGCAGTTTGTCTTGGTAGGGTGGGGTTGAACAGTAGCTCTTATGATAAAATCTTTGCAGGGAATGTGGCTTAGCTTTTATTGGTGTTAATTAGCACATACCTATGGTTGTGATGTGTGTGAAACCACAACTTTGAACCGTACCGTCTAACTGAGAAGAACTGGATATGTGTCTATGATGTAAAGAACTACATGAGAAACTAGCGTGGTCCTTCTGGCATTGGTTTTGAATTCCTGTTGAGCCTAGGCTTATCTCCGTCACAGACATTGACTAGAAAAGCCTTGCTTGATCAGTCTTCCTGCTGATGCAAGATTGTTTCTGAAAATATTGTTTCTGTTGGTCTTCCATATCACTGTGTGTTATAGATGTCACTTTATATTAACATGCTGTGCGTGTAAGTTTAGAAATTTCTTCTCTAATTTAAAACACATTTTAGTTCACATGCCAAGAGTATATTTGTCATGAGATTTTATCACATTATTGATCAAACTCAGTGCAGTTTTAAAAATACTGCATATCTGCAATTGTCAAGTCTATAAGTACACTAAGTAAAAATTAAACAATATTTTAAATATTTGTATGGTGATAGTGAATTTGAAATCTTTTGGGGGCATTTAACTTTACAATATCTAATTTATTGCATGCATTTCACATACATAAGCACCTTAAAACCTTTTTCTTCATTGAAGGTCCAGGTCAAGAAGACATTCTCACAGACGTTACACTCGCTCCAGGTCCCATTCTCATTCTCATAGAAGACGATCTCGAAGCAGATCATACACACCAGAATATCGTCGCCGAAGGAGCCGCAGCCATTCTCCAATGTCTAACCGAAGAAGGCACACTGGGAGCAGAGTATGTGGTGTTAATCAAGGCTGAGTATTTTTTTAAATAAATGATGTAAGGCATTTTTATCAACAAAAGCTACTTTAAAATAAATTAAAAAAAAATTGTTTACTATCTATTTTTGGGTAGGTGGGAGTGAGTGGATGCATTAAGAGAAGCTCCAGATGTCTGCCTTTAAGACTGACTGAAGGAGGAAGAGTTTTCTGGACTGGTTATCCCTGCATAGTTAGTAGTGTATTGTATTCGTTACCATTGTTCCCTGTAAGCTGGGTGTTTGGGCTCCCCTTATTTTTCTGAATACGTCCACCTATTTTAAAGAAGAGCAAAGGGGATTAGTAGGTAAATAATCTGAATCCTTCTAAGATTAGATACTGTGTTGGCAGGGTAGGATCACGACTCCTAGTCCTCTACTTAAACTATTAAACAGTATTTCCAGTTATTATTTCTCTGATGCTTGAATGTGCTGCAAATCAGTTTTATTTAAATTTGTGACTAAGGAATAATTCTGTATCTCGTTTGACTTAAACTTCTTGTCTGAACCTTTATCAGGACTTCTTGGAATGTCAGTGTGGGGATTCATTTTAAAGTATTGGCTCTGTGGAAGAATTTAGCTGAATTTGCAGATGACAATGCCAAATGGAGATGCATACACTTAAAATGTTGAGATTGGGTATTTATATAGCAATTAGAAAAATTGTCTCGAATGAATAATGAAACAAAATATGCTATTATCTTAAATGAGGGCTGAGGGAGAGTACAGAATAAATTCTGCTTCTCTCCTTTTTGGCAGTCACTCAGTAGTGAGTAGGACATCTTCATGTCACCCTCTTATTTGTGAGTCTCTTGATGGACAATCACCCCGATTCTGTAGCTGCAGATCTTACCACAGAAGGGGTAGTTGTTGGTAGCTGTTGGAGAGGCACCGGGCAGTTTTTGATGCTCTTTTCTTCTCCACCTCTCCTTGTCTGCACTGCAGTGGTACCTCTTAAATTCCACCACCCCCTCAAGGATTACTGTTCTCCACTGGGGACGGTCTTGGGCAGGGTTCTCCCAAGTATCGACATCAATGCTGCACTTTCTTGTGCGTGCATTCATCATGTCTTTATCACTTCCGTTGACTGCCAATGTTCCTCTGTCCTTCCTATAACTTGGAAAACAATCTGTTTTGGGAGATGCTCATCAGACATCCAAACCACCCAGTCCCAAAAAGTTGTTGATGAATGATGATGGCTTCAATGTTGGTCATGTTCTACTCTTCCAGGACACTAGTGTTTGTATGCCTATCCTCCCAAGAGATATTTAGGATTCTCCTGAGGTAGTGTTAATGATGTTCAAGTGCCTTCAGATGACACTTGTATGTTGTCCAGTTTTCAAATGCATACAGTAGCTTTGGAAAACCACTGCCCAGTATATAAGGACCTTTGTCTTGGGATAAATGTTCTGGTTATCTAAGACCCTTTGTCTCAGGCGAGCAAAAGCAGAGCTTGCATGGATTTCCTCATCAATTTCGACTTCAGCGGAAAGATGACTTCCAAGGTGCTCCACGTATTGCAGCAGTTCTCCTTTGACTTCAATGGAAGGTACATGAGATTGTTCTGTCAGGAAGGGTTGGTAGAGCATCTTGGTCTCTGATGATCAGTGTGAGGCTGAGATTCTTGCATGCTTATGTGAAGACACTTAAGATGGTCTGATGGGCTGCAGGAGAAGGAACAGCAACCATGTAATCCTCATGCTGGAGCTCCACGGTTGAGGTCATGGAGGTCTTGCTTTTTTAGCCTTCTTTCTCCTGAGATTGAAAAGCTTCCTGTTCGTTCTATAGACAGTCTTCATGCCATCTGGTAACTTGTCATCAACGAGCTGAAGCGTCATGACGATGAAGATGCAGAACAGTGATGGGGCAATGATTCAGCCTTGTTTGACTTCCGTTTTGACCTCTAAGGGGTCGGTTAGGGATCCGTTGTTGCTCAATACTGTGGCAGTCATGTTGTCATGAAGCAATCTCAAGAGGCTAATGAATTTTTTGGGGCAGCAAGTCTTTGAGACAGTGGTCCACAGGGCCTTCTGATTGAGTTGAATGCTTTGGTCAGGTCAGTGAAACTCACATATAAGGTGTGGTTTTGTTCACATCATCTTTCATGCAGTTTCTAGGCAGTGAAGTTCATGTCCACTGTTACTTGTAATGGTCAGAAGCCACACTGGGATTCTGAAAAAATTTCTTCAGAGTGGCAGGAGTCGACTTGCAAGGATTCAGGCTAAGATTTTTCTGTGCCATTGCCAGGAGGGAGATGCTGTGGAGGGAGATGCCATGATAGTTTCCACAGTGCAACTTGCTGCCCTTGTTGAAGAGACTGTCAGTGTTTCTCTGAAATCTAACAGCATCTGCTGCCTATCCCAGATCTTGAGAATGAGGAGGTGAAGTTGTTTGTGGTGCCTTGGATTGCCTTTGAAGACTTTGAGATTCTGTCTAGAATGGTTGCCTTTGTTGCACTTCATCACTTTGATGGCAGCTTGGACCTCACTCAGGGTAGGAAGTGCAACAAGATCAACCCTAGGTGGTTGCTGAGGGCTTTGGTCAAAGAATTGTAGAACCATGGGAAGGGGTGGCGCAAGAGCTTACTATAGTGCCTCTCTCCAGTGAGGAGAAGTAATTTCATTGTCCTTCAAGAGTTGGGTACCATCATTTGATCTCAGGGGGTTGATTCCATGGGTTCTTGGTCCATAAACTGCTTTGGTATCATTTAAGAAACTTCTTGAATCGTTGATGTTTGTGAGATGCTGGAGTTCTCATGCCTTCTCAGTCCACCACTGGTTTTTCAGAGTCTTTTTTGTTTTATGTTTGACTTCTGAGACCAAGGCAGCATGCGCTTCTTTCTTCATTGTGCAGTTGATGTCGCTTTGCCAGGCCCTAAAGGCTTTCCTTTTTGTGTGAGTCAGGTTTTCAGTTTCAAGGGAGGGTCAAGAATAAAGTCTGCTACAACTTTAGGACAGATACTGCAAATAATTCCTCATCAGAAAGGCTTTCCACCATGGGAGAGAGAGACATGCAGCAGTAATCTCCCCTTTCAACTCAGTTAAAATCAGTGCTTTTTCAAAAAAGAAAAAAAAAAAAAAAAGAGGAGCTGGTACTCAGCTGGTTCCCCACCTCCAGGCGGTGGTGATGGGTGCCATTATTCAATTAATTTCTCCTTTTCTGGGGATTGTAACTATGACATACGGTTGCACAGTAAACATTATACTTAGCTGCCTGTATTATGCATTAAAGATAATAGCAATGGCTGAACTGTCCTTTGGATATTGTGTGCAGATAGGATATTGCAGAAGGACAGTACAGATAGTTAGTATGAAGGGACTTTCCCATGTAGAAAAGCCAGAAGAAACTGCAGTAAAGTTCCCACATTTGCAGACTTCAGGTTCCTGAATTGAATTATTCCTGAGTCCTGGGCTCTGGTGCGGGGAGAGCTGGCAGCCGCGCTTCCCTCTGGTGGGGCACGTCGGCTACTGCAGCTACCGCATGTTTGCGAAATTCAACAATTGCAACGCTGAACCCTCGTTGACTGTCGAGACCCTACTGTGCTACAGGCATGCTTTAAGAAATGCAAATAAATAAGGGCATCAAAGATAGAAGGAGGAAATTGCTTAATGATAACAGGGAAGAATAACTGGAAATTATGGGGTGAAATGGAACAAGGTAAAACTTAAGCTGACCTTCAGGGAAAAATGCTTATTTTAAACAGTGCAGTTGATGGAATTTTCTTTTGGAGCAGTTTTGTATATTGCACTTCCACAGGTTTGTTAAAGGGAAACAAACAAAAAAGCACACTCTTTACAGCTTTAACAGTCACCATCATAAAGTTGGAGACCTCAGTCCCTCAGTAGTTCCATTTCTGCCATTTCAGCACTGACCATATTAACTGGCAGCAGCAGAAGGCAGTAGCCCAAGAGCAGACTTGAGATAGTAGGTGCCATCTGAAGAGTCAGTGGCGTGAGTGCAAGATCCTGGCCTGGTTACTACTTCTCCTTTCCCAGCTGCCCCCTGAGCTGAGAAACTGCCTGTCCCATAGGATGCTCCAAGGGCAGAGAGATGAATATAGAACTGGAACATAGGTTCAGAGTTCTGTAGGGCCCCAGATGTATACAAAATTTGTATTCGTGTCACTGATCAAACATGGTCTCCAGATACCATGGATTGCCAGGGATGTACCCACTTGATATGGTATGAGAATTTAAGGTACCTCATCTATCTCCTTTCCTAAACAGCACTACTGAAGTTGCTGTGTTGAGGCTCAGGTGTTCCTAATGCAATGTGCGTTGGGGCAGACTTGGTTCATTAGAACGTCTGTGGTGGTAATATTTTTGGCATGGTGACAGAATTTTTGTGTGGAATCCAAATGAAAGAAGGAAAATTATTTCACTTTATTCTAACTACTAAATCTGAAAGGAAAGTCATAGGATTAAGGACACATTTTTACCCAAAGGCTTTCTAGTTGCCTGTTTGCAAAGGCCTGCAGCAAACAGTGTAGGTATTAGAGCTTCTGGAAAAAAAATTACAAGCATCTAACGTAATGGAAAGCATAAGGAAGTCTAATTATAGAGATTACCACTAGTTTCCCCTTGTAATAGTACATGGCATTATGTATATTTACAAAATTTTTTGTTTGATTTCATGAATAGCTCAAAGTGTGTCATCATGTAATCTCCCTTCTTAAATACTTGGAATAAACGTGGTTAGCCATTTATAGAAATGAACTACTTTCCGTGACTCAATTATATGAGTGTACGTCAGAAAATGTAGGGATAAAATAAATGCGAAAAGTCAGGCAGAGCTGGACCTTAAGAAAATTAAAACCAATTTAAAAAAAAATCTTAAACCATATCGATAAAAAGGAAGGAAGAGGGACTGCTAAGAACTGAGTATGGTAGAGTTTAAAAATAAGCATGGCCCAACACCTAAACAAAGCTGAATCAAAATGTTTTAATAAAAATACTGAAGCCATTGGGGGCAATGTTGTTGATGGGAGCAAGGATATGACTATATCACAGATGAAAGTCAAATTGAGGGGCCTGAATAATTTCCCTCCAGGAATATTACAGGAACTGGCTTGTGAAATTGTAAGCCAGTAGCAAAGATTTTTTTTTTTTAATGTCACACCATGTGATTGGAGAATAGTAGATGGAGTAACTATGTTAAAGAATAGGGAGTGACCAAGAAACTTCAGTCCTGTTAGCATATTCTCAGATTACAGTAATTAAACCTAAGGCACATTGACTCCAGCTACTTTATTCGTGTAGCTGAAGTTGCATACCTTAGGTTGACTTACTGTGGTAGTGTATGCAGTCATAGACTTAGACTTGCATCAAGTTAGTGGCCACTGAAAATGTCAGTGAATTATTGCATGGCTGTGGAGTTACGCTCCAGAATGGGAAATTTTTTTAAATCCTGGAATTGTGAAGAAAATGACGAACTAGCATGTCTTTTGTAGCTAAAAGGTATGAAAGAATAGTAAACAAAGGTGTGAACTGCTTCTTTCATTTCATTGTTTTATTTAAAACAAATTTCAACCTTAACTTTTGCTGGTGGTCATTGTAGAAACATTCAGCTGCTGCAATTAATCCTACAGTCTTAAAGCTCTTCCTATAGCTCTGAATGTGCCTGAAGTTTCAAATCCAAATCCTCCATATTAACTCAAGGCAGTTTACATATACGTGTATTACCTAGATAAGATGAGCTTGTGATTTTGGTCAGTTTAGAGGGATAGGTCAAAGATGCATCTTACAAATCTAAATTGAGCCTTTTATTTACAGGCCTAGAGTTACTGTAAGGGGAAAATGACTGACATATTTTATTTTGGGAAAGGATTACAGGTTTTGTAGTAGTTGAGATGTCCATTTCCAGGAAAAGATAAATGAGGAATTCAGACATCCCTATGCTAAATATTTATGAATAGAGCACTAAAAGACATTCCAGCCTCCTGTAGAGAGGTCAAAGGAGGAATCTCAATGAGACTAGAGCTTCTCTTACAGCTAGTGTCTGTCCTTCCAAATTAGGCCAATTGCACGTTTGAAAGAAAAGTGTGGGAAAGCTTTTAATGTGACTATCTCCATTGTATTGTTTTGTAGATAAACAAAGGACTTCAGTTTGGAGGGCTGTGATTGCAACATCCTTTCTTAATTTAATTTGCTCTAATAGATTTTATCAAATTTAAGCTTGATTTTAAAAATATGTTTTAGCTCATTAAAGTTGAAGCACTAAGCTTTGACTGATCAGCCAAAAAGAAGTGAACAAAACGAGTAGTTTTGGTTTGAATTTTTTTAAAAGAGAAAACAAATAGTATTTGGTTGATATGATAGTAATAGTATTTTAATGGGATGTACTTTGAATGTTTAACAGGCTAACCCAGATCCTAACACATGCCTTGGAGTGTTTGGTCTCAGTTTATATACCACGGAGCGTGACCTGCGTGAAGTCTTCTCCCGTTATGGACCTTTGAGTGGCGTCAATGTGGTCTATGATCAGCGGACTGGACGATCAAGAGGATTTGCTTTTGTTTATTTTGAGAGAATAGATGATTCTAAAGAGGTAAATTCATGTTTATTGTTCATGACTAGTTCATTATTACAAATTTCTTCACAAACATTTTTACAAACTAAAAAATGTAAATATTTTTGAACCTCGAATGCTGAAAATCACCATATAAGTAGTACATTGGCCAAATTAGTGAAAAGTAATCATTTTATGTTATGCTGTTTAAGCAGTGTTGTATATTACCATATAAAATTGCAGTGGGATGTAATTTGCAAACATTACTGGATTTTGTATCTAAACTGAAATCAGTGTATGTCCATTAACACACACAGCCATAATTACCTATTAATGTGAGTTTGTCTCCCTGGGCCTATTACAAAAAGGAAATAAAATCTTGAGGTACATGTTTTTAACTTTCTAAAACTTTTTAAAATAGCTGTCTTTTTAAATAGACACTTACTATTTTCACTTCTTATTTTCCTGTTAGACTCATGAGAGATACAGGTTGAACCTCTCTAATCTGGAACTCGCTGTCACCGTGCAGCATCTGTAATCTGGCATAATTTTAGTGTGCTGGATGACTGCTTATCATGAGTGTGGCCAATTTTCCCATGGAGTTTGTTCCCAGACACCAGTCCTGGCTCTGTGCTGTTGTTCAGCTGTAATTTACCCCTAAATGTCTTCTGAGTGCCTAGTAAGCAGTGGAATTGTTGGCAATGTTTCTAGACAATATTCGGCTCCCATGGTCTGGTAGGTTCTCTTATCCTGTACCAGTCAAGTCCTGAGGGTGGCAGATGAGAGGTACAACTTTTACCATAAAAAAGAGATTCATTGTTACTATTCCTAGTAACAATTATATTGAATTGTTTATGGCTATAATGGCAGCCTCAGTTTACATATACCGTATCTCCAGTTTTTCTGAACAGTGTTCTGTTGAAATGAAGAAAAATAGAACCATATCAGCAGTTTCAGGTTTGCAGTCAGTGACTCTTCCATTGAACTAGTTTCTCAGATTTTGGGCTGTGACCTTTCTCCCACCTCCTTCCAAGTGGGTTATGAGGAGATAGCTACCAGATCGATTGCAGCCCAGGGCAGAGTTCTCTCAAAATTTATTCTGCCCATGAATGGAAAAAAAGTATTGTGCACCAAGGCATTTATGATGTGCACCAACCAATAGAAACACATGCTGTGTGGCGCCTGAATCTCTCTTGGGTGGCCACCCACACACTCACCTTACAGGGAATTGTTCCAGGGGCTGACTGGGGGACAAAGAAAAAAGAGTGACATAACTGCAAGAAACAGAAGGGTGGTGTCTCTAAGATGTGTGATTTATCCTCATACTCAATTGAATGTTAATAGTCCCACCCTGTCATTTCTTGCTAAGTGAAAACTACTGACTCCTACCTTTGGCTCATACCATTCTTAGATTCCCTCCCTCCCAGCAAGGACCTCTGTGCTTTATTCTGTGTTGCCTTTCACGCTTGGGAGGAGCATCCTTTACATTCTGTAAAACCACTTCATTGTTCTTTTTCAGATCCCTGTTTAAAACTCTCCTTTGCCATGATGCCACCCAAAAACTTATCAGTTGGTCTTGGTACACCAGTAGCCAGTGAGGCTGGCTGTTGTCATTATTTCATTATACTCCGCTGTAACCCTTTGTCTCTTATATAATCAGATAGAAAAAATTCGAGATGTCCATAGATATATTAATTCCATGTACTTCTGTATTGTTTATGAGGGGTAGTCATGTACTTGGACCTAGCAATGTCTGACCAGTACACTCATCCATCCTTCTGCCTTCATGCACAATACCAAGACTATACCTTGAGCAAGAGGTCTGCAGCCTGCAGCTCCAGAGCTACATGCAGCTCTTTTCAGAACCTTTTTTGTGGGTCCTCATGCTATAATTGCAAAGTGGTTTTAAAAAAATTGATTTTTGACAAACAGTGAACATATAAAACCCCCAAAATGAACTCAAATCTATCTAAATAGCAAATTATGTGTGATCTTGAAATGTTGAATAACTCCCCCTTTGTCCTCCCGGGGGTGGAGGCGGGTCTTGGGAGTGAAAGTCAGGAAGACCATGGTACAAACACACACGTAAAGTGTAAGAAAATGGAATATGTAAAAAGTTTGACTGTCCTTCAGTAAGCATGTATCATACAAATGGTTGTATGCACTGTTCTTAAAATAGGGGTTACAAAAAGTATGGTTTAACGTTATTTATTAGGGACCATCATATTCACATGCATCATGACTCTTGAATTATTGAGTTGTTTTTTCCATATTCCAAACAATGTCGTCTTGCTGTTTTGGTTGCCGGCCTCTGCCTTGATGTATGTGGGCAGTTGCTCTTGATCCACCTCAGCGTGAGGCAAAGCCTCCTATGTGTCCTTCTATAGTCAATAAAGAGGTTTTTTTTATAATTTTTGATATAGTGTTAACAAAACAATTATCTCACTTTTTAACTCTCTTGTTCCCTCTGAGAGGCTTCCCCTCCCCACACCTTGCAAGGCATGCATGGCTCACCACACTTAAAACATTGCCTCTCCTGCTGAGAGGCTGTACATATGAGAGATGGCTACTGTGTATTGGCTTTTTGAGGAGTCCCAATGTTCCAGAAGAACAGTTTGTCTGGCTGTTGAGCAGTTGTTCCCTCTAATCTCCTCCATCTATGTGCAGATTTTTTCCATCTATGTGCAGAATAAATTTTATGCACTGTGGCATATGTGTGTGCTCCACCAATAGAAACAAAGCCTAGCTGTGGGCGCACTGGTAGTTAGCAGGGTGACATCTGAATTTCTCCGGAGTAGCCACACAAGTGCACATCTTACCTGGAGCGCTGATCTCAAGTATAGGGCCATGAAAAATAGGGACATTAACTTTGGTTTGCTACCGAACAGAAGTGGAATACTCCCTTTAGGCAGTTGCTAAGTCAGGTCAGGAGACAGACACCCTTCTCCTTCGCTTTCCCCATACATCTGTCTTCAGATAAATGTAGCACTTCCCCCTTTAAGTTCAGGCTTCTCCTAAGGAAGTAAAAAAAAATTAAGAACTTGGAAAATGCTTCTGAAAAGAGGAACATTAGCTTTTACCTTAAGAACCCAGCTCTAAAAAATAGTTGGTTACACCAAACCCCCAGATTTGTTGACAAACCTGATGAAATGTCCACACACGATGCATTTTGTCAGTTTGCTGACAACACTCAGCACTTAACACTGGCACCATTCTGCCTCTCAGCCATGAGACATAATGCTGCTATCAACGAATCTGTCAATGAGGAAGCTGTACAGATGGTCTGGGGGAGCCTTCTCTTGTCAGACGGGGCATCCAGAACAATGGGCAGCCCTGAGTGCTGTGCTTCCAGATGCCTATTTTGTCGAGAGAGCATCTGGACAGTTTGGCTGCTCTGTGGACAGAGCAGAGCACTCTTCCAACTGGCTTTTGTGTGTGACTGCACTCTTGTGAGACGTTTTGTCTGGAAATCTCTTCCTATGGTGACTTCAGTTGCCAGAGCGCTGTAGTGTAGCCATGGCCTAGGACTGATGAGATCTGTAGTCTCTGAAGCCTCTTTTTACTTGATACCACTGAGTTGAAGGTGTCCTTATCCAGTATCAGTAGGACTGTAAAGTGCTGGAGCACCCAGGAAAGAGAGAGTTCTAATAGGGACTTGGTACCATTTACCAACAAGGAGGGCAGGCACAGATGCTTGGAATTGGCACTGTTAAGTTCTGCACCAGCTGTCATTTGCCCATGCATTTGGCTCTAGCAAGCAACAGCACCACACACCATTTGCTTCTACATTGGTGTGCCCACTATTGGCATTACCATCAACTTGAACCACTATGATCTCAGCTACCGTTTCGTTACTGATCTGTTGTTTGGTATTGGGAGAGTTGACATAAATTAAGACAATATCAGCCTTTGATTCTCTGCTAGAACAATTATCCATATTTGCTTGTGCAGTATGGTCTAGGTTGATAAAAGTTTTGAGGAATGGCGTTAGAAAAGGTTCAGAAAAGGGCAACTAAAATGATTAAGGTTTGGAACGGGTCCCATATGAGGAGAGGCTAGAGAGACTGGGACTTTTCAGTCTAGAAAAGAGGATACTGAGGGGCGATATGATAGAGATATATAAAATCATGAATGGTGTGGAGAAAGTGAATACAGAAAAGTTATTTACTTGTTCCCATAATATAAGAACTAGAGGACACCACATTAAATTAATGGGTAGCAGGTTCAAACTAATAAAAAGTTTTTCTTCACACAGCGCACAGTCAACCTGTGGAACTCCTTACCAGAGGACGCTGTGAAGGCCAGGATTCTAACAGAGTTTAAAAAAGAGCTTGATAAATGTTTGGAGGTTAGGTCCATAGATGGCTATTAGCAAGGGGTAAGGTATGGTGCCTGGCCTTTTGTCGAAGGCGGGAGATGGATGGCAGGAGACAAATCGCTTGATCGTTGTCTTTGGTTCACCTCCTCTGGGGCACCTGGCATTGGCTACTGTTGGCAAACAGGATGCTGGGCTAGATGGACCTTTTGGTCTGACCCAGTATGGCTGCTGTTACGTTTATCTACAGATTAGAAACTCTGCCCTAACCTATGACCTCGTCTAGTTTATTACTTTGAGGCCTCCATTTGAACCAGTGTCAGCCTTCTCTGTTGCATTAATCTATGAAAACCACATTTTTAGTTGCCATCACATCACTCAATGTCAGAAAGATTAGATCCTGGATGGCAGATTCCCATTTCCTACCACCGCATTACATTTGGCTGTAAGAGTAAGGTCTTTTTGCATCCACACTCCAGAGTCTTACATAAGGCTCTACCACAGTTCCACCCTATACAAAAAAATTCATCTTACAGTGTTTTTTCCAGGGCTATGTGGTTTTCTAAAGGATTTTTGTTTACATACTCTGGATGTCAGAAGGACAACGGCCTTCTGCTTAAAAGGGAGCAAGCAATTACACCTAGGCTCTTCATTTCCTTTGCTGATAAAGCTTGAGGTGGGAGTGGATCTATCACTGGCTATGAAGATAGATATCTGGATGTATTTCTCTCTTGTTATGTTGCTGCATTTTTCCCCCCTTTCCAGAGGTAATGGCACATTCAGACATCACGGAATGTCTGCAGCTATATAGGTGACTATAATAGTATCTGAAGTATTGTGTTTGAAGCACATGTAGCACCCCTACATATTTCAAAATATACCTTGCCACATGGTATCTGATCCAGTGCAGTACCATCTTTAGTTAGAGTTGATTATGACGCTTCTTCCTATACTGGAGATACTTTTACCTGAAGTGGAGCACTGATGAGGACACTTTGTCCTTCTTAGATATGTTACTTTGTGCAGTGACTGTGGTTATTTTGGCAGTGGCAGAAGCTCCCTAAAGGTGGGGGAGGTCAACAGCACCCAAACTGTGACTCCTTTCCCCATTGCCCCGCCCACTCCCCTGTCGCTTGTTCTTATGGTTGGTATGCCCTCCCACTTTTAAATGGTTGCCTGGTCCCTCCTGTTTCAACATCATTGGGTTCTTTGAGATGTCTGTGGTTGCTGCACTACCCAACTTTCCTTCCCCTTTTGCTTTAGATTGTTCTTTGGGTGGAGAAGAACGTGAGAACAGTTCACCTGCATGCCTCTCTGTAGCCTTGGTATTGTGCTCAAGGAGGCAAGTGATACGTGTGTGGGCTGGATGGACACTAAGGCTACATCTACACTACCCTGGAAGATTGATGTGCTCAGGGTCAATCTTCAGGGATTTGATTTCACACATTTAGTATGGATGCACAAAATCAACCTCAGGGATCGCAGTTGATTCCTGTACTCCTCATGAGACAAGGAGTAAGGGAGGTTGACAGGAGAAACTCTCTCATTGACCTCCCCTGTATAGACTGACAAGTTAGCCAAGCACAGATACATCATTTTTTAGCTATGCATAATTGTGTAACTTTCTTAGTTCTAGACATAACCTAACTGCCTCTGATCGAGGGCTTGAGAGGTGCACGTGCACCTGAAGGGGAGAGATCTCAAAGAACTTGTTACTTCACAAAATATGTATTTTTGCCCAAAAAGTTCATATGCAGAGTACCGTAATGGTCTACTTGCTGACCTTATACAAGACACCATGGGGTCAACTGACCAAACCCATGTTGGTTTTGAACACGTGACAAATTATTTCAGTTATAGTCCAACATTTTCAAAAGTTTAGTCATTGAACAGTCTTAATCCATCCAGATTCTTGTATCCAGCACCAAGTGAACATGTTTTGCTATTACTATAAAGACTGTGATAAGTGCATTTCTTACAGCTATTAGCTTTTAGAAGGCCTATATTGTGCTGTTATGTAAGGCAGGGTTGTTTCACTTGTGCGCCTTAGACCTGTTTTGCTTCAAAATATATGCAGAATTTTCATGTAGTCTTACCTTCATGTTTTTTCAAAAGTGTTACATAGAATCTTTGAATCCAGTGTAGTCTTGATTTGCTTTAAGAGCAGAGTACCCAAACTATTCTACATGCTACAGTATTTTTTGACCTTTTTAAAGATGTTTCTTTTTTTGTGTAAGCCAGTTTCTAAACAAACTTTTTGTTGTTTGTTTTAGGGCACAGTCTTTGTGCTTTTTAGAGCAAAGGAGATGTTTTATCATTCTCAGATATTAAAGTTGGGTGTATCTGTATCTTGTTTTTTGCAGCCTGTCGTCACCTGTGTTGATATTCCATGAGTTACTCCATTTCTCAGAATGAGGTGCTTAAGGAATAGTGTCTTCTTATAAAGGACTACCACATCTGTAATCCTCTCCCTTTGGGGATGATGCGCAGGATTGGCCCTCCATAATAAAATTCTAATGAAAAATCATTCTGTGCTACTTTTACAGCATTCTTACTAAAATACTTGGAATTCTGGCCCATTCTCATCTATCGACCTACTTCTTGTTTGAGTTTTGGGGTTCGCATTTCTGTTACATGAAACACTCATCCTTTGGAATATTGTTTGTATTGACTAAGAACATAGCAGTGGGGGGAAAAGTACTACTGCACTCAAAGCTAAAACACCTTTCAGTAACAGTGCCGTACAGGCAGAGTTGGAATGCCTTCTTGCTAAAACCTGAAGTAGAATATCTGTAATGCGCGTGCGCGCGTGTGTGTGTGTGTGTATTTTTAGTGACAAGTCAGGAAACATCTAGCTGTGAGACACTGGATAATTCAGAGTGTTAGTAAAGACATGTAATTTTCAGTTTTATCAGTGTGAGTTTTAAGGGCTTGCCTTTTGCATTCATTTTAAAACCCACTTTTGTCAGTGGTGGCAATTGACAATGTTGGCAGTCAAAGGTTAGCAGTCCCAGCAAAGGCATTGTGTAGACATAAGCACTGCACCTTTTTTGATCTTCATACATTAATTTCCCTGCATCAGCGTTAAATATTAGTAAAGCATGAAGTTGACATTGATGCTACATGCGAAGGTTTTGCCCAGTCTATCCAATGTATATACTAGCAGGGCATTGTTGGCACATACAGGTATGTATAATGCTGCTGGAAGTGCATGAGATTGGGGCTTTGATCTTGTAACTAACATGGTTAGGTCCAGTGATGGTATCCCCAGAATGAATATGTGGACAAAGTTGGCAGTGGTGTTTGTTGCAAGAAAAGTTGTGGATTACTATTACTGTGGTGTAGTCTGTGATTGCTGGTGAGAGTCTTTCTCAGGTTAGGAGGTTGTCTATAGGAAAGGACAGGCCTGTCACCTGGAGCCTTTTGGAATGTAGCATCCTGATCCAGAATAGGTTGTAGATTGCCAAAGGATAAATGGACACAGAGTAGACATCAAGAAACTCAATACACATAAGCCAGTCAGTGAACGCTTCAATGGAGTGGGCCATTCTGTTAAAGACCTGAGAATGTGTGTCCTGAAACATAGAGAATTTAACAGATTAGAGCAAGAGACTTGTGAGTTAGAGTACATAGTCAAATTCAACACATGAACATGTGGCATCAACAGAGACATCATTACCTCATGCATTACAAGGACTGCTTCCCTTCTTTTGATGCTAGTAATTATTTCAGACAGGACAATTAACATATCCCCCACCTTTCACCCTCTTCCTTCAATCCTATTTGATTTGTCGGTTTTTATTGCAGTTTTTTTCATTGGTCCTCTGTACTTATAAATTGAAATTGATCTGGTGAAGTGGGTTGATCCCACACAAGCTCATCACCAAATAAATCATTTTGTTAGTCTTTGAAGTGCTACATTTCTGCTACCTTGTTTTGTCTAAAAAAAAGTTTACATTTTTTAAAAATAAAGCATCATGGAAGAGGAGCTTGAGAATAAAATGCACGAGCAGACCTCAAAAGAGACTTGGACCTATGGGATTACAATTTATAAACATGTTTGTTGATTATAAAATGTCCTGACATTGCTGACACACTCCTAGAAGCATTTGAGTAGAATTGCAGTTAGAAATTGTGTTATATCCTGTTTCTCTACTCTCAAATACTTAAGGCATTTTAAACTCAGGATTCCAAATTCTTAACCAAATGTTTAAATGTGTAAATGCAGGCTTGCTTGTAATTTCTAATATTTACCATTACAAACACCTAACACTAGAACAGGAAACTGACTCAGACTCTTATATGGAAATAATCCTGAATGTAAGACCTGACAGGTAACAGTAAATAAAAACTATTTTATATGCTTAATTTGCTTGCACTTTTTATTGTGATCTAAATTGGGTAATAAACAATATATTGGGTTTTACAAAATCTTTAGATTAATTGCTCCATTATGACGGTCTGTTCCTATTCCATACTTTAATTCTGTCCATTGCATCACAGCTTTTTGTTGTGACTGACACAGGAAGGGCTTCAGGTAAGAAAGTCATTGACTTCTGTTGCCTTAGAAATCTTTTCCATTTAAGTAGTCACATTTTTAAAAGAAATACTGAGAATATATTCTATGTGTAGAAATATTTGAATGTTTCAAAAATAATTTGCTATTTAAAGTTACAGTGTTAAGTTTTTATTTAAAACATTTTAAGGGTATTGCTATTATAGTTGAATTAGCAATTTGTTTCCTTGGTCTGCTTCATTAGTTTCACAATTATTGAAGTTGTACATAGCAGTTAATGAGACACTGTAGAATAAAGGTCTTGATCTTTTTTGCAGTGTGGGTTGTATATCTTATTAAAAACTCTTAATGTAATTGCCACAATTATTTTTAGATACAAAATTTCACTTTGTAGAGCTGTCAGTATCTTCTGAATAAGTGGAGCACATGCCTCAGTCCTTCCTTGGGTCGTCTTTTCCCCCTGGGGAAAAATTGCCAGACTTTTATTACCTATCCGTTTCCAGATTTGCCATCTGCTTGTGCATTTTTACCCTTCACATCACTACACTTGTGTTCTTAATACTGCCTGTCTTTAGCTGTCAATCATATATCACTGTTAAATACAGATACACATACAGTGCAGCATACATTAAACTTTCATATTTGACAGCCCTGGGAGCAAGAAGTTGCCAGATACTCATATTCTGAATAATAGAGAGGTATACCTAGCAGTGCATAACATTAAAGTAAAACAAGATTAGATATTAAGGCACAAACAAATGTATGAAGAGTACTTTTATTTACCAACAGTAGTATTGTACACTCTAAACTTATAGACCGTGGGTGTCCAACCTTTTGGCTTGCCTGGGCCACATTGAGTGAAGAGGAATTGTCTTGGGCCGCATATAAAATATATAATATAGCTAATGTATATAAATCACATAATAATGTTAAGTCTACGATCTTGTGGGGCCGCATTACTAGCTGTCCAGGGCCGCCTGCGGGCCGCGGGTTGGACACACCTGTTATAGACTGCATCTACCCTAGCAAGCTCTTTCAAAAGAGATGGCTCTTTCGAAGGATTCTGTGGAGCATCTACATACAGTATTCTTTTGAAAGTAAATTGAAAAAATGCTGTGCTCCTTTTGAAATTGCTCATCCTTTCCTGCTTCAGGAAGAGTACCCCCTTTCAAAAGCTTCTTTTGAAAGAAAACCTAGACACTCTGCAGGTCTCTTTTTTTCCCCCAAAGAACAGTCCTCAGGGCGCCTGCGGTGGGGTGTTTTTTTGATTCCTGGCCTGTTCTTTTGAAAGGGCAGGGGCTGGATGAATGCTCTCTTTTGAAAGAGTAGATCACTCTTTTCATCCACTTTTTTTGTATGTGGACACTCTTTCAAAAGTTCTTTCGGAAAGGCTTCTTTGTAAAGATTTCTGTAATGTAGATGTAACTGTACTATATTTGCCGCATGAAGTTTCACTGTACTGTTCTTCCAGAAGACATAACTAAAATTTACTTATGGTTAAAAATGCCGGTTATTTGAGAGTTCCAGATGATAAAATGCCAAGTGGGAAGGAGTTTACTGTATCCAACTGGAAGAAAAACCCTCACTAAATTCTGAGCTCAGACTGGACAGTTATTGGGAAACTGAACCAACACTGTATTATATTATAATTGGAGATGAGGGACCTGTAAGACAATGTCTGTGTACAGTAAACTCTCAAGATACATGCAACCAAGTTGCGCGTGTCTTGGGTTAATGCGACTGCTGCCCCTGGGAGGAGCAGGTTCCTGGTCCCCAGAGTGGCATGGCGTTGGGAACCAGGTGTCAGCCTGGCTCCTGGCTCTCCTCCACTCGCAGAGCCGGGAAACTAACCAGGGCAGTGTAGCCCTGGTCAGTTTTCTGGCTCCAAGGAATGGAGGGGAGGCAGGCTGCCCCTAGTTCCCAGCTCCCCTCCACTGGCTGTTACCCTGGTCAGTTTCGTAGCTCTACAAGGGGAGAGGAGCCAGGCTGCTGGTGATTCCCAGCTCCCCACCTCTTGTGGGATGGGAGGAAACTGACTAGCACATGGCTGGTTAGTTTCCCAGGTCCTGCAAGCTGCGGGGAGACAGGAACCAGGCTTGTCCTTGGTTTCTGGGTCCCCACCACTGTGAAGATAGCAACCTACAAAGTGAATTTTTACCATGGAATATGCATAAGTAGATTAGTAAAATTTGTTTGTGTAAAACTGCTCTCTGTTACAAAAGCCGTAATGATTTCAGGTCCTATGGAAACATTCAGGTATCGGGGATAAAAAAATCACTGTTCAAATAGAAAAGGACAAAATCAGCAGGGGAAAACATTTTGCATTTTCAGTGGTAGTAAACAAGGTTTCTCTTCAAATTTGCTCATCTTCTAGATGTTTCCAAAAATTCAAATCAATGTTGTATTTTTCCTTTTCGATAACATGAAAACCACGTCCTGCTTTGTTTTTTGAAACTCTGGGCTGTATACATGTGCAATCCTATTTTAAAATAATTTGCTACAAGTGTTTTAAGAAGGTTGATTAACTTTGGGGAACTTTCCCTAAGCAAAATACCATTTTTAACATTATTATATACTTTATAGTAAATGGAAAATACATTTTGAGTACAAAAGCAAAATAGCAGTACAAATTTATGTTTGAGAAACAAATGCAAACAGTATTAAAAGTTGTTAGCATTCATAATATGTAAGCCTGACAATAATGCCCAGGCAAATTTTAAGAACCTTTGACCTAGGGATTGTTGAGAAGCTGGTATTGAAAACCTATTCAAAGTATCAGAGGCGTAGCCATGTTAATCTGTATCTGCAAAAATTAGTAGTAGTCCTGTGGCACCTTACAGACTAACATATTTCAGATACATCTGACGAATCTGGTCTTTGCCTACCAAAGCTTATGCTCCAAAAATCTGTTAATCTATAAGGTGCCGCAGGACTTCCTTTTTTACCTATAAAAAAAAAAAAAGTTGCTGTCAAATATTTTTCTAAAATCCTGACAATTGATGCCTATGGTTTTTCAACTCTTCAAATCATGTGCGCGTGTGTTCTCAGGAAGTGGGTGGAGGTAGGAGTCTTTTTTTGATTAACTTTTTGGGACAATAGGCAGGCCAGTCAGGTTTTCTGAAGAGCTGTGGAATTACAAATTTAACTGTTTAATGTTTACATTAAAATATGTTAGTGCTCTTTGGAGAAATAGTTTATGGATATTTTGGGTCTATTGCAATAAGACACTAGGATTAGTTTGTCTTGGGAGTGTAGACAAGCTACATTTCCTTTTTGGAAAGATTAAAATGTAGTTTCTTGTGGTTTAAAAAAAAAAAGTACACATACCTTAGACTGACTTCCAGTTATTAAGACTCAAGCATTATTTGCTGGTTAGGAATCTTGTTGGTAAATAGCATCTCTCTAAATGAATTGTCTTTAAAGCTGACTTCTTCCCTCAAAGGGAGTGGACCATTTTGAAATAGAATTTCCTTTTTCTGTCAAGTTAGTTTTTTTCAGTTGTTTAAAAATTTCCGTCAGAATTATTTCTGGATTTGGACAGTCTGTCACTTCAGCCATATTTACTTTGAGACTTGAGCAAAATTGTGCACTCTTATTAACTAAGATTTTAAAATGTCATAGAATCATAGAATGCTAGGACTGGAAGGGACTTTGAGAGGCCATCAAATCCAGCCCCTTGCCCCAATGGCAGGACCAAGTACTGTCTAAACCAGGCGTGTCCAGCCTGCGGGCCGCGTGCGGCCCTGGACAGCTAGTAATGTGGCCCCACAAGATCGTAAACTTTTAACATTATTATGTGATTTATATACATTAACTATATTATATATTTTATATGCGGCCCAAGACAGTTCCTCTTCACTCAGTGCGGCCCAGGCAAGCCAAAAGGTTGGACACCCATGGTCGAAACCATCCCTGATAGACATCTATCTAACCTGTTTTTAAATATCTCCAGTGATGGAGATTCTACCACCTCCCTTGGCAATTTATTCCACTGTTTGACCACCCTGACAGTTAGGAACTTTTTTCCTAATGTCCAACCTAAACCTCCCTTTCTGCAGTTTAAGCCCATGGTGTCTTGTTCTATCCTCAGAGGCCAAGAAGAACAAGTTTTCTCCCTCCTCCTTATGACACCCTTTTAGATACCTGAAAGCCGCTGTCATGTCTCCCCTCAATCTTCTCTTTTCCAAACTAAACAAGCCTAATTCTTTCAGCCTTTCTTCATAAAACCTATTTGCCCCACATCCCTAAATGGCCCCCTGAAGGATTGAGCGTTCAGCCCTGGGTTTAACAGGCCAATGCTTAAACTACTGAGCTATCTTGAAGCTTATGTCTTCTACCTTAATATAAAATACCCCCACCTACTATACCTTATTGTAGTTCATGACGTAGTTGAGATGCCAGTGGTCAAAAAATTAACACCAGTGAGAATCTGAGTTTTCTAGTGTATCCAGATGCTTTTTTATATTTTAGTGCATCTTTGCTGAACAGCATTTTTTCTGACTGTATAGAATAGTTTAGAAGATTATGGTATGCAACCATTTCAAAACCTTTTATTTGTATATGCATATCTAAGACAGATCTTGCTTATTAGTCCTCATAGTTTTGCTCCTAGTGGTCAGTGTATTAAATTAGCTATTTTCAAGCTTAAATACATATCAGTAGGTGGCGATATAGACTGATTTCAATAGCATTATGAAGGAGCAAACTAAATGGGATTAAATAGGTTAGTGGATAATTTATTTCTAATTTGGTAGGGATAGAAACAGTGACCATGTGTTGTCTTGTATATTTCTGTTGCACTGATTTAAAGTTAGATTATAAAATTGTTGGCCAAAGGGGGTGGGGGTGGGGACCTGGAAAAGGAGACTTTTATGAATAATTTTCTTTTAACGTTTACAAATTGTTTAATCTGCAAAAGAAAATGTTTTGTATACAATTTAAAAGACCGATTTAAGTGTGGTGTTATATTTAACTTAAAGTACACATAATGGGAAAGCAGTTTGGTATGCTAATTTTAATAAAACTCCTATTTAGTTCACACAGGAGAAGGAAAATACGGTTTTTAAAAGATAGACTAGTTGTGAGTATGAGCAGATAGCTGGAAAGAGCTGTTAGCAGCTTAGAGATCCCTTAGATGGAAGGGGCCAGAAATTACTGCAAATAACTCTTAATTGTAACGCAATAAATATATTTAAAGGATAGCGGTTACCTCTGATCTCTTTGACGGAAGTCTTTTGACTACATTCACTTAATTATTTGAAGTGCAACTTTGAATTCCAGTTTGCATGATTGGGAATAGGGCGAGGGGCCATTGTACTGATTCAAAACCCAGAGTAGCAGGGGCCAGCGAGTGTGCGCGGGGGTTCCAGCCCTGCGTGGGGGGCGCGGCTTTCCAGCATAGCCCCTGATGTGTGTCTGATTAGCGAGCTAGCAGAGTGCGAGTGGGGTGGAAGGTTGTAATTAGGTATCCATGTAGGCTGAACCCGCCATTTTATTAAGCACTGTTGGAGTAGGTCCTTGTAACGGAGATGGCAGGAGGCAGAGGGAGCATGAAATGGCAGCCGACTAGCAGTAATCCGGCCATATGCACCCTGTAGTGAGCCACGGTGCGCGCGGTTTGTGAATGAGCCCGGCCCCTCCACTTCGGAGAAGGAGCTCGCAAGGGGGCAGTTTGCTGGGAGAGGTACTTTGCTGCCTGTTAACTTGTTGGCTAAATGTCGAAGTCTGGGGGAATCGTCAGCGCGTTAATGGCTAGCACGGGGATCGCGTGTCACGTAACTGCAGCGCTCCAGTGCAGGCAACGCTGCAACACGCCGCCTGCGACGGGCACGTCGGCAGGCGGGACGCGCTGCTTACCACAGCGGGGCGCTAGTAGCCCGAATACTGCCTGTGAATTCAGGCTCGTATGGGGAAGCGAAGCGCTCATTTTATCTCCTGTTGATTAACTAGTGTAGCAGCTTGCGAGGTAATGGCCGTGCCCCTGTGTTCCCTGCAGGCGATGGAACATGCTAATGGCATGGAACTGGACGGCAGGAGGATTCGAGTGGATTACTCCATCACCAAGAGAGCGCATACCCCAACCCCAGGGATCTACATGGGCAGGCCAACGCAGTAAGGACTTGACTTCTCTCTCCTTCTGTGTAAATGGGCCGCAGAGCCTGTTAAGCTAATCCTTTTAGCATTGAGCTGGAGACCCTGTGAGCTGTGTATCGTGTGGATTTCAGTCTGGTTTGCCTTTTTTAAGGGTGTTCCTTATCTCAGAGGTACTTTGCTATATGGTATGTGTGGGTTGCAGCTGATTCTGAAGTAGGCTATATAATCCTGATTTATTGTGATATTTTTACTTAAGATGCCCATATCTGTTAAAGCTGAACAGCTTTCTGGAGATTAGCTAAAGAATATATTACAAGTAAATGGGATGGAATGGGAGAGAGTATTCTGAGGTTCTTCAATATCTAAACCACACCCCACTCTGGTGTATTAATGCACTTAGTGATTTTTCTTATGGAATCCACTGCATGAGAGTATATAGTGAGTAGTTGTCATTTAAGAGGATGCTGAAGATAATTTGAGATTTTAAAAATAAGAATGAATGCAGACTTTTGTACTGATTTATTCCCTTTTTAAATAGCAGTGGAGGTGGTGGAGGTGGAGGAGCAGGTCGCCGTCGTGATTCTTACTATGATCGGGGATATGATAGAGGATATGATAGATATGAAGAATATGACTACCGGTACAGGTAACCAGTTAGATTCAATTTTTTTTATTTTAAATAAATGCAATTTCTATGTAGACTTACAACCCTTGTGTATATCTGGTGTTCTTAAAATTTAAAGTGAGACCAGAAAAAGCAAGCATTTTAACCCTAATTGTATAGTTAATGTCAAATAGCATGTTCAGCAGCCCCAATGCTAGTTTCTAGAGGAATTGAGAGCAGAGGAATAGGAGGAAATGTTATCAATAGGGAGCTAGAGAACATGCTGTAGAAAGGTAAGGATAGTAAGAATGGGTGTAAATAGGTAAGAATCCAAATAAAATAGAGAACAATGGAAAGAAAATGGAAAATGGTATATTGAAAATAAAAGCCACTAGAGAGATGGTTTGGCTGAGGTCAAATCCATTTAAAAATATTGTATTCTCATTTGTCAAGAGTTTTTATTTCAGGGCCGAAGACTTGTTTCTACATGTCTGCAGAAGTGTGGTGCGTGCTTTGTAGCACCATATAGGACTGTGCACATTGTCTAAATAAACTCAAGTTTAAACATAATACTTGGAATAGAGAAGTTAGGAGCACCTTCAATATTTCATTGAGAGTCACTGTCATATCAGATTTAAGTCAACCACACATACAGGCCAAATCCTCCAGTATCAAGGGAAAAGCTGTTATCGTATAGAAGTGATTGCATTAAGACTTTCCTAACAAAGCTAAAACTTTTTTCTCTTTCAAGGAGACGATCACCTTCACCTTATTATAGTCGATACAGATCACGGTCAAGATCCCGCTCCTATAGCCCACGTAAGTATACATAAATAGTCTGTATTGAACCATTCTGGTGCATCTGGACTTGATAGTTTTAATGAAACAGATTCATGATGAGTGAGATCTTGAATGTGGCAACCGAGAATTCACCTTAGTATAACTTCTGGCCCTACAGGTTTGAATGTTTTTTATAGTAAAATGATTTTTATAGTAATTCTGTCACTTCTTTTCCAGGACGTTACTGAAGAAAGAGAGAGAGAATTACAGTTGTGGACATGATTTTTAAATAAAGTTCTGCCCTTAGCTTCCCTTTGGCCTCCCACTCCTTTCCCCCTCAAGTCTCTTGTAAAATCTTTGGTTTGTTTAGAAGATGCATATTTTCAGTTCAAGTATTGCTGTTTTCCACCCCTTTTTATTGTAATACTCTTAAAACCGAAATTGTTGTAGTTTTGTGTAGTTAAACATCCTAAGCAAAACTGAATAGAACTCCCAAAGTGGTGTTATTACATTTTGTAAGTCATTCTGTTTTTGTTTTTAAAACAATTGTACCCTTGGCTAATCTAATGAGGGGAAGAGCACATGGATGTTTTTTAAAGCTTGCATGTTGTGTGTAACTTACACACTCAGCTACTTTAATATAAACCTGTGTTTCCAAAGAACTTGATCTTTTTTTTTGTTAATGTTTGGTTAATTTTGAAAAATAAACCACATCTCTGAACTTTTTTTGTAATGACATATTTCACTAGATAGTCACAAACCTGATAGGGTTTTGGTTAAATTGCTTTGCGTGTAGAATGTTAACACTATAGCAGACTTTCATATTTGGTTTAATTTCTTTGGAAAAACAGATTCCAGTACATCGAAGATAAAGATTGTGTTTTAGAGGTGAAAAATTTCTAGCCTTCTACACGTTTGAATTTAAGACCATACAATTCTGATTTTAATTGAACTCAAAGTAATGTTTCCTCTTAATCAATGCAGAAGAAAAATAATTTATTGAACATAGCAGTTATATAATTGGCTGTTAATAGATACTCATGTTGGTATTGCAGTGATGGTTAAGGAAGTTCTAGTTACCAATCCCTCTGAAGTCACCAGTATGGATAGAAAAATTACATATAAACTCTTCTTCCTCATAATAAAGTTAATTACTCTGAAATGGATGGCTGTCTCTTGTTCTCCATTTACATGTCATCTTTATATAAACACGTGACCAAACAAATTACCATTTGATTAAATGTATTAAAATTAGCTTCCATTTTTATTTTCAAAATCTTAAACTGCTTTGTCTTGTGAGAAGTGGAAATGTGGTTTTATGCTGGTGTCCTAACTGATAGAAACTAAACTGATAACATCAGTAAATCCTTTTTCTTCTAAGTTGGGTTACCACAGTGTATGCTAAGTGCAATGTGTCTGAAGATGCTTAACTTAGTCTGTAAATGTAGCTGGTGCATATTTTTATATGCTAAGTGTTTTTTGCATTTTATTTAGTAGATAATTACATGATCACAACTTCATCTAATTTTTATCTTCTGAAAATTTATAAAAATACTGTATTTTATACCTGAGAAAGTAGTTTGCCACAGACCTGTTTGTTAACCAATTTGGAAATAGAATCCAGGTCTCCTGAGTCCTATCAATGTGTTAGCCACTAAATGTTATGTCTACACAGCCTGCAGGAGCGAGCTTCCAAAACTAGGCAGGTGGATGCAGACTAGTGGGGCTTTTGTGCTATTGTGCTAAAAATAGTCCGTCCTCCTCTTTCACAGAGGGAACTCCACCCTGAGCTACACCTTGAAAGCACTGTTCGCAATGCTGTTTTTAGTGTGCTTAGCACCTACCCAGAGTCGAGCCACTTGGGCTGGATTGGACACCTATCACCACACTGCCTCCACATCTAAACTATTCTAAATATCACTCAGTACCAAAGATCTGGGAAAAGAGACCACTGTGAGCTTAAATTAAAAAAAATTAAAAGATTACTTTAGAAGGGACATTAGTACACTTGGACATTTTCAAGTACTTAGGTGGGAGATAATTGAGGGCAACACATCTCTTTCATATATTTGGACTTCCCTACCCATTCTTCCTCTCCCCAAAGGAACATTTGCCTCTGCTGCATTTGTCTGCTCCCAGTTGATGCACAACACAGTTGTCCCACCTCAAATTAATTGAGAACCCTGTCCAAACACAAAATAACACACACTGCAATACAAGCCTCTTTAGACACAGCAGTAGTTGCTGAAACACATTAAAAGGCCTTGTCACTGAAAAAACCAAAAGTCCGTAATGGTTCTTAGACATGCATATGCTCTGGTCTCATGCAGGGTATGTTGCTTAAATAGACATGACCCAATCAGAACCAACTGCAGTAAACTCTTTCATATCCAGCATTCTATCATCTGGAACTCTTAACTGACATTTTATTTATGGTTAAAATGTTGGTTATTTAGTTATTTTCCAAAAGTACAGTATATAACAATACAAAATAGAGCAAACAACAGTGTAAGTTTACTGTACAACAATACTGTTGGTAAATAAGTACTCTGCATACATTTCTTAATACCTAATCTTGTTTTTCTTTAGTATTATGCATTGCTAGATATGCCTCTCTATTATTCAGAGTATGACTGTCCAGCAACCTCCCAGTCCCAGTGCTACTGGATATTGAAGTTTACTGAGCACAGGTCAGGTTCTTTCTATTTAACTACATTGATGCCACATTAATGATAGAGGAAGACTGCCTCAAAAACAAGGGTAAGTCTCCTAATATTCAGACTAGGATGATTGCAGATTTCACTACAACTTGGCCTATCAAGAGAGTTAAATGAGCCTTTAAACCCACATAGAGACTGAACAGAAACATTTACATTTTAGAATTTGTGTAAATTGGAGGTGTTTAAAGTTGATAGTTAATAGTCATGATCAATAAATATTCTGCCCAGCCAAATGAACAGTCATTCTTTGGGGAAAAAACTAAAAAAGACGACAGCTAAAAAAAATTGAAAAATAGCCCCATTAAAACCTACAAAGGAGATACAAGGTTACAAAACCTTCTATGCCAAAGGAATCCCTGCAGAAGTGGAGATGCTGAGGGTTACAGTGCTTTTCTGGCAGTGAGCGGCCTCATAAACAAATCCTCTCGTTTTTTAAGGAGGTGTTTGGCAGGGTGTAAAATGCCCATGGTTGGCATACCAGAGAGCCAGAATAATGGACACAGAAGAGGAGTGGTGTCATGATCACTACGTTATCCCACCTCGTGATTCAGATCTTGTATGCCTCTGTGTATTAACAACTAGGATGAGGATTCTTTACAAAAAATCTCAACTGCCCCATTTTGTCAGCTGCTGAAATTTCTGGACCTAATGCCTGCAGCTGCAATTCGGTTACTCATCCTTCATCACATTTGCAATCTATCCTAACACAGTGGATTGCTAAGTAGCAGCCGTGGCATAAGGCAATGTTCTTCATGATTAACTTTAATACGTGAGATGAAGCACTCTAAATTTCTCCCAGGAGGAAGTGCTGACAAGTTCCTCCCCCCGAAGATAACTCTGAATGCAGCAATGTTAGGGTTAGTTCCATGGGTCTTCACACATCATATTGTGGCCCAGGAAGAAACAGCACAGGTAAAAATTGGAGTCTGTACAATTGTCAATGCTATCTAATCAATTTTTACCTAGCCCCCGCCCCACCCACTTTGTGGAAAACCTATCTTGGTTATGTTGCTTCATGGAAGTGCCATCATGTTGACTTGTATTACCAGACTCAACGGAAGGGAACTGGTGATGACACATACGGTACTGATAAAGATAGGAAACGGGGGAGCCTCCTCAGATCAACTTTTGTCTCAAGCAATAATCAGACTTAATTTTTCTTGACTGTTGCTCAAGCTAGACTACAGAGTTGTATTCTCATTCACATATACTATTTGCTGTGTGTCTTTTGTTGGCATGACTAGCTCAGAAGAACAGACTGAGCCAATGGAATTCTTATTACCCTGTAATATTCTTACAGTACCAAATGTTTGGATTCTTTTGATTCTTGAGAGAGACCTGTGTGCTCACCTTGGATAGTTGAAGTTGACACACACGGCCCCATCTCAGACGCTATCTTATGTCAAGAGCCTAGCGCTGTTCAAAGTAGATAGTCAGACTCTGAAGGGCTGAATTACCTGCAGTTTAGTTACTCTATTTTAGTGTCAGTGTGGTCCAGGGCCCAGTACCAGTTCTTGGGTGGGGGGGGAAGAATACCATCCTCAAATATGCAGATTATTGCTATGTACTATTAAAGTGAATGAATAAAAAACAGTGAAAATGTATTTTATATGCATTTATATTTTTGGGCTGCAAAAATGGTACTGAAAAAAAACAGGTCCCAACGATATAAAGTTTGGGAAACGCTGCTCTGTTTAGTTAGTGGGGATTCTTCTGCAAACCAGGAAGGAATCAACAATCTGGAGGATGGCTGGTTCAATGAGATGCATTGTCAGTGTGCCCTTATCTGAAGTCTGTAGGGCTACTCCATGGACTGTAGTTCACACCTTCACAAATCACTGTTCTCACAAACATCATCAGGTTTCAAAAAGGGCAGGGCTTTAGCTAATGGTCAACAAATGGTAGTCTCTGCCTGTCAGAGTGACTCACTGCTAGCTAGTTCTTTAAGGTAATGTTGGGAAGGGGGGAAAAAATTCTATACTACCTCAACACATTCAATAGCATTATCTCTGCTGAGCTACACTCTTTCTCCTCTTTGCTTCACACTTAAATCCCTAAAGCTCCTGGAAGGGGAGAAGGATGGAAGGCTAGTTGGAGGGCATGTATGATATTTATATCTGGTCAATGCAATATGAGGCTTTGTGAATTTGAGTGCCCAACTGCCCATGCAGTTCTAAAAGGTTTGCGTGACCAGGCACTAGCGTGGTTCTGAGAACAAGAGCTAGTATGGTACATACATACATTAAAATTTGTCTGGTATGTCTCAAAATGTAAATGGAGAATCCTCAAGCAGGTGTGTGTGTATGGGAGTCCTCTGTAGAGTCTCTTTTCTCCCTAGTAACAATGAGCTAGAAGAAAACAGTCATCCCTGGTGAAAAGTTTGGTCATGACCCACACGTTGAGGGAGTGGTAAATCAACAGGTTACTAAAAGAGCTGGATTACTTGGTGAACTGGGCATAACCATATTAAAATGCATATTTTTTGCTTTAATGGAAACATGTCTGCCAACAAAGAACACAGATCACTTTACAGCATGGGGGACTGTATCAGGAATCAATGACAAAAGGATTTGGGAGACAAGGTGGATCATCGGATGAAATGAGCGCTCAGCGGGACAATGCAGCCAAAAAGGCTAATGCAGAGGTCAGCAACCTTTCTGAGGCAGAGTGATGAAATGTGATCTTTTGACCTCTATATTCAGTCCAAGTGGAGGTGATGTTTGTTAAAGTCACTAATTGTCATCCTTACAATAGCTTAATAAATTAAGATGCAGAGCCTTACTGTTTGTCTTTAAATCTCTGGCTAGGTTTTTAAATATCTAAAAATGTCTGGGATTTTAATACAGGTCGAACATCTCTTATCCTGGATTCTCTGGTCCGGCAACATCTGTGGTATGCCAGGACCACAGATACTACTGAACCAGGGAGCTCCAGCCAAAGAGGTTGCCTGGAGAGGCTTCCCCTTGCAGCTCCGATTGGCAGAAATTCCAGACAATCAGAGCGGTGGAGGGGCAGCGGCGAGAGCATGGTTGAAAAGTCTCTCCAGGGCACTTTTCTCCCTGCTGGTGTTCCCATGCAGGGGCACGGTCAGGAAGGCATGCCAACAGCAGTTACTGTTCCAGCATCCCCGCTGTTTTCTTTCACCTATCCCCCTTCCACCCTGCATGGTACAGAATCACCTCAGACCAGTGGGTCCTTCGCATGATAGAAAGGAGATACACCATTCAGTTTTCTTTGTACCTCCCCCACACACCCCTTCCTCACACATCACTTCCCTGTACCTCTTCAGAGACCCCTTTCGTGAGATTCTGCTCCAGCAGGAGTTACAAACCCTCCTTCAGAGTTGAACCATAGAGGAGATCCCACTGTAGTTTTGGGGCTAGGGTTTTATTCCTGTTATTTCCTAATGCTGAAGTCCAAGGGAGGGGTCCGAGGCCATTTAGGACTTCCGAGACCTAAACAAGTTAGTAAAATAGATAAGGTTTCATATGATAACTCTGGGGCTCATCATCCTGATGCTAGAACACGGAGATTGGTTTGCCACTCCCGATTTACAGGACGTTTATTTTCACTTAGCGATTTACCGCCACCACCACCACCATCGGAGGTTCCTGTGGTTCATGGCAGATGGGAGTCATCAGTTCACAGTCTTCCCATTTGGTCTGTCCGCTGCCCTGAGAGTCTTCACCACATGCATGGCAGTGGTGGCACCCTGCCTGCACAGGTGTAGGGTGAAACTATTCCTGTACCTGGACAATTGGCTGGTTAAGGGGTGGTCTCAGCATCAAGTGCATCAGCATGTGCAGCTGATCTGGCAAACGTTTGTAAATCTTGGCCTATTGATCAACAAGGCAAAGTTGATGTTGGTCCCCTCTGACAATGGAATTTGTGGGGCCTTATGGGAGCCTTCCTCCCTGGCAAGAGGTTTCAGGCCATGGGGGCCATTATCCGTGACCTCATCAAGGTCCCCACCTCAACATGGCAGCTTGTATTTCCGTAGTCCAGCTCACCAGGTCTACAGCTGTGACAGGCCTCTGTGTACCACCCTATTAGAGACAACATAGATTCAGTGGTAATGGTGCCACCGCAGATCCTGTTGACCCTGCACTGATGGCTAGATGACCATGCAGTATGTGGGGTAGTTCCCCTCAATGTCCCCCAACCCCTCTCTCTGGTGATAGATGCTTCATACTTGGGATGGGGACTGCATTTGTGTCAGCTCCACACACGGGCTCTGTGGAGCAAGGCGAACCTCTGACTCCACATAAGTGTTCAGGAACTCAGGGCCATCACACTCGCCTGGGAGGTGTTGTGGGACAGTTTATCAGGGCATTGTGTGTCGGTGAGCAGAGTACAATGGCAATGTACTAATATAAACAAATCGGTGTGCATGCTCCTCTCCCCTGTGTCACGGGGCCCTGAGGCTCCAGGAGGTCTGCATTCAGCATTGCATCCTTTTGCAAACCCAGTATCTACCAGGAGTTTGCAACTTGCTGGCAGACCAGCTCAGCAGGTCCTTCATGGACCAGGAGCGGGGGTCACTACAGCCAGATGTGTTGCAACCCATTTTCCAAAAGTGGGGACATCCCCAAGTGGACCTGTTTGCCGCGCACCTCAATGTGCAGTTCCAGACGTTTTGCTCTTACCAGAATTGGATTCCAGGGTAGACTCCTTCAACATTCTCTGGTCGGGCCTGATGCTATACGTTTTTCCTCCAATTCTGTTGATTTACAAGGTCTGTCTCAAACTTCAGCAAGATTGGGCATCGTTCATCATGGTGGCCCCAGCATGGGCTTGGCAGCACTGGTACACGGCCCTCCTGCAGATATTGGTCTGCAAGCAGATACCGCTCCCGCTACGGCCGGACCTGTTGACTCAGCAGAGGGGCAGATGCAGCATCCCAACCTCCAATCAGTGCACCTCTCAGCCTGGAAGCTCCAGGGCTGAGAGATAGGAAGCTATCATCCTTGTACCTTGTAAAGCAAGTATTGTTGAACAGTAGGAAAAACCTCCACATGGGTAAGCTGTGTGGCCAAGTGGAAAACGTTTTCTGGTTGGGTGGCTCAGAAAGGGCTCTCTCTTTCACCGGCCTCTATACTATTGATTTTGGACTATCTATGGTACTTAGCTCAGAAACGGCTGTTCTCATCCTCTGTTAAGATGTGTTTGGCAGCTATTTCTGCCTTTCACTCAGTCCCTGGGTTATGCTTGCTGTTCTTAGACCCAGTGGTGAGAAGGTTTATGAGAGGCTTGGAAAGGGTCAAGCCACAATCTCAGGCCCTTTTGCCCTCATGGGACCTTAATTTGGTGCTGGCTAAGCTCATGGGGGCCCCCATTGAACTCCTTGGTTCTTGTTCCCTGCAGTTTCTGTTATAAAACAACATTTCTGGTGGCCATTATGTCGGCCAGGAGGATGTCTTAGTTGAGGGCACTGGTGGTAGATCCACTCTATACAGTGTTCCACAACGACAAGGTTAGACTGAGACCCCATCCAGCTTTCTTACCGAAGGTGGTCTCCTCTTTCCATGTCAACCAGGATATCTCTCTGCCTGTTTTCTACCTGAAACCTCATGCCTCTCCTAGAAACAAGAGGTTACATACCTTGGATGTTCGAAGGGCTTTAGCCTTCTATATGGACAGGACTAAACCTTGTCGGAAAATGCAGCAACTGTTTGTGGCAGTGGCTGACAGTATGAAGGGCCTCCCAGTCTTCTTTCAGTGGATTTCCTCCTGGATAGTGACCTGCATTAAGGGGTGTTACAAGTTTGTGGGGTTCCCCCTCCCCTGATCAGGACTCACTCTACCAGAGCATATGCATCTTCTGTGGCGTATCTAGCCAATGTTCCTATCCAAGATATCTGCAGGGCGGCCATTTGGTCATCAATACACACATTCACAGCACATTACGCACTAACACAGCATGTAAGATGATGCTGTGATGGTAGAGCTGTTTTATAGTCATTCCAGGGCTCTAACCCCACACCAAACTTTCTCCGGTCATGGAACACTTGGATGTCATGGTGCTCTCCGCGGAACACGTTATCTTTTTTACATCATCATGCTAACTATGAGGAACATTACTAATGGAAAATATTTCATAATTAAATTATTGCATGGTAAATGCAACTCAACAACAAATAAATAAATCAGATCTTAACAAAACAAACATAGCAGGGACGACAGCGAAAACTAACCAAAATTTATTTTTTTTCCCTGAGAATGGGGACGAGACCGCCATTAATCAATTTCGCTGGCGGAACACTTTGCCATAGCTCGTGGAACACCAGTGTTCCGCTGGAACATAGTTTGGGACTCACTGTTTTAGACAACTGGCTTCTATTCACCCAAGTTGAAGTGTGTGTGAGCAATTATTCAAAGAAGACAGTTACCCGTTCTGTAACTGGTGTTCTTTGAGATGTGTTGCTCATGTCCATTCCAAAGCCCACCCACCTTGCTCACTGTCAGAGTAGCCAGCAAGAAGTAACTGAGTGAGGGGACAGGTCGGGCAGTGCATGTATCTACTGGCTAGGGCAAAAAGCTTCTGGTGACTGGGCATGCACCAGTGCACACCCAACCTGGAATGCGCTTGAGCAACCCATCTCGAAGAACACCAGTTACAGAACAGGTAACTGTTCTTTCTTAGCAGGAAAAGACTAGTTCACAGGTCACAACACCATTTCTCTGTCATTAGAGAGAGCTCTGTGCCTTCCACTATCAGAAGGGTAGCCATGTTAGTCCGTATCCACGAAAACAACGAGAAGTCCTGTGGCACCTTAGATTAACATATATTGGAACATAAGCATTCATCAGTAAAGACCCATGCATCTGCTGAAGTGGATCTTTGCCCATGAAAGCTTATGCTCCAATATATCTATTAGTCTGTAAGGTGCCACAGCACTTCTCATTGCCTATTCCTTCCAGCAATTGCTTGCTTATACAGGGCTTGCTACACAAGTCTATGCCCTCCCCTGATTGGTTTTCTCATGGTCAGGCTGAGCAGGGACACTGATTGCTCCAAATAATGCTTTATTTTGCACAGGCATTGGCTCAAGTCAAGGAGTGGAATGCAAATTACAACAAATACTTCAGTCCTCTACTGCAGACGTCCTCTCATTCCATTAAATACCAGTGGACAACATTATAAAGAGAGCGAAATCTGTGCTTCCTTCCTGGGGCCTGGGGAGGCTAGGCACAGGCATTTCTTCTACGAGTGTCCCCGTGGGTGCTCCACGTTAGGTGTCGGGCTCGCCCCGGCGCTGCAGGTCGGATCTTTCCAGCAGTTTCTGCCGGACTGCGCATGCGCCGGTGCGCGCCGCTCCCTTGCGCGCTCCCAGCCACGTGCGCGATCCGGTCCCCGCCAGTTCCTCTTTAACCGTCATCGGCTGCAGACGGAATCCGCTCAGGCTACGGCCAGAGTCAGCGTATTTAACGTTCTTAAAGTGTTTTAGAGTTTCTTTTGCAGTCTTTTAGATTAAGTTAGCTTGTTATTGTTTTCCAAAAAAAAAAGAGGAAGGCGTAAAGCTTCCAGTCTTAGTAACAAGCGGAGCACCGGAGGCCCGGGGACGTAGGGCCATTAGGCCTCCTGCTGCGGCAGGCTGAGTCAGAGAGGGGAACAGGCACAGAGAAGGTGCTAAGTACCCTATTAACATCTCAAAGACTCACCATAATGTCCGCTTCAGGATTCAAAAAGTCTGAGTCATGTCAGGAAGCGATGCCGGCCTCCGACGGGCACAGTCAGCGTATAAGGTGCCTTGGGGAATCTCATGTCACCCAGAAACGTTCCTTCTGCGCTAAGCTCACAGCCAGAGCAAGGAAGGACAGGGAGATGCGGCTCAAAATTCTGCTCTTCGACAAGGCCCTCCAGCCAGACGTGCCGGAGCGGCTGCAGCAGGAGGAACGCGCAGGGGCCCATAAAAGGAAAGCTGCCTCCCTCACCCCATCAGCGCAAAAACGGAGGAAGCTCTCACCAACCCGATCCCTGCCGGCAGCCACAGCGAGCGGGACGGGTGGAGCGCATAGCCCCCAGCCGCAGTTACAGCTGAGCGGCGGCGGCGCGGAGATGTACGTGGCAGAGGCTGAGCCTCCGATAATCAAACAGCCGCCCCACACCGCTGGCCGGGTGGCGGCCAGGCAAGCACCGGAACCGGTGGCACCGCAGGCAGCGGCACCGATGCCCGGGGAACCGGCGGTGCAGAGTGCGCAGGCACGCGGCCTGCAGGCACCGGGGGAGACCACCCGTGTGGCACCGCAGCGGAGCATGCCGAGCACGGCGCAGACAATGGGGCCGAGATCCCTGACGCGAAAGGGGGAGGAGCCAGCCCCGCAGGGGAGGGGAAAGGCAGCACAGAAAACCCAGCACCACAGCCCTTCTCCAGACAGGGCAGCAGGGCTGCTCGCTCTGAGCCCTCCACTCATGCTGCGGACCCCAACAAGAAGGCAGGGGTTACCCCCAGCCTATCCTGAGCCCCCATCCCCATTCCTACAGCCAGACTCACCATGGCTCGGACCACCTTCGCCCTTTTTGGGCTTTGAACCCTTGGAGTACTGCCAAAAGTCAGTCTCTCCAGTATCTCAATTATCCAGACGATCTCGCTCCCCCAGGCGCAGGGGGTATGCGCCTCGAGAGTGGTCCAGGTCACCATCTCAGGAGCAGTGCCCGTGTTGCCATGGTTGCCCCTATCACGCGGGGCATAGACACCATAGGCATACTCCCAGGGACAGATCCCCCCAGACCAGTTCCATATCCCCGAGGGCAATCGCGAACGGGGACAGAGACACAGACATCTCAAGGGGAGGTGATTCTGGAACCCCGAGATTTTCCCTCGCAAGCTTCCAGCGAGCAGATGTATCACCGTCAACAGGACCCAGAGGGGTCCAGAGAGGCGTACCCTAGCGGTTCCTCGCTATCTTCCCCTGACGAGGCCACGGCCCCAGGGGACGTCCACCCTCCGGATGATCTCAAACAGTTCCAAGAGCTGTTTAAAAGGGTGGCCTTCACGCAAGGCATCCAAACAGCAGAGGTGCAGGAGAAACACCATAAGCTCCTTAAAAACCTGAGACCTCCTGCCTCCTCCAAAATAGCTATACCACTCGACGAAGCAATCATGGAGTCCGCCACCACGATTTGGCAGACCCCTGCGTCCATTCCGCCTATAAACAAGAGAGCGGACAAGAAATACTTCGTCCCGGCGAAGGGCATGGAGTTCCTGTTCAGCCACCCGCAACCAAATTCTCTGGTGGTGGAATCGTCTCAACAGAGGTCGAGAACTTCTCAGTTCAAGACGGGGGAACGGACAAAGACGCCAAGAAACTAGAGTTGTTCGGCAGAAAGGTCTACTCCTCCTCTACCCTATTGTTGAGAATGGCGAATTATGCAGCGCATCTAAGTGAACCATAATTTTGACAACTACTCCAGGCTGACGTCCCTCATGGACTCGCTTCCAGAGGATAAGAAGCCGGTGCTCAAGGCCATCGTGCAGGAAGGCTACGCAGCCTCAAGGATGGGAGTTCAGATCGCCCTAGACATAGCGGACACGGCAGCACGCTCAACAGCTACGGCAGTGGTCATGCACAGGGAGCCCTGGCTCCAAACATCGGGTATCCCGAGGGATTTGCAGGCGAAGATCGTCGATCTCCCCTTTGACACGCAGAAGCTGTTTGCTGAATCAACAGACTCGGTCCTTCATTCCAGTAAAGATTCAAGAGCTACTCTTAGGACCTTGGGGATTTACACCCCTCCATACAGGAAGAAAAAGTATTACCCTCAGCAAAGACGGTACCAGTATCAACCACAGCATCCCCAGTACCACAGGGGTTACGAGCAAGGGCGACATCAACAGCACCAGCAATACAGAACTCCCAGGCGATGTTCCCAACAGAGCCATGCGTCCTCGGGGCAGGGCCAAAGGCCACAAGTTTGAAACACAGATCCAGGGTTGCACCATCACTACCATCACGCAATGTCATCCGAAGCCATTATTCCACCATCGCCTCCGACCATTCTACGACCAGTGGCAAAGGATCACCACAGACAAATGGGTACTGGAGATCATAGCCACAGGGTATGCGATCCCCTTCCAGTCGCTCCCACCACCACGACCTCCACCCAGGCCCCACCTAAAGGATGCCTCCCACGAAGCGAGAGTCAAGCAGGAGGTAGACCATCTCATACTCATAGGGGCAGTGGAAAGAGTGCCGGAGCAACTTCGAGGGAAAGGGTTCTACTCCAGATATTTCCTCACGGAGAAAAAGACAGGAGGCTGGAGGCCCATCCTAGATCTTTGGGGCCTCAACCGGTACCTGCGCAAGCAACGCTTTCGGATGATTACAGTCGCCTCTATACTTACGGCACTGGACGATGGAGATTGGTTCACAGCCCTCGACTTACAGGACGCGTATTTCCACATAACTATCCACCCGGCTCACAGACGCTTTCTCCGGTTTATGGTAGGCAAAGAACATTTTCAATACAAGGTTCTGCCATTCGGCCTCTCCTCGGTCCCCAGAGTCTTCACCAATACCTTGGCAGTGGTGTCAGCCTACCTGCACAGACAGGGGGTGTTTATATTCCCATATCTGGACGACTGCCTACTGAAAGGGGCCTCGAAGGAGGAGGTTCTGCGCATGATACGCATCACAGCAGGCACGTTCTCTTCGCTGGGCCTGGTCATTAATCTGGCAAAATCAAAGATAGACCCCACACAGGACATAGAGTTCATAGGGGCACGTATAAATTCTATCACAGCAAGGGTTTATCTACCAAAGACACGCTTTCGAGCCATTGGTTCCCTCGTGCAGGTCATCACCTTCAGCCCTACGGTGCTGGTTCTGACATGCTTACAGCTGCTGGGCCACATGGCAGCAGCGACGTTTGTAGTACAAAACGCCAGGTTACACATGCGCATCATGCAGCACTGGCTGGCGAGCGTCTACAAACCGGCAGCACACACCATTCACAGGGTGGTGTTGCCCACGACAGAGGTGCGCAGATCCCTGCAATGGTGGGTGAACCCCAAGAACATGCTAACAGGGGTGCCCTTTCACCAACCACAAATATCGGTTTTCCTCACTACAGACGCCTCCCACATAGGGTGGGGAGCACACATGGGCGAAGAGGTGACGCAACGACTGTGGTCCTTCACGGAACAGTCACTGCACATAAATATACTGGAGCTCAGAGCAGTGTTCAACGCCTGCAGACACTTTCGAGACCATATACAAGGCAAAGTAGTCGGGATCAGTACAGACAATACCTCCACCATGTTTTATATAAATCGGCAAGGAGGAGCTCGGTCCCGTGCCTTATGTGCGGAAGCAGTCCGGTTGTGGAACTGGTGCATCGCCAACAATATAACCTTGAAAGCCTCGTACTTACCAGGCGCTCACAATGTGAAGGCAGACCAGCTGAGCAGGCGCTTTGCACTCATGCACAAGAGGCAGATCCGTTCTGATCTGCTACAACCGATCTTTCACGCATGGGGTTTTCCCCAGATAGACCTGTTTGCCACTCAACACAACAAGAAGTGCCCACAATACTGCTCCAGGGAAGGACTGGGACAGAGGTCCCTGGGGGATGCATTCGCGATCTCGTGGAGGGGCCCCCTGCTTTACGCATTTCCTCCCACAGTGCTTATCCACAAAGTCTTGCAGAAAGCCAGGAGAGAGGGAGCCCGAATGATCCTAGTAGTCCCAACGTGGGATCGACAGCAATGGTTCCCCTTACTCCTGTGCATGTCGGACCGTCTACCGATGCCTCTCCCGGTGGCGCCGGATTTGCTCACGCAAGCTCAGGGGTCCATAGTGCATCCACACCCACGAGGCCTACGACTACAAGCATGGTTAATCCATGGCTCAGCTCCCTAGAGAGCACATGTACGGAGGAAGTGCAACAAGTCCTAGAAAGCAGCAGGAGGACTTCCACCAGGAAGACCTACAAGCAGAAATGGACTCGCTTCACTGCATGGTGTTCTACCAAACAGTTAGCCCCCCTTGCTGTGCCTATACCTGTAATATTAGAGTATTTACTGGACCTCAAGAGAGGAGGACTCTCCCTATCCTCGTTCAAGGTCCACCTTGCCGCTATTTCGGCTTTCAGACATGAAGAGGAAGGGCACATGGTGTTTGCCCATCCCATGGTTACCAGGTTCCTCAAAGGGCTGGTAAACCTGTACCCCCCTCGGAAACCGCTTCCACCTTCGTGGAGCTTGGACCTGGTGCTTAGTGCGCTAACGGGACCACCGTTTGAACCTTTAGCCACGGTTTCCCTCCGTCTCCTTACGATAACGACTACCTTTCTTCTCACAATCACGTCAGCTTGCAGGGTGAGCGAGCTTGCAGCAGTTATGGCAATGCCACCCGGCACAGTATTTTCCAAGGAGGCGGTAACCTTATGGCTGCATCCAGCCTTTGTTCCCAAAGTTTCTTCAGAGTTTCATATTAACGAACCTATAGTTTTACCCTCGTTTTATCCAAAGCCTCATAACTCTAACAAAGAGGCGCACCTACACCTCCTGGACGTGAGGAGGGCGCTGGCTTTCTATATAGACAGGACTAAGTCCTTCCGGAAAACGGATAGACTCCTAGTCTCTCTCACTCCCAAATCAAAAGGAGACGGTCTCTCTTCGCAGAGAATCTCGAAGCACATCGTATCCTGCATAAAAATGTGCTACGAACTCAAAAAGACTCCTTTACTGGCCCCGCCCAGGGCTCACTGCACTAGGGCGGTGGCGGCATCAACAGCCTTTTTCAAGGGCATTGCGCTAAAAGACATTTGCAGAGCGGTGACCTGGTCATCCTATGACACCTTCGCCAAACATTACGCCCTTCACAGGGTATTCCAAGAAGATACCCGTCTCTCTGCAGCGGTCCTCTCGGGGACAAGCTGCACATAATCCGATTACCCACCTCCTATCTTGGGTTACTGCTGGGTAGTCACCTAACGTGGAGCACCCACGGGGACACTCGTAGAAGAAAGAGAAGTTACTCACCGTAGTAACGGTGGTTCTTCAAGATGTGTCCCCGTGGGTGCTCCACCACCCGCCCATCCTCCCCGCTCCGGATCTCTGTTTAGTGTTTTGCAGGAGCATCCGAGGCGGTTGGTCAAGGAACTGGCGGGGACCGGATCGCGCACGTGGCCGGGAGCGCGCAAGGGAGTGGTGCGCGCCGGCACATGCGCAGTCCGGCAGAAACTGCTGGAAAGATCCGACCTGCGGCGCCGGGGCGAGCCCGACACCTAACTTGGAGCACCCACGGGGACACATCTCGAAGAACCACCGCTACTACGGTGAGTAACTTCTCTTTTCTACTGCTTGGCATCCCAGAAACCTAGCCCAAATAACAAATATTATTTACTGCCTGCTGGACAAGCTGCCTGCCTGAATTTAAGCATTCAACATGCATTTAAGTAAGCATGGCTGATTATTTGGAGTCCCTTTTTCTAGGATTCATCACTGTAGCTCCAGATAACCATAGCACAATCCATAAATACCTAAGAGTTTGTAGTAATAACCACTGAACCTGTTTATCCCTCACAAAACAAATGGTTGCCTTCAAGACCATTCACATGTGAAAAAGAAACCACTGAGTTTTTATGAGTATCTGCTGTTTCTTAACACTACAATAAAGGCAGAGTCTTCATATTTAAGCAGTAAAGATGGTTATGCAGCAGTTTAGCCCCTTCACACACTCAGTAAACCAACAGTAGTAACAAAGAGCAGATCACTCATTGGGGGGTGGCGGGGGCGGGTTTTATTTTCCTTTTGGTTTTCTTTCTCTCTTCTCTTTCCTCCCCTAGTTCCATTGGTGGTTTCTTTTGCTGTTCCTCTCCTTGTTCCCTCCTACAACACACTTTAACTTCCCTTAGGCAGCTGCTCTGCAGACGTTACCTTGCTTCCTATGAACCTTCTTTCACTGCCTGGTTCCTATTTCTCTCTTACGTGGGGTGGGGGAGGGCAGTGGAAATCTGCTGCCTTCGTTCTGCTTCCTTGAGGCATCTCTTTCCCTCACAAATGGCAGAGAACCTTCCAGAATGTCAATACCAACATTCCATCAAACATCCTTCTCCTCCCCACTTGAAACATGGTGTGAATAGCAATACAAATGAAATGCATGACTCTTTGTTCTGTTTGTACGGCATCTAGCATCAGTGGGTCCTGCTAGGGTAATAAAAATAATAAATAATTTGGGCGCACTCATTAAAAGTTGATGGATCTATACACTCAGACAGCAGCAAAGAATGAAAACTAGCCTCTTGTCTTGGATTATGGAAGAACTCCACGCAGCTTTCAGGAATGGTTGATTTGCTTGTCCTTCTACTGTACCGCATTCTTTCATTGACACCAGCTAGATGGTAGAATACAAAGCATAAACATGGGAGATGGCGTGTGCTCTTCCCAGAGTACTATATGGGGGTGTTATTGACATGGGGAACCAGCAGCAGGTTCAATCAGTTGATGCATCCAGGGTTTTAAAATTAAGTCAACTCAGCTGCTTGTTCTGGCGGGATGGCATCTTGAGCCAAACTTCTCTGGACGAATATTCCATTCTGGTTGCTCAGACATGCAAATGGAGACATATTTCCTAGTATTTAAACACAATTTTCTAAATCGGAGAGTTACCATTTTACAGAAAGTATTTGTAGCTTGTCTGTGGGAAGCTAGAAGAAACCACGAGCAGTTTAGAAAAGAGACGGACAACAGGGACATGACAGATGGATACATAAAATAATCTGTAGAAATTAAAGTTTGTTTGTTTCATCCTTTCTAATGCTACGGTAATGCGGTGACATTGAAATGCAGCAGATATAAAATAAGTACTTTTTTACAGTAAATAGCTGAATCTCACTGCCACAATGTATTGAAACGATGAGTTTAACAGAGTACACCAAAATGGATTAGACATTGGCATAGGTCATGAGAACACTAGCTCAGGAGGTCACAAGTCAGTTCCTAGCACAGCTACAGGATTACATAGCCATGGGCAAGTCTCTTAATCTCTCCTTATCTCCGGTTCCTAAATGTAAAAATGGGGATAGTATTTACTTTCTCCCATCTTTTACCTGTATTAATGAGGAGTTGTTCAGGCAAGAACAATGCCTAGCAAGCACAAAGGGCTCCCAATATCTAACACGCACTATATCCTCCTGTAGTATATATAACAATTATATAAGACAAAAGTTATAGCATTATAAACCGTCATGCTCCAAGACATAAGACAGTGTCTACCCGACAAGGGTTAAGAAGAAACTTCCTCAGTGGACAGGTTATTTTTTGTAATTGTTCACTGTGGAGCTCTCACACCTTATTCTAAGGCATCTGGGTCTCCTCTCTGTGAAACAGAACACTAGGTTAGCTGTTGGTCTCATCTTGCAGAAAAGCTGTGAGGGATGGTTTTCAAATTCCCTGTGGAATGGTAAAGAAGTGGAGAATTAGAGGCTTCTTTTCCCAGGTGAGAGGAAATTGAGAAACAGGGACTCCTGTTTCCTCACTGCAATCAAAGAGAAGGGTCTGAAGCCCCATTTCCAGTCCTAAATTTAGCACTGTTGATCTGGGCAGTTTCTGCAGTGTGGGCTCCTAATGTCTACCTCTACACATACATCTGCTTTGCATTCCAGAGTGAGCGGCACATTGCACAGCAGAGTTCCCTCTTTAAAGTGCCTTTTTATGCTACCATGAGATTCAGCATCATATCAGAAATCAGGGCTCTTTGCCACAGAGGGCTGATCTACCACCAAATACTGGGGTACTAGTTATCAGTTTTTATGGAGCTAAAATGAAAACTATATGTTGACCACCTCTAATCTGGAACAATCGCATCCGCCAACATCTGTAACCCAGCATGATTTTAGCTAGCCTGATGACTACTTACCATTGATGTGGCCAAGTTTTCTGTGGTCCCATAAACTTTGTTTACAGGCATGAGTCCCGGCTCTCAGTATTGTGTGCTGTTATTTAGATGTAATTTACCCACAAATGTCGTCTAAGATACCAGCAAGCTTTGGCAGTGTTAGTTATGCTACTAGACAATACTGACCTCCCACAGTCTGGCAAATTCTCTTGTTCCACATTGTTTGGGTCCCAAGGGTGCTGGAGGAGAGAGGTTCAACCTGTATCTAGCTCAGGGCAGTATGTAGTTATCCACTTTCCCCCCGTGTCTCTCAATGATAAATGACATAGGCTATACATATTAATACAGACAAAAAAAAAAGGATTAGGATTAGGTAAGAATGGTAAACCTGTGAATACTAGGTAGGAACGAGAGCAGCAAGAACAAGGTGGTGAACTTTTCTTGAATGATAGTTCGGAAAATTCTTATCAAAGTCAGCCTTGTGGAATGGTGGTAGGTCTAGAAAGCTACAAAGAATGAAACTAGATCCATATAATTGCTGAAATTCAACATTTTAAAGGATCACTATCCGAGAGGGTGCCTGAGAACCACTAACAAGACAAATCAAAACAAAGCAGCAGCACCTCCTTTCCTAAACAGCAAGAAAGCTTAACAAAACAGACCCACCCCCAAGGCTTTGGAGAAAATTACTTACATTCCACACCTCCCCACAAATCCTTGTTCAAATAAATGGAGTATGCAGCCTGTTGCGAAGTGCAACAGATTTTGGAACTGTTTCTGACCTGGGGTGGCGGAGAGGCCTGATATAATGACCTGAAATCCATTGTTTCTGCTGCCCTCTCTGCCTGAGGAGAGCCGTCATCTGTCTGTTGTGCAGCATATACAAACTGAAGTTGAGATAAAAGGGTCTTCTGCGCATATTGAGTTCTTATTTCACACAGAAATTATTACTCTAGAAGCTTTTACACCCTTCTTTTGAAGAAACGAAGATACGTAGTCTTCAGTCTAAAGCGTATTTGTCAGGGCTAAACAACACTTTAGAGCCCTCAACACCTAGATTGGGGTGGGCATTAATTTTTGCATGAGGACCACGCCACAAATTTTGGCACTGACTGTGTGCAGCTTCTGGACTCATCAGAAGGGGTGGGGCCTCAGGCAGAAGGGCTGGGGCTGGGGCTGCTGAGAGAGACAAAGACAGTGGGTGAGGGGGAAAGAGAAACACTGTGCGAGAGACAGACTTTGTGACCCAAATTGAGCGTGCATGCCAGTGTATTGGTGACAGTGACTGTGTGCATGTGGCACCGACTGGGATGTGTGACAGTGACACTGTGTGTGCTGCCTGCTGCTGGGTAAGAGTATGAGAGAAGCCGCCCTCTGTCTCTTTAAGGGAAATCTGTCCTGCTCTGCTGTTTTCCCCCTTCTGCTGTTTTCCCCCTTCTCAGGCACCCTCTCGGATAGTGGTCCTTTAAAATGATGAATTTCAGCAATTATATGGATCTAGTTTCATTCTTTGTAGCTTTCTAGACCTACCACCATTCCACAAGGCTGACTTTGATAAGAATTTTCCAAACTATCATTCAAGAAAAGTTCACCACCTTGTTCTTGCTGCTCTCATTCCTACCTAGTATTCACAGGTTTACCATTCCTGTACTCCTAAATTGCTTATCTCTTGTCTTACAAGTGCAAACTAAGTAGAAATGCCCTTGTAACAAACTGGCGTCACAAAGACAGACCAGTATGATCTGGCACCATAGATAAGAAAGAGAATACGTAACCCAGAAGGGGTATAAAAGATGGATCCAGCAGAACTCTAACTTTGAGTGCATTCCACCAACTTCCTGCTGGTCGGGTCAGGTGATTGCCTCCCGAGGTCCACTACTGGGGACGCCCAACCTCGTATTTGTCTTTCCGCGGAATTGAGTGACCGATCCGGCTTGGCTACGCTGGTATCGAGAGACGCAGAGAGGGTAAGATACACCCATGCTAGGTCTCTGACTTTTTTGTGCACAGCTAAAGAATTAGAGCTCTGTAACTAGATGTCATTGTGCCAAGATATCATTGTGTTAGATGATAACAGATATCTTTGTATTGGATTGTAACGTAACTTGTTAACACCTGTACTAAGCTAGCATATCTGGGCCTCAATGAGGGCATCAAAGACTGTGCTGTCAGCAGCCGTTTCCGTGCCCTGTGTGCTCCTCAGTGGGGGGGGGCAACGAGCAAGCTGGCTTGTAAGGGGGAGACTCTGTCTGGCTACACCTGCCCTACACTCCTGAGTCACTTACCATCCATGCTTCCGACTGGAGCAGCTCCACCGTGTGTCTCCCCCTTCCTCACTCCTCCTCTGCAGAGATGCCGCAGGGGGCAGGGGAACACCCTGACTTCAGCACTATCCGCTCCCCCTCTACACAGCCAGCAGCAGAATCCTAGGAGCAGCTTGGCTGCAGATGGAAGAAAGTGTGGGCAGGGGGCAGCTGAACAGGTGCTGCTGGCTGTAAGTATGCAACTCCTGCTAATCAGCTGGATGGGCTGGAGAAAAATGTTTGTCAGGCCAGATTCGGCCCGTGGGTGTGATTTTGCCCCCGGTCCCCCCCAACCTAGATTCTAAAGTTTACAGCACAGAGCAGTTACTGACTCATCGACTGGCTCACTTTATCCTCTCCACAGCTGTGGGCCATCAATATGCAATTTCCCAATAGGGAGTCTGGGGAAGCCTTAAACATCAGAATGGCCATGCTGCATGAGAACAGTGGTCCCTCTAATCTAGCATCCCGTTGTCTGATCATGGCCAGTGCCAGATGCTTAACTCTTTTGCAAACGCAGTAGGATTGTCTAATGTAGGCACTGCAGAATATTGTCACGATTCGCGAAAGCCATGTAAAAGTATACACTACATGTACATTAATGGTAGGAGCTAATCCCCGAAGCCCTGTGTTCTTAAAGATACCATGAAATATGTAATATGGTCATGTCCAGATGTGTAATATTACCGCACAGCTTATCTGAATTAAGAACCTGCTTTTCAATGTTGGCTTTATGGAATGTCTAAGGTCACCTAGCACTCTAGAGAACATGTGCATCATTTATACTGAGTTGGGATTCAATTGCTTAGTGGGAGAGGAAGTGTTGTTACAAATACAATTACTAATACTTAATAGTAAGAAAGGGGAGAAACAGACAGAGGTGGAAAAAGTGCCCCAAAAGTTACTTGAGTAAAAGTGCAGCTGCTTTCACTTCTGGGCATTTGAGTACAATAAAGATGTGATGTGTGTGTTTGTGTGTACTTTTTCTCAAGTAGTTTTCTAAAGGGACACTGGTGACTTGAACCAAAGTGCTTCCTTTCCTCCCCACCCCTGTCCCCTCACCCCATCCCCAAGAAGCTGCACTTTTACTCAAGTAACTTATTGGGTACTTTTTCCATCTCTGGAAACAGAGGACTTATATGAGGTGGGCAGGCAGATGGCAATAGAAAAGTTGTTTCAGGCACTGCAGTGGAGAAGGTAGTTACATCAACGCTACCAAGCTGAGAGGCAGGTAGTGCCAGATAACGTGGGCAGGACAAGAACAGTCTCCTCCTGTCCTTGTGGCACCTCACACAAATTTAAACAGTGTTCTTGTTTATTTCTCACTGCTCCATTGTGGCCGTAGGTACTAGGTTAGAGGGCAACCTGTACATATGTAGTTGCTGGGCATATAATTCTCCCTGTCTCTCCCATTAGGGAGATAGAGAATGTGGGGGAAGGATTTACTTTAGCTGTGCGTGTCTCAGCTCCGAGCTGCTACTTGAGCTACTGTCTAGGGCTTTATAGGTCATCTCTGCAGTGAGTCCTGGCCTCAGCCTATCATTAGAAAATAGAAGCAAAGCATGTTTCAGCCTTAAATTATATATAAATTTCCCTACACAAATTAAAACCAGCTTTGTGTGGTATTCTTTTTGTTTAAACTTCTGGTAACATTTGCAGCCTTCTCTTTAATTTGTGCCCGTGGCCTCCCAGCTCCCCAAAAAAGAATAAAAAGTCCTTATTGAACGCTGCACACTGCTGTGAAAACAACTGACAGTGCCCCACCATCCATTTCCCATGGAACATCTGGCTTTAGACACTGTTCTGTGGAAGCAGAGGATGCAGGGAAACAGTTGCGTGTTCTCCTACTCCTCACTAGCGATACTGGCTGTGAGTGTTGGGGGGACTGTGCAAAATAGCCTATAGTAGATACAAACAAAAAAACGGCTGAGATTCAGCTGGGAATTTTATTTATGTAATAGTGTGACAGTGCCCCCCAAATGTAATATTTGTGCCCAAATCCACTTTAATTCAAAGTATTTGAATCACAGTTTCTAGACACTTCATCTTCCAGCCAAAAAAAAAGAAAGAAAGAAAGTAAAGTGAGACAGTGGGAGGTAAAGAAAAAGAGAATAGTATATTTTAAACCATATGTATGATCTGTCCAAAACTAGGTAAGTTACACTTTGTGTTACCCTCCTATAGAAAAACATCAAGGTCTCCATTACACTCTCTCTGATGAGACTTTACTGTCCATTCCCACGTCTGAATTACCTGTGTGTTTGTGGGACGTACAGAGAAATTACACCAGGAAGCTTCAAACTGTGAAAGAGCATTTGTGAGCTTTTCATTTTGGTGAGCTTGTGCTTCTCCTTGTGTGTTCTCCTTTTATTTGGTCTTATCGTATAAAAAGCAGAAAGAAAGCAGCAGCGCATTTGGAAGTGTTTCCGGAAACATGTTTCTTTATATTTTACATGGAGAATTATTGTTTGGAGTTATGTGTTCTTTCTCCCTAACATCACCAAAGCTTATGCCATAATAAAACTAGTTGGTTTTTAAGGTACCACCAGGCTTCTTGTTGTTTTTGCTGAAACAGACTACACAACTACCTCTGAAACCATACACGCGTCTAGTAGCTGCTGTTTTAAATCTGGGAGAGACAACCAGCTGCAAATCTAAAATGACCATTTTGTAGCCACTTCCCTGACCTTCCAGCTAGTAGGTGTTCTGGCTTCTGTTCCATTTTCGCTCAGCTTTTCCTTTCACTTTACCGCTGCAGTTACAGTATAATCCAATAAGTTTTATACCTGTAAAGCACTACTCACTGAGGGAGGATTGGCATTCTGCATTAGTTCAGGCTTCTGAGTGACTTTCAAATGTAACTCCTCTGCGATCGATCAGGATGGCAGTGAAAAACCAATGGCTGTCAGGGTAAGATCTGTAGCAAAAGGTACCGCACCAGTCTCTGAAGCAGGCTCTATTGCAGCTATCAGAACAACCAACAGCTGCCTCTTTGTCCGCAAGAAGGCTGATAAATTCTTCCACCAGCTCATGTGGTTATGACTGGACAGTTAGCGGTGGTCTGGGCTCTGTGTCAGCCAGGAAGTGAGACCATCATCCACATTGTTTGGGCTGAATGCAATCGTGAAACAGAGGCAAGTGTCGGTCATATAATGGAGGTATTCAGTCTCCCCATTAGCCTCACACTGAGCAAAAGAGGTGCCAGGGTGGACTCCTGACCACATTAATAGGGTGACCATCCATCCCCTACTGGGCGGGACAGTCCCATATTTGGGACACCAAAAAGGCATCCCAAATTTTTTTTTTTTAAAAGGGACAAATTGTCCTGCATTTGCCCCCCGACCCAAGCCTCGGGGAAGCAGAGGGAACGCCGGTGGCTGCCACCTCCTTCCCAGCTCCCCAGGGCTGGGAGGAGCTTCCCCAGCCCCCCATGTCTCCCTATCCTGTATTTGGGACAGGGAGATACGGTCACCTTACACATAAGAAACCCCTCAGGACTGATGAGCAATTAGGGCATTGATCCTATACCTTTCTCTGGACTCCCTGGGAAAAAACTTGAACCTACCTACCATTGTCTCCTTTTGTTTTCCACATCTGCCCCATAGCTTTGTGCAAGCCACATTCCTCAGTGCCTTGGGCTGCACAGACCCTTACTTCTGGAACCCACCCGCTGTGTCAGTATTAGTAACAACAATCCCAAAGGGAGGTAAAAAAAAACAGAATGTCTGGTTGATCTTTGGTCAGTGACTGAAGACGGATGACCAACCATAGCACTGGTGCATACTCCATACTTAAAATCAAACTAGGTTAGTGGGAGGGAAGAGTCAGAAATGCAGAAGATTCCTGTCACTGCCAAAGCTGCCTTCCAACACCCTTCTCAATGGCTTCTCCCCAGAAAGCAAGGTGAGAGACAGCTGCATTTGTCAATATTTAGGTAGCCATTTCTTAACTGCTCAGTTAAGGGCTGCTGCCACTTTCCTTCCCAAAATTAAAAGCCCTGATAATCTCTCTGCAGCCTTCCCGCAGTCTTTCACCAAGCAGGAAGCTCATGGGTCAAAATCTCAAGTCTCAACCCAGAGCTGCAGAGAACTTCCAGAACTTCACAGAAGGCAACAAACCAAACGTAAGCGGAGAAGACAACACTTGTTTCTCCTTTCACTGTGGTAGTGCCCTGCCTCCTCAAAAAGGGTCCATGCACCCTGAATCGGAAGAATCTTGTACACAAAGTAGTTAGAAAATTCCCCGTGAGAGAAACGAAGGAGGAAATGTTGTTTGGAGATGGGATAGAGAAAGAAGCAGAGGGGTTTTGGTAACAAGATGGGTAAGACGAATTGAACACGCCCTTGAGAACGGGAGCCTGAGTGACTGGCGCGACAATGGAGTTTGACATGCATGAAGAAAGGAAGGAGATGGTGGAGGGTAGTTCAATGTTTGCTGTGCTGAGAGCTGGTACTGGAACATCAGGGGTGATGGACGCTCCGGAGGCTTGAGGCTGAAAGGAGGGCTGCACTGGAGTTGGGAAGGTCAGAGGTAGGTTGGGAAGTCACTAATAGCACTGAAAACATGAGAAAAGCGAAGGCTATTCAAACATTAGAAGTAAACAGAGGGGACTGAGGGATCACAACCCGTTGTTGAGAGGGGCCATGGGAGCATTTTGAGATGCAGGAGAACCGGTTTATAGAAATTCTGGTGGTGCCCAGCGTGGGTCTAAGTCCCCACCCCCACCTGTCTGAGGCTCTGAGAGGGAGTTTGGGTGAGGGAGAGGTGGGGGCTTTGGGAGGTGGGCTGGGGTGCAGGCTCTTGAATGGAATTTGGAGGCTGGAATGGGGAGCAGGAGGAGGTGCAGGCTCTGGGGGGGCGACTGGAGCCCGTGCACTGGCTGCCCCTGACCAGGTCAGTTCAGAATCAAGAATCCGAAGACAGGAATGACAGAGCCTGGAGGTTTTGGACTCTTCTTTGTTCACTGTGGATAGTGAATGGACTGAGGGGGATGGAAGCACAGGAGAGGATATCCGTTTTAGTAAGGATGTCACTGGTGCCTTTGGTGTGGAGAGTGTCAGCAGAGCAGATGGCACAGAAACGGAACTGTTAGGCACACCCACCAGAACCAAAAGCAGAAATGTGCTCAGGGATGTCTGAGACAGTGTGAGAAAGGAAAAAGGATGGGAATTGGATGAGCTACTGAGGGAAAGTGAAAGGAGAATTTTTTTAGGATTAGATAGTAGATGGGCTGGAAAAAAGGAGCTTGGTGAAGGAAGGTGAGAATAATGGAAAAGGTGAGGGGAGAAAGTGAGTCAGAAAATGAGGTGGTGATGGAAGAACAGGCTGAGGAATCAGAAACAGTCAGACAGGTCTCTCAGGCTCAGCAGAACTCAAGCTTGAAAGAATCTGCTTTTCCTGTAGGAAACTGGCAAGATCCTAGATAAACAGGGAAGTATCATGTAGTATAGAGCAGGGGGTCTAAAGCAGAGAAGAGTTGTACTGGGTTGAAACCACAGGAGTTAGACAGGAAAAAGCAAAGTTGCTGAAACAGGAAGATGACACAGGGGAAAGCACAAGTTTGTAGTGCAAATCACATACTGTCCCTTGCTTTTAGAGGAAGGTGTTCTATAACTCAGGAAGAGAGCCAGTGGAATTGTATGCAAGAGGAAAATGAAGAGGGTCTCATCTTAAATTCTCTATTCTGGCTTCTCTATTTCTTAGTGAAAGCATCACCCTATTCTTCTAGCAAAGCTGGTATCATGAAGTCTCACCAACTCTATGAGCACACCTGAGAGGCACTATGACCAGTACGCACTCTATTTTTTTCCATCCATGTGTTGAATCAATTTTGTTTTGTGCACCACCAACAGAAACACACGCTGCCAGCTGTGGGGGCTCTGTTTATGAGCTGGGTAGCACCTGAAACTCTCCTGGGTAGCTGCTCAAGGGCCTCAGCTTACAGGAAACGCTGATTGTGACTGGCACCCAGCACAGGGAGGCAGCCCCCAGGACAGGAGTGGACTTGCTCTACAACTCTCCACCCCAGAGCATCCATCCACTGGGATGAGGAAAGGAAAGGCTCAAACAAATTAAAGAGAAATAAAATGAAAACGATACAGGATTTCAGAGAGCTCATCGATTCGCTCTGTTGAGGCCTGTTGTTGTTTCTGGGTCAGATACATGAAGCCAGGTAAAAGAAGCCAGGCCCAGGTCTGGGAAACCATTCTCAGAATAAAGGTCCCATCTCTTACAAGCCACCTCACACACGTGTGCACCTACTTGAGTTCTACAATGGGGTCCCATGTGCAGCAAACCTTATTGGAGCAGGAATAGACTTCTCGCTCTGTGTTTGTACAGTGTGGCCCAGCATATCCCAGCTAACACTGAAGTGTGCTTGGGAACCCACCTTTACAACTAATCAGTGCAGGTATAAAGGAGACCTATTCTGAGAGTATCTACCTATGCCATACTCCTCAAGCCATGAGAAACCCCTTCCCAGATCCACCTGTGCCTGTTTCCCTCTTATTCTCCTCATCACGGTTTATCCTCCCAAATTTTCCCAGTTTTTAAGTTCACCCCATCCCCGTTCCCTGTCTCTAAGGTCACACTTGCTCACTAAATCCCCAGCATACCTGTCCTCCCCGTTAACTGGGTGGAAAGCAGGGAAGAATCTGCAGAGGGTGGAGAGACAAGGAGTCCTCCAGTAGCTGAGTCCTCCCCTGGCGTTTGCTCTCAACTACTCAAAGCAGCGGGAGAGGGGGCCAGCTCCTGTTTGGAAAAGGCCCAGATGCATCCTCCCATCTGACTCAAATGGGTACATGATCACTCTCTGGAGTCAGGAGGTTGCACTGCAGCAATCTCCAGCTTTAGGAGCATTTTTATTTATAAAGCCAACTGCTGTAAAGACTAGTGTTGAGTATTTTTATAGCTGTGGCTACATAAAAGCATAGGTTTTGCCTTGTAATGTTCTAAAACGGTTCGTATTCTGGCTGCTAGAGAAGATCTGCACCTCCCTTCGTAGGATACATTACATTCCACTGGCAATTGCCTGCGGGGGCGTGATAGAGCCCCAAGCTGCTCAAAGGCCAGGACTCCTATGCCTGTGTGCTTCAAATCTGGAATGTTTGCCCCAATTGGCTGGAGACTAGAGTTCAGGATTTGCTGAACTACCGGGGGTTTCTCCGGTGTGAGGGAGGTTTTTTGGGGCTGGTGGGTTAAAGAGGGCTCTGGAGCAGTGGATGGGAATTAATTTGTTTGTGGAGGTGGGAAGTCTTTAACATTTTTTACAGCACCCAAGCACTGAATGCAATACCTCATACACTTTCTTGCTGTCTTCACATCTTAGTTGATAAATGTTATGCTAATGCCCCGCTCCCTCACTAACTGCCAAAAACCACTCAGCCCTCCCATATCTCCTCAGAACTATGAATCCTGTCAGCTAGCAACTCCTCTAGGGCCAAGTTTCCTGTTACAGAAAACCGATCTGCAGCAAACCCACATTTAGTGTATTCAGCTGAACACTGGTTCTTAAACAGCGTATTGAATGCTAGCAGCTGGAGCAGGCAGCTGGGCCCTACCCAAAGAGTCAGGAACCATCCTTGTGGGGTGAAATTTTCATTTTATTTCATATTCTTTCCCATTGGCCAAAACCAGAAGGTTCTACTAGCGGAGTGGCCATCTAGAGTGCTACAGTACAGAAAGGGAAAAGGCCCCCTGCAGGTTTATGTACGTTTCTTCTCTCTGCCTTACTGCTTCTTTAATCTCCTCCTGTCCGATTCTGCTGTGCACAGCTGTGGCAGGGCCATAGTGGCTAAAGAGCAATGACCCCTGACCTCTTGCTGGCTGCCCTTCTGCCTCCCAAGCTGTGATGGAGAATGAAACATGCAACTTTGAATCCCCTACCAGGTTCAGTGCTATTAGGAGCATCACATGAGTTGTTGGTCAGGTGAAGAGGAGAAGGTGTGGAAGAGATGACAGGGAGGGGAAAAGAATGCTTGGAAGTTATTGGAATGGGGCATAAGGTCTAGAGAGAACCTGGAAGGGAGCTCCTGAAAAGCATGATTTACATGAGCTCTGGTAAGAGACCAGTATTTATTTCTTGGTCTAAGACACCTGCGTCTGAACTAAAGTTAATATCCCTGTCACAAGCCACGTCTCTATTACACAAGCTTCGGGGCATGGAGGAATCTTATTTAAAAGAAAAAAGTAGTGAGGTGTTGGGGGAAGAGCAGAATTAGGTTGTTACCCAGTAAAGAGGAGGAAGGAATATAAATGACAAAAGAATGGCCACATTACTAGGTCAGGTCAAGTACTGGAACTAGCAGTTCTGTCGTATCCCCTGGCTTGAAGTGGTTTCCATTTATATTCAGGCTTTATAGTTCAGTTCACTGGCTGCCAGCACCTCCACTCCAAAACTGTTCCAGCACACCTTCATCCAGCTTAGTCGCTGTGTTCCAACAGAGGCTAATGCCAGGTGCTTCGAAAGGAATGAAGAGAACAAATAATCAACAGATCCCTCCTGTCACCCCTGCCTAGCTTCTAGCAAACGGGTTAGACACACTTCGGAGCAGGGTTGTGCATCTCCATTCATCCTGGCTAATAGCCATTTATGGATCCATTCTCCATGAACATATCTATTTCTTTAGTGAACTCTTGTAGCCTGGACTTCACATCATCCTCTGGCAGAGTTCCACAGGTTGACTGTGTGCTGGATGAAGATAAGCATCCTTCGACTTGTTTTTAACCTGGTACCTATTAATTTGGTGAGCTCACATTCTTGTGTTAGGAGACGTAAATAACATTTCCTTATTTACTTTCTTCACCCATCATGATTTTATAGACCTGCTACAGTCCTCCTTAGTTGTTTCCCTTCCAAGCTGAAAAGTCCCAGTCTTTTTATTAATCTTTGCTCATATGAAAGCTGTTCTATTCCCCCATCGTTTACATTGCCCTCTTCTGCACCTTCTCCAATATATCTTTTTTTGAGATGAGACAACCACATCTGTATACAGCATTCAAGATATGAGTGTACCATGGATTACATACAGGCAATATATTTAATTATCAATCCCTTTCCAAATGATTCCCAACAGCTTTTTTAACTGCTGTTTCACATTGAGTGGATGTTTTCAGAGGACTATCCACAATGCTTCCAAGAACTTTCTTGAGTGGTAAGTGCTAATTTACTCTCAGTCTTTTTATACGGATAGGTGGGATTATGTTTTTCAATGTGCATTAATTTGCATTTATCATCATCATGAAGAGGAAGAAATAAGGAACAGAAAAGGAGACTAGGCAGTGGCTAGCAAAACCTAAAAGAGAAAATCAGTAAAGGCCAAATATTAGTAGACAGGTGGAAGAAGAGAAATGGAAGATAAAACACAATATATGTAAGAATATAACAGAATAGAGTGAGAGCAGCTTTTTGCAGCGCGTACTGCTGTGGTTCCGCTTCCCCCTCATTGTGAGATGGATAACGGAACTTTCTATATAGCCCCTTATTCCAAATGTTGGTGACGTTTGGATGGCACCGAAGTTCGGAATAAGGTACACAATGCAAATTGGATATTTGGAGTAATACATAATGCAAATTGTGTTAATTATTTCAAAACAACAATGAAGTCTAAACGTAGCCTTAGTGAGGATATTGCTACATAGAGCAAACCTGCACAGCACTACAGAAAGTGATCTGAAGATGTGGGTCTGTCTCACGAAAGCTCATCACCTAATAAATTATTTTGTTAGTCTTTAAAGTGGTACTGGAATGCTTTTTTGTTTTGATAGCACGTTCATTCCAGTTTGGATTTGGGGAGGGGCTCCTGAAAAGGCTATGTATTTTTAAATATCAACTAGTTTGCTTTCACCTAGTCGGGGTAAAAGGAAAATGCTTCAAAGACTCTTGCTGAGGGTACTATTACATACAAGGTTGAATTTGCACAGAACAGGGAGCGAATACATGATATTTGCATCTCTGACCCCATAACGGAGAATAGTAACAGAGACATAGACATGTTGGTCTGTATTCTAACAAAACAAACCAGCAGTCCTGTAGCACTTTAAAGACTAAGAAAATAATTTTTAGGTGATGAGCTTCCATGGGGCAGACCCTCTTAGAAAGAAATAACATTATTCCTCCCCTCTTCCAACTCTTTAGGCCCTGCCAGGAAAAAGAAAAGAATTTCCCCCAAGGCTTGCTTGGGACTGCAACCAAGGAAAAGAGAAACCCAACCAGTATCCTCATCCAGATACGTTTAAATAGGTGCAAGCTTAAAAATACCCCTATTTAAATGCAAGCATTGGGTGCACACAAAATTTATGCATTTAACACACACATAAGAGATAGGGATGGTTTGGACAGTCCCTAACCTCGGGCTTGGAGTTCCTCTTGTGGGCTTAATGGAAAGAAAATATTAGTGATTCCTCTTCTGCTGCTGCTTGAGAATGGGGATTTCTCTCTCGTACCTGCTCTCCAGTGACTGCTGCAAATGCACCTCCACAGAAGCTGAGAATTTGCAATAGCCACTGGGAACAACCACTCCCTCCAGCCCCCTCCCCCACCCTTGTTTAAACAGGGAGGGCCCCCAAGCAGTGATTTGTCTCTTCTTGTCTGTCATGGCGGAAGGAGTCAGGGTCTGCACAGGCTTGGGAGAACGGAGATAAGGGAGCATTTCTATTGGGTGGGAAGGAACAGTTGGCAGCTCAGTGGGGGATGGGAAGGCTTTAGGCAGCTGAAAGAGAGAGAGGGTAATACACTGGCAATATGCGCACACCCATTGAACCACACTTGCAGATCACTGGAGAGCTGCATCTCACAGTGCTCAAACTGATCATGCTACCACTGGTTAACATACAGGCTTTAGAGTTTCCTGAGCTATGATTATAGGATGAAATTGCTTCAAACTTGGCTCATTTGAGCACAGTGCCACAAATTTGGTTTTAAACACAGAGGCTTTGAGGTTATAAGCTACATTATGAACATGAACAAAACCCCATCTTCTTTAGTTCCCCACTGAGTTGTTCCCCATTTTAAAATCTCCCATTTTCAGACAAGCATTTGCCTTGGAGATTAATTTAAACATGACATTTCAGTCCCCAAAGGATGTTTTGTGGGTGGAGAAATTGAATGGAGCAGGGACAAGACTTTAAACTGTAAAGTTTCTGGCAACTTTGTTTCTCTGATAGTGGCAACATAATATCATTCTTCTGGTAACTGTACTACTCCTGACTTCTATCCTCTACACCTTTCCCCCTGGGTTTTTAATACCTTTCCAGTAAATTAAAACTATAACACTGTGCCTATAGCTTTGCGTAATTTAACTCTGCCTTTTCCACCAGCAGTAGAACAGCAGTGGAAGGTGATTTTCCTGTTGCAACCTAGCATTCTGGTAGTTAATTAAGAAGACTTCAATTGCAGAGCAGAGGCAGAAAAGAGTCAGATCTTAAGTTAAAAAACCCACCCAGTTCATTTTTTTTGTACTGTATCACTATCATAAATGCACCATTTACTCAACTGAATTTAAATCAATTAGAAGAAGTCCAAGACGTATTCTTTAAAGGAGCTGTGTGTATGAAATCAGGTTCCAACCCTGCCCTTACCTTATCTGCTAGATTGGTCACAAGAACTTGTTTTATGAGCTTGTGAGTGTAATTAAATCTGCTATTAAACACAATAGATTCCCATGCAACTGCCATTCAGTAGATCTCACAATATGAAACTGGAAGCTGTAGTTGTAAAGATAAAATGGTGTATATGTGGCCATCGATCACCCATAGCAACAGCGTAGGTTTATGTCTAGTAGAAAAAATAGAACAGTAACTTTGCACTTACTGTACATCAGACTACAGGTAAAAATGGTTTGTTCCACAGAAATTTTCCAAAGGACAGTTCTGTCTGCACCTACAGCAGGGGGAGTTGGGATGCATGCAAGACTAAATACCTCACCTATACCACTCATCAGTCTGACAGGCACCTACTTAGTTTTCTTTACGCTATCTTTCAGTACAGCCAAAAACACTGCATGGTATTTAGCTAGTGTATTTCTTTAACACTATTCAACAGATTTGCTGGAATATGGGTGAAATTTACTAGAAAGGAAAGTACTGTGACAGATCATAGAACAAACAATAGTGATTTGTGAGACCATTTTCTCTTAAAGAGACAAGCCCAGTGACAGCTTAGTAAGGTAAAATATTATATATTAATGCAAATTTCCATTGTATGCAGTTGAAAATTTCCATACTTAATAATACTGAAACTAGTAAGTGACTCAACAGTAAAGTCTTTTAACATCTTTCATTTTGTTAGCGTAGGGAAAACTGTCACTTGATCACAGTGATAACTACCCAGAAAACTTAATTTGTGGCCCTGTCTAAAACATTTCCCTAATTTTACAGGTATGCTACAAAGGAAAAATTGCTATGACAAAAATACAGTGATCGGTTTGCAAAATCTTAAGTGCAGTGCCTCCATATTTAATTTCAACAAATGCCTCATTTCTCACATGGCAACATCACACCATTATTCTATTCCACTGACATTAAGACAATGTGTAAGATTTTTGGTTCTAAGAAAGCTTTGTATCCTCAACATATCAGTATGCATGACATTAGTAAGGTCCGTAAAAGCAACTCAGAGTAAAAGATGAAGGAATGATGATTAACAGAAATAGATGATAATGGAATTATTTCTGTAAAAAGTCAAATTAAGTAATACTAGCAAAATAACTCAGGGGTGAGTAAAGTGGGGGGTGGTGTTCCTTGGCAGGGACATGAAATTTCAAAAGGGGGCTGCAGCATGATTGGCTGCCACGTGTCAGGCTCATCCATCTAATTAAAACTGTTGAAATATGTTATTGTTTTTATGTATGTATACTCACATTTATATACCATTTAATAAAGTTTTTACATTCTAGACTTATTTTCGTACATGTGCCAAAAGGGGGTTGTTTGTTCCCCACCCCCATATGACTGTAACTGAAATTTCCAGCAGTTTGGATTACATTAGACAGGTAGGGGCACCCTGCTAATTAGAGGAATGAAAAGTGGCACCCAGCGTAGAAAGCTTGCTCACCCCTGAAATAACTAATTCTAATGTAAAGAACATTTAACTAGTCAGAAGAAGGAAGCAGGAAATTTCAGCCTAGTAACACCTCTACAAAATCTAGTAAAAATCTAAAAGAAACAACACTGCTTTAAGTTCAGAAATCCTGTAGTGCTGAAGAAAAAAGGTGTAGATTCTAAATAAGGTTGCATATAGAGCTATGCACTTGTAGCTTTAGAATCTGGAATAGTAATTTGGCAAGACGACCTCAATGCTGTTCAGTGCTCAACACCCTTTGACCTAGAACTACAATGTTGCAAGCAAGCCCCATCTTGTTCTATCACCACACAACCCACCATGAATGACTTACCCAACTTGAGAAGGTACACTAATGCACATATTGCATTATGGGCAACAAGAAAAAAGACGGCCATTTTTATTTTTAGAAGATGAAAATCCTGATGCTCCTATATTATAATATTTTCACAGTAGTTTCATTTATGATGTTCCCATCCTTCTTAATCACTCATCGTTTTGTGAAAATTATTCTTTTAGGCTAAACTTTTCACGCTTACATTCTGCTTAAAAGTGACAATGAAATATACACACATGTGCACGCATATGGGGAAAGAGTGGCAGTAACTTAAAGAAGTGGCAGCCTCTCTTCCCCAATAATTAAGAGAACTAAATTTTAAACTTTAGTTTTAACTAGTCCTTACTGGCATACATCCAGGGACAAGTTTGAATTAAAACACAAACAAACAAACAAACCCCTAGAAGTCAATTTTGAACATCTGAAAGTTACTTACTGGAAATGGGAGACATCATCACTAAATTCAAGAATTTGCACTTACAGAAAGATAGTGTTTGTGGTTCCCCCCCCCCCAACGGTGATCATTTAAAATGCACATGAACAGTTAAAGACTGTTTAACTTAATTAATTAACTTAGGTAGGTATGTGCTTTGCTGAGGAACTGAGCAGGCACCTGTTGGCCTTTGACTTACTTGAGCCTCATTTCTCAATCAGTGAACAGTTTTGTCCTACTTCTACTTCTTTTTGTGCACTAACCCTTCACCCCTTCTCTCTCTAACAAAACAAAAAAACAAACAAAAAACCCAGAATCACCAAGAAATTCCTCACTCTCTAGGGGAATATATTTTTATAAAACAAACGATACATTCTCAAGAAATTTAATGCAACATTAAGACCTCACAGTGAAACCTCACAAGATAAGGAAATGAATTAACTCAAAAAACTAGCACAATTTAACCACATCAGCAAATGTAGTATTTTCCATTCCTATTTTTTCTTACATGTGTGGCTTAATTAATATATTTTGATGTTTTAAATCTTAGAAGGATGTGCACTTTGACTACCTTCACGGAGCCCTGGGAACTCAAACCTAAATTTCCTAAATTATGGTTTAATTAGGCAACCTCAACATGGAATTTAACTAGGTTACTTGCATTTAACTGTTTTGAAAAGATCTTATTTTGCCCATGATCTTATGTTTTTAGCTCAGCATTTTTATTTTAGCTTTGACTATTGTTATTTTAACATTGTAATTGTGACAAATATGCCTGTACAAAAGACAGTGCTATAAAAAACAGAATTTCTGAATCTTCTTGACGTTATTATTAAACTTCAAAATTTCAACAGCATCATTCAAGGTCTCCCTTTAAAACAAAAACACACAACAAAAATAAACTGAAGTATTACTATGGCTTTGTAAAAATAAAGCATTTTTTGCAATGTTAAGTTACAGGAAATAACATGTTATTCTGAATTTAAACTGCTACATATCAGAATGTGTTACTGAATGTTTACATATAGGCTGAAGTTTTGAAACAGGTCTGATGCAACAAAACAGATTTTTTTCCCCCTGGCCTCTGTGACCCCCTATTATTAGTGTGCCTTCAGTGACCTGAGTTTTTAAATGCATGAACCACAGCCTCACACAAGTTCACCATGCAATAACAAAATACAATGAATTCAGTATTAAACTTTCAGGCTTATCTAAACATATTGTTTAGTTTTTCCTCTGTATTTTATTGTTGGCCACAATTACAACTGTAGTTCACAGGAGGCTTTAAATGTGAAAGACACACATGGGTAAGCTGTTTCATTGCTAATACTTTAGAACACAGGGTTTCATCACGTATATTAGACATTTTAATATTCTTAAAGAAAAAAATACTTAAATATACAGAAATCTATTATTTGTCAATAGAAACATTCCAATGGCTCAAATTTTACCAAGGACAACACAACTTAAAATCAGAATTAATAAATTCATGAGTAGCAGTATCTTTCCCTTGCCATATTAAGTTAGAATTTTTGGAAATAAATAGAATTATGATGCAGGATACCTTTTGGATTGAGACTTTTTCCTCCACCACCAAAGAATTATATCACTGAAACACCAGTTATCAGTCTAACGAAAAAAAATCTGTGTATAAGTCTTAGTTACTTGGTTGGACCAGATGATGTTTCATAACATCTGGAAACATAAGTCAATTTGTTCTGACTACTTAACACTTGCAGTGCCATAACTGAGTATAAAAAGGATGGTTCATGTAGTTTAATTACATATTACAGTGGAGAATATGTTATGTTGACAATGGTTATATGAACACATCATTTGTAGTTTGATTTTCTTACCATATGTTTAGTTAACCAGTTACAGAGGAAACAGTTATGATACAGTCTACATGAGAAACATACAACTGAAAAGGATTTGTTTAAAACTAGATAAAAATGAGTGATGTGACAAAAAATTACTAAAGGTATAAGTACTGCTGTTTTTAGGAAAAAACAGTAATCCTGCAACTCATTCAAATAAATTTAGATTACTACATACTCTTATGTATAACCTCAACTGATAGGCTAAATTGAAGAAAGAACTGAAGAGTAAAAAGATTAATTGCATCCAATTTAAGTTACTTCATAATCTTGAGAAAATAAAAAAGAAGAAAGTAATAAAACCCACCAATACATTTTACAATCAGTAGATCAAATGCTTCAGGTGTAAAATCTTAATTAATTTTATTTCGTAAACAACTATTTTGACGATTATTTCCTATAAATTTTAACATTTCAGTCCAATATAATACAATTGGTAAAAAAGAGAAACAATATCTAGGCTAAACATTAATGAACAACTACTCTTACCAACCTCCACCTACACAGTCAGTTACTTTTAAGACATGGTAAGAATTTAAAACATTTTATTAGTAAATCCTAGAAAACCTCCCAACATAAGCAAGTTTAACTTTTGTTGTTGTTGTTGTTGACATGCTGGAACAAAGTACTATTACAGGTGTAAATGTTTCAGAGTTTTGTCAAAGACTGGTACTCCATCAAATTTTTCTTCAGAAATCATGAAATAAGCTACATTTTGAAAATCTTAACAAAAGAAATGCAATCTAGAGATGATGCTGGTTATTCAGAGAGAAAGGATAGATCAAGATTACTAATCAACTATAAAGTAGTATTAAAAAAGCAAATTTAAGGCTCCCTTCCTATCAACTAAACATATTGAAGAAATGTTAGGATTATGGTCATCAGACACCAGTGATACTGAGTAACAGCTGAAAACATCAGAATATGTTTTGATCTGCTAATATTATAGTGGAGAGCAGTTTCCCATTGTTCTTTCCAGTGGGACTTCATGCTTGGGTTGGTGTCCCATTTTATTTCATTAGTTAATACATTTTTTTCCCTTGGCAAGAGACCTGCTGGATCAAATGAGTAGCAAATAAGAAACATATTTTGACTTCTAGCAAATGAAAAAAAAATTCTGCGAATTTATATTTAAATTAGGACAAGCATTTTTATTGTCTGTGAAATACCTACTTAATTTTCAGTTCTTGATTTCTTATAAAGTGTTTGTAAACCCTCTGTATACAGAAGAAGCCATATAAATAATTATTACTGTCAGTTGATCAAATAGATTTGAGTTTTCTTGATTCTTCAGTAGGTATGTTTTACATGAGGTTTATAGTGTCAGATATATTTTCCATAGAATAACTACCTACCTCCCCACTGGTACAGTATTATACATTACCTAAAAATTTTCAAATATTAATACATTAAACATTTGTAAGTAATTTTGGAGCTCAAACTTTAAATCCATTTGTGCCATGAAAACTCATGTTCTGATCATTACATGTAAACAGTAAAACAGATATCAATCTTAAAGGATTATACTACATTTACCTAATGTAAACATATGCAAATACTTAAGGTTTCATTTTGCACAATATGTTTTGGGAACATCAAACAATTAGAAACAAAACAGAGAAACCATTTACTTCATAAGAATATTCTTCCATGAAATTTAAGACCAAATTATTTAAGTTTACCACCAAATATATAGCATAATGAATTCATGTCAATTATTTCTCTTTCAGATTATATTGGTATATTATATTTATTTTGTTACTACCACTGTATTAATCTTTATCTAACCTCTTTAACAACTCTTCTTAGCATTACAAATAAAGAAACAAATTAAAAGCTTTTTGGTAGTCAATCCACAAAAGCTAATCTCTATATATTTCTTAATACTTTTATTCAGTGAAAAATTTAAACATTCCTTTGTAAAATTATTTTTCCTTAATAATTAAAAGTTGATATAATTTCCATTTATCTGCATAATTATTGGTAAAAATAACAAATAAGCATACATATGCACTACACTTTTTTTTTTTTATTTCTCAGTGGGTTTTGTTCAGTCACTTACTGTTATGGATTCAAAATTAAAACATCAATAAAACAATTGATAACTACATAACTGTTCTTCACTAAATGGCCTGTAAAGAATTTCTATATTCTTGTAACTTTGCTAGTAGCAAAACACAACAAGTATTGCAACTACTTTTATCCCACTTTACTACCTAAGTTATGACTAGTATTTCTACAGTTTTCTGGATTTCATGTTTTATGTTAGGTTTTCTTAAACGTTTTAAAACAGCTATTTATCCTAGTATAAAACACATAATTTATCTTTCAATGGATGTTTTCTTTCAGGCTTACTAGCAACACAAATCAGTATGACAGGTATTGCCTGGTGTGATTATTCCAGTTAATCCTGCAAAAAAAAGTTGTGTGTCGATATGCTGGATAGTTTTTAAATGGAAAAAGATTAGATATTTATCAAATATTGGACTGGTATGTAAGGGAGTGACAAAATGAACTGCAGCACTTTCGTGAATATATTTTTCAGTCTGCTTTTTATCTTGAAGAGACTTCCATTTCATGTGTTTTCTGTTTGTCTCTGAACAGGATTTGTTTTTGTCAACACCCCCAGCCAACTCCATTTTTACATCTTCACAAAATTAGATGGTTTCCTCCACCTTAGAACTAGCTGCTCAGCCATAAAACTGCTGCCTCCTTACCTATCATGTAGCTCTATCAAAGAAAAAAAAAGTTTTTATGTATTTTGTCGACTGAAAACTCGTTAGATTCTGGTTTGTTAGCCTCCTCCGATTTTTAAAAGGCATTTTAAGATGTAGCTGTGGCAACTCTGGGGGAAGGCGGCCGTTTGAATATTGGCAGTCGGTCACGAAATAAAAAAGAGAGATTCTAAGTGCCTACAACAGGTCGTAACGGCTCAGGCACAGCCCACATGGAAAAAAGAGGCACGCAGAAACGGCGAGACGCTCCCCTGCTTTGTGCTGCAGCGTCGTACAAACTTACACGGTTCCAAAGCCCCAGGCCCAGCCGACCACTCCGTCAGCCTGGAGAGGGTGAACGAATCCCCGGGAGAACTACACACTGCGTCGCTCCGTCCCACCCCTACTTTGCGCCCCCCCCCTTTTTTTTCCCTTTCCTTTAAGGGGCCCAACAGAACAATCAGAGGAAAGGAACAAAAACACCCCGGAGAGCCAAGGGGGCTGTTTTCGCGCCACAGCCACGACAGCTGTGGGGAATGCACGGAGCAGACCAATGAATGGGGAGAAGAGCAAACAAATCAGGCGGCCAGGCGGCCTGAGCGCAAACGAGGCTGGGAGAGCTGATAGGTGCAGCTCGGAGCCAATCAGCGGCGGAGCTCACTCACAGCCTCCGAGTCATCGCCGGGAGCTCCATGCCCTGCTTACTACGATTACTACGGCCGCTCCCTCCCAGGCGGCCTGCGCTTGTTGCTAAACTGCAACCCTTGTGCCTTTGCTCTATTGCTGAGTTTGCTCAACTGTCTTTTGTGGGAGGAGGCGGGTAGTTTCCAGCTGGCAAAGAACTTCTGCCCGGCCCAATCCGTTGTCAGTACAATTAGTTGGATAATCACAATAAGGTTGTTTTTAATATGCGTCTAATAGATGGGTCTTCTGCAGGCTGGCGCCGGATAAAATAATGTGGCGCCGCGGTGGGCAGCGTGTGATTTTTTTTCTCCCCCTCACCCCTCTTCTACTGCCTCTGGGGGTGTCCTCTTCGTTTAGGGTGTTAGCTTCATGCGTGAGTCAGTTATGCCTCCATGTCCAAGCCAATTAAAGCTCGCTGCAAGCCATAGGAAACTTTAGGTGAGGTAGACAAGGCAGGGCCTTAAAGAAGGGTCGGGGTGTTCGGAAGGGGTGGGGGAAAAGAGAAGGAGAAGGCACTAAAATGGTGACGAATGGAATCATATTTCTAACATTTGATAATCGCAGGTAGAGTCAGTACAATCCTCCTCCCCCTAATAGTCTATGCATCTATATTTCCTTGGTTTTGGGTTTAATACAGTGAAAAAGAGAGCCCCTTCAATGACCTTTCAACTTACTGTATTGTATAAGCTGCTGCTATATTCCTAAAACAAGTACAATGTGTATACTTCATACAGATTATGGATACCAGACCACTGTTATAGTCCAACATTTTTCTACTGCAAGCTGAACTTGATCTACGCAGGGAGGAGTTTACTAGATCCTTCCCAGGCCCTTAAATACTTCTACCCTATATTATCGTTCTTATTTTTGTTGTTTTTGTAGTGGAAAGAGAACAATATATTCCTTTTAAAATAAAAGTAACTGATTTTCTATAATTATCTGCCTACATAATTTTGTTTTAAATAAAGAAATTTTACACCCAGGGACAGAATATTAGTTAAAGAATTCCATATCTGCTGGCAAATGCATTTTCTTCATACATATCCACTGTGTACTAGTTATTAAGAACACAAGTTTTCCAGCACAGTGTTTCTTGACATCTGTAAAAGGCAGCATCTTTAGTCACTCAGGGAAGGGGAAGCGTTAGGTACAAGAGTACACTTTCTGCATGTGATAAAGCTTTAGTACATTTACTTCTATATTTAATTTTCATATGGAAAATATTGTTTCAAAAGAAAATTGTCAATTAAAGGTTAGTCTTGTTCAGCTTCCCTTTTTAGGGTACATTTCAATAATTTATTTTTTTTCTATACATACTTTTGAAAACATGAAAAAGTAATAGCTCAAATTTTTTGACTTTGGTAAAACTGGATCCACACATTTCTAGTATAATAGTTTTCTATTAAATACTAAATGACACATTGTATACCATTTAATTTGGGTTTAACAGAATAAATTACATATCACATTATAAGTTTTCTATCAAAAAGTTGGTCAATTAAATTTGAGTGTTAAATTAAATTTATATATAGTAATCAAAAGAACCCATTTGTTTATAGCACAAACAATGTTTTATGTTAATGTTTAGGTTTAATTTTGGAAACTGGCTCTTCTGTATTACAAATAATACAATATAGTTCTGTATAAATGAGCTAAGCAGTTTTGTCCTTTGTTTATAGAAATATTTTCAGTATGTATGTTTCCCCCCACAACATTAGACAATTAAATATTTGTCAGTTGTTGGACAACTGATGTATAGTTTGATATAAATTTGCAGCAAAATAGATTAGCAAGTTAGAAAATTAAAATATACAGATTCTACGTTGAACAGTGTAAAGAGAAAAATATTTGCACAATGCATTTTAGACCACACATGTAGAAAAGAGCACATGCAGATAACTGATAAATTTAGTACAAACAAAAATCATAAAGAACAATGCTAGTCACTTTTAGAGAACACTAAGTCACAGTTCAGTTTTGTCTAATAGATTTTTTCAAAAAACTTAACATGCATGTGTTTTCTTTTAATCAGATTTTACAAGATACTATAATAAAATACAAGCTCATTCAAGAAAACTATCTTTTCCAGACCAGACTCCTGTAAACTGGTACTGCTGAATGGAAATTATCTAAACTAAGGAACTATTTGTCCATTTTCTACAAAATATAAGTTGTGTTTAAGGTCTGAAGAGTGGAACACAAAAGCATGTTTTGTCAACTACAAATAAAAGTCTAACATTAAACATTGCCAAGTAAATTGTGTATTTCTTGATAAGCGCTAATAAAATTATAGAAAATTATGCCTGAAGTTACTGAATATAACAATCCACATGTACTTATTTCACATTAAACTAATGCTCTTATTTTAATGAATGCCACATTGATTTAACACTCTATACTAAAACTTAAATAACTGACTTTACTCTTTTGTAAATTATGTATAACAACCACTTACAGATTGTAGTTTCGAAAGTACAAAAACCAAAAGACATTAACATTCATCATCATATTTTCAGATTAAATTATGTATATTTACTTAGCTTGTAGAAGTGAGGTACAAAACCAAAATTTCTGTTTATGCATATTTCCACACATAATGCAGCACATGTGGAAATTCATTCACTGTTAACTAATACACATACTTAACTATTTTCCATGGAATACCTATTAAAAATCTACCACAAAGTAATCGACCATAGAATAAATGAAACCTTCAACTAAAGTGCATTGAATTATTAAACAAAACCTACTAGATTGCTATATTAAATACAGTGCTGGCTTTCATTTTCATATCCTTTCTTCATCTTCAGGCAACATTTGGTTTGCACTGAAAAGACTCCACACATCCAAACCCCTCCCTCCCAAAAGCCCACCATTGTACTCTTCACAAATGTTGAAAATTATGAATGGTTCTTTAAACCAAAGGGGGGAGGGGAGAAATCTCAAAATTCCTGGGGGTGTTACCATCCTAGGGGAACGCTGGTTGGCCATTCTTCACGTTTCCTAAGATAAAATCCACCATTAACTAAATTAAAAGAAAGAAGGAAACAGTTTTTTTCTTGCGGTAGGACCGGTAAGAGCACGTTATCCTCCCGCTCTGGACTCTCTCACTTCTCAGTCATCCTCCAACTGTCCTGCGCCCACCCCCTCCCCCCGCCCCTTTGTCCTTTTTTCCGAGCTGCTCGCTTCCCCACACGCTGCCGCTGCCGCCGCCGCCACCGCCACCAAGTGACCCGCCAAAAACATTACCAGATGGGGGGTTCCTGCATGGCTGGAAAGACCCTCCTTCCCTCCCCCTTCCCTCCCTCTCTGAGTCCCTTGTCTTTCTCCAGCGCGCAGCCAATTGCAAACCAGAACCCAGAAAGCCACGAAACATGAAATCGCAGGCAAAGGTGCTGCGCATAGAGAGATCGCTCGGGGCACTCGCTGCCAGCCAGGCTATTGCCCCGGCAGCCCGCCTAACTACCCCTCCCCTCCGCCCCCCGGATCCACCCACGAGCGCTCCAGCCAGCTGGCTGGGCGAGCGGCACCCTCACGAACGACCCCAAGGAATAACACTGGTGGCTTCGCATCACGAGGAGCAGAAGGGGGGCGTGGGCATTCAGGGCAGGTTTTCCCTCCTTCCTGCCGTACCCTGGGCGATCGCCCCCGCCCGAGCGAGCGAGCGCGTCCTCTCCGCCCCCGCCGTGGGTGCACGCTTGCTGGGAGCCAGCTTGCTTAGGGAAGGAGGAGGAGCAGCTCCCCGAAAAGCGAGCCGGGAGTTATTGGGGAGAGGGCGGGCCGAACGCTGGCCACGGGCAGACCGGGAACACGCACCCATCCTACTCCCTCTTTCTCGTCCCCCCGTGGCAGCCCTCCGGCAACTTGTCCCAGGGTGCTGTGTGCAACCAGCCAGCCTCCCTCCGCCTCTTCCCCCGGCCTGGCCCTCCTCCTCCGCCAGCCGGGAGGGGGTGGGGTGGGAGAGGTGCCGAGCGCCGGCCGCTCGCTAATTGAGGCGCTGGGATTCCTCACGTGAGAAGTTGATTTGTAGTTTGAACACGTGGCTCATTCAAAAAGCCGGAATATTCAAGTCATTTTCGTCCTCCCCCTGTCGGGCGGCCTTGGATTTTTTTTTTAAATGGAGAGGCGGCGCCTGCCTGCACGTAGTGTGACATTTTCGTAGTCCGCCGCCGCCGCCAAACGGGCTTGGGGGCAAGACAAAAAAGTAGTTTTTCCCCCGCCCCCGCCTGGCTCGGCCCGCCGTTCGCCGCCGTCGTCCCGGTTCCCGCGCTGGGTGCTCCCCCTCCGCGCCCAGCGAACGCTCCGGATTCCCATCTGGACACAGGTTTTTTTTTTTTTTTTTACGCCCCGAGAGAGGGTGGGAGGGACTCAAGCTGCAGCCCGGATTTTTTTTCCCTTCCACCTCGCTCTCCCTCTCGCTCGCTCTCCTCCATCGCGTTTTATTTCAACCCCCCCCCCCTCCCCACCTAATTGCGCCAGGCCGGGCTGTAATTTGTTGCGCGGGTGTGGATTGTGGGTGGGTGGCGGAGCGTGTTTTTTTTAAACTAACGAGACCATGAATAAGCTGTACATCGGCAACCTCGGCGAGAGCGTGAGCCCGCTGGACCTGGAAAGTCTCTTTAAGGAGTCCAAGATCCCCTTCACCGGCCAGTTCCTGGTCAAGACGGGATACGCCTTCGTCGACTGCCCCGATGAGAACTGGGCGATGAAGGCCATCGAAGCACTTTCAGGTGAGTCCCCGTGGGCTGCTGCCCTCGCGGCTCCAAGCCAGGTCGGGGACACCCTGCCATCTGCCCCGCTACGCTGTCCTGGGGGTGGGGGCCAAGCGGGAGGTGGCGGCCGCGGGGCTGGGGACCCTGGGCACGCCGGCGTTTGGCACTCGGCTGCTTTCTGGTCTCCGCAGCTCGGGGCTGCCTGTGGCAGGGGGCGTGGGGGTAGGGGCCGGCCGGCGCCGCGGGAAGCGGCCGGGGAGGTGTTTCCCCCATCACTCCCAAGAGGCCAGGGCAGAGGCAGCCTGGCTGCCTGGGCCCAGAAACCGACCACGATGGGACTGCCCCCGCCGGGGAAGCCTGGCTCCCCTGCCAGCGCCCGGGGGACGTGGGGGCACCGCTGGGCGGGGGCGGCCCTGGCTCTGGCGGCTTGTGTTTTTGCAGGGGGCGAAGCCGCGGCGGGGAGCCCGAGCCCCGCTTACGGCACGACACGGCGTGCAGGGGCGGCCGGCGAGCCCCGCTCCGTGCGCTGCCCGGCCTGGCTCCCGGCTGCGGGCTCGGCACAAGCCGCCAGTCCCTGGGTGCACTTGGACGGAGTTGGCGGGCCGCGTTCCCGGCCCACGCGGGGGGTTCGCCTGGGGCCGCTGCGGGCTCCCGCCTTGCCTGCCGCGTGGGCCCGGGGAGGTCCCGGCCCTCGCTCGCCCGAGGGGCGCAGGGCCCGGCCTGGCGGGGCTGTGTTCCTGCGGGATTAGTTATTTCGCTTTCCCTTTGCCTGCCTCTCCCGCACCCCACCGCCGGCGGCGGCGGCAGCAGCAGCCAGGCCGCCTCTGCCGCTACATCCTGTTGTCGTGTGAAACGCAGCCTCGCCGGCTGAGCGCGGCGTGCACGGGCCTCAGGGAGGGAGCGGCGGGGCCCCCCCTGCGACCCCTGTCTTCCGCCTCCCGCCCCGCGGCGACCCGGCCTGGGAGTCGAGGCCTGCCGCCCTGTGGGACGCGTTGGAGGCAGCCGGGGGCGGGTGGGGGAGGAGGGGTGCCCAAGGAGGAAAGCCGCGAGCGTTTTCACCCAGAGCCTCCCCTCTCCTCTCCTCGCTTGGAGCCGCAGGGCCCCGAGCGGCTCCTTCGAGCCACACTGCGGATCACTTGCAGGAAAGGGCTCAACTCAACGGCGAGGTCCATTTTAAAGCGGCTGCTTTCACTTCTCCCTTCGGGCCAATGCTGTGCCCCAGGGATCATTCAAAGTCAAGTCCCTCGGCTCCCCGTGGCGATTGGCCACTCTGCTGTTGCTCCACCGGTTATTAATACATAAGCGAAGGCGTTGTGCTTTTAATTCCCTGCGCTGTTTTCTAACCCCACACGTTCAGTTTGGGACGGCTGGGGAGCTGAGGGAAGGAGTCCAAACACGTTGGAAAACACCTCCCCCTAATCGTGTTTCCCTTTGCAGGTAAAGTGGAACTACATGGTAAACTCATAGAAGTTGAACATTCAGTCCCTAAAAGACAAAGGTAAATAAATATGTTTTCTTACCCTCAATGCCCAGTCTCCTGGCACAGCAAAATCAAAACAGCTTAAGTTAGGTGTGCTGTTTTCTGAATAAATTAGCTTCTTCATTAAATTTTAAAAATAAAACATTTTGGTATCAGAAATAATTTCAGGATCATCCCTCTATATGTTTTAGTGGCATATCTGCCTGCAGCCTACAGAAACTAACCCTCTTCATGAAGGAAGCAGGTTGTGACTGCATGACAAATAATATTCAAAATATTAAATTTCTAAGAAGAGTTAAACTTTGTGCATGAGCAGGAAATGAAATGGGATGTTTTGAGCTGTGTTACAGGCAAGGATGTGCGCTTTGCTGGGCAACAAAAAGCATCTTGTAAATATACTTGTATAGAGAGTTTTTTTTTTTTTTGGTCCTGCCGTGCTGGAGGCTGCAGCATTTTGTAGCAGAGTAGTGTAAGTTTTGTCTAGATTTAATGAGGAATTTTTCTTTGCTTTTTTGATGTGGCATGTGCAGATATATGAAGTAATGCTGATTTCTTTTTTTAGTAAATAATGCATTCTCCATTTAGGTATGTGTTTTTATTTTTTTGCAAAGTGAGAATTTCAGGACTCAGCATGTAGTTTGTGGGCCTGATATGGAGATCCAGTGCTCAAATTCTTGCAACAAAGCAGACTAATGGTTGTACTGCCTCTAGCATTGTATGTGGAAAAAGAAGAATACATTTAGATTACAGTGCACTCTAGGTTTTCTAGAGAAAAATGACAAAATAGATTAAGCTTTGCCTGCCCTCCATTATACAAACAGCCATACTTCCCTGATTAAATAACTTTATTTAAAACATGCCCCTAACACATCTGTTACACTCTTACAAAAACAGAATTTCTAAAACAGTTAGTTAAAAATTGTGTATGAATACTAGTTGCTTTATTGTTGGGAATCTTTATTTAGCAATGAAGGGAAAACTTGAGAGAGCATGTGTTTGGAATTTTTGTTTGTTTAATGGTAGTGGGAAGATTGTTAACAGTGTATTTATGGTGCCTGGTTAGTTTTGTGATTCTTCTCTGGAAACTAATGTAGTGTTACATGGAGTCTTGTTTACTATGGAAGATGAGTGTGTCAGTAGCAAATTACATTATCATATATTTAGAATTTTGAATGTGTAACACTATTTAAATACTTCCTTGTATACTTAACAAGGCTATTAGGGTTAAACAGAATAAATACAGTGGCAAATGTAGGAATTGACCAGTCTTAAAAGTACATTCCAGTCTTTGTAATATTTGCCAACATAGCAATTAAATTGTAAACAGGAATGTATTAATCTGAAAGACATACAGAATGTGCACTGATATATACACCACTCTAAACCAATTAATTTTATAATCACAGATGTAGTTTAGAAAAACTTATATGCCACTTTGATGTGTTTAAATGCATATTTTCTTGCCATTAAGGGAGTTCAACTGAAAGTATAAAAACACATTGTTCTTTGTGGTGGGGTTAGGCCTGTTCTTCATAGTGCAATTTCATGCACAAATATCTTCTAAAAGTTAGTTTTTTGACTCTTAGTTTTTGTAATTTATTGGCCAAAAGTTATATAGTACTTGGGATTAAAGTTAAATTCCCAAAATACCCATATTTTATATTTTTATAAATAATTAGTTACCAAAATATCAGTATTTTCCACTGCCATTGATTTGTATAGTAAATACGCTGTATCTGATCAGGATATTCTTGGATGTTTTTATAGAAAATAAACTAGTATTGCTTGTAAATGAAAATGAATTCTTGCCTGTAGAAATCTTCTTAAAATGAATTCAGTAACATCCATACAAAAATAGTTTTTCTTCCTTTCCTTTCAAAACTGTAGAATATGTCCCTTGCACCAGGCTCAAAGTTTAATGTCCCCCTCCCTCCTTCCCCCAGGGATCTACTTGTGTTTCCAGAGTTAGTAGATAGCTTTAAAAGTCAAGACTTCTTAAATGTTCAGATATAAAAGTAATTTTAGAAAAAAGTGGTTATATGCTTGCATTCGAAGTGTGGCTGTAGAAGGCTCTTAAAAAAAAAAAAGCTTGCATATCTATACATGGTAGGTGGTAAGATAATGAGGTGGTTCAGTCACAGTTCTGTGGAGAATCCTGTGTGGTCATAGTTAAAAGACCTATCCAGCGTGTTAGTATGTTGAGAGTATAGGTTGGTTTTCCATGGAGCCCAGTTCCACCAGTGTGTTTTGTTTGGCTGAATAAATGTGACAGTAAACTGTGGCATACAGGTCACATCCTTTTTACTATGCTTAGTTGTGCAATTAACAGCATGATCAAATTAGCTCTATAAGAATAACAGCAAAGGCTGTTTGGTGTATACTGTTCCGTTAACCTCTGTCACTACATAGTGGCTGAGTATAAAGTGTGTACTCAGGTTTTAAAAACAAACATGAATTTTTGCATTTTCCTTCCACGTCCCTGGGCTGGAGAGGCTGTGCAGCAAGGGTACAGGAAGGGAGCTGTCAATCCATAAAGTCTTCAAGAGGTGGTGTCAGTTAGGATTGTACAATATTGTGTTGGGGTCCAGTATGCTAGTCATTGTGAAGTGTGATTTGTTTAAGTGAAGGGAAATTCTTAGACCCAGTAGTCGCAGTATTCCAACCTTTGTTGGACATTCCAGCATGAAATGGGCATGCCCACATTTGCAAAAAATTTCTGTTATACCTGCTTTGAAGGGCAGGCTTGGCATATGCTACTATAGAGAGCCTACTGAAGCATTGAAAGATAGACCTGGGCGCACTTGAACTGTAAGTGGGGTGAGTAAGAGCTGGTAACGGTTTACGTGCGTGACAAGGGTGGACATTTTTGGGTAGGAGGTGCCTACTGCTTAATAAGCCAAAAGTTGATTCCTGATTTACTACTAAAATCTCAAGGGAAATGTGGAATTTTTGCATTCAGACCTTATAAATCGTGGAAGACTGTTGCAGTACTTCATAGAACTTTAGGTCACTTCATTCAAAACTTTGGAGAAGGCATTGTAACAATTTTAAGTGGTAGTCATGCTTCCCAAGAGATTGCAAAATGTTGCTAGTTCTGATCACCACTTAACATTAATTTTGTGTGATTGATCCCTCTGTACACTTGTAGTGGAGCCCTTTAGGGAACCTCCCTCCCCTTTCTGTGATTCAAGAGCAGCTGGTAGCCAGTGTACATGCTGCAATCTGATTATTCAGATAGCACTGATGTCACTGTTGTGATGTTCAGTTTTGCCTAATGGGGGGAGGGTAGGGAGCTGACACTGGCCACTTGAGGATTGAACATTGAATCAGTCCTTTAAAATTTCTGGGAACATTCTTTAAATATCTGTAAAATGTGTGGACCTGAATTCACCTAAAATTAGGATTTATTTGTTTTTAGGAGAGACTTGCTGTGACTTTCTTTTTAGAAATTTACCCAAGTGGTGTCAACTCACCATTTTATTACGGTACTAGTGTGGCATTTTTACAACTGGGAGGTGACTGTTCCACCTCTGACTCTTGTTCTTATTTTTAAACTGTTTTTGATCTTTTTTTTTTTTTTTAAATTGTGGTAGTGGAGTAGGAACAACAAGGTACAACAGGTAGATTACAGTACATTTTAACCAGTTATTTTGGCCTCTTACAGGAAACCAAAATGTTTCTAGTTATACTTAACCTAAATCTCAATGTGAAGTTTAGTTTGAGGAAAAAATAGACTTTAATACCTTGTTTAGTGAGAAGCATATGACCTTCAATCAGTCAGTTGTGGATTAAAATTTGTGTGTAATTTTAACATGAATGTGGTAAGTATGTTGGGAGTGAGGGTATGAATGCCTTGTGTCTGAAATGGTTGAACTATGTGTGGTGGTTGGTTGAATTTTTCAGTTAGGGATGGAATACTTATTGATTTTTGATAGAGTATTTGAATATAAATATAAATGGGATAAGAATTCCATGCTAATGTCACATGGTTTTAGTACATTGTACAAAAAACTGCAAAATATAGAATATTGGTTTTGTTTTTATGGGCGTATTCATGATCTGTTATGCCGTGTGGGGGGGTGGGGGGAGAGGGTGAACTACATGTCAGTTTGGGGAATTAGGTGTCAAAATTCTTCTTAGTGACTCTGGTTCTTTGTGCCTCACATCCACGTTTATTTTTGCAGACATGAATAGTGTGTGTTTTATTTTTTTTTCTCGGAAGCTAATGATTATTAATAGTGGAAAATGTACATATGGCTAGTTGTAGCTTTTATGTATCCAGTATATGGTTATAGTGAATTATTATTTACCAGTTTATGGAGAATTATATTGTTGGAAATGGCATTTCTGTAGCTCCTCACAATAAGACATCAGTGCATATAAAAGCACCCTTTTTGTAGCAGTCTCTTAAAGTAGGCTGAATTATAAACAGCACGTGGGTCTTTACATTTTGGTAATTTTTTTTCCCCTCTAAGCATTGTAGAGACCCATAATTCTGTAGCAATGCTAAATTTGAATAATTTAAAGCATAATTGGAGGACTGTAAAACATAGTCAGGGATTGGTAATCCAGATTTTTTTTTTCTATCTAGCAAGTAAAACCCTTAAACTTCTGCAGTGCTCTGTATATGGGAGTAAATCTTGAGACCTTCCAGAAACTGAAATTACTGTGGAATACAGCTGCCTACTTCTTAAGTGGTGCTTTGCAGAGAGAGTATGTGTGCAGTTCCAGCACTCTACAGTCTTTCCTCACTTCCGCTTAGTTTGCAGTTTGTTTTGATTTATTAATCCTTAAATGTTTTGAGACTTGGCTAGACAAAAAATTCTTTCTTTTTGTGATATCTCACTAAGTTGCAATCAGCAGAGCTAATGTACCCCCCCCCCCAATAGGGAGCCTGGTGGCAGAGTAGTTTTGGGGGCAGGGAGGGGTCCTCAACTCTGGAAGTTGCTTCCCTTCCTGTTCCAAAGACTGCCTTATTTTCCTTTGGCCTTTTGATAACGAATTGCATGATGGTGCAGAGTGATCAGAAGTTGTGTTTATGGGCAACTATGGCATTTTGGGTGCAGAAGTCTATTGGGGTGTCAACATTGGACCAGCCAGAGGTTTTATTGCAGGTTGGCTGGCTGTGTCAGATGACTCAGGCTCGTGGTATGTAAAATTCTGGGACCATCCACCTTGCAGATCCCAGAGCAAGGGAAGTCTCTGCTGCCTGAACCCAGATGTTTGTGCCACAGTCTGGTAGCTTTGCAGCCTAGGCCTTGTGAACCTAAGTCTGTGGTGTAGCCACTGGATGTTCTGTTGCAGCATACATTGTCTTTTATATATTTTGTATATTTAATATCTTTTGTATTGTAAGAGTATTCAGACTGTGGGTTAGCCATTCTAAAAATGGTAAATGAAATTTAAATTGAAACTGATTAAAATTAGATGTTATGAAACAAAAATAAGGAAACTGCTTTTCATTTTTTTTCTGGGAATAAGGCATAGTAAGATCTGTATGCAATACTAGTGATTACAAAAAGTTGAAATGCAGTGCCTTAATACTTTCCACAAAAACCTCAGTGCATTCTTCCAATTTTGTTTTCTTATTTTCTGAATATGTAAAAACCTGTTCATGTATCTCAGTCAGTTAATTCTTTGATTGTCAAATGCGTGTGAAGTGGTGGAGGGCAGGTTAACGACTGTTGAAAGCTGGTATACAGATGTTACTTTTGTTCCTGCCTCACTTTTGAAGGAAAATATGTATTGGCAAATGGGCTTTAACAAGTGGAATATTTAGGAATTATGCTTAAACCCAAGCTTAAGGGGTCTGTTCATACGTATTTTGCCAAATGTCAAGTATAGTATTTGGCTGGCCTTGTCCTGTGTGGGTGTTTCTGTGCATGAGCCGCCTCCTCTCTATCTAAAAGAGGACAGAAGACTCCAAAAAGAGCTGCAGCATATGATAGAATGTCATATGGTCTTGCATTGAAGCTTATGCTGGTGATGGATGTGATCAGTAAATAGTTCTGTGCTTACCTCTATCTGTAACTTCCAGTCCTGCCCGTCCACTTAATCTGCCACTGAAGCCACTGCCACTTCTATTGAAATGGCCAGTTTAGCTTTTAAATCCTGTTTGTACAGTAAAACTTCTGTTTTACTTTTGTCAGATTAAGACAGTTATCACAGTTTAAAATCCATTTACTCAGACACCTTTTTTCCCCTTGTCTACTTTGTTAGGAAGCCAAGATGCACACTTAATTAAACATTGTTGTCTGTGTTAGCCGATTTGCATGTTATGATTCAGTTACTGTAGGTTGCTAGAGAGCTCATTTATCACTAAAGCCATTATAGGTGTAAAACTATAATGCAGGTTATGTCCCCTTGCAGAAGATGATATTCTTATGTTTGCAATAGAAAAAAAAATCGATATAAAATATAGCACAGTATTGTCACTTTGCTTGAGCTAGTTCCTCTTCAAAATAGTTATTATAAGAACTTACATTCTGTATTTCAGATTTTTATCTTTTGTTCTGCGTAGTTTCCTTTACGTTTTCCATGTCCCTGTTTGCATATCAATTCCTGTTAAAAGTTGCCTCTTCATTTTGTTTGTCTGCGTTAGAGAGATTTGTTGACAAAACTGGTGTTTAGTTGACAATAACTCGCTGAGCTTCCACATTACAAATGCATTCTGTCCATGGTACAGTGTGACGTTTCTGTGGGCAGCATTCTGCTAGGAGGCAAAATGCCTTGCTTGACAGCATCTGTTGACAGAAACATGAGTGTGGATTCTCCGGGAGGTCCTCTCTCGACAGACGGCTTCTAGGACACTGGGCAGCCCTGTGTGCTTTGCTTCCAGTTGGTCATTGTGTTGAGAGAGGGGCCAGGCAGTCTGGTTGCTCTCAGTCGACAGAACGATCCGCTTTCGTGTGTGGCCGCAATCCGTTGACAGAAGTTTTGTTGCAAGATCTCTTCCAACAGTATTTTCTGTTGACAGATCACTATAGTGTAGATGTTGTCTTTAAGTATAGTGGGATTTTAGTCATCTAAGAATGGCCTTCTGTAAAGATTTATTTATAGCTATATTAAACTTCTCAAAATCAAAAGTACTTGGTTCTAGCACTTGTAATTGGCCTTTGGGTGGAAAAGTAGATGTGTGTGTTAATCATAGTTTGATAAGAGCATAAATTATGAACCTTACACAAAGTATAATTCATGTGCTTGAATGTTTTAGTATTTCACTTTCTCATCAAAAAGGAAAGATTTTTAAATGAAAAGTGGGAAAACTTCAGCTTCTGCTTTGATCTTTGTTTTGTTGTGTGAAATGTTTATCACAGTATTTCAAAGCAATCAGATAATATACAGAACAATGATTCAGATAAAATGTCATTTAATCAAGATTACATCATAATGAGCCACTTGCTATTCAAGTAGAAAATGGTTTAGTAATTAAAGAATTTGTCAAAATAGTTGCATTTCCTTTCTTCAGTATTAGTATAATTGGAGTTGAATGTTTGCTTTTGAAAGCTTAGTTTTCATGCTCAGCTGAATTTTTGTAGTAATCTTTTAAGATAGTTAAGTATACCTTGCGTCTACATCTTTTTCCTCTGGAAATAGTTGATCTTATTGTTTTGGTAAGAAGAGTTACTTTTGTATCATTTGTGGAGGTATAAATCAGAAGTGATATTTGCTGATGGTCAGCTCAGAGTTATGAAATACTTTACTGCGTTGGCAAGTGCAAATAAAAATTCTGGTTGTAGCAGACCCACGCTTATGGCGTTCCATGAGCAACAAGGTTTCGTTGTGTCGTCATGTGTCTAAAAACGTGGTTCTAGTTCTGTTCAGAAAAGTGTTTATCTGAAATGATAGCTTAAATAATTTAGTTTAAAACTAATAGGAATAAAGCTGTTTCTATGTTTCATTGCAACTGTTCTATATTTACGGTATCGGAAAGGAATTCTAACCTGTTTGGGGTAAGCAAGGCTAGAGGCAGTTAAAAAAGAGTGGTGCACAAACTCTATGTAACAATTTTCTGATCATGAGATCTGATTTTACAAATTTTTTTATCTGTTTAGTCTTCTTGTAACTTTTGAAGACTTTTTTTTTTTTTTTAAGATTAATGTGAATTTCCAGAATTGAGTCCTAATTTTAGGACTGTATCTCCACAATAAAACTTTGAAAAGTAACATGGAAACTTATTCTCAGGGTGGGCCGGTTTGCTTACAAATCTCTAGTATTTACACTCTCTTGCAAGGTTCTGGATGTGAAGATAACATGATGGGTTTCTCCTAGTTAATGAACATTTTGTCTTTTTCTAATTTTTAGAATAAGAAATATTCCAAATAAAAAATTTTCCTTCCAAATAATGTTTAGTCAATTCACAGAATACTAAACTTAAACCATGCTGATTTCAACCCCTTTTACAAATTACTTACTTACATTCTTTACTCATGTGAGTATAACTCTGGTTGAAACTGCCAGAGGAAATTTCTGTTCAGTTTATTGACAATCTGGCTATATCATGGCAGCTATTGCGGCACTGAAATGGCAGAAGGAAACTTTTTAAAAAAAAAAAAAAAAAAAAAATCTCTTGTCTTCTGGAATCGTATTAGTCACTTTGAATTTGGCTTCCAAATGTATATTTGCTAATATTGCATGTACTGTCAGCAGTCTTGACTTCTTGCTGCATCTGTTGCTGATGTGAATTACTACAGTACAGAACACTGAAGTTTATACCATCCTTCACCACCACCGAGTTGATTCGGCTATCTTAACAATGACAGTATACAGACTGTGTGGTCTTGATTGAAAAAAAATTAATATTCCAGTGTGTGGAGAGAGCTCTTCAGTGTGTGGTCCTTTTGTTAGTGTAAATTTTGTGAGGTTTTCTCGAAGCTTAATATGGGAAACAAATCAGTACTTTTAACAAAAATAACTTGCAGCAATGTTAATCTCTAAAAATTAGAAAATTTGTAACACTAATGTATATGGCATGCTTTACAGAAGTGATTTTTAATGAACATTAAAATTTATTTTCACTAAGTGTCTAATTCAGTAACAATGATGAATTTGCTGTCCTTAATCAGACAGGATTTGACTGACATCACTAGGAGCCTTTCTTGATTAAGGATGTCAGAATTTGGCCTTAAAAACCCAATTTTTATTTAGCAGTTGCACGTGATAATATTTCGTCATATGTGCAGAAGTTCTTAACCTAGCATACAGTGGTCTTTCTGCTAGGTTGGACACTTAGGTAAATATGTACAGATTTAGACATTTATGTCCTATGAATTGCATGTTAACAAACTGTGCAGTTGTTTTCAGTTATGCAGACTGAAGTCTAACTGTATATATAACAGAAAACAAAAATTATAAACTATGCTTTATTGTATATCAAACGAGACAAATGGGAAGTACAGACAAGCATGTGGCTGCCTTTCTTACAGATAATGGTAATTTTTTCCCTTAATTTACATTCTATCTGCAAACTGAGAATTCTCTCAAAACTCTTGATGAGTACAATCCCTCTCCACAAAAGATAAAATAGAGCAGAGTTTCTCAATCTTTTTTATAAAGTACACATTTAAAATTATAAGTAACCTCAGTACTTATTTTCAGCGGCATGATTCAGATGAACTAAAAGTCCAATTTTCTATTAATCAAGAAGGTCAAGAAAGAGAGAGAATGTACTCTCTGGAAGAGCTCTGAGGACCCCAGGGGTACACATGCCACTGGTTGAGAACCGCTGTAATAGAGCGATATAAAGAGGTCTCACATTCTTTTGTAAGTGTGAGTCTTCACAGAAAAACAAACAAATTACTAGTATATTGAGTATTATAAAAGCACTAATTTACAACTTTTTTGAAATACATAAGTATGATACGCTTCATGTATTATTGGTTCATTTATTCACCAGGTATCTGTATTTGGTGATTCTCAGGTGGTTTCTTAGCCATTAATGCAAGTTAGTAAGGTTCTGCTATACTTCAGTTATGTCAGTTTAGGTTGGTTATTTTGTGCATGTTGATATAAGTCTACCTGACTTCAAAAAACCAAAACAAACCCCACACGTCTTTTTGTAGGTTTGACCAGTGTTCAGTTACTGTAGAGCATGCACAAATTGTCTGAATATCTATTCTGGGGCATTTGGCCACTGTTTGTTTGAACCAAGAAGCAGTGCTTATTTTCCTATTAAAACACTGAAAATCTTGCATGGGGGGGAATGTAACTTTTGTGTGCACACACATCGGTCCATGGTAGATTACCACTAAAACTGAGTCACTGTCAGCTCCATGAGCGAGTACTGCTGAGCTAACTTTCAGACGCAGAACAGTTGAATAAGCAATGGCAAAGTGTGTGTGTGGCAAAATAAGAGCAATGGCAAAGGTTCTAGGACCAAGATTAGGATGTTGACCCCTTTTAACTAAATAGACATTGGCTGGTAGAATAACTTTACGTGAGTGGTGTTTCCTTCTGGCTTGTTAGAGTACACAGTAAAAGTTTCTGTACTATTTGACTTCCTCTCTGACAAATCTCTTTAATGACTATTGCTTTTTTGCTCCCTGCCAGCTCACCCCCCCACTTTCACATCACTGTATACATGCAATTAATTTATTGCAAGTCTTAACTCTGCAGTATGGATGTGATTTAAATCCAGTGATTGAGACTCTGGGATGCTACTTTTGAATGTATGATCAGTAGTTGAGGTCCATCTTACTACTTGGAGCTACAGACAGCTTTCTGCTCTATGCCAGTGCTGTTTTTTTGAACAGGAGTTATTCAAAATGGCTATTGAAATGAGCATTTAAGTTACTGTAACTCTTTAGCTGTTGGCAGTTGCTTGAAATCATGTGTGAGGCCATGTGTCAGTGAGGAGTTCTTTTGAATAACCCTGGCTTGCATCATTATCATAATTGTGTGTGAGACCTTAGGAAAGCTGTGTATGTAAAATGTTGTCAAACATCGTGAGGCTTCAGCATAGAAGTCCCTGCAATCCTGAAAATTCAGTGAGAGAAGGAATGGTGTAGCATGGGGTCTAGATTTTTTTGAAGGCTGTGATATTAGTATCCTTTCTCAGGCAATATTCAGACGTAAACTGGATAAACCACTTGAGAATATTAGGGAGAATTTTGCCTGGTTCAAAAGGGCTAATTAGAAGATCTGACCCTATTTCTTCCTCCTTGAACATGCAATTCTATGAACTTTTTGTACGCTGTATAGATAAAATGGATATGTTCAGAGAACTGTTTGTTCTCTGTTAAATCACTCACTTTGGAGCAGTTTCTCTGTATAGAGGTTTATAATAGTTCTTATTGCTGCTAATTCAATTATTACCTTGTCTAGTATGTAGGAAGAGTAGTCATCCACTCTTCTGAAGTAATTAAATATTTAGGAGAAATTGGACAGTAAGGCCTAGTAAATAACAATAGTTTCATGCCTGGGTTTTAAATGCTTTTTTAGATTCTAATATAGCATTCCTCATGCTCTTGTGTAATCCTGTGTTTTAGTGCTCTCTTGCCTCTTTTCATAATTTGATGGTTTGAAAGGCACTTAATTTCATGTCCTTTTTCATAAGAGTGTGAATTGCTGGTTTTTCAATATTTTAAGTGTTTTTTGTGTTTTACATTATTTAAGTGCAAGTTTCTGTCTTGTGGAAGATGTGGGTGGAATTGTACCTGGTAGTGCGGAAAGCAAGCAGTTTTTCATACTGCTGTGGAAAATAACATATCTTTGTTTACAGCAGAATTACTGAAGTTATAATGTGCTAATACTGTAGTATGTTTGAGGGGAAGTGTCATCTCCTCTATGGCTATGAAACCATATTACCACACAGACTAATTTTTAATTTTTTTTAATTAGTTGCCTTAAATGTCATGGCAATCAGTGCATTTTTTTTTGACCTTAGATCTTCAATTAACTATTCAGAAAATAAATGTATTTAGTAGGCATATGTCAGTAAGTACAAACTATAAAGTCTTAACTATATTTCTTAGTCGATGGGTACCAGGGTTGCACTAAGTACCAAGATGATGGTTATGTAGTTGTACTATAGTGAGACTCAAGTAAGGTAAAATAAGTATCCAATTTAATTTTACATTGTTCACTGTTTTTGAAAAAGCATAGCAAGTTTTAAAATGTAGTTAAAGCTACAAAGTTAAATGTAGTTAAATTGTTCCTTTTAATATTTTTTGGGGGGGCAGGGGTCACACCAGTATAAAAATATTACTACTGAGTAGACTGTTTGTCATGATGGTAGAAACATATTGTACCTTTTAGAGTAATTCTCTGCTTATGCAGTAGCTCATATTCTAGGTTTACTCTGTACTATAACATGAAAATCCCTTGCATTTTTGTCAGCTCAGTGTTTGTTTAAAAACTTAGTATTTGTTATAATGTCTTCAAAACATATGCCTTGTTTTCAGGAAAAGGAAAGGTCTTTGAAAGATGGTGGTGGGGAGGTAAATTATCACTTAACCTTTGTATCTAATTAAGTAACTCTTAAACTCAATGCTAATTTTTCCTCATGTGAGTCAATGGATGAAAATCTGTGCCTTAAATAAAATTTGCAACTATTACATAAATTTACATATTTTGTATATATGTAACCTTCCTGTAATGTAAACTGCTTCTGTGGGATAGTTTAAAATATAATGTAAAATGAATTATTATTGATGTATCACAGAGTTAAATTTTTGTGAGCAGCTGAACTTGTCAGTAAAATGGAATAGTATCTGGTAGGGACATTTTCTTTAAGGTGTGATGTACATGTTCAATGAACATGTTTACAGTGTCTGAGTTACAACTTTGGTTAAATCAGGTGTGCTAAGCCTAGCTTCTGTAAATACAGCATAAAATAGAGCACTAAGTAGGACGACTTATTGAAGACATATATCTGAAAAAAACTCTGAATAAAAATAGTTTTACATGAGTACTGACTCATGTAAGTAAACTTGGGGGAACATGATATAAACACTAGTTGTATAGCTTAACTATACCAGTACAGTTAGAGCAGTAAGAGCTGTCCTCCCCAGTGTAAGTACAGATAAGCGTAGCTGTGTTCTAGACTAGTTAAATCTTATTCCCATATGGGAAGGGGGAACAGTTATATTGGTATAATTGCATGCATTCAAAGAGTTGTACAGTACTGGTATAAACATTTTTGGGGAGAATGAGGTTGTGGGAGCTGCTTCATATTGTATGGGAAATGTACCTCGGATGGCACTAAATTTGGTCTGCTTGTTGCCTCATTAGCTTTTCTGAGCCAGGGATTAAGGCTATATCTACACTTACTGGGAATGTCAATGTCTGCTATGCAATTTTAGGTATGCCAGTTGCTCCTCCCATTGACATTTCTCAAACCTTGTGGCTTGCAAAGACTTCTGGTGTCAACATTGACCTTGGAACATCACAAAATGGTGCCCCAGAAGATCGAACCTAAGCATTCCATCTTCTGTAGCCGATGTAGACCTAGTCTTTGAGTGCAGTTCGAACACTAATTTGTGCACTGCAGAGGCTCCTAACCCAAATAGTTATCATTGATACAAAATCTTGTTTGAGGGCTAGACGTTATTACATAGAGATTTTATATGCATTCCAGATACCTAGAACTACAGAATTGTTAGATATTAATTTGCTGAACAAGAGAGTCCATTCTCCATTTGTAAGGTAATAGAGAACTTTAGTTACAGTCTGAAAGCTCTTGTTTTTGCCTCTCTATGTAAGAAAGGGGAGGCATTTTTTTCTTCAAATCGTGTATTTAAAGTAATAGAGGAATTATAGATGTGGAATAAATTCTGATAGGTTGTTGCTAATCTGTCCCTTCCATAAGTCATACACTAGTCATTAACCAGTCTAAAACACAGCTACAGTCAGTTGAGGTTTCTAACAAGAGAAAACAGTGGCCTTCTAGGTTAAAAATGACAGTCTGTAAACTTCTAAGCTGGCTGGCTTTTTTTTGATAAAAAGTTCTTAATTCTTTTCTGTATAAAACTCAGGCTAGAGAATCATTGCTTTTGTTTGGGTATCTGTTTCAAAGAGTTAATATAGTTGAGGGTAGCAAAGAGACATGCAGTTATTTAAGTTCATTTAAAATAGATTTCAGTTTGGTGGCACAATTGAATTTGGCCCTTAAGAGGAGCAATAAGCAGATGCTGTTTCCTTTTACAATTATTAGATTTTAGTGTTTCTACAATAATTAGTTATAGAACAGTTACTAAAGCATTATCACCAACTAATGATAAAGTATACAAACTATTTGTGATGCATTGGCTTGTTTTAATTTTGTTTTGCTTACTGAATTTTGTGAAGTAGCTAATCATTTACAATAGTTCTCTTCTTAGTCATTAGTGTGTGTTTTTGTAAGGTTCTGCAGTGCTGAACAGTTTGTGTGCAAATGTCTGGGTCAAACTTGGTTTTAAATAAAACTCCCAAACCTGTTTATGAAATCTTCCTGGTTAATTTACCAGGCAATCTCTTCTGTGTGCAGGGTAGGTGAAGTGCAAAATTATGTGAAACGTGGTCTAGTTTAGAGTCCTAGAAGAGCTAACAGTAGCCCCCCCCAGTTCCTTATTTTTTCTTCTTGGAAGATTAGAGAGTACAAGTGGGAAGGAAGGAGGATAGTTAACTATTACCAAATATAATAAATCCAGTTAATCATCTATTTTAGAAAATATTGTATAGAAAAATTAAATTTTGATCTGCACATAAACAGCTATAGAGGTTTTTAGTTTACCTTGTTTAACCATTAGATCATTAACCAAATACAGTGTGTTTTTTAAATGCACAGCTAGCAGAAATTAATATAGTTACTCTTGTAGTTAAATAAGGAGGCTTTAAAACATAAGGAACACAAAAAAGCATGTACATTAATCCATACAACTATACTTCCACAACTTGTCTTGTTGGCTGAGACTTCCAGTTATCAGAGGTGATTTTTAGTTGGGGTAGAACCTAAAATATATTTACTAATATTGTTAGTACCTTAAATATAGTGTTTTGAATAACTCAGTCTTCCTAAATGCTGCTCTTAGTTTTCCTTTGTTGCTAATTCTTTAAAAAAAAGTCTGAATATTCAAAATATTAAGATTTTTAAGATTTTTGTCATGTAGTCAAAGTAATCTGAACGAGGTGCTGCCCAATTAAATTAGAATTTTACACCTTTATCAGAGGTAAACATATCCTAAAATGTCATGGCAAATACCATATTCTCCCAAATGTGAATTTCTACTTCTAACTGCTTTTTCCCAAATGTTTATCCACTTTTGTTACAACACCTAATACTTGTTTGAGCGTTGGAAAACACCCATAGTCTTCCCTGTGTAGTCAAGTGGAGTCTAGTGGTTTTCCATCATTCCAGAATCAGGGCTTTAGTTTCCTGTCTTTGTCAGGGATGAGAAACATGAGAGAGAATTGCTATCCTTCTGAAAAAGGACAATGAGTTTGTGTAGAACAGTGATACTGTAACCTCAGTGGTTCAGTAGCCAAATAGTGATCAGCATTACCTAAAAGAGCATCAGCATTGTGAATTCTCTTTCATTTACGATAGTGCTGTATGTTCCTATTTAAACAGTATGATAGGAGATATTTAATGTGTTTCTAAAAAGCTCATAGGAAAATGCCTTATGAAATATTATTTGATCAACTAGTAAAAGGATCATCCTTGGTGTAGGTTCCTCATCATCATCAGTAACTGTGGGCTCAGTGCCCATTGGTGTCTGCCTCTCTCACTATCTACTTCCATCTTTCCCTCTCCAGTGCAGAGTGGCTTAGTTTCTGTAGACTAGCTCCACACCAATCTACTGTATCATCTATCCATTTTGGTGTAGGTTGGTTAATAATTACACCACACAATGTTTCAATATCATGTGCTTCAAACAGATTGAAAAGCAGCTTGTGGCTCCTAAGTTGCAGTCCGAGTATCACTGATGTATACAAACAAACCAACCTTCGTATACTCTGACGGGGTGGTGGGGTATTTTAAGGCAGGTGTTCTACATTGAGCTATTTTTAATTCACTTTAAATAGAGATTTGTTTAGAGGTGTCATCTTAGATTTGAATCATTTGTATTAGTTAAGGCAATCAAAATAACTGTGGAGCCTGAAGAGCAGAAAAGTTTGTGGCCAATATTTATGATTGTATTGCTAGTCTCACACTGTTTTTTCTCAAAGCCCTTGATTCTGGTGTCATGTAATGTGTGAGAGACTTTGAGTCCATTGTAAAAAGTTTCTAGCCCTTACAATTGTGAAGGAAAACTTGAAAATGTGACATTAAAGGCCAAGACCCCAGAGGCAAATGTATTTAAGCCCAGATCAGGATTTCTGAAGCTATTGGGATTGGTAATACTTCAAACAGAAAGTTTTTAACTATGAGAATTGTTGCACTCCTTGGTTGTTCAGCTTGTCTTCAGGACAGTTCATTGACTCATTGTTCCTGATTTAATCCCACATCATTTTACCCTTCCTTCCCTCCTCTTTTTTGGACCAGTGTTTACAGCCATTGTCAGTTAGTTAAATCAATTGATATTGATGGACATAATTGTGGATATCGTGCCTAGCTAAAGGATGTACGTGCGCTCTATCTTCTCTGAGAACACTTGTGGAATAGATGTTCTGACTATGTCCGGTAGCTGACTTTGAAGAAAGAAACTTGTTGGCTTTTTTAATTACAGGCATTAGTGCCTATATTCACCCACAAATGACTTTCATATGTGCTTAGATGACTTTTTGCCCTCTTGTAGTATAAAAATAGTTGAACTTGCTAGTGAGGATTATAAATGCCTCCCTTCTTTTCACACAGCCCCTTCAAACTGGATATATACACTTTGCAGTAAAGGCTCTCTGTATATGCAAGTTTCATGTTGGAGCGGCTTCTTGTGGCTGATACAAATCCTGTAAAAACTGGGTTTGTAATGGAAATGCTGATAGTCTCATCACCAGCAGCACCCTTAAAATATTCAAGGGATAAAAACTGTTAACATGGGTGGTTTTTTAATTAAAAAAAAAAAAAAAGACAGGGAGGAAGAAGGAGAGAAGATTAACACTGTGTGTTAAAGAATTTAAAGTCTATGCAGTTAAGATGGTTCATAAATAAGGTGACCATCCATCCTGTATTGGGTGAAATGGTCCTGTATTTGGGATGCCAAAAAGATGTTCCAGCTTTATTTTTTTAAAAGGGACTCATTGTCCCGTATTTGGGCTGTCCCCTTTGCCCCACCTTTTCTGCCAGCAGCTGTGCAGATGCAGCTGCTGGCGGGAGTCACTTCCCTGAGCCTCAAGGAGGCATGGGCAGCTGCTGTGCTTGCCTCTGGCTCCTGGGGAGGGCCAGTGGTCCTGCCTCCTTCATGGCTCCCCAAGGCTTGTAGGAGACACCCCTCCCCCCATATCTCCCTGTCCTGTATTTGGGACAGGGAGATATGGTCACCCTGTTCATAAAAATTTTTTTTTACATTTTTGCAGTTGTACAGATTGAACCTCTCTAATCTAGAGCTCTCTCAGCCAGCAATATCTGTAATCTAGTGTGGTTTTTTTGTTTGTTTAAGATAGCTGGATGACATACTTGTTGTGGGTGTGTCCATGATTCTTGTGGTCTCAAAGTTTGTTTATAGCCATCAGTCCTGGTGCTCAGTGTTCTGTGCTATTACTTTAGCTCTAATTTACCCCCCAAATGTCTTCTATGAGCCCAGTAAACAGTGGAAGTGTTGGTAATGCTGCTGGATAACGTTGAACCTCATGGTCTGGTAAATTCTCTCATCCAGCACCAGGCAGGTCCTGAGGTTGCCAGACTAGGAGGATCAAGCTATATTTCTGCTTGTAAAAGGTAAGTGGTGTTTGGTTCTTTAGGTGGGCAGCTTAACATGATCTGGATACCAGTTGGTGGAGAGTGAGAGGAGAAGTAGCAGAAGTGTGTGTAATTTTAAAGCATTCGCTCACAAAAATGAACTAAGTTGTTTATGTGAGGGTGGAGCAGGGAGAAACAGTGTCTTTCAATAAACTTGCAACTTCTATAAAGAAGCGGGGTCTAGGGCAGGAGTCAGCAGCCTTTGGCTTTGGAGCTGCAAGCGGCTCTTTAAGGACTTTTGTGGCTCCCAGTGCTGTAATTGCAAAGCAAAAAAAAAAAAAAAAAACCTCCTGATTTTACTTTCAATAAACAGTGAATGTCTAGTAGCCCCAAAGTGAACAACTCTTATCTAAATAGCAAACAATATATGATCTCAAATCATTGGATAATTCCCCCTTGCGTCCTCCAGAATGAGAGAATCATGTAAAGTGTGAGGAAGTAGAATATGTAAAAAGCTTGTCAACATTCTGCAGTCAACATGTATCACATTACAAATCATTGTGTGTGCGCTGCTCTTAAAATAAGTCTGGTTTGACATTATTTATCAAGGACTGTCTCATATTCACATGCATTGCAGTTCGTGAATTATTGAGTTTTTCACCGAATTGGAAAAAATGGCTCCTCTTGCTATTTTGGTTGCCAACCCCTGGTCTGGGGGAACTGTGAAGTAGCATGCCTCAGATACATTTAAAAACTCCGTGGTTGCAAAATTCAAGACCATGTTCTTACTGTTGGATGGTGGAACTCACCACAGCATCAGTGTAGTGGTATAATCAATTTTTAAATAACTTAAATTTGTGAAACAATATTTACTTATGGTAAAACTCCTGGAAGATGCAAGTATCTTTCTTTAAATAACTGCATTTAAGTTGAAATATGGTAATACTGATTATTTTCCATATTAAATCTATGGTCCACACTTGAATTGACAAATATATACTGCAGTCTAATCAGAAGTATGAAAAATAGTTAAAATTATGTCTTGAAGTGGCCTTAATTGAAAGCCTATTTAATTTGCTTTTTAAAAAAATAAGGAATACAGGTTTATGTCCAGTCTGAGCTAATTTGGACACGTTTGATCAAGAATAACCTTTAGGTTTCATGCATTCCAACAACTTGCGTTCTCAAAAATCTAGTTGTTAAGAGGGGATGGGGGAGAGGGGGTTGGTCTTTCATAACCCAAAAGATTTCTCCTTTCTAATATAAGTCCAGGCTGAAACTAAATTTCTCTGCTGGTGTCAAGTAGCATGGCTGGTGGCATTTGATATAAGAATGGAGATTATATATAACATTGGCCGTACAAGTCCTACACGGTTACTCTTAAAATCTCTGATGGAGAGATCCAAGCTCACTTAAGGGTGTAGGGGAAACAGTTGATCACACCTTGAAACTTTTTTTTTTTTGTAAGGAGGAAATGTCTCTTCAGAAGACAACATAAGGGCCATATTTTTTATCTTGACTGTTGCATATATATGTGTATACATTTCTCCAAAGCTGCTTCTGTGGTTGGGTGCAGAAGGAAAACGAGAGATGTAGGGTGTATCGTGTGCGATTAGAATCAGATCCTCAAATTTAAATCTTGCATGCTTCAAGTTGTCAGAGATCTTCGTTGAAACTTTAAAACCCTTCCTGTTCTGCAAAAAGTGATGGTACGTGGTGTTCTTTAGGTAGGGCTGGGGAAGTACAGTATCTACATAACACACATTGTTTTCTAGGCCTTCATTTGTGTGAGCAATAGTATTTTAAATCTGAATTGTGGCAGTAGGTTTTGAAGTTCAAGGATGTCCTTTTCCAGCGAAACAAATATGCTGTAGTATGTCTAGGTAGCTAGAGAAGCTACTTCTGCTTAGCAGCTCTCTCTTTTTGAACACTTTGATTAAACTAGTTTGCCTGGAATTTGAAGGAAAAATACTTCATTGTTTAAAAAAAAATCTTCACTAGTAACAATATTATAATGTAGACAACTTAAATATCTGAAGCCTGTTACCTAGTATTTCCTTTTTTGGCAAGCATTTTGGTTGGACTTAAGAGTTTATGGGCCAAATTAGGCAAAATACAGCAATTATTACCCTTAACTTGTTTCATCAAAATACACAAATTGCTGAGCTTTTTACAGAAAAAATGTAAAATCTTCACTAGCCATTTGTCACTTCTAAACATAGTTTCCAGGGTAACAATCTCAAGTGTGTGTATATTTAAAAGCTACCAGTGTAATTCTGCTTTTAGCAAAGGGAAATGAAAACAATATTTGATTTCCTCCTCCCCTCCCCCAATCCCAAACCACTCATTAGGAGCAAATAACTAATATGGTGACTCATATAGTATTTGAAGGTGATAGGTGTCTTTAAAATCAAGAGCATTTATTCGCTCTTGATTCGAAGGATCTTGGTTTTTTGCTTGTCTTGTATAGTTAGTTAATATTTAATTCCTTTAAAAAAAAAAAATCTTACCTGGGTTAACTGGCTAGCAAATTGGGTCTATTAATTACAAGAATTATTCCATTGCTACCTTAAACCCTCCCCACTCCTTGTTGTGGTGCTATGTTAGTGTTTGGTGTGGCCCGCTCTATATGTTCCATACAGAGAATATTGTGTGTTCTTGTGAATAACTAACTTTGTAATATTTGAATGTGGGCCTGGTTCTCCCTCCCCACTGATGTGAATTGGTAGTACGTTTGCTGTCACAGTGGCTGAAATGATTTGTGAGAGAAGCATTACGCACTGTGTAGATAGAGTATCTTCTTTTAAAAAGAAAAACCCCTACAGAGTGAATTAAAATGGTTATTAATATCACTCTTGTTTTATGACTAAACAGTAGGTGTAAAATAAAAATAAATGTATGGCTTTTTGTCAACTATCAAAATCATTTTGAAGGCTGATTCATTAACAGGAGTTTGCTGTATGGGTACACGAATAGTTTGCTTTACAATGATTGTGTCAGGTTAATCCAGTTCAAAAATCTGGAGAGCTTTTTAACTACTCAAGTCCTTTATTACACCATCACTATTTGTAACAAATATCAACTTAAAATTTTAAAATACTGTTCAGGGCTTTTTGCCAGGTCCTGTTTGTTCAGGTAATTTAGTAAAATAAGAGATGGGTGGTTGTAGTTTATCAGTTCTAAATAGGCACAACTGAAATTAATTATTCTTCCATTCTTCACACATTTCTTGAATGCATAAATCAAGACAACTTATTTTCAACTTTGTTTGAAGTTGAATGACTTGTAGTTGAGTTGAATTAAATTTATAGATCTTTAGAGAAGACTAGAAAACTTGTGACCCATTCAGATATACGGAGTCATTTTTGTCTTGCATGGAAAACCATTTTTTATTTGAAATGCTGTGGGTTTATGTCAACATCTTTCGCTTGGACACTACTAACATAATCTATATATTTTTGTTCTGTCTGGTTGTTAACCAGATTGAATGGATGAACATTGCACTATATCTACAACTACACAATAATTCACAAAACAGCTCACATATAAACTCTTTGTGGTAGGGAACTCGTGGTGGTTTTTTTTTTTTTTTTGATGGAAAGTGTTTGTAAAAGGCTGTTATGTGCACGATGGTGGTATAGAACCACAATCTTTTTTGAGTTCCTATAAAATGCTGGATAGAAAGACTGGGAGTGCTGAGCAAAAGTAGGAGCTGGTTTTTGGTATTCTTTTTAAAAACACTTGCACAGTAATATCTTAGTCTTGCCATCCTCCCTTCTCCCAAAAACCAACAACAAAAAAACTCAAATCTTCTTCTCTGAACTTTCTTTGGACAGACATTACCCCATTCACCATACTGGAATGAGAATGTTATAATTTATTTAAGCTAGAGATATGTGCCTTGTTAGAGTTTGAGCACCTTCACCACAAAAGAAGTTTGCGGGATGTGAGAGGAGCAAATCACTTTCAATGTTTCCTTTCCTTGCCAGTCTTTGCTTAGTGCTGTGGGAGGGATAGCTGAGTGGTTTGAGCATTGGCCTGCTAAACCCGGGGTTGTGAGTTAAATCTTTGAGGAGGCCATTTAGGGACAGGGATTGGGGCATATAGATGTAAGGGATGGCACTTGGCCCTGCCAAGGGGGCAGGGGACTGGACTAGGTGATCTCCTGAGGTCCCTTCCAGTTCTATGAGATGTGTATCTCCAATTTTATATATATATATATATATATATATAATAAACCTGTGGGGTTCTCCATGGCCACAAGCATGGTGCCATCCCAAAACATGGTTTAACTATGCCCCCCTTCTGAAGTTTGTTCTAAGGTACATCAGTTGCTTTATTGGTTGAGTAATCTGTATTAAGTCATGCAATTTTCTGTCAGTGAGCACAGTGAAATCTGTAAGCATATAAAATTGATGTGGGCACAATATAAATCTGTTTAAAACCCTTCTTCAGTTCACCACTGACACTTGTATTTGGATCCAGTTTCCAACACCCCACCAAAAGTGCAATTTGAAATGAAAGTGTGAGAGTGTATCTTGTTCTTTGCTTCAGCTGCAGTTTTGGAGCAAGCCTAGTACAGGAAGTAAAGCTTTATGTATTTAATCTTCTCCAGTAGAGGGCTGTTGTATGTATTTTGAGAGAGAAATGAACATGCTTTTCAAAAGTTAGATGTAAACTATCTGAACTGCACATTACTTAGGATCAGATACATATGTTTGATAGTGTAACTTAAGTGAACAAGAGAAAATTGGTCTCACTGACTTAGATCGATTTTAAGATGCCCACGTGGTGTTGGTGTTAGGTTAGCACCAAAACTCATTCTTAATTTTATTAAGGTTTTGCTTATTGAATCTGTAACTTTCTTTGAATACTGGGTGACTTGCAGATGGCCTAAATATTAACATATATAGCGCAAGTGACTGAGCAAGACCCAGGAGACATTGCAATATTAAAACCTAGCATGCTCTACCTTTTCAAAGAGAGCAGCAGTATTTAGAAGGGATGTGGCGAGCTGATAATTATTGAAATAGGAAATGTCTCTGGAATGAGATTCGGACTTCTGTTCCCCACTGCAATTGAGGTGTCTCTTTTTTAAAATGAGAATTCCACACTGTAAGCACCCTAAAGTGTGTGTTTCCTCAGAGGAAAATCCTGCTCTCATAAAGCTCGATAATGTTGTCTCTCTGAAATCAGTAACCAGGACTTGTCCCTTAATATGGACCATTTTGACAGATGGTGCCTGTGGTTTGATTCATGCTGCTTTCTCAGAAGTTACTGAAGTAAAGTTGCATGGTGATCCTGCATGGGAGTGTGTACGCAGATCAGATGAAGGTAATTCAGTAATATTTTATTGGTATGACAAGCTGTACAATGTTGTCAGTGTATAACAGCGGTGGTAGTTACAGTCCTGTCCAAGTATGAGCTGCCGAGAGAGAATCAGATTTATCGTTGAATGAATGTTTCTGATCCCTTGTAAGGCTGCTCTATGGCATAATTTCTCCACTTTTTTTATTTTCTCTCATTGTTTAGTTTTTTTTGAGAAGCCTTATATATTTTTACTTCAAAGAAATAGCCTCTTTGTGCCCATTTTCTGTATTGGAGTAGGAAGTTTCCACATCTCTCCTGTCACATTAGTTCGTGATGACTCTGGGTTTGAGCTGAACTTTGAGTACTCTTACTGCATCTACTACAACACAACAGTAAAAGGATTCCCCTCTGACTTTTTTTTATTTTTGCGAAGAAAAACTAGGTGATGTCAAAGCACCGTTGGTGTTGGCAGACAAAAGAGTTGAAGTTAGGCAGTTACATTTGGAGGGTGGCTGCTGGATGGTACAGCTGATTTTACTGAGCTTGCTTTAAACTTGATGAAGCAGGTCTTTGCCCACAAAAGCTTATGCTCCAAAATATCTGCTAGTCTATAAGGTGCCACAAGACTTCTTGTTGTTCTCAAAGCTACAGACTAACATGGCTACCTCTGTCATAAGTGTGCAGTGTTCATTTAAAAAATGTGACATTTCACATGGTAGTGATGTTCTAAATTTGGACGTGCATAGCATGAAGATTTACCTTTTGGAGGTGAGCTGTCAGTTTCCTGTCCCTCCCACTTTTTTTTCCCCACTTCCACAAATGATAGGGCATCTGGTCATTTAGGAATGTGGTCTTTTTTCTTTACATTTTCATCCTAAATGCTTATAATCTTGGTGTGCTAATAAAATGACTGGCCAAGATAACTTTCATCTTTTTTTTTGTCTTGTCTCTGGTAGCTTAAAAATTGAGACGTGGCAAAAGAGGTCATGAATAAAGGGCTAAATCTGGTTTTATGATATGTCTTGTGCTTTGAGGTAAAATGGAAGAAACATGGAGTTTTCTTGCTAGATAAAATAGGAGGAAGAAATGGTGTGCTTGAAATTCACTGGCTGATATGCATTCATAATAACTCTTGCCTAGTTTTTTGTATCTGGAGTTGAACACTTCTAGAGAGACCTGTTGATGGTATGTGGTGTGTCTAGCAGGTACATTTTAGGTGCTTCTGGAGCAAGTAGTGATGCTTACCTAGAACCCTCTGGTGGATTTTAATTGGAATCTACAAATGAGCAAGACTAAAACACCATATCTCAGTTTGAAACACATAGAACATGTAGATAACTTTGCCTCGAAACATTCTAGTACTTGATATGGTGGTTACAGACTTGACTGTAAAATATACATTCATGTGTTCAGTGTTACTGTTGGTGTGGTGTAATGAGTACGACTGTTTTGGCCATGCTGGACTGTTTAACCATATTAAGAAAAGCCTTTAAAGTCGCGTGAGATTGCAAAGATTTCTCCATGTTGTGCATTGCTCACATTGGTGGTGTTTCAGCAGCAGAATATTGCCAGCAGACTTTGGAAATCTTGGAAACTCAAAATTCAGGGCTCTGATTTATATTTTTGTGTTCATTAATATTTACTGGAGACCACTTTTATTCTGTCCACTTCACTGTGAAGTCCCATCAGGGTGACCAAATTTTGTTTTTCCCAATTTAAAATAGATATATACAAAGTACTTTTACAGTTACATTGCACTCAGTGGTATCTGTTCATCTTCCAAATTAACTTTTTTTGAGAAGATAGTTATTTTCATCAATTTAATTGCTTGTCCAACATACACAATGTGGCAGTGGGCTATTCACACAGTACAGCTAGAATAGTGGGCCTGGGTATTGCATTTGGAGGGGAAAATTCATACACCAGACATGTTCAGGATACTATCGGAATTTGCTTTTTAGATGCGTCCTTTTGGACAGAGTATTTCAAGATGTAAAAACTAGCCTGGAGAGGTGAGGATGGGAGGAGGAGTCAGTTCTATCAGAAATTGGCATAGATGAAAAGCGTGCCTTCAATGCTATTGTTAGGCAAGACTGCTCATAAAAGTGAGGATTATCTGCTTTGTCATAAAAGATTACTTGCCAGTCTGGTTTTTATTTTTCAAAACCTGCTTTTTTTTTTGGCCACACCCTGAAACTTCAATACAAAAGCACATTCTTAATAAACCAGCTTAGAACTTTTAAACATTCAAAAGCAAAATTGTATATGCTTGAACTGTGTTGTATTCTGAGGCGTAAAAGTTTCTTCAGCCATTCTTAGCCAACGAAGACTTATTTGCACCCTTATTCTCCACTCCAGAGAGCTTTAAGGGATTCTTTTTAAAGAACAGTGGTATCAAATTTCATGATTTCTTGCAAGAGGAACTTAACTGGCCACAGACAGACCTGCAGACATTCACGTGCACTCTACCTGAGTACAGCTAGAACTGTATTAATCTACACATTCTTAAGAATCCCAGGGGCTATGTGGCATCTCTGGCATTTTTTTGTTCTCTTGCACTGGGGGAAGGGAGAAGACAAAGGATTTGGCCATGAATCTAGTCAAAATGTTACTGGGCTTTGCTATTGTACTTTGAAATAAATTTTTTTTTGTTGACTAGATTAGTGACTGAACACTAATATACATTTGAAGTGAAAATATAATGAACTAGTTTATTGATTTCCACTTTAGAAGCAAAGAATGTCAGGAATTTAGATGTTAAAATATGATCAGTTAGGCAAGTTCTTTAACCAAACCTATTTATTTATTTTTATTGCAGGGCTGTGGGAGGCTGTAAATATTTGAAGTTTCTGCTTAGAAACCTCATCGCGTAGTTTATTTTTTTCTCAAAGAGTGAGGGATGGGAAATGAGTAGGTTTTGTATGCTTTTGCATACAGAGAGCTAGATACTCACGTGTCTGGAAAATATTTAAATTTAAAATAGCTTTCAAGCTACACACTTTTATGAAAGGTTACAGCTGCCAAATAGAAAACAAATATTACTATTACAGTTTGGACTTGGACTTGCTATGGTTTTGATTTGACTTCTTCCCTTTCCTTTGTCTTTTGTATACTGTGGACCTAGTTCTGCCTAATTTATTAGAAAATACACCTAAATGTACACTTTTTGCTGTTAATGTTGCTTTTTCTATTTTTTTAACTATTTTCTTTAATTTGTCTGCAGGAGTCGGAAACTTCAGATCAGAAACATCCCACCTCACTTGCAATGGGAGGTATGAATTCACATTTTAAAATTAAGACATGGGTATCAAAAGTGTTTCTCTTCTTCATAAGACTTCACCCCTTCCCCTCCCCCTCGCTGGTTTCATACTTGCTCCAGTCTGTTGGGGGGTGGGGGTGGATCTTTTGAAAGTGTGCACAATAGAGCCTTCTAAGCAATTGAGATAACTCCCTTAGTTTCTTCTCTCCAAGTTAGCATAAAATGTTGAGAGAGATTCTTAGGTGAATGTGGACTTCCTGATTGTCTCCTTGACAAAAGGTTTGTCTGCTTCAGAATTTTCTGTTATATGAATTCAGTAATCTAATGAAAGTTTAGATTTAAATACTTGGTTTAAAAAAAAAAAAAACCACACACACACACACACGTTTCCACAGCAAAACTTGAATACTAGGCTTTTGTCTTTCAAATATTTTTTTTTTCCTGTTCCACCGTTATGGTAGTTCTTTAAATAGAAAGGTTTGCTCATGCAATTAAAACATCCACTCTGTCGCCAGACATTTCCCCACAATTTCAATTTGATGCCACCAATAAACTTGTGATTCTTCTTCGAGTGTCCCTGTGGGTGCTCCACAATAGGTGTTGGGCTTGCCTGGCGCCGCAGATCGGATCTTCCAAGCAGTTTCTGCCGGACCGCGCATGCGCCGGCGTGCGCCGCTCCCTTGCGCGCTCCTGGCCATGTGCGCGATCCGGTCCCCGCCAGTTGCTCTTAACCGCCGTCGGCTGCAGACGGAATCCGAACTAGGCTAAGGCCAAGTAGCGTATTCAATGACTTTAACTGTTTTTCTTTAAAGTTTTTCAAGTACTTAGGCTACTGCAAGTTAGCCGGTTGTTATTTTTGCAAAAAAAAAAACAAAAGCAACAAACAAACTACAAGCGGGACAGCTTCAATCCAGTCCCAGTAACAAGCGCCGGAGGCCAGGAGCATAGGGCCATCAGCCCTCCTGCTGCGGCAGGCCATCGGAAGGGGAAAACAGCACAGAGAAGGTGCTAAGTACCCGTTTAACAACTGAAAGACTCACCAACAATGTCCTCTTCAGGATTTAAAAAATGTGAGTCCTGCCGAGAGGCGATGCCAGCGTCCGATGGGCACAGTCTATGCATAAGGTGCCTTGGGGAGTCCCATGTTGCACAGAAATGCTCCTTCTGTGCTAAATTAACAGCCACAGCAAGGAGAGACAGGGAGATGCGGCTTAAAATGCTGCCTTTTTGATAAGGCCCTCCAGCCAGATGTGCCGGAGCGGCCGCAGCAGGAGGGACCCTCCAGGGCCCATAAAAGGAGAGCTGCCTCCCTCACCCCATCAGCGCAAAAACGGAGGAAAGCCTCCCCAGCCCGATCCCTGCCGGCAGCAACAGCGAGCGGGACGGGAGGAGCGAGCAGCCCCCAGCTGCAGCAACAGCTGATTGGCGGCGGCACAGAGAGCTACGTGGAAGCGGCTCAGCCTCCGATAATCAGCCAGCCGCCCCGCACCACAGGCAGGGCGGCGGCTAAACAAGCGCCGGTACCGGCGGCACCGCAGGCAGCGGCACCGACCCCCGGGGAACCAGCGGTGCAGAGCGCACAGGCACGCAGCCTGCAGGCACCGAAGGACGCCGCACGTGCGGCACCGCCTTCGAGCATGCCTAGCACGGTGCGGACGGGGCCGGGATCCCCTGTGCATCAGGGGGCGGAGTTACCTCCTCCAGGGAGGGGGAAGGCTGCACACAAGAGGAGGCATTGCAGCCCCTCTCCGGACAGGGCTGTGGAGTTGCTTTCTCACAGCCCTCCGCTTATGTTGCAGACTCCAACCAGAAGGCAGGGGTCCCCCCTAGCCTACCCGGAGCCCCCTTCTCCATTTTTGCAACCAGCCTCACCCTGGCTGGGACCACCTTCACCCTTCCTGGGGTTGGAACCGCTGGACTATTATGCAAAATCGCTCTCTCCAGTGTCTCGACGATCTCCCTCCCCCAGACGCAGAGGGTATGCACCAAGGGAGTGGTCTAGGTCACCTTCCCAAGAACAGTGCCTATACTGCCATGGTCGCCCCTACCACGCGGGGCATAGACACCATCAGCAATCTACTAGGGAAAGATCCCCACAGACGATCTCGTACCCCCGAGGGCAATTGCGACCGGGGACAGAGACTCAAGCATCTCAGGGGGGACTGGTTATGGAACCCCGAGATTTTCCCTCGCAAACCTCTAGCGAGAGGGTGTACCATCGCCAGCAGGAACCGGAAGGGTCCAGAGAGACGTACCCCAGCGGTTCCTCGCTCTCCTCCCCGGACGAGGCTACGGCCCCGGGGGACGTCCATCCTCCGGACGATCTCAAACAGTTTCAAGAGCTGTTTAAGAGGGTGGCCTTCACGCAAGGCATCCAGACAGCAGAGGTGCAAGAGAAACACCATAAGCTCCTCAAAAATTTGAGACCTCCGGCCTCCTCCAGAGTAGCAATACTGCTTGATGAAGCGATCTTAGAGTCCGCCACTACGATATGGCAGACCCCTGCGACTATTCCACCTGTCCAAAAGAGAGTGGATAAGAAATACTTCGTGCCGGCGAAGGGCATGGAGTTCCTGTTCAGCTACCCACAGCCAAATTCCTTGGTGGTGGAGTCGTCACAACAAAGATCAAAGACATCTCAATTCAGGACAGGGAGAACAGACAAAGATGCCAAGAAGCTAGAGCTGTTCGGCAGAAAGGTCTACTCCTCCTCCACTTTAACGTTGTGAATGGCAAATTACGCAGCGCACTTAGCGAACCATAATTTCGACAACTATTCCAGGTTAACCTCCCTCATGGACTCGCTTCCAGAGGACAAAAAGCCGGTGCTCAAGGCCATAGTGCAAGAAGGCTACGTGGCCTCGAGGACGGGAGTTCAGATCGCCCTGGATGTTGCGGACACAGCAGCACGTTCCACAGCAACGGCAGTGGTGATGCGAAGGGAGTCCTGGCTCCAGACTTCGGGTATACCGAGGGATCTGCAGGCGAAGATAGTTGACCTTCCCTTCGACTCGCAGAAGCTGTTTGCTGAATCAACTGACTCGGTCCTTCATTCCAGTAAAGATTCAAGAGCCACACTCAGGACCCTGGGGATTTACACCCCTCCATACACAAAGAAAAGGTACTACCCTCAACAAAGACGGTACCAGCAACAGCGCCCCCAGTACCACAGGGGTTACGAGCAAGGGCGACATCAACAGCACCAGCAGTACAGAACTCCCAGGCGACGTTCACAACAGAGCCGTGCGTCCTCGGGGCAGGGCCAAAGGCCACAAGTTTGACATACAGATCCAGGGCTGCGCCATCACTACCATCGCACAAGGTCATCCGAAGCGACTATTCCACCATCACCTCCGACCATTCTACGACCAGTGGCAAAGGATCACCACAGACAAATGGGTGCTGGAGATCATAGCCACGGGGTACGCCATCCCCTTCCAGTCGCTCCCACCGTCACGACCTCCACTCAAGCCCCACCTCCAGGAGGCCTCCCATGTAGCGAGGCTCAGGCAGGAGGTGGACCATCTCATGCTCATAGGGGCAGTGGAAAGAGTGCCGGAGCAACTGCAAGGGAAAGGGTTCTACTCCAGGTACTTCCTCACGGAGAAAAAGACAGGAGGCTGGAGGCCCATCTTAGACCTTCGCGGCCTCAACAGGTACCTGCGCAAGCAGCGTTTTCGGATGACCACAATCGCCTCCATCCTTACAGCACTGGACGATGGAGACTGGTTCGCAGCCCTCGATTTATAAGACGCGTACTTCCACATAACTATCCATCCGGCTCACCGGCAATTCCTCCGGTTCATGGTAGGCAACGAACACTTCCAATACAAGGTCCTACCGTTTGGCCTCTCCTCGGCCCCCAGAGTCTTCACCAAGACCTTGGCAGTGGTGTCAGCCTACCTGCACAGACAGGGGGTATTTATTTTCCCGTATCTGGACGACTGCCTGCTCAGAGGGGCCTCGAAGGGGGAGGTTCTGCGCATGATACGCGTCACAGCAAACACGTTCTCTTCACTCGGCCTGGTTATCAATCTGGCAAAATCAAAAATAGACCCCACACAGGACATAGAGTTCATAGGGGCTCGCATAAACTCGGTTACAGCGAGAGTATATCTACCAGAGGCTTGCTTTCGGGCCATCGGCTCCCTCGTGCAGGTCATCACCTTCAGCCCTACGGTGCCGGTCTTGACGTGCTTGCAGCTGCTGGGCCACATGGCAGCGGCGACGTTCGTAGTACAGAACGCCAGGTTACACATGCGCAGCATGCAGCACTGGCTGGCAAGTGTATACAAACCGGCAGTACACACCGTTCACAGGGTGGTGTCGCCCACAGCCGGGGTGCGCAAATCCCTACAATGGTGGGTAAACCCCAGGAACCTGCTAACAGGGGTACCCTTCCACCAGCCGCAAATATTGGTTTTTCTCACTACAGATGCCTCCCTCATAGGGTGGGGAGCGCACATGGGCGAAGAGGTGACTCAAGGACTGTGGTCACCCACGGAACAGTCACTACACATAAATATACTGGAGCTCAGAGCAGTGTTCAATGCCTGCAGACACTTTCGAGACCACATACAAGGCAAAGTCGTCGGGATCAGTACAGACAATACCTCCACCATGTTTTATATAAACAGGCAAGGAGAAGCTCGATCCCGTGCCTTATGCGCGGAAGCAGTCCGCTTATGGAACTGGTGCATCGCCAACAATATAATCTTGAAAGCCTCATACTTGCCGGGTGTGCACAATGTGAAGGCAGACCAGCTGAGCAGGCGTTTTGCACTCACACACGAGTGGCAGATCCGTCCCGATCTGCTACGGCCGATTTTCCACGCATGGGGTTTTCCCCAAATAGACCTGTTTGCCACTCAGCACAACAAGAAGTGCCCACGATTCTGCTCCAGGGCAGGACTGGGATGGGGGTCCCTGGGGGACGCGTTCGCGATCCCGTGGAGGGGCCCCCTGCTTTATGCGTTTCCTCCCACAGTGCTGATCCACAAAGTCTTGCAGAAAGCCAGGAGGGAAAGGGCCCGGATGATCCTGATAGTCCCAACGTGGGATCGACAACAATGGTTCCCCCTACTCCTGCGCATGTCGGACCGTCCACCGATGCCTCTTCCGGTGGCGCCGGATCTGCTCACGCAAGCCCAGGTGTCCATAGTGCACCCGCACCCCCAAAGCCTGCGACTGCAAGCGTGGTTAATCTATGGCTCAGCTCCCTAGAGAGCACATGCACAGTGGAAGTACAACAAGTCCTAGAAAGTAGCAGGAGGACTTCCACCAGGAAGACCTACAAGCAAAAATGGACTCGCTTCACGGCTTGGTGTTCTACCAAACAGCTGGCCCCCCTTTTGGTGCCTGTACCTACAATACTAGAGTATTTACTGGACCTCAAGAGAGGAGGACTCTCGCTATCCTCGTTGAAGGTCCACCTTGCCGCCATCTCGGCGTTCAGACATGAGGAGGAAGGGCACACGGTGTTCGCCCACCCTATGGTTACCAGGTTCCTCAAAGGGTTGGTAAACCTATACCCCCCTCGGAAACCGATTCCACCTTCGTGGAACTTGGACCTGGTGCTTACCACGCTAATGGGACCACCGTTCGAGCCCTTGGCCACGGTTCCCCTCCGCCTCCTTACAATAAAGACGACATTTCTTCTTCCAATTACGTCAGCTCGTAGGGTGAGCGAGCTCGCGGCAGTCATGGCAACGCCACCCTGCAGTGTTTTTTCCAAGGAGGCGGTAACCATACGGCTGCATCCAGCCTTTGTTCCCAAAGTTTCTTCCGAGTTTCACATTAACGAACCTATTGTTCTACCCTCGTTTTATCCAAAGCCTCATAACTCCAACGAAGAGGCGCGCCTACACCTCCTGGACGTGAGGAGGGCACTAGCCTTCTACGTAGACAGGACCAAGTCCTTCCGGAAAACGGATAGACTCCTAGTCTCCCTCGCTCCCAAGTCGAAAGGAGAAGGTCTCTCCTCGCAGAGAATCTCAAAGCACATTGTATCCTGCATAAAAATGTGCTACGAGCTCAAAAAGACTCCTTTATCGGCCACTCCCAGGGCTCATTCCACTAGGGCGGTGGCGGCATCAACAGCCTTTTTCAAGGGCGTTGCGTTAAAAGACACTTGCAGAGCGGCGACCTGGTCATCCTACGACACCTTCGCCAAACATTACGCCCTTCACAGGGTATTCCAAGAGGATACCCGTCTCTCTGCAGCGGTCCTCTCAGGGACAAGCTGCACATAATCCGATTACCCACCTCCTATCTTGGGTTACTGCTGGGTAGTCACCTATTGTGGAGCACCCACGGGGATACTCGAAGAAGAAAGAAAAGTTACTCACCGTAGTAACGGTGGTTCTTCGAGATGTGTCCCCGTGGGTGCTCCACTACCCGCCCATCCTCCCCGCTTCGGATCTCTGTTAGTGTTTTGCAGGGGCACCCGAGACGGTTGGTCGAGGAACTGGCGGGGACCGGATCGCGCACATGGCCAGGAGCGCGTAAGGGAGCGGTGCGCGCCGGCGTATGCGCGGTCTGGCAGAAACTGCTTGGAAGATCCGATCTGCGGCGCTGGGCAAGCCCGACACCTATTGTGGAGCACCCACGGGGACACATCTCAAAGAACCACCGTTACTACGGTGAGTAACTTTTCTTTTTTACAGAAGTTAGGAACCAGGGTGGATTGTCACGAGGAGACATCTTTTTGCTTTATGTACACATGTAAGGTGGGAAACTGTTCTAAGTGTATCTCTCAAGTGTCCCTCTAGCCTTGCTGATGGTAAGTCGTCATGCTGGCATCTGACGTTCTGCGTGTTTGGCAGTGGGGGTAGAGAGAAGTTTTTCTAACATCTCTCATCGGGTTCTGTAGGGTGGCCAAACCTCTCATTTGTCTTTCAGGCTGCAGTTATTTCCATCTGCAAAATGTCTACAGGTTGAACCCCTCTCGTTCAGCTCTCTCCTCTGGCAACATCTGTAATCTGGCATGATTTTAGTTAGCCAGACAACCACTTATCATGGGTGTGGCCAAGTTTTCCTGTGGCCCCATATAGTTTGTTTACAGCCACCAGTCCCGGCTGTCACTGTTCTGTGCTGTTTAGCTGTAATTTATCCCTAATTGTCTTTTTAAGAGCCTGATGATGATGAAACAGTGGAAGAGTTGGTAATGCTGCTGGTTAGGCAATATAGACCTCCCATGATCTGAAAAGAACTCTAGTTCTGCATTAGTAAGGTCATGGCGGTGCCAGGTTACTGAGGTTCAACCTGTACTAGGTTTTGCCCTGCTTAAAAGAATGCAGACAAAGCTGTTTCCAGTTCAGGCTTAGGGGTTTGGTATGCTGTCAGCTGATTGTCATTGCCAAATCTGGAAATTGCAAAATAAGATGTGGCACAATATTTTGGTTTTTAAAACGTAATAGTTGTCACTGATAAAGTTTGCAGATGGCTCAAAAACTGAGGGGTGTGGTAAGTAATGGGTGGGACAGGCCATTGATTCAGTGAGTTGAATCTTGTGGGAGACTGGGTATAATCAAATAGTATGCAGTTTAATACAGCTGAACATACATGTATGCCTCTGGAAACAAAACTGGGGACTGCCTCTTCAGAAGATTTGGGGATTGTAATGGATATTTTCTGAACTTGAGCTCCCAGTGTGATGCTCTAGCTAGAAGGGTTAATGTCCCCTGGGGGCTTGGCAGAGGAATCTTGTGTAGGAATAGAGAAAATAATCTCTGTATTTGGCACTGATCTGGCTGCTGCTGGAGTACCAACTTCCACAATTTAAGAAGTGTTTTGAAAAACTGGGGTTCGGAGAAGAAGTGGGGCGATGATTTAAGGATTGGAAAACATGCCTGACAACAGTGGACTCCAAGAGCTCAGTGTATTTATTTTAACAAAGACAAAGCTAAGGCATGACTTGACCATCAGCTGTAAGTACCTACATGGGGAGCAGATAATTAATAATGGTCTCTTCACTCCAGCACAGAAAAGTTTACCATAGACCATTGGCTAGAAGTTGAAGCTAGACAAAATTCAGAATGGAAATAAGCTGTACATTTTAAACACCCAAACAACTTATCAGGGGGTCACAGTAGACTTTTCATTACTGGTCATTTTAAAATCAAAACCAGAGGTGTCGGAGCAAGGTATGCTGGGGGTGCTGCACCCTCAGCAGGATGTAGTTACTGTCATAAACAGGGATTACAATTTGCTTCAATGGCTCTTAGCATCCTCACTGTACAAATTGTTCTAGTGCCCCTGATCAAGATTGCATGTCTTTGTAAAAGAGATGCAATAGGAATTACTTTTTCTGCCACTTGGACAATCCTTCAGTACACATCTGTGTATCTTAGTGTGTTATCCTGCCTTTATCATTTTGTTGTCTGAATGCTAATTAATTTAAATGGAAGGCAATAGCAAAGTCTCTGTGGGTCTGGCAATATTGGTTTAGGGATAATAGCTCTGCCTGGGAGGGAGGGTATGGTTTTTGGCTTTGTTTGTGTGTAACTATTCTGACCTTTTTAATTTTTGTGTTCATTATGTGCGACTGGATAGTTTACCAGTATTGTAATCTTCAGTGGCAAAACTTTTCCCGAGTTTCTGAAGTTTGTTGTGCTGGCTGCACCGAGTTCCTTGAAATGCTTTTATTTACCTCCAGTCTGTTGGTTTGTGTGTCTGCCTTTCATGAAAAACAGATATTTCATGTATTTCCCACATCACTAATAAACATTTGTCCTGCTTTCCCTCAACTTTTAGTATACTTGATCTCCCCCCAAAAGGTTGTAATTGTTTTATGGGGACATTGTGGGTGCACTTCAGTTAAGGGAGCTTCTTTGTGTATGGGCTGCATCTTCCCTAAAGGTTCCTGAGACCCTATCTACACTGGACTGACTTCGGTTATTATGATGTCACCCAGGAGTCTGAAAAATATGTATGGCTGAGTGATTAAATTGTAACCCCCCCGATGAACCCATCCCTATGTCGGGGGGTGGGGGAGGGAAGGGGGGAGCTTCTCCTTTTGTCCTAGTAAGTAACTGTTTCGCAGAGAGGCAGATTAACTATAGCTATAAGAACAACAAGGAGTCCTGGGGCACCAAATGGACTAATAGGATTATTTGATAATGGGAGAAGCTCTTCCATCGCTTCTGCACATTCCATCTTCACTAATTATAATGCTGCATGTGAAGACAAGCCTGAAGTGTCTAGTACTTTAAACTCCACCTATTTAACACCTTATTTGCACACTGACACCTTGAATAGTAACGGAGAGGGAGCCGTGCTAGTCTATGAACTATCAAAACAAAAAGCAGTCAAGTAGCACTTTAAAGACGAGCAAAATAATTTGTTAGGTGATGAGGTTTCGTGGGACAGACCCACTTCTTCAGACCAGAGCCATATTAGAGCAGACCTGTTCGGTCTGTTCTGGTCTGGCTATGGTCTGAAGAAGTGGGTCTGTCCCACGAAACCTCATCACCTAACAAATTATTTTGCTTGTCTTTAAAGTGCTACTTGACTGCTTTTTGTTTTGACACCTTGAAGTTTCTCTGGTCGAGGTGCATATGTGAAGCTTTTAAGAGAGAGGTACTACCACTGTGGAGGTAATTCCAGGACGCTTCTCTTATATGTTCCTATATCAAATATGGTCCCCTTCTATGCTTGCAAGTAGGGTGTGGGTGAGAGGGAGAGAGAGGGACTGAGAGACTGAACTTTCCCACCTTTATCTAAAGTGAGTACTTTGCAGAATGGTTCTTAGTTGCCATGAATTGAGCCACCATTGTTTCTGCTGATTAACTCCTTGTTGCTGCAGTCTGTTAAGATCTGACAATATCCCCATGTGCCTGAGAGCACTTTTTTTTTTTTTAAAACAGTAGCAGAGAGCGCTAAGCCTTTGCTTTAGCGAATCTTAACCCATGGGACCCTATCCTAGTGCTAAAAGCCCTTGCAAGAGCTCCCTTTGAACTCTTGGAAAGTGTTTTGGATTTCTTTGCATGATCTTCTTGTGTAGGTAGCCCTGTATACTGTAGCTGGCTACTGCCCCAGGGCTGCGAAGTATCCACTGTTTCTACTGAAGATGGGCATTACTGTTCAGTGCCCACGCCGTCAACTGATATAATGAAATATACATTTTTACCTCTTCATTTGTCTTAGTCATTCTATGCCAATCCATTTATTTTACAGTGCTTTTGTTGCATTGGTAGTATTGGGGCTATGTCAATTCTTAGGGGCTTTTTTAATTATATTGCTGGTGAAGTCTCTAACCAGTCAACCCTTGTAGAGAGAAAAGGTGTCAGTGTACAAAATCTTTGCTTTTTCCTGTCTCCATATGATGGTGAGAAAATTTGATCAACTGCATGCACTGGCATAGAGGGACTTGGAGAAACCTGGTTACCAGGTAAGAAACTAATATTTGTGTGTGAATTGGTCTCTTTCTAGTACAGTTGTTCTAAGAAGGCTATTCTCTTTATTTTCTGCAATAAAGTCCTCTTTCAGCTCCCTTGAAAGGGATGTGTTTTGAGGCATTTTAACAATTTTACATAAAGGAAGCCAGATGAATGTGTTACTATATTGAATGGACAGTGAACTTGTGTTATACACCAGTGCCTTGTAGTTTAGTAATTTTGTATTGTGGTGATACCTAGGTCCGTCAAGGCTCAGGGCCCATTGTACTAGATGTCCTTTCTCGCATCTCTCTACTCATCTTAGAGGTGCCCCCAAAGAGCTTACAATTTTAATTTTGTTTTCATGCAGGTCATTGCTTCATCAGGAGTTTTGTAATCTGTTTTGTGCTAGGGAGACTTGGAAGAAACCTGTAAGAATTTGTGCATTTAGGTAGACCCTGGAACATGGTTTAAAGGAAAGTTGTTGATTTTTCTCTGAATGCAATGGCTTTATGCTGTCTGGTACCCCAATCTGCCCAAACTCAGACCCTGTAGGCAAGTTCCGTGTTTTGCTTCTTCTCTACACTGTGCTGGTCATAGATCAGATTAGATGTACCAACAAAAATGTGCAAGTATTTAACCTGAATTATGAGTATTGAACCACATTTATATTCTGGTAGCATTTTCAGACCTCAATAGGTTGGGCACTGTTGTTCTGGGCTACATAACAAATCTGAGCTCACCCAGGAATCAAGGCAGGAGAATGACTTGTTCCTGAGCTTTTAGTTATCTCAATTTGCAGATGACTCCTGGAAGGCTAGGCTTAGAAATGGCTTTGTGTACTGTAACATTTGAAATCAACTGAATTTAAGATTTTTTTTTTTTTTTTTTTTTGTCTCGCTTTTACCATATGTTAGTGTCATGCATTGTATTAAATCTCTGTCAGGTAGTTAACCCTCATCTTTATATGGAGGCATTAACATGAATAGTGAATAAGAAGAGTTATCCCTTGGCTCTTAGGTTATGTCCACACTAGTGGGTTTTTTGGATAAAACTCGTGGAACATCCACATTCCCAGGGCGTTGTGTTGACAGTTAATTGGCTGATGGCAGCACTTCTGTCGGCAGCATTCTGTCGCTCCCCCAAGAGAAATAATGTCTCTGTCAACAGAAGGCTGGTCTGGACCTTCTGGGGGGTGCTCTGTTGACAGATAAGGCTTCTGGGACACCAGGCAGCTCTGTCTACTGTGCTTCCAGTTGGCTGTTCTATTGAGAGAGTGGCCAGGCAGTCCTGTTGCAATCTGCTTGGCAGTCTGGCTGCGATCTGTCAACAGAAGTTTGATTGGAAGATATCTTCTGATGGAAACTTCTGTCAACAAATCACTCTCTAGTGTAGGCATAGCCTTAGAGCGTACCCCTTGCTGTATCCAGAACTCTGGTCATGTCAGATGCTCTGGATGGCAAAATGTAAGATTTTACAACTTTTCATTTCTTTTGAACTGTGTTTTGCTGACTTGTGGCAAGTAAGAGACTTTTTTGGATGAGGGGTATCTAAGCTATAAAACTGCTACAGAAATTTTAAACTGAAATGTTATAAATGAAAATGTTAACATGTTTTTAAATGTGAGCCAACTGTAAACTGTTGCTGTCTGACAAATTCAGTGCCTCCGTTGCTAGTAGCTTTACTAGAAAACAGCAGAAAAATGGCAAGTCCTTGGGCAGCTTGATCCTGCTTTGTAGATAGCATTAGTGCAGTGTTTTCCCATTTTATTTGGTCATGGAACACTTCTTTTTTTTTTTTTTTTTTTTTTAAACTCGAAAGAATTGTGTGGAACCCCATTCCCAGGCTCTGTCCCTCATTGCCCCCAAATCCCCCCTCCCCATCACCAGGCTTAACCCCTCTCAGCCACACAGTGGCCCCTTGGGACTAACCTATCCATGGTGCTGGCAGAGGAGGCTGTGCTCAGTAGCTATGTGCGCCTGCTGGAAGGAGGGCTGGTGGGGGGTGAGCTGAGCCATGCCCACTGGAAGGGTGTAGCAGGGCAAGTGAGGGACTCTCCATAGCTTCCTGCCCTGTGGCCAATCAAATAATGGAATTAAATTTAATTGGGTTAACAGCCAGACCCCTCCTGCTGCCCTGCCAGCTGTTAAACCAATTACATTTAGTTCTGCTGTTTTAGTGGTGACAGGGCAGGGAGCTGCAGAGGAGTCAGATGTTCTAATAGAATTTTTCTTGCAGAACCCTGGGGCTCCATGCAACACCATTTTGGGAACCACAGCAGCAGTGAAACTTAAGTTTTTGGGTCCATTTTACACAGCTCTTGAGAGATGAATAGCACCCACAAAAAGGAAGCTAAGAGAGGGACAGAATAAGGCATCCATTTTTCTTTTTCCTTCCCTTTGCAGCAGTCTAGATGAGGGAGAAGAGAACTTCTTGACTCTTTCCGGCAGTTGGTTTGTGGATCTTCATTTTATTAGACACCGCCTACTTTGATTACAGGCTGGTTTCAAAGATGGACTCTGCAGTGCAGCTCCATGCATTTCACCTTGATAGAAATCCTACTGTCAGCCCTCTTGGATGTTCCTTCTTCTGCACATGTAGCAAGGATAGTTCAGAACTGCTTGTCACAAACTCCAGACTGGGGTTAAGGGGTGGGATCGGGTGGGGAAACCTTTTTTTTTCCCTTAGGCTTCCCACTGGAAGGTCTGTCTTCTGTGTGGAATGCTGCAACTTATTCTCTGGGCTCTGGAAAATTGTAGTACGGGGGATACAAAGCAGAGAATTAACTCATACACTTAACTCTTTTGGTCCCATTTTATAGTTTCCATCCAAAAAGCCACATGTTTAATTTGTCGCCCGAGGTGCAAACATTAATGGGAGGCAAGCAGGTTTTGTGGCAGGGGCAAAAAAAATTCTTCTAAGTCTTAGGGACAAGGCAGAGCCAACTTCAGTTGTTCGTAGTTGGCGCCTGCATGTTATGGGGTGGGATGCTCTTAAGGGAAGAAAGAGAATGAAAAAAGGCATCAGAAACACACACCTCCAGCCTGTCTTTAAAGTGGGAGGCCAGCCTGGCTCAGCATCCCAGAAGGGGTGTGGGGCAAAAGTAGTTGCCCTTAGTGCCACTGGGAGGGTGGTGCTCCTGCCCCCCCCCCAGTGGCACTACCAGTACTTCAAAAGGGCCTGGTCTAGGCCGCTGAATAACTGCTCCTTTCCCTTCCTCTCCCCATCAATCAGCCTGTTCCCATGCATTGGTTCATTGTCTGTCAAGTCCAAGATCTATCATCCTTACACCTGCTCTTGAAGTATTGCCAGAGGTTTGCTCCAAAGAAGTGATACCATTGTACCTATTAACAAAGGGGGAAAATGATCTAGGAAACTACAGGCCCACTGTTTTTCCACTGAATTGGAACAAATTTTGAAAGAAAAAGTAGTTTAGGATACGGAGGTAAATGTTAGAGTATAAAATACAGGATGGATTTTCAAAAGGTAGATTGGGCCAGACCAGCTGATTGCCTTCTTTGAGATAATTGTTTTGTGGGCAAAGAAATGCAATAGATCTTGTCTACCTGGGTATCAGTAAGGTATTTGGTACAGTTCCACATGGGAAACTGTCAGTTAAGTTGGTGGTTAATATGAAAAGCAAAAGTTGGATAAAGACCTGTTTGAAGGGGAGACTTAATGGGTCAGGCTGAAAACTGAACTGAGGCTGGCAGGAGGTTACTAGTTGAAGTCCTCAGGGGTTGATCTTGTGACAAATCTCATTTAATGTTTTCGTTCATGACCTTTGTCACAAAAGGTTGGAGTAGGAGTCTAGACTTTTCTTACAGCGCTGCTTAAAAGATCATGTGTTCCAACTGCATGGGTTAAACAACCTCTAAAATGAGAAGAATGAGGACAGATATTACTGTAAAAATACTGCACTTTTTTACATCTGCTTCTACTGTCCTGCAAAAAACTGTAAAATAATACAAGTTACTTGTTGAAACTGAAGTCAGATACTGAGCTCATGAGTATTTTGGAAATTTATTTATTCTGAGTAAATTAACTAGGGTAGAGAGACTGGATGGCTCCATACAGAATTTGCTGTAATCTTGAAAGAACACCTGCAGAAGGGGATTTGGCAGGTAAACGAGGATAAAAAATTACTACTTTCTTACTACATTTCATCTATCAAAGCTATCTTCTTGGCAGAAAAGAGAGAATTTCTAGACAAAGGCAGGTCAGCTGGCTTCTTTCTTAAATTTAACAGTTCTAGCAGATTCAGGTGTTTCTTTCAAAGTGTGCTATAGATTTGGTATCTAACAGAAACCATGCTATTCCGGGGAAAGGATTTCTTCCCAATTTAACCGAAACTACAGAAAGAAATGTTTTTAGATGCAGCTTTCTGGATAACTATGTCGCCTATTCTTTGCCAAAGCAGACCTAGTTTTGTGCAACCAATGGCGGCACTGTTTAAAATTCAGCCTTAAAACTGCTGCTAATAACAGTTGCTACAGATACAGCTTCCCCAAATTAATTGAAAAATCTTGCTATCTTGTGCATTCAAAATGAGGCCTCTGGTTTCTACTCTACTAAATGGTTGCTTGCTTGCTTGCTTGCAAGTTAAAAGGAGGCAGCTTATTCAGGGAAGCTAGAAAAAAGTTGGCTTAGGAGCTGTAGATACCAGCAGATGATTTTTGGATTCATTCTCTGACAAGTACTTGTTTAGAACAGTAGGATGAGGTAAGCCCAGACCAAAATGTTCTTCCTTAGTAACTTTGATTCCAGTATACAATTTACCTGTCTTCCCAAAGAGTTGGCCACATATCTCGTGGTCAGACTGACCTGCTTTACAGCAGAGTGGGAAAAATTCCACGTAAGCCCATCGGTCCTAGAAATAAGTCAAGGTTTAGATTCTGAAAATGAATCAAGCATTTCTTGTTGTTTGGATTTGGACACTGCAGAAGATAGAACACCATGAGAAACTGCCAAAGTGTGGTGATGTTGGGGAGGTGCCAGGTCTCTGAACTCACTAAATATCTGAGAGAGCTGAAGTTTCACACAGATCCTCCAGCTGCTTCACTGGGACGTTTTATTGACCTGAATCAGTCTGCAAGAGCTGCTGTTGCAATAGGACCATGCCTCTGAACCTTTCCACTGATTCTCCTCAAGGAACAGCCATTTAAATTATCTACAGTAACTCATATTAACCACATTACTGATTATTGTGATAGGAAGGTTCAAGATTCCTGCTGTAGCTAAACCCATATTTGGGCAACCTATTTACAAAGCCAATCAAGTCGGCGGTGCGGGCACATGGGTTAACTGTCACGCACAAGTTGACCAAAATCTGCCCTGCTGTTGAAGTGCAGAATTAAGGAACGGTGGGAAAGCTTCAGAAAAGCACCTGTCATGAATAGTTTCCATAAGATGTAGGCCCGCTGTAGGTAATGCTTCATATGTGAGAAGTTAAGGGAGTCCTTTAGCAGAAATGCACTTGGTCTCCTATCACCATGAGCAAGAAGCTGGAGGGGCACATGTACCTCCATATGCAACCCTCTAGTTCTTTTTGGTAATAAGGGAAAAAGCACACATAGGTATGCTCACTTTGGCTTCTCCAGTGGAAAATACTTATTTTTTTCCACTGAAAACTTATGCAGGGCCCCTGGTGCCTACAAGAGAAGTTATTGCACATAGACTACCTGACATTGAGCCGGTAATACAACTGGCCAAACAGTGGGCAGCATTATGTACAGAGCTTGATATTTTTCTAATTAATCTTGCTAATTTACTTGCATAGTGAGTTGTTAACCATCTATGCAGCTGAGTATTGGAAAAATGTATTCACAAATAATTTACCCACTTGGTGGGTGAGAGGGGAGCTACTGAAAAAACTGTTGAGGAAGACTGCAACTTGTCTTACCAGTTGGGCTCCAATTGCCTTCTCATAGTTCTATAAACAATAAATGCAGACTGAATTCTTATCAGGTTGGGGTGTTGTGGTGCTGGCACATGAACAGGGAGGGAAAATGTATTTCCTATTGTATCCTAAAGCTGGAGTGCTGACAGAGTGGGCATAGGAGCACCTAGCATCTGGGATCTAAAACATGAATAGATCAGATCAGCAGAAAATTCCTGAAGCAGACAATGTGTTGGGTTCTGTGCTAATACACGCATGAACAGTCTGTGTCCCAAAGACTTCAAGTCTCTTTTTTATTACCTTTTAATACATCAAAGAACACTTGGCTAGATTAGACTTGTACCTTATTTGCTCAGTTTGGTTCCTGAACCTTTCGTCATTCTGTCTCGATACAAAACGGGGTGCTTTTTCTGCGAATGGGCCATTTTTGAGCCAAGTCCTGATTCTGCCTGTCTCACTTTCTTTGGATTAGCTTTCTTCTAGTGCTGCTTTCCTGCTAGAGATTACACTAACTGCTGCCCATGCACCTCTTCTCCAGGTATGAAGGAAATGTTCTTTTTTTGTCTTTTTAGCTCTGTAAAAGAAAAGCTACAGGTGTTCTAAACTAGGAAGTTTAATACAATTTAATGATTGCAAACTGTTATGGTAGAATATTGGGTAAGCCCAAATGCACTTGGAATAGAAACCTGCCCTCTGATCAGGAGATTTCATTACTGCAACATGCCTGCTTCTTTCCCTCCTCCTGTTGACTGCTTGACTCCTGGAGAGTGTAAGAAAAAAAAGTTACCTGTTGATTTCTGAAATGTGTACATAGTCCTTTCCTAGAGTGTCTTTTTATCCTTTCTTTTATTTTGTACTTGTGTACTTTCAAGTTTATTCGGCAAGTGGTGTTGTCCTGAACTATATGTTGGTAAGGACAGCATAAAAAATGCTAGATGAGCTGTATATCCTTCAGTAGGATGAGGAGGGTATAGAAGTGGACATGGTTTTTATAATATTGTCCCATTACAAATTGAATCTCCATATAGAAGAGTTTTCAACACCTGCAATCCAAGCTACTTGATAGGGGTGGGGCAGAGGAGACATTAAAGTGATGTTTTTGTAAATAATAAATGTCAGTGTCCTGATTCCAGACTAAGAACTTCAACACTCAGGTTCAAGGGCATCATTCCAAACCTTTCATGTTCTCCCTGAGTAGCCTGCAGTCTTTTGCATATTAAGAACACTCTAGATTAGTGTTTCTTCAACTTTTTGAGACCCTGGAATGCCAAACAATAATAATTTTATGTGGGACACCTATGAAAATTTTCTTCAAAAAATTATCAGGCCAAAAAAACAAACAAACCCAAACCCCAAACAGCAGCATATACAGCAAAGACAAAATGAAGTACTTTTAAACCCTTTGGTACCACAGCAATTAAAATAACATCTATCTGGCTTTAGTAAAGAAAATCTATACCAGCAGTGTATAATATAAAAAAAAAAAAAAAAAAAAAAAGTGTCAGGTGCTTGTGGCACACCTCCTAGCGGTTCACAGAATGTAGTTTAAGAAACACTGCGCTAGACTTCTGGGACCCCCTAATGTTTGTCTGCTGTAGACAACCATAGCTCAGTTTCCCTAAGAGCCAATCACTGGGGGTACACTTATAAGGCAATACTATCAGCCTTCTAAAAGAAGAGGTTATGTAGTTTTAATACCACAGCATTCAGAGATTGCATTCTTATCACCGCACACTAGGAATCTGGCTTTCTAGAGCATGCCATGTTCCCTTGTTGGGGCCACCTGAGAAGTACTGTGATGTGAAGTGTGGTATTACACTTGTAAAATGACTGACTCTTGCAAAAACATTTACAAACTAATTTCCTCAAAGGGTAAGATGTTTAGAGTAAAGTGCCTTTCAAAATACATATTCTGTATAAATATCATGAAATAAAATTAAGGGTCAGAGGGTGGTTTCTAAACTCTCTAAGGACAGTGTTGGAAATCAGTTCTCAGACATCACCAGGAAACCAGCAGCTGCAGCTGAGTTCTCTTCTGTGTCTCTGTCTTCTAGTTCCAGTTTCCTCACCAGCTTATATGGAGCGGATAAACAGTCCATGGCAGAAATTAACTTTTGTTGTTGCCAAGTGAAGCCTGCAAGCCTGTGCAGAATGAAAGAACCAGATTAACTGGACAGAGAAACCATGAGGTGCACTGATGTGTCAAGATTCTCAGCCTTGGTGGCTTAGTTATGTGACTTGCTGGCTGATTTTTTGAAGAAGGGGATGGAGTGGGGAGGATGAGGAGGCAAGCCTGAACTGATAGGATTTCTGTGGGTGCAAGAAAGTTGCCAAATAGGGTTTCGACCCACTTGCCCCTTTCTGTGTAGAGGGCGGAAGTAAAGCTCCTCAGATACATTGGGTGTGCAGGGACTCTGCAGCCAGTTGTATTGAATATTGTGTGTGTAAGGAAGAAGGGATAAAGTGGGTCTCTGGAGTGTGATGGATCTTGGACTGTTGGATTTCTGGCCCTTGTTAGAAGAGGGAAGACTGCTCCATGCTCTTCCGCATGCAGCATAGAAAGGACTTGGTGTTGACTTCTGAAGGAACTGAAAATGTGCCCTAGCTAAGGGTGTTTATTGAATCGTAGTACATGTGTGCTGGGGCCACATGCTGATTTGTCAGAGGTTTCTAGCTTGAAATAGCACCTGGGTCAGAAGTACTGAACTGTGAGTCTCTCTTTATAGATTTATTTTGTATTTAATCAGTGGTTAAGCTAGTTGTGTTTGAGCAGTACTTGTGAATCCTGCAGCTAGGAATGCCCATTATCAGAATGCTGGGGCGCGATATGGGGTAGTGCTTAGTAGTTGTTAAAATGTTAATACTTCAGTAATATAACTATCTGTGGGGGCAAGGAGGGGAACGGCAGTAAAGGAATTCTAGGAGAAGGAAAAGTCAATTGCAAGAGTATTAAAACACAACAAAATAAATGACTTCTAAATGAGGCTTGAGCTGACAGTTTTTAATCAATTACTGTATTATTAAAACCTATCCTACACAACACTGAACTGTGTGGCAAAATGGAAGGCCAAATTCACACATGAAATGTTACCTCATAGCTTGTTTACGCATAGAAAGACTTCCATTCTGTTTGTTCCAGTTGAGGCTGCAACCAGTTTGCATCGGTCCCAAACCAGCTTATCTTGCTTGTTCCAAGTATATGCGGTGTCCTGGGCTATTGGACCTAGTGGTGTAAAACCTGGCTGAAGCCTTTGTAAAAATATCCTCAACTGTTGAGGAGCCTAACTAGTGAGCAGTTCAGTTCAAACCTGATCCCTCTGTTTCTGCTCTTGTTGATCTTCGTGGACTTTGGTAGCTAGGCAGAGCATCATTCATGGACATGCTTCACGCCACTTAGGTACTCAGAAGAATCATTTCAACCTCTCTCCCCTTGCATCCAAACATGCATTAGAAGGGATGTCTCCTGGTTCTGGTGGTACTGTTTAGTACCCTTTGCCATGAGCTGGGTGAACCCACTGGGTTCACTGTCTACTTCTACATTGTCCTCGTATTCTAATTACTATTTTGCAGGGCTTGCAGGTGCTGCTCAGCAAGATGAGTTTTAACACCGCTTAAATGCAAAACAAAATTGGAAAGAGTGTCTCTTATTTGTGAATAATCAGCTGCTCAATGTTTTGAGCTGTGTGTGTCTCACAGCATGAAGTGGGACTTAAGTGCAGTGTGGGCAATAGTTATGGGAGAGTGTCACTTTGGTAGCTGGTCCAGTTCTGCATATACTGCTACATTATGGCTTACACTATGGTATCAATCATTTAATACAACTATGGGGATGATGAATATAGGGAAGGTGTATGAGAAGCAATGAACACCATTAGCAGCTTGCTAAAAGTGAAAAAAGTAGAGATTTTTCAGTAAATGTATGATTAAAAATAGATTTGTACCTGGAGAGATGATGATTACTCATGTAGGTGTGATGAATGGAAGGATCTGCCAAGCATAGGGGTGTGTCTCTACTTACCAGGAGATGGACCCCGTCAGGGTGGAGCAGGGTTACCATATTTGAACTTTTAAAAAATGAGGCCACCCCGAGAGGAAGTGTAGCTGTATCAGTATGTACCAACTCATGTTGTATCAATGTGGTATAGTACATCTGGCGCATTAATACAATATGAGTTGGTAGATACCCCTGAGAGGAAGTATAGCTGTATCAGTATCTCCTTTTTTGAAAGGTCAAATATGGTAACCCTAGGGCTGATATTCCAGGGTTCAGTTTTGCGTGCCTACCGGAGACATGCAAAAATGAGCTATCAGGGCTTGACAGTTGACTCTGGTACTACTTATCACGAAGGATAAGGAAGATTGACTGGGGAGTTTCTCCCATCGACCTTGCTCTCTGAGGTTGGCCAGATAAGTTGATTGCATACCTAGGATCGTCTTTTAGGTCTAGTGTAGACCTGGCCTGGGTTTAATGTTGCTATAGGGATGCTGTAATTACATAAGCAAGGAAAATTCCTAATAAGCAGGAGTCTTTGTTTTGTTAGGGACTAGATTATAAAAAGTACAGGAACTTTTTTTTTTTTTCAACCTTTTTCACCAAATCCTCAAAATATCTGCTCTAAAATTATTAGACGTCATGGTTAACAATTTGTAGTGGTACTCTTTATCAACCACGTGTCCATCACCATTTGTACTGAATTAGCATTGTTACTGGCAGCAGGTAACCCTACTCATCCTATAGCTGTAGCCTTAGGAAGAGAGCAGCACAGTTGTTCACTTTTGGTAGATTATCCCTATTCCTTACTTGTAGTACAGTTTCAGAGGGGTAGCTGTTAGTCTGTAGCTTCACAAATAACAAGCAGTTCAGTAGCTCCTTGAAGACTAACGCATTTATGAGGTCATGAGCTTTTGTGGGTAAGACTCCCTTCTTTGGACTGGTAAATAGTGATTAAATGTGCTAGGATTGCTGGTTGTTCATGGTACACTTGTTTACTGAGGCTGAATTGTGCTGGGCATAATACAGAGAAGATTAAGAAGACCATAAGGGCTAAATCGCTTAATTCTTGGTTTTGAGGCAAACCAAAGGCCTTGCCAAAGTAGTGCTGGGACGGCTTGCTGAGTTTGTGCGACAGCTTATTCCTCTGTCTGTCTCAGCATGTATCATTGCCGGCATGGGTAGATGATAACTGTTTGAGAAGGCTGGTGTATGTGGAAATTAGGAAGTTCACCGTTGAAATCATATGCTGCATCTAGTGTCTAAATAGTTGAGTGTATGCTCTTGACTGTGATGAAAGTAATCAGTGTCTGACTAAAAAAAGCTTAGGCATAAGACAAGTAAAGGCTATATGTACTGGACAATCACATTTATAGTCCTATTTTTCTTTTTTCCTGTCAATATCCCTATAAAGAAATAAATTTAGTGCTTAAAAAGTTATTTGATTCCATTTAACAAGTAGTAATCTTTTCCATATTTGCATTATTTTCTTGTTACTGAGGAGAACATGAAGCTTCTCCATACATTTAAAAAATTCTCGGTCTTGTGAGAGAGGCGCACAACCCCAAGGTTCTGTAACTTTTTCATAAATATTTTCTAGGAATGTTGATTAAGTACAGTTAACTCATGCAATTAACTCAAATTAAACATGATTAAAATCACAATCACAGTTTTAATAGCACTGTTAATACATTTTAATTGGCATTCTGTTGAAAATTTTGGATGAGGTTTTTCTACACATTCAAATTGATTTGTTAGAACATAGAATACAAAATAAACAGCACTCGCATTTTTGTTTGCAAATATTTGTACTGTAAAACTGATAAAAGAAATTTTGTATTTTTCCCTTCACCTCATACAAAAACTGTACAGTAAACTCTTGATTTATGTAGAGAGTGTATCCTGGGCAACTTCCCCGTAAATCAAATTTTGTGTAAATGAGGGGTGGGGTGGGAAGATCCTTGGAATTTCCCTAGCTGGGGGAAGTAGGCATCTGGAGCCATGACATCCCTGCCACCCCCTAGCTGTGGCACAGGTTGGCCCTGGGGCTGCCCTAGTGGTGGGCACTCCAGCCGCAGCGCTGGAGCCCTGGGCTGATCCAGCCACAGTGTGGGTTGGCCCTGGGGCCGCTCCACCCGTGCCTGCCCCTCTTTGCCCCGGCATTGTAGTGCTGGCCAGCGGCAAGGCAGGAGCTGCCTCCTAAGGAGCTCCTGAGCTGGCCAGCAGTGCGAGGGTAAGTGTAGAGGCAGGGTACAATCACGTAGGGACCCCCAGGACTCGACTTGTGTTTAATATGAAAATGAGTACATTGAGCGCGGGCATGCGGGAGTCTACTGTAGTGCCATTTTTTTTTGTTTATAAACTGCACTTTCACAATAAAGACCTTTTTTTTGATTACATGAGATAATTTTGACCTTACATACCTTCTGTCACTTGACAACATTAAATCAAAACTTGTTGCCTGTAAACTCGGAGTGATATGGTCAGTTGATTCCTGGGGTTTCTTCAGATCTAAAGCAAAATGGACAAAAAGTGTGGAACCAACTGTGTCTAAGGTTGCCAGTTTTAGTTGGATGTATTCCTGAAGGTTTCATTACATGACAACCTTTTAATTAAAAGATAATCTTTAATTCTTGGAAGCTCCAGGACAATCCTGGAGGCTTGGCAGCCCCAGTTGTGACTCCAAAACTTTAGAAATCCTGGCTCAAAGCCTTAAGTAAGCTACAAGCTTCAAATATTTAAGATTTCCTCCCCCCATCCTTGCTTTTAGTTGTATTAAAGTGATTTGAAAAAAATCTTAGTGTCCTTTCATGAATTCAGTGGCCAACATCGCATGCGCTTCAACTGTAACCATTACCAGGACATTTGCTATTTTACACTTTAAACTGTTTAGTCATCATTAACATCTATAAGTACAAAAAAAAAAGCAGTCAAGTAGCACTTTAAAGGCTCACAAAATAATTTATTAGATGATGAGGTTTTGTGGGGCAGACCCACTTTTTCACATCTGAAGAAGTGAGTCTGCCTCATGAAGGCTCATCACCCAATAAGTTATTTTGTGAGCCTTTAAAGTGCTACTTGACTGCTTTTTTTTGTTTTGTGAAGATATAGTCTGACATGACTACATATGTGTGACTATTCATTTATCATGTTGTTGGAAAGTAAGTTAAAATGGAATCTCTGCAAGTCTATCGCCTTCATGAGGTGGAAAGAAAACATCTCTTGGAATGGTACTGAATCTTTGCAAATCTGTTCCCTACCCCGTTTTTAGTTGTAAAATGCTATGTTAAACAACTAAAATGCTACGTTAAACAACTGATACTCAGACTTCAGTGGTTCAGGAGCCAAATTAGTGAACAACCTAATGCAACAGAGCCACAATAGTGTGACTTCATTGTTTCATTTACAGCAGTACTGTATGCTCATATTTTAAGTGTTACAGATAGATATTTAGTAAAAGTTTCTGGATGGTTGTTAATTAAATTAGCATTTTAATTATATGTGCTGCAAAGAGCTGCTGGAGACTAAGCATTAGAAAACCATTTGCAGCTCGTAAACTTTACTCTGAGTATCACAATCTTAGACTAACTCACGTTTACAGATGCTGCTAGATGAGTAGGATAAATAAATCTGGGACTGACAAGTAAGAATGGAACAGACCAGCAGTCATGTAGCACATTAGAGATTGACAGAATAACCAACAGCTAAATGTAGTGCCCTGCACGTGGAACAGTAGCAGAGAGGTAGCCACATTTTAATCCGTATTCTGGTTTGTTTTGTTAGAATACAGACTAGACAGGGCCACCTCTCAGTTACTGATTAAGAATGGAATGTTGTTGGTGCAGCACGTTTTGCTGGCTGAGCCCCCATATGTGATGCACTTTTTTACCTTCAATCTTTATTTTTCTTTTCTAACTAAAGCTGCTGCAAATTTTTGTGTAGAAGTAGTTCTGGCTGCTAGAAGTGCCCATAATAATGGATGCAGCTCCACTTGGACAAATGATAACAGTAGAGGCTTCTTAGAACGCTACCTTTTGTCAACTCATCGTAGTTTCTCATGTGACTTCTGTGACTTCATCAGATGTACTGTCAGGTCTCTCACATTTTCTGTCTCTCTTCCACAGTTCCTTAGTGTCCATCAGTTCTACTGCTTTTCACAGTGGTGACCTGTTAATTAGTTTATATCTTTCTCCTGTATTGGCTCCTTATTTCAACAAGGAATCTTGTTGGTATTGGGACTTCTGTGAAAGTGTTCATTAGATGCTGAAATTTCAGCCCACACATTCATAATGGAAGGAATTAGATGGAAATACATCATTGTACATCCAAGTGAATAATGCGTGAACTGAACTAAAACTACCTTCTGTTCAAAATATCCAGAACGTTTCAAACTGATTATTGATTAATGCAGATTTGATGCTATGCTGCTTAGGAGAAGCTCTTAAATGTTATTCCTGAGTATGCAACCTCAGAGGAAGGTATCATGTACTAGGCCTTCAAAATTACAAGTCCTATAACTTAAAGTCAGTTAAGACAGATTAATTGTAAACAATTGGTATTTTGGGCATTACAGTGGCTACGCTGAGCTTGCTAACCGGAGGAACACACAAACAATGAGTTGTGCTTAATGAGTTTAAAATCCTTTTGTGTACTCTGAAGTGTGTGTAGCTGTATAAACTGAAATATTGTATACTGTCTGTTCCAAGGGTGGGGTGGGTGGGTGGGGGTGTGTGTGTGTGTGAGAGAGAGAGAGAGAGATCAGTTTTGCTACTGTGTGTTAGTGAGTGTGTTAAACCACTACAGTTAAACTGATAAAAATCTAACCTTCTGATGATTGGATTGGACATGGTGCTTTTGTCTTAAAGATCAATAGACAAGCACAGGAAACACCAGTGTTATCAGTGGAACAGACTTCCATCTGGACTTGGTGGGTGCCAAGAAATGTTGTATTTAATCCTATGTCTACCACATGTAGGACCTACCTTGCTTTTATGTGAAGAAACTAAAGCGTTTTTATTTCCATGGGCCTGATTTCATGTTGTCTCTTTTAAAGCAAAAATTCTGCATGCTTTGTAGTTCTTAAATAACACCCAGGAGTTTTTCTAAATGAACATTTTTGGTACTAATCAGTGAAGCAAAATGATTACTAACACTGAACGGCTGACTTTTTTTCCACCAGAAGGTGCCCTCTAGGAGTATGCACAGAACTATTTGAGCTGCAGTATTGTCCCCATGAAGTGGCTGAATAAAACACTCAAGTCAAATGCACAGTCCTTGTTTCTGAGCTATAAAAATGTTGCTTTAAAGGGAATTGCAAATGGTTGACTGCGAGAAGAACTCACAAGCAAACAAATTTCACTACTAGAATGGTAACGAACATCACTTTTTAAATTCTTCACGTTGGTGGATGTAAACACCACAAAAGTGATCATTAACTATCTCCATAATATAGAATTACTTTCTAATGTTTATGCAGCAGACCCTGTTCTTTTGCACTTCAAATTGCATTTGGCCAATGCCAAATGACTGGGGTCAGGGAGAGAGGAAGCAACTGTTTCACCTGTAGCAGAAGGCTGAGTCGCTTAATCTCCAGTTTTCTCCCACTCACAATAATTCAGTTGTCATGTTTCGTGCACTGTTAGCTTTTCAGCAAATAATTGCTGTTGATTTCTATCATGCCATTTATTTGCTGCTGCTGCTCTTTTCTGGTTAGCTTGTGGTGATTGGCAATTTCATGTGATATTTTTAATTATAGTTTTGGAACTATAAAAATAGAGGGTTTGCTGCAGTTTTTAAGGGTGCTAAGTAGGCAGGAAGTCCTTCACACAGCTACCTCTTTTTAAAATGGTCTAACTATAGCAAGAAAGTACTCTGCTTTGCTGCTTCTTCAGTGGTCCCTCTTTGAGGTAACCAGAAACTTCCTTACGAACAAGTGGTGAAAGATCATTTTCATTGTAGGTTTCAGGAGAACAATGCCTTTGAAGTCAAACTGTGATTAGTCCATTAATTATAGATGTCTATGTAGTAATTTGGGGTTTTTCATGTTTACATCTCAAATTTGGCTGAAGGAAACTTGTGGGTTATAAAATGCTTGAAAACTAAACCTTGTAAGTCAGTTCCAATGTCTCATGCACTTCACTTTCAGTTAGAAAAAGTTTTTGAATATATATCAAACAAGCTATTGTGGTGCCAGTGGTGAATAGTCCAGGGTTTGGTCTTTTGTAGTATTTTTAAAAAAAAAAAAAAATTTTTTTTATCATGAGATGAGGAAATATTTAGAGATTGTGTCGTCCCCAAATTTAGTCTAAAGAAGACAATACAGTACAGAGACGTGAAGTTTTTTTCTTTACATAATGTGGTTTAAATCTTGTTAATGTACATTTTCATTTTAACATTACTGCTTTGGAAGAAGTCCAGCGAAGTTGTATTTACAATACCCTTCAAGTGAAGTGATCTGCCTACGGTAGTGCAGTTTCACTGCTCAGTCAGAGTGAAGAGTAAAAAGTGAACCCAAGTATTAAAGCCTTTACGTTCTAATGAGGTGTTAAGAACCCGTAAGAAAATCTTTAAAGCATGTATGTGCATATATAATCAATACGCAGTTTGATTATATATAGCATGGTGTGTTTTATTTTGTAATTTTAAAAGCCAATTCTCAAATTCACATTCAAACAGTTAGGGAAATACTTTGATCTTTCATGCCTATTAAGGCTTTCTAGCTGTGTCTCTTGTAAACTAAAAGTTTTTGGTGATTACTTGGGACGTGAGAGGAAGGGTAATGGATAACCTAGAGCAGGGGTCTCCAGCCTTTTTAAGCACAAGAGTGTTTTTTGAGTTTAAGTACAATCCAGGATGTATCTCAAACCCACATACCTTTTGCCCCATCTTTTCTGCCACTTCTCAGAGTTCTATCCATGCCCTACCCTTTCTCTGAGGCCTCGCCTTCCTTACTCCATCCTCCTCCCATCTTCTCCTGTCCTTTAATCACTTCACCAGATGCGGGTAGGGGATTGGGGTTGTGGATGGTTGGCTCTGACCTGGGACTGAGGGAGTCAGAGTAAGAGAGAGGACTCTGGGCTGGGCCTGGGGAAGGGGGTTGAAGTGCAGGAGAGGGGTCTGGGCAGGACTTCAGTATATGGGCTCTGGTGTATGTGGCTCCTTACTTGGCTCTGAGGTGCTGGCATAGAGGAGCTAAGGCAGGTTCAGCCCCCCCCCCTCTGGTCCTGAGCCATTCCCAAACATGATTTGGTGTGTTTAGTGGTGGCTGCTGGGGTGAGAAGGATTGGTGGCTCAGTATGCTGCCACTCATGTGGAGGCACTACCCACGCACTTCCTATTGGCCACAGTTTCCTGTTTCCAGCCAATGGGAGCTGCAGTGTTGGAGCCTGCAAACAAGGGCAGTGTGTGAAGACCCCCTATCCTGCTGCCCCAGGAAAGTGCCAGCCACGTCTAGGAGCAGCGGAGGGCCATGGCAGGAAGAGTCTGCCTTAGCCCTGTTGCATTGCTGGACTGTTCAGCAGCCAATCTCCTGATTTGGCTGTAGGAACCTCTGGGAGACTGAGCGTGATGCTGGGCGACTCCTGGCTAGCGTTCTGCACATAAAATGTATTCCCTCTAATTTTTTTATTTATGTGCACTAGTAGTAGGGAAAAAATGTGCAGATGCACACCACAAGTCGAAGCCAAAAACCTAGGCTATAATGTATATTTAAAAAAAAAAAAATTACCATAGGGATAATTAATCCAGCCCCAGCAGGACAGGACAGGAATTTTAGAACTTGGTACCCAAAGAAGTAAATGTAAGCATAAGGCAGAAATTAATTGACATTTCCAGACCAGTCAAAAACTTAAAATAGCACACTTGGAAAGAAGTAAAAGTAACCACAATACAAGTGTTATGTTGAGAGTGAATGTGTAAGGCAGTGCGTTTCTGTGAGTGACAAACACATACTGTGTGAGAGTGACAGAGATGCACATTGCCCTGTTAAGTATGCTGAGCATGTTTAAACATGGGAGCAGCTGCCAGCAATCTCCTGCTATCTCACACTATCCTATCTCTCTGTGGAGAAGGGGTATGGTTTTGGAGGTAGGGGACACCCTGACATCAGCATCCCACTCCTGCCTCTCCCATGCTGTGCAACAAGCAAGAGGCTTCTGAGGCAGAGGGCAGAAGAAGCATTCAAGTGGGTGGAGGGGCAGCTGAGGTGCTGGCACTCAGTCTCCCATCTAAACCAGTCAGAATCACCTGTTATAGACTATAAGAGTCTGCTGGCTGGTGACCACTGACCTAGGGACTGCGTGTCATACAGAAATAGTGCTGAGGGGTGAGAAATCACAGTAGGAAGTCATCCTGGGGGAGGACTGTTAGCACAGCTCTCTCACTAGAGTGCATTAGAACGCCAATCTCCGGCTGTGTCTATGCTACAAAAATAACTTTGAAGTTGCTTACTTCGAAGTAGTGTGTCTACACACACCCTACTTTGAAGTTAAACTTCGAAGCAGGGCACTACTCCATTCCTGGGAATGGAGTAAAGACTTTGAAGTTGGGCTTCCTACTTCGAAGTAAGGGAAAATATGTGTAGAGACTCTGCTGGCTACTTCAAAGTAGTGCCAAACTTTGAAGTTAACTTTGAAGTTAGTTCCTAGTGTAGATGCGCCTTACAAGAGCCAGAGGTAGATAAATTCTCAACTCTTAAAGGCTTTTTATTTTACGTTTTGGTGTCCATCAGCTCAAAGTTCTTGGTATTTTTGCCTTGGGCAGTCCTTGGGAATTCAGTAGCATCCTGGAGACTGATTTTTATAGGTACTCATTCAGAGGTTTCTCTTCAGTGGTAGTATGATTCTGCTTGATGGCTACTGCAAAGAGAATTGGTTCAACCAAAACATAATTTTATCTTGCTCCTTGAGTCGCACCTTTTATTGTGCGTGCATGAAGAGGGGTCTATAATGTCCACCTTGCCTCTGTTACAACTTGTTTGGGTGATGGGGGAAGATTACTTTGTTCATTTCCTCTCCCATGCTACAGGGCAGCAGCAGTGGCTTGGGGGAAAAAGGGGAGTCCTTGTAATCCTCTGCCTCTTCCATTTTTGAGTAAACACAGTGAGATTTCAGAGTTCACAGCTTTCCCAGTACTCAGGCCAAAGACTGAGGAGCTGGAGCAAGTAACTCAAACCCATTAAATTCTCCTCCTTTTGTCCAGAACAATTAAGTTCTGATATTTTGTAAATTTAACTAGAAGAAATCTGGCCTCAGAGGCCTAGAAATAACAGCAGAATTTGTTTTATAGTGAGCTCCAGACACCAATCCAAAAACCTAATGCCTCAAAATAATTTGATTTTATTCTTGAATTTCTTGTAAAGACCCCAGCAGTTAGCTTCCTAGTACATTGTCTAAACTGTTTAAGAAAACAAAACATCACCTTCAATAGCGAGTCCGAGAGCCCAGGTCTAGGGTTGTGTAGAGGTTCCAGCTAAGCTAGGAACTCAAGGCCCGAATTTCCAGGGGAATGGCGGGGGGAAGAAATTTGTGGCAATGGAAGATTTAAAAAAAAAAAAAAAAAAAAAAGTCTGAAAATTGCAGGTACTGGGTGTACTTAATTTTTTTTTGCGGGGGGTGGGGGGGGCAGAAAGGGATACCATACCAGTGGTGGGCTGCACGTGGTCCCTTGGGGTTCTATGTGTGGCCTGTGGAACGTTGTGTTTACTGTTGCCCATGTGCAGTGTTGCCAGATACAGCTGGTTTCCGCCCATGCAGATTTTTCTCTACCAATATTACTAAAGTCACAGGCATGTAAAACAGTGACATGGGAAATGAGAGAAACGCAAAGTTGACTGTGAGAACGGTGTATTCTGTCTGCATTCAGTCAAAATGCTTCTACTGTTCAGGTGGCACAACCGGCAAATTCTACCTACACAGGTAAAATTTCCCTATCTGGGGAGCCTGTCTTGGTTACAACAGTCTTGTGGCCTAATGAAATCAAGGCAGGTCAATCATGTGGCCCACTCGCTAACCTAGGTTGCCCATCCCTGGTCCATACTGTTGCAGAAACTGTGCAGTTGTTTGTATTTTATGTTCAGAATGTTGCCAACGTTTTCTATTAACTCTCACCTACTTCCCATTTTAGATTAGAAAAACTGATTTTTAAAGCCTCTTTTATTCCTGTTGTCACAACTCAGTCTGATTGGACAGTGAAACTAGACTGGCTTATTGAGCTTATTAGCTCACCAGGTACGGAATTCACAGCAGTGCTGGGGAGAAGTATCTGTCCTCTCCGTTGACTTCTGTGAAAACTGATGCATCCCTTTGGAGCCAAGAAGTCCAGTTGTTAGAAAGAATGGACTTGCATTAAGGCATGCTCACCCTTTATAATTGTTCAATTTTTGTGGATTGAATATGGATAGATGCTGAAGGTGGAGGAGGGGCAGAGAAGGAAATTTTGTAATTCTAATTTTGATCCCTCAGTGAAAATGTGCTTGATTGGACAATTGACGAATACAGAGTATTCTCCGTTAAATATCTCCCTGGTATGTTTGTATCCTGCCTTGAAGATATTCTTCTGCATTGCAACTTCTGTAATCTGGATGTTGGGGAACATCTGTGGTTTGGACCCTGGCAAGGGGAGAAGCGCTGCTATTCCCACCCTCTCCCCACAGCAGGGGCAATGGCAGTGCAGTGACATACTCCTCCAGAGGCTTTGCCCCGGCAGCTCTCATAGAGGGGGTTGTGGTGCCTGGTAGTGACAGGGGCCATGAAGCCACATGTGCCCCCAAGAGTGGGGTGCCAGATAAGCACCCTAGTCCCATCCCCTCCTGATCCCAGACCAATCCCCCATCCCCTTCACGCACCGTCCCCTGACCCCGTACCCTCGCTGCCCTCTACCGTCTGGAACATTCCATCATCCGGTATGCTTTATTTCCCAGGTTTACCAGATTAAAGAGGCTCAGGTGTAGTAAAGCCACTCTCAACAGACTGTTTAAAAAGTCTTCCTGTTTTTTATATTTGTAGTTACAATTACTTGTAGTTATAATTACAATTAATTTAGGTTTCAATGACCTCTTTCTGCACTAGGATTTACCATAATCTCTGTGTGTGTGAAGTGAATATTAAAAAGTGTATGAAGATTTTTGACATTTGACATTTTAATCTTCAGACAGTTCTAAATACTAATCACACCCCTTTTAGAAACTTGGAAAATATTTTTCATGTAACCAGAGCTGGAAGCATATGATAGAAATGTTTTGGATCACAGAGGCTAGTTACATTCTGGATAATGGATTAGCAATAGAAACGTCTTTATATCTTAACCAACTTTTTAGTTCTATGCTGATTAGTTAGCAAGCGGTACCTTTCATAAACCTCAACATTTTTCATAACTGTGCACACTTGATTCCTTGTGGGGTTAATATATGCACAGAGTAATTATTAGGACTTGCCCTAGCAATTGCCAACTTTCTTCATAAGGCTACACTGAAATGTTAAGTAGTCTAAGTATTAGCGTGCGTAACAATTGGCTTTCAGTATCCTGTTTTCATCTTGACTGATTTGAAAATGAGCATCTTCTCAATTCAATTTCTGGAGAGCAGTGACAGCACCTGGTATAACAATACTTAGCTCTCTTGTGCCACTCTTGAGCCGTATTGTTCAGTGCTTTGAAGTAGGCAGTGTCATTTTTATTCCCTCTTTCACAGATTGGGAAACCAAGGGACAGATGGTCACTCAGCAGGCCAGTAGAAAAGTCAGGCACAGAAGTCACTATAAATGAGTATGTAGTGGTACCAGTTATATCCAGGAAACATATCCAGCATTTCCCTTCACTGTCACTAATCTGCTGTGTGTAGAAGCAGAGCTTTGAGAGGAATGTCACAGGCTCTTTATTTCAGAGGGTAGCTGTGTCAGTCCGTTTCAGAAAAAAACGAGGAGGCCTGTGGTACTTCTAAAAAGTAACACGTATTTGGGCCGGAGCCAGCGTTTTTGCCAACTTTTTTTGTGCGCCCATGTGCAGAATAAACGCTATGTGCACCAGTATGGAGATGATGGGTGATACCACCTCCATAGTGGTGGAAATAACAAAATTCATGTTGCATGTGGATGAGCTGTGACAGGCATGGGGCCAAGTGGTTTGGCGTTTGGGAGGGGGCACGGATGGGGGTCGGGCCAGGAGAGTGTCTGGGGCACAGGAGGGGACTTCAGGCTGAGGCCAAGGGGTTTGGAGTGTTGGGAGCAGGCTAAGGAGATGAGGTTGGGGTGGGAGCGCAGGATCTGGGTGGGAGGTAGGGAACAGAGAGAACTCAGGTTTGCGTGTGGAGTCTAGGAGGGAACTAGGGAGGTGCAGTGAGCTCAGGGCTGGGACCCTGGCTTGGGATGCAGGGTTTGGGGGAGAGTTCAAGACTCAGTGTGAAAGGGGGACTTAGGGCTGGGACTGGAGGATGGGGTGCAGAATGTTTAACTGGAGCAGTTCCCATTGGGGAGGGGTGTGTGTGTGTGGGGGTGGGAGAACAGGTAGCCCCTCACTTACCTGCAGGCACTGCTCCATGCAGCTCCACTTGGCTGTGATTCTCAGCCCAAGGCACCTGTGAGGGTGGAGCCTCGAGATGAGAACAGCACAGGGACAGAGCTTCCTGGTGATGTGGCTTCAGCAAAGTTGGGGAAGGAAGGAGCAGCGTGCAGAGCTGCCAGGAACTGTCGGGGCGCCAGGGAAATGGCACGCTTCTCTCGTCCCAGCCCGGAGCTGCCATGGCTAGGGAAGGTGTGTGCTTACCTTGTCCCAGCAGGGAGCTGCCACAGCTGACAGCTCCATGTGCAGTAGCCTGGAGCCACTGCACAGCTTAGAGGGAGCCTTGGCTGGAGCCCAGTGCCTCAGATGCATGAGGTGGAAACTTCAGTTTGGCAGGTGTATATACTTATGCAAGGGTGGGCGTGTGATGTTATTGTGGGGAGGACCAGTGTTACGTAGATCAATTCAGTCAGGGTGAATGTGGCTCATTACCAGCAGCTGATGAGAAGATGTGAATTATCAAAAGAGGGAAAATTACTCTCCCCTATTTTATTTTATCTTTTTGGCTGAAGTATGGTGACTTTCAGATGTGTTTTGAGCCCAAGGAGATGAAGCGCTGCTCTGCTGGTATTTGACTTGTTACCATTCTTGATGTCATATTTCTGTCTGCTCTTTTGTGTAGAGGTAGTCTGGTGTGGCCAGTGTGCATGGCAGAAGGGCATTGCTGTCACATGGCGTACATCAGATGAGTATATGTGCTGGTGAACGAGCCCTGATAATGTGGCTGATGGGGCTAGGTCCTGTGCTGGTGTCACTTGAGTGGATGTGCAGAGTTAGCTACAGGGTTTGTGGCAAGGATTTGTTCCTGGGCTGGTGTGTGTTGTGGGATGTGTAGATGCTGGTGAGCAAGGATAGGGGCTGTTTCTTGCTCTTCCTCTGCTTGCCCATCTCCGGGGAAAATGGATAACGCTATATTTGCCCTTCTTTTTCCATGTGTCGAAGGCGTTGCAGACCTCACAGTAGTCGGAGGCCTGCATATCTCCACTGCAGTGTTGTCACTGGCCTCCCTCATCAGGTCACAACTTACGCTAGGCCATCACCATGTTATATGCCTGCTGTTGACTTCTCACTACATTGTAATGACTTTCGAGCTGTCATAACCATGGTAACTAATGTAGCAGCACCTCCTAGCTTTTGCCCTTCTCTTCTGTCTTTGCTAGCAGCTTTACTCGCCCCAGAGCTGTGTCCTGTTTGCGTTTTATGGCTTGTGGATTACCTGGCAGTATCTTTTGCAGCTGTGTTGCTTTTCAGCTCCTTCAGAGAGTTGCCGCTCCCTTCGCTTGCTGATGGAAATGCATACCAAACAATTCTCACTCGGTCTTATTCCCACGTAGAAGTGACAAAACAGGACATTTAAAATTCAGTGGAAAGTGTAGGAGGCCAAAAATATTTTGTTAATGCATTTACAAATCTAAAATTTGTTTCCTTTTTATCTCCAGTGTTCTGTTTAATCAAAATCATGGCTAGAGAGGTAAAATCGCATTTAATCAGTTAACAGGTTAAACGCTATGTTTCACTGGTTAATCGATTTTAAACAGGTGGGTGGTGGTGGTTGGGGGTGCGGGGGAATCGGTTCCCCTGGTGCAGACCAGCCAGAGCAACCCCAGCCACCCCCTTCCCCCATCCATTGCAGATGGGAGCTACTGAGGCCTGGCTGGAGTGCCCTCACTCACAGCAGCCACCCAGGGTTGGAGCAATCTCCTGCCCATGGCAGATGGGAGGGGCTGCTTCAGCCCCTACTAGTTAGCCTCTTGCATTTAGGGTGAGGCTTACTGGTTAAACATTCATATCCGTAATCAGGGCCATGCCTTGGAGGGTGAGGGGCTGGGACTATTTTCTGCCCTGCATATCTGTGTCCCTGTCCCCTCCCACGCTCACCTCATTCCACCACACCCCTTTCTCTCAGTGGCCCCCCACACCCAAGCAATACCACTCAGGAAATGGATTACCAGGGAGCCTGGCACTGGTGAAGGGCCAGGGCCACCCTTGGGCGTGGCGGGTGTGTGCAAAATGGAATAGGCTGGGGTTTGATTTCTCCATTGCCCATGGGTCCTGCAGCTGCTGGTGAGTGCGAGGGCAGACCTGATCTATTCTGCCAGCACCAGTTGCTCCCTCACCTCGCACACTAATTCACCCGGCTGCCGTGGGCACTGTGGGGCCCCACCAAAGTATAGGGCCCTGAATGGCCCTGTAAAGGGGATGACTCTAATCAGTGTGATGGCTAAGGAGCTCAACTACGTGTCAGCTCATGAAGATATCTGTTTGACTTAAGACCTCTGACAGTCACTGTATGCTTGGAGGTCTAAATTCTGACTCCACCGTAAATGATCTGGATCTGTGTTTAATCCATTGAAATGAGTGGGCCATACTGTTAAAAACCTGAGAATATGCCTCTTACAACAAAGAGACTTTAACAGCAGATTACAAACAGAAATGTGAACTGCTATTTATGCTCAAATTCGATGCATTGAAACTTTGCCTTAATAGGTAGAGCAACTAGCTCCTGCGCTACAAAGACAAGCATCAGAGGGGTAGCTGAGTTAGTCTGTGTCTTCAAAAACTACAAGAAGTCCTGTGGCACCCTAAACAGATATTTTGGAGCATAAGCTTTTGTGGGCAAAGACCAGCTTCGTCATGTCTGACGAAGCAGGTCTTTGCCCACAAAAGCTTATGCTCCAAAATATCTGTTTAGGGTGCCACAGGACTTCTTGTTGTTTGTACCTACAAAGACCGTTTGCCCTAATTTTTTGATATTCATAATGGTCTCAGGCAAGACACCTGGTATTTCGCTCCCACCTTGGACCCTCCACTTTTCAGTGCTATGTATGAGTTGTCAGTTTTAACTTCAGTTTTTTGGCTCTCTGGCTACATCTGCAGTAGCACAAAACTTCGAAATGGCCATGTGAATAGCCATTTCGAAGTTTACTAATGAGGCGTTGAAATTCATCTTCAGTGCCTCATTAGCATGCTGCTGGCCGCGCTCTTCAAAATTGCTGCTTTTCGCTGCCGTACAGTTCATCCAGACGGGGACCCCACCAGCTTCAAAATCCCCTTATTCCTATCTCTTCCTTTCCCATGCTGGCGGCATGCTAATGAGTTTGGAAGTTTGAAGTGCTAGTGCCATTTTGAAGTTTTGTGCTAGTGTAGACATGGCCTCTGTGTTTGTAAAACCATCAGTGCTACGCATCGGATCACATCTCGTAGAACTGGAAGGGACCTTGGGAGGCCATCAAGTCCAGTCCCCTACCCTATTGGCAGGACCAAGCGCCATCCCTGACAGATTTAAAAAAAAAAAAATCTATTTGCCCCCAATCCCAAATGGCCTCCTCAAGGATTGAACTTACAACTCTGGGTTTAGCAGGCCAATGCTCAAACCACAGTTATTCCTCCCTCTTTATCTCTCTATTTATATCTATAGATTGTTGTATCTCCAGATCTGAGCAAGTGGGTCTGCCCCACAAAAGCTCATCAGCTAATAAATTTTGTTCGTCCTTTAAAGTGCTACTTGTGACAATAGGAGGTGCAATATTTTCAGATGAGTTTAAATTGATTGTCCCTTTCATTTCACATCGTGTTGTGTGCTTACAAGGACTAAACTTTATTGCGGTGTCTGACTTGATGTTTAAAATAGTTCAGCATGCTTTCTTCCTGGATGACGAATAATTCTTTGTCCCAGAAAGAAACAGTTCCTACAGGTAGGTAGCAATACTAAACAACTGCAGTGGAAAAGGTAAGTTAAAATTAGGTTAGGGTGTTCCCCGTAAACTGAGTGCTTGGGTAGCTTCCTAGGAGAAATTGAAATGCTGCCCAGCTGATTAGCAGAGATTCCACAGCTGGCAGCATGTTTCCACTGTCAGTTCACAGCTCCACATGCCTCAGTTCACATAACAAAATTTATTCCACGTATGGATATTAACATTTACAGGGAACACAGATCCAGAGTGCCTGGGTGAAAACCAATTGGGTAACAACCCTGCCTGAAATGCCACAAAATGCTTTAGGTGTTTGGGTCTTGCTTTACATTTTCTGTAACCCAGTGTTGTGACACTTTCTCTTTTAGGTCCTAGAATCATGAGTTAGTCTAAATTTTACTGGTGTATCAGGCAGTTGAGTGTAAACACTGGGTTTTGAGTAGTTTTTATTTTGGACTTGTATGTGAGTTAAGATGCACTAAACTTGGATGTTTAAAAGCCACAATTGACTCCATTACCTCTTCACATGGTGGTTTTAAAGCATAACTGCAGGGTTACACTTGCTGAGGTCCACTTGCAAGATTTTGGAGGTGTTCTAAGCTTATGAACACATTTCAGAGAGATGTTTTTTTATGTAATTGTGTCTCTGATGCAGCACAGATGCAATGTGGATGAGGTAGCATTGATTGGATCAATTTTGCCTTATGAAGGAGAGACAGAGCCCTTCGTCCGATCTGGGAAAGGCACTCATTCTGTCGCACATACAAGGCCATCCCTACTGATTTAAAAAAAAAAATGCAGCTGCAAAGAGCACCATGAAATTTGAGGCACCAGATTACCTCAAGTTTTATGGTACCTTTATGCTGTGTGTCGGTTCCAGTGGCCAGCCCCATCTCCTTCTCCAACAGGCTGTGCCCAGCCCCCACTTACCAGGCTGCTGTAGTAAACAGCACAAGAGCCAACCAGAGTACTCAGGAGGAGTGTGGGGCAGCTCGCACCGTGGTTGGAGAGAAGCCGCGGTTTCCCCCTCCAAATGCTGATTGTTTTCTGTCCGGCATTGTGGCCGCCCTTGTGTCTTCCTGGGTCCTCTGTCTTGCACTTCTGGTGTTTGCTGCCACCCAAACCTACTCCTGGGCCATGACTGCCCCGCCCCTCTCGTTGTTTGGTAGTGTGCTCTGTGCACCATGTGCTTGGAGATGGATGCTGTCGGTTTTCCAGCTGCTGTGCTTCACAGGCTCTAATCTCCACCGGTTGCCGGAAACGCACGCACGGCTTGAGTAGCTGAGGATTCCTTTAGCTAGAGCATTCAGAGAACTAAGAGGCAAATACCTTGGGCTTAGTATGTGTCTAGGGATGTCAGTATTGATCAAAACAGTTAACTGGTTAAATGATTAAAGTTACATACTTTAACCAATTAACTGTTAGCGTGGTGCTAGCCACCCTGGACAGGGGTCTCACCAGAGCTGTGGTTGTGCTGGATCTCTGGGGCAGGTATGGTGTGTGCTGTTCCAGGCTGGCAAGGCTGCAGCCAGGGTCCCGCCTGCTGCTGGGGCCACTCCAGTGAGGCTGGAGCTTGGGTCCTGCCTCTTCCCTGGGGCTGCTCCTGTGCAGCGGGGTCCCACTAGGGTTCTCCACCATGTCTGTGACTGGGGTCCAGCCTCTGTAGCAGGGCAGAGTTCCCACCTGCCTGGGTTTTGTCTCCCTTCAAGGGCCACTCTGGTTCAGCCTGGTTGTCACCTGCCCTCAGGGGCCGCTCTGGTGTGGCCACAACTGCTTCCATGGGGCTAGGGTAGAGGTCTCACTTCCCTGCTGGGGCTGTTTCAGAAGAACCGTGACTGGGTCCCATATGCCTGCTGGGGCCATTCAGGTGTGGCTGGGGCCCCCCCGTCTGACATGTTACCTTGCCTGCTGCCCTGATGTGGCTGGATGGCCTGGCGCTGCTGGCAGTCTGGCTAACTGGTTACCCAGTAAGTATTCCAGTAAGTCTAATGCTTACCAGGTTACCAGTTAACCTTAACGTTCCCTAATATATCAGTGCTGGAGTTTGAGCTATAATTTCCTGCAGGAGAGTGTGTGTTGTCTGTTACAGCTAGTGGACAAAAAATGGAGCTGTAGCTCTAGCAGCGTGAGGGATGGAACAGGTTAGCCACTTGAGTAGGTACCTAAGGCTTCAAGCAGGATTGTGCTTTTGAGGTAGCTAGCCTGTTCTTCTGCTTGCACTGCCGCAGCTACGTGTCAATTTATAGTGCACAAGCTCGGTCAGGCTTAGTTTGGGTCTGCCTGCCTGAGCTGAAAGTGACACTTCCAGCTTTGGTGTGGAGAGCGCCTCAGTTGCTTTAATGGTTACGTTGTGCTAACACAACAGCTCCTAACCCAGGGGTCAGCAGCCTGTCTAAGGTGAAATGCTGAAATTTGATCTTTGTAGTTCTATGTCAAATCCAAGTGCCACTGATGCTTTCTAAAATCACTAATAGTCCTATGTACAACAGCTTCATTAATAAAGATGCAGAGCTTTACCATTTAGGTGGTGGTTGGTAGCATTAGCTGGTCTTTTGTTAATCCATAGATGGGTTGGCTTTGGGCAAGCTCCCAGCTGCATGGGGAAGGAGAGGTGAGGCTGAGCTCCTGCCTTGCGTGCCAATGAAAATCTGCTCACCATGCTACTTTGGGCTCGTGTACCAGGGATTGCTGACCTCTGTTCAAACCCAGCTCAAGTCTTTCCCACCCCTTGAACTTCTTATTTCCTGCATCATCCCAGAGCTTGCACCCTGGCTTAGAGCCCTGACTCCTCGTGCATCCCAGCCCCTTTCTGCAGCCCAGTGAAAGTTAGAGGGTGGTGGAGATTGAGCTGGTGTGTGTAGTGGGCAGGGACTCACAGAAGGGGCAGAGCTATGGTGTTGAGTTCTGCACAGTTAGAAAATTGGCAAGCCTGCCAACTGGCCTTGTCATCTGACATTTAGTGTACAGCGCTGGACCTAATTGTGACTGAATAAATAGTACCTGGGACCATTTTTTGGTTCCCATAGAAGTCTATGATAAATACACAATTTACATAAGATGTCACATGGTCTACTGGCCACTTATTTGAAATGTTTCTTATAAATCCTCAGAAGATCTTGTTTCAGGAGACCTCTTAGAGGACAGAGGTTTCATCAAAAACCATTCAAATGCATCTGTGACAGGTTTCTCTGCATGAACCAGGTTAGGTAACTTCTTTCCCTGCATTCCTTTTGCTGACTTCGTAGACTGTAATCCTCATGATGTTTGACAAGGCAGTGGTAGATAGGTGGTGGCCATGGTTAATCTGAGATTCCTCTTAATGTAATCTGAATTGGAGCAATTCATGAAGTAATATTTTTATCTTCAGTGATGTGCTAGTTCTTTAATGGCGTGTGCCGGTGTTAGAGGTGACGTAGAACATAAAATAGGTTTTTGTATAGGGATGAGTCACAAGACCCGTTGAACCATGGAAATGTCTCATAAAAGGTGTGTGTGCTACCCTGGTAACCTCAATCATTCTTGTTTCAGGCTGTTCTTCCTATAACTTTCACAATGGATTAATTCACATTTGAACACACTGTAAATCCTTTGGCCAACTTATCAACCTAGCCATTCAGTTTTTGGCAGTAAATCATAATTTCTTGCCAATGCATTCACTGTAACCATCTGTAGATGGTCAAATACAGCTCTTCCAGTACTTGTTGCTGCAGCTTCCAAGAGATGATTGTTCACTTGTGCTATCTTATTCATCCTTCATAAACAGTAAAATCCTTCTTCTGTCTACAGAATGGAGAAAGAATAAACTTGTGTTCAGCCCTCTGTTTTTTTCAGAGACACTGTATACAGCTGTTGTAAAAGGAAATCCCTCCTAGGTTTCGGCATTGCATGTGTGATCGGCAAAGCCTCTGTTGGATCTGATCTGCCCTCCATGGTATGGTGAAGAACCCTCTTTCGAAACAAAGTATTTAAAAGCTGAATTTTATATTGATAGCCATTATACAATAAACTTACATAGCTGGCAGGTCTGGAACCGAGTGGTTGCCAGATATTCAAATATTCTGGTTAATAGAGAGGCATACCTAGCAATGCAGAATACTCAAGAAGAACAAGATTCGATATTAAGAAACAGACAAAAATGTATGCAGAGTACTTTATTTACCAACAATAGTATTGTACACTGTAAACTTATACTGTATTTGATGTCATTGTCGTTATCATCAACCACCATGGGCTCAGTGCCCGTTGGTGTCTGATGCCTCCCACGTTACTTCCTTCCATCTTCCTCTGTCCAGTGCAGAGTGGCTTAGTTTCGTGCGGAGCTAGTCTACAGAATCTACTGTATCATCTACCCATTCACTGTGGGGTCTGCCTCTCCTTTTTGAGATGTCCATTATGTTGGATACCAAGGTCTTGTCTTTTTGCTCATTGTTCATTCTGCAGATATACCCGAATAGCTGTAGCTCCCATTGTATAACCTTCTGCAGGAGGTTCTCTTTTTGGCTGTATCATTCTATGTAATTCCTTACTCCTGGTGACCTTCTGCATCTGTCTCATTCTCAGGATCTTTCTATAACAACTCCTCTGGAACATCAGTATCTTTCTCTTCAAATCTTTCATTATCGCCCATGTCTCGCAGCCATACAACATGCTGCTGAAGACACTTGTTGTCAAGATGCTCAGCTTTATTTCTAAGCTAATCACTTTTCTTTTCCAGATCTTATCGATCACCTTCAAACTTGCTCTTGTTTTCACTATTCTAGTTGCTATTTCCTTCTTAACAATCTAACTTTGTTGCTCCCTGGACATGTGAACTTCTCGTTTTTTGATCCCATCTACACTGATCTTTCTTTCTATTTCCCTATCTCCAAATACCACTGTCTTTTATCAGTGTTCATAATTGGTCCGTACTGCTTCCCTTCCTCATTTAGCACCTACACTGTTCTCCCTAGCTTCTCTTCATCTTCCTCGACGATAACTATATAATCTGTGAACCTCAAGCTGTTAATTCTTATCCTGTGCACTGATATCCCTTCTACCTCTTCCTTGATCTTGTTCATCGCTCTGTCTAGGTGCATGATGAAGATTCTAGGTGATATTGGATCTCCTTGTCTTGTGTTCTACTTGTTCTAAATCAACTTCCCAACACTCCCCACGTTCTCACCGCAGCCTCCGCATTATTATCCTTCAACAACCATATCAGTCTGCTGTCCACTCTGTACAACTCCAGCACTACCCAAGTCACTTTCTGATCTATACTGTCAAATGTTTTCTGAAAATCGATGAAGCAATTGTAGATGCTCTGTCATTGAGCTTTCTCTGCTATCAATATTAGTACCAATATCTGCTGTATGGTGCCTTCTGTCTTTCCTGAATATCACTTGCTCATCTGCTAGATGTTTTTCTATCTGCGATCTCAGTATCATCATGAGCACCTTGTCTAGATGACTTGCTGGGGCAATTGTTCTGTAGTTCTTTTGTGTGTATTGTCACTAACATGGACCTTTGTCCATTCCTTACGTGCCTTCCCCCCTTTCCATGATATATTACAGAGTCAGTATATTTCCTGAATCATGCTTTCTCCATCGTATTTAATCATCTCTCCCGTGATCTTATTTCCAGAGCTCTTGTTGTTCTTTAGTTGTTTCACTGCTCTTTCTACTTCCTCCTTCAAAATATCGGTCTCACTCTCAATGCTTGGCAGTGATATCTTTCAGTTTTGATCAGTCTCTCCGAGACACTCTCTGGTCCAACTGTGCTTTGTACAGATTGGTACAATATCTCATCCATCGCTGCACAACCTTTTTGTTCATGAGCACCTCTTCGTTCTCATCTTTGACCGCTGTCTGCTTCGACTGCCACTTCCTATTAATATTACTGATCATATATTGTACACCTCCCTGGTCTTACATTTGCTGTAATATTTCTCTATATCATCACACTGTTCCTCTAACCATTTCACCATATACATTCAGGCCGCTTTCCTGACCTCGTTGCATTTCACTCTGTATTGCTGTTCCACCCTCTCGAAAACATCTCTTCTGGTCTTCAGTGCTCTCTTGTCTGGACCAACTTCAGCATCTCCTGTGTAATCCGCTTCTTACTGATCTTCTCTTCCTCCAGAATAGTCTGCTCCATTGCCTCCTTTATCACCATGGCTATCCCTTTGACTCTCCTATCTAGATCTTGCTCTGTGCCCGTATTCCTGATCTTCTCTTCGAGTGCTGCTCTGTGCACATTCTCTATTTCTCCCTCACCTAGTGTTGCCACATCTTTTTCATTTCTTGAACTGTCTTACACTTTCTTGTTTCATCTTGATGTTCACAATCACTAGACTGTGGTCCAAGTCCCATATCCACTCTTTAGAATGTTTGGCACTGATGTTACCTATCTTCTTCTTATCAAAATCATATCTATCATGTTCTTGGGCTTCCTGTCATTCGATAGCCTTGTCTGCTTCCTTCAGTCCTTTTGTTGGAATCTCATGTTGCAGATCGCCATCTCGTGCTCTATAGCAAACTCTAGTAGTTTCTTGCCTTGTTCATTTCTTTCTCCATATCCAAATCTTCTCATGACTCTCTCCCAACCTTCGTTATTTGTTCTGACCTTCGCATCCCAATCTCCTCCAATGATCAACACATCTCTTTGGTATCTCCTCCAGTGTCTTTGTCAAGTCTTTGCTGTATTTACTGTAGTCATTTGTATTTACTTTCTCTATACAGTACTTATGGAAAATGTAACTAAAATATGCCAGATAGGGAAGCTTTTACTGTAGAACAAAGTCTGATATTGAACCTGAGCAGCAACCTTTATGAGAATACCTTATATGGATTAAAGATCAGATGACTGGGGGTCTGCTTTTAAAGTAAAAGTTAACTATGAATATTGGTAAACGTTTCCAGTCTGTAAGCCAGTTGGGGTGTTTGTTTGTGTTTGTTTTTTTTTGGCTGGTGTTAATGAACAAGACGTGACTGGTCTCTTCTAAATACTTGGGCCACCACAGCTCATGTGCTATGGGTTAATGCATCACAAACTAATCTCCTACATCCAGCAGCATGTGTTTCTTTGGCAGTGCACATCCATGTGTGCCTTGATGCACATTAAAAAATTCATTCCACACATGCACAGTAAACGTAATAAAACTTCTGAGTACATTAAATGCTTCCGTAAAAGATTTCATCCACAGCCACTTTTTCCATTTGCACAGTGCTGATTTTAAAGGTACTGGATGGGTTAAAAGCTTGGCCAAAAAACCACCATAGTAACTGTGTACATCCTGAAATGAAAAACATCTGTGTGAAGTTTTAGAATTCAAGGATTTCTTTGTAACCACTGCTTTATCCTCACGTGTGTTTAGGCCCTTTTGTCTCTTATCACATGGTCATAGTACTTAATTTTAACCTGAAACAATTTGGTCTTTTTTGATTTCGGCCCATAGTGTTTCAGTATCAGTAGCGCTCATCAAAGGTAGATTGTGTTCTGCATGAGCTTTCCCCTGGTATGAAAGTAGCACTGCCTTGGAAGGAATCCCTGGAACTCTTACTCCTTGTGTCTCTGCCATGTTAATAGATTCATAGGGTCAGTCCTGATCATCAGCCAATAGAATAGTAGCTAATGTTACACCAAAGAGCAGCCTATTAAACAGATGAAATAGTCTGCTTGGGTATCACTGTGAACAGTGTCTGAGATGTAGGGCTCCTCTCCATTTGTAAATAAACATGCGGTTTGTCCAAATTTCTCTCCTGCCTATTGCTAACATAGGAATATTTCAGGATTAATTCAATTTGAAAACGCCACAAATCCTTACACTTGGATTTGTCTTAAAGTACCCAGTTGGCCTTTCTGTGTTTGTCCAAAGATCATAGAGTGCACACAAATGAATCTAAATAACCTTTTGTGATCCCATCAGAAGAGAATTCATGCTGCAGACCCAGATCTTCACTGCATACTCCAGCAAGAAAGTTTTCCAGTGCGGGCAGGCTTCAACACATCTTGAGTTTGGATTCAGAAAAATCTTTGAGTAGAATTCCGCAGATGGCTGCCTCCTGTTGTCTTGCTTTGTCAGGGAAGTGTTAATGCTGATGAATTATCCAAGAAACCCGTCTTTGCAGGTCTGTAAAATGTCTCACCTCTTAACAAAGTCTTGTGTTCAATTACCTGCTGTGCAGTTGTGTGTGCAGCTTAAACATGCAGTTGCACACGTTTTTAAAAAAAATAACCTAAAAGATTTAGATTTGATCTACCTCATAGCAGGTTGATCTGTTTAGCAGGTGACCATTACACAATTTAAAAATGGGACCCAGTAGAGGATTCAGGTTGCAACTTCCACACACACACACACACAAAAAATTTAGGCTCCTAATTTCATAGTTGGCAATTATATAAACTTGGTCTGATTTCACACCCCCCACCCCCCCAAAAAAAGGTGCTGGGCACTTGCTGCCCGTAATGATTACAGTAGGATTTATGGTGCTCAGCCCTTTGATCTGCCTGAATGTATATAGAGAAGGTTCTCGAGATTCGTGAATACAATTATTTGCAAGTGGCCTCACTTCCCCAGGGCTCCTGGCCCTGGAGCCCTGGTGGCTGCCTCAATTTCCCCGAGGCTCTGGGGATGGGAGCTCCAGTGGCTCAGCGTCTTCTCCGGGACCAGGAGCTCCAGCAGCTGCTGTGGCTTCTCCAGAGCCAGGGGTGCTGGTGGCTGCCACTTCCTGGGGCTCCGAGGCCGCCCCTGCACCACCCCACATTTGCTAAAATCGGCATTCGCGAGGGATCTGAATGCAGAACCTTCACAAGTATTGAGAACCTACTGTAGTTATAAGCCTAACTTTTGGGCGCCCAGTCCTGAAAGCTTCTGAGTTTCATTCTAGCAGTTTGATAGCTTGTTAAGATTGTATTCTAGCAATTACATACTCATGTGCTATCTAGCAATAAGAGGGATATATAGTGCATTAGTCTTTTTCTATTGTCTGTGCCAACATTGAAGCAATAGAGTGTAAGTGAGAAATGTTAGACAGTGTAACCTTTATGCCTAAATTTACCGGTCAGAATCCTAGAATTCTACCACCAGCAAAACTTTCAGGTGGTAGATACAGAAACTGAACTGTGCTCCAGTGTGTTAAAGGCTAAAAATGTGGAATTTGTAAATGAAAAAGTTTAGTGCCGGCTAGTATCTGTTCTCTCTCTGGTACAGCCACTAGTATATTATGAACAGTTAACAGTTTTATCTGGAGCACCACTGGTGATACCATGCAGCACAGTAAAATAAGAGTTTGCCAACTTTCAGATTCCAGAAAACTGAACACCTCTTCCCTGAGACCTTACCCCTCCCGAGGCCTCTCATGTGCTCACTCCATTTCCGCTCCCCCACCATCTGCACACATGCTGGTTTTCCCTCCAAGTCCCAAACAGGCATGCTTGTTTTTTGGACAGATGTATTATCCTAAGTTCAGATTTTGTTTGTTACAGGACACCAAAGCTGGCTGCAAAATAGTCAAAAAATATAATTAAAAAATGAAATTTCAAAAAGGTTTTAATGATTTTCCCTCCCCTCTTCCCGTGTTTTGGGATCAGCTTAGTGTTTTTGTGAACTAGCATCATTTAATTTTTTGAGTTGCTTTAATACCACACATTATCCCAGCTGCGATGGATTCATTAAAGGCCCAGTTCAGAAACCCAAATACAAACCCATAAAACAAAACCACAGAAAGGTACCTGTCCAGATAGCTATATATAAAAACGTCCTAGAAACTGACTCCAGCACCTACATGCAACTACATGAGTATTCATGTGCACACAGCTTTCATGCTCTAACTTCTACTTCTACGTTATTTATTATTACACTTGTTTAGTGCTTTGAGACCCCAGCTACGATCAGGGCTCTGTGGTGGTAGGTTCTGGCACATGCTTAGTGTCTGCAACAAAGAGTTTATAATATAGTTAGACAACAATATTGAGAAATGTGGGATACATTTGCTTTTCTGCAAGTACCAGTCAACAACATTTTTTTTCAGAAGTTACACATTGCTTGTAGAGTTCTTTTGTTTCTAAACTCTCGTTATGAAATGAACACGCACACATTTTATGTGATCAGTTTGTGCACAAGCCAGCAAAAGGAGTAAAAATCAGTTAGGCTACAAGTTTCATACACTCATGTGCGTGGCAATACGTGTGCCTCACTAAAAAAGGGGAGACACTGACACACACTGCCTACTTGCCTGCCTGCACACATCTGACTACAGAGATGCTTTTTCATACACTTTCCCAGGGTCTGCTGAAAGGCACATCTATCCTTACAAGAAGATTAATGTTCCAGTGATTTAATGCTTTAGGGTTTGCTTTAGCGTGTCTAGTAAGGACACACTAAATCATGGTTTCCCAAACTGGGAGGCATGAAGAAATTCCTGGCCAGTGCGGGGGGGTGGTGGTGAAGTGACCCAGCGCTCCCCCCGCATCATTCCCCCCACCCAAAGAAAAAGCTGTCCTTTTGCTTCTGGGTCTCAGCGCCTGCCACTTTATGTGGGCAAACCCAGCGCAGCCACTACAAAAAGCAGGCTGCCGGTGAACACCCACATAGAGCTAGCTGCCTCTTGCAAAGGGGAATGAGTGTAGGTTGGGGAGGGAAGGGAGAGGAGGAGAATGATGGGGTTGGATGGGGGCTGGGAGTGCCTGGCTTACAGGAGGGCGATGGAGTGAGTGGGGGACTGGGGGTGCCTGGCTTCGGGGGAGGGGAGGAGCTTGGGCAGTGGGGCTTGTGGGGCTTGGGCAGCTGGCCCCTGTATTGCAGAGCTTGGGCAGGCGGCTCCGGCAGCACAGGGCTCGGGTAGGCGGGTAACTGGTGCAGGCACCTCTGGCAGCTGGCACAGGGCTCAGACATCTGGCCAGCTGGGGTTGCACCAGGCACCCCCCAAGGGGCCATGCAAAACTATTTGTATTTTTAATTTCAAACAACGTTTTTTATATCAAGTTTTTGTGTTTATTTTGAATTACAAATGGAGTACTTTTTTAAAGGGGGCTGGATGATGGTAAAGAAGAGGTGGGGGGGGGCGAGAGGGTTTCTCAAAAATCAGAAGGGCGGGGCGTGGTGCTGAAAAGTTGGGGAACCGCTGCATTAAATCGAAGATTGAAGGTGTTCCTGTCAGTGCCCGTATTCCTTGCAGTTGTGAGGATTAGGGGAAGTTAACGGAATCATTTCTCCTTTTGACCACCTGCTCTGGGGATGGCCCCAAAGTTTTTGAATCAAGGTGTCGACTATAGTTACACAGTTAATATAGCTGGAGTTGTATATCTTAATTCAAACTTACCCCTAGCTTGGATCTGGCCTAGATCACCCACCTGGGTGGAGGATAGGCTGGAGGGGAAAAAATTGGGCAGGGAGAAACGGGGAGAGGATGGGGAGTGAAAGAGGTCAAGGTTGAAAGCAGGATGGGAGTGAGGTGAAGGAGAGAGAGGGGTGAGGGGGGCAGGGCACGTGGGATGAATAGGAATGCAGGGGAAGGCAGGAGGCTGCAGGTGCATGAGGATGTGCGGGACAGGTGTGTGGGGACGTAATGGGAGCACAACAGTGTATGGAGGGAAATGGGGTTACAAGGACATGCACAGGGGGTGAGGGACATAAGGATGGTGGTTCTGGGAGACAGAGACCATGGGTGGGATAACTGTTGGGGTGTGAGGTTGGGATGGATAGGTAGGAGGCCGGGACAGGAGGGGCTGGATGAGGGATGCAGTTAAGGGGTCTGGGGGCAGGGGTGGGATGAAGAGGGATGCAGTGAAAGGGAAACAAGGGGATGGGGATGAACTTCATGGCAAAGTGGGTTCTTTCTTTTAAAAACCTATAGACGATTCTGATTTAAACTTTTAATAAATCCAGTTGTTACCAAAACCATTGTTTTATCGCACTTAGATCTTGGGTCTCTAATGTTTAAAGATATATTTTTCTTTTTCTTTTAATATTCACAACTGTGCATAAATCCAGGTGCAAGCAGTTGGACTCTGCTTCTGGCAGCACTGGGGCCTGGGTCTGAAGAACTTTTGGGGAATGTGAAGTATCTTCTCAGTTGCCGTCCTGAAAGTCTTAAGGCTGGATTTGGTAGCACGTACATTGTGGAACTACTGAATCAACAGCTGCAGTGCTGCTTGAATCTTAATGCACCAGGTTTCTGTCAATACTTGCTGATTATTCAAACTACTGTGATTTTAAAATGATACGTAACACAGTTATATTTCCCACATACAACTTTGTTAATGTGCTTATTTCTCATATGTGGTTAGACTACTTCCTTTTCATTCATTCTTATACAATATGACATGAGGGTAGCACCTTAGTATCTTCTGATACTGCTCTCTTAACAGCCTGATCCAACGGAGCTTATTCCGGCAGAAATCCTGTTGTAGTTACAAGTGTGTCAAAGGGAAGAAAGAAACATGACCGCAGATAGCGGTGTGTGTTCTGCCAGAGTGAAAAGCATGGTAGCGGGGGAGAATACGACTTGCTAATTTAGGGTGGGCCTGCATATTCATATAATGCACAGAAACATTTTTACCTACGCTTTGCATTGACGCTAAATCCACACCTTGGCGCTTGTGCCATTTAATTGTTTGACATACAGTTTCTTGATTACTTGGCTAAAAGTGAAAAAATACTATGAATACGGCTGTTTTTGCTACGTCTAATGCAGCCAAGACAGTGAGTTACTTGCTGTCTCAGGATAATATTGTTCTTGTGAGATCACATCCTATTTTCAGCTGCATGTGACTAACAGCTTTTCATATTTGTATAATCTGAGAGGATGCTGGTTCTATGAGCTGAGCTTTATTCCTTAAAGGAAAAAAGTTGAATTAAGTTTCTGAGCCAGTAACCAGATGCCACGTATTGCCTCAATAGTAATGGCTGCTTGGCTTCTACTCATTTGACATCCACGTGTACTATGGTCTTTTCATCTTATAAGCAGAGCTTTGTGCCCTTGGTTTTATATTTAAGACAAAAAGTTAGACAAGGCAGAGTGAAAAATAGGACCCTTCTCAACAGCTGAATGAGGTTGAGGAATAGTTATAGAACTGGTACAATCTGACAAGTCAGTGACCCCACCAAGCTGTATTTAAAACATAAAACTGAGCCTATGTAAATGGAGGATGTGCTGAACCTTCCAGGAAAATAAGCATCGGTAGATCCTGATCTACTAAAATCAGATGCCCAGGATTGGAGAAGAAACCATCAGTAAGAAAAGTTTAAAAATTCTGGTGACAAGTAAGACTTCAGTTGATACAATTTACAGTATAAAGCACATGGTGAGTGCTGTTTACACCTGTAGATTACAAGATATCCAGTATTTATGAGGAAAACAAAACCTATTGAAATCTAATCATCCCCTTTCACTCTTCTGTCTGGGCATAATGACTGTTGGAGGATGTTATGAGAATGAGTGTCAGTGTCAGAACAGTATTGAGAAATTACCAAAGCAGGATGGCGTGAAGGCTCAAAAATGAGCAAAGCATCTGTCCTTATTAAATGTGTTAGTATTAAACATGGAAATGCCTTCTGTGTATTCTTGTTAAATTCCTTCTACCTGATTCAAGCTTCATCTTCAGTGCAGTGCCACATGGTTGACGGGAGAACCTTTTGTCTCTTCCGGGGGAAGAAAGGAACTGTTCCTGTCTAGTGTATCCTTTATGAGAAAGTGCACAGGTTCAGTTAATGATGAATGCTGTAGCTTCAATGCCCCAAAGGTGAGAGCAGGTAACTTGGAATTCACAACCGGGAGGTCAAACATCCATTCACAAATTAAATATTGGCTTGACCTGCCATGCTTTCTAAGGGGTATGCTAGGCGTCTTGTAAAATGGCAGCATAGCAAGATAAGTAGTCTCAGCAGGGTAACTGTGTTAGCCTGTAGCTTCATAAAACAAAGCAAGCAGCCCTTTAAGGTGTTACAGAACTGCTTGCTTCATTTTGCGAAACAGCAGCAAGAGTTTCTCTGCTAAACTGAAAGAGGAGGCTGGTGGAGGAAGAATTCTCCATCTTGTATTGGGTTCACTGATTCTTTACCACCACCACCTTCTGTATCATTTGATCGGAGCTCAACAATGTGGGAATGGAAACAACTTACTTTCCATTCATGAAGTTTTCAAGGGGTTAAATAAAACCAAAATCATCTCTCCAAATTATAATCTGGAAAGCAACTTCAAGGTATTGTCCTGCATCTGCTCATGAAGTTTTGGTTTCCACAGATTGCAGTAGCACACTAAGCCATGCTGCTTCACCCCAAGCATAAAATTCTCTGCCACGGCTGTACTTTAGTTTTGTCTAATTTGATCGAAGTACAGCGTGCCCTCTGACAAGCAGAGAGAAAAGTAGTTTTGCTATTGCTGTGAACAAGCAGGCAATTGCGTGCACATGTTTCTCTTCAGAGTGAGTTTTGATCAGAAGGAGAGGGTGCTCACTTTTGTAACTCAGCTTCTGGGCTTGCTGGTAGCACTCTTAGGCAAAGGCGGTAATATGCACAGAATATACTCTCTTCCGAGGCTGCTGCATCCTACTCAGTAATAACACTATGCATATTCGTGCATAGGGCCACCATATGCATGAAAGAGAGTGGGAATCCTCTGTACAGGCCTAAACCTGCCACACCCTACTGATTTCTGTATTTGGTACAACCTATTGCATAGACTTAGAAGACAAAGCCAGAGCAGCAGAGTTGGCCTTTGGCTTTAAGGACGTGGATTTCAAACTTTTTAGGCTACATATCCCTGGCTAAATTATGTGGTCCACTGTGTGCCCCTATATGAGATTGGGTCATAGTATAACTATGAAAAAAGTGAGTGGTGGGTGGGGAAAGGGGCCTGTAAGGGATAACACAATATTTTTGTGTGACATTGTAGGATTTTTTTTCTCATAGCCCCGATGAGCTTTTGTACCTGTTTCAAAAACGATGCTTCAAAGTGCTGAAAAATCTCCACAAGGCTGTCCACAGCAAATGCTCATAACATTGTAACCTTTTGTTAGACGGGTTCGAAGGCTTCTGGTCTCTACCCTTTGCAGCACTTCCAAGAGTCACGAACGACTGCTCTGTAACTTTGAAGGAAGGTGTTCTGCATTTATTTTTAAAGTTCCAGTTTCCCTATTTAAAAATTCTCATAAGGAAAAATTTCAGTAATTTTTTTCCTGGCATCCAGATACATCTGATTTTGATTATCATGCTGAGCTGCACACTTTTTGTGTTCATTATTTGCAAAAACAGCTTGAGTCTCCCATTTTAAAATTACAAAGAGATGTACAAAAGGCTGTCCTTATAAGGCCAGCTGTTTTCTCAAAACAGCTCAAAGGATCCCCAGTCATACTGAGGACAACTTCACCACTTCTTCACTAAATGATCTTTCCTGTTAAGTACCCAGTTTTTGTTGATCCATTAGTGCCGCATGGCAGGATCTTCTATGTTAACTTTCCATGTTGTGGGGCCTACCTTTCCTAGCTTTAGAACTTGTCCCATCCTGTCACCGCTACATGTGCAAATGCTCCCATGTCCTTGATAACACCTTATTGAATGCGTGGTAGCATGCTGCTGCAACGGTTTGCAACATGTGTACAATAATCACTGTGGTGCTGCTACAGCTGCTTGCTTCCCTCTCTGAACTGTTATTTTAACTTGATATCCTACATTAAGAAATCTCTGTTGTGCCCTGAAGTACAGATGCTAGTTTGAAACTACTCCCGATTCTACCCTGCTCTACAAGCCACTATGATGTGTTCTTCAGTTACTGGGCTTTCTAAACGGATCAAATGTATAGTCCTGTATTCTCTCTGGTTTTCCTGTTGATTATGTTGGTGTCACTTAAAATTCTCTTCTCTGGAAATGAGGCAAGATTTTTCCCTTGGGTGAAAACCTTCCTACCTCTTAGCCCTGGTCTGTTCTCATGTCAGTAGTGTTGCCAGACATCTGGGTTTTGACTGGAATGCCCAGTCAAAAAGAGAGGCTGGTGGCTCTGGTCTGTGTGGTTGATTAGACACAAAGTCCGGTCAGCAGTGAAGTGGAGCTAAGGTGGGCACCCTTTGTCTGTCCGTGCAGCTCAAAGGAATGGCTGGTGGTGCTTTTCAGCTTCTAGGCAGAGCAGCATACACTGCCTCTGAACTAAGTCCTGGTTCTCCACCTCCCATTGGCTGCGAATTTTGAACATTGGGAGAAGTGCCTGTGGATGGGGACAGGGCGCAGCGCCACCTGGCCATGCCTTCACCTAGGAGCCAGAGGGAAATGCTGCCTGCTTCTGGGATCTGACTGGGGTAAGTGCCACCCAGAACCTGCACTCCTCTCCTCTGCCCCAACCCCCTGTATCAGCACTGAGAGCTCCCTGCCTGCACCCAGACTCCCTCCAGAGCCCACACCCCGGAGCCCTCGCCTGCACGCCAAACCATCAGCTCAACTCCAGAGCCCACACTCCCAGCCAGAGCCCTAATCCCTCCTACACCTCAACCCTCCATACAGCATGGTGAAATTGGGCAGTGGGGGGGTAGGGTCTTGGAAAGGGATGGGTAGTGTGTGGGGCACAGGTGTTTGGTTTTCTGCATAGGGAAAGTTGTCCATTGTACATTTCAACAGCAGAGCGTTCAGGTGTTCTGCTCTTCAGCCTGTAAAAGCCTCTTTCCCATATTTCACTGAGTCAGTGAAAAGTCAGAGGGAAATGCACTCTCAACAAAAACACACAACTGATTTTTTTCATTCCCACTTCCCTTATTTTACATGGGGTGGGTGATTTCTTGATGTCAAAAATATAACTTTGAAAGTGGCTATGTTGAGAGGAGGAGCAAGAGAGGTTGCGGTTGATTCTGGGATACATTTTAGGACTGACAAATCTCTAAATGTTTGATTTCCCTGACGTTTTGCACAGCTCTAGTCTTAATGTGCTATTCCTGTAGGAGAGTTATTGACTGTAGTCCCTTGGGAATACTGTTTGAGAAAGGTAAGAAATGTCATTTTAGCAGAGATTCTACATAAATGGTAGGGGAACAAAACCTTTCAATCCATTTTTCTGAATGCTTCCAGTTTCCATTTCAAGAGTGTTAAATGAAAAACAACCTTAAATGGGGTATTCTAAAAGGAAAGCCCCCATCTGGTTACCCCAAATGCACATTGGAATGAAATTTTAAGTTACAGAGCGCCCAGATATTTGCAGGAGTGTCTTTGCACAAGGGACTCCCCATCTTTTTCTTCAGTTGGTAAAACTTGATGTTTGAGCCGAACAAATAATTTAATCAAATGAAAAGTTGGCAGTAAACATAAGGCTCAGAAGATGTTTACTTCACCCTTTCTCTCTTTTAAAAGTAGCAAACTTGAGTACTTGTGAAAAGTGACAGGTCATGTATTTCTTGGGCTGCAAATCTATGTAGCCACTAAAATGTCATTTTCTCCATCTTGTTCCAATGGGATTTGGTTTTTGTGGATGAGAAGGTATAGACTCCATGCTCGTTACTTAGTTTTCACATCTCTGAAGTTTTTTACACATTACTGTAAAGTGAGAAGCTATATGTGTGTAGAGATGTATTAATGATTTTAATCACAATTACATTAGACATATTCTGTAAAACTAAATGACTCTACATAAGTAGAAACAGGCATCTTTTTTTCTAAAGTGGAGTGTGTAAATGTGTAACTTCATCTTTCTCAGATTGCAGCAACAATCGGTTTTATTTCTCAAACAGTTCAGAATGGTTTTAAATTTTTGAACACTAAGTTGTTTGCAAGTAGTCAGTATTGAATTATTGGTTGTTTTGACTGGCTACACGGGTCAAGTGGTATTGGGGTAGTGTTACTCTTTAGAATCGGGCTTGTGGTGTGCAGATAATTGCATTTATAAATACAGAAGTTTCGCTTTGTGTGGGGTGTGTATTTTTTTTTAAACTTTACTTGAATGTTGATTCCACAGATATTCATGTCAATGAATATACTGACCAGAATGCCCTCATTTTCAACCTGCGCTTTAAATCTGTATGAATTTTGGAGTAAAATAACTTAATACGGTTTGAAAATGTCATTCCGTTGATCTCTGGTCTGTGCTAGCTTACTTTTTTTGGTATTTCATTGGTATCATTTTGACATCTTAGGGCTGTTTCCTTTGGTACTCTTCTTGTGTGGTGTGGGTGTTTTTTGTTTGTTTAAGTTTGAATGTTTTTGTCTTACTTTGCTTGGGGCTTGCTGCTGCCCTATCTGCTAGAAATCTAGGATTGTCTGGAATATGGAAAATCAAGATCTTTCTTCAAAGATAGAAAAATAGCTCCAATGCACGTTTATGGTCTCTGGCAGTAGCTTAACCACTTAACTAAAAGGAATACATTTATAAGTAGTTGGAGCTAACAGTGCTCATGGGGATTAGTTGCTCTTCCCCTGCCCCCCTTATTCAGTAATTTGGGGGAATACAGAGAGCCAGTGAGTTGTAAAATTCTTTTTGAGGAGGAGATTTGAGGGAGGGAGGGGGTGAAGGCCTGGCACATAAGAGGCAGTGTGGGGCCTGGGCTGTAGGAAGGAGTTTGTGTGTGGGAGGGGGCTCTGGGCAGGGGGTTGGGTCACAGGAGGGGTTTCAAGGTGCCAGATTCCAGGGGACACTCTCTCTCATCACAAGCCACTCCCTGCAAGCCGTGACCTGTCTCTGCTCTTGCTAGAGGGAGGTGTAGCTCCCTGCTACATTCCAAGTGTTGGCTTTGCAGGTAGTGTAGCTACTGGCACAGGGCTTGATTTAACAAAGAATTAATTGTTGGCAATACAGGTTGAACCGTCTTCATCTGGCTTCCTCGGGTCCTGACTGGTGCTGGACAAGAGAATTTGCTGGACCACGGGAGGTCAATATTGTCTAGCCCATTACCAACACTTTCACTGCTTACTGGACCCTTAGGAGACATTTAGGGGTAAATTAGAACTAAATAACAAGTACCAGAGGGGTAGTTGTGTTACTTTGTATCAGCAAAAACAACAGGAAGTCCTGTGGCACATTATAGACTAACATACATTGGAGCATAAGCTTTCGTGGGCCAAAGACCCACTTCATCAGAGGTTTTGAGGTATTCTGTTAGATTTCTTTATGGTATTTCACTGGGTACCACGTAATCTTTGGACTGATACTAGAAAGATGCAAAATTAACACGGCACACACAAAATGAATTAAAAGATGGCTACCTGGCAAGTCTCAAAATGTTGCAGTGAATCAGGAATCATCACTAAGCAGGGCTCTTTCTTCTGGGACCTCATAGGAATCTGTTCTTGTCTTTATGCTATTTAACATTTTTATGAATGCCCTGGAAAAAAACATAGTAATCCTGGGTAGTTGCAAGCGATTTAAATTAGAAGAGTGATGGAGATTGTTCTGAATCACTCTCTTGGCAAACTCGGTATACCAAGATGGGCTAAATAGGCATTTTAATGTAACTAAGTGTATAAATCCGGGTACAAACAATTTAAGCCATACCTCTAGAATGAGGAATGCTATGTTGGGAAACAGCAAGTCTGAAAAAAATTTTGGGATCATAGTGGCTGATCAGCTGCCATGAGCTCCCAGTGCAACGTGTGGCCAAAAGGGCTAATGCGCTCCTTGGATGAAGGAACAGAGAAATCTTGCCTGCAGGTAGAGCAGTTATTGTACCTATGTTTTTGGCAATGGTGCAACCCTGGCTGAAACCCTGTATCCAATTCTGGTGTCCCTGGTGGAAGGAAGATGTTGATAAACCAGAGAGCGTTCGGAAAAGAGCCTTGGGGATAATCAAAGGGTTAAAAAGCATGTCTGAAGGTGATAGACTTGAGGAGCTCAATTATTTTAGTGTCACAGAGTTGAGGGGTGACTGGATTAGTCTATACATGTACCTAAAGTAACAAATATTTGATAGTGGGCTCTTCAGTTTAGCAGAGACTTGGAATAACATGATCTCGTGGCTGGAATTTGAATATAGACAAATTAAAATTGGAAATAGGACATACATTTGTAAATAGGGTTAACAAACCATTAGAACAATTTAAAGGATGGTGGTGGATTCTTCATCACTGGTGACCTTTTTTAGATCAAAATTGGCTGTTTTTCTAAAAGGTGTTCTCCTATGAATCATTTGGGGTGAGCTCTATGACCTGTGATACACAGGGGGTCCTTCTAGCCTTGGAATCTATGAATAAGTAATGTTACTAGAAGCTTTCTGTTAAGTCCCAGTAAAAGTGAAACACAGACTGAAGTTTAACCGTTGGGTTTATGATTTTAAAAATATTTACCAGCAACCTAGGGTGGGAGTCTGTTATCAAGTTGCAGCGGTTGCTAAGGGGCTGGGAGCAAGAAGCCCAATTCTATGGGGAGTGGCTGGATGTTGGGTTGCTTAGTCAAAGCAAGAAGAACGTTGCACTAGTTCCATTGATACAGTAGACCTCCAATACACATGATTTTGACTTACATGTTCCTTGCATTAATGCAAATCGACATTGTGAGTGGCAGGGAATCAGGCAGCAGCCTGGCTCCTAGCTCCTCTCCATTTGCAGGAGCTGGGAAACTGACTGCCTGGCTCCCAGCCACTCAGGGAAACTGACCAGTGCTGCTGCACTGGTCAGTTTTCTAGCTCCTGGAAGCAGAGGGGAGCTGGGCTGCCACCTGGCTCCTCCCAGCTTGCGCAAAATTTGAGTTATGTGGGGTGGAGGGAGAAACCACCTTTCTCTCCTGGGGACTGTTTCAGACCCAGCTTCCCATCAGTCACTGTTGCAGTCATAGAGGCTGTAGCTTGCCACAGCTGTTGTTGCTCCTTCTCTCATAGTGAAAGCCTGCCAGTGCGTACAGAACATGAGGCGTGCCATGCTCCGCGCACGGCCCCACAGGCCCCAAGCTTTGAGGACTGTCAGAACGTGGGGTTCCATTCTACTCACCCTTACTACCCCTGTTTCTGCTGTTTTGCTCTGCTCATATCCTTGAGCTACATACCAGAGACCACAGCGGCTGAGTGATTTGATGAAGCATCTCACACCCAGCTCCCTGTTAAGGGCCAGTGTTCCAAGTAGGCTGAGTGTTTGTGCAGCCACTCTGGAGAGATACAGATGCCACCCTGCTGCTTAGCAGAGTGACGCACAGCTAGGCTTAGTTTTTCTGGAGGTGGTGCACAATAGACGCATGCCTCAGTGCACATGAAATTTGTTCTGTACACGGATGTTAAAAAAAACCTGCACATGGCTGGGAAAGATTAGACGGAACAGTGATTAAGGTTCTTGGTTTCCTGGGAGTTCATGCTCCTGATTGGGAGCCAAGTGAGCATTGGGCCAGGGCAAACAGTCAGGAGGCATGGGCTTGTCGGTAAGGTTAGGGTGCAGAAATGGGACGTGCAGGAGCTCTGCCCCTTGCTCTCCTTCTTCCCTGAGTCTCACCCCTGGACAGACCAGAAACTGCCCTGGGTACTATGGGGAGTCCTGGATCCTCCCTCTGCACTGGAGGGGTTGGGGGAAGCGGGGGAGGAGGCTTCCCAAGAGTAGCCTTTGGTCTCAGTCCCTGCTGCTGAGGACATGTGCAGGGTCTGGGACTTTAAAGCAGCCCACGGCATCCTGGGCTTTCTGGGTGGCTCTTAATATTGACTGCTTCTGGCCTGGCTAGGGGAGGGACCTTGTGGTGAGGTGGGCTAATCCCTACTGCATCTTCCCTCACTTCTCCCTCTCCCGAGAAGAGGCTGTCGCTATGCCTGAGCTTTGGGCAGGCATGGAGTAGTGCTGCAAGAAGTTGGGAATAAGTGCTGCCCTGGAGTCATCCAACTTGGGCTTGCAACTTGAAATGGCTCTGTTCTGGCCAGCTAGGGATAGATGATCACCCTGGATCGGGTGCTGGATTGGGCTTTGAGAGACCTGAAGTGAATTGCCATGGGGGTGACCAAGAGCCTGCTTGTGTGACTTTTTGGGTGTGACACTTAATCTGGCTGTTACCTCCACTGCCCATCTGTAAATTAGGGGTAATACTTTTCTACTTCACAAGGGTGTTGTGGGGATTTAACCCACTAGTGCTTGTGGGATGCCTGGATGCTAGGTGATTGAGCCAAGTACGTGGGCAGTCACTTCTGTATGTACTGTAGGTTTGGCACTGAGCAAATGGGCAGTCACACAAGTTGTGTTGCACCTTAGTGAATTGATTATTCCAATTGTGTTCCTCCTACCTGGTCTAATGCATAAGTCACTCTCACATGCTTATCTTCCCAATGGAACCGTAAATCAGGCAGGCAGCAGTGTCCTCTCCATTTTGGAGATTGGCTATCTGGAGGTCAAACTTTCTCTAAATATATCTGTCTAGACCTTAGTAGTGCTTCCCATTGGGAGGGCAGCTTATGCGTGGAGGAAATACACATTGTACAGAAGGCTTTGAAATGACTGAAGCTCTATAACAATATAATTCATTCACTCTTCAATTTTGTATGTCTTTTCAGGTTTTGCTTGAAAAGAGGCCTGAGCATTTTTTAATTACCTATGAAGTGGTAGTTGTCAACCTTTTTCTTTAAAAGCCTATCATCTTGACTGTATAGTGTACACAGTTAAGAGAAAATGGCTTTGGTGTAGTTTCTGAGCTCTAATATTTTATCAGAGGAAATTGTGAGCTAAACCTACTCCCCCAGTGTAATTAGTGTTTTCTTTTCCTATAGCTGTAAGGGGATACTATAGGAAATGATAAATGCTGGAAAAAGAGGCAAAACCCTGAGGATAGATTTACTCAGTATCCGTCGCAAAAGTTGTTGTTTCCACAATACAAATGTACAGCTGTACTCTCAAAAGCTTTTTTCCTATATATGGTGTCATTCACATTTGTTGTGCTTGCAACTCTATAAGTGTCTTTTCAGTGCTTGTTTCCAAAAGATGATTCAAAAACCAGTTTTGCTGTTGCAGCTAATTTCCTGTAGTTGCTGTAGTCTCAAGCTTTCAACTTTACTTTTGTGCTCCTGTTACTTCAAAGTTTTCTACACTAACAAAATGTATGTACTCAAACTGAAAAGAAGTTCAGGTTTAGTATAAACCATTTAAAGCAATAACATTGAAAAAAAAATTAATATCTATAGAAAATGGCACAGGCGCAAACAGTGCATATTTTCGCAACCATGGTGATCTCATTCAGTTTGCAGTTGTTGCCATTCTGTGCCTAAAAGCCTCTGCATGCCTTACGTGAGACTTTTATGAAGTTTTAAAATTGACATGTGAATACATGCAAGCAAAAGATAAAACTTAGGCAGAAAGGAGAAATGTCCTCCCTTGCACACAAACAAACAAAGCAAACTAAGTTTGAAATTGAAACAAGGTAGGTGCTACAGTGGTGCTATATGGCACATGTTCTTAGGTTGATAGAGTATTCAAACTGAAGTAATATTTTTATCTGACGGTCTCAAATATCTTTATAGTCTAAAACTAGAGCAGCTCAAATTTCAGAGGGATGAAATGTGACTTTTTAAAATGGAAATTTGTACTTCTCCAGCATTTTGTAGCTTTTGACAAACTGAAAAGTGGTGGTGGTGGTGGTTGTTTTCAAAAATTCCCATGGAAAAGGTTAGATAAGCAAAACCAAACATTTTAATGACTTTACTTTATATCATATTGAAAAGAGGTACAAAATTTGCCAAACTGGTTCAAGGCACATGCTACCTAAGCCCTTATCCTGTCTCTGACAGTAGTGGATATTGAGTTCCTTCCCAGGAAGTTGTTGAAATGGGATTGTTACCTAGCACAATAAGGTGGCTTTATTGGCTGTTTAAATACAGCTATGTCAGTAATGCGGAAGATACACATTTCATCACTCTCTCTAGAACCCCCACATAATTTGCCACCTCCCACGCCTTGCTCATTCCCTCACAAGGACTGCGTAATTCAGGCAGCATGTATGGCACGTGTAGCATTGGATCCCATTGATGCTACAGAGGTGAGGTGGTGGGAGCTGTAGAGAATTAGTGCTTGGATTCTGTTTCTCCTCATGAGATCCCAAGGAGAGATGTAAATTTACAGTCATGAATTAATACTTTCTATGTAAACCCAGCTGCAAGTGGTGTTACCTTTACCTGGCCAGACTTATCAAAACTGGGAGACAGACACTTGGGGAAATGGCTTGACCTTTAAAAGCAGGGTCCAATGTGTGCCACATTATTTTATGGTCACTTTAGTCCCAGATGGTAACCTGTGCACTGAATCATAGACATTGATGGCTTGGGGGGGGCGGGGGGAGGAGGGAGGGGTAAATTAACTAAAATGTAACCCATCCTGAGACATTTAGTTGGACAGATGATACGTTGGATAACCCTGTATTTTTGTGGACTTGTTTGAGCCTTCATTTACTTTGCATAAAGGGTGAAGGGGAGCTGCCAGTTTGTCCATCTCTATCTCTCCCATTCATTTGCCTGTAAAGATCAGTTTCTGAGATTTTTTCACTCAGCATGTTATCTGCCAGAATTTCAGATTGCATCAGCCTTGCGTGGATCGGATCAACACTTCTTAAATCTAAACTTGCCTTTTTGTCTTGCTTCTCACTGTTCTTTGGGTTTTCACCAACCCCCATCCCTGTTTTGTGGTATCCAAGTGATGATATTAAGCTGCTTCCATGCCGATTAATGGGGATTTTAGCTTTCTAGTATTTTTTTCCATGTCGTTTAAAACAGCAATGGGTAGCCAAGAGTAGGGAGTAGGCTGCATGAGTGGTCCTCCATCTCACTGGGCAGAGCAGCCACCCACTGGGATTCCACCCACAGCCGAGGGACCCCGTCTGCTCCCTTCCCCCACATGCCTCTCGTGCACTGGGACACTAGAGCCCTGCATTTTCTACTGTCTCCACTCCCCTGCTTCTCTCCTAGAGCTTTGACAGCAGTGAACAGCAGATTTTGCAGTGTTCCAGCTCTGGAAGGGGATAGGGATCTGGTATGGGACGAAAGGGGCTTTCGAAATCGGGGGGTCGTTTCGAAAGGCCCCCAGCTCCCCGGGTGGTGTGTGTTTTGAAGCCAGCAGTTTTGAAGTGTGCCTGGCCGCCAATATGCTAATGAGGCTCTGCATATTAATTGCAGTGCTCCGTTAGCATTTTCTGAAGTGCCATATTACCATAGCCCTTCCGAAAGGAGGGATTAGTGTGGCCACGGCCTTTATGTAGTTAGAAGCAGAATCTCTTGAATGAACAAATAGTCAAAACCAGCACAGGAAATGGAATATTTGTGAAGTGTAAATTTGAGTTACACTGTTACTCAGGGGAGAAATTTTCTCATCAGGCAGTCCCTAAAGCAGTCAGGATTGGGGCTCAGTTTGTGTACAGTTACAATATAATGAAGTCAGAGTTGGCTTTTAGAGTCTGATGAATGAAAGTCCACAGTATAAGGCTGCAGCTTTTTTGTGAGAGAGACATCTGTGCTGTATAACAAGAGAGGGAGACCCATTTGGAACTAGGGCTGCAGGAGAAGGAATGACTTTTTTTTTCTTCTTGCTTAGATTAAATATTTATACAAATGAACTTTTCTTTTCAGCTGCTCATCAGAATTGCGGCTGCACCACCAACTTGGCTTTGAATTTTGTTCTGATTGCCCAACAAGGATGTACATGGGAAGAGTGTTGCAGAAGAGCAGCTTAAACAAAACATGTTTGTTTTACAGCAGAACTAGAGGCAGGCTTTGGGTTTTAGGGATGAAAAATAAAGGGTGGGGGAACAAAGCAAAACAGAGTGGGACGTAAACCTGGAAGAGGAGGGAAGAGAGTAGAAGCTAGTAGTGTTGATATAAAAATATATGGTAGGAAAACTGTACACAGATGCATGGTAAGTACAAGGGAGTAGAGTATTTTGGGAAGAGTTGTGGAAAAGGAGCTACTTCTCTTTTTCTTTCAGCAGATACTCCAGCAGCTGTTGGTATTTTTTTCTAATACAGTTAAATGCAATTTGATTAGTTGTAATCTTTCAGTGTTAATCATCCTTAATGCCTTTCTGCTTCAGACAGAAATGGCCAAGAAAATAGATTTATAATGAAGACAATGCCATGTCTGCATGTTTCTTTGACCCATGAACATGACTACTGTTTTTCTTAAAGCATATTAGATATTAGAGCTGTTTCCTGTGAAGGAACTTTTCAAATCTGTTTGATAAAGTCATTCTTTTGAGGAAAAAGGGAACTCAGGTTACTTAAGTGTGTTCATACCATGACTCATTTTGTCCCTGCTTGTGGCAGCAAAGAAGGAAACAGGGAAGAGAGTGAGTGGTGGTAGAGAGGAACCAGGGTGAATCGCGTACGATGCTGAATGTGCAGGGTGGATATCTTTATTAAGTGTGGTGTGACTTCTTAGAATGAATAAGAGCTCCTTTTGTGTGGGGGTTCTTGCTTTGTTTTGTTAGCACTGTGTAAGCAAGTCTCAAATGAAAAGGAGTTTTTGGTTTTTCCCTGAAGACTGCAGTATCTGTAAAAAAAATTAGTACAATTGGTTATGTGCTGTTAAAATGAAATGTATTAACTGTAACTCTGAAACCTCATTTCCCCCTCTCCTTGACTTCTTTCCCTCTATCCAGAAGCAGGGGGTGATCTGAAGTGTAGTGTATATTTAAAAATTTTTAGGATGGGATGCACCTGTAATATACACATATGTAAGCAGTGTACAAAAGTACTGGCAATACTTTTTCCTGCAAATCTGTCCAGGATGCTGGGAATTTTAGTCCTGTTCTTAAAACAGGTGCTTAAAAAATACTGCTCATTTGGACCTGGGTGAACTTGAGTTGACTGCCCTCAATCCTCCATTTTAAACAAAGGTGTTCAAACAGAATAGTAACTTTTTATTATGTTGTTCTGTCATGTCAGGGAAACTGCAGTGGTGTTAAAATAAAACTGCATTATTAGATAATGGACTTTTTAGACTACTACCCTAGCAACAGCCTTAGAGGCTTTTTGAAGCAAGGACCTGCCTTGCTTTTGTATTTTTGCATTGCCTAGTACAATGGGACACTGATAGTCCACCTTTTTTTATTGTGGCTAAGTTATTGCATAAATTATCTAGGGAAGGAGTTTCTCTCTCTCACCCTTGGCAGTAGCTTGTTTGTATCTTAAACCATGAAATCAGAAAATCCCATTATACTTTTACATTTACTCTAGCTACAATTACTATTTTTCCATGTAAATGTCTGATCCTTTATTTAACCCTCCGGAAGAATTAGTATCAGTGATGCTTAGTGGTAGTGCATTTCACACTTGACTGTCTTACAAATATCAGTTTTAAATTTTGGAACTTGAGCTAAGTTCAGAGAAATCTCCATTTGCTGCAGGAATGCCTCAAAGGCTATGTCTAGTTTGCAGGCACAGAAGTGTACCTCACTGGGAACTTTCTGCTAACGTCCCAGTCATCCTCGTTCCACAAGGAAGAAGGGATGTGCCAACAAAGAGGGTTTTCCCAATATTTGGACTTGTGTGGATGGGCGAAAGGTCAGGAAAGCGTCTCCCGACGGAACTGTCGACAGAAGATAAGCAAATACATTGTTCAATTTGCATAATTTTTGCCGACAATTTTCAGTAATCTAGCCCTAGCCAAAAGGAGCAAACTTAAATTACATTCACAGACTAAACAAATGTCTAGTTGAACAAAGGAAGAGTTGAAACTTTTAACTATTATGTAATGGACAAAAATGCTGTCCGAAAACTCTCCTATGGTTCCTAAACAAAGTGTATGGGAAAACAGTGCTGTTCAACGCGATGCGTCATGGCTAAATGTGGTGAACAATGTATTGTCATTTGTGTTTGACTGAGAAAGTTACACTTCACATGTCTGTATGTTTCCTGTTTTAATGAATGGCAGAGGGAGGAATAAACTGCAATTCAGTTCAGAACTGTTTTACAATGTACTAAATGTCTACAGTACATAAGTACTTGAGGGTTTTTTGGTACACTTCTAACTTCTCATTAAATATACCATGCCTTTTAAACTTTTTAAAGACCACTTATTTTGCATATGTCTGTTATGACTGTTAGAGATTCACAGGAATTGTGATCTGTGCAATTCTGATACATGTGGATTTTTTTCTTCATATCAGATGGTTTCCCTCCCCTTAACAGGATTATACTACATATTGAGCATTGAGCGAATATTTGTAGAGGAAATTATGTATGCAGTATCTCATAGGTTGGAAATGTAGTCTTTGTTTCTCAGTATGAATTGCAAACTGCTTAGATTTGACTTGAGATAAAATTTTAAAATGTGATGAACTATTATAATTGCTGTCTATACCAGTTACTACACTACGGGTGGTTTGGGGTTTTTTTTTTTATTCAACAGATTCTTAATGGGGAAAATAATTAAAACAACTTCAGGTTAGGGAAAGGTTAAATGATTTTGATATGGAGGAAAGTTGGTATTAAGTGAGACTGAGATGTTCAGCTTTCCCAAATATTTGAAAACTTTTCTGACTGGGATATTTTCTGTTTTTTCACTCTTCCAAAATTATGACAATATATTTCCACTATGGTTACAGAGAAGGTGATTTGTTCTGAAAGAAACTTTAGTTATTAAACAAGGAGACGATTAGAATTCTTTCTTTCCCTTCATTTTCTCCATACATGTTGCTCCTCCTCCCCTTCTTCCAAAAGACAAAGCTGCTGTGACTTCTACGTGGTTGTCAAGTAATTGTTGCATTTGGTCACCCAGGGCTTAATCATCTGTATGGGGAACTTGACCCAGCAAAGCTATTGCAGAGCAGCTTATTTTTGCCATGCTCCTCAAGGACCTGCGCATGCCCACCCCACCATTGTTTTATATATATATAATATATATATATAAAAATGAATGCAAGTCTTGCTGGGCTGGTTAGAGTAAAAGAGCAAACTGTATGCACCCTTCTCTGAATATATCCATTCTACAAGCCCAAAATGGGAGGTTCTGCTGTTTCTAAGTTAGTGTGTAATGTAATGACAGGTGGTATCTTTTTGACAAGAAATTTTGAAACTCAAATTTGCTATTTCTTTTCCCTTTGATAGGTGCTGGATAGTTTGTTAGCTCAGTATGGAACAGTGGAGAACTGTGAGCAAGGTACACCTATTCAGATTGTTTTCAGATTCATAGAGGGAAGTGAGTGGGAAGCAAATTTAATTTTTCTTCTGTTGCATTTTCCCCTCTAGTGAACACTGACACAGAGACTGCAGTAGTAAATGTAACATATGCCAATAAGGACCAGGCTAGACAGTAAGTATATTTTTGTTCACTTTTTTTATAGTTTAACTCAATAAATCTGATCTTAGCATACCTTGCTTGTAAAGTAGTTTGTATATTTTTGTCTGTTCAGCTTAGGAAAACTGTTCCTTTTTTCCTCAATTCACCAACTTTCTCTTCTGTTTTGTTTAATTGAAATCCTGAAGGCATGTGAATTCAGAACCGGATTTATTGACCACAGGTCTTCCTTTTAAGAGCTGATCAAAATCCCACTGACTCCAATAAATAACCTCATTTTCTGTCAATGTCTGTGGGCTTTGGATCAGGCTTCTTCAAGTTAAAAACTCTCTTAGTAAAGCTAAAGACCTGGTTTTGCGCTTCCGTTTTCAGTGTCTTTTGTCATTTTATTCTTAAATTATTTTTTTATAATTTCACTTCCTGGGTGGAAGAAGATTATCTTTGTATTAACATTTTGTATTAAATTAGGCATACTAATGAATGTATAATTTTGCCTTCCCAAGATGGGTGGCGAAGTGTCTTTTGTGCAATATCTCAGATATTCCATTTTCGTATCTGGGGCATAGGCGTGCTCTTTCACTCTCTTCTCTTAACCACAACAGTACAAAAACATAGGGAAATTTTGGGCTCTTTTTGCTTTGAAATTCCTGCCACCTTGTGGCTGGCTAAAAGCAGCAGTTGAGATGTACTCTTATTCTTGCAGTATTTAAAGTACCATCAGCCCATAATTCTGAAAATCCATTTTGTTTCACAGACTTTTAAAAAATGTTTCTGCTACTTAATGCAATCTAAGCTAATATTGCTTGTGGAACATGTGACAAGTGTTTTTCCTTTAAGAGGAGGAGCATCAGCGACGCAGAGCTTGAGCTTCTGCGTGAATATGCTCTTAAATTTTGTTCTTTTTTTTTAGGAGTCCATCTTGCCTTGCAATTCTGTTTTAATGGTTTTGTAGTAACTTTTATTCATATTTAGTAGCAAAGGAAAGAGCTTTAAAAGGAAAATATATATGCTCTTTAAATGATTGATTGATTGATTGCATAGGGCAGGGAGTTGGGAGATGTGGTGGGGGGGGCCTCAGGGCAGGAAGTTGGGTGGTACAGGAGTCAGAGCAGGACTCGGTTGGGCAGGGGGCATTTTGGCCAGGGGCCGGGGGTGCAGGAGGGTGGGCAGAGGGTAGAAGTTCCTGGAGTTGAGGGCAGGGGCTGAGCAGCTCAGGGCAGGTGATGGCGGTGGAAGAGTTAGGGCACACATTGAGGTCTCACAGGTGGTGGTGGTGGTGGGGTCAGAGTAGGTGGTTGGGTATGTGGTGGGACTTAGGATGGGTGGATGCAGGAGTCAGAGCAGGAAGGTGCAGGGTGTAGGACTTAACGCATGGGGGGCTTTCCGGGGCAACTTGCATCAGTGAAGGTGGTGATGGTGGGAGTGTCGTCTTCTCTGGGGGAGTGGGAGGGGAGGGGGTGGAGAAGACAGCAGTTCTTGGCCCCAGTAACTCCTTGGGGGAGGGGGAAGGTGGCCCTGGTTCCCAGCCCTGGTGTCTCCTTAGTCAGGGAAGAAGAGCAAGTTCATAGGCCCCCACAGCCTCCTCATGGGCAGGGAGTGGTGGCTGGGCTGCGGTTCTCGACTGCATTGTCTGCTGGGGGGTGTGCGTGCGTGCGTGCGTGCGTGCGCGCGCGCGCGCTATGCTATGTGCATGGGGGTGGTGGCCCTGTGGGGGATGGGGATGACCTGCTGGCCCACTACCGTAGTGCTGCACCCAAGGGCCAGGGGGCACTTTACCCTTTCTTGTGGCCGGGAACCCTCTTCCCAGCTGGCCACTGTGTTCCTGCTGCAGCTCTCCCCAGTGGTTACTTTGCAGTAAAGTAGACCCCTGAGATACACGCACTCGAGCTGTTGTGCGTATCTCAGGTTAACGCGACTGCTGTGCTGGTCAGGTTCCCAGCTCCTATCAGAGTGGCAGCTGAGATGCTGACACTGACAGCAGTGGAGAAACTGCTCTTGTCAGGGGTGGCAGCCTGACTTACACCACTTCTGTTGGGGCAAGAGAGTGTCAGGCTGCTGCCAGGGACGAGTGCAGAAACTGACCAGCGTTGCTTCACTGGTCAGTTTCCTGGCTCTAGCAAGCAGTGGGGAGCTGGGAGCGAGGCCTGGGCAGTTTCCCAGCTGTGCAAGTAGAGGAGAAGTGGGGAGCCAGGCTGCTGCCTGGTTCCCAGCTCCACTACACTCGCTGGAGCCGGGAAGCTGACAAGGGCACTAGCTCTGGTCAGTTTTCCTGCTCCTGTCAGTGGCATCCGCTGAGAACCTGACTCTTGGGTAGTGCCACTGACTGGAGTGGCTGCAGTGGGAAACTGCTCCTGTCAGGGGCAGCAGCCTGACTCTTGGCTGGCACCCTTGAGAGGAGTGGGGTGGCAGAGCGAAGAGTCAGGGTGCCACCCCTGAGAGGAGTGGAGACGCTGGTCAGTTTTCTCTGTCCTGTGAGCAGTGGACAGCCCAGAGCCAGGCTGTTGGCTGCCTGCCACTCACAGGAGACAAGAAACTGACCGGCGCTGCTGCACTGGTCAATTTCCTGGCTCCCCCAAGTTGTGCGAAATTTGACTCACGTGGGATTGTGCAAGATGGAAACCCCTGCATAAGTCCAGGGTTTACTGAATAGATGTTCGGTGTTCTCGCCGCCTGCAGTGGTGAGTCTGAACTATGTTGTCTCCCCTCTCTGTGTCCCTCCCTTTACATGTTCTGGAAAACCATCCGATTTCAGGCACTTCCTGTTTCTTTGGTGTAGCCAAACCCTGACCTTACTATTTAAGTTAAAAGGAAGCTGCCTACAAAATTTGGTGGTCCTGCCTCCTACAGTTTAGAAGTTCTTGAACAAACGGACTACAGACAGATCCGCTCTAATGTAGATGTATTAAATACAATTTTTAAAGTTAATCACAAGTAGGCACAATGATAAACCAGCCAGTCAGTGGGTCCTTGCAAGCACAAACTTTGTTATGCACCCAGAGAGGAAAACAAATAATGAAAATAGCTGGTTTGAAGCAGATGAGCTAGAGGTAAACACGTTTTGGAGAAGGGACTGAAGTGAATGTTGGGTGGAACCTTTTGACTAATGAAAGAGTGTGTGTGAAACTTATTCTAGGATAGTTCTGCATATTTGCATTTAATCGAAACCTAATGAGCAAATGAATAAAGGCAATATATGTTGTGGATGTTAAGATGTGGACTTTCAAACTATAAATGCGGGGGTTAAGATTTCTGATAGAAAGCGTGGTTAAGCCTTTAGCTGTGCTTGGGTAGTTGGATATGAACTCATCTTTTAGAGACCACAAACAAGAAGGGTTGTGTGTGGGTGAGGGGGGGAGGAACTTTGTGGGTCCTCAGTCATAAAAATTGACTGAAAGGGCAAATAGGGTTTTTCTCTCTTAGCGATTGATGTTGAGTTTAAGTTGGCTGGATTTTGAGGCACAGATGAAGTTTGCTACTTGAAACAGGTTCAAGTAAGGCTGTGAAGTTAATGAGTTTTGATTTCACTAATATAATGGTGGTTGGTGTGCATGAGTGAGAACTGGGCTTTGTGAAGCAGCTTATGACAATTGGGATTCCGCACCTGATATTTTGTGTTAAAGATGTGTTTAAGTATAGCTCTTAGATGGCAAACCGCTTTGAGTAGAGACCTTGTCTTATGTATTTCAAGAGTGCCTTGCATAGTAGGGCCTCTATCCTGATGCTATTGGAGTAGCTCCCAGATGCCCCAATTAAATGTACAGCTAACATTTAGTAAGGTTGCTTTATAAGTTGTGGCTGAGAGTAACACGTGCAGCTGGCCGTATCTCGGTTGTAGTACAATTTGCCTACACCATAGATGAATTTTATGGTGCATTGCTTTGTTGAAGAGCATATTAGCAGCCATATGTAGCAGCATGCATGGTGGTAATGCTGCAACGTAAGACTAAGATAATGTTGACCCTATTCACAGTTGTTTAGAATCTTTAAAAAAGGTATCCTTTTGAAATAAAATGTCTTAGTTCAGAAGTGATCTTCTGAGGCTGTTTTTGTAATATCAAAATATATAGAAAATTGCCAAGCTTTTTCTTCAGGTGGTGATCAGACAGCACAGCCTATACCTTGGTGTTCTTCAAGTGCTCCATGTATGTGCCATCGTATGCTTGTGCTGTACATCAGAAGCTTTGCAGAGCAAAGACCCGCTTCCTCCCCCCAATGTGTCGCTTGTGCATAGGAGCCAGCAGGTGATGTTGCTGCACTGAAGAGAGAGTGCACAGCACAGCTATCCTGAGTTCCCTTTCTACCTTCCTTAGCTGTGGATGGGCACAGAGCAGCTCTTTTTCCCTGGCTAAAAGAACTGGGAATTTTCACTTAGCCTCCTTCCTTTCCCTCATATTATTAGTAGTTATTTTAAATCGTTTTTACCTCGAACAAGGCAGCTGCTGCAGAGTTGTGGCAGCAGTTTTTTCTTACAACGTTTTTTCTTAAAGAGCGCCCACTTTTTCTTTTTAATGCCTGAATCTACAGGGGCGGTGTGCCCATGTTTGACAGACATGCCTCACGTCTCGAGTGTTTGGGAGAATCTCACAGCATTTCTAGGTGCCCCCATTGCCATTTACAAGCGATTTACAAGTGATACTTTGGCAAAAGTCCCTTTCGTTCAGGAACACAGCAAACGATGTGCAGGTGTAGCAAAAGCCCTCAGACAGTGTAGCTACATTGTCCTACAGAGGCTCCCAGGCTGTGACGGCCTCACCGGATCGCTCTCTTGAGTTGCTGGGAACCTCACATTCTCCAGTGCCTCCCATGTTGGGTACCATAGAGAGATGCAGGTCCCCCTTCAGCAAGGAGATCAGAGGGAGGGACCAGGTGACCCACACAAACGGGCACCTCTGGTGTATCTGCTCCTGAGAAGCAACATGTGCCTCCACCAGCGCCATGTTCCTCAGTGCCATCAGTATCTAGTGCTGTGAGGAAATGCAGGTCCACCTCCACCAGAAGAACTGAGGCAGAGACCAAGTAGCCACATCAGTTGGCGCTATTGAGGAGTCGTCTTCGGAAGAGCTACCCATTCCTCCCCCAGCAGCTCCTACCAGCTCTGCCTCAGTGCCCGAGCATCCGGCTCCATTTTTTTTCTCTTTACCTGAGGCAACCGTGTCAACCCCTTCCTCTCCCCAGCTATTTCTGTTTTACTTCAGGCTTATGGCAGCTCCTGCTGCACATATTTTACAGCTCTTGCTTGCCTGTTTTACCAGGCTGGAGCCTTTTAATTTGCCTGAAGAGGGAGTTGTTGAGGACAAGGGATGTTTTTAAGTGAGCCCTGTTTTGTCTCAGTATTTTACACATCACAGCCATTTTATTTTTTTTTTCCTCCCAAACGCTATTTTCTTGAAGACTGCCAAGCTGCGCCTCAGACACACATTCTCTCTCTTCTTGTATTGCCTGGCAGGTGCAGTGCAGTTCACTGTCACTTGGGCCACTATCACTAGTGGTGATGCAGGGCAGGGCAGGGCAGTGCCCACTGCCTCAGCTGCTTGCATCCAAACAAAGGAGAGCACCTTCAGCATCTAACAGGGAATCCCCTTCATATAAACAAAGGGTGATCCCTGAAGTCTGTCAGCTCCGTTCCCCCAGCCTGGGGCCCCAGACCAGCACTTACTGGGGCAGCATTTGCAGCCTCCCAGAGGGTCTAAGGACCTGGCCAGTTTGTGTAAGCATTCTGGAAAGCCCAAGCCTACAACGGCTGACCACAGGGCTGTTACACCACTGCCTGATACTCCATTGCCGAGCAGTGCTATTTACAAGCTTTTTCATTTCATTTTCTTTCACCTGAGGAGACCTCCTCAGACCGGTACCCTCAATTCCCCCCTGCTGCCCTCCCTGTACTTCGGGCTTATTGCAGCTGTTGCTGCATGTACTTTACTGCTCTCAACCGCCTCTCTTTACCGGGCTAGAGTCTTTTATTTGCCTGAGGAGGTCTGGGGGTCGCTGAGCATACAGGGTGTTCTTGAGCGAGCCCTATTTTGTGTCACTGTTCATGCTGCACAGCAGTTATTTTGCCTCAGTGCTTGACTGCTTCCGTATTTTTCAGCACGCCAGTTACGCTATTCATACAATGATGTCAGATAAGCAGCTGCTGCCACTCCAGCTGTGACCTCTGCACCACCCAAGAGAGTGCATGCAGATGCTCACAGGGAATCCCCCTCACCCAAGAGAGGACAATCCCATGATACCAAGCTGGCTCCCTTCTCCTCTGGGGGTCTGGAGAAGAGCTTTCTGGGGCTTCTGTCTCCTACCGCACCCTGAGACTCAACTCCTGGCTGTCAAGCCTAGGCCACATGGGCTGCAGAAATCTAAAGCCAGGGATTTGCTGGCACAAATACCACGCTGTGCTGCTGGCAAAACTGGCAGGTCGAACAGAGCCCATGCTTGACCCCATCAGCGTGTGTGCTTATCCTGTTGCATGACAAGGTAAGTGTCTGCAGCTGCAGTACTGCCTCCCACCTGTGCCTCACTCATTTCCTTTTTACCTTCTGGGACCTGTTAAGGGCAATCACAAAGCTTCCACTTTGTTTGGGTGCTGATGCCTGTCCATCACTGGCCGCACTGTACCTGTCAAACATGACAGCCCTGCATCCTCCCTGTACAGGGAGGAGGAAGTGGTGTGTCTGTCGAACTTTGTCTCGCTTAGGCGTCCCTCCGTCACCAAAGGGATGCACCACTACAGTTAGTGATGCCTCAGTGGCTCCCTGGCAAGTGGCAACCACCCAGTATGTCCATGCCTCTCACCTGGCCCAGCAGGGATCCCTGGGTACCTCTTGGAAAGACCAGCAGCAATAATGTCAACGTGCTGCTCAGCCCTTTTCGAGGCACTTCAGATTCATCTTTGGAGGTGCCTGAGGATCAGACTGAGTCAGATGAACTGTTCAGTGGTGATGACTCCTGTGATTCATCACGCACTCAATTACAGTGTGCTGCCTCTGAGGATACGCTGATGCTACCACGTCCCTTTACAGACAATGACTTCAAATTATTCCAATATCCCTTTAGAAAGGTAGCTGACATGCTAGAGACTTCACTAACAACATAGTCCGATACCCAGCATAAACTCACCAGCATACCCTATGCTGTCAGTAACATTGGCATTGCCCTTGTGTGGCAAACACCAGCCACTTCTTGCCAGGGGGCAACAAGACAGACAGACAACACGTTGCCTTGCAGGGTGTGGAGTTCTTCTTTATATACATGCCTACTAATTCGCTCCTGGTTGCTGCTGCCAACCAGAGGGATAAACAGATTCTAACTAAATCCACTTCTCCTGATAAGGAGAGGAGGCAATTTGATAGCATGGGTAGAAAGGCCTTCTCCTCTGCTTTGCTCCCACTGTGTACATCAAACGATACATCATTGCTGGTGAAATATATGTGCACACATTTGAACAAATGCTGACCTTTATTGAATGTGTTCCAGATCATAAAAGGAGCAATTTACAGCTAATACTAATGAGGGCTTGCTCATAGCAAGGACCGCCCTAGAGGCCCCCCTTGAGTTTGCCGACACTGTTGCATGTTCCCGAGCCGGGGCAGTGGTTATAAAGAGAGCCTCATGGCTTCACATTTTTGGTTTTCCAAAGGTGGATCAGGCAAGACTGGAATGAAAACAAAAACACACACACACACACACACACACACACACACACACACACACACACACACACACACACACACACACACACACACACACACACTCCTCTCCCCCAAAAAAGGGGGTCACACACGTCTGCGCACTGCCTGAAAAATTCCTCTGCCACCCTTGACATGCTGTGCATTCAGATCCCTGCGTAAGATGGAAACCAAGTAAGAATCACATCCTGCTTATGCCATACATACGGATACAGTAGATAACGCAGCTGCTGCTGTTCCAGCTGTGAGCTATGCAACCTCTGAACAATCTAAGAATGTAAATGTAGATTCTAACAGGGAAATCCCCCCCTCACCCAACAGCAGATGATCCCACATCTCCAGGCTTGTTTTGCTGCCTGTGAGAGTTCTGGGTAAGAGCTTGCTGGGGCTGCCATCACCTGACTAGCCCCAGAAGTCGCAGGAACTGGCTTCAGAGACCAAATGGCTGGGCAAGCCTAAGACTAATGTGGCTCAAAAACCTAAAACAGTTGCGTTGCTGGCACAAACACCGCGCCCTGCTACTGGCAAAATAGCAGGTCCAACAAAGCCCCCCACTTGACCCCATCGGCATGCACACATATCCTGCCACATGGCAAGGTGAAGGGTTCACAGCTGCAGTACCACAACCAGCTGACAATGCTCAGCCTTCGGGACACGTATTTCCATATGGCCATCCAGCCCGTATACAGGAAATACCTCCGATTTATGGTGGGTGGACAACGCTTCCAGTACCTTGTACTGCCCTTTGGCCTCTCTGCTTCGCCGAGGGTATTCTCCATGGTACTGGCAATAGTGGCAGCTCATCTGCACAAACTGAAAGTGTGCATCTCCTCACGCCAGGAAGACTGCCTGACAAGAGGGGACTCCCTGCAAAACACACAAACAGCAGTTTGTAAACAAAGTAAAAATAGCAAAGAAAAATGAAACTTTCTTAGATACGTTTATCATGCCTTCCTTTGAGCCACTACATCGACACAGTACCTATCTATGAAGGTGGCTCTCACAGTGGCAGTAACATCAGCAAGAAGGGTGCCAGAAATTGTGGCCCCCATGGTGGACCCTCCTTTCACCATTCTCACCAGAGACAAAGTTGTACTCAGGCCCCATCCAAAGTTTTATTACTTACCTTTGATGCAAGCCAGGCAGTTCAGTTCTGCCTTGTGAGAACTAAAGCAACCAGATAATTGGACAGACTCTCTGTGGCGTGGTCGGGGCCTCATGCAGGAACAGCTGTTTCGGCATATTGCCTATCCAGGTGGATTGCAGGCTACATACTCACTGCACACCAACTCAGAGGCAAACAGCCGCCACTGACACACCTGCAGTTTCTCCCCAAATGCATATCTGATTTTCATGTAAACTAGCTTACGTACTTACTTAGTTTGCTAAGCCTCAGTCCTCCCACGGAGGCTGTATTGCATTCGCTGTTAGAAGTGTTCTTGCTTTTTTACCTTGATAAAACCAAACTAAAAACTCTTCCTAGCACAGTCAGGGCCCTGTGCTGGAACATCTGTTTCGGCACAGTGCCGGTCCACGCAGATTGCAGATTCTATTTGCACTGCATACCAACTTGGAAGCAAGCAGCCGCCACAGACTATTAGAGCCTGCTTGACATGAGCGATGTCTGCAACAGCTGCCTTCCTTGGTAGTGTCCCTCTGATAAACATCTGTAGAGTGGCCACCTTTTCCTCACACCATACATTTGCAAAGCATTATGCACTGCGCAAAGGGCTGATACCTAGCACTGCCTTGGCAGATGGTGTTTTCCATCGTTCCACTTTAGGATGCGAATACCCACCTCCAGCAAAGGGGTGCTGCTGTGGAGTCACTTGTGTGGAGCACCCACGGGGAACACTCGAAGGAGACGTTAACTCACTTTCATGCAGTGACGATGGTTCTCTGAGATGTGTCCCTGTGGGTGCTCCCAGCTCTCCCTTCCTCCCCTCTTTGGAGTCTCTAAGAACTTCAGGTAGAAAAGTAACCAAGAAGACCTGTGCCACGTGCACTCTCCTCAGTGTGATGACATCACCAGCTGGCTCCTTCCCACATATGGCACGTGGGTTGGAGGGGGCACTGCTCTGCAAACTTTCCCATCCACAGTGTAAGGATGTGCTGGCACCTACGTGGAGCACCTGCGGGGAACCATCGTTACTGCGTGAAAGTGAGTAACTTCTTCTTTGTACTTAATGCTGTCCTGTAGTCAGTGCCGAGAGAGAGCTGATGCCCTTTTTCCACCCACAGAAAGTATTTTCAAGAAGGACAATGTTTTGAAGTCTGAAACTAGTATCTGAGTAAATGCAGGACATCAAATCCAGCTGGTACTAAAGTGGATAGGGCTGCTGTCAGGGGACTCATTCCTCCTTCAGTGCATGCTCCCTGAGAGCAGTTTTGGGTGGGTCGTTGCTGTTTGTTCCTAAAGGTGGCGTCCTTAGGAGTTCCACAGCATTGCAGCTGATCTCCTCTCTTGTTCCATGTTGACATGGGGCCACTGGAACAGTTGATGAAGATGCGTGAGCTGGTCCCCAGCTCTGTGTCTAGATCACCCCCGTTAGCTAGTCCTGTCAAATGTGTAGCCAGTGTCTCAGTGCGATGGAGACATGAACAGGTTAGGGAGCGGAGGTGATACTTGTATCCTAGGGGAAGTGGTCAGAAGACAGGCTGAATATTCTGTCTACCCTTCTGACTGAGGATGTGTGGTGTTTCTGGGGTTTTTTTTTGTTTTTTTTGTTTTTGTTTTTTTTTTAAACTAATGTTGAATACCCACCAGCTAGCACAGGGTACTAGTAGTGATGAGATAAGTGGTTTGGGTTCTAGTTTTTGTATTTTTCAGTCTTTATTTGGCTAGAAAATTGACTCTTCCTTTCAGATGCTGCAAGCCTAGTGAGTGTGATAGTTGCATTGGCTGTATCAAGACAAGCATTGAAGCATGTTATACCTGGGGTTACATATCTTAAATCAATCCAGAGAATGCTGCGGCTCTCTTCAATAATATGTCTCGATCAGAGTATATGAGCCCAATGCGCCATAACTTGCACTGTTGGCTTATTGATTTCCATTAGAGTTGAAGGGAATGGTTTTGACACATTGCACAAACATCTTAAGTGGCTTGGGATCTGTCTATTGAGAGATTGTCCCTCCTTGTGTCGCATTCACACACTCAGTCAGCATGGGCAATGGAGCCCATTTGCCAAGAGCTTCCAACCAGTCACTTACAACAAGGGGCATTCCGCTTCAGAACCCTACTCTCATTTCCGTCCTTGGTCTAAAACAACCCTCAAGGCATGCTACAGAACCCGTCTCTTTCCCTGGGGTTTTATGAAGGAGGGTCATTTTATGAATGAATATTTGGAGATGAAGGTGCAGAAGGGATATTGTTTGATTTCATTGACGTTAGCTATTGTCTTTGTCTTGGAGATGAATACCAACTGGCTCTTTTTGAACTGATTAGATTTAGATTTATGGCTTCAGTGCCTAGAACCTAAAGATGCATGCCTTTTTCAGATATAATATGACCTCGTAAATGTAATTAACATCTGAAAGATGCACTGAAGTATGTAGGTTTTAAGAAACAAATGTGTTGATTGGGATGTTTGACATTGGACAGTACTCAGCACAAAGAAACCAGATTTTTTTTTAATGACAGGTAAACATTTGAAACGTTTTGCATTACTGCAGAAATTCTTGAGCATGTCGAATATTGTTGCAATGCCTCCTGAAAGGGGGCAGAACTAAGGTTGCTATGGGAACAAAACTGAAAATCCTGAGTTTGGGGTAATTATAGTCAGTTATTTCTATAGTGTTTTTTGTTTTTTACATTGAAAACTACTCATGACAGAAATACAGGTACTTGGACACAGAATGATATTATGTTAAAGAAATGCTGCTATCCAAGACATTCACGCGAATGTGCCCACTGGAAAATTTTTGTATTGTAGACATGGGTTGAGCTTGAGAGTGAAATGCCTTTCCCACGTGGTCTTTGGTGCCATCAGAACACCAGTGAAGAATTGTTTAATTATAAAACATCAAACCTGAAAGAGAGAGAGAGGTGTTGTGTTGAGAAGTTAAGAATATTGTTCAGCCTACCACAGCATGAGAGGGACAGAACAGCAGACGCATTTGCCTTGACAGCTGAGAAGAGCATAAGAAGACTTACCTCATTTGACTTGAAACCAAGAACTTGCATGAAAATATGACATACCTAATATTTCTTTAATTCTAATGCAGGAAGACACTCACTTCTTAGCAAGTTAACTTTTATATCTCATAGGTTATGCTGAATAACCTTCCTCTTCTCCATATTCTGTTTTAATACTAAATCTCTAATAAATTTTTTTTGAAGCAAAAGCAGCTTGAAATGTTTTATTTGATGGTTAGAGGGGGACAGTGTGTGAGCTTAGCAAGCAAATGTGGGAAAGAACAAGGTATAGGGGTGTGTGAAATGGGCCTTTCACGTTTTGGAAACTACCGATTTAGAGCCCTGCATGGATGCAGAGTTTGTATGCTCATCTGCAAAAGTGAGTCAAAACTTGTATCCACATCTGCTGATCCAGCTACCTGCGGATATCCGTGGACTTACAGAGCTCTATACATGTATTCCATTCCATTCCTCTCTTCTTTTTATACACAAAATATATTAAAAAACATTAAGATAATGAAGTGAACTCATTCAGAAATTGGGAATGTCAAAATTAAAGGTTGCTTGTGCAATCTTAGTTTAGCCTTATGTTACAGTCTTCAATTCCATGGTGATATGCTGCTTTTGTGCAGGGCACCTGCCTCATTCAATGCAGAGGATGGATGGTGGACAGTTAATGGGCAGCTGGTCAATGTGCAGCCTGTGCCTTACTGCGTGCTGTTCAAATCCTGTCTTTAAAGACATAATTGCTAATGTCCTTTTTCAGATTTCTGTAACGTTCCTTACGATAGAACATCCTAACTGTTCACGAATATTAATTTATTTTCATAACACCCCCATGAGGTAAGGGAGGGTGGTGGTGTTATCCCTGTTTTTATAGACTGAGCACCCAAATTAACAGATATCTATCTTTGGGTCTCTCTGCTGTAGATCTCAATCTGAGACTTCTTGGGTCCCACACCAAAGGCTTTTATGTAAATTAGGTGGTCATGGGATAGGAGGAAAGGTCCTTTCATGGATCGGGAATTGGTTAAAAGACAGAAAACAAAGGGTGGGAATAAATGGTAAATTTTCACAATGGAGGGGGGTAACTAGTGGTGTTCCCCAGGGGTCAGTCCTGGGACCGATCCTGTTCAACTTGTTCATCAATGATCTAGAAAATGAGGTAAGCAGTGAGGTGGCAAAGTTTGCAGATGACACCAAGTTGTTCAGGACAGTCAAAACCAAAAGGGATTGTGAAGAACTACAAAAAGATCTCAGCAAACTGAGTGATTGGGCAGCAAAATGGCAAATGAAATTTAATGTGGGTAAGTGTAAGGTAATGCATGTTGGAAAAAATAACCCAAATTACACGTACTACATGATGGGGTCAAATTTAGCTACGACAGATCAGGAAAAGGATCTTGGAGTTATAGTGGATAGTTCTCTGAAGACATCCACGCAGTGTGCAGCGGCAGTTAGTAAGGCAAATAGGATGTTAGGAATTATTAAAAAAGGGATCGATAATAAGACAAAAGAGATCATACTTCCCCTATATAAAACTATGGTACGCCCACATCTTGAGTACTGCGTGCAGATGTGGTCTCCTCAACTCAAAAAAGATATATTGGCATTAGAAAAGGTTCAGAAAAGGGCGACTAAGATGATTAGGGGCTTGGAAAGGGTCCCATATGGGGAGAGGCTAGAGAGACTGGGACTTTTCAGTTTGGAAAAGAGGCGATTGAGGGGCGATATGATAGAGGTATATAAAATCATGAATGGTGTGGAGAAAGTGAATATAGAAAAATTATTTACCTTTTCCCATAATACAAGAACTAGGGGACACCAAATGAAATTGATGGGTAGTAGGTTTAAAACTAATAAAAGGAAATTTTTCTTCACACAGCGCACAGTCAACCTGTGGAACTCCTTGCCCGAGGAGGCTGTGAAGGCCAGGACTCTATTAGGGTTTAAAAAAGAGCTTGATACATTTTTGCAGGTTAGGTCCATAAATGGCTATTAGCCAGGGGTAAAGTATGGTGCCCTAGCCTTCATAACAAGGGCAGGAGATGGATGGCAGGAGATAAATCACTTGATCATTGTCTTCTGTTCTCCTTCTCTGGGGCACCTGGCATTGGCCACCGTTGGCAGATGGGATGCTGGGCTCGATGGACCTTTGGTCTGACCCAGTATGGCCATTCTTATGTTCTTATCCCTGTTAGATGGCTTTCTCCACACAGCCTACTCCAGCAGGGAGGTCTTTGAGAAGACAGTAGAGCCGGTCTCTCTACTCTCAGTTTGGGTGCCTGGACCTGGCGTAGCCTAGAGCACCTCAAAATGTCAACTGTAGGGGGAAGTTCTGCTCAGCCCCAGACTGGAACATGTGCAGTGCAGCTGGAATCTTTGGGGAAATTGAGCTGTAAAAATCAGACTGGTCTAGTTCTCAGTTCTGTGGAAAACAATGCCCGGAGCACAGTAGTTATTTCAGCCCAATATCTGGTATAAATGCAACTCATCTGCACAACAATTCTTCCGTTCATCTAGTACTGCCTTTTGGAGAAGTGAATTAACTGTATAGACTAAAAACCCCCCTTCTGGCAATGTCAGAAGCATCAGCAGTCCACAGACTTAATTGCACTGCCACCCCTTTCTCACAACAAAAATTACTACACAACCCCAGGCGGAGAGGGGTGTGTCCCTGAGCCCCACTGCCCCAGATGCAACCATTGGGCCTTCACTTCAGCTCTACATTGCACGACACAAACTTTGGCTTCAGCACCAGGCCTTAGCAAGTCTAATGCTGACCGTAGTAATCCCCATTTAAATGGGGTTGAGACCCACATTGGGGTCCTGACCCACTGTTTGAGCACTGCTGAATGTGTGCTCTGGCACTACAGTGGCACAGACAGGAGTGGGTGTAGTGTGCACATGCCCTAAGTATTCTTGGGCTCAGTAACTTAGCTCTAAAGAATGAGCACACTTCAAAGGAAAGGTTTGCTGGAATTCATACGATGGGTGCAATGGTACGTTTGTGAGTAAATACACAGATCAACATGAGGCAAAAACCAGCATGGAAATATTCAGTGCCCATGGTTAAAATTTGGCAAGTGGCAAACAAAGGAAAACAGGGTATTATAATAGGAAGGGTTAGAAAACCTGAATAAAAGGCAGAGCTCCCAGCCACACCTATGATGTAGTATTAATTTCTCCCCACAAATAAATGTAACTTTTTTTCGGAAGCAAAGCAGAAGTTAGTGAACACAGATACTTGCAGCAATATGCAAAGGACTCTGTTTTCTCCTAGATTCAGTATGTCTCCCTGTTCAAGCTCTTTGCCAACACTTTCTGCTGTAAACTTTTATGGCATTAAAATCTGAGAGAATCCTGTTCTCAGAAAGCTTTGCTATTCCCGAGTGATCCTGCGCTATTTAATAAGAGTAATGATTTTTACGGAGATCTTTCATTTCCCTGGGAGTAACACCATAATGGAAGTGGCCATTCTTAGTTGATGAAGTGATTTGTCTGGTTAATTCCAATAACAATCGAGACTCTGGCAACATAACAAAAAGAGTATGTTGGGGACACTTTCTACACATGTGCTATTCCTGAAACTCAATTTGACATGCACATTTGGTGGTCAGGGTTAGGATGTTTCCTTTAATGGGAAAGGAACAACATTATCATGCTTGTGCACCAAAGTGGGTTTGGTTTTTAGTAGCCAGGCTCTTTTCTATGCTTGAAAAAAACATTGCATTGATAACGTTTACACAAAGCTCAGCCCAGCACTTAATATAGGTAAGGGACTTCGCCAGATGCATGCAGATGTAGTGTAGCAAAGTGGGTCTATGCCCACAAAAGCTTAATGCTCCAAAAAATTTTGTTAGTCTATAAGGTGTCACAGGACTTCTCGTAGTTTTCGCTACACCACAAGCACTAAAAAGACATTGTCAGGTAAAGACCTGCTACGGTCAGAGAGGGGTTTTTCCATTGCCGTATCAAGTACACCCCTTCTAGAGCTGATAGTAGTATGACTGCAAAATTGTTCCAGTCTTAGTAGTGTATGTGCTGGTGCTTAGGTCAACTTAACTGCATCTTTCCAAGGGGTGACTATTTCACACCTCTGAATGATATCGCTAGGTTCTGCAAGTGCTTGTCCATGTCCTTTCCACATTAGGTGTGTGTGCTTGCCAGATGCACTGGTGCAGGAAGCTTTTCCCTCAACAGTATCCCTAGGGAAGTGGCTCTTGACGCCCTCCATAGTGGTGTTGACATGGTATCGTATAGAGGGTGCTCTCACTTCCATCTTGCCACCAGAGTGCTCAATGTTCGCCGCTCTTACTAGCACTGCTTAGGTTTCATTCACAGAAACTTTAGCCCTTCTATGGTCGATGTAAATAATAATAGGGTTAGTTAGCTTTCAGCAGTAGTTTAGTTTTATTAGTCTCAACCGGGGTCCGTCTGGGAGATGGGGCATGCCCTTGTCCCCAGTCTTTAGGCCTGCGACTGCTGTAAACACCCTATGCCCATTAGGGGTCCACATAGTAGCTTGAGGTGCCTTGGTGAAGGGCATGTAAGCAACAAGTGTCATATCTGTAAGCCTGTAAGCTTAGGACTAAGAAGGAGTGTGATATCCTCATAAGGTTGGCACACTCTCCAGCCCTGGAGCAAAGGTCCAACTTGAAACCCAATAGCATGCTACTTGTGTGTAGTGCCCTGTTGATGCCATGATGATGGACCAGCACTGATTCCCCTTTTTTGGCTCAAGCCAAGGAGCAAACGAAGGCCAGTAGTGGTTAGTCGCTCTACTCCCTGAAGGAGAGGACCAGCAGTGAGCCAAGACCCACACTGGGCAGCTGGTTTTCCATTCTGAAAGTTGGCCTCAATTTATTGTGTGGTTGCAGCTCCTCATGTTCCGGGCCTTGAAGCCCAGACATAAAAGCAGACCTCCATCGGCGTTCGGTGCTGTCCTCTCCTGAAACTCTCTAGCCTGCACAGGAAATTCTGATGCTCCCAGTGCCACCCATGCCAGCCCCGGCAGTGCCTAGACTTCAAGATAAGCCTGCATGGGGACCCTTTCAGCCACCTTCGCTGCAGCAGCAATGCTCCTCGTTGAGTGGTACATCCTGCCACTGGTTACCCACAAGGCACTGCCATGCTTTGCACCTGTGGAGGCAGCAGTTACAATAGAGCCCTCTCCAGTCACCAGACCCAGGGTGCTGTTGGGAGTTGAGACGGACTTCTCTGGTTACCTTGGGCAGATCCTCAGCGGTGTGCATGTTCTGTTTCATTCAGCACTCTCAGCCAGCTCACTTGCTATCCAAACTGCTGACTTCAATGACCTAATTCCCCTTGGTGCTTGAGGCCTCAGGGGAAAAGTCCCTTCTGGCCTAGATGGACAAAGGGGGTCAACTTGCTGCGCCATCTGTCGGTAGTGTGGAAGCTGTGATGCTGGCCTCACCGGACAAGGCTATCGCCAGGACTTGTCACTCCATTCCTCTGGAGGATGCCTGAGCTAGGAGCTTCTAAAGAAGGTTGCTTCCAATCTTGGCCAGAAGGTGGAGGAGTTGGAAGACTTCATGTTAGATGTCCTCTTCTCCATTGCTGCAGGCCCCGTTTGTGGAGCAAGCAGTTAATAAAGTACATGTCCTGAAAGATTCATGTACCACCCAGAAAATCATGGGGCTCTACAAGCTGGGCCTGACACATAAGTGGTTCAGACAGCAACCACGCTGGGGAAAGGGAGCCACTTTCAGCAGGATCTGCTGCACAAAAAGCCCAGGGGCTACAGGCAGTGCACCATCTGCCCAGTTGGCCTCAACCCACTCCGAATCGGGAGTGAAGAAGTTGTTTTGAAGGCACACACAAGAGCAACTCACCAGACTATTTCCTGGATGCAGTCTCCCCAGTTTTTGGCATCCACCTTTCCCATTTCCTGGTATAGTGAGTGATAATTTTGGACTGCTGGGTCTTTAGTGCATAGCTACATCCTCCAATTGAGTTCCACCATATTTCCTCCCTCCCTGTCCCTCTTCAGAGACCTTTTTACAAAGCCTCCTTGCATAGGCGGCTCATGGGCTCCTGCAGTTGAGGGTGGTGAAGGAGCTCCTCTCTCCATACCAGTGAAAAATACCAGAAGAGACCTTTTGAAGTCCCAAGACGAAGGGCAGTCTACTTTCTGTTCTAGACAGAAGAGACATCAGCCAATGCCCATATACACCAAAGTTTTATATGGCCTCCTTGGTATCTCTGAGTCCCTCTCTGGATCCCAGAGATTGGTAGTCACCCTCAACCTGAAAGATGCACACTTCAACATAGTGATCTTCCCAGGGCACAGAGCTTTCCTTGTTTTATGGTAGGTTTAGCCCATTACCAATTTGCTGTCCATCCTTTTTGGCCTGGTAACCTCACTGAGGGTGTTTATCAAGTGCATGGCAGTAAATGCAGCTTACCTCAGGCATCAGGATATCCAGATTTTATCCCTACCTTGACAATTGGCAGGTCAAAGGTAGCTCCAAAGAGCATCTGCAACATGACATCAGGGTCCTGTAAGTCACATGCTACTTCCTGGGGGTGCCAGTCCACAACGAAGTCCACATTAGTCCCAGTCCACAAGATAGAATTAATTTGGGTGGTACTCAATGTGACTTGTGCGAGAACATTCCTGCTGCTAGACAGGTTCCAGACCCTCTTGGACCTCATTGCAGAGCTCTTCGAAGTTTTGCCTGACAGCCACAGCATGCCTGTGCCTGCTGGGGCACATGGAGGCATGCACTTATGTGGTCTGCCATGGCAGGTGCTACATAACCACCCCCCAAGCAGTGGCTGATGTCAGCCTATTCCCTTGAAAAGATTGTAACTATTCCCTCAGTGGTACTTGCTTTTGCAGTGGTGGACCACTCCAGAGAAGGTTCTGTAAGGAGTTGCTTTCAACAGTCCTGCCCCCTCCTTTGCTCTGGTGTTGGGGGTCTCAGACCTTGGCTGGGGCATACACACTGGGGAGCTCCAGACCCAGAGAATGTGTACCCTGGAGGAGGCAATGCTACATATAAATGCCAAAGAGCTGAGACCTGTTCAGTTGGCCTGCGACATCTTTCTGATGCATCTGCTGGGCAAGACTGTATGAGTCCCGATGAACAATGGAGCATTGTTGTTCTACATCAGCCGTCAAGGGAGGGTGTGCTTGTTGGCTGTCTGCCAAGAGGGACTCCCAAGTAGACCTGTGTGCCAACAGGCAAAACCAAGTGTCATTGGCTGTCTTGCTGAGTCCTTCCTTCTATCACAGGTTGTGAGGGTCTGATATATGCATTCCTGCTGATTCCTGTCATCAGCCGGCTCCTAGTAGAAATAAGAGTCGCAAAATATGGGCTACCATGATTGGTTTCTAAATCAATTTTTACCACTCACCAAAGAGAGGTTGGGATCACCATGGGTAGCTCTCTGAGAACTTGCACTCAGTGTGCAGGTACTCTTAAAGGGGAAAAAGGGTAGAAAATAAGTCCAAAAATATAGTGCCGTAATATGGACTCTTGGTGCGCCCACCCCTTGAATACTGTGTCCTCTTCTGATTGTTCCGTATGTAAAAGGTTATAACGGAACTGAAAAAGGTTCAGAGGAGTGCAATAAAAACGATCAGTGGTATGGAACATACTCCTTGTGAGGATATATTAAAGATTAGAGCTGTGCAGTTTAGAAAAGAGCTGACTAAGGGATGATATGACAAAGATCTATAGGAAAAAGTGCATAGAGAAGTGTACCCAAGAGTACAAAAGCTAAGGGTCACTCAAGAAATTACTACACAGCAGGTTTAAAACATAAGCATTTATTTTTTTCATGCAGTGTGTAGTTGACTTGTGCAGTCAATTGGCTTGGGGTGTTGAAGTGGCCAGAAGGATAACTGGGTTCAGCAAAGAACTAGATATGATAATGGAGGATAAGTTCAGCTATGACTATTAGCCAAGATGGTCAGGGAAGCAACCTCATACCCAGGATGACTCTAAATTCTGAATGTCAGAAGCTGGATGGGAGGGCAGGGTAGCTCTCTCCAATTACCCTGTTCTGCTGGACACCTCCCCTGATGCTCTGGTACTGACCACTGTCGTCAGAGAGAGGATACCATGATAGATGGATCCTTGTTCTGACCCAAATGTAGCCATTCATGTGTTCTTCATGTTAAATCAGCATTTTATAACAAGGGTTACTTATACCCAGTGCTCTCCTGTAGATGGGGCTGAATGAAGACAGCTGTTATAATTGCTCTGTTCTTCCTTTTGTCCAAAGGCAATGAGAATGAGGAGGAAAGTGAGAATTAATGGAGCTTAGTTGGGGAGGCATCGGGCAAATCATAGCATAGCCACTGTGGGAAGGTGTGGGGTATTTTTTTTGTTATTAATTTACCTATTTATTATTCTTTGAAACCCCAGTTAGCAATTGGTGCAACTGCATTTCAACGTTTGTCAGTTGTCAGATGGCTGCTTCATAACCTATGCTCCCCATCCAAGTGAATTTCTTGGCTAATTTTCTAACACGGTTATAACATGATTGGCTGATATCGTTGTAAATGTGCTAACATTCATTTTAGACAGAGTTTGAGTGTTATTTCGAATCCTGTTAGCTAGCTGGGTTTTAAAACCCACTTTTTGACTCGGGGGAGGTCTACGCTGCAAAGACATTACCACTATAGTTCCATTAGCACAGCTACTACTGGCAAACCCTCAAGCCTAAACTTGGCTTTTAACAGTAGAAGAAGTTAGCTAATGAGTCAGAGGTAAGGCCCCTGCCTGATTTATGATATACCAGCTGAAGGAAACATGGCCATTGTCATTGAGGAGGTGGTGTTCCTACACTGACAGAAAAAATGCTTGCCTGTGTAGGTTGTGTGTGCACTAGGAGGCTGTGTCAGCACGACTCTGTGAGCTCAGGCGTCCTAGTGTAGCCATACCCTGAAACTAGGCAAGACCGTGTTTGTAACTTTGTGCATTGTGCTGTCTTTGTGGAACTGTGTCATAGATCTTGCTTTGCATAAGGCCTGAGCTACATTTAAAAGTTCAGTTGCTGTAATTGTGCTCAGAAGTATGAAAAATCCACCCTCTAGCTATTCTAACCTGAGTCCAGTATAGACTAGGCGGGTGCAAGAATGCTTCTGTTGACCAAGTACTGTTGCTCAGAGGGGTGCAGAGCCTCTAGTGATGGGAGAAAATCTGGTACACTGTTGTCTTGCTGCAATATGGGGTTGACAATGGCATAGCTACAGTACTGTATGCTGCTGTACTGTAGACAAGAGCTAAGAATGTAACTTTCAGCATAGGTGTCAGTCTCTAGTTTCATTCGTGTTCCTATCTGAATAATCTTTTCATTTCATAAGGTCCCGTGTATAATTCTCATATTTTTCCCCTTTGTAACTGTACAGAGCAATAGAAAAACTAAATGGATTCCAGCTGGAAAGCTATTCCTTGAAAGTTGCATATATACCAGATGAAATGGCAGCACAACCACCCCCACAACAGCATCCCCAGGGGAGACGTGGATTTGGACAGCGGGGTCCTCCGAGGCAAGGATCTCCTGGTGCGGCCACAAGGCAGAAACCACAGTCGGATGTTCCGCTAAGGATGCTGGTTCCCACACAGTTTGTAGGAGCCATTATCGGGAAAGAAGGAGCAACTATCAGAAATATCACAAAGCAGACACAGTCCAAGTAGGTCATTCTAAAAAATTGTGGTTTGGGCTTAATGTTTTTTTGTCTGTGTTTGTCCCATCTCCCCCACCCCATGGATGGTGAATGTATTTGTGGACTAGCCAAAAGTTCTGTTTGATGTATTTTTTCCCCCTAAACACTTACCCAATAGATCCTTCTTTTCCCTTGTGCAAACTTAAATATTCCCTGGGGATTTATTTCCCCTTTTCATGTGTTCCAAGATATTTTTGGAAAAAGCTTGGCTTTACAAATAGAACACAGTGCAACTTAATGTTGGGACAAGCGTGTGAAACTAGTTTGCCAAGTATGTAGCATGTCTTGTCTCCTCTTTCTGGAATGCACTAGAAACCTTTTTGTTGGTATAGTGTTGTCAGAGGCGTGGGGGTGTGTGTCCGTATGTTTTAACGACACATAGGAACAGAATCAGTGTAGGTGCAGTTATACCAGCAATAAAGGTCTTCCGACAGTATAGCATGTTTCATTTGGGGAACTGGGGTAAGTAACAGCAATACTAGAAGAGTATTTTTGGTGCAACAATACTGGCAAAATCTTTTGAAGAGAAGACTAGCTAAGTGACATCTGTTACATTTCTACTCCTGCGGAGATGTCCGTTTGGAGATGTAGGCTATGTCTACGCTGCAGGTTTCTCTGATGTTGCTTATTTTGACATTCTAATGTTTAAATAAGTACTGTTGGCAAATCACATTCATGCAGCCACAGCTTTGCAAAACAGAGCGGTCTCATTTACATCTGCAGTTCACAGCCACAGCATTGCAAAAGGAGTCTTCACGTGAGCTGGTAACAGCTGTGCTTTGTTCACACACATGCCTGTTGAACCTTGGAAGTGTGGGGGAAGGGGGTCGGCCAAAGTCATCCCAGAACTGGAGCAATTATTTTGAGGCAACAGCCTTCTTATCTCAGTTTATCCTGCTTAGCTTTCAGGTGTCATCGGTTTTTGTTTTTTAAAAAAACAGGTTTTTCCAAAAACAAAATAAAATAAAAAAATCCATTGTAGGCAAGCCCTTGGTGCTGGTATTTTATGTTGAGACTGGCCGTGGCAGGGTGTTGCCTTGCCAGCTAAGATGACAATTTGGGTCATTAGAAACATGCATTGTTGACTGTGTTGAGTTGTAGAAGAATTGTGCACGACAAATTAACAAGCTACATTTAAGGGCCACATTCTGTCCTTGGTTTGTTGTTCTTCAGGATGTTAACTTCGGCAGTGCCTTGTTGGGTGTAGATTAATTAAGGCTAGGGGAGAACTGTTCCCCATTGCCTTAGAGAGTCTGCACTTGAAAGTTTATGGTATTGTTGCTGCACCAGTGGCGTGGGAGGGCTTGTTCTTATCTTGAGTGATGGATTTTCTTGGGGTTTGGAAGGGAGATGTGCTGCTTATGTGTACCATGTCAATGACTTAATTAGGAGAGGCATCGTTTCAGAAAGTTAGATGGGCGTAATTTTACATCAGACGCAGGAATTCAGTATTTAACCAGGCTTCAATGGAAGATTCTTACAGCAGCTTTAAACATCTTGTTACTGTTTTTAATTAAGTGGATTTAAAATACTGAAGGTGTATTAAGAAAATTTTCTAATGCAGTGGTGCGCAAAATGGGGGTGGGCCCCTCGTGTGTGTGAAATTTCGTAAGGGGGGGCAACACAATTGGTTGCCGGGTCTCAGGTTCATCCATCTCATTAAAAATATTGAAACACGTTACTGTTTCTGTGTATGTCTTTTCCTATTTATATACTGATTAATAAAGATTTTACATTCAGCATACTTATTTTCTTACACATGCCAAAAGTGCGTGCCACTGTCCCCAGACATAACTGAAATTTCCATTTGGATTGGATTACATTGGACAGGTGCGGGGGAGGGGCAGGGGAGTGGCTGCTAATTGCAGGGATGAAAAGTGGGGCTGGAGGTTAAAAAAAAAAAAAAAAAATATTCCTCACCCCTGGTCTAGTGGATAGTGCTTTACGTAACGGGAAACTAATTTTCTGGGGAGCTGTGAGATTTCTAATTCTCAGACCAGCAAGGACTGGGAAGCATTGCTAGTGAATGTTAAAAATATAAGGCTGTGATTTTTGGTGCAGCGCTCACAGCGCTCATTGTCATTTGGCATTATAATGATGTCTGTGACTCCCTGTAATTGCTGCTGTGGGCATCATAACCTGGCCCGTATGGTGACAATGGCCTTGAAGTCTGACATGGATGGAGATGGAAGGGGCCACGTAACAATCTTGAGGGGCTGTGACCTAGTGTATGGGATTGTAATACTCAGAACTGGAAAGGCACCACTTCAGGATGAGTGTGAGATGGGCTTGCTCTCCTTTGCTTGCCAAGGTGAGTGGGGCCATACCTATGTACCCACACTCTCTCTCGGGCAGAGGAGACTGGTGTGGGGATTCCAGGAGGGGCACTGACTGTGTGCCAATGCCCTGCCCCCACTTTGCCCCCAGCTTCGGGTGAGTGGAGGGGCAGTCTTCACCCCGCAATGGCACTGACTGTGAGTGCAGGGTGCATGCCTGACCCTCTGTGTACTGCCTGGCGTGTCACCTGCTGTGACCTGTCTGAGATGGGTGTTTTTTGCCCCAGAACCTCTCCTATGAAAAAGACTAAAAATTTGCATGACCGAGTCACAGTCTTACTCACAATCTGTGAAAAGGGCAGATGTGATTTTCAGTGGATAATGTCTGCCCTTTTTTGTCACTGTGGGGAGGAAGACCACAAGAAATAAATGTCACCCTCCTCTTTTGCCTGACAATTGGGTTTGTGGACTTTGCACAAAATCCTTCCCTATGAACAAAATCTTCATATCCAGAAAGGATTGACACAGTGGAGAGGGTTTAGAGAAAAGCAGCAACAATGATACCGGGCAAGGGTGGGAGACGTTTTTTCAATCATGGGCCACTGATCTGATCCACAGAAAGATCAATCGGGCCATGCACGAGTGAGAAACAAAACAAACTACCTCACTGACCTGATTCCCAGGTGAGAAGGGAGGAAAAAAAGATGCTCGCTCCCTCCCTCCCTCCCTCAGGGCTCTGCTCAGTCCAGCCCCTCGGCGGGGAAACAGTGTCTTGGAGACTTGCCCTGGGACTGGAGCATGAGGTCTGGTTTACCCCACTGCTGGGGGTGAGTGGTAGAACTGAGCCTCACCATAGGCTGGATCAAAGTAAACCAGGGGCCAGATCCAGCCATCAGGATGTAGTTCCCCCACCCCAACTTGGGGGTTTGGAAGTATTGGCTCGTGGTTAGACTTCAGAGAACTGTAGCCTTGCACCAAGGTGAGAGCAATTTGTAGTTTGCAAGTATTTGCAGATCGTGAATAATCTGTACCTTTGCAGGAGTTACCTTTTGTATGCGGTTCAGAATGGGGCCATGACAGTGGAGAGAGAGCATGTTTAGGATGGTATGGGGTATTACTAGAAGAAAGGGGAGCGGGGGAGATACTAGAAACATTTTAGAGTTGAAAACCAGGGAAATGATGTGAACCTTAGTAGGACGTGAAATAGTCTTTTTAACAGAAGTGCTGGAAAACTCCATCACTCAGGACAGGAAAAAGTAGGCTAGATGAAGCATCCATTGCACTGTAGGGAAGAATTACTCATTTGTGGAGGATGCACTGGTTAACTTAACAGCTGTTCCGTTTCTAACTTTGTGATGAAGCCAAGTAGAACCCAACACGCGCTCACTAACTTGTGACAGCAATTTTTCTTTTTTATATAAAAATGCCCAGGAAAATATGTTGGGTGAAATCTGATGGGCAGGGTCCTCATGTGGAACCCCATGCAGTGAAACCAGGATGTAAGCCTTTTTAAAAGGAAAATGATGAACTGAGTGAGGTGTGGAGGTGGTGGTGGTGATTACATTTGTATATTTCACCAGATGAAATCTTGGGTTTTGGTTTTTAAAAATATCAATATTAACACACAGTGAACTGGATTGATGACTGAGGTCATAGACACACAACAGAACAGATGCTTACAGCTAATGCTCTTTTCTTTCCTCAAGAATTGACATTCATCGTAAAGAAAATGCAGGTGCTGCTGAGAAACCAATTACTATCCACTCTACTCCTGAAGGCTGCTCAACAGCTTGTAAAATTATTATGGAGATCATGCAAAAGGAAGCTCAAGATACCAAATTGTAAGTAAAGATTTAAAGAAAGCAAAATTCTATTTTTTCCCCCCTCCTTGGTCAAAGCAAACAGGTAATGTACTCTTAGCTGTATCTGTCAACAGATGATTTTCCTGTGTGGCCACTAAAAGCATTTAAGTTTTAGCTTCAAGAATTAAATTTCTTTTTAATGGCATCCTCTTTATTTAGTTAAAAAAAAAAAAAACCCACATTTTGGGGTATGACAGTCTGCAGTGAAATTCAAACTTCCTTGAGCAGTTGATAGTTTTTAGTGTGGGCAGCTTTTGTCTGAACTGTCGCAGAAGGTTCTGTGTTAGCACATCACTCCTTACCAGCAATTTGCTTGTTACTTCAGTCTGTGACTTCTACTGAGTTAGCTGAACTACAGTTAATTTTGTTGTATTTTATAACGTGCTCCATTAGGTCCAATTTTGCCTCCAGCTAAATGGCATATGAGAACAGGGGGTGTCATTGTAATTGACAGTAGAATTGGCCTGTGAGAGAAGTCAAAATTTGTGTGTTGGTCTCCAGAATTGAAACATTAAGATACTAACCCACTGCCTGGGTGGGTTCCATCCCAGAAGTAGCTATTTTGTTTGCAGCTAATGGGTGTGTCACATTTAACTAAAAAACAAACAAACAATTAATTGGCTGTTAAGTATTTTTAAATGCTGGACACCAGTATTTCCCGTACGCTGTGTGCTTGTGTAGATAGCCAGGAGAAATTCAGATGCTGCCCAGCTGATGAGCAGGGCACCCACAGCTAAACTTGTTTTTTCTGTTGGTGTTATACATTTGCATGTGCCTCAGTGCACATAAAAATGAATTCGGCACATGGGTGGAAAAGCTTAGTGGCAACATTGCTGGACACTATTGAGACAACAACCAAACAGTCTTTTAATGGAGTGTACAGCAGAAAGTACTTCTCAGCACAGTTTTTAAAGCTCAGACAGGGACTAAGTTACTTAGTTAAGTCAGTTTACATACTACAGTCCCGCTCTCACCAATATGAGTCCTCTGCTGTATCAGCGTAGTACTTCACCTTCCGGCATAAGGATTATGGTAGGGTGACGCAGCGTCTGTGCAGGTACTGTTACTTTCATCAGCTACTGGTTTTGGCTCAGTCTTCCATGCTGCCCTTCAGTTGATGGGGCGGGGTGTACTGCTGGTGTGAGGCACAGACCTCTGACCGAAGGGAGGATAGAATGGTCATCAGACACTCCAGGAATTACTTAGGGCTGTAGTGTACACATGCCCTCGCTTTTAATCTGTTAATAAATATCTGTGTAAGCTGTTGCAGCAAACAGTTGAGGTGTTTCATTCAAATGACATTCAAAAACTTGTCTTTCATCTGCTTTTGATAATATGCTTTGTCTGAACTTTGTCTTCTCCTACAGTACAGAAGAAATTCCCTTGAAGATACTAGCACATAACAATTTTGTTGGGCGTCTTATTGGCAAAGAAGGAAGAAACCTAAAGAAAATTGAACAAGACACGGATACTAAAATCACAATATCTCCGTAAGTGTTCAGTCACCTACACATGAAGTGCTGTGCCTGAGAGAGAGAAATCCTTGTGTTTTATAAGCTTTAATGAGTTTTTGGTCAATTACATAAAGGCTGGGGCACCAGATATCCTGCTTCGCATCCGCACCAGGATTTAAGTTGTTAGATTACTTCAGCAATGGGGAACCTTCCTTGGGACTGGAGCCACTGAACAAAATGAAATCTCCATATCTCAGAGGCCGCACAAGTGGGAAGCAAAATAATAAAGCCCTCACTGACCTGGCTCCCAGCGGAGGAGGAGGAGAAAAAAAAAAACCTCAGAATGTCGTCCCCAGCTGAGAAGCAGGAGAAGAAAAATGCACACTCCTTCCAAGCCCCATTGAGGTGGGGAATGCTGATGCTCAAGGCTTACCCCCAGGGCTGGATTAACTCTTCTGGGGTCTGGAGCTAGTAGATTTTAGGGCCTTCCAACTTCTGAGGTGTGGATAAAAATGAAGGGCTCACTGCATGGGAGGGGGCTGCTGGGGAGCAGGTTGGGGGTAGGGTTGCAGGGTCTGGGTGACAAGTGTAAGGTGTAGGAGCAGGCTGGTGGTGGTAGGGTCTGGAGGAGAGAGAGGGGGCAGGGGATCCAGCTATCTACCTGGTACAGTTCAGGGGGTGTGGTGGCAGCATTTGTCTTTGTGCAGCTCTGCACGCCACAAGGAAGCACTCCCTGCACCATCACTCCCGTTGGCTACGATTCTCAGCCAGTGGAGCAGCGGGAGGCCAGTGCTTGCCGGGAGTGTTTTGTTGCAATGCACAGAGCTGCATCCTCCGCCCATGCCGCACAGAGCCTGCAGGCTGGATCCAACCCCAGATTGCCATGATCAGGCCCACAAGGCTCTGGGCTCCCTCCCCTGCTGTGGGGAGCTGGAGCTGATGGGAGCGGGGGTGAGCCGCAAGCCTTGTGGGCCGGATATGGTCCCAGGCTGTAGGTCCCTATCTCTGGCTTAGCTGAATTTAAACACTTCTTGCCTTGTCATTGAAAACCAGGTCTGTAAGTAGTATTCTTTACTAGGCTGAACCCTAGGTTAGGTCGTGTTTGTAAAATTCTCTTTTGCAACTTATATTCTGGACAGACAAACGTTTTAAAAGTAGATTAGTTTTTAACTACATAGAGAATGAGCTGAAATAAGACTGTAGTGTCTTCTGTATAAGCAGGGCTTGGGAACAAAGGAAAGGAGAAAAGCAACTCAGTAAAAAAGAGAACAAGTAGTATTTTAGGTAGTAATTCTGTCAGGTTCAGGTCCCTTTCCACATCAGCCTCAAACAGCTGAACTGCTGTAGGGTAACCAGTCTATCGTTCATTCATACCTATGTTGAAGCAAGAGCTCTGCTTTCTGCTATTAGCAGGTCTCACCCATGGGCAAAAGTGATTGCTGTAATAAACAAAGGTCTGAATATTGCTGTTTTTGGGTGAGAATAATGCAGATTTCTCCTGAATAAAGTTTTGGGAGGTAAGCTCGATAAAGGAAGGGATACATTGAATGAGAAGGCAGAAGAGGGAAGTGGGTTAGGAAACTGGATATAGAGGAGCAGGGGGACAAGAATTGCAGTACGAAAGGGAGGAAAATGAGAGTGTGTTTCAGAACTGCTGTGAAGAGGGAATTGGAAAACCCTCTTGGGGAGATAAAGGAAGCTAACAATTTTTTGTAACAAGAACAGAATGTTTGAGAGCAGGGCAAATTACTAAAAGGTAGAACAAAAAGATGTTCACAACCATTACAGAGGCCCATTGAAGGCTCTTAAGAGAGAACTGGATATGAAATTAGTTTTTGCCTGCTGTGGAGACCAGAGTGGGCAAGAAGGTGGAGGACTCTGACTGGCAGAACAGAGACAATCCCCTAAGGATTCCCCAGGGTCTGGTGAGCTAGTGAGGGATGGTGCATTTAGGATGCGTTATGTATTACTGCACTCTGCTGTGCTTTACCTGTTGAAGTAAAGAGCATAAAGATGTTAGACTGGACTGTGTCTGACTGCTTCACAACAGCTGCTGTGTCACCCTTGGAGAATAAAGTGGTAAACCAGAAAGTTTGTACCTTTTTGGGTGGAGTTTCTGGGTGAGGTGTGTATTTTAATTACTGCAGAGCAGGGGTCAGCAGCCTCCACCATGGGTGCGGAGAGTGGCACATGAGCTGATTTGCATTGGCACATGAGACAGGAGCTCAGGTCTCTCCCATCCTCTGCCATGCACCAGGGAGCTTGCTCGAAGCCTGTGGACTAACAAAAGACCAGCTAATGCTACCAGCCAGTACTTAAGCAGTAAAGCCCTGTGTCTTTATTTATTTATTTTATTAATGAAGCTTTTGTAAGTAGGATGATTAGTGACCAGCGCTCAGACTGTACGAAGAGGTCAAATTTCACCATGCTGCCTCAGAAGCTTGCTGACTTCCTGCTGTGGAGGCTGATGGGTCAGCGCTATCCCCTTGGGGCTGGGCAGTGGGTTTTGACATTCAGATAGAGGAGCCAGACAAAAGGTCTGTGCCCTGAAAACTAGCCTCGGGACTCTTAGGTTGATCCAATGGCTGGATTCTGTTCCAGCACCAGAAGCATGAGATGTCACTGGGATCAAGGGCACAGGGACTGGGATTCCCCTGGGAGTCTTTTAATAAGTGGCCAGGAAGGGGTGATTGTTCACGTAGTGTCGCCATGAGTGCTCCATGTCAGGATGTGTGTACTCCTGTGTGCTCGTCATCAGGGGAAAAAAAATTGTCAGCCCTGTATAAGCCTGCACCCAAACGCTTTTGTGCTTTAAACAGGGGCTTATAGGGAGGGGGCTGACCTACCTTTTCAGGTGCTTGAGACGCAGGATTGGTGGTGCCTGGCAGTTTGCTATACCTCACTTTTTATACCTTTTTTTTGTTTTTAGTTCTTCCCCATTACTAGCAAAAGCTTGTCCTTTGAGGGAGTCATTCTCTCAGATTCTATTAGAATCATGTTTGAGTTTTGCAACAAATGGATCTTGAATGTTGTATTGTTCCAGGGCAGACTTCCCAGTTTCAGAATTCCCCAGCCTCACTTGATAAGTTTTGCATACCATCGACTGTTTGAAAGGTAATTAATTGCATTTTTGTTTGTCTGCAGACTGCAGGATTTGACACTCTATAACCCTGAACGGACTATTACAGTTAAAGGCAGTATTGAAACTTGTGCCAAGGCTGAGGAAGAAATAATGAAGAAAATCAGGGAGTCTTATGAAAATGATATTGCTGCTATGAATGTGAGTCTCTCTTTTTTGGCTTGGTTATTTTTGGAAGTTTACTTCTTTGAGGTCCTTGAAGTCTGTTTTTGTACACAATGAATTTCTTTTTGGAAATAAAGAAAATTGAGTGAGGCGAAGGTAAATTAATAATTTACTTCAAAACTACCTTTCTTTGTTGTGAAGACTTGAAAGGAGTTTTTATTTGTATTATGAATGTTCATTTCGTGCAACAGTAGTATAAAGTTCTTGAAGGAAGTACTTTCTAGTTTTCCGATACTGTTCTGTTTTTAACATAAGAACCATCTTTGTATTTGTTAACTGTACTCTGTCAATGAACCTTTCGTAAGTTTTGTATTTTTCCCCTCATGAAAAAGACTGGCTGTTGAATTTGGGAGTAGAAGTATGTCTTTTTTGGAAGGTAAACGGAAGGCCTATGAAGATTTATAATTAGCAGCTAGTATTCCCCTGAAATTTGACGGTCTCAGAGGCAGAGATCAGTAGACCACAGAAGACTTGGGTAGACCATCCTACAAAATGTGAAAACATGGACAGATCACTAATTTGAGTCTAAAAGACTAGTACAAACTTGTAGGGACAAAATCGGAAAGGGAAGGAATAAAATGAGTTATACCTAACAAGGGAGAGAAGGATGTAACAGCTGGTTTTATAAATCTATTGGAGCCATAAAGAGACCGCATAGGTTCATGAACGGGGAAGGAGAACTAATGATGGAGGACAACAGGAAGGATTTGTATCTAATATTTGTTTTAATATTTAATATTAGTATTTGTATTTAATATTTGTTTTGCTTCAGTTGTCACTAAAATGATTTTTGTGATTTATACAACAGTGACAACAAAGGGAGAAAGAACACAAGCCAAAACAGAAATAGTTTAAAAGTATTTAGATAAGTTAGGTTTATTCAAATCAGCAGCCTCTGATGAAATTCACTCCAAGTGTACTTAAGGCATTAACTGAAGCAGTCTCAGAACTGCTAGTGATTTATCTTTGAGAACTCATGAAGGGCAGGTGAGGGTCCCAGAGGACTTAAGAAGGTCAAGGCATACCTGTGCTTTAAAAAAAAAAAAAAGGCTGCAAAGAGGACCCAGGGAATTTTAGGCCACTTAGCCTAAATTTGATATTTGGAAAGATACGGGAACAAATTTATTAAACAGAGTTTAAAGACTGAGAGAATAAGGATTATTATCAGACACGTAGAGCAACATGATTTGTTGAGCAAAAGTCAACATGGTTTCTGTAAAGGGAAGTTGTGTATTACTAATCTATTAGAGTTCTTTGAAGGGGTTAACAAGCATGCGGATGCGGGGGTCCAGTAGATGTAGTATACTTAGATTTCGAGAGAGCCTTTGACACGGTCCATTACCAAAGGCTCTTATGTAAATTAGGTGGTCATGGGATAGGAGGAAAGATCCTTTCATGGATTGGGAACTGGTTAAAAGACAGGAAACAAAGGGTAGGAATAAATGGTAAATTTTCACAACGGAAGGGGGTAACTAGTGGCGTTCCCCAAGGGTCAGTCCTGGGACCAATCTTGTTCAACGTATTCGTCAATGATCTAGAGAAAGGGTTAAGCAGTGAGGTGGCAAAGTTTGCAGATGACACCAAACTGTTCAGGATAGTGAAAACCAAAGCAGACTGTGAAGAACTTCAAAAAGATTTCAGCAAACTGAGTGATTGGGAAGCAAAATGGCAAATGAAATTTAATGTGGGTAAGTGTAAGGTAATGCACATTGGGAAAAATAACCCCAATTATACATACAATATGATGGGGGCAAATTTAGCTACAACAGATCAGGAAAGGGATCTTGGAATTATAGTGGATAGTTCTCTGAAAACATCCACGCAGTGTGCAGCGGCAGTCAGTAAAGCAAATAGGATGTTAGGATTAATTAAAAAAGGGATAGAAAATAAGACAAAAAGTATCTTACTTCCCCTATATAAAACTATGGTACACCTACATCTTGAGTACTGCATGCAGATGTGGTCTCCTCACCTCAAAAAAGATATATTGGCGTTAGAAAAGGTTCAGAAAAGGGCAACTAAAATGATTAAGGGTTTGGAACAGGTGCCATATGAGGAGAAGCTAGAGAGACTAGGACTTTTCAGTCTAGAAAAGAGGATACTGAGGGGCGATATGATAGAGGTATATAAAATCACAAATGGTGTAGAGAAAGTGAATACAGAAAAGTTATTTACTTGTTCCCATAATATAAGAACTAGAGGACACAAAACGAAATTAATGGGTAGCAGGTTCAAAACTAATAAAAGAAAGTTTTTCTTCACACAGCGCACAGTCAACCTGTGGAACTCCTTACCAGAGGACGCTGTGAAGGCCAGGACTCTAACAGAGTTTAAAAAAAGAGCTCGGTAAATATTTCGAGGTTAGGTCCATAGATGGCTATTAGCAAGGGGTAAGATATGGTGCGTAGCCTTTTGTTGAAGGCGGGAGATGGATAGTAGGAGACAAATCGCTTGATCGTTGTCTTTGGTTCACCTCCTCTGGGGCACCTGGCATTGGCTACTGTCGGCAGACAGAATACTGGGCTAGATGGACCTTTGGTATGACCCAGTATGACCATTCTTATGTTATGTAAGGATTAAAATATGCAAAATGGATTTGTCAAAAACAAATCCATGCCAAACCAACTAAATTTCCTTCTTTGACAGGGTTACTTGCCTAGAAGATAGGAGGAAGATGTAGTTGTGAGATATCTTGAGTTTAGTAAGGCTTACCCACGCATCCCCCCAGGATAGTCTCATAAGCAAAGCAGAGAAAAGTGTTCTAGATGAAACTGCTGTCAGGTGAGTGCACAGCTGGTTGAAAGATTGTGGTCAAAGAGAGTTATCAATAGTTTGCTGTTGAGCTGTGTGGTGAATGGATTGGGACCCCAGACAGGTCAGTCCCTGGCAGTGTTCTCTCTACTTTTTTATGTACGTCGATATGGAGGTGTGTAACACATCACCTCCGTATTTGTGCACATAACAAAATTAATTTTTCACATGGATGATCTGTGGTGGGATTTGGGCTGAGGAATTCAGTGTCTGGGAGGGGCTCACAGTTGGGGGAAGATGGACTGAGACAGAGGGTTGAGGTGCAGGGATGAAGGCTGTAGCTGGTGGTTCAGGATCTGGGATGGGTCTGAGAATGAGGTGTTGGTGTTGAGGCCCCCCCCCCCCCCCCAACCATCATCTCTAATTTCATCAGCTCGGGGCCAAGTGAGAGGCACTCTCTGATGCCTGTGGCAGTGAGTTGTGCTGGGGGATTGGGGTGCTTCTCTCCTGCCTATGGCAGGTCCGCGCTTCTGGGGATAGCGGGCAGGGGGCACTTAGAGAAGGTGCTTTTGAGAACTTGAGAAGGTGCTTTTCCCGTTCACAGTAGCTTTGTGTGCAGTAGCCCTATGTCTCTGCATAGGGCTTTTGAGGCAGCTGTGTGGTCTCGCAGCTTAGAGGTAACTCTAAGAACAAAATATGGTACTATTAAATATTTTCATTAGTGTCTTGGATGATGGAATGAAGCATGTGCTTATATTTGGGGATGACAGCCACTCAGAAAGTGTTGTAAGGACTTTGGAGACAGGATTGGCATTAAAATATGACCCGATAAATTGGAGAGGTAGTCTGAAATCAACAAAATGAAATTCAGTAAAGACAAATGCAAAACCCTACACGTAAAGGAAAAAAAATCGAATGTACAACTACAAAATTGGGAATAACTAGCTTGGCAGTAGTGCTTCTGAGAAGAACGGAGGGCAGCGTTTTTCACCTTGTGGTCCATCAACTCTTGAGGGTCCACTGACTTGTCTCAGGGACTCGTAAAAGGTGGCTGTTACCCTAGAACAGTGCCGCTTCTTTGATTGTCCCCCTGGGTGCTCCACGGTAGGTGCTGGGCTCGTCCCGTCACTGCAGATTGGAGACTTTTCATAGCTGTATCTGGCCGGTGTGTGTGCACTGCTGCCGCGTCTCTCCATTCGCACTCTTTTGATCACGTGCACAGACTGGCTCAAGCCAGTTCCTTTCAACTGCCCCACAGGCTGCAGATGGAGCTAACTGCTTCTTCTCAGCATGACATTGTGAGACTCAAACTCTCTCTCTTTCTGTAGATTGTTCTTCTTCCTTATGTTGTTCAGTTGTTACTTGTTAATCATTGTCTTAAAAAACAAAAGGAAAGTTACTGTTATACTCGAACCTTTAAAGTTGGACCATAGTTAACAAAAAACTTAACTTTAATGTTATGGAGTCAGCTCGAAACTCATTTCTCCCATTTATTGTCTGCCAGTTATGTAACTGTAGCTAAAGAACCGAGCTGCACTGAACCCTCTCACCATGCCAGGCTCACAAGGTTTTAAGTAATGTGAACAGTGCTGCGAAGCAATGCCTGCTTCGGATGGCCACTAAGAGTGCATAAAGTGCCGGGGGGGTGGGGGGGGAACACCATATCCCTCAAATGTCCACATTGCATGAAACTAACTTGCAGAGCTCAGTGCTATCAAGAAATGCACCTGAAAATGGTATCATTTGGTAAAGCTCTTCAGCCCTCTACTGAAGAGGCCATAGGAGGCCTGGAACAGCCTACATATAAACGCAGGGCCGCCGCCTCAACCACTGAGCTCTCCAAGAAATCTAAAACCTCACCGACTGGGTCATTACCTGCTATATGGCAGAGCACCCCGGGGTCACCAGTAAACTCTGGCACCGTCTCTGTAAAGTCTAAGGTGGCTGGGAGCAGCAGAACAACAACAGTGCATGGCACCAATATCGAAGCATTTGGGCATGAAGCCCTCGGAACTGAGTGCGCAGACCTCTTCCTCAAAGCACCTGGTTCCTAGTGTTGGCAGCACCAACAGTGTCCTTGGCGCCAACCATCACTGCAGCACCAACACCAGCACCACCAGCATCAACTCCTCTGTGCCAGTTGCTGGCACCACAAGCCCTTTGCGATGCTGCACCAAGGAAAGCACTAGCTAAGTCATGGCAGTTGAGTCTGTCTCTGCACTCACCGGCACCGACTTTTGCACCAGCATTTTCTCCATCTCTGATGGCTCCCTGACCAATATCATCCCTTCAATGATTGGGAAGGCTGGAGAGACATAGTCAACGATACTATGAACTATACAGACTGCCCTCCCCCCTTCTTAAGCTCTGCATGTTGTTATAGGGTGTACTTCCATCATCTGTCACCTTTGCTGTCTCCATCATCCAGGATGTCCTGCAGATCATTTTATTCACATCACAGAGATCCTTCCTGGGACTGGCATAGATGCTCCTATGAGTTGATGCATTCCTACCACTCCAGCAGCTGCGGCTGCTATTGTGCTCACCACTACCATTATTTTTCTTGATGATACTCCTCCAGATGGAATACTTTGACGGGTTTCAATCACAGGGTCGATCTATGGCAGGCTGTCTCTCCTTGACTGTCGTCTACTTTGGCCCCTTGCCACTGCCACAGTCTCCATCACCCCAGCAGTTGGAAACAAACAGCGCTTGTATTGAACACAGAAGAGCAGGACCCTGCTACAGCTCCTTGTGGCCAGTCATCCTCGTCACGCAATGAAACTGTCATTCCAGGGACATTTTGCCCCTGGATGACACAAAGCAGTTTAACAAATTATTGGAAAGTACGGCTATTAGCCAGGATTTACCACTTGCCAAGGTGCAGGAAAAATGGTGCCAACTTCTAAGGAACCTACAGCCAGCGCAGTCTTCTAGATTAGCCATACCCATGGAAGAGGACATTTTAGAGGCAGCCAATGACATATAGCAGACCCTGCTTCAGTACCCCCACTAATAAGAAGCTTGATGATAAATACTTCTTTCTCCCAAAGGGAATGGAGTTTTTATTCACACATCTACAGCCAAACTCCCTAACAGTAGATGCTGCGCTACATAGGTCACTCACACTGCAGTTCAGTGAAGCGGTAATGGACAAGGAAGCCAGATGACTTGACCTCCTTGACAGGAAGCTATGTTCTTCAGCTACTCTCCTACTTCACATAGTGAACTATGCGGTTCTCCTCTCAAACCATGACTTTGACAACTATGCTAAATTGATGCCACTCCTGGAGTACTTAACAGAATCTGAGTTCGATTCTCAAGTTGGTGGTTGAGGAGGGCTATACCCCAGCCAGAACAGCTGTTCAGCTAGACCTGGATGTGGCAGATACAGTGACAAGAGCCACAGCCACTGCAGTTGTAATGTGGTGTACCTCATACCTACAAGCTACTGCTATACCCAAAGAATTGTAGGTGGAGTTGAAGTTGTTGACCTGCCCTTTTGATAAAAAGAAACTATTTACAGAGAATACTGATGCTGTCCTTCACACTAGTAAGAACTCTTGAGCAACGCGGCACACTGGGGATGTATAACCGTCCCTACAGGAGGCAGCGCCACCATCTCTATCAGAGGGTGTCAAGAAGCCAACTTTTACAAACTGCAACCTTAACAATCTACTAGGTCTTACAACCAACCCCATTCTCAGAGACCACAAAAGCATAGAAATGAAGGTGGACATAACCAACCTTCTCAGTCTAACAGATTGCAAGTTTGACTCGTTTGGTCGAGAGCAGCAGTGTTAATGTCACCTCACCACCTTCCAGTGTTCCACCACTGGTTGAGGCCCTTCTTTCATAAATGGGCCGCCTCCATCACCACTGACAGGGGATACTGCAGATTGTATGATCAGACTACACCATGCCATTCATCTCCATCCCACCTCCCACCCCATCCATCTTCAGGGACCCCTCTCATGAGAATCTACTGAGCCAGGAGGTGGGCCATCTCCTACCTATAGGAGCAGTGGAACAAGTTCCCCACAACTCCAGGGGCAAAGGTTTTTATTCCCACTACTTTCTCTCACAGAAGAAGAGCAGCAGTTGGAGACCAATACTGGACTTGCATCTGCTGAACCTGTATGTGCAAAAACAGCAGTTCAAGATGGTGACCTTGGCCTCAATAATCCCAATCCTAGACCTCAATGATTGGTTTGCTGCTCTTGAACTTCAAGATGCCTACTTTCACATCACTATTCATCCTGCTCACAGATGGTTCCTATGATTCACGGTATGGATGGAGCATTTTCAGTACAGGGTCCTTCCATTCGGACTCTCAACAGCCCCCAGGGTGTTCTCCAAAACCCTGGCTGTAGTGTTTAGCTTACCTTTGTCTAAGGAGTTCTGATATTCCCCTACCTTGACTAGTGCCTAATTAAAGACCCCTCAGCTATGGAGACTGCACTCATGGTGCACACTACGCAGTCAGTTTTTCATTCTCTGGGCTTTCTCATCAACAAGAGGAAATCAACCCTTCAACCTATGCTGGATCTAGAGTTGACTGGGGCTCGACTCAATGCGACTACAGCGAAAGCATAATTGCCCCTCCACAGGTTCCAGACAATTCAGGACCCCGTAGAGATCCTTGGGGGCAGTCCCATGGTCCAAATAGTGGTATGCCTCAAACTCATGGGCCACAGAGCAGCTACAGCTTTTGGAGTTCAGCATGCTAGACTCCATTTTCACTCGCTGCAACACTGGGTGGCCACTATTTACAAGAGCACTCACTGCAGCCTTCACCACTCTGTGTTGCCTCCACCTCATGTACTTACGTCTCTCCCATGGTAGCAAAGCAGGAAAAATCTCCTCTCTGGGATCCCATTCCACCTCGGACAACCATCCCGACACATTACTACAAATGCCTCCTTACTATGGTGGGGAACCGCATGGACACTCTGGCCATTCAGGGGCGATGGTCGCTGCAAGAACACCTGCTTCACATCAGCCTACTGGAATTCAGGGCCATTCTCAGATCCTACCAGCATTTCTTGCAGTACATTCAGGGTACCATGGTAAAGATACTAACAGACAGCGTGGCAACAATGTACTGTATAAATCTCCAGGGAGAGGCCCACACACACTCCCTCTGTGCTGAGTCACTCTGACTTGGGAACTGGTGCATTTGAAATGACATCATGCTTGTGGTGTCTTACTTACCTCGGCTCAACAATGTTGCAGCAGATTTGCTGAGCAGACGCTTTGCTCCAGACCACAAGTGGGAACTCCACAGTCGAGTGGTCCACTCCCTCTTCCAGTGTTGGAGTACTCCCCTCATCGACTTCTTCAACATCTGTCACAATAAGAAATGTCACCATTAGTGCTCCAGAGCACAAGTGGGGCAGGGATTGCTAGGCAATGCATTCTTAAGGACATGGAGGGGTCCCTCTGTTTTATGCCTTCCCCCCCACAGTACTCATTCCCAGAGTACTTAAAAAAGCCAGAGTAGATGCGAATACCTTGATATTAGTGGCCCTGGCTTGGGCACAACAACACTGGCTCTCCATCTTGCAACGGATGTCACCATACCCTCTGCCTCCGCTACCAGATCTTGTAACTCAGGAACAGGGAACCCTACAAAGATCTCAGGTACTCAGGCTACACCTTACGGCTTGATTCCTAGTTGGCTCAATGAGTCCAAACTCCTCTGCTCTGCACAGGTCCAGGGAAATCTTAGAGTACAGCCAGAAGCAAACTACTAGGACTACTTCTCCCAGTGGAGCAGGTTTGCAATCTGGTGTTCAGTACAGCCTGTAGAACTGATTATGTCTCCCTTTCATGCTATTTTGGACTACATAATGCACCTAAAAGACGCGGGTTTGGCATTAACCTCCCAAAGAGTGCATCTTGCTGCAGTTACGGCATTCAGAGGCACTTAGACAGGTTCTCAGTGTTTGCCCACCCGATCACTATAAGATTTCTCAGACCCCACAAATACGTACACTCCTCCCCCATGGAGCCTTGACTTAGTAGTATGGGCAGTGATGAGACTGCAGTTTGAACCCCAGGCTACTACTTCCTCTTAAGTTATTTACCATGAAGGTGGTCTGTCTTCCCTCTATCACATCTGCCCATAGAGTCAGCAAAATATCAGCCCTTGTGGTGGGGTCTCTGTACACGATCTTCACTAACAACAGAGTAACCTTCAGACATCACCTGGCTTTCATTCCAAAAATCGGTTTGAATTTTCACATCAACGAGCCAATAGTTTTGCCCGTGTTTTATCCTGAACCGCATTCATCATCACAGGAAGCGGCACTACATACTCAAGACATCAAGGGCACCTGCTTTCCATATAGACTGGACAAAAATGTTCTGGAAAACTGACAGTCTTCTGGTTTCATTGGTGGAATGGTCCAGGGGTGAATCCCTGTCATCCCAATGGATAGCCCATATCACTGCATGTGTTTTCCAGTGTTGCTCTTCCAGCCAAATGTCTCTCCTAACACGACCATGGGCTCGTGACATCGACAGCCTCTCTCAAGGGAGTTCCCCTTGGAGACATCTGCAGAGCAGCTATCTGGTCATCCCACAACACTTTCCTGAGACATTATCCAGGACCGAGGGGCTATGGATACTTCACAAGCCACAGCAGTCCTCTCTGCTTCACTTGCACGGTGACTGTTTCTCCCTCCTCCAGTTGTTGGAACTGCTGCATAGTCACCCACAGTGGAGCACCCATGGGGACATCACTCGAAGAAGAAAATGAAGTTACTCACCTTAGTGCAGTAACTATCATTCTTTGAGATGTGTGTCCCCATGGGTGCTCCACAGCCCACCCTCCTCCTTGCTTCGGTATCTGCCTTGCCTGTCTGTCCTTTTTGCAGATTCCGGAGTGGTTTCGAGGAATAGGCTTGAGCTAGTCTGTGTACGTGGTCAAAAGAGCACAAACGGAGAGACACGGCACCAGTGCATGTGCATACTGGCCAGATACAGCTGTGAAGAGTCTCTGGTCCGTGGTGGTGGGCTCGTCCTGACACCTACCATGGAGCACTCACGGGGACACACATCTTTGAAGGATAGTTACTGCACCAAAGGTGAGTAACTTTGCTTTTTCACCCTGTAGGCTACAGGTCCACAGGCTATGCCTGAGATTAACAAAGGGGTCTGCAAATGGGGAGAGGGGTTAAAAACTACTGAAGTAGGGATTATATTGCATCACAAAATTGAGTGCAAATCAGTAGTGTGGTGCATTTGTGAGAGAGGCTGACATTCATCAGGGGTTTATTAATAGCAGTGTTGTACGTGAGACAAAGCTTTAGTATTCAGCGCTGTTGAACTCTCACCTGTCCGGTTGTAGGCACCACCTTTTTCATGAGGATGTGGGCAAATTGGGGAGAGTTGAGTGTACAGCAAGAAAAGTGATAGAAGGGAATAAGAAAAAATGAACGAACCACCCCCCACCACCAACCAAGAAAAGAAAACCAAACACTCTGAACTGTTTATCCTTGAGAAAGGAAAACTGTAGGGAAAGGGGGACTGAGTCTTCAGACATTCTTAGGCTGTTATAAAGAGAATAGGATGTTGTTGTCATCCATATTCCCATAAAGTATGACAAATTATCTACTTAATCCACAACAAAGGAAGTTTAGGTTAGATATTAGGGGAAAAAAAGAAATACTGGAATAGGCTTCCAAGGGAGAATGTTAAATCCTCAGTTAGTGGTGGTTTTTAAGAACAGGTTGGACAAACTCTCTTGTCAGGGCAGGTCTAGGTATAATTCTTCCTGCAGCGGTGTGTGGAGCTAAGCTAGATGACCTCAAGAGATCTCTTCTTCTTGCCCTACGTTTTAAGATTCTGTGAACAATTTAGATATATATCGACACTTAACATCTAGCACAGAATGTTTTGGTTAAGTGGAGAATGTCTTTCAGTTGTACAATGTTCTTTTGGTTGCTCAGAATGATCAGAAAGACCAGGGCCTTTACACTGGGTGGAAATATGTTGGAATTCTTCTAATCCTTTCTTGAATGGGTCTTGACCAGTTACTCTGAGCCAGTTGGTTGCCTTGTAACCACAGTTTTTAGCTTGGTCTTTAGCTGCTAGGGTTTGCTTTATTACAAGTGCCCCACAGTTTGCTTCCACTAATGACTTTAAATGGGGTCACTGTAACAGGTTCAATGTGTTAAATTGCATTGGCAGAGGTAGGAGGAGGGAAAGTGGAGCTTCACTGATCATCCATGCAGATGTGGTCAGATTGCCCATGAACAATCCTAGTCGGGGTGAAAGTAACTTAAAATTTCTTCCAGGTACTGTCCTATTGTATCCTGGGTCCCTGCCAGTGCTTTAAATAGCTGACTGCTGGCTTTTGCCATAGCTCAGCCAGCTCTTGCTGTAGCTGCGCATCAGGACACATCTTACTTTCGCCTCTGAGTCTAACGTAGTGATTCTCAACCCATGGGCTGCCTATGACTCAATCAGCAGACAGGTGTGGCCCATATGACATCCTCATGGCTGTGCAGAGGCAATAGATACGTTGTATGGGTACGGCCCACATAACACAGAGAGCTGCTTCTGTGGCCTACAATGATAATAGCTTGAGAAGCAATGAACTAGTAAGTAACATGAAGCTAGCATTTTTTTTTTTTTTTAAACAGTTAATGCTCATCCTGTTAGCAGTGTGGGAGAATTTAATCCTCTGCAGTCCACCTGAAGTGTTAGTGGTGTGGGAGGGTTGGAGAATTAATGGTTATGGGTGGAGCTTCTCTGTTTCTAAGGTACTGTTGATTTCTATCACAGAGCCAAGTAGGCTATTTTCCACTGAGCCTCATACCAAGCATGTGGACCAGAGGCCTGTCTGTTGCTTGGATTTCTTTTCTCCAATCTTGTGGGCCACTTCATTTGAAAAATGAAGATGAAGTGAGAGCCATCGGTCAGTCTATCACATTAGAGCTAAGCTTGTAACCTTATTGGCCGACGTGAGTTGTCTGGTTTAGAGCTCTGAAATATGAATCCTCAAGAATGTAGGTTTGAAATAGAACATAGGCATCTTTTCAGAAAAGGCTATTGCATTGTCCCAACTAGGATTTAGAGTAAGTCCAGTATCTTACCGTGTAAAGTAAAATAATTCTACTTTTGCAGCTTCAAGCACATTTAATTCCTGGATTAAATCTGAATGCCTTGGGTCTGTTCCCACCTTCTTCTTCAGGAATACCACCTCCCACAGTGGGTGTTGCCTCTGCCGCTGCTGCTACTTCATATCCGCCATTTGGGGTAAGAAAAACAGTCTTACTTTTCAGGTCTATCAGTAAAAAGTTTGACTACTGTTGAAGGGTAACAGTAACTATAAGGTGATGCTGATTAAAGTGTAAACAAGCAAACAAAAAACTTGGCCAAGACCCAGGTATCTGTGTTCTGGCAGCAGTTTACTGGTAAAACAGTTCTATTGTGTAAAAATTTGACTTATTTGTGCAGGGTTTATTTGCTTAGTAATTTCAGCTTGGCTTGCTTCTCCTGTTTCCACATGAAAATCATCTAAGGCAGTTGTGGAAGAGCTCTCTCTCTCTCTGTTCTGTGACATCAGTGAAATAAAAAAGTGAGATTTGGAAAAGCATGAAAACCTGTTTTCTAAACACATGACAGAGATTTGCACTTATTTCCTATACACATATGAGAGAGTGTGTGTACACTTCACTCCCAAATGAGTTAGAAAAACACTTGGTCGGAGGTACAAGAAATAAAGCAATTTATTTAGGCCTATCCCTCCTGTCTGGTTGGATAATAAAATAGAATTCCGTGTAACGCAAACAAAATTCTCTTTTATTACAGCATTTTTGTGTATACACAAAACATTGTGTATAGCAACACTAAGTATGGCAGACCCTCAAAGTTATTAATGCCAGAGTTACAGACTGACCAATTAACCATGCACCTCATTTGGAAACAGAAGCTCTCAATCAGGCAGCAGCACTGCTGACTCTCTTCCTTCCTTCCTTTCTTCCTTCCACCCCCTGCCCATACAAGTACTGTGTTACATGTAAACTAGTCGGGGCGGGAAGCAGTATTTTTAACTCTGCATAGTAAAATTTCAAAGCTGTATTAAGCTAATGTTAATTTGTAATCTTTTTGAAAGAGTAACCATAATGCTCTGCTCAGTTAGGAACAACCTCCATTTCCTGAAGTGTTTGTAACTCTGAGGGGTACTATACTATACAGCTGATGGTTTATATTGACTAATCTGTCAGAAGGTGTGTTTGTACAATATCATACTATCTGAAGAAGTGTGAGGAGACAGTGTGCTTTGGTTTGAATTCTTTGCTCCTTAATGTTCTTAGGGGGACTGTTTGCCTGCTCCATGATAATATTTTGCCTCATATGGACCATCCAAAATTATTCTAACAAGGGAAGGTTCTTATCTGCAAACTTTGACAGATCTGGAGAAAGGGAGGCGGCCGTTTTTCGCCAGTCCATCGCTCACTACCATGGTTACCAACTTGGCAAAAGATGATTAGGTTTTCAAAATAATTGATTAGAACAAGGAGTGGGTCCAACTTTACAAAGCCAATAGACCTCACAGAACTCTTGACAGTCATGTCTGCTGAGAATCCCTCAGTGTTAAGTTTTTAGTGTATTAAAACTGAAAAACACTTAATGGGCAAAAATGCAGTCCTGCCTATTGATTATGGAGGCGAATAGCTTGTGTGTTCAGGGCACTGGTTGCACTATATAGTTATCCCTGTGTCCAAGTCAGGGCTTGGGAACCGCTTTGCAGAAGGCTTTCTTGGTAAATCTCTCATCACTATATTTGCCAGGCATGCTGTACATGAAGCCAAATAAATCAAGAGATCAGAACTCATTAACTTAATCAAATAACTGCACTAATGTCTATTGGGAATTTAGTCAATTTTTTTAACGGTAGACTTTTTATAAAAATTTGAAGTTTGTCTGTCTGAAACTGCTCACAAAGCTGACTTAGTGTGTCCCCACCAGATTGCCAGTGCATTGTGAGCACCTATCCAACAGTCCCTGCAGACCTGTTGCATTTTTGGATTATGTGCCAGTTTGCAGGAGAAAAAATTGCTGCAAGTGGTTCTAGTTTCTGAAGTCATCATCCCAGAATGCACTTTCCTCACTTCCATCTGAAAAGAAACTGACAGAGAATATTTGTGCCACTTTTACATTGACTGCCACCTGCCAATAAAAAGAATAATGCATCTGGAGGTGCTCTAATGTTTGGTGTAGTGTTTTGTGCCTATTTCCTACGCTGCGATGAAGTATATTCTAAACATAATGCCCAGGGAGTATGAGTGGATTGATTTCAGGTGCACTGATGGACATCAAGATCCGGCTAGTAGGAACATGGATTTGTTTGCAGCACTAGAATCACTATACACTGTGAAGCACAGAATGGTAGTAGAATGTGCCTTTGGCTGTTTAAAAGCCAGGTTCAGATGCCTTCTGACCCGCTTAGACCTCAGTGAAGAAAACATTGCCTTTTGTTATTGGGGTCTACTGTATTCTTCATAACATTTGTGAGGCAAAGAGGGGGAATTTCATGCCACCATTGGGTTGGGGGCAGAGGCAGATCTCCGGGACAGTAACTAACAGCAACCATACACAAGGGCAAACAGCAGAGCACAGAAAGAGGCAATGAAAATCAGGGATGTCTTGAAAACCAAGTTTATGAATGAGCGTGAAGGATCCTGAATCTACTGCTATCCCACACTGCTGCTGGTTTCTTGTCTTCTATGAAACCATCTCCAACCATATTATGACCCTCACCCCCAATTCCAAAGCATGTTAACAAACAACTTTTTTTCCAACCTACAGTGTTTTTATTTAGGGGACCGTAATGGCAGAGTGGTGGATATAGGGAAAACAGAAGGATAATAAACTCATGGTTTCTGGTATGTTACCCTTTGGCTGGTGGGTGATTCCCTGGGAGTAGAGTGCAGGGATCTCTTTGATCTTTGCCCTATGTTCTGGGGCTCCAACAAGGGGAGGGGACAATGTGCGGAGGGAGAAGGCATGTGGGAAGGGGTAGGGGGAGGCAGCAATAATTGAACAGGGGATGCAGAGCCCAGAGAAGGGCTCGAGCTAATTTGGTGGAGGGAGGTCTGAAAAGGGTGTGCCTGGAGTGGCCAGGGCATACAGAGTCACGACCTGAGGAGGAGAATGAAGGTGTAACGGGTGACATAATGGGGGTTCCTGGAGTGGCCGGAGGATGGAGAACCCTGACCAGCTGAAGGGAATAAATATGGATAGGAAGGCATGTAATGGGGCTTATATTGGACTGGGGCTGTAGAGTTCATGGAGTTTGATTTTTGAAGCATTGCATCCAGAATCTCCATCCGCCTGGTCATTAAGGACAGAACTGAAGCATGCATTTTAGTCTGAATGTCCACTGTGGTGCTCCTCTCTTTTCCTGTTGCTTAAGAATAATCTGCCATCATTTCCTGACATTGTCTGTCTTCTCCAAATTTGTGGCAACCTCAATTCAGGAGGACTGGAGCCCCTACTCCTGACTCCCTTTTCCAAAGTCATTTCCTGCATTAAAAAAGTTGAAATATTGAGGGCATTGTCAAGAGCAACAACTTTATCTGTACTCAGAACAATGAGCACACTGACAGAATGAATGGCTGAAAAAACATATTGCAACGGCAAAGTCACTCTATGGACCTAAGGCTCAAGAATGCAGGATTCCTTGCAGAATGATATAAGCGCTTCTGCAGCTGACTTTTACCTTGAACACAATGGTAAGTATCTTCAGTTCACAGGAAAAAATAATGTGGAAGCACCCTTTTGGCTGTTTGGATGGGGCATGCCAGTGAGTGGTGGGGGTTTTAAAGCAGGCTGTGACAGGATTTAACACATTGAAGTCACTGCAGGCGTACACATGAAACAGGGCAGTTCCGATCACCTACCAGCCCAGGGGCAGAGAGCTGGGGGTTGCCTCATGGATTTCTTAAAGCAGCACCTGGATTTTAATGCAGGATTTCTACACCAGAATTTCAAAAAATCATTAGAAGTCACTGCAAAGTGTGCATGTGAAACGGCAAGGTCCGATCGCCCTCTGGCCTGAGGGGAGGAAGGTCTTGCTGGGCCATGATTTAAAGGCCAGTCAGGCTGCATGAGTTTTGCTCTGAGCTGGGTGGGTCACAGGCAAAAAATAATTAGTGACTCTCAGAACTTCCCAAGTTCTATGTTGCCAAAGGAGACATCAGCCTCCTCAGTATAAGCGAAAGGGATAAGTAAAGATTGCTCATTGTGTCCGGCTTCAGTGCTGGAGAATTTGCAAGAATGCTTTGTAGGAGCATGATTCCAGATTACTTACTGGTGGCTTGGCACAGTAAGGCATCTTACTGTGGAAGCAGGAATAAGTCAGGTCTCCTTAAAAATCTCATGAGGAGATTCCAGAAGTGCCTGTATGAGACCTTTAGTGAGATGTCCAAACAGGATCAGTGTTCTGTCACCAGAAGTATTAATGAGCTGTTCTAAGGGAAACAGACATAGACCCTCCCACAATGATTACACCACACTATTGTCAGTAGAAAACGTGCTTACCAGAAGTGCCCTCTCCAGCATTCCGGTTTGCCTCCGAAGCCACCTTCTGAGCTAATGGGACACGCTCCAGTATAAGAAACGTGTCCTGGGCTTGCAGGACCTGCTCCTGTGCTCGACTGGACCCCACTGTCATCCTCGTCCAGCAAATCACACCCTGCTCCATCATCCTGCTGACCAACACATGCCAAGGAGTCCGTGCATCTTCTGGGGGAAGAAGTTGCATCTATCCCCAGAATAGCATGAAGCGCATAATATCAGCATATCTGGGGAGGCACCCCAGCCGGACCATTAGCTTCTTTGCACTTCTTGTAGTTTTGCTTCAGCTCCTTGAGTTTAATGTGGCACTGCTGAGCATCCCTGATGTGCCCTTTCTGAATCATGCTTTGTGGTATCTTCGCAAAAATATCAGCATTTCTTTTTCCTGGCTTTGAGCTGCACAAAGATAACTTCTTCCCCCCACCCCTGCAGTGAGGTCCAGGATCTCCTGATTGCTCCACACTGGGCCAGAGAGGAAAGGAAATAGATTCAAAATTCCCAGGCTGATGACCACTGCTTCCTCCATCTACTTCCTGCTCGCATGGAGAGCAGGGGAGGTGAAGTGATGACCAGAAAGGACACATGGAGGGTCATTGTGGGATAGTTTTGGAGGCTAATAAAGTTGATTTTAATAGTTCTGTCGTCTGCACTTTTATAGGTAGATATTGAAAAGTCGACTTTTAGGCGTTATTCCCAGTGTATTCAGCATTACAAAACTAGACCTTAGAACCCCTTAAAACCAACCTATTGCATGCTGCGGTGAAGAACTGGTGGTTTATAAAATTGACCTTAAGACCCTTATGTTCAGCTTAATCCCCTAATGTAGACCCTGCTTAAAATGGACTAACAACTTTACATATTATAGGAGGTGTTTCCTATATTTCCCAGAGAGGGAAGCCAAGGAAGTGTCACTGAGAGTGAACAAATGCCACACTCATCACGTTGTTGATGGGAATGAATGATTTGAGTGTAGTTCTGCACTGAACATAGCTTATAATGTTAGTAGCCTTATCAGGAAAATCTTCTAGAAAAGAGCCTGGGAAGCAGTCTATTCTGTGTTCATATCCAACAATTTTACTATTAAAAACAATATATCCATGAAAAATTGCGTTAGCCTTGGAGATTAAACTAATCCAAAATACTTTTTTGGGTTGAAAACTAAAACAGACTTGGCATCATTGCTTTGCACAAAAATGTCATAAGCTGATGGTTTGTGTTTTGGAAATGAAGGCTGGTTTATTTATGCTGGCAGTCGGTATTTCTCTTTAGAGCAGTAGTAATTATAAATGTTTCTTTTCTCTTTTACCCGAGCTTGCAAGCTGTCCTACTATTCCTGCAAGAATTCCTACGTAAACCCCATATCCCTGTTCTACCTTAATCCTGTCAGGTCTTTATTGTGTTGCTTTCCCTTCCTCTTGTTAAGGTAAATTACTGCTTCCAATGTATTTCTCTTTGATTGCTGAGTTTCAGAACTTCCAACTCCTTCATTGAGGTTGGCAACATCAGTACACTTTTTGTCTCCTTTTTCTCTTGATCCATCCTTACTCTTTTTGTCTCCCTCATTCCTCTATCACCACCAAGCCACCCCTCTCCCTCCCCACCCCCTCGTTAGAATCCTGGCTGGTTTCCAGGTGGAAGTTTTCTAGAAACAGGACATGGAAAAGCCCATCAAGAAGCAGGTGCTGTTTTATAAAGTAGAATTCTTTCAGCTAGAAAGTGGCACAGACTGTGGTGTGAGTTTTTAAACAGGTTCCTAACTTGCATCTCCATTATGCTACTACACTGTCTGCACCCCTTAAACGTGCTGTTGTCCCAGCTGTTAGTTCAACTGAGTGTCTGTCTGGTTGCATGGTAAGTAGATGTGCGCACAAACACACCCACACAAAACCAAAAACAAATTGGTAGTGACAAAGGGTAGGCTGCTGGGAACATCAGACTGGGGATCGTTCTTGGAGGTTGGGATTGGGGACTAGGAACAGGATTGGTCTCCCTGGCTCTGATCCTTGATGCTCTGATCAGCCCGGCTGCTTGAAGTTGTAGTTGTTAGTCACTTTGTGGTGGTATGGGGCAATGCTGATCTGATCTGGGGGAGTAGACATAAAAGTCACTTACTAGACAAACTCAAGAGCCGGGGACACAGGTGGCAAACAGGAGTGTTTCAGAGGTAAGTGAGTGAGAGAGAGGCAGTTCTCCCAGGTTCAGGTCTGTGAGTGATTTCGCAATGGCCAACACTGGAGCTGTGGTGGTGACCAGCAACCGCGGTCCCATGTTTTCTTTGTTGCTGGAGCTGAAAGGGATTCCAGTGCATGAAATGCAAACTGGTGGCTGTGCTGGAAGGAAAGCACCTTGGATTGGGAGGGTGAGTAGGGGTGCAACTGAGAATTGGAGAAGTTGAGTTGTTCCTAGACAGCCAAATTTGGGAAACATCCATACCCTGGGTGCCAGTAACTGGTCTCTGACAGACAAGACAACGAGCTAGAAGGACCCTTCGTCTGACCCAGGATGGCTGTTTTTATGTTCCATGCTTTGTTACCCAGCTCGCGCTCTCCTTCAGTGCAGCTACTGGTGGAGTAGAACTTAGACAGCAATGGAGCGGGATTGGCGTAAGAATCCATAGGTCAGGGGCTAAGGCTGGAGGGTATAGGCGTCTTTGGGTGGGAGAAGGGAACATGGTCTGAGGAAGGTGGAGAACAAGTAGGAGTAAGTCAAAGGGGTAAAGGTTCAGAGGGTAAGAAAGCAAATTGAGGCAAGGGGAGACTCCAAGTAGGTTATAGGATGGGGAAGATTAACATAAAGGTGGGGCAAAAGCCAGGCAGAGAATGTATCCAGGGAGGTTAAAAAGAGCACGGGGGGATGAGACAGCCCTAGAGCAAAAGTTAGAGCCAAGGAGATCAGGAGGCAATCAGGCTTTTGGCAACAGTTTTCTGCCTGAACTTTTAATTTACAGATCTTGATTACCAACATCCTCCTTCAGCAGAATGGTGAGAATTTGGTTGTTTGTGCAGCCAAATGGGGTACATAGCCCACTGATATGAAGGCACACGCTGGTGGTTATTCCCAGTGTTCCCTGCTTACCTGAAAGTGAAAGTGCTGCATAGGTGAACTGCCCTGTACCAAGGGAGTGAGTTACCAGGGTACTTCTCTGGGAAGCCCTCTGGCTCCCTCTCCAGGCAAGGTCAGGGAGCCAGGTGCTTTGTCACAGTTCCTTTTTAAAAAGGAAAGTAGCTTGAGGTGAAATAAGGTAGCACATGTTTATATTCTTTGTATTTGCCCCTAACATTTTGGGTTACATGAGATCAACTCAAAATAGTGTATGCAGCGCCCCCCACCCCTTATCTCTTGTACCAACACAAAGTGAGTGAAGGCTTGAAGACGTTCTCACCTTAGTGAGCCCTCACTCATGAGTCAGGTTGGTAGGCTAGGCTGTTCTGCCTTTTATTCCTGTACCACTCATAAGGCAAGGGAGAGTTGGAGGCTGATTTTTGTAGATGTTACTTCCCTGGAGAAAAGGTGGTGACAGATGGATCTCTTCTTCCCCCTTTCTCATCAGAGAAGAAGGGCCCTGAGGTGTTCAGCTGGAAGGGGTCTGCTGTCTCACTTTAGGATGTCTGAGGAATTGCTTTAGTGGATACACGTATATGGAGGTACACATCTCATAGAGCTGGAAGGGATCTCAGGAGGTCATCGAGTCCAGTCCCCTGCCCTCGTGGCAGGACCAGGCACCCTCCCTGACAGATTTTTTCCCCCCCAAATCTATTTGCCCCAGACCCCTACATAGGGCCTCCTCAAGGACTGAACTCACAATCCTGTGTTTAGCAGGCCAATGCTTAAACCACTGTTATCTCTTCCCCTTGAGCTACACTCCTTTTCTCAGAAGACAGAAACTTTTAAAAGTGGAAAAAGTGTTTCATGAAGTGTCTAGAGTATAACCTGAGGCAACAGGAAAGGACGCTATTTCTCCAACAGCTTTCATGTTCAGTTTTGCTTTGGGCTTGGCCTTTTGTGATACAGGATTTAAGAGATTAGTTCTTGCACATAGTGTGTTTAAAAGCAGTGTCTGTAACATGTTTTGAGTTGCATTACTCTAATCATTTTGGATACCGTAATAAACAGCAAGCTGTGCTGTGGAGACTGGTCCTACAGCCAAAACAGGCGGTGTTTTAGATGCAGTTTCAGGGAGCATATGCATTTTGCTAGCCTTGTATATCTCTCAGCTGATTAATAACAGAGCCTAAGCCAATGAGCAGTCTTTGTGGATTTGAGAGAGATTGAAAAATTGCCCTCAGTGATTGATTCCAAATGATTAAACTGTGGATTTTCCAGGGCAGTAGGTTCAGTGTCTAGATTTCTTCAACTTTTTTTTTCTTTTTAAGTTCATTGATGCTGCTATTGATACCTTACAACATGTAAGAGGAATTTGCTCCACCCTGTCTGATCAGTCTGCCTCCTGGAGCTTTCACAGCAGTGCAGAAATCTCTTGTCCCTTTCATGTTTTGACTCCTGTGCTGAACTGGCAGCGCTCTTGGTGAATGAGTGACAGGAAATACTGTTTCCAGAAATGCTCAGACATAGGGGAGAAGGAGTGGCAGCCAGTGGAATAAACAGCAATGAAACTGACACAATGAACAACAGAGAGCTGGCAAGTTAGCTTGTTTTTTTTCACTGTGTTTGAGCCTGTGGAACTATTATTGGTAGCTGCTTTGAACAATTTTAAGGCTGCTCCCATGATTCCAGGCATCACTGACTTACAAACATAGATCCTGACTATTTTTTTAAAAATTATTGCTTCTGTCATGCAAATTTGAATGAGTTTGTCAAAGGTCCTGTTTGCGATTCTCTTACCCTGGATTGAGAAATGGACACTTAAAGGTTTAATCAAATTGAAGAAACTTTGTGAAAGGGAAGGAAGCATAACTGGAATAAAATAAATTTTATTGATGACTCTCTAAATCTCTGTGTACAGGGTGTTGTGGCTTCTTTTGTCTGGCCCATCGTTCAAGGCGCACAACTCCCTGTGGGCTCTCCCCTTTGATGGCAAGACCAAGATGTTTCAAGTTCATGGCCTGAAGGACTCTTTGAGCAACACTAAAGATGCTCAGCCTTTATATCCCAGCTGCCTCCTACAGGCAGTTCAAGCTTCAGTGAACCTTCCGCCCCACAGGGGATCCAGCTCCCACAAGGAGCCTTCACATAGGTCATTCAAGCCTTACAAGAGTGCTCTTCCTGGCAACGTCAGTCACACCAGTAGCTGGACTTGTTCAAGGCTAAGCAGATCAGCAAATGCCTGTTTTGATGGGACAATCAGGGATGACCCACTAATAAGCATGTCAGACCCAGATTCCTTCCCCTTCTTCCCCATTTCCTCAAGGTGTAGATGTTCATTACCCTGGACCATTGGGTCCTCAACATCATCACCAAGGGCTACACCCTAGCGTTGCTCTCCATCCCTTCTACCCTCCTTGCCTCCCGTCCCTCTTCATAGACCCTTCTCATGAGCATCTTCTCGAGCAGCAGGTGCGCCAGCTCCTTTGCCCAGCGACTGTGGAGATGGTCCTATCAGAACTCAGAGAAGGGTGTCTACTCCCAGTACTTCCAGATCCCCAAGGTGAAAGGGGCCTCGGTCCCATACTTGACCTGCGAGACCTCAGTCAGTACCTAGCGCTGCAGATGTTCTACATGGTTTCCCTCTCCTCCATTGTTCGTTCCCTAGATCCTAGACACTGGTATGCCACCCTTGACCTTCAGAACAAGTTGATTTACATCTCTATTTTTAAGAGCCACAGGCCTCTTCTCTGTTTTGTGGTAGATTAGGAGCACTACCAGGTCATGAGTTTGGCCTGTTAACAGCAACCAGGGTTTTCACCGAAGTGCCTGTCAGTGGTTGTGGCTTACCTCAGGTAGGGGGTGGGGGTTGATCCATATTTTTCATCTGTTAACTGGCTTGTTGAGGTCACTTCCAGGTCTCAATTTCAGGGGCATGTCGTCCTCCTCCTGTCCACATGCAGAGTCCTTGGGCCTTTTAGTGAATGAGAAAAAAGTCCTGTTAGCACCAGTGCAGAAAATTAGAATTTATAGGAGCAGTATGTTTCCTGATCCCCGATAGAAGCCAGAATGTGTGTATGCTTTTTAGGGCACATGGCAGCATGTACTTACATTGTCCAACTCCACACGTGCCCTCTGCAGGTCTGGTTGGTGTCTTTCTTGTTGCAGGCCACCTATCATCTGAACAAAGCCCTCAGTTTCCATTCCCATACTTATCTCGCTCTGAAGGTGGATGATTCCTGGGAATGTGCTGCTGGTTTCCAGGGCTGCCCTTCCACTCTTGAGTTCACATCGGGAGCGTGTGTCAGGGATGCCAGGATGCATTGTGGCCCCAGAATGATATGATTGACCTGCAAGGCATTTTTAACTCCCCCCATCCCCATCGCACAGGCTAGGTGGTCAGTCATCACAGAAAATGGGCCCATGATGTTTTATATCAACAGACAAGGAGGAGACCACTTCGCAGAACTCTGCCAGGAGACACTTGTGCTCTGGGGTTCCTCCATCATGTACAATATTGGGTTGGAGGCTTATCACCTCTCAGGAACTCCCTTGCAGACTGCTTGAGCAGAGACTTTTCTTCTCACTGCGAGTGGGTGCTGCATGTGGAGGTTTCCCACTCGGTCTTCCAGAAGTGGTGGACTCGCCTGGATGCACCATAAGGGGCCTGGGCTTTGGATCCTTCTTGGATGGCTTCCTTTTCCCTGCTTTATGTATTTCCCCTGCTCCTGTTCATCAGCAAAGTTCTGCAGAAGAGCAAGAAGGACAGAGAGCTGCGGTCATCAAGATGGCTCCTGTGTGGCCTCATCAGCAAGGGTTTGGAACCTTGTCAAGCCTGGCAGTGCTCCCTTTGTGGCTGCTACTGCTCTGTTTTAACACCCTGTCTCAGGACCATGGCTGTCTCCATCACAGCCTCAGATCCCTGCATCTCACGGAATGGATGCTGTGTGGCTGAACCCAGAAAAATAGGCCAGCTCAGAGGACGTTCACCATGCCCGCCTCAAATGCAGAAAACCCTCAGCCTAGCAAAGCTTCACTGCTAAATGGTGAGGGTTGCACATTGGGCAGCAAACTGCAGGATCTTGCCCCGATCCAGTCGATCCTGGATTATTCATTTCCTGTGAAGGACCAGATTGGACAGACACCCAGTTCCACCATGCAATTTGAATCTAGTCCTATCTAAACTCATTGGAACCCCATTTGACCAGCTGGCTGTGTGCTCCAGGTCACACTTGTCCTGGAAGATAGTCTTTCTCGTGGCAGGAACATCAGCGAGGTGCGTTTCAGAGCTTCGAGCCTTGACTTGGCTGCCACCATATACAATCTTCCATAAGGACACTGTCCAGCCGTTCCCCCATCCTGGTTTGCTTCAGAAAGCGACAGCCTTCTATTTGATTCCTGCCGGCTCCCTCTCCCGAGCCCCACTTCTCAATGGGGAGAGGTATCGTCACTTGCTGGATGTCCGTTGGGCCCTGGCTTTCTACCTCCACAGAATGAGACCTTTCCGAAAATTGCCCCAGCTCTTTATGGCTGAACTGGATCACTTTGCCTGTCTGTGCTTGCTGTGACCCAGCTGGCATTCCTTGGTTACCAATTGTACAAGCTCATTTGACGAAGGCTCAGGCTTCGTCAGCAGCATTTCTAGCCCAGAACATCTGTAAGGCAGATCTGGGGTTGTCTGTGCCATCACCTCCTAGACTAGAGGTGATGCTAGGTGCAGCAGGGCTATCCACTCACCCTTGTTCTTGACTCCTACCTACCTCTGCCTGGATATTGCTGGTAGTCACCTAATGTGGAATGGACTTGAACAACCACTTGAAGAAAAGGCAGTTATCTTGAAGAACATCAGTTACAGAACAGGTGTGTTTTTCATGTCCATTCCATGACCTGCCCTCCTACCCCACTGTTGGAGTTTCCAGCAAGCAGTGAGGGTGTGGGGGAGTACAGTGCTTGTTTTACCACGTCAGAGTGCCTCCACTACAGGGGTCGCTAGAGGTGTTCCTGTGTGGTTACTGCTAGGCACAAAGCTTCCAGCAACAATGCACGTGGTGTGCGCGCACACCTTTTGTGGAATGCACCTAAACAGTGCATCTCAAAGAACGCCAGTTAAGGAACAGATAAGTCTTTTCCCACTTAACGTAGATACTGCCACAGTGTATTTGAGATGGCTCTAAATTTTGAAAGAAACATTTGTGCTATTTTAAAACTTGATGGAATAATTGAACTTTTGGGATGATGTTTTCAGAGACTGACCAGAACTTGGTTATTCACGTCTTCTAAGGAATTCAGAGCAGAGTTATTACAAACCACTATCTGTGGCTATTAAGACCTGTAAATCAAGGACTTAATGGGTACCTTGCTAGGAGCCCAGGGGACACATGGAACTTGCTTGTAAACTACCATGTGTTTTGTAATCTGAAGAAACTGTCTAGAGTAGGTAGTTGTGTTTTGATCATCAACATGGTGTTCAAGCCCTAAATACAACTTCATGAACTTACTTAATTTGTGAGTAATAGATCGTGTTCACTTTATTTCATGACTCACTGTTACCTTGATAATTTGCCTCTCACCACTTTCTCATTGTGTCATCTGTCCAAAATAAAGGGTGACGGGTGGCTCTTAATATTCATTGCTTTTGTGAAAAGTTGGGATTTGTCATTTAATGGAAACAGACCTTTCTCTGAGGAATGCCCTATTGCAACATTGTCAGAATACATAAGGAACCAGCTGAAGCAGTCTTAGAACTGCTACCAGTTATCTTTGAGGATTCATGGAAGGCAGATCAGAGAGAAATGGAGAAGGCCAAACATAATACCCATCTTCAAAAAGGGAAAGAAAGAGGACCTGGGGAATTACAGACCAGTCAGCACACATCCCAGCCAAGAAAAGTTTCACAGATAAAAGCAGCAGTGTGGACTGCACTGTATTGGCCAGAGACACTTCCTGGCCACGCAGCTACCTTGGCTTGTTACGGGTGATTAAATTGTGCTGGTAAGAGAACCAGCATAGGCAGAGTCCTGCACAGAGGCAAAATTGTTATCCACCACTGCAAAAATGATCCTCCGATACAATCTGTATATGGGGGTCGGGGGGGAGGCCTCCTTGATATGCGCCAAGGAGAGGGACTGTAAAGTTGCATGTTAATGCAAAATGAGACACAGTGAGGAATTTTCCCCCATAAGAAATAGGGGGGATAGAGACTGTAAGAGCATAAATTTTGCCTATGTGACCATTTAAACCCTAATGTACCAGTCACATACCGTACCATATATTAGAAGCATTTGAAGCAACATTTCAATAAATTATCCCAATCCAAAGTACATTTTACAGCCTTTTTTATCATACGTGAAGTATGAGACAGAGGAGAATCTAAAGGATGCTGGGAGAGCATGCAAATTTTCCATTTTCTAAACGACTGCAGCGTGAGGAATTTTTACGTCACGTTCCTCCAAGTTTCAATGGCGTAAGTGCGGAACAACACCTATGGGAGCGACTTATCTCAAAGACTGACTGTATTTGTGGAGTTGCAGAGCACTAAGCGCAGTATGGCTACACAGCAAGCCTCACAGCTGCACTGATACAGCTGTGCTATTGTAAGGTTTAGTGTAGACAAAGCTTTGGCCTGAAATTAACAAGATAAAGTTCAGTAAAGACGACAGATACAAATTGCTACACACATGAGGGAAAAATTAAATGTGTGACTATAAAATTAGCTAGGAAGTGGTACCGAGGAAAGGAATCTGGGTGGTGTAGTGGCTCACATATTCAATATCAGCCAACTGATAACAGCTGTAAATAAAGCAAGTATCGTTCATGGGTGTATTCACAGGAGTGTTGTATGTAAGACACAAGGCAATTGTTGCACTTTATTCAACATTGGTGAGGCCTGGGTCTGGGTCTGGATGCCGCATTTTGAAATGTGCAGCAAGTCCAGAGAAGAACAACAAAAATGATAAAATGTTTAGAAAACCTAACCCATGAGGAGAGGTTTAAAAAAAACTGTCTAGTATTGAAAATAAAGGACTGAGAGGGGACTTTGTGTATGTTACGAAGAGGATAATGATCAGTCATTCTCCGTGTTCCCTGAAGGTAGTGCAAAAAGTAATCTTCAGCAAAGCAGATGTTAGTTCAATATTAGGAGCGATTTTCTAACATGAAGTATTGGGGTAGGTTACCATCAAGGGGGGTGTGGAATTCCCATTATTGGAGGCCTTTAAGAGCAGGCTAGACACATGCTTCTCAGGGGTGGTCTAGGTTTTTTCAGCCCTCACTCATCAGCTACCTGTGATTCTGTGCCTATTCTTCCTCTGCATCAGTAGATTACTCTGGGCTCTATGAGCAGCGTTCTGATGGGTGTCTCTCTTTTGCTAGTTTGCAGTAATAGAGGATGCCTCTTCGGGTAATCGGGCTGTAATCCATTAACAGCTTTACAGCTTAGGGCCAAGAACAAACAGCAGCTGTGAGTTGCCCTTTTTTTTTTCTCAGAACTGGCTGCTACATAATATTCAAGTTGGTGTCAGTGTGTCTTTCAATGCCAGGTGTTAGGTTACAGTAGTCTAAGCTGGAGGTGGATTGTATGCTTATAGGCTAGATGAAATTGAATAGCCTGGCCAACTAGATTGTGCGAAAAGGCTTTTCTTATTTCTTCGGTGTATCCTGTGTGTCCAGCACTCATGGGTCATACAATCAAACACACAGCCTATGAACTGCCTTAGTGACTGGAGAGTAGCTTCTCTCAATAGAGGACAAAGTTCATGTCCCAGTTGAAACACTCCAGGAGTCCTTCCTTCTTGAAAGCATTACTTCAGTGTTGTGTGGGTTAAGAGTGAGCCAGCTGTTTTCATCAATGTTGTGATCTCTGACACTGAGTATGAGAGTCAGTGTGGTGAGAGATGTCTTTATAGGCATTTAAGTCTCAAAGGACAGCTTGTCTAGGAGAGCCCAGAGTCATGCTGAAATGTAGTTAGCTTAACTCCAATAGAAACTGGGCCAGGCTCTGGGGAGGTCTGAGTACTTCTAAGAATCCTATTATTCCCCAGCTCTTGGACACTCATAACAGGCAGATCTTCGTCTCCAAGGGGGAGCCGGGGGGGCTTTTCTGCAGTCAAAGCCTGAGGTGGACAGCATTCCTACTTTGATATTTTTCCTGATGGCCATTCAGTATTGAAAACTTGTCATCCGCTCCTGTGGTCTTTACCATGAAGTTAAGAGCGTACTTAAAAAGGGTTTTAGAATTGGAGCAGTAGACTTGGGTTCTAGCTTGTTAGTCTCCATTGACTGCATCACTTTAATATAATGTCACATAGGGGACTATATAGAAACATCCTAAATAAGCTTTTCTTAACAAGCCTCTTTTTTTCCAGTTAAGGCTTGAACATTGAATGTTAGTACGGGAAGCAGGAGGAATAAACTCAGACTTTTTTTTGCCAGTGTCAAAAACTTATTTTGTGTAAGTGCATTGATTCTTACTGGATATTAGATTTAACGTTAGTTTCTCCTTCTTACAGACTTGTATTATGAAATAAATAGAAGCATTTTACTGTAGCTGTAGGGCAGTGTAATTCTTCAAAGTGCATTGAAAAAGTGTGGTTTAAATTTTAGCTTGGGATGTGATGGGGTTAAACGAAACAGCTGACCAGTTTTTGATGGAGGTGAGTGTGACTGGTTGAACGGAAATGACAAAGGAGCACTTTTTGACGAAATGCCTCTTGCACACAACTTCAGTTCCATTAAGTGGATTTTCTCTTTTTAAATAAATGCAGTGCTAGGTGGAGCCAAACACACTGCCTGGGACTGCTTCAGGCAGTTTTAAAAAAGCTTTGAAGTATTTCTCTTGCTGCCTGAGGGTGGGTAATCTGACATGGTTATTTTGAAGTATATGCCTCATCATAAGGTAACTGTGCTGCAGTGCGTGCTGGGTATAAACCAGATGTTGGCGATACATAACAGAGGTAGGAAGCACAGACAATCCAATTCCTTACATATGGAAGTATGGCAAAAATCCCATATACCTCAGTGTTTCTAGGAATGGGTCTTGAAAGAAACATTAATTGTAACCTGAATGTTGGGCAGCTGACGAGTCTTATGGTTTTGGAAGATGGTATAAGCCTGTGAAAAGTTAGTAAATAAAATTTTTTCACACGTCTCTGGGAGGTTTCACATAAAGGTTGAGAGTCACAGTGAAATGCTGAAGTCAGTAAGGTAAGAGGAATAGAAAAGACAAAAAACATGTTATGTTTCCTAATGAGAGGGGTGGCTGCGGGAGTTGTGTGACAGGTGAACCTCAGCTTGGTAACCTCTGCAGAAGATAACTGATGCAGCAGATTTGGAGGAGTAAATGAAACTGTGCAATATACATCCAAACCCCCAAATCAGAACCCTGTTCTGCCCCGCTTATATTTGCTGGGAATATGACCAGTCCTTGTGGTTTTTGTTTTACTTTCCCTTCTCTAGACACAATATATTATCCAGTTTCCCCAAGTTTCCTTCTGCTCTGGTCCATTTTCCTACTCCCTTCTTGCTTCTTTTTTTTAAACCTTAGAAATAGTGGATGCTCCCCATTTTTGGTAGAGGACGCTTTTTGAAGGTCTGAGGGCACTGTAGCAGGCTGGCGGCTGTGCTAAAGCTTTTCCGGCCTTTTAGTTAGGAAGCAAGGGGACACCGAATGTTAGACTGCATGCAAAGGAGAATGATTTCACTGATTTTAGTTCTCATGGTGTGTTTGTAAGACTGGGAATTTCATTGTGACACCATCTCCAAAATTGAGGTTCCTGAAAAATAGCATGAGTAGGTGGCATGGGACTGAGGAGACTGACTGACTGACTGACTAAATGCCTAATTTGAAGGATTGTGCAAGAATTCCAATAATTTTGTAGAGGTATGACATTGGGTGGCTTAGTCATCACACTGTGCTCTCATGCATGTCTAATGGAGGATAGACTTATAATAAATATGAGAATATGATGTGCAGAAGTAATAAAAATTCAATTTGAATTCGATATTTGCCTGTCATATCTGTGCTATGGTCCGATCTTGATAGGGAGAAGTAGGGGGCGGGGAAGATCTTTTTGTTGTTTGTGCTCAAAAACAACGTGCCCCCTCCAAAAAAAAAAAAAAAAAAAAAACCCAACAACTTATTTATGCTGCAGACAAAAATCACTGGTTAGAAGTAATGAAATGGGAATGCTTCTTTCAAATAAGATACCTGATGGTAACAGAGATACCTCTCTTGTAGAACTGCAGAGTTGAATTTGGAAAAGGCTGATAAACTAGAACATCACACAATACAAGCTTCTCCCTTTCACTTCCTCTAAATCCTATTGTTTGTCAAAGACCCATGTGTATTCTAGGATGTCTCACAGAACAAGTAAACTGGTCTGTGCTTTGAAAAGTATGGAGTCTAAATTTAACGTGAGATAAATGTGGGTTTGAACAGATAAGAGAGGAAGAGAGGAAGGCCAAGAGCGAGGCTATGTCTGCACTAGGCAAAGTAAGTCGAGCACAGATACAATTGTGTATAGCTAGAATCAACCTATCTGCACTTAGCTTACTCAGTTATCCCTACAGAACAATGTCAACAAGGGAGTTTTTCCTGTCGACTTCCCTTATTCCTCATGTCTTGGGAGGAGTACAGGGGTCGACTGTGACCCCTGAGAGATCGATTTCGCATGTCCAGAGTAGACATGCAACGTTGAACCCTGGAAGATCAATCCTGAGCAGGTTGATCTTACAGGCTAAAGTAGACGTACCCTGAGAGTCAGATGATGCTGTTATTGAGCAAAGCGTGTATGGTGACCATCCATTTACCTTTGTTCTTTTTATTGCCCGTCATTCACTTAGCCATAGGTGAGATGGCTGAACTGAGGTTTTAGTAGTGAATTGGATTTAGCCAGAGAAGTTGTGTGACACACATGTTTGAGAAGGCCAGTGTTGCAGGCATAGGACAATGTGACAAGGGGGGGCACAGAAACACTTACTAAATTGGTTTAGGGAAATGCTTAGGAGACCACATCAGAGGTGTAGATAGGGGCTGCTTTATGGAAGGCCTTTAAAGTGATGATGTCAAGAAATTTACATTTGATTCAATAGGAAAATTTAGTTTAAAAAGGTGATTCAGAAACAGCTTGACTCATGGGAGAGACTATTTTGGCAGGGGTGTTTTGGGTAGCCTGGAGTGGGGCTATGTTGGTACTCAGAAGAAGCTAGAGAATTGGAGAAGGCAGTTGGAAGACAACAGGTCTGTTTGGCTAGAAAGGAAGGTTTACTGCTAATTTGAGTCCCATTTGCGTAATATTCTACAGCATTGATTCTTTATCGAGGCAGTCGAAGTTCTTCAGGGGTACGTCTGTTCACCTAGGTATTTGCCTAGTTTTGCAACAAGGAACATAAAAAGCACTAGTCAAGTCTATAAAATCTCATACAATGACTTGTTCATGCTACTGTATCTACTGTATATTGAAAAGAAAGTACAGGCTGGATCTCCCAGGAGATGTCAATGCCAGCCCCTCTAATTCTGATCTCCTGTCTCAGTTCCTGGCCACCGGCCCCCTGCTGCGCTAGCCTGGCACCCCTCCTGACCTCACTTCAGTCCCAGCCCTGGCTGGACTCCTGGACACCAGTGCCTCTGCCACTGTCCCAGCCTGGCCATTGGGGCTTGCTGGTCTGGTAACATCTGTGGTTCTGCTGCCATGGTTTTTCCCCCTAAGTGCTCTAACCCAGTAGCATGCAGTGGGTCCCTGAGGATGCTAGGCCATGGATGTTGCTGTAGCAGAGTGTCTAAGTCTAGAAAAGTTGAACCTGTACAATATTTATATTCCACAAGCAGAAAATGAACAATTTTTTGTAATGTGGTGTAGCACTTTTGTATTTTGGTTTGATTTTGTAAGCACGTAATTTTTAAGTGAAATGAAATTTGAGGGTATGGAAGACAAATCAGACTCAGGGTACAATAGTCTGGAAAGCATGGGAACCACTTCTTTACAGGAATAGAGCTAAAAATACTGATTTCTTTCAACAAGTTGATACTGCTTCTGAACTACCCATCTTCATTGAAAATGAGATTAGATGAATAGTTACAGCAGTGACTCCAAGCTACTCTTCAAATTACTGGAAGGCTTACTGGATTAATGATGAGTAAGTCAAAGGACATTGTCCTGAGGTCTTTTTTGGGATCTGATGTGATGATGGGGGGAGTGGTTTCCAGTAAGTGATTTAACATATTACTTTACTGCTGATTTAAATTGAAATAAGCATTTTAATATTCACGTTGCCCAAGTGCCTGTGAAGAAAAACATGTCGTATGTCATAGATGTCAGAACCTACTGGCCTTTTTTTTTTTTTTTCCGTTCTACATATGTCAGTTTTTATTCTCCTTACCTGGTCCTTAGAGCTTTACCTAAAAGTGTCTGCTCTCTGCTCTGATTACATTGTCTTGTGTCTTATCGACAACAGAAAAGTAAAACTCAAAACAAGCATATTCTTATTGTTATAGTTTTCATTCAATGTTTGCCTGAATTATGATGTTGAAATTTAAATGGGAAAATAAACTGAAATAGACTGTTTAGCGATATGATTCTTTGTTGTAGATGGCACACATGTAAAGACAAAGGAGGACTTCAGGCATCTGTGTCAAGCACTTTGGGAAAGGTATCCAAAAGGCAACACCACTGTGTTGAACACAGCAAAGTTTAAACTCAGTCGGCACAGATTGTCTTGACGTGCCACATTATTGGTATAGTAGGGCCTCAACATTCATGAGGGTTCTGTGTTGAGAACCCTCGCAAAAGTTGAATTTCGTGAATGCAGGCGGCTCGGAGCCCTGGGGAGGCCATGGCTGCCAGCGCTCCCTGCTGAGGGAAGCTGCAGCTGCCAGCACTCTATGCCCTGGAGCCCCAGGGAAGTGGCCACTCTGGCCACTTGCAAATAATTGAATTTGCGAACCGTAGATATTAAGACTCTACTGTACTTCAGTTAATACTCTCCCACTGGTTCCGTACTCTTATAGGTGGTTTTATCTCTAGGTTACTTAGAAAGAAAGTAGGTATCTGCAAATAGGCTTAATAGTGATTGTGTTGAATGAGAGTTAATTAAATTAATTTGGAAATGAGTATTTAGAACAAAATCAGTTTTAAAACGAGATTTATGGATCCTCTAATTCTAAGAAGCTTAATGAAAAGCTTTTGAAAACTGATCAACTTCTTTAAAAATGAATGTGGGTTGTTATCTGTGTTCCATTCGCACAGAAGCTCTGCCCTTCAAGTTACTAGAGATGGTTATTGTTTGCAGTGACTCGAGCAAAAAATCTTTTAAGTACTGGCCATGAATATGCAGTAACTAAAGAGTATAGTCTCTTAAAATGAATGGAAAGGTTAAGTGTCTGGTTAAAAATAACTAACAGGTGTCTGATACCCTATGATAAGAAGGCACAGTCCTTGTGATTTCAGAAACTCTTAACCTTGTATTTAATTTGCTATCCTGTTTTGAGATGTCTGCCAAGACTCGACTCCAGCTGTTAAATAATCTTACACACAAGGGTTCATTGGCAGTTTCAAAGTTGGTTATTTATAATTTCTGATCACTTCTAAGCAAAGGAAGCTGTAACATGTACAAGTCTCTAAGGCTTGTTATGCAATTTGCATGTCCAGATCAGTGTAATTTACCTTAAAAATTAAATAAAGAGGAAATCTAGAAATAGTTCACTTACTTAATCATCAGCCTGTTTATTTTTGCACATTGCCACAGTCTCATCTGCCAGTCATAAACTGGAAAAACACCAAAGTAGAGTTGATAGGCAAAAATGAAATAACCCTCTAAAAAAAAAAAACCAAAACCAAAAATGCTCAATTATGGAGTCTTAAAGTGGAAATCACAACTTTTTTTAAGATTGAAAGAATCCTCATGGGCCTGAGTTGTTCATCCATGTACAGTAGATTTCATGAACTTCAGAAGAGCTGGTCCATTAAACATTTAAACTTTTCAGAGCATCGAATATATCTCTCATTTCTATGCATATATACTCCATATCTGTTCCCTGTCAGCCTGATTGGTAATGTTCCAAAATATTCATGACATGTTCTTTCCTCCTTCTCCACAGCAACAGCCGGAGTCTGAAACTGTTCATCTGTTCATCCCAGCCTTGGCGGTAGGCGCCATTATTGGCAAGCAGGGACAGCACATCAAACAACTTTCTCGTTTTGCAGGTGCATCTATTAAGGTACTATAATTTCACCTTGCTCTCTGTGCATTCCACGTGATGCTTTCCACAAGATTTCTGCAAGTAAATGTATGAACTGAATGCTTATTGTTCTCTTCTCTATACTCCCTACATTGATTTATGTGACAAATTAGTATATTTTGTTAGTTTGATTCAGTACATTATAAAACATATCCAAAAGGTGGGCAATCTGGGCTCTGTAGCATAATGTGGAGAGCAATATTAGAAGCTGAAATGTTTGATAAACCATTTTTATTTCTCATGTTGACCATGGCAGTTTTGTTTGTTTACACAAAAATGTTGCTTTACGAATCTCTGACAAGTACTTTACAGGCCTGCACTCTGGTTTCATCCTTCATTGGAAGAAGCTCTCGTCCAGAGGCATTTTTGACAACCCTGCAGACAGATGCTCGCTCTCTGGGCCCAGAGGGCGCTAGATGCAGAAGAGACAGTGCAAAGTTTGAGGAGGCTGTGTAGGGTTATAGAATTCCTGCTCAGCTCTCCAAGGACTGGTTTACGCCCCATCCCAGTGATGGAGGGATGAAGCAGTCACTCCATTATTACTCTGGCTCTTCTCCCCATCCCATTTCCAGATGTCACCACACGGTTGCAGGTGATAATGGAAGGAGTCCATCCTCCCCATGATGCCTTTAGTTCTCTTCTCCATCTATAGCTGATATTCTTGGCTTCTGTGTAGGGATCAGGGTTTGGCCAAACTACTGGTAGAATGTCTGTGTTAAAGTGCAGATTGATTGATTGTTGCTGGAGTCATATTCTTCACTTGCCACAGGTTCTCCTTGCATCACATAAATTCACCAGATGTTATTCTCTTGCTCTGTTTACTTGTTACCACCTTCCCAGTGGGGACCAGGCAACTGTGGACTCTGTGGGGATGTGTGTGAATGCAACCAGTTGGTTGGGACACATGCAGGGCTGGAGGCCTCTCTTGTTCTGTAGTGTTCTTGAAATAGACATCTAATTTTGGAAAATCAAGGACTGAGCATCCCTGACCTGGGGAACAAGCGTTAGGTAAGAGAGGGGAGTTCAGAAAAGCTTGCAGAGGCAAGAGAGGCTTGCACCACAAGGTGAAAACGTGAATATTTTAAAAAGTGGTTCAGAAGTCATGCTACATAAATCTTGGTTACGATGTGCTACACAGGATCCGGATTTTGCTTTATTTGTGTAGAAATGAAAACACGCCATACAAATGGACTTGATTGATTGTCCCCACCTAAAACTACTGACTCGAAACATCCAGTATTTTTAATATACGCTTCCCTTAAAAAAAAATCTTTGTTCTAATATTTGAGCAATTAATAAAAGAACCTTTTCAACTCTTTTTCCTAAGAGTTTAAGGAACACTTGAACAATTTTAGATGGCCAAATGAGATCTGATTTTTGTATACAAGAATTGGGCTATCCTTCTATGTAGGGCTTTCTGGGTTTTGAGGTACATACAGAATGGTGTGGATGTAATTGTAACATCTACTTTGGTGCTGTGCTGAAGGTTTGTAGAGACAGTAAAAAATAGCCATAAAATGGGATTTCAAGACTATATTGAATATTCATATCGCTGTTGATGGTAATATATAGAGTTTAATCTGTTTTTTGTTTAGAAGCTGTGAAATTTTAAATTAAAATTTTATTGAAAAATGTTTTTGTATATATCTCGCTGACACATTTCAAGGTCAAGAAAGACAAAATTAACATTGAAACTTCTGAATGTGTCCCCTGCGGGCGCTGTAATCTACATGTTTGTAGTGAGTGCTGGTGCTATTTTTCTCTGGCTATACAGATAAGAAGGCTACAATCTAAGATTTAGACTCTTCATTTCTTGCGTACACCAAGGCAATCTCAAACTGCAAAAATATTGTAGCATTAAAATAATAAAAATACAGACATTAAACAGACTTCATAGAAAATATTTTTCCAGGGTTTAATTACAGGAGTTAATGGTTAAATATGCGTCCTGTATGAAATATCAGAGTCCACATACAAATAAAATGTCAGGTGACTGCATGAAGTGAATGTCTCAAACATTTCAGTCTAACTTGGACAGAAATTATTTGCTCAAGCCATGCTCAGTAAGCTAACTGCAAAGGCGCCTTGAAATTTGGCATCAATTAAATACGTTATGAAAGCGCCAGAATTTGGTCTGAGTGTGCCTGCTGTTGGCGCACTTCCCATTAGGGTAGTTTATTACATGTGCTGCAGTTATAGATGCATGTGTTTATAAAATAGCTAGTTACATTACAGGAATTAATGTGTAAAGCCAGTAGTATATGTTGTATTCTTCAGTGTAGGACACAGTGTGAATGATTGATTGTTAACCAAAATTTTATAAACAGGAGTTTAGTAAAAGTGATGCACGGTACTTTGTACTTTTATCTGAATTAAACCACAGCGTTTAAAAATGACAAATGTCCCTTGGCAAAGATGAAGTCCTGTAATGTTTAATACATGACCTGCTTAGTGCTGGCTATGCAATATTATCTGCTGTAATGGAAATGTCAGTTGTTGGTGAATATTTTGTTTATCTCAATGTCAGAGGCTGGGTCGAATTATTTAATACTACAGGAGTCTGAAAACAACACCCACAGAACTCTTACTTTATGATGAAAGTAGCTATTGAGGACCACTGTGGGGTTCAGTGGCTCAGCCCTAATGGCACTTAATTATTTTTCTCCGGGAGACAAAATCATCTATGTGTATCAGTCTGGAGGAATGTTTTTGGATGTTACCATCTGGATAGATTGGAGCTTCCTTATCCTGATCCCCAGGAAAAGTGTCTCTTGCTGATGAGCAAATTTTGTTAGGAAAACGTTCCTTCATGAGAGGACTTGTTTCATGTGACTGAATAAGGTTAAAAATCTTGGTTGTTCAACCATGTCCTTCTCTGGGAAGCTGCTTCTTTATACTGTGCACAAACTGCATATGAGATTTTACAATGGGTCACAGATATTCTTGAGTGGCTATCCCTTTGTTTCAGCTGTAAGTTTTTTCAGTTGTAAGTTTGCTGTGGCTTAACCATTTTTTTCTGATAACCAACACATTCATTTAACGAAAACAAAACCCCAAATGACTAAAACTTAATGTTGCAGATGTTCTTGTGGCAGAACGGAACAGTTTTACTGATATGGAAAACAAGTGTCCGAGGCATAGCTGTGTTAGTCTGTATCCGCAAAAACAACAATAAGTCCTGTGGCACCTTGTAGACTAACATATTCTGGAGCATAAGTTTTTGTGGACAGAGACCTGCTTCATCAGATGCAATGTCATTGGCAAAGCAGGTTTTTGCCCACAAAAGCTTATGCTCCAAAATATCTGTTAGTCTGTAAGGTGCCACAGGACTTCTCATTGTTGATATGGAAAAAGTTCTTCTGTAACCTTACCTTGCAGTTAGGCACCTGTAAAAACCTAGAAGCTGTCTTAATCTGACCTTTGTGTTCCAGATAGCTCCTGCTGAAGGACCAGATGCCAAGCTCAGAATGGTTATCATCACCGGACCTCCAGAGGCTCAGTTCAAGGTACTGTGTGTGAAAACTTCCATTCCATTTGTCTGTTCCTAGTGGGCTTTGTCCTGTAGGAAGGAACATCAATGAAATACTTAATGGAATGGCACCATTTTATTCAGAATTTAATTTAATTTGGTGTTGGTGTGCTGTGTAATTGAAGTTCTCTTTGTCCTGGCATATTAGAGAGGCAAACTGAGGTGACATCTCTTACTGAACCAACTTTTTGGGGAGAGAGACTAGCTTTCAAGCCACACAGTAATCTAGTAAAAGATATTTATTTCATCCATCTTGTCTTGCTAATAAATAAGTTGGTGAATTGTGTTTTGACCACCCTCCCTTCCCTTGGCTTTCCCTCTGCTAAATACAACCATGGGGGTAAAGAAACTTTTTTTTTATTAAGGGCCACAGCCTGATCTTGTTAAAGTTAATGGAAGTTTTCCATCTTTTCATTGTGTTTGACCTAATCATAAGTGCACGTACAAAAGAAACCCATATGACATGCATAATTTCCTCCACACTCGTTTACGAGCATGGTGGTTCAGTCTTTCTGGTCTGGCTTAAAAATAGTGGACTGCATTTTAATTGAAATAATGAAATTAATTTGCATTGTTATAGAGTTTATACCTTTTAAGCTTCTCAGGTGACTAATTTGTTCTAGACAGAAGTGCCTTTCTGGGCAGTTTTTCAGATGAGTGGAAAGGTTCTGATTGTATTTACAATAAAATTAGACTAGGATGCTCCAACCATCATTTGTGTCTCCTGCACATATTGACTGACTGAGCTGCAGAGAGAGAGAAACGGGACTATGGCATAAGATCAAGTACTGAGTTAATTTTGGTTGGAGAATACTAAGGCCAGGCCTACACTAGGGGGGAAAAATCTATTTGATTCATGGCTCCAGCTATGTGAGTTGCGTAACTAGAGCTGAAGTATCCTAAGTCAATTTTTCCTGCAGTCCCCACAGCAGGAGGTTGATGGGAGCACAAGGGTCAGTGGTGGAGCGCTGATTGTTCGATTTAGCACAAGCCCACTAAGCACAGTAAGTTCCAGTAAGTATAGACGTATCCTAACTAAGAGTGGGTCAGAGATTGAGATAAGTCATTTCACATGTAGCAGCCTGACTGCTTTTTATGTCTATGGCAGACAGGAAAGTCACTCACACCTTCACACCGTAGCAGTGCTCTCTTGCTCACATAGATTTAGGGCCATGCTTGTATTTTAGGTGCTGGGCCTTATATAGATACTCCCTTGTGGGTAAGCACATGCTCTAGGTGCCTGGGGCTCGAGAAGTCTTGAAAACGGTGGCAGCTGGTCCACGCCTTCATTGTCACTCTCTTTGTACCTCTAGTCACAGAGATAAATGCAGAACACACTGGCCCCTGCTCCAGTTCCTTCTTACCACTGCATGGCCTGGATCAAAACCTCCAGTGTCTGGAACTTCACCTGCCTGTGTTCTTCAATCTGCAAATATATAGTAAATAGCTCAGAATTTTATTCTGTTTTTCGTTAAGTTTTGTAATTGCATAGATTTCCCTGTACAAGAAAACTTCTCCCTCTTCCTCCTGCCCTACACACAGTTATGCGTACTGGACTATGTCCAGAGCACCAAGCTTCAAAATCTGTGCTTTTGACTTGTGCTCTGTCTCAGTCTACGACAACCATCATTCTGACCTTAGTTGCCTCAGGGGGCTCGTGTCATGGCAATGTGCACTATCTGCCACACTTTCCCCAGTCGTACAATTGGGGCACAGAAACTTCATCTTTGGAAATAGCTAATGGTGCAAACAAAGAGGCTCCAGTCATACTCAGGTGGGGGAAGCCCCCCTCATGTTGGCCTGGATCAGCAAGGGGCACCTTCTGCCAGAAGAGTTGACTTAGCTGCATGGGAATCTACTCCCCCAGGCCCCTGGTTGGGAAAGTGTGGAGCAGTTTCATAAACAAGAGCCAATCTTCTCTAAATTCACTTCAGAGAGGCCTGATACAGCCCTGTCTGTTTCAGACAAGTCTTCCTGCTCAGCCTTTGAAGACTTAGAATGTCGGAAGTGTCTGGGTCATGACAAAAAAGTCCACAAATCCAGGGCTGCTTTGGTACCAGACCGTGCTCCATTGGCAACTGTGCCTGAAGGCAGCTAAGCCTAAACTGAAGGCACTGATGAAAGGCAACCTTTAGAAGCCTCACCTATTGATAGTACTGCCTCTGCTTTGCCTGACTGTGGTGCAAAGTAAACCTGTAAATACCACAACGCCCTCATGCTGGGTGGACAGGACATCTTGCACTCCAGGGAGAGCAGAGACTTATGCTACACCTGATTCGATTTTTTTTTTTTTTAACTTGCTGATCTGCAGTCTCTGTTGCCATCAGGTCCTTCCCAAGGAAGGTCCTGGTTCCACCAGCAGAAGCAACTAATGGGAAGAGATCACTCCCCATTCTGTCACCCAGCGATGATTTTCCTCTGGTCACTGTTGTGCCACTGATGGATCCAGAATCTGCAATTTCTGTCTTTGGAGACCCAAAGGCTAGATATACATCCACATAAGCTGTAGTGTAATTTTTGTCACTCGAGCACTTTTAACCAGTCACGCCGTTCAAATGACAGAAGCATCTATTTGAAGTTTGTCCATCCCTTTCTGACCAAGTCTCTTGACTTCATCTTTGGAGGAACAGCGACTACTGTGCTGCACATGGACAGCTGGAACAATGCTAAATTCTTCTTCGAGTGGTCCCCGTGGGTGCTCCACAATAGGTGTCGAGCTTGCCTGGCGCCGCAGATCGGAAATGTTCCAGCAGTTTCTCCTGGATCGCGCATATGCCGGCGCGTGCTGCCCCCCTGCGCACCCCCGGCCACGTGCACGATCCGGTCCCCACCAGTTCCTTCTCAGCCGCCATCGGCTGCAGACAGAATCTACTCAGGCTAAGGCCAGAGTCAGATTACTTAAGTGGGTTTTTTCCACGTGTAATTGTTGTTTTCGGTTATTAAACAAAAAAAAAAAGAGAGAGAAAGCAAAGACAAATATCAGCAAAAAAAAAAAAAAAAAGAGGAAAAAGAGAGGAGCGGAGAAGAGAAGAGCGGATGTGAAGGCCATTTAGGCCGCCTGCTGCCTCAGGCCGGTGATCACTATTTGGGGTGGAAAGTCACGGATTAAGTGCTAACTACTCTATTAACAATAAAGGACTCAACACAAGGACCTCTTCAGGTTTTACAAAGCGGGAGTCATGCCGTCAAGCTATGCCGGCCTCCGTGGGGCATAGCGAAGGCATCTGATGCCTGGGGGAATTACAGGCTACCGAGACACGTTCTCACTGTGCTAAGCTCACAGCTTGCCAGAGAAGCCTCACCCCCTGGGTTGCATAAGAGGAGGGCAGTTTTTCTCTGACCCCCTCAGTGCAGAAACAGAGGAAACTCCTTGGCTCGATCCTTGCCGTGCATTTGCAGCGAGCAAGACGAGTGGAGCGCACAGCCACCAGCCGCATACTCAGGCAAGCAGCAGCACGGCAGCGCACATGGCAGAGGCTGACCCTCCGGTTATACAACAGCCGGCACGCGTGGCGCCTAGAGCGTCAGCCAGGCAAGCACCGGAACCGGCGGCACCGCCACAGGTGGCACAGACCCCTGCCGCACCAGCGGTGCAGGGGCGCCAGGCACGGAGCCTGCGGGCACTGGAGGGGGCTACCCGCGTGGCACCGCAGCTGACGGTGCCAAGTGCGCGCGCCGCTGACAGCGGGGCCAAGATCCCCGGCATGGAAGGGGGCGGTGCCAGCCCTGCAGCGGAGGGGCAAGGCAACATCAAAAACCTGGCACCACAGTCCATCTGTGGACAGGGCTGCGCTGCTGTTAGCACCAAGCCCTCCCCCTGTGATACACACGCCGCACCGAAGACCTGTGTCTCCACCGGCCCATCCGGGGGGGGCAGGGGAACAAACCTCCTTCTCCGTTCCTACAACCAATGTCACCATGGCTTGGGCCACCTTTACCATTTCTGGGATTGGATCCCCTGGCGTACTATCACAAGCCAGTTTTCCACCTCTATCTGTGTCGTCGCGGAGGTCTTGCTCTCCCAGACATTGGGGGTACACGCCCCGTGAGTGGTCCAGGTCTCCATCCCTGGACCCTTGCCCCTGCTGCCATGGTCGTCCTTATCATTCTGGACACAGACAAACCACAGGCCTACACCCAGGGGCAGGTCCCCCCCCGGCTGCTCAATACCCCCGTGGGCACTCCCGATCGGGGACGGAAACAAAGTTGTCTCAAGGGAAGTTAATTTTAGAACCCCGAGACTTTCCTTCACAATCCTCCAGCGAGCAAGTGTATCATCGACCGCAGGAACCCGAGGGTTCGAGGGAGGTTTACCTTAGTGGTTCCTCCTCATCCTCCCCAGATGAGGCCATGGCCCCCGGGGACGTCTCTCCCCCAGATGACCTTAAACAGTTTCAGGAGCTGTTTAGAAGGGTGGCTTTCTCGTAAGACATTCAAACGGCAGAGGTGCAGGAGAAACATCACAAACTCCTGAAAAATTTCAGATCCCCGGCTTCATCCAAAATTGCTATTCCGCTGGACGAAGCCATTCTGGAGTCAGCCACTACTATATGGCAGACTCCGGCCTCTGTTCCGCCTACAAACAAGAGAGCGGATAAGAAGTACTTTGTCCCGGCAAAGGGCATGGAGTTCCTCTTCAGTCACCCACAACCAAATTCTTTGGTGGTCGAGTCGTCCCAGCAGAGGTCAAAGGCTTCTCGGTACAAATCGGGGGATCGGACAAAGATGCTAAGAAGTTGAGCTGTTTGACAGGAAGGTGTATTCCTCTCCTATCCTGCTATTGAGAGTGGCAAATTATGGGCACACCTAGCAAACCATAATTTTGATAATTACTCCGGGCTTACTCCCCTCATGGATTCACTTCTGGAACATAAAAAGCCGGTGTTAAAGACGATGGTTCAAGAGGGCTACGCAGCATCGCGGACGGGAGTCCAGATTGCCCTGGACGTGGCGGACACGGCGACACGTTCAACGGCTACAGCAGTGGTCATGCGTAGAGAATCCTGTTCCCAGACGTCGGGTATCTCGAGTGACCTACAGGCGAAGATCATGGACCTTCCCTTTGATACACAAAAGCTGTTTGCGGACTCAACTAACTCGGACCCTCACCCCAGTAAGGACTCGAGAGCTACACTTAGAACCTCGGGCATTTATACTCCCCCATACAGGAGGGAAAACTTCTACCCTCAGCAAAGACGCTACGCTTACAACCACAGCGTGCTCAATATCAATGGGGCTACGACCAAGGGCACTATCAATAGCGGCAACAGTACAGAACTCCTAGGCGACGTTCTTAACAAAGCCGTATGCCCTTGGGTCACGCCTAAAGGCAACAAGTTTGATGGGTAGGTCGGGGGCTGCACTATCAATACCCTCGCTCAATGCCACTCTCATTTCATGTTCCATCATCGCCTCAGACCATTCCACTCCCAATGGCAAAAGATCACCACAGACATATGGGTGCTGGAGATCATAGCCACGGGTTACGCGATCCCCTCCCAGTCGTTTCCACGGACGAAGCCTCCCACCAGGCCTCACCTCAGGGACGCTGCCACGAGGCGAGGCTCAAGCACAAGGTGACTCACCTTTATGTTCATCAGGGTAGTGGAAAGAATGCCGGAATAATTCCAGGGGAAGGATTTTATTCACACTACTTCCTACCAGAGAACAAAACAGGACACTGGAGGCCATCTTAGATCTTCGGGGCCTCAACAGTTACTTGCGTAAGCAACGGTTTCGGATGATCACAGTTGCCTTGATACTCATGGCACTGGACGATGGAGACTGGGTTGCAGCACTCGACTTACAAGATGCTTACTTTCATATAACAATCCACCCGGCACACAGACACTTCCTCCGCTTCACGGTCGGCCAGGAGCGCTTCCAGCACAGGGTTCTTCCATTTGGCCTCTCCTCAGCCCCCAGAGTCTTTACCAAAACCCTGGCAGTGGTGTCAGCCTACCTGCACAGACAGGGGGTGTTTGTTTTTCCCATATCTGGGCGACTGCCTGCTAAAAGGGACCTCGAAGGCAGAGGTCTCACGCATGATACGCGTCACAGCGGACACGTTTCTTCGCTGGGCCTAGTCATCAACCTCGCAAAGTCCAAAGTCCGAACCCACACAACATACAGAGTTCATAGGGGCACGCATAAACTCTATCACAGCAAGGGTGTACCTACCCGCCGCCTGCTTCCGTGCAATCAGTTCGCTGGTGCAAGTCATTACATACAGCCCCACGGTGCCGGTCTTAACATGCCTACAGCTGCTGGGCCATACGGCGGCAGAGACGTTTGTGGTACAGAATGCCAGGTTGCACATATCAAGCCTGTAGCATTGGCTGGTGAGCGTTTACAAACCAGCATCCCACACTGTCCACAGGGTGGTGTCGCCCACAACAGAGGTGCGCAGATCCCTGGCGTGGTGGGAAAACCCTGAAAATCTTCTAGTGGGGGTGCCTTTTCACCAACCACAAATTTCTATTTTTTTCTTACTACCGATGTCTCCCACATAGGATGGAGAGCGCACATCGGTGACAAGGTAACGCAAGGGCTGTGTTCCCCTGCGGAACAGACACTGCACATAACCATGCCGGAGCTCAGAGCAGCGTTCAATGCCTGCAAACATTTTCCAGATTACCTACATGGCAAAGTAGTCAGGATTCAATACCGACAATATCTCCACTATGTTTTACATCAATGGACAAGGAGGAGCACGATCCCGTGCCCTATGTGTGGAAGCAGTCCAATTGCAGAATTGGTGCATCGCCAACAACATAATGTTGAAAGCCTCGTACTTGCCAGGCGCTCACACCGTGAAGGCAGATCAGCTGAGCAGGCGCTTTGCAATCACGCACGAATGGCAGATCCACTCCGATCTGCTACAGCGCATTTTTCGTACATGGGGGTTTCCCCAGATCGATCTGTTTGCCACAAGGTCTTGCACAAAGCCAGAACGGAGAGAGCTCGCATGATACTCATAGCCCCGCTTGGGATCGGCAGCAATGGCTTCCCTTGCTTTTGCGCATGTCATACCTCCCACCGCTCCCTCTACCGGTGGCACCGGACTTACTCACGCAGGCTCAGGGGTCCTTAGTGCACCCTCACCCTCAGGGTCTGCACCTACAAGCATGGCTAATCCATGGCTTAGCTCTTTAAAGAGCACGTGTATGGAGGGAGTACAAGTAGTCCTGGAATGAAGCCGAAGGACCTCCACCAGCAGGACTTACAAGCAGAAACGGACTCGATTCACAGCCTGGTGTTCCGCCAAGCAGTTAGCTCCCCTTGAAGTTCCTATACCTGTAATACTAGAATACTTATTGGACCTCGAGAGGCGGGCTTTCTCTATCCTCGCTAAAGGTCCACCTTGCCGCTATATCAGCCTTTCGGCATATAGAGGAAGGGCCCACGGTATTCGCCCATCCTATTGTTACCAGGTTCTAGAAGGGGCTGGTAAACCTGTACCACCACCACCCCCCCTTGGAAACCGCTTCCACCATCATGGAATTTGGACTTGGTGCTCAGCACGCTATCGGGTCCACCTTTTGAACCATTAGCCACAGTTCCCATACGTCAACTTATGGGGGGGAAAAAGAAAAACAAAAAAAAAAAAACAACCTTCCTCCTTGCTACTACGTCAGCCCGCAGGGTGAGTGAGCTCGCGGCAGTGATGGCAACGCCGCCCTGCACGGTATTCTCGAAGGAGGCAGTAACCTTAAGGCTGCACCCAGCCTTTGTTCCAAAAGTCTCTTCGGAGTCCAATCTTAACGAGCCAATAGTTTTCCCCTCGTTTTACCCGAAGCCTCACAGCTCCAGCACGGAGGCACGCCTGCATCTCCTGGATGTGAGGAGGGCGTTGGCCTTCTACATAGACAGAACTAAGTCCTTCCGGAAAACGGACAGGCTCCTAGTTTCTCTCTCTCTCCCAGGTCAAAAGGAGACGGTCTCTCTTCACACAGAATCTCTAAGCACATTGTGTCCTGTGTAAAAATGTGTTACAAGCTTCAAACTTCTCCTTTGCTGGCCCCACCCAGGGCTCACTCCACCAGGGCGGTGGCGGCGTCAACAGCCTTCTTCAAGGGCATTGCGTTAAAAGACATCTGTAGAGCGGTGACCTGGTCTTCCTATGACACCTTCGCCAAGCATTATGGCCTTCCTCGGGTATTCTGAGAGGATACCCATCTGTCGACAGCAGTCCTCTCGGGGGCAAGCTGCGCATCAACTGATTACCCACCTCCTTACTTGGGTTACTGCTGGGTAGTCACCAATTGTGGAGCACCCACGGGGACACATCTCGAAGAACCATCATTACTACAGGTGAGTAACTTCTCTTTCCCTTTGATACACAAAGCTGTTTGCAGACTCAGCTGACTCAGTCCCTCACTCCAGTAAGGACTTGAGAGCTACACTTAGAACCTCGGGCATTTATACTCCCCCATACAGGAGGGAAAAATTTTATCCTCAGCAAAGACGCTACGCTTACAACCACAGCGTGCTCAACATCAACGGGGCTATAGCCAAGGGCGCTATCAATAGCGGCAACGGTACAGAACTCCTAGGCAACGTTCTCAACAAAGCTGTATGCCCTCGGGTCAGGCCCAAAGGCAACAAGTTTGATGGGTAAGTCGGGGGCTGCACGATCAATACCCTTGCTCAATGCCACTCTCATCTCATGTTCCATCATTGCCTCAGACCGTTCCACTCCCAATGGTAAAAGATCACCACAGACATATGGGTGCTGGAGATCATAGCCACGGGTTACGCGATCCCCTCCCAGTCGCTTCCACGGACGAAGCCTCCCACCAGGCCTCACCTCAGGGACGCTGCCACGAGGCGAGGCTCAAGCACAAGGTGACTCACCTTATGTTCATAAGGGCGGCGGAAAGAGTGCCGGAATAATTCCAGGGGAAGGTTTTTATTCACACTACTTCCTACCAGGGAAGAAAACAGGACACTGGAGGCCCATCTTAGATCTTCGGGCCCTCAACCTTTACTTGCGCAAGCAACGGTTTTCGGATGATCACAGTTGCCTTGATACTCATGGCACTGGACGATGGAGACTGGGTTGCAGCACTAGACTTAAGAGATGCTTACTTTCATATAACAATCCACCCGGCACACAGACGCTTCCTCCGCTTCATGGTCGGCCAGGAGCGCTTCCAGCACAGGGTTCTTCCGTTTGGCCTCTCCTCGGCCCCCAGAGTCTTTACCAAAACCCTGGCAGTGGTGTCAGCCTACCTGCACAGACAGGGGGTGTTTATTTTTCCCATATCTGGGCGACTGCCTGCTAAAAGGGACCTCGAAGGCAGAGGTCTTATGCATGGTACGCGTGACAGCGGACACGTTTCTTCGCTGGGCCTAGTCATCAACTTCGCAAAGTCAAAGTCCGAACCCACACAATGTATAGACTTCATAGAGGCACGCATAAACTCTATCACAGCAAGGGTGTACCTACCCGACGCCCACTTCTGCGCAATCAGTTCGCTGGTGCAAGTCTTTACATACAACCCCACGGTGCCGGTCTTAACGTGCCTATGGCTGCTGGGCCACATGGCGGCAGCGACGTTTGTGGTACAGAATGCCAGGTTGCACATATCAAGCCTGTAGCATTGGCTGGTGAGCGTTTACAAACCAGCATCCCACACTGTCCACAGGGTGGTGTCGCCCACAACAGAGGTGCGCAGATCCTTGGCGTGGTGGGAAAACCCTGAGAATCTTCTAGTGGGGGTGCCTTTTCACCAACCACAAATTTCTATTTTTCTTACTGCCGACGCCTCCCACATGAGATGGGGAGCGCACATCGGCGACAAGGTAACACAAGGGCTATGGTCCCGTGCGGAACAGACACTGCACATGTCCATACTGGAGCTCAGAGCAGCGTTCAATGCCTGCAAACATTTTCGAGATTACCTACATGGCAAAGTAGTCTGGATTCAATACCGACAATACCTCCACTATGTTTCTACATTAATCGACAAGGAGGAGCACGATCCCGTGCCCTATGTGCGGAAGCACTCCGATTGTGGAATCGGTGCATCGCCAATAACATAACGTTGAAAGCCTTGTACTTGCCGGGCGCTCACAACTTGAATGCTGATCAGCTGAGCAGGCGCTTTGCAATCACGTATGAATGGCAGATCCACTCAGATCTGCTACAGCGCATTTTTCGTACATGGGGGTTTTCCCCAGATCGATCTGTTTGCCACCCAGTACAACAAAAAAAAAAAAAAGTGTCACCAGTACTGCTCCAGGGCAGGAGTGGGGCGGGGGTCCCTGGTCATGTTTTCATGGAATGGCTCCCTACTTTACGCGTTTCCCCTGCAGCGCTTATCCGCAAGGCCGTGCACAAAGCCAGAAGGGAGAGAGCTCGCATGATACTCATAGTCCCGCTTGGGATCGGCAGCAATGGTTTCCCTTGCTTCGGCGCATGTCGGACCGCCCACCGCTCCCTCTACCGGTGGCGCCGGACTTACTCACGCGGGCTCAAGGGTCCATAGTGCGCCCGCACCCTCAGGGTCTGCACCTACATGCATGGCTAATCCATGGCTCAGCTCCTTAAAGAGCACATGTACGGAGGGAGCACAACAAGTCCTGGAATGTAGCCAAAGGACCTCCACCAGGAGGACTTACAAGCACAAATGGACTCGTTTCACAGCCTGGTGTTCCGCCAAGCAGTTAGCTCCCCTTGACGTTCCTATACCTGTAATACTAGAATACTTATTGGACCTCGAGAGGCGGGCTTTCTCTATCCTCGCTAAAGGTCCACCTTGCCGCTATATCAGCCTTTCGTCATACGGAGGAAGGGCCCATGGTATTTGCCCATCCTGTCGTTACCAGGTTCTTGAAGGGGCTGGTAAACCTGTACCCCCCCCTCGGAAACCGCTTCCACTATCGTGGAATTTGGACTTGGTGCTCAGCACGCTATCGAGTCCACCTTTTTGACCCATTAGCCACTGTTCCCATACGTCTCCTTACGATAAAAACAACCTTCCTCCTTGCAACTACGTCAGCCCGCAGGGTGAGTGAGCTCGCGGCAGTGATGGCAACGCCACCCTGCACAGTATTCTCAAAGGAGGCGGTAACCTTAAGGCTGTACCCAGCCTTTGTTCCAAAAGTCTCTTCCGAGCCAATAGTTTTCCCCTCGTTTTACCCGAAGCCTCACAGCTCTGGCAAGGAGGCACGCCTGCATCTCCTAGATGTGAGGAGGGCGTTGGCCTTCTACACAGACAGAACTAAGTCCTTCTGGAAAACGGACAGGCTTCTAGTCTCTCTTGCTTCCGGGTCAAAAGGAGGAGGTCTCTCTTCCCGGAGAATCTCAAAGCACATTGTGTCCTGTATAAAAATGTGTTACGAGCTTCAAACTGCTCCTTTGCTGGCCCCGCCCAGGGCTCGCTCCACCAGGGCGGTGGCGGTGTCAACAGCCTTCTTCAAGGGCATCGCGTTAACAGACATCTGTAGAGCGGCGACCTGGTCATCCTATGACACCTTTGCCAAGCATTATGCCCTGCCTCAGGTATTCTGAGAGGATTCCCGTCTGTCGACAGCAGTCCTCTCAGGGGCAAGCTGCACATAAACTGATTACCCACCTCCTTACTTGGGTTACTGCTGGGTAGTCACCTATTGTGGAGCACCCACGGGGACCACTCGAAGAAGAAAGGGAAGTTACTCACCTGTAGTAACGATGGTTCTTCGAGATGTGTCCCCGTAGGTGCTCCACCACCTGCCCATCCTCCCCGCTTCGGATCTCTGTCTAGTGTTTTTCAGGAGCATCTGAGGCGGTTGGTCAAGGAACTGGCGGGGACTGGATTGTGCACACGGTCGGGGGCGTGCAGGGGGGCAGCGCACGCTGGCGCATGCGCGATCCAGGAGAAACTGTTGGAAGATTTCTGATCTGCGGCGCTGGGCGAGCCCGACACCTATTGTGGAGCACCCACGGGGACACATCTCGAAGAACCATCGTTACTATAGGTGAGTAACTTCCCTTTTCCCAACCTTAGAAGAGGATACTTCTGCAGATTCTCATCTCATCCAACATTGTGTACAACTCTTTTTTTAATCAGTCCAGAACGTCAGCTGAAAGGCAGTTACTGTCATGAAAATCACAAATAGCCATTGGCTTGTATTTAGCTAGAATGACATGACTTAGGAAAGAGAGAGGGTTTGAAGCAGGGCTGCTGAATGGCTTGGGGAAGAAATATCAACCAGTTTGAACGAAAGCTGTTCTTGTCTACTGTATGGTACCTGAATCTCACTGGATTCACTGTAGCAGACAGTGAGCTCATTTGTGTTAACTCCTAGTGTCATTGAGAGCCTGATCCCAAAACATAGATGGCAGGAAAGGGCCTGCCATTTTCCTAGGTGGGGAGCTTTCTTTACTGACTTATGAACCTTCTCTAGAGCAATGAATGGGTGAATATTTTGCATAACAATGTACTTGTTTCCCAGATTGACGGCCTGACCTTCAGGAGTGAAAACATCTATATCTTCCAGCCCATATTTGATTTCACTTACCTCTAGTTCAGGGTTTCTAAAGTTCTCAGGTTTTGGGGAGATTCTTTTTTTGAGGGGGTTGTTTTTCTTTTTTATGGGTTCATTGTTTAGAAGAGAACAGATGTGATATAACAAAAAATTAAAGGTAAAAATCACTTGGTGGACTCTAACAGATTTTTGGTGACAATAGCTGAGATGTTGAATACGTGCTCTGAACTGGTCACACTTTTAGGGTGCATTACTGGTCCTGACTCTCCATCAGTAGACACATCTTTGTTAGAGTCCTGCTAGTAGCTAATTAATGTCTTTCCTACGCATCGCTCATTGTGTTCTAGTCCTGCTGTCTACTGATGTAGACAGAGGAGGGGTTAAATGGAGAGTCTCCCTGTTCTTTCATACACATTGTTTTGTGATATCACTTGGGAAGCATCAGCCTGAGTTTGAAAGACTTGGGGTGTGGAACAGAGATCTGATATTTCTACAGGTTTGCTGGGAATGACAGAAAACAAAAAACAAAACAAAAAAGGGCGAACCTGTCTGCATTATTCTCTTAGGCTATCTTTACACTTCAGAGTTATATTGGTAACTCCACGTCTAGGAAACATGCCAGGTATTTTGAAATATTTTTTGAAATACCGGGTACGCTCTTTTCGCATCTCTCTACTTCTTGTTGTGGGGGGAGTTAAGGGATGCTTCGAAATAGCACAGTATTTCAAAGCTTGGTGCTGCGTAGGCAGCGCCAAATCACGAAATAGCCTAACATTTCAAAATTAACTCTAAATAGGATACACAATTTGCATAGCACAAATTGCATATCTTATTTCTAGTTAAGGGTACAGTGTAAACATAGCCTTATTGGCCACCACTACTGGGTACCCGGTGCTGCAATAGTCTGCATGGTTGAAGTGATACAACTCGCAAGATGCCGCTCATGTTTTTCCTGGGAGATTTAATCTCTTTGAATTCATAATACTCTGAAGAATGAATTTCGGAGACTTTTATTGCTTGAATAACAAAAACACATCATCTGGCGCACGATAGCGTCTCTCCTTTCCCCCTCAACCTGGTATTACTACTCTTTCTAGAGAGATGCATTCAAGCAATAATTCTAAAGGCTGATCATTCTACTGGAAAAAAATAAAATGTTTTTAATTATTGTGCCATTATTTGATACTCATTCTTTTGTCAAGCCTCTTTTCAGGGTTTGACTATGGCATCCCTCTAGTTAGGGATGCGAACAGTTTTTTCATATAAGATAAATCGCCAACAGCTTTTACAAGAAAAGAACCTTTTGTGTTGGTACATAGGAGGTTTGTGCATTTGTATATAATCAAGATTCTCTTTGGTTGGTTTTAGGTTGTTTTTTTTAAAAGGTGACATGATTTCAGAATGATGGTCTCTTTTAAACATATGAATTTTTTTTGCAGGCTCAAGGGAGAATCTATGGAAAACTTAAAGAAGAAAATTTCTTTGGACCTAAAGAAGAAGTGAAACTTGAGGCTCACATAAAAGTGCCGTCCTATGCTGCTGGTAGAGTTATTGGTAAAGGAGGCAAAACGGCAAGTACTTGAACAAAACCTAAACAGTGAGACATGAGAAGTCTGTCTGAAGGACATTCCAAATCCTCTCTAGTTAATTCACTTTTTTAACTCTTTACATGCGGATTTTAGCGTGGTAGGTGCTATTTAAACTGCTTTAGTTCTTTGGGTTTTTCCTCTCTACAGCCAGTAGTTCAGGTTGGACCAATATAATAGAATTAACACTTGCCAAAAAACACACAAAGGCACCAGTTACCTCCATGCAGGTGAACCACTGCACCTGCAGGGACCCGCTCGTAGGTTTCAGGATTTAAAGCGGAAATTCGGAATACATTCAGAATGACAAATTCCTAAGTAGAGGTCTTAGTCTGTAAAAATTTTTCTCGTTCCAGTAGTCCTTTTGACTTCAATTGGATCAGTTGCTTGACCTTCACAGGCTTTTATCCAATATGTGTCAAGCAGATGGAAAATTAAACGCAGCTGGGCAAAGCTTTCCTGTGTGAAATACACACAGATAATGGTGCTTTGGCTGTTGAGACATCATGTAACTACATAGAATTTCATACTGTTCTAGGAATGATACTCCTCTGCCTTGATCTGCTACTACTGCGTACAATTTAATTCTGTGAGGTGCTGAATATCCATGAGTCCTCCATAGATTAAGTCTACTAGTGACCACTGTGAACTAATCTGACCGTCTCAAAAGAAACGGCACAATTTTCACTGGCACATATCAATTCTGTGGCTCAGTGAGTCCTTGAAACCTACTGCTAGGAGGCAGGTGACTAGTCCCTGCTCTATCACTGTCCTTTCAGACCCAGTGGGAGCTGAGCTTGTGAGGCCTTCTTTAGGAATCCCAACAGGAACAGACATGGAAGAGAGCCATCTTTGAAGATGTGTGGATGTTTTGTAGAAACTTTTTCTTGGATGATGAGTCTGCAGCTGTCTATGGCTTAAAGTGTGCATTTTGCTCTGGTGTAATATGCACAGGTCTGTGCCCCATGGACTGAGAATTCCTATACTGAATTCATGGTATAATCTTTAGTTAGAGCAAACTAGCTAGATACTCTTAGAGCATTTGATGGCGTTTAGTTGCTGCTTGCCATCATTTTCACACTTAGCCAATACATTAAAACCTAAATGAAACAAGGAGAGAAGTGAAACTGTAATCTCCAGGACACTATAACATGTGGAAGTACATATGCTGTACTATATCTTTGGTTTCTTCAAATAATTGCCTATGTGTGTTCCAATAGGCGTGTTTGCGCACCACATGTATGATCATCGGAGAGTTCTCCCCTTCATGGTACTGCTCAGGCCAGCTGTGGGACCCCGGTGTGGTACCTTCAAGGCATGGTACATAAGACACTGCCGATGCCTCACCTGAGTTCCGTGTTTCTGCCTGTGACAGTTATTGGAGTCTCTTAGCGTCTTGCACTGCAAGTGCTTGCAGTATCCATTGTTAGTCTAGTTGTTAGAGTAAGTCGGTTCTAGTTAACATAGGTAGCAGCAACAGAGGGTGGGGGGAATATCCCCCCTCCACCGTGCAGTTCCCCTGTCCGGGCATGCTGCAGTCTCAGGGATTTGGCGTGTGAGAACTATGGGAAGCCTGTGCCCATGGGCAATCCACAGTGTTCCTGCCTTAAGTGCCTTAGTGAGTGTCACCAAACAAATAAGTGCCCTATTTACCAGAGCTTTGGCCTTGCACTAAAAAGGAAAGAGACCATAATCTGAGGCTTGTATTCATGGAGGCAACTCTTCATGCTCAACCCATGCCAGAGGTGACACCACCTCCTGAGGATGAGCAGAAGACTGGCCTTGATATGGGACCCTTTGGTGCCTCAGTGTCTTGAAGGACCCCCAGCACTGCTCCTCTGCAAGCGAGTTTGAGCTCACTGCACCATTCCCCCTTCCCAGGGCTGCATAACAAGACAGATAGAGAAGGGTCTCTGGACAAGCATGCTCATAGACACCCCAGTCGTGCGCTCTGTAAGGTGGGGCACTGTTGACTCAGGCCCCATCATGAAGTTTGAGTCTGGTGCTCCTCATCTCCTCTTGATCAGAAGGACTCTGTGGAGGTCGATCTTCTCTCCATGCTGGATACTTTTGAGGCCACCAGGGACTTGATCATCATCATGATGCAGTTGCCAGCTCAGCAGGACTCGGTTGTGGTGCCGTTGGTACCAGTACTGGACCTGGCCATGAAACCCCATTCTGTGGGGGCCCCAGCACTGGCACAGTGGCCAGCATTATCCGTAGTGGGATGTTATGGCACTGCTTGATATCACCAAGCTCTGATTCTCTGGTGCACCGCTGTGGCTGTGGATGCGTGTTCCCTGTAAGCTGAGTGCTTGCGCAGCTACCCAGGAGAGATTCAGATGCTGCCCAGCTGATTAGCAGAGTGCCAGCAGCATGCGTCTCTATTAGTGGTGTACATTGCGCTTTTTTTTTTTTAAAATGGAGCCACTACTCGGCCGACTCCCCTCACTGCCAGGGTTCCTGCAGCTGGGGCTGCCAGCAGGGCTCTGCACCCCAGCTGGCTCCCTGCTGCGGGGCTGCTGGAGATCTCTGTCCCCTGGCCAGGTCCCAGGGCTGGAGCTGCTGGCAGTGTTCCTCACCCCAGCTGCAGGACTGATGGGGTTTCCTCACCACCTGGCCGGGGATCCCAGCTGGGGCTGCCAAGGTGCCAACATGGCGTACCAGCCCATGCCTGTGCAATGAAAGCACTGTTGGTGCAGATCTGCACATACCCTGGTGAACATAAAATTTATTCGCCTCATGGAAACGGTTAGAAGGAACCTGGGTTGGGATCCAACTGCTTGTCGGACTTAGGAGAAGAGCCCTCAATGTCTAGGCGGAGCTGGCAGTGAGCCTGCTCCCGGCACTGTAGCCCTCAGGGCGCACCACTGCCGGTGGCACCCTGACAGCATCAGTGGCAATCACGAGTCCAGTGGCCTTTTTGGACCCCAGGAACCTACCACCAAGCACAGGGACCTCCTCCAGGGCCACATCATTGTTGTCAGCACTCTGCGCCCCCAAGGCGGCTGCCCTTGACAGATGCTGTTCTTTGGGGTTCCAGGAGTATGCAGATGCTTGCATGGCACCAAGCACACCACCGAGGTCATCTTGGGGGTGCAAGACCTGGCACCAAGAATCCGTCCCTCAGTGCATGTGGTACCAGCGCAAATCTTGACTTCGGTATTGGAGGTGTTGGTGTATTGAGTGGCACCAGACGCTTTCTGGGGCACTGGAAGTCCTTGTCCTGCAGGCTTGCTCATCCTGGGATGACTCCATTGCTGGTACCTCAGCCACCACACTCCTTGCATTGGATGTCAGAGATCCCTAGGACGTTCTAAGGTGGGTGGCTCTGAGGCTCAGACTGCAGGTGGAGGAGATCATTGAGGACACAGACGCTATGGTGGACATCTGAGAGCCCCTCCAGTGTTGCCCTCCCACTAATCAATACTACCCAAAACAATGTAAAGGTCTTGTGGCAAATTCCAGCATCTACATACCCCGTGGTCAGGGGTCTGCAACCTGTGGCTCCAGAGCAGTGTGTGGCTCTTTGTGGACTTCGTTGTGGCTCCAATGCTATAATTGCAAAGTAAAATAAAAAAAATTCACTTTTCATGAACAGTGAACATACAAAAGCCCCAAAATAAGCATCTCTCATCTAAATAACAAACTATATGTGATCTCAAAACATTGGATGACTTTACCTAGTGCCCTGCTTGTCCCTCTTCTGCTGTGCCTGGGCCCAGATTCCTTCAGACCACTGGGTCCTGAGCACAGAGAAGGTGGGATATTCTATCCAATTCCACTGCCTCTTGCTTGCTTGTCCCCCTTCACTAGCATCTTCTCTTGCAGGAGGTGCAAGTGCTCCTTGCGCTGGGCACCATAAAGGAGGCTCCCAAACAGTTCTAGCCACTGGATCCAGGGAACTGGTATGCTGCCTCTGACTCGAAGGACTCATACTTCCATGTCTCTGATATCCCAGCTCAGAGGTGGTTCCTCAGGTTTCTGGTCAGGACCAGCACTATCTATGTATGGTGCTCTTGTTTGGCCTTTCCACAGCTTCCCTCATCTTCCCTGCCCTGGGTATTCGCAAAACCCATGGCGATCATGGCAGTCTTCCTCAGGAAGCGCAGGGTACGCTTTTTCCCATATGCGGACAACTGACTGATTTAGGACAAGTCCAGGCAACAGGTTCTGTCAGTCAGGGCCTTGGCCTGGGTTGTCTTTGTAGGCCCAGGTCTCCTCCTGAATGAGCCTAAGTCCTCCCTGGTTCTGACCCAAAGAACAGATTTAACTGGGGCTCTCTTGGACTCACCATGGTGACAGCCTCACTGTCTAAGGGCTGCTTCCAGAAAATGTCAGACCACCTCCTCTCCCTTTAGCAGTTCCCTGCTATGCAGCATGGACTTGGGTGAGACTCTTGGGTCACATGGTGGCCTGCCCTTACGTGGGTCAGTGGGCCAGACTCTGACTATGCTCACTACAGTCATGGCTAGCAGAGATCTAAAGGTCCAACAAGCGCTCCATACACAGACTGGTAACCCTCCCAACCCACCTCCTCCAGTCCTTGTCTTGGTGCAAGCAGGGGGTGCCCTTTGTCCAACCACAGTCCATGCTCACCTTCACCACAGCTGCTTTGGAGATGGGATAAGGGAGGCTCACCTAGACACACTCAGAACTCAGGGCAGGAGGGCCGAGACAAGGCTTTCCCTTCTCGTTGTTATCAGGGGGCTGCAAGCAGTGCACCTAACATGACAGGTTCCTTCCCCAGCTGCAGGACAGTGCGTCTCTGTACTGACAGTACTACGACAATGGTACGTATAAACAAACAGGGTGGTGTTTGTTCCTCTCCCCTATGCCAAAAAGCCCTGCTCCTGTGGGACTTCTGCCTATGCCATCACCTCCACCTGTACATGTGTCGTGTCTACCTGGGGTGCAGAATGCTCTGACCACCTCAGCAGCTCATGCAGCATCCGTGAATGGTCTCTCCAGCAGGACATTACCTTGTCCATTTTCCACTTGTGAGGTCATCCCCAGGTGGACCTGTTAGGGACCAGAAGCAACCACAAGTGTCACTTGCCCTGCTCCTTTCAAAATCACAGCTCTGGGTCCCTGGCATACACCTTTCACCTGTCCTGGTCAGGCTGCCGCCTCTATCCCTTCTCGCCGTTCACTCTCATACACAAAGTCCTACTCAAAGTTCGCAGGACAAAGTGTCCATCATACTGGTGACTGGTGTGGCCCTGGCTCACCATACTCCTGACCCTTTTGGAGGACAAGCTACTAGACTTGCCTCTGCTCCTGGATCTGATCGCTCAGGACTGCAGCTGCCTTCAGTACCCCAACCTGGAGTCATTCCATCTTGTACCATGGATGCTCCCTGGTTAACAAAACTCAAGCAGCAGTGCTTGGACCCCATTTTTGAGGCACTCTTGGGAAGCCATAAGTCTACCCAGGCAACATATATAACAAAGCGGAAACTCTGGCCCACGCCTCAGGGAGTCCCCCACAGCCAAGCCTCTACCCATCCCAGTGGTACTTGACTAGCTTCTGTACCTGAAGCACCAGGGCCTAGCTGTCTCGTCTTTTAGGGTCCGCATTGCCCTCATATCCACCTTTCACCCAGGAGAAGAGGGTGAATGAATTTTTGGAAACTCTGTGATGGGGAGGTTCCTGAAAGGTTTAGACAGGTGATATTCTCAGGCCAAGGATCTGATTCCTCCCTGGGACCTGAACTTGGTCCTCTCTAAGCTTATGAATCCTCTGTTCAAGCTTCTGCCAACCTGCCCCTTATTGTATCTCTCCTGAAAGATGGCCTTCCTAGAGCCCATGACCTTGGTCAGGAGGGTCTCTGAGCTTTGGGCTCTCACTTTGGAGCCACCTTACATGGTCATCTTGAAAACACTTACGGGTTAGGTGTTTCTGCCAAAGGTAATTCTCAGTTTCATATGAACCAAAGACATTAGTCTGGCAGCGTTCTTTCATAATCCCCATGCCACCCATTGGGAAAGGGCATCCACTCCCTGGATGTTAGACGTGCCCTGGTATTTTCCATTGATCACACAAAACCATTTTGTAAATCAACCTAACCGGAGCAGAGAGGATGAAAGGCCTCCCCGTATCAGCCCAGCACCTTTCATCATGGATCATATTCTTCATTTAGGTCTGCTACAACCTAGCCATGCTCCTGACATGGGCACTAACAGCCCATTCCATGAGGGCAGGGACTGCTTCTTCAGTGTTCCTTGTGCAAGTCCATATCGAGGAGATCTGTAGGGCAGACACATGGTCATCTATCCACACCTTCGTGTCTCACTATGCCAGCAGGCATAGTTGCAGCTTTCAGCAGGGCAATCCTGCAGCCAGGTCTCCTCTGGTCCCTCCTCCAGGAAAACTGCTGGTGAGTCGCCTGCTGGAATGCACATGAGCCATCTCCCAAAGGAGAAAAAATGATTACCTACCTTTCATAACTGTTCTTTGAGATGTGTTGCTCATGTCCATTCCGGATCCCGCTCTCCCTCCCCTCTATCAGAATAATGGGACAAGAAGGAACTGAAAGGAGGTGGGGTGAGCAGTGCCTTATATACACCTGCCCTACATACATATTTGAAGGCCCCAAGCCAGGGAGCTCCAGAGCCCACCCACCATGTACTGCTAAGGGAAAAATTATCTGGCAGTCGTGCACATGGCACATGCATGCACCTATGGGAATGGAGGTGAGCAATGCATCTCCAAGAACTAATTTCAAAAAGTAGGTGAATTAACTGGTTTTTCTGTCTTCTTGGGCTATGTGTTTAACCTATCCTCTGTTTCCACCCTCAAGAAAAAAGAAAACAGTAATAGGTAATTTAGGAGTCTTCATTCTTTGCTTATGTATGCTGCTAATATACTAAGTTATTTACCGCTCTCTTTACATTGAACTCTTGGCTTTGTGTGTTTGGTGGGGGAGAAAAATGCTTTTTCGTAAGCACATGTGCATTTAAGATGATTTCTAGTTGTATTGGTGCATTTTTTCCATTCAGATGGCCAAGGATTCTTTTAAATTCTCATGAATTAAAGATGGCTGCATTTTGCAGATATTTATTCGTTTGTTTGTTTATAGGTAAATGAGCTTCAGAATTTGACAAGTGCAGAAGTTGTTGTTCCTCGTGACCAGACACCTGACGAAAATGATCAGGTTGTTGTGAAAATAACTGGCCATTTCTATGCATGCCAGGTAAATAGGTTTCTTTGGTGGAAGTTGTAATTGAGTTTGAATCAATTTTTGTACCTCATCTAAATGTATCCAAGAAGCTTAGGTTTACCCACGCCACACTGATTCCCTCCAAGGAATAGTTGCCACTAGAGTAGACCCTGAAAGACACAAATACCAGAGTTCTGGATTTATTGGTTAACTGGATGTCATCTGGAACCAGAAGTAATTTGGCAGCAGCAGAGATGCACCAAAAAAAAGGAGTTGGAGGGATACTTGACAGCTTTGGGGCTTTAGCCCTGGAGTGCCAAACTTTCAGCCAGGATGGGGGAGGTGGGGTTTTATGACCCTTGTGAGCACCAGGACTCAGGGCTTTAGATGTGGAGGCTGCACTGGGCTTCAGCTGCCAGGGAGATGAGGGGAGTGCTGATCGAGGCCTGTGTTTAGTCATTTTTCTAGTTTTTAATAACTTTGTGAAAACTCTGCGTACTTCCTTCAATGTGGTTTTTCCTTTATGTAATTATTTGCTTATTTGTATTGTGGTAGCTTCTCGGGGTCCCCACTATGGCCCCAGGGTGCGAGGCACTTTATACAAGGCAGTAGTAACAAAAAGAAGAGGGAAATTATGGCCCCTAGCAGTTCGCACTCCGTACGTAGAGCTCGACATGGATACAGTTTGTCTCCGCATCCAGCCGGTGATACTCAAGCCATTTTTGTGGCTATCTGCAGATTTTCAGGGCCCTACTCACAGCTCACTATGCACCACTAACGTAGGGTTGTGCCAAGCCCCTGATTCCCAGCCTCCCTCCTCTTTTCTCTGGAGACCAACTGCCCTGTCACTTGCTCTGGCCCCTGCAACATCCTCGTCCCCCACTAGGCAGGGAGGGTACAGTCCTGGGCCCTTGTGTGCAGCGCTCACGTGCCCCTGTGGTGGTGCATGCTGCTGCTGCAAGGACAGAAGTGGCAACAGCTAATCTCCCGCAGTGCTTCCCATTGCCCCCTGCTTGTTCAAAGTACAATGACACATCATTCCAAACAGCCTATGGCTCACTGCACAGGAGCAGCATCGTGCTCCCATCTGGAAGTTGTACTTCTCCTCCTCCAGCTAAGCAAGCTGGGGACTCCCAGAATGCTAGCAGGCCGTTTCCACCTCAGGCGTGATAGAGAGCCAAGCTGGAGCTAGGCACCACTTGGTTGGCACAGGCCTGGCTGGCTCCCTACCTGGCAACGCATGCCTCCCAGGAAGTGGTTACATGCACCTTGGCCAAGAGGGCTCCTAACTGGGGAGGAGGGGGTGGGACAATCACGTGGCATCTTTGTGCTGCTGCTGCCCCACACCGACTGCCGTCTCCACAGTTCCCATTGACCAGGAACTGCAGCCAGTGGGACCACAGGAGCAGTGCCTGTGGGCAGAGAAGCCAGGGGACATGTGGCCACTTCAGGGGAGCTGCCCAAGGTGAGCTCTGTCCACACCCCATCCTGCTGCCCCAGTTCAGAACCCCTTCCGGAACCTGCACTCGGAACTCCCTCCTGCGTCCTGACTCCTACCCACACTCTGAACCCTGTGGCTTCAGCCTTGAGCCCCTTCCTACCCCTGAAATCCTCAGCCAGGTCCCTCACCCTGTGCCCCAGCCTGGCTCCCCCTTCAGCACCCTAAAACCCTCATTTCAGGCTCCAGGCTGGAGTTTGCACACTTACTGCAGAGTCTGTAACGCCCCCACACACTCCAAATGTCCTGGCCCAGGCTGGAATCCCCTACTGCACCTCAAACCTTTCATTGCCAGATCCATCCCAGAGCCCATGCCCCCTCCTACACCCCAACCCTTGCCAGGAGATTCTAGTTCTGTTCTAGAGCCCCCACGTTCAGCTACACCCTGCGCCCCCTCAGCACTCCAAGCCCCTATCCAGCTTGGTGAAGATCAGTGAGTGAGGGTGGGTGACAGAGGGAGTGGGGTGGAATGAGTGTGGGGAGGGCAGGCCAGGGTGTTTGCTTTTGTGCACTTAGAAAGTTGGGAACCCTAGGTGCAGCCTGAGGGCTGGACGATAGCCGCTCTGTTTGGGTGAGAGTGTGACACAGTCAGAGCTCTGTTCCACCCCTTGCACCTCACCCCTGCCCATCTTCTGGATCCCTTACACCTCCTGTGGTTGGGCCCAGGCTGGCACATCTATCTTGCCCCATCCTATTCATTGTTGGAAGATTGCTAGAACCCTGTATGGATGCAAAATTTGTATCTTTGTGCAAGCCACGAGCTGTGAAATGGCCTGCAGATACCCATGGGTTTGCAGGGTTCTATGTATAGGATAAGAGACAACAGAAACACACAACAAACAAATCATGGTGAGAGGAGAAAAAGGACAACATTAACAATGAAACAAGCAAGTCTAGTGTAAGAAGTTGCAGGTGCAGCATAGCAACAGTCTCTTCTTTTTGTCTCCTGCAGCTTGCCCAGAGAAAAATTCAGGAAATACTGGCTCAGGTAAGAAGGCAGCAGCAACAGCAAAAAACAGCGCAAAGTGGACAGCCTCAGCCAAGACGAAAATAAAGGTTTAGGAAATGGCCCATCAGAGACAGATGCCAGACCAAAGACAGACTGTGTAACAGACAGGTTTTGAACACCTGTTGGAGTTATATGCAGAAGCTTCACCAAGCCAGTCACCTGTTTGAGGACCAGGCAACCATTGAACGCTGTCTCTGAGAATGTATTCTTTAGGCTCTCTCAAACTTTTGAAACCCAGCTTTAAAATACAGACCCCTTCACTTCCCTTTTGTTCTATTCTCACAATTTAACATAAACTTGTTAGTCTTTTTTATTGTTCTTATTATTCCCCAGCAATTTTAGAACTTGGTTTAATGAAGCTTCCTCTTCTGAGTTCACTGGTTTAAAAAAAAAGAAAAGGCATTGCTCATACAGGTCCAGTTGTAAAAGACAAACAATTGGAGGGTGGGTTCAGTGGGTGGGGCAGGGATAGAGCAAGGGTATTGACAAGAGTTTAAGTGTTAGTACCAATGTTAAACAAGTGGCATTTTTTTAAAAATTTGGTTGCGTTTTTACATAACACTGCCATGAATAACCTAAGGGAAGTGTTGAATGGTGTTGGCCAGGGCATAAAAAGATAAATATGCATTTTACTAAACTACCTCAGGCATTTAGTACCTCAATGAGAAATTGTTCCTTTTTGCGCTTTTTTTTTGTATACTTTATAAAGCTAATAGCTCTTGAGCATTTTATTTTTTTAAAAAAAAATTAAAATTTGATCAGCCACCAGCCAGGAGTACTACAAAATTATTGGGGATGGGGGTAGGGTAAGGGGATATAGTAGAATACTTCTAGCTGCTGGCTGATGGGAGTAAGATGGGAAAAAAAAGTATAACCTCAGATTTTCTGAGTGTGTTTCAACACCATCATTTGTTTAAAAAAAATTCAGTGAATGTTCAAAAGATAGCAAAGGATGCCAACATTCTGATAGCAGCAATGCCGTTTATTTTTCTTTTAAGATGGGATGAAAAAGTTTGACGGTACTTTTTTGGGAACAGAACAAGGAAGTGATGGCAAGAGGCTGGGGTTGAAGGAAAAATTAGGAGACTGAATTTTTTTTATTATTTTTGTGCTACTTTGATTGAATGCATGAACCCTTTGTGCCTTTGACCATCACTACCTAATAATGCTACATTTAAACATTTGCAGCCCATTTGGACTTTGCCATCCTGTTCAAAGAGCAAGCTTCATCTTCAGTTTGATAGAATACTTGATCTGCTGGATCAGTTTTGAGGCCATATAGGGTCTCGGCTTCCTGCAGATCGCATCATCCTGCTTTCAGTTACCACGATGGGGGAAGGTCAAACGCTGTTTGATCGCATTTAAAGATAACGAAAGGCTAAGTTTACATATCCAGCCGCTGTTTATGGGCCACACTAAGCCACTTGGAAGGTTTTTAAATGATATAAAAACAACCTCTAGTCTGGCTTATAGAGATGCAGCAGGATTTATGCACATTCTGCACCCAACCATTCAAGAGAGGAGAAAAAAATTGTCAAAAGGCAGGGATAACAGGAAAGCTACCAAATTTTTTAATTTCAGAATGTAATTTGAATAATGATTGTGGTAATATTAGACCTTCAAGTTTCTACAATAAACTTCAGTCTACCTCAGTTTTAAAGATGTGGCGACACATGGTGCATAAAGACTGCTGTGTGTGTGCGCGTGCGCGCCCATATGTGTGTGGTCTACAGAGCCATGCTATTACCTCTGAACCTTTTTTTTTTTTTGTGTGTGTGATGTTTTTGTGCATGAGATGATCAGAATCACCATGCTGCACTGACTTGAGGGGCACAACTAGCAAAAACATTTGTTTCATCATTTTGTTGATCTACCTCTTAGATTCATATTGAAATAGAGGCATTTCTCATAGAATAGATAATTTTCCCAAAGATCATTGTTGTACAGATTAGATAATTTTTGAAAATGGTCTGATGTGTTTTTTCCTGCATCTCTTCTTTACTAATTGGTTTAAAAACCACAAACTTATGTTGTAGTTTTAGCAGAGAAAAATGAAGATTTCTTTTTCCTTTTTTGACAGTGACCATCTAGTCTTTAGGAGGATTTCTTCTTGCAATGAATTTAAAGTTACTGAAGTATAAAAGGTCATAACATTCTAATTTCTGTTGAGGCTTAAGTCTAAGTCCAACCCTTTTTTTCTTAACGTTTGAGAAGGATTTGACTTTATTTTCCATACAAGTTATTTTACAACTAGGCAATGCATTTACAACTGCTGATTTAAATACTGTCATCTCTCTAAAATTTCTATACTTAGTGTGGTAAATCATGTTTTTATTTTCAATTGAGACTTGGTAATTTGGAGTATTTGGGAATAGCTAGAAAGTAAATACTGTAAATTATTTCAATATCCGCAAAGTATGGATCATTTTTCATCTGTAATGTGCCCCCCAACGCAGCTCCACTTGCCAGATGCCTCTGAATGGAATAAAGAGTTTAACTCCTATCTTCAGACATAATTGTGTGAGTTTTATTTTTTAAACTAAAGATGTGATGTGACTTGTGCAGGCATTTAACTTTGCTCTAATGATCAGGTTTTTTATGGCTTTGTCATTTTTATTAATAAACTCTGCAGCAGTTCACAGGTATTCCCCAACCTTTAGGGCAGCCAACAGTCTGATGCAGCCAGAACTTTTCACATGGCTGGCCCCAGCACCAGCATTCGTGTGTGTGGTTTGTAATTTTTTTCTTCTTTCCTCCCCTATATAAATATTATACTGCCCACAGTACATCTAATTAATGGCTTCATTCTTAGTGTGGGGGAATTTCATTCTGGGTTCCCTAGATCTTTTTGGAAAGGCTCCGTGCCTGCCTCTCATACCCAAGTGCATGAATGTCAACAAGTATTTGAACAACCCTTAGGAAGGAGATCAGGATTGTCCACTTGGAGTTAGACATCTTATTGGCAGCTGCCATTTGGGCTGCTGTTCTACTTTGACCCTCTTATTGTGAACAAGACATACAAACACCACCGTTTGGCTGGCAGATGGAATTGGTGATGCTTGTGTGCAAAAGTGGCAAGCTACAGCCCATTCTTCTCCTCCCACCAGTTTCTGTGAGGTCATACCTACCCCTGATACTTAAGCTTAATTCCTGGTAATACTGATGGAGAATTAACAAGTGATTTTTTGTTTGTGTGCATGAGAGAATAAAATACTTTTCATGCTGTGCTGCAAAGCAAAAGCAGAATTGTTTAGCAAGGTTTAGTTTTCTCAAACATCTTATTAGGAGGAGGAAAGATTCCCAGATTTTCCTTCTTGCATAATGGTAGCCACACTAAAGGATACCGAGGAAAATGATTAATTCCTGGTATCTTTCACATAACTGTGGTTTCCATTACTAGTAATTTTCAACTGTCCTCTTTTTTTTAACACAAAAAAAAAACCTCCTCCTCGGAATTCCTATCAAGTCCAAAGACAAAGTAAAATCTTCCTCATTTGGGTTATGGATTTTTTTCCTGGGTCATGCACTTTGATCTCAGTGGCAAAGCTATGTTAGTATTTTTGTATTATGTAACAGCCAAAGATTCCAGGACATGATTTTATGTATCTTTAGGTGAGGCTTTTCTATGCTTCTCAAACCATTTACTAATACTTATGTCTCTTCCGCTCCTTACTACTAATCTAGTACAACAAGTGTAAAAATTCTTGTATGAATCCTGCAAGATCTAAGCCGAAGTGTTAAAGTAGCCATAAAGATACATCTAAAATTATGTAGATCTGGCAGGCTATAGCACCTGGTTTTCTTGGCATCCAATCTGCACATTTGGCTATTACTAAATTTCAGTGTAATATCTACTCAGTTTGTGTACCAGTCTTGTCACCAGTTGTAATATTTCTTGCAGGCTTTTCAGCATATTACAGAAAATCTAAGGCATCTTTAGCATTGCTTAGAGAGTTATCGTGATAGTCTCTCAAGTTAAACTTAATGATTACTGTTAGGCACAGCATGAGCTCCTGTGTTCATGACTTTTGAGGCCGATTTTTGTTTTGGTCAGTAACTATTCTTCCCCTCACCCCTCCATGATTTGTCTGGTATGTGGGGTTAGAACTCTGCCCCTTCATGGGATATGGACACTGCTACCAGCAGCATGATCAACTCTTGGGTATGTGACAGATTACCCGAAGTACATTCCAAAACTGCATTTGTGGTACAGCTACAGTGTAGGCTGACAGTTACATAACTTTTGAATGCAAATAGACCTTGTGTGATTTCTACTTGTTTGCCTGCAGTACTGGCTTTGTGCTACTGTATGGAGCTAAGAGCCAGCTGTTAGCTTTGCACTAGTACTCTAGATTTCCATGTACTTAGTTCTGTCCATGGGCTCTTGCCTTACCCTTTTGTATGCTTTTGAGTAAAGCTGGCAGTGCCTTGTGGGGAGAATTAAATTTCTGCTTCATTTTGTTTCACATAAGAATAGTTTTATTGACAAAATATTAAAAGGCAACTATCGCAGTAAGGAATCTGAAATCTCTTTGGACTGGATATTATGAAAAGCATAGCACTACTTGCAGTATTGTGGAAGAACATGTTGACTGAGCACCCGTGAGCCTCAACTCATTGTTACAGTGTAGCAAATTGTACCGTAAGTGGCACCTAAGGGCTTTTGTTTCTAAGCTATTTATAATGTTGCTTTTCCCTCAATCAATTTTTTTTCTGCCCTGACTTGACTTACCCTCTTTAGCCCAGTTTAACAGCACTGGTCCATCTCCTCTTTACTTCTCTCCTATCAATCAGTGGCCAAACCCCACCTTGGGCATATCAGCTGTGCAAAGGTCAACAGGAGCCAGAGTGGTTGTAAGCATCAATTTCCAGATTGCTTCCTTTTGCTGAACATTATTTTTTTTAAGGTTTGGGGATTTGAGAAGATGCACGCAGCAGGAGCTGTTTTGGGTTAGGTACAACAGCTCCTTACTTTGTCACAAAACTCCCTTTGGAAATCAGGCACTGCACAGCAAGCCAGCTTACACACCAACAGCACTCTAGCTGGCCACTCTCAGAAAACATTTCAAATAGCCGAGCATCAGCATACACTTTCATGCTGAGTGCATCGCATGTTCTATAGTGCTATGGAATCACCCTTAGCTTGCCCCATGCAAGGAGTGTAAATAAGCCCTTTTCACTATTACGCTGATTTGAGGTTAAAGTACAAGTAGGGGAAACAAACCAGGCTGGGCTCTGCTCATGATGTATCTATGCCAGTAAAGGGTGCTAGAGACAAATTAACTAACTTTCAAACCCATGTAATTTATATAATACCTTGATTATTAAAGTAGAGTGAGATTTTCACAGAGCAACAGCAGGGCAAATACTTTTCTGTATTTAAAATCAACCACTGATGAGAAGACTCAGGGGCATGTATTGTTCCTGAAGTTACTTTTAAACTGAGTCTCATGCTTGCTGTCGGTACTATTCACTTTGCTGCTATTCCTCCCTCTAACTCAGGATACTTTCAGCTACAAGTGAGATGCCAACCTCTTCAGTCACAAGGTCCCCCTGAATGTCTGGAAGATAAAGGAGGCTGGCATCCTCTCAAACACTTAACAACTTGAATCATAGCACCTACAATTCTAAACCATGGCAATTAGATACTCCATGTCCTACAGGCCATGATGCCTTAAGTCCAGGCCTTCACTAATTGCACAGCACAGGTGGGACATTCCTTACAAGAAGCAGCTGAAGATGTTTCTTGTTTCAGTCTTTTAATCTTGAAGGGGTGACTGCTCTATTTGTGGTATTTCCATGTGTTCCTTTTATGAAAGGAAAGATTGTGATCACTGCTGTTGGTGAGTGAGGCCAAATATGAAGTCTTCTGGTAGTGACTCCGGAACCATCTGTGCTAACTGGTCATCATATGAACGCAGAGTCCATAACTTTTCCAACTCGTAAATCTCGCGTGTCTCTGGAAGCATAAAATGGATCACGATGCTACCTGTACAGGACAGAAAGACACAGTAAACAAGATAAAATGGACCACTGCCATTTACAAGTGTAGGCTTGCTTATTGCTAGATGAAATTCAAACGAAGTATAGGTTAAATTTTACATGCAGTATAAAGATTTTGTTGACATGCATTAAGCTTCCACAATCTCTTCACTGCCATGGTATGCTGCACTCTGTAATTTACAGAAGAATTTAGCTTCAGTGGAACACAGCCCTATCCATCTTTGTCTAACACTAGTATAATGCATTCAACAAAACCCCCCCAAAGGTAACCTGTACTACCCGTTCTGTATTTACAAGTGTTCCTGAGGATGCTGGTATGTTATGAGAATGTCCAGTTTAGAAGGAAAACTATGACTAACTTCCACTGATTAAAAACTCATCTCTGTGGGGAGGGTTGTGTGTATGTATTGAACAAAACATCCATTCAGAATATAAAGTTCCACCACGTTATGTAGGTTTCGATCTATTGTGAGAACTTGGAAAGCCAGGCAACTTCCTCTGCAACACTAAGCACACACTAATGCCAGAATCGTACTTATATAAACACACCAGTGTTTTGTAAGTCTACAAAGTGGAATAATCTTGGCAGTGAAGTTTAAAAGTAAACCTGTAGTTAGACTCAGAATAACACATCCCCAGTAACTTCTGTAAAAACCCTCTGTCCTCTTTAGGCTGTTCAGTTGGCTTGCAGAAGCCTACAGCAGGGAGAGAGACAAAGTTCTGATCACACTTAACACCTGAAAATGAGAGACTCCCAAGACTGTGACAGCAAAGAAGTTACATATTCAGCTGCCAGATAAAGTCACACAGGGAAAAGTTCCTTCATTTTGAACAGAAATCCTTTGTGACAATGAGTAGCACAAATAAATTAAGTCAATAAGAAACCACTACCCAGTATGTAAGGAAGGACTCATTTCTCAGCATAAGACACTTTTGAAAGCACATGTCCAACTTCTGGTCACTGATTTCAGAGCTCAATCTCATTGTATTAGTGTTTGTCTCACTACTGTACTATTGTCCAGGAACAACATGTAAAGCCAACACCCAACTAGCAATCTGTGGAGTTGTACTCTAAGGTAACAAAGTTTGCTTAGACTAGGCTCTTAATTATCAATTCATTGTTGCATACTTTGACACACAGCTTTTAAAACTGATAGATCTGGTTCCTCCCCTGAACACATTCACAGGGAAACTCCAGTAGTATTAGGTCTGTTAGCCAGAACCTAGTCTGAGTTTAGTACTGTCAATGTGGGCAAAAACACAGCAACTGAGAAATAGGATGTAAACAATGAAAATAACATTTTTAGAGAAAAGCATCACACTTGAGAATTAAGAACTATTTTTAGCTAATGTCAAATTGTTATGCCGAGGTGTTGGATGCCATATTCCTCTTGTGTAAAACTTAAAAGGAGAGGACTTGATATACAGGCAACAATGTTACACTTGGAGATACAGAGGAGCTAAATATTAGGACCTATGTGCAGCAATTAGATTTTACCAGTAAAATGCTTCCTTCAATATATAGATCACATGGAACTAGCAGCTGTGAAATAAATATTTACCAAAATCAATGCACAGCCAGTCATCTGTATCTTTCCCTTCGATTGGAACATAAGGATCTGTTTCTTGTTTCATCTGTTTGTACTGTAAAAAGCAGAAAATCAGGATGAAGACCTACTTCCAAATGTCCATTCTAAAGTGTTGAAGCCTATTAGGCAGCCCAAGCCTGATAAATTGCCTAAGGAATCAATGTGGAATGTCATGGAGATGGCTATTAGCATATGATACCCAGTTTTGGTGTCTTTTCAGAGAAATATTAAAATTTGGAAGAGTACCACACCCCCTTTCAAAGAGCTTCATCCAGTTTGCTGACTAAAAGGAAGTTAAAAAGATTATCATAATGAACTGCCTGAGACTCTTATCTAACAGACAAAAAGTATGTCAGTATAGCAAAAGTTATTTCACAATAACTATCCTAGTGTCTACACGACAACTGCTATTTCTAAATAATGGTTGGCTTATTTCAAAATTTGTAAACCTCATTCTATGAGGAATAGCGCCTATTTTGAAATAGGCACTATTCCCTGGCTTAATATCTATTTCAAAATAAACCACAGTGCATCCAATACCTCTATTTCAAAATAGTCTGTGTGTGTAGACTGGGGGTGAACAAGCTTTTTAAGGTGGGCCCACTTTTCAACTCTGCAATTAGCAGGGACACCCCCTCCCCTCACACACATCTGATGTAATCAAAGTCTATGAAAATTTTGGCTACGTTCATATGCAAAAAACATCCCTTTCGGCCAGTGTAAAAAAAAAAAAAAAAAGTCTGTAGAATGTAAACGCTTTTAAGTGGTACAAATATGAATACCCCCCCAAAAAAAAAAACCACATTTTAAATAATGGATGAATGAGACCCAGCAACCGATCATGCTGTGCACCCCGGGGCCCATTTCCCCACAGGAAACAATGTATTTCAGAATAGCTCACTGCTGTTTGAAAATGCATTTGTGTGTGTAGCTGTGTTATTTTGAAATAAGGCTGTTGTGTAGACATACCCAAAGACATAAAATATCCGATGACCAGAAGTTAATGGTAGAAAAATGTAAATGGAAAATAAGATGTGTACACTAGCAATGAGCAAAACTACTCATTGGAACAGCTGATCAAAGAACATGGTAAAATCTCCATCTGGAGTCTGGATGCCCTTCTAAAATGTAGGATGTAGTTCAACGAAAAAAAAAAAAGTTAGGGATGGTGCTTGGTCCTTCCAAGAGAGCAGGGGACTGGATTCAATTACCTCCCAAGGTCCTTTCCAGCTCTGAGATGTGTATTTTTTTTTCCTCATTTCATGTATGCGCAAAATGACTTCAAGGTCAACCTCTGTACCTCTCAGGAGAGGCAAGGAATAAGGAAGGTCAAAGGGAGAAATGCCTTCCTTGACCTTCCACTATGTGGCTAGACATGGAAGTTAATCACAGATAAATTGATTTTAGCTATAATTGGTATAGCTAAAACCGTGCGTCAGTGTTCAACTTCTATGTCTAGTACAGACCCAGCATAGTGAAATTCTTCAGCCGCTTATGCAGGTGGTCAGGCTGGAGGTTTACACTGGTCTCTTCTGCCCTTACTTTATTACAACAATTATCTGCAAACAGTGCTGAGACAGTCAGCAGGAAGGCCCTGCTGGCTAGATAGCTGGTGGTCCTCCAATAGGGAAATACCACACAGCCAAGGGAGTGCTTTTGGCAGCATACAGACACTCAAGAGGGGAAAGGCCCTGGGCTGAAAACTTAGAAGCTAAACCTGGAAGTAAAAGTAAGTGGTACACCACGCCTTAGTAAAAGACTAAGCCCTTTCCCTGGTTTGAGTTCATACACCTTTTATATATTGCCAGGTGGGCTTTAGCTGTTGAAATGCTTGGAATTTTTAGCTAAATGAAAGCAGGGGGCAGCAACAGTATTCCCTATAAGCACCTGTGCAGCCGCCCAGGAGAGAGACAAACACCACCCAGCCACTTAGGCGCCCACAATTTGGCTTGTTTGTGTTGGTGGCGCACGTAACAGGTGAAGAGAGAGGCATTACGAGGAGCCCAAATGCTGAAGTGATCATGTCAGAGAAAAAGACATGATTCTGAGAAACCCATCCTACAGTTACTGAGAAGGAAAACTTTGCTTCATTTTTTCAATGCTTCTGACTGGCAGGCTCAGCAGCGAGGACTGGGCTGCATGAGTAAAGCAAGCCAGGCTCTCGCAAGGCATGAAACAACTCCAGCGGCTGTAGATCTCTTGGGTGGATCTGTATTGCTATAAGCTTGTGCAACCCCATCTTTGTTTTCAATACAAAAATCCAGTCAGAATAACCCCACTGAGCAGCTAGGCTACACAGGGCATGCACTGAGAAAGACTAAGATGTGTCATTGAGATAACTAACAGAGGACGGCTGCTCACTCTCCTTTTCTTTCCAGGCAGACACAACACTCAGTCCCATAAGCAAACCTTGGCATGTGCAATTTTGTAGCAATGGCCACTGAAAAGGAGCTGTCTGAATCCTACGAATTGTGCAGACTTCACAGGTACCCTGCACTCAATTTAAGATGATCTAAAAGAGCAGTTGTCACTGTGGTCCTCAGAATTAAGTGTCTGAGAACCAGGCACTAAAGAAAGGGTTTTAGGTGTTATGGATGGGAAATCTGTAAGATCCAAAACTAGTTTGCAGAATCCTCCTTCCAAAGTCAATGACTGTTACATCACTAACCAAAGGCTACACTGAGAAGTCCTGTGGCACCTTAGAGACGAACAGATTTTTGGGAGCATAAACTTTTGTAGGCAAAGACCCAAAAATGCATCTGACAAAGTGGGTCTTTGCCCAAGAAAGCTTATGCTCCAAAAATCTGTTGGTCTATAAGGTGCCACAGAACTTCTTGTTGTTTTTGCAGGTACAGACTAACACAGTTACCCCTCTGATACAAATGCTTTTAGCTCTTCTCACAAAGAGACGGAAGCGTTACGCTTTATGAAAGAGGCCTAAACAGCCGACCTACTCTTACGGAAAATCAAATCAGAGGCTGTTAGGGCTAAATCACACTGCAGGGTTTAGGGTGAGTCTGATGCAGACAGCCACATGCCTGGTCCCCGGGTGGCTCTTGGGTCAGGGGAAACAGGCAACTCCATGCTGCTGTTGCTCTCCTCCCCACACCAAAAGAGACAATCTAGTCACGTGTTTAAGACCAGGCCTTCCTTCAAAGAACTACAGTGTGAGTAATAGAGCCATTTATGCTTAGAGCACTCAACTGTATTTTAAACATTCCAGGATGTCAAATATAACCAGAACAATGATCACCACCTCCCTGTTACCATCTTATCTGTATTAGGACCCCAGACTCTCATGCCCCAAAACTGCACTGCAGTCATCATCCAGCCTGGTAAAGAGAGCCGTCCATTTACAGTTTATCCCTGCAATTTTATTTCCTTACCTAAAGAAAAACAGCTAAGTTTCAACAGTTCCTTTTTGTAGAAAGGGTAACGCTGCAAAAGAAGAATGAATGTCTCGCCTTGTCTGGTAGTTGCTTTGACAGCTGATCAGAGAGAAGGCTATATGCGCAAAAGCAAAAATTAAACTTTATAACATGCATTTCAGGTTAAAACTGCTGCTCAGAGTCTAAAGCAAATTAAGTGTGGAAATTTTCCTACCATTTTCAGCACGTAGTGTGCCATAGCGTGAAGATGTCTTGGAGAGGAACCACTGGCAATTATAAAATAATCACTGTATCTCATTTCTGGAGGCAACTGGATGACACAAATGTTGCCAGCATTTTCTTGCCTCAGTAGAGCTACGATAAAATCAATATTGAACTTGGATACAGCATGACCTGAAACAAAAAGATTTTATGTTGTGATTTTTCTTTTAAAACAAATTACAAAAGCTGTCTACTTAAGCTTACTGGAAAAACATGAAGAGTGAGAAGGAACTAAATTACAAATCTAGGGTAGCTGTCCATTCTGGAAACTGAGCTGATACTAAAAAACAAGGATGGATATGTGAACTCCAGTTGCCCAAGGAAAAAAACTCCTGGAAGTTAAAACAAACTGAACAGATGCTTACTGTTACTAGACAAGTTATTTATGTAGGACCCATAGGGCTTGTCTACACTAGCTCCCTACTTCGAAGGGAACATGGTAAGTAGGGTGGTGGGGGTTTATTAATGAAGTGTTGCGGTGCACATGCAGCACTTCACTAAGCAAATCCCCCTCCCCCCCACCCCGCCTCCTGCGGCAACTTTGAAGTGTTAAACTTCGAAGTGCCAGGTTGCATCTAGCTGTGGCTCACCCGCTGGTACTTCGAAGTCCCTTTACTCCTCAAACAGTACTGAGAAAATACAAAACTATTTTTAAATAAAGTGTCTAAGATGACATGATAAAGAAAATCTGTGCCTGTTTCATTTACATTAAGATAGTTAAAATTCACATTTTTCTTCTGCATACTAAAGTTTCAAAGTTGTACTAAGTTAATATTGAGGTATAAACTTGCATAAGAACAGCCATTCTTTTTTTCCCCACCTCCCAGAGTTAGGAACCTCTCAGAGTTACAAACAATTTCCATTCCTGAGGTGTTCACACCTCTGAGGAGCTATTGTACACAAGGCATATTAAAATACATAGCCACTTTAGGTGAACTGTCAGACTTAACAAAAGATGCCTAAAGTCACTATTTGGAACATAAATATTACAGAATAATGCTTGTCAACAAGTTGTGAAACGCCTGTGAGGAGGAGACAGACACAAAAGCAAGTGCACTATAAAAGCCTAAGTAGGACAAACATAAAACCTGACCTAGCAGAATATGCAGTGTGTGGAAACAAGCAATCTTATAAACAGGACCCTACCAAAATTCACAGCCATGAAAAACACACCACAAACCATGAAATCTGATCTCCCCAGTGAAATCTGGCTATAATAGGAAAGACTCACTTTCACAAAATTGAGCATCTGAAGAATGCTCAGGAGCCCAGCTTTGAAGACAGCATTGCCACCAGCACAAAAGTGAATGTAGCGAAGACCTAATTAGGTAGGGCAAAGTCTGTTTCTCCTTGCCAATAAGGTGTCATGCCCCTTCCCCTTTGTTGAGTTTGTATTCATCATCCCCCAGCTTCAATACAGAGAAAAAGCCGAATAAGGGGGCATTAATTAGATGTATATAATAGAAAAATTTGTAGATATGAAAATGTTTGGAGGCCTGTAAAACAAACACACACATGAACCTCCGGGCACACAACCACAATAGCTGCTACAGACAGATCTACTCTAGCTTTGCTGACACAGCTAGACCAGCAAGCTCATAATGCAGACACCCGACTTATTCCTTAGGAGCAGTGTTTTCCAAACTTAAAATATTTGCATGCCCCTTTTGGGACTTCAGCCTTATTGGCATACCCCTCTCCCAGAGCCATACCAGTGCTAATCTGATTTTTAGTAATTTATTTTTTTGCCACGTACCCCTTGAAATCCTTTTGTGTACCATACTTTGGGAAACACTGCTTAAGAAAAATAAGCTATAATGAATGGCAAGTGTAGAAACACTGAATTTTATGTGAGTATACATAAGTTTTGCAAATACAGAAGTCACTCTCTCTCTCTCTCTCTCTCTCTCTCTCTCTCATTGATGTCCTCCACTCACTGATACTAAACCAACAATAGCCTCCTGGGAAGAACTGGCTTACGTCTTTGGCAGAAGAGTTTATCCTCTTCTCCTTCAGCAGAGATGTGTGAAACAACTTGGTAGAGGTATGTATACTGCACCAAGAGCTATATTTAACTGGAACCAGAATGCTCCAACAGTGTTTTGATCTCTCCTCCCCCACTTTTCTGCTAGCTTGAAGCGCCTGTACTCAGCAGAAATCAGAGTTTATAACATTAAATACAAATCAGCTGAAAAGATTTGTATTCAATGGACGAAGAGGACCTTTGACTTCAGGAAAGAGTGGATTTTTGTTCTTTTCTCTGGTGTTCTATTTTAAGCCTGCATCACTAGCTTACCTGGGTGGGAATAATTTTGTGTCACAAAGTCAAGAGTCACAAGTCGAAGGACAACAACAAGAAGTCCTGTGGCACCTTATAGACTAACAGATATTTTGGAGCATAAGCTTTCATGGGCAAAGAACTGCTTCATCAGATGCATGAGTGAGGGGGTGGTTTGAGAAGGGTATTTCAAGAGTGGAGTCCCAGTAAGAGGGAGGGCCAGAGCTGACAAGGTCTATTCAGCAAGGTGGAAATGGCCCAGTTTCAATAGTACTTATCAAAAGAGGAAAAAACAAGTCAGATCAGTCAGGGGGATGTGACCCATTGTCAGAGCCTAATGGGGAGATATTAACACCCAGGGCAGAGAAGCTGCCTTTGTAAGCTGCGAGCCACTCCCAGTCTCTCTTTAATCCTTGGTTAATGGAGTTAAATTTGCAAATAAATTGCAGTTCGGAGATTTCTCTCTCCATCTGATTTTTAAATTTTTTTTGTTTCAGAACTGTCACCCTTAAATCTGCCACTGAGTGTCCAGGGAGATTGAAGTGTTCCCCTGCAGGCTTCTGTACATTACCATTCCTGATGTCTGATTTATGTCCATTTATTCTTTTACAGACAGACTGTCCAGTTTGGCCAATATAAATTGCAGCTGGGCACTGCTGGCATACATTACTAGATGTAGAGCTAAAGGAGCCCCTGATGGTATGGTTGATGTTAGGTCCTGTGATGATGTCACTGGTGTAGATATGCGATCACAGTTGGCAGCGAGGACTGTTGCAGGAGCTGGTTCCAGGCTTACAATTATCGGTTTGTGATTTGTAGTGGCTGGCAAGGATTTCTTTAAGGTTGGCAGGCTGTCTATAGGCGAGGACAGGCCTGCCTCCCAAGGTCTGTGAGAGTGAAAGATCACGGTGGGGGCTGTATGTGATGGTCAGTGGTGTTCTCTTGTTTTCCTTGCGAGACCTGTCTTGCAGCAGGTAGCTTCTGGGTACCCGCCTGGCTCTATTTCCTCACTTCCTTAGGTGGGTATTGCAGTTTGAGGAAAACTTGATAAAGGTCTTGTAGATGTTTGTCTCTGTCTGATGGATCAGACCAAATATGGTTGTACCTTAGGTGCCTGGCTGTAAACAATGGAGCGTGTAGTATGTCCTGGATGGAAGCTGGAGGTGTGTAGATAAGCGATGGTCACATAAATACCACCCTCTAGTGAAAACCCATGGACCACTATGCTTATCTGCCCAGTAGTGTCCAGGAAGTGAATCTCTTGGGTGGACTGTCCAGGCTAAGGTTGATGGTGGGGTGGAAACTGTTGAAATCATGGTGGCACTCTTCAGGAGCTTCCTTCACATGGGTCCAGATGATGAAGTCATCATCAATGTAGCGCAGGTAGAGGAGGAGCGCTAGGGAACGAGAATTGAGAAAGCGTTGTTCCAGGTCAGCCATAAAAATGTTGGCATACTGCGGAGCCATGCAGGTGCCCATAACAGTGCCACTGATTTGAAGGTATAATTTGTCCCCAGATCTGAAATAGTTGTGGGTGAGGACAAAGTCACAAAGCTCCGCCACCATTTTTGCGTCGGTCTCATCAGGGATAATGTTCCTAACCGCTTGGAGTCCATCTTCATGTGGGATATTGATGTAAAAGGCCTCTAGATCCATGGTGGCCAGGATGGTGTTTTCAGGAAGGTCACCAATGGATTGTAGTTTCCTGAGGAAGTCAGTGGTATCTTGAAGAATGCTGGGGGTGCTGTAGCATAGGATCTAAGTAGAGAGTGCACATATCCAGATAATCCTGTGGTGAGGGTGCCAATGCCTGACATAATGGGGCTTCCGGGATTCCCAGGTTTATAGATCTTGGGTAACAGGTAGAATAAACCTGGTTTGGGTTCAAGGGGTGTGTCTGTGTAAATCTGTTCCTGTGAGGACCACCTTTGGTTTTGTTGTACTTTCATGACAAAACTTGCAGAATCTTGAGGGTCTACTATGAAACTATTTTTATCTGAGGTGGTGTTGGAGAGTCTTGGTAATCCTTTTACTTATTTACAAAAACAATTTTGAATGGGTATTGAATTCCTAGCAGGGAAATGCTGGGCTTTATTGGAAGAAGGATCTCTTAATGGCATTAAGTGACAAGCAGCAGTACATGTGATCCCACTGAAGATTCTCAGGCTCAGAATTAATTTATAAGCTACAGTCATGCATGTCACAGGCAGAATCAAGTGAGACCACCAGCCCTGCATGTGTTTAGACAGCTGTCAGGGTTTACTCTAGAAAAGGAGAAAGAAAGACACTACCCCTCACTTATTAGCCCATGGCGGGGCGGGGGGCCTGTTTTTCAGATAGTATTTACACTCACTCCCTGCAGTGACATAAGATTTTGTTCCCTCTTCCACAGAGAGATCAGAACAATTTGCATTTACACTCAAGAGTGCCCCCACTGCCTTACTCCTAAAGGTGCCCAGGAGCTACTGGGCAGACTCCGGTTACAGAAGCACTTTCACGGGCATGGAGCAGCTGAACAGCCCCGAGCCAGCTGCAGCAAGGCAGTGGGGCTGTATTGGTTTATGTGCACGTGAACGGGCTCGCCAGGAAGTTCCATGGACTGGTCCCGCCCACTTCCCCCACCCGCCGGGGACCGAGGTTGCTGGCGCACACCTTCCCGGACGCGCCCCGGAGCTAAGAGGACGGACGGGAAAGCCTGGCTCTCGCTAGCCTGAGCCTGCCGGGCACAGGGGCTCGGGCTGCCCACGCCGGGCACCTCCGGGTGGGGGCACAGCAGCGACGGTGGCGCGCCGGGCAGGGGACGGGAAATTCAGCCTGGGACTGCGGCAGCAGGGAGCACGCGGTGCCGGTGCGGGCCGGGCCCGGCCGGGCCAGCCCATTCGACGCCGTACCTGGGGCTCTGCGCTCCTGCTCAGGTGCTCCTCCGCCCGCCCGCAGCTCCGCGCTGGGCCCGCCGCCCAGAGCCCGCCACGCCGACTCTGCCCAGCCCGGAGCGCGGCGCACAGCGGGCCCCCCGGCCGGCCACGCAGGGTGCAGCCACCGCCCCCTCGTCGATGCCGGCAGCAACTGCCGTAGCAGCCAGCGGCTGCCTCGCCACATGGCGCTGGGACGCTACACCGACCGCAGGGGGCCACAGCGTTCCGAGACACCCCGCCCCGCAAGAGCGGTCCGCCGCAGTGATTGGCTGCTGCACTCACCGCCTCTGACGCTGACTGGCTACGCCGGGGGAGGAAAGCGCGTGCGCAGAGATGGGCGGGGGAGGTTTACTGGGCGTTCGGTCGGCCTGAGGGCTGCCCCGGGGCTCTGGCACCGCCTGGTGCTACCGCCTGTGATCTGCGCAAAAGCTACTCCCCGTCCCCCGCGGCGGGGCAACCCGCCCTGGACTCGCCCGCTAGCTGCAGCGCCGCACGCCGCCGTGCCGCTCTGTCCTTAGCTGGCCCGAGAGGGGCGGAAAGTACGCGCCCTGCGCTGCGCGGACACGGCTGCCGGGCCGCTGCAAACCCGCAGTGACTGCGCTAACCCGCGGCCTGGCGGGTCCCCTGGCCGGACCGCCCAGGGACGCCGGCAGTCATCGCGGCCCAAGGATCCAGGTGGTTTGCAGAAACGTGCGTGATGCCCCGAGCGGGTCCAAGTCCCCTCCCCATTTGCCTTAGGCTCTGGTTGAGAATGTGGCTGGGGAAGGGACGTGGGCCCCAGGAGGAAGTGTGCGTGCAGGTTAGGCTCGGGTGCAGGCTCTGGCACGGAATGTGGGTGCAAGCTGAGGGTTGGGGTGCAGGAAGGGGCACAGGCTTCGGGCTCTGGGAGGGTGATGGGCTTGTTATAACTCCAGGTTACATTCCTAACTAATGCAACTCACAGTGAAATGACTTGTAAAGGGGAGTTACTATCCATAAAGAATAATGTGATTAGCTTAAGATACGTTCCCAACTTGTGCAGTTCACACGTGGTACATATAATGTACCTAAAATCCACTGAAAACAATAAATACAAATAGATTAGACAAGAATGTTATTTTTACTTTGTAAATGGATTTGATGTGCTTGATAGTGGAAGTAAGGATACTGAAACAGAAATGGGACAAAAAAGCAGTTCAGTAGCACTTTAAAGTGCTACTAGACTGCTTTTTGTTTTGCTAGTATATAGACTATCACAGCTGTCTCTCTGTTACTATTCAGAAATGGGACAGGGGAATCACCTGCTGCCATCTCTTCATTGTCCAAGATGTCAATTTCTTCATCCTCCTCAATATCTAAAGGCTGTGCAATGACTTGGTCCCGCTTCTTCCACGTCTTGAAGGCCTGAAGGGCCAGCTTCTTCTGTGATTGGTTCAGGTTTCTTAGCTTTCATAAAGAAAGTCTCCAGTGTTGTCTGCTTGCCACCACAAATTTTTGCATCCAATATCTCAGTAGCATGACAAGCTGTCCTGTAGGAGACGTGCAACCTCAGAAGAGCAATCAGCAAACACAAGTCTTGATTGTGTTGATGGTTTAATCAGGAAGGTTAAAAATATGGTAAAGAGACCTCTGTAAGTCCTTTTATCTTCCTTCTTCATAGCTTCTTCATGATGGTCCTGGCTTTCCTCTTGAAATGCTTGCTTGTTTAACAATTCCAGCTCCTCTTTACCTAGGGGCTCTGAATGAGAAGCAAGCAATTCAGTCACATCCTCTTCGTGAACATTGTCAAACATCGTCTGCGCTAGTGTCACCAGCTCTTTTTGAATTGTGGTCTCATCAAAACCAAGAAAGTCATTCACTACTTTGGGGCAGTTTTTTTTCCACACACTGTTCATTCATCGAACACTTGTTTTATCCCAAGCTGTGCCAATGTGCATCACAGCATCCATTTTGTTAAAACTTTTCCAAAATTCCTGCACAGTTGGTTTTCTTTTGCTGTCTGTATCCTTGACGATTCTCCTAAATGTCCTGTGAAGATAACAAGCTTTAAAGTTAGCGATCGCACCTTGATTCATTGGTTGGATCAGTGACGTAGTGTGAGGTGGTAAGAACTCAACTTTAATTTTGGGGCATACCGAGTCATAACCTAAGTCATGTGCAGCAGCATTGTCTACAAGAAGAATTTTGAATGTTAGATTTTGCTCTTCACAACATTTTTTAATTTCCAGAACAAAATAATCCACAAACTGCCACAGAACATTTCCTTTGTTATCCATGCCTTTCGCTGAGACTGACATACCACAGGGAGACAAGACTTGATGTAATTTTTCATGGTACAAGGGTTCTCGCTGTGATAAACAAGTAGTGGTTTAATTTTCTTGTCTTCCTTGACATTGCCACTGAGCTTAGAAGCCTGATGCACTTTTTTAATTAACAGAAACATAGGCTTTTGTTGGCATTCATTTTCAGTAAAGTTCTGTCTCATCCACATTAAACTTGCATGGATTGTATCCTCCTTCCTGAATGATCTCTCTCAACTTTGCCCCATGCTCTTCAACGTGCTCTGTGTCAGCACTCGCTGCTTCACCTTGCACCCTTAATGTTTTTGAATCCAAGGTGTGTCTGGAAACGGTGAAACCAGCCACGGCTAGCGTTAAATATTTCTTCTTTTAGAAGTGATTCCTATCTCCTGCTTTTCTTTTATCCTTCAGGAATTCGAATAACCTCATTGCCTTCTCCTGAATGGTACCGAGAGTTATTGACATATTCTGTGCGTGCAAGTCATCTAACCACGTAGCCAACGTTGTCTGCATTGTTTCCATCACCTTTTTGCTGAGTGATCTGCACAGAAGAATACTGTGTTGTATGCTTAGCCCTTTCCATTATATCATCACCATTCTTGGCAATGGTACAAACCATTGTCAGAGGTAGGCCAAGATGACGAGCAATGTTGGCTGCCCGTTCACCATTTCTCATGTGCTTTACTACATCTTTTTTCACAGTGAGATTCACACTAACGTGTTCCCTCTTGCAAATACCACTTAACTTTGCACGAACACTTGATTTCCCGGTCACAGCTAATGCATCACACAAATACAGGACAGTACTGTACAGTATATTACAATAAAGTGCTGTAGGTGCACTCGCACTGTGTTCACTTCAAAACTTATAGCTAGAAAGGATGCCACAAAAGATTGTGTACTGATGTCACAGTACACTACGGCAGGGATGTGCAAAGTGGGGGACATGGCCCCATGGGGGGGGTGGAACGCAAAATTTTTTGTGGGGGAACAGCAAAGTCCTGTGCCCACAGTGTCACTAATGGGAGAAAAAGCTGGTTCTGCAGGAGTGAGTGCAAGCAAGACGCTTGCCCCAGCTGTTCTCCCTCGCAATGGGACATTTCCCTTGTGCGCAGGGAGGGCAGTACCACTGCCTTTTCCCTTCAGGCTGGCGCACAGCCTGCTCCTGTGAATCCTCCCCCTGCAGGCTGGGAGGACACTGCACACCACTGCCTTTCTTCAGCCCAGCATGCCCCAGCCTCCAAGTCCCAGCTTCTGGCTGCTCCTGGGTCATAGCAGCCACTGACCACTGCAGCTCCCCACTGTCCACAGATCCCGGCAGCCTGCAGCTTTTCACAGCCGTTGCCTGGCTTCCCCCAGCTTCCCGTGGCTCCCTTCCGGCTCTCTCCTGCTCCTCCCCACAGCTCTCTGCTGGTTGCCTGCAGGCTGCCCACAGTCACTGGCTCCCTGCAGCTCATCCATCCCTGCCAGCTCCCTGACAGGTCCCCACTGGCTTCCTGCAGATCGCCAGCACCCTGCTGGCTCCCTGCAGCTTCTCCCTGCATTTCCTTGCTGGTCTCCCACCAGCTCCCTTCCAGTCCCAGCTGGTTCCCTGCCAGTCCCATTGGGCTCCCCCCGCTGCTGCCCCATCTGTGTACCAGCTCCCTCCGACTCCTCTCAGCTTCCTGTGTCTCCCCATAAGTCCCCCACTAGTCCCTTGTGACTTCAGAGCTCACTTCCAGGGCAGCCCTGCACTATAGCTCCTGCCACCCGGCCACTGCAAAGCTCCAGTACGTTCCTGGCTTTTGGTCCCTTGGCCCCCAAATGACACAGGTGCAGATCAGTGCAACTTACAATGAATCTGCTTTCATGAATAATTAATCATGTATAGGTGAAGTGACTTATAATGAGGACTGTCTGTAGGTACCACCAGTAGAAATAAAAACCTAGTTCCGTGAACTGTGCTAATCAGCTGGGCAGCATTAGAATCTCTCCTGAGCAGCCACACAAGTGCATAGCTTAAAGCATGGTTCCCCAAACTAGGGGGCATGAAGAAATTCCAGGGGGAGTGTGAGGCAACCCACCTGCCCCATCTATCCCCCCCCACCCAAAGAAAGAGCTAGTCTTTGCTTCTGGCTCCCAGCCCCTGCCATTTTACATGGGAGACCTGGTGCAGCTGCTATAAGAAGCAGGCAGCTAGCAAAGAACCAACTGGAGCTAGCTGCCTTCTGTGAGGGTGAGTGAGTATGGGTTGGGAAAGGAGGATGGGTTAAATGGGCCTATCTGGTGAGGTGAGCAGGGGAGGCTGGTGGTGCCTGGCTTTGGGGGAGGGAAGAAGATACATGCATATCTCCTAGAGCTGGAAGGGACATTGGGAGGTCATCTAGCCCAGTCCTCTGCCCTCTTGGCAGGACCAAACACCATCCCTGGTATCTATTTGCTCTGCTCCCTAGGTGGCCTCCTCAAGGATTGAGCTCATAACCTTGGGTCTAGGAGGCTAATGCTCAAACCACTGTACTATCTCTCCCCCTGAGTTTTAGGGCCAGGGCTCATGGGACTCAGGCAGCCAGCTTGTGGGGCTCATGGGGCTTGAGTAGCTGGCCCTGCCATTGTGGGGCTTAAGTGGCTTGAGATGGTGGGTGAGCAGCTGGTCCCAGCTGTGTGGGGCTTGGGCAGTTCGGGCTGGCATGCAGGCGGCTGGTCCTGGCAGTGTGGGCCCTGGTGGCTGTTGGGTGGGCAGGCGGCTGGCCCCAGCAGCTGGGGCTTGGGTGGCTCTGGCAGCACAGGGCTCAAGGGGCTGGCACAGGCAACTTGGCGGCTGGCACAGTGCTCGGGCAGCTGGGTCTGCACTAGGCACCCGCAAGGGGCCAAAAAGAACTATTTGTGCTGATTTTTAATTTTAAATAACATTTTTATATCAAGCATTTGTGTTTGTTTTAAATTACGAATTTAATTTTTTGTTAAAGGGGGGTTGGATGATGGTAAAGAAGGGGTGGGGGGGCATGAGGGTTTCTCAGAAATCAAAAGGTGAGCATGGTGCCGAAAAGTTTGGGAACCACTGGCTTAATGGGAACACTGGTGAAATGGGCAGCACTTACCTAGGGCACCCAACTCTGGCAGTGGCTCCTGGGAGCAGGGCTGAGGGTCTCTGAGTGCAGTTGCCTATTGGCTGTAGGGCCACTCAGGGAAGGAAGGGGCAGTGCACAGAGAGACAGCCACACCCTCCTCCCCAGCTCAGTGGGCCACAGGGCTGTGACAGCAGCCACATGTACAGTGAGAACAGGCTGTAAACCACTCTAGCCCTGCTGCGCTGCTGCCAGTGGGGGTGGGCTGGGCAGGCCCTTTTAAATTGCCGAGGGCTAGCGGGGGAGCCGAGGGAGGCATGCGTGGGCTGCAGCAGGGGCCAGAGAAGAGAATCAGCCCTGAACTTCAGTGAAGCTGGATTCCTGGACCAGGAATATTCCTGGAGCCTGAACACCAGAGTCAGTATAACTCACCACTCCGGGGAATTTGGGTATTGTGCTAAATGTGTAGTGAAAGAGGTGCCAGGAATCAAATGATAAAGGTCCAGGGCCAAGCAGTTTTTTTATTTTCATAACTGATGTGACAAGGCCAGAGGTGCCGGGGCCATGAAGTGCCAAGTCCAGAGGTGCTGGAATTCACCCTCCTATGTCCTGGCACGGAGTGAACATATTTTAAGCGTTATCTGCGATTATCAGGGCTATGAATGCCCTTCTTGTGCTCAGCAAGCTGCATGGCTCACACAAGAACATGACTCCTGCTGGTGGAGAGGAAAGGCTGTGAGACTCAGCCTGCCGCTGGCACTGCTGATGCTTTTCCTCTGCAGCCTTCTTCCAGTGCTGGGGTAGCACACACAGCACCCTGCAAAGGGGCCCATGAGTCCCCAGGAACAGGGGGGAAACAGGCTCCCTCCTGCCTTAAAGCACAGATGCACTGCCAGCACCTGGGTGGATACCAGTTTATATCTGTGGATAGCCACATCTGTGACCGTAAACTTGTATCTGTGCAGGACTCTATACAAACATCTCCTTCAGACTCCCCACTCTCTGAGTTTGTCACAAATCTTCAAAATAAGTCTATTCCGAAGGAGGCTGCCAACATTTTCTACTTCAGTTGCTTTGTTAGTTCCTTTGTGTACAGAATGTAGATTGTCCATCGGATGGGGAGGGAGGAGTATTCCACTTCAAGTCCGATGTGTTAAGTCTCACTCTTCATTCTGCAGCTGTTAGAGGTGATAGTTCATGCACATGCATTTGCATATAGTATTAGGGAATATCAGTTCTATGGTGATGGACGATTAACTCTACAGCACAGACTGGCGCCCCAGTCTTGAAGATTGGATGCACAAATCCCTAGTTTTTCACTCCATTGTAACTGGCTCAGACAATGCCTAGAACAGGTGAAGTTACTAGCAACTTTTTGAGTAGGAAAATCATGAAATCAGGTGAGGCATGTTTTTTTAATTTATGCTGCTATGAAAAAATACGTGCTTCTGTTTTCTAAAAAGCTTGTTAACAATGCACTCCTGTAGCTCAAAGGCAGCTTGGTCAGCAGCATGTCATATGAGTCAGTCTTGCTGTCATATTTGAAAAGATCTTTTTTCTAAATAAGAGATTTATTCATGTTTGCATTCCCTCGCCTTTTGAGCTAAAGATACTTGCTAAATGCCAGTCTCCTAAGGTTTGTCTGAGAACTGTACATCTCCTAGCATTTGTTACTATTCCTGCATGTTTTAGTCTTCATCATGGGCTGTTTCTTTAGGGGTGCTGAGTTTCATGATATGCTGAATATCTTCCAGATGTGGGTTCTACGGTCATGGATCAGTAGCTAAGAAAGCAACTAAGATTGTTAGTGTGTTTGTTAAGTTTGAAAGGAAAAGGTGCAACAGAGGCTTAGATGCCCTCTGAGACATTACAATCCATATTCTTTCTGAAAATGTGTTTGATATGAATATGGCAAACTAAAATATGCTTTATGCACAATAGCTCACTAAGGTATTGTTATCAGAGAGGCAGCTGTGTTGATCTGTAGCTGCAACAATAGCAAGAAGTCTTGTGGCACCTTATAGACTAACAGATATTTTGGAGCATAAGCTTTTGTGGGCAAAGACCCCGCTTCGTCAGATGCATGAGTGGAGGGGTGGTTTCCAAGGGGTATTTGTAGAGTGGGGTCACACTAAGAGGGAGGGCCAGAGCTGACAAGGTCTATTCAGCAAGGTAGAAATGGCCCCATATCAATAGTACTTATCAAAAGAGAAAAAAACAAGTCAGATCAGACAGGGTGATGTGAGCCTTTGTCAGAGTCTAAGGGGAGATATTAACACTCAGCTCAGAGAAGCTGCCTTTGTAAGATGCGAGCCACTCCCAGACTGTTTAATCCTTGGTTAATGGAGTCAAATTTGCAAATAAATTGCAGCTCAGAGATTTCTCTCTCCATCTGATTTTTGAAATTTCTTTGTTTCAGGACTGTCACCCTTAAATCTGCCACTGTGTCTCCAGGGAGACTGAAGTGTTTTCCCACAGACTTCTGTACATTACCGTTCCTGATGTCTGATTTATGTCCATTTATTCTTTTACAGAGAGACTGTCCAGTATTCAACGGATGAAGAGGACCTTTGACTTCAGGAAAGAGTTGATTTTTCTTCTTTTCTCTGGTGTTCTATTTTAAGCCTGCATCACTAGCTTACCTGGGTGGGAATAATTTTGTGTCACAAAGTCAAGAGTCACAAGTCGAAGGACAACAACAAGAAGTCCTGTGGCACCTTATAGACTAACAGATATTTTGGAGCATAAGCTTTCATGGGCAAAGAACTGCTTCATCAGATGCATGAGTGAGGGGATGGTTTGAGAAGGGTATTTCAAGAGTGGAGTCCCAGTAAGAGGAAGGGCCAGAGCTGACAAGGTCTATTCAGCAAGGTGGAAATGGCCCAGTTTCAATAGTACTTATCAAAAGAGGAAAAAACAAGTCACATCAGTCAGGGGGATGTGACCCATTGTCAGAGTCTAATGGGGAGATATTAACACCCAGGGCAGAGAAGCTGCCTTTGTAAGCTGCGAGCCACTCCCAGTCTCTCTTTAATCCTTGGTTAATGGAGTTAAATTTGCAAATAAATTGCAGTTCGGAGATTTCTCTCTCCATCTGATTTTTAAATTTTTTTTGTTTCAGAACTGTCACCCTTAAATCTGCCACTGAGTGTCCAGGGAGACTGAAGTGTTCCCCCTGCAGGCTTCTGTACATTACCATTCCTGATGTCTGATTTATGTCCATTTATTCTTTTACAGACAGACTGTCCAGTTTGGCCAATGTAAATTGCAATGGGGCATTTTTGGCACTTGATGGCATATATTATATTAGTAGATGTGCAGGTAGAGGAGCCCCTGATGGTATAATTGATGTTAGGTCCTGTGATGTTGTCACTGGTGTAGATATGTGAGCAGAGTTGGCAGTGAGGACTGTTGCAGGGGCTGGTTCCAGGCCTAGAGTCACTGTTTTGTGATTTGTAGTGGCTGGTGAGGATTTGTGTAAGGTTGGCAGGCTGTCTATAGGCGAGGACAGGCCTGCCTCCCAAGGTCTGTGAGAGTGAAAGATCATTGTTCAGGATGTGTTGCAGACCACTGATAATGTGCTGGAGAGGCCTTAGGTGCGGGCTGTATGTGATGGTCAGTGGTGTTCTCTTGTTTTCCTGCGAGGCCTGTCTTGCAGCAGGTGGCTTCTGGGTACCCGTCTGGCTCTATCAATCTGGTTCCTCACTTCCTTAGGTGGGTGTTGTAGTTTGAGGAAAGCTTGGTAAAGGTCTTGTAGATGTTTGTCTCTGTCTGATGGATCAGAGCAAATACGGTTGTACCTTAGTGCCTGGCTGTAGACAATGGATCGTGTAGTATACCCTGGATGGAAGCTGGCAGCATGTAGATAAGCATAGCAGTCTGTGGGTTTTCAGTATAGGCGGGTATTTATGTGACCATCGCTTATCTGCACAGTAGTGTCCAGGAAGTGAATTTCTTGTGTGGACTGTCCAGACTAAGGTTGATGGTGGGGTGGAGACTGTTGAAATCACGGTGGAACTCTTCAAGAGCCTCCTTCCCCTGGGTCCAGATGATGATGTCATCAATGTAGTGCAGGTAGAGGAGGGGCGCTAGGGAACGAGAACTGAGAAAGCGTTGTTCCAGGTCAGCCATAAAAATGTTGCCATACTGCGGGGCCATGCAAGTGCCCATAGCAGTGCCACTGATTTGAAGGTATAATTTGTCCCCAAATCTGAAATAGTTGTGGGCGACGACAAAGTCACAAAGCTCCGCCACCATTTTTGCCTCAGTTTCATCAGCGATAATGTTCCTAACCGCTTGGAGTCCATCTTCATGTGGGATATTGGTGTAAAGGGCCTCTACATCCATGGTGGCCAGGATGGTGTTTTCAGGAAGGTCACCAATGGGTTGTAGTTTCCTGAGGAAGTTGGTGGCATCTCGAAGAAAGCTGGGGGGTGCTGGTAGCATAGGGTCTACGTAGAGAGTCTACATATCCAGGCAATCCTGTGGTGAGGGTGCCAATGCCTGAGATGATGGGGTTAAGGTATCATTGGTGTAGTAACCCTGGATAGTAATGTATCTTTTAGTGGAAACTTTGTATCACCCTGTACTACCCTATATCTTTTTAATAGACCACAGACTTTTGTATTACTCTTTAGATTTGTTATTTTATACTGTGTTGTACCTTTGTGTTATCCTTTATATTGTTTATTTTATATTCATAAGACACTTTGTACCAGATTCCATGTTGTACCTACAATTCCATTTTACTCTTGTATTACCCTGTAAACTGTCAAAGTTTGACTCAGACTCACAATTTATCAGACCACTCTGTTTTATTAGCAAAGCCGCTCTGCTAATACATTTAGAAGTGAGCCCCCTGAGTGGGGCTTGTGTCTCTTAATTTATACAGTTTTTTTGGAGAACAAGTTACAGAGAAGTTACAGACAAAAGAAGAAAAGATTTTAGTCACCACCCTTCGAGATCCCTGAGACCAGTCACGTATCTTCAATTACCTGCCACCCTTAACAATCTCCTTTAACAGCTTCCAGTTAACTTAACTAATTGCCCTTCACACCTTCCATTCTGATGCCTGCTTCTTAGACGTGCTGGCTCCATCTTAATTGCTTCTCCATTCAAAAGCTAACTGTCCCTACGTGTGCTCCCTCAGATACTTTGTAACATGTTTTGGCATGCCCTCTCATATACAATGTATCCAGCATGTCCCCTTATACAACGTTATACTTATACAATGTTATACTTCCACAAAACCTTGTGCTGTCTGTGTGAGAGTGGGTGTCTGTGAGAGCCACCTGGAAGTGTGAATGTAGATGCTTAGAGTTACCCTCTGGAGCCAGCTGATTTCCCACTTATGTTGCCAAGACTCGTGGATACTGTGACCTGGTAGCTTGACACTAACCTGCATCTTGGGCTGCTGAACATTTTCACTGGAGGAATCAAGCAAAGGATTTCCACCTTATGCAAATTCTACATATGACGTGTGGTGGCGAAAACAATCATGATCTTCAGTTTGCTTCTCCTCCACCTCCCCACTTTAGGAGATACTAGAAAACATCTGGAAACAAAAGAACTGCAACGGGTGGGGTGGAAGACCTGCTGGACTAAGGCTAAAAAGATACCTACCTAAAATAATATCTAGGGTGAGGAATTATTTATAACCAATTTCTTTAGTGAATCAGGCTATTTGCACGCTTTGGTTTATTTTCTTAGTAATCTGCTTTATCCTATTTGCTACCTCTTAGCTACTTAAACTATATCTTTAATAAATTTATTTGGTATTTATAATATAACTCAGTTTATGTAACTTCTTACCGAGGGGAACAAGAAATTGTGTATAGCTTCATCCACATTGAGGAAGGAGGTGAATTTCATATACCTTTGGGAGGTAGAAACTGGGGTGGTGTGGCAAATCCCTTAAACTGACCTGAGCTTATGTTAGTGTCTGTATTGTTCTGAAGCTGGTTGTGGTCCTACCTCTGTGTATGGTGGACAAGTCTTAAGAGCTTGGCTCAGTGTGACAGTCAAAGGGTGCCCAGGCTGGCAGAAAAATGTGGCATCATTGGTATCGCAGCACATCAGGTGACATCTCAAGGGATCCAAGCTGTCATATCCACCACCAAAAAGTTTATAGGATGATAGAGTGGCTCCTGTTACTTTTGATTCATTTTATGTTTACAGTAAAGACAATGTGGAGTCTGTGGCAGCTTAAAAATTAACAGATTTATAATTTATTTCTATAAGGTGCTAATGGACTCCTGCATTGTTTTTCAAAGTCTGAGACTTCACATTTACATTTAGATCATCTCTTAGGAGTAGTGGCTGTCTTGGTGACCGGTAAGGAGGGGTCTCATTTGACTACGTTTCATTACAAGACGAAGGTAGCATCCTGTTTGAAATGTCCGTCTACTTTATTGTCCAATATAGTATCAGATCCCATAAGACAAAAGCAAATATGTATTTATTGGAAGTTACAACAGCGAAGATAAAAAATAAAAAGGAGTAAACATTAATCCCCTAACATGAGATGTAAAGACAGATCTCTGAGCTGTTCCATATACACAGGTTCAAGTATAAAATGTATTAGTTTTCTAAGCATTGATGAAAGCTGGCTCTTGCAGTGATTCCAAAGCTTTTCAGTAAGATGGCTCACTTCAGTGAGACAATTCCATGGTACACCTGCTTTTTTTCAGTTGAAGCAATTTCTCTTCAACGTCACATATACTTACATTTACTCTGGTTATGGTCTTACTGGAGAGGTTTGCAACACAGTAGTGCACACGACAAGTTAAACAAATGTCAAATGTGTTAATGTTTCAAATCCACCACAGAAAATGCTGTCTTAGGTTGAAATAAAGGCAGGCAAGTGAACGTACGCCATGCTGGAGATGCTGCGTAATTGAGTAATCACTGCAGATTGTAGTGGTTACTTGATTACATGGTGGGGAGAGGAAAGGAAAGGGAGGTGGCTCCAGCGATTAGACTCCCCTACCTGCCAGCCCATTGATGTCAGGATGCAGCAGTTAAACCACGTCCCAGCTCTAACAGGCTCCAACCATCCCTCCTTGCCACAGCAAAGGCTTCCCACCAGCCCATTCAGGCACCTCCTGGCACAAATGGTCTCCTGTGGGGTCAGGATTTTGCCTCAGCAAAGAGCCCCTGTGGGGGAAAAGTGCCCACCCCTGCAGCAGCTGGGACTCGGGCAGCCTTGCTGCTTGAGCCTCAGCTGGCGTGGGGTCATTAGACCCTCCTCCCCCTGTGACTCTGCAAAGACCCACAGCAAGGGGAAATTAATGAAATTTTATGGCACGCTTGGCCAGTTCTCATGGCACACTGGTTGAAAACCACTGGCCTGTTGTATAAAAGTTGTTGATGTCTCTGCGTTCCTGTACAGTATGTAGCATTCTCTGGAAAGTTGCAGCCTGTCTGCTTCGAGACTAGGTCACCAATAGCCCACATCATTTTTGATTCAAAAGTGACATAATTGTAACAGACATGAACTCATACTAGTTTTTTATTAAAAACTTTTCTCCTGTTTCAGGGTGGGAAAAAAAAATATGCATAAAAATTATAACTGTCTGCTTCCCTGTCACTGAATCTGTAATTACTTGATTTAGCACCATAAGCTTTGTTCTTCCAACCTCAAAAATAGGAGAGAGAGAGAGAGAGAGAGAGAGAGAGAGAGAGAGAGAGAGAGAGAGTGTGTGTGTGTGTGTGTGTGTGTGTGCGTGCGCGCGCGCACGCGCGCACCACAAACTCTATGTGCCTAAGAGCTACATTTGCTGACGCTCTTAAAGGTCATCAACTTGCAAATTACGAGGCCTCCCTGTTCTGTGCCATTCTGTTTTAGTGCCCAGCTGCACTATCAAACACTATTCCTTGCTTTTGTACTAGAAAAATGCAGCCTAAGAGCCCTGCCCTGCCGACACTTTCTACTCACATTAGTAAATGTTTGAACAATTGGATTCTTAAAACTCATGGGCCAGCTTCTTAGCTGAATCAGAGCTACATGCAGTGCAGCTGAGGGGGCAAGAATGGGAAAGCATCACCTTTAGCGTGCTTGAGCTCTGAAGTAACTTAGAACTACCTGTGTTGGGAAGCTAGACTGTCGTGCGTATGGCAAAAAAAAAAAGTTGTGGCAGATGTATCCAAGAGGTTGTGAATGTGTGTGTGTGTTTATATTTGACTTTGCACGATTCCTAGATGTGTCTGTTTCATCACCAGAAAGGACTATTATGATCATTTAGTCTGATTTCAGCACAAGAGCGGTCATAGAACCTCACGCAGTAATTTCTTCATCAAGCCCCCTAAGATAAGGGGGCATCTCAGGCTACGTCTACATGGGCCGCCTGTTGACAAAAACCCAGTTTTTAGCAACAAAACTCACTAAGCATCTACATGGGCAAAGCGCTCTGTCATGCTTGTCAACAAAACTCAGCTGTTCAGCCAGCTGTCTTATACCTCTCCCCACTCAGGTATAATGCCTCTGTCGACAGTGTAAAGTGCCTGTGTGTAGACACTTCTGTCGCCAGAGCGAGCTTCTGGTTCCCCGGGCAGCCCTGTTTGCAAAGCTTCCACTCAACTGTTCTGTGGAGAGAGGGCAGGGCAGTCAACAGAGTGGCTGGCTCTTTCAAGCTGCTTTTATGTGTAGATGTGGTCTGTCGCCAGAGGTACTGCCAAGGTTTCTCTGTCGTCAGTGGCTGCCCGGGTAGATGTAGCCTTAATGTATAAGGTGGGCAAGGCCATGCCCACCACAGTATGTTTCTTTTTACTAATATTTGTGCAATGACCAGAACAGAACTAAAACATACTGCATCCTGAAAGTATTCTAAGCTAAATGCAAACCCCAGAAGTGCTTGTGCAATTATTGATATTCTCAAATTATGAATCAATGTGTACAGTGGAAGGTAGGCCATGTTTTAGGGCCTTAGGCAACAGCTACCAGGAAAACAGCCAAATATGATTATGTTGAGCTCATCCTTCAGAGGCTGAGAGAGGAATGATGTATTAGGGATGTTCCAGATTAGCAAGAATAAAGGAGAAGCCAGAATTTTTCACAGTTGAAATTGGAGCGAATAGGTCTTTGGTGACTGGTGTTAAGAAATGGGGTAAGTGAAATTATCCACCATTCAAACTAAAAGTTAGTTTTTTTCTATATTAAATTATTATATTCAGCATACAGAGCTTTGATAGAGCACTGCTGTCTTGTCACTCAGCAACGACTGAACCTTCTCAAAAGCCCTTCCTCTCCACAGATAGGACACTTTCCTTTTTTTTTAATATCCCTCTATGCTCCAGTCTTCTGCAGTGTATTTTGATTGCTAAGAGATAAGCAGAGACTTGCGGCCCAAGCTAAACCCCATGACATGGAATGAGAAGAGTGAGGGGCTAAAAGGCCAGATTTTACTAGATCATGTGAGGACTGAGGAAGAATCAAAGTGAGACGTAGTTAAAAGATAACAGAGCATCAGGAACATCACCCTTCTAGAAGTTGGCAGTTTCTAAACTGCCTAGCGGACGAGTAGAAACTGGAGAACATTGCCTTACCCTGCTTGGGGTTTTCATTTATTTAAATATTCAAAGAAAGAGGAACAGGAGGAGCGAGCAGAAATTAGAAAGTTGGTTATAGAATGCAAGATGAAACTGAAAAAAAAGAAAAAGAGGCCCTTTGAAATCTCTTTTACTGATAGTTGACTGATATAATATTTCTCAGAGACAACAAGAAGTCCTCTGGCACCTTCGAGACTAACAAATGTTTTGGAGCATAACCTGTCATGAGCAAAGACCAACTTCATCAGATGCAATATTATTTATTTATTATAATATTTCTTGTTACCACCACTTTGCTGGGAGGATCTCATCTTTGTCTGCCCCCTGAACACAGCAGCTCTTCCTGACATGTATAGGACACACTGTTGCTGAGGGCAGTGCTAGTTCAAATGTCACAAAATTGGTAGAAACAACAGCTACTACTGTAGGAGCAGCAACTACACTAAGAATTTTAAATGGAACTTTTAGTAGTTGGTTTAGGCAGGTCCAGCTAGACTGAGCTTCTTTCTCACTGGTTGTCCTGCTCTCAGTGATTTAGTTTCATAAAATAACTGATAGTTGGCCCTTGTGACTATTCGCTATTTCTTTCAGTCTCAGAAAGCCCAAGGCTGAGAGATGCACTTAGAAGGACAGTGAACTAACTAGAACACTGGACTGCTGCAATTCTTATTGAAGATCTAACCATTGAGGAGATGAAAAGTGCCTGTTCCCTTCTCCCAAAAGTCATATTAACCTTAGTGAATTGCATAATCATGCCCAGTCTAGAGGGGCTTATCGTTCAATATTGTGCAACCCAGATTGTAAGCAAGGACAGTGAGTAATCACAACTCCATTAATGAAAAGAGCCCATTTTGCATTTCTAAATAAACTGAACTACAAAATGTACCAACCCATCTGGCTGTGTTTATCCTAAACCTTTTACTCATACTAAATAATCATCCACTGAAGTACAGTTAAGACATAAGCCCCATATATACATGCCACTATCAGAGATTTAAACAATTCCTGGTTTGCTTTTCAGCAGAGGATCTCTCTCATTGTTGCCAGGGAAGAGAACAGCCTTGACAGTGTTGAAGTAAACGCTCAGTCCCTCCCTGTTTACCTCTTGTTCTGCATGTCTTTCAATAGGCTTGTACTCTTTGTATCTCCTGCAAAGAACATTGTAATGTTAGTTACTGAAATGGTGCACATCTAACATGGCACTATGAATATGTGCGATCCAAATAGGGATACCAAGCATAGGCGCCAAGTCCAGATGTGCTCTGGGGCTGGAGCACCCACCAAGAAAAATTAGTGGGTGATCAGCAGCCACTTGCTTCCCAGCTCCTGCCCTTTCTCCCCCAGTGCCTCTTGCCTGCCAGTGGCCCTGCTGATTAACTCCTGCGCCTCCCAGAGCCTCCTGTTGGCCACAAGGCAGCTGTTCAGAAGGTTCTGAGAGAGGGCGGAAGGAGCAGGGATGGGGCACACCTGAGGGAGGGACTGGAAGAAGAAGTGGGGAAGATTGGCAGGTGGGGGGGGTGGGCAGGAGCAGTAAGAGGTCACGCAAGGCAAGGAGTTGAGGGAAGGGGACAGGGCCCAAAAAGGGCGTTGTTCACCCCTTGGCTAGGAGGAGTTGGCAACTATGATCTTCTTAATCCTCTTCCACAAGTCAGTAGTGACTATTCCTGAATGATCTTGTGAGAGTTACCAGGCCTAGAAAGGTTAGGAAGTAAAATAAAATAGCACTCCAGAGAGAATTCTGAGTTATGGACACAGGTCTGTGTTTTACTGGAAAAGGGAAGTTATTGTACACCTGCCTTCCTCCATTGTGTTCTGGGGCAGTGGCATTGGAACAATTTTTATAGTGAGGTGGCCCTGAAAGCCATTGAACAAATGTGTGTGTGTGGGGGGGGCAGCGTCAAGCCAGAGGGCGCTAGCGCACACTTAAACCAGCAGTCCTGGGGCATTTTAAAGACTCACAAAATAATTGATTGGGTGATGAGCTTTCGTGAGGTGGACTCACTTCTTCGGCTCTGGAGACGCTCATCACCTAATCAATTATTTTGTGAGTCTTAAAGTGCTACATGACTGTTTTTTTGTTTTGTGACGATACAAACTAATATGGCTACCCCTCTGTGACTACTGCACACCTAGTTACAGCACCATTGATTTGGGGGCTAAACACATTAATTCTTTCTGGGGCCCAGCTCACTATGGACGCAAAGTTGTGCTAGCTGTGATTCTGTGTAAACATGTTTCATTCTGACAAGGTTCTAGCCTAATTTCCCTGGCCACTGTGACGACTGTAGCCAATCCATGCACTCAGTTACTCCCTTACTATGGCTGTGGCCTCACTAGCCCCCTCCTTTCGGAAGGGGCATGGTAATGAGGGATTTCGGCAGATGCTAACGAGGCGCTGCCGTGAATATGCAGTGCCTCATTAGCACAATGGCAGCCGCGCACAATTCGAAAATGCTGCTTTTGAAGCACATGCCGCCCCTGTAGCCGACGGCCTGGTGAAAGGACCCCCTGATTTCAAAAGCCCCTTCTTTCCATTTGGTTTTAGGAAGAAGGAGCTCTCAAAATCCAGGGTCCTTTCAAAAGGCCCCTGGCTACATGGGCGGCATGCATTTTGAAACCAGTAATTTCAAATCGCATGTGACTGCCAGTTTGCTAATGAGGCTCTGCATATTCACGGCAGTGCCTCATTAGCATCTGCTGAAATACCTCATTACCATGCCCCTTCCGAAAGGAGGGGGCTTGTGTGGCCAGAGTCTATGAGAATAGGTGGCTGGAACGGGGTCCAGCACTTTTTCTCAGTTGTGTGGTGAGCTATGGGAAGTGGGGGTGGAAAGGACGGAGCAGGGGTGAAGACTTTGAGAGAAGAGGCAGCACAGGAGGTGGAGCCTTGAGGGAAGCAGCGGAGAAAAGGCAGGGCCGCGGGGGAAGGAGTGGTACAGGTCTTGTGGAAAAGAGGCAGTGGAGGCCAGGGCCTGTGGAGACAGTGCAGTGTGAAGGTTGTGGTCACAAATCAAGCGTCTGTGGGCCCCCCACCACATTTAGAGCACTTCCACTACTCCTGGTATAAGTTTTATTATCTGCGCCTAGTACAGTTCACAGATCAAAACATCTCTGTTCATAAAGAATCAAAGACACCATACTAGAAACCTGCTTGTAACAGCCATGTTTAAACCTAGTCACTGTTACTGCAGCAGGGTTCTGCACTCACAGCGAATGAAAATGAACCATGTGATAATAAGCGACAGGGCAAATGCATGCAGATAATAATAAAATGTAAGCCCAAAGAATCAGGATACTCAGTAATTAGGACTGGGAATACTGACATAAGAATGGCCACACTCAGGCAGACCAAAAATCCATCTAGCCCAGTATCCTGTCTTCCGACAGTGGTCAGTGCCAAGTGTCCCAGAAGGAATGAACAAAACAGATAGTCAAATGATCCATCCTCTGTGGCTCATTCCCATCTTCTGACAGATGGGGTTTAGGGACAGCATCCCTACCCCCCCACAAGTAACAGCCATTGATGGACCTACCCTCCAAAAACTTATCTAGTTCTTCTTTAATACTCTTAGCCAGAGTTATGTCGATTATATGATGAATGTAGCCTATTTTTTGGACTGTTAAGCTCTCTGGGGCAGGGAATGTCATTCACTATATGTTTGTACAATGCCTAGCACAGTGGGGTCCTGATAGGTTAAGGTCTGCTAGTGCAATATAAATGTTTCTATTTGTGAATGGTCTGCAAGCCCTTTACTATTTTCTCAAGTGTATTTATTAGTTAAAAAGTTATCTGATTAATAATTTTGATAAATAGTTCTGAGTCTGCAGATCATTCGTGCACATTTTTATGAGGAATCGAATTCTGAAACTTAAGCTCTGTTGAGTAGTTTTTACTGAACGTAGAAGTCACCTGGTATTATTTCTGTGCTCTGATTGGATGAGCAAAAATTTTAGACTCATGCTTCCAGTAGGACTTATGAAGTCAAGATTTGTTTTTCCATTATATTCTTTAATATTCACTCACCATTTGCTGGCTTTATGAGCATTCCAGCCAGCAAACTCATTTGCTGACATATTTGTGGAAAGCAAATCCAAAAAGGATGCAACCCGGCCAAAGTAAATTCTATTTCGTATCCCTCTGAATATTCATGGAATCATTTCCTGTCAGTGCCCTGATCTACTTCGTAACTGTTGGAACCAGCAACTTACCTGTAAAGAAGGAGAGCCACAATGCTGAAAAACACCACCAAGAAACCTGAGGCAATGAAGAAACCTTCCACTGGCCGTGAAGATGACCCTGGAGCTTGAATAACAAGTTTATTTAAAATATTAGCCTCGTGTTTTATACAGTGACGTACAATTTTCCAGCAGCAACATTCTTTCTGCTGTTTGACTATGGAGGGTGCAGTACATTTAATACTCCCGTTATGCTAAAAAATAGGATTCAGCAGCAGTCATGGACCAGCGGATCAAATTCATCTTTGATGTCAACTGCGTTATGCTAAATGTGAAGATGAAAAGAACCTTGTATGTTTATATATGAAATACACCTGTTGCAGACTGTAACATGCACATGACCTTACAGTGGAAGCTAGCTGGCATCCACACAATTTGGAGTTACTTTGCGACTTGCTCAATTATTACATTATGAAGGGACTGTTTTAATTAAGAATATAAAGTACTTAATCTTCTTATAATGCGGAGAATAAGTGGTATGCCATTGAACAGGGAGGTTGACAGAGAAGAAACAATGGAATTTTGCTAGCATCTTTTCATTTGCCCCCACCATGTGTTCTAGAGGGTCCCGTCTCCAACCCAGGGCTGGACAGCATTTCCTCCTGAGAGGACTGAATGTCTGTAGATTGAGTGGTTGTTGTTGGTGTTGTGGTGCATTTCCAAGAGGGTGAGTGTTCTGCCTTTGCAATCTTGACAGCTTGAAAATGACCACTGGACCCAGCCTGTGATTTCCTGTTGCTCTGCAACCAAATGTCCAGTCCATCTTTCAGACTGGCCTCAAATTCAGAGACCATTGTACTTGGATCCAGTCCTAACCCCCAACAGATGTGGTCACAGGAGAAACTGAACAAATTAATACTGCTTCATATTATTTTTATTTTCTGTAATTAAACATTTTAATTCCAGTCCAGAGACTTCACTTCAATCTATCCAGTGAATTTACTCCTGCTGAGTCAAGCTCTTGCTTATCCCATTTACAATTATGTTTTCAGCAGAGTAAACTAGGTATGTATATATGTTGATTTGGATTTAAATTTATTAATCCATAATTCCTATGCAAAGATGCAAATCAAGATCTTAAATTATTGTAAACCGCTGATATAATAGATGTAAGCCATACCATCTTGCATCTGTTAATACTGTATAAATATTTGGATAAGCTTGCCAGCAATGCTAGTTTACATAGTCATCCTTGTTGAGACAGTGGGGATGTACATTCCTGTGTGACTCACATGTACTCAGACTGGACTGGAAAGCATTACGCATGGAAGGGGCACGTACACATTTTGGAACTACATCCTATCTAACAGTAGTTTAAACACAAATAACTGGACTTTTGTACAGTTGTGCCATAATCCACATCAATTTAGACAAGGCACAGTCCTATAAAGCACTGAGTGCCAGATTTTCAAAAGGAGATAGATGAAGATAGGCACCTAGTGAGATTTTCAGAAGTACCCAGGCCTCTCGCTCCTATTGAAATTAATGCGAGTTAGGTGCCAGTGCTTATGAAAGTCCTAGTAGGTGCCATTTGTATCTTTGTGCACCCAAATGCCTTTTAAAATCTGAGCCAGAGTTCCCTCAGCTGCTATGATTCACCAGATTAAGCCCAAACTCAATAAGATCTGAATGAACAGTGAAGGCCCCTTCCTCAGATTATGTAAATTGGCCAACCAATATTGAAGTCACTGGGGAGTCAATGTAGTTTAGTGGCTGGGACATTAACCTAGGACTCAGGAAGCCAGGTTACAATTTCCTGCCCGCCCTCCTCCTCTGGACTTCCCTATGTCCCCTTGGATAAGGTACTCAGCCTGTCTGTATCTCAGCCTTCCATCTGTGAAATGGCGTTATGGCACTGGTCTACCTCACAGGCCATTGTGAGGAGAAAACCAGTGGAGATTGTAAGACATATAAATACCTTAGTTCAATAGTCTTTAATAGACTAATCCTGATTTTACTACTGACCTGCTGGGGAACCTTAGGTAAGTCACTTTCCTTATCTGTGCCTCTGTTCTTTCCTCATATCCTTTGTCTCTCTTTTCCATTTAGGCTAGAAACTCTCTGGGGGGCAGAGACTCTCTTCTCATTCAGTGGGGCCCAGTCTCAGGTGAGGCCTGGCTGCAGTATCAAGGAAATAATAAACACCTCCCCCCAGTTTCCCTGTGAAAGAGCCAGGAGAAAAAGCTATTCACAGATGTGCAATATCTGTTTCATTTGGACTCACCTCCATTTACAGATATCAGGGCACTTGCGAGGGCTTGGCTTGTGTCATCAACTAGTGTAATGTTTACACAGTAGGTTCCCGACTCATTGAAGGCTGTTCTTATGGTCAGTAAGCACTCATTGGTTACTTCAACGGGGTCACACACTACACTGTGTGACACCTGGCATGTGGGGTCAGAGACTATTGTACAGGCATCTGTAGGAAGACTGGGGAAAGTGTAAGAAAAACGAATGACTGTTACTACTGATTCAATTCTTAGACTCCTTGAGCCTGGTTCTCCTCTGTGAGACCAGTTTTATGCCACTGCAAGTCTGTTTGAATCCGTGATGTTAGCTCAGTCCTCAAACTTCACCGCACCACAGCCCCTTTCTGACAACAAAAGTTACATGACCCCTGGGGGAGGGAGGGAATGAGGCCTGAGCCTTGCCTCCCTCGGGGTAGAGGGCAAACCCAAGCTCCACCACCGCAGCCAGCTGGGATCAAAGCTGAAGCACAAGGTCTTCAGCATCAGCCTTGGGTGGTGGGGCACAGGCTTCAGTCTAATCCAGCCTTGGGGACCCCATTTTGGTCCCAACCCGCAGTTTGAGAGCCAGTGTTTAGACCAATATAAAACCAGCCCAACAGCCTTAATCTTCCACTACATTAACTGCTTTGCATCTAACTCTCCATTTTCCTCACTTCACTTCTGCAAGTATTTCACAACTATGTTTGATGTCATTTAGATTCAGTTGATATAAAGTCACCAGCAATTAAACTCATTTCTCAAAGCACAGAATCACCTGCCCCCAATCAGTTGATAAAAAAAATTCTATTAATTTCAGTGCAATTCACCAAGCGTACAATGTAAACCCTTTGAAGATCCTTAAATGTACTATTACACTCATCCCTCGTTAAACGAGTACTTACTTATGAGTACTTGCTTAAATGAGGGACACATATGTACCTTTGTTCACTGGACGAGTGAACTCCCCCTGCTAATATGAGCCTCACCCTGTCCCCGGCTCCAACCTGCCGCAGCCTGACCTTCCCTGCCAGCCCCACAGACCCAAACTGCTGCAGCCTCTCTCTCTCTCTCTCTCCCTCTCTCTCTGCTGGCCTGCACACCTAAACCACCACAGCCTGACCTTCCCCCCACCCCTCATCAGTCCCACAGACCTCAAACTGCCACAGCCTTAACTCAACACTGGCCCCGCAGAACCAAACTGCCTCAGCCTTAACCCCCCCACACCTACCCTGTGGACTCAGCCTGCAGCAGCCTGAATTCCCCTTGTCCGCCTGTCCCCACTTCTCCCCCCAGATCCAATCTGCCACCAGGTTTTAACTGTCCCTCACGCTCATGGCTGCAAACTGCCCCAAGCCTTTAACCCTCCCCAACCCCCAAACCCAAGGTTCACTTACCTTTCAAAAGCAGCACCACCTGCTGGCACTTCTTCGCCAAGTTGAGAGCAGTAGGAACCAATCAGAGACTTTTACATGTATTTAATGGTAATTTAGTGTCCCTCATGAGTTTTCACCTATGAGCAGAAAGCTGGGAACCAATTGTGCTCGTATAGCGAGGGATGAGTGTATATATGGCAGGAATACTTTGTTAGTTTTAGGATTATTTTCTATGGCTATACTGTAGCCATAACTTGAAATAACTTACACAATTTGTGTAATGTAAATTATTTTGAGTTAACATTGCAAACTCAGTGCCATTTACAGAGCACTGAAATTTGAAATATGTGTCTATTTCAAAGTTTTCACAACTCTTCTCACAACAGGGGTGACAAAAATGGAACACTGTGCTCAAAACAAAGAGGGAGCTGTGCTAGTCTATACACTATCAAAACAAAAAGCAGTCAAGCCTCACTTTAAAGACTAGCAAAATAATTTATAGGGTGAGCTTTTGTGGGACAGCCCCATTTCTTCAGACCATAACTGTACCAGAACAGACTCAATATTTAAGACACAGAGAAGCAAAAACAGTAATCAAGGAGGACAAATCAGAAAAAAAATGATCAAGGTGAGCAAATCAGAGTGGAGAGGTGGTGGGGGGGAAGTCAAAAATTAGATTAAGTCAAGTATGCAGACGAGCCCCTACAGTGACTCAGAAAATTCGCATCCCAGTTCAAACCACGTGTTAATGTGCTGAATTTGAATATAAAAGCCAGCTCAGCTGTTTCTCTTTGAATAGCGGTGTGAAAACTTTTTTCAGTAACACTCATACTTTTAAGTCGTTAACAGAATGCCCCATTCCATTAAAATGTTGACTAACTGGTTTGTGGATCTAGAGTGTTTTGATGTCTGTTTTGTGCCCATTAACCCTTTGTCTTTGGGAGTTAGAAGTCTGTCCAATATACAAAGCATCTGGGCATTGTTGGCACATGATGGCGTATATGATGTTAGTAGAGGAGCATGAGAAAGTGCCTGTGATTCTGTGAGTAACCTGGTTAGGTCCAGTGATGGTATTTCTAGAGAAGATACGTGGACAAAGCTGGCAGCAGGATTTGTTGCAAGGAAAGGTTTCAGGACTCGTATTCCTAGGGTATAGACTGTGGCTGTTTGTGAGGATCCTCATCAGGGTGGGAGGTTGTCTGTAGGAGAGAATAGGCCTGTCACCCAGGGCCTTCTGGGAGTGTGGCATCCTGATTAAGGATAGGTTGTAGGTCTTTAATAATTTGTCTTTAATAATTTCTAATTGGCATTAGAAAAGGTTCAGAAAAGGGCAACTAAGATTATTTGGGGTTTGGAACGGGTCCCATATGGGGAGAGGCTAGAGAGACTGGGACTTTTCAGTCTGGAAAAGAGGCGATTGAGGGGCGATATGATAGAGGTATAAAAAATCATGAATGGTGTGGAGAAAGTGAATATAGAAAAATTATTTACCTTTTCCCATAATACAAGAACTAGGGGACACCAAATGAAATTGATGGGTAGTAGGTTCAAAACTAATAAAAGGAAATTTTTCTTCACACAGTGCACAGTCAACCTGTGGAACTCCTTGCCGGAGGAGGCTGTGAAAGCCAGGACTCTATTAGGGTTTAAAAAAAAGAGCTCGATAAATTTTTGCAGGTTAGGTCCATAAATGGCTATTAGCCAGGGGTAAAGTATGGTGCCCTAGCCTTCAGTACAAGGGCAGGAGATGGATGGCAGGAGATAAATCATTGTCTTCTGTTCTCCTTCTCTGGGGCACCTGGCATTGGCCACTGTCAGCAGACGGGATACTGGGCTGGATGGACCTTTGGTCTGACCCAGTATGGCCATTCTTACGTTCTTATGTTGCAGTGGTTTGAGTTGGGGGCTGTAGGTGATGACCAGTGGTGATCTGTTCTTGGCGTTTTTGGGCCGATCTTGGAGTAGCTGGTCTCTGGGTAGTCGTCTGGCCCTGTCGATTTTTTTTTTTTTTTATTTCTTCTGGTGGGTAATTCATATTTATGAATATTTGGTAAAGATCTTGTAGTTTTTGGTCTCTGTCAGTTGGATCAGAGCTTTCCCACGAAAGCTCACCTAATAAATTATTTTGCTAGTCTTTAAAGTGCTACTTGACTGCTTTTTGTTTTGATGTGCTCAAAACAGCGCTGCTGTTTCAAGCATGGTGTTTAGCTACACAGCGTCGCCATAGCCAAAGTGATTATTTCCCAGTTATGTTGCCAAGACTTATGAGCATCTAAGATCCATATTCTTTCCAGTGGCTAGGAATATTAATGGAATGTTCTTTGCATCCAGCGAATTCCCTGGACACAAGTTTTTATTGCAAATGTCAAAAAACTTTTGGCTAGAAAACTTCCTCCTCATTTGAGCAAGCAGCTTCCCTTTTTTGTGCGAGTACTGAAGTCTTCCATCTTTGTCTGGAAAACAGAGAATTGCTTCTGCCCACCAACTAGCTCTATTATTTTTGGTTATGCCTGTCATTTGGATCTGAAGCCAAAGAATCTGGCAACAATTTCTCCTGATATAAAACTCACAAATGAGACTTTTATTATCTTAATTTCAGTCAACAGCTAGAAACATAAAAGTTACGAACTATTATTCATGCAGCTGCATATGAATGTAACAGTCTAGTAATATATTCCAAGTACCTAATTATTTAAAGAGCAAAATTAGTCAATAGTCTTACCTCCCTTGACAAGTAACAACAAAATCAACCAGGGAGTTTTCAGCTTGAGCCATTGTCGGTTGGACACTTGTCATCTGAATAATGTTCACCTGAAGGATTCCCTCTAAGGGAGGAAAGAGCCCATCATTCTGTTAGGTTACTCTGGCAATGACATGATACAGCAAAACCAGTCCAGTTAGAATGATAGATCTGTGTTTGAATTATCCTGATTGGACTTGAAGACTACACATTTAAAACTCAATAGACTAAGTGGTTTGTTAATGGTCAGCTCAGGTCTGGTCTGTGTACTATACTTGAACTCATCCGAAAACATCCCTCAAACGCTCTTGGAAATTTAAATATGTTACAATGCATATAATCCTGCGCCCTGTACTGAACTGTTGCCTCCACTGTAATTTGTGACAAACTTGTTCCAGTCCTCCACTGTCCCCTATCAGTTGAGTTTATCAACTGGATAGATCAGGTTATTAAAAAAAAGAAAAGAAAAGAGAGAAACAGTGTTAGTCAGCTAACTGTAAACTATGAAACTACACCTAAATCTGCAGAATAGGTCCTTATTGTTCCTTTTTGTGGTGTTTAGGTAATAGATAGCAGGTAAACTGTATAAGCAAAGCAACCTGTATGCTTTCAATACCATCTCAACCAAATTTTCCTATTTTCTTATTGATTTAGGCACTTACCTACAATGGAAATAGTAGACTTATAATGTCCATATCTGTAAATATGGCAGCCTTCATCAGGAGTGCCTTCCATTATATCCGCACTGGTGGGAGTGTCCAGATCAGAAGGTGATTTGGTAGTTACTGCTGGATTGAGTGGGGGAAAGAAAAAGATACTGTCAGTGACACTGCTTAGAAGGTACTTTGCACAGCCTATATTATGAAGACAATGGTTAAGTGGATTAATTTCTTTCACCCCACCAATGAGGGGAAGTCAAATTATATAAAGAATTAGGTTTCCTGGCCTTTTGCTAAATAGGTGATGTGGTTATTTCAAAGCTGGCAAAGCGTAAGTAGAACCTGATTGCCACAGTGTCCTGCAGAGCTGTGCAAGGGGAGTAATTTGGATTTCAGATCCCTAGGCTGGTAGGAGCAACAGAAGTAGCACATTCAGCCCATGAGGTGGGGAAAGGAATGTAAGTCCCAGCTCACAGGTGATTAAAAATGGAACTCAACTGCACAGAATGAATTAGACATCCTTCTCTCTCTTTTTACCTCTATTACTGTTAATTGTATCTGTTCCATCCTTCTGCAACCAATAATTTCACTATGTGATCAGACCCATTCCAGATATAGCATGACAGTACATATAAGCCTTCCACTGTCTTGGTCTGTCTTGTGTTGTGTACAAGGCAGGTTTTACATTGCACTTATCAATGAGATGTGTCATTTCATGCTACTATTGTTTACACTGTTTGAATATTTGTACAGTAGAACCCTGAGATACAAGCACTCGAGTAGCGCGTATCCCGGGTTAGCATGACTCTGAGTGGTGGAGAGCTGGAGCCTGTCTCTGGACTGCCTGCCACTCGGGGAGATGGGAAACTGACCTGCTCCTGTCAGGGCAACGAGAGTCAGTCTGCCACCCGGTCAATGGCGGCAGCCTGGCTCTCGACTGCCACCACTGACAGGAGCAGGGAAACTGACCAGTGCTGCTGTCCTGGTCAGTTTCCTGGCTCCCCGAGTTATGCGAAATTTAAGTTATGCAGAATGCAACCTCCATGTAAGTCGGGGGTCTACTGTATATACAACTGTGCCTTGCTCCGTGATATGAGTTAGATCCGCTTATTGAGTTCAAAATGTTGTATTCATTAAAGCCCTGGTCCACCCATCAAAATCAACTGAAAGGTTCCCACTGACTTCAGTATATAGTGGACTGAGCCCTAAGTTAACTGGGTCATTAAGGGATATTTGGTATCAGTTATCCAGAAAATGGGGCTCTCTCTATTTGCATGATTATGAACCATTCTCTTCCGAGCCGAATTGAAAACAACCAACCAACTAATGGTTATATCCAAAGAAAGGGGTCAGAGACCTTTCTAGGGCAACACACACAAACTTGCAAAGAAAAGGCATAGGCAGTTAGAGCTGACAATGTGCAGCTTTGTCAGGTTTTAATCTTCCGTGAGCATATGGGGAACCTAAGCATAAAGCTTACACAGCTCCATTCAGCACAGTGATTAGTCTGGCTAACAAATACTAAATAAGCCTAACTAGTGCGATTTCTATAAGCATCTCTTTTAATTTTTGTTCCAATCTGAACAAGCCAATAGCTAGGCCAGAATCACTGCTACAACCTCTTTACCCTGCTCCAATGGTTAAAAGGGGCTCAAAAAGCTGCATTAAAAAGCTTCCTAGAGATTCCCTTTAAATGCGGGTGGGATTCACTCTGTTATATAGAGTCAGAGAAGTTCTAAGCCATTTCTTTCCTAGCCACTGAAGTGAAGAGCTCATCTGGGGGAAGAGAACAGGGAGGGCTTGACTAGAGAGTCATTTATGAAAGACATGGCTGACAGAACAGCTCCTTCAGGCCAAGGGCAAATGGGGAGGCTGACCTAAGACGCACTGAGGGCCAGCACCAGGATCAAGGAGCCACAAAAGTGGCACGAAGACATCTTTGCATCCCTTCCCTTCTTTGGTCCTGAGACGAGTGCAACTCAGCCAGGCCAGAAGTCCTGCCCCATTTGGTTTATGTACGTTATTTAATCAATGAGATTGCTTTTGTTTGTGTTCCTTTTGCCGCCTCTGCCCATCCCTTCCACACTTGTCCCTTCTCTGTGCCAACCAAACTTTTATTTAAGGTCCCTGGGATTGGATGGTGTGACTTGATGTAGGGGGCTTGCCACTGTTTCCTAGCTGGGAAGGCAGGACAGTGTTCTGTGTCCTGGGGGTGGGGGAGGTGTCAGAAGGAGAGGGGAACAAGCTGAACATGCAGACAAGGGCTGCACTCCCTTCCTCAGACAGGTGCTGTGAGAAACCTGCCTGACGTTAGCAGGAGCAAATGAGACCCTGACGTTATTTATCAAGCTGTGAGAATTATAGAAAAATAATCTCTAGAATAAGTTTCTAGCAGGTTACCCAGGAGGAAATACAAACTTACTAGCTGGAGTGGTCGTCTCAGTTGTGTTTGCGCTACTGTTTGAGGTTTGAGTTGTTGTCCCTGTAAAAAGATCATTTTGTGATAGTTAGCAGAGACAAAAATACAGTAGTCATGTAATGAACTTCTATTTGGTACAAAGGTTCTTTCTGGCACAATGCTGGATTCGTATGTGTGAATCACAAGCATTTGCAGGCAATTCCGGCCCAGGTAATTTATAATTGGCCACAGTTCCTGGCCAATGGGACCTGTGGGTCCATGTGCAAGATGAGGGCATCATGGCCCTTTATAAGTCACCTGGAACCCTGGGCAATTGCACCCTTACTCCCTCTATCTGTGGGCCTGAGCATTTAGTAGCCTCCCACGAAAAACACCCCCAACCAACACCCTGATCAACGCTAAAAAAAAACACTAGGTCAGCTAACCTGTATTGAAAAATCCACACCCATTAGCAGCGTAGTTAAGCCAACCTTTGTGGACAGTGCTAGGTCGACAACATTCTTCCGTCAGCTCAGCTGCTGCCTCTGGGGGAGATGGTCTACCTGTGTCAATGGGGGAACGCCTCCCACCTGTGTAGGGTGTGTCTGTACTGAAGTGCAGCAGAGGCTCAGCTGCAGTGCTGCAGGTATCCCACTGTAGCGTTTTAAGTGTAGTCATCTGTCTCTAAGCAACAGATGTTAGACATGCAAAGTATGGGCAGATAAAAATGCTTATCTAAGATTCCCAAATCAATAGCAAAATAAATGTGCAAATTACAGTTTCAGATTTTTTTTTTCTTAACGTGGCTGTTTCTCTATTGAGCCATACTCGAATGAAACATAAGGGGGAAATTGTGATAAATGTTGACTTTTTTTCCTCCATTTTTGATTGAAAAATGATTGATTGATTCCATTTTTGTGAAAAAAAAAAACTGTTGACATTTCAAAATTTGAAATACCAGATCAACTTTATACTCCAGTGGTGGTAGCTTTATTAATGGTCAAAGTTGGAGCTTTAAAACTTTGCATATATAGAACTTCAATGAGATTATAAATCAGTAACTGAACTCCAGGTGATGACTTGGATAAACTAACAATCACAAATCTTCCAAGCTTGATTCTCATTCGTACTACTAAGACTTGTCCATACTCGGAATTGACTGGAGTATTTACTGCAGAATAAGCTGTTGCACAGTAGCTAGTCTTGAACAGACTTAGGCTGTGTCTACACGGGCACAAATCTTCGAAATACCTATATTTTGAAGATTACTAATGAGGCGCTGAATTGCATATTCAGCGCCTCATTAGCATTAGGACACTTCCGGCCACGGTGCTTCGAAAGCGCGCGGCTCGGTGCGGCTGCATGGGGTCCTTTTCGAAAGGACCTGCACCTTTCGAAATCCCCTTATTCCGATCAGTGAGCGGGATAAGGGGATTTCGAAAGGTGCGGGGTCCTTTTGAAAGGACCCGCTCCGTGTAGCCACGCCAAGCTGCATGCTTTTGAAAGCGGTGCTTTCGAAGCGCCGTGGCCGGAAGTGTCCTAATGCTAATGAGGTGCTGAATATTCAATTTAACACCTCATTAGTAATCTTCAAAATGGCCATTAGCATGGCTATTTTGAAGATTTTTGCCCGTGTAGACACACCCATTATGATTTATATTACTTTAGTGTGGAACAAATTCCCCATGTATACAACTCCAAAAGTCCTGCTCTGGCAGCATGGAGGGGCTTGAAGGCCCCTTTGCACCGTCAGGGTAGCACAAATTGGTTTAGTGTAAATGAGAATCCCTTTGTATCTGTAACTTTGGATTACATGAGTGTCCTGTTATTGATTCAGATTTTTAAGTAAGTGCATGTGTGTTAGAGACCAAAGACCTCTAGAACTGGAGAACAAAGCAGGACATGAACCACTTGATGTTCAAATCAAGAGAAGAATGTGGGGATGGCTAGGCAACACTCTCACAAAACCATCATCCAGCAGAGTCCATCATCTCTCAAATGGAACCCACAACGAAAACACAGAAGAGGAAGACCTTGGACAAGATGGAGAAGATCTAATGTGACTGAAGGACGACGACGGGGGTACTCCTGGGTTTAGCTAGAAGTTTTGTCCCAAGACAGAGTGAAGTAGAGGAGGCTTGTAGATGACTTATGCTCCACCCAGAATGCAAGGGTTGAAAGAAGGCAAGAAAGCATGTGTGTTTGTAGCACCAACTTAGAGGACTGGATAGCTTTTAAAGGTATGTAATTTAAAAAAAACAACATGTTGGTCTGTTCATGTTTACTTTCTAATATTCCTATTGACTGACTGACTCTTACCGGGTGAGGTAGGAAGTGGTGGGGTAGGTGTTGCTGGTCGACAAGGTACAGGTATAATAGCCTGGACAGTTAAATTCACGCTGAAGTTTCCCTGCAGAGTGTAAGTGTGCATTGAAATAGGGCTGTTAGATATATATGAGCCACTGCCATCGCCATAATTCCACTTGTAGGAGATAGCAGAATTGTTAAGGTAGTGGCTGGGATCATGGATCTTGACATCAAACGTGATAGGCGAGTCCTTGATGAAGACAGAGTCTGAGGCATTGCGGTCATTCTTCTGGGACAGGTTCACATATAAAGGAATCTGGTCTGCAGGAAAAATGAAAGAAAGTGAAGCAGGTGTGTATGGATGCAAACAACAGATGGATTCGTAGCCCTCAGACTGCAGAGGTCACAGTGTAAGACATAAGCCTGCAACACATTAAACTGCCAGGGATCATTTCTTTAATATGGGTTTCTTCTTTAACTTACTTTTTAATAGTAAAAATGAAACACTTCAACCAGGTAGAGAGACGCGTGCATTGACTGAAGACCCTGTACCTAGTCATCTAGAGGTTCCCTGTTCTGTTTTGTGCAAGTTGATGCTTTTAGAAAACAAAACATTTGATTTTTAGTAGTGTCTTTATTATATTGATTGTGTTTCCAAAGGCCCTATTGTAATTTCCTCCCCTCCTGCCCACATCAGTACAAAAGAGGAGGAAAAACCCTAGAAACACAATTCATTAAGGGAAGGCAGTGAATTTGGGTTGGGGGACGTTATCAGATCTCATCCTGGGACTAATTAAGTCAATGATAAAACTCCTATGGATTTCAGTGGGACCACCTGTGGTGAAAGATGCTACTTGGCATGAGCAAGGGATTCAGAATGTGACTCTCTGCCTTTTTTGCCATTATTTTGTCTGCGACTGTCTAGGTCACACATAATGGGAGCCTGAGAACAGTTAGCAAGTCTCATACTCAGCGTGCACGGATCAGGTTGTTCCAGTGGCACAGAAGTTTGCATAATTGAATGGCTGCAGTGGCTGCATTTGGGTTGATGTTGGTGGTTTACTTAAGTGACAACCAGGATGAAGGGATGGCAATAATCCCCAGGATAGTTTAGCCAGTCTCATTCAGAGAAGGGCGATGAATTTCATCCAGAGAAAGGGTCAGGAAGTCCCTCCAGTTTCTTTCCTTTGGAATAGTAGTATACAGATGCATTTGACATACAGACAAAATAAAGGCCCATTTGCATAATGTCCATAAGTTTAAGCTTAGATTCAGATTCTCTATGAGAGATGTTAGTTTATGTACAGCACAAATTTCTGTTGCTTATTCAAACATTTCAAACAAAGAACAATAGTTAGAAATTAATCTTAAATTTTATTCAGGATCACTCAGTTCAGATGTAGCATAGATAAATATTCTTTGTAGGGTTCTGGATAAATATTACTAGCGTAATTCACTTCCATACCTACTGATAGATATGTAGTATTAACAGCTATACTTGAGGACACATTTTCCAGCTATTTTTAACAAGTCTAGTAAGAAGAATTATTCTGTACTATTCAGGATACCCACTAGAGATTTCACTTGAAAGTTAAAAGCGTCGCTTGTTGCTGTTCCTTCTTACATTTCTCCCCACTCTCCTAGATAGCATTTAGTTGCATTTATGTACAATCACTACAAACACTGCCAAATATTTAGTTGCGGTTTATTCGAGTGCACTCACCTGTCACAACATAGAAGCCACTTGCTGTTGCAACTGGAACATATGTTCGATGACCTCTTCTGTAAACGGAGACCACCATTATCTGCTTGCCAAGGGTGATATTTGTTGTGTTGATGGAAACAAGTGCTGAAGAGCCTCCAGTTTTTTGGAAATACTGGCCTGTGGACAGGACATGAACTCATGTGTTCCTCTTGTAACCAGTGAGAAGTTTTATAACGAGAAGCAGCATTTCTGTTAAATTGTCTAAATCAGCAGTTCCCAACCTTTTCACTAATGCAGACCCCCAGTCACGCCCCCCAATCCCTTTGTGGACCCCCATTAAATCCACTTCTAGCTACCATGTACACTTCATTAAATGAAGAAAGAAACCCCAGCATAGATCTTCAGGCAGCAATTAGTAACATCACTGAATGATATTTAATTTAAAAATAATTGACTGAAACATTGCGGTTTATTTAAAACTTACTTTCTAAGATAATTTTTATTTATCTTTTATTGTTTGCATGGATCCCCTGCAGTACCCTCATGGACCCCCAGGGGGTCTATGGACTCCAGGTTGGGAACCACTGGTCTAAATCAAAAGTGTGTATGTTAAGCTCATCCTTCATTTGTGTGAAATGCATTTTTCAAACACGTTTTCTAGTCACTATGGTCTCTGCCATTAGGTGGTTTTCCGAGTTTCAGCAAAGCAGCCAAAAACATTAGAAAGATATGCCGGCTCCCACTGATCCAGGAAAAGGCCTTTGCCAAGGAACCGTCAACACCTCGATACAACTAAATTAGATTCATACCTGCAATAATTTTCCAGTCAAATTTAGGAGCCTGAGATTTACAGTGTAGTCAATAGCAGGGATGGTCAATTATTACACATTCTGTTACTGGAAGTCACAGCCATGAGAGCAGAGTCATCCTGTGCATAGGATGAGGTGGGGCAGCTGCCCCAGGCCCCACAGTTGGTGCGGGGAATGCACCTCAGGGGACAGGGAGAGGCTGATGCCTGCAGCAAGGGATCCCCCCACTCTCTCATTTATTTCTTTTTGTTTTCCTGAAGCCCTGGGTTTGAGCTGCTCCACCTGTTTGTTCATCCCTTCTTCTGGCTGATGGGTTTGCCTGCTGGCTGCTGCAGGATCTTAGGGCTCACCTTCTTCCACAGTGACCTGCCCTGCTCCTGCCCTGCCAGGCTTCTGCCTTGGAGGACCAGACCTTTTCCTTTTCCAGCTGATGGACCCTCCACTAAACCGGGCGGCCCCCTCCTAGCACAGGTGAGTGCCAGCAGCCAGTCTCCTTCTTGGCCCCTCACCCGTAGCCAAAAAGTGGTGCCTCTGAGTGCCTCACCCCTCCCCCTTCCATTGCCCTTTCTCCCCTCTCGCACCACTGAGTGGGGTATCCTTGCCACCAAGCTCCAGTGGAGATCAGCCCTTATCCCCACCAGCCTCGGGGTCCTCCGTGCCCTCTTCAGATATCCTGCAGCAGACTCCAGCCTTGGGGGTTCCCCTCCCTGCAGTACAAGACCAAGGACCCCACAATTCCACCCCTCCACCACCACCTGGCCTGGTAAATTATAGAATGACACCAGCCAGTTTCCACCATTTAATGAGCTTTAAAGCTCGCCCGTTCTAAGTGCTCTAAATCTCAATATTACCCTGAGTGCTTGGAAATTTGCTTCCTGGTGACAAAGAGTAGCACTAGTGATCCAGATTTGGTGTCATTTGACCAAGGAACCCCAGAGTTACAGGCTGCTCCCAAAACCCGTTTCCTTGTATTAAACAGAGAGTGAGGGTTGGTGAACTCACCCTGCTGTCAGTTAACAAAGGATAAGCCAATCACAACCCCATTAGACAGAAGTTTTCTGCAGATGCCGGTAGGGCGCTACATTTTGTGAATCATGTGGGGTGGCAATTTCATACTGATGAGAATGTAATCCGTCCTGGGGGGAGACATGAATTAGGCATGTGACTGGTTCCTGGGCAGAGACCAGTGTTAGGAGTCAGAGGAGTAGAGAAATCAGAGGGAGAGTGGTGTGAGGTGAGGGGACAGGGGGCGTCGGGGGCGGAGATAAGTGAGGATGTGGTAGGAGAAGGGAGAAAGATTGGAGGTTCAAGTGAGGTACATCCCCAGACTCCAGCGCTCCTCATGCCTACAATCCTCCAAGGTCCAGTGCACCCCTGGTCTGCACTCCAACACACCTACCCCCCAGCTAGCACTAGCCAGCACAGAGACCAATGGAGAAAACAGCTTCTGGTGCTATGAGAATTCATCCCGGAGAGAACAAGTACTGTCCTTCAAATCCTTCTGAAGTCACTGACAGTGCCTTCCCAAACACAGCAACGGCAGACAGGCTTTTGCTGACAATCCTAGTCTGAGTGGCTTCAGGGGAGCAAAGATTTTCCAAATTAAAAATTAAGAACTACCTAGAGCCAGTGTTCCCCCTAATCTTTTCCATCCATGTGTGACTTTTTTCTGCCCAGGTGTGGAATATTTTTCTATGCGATGAGGAATAGGTGAATGTGCACCACCAGCTGAAATAAACCCTATCTGTTGGCACTCTGTTAATCAGCTGGCTACATTTGCATGCCTCCTGAGTGCACAGCTTACAGGGAACACTACCTCCTATGCCTCAAGAGCGGCTGGGTGGACTTGCCGTTCTGTCCGCGGAGAGGGAAGTAGAATCAAACCTGGATTAGCATGATCTCATGGCAGAGTTTGCTGCAAGGAAGTTCAGGAAACTGGACTTCAGAATATAAGCTGTGTGACACTGATCAGGATCAGTGAGTGTTTGATTTTTTTTTTTAATTACACAAACTTAATTATAATTATAAAAGAGAGCTACACTATAACATAATTATACAACTGGGCATTAGCAATATTTAACTTGCAGCCAGCAGGAGCCCTTGAAGTTCACTGTAACAGTGGCAGGTCTGTGCATTTGCAGCCTTACAAAACATGTCATGGGAGTACATGACTTCCAGACCTCAGAGGAATTAGCAGAGCAGCTGCTCATCTTGCTGAGCAGCGTGGAATGTGTTTAGTGTTCTCTCACTCAACAACTGCTGAATTCCTCTTTGGGAATTCTAATGCCAGGCATTAGGCAAACAAGTTTGGATACAAAACTGAGATACATTTTACTGGACCCACCAACGGTATGAAACAAATAGACAAAGTTCTTCCTTCTCCAGCCAGGATGACGAGGGAAAGGTCTTCCATCTGGGAATACATTATGGGTATTGTTGCTTGTGCAGTTTGTCAAGCCACAGTCATCAATCCATGCAGTCCAGTTGTAGACATACTGGTCAGGAAAGTCTGAAGAATCTAGGTGCAGAAATAGGTCACAGATTATTAAGTGCCAAATTTATGTGTGTTTTTATTCAAAAGTGGACTGTTCCCCCTTCTTTATTTCTATGAGGCTCATTCACGGCAACAGAGCACCTCAGACATGTCCGTTAACTTTTGCAACGACTCAGAGAGGCAGGGAAAGGAACTATTATTATTTCAGTTTCATAGTAAGCACTAAGGCACCACGTGCTTAATGACGTGCTGAAGCTCACATAGGATGTCTGCGGTAAACCTGGACACAGAAGGCAGGTATCCTGTGTGCCAATCCAGTGCTTTAACTACCAGACCCCCTTTTCTTGGCACAGTATGAGGACAGATGTAGTGCAAGCTTACTTTATGCTCCAATTAGTTGCTTATGAAACTGTCTAGACTATTGTACGTAAGCAAATAACATGGACTGGCTAATGTAAAGACGTGGGAACCACATGCCTATGGGTTCATCATGAATGAACAAGGCCAAAGACATGAGGCCCCAGTCCTGCTTGCACTGAAGTCAATGAAAAATACCTACTAAGGCTATGTCTACACTACCCCACTCAGTGTCGATCCACTGGGTTTCAATTTTGCCCATTTGGGAGAGACACACAAAATTAACGTTTCAGGGGTCAGCAGTTCACCCCCGTACTCCTTGCGTCTTGCAAGGAGTAAGAGAGGTCCATGGAAGAAACTCTCCCATTGACCTTCTTCAGTGAGGACAGCCAGGTAAGTCGATTGCAGCTATGCGGATTCTAGCTACACAATTGCCCAAGCTAGAATTGTATCTGCAATCAACTTACTTTCCCTAGTGCAGACATAGCCTAACTAGAGTGGAAATGATCACACCCAAGGAATTTACACCACCAGAGCAACGTATTAATTACATTTAAACCGGAATATTGTTTTTTGAACACACTTTTAAATACGGGTGGGACGCCGAGGGCATTTTCAAACTAACGGTCACTACTCACAATTCCTCTTTGCTTTCTAATTATAATCCCAGGTATTTCCTGCTTGATGTGCTTTTATATTTCAGTGTAAAAAGTTAGTTGCTTTCAACAATTCTGTTGGTTCCCACAGAAGATGCCAGTTGAAGTTGTTGCTCCAGATTCTGCCGCCAACCTCATGGGAGCATACAGTTTCACTGAGGTCAATGGGGTTGCACCTGCATTCTGGCTCAATGGGAGATGCAGTTGTGAACCTCAAAGAAGAATCTGGCTTGCTTTTTATTTTCCTTTCTTTCTTTCTTTTCATCAGAAGAGCCAGTTGGGTCATTTAAAACAAATGCCGTGTAAACTGCAAGCATGACTCGAATCTCAAAAATATATATGTTTCCTCATTGGAAAAGCCCCAAATTAGTAAGCATAGGCCAGATCCCTGAAATGCTTGTATTATACTGTGAAGTAAGTAGGTGCTGTGCTATTCAAGTAGTAAGTGACACCTCTTGAAATTGATCAGTAGAAAATATTATTTAATATATCTGACATTGGAACAAATGCCTGTCTCTTCCATGCTGCAGCAAATTCAAACGCTGGGTTTCTGCTCTTTTCTTTCCTCATTTAAAGGGTACAGAGAAGGACAAATTGTGTTTTTTATGCTAAAAAGATACTTTTCCCTGCTTGTTTTTTATTTTTGAAATATGCAAGATCTGCTCTTCCTTGGGAGGCAGCCATATAAAGACGTTTTTAGTGAACTCTGAATTCCTTATGGAAGATTGTCAGCTTTACAAACCCAGTTAGAAAAACCCATGTTACTGATACAATATGCCTGTATTCAGTCTAATGATAGGTCAAACTTGCAGCTGAGCTAAGCAGCAACAGTTTTTCTGAAAACCAAATTAAAATACTTCATTTTCAAAAGGAAAAAAAAAATCCCTTTCACATTCTCAGCTATGATATGTTGTATGTGCAGATGGGAAAAAAATAAGGCAGTCATCTTCTGACAAGGACCTTTTGTGGAACACACAAATTACACACTAATGTAGTTCTCAACTTAGCAGTAATAAAACTACAGCCTGAAAGCAGAATGCTGATGGTTTGAAATGCTCATGACACTTCTACAGGTCACAAGTGCAGCGGTACCATCACCAGATTTCTTCTCAATATAAGGGTATTGTTGGTACCTACCATTCCTGCACTTCCTGTCATATACTATATTGCTGTCCTTATCTTCCTTCTGGCATCTGGGAAACTGTAGGGTCACAACAAAGGTCACATTCGATCCCACTAGAGCTGGGCTGTCAGAGGTCAAGCTGGCCACCACCTTTCCTCCTGCAGAAAGTGAGATGAGATTTCGTTATATACCAGTCTCTTTTGAGCAGCTATTACTTTCATTTGTGCATCATGTAAACAAAAAAGCTTAAAAATCAATCATGTTAAACCTATTAGGAAGGCTGAACAAGAGATTCCCGTTTGTGTAAACTGGTATCACTCTGTTGGCTGCAAAAACAGCTCGACGAGGAGATGATCCTGTGTTGCTCTCACTTACAAGATACTCTGCTGTGTTGTAGCGAGCTTTCTGACGATACTCTTCTGCACCCCATGAAACCAAGATGGTCTTAATATTCTACCAGAACAACAAAAATTAGAAACTTTTTACTTAGTTCAGAAGACACCGACTGGAAATTATTAGGATTAATTTTTTTAAAAGTTCTAGGAGCACAAGTCTCATGTCCTAAGTCCTAAGTCACTCAGGTGCTTTTCAAAACGCCAACCTGTAGCAATACATTAGACTTAGCGGGCATCAGTGTAGCTCCACTGCAGTCAATTGAAGTCAACCATTCTCTGAACATCCTCCAACTATAATCACATTTGTACACACAAGAAGCAGCGTATTCGCCAGGACAGCTCTTTTAGCTATAACAGAAGGCGTTGCCTTTAGTCCTGGGCTCATAACCAGGAAGGATAAAACAGTGCCGTACAATGTGTTGATTCTTCATGGAAAGTGTTAAACCGATCCATTGGTGCTCCTTCGGATGGACATTGAAAATCCCAGGCACTTTTCACAAAGAATGGGATTTTTCGAGTTAATATTAACTTGGTTAACTTTCCTTTTCAACAGACCAGACTTCAGCTGTTAGGCTGTGAATTATTACTGAACAGATTTTGTAAGCCAGGGCTGCTTCCTCAGACAATATATTAAGTAGTATTACCTAGCCCATTACTATGTAGGGCAACTCTGGGATATGTACAGTACAAAACACACTATCTGTAACTTTCTAGTCTATCGTATAGAATTTCTGCCTACATCTTCCAGAGTTCTAGGGCTGCATATCTAGACTTACCTTTCCAACATTTGTTCCATCTAGAATCTCCTTTTTCCCAGAAAGGATAAAGTTTTTCATTCCACTGATTTTGGTCAGAAGCCCAGCCTTGTAGCCTCTTATGGGACCTCATATGAGAAGAATATCTTCCATGGCTCATCACATCGCGAAACTCTAGATAGAAATATGAGCAATATAAAATATGACTATTTCCCCTGCTCCATTTCATAATATTAAATTCTTGCGCTACATGCAAAACTCTTAATCAATTAATGGGCTTGGAACCTTATCATTAAAAAGAACAATAATGTCTGCCAGCCTATTGACCATAGACTGTGTTCTGTAGCTCTAAATTACCTCTAAATGTCTTCTAAGAGCCCAATAAACAGTGGAAGGGTTGGTAATGGGTTAGACAATAGTGACCTTCCATGGGCTGGTGAAGTCTCTTGTTCAGCTCTGGTCAGGTCCCCAGGGAACCGGACAAGAGAGTTTCAACCTGTACTTTCTCAGAACTTTTATACGTATTTTCAGTGTGTTATAAACCAAAAGAAGTTATATGTACGATGTCAACAAATGATTCCTAAAAAAGACACATTAGGCAATGTGATAGTGAGCTATTAGGCTCCACTCCTGTAATAAGTTCTAGACAGTTGGATCTCTCCATCCATTAAAAGTCACCGGAACACACATGGACATAAGGATCTGCCTACATGGAATGCATTACAGGACTTGGGCTCTACTTGGTCTGATGTTTCTGTTGTGGACATAAAAAGACAAGCATTAAAGGACAAAATCGGAAAGGCTAAAGCATAAAATGAGTTACATCTAGGAAGGGACATAAAAGACAATAATAAATGTTTCCATAAAAATTTAGATGCAAGAGACAGATGAAAGATACCGTAAGTTTATTACTTAGTGAGCAAGGAGAGCTACTGATGGACACCACTAAGAAGGCTGATCTGTTCAATTTCTATTTTGGTTCAGTCTTCACTAAAAAAAAAAAAAAAAAAAAAAAAAAAAACAAACTTACCTGTGACCAGATGCTTAATACCGTTATTATGAAGAGGAGGGAAGGAACACAAGCCAGAATGAAGAAAGAGCAGGTTAAAGAATATGTAGATAGGTTAAATGTATTCAAATGGGCAAGACCTGATGAAATTCACTCTACGGTGCCTAAGAAACTAGTGGAACCATTAGTGATTATCTTCAAGAACAGGACAGGTGAGGTCCCAAAAGACTGGAGAAGGCAAACACAGACCTATCTTTAAAAATGGGAACAAAAACAAGCACAGAAATTAACACCCATCAGCCTAACGCTGATATCCGGAAAGATCCCAGAACATGTTACAAAACAATGAGTTTGTAAGCACCTATGGAATAATAGAAAGGTAAAGTAACAGACAACATGGACTTGTCAGGAATAAATCATGTCAAATAAAACTCACTTCCTTCTTCAACATTGTTACTGGCCTAGTGAACAGAAGGGAAGCAGTAAAAGTGACACATCTTGCTTTTTAGTAAGGCTTTTGGCACAGCTCCACATGGCATGTTCAAAAGTGAACTAGGGAAATGTGGGCTAGATGAAATACTGCAGGTTGAACCTCTCTGATCCAGCACCCTCAGGACCTGACTCATTCCAGACAAGAGAATTTCCTGGAACATGGAAGGTCAACATTGTCTAGCAGCATTACCAACACTTCCACTGCTTACTGGGCTCTTAGAAGACCTTTGGGGTAAATTACAGCTAAATAACAGCACAGAACACTGACAGCCAGGACGGTTGGCGGTAAACAAACTTTATGGGGCCACAGGAAACTTGACCACACCCATGATAAGTGGTCATTTGGCTAAGTAGAATCACGCTGGATTATGGATGTTGCCAAACAAGCGAGTTCCAGCTTAGAGAGGTTCATCCTGTTTAAGCACAAATGATTGAAAAACATTATTAAAGTGTAATTATTAATGGGTCACTGTCAAATTGGGAGCTAATATCTAGTGGGATTCCTCAGGCGTCTGTTCAGGGTCCAGTACTAATCAATATTTTAATTAGTGACTTGGATAAGAGTGGTGTGTAGGCTTATACACTTTACCCTTGTTGCTAATGTGGGAGGGGTTGCAAGCTCTTTAGAGGACAGGATTAGAATTCAAAAATGGCCCTGATAAGTTGGAGAAACTAGTCTGAAATCAGCAAGATGAAATTAAATAAAGCAAAGCACTATGCTTAGGAAGGAAAAATCAAAGGCATGCCCACAAAATGGGGAGTAACTAGCTATGCAGTAGTACTGCTGAAAAGGCTCCAGGTGCAATAGTGGGTCACAAATTGACCATAAGCCAATAATGGGCTGCATTTGTGAAAAAGGCATTCAGAGAAGTAGTAACAGGGGTGTTGTGTAAGAGATGGGAAGTTATTGTCCCACTATACTCAATGAGAGTGAAACCACAGCTGAACTCGCGTGTCCATTTCTGGGCTGCACATTTTAAGAAAGATGTGGATGAACTGGAAAGTCCAGAGGAGAGCAACAAAAACGATAAAAGATTTGTCATGCAGTCAGATTAAAAACTGGGCGTACAGTCTTGGGAAAAAAGAGAAGGAGAGGCCTGAGAACAGTCTTCAAGTATATTAAGGGTTATTATAAAGGATATGGTGATCAGATCTACTTCAAGTACATGGAAGTTAGAACAAGAAATAATGGGCTTAATCTACAGCAAGGGAACTTTCTATGAGATATAAGAAAAACTTTCTGTCTGTGAAGCAAACCCCCAGTAAGTGTGATCTCAATTTGTGCGTAACTTGTGTCAAGCGCAAATCAAAAGAAGCACAACTCTCCTGGCTCCCCCAGCTGGAGGAAGCCAGGGAGAAGCCACTCTGCCATGGCTGTCTGCCCACACCACTCCCCCAGCTGGGAGCCAGGTGGGCAGACAGCTGCTGTGGCACAGCTTTGCCCCTGCTTCCCCAGCTCCCGCAAGCTGCTGCCTGGTTCCTAGCCCCCACCACCAATTGACTTGTGTGAAATTCGAGTTATGCTCCAACAATATTTCAGTGCTAGAATAGGCTACCAAGAGAGGTAGTGGAGTCCCTGTCACTGGAGGTTTTTAAGAGTGGTCTAGATATATTTGGTCCGGCTTCAGTGGGAGGCAGGGGCAGGAGATGGCCTCTTGAGCTCCCTTGCAGCTTTATATCTCTACAGTTCTATACGTGTGTATGGAATACTGTGACTCTTCTTAGGCTACTAGTTATCATCAGGTTTGAGTGTGAGGAAACCATGTTTGCACCGTAGGTCAGATCCCCAGCTCCACCAGCCATGAGCAGCACAAGCACACCCCCCAGACCAGGTAGGCCCCATGGTCACACTACAGGTTAGAAGTTGACACGCTCAGGCATCTCCCTGGCATGTCCAGCCCCTGTTCCACAGAACACTTGCAGTAGTCACATATTCGCTGCTTCCAAAGAAACAATACACTGTTGGGTGACCATCTGTCCCCTTTCCCCCAGGACAGTCCTTTTCGGATGCCTGTGAGACAGAGTAACTACTTTTCTTAAAAAGTGGGCAGATTGTCCCTTTTTTTGAAAGGCTCCTGTTCTCTGTCACCTGGTGTCTTGAGGCAGCGGTCCCTGCTACCAGGGAGCTCCTCCACTGGGAGGCTACCCCATTCTCCCCACCCCATGGAGGCAGCTCCCACTGCAGGTGAGCTCTGCTATGGGGGCAGCTGCCTCATTCTCTGGCACCTCCCTGCTGGGAGGTTGCGAAGCTCTGACCCTCCATTCCACCCCTTCAGGAGGCTATGGAGCCCCCATCCCTGGTCCATCACTGTGGGGCAGCCACCCCCATCACTTAAGGAGCCCTGATATGGAAGAGCAGACCCCACCACCGGACTCAGCACTTCAATATGTTTATAGTGAAATCTAGTACAAATACGTATGACAAAGGAAGGAGTCAAGGAGGTAGAAATGTTGGAAACAAATGGTTACACATAACATGAGCTCTGAGCCTACATTCAGATAACAAAATACTTTCATGCCTTGTGGAGTTTTATAACATCAGAGCCCTTACAGTGCTTTTCAGCGAAGCTGGGACTCAACCCACCTTTCACAAAATAAGCACATCATCAATTTACATCCTGGATGAAGGATCCCTTGTGCCTCTTGGCAAGCCAAGATGTACCAGAACAATCACTCATAAATCGGACACACCCCAGCTGTTTATTTTGTCCCAAAGAGTTCCTCTCTTGTAGATTTCACAATGTCTTAATTTTCCTCTGTCTCAGTGTGCAAATGGCATTAACTCCAAGCCCTTAAGAATATAATTTCCAGTATAGATACATAATTTATTTGCTACTATCCGTACATACACTGCTCAATGAGTATGATGACCGGGGGCTACTCGTTCTTTATAGAGACCTTATATGCACATATATCTGACCCTGGGGATCTTTGTAAAGCTTCTTGCACTCTTTAGGCAGTTGTGCCCCAGCCAGGTGGCACCATGGGGATCCCTGGGATATAGTACCTCAAGTCTCACTGTAATTTCTTTAGAAGAGGCCAGAGCATATTTCTGCCCTATCACAGGTCAAGCCTTGGCAAGAAGTATTTTACATCCCAAAGTGTTGAGACTAGCAGCACTTGTATCTAATTGCTGTGCTGCAGTATCTTAACTAGCTGAAGAGAAGAAAGTTTCACAGATACTTCTCCTCTGACATGTGCACCAGTTGTTCATATCACTGGAAATATTGTCAGGGAGCTGGCTCACTTTGCAAATAGATAGACTGCTTTATGGATAGATCATGTAGCAAGCCATAAGAGCAGCCTCTGGACTCTCTCTGTCCCCTGCACCCCCGAGTGCACTACCCATGGAAGGTGAACGGTCTGGGGCTCCCCATAGCAGCCTGGGCTCCCTGGGTGACTTTTAGCATGGCCTGACTTGAGCAGGGGCCAGGGGTCTGTGGCGAATGGAGGGGGCCCAAGGTCTACCTCAGCCCCACACGGGGAAGAGGCTGGTGCCGCTACAGGAGCTGTGCTCACAGTGCTCCCCCTGTGAAGTGTAGCCACTACTATGACCCTTCCAGCACTGCCCAAGGCTACTATGCCCATGCGTAAAAGTGGGTGAGGATGAGTCTCTTGGTTCCTCTCTTTCTGGCATCCCAGCCCTCTGGAGTGTGGGGGAGCCCAAATGTGCTACGTGCTCAGGGCTCCAAGGGCCCAACGCTGCACCAACGGCGGATGGTGTGTTACATGGTCCTGACACTTCTTTGTAGTTTAGAAGAGGCACTGTGCACATATAGCTGGATGAAGTGGTATCTGCACAACGCAGGCCTCTGGGGAAAGCAGGGAAGCTGTGCTGAAGACGAGGCAACAACTGTTTTTTTTCCCCCCCACCCTCCTTACCACACATCGAGGCTGCTGCCGAACTGGAATTTCCTTTGGCCAGCCCTGTCTTTGTGCTCAGCCTGCGCTGCTGCTAGCCCTCCCTGGTCCATGAGGAACTGTGCCCTGCAAGGTCTTTAAGAGGGAGCAGACTTTGACCTCAGAAGCAAGCCATTGCTGCAATTGTGCCTGGCCTGTGCAAGTGGGTAGAGAGCAGGGGAAGGCTCCTACCACCCTTCCCACTTCATGCACGGTCCCTATGGCCAGTCACAACCTCATGCTTAATGTGTGAAACAAGTTGTTATGGCCAAGTGGATAATAGCATGATTCAAACAAGGTCCTTGGCAACGTAACCCTCTCCCTGGGAGCCACTTCAGTGTGGAGTGGGAAGGGGCTCCAACCTGCTGAGCTCCCTGTATCTGAACTGATGAGTCAATCACAGAGCTAAAATAGAAAATCAGCAGAGGTTCATTGCCTCTGTCACTGAGCTGGCTTGCCTCATCTGGAGGTGAGGGGAGGGCAATGGAGGCTGGGGACCCATCACCACCCTCCTGGTGTTCCAACAGGTAGCTGAATAGCTCTAGTCATTTCTCTGCCAGGTGGATGCAGATAGCCCCTGCTAGATAGGCCACGGCCTGAAAGCACCCCACGCCTGAGCTGCAGCAACAAAAGCAACATTCCGAAACAGCAGCCGAGCTGTGATCACACCATCTCAGCAAATGAAACCTGGGAGAGCCAGGGAGCTGCAGGGAAGGAAGAGAAGCACTCACGTTTGGCAGCAGCATACAGAACCTCTTCAGCCAGGAGCAGCACTCCGAGGAGGAGGAGAAGGCGGGGCCCCTTCATGGTGTGTGTATTGTGCCCCCTCAATCTGGGCACACCCCAGCTCTCTTCAGAGAAGTGAGGATAATGTTTGTTTGCTTCCCTGAGCCTCTCTGATTAAATGGAGTGCCCCAGGGCTCATCATGTGATGGCATTAAGCAGAGATGCATGATTTCTTGTCTTCAGCAAAACTCCTTGCTCATGTGCTTATGACTCACTCCTCTCACTTTTAACTTTCCCTGGCACATTTAAGAGCTGCACTTCGAAGCATGCCACTCACCCCACAGCCATTCTTACACCAATTTGACCCTGTTTTCAGCTTTCAATGGTCTTTGTTTTCAAATTAAAACCAGCCCCCTTCAGTTACTTCTCCCCTCAGCCCAAACTGTAATAATTATTGCAGTCACTCATTCCCCTTCAGTAAAGGTGGGAGCAACCCCTGTTGTTCCTGTAGAAGATGGTGGGCAACATTTCTGGGCTAAAGGGTGAATGCTACATTGCAGTTCATCAGCAGGACGTGGGCTCATATTCAATGCTCAGTTTAGGGAAGTCATTCTTCAAAGTATCTGCCCCGGGAGTCAGGACACACTCGTGCATCTGATGTTGCAATTTTTGTGATATGTGATGCCGCATGGTAGCACACTGTGACATTGTGCTGACCTCCCCCAACATATTTGCTGCTATTAATTATTTGTACTAGGTACTGCTAATATCAAAAGGGTTGTCGAGACAGAGAATAAGGCCCGGAGGCTTTCAAACCCAGGCTGTCAGGGCTATAAACACTTCCACATTGCCATCCCAGAGTGGTGGTAGGCAGCTGGCATTGTGATACTATGACCTGCTGGAGACACAGACCATGCAAAGTCTTGCCTTAAGGGGCTCACAAGCAATAGCTGCATGGCTCCTGCTTGTCTCCCTGCTTTACATAAACCCAAGGGGCATTCCAGGAAGCATCCAGGCAACAGTGCGGCTCTCCTGTATCTGTCATGACCTTTCCCGCTCTTGAGCGCTTGGTTTGGAGCTCCACTTGATTTGGACCTTGCCTCCCTGAGCCATAGACCCGACCTGGACTCTGATCCTGGGTTTTGAAACCACTTAAAACTTTACTAAAATCTCCTCTACCATGCCCAGCCCCAGGTTTGGCCCTGCTCTGACCATAATCCTGACAGTTTGTTTAGACCACCCTAGCCCATGGTGAAGGTCTGTGACCTACCCAGCACACCCCTGTGGGTAAGGAGATGCTTGCAGGTGTGGGCTGAATCCACGATGAGCCCTCAGTATTGGAAGACCAAGTGTCGCAGCTCACAACAGAGAACTAAGCTCTGCTCAGGCATTCTGCCCACCTCTATGATGAAAATGCAGCACTGTGGGCTGAACAGACACAGCAGGCTGCAGCTAGCCTGATGCAACAAGATGAGGCAGCCTGTTTGCAGGACAAGAATGCAGCACAACGGGCACAAACTGAGTCAGGTGCACAGACCCAGGACCACCTGTCCCCCTCCCAAAATATTTTATTAGTGATGCCAAAAATTCAGGGGTTTCTTAGCCAATGCTACCTGCTGTTTCAGTTCCACCCCATCCCACTGACCAAGCTAAAGTAGGAGTCATTAGTCTCCTGACGGGAGGTGCCTTGGAACTGTCCTTGCCCCTTCTTGAGAAAATAAACACAATGCTTTTAGACTGGAACGCCTTCTTCCTGCCATTTTCTGCCACATTAGATGACCCTTTTTGCATCTGCTTGGCAGAGAAAGCCCTGCACAAAATCCAGCAGACGCAGGGCCTGGCTGTCTCCACCACCTACTTCTGACAGCTCGTCTCTGACATCAAGTGGAATGAAGTGGACAGGCTCTGCCAGTTCCCATGGGGACTGTGCAAGCAGATTAAAGATGAGCTAGTCCATATGAAGGCTCTAACCAGCCTTGATACATTTGATGACCTTGTCAAGAATGACTCTAGGAGGTAACATCTCAAGTCCAAGCCCCTGACCTTGTGGTGGCCTTCCGCGTGGCTTGCGTGGACAAAGATGTGCTGGTGGAGAGGGCAGCATCTTGAACTTTGGCCTGCATCAGTCACAACCACACAGCAGCAGCCAATAAACGTGTCACAACCCACTGTGGACACAGATCAGGGAAGTCCCAGGGGTTCAGGCTCCTCATCCAGGAGCCATTCCACTACTGATCAGTACCCCCATTCCATATAAACCCAAGAGGCATTCCAGGAAGTATCCAGGCCACAGTGCATGTCTTCTCGAGCTGCCATGACCCTTTCTGCACTTGAACTCCTGGCCTCAACCTTGGTCTGGTTTGGATCTCACCTCCTAACCTGCACCCTGAAGCTCAACTTGGATTCTCATAAATGGAATTGACCTTGCCCTAGGACTTGACACAAATAACTCTGCAACTCTTGGTGGCAGGTTTGACTGTTAATACCGACTGCCCATCAGGATCTTGGCAATTTGTTGCACTGTTGTTTGATACAAAAAATGATACATACCTACTTAGTAACACAGTTTAAATAATTCCAAGGACATCATTTGCAGAGAGAATCTAGCCTTTTGTTAGAGCTAAGGGATTGTCTTCACACACATACAGTGCTGCAGCCGCGCTGATGCAGCTGTGTTGCTCTAGCACTTTAATAAAGATTCTCCTGTGTGCATAGAAAAGCTTCTCATGTTAGCATGGTTAATCCACCTCCCAGAGAGGTAATAGCTATGTGAGCGGCAGAAGCTCTTGCATTGATATGGCACTGTCTACATGGGGGGTTAAGTCAGTAGAACCATACTGCTCAGGAGTGGGAATTTTTCACAGCCAGGAGGAATGTCGTTACACTAAGAAAGGTCTGTAATGTAGACGTGGCTTCAGTCTAGATTTTGTGCATTTTCTTTTTAGCATTTACTTATGTGGTGGAAATCAGTGCTTTCATGGGCCTCAGTGTAATTGGAGGAGAAATCCAAACACACTATGGCTGTAAGTACACTACCACCTTCCTTCGAAGGACAGATGGTAAGTAGGGTGTTGGGAGTTTACTAATGAAGTGCTGCCCTGCATAGGCAGCACTTCATTAAGCAAACTCCGCCCCCCCCCCTCCCAGCAACTTCAAAGTTTTAAACTTCAAAGTACCAGCACGCGTCTAGCTGCGGCTCACCTGCCAGTACTTCGAAGTTCCAGGGCAACTTCCAAGTCCCCTTACTCCTCAAAATTTAATCAAAATTTTGAGCAGTAAAGGGACTTGGAAGTTGCCCCGGCACTTTGAAATACTGTCAGGTGAGCCGTGGCAAGACGCGTGATGGTAGCTCAAACTTCAGAGTTGCCATGGGAGGAATTTGCTTATTGAAGTGCTGCCTATGCAGGGCAGCACTTCATTAATAAACTCCCAATGCCCTAATTACCGTCCTTCCTTTGAAGGAAGGTGGTAGTGTAGACAAGCCCTACGAGTGGAGTAAGCACTGAAATGTGGCTGTGTTCATAGAATGATAAAGTCCGAGGGCTGGAAGGGACTTCAGGAGGTCACTGAGTACAGCTCCCTGCCTAAAGCAGGATCAACCCCAACTAAATCATCCCAGCCATGATTTTCTCAAGCTGGGACTTAAAAACCTCTAGGGATGAAGATTCTACCACCTCCCTAGGCAACGCATTCCAGCGGTTCACCACCCTCTTGGTGAAATAGTTCTTCCTAATACCCAACCTACACCTCTCCCTCTGTAACTTGAGGCCATTGTTCCTTGCTCTGCCATCTGTCACTGCTGAGAACAGCCTCTCTCCATCCAGAGCCCCACTTCAGGAAGTTGAAGGCTGCCGTCAAATTGCCCCTCATTCTTCTCTTCTGCAAATTAAATAATCCCAAATCCCTCAGCCTCCCCTCATGGGTCATATGCTCCAGCCCGCCTAATCATTTTTGTTGCTCTCTGCTGGACTCTCTCCAATGCATACACATCCTTTTTATACTGGGGGGGTTGCAGGGGGGCAGAACAGGAAGCAATACTCCAGATGTGGCCTCACCAGTGCGAAATAGAGAGGAATAATAACTCCTCTAGATCTGCTGGAATGCTTGTCCTAATGCACCCCAATATGACATTAGCTTTCTTGGCTACATGGACACACTGTTGACTCACATCCAGCCTCTCATCCACTGTAATCCCCAGGTCCTTTTCAGCTGCACTGCTACTTAGCCAGTCAGTCCCCAGCCTGTAACAGTGCTTGGCATTCTTACATCCCAAGTGCAGGACTCTTCACTTGTCCTTGTTGAATCTCATCAGATTTCTTTTGGCCCAGTCCTCCAATTTTCCTAGGTCACTCTGGACCCCATCCCTACCCTCCAGTGTACCTACTTCTCCCCCTAGCTTAGTGCCATCTACAAATTTGCTGGGGGTGAAATCCATTCCCTCATCTAGGTCATTAATAAAGAAGCTGAGCAATACCAGCCCTAAAACTAATCCTTGGGGCACGCCACTTGAAATCAATTGGCAACCTGACACCGAGCCACCTGTTGGGCCCAATTATCTAGCCAGCTTTCTATTTATCTTACAGTCATTTATCTAATCCATACTTCCTTGACTTAGGGACAAGAATACTGTGGGAGCCTGTAGCAAAAGCTTTGGCAGATTCAAGGTATATCACATCCATTGACTTCCCCATGTCCACAGTTACCTCTTCATAGAAGCTAAACAGATTGCTCAGGCATAACTTGACCTTGGTGAATCCATGTTGACTATTCTTCACCACTGTCCTCTCTTCCAAGTGCTTCAGAATGGATTCCTTGAGGATCCCCTCCATGATTTGTCCAGGTACTGAGGTAAGGCTGATTGATCTATAGTTTCCTGGCTTGTTCTTCTTTCCTTTTTTAAAGATGAGGACTATATTTGTATTGCAAAATCTAGGCATTTATATTGTGTCCTCAGTGCTTATGCTTCAGAGCAAACAGTTTTATAAAGAAACAGAAAATGTTTGAATACTTTCACTCTTTGGTGAAGCCAGCAAAGCTAACAAAGCTAAACACGATGGCTACATCTACGCTATGGTGATCTGTCATCAGAAATTACTGTCGGAAGATATCTTCCCACAAAACTTCTGTCAACAGATTATGGCCACACACAAAAGTGGATCGCTCTGTTGATCTGCTCTGCCAACAGAGAGTGGACAGGCCGCCTGGCCAGTCTCTTGACAGAACGGCCAACAGGAAGCACAGCAGACAGGGCTGCCAGGTGTATCGGAAGCCCTGACAGTTGACAGAGGGCCCCCTGGAGCATCCACACTGGCTTTCTGTCGTCAGATTCTGTGGAGAAAGGCATTCTGCCTCCTGAGAGAAAAGCAGAACTCTGCTGACAGAACTGCTGTGTTCTGTCAATTTACTGTCAACAAAACACCTTTGTAATGTGGATGCTCTGCTAGTTGTGGCTGCAAAACGTCAGTTTCGTTAACAACATTCTGGAGTGTAGACATAGCAGATGTGATTGGCCCCAGCCCTCCTGGCTGAATGGACTGCCTGAAAGCTGGAGTGCATTTCTCAAAAGCTGATTGATCTATGACAAAGGCTTCTGCTAGCCCACTTCAACTGTCTTCTTGTTACTTGTACTCATGTAAACTAATTCCTCTGAACTACGCTGCAGAACTGTTCAAATCCATTTTCTTCAGACCAGATTGGTTCACCATTGCCACATCTGTCATTCCCTTTATAGGTTTCACCTGAGTTCTAATCCTGGCTCCCCACTGAGCAGTGGGTTTGCAGTCCAAGAGTTCAAGCATGATTATGATTTGAATAAAAGTTCTGTCTATATCAGAGTTAAGGAAAAGATGAGTTAATGAAAAATATCTTAAACATCTAGATAAACAAAGATAAGGTGAATAAAGGAAGTTTTAGGACTTGGCCTCACAAAATGCTGAGAGAACAGGGCCTCAGAATATTACAAAACGCATAGATTACATCACAGGAGTAAGCCTTTTACACACACATGGATGTATAATCTGAACTGCCTGAAGGACTGTCATATGACAAGGTGTCCTTAAGAAATCATGCCTGTGCCTGCTTGTCAGATCCTAGTTCAGCATCTCCACGCTCTGACTGACACCGAGTTGGCATGTTCCTGTTGTTACATTTTCCCATCTCCTCAGGGCCAATGCGTGAGTGGTTAGTCTGGATTCAGAGGGATTATGTGAAAACTGAATTTGGGTTGTTATTGTCATGCTAACGAACTAGAATGAGAGAATCAGCCACATTATTTGCCGCCCTAAGTAGGCTTGTAAGGGGAACTCATGGTCAGGCAGCACATGCCTCTGCATCACCCTTCGCATGTGGCAGCTGGCCAACAGCTGATCAGTTTGAAAAAAAAACAAAAAACACTTTTGCCTTCTAAAATCCTTTTTGAAATATTCCAGTCACAAGCTTTTGACCGGCATTTAGTACATTCAGATCAGTTAGAAAAAAATCTTGTGAGTGGAGAGGCTGCTGGAGAACAATCCATTCACCCATTTAATAGAAACATGTATTTTAAGGCCAGAAGGGCCCATTGGGATTGTCCAGTTTGACCTTCTGTATAAGACAGGCCATAGGCCTTATAATAAATCAGGTATTTCTGTTCTCATTTTTGGCGCCACTAACAATACAGTTAAGAATGCAAAACTAGATTTTATTAGAACTCATTTTCACATCATACTGTTCTCTAAAATGTCCTTTTTTAGCATTTGCCAAGCCTCTTCTCGGTCCAAGTGAATTCTTTCAGAATTTTATTAATACATATATTTTACTAGAGAGATGCTGAATGACCAGCAATTTCAGGGACAGCTCAACACTTCGAAATCTGAATCCTCTAATAAGCAAGTCCTGTCCCCTCTGTTTTTAAAAGGTGTATGAGTGATGGGGAGTTTTCTTCAGTCTCTTTAGAGTTGATAATTACTTAGAAAGGTTGTCCATCCCAGGGTGTGTCACCAGAGCATTGGACTGGTCAGAACTCCTTGTTTCTGGTGCTGACAGCACCACTGCTTCTTTGGATAATCTTAATCAAATAATCTAATCAGTTTGTGCCTCAGTTTACCCATTAGTAAAAGAACAAAAACCTAGTAAACATGGTTACTTTTCGGTCAAAATACTATTTATTATATTAAGGCTGTGTCTACACTACAAAAATAACTTTGAAGTGGAGTATCTACACACACCCTGCTTTGAAGTAGGGCACCACTCCATTCCCAGTAATGGAGTAAGGACTTTGAAATTGGGCTCCCTACTTTGAAGTTAAATTCGAAGTAAGCAAAAATGCATGTAGACTCTCTGCTAGCTACTTCGATGTAGTGCCTACTTCAAAGTTAACTTTGAAGTTAGTTTGTAGTGTAGACACACCTTAAATAGCTAATAGATTAGTGAAGGGTAGAACAGCATAGGAAATCTCTCCCAAGAAATGTGTTTCCTACCTCTGGTTCAGGGTTCTGTTGTACCCTGTACCAGAGTACATTAAACAATCTGTTCCATCTTGCATGTAGCTGTGCCACGCTAAGAAAGTTTCCTAGGCCTGAAGAAAAGTTCTGTGTAATTCAGAAGCATGTCTCTTTCACCAATAGCAGTTAGTCCAATAAAAGATATTATCTCACTCACCATGTCTGTCCACGAGAAAAGCAGAAAGCTCTTAAATTACTTATAGTGGAGAGTCATGCACCTTTCAGGGCTGGAGCTGGTTAGCCTTGCACAACTAGCCTTGCTTGTCACACCTGGGATGAGGTTTAAATTAGTAGAACCAGCTGGGAATTGAAGAGAGGAGTCCCCTATAAAGACCATCAGGAAGCTACTCAGAAAGGAACACTTAGGTAGGCAGGAATAAGGTTAGCTAGCTGGTGTAGCCCTGCTGGAAGTAGGGGTCTTTTGTAGAAGCTTGCTGAGGCAAAGACTTCAGGGTAGAAGGCATAACACACCCCCCACCCCCCTTGCAGGAAGGCAGCCTGAAAGGATGGACTTGGTGCTGTGAGACCATTTATTTTGAATGTTTTGTTCTGTTAATAAATCCAGCCCCTGGAAGGGTGTTGCTGAACTGGAGAAGTTTGTTTAGGTAACTTGACTACCAGAGTCCTGAAGAGAGATGGGGTCAGGGCACCTGCAGAGTGATCTCAGGCCACAATGGGGTGTTGAATGAGTACTTGTTCAGGACAAATCGTACCAGGGTGGAGAGGAAGCTCCATGGGTATGAAATGTACATTCAGATCTCCAGTGAAGCAGTTGCAACGCCCTTGCAGCCAGTCTCATTGCAACCATTTGAACCAGGTCTGAATCTGATGCTGAGCTACATGTTTCCAGGAGCAGAGCATTATGCACACAATAGTCTTATTCCAGAATGGAATAAAGAGAGTCTCATTGAATTACAATGCTGTAATTTAAAGAAATAAGCAGTAAAAGGGAAGAGGAAAAAGGTCATTCATACATTCAAAGCTTTCCAGAACTAAAGTGAGTCTCAAGCTGAAATCAAAGCTAGTATTCAAATGAAAGCTGGAAGGTTGACTTGCTTTCTGAGATAAAGGTAATGTAAAATTAAAATCACTGCAGGTCACTTCAGTAGAGTAACTCCTCCTCATTCTATGAATGGGTGGCATAGCTAGTTAGTGTTTTTACATGCTATGAAAGACTTTGCTGGTTCTGATCCTCTCGGTATGAAAATTTGTAATTCAGCGAGACTTTGCCAGCACAGCCAACAGAGGTACATAGAGAGGCAGTACTTACCAAAGGACCAGAAGTGGAGAGACCCTGAATTCTAATGGTTCTTTCAGCGTACAGTAGATCCTTGACTTATGTGGAGTTGCATTCCTGTACAACCCCATGTAAGTCAAATTTTGTGTTACTGGGGGGTGGGGGGGGGGGCCAGGAAACTGACCAGCTCCATGCCACTTACAGGAGCAGGGAACTGACCAGCTCTGATGCACTGATCAGTTTCCCTGCTCCCCTCAGGGGCTTGGCTGCCCTCACTGACAGTAGAGGAGAAACTGGTCAGTTTCTTGGCTCCCCTGAGCTGTGAGCAGCCTGGAGTCAAGTCCCAGCTCCCCGCCACTCAGAGTTGCATCAAACCCAGATCTGCGCAACTTGAGCGCATGTACCTTGGGGTTCTACTGTATATATTCAGACAATTGACTTAACTGATGTGCCTCATTTTACCCATCTAAAATGCTGATGATAAACAATACCTACCCCACAATGGTACTGAATAGAACAATGTAACTATCTGTAAAGTTCTTTAAAAGTGTAAAGATGTGCTGTGTATAAGCACCCAGTACTTTTTCTTTTAAAAGAACAGTAGTATTACTAACATTTGTTAGTGTCTAAAGTGACAAAGGACTACTAATATTATGGTCAGTCCATGAAGATACTACAAGTCGAACCTCCAGAACACTCTCATCTGGCAAACTCTGTAATCCAGCATGATTTTATTCAGCCAAATGACCACTTATTATGAGTGTGGCCAAGTTTTCTGTGGTCTCATAAAGTTTGTTTACAGCCACCAGTCTTGGTGCTCAGTGTTCTGTGCTGTTATTTAGCTGTAACTTACCCCTAAATGTCTTCTAAGAGCCGAGTAAGCAGTGGAAGTGTTGGTAATATGATAGATAATGTTGACCTCCCATTACCTATCCAATTCTCTCTTCCAGCACCAGTCAGGTCCCAAGTGTGCTGGACCAGAGAGGTGCAACCTGTACTTTATCATGAAGTGATGCTTTTTAGTTCAAGAGAGAAATCTTCTCTGGTACTGAGAGATAAACCTCAATGGCAACTGCTCAGTTGCATGCTGAAAGTTAAGTTCTTGTCCTTCATGCATGTACTTCTGTTCTGTTCCCAGTGTGAATGTGAAATCCGCCTGGTTTGTGCCACTCTTTGCATTTCCCCTTGCAGTAACAATCTGTTCACTGGCAAGACTGACTTGGAGGTGATGGTGGTTATTAAAAATAGCACAGCGTGAGCTGTATCTGATTCATTAACTGTGTGATAGTGCCATTAGGCAGCAAAATAAGTGTAAATCATACTTCCAAGGCACTGTGTCATTTATGGCTGGCCTTGTATTTGTACTCTGATCTCTGGCAGGAGTCAGCTGGTATTCTGATCCTCATTTGAACAAATTCACAGTTTGTGCCTCTATTACAGAAAACTGCATTCCAGAGTCTGTTTCTATTAGAAGCAGTTCATAAAATGCCTCACAGTCAGCAGAGATGTGTTAAACCATTAATTCACATAGTAGGAGTAAATATTTTGCTTTATTTTTCCACCTGTAACTGGACACTAAACATATAAAAGTGTCTTATAAAATGCATTTATTAGTCTAATAGAAGCAAAGCAATTAATTTTGTAGAAGAAAACCTGAGGACTGGGTGACTCAAAATTAATAATGGCACAGAAAAATGTTCACTCTGGGTTGACAATTCTTCTTCTGGTAAGTAGAGATAATTACTCTACTAGCATCTGATGGCTGTTTGGTGGCCCACGTACAATGACTTAGTGGTTCTAAGCACAGCTCTTGAAAGCAACTGTCTACACTAACGTCTACCCGTACACATATACAGCATGGCAATTGAAGCTTTATTAATCTCTTGGACTAGATCTTGCATAGCACATAGGATTAATTCAAGAATTGCCTCTCCTGTTGCGGGTTCTAGGACTTAGGTGCTCCAAGAAGCAGTCATTAATGGTGTCTAGAAACTTCATTTCTGCAACCGGTCCTGAGGCAATATGTAGCCAGCAAGTATGGGGCTAGTTGAAATCCTCCATTATAACTGGATTTTCTGGTTTTGTAGGATCTATAATCTCTCTTAGCAGTACACACTCATCAATCACATCTTGGTCAGGAAGTCAGGAGTATAATTTGTATTGCTCATCCATGGATAGTTTATGGCAGTTTGGTCCCTTTAAGATTTTTATTATATCTTTATGCTTTCTTTCACATATTGTGCCCCCTTCCCCAATCAGTGTGATCTATTTTGTCATTCTGGTATATTTGGTAACTTTGCATTGCCAGGTCCCATTGATTATTGTTCCATAAAGTTTCTGTTATGCATATTATGTCAACATCCTCATTTAATACCAGGCACTCAAGTTCCACCACCTTAGTATTGAAACGTTTTGCATTTGTATGCAAACATATTTTAAATATTTAGTTGACTGTCTTCATGTGATGTAACTGGTTCTTTTCAGTTCCTACTTGTGCTTTATCAGCTTCAACCTGTTCCTTTTTAATAGACTATGGCCTTTAATAAATCCTCCCCTAGGAAGGGGAAGATGCTCCTTTGCATCTATTGGCTTTCCCCAGACCTTAGTTTAAAATGCACCAATCCATTGGTGTTGTTATGGCAGTGTCAGTAGTTGCCTGATAGCTAAGGCTGTGATCGGTTGCTCATTAGAAGGCTGGGCCTATGCTAGTCAGCTGAAAAACTTTACACTACAGTAAACTGTCAAAATACACAGCTTCAAGTTGAGTGTAACTCCCTTTAATGTGAGTTAAGCGCAACTTGAAGCTGCTCTGCGGCCCCTTCCCCCTGTCTTCCCCCAGCTGCATGGCTGTCAGGCTGAGAGCCATGCCACTGGTGGGCTGGTCAGTTTCCTGGCCCTGCAAATGGAGGGGAACTGGGAACTAAGCAGCAGCCTGGTTCCCAGCTGCCCTGTGCTGGCGGAACTGGGAAACTGACCAGCCATGAGCTGGTCTGTTTCCCCAGTCCCACAAGCTGCAGGGAGATGTGAACCAGGCTGTCCCCAGGAACCAGGTGGCAGCGACTGCGGCGTAACTCAAGAGTTTATTATATTACCACCACCAAGAGCAAGGGTGGCACTACTATAAAGACAGAATTTTGGGTTGGCGCCACCATGTTGGGCACATGTGGCATAATCTTACTCAGAGCAGATGGCTATACATTACATAGGTAAAAATGCCAGTTGTTCAGAGAGCCTTGTCAACACTGATACTCCCTCTGAAGCCATCACCATTGGAATTGCATTAGAAACAGCAGGGGAAACTTTGTTTTTAAAAAAAGCCAAAAGTAGCTAAGGCTTAAGTATTATCTGAACATCTTGAAAAAATAGATACAATTTATTAATTGCTTAAATAATATTAAAGAGGACAGGAAATTTGTAGGAAAGGTTCCAGTTAGCTCATGCAGTTAGGAATTGGAAACAGACAAAACCACCAAAGGCCTTACTGTGGAAATAGACCACCTGGGCCCTTTAAATTTTCCATTTATCTACATATATACTCAAAGCTTTTGTCACGGTAGCTTCTAAGTGCCTTTCACAAATTTTCAGATTATTTGAGAATCTGTAGCAGAGCATGCTTTGTAATCATTACAAAAGAAAGCTTCAGGTTATTCACAAATGAAAGAAAAGTTGTTTGTTCATGCTAAATAACCACCAGCACAGTGGTATTATTGTTGGCTAGGTCAGCTGAGAGGCCAAGGACTAAAATATTCTAGTCTGGAAATTGATAGAGGAGTGGAGACGTAGCACCCTGGAAATATCAGATGGGGTAAGAGGAAGGAAGTTGAAGAATGGGAGAGGCCCACAAAGGTGGGGGATGAGACACATTAGGATGCTTATATATTTATGTGTTTTGCCTATTTTGCAGATAAAGGATTTCAGTTTCCACAGTTGTCAATCCATAGTACTAAACTTACCTGTAGGGGAAAAATATCCTCTTTCCTGCATAAATCCATTTAGTCATAGCTGTGATGTGAAAGTCATCGTGTTGTCATTTTATTACTATGTTAGAGGTGGCTCTGATTACGGAAATGCCACTTTCTTGACAAAGTGAATGGGGTCCCTGCCAAAACCCAGGTAGGAACAGTTACAACTCAGATAATGGGAAGATTTCTCATGATCATATCTGAGTGTCCCAGCACAATTTGTGTTTTCTGTGCCAAATAACACATCAGCCAAAAATTGTCTCTAGGTGGAGAGTCTGAACAAATCCTTGTCATTCCTTAAACCATCCTGGGAAGTGCATTGAGAGCCAAAAGCAGAGCAACTGCACAGGTTCTCTCTGCACACTGTGGACCAGGAGGTCCAACTACGTGGATTCACTTGGCCATACAAACAATGCCAGGGACACACAAAGATGGCAGCTACCATTCCAACCCAAGCCAGGAGTAGTGGCTGTGAAAAAGAATCTTCAGCTTCTTTTATACCTCAGCCCCAGAATAAGAATGGATTGCCAGGCCTAGACCCTACACGTCAGCCCCATGAAGCCTGTTTCCATCAACTTATTATGGGTGATGTGAATTTCATCCTAAGGTCAGAGATGATGAACACGTAAGGTGTGATGTGTAAGATGGTTTACTTTTGAGCTTTTAACATGGTTAAATTTCCTTGCTTCAGCTAGACTACATGGCCCAAGCTCAGAGATGAAGTATGTATAATTTTCCCAGCGGTAAGTTAATGAGTCTATATAAATAAATCTGTATGAAGACTAATGGTAGGAAGACATGTTTCCACAACACACACATTGAGATAACCAGATGAAGGTTGGATTAGAGTGACGTCTGATGTTGGTCGTTAGTTTTTAGGGCATGGCGTATAGCATTTTCTTATGAGCAAGGTATTAGAGCAGAGGTCAGCAACTCCTGGTGGGTGCCAAGAGTGGCACATGAGCTATTTTCATGAGTAAGTGAAGCAGGAGCTCAACCCCGCCCCTCCTCCCCCATGCAGCTGGGAGCTTGCTGGAAGCCATGCCACCTGTGGGTTAACAAAAGACCAGCTGATGCTACCACCCACCACCTAAATGGTAAAGCCCTATATCTTTATTTATTTATTAATGAAGCTGTTGTAAGGAGGACTGTTTGTGACTTGAAAAAGTATCACCAGCCCTCAGACTGCACATAGAGGTCAAATTTCGGCATTCTGCCTCAGAAAGGTTGCTGACAGCTGAAATAACCCTACAGTGCCAGACAAATCAGAAACTTAAGTTAGTGGAGATGCAGCTGCCTGACACATGGATTTCATACAGACAGCGTACTATAGCAGTGCTTTGTAGTTTGCATGAGCTGCCTCTCAGTTCCCAGGTGAAGTTTTAAGTTTTGATTTTTATAAACCAAAATCCTGATTGTTTTAGATTCTTCCTTTGTGGAAAATGCCTCTTTCTCCCTGTAAAAACAAGCAGTTCTGTAGCACCTTGAAGACTAAAAGATTTATTTATTAGCGTACATGGCTAAGACCCATTTCGGATTGGAGTAGATAATACGAATCTACAGTTTAGATGGGAGAGGAGGAAGGCTGGAAAAAAGGGAGGTGGGGTCACCTGTCATTAATAGGATCAGTGGAAGAAGTGAATTGAGTGGAATGTTTGCCATCCCTGTGAATGTAACAGCATTACAGTTGTGATAAGTTGATGCACATGACTAATTAATTCCCTGATTTACAAGGGAGGGGGCCAATAGCTAAGCAAGTTCCGAGAGAGATCTCTGAGGCTGAAATGCTATCCCACCTTGGCTCAGAAAAGCCTAAGTTTATTGCTGGCTCATCTATGGTCTTACTAATTTGGTGAGCTGCAGGAGTGATTTTAGGAGCACGAGATGATATGAGTCTGCTTAGGTGGCATATATTTTGAGGGCTTTTGGCATGCTTGACGGCAATATCTCTAAAATAATACTGAAGATGCACTAGATAAAATGTCCTTTAAAAATCCAGCTGTATTTCAGGAGAGATTCCTATTGCACTTAATGGGAAACAATAACAAATGTAGTATGTAAACAATGGAGTAGAGTGAACAAATATAAATGGATGAGGTAGAATATGATCAGAAGAAAAAGCTCGCTGTGGTTAGTAGTAGTTGCCTAACTTACCTCCATGCATATTTGTAAAGGTTTTGTTTATTTTCTCAGGGAAGTGGACTGAGTCATATTCAGCTGAAGAAACCTGGTGCGTATCTCCAGTGATTCAGTTTATTTTTCCCTATGATCTCAGTAAAGCTTGATACAATTCCCCTTGAAGCCCATCTACGCTGCTCTTATGGGGCTTGTGGCCAGTCTGCTAACAACAATCCTCCCCCCTTGAAAGGCTAAGCAAACTGCTCATCCATTGCTCTCTCTAATAGAGGCCAAAATGTGGGTTTCTTCTATGTATTTCAACAGTTTTTTTTTCTTTTTTAATTTAAAAATGTTGGATTTTTACAATGTTCAAATATAAAACAGAAAAGGAATACCATGGGACAAACACCGCCCCCCCACTGCCCAGTCACGCTTTGTCCTTACTGGGGATTCTTCTGGCCCAGGGAAATCTCTTGGTAGCATATAGCTGCCTTTATGCCACTTGCTCCAGGGAAATACCATTCCCAGCACATTAGGCATTCAGAAACAGGATTAGAGAACATTGTGCTCAAGTCGTCTTTGACTGCTAACACAAATTAGAACTGCCCAAAGGGCTTAATGGTTCCTAGCTAGTCCCAGGATCAGGGCAAAAGTCTGGTACAAAGCTATCTATATCCCCCTCAGGTGTACTAGTACTCTAATGTATACACAAACACACTCACTCATATATATACACAAAGAGAATTAAGTTACAGAGCTATAGATTACAACACGCTTGCAATTACGAAAATGCATAGTGACTTTAGATGAGAACAATAACAGGGCTCCCCCCGTTCATGAATGTTCTCATTCTGCTCTTGGAAAAATAAACCTTCTCAAAGTGGATCATCATACGAATGGAATGCATCCAATGACCATCGAACTGGGAGGCATTCTCCCAGTGCTGCCAGAGCCACTTTTATAGCAGCTGTGATCAAGATGTCTGTTGTGTGTATTTGTTTACTTGTTCTGCGGTACTGAATTTAAATACCAGGCAATAGGAACAGTGTAAATCTTTCAAATGAAAATATTAGATTACATTCTAAGTGTAAAGGGGAAGGGGCAAAGACTATTAATAAGGATGCCCAGATCTCTTCAGAACAGATCAATCTGACAGGCAGTCCAGGCCTGCACACTGACATATCTACGTTGCTTTATTGTATTTTCACTGAAGTAAACTCAGCCGCCATGTGTGAAATACATTTCCTGATGCAAGAACCAACATATGGTTAAACCATGTACAGTTTGGGCTATTTCTTACATTAAATGTGCCCTTCACAAATACTGCACTGTAAATCTACTGTGGGAGGAAGAGTGGTCTTGTGATTAAAGCACAGGACCCAGAGTCAGGAGGTCTAGGTTTAATTCCTGGTGGTGCTATAGATTTCCTGCATGACCAGAGGCAAAACACATCAGTACTTTGTGCCTTCATTTCCCCATCTGTAATGTGGTCTGCAGGATATGACAGACCCTAGAGACCCCACAGAATGAGAGGAGTCTACAAATTCTGTCTGTGGGGCATCGGTGGAAGGATGGCAGTAGATTATGAGAAACTACTAGTTAAAGCCATCTTTGACTATGTCTACAGTAGCCCCAAACTTCGAAATGGCCACGTAAATGGCCATTTTGAAGTTTACTAATGAAGCGCTGAGATACATATTCAGTGCCTCATTAGCATGCAGGTGGCCGCGGCGCTTTGAAATTGACGTGGTTCGCCGCTGTGCGGCTCATCCTGATGGGGCTCCTTTCTGAAAGGACCCCGCCTACTTCGAAGTCCCCTTATTCCCATCTGCTCAATTTCGAAGTGCTGCGGCCGCCCGCATGCTAATAAGGTGCTGAATATGTATTTCAGCGCTTCATTAGTAAACTTCAAAATGGCCATTTACATGGCCATTTCGAAGTTTGAGGCTAGTGTAGACACGGCCTTTGCGTGCAGGTTCAGGAGCTGTAGAAGTAGTCTGAGAACAGCCCATCCCCTTTTTGCATAGAGCCATTGCATGAGGGTTCTGTCCAAAGGGTGAGGCTTTATCTTTACAACTCACAGCTAGTCTACGTAGCGTTACAATGTTCTGAATTCATCACTTCCCCATTGGACAGAGAAAAGTCTAAGAAAACATGAACTCTTGTCTTCTTACAGGCAGACTGATCTGGATTCAGCACCTTACTGCCTCCAGCCAGGCTCATGGACTGCTTGTCTAGAGCAAAAGCAGCCTATCTGCAGAGTAGGGGTGCTGCTTTGGAAATGAGATGTTATGGGTGGGAGGGGAGAATAATACCATGTGCATAAAATCTTAATAGTATTACAATCATGCCTCTAAAATAACTCCTCCCTTGTAGAAGTAAAACACAGAAGCCAAGATCCTGTCCCCCGGCCACTCTAGTCTATGTCCAAGGTAAATGAAGTACCAGTTGAAATATTGTTTTCTCAGAGGACACAGGGGTGTAGGTACCAGAATGCTAGCAGATAGCAGGGTACAGTTATTGTGATGTCTCTAGATGATTCCACTTTCTCTGACTGTGCCCTGAGCAAGCCATACGACAGCAACACCCTGGAAACTTGTACTATTGTATCAGGTATGACAACAATCTTTCACCTTCATTCTCCTACAGAGTCACAGACCAGAAAAGCCAGGCTGATGAGAGACGAATGACCATATCCTCGGCATGGGGCTCGCCAAAGGGAGAGAACAAGCTAGATGCCTTCTTTCAAAAAAGAGGGTAAGTCACTTCTGCATGTTGTTTTGAAGGGGGAGTAATGGTCTAAGCTCATCTGGGCAAAAATAGCATCTGCTTTGCAGCATACAGTTTAAACAACAGCTTCATTCCTATCCACCCATTGGCTATGGCGAACAGCAGCACTGGCTGACCTGAAGGAAAAGCAGAAAGAGGTGACCAAAGCGTACACTAGATAGCTAAGTCAAAGGAGGGTCAGATTTATTTTGTTCAGAAGGAAGAACCACATTTTAAAATCTGTTTGATTCAGTCTGCCCCTGTAAAAGAAATACTGCGATGGGATGGCAACTTTGAACAACTCCAGCCTGAAACACAAGTTGTTTGGCATGGCACTGCCCCTCTGTGGTCTTGTATAGCACGAAGCCCATTGCTGGATGTGGCTGTCTTGGAGCTGCTGGGACTCATTTATTGATAGTATATCTGGACTGGATCATGGTGTTAATCTCTTACGAATATGCTTGTGTGATATTCTTAGCTCTTTTGTTAGGAAACACAGTCAGGAAGGGAGGGGGCTCGTGATGGTCGTACCTCTAAGCAAACACTTGAAGGATAATGCAAAACCTCTGCTCACTTTTGAAGTCCTGGCTGACGCCTCCCTGAGGATCCTATGGGCCTAAACAGAGGGGCCCTCTCAAAAAGCGATTCAGGTCCCGTGACGAGTGGAAAGGATCAAGGGCCTCAGAATGGTTGAAAAAGACACACAGGCTGCGTATACACTACAACCTTCCTTCGAAGGAAGGATGGTAAGTAGGATGTTGGGAGTTTACTAATGAAGTGCTGCCCTGCATAGGCAGCACTTCATTAAGCAAATTCGCCCCCGCCCCCCCCGCGGCAACTTGGAAGTGTTAAACTTCGAAGTACCGGCACACGTCTAGCCGCGGCTCACCCGCTGGTACTTTGAAGTCCCCTTACTCCTCAAAATTTTGAGGTCATACCTCTAAACTTGCCCTGGCACTTCGAAGTACTGGCAGGTGCGCCACAGCTAGATGTGTGCCGGTACTTTGAAGTTTAACACTTTGAAGTTGCTGGGGGGGGGGGGGGCGGGATTTGCTTAATGAAGTGCTGCCTATGCACAGCAGCACTGCATTAGTAAACTCCCAACACACTAATTACAATCCTTCCTTTGAAGGAAGGTGGTAGTGTAGACAAGCCCACAGACTTGAGGAGGGCAGATGGTTAAGGCAGAGACTGCTGTGAACTAACCCTAGAGATAGGAGTCTGGGGTAAGACAGGAATAAGCAAGCCCATAAATAAGATAAATACTGCATCCAGCTTGTTGTACAACCCCTTTCCTCTTGTGCTATCCTGATGTTGTACTATTAAGGTATGATAACTGAGATTAAACAATAATTTGTTTTAATAAGCCTGTGTGGGTATTCACCACTGATCACAACTTCCACATGTACTAAGTCCTGTAGACTCTGCTAGGTAAGCATGGTTGGTACATGGGGTACTGTAGCCCTCAGTCCCAGGCCTGGTTTTAGAGAATTGTGGAATTCTGCCCTAGAAAGGTGACGGTACAATGCTCAAGAGCAGGTGGGGGAGCACACCCACTCCTGCTTAGTAAGAGTACAGCTGCAGGCTTTGTGTTTTATTGTGATCATGAATTGAATTGCATACAAGCAAAGATCTTAGATAGGGCCTAAAACCAGACCTTGCACAGGGATTTAAGGAATATTTCAAATATTTTAAAAGTGGATGTTGGTAAATAAAGTCTAATAATGTGTAAGATGCTCAGAGCAACAGCTATTCTCTCTCTCCTTGGAAAGGAGGCACACTGTCATTTGAGTTAAGTCACTGCAGAGAGTAGATGTTTACTCTTACGTTGTAAATTCTTGATCACAGGAAGAATTAAGGACTATCTGGATCTAATCTGAAATGCATCTAACGTACAGAAACACTGTCTGCTGCTTATGACATTTTAAGTTTATTCCACTGGTATATAATGCAATTGCTGTACAATGGTCATCTCCAGCTATTTCAAGAGAAAGAGAAGTATTGTCATTGTAAAGAGACGACCACCATCATGTGAATGGAGTAAACAAAAAATTCCCCTTTGCTTATTAGCATTGCTGTAAGCATTTAATTTCCTAGCAATTCAGAGCTCACCACATACTTCAGACTTCAACAGCCTGAGGAAGGTAAGAAAACAGAATAGCAAAGAGTAAGTATGATGCCAAATGTGACTCCTTTCAGAAGGGACTATTATTACATCATGTATTTTATACAAACACGCTAAACAAAACAAGTAAAGCAGTACTTGCAGAATACATTGGGTGCATTTAAATAATTAGGAACAAACTAATTAGATGAACACATGATGGAGCACATGATTTCATGTGACCTGAGAGAATAAAAGGAACAGAGAAGTCTTACAAGACTGTGACCAAGATGCTGACTAGAAAGTATTTAGTTTGCTGAGAGATGTGAAGCCACCAGTAAGAGCTGCATACATTTGTAACCACCCACTCTCCTTTATAGTAGCCATTACGTTACATAATGAAAACTTTTACAGAGTTCATTGCTCAAAGGGTATAGGGTACGCACACTGTTTCTAATATCTATCATTTGGTGTCTGAACACTGTAAATTAAGTATAATAAAATTTGATCCACTGGTGTGTAGTTTGGGGGATGCATTTTTTTCTTCTTTCCTTTCTGCACGAACCAACTCAAACCCACTTTTGGTGGATGTGTTAATCCTAAAAGAACTGGACTGTCTTTTTTTCCCCTCCCCACCTTTGTTCCTCTTCCCAGCATTTTGTATGGGGAAGAAACTTAACACCCAGTACCTTTTTTCAATAAAAGGTGAGACTGACAGTTGCAAGAATGTGTCTATTCATCCAGCACAGAGAAAACTCTGAAGAGATGTAGCATCTGTGCAGATTACATAAGACAATATTGCCTGACATTCAATTGTTAAAGAAGGACTACTCTTTTTGTCCTTGGGCATTTTCAAAAGGAAAACTAGACAGCTGTGGGTGGAAGTTTCAAGATATGCATCCTCCATCCAGACACCTAACTATGCATATAATAGAAATACAGTAGCTCGCCTATTCCATTGGCGGCCAGAGCAGGATTGGTCCCTACTGTACACTTTGGTGGCAATGTGTTTGGATCATGAAATTTTAAATGGAGAAAGACTGGAGTTTCTAGTACTTTCAGTGATCCAGTAAAGCTGACAAGTTTTTAATTTCACTACAATATCTCGCAATATTGCTTTTAAAAATTCTCTCTCCACATTTGTTTATACCTTTTGAATACCTGTAGACAGAGTTATGCCACTCCACATCCTGAGTCATCAGCAAGCAATAGTTCTCACTCAAGTTTCTTCATGAATCCATGCTTCTAAATCCCTCAGGTTGCTTGCTCTCCTCTGAATTTTCTTCAACTGTTCAAATAGCTTTGTGGTTACACAATACTTAGAATAAGCGACACCAATATTGAGACAGCTTTAGAATGAGACAGTCATTTTCCTCCTGTCACACTTGATACATATGTACTTCAAAATTGTACTGGCTTTTTCTAATGATCTAGCTCATGAACAGCCGTATCCAGTTTGCTGTCCATTATTAGTTAACATCTTCCAGCATCAGATTTACAGGCTTCTCATTCTCAGGGAATACATTGTACCAGTTGAACCTCTCTCGTCCAGAACCCTTGGGACCTGACGGATGCTGGATGAGAGAATTTGCTGGATGATGGGAGGTCAATGTTTTCTAGCTCATTACCAACACTTCCACTGCTTACTGGGCTCTTAGAAGACCTTAGGATAAATCACAGCTAATTAAGAGCACAGAGCCAGGATTGGTGGCTGTAAACAAACTGTATGGGACCACGGGAAACTTGGCCACACCCCTGGTAAGTGGTTGTCCGACTGACTAAAATTATGCCGGATTATGGAGTTTGCCAGATAAGAGCAGTTCAGCCTATATTACAAAATTGGAGAGATATGAAAGTAGTTCACTTCCTCTCGCCCATTAACTGCTTACACTTCTGAGGCACTTCACTGCCGTGGCTGTTTGGTTGAATAAGCATGGAGAGAGGTCCAGTTGGTGCTCAGTAAATCTGCTCCTTTTGTTTGTGCAGTAGAAGGATGACCTTAGATGACAAATCTCTGGTGCACAGCCGGCACACGGCTGCCAAGAATAGCACCATACTCTCCCACACGAGCCAAACTTCAAAATAATTCTTAAAATTATATGTATGCACCACAGGAATTTGAGTAACTCAAGTCTTGTTATATCAAAGCAAGGGAAATACTCAATATCACAAGGAGTCAGACCCTGGATTGAGTGCTTGAGTGCTCCACTCCATTGTTCTACGTCAAAGTCACCACAAATTTTGTATAAACAACCAAGCACTATGAGAGAAGCTATCACAGATAAGGCTTGAGACACAAACCGGTGTGTTAAGTCTGTGCAGCACATGCCTGTACTCTGCCTGTCTCAAGTTTGCTTTCATGTACATCAAATTTACTCCTACTATTTAAACAACCCTTTTCTGGGTTAATTGGCAGTGTACTTGTGCAAAGGCTGTGTGTTCCATAGTAAGATTTAAGGTAAATTGTCAACAAACTGCCCAATTACCAGTTTATTAAAGCACAGCCTCGAGTGGATTTACTATTGTGCTTTCCAAATAAAGTATGAGGGCCTCAGTAAGTTAAAACCATCTTAACTAATTTTAGGGAGGATTTGCATGGTTTATTTTTCTGTTACTAAAAGTGGCTCCTAGAATAATCACAATCCTCACCCATATTTTTAAAACTCCAGCTCCCCCTGCCCTTCTTCTCTTTCTGCGTGAGCAAAGAGTGGAGAGATTCTTCCCTGCTTGCTGAAGAGGACCAATTTATGTGAGTTGGTCTGAAGCAGTGATATCTACATGAATTCCAGCCAATCAATCAGAATATAGCTCTGGACAGAGTCCCAAGCTACACATTTGTGAAGTACTTCTTGTGGCTATCAACAATTAGAAATGTACATCAATTCATGCACTAGCTGTAAACTGGGAAACAAAGGTTTACCATGGGTCTTTTCATTCATAGATTGGAGATCTCTACAAAACTGAGCATTTACCTCCATTTTACAGATAAGTAAACAGAGAGAGAAGTGACGTGATTTGCTCCAGGTCACAAAGCATGGGGCAGAGGTGGATAAAATTACTATTGTGGTTAAGACAGCAGATCTTGGTTCAGTTCCTTTTTCTGCCACACACAACAAATGACCTTGATCCAGTCACTTGATCTTTTTACCTGTTTCCCCTACCCCCCAGCCGTAAAAGGATGATAATCCTTCCTCATCCCACAAGCTCTTAAAGATCAACTGTAGAGCTAGTCAGAAGCTTTCAGTGGTATTCAGTAGAAAATGGCAATTCAAAACTGTTTTGGGGAGATACTTGATTCTGACATCCCTGTTTCAAAAAAAATTTTTTAAACAAGTTTCAACCTTTTTTCTGAACAAGCAGTTGGTTTTGTAAATTTAAAAAAGAGAAAACAAAATTATCTGGAAAATGAAATTTAGATTAACCTACCCCACATGGGGGCAGGGATAGCTCAGTGGTTTGAGCATTGGCTTGCTAAACTCAACATTGTGAGTTCAGCCCTTACAGGGGCCATTTAGATATCTGGGGCAAATACATTATTAAAAAAAAAAATCTGAGGGATGGTGAAAAGTCCTGCTGTGAGGAGGGTAGGTGACTGGACTCAATGACCTCTCATGGTCCCTTCCAGCTCTATGAGATAAACTTGTCTACACATTGTTTCAGAGCATTGTGATTATTCAGATTCTTATGTGAGCTGGTTAGCAAAAATGAGATTTCAACTCAATGATTTTAAGTGTGAATATTTTGAAATTTCAAAGTCTCATAGGACAGGAAAACCCCTCATTGATAATATCTATTAAACTCATTCGGCCTTTGCAAAATGCTATGGTGATAAGACAGTAATAAAAAATAGTGAACATTTAAAAAAAAATCCAGGTTTTTTGGACAGCCAGGGCATTGCCTATTGTCGATTTTAATGCTATGAACCAATTGCAGGGTTAAGAGGCAAGTTCAGAGACTATAAAGAGCAGATGGCATTTACACTTACCTCCAAATCACAGACAGAATGAAACCATCAGTTGCCAAAGAAAGCATGTCCCTTTCTTTAAGGAGAAAAGCACGAGAAAGTAGGTGATGTGAGAGTTAGAACAATTTTAGTTTGTACACATTTCACTGTCAGTTCTTTGATTATATAGCTCAAAAATAATGCCATTCCATGACAGATTTTCTTTCCACAGAAAAAAAGGATGGTGATATCACTTATTTGTTACTTCACTACAAAACCTTGTTTCCAGTTGTAAATTTTTGGTTTAAAGACTCTTCCAAAGCAAAGAGTATTTGCCATTGGGATCATACCTTCCTAGAGCAGCCTAGGAAAGGAAAGGAAAATGTAACTCGCATAAAGCACTCAGTTTATTGCCAAACCTCAAAATTATATATTTGAATTGTTAAAGTGTCAAATTGCCTATTCACAGAAAGTTAAACATTCTATGAAAAAAATTCATAATTTGTTTATTGTACATGTTACAGTTTCAAACATTTAAAAGCTCCATTGGTGGTGGTTTTAGAGGAATCCTTCCCAGTGAAAATTTCTTTGCTTCAAACTGCCTCAAGTCCTCAGCTGATAGTTCAGTCTTTGGTGTGAACAACTTATCAGAGGTAACACAGCTTGTGGCTGCAGGAGGTGTTGCATTATATCCAAAGGCACTAGCAGGTTGTCCAAATGAAGAATTGCCTGATTCTGGGGCAGGAGTAGCAACTGCTGCATTAACAGCTCCAAAGGCTGGATATGAGGTTGTGGTTGAAGAGTGTACAGCAGAGGAACTGCCAAATCCTGTAAATCCAGAAGCCCCAAAACCACTTGTTGTTTCAGGCTTTTTAAATGAAAAAGAGGCTGCACATGAAGCTGGCTGGCTGCCGAAGCCAATGGAATGGGCTGATTTTGAGGACGAAGTCATACCCAATGCTGAAGTATCCGGAACAGTAAAAGGGCTTCCAAATGTATTGGTGCTTCCAGAGGATGCATTGACAAGTTCAGTATTTGTTTTAAAGGAGAAATTGCTGGCACTCCTATTGCTGCTTATTGGAAAGCCTGCAATTATAAACACATATAGAACCCTTTGGATCAGGTACACTTGCAATGTTAAAACACTTACCAGAATATCGCAGAAAATCAAAGGCAAAATTAAACAGCACTAGCTATTAATAGAGGAAGAAAAAACCCCTTACTTGATGATCCAAACGTTGGAGGCTGTTGTCCACCAAATCCAAAAGCAGACGATGGCTGATTAACGGCATTTTTCAGCTCAGATAGCTTTTAAGAAAAGCAAATGTTTTCACATTTTAAAAGTGAGAAAATGTAAATCTTCATAGAAAGAAACAACCAATAATACAATACTTCTGACAACTAAGCCACAACTAGCTTCAGCTGAACAAGTTACTTGGCATGGTTCTTTTAAATATGTTAGGCCATATATGTAAAGCCTAAAAATACCGTGTGGCAGGGGTGGAGGGATGACAGTGTTGTCAAATCCAGAATACCACCTTTCCCTTTCCCACCCCCGCTCATGTGTTCAGAGATTCTTCACTCTGTATTATCTCCCAAAATGTGCCCAAAGCATCATCTTAGATCTGACTCCAGATTACTAACAAGCCTCTCCAACTGCTTCTCAGCCTAGCCTTTTGCTATGGATGCCTCTCCATGGCTGTAATTTTGAAAGCACAGACCATAGCTGAGAATTTCAAAGCACTGCAGAGGTTTTTGCAACACATCTATAGGTTGAACCTCTCATCTGGCATCCTTGGGATCTGACTGGTGCCAAATGAGAATATTTAGAATCATAGGGCTGGAAGAGACCTCAGAAGGTCATCCAGCCCAGCCCCCCGCCCAAAGCAGGATCAATATTAACTAAAATTATCCCAGCCAGGACTTTGTCAAGCACAGACTTACAAACCCCTAGGGACTGAGATTCCACCATTTCTCTAGGTAACCTCTTCCAGTGCTTCACCACCCTCCTAGTGAAAATTTTTCTTGATATCCAATCTGAACCTCTCCCAATGTAACCTGAGACCATTGCTCCTTGTTCTGGAATCCATCACTACTGAGAACACTCTTTCCCCATCCTTTTCAGAACCCCACTTCAGGAACTTGTAGGCTATCATCAAATCGTCCCTCTTCTGCAAACTAAATAAATCCAAATCTCTCAGCCTCTCCTCATAGGTCATGTGCTCCAGCCCCCTAATCACTTTGGTTGCCATCTGCTGTACCCTCTCCAATGCACCCTGATCCTTTCTATACTGGGAGACCCAGAACTGGATGCAATACTCCAGTTGCAGCCTCACCAGTGCCGAATAAGGGGGAATAACTTCTCTAAATCAGCTGGAAATGCTCATCTTAATGCACTCCAATATACCATCAGCCTTCTTGGCTGGACCACAGGAGGTCATTACTGTCTAGCAGCATTGCCGAGACTTCTGTGGCTTACTGGGCTCTTAGAAGAAATCAAGGGGTAAATTACAGCTATATAATAGCACAGAACACAGAGCCATGACTGGGGACTGCAAACAAATTTTATGGGACCACGGGAAACTTGGCCACACCCATGATAAGAGGTTGTCTGGCTGACTAAAATCATGCTGAATTATAAACGTTGCTGGACAAGAGTTTTCCAGATTACAGAGGTTCAACCTGTACTAAAATTGCCATACTTAGACAAGCATTTCCAAGTCTTAGGGTGTGTCTACATGGGCACAAATCTTTGAAATAGCCATGATAATGGCTTCCAGCCGCAGTGGTTCGAAAGTGCCGCTTTCAAAAGCGCACGGCTCCGCGCAGCTACACGGGGGTCCTTTTCGAAAGGACCCAGCAGCTTTTGAAATCCCCTTATCCTTATCACCGATTGGAATAAGGGGATTTTGAAAGGTGCAAGGTCCTTTCGAAAAGGACCCCTGTGTAGCCACGCCGAGCCACGCACCGCGGCTGGAAGCGTCCTAATGCTAATGAGGCGCTGAATATTCAATTCAGCGCCTCATTACTAATCTTCAAAATATGGCTATTTCGAAGATATGTGCCTGTGTAGACACAGCCTTAGAGTCAAGAAAGACAGCTGTTCTTAAATAACACATTGAAGTTTCCAAAGCCAAGAAGGAGGATTTAGAATTTAACCTAAATAGGAAATGTTTGGCTAAATCCTCATAGCAGCTGCATTTTCTGCACATGGAACTTCTGCCAGATCATCTATGCTAAAATCAATTCAAAAGGCCAGTAAATAAGGATTCCGTTTCCTCCCCATACCATGTGTTAGAAATTGGTTAATCACTGTGTAAGCAACTAACTTTGGTACGTGTAGCACACTGGCCTAACGTATTAACAAAACTATTTTGACCCAAATAAAACATTCCTATTTAAACTGAGGAGGAAAAAACTTTACTTATATTTCACTTTTCACTAAGACTCACCAACGATACTTTGGTAGATGCATTTAGAGTCTTCAATTCACGCAACCTATTTTGCCATTGGTTTACTAATTGCTGGACTGAATTTATCTAAAGACAAAAAAAGAGACAAAGACATTTGAAATGTGTTAATGATGCAAATAAGAAATAGAGTAATGATTTAACTGAAAATGCCTAGTTTTCTCAAATTATGAGGATGCTCTCTCATTAGCCCAAACGTAGTAAGACACATCTATCCCTTCCCAAACCTGGGCACTATACATTTGAACACTGAGAATCTGAAACTCAGTATTCCTTCAACTTTTTTTTTTACAAGTGCTCTCAGACCAAGTGTATTGCTTTGCATGTACAATATATGAAACATGACCGAAAGATACTTTGTTCAATGCAAGTTTTACTAACGCAGAGGAATTCCAAATTTTAGCTCTACAAGAATACTATTCAATCTTTTTTATTTCTGGTACTGTTGACATGGTATGTTCTGAACCATGAAATTGAAGTTCCAAGACTTCATTTAAGGCTGCCTCTGATTTCTCACAAAAACACCCTTACATCACAGAATAAATTCAGCAGTAATGCTGTCTTGCTTACTAATTAACTTATTCTCTAATATAATCAGTTCCCTTAAAATGTGGAGACCATTAGCACACAAAATTCTGTAGCGATTGCTAAAGTACAGTAAATCCAGTTTTGCATTACAGGAAAAGCTGTTTAGTAATGATTAAAACTTTAAACATTACAATATTGTGTACATCACTATTTCACATTAGGTAACATTTATGACAAGTGTGAAAGCACAATTTAAGTAGGTAAAGTTTAGCATTTCATAAAGAAACATCAAAATAAGAAAAGACCGCTGACATCAAAAGCCCAGGAGAGTAGAATGCTTAATTTTTTTACTACGCACACTGCTCACTTTCAGGTGGTCTCATCACCACAAAACACATCAGCAATTTTATTCAGCTTTAACAAATGCTGGAAGATTAGGTTGTCTGACATCAGCTCTTAAAACAGACTGGGGAATTCCTAGTTTATATTTTGTCCCTGTTTATGAATGAAGCATACATGATTTGGATAAGACTTTCATGGAAGAACTACATGAAGTAAATAATTAAGAGCTTATATATTGAAGACCTCACAAACTTGCATTCAAATATTCAGTGAATCTCTCACAAAAATCTTAAATTTCAGTTAATACACTGTCCACTACCATTCAGATTAATATTTAGTAAGCTATAATCCAAGGTTTTATAAAAACTTTTCAGCATTACAGCAATACCAGACAAAGAAAATATATAAAACTGATTAAAATAAATGTACCTTTAACTTTTTTATTTTTAAGGCAAAACTTTATTAGAAAGTTCTATTTGGAAGGTTCACTTTAGAGATTTGAGGAAGCAAATGTTCCACCTCTGGCAAAAAATACAGGGTCAATATTTTTTAAAGGGTCATGCTTTTTCTTTTCATGTGATTCAATCATCTCTAATAACTTCTGCTATTTCTGATAGTCATTGGCTTGTCTGACTAATAACTAAGCAATGTTTCTCGCGGGACAGTTTTCTCCTACTTCCCAAGAAGCCTTGGTCATGCCGATAGTGCTTCCTGCATCTAATCAGTCTAGTGGTATTAGCAATTCTGCTGAAATGCAGTCCCCAGAGGAAGAAAAGTTGTGCAAATGTCAGTCAGATTAGGATTGGGCATCCAAATCATGATATTCCAGAAAAGATAGTTACCTGTTCTGTAACTGGTGTTCTTCGAGATGTGTTGCTCATGTCCATTCCCAGTTGGGTACACGCTGGCATATGCCCAGTCGCCAGAAGCTTTTTGCCTTAGCCAGTAGCCATAGGGCCAGTGCGGCACCCCCTGGAGCAGCACTGATATGGCAACCATTATATGCACCATCCAATCCCCTCCCCCAGCCAGCTCAGTTCCTTCTTGGCAGCTACTCCGACAGTGGGGAAGGCAGGAGGGTTTTGAAAGGGACATGACCAACACATCTCGAAGAACACCAGTTACAGAACAGGTAACTGTCTTTTCTTCTTTCAGTGATTGCTGATGTGCATTCCAAGTTGGGTGAATACAAGCCACTGCCCCAGAGGCAGGGTCAGAGCCCTGGAAGGAATGCAGAGCAGCCCTGCCCACTGCAGCATCTTTCCATGTGTGCTGTGTCAAAGCATAATGTGCTATAAATGTATGAACTGAAGACCAGGTAGCCGCCCTACAGATGTGCTGGACAGGTACCTGCACCAAATATACCAGAGGACACCTGCACCCTAGTGGTGTGAGCCCTAACTGGCGGAGGGGAAACCCCTGTGAGTTTGTAATGCTCCTCGATGCGTGTCACTATCCAGGAGGAAATAGGCTGGGAGGAGACCAGAAGGCCCTTCATCCTAACAGCTACTGCCACAACCACTTGCTGTGTTCTTCTAAGAGTCTAGTCCTATCTACGTAGAAGGCCAGTGCCCTTCTAACATTCAAGATATGTAAACATTGCTCCCTCGGGGAGGCATGCAGCTTTGAGTAAAATACCAGTAGGGAAATGTCTTGGTTAATGTGAAACACAGAGACCACCTTAGGCAAAAAAGTGGGGTGAGGTCTCAGCCTAACCTTATCTTTGTGAAACACTGTGTACAAGGGATCCACTGAAAGTGCCCGCAACTCAAAACCTTCTGTCCGAGGTGACTGCCACCAAAAACGCTGTTTTGTAACTCAGAAATGGTATGGAACAGGTAATCCAGGGGCTCAAAGGGGGCCCCCATAAGCCTGGCTAACACCAAATTGAGATCCCACAGAGGCAGTGGCACTGAGACCTGGGGCTTGATTCTCTCTAAACCTTTCAGGACCCTTTTAACCACAGGGTCTGAAAAGCCAGAAGACGTTCCATGACCCAGGTGAAAGGATGAGATAGCAAAGTGCACTCTGACCGAGGAGAGGGACAAGCCCTCCTGTACCAGACCGCATAGGTAACCAAAATCATCGGGATGGGGACTTGTGAGGGAGACAGCCCTCTGAGAGACACCCATACCAAAAACCTTTTCCACTTAGCCAAATACATCAGCCTTGTGGAGGGTTTTCTGCTATCTAACAATACTTCCTTTATGGGATCTAAACAGGCCAGCTCCCGGTCCCTCAGCCATGGAGCATCCAGGCAGTGAGGTGCAGCAACTGGAGATTGGGATGTTACAGTCTCCCCTCTTGCTGCATCAGCAGGTCCATTCGGACTGGCAACGTCATTGGCTTGCGGGTTGACAGGTCCAGGAGGGTTGAGTTCCAATGCTGATGGGCCCAGGCTGGTGCCACCAAGATGATCCATGCACCATCTGAGCAAATCTTGAGGAGGACCCTGTGGACTAGCAGAATTGGAAGGAATGCATGCATCAGGCTGCCTGACCAGGGGACACTGAAAGCGTCTGCCTAGAACCCCGGACTCTGATTGCAGTAGGAGCAAAACAGCCCGCACTGAGATGGGAGGCAAAGAGGTCCACCTGGGGATACCCCAACTTCCGGAAAAACAGAATGACCGACCTCCAGGTGGACTGACCACCTGTGAGCCATAAAGGACCTGCTGAGCTGGTCTGCCAGCAAATTGTGTTCACTTGGCAGGTAATGGGCCTGCAACACAATTCTCTGCTGCGTACCGAAATCCTAGGGCATCATGATGCAGGGGAGAGGAGCACGCACCCCAGCTCCCCATTTGTTGATATAGTAACATTGTTGTCATAGTGTCTGTACTGACTGTCATCCAATGCCCTGCAAGATTGGTCTTGAAAATCATACATGCTAGTCTGATGGCCCTGAGCTCCCTCACCTTTACGTGGAGCCAAAGGTGTGAAACGCTCCAAAGAGCCTCGGTTCATAGTTGACTCAGGTGTGCTCCCCACCCCCAGTCTGAAGCATCCGTTACTAGGGTAAGGGAGCACTGCTGAGGGCAAAGAGGACTCCTGTGAGGACAGCCTGCTCATCCAACCACCAGTGCAGGTCGGCAGAGTCCACGGTGGTATCGTAACCACCATATCTAAAACTCTCTCTTACAGGGCAATACACCGACTCCAACTTAGCTGTAGAGGCACATTCCACCTAGCCTGCTGTACCACAAAGGGGCATGCTGCCATATGACCCAGCAGATGCAGGCAGCACTTGGCCATTGTGGTAGAAACTGCAATGATGTCCTACATGACTGCCACCATGTTTCTGAACCTGTCGTCATCTGTCAGGAATGCCCTGGCACACCTGGCGTCTAACTGGGTTACTACGACCTCTACTGAGTGAGATGGAAGCAACACCAACTTTGCATCATTGATCAAGAGACTGAGGCTCATAAAAGTTTGATGGATCAGCTTCACGTGTTGAAGCATCTGCTCCTTGGAGCGACTCTTGACCAGCCAGTTATCCAGGTATGGGAACAGCTGCACCCCTTGCCTGCACAGGTACACTGCTACCACCACTGTGAACTGATAATGTTTTCCATCTGCCATGAACCTGAGGAACCTCCTGGGAGGACTAGATTGAAATATGCATCCTGTAAGTTGAGAGCAGCGAATCAATCCCCCAACTCCAGTACTGAACTCATTGAGACCTCTTAGATCTAGAACAGGACTCAAGCCCCGCTTTGATTTCAGAATTAGGAAATACTGGGAATAAAATCCCTGCCCCCTGAACCAGGGAAGCAGTTCTTCTATAGCCCCAGAACCAAGGAGGGATTGTAATTCCTGCCATAACAGGATCTCATGAGAGGGGTCCCTGAAGAGGAGCAGGGAAGGAGGTTGGGAAGTGGGGTACAAAGAAAACTGAATGGCCTATCCCTTTTCCACCATATTCTGGACCCACCAGTCCATGGTAATGCTGCACCATGTACAGTAGAAGGGAGATACACAGAACAAAAAAAGTAGGGATGCTGGAGCCAGTGAAAACAGTTCAACACTCTTGACTGTGCCACCAAAACTGAGGTTTTGGCCCCTGTGGGCCCTTTTGATGGCCCTGATGTTGTTGGCCAGAATGGCACCTGCCCATCCTATTCCACCTTCTATTGCTGTCTCTTTGTGGCTGCGGAAGTTGTCTTTGTTGTGGATGGGGTTTAAAATGCCTGTGCTGGTTGGGAGGCATATGTAGGCCAATCGAATGTAGGGTGTCCCTAAAGCCTTTCAGACTATGCAGTCTTTTATCTGAAAACAGGGTCAGGCCATCAAAGAGGAGATGGTGGATCATTTGCTGGACTTGTGTGGCAGGCCCAAAACTGTAACCAGGCCCCCCTGTTCACTGTCACTCCAGAAGCCATAACTCTCGTGGCAGCATCCATAGCATCCAGTGCCGCCTGCAGGGCCACCCTTCAAACCAACTTGTTCACCACCACCACCACTGTGAAGTCCTGCTTGGCTTCATGTGGTAACAGTTCAGAGAACCTAGACAGGGCACTGACTGTGTTGTAAGCATATCTGCTAACCAGAGCCTGCTGGCTAGCAATCCTCAGTTGTAACCCTCCTGTTGAAACGTTCCTCCCATAGTGGTCCAAGCACTTAGCATCTCTATTTTTTCCGGACGGACCCTGGAACCCTTGGGTGCTCTCTGTGGTTTGCAGAGTCCACGACCAGGGAGTCGGGTGGGGGGTGGGTAAACAAATATTCATTACCCTGGAGTGGGACAAAGTATCATCTCTCATTCCTAAGGGGTACAGGAAGGGCGGAAGGAGGGGTCTGCCAAACTGTTTTAGCCACAGTGGGAATTGTTTTGATTATGGGCAGAGCCACCCTAGTGGGACCTGCAGAGGACAAAATGTCCATAGCAAGGTCCATCTCATCCTGGACCTCCTCTGCCTGCAAGCCCAAGTTTTGGTCCACTCTCCTGAGGAGTTGCTGAAATGTCCTACCATCCTCCAATACTGGTGAGGCTGATGAGCCCACCACTGCCTCATTCAGGGAGGAAGAGGATGATAACCCTTGCACCTCCATTTGGAGGGGAAGGGCAGTGGGGACCTGTTCATTCAACTGTGCTGCCCCCCCCCCCACCCCAGGAATTATGGGGTAACCAGGAGGCACCACGGGTGGAGCAGGCACGAGAACCAGCTGGCAAAAAAACCCCACCACCCTAAACAGGCAATACAACTGGTGCTGGTAGCGCACCCTGTACTTGGGCTGGTACCGATGTCTGGGTTGGTGCCTTCTGCCCTATTGGCACCAAAGGGACTATCACCGATGATGCCAGCAGCGTTGGGGTCCACTCCCCCTGTGAAGGTGCCAAAGATGACACCGATGAGATAGATGCAGGTGGCTCTGCAACGTTTGCTGCTTCCTGCTGTTGCTCCAGCAGCGGAGTGCCCAGCAACAGTGACGGTGCTGAGAGCAGTCTCGGTGAAGCTCCTAGCACTGTTGATATTACTTCCACACTCTGGCCCTGCACCTCATGAAATGCCCACGGGGTCCAGAAGGGCCACTGTTGTGTTGCCTGCGAAGCCGGCGGTGAAGCCGTATCATCCGAATGATGACTACGGTGCCAGCGACAGCTATGGTGCAACCGTCTAGAGCTACCACTGCGTCCACAGCTCGAGTAAAACGAGTCCAACACCAATTCTAAACCAGACAACCACAGCATGGCCACCAGAGTCAGCATCAAAGTCAAGCGTACTGATGACAGTGCCAGTGCTGGAGCATAGGGCACCTGAAACTGGACCAATCACTCCCTGGACCAGCACCAGAGTGCTCGGCACCAAGTACGGTGTTGATGCCAGTGTCCATGTGAACGTGGGGGTTGGCGTCAGTGTTACATCCATAGGCCTGATCACTCAGTCTCAATGCTACGGTGCTGGTCCTCCATAGACGGAGAAGGATGCGGCCCCTTCGTTTGAAGAAGGCCTTGTGCTGCTCGAAATGCCTCCAGTATTGAGGGCAAGACCAGCACCTGCAGGGTCCCGCTGTGCACTGGCTTCAATGTATGTGCCTCCTGATCTACAACAGTGCATGCCAGAGCCTTGGACTTGTGGCTGCCAAGCTTGAACGTTAGTGACCAATGTCCATCATACCTACTCTTCTCCTTTGGCACCAGAGATTGACTCCTATGGCGCCAAGGCGGCAACAGTGCCTGTGCCTGCTCCCGGTGCCAAGAGTCCTTTGACAGCACCGTGGTAGGCAGCGCCAGTGCACTTTGCACCAAGAAGGCTCCGCTCTCCACTCCTGCTGGGGACTCCTGAGGTTTAAGAGCTGACTCCATTAGCAGGACTTTAAGGCATTGGGCCCTATCTTTCAAAGTTCTGGGCTTAAAGGCCTTACCAATTGACCAGCTGTCACGCAAGCGACCTTCTCCCAAGCAAATCGGACAAGCAGAATGGGGGTCACTCTTGGGCATACATTTGCCACACCTGGAACAAGTCTTAAAGCCTGGGAAACAAGGCATTCTCTAGCGCTCAGGGGGATGGAAAGCCCCGCCTCGGCTATCAGTTAAGCCAGTAAGGACTAATTACCAAACACTAGGACTATTTACACTTCTTTGAGAACTATTTACAGTAGAGTAGGCTACCAGCTAATAAACTGAAAGGAGAAAGCAAGAGCTTCACCCAGCAGTACAGCAAGAAGGAACTGAGCAGGGAGGGGCAGGTGGTGCATTTATTGGTTGGCATATCAGCACCATTTCAGGGGGCACCACACCAACCCTATGGCTACTGGCTAGGGCTTCCAGCAACTGTGTGCACGCACCACCGCACACCCAACTTTGAATGCACATGAGCAATCACTTGAAGAATAAAGCAGTTTTCTTTTATAACCCCAGTATGAGAGATTTTGGGCAGCAAATATCCAAAGTCTATTTAAATGAACATAATTAACCTGAGATCTAGTCCTGGACAAAACATTTGAGATAAGGTAGTTTCAATGACATTAATCTGGGGGTTTACATCAAAACTACTGTATTTTTAGAAATGTTTCAGTTCCATGTTAGCATGTGAAACACCCACACAAATGGGAAACCTTAAAACTATCACAAAGCGTAATCGCACAAAACTTTTTCCAAGACGCATCTTTCCTTTCAAACTTTGATGGTTAATATTAGGCGTTATTTGAGACAATTAATCAAATATTTTCAAACAGAAATTTGACTTCTGACATCGTTAGCATGCAATAAAACAAATGTTTTCCAACATAGGATTATTTCCTGTTTGGGAGGAAAAAAAGACTAAAAGGAAAAGTACTTTAAAAATTAGCTTGGATTATTGATGGTGTTATACACAGTTACATTACAATCCATACTCTGGCATTTATTTTAGCATGTCAAGCAAGACTGGTGATAAAAGAGGGGGGAAGAACAGAGGAATATACAGTCAATGAACACACTTTCCTGACTAGAGAGAGGGACTACAGCTTATTTCATTTGAGAACCTAGTACTAGCTATCCTAGGAAGAAGAAAAACAAAAACAAAACAAAACACACTCCTTTGCCACTATAAATTGTATCTACATTAGGAGGCATTACAGATTTAGCTGTAGGGGATTTAAAAAAAAAGAAACAATGTTGGCAGTGTAGATGAGAACATTTTTAACAGGAGATGAGGGGAAAGAAAAAGAAACACAGCTAACAGGAACAGAATCTTCACAGTGCTGAAGGTCTGTAATACAAATAAATTAGGCTGTTTGTGCCTCAGAAGTTTGACTGAGTCATCTTTTAGTCATCATTTGTAAGTCTGGTAGTTTGTATTATGAAAGGATGCAGACGAAACTTGAATCTGACTAGTGATGTTGGTGTAAACCAATATAATTAGCTCAAATACATATGCTTTTTGACTTTGTAGTCATCTTTACTAGCAACATCACTATCATTCCACAATTTTTATAAAATCACCTGTACTAAACTGAAGTTTAAAAAAACATGCATGCACAGTTACATCAACTGGTGACACTTCAAGAGATGACGACACAGCAGATCAACTGACTGCATTCATGGCAGGCATATCGCTGCTTCTTATTTCCCTTGGTAGTTTTTCCTATTCCCCCCTCACCTGTTAAACAGGACAATTCCTACCATGAGACTCCAGTGTTAAATTATCTCCACTGCCAACCAGGTCCCTTGACACTAACAAGACTTTAGGAGCAACAAGAACATAAAATAAAAATTAATAGCTGTTGAACAGAGGTCTTTTACCAGTACAGTTATAAAGGGTAAACCAAGCAAAACAGGGAGTTTCTCTTCCCTGTGCCCTGTGCTCTGCCACATCAAAATCAAATTACTCAGCAGCACAGACATTAGTGTCAAGTTCTCAGGATATGCTTCAAGCAGTTACACAAACAGTACAGAGAAGATTTTAAGGGCTAGTAAAGGAGACACTGCATGAGTAAGGATAAATGTAAAACAGGAAAATTTAGGCTAAGAGCAATCCCTGTATTTAAATTATGTGGGATTAGCTAAAGACCCCCTCTGACTGACTTCCATGGAGTAGCTGCATTAACAAAGCAAGTGCCCAGCACTTTGGGGAATCAAACCACTTTTGTTAGCTATCTAATTTTAGGCATTCAAGCCTGACAGTTTTGGTCAATGTTCTCAATTAAATTTAAATTGGAAGCCTACTCATTACATTTAAAACTAAAAACCAGCCAATTTGTTACAAGAGTGTATTTTGGCATTCTGAATACTCCTTGGAATTACCTGCACAAATCAAATGAGCCACCACTACGCTGAAGTACATATGCCACATGAGGAAAAGTTCGTAATACTTTAAACAAAAAACTTACATAGTTCTGAATATTATTGTTTGCTCTGCAGTTATAGTATTCAAGATGCAACTCTTCTGGTGAGAAGTCTGGAAAACCTGCAGGAAAAGGATCAAAATCCTCAGAGAAATATACATTGTTTAAGAGCACTTCTATAAAGCTACAGGCAGCACCAACAATAAGTCAATTAAAAAACACAAGAAGTCCTGTGGCACCTTATAGACTAATAGCTATATTGGAGCATAAGCTTTTGCGGGCAAACACCCACTTTGTCAGATGCATACGCGTACGTATGTATGTATTTGACTAAGCGGGTCTTTGCCCGCGAAAGCTTATGCTCCAATATCTGTTTGTCTAAAGCCACAGGACTCCTTGCTGTTTTTACAGTACAAATTAACATGGCTACTTCTCTGATAAGTCAATTAGTTACACTTTAAGAAAATGCAAAGGCCACTTGTAATAGAACTGCAATGTTCACAGAACACAGAATCAGAGAATCCTATGGCTAGAAGGGACCCCAGGAGGTCATCTAGTCCAGCTCCCTGCTAAAGCAGGGCCAACCCTAACTAAATCATCCCAGCCAGGACTTGGTCAAGCTGGGACTTAACAACCTCTAGGGATGGATATTCTACTACCTCTCTAGGTAAAGCACTTCAGTACTTCACCCCCTCCTGGTGAAACAGATTTGTCTTAATAACCAACCTACACCTCCCACTCTAACTTCAGACCATTGCTCCTTGTTCTGCCATCTGTCACTAGCATTCCTTTAGAGCCCTCCTTCAGTAAGTTGAAGGCTGCTATCAAATTGCCCCTCACTCTTCTCTCCTGCAAACTAAATAACCCTAAATCCCTCAGCCTGATCATGTGCTCCAGCTCTATAATAATTTTTATTGCCCTCCGCTGAACTTGCTCCAGTACCTCCACAACCTTTCTAAGTGCGGGGTCAGAACTGGACGCAATACTCCAGATATGCCTCTCCAATGCTGAATAATAGCTTCTCCAGATCTGCTGGAAATGCTTCTCTTAATGCACCCCAATATGCCATTAGCCAGCTACAAGGACACACTGTTGACTTACATCCAGCCTCTCATCCACTGTAATCCCCAGGTCCTTTCCTGCTGCACTGCTACTTAGCCATTTAGTCCCCAACCTGTAACAATGCTTGCGATGCTTCCATCCCAAGTGGAGAACTCTCCACTTGTCCTTGCCGAACCTCATCAGATTTCTTTTGGCCCAATCATCCAATTTATCTAGGTTATTCTGGACCTTATCCCTACCTTTCAACACATCTATCTCCCCCGCTAATTTTGTGTCATCCGCAAATCTGCTGAGGATGCACTCTATCCCCTCTCATCCAGGTCATTAATAAAGATGTTAAACAATACTGGCCCTAGAACTGATCCTTGCAGCACTCCACTTGAAATTGACTGCCAACCAGACATAGAGCTATTGATCACTTCCCGTTGGGCCTGTCTGTCAAGCCAGCTTGTAACCAATCCATACTTCCTTAACTTATGAGCAAGAATGTCGTGGGAGACTGTATCAAAAGCTTTGCTAAAGTCAAGATATATCACATCCACTGACTTCCCCATGTCCACAGAGCCAGCTACCTCCTTATAGAAGCTAATCAGATTGGTCAGGCATGACTTGCCCTTGGTGAATCCATGTTGACTACTCTTGGTCACTTTCCCCTCTTCCAACTGCTTCAAAATAGATTCCTTGATGATCCCTTCCATGATTTTTCTGGGGACTGAGGTAAGGCTGACCAGTCTACAGTTCCCTGGATTGTCCTCCTTTCCTTTTTAAAAGATGGGCACTATATTTGCCTTTTTCCAGTGATTCGGGACCTCTCCCAATCTCCATGAGTTTTCAAAGACTCTGCAATGACATCTGCCAATTCCCTCAGTATCCTTGGATACATTAAATCTAGACCCATGAATTTTTGTGCATCTAGCTTTTCTAAATAGTTCTTATCCTGTTCTTTACCCACCGAGGGCTTCCCACTTCCTTCCTATACGATATTGCCTAGTGCTGTAGTTGGAGAACTGACCTTGACTGTGAAGCTGAGGCAAAAAAAGCACTGAGCACTTTAACCTTTCCTACATCATCCATCACCAGGTTACCTCCCTCAACCATTAACAGCCCCACACCCTTCCCTGATAACCCTCTTATTGTTAACATGCCTGTAGAAACCCTTCTTGTTGCCCTTCACATTCCTTACTAGCTGCAGTTCCAGTTGTGGTTTTGCTTTCCTGGTTACTCCCTGGCATTCTCCAGCCATATATTTATATGCCTCAGTCATCTGTCCAAGTTTCCATTTCTTATATGCATCTTTTTTGAGTTTAAGCTCATGTCAGATTTCCCTGGTAAGCCAAGCTGGTTGCCTGCCATGTTTGCTTTTCTTACTGTGCATCATGATGGTTTGTTCTTGTGTCTACAATAAGACTTCTTTAAAATACTGCCTCTTCTCCTGAACTTCTTTCCCCTTCATATCAATTTCCCAGGGGATTCTGCCCCCACTTCCCTCAGGGAGTCAGAGTGCTCTTCTGAAATCAAGGGTCTATATTTTACTGGTCACCTTTCTTCCTTTTGTCAGAATCCTGAAATCTACCATCTCATGGACACTGCAGCCCAGGTTGCCACCCACTTCTATTTCGCCCACTAGTTCTTCCCTGTTTGTGAGCAGCAGGTCACATTGCGCACAGCCCCTGGTTGGTTCCTTCAGCACTTGTACCAAGAAGTTATCCTCTGCATTCTCCAAAAACTTACTGGATTGTCTGTGCTGCTGCTGCATTGGATGGCCAACAAATTTCTAGGTGATTAAAGTCTCCCATGAGAACCAGGGCCTGTAATCTGGAAGCTTCTTTTAGTTGTCTGAAGAAACACTCATTTACCTGATCTGGTGGTCTATAGTAGATACCTACCACAACATCACCTCTGTTGTGAAACCCAAAGACTCTCAACTGGCTTTTCTCCCTCCATATACTGGAGCTCTGAGTAACTCTACTGTTCTCTCACATACATCACAACTCCTAGTTTTCTCCCATGCCTGTCCTTCCTGAACAGTTTATACCATTCCATGACAGTGCTCCAGTTTTGTGAGTCATCCCACCAAGTCTCTGTTATTCCAATCACTTCAGACAACTTTGACTGTACCAAGCCTCTAATTCTTCCTGTTTGTTTCCCAGGCTCGTGCATGCCAAAAATGAAGCAACCTATCTTTTTATCATTTCCTTTTTGTTGCATCACTAATTAAGTCTAGATCCTGGAAGAGTTCCACACGAATGAAACAAGTGAAAATTTTGACAACTTAATTCTGTAGGAGATGAGCTTTTGTCACGTGCATTTCTACAAGGCAAATGGCATTTATGGATCCTAAAAAAATACAATGCAATACCTTGAGAGAAGCATTCTTGGTAATAGGACACTAGGGGAGTTACTACCTGAGATGTTAGGTTTTTCTTTCATAGGTGAATAACAGGAAAACATCCATTGTCCTGAAGATTCCCAGACTTCCATGTCCTTTATTATGCCTTCGCTAGAAAAATTAAACCAAACCAAACAAAAAAAAAATTGACTAAAATTAACGAATTATTTGATTAAAAAAAGAGAACAAAAAATTATTTCAAAATAATTCTACGCCAGATTATAAAGACACTCCCCTCACCTTGTGCACAGTGTACACCATGAGCAGTCTCCTTGACATTAAGGGAGTAAGCATTTCCCCATCCTCTCTAGTAAAGCTGAGCCATGGAAGTTAATGATTTACATACATGGAAGTAAGGCACTCCTTACCATGATGCCTGGGAGAACTGGACCCTCAGTGAGCAATTGTGATATCTTACAGGAATGGCCACTTTTTAAATGTTTAGCTAAAGTACATAAATTGCATAATGAATTAAGCAAGCTAGATAAGACCGGCCATCTGAAGTTAAATGATTCCCTCTGAGGGCTGCACAGCATTATCTCAACATCACTGTTTGACAAACCTTGAAAGTCACAGATTTCTACAGAAAGAAAGAAGCTAGTTTGTACAGCAACAAAAACTAAAATGCAGAAAGACTCAGACCAAAGGAAAAACATGTCTCATCTCAGTTTTAGAAATATACACAAATCAATATACTGTAAAAGTACTGAAATAACAGGGATATATGATTATTAACTAATGCAAAAACAAAATGGAAGTATAATATTTAGATACAAAAAACAGAGAAAGCAAAAGCAAGGATACTGTACTGTAAAGTATTTGAACTTTGCTTAAAATGTTGTGTAATAAGACACAAAGGTTTATATGAGGTAACCAAAATTTTGGTAAATTTTAAATGGTGTAAAAATTTCCTCTTCCTACTCTAGAAAAGTGACCTGCAATGGAATATAGCTATAGACTGTGCCCTTTAACTGTATTTTGTGTGTGTGTGTGTGTGTGTGTGTTAATCTGTCACCTCTTCAAGTGTTAGCATTATTAGCACTTAATTAACATGGCTGAGACATCAAAATCTTAGTTTCCCCCTAGATCAAGGCAGCTTTAACGCTTTCTTTTTCAGAACATCTGTTTAACTGAACAGAGAATAAAAGCCACTTCAGGCCTCAATCAATACCTCAATCCCTAAATACTTGTGCTATAAAAATCCAAACAGTGCCCCAGTCTCCAGTAGCCAAGACCTGACCTTTTTTGGTTCAAAACAAGCAGATTTTTTTTTTCTAAAAAAGTAACTTCCAAAACCTTCTAGGCTTCCTTGGAAGATGAAAATAAAGCAAATATAAAAAGAAAGAAAAAAGAGATACAAGCACAATTTTTCCCCCCTTTTGCAGATCATCTTTAACGAGAAGTGCAATTATTTTTTAAGAACAGCAATTTGAATTCAGAAAGGCTGTGTTCATTTTAAAATAAAGCTCATTGAGGTTCCACACGACTTAGTATCCCTAGTGAAGACATTAATATTAACAAATTATGTATAATGTACAATACATATACATTAGAAAACTCCTTAGATTGGCATTCTGAGGAAAACATATTATACACTCAGCAAGCACCTCCATGAAAACCTATACTTTTAACATTGATTTTCTAAAGACTTTCTAGATGCTCAAACACAGAACGAGGACTTACAGAAGTTTCTCATCTTCGTCTCTGTAGCCACTGCCAAAATTTTGCTCAGAACTTAACGCAGAGAATCTGTTTTGAGAAAATCCCACATTTTTATTGCCTGGTGCTCCATAGTCAACGGAGGGTCTGAAAAATGCCTTTCCATCACTTCCACTTCCACCCCATGTAGAGGGTTTAGAGAAATTAGATGGTTGGACAACACCATATCTCTGGTTATGGCCACCCCATCCTCCTCTGCTAGTACCTTACATTGAAAAACAAAAACACAATAATTAAATATGCTTTCACGTTTTCCTCACTGCCATTAATCAAGTAAACCAAGCCCAGCTACATATGATAGCACTAAAAAGTACAGAGTGACCATGAAGAGACTAGTACTCAGACATAGCTAACATTTTGAAAGTTGCATTTAATGTGATCAAAGTTGTTTCGTTTACAGATATATGGACAAACTAAGAGCCCAGGCCTGCAATTACACTTCAAGCAACTAAAGTCTTGTGAGCAGTCTCAATTAATTTAATGGGACTATTTATACACGTTTGCAGAATGGTGTCTTAAGGTATCCCAGTCATATCTCAAACCTTTCGAAAGGCCAAAAATCAAAAGCAAAGTCTGTCTATGTAGTATTGGCATAGTGTCTGTCTGCCCATGAGCTGTCCATCCGTGAGTCCGTTTGTTCAAGAACTCCTCCTAACCAGTCAGACCTAGGATCACCAAATTTGGTATGCAGCATTCTCTTATAATTTAAAGTAATATCAGGGTTGGGATATGGCAGGAAAATGGGATGTGCCTAGAATTATTTTGTTTCCCATAACATGGAAAGTGAGTGTGTTGATAGGAGGCACATCAGGCTACGCGGCAGGAGCTATTTCAGGCAGCCCGGTATACCTCATCGCAGGAGGTTTATAGGGATGCCTCAAAAGAGTGCTTTATTTCAGCATGTGGCACTGTTTGAACAGTGCCACATGCCAAAACAGCTTATTTCAAGGTTAGGGCACTGTGTAGACATAACATACTGCAGAGTGACTGCTGGGAACAGCGAGTGCAGAGAAAGCTATACTTCAGAGTGACCACAGTGGGGCAGCCACACCAGGAAGACAATGGCCTGATGGGACTTTTCACAGTGCCAACCACCAGACCAGGTAACTGACTCCCCTGCCCCAAATCCCACCCTGGACCCTTGGCCCCAGTGCTCATAGGGGGAAGCCCCACCACCATGGCCCAGCTCCTCTCTTCCTAGAGGAGATGCTGGGGCTGGGAACTGGGACTGCCTCTGAGGAGATGTCGGGATGAGGCAATGTAGTGCTAGCTCCACCTCATTCCCTATTATGAGCACCCCCTGACCTCGGCACTGACTCCTGTATCCCCACACCTGAGCCCACCCAAACCCTGATCTCTCTCTTTCAGCCTACCCCAGTCACCTGGCCTGAGCCACCCACCTCCTGTACTCATTCTAGCATTCCCCATTCGCTGAGCACCCTCATACCTTCCCAGCCCTGGCCTCAGGAACCCTCACACCCCTTGCCTTCAGCTCTCCCAACCTCCTGCCTATTTAAATACAACATGTACATTTTCCTTTTAAATTTCCCCATAACCCCCCTCCCTAAACAAACAAACAAAAATTACTAAAGTTAAGGACCCAAGTAATGATGGATACATCTGCTAGTAAACCATCAGAGACACCAATCAAATTAAAAAGAAAAAAAAATGACGCACAAACATCTATATGAAACTAACCCATTGCTACTGCAAGTAACACTTAAGATTACTACATCTGAATGGCTAGAAAAATATTTTCACTATTTTTCCATTAACTTATTTTGCCCATTTCATAGAACTTCACAAGTCTCCAATTTAGGCCTTACTCCTAAAAGATGATCTGCACAGCCACATCCCAGGCCCTGCCAGGTCAAATCCATACAGTCAGCTTGGAAGAACGAGGCCCTCATTTTCACACTGCCTGTTAGAGATTTCACAGAGCAACAGATCCAGAAAAATCAAAACCAATGACAAGGAAACATAACTGTAAGTTACAAACATTTGCTAGGAGATGCAGGAACAGGGAAAGCACCAGAAACTATTTATTATACTTTTGAAATGGATCGGATTCCAGGATATCAGCATTCCTTGCAAATCAGAAATAATCAATCTATTTAACACGCCAGGGTGCTTGTGGATTCCCTTTCAAATTGTCCATTTGGAAACAACAAATCATGGCACAATTATGTCTGTTTTGTCTGTGGAAGAAATATGGAAAACCACATCTATGAAAGTGGAATTGGGCAAGGTTTTTCTCAAGCATACCTATAGTTCATTTTCCTTAACACTTACAATGTCAGAGTCCTACCAGTATTCCAGGTCACTCAGTAATCAAAAACAAAGGATTTGAAGTTGGAGGGGATGAAAACAACAAGTTCTAGAAACTTAATAAACCAGAGTACAGCTAGACAGGCTATACTTTCTAATAAGAAAAAAAAAATCAACTTTTTATTTTACAAATACTATTAACTCCAAACTATGTCATTTACAATAAATCCCCACATGAGCTATGTGAAATAGTGACAATGGCAAGGATGACTGACGGTTCGTATGCAACTCCAGAACATTAAATAAAAAGGTAAAATGCTCAACTGTTTGCTACTAAATAAAGTCCTCCTATTTGAGCTGACTGTTATTTAACCTTTTAAACTTTTAAGTTCTTGAGAAAGCCTACAGCATTCAGTGCTCCTAAATTCCATATTTATAGTAGGTGCAACACAATTCTTTATATTTCCTTTAGAATCTACTGGCCAAGGAAGTGGGAACTCACGCTTTACCAGCACTGCTTACTAAGGTTGGAGGAGAGTTCAAGATGCCTATTATCCAAGAATTACACATTATCCCACCACAGCAAACAGTCTGAAACATCAGGTGGTAGCAGCTGCACCAATGGTTACATTGTTAGGGGACAGAAAAGACACAAGTCTGGGCATTCTGACAATACTTAGGTAGGTAGGGAGGCAGATGACAAGACCATCTAGCATTATAAATTTAAAACCCTAAGAGAACAAGATTTTGGCCGGGATTTAAGTCTGCAGGTTTTGGGGCAGATTGCTAGATGCGGGGAGGGGGCAGTTAGGAAAAACCCTTTCCGAGCGCAGGTTACCCCGTGCCTGTTAAGGGCTTCCTGCAATCTGCCTCTGAAGCTGTCCGCAGTTGCGGGCAGGGACCGGAGAGGGTCAGACCAGCGCTCCAGGGTAATTACCGCTGCTGAAAGCGCCCAGGCCGTAGTCACAGACCAGCCCCAGGCATGAGGCAGGCGCGCGGCTCAGGGCCGCGGGAGGCTGGATTTGCCAGAGAGATGACTGACTGGCACAAGCCCTGGGGGAGAGGCGGCTAGGTCCTAGTCCCTATGGCCGGGGGCTGTAACCGAGAAGGGGGGCTCCTCCGGGGGCCCGACAAGTCGCGCCACTTCAAACCCAGGGCTCGGGAACGCAGCTCCCCGCCAGAGCCCAGGGCGGTGGGCGCGAGGTGCCAGCGCAGTGCCGCTCTGAGGGCTGGCAGCGGCTAGGCACAGGCGGAGAAGGAGAGAAGCGGGTACCCTGGGAGGGCGGCGCGGCCTGCCCCGAACGCCCCCCGCCGCGGGGATGTTCGTTCCAACACCTCTCGCCAAAGCGGCAACGGCCCTGCAAGAAGTAGTGGCAAATGGTCATGGCAGCGGCCGAACCCGCCAGGGGGAGGCCTCTGCTGCGTCACAATAACCCGCCAGCACAGCTGCCGGCTCAGGCTTACAGCACCGTCACATGACAAAGCCCACGCCCCGCCTCACCGCTAGACATTGCGGCGCTTTTCAATGACCTCAGCGAGCCTCCGGCGCAAACGAGAACGTAAGACGAAAACTTTTTCCGGTTGTGACGGAAACTGCCAGTTGAGGGGCCCAATGATGAGCGGAGTGGCTGCTCCGCCCCTTTTGCGCAATGTAGCGCAGCAGCCAACCAGAGAGCCTGTGGAGTTTGCCGCCGCTCCCCCCCATATTACTTGCAGGTGCAGCTGGACGTTACCTGTCCCCTCCCGGGCGCTCTGTGGCCCAGGTTGTCGCTCGTGTGAAAAAACGGGCCTTCTGTTAGGCGGGAGAGAAGGCAAATAGGTACCTTCGTAGGACAAAGCCCCGCCGGGGACACCCCCCCGCGACCCAGCTTCGCCCGAGAGAAAGCGGACCCCTGCACCCCCCCCCGCCCTTTCTCCAAGGCAGGGATCCACCTCGGTCCTAATCCCCTAGGGATAAGGACGAACAGACGTCTTTTGTTCCAAACGTTAATTACCCCTCCCCCTCACCTTTTCCCATCTAACGTACCAGCGTACTCTGGTAAAACGTACGGTACGTACTTACGGGTAGCCTCCGAGGGAAACGCTTTTTTAAAGTCCATTTTACCTTAGCCAGCTACTAGGCCTGCTCTGTTTCTTCAACGTTTTAAAAATTCTACAGTATAAATATGTAAAATATCAGAATAATTTGCAATGTCAGAGAACTTGGTTAAGTTTATCTTAAGTCTTCTCCCGCCCCCCTCCGGTGCTTGTGGTGAGATAAGACAAATGTTAACACTGCTGGTGGTACTGAATAAAATATTTACTGAACAATGTTTGTTTCATTTCTCTCAAAGGGTGCTTCTGATACTTAACACAGAAGCCATAGTTAAAGATCATCATTACAGTTGCTTTATACATGGAATTACCCGAGAATGAAGGTTTTGTTACACTCCCAGTAACGTTCAAATACTTGATATCAACAATGCAGACGACGAACCAGGTTTAGCATGCTCTAGGCAACAGGCTAGAATACACAGCATGACAAAACCCAAAACATAAGCCCTAATCATACATAAATAAGTACCATCTTCATTACTTTGCACTCGTTTAGGTCAATAAATTAGACAAAAAGCATTGAAACAGACTGATTAAAAAAAATCAATCCACCCCTTGTTAAACAAAGAAATGCCTGAAACCAGAAGTACTGTGAAGAAGTTTCAACAAAATGAAGTTGTTTTTTAAAAACTGTTATGATGGTCAAATTTTCAATCCCTTTCATTCTTTGTATTTATAGATTTGTAGTATAAAGAAGTTTATCAAACCCCTAATGTGCTTCAGAATTTTCAAACCATGCCAGCAGCCATAAAAAAAAAACTGTTCATCCCAGACAGTGTAGAATTGTATCCAGTCTATGAGAATATGTCAGATACTTTAGCCGCACAGAGATTCAAGAAAGATCTGGAAGCTGGTATTTTACCAAATGTATACAGAACTTGAAGCAGAGCATCTTTTAGACATCTCATTTTCCTTCTGGTAGGGTAGTCATAATTAAGTATGTACCACTGAAATTATTTTGTTTTTAAATCAATGCCATCTTGATAGTCTGGGGGGAAAGGTCTGAAAAATGATAGCAAGTTATAGAACAGATAAAATTAGAGTGAAAACTTTCATGAACTCACTAATGTGCACACCAGTACAATCTTATGCATATAGCAGTTTGTAGTTTTTCAAAGGCAGCAATTATGACATTATTGACTTTGATAAGTGTACAAAAGAGGTTAGCTGAGAAGCCTGGCTTATTTGTGCTGTAAACTGGAGTGTAGGGAACTGGAAGATTATAGTGTTTTATAGTAACAGAGAGGAAGCCGTGCTAGTCTATACACTATCAAAACAAAAAGCAGTCAAGTAGCACTTTAAAGACTATGGTCTGAAGAAGTGGGTCTGTTCCACAAAAGCTCACCTAATAAACTATTTTGCTAGTCTTTAAAGTGCTACTTGACTGCTTTTTGTTTTGATAGTGTTTTATGTTTACAGTGAAGTTTTTGATTATTTGTATACATTTACAGTACCGTATACTTCAGTCCACCGATTTTTCAAAATCTTTTCCAACTTTGTAAGTATAAAATTGTAAGGAATTTTATGGTTGCAGTCAATTCCAATAGGAAGAAAGTCAATAGAACTATTATACTTATCTCCTTCATTCCCATAATCTTCACAAATAGATTGATCTCTACAATACTTACAGCACATTTGCCTAGGAAAAGACTGGGAATTGAACCCAGTGCCCAAATGTACAGATCACTATTATTCTGATGAATGAAATATGCAATCAAACCTCAAAAGTCTAAGGTTTGTGATAATTTTAGAAGCCATTCTGTGTAAGGCCCTCAAAGTGCCAAATCAAATATTCAGACCACATCTACATTACAGAAACACTTTGCTCATTTTTTAAAATGTATGTGCACTGAAATAGTTATGAAAGTGAGGTATGAACAACAGTGGAATAAAACAGCCATAGGACAGACAGGAGCTGTGCAAGTTATCTGAGTTCTGTACATCACTCCTAATCCATTATACACCTGGTGTTGCAAGTGTGGGTACTTAACAGTCACAAATAGAATGGTGGTTGTGTAATGTGCATAAATGAGAAAGAGAATGGCATGAAAAAATTCATTTTTGTTCATGACCCAAGTTATATTCACTCACCTTTGATATCCAGAGAGTCTGTCTTAGCTGTAGAAAGCATATAAGAACAGACATACAGTAAGCTCTCGATTTTATGAACTGTGATTTAGTGGACTTCAGGAAGAAGAGATGTCATTCTCATTGTTCCTGAAGTCCACTGGGGTCCATAAAATCATTCCTCCCACCCCCTCCCAAAGTTCCCATGGCCTGGAGGAGCCACCACCTCCTCCGCTGGGGCTGTCATGTGCTCCTTCCACCCCTGGTAGGAGGAGCATGTGGTAGCTCCTCCAGGCTGCACAGTGGCCCCTCCAGCTGCACACAGAAAAGTAGCTGCAGCTGCACCAGCGGTGGTGGCTCTGGTGAGTGGCAAGTGTTTTTTGGGTGGGTGGGGGACTGGGGGAGCCTGGTGAGGGTGGGTGGGAAGTCAACCCTCACATTTCATGGTCTTCCAGGAACAGCAGACAACCCTAGTCCCCTATTAGTTCATTAGATCAAGGATTTACTGTACTGGGTCAGACCCACGACTTATCTCGCCCCATATACTATCTTACGACAGAGGCCAATCCCAGGTACTTCAGAGGGAATGAACAGCACAGGTATTCATTCTCTGGTGCCCATTCCCACATTCTAGTGGACAGAGATTAGGGACAGCATACTTGCCCATCCCAGTTAATAATCACTGAATGACCTATTTATCCACAGGTTGAATCTCTCTAATCAAGCACTTTCTCATCTGGCAACATTAATAATCTGGCATGATTTTAGTTAGCTGGACGACCATTTATCCTGGGTGTGGCCAGGTTTCTCATGGTCCCATAAATTCCGGCCACAAGTCCCGGCTCTCAGTGTTCTGTGCTGTTATTTTGCTCTAATTTACTCCTAAATGTCTTCTAAGAGCCAGTAAGCAGTGAAGTGTTGGTAATGCTGCTAGACATTACTGACTTCTCATAGTCTGGCAAATTTGCTCATCTGGCACAGGTCAGGTTTTAAGGGTGCCAGATTACAGAGAGTGCAAAAAAGTAGTATAGGTTGAACCTGTTATAGTCTTGGACTCCATGACATCCTCTGGCAAAGAGTCCCACAGGTTGGCTGTACATTTTATGAAGTACTTCATTTTATTTTAAACCAGTTGCCTATTAATTTGGTGAGCCCTAGTTCTTGCAGTATGAGTAAGTAACAATTGCATATTTACACAAGTCATGATTTTACATATCTCTTTGCCAAGCTGAAGAGTCCCAATGTTACTGATCTGTCTTCATATTGAAGCTGTTCTACATCCTTAATTTTTTGTTGTCCTTTTCTGAAACTTTTCGAATAAATACATCTTTTTTAAGATTGGTGACCACATCTGCAGGCCGTATTCAAGATATAGGTGCACTACAGATTTATATAGACACAATGTGATATTGTCCATCCCTTTCTTTGTGATTCCCACTGGTCTGTTTTTTTGACTGCTGCTACATATTGAGTATATGTTCTCAGAGAAGTATCCATAATCTCTTTCTTCAGTGGTAACAGGTAATTTAGACCCCCTTATTTTATATGTATAATTAGTATATTTTCCACTGTAAATTATGTTGCATTTACCGACACTGAATTTCATCTGCCCTGTTGTTGCCCAGCCATCCAGTTTTATGAGACCACTTTGCAATTCTTTGCAGTTACATTAACATTTTATAAGTAACTGAGTTGAGGGGTAAAGCTGATTGGATTTTAGCAAAGCCACACAAAAAAATCTGTTCAAGAGAACTTGTGTTCTCATTTAAGACACAGGAACTTGAAATACATCCCATCATTTAAAACAAACTAAAAATTAAACTGGCAAAGACTGTCTATACAAATGTGAAGACTACATTTCAGTTTTTCAGATTATTTAGTTTAACAAGAATCAATAAAATGTAGAAGCAAAGCACCAATGGCCATATTTTCCAAGTCTATGAAGAAAGTCTTGACTTCTCCTTGAGGCCTTTATGTCTCTAGCGTCTCTTCATTTGCTCCACAAGTATCAACAACACAGATTAAACAACTCGTCACTGGGAAAGCACGGACTTTGGAGTTTGCTACCCACTTGTCTGTCTCAGTATTATATTCAAGTATGTGTCCTAATCGTCCCACACCCTGAAAGCCAGCCAGGACATAGACTATAGAGCCCACAGCAGCACACTTGACTGTCACACCCTTCCATGGCATTGGTGACACCATCTTCCATTCGTTCATCTTAATATCATAATATTCCACGTTGTCTAGGCCACCTTGAAATAAATCAAACAAGCAACAGTTATGAGCAATATAAACAATGCCATTGCTCACACTAGTAGACCACATTTTAATCTATCATATAGCTTTTCCTGGTGAGAGCAGTTACAGAACACATTTGTGTAGATAGTGCATAACCACACGTGGATAATGTTTGTGCTATTGTAGTTGCAGCTGTGTGTCACTTCCAATTACAAATGACTACATAAGTATTCATTAAACTTTCACTCTGGGCTGAAACTTGAATTAACAAGAAATATTTTTTTCTAAATTAAAATCAATCCCCTCCTCGCTTAGGAGGCAACATGTTCTTTAACTGGGATGAGTTGCTTTTTCTTTTAAAAAGAGAGGAGGGAAGGAAGTGGGGGAAGTGCTGAAAAGTAGTTACAAGATCACAGTTAATTTGAATTTAAAGTATCTCATCCAAGAACTTTAGAAAGCTCTTTGTTAACAGTGCCTCACAACATTAATCACCCCCTAGGCAGTGAGGAGTCTTGATTCTCAGTCCAAAATTCTAACTACTTAGACACATGGGATTCTATGAGCACTATAATCTAAAGAAATATGGACTCCATGACAATGGCTCTGTTATTTATAAGTTTACACCACAGTGACTGCATTGAAATGAAATAGTTACAGTAAACTCTTTGATAACCGGCATCCATGGGACCAGGAAGGCTGCCTGATAATCAAATATTCTGGATAACAGAGAGTACTCATGCTGGGTGAGAGAGTGCACTCACATGCTGGGTGGCTGCACTCACATGCAGCATGGAGGGATGCAGGGCAGTGCTGACCAGGCTCCCCCCGCCCCCCGCAGCCCTAATGCTGTTTTTCCTCTGCCCAGCGGACGTCGGGTGGGAGCCCGGATGCAGCACGGAGGGCAGCAGAGGAAATCAGTGCCGAGCGCTGCCCTGCATCCGCTGACCAGAGCTGCCCAGGTGCAAGTTATACCAGTTATTTGAGTGTGCTGGTTAATCAAACAGCAGTTAAACAAGAGTTTACTGTAGTTAATCAGGCCATTTCCGCTGAACAAAAATTTAACTGCAAAATAGTATTTTGGCTTCCTGGGTAATCAGTGGACCTTTTCAAATTGGTGTTCAACTAGTAGGCTTAGAGGCAGTATTCCCTGTGACTTGGGCATTTGGGCAGCCACCCATGAGAGATTCAGGTGCCGCCCAGCTGACTAGCAGAGTGCCCATAGCGGGCAGCATGTCTTTCTACTGGATTGTGCACATCAACAAATGCTGTGGTGCACATTCATTTTCTTCCATCCATGTGCAGAATAAATTTTGAGGGAACATAGCTCAGAGCGCAGAGTTTTTATCTCTGATTGTCTCATTGTATGCCTATAAAATGTACTTATGTACATCTCTTTGCACTAGAAACTACCCATTATGTTGGAATACAGTTAGTAAATATGTTGTGATAGTTTAATGTTAATTAAATTACAAATTATAATTTGAAACAAAATATTCCTGCTAGCATGAATAAGTAATAATACACTTAGCATTTGAGTAGTTCTCATGTTAAAAGCACTTCAGAAACATTACCTAAATAACTTTCAGCACTTCTGTGAGGTAGTTTAGTATTTTTATTTCTGGTCTACAAGGCGTGGGGAGACAGGATAAGAGATCTGCCTAACAAATCCTATGTTAAATATCAAGGGCAGTCAAAACATGTAGTTTGACCCTTTTTAATTATTGATTTGTAACAATACTTTAGATTGTAAGCCCCTCAGGTTAGTGACTGTATCTCTCACTTGCTCAGATTCTTGCCACTTATCAAAAATACCCAATGAAGAGTAATGAAGTTGTCATCTGACCAAAGGGTAAGTTAACCCTGTTCCACAAGGAGTTTCATTTAAGAGTAGGAACAAGCTTCCCCAAAAGTATTTACTACAGGCAGTTCCATCAAATTCAATTTCACGTAGGAAAGTCTGAGAAGTATCTAGGATACAAGGAGGCATGAAGAAAGCAGGGAACAGTGGAGAGAGGAAAGCATCTGTGAAATATCGAAGAGCTGGAGATCAACATAACAATGAAGTTCCTGACACCGGCAGCATTCAAGAAGTTAAGCTACTAGAGCACAGGTCTGCAACCTGGAGCCGCATGAGGCTCTTTAAGGATTTCTTTGTGGCTCCCGATGCTATAATTGAAAAGTAAAAAAACCAACAAAATCAAAAAAAAAAACCTACCCTCCTATTTTTGAACATCTAAAAGCCCAAAATGAACAACTCATACCTAAATAAGAAATGATATGGATAACTCCCCCTAGCATCCTCCTGTGAGAGAAGGTTTGGGAGTGAAAAATCAGGAAGACAGTGGAACGAACACACACACACACACACACACACACACACACACGAGTGTGAGAAAATAGAATACGTAAAAAGTTTGTGAACGTCCTGCAGAAAACGTGTATCCCATTACAAATCACTGAATGTGCACCAGGCTTTAAACAGGGGTTACAAAAAGTCTGGTTTGACATTCTTTATTAAGGACTGTCTCGTACTCACATGCATTGCAGCTCTTAAACTATTTAGTTTGTTACCGAATTGGAAAAAATGGCTGCTCTTACTATTTTGGCTGCTGACCCCTGTGCTAGAGACTGCAGCAATTCTCCTCACCTAGCTGCAAGGGAAACCTCACATCTGTAATCTTGTCATCTCTCTGAAACTGAGCAAGATTACATGCTGCATATCCAGAGATACTGCATTTGGAGAAATTCCAAAAGGGAGTTAGGTGGGGGGTAAACAGTGCTGAACAAAATAAATAGGTAGGTTAATTATTCTTAAGCACTCAGTATTCCAACATACCGCTAGGATGAGAGTTGAAAACAAGGGAAGAGGGTTTGTTGCAGAAGCTGCCATCTTCTGCACATGATACAATACTGAAGGGCCCTTAATAATGTGAGGTTGTTCAGATCTCAGAGCTCTTTTCATACAATAGAGGTGCCTAACCAGGTTTCCTGACTAAATTCCAATTTTAGCCTCTTAACACCTGTGTGCGCCTGCATGGCACCAGATTTTTACCAAGCATATGGTGAAGCACTAAACGATAGGTTGACCATGTCATAATTTCTGACTTGGATCAGATTTTACGGAGTACACGATAGAAGGAATATGATGTAGCTTCTATATTTATTTTGTATGACTGCAGTAGCTGCCAAACAATACATTCCAAAAATAACAAAAGTAGCTTTATTGTTAATGGTAGTGTCTTAAAGGTATTAAAAGCCCACCAAGCCAACCAGTGGTCCTCCAAGTTACAAAGTCGCATAATTCCACTTTTTTTTTTTTTTTTTTAAACACACCCATGTCATCTTAATAACTGATCCACTAGTTCAGTTGGAAAACTGGAAATCAGTCTTACACTCATCTGCGCATTAAAAATCTTTCATTTGCATGAACATGACTGCAATGAACCCTCTGTCCTGGTTGCTTCAGCCTTCCTCCTTTCTGTTTCTTTACCTTACCTTTACTCCACATCAGCTCCTCTTATCCCCCCCCACTCTGATCCCCTTTTCAGCAAATCCAACCACTGCCCCTCCTCAAAAAAACTGTGGAATGAACATGCTGTTTGCCACTGTTACATTGTTCACATTGCTTGTATAACAACAAGAAGTGTTGGGGCATCTTACAGACTAACCTATTTTGAAGCATAAGCTTTCGTGGGCAAAGACCCCCTTCATCAGGTGCATGAGTGGGGACGTGGTATTTAAAGAGTGGGGTCCCAGTAAGAGGAAGGGCCAGAGCTGACAAGGTCTATTCTGCAAGGTGGAAATGGCCCAGTTATCAACAGTACTTATCAAAAGAGGAAAAAACAAGTCAGATCAGACTGGGGGATGTGAGCCTTTGTCAGAGTCTAATGGGGAGCTATTAGCACCCAGAGCAGAGGAACTGCCTTTGTAATCTGCGACCCACTCCCAGCCTCTGTTTAATCCTTGGTTAATGGAGTCAAATTTGCAAATAAATTGCAGGTCAGAGATTTCTCTCTCCATTTGATTTTTAAATTTTTTTTGTTTCAGAACTGTCACCCCTAAACCTGCCACTGAGCGTCCAGGGAGATTGAAGAGTTGCTTGTATGTTCTCCCTTTCCCCTCACCGTGTGTCTGTCCCCTTTATTTAGATTGTAAAATCTTCAGGGCAAGGAGTATGTTACTCTGTTTGCTTACTTAGTGTTTAGCACAGGGGTTTTTGATTTTTTTTGATGGGGGAAATGCCCTCCAAGATTTTGATGAGCAGTCAAGAGCTGTACTTTTCCATAGGGGGGGATGTCGGGTCTGGGAAGAGGTTGGATGCAGAAGAGAGCTTGAGGTAGAGGACTGGGGTACAGGAGTGGGTGTGGAGTCTGAAAGGAGTTTGGGTGAAGGAGGAAATATGGGTGCAGGAGAAGATTCTGGCCTGGGGGAGGGACGTAGGAGAGGGAATTATGACGAGGGGCAGGGGGAAGAAGGGTGCACAGGATTTGGCTTATGACCTGGGGCAGGGGACTGGGGTGCAGGGTCTGGGAGTGGAAGTGCTTCACGCTGCTCCCACCCCCAGCAAAGTCTTCCGAGAGATTTTGGTGAGGACAGGGCTGCATTCAAAGCTCTCCCTGATCTGCAGTGGGTTGCAGGCTGAATTAAAAGTCTTGAATGGGGCCAGATCCCGCCTGTAGGCGTATCTTGCCCGCCCCAATCTAGTGCAAAGGGGCCCTATTCCTGGTTAGGCACTACTGTAGTAAAACATGGTAATTCATAACTAACGTGTAAAGAGTATAGTCAGAAACAATATTATGTGGATAAATTGAAGAGTTAAACTGAATACCTAAGCCATTTTGTCCACCCACAGCAAATATTTTGTCTTTTACAAACACCAGCCCATGATTCTTCCTGGCTTCTATCATTGGACACAGCTCAGTCCACCTGTGGGAGAAGAAAAAAAAAAAAAAAAAAGGGTTACTCGCCTAGTTGTCGGCCATTTATTTACATTTCTTTCCCAACTTCTGGGAGTGGGAATGGCAAGAAATGGAGGAGGAAAGGTGCCAACAGCACAGGCCTCCAGTTTGCAGCCAGTCAAATATCCTGGGTTCCTATTCACTATTCCTGTCCCTTCTTCACTTACTGCACAATTCTTCCTGGTTGTCTATACTTTGGCTACTTGAAAAGTGAGCGAATCCATAAGAGCTGCTAGTGACAAAGGACATTAGAATTGATACATACGTTTCTGTTGCTGGATCATAAACTTCGCAGGAATTCAGGACCCTGCCAGAAACGTTGTTCCCTAAGCTTCCTCCACATACATAAATCAGGCCATTTGCCTCCACCATGCCATGGCTGCACCGCTGAGTCAGCATGCTAGGCTTCGTGTGCCAGCTTTCTGTCCTTGTGTCATAGCATTCAAACAGATACAGAGCAGAGTTTCCTTCAAGAAAGCAAAGTAACATTTACTGTAATAGTTGTATTTGAAAAGAAAAGACTAACAAGCTGGAGTCAGTTCTTCAGTCATTAGTCAAAGGGGAAACTTGCTTTCTATCCTCTGCCCCTCCAACCTCACCCCACTACTAATCCCTCCCAAAAACCAGCTAGCCTAAACCTGGGTCAAGTTTTTTATTTGTACTTTCATTAAAGTCATTTGGAAGCCCTCAGGGAGGTGGACTAAAAGAAGAAATGAACTGGGGCACAGAAGAGGGCATTTACAAGTAGCTGATAACAGGATAGATTACCTGATGTCAACTTCATTATCTGAAATTGCTAAACTTTTAGACGCCATAGTTAAAATGGATGAAGAACACTTGTAAATTACACAGATTCCTACAAATCAACAGGATTCAAAGGACAGTACACAGCATGATTCACTTGACAATATTGGTCACAATGTATCCTTTTTGGAATGAAGTGGCTATATTAAGTTATAGCTTACTTCCATCTGATTAGTGCCCATTTAACTACAAGGCTACCATTGAAGGTTGTACTTTCTTTCAAGGGGTGGCAAGATGGCACATGCCCTCTCACTTTCTAAAGGCCCATATCAGCGACCTTCCATTGATGGACCCAATCCAGTTCCTGCTGAAGTCAACAGAAAGAGTCCTACTGATGACAAGGAATTCAGTGATACTTTCACACAGATTTAAATGTTTGTGCAAGTGCAGAAGGCTGAGTATGGCTTCCTCTAACTGCTCTGTGATTTTAACACTTTATCCCATCAGATATCATCACTTGACTGAAGGCAAGATATTTCCCCCTTTGTTCAACCTCCAGAATGGAACATACTACTTCGGCAGAACTCACAACCCTCACGTGCCTTGGGAGGAAGGGATTCGGACTCCCTGGAACCTATGTGGCAGAACATTATATTTTCATTAGGGCTTCAAGCCCGCACAGATTTCTATGAAACAGAAAATGTATATTGCACATTTTTTTTGTTCAAGATGCATATTTACTAATTATGAAACAGCAGTTCTATTTAGCAAGGGCAATATAGGATAAAAAAATCAAAGCAAAACTACCATGGAATGGAGCATATTTTTCTATTATATAAATACACACACTCTCATTAACACTAATGGGAGTTCTGCAAGTGAGCCTTAACAGGAATGCTCACAGAACTTTAGAAAAAAATCTGAAGAAATTTAACATCAGTTCTGAATACATGAATATAAATTAATCTTAAATCACATTTAGACAAAGAGAATGACTTCTGTCACTTGCACCAGACAGCAAAAAATTCCAAGTTAAAACTAAGATACAAACATATGAAGGCAAACAAGCGGCAAAGAGGCCATATTAGCCAATACAGACTATATGCTGAACAAGTAGAAATCAGTGAAATCCTCAACTAGGATTAAACTGGTAACTTCTTTTTCATACTCTTAGAGCCAATCTAGCTATACACAATAAGTTACTGATTTACCAAGTGGTTTATTGAAATAAATCTGTAATTTACAATTACATATTATAGGAAAATTGGGGAAAAATACTTTTGACAGAAGTTAGATAAAAATGTTACTCATTCACTCTGATCTTAAAGAATAATAAAAGTTTGTCACAGGTTGAATAAAATATTTTGGGATAATATTTGTCATATATTCCAAAATGCTATTTTATTAGAAGTAATTCTGGCAGTGTAAGAGGGGAACTAAATTATCTTGAACATTGATAGTAAGAAAAGGAGAACTATAGATTACTTAACTGACAACCCATAAACACTAGAACAGTTTCCTATTACAGATGTATTAACTTCTTACGATATGCTGGGGAAAAGAACTTATGTAGTCAAAGTTTAATCATGCTGCCTTCATGGACTGTCGTCATTTTGGACAGAGCACGCTATGCCTTACTTAGGTCTGAATATCACAGCACGAGATGACTAAAAAATTTGAAAGAGAGAAAACAGCTATTTCAGATGCACAACACTAGATGGCAGCTGTGCACTGCTGCCTTCCCAATCACAAAGTCAAACCTGATGGAGTAAGTTGAAATCAGATGCTATCTAAAGATTATAACTTCTTATGAAGGGAATTATACTTTATTGTTAACCATTGATGATCATGGTTGTTTATCATCTGCTTGCTTTACTCTATTGCAAGGCAGAACTCAAAATGACAAATTATGAATAATTTTCACAGTATTAGATATTGTGGCAGACTGCAAAGCCTTTAGCTCTTACATAAGCAATTTGTATGGTTCTACTTACACTACAGCAATTGATTTGATACAGACTTTACTTACATCAGTATAAATTAGCCATAAGCCAATTAAAATAAATTAATACTGAAGTGGGAAATCAGAACCAGGGCATTTTTGCTTGGCAATAGTTTTATCTTCTTCTGCAGCTTACAGGATTTCTTTTTCAGTCTGTTACACAGTCAAAAAACTGTTTCTGAAGAAGAAAGTTAGACTCTGCCTCCTTACCTGAAGCTAACAAAGAATAAGAGGAAAACAAATGAGCAAGAAGTAACTTTTTTCAATAAATAATCCCCTAGAATTGGAGGATAGGAAATCCTATTACATTACTCATGTAAAGGAGGGTTTTCCCTTCAATAAAGATGGATCTCTTTTGAAAAACTATGTCATTACATTAAATGGCATTATTAAGATGACTGATATTTAGGTTTCATATTTGTTAGACCCATGCTGCGATAGTCAGTCCAAGTGCATTACCTTGGTGCTGCATTAGCTGTGACAAAAAAAATCTTGGGCTAGTCTCCTGTTACTGAATCAAAAAAGTTTGTGGAATTCTCTAAGTTATACTAGTAAACTGATAATAGAATTTGACCCCCAAACTGTATTTGCTTGCAGCTAATTTATTTCAGACAGTTGCAGTAATTTTTTATGACACAAATGAGAGTTGATTTTTACTCATTAAAATGACGTCTTGAAATGCAATACAAATTGATGAAACCTTTCAGCATCTAGATACAGAGACACCTATTGCTGAACAGATCAACTTCATAGTCTCATTGTACAGCTACAAATATAGATTCTATTCAAACAGGGAAATCACGCGAACCAAAAAAGCATTTAATGTAAAGACAGTGTCTTACCCACTTCAGACCCTCCAGATGTATAAATTTTTCCCTCTGCAGCACAGGCTGCAAGGCTATCTCGAGGCGTTGGAGGTCCCAGTTTGGAATACCAGCTATCCTTTACCACATTGTAGCAGTCCATTCGCTTTATAGGGAAGAGTTGGGAACCTCCCAAAATGTAAACTACATTGTCCCAGAAGACACAAGCTGCATCTCTGCGCTTTTCAAAGGGACAGCGGATGTCTGTCCAACTGTAATCCTGCATTGTTTAAAAAAAAAAAAGGCAATGTCTACCTGCAGTGAGAGTTTTTCAAAGACAGATTTGCACAGGGATTTAAGACATGATCAGTACACAGCATTGGTGACCCTAATATTGAAATACAGTATACAATTCTAGTACCCACATTTTAAAAAGGATGTTGAAAGACTAGAGAGGGAAAAGATGATGACAAAATTATTTAAGAAAATGTCTTGCAGTGAGAGACTCAAGGAGCTCAATTTGTGCAGTTTATCAAAGACCAAGAGGTATCCTGCTTAAGGGGTGTAAGGCCTTGACAGGGAGTAAATACTTTGTATTAAAGGGCTCTTTAATTTAGTGGAGAAAGGCATACCGAGAACCAGAGCCTAGCTAGAAACAAACCTGAACAAGTTAAGATTAGAACTAAAATACAGTTTAACACTGAGGGTGATGAACCACGGCAACGAACTACAAAGGGAAACAGTGGACTCTCTCTCCCTCATCTTTCAGTATCTTCAAAACAGGACTGGTTTGCTTTCTGGAAGATGTACTTAAGCCAAGCACAACTAGTTGGGATCAATGCAGGCATAACCAGGTAATATTTAAGTACCTACAATAAACAGAAAGTCAGAGCACATGAGCTAATGGTCCCTTCTGGCCTCAGTTTCTGAATGTATGAATCTCTAAGCTTGTCTGGTTTCTAAGATTTTCATGAAAGATCTTCTTGTGCCCAACAGTTCCCTTTGTTTCAGAAAGGCTCCCACTCCACTCAGATCCTGGCTAGAACTAACAACATACACCCACCACTGTGACTCATTAGTCATCTTCACACAGAGCCAAGGCACCTAATATCAGAATGATGGGGAAAAAATCCTTGCATTCTATAAAACAATTCTGGAATCTGCTGTGCTGTCATATGTGCAAACCTCTTAATTTACACTAAAGAAGTCTTTCTGGCTCTTCAAGCGTATGCAGTCCTATCTTTTTTTAAATATCAAAGGTTGATCAGTAAATGTGACAAGGTACAATAACTATGAATACAACACTGGCTAAGAGACACTAACTTGAAACATAGTTGAAAAGAGTTCAGAGAAAAGTGCAATTTTTAAAGTAGATGTCCCTTTATGATTTGTCACTCAGTGCATTCCCACTCAATTGCTTTATGCTAGTCTTTCCTGGTATTCATGTTTCCAGCAATGAGGATAGCACTACTAAGAAAGCTTTACACTAAATCAGTTTTATATCAAGTACAGAAGAGAAATAAGTTTGACACCTCTACTAATTAAGTAGTGTGTGTAAATAGGTAGTTTTAAGAATATCAGCATTGATCTTGCTCTTGAAAAAATTAAGATCTTTGGACCATCCTTCTCTGTATCTACCTGCACAGCGCCAAGTATGTCATCAGTGCCCAGTTAATACCAATACCACTGCCACCACCACAAAAATACGCACACTTCAACAATGGTGATGCATGTCTTCTAACATAATGGTTTACCTTTGGATTGAAGTATCTGCAAGACTGTGGCTGGGATCCCCCAAACAAGGCAATGCGGTAATCATGTTTCTTCCTTCGTGGCCGTGTGCCCTCCACTAGCTCTTCTCTGTCTTCTGGAGATAGCAGATGATATCGCATTCCACCTACAAGGAAACCCATGGGGTTTGTACAGAGACGGATAGGTATACAGAGGATAGTTGTAGACTGAGAAACAAATTTTAAGCTATATTTTCCAAATATCCAGCGTTTTTCTTAAACCTGATTTTCACTTAGGAAAGTATTCACTAGTTTTCTTCCATTTAGGAGAGAATATACAGAAGAACACATAGGGATCAGGGAAACAATCAGTTTTGAGATCCATGTCAGACAGTTCCAGCATTGCCAAAAATACAGGAAGGATAAAAAGGTGCCTGCATGCTCCAATTCAGTAAAAAAAAGACATGCTATCAATTTAAAGGCATAACTGAAAGCTGCCACACAGAAACTGACCTACCAGAACATGCACAGAAAAAGCAGAAGTGGGAAATCTGCAGTAGAAGAAAACGAAAAGAGACACCTGACTAGAAAAATTTAAATAGGGGATACAAGTATGTTGGGAGGACACAGACTTGTTTTTTAGTCTCCAGCAAATAACATTGGCAGGGGTCTGTGTTCCCCTCCTCATCAACAAACCAAAATCTTAAATTTACCTGTATAGCAACAGTATAGGCCTTTCAAAAATAATCCCGGCACATACTTCATTACCTGTTTAGGAAACATTCTGGTATGGTATAACCTGCTCTCCCAACCCTGCTCCTACTTTTTCCACTAAGAACGCTATCCTCCATTTGGCTTCACTGAAAATCAAGATCACTCAGCCCCCTGCAGAATGAAGCTTTAAGTTTGAAAGAGTTAGGTTACCAGGAAAAGAATGGCTCTGTGTTGCTTTTAAATGCTATGTAGTTTATTCTAGCAGTAATTGAAAGGCTAAAATCAAATGCAGACTCTCTCTCCAAAAATCTGAACATTTATGAATATCTGCATTCATCACTGGCATTTGATGAAGTTTTAGGGATGCCTTAGAAATCCAGATCAGGAAGGAGGAATATGAGGATTTGTCCCCTCCCTGGTTTATTTTTTTACATGTATTCATTTAAATAATGCGTGCGCGCGCGCGCGCGCACGCACGCACGCACACAGAGAGAGAGAGAGAGAGATTTCATTCAGCACCTTTAGACCCAATCATCAGTTGCATGAACAACAGAGATGATGGCGTAAAGGCTTAATTTTCTTAAGTCACCTAGTAAAGCTTCATAGATGCCATCATTTCGACAAACAAGTCTTAATTCCAGTCTAAACCTGAGAAATATTAAAGTTATTAGCTAGTCTCAAAGGTACACTAATCCTTTCAATTACCCCTAATAATTTTGACAAAGATGACTATTTATTGCTAAATTGGGATAATTTGCCACAGACTCATTTCTTCTCTAATTATATCTGTTATACTCTAATAGCTGCTTTTTATTTGACAACCAGCTAATCAACTTCTACTAAATGAGACATCATAGAAAAGAATACAGTTATTACTATAAATACAGTGAAAAATATTTTCATATTAGAATAAGCAGAGAACAGAAAAGTCACATACCTAAACTGATCATATAGAATATTAAAATGTGCAATTAAGAGGCAACTTACTGATCACCATTTTAAGGCATTCAGGGTTATCCTGAATAAGTGGCTCAGCTTGTACTGTTTTACTTAAGAAGTTCTTCGATATAAGAGGAAATCTGACTTTAGCAAGGATATCAACCATGTATGGCTGGCGGTTAGGCTCATCGTACTTCAGCCACCTGACTGCTGCATCATAAACCTAAAAAACAAAAACAAGACCACATCCCCCAAAACACACAATGAAGTAACTAAAGCTGCAAATCAATCTTCCTTGTGCAGTTGAACTAGAGTTGCCAACTGGGTAATATTTAAATAACTGGATGCTCCGGTAGGAGTGCTAGAACTGCCTCTGCCCCGCTTCTCCCCATGAGGCCTCACCCCTGTCCAGTCCACCCTCTACGGTCACTCATTCCTTTTCCCCTCGCAGCACCCTGCCTAGGTCAGGGGGGACTCAACTGCAAAGCTGATATTGGGAACTGGAACAGCCTGATGCAGGGAGGAGGTGGCTGAGGCTGAAAAGGGGCTGGCACGGGTGATAACCCAGTGTCTCCCCACTTCCTCCACCAGCAATAACTAGACTTAGGGTACCTTGTCAGTAGATCTGACTGGATACCACCAGGCCCCCTTTTTGACCAGGCACCTGACCTCTCCCTATGTTAAAAGCTCGTTTAATTTATGATTCCAGAATGTGTTTGTTTCACAAACATGTGAAAAACCCACCATACTGTAATGCTGAACAAAACATGTTATGTTGGGATACACACAGCCTACAAAGGCCTCAGATTTTGAGAGAGCTCTATACAAACCAATTCTGTTTTCAGTCCTGAAATTCTTACTCACCTGAATAACCCTGCTAATTAATGCTACTCATGAGCATAAGGATTTGTATGACCAGGACCAAAGCAAAACACAGCACAAGATTTATAACCCGACCCTTCCCTGATGTTCCTTGTACCTGCTTTACCTCCCTCCCTCCCATGTTTTCTAGTCTACAGTGTGAGCGAGATCTCAAGTCCACTGGACTTTTGTGCATTAGAACATATTTATATTATTTCTGTTCCACATTACCAAAGCACTTTTGTTTGGAGAGCCACTTAAAATAATATTTAAAACAATTAACAGCAGATTTACTATAATGTTAAATTTACAGTAATTAACTATCTGAAGAACCCAAGAATGCCAACATGCAACATGTGGGCATTTTTTCCCCTCTGGTCCCCGTGTGTAAAGTTTAAAGAAAAAAGCATCCATGGCTTGTGTGCCAAAAGGTTTGAACAAACAGCCACTAAGCTTGCAAACAGAAATGCAAAGTGTTTCTTTACTGTACCTCGTGAGTTTACACAATACAGTCTCCACCTTAAATAATAAATTAAATTCTTGTTTAACTGGTATTTGAGTATGCTGCACTCTCAGACAACCAGCATAACTCAGAGCCCAGTAGCTCTGGTCAGGGGACACTGGGTAAGAGCTTGGAGAGAGCAGAGGAGCCTGCCGGCTGCACTCAGACACAGAAGGCTCCTCTGCTTTCTCGGTCCCTACCCCTGGCGGCGGCAGAGCAGCTGCTCTGGTTGGGCTGAACCCGACGCCTGCCTGCTTCCAGCGTGGGTCCCACAGTGAGCCACCTGCTCTTAAAGGGCAAAGCTGGTGGCTGTGGGGGCATAACAAAACACAAACAACCTCTCACCCCTCCCCCCCAACACAAGAGCCAAACCCCCACAAATACTCACACACTTTTGGAATTTACATTTCTAGTTTGTAGGATGTGTGTTACTCTGTGGTTTCAGTGTTTCCACACCCAGAGCTAAGGGACCACACAAACGTTGATCACAAATTGAAGCTTCATTGTTTAGTTATTACCAAACAAATGCACATAGTTTTATGTAAATACTTGATCGCAGCAGATATATTAAGTAACCTGCACTATTCCTAGAGCCTGTATACCTAGCCACACCTTAATGTCAGCGAGATGCCAATTTTATCTTATCACATGTGCACACACGAGGTGTTTTGTTTGCTACTGTGACAGGAAGTTGCTCATGGTTTCTCCTTAACTTGCTTTTTGTAATTTTCCTGTGGTGGCAAAGACTGGCTAGAAAACGAGAACATACAGAAACAGTATCTGTAGAGTTCCACATTCCAAATGGGATGGACATAAAGGCTTTCAACAACAGTAATAATTCCCTTCACTGAATTGTCTTCTAACTCCTTTCAGCAGCCTACAAACATCGTCTGGGATCTTCTCTCCCAATCGATCCCATTTCTTCCTCCATTTTCAGCTTCTTGTGTGCTCTGTCCATTCCAGTTACATAGATTCCTCTTCTGATTCAGCTCATGTACTACAGCTAAGGTTATAATTCTGCAATAGAGGTCTCGGATTCCATCATTCCAGTGAATCTCCACTACTTCTTCAGCTTCAGTCCAGTGTAGCTGCCAGTAGTCAGCTCCTGGTGGGGGTCCCTAGTGTTAAGCTTCACCATCCCCCAGGTATTTTAAGCAGAAATCACAGGTTGCTCACAGGCATCTGTGAATTTCTGTTATTGCCTGTGACTGCTCCTAAAAATACCTGGGACTTAACCATGGCAATAGAGATCAGACATGGACCTAGACAGAATTCTTTCCATAATCCCCTCATTTCCTTGAATCTAACCTCACAATTAGCCAGCTTTCCACAACTGAAATGCTGCCTTGTATTTGTCTGAATTAGACTAAAAGATTCTGGGCCAGAGCTCATAAATTATTTCATGACTTATGAAGCACTGTGGACATGGTAAAATGTAACACGTCGTAAGTCAGAATTTAAACCTTTCAATTGATGTGTTTAGCTGGTTGAAGGCACGTTTTACTAAGAAACCTGGCGTCTTACCTGATCTTCTGCCCTTACAGTTAGTGTGTCCTGGTTCAAAAGATGTGTCACACGTTTAACATCAAGCTGTAGAAACTCATCTGTCTTGTAAACTTCAGTGAAGTGTTGATGGATAAAGTCATCTGCAGTGGCCTTCAGTTCTGGACAGTCTAGGCATTCTGCTAATACACTTATACCTATACAGGGAGAAGGAAAATAAAGGTGTTAGATATTTCCCAAAGTTTTTATTCCAAGTTCTCATATGTGCTAATGGACCTCTGAAATTATGGTACTTACATACTTACACAGCACACAGTTTTACCCATACTTCATCTACAACTTAAGAGCTGAATACTTCTCTTCTTCTGAAGGCTGGAAAGATACATTTCTACCACCACCAGAGTGCCGTCAAATATTTTCCATCCATGGGCAGAATACATTTTGTTATGTGCATCAAAGGATGTGCAGATGTGCACCACCAATAGAGACATGCTGCTGGCTGTGGGCACTGGGTTAATAAACTGAATGGCACATGAATCTCTCCTGGGTGGCCACAGGGTGGTTACAGGGAACACTGACCATCATGTAATCTGTAGAAGCTCACAGCTGGATTAATCTAACAGGTCTCTGCACAAACAGAACTAGTTGTTGGGACCTCAATTTATAATAAAAGCAAAATCAATTCCTTGAAAAGTGCTAAGCAAGTGACACTACAAACTTCATTTCTATTAAACAGAAGACTATATTTAAATCCAATGAACCTCCTAAAAGAAACACTGCTTGTAGAAGCTGTTCTGAAATTTGAACAAGTTGACCTATGTGGGATAAGCTTTTATTAATACTGTCAGTTCACGGGTTTCCAAGTAAAGTCTCAAAAGTTTGTATCATACTGCTCTGTGCAAATTCTGTTATCTTTAAAAAAAGAAAATACCCAGCTCCAAATATTTATTGTCATTTTTCAGAGAACAGCTTTAAAATGATGCAGCTGTGTTAAAGAAATCTCTTACCAAGACAGTTTGAAGCATCCACTTGCTCTTTCAAAAAATCCACGCACATTTTTTTGACAGGTTCTATTTGATATTGGTTTGCTGCATCTAGTAAAGACTGGACGTTATTGCTATTAACGGAAATTCTGTAAGACACATTTAATAAAAAATGAGCACCACAAATCTAAAGCTACTGGCATTTGAAACTTTTAAATAAAGTTACACAAAAAGCACATGCAAAATTATTTCCACACTTTCACCTTACATTAAGTGTGAGCTGTACTCTTCCTTTGGGTCCTTCCGAGCCCTTCCCAAATACAATAACCTCTTGTAACAATACGTAAATAAAGGCAAGTTGGAACTAATGGTCCTTAATTCCAAAGGATAATTCTTAACCGCTAGATATTTGTATGGGCCTGACCTTTCAACCCTCATTTGTGCAACAAGGCTTTACGCAAGTGGCAGCAGATTGAAGGAATAGCACATTTCTTCATGCAGTGTCACACTGTAGCCGTTTTGACCCACATAAGGACGCTATAAACAATCCAGATGAAAGATGTACTAATTAAAAGCAGAAGAGAAACAATATTGTTATGTTTATAGAGCTACCCATCTAGTCTGCCTAGAAACATTTGCTCTAGTCCTGCAAGCTATTCTGCATAAGCAGATTCAGGGAATCATACAGAACTCCACTGATGTTAACATTGCAGGACCCTGCCCACAGAGAACAGCTTGGAGGATCAGAGCCTCTGCTATCTCTTCTTCATAGATGCAAATATCAATCAGCTTTATTTACTATCAGACTGATGTTTTGAGACTCTGTGTAATAACAGCACATTTAAGTATTCAGAAATGTTTATTCAGAAACAAAACCTAAAACTTGCCCAATTATAATTCTTTTTAAACGTTCCTAACCTGCAACAATAGCCAAAGATGTTTAGTAAGTTACATCATTATGGCCTTGATCCCAGAAGCACTTTAGAATTTCAGTACACATGCATAATTTATGTCTACACCTGGAACTAAGGGTGTGATTCTTTACACATGATCATGTATTTTCTAGCCTGACTCAGCTTGTTCTCCGCACAGCTCAGATGACAGCTAGCATGAGTATATTGACATGAACCAGGGAAATCATACACCTTGCTCCTAGTGTAGATGTACACACAAATTCTCATTTAAGACATACATGCATAAATGTCTTCAGGATCAAGGCACACTAACATTTTAATTTGAATTATTAATGACATATGAAGTTGTCAACTTCCTGCAAAAAATATAAGCTTTTAAATCACAGGCTACCTTGCAGTATAAGCAAACTCTACAAGCTGTTCAATAATGTCAGGCTCTGCATCTTTCAGCTCCACTTCAAAGGACTTTGATTCAAGCATATTTGCTGCAACGAAAAATATAACAGAATGACATTATTGTATCACGTAGTCGTTATTTACCATTAGCCACAAAAAACAGCAGTAAAGCAAATATACTGAGGGGGAAACCTTAAAACAAAAGGAAACCAGCATTTCCAGACCATAAATCTTCAAACATAAGAACCCTTTAAATAAAAGAAAAACATTAATTCATAATCTCCTATAAAAGTTTATAAATAATATTCCAATAACTTTACTTTTGTACATTCCATTTTGATATAGATATGATACAACAAACTTTTAAAAGGTCCTGCATGTTCAAAGAGACTCACATTTCTGCAAACAAGTGCCAAATAAGGGAAAGTGCTGTGAGGGTGGTGAAAGCAGAAAGGAAAAGGACAGTAAAAACCACTGCATTAGGAAGAGACGAACAACAAGAAAAAAAGTGAAGAAAACTTGAACTGTCTGTTAGTAATCATACATATGCCAGGCCTGAAGATGAGCTCTGTGTAGCTCAAAAATTTGTCTCCGACATTTCCCCACCAACAGTAGTACGATAAAAGTTGTTCTCTCACCCATCTTCTCTCTGATTAAGATACTTAATACAGGTAGCCCCAATGATTTTAACTACAGAGGATAAAAGTAGTAAAGACCAGTGCTGCATGAGGGAAGAAGAGAAATTAAGGAAAGTACAAGAACTTTCTCTCCGTTTAGGAGCCAGTTTCTATTACTTTCTTCAGAGATCCATGGCAAAAAGTTATTACTTTTTATTTTACATATTAAAACATTAAAAACCAAACCAATTTTGAGAAGAGACTTACTAGTAAACATCAAGTTAAAAAAGTGACTGGCTGAAGCAAGAACAACACGATGAGCTGGGATCTTCCTTTCCTGCACCATAAGAATGACATCACAGAGAGTTTTCTAATGATAATAATAAAAAATAAAGATAAATCGTGAGAATGCACACAAGAATATGATGTTAAAAGAGGCTTTTCTCTGCTCTTCAGCAATTATATTAATGTAAAGTTTAAAAAAAATCCTACTCTTAAGCACAAGAAAAATTAGTAGTTTAAATATGTCAAAAAAGTGTGAAGAACAAAGTTAAGGCTTACGTATCAATCTTGGTTTACCCTGTTTAGCAAGAAAATAATACACCTATATACTGGAGACAAATGAAACTTCCAAGCATCAATTCGTAAATAAGCAAGCTGAGGTTCTGAAAGAGGAACAGTTGTCAGTCTGAGTTTTCACAAATGATTTTTTTTAACCTGACATTGTCTAATTAACATGTAAGCTCACTGTTCTGAGAATTTTTTTACTTGGTTTGGTTACCTGATATGTTTTGACAGTTCTGCATATGTCTAGTCAGACAGTTTCTCCTGTTTGTGTGATCTTTCATAGTGACAGGAAGAGAAAGCAACTATAAAATTTGAAACACTGTCAGTGCAAGACTAGTGTACGGGGGTGGAATACATACAAATGAACAGATTTAAAAGTTGGCATTCCTTTAAGACTGATTTTTAGAACATGAATACTGATTTATGTCAGACTTCAATGGGACCCGAGTACATAGAGCATCTAATATTGTTGTCTAGCATTAGAACTTCATTGTCAGTTACATGAAGTTTCCTTATTGCAAGGAAGTTAAGCCCAGTAATATTGTGGGAAGGAAGAGTACATAGAACTAGATAGAAAAAACAATGATACTTAATCTGATTATCTGAGTTTCAATAGGATCCCTAAATGCTCCTGCAGTCATCTTTGATGGGAAAGAATACAGATCAAAAGTATATACAGCTACAAATATCCCATACACAAAAATAATGCATGTTGAAAAAGTTAAGTAACAAATGTACACTAGAAAAGGCCTGTTTACATAGAAATAGCTGAAATATGCTTATTCAATAAGGCTAAATTTGTTTTTATTGCTTACTATGAGCTCAAGACCTTGCTTCAGAGAAAGCTTTAAAAAAAAAAAAAAAAAAAAAAAAAAAGATGAATTAAGTTCCTGAACACATTTGGCTTAACAGAGAAACTGGGGTCTGACTTATGACAAGCACAGTGGTAATATTCTGAATTTAGTTCATATAGTATTGTCCAAAGCAGGGACCAAAGCCAAGATATTTAGTGAAAATATCACAAGCTGCCAACATTTTTGCACTCCACTTTGAAAACATGAGCTGTTGTGAACTCCCTTTCCCTGCTTTGCTATAACAAAGTAAGCACACCACCATTTTAAAATTACCTGGAGAAGATGACGCTTCTATACAAAGTCGCTGTATTTTTAGTCAGATTTTTCACTCAAAGATGGTAGTTAATTTTTTTCCTCTTAAAATCCTTTCCTTCACCCTCATGTGCCTTCCTCTCACCCCGCTCCCCAAAAAAGCACACATAGAGAGGGAGAGAGAGCATGTGAATGCAAACAAAACTAAATAAAATCATAGAAGAAAACTGCTTTCAGCTTCAATACAAAGCCTTCTTCCCCATATGGCTGGGGTCTGCATGGCTCCGGAGCCAAATGAGGCTCTTTAAGGACCTCTTTGTGGCACCAGATGCTATAACTGCAAAGTAAAAACAAATTCCTCCTGATTATTTTTGATATTTCAGTGAACATTTAAAAGTCCAACTATAAACAACTCATATCTAAACAGCAAGTGATATGTAATCTCAAAACACTGGATAACTCCCCTTCTGATATGTGCAGTGCATTATGGGATGTGTGCACGCTGTTCTTAAAATAGGAGTTACAAAAAGTTTGGTTTGAAGTCATTTATTAAGGACTGTCTCATATTCACAGCCACTGTGGCTCTTAAATTGAGGGTTTTTTTTTTTTTTTTTTTAAACCAAATCTGGAAAAAAAAAGGCTCTTCTTGCTCTTTTGGTTACTGACCCTGCCCTATGGCATCCCTGCATGCACGTACATATGATCACACTTGTTCAAGCGTTTTAAGTTTGTCATATTTGGAGCCTCCCAATCCTGATAATATCTCCTTCTTATTAAAAACCTGGTAGCTTTATGGGAGGAGAAATATTTCCAGACTCATTCATTCCCACCCAGTTGTTCTAGGGTTTCATCCTTCCATATGCACCACAGCTTCCCCCCACCCCCTCCCAGGTCTAACTGAATGCCTTCCCCAAGAGGCAGGCACCTCTAGCCCACACCGCTCTGAGTGCCCTCCCCTGCCCCCAGAGACAGGCCTCCCCAGATTCTCCCCAACTGAATCCCTTCTCCCTCCCCTAGAGACAGGCACCCCAGCTCCGCTCCACCATGCAATGAATGACATCCCCCTCCCCTCGAGCCAGGTACCCCCCATGCAAACTGAATGCTAGCAACTCAGCAGAGCTGCTGCAGCTGGGGCCTGGAGATGTGCAAGCCTTGCCATGGCTGGGCCCAGAGCCCTGCCAGGGTCACCAGGTGCTTGAGTCCCAAAGCTTAGTGGGACATGAGCAGAGCGCACTTCATCTGAAGGCTCCAAGAGCTGCATGTGGCTCCACAGCCAGATTCACCACACCAAGGTGTCCTGTTTGCCACATGTGGCGAATGTACTGAACACCATGGTTCTAGACCATCAGACAAGAGAGTTACATTTCAAGGTTCTATTTTTAAAATTCTTAAGAGGTAGTTCTACTGAATTCTTTGGGTTAATTGATTAACTTGAAACTACATTTCCAAGGGTTTATACCACAGCCCGCACATGTGACAAATTTTACTCTGTGTCTTGAATATAGCACTAAGAACACTGCCCTGCCACCATTAGCTGAAGGGCATTAGAGAAATAAAATGAGTGAGAACTGGAGTGATAGCAGTGAATCCCAACACTGGAATGTATGAAGAAATATCAATGAAATAAGGTACATAAATATTTACCATCAAAGATTCAACATATAAAATAGTATTAAGAAATTATAGGTAGGAACAGTGAAATGGCAGTCTTCAGCAATGGCATAAACATGAAGATTGTGGTCTTGGGGCAATTGGGCCAATGAAAAGCATGCAGGCTATGCTAGATAAAGGTCACTCCAAAATTTGAGGGGAAAGGTCAGTTAGGCATGGCCCAAGTTGTTAAATGAGGTTTGACTGAGAGATTTAGCAACTATTACTGGCTTACAAGAACAGACCAGTCAGAGGGGGCTTAAAGATTGCCCAAGAAGATTGGTGGTGATCGGATATCTAATGTAGTGAACACCTGTGAAAATGAGGTAGGATCAGAGGCTAAAATAGAAAAAAAAAAAAAAAAAAAAGTTACTTAGACCACTTAGATGCCTTCAAATCACTGGGATCTGATTACATGCATCCTCAAATATTCAAGGAGTTGACTGAAGAGATATCTGAGCCATTACAGATTATTTTTTTTAACAAGTCATGAAAGATGGAAGGGATTCCAGAAGACAGGAAAAGGAGTACTATAGTACCTATTTCTAAAATGGTAAATACAGACAACCCAGGGAATTGCAGACCAGTCAACTTAACTTCTGTATGCGAAAAGACAATGCAGCAAATAAGCAATTTGCAAACATCTAAAAGATAGTAAAATAGTAAGTAAATCAGCATAAACTGGCCAAGAAAAAAATGCTGTCCATCCTAACTTTTAGCTGTCTTTGATAGGGCAACAAGCCTTTGGAATAGGGGGAAAACCATTAAACTAGATATAACCTGACTTTTAGTATCAAAAGCTTTGCTCTCTCACATGACCCCCTCAAACAAATCACAGAAATGTAACCTACATGACCCTACTGTAAAGTGGGTACATAACTGTGTGGAAAACTGTTCCAGAAGAGTAGTTATCAGTGGTTCAGTCTTGCGGACAGGGCATAATAAGTGGGTCCCTGAAAGGATCAGTTCAGGGCCCAGTTCGGTTCAACGTCTTCATGTATAATTTAGATAATGGTATAGAATACACTTAAAATTTGCAGAGGATACCAAGCTGGGAGGGGCTGCAAGTGATTTGAGGGATAGAATTCAATTCTAAATGACCTGGAAAAAGTGGAGAGATGGTCTGAAGTAAACAGGATGAAGTTCCTTCAGTGGATTTGTCCTTAATGAGGAACAGTCAGTTGCACATGTACAAAAATGGGAAATGACTGCCTTGGAAGGAGTGCCTCAAGAAATGGATCTGGGCATCATAGTGGACCATAAGCTAAATGAGAGTCAACAGTGTGACAGTACTGCAAAACAAACGTCTTTCTGGGATGTACTGGTAGGAGCGTTGTAAGCAAGAAATGAGATAATCCTTCTGCTTTCCTCCACACTGATTAGGCTTCAACTTACGTAGTGTGACCAGTTTTGGGTGCCACACTTCAGTAAAGATACAGACAAATTTGGAGAAAATCCAGAGAAAAGCAACAAAATTATTTTTCTTTAATCTATGAAAGAGTGAAAAAACCCTGGGTTTGTTTAGTTTGGAAAAGAGAAGACAGAGGGAACATAATAGCAGTTTTCAAATACATAAAAGGCTGGTACAAAGAAGTGAGAACTGTTCTTTTTAAGGTCTGAGGATAGGCCAAGAAGCAATGGGCTTAAACTGCAGCACAGGAGGTTTAGGTTGGACAACAGGAAGATCTTTCTAGTTGGCATGGTGGTTAAGTACTGGAATAAGTTGCCTAGGGAGGTTGTGGGATCTCCATCATTGGAGGTTTTTAGAGAGCAGGTTAGATAAATACCTGCCAGAAATGGTCTCAACTCTGGATAATACTCAGTCCTTGGGAGTGTCAGGGGTCTGAACAAGGTCCCTTCCATTCTTAAGATTAGAGGATTGTTACACTAATGATAAGGATTGAGAGAATAATTAATCAAGAACAGACCAAAACTGCATATAAGGCAGAGAGCTGAGAGGCTTAAATGAGAGCGTGTTATGTATGAAAATGCTTAGAAAGAAAAGGTCAGCAGCAGCAGCAAAAGAGGAAAATCAGAAAAAAGAACAAAATCGCTGAAGAGAGAAGAATAGGCTTAAGTTTTTTGCAACAGATCAAGAAATAACTGCAAGCAGCACTCTGATGCTGAGATAAAAGAGAAGGACCCTTTTGGTAGGGAAAGAAACCTTTGGACAACCATAGTATAAGAAGGAGAAGGGATATTTGAGTGTGTATGCTTGAGATAATAAAAAGCAGAATACCTATACATACAGTTCAACGTTTTAAAATTGCTGTCAGTGTCCTACATGCGACTGACCACCATTTGTATAATGTAATTACTTAAAGCTATTTCCAGCTATCTTGTACTAATATGATTTGTGTTAGTTTCTCAATATAAGCTTTTAAGATGTTGTATTAAGGAACAGTGGTACATTAAAGACTACTCTGTAATCGAAGGTTACTGTATGAATGTCAAACCTCTGTCCATCCCTAGTGTAAATAACTTTAACCTTTTCTAGGAAGTTTCTTTTAAGACATAGGGAAATCCCTGGTAAAACCCTGGCAAATAATTCCTCTAGGCATGTCTTTTCATCTACCAAAACTGACAAAAGAGTTTCTGAAGTGGGCAGGCCACTGGGAAGATGCTTTATGCCGTTTTTTTTGGGTAACAAATTACCATTGTTCCTTTTCACACACCGAACCACAGTATTTATTACTGAGCATTAAAATTATTATTTATGGCACTGGTGCTGGGAAGTCCAAATCAGGATTAGGGCCATATTTTGGTATTTTCTGTGAAAACTTTTAGGACCCAGGTATGCTTCAAAGCACTTAGCCATGGGAACAAATTGGTTTTTGCTTTCGAACAGAAGTCTTTTCTTTTAACTCATCCTTTCATTACTTATGTAGAACAAAGTGCATTAATATTAAACACTTTTTCAGTATCTGAGACTTGATTCTAGCATATTCCCTGCTAATAAGTGTCCGCAAAACTTTCTTAAAAAGTAGCAGAGTATATTCTCTCAGGCTATACCTTCACTATACTTCGACTACATCACAGGACATGGTTTCGGAAAAATAAAGCTGAGTCTGGAATTGGTAAACATTGCGCACTGTCCCCAGGCAGCAGCACTGTTTGCTGATGAAACCATTTTCCAACTGTAGCAAAGATAAGCTTTCTTTCATCAGAGGAAGAGATGCATATTGGCAGACTGTACCTTTAAGAAGCTGACTGGCGGAGTATAGTAATGTTTCTTACAGCACAACAATGCTAATGTTCTCCATATCCACTACTATAGCTTTCTTATGATGCTAAGTTCCTGAGGCCATGATTTTTTCATTTTACTTGTCTATAGACAGCATCAGAGCTGCGCAACAGCAGAGTTCAGGTTACTCAGTGCTGCCTCATGCTCTTCCAAAATACGGATAGTGGCTAACAAATTTCTGAACAACAGGGAATGCAAAGTGAAGTGACCAATTTGTTTAATGATATGTCCTCAGCTGAATGACAGGGCATCATGGAGACAATACAGCCTGAAACAACAGCTCTGAGACGAGTAAATTACTTCATTCATCTCAGCAGGTATTCTCAGTCCCCTTTGCCAATGTCAGTGGTCATGCGCTATGCACCAAGCACAGAATCATAGAATTCTAGGGCTGGAAGGGACCTCAGTAGGGCGAGTCCAGCGCCCTGCCTAAAGCAGGATCAAGCCCAACTAAATCATCCCAGTCATGACTATGTCAAGACAGGACTTAAAAACCTCTAGGGATGGAGATTCCACCACCTCGCTCGGTAATGCATTCCAGTGCTTCACCACCCTCCTGGTGAAATAATTTTTCCTAATATCCCACCTACACCTCTTCCTCTGTAACTTCAGACCATTACTCTTTCTTCTGCCATCTGTCACCATTGAGAACAGTCTCTCTCCATCCTCTTCAGAGCCTCCTTTCAGGAAGTTGAAGGCTGCTATCAAATTGCCCCTCAGTCTTCTCTTCTGCAAACTAAACTACCCCAAATCTCTCAGCCTCTCCTTATAGGTCATGTGCTCCAGCCCTTAATCATTTTCACTGCCCTTCGCTGAACCTGCTCCAATGTATCCACATCCTTTCTGTATTGGGGGACCCAGAACTGGATGCAATACTCCAGATGTGGCCTCACCAGTGCCGAGTAAAGGGGAATAATAACTTCTCTAGATCTGCTGGAAATGCTTCTCCTAACGCACCCGAATATGCCATTAGCCTACTTGGCTACAAGGGCACACTGTTGACTCATGTCCAGCCTCTCATCCACCATAATCCCCAGTTCCTTTTCTGCTGCACTGCTACTTAGCCAGTCAGACTCTGCAGTTGTCCTTGCTGAATCTCAGATTTCTTTGCCCAATTCTCCAATTTGTCTAGGTCAGTCTGGACCTTATTCCTACCCTCCAACATATCCACCTCTTCCCCTAGCAGATGAAACTAAGCAAATTTGTTGAGGGTGCAATCCATCCCCTCATCGAGATCATTAATAAAGATGTTGAACAGTACAGGCCCAGAACCAATCCTTGGGGCGCTCCACTTGAAACTAACCACCAACCAGACACACCCACTGATCACTGCCCATTGGACCTGTTCATCTAGCCAGCTTTCTATCCATCTTTCCATTTATCCAATCCATACCTCCTTAAGTTATGGGCAAGAATGTTGTGGGAGACTGCATCAAAAGCTTTGCTAAAGTCCAGGTATATCACATCCATTGACTTCCCCATGTCCACAGAGCCAGTTACCTCATCATAGAAGCTAATCAGATTGGTCAGGCATGACTTTCCTTTGGTGAACTGATGCCGACTCCTTTTGTTCACTTTCCCCTCTTCCAAGTGCTCCAAAATGGATTCCTTGAGGATCCCCTGCATGATTTTTCTGAGGTAAGGCTGACACGTCCAATCTCAACCTCAAACTCAGCACTGTGTGCCTGGTGCATGCTCCAAACATGCCTGATTTCAGCTCCCCACCTGGAGGGCAATGCCTTCCATGTATGGAGATGGGACTTAAACCCCTATAGAGAAATAGGGTCCACTGATGCCAGCTCACATGTGAAAGGGCAGGAGAGAAACTTCCCGGAAAGGTTAGAACCCCATCTCAATTAGCTGCACTACTTATTTCCCAAAAGTATAGAATTCCCCTTTGGAAAGGCAGACAGTGGCAACGTGCCTCCAGGTTTCTGTAAGGTTGTGGTTTCAACTTACACAGCATGGGTGCAACTCAGATTCAATGCCCAAAGCATTTGCTTTGAGCTATCAAATTATTATGAAAATATGGTGCCTGCACATCCTTGTTTCAGCTGAGCCTGAGTCCTGCTGCAAATGTGCATTTCATTTTCTTTGGCTTTCTTTACTTTCCAAACTTAACCCTGGATACCTTCTACAGCAGTGCTTCCCAAACTCCCACCCCAACTAATGCTATTTTGAAAACAAAATGGTGTCCCTCATGTGGCAAACACACCAGAGTACCATTCCATCAAGTTCCAGGGATCCGAGGAAAGACCCCTGCATAACCCACAGTGGGCCCTCAGGGGCCCAGGGCCACCATTTTAGAAACTACTGTTCTACTGTATCAACCTACAAAGTGGCAGTGAGTGTCTCGCATTAGCTGAACTAAATCCCAAGTGACTGAGATTGGGAGTGGGGGAGAGAAAGAGACCAGAGCCATATTCTGAGCCCAAGTAAGGGCAAAATCCAGAAACTCAGATTTTCTAAAACTTGGTGGGGTGAGAGGAGGGCAGCTAAATCTAAACAACCCTTTACTCAGATGATGCCTAACTTGGACTACTAACCTTGCCCAACACTCTTGTGTGTCACTTAAAATGTCAAGGTAATCTGAGTAAGTATGGACATTTTAAAACATTTAGATTAGTCAGCTTTAAGACTGAACACGGCTTTCAGTTCTAACTATAACGGTGGTTGGTGGTTTGTATGCTACAATGAAGCACCATGCACCCATATGCCAACATACTGGCTATGTCTACACTACAGACATCTTTCCAAAAAAGCCGTTCCAGAAGATCTATTCCAAAAGAACTTCTTTTGAAAGAGTGCATCCACACACAAGTATGTGGATCAAAGGAGTGATCTGCTTTTTCGAAAGAGCATACACACGGACCCAGCTCTTTTGAAAGAACAGGCCAGGGATCGAAAAAAAATCAGGCCCCATTAAGGCTGTTCTTTCGGGGAGGGAAAAAAAAAGGGAGGGGGGCGTGGAGCTTCTACAAGTTTTCTTTTGGAAGAAGCTCTTGAAAGGGGGTGCTCTTCCTGAAATGGGAAAGGTAAAACAATTTCTAAAGGAGCGCCACATCTTTTTGATTTATTTTTGAAAGAACACTGTGTGTAGACGCTCTGGGGGATCTTTCGAAAGAGCTCCCTTCTTTCTGAATATCTTCTGAAGGAACATGCTAGCGTAGATGCAGCCACTATGTTTTGTGTTGTAGCAGTACCTAGAAGCCTTAATCAAGAACTGATCTCTCACTCTCATAGGCACTTGTAGGCACTTGCATTGAGATGGTCCCTGCTAAAACACAAGGGATTGCTCCATTCATTGACCTCAAATTGGTGCTGTGAGTGAACGGCATTCATATAGGAAAAAAAGAATACTAATACCAGACGCTCTCCACCATTGCTATATAATCAGCACTGAAAGGCACATCCTCTGATTTATGAGCATGAAGGTACATACTGAAAAATGGTGTACCTAAACGAAAACAATCAGCCACAATACATTTAGCCTGCCGGTGAAAAAGGACTGGTTTGCTGGTTTAATTGAGTACCAGATTTCATTATACAGCTTCCATTTAAGCAAGCTTGTTTTCCCAAACAACCTTTTGGGGGGGTGGGTGGAGTAAAAGAGTTGTGGAGAAACAAACTAATTTCTTCAACATAAATTCATAAGTTCTGGCCCATCACAATAATACATGGAAGATGGGCCCATGGGAGCAGAGATGGTCAGTGGGAAAAATGTCAGGGCCATAAGAAAGAGGATTCACTCGCCTGATGTCAGCTTTTGGCAGTCTGGGCTCTAATCCAACTCCCATATAAATCAGAGGGTGCTGGACTGGGCCTTTGGAGAGGCTCAGGCTGGAGAAGTACACTTTCTATTGGCAAACACAGTACTGCATAACACCTAATACAAAGAGCTATTCATCCCCGGCTTGTTCCAGTCACCACACTACCTCTGGTAGTTGAGTCAGCTGTGCTTGCGGCTTCCTGTACTCAGTCTCAAAGGTAACTGAATCCTAGAATTAAGTTCACTTCTGAGAAATTGGTTGGTTGTTTTAGCAGAATTGTTTGGCAGTTTTTAAGAGAGACATTTCTAGGGTCAACACGTAAACTATCTCACGCTTCAAAGAAAGGAAGGAATATGGTAAGATACCAGGCTGGATTAACTAGGAAATCTTCAGTGACCTGTAAATCAAAGGAGAGCCATACAAGAAGTAGAAGCCCAATCAAATTACAAAGGATGAATATCAAACACCATCACAAGCATGACGAGACAGAATTTAAAAAGCCATGGCACAAAACAAGGTTAAACTAGGTGGTGATATAAAGTGTGACAAGGAAGTATTTATAAATACAGGAAAACCAAGACGAAGACTTGGATTAAGGTAGACCTATTATTCACTGAGGAGCATTGTTCCCTGTAAGCTTTGCGCTTTGGTGGCCACCCAGGAGAGATTCAGATGCTGCCCATCTGATTAGGCAGAATACCCACAGCAGCAACATATGTTTCTACCGGTGGTTCACACTGTCACCCACCTCAGTGCAATACCAACATTTATTCTGCTCAAGAATGGAAAAAATTAGAGTCAACCATGGTGAGGATGGAAAGATAATTACAGAAAGCGCAGCCTTAGCATATATTCAACGTGCTCAGGATTCATCACCACATTTGGTTACTGTCTGGATCACTATTCCTTGGCTTGGGGCAGGTACTGAGGAGGTATGTGACGTGGAGGCTGATCTATGCCCCCTGAGAAAACATAGTGATGGTCTAAGTTTTAAATGCCTGTTTAGTTTCAGATTTTACCAAAAAAGTTAGCAATGATTTGATAACTAGAACAGCGAACCTCACCACAAATCAGGTAGAATCTGAGGCTAACATAGAAGAAGAACAAATTAAGAATTATTTAGACCCACAGTGTCCAACACTTTCCCCACTCACCACGTGGTGAACAGGACGCCACACTGTGGCAATTGGCTCTGGAGCCCTTGCAGCCTTTAAATGTGGCTCCTCCAAACGGCACATGTGGGTGCCCTCTACTCACTCCGGGCACATACCACACTGCTTGGTGGAACAAACGTGTGACGGCTGCAGCAGCTCATGCTTTGGCTCAGGCCCCGGCTCAGCACCTGCCGGCGCAGCTCGCTCAGGCTCCAGCACGGCTCCTGAGGCGGTGGCAGCTCTGGTGAGTCATAATTCAGTTTATGCAGGGGAGGGGGACAGAGTAGGGGTACCTGGCTCTGAGGGAGTGGGAGAGAATTGATAAAGGGAGTGCCTGGCTTTGGGGGTGGTCATTTATTTAGAGCAGTGGTGCTACAGGAGCTCTGGGGGAGGGTGCTGTGGCAAATACAGAAGAATGACAATCATAAGCATGGCAATCCTTCAATTACTATTGGACACTGCTGAATTAGTCACGTTAGATGTCTTCAGGTCAATAGGGTTTGATGAAGCACACTTTAAAATACTTAAGGAACTGACTGAAGAGATCTTGGAGCCACTAATAATTATTTCTGGGAACTTATGGAAGACATGGGAGAGATAACAAAGGACTAGAAAGGGGCAAATATAGTATCCATCTATAAAAGGGAATAAGGGCAACCCAGGCCATCTTACAGACCAGCCATCTTAACTTCAGTACCCAGAAAAAAAAAATGGAGTAAATGAACAATCAACTAACATACACTGAAAAGAAAATAAGTAAAAGTCAACATGGATTTGTCAAGTACAAAACACATCAAACCAGCCAAATATCCTTTTTTCACAGGATAACAAGCCTTGTAGATAAGAGGAAAGCAGTTGAGGTCAGATTTCTCAACTTTAGTAAGGCTGTCTTACAAGATCTTCTCCATAAACAGACTAGAGAAGTACAGCCCAGACAAACTCACTATAAAGTGGGTGCATAATTGACTGGAAACCTGTAGTCAATGGTTCACAGTGAAGCTAGTGAAGCATGTCGAGTCAAGTCCCTGAAGGATCTTTCCTGGGTGCAGTTCTATTCAAGATCTGAGATAATTTGGATAATGGCATAGCTGTGGATGGTATCACATTGGAAGAGATTGCAAGGGCTTTCGAGTACATGACGAGAATTCAAAATGATACTGACCAACTAAAGAAATGGTCTGAATTAAATAGGTTGAAATTCAAAAAGGGCAATTATAGTAGACCCTCAACTTATTCGATTTCAACTTACGCATTTCTTGCAAAATCACAAATCAAAAATCAAATCAAATCAAAAATTATGAGTGGCGGGGAGCTGGGAACCAGGCGGCAGCCTGGCTCCTGGGAAAGTGACCCCGTCAGTTTTCCATGTCCAACAAATGGCAGGGAGCTGGGAATCAGGCAGCAGCCTGGCTCCCCTCCACTTGCAGGAGCCTGTAAAGTTATCAGAACTGCTCTGCTAGTCAGTTTCCTGGCTTCTGCAAACATAGTGGGGCTGTGGGGGGCAGAGCCAGCCTGCCACCTGATTCCCAGCTGCCCTTCACTCCTGGGAGCCAGGAAATGACCAGTGCTGCTGCACCTGGCTCTGGGCTCCCTGACGCTCACGGGAGCGGGGAGCCAGGTGCAGCCAGGACTGGGGGACTCAAAGACAGCAGGGCCTCTCCCCCACCAGTCCTGATTTATGCAAAATTTGACTTGTGTGTGATTGACCAGGAGTGCAAGCTACACATAAGTCTGGGGCGTACTGTACAAAGTATTTTTTCCTGTGTTGCGGGAATCAACTGCACATATACAAAACTGGAAAGGACTGCCTGGGGAAAAATACTGTAGAAAAGGTCTGGAGATCATGGTAGATCCCAAATTAAATATAAGCCAACTACCTAACATGGTCACAAAAAACCCAAACAACATTCCAGGGTGTATTAGATGAAGCGTTGTAAACATGACACAAGAGGCTTCATCTAAAGTATTTCGGCCAATTCTTGGCACCGTATTGGGGGAAAGTTGTGGACAAACTGGAGAAAGTCCAAGAGCAATAAAAATGATTAAAGGTCTAAAAAACGTGACCTATAAGGAAAGACTGAAAACAACTGGGCTTGTTTAGTCTGAAGAAGAGAAAAATAAGGGGAGACACACAGTATTCAAGTACATAAAAGGTTGTTACAAGGATGAGGGTGATGAATTGGTCTTTTCTGAGCACAACATAAGCAGTAATGGGCTTAAATTTCATCAAGGAAGATTCAGACGAGATATTAAGAAAATCTTCCTAATTGAAAGCAAATTAAGCACTGGAATAAAATTACCTAAGGAGACTGTGGAATCTCTGTCACAGGAGGTTTTTGAGAACAGGTTAGACAAACACCTTTCAGAGATACTGAAGATCTGGGGTAGTCAACAGGCAGACCGCAGGCCAAATCTGGGCTGCTGGATGTTTCGAACAGACCTGATTTTTTTTTTTTTGAATTTACTTACCACCACCTACCACCTCTGGAGCCTGGATCGTGAGTATACTTTGACCAAAAAATTTGGATCTTGACAAAAATAATTGACTATCTGGGTCTATATAATAGAGCTCTCCATGAATAAAAATGTTGTATCTGCAGCCAAACAGTAATCCACAGACATGGTCTGTGGACATCCACTGATTTGTGGGGCTCTATAGATAATACTTAGTCCTACCTCAGTCCAGGGGTCTGGACTAGGTGACCTATCAAGGTCTCTTCCTGCCCTGCATGTATAGGATTTTGATTATCTTCCTCACAGAAAAAGGACATAGGTCTTCCTTTGCCTCAGGGAGTCACTTTGGTTATCTTGGACACTCTTGCACCAAACCTGCAACAAATTAATCATTTTCCACTAATGACTGGCATGTCTTGAATTCTGACAGTCTGTCTCAAAGCCAATTCTAGAGTCAAGATACCAGACAGTGAAACTGTCATCAAGTGACAGCCAGCTTGGCTATCCATCAGTTTATTGGCCTAGGAGGCTGATCAACCTGAGACAAGGTTAGAGACAGCATTCAACAATTCAAAAGAATAAAAGTGGACTCAATCGTCCTCTGCCAGGCTATTAACGTGAGCATGAGCTTCTGAGGTATGCAGTTAGATACAGCAGCCAGGTAGCACACAATACACATTATTCTGGTGAATTGAGTTGCAAGGTTGCCAGCTAGATTTCGAGCAGAATCATCTCAATGGATTTGGAGCCAAGAGTCATATTTGGGAGAATACATATTAAAAACACCTGGTACCTGTTCCATCTACACCAAACATAAAGACTTTGACTGTGTGTGTCTAGCTCACTTCCAACTGTCCCTGAAACAGTTTGAGAGTTAGTACAGTTTCAATCAAAAATAACTCAGCCCTTCACTCAAACTTAATTTTCAGCTTACTGCAGAGAAGACATCAGATAAGAAGAGTGGTTCCACTGCAGTAAGTCTTCCTGTTTTAGTATGAGCAACAAGCACTGCATAAAAATAACCAAACTTTTCATACAGGAGGATGGCCACTATGCCACAGCACAGAAGTATGTTATCATCTATTCATTACTTCTACAATGCCCAAAGCATGCTGGGTGTTGACGCTACTTGTTTGTGTACGATACACTTCATTTTGTGACCTCTTATTATCAAAGTCCAATATGTGCAAGGATTAACTAAGAAGAGGTTTTGTCCATCCCTAAAAGATTTTCAGAAGCACCACAAGATCTCTACATTATCCTATACAAACATACACATTTAATAAAGCATACTAGCCTAGCTGGGAAACTAGCTTTGGTTGGGTTCAAACTCTGAATTGGTAAATTATTAGTATTAAATGTAAGAGCAAATATTGGTTTAACTAAGTAACACTGAAAAAATGTATTAGCAACTACCCTATAAAGCAGTGGTTTCTGAACTTTTCAGCATCACAGCCCTATTCTGATTTTTGAGAAACCCTCATGTCCCCCCCCCACCAACCTCTCTTTACCATCATCCAACACCCCCCTCTTTAATAAAAAATTAAAAACAAGCACAAATAGTTTTCTCTGGCTCCTTGAAAGCCACCAGAACTGACAGCAACAGCCACTTGCCCAACTGAGACCTGCACTGCCACAGCCGCCTGCCCAAGCCCCATGCTACTGGGGCCAGCCACCCACCAGCTGCCTACCGGCTGCTTGAGCACCAGCTTGCTGGAACCAGCTGCCTGCCCACCAGCCACCTGCCCTGCCACAGGCCAGCTGCCTGAGCTGCCCACCCAAGCCCACGCTGCCAGGGCCAGCCGCCCGCCTGCCACCCTGAGCCGCCAGAGCCCCACACTGCTGGGACCAGCTGCCTCACTACCAGCCCAAGCTGCCTGAACCCCACGCTACTGGGGCCAGCAACCCACCCGCCAGCCTGAGCCACCCAAGCCCCGCACCGTCAGGACCAGCTGCCAGCCCAAGCTGCCTGAATCCTGCGATACCGGGCCCAGCTGCCCAAGCACCATGAGTCCCACAAGCCAGCCAGCCAGCCACCTGAGCCCCTCCCATCCCACAAAGCCAGGTACAACCAGCCCCTCCTTTACCCCATGGCCATCACCTGCACCAGGCATCCCCAGCCTCTCATCTAATCCCATCCTCCTCCTACCCCCCATCCAGCCCACACTCACTCATCTTTGCAGAAGGCAGCTAGCTTCACCTGGGTCTTTACTGGCTGCCTGCTTTTTATACCAGCTGCACCAGATCTCCCACATAAAATGGCAGGGGTTGAGAGCCGGAAGCAAATGTCGGGGGGAACATTCAGCTGGGGGGAAAGACTTTGGGGGGCGGGTTGGGTCACTTTGTACCAATTGGGAATTTCTTCATGCCCCCTCAGGGGGGCACACCCCCCAGTTTGCTATAGATACTTTGCCTATTAAAAATTCAAACAAAGTTGAATTGTCTAGTGTATACAAATGATATAGCGTGATTTCTGGGTTCAACATCAGACTGGCTGTACACCCTTGGGAAAAGCGCTTTAAATTCTTAGTGTTTGTATCAAAACAAACAAGCAGTTTGTTTTGATCATATATAGACTAGCATGGCTCCCTCTCTGTTAGTGTTAGTAAAACAGGAAGGAGAATTCAGACCTTGGATGGCTTACTTGGTTACAGCTTCCGGTGTATATTCAAAGCTAGCAGTGGAGTCAATGGAAGTCCACACACACATTCCAAGACAAAGGACTAATGATGACATGTTCCAGCTACACTAACTGAGAAACCCAAGGTTAATGTAGATCTCTTTACTAAGATGGGGAGATGGTGAAGTGGCCTACTAGACTTTAGATACTGGTTCCTTCAGGGCAGATTTAATCATGATCAGCGAAAGAACACAGGACTTTCTGCTCTTTCAGCTCTATCTCCTGCCCTACCTGCTTTCGCATGGTATTCATGACTCCCATAAAGCTCGCCAGCAGCTTAGCTTCTTCCCGGGCTGCAAGTTTCTTCTCTGTTTTCTTCTTGCTGCTTTTTTCTGATCCAGAGGTTGCCATGCTACCCTCCTCTCACCACTAGGCAAACAAGGGCTTGCAGAACTTACACAGGCCCATGCACAGCAGCCAAAAGAAACCAATTGTAAGACACACCAAACTGCCCCAATCAAGATCCCAGACGGACGAGTAGGCTGCGCAGCCGCGCACTGCAGAACCGCCCGCTGCTTCTGTAGCCAGCAGGGCGAGCCACCTGGGCAATCACCTGCCGCAGCAGCCGAAAGAGCCGGGCTAATTAGACCCCAGGAGAAGCTGTAGGGCCAAGCAGCCCCTTGTGGAGATGCCTGGAACGGAGCCCGGGGCCCGCGGAAGCTGCAGGGCGGGGGGCGGGGCGTGCCGTGCCGTTCCGTTCCGTTCCGTGCCGTACCGCGCCGCGCCGCGCCGCGCGCCACACACCAATCGCCACCGTTCTACCGGTAGAACGCAAGCTCCTGAGGAGAATCCCACATACGTTCAGGAGAGGACGGGGGGAAGCGGACCAGCGCTCAGTGACGTCATAAACCAGCGCGGAGTCTAGCGCTCTCTGCCGCCAGTCGTTCGGGAGCGAAACAAACAAAGGACCAGGCGGCGGCGGCGGCGGAACGGATGGTGGGACAGGTTTAGGCGCAGGGGCGGGCCGGCAGAATGCGCACGCGCACGGCTGGCGGAGCTTGAGCTGCGCCGGGGGGCGGGATCGCTCGTGATGCGTGTAGTGCGCGCGCGCGTGCCTGTGGTCTGAGGTGCGGGAAGAGAGCTGTGCAAAGCTCGTACCTTGCACCCTGTTGTCCGAGCTCCTGCCGGGTGCGGCGCTCCGGGGAAAAGCCAGAGCTAGCTCCGGACGGGCTTTGTGCCTGACTCCCACACTCCGTGTCCTGTCGCCTTTTATGGGAGAGAAAGGTGGTCGCGGCTTGGGAACCAGCCCGTCCCCAGGCAGCCGGGCACCGCCTCGCTGCAGAGCGGGGAGCGAGCCCATTGTGGTCCCAGTCGCGCTCATCCTGCGCAGGCCGAGGGCAAGGGTAGAGCGTGCTCTTGCATGTTATTTTTTTGGAATCTGCCCCGAACAACCCTATCCTGGGTGTGCGCATCTAGAGTGACCTGGGAAGTTTGAGTTTCAGAACAAAAACAACTCCAGAAGAGGCGTTGTTTTCTCCCCCCCTCCTTCCCACACTTTCTTCCTGTTTCTGTCCTATGGACATGATCTGTCAGTTTTCAGTTCAATTTTGTTTGTAATCTCTTTGTTATATAATCGTCCTGCCAATTCACTTTCAGCTCCATTTCCAATACAGTACTAGCTCCAGATCTGAAGTGGGTCTGTCCCATGAAAGCTCATCACCTAATAAATTATTTAGTTAGTCTTTAAAGTGCTGCAGGACTGCTGGTTTGTTTTTCCTAGAAGAGGGCTATTTGCTGGTTGGGGTACACAAGAAGAGCAATTCTAATATTTTAGCCCTAAATGGTGGTAGTCTGATAAGAGCTGCTGACTTTGGTGACACTGACCATAGAAAACTAGATTTCCACCCTTGTATTGCACTACTTGTTCGCAATTTCCATATTGTGAGATAAGGTGAGCAAAGTAGTATCTTTAAGTGCACCAGCTTTTGGAGAGAGAGAGTGATTTCCTGGGACTGACACAACAATCATAACATTGCATAAAACAGTGAAAGACGATCTTTGGTGCATAAGTACAAAACAAGACCCAGAGTGGTGTGAGTGCTCTCTAAGTACTAATCTGTCCTCTGTGTCACCTCTTTTAGATGCTGAGTGCTTTATGAGTATTTAAAAATGGAAATGACAATCTCTCTTTTTCCTTCCTTTCCAGCCACAAGGAGAAACAATTATATTCGTAGTTTGCTCTGTGTGTGTGTGTGTGTGTGAGAGAGAGAGAGAGAGAGAGAGAGAGAAATCTATTGAAGAAGACTTACAGTAACTCTGTGACATTAATTTTCTATTTAGATCTGAACACCACAGGGAAGTTAATGTCTTGGAAGCATTAAAAACAGATGAATCTTCCTGGATTCCATCTTGCTGTTGTAATGGAAACACAAGTAAGCTAAGACAAGAGAAAAAGTTCATGAAGAAAATGTGCTGAGATTGTAGACCACATGATATAATTTTCTGCCTTAAAGAATACAACACAAGACGCAAGTGGAACATCTTTTATTCAAAATTTTGGGGTGGGGATTGGAAGAGCATGTTTTTCTAATCTTCTTGAATTCCAAAACTGGGAAATTCTGATAAATGATAACTGAGACAAAGGTAATTTGAGACGAAGATGGGGAAACTGTCATTGTAATGTGTAAGGTAATTGATAACTTTGAGTCCGAGATGTAAAGTATCAAACTAAAGAATGAACTCCAATTCAGATGTCTTCCTTTTTAATCTGGTGTTAAACTATCTTTGTTTTATAGTGACAGAGAGAGAGCCATTTTAGTCTGTGTTCTACCAAAACAAAAAAGCAGTCATGTAGCACTTTAAAGACTAACAAAATAATTTACTAGGTGACAAGCTTTCCTGGGACAGATCCACTTCTTCAGATCGTAGCCTTACCAGAACAGACTTAATATATAAAACACAGAGGTCTAAAAATTGTTATAAAGGTTGACAAATGAGAAAAATTGTTATCAAGGGTAGCAAATCAGGAGAGAAGAGGGGCAAGTGGGGTGGGGTGGGAAAGCCAAGTTAGATAAAACATCCAAGTATGTAAAAGAGTCCTTATAATGGGTCAGGTAATCACTGTCCCTGTTCAAACCACATGTTAATGTGTTGAATTTGAATATGAATGTTAGTTCTGAGCATTCCCTCTGTAGACAGTTGTTAAAGTCCCTTTTCAGTAGAACACAAACTTTCAGATCTTAAACAGAATGGCTCACTGCATTGAAGTGCTGGCTGATAGGTTTGTATATTTGGAGTTTTTTGACATCTGTTCTATGTCCATTCATTCTTTGTCGAAGAGTGTTTGCGGTCTGGCCTATATACATGGTGTGTGGGCATTGTTGGCACATGATGGCATATATGATGTTAGTTGAGAAACAGGAGAATGTGCCTGTGATTCTGTAATTAACATGGTTAGTCCAGTGATGGTATCTCCAGAATAGATATGTGGACAAAGTTGGCAATGGGGCTTGTTGCAAGGAAAAGTTCCAGGATTAGTATTTTTGTGGTATAGCCTATGGTTGCTAGTGAGAATCCTCATGAGGTTGGGAGGTTGTCTGTAGGAAAGAACATGCCTGTCACCTAGGACCTTGGCATCATGATTTAGAATAGGTTGTAGGTCTTTAATGGTGTGTTGCAGTGGTTTGAGTTGGGAGCTGTAGGTAATAATCTTTGCATTAGAATTTAGTTTCCTTATCTTTGATATTTGTAGTGATCCCAGGCAGCCCACTTAACTTAATAGTGTTGAACCACAAGACTTCTCTGTGTTTAGGCAGCTAACATTCAGCTTTATTGAATTCAGTAAGGCAACAGATGAGCCAAACTGGACTCTAGTAAAACCAGGTCCAGCAAGGCTGCTTGATGCAGCTAACTCTAGTATTTTATACCCTTACACAAACAAAGCCCAGTGTCAGAGGCAATTAGTTAGAAAATTGTAAATCACTTCTCCAAGAGAAACCATTATCAGCAAAGAGAAACAGGTACCGGGGAGCTGGAGCTATAACTCCGAACAGTTCATTAACGCATTCCATAGAGCTCATCCTTCCTGCTATTCCCAAACAGGTCAAGGAAAGTACAGGCCCTTGTGTGCGTGTAGAAGTAAGGGATGTGAAATGGCTTCTTATACCAGATGGTTTCCACAATAGATACTTGCCATAAGTAATTTTCTGTCCCCTCTCCCCCTCCTTCTGTCCCATGTAGCTGATTTGTCAGGTTTTTATTTAATTTTATCTTTCTCTTAAATTCTTTTTGTCTCAGTAATTGTTAGAATTTTTCAGATCTGAAGAAGTGGGTCTGTCCTATGAAAGCTCATGACCTAATAAATTATTTTGTTAGTCTTTAAAGTGCTGCAGGACTGCTTTTTTTCTTTTGTGAAGATACACACGAACACGGCTACCTCTATGTGACCATGGAAATGAAGTTAATTTTATAATATTTAGCACTGGTATGGCACATTCAGTTTGCAAAACATTGTACAAGTGTTAACTGCATCTTAGACCTGTGGTTTTCAACCAGCGTGCCATGAGAATTGTCCAACTGTGCAGTGAAATTTTGTCAATTACCCCTCGCTGTGGCTCTTTGCAGGGCAGAGGGAGGAGGGGGAATTGATGACCCTGCACCAGATGGGGCTCAAGGAGCAAGGCTGCCTGAATCTCAGCTGGCGTGGGGTTGGTCAATTCCACCTGCCCCCTTTTGTTAGCTCTTTGCCGAGCCACCATGAGGGGAAATGCAGACCCTGCAGGGCCCTGTTCATGCCAGGAGGCAGCTGAAACGCTGTTTCCCGGCCTGAACAAGCTGGCAGGGAGCCCACCCCAACTGTGGCAAGCAGAAGAGGAAGGGAGGGAGCCTATTGGGGCTGTGACTCAGTTTAAATGTTGTGTCCTGGCTCCAACAAGTTGGTGGGGTGGGGAGCCTGCTTTCAGTGGTTACTCATTTACTTAACGTCCCTAGCATGGTGTGGAGCAGATCATCCCTCGCTATATAAGCACAACTGGTTCCCAAATTTCTGCTCATAGGCGAAAACTCATAACAGCCACACTAAATTCCCATTAAAATACATGTAAGAGTCTCCAGTTTGTTCCAAGTGCTTGTAACTTGACATAAACCAGTTGAGTTTAGGTACTTTTCTGAAGTATTTGAATAGTTTGTCTCCACAAATAGGATGTAGTGTCTGTATGTAGAGCAGGAATTCCCAACCTATGGGTTGGGACCCAAACATGGGTCCCATTAGATTGGTTAAGGGTCACCAGCTAGGTAGTTCCAAGCTGCATGTGGCTGTTAAAGAAGCCATTTGTAGTTTCTTAACACTGCTGCCTCAGGCAGGTATCTATCAATAGAGAGAGCTGCTGGAGATGGCCGCTGTCTCCGTCACTAGGGATAGCAATTATCTGATGCTTAGCTGCTGAAACCTTAACACTTCAGTTAATTGGTTTTAACGACTGTTACCTGTTGGTCGCAGGAGGGCTGGGGGAGTGACCCAGCCTTGCAACCCCAGTGGAGAGGCTGCAGGAGGTGTGTCTAGGGCTGGGGCCGTTTAGGGCTGTGGTGGGGGTGGGGAGAGTGGAATCTAAGGCTGGGGGTGGTTTAGGGATGTGAGGGGGGTTAAGACTGGGGGAAGTTTGGGGCTGCAGGGGAGTTCTAAGGCTGGGGGCAGTTTGGTGCTGCTGGCGGGTCAGGGGATGGGTCTCCCTGCTTCCTGGTCAGGGACCTCGCAGCTTGCTCATATTAGTGGGTGAGGTTCGCTAATTCAGTGAACATAGGTGAGTGTACGTGTCCCTCATTTTCGTGAGTACTCATAAGTACCTTTTAAATGAGGGATGGGTGTACATGTGACACTTATGAGCAATTGATTCAGCTGAAAAAAAGTGGGTGTGCCATGGAATTTTCTCTCATTGAAGTGTGCTGTATTATTGAAAAGCTTGAGAGCTACTGTCTCATACTCCAAGCCATAAACGGGGTAATAAGATAAATTTAGAAAGGACTCCCTTCTTCCCAAAATAGCATTTTAGTCATAGGTTTGGATGGGAAAGTATTTGGACTAGTGTAAACTACATTTTTTTCCAGAGCAGTCTGAAGAAATGTGAAGTATTGAATTTTGAGCTTTCATTTAGTGCCGCTGAATAGGTTTATGCATTAGTACCAGATATCCTGAAATGATTTCTTGGGAATCTCCAAAATTATTGCAGTGTGTCTAAAGCAGTGGTGTCCAAAAGGACGACACCCAATCACCACATATGCCTCTGTCTCCTGCAGCCAGGCACCATGCCCCCCAGCAGGCACCCTATGACCACCCCCTTCACCTCCACAGCCAGGCACACCCCGTCCGTAGCCAGGCACCCTACTGCCCTGCCTCTGACTCACTGGAGGCGTGCAGCCCCGAAAGTCGATGCAGCAGCTCCAGAGGCTCACGTGGTGGCTCCTTGGGTGCCACGCAGTGGTGGCGGCTTGGGAGCTCAGGTGCTGTGTGGCTGGCATGGAGGCTGTGCAGTAGGTGGCTCCTCAGGTGCTGCACCATATGGCCTTTGGGGCTGCGTGGCTTGGGGTTGGGCGGCTCCAGCAGTGTGGTGCCTGAGGTACCGCTGGGTGGCACCCAAGGAGACATCGTGCCACCACACAGCCCCTGAGCTGGCCATGCAGTGCCCGTGCTCCTGAGCCGCTGCTGTGCAGTGTCCAAGGAGCTGCTATGCAGGCCCCCAAGCCACTGTGCTGCCACACCACCACTGGCTCAGCCTGCTGAATGGGGAGCCTGTTGGATACCACAGGTCTAAAGCTTAAGATGCTTATACATTTTTCTGTGACAGACATATTTGCGTGAATATGCACAAACCTTAAATAGTAATAACATCTTCTTGTTGTCCCTGATTTTAGGCTCTGGCCTTTTCATGGGGGTACAACATAGAGCAAATGAATGCTACCACCTTATACGTCTGATGCAAGTACCAGGGATACTTGCAACCTCTGCACTCAGAGGAAGGCAAGGAGTGCAATGTGTCCTGAGGTGTAAATTTTCCCAAAGAGAGGGAGAAGATTTTGGGGCTATAATTTCCACTACAACAGCCTGTAGAGCGGGTTTAATGTATTGAGTGGAGCAGTTTTCATATTGTCTGTTCACTCCCCATTGCGTATCAGGGAGCTCGCACAGGAATTGCCCCACTCAAAACTCCACCTTAGTTAGGTACTGTCATTGGCTCAATTGAGGGGAAATGGGATAGCTCTGCATGTTGTACAATTAGTGGTTTCTCCGCCTAAAGGAAGGGGTAGGACTAATCGGGGTAAGGTGAGAGACTGATGAACACCTGGGCCTCTTCAGAGGAAGAAACAGAAGGAGCTACTTGGGGTCTATGGTAGAACATGGAAAAAGCAGGGCACTCATGGGAAGTAACGAAGGAGTTGGGACCCTATCCTAAAGCAAGGAAAGGTGGCCTAGAAAGGCTGGGATTGTGAGAAAGATCCAGGAAAGCAGCCTTGGACTTAGTGCTCTGTTCTACAGCAGGGAGGCCAGAAGGCCAGCTGATGAGCCCAAGTGGGGCAAAAGAACTTTTTTGTTGGGACTATTGTTACTCTGAATCGTAGAATGCTAGGACTGGAAGGGACCTTGAGAGGTCATCGAGTCCAGCCACCTGCCCTCATGGCATTGGAGAAGGTATCTGAGCCATCAGCTATCATCTTTGGAAAATCATGGGAGACAGAAAAGATTCCAGAAGACTGGAAGAAGGCAAATATAGTGTCCATCTATAAAAAGGAGAATAAGAACAATGCAGGAAACTGCAAACCAGTCAGTTTAACTTCTGTGCCATGAAAGATAATGGAACAAGTAATTAAGGAAATCATCTGCAGACACCTGGAAGGTGGTAAGCTGATAAGGAACGGCCAGCATAGATTTGCAAAGAACAAATCATGTCAAACCAATCTGATAGCTTTCTTTGATAGGATAACAAGCCTTGCGGATAAGGGAGAAGCGGTAGATGTGGCATACCTAGACTTTAGTAAGGCATTTGATACAGTCTTGCATGGTATTCTTATCAGTAAACTAGGCAAATACAACTTAGATGGGGCTACTATAAGGTGGGTGCAAAACTGGCTGGATAACCATACTGAGGGTATACTTATTAATGGTTCTCAATCCTGCTGTATAACAAGTGGGGTTCCGCAGGGGTCTGTATTGGGACTGGTTCTGTTCAATATCTTCATCAATGATTTAGATATTGGCATAGAAAGTATGCTTATTAAGTTTGCATATGATAACAAGCTAGGAGGGGTTGCAACTGCTTTGGAGGATAGGGTCAAAATTCAAAATGATCTGGACAAATTTGAGAAATAGTCTGAGGTAAACAGGATGATGTTTAATAAAGACAAATGCAAAGTTGTCCACTTAGGAAGGAACAATCAGTTTCACATGTACAGAATGGGAAGCGACTGTCTAGGAAGGAGTATGGCAGAAAGGGATCTAGGGGTTGTAGTGGACCACAAGTTAAATATGAGTCAACAGTGTGATACTGTCACAAAAAAAGCAAACATGATTCTGGGATGCATTAACAGATGTGTTGTGAACAAGACACGAGAGGTCATTCTTCCACTCTACTCTGTGCTGGTTAGGCCTCAGTTGGAGTATTGTGTCCAGTTCTGGGGATGGCATTTCAAGAAAGATGTGGAGAAATTGGAAAGGGTCCAGAATAGAGCAACAAGAATGATCAAAGGTTTAGAGAACATGACCTGTGAAGAAAGGCTGAAAGAACTGGGCTTGTTTAGTTAGGAAAAGAGAAGATTGAGGGGGGACATGATAGCAGTTTTCAGGTATCTAAAAGGGTGTCATAAGGAGGAGGGAGAAAACTTGTTTTTCTTGGTCTCTGAGGATAGAACAGCAAGCAATGGGCATAAACTGCAGGGAACTGAACTCTGCTGGTGACCTAACTGTGGGGCTGAGCCCTGTGAATCCCTGTAAGAGAGAAAACATTGTGATGAGGGAAAACAGGCAGAGTGCTGAATTGCCAACCGAGGCCATGAGCAGGAGCTGTCTGCCTGAGCACAATTACAATTAGGTGGAGGTGGGAAAAGTATCCCACATGTTTCCTGAGCAAAAGTGCAGCTGCTGACATTTGTGGATATGTGAGTACAATAAAGGGTGTGTGGGTGTGTGTGTGTACATGTTTATGCAAGTAGTTTTCCAGAGGAACAGTGGTGACTTGTACGTAGCACTTTACTCCAAAGCAGCTGTACTTTTACTCAAGTAACTTTTGGCATAGTTTTTCCATCTCTGCATTTAAGAATGTCAAAAATTGCACAGCAGTCTTTGTGGGAACAGGTTATTATGTGGCAACATTCTCTCCCCTTGAAAAAACATTGCCCCATCTCTCTTGATCCTTTCTGAGCTGAGTTGAGATCTATGTGGATTTGTATTTAACAATGGGTCTTAGTTGGATTGGCATATTCCTTGCATGATTTGTTATTGAAAGTTTTTCTAACTGCTTGGCTTGAAAGGGGCTTCCATTTTATTTTGAATAAGCGACTTATTGTCTGTTTCTAGTGCTGTAGAGCTCTTTGTTCTCCATTCCATCTTCTTTATTCTTGCAGAAGTATTTCCTTCATTTTCTTCCCACGCAATTATGACTTGTTCTGCTGCAGTTTGCATCTGAAGTTGGTGCTAGCTGTTTAAAAGCTTTGATGTTTTAAAAATGACCTCCGTATGGGGAAAAAGTGGATTTGTACCCTGTTTAATTCATTATAGTGGAGAAAAGCCTGAATTTTTTTCCCATTTTTTTTCTTTTATGCCAGGTGTTTGAGGCTTTGTTCACTTTTTTATTCGTTTGGAAGACTTCATGGATAAGTGAGAAAACTAGTGAGTGTGTGATGAGATACCATTCAACTCCAGCCTACTTATCAGAAAGATGAAGTTATTTGTGTTCAGACTGTGTGAACCTCTTTGGTTTTTTAGCTCCAATTTAAATCAAGAACCAGGTGAATAATTAGAGGAGAGGCCCTTATTAAAATTCCAGTGACTGTTAACTTCATGACCGATACTTGCTTCTTTCTGCCAGCTCAATCCATTATGTATGTTCAATCAAACAGTGCTTGTTTTGTAGCTGACTACATTCCTGTTCTAGCTTGTTGTGGAATAAGCTATTCTCAGGGCCACCCTAAGGAGGTGCCTATGACAAATCCATGTAAATATTTAGAAAATAATCCTCTTGTGGGAACAGATTAAACTGTATAAATGGATGAAAAACTCTGAATCTTACTTGGCTGACCTCTTGGTCAACCAGCTGATGGGTGAGGTGAAGTTATTGCTGTGATAGTACTTAGTACACAACATTTTCCTCTTTGATAATAGATGTTGACTTAGGTTAGATTTTTTTTGTTTGGTTTTGATAGTGTATTAGCTAGTTCAAGACCTTTTCGTACAGTTAGCTCTCTGAGAAAGGATAAATAGCAGCATCAGCTATCATCACTACTGCTAATTAACTTCCCTGTATCCACACCTACAAAAACAACATTGTAAGTAGTAATGATATCAAACACTGTAGCATTACTAGTTATGAATTATAATAGTGACATTAGATGCAGCAAGACAAAGGTAGCATCTCTGAAGTATGATGTCCAGGCGGTCTGCTGGTAACACAACATGCAGTCAAGTGGAAGACTAATATGAGGTCCAAGGTCAGGTTCTCACTTCCTGAGCCAGTAGGATATAGGGGTAATTAAAAAGTTGCAGAAATAATAAGGTCCATTCTTCCTTGATTGGGGGGAATACGGACAAGTGATTATGGCAATATAGGGTTTGTACCAAGGCCAATTGCTGTGTGATGAGAAGAATGCCCTGCAGGCTGGGTTTTAGTGCAGAGTTTGTGCATGATGCCCAACGTCTCTATAGTTTGTACCTTCATTCTTTCACATGGTTTAAAAAGCTGTAAACTCAAAACGACCAAATACAAACCAAGCTGGGTCACACCTGTATTTCCTCAGCATGCCCTTATAGAACCAGACTGCCCATATTGCTGTCTTCCAGAACTAATCCACCCTTCTTTAAGGGGCTTAGCTACACCTAATCAGATGCTGGTTTGGGATATCTCCCATGTTGGCTCTGAACTCTAGGAGAAAATGAGGATTAACAGACCCAAGATATAAATGGGGGAAACTGAGGCATTGAGAGGTTAAATGGCTTGTCTTAGCACTTGTTGTGGGTCAGTGTCAGAGTTGGCAATAGAAGCAAAAAGGATACAAAGCCATTCTGACCCGCTTTCTGGCTCCCAGGGGCTGTTTCTACACAGGCCACTTCCTTCAGAAGTGGCATGCTAATACACGGAGCAAAAGATGCTAATGAGGTGCGGATGCAAATTCCCCGCACCTCATTAGCGTAACGTCACATGATTTGGAGTCCGGAAGACTGTTCTTCTGGACTCCAAAATGCTGTGCAGAAGCGTGGCCCCGGGGGTGGTTGGCACTTCCGGAAGGAAGTCCTTCTGCATGGAAAATTTTTGGGAAGAAGGGGCCTCTTGAAGAAGGACTTCCTTCCGGAAGCTCCCCCGGGGCCGCGCTTCTGCACGGCGCTTTGGAGTCCGGAAGAACAGTCTTCTGGACTCCAAATCATGTGACGTTATGCTAATGAGGTCTGGGGAATTTGCATCCTCACCTCATTAGCATCTTTCGCTCCGTGTCTTATCACGCCACTTCCGAAGGAAGTAGCCTGTGTAAAAACGGTCAGGATGTTGAAGTATCTTCTACAAAATGGAACAGCTTCAACAGGAAGGACTCACTGCAGGCCAGTGGATAGGGACTTACCCATGTGGAGTGAGCCCTGTGTGCAAGTCCCTGTTCCAATGAATATTCAATTATTTTATGCAAAGTGGAACATTTTCAACATGATGGACCAAGACGGACCCACCCAAGAATAGCCTGGAACTTGGTGGTTAGGACACCCACCTGGAATGCCAGGAAGGGACTGGGAGACTTGATTCTAATTTCTGCTTTAGATCAGATCAGGATTTGAACCTGAATTTTCCATCCTTCAGGTGGGTTCCTAGCCACCTAGACTAAGGGCTATCTGAGGGGCTTTCCCTCATCTGCCGTCCATTTCGTGAATGGTGCCAAAGTTCTTTTGTGAATTTAGTTTTTAAAAAATGGCCAAAATTATTGAGCAAATTCATGTCAAATTTATTAATAATTTCAGCACTTGAAACTGCATTTTTCATGGAATAAACCATTTGAAAAATTTTGCTGAGCCCCATATAGGATGCTTTCCAAAAAAAAAAAAAAATCCTGCAAAGACTGAACTCTGGCTTGTATTTCAACAGTTACGCTGAGGTGCAGGAAAAGGGAGTCTAGCAGTAGCATCTGTAAATTAATTTAGCCCATCCCAGTCTACAGACCGGTTCCTGAAAATGTTGGATTTCAACACAAAAAATGTTTGCGCCAGCAGTTTCAACTCTGCCCTCAAAACTTTATACTGCTCTCCCCAGATAAAACCAGTATATTTTTCCATCCCTCCCGATTCTATCTATGAAGAGTGCTTCCTTTAAAAAATAAAAAAGGAAAATAATGGAAATTTCCAGGTGAAAAGCTCATTTTCATTAACTTTTTAAAAGAACAATGATCAACTACAGTAAGGTGGATGGAGATCGAAATATCTTACAATTCTTGTAGAGTGTTATGAATTCTCATACCTGTGGCAACTTCAGATTGTGTTAACTTTTCTACAGATTCTTCATGGTGTTCATTGAGGGATAGTGTACATCTTACATTGCCTTTCTGCCTTCTGAACACTGTGGAGAACTTCCATGGACCAGAGATTAAGGAGGTATGCCATGGAGCAGGGCGTCCCCCCACCACTTTTGCATAAGAACAAAGAGATCTGTACAGAAGAGAACTTCCATATGGCAATCTGTGGAGGATGGAGAGGAATAACAACATTCTGGCTCTAGAATTTTAAGACAGAGCTGTTCTTAATTATCGTGTAACCATTATGATTTATCTGCTTCTGCAAGATGTCACATTATAAAAGGATCTGGGCACAATTTTTTGAAACAGAAGCACACACTACCAGAAAATGGTAGAAAAAGGACAGTCTTGGTATGTCATGGACCCCCACTGCAATTTGACAGAATTCAGAAGCCCTATTTTACCATGAATACATCCTTGATCCTAATTATATTTCTGTGAATGTTTTAAGTAAAACATGTTTTTCATTCCAAATGTTTCCTGCACTTTGATGCCTTCAAGGAAAGGATATATGAGTCATCTCCATGACACATGCAATTGAAGTGCCTCCCTGTATCTCCAACTAAAATATCTATTAAATTATATTATTTATGTAGTTGCCCAAGGTTTTAAGAAGCAAATCTTCTCTTTTTACTGTAGTAAGAATTACTGTTGTGTTTTTAATGTGGAAAGTCACACTAATATCACAACTACAAAATTAAGATTAAAAATGTAGTTTGAAAGACAAGTTACGGTAGAAGTATTCTCATTAGAAAACTAGTTAGGCATAAGATGTTGACCTGTGACCCACTATATTCAATATCAGTTTTGTTTCTTGTTCAGTACTTGATGCTTTAATGTATGTTTTCTGACTTACTTCTAGCTTGGGCTGTTGGGTTTGAGGGAGAATTCAGGGTGTTTAAAGTGTGCTTATGACTTGTAAAATGTCAGGTTTTGCCTGAACCACTTCATTATTTCTAAGCATTCCCCTTTTTCTATTATGAGAGTGAAATTTACTTCTTCCTATACCAGGACAGGCTGACATGCTGAAGACTGGAGATGATGGAGTTTACACCTTCAAACCTATGGCCAGGGTGTGAAGCTGCCATTCTCAACATAAAAGCTGAAATAACAGCCACTAGTTGCTGCATCCCTTTTTAGGGCTTGGGTTACAATAATCCTATGTAAACACAGAGTTAGAGATGGCTTACTCCTCACCCAGTGAATTCAGAAGGCTTAAATCAGCAATGGGCAGCACAGGCTAGTGAATGTGCCATAGGAGTAGTCCGCCTTCAGCTTAGTGGGCCACAAGATTGTTGTAACCAGGACACTTTCCTGAAATAGGGTAGTTTTGCTAACTGCAAATGTATACCTATAATTTATTGGGCATGTTGATTGAACCATATCAGTGCTTTGATTGGATGTAGAGGGGCCTCATCATTCTCACAGCCAGTGTTGTGTGCATAAATGTGCACCTCACTTCATGTTCCATTGCTTCACGTGTGTGACACTTTAGTAATACCAGTAGGAAAAATGGTGCAAATGCAAGCCAGCAGAATCTGGCAACGCTGCACGTAGCCAAGTATAAACAAAATATTTCACGGGCCACGCACGACCCCCAAGGGGCTTTTTGGCCACAAGTTGCTTACCACCGGCTTAAGTGGTATAGAGATCCTTATATGGGTCCTCTGCACTTGAACGAATTTCATGATTGATGTACAAACACAGTAGAACTGGAGATCAGCCTTGAGCTGCACAGGGTACATTATGGACAAATCAAAATGTACACGTAATGGTTGTGGTCTCACAAGACAACCGATTTTCCACTTCTTTCCTGAGATCAACTTTGGGCTAATGTTTGCAGCATGGGAAGAAAATCTGTCTTTTAGAATAAATTTTGCATCAGTTCATCTGACAAGATGGAACTTTCAGCATTCACACAGATGAAGTGTATGCTTTTACTTTATTTCACGCCTGGTAATTTAATTGGAAAACCTTGTTAACTTCCCTTTCCAAAGACATTCTCTGCATGACATGGGTGTATTCTGTGCTGTCCTGACGGGTCTAGCACTAAGTGAAAGGCTCTAGCAGACCGAACAAAACTACATAACACAGCAAAATCTTCTTAGACTGAATTAATTAATTCACAGAAAGCCGTATTATAAATGAAGGTTTGATGTGAAACATATTACAACAATAATGGAGTTTCATCTAGCATAGTTAAATGGAGCAATTTTCGTTGTGTTATTTTTAGAATACCATGTAAGTATCTCAGTTGTTTTTTATTAACTAGTTATAGTATCAGAACCCCTAGCAGCCTTAGTCATAGACCAAGATCCCATTCTGTTGGGCACTGTATAAACACAAAATGAGGATGGTCACTGCCCCAAAGAGCTTATATTCAAAGTATATCTAGATGTGTCTTTCCAAGAAATATGTTGCCAGCATCTATATAATCCGCTAGCACAGGCTGAACTTCTTTTATCTGACAGTCTCTCCTCTGGCGATCTCCAGGGTCTGGCATGATGTTAGTTGGAAGTCCAATTTTCATGAGTGTGGCCAAATTTCCTGAGGTCCCATAAAGTTTGTTTACAGCCACCAGTCCTGACTCTCAGTGTTCCGTGCTGTTATTTAGCTCTATTTACCCCAAATGTCTTCTAAGAACCGAGTAACTAGTGGAAGTGTTGGCCAATATTGACCTCCCATGGTCCGGCAAATTCTCTTGTTTGACACCGGTCAGGTCCTGATGGTTCCAGGCTAAAGACGTTCAACCAATATTTCAAAGTATTCCTGAGGGGTGGGAACGGTCACAGAAAGCTAAAATAAGTATTGTGTAATCCAAGCTCAGATGTTGAAAATTGCCTTCGTCACAGTGCTTCTATGTTTATTGAAGAAGGCTGTGAGTGAAATGCCAATTACTTTAAGAATGAAGTTTTAAACTTAGCCTTTTGGGCTAAAGTCATTGGAGATACTAAGGACAGGTCGACGCTACCCTGGAAGATTAACCCACTCAGGGTTGCTCTTCTGAGGTTTGATTTAGCACATCTAGTAGAGACTTGAAATTAACCTCTCAGGGGTCACAGCTGACCCCTCTGCTCCTCACGAGATGCAGGGCATAAGGGAGGTAGATGTGAGAAACTCTCCTGTCGACCTTCCACAGTATAGTCAGCCCAGTTAGCTGAGCACAGATACATTCAGTTTAGCTACCTAATTGCCATAGCTAAAATTGTGTATCTGTGATTGACTTCCTTAGCTTAGAGCAGACATAGCCTAAGATAGTATGTGATGAAAGCTGGGAATTAAGGTTTCATGTGGGATAACTTGTAGAGCAAAAACTCAAAATGGTTCACATCAGTAGGATTAAAGCGTGGACAAAGGATCTTAGTTAAAAGAAAGTCTTACAAAAGATTAACATCCATAGTTTTGGGAAAATGCATTATGACTGGAAAATTACACCTCCTGAGGCAGCTACAGAATGGTATAATGAAATTAAAAGAGGAAAAGGAGTGTTAAATGTGCAAGAGATAGCAAAACAGTACATTTATGATCAGTGGGAATGCTACTGCCACATATTTACTGACAGCTCCAAAGATACAGGAACAGGAAGAATGGGAACAGTATGGGGTGACCATCCATCCCATTTTTGGTGGGATGCCAAAAAGGTGTCCCTACTTATTTTAGAAAAGGGACTATTTTCTGCCAGCAGCTGCTGGCTGGAGAGCAGGGAGCCCACAGGTTAGCCTACTTTCTCCTTCCCTGGGGCACAGGGAAGCATGGGAAGCGTGGGTGGCTGCCCCATCTCTATGGCTGAGGCTCAGGAAAGGGGTGGGGAAAGCACCATGGCTGCCCCATCCCTACCACTGAGGCTCAAGGAGAGTGGGAGGGAAGCATTGTGGCTGTCCTGTCCCTGCCGCTGAGGCTTGGGGAAAAGGGGCTGGGGAAGCGCTGTTGCTACCCCGGCCCTGCTGCTTTCTTGGGGCTCCCAGGAATGCTGGGGGCTGCTGCGGCTGAAGGCTCGGGGAGGGCAGGCAGCTGCCTCCTCCTTCCTGGGTCCCCAGAGCTTGGAGGAGCTGCAAGGAGTTGTCCCTCCCCAAATATCTCGACAGGGATATACAGTTGCCCTAGAACAGTACTATGTTTCTCCACTCAGAATCCACAAAGCTGTAAGACTGGTGCATTTTTAGCTTTTTTGGGGGCTGAACTTCCAGTAAAAATGCTGGCACTAAACCATAGGCATGCATGCCCCCCAAGTGGCAGAGGTCATCCTGTTTGGTTCCTAATCAAGATTACTAGCGATCAAAACAGCACTTCAGATAGTGAAAGTGATATACAGTAAACTCTATCTTAACTGGCATTCTATCATCCAGAACTCTCAAATAACAGGTATTTTAACCATAAGTAAATTTTAGTTACACTTTCCATAAGTACAGGGTAGTGAAAGTAAATACAAATAAATACAGCAAATACAGTATAAGTTTACAGTGTACAATACTGCTGTTGCTGGAAAATAAAGTACTCTGCATACATTTGCTTATTTCTTAACATCTCTTCTTGTTTTCCTTTAGTGTTGTGCATTGCTAGGTATACACCTCTCTATTATCCAGAATGTATTAATATCCAGCAGTCTCCCAGTCCCTGGGCTGCCAGATATGAAAGAGTTTACTGTACTTAATGAAATATTACTGTTAACCACAGAATTGACACAGTTGGAGGCAGTCGTATTAATAGTATGGATCACAGTGCACGTAGGAGAAGTAAGCAGTGAGCTGGCAAAGTGGTAAAAAAATGCTGTCAAACGTGAACGAGTTGATTTAGAAATCCCATTAAGTGAATCAGAGAAAATTATTTAATTAAAAATGAGTTGAGAGAGTAATGAAAAGAAATGAAATAAGAAAAAGATTCTGTGAAATGTGCCCAAGAGTAGACAATACTGATATACCCCAAGACACTGAGGCTACATCTACACATGCCCCTTCTTCCAGAAGAGGCATGGTAATGAGCAGCCAAGAAGATGCTAATGAGGCATGGATGTAAATTTCCTGTGCCTTATTAGCATATGTCCATGTGATTCAGAATCCAGAAGAAGCTCTTCTGGACTCCAAAATAGCCATGTAGCTGTGTGGCCTGCGGGGATCTCCCGAAAGGAAACCCTCCTTCTGGAAGCACCCTCTTCCTCAAAAAGCCACCCTTTTTTCTGTGCTATTGCTTGCAGTGGCTCTTATTCCGAAAGTGGGCAGCAAGAGAGTATGGCACCAATTGGAGAAGGCAGTCTGCCACCAACAGCAGTGCAGAAGGAAGGGTGGCATGGTCTGCTACTGCTACATGTTCTTCTGTGCCCCTGCTGGGGACAGCACTGCTTTTCAAGCTCAGGCTGGATAGTGAAGGCTGCTGGCAGGACACCAAGCGCAAAAGTAAACGCCATTGTCAGAGGTAGCACAGACAGAATGGTGACATTATATAGTGTTGTCACCTTTCCTTCTGGACCATTGCTTGTGGTGGTGGCACTGACTTTTGATCTGGGTGTCAGAAGAGCAGTGGCTGCTGGCAGTTCACCCAGTGCAGAAGTCACTGCCAACAACAGTGGCACAGAAGGGAGGGTGGCATATTATGATGTTGCTATCCTTGCTTCTGTGCCACCGCTAGTCACAGTTCTACCTTCTAATCTGGGCATCTGAGAAGACAGTGCCATCACTAGCACCACTGTCACATGGTGGCTACGTCTACACTAGTCCAAAATTTCGAAATGGCCACGCAAATGGCCATTTCGAAGTTTACTAATGAAGCGCTAAAATGCATATTCAGCGCTTCATTAGCATGCGGGTGGCCACGGCACTTCGAAATTGACGCGGCTTGCCGCCGCGTGGCTCATCCCGATGGGGCTCCTTTTCGAAAGGACCCCGTCTACTTTGAAGTCCCCTTATTCCCATCAGCTCATAGGAATAAGGGGACTTCGAAGTAGGCAGGGTGCTTTCGAAAAGGAGCCCCATCGGGGCGAGCCGCGTCAATTTCGAAGTGCTGTGGCCGCCCACATGCTAATGAAGCGCTGAATATGCATTTCAGTGCTTCATTAGTAAACTTTGAAATGGCCATTCGTGTGGCCATTTCGAAGTTTGGGGTTAGTGTAGACATGGCTGGTATGATATTGTCTCCTGTGCCACTGCTGATGGTGGCACTACCTCTTATGGGGACTGACCGCAGGGCAGTGGCAACTGGTGAGGTGCCCAACCTGTATGACAATCCCTCCACCAGCAGCAGCACAGAAAGGAGGAGCCTTCCTTCTATGCTGGTTGCAGCTCTGCCTTCAAAGCTGGGCAGCAAGAGAGTGCAGGCACCAAGCACAGAAGGCATCTGCCACTTACACCAGCACACAAGGAAGGGTAGTTGGCTACTGCCACTCTTCTTTCTATGCCACTGCTGGGACAGCACAGCTTTCCATGCTGAGCAGCCAGAGAGTAGCAGCTGCTGGCAGGAAGCCCAGCTCAACAGTCAGTGACACCACCAGCCGCAATGCAGAAGGAAGGGTGGCATAGTTTGGTATTGCCACCTTTCCTTGTACACTGTAGATGGTGGTAGAGGTGCTTTTGTATCTGCCAAGCAGTGACCTTGGGGGCAGTGACCAGCTCAGATTGCAGCACTGCTACCAGCAGTAGCACAGGAAGAATGGTGGTGTGGCATGGTATTGCCAGTCTTCCTTCTGAGCCACTGATGGTGACATCTCTACCTTCCAAGCTGGGTGGCCAGAGAGAGTATGAGCTCCACTTTGAAGTCAGTGTGACCAGTAGCAGCAGCAGCAGCAGCAGCAGCACAGAAGGAAGTGTAGCAAGCTGTAGTTTACCACTCTTTCTTCTGAGATACTGCTGGCAGTGGCAGTGCTTGCCAGGCAGGATGGCTGATAGCAGCTGCCCCTCCAGCCATCCAACTCTGACGGCAGGGAAGACCCACAGACATGTTTTCCTTTTACAAAGTCTGCCTGGACAGAGATCAGAGGACTGAAGAGGAGATCATGGCTGGGACAACCCAAACGTGGTGACCCTACAAGTGAATCTGCTGCACTCGCCTTGCCACTCCCTTTTGGGTTAGGATGCCCAGCATGAGAAATGCTGCACTAGGAGATTCCTCTGTGACCCTGAGATTCAACACTGCCAGTGTGTAAAGAAACTTGTTACTTACTTACTGGGAACAAAAATATTGTGCCTACATTCCACTTGTTTCAGTCAGAATTTATACAGCTTTTTACTAACTCTGTAGTCTGCATGCTGCTGCCTCCTCCTTCATCTCTTGGAACAGTGAAAATGAATATTAGTCTCTAATAGATGCTATATAGAAACACAATTCTTCATTCTGGGGCATAGCAAATCTCAGGCCTAGAAACACAGGAGCCAAATTAAAAAAAATCAAAAGACTGGCTTTAAATAGCAAGATAAAAGCTACATAAATATGTGCTTTTGCTTTCTGAGCTTTGAGGACACACTCAGGTCATGTTTTCAGCCTTTTCTCTGCAAACCTGAGGATCTGAAACATTTTTTCAATCAAAGTTGAGCGTGCGTCACACTCCATAGCCAACATTGACATACCTGTGCCAGCATAGCACCTTAGATTTCATGCAGCCCAGAAGTAAGGAGGAGAAGGCCAGAAGGAATCAGAAGGAGTTCTACTGTTGGCATAACAACAGCCCCTCCAGAAATTAAGCCCCCCCAAGACTCCTTGCTTGGGCAGTCATTCCTAGTAATCAGAGCAGTGGCGGTCAGGGAGCAGGATTTGGAGACATGGGTCAGAGCTGATGCCAGCAGTCTGAAAGCAAACCGAAAAGGAGGTCTCATGACTGAGGCATTAAGAGCAGAAGGGACCATCATGATCATCCTGTCAGGCCTCCAGCATGTTGCAGACCACAGAATGTTATCCATATACTCTTTTCATAGACCCATCATCATTCTCTGAGTTACTGAGTTCTGCAAATTGTGATTCAAAGACATCAGATTATGGGGAATCCACCTTTTACAGTAGTTGAAAGCTGCACGTGACCTATGTCACATGCTGCAGAGGAAGGCAACCTTCCCTTGCATCACAGCTCCAAGGGCTCTGCAAATCTTATCCGTGGGAAACAAAATGGGCACACCCCAGGAGTATTTGGCAAGACCCACCAGCAAAACGCCTGGGAAAGAATTCTCTGTGATAACTCAGAGCCGTTCCTGCAAATAAGCCCATCACCAGTCACTGGAGATATTTGCCACTAGCAGATCAGCTACATGCCATCATAGGCAGCTTCATCAAACCAACCCGTCTATGAACTTTATCAAGGTAGGCAGGGAACTGAGTTATGATTGTAACTCCCCTCTTTCCTTCCTGGTTACTCAGGTGCAGGCAACACTCACTTGTGTTTCTGGGTGCCTGATGGTTTTAATATTAAAGGAGATCCTGAGTGTCCCGGTGGTGATGCTGAATAGTTGGAAATCCCCTTTCCCTCTCCTTTGCTGCAGTCCATTATTTCTAATTTCTTATTTCACCTGGTTTGGCTCCTGTATACGCTCAATGGTGTGCCTTGGGAACTTCCAGGAATTCTTATTCTAGTACTAATCTGGGTTTAACTCCAAAAACAGCAATTATAAATAATATACATCTAATTGATCAAACTGGAATTAACACCTTTACTTAACTTAAGGAAAGAGGGTTACAGATGAAACTTGAATAAAAGTGATTGACAAAGCACACAGAAATAAACAAAACTTATCTAACTGGCATTTACACTGCCATCAATTATCCCACCCCAGAGTATATACTCCTAAGGTATCAGAGCTGCAGATACTAGTTTGTACTGGCGCATTTGCGGGTCTTCATCTGGGTTGGAGACAGCTGGTACAGGTTCTGTAGCTCAGTCCACACAAGGCAGCAAGCTGAACAGCCCCTTGGACGCTGGTGCTGGCCTCGGCTGCACTTTAACAGGCACAGACAATTACAGCAACTTCTCTTCCTGGTTCTTCAGCAGCCTGTAGATTCTGGTTGCAGTTTGTGCATTGGGAAAAGGCTCCACATCTGCCCTGAGGTGGTGTGTTTGATCACAGGACACAGCATGCCCTCAGCATCAGGCTCTGGTTTCCCAAAATATGGAGAGTTCCATCTTCTCACACTGCTTGGCAAAAAGCCACAATTTCCTTCCCTTTTTCTTACTTAGGCATCATGGGTGTTGTTGTCCCTAGAGTCAGATTGAATCACAAAGGGTCCTCCCAGTAAAAGCCAGAGGCTCCTTTAGACAGGGGGAGGGGCCTACATTCTCCCCTCACCAAAAATAAATCTTAATGTCTCCATTAAGGAACTCAGACAAAGAAGAAAAACATTAATTTACAATACAATGTGTACATATTCATTATTAATTCCTACCATTTGTTGGGGAAACGTTCAATGGAGTGTAAAACATAGGCCCATTAGAGTGGGACAACTTAAGCATCTAGCCTGAGGTGAGTACTGCAATACAGAACATTTGAGCCCATGCTTAGAGGATACGTAATCTGGCTGAGGTTTCACAGTTGTTTTAAAATCTCTTAGCACAACCACTCCACGATGTACTGTCAGAATGGATACGTTATCCTGCTGACTCCAATTACATCATATGTTAATTTCTGAGGGGCCTGATTTCTCTCTGGGACTTCCTTGAAGACTGTGCCTCCCTTCTCTACAGGAGGTGTTAACAAAAGCCCGCAGATTCAGCATCTATTACAGAGTTACACATTTCAGTATCTACACCCTCTCCAAGGACTTCTCCTGCAGGAAAGAATTGAAGAGCCTCAGGGTTTAAAGCTAGTGTGCTGTTTGCACTGTTGGGTTAACCTGGCTCAACTGACCCATGAGATATATCTAATGGTTCATGATACATAGATAAATAGTCATGGTAAACCTCCTCTGAATTGGTCTCTGATGGGGTGCCCCTTATATCTATCATGGTAGCAGGGATTGACACAGAATTAGAGTTAGTTTGCTGATGGCAGGACTCTCCTCTGGTTGGGTGATCTGGGAAGCATGGTGTGTTTGATACCTGATGAAGCATCCATTCTGATGTGTTGTCCCAGAGGGAGTGAGTGGTTTTGATGTAAAGTCTGTAATGGACCACGATTCTTTTCAGGCTTTAGTTAATACCCTGGTAGCCTAGACATTTGTTTCTTCAAAACGTAGGGCTGAGAATTCTACCACTCTGCAAGTTTGTGTTTCCCAGGGAGCCCAAAATTCCTGATAAGAACATGATCATCAGGCTGCAGATCACCTTTTTTTAATGTCCTCTTTTTATTTTATCAGACACTGCCTGAGCATGTTGATAAGCAGCACACAAGTCTATTTTTAAATTAGCCACGTACTGGATGTAAGACTGGTGGGAAGACCAGGCATTGATGTCTGATCTAGAAGAATCCACTCTCTCAGAAGCTGTTATAATAGGATGCTACTCATTGCCATGCCACCTCCTGCTGGTCAGTCTGGGAATTAGCTCTTCTCCAGCTCTGGCGCACCCTCTTCTGGCCATTTTAATAATTTTTACAAAATAGCAAAGTATTTTTAAAAAATTTCAAGACATTTGAATTGCTCAAAAAGATTTTCCCTTTCTTTATCACAGCCCTTACTTGTCAGTAGAAGTTGATTAGTTTTCTTCCACCTTAGGGAGTGCATGTAGTCCTTCATTGTGCCTACATATTTGAAAAAAAACCCCCAAAACGTTTTTGTTTAAGTCACAAGGGCTGTGTCTACATTAGCTCCCAGCTTCGAAGGGAGCATGGTAAGTAGGGTGTCAGGAGATTATTAATGAAGTGCTCTAGTGTATATGCAGCACTTCATTAAGCTAATTCTTCCCTGTGGCAACTTTTAAGTGTTAAACTTGGCAGTGCCAGCTTGCGTGTAGCCGCAGCTAATCCGTGGGTACTTTGAAGTGCCTGGGCTACTTCAAAGTCCCTTTACTCCTCAGAATTCTGCAGTAGTTGAGTGTCTACATGCGTCTATGCAAATTTTGAGGAGTAAAGGGTCTTGAAGTACCCCGGGCAATTCGAAGTACCCACGGGTTGGCTATGGCTACATGCGAGCTGGCACTTCCAAGTTGCTGCGGGGGGAGAAGTAGCTTAATGAAGTGCTGCAGATGCACCGCAGCACTTCATTAGTAAACTCCCGACACCCTACTTACCGTGCTCATTTCGAAGTCGGGAGCTAGTGTTCAAACAGCCAATGAGCAGTTAGTACCTACTTCATCAGTCCTATACAGGCCCTAAGGTGTACCATAAGCATCAACTCTAGAGCACAGTTCAAAAAAAAAATCTTTTTTTCTGTTTGTTCCAATTTTTTCAGCATTCAAATTAATTTTTTTCTATACTTGTCTTTTGAATTCCTGGCTATGCAGAGGGTATTTCCATGGCTCTCCTTCAGATTTTTACGTTTTTTGCTGGTTTGTCTGCCATTTCATTCCATGTTGTCCAACATGTGCAACGATCCAAGCTAATGCTACATGTATCCCCAACTGTACTAATTTTGTTAGAATTCCATTGATTGAATCAATTTTAGATAGTAATACACCATTTTTAATTGCCACAAAGCTGAGATTGAATCTGAAAAAATGACTACTGCTGCTGGGCATACATCCCAGATCCAATTTAACACTAATATTTTTGCTACTAGTTCGGCTGTTATGACAGCTGCATACTCAGATATTCTTTTAGATGTACTAATTCCCACTTTGGATATACAATATGCTTGTCCTACTCCTCCTGTTTTTTCTTGTTTAGACCCATCTGTATGCAGTGCTTTCTTTCTAGAAAAACTGGTTCCAGAACTCAAGCCTGATGATTCCTCCCCACCTCCCCCAGGCTTAAACCCCTCTTGTTACCTGCACAAATTTCTCATCCTTTCCACACCCAGGGACGTACATACCTTTATCCAATCTGTAGGGCTCAAGGCGTGACCCTGTAAATTTAGACTCCCATCCTTACCTAATTCCTAGGGCTCAGGGCGTAATTCCCTGCAGGTATGCAGGATCTGTACCACTGAAAAAGCCTTACACAGTAATATTCTTATTCTCTATTTATTTACAATTACCAAGAAAGCAGAATACATGCTAAGCACACAGTGTCATGCTCACCAGTCCTGATAAGGCAGGCAGGCAGACTTCCACTGTTGGGACAGACAAAATCACTCTCTGGATGCTGGTTGCTGCACCTCAGGGTCTTGGGGGCTCTTGGGAGTGAGTCCTTTAGGTGTTCCTTCTTCCCTCCTGTTGGATGTTCTGTTCCTCTCTTTTTTCCCTTTGATGTTCTGTTCTTCTTTCTCCCCCTCTTGACGTTCAGTTCCTCCTCTTTTCTTTCTTGGACCCCAGTTTTTAAGTAGTGAAACTTGAGTCCTGCTTAGTTATACCTTGACCAATTATTTTAGTACGATTTTACTAACCAATAATAGCCCACAGAAACAGAATTACCTCACCAATCATAACCCACCACCTTAACCGATTTACACCTAACAAAATTAATTATACAGCAGACAGGAGCAATTACAAACCAGACAGAGAACATACAGAAAACAGTATACAGAAAGCAGTAGAAAAGTGAAGACAATCATCAGAGAATGGTGGTTCCACCTCAGCCATAGATAAGTCGTTGCCTGCCAGACAAAATGCTGTTAATTAAGTTTTCTTTACCCATCTTGTGATGTGTTTAATGGTGGGTGGCACTAGGATGTGGTCTTCTTCTTAACAGCCTGATATGCTACTATTGTGCTGAAATGTAGATGGAATGTGAGTATGTGACTTGTAGCTTCACGGTTAATGGCTGCTGCTCTTTAGTCTGGCTGCAGACAAGTTATAGGCCTCTCAAAATGGCTGGAGAAACCATATTGGTTATACACTTACACTCTCAGCACCAAACCAACCTCAGGCTTAAACCCCTCGCAACCTCATGCTGCCCCCTTTTTGTCCTCAGGCATAACCCCTTGCAGTCCCAAACCACCACCTCCCCCATCATCAGACCAGGCTTAAACCTCTAACAGCCCCAAACCACCCTCCTCTCACCCCCAGGCTTAACCCCCACAGCCCCAAACTGCCTCCCTAAACCAGGATTAACTTACTTTACTCAGGACCTCTGCATGCTGCTGCCCCCAGCAGCTCCTTTGCTGGGCCACTGTTTCCTCTTCACCAAGACTCCATGGTTCCCCCAGCCCTCTTACTCCACCCATATACAACACAGCAGGCGCAGCTACCAGTGCTGTGCCGCACTGAAATAATAGGACTCAATTTAATTGGTTTCGTGGCCAGATGCCTCCTGATGACTGTTAAACCAATTAAATCGAGTCCTCATTTTTCAGTGCAGCAGGGCAGGGAGCTGGAAGAGTGAGCGCCAGCAGCTGCAAATGGCTCCTTAAAGAGCCACATGTGGCTTGGATCCACCCAGCCAGCTTTCAAAATGGTGGTACTGCTGGCTCTGCAGGCCATATAAAAAGGCTACACAGGCCAGACTCATGAGGAAAAAAAGGAGCTAGAATGCTGTACCAGTGCTTTCTGTCAGAAAAAAAGCCCTGTCTGTATGTATTTGAGAAATCCTACTCCACTTTTCATCTATATACTAGTACACTTCATTTTTAATACATTGTCTCTTTTTTACCCATAAATTTACAAAATAATTCTAAGCCAACATTTGGACTTGTGACTTTCTATCCATAACTGTTTTCCCATGACTAAAAGTTTTGACTTTGTCCAGCTTTTCCTTGGCTTTCAATTTGTGCCTCCACAGTTTAATCCAAACGATATGGCTTCTACCATTGTGTGCTCTAGTTTGACTATCTAATTCCCAACAATCCTCATATTTCTTTGATACTTTCATCATTGTAGTTCTCATTAACTTTGGTCAGAAATTTAGGTCCTATAGTTTCATCCATAGCTTCTCGTGAAATGCTTTTTACACTATCTGTAACATGACAGCACATATTGTAATAAAAGCATTGTATGTAATTCATAGTGCCTAAGCTCATATTAAATCTAATTTTTTATTATCTGGTTTTGATGCTGATTCAAAATCTTAACAGTCGTAGGCTGCATCTACACTAGGAACTAACTTCAAAGTTAACTTCAAAGTTAGGCACTACTTCGAAGTAGCCAGCAGAGGCTCTACACACATTTTCCCTTACTTTGAATTTAACTTCGAAGTAGGGAGCCCAACTTTGAAGTCTTTATTCCATTCCTGGGAACGGAGTAGTGCCCTACTTCAAAGTTTAACTTCGAAGCAGGGTGTGTGTAGATGCTCAACTTTGAAATTGCTTACTTCAAAGTAAACAACTTTGAAGTTATTTTTGTAGTGTAGACACAGCCATAGACAATAACTTGCTTGATTAAGGCTCTGTATACTATCACCAGTATTTTCCCTCCACCTTCCAATTAGTCCCAGCAAGATTTTTAAGTACAGGTTGAACTTCTCTAATCCAGAATTCTCTCATCTAACAGCATCTGTAATCTGGCATGATTTTAGTTTGCCAGACTACCACTTATCATAGGTGTGGCCACATTTCCCACAGTCTCATAAAATTTCTTTACAGTCACCAGTCCTGGCTTTCAGTGTTATATGCTGTTATTAAGCTCTAAATTACCCCTAAATATCTTCTAAGAACCCACGAGACAGTTCAAGTGTTGGTAATGTGCTAGACAATATTGAGCTTCTGTAGTCTGGCAAATTCTCTTGTTCATACCAGTCAGGTCCCAAGGGTGCTGGACGAGAGAGGTTCAAACTGTAGGGTAATCATTCTAGAACATGTCTTTAACGTAATTTATATGCTCTTTCTAAAATAATTTCATCACAGGTGTTACCCTTAAGAATTTGAATCTTTGGTTTTAGCACTGGATTAAATGCTTCATCGATTCTCTTTTTTGACACCTCAGTATTCCTGCTCCTAACCTACTGAGCAAGATCAGCAGCGAATGGAGAAGGGGTTCTCAACCTGGGTCCCGTGGGCTGCTTGTGGCCTAATCAGCACAGAACTGTGGCCCATTTGCCACCTGCAGAACTATACAGGTAGTACTGGCTGTGGTGAGTAGATTGAGAACCAATGGAATAGAGTGACTTCTACACGGCATTTCCTTGACATGCACCATTGTAAATATTGCATCTATTTGGCAGAATTTTCCCAGCTGTGATGTGCATGGTCATTTTACTCTAAAATTATCTGATTCACCCATAAATTCTACACTATATCCCTACTGCACCTACTTTGTGCAATAAGTCTTCTCTCTTTAGCACGTCATATGTCTTTTCAATGTCTAGGATAGCCATAATGAAACCCTTATGCTTGTACGTTTTTGTATTTCAGTGTCTAATTTAGAAATCTGTTTAATGGCATCTTTCTGCCCTAAAACCAATCTGCATCTTACCTATAATGCTATTATCTTTCAAATAGACAAATCTTTCATTCACCTTTCTCTGCAAACTTTTATTTATGTAAGATGTAAGGGCAATTCGTGTACCGGCACCCATTTTGGTAGACAGTTCACTTGTTCTTGTTTTTGGTATTGGAATTACTATTCCATATTTCCACCCTGTTAGGATTACTCTTTTCCCCAAATCAGTGTTAAATGATTCCAAAATAACCCTCAGACTGTTTTCAAAGATTTATTTAAACCTTGTGGCCGTGTCTACACTAGCCCCAAACTTCGAAATGGCCTTGCAAATGGCCATTTCAAAGTTTACTAATGAAGCGCTGAAATACATATTCAGCACCACATTAGCATGCAGGCGGCCACGGCACTTCGAAATTGATGCGGCTCACCGCCACGCGGCTCGTCCCGATGGGGCTCCTTTTCGAAAGGACCCTGCCTACTTCGAAGTGCCCTTATTCCTGTGAGCAGATGGGAATAAGGGGACTTCGAAGTAGGCGGGGTCCTTTCGAAAAGAAGCCCAGTCGAGATGAGCCGCGCGACGGCGAGCCGCGTCAATTTCAAAGTGCCGCAGCCGCCTGCATGCTAATGAGGCGCTGAATATGTATTTCAGCGCTTCATTAGTAAACTTCGAAATGGCCATTTACATGGCCATTTTGAAGTTTGGGGCTAGTGTAGACACGGCCTATGTGTCTTATCTTTACCTGGGGAATCTAGTTTTTCTGATTTCAAAACATTTCTCCAATCCCTATACAAAACCATTTATTCACTATAGCATCTTCATGTTTACCCCAACAAAATAATAAATCATGCTTCTTTAATGATGACAAACAAAGTGAAGCTTTCCTTCAGACTAAAAGACAATTCGTTACTCAACCTCTTGGAAAGTTTCTGCTAAAACTGTTATTTTCTTGTATCAGAACTGTTGTCCCAGGGGTGTGAACAAACAAACAATGATTACTATGGTGGTGTGTGTCCTACCCCCTGCTATTTATTTAGGGGGCACTAACAGAAGAGGCGGGTATATGGAAAAAATGGATAATAAAGTCATAGTTAGTTGAAGGTTAGCCTGCTGGTGGGTGTTGCTTTTGTGGGGCTATGAACCATGGCCTTTCCCCCTTTCCTCTCCATGGCCTTTCCCCCTTTGTTCTGGGTTTCTGATGAGAGAAGAATGCCGAATGTGTGGAGGGATGAGGTATGGAAGCAGGGGGCATTGATAGGACGAGGGTTGCAGAGCCAGGAGCAGGGGAGTGGGCTGACTGCATTGTGGGAGGTCTCAAATGATGATGACTGGAGTGGCTGGGGGATGCAGTGCCCTGTCCAGGGGCAGGAGAATGAATGGTGTAAAGGTGTCGTGTATTGCTGGTGCCTGGAGTGGCTTGGGGATGTGGTGCCTCTAAAAGGGGAAGGTAGTGTGTATGGATAAGGGGGTGTGTAATGGGCATTTGTGTGGTGGGGGTGTGTGTGCATGATTCGCGGATTTTTTTTTTTAATCAAGCACAGCTTCAGTTAATACAGAGATTGCTGATTATGATTTCTTTATCAGTGAATTAATTAATTCTGTCTGCTTGCCCATAAAGGACATGAATGAATCACATATTTGTTTTTGAGAGTCCATTTTTTTCTCCTGTGTGACTACAGAAAAACAATTTTCCAACAATTCGTTCCAGGTCTTCTTCTTCCTGCACGTTGGATGTGGCCTCTGATCTGCTGGACTGGGCCCTCTTTGTCTTTTTCAGGGTTGATTGCTGATAAAACAAATTTAGAAATATTAATATTAATTAGCAATAGCAACATTATTATCTTTACTCAGAACAGTGACCATAGTGACAGGAAGAACGACTGGCTGTTTCTGTGGAAGAACATATTGCAACTACAGGGTCACTTTGGTTACTCTTAAGACTGAAGAATGCATTATTCCACGCAGAACAATTTCAGCTCTTCTATGGCAGAGGTTTACCCTCAACATTATGGTAAGCTACCCTCAGTTCATGGGAAAAACATTTCTTACAGCAACACCGGGGAGGCCGGGGGAGGGGAGTGGGGCATGTCCCAGGGATCTCAGCCCATTGTGGAGTGGGTGGCTGCATCATGGCATTCTTAAAGCATGCTCTTCCAGGATGCAATAGGGGTTGCCTTGAGCGTATGTTGCTTCATGCAGTGCCTGGAATTTAAAGCGGCTGCTCCAGGTGTTAAAAAATAGTTAGAAGTCACTGGTGGCACACAAAATAACCATGGGAACAGCCTATCACTTGCTGGCCCTGCATGGGAGGGGTTGCCTTTTATGCTATTGCATGCTGGCCTGGAGTGGGGGCAGCTGCCACGTGTGCACCCACTCACCGGCCTGGGGGGCCAAGGCTGGGGAGAGGCTGCCTGGAAAGTTTGCTGCTGAAAGCAGAGCCTGGACTTTAATTCTAAAACGGCTGCTCCAGGAGTTAAAAAAAATCATTAAAAGTCACTGGGGCCATGCATGTGAACCATGGGAGGGTCTGATCTCCTGCCGATTCTGAGACAGGAGGGGCTGCGGCATGTGTGATTAACCATACCTGGCAAAAGGTTTGCATAAATATCAGCATTCCTTTTGCTGGATTTGATTTGTGTGAAAATAGCTTCTTCACCTCACACTGAAATGAGGTCCAAGATCTCCCGATGGCTCCATGCTGGGGCCATTTTGTGATCCTAGGGAGTCATGGCTACAGGCTGTGCTAGGTGTGCTGCAGAGATGTGATCCACATGTCTGCTCACCATGCTGGCCAAAGAGGAAGGGAAATCTAATCAAAATTCCCGGGATGATGACCACCACTTCTTGTCACCTTGAGGGACACTGTAGGGCAGTTTGAAGGCTAATAAAATCAATTTTAGTAAAGCTGCCACTTCCACTTGTGTAGTTTGACTTTGCAAATTCAACTCTGAGTTACTTTGGAGGGAAGTCAGCATTACAAAAGTTGACCTTAGAGTCCCTCAAAATCAGCCTGTTGAGCGCTGGGGTGTAGGCACATAGTTTATAAAATTGAATTTTGACTCTTAAAGTTTGACTTAACCTCCTAGTGTAGACCAGGCCTCAGTCTGAATTCCATCCATTTGACTACATATTTCTAATGTTTTGGTATATTTGCTTATCCACCGACAGTACTTCCTCCAAGTCCCTCTCTGGTTTTTAGTTATTCTATGTGCTATTGCCTTATTTCTTTTATTCTTCATCAGATATTCACTATTCATTGGATTTTTCACATTTGCATAGGCTTTGTTTCCTTAACTGCCATTTTGCATCCCTTATTCCACCATGGAAGTGAGTTTTTAGTTTGGGGGTTACTTTGATGTCCTAGGTATGGCTCTCGAAGCTGTTGCTATTAATCCCTTTCTTACAACATGACTGATCTCTGTCATTACTCACAATTATTCACAACTTCAGGACAGTCACTTGTAAATAGTTCCTTTCCAGTAAGCTTCCTTAAAATTCCAGGTGAGTAATTTTCCATTACCTTCACCTTTACGTAGCCCTTGAAAAGTACTGTATAGGGGAATGATTACTTGCAATTCCTTTTTCCTTATATATTTCCCAGTTGCATTTTCTGTCAATATCTCTTGTAATTCTCAGGTCAAAGCATGAAAAACTACCATCTGCAGCATTAAATATAATTGGAGGGCCATTGATTAAAACTACTAGATTGCTTTCATTAATGAACATTTGTAGGCATCCAACATTTATATCAGTGATCTTACTTCCCCACAATTTATGATGACTGTTTAGGTCACCATATATATAGTTTTTTAGTAGTCTTCTCCTTTCATTTTAACTTTGAACTTTCTAATTTCCTACATGGTTTTTATAATATAGAAGAATACTTCCTTAAAGATTTACTTTATATTTTATATATAGTAAATCCTGAAAGAAATATTTTTCTGCATTGGGCTCTCAACAGCATTAAGTTTTAGTCTTAATTCTTCACTCTCTGCTGCTGTGTAATTGAAAATACAAACACCTCATCTTAGTTTTTGGTCCTGCCTAAGGGCAGTGTATCCTGGATTTCTACAGGTAAGCTTTTTCACCGCATCCTGTTTCAGGGATACATATGACATCTGCTTTAGTTATCATTTCCACTATATTTTTTCTTTGTCTTTGATCATGAGCTATTGGATACTGTCTGTTCCGCTAAAAGATTGAGATCCCCATATTAATCATATTTCATCATTCACTTGTTCATAATTAGATTAATATGGTCCAGTGACAAGTTGCTAACACAAGTATTTTTCTGCTGTTCTTGTTATGATTTTACTTTTTCCGATTTTCCCTATTTTGTGATGTACAGTTTATCATTTCTATCATAAAAAGAATAACCTTTTTTCCCCCCCACTAGTATATCATCTATTCCTTCGATGGTGAATGGTCATGGAGAGGTAGCTATGTTAATCTGTATCTTCACAAAACAAAAAGCAGTCCTGTAGCACTTTAAAGACTAAAAAAATAATTTATAAGCTCATCACCTAACAAATTATTTTGTTCGTCTTTAAAGTGCTGCAAGACTGCTTTTTAGCTCGCATGGTGTTTATCATAGTCTTTATAGAACCAGACTGTGTCTGCCCTTCCCTTTTTGGTGTGCTGATTCTGTTCTCGGTCTGATACTCTGAGAATGTCCTCACAGCTCCCACATAAGATATACGTACAATGTCTGTCTTTTGTGTCTCTTTAGCTTGACTTACTGCAATTCACTACTATATGCCAGACTGTTTGTAACTACAACTGCACTTACTACATTTGACCTCTGTGTTTTCTGTACAAGTTTTCAAAGGAATGTCCTCCCCCACATTTACCAGATTGTGTTTTTCCTTCACAAACAGGTGCTACATTCTGAGTTAGCACTTACATAACTCATTCCACCACGATGTTACACCTTAGATCTGAATACCTGAGCCCCTGACCTTATGTTCTCAAGTCTAGTCCCGCCCTGAAATGCAATCAGTAGAGCTGTTGATTTCTTGCTTTCTCTTCTTCAATTACTAATTGGCCAAACACACTTTGTCTAGTGGAGTTTGACTCATGAAATATTGTGCCCAAATAAATCTGTTAGTCTTGAAGGTGTGACAGGACTTCTCATTTTTGCGAATACAGACTAACATGGTTACCCCTCTGATACTTGTCACTCTATCCTCTCCCATGCTTACAATTCCCTTTATGCTTCTTTTAGTTGTCAGGTACTTTCACGGGTTTAACACCTAAAATTATTTCTTTTTCTAGAGATTTTGTAATATTTCCTTCCTCAGCTTTGCTTTTATGCTAATCTTATGCCCATCTGATTTTGTTTGTATGCTTTCTCCACCCTTGTTTTCTCCCTCCCTCAAAGACTCATGTTCAGTTTCCAGAGTGACTTCATTCAGGGCTAGAAAATCATCCAGAGGCCAGGGCCAACAGACAGCCACTGATCTGTTTGGGGGTGGTCAGGTTAATATGCAGAAATGCTAAATCAACAGCTAATTGGGGTAGTGCACATGGGTTCGTTGGATGCCTTGTAGAAGAATAGGGCTACATCTACGTTACCCGATAAATTCAATTTTATTAAATTCAATTTTAAAATACTGTGTTTTATAAATTCAATTTTGAGTGTCCTTGCTTCCCCACAAAGTTGAGTTAATGCTGCCACACTGAGTGGCCAAACATTGATTGTAGCAGCAGTGCATTGTGGGAACCTATTCTACAGATCCCTCAGCCCCGCATTCTGCACCCTCCCCCTTGGCCCTGCTCACCCCCACCACTGGCAGCACTCACCCTGCTGCCTGGTTCCAGGGCCCCCGAAGTTTGGGGGAGCTGGGAAAATGACCAAAGCTGCTGTGCTTGGCTCAGGGGATCCAGGAAATTGACCAGGGCTGCTATGCTGGTCACTTTTCCAGCTCTTGCCAGTGGCAGGGAGCTGGGAGCCAGGTGCAGCAGTGTTATTAACTTCCCAGCTCCCTGCCACTCATGGGAGCTGGGAAATTGACCAGGGTTGCTGTGCTGGTCAGTTTCCCAGCTCCTGCAAGTGGCAGGGAGCTGGGAGCCAGGTGCAACAGCACCAGTCAGCCTCTGCAGGCTAATGGATTCAATTCAAAGACATGGCACTTCCACACTAGCCTTCATTTGAACTGTAAAATTCAAACTTGATGCTATACCCACCCGGTTCCGATGGTGTTATGATATTGAAATTAGTGCTCCGTAAATTGAACTAATGGTATTTACAGTGAAGACAGTCATGTGCTACAGTCGAGCTACTTGCCTTAAATTTGATTTTATCTGGTAGTGTAGATGTAGTTTTAGTGAGGTAGCAGGCCAGCAGCTGGTCCAGTGCATGACAATGGTGCACAGTGCTTGGCAGTCATAGATGTAGCAACTGAGTCCACTTCACCATAAAATATAAGAAGAAAAAGAAGTTCTGTGGATGCTTAAAGCCTTCTTCAATGGTTGTAATAGCTCTTCTGCCTGCTTGTTCCTGGCATAGCTCCTGCCTTGCCTGATTCTGTGTAACCCAATCCTGACCCTCAGCTCCAGTTCCTGACTTTGGCTCTGATACTTGGCTCTGGTGCCTGGCCTTTGACTCTGGTCCTAGGCTCTGATTCCTGCTCTAACCACTCTACACCATCATCTACACCACATTTTATGATGCACTATGCTTATAAAATTTGCAGATGACACTATGCTGGGAGGGGCTGCAAGCACTTTGGAAGACAGGATTATATTTCAAAAAGACCTTGACAAATTGGATAACTGATCTGAAATCATCAAGATGAAATTCAATAAAGATAAGGACAAAGTACTTCATGTAGGAAATAAAAAAATATCAATCATATAATTACAAAATGGGGACTAGCTGACTTGACAGTAGTACTTCGGAAAATTATAGTATATCATAAGTTGAATAGGAGTCAGTAAAATGACATTTACTAAAAAGGGTAATGTAGTTCTGAGTTATATTACCACGAATATTGTATGTAAAACACGGGGGCTACAGTTACACCAGTGAGTTTTGCTGACAAAACCCTGGTTTTTTTGACAAAACTAGTGGAATGTCCACACACAAAATTCATTTTGTCGACAGTTTGTCAACAAAACTCAGCACTTTTGCTGGTAGCATTCTGCCTCTCAGCCATGAGGTATAACACTGCTGTCAACTGATTCTGTCAAAAAAAAAAAAAAAAAAAGCTGTGTAGACACTCTGAGGGGCATTCTCTTGACAGACAGGGGAACCAGAACAATGGGCAGCCCTGTCTGCTGTGCTTCTGGGTGCCTGTTTTGTCGAGAGAACAGCCAGGCAGTCCGGCTGCTTTGCTCTCCCTATTTGCTTTTGTGTGTGGCTACACTCTGTTCACAGAAGCTTTGTTGGGAAAATGCTCCCTAGAGTGACTTCTGTCGACAGAACACTGTAGTGTAACTTTAGCCAGCAGGTAACTGTTCCCCTCTACTCAACACTGCTCAGGTCTCAGAGCAATAAAAATCAGAGATTTAGAAAATGTGATCTTAAAAAATTTGATATATGAAGAAAAGTTTAAAAACCTGGGTCTGTTTAAATGTAAAAAATAATTGTGATAGTCTGAAGTTAGTGAATGGGAATCACTAGGACATACAAGGATTTAGCATTTTAATCCTCAAAGAGATTATAGGACAAAGGAGCATTTAAGGATAAGCACAGTTGATTTTATAAATGAATATAATACAATATAAACAGAAAAAGAACATTAAAAATATACCTCTTTCTGTGTTCACAATCTGACACATTCTATTCACTTAGCTAAGGGGTGTGAACCAAAAAGAATCTGAATGCCAACACTGGGTAGTAACAGAAGTGGAACTGATGTATACTAAGGTTATGAAAACTGCAATATAACACTTTTGTGAACACAGTATGTAACTAGATCAGTGAAGGGAAATTATTGCATATGGGGTCATAAGAATTTTTTGTATGACTGCATCGATCTAATTTATAATAGGCGCTGTAGGAGGAACAAACCACAAGGTGAGTCAACAACCTCCTAGCTAACAGTGAAACACACCATTGAAATACAATGGGCAAAGCTATCAGCTGCAGGGACCTTACATCTTGCTCCAAGGAAGAAGTGACCTTGATTTGCCTGGCTGGCAACTTTAAGAACTAAAGGATATTAAACAGCTAAAAACCCAAAGAAATATAAAGGAGAAAGAGGGAGAGCTACTTGTCAGAAGCTATCTAGGAAGACAGGATTACAAAAAGAGAGAGACTCTGCAAAGAGCATCTAAAGACATTGGAAGTTGCCAGATGCAGGAAATTGTAAGCCTTTGGGGAAAAGGACACATGTAAACTCAGATACTGTTTTCAAAATCTGTTTTCTCTGAAATACTTTTGTTCTAAATAATGAATGCTTCATTTTAAGAAAGCTGTCTCGTCACAGCTTCAATTACCACTGCCATTGCTCCTGGAGGAAATGGAACTGTGAGGTCTGAACCTAAGTCAGACGTACTGAAGTACAGCACAGTAGGCGACATGGAACACCTAGTCTCAAGAATAAGAGAATCATGTGATTCTACCTTGAGAAAAAAGTGATGACCAGAAGTCTTAGGCTATGCCTACGCTACTCCAGAAGATTGACCCATTCGTGGTCAATCTTTCGAGGTTCAATTTCACAGGTCTGGTACAAACGCACAAAATCAACCTATCAGAGGATGGCATCAACTTCTGTACTCCTCGTGAGATGCAAGGAGTAAAGGAGGTTGATGGGAGAAACGTTCCCATCAACCTTCTTCAGTGAGGACGGCCAGATTGATTGCAGATACGTCGCTTCTAGCTATGCAATTGCTGTAGCTAGAATTGCATATCTTCAGTTGACTTATTTTCCCTAGCGTAGACAGCCTTAGAGGGTTGGGGCTTGGGGAGACCAAAAGGGTTAGAGGTGCTGCTAGCCCAGTAACCATGACAGTACTGAGCTGCAATTTTCTCCTGCGCCTGTTAGTCACCTTTTCCCTTTATTCTCTTTCTTCTCACACCCGTGTGTGTGTGTGTGTGTGTGTGTGTGTGTGTGTGTGTGTGTGTGTGTGTGTGTGCGCGCGCGTGTGTGAGAGATCCTCTCCAGTATAGGATCTTCCATGTTACAAAGAGACAAACAATTGCCTGCACAGTGATATGCTAGAAGTTCTTACATAGGCACCAATTTCCCCTGGAGCCCTCCCCGCAACTCCACCTCAGGCCTCGCCTCCAATGTACCTATTTCTGCCTCTTTCTTCCAAGCTCCTCCCTTGAGCCTCCTGCATGGTGCAAAATGAGAGGCAGTGGGAGAAAGGGGGAAGAGTTGATCAGCAGGGCTGGTGGCAGTGAAGGTCCTGTGGGGAGAAGGGAGCTTGGCTGCTAGTAGATGCTGAGTATCCACTAATTTTACTCTATGGCTGTGTCTACACTACGAGATAAATTCGATATATAATAAAATTGAATACTTAATCTCAATATCATGAATTCAAATAAAATGTCCACAAAGCTTCTTGAAATTTGACCCACCTTTTCTCCATGTCAAATTTCTGCATTCCCATTGCCTAATGCAAATTCAACAGCGTGAGCACTGCATTGTGGGTACCTATCCCACAATGCCTTACCCCCAATTGCTTGTGGGTGTTTCATGTTGGAATCCCAGAATTCCAATCACTATCCCATAATTCACTGCATCAATAACTGTGCACAAAAAGAACTGGAGATCGCACCATTTCCTGTTGCAGCATTCCAGCACAAGCATGGATCTATGAATGCTCCAAATCATAGCATAGATTATTTTCGGCAACCACCACAGCTGTCATGCAACTTGTCGTTCAATTCCAAAGCTTCATGGCGCTTGTTTGTCCTAGTGGTGCTACTGCTGCTGACAGTGAGGATGGTGTTTTGAAACAGCAGTTGTGCCAACTGCAGACCAAGAACGCAGAGCTGGTGGCTGCCATGAATGCATTGATGACAGTGGAGTGGTGTTTTTGGACTCGAGAGACCAGCACACACTGGTGGGATCACATCGTTTTGGAGTCCTGGGCTGACCAGAAGTGGGTGTAGAACTTTCGCGTACACAAGAACTTTGTGATATGCTGGTGCCCGCCCTGAAGTGCAGCAACATGAGAATGCTGAAGTTTAACAGTACAGAAGTGAGTGGAAATTGCACTGTGGAAGTTTGCAACCCCCAACAGTTAATCAGTCAGTGGCAAATCAGTTCAGCGTTGGCAGATCTACAGTGGGGTCTGTGGTGATGGAGGTGGCTCATGCAATCTGTTGGCATCTCCTCAGGAAGACTGTGACCTTGGGAGATGTACAGGCCACAGTGGATGGCTTTGCTGCTCAGGGCTTTCCTAACTGTGGTGGGGCAATAGGTGGCACACACATCCCCATCATGGCCGCAGCCCACCTGGCCTTGGAATATATTAATCAAAAGGGGTACTTCTCCCTGGTCATACAGGAGCTGATAGATCACAAAGGTCATTTTACTAACGTCAACATTGGCTGGTCTGGGAGGGTTCATGATGCACACATACTTTGAAATTCTGAACTGTATCAAAAGCTCCTGGAATGGCCTTTTTTCCCCTGACTGGAAAATCAAGATTGATATAAGAAGTAATTGGAGATATGTATCTCCTGGAGCTGGAAGGGACTTTGAGAGGTTATTTAGTCCAGTCCCCTGCCTTGGTAGGGCTAAGCAACATCCTTGGCATCTATTTGCCCCAGTCCCTAAGTGGTCTCCTCAAAGATTGAGCACACAGCCCTGGGTTTGGCAGGTTAATGTTCAAACCACTGAGCTATCCCTCCCTCCATGATTGGTGACATGGAGATGCTCATTGTTATATTGGGTGACACTGCTTACCTTCTGCTTCCCTACCTGATGAAACCCTACACAGGAGCCCTAGCTCCCAGTAAGGAAAACTTCAATTACAGACTGAGCAGGTGCAGAATGATTGTGAAATGCGCCTTTGGACATTTGAAAGCGAGGTTCAGATGTTTATTGACCCATTTGGACATTCTGAAGCTAATGTCCCTATTGTCATTACAGAGTACGCTATTTTGCAGAACATATATGAATCAACGTGGGAGAGTTTCCCTTCTATATGACATTCTGAAGTGCAGGTAATAGGCAAGGCTTACTCGCAGCTGTCTTCGCTGCCATCCACCAATACACATGCTCAGGCTTTTGATAAAGCCAGTTTTGACCCTGCACAACTTTATAGTGCCACAATAATAGATAATTATTTTGTAAAGTCACTGTTCTTGATTTATTTTAGTTTTAGATATACTATAAGTTTCTTTCTTTATCAGTTAATAATTTTAAAAAGTTTTATTGAACCTTTGGTATTTTGGCTTGACACATGGAGTATGGATCAATTTTTTTTGCAATTGTTTATCAAGTAGCTTTTGAAGGGTTTGCTATATTTTATAGATTATATTGTATCTTTGAATAATGCTATCTTCTTGCTTACTATAAATTTTAAATCACACTGTAGTGATGTTGTTATTAAGTAAGCATGCAAAAAACCTTGATGGAAGATTTTGAAGGTTGGAAAGGTTTCCTCCAGGTGTTTAAACCTGTCCCCACCAGTAGATGTCATCATGGTAATGGAAAATACAGCTGGGGTCATAAATTCTAGAAATATCATTTGCCTAGCAACAAAATAGAATATTCTTTCTTACAATATGGACAGCTTTTATTCGAACAAGGTAGTTATAATAACAATTAGCATTTTTACACAGCTTTCTGTTTTCACAATATTTTAAAAACATTAACTAATTAAGGTGAATATTAAGCAGTCTAGTTTCTTCTCAGTACCCATATAACCGATACTAGCAATGGACTTTTTGTATTATGAGTGTCTCTATATGAATATATGTTTATTTATATATGTATATGTGTGCATGTGTAGGCATGTGTGTGTTTCCTTTGTAACCGTGTTGCCTTTGCAGTTGTGCATCTTCATTCATGTGGCCTCCCCTTTGTTTGGATCAGTCTCATGCTTTCTGCCTCTCAGACAACTTCCCTCCCCTCTGTCAAAATTTGTCTTTAAGACTAGTTTCAGGAAATCCTCTGACCTCTTTTTCCACCAAACGCAAGCCCTCTGCACCTCTCCATTAGCTGAAATATTGCCAGATATTTTGTTAATCTTAGAATATAAATGGTTAAGAATAGGAAAGTGTCTTCCTCTGTTTACTCAACTCTTTGTAAATTCAAAGTCCTATAAAAAATGTATAATAATAACTTTGAAGTGGAGAGCAATTTCTGAGTGCAAATGAGAATCACATACTTTTTTCTCTTCAGTGGTCTGCCAAAACATCTAATTCAGTATGTAATACTGATATTGATAGTTGGCCTGCAGATTATCTCCTTGAATTTTCATACAATGCTATACAGTTCTTTATGGCAGAATGAATCAAGGCAGCAAACAATCAGGTGGTATTTAAGAAAGTAAACTGTGTAAAGCAAGTAAGCTACAGAGCTACATGTATGTGACTTTTTTGTGAAATCAACAGGATACCCACTACTATTAACAATAAATACATAACTTGAATGTTTTGTATATTACAGCCCTTTGAACAGTAAGGCTCGCTTCTTTAAAATGTCAGGCTTTGGGGGAAGGGAAAGCAGAGAGGGCAGCTGGCCGGCCTGATTAACTTCTTCTCCTCATGGTGTTGGAGGCTGAAAGCAATCCCTATGCTCCAAAAGATGAACTGTATGGAAGGTGGCCAAGTGATTATACCAGCTCCCCGGCCTTTGTCAGTAAGAGGAATGCCTGAAGGCAAGTCTTTCATAAAGTGTAAACAATTAAAATTGTTGCCATGGGGTTTGTCCTTGACCAAACAGAAGAGATCTTCTGCTGGAATGAAAACAAGTATTCCATCAAAACAAAGCAGCCAGAACTCCTGACAGAGAAGGTACAGACCCCTGGCTGACTATCAGAGTGCTCTGAATCAGTTAATCCACCTCAGAGCTGGATGGACTTATTCTTTTACTGTAGCCAAATAAGCATCTATTTAATTATGGGAGGTGGGTGGAAGACAGTCATTTGTTACTAAGTTGAATTCTTTCTGGGTATCCCAGACCTGCATAACAAGAGAACATGTTTCTACATCCAGGCCAATTTTAAGAGAGATGACAACAGTTGATAATTTCAAGATAATAAGACATAATGTAGTAACATAAGAGCCAGAGAAACACGCTGTTTTTCAGATAATTGAGCACCAGGTATAGAGAATTAGCTTTAAAAATACAGCTCAAATATTATAAAGGCAAGTGACATAAAGTTGGTAATAATCTACCAGGAAAGGCAACAAAATTCACTGACAGCTTCAAGTGTCTGTTTTGTTTTGTTTCAAGTATTTTTAATGTTGTACATCTATTTTCCTGTAAGAAAGCAATCCCATTTTAGAATACTTGTAAATCTGTTCACATTGTTCTTGTAATATCCTAAAAGCATTTTATAATGTAGTAATTTGATTCTGTACTTTTGGTTTCAATTAATCATAGCAATATTAAAACTTTAATATGTTGTGAGAAAAAGTAACCATTTATTTTATGTCAGGAGAACAAAGATGGACGATTGCTACTCAGAAAAATCTACCACTGTCCATCACAAATGACACAAACTTCATTAATAATTTGAATGAGCCTTTGCCCTTACTGATGGGAGTTGCACAGAAAGAGAGAGCTGTGGACCCGTGCTTGCCCCTGTATGGTGTTGTCAGGGCTGCTCCCCACTCTGAGTGCAGGAAGTTGAATCCTGCAAACTCTTTCAAAAAATACCTTGCCTGAAAAAGGCATTGCTTAAAAAGCATCCAAAACTTGCAGATTCCCTTACCCTGGGGGCTAGTTCACCACTACCACCCAAATAGGAAAGACTCCCTAATCCAGGAGATGCAATTGGGATGTCTCCCTGTGGGGTACCCCAAGCTCTTAATTCTCCTGCAGGAGAGAGCTTAGGCACAAAGAACTGTAATTTAGTAGCTAGCCTTTCAGTCTAAGGCATGCATATACACAGACCCTTCTCATGACAAAGGAATCAAATAATTTGCTTGAAAAAAAAAGTAATGTATTCACAGTACAAGAGACAATAAATCAAACCAGTTGTAACATAGAGAATTACTTCCCTGGGATTCAGCATAAAAGTTATAGAAGAAAAAAAAATCAAGTCTTTAACCAAGCAACTAATAAAAAAGGACAGTCAGTCCACACCAAATTCAAAGTAACCATAACCTGATCGTACCTAACTAAGCACTTCCCTTCTACTTACATATCTATAGCTGATTTTGAGAAGGTCAGGAGATTTACTGGATTCATTCCAACTGCTTGAGCTCAACCATTTCTCTATGTTTTTCCTCTGCATCAGCCAGGCAGACGAAGGCCCTTCAGATTGCAATTGTTCTCAGTGCAAAAAAGTTTCTCTCCCTCCCGTTGTCTTATCTGACCACCCACTGCTGCAAGTTATCTCTGTTAAGGGTTAAACCTGTTCCTGTATTCATTCATGACAGGTGTCAATGCTATTAATGAGTTTGGAATGGCTCAGGGCAGGTATAAAGGCATCTCTGAGTGCACCTCACTGCTGCTCCTTTTTGAAGCAACTTCTATTCTGAATAGAGTGGGAAGCCAACTGCAGTATTTATTAGCTACCTGGGGGGGCCTAGATGTGTGCAATTGGAGCCATGATGTATTAAGAAGTGCATTACCTGCTACCTCCTCCTAGTGGGGACAAATTAAGACATAAGTTCTATAGGTATGTCTTGTGTCCTGTCTTCTACAGTCATGTCACTACAATAAAGTTTTTGTGTTTAAATGTGAACATTTGTCTAGCCCTTGTGAGTGCAAGTAAAAGCTTGAAAAAGTGATCCAGGTGTAACAAACACAGAGATGTTTGTCTGAATCTGCAGAAAGCCTGGATCAACAGCTCTGAGATGTATAAATTCCAGTACTCACTAGTGTATTCTAGTAATCTTTGGTCTTCTCCACCAGAGGAGGACAGTGTATGAGACCTGATCCAGCCATCTAATTACATAAATCACAGATGCTGGTGTAACTACTGCAGAGCCGCCCCTTAGCTTCTGTTCCTGGGAACACCATGGTATGGCCCCTCCCACTTCTCTGGGGTAGCAGAGTGTTCCCACATAGCTGCCAAGTTTTGGTCAGCTCCAGGGATGACATTTAAGGTGGTAATTTTCATATTTGAAATTAATTGTTACATAACCATACACTTTACCTTAAAAATGTGTGGCTAAAGGACTAATGAAGTTGTGATTCATAATACAGTTACTCATGCTAACTATCATAACACTTCAGTAACAATAAAACTAATAATTGGTTAGAAGCATTTAGGATTATGATCACCCTATACCACTTTCACAATTACTCTTACCTTACATGCAGGTGAAATAGCCGTCTAACGGAGTATACACACTAAATATGAATCTCCTCCCACTTTCAAGCCCTGTAGGCAAGTTATTCAAATGTATCCTCTTCCAAAGATTAGCCTTTATTTTTAGCTTAAATAAATATAAATCACCATTTGGGTGTTCCTAAAATTATTCTTTACAACAGCCTCCATTCCTCTTTACAATGGAGCGCTGGAGTTGACAAGACCCATCTTTTGTAAGGAAAACCACTTTGTATTTTTGTACCATGTCACAGAAACTACAACCATGCTAAAATCAGACTTCAGTAATAACAAACTAAGTTTGTGGCAGAAATGAATAACTGCGCAAAGCCAGCATAAAATATCATAACAGGAGAGGTCTTTAAAAGTAATCATAGATTTTTATTGAAAACAAATGAAATTACATTGGATTTTATACTTCTACATGTATTTGTGTCAAGACATACAAGTGCACAGCCAGTTAAGTACATAAGATATGAATAGGTAAATATAGAAAGACCTGCACCCAGCTAAGAGCCCAATCCTGAAACAAGAGCCACACACCATAAACATGCTGAAGGGAACAGAGTTTTGTGTGAGCATAGGTATCCACCAAACAGGATCATAGCGTGTACTTCACCTGTTAATATGGTTCATATGAAATTTGAGGGCCAGGTTTTGAAATGAATTATTGTTTGAGAAAACTGCAGTATGGAGTAAGTGTCAAAGGACCCAGTCCCAAGTTGTAAAGCAGGGTCTGATGCTGATTATCAGTTAACTTTTGATAAGTCAAAATCTCTATGGGTTAGTTTCATTGGGATTGTCTACACTTGTCTGCAACTTCGAGGGGGGCATATTAATCAGGGTGATTACTAATAAAGTGCTGCGGTGAATATGCAGCACTTCATTAGGATAGTTCTCCCCTGTGGCAACTTCGAAGTGTCAAACTTCAAAGTGCCAGCTTGCATGTAGCTGCAGGGACTTCAAAGTGCCTGTGCTACTTTGAAGTGCCTTTACTCCTAAAATTTCTGGGGAGTAAAGGCGCTTTCAAGTAGCACGGCACTTTGAAGTGTCCACGACTCCATGCATGCTGGCACTTCGAAGTTTGACACTTCGAAGTTGCCGTGAGGGAGAATTAGCCTAATGAAGTGGTGCATATTCACCGCAGCACTTCATTAGTAATCTCCCATCACCCTGATTAACATGCCTCCTTCGAAGTTGGGGGCATGTGTAGACAAGCCCATAGTGTGTGAAATTGCACTAATAACAGTGATTTATTTAATCCTTATTAATCCTTGAAATTATGTAGCTATATTATCAGGATTAATACTTAATCTTTCATAGCACTTTTGCAAATGATAACATGCCTTCAATTTTATTTTAAATTAATTCTTCATGCCATTCCAAATGATTACTTGCAAAAAGAAATGATTGCGCAAAAAATTAATTTTGTTCCTCACCACAGTAGCAGCACAAATTGATTTTATCACTTAATTTTTCCTTGTAAAAGTGAAGTATTTTTCTTTTCACAATGTAGGTTTTGGAATTAGAGTGTCTGTAATAGAAGAAAGACTAATTTATGATTGATGCCAAGCTAAAATAGTCCATCAGAGTTGCTTCATTTCCAGGGGGTTGATAAGAAGAAACTTCATGTGTACAGAAACATTTTCAACACTGATCAACATAAAATATTTATCCTTAATAAATGGAAGAGATTAAAGGCAAGATGTTCCCTCCGTTAGTTTTCTAAATACATCTGTTAAGGGCATGTTACTGCTTCCATTACAACCACCTATTTGTCAGGCCTGGATAAGGGATACTTGAGATCACTTTAGGTAATAATTTGCCTATTTTGTCATCCTTATTTTTGTTTCTGTTAAGAAAATTGGCTGAGATATAAAGAACAGTAAAACAAATATATGTGGCTATTCCTGCTACCTCTCCAATGTGCCTGAATGCTGACTTAATGTATAAATTAAACACATTTCCAGTTCATTGGTCCTAAGTATCTTTTTGGTTCATAGAAATTTCCCATCCTTTTCTGAGTTCCAAACTGGGGACAATTTTATCTTGATTTAAGATTTGATTTTACAAAACTGTATCCTAAAATGAAGCCACCAATTCTCGTAGTGGATTACACTCTTTCAGTGTACTAATTTCTTCTTGAAATTTCATTACAATAATGTTTTGTGTGAGCGAGACATATTTTCTGAACTGCTGGTAAATTGAATCAGGGAATGTAGAGCTAATTGGTTATTAATCATTTGTGTTACAACTTAAGTGTACATGATTCACATTATTTCATCACTAATGTACTTGCCCTGATTTACCAAAAGCAACAGAACTAGGAAGATAGAACATGGGGGTGGGTATGTGGGTATTACAGTTGCTCTACTACATAGACTAGCTCATCTTAAGGGTTAGTAAAGGAGGAACTGGTATGTATTTTACATATAGAACCTGGAAGGTCAGAGCAGCATCCTCAGAGTGGTTTGGATCCCATCTTGTGATTTGAGCTTATCTCTGATTAAGAGTGAGGCTAAAGCAGGATAACCATCTTTGAACTTTCAAAGAAGAGGACACTCTCAAGAGGGAGTGTGTCAGTATCTACCAACTCATATTGCATTATTGGGCTTGTCTACACTGGGCTTTGTTTTCCCTCCAGAAAACCCCCTTTTTTCCTGAAAAACAAAAACATACCCCCACCAAAAAAAAAAAAAAAGTTCACACAGCCAAGCAGGATAATTCGAGATCAGAGGGCTTTTCCAGCCAAATAATCGCACCAGCTCTGCAAGCGACTTTTGCCAACCACCTACTTTCAAGGTTGAAAAGGAATGAGTGTGCACAAAGCACAGCTATTATCAGCTCCTGTGAAGGCTCCTTTTGCAATGCTGTGGCTGTGAACTGTGGCTGTAAAGGAGACTGTTCCTTTCTGCGATGCTGTGGCTGTGGGAATCTTCATCATCAATAACCGTGGGCTCAGTGCCCATTGGTGTCTGATGCCTCTCTCACTATTTCCTTCCATCTTTCCCTGTCCAGTGCAGAGTAGCTTAGTGTCCATAGACTAGCTCCACACCAATCTACTACATCATCTATTCATTCTCTATGGGGTCTGCCTCTTCTATTCAAACCATCCATTATGCCAAATATTAGGGTCTTGATTTTTTGTTTGTCGTTCATTCTGCAAATATTTCCAAATAGTTGTAGCTTCCGTTTTATAACCTTCTGCAGCAGGTTCTCTTTTGGCTCTATCTTCCTATATAATTCCTCGTTGGTGACTTTCTGCATCCATCCTATTCTCAGAATTTTTCTATAACAACTCCTTTCAAACGCCAATATTCTTCTTTTCAAATCTTTCATTATCACCCATGTCTCACATCTGTACAACATGCTGCTGAATAACACGTTTTCAAGATGCCCAGCTTCGTACTTAACCTAATTGCATTGCTTTTCCAGATCTTATCCATCACCTTCAAACTCGCTCTTGCTTTCACTATTCTAGTTGCTATTACCTTCTTACAGTCTAGATCAGGTGATGTTGCTCCCGATATGTGAACTTCTCTACATTTTCTAGTTCAATACCATCAACAGTGATCTTCCTGCCTATTTCCTTATCTCCAAATACCATTGTATTTGTTTTATCGATGTTCATAATCAGTCCATACTGCTTCCTTTCTTCGTTTAACACTCGCAGTTTTCACTAGCAATTGTCCAATATTACTTATTTAGACATTAGACTGTCGCCATAAGTAACACTGAAAAAAACCTGCCCTGTAGGCATAGCCACTGTCCTAGCACCCATCCCCAGGGTCCTGCAAGGACAGAGCAGCTGCACCCACAGAAGAATGGGAACAACCCTTGCAGGTCCCTAGAAGACTTGGGGCTGTAAATGGACCTTTTGCTGTCAATCAGCTGTCGGTAGAAGTCTAGAAACCACGCCCACAAGCTTTTCCACGCCCACGTGCTATCCCATTCCTCTTCTCCCCACACCCCCGTTAACCAGCACCAGTCTGTTTAAAAAGGAGGGAGCCCGTTTAAATTGCCGCCCCCTGTGCAATGCCATAGGCTAGTGTTTCGGCTCGTCGAGTCGGGATTGGCTGACGGGGCAGTCAGGCAGGGACTGACGGGGCGGGGCCGGCCCTTCGCTTTCTCCTCTCGCCGCCAGGCAGCCACAGAAGCTAGTAAGTCAGAAAGCGGTGAAGCGGCGGCGGCGTTCCGGGGTGAGACGAAACGAGACTAGGCAGAGGCGGACTTCGACTCCGACTCCGACTCCTGAGCGGCGCCGGAGGGAGGGGTGAGTCTGACTCGCGGCCGTTCGGGCTGAGGGAACTTTTCCGGCGTGGGTGAGAGACTTTGGCCGTTGGGGCAGTTGGAAGCGGCGGGTAACGGCACCTCGGGGAGGTACCGGCCTCGCGGCTCCCGCTAGTCCCGCCGAGTCAGAGAGGTTCTTCTGTCGCCGCCGCTCCTGGGGCCGGCTGTCCTTGCCCGACGGGCTGCGGAGCCGGGCGCTGCTGCTGCCCCGGCATGGCGGGTCCGGGGGCTTGGCCGGCCGGGCGGGGGCGCCCTGACCCACGCCAGCAGCAGGAGTCGCTCTACCGAGCTTGTCTCATTCCAGCGGCCAGTGCTTGTCGCTGCGTGCGCCTCGGCAGCGAGGCGAGAGAGCGGGTCTCCGCCCCAAGGCGCCTGTCTCCCCGGCCCCCGTCCAGCGACCCGCCAGGACCCCCTGTCAAAGGGGAAAGCGAAGGCGCAGGCAGTGCGAACCGCCGCTTGCCCATCGCCTCGCAGGGCGTCCGGCGCAGCGGCCTGCGCGTGTCTCGCTTCAGGCCAGGGCTTGCGCGGGGTGTGTGCTTCCTTGTGGCACTTGGGTTATTAGCGCCGGGGACTTTCTTGTTCGCATCTTCACAGATTGGGTGCCCGAGTCTGTCGGTCTCCTTCCGCGCAAAGACGGGGAAGACCTGAGATGTCTTTATTAATAAATAGCTGTACGCGTATAGCCACGTTGCTTCACACAATCTAGAAAAGACAGCTTGTGCCTTAGAATGCTTGCAGTCTGCTACAGGCAACACAAAGAAGCTGCTGCTGTTTGTCTCTCCTGTTACACTAGGATGAGTCTCAAATGTCACTCTTTGCTGCTTATGCTCTCTCTCAACTTCCTTCCTCGCCTTTGTTTGTGGTTTTCTTTTAACTATCTGTAATAACTTTTTAGGGAAAGATTTAAAAACCAAATCTAGTGCAGTGCTGGGTTTACATTAATGAAAGCAGATTAATTTTCACTACAGTAAACCCTTCATGTAACTGACTGATGGAGTGGGGGGGTAGGGGTGTCTGTTAAACCCGGACATGTTTTATATCAGAGGGTTTCCTGCTATTTCTGTCATCCCTCCAAAAATGCCTGCTACCCCCACCACAGGACGAGCTGCCAGAGCCCCTTGCCATGGTTGGGGGCCCTGCTGCAGCAGCCAGGGTCCTGCTATGCACCACAGCAAAAGTCCCACAGTGGTTGGGGGCCCCACTGCATGTGGCAGCAGGGGTCCTGCCATGTACCACAGCAAAAGTCCTGCAGTGGTTTGGAGGTCCCACTGTGGGCAGCAGCAAGGGCCCCACTGGGGTTGAGGGCCCTGCTGCAGCAGCCAGAGCCCCACTACAGCGGGGGGCTCCTCTGTGCATGGCAGCAAGAGCTGCATCATGTGCTGCAGGAAGGGCCCTGCTGTGGCAGTGAAAGTCCCACTGCAGTGGGTAGCAAGGGCCATGCTGCTGCCATCAGAACCACCACATGTTCCTCCCACCAGGGTGGGGCATGTATGCAAGTGCTGTCTGCCAGCGTATGTGCCCCACTCCTGGTGGGAGGAGTGTGTGGCAGCTGCTCTAGGCTACAGGGGCTGTGCAATGATAAGTCCATGGGGAGTGCTTAGGATTTTGTGGGCCCCAGTTAAGCAGACTTTGGGAACAATGGGGTGCATTGTTCTGGAAATCTGCTAAATCAGGATCAGTAAAATTGAGGGTTTACTGTAATCTCTCTAGTACATTTCCCCTTTTGCATTGATTTCAATCCACTCAGGCAGTTGTGTGAAGATAGCAGGAAAAAAAGCTCTGTTGGGAAGCTAGTGATTTGGTTTGCCTCCATGCAGATTTTCCCATCCAGTTGTTTGCACCTTAAGTTCAGGTAACTTAAATTTTGTGCTGTGTACTTACAACTTTTTAAAAGGTAGAGATTACTGTAGACTTTGATATTAAGTCTCTAACTCTGGAAACTATGGCACTTGTCCCTCTTCTAATCTAATTTTATCTGTTCCTTGAAAAGCCTTTGGAAGGATTTTCCATTCAGAAGTATTAAATGTCTGGCTGCTATTTTTTTTTCCATGTATTTTGAAGGTTTGTGTGACTTCTCTGGTTTTTATACTTACTTTGGCAACTTAGATTGTTCATAATGAAATCAGTTTTTAGGGAATTTGTCCTTTTGAGGAGAAGGAAGTGGATGAGTTACGGATGTACTTTAATGGCTTTTTTAGAAAAGTCTTGATAGCTGCAAGTTCATACATCAGAGTAGGTACAAACAGTGTAGCAAAAAATACATGCCAAGCAATCTGTGCTGTAACATTGATAGTAATTTTAGTGAGATCCGACAAAAATTCCTATGATAAAATAGGATGCTGGAAAATGACCTCTTTCAAGTGCTTTTTTTTTTTTTTTTTTTTTAAATAAGTGGTCTGTTTGAGTTACACACTGCTTGTAACAAATTAATACATTTGGAATATGCTTTAGTGTTTCTAAACCTATTTAACATTGTGGGCTGCATATACTCTTTGTTTTGTGTGGGACGTACCTAGGCAATGTGTATACTACCTGTATGGAACTGAGGGTGTCACTTGGGCTGCAATCAGGCTGCAGTTTGAGAACCTTTGTAGTCCATTCTTCATTGTACATGTTTCCTTTAACATCCCAGGTTTAGTTCTCTATGGTTGCTTTACAAGTGAATTCCTTCTTCAGTCTTGTTGCTCTAGTGGTGCGGAATACCACAATAAATCTTGGTTTAATTTCTAAAAATGCCAGGGTTGGAAGTGTGGGGAGGTCAAGAGGCAGTTGTCTTGGGGTCCAGGGTACTGGGCTCTTAAAATTGCTGCTGGAACCTGGCATAGTGTGGGGCAGGCTGCACTGAGGGCTGGCTGGGGGAGGTGTAACATGATACAGATGGCACCAAGGTTGGCTGGCCAGCCCTAACCCTGTCCTGTCTGCCTGAGGCCCCACCCCTTATAGGGGGTGAGAGCCAAGCCCTGCAAATCCTCCTCCATCCACCCCCACAGTGCCCAGGGCCCAACAAAATCTGCCACTATCTCTGTACAAGTCACAAGATAACAACATTTTAACTTTTTTTTTTTAGTTGCATACGTGTAGCAGTTCTTTTGATTTCAATATTGAGATCTAATTTTAATAAATACAACTGTTAATACAGGAGAAAATTAAGCTGTCAGTGGTTTTCATGGTGGTATGTTTCCAGTCTGCTTGGTTCTAGTTTCCCTTCCCCTATTTTGGGTTCTGTAAAGCTTCCTTTTGTTTCTGTCACAAGGTTATGGAGCAGAAAGATTGACAAATAAGCAAGTACAGCTGGATTCTTACTCTTTTATACCCCAATCTTAAAGACTTTTAAACACATGCTTAACTATACTCTGTGTTAAGGTTAAGCAAAGCTTGTGCTTAAACTGTTGTACAATCATGAGCTTGGACTTCGATGTCTTGTTAGTGTTGTATGAAAACAAAAAAGCAGTCAAGTAGCGCTTTAAAGACTAACAAAATAATTTATTAGGTGATGAGCTTTTGTGGGACAGACCCACATCTTCAGACCCATGAAAGCTCATCACCTAATAAATTATTTTGTTAGTCTTTAAAGTGCTACTTGACTGCTTTTTTGTTTTCATACAGTGCAAACTAACATGGCTATCTCTCTGTCACTGTTAAACTCTTTTGCATTGTGTTTAGCACAATGGCACTGGCCAGAACTCACAACTGGGGATGGAGTGTGGTGGGGCAGGCTCTCTGATTGCTGTTGGAATACAAATTAACAATAGACCTGTTTTCTTCAGGTACAAAATTAAACACTACACTCATCCCTCCTTTAATGAGTACTTTACTTATGAGCATTCATTAAAATGAGGGAGACACATACTTACCAGTGTTCACTAGGTAATTGAACTTCCCCCACTAAAATGAGCCAGCCGCTGTCAGGGGCTGGGAGACCAGGAGCCCTGCTGCTGGCTCCCTAGTGGGGGTGGGGAAGGAGTCTAGCAGCCCCATGGCTGGCTCTGCTCCAGCTGCGGGGTCCCTGGCTGGGGGGCGGGGAGACCCACAGCCCTCCCCTGCCCAGTCCCAGCATTTCCTGAGCCCACAGCTTCCCGCACAAGCCCCCCATCATGTTCCTTTCCAAACCCCCCGCCGGTACCTCTGGTGCAGCCAGGAGGAACAAGCAACCACCCCCTCCACCTGAGCTGCCTACAGGTTTTAATGCTCCTTCCTGCTCATGGCCCCAAACTGCCCCCAGCCTTTAACCCCCTCCCAACCCCAGGTTCACTTACTTTTCAAAAGCAGCGCCACCTGCTGCCACTCCTAGCACTTGGAACCAATCAGAGTCTTTTACAAGTATTTTAACAGGAATTTAGTGTCCCTCTTATGAGTTTTCACCTACAAGCAAAAAGTTAAGAACTCATTGTGCTCGTATAGTGAGAGATGAGTGTATTGTGATATGTGCATGCCTTGGACATGTTCCTTTCAGGCAGGAGGTGACAGATGCTTATGTCTCTGGTCATTGGTAGAGTATGTTGTCTGCCTCTCAACAAAAGGCTGTTTGGATACTGAGCCAGGTGCAAGTCAAAAGGTTGTAAAATCTTTGAGAGAGAACATAAGAGAAGAAACAAATCAGTGAGGGTGGGAGATGATGGGAAGTGGCAGCCAGCTTGTGAATGAAGTGAGAGGATGGGATTTATATGTTATGGGAAATACATCTACCGTATGCCTCTCTCATGAAAGGAGAATGTCATCCTAGCCTGACTTTAAAATGCTGCAAGCAGAGGTGATGCATGGGAAATGCGGGGGGGGGGGGAAATCACATGCACCCTGGATTCAGGCCCCCTGGGCTCACTTTGTGTGATATGCCACTTCTGATAAGTGCAGGGGGAGCCCCCTTCAGGAGGTAGGGGAAAACTGTCTTGCAGTCATTGGAAATGGTGCAGTGCTTTCACAGAAAGAGGCAGGTGGGGGCGGTGTAGGGATGGGGAGGGGTTGGAGGGGGCAGGGGCACATGGCTGGTGCCCCTCCCCCACAGAATTCCTACACCAGTCATCTCTGGCTGCAAGACCTTTGGGTGAGCATTACTCTGCTCTACAAATCCCCTGGCCGTAGGTAACACAAGGATTCTTCTCTAGGTCTCGCCAACACTGTTCCTCTATATGTTAGCAATAGATGCACTCCAATCCTTCAGGGAGATGCTCTGAGGGCTCAGTGTTCAGCCTTTGTTCTACTAGATGCTCACAGTATTAACCAGTTTTTTTTCCTAAAGAAACAGTGTGCCCCAATTTACCATTCTGGTCTCAGATTATACATCTACTTATCACACAGTACTTACACTTGACTTCAGTATGAACTTATGTGTACGCTTATTTAACAAAGCACAGAGATTCAAGTAATAGCAAGTAGTAGCGTTGAAAACAAATAGCTACATTTAAAACAAAATCCAAACACAGATTCTAGAACATAGACTAAGGTACTGCAGATAATTCTTTCCCAGATGTATGGCTGCTGGACTTTGCCCATCTGCTCACTGTGTAACTCAGGGGTCAGCAACCTTTCCGAGGCAGAGTGCAGACATTTGACCTTTTGACCTGTCTGTACAGTAGGGGTGTCTGTGATACTTGTAAAAGTCACCAGTAGTCCTACTTACAATAGCTTCATTAACAGATAAAGATGCAAAGTTTTACGGTGTAGAGGGTGGATGATAGCATTAGCTAGTCTTGTTAGTCCATAGACTGTATGGCTTTGATCAAGCTCCCGTCTGCAATGAGGAGGAGGGGTGAGGCTGAGCTCCTGCCTCACTTGCCAATGAAAATCAGCTCATGTGCTGTGGGTTGTTGACCACTGGTGTAAACTGATCACCATATTTAGGGTCAGGAAGGAATTTTCCCTCCGTCATATTGATAGAGATCCTTGAGGGGGGCTTCACCTTCCTACACAGCCTGTGTTACTTCAAGTTCCATTAGTTTAAACCTGCAGGTCTTTAAATCATAATTTGAGGACTTGAGCAAAGCAGCCAGAAGTTGTGGGTCTGTTACAGGTGTCGTTGAGTGAAGGGACTTAAACTAGAAGATCACGATCATAGAATACTAGAACTGGAAGGAACCTCAAGAGGTCATCAAGTCAGACCTCTGCACTTATGGCAGGACAAAGCACCATCTAGATTATCCTGACAGATGTTTGCCTAACCTGCTCTTAAACTCTGGTGATAGTGATTCCATAACTTCCCTCATGCAATTTATTCCAGTGCTAAGCCATCTTAACAGGAAGTTTTTCACACTGTCCAACCTAAACCTCTCTTGCTACAATTTTAGCCCATTGCTGCTTGTCCTGTATTCAGAGGTTAATGAGAATAATTTATCTCCTTCCTCCTTGTAACAACTTTTTAGGTACTTGAAATATGGTCTGTTCTGACTTAAAATATGAGTCCACGAGTCTCACCAACAAAAGTTAGTCCAGTAAAAGATGTTGCCTCATCCACTTTGTGTCTCTACTATCCTGGGGCTGACATGGCTATAACAACATTGTACACACTATGATATTACTTTGTACTAGGCCTAAAACTTACATGAATTCTTCCATCAGTCTAGCTCCTGCCTCTTGGAGAGTTGGATTACCTACATGGATAGGAAAAATTCCTTCCATCATTTGTGGGCAGCATCTGCCTAAGAGCACTGCAGCTATGCAGCTGTTGCTACGGTAGAGTGTTGGGTGGCCTGCAACATTGGGGTTCCATCTGCAGAAGGTCTGGCAATCTCCCTTCCCCCCTTGCCTCTTGTGCACTGGGGCACCGGAGCCACATGCTTCCTGTACCCCACTGCCTCCCTTTTGGAGCCACAAATCACCTAGTTCACACTCTGTTCCTCCTCTTCCCCCTCCCTCTCAGAGCCAGAATGCTGTGAATCAGCTGTTGAGGGCATTCCAGAATGTAAACACAGAAGAGCAAATCTTCAGCTAGTGTAAAGTGTCGTCATTGTTTCATTGGTATTGAGAGAGCTGTAACAACTTACATCAGCTGAGGCTCTTCCCCATCTGATGCCAGCCTAGAACCAGTGGCTGGCTAATATCTTGTCACAAGGTGACCCTAGGCCTTTAAAGAAAGAAGAGACCTGTGTGCCTGTGACAGGTCAGGGAGTTCCTTGTTGGGCTAAAAGGAAGTCATCTGGGCCTTAGAGCTTGTCCACTACATGGTGGATCAACATTGCAGTAGTTGGTCCACTGATGGTTAATTTTGTGTCTGCTTAAACATGATAAATCAACCTCCAGGCACTCTCCTGTTGGCTGGGGCATTTAATCAGGGCAAGAAGAGTAGGTGGAGTTGATGGGAGATCATCAGTGACCAACCTTGCTGCGTGGAATACACTGCAGTAAGCAGGTCTAAGTACATCGACTTCAGCTATGCTATTTGTGTAGCTGAAGTTGCGTATCTTAAATTAAATGGGGAGGGCCAGGCACAGCTGAAGAAGGGTGCAGTGTAGACCAGGCCTTAGAGAGGGAGTCTAGCAGGTAAGAGCTGTCTGAGAGCTGGAAAGTTGAAGTCAAGCATAGGAGGTGCAGGAGGGAGCTGCCTGAGACTTAAGGAGAAGTGGGTGGTATTCCTGGGGGCTGAACTACAGAGGACCCTGAAGAGGGTAATGGAACCAAGTTTTTTGTGGGAACTGATCAAACTGGGGATCATTGGTGAGTAGAAGACTTGGGCGGTAACCCCTGGGGAAAATTCCAGCTTGGATAGGGGAAACGGAATAAATCAGTGTAATGTGTTAACAGTGGCTTACCTGAGCAGAGGTAGGACTCCCAGTTATAGAGATCAGGAGGAAGTGAATGCTGCGAGAGAGGGAGTCCTGTGACCAAAGAACTGAGTGAAGGGATATGGGAAGGCTGACTGCTTTCAGGCAGGGAGGACTGGAGAAGGGGGCCTCTGAATGATGGGTCAAAAGAACTGAGAAAGCGCTATTGTTGACTTTTGAGTGGGTAATGTGCTGCTGATTTTTATCTGGAGAGAGGAATGGAAAATGCTTCTGTGGGTTTGTTAACGGTTTTGTTACTTGTTTTTTGGGAAGTATTACAATAGTGCATATGAATAAATTAAGCCAAAAGGTGGGTTTAGTCTCACTTGGAGTCTGATGCAGTGTTCTTTTGCTTATGCCATAGAAAGGGGAAGCTAAAGCAGGCAGGCAAACTTGTGCTCTGCAGCCTTCTGAAGAGGGATGCCCCAGGTCAGACTACACTATGATACACCTTTGTTCTCGTAAAAGGTGCTGTTTGTATATGTGATTAGTATCCATTTTACATTTTGTCTGACACCACTTGGATCGATAGTATCTTTTGTTACCATGCTGGAGCATTGTTTGTACTCATTTGGAAAGAAGATTTATCAACAAAATCAGCAACAGTACTTCATGAAGCATCTGGATTTTGCTTAGAAGTCTTATACCTAAACAAGATTACCTAACAAGATCTGGTGTGATTACTGCCTAAGGCACTCTGACTTCTGGGACTTTGGTGAGTGGCAGACACCACCAATTTGGTCGACTTAATGCACCCTCCCATATATAGATACACATGATTTCAAAACTTTTTACATCTATCTTAAGGTCAAATATGATATTGAGCTATCCAATGGTGAGATTACTGTAGAAACAAACATAAATAGTGATACCAATACATTAAAAAGACTACTTGAAATATTTGCAGTTGATGTTAGACATTGAACTCTGTGTTTCATGACAATTGGATTTCTTTATTATTGTGTTTTTGAGATCACACTTGGGTAATGCAAAATTTAACACATTTGTATTGGTATCATAGAAATGTGATTGTACTGGTGACAGTTGTAGTCAGCATCTTTATGATCTCTGTCCAGAGTGTGTGAATTATTGCAGTCTTCGCTGCGTTGAAATGTACCCAGTTCTGTGTGGGGAATGGTGTTCTGACCATAGACACTTGATTGTGCAGCAGCCCTTAGTGATCCCAACTTACATAAAGTCTTATTGAAGCTTAGATGCCTTAAATACAGGAAATAGTTTGTCTATATTTTTTTCATCTGTATTGCAATGGTGATTCAATATCTGGTTTACCTATGTGTGAAGACATACAAATCTTCACTTGTCAAGATCCTCTTTTGATAGTGTCTTCAAAACTGTCCTCATATGGTGGGAGTTTGGCTTGTGACTTGTTCTTTATAATGGCTAGATTGATGTGCTGGAAACTCGGGTGCCTAGGTCCCATTTTCTTTCTTGTTCTGGTCATACAATACTGGTGCCAACTTTGTTGCAGAAATTGCAGGTTGCCCATCACTCTGCCAATTTGGCAAGATGTCTGAGTGGCAAGTTCTTTGTTTTGACAGCATTAGACATTGTTTTCCCAATACCGAATAGGGGCAACAGTCACAATTTAATCCTTGTACAGCTGGAATCATGCTGTAGTGATGTTGCATGTCCAAAACAACACTTGTCACTTGTGCTTGGACTCCACGTGTTATCCATGTGTTCCATTTTTTGAAAGTTGGTGAACAGCAAGGACCAAAACTTCTGTACTAGGTGACCTAACTACAATGGTTCTGCTGACATCAAGAGACCCAAAACTCCTCTTGAGTATTATAAAAATCTTTGGCTTCTTCAGAATTTCTGGTAATGGACTTTGCTGTTTTGCCACTGGAAAAGCCTCCAACAAGAAGGAGTGTTTGTGTTGGATGTGCTCCTATACTTACTGCATTCCATATATTCAGAGTAATTTATATAAGTAACTGCTTGTCAGATGCTGCCTTTAAGTCACTTTAGGCATGGAGGCATTGGTGTTCACCAGTCACCTGGTATATCTTGCATTCTGCCCTCAGGACTGGCTGTCCCTGTCTTGCACTTTTCACAGCGATTTGTCATATGTCAGAGACTTTGATTATGGAATTAACTTTGCAAATCCTTTTGGGACCTGCCTCAAGTACTCAGCAGCAAGTCTCCAGTAATTATTTTATAAAATTGCCATTCCATCTTGGATGCACACTGATTTCTTAGTTGCATGCTTGGGCTCCTGGATTTTTTTTTCCCAGCTTAAATTTCTAGGCAATTGCCCAATTCAGCCTTGTCTGTGTTTCTCATTCATCCATCAGCATAGAAGACAGATGCAGGCACAGGTCCTATTTGGGTGATTAAGAATAATTGCATTTGAAGTAATTTTTTTTTTCTGCATCTTGCTAAGACAAGGCTCTGTAGGAAACTGTTTCTGGAATGATAGCTTCTGTGATTGTCGTCTTTAATTAAGGTCTTTTACAGCAATTTGATTAGACTTTAAGACTACCTAATGTTTCTATGCCTTTGGCTCTGACTGCAGTTCCAATTAGGGCAGTAGATGTTTTAATGCTGGGTTTCTTGATAACAGAGGCAGCTGTATGTCCCATCAGAATCAAGTGCACCTCACAACTTTCTCTATTTTTTTCACCAACATCTGCTATTTTTATCTGAGACTTTTGTACATCTGATGTTACTTGCAGTCTGTGAATATGCTGATAACTTCTGCATGCAACTCAGAGTGAGATGAATTTGTTAGATGGTTGATGACATGACTGGTAAGAACAGCAAACATGCACTTTATTACACTTCTGTCCAGAGGCAGGAACTGGATTGTGGACTTTGACTTCATTACTTTTTGTTGGCTTGTATCTTTCTCTCATAGCTTTAGAATATTCACTTTATGACGGTGTCTGTAGTGTCATCTTTGACACTTTTATACTGACCTATGCATCTTCGACACTTACACTAGCCTAGTCATTGCTGGAAAAAATACTTGCTCATGCAGAACCAATATACAGTCTTATTGTTTTGAAAGTTTTGACCAATAAATGCCACAGTAACATGTTCAAATTAACAAGTGATAGATTGTAGTTGTAGCCATGTTGTCTTTCTGAAACTGTCAAAATGACAGTGCCTCATTTTGGGTATTAATATTTCACTTCACCTGAAGCAGTGGCTCCCAAACTTTTCAGCATCATGTCCCCCCCTTTTGATTTTTGAGACCTTCATGCCTCCCCACCTCTTCTTTACCATCATCCAACCCCCCTTTTAGTAAAAAAAATTCAATTCATGATATAAAAATATTATTTAAAATTAAAAATAAACAGGTTTTCTTGTCCCAAAAATTTAATAAAAATGTAATTTAACATCAGAAACAAAATGAATTTAATGTGAAGGATGACACTGCATTTTCTTCACAAGTTGGGAAATCCTAGGTTTGAAAGATGAAAGTGTGCAACACAAATAGTTTTTGACATCCAGTTGATTTTTCTTTGTTTAATTTTTAATGTGAGTAAACTTAGCTTTTTTTCACAGAGTTATATTTGCAAAGATGGAAGAATAATACATAGCACTTCACCTTCCCCAACTTTCAAGTACATTGGGAAATAATTTATACAAAATTCTTCCAAGTTTGACTTTTTGAAATTCTTTTGCACTTGAATCATTTTACTTTGAGTACTTGTTCTGGCAATACTTCTGGCAATGTATTGACATCACCATTGAATGGCTTGCTTACTAATTTATGAATGGTGTTGCCAGAAAAGTTGTCTGAAAAATAGCGGTTAGCAGACTCAGTGGAGCTGTGCTGCCTCTCTCCAAGCCGCAAGCCAACCGGCAAAGCCTTAATGTCCCCCAGCCCTGGGGCCCCCTAACCCCCTGCTGGATCTTGACTCCTGCTGGGCTGACACCAGCCCACACACAGGTTGCGACGGCTGGTTGCAGCCCCATGCTGAACATGGCCTGAGACCTATGTGCACCAGCTATGACCCAAATGGACTGCTGGCATGGCCCCAGAGCTGCAGGCACAGCCCAGGCCCTGCAGAGACCAGCAGCAGCCCTGGCTGGGGTCCTGGACACTGTGATGGCCCTGTCCCAGTCTGGAGGCTGACTGTGGACTGGCCAGGCTAATGACACAGCTCCCACCTTGAGGGTGCCTGGTGCAGGGCCAGATGCCTGAGCCCTGTGCCTGTCTCCAGAGCTGCCTGCCTGCCAACCCAAGCTGGGGCCAGCTGACCACCCACCAGGGCAAACTTCCAAAGCCTCGTGCTGCCGGGGACATTTGCCTGAGCCCCACAAGCTGCACACCTGAGTCCTTCCCCTCCCCTGAGCCAGGCTCCCTCAGTCCCCCATCCTCCTCACCCCCCCCCCCCCCCCCCCCCCCCGCCAACTCCTTTGCAGGAGGCAGCTAGCTCCATGTGGGTCTTTGCTGGCAGCCTGCTTTTTATAGCAGCTGTGCCAGGTTGCCCACTTAAAATAACAGGGAATGAGAGCTGGAAGCAAAGGCCAGCTTTTTCTTGGCGTAGGGGGAATGAAGCCGGGCTTGAGATACTGGGTCACCTCACACCCCCCTGTTATTTCATCATGCCTCCTGAGGGGTGCACTCTCCCCAGTTTGGAAATCTATGACCTAAAGGCTTATAGCACTATTGGACAGCTCTGCATCAGACCTAATCAAAATGTACATAAAACGAACACTCCAAATGTGGCTGTGTGTAGACTGAGCACATTAAATCCCAAAACTATCACTCTTTTTGGAGAATTGACTCATGTATAATTGGCCTAGTTATTTGTGACCGAAAAGAGCAGCAAAGAACCTTACCTACTGTGCAGCATTAAAAACCAGTGAATTTTTCTGATTGTTCTTTGTCAGTTATGGTGTACTTTCAGTCATGTCATGTTAATATCCTGGATTCTGCTTTATTAGGATTGATTTTTTCTTACAGTTTTTAAAGTTTGCTGTGCAGTATCTGCCCTAATTGGAATTGCAGTCCGAGTCAAAGGCATAAAAATAGTCTTCGTCTGCTAAAATGGCTGTAAAAGAACAACGCAGGCATTTCTTCGCATTCATCGCCTAGTTAACTAATATTCCTTTGATTGTCTGAGACATTACAACTGAAAAGAGTGGCCAGAAATAGTGTATAATGGAGTGCAAATTTAATATTACAAGGCAGCAAGTGTTAACATCTGAGACACAGCCCATACTAGTCATCACAGTATTGAAAATGAGTGAGTGAATTCTGGTTCATATAGTTCACCATGCCTAATGAAGGGTTGGGTCGGTTTCAGTGACTTTCTTTGCAGGTTATATATGAATATAAAATTAGGGGGAATAGAATAATGTTGTTGGTCAGTTTATTGGAAGTATACATTTACTCAGAATAATAGTCTGTAAAGGTGGAGTCCAGTTGGTATGTGAAAAATAGACAATCTCTCTTAATCTGTTTTATGTATGAAGATGCTGAGGGAAGGCAAAAATGGGCACTACAGAGCAGCAACTAAATGACCATAGTTGTGGAGGACAGGCTCTAGAGAGAGAAAAATCGAAAGCTGGTTATTTTGCAAGAACACTTCCTTCTTCCCCTCCCTTTCTGACCCCCTGAAAAAAATGCTGTATGGAAAGCATGACAGAGAAACTAAGAAAATAATACTGGTTGAACAGCCAAACTTCTGCCTAGTGCAGGCATTTTTGTATATTCTTACAAGCTTCCTTTTGTTGTTTGTGGAAGTATATTCATTCTGTATAAGAGGCAAGGTGGCTTTTTCTTTAAAACTAGAAGTTAACCTTTTAATTAAAACAGAACAGTATGGTTTGAAGCTGTGCACCATGCTAATTAATTCACTTCAAGGCTCTCTTATGGCTTCCTGCTGTTTGCACTGTATAAATGTTTATGCTTCACCAAGGCATTAACTTTACCCTCATGATGGATTGTGCACTTAAAAAAAATAGCTTCACCTTGTAAAAAATTAATAGTGGCATTTGGGATTATTACACAAAAAAGGAAGCCCTTAGGGAATTTAGTACAAGTTCAGTTTTAACGCAAAACCACTTAATTATTTTTTTATTTCAAAATATGCAAAGTGGAAACTATAATCTCTGTACTGGTGAATTTGTTACAGCAATAGTGTAAAATTCCTTAAACCTAGCAAGTATTCTGTGTTTTGTTTTAAAAGTTTGCACAATTAAAATAACTTAACTTAAAACCATTTGGAATAACAAAGATAGCTGTGAATGAAATGAAACTCCAACTTCATATGTCAGTAATGCCAAAAAAATCCCACTTTCTTCATTTTGATGTCTTTTTTGTTTTCACAGCTTTGGAAGAGAACTGGTGGAATATTATTTGACACTCAAAACTGCAAAAGTTAGGTCAGTTGTTAGTTTAACCTTTTAGTTTTAAAAATACAGTTCTGAAATACTTCCAATGTAAATAAACTGTTAGAACATTACAGATTTTAATTCCACTTTAATATGTAAATTTTCTGCTGTGGACATGAGGAGAGGAAAAGAGAGCTGAATTATTGAAGAACAATGGACAGTTTCAAACACCAGTGAATCTCAGAAGGCACAATGTTTATGCTTTATTAATTTAGCCCTTGGGCAATGTCAGTCTCCCTTGTAAAAGTAGGTGTGTGTTTTTTTTTTTTTTTTTTTTTAAAAACAAAGGAACTTTTCTGACTACTTTTTAGTAACACTTCTTTCCCAGTGATGGTGTAACAGCCACAATATAGTAGCCATTAAGGGAAAGGATCATAGGATTAGGTTGCAACATCAAACGTTCTGAGCTGGGATTAGGGGTTTGAGTGCTCTGAAATGGAGAGAGGATAGATCATACTTAATGTCAAGACTGAAAGTTGGGCACTTTGTCCCTGTGGTAATTTGGGAGTACACTTAGTGGTAATTTAATCACCTTTAGGTTTAGCAGCTCATTTTTGAGTGAGTAGTTTATCTATCTGTTATCTTCCTTGAAACAGTCATGTATGATATGTGTGCATCATTTTGCATACTATGTACATTTTAGAAGGAATTTGTTATTCTCAAAATGTCCTTTCAGTGTACATGATAACTAAAACTAACTTATCAAAATGTTTTGATATTGTGGCACATCACTTGTATTGTTTTGAAGTATAGAACATTTTTCTTTGTGGCTTACGCGAAGAGGAAACAACTATCTTATAAAAACATTGTCACTGTTTTTAAATATGGGAACATCCAGTGTTCTTGAAAGGTTACAGCAATTTAAAAAACCCACAGAGCTTTTGTTTTTAACAGATAACACTACTTCTTTAAAGAACACAGAGCAGCATTTATCGACTATTCATGGGCTGTCATTTTTCTGCCACTTAGCTTTTGTAAGTATTTTGTAAGGAGGTATTATAAGAGATATTATAGTTATGGACAGTATTCATTGATCCATATTCATGAATTTATGTCCAAGGAAATTACATGGAGAAATTTGTTTGTCCCCTGCACTTAATTGAACCATTGTAGTTCTTCTTAAATTTGGTAAAAATGGTGTATGAATTCAGAAGCAGCACAGAATTCAGATACCTTTTGAAGGTATCTGGGTGTGTGTGCCTGTTAAATGATACATTTCAGACATGGGGGAGAGTATTTAAATAAAACTAGTTCAGTTCTGATTTTTAGCTTGCTGTTTCCCTTTACCTCTACTTTTGATGCAGTCTGAATTTAGCTCCTACCTCACAGACAAACTATTTTTATACTCTTTGGAAATCATTTCTTCTTAGACAATATAAATTATTGGTTTCTATCTCTAGCAGTTAAGTTAGCCCCTGAATCAAACTAGGAAACATGGGCAAGATGTTAATACCAGATTGTGCCATACTTACATTGATTTCAGGGCAACTGATTACAAGTTAAGTGAGGCATAAGGTACTGTTCAATGTGAGTCAGAATATGTTTGCACTATTGCCCTTACAGTGACACAGTAGTCCCAATGCAACTGTGCCTCTGTAAGAGTGGTTCCCAAACTTTTCAGCCTTACGCCCCCCCCCGCCTTTTAATTTTTGAGAAACCCTCATGCCCCCTCACCTCTTCTTTACCATCATTGAACCTCTCTTTTAACAAAAAATTCAATTAATAATTTAAAATAAACACACAAACTTGATAGTTTTTCTTGGCCCCTGGCAGGCACCTGGTGCAGCCCAGCCGGCCAGATGCATGATCCCTGTGCTAATGGCCAGAGCTGACCACGACAGCCTCATGCCTGCCTGAGCCCCACACCGCTGGGGCCAGTCACCTACCTGGCAGCCAGCCGCTTGCCCGCCCTCTGGCTGTCTGAGCCTCGCATTGCCAGGATCAGCTGCCCATGCACCAGCCACCTGCCCCAGCTGTGGGCCTGCTGCCCAAGCTCCCCATCCAAGCCCTACACTGCCAGGGCCAACCACCCTCCTGCCATCCCCAGCTGTCTGAGCTCCATGCAGTTGGAGACAGCCGTCCACCAGCTAGCCTGAGCTGCCTGAGCCCCCTGATGTCTGGACCAGCTGCCTGCCTGCCATCCTGAGCCACCCGATTCCCATGTTGCTGGGGCTGCCACCTGGCTGCCAGCCCAAGCTGCCCAAGCCCTGTGCTGCTGGGGCCAGCTGCCCACCAGCCAGCCTGAGCCCTGTGCTGTGAGAACCAGCAGCCCGCCTGCCATCCCAAGCCACCTGAGCCCCATGCTGCTGGGACAACCACCTGGCTGCCCGCTCAAGGTGCCTGAGCCCCATGCTGCCTAGGCCAGCTGCCCACCTGCCAGTCTGAGCCCTGCACTGCTGGGGCCAGCCACCAGCCCAAATTAGCTGAACCCAGAGATGCCAGCTCCAGCTGCCCAAGCACTGCAAGTCCCACAAGCTGGCTGGCCACCTCAGCCTTGCAAGGCCCTGTGAGCCACCTGCCCGAGCCCCTACCATTCCACAAAACCAGGCACCACTAGCCCCACGTTCTTACCTCATCCCCCTCACCTGAGCCAGGCATCCCCAGCCTTCCATCTAATCCGATCCTTCTCCTCCCTCTTCAGCCAACATTCACTGGTCTTTGCAAAAGGCAGCTAGCTCCCCATGGGTCTTTGCTGACTGCATGCTTTTTATAGCAGCTGTGCCAGGTCACCCAGCAGATAGGAATAAGGGGATTTCAAAGTTGGTGGGGTCCTTTCGAAAAGGACCCCCCATCTGAAAGAGCTGTGTGGGAGCAAAAAGTGGCAATTTCAAAGCGCTGTGGCTGGCGGTATGTTAACGAGGCACTGAATATGCATTTCAGCACCTCATTAGTATTCTTCAAAGTGTCTAAGTGTAGACATGGCCTCAATGTCTCTTCCCTTTTAAAGTAGCATTTTTGAATGTCAGAAGGCTAAATCATGTATTTCAAAGGAAAAAAGAACCCATCCTCATAGAATAATCTGAGTAAGCTCTATTTTGGCAAACTCATTTTCATAGGGGCAAATTATGAACATGTAAAGTATCTGATTTCAACTGACACATTATGCTTCAACTGAAGAAAAGAGGAATGAACATATTTGCTAAACACCTACTACTCTTTTAGATTACAGGTCAATTTAAGGTTAAGATAGAACTCTTCTGAAGGTCACAATTGCTAGGTTATTAATAACAGTGGGTTCAATTTATGCTCCCAACCAAAAGCAAAAATCTTGTTTTAAGGTAGTCTCTAAACATTGCAGCATTTTGCGGAATGGGAAATTATACTTGGAGGAGACTTGAGTTGCACACCTAATCTTCACTTGGAGAGAGATCTGCAAAATCAGATTTAGAAGTTAGGAAATCAGGTACAGCATTGACATCTCTGTGCCAGTCTTTTAGTTTGAGAGAGAGAATTATACACAGTTGAGAGAGATTACGTGTTTTGTTTATGCCTTCATCCATTGCATACTAGAATAGGTTTAATGTTAGACAACTATATTGGAAACTATTTGTTTCTCCAAGAAAGAGAGGGAGTTGTAGCAATTAAGTAGTTTCTCTAACAGGCAGGTGAGGCAGTATGAGGGCAGATAGTTGATAAGCAGTGGCTCTCAGTTTAATCATTGTTGCTTACTGGTTTCTGTTAACCAGTGGTGTTTGGAGCAGCTTCCTGCCCACTGCAGGCAGGCAGGGGCTGCTCAGGCCCTGTTGGAACATTTCCTGCTTGCAGCCAGGGAATGGTGGGGGTGGGCAGGGGGCTGCTTCAGGCTGCCTGAAGTGGAGTTGGGGCTGCTGCAGACCCTCCACTTGCTGGGCCTTCAATCAGTTAACTGGTTAAAGATCAAGTTTAATCAGTTCACCAATTAAATCTCATTTTACTTCCCTATTAAGAATAATCAGCAAAAGGTAGTTAAACACCTTAATAAAATATGTACCGGTTTTGCTACTTTTTGTAAGAATCTCTGTACTGCAGCTATTCCAGGTTCTAAAGTTACTTTAAACAATTGAAGTAGCAGTCTTCCTCAAGAGAACTACATGAAACCATCACAGAAAAGGAATTGCAAAATTAATCTTTCATCTGCCAGTAGCTGCTCATCTGTTGGTAGCCCCCTAATTGGAAAAAGTAAAATAACACAACCTGTGGAAAATGATTTAAAAAAATCAAAAGTTATGATTATGGAAAAATTTAGATCCAGTTATGTACCTAGAAAAATAGGACAGATAAATATAAGAATATTTAGTTACCTTTTTACATAGTGGTTAAAGTATGTCACTTGTTCGTAAACAAACAGAATCCCCCAGCATAGTGGTACACTTCTTTGAAAATGAGCATCTGATATTCCTGATCTGTTAAATATGCGCATAGTTACTACATTCAATTTTAGTAAAATCAGTAGAAATGACAGGTGTTGTAATTATGCTCACATTGTTAAATAGAAATATGTGGTGACTTTATTCCTATATAATATATTTTTAAACAAAAGCTAGCTGTTCTAATTATTTTGATTTGGATATTCACATGGCAACAATTAGGAAACATGCTAAAATTCCTTAAATTTAAAAATAAATGAGATGTTGCATGCAGTCTGGCCTAATGCTTTTTAGGGGTCAGATGATCTGCAGAATGGTGAGGATTTTAATTTCAGTTCGGAGGGATGTTCTGACTTCCCCTCACATTGGGTGAATAAGCTTAGATAAAATCTTTTTGCTTTCTTCCTGGCTGAGGTCATTATCAGTAGTGAGGCTGTAGTGTCAGGTAGCCAGTTAGACTGCTCAACTGGGAAGTCACTGCCTTTCCGATGGTAAGATAGGTTCCCATAGGTACTAATCTAATAGCTTCCTGACTGAGAACTGTGTGTGCATGCGCACGTGTGACAGAAATTACATACACTGTGCAAAGAGAGCTCAATGCTTTTCTCTTTCTGTTATCGAGGAGGGAGCTACCACACCCAGTCTTCCTCAAGTAGAAAAACCAGGGGAGTGAAATAATCTTTTTTCTTCGAGTGTTGGCTCACGTGCGTTCCAGCAGGTGTGTGCATGCTGTATGTGCACTTATTGGAAGGTTTTTTCCCCTAGCGGTACCCATCAGGTTGGCTTTGGGGCCCTCTGGAGTGGTGCCTGCATGGTACAATATAAAGGGCTCTGCTGCCTCCCCGCCCCTTCATTTCCGTTTTGCTGCAAGTGATGATCGTTAGAAGACATGTTCTTGTGGTCTGCAAAATAACCCTAGTTGTTTCCCATTGTGCTTTATAATTATTTCTAGTGTAGTCATTCAAAGTTAGTCTCTGCAGATAATACATTTTCATGGGGGGGAGGGGGCTTCCCCCCTTTTCTTTTTTTTCTCTTTGCCCTAAGCCATGAAGTGATGCCAGCGGTTTAAGAACAGCACAAGCCTATGCCACGTGCTCCTTTCTTGAAGTATTCAGGCAATGGATAACTTTATCTGATAAATGAGGTGTTGTCAGGATTTTCAGCCGGGGACCAAGAGAGAAAGGGACCATTATTTTAAACTCCTACTTATGGAGGTGGTGCTATGACTCTTGGTGCTAGAGCCAGAGCCAGTGCCAACCTCTTCAGTGCGCAATGCACCAGTTTTGGTGCGGGACTCGTCAGCATTGAGAAAGGAGGTATACAAAGAGCACTGGTACTGCACTGTGGTCTGGCACTGTTCACAATCCCTGGTGCTGTACAAGAAGACCAGGTCAGACCAAGGCTGCTTTCCAACCAGGAAGACCAGTAGCCATTCTGTAGATTTGGGAGTCTGGTACACTCCCTTTGATTTGAAGAATATATTTGAATATCTCAATCATACTACTCACAGGAGATGCATGAGATTTGTCGTTGACAGTCACCACTATAAATTCACTGTGCTACCATTTGATTTGGCCTTTCCGTGGCCCAGCACGTGTTCAATAAATGCATGGTAATAGAGACAGCCTTTCAGCACAAACGTTGGGTATAAATCTTGCCATGCTGCAGTGACTGGCTCATTAAGAGAATGTTGCAGAAGCAAGTTCACCATGTGGAACTGATGTGAGCAACATTCACTGAACAAGAGCTTATTTTGAAAGTACCCAAGTTCAAGCTGGCCCCAACACAAAAGATAGTTAATCAGGGCCCTTCTGGACTCTATGTGTGTGAGATTTTATCTGAGTCCTGCTATCATGAGATCACAGAAGTTTCCCACTATCCTAGCAAGGAACTGCATGAGACTCCTATAGCACATGGTAGCCTGCACATTAGTCATGCAGCACATCAGGTTACATCTTCCCTACCTACAGGGTTGACTTGCTAGAGTATAAAAGCCCAACAGGGACCCATGGGACAGTCTGGTCACCCTCCCCACCTCAGTTCTTCAATCTCTCGATTGGTGGCATCAGCCTCAGGAAGTCTGTATGGGAATGCCATTCCCCAGCCCTCGCTATCTTTGGTCATGAATTCATCAGTGACAGGTTGGGGAGCACACCGAGGAGATTCCAGGATTTAGGGGCATTGGTCTCAAGCAGAACTCTTAGGTTGATTTACTTCATCTGCCAGACCTTCCTCCTTCAACTGCAGGTTGTGTGTTGCATTCATTGTTGTCTTGGATTGAGTGATTGATCTATAGATCTCATCTTCTGTGACACAGTTGGTGAGTGACTAAACCAGTCCTTGATTGGCAAGCCAATTACAGTTGTCACTAAAAAAACATGAACTGTAGGTGTTGTGTGTACTTCTTGGGTGCTATGCTTCTCCTGTAATACCTGGATATGCTGACTCTCAAAGCAATCAAGAGCCTATACAGTTGTTTACTGCCATGTCAGTCTGCTCTGAATTAGTTTCCAGAACATTGGGGGAGATGCTGTCTGACTTCATGTAGGCCTTCAAGTTGTCTTTGTAGTGCTTATACTGACCACTGAGAGAGCTCTTTCCATGAGCAAGTTGGCCGTAGAAGACCATATTTGGTATCCATGTATTATCCATCCTCAAAACATGACCGGTCCAGTGAAACTGTTTGCTCATAAGCATTACTTCCATGCCTATAACACCACACAGCTTAAGAACCTCCATGTTAGGAATTTTGTCCCACCAATTCATGTGGGCAATCATCCTCAGACAGCGCACATGGAACTGATCAAGTTTCAAAACATGGCAGCAGTATATTTTCCATGACTCAAGCCATACAGCAGGATATTCAGGACAACTGCCTGCTAAACTGCTACCTTGGTATGCAGTTTAATTTCATGGTTATTCCATAGGTGTTTGGTCAGTTTTCCAAAGACAAATCAAGCAAATATATTATGATCCATCTTTATGCAAGGGGACAATACACTTCCCAGGAAGCAGAACTTGTCAGCAGACTTAAGGATTGTACCAGAAGCAGTGATCATTGGATTGCTGAACTCTCCGAGCAGACTGAGGCATAACTTCTGTCTTCTTGAGGCTCACTTCTTGATGAGCAGAAGTAACAAAGCAATCCTTCACTGAATGAGCCAACAGTGCACAGTCATCAGCAAACAGAAGATCATGGATAGTCATAGTAACCACTTTTGTGCGGGAGCCTGAAGTCTCTGGAGATTGAAAATACTGCCATCTGTTCAGAACTGAATAGGTATGCCTAATGTGCAGTCCTTAAAAGCAACTAACAGCATAATTGAAAAGTAGATGTTGAACAGGAGAGGAGCAAGAGCACATCCCTGTTTTGTACCATTTGATATTTCAGAAGGTGTTGATGTCTCTCCAGTGTTAATGACACAACCAAACATTCCATCATGAAAAGACGGAACAATGTTGATAAATCTTCCAGGACCACCAGTTCGCCCAAGTATTTTCCAGAGCTCATTTCTGTTTACCGTGTTGAATGCCTGGTGTGACAGGGTAAGGTCGTGGGGGGTGAGTACAAGAGGGAAAAGCTGGGCTGGCAAACAAGCAGCGTGTGAGCACCTATTGGAGGCTGGGGAGGGGGCAAGCGCAGCCCGCCCCCAACTAAAAGGCCCCTCTCACAGTGAGGGGGGACCTGCTAAAAACAACCGGTCCCAAATGAGTTTGGGGGACAACTAAAGAAAAAAACGGGTGGGAGTGAGGATCAAAGGTTTAGAATAAGGGAGCCGGAGGGGGACACCAAGCAGAGAACCCCGGACAGCGCCCATTGCTCCTCAAAGGTGTCCAGGGAGTTGGATGCTGCCTAGAGGAACTTTGCTGGGTTTCATGGCTGGAGGGAGGAACGGGAGTAGGCCCCACAGTCGCAGGTTGCCCCCTTTGCCAGCCGCCTCCTCCCTGGTTTTGTAGATGGCCACTTTGACCATGGCCAGGAGGAGGCTGACGAGGAGGTCCTGCAACTTTGTGGGGTCACGGATGGGGTGTGACAGGATGAGGAGGTGTGGGGAAAAGTGCAGCCAGAACCTCAAGAGGACGTTCTGGAGGAGCTGGAAGAGGGGCTGCAGCCTGGCGCACTCAATGTAGATGTGCGCCAGGTTCTCCCTCCATACTGCAGAAGGTGCAGGTGTCGGGGATAGGGGTGAACGGTGCTAGGTACATGCCCGTGCTCACTGCTCCATGGAAGATCCTCCAGCTGATGTCCCCAGTGGGCCGTGGAACCAAGGTGGAATAGTGGCTGGTCCACCGGGGCTCCCCACCCTCCGACGGTGGTAAGAGGTCCCGCCATTTGTGGTCGGGGCGGGACACGAGGGTGGGGAAGTAGAGCATGTGAAGCACGAGCGTGTACAGATGATGTCTGGGCATGGTTTGGAAGGGGACCGGCTGCAAGGTATGCAGCCGGCTGGGATGGGGAGGGGGAGGGGGACGGGCAGGGTCACGAAGCCGGGGGCCCACGGGGAGGTCCGGAGGGCTAGGAGTCAGAGGGTGGCGGGGCGCACCCTCTCGCAGGACCCGGCTGAGGTAGATATGAGCAGTGAGCGGCAGGGTGGCCTTCATCTCCTCGAGTATGCACTGGGGGGAGTGTAGGGTGGAGAGCCCCATGCGCCAGGGCTCCCATCCAGTCCCCTCGGTCGTAGTCCAGGAGGTCTCCGACCCTGGTAATTCGACCTAGGACCAACCTCTGTCACACCCCGGGAGACTCCGCCGCCTGCACACAAAGGTAGGGGTTGTGTAGCAGGGGCGCCCTGAGGAGGTCTTCCCCCACGGTGGCCCCTAAGGACCTGGAGGCTGCAAGCAGCCGCCAGGTGTGGAGGAGGTCCTGGTAGAAGGCCGGCAGCTCTGAGAGACCTCGCAGATGGTCTCTCAAGGACAAATAAAGGAGCTGCCAGTCATATCGGATCCCTTGGTAACGGCGGAGGAAAGCGTGCGCTAGCGTGCTCCATGCCGGACTATCTGCACTGTTGATGTTGAGGAGTCCCTGCAGGGCCGGGAGGTGGAAGACACAACCTGAGTGCGCAGACAAATCAGGCCCTGCCTTCCCTCCTCTGGGGGAAAATGGAGAACCCCTGCAGAGATCCAGTGCAGTGCTGGCCAGAAGAACTCCAGAACTAGCTTCTGGAGCTGGGCCAGGAACTCCGGGGGCGGGACCAGGGTATTGAGACGGTGCCAGAGCATGGACAGGATCAGCTGGTTAAGCACCAGTGCCCTCCCGCGCAGGGAGAGACACTGGAGCAGTCCCGTCCACTTCCGCATCCACTCAACCACCCTGCTCCTCAAATCTTGCCAGTTTTCCGGCGGAGAGGGATGTGTGGCGGATAAAAAGACACCGAGAGAGAGCAGCGGACCCACGCGCCACCAGATGGCCTGAAGCGCGGGTGGGAGGCGGCCATCCAGTCCCAACCACAGGCCAGACCTCTTGACCCAGTTGACCCAGGCGGAGGAGGCTGCCGAGTAAACAGCTTGGCAGGCCTCCAGCCGCGCCAGGTCTCCGGGGTCCTGAACCACGAGGAGTACGTCGTCAGCATACGCTGACAGGACCAGCCACAGCCTCTGCTCCTGAAGCACCATCCCCATCAACCTTCGGCGAAGGAGACGCAGGAAGGGCTCAATGGCCAGGGCATAGAGCTGTCCTGAGAGCGGCCAGCCTTGTTGTACTCCCCGTCCGAAGCTGACCAGGGCGGTCAGGGTCCAGTTGAGCTTGACCATGCACTCTGAGGCAGCATACAGCACCCGGAGAAACCTGACGAAGCAGGGCCCAAAGCCGAAGGCCTGCAGGGTGCCCAGGAGATACCCGTGGTCCACCCTGTCGAATGTCTTCTCCTGGTCTAAGGACAGGAGGGAGAATGACAGGCCATCCCTATGCCCAAGCTCTAAGAGATCCCAGACCAAGTGCGGATTATGGAGGATGGTACGGCCCGGGACGGTGTAGATCTGGTCGGGGTGGACCATGTCCTGCAGCACAGACCCCAAGCGGCGGGAGATGGCTTTAGCGATGATCTTTTAGTCCATGCTGAGGAGCGAGATGGGACGCCAATTCCTGAGGTTGCGGGGGTTCCCCTTCTTGGGCAGCAGGACGAGGACGGCTCGCCTGCACGATAGGGGGAGGACCTTGCTTTGCAAGGATTCAGCCCAGACCCTGAGCAGGTCTGGGCCAAGGATGTCCCAAAACGCGCGGTAAAATGCCATGGTCAGCCCATCCATGCCTGGGGATTTATTGGTGGGCATGAGACGGAGGGCTTCCAAGAGCTCAGCTAGAGTGAGAGGAAGCTCCAGCTGGTCCCAGTCGCCCACGCTGACCGAAGGGAGTTGCTCCCAAAGCACCCTGCAGGTGTTGGCATCGGTCGAATCCACGGAGAAAAGGGTGGTATAGAAGGTTTGGGCCCTCTCGCGCATCTCCACCGGCTCCGTAAGAGGGGTGCCATCCTCCGCAAGAAGGCAGAGGATATGTTTCTTGGCACCCCTCTTTTTCTCCAGGGTGTAGAAGAAGCGGGAACCGCGGCCCATCTCTCGAAGGAGTTGGATTCGTGACCTCATCAAGGCCCCCTGTGCCTGAAGGGCGTTGAGGGCCCTGAGCTCGTCCCTCTTCTCCCGGTACGTGCTGTGGAGGGATGGATCTCTGGAGCTGGCGGCTAGGCGCCTCTCCAGCTCAAGAACCTTCTGCTCCAGCTGCCCTATTAATGCATCCTGCCGCCGGCTGGCCCCCCCCGCCCCCCCCACCCCCCCCGTGTATAGTCGCGGCAGAAGAGCCACGCGCGCACCTTTCCCAGATCCCACCACCACCGTGCCAAGGGAGGCGCACTGTTGCCTGCGCCAGGCCAGCCAGAACTCCTGGAAGGGTGCAGCGAAGCCCACATCCTCTAGCAGGCTGTTGTTGAAATGTTAGTAGGCCGACCCCCACTTCCCCGGTGAAAGGGAAGCCTTCACAACCACCAGATGGTGATGCGAGGAGTGGGCCTGAGAGAGATGGTGCCGAGAGATGTAAATGCGGTCCAACCAGGAGTGTACAGATTTATGGGCCACCACCCTGACGTAGGTGAAGACGGTGTCCTCGTCCGAGTGGTGGCTGCGCCAGATGTCCACCAGGGAGCAATGGTTGAACTCCCTGAGGACGTCCGCAGCAGCCTGGTACTGCTCAGTCCCCGTGCGGTCCCGTTCCTTGAGGGTGCAATTGAAATCCCCGCTGAGGACCAGGCACTCGCGAGGATCAGTAGTGTCGAGAGAGGCTGCCACCTGCCGGAAGAAGGGTGTTCTCTCCGGGGGCAGTGTCAGGGCATAGACATTGAGAAGGTGAAGGGGCAGCTCCTCTACCTGCACCCGGAGATGCAGCAGGCGGCCCAGCATGACCTTGATGCTCCCCAGCACCTCAGGCTGCAGGTGTGGGGAGAACAGAGTCACTACTCCGGCCTGGCAGGCCGAGAGATGGCTAAAATAGACCCCGTCCCCCCACTCCAGCTGCCACTTGGCTTTGGCGGCTGGGATAGTGGGGGGTCTCCTGCAGAAAGGTGACTGAGTACCCTCCCTCCCAGAGGAAGGAGAGCACTCGGCACCTGCAGAGACCCAACCCGCAGCCCCTGGCATTTAGTGTGGCAAAGATGATCAGTGCCATTTGGAGGGCTGGGGAGGATCCTCGCCAGAGGGAGCGCTGACGGTCCCCGTGGGGCCACGCAGCAAACCGTGACCAACCCCAAAAGCAATTAGGGCGTCACGGAAGCTGCGGGCCCATTGGTAGGCTGTGGCATCCCTCTTCCTGGTCCCCTTGCCCTCCTTCAGAAGGGCTCTCACGGACTCTAGGATGGAATGGAAGTCGCCCCAGTGCTGGAGGGCGAGACCTACCTTGCTCTTGGAGCCGCGAATGTCCTCCAAGAACAGCGCATCTCGCCTGCCAGCACGTGGGGTGCCGAGGCCTCGGGGTCCTGGGTACCCATTGGCCTCATGTTCTTCTGGGCCCCACGGCTGGAAAAGAGATCTAGGCGGGGGCTGGGGTTTAATTTTGGGAGGGATGGGGGCAGTGGAGGGAGAGCAGCTCCAGAAGTGCTGTGAGGGCGATGCAAGGTGGGCCTCCTGAGGAGTCCAGCCTCGGGGGCAGTTATCAATAGGCAGGGGAGAAGAAGGGTAGGGACAGGGAGGATGGAGATTATAAGGGGAGGGGGAGGGTCACGTGGAGGGGGGGAGGGGGCAGGGGGAGGAAGAGGAGGGAAGGGGAGGGTCTGGAGCAGGACATTGATTGATTGGAGGAAGGAGTAGGGGTGGGGGCAGGGATGTGAATGGAAGGGGTCTCGGGAGGGGGGGCTTCCTCAGGGTGTGGGAGAGGAGGAGGGGTTAAGGGCAAGGTGCCAGCACACTCAGCAGCAGGCACCAACAAGGTGGGGGGGAGGTGAGTGTCTTAGTTTTCGGCTCCAGGAGGGGAAGTGGGGTACAGGGAGAACATTAATTCCTCCAGGGCATCCAGGAGCTGGCAGACCCCCGCTGGGAGGTCATCCCTGGTTTGGGGGCGGGGGTGTCGCACCCTGCGACGTCCCGGAGCAAGGGGGAGTGGCAGTTGGGGGGTCGCTGGTGGGTAGGGAAAAGGGAAGTGAGGGGAGTGGTGGGGAGCGAATGGACAGCCCACAGGCCTCCAGTAGTAGGCTGTCTGTGTCCAGGGCCGCCGGGGTAAGGCCCAGGGCCTCCACCTCCTGCGAGAGGAGGGCGAGGCCAAGGGTCACTTCCTCCAGGCGCTCCGCAGCAACAGTCTGGGTAGTGGCCGGAGGGGTGTTGGAGGAGGGCAAGGGCACAGAGGGCCGTCCCTGCCTCTTTGGGCTCTGGCTCCAGGGCAGAGGGGGTGGCATCTCTGATTGCCGCCGCGGCAGCCTCGGTTACCCCCGGTGGGTGGATCGGGGCTAGCGGCTCTTTTGAGTGCCTTGCGTGGCACATTCACCCCGTCCTCGCGCACTCCTTTTTTTTTTTCGCTTCCCCCCCCCACCAGCACCCAGCCTTCTGAAAAGGTGGGCTGGGCGCTAGAGGAGGAAGGGCCAGGGGACAGAGACAATGAGGAGGGAGGAGAGGGAAAGAGAGGGCAGGGCGGCAAGGGACGGGGGAGACCTGCCCTGGTCCTGCTGCTGCTGGCCCTGCCTCCCTCTCCTCTGTGGGCCCGGCTTTAGTGCCCGCTCAGGTGCCGGCACCTGCTGCTTATTGCCCCTCACCACGCGCTCGGGTGTCCTCCAATGCCCAAGCGGTGATGGACCCGTCTGGGGTGGGGGGAGGAGGGGCGGTCCCCTGGCCTGTCGCGGTTTGGGCGCCTCCGGTCTCATAGCTGATGCCCCCTGGGTCGGAGGGGGTCCCAGGATCCTCTTCATGCCGGGCTGGGGGCAATCCCTCCGGACATGCCCCGCCACCCGGCACACGAAGCACCGGGCCTTCCCCAGCGTGTAAAAGACCCGGTACTGGGCCCCTTGATAGGGCACCAGTATAGTCCCCTCCTGGGCTACCCTGCCCTGTGCCGTCGCTGGTGGCAGTTGGACGTGGGCTTGCTGGTGGAAGGAGAGCATGTGCCATAGGGCAGGGTCTTTGCAGCCTAGGGGGAGGGGACTCAAGACGGACAAAGGCCGGCCCAGGGCAGTAAGGAATGGCAGAGGGTGGAATTGGGGAGGAAGGGTGGGACAGAAGAGAAGACCACCTGCACGCCCAGGTCTTCCAGGGGTACATGAACTCCCCCAACTGCCAGGCCCCTCTCCACCGCTTCCTGGGCAGCGGCCTATGATGCCAGGAAGAAAACGATCTTCCCGAACATCTGGGAGGCCGCTACCACAGCTGTGGTCCCCACCACCAGTGCTAACGCCTGCATGTAGGTCTCCACGTGGGGCAAGGCAGCCACCAGGAGGCAGCGGACTCCATGCCTCCTGGTGAGGGCGGGGAAGGGGCCATGACCATTGGGGATGGTAGTCCTGGCGGAGGCGGAAGGAGCAGGGTCTGAGGCGGCAGCCACCACCTGGGCGTACAACCTGGGGATCGAGTCGTCAGAGCCCCCAGGATTGGTGGAAGGAACAGGGGGGCGGGAAGAAGGGGGAGCTGCATTGGGTGTATTAGCAGCTGGGGTAAGAGTCCCCACTGTGGGAGGTTTTGCCTTCCGGGCAGGGCTCTGCCCTTTCTGGGGGGGTGAGTTCAGGGCAGGGTTGCTGGAGGATGCCGCGGCAGGAGCCCCGGAGCCTGTGCCCGCGCCCTCAGCCAACATGATGGTAACAATCCCGGCAGCCCTGAACGAGTGGGCCACCGTTTCCGGGGTGGGAGGGGTAGCAGTAGAGGGGAGGGGAAGGGGGGGCATCACCGGATGACCCCCCCCCCCCAGTGTGCACGGAGGCCATGATGGCAGGTGTAAGAGGGAGGGAATTTATTGAGGGTGAGGGCCTTTTTGAGAGAGCGGGGGAAGGGGGAGAGGGGAGGGAGGAAAGTAGCTGCCCCTCCCCCACTGGCTGGGCTGAGGGACCCCGTCAGGTGGGGGAAGGGCAGGGGAAGGGAGAGAGGGAAGTGAAAGAGGGGAAAGGGGAGCACAGAAATGGCCACAACTCCCAGCACAAGATGATCAAGATGGCTCCTGTTTCTGCACTGGGACGTGGCGGGAATTCAAAATGTGCATGTGTGGGGGCGGGGGGAGGGCCTCAGGCACCTAACAAAGCAAAAGGGGGGAGGAGCGTGGGCACTCAGAAGTAGGGGGGGAGTGGCAAAGCTGACCAAGGGAGGGGTGGGCCCACAGCAGCTGCTGCAGAGTCTCACAGAAAGCAGGGGGGGGAGGAAGGGGCAGCTGGTTGTGGGGGGGGGGGCCCAGATGGAAAGGGCCCTGGTGTCACCTGGGGGTGGGGAGCGCAATAAGGGAGGCAGTGGCTGCAGGGGTGGGGCAGGGACGGAGCCCTGACACCCCACCCCTGACTATGCAGCCACCCCTCTGGAGCCTTGGTGGAGAGGGGCCCTGCCTAAACTCACTTCTCCTGAAGCCACTCCACAGGAGGCTGTGGAGGGGAGCCCAACCTGCCGCTTTAAGAAAGCTCCTTACCTCCTCCGAAGCAGTGAGGGTACAGCAGCTGCCAGATGAAAGTGTGGACCTGAACAGGGGGCCAGCAGTCTCCCCCCAAAGGATGGCAAGAGGGGGCCCTCCTGCCAAGGGGCAGGGCACAAGAGTCCCCCACACTTCACGCACCCAGCAGCTCCTGAGAAAACTAGCTGGAAAGGGTGGGGGAGTCGGGGGAGGAAGAAGCAGTCTGCCTGCCAGGGCAGGAGAGAAGCTGGCCCACAAAGGGGGGGTCCCCAAAGAAGATAGCCCCACAGGGGCTTCAAGCAGCCAGGGGCTGCCTCCCCACTGTGGGGAGGGTTCCCAAGGGGGGCGGGTCCCACAGCAGCTCTGCAGGAGACCTGCAGAGTGGGAGCAGCTGGGGAGGAAGCTGCCCTGGGTCAGTTGGGGCCAGCTGATCCCACTTAAGACTGCCTTTTAAAAGAACCCTTTGCCCAGTGGGAGGGGAGAGTGGTTGAGGAGAGTATAGGAGACAAGTGGAGAGAAGCAAGGGGAGTGTTTTAGAAATAGCAGAGTGGGGAGGAATACTCAGCAAAGGGCTGAGGCCCAGAGGTTTATTGTGAGGCCAGAATGGACTGATTGCACAGGGGGAGCTGATCTGGGAGTGGGAATGTGCTACTGCTTTTGCCACTACCTGGAGGAGGTCGGGGGGGCAGAATCCTCTGGGAAAGTGGCCCAGGGAGAAGAGCTGCGGTGCCCATGGTGAGGGGAGCCCTTCCCCACCAGTAGCAGCCACATAGGGTCCCTGGGCTGGAACCTGGAATGAGTGGGTGGGGCCTGGGTTCGCCCCAGACCACCATCCCCCCCTTCTCAAGAAGGGCAATGGTGTCCTGGCCATGGGACTAGTGGACTGAACAGAGACCCAGAGCCCAGGAATGAGGTTAGCCATACCACACTGGGTAAAGTCAATGAATATCACACAGAGGTAAAATCACTCTATTCTCACACCTGCATGTTGCAGTACTGGCAAACAATACAGCAATGTACTCGCTCCTCTCTCTTGTGTAGAAGCCGTCCACCTGTGGAACTTTTGTATAGAGCACTGCATCCACCTGTAGGCTTCCTACCTGCCAGGGGCACAGAACAGCCTATGCAACCAACTCTGCCATTCCTTCAATGTCCACAAGTGGTCCCTTAGGATGGTGGGGCCATTCCCAGATGGGACCTATTTGCAACAAGAAGCAACAGGAAGTTCCACCAGTTGTATTCCTTTCGGAACCACAGCCACAATTCTGTAGCAGAGGGGTTCTGCGCCTCATGGTACCATTGCCAGCTTTCTGCTTTCTCATCCTTTCCATTAGTACACAAGGTCCTCCTCAAGATTTGGAAGCACAAGGCAGCAATCCTCTTCATAGTGCCTACCCTGTGGTATCCTTACAGTCTTACTAGCAGAAATGTTTGGGTGGTGGACAAACAAGTTAAACCATATGGTCTGTGTTTGAAGAGGAGGAGGAGTAGTGGTGGTTGTTTTTAAAACTGCAAGACTTTTTATTGCGGAGCTGACTTTTCATGATAACAAGTATCCTGAAGAATAAATGTGTATATGTCTACTCAGCATTTTGGAATGAACCTGTCAGCCCTGGTTGACAGGTTTGAGCTAAGAAGCAGATAATATATGGGCTTCTAGGTTTCAGAGCCTGAGCTTTTGGTGCAAACCATGTCTTCAAACTGCTATCTGGCTATCCTTAGAGCACTAGTGTGAACCTTGGTATCTTTAGTTGATTGAACTGAGTTGGGAGGCTGATCTCAAAATGCTATGTAGGTAGACACACCTAAAGAAACCTCTCATTTTTTAGCCAGTATTACTTTCTGTGGTGTGTTGATATGCAACCTTCAAAATCAGCTGACACACTCTGTTGTGCAGCTTCTGCTTAAAGAACGCTCCTGATGCTGCTAATTTGGACTGATCTGCCTTTTATTTTAATGGGTCACTGTAGATTGTGGCAGGCTAAATCTGGTGATATGGCAGTTTATTTAATTTCTTTGACTGTGGTCACACAATTCAATCATACAGGCGAACCTGTCTTTAAAATTAGCTTGAACACAGGTGAGGCTGAACTCAACAACAACTAGAGGTAAAATAACAAGTCATTATCTTTGGTGCCAAGAGGAATTGCAGTATATATTGAGAATGAATATAAATTATTTAAAGTATCTCAAAGATTAGAAATCTGTTTGGAAAACATGCAGGCTCCAGATGGCTAAACTTCTGCAGTTCCAGTGAAAAAAGAGTTCCCTTATATGGTGGACGGGGGGGGGGAGGGGGTGGGGAAAGGCAGAGGGGGGAAGTAAAGAGTACTGTTAAATGAGTCATGTGGGGGGGAGGAATGTGGTTGACAGCTGTGGAAAGATTTCAGCCAGGAGTGCTAGTACACATAAAACAGACAAATTTGTTTCACCACAGCTCTTGTAAGCTCTCTCATAAGAGGACTGGCTTGTGGAAAAAATTTCTTTGAGCTCATGTGTCTTAGAATGAAAATCAAAAAGGCACAGACCAGGGAAGTATCTCTTCAGTTGGCGTCGTTAGCACTGTGAGTAGTGATCTCTTAACATGAGTGTTGTTTACTTCTGGTATTTACATGTATTGTTCATTAAAAGGACTAGGCAACATTTAGAGCTTCAATCAGTAGTTGCACAGAGATTAGTTTCTTCCCTTCTCCCCCTTTTGAGTCACAACAAGCATCAAGAAACTTCTAAAAAGTTGCCGTATACATAGTGTGAAGCATAAGGAAGCTAAGGAACCTTACCAACCACAAAAACACACATTTTAAGCATTAAAATAGCTGTTTCCTTTTATAGCCTCCTTTGTGCAATACTTAAGATATATGCAGTGAAAATATTGAAGAACTAGAAGACCTGTTGTAAATGGAATGGCTCAGCAAATTTGGAATGGGCCTGGATCTGTGGGATATGATTAGAGCAAGTGAAATTGAAGGCACAGTACAACTGAGCTTGTTGTAACTGATATCATGGTCCCATTTGCAGAACGAGTAAAAGCTACAGAGATAATAAGGGTAAAGTTAGAACACATTTACAAATGGATTGTGAGGGCAAATACTATCATTCAATGCTATTAATTCCTTTGGAGTAAACCCTCGAGTTATGCGGGGTTGCAGTCCTACACCACCCCCGCACCCAGCATAACTCAAATTTTTGCGCGAGTTGAGGGGAACGGGAACCAGGTTGCACCCTGGTTCCTAGCTCCTGTGGGCTTGAAGGAGCTGGGAAGTTTGCGCCCCCCCCCCGCCCCCAGACTGGTTAGTTTCCTGGCTCTGCAAGTGAAGGAGAGCTGGGAACCAGGCTGCTCCCTGGTTCCCAGCTGCCTGCTACTCTGGGGACTGGGAAACCGCTCCTGTCAAGGGCGGCAGCCAACTCAGGCTGCCGTCCCTGACAGGAGCAGTTTCCCTGCCCTGTCAGTGGTGGCAGCCTGACTCTTGGCTGCTGCTACTAACAGGAGTGGTACTCACATTAACCCTGAGGTACACACAACCAAATCTCAAGGGTTGACTGTACTTCCTTGGGGAACTTAAGGGCCCTTGTGTTAGCACAGGCTTGTGTTGCTTTAACATGGAAAATGGGCTTACTAGCCAAACAAGAATATTACGTAAGTATGAGGGGTGTCTTCAGATGGTAGAGAAGCCACTATGTGGCTCTGTTTTCCCCATCCTTGCAAGTGACAACTGGGTTTAGCCATTCGTGGTGGTAACAACCACAAAAGTTGAACTTCTGAATCATCACTTGAGTAGAATTCAGTACAAGCAAACTCCTTTCCCTTGGAAGACTGTTAATAAATCATAGGACTTTGAGACACCTGTAGCTCCTGAATATTGATAACCAGGAGCGTACTGAACTTGAAATCATCCTTTTTCTTCTGAAAATGCTTTTTAGTGCTCTGCCTCATTATTCATAACTATGTTTATTTTGAGTAATTAAAAGTTGTCTTAAACTGTACTTAAAAAATTTGCTCGGTGTGGAAAAACTGTTTTTTAAATGTAGTACACATTGAACCTCTGCAGTCTGGCATTCTCCCATCCAGCAACATTCTACTGTTACTATGCAGATATATATCTAATGAGAATTGTAGCACTCAATAGCTCTTCATCCTGAACAACCAGTGAGAACTTCAGATTCTTATTTCATCCGAAAGCAATCTGTGAAGTCAGTGGAAACACTGCTTTACAAAACTCCATATGGTCAGAGTCAATGTACCTTCTTGTGTTAGATGCCAGTGACAGCTGGACAAGAAAATTGTACATAAGTGCCAGGGAGCAGTAAAGAGCATGAGTATGGACAGCAAGGTCCTCAGAATCTTTTCATTTTGGAGAAGCAGCATCTCTCTCTCACAGGAAAAATGTACAATGATGCAAGGCAAATTTCAGCTGCTGTCATTTACAGGCATCATGTACATGAGGTGATCTTCTGTTAACTACATGATTTTCTTTCATTAAATTTGTGATTTGGAATTGGAAGAGAAAAGTATGTCATGCCCAATAACATCCTTGACTATGGAAGACAGACCACTGTACTAAAGCAGATCTTGCCCATGAAAGCTTATGCTCCGAAATATGTTAGTCTATAAGGTGCCATAGGACTTCTTGTTTTTTGAAGATACAGACTAACACAGCTACCTCTCTGACACTGTTCTAATGTGTGAATGTTTAGTTTCCTCTATTTTCTAAAAGAGTTCCAAAAATAAGACTAGACAGAACATTTGTAAAAGCTGATATGCCACGTTGGCTTCACAGACTGTTCTCTAAGATTAAAAATGGTAGAATGCAAAGCCTGAAGGTTCCCAGTTTTTCAACTACTTTATTTGTGTTAACTTTTCTTAGTCACAGTTTTGAGTTGACAGCCTGAAATTAGAATCTAAACTTGCAACAACATGGAAGCCCTTAAAAAATGAACTGATTCCTATCTATTTTGTGTACTCTGATCCTTTTTAAGATTTTAGGAAGCTTGTTGGCATTGTTATGTAGATTGGTACCAAAATTGGCTTCAAGAGTCTATCATATCTTCATTTTCTCATGCGTGACCTCTATTAGGATGAAGTCGTAGTTATCTAAAGATAAGGGCATTCTGCCCTCTGGGATATTAAATTAAGAGATCTGATACCAGCCTTGTAGCATCTGTTTGCTTGCACATTGTTTGTTTATTTTGCAAGATGGAATGTGATTCTGCAGAACTTTGTTTTGTTTTCTAACCCCCGGCCCTCTAGCAAGAGCATCACTGAACACATGTAACTACCACTGTAAAGAGTAAACTCGTCAGGATCACAGTCAAACTTGAAAAGTTTGCTCCCGTAAATCTAAATGTTGTTAGAAAAATAGTCTTATACTTAGTTTTTTAAAGTCTCATTTCACATCTGTTTTCCTTGGTTCACAGCGTGGAGTATGTCAATCTTCAAGCAACAAATATCTGATTTTTAAATCAGAAATCCATTTTTTTTTTTTTTCTTTTAATTGTCCCCAGTTCATGAAACTTCCTGTGTCAGTTCATGGTCTTTTGAAATCCAGTAAAATGCTAGTGGTGACTACTTATATTTTGTTTTCCAGCAACTGCCGTCAGTGAGGCAAAATTTAAAATTTTGGAGCTGATGTTGACATGGTAGATTAGTTAGCCGAAAAAGCAAGCTAAGGTAGTTTAACATTTGTCTGATTTGTGCTAGCTGCCTAAATGGTGTATAATGCAATAACTTAATGATTTATGTTACACATGAATTCTTTCACTTAACAAGCACTTGTCTCTTCTGCAGGTATTTAAGGTTGAAGGTTTCGGAACAGATGTGGGAAGATGTTGGCTGTAGACACAGGAATTGTGGAGGAGTGGTTATCCGAGTTCAAGGTAATATATTGTGTAACCATTAGAAGTAAACTTTAGTTTTGAAGCAGTAGAAGTTGTTAGTCAGTAGTACCTGATCAGCTTTTGCTTGCTGCTGAAATGAGTGTTGTGGAAAACGCCAAGAAAAATGTTACAGTTAAATTTCAGTCTGTGAGATGAAAAGATGAAACGTTGTCGAGTGTATACTTGAATTTCCTTTCTTGCCATATCCAGGACTGTGCATACTTTTTTTTGGCACATGACAAGACCGTGAAATTCATGCTTGGAAGTGGGGATAACATTCAAATGCAGTAAGATAAAATAAAATAGATAAATCCTTATTTTAAGAACAAATCATTTAAACATAGTTTACCAACTAAGTACTCTGAGCAGAAGAGCTGTAGGCTTTCATATTACACCAAAATGGTATGTTTTATCAAGTTCTTACCATGCCTGGCACTTCATTTTCATTTACCTTTCCTCTTCAAGTTGCCAACAACACTTGGGGTATGTCTGTTCTCACCCAGAAGGTCGATGGCTGATATAGAATTTTAGGTATGCCAGTTGCTTACCTACAATCGACTTCTTAGCCATCAGCTTCCATTTCTATCTTCACAGCAAATGGTTGATGGGAGCACTCCTCTCGTCAGCCTTCCTTAATCCTCATGGCTTGCAATGAGTTCCGGGGTCGACATTGAACCCGAGCAGTCAATCTTCTGTAGTCAGTTTAAATGTAGTCCGAAGGGTATGCCTACACTAGGAGATTGAGTGGAATTTAGTAAGGTTGACTTTTTTAGCACCTGATTTTTGTAAAGTCAAGGGTTTGTGTCCTCACTGGCATACAAAGTCAACAGATTAGTAGACAGACTTTGTCAGCAGTGCACTTTGGGTACCTATGCCACAGTTTCTGCTGTCCCCTTTCATTCTGGGTTAAGCGCTCGGTGTCTGATGGAACAAAACAGTCCCACAGGTGGCTCTGGGTATCTTTTGTCAGCCACCCATAGTGCAGTTATCTCTTCTACCTCCCTCTGGAAAGCAATGGCAAACAGTGTTGTGGTGCCTTTTTTTTTTTTTAAACTTACTAGATATCCATTCAGATGTCATTGCAATGCTAGCATGGACCCTATCCAGCTTCAGATTGTTATGCCACGTATTGTGAATGCCTCACACATTATGGTATGGTATATGCAGAGCCTAAGCAGCGGCTGTCAGAGCAATGAAGGCTCTGAGTAGGACATGGACATACATGAATGTAAAACGCTGGAGGGGAGCAGTGGACAGATATTTGCTGCAGTGTACATAGTGGAATGTCAGTTCTGTTGCTGTGAAACAAGCTCAGACTGGTGGGACATCCCGGTTATGCAGGTATGGGATTATCAGCAGTGGCGACAAAACTTTTGCATGTGCAAGAACACTTTTGTGGAACTTAGGACAAGGCAAATCGATGTGCAGAAGGACACCAGTACCAGAATGAGACCTGCTCTGACCGTTCTCAAGCGAATGTCAACAGCTCTATAGAAGTTTGCAATGCCAGACAGCTACGAATCAGTGGGCAATCAATTTAGAATTTGCAGATCTACAGTGGGGGCTGCTGTGATCCTGGTAGCCAAGGCAATCAATGCCCTTCTGCTACAAAAGACAGTGACTTTGGGAAATGTACAGGACATAGTGGATGGTTTTGCCAGGATGGTATTCTTTAATTGTGTTGGCGTGATAGATGGAACTCCTATCCCTGTCTTGGCACCAGACCACCTTGCCACAGAGTACATAAACTGCAAGGGGTACTTCTTCGTGTTGTTTCAAGTGTTGGTGGATCACAAGGGCTGTTTCACTGACATCAACATAGGATTGTCAGGAAAGGTGCATGACACATGCATGTTAGGAACTGTGGTCTGTTCAGAAAGCTGCAGAATGGAACTTTCTTTGCAGACCAAAAAATTACATTTGAAGTGGTGGAGAATGCCAATAGTCATGCTGAGAGACCCAGCTGACCCCTTGCTGTCTGGAAGCCATACGCTGGCAGCCTGGACCACCGTAAGGAGCAATTCAGTTACAGGCTGAGCAAATGCAAAATGGTGGTAGAATGTACCAGGTTCAGGAGCTTGCAAACTCTTTAGACCTCAGCAAAAGCAACATCCCCCTTATTCTCACATAGATTATGGAGTACACATCAGGCTGCCACCACAAGGGGAAAGATTTCATGCCAGGCTGAAGGGCAGAGGCAGATTAACCGTCCAGTAATTATGAGCAGCCAGACACTAGGGCAGTAAGGACAGCACAACAAGGGGCACTGCTTACCAGAGAGACTTTGAACAACTGCTTTATGAATGACCAGACAGCAATATGACAGTCATGTTTGTTGCTGTTAGGGCGATGCTGCTTGTGTGATGTGTGCTGGCCAATAAATGTTGTAAAACTCTCACCCCCACTTGTGCAACACAAGCAATAAAGGCACTGTTTTTGAGAGGTTGTGTGTTTTTATTTAGAGAACAAATGAAACCAACCATAAAGGAGTTTTCCTGGCAGGAGCTTTGGAGGTAGGTGTCTCAGCCTTCTGTTCTGGGAAACATCCATGGGCGTTGAGTGGAAGGTTGCCCTTCACTCCCTGTTCTTGAGGGGAGGATATGGAAAATGGTGAGGAGGGCATGTGGTTCATCATGGGCTTCAGTGGGCTCTGTGCTCTGCTACCAGGCATGTCAGGAGCTCTGTTTTGTTTCACTATAAACGTCGGTATCTCCACCTGGGTCAAGATTTTCCACTCCCTGAGTGGTGTCCTCTCAATCCATTTTCCTCTCGTGCAGCATCACTCACCTCCATTCATTTAACTCTGTCCTGTCCATGCAGGCAGATTACATGTGTTCAAGGCACATGTTTTTGACTTCACATCTGTGCTCGATTAACAGCTGGAGGTGTGGGGTGACTGGTGAAAGAGGCCATTGTTGCAGGCACTGCAACAAAAAATGACCGACATTAGAGAGTGAAGTTTTACAACAAACTAAGTAATTTCATGAAAGAGCATCTGTGGAAAACAATGAGGATGTGGTATGTACAAGGACAAATATTTGCTTTTTAGGTGTCCTCTATGCAGTAGGTACAATACAGAAATCTTAAGGGACCTACTAGACTGTTTGTTTGCTGGTAGACATGGTAAGGCACAGATCAGGGTATGCTTTCACCATATGCTGGAGTGGAGTATGGTGGAGACAAAAAGAAGGTTCTGCAGTTATACATGCTGTGGAGGACCAGGGACGGGGCAATGGCAGCTGTTGAGGCAATGGCTCATATGGTCACTGTGTGCTGCTTCTCCCCCCCCCCCCCCCTGCCTGGGGCAGTGAGTTTCCCTTCACACAGGAGCCCAGGGAGGAGAAGGAAGGTGGGACCAAGCTTGACAATTTGGCTTGTGCTGTTGGGGCTGTGTGGCTATCACTGTTGCCACGAGCTTCCCCTCTCCACTTTGCTAGCACAATAAAAGTTTCCTTTAAATTAACATATAGAGTCCCCTGCTTCCTCTAGGTTGCTATGAATTACACACAATAAGGAGTGGATGTGACTGAATGTGGGCAGAAGGCTGGTAATTATGCTGCGCTTCTCTGTGCTTTACTGACACCAGATGACTTACTCCTGGTTTGGTGTGAAAGGATGTCCTATCGTGGAGGTTGGAATAAGGCAGGCCTCCCCAGAAACCTTGTGAGAAGGATTAGAGTACCTATCAGAGCTTTATGGAAATGTGCAGGGAGGATTTCTGCTCTGTCCCCAGACAGTTTAACAAGTTGTTCTGCATAGGTACAGCACCTGCCATAGATCACAGCCAATTGCCTTAACCCACTTGTAGTGTGCTTAAAAATGAGAACTCACCAGAGCTACCTTCCCTGCCACCAGGGTCTGGCAGCAAGACTTCTTGGCGGGAGGGGATTGGCTCCAAAGTTGAAGAAAGATCCTGACTGTTGATAAAATCATCTGCTCTGATATTCCTCTTACCATTCTCCTTGTCCTCTTTCTCTTCCTCACTTCTTCCTGCGGCTGCCTGAAGAATCTCTTGGGAGGCGTCCACAAACAGTTGGGGGACAGCGATTGCGGTCCCCCACCCCCCAGAAACCCATGAAGATGCTCATAGAAGAGGCATGTTTGCTGTAATGACGCAGAACCTCTGTTTGCATCCTTTATCTTGTGATACTCCTGCCTGAGTTCCTTTTTCATTCAGCACTGCTGTGTGCACCAGCTTCTTTTTCCACCATGCCTTATGAGATCTTGGCATAGATGGTGGCATTTCTTCTGCTGCTTGTAGTTCTGTTGGCACAGCTTTATCTCCTTCCCTGCTCCAGCAGTAAGGTCCTTGATCACCTGCATGCTCCATGCTGGGTATCATCTGTGACCCTGGGAATTCATGGTCAGATGTGCTGCTGAGGTATACTGGTGAGGTGTGCTGCCGGTTCCACTTGCCCCACTGGAGATCAGCAGAGCTGAAAGGGCTACCCAGAGTGGTCTCATTGAGCCCAAGAATGCTGAATTTCACAACACTTTGTGTACTACCCTGAAGTCAACCATGCAAAGTCACATTTGGCATTACTCCTTATGAAAAGCAGGAGTACCAAAATATGAGCTTAAGAGCCCTTAAAGTCAGCATAATGGACCTGCAAGTTTGGACTAATTGCTTAGAAAATTGATGTAACTCAACTAAGTTCAATCTAATATCCTCGTGTAGACCAGACTTCAGTTTTGGAATGTAAAGAGACTCTACAAGATTGACTTCTTGTACAGTTTTAGCTGTAGATTTTAATTCTGAGTTAGCAAAATAGCAATTGTTAAATAGGTAAGGCTATTAGTCTCAGAGGGGTAGCCGTGTTAGTCTGTAGCTTCACAAAACACAGGCAGTTCTGTAGCACCTTTAAGACTAACAATTTTATTTAGTAAGTAATGAACTTTTGTAGTAGAACTCACTGATGAAGTCAGACTTACCTGCAAAAGCTCATTAACTTATTTAAAAAAAAAAAAAGTTAGTCTGTAAGAAAAAGCAGTCAAGTAGCACTTTAAAGACTAGCAACATAGTTTATTAGGTGAGCTTTCGTGGGACAGACCCACTTCTTCAGACCATAGCCAGACCAGAACAGACTCAATATTTAAGACACAGAGAGCCAAAAACAGTAAGCAAGGAGGACAAATCAGAAAAAGATAATCAAGGTGAGCAAATCAGAGATTGGAGGGGTAGGGGGGGAAGATCAAGAATTAGATTGAGTTAAGTATGCTTAACTCAATACTTTAACATACTTAACTCAATCTAATTCTTGATCTTCCCCCCGCCCTCCACTCTCTGATTTGCTCACCTTGATTATCTTTTTCTGATTTGTCCTCCTTGCTTACTGTTTTTGGTTCTCTGTGTCTTAAATATTGAGTCTGTTCTGGTCTGGCTATGGTCTGAAGAAGTGGGTCTGTCCCACGAAAGCTCACCTAATAAATTATGTTGCTAGTCTTTAAAGTGCTACTTGACTGCTTTCTGTTTTGATAGTGTATAGACTAGCACGGCTTACTCTCTGTTATTAGTCTGTAAGGTGCTACAGGACTGCTTGTTTTTAAAGTAAGGTTGGGTTTGATCTTCTGGGGCACTGTTTTGCATGTGCATGAAATGGCACATTCCAGGATCAATGTCAAACCCGGAACTCCTTGCAAGCTGCAAGGATTAAGGAATGTCAGTGGGAGGAGTGCTTCTGTCGACATTCTGCAGTGAAGACAGGGACCAATGTTGACAGCTGCAAAATCGATTTTAGATATGCAGTTGGCATACCTAAAATTGCATAGCCGCCGTCAAGATTCCCGGTAAGTGTAGACGTAGCCTTGGAGTCAGTGGTTAACTTCTCTCCATCCTCTTGCTGTTTCCTGCTCTGCCTATTGACAGGTTGCAGTGCCTTGTGTTAGACTCAGTGCTGTATTTGAGAGGAGTGGCAATTTCCTGAAAGTTTCTTTCTAAGGCATGTTTTTACTTTCTCCATCTGACTTTACCATGGAGAATATGACTTTGAAGGGAACAATGGCAACCATTGTCTTGCTCATCAGTTTTGCTTCTAGCCATCATCAAAGCTTCAATGGCCCATCAAAGATCTGCCATTTTACCACTTACATATGAGGGTACCACATGCAGACAATAGTTCAATTTGCACTACTGCAAATTTGTAAGTTGCATGCTTGCAATTCAGGGAAGTTGTCACAATTTTTGGAGTTACATCATCAGGGCAAACCCCTCATATGCTACTGAGCTGTAAACTTGCTGTTAAGTTTCAGACAGTAGAGACAGTGAACACATGATATATTGAAAGTAGTAAATTAGACTAATTATTCTGATGAGATGGTATGCCATGATCTGGGATTAACGCCACAATTATCATAAAAGCTGCTGTTTCAGTGGGGATAACTGAATGGCATCACCTTTCTAAGAGGTACTCAGCCTTGCTCTCAGGACCCTAGCCTGTTAGGGAGCCTGAAGGAAAGGGGATCAGAAAATAGTTGCAATTTTTATGGTGCTCTTTGTTATATAAATCTGTCAAAAGTAAAACCTACAGTTGTCAACTACCTGTTTCTCTAGACCACTGGTTTTCAACCAGTGTGCTATGGTACACTAATGTGCCATGAGAACTGTCCAGAGGTGCCATGAAATTTTGTCAATTTTCTCTAGCTGTGGGCTTCTTATGGAGCTGGTGTGAGGGGAAATGCTAATCCTGCAAGACCCCATTTTGCACTGTGAGGCAGCTGTAATGTTGATCCTGACCCAAATGAGCAGGCAGGGAGCCTGCCCCCACTCACTGGTGTAGCAAGAGGGAGGGAAGGCAGGAGTCCGTTGTAGGTGGGGTGCAGGATAAATGCCTCATCCTGGCTCCAGTGGGCTGTCAGGGAGGGGAGCCTGCTTTCAGTCGTTGCTCGTTTACTCAACATTCCTAGCATGGCGTTGAGCTGGTTTTCAAAATGAGTCCTTGCGTGCTGTCTATGATGGTGTTATGTGTTGGATTTGAAATATTAATGCATTTGATCCTTGTTTAGCTTGTTATATGCACTACTATGTTGCCCAGCTCTCTAGTAAGACTGTACCCTAATAAATGTAAGTACATGTGACGTTCATGAGCAGTCAGTTCAGCTGAAAAGTCTGTGGCTGTGGAATTATTTGTCTCATTAAAGTAGGTAATTTTACTGAGAAGGTTGGGAACCACTGCTTTAGACTAGACCAAATGTTGTCTAGGTCAAGGCATGGCACGAAGACTCTCTTCCAAATGTAGTCAAGAAAATTCACAGTTATTCCTATCATCTGCCATGAGACTGTATATATCATGGATCCTGAAAAAAAAAATGCTAATCCATCAGTTGTTGAGAATATAATACAGTAAACCCTCAATGTATGAGGCTTCAAGTTGCATGTAACTCACTTTAATGTGAGTTAAGCACAACTTGATGCTGCCATGCCACTGGGGGAAATGAGGGGGAAGGCTTTTACTTCGCCTAGCTGCCCGCAGCTGCAGACAACTAGGCGAGCTAACAGTTCCTTCCCCTGCCTTCTCTGAGCTGCTCAGCTGTCAACCAGGGAAAGGCTAGCAGTGAACAGCTATGCAAGCTAAAACCCTTCCCCCTGCCTTCTACCAGTGGAGAGGCTGTCAGGTTGGCAACCATGCATCTGGGAGAAGGCAGGGGCAAGAGTCTGCAGAGCAGCGTCAAGTTGTGCCTAACTCACGTTAAAGCGAGTTACATGCAACTTGAAGTTGCCTATGTGGAGGGTTTACAGTATTAAGTTCTTGACAACTGATGGATTAGCATATTTACAGTGGACACCTGAGTGATCTAAAAGCCTTCCCCCTACTTTCCCCCAGTGGCGCAGCTGTCAGGCTGACAGCTGTGCTGCTGGGGGAAGGCAGGGAGAAGCAGCCAGGAAACTTACCAGCACTGGTGGACTATATGGTTTCCCAGGCCTGCAATTGGATGGGAACTGTGGAACCAGGTTGCCACTTGATTCTGTCTTCCCACCATCATGTGTGAAAATTTGAGTTATACAGGGGTTGCAGGAACATGACCCCCGTGAAACTTGAGGGTTTACTGTGTGCGTTGTACTAGTGAGGGATCAGAGCTGTCATATTTTACTCCATTATGGAGCAAAACAGATTGATATTGAGGCCTCATTTTGCTGAAATTTTGTACCCAACAAATCCAAGGCAGTAAATAAAATAAAACCATGGTACACCCACATCTTGAATACTGTGTACAGTTGCGGTCACCTTATCTCAAAAAACATATATTGGCATTAGAAAAGGTTCAAAAAAGGGCAACTAAAAGGGTTAGGTGTTTGGAATGGGTCTTATATGAAGAAATATTAGAGACTAGGACTTTTCAGTTCAGAAAAGAGGAGAGAAAGCGGGGATATGATAGAGATATATAAAATTATGAGTGGTGAAAAGAGAGTGAACAAGAGAAAAATTATTTACTTGATCCCATAATATCAGCACTAGAGGACACCAAATGAAATTAATGGACAGCAGTTTTAAAACAAAGGAAAGTTCTTCACACAGTGCATAGTCAACCTGTGGAACTCCTTGCCAGAGGAGGCAGTGAAGGCTAGGACTGTAACAGGGTTTTAAAAAGAGCTAGATAAATTCATGGAGGTTAGGTCCCTTAATGGCTATTAGCCAGGATGGGTAGGAATGGTGTCTCTAGCCTCTGTTTGTCAGAAGTTGGAGGTAGATCGCTTGATTGTTACCTGTTTGGTCCACTCCCTTTGGGGCACCTGGTATTGGCCACTGTTGGCAGATAGGATACTAGGCTGGATGGACCTTTGGTCTGACCCAGTATGGCCATTCTTGTGTTCTTAAATACATAGGATCCTTGATTGTTAAATGCTACTTTGTCAGTGTGCTTTTGTTGTTTTTTAAGAGGAGCCAGTACTCTGTTTTGGTCTAATTTGTAATGCTTTTTGTATATAAACAATTCTCCTTGTTTTGGTGTATGGAGAGTAACCGCTCTACCTGAAAGTTTCTGACTTTTGGAAAACCTAAACCTTGTAAGCATTGCCTGTCAGAATTCTATTTGGTGTTGGGAAAAGGGGTGAAATGCATGCACAAATGACTCGTGGTACATGCTTTAAAAAGAGAAGCATCTGTAGCTGCAAATGTTCAGAATCTCTGGAACAGAGAGAGGGCTGTTAGTTGTTAGCAGACCCAAGCAAAAACTAATCCTATGCCATTGCATGCTTATCTTAATCTCCAAGTTTTAAACTACCTTTGTGCATATTCAGGAGGGGTGGCCCTGTGGTGAAATTGTTGCCCTTAAGCTGTATTTTCCAACCAATTTAAGAAAATCCTAATATCGTCTAGACAAACTGCTAAAAGACAAGTTATTAAAGCTTTCCTTTTATCATTCCAGTTTTGAATAGAATAAAGATGACCTAGAAATGTTGTTTCTTTATCTGGAACCTCTTCTTTCCTAGAGTAAACAGCAATGAAAGCATGCTATTTCAGTTGAAAGGTTGCTGTAAAAAGAGTAAAGCCATCTGACCCAATGTGCTGCTTTCAATGAATAGCCAGTAAAATATTGCTGTAGTAACATGAAAGGAAAAGTTTTTTTTTTATTTATTTTTTTTCCCAGACCCTTCCAGAAGCATCCATATCTAGCTATGCTACAAATTTGAAAGACAAAAGTTCTCTGGTTTCATCTTTATACAAAGTTATCAGGGAGCCACAGAGTGAGGTAGGTGCATGTACATCTAATAGAATGTAAATAATGTGTAAACATAGTAATCATGTAACTGATTTTAAAATTTTATTGGTTATACAGTTAAACGGGTACCTGAGGAAATAAGGGTATGTATGTCACATGTGCCAGAGCACCCCCATGTTTTAGGAACGTGGGGGTGTTTTCAAACTGCCAGAACCCTGGGCAGAGATTAACAAAAACTGGTAAATGTCAAGGTTATTGCTTAACTGATTAAACTGTTACCTCCCTAATTTCTAAGATTTTAGTTTGGTGTGGTATCAGAACATTTAATATATGAATGAACAAACAATTATTTGTATGATACAAATAATTAGAATTGGAATCTGAGTAGCACTCTGGTCTTTCCTAATGAAATATTAAAGCACAGATATGATCCATTCTTTGGTGGTGCTATAACATCATAAAATTACTTATTCCTCGTTAATTGAGTACTTTATGTATAAGTACTTGCTTAAACGAGGGACACACATATTTACCTTTGTTCACTAGATGAGTGAACTCCCCCTGGTAATACGAGCCTTACCACCCTCCCTGCAGCTCCAACCAGCCACAGCCTGACTCTCCCACTTGCTCCGCGGCCCCAACCAGCCACATCCTGAACCCCCGCCCACAGCTCCCCACACACCCACCGGTCCGGCCCGCTCCCAACACTCCTCTGGCCCACAGCTCCCTGCGCGCCCCTTGGCCAGCCCACAGCACACCTCGCCCACTTCCAAAACTCTCCCGGCCCTCAGCTCCCTGCGCACCCCTGGGCTGGCCCGCTCTCAACACTTCTGCGGCCCACAGCTCCCTGCGCACCTGCTCGCTGTCCCGCAGCTACCTGCGCACCCCCGGCCAGCCCACAGCTCGCCCTGGCCCAGCCCGCTCCTAGTGCTCCCCCAGCCTTCAGTTCCCTGCTCACTCCAACACTCCCCTCAGCTCACTGCACGCGCCCTGGCTGGCCCACTCCCAACACTTCCTTGGCCTGCAGCACGCCCTGGCCTGGCCTAGCCCGCTCCCAACATTTCTCCGGCTGGCTCGGCCTGCTCCCAATGCACCCCCCCTCCCCCGCCCCTGGCTTGCAGCTACCCCCGCACCTTCTGGCCTGGCTCCCAGTACTCCCCTGGTCCACAGCATGCCACAGCTTGGCCCACTCCCAACACTCTCCCAGCCCATTGCATGCTCCAGCCTGGCCCGGCCCACTCTCAACACCCACTCTGACTCAGTGCCTGAACCACACACACCCCCCCCCCGGCCCGCCGCAACCCCCAGGTACCACTGGTGCAGCCTGGAGGAACAAGCTGCCACCTCCACCATCAGAGCCGCCAGAAGGTTTTAACCATTCCTCCTGTTCATGGTTGCAAACTGCCCTCAGCCTTTTACCTTCTCCAGCTCTCTTCCCCCCCACAGTTCACTTACCTTTCAAAAGCAGCATCACATGCTGCCACTCCTTTGCTGAGTTAGGAGCACTAGGAGCCAATCAGAGATTTTAACATGTATGTAATGGTAATTTAGTGTCCCTCTTACAAGTTTTCTCCTACGAGCAGAAAGTTGGGAACCAATTGCGGTCATATAACAAGAGAAGAGTGTAGTTTGTCAGTGACACTGTTCACAAACCATGTATATAGTTGAGGTTCAGAAGTTCAGAGTAAGTAGTATAATAATTATACAGAACTTGCGTATTACCCTTATAACACAGGATACAAACATTACAAGTAAGATTAATGCATACAGCAGCTTACAAGCAGTTTGTAATCTAAAACAAGGGTTAGCAACCTGTCTGAGGCAGAGTGCTAGAAATTGACCTTTTGACCTCCATGTACAGTCCAAGTGCAGGTGATACTTTTTAAAGTCACTAATAGTCTTACTTATAGCAGCTTAATATAGTACATAAAGATACAGGACTTTACCATTTAGATGGTGGTTGGTAGCATTAGCTGTTTTTTTGGTTAATTCATAGGCAGTGTAGCTTTCAGCAAGCTCCTGGCTCCGAGAGGGAGGAGGGATAGGGCTGTGCTGCCACCTTGCATGCCAATGGAAAATTGGCTCATGTGCCACTCATGGCATGCATGCTGGGGGTTTTCTGACCCCCTGATTTAAAAACTAAATGCTTCTTTACTAATCTTAACACTTAGCTTGAACAATATTAAAATACAAATGAGCTGGTCTGTTTTTCAGCTATTAATTTGTCAGTGCTCAGCTGATGCCTACAGCCTTAGTGAGAGCTGTCACTTGGTCTGCCAGCATACAGTCTCAGTTGTCAACATTTGCCCAAGGGTAAGAGTCCAGCATAATAGTCGTCATTTCAGAATTTTATATGGTCTAGTTACCTGGTTGTGACTACTTCTTTCCAATAGAAATCCCAGTAAAATTCCATTTTTGTACATGAGAATTAATTAGTCAAACTATTATGGGTGGTGAAGTTTTCAAAATTCTCCCCAAGAGAGTTAGGTACTTGGCATATATTGACCTTCACTGGGAATTGGAGGCCTAACTCCCATAAGGTTCGTTTGTTTATTTTTTAAATCTTACCCTGTAAAACAAAGCTACAATATCATGCAGTCATTTTTGAGTAGATTCTTTCTTTCATCTTCAGTAGTCATTTTGTGCTCTGAAGTGAGTCTTTTTTTCAAAATTGAGGTTTCAGCACTAAATGGAACAATGGTGTAGGAAACAAGCAACTAGTACTTGCGACACTTGCTACTTTCTTTTGGTTCTTATTTTAGTTCATGGAAGTAGCTGTGCAATAAATAAATAAATCTCCTTTTAATGACAATAACCCTTGCACATGAACTATGTTCTGAAGATGGAAAGTGGAATAGTACCATATGGAGTGAAAAATTGTCAAGTAACTTAGACAAAATTTAAACTACTGGCCAAGGAGGAATAGAACATGTAACAACTTGTACTCTACTCTTTCCTATTACATGGCTGTCTAAATCCTATATTGTTGGGCACTACATGTGTAGTGCAGTTTATGTACAATATAGAATTGTGTATTGTGCGTTCTGTTACGGTAAGATACACCAAAGTCAAGCTCCTGAGAGGCAGTGAAAACACTAATCCTCCCAGTATGTGAGTGCTCAGTAACTGAGTAGTGTTTGCTCAGGGGTTGTCCTGTCCTACAAGAGTTAAGGGTTGTGTAACTTGCTCAAATGTGATCATGGCAATTGTCATGGTTTAGTTGTTACAAAAACTGATTTAAACCAATTCTAGTTATAAATTTCGTGGGGAGTCTGTTTGCAGAACTGTTAATTTTGGTGCGTCGAGGACCCATTTTCTTACCTGTTTCCTTAGGTGGACAGCAATCTTTATATTATAACCAGGCCAAGAGCCATTCTTGTCACTATTTGTAGATTAAAAGACTTTGAATCTTTTACTTTTTATGTGTAGGACTCAGCCTTCTTAAAATCTAGTTCCTGCATATTTCATATGGTGCTAACTTCATTCATTTTGGAAGTAGGGGAGGAAATGTTTTGTGTTCTTTGTAGTTTTCCCTTAGATTGGGCAGCGAGGCTGTATTTTTGATTCAATGAGAATACTGTACTGTATTTACACTTACCTTGCTATTGTGGTAAAAGTTTTTTTTTTTTAACTAGTTGTGTACTACTTGTACTGCCCACTTATGAATAGGAAACATTCACTAAGATTTTCCTGCATCCAACCTCTTACGGGGTTGGGGAAGGGATAAAGGAGGACAAAAAGGTAACATGGTTTTGTCCTTCAGGTAGTGTGTAATCTTTTGTCCTATCCACTGGATCAGAATGGAGGGTGACAGCAGGTACAGGGATGATTCAGCCAGCCTCTATCAATCTACTAATAACATGACATTAATTTACAATGTGTGAAAAGTTGTTACTTCTGCTTTGAAAATAAATACCTTTCCTCATACATACTACTGAGAAGAAGAGGACAGTATCTTGTGATTGTTTTATTCCACTGACAGTCACATTTTCTTCTATTCCAGCTTTTAGAGCCAGTTTGCCATCAGCTCTTTGAGTTCTATCGCAGTGGAGAGGAACGACTACTACGATTCACCCTGCAGTTTCTGCCAGAATTGATGTGGTGTTACCTAGCAGTCTCAGCCAGCAGGGATGTGCAGAGCAGTGGCTGCATAGAGGCTCTTCTCTTAGGAGTTTATAACTTGGTTTGTATATGCATGCAATTACTCAAATACCTCAAATGTTAGCTGGCTTTTTTCTAGTTGATAAACTCTTGCTGAAGTGCAGAGTAAACAATCGAGGGTGTGTTTCTATTCAAGAAATGCTATATATGTTGCTTATATGCAGCTGAAAATGCAACTTTGTATGTCATCTAATGTCAGTCCTGTAATTTATATAAACGGCACTATCTCCATTTGGCATCCTGGTGCAAAGGCTGCCAGCCTTAAATCCACACTGAGGATGCTTTCTTTAATCTGTTCAATATCAATGCTGCATTGTCATTTATGTCACTGTCTTCTGTTCTCTTGGGAAAGTCAATCTTGGACTTGCCAGCAGTCTCCTCTTCCAACTTTTAGCTTATCCCAGCAATTTTATTTTAAAAGAATCACTTCCCTCATGTGCAGACAAAGAACGTGTTTAGCCAAATCTTTTTAGCAGGTAGTACTTCAGAGGATGCTACATTAGAGACACCGTTTTTTCTTCCCCCCTTCTTTTAAGGATGGTCTGATTATTTTGAGGACTTGTGCTGTGGCTCTTCAAAATAAAGGACCTGGAATTTACAATCAAATTGTTGAGACTTAGGCACTTAAATTAATCTTCTGTCATGCTATACATTTTTATGTAGAGATTTTATCCTTATCTAATATGAGAATATAACTAATTTTTTTTCAACAAGCAGTTCCCATCGCTATCTGAATTGGTTTTTTTTTTTTAAGCTTGTACATGTCCAAAACTTGGAGCACATACTTGCTTTCCCATCCTTTTATTTCCAGTCTTTCTCTGCCTTTAAGCTTATTGTTCTCTCTCCAAAGATTTTTCTCTACTTCAGTAGTTCTCAAAATTCAGCATCCTGAGGACTCCCATTTTGAATTAAAAAAAAATTTGGCAGCCCTCCTGTTGCACTCCTTTTCAAAGGTCCGGTTGCCACTTGCTCTGTTCCCTCCTCCTGCCCCCCGCCCCCTGTAGATCATTCTTCCCCACTCTTAACCACTTTTACTAAGCTGGGCAGGGGGCTGGGTTGTGGGAGGAGGGGTTGAGGACTCTGTGATGGAGCTAGGGAAGAAGGGCTTGGAGTGTGGGCGGCGACTCTGAGGTGAGGCAGAGTGTAGAGTGGTGGGGGATGAGAATGAGAACTCTGGCTGGGATCTTTGTGGGGCCAGAGATGAGGGGTTTTGGGTGCACAAAGGGACTCTGGGCAGAGGTGAGCTGTTGAGGTAGTCTTTCTTGGAAAACAAAACAGATGTTGACTGTTTACACTGCAGGCAAATCTCATCTCCCACATGTTGCCCTCAGTTGAAGACAAGTTCTCAAAATGTTTCCCTATCCCAGGTCACCACAGTTTTTCCAAAAGGAGCTTAATCTATCTGTTCCTCATTCAGGATGTGATCTCAGCCAAGATAGCACCATTCTCCAGCTATCAAAAGCTGTTTGCTTCTGAATTAGAAGTGGATAAGACTTGCATTTTGTAGACATCTTAGGTGAAGCTAAATTCTTCCTCAAGGCTTCATATAAAGGGAACGGGATGTGGGGAGATAATGGATTCCTGTGGACTGCTACAGATGTGGGATTTTGTTGTTTAGGGGCAAATGCATCATCAGTTGTGCTGGGCAGTGGTAGCAACTGATTGTAAGTCTTAGAAGTTGAGACAAAATAGTTATCCCCAAAGGAGTTAGTGATCATCTGTTAAGAGAGGTATGTCCTTGCCTCATTTTGTTAAGTGCATAGATCAGCATTTCAATCCATTGTTCAGTTTTCCTGTTGTGTTTTTGGCTCTTTTTTCTTGAGTGAATAGACCTAATTTAGTGGGGAGATTGTGGCCATGCCGATGTCTGCCTGCGTGGTGCCTGGTATCCTGAAATATTTCCCTTTAAATGTTGGTGATGTTAGCTGAGAAATAAACTAATAGCAGTTCTCATCTTAAAAGAATTAAACGCTGGAATTGAATAGAGGCATTCTGGGTTTATAAAAGTGATTTCAGTTTCCCATTTCTGAAGCCTTTGCTTTGAAACACTGTGGACTTGTTAGTCCATCTTTTTTGCTCATTCTGTTAATCCTGCACGACAGTACAGGAATGAAATACTGGTATTCTGAAATTCTTATCTTGCATGAAAGTAATTCATTTTCTTTGAAACCTTGCATCCATGAATGTAGTTTCTCTAGGGTCCTTCCCCTCCCCACAGTCTATCTGTAAATATGTAGCAATAAACTTTGAAATTCTTGTGTGAATGTTCTCAGATACAGCTTATCAGAATTAGATTATGTTAGGCTGGAGTTGGATTTAAATCTTAATTGAAAGGGTTTGGGCTTATTTTTTAAATATCCAGTTAATTCCTCTTCCATAACATAAATGTCTTTCTTACCAGGTTTATTCACCATCAGCCTTTATTGCTCACTAGTAGTAAAGAATAGATGCAGTACAGCTTTTAAAAATAATGGGTAATACTGTTAAATCAAGGGATTGTATATCTGTTCAATACAAACATATTTTGCCTTACTCTATGGAAATGTATGCCTCTTGTATATCATTAAAAAGGACCGGTATATACCAGTTAACAAATACCAACATGTGCTTATTTTTAAATGAATTCAAAAATAGCCAAGTACACTTAAGTTTTGAAGAAAATATCAAGGGTATATTAAACTTTTTACTGGCTATTTGTATTCTGGAGCAAAGATAATTATTTCTGTGTTTTCCCTAGGATATAAAATGTCTCGCATGTTAACTATGACTTTTTGGTTTTCACAATAAAAATATTACTGTAACCTTTGTCTTTTGTGTTTTACAGGAAATAGTTGACAAACAGGGGCATAGTAAGGTGCTGAGTTTCACAATTCCATCCTTGTCCAAACCTTCAGTATATCATGAAGTGAGTGACATTACGTGGTAATAGCCATGCATTTATGCAGCCTGTTTAGCTTCCTCTTATGCTGAGGCCAGTTAAAGAAGGCAGTGTGAAACAATTTTAATAATGCATTTGACATTTTTCTAATATGCCTTTCATGTCTGCTAGCTTCTCATGAGGTCATTTAAGCTTGACATTTAAAAAAAAAAAAAAAAAAACTTAAGTGACAAATTTTTGTTAGTTTTGTATCCTAATTTCTTTTCCTAATCTTAAGGCGGTTGCAGTATTTTATAACATAAGAAAGCAGCCAGATAGCTTTATAGTTTCAAAATGTATGCACCAGTATAATTTTTCTATCATTTTGTCTATTTTTCACTCCACTCTCTAATGAGACTTTAAGAATACAAATGTTTTGAATGCTTTATTCAAATACCTTTTTTCTTTAGCCCTCCAGCATTGGTTCCATGGCTCTCACAGAGGGAGCTTTATCCCAGCATGGTTTGTCCAGGGTGGTGTACAGTGGACCTCATCCTCAAAGAGAAATGTTAACAGCACAGAACAGGTAAAATTGTAGTAAATCTGGTATGAAAATCCATAGAAATGGTTAAAGTAGCTTCATTATTTTTGGCTTTGTGTTATCTTTTTCCATCTATTTTCTAACTTAACAGTTGTAGGTAGGTATCTTGGTAGTGGAGAATTCTCGCAATGAACTGCTAGACATACATGTTTACAATACTTCCATGAAGAGTGTTTTTAAAATTTCATCTTAATGTAGATTTCAAAATAACTACTTGTGTTGCATTTTGCTACATAAGAGAATGTTAACTTGCAGATTTAAACCATTTAACTGCTTCTATCTACAGCTTTAACAATATATGATGCCAGATCACTATGACAAAATCAGAAAGGGTAAGCACAAAATGAGTTACACCTAGCAGGAGACCTAAAGCAAAGAAATTGTATCAATACTTTGGGGGAAAAAGATGAAGTAACGTTTCCTTCCTTTACTTAGTGGGGAAGGAGAGCTAATAACTGAAGACAGAGGTATTTATTTGGCTTCAGCCTTCACTAAAAAGATTAATGCTGACCATATACCCCATACTGTTAGTGTCAATAAAGGGGAAAGAATGCAAACTAAATAGGAAAGGAACAGGCTAAAATATCTGGATAAGTGAAAAGTGTTCAAGTTATGAGGGCCTCATGAAATTCATTGTGAGGTACTTAAGACACTAGCTGAAGCAATGTCAAAATTGTTAACTAGTACTTTGAGAACTCATGGATGACATGTGAAGTTCCAGAGGACTGGAGAAGAGTAGAAGTAGTACCTACTGGGGTAATGGGGGGCAGCAAAGAGGACCTGAGGAATTATGGATCAGTCACACCAACTTTGATACCGTAATGATACCAGAACAAATTATGAAGCAATCATTTATAACTACATGGAGGAATAATAGGGAATAGGTGTGGATTTGTTGTGAACAAATCTTACCAAACCAATCTAACCCTCTTTGATGAGGTTTCTGGCCTTAATGGATGCAAGGAAGCAGTAAATGTGACATTAGAAAAGACTTTCTCATGGTAATGATAGTGAGGCTCTGGAATGTGCTGGAGGTTTTTAAAACAGGTTGGATAACATCTCTCAGGGTTGCTCTGTGTGCTTGATTCAGCATCAATGCGGCTGACAGATTCACTTGGCCCCTGGGTAAGGCTGAGGGGGCATAAGTCTGGACCCCATAAGAGGTGGGGACTCAGGCAGAAGGGGTGGGATTGGACTAGCCTCTCTCAGGCAACCCTCAGCATTGCTAGGAGTGTATCATATAAGGCTCCAGTGGGAATTTAAAGAGCTGTGGTGTCTGGGAGCCCTGGGTCCTTTTGAGTCACTAAGGGGGCAGCTGCCCTGGAGCCTAGTCCCCTCTCAACCATCAGCAGGCCTGCTCTGCACTGGGTGCTGGATTAGGTGACTTACATCTACTTGTCCGTCCTTCCTTTTGTCCCTCCCTCTCTTTCTGAGAGTCTATGGTGCTGCCTATTTGTATTAATTGTAGTACAATCTTTTCTATGGTTCCTGTGCATGGCATATTTTATTGACTTATTTGCTACATTGTTTTATAAAAGTGCTATTTTTGATACTTTAAACTGTCAGATTTTTTGATGAATTTGAATTTTGTTTTTTTTTTAGGTTTGAAGTGCTGACATTTCTCCTGCTGTGTTATAATGCTGCCTTAAGCTACATGCCTGCAATTTCTCTTCAATCATTGTGTCAAATTTGCTCACGGTAAATTTTCTGTAGGCTGCATATATTAAACAGACACAAGCAACATGAAGTCCAGATAGTTGTAAACAAGAAATCCAATGATTTTACTGTCCTTCAGTGTTCCTTTAGCATCTCAAGTCTCCAGTGGCCCCACTGGTTGTTTGGCAGGCTTTCTGCTTCTGATTTACTTTAAAAAAAATTGCTATTATTTTTTTGTCTTTTGCAAATTGAAAAAAGGGCCACCAACAAAAAGATTGTACCTTCAAATAAGGCGACTTACTGAGTAAAACCAGCCATATTTTTCTTGTTCCAGCATGGTGCCTATAATGAATACAGCCTGATGTGAGTGCATTGTCTTTCACCTCCTGCCCACTGCCCTCAAATGGGACCTCTGCGGCATGAAGAATCACCAGCAGTACTTTAACCACTATGTATATCCCTTCACGAAAACATCATCAGGGAACCTAAATTACCACTCTGGTGCTATCATGTGTAGTCACTTGGCCACTATATCTTCCTTAGAAGTAGATAGTGATCATAGTGACTAGTGGTTTTTCAGTATTCACTCTCAGGTGCTAACCCCTTCCCTGCACCACCATGCAGAAGACCTGAGTTTAGCAGATAGTGGGTCAAGATGGAAAATTAGCTCATGGCAGTGTTCCAGTACGTTCTTTTGATAGAGATGCAAGATTATGGGAAAATCACAAAGTAATGAAGCTATCGTGTCTCGGAAGCTTTGGCAACACTGGAAGTTCCCTAGCACAGAAGATAAATGTTTGTCTTAGGGCCTTTTTCTGCAGGCTTCATTTGGCAGCCAGAGATTAGTTTGGTTTCTGCAGCAACAGAAATAGGTAGTTAGAGCAAGATCTTAGCTATATCCTGTTGTTTGTCCTTCTTATCTGTTCATTCCCAGGAAGTTCTCATGTTCAGTAGCTGGAGTTAGCAGCTGCTGGCATGGGTGCCAACAGTGGCACACAAGCCGATTTTTGTCGTCATGCAAGGCAGGAGCTCTGCCCTGCCCCTGCTCCCCCATGCAGCCAGGAGCTTGCTGAAAGCCATGCTACCGGTGGCTTAACAAAAGACCAGCTACTGCTACCAACTGCAACCTAGATTTGATCTTAACAAATAGGGAGGAACTCATTGAGAATTGGAAAGTGGAAGGCAGATTGGGAGCAAGTGACCATGCAATCATAGTGTGTGATTCTAAGGAATGTTAGAAGAGATAACGGCAAAATAGAGACAATGGATTTCAGGAAGGCAGATTTTGGTAGAGTCAGCTGGTAGTTAAGGTCCCATGGGAAGCAAGACTAAGAGGGAGGACAACTGAAAAGAGGTGGCAGTTTTTTGAAGGGACGTTATTAAAGGCCCAAAAGCAAGCTATTCCGCTGGGTAGGAAAGGTAGAAAGTATGACAAAAGACAGCATTGCTTTACTAGGAGATCTTGCATGATCTCAAAATGAAAAAGGAGCCATATAAAAAGTGGAAGCTAGGACAAATTACAAAGGATGAATATAAGCAAACAGTACAGGTGTGCAGAGGCAAGATTAGAAAGACAAAGGCACAAGATGAGCTCAGACTAGCTAGAGACATAAAAGGTTTGGGAGACTGGAGCCAGAATTATTTTTATATAAACGTGCAAATAATTGTAACATGAGGAAAATATTGATGCCTGAAGAATAGGGATTTGTAAAGATGGCGTGGCATTACAGGAATCAGAGGAAAACTTGGAGGTATATCAAACAGATTAAAAGGATTGAGGGGAAATACTTAATAGTTGTATGACATTAATGCCTCAAAACCCAATCACAGACAGACAGACAAGTCCTGAATATAAAGAGTTTACAATTTCAGATAGGCATGCATGACAAACTGCAAAGCAGGGGAGTGTTACGAGGATAAAATATCTACTAAGAGTATTTCATTACAACAATTCAAAATTTTGTTTCTGGCTTCTAATACCTTCCAGTTTTCACATTGAGGAAGATGTCATAACAAAACTTAGGAAAATACTGCAAATAAATTTCATTATATTATCTTTTCAAAAGTCTATTAATAGGTATTCAGTAATTCACAGTGTGTAATTTTTGCCATTTTTGAACTACGTATAACTTAGAATTCGTAATGGAAGCTAATTAATGCTTTCATCAGAGCAGAAAGATTTTTATTGTTTTAATAACTTAAGTGTGTGTAATATGCTGTAATAGTGGGAAAGGTAACTTCATTTTATGAGAATCAGTACATGTTGGATTATTTGTGTGTGTTTTTTGAGATGTAAAGCATCAAAAGATACTTATTTTTTTTGCCATGTACTTGTAGCGTAGTTGACTTATATTTATTTTGCATGTAAGGAAGTAGGAAGGAATTACATTCTGCCAGTAGAGGGTGTTTGGAAAAAGTGATTTTTCATATTTTTCAAAATGGACACTTGAGTGGTCTGGTTCTGAAAAAAATTGGCTGCTGGATTGATTGGCTTTGTGGATTGTACTTCTGGCTGTGATGTATAGCAGACCTCGTTTTAGCTTTGCTGTGTTTTAGATATGGATTCATGTAAATTAACAGTTGTACTAATGTTAAATGATGGTTTCTCTAGAATCTGTGTCTGTGGATATCCTCGGCAACAAGTAAGAAAATACAAAGGAGTAAATAGTAGGATTCCAGTTTCTTCTGAATTCATGGTGCAAATGCTGACTGGGATTTACTATGCTTTGTAAGTTCACCAAATACATATGAAACCTGAACTTTGTGTACTCTGGCACAGATGTCTTTTCATATCCGTTAAATATAATTCTGCTAATCATGAATTAGGAGGATAGTCTCCTAACAGGGTAATTTTGTAAGCTGCAATGAAGGATGAAGCTTGAGGGTAAAAATTCCACTTGGTAGATTTTCATAATATCAGAATATTTTTAATGGCCACTTACAACTAACGTATCTGTTCATCCCATATTATATATATATATATATATAAAAAAATGTACACACTTGGACTGAGGTGGAGATGGACATAGGAGATGGACGTGTTGAGAGTCTGTGGGTTAGTTTAAGAGGGGTAAAAGGGTTTAAGGGTGATGTCCTGTTAGGAGTCTACTACAGGCCACCTAACCAGGTGGAAGAGGTGGATGATGCTTTTTTTAAACAACTAACAAAATCATCCAGAGCCCAGGATTTGGTGGTGATGGGGGACTTTAACTATCCAGATATATGCTGGGACACTAATACAGCGGGGCACAGACTATCCAATAAGTTCTTAGACTGCATTGGAGACAATTTTTTATTCCAAAAAGTTGAAAAAGCCACCAGGGGAGAAACTGTTCTGGATTTAACAAATAAGGAGGACTTGGTCGAGAATTTGAATGTGGGAGGCTGCTTGGGTGAAAGTGATCATGAAATCATAGAATTCACAATTCTAAGGACTGGTAGGAGGGAAAACAGCAAAATAGAGATGATGGATTTCAGGAAGGCAGATTTTGGTAAACTCAGAGAGCCGGTAGGTAAGATCCCATGGGAGGAAAAACTGAGGGGAAAAACAACAGAGGAGAGTTGGCAGTTTTTCAAAGAGACATTATTAAGGGCCCAAAAACAAGCTGTTCCCCTATGTAGGAAAGATAGTAAATATGGGCAAAGACCGCCATGGCTTAACAAGGAGATCCTGCATGATCTCAAACTAAAAAAGGAATCCTATAAAAAATGGAAACTAGGACAAATTACAATGAATGAACATAGGCAAATAACACGGGAATGCAGGAGTAAAATTAGAAAGGCTAAGGCACAAAATGAGCTCCAACTAGCTACAGGCATAAAGGATAACAAGAAGGCCTTTTACAAATATATTAGAAACAAGAGGAAGACCAAGGACAGGGTAGGGCCATTGCTCAGTGAGGAGGGAGAAACAGTAATGGGGAACTTGGAAATGGCAGAGATGCTTAATGACTTCTTTGTTTCGGTCTTCACAGAGAAGTCTGAAGGAATGCCTGACATAGTGAATGCTGGTGGAAAAGGGGTAGAGTTAGTTTTTGAAATAAAAAAAGAACAAGTTAAAAACCATTTGGAAAAATTAGATGTCTGCAAGTCACCAGGGCCTGATGAAATGCATCCTAGAATCCTCAAGGAGCTGATAGAAGAGGTAGCTGAGCTGTTAGCTCTCATTTTTGGAAAGTCATGGGAGACAGGAGAGATTCCAGAAGACTGGAAGAGGGCAAATATAGTGCCCATCTACAAAAAGGGGAACAAGAACAACCCAGGAAATTACAGGCCAGTCAGCTTAACTTCTGTGCCAGGAAAGGTAATGGAGCAGGTAGTTAAGGAAGTCATCTGCAAGCACTTGGAAGGTAGTAAAGTGATTAGGGAACAGCCAGCATGGTTTTGTGAAAAACAAATCATGTCAAACCAACCTGATAGCTTTTTTTGACATGATAACGAGACTCATAGATAAGGGAGAAGCAGGGGATGTGGTATACCTAGACTTTAGTAAAGCATTTGATACGGTCTCACATAATATTCTTATCGACAAACTAGGCAAGCCCAACTTAAATGGGGCTGCAATAAGGTGGGTGCATAACTGGCTGGCTAATCGTACCCAGAGAGGAGTAGTTAATGGTGCTCAATCCTGCTGGAAAAGCATAACAAGTGGGGTTCCGCAGGGGTCTGTTTTGGGACCAGTTCTGTTCAATATCTTCATTAATGATTTGGATATTGGCATAGAAAGTACGCTTATTAAGTTTGCAGATGATACCAAGGTGGGAGGGGTTGCAACTACCTTGGAGGATAGGGTCATAATTCAGAATGATCTAGATAAATTGGAGAAATGGTCTGAAGTAAACGGGATGAAGTTTAATAAAGATAAATGTAAGGTGTTGCACTTAGAAAGGAATAATCTGTTTCACACGTACACAATGGGAAAAGACTGTCTAGGAAGGAGTACAGCAGAAAGGGATCTAGGGGTTCTAGTAGATCACAAGTTAAATATGAGTCAACAGTGTGATGCTGTTGCAAAAAAAAGCAAACATGATTCTGGGATGCATTAGCAGGTGTGTTGTGAACAAGACACGAGAAATCATTCTTCCGCTCTACTCTGCGCTGGTTAGGCCTCAGCTGGAATATTGTGTCCAGTTCTGGGCACCCCAATTCAAGAAAGATGTGGAGAAATTAGAGAAGGTCCAGAGAAGAGCAACTAGAATGATAAAAGGTCTGGAGAACATGACTTATGAAGAAAGGCTGAAAGAATTGGGCTTGTTTAGCTTGGAAAAGAGAAGATTGAGGGGGGACATGATAGCGGTTTTCAGATACCTTAAAGGGTGTCATAAGGAGGAGGGAGAAAACTTGTTCTTCTTGGCCTCTGAGGAGAGAACAAGAGGCAGTGGACTTAAACTGCAGCAAGGGAAGTTTAGGTTGGACATTAGGAAAAAGTTCCTAACTGTCAGGGTGGTCAAGTACTGGAATAAGTTGCTAAGGGAGGTTGTGGAATCTCCCTCGCTGGAGATATTTAAGAACAGATTAGATAGATAGTGGTCGGTCCTGCCGTCGGGGCAGGGGACTGGACTCGATGGCCTCTCGAGGCCCCTTCCGGTCCTAGTGTTCTATGATTCTATGATATTCATTGTTCTTCTTCGAGTGGTCCCCGTGGGTGCTCCACAGTAGGTGTCGGGCTCACCCCAGCGCCGCAGCTCGGAAAATCTTCAGCAGTCTCTGTCGGGTCGCGCATGCGCCGATGCGCGTCGGCTCTTCGTGCATTTATGGTCACGTGCGCGATCCAGTCCCCAGCAGTTCCTTCTCAACTGCCAACGGCTGCAGACGGAATCCTCCCTGGCTCCAACGCCCGAGACAGATAAATCCTTATTTTTTTTCTAGTGTTAATAGTTTTAACAGTTATAGCTAGCAGTTCTATAGTTATTATAGTTAGTCTCTGTTAAAGTTGTTTAAAACCTAAAGACTATCTTAGAACAGCAGCGGCCCCCTCTGGGCGGGCCCGCCGTGTTTGTTGTCAGCCTTCAAAGGCCAACGGTTGTTTAACATCAATAGACTGTTAAGTGCGCTATTAGCACATAAAGGACTCAGAGTTAAGTTTTAACAATGCCATCCCCCGGCTTTAAGAAGTGTGAATCTTGCCGGGAGGCCATGCCTGCTTCGGATGGCCATAGCAAATGCATACAGTGCCTCGGGGAGACACGTTCCTCAGAAGTGCTCCCATTGTTGTAAGTTGACTAATAGAGCTAGAAAAGACAGAGAAATGAGGCTGAAGATGCTGTTAGTTGACAAAGCACTTCAGCCTGCTGCATCGGAGGCAGTACATGCGGAGGGCTCTTCAGGAGCGCACAAGAGGAAGGCTGCCTCTTTGACCACCTCTGCGCAGAAGAAAAGAAGAGCCTCACCTATTTGATCCCTGCTCCTGACTGTTGGGAGTGGGACGAGTGTAACAAAGGGCCCGCACACGCTGGCTTCCTCTACTGGTAAAGCCGCGGCGCATGCAACAACTCAAGGCCCTGCAGCGGCTGGGGAGTTGGCACCGAGAGCCGTGCGGGCACTAATCAGTTCGGCACCGGCTACTGTGGCACCGATCAGGATTTCCCCAGAGGCACCGGAGACGGCGGCACCGAGGACGGCGGCACCGGGAGCGGTGGAAATCAGCATGACACCTGCTGCGGTACCAAGTTCACCAGTAGGGCCACCCAAGAGGGTAAAGGCTAAAACGAAGACCAGGCACCACAGCCCCTCTCCTGAGGGAATTGCACTGCCTCTATCACCGCGATCACCACCAGAGATTCGACGGGCAGCAACACCTTCAGCCTGCCACAGACGTCCTTCTCCTTTTCTTCAGAGCCCATCACAGGGATCTGCATGCTTTTCTCCAGCATCTAGCAGAGATCCCTACGAGTCTTCTCATAGAGGCTCTCCTCGCACGTCGGTATCATCTCGGAGGTCTCGTCATTCCAGGCACCACCCTTAATCCTTGGGTCATGGTCCAGTCTCCATCGCCAGGCTCCTGTCCCTGTTGCTATGACCGCCATCATTATGCGAGGCGTCATCATAGGAGTTCAACGTCTCACTATGGATCCCCGTCGACCACTCCTCAATGCCAGGGTGTTCTGCTTCCACCTGGGGGAACACCACGGCTGCGCCAATCAGAGGCTGGGTCTAAGGACACTGAACCCCACCTCGAAATTCCACAAAGACAATCACAGCAATACAGCCAGGATCCAGAGGAATTGGAGGAGAGATACCATAGTGACGCCTCCTCATCCTCGCCAGACGAGGCCATGGTCCCTGGAGACATTTCTCCCCCAGATGCCCTGAAACAGTTCCAGGAGCTGTTCAAACGGGTAGCTCAATCCCAAGATATTCAAGTGGCGGAGGTGCAGGAGAAACACCAGACTCCTTAAAAACCTCAGGCCTCCATCTTCTTCTAAAATTGCTATTCCCTTGGACGATGCAATCATGGAGGCAGCCACTAATATATGGCAGACCCCAGCATCCGCACCGCCTACCAACAAAAGAGCGGACAAAAAGTACTTCGTCCCTGCGAAAGGGATGGAATTTCTAATTAGTCATCCACAGCCAAACTCACTGGTGGTTGAATCGTCCCAACACAGGTCCAAATCGGCTCAGTACAAATCTGGGGGATTGGACAAGGACATAAAAAAGTTGGATCTTCTGGGTAGAAAAGCCTACTCCTCCTCTACCCTATTGCTACGTATGGCCAACTATGCCGCTCATTTGTCGAATCACAATTTTGACAATTATTCCAAGGTTACTGCCCTCATGGACTTCCTTCCAGAGGAAAAAAGGCCAATTCTTAAGGCAACGTGCAAGAGGGTTACGTAGCTTCTCGAGCAGGCGTGCAGATTGCACTTGATGTGGCGGATACAGCGGCCCGTGCCGTGGCCACTGCAGTGGTAATGTGGAGAGAGTCATGGCTTCATACATCCGGCATTCCAAAGGAGTTGCAAGTCAAAATTGCAGACCTCCCTTTCGACAAAATAAAATTGTTTGCTGAATCGACTGACTCAGTTCTACACTCCGAGCAAAGATTCCAGAGCGACGCTTCGGACCTTGGGGGGATATACCCCACCGTTCAGAAGGAAGAAATTTTATCCTCAACAACGCCGTTATGGTTACCAACAACACCGTGCCCAATTTCAACGGGGGTATGATCAAGGGCGTCATTAACAAACACATTATAAGGGCCCTAGGCGCTGGCCTCAGCAGGGCAGCGCCCCCGCAGGGCAAAGTGCGAGACAGCAAGTTTGACAGGTATGTCGAGGGCAGCGAAGCCAAGACCGTACCTCAGTGCCTATCTCAGTACATGTTCCATCACCGACTCAAGCCATTCTACCCACAATGGGAAAGCATCACGTCGGACAAGTGGGTACTGGAGATTTGTAAACACGGGATACACGATCCCCTTCCAGTCTTTACCTCCACCAAATCCTCCCACCGCACCCGTCCTCAGAGACCCCTCTCACCTACCGGAATTAAGGCGGGAGGTGGACCACCTCCTATTCATAGGGGCGGTGGAGAGGGTACCGGAACAGTTTCAAGGCAAAGGCTTCTACTCCAGGTATTTCCTGACAGAGAAGAAGACAGCGGGGTGGAGACCCATTTGGATCTATGCACACTGAACCAGTACCTATGCAAACAGCGCTTCAAAATGACTACGATGGCTTCAATAATCACGGCACTAGACCAGGGCGATTGGTTTGCAGCCCTCGACTTGCAGGACGCGTATTTTCATATTGCGATTCATCCAGCCCACAGGTGCTTCCTCCGGTTCCTTGTGGGTACAGATAATTTCCAGTACAGAGTCCTCCCATTCGGACTCTCTTCAGCACCCAGAGTTTTCACCAAGACCTTAGCGGTGGTGTCGGCATACCTACACAGACAGGGAGTTTTCATTTTCCCATACCTGGACGATTGCCTGTTAAAGGGGATCTCCCGGGAGGAGGTACTACGGATGATACGCATCACCACAAACACATTTACCTCACTGGGCCTCATCATCAATTTATCAAAATCAAAGACCGACCGCACACAAAATATAGAGTTTATAGGGGCTCGGATAGACTCAGTCACATCAAGGGTGTATTTACCTGAGGCACGTTTCTGTGCCATCGAATCTCTCGTACAACTACTAACGTACAGCCCCACTGTTCCAGTTCTCACATGCTTACAACTGTTGGGGCATATGGCAACCACCACGTTTGTGGTGCAAAACGCCAGGCTGCATATGCGAGGATTGCAGCACTGGTTGGCAACAGTATACAAACCCTCAATCCACAACGTCCACAAGAGTGTCACTTACAACAGAGGCACGAAGCTCGCTAACATGGTGGGGAAACCCCAGGAATCTCCTGACAGGGGTGCCCTTCCGCCAACGGCAAATCACGGCGTTCATTACAACAGATGCCTCCCACATGGGATGGGGGGCTCACATGGACGACAACCACTCAAGGATTATGGTCCCCCACGGAGAAGACACTGCACATAAACATATTAGAGCTCAGGGCAGTGTTCAATGCGTGCAGGCACTTTCTCAATTATCTGCGTGGAAAAGTAGTCGGCGTGAATACCGACACCACCACCACCATGTTTTATATAAACTGACGGGGGAGCCAGGTCTCGTACACTTTGTGCGGAGGCGGTCCGGCTCTGGAACTGGTGCATCACCAACAATAAAACTCTAAAGGCTTCATACCTACCGGGAATCCACAACGTCAAGGCGGACCAACTCAGCAGACACTTTGCGCCCACTCATGAGTGGCAGATCCATCCAGATCTACTCCACCAAGTGTTCCGCAGATGGGGTTTTCCCAAAATGGACTTGTTCGCCACCCGAGAAAACAAGAGATGTCCCCAATACTGCTCCAGAGCGGGCATGGGACAGGGGTCTTTGGGGGACGCCTTCATGATCCCATGGAAGGGCCCTCTACTTTATGCGTTCCCTCCCACGACACTTATACACAAGGTCTTGGAGAAGACCAGAAGGGAGAAAGCACGCATGATGCTCATAGTCCCAACATGGGACCGACAACAGTGGTTCCCGTTGCTCTTGTGCATGGCTCAACATCAGCCATTTCTCCTACCAACAGTACCGGACATTCTCTCTCAGGCTCGGGGGTCAATACTGCACCCTCACCCGAAGAGACTTCGGCTACAAGCCTGGCTAATCCATGGCTAAGCGCCCTAGAGACTACATGCTCAGAGGGAGTACAACAAGTCCTTGAATGTAGTCGGAGAACCTCCACCAGAAAGACTTATCAGCACAAATGGTTGTGTTTTTCTGAATGGTGTTCCTCTAGGCAACTAATACCCCAGGACGCCACCATACCTACGATTCTGGATTATTTGCTACAACTCAAACAAAATGGACTTTCGCTATCCTCTATAAAGGTGCATCTGGCAGCTATATCAGCGTTTCGGCATGAAAAGGATGGATCAACCACATTTGCCCATCCTGTTGTCTCGCGTTCCCTAAAGGGGTTGGTGAACCTGTACCCCCCTCGGAAACCAATACCACCATCATGGAGTTTAGACCTAGTTGTACACACCCTCTCGGGACCGCCCTTTGAACCATTGGCTACGGTCCCCCTTCAACTACTTCCTATTAAGACGACTTTCCTCTTGGCAATCACATCAGCTCGCAGAGTGAGCAAGCTCGCGGCCATAATGTCCACACCACCCTGCACGATTTTCTCAAAAGAAGCGGTGGTCTTACGATTACACCCAGCCTTCATTCCGAAGGTCTCTTCACACTTTCACGTCAACGAACCAATAGTGCTGCCCTCGTTCTATCCTAAGCCTCACAACTCAACTCAAATGAAGAGGTACAGTTGCACTTACTTGACGTAAGAAGGGCACTGGCCTTCTACATCGATAGAACTAAACATTTCTGGAAAATGGACAGACTCCTGGTGTCCATTGCATCCAGGTCAAAAGGAGAAGCGCTATCTTCACAGAGGATTTCAAATCACATTGTGTCTTGCATAAGACTGTGTTACGAGATTCGCAAGGCTTCTCTGCCAGTTCCACCAAGAGCCCACTCTACTAGGGCAATGGCGGCGTCAACAGCCTTCTTCACAGTCATCACGCTGAGAGATATCTGCAGAGCGGCGACGTGGTCTTCCTATGACACCTTCGCCAAGCACTACGCCATGCACAGGATGCTTGATGAGGATACACGCCTGTTGACAGCAGTCCTTTCACGGGCAAGCTGCGCATAAATCGGGTACCCACCTCCTTTTTCGGGGCGGGGGTTACTGCTGTGTAGTCACCTACTGTGGAGCACCCACGGGGACCACTCGAAGACGAAAGGGAAGTTACTCACCTGTAGTAACGATGGTTCTTCGAGATGTGTCCCCGTGGGTGCAACGCTACCCACCCGTTCCTCCCCCACTTCGGAGCTCTGCTTGTGTGTGTTTTAGGGGCATCCGGAGCGGTTGATCACGAACTGGCGGGGACTGGATTGCGCACGTGACCGTAAATGCGCGAAGAGCCAACGCGCATCGGCGCATACGCGACCTGACAGACTGCTGAAGACTTTCCGAGCTGTGGCGCCAGGGCGAGCCTGACATCTACTGTGGAGCACCCACGGGGACGCATCTCGAAGAACCATCGTTACTACAGGTGAGTAACTTCTCTTTACTCGCACACATTTGTGCTGAGAAGTGACAAATATGACTCCAGTTTTGGAAAACTCATTTCAATCTTATTTCAAATGGTTGGTTTGCTTGTCTTAAGCACTCTTTTTTTAAATCTTATGCTAATGAACACAGGTAAACGAACTGACTCTTGATATTTTTGTATTAACTGAAATAACTGCATGTAGACTTATTCATAACATAAATAAATACTCAAAATGCGAAACAGAAGATAGCACACTACCTAGAGGTTGAATCTCTCTTGCCCAACACCCTCAGGATCTGGCTTGTCCCAAATGAGGGAACTTGCTGGACCGGAGGAAGTCAGCATTGTGCAGGAGCATTACCAACACTTCCACTACTTACTGGGCTTTTAGAAAACATTTAAGGATAAATTAAAGCTAAACAGCACAGAACACTGAAAATGTGAACTGATGGCTGTTAACCCAGTTTATGGGAGTATGGGAAACTTGGCCACACCTATGATAAGTGGTTATCTGCCTAAAAATCATGCCGGATTACAGATGTTGCCAGGCAAGAGTGTTCCAGATGAGAGAAATTCAACCTGTATGCAACTGCTATTGAAATTCAGTGACTAAATGTAGTAACTTTTTGAATGTTCACCTAAAATTAAATCACTCAAAAGTGTAAGTCACTTATTTTTAAACAAACTTTTAACTTGCTTTTCTTTTGCTTTAATTAAAAGTCAGAACTGTACTATTGGTCCTGTGGCACCTTATAGACTAACAGAAAAGTTTAGAGCATGAGCTTTCGTGAGATAACTCACTTCTTCAGATGCTGGTCCTGGATGCTGCTCTAAACTTTTCTGTTAGTCTATAAGGTGCCACAGGACCCTTTGTTGCTCTACAGATCCAGACTAACACGGCTACCCCTCTGATACTTGACAACTGTACTATTGGTTCTTACTAACAATAAGTTTAGTGAAGCACCTGAACTGGTTTCTGAATAGGGTTATTGTCGTTTAAAGGTACTGTGGCCAAGGAGAGAGAGACTGCTATTACTAGAGGTAAAAATGAAGGTGCAGTTTATATAACTTTGTAATCCTATTTAATTGTGATTTTTCTAGTTATAATGGAGAATGGGATCTAGCTCGTAAAGCAATGGATGACATTTTGTATAGAGCTCAACTGGAGCTGTATCCAGAACCACTATTGGTAGGTATTTATTTCTGGGATTTTCCAATACAAATAGGGATACAGAGCTTCTGAACCGTGTAAATGATGCTGGTGAGCCATAAATCCACAAGGGTCATCTAAATCCTACACTAAAGTTGATTTGGAAGTGTACATCTTTAAATCTCCCTCTCCCTCCTGCCCCGCTTCCTCCCCCACCCCCCAAAATTTTATTTTGTTCACTGAAACAATGGAAAAATTGAATTTTTAAATTTTCAAGCATGGGCAGAAGCACAGAAGCACGCTAAAGGATGGGGTAAGTAATCCTTGTTTTTAATGGAGACTACCATCAAAGCAGTGATATAAAGGATTGAGCTTGTTGCTTGATATTTAAACTTTTTAAACTACTTGAAATGAAGCCATAATTGCAAAGGAATTTTTATCTGATCTTAGATCTTTGCTGTGAACCACACGATCATATCTGATCTCTGATTTAATGTGATTAGTATACTTTTTCCCAGAGTAGTAAAATATTCTAATTACGATCAGTAGTATTTATCGAAATTTGGATTCTAACAGAACTTCATTCACGTTTTTTCTTCTTTAGGTTGCTAATGCAATAAAGGCTTCACTGCCTCAAGGTGCCATGAAATCTAGTAAAGAAGGCACACGATGCATTCAGGTTGAAATTACACCTACTTCATCCAGAATATCAAGAAATGCTGTGACTAGCATGTCTATCCGGGGACATAGATGGAAGAGACATGGTAAGAAACATACTGTATAAATTAAATGTTATGTTATGCTTTGTATTGTAGCTATGTTCTATTAAAACCTGAAATGTAGGGGATTTAGACAGCACACATCTTCCATTTAGTTTTAATCTTAACCAAAATGCATCTGATGTAGTGACTGAAAGCTGCTGTATGCTAGTCTCTTTAAAAATCCAACATCACAGATATTCAGCCTTAGCAGCAAACTTTAGTCTGTATTGTGAACTGGATTAAGTACCATGTATTGCCCAATTGCATGTTTGAGCCATTGTGAAGTCAGGCTTAGCCATTATCGTAAAATCATAGAACACTAGAACTTGAAGGGACCTCAAGAGGTCATAGAGTCCAGCTTCCTGCCCTTACGGCAGGACCAAACACCATCTAGACCATCCCCGATAAATATCTGTCTAACCTGCTCTTAAATATCTCCAGTGATGGAGAATCCACAATCTTCGTAGACAATTTATTCCAGTGCTTAACCACCCTGACAGTTAGTTTTTCCTAATGCCTTATCGAAACCTCACTTCATGCAGTTTAAGCCCACTGTTCCTTGTCCTGTCCTCAGAGACCAAGGAGAACTGAAGTTTTTTCCCTTTTCCTTGTAACCCTCTTTGAGGTACCTGAAAACTACTATCATGTCCCCTCCAAGTCTTCTCTTTTCTAAACTAAACAAGCCCAGTTCTTTCAGTCTTCCCTCATAACTGTTTCTCTAGACCTTTAATCATTCTTGTTGCTCTTCTCTGGACCTTCTTCAATTTCTCCACATCTTTCTTCAAACGTGGTGCCCCGAACTGGACACAGTATTCCACTTGAGGTGTAAGGAGCGCTGAGTAGAGTGACTTCTCTTGTCTTGCTCCTGTTAACACATCCCAAAATCACGTTTGCTTTTTTTGCAGCAGCGTCACATTGTTGACTCATATTTAGCTTGCAGTCCACTATGACCCCAAGATTTTTCTGCAGTACTTATTCCTCAACAGTCACTTTCCATTCTGTATGTGTGAAACTGATTACACCTTCCAAAGTGGAGTACTTTGCATTTGTCCTTTTCAAACTTCATCCTGTTTCCCTCAGACCATTTCTCCAGATCATTTTGAATTATGAGCCTATCCTTCAAAACAGTTGTAACCCCACCCAGCTTGGTATCATCTTCAAACTTAATAAGCGTACTCTGTAAGCCAATATCTAAATTGTTGTAGTTTCTAAAGCAAAAGTAACTCTAGAGAATTCTTAATTCTTCTTCGAGTGTCCCTGTGGGTGCTCCACAATAGGTGTCAGGCTCGCCCAGCGCCGCAGATTGGAAATCTTCCAGCAGTTTCTCCTGGATTGCGCATGCGCGCGCCGCCCCCCCTGCGCGCCCCCGGCCGCGTGCGCGATCCGGCCCCCGCCAGTTCCTACTCAACCGCCATCGGCTGCAGACAGAATCTACTCAGGCTAAGGCCAGAGTCAGATGAAAGTTTTTTTTTTCTATGTGTCATTCGTTGTTTTTGGTTATTTAAAAAAAAAAAGAGAGAGAAAGCAAAGAAAAAGAGAATATCAGCAGAAAAAAAAAAAAGAGGAACGGAGAAGAGAAGAGCGGACGTGAAGGCCATTTAGGCTGCCCGCTACCCCGCAGGCCGGTGATCACTATTTGGGGTGGAAAGGCACAGATTAAGTGCTAAGTACCCTATTAACAGTAAAGGACTCACCGCAATGGCCTCTTCAGGTTTTAAAAAGCGTGAGTCATGCCGTGAAGCTATGCCGGCCTCCGTGGGGCATAGCGAATGCATCCGATGCCTGGGGGAATCACAGGCTACCCAGAAGTGTTCTCACTGTGCTAAGCTCACAGCCAGGGCCAGGAAGGACAGAGCGATGAGGCGTAAAATGCTCTTGTTAAGGCTCTCCAGCCGGACTTGCTGGAGAAGCCTCACCCAGAAGGGCCTTCTGGGTTGCATAAGAGGAGGGCAGTTTTCTCTGACCCCCTCGGTGCAGAAACGGAGGAAACTCTCCCTGGCCCGATCCTTGCTGGCGTTTGCAGCGAGCAGGACGAGCGGAGCACACAGCCCCCAGCCGCATACTCGGGCAAGCGGCAGCGCATGTGGCAGAGGCTGAGCCTCCGGTTATACAACAGCCGGCAAGCGCGGCGCCTAGAGCGTCAGCGAGGCAAGCGCCGGACCCGGCGGCACCGCAACAGGCGGCACCGGCCCCCGCGGCACCAATGGTGCAGGGGCGCCAAGCACGGAGCCTGTAGGCACCGGAGGAGGATACCCGTGTGGCACCGCAGCTGATGGTGCCAAGCGTGGCGCTGACAGCGGGGCCGAGATCCCCGGCACGGAAGGGGGCGGTGCCGGCCCCACAGGGGAGGGGCAAGGCAAAATCAAAAGCCCGGCACTGCAGTCCATCTCCGGACAGGGCTGCGCTGCTCTTAGCACCAAGCCCTCCCCCTGTGATACACACGCCGCACTGAAGGCCTGTGTCTCCACCGGCCCATCCGGAACCTCCTTCTCCGTTCCTCCAACCAATGTCACCATGGCTTGGGCCACCTTCACCATTTCTGGGATTGGATCCCCTGGAGTACTATCACAAGCCAGTTTCACCTCTATCTGTGTCGTCGCAGAGGTCTCGCTCTCCCAGACATCGGGGGTACACACCCCTTGAGTGGTCTAGGTCTCCATCCCCGGACCCTTGCCCATGCTGCCATGGTCATCCTTATCATGCTGGACACAGACACCACAGGCCTACACCCAGGGGCAGGTCCCCCCCGGCCGCTCAATACCCCCGTGGGCACTCCCGATCGGGGATGGAAACACAGTTGTCTCAAGGGGAGTTAATTTTAGAACCCCGAGACTTTCCTTCACAATCCTCCAGCAAGCAAGTGTATCATCGACCACAGGAACCCGAGGGTTCGAGGGAGGTTTACCCTAGTGGTTCCTCCTCATCCTCCCCAGATGAGGCCATGGCCCCCGGGGATGTCTCTCCCCTGGATGACCTTAAACAGTTCCAGGAGCTGTTTAAAAGGGTGGCTTTCACACAAGACATTCAAATGGCAGAGGTGCAGGAGAAACATCTCAAACTCCTGGAAAATTTGAGACCCCCGGCTTCGTCCAAAATTGCTATTCCGCTGGACGAAGCCATTCTGGAGTCAGCCACTACTATATGGCAGACTCCGGCCTCTGTTCCGCCTACGAACAAGAGAGCGGATAAGAAGTACTTTGTCCCGGCAAAGGGCATGGAGTTCCTCTTCAGTCACCCACAACCAAATTCTTTGGTGGTCGAGTCATCCCAGCAGAGGTCAAAGGCTTCAGTACAAATCGGGGGGATCGGACAAAGATGCTAAGAAGCTAGAGCTGTTTGGCAGGAAGGTATACTCCTCTTCTACCCTGCTATTGAGAGTGGCAAATTATGGGCACACCTCGCAAACCATAATTTTGATAATTACTCCAGGCTTACTCCCCTCATGGATTCACTTCCAGAAGACAAAAAGCCGGTGTTAAAGGCGATTATTCAAGAGGGCTACGCAGCATCGCGGACGGGAGTCCAGATTGCCCTGGACGTGGCGGATACGGCAGCACGTTCAACGGCTACAGCAGTGGTCATGCAAAGAGAATCCTGGCCCCAGACGTCGGGTATCCCAAGGGACCTACAGGCGAAGATCGTGGACCTTCCCTTTGATACATAAAAGCTGTTTGCAGACTCAACCGACTCAGTCCCTCACTCCAGTAAGGACTCGAGTGCTACACTTAGAACCTTGGGCATTTATACTCCCCCATACAGGAGGGAAAAATTTTATCCTCAGCCAAGACACTACGCTTACAACCACAGCGTGCTCAGTATCAACGGGGCTACGGCCCAGGGCGCTATCAACAGCAGCAACAGTACAGAACTCCTAGGCAACGTTCTCAACAAAGCCGTACGCCCTCGGGTCAGGCCCAAAGGCAACAAGTTTGACAGGTATGTCGGGGGCTTCACTATCAATACCATCGCTCAGTGCCACTCTCATCTCATGTTCCATCATCGCCTCAGACCGTTCCACTCCCAATGGCAAAAGATCACCACAGACAAATGGGTGCTGGAGATCATAGCCACGGGTTACGCGATCCCCTTCCAGTCGCTTCCACCGACGAAGCCTCCCACCAGGCCTCACCTCAGGGACGCTGCCACGAGGCGAGGCTCAAGCAGAAGGTGAATCACCTTATGTTCATAGGGGAGGTGGAAAGAGTGCCGGAATAATTCCAGGGGAATGTTTTTTTTTTTTTATTCACACTACTCCCTACCAGAGAAGAAAACAGGAGACTGGAGGCCCATCTTAGATCTTCGGGCCCTCAACTGTTACTTGCGCAAGCAACGTTTTCGGATGATCACAGTTGCCTTGATGCTCACGGCACTGGACGATGGAGACTGGGTTGCAGCACTCGACTTACAAGATGCTTACTTTCATATAACAATCCACCCGGCACACAGACGCTTCCTTTGCTTCACGGTCGGCCAGGAGCGCTTCCAGCACAGGGTTCTTCTGTTCAGCCTCTCCTCGGCCCCCAGAGTCTTTACCAAAACCCTGGCAGTGGTGTCAGCATACCTGCACAGACAGAGGGTGTTTGTTTTTCCCATATCTGGGCGACTGCCTGCTAAAAGGGGCCTCGAAGGCAGAGGTCTCACGCGTGATACGCGTCACAGCGGACACGTTTTTATTCGCTGGGCCTAGTCATCAACCTCGCAAAGTCAAAGTCCAAACCCACACAAAGAGAAGTTACTCACCGTAGTAACGGTGGTTCTTCGAGATGTGTCCCCGTGGGTGCTCCACAATAGGTGTTGGGCTTGCCCGGCGCCGCAGATTGGATCTTCCAAGCAGTTTCTGCCGGACCGCGCATGCGCCGGCGCACGCCGCTCCCTTGCGCGCTCCTGGCCGTGTGCGCGATCCGGTGCCTGCCAGTTCCTCGACCAACCACCTCGGGTGCCCCTGCAAAACACTAACAGAGATCCGAAGCGGGGAGGATGGGCGGGTAGTGGAGCACCCACGGGGACACATCTCGAAGAACCACCGTTACTACGGTGAGTAACTTCTCTTTCTTCTTCGAGTGTCCCCGTGGGTGCTCCACAATAGGTGACTACCCAGCAGTAACCCAAGATAGGAGGTGGGTAATCGGATTATGTGCAGCTTGTCCCCGAGAGGACCGCTGTAGAGAGACGGGTATCCTCTTGGAATACCCTGTGAAGGGTGTAATGTTTGGCGAAGGTGTCGTAGGATGACCAGGTCGCCGCTCTGCAAATGTCTTTTAACGCAACGCCCTTGAAAAAGGCTGTTGATGCCGCCACCGCCCTAGTGGAATGAGCCCTGGGAGTGGCCGATAAAGGAGTCTTTTTGAGCTCGTAGCACGTTTTTATGCAGGATACAATGTGCTTTGAGATTCTCTGCGAGGAGAGACCTTCTCCTTTCGACTTGGGAGCGAGGGAGACTAGGAGTCTATCCGTTTTCCGGAAGGACTTGGTCCTGTCTACGTAGAAGGCTAGCGCCCTCCTCACGTCCAGGAGGTGTAGGCGCGCCTCTTCGTTGGAGTTATGAAGCTTTGGATAAAACGAGGGTAGAACAATAGGTTCGTTAATGTGAAACTCGGAAGAAACTTTGGGAACAAAGGCTGGATGCAGCCGTATGGTTACCGCCTCCTTGGAAAAAACACTGCAGGGTGGCGTTGCCATGACTGCCGTGAGCTCGCTCACCCTACGAGCTGACGTAATTACAAGAAGAAAGGTCGTCTTTATTGTAAGGAGGCGGAGGGGGACCGTGGCCAAGGGCTTGAACGGTGGTCCCATTAGCGTGGTAAGCACCAGGTCCAAGTTCCATGAAGGAATTGGTTTTCGAGGGGGGTATAGGTTTACCAACCCTTTGAGGAACCTGGTAACCATAGGGTGGGCGAACACCGTGTGCCCTTCCTCCTCGTGTCTGAACGCCGAGATGGCGGCAAGATGGACCTTCAACGAGGATAGCGAGAGTCCTCCTCTCTTGAGGTCCAGTAAATACTCTAGTATTGTAGGTATAGGCACCAAAAGCGGGGCCAGCCGTTTGGTAGAACACCAAGCCGTGAAGCGAGTCCATTTCTGCTTGTAGGTCTTCCTGGTGGAAGTCCTCCTGCTACTTTCTAGGACTTGCTGTACTTCCACTGTGCATGTGCTCTCTAGGGAGCTGAGCCATGGATTAACCACGCTTGCAGTCGCAGGCTTTGGGGGTGCGGGTGCACTATGGACCCCTGGGCTTGCGTGAGCAGATCCGGCGCCACCGGAAGAGGCATCGGTGGACGGTCCGACATGCGCAGGAGTAGGGGGAACCATTGTTGTCGATCCCACATTGGGACGACCAGGATCATCCGGGCCCTTTCCCTCCTGGCTTTCTGCAAGACTTTGTGGATCAGCACTGTGGGAGGAAACGCATAAAGCAGGGGGCCCCTCCACGGGATCGCGAACGCGTCCCCCAGGGACCCCCATCCCAGTCCTGCCCTGGAGCAGAATCGTGGGCACTTCTTGTTGTGCTGAGTGGCAAACAGGTCTATCTGGGGAAAACCCCATGCGTGGAAGATTGGCCGTAGCAGATCGGGACGGATCTGCCACTCGTGTGTGAGTGCAAAACGCCTGCTCAGCTGGTCTGCCTTCACATTGTGCACACCTGGCAAGTATGAGGCTTTCAAGAGTATATTGTTGGCGATGCACCAGTTCCATAAGCGGACTGCTTCCTCGCATAAGGCACGGGATCGAGCTCCTCCTTGCCTGTTTATATAAAACATGGTGGAGGTATTGTCTGTACTGATCCCGACGACTTTGCCTTGTATATGGTCTCGAAAGTGTCTGCAGGCATTGAACACTGCTCTGAGCTCCAGTATATTTATGTGTAGTGACTGTTCCGTGGGTGACCACAGTCCTTGAGTCACCTCTTCGCCCATGTGCGCTCCCCACCCTGTGAGGGAGGCATCTGTAGTGAGAAAAACCGATATCTGCGGCTGGTGGAAGGGTACCCCTGTTAGCAGGTTCCTGGGGTTTACCCACCATTGCAGGGATTTGCGCACCCCCGCCGTGGGCGACACCACCCTGTGAACGATGTGTACTGCCGGTTTGTATACACTCGCCAGCCAGTGCTGCATGCTGCGCATGTGTAACCTGGCGTTCTGTACTACGAACGTCGCCGCTGCCATGTGGCCCAGCAGCTGTAAGCACGTCAAGACCGGCACCGTAGGGCTGAAGGTGATGACCTGCACGAGGGAGCCGATGGCCCGAAAGCAAGCCTCTGGTAGATATACTCTCGCTGTAACCGAGTTTATGCGAGCCCCTATGAACTCTATGTCCTGTGTGGGGTCTATTTTTGATTTTGCCAGATTGATAACCAGGCCGAGTGAAGAGAACGTGTTTGCTGTGATGCGTATCATGCGCAGAACCTCCCCCTTCGAGGCCCCTTTGAGCAGGCAGTCGTCCAGATACGGGAAAATAAATACCCCCTGTCTGTGCAGGTAGGCTGACACCACTGCCAAGGTCTTGGTGAAGACTCTGGGGGCCGAGGAGAGGCCAAACGGTAGGACCTTGTATTGGAAGTGTTCGTTGCCTACCATGAACCGGAGGAATCGCCGGTGAGCCGGATGGATAGTTATGTGGAAGTACGCGTCTTGTAAATCGAGGGCTGCGAACCAGTCTCCATCGTCTAGTGCTGTAAGGATGGAGGCGATTGTGATCATCCGAAAACATTGCTTGCGCAGGTACCGGTTGAGGCCGCGAAGGTCTAAGATGGGCCTCCAGCCTCCTGTCTTTTTCTCCGTAAGGAAGTACCTGGAGTAGAACCCTTTCCCTTGCAGTTGCTCCGGTACTCTTTCCACTGCCCCTATGAGCATGAGATGGTCCACCTCCTGCCTGAGCCTCGCTACATGGGAGGCCTTCTGGAGGTGGGGCTTGGGTGGAGGTCATGATGGTGGGAGCGACTGGAAGGGGATGGCGTACCCCGTGGCTATGATCTCCAGCACCCATTTGTCTGTGGTGATCCTTTGCCACTGGTCGTAGAATGGTCGGAGGCGATGGTGGAATAGTCGCTTCGGATGACCTTGTGCGATGGTAGTGATGGCGCAGCCCTGGATCTGTATGTCAAACTTGTGGCCTTTGGCCCCGCCCCGAGGACGCACGGCTCTGTTGTGAACGTCGCCTGGGAGTTCTGTACTGCTGGTGCTGTTGATGTCACCCTTGCTCGTAACCCCTGTGGTACTGGGGGCGCTGTTGCTGGTACTGGTACCGTCTTTGTTGAGGGTAGTACCTTTTCTTTGTGTAAGGAGGGGTGTAAATCCCCAGGGTCCTGAGTGTGGCTCTTGAATCTTTACTGGAATGAAGGACCGAGTCAGTTGATTCAGCAAACAGCTTCTGCGAGTCGAAGGGAAGGTCAACTATCTTTGCCTGCAGATCCCTCGGTATACCCGAAGTCTGGAGCCAGGACTCCCTTCGCATCACCACTGCCGTTGCTGTGGAACGTGCTGCTGTGTCCGCAACGTCCAGGGCGATCTGAACTCCCATCCTCGAGGCCGCGTAGCCTTCTTGCACTATGGCCTTGAGCACCGGCTTTTTGTCCTCTGGAAGCGAGTCCATGAGGGAGATTAACCTGGAATAGTTGTCGAAATTATGGTTCGCTAAGTGCGCTGCGTAATTTGCCATTTGCAACGTTAAGGTGGAGGAGGAGTAGACCTTTCTGCCGAACAGCTCTAGCTTCTTGGCATCTTTGTCTGTTCCCCCTGTCCTGAATTGAGATGTCTTTGATCTTTGTTGCCACGACTCCACCACCAAGGAATTTGGCTGTGGGTGGCTGAACAGGAACTCCATGCCCTTCGCCGGCACAAAGTATTTCTTATCCGCTCTCTTTTGGACAGGCGGAATAGTCGCAGGGGTCTGCCATATCGTAGTGGCGGACTCTCAGATCGCTTCATCAAGCGGTATTGCTACTCTGGAGGAGGCCGGAGGTCTCAAATTTTTGAGGAGCTTATGGTGTTTCTCTTGCACCTCTGCTGTCTGGATGCCTTGCGTGAAGGCCACCCTCTTAAACAGCTCTTGAAACTGTTTGAGATCGTCTGGAGGATGGACGTCCCCCGGGGCCATAGCCTCGTCCGGGGAGGAGAGCGAGGAACCGCTGGGGTACGTCTCTCTGGACCCTTCCAGTTCCTGCTGGTGATGGTACACCCTCTCACTAGAGGGTTCCATAACCAGTCCCCCCTGAGATGCTTGAGTCTGTCCCCGGTCACGATTGCCCTCGGGGGTACGAGATCGTCTGTGGGGATCTTTCCCTAGTAGATTGCCGATGGTGTCTATGCCCCGCGTGGTAGGGGCGACCATGGCAGTATAGGCACTGTTCTTGGGAAGGTGACCTAGACCACTCCCTTGGTGCATACCCTGTGCGTCTGGGGGAGGGAGATCGTCGAGACACTGGAGAGAGCGATTTTGCATAATAGTCCAGCGGTTCCAACCCCAGGAAGGGTGAAGGTGGTCCCAGCCAGGGTGAGGCTGGTTGCAAAAATGGAGAAGGGGGCTCCGGGTAGGTTAGGGGGGACCCCTGCATTCTGGTTGGAGTCTGCAACATAAGCGGAGGGCTGTGAGAAAGCAACTCCACAGCCCTGTGCGGAGAGGGGCTGCAATGCCTCCTCTTGTGTGCAGCCTTCCCCCTCCCTTGAGGAGGTAACTCCGCCCCCTGACGTACGGGGGATCCCGGCCCCGTCCGCACCGTGCTCGGCACGCTCGAGGGCGGTGCCGCACGTGCGGTGTCCTCCGGTGCCTGCAGGCTGCGTGCCTGCGCTCTCTGCACCGCCAGTTCCCCGGGGGTCGGTGCCGCTGCCTGCGGTGCTGCCGGTACCGGCGCTTGTTTAGCCGCCGCCCTGCCTGCGGTGCGGGGCGGCTGGCTGATTATCGGAGGCTGAGCCGCTTCCATGTGGCTCTCCGTGCCGCTGCCGATCAGCTGTTGCTGCGGCTGGGGGCTGCTCGCTCCTCCCGTCCCGCTCGCTGTTGCTGCTGGCAGGGATCGGGCTGGGGAGACTTTCCTCCGTTTTTGCGCTGATGGGGTGAGGGAGGCAGCTTTCCTTTTATGGGCCCCGGAGGGTCCCTCCTGCTGCGGCCGCTCCGGCACGTCTGGCTGGAGGGCCTTGTCGAAAAGCAGCATTTTAAGCCGCATCTCCCTGTCTCTCCTTGCTCTGGCTGTTAATTTAGCACAGAAGGAGCATTTCTGTGCAACATGGGACTCCCCAAGGCACCTTATGCATAGACTGTGCCCATCAGACGCTGGCATCGCCTCTCGGCAGGACTCACATTTTTTAAATCCTGAAGAGGACATTGTTGGTGAGTCTTTCAGTTGTTAAAACGGGTACTTAGCACCTTTTCTGTGCTGTTTTCCCCTTCTGATGGCCTGCCGCAGCAGGAGGGCTGATGGCCCTATGCTCCTGGCCTCCGGCGCTTGTTACTGGGACTGGATTGAAGCTGTCCCGCTTGTAATTTGTTTGTTGTTTTTTTTTTTTTTGAAAAATAACTGGCTAACTTGCAGTAGCCTAAGTACTTGAAAAAAACTTTAAAGAAAAACAGTTAAAGTCATTGAATACGCTACTTGGCCTCAGCCTAGTTCGGATTCCGTCTGCAGCCGACGGCGGTTAAGAGGAACTGGCGGGGACCGGATCGCGCACATGGCCAGGAGCGCGCAAGGGAGCGGCGTGCGCCGGCGCATGCGTGGTCCGGCAGAAACTGCTTGGAAGATCCGATCTGCGGCGCCGGGCAAGCCCGATACCTATTGTGGAGCACCCACGGGGACACTCGAAGAAGAACATAGAGTTCATAGGGGCACGCATAAAATCTATCACAGCAAGGGTGTACCTACCTGACGCCCGCTTCCCTGCCATCAGTTCGCTGGTGCAAGTCATCACATACAGCCCCACGGTGCTGGTCTTAACGTGCTTACAGCTGCTGGGCCACATGGAGGCAGTGACGTGTGTGGTACGGAATGCCAGGTTGCACATGTGAAGCCTGCAGCATTGGCTGGCGAGCGTTTACAAACCGGCATCCCACACCGTCCACAGGGTGGTGTCACCCACAACGGAGGTGCGCAGATCCTTGGCGTGGTGGGAAAACCCCGAGAATCTGCTAGTGGGGGTGCCTTTTTCACCAACCAGAAATTTCTGTTTTTCTTATTACCAATGCCTCCCACATGGGAAGGGGAGCGCACATCGGCGACAAGGTAACGCAAGGGCTATGGTCCCCTGTGGAACAGACACTGCACATAACCATGCTGGAGCTCAGAGCTGTGTTCAACGCCTGCAAACATTTTCGAGATTACCTACATGGCAAAGTAGTCGGGATTCAATACCGACAATACCTCCACTATGTTTTACATCAATCGACGAGGTGGAGCATGATCCCGTGCCCTATGTGTGGAAGCAGTCCAATTGTAGAATTGGTGCATCGCCAACAACATAACGTTGAAAGCCTCGTACTTGCCGGGTGCTCACAACGTGAAAGCAGATCAGCTGAGCAGGCGCTTCGCAATCACGCACGAATGGCAGGTCCACTCCGATCTGCTACGGCGCATTTTTCGTACATGGGGGTTTCCCCAGATCGATCTGTTTGCCACAAGGTCTTGCACAAAGCCAGAAGGGAGAGAGCTCGCATGATACTCATAGCTCCGCTTGGGATCGGCAGCAATGGCTTCCCTTGCTTTTGCGCATGTCGGACCGCCCACCGTTTCCTCTACCGGTGGCGCCAGACTTACTCACGCAGGCTCAGGGGTCCTTAGTGCACCTGCACCCTCAGGGTCTGCACCTACAAGCATGGCTAATCCATGGCTTCGCTCTTTAAAGAGCACGTGTACGGAGGGAGTACAACAAGTCCTGGAATGTAGCCGAAGGACCTCCACCAGCAGGACTTAGAAGCAGAAATGGACTCGATTCACAGCCTGGTGTTCCACCAAGCAGTTAGCTCCCCTTGACGTTCCTATACCTGTAATACTAGAATACTTATTGGACCTCAAGAGAGGCGGGCTTTCTCTATCCTCGCTAAAGGTCCACCTCGCCGCTATATCAGCCTTTTGGCATACAGAGGAAGGGACCACGGTATTCGCCCATCTTATCGTTACCAGGTTCTTGAAGGGGCTGGTAAACATTTACCCCCTCGGAAACCGCTTCCACCATCGTGGAATTTGGACTTGGTGCTCAGCACGCTATCGGGTCAGCCTTTGAACCATTAGCCACAGTTCCCATACGTCTCCTTACGATAAAAAAACAAAAAAAAAAAAAAAAACACAACCAACCTTCCTCCTTGCAACTACGTCAGCCCGCAGGGTGAGTGAGCTTGCGGCAGTGATGGCACCGCCGCCCTGCACGGTATTCTCAAATGAGGCGGTAACCTTAAGGCTGCACCCAGCCTTTTGTTCCAAAAGTCTCTTCGGAGTCCAATCTTAACGAGCCAATAGTTTTACCCTTGTTTTACCCGAAGCCTCACAGCTCCGGCAAGGAGGCACGCCTGCATCTCCTGGATGCGAGGAGGGCATTGGCCTTCTACATAGACAGAACTAAGTCCTTCCGGAAAACGGACAAGCTCCTAGTCTCTCTCTCTCTCTCTCTCTCAGGTCAAAAGGAGAAGGTCTCTCTTCACAGAGAATCTCTAAGCACATTGTGTCCTGTATAAAAATGTGTTACGAGCTTCAAAATGCTCCTTTGCTGGCCCCGCCCAGGGCTCACTCCACTAGGGCGGTGGCAGCGTCAACAGCCTTCTTCAAGGGCATCGCGTTAAGACATCTGTAGAGCGGCGACCTGGTCATCCTATGACACCTTCGCCGAGCATTATGCCCTGCCTCGGGTATTCGACGAAGATACCCGTCTGTCGACAGCAGTCCTCTCGGGGGCAAGCTGCACATAAACTGATTACCCACCTCCTTACTTGGGTTACTGTTGGGTAGTCACCTATTGTGGAGCACCCACGGGGACACTCGAAGAAGAAAGAGAAGTTACTCACCGTAGTAACGGTGGTTCTTTGAAATGTGTACCCGTGGGTGCTCCACCACCCGCCCATCCTCCCCGCTTCGGATCTCTGTCTAGTGTTTTTCAGGAGCATCCGAGGCGGTTGGTCAAGGAACTGGTGGGGACCGGATCGTGCACGCAGCCGGGGGGGCGTGTAGGGGGGCAGCACGCGCCAGCACATGCGCGATACCGGAGAAACTGCTGGAAGACTTCCGATCTGCGGTGCCGGGCGAGCCCGACACCTATTGTGGAGCACCCACGGGGCACATCTCGAAGAACCACCGTTACTACGGTGAGTAACTTCTCTTTACCTTGGCACACGATGTGCAGTGTGGTAATATTTACATCAATCTCTTGTAAAAGTATCAGTGGAAACAGGTTGAGTGCAATGGTCCTAAGAGATGATTGTTTATGGGTCAGAGCCAGTGCTGGAGGTGACAAGTACCTGGAAAAGTTCCTGTAGTTATTTACTGTGATGGGCTGTGGTCACAGAAGAGGCCTTGAGATGTTCCCTGGTGTGATGATTATGCCAGTGAAACCCACCTTTTTACTCATTGAGGTTTTCCATCACCTGTCCTACGGAGCCAGATCCCCTGGTCTCCCCCAGCCAAAGCACGGAGTTGGGCTTAACCAACCCCATACCCTGCAAAGCTGTGCTGACACTGTTTACCCACATCTTAAGGGTGGGTGCAGCTCTAGGGCACTGTACCCAGGAAATAGACCCCCAGAAGGGATCAAAACATAAATAAATCTGTCTCTCTGTGCAAAAGATGTGCACAGGCTGTGCTCATAAGGTTAAGCTCCCTTTTATCAATGAAAAAGAGAGATGCACAGTGGTAGCCCTCCCCAGGTAATAAATTACACTGGGCTTGATTATAAACAGAAGAGTTTTTTCATTGAGCAATACAGTATGATTTAAGTGGTTTTAAGAAAACAGGCAGATAAAAATGAGATACCAAAATGAGAGAATGCATACCTAATTCTCTTCCCTTTAAAAATCTAGTTGCTTATGAGTTCTTACCCCCAAACAGCTGCCTTTATATCCGTTGAAATCTTCAGGTCAGAAATGATCTTATCCTGACCTGCATTTCCAGTGAAGTTCTCTCTTGCTTAGGATGTATCAGGCAATTTCCATGGCAGGCTGAAGAACAAAGATGGAGTAATCACAGTGCCCTCTTCATATTTTTCCCCTGTCGAGGGAATTCCATGTTTCTCCTCGCGTAAAAGAAGTGTCCAAGATGGAGATTGTTACATAAGTGAGATTACCTGTCCCTTTTCTTTCTATGAGCCATCAGTCATTGCCTGCTTGTTGGTCTGAACATAGGCAGCAGTGTTCTTCAGGTGGGAGTTGGGCCACATACGGGCCTTTTGTTGGCTAAGTACTGCTAACCTCTCATAAAGCATACACTCATAATACAGTAGCCCTATTTCCTGTTGGGGTTTTCACAGAGACAAATATTTGGAACACAAATATGTAGACAGTACGTATAACTTCCAGCTACAAATGTTACATATATCTCCTGTTTTTGTACAGATCTAGCAGCTTATACCATCAAAAATGATGGGTCAAAAGACCAAGTGTTGTTTAAAGCATCTCTGAGTTATGCATTTTTATATTCATAACCCATTTTCCACAGAACATGAGTGGTGTCTGTCACTATTACTAACTGAAACCATGGGAGTGCAAGGGAGTATTTTGGCTTACAGTGTGCAAAATGGTACTGGCCCCTTCCAATTGGCATAAAAAAATAAGGCAGGATTTGCTGTTGTCTGAGCCTTGTCAGCCTCCTTGAAATCAGTAAGTGGACCAGCAAACCTTAAGCAGATGGTGACTGAGCTTTTTTTAAATCAAGAAACCAGCTCTGAACATTGTCTTGCCAGTTGTCATACTGTCTTTAATCTTCCTCTTCTGCGTGGTTTTAGTATTGGTAACTTGAACAAGCTCAATGATGAAGGGAAGGGTAGAGCAAAGACAGTGGATCTATTGTTGCTTCTTTCTGAGAGAAGCTGAAGGCAAATGTGAGTGTCTATTATTGTCTTCTACTTTAGTTTTTTTAATATTGCAGAATAAAACATGGATTATAATGGGGCCAATATCAATTAATCTTATTTTATGCATTTTTGAAGGTACGGACTATCATGCAAAGATAATTGTTACAAAAATCATACTTTGGTATTACCTTATTGCAGGGATCATGCTTCATGCAGATGGAGAAGTCCAAGATACATTGGGTGGGACGAGTATTTGCTGCAGCAGATAACAGTAAGGCAAGAGGTTTGATAGTGTTAGTAGACAAATAAAACTCCCATAAAACATGGAAAAAGCTGTTCACTTCTGAAAAGAGATAGTGTGACAGTTAATATTAGAAGCATAATATTAATCTAATTCTAAGCAGCTACTGTGACTCAAATAAGGAATGATGGTAAGATTTAAAAGAAAAATAAGGTCCTTGATCCAAAAAGAAATTCTTGTGAAGACTCCATTTGATTCAGGGAGGAAACTACAATTTAAGACTTTGGATGGTGGCACTAAATAGTTTAATGGGAAACATTGCATTCCTGGAAAATAATTGTGTAGCCAAATCTTGCTTCAGCTAAAAATAATTGGGTGCCCCTAATACCCCGTTTCTTAGATATCTCTGTTTAGTATGCCTGCCTCAACAGGAGTAGAAAGTTAGCCTCAGCTGAAACTTGATATTAGTCCTTTAAAAATTAAGGAAGTTTTCAGATTAGCAAAAACACTGACAAGTTAGATGTATTAATGCAAAAATAGAGATTTAAATAGATTCCTCATTACTGAAGTATTTGGAGTACAAATGACGCACACTCTGACAAGCTGCTTTCTCAATTCTTCTTTGCTATAGGCGATTAGATGAGTGTATGAGTAGGGGTTGGGAGATGCATGGTCTGAAGTTCATCAAAATATGCTTATTACCCAAAATCTTATTCCTGCTGGTAGTTACATCATATAGGCTGGGTCTACGCTTGTCCCCAACTTCGAAGGGGTTAAGTTAGTCAGGGCAATGGGAGATTACTAATGAAGTGCTGCAGTGAATATGCAGCACTTCATTAGGCTAATTCTCTGCCATGGCAACTTCAAAGCTTCAAACTTCGAAGTGCTGGCATGAGTGTAGCCGTGGTCCCTTTGGAGTGCCTTTACTCAAATTTTTTATTTGGTTTTAGGAATAAGGGGCTTTTGAAGACTAGAGGGTCCTTTCGAAAGGCCCCCGTCTACACGGGCAGTGCATGATTCGAAAGCTGCACTTTCGAATTTCCATGGCTGCCATTATGTTGAGGCGTTGCATATTTATGGGAGTGCCTCATTAGCATCCCCTTTTCGAAAGGCAGGGGCTAGTGTAGACATAGCCATAGAGAGATACAAGTGCTTCCAAAAAGCTGTGTTAGTTTAAAAAAATAATGCTACATAACTCAGCTGGCTCAAGATGAAATGTCAAAAAGGATCTTACATAGCTGTAGACAGTATTTGCAGTTGGAGAGGCTGTTGACAGCATAAAGCCTGTTCAGTAATTAAAATCTGTGGACTGGCTGAGGGTTAAATATGCTCCTTATGGATCTGGTGATACTGCTGTGTAAATTCTAATTTCAAGGCCTGGAAGGTTCTTTGGTTAATTCTGATAATGGCTAGCTTCTCTCTCTCTCTCTTTTTTTTTTTTTTTTTTTTTTTTTTAAGGTTGATGTAGTGATCTCATATGGAATGGTTACATTTATGAGCCAACAACCTGAGAATTGAAATTTGATTCACTTTCTAATACTATGACTTGCATGCTCTTTCTCCCATCATCTCCTCCTAGTCGTCATACACACACAAAATGGAAGACTATGAAGTAGGAGCATGGGAGGGGTTGTGAGACATCCTAGAGCAGGAACTGTAAATTTAACAGAAAAGTGCATTCTAACAGTGTATTTACATATGTAAATAATTTACTGTTTACCACTAATATTTCAATAGGGGTTTTAAAAATTATTTTAAATAAATTTTCCAATATAAGAAAACAAGCGTGTGTAAATAGTTGTATGGTTAGTAAGGATAAGGTCTTATTTAATATTAGATTATAATTTCTTACTGGCATGACATTTTATAATTTTTATAATCTTAGTTTTATTTTAACATTTGCTTTTCAGGAACAATCTCTTGATAAAATGCACTGTAGAAAATTTGTACCAATTTCAGTGTAAAATATAACTTATTTCTATTCTGTAAATAAAATCTTTTGAGAAAGATATGTGTATCATTTAGCATGTTTTCAAATATTACTCCAGTCTCTGTATTGATGGTGAAAAAGCTAGTGAATAGCCTTCATTTAATTGTCACATTTTATGTAATTTCAGTTGAAGAAAAATACCCTTGTTTTTAGTTCTTTTTTCTAAATAGTATATGGCCTTCAATACTTGTATTCCAATCATGGCTACTGTTCCACTAAGTTTCCATTATCCATATAATGTATAGCCTCACTTGCAATAGTAGTTCTAGTTCCTGCATTTTGTTATCTAGACTCCTTGCAGTGGTGTACAGTCCTCATTTGTTCCTTGTCTGCTTTCACCCAGAGTCCTCACCTGATTAGGTAGTCTTTTTACTGTCACTGGTGCCTATCTGACTGTTATCAGTGGTATTGGCATTGTCTTTCCTCTTGTCCATTCTTTTATCCTGTTCTTTTTTTTCCATTGCTGTTTATCCTCTTTTACTAGATTTTTTTTTTTTTCCCCTCCCACTCAGTATTAGACTGATGCATGAAGATGAGCTCTCCCAACCATGTTCCCTAAAAAGAAAGCTGAAAGTTTTTAATTGGTCTGTTCTCTGGGAGATAGATATCATGGTCTCTGTCTGCTACAGGCCACTATTTGTTCATCAAATCATGACCTGCCTTTTTATTGTTGCTGTTGACTTTGCCTTTAGGCTGACCATTTACAGGAAGACAAAAGAATTTCTCGCATTACCAGTCCTTATTATTGTCCTATTTAAAAGATGTGTAAAAGCTGTTCTTTCTTCAACTATAAATAAAAAATAGGAAGACTGTCACATGAAAGATTTAAAAGTTATTTAAATGTTAGCTATATTATTTAAGGAAAAAACTGTAAAGCAAATGGAATAGGGAGAGAAGCTCTAGCACCGCTTGCCTAATATTTTCAGGTCTTCAATGCAGAACAACAGATTTGTAGTAGCTTTATAAATACTTTTGTTCTGGTTTCTTTTATAATATTGAAGCATGCCAGCTGTTGTTTAGCATGCCAAAAACGACAGAGTGACCCTTCAGAATGTGATGTGGCTTTTTTTTTTTTTTTTTTTGCCATCTCATCCCGTATTGTTGGCAGCTATGTGCGTTAATTCCTGTGGCATCAAATGTGTAGACTGAAAGTGTCATTTGAACCAAAGCTTCAGAAATTGGCTTTTGAGGGCGTGGTGAGAGAAACACGTTGTTAAACCACATCTGAAATCTGAGAAAAAAAGCTGAAGTCAATTTTGATGCTATTTTAGCATATGCTTTTTTTTTTTTTTTTTTTTTTTTTGAATTTTCAAGAATACATGTTTCATGAGCATCTTTCAAGACTTTAACACTGAAAGAAAAAGGAAATCGGAGGAGAGCACAGCACAGCATAGCATTGGGCGAATGTCCCTTTAAAAGGAAATGGAGTATTTCAATCTCATCCTCACTAATACCGCTAATTAACAAAAAGTTAATGTGTGAACATCTGGCTTATTCATAACGCTTCAGCCATCTAGTTCATGTTCTGTTTTATATTTTTGTTTCAGACATCTTTTTTCTTTCTTATCCATCTTCATTTCTAGAACAACCAGAGACTGGTAATGATGCTTCTGAAATGGGAAACTTTGTCATACCTGAGATTAGTGTCACAAATGTGGCTGGAGAGAGAACCGGTAATGGGGAAAAAAGCAGAGCACTAGCAGAGAATGATTCTCAGCATATACAGGGTGTGCAGGAAACAGCTACAGATCCTAGAACTGACAGCAAAGGCATGCCAGAAATAAGGAGGCAAAAATCTGTAAGAAAAATGATGGAGGATGGAATAAACTCATCTGGCAGAGTGCAGTTTTAGCAGAGCACTTTGTAGCTGCACTCTAAGGTACCATTGATTGAAACGGTCACTACTGCATGTTTGGAAATTTACAGTCTGCAGTTACTATATTTGCATGTTATCATTTTAATAAAAACACAAATGCATGCACTGCACATTCAGTTCACATACAGTGACGACATAACTTGGGGAAACCACACTGTGAGATGTGCACTTACAGAAAATACTTTCCTGTTCTTAATTCTGGATTTGCATATTTGTTGGAATTGCAAATTAAATTATCAAGGAAGTGAAGTGGTCAACTCCAACTAGTTCAAAAAGCATTTCGGTATACTTTACAGTTTTTTCTCCCATATATCACTTGAAACACCTTCATGATGCTGAGACATTCATGCTCCAGTGTTAAGTTTCCAACCTAGTTATAGTAACTAACAGTTAATGCAGAAAGTGACCTTTCAGACCTAAAATGTAAACACTGTTGGGTTTTCTAAACTTCCAGGAGCCGTAATGAGTATTTTTTTATCATTAATAATCAACTTTCATGACTGATTTGCTTTGTAAATAGTATGTAGAAGCACTTGCACATATTAGAATTTGTATCTTTTTTTTTTTTAGTTTTCTTTGTAGTATCTTTCTGATCTGTTCCTAATCTTCTGCATGAATAATAGTCCTTTTTTCAAAATCACTATAAAATGATATGCAGGCATGTCTCTTGGTTTAGCAAATGCAACTTTTCTTAATGCAATTTAAATTATGATTCAATTTCTATAATGCAGTGTAATAGGTAAGTGTTTAATTTTTTCTGTTTTGCTCCATGCTTTATTGCTTCATATTTGAAAATGCCAAAATCTAACTGTATACATCTAAATGAATCCCAATATGAATAACATCTTCTAATTAATTATTTTCATTTTCCTTTGCATAGATAATGCCGATTTAGCAATTCCGGAAGAACTGGTAGAAGTATCTGAGGTTGATGAAGGGTTTTACTCTAGAGCTACTTCTAGCACAAGCCAATCTGCCTTATCAAACAGTAACAACACCAGCAGCAAGATCCTTTTAGGGAAGAGCCAAAGAAGGTCTGGCGGAAGCAAAGCTGCGGGGAAAGAAAAAGAAGCTTCTGGGGAAGCCTGCAAAGAAGACTTCTCCCGAAAACAAACTCAGAGAGCCATGAGTGAGAACTTAGATCTTTTGTCTTTAAAGAGACTAACGTTAACTACTAGCCAGTCTCTGCCTAAGCCTGGCAGTCATAGTTTAGCTAGAACTACTACAACTGTTTTTAGTAAATCCTTTGAGCAGGTCAGCGGTATCACAGTTCCAAATAATCGTAGCGGAAGCGGTACTGAAGCAAATAGGTTTTCAGCATGTAGTCTTCAGGAGGAAAAATTGATCTATGGGGCAGAAAGAGTGGACCTTCCCATTTCAAACAAACAGTCAACTCAGCAGCGACCTCCTAGTATTAGTATAACTCTGTCAACAGATTAATGTCTGACAGTTTTGCCCAGTATGGAAATTCTGGCGATTCTGTTGATAGTGTTATACTTTGTGCTCCTCAGCTTCCCTTGATTACATCTAATGCATCAAATTCTTGATTATTGTTAGAGCTTGGTTTGCATTTGACAATGTGTCTAGATCACAATTTTTAAATATTTTGCATTGTTTTAACTGTTGTTAACCTAGAGGTTATTTTTTTTCTTAGGTCCTTTGTTTTTTATACTTACACTTTGGTTGTTTTCGTAGGGGCATATAAACATTTGTTAACTAACGTTGGGAGGCTCCATTTTGGCCATGCTGGCATTTTGTGCATCTCTGTATTACAAAATATAGACTCCAGAGAAAAAGGAATACTCTATCTCAGGATGTATCTGTTCAGTTACTTCTTTTCATTAGTGACTGAAGTCTTCTGTTAGCAGGAGTTTGTGACTCAGGAATGAAATTTTAGATGATATTGCAATAGGTCCTTACTGCGTAATCACAACATCAGATCATACCAGAGAAAATATGTTTCTGTGAGAACTGTACTTCGTTATAGGGCTACAGCTAGGAGCACCACTTCAGTGTTGGGTACAGGAGTTTTCTGTTGCAAAAATATAATAGTCAGAAAAGTGATTCTAAAAATGGCACTTATTGGGTTCCATGTTTGATTCTGAGAGTTACCAAATGTGCTCAGTTGAAAAGCACAAACAATAAAATCCCATGAGTCCTGTTAAACTAAAGTGGAGTGTGGAAGGTGAGATTCTTGTGTTCTTTCTGGCTCACACTTCCACTGGTAACAAATATTCTTCAGCTGGAATACTGTGATCAGCTCTGATGAGTGAATTAGAAGAGCTTCCAGCAAGTTCCCCTAGTTGCATTAACTGAAAAATTGTTTAGTCAAGTGTGTTCATGTGTAAAAAGTGTGAAGATCCAGGATAGTCAGGCTGTTGTTAAAAAAATTATTTCCAGTCTCTTTCCCCATTTCCTCCATGGTATGGTGGGATGCAGAATTACAAAGATCAAATCCTTCCTCCAGACTGCCCCCCTACCTGCTCCAAGCTACTGTGCTCTGTCAGAACTTGTAGTTACTCCAATTTCTTATCTGAATTGTAGGGATCAGGTACAAAGCTACTCATTAGAAAGTTATCATCAGCATTTTTCATCACTGTGTGGGAAAATATGTTCATGATTAAGTATGTTTATGCTGATCTTGACACCTATTGCATTGACTCAAGCACATCCTTTTTACGGAATATTGTGTTTTAAGATAAGAAGACTAGGAGAATATTGCAAAGGAACATGTACAAATTAAGAATCGTACAAGCACAAAGGGAAATGATTTTGTGATTTATGACTAATTTACATTGTAACGTAATGTTGTAACTTTTATTTATGTCGTAACATGTAACTCAGGCACCATTATTTTGCTAGTTTGAAACTACAAAATATCAAATGCTTTAAGATTACTGTGGTAATGCAGTGGTTCTCAAACTTTAGTGACCTAAAGACCCCCATTGTGAATGAAAACTTTTCAGGGACCCTCTGCCCTGCTTCTTCACTGATGCCACACATCTGCTCTGAGGCCCCACATGCACTCATTCCATCCCACCTGCCTGTTGCTCACCTGTTCTCTCCCCCCCCCCCCCCCCCCCCCCCCCCCCCCCCCACTGCCGCGTGTGTTGGGGCAGGGTGTTAGGGTGGTGGAATGGTGAGAGCTCTATCCAGATTCAGGCTCTGGGATGTGACCAGGGAAGAGGGTTTAGGGTGCAGGGAGGGGGCTGTGGGCTGAGACAGGGTGTGGGAGGGGGTTAGGGTGCAGGGTCCAGGCAGCACTTAACTGCACCTATCAGAATGACACTGCTGGGTTCTTGCAGTCCCCTACGTGAATGGGCAGAGAGGGAAGCACTACATGCTGCTCTCATGCCTGCAGCCACTGCCTCTGCAGCTCCCGTTGGTTGCAGTCCTTGACTGATGGTAGCTGTGGTGCTCATACTCGCATGGGAACAGCATGCAGAGCCTCCTTGGCTGCTTGTGCATTTAGCAGCCACAGAGACCTGCCTGGCTTCTGGAAATGGCTGCTAAAATGAGAGCAGGTGGGGAGCCTGCTTTAGCCCAGGGAGGGGGAGGAGTTGATTAGCAGGGCCTATGGACCCACCGGAGTGTCACGAACGCTGCAGTAGTGTTTTTTGAAAAATCTTATTAGCATATATTTATCACTTTAATACTGCTTATTGATTGCAAGCTGCACACAAATGGCGGGGAGAGAAGCTGGCAATAACTGCTTATCAAAAAGCAAGGGAGTTTTTATATAGTGTAACTGTGGTCTTTTCTCAGGGGAAGGGGAGAAAGTAAAATGGCAGCCTAATGGTGTATTAGGGAGCTAAAACACCTTTTAATTAGTTAACTGGTTAACTGTATTGGTAGGGAAACCAAAGCAGCCCCAGGTGCACCATAGGTGGGGATATGCCAGATGGGACAAAGCAGCCCCTGTCCACAGTGGTGGGGGCTCAGCTGAAGCAGGCCCCCCCCAGCTACCTCTCCCCCTTTAGTGCCCTCCCCCTGTGCCCAGGGAAGCTGCTGATGGCAGTACTCCAGCCCCTACCAGGTAAATATTAACATCCCTATTGCTTACCCACTCATGAGTATTCACATCTCTTTGGTTAATTTGCTGTATAAGCCAAAAATGTCAAAGGGCCTCATAGCACAGAGCAAGGACTAAAGCTCTTATAGACTGTCCCTAGTTGAGTTTTGTCCTTTAGAGCCAAAGAAAAATAAATGTAACCAATGTCTCATTGTTCTAGAAGCTGCAGATAGTGTACACCATTTAGAGTGGGAGTGATGTGCTAAATGTTGTTAATTTACAGACATTGCATATTAATAGCATTCAGCTCACCAGGCAGTGGAAAGTATTGGGGAGTTAGTAAGAGGTATTATGTAAAAGCTACATAACAGACATTCTGCATTTAACATAATTTGAAATTCCTCCTGGGATGCAAAGAAGAGATGTCCACTAATGTTTTGCACAAGACCCTTTCCTAGCTTTCACTAAACAGAGCACACAGCCTTCCTCTTATCTCCCAGGCTGTAGTTTAATAAAATTTTAAAATTTCTTTACTTGAACTATACCTTTATGTTGAAATACAGCTTACTGATTTTAAATGATTTAAAATGTAATTCCAGTAAACTTCTTATCAAGACAGTATTAAGCATGGATTATCTGCAAGAACACATTAATGTTTGAAGTAGTTTCTTTTCTAGAGACATTTTTATAATTTTTTAAAAAGTCTTTTTTGATTCATTATTGGTAGACAAGATTTTACTGTACTGGAAAAGCCAGCCATTTAAATTTGAAGTGACATCCAGATTAAGGTAATTAACTCTTTTTTTTAGAAGTGTATTTAAAATGCCAGGGATACAAATGAGTAAGTTAATGTTTACAAAGCTGTCACTTGGCAGTTCTCAAAATTACAAATCAGATAGTATTTCTAAAAGGGCAAATTGCTTTCTATCTTGCACATTTATCATTCTAACTTTGGCTGTTTTGTGGGTTTTTTATTCTTTGTGGCTTAAGTAAAATGTTAAAACAAAATGATAAAATTCTCTTATACAATAGAATTTGTATAAGGTTTTATGGTTTACAAGTAAATGGCCGGTCTACACTAGCCAAAAACTTCGAAATGGCCATGCAAATGGCCATTTCGAAGTTTACTAATGAAGTGCTGAAATACATATTCAGCGCTTCATTAGCATGCGGGTGGCCATGGCACTTCGAAATTGACGTATCTCCTCCGGACGGGGCTCCTTTTCGAAAGGACCCTGCCTACTTCGAAGTCCCCTTATTCCTATGAGCAGATGGGAATAAGGGGACTTCAAAGTAGGCGGGGTCCTTTCGAAAAGGAGCCCCGTCTGGATGAGCCCCGTGGCGGCGAGCCGTGTCAATTTCCAAGTGCCGCAGCCACCCGCATGCTAATGAAGTGCTGAATATGTATTTCAGCGCTTCATTGGTAAACTTCGAAATGGCCATTTGCATGGCCATTTCGAAGTTTTTGGCTAGTGTAGACATAGCCAATGTGATTAAAGGGAAGAGTTCTTCATACTAAAGGGCTACTGCTTCTACTTACACATGCAGCTTTATGTACATAAGTCTTTAAGCCTATCTGTATGGTTTATTTATTGAGCACATTTTGTGTAACTGCCACAACGTAGGTCCTGGCAATACTGAAATTTTACTCTAAACCTTTTTATAACCATAAGTATTTAAATGTATAACTGTGTATTATTTAAACAATTTTAGGAAAGATTTTAGGTAGGAATAACTGTGTTTAGCTTGGTGTTTTAAGACTGTCCAAATATCCACCAAGGTGGCTATTGTGTAATTAGTAATCCACCCAGACGTCATTGTAATTAGTGAATCTTGAGGCTATGTCTACACTAGCCCAAATACATATTCAGCGCCTCATTAGCATGCTGGTGGCCCCGGCTCGCTGCCACGTGGCTCCTCCACACGGGGCTCCTTTTCGAAACGACCCCGCCAACTTCAAAATCCCCTTGTTCTTATCTGCTGATAGGAATAAGGGGATTTCGAAGTTCCCAGGGTCCTGTCGGAAAGGAGCCCCATCTGGAGGAACCGTGTGACAGCGAGACGTGGCAATTTTGAAGAGCCGCGGTTGCCGGCGTGCTGATGAGGTGCTGTATTTCAGCGTCTCATTAGTAATCTTCAGAATGGCCATTTGCATGGCCATTTCAAAGATTTGGGCTAGTGTGGACACGGCCTGAGAGTTTTAAAACTTAAATTTTTATTAATCAAGTTTGCATTGAGAATTTTAAGGGTTTTCTTCTTAAAGGTAAACATTGTAGTTGTGAGAAATTACCCCTTATTGTAAAATGTTAATTAATTTTGAATAAATGCATTTCAGGTGTTATTACCATTTAACATAATTCTGCAGAGGGGAAAAAAGAGATCTTATGTAAAAACAACAATCTTGCACAAGTGATACTAAAGAAAAAATATATAATGTTTACACTCAAGTTTAAACTCCATTTTATTAAAGAAAATGGAAAGGTTTCCATTGCTGCAGTAACACAGCAAAATCTAATGTCAAAGTATTTGATTACTTAGGCTGTCTGCATTTGCATTCCTCTCTTGAAAGAGGCGTACAAATGAGAGAAACTGAAAATGCAAATGAGCTGCAGATTTGCATGTAGAGTACCTCATTTGTATACTCATTCAAAAGAGCTTCTTTCGAAAGAAGAAAAACAGGGTAGATGCGGTTCTTTCGAAAGTAAACCCCATCTTCAAAATAACCTTTTTCCCCTTTTTTATGGGAAGAAGCGTTCTTTGGAAGATAGGGTTTACTTTCAAAAGAACCGTGTTTGCACTGTTTTTCTTCTTTCGAAAGATGCCCTTTTGAAAGAATATGCAAATGAGGTGTCAGATGTGTAAATCTGACACCTCATTTGCATACCTCTTTCAAAAGAGGAATGCATGTATAGACAGAGCCCTAAAGAGAACAGTGAACAATGATTTCATGTTGTCTAGAACAAGTACACTTTTGTGCAAATGTTCTAACCTCTTTGTGTAAACATGTTCTGTAGTGGTTTTTTTTTTTTTGAGAAAATGTTGACATTCATTAACAGTTATTAGATTTCATACTGCTAGAAAAATTAATAAAAAAAAAAAAAACTTTCTAGAGGTAACCTGGCTCCTTTTTTGATTATCATAAAGATTTTACAAGTTTATAGTTTAGTAATTATGTCAGATATCTAGTCAAAGCTTGTTTTTTTTGACATTTAAAATGTTGTGTATATATGATATGTAACAATGGATTTTGTATCTGTGTAACTCCATTTCTAAAAGATTGCAACAATGGACTAGATGTATATTTTAGTACCACAAGTCTATGGAATAACTGCTTCAGTTCTGAGGTATTCTCAGACTTAACTTGAAAGCTGAAGTTTAAATGAAAGTACCACCCTGTCTATTTTTCATGTTTTGCATAGCTTGTGTGATTATTTTTCTGTCATATATTTTGGTAATGCAGTGTTTCACTTTTTATATAGTAAAATATGTTTTAATTGTACTTGAGTTAATATTACTAAAATATAAACCATGAATTTGCGTTTTGTGTTTTATATTTTTGGCCATTGGAATAAACAAACTGGAGTTTTGTTTTTCAAAGTTGTGTACATTTATAAATATTTTAGCACTCTGCATTTTTCATAGCAGTTTTGCCTCATTGACATCTTTTGTTGAAATAAATCTTGAGTGGTGAGAATATACTTTGCAAAACATTTGTTCACATTTGTATGTAAACAAAGACTCTAAAATGGCAATAGGACTGACCATGCTACTAAGATGGGTAGCATGGAGTCAATACATGTGTACCATAGGCTCTACATATGGTATTTATTGGGGCCATTTCCTAGTTACACTACAAATAAACATATTTTGCAACAAATGTCTGTAAGCATGCCAACAGTGGCTATGATTTGTAAGCCTAGACTACACTGAGAAAATTTGCTTTGCTTTTTACTAACAACGCAACTCCACCAATGGCAACATGATGCTAAATATGTGGGTCTTGTCTACTTTACACTTATAACTGTGCTGAATTTCAGGTACTTCTTCGGGTGGTCCTCATGGGTGCTCCATATCAGGTGTCGGGCCAGTCCCGGTACTGCAGATTGGAGATTTGCAAAGCAGTTGCTGCTTGGATTGTGTATGCACAGACTTTGTGTCAGGCCCTTTGCATGCTTCTAGTCATGTGCATAGTCCAGTCTGAGCCAGTTCCTTTCAACTGCCCTCGGCTGCAGACAGTCTTCTGCGCTCCTCAGCAGCACATCTGAAAAGCAATTTTTGATCTGTATTGTTCATAGTTCCTAACAAATTTCTAATAGTAGTAGTTTTATATTGAATAGTTATAAAGTTGTATAACCAGTTCTCTAGTAGTTAGTACGTTTAGTAGTTGTGTTACCGCCATATTTGCAATTCCAAGAGCTAAACTGTTAACAGCTGCCTTGTTCCATTGAAATGCCTGCATCAGGTTTTAAAAAGTGTGGCTCTTGCCGGGGGCAATGCCGGCCTTGGAAGGCCACTCAAGGTATACGCTGTGTGGGAGAGTCCCATGTGCCTCACAAATGCCCACATTGCTCTAAACTTGCAGTGAGAGCTAGAAAAGACCAGACAAATGAGACTGAGAATGATTCTCTTTGGAAAAAGCTCTCCAGCCTGATACCACAGACTAGCCAGCACCTGAAGGCTTCGCAGTAGGTCAAAAACTCTAAGTGGTGTAATTGGTCTCCCTGGAAGGCCATAAGAAAAAGAAATAATCTCCGACTTTATCTTTGCCCATTTCATCTAGTGACAAAACAAGTTGTACTGAGAGCCAAGGTTCCTTGCTAACTAAGGAGGACAAGTGGCCTAAGTCTAAGAAACCGGCTCCACCGGTGCTGATGCAAGAATACTGCCCAGAATCACGGAGCTCATTGGTGCTGACACACGAAGATCAATTGGCACCAGAAATGCCACCTGCGCCACATACCGTGCCCCCCCGCCCCCCCGGCACCTGAGCCAGTGGCATGGACAGCCTCAGCACCGAGTATGGCACCAGAGCTACCTCTACTGACTTACCTGGCACTGCATATGGTGCCAATAGGCACCAACTCCTGGAGGGAACAGAAAAAGGCATAGACCAAGGCCCGGCACTGTACCCCATCACCTCATTCACCAATTCTGACATTCTCCTCAACCCATGTCTCCGTGCTCTCCCATGGTACCGTCATTTCAATGTCCAATATCTCCTCAACTGCCATTTCTGAGACCACCGCCTTTGTCAGAGTGACTGCACCGTACCGAACCTACAGCCCTGGTTAGCGCAGGTGCCTTTCACCTCCGCTGTCTTTGAGGTTGTCATACCTGCCTTACTCTTATTGCCATCATGAATACAGGAGATGATATATCTCTTGCTCCTCATCCCTAGATACTTGAGTATGCTGCTACCCTCACACCTACAGGGGTCACCAGCAGCAATACCACTATCACAGCAGATCTAGAGATGTTTTTCCTGAATCCAGACAAGGGTACAGGCATTCAATTACCTGTCCACCACTGCCATCAATTCCATCTCACAGGCCCAATCTGTAATATAAATCCACAGTCTGACAAGAATGCCAAAAGGCTGGACCTGTTCAGGAGAAAAGTCTGTCTCTTCTACCTTCTTATTGCACATGGCTAACTATGCTGTGCATTTTTCTAATCATAACTTCACTTACAAAACTAACAACCCTCATGGGTTACTTACCAGATTCCAGGAAACCTATTCTTAAGGCAATTGTCCAAGAGGGTTATGCAGCATCTCGTACAGGAGCATAGATAGCCTTAGATGTCGCTGACACTGCCGCACATTCCATGGTGACGGCTGTGGTTATGAGGTGAGTATACGGGCTCCAGACCTCTGGGGTACCCAAAGAATTGCAGAGCAAGGTTGAAGACCTGCCTTTTGACAAAAGCAAATTGTTTGCTGAAGCTACAGATACTGTATTACATTCAGTAAAGATTCTCAAACAACACAGAGCTTTTGAGATGTGTACTCCACCATATGAGAGAGAGATATTACCCACATCAAAGATGATACAATTACCAGTAACAGCAGCAGCACTGTCAGCAGAGGGGCTATGATCAATCCAGACAACTCCATAGGCCATCTAAAAGGCGTTATCAACAATGCAGTCCACCTCCACAAAACCCAAGGCAGCAACTTTGACTCCTCTCTTGAGGTCTGTGCTATCATCTCTATGGTCCAATGTGAACCACCAGCTCAACATCTCTTTCATTACCAGCTATACCCCTTTTACCATCAGTGGTCAAAGATCACTACAGACAAGTGGGTGCTGGAAATAGTCTGAGAGAGCTGTGTCCATCCTGTTCCGTGCAATACAACCCACTACTCCACCCACCCCGTCCCTCTTCAGGGACCCCTCCCGCAAGACCCTGTTAAAACAAGAGGTTGACCACCTCCTTGAGATAGGAGTGGTGGAGTGAGTATCTCATGAATTCAGGGGGAAAGGCTTCTCTTCCCATTACTTCCTTACAGAGAAAAAGATGGGGGATGGAATCCCATCTTGGACCTATGGGCATTCAACTGCTACCTCCGCAAACAGTGCTTCAAAATTATTACTATTGCTTCCATAAGTGCTGCATTGGGTATTGGTTTGCAGCCCTCATCTTGCAAGATGCATACTTTCATATAACAATTCACCCGGCTCAGAAACGTTTCATCCAGTTTACAGTGGGAAGAGAACACTTTCAATACAGGGTACTGCCCTTCTGCTTCTCGACAGAACCCAGAGTTATGTTGAAGACCCTTGCAGTGGTGTCAGCATGCCTGTGTAGTCCCATACCTGGATGACTGCCTTCTCAGAGGGCACTCCATGTCAGTTGTCCTCCAGATGATATCTGTCACCATGGAGATGTTCCAATCTCTGGGCCTCATTGTCAGTTTACAGAAATCAGCAATGGTGCCTACGCAGATAAGAGTTCACAGGGGCTTGTTTTCAGCTCAGTATCGGCAAGAGTGTACTTGCCTGCCCAAGGCTTCCAAGCAATTCAGTTCTTTAATTGAGGTACTCGTTCACAGCCCTATGGTGTAGGTAATGATCTGTTTACAGTTGATGGGTCACATGGTTGCCACTACATATGTAGTTCAGAATGCCAGGCTGCACTTCGAGCCCCAACAATGTTGGCTGGCAACTGTCTATACACCTGCGAGACACACAAGTCACAAAAGAGTATCCCCAACCACACAGGTATTGCAATCCCTGTGGTGGTGGATGAGACCCAGCTATCTGGGGTCCCCTTTTACTAAGCCCAACATGCTGTATCCATAACCACTGATGCATCCAGTGTGGGCTGGGGTGAACATATGGACAAAATGTCAGTCCAGATCTGATGATCTCAATGGGAAATGGCCTTTCATATAAACGTTCTGGAACTAAGAGCTGTGTTCAGTGCCTGCAAGCACTTTCTGCCTTGCATTCAAGGGGCCTGAGTAAGAATATTCACCAATATTGTTACCACAATGTATAATATAAATCGGCAAGGGGGAGCGAGATCCTCCTCTTTGTGCAGAGGCCCTCCAATTATGGGACTGAAGCATACAGAATGGCATAACAGTGGTGGCCTTATACCTACCTGCAGTAAACAATGTCACGGATGATCTGCTGCGCAGATAATTTGCACCAGACTATGAATGGGAGATAAAATCCGACTTTCTCCATCATATTTTTTGGTCTTGGGGCACTTCATCCATAGACTTGTTTGCAGCCTACAGCAATAAGAAATGCCACCTTTATTGCTCCAGAGCAGGCATAGGGTGGGAGTCTCTTGGCAACACTTTTCTTACCCATGTAAAGGTTCTCTCATATGTGCCTTTCTCCCAACTGTCCTCATCCACAAAGTATTGGAGATAGCCAGATTGGAGGGAGCTGATCTGATCCTCATAGCTGCGGCATGGGCTTGACAACACTGGTTCCTAATCCTGCAGCATATGTCAGCATGCTCTCAAGGGTCAATCCCTATCGTTCTGAACCTGCTCACTCAGAAGCAGGGGGTCATTGACGCACCCGCAGCCACACGTGCTTTGTCTCATGGCTTGGCTGATAATTGGCTCAGTTCCTCAGAGGCCTCGCGCTCTGAACAGGTCAAACATGTTTTGATGCACAGTTGGTGAGCTTCCACGAGAGAGACATATATGTACAAGTGGAAATGCATTATGGCATGGTGCTTCATGCAGGGTGTGCATCCGGAAGAAGCCCCTGTACAGACATTCTGGACTACTTACTTTATCATAAGCAAGAGGAACTGCTCTGCCATCTTTAAAGCCGCATTTAGTAGCCATCTCGGCTTTTAGACATGCAACAGATGTCATGTGGTATTTGCACACCTGATCACAGCACACTTCCTAAAAGATCTCACCAATCTGTACCCTCTTTGTAAACCTATATCACTGCCTTGGAGTCTAGACCTAGTTCTGGATACAATATCTGGACCTCCATTTGAACCATAGCAATGTTCCATTATGTCTCCTTACCTTAAAAATGTTATTCCTTCTGCCTATCACATCTGCTTGTTGAGTTAGCAAGCTGGCTGCCCTCAAGGCCTCTCCACCATATACAATATTTACGAAGGAGGCAGTGATGCTTTGATTGCACCCTGCCTTCGTCCCAAAGGTCGCGTCCGAGTTCCACTTGAATGAGCTGATCATGCTGCTGTCTTTTAACCCAAGATCACATAGTTCCAGTAAGGAGATGAGACTGTGTATTCTCTGGATGTCAGAAGAGCTGTAGTGTTCTATCTAGAAAGAACAAAGTCCTTCTGAAAAACAGATGGGCAATTACTGTCTCTTGCAGAGATCTGAGGGTGAGGTGCTTTCATCACAGAGAATCTCAAACATTATCACATCATGCATAACTATGTGTTGTTCTTTGCAGAAGACAGCATTCCCTTCTTCTGCCCAAAGCTTGCTCTTCTTGGGTGATGGCAGCATCTACAGCCTTCTTCAAGGGTATCCCTTTGAAGGACATTTGCTGAACAGCAACATGGTTGTCTTATGACACATTTGCCAAGCATTAGGCCATACGTAGCCAGATGGCTGGAGATACAAGCCTCTCAACAGCCATGCTCAAGTTGGCTACTGACCTCTAACTCTGGTTCCCACCTCCATGAGTTTTGGGGGGCCACTGCTATGTAGTCATCTAATATGGAGCACCCACGGGGACCACTCAAAGAAGCGAGAGAAGTTACCCACCTGGGTGGTAATGATGGTTCTTCAAGATGTGTCCTCATGGGTGTTCTGCTCCTGCCCCCCTGACCCCTGTCCTCCCCATTTCAGCATTTGTTTTGTTATGTCTTTCAGATGCATACTTCCGAGGTGGCTTTGAGGAACTGGCTCAGACTGGATCACGCATGTGACTAGAAGCGCACCAAGGGCCAGGCACGCTTCTGCACATGCATGATCCAAGCAGCAACTGCTTTGCAAATCTCTGATCTGCAGCACTGGGGCTGGCCTGACAGCTGATATGGACCACCCACAGGGATGCATCTCGAAGAACCATCATTACCATCCTGGTGGGTAACTTCTCTTTCTTAGTCTGCCTGAACTAATAGCCATAATAAACACAGTGTGCCTTCATTAGTTCCACCATTCCATAGTTTCTGTAGTTCATTAAAGAAGTGAACAAGATCAAATAAGCAATTCAGAATAAATAGGACTTAGTTACTGGGTGTACACTCCTCACCTACTTTGCATTCTGATGTAACTAGAGGAGTTCAGGTGGTAGAATGAGTGAGAGGTAAGGTTATGTTGTTCTTTGCTGTTAGCTGGTAATGCTGCTGTGGAAAGGATGGTATATAGTAGGGCTTAATGTAGCTGTGAGCTAGTATCAAACTAATGCCACTGAATGTCCATTATTATTTAACTACCTGAACTCATGTCGTCTTCCTTCTGGGAACAGGACGCAAGATGTAAACCACATCTTTGGCTGTGTCTACACTGAGCCCTAATGCTGACAGTCTGAGTCAAATAAGCAGTCGCAAAAATGCAAAATGGCACTATTTGCATATTTGACTAATGTTCATATTCATGAAGTTAATTTGCATTTTTGCAGCAGAAATCAAGCTGTGTGGATGTGGTTCTGCTGGCAAAAAACTCCTTGGTCAGAAGCACCTTATGCCTGACTTTAACCCCAGTCTTTGAAAGGCTATTTCTTCCTCAGGAACCTCTGCGTTAGCATCCTGGAAGCACAGCTAGATTGAACAGGAGTAGAATTAATAATGAGAGAGAGGTCAGGGTAGAGGTGTTAGTTGATCATGACGTTTGCAGTCAGTTTCCAGTGTGGTTAAGGGGCTGAACGTGGTGGCCAGAGTGGTCACATTGAGGTACTTTGGAACACCTCCAGGAGGCTAAGAATGTTGAATTTCACAAGGCTTTGTCTGTAGTGCTCTAAAGAAAACTATGCAAGGTTGAATTTGGTGTTGCTCTTGATGAAAAGCAGGCATACCAAAACTGGCTGTGGGACACCTTAAAGTTGGTGGATCAGACTGAGTAGGGTGGACTGATTTGCTTAGAAAATCAACCTAAGTCAGCTAAATTTGACCTAATGTTCTAGTGTAGACCAGGCCTTAGTGAACTGGCAGTTAAATAGGAGTCAGCATTATCAGAGCAAAGTAAATGTACCAGGAGCTGTGAATTCAGCCCTAATTTACGTATGGTGCAATTCCATTGTAATCAGACCAGTTACCTGTTTTCATCAATGCTGCAGACGCTTAAAAACTGAAACCAAGAATCTGCATTCATCACAGCCTTACAGTGAAAAGCATATTGGGTTTTGAGGGGTTTAAAAATGAAATTGTGGTTTCTTTCCTGCAAATAAGTAGTAAATGAAAGGAGACTGTAAGCTCTTTCATCTAAGGACTCTGTCTTATATGCCTGTGCAATACTGAGTACAGTGAAGTCTTGGCTGGGGCCTTCAGACATCACAACAATACAAAGAATAAAGAGAAGTTCTAGTGGAACAATCTAAATAGTTGTTTGTTAGACATGCTTTCAAGCATGAATACTAAGTTTAGATGAGATCAGTGAAAGTGAGCAGGAGCTGTCCTATGCCAACTGTGGCAAATCTTTGATTTCTGAATTCTAGTGCTAGGTTTTAGTCAAGCAAAACAGGAAAGGTCTAAAGCATCTACCTTCTGTGGTACTCTGTAGGGAATAAATAATTAAGATTGTTCATAGGTAATCAATAGATTTCATGTTTACTCAATAGAAAGCTTGCTGACCCTGCATTTATTTGGTGAGTCTTAAACGTGTAAGGTCAGTAAAAGACTGAGTAGTCAAAACTGCCTTTTTTTAAAAACAGCCTAACAAGCTAGATGAAACGTGCCATGGTTTGGAGCCCTGCCCCGGCAACAGCCAGCAAATATGATGATGTGGTGGGAGACGTCAGTTGTGTACATAAGTACTTGAGCATGAGAACACTTGTGTTTGGGGGCCCAATCCTGCAAGGTACAGAGAGATGCTTGTGTCCTTAGTTTTCATTCAGGTTATCCCATTGTTATATTGTTGGTTATTTGACTGGATTTTTTTCAATGGTAAATCACAAAGTGTGGAGGAGTTGACAAGGAGACCAACTTTCAGTATTTATCAAAAGTCCTCTCTGAAAGGCTGTGAGAAAATAGTGGCACTTGTCACTGTGCATACCATCCCTTGCTGAACAGAATACAGACTCTTATTTTATTCATAGTAAGTCAAAATATGTACAAACAAGCTCTTAGCCTGATCAGTATTTAAACAGAGCTCTATTTTTACCTAAAGTCATATTAGTTAGGAAGTAGAAGTCTAGGACGAATAGATTCTCATTTCATAGTATTGAAAGCTGGGTGAGCCAACAGCTTTTCTGGGCCCTGGGCAAGGTGTCTGTCTGTCTGTCTTGGGCGGAAGGAGTGAGGCGACAGGGCAGCCAGCTTGCAGTGCTGCCAGGAGTGCACTGCATTCCTTTTACCCAGCCAGCCCTTTGCACTGCCTGGAATGCACCACTCCAGCTATAATTTAAAGGCCCTGGGGCTTCAGCCATCAGTGCTGCAGTAGAGTGACTGGAAGCCATTGACTCTTTTGACTTACTGAGCCCGAAGGGCAGTTGCCCTTTTTCCCTCCAGCATCCCTAATTGGCAGTCCTGTTTAAAGCTCTTCTTGAAATAATGGGAACAAACACAAGGAACTGCATGTAGATAACAAATCACAGGGTAAAATATAGTTTTAAGTGTGTAGACTAGAGTTTCCCAAAGTGTGGTACATGTACTACTGGTGGTACTGGAGAGGAGTTCAAAGGGTGGCAGAAAATAATTACTAAAATCAGGAGATAAGCACTGGGAGAGAGGGTATACCAATAAGGCTGTCCCAAAAGGGGCACATCAATGGTTTCAATTTGGGAAACACTGGTCTAGAGCATGAAGAAATGGAGTTTGAGAGTAGACTTGTCAGAATCTACTTATAGAAAAACTTCGTGACATTATCAATTTGTGTTAAATTTAGACTATTACCAAATTTATTTTACAATAAATAGATGCCTTAATTGAGTGTTGCAGACATGTGTTCTAGTTATTTCTCTATGTCCAAATCTACCATCCACAAATGCTTTATATCACCCTTCCCACCAAAAACAGCCTGAAAATCAAGATTAGACAATTATAGTAATGGGATTCGTGCACAGGTTAGAGTTCCATGCAATTACTTGCAAAAAAAAAAAAAAGCCATCGTGTAATGGGTCAGATTTTTCAAGGGGCTCAGCAGCATCTTCTGTTGTGACACAAGGCCAGATTTTAAACAGCTCAAGCATGCAAAATGCTGAGCTCTCCGGAAAATCTGTTCCGAAGTACCTGTTTTCACAGTGTCCCAAGGATCTCCACTCCACTTTAAAGCCAATAGAAATGGGAGATGCTCAGCCGCTTTTAGAATTGATTTCTATCTACATGTAGCACCAAAGAAGTGACTAGTGATTTGCTTGAATTCAGTGTATGCTGAAGAGGTGCTAGGTCCAGATTTTCATCAGAACAAAGCAGTCAGGGTTTCATTTCAACTGGTTGTAGAAAGTTTTGTAAATATTAATATTAGTGAGATGTGTCCCTGTTTTTTTTTTCCAAGACCAAATCAATTACACCTGCAGCCATCAGTAGTCTCCATTCATTGGCCATGTCTACACTAGCACAAATCTTTGAAATGGCCATGCAAATGCCCATTTTGAAGATTACTAATGAGGCGCTGAAATGCAAATTCAGTGCCTCATTAGCATGCCGCGGCTCTTTGAAATTGCTGCGTTTCACTGCCGCGTGGCTTGTCCAGACGAGTCCTTTTCGAAAGGATCCTGCCAACATTGAAACCTCCTTATTCTTATCAGATAGGAAAAAGGGGATTTCAAAGTCGACAGGGTCCTTTCGAAAAGGACCCCTGTCTGGATGAGCCACATGGCAGCGAAATGCGGCAATTTTGAAGAGCCGTGGCCAGTGGCATGCAAATGAGGCGCTGAATATGCATTTCAGTACCTCATTAGTAATCTTCAAAATGGCTATTTGCATGGCTATTTTGAAGATTTGTGCTAGTGTAGACGTAGCCATTCATACATACAACCTTCTCTTCTCCATAAATATGCCAGCAATTGCCACATGGACCACTTATAAAACATGCAATGCTATAAATTTCTGGAAGAAAAGCTGCACATTAAGCAAAACAGTCTTTGTTCTATTTTGAGAGCAGGTTTAATATGTCTTGACATCCAGTACCAAATTTGCAGTTCCTGTAATTACTCCTTCCCACTCTAATATAAGCATGTGCTGTACAGCATAACAAAGTTCTTTGGCTCTGCGTATTCCCACTTGTGGCCTCTAATGGCAGAGCCCTTCCAAGCAGTGCTCACTAGAGTGCCCCCTCCTTGTCTGTCCGCTCAGCATTTTTGAGCATTGTAGGGGCCAGGCTATTTAACAAGGTGCTGTACCTTCTACCATCTCAGTGCTTTCCAACTGCTGCTATTTACGGCACTGAATTGCTCCAGTCCATTTGGATTCAGGTTTGTTCTCCATTAACTATGCCTTTCATAGTCTGTTGTTGTTGTTGTTGTTCTTGGTGTATGACTGTAATTTAAGTACAGTGGAAAGCATGGATAGTATAGTTGGTGCAGGGTACCAGAATCAAAGAATAAGCTGGGATTTAAGAGATGTGCTTTGTTCCCAGTTTTCTTCCTGGCATCAGATGACTGAATGCCTGGATGAAGGTCATTCTCCTTCTGGGTGTTGCATTTGTTGGGTGCCAAGAGAGGAAGAATAAATTGAAGGCGTTTCTCCTTAAGGAAGCCCTAACTGCTGAATCCTCCAGATCTGAACTACCATCGGATCCAAGCCTTAGGTCCAAGCTGGGTCAGGGAGGTGTGGAGGGAGCTGCATGTTGGGGGATGTTGAGAGTGGGCTGGGCCTGGGGATGCAGGGGGAGCTGTGGATTTCAGGGTGTTGGAAGTGGGCCAGGCTGGGGGATGTGGAGGGGGCTCAGTGGCAGGGGAGTGGGCGGTGGTGGGGAGGATTGAGCTGGCCCATGCTGTGGGGTTGGGCTGGAGGTGAAGATCAGGGAGCAGTTGTGGGGCTGTAGGGCGAGGCAGTATGGGGGTTGAGCTTGGTCCAAGGGCTCTGCGGGGAGTGGGCTGGGGCCAAGCAGGCTTGGCTGTGGTGTGGGTTCTGGAAAGCAGAGCTGCATGCTGCCTGGCATGCCTCCAGGTGGTGGGTAGGAGGGGGCCTCTCCTGAGAAGTTTGCTGCAAATTTAAATGTGCTTTGTCATGCAAATATGCAGCCGCAGACCAGCAGAGGCATCTTTACCAGGGTATGAAGTAGCACTGGTTGGCATCTGTTGTCCCAACTAAAAAATCACAAGTGTCTGACAATCTTGTGGCATGGTGTATGTAGCCTGCCATCAAATAAGACTACTGCCCTCTCATTCTGCATGAAATGAGGGTCTGGGATACTTGAGTCCCTGGATTATTTTGAATAATCAATGGCATATGAACCATGATTTGGTCACCAGCATGCAAGACAGCATGACTCCTTACATCACCCCAAGAAAGACTACCCTGTCAGAAAATTGCCCACTGGCTTTGTGGGTGGGTTCAGGAGATCCAGAGATTATGGGAGTAAACCCAGACAGAAAATCCAGAGTGGAGACCCTAAAAGCAGTTAGCAGGCAGGACTCGTCAAACCTGCTTTCTGGCATCTCCTGACAGTCACCTCAGTTCCAAACATACTGACTTCTGTCTTTCCTTTGGATTCAACTGGGGTGACCACGAGGGGGATAGTGCCACTTGGGCAATGCACTTGCTCCATACGCTAGCCCAGGCAATGTAGCGTGTACGAGGGTGCCAAATGGAGAGGATGCTCCATACTTGCTGATAGCATGGAAGCAACATGGGGAGTGGCAGTTAAGGGTTATAAGCCCTCCTCTGCTGGTGAAGAGGAGAATGCCATGGGTTACTTTTATTTGGTGGGAGGAGTGGTTGCCCTCCACTGGTCAGCTACTGCCCACTTCAAGCCAGGCAGTCCCCCTGGTCAATAAGGTGCTTACCCACCACATCTGCCTTCCTTATTGGGTATATGGGAATAGACCGAAAATTGAAAAGTAGATGTAAATGATGTACCCACCATAAAACAAAAAAATAAATCAACTTGCCTCTGGCTCAGTAGCTGGAACATGTGGACCATATGTTGGGGGCTTGAATCTGCCCATGACCTTACGAACACAGACTCAATACGCAAAACAGCAGTCATAGATGAACAGCTACACAAGCTGAATGTCGACATCGCTGCTCTCCAGGATACCAGACTGGCAGATACTGGATCAGTGAAACAAATCAACTACACTTTCTTCTGGAAGGGTTTGAGTTTAGAGGAACACTGCCTCTGCGGAGTTGGATTTGCTGTTCGGAACAATCTGCTGAAATCTATCAATATGCCCACAGCTGAATCGGAACACTTTATATCCTTGAAGCTCTGCACCAAGTCAGGATACTTCAACATCATCAGTGCTTATTCACCCATGTTGGTGTCATGCACTGAAGACAGGGACCGCTTTCATTACTCTCTTCAGAAAGTCATCAACTCCTTTTCCAGCTGGCGAACAATTGTACATCCTTGGTGCCTTCAATGCAAGGGTTGGAAGCAACCATTAGTCCTGACCCGTTGACCTTGGTCATCAAGGTATTGGGAAAATGAACTATAATGATCAAAGGCTTCTCGAATTCAGCTCTCAGAATCAGCTCTATATCACTAATACTTTCTTTAATTTGAAAGAGTGTCACAAGGTTTCATGTGGTCACTGGCATCAACTTGGCCTTGTACTGGTATGTGGGAAACATCTCAATGCTGTCAAATTTACACACATGTATCTCAGTGTGGATTGCAACACTGATCACTCCTTAATCATCAGCACAGTGAAAATTGTCCCAAGAAATTATGACAAAGGAATGCAGTATGCCAAAGATCAATACCTGAGATATGCTGAAATGCTCTGTCTTCACAGATGATCTCACTCACAAAATGGAACACAAACCTGACCAATAATCCGTTGATGAAACATGGTCCAGGCTGAGAGATGCAATATATGATTGTGCCAAATCTGCCTTTGAAACACGTAAATTCTCCAACAAAGACTGGATCGATGAAAATGCTGACATTCTTAGGCCGCCTCTTGAAGAAAAACAAGGCACATCTGAATGACAAAGAACCCATCTCAAAGCACAAGTGATCAACTTCGACATACAAGATGTACTCTTCAAAGAGAATCCAGGCAGCGTGCAAACAAGCATTGGGCTGATCTATGTTCTAATATTCAAAAGGCATCTGATGTGGGTGACCTGAAAACTCTGTGTGATGGATTGAAGAAAGCACTCGGACCAAGCATTGCCCAAGTTGCCCACTGAAGCATTTAAATGGACAGGTGATCACAGGCAGAACTGCAGCTGTTCAGATGGGTGGAATAAAGAACCATGAGCATACAATACAACCTGAACTGGACAACCTCATCCCAACTCTTCCAGACATGCCTGAGCTAGATGCAGAGCCTGCAGAGGAGGAGCTTTCTCAAGCTCTTGATGCTCTCTTCAGTGGAAAAGCACCAGGAAATCACTGAATCTCAGCTGAAGTCCTGAAGGCAAACAAGGCTGTGTTCATCCCATTCCTCTATGACTTACTCCCAAAATGTTGGAGAGTGGGAGATGTCCCACATGACATGAAGGATGCAAACATCATCACTCTCTATAAAAACAAAGGTGACAAGGGAGACTGCGACAACTACAGAGGCATCTCATTTTGAACATCACAGGAAAAGCATTTGCCTGTGTCATTCTCAAACGCCTGCAAAAACTCGCAGATCAAGTCTATCCAGAAACAGAATGTGGCTTCAGGACTGGCAGGTTAACAATGGACGTGATTTTCTCTCTTCCACAAGTATAGGAAAAATGCAGAGAAACAAGGAAAGCCATTATTCACAGCACTTGTGGACTTAACAAAGGCATTTGACACAGTAGATCAGGACTATACAGAGTACTAACCAAGATTGGCTGCCCACCGACCCTACTCAAGCTCATAACATTCTTTCACGAAAACATGAAAGCAACAGTGAAATATGATGGATCTACATTGGAACCATTTGCAATCAACAGTGGAGTCAAACAAGTGTGTGTTTTTGCCCCTACCCTCTTTGGCGTATTCTTCTCAGTTCTACTAAATTGCACATTTCAATACTCCATGCAGCAACGTATTTCTCCACAGAAAATTAGATGGCTCTCTCTACAACTTGGCAAGACTCAAGGCCAAAACTAAGATCAAGAAAGTCCTTATTAGGGAATTCCTCTTCACAGATGATGCAGCTCTTGTCACTCATAATGAAGACACGCTACAGTCACTGATGGAGTCTCTGTCCAGAGCCTGCAAGTTGTTTTCCCTTGACATAAGCATGAAGAAAACTGTTGTATTCACTGAAGGTATACCTCAGCAACCCAATGTCATTCTGGATAACAGCCCATTAGATGTGGTTCAACAATTCTGTTACTTTGGATCTAATGTCACCACAAACCTATCCATGGACGAAGAACTGAACATCAGAACCAGGAAGGCAGCTACTATTTTTGGCAGACTTGTGAAATGAGCATAGAATGATCCTAAACTGACACTGAAAACAAAGATACTAATCCACCAGCCATGTGTATTGAGTATCCTACTATATGGTTCTGAGACATGGGCTACCTATTCGAACCAGTAGAAAAAATTGAACAGCTTCCATCTTTTCTGCCTCTGCAGAATAAGGAATATCAACTGGCAAGCTAAAGTTTTCAAATGTGGATGTCCTGTCAAGATCTGGCATACCCAGCCTCATAGTGATCCTCAACAGCAGAAGACTACATTGGCTTGGTCATGTGAGAAGAATGGGTGACGAACGTCTTTCCAAAGAAATTGTCTTCAAGGTACTGTCGTGGGTTGAGAACAAGAGGAAGACTAAAGCCAAGATTCAAGGATACATGCAAAAATGCCATGAAAAAATTCAATATTGATCCAAAATTCTGGGATTCTGCATCAATACCTGGCAACAGTTGCTATGACAGGGCCCATCATCCTTTGATAGTATATGTGCAAGCCACGCAAAAGAACTTCATCTTAGAAGCAAAAGCGCTCACACTCAAGAATTCAGAAATAGATTGCCATGTGGTTATTGCAGTTGACTGTGCAAATCCAATATTGGGCGGATAAGCCATGAGAGAAGCTGCAGACTGTAATACTGCCCATAGATCCTCACTGCCACTGCTGACCACTGTCTCTTGAGATTAAAAGGGACCGTATATAATATCTTCACCCAAATAGGGAAGAAGAACAGATGAGTCTTTTTTAAGATTTGTCTGTGTTTCCTGAGATTCCTACAGGGTTCCCTGTCCAATCTTTCATCTCTCTTTACCTTCTAGTGCCATTGTGTCTCGTGTTGTCCAAAGAGGATCTGGTTCAGATCCCTGTTGAGAGGAGGACAAAGGAATAATTAATAAATGTGATTCATCCTGGTTAATGCCTCATCAGCCTGGATTCTCTCACTCTCTTGCTCCTCCTCCTATGGGTGTGTTTTCAGATCCTAGTTATTGGACAGCCTCCCAGTCTTGTTTTCCATGGCCCTTCCGGGGTCCACTACAAGAATTCTGGAATATCCTAATGTCTGTAGAGGTTATATTTTATTTGATAGGAACACAGTGGTTCAGCACTCTTGTGATCTGGTGCCATTGGATCTTCTGGCAGCTGAGCCAGTAATGGCTGATTATAAGGAGAGGAGCAGAATCATTTGGATGTGGGTTTAGCTCTGGATTTGTCATCTGATGAAGGTGTGTTACCTTTGGCAAACTTACTTCAGGTGTTTGGAAGAACAAGCTGATAACCTGGGTGTGACTTGGGAGCTATGGGAGACACATTTAGATTGCTTAAATAAGGGCAAACTGGAAAGGAGGGTCAGACAATCACTAAAGCTGGTGGATGTTTCTAAAACTTGGATTAACCAAGTGTGATGGAGTGGGGGGGGTGCATGTGTGAGTCAGGCTGGATGTCCGAGGCAAGCAGCAGCTCCCAGTGGCTAAGGATGACCCTGGGGCTACAACTGGCAGATAACACCTCTGCCTGAACAAAGAGCAGGGAGGAGCTGAGCTGGGTTTTGAATCGGGGGCGGCAGTTAGAGGCGAGGAGAAGGGAGAGCTGGAAGGCAGCCAGCCGGAGGAGGGGAAAGCTACACCCCAGAGGGGCACCCCTCGGGGTCTTCCCCCCAGGACAGGTTGGAAGGACTGTCTCTGGCTGCTATGCTGTTGCTTCTGTGAGAAACTGGACATCTGTTGCCTAATAAACCTGCTGTTGTACCTGCTGAGTGAGAGTCACTCCTGCCAGCGGACGGGGTGCAGTGCAGGGGGACCCCTGAACCCCATCACACTGGTGTCAGGAGTGGGATGCACTGCACCCACGGATGAGCTCCCAGCAGTGGCTGACTGAGCACCAGAGAAGGAAGGAGTCTCACAAGAGTCAGAGGGGGAACAGAGCCATTCCTGCAGCTGCTGCTGGTGAGTGGATACCCCGGGAAATAGCGGGGAGATGGATTATACCCGACTCCTGAAGGCAGAGCTAGCAGGGCTGTGCAGAGAGAGGGGCCTGACCGTGGGGAAGGCGACCAAGGCCCAGCTCATTGCACAGCTGGAAGAGAATGACCGATCCGGGGGGGCAGAGCCTGTCCCGGCAGAAAGTGGCCGGTCAGCCTCGGGAAGCATTTCGGATTCTCCGACAGGAGCAGGGGCTCGACGCCGTCCGACAGACGCGGTGCCCACCAGGTCGCGCTCAGCTAGCGGTGGTCCATCGCGGGCAGAGTCCCCCGCCGCAGAGCTGAGACGGCTGGAACTCGAGGTGAAATTAAAGGAACTGGAGCACCAGGAACGGGAAAGAGAGCGTGAGCATGAGCGACAGGAACGAGAAAGAGAGCGTGAGCGCCAGGAACGGGAAAGAGAGCGTGAGCACGAGCGCCAGGAACGAGAAAGAGAGCATGAGCACGAGTGCCAGCTACAAGAGAGACAGCGGGAGGAGAGAGAGCGAGAGCGGGAGCATGAGCGAACCATGGCAGAGGCGAGACGCCAAGAGGCCCCAGGTGCGGTAAGCGGGGAGAGGGCCAGACGGCTTGGGGTGGCCAGTCACTTGGAGACGCGTGTGCTGGCCCAGTGTCAGGACACAGGGGACATGGACGAGTTCCTTACCGCCTTCGAGCGAGCCTGTGAGTTGCATGAGGTTCCCCCAGATGAGTGGCTCCGGCACCTCACCCCCTTGCTGGGCCGGAAGGGTGCAGCGGTGCTCAGCCAGCTGGTGGGGCTGCAGCCTGGGGACTATGAACGGTTCAAACAGGCCCTGCTGCATAAGTTCGGGCTGACTCCGGAGATGTACAAGAAGAAGTTCCAGGAGGCGCAGAAGAGGCCAGAGGAAACCCACGTAGATACAACCGCCCGCCTGAAGCAATACTACCAGAAGTGGGCATTCGGAATGGGAGTCCAGTCCGTAGAGGACCTGATCGAGCTGGCGGTTGTGGAGCGATTCTACGAGATGTGCGCACCTGACCTGAGGGTGTGGCTCGTGGACCGGAAGCCGGGGGACTCACATGATGCAGGGAAACTGGCAGATGACTTCACAAACAGCCGGGCCAGGTTTGAAAGTGAGCCCCACAAGGAGAGGGAGTCCCGGAGGGAGAGGGAGTCCCCGAGGGAGAGGGAGTCCTGGAGAAACCGAGAATCTCAGAGAGACCGGTCCCTAACTGTACGACAGAGGGGACCACCTCTTGGGCAAGCCCAGGAAAGAGGGGCCAGCCACCCACCCCCCAGAGAGCCAAACAGAGCCCGGACAGAGCAGCCGGCCCGAGGGACACAACCAGACCCAGGCTGTTACCGCTGTGGGCGAAAGGGGCATAGAGCAGCCCAGTGCCCCAGGCTCCCAGACAGGTTGAGCAGGCCGGGGGGTCATGGAGTCAACTGGGTGGGGTCCCAGAAGTCAGAGGGGCTGGCGGCCAAGGCGGGTGGTGCTGACAATGGGCACTCGGATTGGGCCGAATCCGCCCCACAGACCAGCTCCTCAGGGGGACCAAATGCTCAGAGGCCAGTTTACAGAGTGGGGGCAGCGCTACCTCTGTGGAGCAAGTGTCTCAAACACCTCGAGGTAGACGGGAAAAAGGTCACGGGGTTCTGGGACACAGGCGCTGACGTGACGCTGGCCCGACCCGGGGTGGTGGCAGCGGGCTGCATGATACCCGATTCCCACCTGACGATAACAGGAATTGATGGGACCCCTTTCAAGGTGCCCATGGCGAGGGTGCACCTGAAATGGGGGAAGAAGGAAGGCCCCAAGGAAGTGGGCGTGCACAGCCATTTGCCGGCAGATGTACTGATGGGGGCTGACCTGGAGAACTGGCAAGGTGAACGCCCTCGTGCCCTGGTCCTGACCCGTAGCCAAAGAAAACGAGGGGTGCGCTCCCCAGATTCAGGGGTACAGGCCCAGCCAAAGCCACAGGGGCCAACCCTGAGAGAAAGCGGGCCCCCAAAAACCAGATCTCACAGGCCAGGGATGCTGGAGCCAGGCAGGGATGGGGAAGTAGCCTCCGCTCCTGCCCGAGCGGAAGAATTCCAGGCAGAGCAGCAGAGAGACCCCTCCTTGCAGAAGCTGAGGGAACTGGCCAGTCTCAGCCCAGCTCCGCAGCTGGGGGAGGGCTGCAGGGAGAGATTCCTGTGGGAAAAGGGATTCCTGTACCGGGAATGGGCTCCCAGACGCAAAGCGGAGCCATGGAAGGTCCAGAGGCAACTGGTGGTTCCCCAAAAGTACCGGCGCAGGCTGCTGTACCTAGCTCATGATGTCCCGCTCGCAGGACACCAGGGGATCCACCGCACCAGGAGAAGGTTGTTACAGAACTTTTTCTGGCCAGGGATCTTTGCAGCTGTCCGTCTGTATTGCCTGTCCTGCGATCCCTGCCAGAGGATGGGGAAGAGCCGGGACAAGGGGAAAGCTGCCTTGAGGCCACTGCCCATCATAGAGGAGCCTTTCCAGAAAGTGGCTATAGACATAGTGGGCCCCTTCAGCAAGGCAACGCGTTCGGGGAAGAAATATATTTTGGTAGTGGTAGATTTTGCCACGCGATACCCAGAAGCAGTGGCCTTGACCTCTATCGACGCTGACACCGTGGCAGATGCACTGCTGTCCATTTTCAGCAGAGTGGGGTTCCCCAAGGAGGTCCTCACAGATCAGGGGTCCAACTTCATGTCGGCCCTACTGCAAAGCTTGTGGGACAAGTGTGGGGTCCGGCACACCTGGGCCACAGCCTACCACCCGCAGACCAATGGGCTGGTGGAGAGGTTCAATGGGACTCTGAAGCAGATGCTGAGAACCTTCATGAATCAATACCCCCATGACTGGGACAAGTACTTACCCCACCTGCTGTTTGCATACAGGGAGGTGCCCCAGGAATCCACGGGGTTCTCCCCGTTTGAGCTGCTGTATGGAAGGAGGGTACGGGGACCCTTGGACTTGCTCAGAGAAGAGTGGGAGGGGACGGCCTCCCCTGAAGGGGAGTCAGTGGTACAGTATGTACTGACCTTCCGGGAAAAACTCACCGAGCTCATGGGCCTGGCCAGGGAGAACCTCTCCATGGCCCAAAGGAAGCAAAAGGTCTGGTATGACCGTAACGCCAGGGCCCGAGCCTATGCCACCGGGGATCAAGTGATGGTCCTTATACCTGTGCGGCGGAACAAGCTGCAAGCGGCCTGGGATGGGCCCTTCAAGGTCGTCAAACAGCTAAATGACGTGAATTATGTGGTGGAACTGTCGAACCGGGCCCACAGCCACCGGGTCTATCATGTGAACATGATGAAACCTTACTGGGACAGGCAGAACTTGGTGCTGGCCGTGTGCAGACACTGGGAGGGGCAGGGGGAAGATCCCTTGGTGGATTTACTCACAAGGACTGGAGCCGGCTCCTTGCTGGAGTCTATTCCCCTCTCAGACCAGCTGACCCCTGCCCAGCAGACGGAGATCAAGGAGGTGCTGCATTCGCATCAACAGCTGTTCTCGGACAGACCCGGACGCACTGACCTGGCTGTCCACCGAATAGAGACAGGCACCCACGCCCCTATCAAGTGTGTGCCATTCAGAGCCACAGGGAGGACGGCTCAGGACATAGAGCGGGAGGTTGAAGACATGCTGGCTCTGGGGGTGATCCAACCCTCGTCCAGCCCCTGGGCCTCTCCCGTGGTGTTAGTCCCTAAAAAAGATGGGTCTGTTCGGTTTTGTGTGGACTATCGCAAGCTTAACGCCATCACTGTCTCGGACGCCTACCCCATGCCCAGGCCTGATGACCTTTTAGACAAGCTGGGGGGAGCCCGTTACCTCACCACCATAGACCTCACCAAGGGGTACTGGCAAGTGCCATTAGACCAAGATGCCCGGATGAAGTCGGCTTTCATCACTCCTGTGGGGCTCTACGAGTTCTTGGTCCTGCCCTTCGGCCTCAAGGGGGCACCCGCTACCTTCCAGCGTCTGGTGGACCAGCTACTGAAGGGGATAGAGAGCTTTGCCCTGGCTTACATGGACGACATTTGCATCTTCAGCCAGACGTGGGAGGACCATGTGTCCCAGGTCAAGCAGGTGCTGGACCGACTCCAGAAGGCTGGTCTGACTATCAAGGCAGGGAAGTGCAAGGTGGGAATGGCTGAGGTGACCTACCTGGGCCACAAGGTGGGCAGCGGCTGCTTAAAGCCAGAGCCAGCTAAAGTGGAGGCTGTCAGAGATTGGCCAACACCCCAGACTAAGAAGCAGGTCCAGGCCTTCATTGGGATGGCGGGGTACTACCGGAGGTTTGTGCCCCACTTTAGCTCCATCGCAGCCCCCCTCACGGAGCTGTGTAAAAAGGGAAAGCCTGATAAGGTGGGTTGGACCGAGCAGTGCCAAGAGGCCCTCTGCGCGCTGAAGGAGGCTCTGGTCAGGGCCCCAGTGCTGGCAAATCCAGACTTCAACAAGCCCTTCCTGGTGTTCACCGATGCCTCGGACGTGGGGCTGGGGGCGGTGCTAATGCAGGTGACTGACAAAGGGGAGAAACACCCCATTGTGTACCTGAGTAAGAAGCTGCTGCCCCGGGAGCAGAACTATGCGGCCATAGAGAAGGAATGTCTGGCCATGGTGTGGGCGCTGGGGAAGCTGCAGCCGTACCTGTTTGGACGGCGTTTCACCGTGTACACCGATCACTCACCCCTGACCTGGCTGCATCACATGAAAGGGGCCAACGCCAAGCTCCTGCGGTGGAGTCTGCTCCTGCAGGACTACGACATGGAGGTGGTCCACGTCAAGGGGAGCAACAACACCATAGCCGATGCCCTGTCACGCAGGGAGGGCCCCGAACTTCCCCAGGTCACTGGCTAAGTGACCCCGCTCAGTGCGGTCTGGAAGGGGGGAGAGATGTGATGGAGTGGGGGGGGTGCATGTGTGAGTCAGGCTGGATGTCCGAGGCAAGCAGCAGCTCCCAGTGGCTAAGGATGACCCTGGGGCTACAACTGGCAGATAACACCTCTGCCTGAACAAAGAGCAGGGAGGAGCTGAGCTGGGTTTTGAATCGGGGGCGGCAGTTAGAGGCGAGGAGAAGGGAGAGCTGGAAGGCAGCCAGCCGGAGGAGGGGAAAGCTACACCCCAGAGGGGCACCCCTCGGGGTCTTCCCCCCAGGACAGGTTGGAAGGACTGTCTCTGGCTGCTATGCTGTTGCTTCTGTGAGAAACTGGACATCTGTTGCCTAATAAACCTGCTGTTGTACCTGCTGAGTGAGAGTCACTCCTGCCAGCGGACGGGGTGCAGTGCAGGGGGACCCCTGAACCCCATCACACCAAGCCAGCAGAAAACAGCTTCTGTAATACTGTACTGATTACAAACAGGCCCAAATGGTTCACTTAAAAGAAACACCATCTTCATGTTCCCTCACAGACAGCTTTAGTCAAATTTGCAAGTTCTTCTGATCCCAAAGGATCAGCCACTTTATCTCCCAGATTAATGAATAGTTCATAGTTTACCCAACTATATGCTTGTAGCCAATTCTTCTTAGCTAAACAAATTTATTGAAGAAAAATAATATTGATTTAACATCATTATACATACAGAAATGGGTACAGTTCTGTGAACAGTCTCATAGTAGAGAAGGTGAGCTTTGGAGTTGTTGCAAAAAGTTCTTATAATTGGTCCATGGTTCAGTCCATTGTTTCATACCCAGGGTGATGCAGATGGGACTGGAGGTCTCAGACTTAAGATTTAATAAAGTGCAAGGAAACCAATAAACAATCATGGTGACTTTGAAGTAGACCTATTTCCTAAGCAGCATCAGTAATTAACTACATGGATTAACAAAGGAATTGCTTGTTTTCCACCATTTGCAGGTGACTTGCTATATACTTTTGGGAGAAATAGAGATATTACTGTATTTACAATTCATTTAATGATTCAGATCTCTGTTCTCTGAATTAGCAGAATACAGCATAGACATGAACTATTTGGTTATATTGTTAACCTCTAAAGATATAGGTAAACATAGACTACTGCAATTGCTGTATTCACTTAATTCTTTAACGAGAAATTTACATTTCAAAGATATATAGTATCTAACATGACTTTGCTAGCTAACTCTAAGGTATAGTTCCACTTACATACTTTCCCAATATGCCTTTAAAGATATAATTTGAGTCATTCCCTTGCTAGCTGCTTAACTCTTTTTCTGGTCCAGTGTCACACCTGAACCCAAAGGTATCCTTTTTGTCAGGCTTAAGTCCTTAATACCTTCCTTTACAGTTGTGAAGGCTGGGTTCCATACTCAGAGTAGGAGCAGAGATTGAACAGTTTCTGCCTCTGCTGTCTTAGAAAAATCCATGGAGTTACTTGGAACCAATGGATCACCAATAACAAGGTCCCTGAGAGAACCTGCCTAGAGTCTATACAGACTACATTGAGCACTTGCAAACTTTGCTGGTTGGGACATTATGGAGTTCATGCCTCAAGATTGTTTGCTGAAGGCAGTATCCTATGGCCAACTTAAGAACTGCCTGTGATGCAGCAAAAGGCCAAAATTTCAATACTGAGACATGGTCAAGCAAGGCCTCAAGAAAACAATGAACTCATAACTGTCTTGCTCATGTCCAGTTTGAAAAGGGGGTATATGTATGCTGTGTGCACTATTATGAGAGGGTTTTTACCCTAACAGTAACCATTGGGTTGGCTGCAGAGCCACCTGGAATGCCACCTTCATGGCAGTGTACATGGATTACTGCCAACCTGCCACTTGCTCGGTTCCTCATTGCTGGAATACTCTTGTAGAGGGCAGGCAGGTAGGATTTGAAATGGAATAACAAGTCTTGAAGAACAACAGTTATGAGAGGTGGGTAACTTTTTTTCTTCAAGTTCTTGTTCATGTCCATTCCAGCAGGTGACTAAGGGCACAAATGGAAGACCCGTGACCCTGGACAAAACTAGGTTGAGGTGCCATTTGGGAGCAGGCTGTCTCACATGGGAGTAGAGTCAGGCTAGTCCCATAAGGAATTATGCAATAATGGGATTTGCAAAAAATTAATCTGCTTTGAGTATCTGTGGATAGAAGGCTGGCATAGCAGCCAGATGCACTGTTACAGATTACATTACTAGCATTTGTTGTATGCAGTCCAAGGGGATTGAGGCAAGCATTGTTACAGGCTGGGGACTGACTGGCTCAGCAGCAGTATGATGGAAAGGGACCTAGGGGTTACGGTGGATGAAAGGCTGGATATGAGTAAACAGTGTGCCCTTGTAGCCAAGAAGGCTACCGGCATACTAGGGTGCATTAGGAGGAGAATTTCGAGCAGATCTAGAGAAGTAGTTATTCCTCTTTATTTGGCACTAGTGAGGCTACATCTGGAATATTGTGTCCGGTTATGGGGCCCCCCAGTATAAAAAGGATGTGGATTTGCTGGAGCAGGTTCAGCAAAGGGCAACAAAAATGATTAAGGGTCTGGATCACAAGACCTATGAGAGATCTTATAGACTGACAGAAAAGTTTTGAGCATGAGCTTTCGTGAGCACAGACTCACTTCATCAGATGCTGGTCGTGGAAATCTGCAGGGCCAGGTATAAATAAGCCAGAGCAAGGCTGGGGATGATAAGGTTAGCTCAGTCAGGAAGGATACTACCTGCAGTTGATCTGGAGGTGTGAACACCAAGGGAGGGGAAGCTGCTTTTGTATTTAGCCAGCCATTCACAGTGTTTGTTTAATCCTGAGCTGAGTGTGTTGAATTTGCAGATGAATTGTAGCTCAGCAATTTCTCATTGGAGTCTGGTCTTGAAATTTCTTTGCTGTAGGATAGCTACTTTTAAGTCTGCTACTGTGTGGCCCGGGAGATTGACGTGCTCTCCTACGGGTTTTTGTATATTGCCATTTCTGATATCTGATTTGTGTGCGTTTATTCTTTTACGTAGGGACTGTCCAGTTTGTCCGATGTATATAGCAGAGGGGCGTTGCTGGCACGTGATGGCATAAATTATGTTGGTAGATGTGCAGCTGAATGAACCCACGATGGTGTGGCTGATCTGGTTAGGTCCTGTAATGGTGTTGCTGGTGTAGATATGTGGGCAGAGCTGGCAACGAGTTTTGTTGCATGGATGGGTCCCTGAGTTAGAGTGACTGTGGTGCGGTGTATAGTTGCTAGTTAGGATTTGCTTCAGGTTGGCAGGTTGTCTGTGGGCAAGGACTGGTCTGCCTCCCAAGGCCTGTGAAAGTGGGGGATCATTGTCCAGGGTGGGTTGTAAATCCCTGATGATGTGCTGTAGAGGTTTTAGCTGAGGACTGTAGGTGATGGCTAGTGGTGTTCTGTAGGTTTCTCTCTTGGGCTTGTCGTGTAGTAAGAGGCTTCGTGGCACACGTCTGGCTCTGTTGACCTGTTTTTTCACTTCCTCAGATGGGTATTGCAGTTTCAAGAATGCTTGGTAGAGATCCTGTAGGTGTTTCTCTGTCGGAGGGGTTGGAGCAAATACGGTTATATCTTATATCTCGTATCTTGCTGTTACAGATCCAGACTAACACGGCTACTCCTCTGATACTTAAGACCTATGAGGATAGGCTGAGGGATTTGGGATTGTTTAGTTTACAGAAGAGAAGACTTAGAGGTGATTTAATAGCAGCCTTCAACTTCCTGAAGGGGAGCTCTAAAAAGGAGGGTGAGAAACTGTTCTCAGTGGTGTCAGATGGCAGAACAAGAAGTAATGGTCTGAAGTTGAAGAGGGAGAGGTGTAGGTTAGATATTAGGAAAAACTACTTCACCAGGTGAGTGGTGAAGCATTGGAATGCATTGCTTAGAGAGGTGGTGGATTCTCCATCCCTTGAGGTTTTTAAGTCCTGGCTGGGATGACTTAGTTGGGGCTGATCCTGCTTGAAGCAGGGGGCTGAACTAGATGACCTCCTGAGGTCCCTTCCAGCCCTGTGATTCTGTGATTCTATGCTGAGACAGAGTATCCTGCTGGGACCAAACAGTAAATCACTTCCATTTTTCCAGATGTGCGCCTGGTAGGTTTCCTGCTTCCTAGGAGGACAGCCCATACCGAGTCCAAGCATTGGCGTTCCCCCAAGGAGCTTCCACCCCGTGAAGTGGAGGGACTCCAGGATAGGGTGCTGGAGTCCTGAGTGAGGAGATCTGCGCACAAAAGAAAAGGAAGGGTTATTGGAGTCTTGAACAATAGGCTTAAGAGTAAGGTGAACAAGTGCTGGCACTATCAGTTATCAATGAAGCCCTGTCCTGGTGATTCTTAAGGATGATTCTGGTTATGAGAGGGAAGGGAGGGAAAGCACAGAGCATGTAGCTATGGCTCAGGAAGGAGCACAGCCTCTGGCACTTCCTGTTGCTCAGTGTGATGAAGCAGTCTATAGAGGGAAAGCTGCATTACTGGCAACTTGAGAGGCTAATATGTGGTTGAGGGAACTTGGCTAAAGAACAAGCAGCTGACTTGGTTGGCTAGCTTGTTCTGCACTCCCAGGTAGGTATGACGCTTGTATGTCCATCAGGTTGGTAATGCAAAATTCTCAGCACTCTAGTGCTTCCTGGTACAGGGAAGAGGACAAGCATGCCCGTTTGTTTATACAGCACAAGGCCATAAGTGTCTGAACAGTGGCATTTGAACTCTTGGCATGCCAGGCAGACTGCTCTCGACTCAGGCATGCTGATGCGCAGAAATAACTCAGTCTGTGACCATAGGCCCTGGGTTCTGGTACTGCCTAATTGTGCTCCCCGCTCTAATGCCACTGTGTACACGACCAACGTCCTGGTAACCTGCAGTCTGGCAGTAGGAACTCCCACATGGACTACTTCTTGTAGCCACCAAAATAAAGACTCAATTTCATGTGATTTCTGGCCATCCTTGTGGAAAATTGTGGGAAATTTTCAGAGGATCTCAACAATGAGCTTGAGAGCTTGGAAGCAAGGGTCTGGCAGAGATGTCCTGGGTAGTGTCAAGTCCAATAAAGCACCTATGAGTTCAAGTCTCAGGTTAGGGACTAATGTGGACTTGGGACCATTTAATATGAGGTCCGGCCTGCGGAAGGTGGCATGGGTCAGTGTCACATGGTCTGCCACTTGTGCTTGTGAGCTGGCCCGGATGAGCCCATTCCCAGGTATGGGAACATCTGAACCAGGTAATTGTGGAGGAAGCCTGCTTCAACCACCAGGCACTTTATCAATACACAGGGAGCTGTCAAGAGCCGAACAGGTGCAGTCTGAACTGATAGTTTCAGCTGCTGACCATGAAGTGTAGGAACCATCCATGTGCCTGGATGAAAGAAATATGTCTTTCATATCAAGGGTGGCATATCAGTCTCCCAGATCCAAGTAGGGAGTGATGGAGGCTAGGAAGACCATACAAAATTGCATTTTCTTGATAAATGTGTTGAGGTCCCACAGAACTAGAATAGAGCTGCGCCTCCCTGCTGACCCTTTGGCCTTCGGGGATCTGGAGTAAAACCATATGCCCCTAAACTCCTGAGGAGCCCTAGAATGAGGAGCAATTGCATCTCCTGCAGAAGGAGTTGCTCATAAGAGGGTCCTAGAAGGGCAATCAGAGGACAGGAGGGAACAGAACTGAATAGAATGTTCCACCCCTACTGTGCTGAGGAACCAGCAGTTTGAGGTAATCTGGGCCCAGGCACGGTAGAAGTGGGACAGACAGTTCATGAAGGGAGAGATAAGGATCTGGAGTGGGTTCTAGTGCTCCATCCTCAGGTATTGGCCCAGCTCATGGACTGCTAGTTTTGGAGATCCCATCACAAGCCAAATCTAAACTGATTTTACAGATCAGTAGTTCATTAGGAGTAACTAATGTAAATACCACTGGATGCACCTTCAAAAGTTAGATTTTGGCCTTGGGGGCTGCTAGAAGGAGCCCTGACTTTGGTCCAAGGAGGAGTGGCCGTTCACAGCATGCTGGGTATTGGTCCACCACTGGGGCAAAGGACAGAATGCCTCTGCCCAACTTATTAAAATACTTTGGATATGTCTACCTTACAGCTAGGAGTGAGCCTCCCAGCCTGGGCAGAGAGCAGTCTAGCTGTGTTCCAGCTAGCATGTTAGAAATAGCCGTGTACACTCCATGGGTTGGGTGTCAGTTTCAAGCTTTAAGCCCTCCTAACACCTGAATCTGAGTTCAGGTAGCTAGTCCAAGACTTGACCAGAGCCACAACATCCACACTGTGATTTGTAACATGCTGCCTATCTGGGCTGGAAGACTTGCTCCCAGCTGCGTTATGGATTTATGGGTAGGTGATGCTTGGAGGCCTTCTGCTATTGGTGTCAGGGCTAGAATTAGCATGCAAGAGCAGAAGGGGGAGAAAAAAGAAAATCCAATAACTATTTAAACAAAATGCTATAAAATTATGAGTTTTTGTGAAGTGCCTAAAACTTGTTGGCTGCTGCTGCTGCTATTAATCAAATGCATAAATACCCACCTTGTTTTTACATTTCATTTAACTGACTGATTACGCTAATTTGAAAGTGTCCCAGTGGTATTTTCATTTGTTATTACTAATGAACTACTAAATCACTTTTAAAGATCAGATTTTGCTTCTGATGGAATCTCCAAAGCTAGCACTTCATCAGCTGGGCCAGCAGCCAACTACTGTTTCTAGGGCCTTTGTTTTTAAATGAAGGGGACTGAGTCATTAGAACACTGGGAGTCAGGACTCCTAGATGGTGTTTCCAGCTCTGTAGCTGACTCACCTTGAGCAGGTTACTGTGTGCTTTGTCAAACACAAGGTTTTGGGTCAATACAGGAATAATGGGAAGAAATGATGCAAGCTAGACTGGATAAACTAATGGTCCTTTTTGGCCTTAAAACCTCTGGAACTGTAAAATTGCTTAACCTTTATGGGGCTCATTCTACTTACCTGTAAAATGGATCTAGTAATGCTTCCTAGTGTGAAGCTTAGTTCAAGCGTATGGATTAATGCTGTGGGGTAGGACTGCAAGAACTCCTGGTCTTTTCACTAATTCTTCACTCCAGTGGGAGGTCCAGTAGGTTTCTTGTGCCCTGTAGCCTATAAGGACATGTTAGCCTATATTATCTTATTCTTGTAGCCTAAGCCTGTATTATATATTATTTGCCATTATCTGCTATTTCCTTCACCTTTAATTGTTTTATTCCATTTTAGCAGTAATGCAGGAGGCCTACAGGGGTCATACTCTGTAAGACATTAGCTTGAACGAGATAGGCATGAGCATCTGGACAGTTCCAGAAAGACATTGATAAGGAGTAGAGCATTTGCATTCCCAGACTTTAGTTTAGCTAGTAGTCACCATTCTTTATCTTATGTGGTGCCCTGGTGTTATGACCCTGTTGGGTCAACCATCCTGTTTGTTAGGAAGTGAAAGTCAAGGTCACTGAGGCTGGTAGGTGGTATCTGACCCCAAATACTCATTTTCGGAGGTTGTTAATGAGGTCGCAATGTGATGTCTTCTGCATATTCAAAGGGTTGCCATCCTCCAATCAGGTATGCATATCCCTGAAAATCTTAGGGCGTGGAAGTCTAGTGTTGGCTTTGAAAGGTTAGGCTAAAGTGACATAGGGCAACCTATTACACCCCAAGGCCAATGGGTTCTGCGCTCTCTCTCTCTGGAAGTCTAAGTCTAGCTTAGGTTGTTTGGTTTTTTTTCAGTTCTCTGTTCATTTTCTTCTATTTTACTACTAGTATTGTTTTTCCTTTAGTTTTCCTCTGATCTAACGCTATCTTGCCTCTCACCATCAATGAAGTAAAGCTGGTCCTTCAAATTCTCGAGTCACTCAGGTAGGCATGTGAATATGGTGTTAGCCTAGGTATATTTGTACTTTTATACGGTTTTTATGTACTAATCACAATGAATTAATCTATGACACCACTCCAGATATTGAATTGTAAACTTCATTATTAAATGTAATAAATTCAGTGCCACTGTTACATTGTTTGTAGTGTTCATGTGATTGCTGCTGTTCCTATGACCCAGCTCCAGACTAGAGCTCTCATATCTCCTCATAGCTGCAGCCCAGAGGTTGAGGGCAAATCTAGATATTCTTAGGTCAGACTGGTGAGCTTGTACGCAAAACAACAGTCCTTGCCAAATTCCCATCCCCCAGTCAACAGCTCCACCTTAAAGCAGCCAGGGAAAGGTGCAAGAGTGTTTAGTACACTCCTTATGTGTGATTGACTCCTGATGGCAAATGTGGGGGAATGTCTCCATCTCTTCTGAGTTGGTCGAGACTCAGGTAGATCTTATCTTGGCACCTTTTTCTCGTCTGTTTGGGTTCTTTGGTGTTTGTATGTTTAGGCATAAAACAGCTACAGTACAAGTGGTACAATTCTCGAGTGCTATACCTGCAATTTCAACTGTTATAATCAAGGTAATGTGAGTCTGTTTAAACACCTCCATTAAAGTGGTTCTGCAAACATTGTTCTGAGCCCCATGAAGACAAGGGCTCTTTCATCCTCTTTCAAGCAGTACAACAAGGTAATAAGTTCTCATGTATGTACTTGGTCTCCCCTCTGCTTTTGACTCTGTCACATTTGCTTTTCCTGGTGCTTTGGACCAACTGTATGGAATTTCTCATTGTTGGAAGCCCCTGTCTTGCTTGCTGTACTGTGAGTGAGCCCTTCTACAGCCACTTTTCTCCATGGTCATGCAAAGGACTCTCCCTTTTAGATATTTCATGTTGCCTGCTTGCTAGTACAGTTGTTGGGTGTCCAACCTGAGGCATCTGAATCTAACCACCAGTGTTGCTGAACATCCACAGCTCCAACTGAAGTCCATGGGAGCTGCAGACACTCGCCACCTCTGAAAATCAGCCTCTATTTGTCTCACCTGAGACCAGGGGACTGCAACCTGTGGCTCTGGAGCCACATGCGGCTCTCTGAGGACTCCTTTGTGGCTCTCAATGCTATAATGGTAAAGTTTAAAAACAAAAAACCCACCTGATTATTTTTGATAAACAGTGAATGTCTCTTCATGGTCACTCTAACGAGTAGGGCGTCTTCATGTCACCTTCCTATTTGTGAGTCCATTGATGGCTGATCAGCCCAATTCTGTAGTTGCAGGTGTTATCACAGAAGAGGAAGTTATTAGTAGCTGTTGGATGGGTGCAGGGCAGTTTTTCATGCTCTTTTCTTCTCCACCTCTCTTCCTCTGGGCTGTGGTGGGATCTCTCAAATTGCATCATCCCTTCATGGATTACCATTCTCCACTGGGGATGGTTTTGGGCAAGGTTCTCCCAAGTGTTGACACAGATGCTGCACTTCTTCGTGTGCCTTCCTCAGATCCTTATATCGCTTCTGCCAGCCCCAATTCTCCTCTGTCCTTCCTCCAATTCGGGAAAACAGAATCTGTTTTGGGAGGCGCTGGTCAGCCATCCAAACCACATGACCAGTCCAATGAAGTAGCTGATGAATGATAATGGCTTCAATGATGGTCATGTTTGACTCTTCCAGGATGCTAGTGTTCTTGCACCTATCCTCACAAAAGATATTTAGGATTCTCCTGAGGCAGCATTTGATATTGTTCCAGTGCCTTGCAATGATGCTTGTACGTTGTCCTAGGTTTCACATGCATATGGTAGTGTTGGAACAACCATGTCATGGTATGTAAGGTGCATTGTCTTGGGATAGACGTCCCATTTGTCAAAGGCCCTTTGTCTCAGGTGGGCGAAAGTGGAGCTTGCCCTACTCAGACAATGTTGGATTTCTGCATCAAGGTCAACTTTAGTGGAAAGATGATTAGCAAGGTATGGGAAGTGCTTCACGTTTTCCAGCAGTTCCCCATTAACTTCAAAAGAAGGTGCATCAGATTGTTCCGTCAGTGAAGGTTGGTGGAGCACCAGGGCCTTTATGATGATCAGTGTGGGGCTGAGATTCCCATATGCTTCATCGAAGGCATTAAGATCATCTGAAGGGCTATGGGAGAAAGAGCAACACTCATATTATCATCTACGTACTGGAACTCCAAGATTGAGGTTGTGGAGGTCTTGCTTTTAGCCTTCGGTCTAAAAGCCCAATAATGAACAGCTCATATTTAAATAGCAAACAAAATGTGATCTTGAAACCTTGGATAACTCCCCCTTAAATATGTGCCATGATTTGTGAGATGTGATACTGTATCTGTGTGTTGATTGTGTTGCTAATAAAGTCTTGATTTTGAAAAGGAAACTTGCAGCATTCCTGCTGTGAAGGACAACATACATTTTGCGAAAGAAAACTGAAATTAAACAAACATGAAGCAAAATTGGCATAGTTAAAATAGGTCAGAGTGAAAATTGGAAAATAGTGGTACAAACATGCACATAAAGTGTAAGGAAATAGAATATGTAAAAAGTTTTTGTAAACATCTTGCAGAAAACGTATTGAATTACAAGTTGTGTGTACGCTGTTCTTAAAACGTGTTACAAAAATATGGTTTGACATTTATTAAGGACTGTCTTGTATTCACATGCATTGCAGCTGTAGAATTATTGAATTTTTTTATTGAATTAAAAGTAATGACTTTTCTTGCTATTTTGATTGCTGACTCCTGCCTTAGACACACAAATGAGTGGACAATTATGAAAATCCCGTGTATCTAATTGCTAACGGAATTCCACAAATATCTCACAAAATGACAGTGAAGTTTGATAGCAGCTGGTGAATTCCCAGAATCCTACAAAATCATCTAATACTTTTTCAGTTTTTTGGTGATTATTTTGCAAAGAACACCCCATAAGAGTCTCAGCATAGAGATTGAAGTGAAAGTGATGCTGTAGCCAGACAAAGGTCTCCCCCTTACAAGCCAGCTTGCTGCCCCTCCTGAGGTGCCTCACAAGCACACAGGGCATGGAACAGCTGCTGACAGCACAGTCTTTGATGTCTCCCACAGAGGCCCAGATGTGCTAGCTCATCATGACCCTGAGAAACAGAAAGTACAGATAAAAGGCTAACTGGCCAACTGTCAATAAGGGGGCCTCAGGAAATTACCCCAGCTGGCATTGATGGATTTGATGCGCCCACACAGCCATCCCAGAAGAGAAATCTCTCCTCTTGTAAAAGAATGCCCTGTACTCCCAAAATTGCTTATCTCCTGTCTTACAAGTGCAAATTAAGTAAGAATTGCCCTTGTAAAAACTGGCGTCACAAAAGACAGACCAGTACGATCTGGCACCACAGATAAGAAAGAGGATACGTGACCCAAGGGGTATAAAGATGGGCCCAGCACCACTCTGAGTGCATCTTCACCAACTACCTGCTGGCTGGGTCAGGTGATTGCCTCCCGAGGTCCGCAACAGGGGACGCCCAACCTCGTATTCGTCTTTCCGCGGAATTGAGTGACCGATCCTGGCTTGGCTACACTGGTATCGAGAGACGCAAGGAGGGTAAGAGGTACCCATATTAAGGTCTCCTTTTGGTGCACACAGTTAAAGAATTAGAGCTCTATAGATAGATGCTGTTGCATTAAGATGTCGTGGTATTGAATTGTAATGTAACCTGTTAACACCTGTACTCTGCTAGCATATAAGAAGTAGACAATAGCCTTTTGTAACCTCATGCTTATAACTATAGCTTAATAAACTTGCAACTAGTTAAGATCTAAGCCTGACTGCTGTAACTCTCTGTCACTGCAACACAGCCAGCACAATAAAAAGAACTTTAACCGTTTGGTTACCACAGCCTGGCTGTAGGTGAGAGTGCTAAGAGCCTAGCGTAGAGTCGTGCCGCCTCCATGGGGCAGACTCCTGGGGCGCCCGTCAGCCAATCCTGGTTGCCTGCTGCGACGGGACAGTTTGTCCTAGCAGTTGAAGTCTCGGGTGTGGAAAGGCTCTTAATGCTACCACTGGGGCACCCGTCGGTCAATCTTGGCTGCCCGCTGCGACGGAGCTCCCTGCTCTAGCAGTAAAAGACTTGAGTGTTTAGGACCCTGGGGCATCTATCAGTCTGGCCCAGGCTGCCCGCTGCGAAGGAGCCCTGCGCTCTAGCAGTTAAAGACTTGGATGGTAACAAGGGTATAGTTGGTACCTGACCGCACATTACCCGGCCACCGGCTAACATGCAAAAGCCTGCAGCAAACTATCAGATCCTTCGCCTTATGGAGCTGGATAAAAATTAGTCAAAAGATGCTTCAAATTCAATACTTGAAATTGTATTCTGAATTATTACTGTAATTAAAACACTTGAATATCCTACAACACACCATTTCCCTTACAGCCAAACCATCTTTTTCCAAAAGGACAACACAGCCAGTACTGAAGTGTTTAAAACAGCCAGTATACTCCTGTGAGGCTTCATTGAATCATGTAGCACATGAGCGGCTACAGTACATGATCATAGTTCCATTGAAGTCAAGCTTCCTACTCTCTGCACTGTTTTGACAAGTAAATCAAAATGAAATGCATAGGGCAAATAAACAATTTAGTATCTGTTTTAGCTAGGCTTTGCCTTTCTGCCCTTTTCCACGAGATGCCGTGCACTCCCAGGATTAGCCTTTTCCCAGTGGGCTAATTTACATAGCCCCAAATGACCCCTGGAAAAGCACATTGTACTAGCTCATCACATGTGACAGAAACTGCTGGCTTTTCTTTTGACCACATGAACCATTTGCACTTCCAGCATTTTCACACAATGCTGTACATGTTAGCAAGTGTACATGCAAGTTTCATAAACTGAGCTCTTACCTTTTAAAAATCGATCTTTCCATAGAGCTGTACAATAAGTGACTGAATCAACTAAACAATAAGGCAGTACACACAAAAATTTTGGTCCTGCTTTTCATGCATGGTAAGTAAAATAAATGTATAATTGACTACCGGAATTGTTAATTGCAACTGATTTCTGAAGCATGTTAGCTGGAAAAGCTGTGGCAATACCTAACTTTTTGAATGCTCGTGGATTATATAAATGAAATGATAGTTTTGCCTTCATATTTAATTTGCAGTAATTATGGTAGCTATAATTAATGCTATGGGAGAATGGAAAGATATAAAAATATATGCTAATGTAGAAATGTTTAATAGTCACCTACTGCTGGCCTGAAAAGAAGTCTAGCTCATTTAGTATAAACATAGACTGTCTCCTTTTTGTGATAAGTTAGAACAGCTAATTACAGTGTGCACATATTTATTTAGTCATATATAATTTGCTCTTAGACAAAGGGTATTTTGAGAATCTATTAGTTCATGTCCATTTGTGGATAATCTGGCTATAGTTGAAAGCAAAAAGTTCTCATATAGTTTAAAGTATGACTTGCTTAAAGAGAGAATGGTCTTCATTCACACTGTAAGAGGATCTATTTCTACTGAACTTGGACTACCTGGTGTCTCACACTTCATGTCAGTGTAGTTGCAATTTGCATATCTTTTCAAAGTGTGTAACATTTATTTGTAGGAAGAAAGAATGGTGGAAGACTCGGAAGACCTAAATGACTCTGGAAGTCAGAGGAGGTGGAGAGAGAGGTCCGTCAGGAGAGAGAACAGATTTATTGGTAGGTTTCCCAAACAGATGCACATGACTGTTGCCAGGTGTAATTCTGAATGCTTTCAGCTTCTTATGTCATTTTTAACTAGTTCTTTCCCTGGACTGAAGTAATCTCTCTGCCACTTCAAATTAATCAACAGTCTGATTTTGCTTGTCTATTGAATGCTGCAGAACTGTGAAACACAGATGCTTTTCTCAAATATTAGTTTTTTTATGCAGCACTGTGAAGTGACTGCTTGGCTTAAATGCTGCTTAGCAACTGAATCGATCTTCCAAATGTGCCCTTCTACTGGTTTCATACACATGACTATTCTGCCTCCCATGATGCAGTTTCAGGTCAGGAGGATGAGTGGGGGGCAGGGGAAGGACAAGACTAAAGATATGACAACTAAATGTGAAAATGAAGTCACAAGTTGCAAGCATGAGAAGCATAACTCAGTCACCTCTTCTAACTGCAGACACTGAAAGGGAATATGGTATCACTTTTTAGAAATGAAAACATATATGTAGTCCATAGGGAAGATATACTTTACCGAATTGCTTGATAGTCCATTGTCTTTTACCTCATGTATGCTTTTCTGTCAGTGGAAACTGAGTATAAATAAATTCCCAAATCAGAATGGTAACATTCTATTCCCATCTCACACCAATGACTGCACAACAGGCCAAACAAAAGAGAATCAGGCACTATACTGTCAGCCAGGTTAAAGGTAAGCGAGACAGTTCCTCAGAAGGGCCAATTAAATAGTCAATTAGATTAAAAGCTGCATAACAGTACACAGTATTTCCTGGAAAATAAGTATAAAATACTTCTTTGGAGTTTGTTCCTTTATTGTTTGTGGGCATAAAATTCCAGACACCATGGAAGTGAAAGGAAAAACTCTTATTGGTTTCTCTGTTGGTAGGCTCTACCAGGCCTCTAATTTGTACTCACGGTATTGCACTCTAGGGTTCTACTTGGATAGACCAGACAGATCAGACAACGTTGCTGCCAAAGGTGTCTGGGTCTGTCCTGTCCAAAAGATTGACATCCCCGTGAACTGCAGTAGAAAATACAGAATTTAAACAAGAATGTTTCTATCTGTCTCTGCAAATCAGATAGCTAGGAGTGTCTGAACGCCAGCCACTTGCCCCTGCATTAATTAAGAGTGCAATACTGTGAGTGCAAATTTAGAGGCCTGTTTAGAGCCTACAATTAAAATGAGGCCCTTGGATGTTAAAAGTTTGAGAACTACCAGTTAACCCCAGGTGTCTTGCAGCCAAAAGCCCCTTTTCCGAAAGTACAATACATAGCTATTTAATCTCAATAGAGCAAACTATACACAGTGTGCGAAAGACACTGTGGTGAAAAGAACATCACTGGTAAGATATTTTGTTTATCCCATTTAATGATCTGATGTGGTGTTTTATAGTTGTGTTCCTGCTTGTGAGAATTGAGATGTTGTTCTAGTTTTCATCATAGGACATCGTGGATGAAATTCTGGCCTCAGTGGAATCAAGGAGTTTTGCCTTTAACTTCCATGAGGGGAGAATTTCATCCCCTTTGTTGGTGAATGTGTATAGTGAGACTGTACCTTCCTTTGGGAGAGGTATACTTTCATAGCTGGCACCAGCCCCATCAATTACACACACATGCACACATATAAACATACAATTTATTTTCAAGTGTATTTGGTTTCTATGTATTCATTTCAGATGCAGTGCTGAGCTACCTCACAGGACCAAGATTTCTGGTTTATGCAAGCTGTGCACTTTCCATATGGGTAAGATCTGCTCAGATAAAATCATTACATCATAAATGATCAAGGGAAGTATGATTTTAGAAGCATTCCTATTTCTAAAAAACCAAGCAGTCCTGTAGCATCTTAAAGACGAACAATTTTATTTATTAGGTAATGAGCTTTTGTGGGTAAGACCCACTTTATTTGATGAATCTGAGGAAGTGGGTCTTACCATGGAAAGCTCATCACCTAATAAATAAATTGTTAATCTTTACAGTGCTACAGGACTGCTTTTTTGTGAAGCTATAGACTAACATGGCTATCCCTCTGAGACTATTCATATTTATGGAAGTCCTGTAGTTTGTCTGGAAACAAATATTTAGAAATGGATCAAACTTAAATCTTTAGTATTCAGACTGCCCCATTTTCTGCACTTGCATTCCTTTAGTCCATTGCACTGCTTTATTTTGTGAGGGCTAAAAAAAAATACAGTTTTGTCTCTGCTTTCTTTCAGGGAGATCGAATGTGGCACTTTGCCATGTCTGTATTCCTGATAGAATTATATGGACATAATCTCCTTCTAACAGCTGTTTTTGGGTTAGTCGTGGCTGGCTCTGTACTACTGTTGGGGGCCTTAATTGGAGATTGGATTGATAGAAAACCAAGAAATAAAGGTAATTCTCTGTGATGATTTTTATATTCCTAACTAGAAGATACAAAGTCTTGAATATAATTACTCTCCCTGTGATTCAATAATGTTTATAGTATGAATCTCATAGTGCTCTAAAAATATTAATCTTTTCTTGCACACTTCCAATGAAGGAGGGAAGCTTTATATATTCCTAACTGAACAGAGAAGGAGAGATTAATGGTAAAACAGTGCCTCAGTGATCTAGGAGCCTCAAGCCAACGTGAGTTCCCCCAGGTCCCACAAGAAGATCTGGGAGTTCCTCACCAGGTCATGCATCTCAGAATTTACACAATGTTAAATAAAACACTATTTAAATTTAAAATTAGTTTCTTGTCAGAGAAATACAATTTACATTGTGTAGGAAATTTTGACAGTTCACAATCTTTGTTCCAAATAGGAACCTTTGTGAAATGTAAATTCTAAAAAACCGTAATTTGTAGGCATCAAAGTATTTCATTTGGATATCAAATTGCTTCATTTACAGCATGCTGGAAAATAATATCATGCAAAATATTAAATATTTTGATAAAGTTGTAATGAATTAAAATAATAGTTTAAATTAATTGATTTTACCTTCTTGAAACAAAACATTTTGTAACTAATGAAACAAAGAGGAAAATAGCTTTTGTCTCCTGTTGAAAATTTTGATTAAATCAACCCATTCCCAAGGAATGTTTCAATTTCAACAAAAGTGCCTTTTCCTGTGAAAATTGTTCTATTGAAAATTTTGTGATCAGCTATACTTTAACAGCATTGACACTGAGTTAGTTAACTGAACATACGCAAGCCTTGTATAGATAATTCTAACATTCACTGAATAAGTCATTTAGACACTAGTTTGTGGTGTGTTTTTTTTTTAATATTAACTGCTGTACCTTTCAAAATTTTTTCACTTTGGTCCAAACTCTACACCACATGTATCCAGTGGAGAGCCCCCAGAGTAGGGAAAGACTCTGGTGACATAGGTCTCCTGCAACACTTCCTAACCTGTCTCTCAGCCACTCTTGTTTCCTGTCTTAAGAGATGGTGAGGAGAGCCTGGACTCTGTCAGGATCTGGCCCCTTATGCTCAACGAGAATGTAAGCCTGTAACGGATATGTGCAATTGCCTCGGATGAACTTTAGATCACTTCTAGATAAGGCAGATTTACTTTTGTAACGGGGCATGGGACTAATCCCCTCAAATCCATATCCAGACTATACTTTTTATCAGGTAACAAAATGAGTTGTCCCTTACTCCTCAATTAACCCAGAAAAGACAATTTCCTTTTCTTCTTAGCAGCATTTTCCTCTCTTATAGCTAACAATCTAGCACCTGACCTCTTGGAGGGCTGACACCGTAGATTACATTGACACTGTAATTTGACATGCATGGCTGGCTCATGAGGGCTGACTTGGGCTCATGGGGCTCACACTAAGGAGCTGTTTAATTGTGGTGTAGACCTTTGGGCTCAGATTGCAGCCAGAATTCTGCAGCCCTCCCATCTTGCAGGAATTATGCTGCTGGGGTTGACAAACTTTAATTTGGGCTTCTGTGCCATGTCCACTGTGGGAGACTTCCCTTAGCCCTCATGAGGGGCAGGAACAGCGAGGGTTCCTGAACCCTCCGGAAGATTGACTTGAGGCAGTGTTGATCCTCCTGATAGCAAAAACGTAGCCTCAGGAAACTGGGTTCTGTTCCTGGCTCGTCCACTGACCTGCTGTGAGAGTTTGGGCAAGATACTTCCCAGCTCTGTCCCTCAGTTTCCCCTCTGATCCTGTGTCATGTCTATTTTAATTGCATGTGTGTTTGGGGCAGGGACTGCCTCTTACTCTATGATTGTACAAATGTCTAGCACATTGAGGCCTAGAGGTGAATACTCCAATACAGTAATAAACACAGTAATAAACTGTGGCAAATGAGCTGTATGGTAGAACTTCTTTAAAATTAATTTTAACATAGTGTTGTTGTGGGTCTTTCCTCCAGGGAAACTCATCTAAAATTTTACGTCATCCTCTATTTTTTTATTGCTGGGGAGTGTTGGGTTGGTTTTTTTGTCTTTTCATTTGTATTAATGTCAGTTGTGAGACTAAAGTGTTTCATCTTTTCTCTTTCATACAAAGCCGAGAGATTTCTGATTGGAAAAATCTGTTCTGTGGCTGCTGCTAGGGTTTTGTCAGGTTGTTTGCATGAAGTGACAGAATCTGTGAGATTCCTTTAAAACTGAGCAGATATAAAATCAAGCATTGTTTCATTTTGCAGTTGCTCATGCATCGGTGTTCATTCAGAACTCCTCTGTCACTGCCTGCTGCGTTGTACTGATGTTTGTATTCTCTTACAAAACTGAGATGGAACAAATGTGGCATGGCTGGCTTACTGTAAGTGTCTTTTGGCCTCTTTCCTTCACAGATAAATTATATTTTGGATATTTCAGTCTTAGGTTCCTTGAGTAGGTTAGTAATTTATGTCAAGTATTCACTTTCCTCTTAGAGACCATCTGTGGCTCAGTCTCTCCTCTCTGCTGTGGCTGCTTTACACAGCACCATCAGCAAAGCAGCCAGAAAGCTGGTGTAATCAGCCACAGGGTATCCTCATAGAGTGGGTCCTGTGATGGGGAAGAGCCAATGAAGCAGCTCTTCCTCTCCGTCCAGCTTTCCATTCTGCTTCCTGCACCCTGGGCTGTGTGAATAAGGGTGGAGCTGGTATCTCCATGCCACCACTGTTTTATTGACTGTTTGGAGCCTGGGGGCCACCCGGGCAAGTTAAAGCAGCCCTGCTAGGGTGACCAGCCTGCTGCAGGAGCCAGGAGGCTTAAACCAGCATTCCATCTGGCCCCACCCTTTAATACTTAGCATTCTTGGCTGCAGTTGAGGGACTGGACCTCGGTGTATAGTGCCTCTCTAACGTGTTTTCCTCAAGTGCTCACCTTTGATTTGAGGCATAGCCTGCAACAGCCCCTCTCCATAGAATGGCAGAAGAAGACTGTTGAGTTTAGGGACAAGTTTGACCTTCATTTACTCCTCTGTAAATCTAGAGAGACTCCCCTGGGTAATGGGATCATCCTGGCTTTCAGTAGTCTCAACTGAGAACTGAATCTGGCTCATAGTGTTAATGGAATATAACCCTTGGCTGCTCAAATTAACAAAAGTGTCCGTGCTCCAGTGGCCAATTTACCTGTCTCTGAAAGATTCCATCTTTACTGAGACACTGTGTAATGTTGCCAGCCAGCAACAGCTGAGTAACCTGGATTCCCAGATCCCAACCTCTGTTTTTCATTCCTCTCCAATAAGGTGTTTTGTTATGCAGTGGTAATCTTCTTAGCCGATGTGGCAAACCTGGCAAGCACGGCACTGACAATAACCATTCAGAAAGACTGGATTGTGGTCATCACAGGTGATAACAGAGGCCAGCTGGCTGGTGAGCTATATACACTCTATGTTCATTTACATAGCAGCCACAGTGAGAGTTTATTTAATAGAAGAAACATAGTTCTGTGTTTTATTTAGAAATTTTTAATTCCTTAAAGAGGGTCTGAGAACAGTAAAATAGAGCTGTGTTCAAAGTACTATCTTATGTTCCTTCCTGACTGGGGAAAGCTTTGTAACATGCCCATGTTAAAAAGATGTCAGGTTTTCCTGCATTTCTGGCTGATCATATAAAGAACAGAGCTGTGCTCATTGTTCAGTAATGAGCTTCTATTAACACTAAATATGTCAAGTAGCAAAGTAATTTCAGGCGCAAAGCAGCTATTGAGACTTGACAACATCTTTCTGTACAGAAGCTTCCAATACCACAAGAGGTTGCCCACACTTGCCTTCTGCCTCATTCAAACGTTGGCAGAAATAATACATGAAAAGACATAACCAAGTCTCCGTGTACCTCACACCACCACCACATATGACAGACGAGCACTGTCAGGAACCTCTCTATGGCAGCATAAAGGGTTCTTGTAAATTGAGATTGAAGGGCACTGCCAAAGCTGAGCAAGGAAGCATACGCAGCTCTCCATGTTCTCCTGGACTCACACTACAACTCTTAGTCTCTGGTTTTCATGAGCACATCTTTGTCTGTCCTATCAACCGTCCAGTAACTTTGTCATATGGTGCTCTGTAAAATACCTTGCTCCTTCTTGAATAACTAAAGTGAGAAATCATTTTTAATATTATTAGCTGTATCAGGAGCCCTGAGTGAAATTTAGATGTCATGGGATGAGAGAGTCCCTGCCTGTAGAGTTTTTAGTGTCAGGCAAACAAAGGGTGTGAGAATTATTCCGTCCGTGCGCGCGCGTGTGTACAGCGAGTGAAATGCATTCTGTTTTTATACCTTGTTTAGGAATGAATGCCACTATAAGAAGAATGGATCAAGTCATAAATATCTTTGCTCCTTTGTCTGTGGGGCAGGTTATGACTTGGGCCTCCAATGTCATTGGCTGTGGATTTATTCTTGGATGGAACTTGATCTCTTTTCTGGTAGAATTTATATTTCTCTCCAGGGTGTATCAGCTAGTGCCTCCATTGGCTGTAAAACCTCGGCAATATGTAGGAGAATATGTGAGAGAAAGACATACGGAACTTACAAATGTGCCAGGTAAGTAGGGCTTATGAGGAGAACAGTCTCCCACCAACATTTACAAAATGTATTATTATTGAAATGCAGGTCTCCAGCTAAAATGTTGAGCTACACATTAACTAATTAGAGTGCTAAAGGGTATCCAACAGTTAGTATCTGTGAGGATAACAAAGTTACTAGCAGAAGAGATGAGAAAACCCAAGGAGAAAATATGTGGGAGTTAATTCTCCAAATCTGTGTTCTAGGATGATTTACATACACAACTTGCAATGGCTTTAAAGAAGAGTTATTGGTGGAAATCTCTCCGGTGGGTGGGAGGATAGCAGATCCTCCACTGTTTAATGCCTTGCCATGCAGATTTAAAGGCTGTCTTTAAATGAATCCAGCTATGTCTGCATTACGTGTGCCTGGGTATTGAGCTCTACCATTGTAGCATGTCACTGAGCCATTACTTTTGATATCCATGCAGGATGATGGTTGTCATAGCAATACAAGGTACCAAAATAAAAGAAGTCAGTGAAGAATGGTTAAATGCATGTAGTTCCTAATGTTCAGTTTGTTTTTGCTACTGTCTTTAAAAACCTATTGCATCCCCAGTGACCATCTTCCCACTTCAGTGGTTCTCTGTGGCTTCAGTTTTTGCCTCATTGCACATGGCCATCTCCTACTACAGTAAACTGTTTCATATCGAGCAGCCCTGGGACTGGAAAGTTGCCAGATATTCAATATTCTGAATAATAGAGAAGCACACCTAGCAATTCATAACACAAAAGAAAAACAGGATTAGATATTTAGAAATGAACACAAATGTATGCAATCAACGGTAGTATTGTACACTGTAAGCTTATACTGTATTCACTGTATTTATCTGTACTTACTTTCACTATACTGTACTTATGGAAAATATAACTAAAATTTACTTATGGTTAAAATACCGGTTATTTGAGAGTTCCAGATGACAGAATGCCAGATATGAAAGAGTCGGCTGTAAAGACAGTGGGAATTATGCTTTAGTACTGCTGCCCATTTTTGACCTGTGCTATTCATCAGAGTGTGTGGGCCTTTAGATATTCTAGTTGGAGAGACACATTTGGTGACAGTCAGATATTTCTTTGATGCAGTTTTGTTTATATACAAAGTCCTGCATCTCTGAATGCAGGAGGAATCAATTAAAGACATCGGTTTTTAACTTGCCGTGTTCAAGTCTCTTTAGCCAACACCCAGCCCAAAAGTGTACTTTCTAGTGTCTTCCAGGGTCACACTGTGCTTACAGGCTCCTGCTTGGCATTTCTTGGCTATCTACCTCTGCCCATCTTTGTCTGTCATATCATAATTTCAATTGTAGTATTTTTTTCCTCAGGCTCTCATACATTCCCAAAAGGCTACTTTGCCCAAAATCTCCTCAGCAAGTTCATACACACTGTTTTCAATAGGGTTATGTTTACACTGATGCTAACTGAAAGGTGAGTTCACACCTATCAAACTTATTGAGGTTTTTACCCACCAAAAATGAAGTTTTTACCAGCTCATAAGAGTACTAACAAGAAACTAGGTCTCTTATGACAAGATAATTCCTCTCCCATTGATTCTTTAGAGCTGAGCCTTATTAGTCCTAATCATCGGACGCAGCACCCATGGGGGTGAGTCCGTACCAGCAGTTAGCATTGGAACATGATACTAAATGTTTTTAGACCTTTTAAGAAAATACAGGAAAATCACAATTTAGGACATGTCTTCAATTTAATCTTACCTATTCTAGAACCACACTACCATCCTCCTGTCAGTAGTGTGTGTGCTCACCGGGAGTGCTTCCATTAGCCAAAGAGTGGCAGTGGGGAGTAGTAGGGGAGAAGGGGCTGAGAGCCGGGTTGGGAGGTGGAGGAAGCTACCCAGGGGTTCTTACCTCTTGCAGGGAGATCCGTACCTGACATTCAGTGGGATGCATTGCTCTCAGCACGGAGCCCAAGCTGGGAGTCGGGGTAGCAGCCAGGCTTATAGCAAGCACCCGGCAGCAGCAGCAGCCACAATGAAGGGTCAGTTTAATGAGTCCAGCCCTGAAACTGACAAGGCAACAAACAGCTGATGTAATACTGGCAATGTCTACCTTGATGCTCTGTTGCCCTAACTACACTGACAGAAGCCCTGCGTCGCTTGTAAAAGAGAAGTTATTGTGGTGGAAGATTAGAGCACTTACATCAGTGAGAGCAAGACTGTAGTGTAGACATTGACAAGCTACCATGAGCTGCCTTATGTTGACCTAACTGTGGTGTAGACCAAGCTTTGTTTATGATGTTTGCTAAAAAATAGGTGCAGTGATGATTAAGCTGAAAACTGTTAGCGACTAAGTTACACTCCCCAAGCTCTTGTATATGATGTTTAGGCTAACTTATTCCTTCCACTGAAAGAGTATCCTGTGCAATGGTTCACTCCTTGGCATTTAAAAGGACCTGCTTTATCCAAAGAAAACAAAAAACCAAAACAACCCAACTATCCACAAAAGCCACCTGAAGATAGGCATCCTGTAAGATTCTGCCTACAAGTTGCCTTTTTGGCCTGGTATACCTTTTAGATTGAGAGCTACATTGCTCAGGAGAGTGAAACTTCGTGCCCTTACAGCAGCAGTTCGACAAGTCTGCTAGAGATGGCTCAGTTGACAGAACAATTCTTCCGTTGACCCAGCTACCCCCTCCATAGGCACAGAATTTCTAGCCCAGGCTCCACCCATTCCTCCCACCCCATTCAGCCTCCTCCCCTAACTGTGCACAGCCCTCACTATTCTTCCTGCTCCTCCTTCCCCCACCCACATGCTGCAAAACAGCTGATCACAGTAGACAGGAGGTGCTGGGGGAGGGGAAGGCATTGGTAAGAGAACTGCTGATAGGTGCTCAGTACACACCATTTTTTTCTGTGGATGTTCCAGAGCTGGAACACTCCCATAGTCAGCACTACTGACTCTTGGAAAGATGGATTATTGACCTTGACTGAAACCCCTTTCTGGCAATATAAGAAGGGTTTACGCTACAGTGGAACAGCTGCGCTCCTCTAACTGTGCTCGTGTAGGCACTGTCATGTAGACATACCCTCTGATTGTACTGATGAGAACAGTCTAGTCACCCTTAAATTTTTGTTTTCTATAAGGACAGACTATGGGGTGTGTAGAGTAGGAGTATCAGGAGGAGATGACTGCGATCCAGGAGCAGAGGGGGAGGTAAACAAGAGTCTGAGCAGTGGGCAAATAGATAGGAACAGAGGGTGATTAAGAGTGAGGGTGGATAGCAGTAGAGAGGGGGAACAGGAAAGCTTAGGAAGGAACGTGAGGGGTTGGAGCAGAGGGGCACAGACACAGCTCAGGGTCACAGTGCTAGAAGGTCTAACCGTTGTTAATACGTGCTTCCCTCCAAAACTTGAAATTGAACCCAGCAGTCCGGAGCGTCTACATTATTGCATTTTCAACAAGAAGCTGTGAAACCCGTTGGCAAAGTGTGTTTCATTCCCCGCTCTGCTAGTTTTACGTAGAGGATAACAACCTGCTATAGCTACTAGTTAGTCTGTTAGCTGAAGTGGTAGAGTTCTATGCTGTGGGTCTAAAGGTTCAAATCAGGCTGCTGATCCAAAGTGGGTATGGGGGAATCTGGTGAAGATAGCGTACTTAGATTTACAAGGTTGCTCACCAAATGCTCTTAAGCAAAGAAAGCAGTCATGAGATAAGAGGCAAGGTTTTCTTATGGACTGGTGACTGGTTTAAAAAATAGGAAATAAAAGTAGGTATAAATGGTTGATTTTCAGAATGGAGAGAGGTAACTAGTGGTTTCCCTCGGGGTCCATACTGGAATCAGTGTTCTTCAATGTATTCATAAAAGAGCTAGCAAAAGGGGTATAAAGTGAGGTGGCAACATATTCTGCACCTGATACAAAACTACTCGAGATAATTAAGTCCCAGGCAGGCAGCAAAGACCTACAAAAGGACCTCTCAAAACTGGATGACTTGGCAACAAAATGGCACATGAAATTTACTGTCAATAAATGCAAAGTAATGCACCCTGGAGAATATCCCAACTATACATACAAAATAGTGGGGGACTAAATTAATAATTGTCACTCAAGAGAAAGATCTTGGAGTCACTGAGGATAGTACTCTGAAAACATCTACTCAGTTGTGCAGCAGCAGTCAAAAAAGCAAACAGAATGTTGGGAATCATTAAGAAAGGGATAGAGATGAAGACAGAAAATATCATATTACCTCTCCATATATCTATGGTATCTTGAATTGTGCATGCTGATGTGGTTGCCACATCTTTGCCCCCCTGCCCCCCAGCAAAAAGAGAGAGATATTGGAATTGGAAAAGGTTCAGAAAAGGGCAACAACACCGATTATGTGGGTAAGGAACAGCTTCCATATGAGGAAAGATTAACAAGACTGGAACTTTTCAGCCTAGAAAGGAGGTAACTAAGCAGGTATATGATTTGAGGGCTATGACTGGTGCAGAGGAAGTGGATACAGAAATGCTATTTACTACTTCTCCTAACAAAGTAACTGGAGGGGGCAGGTGGGTGTCACCCAATGAAATTAATAGGTAGCAGATTTAAAACAAAAGGAAGTTTTCTTCACGTACCACACAATCAACCAATGGGACTCTTCTAGAAGATGTTGTGAAGGCTGAGACTATAATGGCTTTCACCAGAGAATTAGATAAAACATGGAGATAAGGTCAATCAATGGCTCCTAGCCAGGATGGGTGGAGTTGGTGCCGCAGCCTCTGTTTGCCAGAAGCTGGTAATGAGAGATGGGGAATGGATCACTTGACTGTCTGTTCTGTTCATTCCCTCTGGGGCACCTGGCACTGACCCCTGTTGGAAAACAGAATACTGGACTAGATGGACCTTTTGGTATGACCCAATCTGGCCATTCTTATGTTCTTCCACATGATAGAATTTCAGAATCTGCATTGGTTACTTACATTTTGGAGACTACATTTTAAAAAGAAACCACACTAAGTCTATGCTGTAGTTGTACAGTTGAGCACACATTAGGAAACTCCATAACTAAAGTTACCTGTGCAATCTAAACGTGAGTGTCTTATGTGTATGCATTATGATAGTCTTTAGTGACATGGTCACATACTAATTTTTCCATGGAGACTCCTGCCTCATTCAGTGCACAGGACAGTTAGTGCTCTTGGGAAGAATTAGGCTTATGTATGTAGGAGAATGTTGCCTATAGGACCCCTGCTTCACTTATTGCAGAAATAGAAAGGCATGAGGTGAGTGAGGCAGGGATTTTTCTGGAGAAGAAAGTATAGTCTTACCTATCTAATTGCTCATCACCTCTCCAGCATTTGTTGGCTGCCCCCTCTGCTCCTATCCACCCCAACCCAAAGGCTCCATTCCCCTCCATACCCTTCCATTTCACTCTGCCTTGGTTAAGACAAGTGGTGAACTGGATCCCATCCCTACCTCTACCACAGAGATCCTGTGCATGCAGGACAAGTCACCTAGACCAAAATGTTCACAGGTGACCATTTATCTTCCTAGTTGTCTGGATGCTCAGCAGCTGAGACCAGGTTTGCAGATGTGCTGAGCATTCACAGCTGCAACTGAATTTAACTGAATCTATTCTGAATGTTAAAGTGACAGAAAATACTAAGTAATCAGAAAAATTGTGATGTTGTTTCATGTTGGACATCCAAAAATAGTTGATATTCTAGAACGGTGTTTTTCAACCAGGGGTATGTGTGCCCGGGGGGTACACCAAGATCTTCCACAGGGTAGATCAACTCATCTACATAAAAAAATACAAAGCCAGTACAATCTAAAAGTTCATTTGGACAATGACTTGTTTGTACTGCTTCATGTGCCTTACACTGAAATGTAAGTACAATATTTGTATTCCAATTCATTTATTTGTTAATGAGGTGATAGAAAGTCAGCAAGCTTACTGTAGTAGTCTTTAGTGATATTTTTGCATGTTTCTGTAAGTAGTTTTTAAGTGAGGTGTAGCTTGGTGGTATGCAAAATGGATGACTCCTGAAAAGGATAACCTGGAAAAGTTGAATGGCCCTTGTTTCAAGACCTCAGATTACGTGAGGACCATCTTTTTCAACTGGTGGTACGTGTACCTTAGGGGCACATGAGAGAAGTCTGAGGGTAATTTATTTTTAAAGGAGTACTTTTATTTAAAAAAAAAAAAAAAAAAAAAAAAAAAATGAGAAACTCTGCTCTTGACAATTTTGGCATTGGTCTCACTGTATCTCAGTTCCCCATCTGTAAAATGAGGAAAATAATACCTCCTAATGTCACAAGGTTGCTGTGAAGATAGATTAATTAATGTTTGTGGAGCACTCAGATATTATGGTGAGAGCACTCCAGAAACCTCCACGAGGAAATTATAATTTTTTATTCAGTTCAGGATTTGCATGATATGTGATCCAAGGACTTATTTAACACACACTGAATGAAAAGGATAAAAATGAAGTACTGACTAAACACCCTTTTATTGAATAAGGTGTTGGATCTTTTGGGGAAAAAAAACGTATGTGATCATGTAACTAAACACTATTTCATAAAGTATATGCACAAGAAGATTGAATTAAAATTGCACTCAAAATAATTCTGGCATTTCCTATAATTGGAGTGTTTGAGTTCCATCTTTAATATTCTTTTGATGTAGTAATTTTTGTACGGTGTAGAAGATACATATTTAATGTCCTGAAATATGAGCTGCACAATGATGTTTTTATGGTATTTTTTCATACAAATAGGATAATTAGCACTGAGCACTTATGTAGCATATACACTTCCAAAGTACTGTACAAACATTGTCAGTTGTTTAAACTAATTTATTCCTGGTGGATGATATGATCACCGAGATGGAATTAGCTAGAGGTAATTGCAACTGACTATAAATTTGAGAATAATTTATATTTTCTGAAATTTGTCATTCTTGCATTGAAAAAGCTATTACGTGCCTTTTAAAAACGAAATACCTTTGATGGGGAAAGTAAAACTGAATGTATATTACAGTAGTAGTTATAGTACACCTTCAAAGTGTCCTAAAAAAATGAAGATATCATCTCACTTCTGTGAATGGGAAATCCTGAGACACACACAAGTATTTTACCTAGGGATTCAGTATTAGCACCAAAATTATAACTCAGGAATTTGAGGCTGCATCTACATTATGAGATAAAATTTGATTTTAAGTCAGTTAGCTCAATTTTTTCCTGTCCCTGTCCTCACTGTAAATGCCATTAGCTCGATATATGGACCACTAAAATCGACGTTATCCAAATCCTAAAATCACAGTACACTGATGGGTGTAACGTTCTATTTGAATTTAAGAATCTGAATGAAAGGTAGTGAGGATGCTCCGTCTTTAAATTGAATTCATTAGCCTCCGCAGATGTCCCATATGTGCCCCACAATGCACCACAGTTCCCTGCTGTGGCCTCTTACATCTCCACTGATCTCAATTGCATAGGAATTAGGTAACAGGACCATTACAGTTCAACACCTTCAAGTCTGCGGCTGTAGGGTCATGAAAGGCTGACAAATCTTCTTCTTTCTTTTTCTTTGCTAGGAGCACAGCTGTGGGGTCTGTAGTTCTGTGTATACCCCTGCTAGCTGCCTTTTTTTCTGCGCTGCCTGGCGCCAGTCACTGCCCCCACACCCCACCATGTGTCAGTTAGGCTGTGGTGGGGGTCGTGCATGTCTAGTAGTATGAGAAAATTCTTTTCAGCTGTTTACATGTTGTCTTGACCCCCACAGCCCCTCCCTTCTCTTCCCCCAGTGGCGCCACACAATCTGGAACATTCCCACACCCAGCTGCATCATGTGGCTTGACCCTGAACCACTAAAAGGGCGTGCTGTGCAAGGTGCCAGGCAGTTTATGCACAGTGAAGGTCACAATTTTCGGGGCCTGGCTGTAGCAGGGGCTCTTTTAGCTGCCTGGGGGCATCTCCCTCAGTGGTCACGATTTTCAGGGGCTGGCTGTAGCAGGGGCTCTTGTAGCTGCCTGGGGGACGTCTCCTTTGGCGGTCACAATTTTTAGGGTCTGGCTGTAGCCAGGGGTCTTGTAGCCACCCAGGGGATGTCTCCCTCAACAGTCATGATTTTCAGGGGCTGGCTGTAGCTGGGGGGTCTTGTAGCTTCCCTCAGCCATGCGTGTCTCAGTGAAGGCAATGTATTAGCTATACAATTACGACAGTTGTTGAAATAAGGCTCGCAATGGAGAATATTTGTGTCCTAAGGGTCTTCTTTTCCATGTACAAATCTGGCTCTAGTCTGGGGTCTTTTAGCCTGATGATTCATTCAAGTTTTGGTGTAACAACTGTGTCTACTTGGGCCTAAGGGTCTTCTTTCCCAGGCGGCTTAAATCCAGATTCAAGTCTGAGAAAGGGACTCCGTGGGCGGTTACAATTTGCATGGCTTGTCAACTGGGTATTGTCTTTTAGCCACCCTGGGCCATTACTGATGATTCATTAGTGTTTCAGTGTAACAACTGTGTCTACTTGGACATAAGGGTCTTCTTTTGCAGGCAGCCTAAATCCAGATTCAAGTCCCAGAAAGAGACTCCGTGGGTGGTCACGATTTGCGTGGCTGTCAAAAATGTACTCTCTTTTAGCCACCCCAACCCAATACTGGTGAGTCATTCGAGTTTGAGTAACAACTGTGTCTACTTAAACATACTTAATATAGCAGGGGAAAGAGGGCAATGAAATGTGGGAAGATGGCATCATATACCCATATCTACTTGTGGGGCCAGAATGCACTGGGGCTCAGGGAACTGTGGGATAGGTTCCCACAATACATTGCTGCAGCACTCAATTTAAGCTCAATTTAAGTTACTTGTGTGTGGCAGCAGTAAGTCGATTTTTGCGGGGAGCATGTGGGAAGGTGAAGGTGATCAGAATCAAATGGATAAAACCCAGCGTTACAAAATCAATTTTATCTTGTAGTGTAGATGCAGCCTGAGTCCTAGTCTTCTCCTCAGCTCATTAAATAAGTCATCACATCCAGCTCCAAACATGTAACTTAGGAACCTTAAAGTTCTAAATACCTTCCCAAATAAGCACAATGAAGTTAATATTTGAGATGTATCTAGTTTTACATTTACACAGTATCTTTTTTCCTACTTAAAAAGGTGCTGGAACTCAAGCCCCACACTACCCTCCTACAGCCCCACCCCAGCTCAACAAGCCCACACAGCCCCAGCTCAATCCACACCCCTAGCTTAACCCCCTGCACAGCCACACGGCCTAAGCTCTACTCTCCCTGCAACTTCTCCTCTTCCCCTGCATGGCCATGCAGTCCCAGCTCAACCCCCCTTGTGACCCTGGCTCAATGCAACCCTCCACCTGCCCTCCCCACAGCCCTAACCGACCCCAGGCTCAACTCCCCACACCCTCCTACAGCTTCAACTCACATCCAGGTTTAACCCTCCCCTACTGCACTCCTCTGCCACAAACCCAGCACTTACATTTCAAAAGGAGCTCCATGTGCTCCTGCTGCTTCTCTGGCTGCTTGGCTTCCCCCAGATACAGCCACAGGAGCAGCTCCCTGACCTGTGCTCTGAAAGAGCAGGAGTCAATTTAAGTGATTTAGTGGTCCAGCTGGTGGTTAAACCAACTAAATTGAGCCCTTCTCTTTCCTCTGAAGACAGGGAGCCAGAGGTGGAGTGACAATAGTGGTGCCTTTTAAAACTGGTGCTGGGAAAACAGGTGGCAGAACACAGTTCTGCTGCATTCCACCGGAAAAAACCCCTTGCAGTTATATCTTTATTTTGTAGTTGTATTGAAACACCACTTTATTTTTAATTCTTCAATATAGTTTAGGATGAAGTGGGTTTCCAGCCAATGTTTCTTTTATTGTGTGTAATAAATCCTGTACTGGATCTGGTGCCATCTTGAAAGTCTGAATCAAAAGTAGAAACAGAAATCTTTGCTTATCAATTTTCCCTTTAAGGTCATTAGTTCTCATTACAACTTGATTTGTTTTACCTTATTGTAACTTTAGAGAGTGAGAGCGAGAGAATGTGTGGTAAACAGCCAAATTCGCATGAAATGTTTTCTTCCTCTTTGAAATATTTTGGCTTACCCAATACATAGACCATGCTGATGGCTTTCTTTCATAACATAGCTACTGTCCCAGTAGGGAGACTTGTGATTACATGTGTCATGCCACTCTTTGGACAAGATATAAGGCTATGCTTTGCACCCAAAAGGTCAAATGAAGCCATTCAGGGACAAGTAACAAAAGATCCACTTTCAGCTCCCTTTGTTGTTTGATGCTTTCGAATGCCTTTAATCTTTGCCTCCTAGCAGCTCCTTTGAACAGATCAGTTTGGGTCCACTCTTCTCAAGCAAGGAGGAATTCTTATGGCAGGTTACTGCACAGTGGAACAGTTGTCACCAGAATCATTAAAACCTTCTGACTGGTATTTTACAGGGGATCTTCCCATTTGCTCAGCTGTTGGTGAATTCATCAACAAACCTGGAATTCCAGAGGCACCGACGGAGCAGAATTCCAATCCTGAAATGCAACGCAAGTCAATCACAAAAGTGCCTCTTTGCTTCAGAAAAATGCACAGGATGCTGTGTACGTGCAGAGCTGGCTGGAAAGCATATTACAGGCAGTCTGTCTTTTTAGCAGGCTTGGGGTTAGCCTTCTTATACACCACAGTGCTTGGCTTTGACTGTATCACTACAGGGTATGCCTACACACAGGGGATCAGTGGCTCTCTTCTCAGCATACTCATGGCTCTTTCTGCCTTCTCAGGACTAATGGGCACAATTTTGTTTACTAAGCTAAGGAAGCATTATGGCTTGGCTGTCACAGGAATCATATCCAGCCTCCTCCATGTAAGCTGTTTAATGCTGTGTGTGTTTTCAGTCTTTGCCCCCGGCAGTCCTTTTGACTTGGGTATTTTTTCTCTTCTCACAAGTAAGAACTCTTCCTTAAACCACGAGACACTACAAAAGAACCAGCTGCACATTTACCCATTCCAAAGAAACATCAACCAACCCATACTGCCAGATCGTTCTTCAATTCATTGGACTAATAATACAGTGCTGTTGGATAGCGTGCATAGTGGCGATCACCCGGAATCCTATATTTCAATCATTCTCTTGTTCTCAGGAGTGATACTAGCCAGAATTGGTAAGTACATGTGCAGCTTGCCACCATGTTGTGGAGTCACTTCACAGGGTAAAATATTTCATGAACAAAAAGCAGATGTGGTGATCTCTCTGCTACATCCAGCCCATATCATCATAGTGTGGAAGTCTCACAGTCTAATCTATTTATTCTCACCTCACCCGTTAGCTACAGAAGTGCTGTTACCCCTTCCACAGATGCTGTTGGGATTTTTGGCAAAGTTAGGCAGGTGTGGGGAAAGGGAGTGTTAGAGCTGGAATCTGAGGTTGGGGGTCACAGCCAGTAACAGATTCTGGGATTCAGCTGATGGTCAAGCCAGATTCTGAGTCAGCAGTCAAACTGAGAGTCAGAGCTGGAGACAGAGTCAGGATTCAGGCTGATGGTCAATACCAGATATCAAGGTCAGCACTGGGTTTCTGGGGTGTTGATTGAAGGGTGAGAACCCAACTCAGAGCTCAAGTCAATACCTGGCATTCAGAAGCAGGGTAGTCATGGCAGCTAGTTAGGGATCCATATTGTTGTTTAGATGGTTTCTGGTACGTCTCAGGATTTATATATGGTATAGGAGCCAATGTGGGATCATTGAGATCACTGTCACTTGGATCACTCAAGGTGGGACTTTCCATGGGGTGCAACCTGAGCAAAGGTCACAAGCAGGGCAGCTAGTTTCCAGCTATTCCCAGGTGGCACTATGGGGATGTCGGTTAGCTGGGAGCTCTGCAGGCTTGGAATTATGTCGTGCTGATCCTTACAGATAGATAACTGAAGCACAGAGACTAGCTCAAGGTCACATTAGAAGTCTGTGGCACACTAGGGAATCAAACCATCATTTCCAGCCACCAGACTAGGGCCCTAACTATTAGACAATCCTTCCTCTTACATATTAGCAATGCATTCACTTCTTAAAAATTGTATAGTTGCTACTAATTTACTTATACAGCCACCTTCATAAGTATTAATGTGTAGTACAAATATATATATAACAGGTTTGGAAACCAAAATAACCAGGAACAAAATCTTTGCTCTAACCTTAAGAACAGAGAGAATCGTTTGAGCAAATGGATTTTTTGCTTAGAGCCAGTGAAAAAGAAGAAAAAAAAATCCCTGTATGTAAAAGCATAAAGTACAACAGCAGTTGTGCCAGATTGCTGTATGCTTAAATATGTGAGTAGCAGAATTAGCAATTCATATGTGAGGTAAGAAAATTCAGATAATTTAATAAGAATCTTTTCATAGGTTACACCATTCCAGAAACATAGGGTTGCAATGAGGGGAAAAATTGTTGCAGCATCTGAAAAGATGCCATTTGGAATGAAATCACTATCTTGTCAATATTTTCCAAAAAGATTATCTTGGTTTCCTGTTGATGACTATACAGGTATAAGCATACTTAATTTACACTATGGCTGGTGGGAAGTGAAGGCTGAATGAAGGATGCTTAGCACCTTGGCATCACAGGCAGCTAATTTTCAGTGCCTTGTCTTTGTATTTCTGCTCCACCATTCAGAATCTTATTTTTAAATATGAATGCAAAGTAGTTGATCTTGTGGTATAGAGATTTTTGTTAAACATAGCAGTGGTATGGGCACTTGCCTTTATGAACATGATTATACTACTGTGGTATTCCAGAGAGCAATCCAGACCAGTAAGAGGTTGAGCCGCCCCTGCTCTGCAACCTACAATTCCTCACAATGCTTTTGCTGCTGTAGCTCCCAACCTGGGCCCCTCAGACAGCCAAAGGGCATGAGGTGACATCCTGAGTGTCTATGTATGGCTGTATCGTGCCAGATAAACTCTGATTTTCACCAGGCTCTGTTATCAGTTGCAGAGTGACCCCAAAACACTTGCAGTGATGAATTTCTCCCCAAAATGTATGTTCTGCACTGTCCAGCCTCTCCTGGACAGTTAGGATATACAGGTTCCACCTCCCTGCTTTGGCACCCTCAGGACCTGAGTGCTCCTGGGCCAGGAATATTGCCAGAACAGGGGAGGGTAAATCCCCCTGCCAGCCTCCAACCCTGTTCCCATGCTCCCCACCTGGCTGCTGGCCACTCCCTGGGCTGCTTTCCTGCAGCCCTTGGCCACAGGCCAGAGAGCTGCAGCCAGAGCCACATGCTGCCATCCCCCTTTTCTCCCAGCTCCCAACTCTCGGACTCTGTGGCTGACTGGTCCAGTAAGGTCCATGTTCGTGCTGGGCCATACATGTTGCCAGACCAGAGAGTCATATATTTTAAAGGCTCAACCTGTATTAGGTCTCTTGCCACTCTAAGGTTATGCCTTACACTTGCGCCGTACTTTGAAGGAGGCATGGTAATCAGGCTGGTGGGAGATTACTAATGAAGTGCTGCGATGAGTATGCGATGAATACACTTCAAAGTTCCCACAGCTACACAGCACGCCAGCACTTCAAAGTTGCCATGGGGAGAATTAGCCTAATGAAGTGCTGCATATTCATCATACTTTGAAGTATAGGGCAAGTGTAGATATAGCCTAAGGCAATCAGTATCCAATGGTCTGCACCTTCAAATGGAGTTACCCACACAATTCAGTTTAAACACAACATTGGATTAATTTTGATTAAGGAATTAAACAAATTAATTCAACCACAAGGAGATAGAGTTTAAATGAGCGAAAGTATAAGGCATTAAGGTCACAAATTGTTACGAGGGAAATAAAGATAAAATGATTTCTAGCACTAAACCTGAACAAATAAATTTAGGCTCAGGGTAAAGTCTCTTTTCATGTGTTTTCAGTAACATTGCTGATAAAATTCTCAGGCCATGATCTGTTCACAAAGGCTATTTCTTTTTTGTCATCTTACATGAGAGAGAACAAACTTGTGGAGTTTTTGTCCCTCACATTATAGTCCAGTCCCCCTTTTCTACTGGGAGGATGGAGTCATGGAGTGTTGTCATGAAAGTGGTCCTTTGCAGTTTGCTAAAATAGAGAGGGTTTTCTGTTACTGCCCTCCTCCTTGGCCAAAGAACAGCCACTTTACTGATGATGACTCATTAATTTTGATGACACCTGGCTAGAGGCACTAGCTTCCTCTATACCTGAGAAACTGGTTATCCATACTAGTCTGTAACAGCAACAAAGGGTCCAGTGGCACCTTTGTAGACTAACAGAAAAGTTTTGAGCATGAGCTTGCGTGAGCACAGACTCATCAGATGGACCAGCATCTGATGAAGTGAATCTTTGCTCATGAAAGCTCATGCTCAAAACTTTTTTGTTAGTCTATAAGGTGCCACTGGACCCTTTGTTGCTGTTACAGATCCAGACTAACACGGCTACCCCTCTGATACCATACTAGTCTGGTGAATGTACTTCGGACCTAATTTCACTTATGTTTTGTAGCTTCACGCACAATGTTACTACAAACGTTTCATCATGATATTATTGACCAGTGGGTCACTAGTTTTCAGATGATACCTCACAAGGCATAGGTTATACAAAGGTTATTACTATAATATGTACTGTGTGAATACAGGGTTGTATTTGGTCACAACTACATTTTGTATAGTCATACTGCATCCATACTGAGATGCCTTTACATACTCTTTCACTGTGTTACCCCTCTTTCACTGTGTTACCCACGATTACACAAACTGATTGTCAATAAAACGTAATTTTAGTTTCTCTCGCACACGTGACAATTTAGGATGTTCTTCAACGATTTTATAAAGATATTATATATCATTTATGCATTCAAGCCTTTAGTTAGACATCTACCAAAGATTTCCAGACAGTTTTGACTGCCTTTAGTATTTGTGTTTTAATAAGACAGTACTGTTGCTTTCCTAGGATTTCCCCCCTGTAATTGTTAGTGGGGATGCTCAGAGGAACACTGATCTGCATGACAATGCCATTTCATGCTACCATTATAGCATTGTTAGCCCACTTATATTTAACATATTCATTGAATCCTAAGTTTGCTGCGGAAATAGAAAATATGGGGGAGACGTATCACCACAAAGACTATACTTCTCTTATAAATCCTATTTCAGGAAACCAAATTATCAGGCGGGGGGTGGGGGGAGAGAAAGTAGATGACTCAACTGCTCAGCATGCTAGCCTGTCACCACTGGAGGTCTGTGTTCAAATTTTTATTCTGAAGTGAAGAAAGGGAGTCTCATTTTAGTGCCATATTTGTTTTCATCAACAAAACCATAATTAGTTTAAATGGGGAGACCAGTCCAGAGCAGATCATGAGGGAACAGCAAAGCCACTCAAGGTTAGCATATAATTATAGCTCTGTTGTGGAATCTGTAGAGATTGCATCATGAACTGTGGCTCCTACACACATGCTGTCAGTCTATTCCTGGCTCTAACCTATTGTATTAGTGATCAGTAAGACTGATGCATTAACTTTACACACACCAATTAAACGGAGAGAGAGAGAAAAACAAAGAAAAAAACCTACTTTGTGTTCCTGAACAAAATACCTTTGGTGCAATGAAATAATCCAGGGAGTCTATGCATGGTTTGTTTTTGTTTTTTTAAATGTAGAGTATTTTTAAATATAAAGTAGATAGATCATTACATATTACTCTTATTCCAGGTAACAAGTCTTTTTGACTTTGTTCTGATGTTATAAAAGTCTAAATGCAGTATGGACAGGTTGGTAACTACTATTTAGTTAAGGTTGAGTTGAGGTTTGAACATAAAGCAAGGGTCTTGTATGGTAAATATGCATATCTATCTGAAGTGCAGCACTCTGAGTACACAATCTTCTATAAGTACAAATAAATTGGGAATTAAAATGATTGAAAAAGGGGTGCTTAAGAAACTTAATCAGATTTCTTTTCATTAAAGAAAATGATTTAGTTGTCATTTTTCCCTATTGTGCATAAATGAAAATGTCTCATTTATGAGAAGCTGAAGATAATACCTTATTTTAGTTTAGAAACTTCCATGAAGAACTACCCTCTTTCACAATGGCAGGTATCTTTTTATTGTTCTCCAAATGACAGAAGCTTAGAGCTCCATCAGTTAGTGGCCATTTTGGGAATGGTGTAGAACTCTTGTTCTGCAGGGCTTGAGTATATCTGCCTCCCTGAAGCCTAGAAAGCTATCATCTTCCATGTGGGCAGCTGTACCATGAGTCCCACTGAGACTGTTAGGAGAAGGTAGCCTTTGTGAAAGAGGGCATTTTTTCATGACAACTACACTTCGTAATGATGAATTTCAGGGAAAAAATCATAACTAATTAAAAGACATAAAAATCAAATGCAATCTGTTCACAAGAGTTCTTTGACTTTTAGTATATGTGAAGTTTGAAGAGTTTAGCTGGGCAGAGTGTAGGTGGCTTCGGATGCCCCAGTTGTACATTTGTGTACTTATATCAAATTCAGATCTCTTGTAAGTTTAATCTTAACTGTGAATTTCTTAGGTTTACAGTTCTTGGTTTTGAGATCATTACAACATCCCTTTAATGTAGTTCACCCCCAAACTATTGAGATGCACTCTAAATATTAACTCCATTTTAACATAGCTTTTGTCTGGGAATTATACTAAATAGGAGTATAAGAGTAAAAGAGAAATTGCATGAAGGATGTTAAGAGTTGGACAAAAACAAAGTCAGAGCTGAGATGGTCCACCCATATTTTAACTTGCAGTTCCCTGTTTAGTTTTTGTATCACTTTGTATTAGATCTACTATCAAGAGAAACTGCTATTGTAGAACCTTGCTAGTCTGCACTAAAACTAATATCCTGTTACATTTTTTAAGAAAAGGAATGAAATAATGCATTATGAAATGCACATAATGATTTAAATTAATTTCTTCTTATACATAACCTACTGTTTTAAAGCTTTCGTAATGTATTAATGCAGCATAAACACACCCTCCTCTTAAACCTTTGCTAAGGAGGGAGTAGAACCTAGCTTTGTAGGTACATTGTAAGGTGTGTGTATTAGAGAAATTCTATGCATTTTTTGTAATTTTTAAAAAGTTCTTTTATATGGGTGAGAGAGCCCTTCAGAAGAGAGATAAGCGAATGGAACTTATATTATTTCTGTGATACTGCAATGACTACTTTAAATACATTACACTCTTAGCTTTTTCACAGTTCTTTCATCACTAAAGTAAGGGTATTTAACAAGAATCACTGGTTTATCATCTGAATATTGGTGAGCATAGTCACAAATATGTATTGTGGCTCCAATGGGATTCCATATGTAGGTAGCCTGATATAGCTCTACTAATTTGAAATCATTGAATTGAAAGATGGAGGCTGGGAACTGATTAGGGTATTTGGTCTTTTTCCTGCCAGCAGCGGGCAGCTACTTTATAATCTATTTTCTAATGCAACAGTCAATTAGTTGTGAATGTTTTACATGGATGGGACTTTCTGTTCCCTAAGGAGAATATTATACAATCCAAAGAAGGACAAATTCATGCACAATTTTACAGCACTTGGCTTTTCTAATAAAACAATTTTCTCTTGCAGGTCTTTGGTCATTTGACTTGACTGTGACCCAGCTTCTTCAGGAGAACATTCCAGAATCAGAACGTGGGATAGTCAATGGTGTGCAGAGCTCTATGAACTACTTAATGGACCTTGTACATTTCATTATGGTTATTCTAGCCCCTCAACCACAACAATTTGGGCTGCTGGTGATAATTTCCTTACTGTTTGTGATAACAGGGCATATCATGTATTTTATTTATGCTAAAAAATATAAAATTAAAGAAACTGTGATACAAAATACCTCAGAGAGGCAGCCACAGAATCCCTCTGTCTGAAAGTCTTACAGTCCTTTTATTTTAAAATTATCCTATCATTCATGGAGTATAGGTTGCTTGCCCCACTGCCTTGTGGGTTATCCTGGGAAGGAGCAAGGCTAAGGGAATAAACCCTGACAGAAAATCCACAGGGGAGTCCTAAGGCAGTTCTGTGCCAGCTTCTGGCATTGACCCGGCAACTCCTGCAGCTGACCTGGTACCAGACGTAGAGGTTATCCTCTCCTTTGGACTATATCAGTAAAGCCGAGAGGGGAACACTGCTGTCTGGGCAGCCCAGGGTCCCAAAAAATTGCCCAGGCTCACGCCTGGAGAGGTACTCCAGCATCGCTTAACAGCATTTAACCAACACGGGAGGTAACAGACACCGGTTATAAGCTCTTGCTCGATTGGCGTAGAGAACGAGCGCCAGGGGTTGCCTTCGACAGTGGGGGAGAGCGTCGCATTTCACTGGACAGTCACCGCCCGCCTCAAGCTGGGCAGCCCCCAGCCAGAAGGGTACTGTCCCGCCACAGTTCACCTGCCTCACTGGGTGCATGAGGCTTAAGGTTCCCAAACCTGACAAGTGACTGAAATTTGAGCACCAGGCAAACCAATAAGAAAATCAACAAGAAAAGGAAACCATCAAAGTTTTAAGCTTGCTTGCTGGAATGTGTGGACCATGCTGACCGGTTTGACTGAAGATCTTCAGGACATCAGCGACACCCAAAAGACCACTGTCATCAATGAGGAACTGAAGAGGCTCCAAGTTGACATTGCTGCTCTGCAAGAGACACGTCTCGCAGATTCGGGATCTCTAAAGGAAAAGGACTACATCTTTTTCTGGCAGGGTAAAGCCCAAGAAGAACCCAGGGAGCATGGTGTTGGCTTCGCCATCAGAAACACCCTTCTAAAAATGGTGGAATCATGGGTGGATCAGAAAGACTCCTTCAGGTCATAGGTCAAACTTGTGCCAGTTCTGTCCACCTGATCAGCGCTTACACTCCAACCCTGTACGCTGCATCGGAAGTAAAAGACAAGTTCTATGACATGCTTAGTGCTGCCATAGCGCAAATACCTGCTCGCAAACAACTGTACATTTTGGGTGACTTCAATGCAAGAGTTGGAGCCAATCGTGACTCATGGCCTTCCTGCTTAGGTCACTTCGGTGTGGGAAAAAGGAATGAAAATGGACAGTGTCTTCTCGAACTTTGCACGTACCACAATCTGTGCATCACAAACATGTTTTTTCAAACCAAGCCACAGCACAGAGTGTCATGGAGACACCCATGCTCGAAACACTGGCATCAGCTAGACACGGTCATCGCTAGACGTGATAACCTCAAAAACGTCCTTCTGACATGCAGCTATCATAGTGCCGACTGCAATACAGATCACTCGCTAGTTTGCTCCAAACTCAAGGTGAGACCCAAGAAGCTGTACCACTCTAAACCAAGTGGAAGGCCCCGCATTGATGCCAGAAAGACGGCAAAGTCAGAGAGAGCCGAAAAGTTCAGAGACACCCTCAAGGAGAATCTGCGCAGCAGCTCTGGGGGTGCCGATGTGACATCCAGATGGCAGCATCTGAGGGATACAATTTACAACACGGCCTTGTTGGTGTTTGGAAGAAGAGCCAGAAACACAAATGAGTGGTTTGAAGCAAACTCCGATGAGATGATTCCAGCCATCGAAAAGAAGCGCGCTGCACTCCTGGGGTACAAACACTCGCCAAGCCAGAGTACCCTGCAAGCACTCAGAGCAGCCAGAAAAACAGTACAGCAGACGGCCAGGTGCTGTGCCAACAACTACTGGCTCGAGCTATGCAGCAGCATCCAGACCAGTGCTGACTTTGGTAATCTCAGGGGAATGTATGAAGGCATCAAGAAGGCATTAGGACCCACCCAGAACGAGATGGTACCTCTGAAATCCAAATCTGGTGAAGTCATCGCTGACAAAGCCAAACAGATGGAGCGCTGGGTCGAGCACTGCTCCGAGCTGTACTCACGCGAGAACATTGTGGTTGATACAGCCCTCGATGCCGTCGAGCTCCTACCAGTAATGGACGAACTGGACCAGGAACCAACTGTGGATGAACTGAAGAAAGCTATCGACAGCATTGCAGTAGGAAAGGCCCGGGGCCAGGATGGTATACTACCAGAGGTAATCAAGTGTGCCACAGACACTCTCCTGGAACCCTTACATGAGCTACTGTGCCTGTGCTGGAGAGAGGGAGAGGTTCCACAGGATGTGCGCAACGCTAACATTGTAACCTTGTATAAGAACAAAGGAGACAGAAGCAACTGCAACAATTACCATGGAATCTCCCTCCTAAGCCTCACTGGTAAACTGTTCGCTCGCATCATCCTTGGCAGACTCCAGAAGACTGCTGAGAGCATGTATCCCGAATCACAGTGCGAATTCCGCGCAGAGATCTACTTTTGACATGGTCTTCTCTCTGAGGCAGCTGCATGAGAGATGCAGGGAGCAGAGGAAGCCACTCTATATTGCCTTCATCGACCTGACCAAGGCCTTTGAGTTGGTCAGCAGGGATGGACTGTTCAAACTGCTCCACAAGATAGGCTGTCCGCCACGGTTACTCAAGATGATCCAGTCTTTCCACGAAGACATGAGAAGAACCATCCAATATGACGGCACATTATTGGATGTTTTCCGCATCAGGAGCGGCGTCAAACAAGGATGCGCCCTTGCTCCAACTTTGTTTGGATCTTCTTCGCACTCCTCCTGAAGCATGCCTTTGGATCTTCAACAGAGGGCATCTTTTTGCACACAAGATCTGATGGGAAACTGTTTAATCTTGCAAGGCTGAAAGCTAAATCTAAGGTGCGGGAAGTCCTCATCAGAGATTTGCTGTTCGCAGATGATGCTGCTGTAGTGTCACACACACAAGACCAGCTTCAGAAACTGCTGGATCGGTTCTCCAAAGCATGCAAGGACTGTGGGCTTTCCATCAGCCTAAAGAAGACAAATGTACTTGCTCAGGACGTTGCTGACCCTCCATCAATCAGCATTGACAACTATTCATTAGAGGTCATCCACGAGTTCGTCTACCTCGGGTCCACCATCACTGACACCCTTGTCATTGGAGTCTGAACTAAATAGGAGGATCGGAAAAGCAGCCACAACTCTGTCCAGACTCAGCAAGAGAGTGTGGAATAACATCAAGTTGTACACTCACACCAAAATGCAAGTCTACACAGTCTGCATCCTCAGCACCCTCCTTTATGGCAGCGAGTCTTGGACCCTGTATGCCTGCCAGGAAAAGAGGCTGAACGTCTTCCACTTGCGCTGCCTCAGGCGCATCCTTGGAATATTATGGAAGGACAGAATGTCCAACACAGCCGTCCTTGAGCAAGCTGGAATCCCAACCATGCATACCCTCCTCAGGCAGTGGCGGCTCTGCTGGCTTGGCCACGTCCACAGGATGAATGATGGAAGGATCTCAAAAGACATCCTGTATGGCGAGCTAGCCTCTGGCAAAAGACCTCCCGGACGCCCCCAGTTGCACTACAAAGATGTTTGCAAGAGGGACCTCAGGGAACTAGACATCGAGCTGGACAGTTGGGAGGAGCTGACAGACGATCGCAGCAGATGGAGGCAGGAACTACACAAGGGCCTTCAGAAGGGTGAGATGAGGATCAGACAGCTAGCAGAGGAGAAGCGAGCCCACAGAAAGCACAGTAAGGACCTGCCAGACACCCATTACACATGCAACAGATGCAGCAAGGACTGTCACTCTCGTGTGGGCCTTCAGTCACAGTCGACGCTGGAAATGATGATCCCAAATGGAACTACGAAGGGCACGATCCATAGTCTACATAGACTGAAGGATGCTACTACTAGGTTGCTTGCATAAAAATGTTAAACTCAAAACACTTGCTAAAATATTCCTGTTTCTAGTCACACACCAAACACACTTCTACGTCATAAGAAATAAAAAACAGAATACTAAATGGAAGGTTTATTTCAAAATACTTAGCTGTGTTTTTTAAAAGAGAGTCTAATTTCTATTTTCAGTTAGTTTTTATCTATCAACTCTTTGCAAGGACACACAAAGCTTTTTCTCAGGGTACCAGACGAAAATGACATGACAACTATTTTCCCTTTTGTTATCCCTATATAGAGAAAATTAAAACAGAACTCTCATCATAACTTGTACTACTTAAGCAAACGATACTGTATTTATTTTAACCATCTTTTCCATCACACAGGGTGGAGGGATAGAAATGTGTCTTCCTATATAATTCATAGAAAATAACTTGTTTACAGCCAGTACGTTGTGTTCAAATTATAACTAAGAAATACTGAGTTTTTTATTTTGGACTGGCTAAATATTGACCTCTGTATTACATATAAATATTTCCTCTTAGTGAAATCTTCATTGAGGTTATTATACAATGTGATGTAGAGTTTTTTATGGCACCTCTTTCTTCCCTACTTTCATTGTATTTTTTTAATGCAAAAACAAGCCAACATCAAACTGTTTGGATGAGTTAGAAGCTGTGTAAGCATTCATTTCTTCACTAGAGCTTTCTTGAATGCAGTGTCACTTTAAAAACAAAAAGCAAAAACAAAGCAATGTTTTCAAACTTTAAATTAGTGTCTGTATATGTTGGTCAGATTACTACTGGGTAATAAGAGCAAAAATAGAAGCTGTGTATATGATTTCCTATAAAGACTTGTTCATGACATGGATTTTTCACTCCTTGAGAAAGAAGTGCAGTGCATCTTAGTAGATAGTTTATGTGACTTGGATGATGTCGGTTGTATTGGCTCTGCCAGGGTGGTTCTGGGTGACCAACAAGTCATATAATCTGTGTTCTTGTTTCCCTGTTGACAATGATATGGACCTGCTTTGTAAAATGCTTTCAGATAAATAAAAAGTAAACAGTGTGAATTGTCTTTTGTGACTGTGTGGCTGCTAATATATTGAGTCATTCACTCTCTTTGCTAATACCTTTATTCAAACACACCCTTCTGACACAGCACAACGATCTCATTTTGTTAAAGCAGTGATTGTAAAATGGAATTTGTTGAGCACAAAAGTAAGTAGTGTAGTAGAGAACTGGTGAGAGTACCATCAGCCAGGAACACAAGAAACGGTAAATGGTATTTTAAGGTATTGCAAGTAACAAAAATAGCTTCCAGTTCAAGTCTGCCCTCTACTGGCTTTAAAGGAACACTGCTAATAAATCTTGGTGAAGTATTATCTTGAGGAGTATCAGAGAGGTAGCCGTGTTAGTCTGTAGCTTTGAGAACAACAAGCAGTCTTGTGGCACCTTATGAATATTTTGGAGCATAAGCTTTCATGGGCAAAGACCCGCTTCATCAGATGCATGAGTGAGCGGGTGGTACTAAATATGTTAGTCTATAAGGTGCCACATTATCTTTAGAGAGAGAACCAGAAGAATCAACTTGAAGGGAGCTGACGTGAATTGTTAATTAGCAAGGTTTATTTGTATTCAGCATTTCACTTTTTTCTTTCTGAGTTTGCTTTTTGAGAATAGCTGTTTCCATGGTCGGTCAAGGATATTCAAGTCTCCTAGTGCCTCTTTAGCCCATTGTGAACTTAAGTCATATAGGCCGTGGCAACAATATAGCTATCTGTCAACAGAAGTTACTGCTGGAAGAGATCTGGCAAAACTTCTCTTGACAGATCACATCCACACACAAAAGGGATTTGAAAGGGCAATCCAGTGGCTTTCTCGACGGAACAGCCAGCTGGAATCTCAGCAAACCGGGCAGCCCGGTGACCTGGAAGCCCAGTCTGTCAACAGAGGGCCCCCCAGAGCATCTACACAACTTTTTTTCAACAGAAACTGTTGATAAAGGTGTTACTCCTCATTGTGGAGGGGCAGAACGCTGTTGGCGGAAGCGCCGTATTTTGTCAACGGTTGACAAAGCGCATTTTGTACAATGCATTATCTCAAAGCTCTGCAAGTTTTGTCATCAAAATCCCAGTCAACAAAACTCTCTAGTACAGACATAGCCATAGGCTGCAGTTACACTAGCAAGTTTTGCCAGCAAAACCCAGGTTTTGTCAATAGACCTTGTGGCGCTTGCACACACACAATGGGATTTGTCTACAGTATCTCAACAAAACACAGCATGTTGAGGCAGAATGAATCTGTCGACAGAAAAGTGGTGTGGATGCTATGGTGGGGGTCTTCTCTTGACAGGCAGGAGTCCAGAACAATCGTCAACCCCGTCTGCTGTGCTTCCAGGTGCCTGTTTTGTCGAGAGAGCGGTCGGTCAATCCAGCTGCTCTGTTGACAGAGCGGAGCACTCTCCCAATTTGCTGTTGAGTGCGTGGCTGCACTCTGTCAACAGAAGTTTTGTCGGGACATCTCTTGCAACAGTGACTTCTGTAAACAGAACATTGTAGTGTAACTGTAACCATAGTGTTCTATTCCTTAACCTAACACACAACAGAAGTAACCACTCTGTACATACACCCGTACCATCTGAATAAAATGGAGGCAGAGGAAGTGAGAGGAAATTACTTTTGGAAGAATGTAAAAGTGTTCCTAAATGTTTCTAAAGTATCAGAGAGGTAGCCGTGTTAATCTGTACCTTTTAAAAACAAGTAGTCTTGTTAGTCTGTAAGGTGCCACAGGACTTCTTGTTGTTTCTAAAGTGCATTATACAGTTGTTGAACCATAGTGCATTAGGGTAGTATTATAGCTAAATGTGTACCACAGATATTAGCATATAGAAACAGTCCAGTATCAGTTTAATAGTAACAGAGAGGAAGCCGTGCTAGTCTATACACTATCAAAACAAAAAGCAGTCAAGTAGCACTTTAAAGACTAGCAAAATAGTTTATTAGGTGAGCTTTCGTGGGACAGACCCACTTCTTCAGACCATAGCCAGACTCAATATTTAAATTTTTATATTTAAATATTGAGTCTGTTCTGGTCTGGCTGTGGTCTGAAGAAGTGGGTCTGTCCCACGAAAGCTCACCTAATAAACTATTTTGCTAGTCTTTAAAGTGCTACTTGACTGCTTTTTGTTTTGATAGTATCAGTTTAGTGTGGCATTCTTTCCCCTGCAATGGCCTGCCATCTGATACATGAGTGGGCAGTATAAAAACCTTTATTATGCTATTTAAACTTATTTCAAACAAAAAAAAATGCCTTCCCAACTCTTACAGTGAATTATTTTGTTGTAAAGCATGAGAGTTCTTTCCTGCCTTTGTTTGTTCTTAATTAATCTCTTAATTAAGAGGCTGTCTATGCTATACTTATTAATATATACATAAGAGCTAGTCCCTATTTAAATCCCATGATAATATTTGCCTTATGAATGCAAAGGCTATTACTGCATGCAGGTGCCATCCAACTGAATGCTACCTGGTGCCTCCATCTCCCCATCTAATCTCCTGCTGCTAGGCCTTCCATGAATAATAAACAACAGAAGTAAGGTAATAAAGGTTAACCCTGAAAGCATAAATTCATAAGTGGCTTTGAAAATAACATGTAATTGGTAAATAAAGAAATAGTAAGAAGAATTAATGTGTCCTAAATGTGCAGCTGCTGCTTTGCTTACTAGCATTCTTTGCAGCTTGTGTGCAGTGCATGCTTAGTATGGAGGTTAGTACAAAAATTAGTAATCATAAAGTGATAACTAGTACCACATAAAATTGTGCATATAAGCTGATTCATGACTATGTATAGATGTGGTATACATTGTACCCACCTGCAGCAGCTGAGCCTGACCAAATCCAGTGGGGTTTGATTGTGTGCCACTAATAAAACCTCAGTGATGAGTCCAGAGCTGAGCTGATTTCTTGGATTCAAGTGAGCTGGATAAAGCATTATCCCACAGCTGGAAAAGGTGTTCTGGCTGACTAGAACAGGTCTGTGAGGAAATCCTAATACTGCCACTTATTCAGATGAAAAATGTGCTGGCTTTAATTTGCATATAACTCTTGTTTACTGCTCAGGCTTTTCACAGAATCATAGGGTTGGAAGGGACCTCAGGAGGTCATCTAATCCAGCCCCCTGCTTCAAGCAGGATCAACCCCCACTAAGTCATCCCAGCCAGGACCTTGTCCAGCCAAGACTTAAAAACCTCAAGGGATGGAGAATCCACCACCTCTCTAAGCAATGCATTCCAATGCTTCACTGCCCTCCTGGTGAAGTAGTTTTTCCTAATATCTAACCTACACCTTTCCCTCTTCAACTTCTGACCATTACTCCTTGTTCTGCCACCTGACACCACTGAACAGTTTCTCACCCTCCGTTTTAGAGCTTTCCTTCAGGAAGTTGAAGGCTGCTATTAAATCACCCCTAAGTCTTCTCTTCTGTAAACTAAAGAAGCCCAAATCCCTCAGCCTATCCTCATAGGTCTTGTGCTCCAGACCCTTAATCATTTTTGTTGCCCTTTGCTGAACCTGCTCCAGCAAATCCACATCCTTTTTATACTGGGGGGCCCAACACGGGGGACAATATGCAGTGCCGAATAAAGAGGAATAACTACTTCTCTAGATCTGCTCGAAATGCTCCTCCTGATGACCCCAGTATACCATTAGCCTTCTTGGCTACAAGGGCACACTTACTCATATCCAGCTTTTCATCCACCATAACCCGTAGGTCCCTTTCCATCGTACTTCTGCTGAGCCAGTCGGGCCCCAGCCTATAACAATGTTTAGGATTCTTCCGCCCCAGGTGCAGGACTCTACACTTCTCCTTATTGAACCACATCAGATTTCTTTTGGCTCAGTCCTCCAATTTATCCAGGTCACTCTGGATTCTCTCTCTACCCTCCAACGTATCTACCTCTCCCCATAGTTTTGTGTCATCCGCAAACTTGCTGAGGGTGCAACCCAGTCCCTCATCCAGGTCATTAATAAAGATGTTGAATAACACCAGCCCCAGAACCAAGCCTTGCGGCACTCTGCTTGAAACAGACCGCCATCCAGATATTGAGCCATTGACCTGTTGGGCCCGACCATCAAGCCAGCTTTCTATCCATCTTATAGTCCAAGGATCCAATCCATATTTCCTTAACTTATGGACACATGTTGTGGGAGACCGTATCAAAAGCCTTGCTGAAGTCACGGTATATCACATCCACTGACTTCCCCATGTCCATAGAGCCTGTTACCTCGTCATAGAAGGTAATCAGATTGGTCAGGCAGGACTTGCCCCTGGTGAATCCATGCTGGCTACTTTTGATCACTTTCCCCTCTTCCAAGTGCTTCAAAACGGATTCCTTGAGGATTCCCTCCATTATTTTCCCAGGGATTGAAGTAAGGCTGACGGGTCTATAGTTCCCTGGATTGTCGTCCTTTCCTTTTTTAAAGATGAGCACTACGTTTGCCTTCTTCCAGTCATCCGGTATCTCCCCCGATCTCCAAGAGTCTTCAAGGATAATGGCCAAAGGTTCAGCAATGACCTCTGCCAATTCCCTCAGTACCCTGGGGTGCATTAAATCCAGACCCATGGATTTGTGCACATCTAGTTTTTCTAGATAGCTCAGAACTTGTTCCTTCAGCACAGATGGCTGCTCTCCACCTTCTCATACTGCATTGTCTAGGACCGTCATGGGGAACTTGACTTTGTCCGTGAAGACTGAGGCAAAAAAAAGCATTGAGTACTTCAGCTTTTCCTGCATCATCTGTCACCAGGTTACCTCCCTCATCCAGTCATGGCCCCACACCTTCTCTGATAACTTGTTTATTGTTCACATGACTGTAGAACTCTTCATATCCCTTGCCAGCTGCAGTTCCAGTTGTGCTTTCACTTTTCTGATTACTGCCCAGCATTCTCCAGCCGTATGTTTATACTCCTCCTTAGTCAATTGTCCACGTTTCCATTTCTTGTATGCATCCTTTTTGAATTTAAGCTGACTAAGGATTTCCCTGTTAAGCCAACCTGGTTCCCTACCATGTTTGCATTTCTTACTACGCAGTGGGATTGTTTGTTCCTGTGCCTTCAGTAAGACTTCTTTAAAATATTTCCAGTTCTTTTCAACTCTTTTCCCCTTCATCTTCGTTTCCCAAGGGATCCTGCTCATCCGGTCTCCTAGGGAATCAAAGTCTGCTCTTCTGAAATCAAGGGTCTGTATGTTACTGCTCACCCTTCTTCCTTTTGTCCGGATCCTGAAATCTACAATCTCATGGCCGCTGCAGCTCAGGTTCCCTTCCACTTCTATTTCTTCTACTAGTTCTTCCCTGTTTGTGAGCAGCAGGTCAAGTTGCGCACAGCCCCTGGTCAGTTCCTTTAGCACTTGTACCAAGAAGTTATCCCCAACATTCTCCAAAAACTTCCTGGATTGTCTGTGCACTGATGTATTGGTCTCCCAACAAATGTCCAGATGATTAAAGTCTCCCATGAGACTTTTACCTTTAGTGACAAGATAATAAGAAAAGTAGCTCACTTTGACCTTTCAAATGCCTGAAGAACTATATGAGATGGGGAAAGAGCTTCAGCCAGTGTCAATGGAGCTGTGACGATTTGTACAAGCTGAGCATTTGACCACCTGACTTGAGAGGGATAAATGAGTCATTTTGAATATATTTGCCTAACCAAGCTCTGTAGTGAATTTTTCCAAAAGGCCATGCAAGGACATGCAGTGTACAACATTTTCCTGGATTAAGCCTGTTTGGTATCAAAATAGTAGTAGTTATGGCCATCTCACAATCAATAATCAATGCTGCATTTTACAGGAAGCAATGGGAAGCACAAACAGCCCTAGCTGCTGCTGTCTTTTTATGTAGGTTATGCAAGCTATTGAAATCAGATTATACTCGTGTACTATTTTCTTACTTTACAAAAATCCTCCCTTTCAATCCTATCTAATGTATTGGAACCAAAATAGCAGGTAAAAGAATTACCTCCCCAGTACCCCTAATTAGTGTTTTTAAATCTTTAAATAGAGAATACATTGCCATTGAAAGACAACTGGATAGTGTCCTGCAAGGTCATTGTGTTCATTGCGCTGGCAAATTAGGCTATGTCTAGAGAGCGTGTGAATATTTTTAAATTGCTTGAACCATCTAGCTTGCTCATGTGGCTTGTAGGTGATTGACTATTATATAAAAATGACTGAAGAGCCTAAAAGTTTCATGACTATAAAGCAAAAACTGACAGCTTTTAAAAACAAATGTAAATTAATAATGAAATGTGCTGTTCTAGCAAAATTGTCAATTTAAGTAATAAACAATTACACTGCATTTAATCCTGATAGTTTATTAAAGCTGACCGGCTGACTTGTAATGGGGAAAAATATCTGCTCCTTGTGATGTATAAAATAGGGCTGAACTATTTTATTAGCTAGTTTTGATTTTATTATATTGAGATTACCTGGTCTTGATTGCTGAGTGTATTCAATAACTAGTGGAATAACAATAGCACATTAAGGCCGTGTCTACACTCGCCAAAAACTTCAAAATGGCCATGCAAATGGCCATTTTGTAGTTTACTAAAGAAGCGCTGAAATACACATTCAGTGCCTCATTAGCATGTGGGCGGCCGCGGTACTTCGAAATTGACGTGGCTCGTCCAGACAGGGCTCCTTTTCGAAAGGACCCCGCTTACTTCATAGTCCCCTTATTCCTATGAGCAGATGGAAATAGGGGGACTTCGAAGTAGGCAGGGTCCTTTTGAAAAGGAGCCCTGTCTGGATGAGCCGCGTGGCGGCGAGCCGCGTCAATTTCGAAGTGCCGTGGCCGCCCGCATGCTAATGAGGCGCTGAATATGAATTTCAGCGCTTCATTAGTAAACTTTGAAATGGCCATTTGCATGGCCATGTTGAAGTTTTTGGCTAGTGTAGACACGGCCTAAGAGGAAATTGAAATTTAAGATGCTGAGAAGAGAAAAAATAATTGGGGTGATTTAAAGCTCTTTTTCACATTTTTATTAATGTCTATGTAGCACATTTAGGAGAAGAGATTTTGTAATATTTTGAGGCTTTCAAAACTCTGCCCTGTCAGTTCCAGATTGGAAAAGTCCCATTCAGATTTTCCAAGATCAGCAGGTGGGGGAAAAAAAGGTATGCATATCTAAAAACTTTATAAACCAAAAATTATACAAACAAACTATTTTTCTCGCGAAAAGATGTGGTGGCAAGGAAATCTTCAGATTCTCTTTCAAGTACGCTAATGCAGCAAGTGGGTACATACATTTTTTCTGCTTTGCAGGTCATCTTTGAAGACCCAGTTGCTTTAGAATGCTGGCAAGCACCTGATACAAAGCTTATGAAATCAATGGGATTTAGATCAGGCTCAAAGAGAACCATCAGTTTCAGATATTAACTCACATATGTATTCAAATAGCTTGTTCAAGGTTTTAGTATGCTGAGATACTTTAAATTCATCATCATCATCATCATCAATAACCGAGGGCTCAGCGCTCGTTGGTGTCTGATGCCTCTCTCACTATTTCCTTCCATCTTTCCCTGTCCAGTGCAGAGTGGCTTAGTTTCTGTAGGCTAGCTCTGCACCAATCTACTGTATCATCTATCCATTCTCTGTGGGGTCTGCCTCTCCTATTCCAACTGTCCATTACGCCGAATACTAGAGTCTTGATTTTTCATTTGTTGTTCATTCTGCAAATATGTCCAAAACTTTAAATCATATTAATATAATTATCAGATGAGGGTACTTTGATAAGATAATTGTAGTGCAAATTTACGAACATGTTTGATTTCTTATACCTTTTCCTATTGCATTCTAGTCACTTCCACAAGGAAATCCTGGTATCAACATTGAATGCACAAGGATAAGGCAGATTCTTATTACTGTCCTGGAGTTACATCTAAAAGCAAAAGGGATTCCTACAGTTATTAAAGATGTGTATTTTAATTGAAGTGCTGTTTATAATTTAAAACAGTGGTTAGGTATGTCAGTCATTCTGTTTGAATAGATTCTATACACCACACTCAACCAATTCTGGTCTTTTGATTAGGAACTATATGTGAGCATATGGGCTACGTCTACACGTGCAGCCAACATCGAAATAGTCTATTTCGATGAATAACGTCTACACGTCCTCCAGGGCCAGCAACGTCGATGTTCAACTTCGACGTTGCTCAGCCCAACATCGAAATAGGCGCAGCAAGGGAACGTCTACACGTCAAAGTAGCACACATCGAAATAGGGATGCCAGGCACAGCTGCAGACAGGGTCACAGGGCGGACGCAACAGCAAGCCGCTCCCTTAAAGGGCCCCTCCCAGACACAGTTGCACTAAACAACACAAGATACACAGAGCTGACAACTGGTTGCAGACCCTGTGCCTGCAGCATAGATCCCCAGCTGCCGCAGAAGCAGCCAGAACCCCTGGGCTAAGGGCTGCTGCCCACGGTGACCATAGAGCCCCGCAGGGGCTGGAGAGAGAGCATCTCTCAACCCCCCAGCTGATGGCCACCATGGAGGACCCAGCAATTTCGACGTTGCGGGACGCGGATCGTCTACACGGTCCCTACTTCGACGTTGAACGTCGAAGTAGGGCGCTATTCCTATCTCCTCATGAGGTTAGCGACTTCGACGTCTCGCCGCCTAACGTCGAAGTTAACTTCGAAATAGCGCCCGACGCGTGTAGACGCGACGGGCGCTATTTCGAAGTTGGTGCCGCTACTTCGAAGTAGCGTGCATGTGTAGACGCAGCTATGGAGTTTAGCTCACACCTAACACTGGATACTCAGCCATCTCAATGGTAGACATAGTGGGTATGTCTACATTAGCAAGTTCTTTTGAAATATTTTTCAAAAGAAGGTGTTCCTTCAAAAGTGTTCACAGAGCATCTACACACACAATGCGTTCTTTCAGAAGTCATTTTGAAAGAACACAGCACTTCTTTCACAAACACTCTTCCATTCCCGTTTCAGGAAGAGCGCCTGCTTTTGAAAGGAAACTTGTGCAGATGTTCCACAGGCCGCTCTTGTGAAAGAGCAGTTCTCTGTGGCACTGGTCAGCTGGCATGTGGAGACACCCTGGCCAGTGTAAGTGGAATTCTATGCTCATCGCATCCTCCATGTCTTAAAGCTGCAGCATGCTATCAGCCTCACAGGTACGAGTGAGTCACCAGCACAAAAGGATTCTGCTGTGTTGTCTCTTCAACTAGCTGCTACGTGCCCAGGAGCTAGGTGCCCCCAGTCATGCCACTGAGCGACCGGGGGGGTCCCCAAGAAAAGGGCCATGTCCTGTCTACAGGCAAGCTGTGGGACCTCCTTGGTCTGTGGGGGGAGGCGAAGGTCCTCCTTCAGACAACCAAATGCTGCTGCAATGCTGAGGCATTTGCATGCCTCTCAGCTGGCCTGACTGCACAGGGTCACCCATCACAAACTCCAGACCAGGTGCAATCTGAAGTACAAGAATTGTGTCAGGCCAATGTGAAGGCCAGATATGCGGCTCGCCTCTTGTGGGGGGGCACCCACAGCCTGCCCTCATTATGAGGACTTGGACTGGCTTCTTGGGGCCAAGGAGGCAGCCCCCACAACTACTGTGCAGAGCACTGCAGCGCCATAATGCGATCCTGAGAAAGAGGCAGAGGACCAGCCTGAAATGTCTGCAATGACAGTTGAGCAGGAGCCTGAGCCTGGATCTGATGGGAAGGGATCCAGCGATGGTACCCTGGTTATCACCATCCTGTCTGGCTCCTTTAGCCAGGTGACATTGATCAGAGCCTCCCCTGAGTTCCTGGGAGGGACTCTCAGGTATATACGATGCACTTTGGGCACCCTGGGGCATGCAGAGGGAGCCCTGCTACACCACAGCCAGCAGCGTGCCAGCGATATGGCCATGGGCCACAGTCTAGCCGCACACCAGGCGGCTGTGGAGAGCACAACGCACAGCACTCAGCACCCACTCCCTTGGACAGCACCACCAGCAGCTGCGCGTCCAGGTATAGAGGGGGAGAGCAGACCCACCTGCTGCATCAACGTGGGGACCCCTGGGCACCCAGGAACCCCAAAGGGACACTGAACCAGCAGATGGGAGAGGCTGCCCAGGGTGGGCGTGGGACACGGCCTTTGGGCCCAGGACATAGGACTGATGGATTGTCCCCCTCCCCTTCTGTCTCCACAGCTCCACCATCCCAGCCAGTCCCTGGGCAGGGGCAGGGGAGACCCAAGGCAGCAGCCCCAGAGGTGGCTGTGGCACCCCCACCTCGCACGCCTGCGACATTGTGGCAAGAGGCCCACCTGCTGTCAATGCAGGAGCGAAGAACATCTGTCCTATGCGGTCGCCCTGCTGAAGCAAAATGCCTTACTGAGGGAGTGGATGAAGATGGAGCGGGAGGCCTGGGGTGAGGTGGTAAGCGCCCTTCATGCCCGTACCCAGGCAGTGACCAACCACATCCTCCTGCAGCCCTCCCCGATATCCCTTCCCCCCCCCATGCACCTCCTGCTGTGGCCCAACAACACCCCTACCTCCCCATAGTCCCAGCCCCATCATGGCCCCGATGGGAACCCCAGACTCGGGGTGGCAGAGGTGCCTGCAGCCAGAAAAGGTCACAGCCCTCCACTCCAGCAGGAGAATTAGACCCTGAAACCCACCCCCATTTCAGGAAACTAACGTGACTATTTCCCCCCATCCCCCCGTAGATAGTTGTTTGGTTTTTATAAGACACACTTGTTAGATGTAGTAAAATGCTTTATTTTTTAACACCCCTGTAAATAGTTCTCCCATTCCCCCATGCATATAGTTATTTGCTGTACGGTTTTGATTTTTTTATACAGTTTGGTTTTTATAAGAAACAGTTTTTAGATTTAGAAAGAGTTTATTCTTTAACACCCTTGTGTCCCTCGTCAATGGTGAGATGTGTGTAGTGGGTGCCTGGGAGAGGGTGGGTGTGCAGTGGGGGTTGTGGCAGGGAGTGCCTGGGGGATTGTCATTTGGGCTTCCTAGTGAAGGCCTCCTGGAGGGCCTCTCTCCCCTGCACCCCATCCAGGTGTACCTGGCAACACAGCCCGTAGGGTGGCTGGTCATAGCTGGGGCCAACACCAGCAACCCACTCCTGCACAAATGGCTCTGAGTTACCTTCCGCAATATTGTGGAGAGTACAACACGCGGCCACCACCTGTGGCACATTCTGGAGGCTGACATCCAGCCACATCAGGAGGCACCTAAAGTGCTTCTTCAGGAGACTGAACATGCACTCCATGACGCTCTGTGCCTGGTTGAGGCACGCATTAAAAAGCTCCTGGCTCAGGTCTATGTACCCAGTATAGGGCCACATGAGCCATGGGTAGAGAGGATAGGCGGCTTCAGCTACCATGCACAGGGGCATGGTCACATCCCTGACCTCAACCAGGAGCTTGCACGGGGGGATGTAGGTCCCCGCCTCCATCCTGCGCCTGAATCAAGAGTTCCGGAAGACCCGGGCATCAACAGCCCACACACACGTCCATGAAACGTCTTTCTGAGGCCCCAAGGATCTGGAGCACCACAGAATGGTAGCCCCTCCCATTGATAAAACAGTCTGCACTGTGGTCTGGGGCCTGGATGGCTCATCAAAACAGATGGGTAAACCCTGCACAGTGAATCCCGCAATGGCAGTGTCAAGGCCCCCCCAACATGGATGACTGTCCTCAGGAGAACTGTGTTGATCGCCCTGACGACCTGCCTGGGATGGAGGGTGTACATGCTCATGGATGCATGGTGTTTGTACTCCTAGGCCCCCCTCATCTGTCCTTTCTAAGGCCACCTCTGTCTCCTACAGGGACCCCACACCCCCATTGCCCAGGAGCATTCCTTATTTCCATGAGGACAGCCCCAGCGGTGGCCTTGCCCACCCTGAACTGGTGCCCCACAGACCTGTGGCTGTCCAGGATGACCAGCTTCCAAATCACAATGATGACCCAGTTCTCCAGGAGGAGTGTGGGCCACATGCAGATATCCTGGTGCTGGAGTGTGGGGGTGAGCCAGAGGCACAGCTCCAGAAAATGTCTGCTTTCTCATCCTGAAGTTCTGGAGCCAGCGCTCATCATCCCACTCCCCTATCACGAGCCGGTTCCACTACTCAGCACTCGCGCGATAGCTCCGCAGGCACTGGATCAGCCGGAGAAGGGATTAAGGATGTCGCCCCATGGAGAAAGCCTGAAGGAGGGTGGCTATATGGATGGCTGCCTGCAGGCATTGGAGGGTAGTGAGGAGTGCCATTCCTACAGCCTCAAAGAATTCCCTGTTAGGGAGCTGCTAGGGATCCATGATACTGTGAATAGTCGTCTGGACCCTGCACCAGGTCTGCTCTGCTGTCTCTAGCAGGGCAGCCCTTAGCATGTGCAGGGTGAGGGTGATGGGAAGGGGGCCTTTAAGGGAGCATCTGGCTGTGGGGCCCTTAAGGCCTTGTCAGCCATGCGATCCCATCAGTGGCGTTTCCTGGTCTGTTCTTTTGACAGAACATCCAGAGCTGTGGTCATTTGAAATGGTGGATTGGAAGCTCGATATGCTTTTTGTGTGTAGACGCACTCTTTCGAAAGCTGGTCTTCCAGAAAATAACTTCCGGAAGATCATCTTCCGAAAGAACTTGCTAGTGTAGACTTATGGGAAACAAGGTAGATTATGATTAACAAACTCATTTTAACAACATGGTTCCTTCACGGGTGGACTCAGGAATATTTCTAGTAACTGTACATACCAAATTTTTTAAAAAACGTTGACTAGAAGCCAACAGAATCCCTTTAAAAATAACCAAAGTCAAGCCTTAGCAGAAAACCATCCAATGCTTGTTCCTATTGCACTTGATGTTGCAAATCATTTGATGTTCATTTTTTCACTTTTCCCTCTTCTCCTCCCCAGAATGTCTTCCCTCCCAGAACTTCATGTTCCACTTTATAGTTACTGTGGGACTTTTTAGACGTCTCACTCCTGATAGCCTCAAAAATCCTGCATCTAAAAATACTCTTGTAAAACAATGATGCAAATGGAGTGCAAATATGTTCATGTAGCAGTATGACTATCAGTCTTCTCTCTTTAGCATAATCTTGTTTGTTATTCACAGAGACTAGAGAATGACAATTACAGTAAGTGAGAACTGAAATAAAGAAATTGCATTTTTAAATACAAGTTGAGCCTCTCTCATCCAAAACCCGTGGGACCTCATTGGTGCCAGATAAGAGAATTTGTCAGATGTCAGACGGTCAATATTGTCTGGCAGCATTACCAACAATTCTACTTCTTACTGGGCTTTTATAAGACATTTAGGGGTAAATTACAAATAAATAACAGCATAGAACACTAAGAGCCAAGACTGGTTGCTGTAAACAAACTTTATGGGGCCACGGGAAACTTGGCTGCACCCATGATAAGTGATTGTCCAGCTAACTAAAATGATGGATTGTGGAGTTTGCTGGACGAGTGTGTTCTGGATTAGAGAGGTTCAACCTGGACAATTTTTGTATTCAAGTGCTCCAATTCCATATCCTTTCTATATAAAGGCACATGTAGGCTGTATCTGTATAATATTTTGTGTACAATTTTGAAATGTACTCAGTACACTTGCAAACCAATTGCATACTTTATTTGCCCAGTTATTTTAAGTGTTTCTTGTCAACACACTGTACCAAGAGATTGGTTTGTATAAACACTAGATAGGTTAAAAGCAAAGTCATCTTTAGGTTTACAGAGTAGTCAAGGTTTACGTTCACTTTTCTACTTTATAGCAAAAACACTGGTGAAAATAAATGTGCTCTACTTAAACCTGTACAATCTTCATACCAACTGTTTAACAATTTATTCTTCAGATTCAGCAGTTTGATTTGGTAGTTTTGTAAACAAATAATACTTTACAATGAGGTATTTTACGGAAAATCTTCCTAAATATATTATGATTTCATTAGCAGAAGTGTTGGTATTTAATGACTTACTAAAAGGTTTAATTAAAAATGTTTAAATATGTTATGGATGTCAGTTTGGCCTCAGGTAAATATTTTAACCCATCAGACGTGTGCATATCATTGTAAATAGATATGCAATCAAATCATGGTTTTCATCCTTAGCCAGAAATTCTATTCACAATACCATACATCTACAATATTTAATAAAATGTAGCACAGAAAGATAAGCAAATTCTTGTGAGAGATACGTTTGCAGGAAGCTGGAGTTAAACAGTTCTTTGTATCTTCATTACCAAACCTGGAGAGTGGGGAGACAGAAAGTTGAGTTTTGTGTTTGAACACTTTGTGCAGGAATTTACTCGTTAATAATCAAGTAAGACAGCAGTTCTTTTAAGATCACTGTGGACCCCTACCAGCTTCCCTCAGAAAGGTGTTTATCTCACTGGTTTCATTAACTGTAAAGAATAAATTCATTCTCTTAATGGATTTAAATGTAAATCTTGCTTAACTGTCAGCTTCATTTTTATTGCTAATACCTTCTAGTTTAATTGGGTTCTTATATTATATTAAATAAATGAGCAAAATGTTTGGCTGCCTATTTTTCCATTTTCCCGATCACATCAGTAATGTTTTCTTAACTGGCATTTCACAATATGACTTTTTCAGAAGAGTGAAATAGCAAATGTGACTATCCAATACCATATACAATCCCATAAGTAAAAATCTTTAAAATGGAATTAAGTTTGTAGTAACACAGCAGTGCCCTGTGCCCTCGTACCCTTTTAAAATGTGATAATTCCCAAAATAGCAGAAAAACCAAGCAATGTAGTGCTTAAGATTCTCTTACAAGAAGTATAGCGTTACAAGAGAAAATTAGGAAATGCAGCACTAAGATGACACTTCCCACACAATACAAACTATGCCCATTTTGATCCTTACCTAAGAAGTCCCTGAGGGAGATCACAGAACCTCACCTCTCACTTAGCCATTTTGTGAAGTATGATCTCTGCAAACCAGCATCAGTGCAGCACTGTGCTCTGGGCAACACACAAATAGTGTGACTAAGAGTGTTGAATTTGAGTTGCATTAAACCAATTGTTCTCAACCAGGGGTACTTGCACCCCTGGGGGTATTCAAAGCTCTTCCAGAGGATGCATGAATTCAGAGTTAATCAACACTTTTACGAATAAAAAATGGGACTTATTTATGTTCATATTTTTTATTTATCTTTTTTTGCACAGTCACAAGTACAATGCCAAGTTTATGGCAATTTCTTTCAACTGATCAGTTATGATTAAGTTGTTTCAACAAATATGTTGCAGTGGGAGAAAAAAATTGCATGTCTGAAAATTGTAGGTACTTGTTAGCCGGTGGCCGGGTAATGTGCGGTGAGGTACTCCCCTGGGTCCTAAACAACCCAGTTTTTCACTGTTAGAGCAGGCAGCTCCTAGCACACTCACCCACAGCCAGGCTGTAGTAACCAAACGGTTAAAGTTCTTTTGTTGTGCCGGCTGTGTTGCAGTGACAAAAGGGTTAACAAAATAGTTAGGCTCAGAGCTTAACTAGTTACAAGTTTATTTAAGCTACAGTTATAAGCGTGTGGTTACAAAAGGCTATTGTTTACTTCTTATATGCTAGCAAAGTACAGGTGTTCACAAGTTATGTTACAATCCAATACAAAGATATCTGTTATCATCTAACACAATGATATCTTGACACTAGTTACAGAGCTCTAATTCTTTAGCTGTGCACAAAAAAGTCAGAGACCTAGCATGGGTGTATCTTACCCTCTCTGCGTCTCTCGATACCAGCGTAGCCAAGCCGGATCGGTCACTCAATTCTGCGGAAAGAAGAGTACGAGGTTGGGCGTCCCCAGTTGTGGACCTCGGGAGGCAATCACCTGACCCGACCAGCAGGTAGTTGGTGGAATGCACTCAAAGTTAGAGTTCTGCTGGACCCATCTTTTATACCCCTTTTGGGTTATGTATTCTCTTTCTTATCTATGGTGTCAGATCATACTGGTCTGTCTTTGTGACTCCAGTTTGTTACAAGGGCATTTCTTACTTAATTTGCACTTGTAAGACAGGAGATAAGCAATTTAGGAGTACAGGACATTCTTTTGTGTGGGCGGGGCACGTCCCCTTCTGGGTGATTGTGTGTGTGCATCATATTGATCAATGCCAGCTGGGGTGATTTCTGAGGGTCACCCCCCCTCTCATGTTGACAGTCTGGCCTGTTAGCCTTCTAGCTGTACTTTCTGCTTCTCAGGGTCACGATAAGCCAGCATATCTGGGCCTCAATGAGGGCATCAAAGACTGTGCTGTCAGCAGCCATTTCCGTGCCCTGTGTGCTCCTCGGTGTGGGGGGGGGGGCAACGAGCAAGCTGGCTTGTAAGGGGGAGACTCTGTCTGGCTACAGTACTGGGGGAACTTATAATTTTTTTAAAGGAGGTACTGTATAAAAAATGTTGAGAAACACTGTTAGAGAGAAATGGCTACTTTGCTTAGAAATAGGTAAGAGCCTGTTATTGTCCCAATTCCTATTGCCATGTTCAAAGGAGCACATTACAGAAGATTAAGTTTCTATTGTCTACTTGTGTTCTTTATTATTTATAGTCATATTGTGAACTAAGCATCAAGTGTGAAATGCTTACAATAGATTCCCTTAAACTAAGAGTTCAAATCACTACTGGGTCAGCTCAAACCTTTATTTTTTAGAAAGCACATGAGTTTCTTGCTGTTTGCTTGATAATGATTTGAAGTGAAAATCTCAAAACCAGGAATCTCACAAGTACAGAAGAGCTCTCTAGACACTGTGGCTGATACAAAGCGTTATTGTGTCCCTGATGAGTTTGTCTGGTCTAAAATTCCTCTTCAATGCACTAACAGTATAAAGGATAGCAATTTGGACATATCCTACAGTACTTTGTAAAGACTGGTATTCCTTTACAGAGTTTATCTGAAGGGTCTGGAATTCTTTCGGATGCAGGGTGCTATAGACTCAGAACAAATCAAATTATTTGTTCAGTGCCTCCTACCAGGATGAGCAATGCTGCAGAATAACCTTCTTCCTTGAGGCAATGAGTGGGATTCAAATGATTCAGCTTCACCTATACCGGGATGAGCAAACTTTTTATGCTGGCCCCCACTTTTTGCTCCAGGGCCTCCCCAACCTGTCTAATCTAATCCAAATTGACAGAAATTTCACTTATGCTCATATGAAAAGCCAACAACCAAACAAAAAAAAAAACCCGCTTCACATCTGTAAGAAAAGTATGTAGAATGTAAAAACTTTATTAATCAACACAGTGAACTCTTTCATCTTTGGCAGTCCCAGGACCAGAAGATTGCCAGGTATTCAAATATACTGGATAGCAGAGAGGTATACCTAGCAATGCATAACATTAAAGAAAAACAAGATTTGAAACAGACAAAAGTGCATGCAGAGTGCTTTATTTACAAAACAGTAGTATTGCACACTGTAAACTTATTCTATATTTGCTGTCTTTATATTTACTTTCACTACATTGTACTTACAGAAAATGTAACTAAAATTTGCTTATGGTTAGAATGCTGGTTATCTGAGAGTTCTGGATGATAGAATGCCAGATGTGAAAGAGTTTATTGTATATAAACGTGAATACAAATACATAAACAGACTAGCACATTCAACATTAGATGAATGAACCTAAGAGCCAGCAGGTGATCATGCTGCACCCCACCCCTTACAAAATGTCATGCCCCCCAGGGGGCCCACCCCTCACTTTGTGCACCCCTGACATAGACAAACATAAATCCACCCCTCATCTTTCAGGCAAGTCAGAATCCTTCAGTGAGTTTTATGAGAGACTTGAATTATTCTCTCACCTGAAAATGTAAGTTGCTTCCAGAACTGTTCGCTGTACACAAGAGTTGCTGATGCATTTTTACTTACTGTCCTCGCCTATAGACAGCCTGCCAACCTTACACAAATTCTCACTGGCAACTATAGAGCACAACACAGTAACTGTAAAGCTGGAACCAATCCCTGCAACGAACCTCGCTGCCAACACTGCTCACATATCTACACCAGCCATATCATCACAGGACCTAACATCAACCACACCATCGGGGGCTCTTTTACCTGCACAGCTACTAATATAATGTATGCCATCACGTACCAGCAATGCCCCACTGAAATTTACATTGGCCAGACTGGACAGTCTCTATGTAAAAGAATAAATGTATATAAATTAGACTTCAGGAACGGTAACATACAAAAACCTGTAGGAGAAAACTTCAATCTCCCTGGATACTCAGTAACAGATTTAAAAGTAGCAGTCCTACGGGGGGAGGGGGGGACCCTGCAAAGAGAATTTTCTGAGCTGCAATTCATTCACAAATTTGACTCCATCAACTAAGGATTGAACAGAGACTGAAGGTGGTTGGCCCATTACAAAAGCAGTTTCTCCACTCTTGAGGTTCTCACTTCAACATTAGCTACTGATAATGGGTCACATCCCCCCAAACAAACTGACTTGATTTCTCCTCTCTTGATGTTCACAACTCCACATTAACTGCCGATACTGGGCCACATCCACCCTGACTGAATTGACCTTGTCAGCTCTGGCCCTCCCCTTGACTAAGCCTCCCTCTTTAAATTCTCCTCTGAAATGTCCCCACTCATGCATCTGATGAAGCAGGTCTTTGCCCACAGAAGCTTATGCTCCAAAATATCTGCTAGTCTATAAGGTGCCACAGGACAACTTCTTGTTTTTAAAAATAAGAAAATCCTCTTGAGCTGAAATAATTTATACTTATTTGCAATCAAAAAATGATTTTATTGTTTACAATTTGGTAAATACCAAATAGGTGTCAAAATGCTGTCAATCTAGTTCAGTTCCTCTGTGGGTGCAGGAAGGGATCCTTAGGTCATATTTGCAACTTTCCTTTACTGAGCATTACATATTTAAAGGAATCATGCTTCCACCACTTCTTTTGGAAAGCCAGTTTGGGCATTTTGAGATCAGTATTAAAAACCAAACAAAACAACAAATCACAAACCTCCCCTCAAACCAAGAACTCCAAAAATAATATTTCCAGTGATATAATCAGCCAAGAGGTCTGAGACCTAACACATGGCAATTCTCTAAGTTTCATTACGAGCTGTGCTTTACATGGCATATTTCTTAAAGCCTCAGCTCCTGCACACAAGTGATTGTGTGAAATTCTCATGCTGAGTTTCAGAATGTCTAACTTTTAGGAGCCTTGACAAACTTTGGGATCCACAAAAACTGAAACTGTGCTTACTCTTCCTATACAGTGGATGAGGAGGAAACAGGCACCTGTGAATGGGATCTGCAAATGCCAGGATGCTAGATGCCTAAATTAGCTAATGGAAGATGCCAATAAGACAAGTGCGTCTTAAGCCCCATCCCACTCATGGAGGTCAGTACCTAAGACCAGATTGCTGTGAGAGACATATGTCTACTTGCAATGCACATGGCCAATCCAGAGAGAGGTTGTGGTTTTGTGGGGCTCTGGACCACAGCAAATGTGGTTCTCTCTCCATCCCTTCTGCCTGCAGCTCCCTGATCCTGTGCTTTTGTCAGGAAGCAAAGTTGGGGCATGAAAGGCTTGCCTCACTTTGCTGCTGGATGGGTGGGCAGAGCAGAGTAAGTGCCCTACCACTGCATCCTGGCAGAAAAAGCCAGGTGGGTAGTTGGGGAAGGGAAAGCCACCATGCCTTGACCATGCTCCCTGGCAGGTGTGCTGGGCAGGTGGGTGGAGCAGGTAAGGACACCCATTTTTCTGGGCTCCCCAACCGGTCAGGGCTCCAAGGAACAGTCCCCATTAGCCTTTTGGCTAATCTATCATTACCAGGAACTCTCGCCCAGAGTCCCAGGTTAGGTGCTTAAGCTGTTCTCTATGAGAAAAGAGTATATGCCTCCATAACTCAATGCAAAATGATGCTACAGGTGAGGGAGGCCTCCTTTAGTTCACTGGCTGGGGTATTCACTTGGGATGTGGGGGAGCCTGTGTGAAGGAGTTGGGGGGTGCATGTGTGAGACTCAGGCTGGATGTGTGTGAGACAAGCAGAGCAGCTCTCAGCGGCTAAGGATGACCCTAGGGCTATAACCTGGGCTGGCAGGTAACACCACTGCCCTGAACAAAGAGGAGGGAGGGGCCGAGCGGGGTTTTGAATTGGAAGCAGCAGTTAGAGGCTGGAGGGAAGAGGGAGCTGAAAGGCAGCCAGCCTGGCGGGGGGGGGGAACTACACCCCAAAGGGGGCACCCCTCGGGCTCCTCTCCCCAGGACGGGTTGAAATGACTGCCTCTGACTGCTGCACTAACTCTTCTGTAAAAAACTGGGCCTCTGTCGCCTAATAAACTTCCTATTCTACCTGCTAAGTGAGAGTCACTCCGGCCTGCGGATGGGGTGCAGTGCATGGGGACCCCTAAACCCCATCACAGCCTGGCATAGTTTTTCTCCTTACATGACGAGGCAAGGAATTTGAATAGGGTTTCCACAGCTCAGTGAGGATCCTAACCACTAGAGTGATGGCCTACTGGAAACCCACTGACCACCATGCTTACCTACATGCTTCTAGCTTCCATTCTGCACACACAACAAGATTCATCGTTTACAGGTAAGCCCTTAGGCACAATTGCATGTGCTCTGATGCTACTGACAGAGACCACAAACTACACGACCAAACTTTCATAAACCTGAATTACCCACTAGGAGAAGTAAAAAAAAACAAATCGACAGGGCCAGAGAAATACCCAGAAACCAACTACTCCAGGATGGGCCCAAAAAACCAACAACAGAACACTAGTGGTCATCATCTACAGTCCCCTGTAGTAAGTACAGGCCCAATATGAGGCCTTAGGCCTGAACCAAAGTAATGGTCAAGACTTTGCTAACAGAAAGCAAAGTTCAGCTGTGAGCTAAAGGAATGCATTGCTTACAGAAGCTGGCAAGAAGAGGGTTGATGTTGCATAAACGTATCTACCTAGCATACTGAAGTAGGTACATGGTACCAGAACACCCTACCCTGGAACATTCCGCAGATAAGAAAGAACAGGCCAACCCATCCCAATGACAGGGGCAGAAGGGTAATATGATGGATAGAGTTGTTTTGTTCGAACCAACACGTACAAGGTGAGAGGTGGCACCTAACTACGTAGAAGGGTTGTACCTCAGTACGTCAGGAGTGATGTGTAAATTGTTTGTACCTGTGTATAAGAATGCACTCCTGAGGTGTGGTCTGGGTCCAGCCGAGGGGGCAGTGGAAAGCCCTGCCACTGACTGAGCTGAGTCCATTGACCGTGGGTGCATATTTGTAGTATGCCCTGACTTAGACTGAGAAGTCTACAGAGAACTACTATTGTGTCCAATACGGCAATAAACCTGGCCGACGTGCCTTCGCACCTTACCAGACTCTGTGGTCACATTGGGGTCACCAGTGTTGTCAGATGCTACCAACGTGGTGCTCTGCTTTCTCCAATGTATCACTTGGCTGCGTGCATGTGTTCCCTCTGTGTGCTGCCCCAGCTCTGCAGATAGCTGACACAGCAGACCCGAAGAGAACCCCCAATGACCACAGAGTCTGGTAAGGTGCGAAGGCACGGCGGCCAGGTTTATTGCCGTATTGGACACAATAGTAGTTCCCTGTAGACTTCTCAGTCTAAGTCAGGGCATACTACAAATATGCATCCACGGTCATTGGACTCGGCTCAGTCAGTGGCAGGGCTTTCCACTGCCTCCTCGGCCGGACCCAGACCACACCCCAGGGGTACATTCTTATACACAGGTACAAACAATTTACACATCACTCCTGACGTACTGAGGTACAACCCTTCTACGTAGTTAGGTGCCGCCTCTCACCTTGTACATGTTGGTTCGAACAAAACAACTCTATCCATCATATTACCCTTTTGCCCCTGTTACTGGGATGGAGTGGCCTGTTTTTTCTTATCTGCGGAATGTTCCAGGGTAGGGTGTTCTGGTACCATGTACCTACTTCAATATGCTAGGTAGATATGTTTATGCAACATCAACCCTCTTCTTGCCAGCTTCTGTGAGCAATGCATTCCTTTAGCTCACAGCTGCACTTTGCTTTCTGTTAGCAAAGTCTTGACCCATTACTTTGGTTCAGGCCTAAGGCCTCATATTGGGCCTGTACTTACTACACCCCCGACTCAAACCACTGCAACATACCGTTAAAGACCTACAACCTATCCTAAGTCAGGCTGCTGCACTCCAGAAGGCCCTAGGTGACAGGCCTGTTCTCTGCTACAGACAACCTCCCAACCTTATGAGGATTCTGACCAGCAACCACGGGCTATACTACAATAATACCAATCCTGGAACTTTTTCTCGCAACAAGCCCCATTGCAAACTTTGTTCACATAGCTATTCTGGAGATACCATCACTGGACCTAACCATGTTGTTCACAGAATCACAAGCACATTTTCCTGTTCCTCAGCTAACATCACATATGCCATCATGTGCCAACAATGGCCACATATGATGTATATTGGACAGACTTCAAACACTCTTTACAAAGAATGAATGGACACAAAACAGACATCAAAAAACTCCTAACTCAGAAACCTGCCAGCCAGCACTTTAATGGAGTGGGCCATTCTGTTAATGACCTGAAAGTCTGTGCTTTACTGAAAAGGAACTTTAATGATTGCCTACAGAGTGCTCTGAACTCTCATTTATATCCTAATTTGACACATTAACATGTGGTTTGAACTGGGACAGCAATTACCTGGCCCATTATAAGGACTCTTTTACGTACTTTGTTTTATCTAACTTCTTGACTTCCCTACCCCACAACCCCTTCCTGCTGCCCTTCTGATCATCTCACACACACACACACTAGTGGCAGGAAGATAGCTGTATTAGTCTGTATTCTATCAAAACAAAAAAGCAGCCAAGTAGCACTTTAAAGACTAACAAAATAATTTATTAGGTGATGAGCTTTTGTGGGACAGACCCACTTCTTCAGACCATAGCCAGACCAGAACAGACTCAATATATAAAGCACAGAGGTTGAAGAGTTATCAAGGTTGACAAATCAGAAAAATTGTGCTCGCAGGAATAAGGGGATTTCGATGTTGGTGGGGTCCATTTGAAAAGGACCTCAGTGTAGATGAGCTGCACGGGAGTGAACCACAGCACTTTTGAAGTGGCACGCTAATGAGGTGCTGAATACGCATTTCAGTGCCTCATTACTATTTGTCGATCTGGCCACTAGCATAGCCATTTTGAAGTTTTCACTAAGTGTGGATGTAGCCCATGAGGTGGAGGGGTGGGGGAAGGCAAAGCTGAAGGCCAAGGGCTTCGCAGAATCACAGGGCTGGAAGGGACCTCAGGAGGTCATCTAGTCCAGGCCCCTGCTTCATGCAGGATCAACCCCCACTAAGTCATCCCAGCCAGGACCTTGTCCAGCTGGGACTTAAAAACCTCAAGGGATGGAGAATCCACCACCTCTCTAGACAATGCATTCCAATGCTTCACCACCCTCCTGGTGAAGTAGTTTTTCCTAATATCTAACCTACACCTCACCCTCTTCAACTTCAGACCATTACTCCTTGTTCTGCCACCTGACACCACTGAGAACAGTTTCTCACCCTCCTCTTTAGAGCTCCCCTTAAGGAAGTTGACAGCTGCTATTAAATCACCCCTTCAGGCAGCAACCCTCTTAGGCCATGTCTACACGAGCCCCAAACTTCGAAATGGCCACACAAATGGCCATTTCAAAGTTTACTAATGAAGCGCTGAAATGCATATTTAGCGCTTCATTAGCACGCGGGTGGCCGTGGCACTTCGAAATTGCCGCGGATTGCCGCCGCGCGTCTCATCCAGACGGGGCTCCTTTTCGAAAGGACCCCGCCTACTCCAAAGTCCCCTTATTCCCAGGAGCTGATCAGAATAAGGGCACTTTGAAGTAGGCAGGGTCCTTTCAAAAAGGAGCCCCGTCTGGACGAGCCGTGTCAATTTTGAAGCGCCGTGGCCGCCTGCATGCTAATGAAGCGCTGAATATGTATTTCAGCGCTTCATTAGTAAACTTCGAAATGGCCATTTGCGTGGCCATTTTGAAGTTTGGGGCTAGTGTAGACACGGCCAATGCAACAGAGCACAGCCTCGAGGCCCAGAAGCAGGGCAGATTTTTGCCAGGCTGAGGCCCTAAACCATGTCACGTTTAAGAGGTCCCCTCCAGTACCACGTATGTGGATTATTCTATTGTTAGGTCCTACACTGTATCTTGCCCTGCGTGTGTGTAATTCCAGCCCTGCCCCGAAGGCAAGGGACAAGAGCCCCAGTTCTGCCGTTCACATGGGCGCCCGCGCTGAGGAGGGAGCTTGAGCTCTGAGCTGGGAACGCGTACGCGAGACCACTTGGTCCGCTCCCGGGCACAGCCAACGCGTGCGTTTGCGCGCCGCGTGCAGGGACGAGCCCGCCCGGGCTCGCTCGCGCTTTCCCCTCAACCAGCCTTACCAGTGTCCGCGCGCCCGAGCAAGTAGCTCCGCCCCGCCTGTGTCGCACTTGCGCAGTGACGGGGGCAGGGTTTGCAGACGCCAGGACTGGTCGCCCGTCGCCTTGGCTGCCGGGATGCCGAAGCTGAGCAAAGAGGCCAAGCAGCGGCTGCAGCAGCTCTTCAAGGGCGGCCAGTTCGCCATCCGCTGGGGCTTCATCCCCGTCGTGCTCTATCTAGGTCAGTGCCAGGGCGGCGCCGCTTCTGTCCCTCGCTCGCCGGGAGCCGGCCTCGCCGTGAGGCCTGCTTGGCCGCGCGGGGAACGTTGCTCCAGCCCAGCTAGCTGGGGCGCGGGCTGGAGCACGCGGGGGAGCCGCTCAGCGGCCGTTGGCGGCGGGAGGGGGCGGGGCACGCGGGCGGGGCAGCCCCGCGGCGTCAGTGGGCCTAACGGCCGGCTCTGTCCCCTGTCTCGGCATTCGGGAGCCCGACTGACTCCTCCCGCTCAGTGGCCGTTGGGAAAGGCGGCGCGGAGCCTTGGTCAGCCGCGCCAACGGCCGCTGCAGGGATTGAGGCAGGGGCCCGGCCTCAAGTGCAACGGAATCGCTCCCTTCCAACGGCTCTTGCTGAGACAGCTCCCCGACGTGCTCCAGACCCCCCTTGCAATGGCCCTTGGATGTGGGGAAGACCCCACCACGTGCTTCACAGCTGTCTTTTTCCAGTACAGTGAAGTGCTGTCTTGCAGTCCTGTTGTGTGCCTTGGTCATGTCCTCCCCGTCGTGGTCCCCCCCCCCCCACCGCCGCGAGGTAACCAGATGTTCAGATAGTCTGGATAGCAGGGAGGTGTACCTAGCAATGCACGAGTCTAAAGAAAAACAAGAATAGATAGTAAGAAACAAAGAAAAGTGCATGCAGAGTATTGTAGTTACCATCACCAGTAGTGTTGGACACTGTGAACTCATACAGTATTTGCTGTATTATTTACTCTCACTACACTGTACTTATGGACAATGTAAGTAAAACTTGCTCATGGTTAAAATGTCAGTTATTTAAGAGTTCCAGATTATAGAATGCCAATTAAGACAGTTTACTGTAGTTGGTGGCAAGCCTGGCCTTGTCCTTCTTCCATGGAGATCCATTGGCTGGGCTGGTGCCCCAGAAATCCCTGGGGCAAGAAGTGAAATATGACGCTTATGTAATCTGACTTCATTTAGGCCTTTTGGTCCTTGAGGTCAGTGGTCTTGCCTATTACTGGAAAATTGTTCACTTTATCATTTTTGGTCTCATTTTGTACTGACTTTGCCTAGATTCATGAGTTGATGACCCTCCAGAAGATTTCTAGATCCTCTCAGGGTCATTGGTTGAGAACTGTTGCTTTAGGCTAGGGCTATGTAGGGGAGGGGAGTATAACACTTTTGTACATGTTAAGTTCTAGTGAGTGAAGATGAGGCTTTAATCCTAGGTCTAATCTTAAAAATTAGCTCAGTCTGGTTACGTCACTCATATTTGAAAAATGTTAGGCTAATCTAACTCTGTGGAGGCAGCTAGATTGAGTGAAAGATTTTTCTGTTAATTTAGCTGCCAGCTTTATAAGCGGAAGATCTGCTATGATGGTGGGGTTAAAAACCTTTTGTTGGCATAAGCAGTATCTACACCATGGATGGGCAATAATTTAGGATGTCTGGCCACTCTATGAATGTGGAAAGTGGCCAAGGGCTGCACTCTTCCATGATATTAATGCAGGAGGTGCAGGATATGGGATGGAGGTTGGGTGCAGAAGGGAGTTTGGGGGAGGGGTTGGGGTGCATGAAGAGTGTGGAGTCTGGGAGGAGTTTGGGTGTAGGAGGCATTTGTGATCTGGGGCAAGGGACTGCAATGCTGGGGTTTGGGTCCTGACCTGGGGCAGCGGACTGGGGTGCCTGGAGTGGGTGTGGGAGTTTTGACTGTGACATAGGGCCCATAGGACACAGTGACCTGGGGAAGAGGACTGAGGAGTAGGGTCGGCGGGGGGTATGGTTGCAGGAGGAGCAGAGGATTAGGTTCTATAGGACATGCGTGTGGGATGGGGAAGGGCATAGGATTGGGAGGCGGGATGGGCTTGGTGCCAGAGGCAAGCTCTAGACTACCTAAGTGACTCCCAGCCAGCATGATTTCTCAGGCAGGCTCCTTGCCTGTAGAAACAATAGTAAAGAATAAAATTGCAAGGCACGTAGAAGAGCACGAATTGTTGGGCAAAAGTCAGCATGGTTTCTGCACAGGGAAGTCGTGTCTAACTAATCTATTAGAATTCTTTGAAGGCGTTAATAAACATGCGGACAAGGGGCACCCAGTGGACATAATATACCTAGATTTCCAGAAAGCCTTTGACACGGTCCCACACCAAAGGCTTTTATGTAAATTAGGCGGTCATGGGATAGGAGGAAAGATCCTTTCCTGGATCGGGAATTGGTTAAAAGACAGAAAACAAAGGGTTGGAATAAATGGTAAATTTTCACAATGGAGGGGGGTAACTAGTGGTGTTCCCTAGGGGTCAGTCCTGGGACCGATCCTGTTCAACTTGTTCATCAATGATCTAGAAAATGAGGTAAGCAGTAAGGTGGGAAAGTTTGCAGATGACACCAAGTTGTTCAGGGCAGTCAAAACCAAAAGGGATTGTGAAGAACTACAAAAAGATCTCTGCAAACTGAGTGATTGGGCAGCAAAATGGCAAATGAAATTTAATGTGGGTGAGTGTAAGGTAATGCACATTGGAAAAAATAACCCAAATTACACGTACAACATGATGGGGTCAAATTTAGCTACGACAGATCAGGAGAGGGATCTTGGAGTTATAGGGGATAGTTCTCTGAAGACATCCATGCAGTGTGCAGCGGCAGTTAGTAAAGCAAATAGGATGTTAGGAATTATTAAAAAAGGGATAGATAATAAGACAAAAGACATCATACTTCCCCTATATAAAACTGTGGTACGCCCACATCTTGAGTACTGCGTGCAGATGTGGTCTCCTCACCTCAGAAAAGATATATTGGCATTAGAAAAGGTTCAGAAAAGGGTGACTAAGATGATTGGGGGTTTGGAACGGGTCCCATATGGGTAGAGGCTGGAGAGACTGGGACTTTTCAGTCTGGAAAAGAGGCGATTGAGGGGCGATATGCTAGAGGTATATAAAATCATGAATGGTGTGGAGAAAGTGAAGATAGAAAAATTATTTACCTTTTCCCATAATATAAGAACTAGGGGACACCAAATGAAATTGATGGGTAGTAGGTTCAAAACTAATAAAAGGAAATTTTTCTTCACACAGCGCACAGTCAACCTGTGGAACTCCTTGCCGGAGGAGGCTGTGAAGGCCAGGACTCTATTAGGGTTTAAAAAAGAGCTCGATAAATTTTTGCAGGTTAGGTCCATAAATGGCTATTAGCCAGGGGTAAAGTATGGTGCCCTAGCCTTCAGTACAAGAGCAGGAGATGGATGGCAGGAGATAAATCACTTGATCATTGTCTTCTGTTCTCCTCTGGGGCACCTGGCATTGGCCACTGTCGGCAGACGGGATACTGGGCTGGATGGACCTTTGGTCTGACCCGGTATGGCCATTCTTATGTTCTTATGTTGCCTACCCTGCTATGGCAGGGGCCATGTGTGTCTGTGAATAGCTACAAGCCTGATGGGGTGCTTCCAAAAGGAAGCTCGTATTGGCCGGAAATCAGCCAGTGGGATTATGCTGGAGGCAAGAGTAGCAGATGAAGCGTCTCCCTCCAGGTTTGCAGCTATTGAAAAACCGACTGGGCCCTGAAACCGCTTTTCTGAGCAGCAGTTGGGAACCTTCGGCTCCTTGCTCCATCCACAGGCCATGTTATGACCAGCCTGATCTACACTGTTGTCCTGTGAAGGCATGTGTGCAGTACTGTGGCTGTGTTCTTGTGACATAGATTTGGTTATGGAGAAGTGTACTGCCCAGTGCAAGAGCTTTGTTTTCATAGCACCAAAGTATGCTCATCAAACTTAAATATGACAAGGAAGCAGTGGATAAATACGTTGACAGGCAACAGGCTGTATTTCCGTAGCAGCTTGATCTTTTCTTTATATTCACTTGTCACAGTTTGTTTCACAGATTTATCTCGGCTCATGAATCTAAAATCTGTTTTATAACATTCTTGTGTTTGTGATCATTGGTAATGTATGTTTTAAAGTGGATCGGTAACTGCTTCTTTCCTGTGTATATTTTAATGCATTATATATGCTATTTTCTTTTAAAATCTTTATATCGTTAATAACAAAGTTCTGTGGCACCTTATAGACTAACAGATATTTTGGAGCATAAGCTTTCATGGGCAAAGACGCACTTTGTCAGGGTCTTTAATGTATATTGGGAAGTTTTTACACAGAATGTTTAAATGGGGGGAAAAGTAGGAAAGGGCAGCTCGGCCTGCTGCTCCAATCCAGATCCCAGGCTGGGCTGCTGTGGATGGGGGCTGTTCCTGTAGTAGAATATCACTATTTTTAGTGATACATGCACATATTTGTAACCTTCTAAGTATTATGTTATGTATTCTGCCAAACCATTTTGAGATAGAAATAGACTTAAATCCTTATGGTCATTATTCTGTTCTTCGTCCTGAAGTAGATATTGTAATAATACTATACAGTAAACCCTCAATTTAACAGATCGATGGGGGAGGGGTCTCCATTCAATCCAAAAGTCCGTTAAGTATGAGAGTTTACTGCCTTCCCACTCTCTCGTGTTTGGGGAAAAAGACAGCTACTCATCAGAGCTGCTGGAGGACCTGTCACATGCTTATCTGGGGCGGGGGAGACGGGTGGGGCACGTAAGCGAGTGCCATCTGCCTGGGTATGCACCCTACCCCGGATTGGAGAGTTCAGCAGTGGTCGCTAGGGTAAGTAGCATACTTTTTTTGGGAGTCAGGGCCAGGATTTAGGATTTTATGGGCCCCAGTTAAGTGGACTTGGGGAACAGCTGGGGGGCTGGCGGATGTCTGTTCCCGAAATTCACTAAATTGGGGCCTGTAAAATCGAGGATTTACTATAGTACAAAAACACTGTAATGATCTGTCTACCCTTGTTATGTGTGTGAGCCAAGTATGAAGGCCATGGCTGGACCAGAGGCTAGAGGGACAGCCCAGTAGCTAAGGAGAAGATGCCAGGGTTTTCTGCATATTAGGAGAGCAGAGTGACAATCCAGGAAACCAAGAGAAGACAGGATCAGAACCAGTTTACCATGGCAAAATGAAAAGATAAAGAACAAGAACAACAACCTGAAATAACAAGCATCCACCATGAAAACAGCATGCATTGACACTGAGGAAGAGAAACCATTGTAAAAGGGAGACCGCTTTCCTACAAAATGCAGGTTCATTGTGCCATTACCACTGACTGGAACCTCAGTGTGGGCTGAAATGAACCTGGTTGCTCCCTCACGCTTATCCTATTAGACCACCAGGCTAATGTGAGCAACAGACTGGTAACTATACCATTGTTGGGGTCGGGGTGTGTGTGTTTGAGAGTATGCTAACTGCTTTGCTATTGTATTCTCAATAAATGTAATATTGCCTTTTCCCCTGAAAAGATCCTGTGTGTTTCTTTTAAGTACACCACCAGCTGTGCTGGAGTGCCTCCCATCCATGGCCGTGCTGCAGGCAGGGATGCTTCAACCAGGTTGGAGTACGGCAGGACCTTTCTGCACCCCGGGTGGGGGCTCCAGCCTGGCTGGAGCAGCGCCCCCTCTTCCCCACCAGTTAAATCGGTTAACCAGTTAAACTTAGCATGTAACTGGTTAAACAGGATTTTACATCCCTATTGCATACCACCAATCATTTAATCTTTTCCAATTCCTATATGTCTCTCTTGAGATGGGGCTTCCGCATCTGTGTACATTATTCATGATGTGGGCATACCATGGGTTTATTTAGAGGCAATATATTTTCTATCTTACTGTTACTTTTTAATGATTCCCAACATTCTGATCCCATCATTTTAAACGATATAGTTGGGATTATATTTTCCAATGCACATTACTTTGCATCTGATTAAAAATGAGGTGTGAGAGGAAGAGCTGTATTGGTTGAAATCTCAAAAGACATGGGTTGGGTCTACACTTGCCCCTGACTTTGAAGGGTGCATGTTAATCAGGGTGACGGGAGATTGCTAATGAAGTGCTGCGGTGAATTATCAGCACTTCATTAGACTAATTCTCCCCCGTGGCAACTTGGAAGCTTCAAACTTTGAAGTGCCTGTGGCTACATGCATGCCAGTACTTCAACGTTTGAAGCTTCGAAGTTGCCGCGGGGGAGAATTAGCCTAATGAAATGCTGTGTATTCACCACAATGCTTCAATTGTGATGTCCCATCACCCTAATTAACATGCCCCCTTCGAAGTTGGGGGCAAGTGTAGACCAACCCATGGTGACTAGAAGGAATCAATTTAATTCACTAACTATGGCTACTTTTTAATATAAATTAGTTAGTTTTGAGTGCATATTTTGATACTTTTTTCCTTATGCATACAATACATTTAAAATGATGTTAATTAACAACAAATTGAACGTTTCATTCCTTTTTATAATTGAACGCCAGTTTCTATCCAAATGCAGCGTGATACAAATAAAAAAATTAGTAACCTAGTAAATAAGAAATACATCATTTGCTGTTTTTCTAACATACGAAAATGTAAAAATTAAGAATTTGAATAAATATGTTAGGTGATGCTGTTACTTTAAAAATTGTAAACATGTATTTGGTTAGCAAGCAGTAGCAAATTTAGTGTAAAGGCTATAGTTAGGTGAAAAACGATGTTTCAATATTTACCAACAAATGAGAATCAATCTTTCTCTAGTACGAAATAAAAGGACAAATGCAAAATGAAATTAAAATTATGATTCTAATCTAAGTTTTCTGCTTGTTGACTTATATCTTGTTTTAAGTCTGTGAGGTGTTTTTTTTTTAAATAGCCCTCAGTGCAAAGTGAAAAATACAGCAATTTAAATTAATGTAGATTCTTCCTTGCATTTTGAGATTGCACGTCTGCTCTTTGTTCAAGGCTGTTCTTAGAGCCCACTGAAATCAGTGGAGATCTTCCCATTGACTTTGGTGACTTGTGGATCACAGGCCCATCGTAACTACCCAATGGCGGCAGGAGGGGGGAAGTCTTTCTGTATAGAAATGATACAAGATGGTGTATAAAATGTTTTGAATATCACATGTATATTGTGTTTTCCAAACTTTACTTTCAGGGCACAATCTGGTGAATATCTTCAGTACCTTTAGAACAAAAAGCATGCTTTTTTAGCACAGGGTCATTTCAATAAACTAGAGTGTTGAGAGTTAACTCCAAAGAAATTATTTTTTTAAATTGCATTAGCAGATTGCAAAGTATCGTATTTTCTTAGCAAATCACAGTTACGTGTAATCTTGTAAAAATCACAAGCATTAATGTAGGATTTGAAGAATTAACATGATATAAGAACAGCGATACTGGGTCAGGCCAAAGGTCCATTTAAGTATCCTGTATTATTCTGACAGTGGCCAAAGCCAAATGCCACAAAGAGGATGAACAGAGCAGGTTAAGCATCAAGTGATTCATTTTGTTGCTCATTCCCAGCTTCTGGCAAACAGAGGCTAGGATACCATCCCTACCTGTCCTGACCAGTAGCCACTGATATGCTGATCATCTGTGATTTACAGGTTTCTGCACTGGATAGTTTATTTTTAGGTTGGTGTAATCATTTTGAATTCATATATACTTTTAAGTGCTCCCTCTAAATTCAGCATCTGATAAAGATTGCGTATTAGAGTACAAAGGTAATGTATTTTTCCACGTTTTTTAATCATGTTATTGGCTGGTGAGTTGTATAACTTGCTAAAGCTCAAAAACCCAAGCGTATCAATTTAAATTTTTGGAAGTATGAGGGCTTGTGTGTAAGAGCGAAAATAAAGGTCTGTCTTATACTTTCCTCCTCTTGATCTATAGTTTTTCCTTAGAGGAGTTTCTGTTCCTTCCTGCTTGCTTAAAAGCAAAGATAACATCTGTTTCATGACATAATGAAAGCATTTCAGCGGGACCTAAAAGGGGTTTTTGCAGTTCTTTCTTGTTTGACTAAAGTAATTTTACCCATTGGTTCTGTTCCCTGCCCAGTTCATGTTATGACTAGCAGCTGGGGATGCTTTTGCCAGCTAGAAGTAATATGAGTGATTTCCTGTAAATGTTACATTGCTTTTTTGTTATTTAGTTAAAAAAAAAAAAAAAGATTTATGTTTAGCAAGGGTGACAAGGATTAGTCAATACTAAATTTTAGTACAAAGACATAGTCCATTTAAAAATACTGCAAACAAGGTATGGTAATCTAAAATATTGAGAAGAATTTGAGGTTTCTATACTAGTTTTAGGATATTTATGTATACATTAATAATTTTATTGGCAGCATTTTTAACTTTACTAAATTTGAGATTGTGGCAAGAACCCCAACTTTGTTTAGGCTAGCTGCTGCTGATGTTGTGTATATTTGTTATTTCAGGTTTTAAGAGAGGTGCAGATCCTGGAATGCCTGAGCCAACTTTCTTGAGGTATGTATATATCAGTAAATACACATTCAAAAACAGTGTAGAAAGGTAGAAATAAAAAACAGAACTTTAGGTTCAGATGTTCCCCCTCCATCTGAGGCCTTAACTGCCAGAAAATGCTATCTTCACTGATCATTGCCTTCATAGTTTGAGAACTTTCATTATGGGTTTATTGTCAAAAGTGAATTTAGCTATTGAGTTTGATAGTGCAAGGGAAAAATGGTACGTCGTGAATAAACTTTAAAGTTCTTTAAGCACCACCAGTGTGCTGCAACAGGTCTGAAACAGCTTGTACTGTGAGAAGTCAGGATATGGTTTCGGAGGAAGGGAGCGAAGTGAGTCCATGACATTGTCATCTGCTGCCACAAATGATGGGAGAGAGTCTCTGTCTAGGGGTTGCAAATGGTGGGAGACTGTCTTTCTCCACTGATGCAGTGTTCTCCAACTGAACGTTTCTGGGTTTTTTAAAGTGACTACAGTAAGCCCTTGAGTTGTGCTGGGGTTGAATTCCTGCAGCGGGTTCCCGGCTCCCCTGGTCAGTTTCCTGGTTCTCAGACTGGCTGCTAAAAGTCTTCCTGGCTTCCCTGACAGCTGTGTGGCTGGGGAAAGGCAGGGAGGAGAGACTCTTAGCTTGTCTTGCTGTCTGCAGGCTGACAGCCACAGAGTAGCTTCACGTTGTTCTTAAGTCACATTAAAGTGAGTTGTGCACAACTTGAAGCTGTGTATTTTGAGGGTTTACTTTACAATAGTTTGGAACGCTTTACGTTTCCCCTTTTAAGCCCTTGTGGATATGGAAGTTCACTGCTTATTTAGCTTCTCCGTTTCTTATGGATCCTTTTTAAAGAGATTTCTTCAGTGTGCACCTCTGAACAGCTCCATAACTTTCTACTGGAAATAAATTTAAATTAAAAAAAAACAAAACCCAAAACTCTGGGATGTGGATAATGCCATCTACAACAAACTGGCCCATATTCTTGAACATACAAGCAGCTTTCGAGGTCCTGTATTATGTATCAGGACTGGAAGACTGGGAAATTGTGTATTTATTAAAACTCCAGCAAAGGGTCATTTATGTGAAAATATCTTATTATTAGAACTACAATTAGTGCACTAATATGTATTATTAAGTTCTCTTTTAGAATAGGATGTATGAGTGTCCCTCTGAAATGATTAGATGGCTTAATATTTTCACTACCTCTTAACCCACAGTTTTGAATGAATGTGACTGGAGACCGTTAATATTTGGCAAACTTTATTAGGAAGTGCCTTTGAACAGTCTTAATGAAATCTGTACTTGAGTTGATGGAGTTTTTAACCTCTTGACACACAAATGGTTATGCATGTACAGTACATGTTTCTGTGCTAGCTTAGTTGTGTAGGGAATGAAGTTTAGTAGTCAGATCTCATTGGGATCTGTCTTCTGAGGTAATATTTGCAAAGTTCCAGGAGGTGGGTATTCTTTTCACCTCTGCATTTGGAATAGCGTTCTAATGCAAGCAAATATGTTAACCTGAGAGTGAGGAGGTTTTTTTTCTTTTTAATAAACTAGGAAATTCCATTTTAAAAGCTAGATAAATAGAATTAATTTTGTCATATTAAGAGCTCAAAGCTCTGTAAGTTAAGGTTAGACTCGTGAGTTTGCCATATGATAGACTAAATTGCATGATTATATAAAAATAATGTAATACATTCATAAAGCCCATAGGAAATGAGAAAAGGTGCCTCCCTCATTTAGTGGATATGAGGCATAGTATTGTACACAGTCTTTCAGAAACAATAAGGTAGTTTGAATATTGTATTAATGTCAGTACACAAGGTAAAGAGTTAACATTGTTTCATTGCTGTCTTTTGAGTAATCTTAATTTAACCTTAATATTCTCCAACGATTATCTTTTGAGGAAAGACCAGAGAAGTTAAGTAATGTGATGATTGTTAAATGTTCCACTGTAATTCTTATTTATTAAAAAAGACATACATGGAAGGAGGCCAACACTTAATTATTTTAAAGTACAGAATAAAAGTGTGTGAAAAATCTTGACAGATGTCTCTGTTGCAATGCTAGTAACTTGGTAATAATGCATCAAAACCGATAAAAAGATACTATTGATGTATTTACATAATTTTAGTTTCTTACAAGCCTTTTTCATATGACATTTTGAAACTATTCCTTTTATGTAATAAGATTTTCTCTTGTTGCATTTTGGTGTGGTTGATTATTAGGGTGGATCTCCTGTCATTAATTGTATCTCTCTTTAATTCATTGTGGTACTCTAATTTCTTTTAATTTGGCATATAGAAGACTTCAAAATGAAATTTGCCTTAACTGAAGTTTTTTCTTGAAGAAAATTTGTAGTAGTTGTCAGTAGTATGAAACAATGCATCATGTATTAAGTTTAAGAAAGTTCTCTGGCAGCTTAAATTGTCATGTAAAGTAGATGTTAGCTGTGTTAGCTTTGTTTAAATTCTGCAGTCTGAAAATACCATATTAATTGCTTCAGTGATATAGAAAACTATTGAAGATTTATTAGTCCATTATGTTTTGCGTTTCTTGATGTTTCTACTGTCCGGATTAGTGAGTTCAGAAGTACAATGAAATCATAAATCTGAAGAAAACACTTAGACTGCTGTATTAAGACACTAATATCACATACGCCGATTCAGAAAGATGTAATATTTATTACATTTGACAATCTAAAAGTAAGAAGGATAAAGTTAAGAAAAATTCCTAAAGATAGGAATGTAATAAAAAGACACTTTCTTGTGGGTAGGTTATTTTCAATCAATATTGGCAGTTAGTTTTTCATGGGCAATTGTTCGCTAAAAAATGTGTTTCCATGTTTGGCTTCAGTAGCACTTTCAGATCATCTTCTCATTCTAATAAGTAAAATAAAAATATAAAATGTATGTTTTAATCTGTATTGTGAAAATTAAATATGTTCCACTCGCATGAAAACATGAATCCGGCTATCACCAAAATGAAATCAGCAGAATTATTTAAAAAGGTATTAATTAAAATCAGCATAGCTTCCATGAAGCAATAAGTGTTCTTATAGATGCATTTTGAGTCTAAGCGAAAGCCCATTGAAGTCAGAAGTCATCTCTGTTGATCTCATTGAGCTCTTGATTGGGCTTTTTGTATGTCTAGTTTGTATTTGAAAGCCTGGTTTTGTTTCATTTTTGACCTAAGGCAATGGACATTTATTTTGTGCATATGCTACTCCTGAGCAATTTCTGTGCCAATAAATAAATAAAAATTCTGCACAAAATATTTTACAGTTCTTTAAAACTATGTACATTTTATTAGTCAAAATAACACTACACAATCACACCAGTTTCACTTATTTTGGTAATTAATTTCAAAATAACCTGTTGGCAGGTATGTCTGTAACAGTAGACAGTTCCCACAGTGACAGGAATAGAGTGTTAAACCCTATGACAGCCCACTTCCTGTTTCTCTGCCCTGCCTTCTGAGCCCAGCCAGATTCCCATAACTCCTTCCAGTTCAGGGACATCTGCCTTCCACTCCCCCTAGAGCCCAGTTTTGGTCCCACCTAGCCCAGGCATTCACCCCCTCTACCTCAAAGATCAGGGTTTCAGAGGAAGATGCTTGGTCCCAGGCTTGTGTGACGATTCCTGCATGTTTCCATTTCCTTCCCTCAGAGCATGCTGGGAACCCTCTAGCTTTATTCCCTTCCCACTTGCAGTATCTTCTGTGTGAGCTTGGTTTTGCTGAGTTCAGTACCCCTAGTGGTGGCCAACAGCACTGCAGTCCATTTCTATGCTGTGAAAAGAAATTCTGCATATGCAGCATTAATTTCTGCAAATTTTTTCATTCCACAGCAGTGCAACATTCTCCCTGGCGTGAGTAATGTGCATTGAAACATGGTTGTAGTTCCTGTCTTGTGTTCAGAAAGGCCCATGTTACTTCCTTTTTACTGTAAAATATATATTACAAATCTAATTTTAATTTTTGTCTTTCTCAGTCTACTTTGGGGATGAAAGATTGTCCACACTGCACAGGAACCATTTTGATGGATGGAGAAAATGGAGATGTGAACCTTCACAAGACTAAAGAAGAACACTTAATCACATTACACTAGCTGGCTTGAACAGTTTCCTGGTGGCATAGGTATACATACAGCAAAATGGAATTTCTGTTGACCTAAATTATTTGGTTTACAGTGAAATTAAATAGTTTGAATCTAAGTGTATGGTCTCTAATTCTTTACATTTAATTAGTGTAACAGGGGAATCTTACATTTTCTGAGTTTAAAAAGTATTTTATTTTTAAATTGAATGTCAGGCTTTTTAGTGCAAGTGTATTGATTCTTTTAATCTCACAATCATAGGACTGAAAGGAACCTCAGGAGTTCGTCCAGTCCAGTCCTCTGCAGTAACAGCAGGAGAAGCATCCATCTAATCCATAGTTATGTCTATTTTAAAAGCAGGCATGTCTTGAAGTTGCATAATGCAAGTTCATTGTAAAATAAGAAAAGTAACTAATTTGATTAAATTACAATTCGTATATCCCTAATATGTTGCTGTCTTGTAAGCCACTTCATCATTCAACTCTGCTACTTATTACCTGCTATTGTGATCTTCTGAGTACAGGCTGCTTTATCTTACATCACTTAATTCCTTCAAGTGTTAAGAAGTTGACAGCTGTAATTACCTTGCTTTTGTAATCTAAATTGCAGAATTGTCTTCAGACTTTGAGAGTTGGGTATCAGTGGATCTTGTATTGCTAGTTCTTGTTTTCCTCAAAGCTTTGTTGGTTGGATGTTAAAGTGCCTGTAACTTGTGTGGATTTTTTTTTATTTCCTAGTATTGTCTTCTAAGAAATCTATGCTGGATATGTTTGCTTGAATTATAGCAGTAACTTAATGTCTGAATTTGAAGTGAGTGAATGTAATGTGAAAATAAAGAAACCATTGTCACAGCTGAGCTGAACAGTGTACATCTGATTAAAGTCTGAGCTGGAAGATAAAAACACTTTGCTATGTAAAAAGTAACGTTCTAAAGACTGCTTCTTGATCATACCAACCATAACACCAAATTTAATCTATTTTACTTAGTCCATCTGTGTTAATGCAATTACTGTGAGAAGATATGCAGAACATTTGACCCATGAAAGTTTAAAAATACTAAAAAATTGCTCGTTTAGAAAAATTAATTTAGAAATTGCTTAACAATTTTTGCCAGTGAATCAGATATTCCTTGAATTATTCATTTGCAAATCCCCAATGAGATTAAAATTATGAAAGACATTGATACTGTACCTTGCACTTCAGCGGAAAAACAAAGTGTATGTGGCTTTTGCTTTGTTCAACTCTCATTAGCATGAGTCTTACCAGACTTATAGCTAATGGTGTTTACATTTTAACTGTTGTGAACTTAAACTCTAATATCCATGTTAGTTTTAAATAAAAGTTTGGTCACAGCAAGTACAACCTCTTAGCGTATACTAAAATAAGAGTATGTCTGTGGAAATATATAGCATATTAAGTTATACCTTTGCTTGGGTTGTTTTTACACAAGAATGATCTGGATGAATGTGTATTTCTAGTGTATTTATATATTTCTAATGGATTATTATAGTTAAAACACATTCCTTGTTATTGAAAATTCCTAAAATGTAGACTAGGTTATGTAAATCATCCTCTGAGGAGTTAGTTCCAGCTCTGTGCTGATATTTACAAAAAAAGTTGGAAATAAGTTCTTTTTTTTTGCTTGCCAGAGGATAAGGAGCACATCCTGATTGATTGCATGACTAGTTTAATTTTTACAAGTGACTAGTTAACTAATTTTTAATGGCCCTTGCCTTCACTTTTGTGCTGTGCAATGACTAATCCCTGATTTGGTAAAATATGAGTTTGCATACATTGTTTCTAGATTCTACTTGCATTAATATAGTATTATCCATTTGGAAGATAGATATGCAGAGCAAGAGGAAGTCATTGATCAGAAGAACGTGGTCATGCATTTCTTTCGGGCCTGAAATTAGCTGTTCAAAAGGTCTTGTTTAAATTAAAATATATGTTTGGCTAGTGGGCAAATACATCAGCCAGGAAAGTCAAATAAAGGTTTGACTCTAGTAAAATCCCTCTTCTGAGCGTTGGTTTATTTAAGAACATGCCCACGTGATCATACTTAACCATTGTACTTGGTTGCAGTCTTTCCAGAAAAATAGGAGGGAGAGAAATAGATGCTTTTCCTCCTTATCCATGAGATTCTAAGACCAGAAGAGAGAACTCTGATAATCTAATCTGGCCACCTGTGTGATATAACACATAGATGTACCATCATGATTCCTCATATCTTTTAGAAAGACTTAACTTCCTACTTAACAGATGCCAGTGATGAAGAATCCACATAACTTTTGGTACATTTTCCCAATGTTAAATATCCTCACTATTTAAAAAAATATTTCCAGTTTTAATTTGTCTAGCTTCAACTTAAATCTTCTCTCTTTAGCTCAGAGTTAATAATGAAGTCTTCAATCTATTCTTGCATCCCCTTCCCCCCTGTATATTTTGTGGTTGTTGACCCATAACTTTCTCTTTGTTAAAATATATTGAGGTCTTGGTGATTTTTTGTTTTCAAACCTGGGGCACATATATCCTGTAATCCTATGATGGTGGACAACTCTAGTAAGATGTGGAGCTCTAATCATAGCTGCATTAGGGCCCTAACTCAGATTGGAGTATGCAGTGGGGACTGTTGTTTGGAATTGTGCACCCTAAAAATTTGAAAACTACTGCTATGAAGCATGTTTTTCAAATTCTTTGATCATTATTGTGGTTCTCTGAAAATTATTCTCTTTATCAACATGCTACTTAAATTATTGACACCATAACTAGACAGTGTTCAGCTATCATGACACCAGTGCCAATTGCAGAGATTTGAGATTCCCTTGTTATGCATCCAAGGATTGAATTAGCTCCACTAGTCACACACTGTACTGGGAGTTTGCCCAGCTATTTATTCACCATGCTCCCAAATTCTTAGTCACTTAAAAATATATTATTGCTTGTCTGTGCCCAGATTACCAAGTAATGCAGATCTGTCAGTGACCTGTTTTCTTCATTCTGTATCAAACCTAGTTTTTGTGTCATATGCAAACATCATTGATTTCATGTTTTCTTCAAGTACATTGGTAAGCATTTCAAATAGTGTAGGGCCCAGAACCAGTCCCTGCAGGACCCAAGAGATATACCACTCCAACATGATTTTCCATTTATAATGACATTTTGAGACTTATCAGTTAACTAATTTTTAGACCACTTAGTGTGCTTTGTTAATTTTATAATAATCTAGTTTTTTAATCAAAATGTCTTTCAATACCAAGTCAGCTCTCTTACAAGAAACCTCAGTGTTATGTCAATGCTACTACCTTTATAGACTAAACTTGTAATCTCATTTAAAAATCAGTTTGATGGGATCTATATTCTATAAAACCATATTGATTGACGTTAATTCTATTACCCTCATTTCCTTTTTTGATTAAGTACCACCTTAATCAGCTGCTCCAGTATTTTGCACAGGGTTGCTGTCAGACTGACAGGCCCATAATTACTAAACTCATCTCACTTACACTTTTAATATTTTGGCACAACATTAACTTTCCTTCAGACCCCTTGAATTCCTTCAGTGTTTGAAGGCTTATTGAAAATCAGCATTAACAACCGAGTGTGCTTCTTCGCCAGCTGTTTTAAAACTCTTGGATACGAGATATCTGGACTCGCTGATTTACAACTAGCTTTAGTAGTTGCTCTTTAACATCCTTCTTAGGATACTAGTTGAATGGAACTAGTGTTATCACATGTTATGAATACATACTATTTCTTTATACAGAACAAACGTTTATTGAACACTTACACCTTTTCTGCATAATTGATAGTTCTACAATTTGCATTTTGTAATGGCCCTGTACTGTTAGGATTTTTTTTTTTAAATCATTTTGTTCAGGAGGAGAGAGAAAAATTGTTCTCCTTGGCCTCTGAAGATAGGACAAAAAGCAAAGGGCTTAAACTGCAGCAAGGGAGGTTTGGGTTAGACATTAGGAAAAACATCTTGTCAGGGTGGTTAAACACGGGAATAAATTGCCTAGGGAGGTTGTGGAATCTCCCTCACTAGAGATATTTAAGAGCAGATTAGACAGACATCTATCACGGATGGTCTAGACAGTGCTTGATCCTATAGTGAGGGCAGGGGACTGGACTTGATGACCTCTTAAGGTCCCTTCCAGTTCTGGTGTTCTAAGATTCCTCCTTGTCCTTATCTGTGCTGGTGATAGGTGTTGATTTATGTCCCTGAGCTTCTCATACCAATTTTCCAGAATTCCTAGGTTTTTATGTACATTATTATTGACTTCCTCTTTTTTCCATTGAGATATATTATTTTATTACTGCCTTATTTCTTTTCTAAACCAGGTCAGGTTTTTTTTAATCAGCACAGTTGTCTTTCTAAATTGTAGGTTAGTGAGTTCCTGGAAAACTAATAGTATTCTGAATCAATTCTCGATTATTCACATTTTGCTGATCCCTTTTTTATATCAGGTATAGCATATACAGCTTTCTTGTAATTTTTTTGCAGACAGATAAATACCTCAATGTGAGCAAGTTCCTATTTGAATAATAGAAGTCAATGGGAATTTTGTTGTTGACTTTAAAGGGAGCAGGATCGGGCTCTCTATATGCCATACTGCTGTGTTTCCCAATTTTATTTGGCCATGGAACCCTTTTAAACTTGAAAGAATTTTGAGGGACCCCTAATAACAGTCTTACATATGACTTAACCCCTCTCAGGTTTAAACCCACCCACCCCCATCCCCAAGATTAACTTGCTTCAGCCCTGAACTGACTCTTGGGACTAAACCATCTACCCAAAGAGGCCCCCAACTGCACCACACCTGAAGAAACCCCGCCCAAATTAGCTCCTCCTGTTACCTCAGCCAACATGGCAGATGAACCTACCTTAGCGCTGCACCTCCAGCTCTATTCCTAAGGGCCCGATTTCATTGGCCACCTGTGACAACACAAGAGGCCAGTTGCAGCCAATGAAAGGTGAGGACCATGCAGGAACCATAGGAGCCATCTGGCTACCCTTCTGGGTAGCCATTAGCTCCCTTTACCCTGCTCCCATTGCGTGCACGCTGGTTACTTTGTGAGTGAGGGGCTCTCTGCAGCTCCCTGCCCTGCTGCCGCTGAAATAATAGAACTAAATTCAGTTGGTTTAATGGCCACATCCCTCCTGCCATCCTGCCAGATGTTAAACCAGTTAAATTTAGTTCTTCTGTTTCAGCAGCGGCAGGACAGAGAGCTACAGAGGAGTCAGCGCCAGCAGTGTACAGAGCTGCAAATGACTCTTAGAGCTGAATGCAGCCCTGCAGCCACAGGTTGCTGACCCCTGATTATTTTCTCACAGAACTTTAGTCATTCTTGCCTTCTTATCCCCATTCACCCTGATTGAATTAGCTCTGATGTAATACTCCCATCTTTGTATCCTTATCATTTGTTTTTTCTTTCATGCATCTGACAAAGTGAGTTGCAACTCAAAAGATTATGCAGTAATAAAATGGTTAGTCTTTAAGGTGCCATTGGTGGTCTTGTGGGTTTTTTCCCCTCTACTGCATTGTTCCTAGATAATCAAATAGAATTAAGAATGGCACGGAAAATCATATTCCCCTGACTTCTTTCTCTTAGCTTTACAATATTTGTTGCATTGAAGCCTTTATAATTTTTCTGACATTCTACTGTGACACACAGAGACATTTAAGCATTCTAATGACGTCCTGAATGCATGAGATGTAGGGTTGCAAACAATCACTTTCGGTATATAGATTTGATAAACATTTGTTTGCAATTACATTCATCCCTTGTTTAGCGAGTACTTAAGAGTTCTCGCTAAAATGAGGGACTCCTATACCTACCATGTTCACTGGACAGGTGAATTTCCCCCTGCTAATATGAGCCAGCTGTGGGGTCCCTGGCTGGGGGACTGGGAAACCTGCAGCCATGCGACTGGAGCCTTCTCTCTCCCTTCCCTCAGACATACAGCTGTCTGACAGCCCTGCGGCTGGGGGAAGAGAGGGAGAAGGCTCTTAGCCTGGTTCCCTCCCCTGCGCTGGTGGGAAGGTGAAACCGACCAGCCATGAAGTGATCACTTTCCCAGTCTCACAAACCATGGGGAGAGTGCACCTGGTTCCCAGCTCCTGCCACTCTGCAAGGCAGGAAACTGACCAGCCCTGGTGGTTCCTGGCTCCCCTGCCATTACAGGAAAATTCAAGTTATGGAGGGGTTACAGGAACAACCACTGGGTGAGTCGGTTTACTGTATTCGTCCCCTGCCCACCCACCCACCCTGCAGACCTCACCCTTGGTCAGGTTTTAACCCTCCCCCTTCAGTCCGAAACTGCCCCCAGCCTTAAACCATCACCAGCAGCCCCAAACCACTCCCAGTCTTACACCCCCTCCCGTAGCTCCAAACTTTCCCCAGTCTTAGATTTTCCCCACCCCCATCCCTAAACCTCCGCCAGCCTTAGATTTTCCCTGGCCAACGCAGCCCTAAACGTCCTCAGGCTTAGACACATTGCGAGGCTAGGTGCCTCCCCCAGCCCTCCTGTTCCCAGCAGGTAACAGTTGTTAAAACCAATTAACTCAAGTGTTAAGGTTACAGCACCTAGGCATAAGGTAATTGCTATCCCTAATGATAGAGAGGGCTGCCTTCTTGAGCACCTATCTGTATTGATAGATATCTGCCTGAGGCAGCAGTGTTAAGAAACTGCAAATGGCTTCTTTAACAGCCACATGCAGCTTGGAACTGCCCAGTTGGTGACCCTTAACAAATCTAATGGCAACCCATGTTTGGGTCCCAACCCATAGGTTGGAAATCGCTGCTGTACATACAGACACTACACCCTATTTCTGGTGCCAAACTATTCAAATACATCAGAAAAGTACCTAAACTCAGTGGGTTAATGTCAAGTTACAAGCACTTTGAATGAATTGGAGACTTTTACATGTATTTTAATGGAAATTTAGTATTGCTCCTATGAGTTTTTGCCTATGAGCAGAAATTTGGGAACTAATTGTGCTTGTATAGTGAGGGATGATTGTAATTTCTCTTTGAAAAGGATGTGAATTCTGTAAAACAAACACACAAATTTTAATTGTGCCTTAATCACAACTGCATTTGCGGAAGTCTTCCTAGAATTTTAAAAACATTAACAGAAATTAATAACTAAAACTACCCATTTGATCACATATTTTGCCTCTTCATTATACTGGAGCTGTAATGATGATTTCAGAAGCTTTTCTCTGCATCAAAAATAACATTTTACTTTGATTGAAAGAATAGAGCACATATTGTTTGTATCATTCACAAAGGGTCACAGAAGGTATTCTGAGTGAGGGATGCCACGTGTTTCTGTACAGTATCCAGTAAAATGCCCCCCACACCCCCCAGTTTCATTCAGGGGGCTCTATGTAATACTGTAATGTAAATGGTGAAAAAAGACAAGTTGGTTTTTCTTTGAATAGTGTCCCCATGGGTGCGCCACTCTGTGTGTTGGTGGGTCTTTGCATCGGCACGTAGAGGTTCTTCTATAGCCATGGTTTTCTACACCATGCATGTGCAGTAGCGCCTCTGTGTACTATCTGGCATTGGCTCCTCGGTTCTTTCTCTGCCGTCCTCGGCTGCAGACAGAGCTTTGCTTTCTCTCTCTGAAAGATAAGAAGTTTAGTGTTTCGTACCCTTTTGTCCAAGTTGTTTATCCTGTTTAATATTCAGGAAAAAAATGTTTTTTAGGTAGTAGCATAAGGAATCGTTGCTGCGCCGTCTCCATGGTGGGCTCTCCAGGCTTTAAGTGACGCACAGTGTACAGAGAAGCCATGCTGGTGCTTGGGTGAGGGCCACCAAACCCAGTCCTGCACCCATTACTTCAGTCACACAGTGAGGGACAGGAGGGACTAAGCCAACAGGCTCAAGACTTATCTCTACGAAAAGTTCCTCCAACCACTGGCCCTCGAGCAACCTTCCACTAAGGAATTAGCACAGGAGACCAAGGGTGTGGACTCTGCACATCCCTCTACTTTGGTTGGCATTCCATTCACAATTCCAGCATGTTCCTGTCCTCCAGCACAGTCTTTCAGGCTGTGCCAGTTGAAAAGACTGCCGCAGTGTCCCCGGCACCGAGTAACCCAGTGCCGCTAAAGAGATAGTATTTGGAACTGAGCTGCCAACACTTGGGGCCTCCGATGCTGCCGGCTTCAGCTGTTTCTACTCCTGGGCACAAGAGATCCTCCAAAACCAGGATGCCAGACCCAGAGCAAAAGCAGCACCATTCCACGTCTCTGTGCCTCTCACATGAGGCACCAGACTTGGCACCTCACATGCTCAGGGCTGAGGCACCTCCCTATTCTCATGCAGTGCTGGAGTTGGCACCTACGCAACAAGAGGACATCATCCAGCATCAGTGTGGCACAGCATCAAAACAGTGCTGTGGGGACTTGCCACCGGGAGACTGCCTGGCACTATTGTTGGCACCTCCCAGTTTGCTGCATCAAGCAGAAGATGGGACATCCTTTCTTGCCCATCCCATCACCAAAAATTTTCTGATGAGTCTGCAAAAAGCCTTTCCATCAATATGTCTTTTGGTCCCTATTTGGGACCTTAAGCATGTACTTAAGTGTTTCATGAGACCAGCCTTTGAACCCCCTAGCGATGTGTTCCTGGCTCCATCTGTCATTGAAGGTCTTGCTTTTAGTTACCGTCACATTGGCCAGGATGGCTGGAGAGCTTGCCTCTCTCATGGCTGAACCTCTTTATACTGTGTTTACGAAGGATAGAGTCACTCTTTGCCCTCATCCTAAGTTCCTCCCAAAGGTTCCCTCTCCATTTCTCATCAATGAACCTATCCACTTAACCTGCATACTTCCTGAAGCTGCACTCCAATCTTGCACCTGTGACGTGGCATACTCTGGACATTCGGTGGGTGTTGCCCTTCTATAATGACCACACGTGGCATTGGCACAAGTCTCCTAGGCTCTTCCTATCCTTCCTGGAGTGGTCCAAGGTCTGCCTGTTTCACCTCAATGGCTGTCCAAGTGGATCTCCACCTGTATTTACACTTGCTATATGCTTCACTGAAGGGAGCTTCTGGGTGCTGTCACTTCCTATTCTACCCAGGCTGGGTCCTCCACTACCACCTTTCTCAAGATTGCACCCCTTGCGGACATACATAAGGCAGCAATGTGGTCTTCCAGCAACACTTGGAAAGCACTATGCTTTCTCATCTTCCATTGCTTGCTCCATTCAAGTGGGACAAGCACTTCTGTCAGCTATAATTGTTACTGGGCTCCAAACCCGCCTCCAAAATGCAACTACTGTTTTATAGTTACCCAGAGTGGAGAATCCACAGGGAAACTGCTCAAAGAAGAGCAAGTTACTTACTTTTTGCAGTAGTGATGGTTCTTTGAGATGCTTCACTTCCCTCTTTCCTTCCCCTGTTTTGAAGCATCCTGCTCTATTTGCTTGGGTGGGAAAGGAATAGAGGGGTCCACGCAATGTGGGTGTTAGATAGCATGAGGAGGCAGTACTGCGCATGTGTGGCATGGGAAACTACAGCTATAGAAGAATCTCTGAGTGCCAGCTTGATTACATACTGACACCCATAGTGGAGCACCCATGCGAGGACACATCTCGAAGAACCATTGTTACTGCACAAGGTGAGCAACTCCTCATCCTGAACAAGTGTACACTACCATGGTCCATGGAACTATGCTACTACAACTTACATCCCTGAAAAGGTAGACTAGTAATTTTTGTCTGTTGGTCGTTGCCTCTTGTACCACCTCAAGTCAATACAAATAAGAAGTTTGTTGATCAACTCACAACAGATGAACACTGTGCATGAAAAAATCCAGGTATTTCCTCTTGTAAAATATTCCATCTAGTGAAAGGGGCTTTGTTGAAACTCAAGAAATTCTTTTGGATAATTGCTATAAATGTAATAATCAGCCTGTAGTTTTTAGATCAAGGGTTTTACTGTGGTATTAGAGCATATTACACAGCAAAAATAATTTATATTACTTATGAAATAAAAAATAAAATTGTAAGATGCCTTCTCTTAGATTCTGTAAGAACATGCAAAGAGACAGTCCACTTCCTTGAAGAGCCAAGAAATTTCCATCTGTCTCTTCTGCCTGTAGTCCTGATAGGTTTAAAGTATAGGGTTGGAAGTGCTGATTAGAATGTTGTAGGTAGTCTCGAGACTTTTTTTCTGATCCATCTGCTTTGTTGCCCTGGAATTAATTTGTCCATTATTAGGGCAAAGGTGAAGACTCATGTCCTTATGTGTTGCTGGAGATTGGAGTGGAATATATTTTTCTAATATCTGCAAGTGAATCATTTGAGGTAAATTGCCATAGTTGATTTTTTGCTAATAGTCTTCAGCATTAGGCTAACAGTAATATTAGAGAAGTGGTTCTCAACCTGAATTACCATTGTGGGCCATGTGTGCCGCTCTCTGTGTGTTACGTTGGCCAAATCCAGAGACTATATATACTACCTGTAGGGTCCTGAGCGTAGCACATGGGCCACAGCTGTGTGTTGATTGGGCAACAAGTTGAGAATCACTGGATCAGAGAGTCTACTCCCGTTGAGGCTAACTTTTATCTTCTTTTCAATAATTGGCTTTCTGTATGGCTGATTTTAGAAACTTAGATCTAGTTACCCACAAACCCAATATTTTTTCCAGAATGGTTGTTGAACGAAGGCAAAGGAGATTATAAGTAATTCTGGATGTGAAAATTGTGCATATCAGAATTCCATGTTTTTATTTAAATACACACAAATGAGTACATTTTAATTTACTTTTATTTTTCTTTAAATATAAATATTAAATATTGTCATACACATTTTCAAAGCATAAATTAGCCAGTCTTTTCATTCTACATACAACCCTCTCAAGTGAATTGTTTAATATTTTAAGTGAAATCAGTTCATCCTGTAAATAGTCATAATAAATACTGGTAGTGGTACTATATATTGAAATAAACTGGACTCTGTGTTTTAAATTATCGCTGAACCCTAGAAAAATAAATAGATAATATTTTAAACAATAAATTATTTTTAGAAAACGACAAATACATTTGTAAAAGGAAATCTTAATAAATGACAAATACAAAATGTTGTTATTGCTTCTTGTTCTTAAAACAGAACAACACTGTCATCTGCCACATGACAGATTTTTGTGATGAAGGAATGTGCCTGAATTAAAACATTCTAACACTGAGATTCCTAGTGTTTTTTTAGATATCGAATGGCTCGCACGGTTTTCTCCATGAATGAAGTAAAGTCCCGGAGGATGAGATGAGTGACGATTTTCTCTACCCATTTTTTATTTGACTTCAGTTCATCTAAAATTTTTTTCCTGGTAGCTGGGTCTGGCATGTTCACTGCATCAGGATTTTTCAGCTATGCAAAAGAAAATTAAAAATACTTTGGTTACAATACTATAAAATGCTCGGAAAGGATCTGCTTTTACACGTGAAAAATGTAAATGATGCTTACAAGGAAGCATATGCAGATTGTCTTACAGGGCTATATAACCTGTGCTACTTACTTATTCCCACTATATCCAGGGTGGTTGAGTTTCATTTGTAGTTGATACCAAATGTGCAAGGGAATCTTTTTTGAAGTCTAATTACGTGGCTTTGCCTACTCCACAAAAAAATGACTGTGTTTGAATGTAATTGTAAACAGCTGAGTTAGACGTGAAGATAAAAAAGGTCCAGGACAATTGATATATCCGCTGTAGCTGAGTCTACACTACAAAGTTCTGTCCACAGAAGAGGCCTTCTGTCAACAAAACTAGGGAGCGTCTGCACTACAAATGCATTCTGTCAAGAATCTGTTGACAGAATGCAGCAGTTTTTCCGGCAGAGTTCTGTCTTCACTGTATGAAGCATAGCGCCTCAGTCGACAGATTCTGTCAGCAACAAAAGAAGTGTAGCTGCTCCAGGGGGCCTGCTGTTGACGGAGAGGGCTTCCAGTTCACTGGGCTGTCCTGTTTGCAGAGCTTCCGGTTGACTGTTTTGTCAACAGAGGGCTGGCCACTCTGGCCACCTTCTGTCAACAGAGGACATTGACGGGGGAACCTGTATTAGGTGTGGATGTGTTCTGTAGACAGAGATTCTGTTGGGAAATATCTGTCGACAGTGACTTCTGTTGACAGAACTCTAGCGTAGTCACAGCTTATGCGGTTAGCTAATGAGCTTTGTCTTGGTCTATACTTACCACATAGGGCTTGTCTACACTACCACCTTCCTTCGAAGGAAGGATGGTAATTAGGGTGTTGAGAGCTTACTAATGAAGTGCTGCTGTGCATGCGCAGCACTTCATTAAGCAAATTCTTCCCCCGCAGCAACTTTGAAGTTTTAAACCTCAAAGTACCAGCAAGCGTCTAGCCACGGCTCACCCACCGGTACTTCGAAGTGCTGGGGTAACTTTGAAGTCCCCTTACAAAATTTTGAGGAGTAAGGGTACTTGGAAGTTGCCCTGGCACTTCGAAGTACCAGCAGGTGAGCTGCGGCTAGACGCGTGCCGGTACTTCGGAGTTTAAAACTTTGAAGTTGCCATGCGGGGGGAGAGGGGAATTTGCTTAATGAAGTGGTGCCTATGCATGGCAGCACTTCATTAGTAAACTCCCAACACCCTAATTACTGTCCTTCCTTCGATGGAAAGTGGTAGTGTAGACAAGCCCTTAGTCTCGTGTCATCTAACTTTGCTGTTCACAATCACATTCAGATGCTCTCAAATTCTGTAGTAAAGTTAGGATAAAACTTTCAGAAGTGCCTATGCAACACTTCTACACTCAAGAGTTAACAATGACACAGCTGCAAACTCTCCCTGTAGCCACTGTAAGCCAATGGGAAAGATTTCTCCTACCACTTCAAATACGCTAGCCCCTGCGAGGGGCAGTAGCTGTCAGTGGAAGAGAGTCAACATAATGCTGTCCTCCCTGGAATTTATGTGGGTGTAGTGTATGTCATCTGGGTTGTGTGTGATTTATTCACACCCTTAAAAGTCCTAAGTCATGCTGTCTGAAGCTGTATATAGACATAGCCCAAGTCCTATTTTCAACAGTGCTTAGACACTTGACAGCTTAAGTCCTATTGCTTTTCAATGAGACTGAAGCTCTTAAGTGACTAAGCTGTTTGTGAAAATGGCACTCAGGTGCTTTTGAAAGTTGCCTGAATTCTAGGAGATTAATAAAGCATAAAGCCCTGCAGCCAGCACAGTATCTGCTTCATCTTTCTCTCAGGACTAGGCTGCCACCTAAGACATGCTGAAAGTTAGTTTCCTGTCAGCTAGAACATCTTTTTTTTTTTTTAATTTTACTTCATTTATATAAGAAAGGCATGTCCTCTTCATTAAAATAACTTGAAGGGATGGATTCTGAGCCCACCTGTCTGTGGTTACGTGTCTCATTCTTTGATTCTTTGCTGCATGCGGCAGAGTTGTGTGTAAAATCTCTCCACAGAACACAGAGGGTATGGGAATGCTGATCTGGCAATGGATTGTATGGATCTATTTGATCACAAACTAACAACAGGTAAGTTTTATGGCCCCAAGTCCTCCACAGACTCAGTATCAGGGATGGCAGGTTGACTGGATGAGTAGCACAGGCCCCACTTCTAACTGGGGACGAAGACTCTTGTTTTTATGCCCTAGGATCTCTTGTTCCCACAGGCACAAATTTTACTTCTGAGTTTTTTCTTAGGCATTATGGTTAGTTCCAGCCAGGTCAATCAGTTCCTCACTTTCATGTAAGTTAAAATCTCACTGAGTTCACCCAGTTACAGAACAACACAAACAAATGTCACAAATCAATGTTTGCAATATTGACCGGTGAAATCAAAGATGTATTTAACAGAACTATTATTCTAGGCTACCACTGTATGAAAAAATTAGCTCTGATGCCTTTTATCTCAAAATGATGAGCATAAATCTGATCAATTTTATATATACAATGGACTTTTCAAAGCATTGAAAAAACACCTCAAAAAACAATGGACTAGAATTTCCATAATTGTTGATCCTGCAACCCTCGCTTATCTGAGTGGTCCTTCTTCACTCAGCAGTTCTACTGATTACGAAGGCTGTGTCTACACTAGCTCCCGGCTTCAAAGGGAGCATGGTAAGTAGGGTGTCGGGAGATTATTAATGAAGTGCTGCGATGCATATGCAGCACTTCATTAAGCTAATTCTCCCCTGCGGCAACTTCAAAGTGTTAAACTTTTTTCAAAATGTTGAGGAGTAAAGGGACGTCGAAGTACCCACGGGTTAGCCACAGCTACACACAAGCCGGCACTTAACACTTTGGAGTTGCCGTGGGGGAGAATTAGCTTAACAAACTGCTACATATGTACCACAGCACTTCATTAATAATCTCCCGACACCCTACTTCCCATGCTCCCTTCGAAGTTGGGACCTAGTGTAGACACAGCCAAAGAATCTATTCCCCTGAAGGGTTTTTTATGAGCAGGAGTAAGCACTGCAGGAATGGACTGAATTTGAAAGCATTCCATTTCAAAGTATTGCAAAACACATAGCACAGCTAGTATATCCTTTCAGGGTATTGCAAAACATCCAGAACAGCTATTACAACTTAATAACATTTAATTTTTGGCATCCAAAAATATTCAGGCTTTTGTAAAATGATAAGGTGTTATGAACTGTGATGTAAAAAGCAAGTGTTTCTCTGTAGGTGGCACTTTTTATTCTGCCAAGTCATTAGCCTATAGATTTAATAACTTGTGCATTTGATTTTAAAGGACGATTTTTAATCATGCCATATAATTCTGCTTGAAAGCTTGCTTTTATGAGTTTTTAAATATTTATAGTGTTTATTAAAGGTATTCTCTAGACTTTCTGTAGGTCACTTTAAATATATTTATTTTTTACTTCAGTGGGAGTTTGAGTGTGAAGAGACTGCAGGATTGAATCCCAAATCTAGCAGCTGCTAGGAAATATTAACAGAAATCAGATTTCTGTCACTAATCCAGTGTCAACTTTTCTTCGGTATTTTCAAGATAATGTGGCATATTTACTTGCTACAGCTGGAGAGCAAATTAAGATAACATGCAGTACAGAGAACAACCTAATTGTCAGAAAATATTGGTAAAATCTGTAGCTTACTGGTATTTTTGCTGATAAATATTGAAAGCATGGGCTTGTGGAGCAAGCCTGCATCCATTGTAACCAATAAGATCACTGTCTCGTTATTTTTACAGAGCATTATATTTCTGACTCCTTTTCAAATCAAAGTGAAAATAATTCTATATGGGTAAACAAGCAAACAAAAAAACACCTCACCATCTGCTTCACAGTATTTGCCAGATGCTTCGCACCATAACATATAGATTCCACTTTTTGCTTTTCACTAGTTAGTGTTTCTTTAACATATTTCAGGTATATCTGAAATGTAAAAAGTCCACTGGATATTCCTCTTAAGCATTTTTCCTACAATGAGAAAAGGGTAAGGAAATTATTGCAGAAATGTATTTGAGGATAATATTGTTTCTATCTATTGGTTAACTAGCTAAAATTTATATAGTAACAGAGAGGTAGCCCTGTTAGTCTGTACTCCAACAAAACAAAACAGCAGAAATGTAGCACTTCAAAGACTAACAAAATAAATCATTTTGTTAGTCTTTAAAGTGCTACATTTCTGTTGTAACATTTATATAGTGCTCCAGGAAGCTTCAGATGAGGTCCTAAGTGTGAGGTTATTAATGTATTATAAAAGTTACTGATTCCTTACTTCATTGAATCCAGAGAGTAGACATCCATCTTCCTCTTTGATCTTGGGCATCTTCAGATCATTTTGGGCAAGCATCTCCATACTGTTATCACACATACTGTTGTCAGTAAATTCCTCACATATCTGTGAAGAAACACAAAGAAGTTCTATTACATCTCTGTCACAGGACCATTTGTGAGGCCAGAGGCACTATATAACAGCTGATCTATGTCCGTAGAAAGGCCTGATGCATTACTGAACTCTCCAGAAAACATTTTTTTTAAATCAGCTTTTAAAACAGTAACATTAGCAACAATTTTCATAATCTCCCATCAGAAATGATTTAGTCTGTTTCATACGCAGCATGGACATGCTAATGCAGACTGGTTTGCTTTGTCAGTATTTGCTCTTGCCCAGAGTCAGGACAGGAGGCTTCCTGTCCTGCAAATAAAAGCACCCTACCAGTCTGTATATGGTACAAACCCACTCTCCCTTCATTTTTGACAAGTCTCTTAATGTCTTCTTCTCAACCAGGTTTTCAGGATTAAAAACAATTCTCTTCAATATCATTTTAGGCCTTGCCCCTGGGATAGGTGCATAAGTCACCTTGCATCCCAGGCAGACAAAGAGGTGGCTTCAAGCAGTATACTGATTCCATGGCCAAGCTCAAGAGCAATGATATTATGATCCCAAATAAAACAGCTGGTGGGAAGAGGAAGCTCCATAAAACATTCCATTTGTTGTTAAAACCTCTGTGTTGCCAAGTGCAGCAAAGAACCAACAAACTCAGGCTGGGATTCCTCCCTGTATTACCTACCTCATTCTTCAGGCTGGCTGCCTGGCTGTGCAGCAGCCATGCCAGGGACTCACAACCAGGCAGCAGGGGGCTTCTTGCAAGCAAGTTCCTATTGGGATCATTAACAAATTCCTCTTCCCCAGAGGCATCCAGGATGGGGGCAGCTCTGGCTCCGAGGAGCATGGTGAGGGCCGCTGCTGCTGCCCAGAGAGAGCCTGAGAGGAGGAAATAGACAAGGGAGTGGAGTGAAATCCTGCCAGTTAAGTTACATACACTCAGCCAAAAAGATGTTGAGAGAGGCTGGCTCACTCTGCAGCTGAGAAGCTATTACTTACATCCCCAAAGATAATTCATTTCCTTCTCTTAATTCCCCCTTCCCCTTTGCTTTGTCAGAAAAGTTGCTGGCCAGAGGACTGGAGAGCAGACTGAGCTGAAGGAATCCCTCATCTTGTGTATATTTATGTTCACTGGTCACTGGGAAAACCCAGTATTAGAAAAAAAAATTTTTTTTGGTTGTTTTCTATGACAAGGAGGTTAGGTTGCTATTGTGAAACACTTCAGGAAACTGAGCTCACTATAATAGCAAATTAAGGATGGAAAAAATATTAATAGGACTGAAAACCCCCTACAGTGTATTCTGGCCTACAGTAAGTGACTCAGACAGGCTTCCTCCACTTGTCCTGGATGCCCGTTTCACACCATATCTTATATGACCAAGGGTGATACGTTCCCAAGAAAATATGCATTTTTGAGAGAAAACAGACATTTAGTAACTATTATGTCATGTGCAGAAGAGCAGTCATCATGGAGGACTTTTTAAAGGAAGGGAAACACAATTTAGTTTCCTAAATAACTGGTATGCCATTCAGACAAAGGCACAACTAATAAAAAAACCCTATGATTCTCAAAAGAATGAATTGGATGGTAGATGGCAAGTTGCAGTGAATGTCAGTTACTGTTCGTATTATTTTCACAGAACTCTGTAATGTGGTTGGCTCTTTTCGTTTAGGCCTGGTATAAATGAGAAAATTGGACCAGTTTGACTAAATGGCTTGAGAAATTTAAGTTGGTCCATCCTAGTGTGTGGTTGTTCTTATTTGGGTTTAAGGGTCTTATAATCAACTGATTTTCACTAAATCAGTTTCTAAACTAATTTGTTGAATTATGGACGAGACCGTACAAATATGTTTCCTGCACTAACGTCTCGCATTCTCATTCTGTACCTGAGGAATAGTAGGGGGATAAGAGAACATGGTACGGAAGAAGCAAGGCAACAGCAGTAAGATTACGTGGTTAATGAATTTGGACATCGGCACAACTTGCGCAGATTATCGATTTGTATTTAGTAGAATATTAACTGACGTTCCTTGGGTACCATGGGGAGAGTAAGTGTTAAGGAGAGATGACACTTCCACTCTCTTCCAAACACATTACACTCTTCTTACAGGCAGTGGTACAGTATCAGTAATTCTGGTAATTTGTCTGAAAGTGCAGGACTGGTGACAGACTTTGCTGGGCCTGAAGCAATGGGGATTGGGGAAGGGAACTTGACTCTGGTGCCTCTGGAAAGTGCAGGGCCCTGGTGGAAGGGCAGGGCTAGGGACTAGCTTCATCCAGCCAGCCCTCAGCACTGCCCAGCCAAGAGCTGTACGGGGGTCTTGCAGTGCAGTGATTTAGAGATCTCAGAGCCCTGGGCCCCTTTAGAGCCCTGGGCCTCTAGGTAACTGCCCCCTTTATAATCACCCATTGATGGCCCCAGGAAAGTAGTAATTGTGCCTAATTTGTTGCAATGCTGGAATGTTGTCAGCAGCCTCATGTTACAAAATGCAGATCCCACCAAACCCATTTTTACTTGACCGAAAATCTGATCAGAGCCATTTGAACTCTGTAGATCTGTGGTATCCAATACGGTCTGTGAATGGGGCCGTGTAGTGTGGCAAAATGTGGCTCACGAGAGTGGCACACATGGGGCACCCCTCCAGCTGCTCCGCATGTGAGCACGTGGTGAGGCGGCTCCTCTGGCCCTGGTGGGCTCCAGCTGTGGGGCGGCTAGCATGGCACAGCTTTAGCTTGGGGTGGCTCACGTGGCGGCAGCTCCAGCCATGGTGTGACTTTAGTCCTGGGCAGCTCATGCGGCTCGAAGTGAGTAATCTTGCAGAAGGGGGCGGGGGGGGCGGCTCCTGGCTGTGGAAGTCTGTGGTGATCAGTTAAATTATTCTTGGACACCACTGCTGTAAATGAATAGCCAGAGCAATACCCTTCTGTGGTGCAAAGCCCTCCGCTACCCTCCTTTGTGCATATCAGAACATTAATTTCATATGATCAATGCATACCTTTAAACTTAACACTGCAATTGGATAATCTAATCTAAAGCATTGGAAAGTTGCCACACTAGATCAGACTGCCCCTCTAGTCAGGTAGTCTCCTTCTGAGACTGGCCAGTTGAGAGGAGGGCATGAAACACACCAAGCCATGGGCTTGGACAGTTAGGCCTGAGAGGATAATCCCAGACGATAAAACTGGAAGTCCCAAGCCTGGAAGGTGAGATCCCATCCCTGCCTCTCCCCCCCACACACTCTTTTCTTTTTCAGTCTGACATAGGGAAAATGCAGATATTCTTGTTACTAATACAGAATATTTTTAGAATTCTTTTTAGCATTTGTCTTCGCTGCTCTCTTGTGGCAAGGAGTTGAGCAGTGCTGTTGTAACTGGGTTGGTCCCAGGGTATTGAGACAAGGTAGGTGGACCAAGTTTTGTGGGTGAAAGAGACAAGCTTCATTTCTGGGAAACTTAGGGCTTGTTTTCACATAGTGCTTATGGCGTTGCAGCTGTACTGGTGTGGAGTAGTGAAAACACTACTATGCCAATAGGAGAGCATTTCATATCTGTGTAGTTAGTTCACCTCCCCAAGAGGCAGTAGCTATGTTGACAGAACTTCTCCTGTCAATGTACAGGTTGCACCTCCCTGGCCCAGCCTGGTCAGGATCTGATGGGTCCCAAACAAGAGAATTTGCTGCACCGGAGAGGTCCAGGGCTTCTGCCACCAGGTGGCTCTGTGCTTTTGGGGCTGCCATGGCCCCAGCCTCCCATTCTCCTGGGACTCCAGCCCCAGCCCGGACTCACCAAGGCTGCCACAGAGCTGCCAAGAGCTCTGGCCCACAGCCCTGCCCTTCCACGGAGCAGGAGAGGGCTCTGACCCCTGCACTGCTGCGGGGCAGGCAGAGGGCTCCAGCACAGGCCAAGCTGTCGGCCACTGCTCTGGCTCCAGCCCGGACCTATGGACCTGCAGATGCGGGTCTGGCCCCAGCCCCAGGATTCTGGATGTCTCTGGATGAGAGAGTGCCAGGCTTAAGAGGTGCAACCTGTGGCACAGTTTACATGGACAATTAAGTTGGTATAACTGTCGCTTAGGTGTGTGGATTTTTCATACTCCTGAGTAACACAGTTATATTGCTATGGACCTGTTGTACAGATGTCTTCAGAGTGTCACAGCTAAATACAGAGTAGAAAATTACCCTGAGAGGAAATGGTAATAGCCCCAGAACATTCCCAAGAATGCTGAGGTATAGGAGTCAGAGCAAGTCGGATGCGTTCTCTGAAGGTGGAAAAGGAAAACAATGCTCACGTCAGCAGCAGAAGGGTGTCTGCTAAATAAGTAAAATAAATTTCTAAATAACTAAAACATTTTTGCATAGAAAAGTGTTTGAATAGAGATTTGAAGAATTTTTCGCAAAAGCTGTTGTGTATTCCACTATGCTTTTACATTCTTCTTTTTAAAAAAAATCTCTAATACTCCACAGCATTATCCAAACCACTAGCACCTGAGAAGTGGTTATTGTAGTATTTGAGGCTAACACTATAGAATGCTGTAGGACTTTTATGAAAAGTAGAAACGCTGCTAAGCCTGTGGTTTTGCATGTCTAAAGAGAAATCTATTCTGAGTATGGAAGAGAACCTTCATCATTTGTAGCCCAATAAAACTGGGATCATAATAAAGAATCAACAAATGGCATCAGTATGACTGACCATCTCTTAAGAGGAAATTGAAGCCCATTTCACTGGTGTAGTTTCGGTTTATATGTTCAGATAGATTCTTCACCATTTATATAGGAATCCTATGAATAACTAATGAGGAGATCCTGGTATCTTCAACAAAACAAAGTTTGTTTCATTTGAGGAGCCTTGGTGCTTACATTCGTTGAAGTTGCAGATCCTGTTGAGGCCCAGGGCTGAGTCTCTTCTTCATTCTTAGGAGGTTCTATGGAAGCTAAATGTGATAGTTTCAGCCAGCAGTTGGGTGCCATTGATTGAGGCAGCATTAAACTATGGTGTCTTGTTGTAACACAGGCGAGCTGAAGTCAACAGGTCCTTTACTGTCTATATAAGCACAGTTCATAACCAGAGAGATTTCTTAATTTGAAAATGTACATGAGACACAGAAAACTTCTTTTTCATGAAGCGAAGTCATATTGTTGCATTGCAATTTACTTGTTGGATATTTGCCAGCTGTATGGGGAACTGCACAGACATTTGGGATTTTTGCATAAAAAGTGCTGGAGAATGTTCATTTTCTCCCCTTGTGGCACGTTCTCATTATTTTAAAACCACAGGCCCAACGAAAGGCAGTCAGAAATTCCCTCTTTGAGAACTTCTAGCCACTACGTATACAAAGAGGATTCCCTTGCTTGTCTGTGTCTCAATTGTGGTATTATGGGAAAAGTCTTTAGTTTGAGAGAGAAGTCCTTAATCATCTGAAAGTTTGTGCCTTGCTTTTCCAGATTCTCCTTCTTACTCAATAGGAGAGTGTATATCACTTGTTCTTCTGGACAAGTTCTGTATTTCCTATGATCCAATCCTATTTTGTAAGCTGCTGTAAAAGAAAAAAGACCATAGAGCTCTCAAAGAATGTTGGAACTCTGAGCAGTTTAAGCAGACAGAGCTTTGTAATGCATGTACCTTCTAAATCCCAGTTATAAAATCGAAGGAGAAGAGCATGTAGGGGAGGACAGCTACCCTTTTGTAGACCCTCAGGCTAGAAAGATCTTTCTGAATAATATTTTTTTTATTTGTTAGGTATTTAGTTGCTTGGTTTTGGGAGCACAGTTATAATTACATTAGGACTTTGCCCAGCACAGGTCAAGGCTCCCAAGTGTTCACAGCCCTTGTCCGAAATAGCTATGTCATCACAATTTATAAAGTTTTTTTGGCCTTATAGTTACAATTACACATCATGCATCTGTGAAAGATGCTAGAGAGACCGAGTAAGTAACTGAGCAGTATGATGGCAGAAGAAATTCAATAGGCAGCTTCTTAGCTGATGCAAACAAAAATGGCTCCATTCCTGAGGTAAATGACTCAAAGACTGTCCTGGTCAGTGCTAACAGAAGCCAATTAACACCTGATGGCCAGTGCTTTTCTAGGAAAATAGGTGCCAGAACCCTGCCCCTCCCAGGCTTGTTCCCCTCCCCGCCCTCTGCAGCCCCAACCTGCTGGCATGCTTAATCCCCGCTCCCCTGAACCTACCACAGCCTTAACCCCATGCCCCCCTGCAGCCCCAACCCACCTCCAGGCTTTAGGCCCCCCCTTTTAAAAATGGCGACCCCAGGAAAAAAGCACTGCTGATGGCTATGTTCAATGAGTTTCTAATTCTTAGTAGTAGGCATCAATGTAGTTCAAAGTATAACAACAAGTGTCACCCTTGTCAGTCTTAGATGCTAACACTGGGATGGAGTACAGAAATAATTTGATCTACTCATTTATGCAGGTGGTCAGTCCAGGATGAGATTGACACAAAGGAGGAGGCCAACGCACATTGGCTGAACAGAGTAACAGTCACCAAGGCTAATAGTCTGTCCTTTTCCATGATAATGACGTTCACACACTTCTTAAATTCCTGCTTCTTAAAATGCAGTGTTGTTATTATAGCTCTTTTACCTTTGCTATCTAAAAGCTGCTTTATACCCTAGAATTCAGTGTTGACTTTGTGCTCATTTTGGCTTATTCATTGTGACTATAAGTTCACTTCTTGAGTCATAAGTCTTGTTTGTCAAAAGGCTCTATGTTGTGATAATTACATCTGAATAGTGATTTGTCTACTTTCCGTAGGAAGTAAGTCCATAATTTCCAAAGAAACTGCTCAGTTTAAAATAATCTAACTTCAAGTTTCACTTGTCTCGAGAAACTTCTCCGTTTCATTTCTTTGTAAATGTAAAGTGTTGGTTCTGAAAACTTGTGATAAAGAGAAGTTGGGAAGGCGAGGGCTGAGATTAAAGAAACACAAGGACAATGCAAGCACGTGGCAGATCATCTTAGAACACTAAGCATTTTGCCTGCAAAGATAGGTACTTCTATCTAATTTATGTTAGGGAGCCATAAATAGCACTATTACCATGGGCACTAAGCACTATGATTTTACTCTTGAGCGTATTTGCCAGGTCCACTGCATTCAGAATTGTTGCTTCCCTTTTGCTGCCTTTTTAGTGTACCCCCACCCCCCACATTCATTTCTGTATAAATGCAGTTTTCCCAAATTCCCTTGCCATTTAGTGCTTTATAAGCATCAGATTTTTTTTTTTGGTGTCTTCTTGGTTTCGAGGCACTCATACGTCTTTGCACGTCTGTGTATCAGTCAATATTTCGTTCTGTTTTTATTAAGGGATGCCTGCCTGCCCACTTAACTTTCTTAAACTTCTACCTGGATATAATTCCTATGTTCATTGTACATCCTAATTACACTGTTTGCAGATGTTCCATGTACGGACTATGCTTGCTGCGTTGCCATCAGATGGCATCTGTAGCTGTGCATAGTGAGGTCACCAGTTTTAGTCATGTAGCGCTCAGTCCTACACCTTTAAAATCAATGGGGATTGTGCTACTGATTCCAAAAGTAGAGGAATCAGCTCCATAGAACATGATCCAAAGCTCACTGAGGTTAATAGGAGTCTTTATATTCAATGAATGTTGTATCACCCTATTTCTCATTTCCTTTTCTTGTTTGCTTTTCTAACTACTGCCAAGGCAATGAGCTGGTGGCTTCATTTAAACATGTTTCTTGCTGGTATTCCAGCCTGTTCCAGGAAATGTAATTATTGCACAAGTATCACAATGAAATAAGCAGGCTACATGTATGGTCTAGATCAGGGGTTGGCAACCTAAATAGCAAGAAGGGCCATTTTTTCCAATTCAGTAAAAATCTCAGTAATTCAAGAAATGCAATGCAAGTGAATATGAGATGGTCCTTAATAAATAACATCAGACCAGACTTTTTGTAACCCCTATTTTAAGAACAGCGCACACACAGCAATTTGTAATGTGATACATGTTTACTGCAGGATGGTCACAAACTTTTTGCATATTCTATTTCCTCACACTTCACTTGTGTGTTTGTACCACTGTCTTCCTGACTTTCACTCCTGAACCCCCTCTCTCTCTGGAGGATGCTAGTGGTAGTTCACATGTCATTTGCTATGTAGATATGGGCTGTTCATTTCTGGACTTTTAAATGTTCACCGTTTACCAAAAATAATCAGGAGGGTTTATTTATTTATTAGCTCTGCAGTTGTAGCACTGGGAGTCACACAGAAGTCTTTAAACAGCCACCGGTTGCAGCCCCCGTTGTAGGTGGTGGTATACCTTGACTTCAGCAAAGCTTTTGATATGGTCTCCCACAACATTCTCGTCCATAAGTTTAGGAAATATGGATTGGATCCTTGGACTATGAGATGGATAGAAAGCTGGCTTGATGGTTGGGCCCAACAGGTAGTGGTCAGTGGCTCAATATCTGGATGGTGGTCGGTTTGAAGTGGAGTGCTCCAAGGCTCGGTTCTGGGGCCGGTGTAGTGCGACATCTTTATTCATGAGATGGCTGAGGGACTGGATTGCACCCTCAGCATGTTTGCAGGTGACACAAAACTAGGGGGAGAGGTAGATTAGTTGGAGGGTAGAAAGAGAATCCAGAGTGACCTGGATAATTTGGAGGACTGGGCCAAAAGAAATCTGATGCGGCTCAACAAGGAGAAGTGTAGAGTCCTGCACCTGGGGCAGAAGAATCCCTAGCACTGTTACAGGCTGGGGGCTGACTGGCTCGGCAGCAGTACGACGGAAAGGGACCTAGGGGTTATGGTGGATGAAAGGCTGGATATGAGTAAACAGTGTGCCCTTGTAGCCAGGAAGGCTAGTGGCATACTAGGGTGCATTAGGAGGAGCTTTTGAGCAGATCTAGAGAAGTGGTTCTTCCCCTCTATTCGGCACTGGTGAGGCAGCATCTGGAAAATTGCGTCGAGTTTTGGGACCCCCCCAGTATAAAAAGGATGTGGATTTGCTGGAACAGGTTCAGAGGAGGGCAACAAAAATGATTAAGGGTCTGGAGCACAAGACCTATGAGGATAAGCTGAGGGATTTGGGCTTATTTAGTTTACAGAAGAGAAGACTTAGGGGTGATTTAATAGTGGCCTTCAACTTCTTGAAGGGGAGGTCTAAAGAGGAGGGTGAGAAACTGTTCTCGGTGGTGTCAGATGGCAGAACAAGGAGCAATGGTCTGACGTTGAAGAGGGAGAGATGTAGGTTAGATATTAGAAAAAACTACTTCACCAGGAGGGTGGTGAAGCATTGGAATGTGTTGCCTAGAGAGGTGGTGAATTCTCCATCCCTTGAGGTTTTTAAGTCCCAGCTTGACAAGGTCCTGGCTGGGATGACTTAGTGGGGGTTGATCCTACTCAAAGCAGCGGCTGGACTAGATGACCTCCTGAGGTCCCTTCCAGCCTTGTGATTCTGTGGTGTTTGGGCCTGCCATGAGTGCCGAGGGCTGGACTTGATGACCTCTCAAGGTTTCTTCAAGTTCTATGACTATGTGCACAGACTGCAAATTCAAGCTACAACAAAGAAAAGTGGTTGGTTGTTATTTTTAAATAATCCTTGTACTTTTAAACCTATAAAAGGATGGATATATGTAAAGCTGGATTATCACCTCTAGTTTTTTTGTGAGACAGAAACTTTAAAATAAATTTGAGCACCTTCCCATGTAAAAATACAAATATGCTTCACATAATTAACAAAAAGGAGGAGGCCAATGCCTTCATGAATTACATTCTAACTGAGAGCTCAACAGAGGGCACCAACTTTGAATAAACTCTTAAGATTATCATAATATTCATTATAGCATGGGTATGTATTCAATAGCTTTTAATTATTGTCAATTTTTCCATATTTAAAATACTTTTAATTTTATTGAACCATTTGAGTAGTAAGGAGTTGAATTTAAACAGAATATGGACTCCATTTTCTTCTGTTCATATACATAAAATTGATACAAGTTTCATCTGACCAAATGCAGTGAAAAGCTGTGGCTGGATAATGTAATTACTTTCAACATTTTCCTCTTTTGTACCAAGGAGACATTCCTATTCACTAGAAGCGATTTGCAATTTCCACTTATGAAAAAGGGAGAAAATGGAAATAAAATTTTGGCAGTTTATTTTCCCATTTTTGACCAAAATGTTTTATTTCAAAATGTTGAGGGCATAATGGGATAGATTTTCTGGGAAAAAAAAATTGAAAGAAATGTTGTTCCTAGTTTCTGTCTGGTTTCAATAGCCAGAATGTGATTTATCTGGATAAAACAGTTGAGAGTTTGTTCAAGTGCTGTACAGGGTATGTCATTTACTAGCTAATAGCATTGACATCACCCTCCTGACAAACATAAAAAACAACAATAACTCAATGTGCTTTCACCTCTAAAGCTGATTTAACCTATTCTGGGGGCCAAACTGGCCCCTGCCTTAAATCATTTTACCCCAGTGCTCCGAGCAAGGCATATCTCAGTTGGCTCAAGGATCTGGGCCTTTGGTCTTAACTACTTTTAATGGAGGAGATCCTTGTCCCTGCTCTGGCCCTTTATACAATCTAAAAGGACCAAAGTGATATGAGGATGCTAAGCTCCACGTCCAGCTGGGGAATAATTTTCCTGGTGTTGCTCCCATGGCAAATAGCTATTAGACTGTTCTGTGATGACACCTCCCACTGCCACACACACAACAAACCCTATCATCAGAAGCGTGTTGACTGAGAGAGTGGGTCAAGAAAGATGTGTCAGTGGCAGAGCCACCATTTTATAGCATCCTTCCTGGGATCACTTCTTGAACTTAATCTTAGAGTTAAGGTAGGTGAAGTAATATCTTTTATTAGATCAATTTCTGTTGGTGAGAGAGAAAAGTTTTCTGCAAAGTCATATATTGTTCAGTCCTCTTCCGGGTCATTGGTGGGTCTTGTATTTATTTATTTGGTTTGGTTCTTCTTTTTTGTGAATAGTACTGAGAATAGAAGCGAGGATTTGATGAGGGCTATTTTTATCCATCATATCCAAAATGACACAGACATTCTGTTTCTGCATAAAAACAATTTTGTGGAACTGAATAATGCAGAGTACTACAGAAAGCTCTCTTGTAATGTCATGTCTAACAACATTGCAGTAGTGAAGAAATATCAGACTTTTTTTTTTTAATCCTTTGTAGGATGTGGAAAGATAGCTGATATCAAATTATGATGATGAAATTGGCACGATACCTTCGAATTATATCTCGATAACTAGAAATGTAGACTGCAGGACAGAAGATATTTTACATATGATATAAAATGGTTATGCTGCTGCTTTTATGATACAGAGCAGTAATAACCAAGACCAGTGTATCAAATTCAGATCTGGTAGGCCATCATGGTGTCACGGTTGCAAGGGAGTTACTGGGGCTCTTGTCATTGCCATTGTGCAATTGGCCTCCTAATGTGGCTTACAAATCACCTTTGTCAGGCTGAGATCCAGGACTTTTTGTCTGTCTTCTCCATGACAGTGGGTGCCTGCCCATCTTTGCTATTCCCCTTGGGAAGTGGCTTTGTGGCTTTTTTTTTTTTTTTTCAGTCTGGCACCAGGGAAGGTCTCACTGTTGGTAGGGAAATATCTGGAGTAATATATTCTCTGTAATTAAAAAAAGGAGTGTATTTTGAACTGAAGTTTACACGTGGTGCTTAGATATTGAGAAGAGCTTTATAAATGTGTCCACTGTAGTAATATAATAGTTTCTGATGGAAGTTATGTTGGTAGCTGCTTTGCTTCACTCTTGATAACTACTGAATCAAGGCCAGAATGTGGGTTTAGGTTACTCTATAGAAGGGTGTTCTTGCAAACAGAGCTCAGGCTTTGGCATTGAGATCTGGGTTTTGTTTTGGACTCGGACTTTGTGTGTGAACTTGGGGAAGTCACTTCATCTACTTCATGCTTCAGTTCCTCGACTGTAAAATGAGACTAATATTTCCCTGCTTCCCAGGAGTGGTGACTCATTAAGGATTGAGAGGCACTCAGGTAGCCTAAGTCTGCTATTAACAAGGTATATCTGCACTGATGTTACACCCTCACAGTTGTACTGCGGACAGGTATGCTGTATAGCTGCTCTATGCTGGTGGAAGAGAGCTCTCCTGTTGCCACAATAAACCACCCGCAATGAGCACTGTAGCTATGTCAAAGCATCCCCCTCCAACACAGCGCGGTCCACTTGGGTGCTTTTGTCAGTGAAACTCATGTTGGTTGGGGAGTGGGCTTTTTTTCATGCCCTGGACTAACAAAGGTTTTACCTACAAGAGTACTAGCATAGACATAGCATCTTCTGAACCATTGGCTGTCTTTATAATCAGAGTCAAACAGAGCTAACTGCTTGCTTCTGGTAAGGGTAGGGGCATGAACCCTCAGGTCTTGAGCAAATCAAGCTTGACAATTATGTTCTACCTACTTCTCTCTCTCTCACACACATATAAATTCTTTACCAGTTCCTTTTATGTAGCTAGACCACATTTTCATGAAAACAATTAGGCTGTGGCTACACGAGCCCCTGCCTTTTGGAAGGGGCATGCTAATGAGCCACTTTGGCAGATGCTCATAAAGTGCTGCCATGAATGTGCAGCACCTCATTAGCACAATGGCAACCTCACACATTTTGAAAGTGTCCCTTTTGAAATGCAGGCCACCGTTGTAGATAAGGACCTTTTGAAAGGACCCCTGGACTTTGAAAGCACCTTCTTCCCAAAACCAAATAGTGACAAAATACAGAGAATGTTTAAGATTTCTGAGCTGGTTTTAAAAGTGTACAATAAATTAGGGGAAAACCCCTTGACTACCACATGTAGTAATAGCAGTTGTGATGGCTAGTGGGAATCTACTGAGATGTCCTCAATTCAGTATGCAACTCAAAAGCCTCAAAAACTCAGGATGTTACATAACCTAGAAACTGCTAATTATTTCATGAGGGCGCACCTTGGGAATTCCATGCTCTAAAGTAGTTTCTCTGGTATCCTGTCAATTCTGCTTGTCAGGACTGGTTAGAAAGAATCACTGTGTGAGGTGATTACTTTTTAAAAAATGTGTCCTGTTCTCTATATTCCTTTTAAGAGTAGTACACATCAAAAATGTGAAACAAGAGCAAAGGTAGTATTTGCAACTACACACACTTCTGTGGGAGACTAAATGATGCTTTGTTTTTTTGCTGCACAAAACTCAGGATCTCATGGGAAATTTCTCCAGTGTGATATTTCACTATATTCTATAAAATGTAAAATTGCTGTTGCCCAAATTCTTTTTAACTATGCAATTAATAGAGAGGGACTTCTTCAATAGCTTTTGTAACATAGTAGGCAAGAAATGTGCAAGGCAGTTACTGTGTCAGCTGCCCATTGCCTGTTTGTAACCTTATAACATTTTCTGTCTTATATTAAACTGTTAACTTTTGAGGGGGCAGTGTCCATCTCTTTTATAATCCATTTGTTCAGTGATTTGATTTGTGTGTGTGGCTCAGATAGCAATACAAATCATTGACTATAGGGAGTTTGTCTGTGCATCTGGCTGTTTGGTCAAGAATTCCTCTTAAACAGTAAGAACTGGGACCACCAAATTTGGTATGCAGCTTGCTCTGACCACGCATGAAGTCATGATATGAGCTTGGTGTGCTGAGGTGGAGCTGAAGCTCCCCACCCCCAGATTTGTTGTTTGCTGCCCCCCTTCCTCTCTCGCCCCTGGCCCTCCCCAGCCAGCGTGAGACATGCAGGAAACTGCACTTTTCCCTCACTCTCACAGGGCAAGGAAGGGGAACAGCAAGTGGTTTGTGTGAGAAGGGTCTCCGAGCAGGGGACTGGGTTTATGTGGAGGGGAGCAGGAGTCGGTGCAGGGGGCTGGGTGTGAAAGGGAGCTCAGGATAGAGGGTTGGAGTGCAAGAGTCAGGGTTGGGGGTGAGGAGGGGCTCCGGGTGGGTGGCAGGAGGTGTGGGGGTGAAGGAGTCAGAGTTGTGGAGTGGGCAGGGGTGCAGGAGTCAGTGTTGGTGGGGCTGAGGAGAGGCTCAGGATGGGGCTGATGAATATGGGGGGCAGGTTTAGAAAAATACAATCATTTAAATACAACATGTGTGTTTTCCTTTTATTAATAAAAAGCCCACATCATTATTGACGTAAGGACTGGAGCAAAGCTGGGTAAATTTGCTAATAAAGTCTGTATTTTGGTGATCTGCAAGCGATAACCTTGTAGCTGACCTCAAACCCACCTGCAAGTTTGCTTCTGCAAGAATGTATCTGCAAAATTGCATGTGCACTTGAATGTAGGTATGCAAACTGGGTAATTGGTAGTCTGTTTACCACAATAATAGGCACGCTAATAAATTATTTTGTTAGTCTTTAAAGTGCTACTTTACTGCTTTTTTGTTATAAGAAAAACTAAGACATGCTAGAATGACTTGATTTGCATAAAAGCCCAAAGCCTGCTTATACAGAGGGGGCCTGAGTCTTCACTTGGACAAGTGTGCAACTCCAGTGACTACAGTGGAATCATTTCTAACCTTGCACCACTACAAATGAAAGGAGAATCAGGGCCAGAGTTTTTCAGGCACAAAAAACTCTGTGCTGGTTTGTCACATAAAAGATTAAGTCTGCAAATGCAAATGGGACCTGTGAGAGACCTCCTCCCTTTGGTTATGGAAAATGGGTTCTGAATATAAATATGCTTAAGTCAGAGATGCTTTTGACAAACTAACTCTTGTCACCTACCCCTTTTAATGTTCTAATCTGCAAGATCTGAATATTCTATTTTTGTATATGTATCGTTCGTGTATGTGACGTTAGGAATATGAAATGTATGCCTGTTTACATTTTAAAAGGATTAATGAGAACTATTAATGGTGTCCCTGGGACGCTGATGACTGGACAATCAGCCTGATGGCTTGGAAATGGCTTTGTTTGTTCTTCAGGGACAGCCAAGCACCCCCATCTGACTGGGGGCTGCCTTCCCAGGACCAGATGCAAAAATCTTTTGTACAGATAGAGACAAATTTATTTGGGGGTTTGATCCCTTTTGGGGATTGATTTCCTGGGTGCTTTGCCCTAGATCTACATCCTCCCAGAGCTGAAGTAAATCAGTGTCTGGATTACTTTGCAGGGAGGTGATAACCACATCTCTGTGCCTTGGCTGCAGGGAGGCCAGAGTATCTGGCCCAACAGGACAGGGTGGTGGGGCACCCCATACAACAAAAAGAAGGTGTCAGTGGCATGATCAGCACATCGGGGAACATCCCAAGGCGTCTTTTATGACTTTACCCTGTCACAGAACCCTAATTTGAAAAATTTGACATGGGTGGAGGGTCCTCTGAAAAAACACTACAGCTTTTTTAAGGAAGAGTACTAGTTGCTGGAAATTATATTTTTCATAAAGGGCTTTAGCAGATAGATTATGATGACATGACAAGAATTGTCTTCATTCTCTTGCTTGCTGGGATTCACTGCAGAATTCCAAGCCTCCAACTGTTAAGTGAGAAAAAATATGCTTTTTCCGGCATCCTCACATTACAGCAGCATTAATAAGAAACAGACCATATTTTTTTGATGCGTGCGTGGGAGGGAATCACTTCTCAGATTCTCTAGAATTGCAACTCTCTTAACCATCTCGTAAAACTTATTTAATGCTTCTTTTTCCTATTATGTGTTGGACAAAATCTTTGTTTTTTTAAATAAACTTTGTTAGAAATATATAATAAGAATGAATATTTGGTAAACGTAAGAGTGAAGGACCAGTGAGAGGTGTAGGGGAAGTTGATACAAAACAGGGACATCATTGTACTGTAAAACTAAAGTAATGGGTTGATTCTGCTCCCGTTGTAGTTAATGGCAAAATTCTTGCTGGCTTCAGAATTACCTTCATATGGAGAAGGTAAACAGGAGAAAAGTAGGAATAACCTGAGCTCTAGACCGTCACACACCACGCTTTATTAAGTCTCTACTTAACTTGATCTATTTATCATTCTACCTATAAAATAATTCCTAAACAAGCAGTAACAGAATTATAGAATGTGCCGGCACATTAACACATGGTTTAAATCATGAAGGGAACTTTCTGAGTCACTGTAGGGGCTTGTCTGCATACTTGGCTCAATCTAATTCTTGACCTTCCCCCCGACCCCTCCACTCTCTGATTTGCTCACCTTGATTATCTTTTTCTCATTTGTCCTCCTTGCTTACTGTTTTTGGTTCTCTGTGCCTTAAATATTGAATCTGTTCTGGTCTGGCTGTGGTCTGAAGAAGTGGGTCTGTCCCACGAAAACTCACCTAATAAACTATTTTGCTAGTCTTTAAAGTGCTACTTGACTGCTTTTTGTTTTGATAGTGTATAGACTAGCACGGCTTCCTCTCTGTTACTATTCAACATTTTAGTGTTGGTTTTAGGTCATTTATCCTCTCTTACAAATGGGTCGCTCTTTGCTAATTTGGCATGTATTTTGGTAAAAGCGATAGGTAATGTGAAATCAGGCTGTTTAGCTGGGAAATCATCTAATATTTACAAGATTTGCCTGTGTCCTCAAAATAGCAACAGTACAGACAGCAGCTGAAATAGCTTCTAAAGGTGCTCATTTTCATCAGAAAGTGAATGAGAGAATATGGGTGTCACAATATTTTCATTGATGTAAGTTGGTACCTATGAGATGTTCGATATACAGAAGGCTGTAGTTGGCTGCATATCTGTGATGGGATAACTAACCTTTGCAATGGGATAAACGGCCCCCTTGATGTAAGGAATGTGCCAGCAGGAGCTCAATACTGCTGAAGGAGCTGGGGGATGTGTCCTTCAGAGATCATTTGCATGAAAATACAAAGGTGTGCATATGTAATGCCTTGTAAACAAAGCCTGATGAGAGCAGGCAAAGCAATGAGTTTTTGTCTATTGTAAACAACATGTTGCTGTAAAGCACAATTTTATTGCCACCCAGTGTAAGAATTGTGGAGTCTGAACAATGCTTCAGGTTTTGTGGGGGTACAGGGCAGTCATCACTACTGTGCAAGATATGGATTACAGAGGACCCACCCCCTCAAAACATTGTGAGAGTGAAAGGGGAGAGGCGTAGTGATTGAGCCAGCTGGCTGGAAGCCTTTTGGCTATACAGCTGTAAGGCTGCTTTGACTAGTCCCTTCCCCCTTCCCCTCCCCTGCCCCCAGCCACTGTTCAAAGGTAGACCTAAAGAGGGGTAAATAGTTATTCTGTGAGAATCTGCCTTGGTGGATACTGAGATACTGTGGTTAGGCCAAGAGCTGGATGTCACTATGAGCTGAAATCACTGAGAGCTGGAATCACAGGGTATTGCCTACAGCACAAACCCACAAGACAGCGGTGGGCACCCAGTGGACAGCTGGTAGGAGGAGCAGCAGATGGATGGCAGGCGTGGCCAGTTGGTAGGAGGAGCAGCGGATGGCCGGTGGGGCAGCTGGCAGGGAGCAAGCAGAAAGCGAGACCAGTGTAAAGGTGGCATTGCATTAGGTTCAATGAGGGAATGCGTCAGGGTGATGTGTCAGGGCCTGCACCAGCTGGACCAAGTTGTAAGTTGGGAGTTTAAAGTCAGGGTACGAAGAAAGTTTGTGTGTGTGGATTGGCTGGTTACAGTATTGGACTGGCAAACCTGAGAGGCAAAGAACACTGCTCAATCCATTTGAGCTGGGACAGTTACTTGAGGATTGGTTATGAACTCTGGGTGTAGTATTTTCCCAGGCGTGTGCCATATGACTTTTCTGCCTCGTTCATTAAAAGTTTCTTTTCTACACTCAGACTCTGTGCTTGTGAGTGGGGAAGGGGTGTGTGAATTTCCCAGGCTACTGGGTGGGGGCTTGAGCCGGTTCTGTGTGAGATGGATGAAAAGGAAACCCTAAATGCTGAACCCAGCCCTGGCTGCTGCTGAATCCTTCCAGCAGAAGGGTTACAGCTGGTACATATGTGATGTTCGATATTCAGAAGGCTGTAGTTGGCTGCAAATCTGTGATGGGATAACTAACCTTTGCAATGGGATAAACTGCCCCCTGTGTCTCTTGCTTTGTCCTACCAAGAGGGACTTGCTTTACTTTATTGCAGTTAGTGGCTGCCCCAAAGAGTTTATAGTCTGCCTTTTGTCTGTTGACAGCCTGCTACAATAGGGTATCTGTTCTGAGCTGGGGTTCCCAGCATCACCTCAAGTCAGATAATAGTAATGACAATAATCCTGAACTTCAGCTCCTATCATTTTTACTATTTACCGTCAGTGAAAATACTGCCCTTCCTCTACCAGTCAACAAAAATGGTTGCTTCCAGAAACAACAATCAGTGGACGTTCATTGGCTGATTCTGTAACCTCTGACCCCTCTGCCAAGCAGGAGTGGAATCAATTTGACAGCTGATTAATTTAATTGCTTTCTCCCATATTCATTGGAGTGGGATGATGGCAATGATAATTAGCTCATTTGTAGTATTTTCCATATTCAGAGCAAACTGGAATTAACCCTTTGCCTCCTCTGTGAGGAAGATGATAATACCAACTTCATTTTATATGGGGGGAAACTGAGATGTAATGAGGTGCCTCGTACTGTGATTTCTAACCCTGACTCTGAGACTAACTTGCTGAGTAGCCTTGGACAATCACTTAGTGGACATTTAAGAAAATGATCTGGTTTAATTTTGAGTGATTTAATATTTGGGTGCACTGTGATTTCTTTCATTTATTTTTGTTTGATTTCTCCAGATCCTAACAAAATATAGTTGTGATTTTTAGCTTATGTAACCCTCTTTGTTCTGCAAATACTTTCACATATGCTTAACCTCATGTGTGTTTGCGGAGCATTGATCTAAAGGCGACTACTCATGTAATAATGAAGTACAGATGAAAATGCAGGGCATGAGCTGTTGCAAACAGGCTTTTCCTGGGAGATGCATGTCAGAAACCTGTGTGCTTCTCAGCCATCATAAGCGAAAGAAGCCTTCCTTTCATGCACTGAGCAACAGCAAGGACTTAGCTACTAATGTCAAGAGGCAGAATTTTACGGAACATGGAAGGAATGTGTTAAATGCTTCTTGAGAGCAATAGCAACCTCCCCAAAAGCTTGATGGGGGAGCATTTCCAGAGTTGTGAAATGAACTAACCTCCCTGTGCCACTGAAGCAACAATATTTAGGCAGATGAAATAATTTATGATGCACGAAATTTTTGTCTGTCTCATTCTATCACATCTATGTCATATGTATTACTTATAGCCTGTGTTCATTCCCTCAACTAACTTCTAACTTTCTATTCCTCTTCCTTTTGTTTGTTACATTACATCTGACCAAGGGTGGGGTTGAATCCTTCTGAAACAGTTCCAGACATGCAGTCATCACTTTTTTTACTTAATATCCTTGTCTTCACAATTCATTTTAAGCCTAGTATTTTTATTCCAGAACTGGAGGAGAGGGTTAGACCTCTTTTAAAAGGTGGGTTCATACGAGATCTTATAGGTGAAGGAGATGTATGTGGATTTTTACCAATATGCAGATTTTTTGTGATTGAATACATTGTGCATTACTTAGAAACGTGCTTCTCTGCTAACCTGCATACATATATATGGTATAATCCAGAAGGGTTAATAAATGGTTGTCAAGATAAAGTCCTACCCAAATTACAGACAATTTTGAGTCTATTCATGTGTCTGGTTTAATTTGCCATGCAGAAATTTCAAATTTCCTACCAAGACAAATAATAATAATAATTTAGGGTATGTTTTTAACATGACATGGGAATGCTATCAAAATAGTTTTTTGAATTTACAAGATTGAAAATGTATCTGTAAAACTAACATTACACAGGGGCTGACTATAGAAGGACACCAGAAACAAGCAGTCCTGTAGCACCTTAAAGAAGAACAAATTTATTTACTGGTAATGAGGATTTGTTTTTTGTTTTTTTGGTAGGTGGATCTTTGCCATTGATTTAAATAGTGTCAGGATTGGAACTATACAGTTCATTGTCTCTTAGTCTTTTTTCTATTGCTTAAAACTGCTTTAGCTATTGGTTCCATACAAGCACTGAGGATAACAGTTTGTCTGGAAAACTCTGTAAATGGGCTAATGCAACTGGGACAAACATCTCTCAGGAGGGCAAGAGATTTAAAGGGAAATTGAAATCTAGGGCCAATCCATCATCTGCACTTTGCATTCCCACACTCTCACTGATTCGTATGCACAAGTGATTAAACCATTGAAATCCATTGGTTAGACTGCTAAGCTGTTGCAACATCAAAAAGGGAGTCACTGATTCTCATTTCTCTTGAATTTTAAGCATATCGTGCTGAATAGCACATTCCTTACTGTCTCATCACATTCCTCTTGTTGCTTTTCTGCCTCTACTCCCGGATGACCAGCAGCTAGTAAATCTGTAAACCCCGAAAGAGTCCATTGCTTCCTACCTTAAGTGCCATGCCAACTGGCGTAGGCGATCATGGGCCTCCACCTCTGTCTTTCCTGAGTGCTTTCTAGCATTTTTACAGTGCTTCCGCACCGTAACCAGGAAGTAACACTATCTCATAATTTCTCTCGCTGCCTGCCCCTACCCCATTTACCTTCTAATTTCCCCGTTGTTACTAGGTGTTCAAGTCCTAATTTCTTCATTACATGTCCTATAAATTTTGCTTGTCTTGGCCTTGTTCTCACTAACAGGCAGTTTATCGCTAAAAGAGCCAAATGGGAGTAAGCGGGGGGAAGGGCCATTTGCCCTGGTTTGAAGCTCAAAGGGGGCCTCAAACTTTGACATAGGATTGCTTATGACACCTTAAAGACTAAGGCCATGTCACACTAGCAAGTATATTCGAAGCTGAGATTGGAAGACGGCCCTGTTTCAAAATAACCAGTGGAGTGTCTACACTCACTCCATGATCCTTCAAAAGTAACATTGAAAGAAGGGGGAGTTCCTTCGAAGGTGGTCCTCTGTTGCTGCGGTGGGAAGAGCAGCCCACTTTGAAAGAGTATTTTGAAAGAGAGCAAGTGTAGACGCTCTGCAGACAGCTGTTTTGAAAGAGGGAGTCCACCATGGTGGCAATCAGCTGGCAGGCAGTGGCGCTGCTCCCAGCAGGAGTGGAGCTCTATGGCCCCAGCGTCCGGCGCGTTTAAAGACACAGGCTCCCATAAGCTTCAGGCAGGAAGATGAGAGTTTGCAGGCAGCAGGGAGCCCACGCTGCTCTCCAGCACACCAGCCTCTGCAACAGCCAGCCAGTCCCTCACCCTACCCGGACCCATGGCCAGCCACCCAGGCCCCCACCCACCCCAGGGGCCCACCAAAGACAGTGGGGAGTCCTCCCAGGAGGCAAGCCAGGCCCCAAAGCACTGTGCCCCCTCCTGGATGAAGGCTGAGCTCCAGGACCTTCTCTCCCCATGGGAGGATGAGGAGGTCCTCCAACAAACGAGGGTCTGGCGCTGCATCACCATGGCCTTTGAGCAGCTTGCAAAACGGCTGATTGTCCAGGGCCACCCCACCTGCACCCTGGACCAGGCCAAGTCGAAGGTTAAAGAACTGCGGCAGGGGTATTGCAGGGCCTGGGATGCAGCCAGATAGTTGCGGGCAGAACCTACAAGCTGCCCCTACTAGAAGGAACTGTACCACCTCCTGGGGCCAAAGGATGCTGGACCTCCCTGTCGTCATGCTCGACATGGCCACAACTGACACCAAGCTGGAGATGGCGATGGAAGGCGAGGAGCACCCGGGACCAGCAGCCAGCACCAGGCGCCCGCGGACAGCACGGTGACTCAACCCCACCAACAATGACAAGGGCTCAAGCGAGGGGGTCCTCGTCATTGACATCCCGTCCAGGCCATCCAGCCATGCCCCATCCATCTGTGCCTCGCCCAACTTCTTGGAGGGACTCATAGGTAGGTGGTGTGCATGCCAGCTGCCCCAGGGCCCAGGGAGGGGGCATCGGGTTGTGCCTGGGGTGGCTGCAGGCATCCCACACTGCCACCAGCCCTGATGCATGTGAACCCTGGACGGCTCCACTCCCCGGGCCTGGGAGGACAACACATCGTGCTCAGCACCATGCAGAAAGGACAGCGCCATGGGCTGGCAGTGGGGGGAGCCAGCACCCTTGGCACCCATGCAGGGCACCCAGGGACATGGGCACCACAGGGACCGCAGGCTGGGGCGCTGAGCGGGGACACAGGGACCTGCACCTGGGACTAATGGCCCGTTCCCCCTGTTTCTGTCTCCATGGCTCCTGCAGCCAGCAGCTGGACCAGCCCCACAACCGAGGGTGAGGGGGAGTGGCCTGGACCCTCAGTGGGGACTGCATGGGGCCGCTGCTGGGCCATCCTCCAGTGCCACCAGGGCAGGGAGGAGGAGGTGGGGACACTGCCCACACTGCAGCCCTGCAGGATCTAACTGGTGTGCTGTGGGAGTGGCTTGCCAGGGAGTGGCAGGCCTGGGACCGGGTTGCGGCAAACCTTGGCTCCCTGACCCGGCCTGTGGTAGGCCACCTGGCCCCGGCCACCACCCCCTTGCAAGCCACTCCCACTCCCTCTCCCCCACCCCACCATCCCCCTTTTCCCCATCACCTAGCTGCCCTCATACTTCCCCACTGACCTTCCCCCGGTCCCCCTCCCACCCCCACCCCCCGCTGCGAACCCGCCCCCATGAGCCTGACCTCACACCTCTGGTCCCAACCTACGTGCCCCTGGCTAGCCTCATACAGCTGGCCCATATGTTGCTGGCCAGGAGGAGGACGCACCCCCATGCTTCACTCCCCCCGTGCCAACCCCGGGGAGCCCAAAGGGGGCCTGTCCCAGCTGCGACCCTACCTCCCCATGCTGCTGGCCCCAGCCCATCTGTGGTATGGCCCCTGGACATGGGGGGGGCGTGGGCATGAGTGACAGGGATCCCAGCCCTTGACCCCTGTTGATGAGTAGACCCCCCACCCCATCCTTGGCACTCCCAGGGTTTGTATGGCAACTGCCTGGGGCCGCAACACCTCTGTATATAATTCCTCCAGCCCCTCTGTTTACAGTTCCCCCCCGGTATATAGTTCACCCCAGCCCACCTGTTTTGCAGTTCCCCCAATATATAGGCACAGACCACTGTCAGTTGGCATTAAAGTGTTTATTATGTGGTTCAACCTGAGTCCACTGTGCATGTGTGGGGGTGATAGTGTGGTGTGTGTGCACGGTATGGGGAGGTTACTGCGGTCCCCGCTCAAAGGCTTGGTGCAGTGCCTCCTGTACCTGTATCCTGTCCTGCTGGACCTGGCGGCATGGGGCAGCAGAGGGCTGCTTATACCCACGCCCCACCTTGACAGCCTACCTCTGCATGAATGGCTTGTGCTTTGCCTCCACAAGGTTGTGTAGGGCACAGCAGGCCCCAGCCACTGGTGGAACACCGGGGAGGCCCACCTCCAGCCTTGTGAGGGGGCATCTGAAGTGCTCCTTCAAGCGGCGAAATGCCTGCTCAACCATGTTGCAGGACACAGTTCAGCTGCTTGTTAAAAATGTCCTGAGTATGGCCTCATCAGCCTTCGCAGGGGGTAGGCCGGCTCCACCATGATGCAGGGGGACATTGTGGTGTTCCTGCTGGGGAGCTCCCGCCAAAGGATGAAGGTCCCCTCGGCTATGTGGCAACCCAACCCCGAGTTCCAGAACACCCTGGCATTATGGGTGCAGCCGGCCCACCCCACGCAGCTGTCCGGGACCTGACCATTGGTGTCGATGGGCACCTGCAGAACCACTGAGTGGTAGCCCTTTCGGTTTATGCAGGCCCTTCCACTGCGCTCCGGGGCCGGGATGGTGATGTGCCTGCCATCCAGGACCCGGAAGCAGTTTGGGAAGCCCAACTCCTCAAACCCCCAGGTGGCGTCATCCAGGTTCCCGGAATGGATCAGCTGCCGCAGGAGGACCCTGTTGATGGCCCAGACAACCTTCAAGGTGTGGGAGGGGGATGTGCTCATGAGTGTAGGGTGGGGTGCAGTGTGCCCACCCATCCCTGCCCCATCCTCTGCAGGTCAGGCCTTCCTGGGGCCTCTGTCCCCACCCCCATCCCCGCCCCATCCCCTGCAGTGTGGGCCTCCCTGGGGCCCCCATCACCACCCCGTCCCATCCCCAGTGGGGGCCACCCCCCCGGTCCTCAACAGTACTCCATGCTGGGGTGCCCCCTTCCCCCTGGCCCCCACATGTGTTGGGGGCATGTCCTGGGCATGACTTACCTCACTGAGGATGGCCCCAACAGTGGCCCTGCCCACACTGAACTCGTGGCCAACAGATCGGTGACTGTCTGGGGTGGCCAGCTTCCAGAGGGCAATGGCCACACTTTTCTGGAGCAGGATCTCTGGCTTCAGGTGGGTGTCACGATGCTGGAGGGCTGGGGCAAGCCAGGCATGTCCCCTTGGTCATTCTGAAGTTCTGTAGCCACCAGTCATCACCCCAGTCCTCCAGCAGCAACCAGTCCCACCAGTTGCTGCTCATGGGGGAACCCCACACACAGCAGGTGATCCGGGGGACTGTGTGGGGATGTTGCGCACTGAGGATGGCTTCCAGGGGGGTAGCTAGTAGGGTGGCCACCTGGTGCTGCTGATGCACAGCGGCTAAGACCATGGCCTCGATGCGGGTGGGGTGGGGCTCCTCAGGGACCATGAGGGTCTGGGGTGCCTCCTCTGCTCTCTGTCAGTCTGCGTGCCTGGGGACAGGTAGGTGGCCCTCAGTGTGTGCAAGCCGAGGCTTGGGGTGCAGGGGCCGCTTAAAGGGGCACCAGACAGCTGTGCTAGAAGGGCTCGTCTGCCATACGACCCTGCCCACGGCACTTCCTGCCCCTGTACTTTGGAAAGAGCACCCTGGGTCGTGTAGACGCTCTCTTTCAAAATTGCACTCAGGGACTTCTGAAAGAGCAGATCGAACCTTCGGGCCCCATATGCCTGTGTGGATGCTCCCTTTCGAAAGGACGGCTTTCGATGTTCTGTTTTGTAGTATAAATGCAGCCTAAATAATTTATTTATTAGGTAATGAGCTTTTGTGGATTATAGCCACTTCTTCAGACAATAAGAATCCAGAATTTATTTGCGGTGGGGAGGTGTGGGGGAGGAAGGGTAGGGAGGGGACTAAAGAGGAAAAAAGGGGTGGGGGAGTTGCCTGTTGTTAATAGGACCAGAGGAAGAAGTAAATTAAGTTAAGTGGGATGGGTACCATTCCTGCAAATATCAAATATTGCCCTTGTAATGAGTAAGATAATGGAAATCCCTGTTAAGCCCAAGGTTGAGTGTGTCAAACTTGCAAATGAATTCCCATTCAGACGTCTCCCTCTCTAACCTCGTGGTAAAATCCTTTTGTAGAAGAATGGCTCCTTTCAAATCTTTCATTGAATGTCCAGGGAGGTTAAAGTGTTCCTCTAGAGGTTTATGTGTGTTCCAGTCCCAATGTTGGATTTATGTCCATTCATCCTTTGGTGCAGAGACTGACCAGTTTGTCCCATGTACATGGCAGAGGGGCATTGCCTGCACATGCTGGTATGTATCATATTAGCAGACGTGGGCGTATGACTTCCTGATCATGTGGCTGATGTGGTTAGGTCCAGTGATAGTGTCTGTAGTATAGCTACGTGAACACAGCTTGCAATAGGGTTTGTTACAGTGACGGGTTCCTGGGTTAGTGTTTCTGGGTATGGTGTGTGGTCGTCATCATCATCAATAACCGTGGGCTCAGTGCCTGTTGGTGTCTGATGCCTCTCTCACTATTTCCTTCCATTTTTCCCTGTCCAGTGCAGAGTGGCTTAGTTTCTGTAGACTAGCTCTGCACCAATCTACTGTATCATCTATCCATTCTCTGTGGGGTCTGCCTCTCCTATTCGAACCATCCATTATGCCGAGTACCAGGGTCTTGATTTTTTGTTCGTTGTTCATTCTGCAAATACGCCCAAATAGTTGTAGCTTCTGTTTTATAACCTTCTGCAGCAGGTTCTCTTTTGGCTGTATCTTCTTATATCATTCCTCATTGGAGACCTTCTGCATCCATCCTATTCTCAGAATCTTTCTATAACAACTCCTTTCGAACGCCAATATTCTTCTTTTTGAATCTTTCATTATCACCCATGTCTCACATCCATACAACATGCTGCTGAATACACACGTTTTCAAGACGCCCAGCTTCATTCTTAAGCTAATTGCTTTGCTTTTCCAGATCCTATCCATCGCCTTCAAACTCATTCTTGCTTTCGCTATTCTGCTCGTGATTAATTCTTGAGATTGGGTGGTTGTAGGAGAGAACAGATCTGTCACCCAAGGCTTGTGAGAGTGAGGGATCATTTTCCAGGATAGGTTATAAATGGTCAATGATGGGCTGGAGGGGTTTGAGGGCCATAGCAGATGACAAATCACGTCTGTTATTTCTTTCCTGGACCTATCATGAAGAAGCTGGCTTCTGGATACTAGTCTGGCCCTGTCAATCTATTTCTTTAGTTTCCCTGTGAAATCTCAGTGATTTCAGTGTGATTACCTCCACTGTAAGATATGAACCAATGGCCCCTGCTCAGAAAACCATTCTGGACAGCAGTTAAGCATATTCTTAAGTTTATGCATATGGTCATGAATAGGAATGCTTTCCAAAATAGGAGCCATAAAGCCATAAAGTTAATGCTTATTGCAGTCCACATCTCTTATTTTTCTAGTCTATAGCAAACAGGAATCATCCTATAGTATTTTAGGGCGCCAATTTTAAATTTAGCTTACTTTAGGTACCCATCTAGATATTTAAATAGCAATTTACGTGCCTTATATTAGGCATTCATCTCGAAATTTGGGCTTTATTCTTCCTTACATAGCTAAAGAAGAACATAAAATATGAAGACTTAGAAGATCTGTTTATCCTCCAGCTGGTCTACATTCTTGTAAATGCTGTAGTCCACGTCAAAGTGAGCTAAGCAGAGCAATCAGCGTCATAAATTAAAATGTAAATGCTTTGATATAGGTTACCACATTTTAAAAAATGTAGAACAGCTGTAGGCTAAATAAATTACCCAACATTTCACTCTTCATGTTGTTCTTTAGATATATAAAATGCAATCAATGTATTGCAATATGACCCTCGTTTGGTAATCAAGTGTTTATATACCAGTAAATTGTGTTTATCCGTTTAAAACTTATTTTAAACGATAGAGACTGCATAAACATTTGCTGGTAGCTGTTCTGGGAAAGTAAGTTTGTTTTAAGTTTACAATGAAAAGAAAACTAAAATTTTAGTCTCTGCTCCTACCAACACTTACTTAAGTTTTTACAGGTGTGTAAGTATGCAGGTTTGGAGCATTGTTTTGAAACTTTTATTATACCTTTGTTCAATTTAGAATAACTTTACAATTAGGGCTGCTAATCAATCACAGATAACTGAAAATGAATCACAATTAATCACTTTGTTAAACAATAGACTAAAAATTGAAATGTATTAAACATTTTAGATGATTTTCTACATTTTCAAATATTTGGTTTCTTTTACAACACAGTATACAAAGAGTACAGTGCTCACTTTATATTTTTGATTACACATTTGTACAGTAAAATTATGAAAGAAAATATAGTATTTTTCAGTTTACCTTCTAGAAATACTGGAGTGTAATCCCTTTATTGTGAAATTGTAACATAAATATAGAGGGTTTTTTGTGACATCATGCACTCAAAAACAAAACAGTGTAAAAGTTTATTGCCTATGAGTCCACTCAATCCTACTTCTTGTTCAGCCAGTTGCAAAAACAAATGAGTTTGTTTACATGTATAGGAAATAATGCTGCCTGCTTCTAATTTACAATCACTTGAAAATGAGAACAGGCATTTACATGATACTTTTGTATATGGCATATTTTCATGTCAAATACATTAGACATTCATATGTCCCTTCGTGGTTCAGAAACCATTCTGGAGAACATTCTTCCATACCGATGACGCTTATTAAAAATATATTTAATTAAATTTGTGGCCGAACTCCTTGGAGAATTTGTCTCCTGTTCTGTTTTACCTTCATTCTGACATATATTTCATGTTATAGTAGTCTTGGATGATGAACCAGAACATGTTCATTTTTAAGAAGGCTTTCACAGCAGATTTGACAAAATGCAAAGAAAGTACCAATGTGAAATTTCTAAATACAGCTACAACAAGGTTTAAGATGCTGAAGTGCCTTTCAAAATCTGAGGGGGACAAAGTGTGGAGCATGCGTTCAGAATTCTTAAAAGAGCAACACTCCAATACGAAAACCACAAAACCCAAATCACCAAAAAAGAAAAATCAACTTTTGTTGGTGGCATCTGACTCACACAATGAAAATGAAAAAACAGTCCAGTAGCACTTTAAAGACGAACAAAATAATTTATTAGGTGGTGAGCTTTCGTGGGATAAACCCCTGAAAGCTCACCACCTAATAAATTATTTTGTTTGTCTTTAAAGTGCTACTGGACTACTTTTTTGTTTTGATAGTATATAGACTAACACAACTATCTCTCTGTTACTATTCATGATGAAAATGCACATCTATTGGTCCTGTCTGCTTTGGATCATTTGAGCAGAACCCATCATCAGCCCAGACACATCCTCTGGAATGGTGGTTGAAGCATGAAGGATACACAAAGCTTTAGCTCATCTGGCTAAATATATCTACGAGTCTATAACTATATCTAAATATATACATAAATATCTTGCATTGCCAACTAAAACAGTACCAATTGAATGCCCATTCTCACTTTCAGATGACATTGTGAACAAGAAGCAGATAGCATTACCTCCTGCAAATTATAACTAAACTTGCTCAGGCAGACGAGAAGTGGGACTGAGTGGACTTGTATGCTCTAATGTTTCACATTGTTTTATTTGTGAACGGCGTTATTTTTTGTATATAATGTTGGGATGTGTAAAAATTAATAGCGGTCTGGGAAAGTGATACAATGGGGCTTGAGGATCCTGGGCAGAGCAGGCTTTTTCCTTGCTGATTTGTAGACAAGTTTTCGTTCTTGCTTGAGGCCTGGGCAAACAGATAAGCATGTAGCTGCATCAGAACTGTAAGATGATGCATCAAAACTGTAATTTGAAGACTGTAACTTGACAAATGCATTATTTATTAACAATATTGCTTTGCACACTCTTGTTTAGTTCTCACTAGCTTTGTAAGAACACTTATAGGGTGCGTCTACACTAGCCGGCTACTTCGAAGTAGCCGGCACAATGTCGAAATAGCATGCATCGCGTCTACACATGCCGTGTGCTATTTCGACATTCAAATTGACATTAAGCAGTGAGACGTTGAAATCGCTATTCCCATCCAAAGATGGGAATAGCGCCCTACTTTGACGTTCAAGTAGATGGTCCGCGTCCTGCTACTTCGAAATAGTGGGGTCCGCCATGGCGGCAATCAGCTGTCAGGCAGAGACATGCTGTCCAGCCCCTGCGGGGCTCTATGATCTCTGCACCCAGTGGTTCTTAAAGCTGCGCAGACCCGAAAACCCCATAGCAGGAAGCTGATACCGTGCAGGCAGCAGCCGTGCCACGAGGTGCCCCTGCACAGGCCAGATGGACACCATGGCAGTGAGCCAGCCTCCCGAGCACCCCCAGAGCTCCCCTTCCGGGCCATCCCAGGGCTCCCAGGCCTCCAGCCGGTGGGGTAGGAAGCGGGGCCCCTCCTGGACTGACTCTGAGCTCTGTGACCTGCTGGGGCTCTGGGGTGAGGAGGAGGTGCTGCACATCATGGGGAGCAAGCGGCGGAATGCGGAGTCGTTGGCCCGGCTGGCCGAGGGCCTGGCTGCCCGGGGTCACCCTGCCCGTGCTCCTGACCATGTCAGGAGTAAGGTCAAGGAGTTGCGGCAGGGTTATGCCCAGGCCTGGGACTCAGCCAGCTGGTCTGCTGCTGCCCCCGCCGCTTGCCCCGTTACTGGGAGCTCAGGGCTATCCTGGACCTCCTCCCCAACCACCCTTGACACCACGGCTAATGAGCCCCAGCCGGCCTCGGAGCCAGGGTTGGGTCCAGAGGCCAGCCCTGCACCCCCCCGGGATAGAGCTGGGACCCTCCACCCTGGCCACCAAGGGGTCCATCGAGGAGGGGGAGCTCGTGTTGGACATCCCACCCCACAGCTCCAGCTGGGTGTCTGCTAGGTGGGCATCTCCTGATCCTGGCAGTGCACTGTTGGGCACGTACTCTACAGGGCACAGACCCCCTGAGCATGGGGCGGGGGCACCACTTGATCGGGGGCCCCCCGCATCCCCACAAGACCCCAGCCTACCATGGCCCAGGCAGACCACGGCCCAGGGACGGTGCCACAGTCACCAATGCCCAGCAGCACCTCCACCCATGGACAGTGCTGTGCCCCACCCCCAGTGGGAGGTGAGAGGCAGACCACTGGAAGGGGCCACCCACAGGATCACTGCATGCACCAGTGGGGGATGGGGGGGCCCACAGGCCCTGGGGGGGATGGAGGATGGGCCACGGTTCAGGGCTGGGTACTCACGGCCTCTCTTCCCCTTTTCCCCCTATTTCTGCAGTCACATCATCCGTGGTCCTAGACAGCCCCCCAAGACCACTGGACCACCAACGCCCAGGGTCGCCGCCTGCACCGGGATGGGCCCACCCCCGCCGGGGCCACCGCCGCAGCACACATGACCCGGAGGTGGCTGCTACCCTGCAGCGCCAGGCGGACATCATGGAGCAGAGACTCCAATTTGAGGAGCAGGAGGCCACCTGGTGCCAGGAGGCCTGGCGGGAGTTTATGGCCACCTTCAACCGGGTGGCTGACACCTTTGAGGAGCTGGTCATCTGTCCCCCCCCGATGTCCTCTGTGCCGCCCTCCCCGCTGCCCTGCCTGCTGCCTCGCCTGCTGTCCTGCCTGCTGCCCCACCCGCCAGCTCCGCAGGGCAGGAGCCACTGGGGGCCGATGACCGGGCCAAGGACCCACCTTGGCCCTACCTCCCCATCCTCCTGGACCCCAGCCAGCGCCACCGGGGACCCCCGCTCAGTGGGGGACCGGCCACCCGAATGCACCGGGGGTCGCGCCCTTCCACCCCCACCCCGGAATGATGAGCTGATGTGTGGCCTGCCCACGTCTCCTCCCTGTATATAGTTGTCCCCGCCCTCGTATATAGTTATTTATGTTGACCGCCCCCCCATACATAGTTTATTATAGATGTCCCCACCTGTATATAGTTATTTTCAATTATTCTGTTTTATTTGGTTTATATATGCCGAAAAGAGGAGAAATCTTTGGTTATGTAAATAATGACAGTTTTATTTTTCAAAAAACCTATGTCCCGTGTGCTTTTGGTGAGGGTGGGGTCTGGGTGCTGGGGCGGGGTGCAGAGATGGCCCAGGTGTCACTCACTAGGCCCCCTGGTCGAAGTATTCCCTCAAGGCCTCCAGGACCTGCACCCCGTCCTGGTGGGCCTGGTGGCTCAGGGCAGCGGCTGGCTAGGGGGGTAGGCTGTTCCAGCCTCCAGTGCCCAGCCCTGCACGAAGGCCTCCCCCTTGCTTTCCATCAGGTTGTGGAGTGTGCAGCAGGCACCCACAACCTGGGGGATGTTTTGGAGGCCCAGGTCTAGGCATGCCAGGAGGCAACGCCAGCGGCTCTTCAGGCACCTGAAGGCTCGCTCGACCACTTGTCAGGCATGGTTGAGTTGGGCGTTGTAGCGCTCCTGGCTAGCATTGAGGTGGTCTGTATAGGGCTGCATAAGCCAGGGCTGGAGAGGGGTATGGTGGTGGTATCCCCCAGAGAGATCTCCCTCTGGGGGATGTAGGTCCCCGCCTGCAGTCGGCAGCATAGTCCTGAATTCCAGAAAACGCATGTGTCATGAGTACAGCAAGCCAGCCCACGTATACGTCCTGGAGGCGGCCACGGCTGTCCACCATGGCCTGCAGGACCACAGAGTGGTACCTCTTCCTGTTGATATAGCGGCCACCACTGTGGTCTGGGGTGTGGATGGGGATGTAGGTCCCATCAAGGGCTCCAAAGCAGATGGGAAATCCCATGGCGGCGAATCTCTCGACGGCCATGTCCAGGTCCCCAACTCAGATGACCCTCTTCAGCAGCAGGGCATTGAGTGCACACACCACCTATAGAGAGGGAATATGGGTTCCTGTGAGGGTTTGCAGAGTGTGACCTCCCCTCACCCAGGCCCCCCTCCCCAGGCCCCCCTCACCCAGGAGCCCCCTCACCTAGGAACCCCTCCCCAGGGGATTCAGACCCAGGCCTCCTTACCTCCATCAGGACAGCCCCGACTGTGGCCTTTTCCACTCCAAACTGCTGTCCCACGGAACGGTAGCTGTCTGGAGTGGCCAGCTTCCAGACGGCTATTGCGACCCTCTTCTCGATGGTGAGCATGCGCCACATCCTGGTGTCGTGGTGCCTCAGTGCAGGGGTGAGCCACTGGCAGAGCTCTATGAAGGTGTGCCAGCTCATGAGGAAGTTCCGTAGCCACTGTTCATCATTCCATTCCCCCATAACCAGGTGCTCCCACCACTCGGTGCTGGAGGGGTAGCTCCAGAGTTGGCAGGGCACCCGGCGGGGCAGGGGGGGGAGAGCAGGAGGGCCCGATGGTCTGGGGCATCTCCTGGTGCCCCTGGGGAGGGCTCCCATTCCAGGAGCTGCTGGGCGGCTGCCCAGGCAGCATCTAGAAGGGTGCCTGCTCCGTGGGAGGCAGCTTGGAGGGCTTCCAGCTGCTGCTGGACGTCCATGTCTGAGGGCTCGAGGTCTGCGAGGCTTGTATCACCAATGCAGGGCTGCCCATGCGGTGCAGGTCGCTTGTGTCTGGGAGGGGCCCCTTAAGGGAGCGGCTTGCAGCTGCCCCAGAATGGTTAGTGTGCTCTGTGACCCGGTCCGCGGGCTTTCTTGGCCCCTTACTTCGAAAGAGGGGGCTTCTGTGTGGATGCTCTGCATTTCCTTCCGGGGCGGCTCTTTTTGACGTTCCCTGGCGCTACTTCGATGTTGAACATCGACATCACCAGCCCTGGAGGACGTCTAGACACTAATCGTCGAAGTAGCCTATTTCGATGGTCTTACTTTGAAATAGGCTACGTCGATATTGTGTCCTAGTGTAGACGTAGCCACAGAGTCACACCTTCTCTACTCTGTAAACTGCTGAGAGCTAGACCTCCTTGGAGAACAATATTATCCCTCTCCTAGCCTCAATTTCTTCTTGGTTCAGGTCTGTCCTTATTCAGGGGCAATGGCACACTGGAGAAAGAAACTGCCTTGGGACACATTTGTTCCCCTGTTTCCCCTACAAGCCAGAGAACTCACCTGCCAATACCGATAGCTCTGCCCATTGAACAAGAGCCTGTCTTTTTGTCAGCTGAGTCACAGATTCCAGAGGAACAATCACCTTTGAATAAGGTGGCTAGTCTGGACAGAAGGTCTGGAAGCTCTTCTTTGAGTGCTGTCCCTGTGGGTACTCCACTTTCGATGTTCATACACCCCAGTGCTCGTACTCAGAGACTTATGGTCACAGCCAGTGATGGAGGGCAAAAGAGACAGTTGCCTTGCAGCCTAGAGATTTCAAAGGGTCTGGGACTCCTGGCTGCTGCTTCTGTTACAGCAACAGTGGCTGGAGTCCTGTTTCCCACCCTTAAATCACCACCAGAGCCCCAGACAGTGAAGTTTTGACAGTGCTGACAGCTGCGGGAGGGAGGCTAGCCCCAGCTCCTTCCACCTGCAGCCCCACCTTCTGGGGCTCCACCTTGCGTAGGGCCCAGGCAAATCTGTCCTCAGCCCTGTTTGTGGTAGCAGTGTCTGGTTGGTCACATATGTGCAGTTCTCATCTCATGCTGCTGCAGCTGGTTCACTGGCATTGTGAGACCAACCCCCCCCCACACACTCAGTTCCTTCTCTACCGCTTTTGGCTTCAAGTCAGAACACTTAGCAGTGCCTCACTACTTAATACTTTCTAGCCTATTTACTACCATTATTTAGTTAGGATAGTTAATTTTTTTCTTTGTTCCCCCCTCACCTCAATTTTAAACAAGTATTTTATTAGGCTGGTGAGAGATTAAGTTTCAACTGACCCTTTAGCATAGTCAGCCTTTCTGGGGACAAAAGCCTTTCCTGACAGGAATGCCTTGTCCCCATGCATCCTCGTTCCAGGAAATAAATTTAAAGCCCTGGTTGAGGGCCTGGGAACCCCATGTCTTTCTGTGCCGAAAACATTTACTCTCTCCCACCATTCTGAGATCACCTTGTTCCACTTTATCCAATCTTAAAAACCATCACATCCAACAGATGGATTCTAGAAATAATACAATCAGTTTACTCCAGCCCCTTACTTTTCCAACCCTTTTCCCACCCTTCCTCCCTGTCCTTCTCCAAGGACCCCTTTCACTAACATATACTCTCTCTGTAGCTAATCCACTTCACCTATCTAGGAGCAGTGGAACATATTCCAACAAGACACAGAGGAAGGAGATTTTATTCACACTTTTCTCTCAACAAAAAAGTTGGGCAGCTGGAGACTCATACTTGATCTACAGTGACCCTCATTTGTGAAGCCGTATAACCATTTTGAAGCACTACTTGGCTTCAGAAATCCAGCACTAGAAAGAGGGGATTGGTTCTCAGCTCTCCACTTCCAGAGTGCATATTTTCATATAATGGTTCGTCCCTCTCATAGGGGATTTCTCCAATTTAAAATAGGACAGGACCAGTTCTAACACAGGCTCCTCCCTTTTGGCCTATTCACTGCTTCTTGAATTTTTTCAAAGGTTGTGGCCTACCTCAGCAGAAATGGAATCATGGTGTTCCTGTACTTTGAGGACTGCCTGTTGAAAGCAGCAACATGTCAAACAGTGGTACAAGACACTGAGCAGATGGTGGCCCTTTTCATGAGATTGGGCTTCCAAATAATTACACAAAAGTCTACTCTAATACCAGCGCAAGAGCTGGAGTTCACTGAGCCAATCTCAGTTCTTCCAAGGCCATAGCCTTCCTGCCAAAGCAACACTATTATTCTAACCATCCTGATATCAATAATATGAAACAGTCCATAGGTATCCGTCAGAACTTGCCTGCAACTTCTCAACCACAACCTTCATCATTAGACACATGCGATTACCCTTGCATTGCCTGCAAGTGTGGCTCCCTGTAAACTATGTGCCATGCAGACATTCCATAAACAAACATCTCACAATGCTGGGCAACATACAAAACTCCCTACTCTTATGGACATAACCAGACATCTGTATGGGAGTGCCCTACGTTCAGAAGAAACTGATCCTATCCTCACCACTTCTGCTTCATACTGGGGATGGGGTAGGCGGGAGCATATTTGCATCCATATTCCATCCAGGTCTGGTGGTCCTCTATAGACTTCCATCTCTACATAAATCTGTTAGCAGTGCAGGCCATTGCCAATGCCAGCTCCCACTTCTTGCCAGTCATCAAGGCAGAGCAATTCAGCTTCTTATGGACAGTGTGACCTGTATGCTTTACATAAACAGATAAAGGAGAGCACAGTCACACTTTCCATGCATGGAAGCTGTGAGACTCTGGCAATGGTGCATTCAGGCACAACACCCACATCACAGCATCATTCCTACTTGGAGGCCAGAACACCACTGCAGATGCCCTAAGGAGGCACTTTTCTCAAGTCCTTGAGTTGGAACCAGACAAGTGTGTGCTTCTACACATATTCCAACAGTGTGGGGTCCCAATGATACATCTCTCTGTAACTGGGGAACAATGCCCTGGGTTTTATTCTGAGGCAGATCTCTGCACACATGCTCGAGGGATGGCATCTGAAGAAAAAGAGAAGTTTACTCATTTCTGTGGTAATGTAGGTTTGTTGACATGTGTCCCCCTGTGGGTACTCTACTACATTCCCTTTTCCCCTCTGCTTTGAAGTTTAGCAGTTAGTCTCTGCAGCAGAGATGGAACACAAGAGTGGTTGGTCACACTAGTTAAGTGCCTGAAGCCACACAAGGCAAGGACTGCTTGTGTGCAACCCAGCCAGGCACTGCTATCATAAATCTCTGATTTCAAGCACAGGAGCAAACAAATACTGACAGTGGAACACCTGCCCTATGTTATAGCATAAGGCAAGTAGCTTTCTCATCTGTGTTCTGCCCTCTATCCAGACATGACTATCCAGGAGACCAGTGGTACCCAATACCCTGGGGTCCCCTCTCCACTGTTAACACTTCACCTTTGCATTATTTTTGTCCGGGAGATTCCTACACCAGACACCCCAGCTCAGTGCATGGCTTTTATTTACTCTCTCCTCACTAGTGCCAACAGCTCCCTTTAGGAGATGAGAGAAAATTGAGCCAGATCTCCCAGCATCGATGATTCTGACAGGTGTATTCTCTTCCTCGCCTGATGAGGAAGTTGCCAAATCTTCACCTTTGCCATCTGATGATCACAGGCAGCAGCAAGAGCTTCTAAGGAGGGCGGTGACTGAGCTACAGATCTAACCTGAGGTGTTACAAGTGGCTCAGCACAGTTTCCTCAACATTCTGCAGTCTTCTGATGCCAGACGGGTGGTCCTTCTTGTCAGTAAGGCCAATTTGGAACCAACTAAAATTGGATCTCTGCTCAGTTTTCCTTTTTTGAGACTAACATGCACAATTTTAAAATGTTTTCTCACAGGTCATGTTTATTAACCTTTTAACATTTTTGCTCCTGTCGTCTCAAGTTATTCCACATCTTTCCTAAACAGTGGTACCCAGAATTGGACACACTACTGCAGCTGAGTCCTTGCCAGTGCTGAGCAAAAGAAGACACTTACCTCCCATGCCTTACATATGACATTCTTGAAACCCAAAATATTAGCCTTTTTTTCCACAGTTACTTCACATAGTTGTCTCATTTTTGATTTGTGGCCCACCATATGCCCCACACCACTTTTAGCAATGCTACTCACTAGCCACTTACAAAGAAAAATTCAAATACACCATTGCAAAATGGAAGTAAGTGAAGTACTTTGGACTTGTTTTGTTCAATTTCCTCTTACTGAATTCAGATCAATCCTTTAATTTGTGAAAATCCTTTTGAGTTTAAATCCTGTTCTGCAAATGCTTGTAACATCCAGCTTGGCATCATCCACAAATTTTGTAAAACTATTCTCCATTCCATCATTAAATGGTATTGGATCAGGACTGCACTCCTGGGACCTTCAAAAATCTCTCCTCCTAGTCTAATAGCGAATCACAGATTCATTGCATCTTTCAACCAGTTGTGCAACCACCTTAAAGAAATGTCATATGGCCCATATTTCCTTAGTTTAATTATATACGAGATGTCTTGTGACAACTGTTGAAAAGCAAAATATATCATGGTTATAGCTTCTCCCATCTACCAGTAACCACAACAAAGCAGAAAATTAGAATAGAATGGCGTGATTTGGTTATGACACATCACAGTGAACTCTTACTTTTTATCGTGTTATCCTCTAGGGGATTACAAACTGATTTAGTCATAATTTGTTCTAATATCTTTCTGTGCATTAATGTTAGGCTGACCGATTAAAATTCCTAAATCCTCTTTTTTTGAATATAGGAATTATGTTCATGCTTCTCTAAGCCTGTGGGATCTCAGCTGCTCTCCATGAATTCTCAACGATAACTAATGGGTCCAAGACTGCTTCAGCTAATGCCTTAAGTACCCTAGGATGAATTTCATCAGGTCCTGACAACTAGAACACATTTAACCTATCTAAATGTTCTCTAAAATGTTATTTCCATGTTCTTGCTTGTGTTCCTTCCCCTGAATTGTTAATATTAATTGTGTTAAGCGTCTGGCCACAATTTTATCTTTTTGGTAAAGACTGACACAAAACAGGCATTGCACACCTCAGCCTTCTTGATGCCATCTCTTATTAGATTATCTTTCTGGTTAAACATCCTCATCTTTTTCTTGCTCTTTGTATTCATAAGGCCTCTTCTTATTGTGTTTTATGTCTCTTGCCAGGTGTTTACTCATTTTCGTGTCTTAACGTTTCTGATTTTGTTCCTAGAAGCTTGTGTTATTTTGTACTGCTTAGTAATCTGTCCATGTTTCCACCTTTTTTTAGGATTTCTTTTTGATTTTCAGGCCACTAAAGTACTCCTGATGGCACCCATATTGGCCGCTTACTATTCTTCATATCTTTTCTTTGCATTGGAATAATTACCCTCAACCTTCACGTTTGCAACAATTCCTCCCCATTAGTCAAAATCAAGTATAAAATTGCTTTCCCCAACCCATTTACTTCCTTCACATTCTGAAACAAGAAGCTGCCTCCAAATACCAACAAAGAGGTAGCTATGTTAGTCTGTATTCTAACAAAACAAACCAGCAGTAATGTAGCTAACAAAAGACTAACAAAATGATTTAATAGGTGATGAGCTTTTGTGGGACAGACCCACTTCTTCAGATCTATCTGTCCCATGAAAGCTCATCACCTAATAAATCATCTTGTTAGTCTTTAAAGTGCTACATGACTGCTGGTTTGATTTGTCCAAATATCAAGATATTATTCGACATTTCGCATTTTGCCACATCACTTTTCTAACAGATGTCTAGGTAGTAAAGTCTTCCTCATTACTAACAGGCCCTGTGTTTGGCATGTTTTGGTTAATTGGTCTAAATGTCCCTCATTCACCACCTTCTGCTGATTTCATGGTCGATTGTAGACTCCCTACCATCATATCATCTCCATTTTTCCCCTTTTATCTTCACCCAGACTTTCAACTGGTCTGTTTCTCACTTTCTTATGAATGGTAGGACAACTGTAGATGTTCTTGGTGTATAACATAAAACCTCCTCCCTTCTTTTCCTTTCTGAACAAACTATACCTCTTGATACCGCTACTTTGCTCAGGATGGGCTGGGTTGGTGTCCCTAGCCTCTGTGTGCCAGAACCTGGCAATGAGCGACATGGGATGGATCGTTTCATGATTACCTATTCTGTCCATTCACTTGGAAGCACCAGACAGTGGACGCTATTGGAAGGCAGGATACAGGACTAGAGGGACCTTTGAATCCCAGTATGACCATTCATATGTTTTTATATTGAGTTCCATTTGAGCAGTGAGTCAGCAGAAGGGCTTTCTTGGATTTAGGTGATGGGAAGGAAGTAATAACCCAGGAATACAGGGCTCTTTTCTCCTTTCTGGACATGCTTTCCAGCTACTTTCAGAGCACTTTTCATCCCCCATTGTGCCTAAAAGCAGAGGGGATGATGTGGCCATAGCACCTGTGAAAATAATATATCCATTTCCAGTAAGCTAGCATGTGCTCACATGTTTCACAAGCTTTACTCCTTTCGCATTTGGGAGATTGAATGGGAAATACCGCTTGACATTTTCTTTTAAATACTAATTCCAAATATGTGTTAGTCTATAAAGTGCCACAAGACTCCTTGTTGTTCTCAAAGCTACAAACTAACATGGCTACCTCTCTGATACATATTAACTTCTGTTTACAGAAGCTGGTACTGAAGCGTGCCACATGGATTTTGAAATTCTGATTAAATAAAGCTTCACATAGAGGCTGCGTCTACACGTGCACGCTACTTCGAAGTAGCGGCAGTAACTTCGAAATAGCGCCCGTCACGTCTACACGTGTTGGGTGCTATTTCGAAGTTGAAATCGACGTTAGGCGGCGAGACGTCGAAGTCGCTAACCCCATGAGCGGATGGGAATAGCGCCCTACTTCGACGTTCAACATCGAAGTAGGGACGTGTAGACGATCCGCGTCCCGCAACATCGAAATAGCGGGGTCCTCCATGGCAGCCATCAGCTGGGGGGTTGAGAGATACTCTCTCTCCAGCCCTTGCGGGGCTCTGTGGTCACCGTGGGCAGCAGCCCTTAGCCCAGGGCTTCTGGCTGCTGCTGCTGCAGCTGGGGGTCCGTGCTGCATATACAGGGTCTGCAACTAGTTGTTGGCTCTGTGTATCTTGAACTGTTTAATGAAAGTGTGTCTGGGAGGGGCCCTTTAAGGGAGCGGCTTGCTGTTGAGTCCGCCCCGTGACCCTGTCTGCAGCTGTGCCTGGCTCCCTTATTTCGATGTGTGCTACTTTGGCGTGTAGACGTTCCCTCGCTGTGCCTATTTCGATGTTGGGCTGAGCAACGTCGAAGTTGAACATCGACGTTGCCAGCCCTGGAGGACGTGTAGACGTTATTCATCGAAATAGCCTATTTCGATGTCGCAACATCGAAATAAGCTATTTCGAAGTTGGGTGCACGTGTAGACGTAGCCAGAGACTTTCAAAATTTTGCTTTGCCTCTTTGGGAATTTTCCTGCCTATAGGCAGGAGATTTGCAGGTCACATCAAAGTAGAGGAGAATGGAGTTTGGGCCCCTGAGGCTAAATACATACATAGTAGAACATTTGCAAGAGTGAGTCAGTCTATGGTCCTGTTGTTTGGTTTTCAGTTATTCATGATGAGGTCCAACTAAAACAATTATTGCAAATGCAGCTGGAAGATAAGTTAAAAGACTTTCCTTTGGGGCTTCTTTTGGCTCCCTTGTTTTCTGCATCCATCTCATGTGTTGGCAGTTTCCCCAGACCAACTGTGCACTTTGGCACTTTGATGCAGGAAGCATTTGTCAGCAGAAATCTTGAAAAAGCCAGTGTTGCTCATATGAATTGCCTTTCAACAGCTGCGACAATGTTGCATAATGAGCTGTAGTGGTGGCATACACAGACTAAGCACATTAAGCTGTATGGACCCCTGCTTTAGTATTACACTGAAAATACCCTTACATGGACGTCAACTAGTGTATTAATATGTGTCAGTGGTGCTGATAAATGAGATGCTGCTTTTGCCAAGTCTGTAGGCGTCAGCTGAACATTTAAACAAAATCATAGCTGGAAACAAGAACAACTTGCCTATAGGTTCAAGCCTATATGAAGGCATTTCTGTGAGGGGGTGCTTTTTTTTAATAAATGTGGGGCACACCCCTGCCCACACTGGGCCTTGCCCTTCTCCCCACAACTCCTAGATCTCCAGCTGGCGCTACCCCCACCCCAGATTGTGCACCTAAATATCTATGAAAAGACTTTTTTAGAGATGTGACTTTAGAAACCTCAATCACAAACTAGCAAAATAATGCAAATTTTAAACTAAGGGCCTGTGGATGTAATACAGTTGTTTGTGTCAGTAAATTCACATTTGGCATATGCCTGTTATATGCTTGTAATTGCCACTTACTGTCTCTTTCGCAGGTTCTGTGTTATGCTAATAGGCCTGAAAGGGTTTTCACTTTTAAGTTAACAGCCACTTTCTGGGAAAGAGACATGAATCTACAAGCTGCTGTTGTGACAGCCTTCAGAAATGGCCAGAATAAAGATAGGAACAGCAGAGAGGTTGAGCGCTAAGACCCATGGGAGACATCGCTTACCCTTGCCTCTTATACATGCTATCGAGGCCTAGGAAGGCTGGGTATTCACACCCTTTGCAACCCCCCTATGTATGAGCCTGAGGTTACTATTGTTCATTGTTGAACTTGTAGGAATGTGTTTTAATATTTATGAAATGCTTGTAAGTTGCTTCATTCATAAGTTGCTTTATTCATTCAGAGTCAGCTTAGCAGGGATCAGCTGGGGGGTGGGGCATGGCTGGTGTGTGGTGGATGATATAATCAAATGGAGTGTGGGGCCCAGAAGGTGCGGGGCCCAAGGCAACGGGTTTGCCATCCTACCCTAATACCAGATTTTGCTTTCATCTTGTTTATAATGCCTGTATCCCATGCTTTAAGGTAATATATATGTTTTACTTTATAACTGTAAAAATGCCTGCTCTGAACTTGTGAGACTCAGAAGGAAAAGTGGTTCTCCCACCCATCTAGAGCAACTGTCAAGACTTAGTGGGTCATTGTGGAATACAGAAGGTGTGTCCACGCTTACAGAAAGATCACCATGCTGGTGGTCAATCTTCAGGGTTTCACACATAGTGGGGACATGCTAAATTGAACTGTTGACCCTGGTAATCCTGACATTTGCAAGCAGTAAGGGAAATCAACAGAAGAGTTTCTCCTGTTGATCTCTCGTTGTGTCGTTGTTGTCATCATCATCGGCAACCATGGTGCCTGATGCCTTTCCCACTATTTCCTTCCATCTTTCCCTGTCCAGCGCAGAGTAGCTTAGTTTCTGTAGACTAGCTCCACACCAATCTACTATATCATCTACCCATTGTCTGTGGGGTCTGCCTCTCCTATTCAAGCCATCCATTATGCCGAATACCAGGGTCTTGATTTTTCGTTTGCTATTCATTCTGCAAATATGGCTGAATAGCTGTAACTTCCATTGTATAACCTTCTGCAGGAGGTTCTCTTTCGGCTGTATCTTCCTATATAATTCCTCGTTGGTGACCTTCTGCATCCATTCTATTTTCAGGAGCTTTCTATAGCAACTCCTCTTGAATGTCAATATTCTTCTCTTCGAGTCTGTCATTATCACGCATGTTCTCACGTCCATACAACATGCTGCTGAATACACAAGTTTTCAAGACACTCAGCTTCATTTCTAGGTTAATCACTTTGCTTTTCCAGATTTTATCCAACACGATCAAGCTTGCTCTTGCTTTCGCTATTCTAGTTGCTTTTTCCTTCTTACAGTCTAGATCATACATTATGTTGCTCCCCAGATATGTGACCATCTCCACACTCTCTAGTTGCATCCTGTCTACACTGATCTTCCTTCCTATTTCCTTATCTCCAAATACCATTGTTTTTGTTTTATCGATGTTCATAATAAGTCCATACTGCTTCCCCTCTTCATTTAGCATCTTCACCATTCTTGTTAGCTTCACTTCATCTTTCTCGATGATAACTATATCATCCACGAACCTCAAGTTGTTAATTCTTATCCTGTGCATAGATATCCCTTCCACCTCTTCCTTGATCTTGTCCATCGTTCTCCCTAGATTCATCATGAAGACACCTGGAGATATCAGATTTCTTTGTCTCATACCTCTAGTTGAGATAAACCAAGTTCCTAACTCTCTGCACATTTTCACCACTGCTTCCACATTGTCATTGATAGCCTTCAATAATCGTATCAGTCTGCAATCCACTCTGTACGACTCCAACACTGCCCAAGTCACTTTCTGATCTATATTGTCAAATGCCTTAAGAAAATCAATGAAGCAAGTGTAGGTGTTTGTTCTTTTGTCGAGCTTTCTCCACTATCAATCTGAGTGCCAATATCTTGCCGTGTGAATGGCGGCAAAAATGGATTTTAGATCAGTTGACTCCAGCTATGTAATTCTCGTAGCTGGATTTGCATATCTAAAAATCCATTTTACCACCTAGTGTGGACCTGGCAGGAGACTGGTGAAATTGTCCTGTTACATCCATTCAAGCGCTATGTGAGTGAAAGCTCATCCCATCAGTTGGAATTCTGGAAGAGGGAAATAAAGATAGAGGACATAGTGATTTGTCTTCTCTTTGCTGTTTGGACTCACAAGGCCTGGAGCTAAGAAACAAAAGGCACATACCAGGGCCTGGTGACTCAGAAGGGCCTGGGGCTCCCAGCTACCACTGCTGCTATTAAGGGAGTGGCAGCCACCAATGCCCTAGGCCCTTTAAATTGCTGCTGGAGCCCCATGTAGAGCTGTCTGGGCAGCACTAAGGGAAGGCAGGCTTCAGCCCCATCCTTTCCAGCCTAGGCCCTGCCCCTTCCATGACGAACTAATGCAACCACACTGTCACAGCAGTCACTGCTATTGTCCTCCTACTTCTTCTTCCTCTGCTTGTCTGTCTCACTGCCTGTTCCATTTTGTCCAAATCTTAGACTGTGAACTGTCTGGGACTGGGACTCCCTTCATGTGATTTGCACAGTGTCTGCAACTGTGGGGGTCCTAATCCCTGATCTGGAGTCCCCAGGCTGGATTGTAACGGAAGATAACAAGAAATACAAATAGTTGCATGTGCAGCCATCTACAGGGGCTAGAGAAATTTACCTTTACTCTAATGGGAGCAGGATGGCACCCTTAAAATTTTGGTGCAGTATATCTGTGCAGCTGTAATGCTGAGCTAATAGTAAACCATGTGTTGTCATAGTTAATCAAGAGGCACTGGCATAGCATTTTGGTATTGACTGTGGAAGGACTCTAGCCTCTTGCACACCATGTTTTGGCTTACTCTTGTTGCATCAAGGCCTAGATCCACAGTCAGGGATCCTTTACTGCAGGTGGAAATCAGTAGTTAGCAATGGAATTGCTAAAATATAGATGCAATTTTGGTGGCACCTTCTAAAAGGAAGTGAGGTCTTGAGATTCTATGTCTAAAAACAAGCAGAGAAATTGTGTTTCCATCTTAACAATCAGCGGTTGCACAGCTTTGCATCAATATCTTTAGGTCAGTGTACAACCCTAATAAAAAGGAATATAGTATCTCTCCCCAAGTATCTTGCTTAATCTCCCTGTCATGAATGAATGCCTGTAAAGGGTTAAATTCAGAGAGAGTGGGTTCTCTGTGGGGGATAGCCAGGTGAACCAATTGGGAGAGAGAGGGATCATTTTTTGAATTGAAGCAGTTGCAGGCTGAGAGTGTTTTTATCCTCTGGCTGGAGTAGAGAAAGACCTAGATGCTTGATCTTAAGCAGGCATAATGAAGCCAGTAAATACCCTGGTCACATTATAATCAGAGCTCATAGATGTGTAAGGAGAAGGGAAATGTTTAGTTAGACAGGATCAGGTTATTTTTATTTTGGGTTTGGTGTGGGACTTTCTAGGCTGGTTGATGCATTTTCCCCTGTACTCTGTAACTTCTAAACAGAATCCCAGGGAAGTAATTCTCTGTGCTCTAACCTTGATGTTCTTTTTAGTTGCTCTGTGAAAGCTAGCAACCAAGTATACTTTTTTTTCTTTTTATTAATAAATTACTTTCTTTGTGGGGCAATGATTTGATTTCCGTGTCTTAGAGGAGTGCCTGTGTATGTTCATGCCTAGACTGACAGGTCAGCTCTCAGACTGCAGCTTAATTTCTTCTTTGTTTCCAAAGTCTCTCCTAAGGGAGGGCTGAAGCTTGGGGTTGCCCCAGAAGGAGATATCTAAGTGTGTCTTCCTGGGTTTCAAAGGGGGGTGTGCAGTTTCTCACTCATGGCAGCTACCCCTCCTCCCCTCAAGGTCAGGGAATCCTGTGACCTTGGGGAGCTTTTTTTTTACAGAACCTATAAAGGCAAGGTATTTTTCAGAATTTTGTGGGCCCCACCTTCTGCACTTTGAGTGTCAGAGTAGATGTCAGCCCTGACACTGCCTCTCTCTGGGGCTACAGGAAAGAACATGAGTGATAGTATGTTTCAAGGCCCTTTAGGAACAAAAGACTATCTAGAAAGTAACCATAATGAAACCTTTAATCCTGAGGGTAGGTTTTCATTATAGTAAGAAACCTGCAGCATGGCCATAGCCGGTCTGAGTCTGCTGCCTTAGACGGGATCTAAAATTGCTATGTCAATGTCTGTGCCTGGCTGGAGCCTTGAAGGGTCCCACACCTGGGCTCCAGCCGAAGCCTCAGTTCCAGTATAGAAACTATATAGCCCTTCAGTCTTCCCTATGCCAGCCCAAGGCAGCTGAGGCGAGCTCTGCTACTCAGCACCAATTGTGTGGTGTTTCCACCTCCCTCCCCCGCAGTCCCACTGTAGACATACCCAAGAGACCTGCCCATGTTGCTTCATTGCCTTTAATGAGTCAGCAAGAAGAGAACTATTAGTTAAATCATTCTTCCTGGATCCACATACGGAGGGACTCTTTTCAGATGAACACTTTCCACCACATGAATGGGGGCTCAGCCAATTTTATGATCCCTCTCCTCTCTGGACTCTACAGAGATCTCTGCCTGAAGTGCGGGGGAGAAGTAGTTGGGTTGAGAGCATTCCTGGAAATGATGAAAGATCTCAGGGATGTATTGTTTCTTCTGTAAAGCACCCTGGACCATTGCAGCCAGGGGGGATTCTGTTAACACAGAGCCAAAGGAACTGTGTTTCTTGGGAGCAGGAGGACTGGGTGCCAGAACTGAGGGGCAGGAACAGTGTCTCAGAAGTGCAGATGGCCCTGACCTCCAAGGTTTGGGAAAGCTTAACGAGCTTGTCACTGATGGGGCAAATCCCATCCCCCTAAAGTTTTCTTCTGTTTCTCTAGCTCAGTTCCTTTCTGTGTGGTCTTGTCATGGCATGAGCATGCCCATCCCCCTCAGGGGTAGGATGTTTGACCTCTGAGGCCCCTCAAAGTGTGTGCCACCCTGCGTGCTTACTGGCTCCAGTCCAGCCTAGCGGCCCTAGTCCATGAAAATATTCCCTTCAGTTAGGACATTCAGGCCTAGTGGCCAGTGTCAGTAGTCACAATTATTTGCCTTCAGAGCAATGGGGCCCCACAGTCAGAGGCAATAGTCACACATCCTCATGCATGGTAGTGTGATTTGGTAGCCAGCATCATTAGCAACAATACAGCACCCCCACACCCCCTTGGTGTTCAGTGGTGGGGTAGAGGGACCCAGGCCCTTCCTCTCTATTGGGTCCCAACCCTATCAGCAGTAGAGTGGTCTACCACAAGCTTGGCGGAGACTCCACCTGGAACACACCAAGTGCTCGGGGGTAGGGGGAGAGAGGGTAATTCCCTGCCCTGGGCTACTTCCTACTCAGCTCACCATCACCATCTTCCTTACTAGTTTCCTCCAGACAGGGGGCTTCTCCAGCTATTCCTCACTGTGTGGCCTCCGTAGTTTGGACCCTCTGCAGCTCTTCCATAGGAGTTCCTCCAGCAACTCCTTCCCCGGCAGCAGTCAGCCCTCACTGAGGCCTCCATAGACCTTTATAGTTGTTCTCCAGCTGGAGCACGACTATCAGGGCTGTATGGGCAGGGCCTTTTCAGTCAGGTATCCAGAGTTAACCCCTGCAGGCCCAGTATGGGGCTGGTACATCCCATCACAGGTCTGCTATTGGAAAGGGGATATCTGGGCCAGTATATTTATTTACTTCTATTGCCATAGTGCCCAGAACCCCTTATCTGGCTCAGGGTCCCTTGGCCTAGGAGTTGTACAAACATACAAGAGTACAGGGTCCCTGCCCTAAAAAGCTTAGAATAGTTAGGGAACCTATGATTAAATGTACTTGACAGAGCATGAACAATGAACATCTTAGCCCTGTGATGCTATCATTGCCTTTCTGGTTATGCTTTTGAATTTTTCCTCTTATTTCTGTGTACTTACAGAGTTAAGTAAAGGCCAGGAGAAAACCGGGCATGTAAAACAGTTTACATGTTAAATCCCAGTCTCCTTTGACTCTGCTTCTACATCCCAGTCATATTTTCCATGTGCCTTAATGAGCCAAACAAATAATTTTTCTACAGATTCATGGGCCTTGACTCTGAGACTCCCCGTGCCTTCATATTTGACTCATAGTTCAATCAGGAAAAAAATAACAAAGCTGCTTCTAAATGTTTTTGAAAGGAAGAGTATGTATCTCCTGGCCTGCATAAAGTGGTCCATGCCTGGGGAAATATAAATTCTACCTTCTCTATATTACATGAGTACTTTTGTCCTGGAGCCTTTAAAAATCCTACCATGTTGGATCAGGATGCTTCTCCAACTGGCCTGTGATAGAGGGCAATGCCCGGTGCTTTCTGTTTAGATTTTCTCTAGCACCCTTTGCCATACTATCTAAGTGTTCCTTTTGTTGCATTTGCTGCTTCTATTTTACATTACCCCAGTCTATAAGCAATTTCCACGTCTATTAAATCATCCTTTACATTAATAACAAACTATGACAAAAATATGTGATTTACCTGTGCTTTAGAATCACAGAACACTAGGACTGGAAGGGACCTTGAGAGGCCATTGAGTCCAGCCCCCTGCCCCAATGGCAGAACCAAGTACTATCTAAACTATCCAGCAAAGCTTTTGGTACAGTCTCTCAGAGTATTCTTGCCAGCAAGTTAAAGACATAAAGAAGGTGAATAGAAAGCTGGTTAGATTATCAGACTCAACGGGTTGTGAGCAACAACTCAATGTCTATTTGGCGATTTGATATCAAGTGGAGTTCTCCAAAGGTTGGTCTGGGGTTCGGGGGACAGTTTTGTTCAACAGCTTCATTGATGACCTGCATGAGGGGATGGATTGCACCTTTAGCATGTTTGTAGATAACACTAAGCTAGGGAGAGAGATAGGTATGCTGGAGGGTAGGAAGAGGGTCCAGAGTGACCTAGACAAATTGGAGGATTGAGCCAAGAGAAATCTGAGGTTTAATAAGGAGAAGTGCAGAGTCCTGCACTTAGGACATAAGAATCCCAGACATTGTTAAAGGCTGGGGATCAACTGGCTAAGCAGCAGTTCTGCAGAAAAGGACCTACGCATTTGTTAGCCGGTGGCCGGGTAATGTGCGGTGAGGTACCAACTATGCCCTTGTTACCATCCGAGTCTTTAACTGCTAGAGCGCTGGGCTCCTAGCACTCTCACCTATGGCCAGGCTGTGGTAACCAAAAGGTTAAAGTTCTTTTGATTGTGCTGGCTGTGTTGCAGTGACAAAGAGTAACAGCAGTCAGGCTTAGATCTTAACTAGTTACAAGTTTATTAAGCTACAGTTATAAGCGTTTGGTTACAAAAGGCTATTGTCTACTTCTTATATGCTAGCAGAGTACAGGTGTTAACAGGTTACGTTACAATCCAATACGACGACATCTTAATACAATGACATCTATCTATAGAGCTCTAATTCTTTAACTGTGTACACCAAAAGGAGACCTTAATGTGGGTACATCTTACCCTCCTTGCGTCTCTCGATACCAGCGTAGCCAAACCAGGATTGGTCACTCAATTCCGCAGAAAGACGAATACGAGGTTGGGTGTCCCCAGTTGCGGACCTCGGGAGGCAATCACCTGACCCGACCAGCAGGTAGTTGGTGGGAATGCACTCAGAGTCAGAGTGCTGCTGGGCCCATCTTTATACCCCCTGGGTCATGTATTCTCTTTCTTATCTATGGCGTCAGATCGTACTAGTCTGTCTTTTGTGATGCCAGTTTTTACAAGGGCAATTCTTACTTAATTTGCACTTGTAAGACAGGAGATAAAGAATTTGGGATTACAGGACATTCTTTTACAAGGGCGGAGATTTCTCTTCTGGGATAACTGTGTGGGTGCATCACTCCATTAATGCCAGCCAAGGGCAGTTCTCTGAGGCCCTTCGTTAACGGTTAGCCTGCTAGCCCTCTATCTGTGTTTTCTGTTTCTCAGGGTCACGATGAGCCAGCACATCTGGGCCCCTTTAGGAAGGCATCAAAGACCGTGCTGTTTAACTGCTGTTCAGTGCCCTTTGTGCTCTGAGGCACCTTAGAGGGGAGGCAAAAGCTGGTCTGTAGTGGGGAGATTTTGCCTGGCTACAGCATTACAGTGAATGAGAAGCTGAATATGAGTCAAAAATGTGCCCTTACAGTCAAGAAGGCTAATGGCCTATTGGGCTTTATAAGTGGAGCATTGCCAGCAGATACAGGGAAGCAATTATTCTCCTTTATTCAACACTGGTGAGGCCACATCTAGAATATTGCATCCAGTTCTCAGCCCCACATTACAAAAAGGATGTGGATGCATTGGAGAGAGTCCAGCAGAGGGCAACAAAGATGATTAGGGGGCTGGAGAACATGATTTATGAGGTGAAGCTGAGGGATTTAATTTTATTTAGTCTACAGCAGAGAAAAGGGAGAGGGGATTTAATAGCAGTCTTCAACTAGCTGCAGGGGAATTACAAAGAGGATGGAGATAGGTTGTTTTCAGTGGTGACAGAACAAGAAGTAAAGGTCTCAAGTTACACTGGGAGAGGTCTAGGCTGGCTATTAGGAAAAAACTATTGCATGAGGGGGACGGTAAAGCTGTGGAATATGTTGCCTAGAAAGGTGGTGGCAGCTCCATCCTTGGAGGTTTTTAAGTCCCGTTTGCTAAAGCCCTGACTGGGATGCTTTAGTTGGGATTGGTTCTGCTTTGAGCAGGGGTTTGGACTTAATGACCTCCTGAGGTCTCTTCCAACCTTACGTTCTTCTAGTGATTGCTCATGTGCATTTCAAGTTGGGCGTGTGCTGGTGCATGCCCAGTTGCCGGAAGCTTTTTGCCCTAGCCAGTAGCCATGGGCTTGGTGTGGCATCCCCTGGAGTGGCACCTGTATGGTGGCCCATATATGCACCACCCAACCTGCCCCCTACTCAGTTCCTTCTCACCGCACTGCCGGTTGCTGGAGCTCTGTCACTTCTTGTGTAGTCAGCTGGTAGCTTTTACTTGTAATTTGGTTGATAGTGTAAATAATTGTAAATAGTTTAGATAGTTGCCTTTAATTCTACTTAATGGTTAGTGAGCCGAGGCAGGACTCTTACCCCTCCTGGTGCTTCAGCACCAGGGGATGCCTGGCTTTCCAGGTTTCAAAACCTGTTCAAAATGTGGCAAACGAATGCCCAAAAGCAATCCACATGAGACTTGTTTGAGCTGCCTCGGTGAGGCAAACCTCCAAGAATGGTGCACCATGTGCAAAACCTTCAAACCTAGGACTTTGGGGGGACAGAGCACAGTGCTTGAAGGCGTTACTGATGGAGGAAGCCTTGTGGCTGGATATTTCCCCTGCGGAGCTCAGAGCAGTGCATTGTTGGTGCAGAGTCTGGCACTGTTGGTGCCATCAGAAGGCTCCCAAATCTGAGACCAGGATGCAGTGCCTAGCACTTCACGGCGCCATAGAAGTCAGTCCCCGGTGCCTCACAAATAACAAAATGCGAGAATGGGGCTGGTCCCACCAGAGGGTGAAACATGGAGAACCCTCTAAGGCATCTGCCATGACCAGGGTCATGAAGTGCGGGCATTGATGCCAGCGCTAGGCAAGAGCCCGCTCTCTCCAAGGCTGCCCTCAATGCCGGAGGCTTTCAGTGTGCCACAGGGCCTCTTACAGATAATGGTGCCAGGACTGACCCCATGCTAGGAGTCCTTATCCCTGAAGGAGCAGTCATCCCAGGCGCGGGCACCAGAACAATCGGCAGGGGCACCCGCACGATTTCTGACACTGAACCAGCCCCCACAAGCAGTGACCTCCTTTGGCTCCCCATATCACACAACACAAGGCACACAGGAGTTGGTGTGCATCACAGGCCCTGTCGCACCACCGTGGTCTCCAGCTTTGGAGTCGGCTTCGGCGTCAGACTCTTACTACTCCAGCTCGGTTCAAAGCAGGAGTATGAGGTCTTCACAAAGCAGTGGACATTGGCATCAGTCTCATCACCTTGCAGTTGGGGATTGGCAGATGCCCGCCCCGGGCATGCCTCAATGGCCTTTTTGGACCCCATGGGCAGTTCATGAAATACAAGGGCATGGGACCCCCTGGTAGGGTGCCCAGCACTCCACAGGTGCTGAGGACGGCATGATCAGCCTCACTGGGAATGCCTCCATGAGAACAGTCTCAGGTGCTGGAGGTGCCCTTGGTGACTTCGGCACTGACACTGGCACCGGTGCAGTTGGCACCGACCCAACTATGGGCACCGCCTTTGCAGGCAACAGGAACCATGGTGCTGCCATGCTAGGGTAGCATGGCAGCACTACAGCCCACTCTGTTATGGGGCGCTCCACACCAGGCACCGAGCACAGCATCGCAGATCACGGTGCTGGCGACTCAAGCAGGGGAACTTGAACCCCACCATGCTGACGGCTTTGGAGGGTGCTGGGGTGTCGTCCTCATCCTCCCCAGACAAGGCCTTGGCGGGGTCCTCAGTATCCCTAGTAATGGAGGATGACGGTGTACCAGCAGTTACTGCACAGGGTGGCCCAGGGCCTGGGCATGAAAACAGAGGAGGATGGGGCAAAAAGGACCTGGTTACAGATATCCTATCGGCGTCTGGGCCCACTAGGGTTGCACTGCCCATTATTAAAACAATTGCCAATACAGCAAAGACAGCGTGGCAGACCCCAGCCTCGGCCCCACCCACAGCCAGAAGGAACGAGTGCCAGTTACTTTGTTCCTGCCCAGGGCAGTGAACATCTTTTTACCCACCCTCTCCCTGACTCCCTTGTTGCGGATCAGCTAACCACAGGGAGGGACAGGGTTTCAAGGCCCTTCCCTGAAGAACAGAGAGGCCAAACGCCTAGACTTGTATGGCAGGAAGGTTTATTCGACCAGAGGCCTTCAATTAAGGATCCCTAACCAGCAGGCTCTGGTTGGCAGATATGCGTATAACATGGCCAGCTCCTTATCTTGTTTCTTGGAACTGGTCCCACCAGAGACCAAGAATGAATTTAATGCCATGGTGGATGAGCAGAAGCTCATATCTACAGCAGTGCTGCAGGCCACGCTGGATGCAGCCACCAGGGTCATGGCCTCTGGTATAGCCACGCGAAGGGGAGCATGGCTACAGGTCTCGGGGCTCCCCTACGAGGTCCAGCAAACCATTTAGGACCTTCCCTTTGAGGGGCCCTCTCTGTTTTCCGAGAAAACAGATAAAAGATTTCTCAGCCTGAAGGATTCGAGGGCCACCCCCATGTTCACTGGGCCTGCACACCCCTGCAACTCAGAGATGGCATTTTAACCCTAGGCTCCATTTTAGACAATTCCCGCAGCAGCACCAGGATACTAGCAGGAGACGTGGATGCTTCAATAGGAGACGTCAGGGCCAACAGACCCAGGGCCAAAGTCACCAAAAACCCCCACTGGGGTCTAAACAACAGTTTTGATGGGGCAGTCAGGAGCAACTCCCTGGCCACTACCTCAGTTCTCGCTCAACTTTTATTTTCATCCTGCCTATTGCCCTTATACCATGCCTGGTGCACCATAATGCAGACCAGTGGGTCCTCCACACGATAGAAAGGGGATACTCTATCCAATTTTCTTCTTACCCCCCTTCCCTCTTGCTTTCCCTGTCCCTCTTCAGGGACCCCTCGCATGAGATGCTGCTCAGGCAGGAAGTACAGTCCCTCCTACAATGGGGGCTATAGAAGAGGTTCCCCAATAATTTCAGGGACGGGGGTTTTATTCCTGTTATTTGCTAATCCTGAAAGCAAAAGCGGGGGTGCTATGGCCCGTTTCGGACCTGTGAAAGCAAAACAAATTTATGAAGAAGATAAGGTTTCGTATGATATCCTTGAGCTTAATTATACTGATGCTGCAATGAGGGGGCTGGTTTGCTGCTCTTGATTTACAGGAGGTGTATTTCCACATAGCAATTTTTCCACCCCCTGGGAGGTCCCTCTGGTTTGTGGTAGGGAAGGACCATTATCAGATCATAGTCCTTCCGTTCGGTCTCTCCTTGGCCCTGAGGGTCTTCACCAAATGCTTGGCAGTGGTGGCAGCCTTCCTGCGCAGGCAAGGGGTGCACTTCTTTCCCTACCTGGACAACTGGCTGATCAGGGGTTGCTCGCAGTGCCAGGTGGCGCAGCACGTGCAGCTGATACAACAGACGCTCGACACTCTCGGTCTCATGATAAACGAGGCAAAGTCAGTGCTGACACCAACTCAAGTCATAGAATTCATAGGCGCCCTACTGGATGTGGGGCAAGCCAGGGCCTTCCTTCCTCAGAGCAGGTTTCAAGCTGTGGCGTCTTGCATCCACAGCCTGATCCAGTTCCCCACCATAATGGCCAGAGGCTGCCTCAAGTAGTTGGGCCCCATGGCAGCATGCACTTTCTTAGTCCAGCAGGCCAGGTTACGAATGCGTCCCTTCCAGTTGTGGCTCACCTCAGTGTACTGGCCAGTCAGAGACAACACAGAAGCATGAGTGACAGTCCCACCATGAGTGCTATTGTCACTACACTGGAGGCTGGGTGCTGGGTTGGTCTGCACGGGAGTGCCCTTCAACCCTCCTGAACCCTCCCTCTCCCTTGTCATGGATGCCTCGGCCTTGGGCTGGCGGGGGTGGGGGGTGCATTTGGGGGAGCCCAAAACTCAGGCCCTGTGGAGCAAGGAGGACGCTCGGCTCCACATGAATGTTCAAGAACTCAGAGCCATTCGGCTGGCATGTGAAGTGTTTCAGAGCGACTTGCAGGGGCAGTGTGTCGCAGTCAGCACAGGCAATACCACAGCGACGTATTTTCTAAACGAACAAGGGCGTGCGCGCTCCTCTCCCCTGTGTCACGAGGCCCTTGTGCTCTGGGATATCTGCATCCAGCACCATATTCTCCTGAAAGTGTTTTACCTGCCGGGAGCCCACAACTCCCTGGCAGACTGTCTGAGCAGGTCCTGCATGGACCACGAGTGGTCGCTCCATCGGGAAGTACTGCCTTTAATTTTCTGGAAGTGAGGATGTCCTCAGGTGGACTTCTTTGCCACCCATCTCAACACAAAGTGCCAGATATTCTGCTCTTACCAGAACCGAAGCCTGGGCTCCTGGGTAGATGCCTTCAGCATTCTCTGGTTGGGCTCTCTGCTGTCTGCCTTCCCTCCGGTACCACTCATCCACCAAACTACTCAAAATTCGATCAGACACCAGCATGGGCTTGACAATGCTGGTACTCGACCCTCTTAGAGACATCTGTCTGCGACCCAGTGGCGCTTCTGTTACGCCTGGACCTGCTGACACAGGAGGAGGGGAGACTGCAACACCCCAATCTCCAAGCGCTACAGCTCACAGCGTGGAAGCTCCATGGCTGAGGGCAGTGGAGCTCTCGTGCTCGGAACCTGTAAACGACGTGTTGTTAAGCAGCAGGAAGCCCTCCACAAGGGCAGCATATGTAGCCAAATGGAAAAGATTTTTCTCTCCGGGAAACTCAAAAGGGGTTATCTCTGGAGCAGACTCCGATACCATTTACTACTTGTCATTGAGCCAGGAAGGGTTGTCACTGTCCTCTGTAAATGTGCACTTGGCAGCCATTTTGGCCTTTGACCCTGGGCCGGGGCTGTCGTCGGTCTTCTCAGACCCTGTGGTAAAAAGGTTCACGAAAGGGATGAAAAGGGTCAAGTCACAGGTCTGGTCTCCTCTGCCAGTGTGGGATCTCAAACTGGTATTGTCACAGCTTATGGTGACCCATTTTGAACTCCTCTCCTCCCTCCTGTTTTTCTGTTACAAAACAGCTTTCTTGGTGGCCATTACCTCAGCCAGGAGGGTGTCAGTACTAAGGGCTCTGATGGTGGACCCGCTCTACGTGGTGTTCCACAAGGATAGGGTCAAGTTGAGACCCCATCCGGCGTTCCTGCTGAAGGTGGTCTCCACTTTTCATGGCAACCAGGACCTTGTCCTACTAGTGTTTTATCCAAAACCTCCCGCCTCCCCTAGGGAGCAGAGTTTACGTACTTTGGATGTTCAGAGGGCGCTGGCTTCCTATATGGACAGGACCCGACCCTTCCGAAAGCCTCAACAGCTGTTAGTTGCAGTGGCAGACAGAATGAAGGGGCACCCAGTCGCCTCTCAGCAGATCTCTTCCTGCATAGTGGCCTGTATCAGAGAGTGCTACAAACTGATGTGGGTCCCCCACTCCCACAATCAGAGCTCACTCTGCCAGGGCTCAGGCATCCTCCACAGTGTACTTGGCCAGGGTTCCTATCCAGGATATCTGCAGGGCGGCCACGTGGTCCTCAATTCACACATTTACAGCGCATTACACTTTGACGCAGCATGCACGAGAAGATGCTGCGATGGGCAGGGCTGTCCTACATTCCTTTTGGGGCTCCAACCCTGCCTCCGACGCACTGGCTGGTGTTCACCCAACTTGGAATGCACATGAGCAATCACTGAAAGAAGAAAAGACTGCCGCTGTTGGAGTAGCCGGCAAGAAGGAACGGAGTGGGAGGGGCAGGTTGGGTGGTGCATATATGGGCCACCATACAGGTGCCACTTCAGGGGGCACTGCGCTGGCTAGGGCAAAAAGCTACTGGCAACTGGGCATGTAGCAACGCACACCCCAACTCGGAACGGACATGAGCAACACATCTCAAAGAACACCAGTTACAGAACGGGTAACTGTCTTATTCTGTAACAAAATGCTGTGGGTGTATGCACACACAAGCACACCATGTTCACACTGTTCCATGAGCAAGCTAAAAGTTTTGAGACTGGGAAGCCGTGCCACTCATTTACATTTTATTTGTGGGACTGAGCTGCAGCGAGTGCTAGGGAGTTAGGGGACTTATTGCAACCAGCTACAGACTAAAAATAAAAAGGAAGTAGCGGAAAAAACTTGAAACAACATTTAAAAAAAGAGTGATAATCCCTGGCAATTCACGCCACCGACCATGGAATCAGGTCATGACCCTCAGTTTCGTTAATGGAAAGAAAAGAATGTTGTCGCATGAGCTTGTCATTTCACATCTGTTTTATTTGTCTGCTTTGTTGGAAATCTTCCACTCCTGAAAGAGTGATATGTGAAAAAGCTGTCCCAACATTTCCGCAGGCAGAATTTTTAAGATGGGCAGTTGGAGGGGAGTATTCTTAGGAGTATGAGAGCCAATGCTTGTCTCTGGCAAGAAAAATTCATGAATGGAAGTTAGCAATTATCATAGTGAAATTTGGAAGTAGCCAAAATATGCCTAGTATCAGTGATGTCTTTCAAATCTTCAGTGTTTCTCACATGTCACAGTCACTGGACATGAGAGGCAATGTAATCAAAGCAATATGTAATATAAGATGTCATTGGGAATGAATGTTGGCTGACCAAAAGTTTGCTGATCATTGTAGCAAATATAACGAGAAATTCTGCATTATTATGACATTCCAGGGTGGATAGAAAGCTGGCTAGATCCTCACGGCCAATGGGTAGTGTTCAATGGCTCAATGTATTGTGGACAAGGTAAAGCGGATTGGCCCAGGGGTTAGTCATAGGGTCTGCTTTGTTTACCATATTTATTAATGATCTGGATGATGGGATGGATTGCACTCTCAGCTGGGTTGTGGATGACACTAAGCTGGGACAGAAGACAGAGATTCACGGGAGGATAGGTGTAGGGCACTGAGTGACCCTAGAAAAATTGGAGGATTGGGCCCAAACAAATCTGATGAGGTTCAATAAGGACAAGTGCAGAGTCCTGCACATAGGATGGAAGAATCTTAAGCAATGCTAGAGGGTGGGGAAGTTCTGCAGAAAAGAATCTGGGGATTACAAGAGTTGAGACACTGGGTATGAGCCAACAGTTATGTAAACAGGTTTATATTTCCTACTTCTAACTTCAAACACAGGAACACACACAAATAGAATATACAAATTCAGTGGATTGCAGTCTTTTCAGTGATAGATTACATACCACATTTTGCATAAAACATATTCAAGATAGGCCTATTCATGTTCAAAAACATATTTCTGTAAAGAATATGGCGGTGCAATGTCACAATAGCCTTCATACTTACCTATTCAGCAGCTAAATTCTTCATTCGTGCACCAAAACATTATTACAACAGAATTCAAAGCTTATTTGTAATACAGAAAAGGTAATCATTATGTTCTCTTTAAAATACCTCTCTCCTATTTCACCACGCTGATTCTTATCTGATACTATAAAACATGACCATAATCAGTCACAAGAATTATTCTAGTCTATTTCTGCTTTGATATCAGTGTCAGACACAGGCAACCTGTCTGATGCATCTCTGCCAAGCCGTCCCTCTCTGCTAAGCAGAAAGGATGGCTGCCAGGCTGCAACAAACCATATTGTCATTAATACACATTTTTCTATTATCTTCTAACTAATGATCCATTCAGTAAAATACACACTGGCCACATGGACCTAGCTGCCAGAAATCTTCTGCTTTCATTATACCTTTAAGGCAAGGATCAGACTAAAACCAGATATGGGAGAAAGATGCTGTTTTCCTCCTTTTTTCAGTTGGCCTTGCTAGTTTCTGCAGAATGAATTTACGTCTTAATTTAAAAAAAAACTTTAATTTTCTAGATCTTTTGTGTTAAAGATACGAATGAACAAGTGCTTTCTTACAGATGTCAAAAGCGACACAGCAGGAAGGAATTTGGCCCGTTAGTTTACATATGAGCTGTTTTCGTTCGCCTCAAGGAGTGTTCACTCTGAAAACTAACACCATATGTATGGTTAGAGGTCAACATTGCCAAAGATCTGCAACGACAGCAGAAACGTTCAGTTATGAGGAGAGCTTGGGATTATAGGAGGCACTTGGATGAAGCCTGAGAAAAGATTCCTGGGTTCTGTTTAAAAAAATGCAAACATTCGGTTTCATGTGAAACCCAGCAAAAGTGAACAAAACCCGCTATCCTGGCTGATCTGTGGCAATATTGACCTCCAACCATACAGTTTTAGTCTTCAGAGTGAACTCTTCTTGAGGTGAATGAAAACAGTTCCCCCCTGATGTATCTCTTTTGACATCAGTAAGACAGCACCTGCTCATTCACATTTTTGACTCATAAGGGCTACAAACACAATATTGTTTTGTTTTGTTTTGTTTTTTTTAAAAAAAGGGCTTAAATTCATTCTGCAGAAACCAGCAAGGCCGTCTGAACAGGATCTTTCTCCCATGTATGGTGTTAGTCTGACCCTTCCCTTAAAATACCCTTTGAGTTTTCATTTTATTCATTTAGCCATGAAAGTCAGAGTAAAACCCAGGCAGTGGGAACCCATCTAAACCAAAATCATTCCCTCCCCCCAGACTGTCACACACCATTTAAACTGGGATCACTGAGTTTTACACAGCTTGCCAGCTGCAGGAAGAGACTCACTGCAGCAACGTTAAAGGGAGGATGACTCAGACATATAAGCTACGTCAACACTAGAGAGTTTTGTCGACAAAACTCGCAGAGCGTCCACACTAAAAACGAGTTCTATCAATGGTAAATCGACAGAACGTGGCGCTTTGGCCAGCAGCGCTCTGCCCCTCCCGCGCAAGGCAGAGCACCTCTGTCAACAGATGCTGCCAACAGAAAACAAGTGTGGGTGCTCTGCAGGAGATCTTTCTGTTGACAGCTAAGTCCCCCATGGTGCTGGCCAGCTGCCCAGGGGGATGCCCTGTCCACTGCAATCACAGCTCTATGCTCACTACCTCCAGCCCTTCTTAAAGGCACAGGGTGCCCTGGAAACCCTGTGGCAGGAAGCCGAGAGCGTGGAAGCAGCCCAGCAGCAGGCGCTCTGTCCCCATGACCTCATGGCCACTCCCTACATTCGATCCCGTGCTGATGACCACAAGCCAGCTGCCCTGTGATCCCCGGGGGCCCTCCTGGGAGCCAGAGGATGGATCACAGGAGCCCCACAGGGCACCAAACAACTGGGCCATGGACCAGGCCTGAAGTAAAGGACCTCCTGAGCCTCTGGGCTGTGGAAGAGATCCTGCTAGACCCCACTGCCAGGAGGCAAAACATCCATGTGTACACGCAGCTTGCCACCACCCTTGTGGACCAGGGCCACCGCCCAGACAATGGAGCAAGTCCAGGCAAGGTGGTGGAGCACCAGCAGGGGCACACCTGGGCCCAAGACACACTCTAGAGGTCAGGGTCAGGCTTGGCCATCTGCCCCTACTTCGAGCTGCACCAGCTCCTGAGGGGAGAGGATGGTTCCCCCACTACCGCAGCTGTGGATACTGCTGAGGAGGCCCCACACCTCTGCTGGAGCTGGAGGAGGAGCTGAACTTGGATGCCAAGTTGAGCGAGGGCATGCTGGTGATTGCCCTGGGCTCGGGCCCTTCCAGTCAGGTCATGTCCACAGCGTCTCCAGACCTGTTCAAGGGACCCTCTGGTAAGTAACTAGGGCATGGAGGTGGGAGCAGATGGGACATGCAGCAAGGCTCACCAGGCCAGCTTATGTGGAACCTCATGCTGAGGTCCCAGCATGTGCAACCAAATTCAAGGCAGCGTGTCCCACCCAGACGGAGCAGACAGCCCCCAGGCACGGGCGCCAGCCTGCTGCTAGACCCATGGGAGGCCTCATGAGCCCCAAAGACCTATGAGGGGGAACCTGCTCCTGCTACGGCTGGAAGAGGGCCAGTCACATGCCTGATGTCTCAACCCCAGACACACCACCAAGGACCACCGCTCCAGATTCATTCAACAGTCAGCACCCGCCCCTGTGGACAGTGCTGTGAGCTGCATGCAAGTGAGGGAGCCCTAGGGAGAGCGAGATAGTGCCTGGCTCACCTGCCACGCATGCAGGGATCCCTCTGTGGCTGGACACCCCCCAGTGGGTGCTAGTCTGAGCAGGGGGGTGGGGGGGCACAGTGGTCAGCCTGGTGCCTAAAGTACCACAACATCCCTGTGTGGTAGGGCCCACTGTGCAGGACTCACATGCCTGTGCTCCTGGGTCATCCCCTTACTTTGGCCTGGGGATGCTGGCTGCTGTTCACAGTGAGTGGGGGGCAGGGCCTTAGGGGCTGTGTTGTGAGAATGACTGACTGACCCTCTTTCCTACAGCTACACCATCTCAGGGCCAAGCCAGGCCCACCACTCCACAAGGGCCAGGCAGCCCCATCCCGGGACCAAAGCTAGGCAGCCCAGGACTGGCACCCAAGAGAGTCAGCGCCCACCCCCACAGGGGCAGCTCTATGGCCAGAGGGGCTGTCACCTGCCCAACGAGGATGCCTTGCAGGCCTACATGGCTGCCCTCAGGAGGCAAATTGACTTCCAGGACTGGCGGCTGAGGGCTGACTGGCATGGAAAGCATGGGAACGAGAGTGGCGGGTACGGGCCTGATTCGACACTGCCACCACCATCTGGCAGGCCTTGTTCGCCCAGGCACCTGAGACTGCCCCACTCTTGCTGCCCTCACTCCCCGCTCCATCCCCAGTGTCCTGCCCCAGGCATGCTGCAGCTCCTGTAGTGGGCCATGGCCATGGATGGCATCCCTGCTCCCCAGGCCCCCCCACTATGACCATCCCCCCCAACCATGCCCACCCTCCCTGCTCCCCAGTCCCCCTTGCTCCTACCAAGCCTGACCCCCCCACCCCCGTAGCCCATCACCTTCGTACGTCCCTGTTCTCGCATCCCCAACAGGGACCCTGAAACTGCCATGGGAGGGGATCCTGAGGATGACACACTCCGTCATGGGATTATGTCTCCCCACCCCCTGTCCCAAGCTTCTCCATGTATATAGTTTCCTAGCTGCACATTGTACCTAGTTATTATCATGTTTATTTTGCACACATTTTTCTATTTTAAAGTAAAGACATTATTTGTTCACCACCCTGGTGTGTCTCTTTATTCGAGAGGCTTGGAGAGGGGTCAGTATGTGAAGGGAGGGTTCATGATGGTGTAGGGTTGTGGGCGCAAGGTCCCCGCTGTGTGTGCTCTGGAGAGGGTCATTGAGGGCTGTGGGATAAGCTGTCCCTCAGGGGCTCCTGGATCTGCAGCCGTTCCTGATGGGTCTGGTGGACTGGCCCTGCACCTGGCTGTTCATAGCTATGGCAGGCATCTGCCCTCCACCCTGAGAGGAAGGCCTCCCTCGTCCCCTCCACAATGCTGTGGAGAGCACAACATGTGGCCACTACTTGGGAGACGTGTTCCCCCACATCTGGCTGGGTCCGGAGGCACCTAAACCATACCCTGAGGAGGCACACTTGACCTGGTTTTGTGGCTGGTTTAGATGGGCATTAAACAGGTCCTGGGTTGGGTCCAGGTGGCTGTGCACAGTCTCGTGAGCCAGGGCGTGAGGGGGTAGGCAGTGTCCCCCATAATGCACAATGGCATATCCACACCCCTGATTTCCAGCTCCCGGTGGGGGATGTAAGTGCCCGCCTCCCTCCTCCAGCACAGGCTGCAGTTGCAGAACACCGACACATCATGTGCCCATCTCAACCACCCAACATAAACAACCGGGAACCTTCCCTGGTCATCAACCAGGGTCTGAAGCACAATGGACTGGTATCCCATGTGATTGGTGTACCATGCCACACTGTGGTCCAGGGCACAGATGGGGATGTGGGTCCCATTGATCACCCCGAAGCAGTTTAAGAATCCCAGGGCAGTGAAGCCGGCCACAACCACATCCAGGTCTGCATTATGGACGACCTTCTGGAGCAGGAGTTTGTTGATGGCCATCACTACCTGTAAGGGGAGGAGACCAAACACACATGTGAGAGACTATGGGAGGGAGGCCCTGGGCCACGGGGGCTCCTCTCCCATCCCTCTTCCCCCCTGAGCTCTTTGGGCAACCCCCATCAGCAGGTCTGTGCAAGGGCAGGACAGTGCTCCCTCCAACTCCCCAACCCCATTCCCCAGGGGCTGCCTTGGGGTGCTAGCCTCCCTCTCCCCCTTATGCAGGGCCTGCACAAGGACAGCCCTGACGGTGGACTTCCTCGTGCCAAACTGATTCCCGATGGAGCAGTAACTGTTTGGAGTGGTGAGCTTCCAGAGGGTGATCACGATGTGCTTCTCCGTGGGGATGGAGGGCTGCTCCAGGGTGTCCTGTCTGTGGAGGGCAGGGGTGAGCCAGGGGCAAAGTTCCAGAAAGGTGTCCTTTCTCATTCTAGAGCCTATGCTGGTCATTCCACTGCATCGTGACTAGCCGGTCCCACCAGCTGGACCTAGTAGTGTCTCTCCAGACCCACCTGATCACCCAGGGGGCAAGCACAGGTAGGCCCTGGGGGAGTGAGGGCATGGTGCTGGATACGGCTGTCAGGCATTTCCTCTCAGAGGAGGTGGAGACCAGTGGTGATCAGGGTGAGCAGCAGCTCAAGCAGCTGTGAGTGGGTGCAGTGTGCTGTAGCTAGCTGGAAAGTGCAAAGTCTCTCACAGAAAGTGTGTGAGTGCTGCAGTAGCTATGCTGGCCCCCAGTGAGGCAGAGGATAAAGCAAATGTATTAGCCGGTATTCTACGGAAGTGCGAGAAACTTGACACTTGCGGAGCAGGCAGATGGCACTCCCCATGTGCAGCTCTCAGGAGGAGCCGCATTTTAAGGCTCCAAGAGCTGCATGTGGCTCGAGAGCCATATTCACCACAGGGCGGTGTCCTATTCACCATGAGCGGCAAATGTATTGGACACCCTGGCTTTAGAAATAAGCTATAGTGTGTCCAAAGACACTATTTCCAAATAGGCTGTATTGTGTCTGGACGCTCTATTTCGAAATAGCTGACCACTGTTTCAATATGCATTCTAGCTATGTCTACACTAGAGAGACCTTTTGAAAGAAACCCTTCCGGAAGATCTCTTCCGAAAGAGTGATTCCATACACACTGAAGTGGATCAAAAGAGTGATCTGCTCTTTTGAAAGACAGTGTCCACACAGCCCCTGCTCCTTTGAAAGAACAGGCCAGGGATCAAAAAATCAGGTCTGATGAGGACTGCTCATTTGAAAGAAGGGCCAGGCAGAGTGGCTACGCACATTTTCTTTCAAAATTAGCTTTAAGAAAAGGCTTTCTTCCTGAAAGAGGAGTGGAAGAATGCTTTCAAAAGGAGTGCCACTTTCTCTCAGTTTGCTTTCAAAAGCATGCTTTTGTGTGTAGCCGCTCTGTGGGATCTTTTGGAAGAGCCCCCTTCGTTCAAAAAAATCTTTTGAAAGAACTTGCTCGTGCAGACACAGCTTGTGTGTGTGAATGCACTATTTCAGAATAAGCTACTCGAGAAAAAAAATCTCTTCCACAATAGCTTATTTTGAAATAACACTGCTGTGCAAACACAGCCTTTTTTGGTTACTGAGAGCTTAAATGGGCACTAGCTACTGCCCCCCAGCTTTCTGGTTTCATTGGTTTTCCTGGTAATGGTGCAGAGGTGATTGTGCATACTCCTTTGGCTGGCTCATCACAGTGTTTGACTTTTAACCTAGCTGAATAATACCGCTCAACTTACTGTGTATTTATCGCATTTTGTTAACCTTGGCATAACTGAGACGCGTACTCAGCTCTCTGTTACCGTTTCATGAGTCATGTGCAAATGTTTGTTCTGACCTGCACTGTCAGGCAGACAGTGCAGGCACTGTGTCAGCCCTAAGTCAGAAATTAGTGAGTTCTATGGAATAGCCCCATGTGCACTGTAAAAGTTCTGCACGTACTTTCTGCTCACCAGCCCAGCTCATGAGTCTGCCTTGAAAAGCAACATGTTAATCATAAGCAGGTGTGGCACACACACACACACACACACACACACCCCCAATTCTCTGGAACAAATCATTGTGTTGAATCATGAATAACTATGTCGTCTGATTGCCAGACATGCTGAGAGAGTTGACTGTAAACAAGAAATATTTTTGGACTTCAGCAGAACAAATATTAACAACGGAGAGGAAGCGTTTTTACAGAAGTCACTCGCATTGCAATGTAGGCAGCTAGCAGGAAGCATTTACCCTGTTAATGCTGCTGCACTAAGTGGTGGAATACAATGCATTCAATCTCCTATTTGCAGATAAGGTATGAGGCTATAAGTGAATCATCTGGTCATCGTTCAGCTTAAAGCCTGCTGTAGGAGCTCCCTCTGTATCATCTCTACAGAGATTTGGGGTCACTGGAGTAAAGTCAGTTACTATAAGTAATTCTGTCTCCATAACACCGCATGTCTTTGTATACTTCACCACAGTACTATTACAGTTCACAGAATCATAGAATCACAGGGCTGGAAGGGACCTCAGGAGGTCATCTAGTCCAGCCACCTGCTTCAAGCAGGATCAACCCCCACTAAGTCATCCCCGCCAGGACCTTGTCCAGCCGGGACTTAAAAACCTCAAGGGATGGAGAATCCACCACCTCTCTAGGCAACACATTCCAGTGCTTCACTGCCCTCCTGGTGAAGTAGTTTTTTCTAATATCTAACCTACACCTTTCCCTCTTCAACGTCAGACCATTACTCCTTGTTCTGCCATCTGACACCACTGAGAACAGTTTCTCAACCTCCTCTTTAGAGCTCCCCTTCAGGAAGTTGAAGACTGCTACTAAATCACCTCTAAGTCTTCTCTTCTGTAAACTAAAGAAGCCCAAATCCCTCAGCCTATCCTCATAGGTCTTGTGCTCCAGACCCTTAATCATGTTTGTTGCCCTTTTCTGAACCTGCTCCAGCAAATCCACATCCTTTTTATACTGGGGGGCTAAAACTGGACACAATATTCCGGATGTGGCCTCACCAGTGCCGAATAAAGAGGAATAATTACTTCTCTAGATCTGCTCAAAATGCTCCTCCTAATATGCCGTTAGCCTTCTTGGCTACAAGGGCACACTGTTTACTCATATCCAGCCTTTCATCCACCATAACCCCTAGGCCCCTTTCCATGGTACTGCTGCTGAGCCAGTCGGTCCCCAGCCTGTAACAATGCTTGGGATTCTTCTGCCCCAGGTGCAGGACTCTACACTTCTCCTTATTGAACCGCATCAGATTTCTTTTGGCCCAGTCCTCCAATTTATCCAGGTCACTCTGGATTCTCTCTCTACCCTCCAAGGAATGTACCTCTCCCCCTAATTTTGTGTCATCTGCAAACTTGCTGAGGGTGCAATCCAGTCCCTCATCCAGGTCATTAATAAAGGTGTTGAATAACACAGGCCCCAGAACTGAGCCTTGCGGCACTCTGCCTGAAACAGACAGCCATCCAGATATTGAGCCATTGACCACTACCTGTTGGGCTTGACCATCAAGCCAGCTTTCTATCCATCTTGTAGTCCAAGGATCCAATCCATATTTCCTTAACTTATGGACACAAATGTTGTGGGAGACCATATCAAAAGCCTTGCTGAAGTCAAGGTATATCACATCCACTGACTTCCCTATGTCCACAGAACTTGTTATCTCATCATAGAAGCTAATCAGATTAGTCAGGCAGGACTTGCCCCTGGTGAATCCATGTTGGCTACTTTTGATCACTTTCCCCTCTTCCAAGTGCTCCAAAATGGATTCCTTGAGGATTCCCTCCATTATTTTCCCAGGGATTGAGGTAAGGCTGATGGGTCTATAGTTCCCTGGATTGTCCTTCTTTCCTTTTTTAAAGTTGGGCACTACGTTTGCCTTCTTCCAGTCATCTGGTAGCTCCCCTGATCTCCAAGAGTCTTCAAGGATAATGGCCAAAAGTTCACCAATGACTTCTGCCAATTCCCTCAGTACCCTGGGGTGCACTAAATCCAGACCCATGGACTTGTGGACATCTAGTGTTTCTAGATAGCTCAGAACTTGTTCCCTCTGCACAGATGGCTGCTCTCCACCCTCCCATACTGCATTGTCTAGGACCGTCATGGGGAACTTGACTTTGTCCGTGAAGACTGAGGCAAAAAAAGCATTGAGTACTTCAGCTTTTCCTGCGTCATCTGTCACTAGGTTACCTCCCTCATCCAGTCATGGCCCCGCACCGTCTCTGATAACCTGTTTATTGTTCACATGACTGTAGAACTCTTCACATCCCCTGCCAGCTGCAGTTCCAATTGTGCTTTTGTTTTCCTGATTACTGCCCAGCATTCTCCAGCCGTATATTTATACTCCTCCTTAGTCAACTGTCCATGTGTCCATTTCTTGTATGCATCCTTTTGGAATTTAAGCTGACTAAGGATTTCCCTGTTAAGCCAAGCTGGTTGCCTACCACGTTTGCATTTCTTAGTATGCAGCAGGATTGTTTGTTCCTGTGCCTTCAGTAAAACTTCTTTAAAATACTGCCAGTTCTCTTCAACTCTTTTCCCCTTCAAAATTCCAAAACTTCACTTCCACAATTCCACTTAAAAATTCCAGTCAGGGGCCTTATGGTGTTGTACAAACACACGAAGCCATGATCACTGTCCTGATAGGAGGTGGGGGCTGAGGCACTGACTCTCTGTTGCTTTGCAGCGCTTGGAAGAAAAAAAACAGATTGACACCCTCATGCGCAGTGCGTGAGAAAGGACTGTACAATGCTAACGGGGGTGGGGGGGTGCTAAAGGGGGCAGATGCCCTGGGTCTGACGATTCAAAGGGGCCTGGAGCTCCAGCCACTGCCACTGCTACTTTCGCAGTGGCAGTGGCCGGAGTTCTGGGCCCCTTTGAAAGGCCCCAGCAGTGCTGCTCTAGCTGTGTGTGGCTGTCAGGAAGTGGGGTCGGGGGACCCAGCACCACAGTCCAGGCAGTGCTTGGGGCTGACTGCCTTTGTCCCTGCCCCTTCCACTTTTGGCCCCACCCCTTCCATTCTTGGCCCTGCTCCTTCTGGTGCACAGAACCAGGCTCCCCCTCCCGCCTTGCTCGGGGGTCTACAGCAGCCGTTGATACTACTGCACTGTATGCTCACCTTTCACTGACACAAGTAGCCATACTTCAGTGGTTTGAGCGTTGGCCTTGTAAACCTAGGGCTGGGAGCTCAGACCTTCAAGGGGCCATTTAGGGGTCTGGGGTAAAGGAAAAAAATCTATCAGGGATGGTGACATAGTTCTGCTGTGAGTGCGGGGGACTGGCCTTGATGACCTCTCAAGGTCCCTTCTAGCTCTATGAGAGAGGTATATCTCCACACATGTTGTGTTAACTATATGCTATCCAGCACAATAGTGAATCAGCCCCAGTATGTTTACTGGATTTCCAGTAGATTTTGAGAACTATCAGTGCTGTGCATTGCCTCTTGTAGTTAGCAATGGTGTTGCAAAGAAAGTAAAAGGTTGTTAAAAGTGCTGAAAATGACATTTGATGTGATGGGCTGTCAGGACAGGAAGGAGAATGAAACAAACATAAGTCTAACAGGCTGTTTTCTAGGTGTTAAGCAAGCAACACAGTCAGTAAAACTGAAACTGCCTTATGAACATGGCAACAGATTCCAGCTAATGAGACTGCCTTAGTTAGATGGGGGAAGGCAGACAGACCAATAGCATATGTTAACTTATAGCCACTGTGGGTTAGTGGAGGAACACCAGGAATTAATCTGGCCCTCTGTTATTACAGCTGTAAAAAGATTTGCATAATCACACCAATACACCATTCCCAAAATGAATTACTGGGATTTCACTATGTTTTTCCTTTCCTTTTTTTTTTCTTTTTCTTTTCTTTGACAGTCCAAAGATACTCAGGAGAAAATCTATTCCAGAAACATTTACTTTCCAGACATTCAAAAACGTTTCTGGTTCTTAAGAATGGCTTGCTTTTCAAACTGACGTACCTGACCAGAGTGTGAAACTGTAGCAACTTGGACCATACTACTCTTGTAACGGTAAAGCATTGTACTCATGCCAAATAGGGTTCCTAGCCAGTCAATGGGCTGCAAGATCCTGCCACAATCACTCTGGGTCTCTTGGGCAATATCTCCCGAGGTGCATCTTCTCTATAGTGTGCTCAAGCTGTGTGGCTTTTAGGTAGGGCTGTCCCTTGTCCTGAGCACTGGGTTTGAATCCCGTGGTCCTTGTGATAACACACATGAGAAGCCATTGCATAGTCTGTTGATGATTTCTACTGAGAGCCATGAAACAGCTCATTTTATTTAGCCTTTTTAAATAAAGGGCATGTGTTTAGCTAACAATTTCAAAATGGTTTCATTTAATCTTGGTCATGTCTAATCTAAGAGATTTGTACTTTATATAATATCTTTTTTATTCCTTTAACTGCATGAGTTGCCTTTATTAAAAAAAAGTCTTCCAAGGGTATAAAAATTCTTTAGATTTCCTTGGTAGTCTTTTAACTTTGGTGAATAAGCTTTATACACCTGCTGCTTATTAGTTAACTTTCTTCATCCAAATTACTGCCTGTGCATCCATACACTTAAAGAAAGCATTTAGACTTATGTTTCGTAGAACTTTTAAGGTTCTTTTACATTGAAACACCTACAAAAACCTAATGATTATACTAGAATGCAATGCCCATTATCATGAGGAATATAATATATTGTGACTATAGGGTAGAGAAGGGATAATTTAGGTACATACTGTTGCATAAGGACAGTTTTCTACCTTTGATTTGAAAAGCGTCTGTGCTTAGTGGGGTTGGTTTAAAAGCCTCTTAAAATGACATTTGTGGTATATGTTCTAAATCCTTGGTCCAATCCTTTTCAAAATGAGTCATACCTTCTGCTGAGTAACTCCTTATAATACTTAAACTCCAATATGTGTGGGTTGATGTACGTATTTAAAACCTGGTAATTTACTCAGCATGAATAGTAGATGGGAGTAGTTGTGGGTGAAACTCACATTGTTATATGCCCAATGCTTTGGCAAATCAAAAAAAAAAAGTATGTCCATTGACTAGAGAAATGCAGCTGCGTTACAGACATTGACACACACTAGACAGTTGCTTCCTGCTGGTTTCCGGGGGACGGTGGAAGGGAGCATGAAGGTCACAGGGGATGGAGAGATGAGGAAGAGGAGTGACGGCACTGAAGATTTTCAGATTGTAAATTGAGACATTTTATTACCATTCACATTAGTGTAAACTTTGTGGTACTGACTCACCAGAGCATAGAACTGAAACAATGGCTTTAATTTGTTCTTTCTTGAAATGTCCTCCTTTAAGGTCCTGATGATATCTTTTTCCAGTAAATCAGGGGCAGCAGCATTGTAACAAGCTCTAAACAATGTTCTTTTTAGCCCTTGCAAACTGAAAGTAACTAAGCTGGAAGTAACGCTATTGCATAGTTGGCAGCTAGTTACGCAAACTCCCACACATAAACTACATACCTCTGCTCCTCAAAAGGAAATGAAAAGAAAAATGAGAGAGAAAGTATCGTACTGTACAATGTGTTATCAGGAGGTGACTCAGCAGAATGACTCTAACTTGGCATGGTCAGTGGCCCGTGCTCCCCCTGGAGAAGCAGGTCACCATAACCATCTGGAAACTGGCCACCCTGGAAGCCACCGGTCAGTCGGATACCAGTTTGCAGGGTGGGCAAGGTGACCGTTGGGGCCATCCTCATCGGGGTAAGGCATGCTCGAGTCACACACATACCACAGGGAGAGGGACCCTGGAGGGAATAGGGGTGGAGGTGAGGCTGGGGGAGGGGGACCTGGAGCAACCTGCCACACACGCACGGGTGCATAGGCCCTTCCATACTCTGCAGGTCGTCCGGGTGATCAATGATGTCATCCTGCAGAGGGTTGTCTACGTTGGGGACCTAGATGCCGCCTTCATGTGATTCACTGCCCTGGGGTTCCCACATGTTTTAGCATGTTGGATGGGATGCACATTGCCATCCAGGCCCCAGAGCACAGCGTCGGAGGATACATCAACAGAAAGAAGTACCACTCTGTGGTCCTCCAGGCCCTTGTGGACTCCCATGGATGCTTTGTGGATGTCTGCATGGGCTCGTCAGGCTGAGCCCATGAAGCCAGGGTCTTCTGGAACTTCTGGCTTCGGCTCAGGATAGCGAAGGGACCTTCATCTCCTATGGCAGCTCCCCATTGGGGGCACAACCATACCCCGCTGCATAGTGGCCAACGCCGCCTCCTCCCTGCACCTGTGGCTCCTACAGTCCTATACAGGACACACAACCCGAGCCAAGACCTTTTTAATGTCCGAAGGGGCACTTTTGGTGCCTCCTGACACACCTGGAGGTCGGACTCCACAATGTGGTGGGGGCATGCTGTGCTTTCTTCAATATCGTGGAGAGTCAGAACGAGCCCTTTGTGCAGGAGTGGGCTGCCATGGTTCTGCCCAGCTATGAGCAGTGGGCCACTACCCTGTGTTTCCAGGTTCGCCAGGCACACCCCCTCCCCATACCCCAGGGATTCTAAAATGCTGGGTACCTACCAGAGGGTTCCTTGGGATATTTGGGGGAGGTACAGGAGGAGTGAGTCTGACTGAAGAACCTGGATGGGAGGGCAAAGACCAGAGACCCCTCCTCTGACATGGGATCTGGCTCCTGGCCATCGGTGGGGGTCCTGGCCAAGGGTCCTAGCTGGTCCTTGCACTCCAGCTTGGTCTTGGGCCCTGGCTCCAGCCCGGTGCAGGTGTGCTACCTCCTTCGCCCTGAGAAGGTGATCCAGCTCCTTGTAGTGGAAACAGATGGTGGGTGCTGCCCACAAGCAGCCAGCCAAATCCCAGGACTGGCAGTATGCCTGCTTCAGCTCCTTGTTTTTTGACCGTACGTGTGTGGCGGGAAGTGGCCCGTGATGTCAGTCAGGCACCCTTCCTGAACCGGGAGAGGAAAAGCGATTTTGAAAGGAACGCTGCGCTCTTTTGAAAGTACTTTTGAAAGAATGCATTTTGTGAGCAGCCGCTTCACGGGATCTTTTGAAAAAGCCCCTTCTTTCAAAAAATATTTTGAAAGAACATGCTACTGTAGATGCCGCCTGCAAGACTGCAGGGAGTCAAGTGCCATTGATTGGGTTTGTTTCTCACTAGGCCTTTGGCCATTGCTGGGAATGAGGAAGGAAAGGAAGCAGGCGATTAAGAATGAGGTCTGAGAAGAACTTTTTCATAACCTGCCCTCAGCCTACCACTTTAATACGCTTCATGGAAAGCCAAGTATTCTGGGCATTAAGAACTTAAAAATTGCCATATAGCCTCAGCCCAGTGGACCGTCCAGCCCAGGATCCTGTCTTCTGACAGCGATCAGTATCAGAGTGTTGGGGGAGCATACAGAACAGGATGATTAGAGTGGTTCACCCTGCCCTCTTCTCTTGGTGTCTGGCAGTCAAAATTTAGGGTTGCCCCAAGCATGGATGTGCATTTCTGGTCATCTTCACTAATAGCCATTTGTGGACCTATCCTCCATGAACTTTTTTTGACCCCCCAATAATATTTTTGGCCATTGCTATTCATAGCAATGAGTTCCGCAGTTTAATTATGCATTGTGTGAAAAAGGACACCCTCTTGTTTGTATTAAACCTGGTGCCTATTCATCTCATTGGGTGAACCCTGGTTTTAGTATTGCGAGAAAAGGAAAATAAATATTCTCTATTCACTTTTTCCACAAAGAACAGTGGAGTCCATCAGAGGCAAAAAAGACATCAAAGTGAGGATTAGAAGTTTAGTGTCTTTCTGCAGTTCATCTTTGGTCCTTTTAAAGGAAATCAAGTAAGAGTAAGATATTATTTTCTATATTACTATTTTTTTAGTCCTGGAAGGGTTTAAAATGTGCCTTTATTATACCATTTTATAATTAAAATATATAAATTCTATACCAAACATTGTCACCTCAAAGTTGCTCTCACCACTAACATTAAAATCAAATGAAGGAAATGTGTTTACTGAAATTACACATGCAGAGTCATTCCTGAATCAGGGCAGATTCGTGCTACTCTAGGGCTAGTTTAGATGATCACAGGACTGTCTCTCCAGTGCAGAGGGATCCTTCTATGGTATAGAGCCATGGATATGTAGTGTAGGCCAAGTCTGAGTGTGTACGCTGTAAATTCTTATACCTTAATTGAAGGGGTTGGAGGCACTGAAGCATTGAACAAAACCATCCTACTAAAAATGGTCTAGGAAGCTATACATCTCTTTTTAAACCAACAGAAATCCCCTAAAACTTCAGTAAGCCTGACTAAAATCTTGTAGTTGCTCAATGGTCACTCTTTACTCTCACACAACATCATCTAGCTAGTTCTCTAATCTCTAATCATCATGAATTTTCCTTGGTAAGAAAAGACCTGAAATTCCAATGTAAATATCCCCCAAATTAAAACCCCAAACTTCTTTTTAAAAAGACTTATGCATGCAAATCGGTTTAAGATAAAATGCTGTATAGGCACAGTTAATGTCAGATTGTGTATATAACAGAGGATGCTCCACACGGAAACAGCAACTACTTTTATGGTGGCATATGCATCTGAGAGAAGAGCTAATGGGACAGTCCATTATTCAGAAATAGTATTATGTTGCTAATGAATGTTAAGAACATAAGAACAGCCATACTGGGTCAGACCATAGGCCCATCAAGCCCAGTATCCTGTCTTCCGACAGTGGCCAATGCCAGGTGCCCAAGAGGGAATGAACAGAACAGGTAATCATCAACTGATCAATTCCTTGTCGCCCCTTTCCAGCTTCTCATAAACAGAGACTAGGGACACTGTCTATGCCCATCCTGGCTAATAGCCACTGATGGACCTATCCCCCATGAATTTATCTAGGTCTTTTAAAAGCTTTACTTTAGTCTTGGCCTTCACAACATTCTCCAGCAAGGAGTTCCACAGGTTGATTGTGTTTGTGTGAAAAAAATCCCTATTGTATGTTTTAAACCTTCTGCCTATTAATTTCATTTGGTGTCCCCTAGTTCTTGTGTTGTGAGAAGGAGTAAATAACATTTCCTTATCTATTTTATCCACACCAGTCATAATTTTCTATACCTCTATCATATCCCCCCTTAATCATCTTGTTTCCAAACTAAAAAGTACTAGTCTTATTAATCTCTCCTCATATGGCAGATGCTTCATACCCCTAATCATTTTTGTTGCCCTTTTCTGAACCTAAAATATAGATGTCAACATATAACATCATTTGGAGCCAAATTTGTAGTTGGTTATCTGAAACTAAAATTTTCTGAAACTAAAATTTAAGACATCAAAGTAATGGGAAGCAGGAAGTAATGGGAACATATTGGTCAATATTGTAGATCACCAAAAAGTCCCTCTTTCGTGCCCTGCCACCTTGCCTCACAATTTGCAGTAAGAAAATGAAGTTGGCAGACTAACTTCTGGTCATAGCAAATTAACCTACTGTCCACTTGCAACAATGGTGATCAAAATGAAAATACATGAATGAGGACCATTGCAAAAGGTAGGACAGAAATTCTGAAAGATGGATATCCTGTTTTGGTCAGGAAGAGATGAAGAATTCTCTTAGTTAAAAGAAAGGAAAATTCAGGTTATTCTGTGACTGTAGAAAGTTGCAACAGCGAAATGAAACCACAATGGTGGCTTGCCAGGAAATAAGGGAATTTCTGTCCAACATTAACAGTGCCAACTTTCTCTTTATTAAAACAGGTTTGTTATTCTTACAGATATTTGAAAATATTAACTGTATCATATCTTGCCATTGGATTACTAGGTTAATAATTTTACCATTTTCTGTAGAAATCTAATAACACCATTGAGAATTGATTCCTAGATCAACCCTTCCTGTTATCCTAATCTTTAACAAGCATTTCACTTAATGCAGAATAAAGTAACGTTATTGTAACAGTCATATAATGGTTTGTAATATTGATTTTAGAGGCAAGAACCATTTTCCTTCTGTATTTGAATGATTGCATCACCAGTGGCAACAAGTCAGTTGCCCAATATTCTCTTTTTTTCTGACATGGCAAAATAAGACCTTCAGTACCACCACGGGAAATGATTGTGAAAGATTATCTTAAATCAGACCCAAACTCTAAGGCTACGTCTAGTCCGCAGCATCCAGATTGCACAGTGTAAGTCGACAGAACAGAGCTCTTTTGCCGACAGCCATACCCCGCTCGCTGCTGTCAAGAGAGATCTGTCAACAAAACATGGGTCTGGACATTCGGGGGCGGGGGAGGGGGGACTTCTTTCGACAGAAAAGGCCACCGGGATGCCATCCGGGTACCCTGATGGACACACTGTCGACAGCAATCAGCACTCTATGGTTCCTGCCTCCAGCCCTTCTTAAAACCTTAGAAAGCCTGGGGAACCCCATGGCAGGAAGCTGAGACCATGGAAGCAGTGGAGCTACAGGGTGCTGTGTCCAGTGCCCTTATGGCTACATCTTCTCTCAAGTGCAGTGATATGGCTGATTAGCAGGGAGTCCAACATCCCCTGGGTCTTCATGGTCCTCCCAGGATCCCCTCCAGGGCTCAAAGAGACAGGCCCCCTCCTTGTGCAGCCCAGAGATTCAGGCCCTCCTGGATCTCTGGGCCGAAGAGGAGACCCTCCAGGGCCCCAAGACCAGGTGCTGAAATGCTGAGATTTACAGATACATGGCTGAGGCCCTGGCTGAACAGAGCAACCCCCAACACACTGCCAAGCAGGTCAGGGCCAAAGTTAAAGAACAGAGGCAGGGGTACATCCAGGCCCAGGATGCTGTGGGCCAGGCAGGAGCAGAACGTCCCTCCTGCCACTGTTACCAGGAGCTGAACCAGATCCAGCCAGATCACCTTGACTCAGGGCTTGCCCTCATCAGAGCAGGAGCCTGTGGAGGAGGGCAAGGAGCAGCCAGCAGAAAGCCAATCCCTGCAGGATCCGGAGTCCAAGAGCAGAAGCCTCATCATCACCTTGGACTTGGTCCCCAGCAGCCAGGCCACCTCCTGGGCATCATCTGAGCTCAGCAAGTGTCCCTCCAGTGAGTGTGGGATGTGGGCACAGACGGGGCTTGCCGTGAGTGTCGCTTGGCTGCGACCTCATGCACCAGTCCCACCATGTGGAACGCCGTGCAGTGTTAATGTGCACTGCCCCGACCCAGGGCATGGGCAGCATTCTGCTGCCAGGCTCACAGGAGGCCAGATAAGTTTCAGACCCTGGCGAGGTAGGGGGCTCCCAGCACCTGCCATGGCTGAAAGCAGGCTAGCTACAAGGGCACTGGCCTGACCCCAGACACATGAGGAGGGTGGCACCTAGCACGAGGACGAGCTGCAGGCACAAGGCAGTACCCACTCCTGTGGGCAGCACGGTGAGCCACAGGTGTGTGTGGGGGCCCTGGCGAGGGCTAGGCTGCTCCCAACTCACCCGCCACCCACGAGGGAACCCCTCTATGGCCAGACACCCTGCTTGGCAGCTAGCCTATCAGGGATGGCAGGCTGCAGCTGGGTGTAGTGTCTTTGGAGGGTAGGGGCAAGCCAGGCATAGATCTCCAAGAAGGTGGCCTTCCCCATGTGTAAGTTTTGGAGCTACTGCTGGTTGTCCCAGTGCTCCATGAACAGCCAGCCCCACCCAGTCTGAACTGGTGTTGTGCCTCCAGAGCTGACTGTAGACTGGGAACGGGAAGGGCGGGTGCAGGTTCTGGTGTGAAAGTCCTGCAGACAGGGTGCTGGCCCAGAAGGTGCTCTCAGGGTCAACGTTGGTGAGGAGCAGGAGGGCAGCTGCCAGGAAGTTCAGCACTAGCCACAGCATTTCTGTGTGGGGCCACCGCAGGCCCAGGGATAGCTCTGGTGGTAAGGCATCCAGGGACTGGCTGTGTCACCCCCACTTGGAGAGCTCTGCTGTCCCTCACAGGGGTACGTAGCCTGCAGCAGGGGCAGGGAACAGCTGTCCAGTGGGGTTCCTTTAAGTGTCTGTCTCCGTAGGACTCCGGCACTGGCTCCTGAAAGGAACGGATGACCTGCAACCCTGGCTGACTTGGTTCTGGGAGGCAGTTTTGCTGAGAGAGCAGCTGGGCTGTCTGGCTGCTGTCTATCAACAGAGCAGATCACTCTTTTGACGCACCTTGATGTCTGTATGCAATAAGTCAACATAAGTTTTGTCGCAAGATATCTTCCGACACAAACTTCTGGCGACAAAACCCTGCAATCCAGATGTAGCCTCAGTATCTGTCAATAGCGAATTTTTTCTGAAACTCCCTCTGTGGCGGCAGTATAGGTATAGCTCTGCTGGTGATAACTCAACGCACAAACACTTGTGTTGAATAATCTACAGCATTTTTAACTTTCTGTTTCCTGGATGCTGTGATGCTATGCCCCCACATTTGTATGGAAATATGTTTTTGACTATAAATATGCATAAGTGGAATAGGCTTTTTACCAAATGCCACATGTGACCTTTCATTGAAAAACTTGCTATCTGCTGCATGTGTATAAACTATTTGTATGCATGTATCATTCTTGTATGTGAAATTAGAAATATGAAGTGTAAACTTACTTATCAATCTAGGTCTTCTAGTAAACACCATTAGTGGTACTTGAGGAACTTAATGGCCTGGTGCTCAGGACAATGATCTGTGAATAATTTTGTTTTTCCTATAAGTCCAAACTGTGGTTGGTCCTACAAAGACATGAGACCATGCTACCTGGTACTGGAGTCCATCTTGAATTTTGTACATTTTGACCTGGGAGACAGGGGGAATTGAACAAAGAGTTCCTGCCCTGAGGTAGTTGAATAGGGATAGGAAGTAAACAAATATTGTCTTCATTTGGGTTCACAGACTGTCCCCATCACAAGGCACATGATGAGACCTGGAAACAAAGAATTCTACTGGAGGTCAGGGGAGGAAAGCAGCTTAGCCCAGGTCAGAGAAAGGATTAGCTTTGGCCTGAAGGACTTTACCTGAAATAAGGATTGGGGTGAGAAATTCTTATTTGTAACATTTTCCCTAAACGTACTAGGCTTAAGTGCTGTGTTTTGTTTATTTTATTTTAGTAACTGTGATCTGGCTGACATCACTTGCAATCACTTAATTCCTACTTTTATACTTAATAAAATCACCTTTGGCTATTATTAAACCAAATACTTGTTACCTGGAAGGGAACAACATCTGTGCATATCTCTCGTTCATTTATAAGGACAGTGAATTTTATGAGTATGCTCTGTGTAGCACTTTTAAACAGAGTAAGATGAATTTGTTTGGGGTTTTAGTGCTATTTGGGGCTGTGCTCCTGAGTGCTGACACGTCTCTGTAATCGAGCCTTCCCAGAGCTGAGCTTCTATCATAGAATCATAGAACAATAGAGCTGGAAGAGACCTAAAAAAGCCATCGAGTCCACCCCCCTGCTCTAAGCAGGACCAAACCCATCAGTTCAGCCCCGCCAGGGCTTTGTCGAGGCGAGACTTAAACACCTCCAGGGATGGAGACTCCACTACTTCCCTGGGTAGATCATTCCAATGCTTCACCACCCTCCTAGTAAAAAAGGTTTTCCTAATGTTCAACCTGGACCTTTCCAACCACAACTTGAGACCATTGTTCCGTGTTCTGCCTTCCGTGACCACTGTGAACAGCCTCTCTCCAGCCTCTTTGCAACCTCCCTTCAGTAAGCTGAAGGCTGTTATCAAGTTTCCCCTCAGTCTTCTCTTCTGCAGACTAAACAGTCCCAATTCCCTCAACCTTTTTTCATGTCATATGGTCCAGCCCCCTAATTATTTTGGTCACCCTCTGCTGGACCTTCTCCAGTGTATCCACATCCTTCCTATAAATGGGGGCCCAGGACTAGACAAAGTACTCCAGATACGGCCTCGCCAAAGCCATATAAAGTACCAGTGTGTTACTCTTCAGGGGGCTGTCACCCCAATGCTGTGCCTTTGGAGGGGAAGACCAGTGCTTCTGGCTCAACAAGACAGGGTAGTGGCGCACCACCAGAGGGCAGGGAGGTGAGCTCAGGGTATGATCAGCACATTGGGTGACAGTCTCAAGGGGGTCTCTGTGATCTTCCCCAACACAGATGCATTCTGATCAGGTGTAGGTGACGTGCTGGTAAAAATGTCTGCATCTGGTTTACACTACCATTATTACCTATAGGCTACGTCTACACGTGCCCCAAACTTCGAAATGGCCACGCAAATGACCATTTTGAAGTTTACTAATGAAGCGCTGAAATCCCCATCAGGGAATAAGGGGACTTCGAAGTAGGCAGGGTCCTTTCGAAAAGGAGCCCCGTCGGGACGAGCAGCGCCAATTTCGAAGTGCCGCGGCCGCCCGCATGCTAATGAAGCGCTGAATATGCATTTCAGCGCTTCATTAGTAAACTTCGAAATGGTCATTTGTGTGGTCATTTCGAAGTTTGGGGCTAGTGTAGACACGGCCATAAAGATGCACTTATGTTTGACTATCAGTGGAACTAGACTAGCAAATGAGATTGTATTTATTCAAATACTAATATAGTCAGGTTTAACACTTCTAAAATGTTAACTATTGGTGGCCAATCTGAGGATCTACACTGGGCTGATCACAACCAGCCTACACATGGTAAGAAGGTTAAAACTCTGTCTAAATTAGTGTGAAAAAAACCTTGTTAGCCAACATTTTCATCTATTATTTATATTCCTAGTCTAGACATGACCACTGAGAGAGCTTCCGAAATGAGGCGTCATTTGCTCTTCTTTAGTGAAAAGCAAAGCAGACAACATAGCCAAGTGTGGAACAGAAAGAACTGTTTGCTAACACTTAGACATACCTAGTGTTGGAGGACACACTATGCCTATGTCTACACTAGAGGACTTTGTTGGCAAAACAGCCATTTCACTGACAAAACCTACGGGACATCCAGATTCCCAAGGCATTCTGTCGACAGTTCTTTGGGATAGGGTGGGAGTCCCAAGGAAGGGGCAATTGTGAGAAGGTTGGGTGTAAAAAGGGTCCCTGAGGAGGAGGCAGATCCTGAGGGGATTGAGAGACTTGAGGAGGGAGTACTGGGGAGGAGGATTCCTGAAGAGATCAGGGGAAAGGAAGTCCTGGGCAGGAGGGAGGTTTTGAGGGTGGGGAGGAAGGATGCAATCCTGAGGAGCTTGGAGGGCAGAGTGTTTTGGAGAGCTCCTGAGGAGATTGCGGGCAGGAGAATCCGGGGGAAGGTGGGATCCTCAGAGGATTGAAGAGCAGGAGTGAGATCCCGAGGCCACACATCTGGTGATCTCAGGACAGGAAGGAGGCAAGTGTCATGGAGGGAGGAAGCATCTGCATGCAAATGAGGGCATCAAGGGATACTGTGGCAGGCTCCAAAGTATCTTTCAGTGGTTGGAGAGCCAACAGATCAGAGTGGGGAGCCAAGCCTAGACTTGCCCCCTTGGGGAGAAAGCAGGATGGGCTTGCTCCTCATAAAGAATATTTCACCAGCAGCCTAAGCCTGGAGATAAAGAGATGTGGTGTCTGATTGCAGTCGCTCATAATAATAGTGGAGAAAATACCAGCTCAAACACATTTACTGCTGTCAAAGGTGGCAGTGTGTCATGGAAGAAGACATGATCTCTCAAGTAGCCAAGAGTATGTCTACACTTATGGGAAGATTGACATGCTGGTGGTTGATCATCTGGGGTTCAACTTACCAATCCTAGTGGGAATGTGCTAAAGCAAACAGTCATGGTGCTACTGTCATCCCCAGAACTCCTGGCAGTAACAAGGAGTAAGGGAAGTTGATAGAAGAGTTTCTGCAGTTGACATCCTGTTGTATGAACAGTGGCAAAAATCTGTTTTTGATAAGTCAACTCCATCTACGCAATTCTAGTTGCTGGATTTGTGTATCTAAAATTAATTTTAATTCCTAGCGTAGACTTGACCCAAATCTTAAACCATTTAGGAGATTGATAATTTTTTGCCAACCCTCCAGGATTGTCATGGATTCTTCAAGAATAGATGATGAATTAATTTGAAATTTATTGAAAAGATTTAATTAATGATTAGGTCATGTGATAAAACCTCCAGGAATGTGTCCATCAGAACTGGTAACCTTGTCCATAGCTTGAATTTCACCCTGAAGCATACTGGTATCTAGAGATACCAGTAACAGAGAACAACAAAAGTCTATAAGGTGCCACAAGGCCTTACTGTGGTTACTGGTATCAGAGAGGTAGCCGTGTTCGTCTGTAGCTTCAAGAACAACAAAAAGTCTTGTGGCACCTTATAGACTTTTGTTGTTCTCTGTTACTGGTATCTCTAGATACCAGTATGCTTCAGGGTGAAATTCAAGCTATGGACATTAAACAAGGTTACCAGTTCTGATGGACACATTCCTGGAGGTTGACCCTGGAGAGAAAAGACAGTACTCTTCACAATAACCACAGATTGTTCTCTTGACCACAGCCACTCCCTGAACATCCGGAAGAAGGCCATGATCTAATTCCAGGCCAGCATTTTATTTGTTTGAGACATGCTTCTGTTTCCGCAGAAGCAGACTGCTCTGTCCAGAGCCAGGAAAACTTTATCTATAAAATAACATGAAGATTCTTCAAAGTGAGGAAAAACTTGCCTCTGTACCTGAGCAGCTAGGATTAAGCAACCACCCAGAACAATTGACCACAGAGAGCAATTCTTCTATGTGTCACTTTGCAGGCCTTGGATGGGTGGGTGGGGGGAATAAAGAAGCCCTCATTCAGTTCCCACAGAACTACTCTATATCATCTACCCCTATCCCACCCCAAAAAATTGCAGTTGATCTGACTCAGCCTGAGCATTTCACAATCAACCTGCACCATCTGTCTCAGCTTATCTCTGAAGCAGTCTGACCTGTGATGATGCAGCTACTGGCAGATGAAGCGGAACTGCATCATTAGGCTAGCATAAAATCTTTTTAGAGTTTGTCATTTCTGCTTTCATAAAAAAGCTTTTCAAAGTACCCTGCCTCCTTCTTGCTGGTTCTCCCTCACCCCCCCACCCACTTGCAAAAAAATCCTCAGCCCCCACTAAAAAACAAAACAAAAAAAATAGCTGCTGATACTCTGGCGGCCAGTCTTTTATATAAACATATACCCTTCAAAAGTGCATGTATCGACATTATTCATTGTCATTTGTTGGTACAACTGAGACCTATACAGTTTACTCAATTCCTGACAGCCTACCCCAAAATCTAAAACCAGCTGCTCTGCAGGGCTGGTAAGTGATACATTTTCTGGAGCTGGGTTTAGTGTGGGGATACAGGGAAATAAAGAGACTGGGGCTGCATCTACACTATGAGATAAAATCAAATTTAATTCAGTTAGCTCGATTTATCACGTGACTGTCTTCCCTGTAAAGACCATTAGCTCAATTTTGGGTGCAGTAATCTCGAGATTACAAAATCGCAGTTACCTGATGGGTACAATGTCAAGCTCGAATTCAGACGTTAGATTAAAGGCTAGTGTGGAAATGTGGAAATGTAAAAGCAAATTTATTACCCTTCAGAGGTGTCCTGTATGTAACCCACAATGCCCCTCTCAGTGCTCCGATCTGGCCCCTACTCTCCAGTAACAGGAAGAGCCTGAATTTCCAAGCAGGAGCAGTGAGCCTTTAGCTGTGGGTTCAGGTTAGTATGACAGCCTGAGAAATGGCTTCTTTCTTTCTATGCTGTTCACAGGGTGCATGTATCTACCCATTCAAACAGCCCCTGCCGGGATTCCGTGGTTCTGTCTGTACACTTGCTATTTTTTTCTGCACTGCCTGGTGCCAGGCCCTGCCCCACCGCACCACATGTCAACAAAGCTGTGCTGGGAGTTGTGCTTGTGTAACACGCCGAGAAACTTCTCAGCGGTTTACATTTGTGTGCAAACCCCCCTCCCTCCTTGTCAGGCACCACACTGTCTGGGTCTTTCCCGTGCTCAACACATCATGTGGGTAGCCCCCAAACCACCCCAGTAAAAGGATGCGCCTGCCGTTTGGTAATGGCAATGCTGCCAGTTGTGTGGGAAAGAAAGTCCGGGCTTTGCTGCCCCTGTAGGCAAGTTTCCCCCAGCAGTTAAGATACTGGAGGCTTTGCTGCTGCCATGAGGAAGTCTCTCCCAGCGGCTAAAGGGCTTGCAGCTGCCACCAGGGAAGGAACAGTTCAGCTGGTCATTCACTGACCCCCTCCCGCTTGGCCCATACTGGGGCTTGCTGCAGCCAAGGGAAAACCAAAAATTCTTCTTTTCCTACACTTTTCTATCCTCTCTCTTCTAACTTTAAAAAGCAGTCTGGGACCCCACATTAAGACTTTTCCCAACACCAATACAGTGTATGGGGAAACCAAAAATTCTTTCTTCCTATATTCTTCTCAATGTAAGAAACATTCCAGGCCCCTGCATTATTTTCAGGGATCACATTTCTGCAGTGATGGGAGGTGGAGTACTCAATGTATGGCCAACTGAGAATGCAAGTGTTGCACGAAAGCCTTACAGTGCACTGGAAAGCCAAATACCCCTTCCAGTAACAGCACAATGAATGGGTAAATTAGCGATTCTTTCCTCCTGCATTCCTCTCAAATTAAAAAGCATTCCGGGCCCCTGCATTATTTTCAGGGATCACATGTGTGCAATCATCAGTGTATGTACAGTTGAGAATATAATCGCTGCACCCGTGTTGGCAATGCAACATGGGGAAACCAACAATTCTTCTAATTTTGAGTGTCTTCTGCATTATTTCCAAGGATCGACATACTTTCAGGGATCAGGAGGGGAATGAGGAAAATGGAATGGGCGAAGATGACGTCAAGACCAGGGAGCATACCCAGAATGCTATGGGAATGAGAGAACTGTGGGATAGCATCCCACAATGCACCACTGCAACAGTTGACGTTAGCCAATGTGTATGTGGCAGCAATGACTCAACTTTGGGGGGGAGCACAGTGTGAAGTGAGGATGGTCAAAATTGAACTTATAAATTCCAGAATTAGAAAATCAATACAAATAAATCTGAATTTATCTCGTAGTATAGACGCAGCCTGGGATGTATGGGATGGCGAGTTTTGGTGGAACATGTTGTGACAAGGTCAGGCCAGAGGGCTGCTGCAGCAGAGGGGAAAGCAGCCTAAAAAGGGAGAGAAGGGCCAGCTCCCTTGCTAATGAGAGGTGGATTGTTGCAGGGCAGTCGGTAGCAGCTGGCAAGGAACTGGCCCATGCAGACAAGGATCAGCTGACTCCACTCAGGGACCTGTTGAAGGCCCATGGGAGGCCTTCTAAAAGCTGTGCCAGGGAGATGCTGGGAGGGAAGCTGTGATGCAAACAGACAAGTAAGTAGGAAGCTTGTGTGACCCACACCCCACAAGCGGAAAGAGCTGCTGGCTCCAAAGATGGGGGTGGGGAAGAGAAGGGCTCTTGTCACAGGGTCATTATGGCAAAGGAGTTATTTCTTCCCTTCTCAGATATATAATATCTACTTTTCTGCAGTGAGCATGGTTGGAGATCAAGGGTACTACCAGGATGAGCTGAATGTAGGCCATGAATGCTTTTGACATGGAGAGGTGCTGGGGTAGGACAGACATCCTGCTAAGATGGAGTGTACACGTTCAGTTCCCTTGAGTTCTGACATGGTTTTGGATGTGGTGGTTTTGAAGGAAGCGAGCTCAACTGGATGGGAATTTTTTAACCAAACCAGTTTTCCCCTTCCTACTTTAAACAAGGCTGTTGTCCTTCCAGTGAAATGGTATTATAACAATTTTGCTGAGAGGAATGAATGGCATTCCTTTACTGAGGCCTTGAATGGAATTACGAAGTCGGTGTTGCAGTTCAGGGATTTCCTCATACAGTAAACTTTCATATCTGGCAGCCCTGGGACTGGAAGGTTGCTGAATACTCAAATATTCTGGATAACAGAGAGGTGCATATCTAGTAATGCATAAAACTAAAGAAAAACAAGATTTTCTATTAAGAAACAAGCAACAATATATGCAGAATACTTTATCAACAACAGTAGTATTGTACGCTGTAAGCTTATGCTGTATTTACTTTAACTATCCTGTATATATGGTTAAAATGCTGGTTATTTGAGCATTCTGGATGATACCATGCTGGGCAGGAAGGTGTTCACTGTATGACCACATACCTTAGTGTAACTTTTTGAAAATTCAATTAAAGGATTCTCCTATAAAACTCATTTAACACAAATTTGTGTTGTGTGTATGTAAGGGGCAGTGGAAGCAGCCAGCTTGCCTTGCTGCACTGGAAGACCTTCATACTGCCAGGGAAATTCTACCATCTTAATTTCCTTTTTACCGAAAAACTTTTAAAAAAAATCCAGTTATGTGCTCCCTAATCCCGCGTAGTTGGTTTAGCTGGCTCCAGTGACTACCGGCACAAGGGTACAGGCAGTGTCCCATTTAGAGGATGTGCTGTGGGGGTTGTGAGGGGACATGCCCAGAACTTGCTGCTCTTCAGCAATCTCTGGCTAGCAAATGGCCCTTTGGGGAGCCACAGCCGATGATTGAAGGCTGCTCTAATTTATGCCTGGGCTGGTGCCCAAATAGAAACAGTTCATAAAGGGAAGCAAAGGTGGAAGTAAGCCACTGAGTCCCAATAAGACTGGCTGGCTGTATGGTGAGGCTTTGGATGCTGTTGGTACCCTGGACTTCATGGCCACAGCACACACAAGCCCAGCCCTGGTGATCAGGTGGCGGGGCAATGCAGCCTCATCCAGCCCTGGGGATCTGGTATCCGGGCAGCACGGTGGTTTCAGTCCCAAGCCTCCCAGATATGCCTCCACATATTCCCCCACCGCCTGCCCTGACTCCTACACCCGCCAACTGCCTGCCCTGACACTATCCAACTGCCTGCCCAGCTAAATAATAGCCCAGAACACTGAGAGCCAGGATTGGTGGCTGTAAACAAACTTTATGGGAACATGGAAAGCTTAGCCACACTCACAATGGGTTTGTCTACACTTGCATTCCTCTTTTGAAAGAGGTATGTAACTGAGGTATACATTTGCGTATCGGGCACCTCATTTGCATATTCTAATTTCAAAAGAGCTTCTTTCGAAAGAGGAAAGCCAGTGTAGATGCTGCTCTTTTGAAAGTAAACCCCATCTTTGAAAGAATCCTTCTTCCCATTAAATAAAGGGAAGAAGGATTCTTTCGAAGATAGGTGTACTTTCCAAAGAGCAGCATCTACACTGGCTTTCTTCTTTTGAAATTAGAATATGCAAGTGAGGTGCCAAATAAGCAAATTTATACCTCATTTGCATTTTTGATTTACCTCATTTGCATACCTCTTTCAAAAGAGGAATGCAAGTGTAGACACACCCAGTAAGTGGTCATCCAGCTAACTAAAACCCTGCCGGACTACAGATGGTGCCAGACTAGAGGGGTTCAAGCTGTACCTTATAGAGGAGAAGATTTTTAAGAGATGAGATGATAGCAGGTGTAAATTCATGCTGTAAACATTGTCCAGGTTTTGGGCTGGATTTTTCCAGAGAAATTACTACATGAGATTTATTTTTATTTACATAATATAACAATACTAAGACCCTAGCAATGAGGTTCCCCAATTACAATGACCAGTATTCCCTCTAACTTTATCTATGTACAGAATAAATATTATAACATGCACTGAGATGTGTGACTGTGCACCACCAGGAGAAAAACAAATGTAACAGTAGGTGCTCTTCTAATCAGCTGGACAGCACTGGACTCTGAGTGGCTGCACAAGTGCACAGCTTACAGGGAACACTGACAATAAAATCTCCATGTATAATCCACAATCACATCTGAACTCCATCTTACCTTCAACACAGAGTGGTATTAAAGCAGCTGTATCTTTCACCAGCAAAGATGGGAACTTGAGTCAGGACCAATGTTCCCTCTAATCTTTCCCATCAGTGTGAGGGTTTCTGTACATGGAGGCATGTTCAAATGTGAACCACCAGTAGAAAGACACTGCCTATCCATGAGCACCTTGCTAATCAGCTGAGTGGCAGTTGAATTTCTCTTGAGCACACATGCAAGCACACAGCTTACAGAGAACACTGGTCGGCACTCTATGTCCATTGCATACATACCCAAGATGGAAATGGAGCTCCGCTTGTCCAGAATTCAGGATGCTGAAGATATTCCTACTGGAGGTTCCAGCATGGGTCCCTCTCCTCAGGTGACACCCTTATGCCCCCCTACACTCTCACTGCACACTGGACTCAAAATGCTTCAAGTGAGGTAATACTCTGTTCTTTGATTATTCCAACAGTTTTCCTCCTGTGTCTCACTCAGTTTTATAAATAATCTCCAGAGCCTTAAAAGAAAAAAAAAATTTAAAGGGGGAATTCGAAATTTCAAGGGAAGCTGGAGTGTGGATTCCTTGAATACAGTGCCATTTTTGTGCTTCACAGGAAAAATGTGCCGGTGCTCAGCTGGCTCACCAATCCCTTGGCTGGGGCTGTCAAGGTGCAAGCACTGGTGGGCGTGGGTGCATGCGTGCACGCACACACACTGCTTGAATATAATTATGCTAGCTTATGGGAGCACTCAAAAGTGAAAGTAAGTGGATGTGTGTTCTGGTGGGCAGTTCTGGCAAGCGCCGGCTTATATGTGCAAAAGCCAGCAGGGGAGCTGTTTAAAGAGCTGGCAGGGACTGGGATGCAATAGGACAGTACCTGCCAGAAACTTTTACTTTCACCCCTGGGGCCACTCCTGCCCACTGACAAATCTTGCATTAAATCAATGACATCCTAATAAATATGCTTTTTCATGCATGGCCCTCTCCTTCCCCTGCCCCTCAAAGGCATTGTGCCTTCCTGAACCACAGGAAGCTCATTGTCTTGCTCCTTGTGTTGTCATTTGAGTCAATTGCTGCCCCATTGGCATGGCTACATGTTGTACTGACTCTGCACGTGTAAGAAACAGTGCACAAGACAGTGAAGAATCAGGCCCTCAGGTCTCTTTGCAATTGTCAATATAGATGGCTAAATACTTCAACCACTGCTTTAGGGAAGAAATAGAACCCCAAGGCCCTGGTTTTAATTTCTCTTTTATACGAGTACTAGAAGATGAAACACATTAATAAAAACATTAACTAGATGGAGACCTGGGCCAACAAAGCACATAAGCATATGCTTAACTTGAGTTGTCCCACAGAAGTCAAGCTGAATAAGGGAATCATTAAGCCTCTAGGAACCTGAAATAATGTCATGGCATATGAGTTCCAGAATGGCAATACTGTGCGCTAGGATGTGAGCAGAGAGGAGTGTGTTAGGGCATCTTTTGAAGCTCAGAGCTTGCAACTGCCCTGAATTTGACAATGCTTAGAATGGAATTTATTAACCAAGAAGGATTTTAAGCTGCATTTTGCAGACCACTGCAGCCTAATTTTTAAATATCTGGAAAGTCCTTCTGCAGTTCATCAACAATGGCTCCTCCATTTCTCATTCTCACCTATCCGGTAAGCCCTGGGTAGAGGCTCTGACATGGAGAGCAAAATCTTATGCTACTTGGAGGCTGTTAGTTCCTTAGCAGTTTTCACTGTAAACATATCCAAGAATGTCCTTTTCAATAAATTGAGAGTTAATGACTTGTGAATAATAGTGTCTGATCTGAAAAGAGACACAACTGTAAATGGGCATGGAGTAGATTGACCCCTCTCCCTTGCAATACCATAATCATTAATGGCAATCCAGCCACTTAAAGCAATCTTTTTAATGCTGAAACAAACACCCTTTGTTGTTGGAAGCCCCAGGAATACACACAGGTACACACATCCATTCCCAGCACAAAGAAATTGGAGACAAACCTGATGTTGGTAGTTGTTTGGCTTATTGATACATGAAAAATAAGCGCACATATAGAATCAATCATAGAATACCAGGACTGGAAGGGACCTTGAGAGGCCATCGAGTCCAGCCCCCGCCCCAATGGCAGGACCAAGTACTATCTAAATCATCCCTGATAGACACCTGTCTAACCTGTTCTTGAATATCTCCAGCGATGGAGAGTCCACAACCTCCCTTGGCAATTTATTCCACTGTTTGACCACCCTGACAGTTAGGAACTTTTTCCTAATGTCCAACCTAAACCTCCCTTGCTGCAGTATAAGTCCATTGCCTCTTGTTCTATCCTCAGAGGCCAAGAAGAACAAGTTTTCTCCCTCCTCCTTATGACACCCTTTTAGATACCTGAACACCACTATCATGTCCGCCCTCAATCTCCTCTTTTCCAAACTAAACAAGCCCAATTCTTTCAGCCTTTCTTCATAGGCCACGTTCGCTAGACCTTTAATCATTCTTGTCGCTCTTTTCTGGACCCTCTCTAATTTCTCCACATCTTTCTTGAACTGCGGTGCCCAGAACTGGACACAATACTCCAGCTGAGGCCTAAATAGCACAGAGTAGAGCGGAAGAATGACTTCTCTTGTCTTGTTCACAACACACCTGTTAATGCATCCCAGAATCATGTTTGGTTTTTTCGCAACAGCATCACACTGTTGACTCATATTTAGTTTGTGGTCCACTATGACCCCTAGTTCCCTTTCTGCTGTAGTCATTCCTAGACAGTCTCTTCCCATTCTGTATGTGTGAAACTGATTGTTCCTTCCCAGGTGGAGCACTTTGCATTTGTCCTTATTAAGCTTCATCCTGGTTACTTCAGACCACTTCTCCAATTTATCCAGATCATTTTGAATTATGACCCTAAAGGCACTATATTACAAACTTCCCGGGTGCAGTTCTGCTGTCTGAGTCACACTGCACAGCATGGTTCTCCATTGCAGAAACTACATATAGACATTGTGCTGAATTCCCCTTGACTGTCTGCCATGAAACACTTCCCCCGCAAATGAAGCGCAGACAGCTTCTGGGATAAAACAAGGCAGATACTCATTTAAAAGCTCCATCCAACAGTCATTGAAGTCAATGGACACAGTAGGAAGGCCCAAGACCTCCTGCATTACCACAAAATCATTTGATAGGAAATACAACAACAAAAGTTCAGAAGAAATTGGAATGGCTAGGAGACACCAGGTCACCATGAATGGCCCTGGCAGGTCTGAAGAGATCCTGGGAAAATACAAACACAGTCATCCAAATTCCCATATTTGAAGTGTTCAGCAGTGCTCACCCTGCTCATGACCCCAGTGCAGCAGTTCCCAACCTTTTCAGTAACACGGCACACTTCAATGAGACAAACAATTCCACAGCACACCCACTTTTTTCAGCTGACTCGATTGCTCCTAAACGTCACTTTCACTTCTACTGTGGTTCCGGTCTTAGAGAGGTTTGCAGCACAGCAGTGCATACAACAAGCTAAACAAGGATCAGATGGGATGTTGAGTAATCGAGTAATGCTGAAATGCTCAAGTGGGCATGGAGGCTGGTCCAGAGAGCAGGGTCTCCTTCCCGATAGCCTGCTGGAGCTGGGACACAGCATTTAAACAGCATCTCGGCTCTAACAGCTCCTGCCCTCCCTCCGGCCTTGCCATAGCAGGCAGGGGGAGTGAGCTCTCTGCCAGCCCATTTGGCTGGGAAGCAGCATTTCAGTTGCCTCCAGGTACAAATGGGCTCCTAGGAGGTCACCATTTCCCTTTGCTGCCTGAGTCCCAACTGGTGTGGGCTTGGTCAATTCCCCCCGCCACTCCATAGCACTGTAAAGAGCCATCGAAAAATTGATGAAATTTCACAGCACACTTGGCCAGTTTTCCTGGCACACCAGTGTGCCACGGCACCCTGATTGAAAACCACTGTCCTAGTGGGAGCCTCCAGCAGTGGTCTTACAGTGGTGGTTCAGTAATGAGCTTCTCCATTGCTGTCACCAATCCCCTTCCAAGGCAAATTTGCATTGTCCTCTGCAGCTGCTGCTACTCGTGCCAAAAGCACCTCATGCCACTCAGCCTATTCCCAAGTAACTGCTTTGTATGTTGTGGTAACTGGTGCAAAAGATCCTGAAGAGGACTGGTTATGTTGGCAAAAATGGCCAGTTTGCTAACACCACAGTCAAGGTGATGTGCAATGTGAGATTCTCTGGCCCGAGCAATTAAACTGCTTCACACTGAGACCAATTATTAGCTATGGTCCATGCTGTGCTTAGCTTAAGAACCGAAGGAAGGGAAGGCACCAAAGAGAGTTCTTTGTGTTTCTCCTTATTCCAAGCCAGGGCCTTGGCATAAATTAGAGCAGTCTCAGGGTTGCTGCAACATATAGTTAAAGTCAGGCAGCAGCTGAGAACATTTGGGAGTGCAGCAGCTTTCTGAGCACACACTTCTGTTGGCTATTCCCGAATGTAGCCCATAAGCCCAGGCCTGTGACTGCATGATATACTGTGGGGTGGTCATAGGCAACCCATGGCCCACAGGTCTCTTGTGGCTCATTGGGGTTCTGTGTGTGGCCAGTAAGACATTTTGTTTTGCTGCCCACGTGCTGGATTCCACTGGTTTCTGTGCATGTAGGTTTTTTCCCACTGCTAAAGTACCTACTGAAGTGACACACAAAGGCAGGACCCATGCAGTGAGGTATGTGCTGATTGCACACACAGCTGACTATGAGAGCTGTACACTCCCTCTTCATTCAATCAAAGCACTTCTGTGGTTCAATCAACACATCCCATAAATTCTAGGCATGCAAAAGCAGTTAGCAAAACTATCCTGTCCCGGGACTTGGGAGACCCTGACTCCTGACAATCCTGAGGCCCACTGAGAGGAAGGGTAGGCCGCTGATGCAGCCCACTCACTAGCCTCGGTTGCTGGTGTAGGGTTTCCCTAGACCAGGAGGGGGCAAGTTCCAGTTCATGGACCGGATCAGGCCCACCAAGCCTTTTTCATCTGGACTGGGGACTGCACCTCTGGCTGAGGAGGGGGGAGTGCTTTGCATGGTGCCTGGCCCCCAGCAAAATCTCTCGGCTCCTGTTGTATTGGCCAGAAACTGGGGCTGGGCAGCGTGCAAAATCCTCTTCCCCAGAGCAGAGAGGCACGTGGACAGCCAGTGGCCTGGGGCTGCTGGCAGGCAGGGAAGCCTGCCTGAGAGTGCTGCTAGCCAGGAGCTGCTTAGGTAAGCACCTTCTGACCAGATCCTGCTTCTGGCACCACACTCCAACTCCCTCCCAGACCTTGCACCCACTCCTACACTCCTCCCCTAAACCAGAATCCTCTCCTACACCCATACATCCTCCTGGGCTCTGCAACCTTGCCTCAGGTCACAACCCAAACCCTCCGCATCCTCTTCTCCCCTGCCCCCTGTCAAAACTCCCTCCCAGATCCTGCACTCACTCCTACATCCCTCTCCTAGGCCAGAATCCTTTCCTGCACTCATACACCCTCCCAGACCCTGCACTCCAATATCCTGCCCCAGCTCACAACCCCCAGACCCCAAACTCCCTCTCAGACCCCCCACTCTCTCTTGTACCCCAGTCCCCTACATCAAGCTTCCCCACCCAGACCCTGCCCTCCAATATTCTGCCCCTGGTCAAAACTCCCAGCCCCCAAACTCCCTCTCAGACCCCCCACTCTCTCCGGTACCCCAGTCCCCTACATCAAGCTTCCTTCTTCACCCAACCTCTGTCCCAGCCCCTGTACCCCCTCCACTGAAAAGGGCAGTCCTTGACTGCTTAGCAAAATCTTGGAATGTCCCACCCTCAAAAATTATTGAGCACCCCTGCCCTAGACGAAGATTTAAAGGCATGTTTATGGGAATATTGCCTGGCACGTTCTAAGATTTTAATATAGAGAAAGGTATACATAAGGGTTGTTGTGGACCAGTCTTTTGGCATTGTGACACAGCATGGCATACAGGGCCACATCATGATGAATAATCAAGCTTTATGTGGTTGGTCTGTATTCCAGCAAGGAGTGAGCCTACCCACTTAGGTAGACAGACTCACACTAGGGGACTCAAGCCTAGGGGATACTCCAGCTGACTTATAAAGTATACTCTTAGAGCACCAGCTCAAGGCCTGCTGGTGTGAGTCTGGCTACCCGGGCTGGACTCTTGCTCCCCGCTGCAGCGTAGACACACTCGTAGCACGTATAGAAGAGGTTTCCCAACAAAACTTCTGTGGGCAGAGTGTGGCCACACACAATTGCCAAGCAGAAGAGTGCTCCACTCTGTTGACAGAGCAGCTGGGCTGCTCAGCTGTTCTCTTGACAAAACGGGCACCTGGAAGCACAGCAGACAGGGCTGCCCCTTGACCTGGATGCTCTGTGTGTCAATAGAAGGCCCCTCAAAGTGTCCACACAGCTTTTTTGTCCACAGCAGCATTACGCCTCATGGCTGAGAGGCAGAACACTGGTGGCGAAAGTGCCGTTTTGTCCATAAACTGTCAACCAAACACATTGGCTGTGTCTACACGGGCACATATCTTCGAAGCAGCTGTATTTCAAAGATGACTAATGAGGTGCTGAACTGAATATTCAGCACCTCATTAGCATTAGGATGCTCTGGGGAAGGCGGGTCCCCTCCTGCATTCTGTGGCTGAGGCGAGAGTTCTTGAACACCCGGGCATCATGGGCCTTGCTGGACCATTCCATGTATATGTCCATGAACTGGCCATTACCATCCACTAGGGCCTGGAGGAGCACAGAATGGCAGCTCTTTCTGTTTATGAAGGCCCCTGCGCTATGGTTCGGGGCACAGATGGCAATGTGCTTGCTGTCCAGCGCACCAAACCAGTTGAGGAACCCCAGGTCCACGAAGCCAGCCAGGACGATGTCCAGGTCCCCAGCAGTGACCATCTGGGAGAGGAGAAGGGTGTTGACTGCCTGGACAAGCTGCATGGGGTGCAAGAGAGATGCGTCCATGATGGTGTGGCCCAGTGGTCCCCGTCCCTGTGCAGGGCCACCCCCCCACCCACGCACGGCCACCCCTTGCCGGGTACCCTCCCCCCCCATGGGTGCGTGTCCCCATCCTGGCTTACCTCCATCAGGACTGCTTCAACAATGGCCTTGCCCACCCTGCACTGACGTCCGTCAGAGTGGTGGCTCTCTAGGCTGGCCAGCCTCCTTAGGCCAATGGCATCCTTCTTGCACAGGGGGAGTGTTGGCCACCTGGGGCGAGCTAGGGCACAGCTCCTCAAAGGTCTGCTGGGTGATTCTGAAGTTTCACAGCCACCAGTCGTCGTCCCAGTCCCCCAGCAAGAGGTGGTCCCACCAGCCGGTGCTGATGGGAAAGCCCCAGTGTCTCCGGATCACCGGGATGGGGTGCAGCCGCTCCCCCTGGCAGAGGGTTTGCAGGGCGGGGGCTATGTGGCTGGCCCTGCACTGCTGCTGCAGGACAGCCACCAGCAGCGCTGCCAGCAGGCTGGCCACGATCAGGAGGAGATCCCCCTCAGCGAGCTGCTCAGGATTCATGACGGACTCTGCAGTGGCTATGCTGTGTGCCAAGGGTGTGCTGTGGTGTGCGCAGCCTGGAAGTCCTGAGCACGTGCAGGGTGAGGGTTGTGTGGAGAGGCCCTTTAAGGGAGCGGCTGGCTGTGAGCCCGGAAGGGCTTGTCGGCCATGCGACCCCAGTCCACATCATTTCCTGGCTTCTTACTTCGAAGTAGGGGCTGTTGGTGTGTAAACGCTTCCTTTCAAAGTACCGGGACTCTACTTCAAAGTAAGGGCAGGTGGCTTTTTGTGTGTAGATGTGCAATTTCGAAGTCTGCTACTTGAAAGTTAATTTGTAGCACAGACACGGCCTCTGTCTTCCAAGAAACAGCACAAACCCCTTCTATTTCTGATCAGCTAGAGACAGTACATAGTAGAATTAATTCTCCTTCAGTCTCAAAAATGGGTTGTTAAAGCAACCTCCTTGCAGGCAGTCACAGAGGCTTCTACTTCTAATTAGCATTGATTGTTGCTCCCTGCTGGCAGCACATTGTAAACGTAGCCAGTGCTTGATGGCAAAGTGAAACTCAGGCTAACGTGAATATATTAAAATGTACTAGCTACAAGTACATTACAATCTCAGATTTCTTCCCTCTGATGTGTACAGTGAATAATGAGTGGGAGTTCTGCATAGAACACTAATGCAAACTCTGCCTAGAGAAAACACCTTGCAATGTGAATTAACTGGAGCATTGTAACCTTCGATGACGTGTAAGGGGCTTGCCATGAAGGAGGCATATGCTAGATGTAGCACAGGACACCACCATTTGGAGGAGCTCTGGTCCTCTGCCTTTGTGTCATCCAGTAGTGCTGGAAGCTCCCTAGAAATACAGTGGGGGGTGGGCGCCGCTGGTGCGCAGACCATGGCCCTGTCCATACTCGGGTGCACTCCATCCTGAGGTCCTGCTCCCACTTGATTTCTTCCCACCTGCCTGACCCCAGCTCTGCCTGCCTGAAGGTGAGTGTCTGGACTGCCCACTGCATTCAGACAAGCAGGAAGCCTGGGGCAGGATGCCAGCAGGAAGGTGTCAACACACCTGCTGGTGCAGCCCAGGGGCCTGTGCTCAGCTTTCCTCACAGAACCATAGAACACTAGCACTGGAAAGGCCCTCAGGAGGTCATCAAGTCTTGTCCCCTACCCTCACTACAGGACCAAGCACCGTCTGTATCATAATGCTGAACAAGTTTTCACCAGGCACAGGCACAGGCACTGTGTTCGATGAGCCCTGCGTATGGCCCAGATGTGTTTGTAAATGACCCTGAGAAGGTAACTCTGAGTATGGACTGAGACGAGGAGACCTGGGCATCTCTAGTCCCCTTTGTGACTAGGGAGATGCAATTGGCCTGTACAGCTCCAGCAAACGAGCAAGTGAAAGGCTACAAGTTGATAAAAGCCATCCATCCTGGACTGAACCGGGCTAGTCATTGAGAAAGACAGACAGAAATTTTGATTTGGAGAAGGACCAGGGGAGTCTGGCCCCAGGCTTTTGCCGAGAGGGCAGTGGACTGGGTTTTTAGTGTACGGTGGCAGGGTCCACCCAACTGGATAAAGTACTGTGGGTTAGCATGCTGTAAATTTACCCCTCAGTTTGCTATGGAGCAAACCTCTACATAGTAAAGCCCTACAGAGAGCAGGCCACTTCATTCCTGTCTTTACCCCACGGCCACCAGGCACGCAGGTTGCACACAGACCCGAGAGAGGAGCCAAAACATGACATGAAGGTGGGGGACTGACAAATATAGTATATGGGTCTACAAGCCTATGGGTCCTGCCAGGCACATCTAGGGCTTCTCTGTGCCTCTTCACCTTGAGCCAGCTGTGGCAGCGTGACAGACAAGTAACTATAATATCATTAAATACTGCATCATCTCCAGCATGGCTGAGCCCAAGCATTCAAAAATAATGACTCAGGACCCCCACCACCCCAATCATAGGTTTTGTTTTGTTTTTTTAAAAAGGGATATTAAATGCTGGGTTCTTCTTATTGGTCTTTTGGTCTTTGAGGGTCTTTTAAACTCCACTGGGTCCTGTTTTCCAGCGTTTCCTGCAACTAAGGAGTGCTAGGAACTTAATTTGCATTTTAAATGAAGCCTGATGTTCTAACACAATTACATAACTGTAGGAAAAAGGGTTTTAATGAAAGCAACAAGTATTGTGAGACTCTTCATTTTAAATGGTGGGAACTGGTAACACTGTTCCCCCTTCTGAGCTGTGGTCATAGCATAAGCAGAGAGGGCAAAGTTGAAACAGCATTGGTGCATACGAATGGGCATACTGGGTCAGACCATAGGTCCATCTAGCCCAGTATCCTGTCTTCCGGCAGTAGCCAATGCCAGCTGTCACAGAGGAAAGAACAGAACAGGTAATCATCAAGTGAGCTCTCCCATCACTCACTCCCAGCTTCTGACAAAACTGCATTCTCTGTTGTAGCTGTGCAGAGTTCCTGGTGAGAGGTTGCTTGCTGCTTTGTGTGAGTGCTGCCCTACTCTTCCCAGGACCCCCCGCTTCTCCCCACCCCCACTCACTGGTCTCGCATAACCAGTTGGCTCTGTGCATGTTTGTAGAAACAGAGAAAAGTGGTTAGAAGAAGGAAGAGCCATCCTGCATAGCGACTTCTCCCTTCTACTGGGAACCACTGTGTACTCATCCCATACTCTCCTTTCCACCATGCACAGCATTCGGTGTTCTTGAAATCCACATTAGCTTGGAGCTACCACCTAGGAGATGATGTAATATCACAGTGAGCTGTATTCACCATATGGCCTGAAGGGAACTCTTAGTTCCCATGTGTAATCAGCATGAGCCTTGTGTATTCTGAACACCAGATGGTGCTAGTTTGCTGGCTGTTCACTTTAGGAAGGAATTACAGAAGTTGAATGAAAGTACTGGGAGCCAGAAGCACAGGAGTTGCAAGACAAGTCAAAGGAAGCAGCAGGTGCTGCTTTTTTGTTGTCTTTGTATCCAGAAGCCATTTTCGCTATGGCAGCACCTTGGCCAAGTCTTACTTGATGAACTCTTGTGGTAGGGACATGCAGCAGTAATACATTCTGATTTCCCTTGTTTTGCTTTTTGTACTTTTCATATTTCCTTCCACATGCTGTGAACTTGTCTGTTCATTTTTATTAGTGCTTTGTGGATTTAGGTCACTCTCTAGCAATAGAATCAGTTACCATTTAAAATGAATTAAGAACTAAATTCTAGCTTTTAGCATGAAAGTTGACTAGAGGATAGGGTTTGAAGTTACAGTAAGCTTGGGGACCACATCTGTTCCCCCCGCCCCACCTCTCTTTCTCGCATGGAGACCAGGTCAGTGAGGCTTTTTGTTTGTGGGATTTTTATTTGCTTTTCTGTGTGGCCCCTGACTGGTTATTCTGTGGATCAATGGCCATTTCCCATTCCTGTATCAAAGGCTTGAGTATTGTCATTGTTTAAAACATGGGTTCACAAGTGCAAAGATTTTCAAGTGATTAATGACTTTTGGCTACCCAGCTTCATAAACCATATAGGGGCCTGGCTTTAAGTGGCTTGATCCTCAGTGCTTTCTGCAAATCAGTTCCTTGGGTTCTCATATTGGGTATACAAAATTAAGTCTATTCTGCAAACCTTGGCCAGGTTGAGTAATATGTGGGAAACATCTGTTCCTGTGTTAGTGATGAGGAAAACACAAACAGGTCCTGGAAATATTTCCCATGAAAGAACATTTTAGGTCAACATAAGCTGATTGCAAAAACTAGCCCAAAGTTTATAGATATTATAATACTATGCTGAATTAATTAGGGGTGGGGACTGGACTAATTTTCTATGCATTTCTCCAAGTGGGATGGAATCCATTGGAGCCAAATGAAAAAGAACACATTATAATACATAAGAAACATTATTAAGCCTTACTCAGAGAATATACATTAGGAAAGTGCACCAGAATAAAAGACAGACTACACAGAGTATTTCTGGATCACATATGGAGAATATGGTCATTACAATGTAATCATAAAGTAGTAGTAATTTTTAATGTGTAAAAACTTTGCTCCCCTGAAGCCACTCAGACTAGGATTGTCAGCAAAAGCCTGTCTGCCGTTGCTGTGTTTGGGAAGGCACTGTCAGCGACTTCAGAAGGATTTGAAGGACAGTACTTGTTCTCTCCGGGATGAATTCTCATAGCACCAGAAGCGGTTTTCTCCATTGGTCTCTGTGCTGGCTAGTGCTAGCTGGGGGGTAGGTGTGTTGGAGTGCAGACCAGGGGTGCACTGGACCTTGGAGGATTGTAGGCATGAGAAGCGCTGGAGTCTGGGGATGTACCTCACTTGAACCTTCAATCTTTCTCCCTTCTACCACATCCTCACTTATCTACCCCCCCGACGCCCACTGTCCCCTCACCTCACACCACTCTCCCTCTGATTTCTCTACTCCTCTGACTCCTAACACTGGTCTCTGCCCAGGAACCAGTCACATGCCTAATTCATGTCTCCCCCCAGGATGGATTACATTCTCATCAGTATGAAATTGCCACCCCACATGATTCACAAAATGTAGCGCCCTACAGGCATCTGCAGAAAACTTCTGTCTAACGGGGTTGGAATTGACTTTGTCAACTGACAGCGGGGTGAGTTTACACCCTTTATCTAAATGAAATCTGCCTGTGATTCATCCACACATGCTTAGTACCTCACTCTCTGCTTAACAGAAACAAAACGAAATGGGTTTGGGGCGCAGCCTGTCATTTAGGGGGTCAAATGATCCCAAATTTGGATCACTGGTGATATTCTGCTTCCCCCGTAGCCCGATTTCCAAGCAGTTGGAGTAACACTCAGATTTTGGAGCATTTGGAAAGGCTTCATTTTAAAGCTCAGAAAATGGTGAGAGTCAATAGAAATGGTGTGGGTTTGTGTAATTTCCCAGGCCTAGCAGGTGGTGGTGGAGTTGTTGCTCCCTAATTCCTGGTCAGGCCCATAAGTGGGGGTGTGTGGGGTGGGGCATGAGAGGTAAAAATGCACACCCCCATGCCCCCAGCCCTGCCCCTTCCACATTCTGCCCTCACCCTGACCCCGGTGCCCTTCCCCACTAACCTGCTTGCTGATGGACGGGCAGGTGGTGGTGGCAGCAGCTGCAGGGGATCACCCCTACCCCATCCTGCACTCACCACACTGCACTTCACCACTGCCACCCGGCCTGCTGGGTGGCTGGAGGTGGAGAAGGGGAGTCAGCAGGCTGGGAGGGTGAGGTGGAGCGCCACATGCTGAAGAGTGGGGTAAGCGATTCTCTGCCACCACTTGCCTGCCCCAGGCAAACCTTCTCCTGCTGGGCCGAGCAGGGCTGGAGGGTCTTTGGGCTGAGCATGGCGTGGGGGGTTTCAGGCTGACCAGGCCTGGGGGTGTGCTTCGGCAGTGGGGGATGTTGGGGCCTTGTGCGGAAGTCAGCCTGAACAAGGGTGGGGGGCTCTTTGGGGCTAGCAGCGGTCGCATGAGGGGAGGGTTGGGGGTGGGGTGGGGTGCCAAACTGGGAGTAGCTGGAGGGGGAGTCATGTGCAGGGCCAGCTGAAGAGCTGGGGGAAAGGGAGGGCCTGCTGTGGGGCATGGGGTGGTCCACATTTACAAAAAAAGTATCACCCCCCCCACAATTCCTGCCTATGCTGGTACTGTGGGGAGTCTGCTGTTGGAGCAATGAAAAAGGCAAGGGGTCCCTGAGGCAGGGAGGTAATAAGGCCTAGCCCCTGGCCTGGAGCCTGGAGGTAACAACTCCCCCTCACCCAGTGCTGGGAGAGGGAAGAAAGGGCAGTAGAAGCAGGGGGATGTGGGGCTTTGGGGGACACCAGCTCTGGGCTATTGGCAAGGGACCTTGATGGAGACTGCCTGCTGGCACTCACCTGTGGTTGTGGGGGGCACATTGCAGGAAAGGGAGGGGTCGCTCCTTCCAAGCTGGAAGCCTGGAAAGGCAGGGGCAGGGGCTGACCAGGGCCAGCTGCCTGGTGTAGACTGCTGGAGCGGTGCTAGGGAAGCGGAGTGCTAGGACCACATTGCAGGCAGCAGACAATGCCCGCAGCTGGAAGAGCTTGCAGAGTTAGCAGATGGGTAGCGGGGGCTGCGGGGGGTGTGTATGTGTGGAGTCCTCTCAGTGCCTGGCTGTAGCGACAAAAGCTGTGCAGCCATGTTGATAGGTTCCCAACATCCCCTGCACCCAAGTGACCTCCCTCCCTTTTTTTATTAAAAGTTTCTTTCGTACATTCATGCTCCGTGCTTCCCAGCGGGAAAGCATCGCCACTCTGAGGCGTCCGGGGTGGTGTGTGTATTTCCCAGGTTACTGGGTGGGGGCTGGAGCATGTTCTGTGTTGGACGGGTGGAGAGGAACCCCTAAATATTGAACCTGGCCCTGGAAGCTGCTGGATCCTCCTGGCAGAAGGGTTACACATATCAACCTTATCCCGCTATTTGGTGCTTGTTTTATGGACCCAGCCTGTTGTTCAGCTGTGACTGCCTGCAGCGTGTGGCTCCTTTCCTTCACCATCCATGTCGTCTGCTCCACCTCAATATTCTCTGGGTCTCTGCTGCATGGCGAGTGGCTGTAGAAGCTGTGGTTCCATAAGCTCAAAAGAAAGAGGCACCGTGTTTCTCAAAAAGGACAAGAGATCTCTGCTGATTTGACCACAAGATGGTGGAGAGAATGAAAACATGAGAAAATAGTTTATGGGATGGAACAGAGAGACCACTGGAAATTTTAAAAAGAGTGTGAAAAAGAGACGATTATGGGATGGAACAGAGAGAATTGTGGGAACATGATCCCAAATTTCTCCAACTCTGAGAGGCTTACATGCGTTTCCTCCATTCGCTAGCCTCACAGACTCTGGATTCCGTAGTTTTGAGCACATCCTCCCTTGTCCATGTGCTTGAACTGGTTAAGAAGCAAAATCTTTCAGCAGACGTGGAAGGAATTTGAATAGGAGGAGGCCACTTCAGTGGTCACTGATACACAGCCAGACAGACACCTAAACTTGTCCCTGTATAAGTGTTTGTAAGAATATGGACAAGGTCACACTTGTCACTGCTTGCTTATAGAGCATGGAACAGTACCCGGAATGGTGAATATCTGGGACACTCTTCAGTCCCTCTGGTTGTTAGGTGCTGGTGACTTGGGTAACTAGTGGTTCAGTGTAGTAAACACTGCTAAGTAGGGGTCCTGGCAGATATATAACCAATATGGGTTCCAAAAACCCTGAAATGGCAGACATGATTGTGTGGGCCAATATACCATCAATCCCAGGTCCTCCCAGAGGTCATTGCAGAGTGGTATGGGAAAGTGTCCTGCCATGCACTGCTGGAGAATAAAGGCTGGCCTGGCTAGAAATATGTGAGCAAACCAATGTCATGATCGCTAGCTAGCTCTGTGAACCTGTTCAAGACAAGCCCCCTAAATCAGCCACAAATTGTTCTCACTCTTTCCTGAATCTGACCATAGCAAATAATTTATTTTAGACTCAGGTATTGTTAGTAGGATATTTTTTCTCTGCCGTTTGAATGCCCAGTTACTGGCTTGCTTGCAAGCATTCTTTTGACAACTCCGTGCATTTAATTTGAATGCTCAAGTGGCAGTTCCTGTAGCTTTCAGTCACTGGAAGTATTTCTTTCTTTTTTTCTAAGTGCATTGAATATTAGTTGCATTGGGCAATTTTATTTAAATTATTTTGCCTGCAGAGATATGTGCTTTGAATACATCTAAGACATTTGCAAAATTATATACCCTGCTTTCTTTCTATTGGTTTTGTTTTGCCTTGTACTGAGAGCGCATGCTCTTAAAATAAACTGACTACTGTAGAAGATAATTTCTTTGTTCCCTACCATTTTGAGAAGGGGAGGGGAGGGAAGGAAAAAAACAGGAATGCAATTTCTCAGGTGATTGAGGGGGAAAAAAGCGGGTTGAATGGGGGGAATAAATCACACCAGTTGGCTTTCCTGTCTATTTTCTCAGTAGATAGTCTCTGGGTTCAGCTTGGTTTTGAAGAGCTCCTAGTCCTCTGTTGGTTCTGAATCCTCCATGTCCCCCTCTTTAACAAGCTCTTTCTTGATGTGCAGTTCTAAGGTGCCTTTTCAGAGTGTAACAAGTTGTCTGCTGTTACTCCCAGGTGGGATCCCTGCTCAGTATGGCACCTAGTTCTGCATAGTACAGAGGGGCCTAGCAGACAGCACCATAATTTTTTGGTAGCAGAGGTCAAAATTCCACCAGAGCTGTCACTGCAGTGGGGACAGTGGCATTGTAGGCGTTTCTGGAGGAACATGTGTATTGATACACATAATATAGCAACCAGAGGGGTATTGTCCCAGTAGAATACCAGGGACACATCTGTCACTCAGGGAAGTGGTTTAACTTCACTGACAGAGGTTCAGGTGTTATCAGGACTCCAGTGTGAGTGGAGATGCATGCAAGGCTGTACCAAGAGGAGGCAAGTTTCATTAGTAGATATCTGTGCTGTAGACCACTTCCTCAGCTGGCTGTACCATCCCAGACAGACATCCCTTCTACTGTGCTCCTGAACCTCCCAGGAAAGTTACTGCATGTTGCAGACAAACACTTAACACCCTTCAGTCATTTTTATATTTTGGTGCATTTATTTTTTTCAAGGTAATTGATCATTAAAATTGTTCAAGAAAGCGACTTTCATTCACTGCATAAATTGGGAGTCTTGGCTTACAATTTAGGGCTTGGGGATAGTGCACAGTGTTGAATGTCATTGTTCTTCCCTGTCTTAGCATATATCATTAGTGCTGTCACATAAAGCCCTCTCTGACATCTCCCTACCCAGCCACTGTTGTTCCAACCATTGTCCCCACCATTCAGATTCAACTTCATCCTGATTTTCAACAAGAAGCTCAAGACAAGTTAGAGAATTTTCCAGAAATGTCATTTGTTTTCAGGGGATACAAAGTCCTCACTCAGATCATTTTTAGCTTGTTCACTCCAAACCTTTGCCATTCACATTACTCTGTGATGGGTTGGATCACAAGGGTTCCCCTGGGCTTGTTATCTGGTGTAATGGTCACACCACTCAGCCCACCTACCTGCCCTCTGGGGTGCCCCACCCCACTGTCCTGCTGGGACAGAAGCTCTAGTCTTCACCAGCAAGGCACAGAGCTGGGGTAACAGCCCCTCACCACATGGCAGAGCAATACAGCCACTGAACCAGCTCAGCTTTGTGAAGACTCAGCTATAAGGCTTCTTGACAGCACCCAGGAACACAGACCCAAAGAGGACCAAAACTCCAAATAAATTCTTACCCGATATAAAAGTTTTGCACAGAGAAAGTATATGGTTACCCTCTCTGTTAATGAAAGCAAGATATGCTCAGTGGTTGCACTCCAGCCCTGCCACCTCCTCTGGTAAAAATTATTTATACTGGGCTTGATCATAAAGAAAAGTATTTTATTAAGCATAGAAAGTAGGCTTTAAGTGATTGCAGGTGAAAACAGAGAGATCAAATGCGTTACCGAGACAAACAAAACATGCCAATTAAGCCTAATACACTGAGAGAACGCTCCTCACCTCTTGTTCGTGGTTCAGATAAAATCATTCAAGACAGAGTTCTTGCTTTTGAGCCTCGGTGTAGCTGATCTGTCAGTTTTCATTTTTTTTGTTTGCATCTCACCCCAGCCCCTGAATGTGACTCACCCCAGCCCCTCCAGCCGCTGAGTGTGGGATTTAAGTTGGGGATTTAAGTTGGGAGGTAGGTTGGGGATGAGGGTCTTTCTCCCACCACAACTCAGATCAATTATAATAATAAAATAATAAACTATAATAAATGTAGTCTTATTATTTTATTATTATTATTATTAATGTGTTTTCCCTTTTGCTATGAAATAACTGCTATGAATATATAAACACGAAGGGGGGCAGTTTTATATTCTTGCCTCAGATGCGAAATTAGCTGGTTACGGCACTGCTCCCCCCATTTTTGAACTGCCTTGGGTCACCAAGTCTTCCTGAATTGCCAAAATGGGTCCCCACCTGGAAAAGCTTGGTAACCGCTGAGCTAATGGCTTGCTTTTGTCTTCTGGCTGAAGCGTGAGGCATCTTTGACAGGCTATTAACAGAATTATGTCCAGCCCCTTTTTGGTCAGCAGAGGGTGCCGTAATGCCAGTGATTTTGAGGTAGCTCCAGGCAAACAAAAGGGAAGAAATTGAATGATCCTAGTAGATGCAAACCACACAAAGAAAGTCCATGGAACAAAATAAAATATGATATTTAAAGGCATGAAAAGACTATATCAACTGGAAAAAGGAACCGATTAGATTACATAACACCGGGCATCTTTATTATTTTTTGTTTCTTTTTATTTTTGCCTGACACTTCAGTGAGTATGCTGTTCTCCAGCTCCTGTCCTAAACTGTTGTGTAATGCTGCTGTGGACTGCTAAGCAATCACCACATTTCTTACCAGAAAGAGGTGGCCTGGATTTCAGGCAATGTAATTGCTGTACAATCCGCAATGTGAGTCCTGTAGAGAGTTCTTGGTCTATAGATCCAAATCTTACAATGAGTTCTGTATGACCAGACTCCTGAATCGGCATCACTCTGCTCCTGCACCCAGCACCACTGACATTTGTAAAGTGCTTTGGAATCCTTTAGCACAGAAAGGCCTATATAAGGATAGTATAAGAGTTTTTTTCCCATGTAGTTCCTCGTGTCCCAACAAGTAAGCACGTAGAATCTTAAATTTCTCCTTTCCGGTTCTACTAACACATGTAACTATTATAGACTAACAGATATTTTGGAGCATAAGCTTCCGTGGGCAAAGACCCACTTCATCAGTTGCATCTGACAAAGCGGGTATTTGCCAACAAAAGCTTATGCTCTAAAACATCTGTTTGTCTCTAAGGTGCCACAGGACTTCTTATTGCTTCTGAAGATACAGACTAACTTGGCTACCTCTCTAATACATGTAGCCATTGTCATAGGTAGTGGGTCGTGTCCGATGATGACGTCTTGAGCTTGCACACGCTCATCGGTTGTGGATTCGCATGTGGCTGAGCAGTCTGAGCTTTGAACAGCATGGGTGTTCACAGTGGGGGCAAGGGAATTGTCCTGGCTCTATTGGTGCGGCTGCTGCTGTTGCTTTCTTCCTCTCACAAGCATCAATGAGGCATACGTGTCGCTGCTCTTCAAAGTTGTCATACACTTGTCGTACGAGAGCACGCCAGCCTGTTCGGTCTTTTGCATGCTCCTCTAGCTGATCTGGTTTTAAACCAGCATGAGCAATGTTGGCGTTCACGCAGTCTTTATACCTCTTGCGAGGCCTACCTTGATTCCTTTTGCCCTGGGAGAGTGCACTGTAGAGAAGTTGCTTAGGGATTCTTGACTCCTCCATTCGTATGACGTGCCCAGTCCGGCGAAGCTGGGCTGTATGCCACTATGAACTGGCAAGACTAAGTATATGTGGCCTATCATACAAGCTTTCCCTGATTTTTGCAGAATTTTAAAACAGTGTTTTTCTGCTTGGGTGAGCTATTTCCAAACAAATTCTCTAGCGCAGCTTACAAACATACTTTCAGTCCCTCAAACACTTTATTGAACCAAAAGATTTTGGCCATGTTTTTCAGAACTGACTAGTAATTTGTGGATGTATCATTAAGGAGGGAGTCCTGGAGACAGCTTTTTAAGGGCTTACATATAATAAAGCACTGAGTGAAATCTCTATTATCCCACGCTCCCAGGGAACTGGGAGAGCTGAATAATCAAATGTGCCAGGTAGTAGAGTGGATCCAGTGGCCCGGCTCCACCAGCCATACTGCCACCGGCCAGTTTGGCAGTCCAGCCAGGTAACACAATGTGCTGGTTATTCGGGTGCTGAATAACTTAGCTTTTACTATAGCTGCAGTCTGAGAATCTCAGCAGTTTCAATTTAGGCACCATAAGTCAGTAGCTATTTTTTACAATCTTGACCTTTCGTCTTTGGGTAGTTTGCCATCTGGCATATTGCATAATACAAACTTGTTCAGATTTTGAAACATAATAGAGTCAAGGAGTGAGAGTAACGCAACTCTTGTTAGTAACAGAGAGAAGCCGTGCTAGTGTATATGCTATCAAGACAAATAAGCAGTGAAGTGGCACTTTAACAAAATAATTTATTAGGTGGTGAGCTTTCATGGGACAGACCCACTTCTTCAGACCATAGCCATACCAGAACAGACTGGCAGTCTGTTGGCTATGGTATGGTATGGGTATGGTCTGAAGAAGTGGGTCTGTCCCACGAAATCTCACCACCTAATAAATTGTTTTGTTAGTCTTTAAAGTGCTACTTTACAGCTTTTTTGTTTTGACAACTCTTGTTAGTTTGTGGAGCAACAAGTTCACAAGTAGCATGGTAGCCTGACTGAGCTAGGCACTTCCTTGCCCTGTGTTCTAAAATCACAAAAGTTGTTTGTAAAAATTACTACCAAATTTGTGAAAAAGCAGGAAGAGCAGAGGGAAGAGTGTTGGCCGTGCAGGAATGATTTTTGCTAGTGCACGTGTGAAATGCAGAAGCAGGGTGTTCAAAAGCCTGGGTAGGGCAAGGGGCAGGGACTGGGCAAGGCAGCTACTGTCTTTCCAGGTGAAGGCTTCACCCCCACCCCCCATGCATATAAGTATGCTCTACTTCAGGGTTAGCCACCTTTCTGAGGCCAGCGGACTGCTGAAATTTGACCTTTTAACCTCTATGCATGGTCTGAGTGCTGGTGTACTTTTTAAAGTCAATAAAAGTCCTACTTACAACAGCTACGTAAATAAATAAAGATGCAGAGCTTTACCTTTTAGATGGTGATTGGTAGCATTAGCTGGTCTTTTGTTAATCCACAGGCAGCATGGCTTTGAGCAAGCTCCTTGTTGCATGCAGGAGGAGGCATGGGGCTGAGCTCCTGCCTTGTGTACTGATGAAAATCAGGTTGGGGGTCCTGACCCCTGCTCTACTTACTGTATTTTGTGAAACCGTTGGCAACATTGCTGCATGTGACTTCAGCAGCTGTGCAGCCAATCAGATGGCATACAGTAAAAGAAGGACTAGATTGGTTTTTATTCGTGTGCCTGACTTCTATGTGGAATTATGGTTTTTGTGTTAAGTTTTGGTTGTACAGTTTTTATTTGTAACACTTAGGTAGTTTCTTTAAAACTTGACAGCTCAAGAATATGAAGCATTGCACTGAAATCTAGTATTCAGCCATAAGATGCAACGGCAATTGTGTGGTTGAGCAGTCTCCAGTGCGAGATCCAAAACATGCAATATGCTATATGTTGATGCCATTGATTTCAATAACTTGAAGTCATCCATTTCTACTAGCACTCTCATGAATTACATGGTTCAGATAAGTCCAGAACACTACTCTCAGGTATCAGTGATAGAAAAGCGTGTTCTGATGCAAACACACTTGTATTAAATAAATTTCTGCACACCCATGCCATTGACATCAGAGATGTTGATTTTCTGACAGGAAGGCCATACACCTAGGCTGCCACCACAGAAACAGAGAAACTCTCACTGCAAAACATTGTTTTACTTCACAGAGATCACTTTCATTTGGGAGGATCTCAGAAGACATCACTATCAACAATCTGACTACCTAACAGGAAGACAGCATCTCAACATCTAACATCTCAAGATGACGTAAACTTACAAACTCATATTGAGTGTCCTTCATGGGTGAGATCCTAGTTACTTGATATTTCTCCCACCGGGGCCTCCCATGACAGTTACATCCAACCGAAACAATGCAACGTATTGACAAATAGAGGCAGACTAGTGAGTGCAGGAGACAGACATGCCATGGTCTAGAGCTGTCCCCTGTGAAACTTGCTACCCAAAGCATTAAGAATTCCCCCAGATCTGCAATGCTCAGCACTTTAAACCTCACCTTTTCCACATACCTTTCCCTCAGTAGCTTTTATCACTAGCAAACACAACATCTTTCCTCCTCCTAATTCCCCCATCCCCACGCTCCTTAAATATATAAATCCCTACTACCCGTATCAGCTGGGAAAGGATGGGCGAGAAATAGGGTTGTTCATCTAACTCTTGAGGTGTTCACATATTTTGGTGATAGGCGCCAAAAAGGATGTAAATGATGTGAAAATTTATGATATTGGTGAAGATTACAAAGATCTTTTTTCGTTTTTATTATTATTTTTTGGTAAATAAAGGTGACCCAAAAAGACTGTAAATGGGAAAATTCTATATGGCTAGAAAGTACACAAGAGAAAAATGAAAGGGTTGTTATAGGAGCTGAAATGGCCTGATATGGGGAGTTGAACCAACTCAAGCAAATTTGGAATCCCTCTGTTTTTTTATGGTTTGAAATTTCTTCACTGAAGGGACTTTCTGAAAGGTCACTCGTGCCCTGAATATAGGTCCTATAATCACTCAACTGTAACCTATTCCTGCACAGCTGCCACTTACTAAGAGGGCAGGTGGGGCTGTAAATCTGAGGATAGTTAGCAACAATAGCATGACATCATTGAGCTACTTAGGAGTCATTTTCAGTGTTGTAATTATGTATAATAAACTAAATTCTGCTGTGAGATCCTCGTGCATTAGCTCCATTGACCAGCAAGCAAAAAATATTTCCTTCATGTGAATGGTGTTTACAAAAAAGAAAAGCATCATTTTTCAATAGGAAGCAGAGACCAAAGCAGCATGGGGAGAAAGAAGTGAGGATAAGATTGGAGCCTGGAACATAAATAGAAACACAATGCTCTGTAGTGAGAGAAAAGGGAGAAAGTGGCCAGAAAGTAGAACCAAAAAAATGAATATTGGAGAAAGCCAGTAATAAAGAACTTTGTTATGGGTTAGCGCCAACCCTGGAAGTACAGTATCATGCAGCTAAGGGGGCTGGGAGTGAGACCACATTCAATTGTAATTACATTTTGGTTACGTCTACGCTTGCATTCCACTTTTGAAAGAGAATGCAAATGAGGGAATTGAAAAAGCAAATGAAGCAGTGCTTTGCATATCTTGTGCTTCATTTGCATAATTTCAGAAGAGATTCTTTCAAAAGGAAAAAAGCTGTGTAGATGGGCTTTTTCAAAAATAAACCCTCATCTTTGAAAGAACCCTTCTTCCTATTTTGCTTCAGGAAGATGGGTTCTTTCGAAGATGGGGTTTATTTTCAAAAGAGCCCTTCTACACTGCTTTTTTTCTTTCAAGAGTATCTCTTCTGAAAAAAGATTATGCAAATGAAGTATGAGATATGAAAATCAGTGCCTCATTTGCATTTTTTATTTCCCTCATTTGCATTCCTCTTTCAAAAGAAGAATGAAAGTGTAGATGCCACCTTTGTAGCATAAAAGTTAAAAGTTGATAATTGTTGAAATGTATTTTCATTGCATCATGACACATTCAGTTGTGATCAAATGCTACTGTTTATACTCTATGCAGACTTGTATGCAGGAATTTCTGTGGGCTGTGTGTGTGTGGCTGTGTGTGCTTTTCTTTGTAAATGTGGACTGCAATTCTTTTAAATATAAAGGAGTTTCAAAATAGTTGTGCAATGAGTGTTGAGAGTTTAATGAAAAATGTGAGTGGTAACAATGATTTTGTTATTCTAAAAGATTATTAAGTAATAAAGGTTTTATACAAATTACCTTCTGAGATCTTGCTGTAATATTGTAAGTGAACAACAATATTTGTTCACCACCCCCCTTTCCTGTTGCTAGCAGCCCAGGGCACACTGGAAAATGTAGCCCTTTCCATGCTCCAGGGACAGCTTTCAAGGCAGTGAGCTGGCCATGGAACTATAGCTCCCAAGGTGCTTTCGGTTCTCTGGTCATGCACTGCAGACTCCTCCTATTCAGCACAGCAGGGAGGAAGGGAGAGGAACAGGAAGTGGGAGTCAGGGATTGCAGTTGCACCCTTCATGAACATCCTGCGCATGGATCTGCTGTATCATTTCTAAAAGCTGATCTCCTCTTTCTGCTCACATTACAAATGGTTTAACTGTTGGCACTCAGACCAACAAGAACTAGCACTTGCTTTAAACCAAGGGACTTTTTCTTCATTTTTTATCTTCAGGTAGTCAGCTTACAGCTGTGCAAAGTGAATTTTAAATACTATCAATCACAATTCAAAGCACACGAGCTACTTCAAAGTGCCTTTACTCCCCACAATTTTGCTACACGCATGCTGGCACTTCAAAGTTTGATACTTCGAAGTTGCTGCGGGGGAGAATTTGCCATATTTACTGCAGCACATCATTAGTAATCTCCCATCACCCTGATTACCATGACCACTTCGAAGAAGGGGGCAAGTGTAGACATAGCCAGAGTGTTTTTTGAAGCCAACAGTGTTCTACAGTACAACATCAAAGTTGTAACAAATGGCATCTAAGGCAATTACTCAAATATATTCTAAGGGCTTCTGCAAGGGCTTGTATGCCACTGCCATTAGAGATATTGGTTTTTCTGACATGAAGGCAGTAAATTTACAATGAAAGAACCAATTAACCAATGAGGGTTGTTTTTAGATTTTATAATGTAGCCATCTTTCCACTAAGGGGACATCACTTCCATCTGATGTTGGGGTCTTTTCTGCACAGCTTGCATTTCTAACCAGCTGAAAGCATTTATTGACAAATGTCTGAATTTTCTTAATGTTGCTCTGGACAACACATGACATCTCCAAGCCATACAGTGGCAGTGATATCACACTGGAAGTGAAAATATGTAATTGGTTCTTGTTGAAATGGCTCATATACACCAAACTGGTCATAATATGGTAAAGGCTTGTTGCACCTTTCGTATTCTTGCACTGATGTCCTCTTCAGTGCCTCCCTTCTTGCTGATAACACTCCCCAAGTATACAAACTGGTCAACATCTTGCACTGCTTTTCCCTCAGTTATATTTTCACTTTCCTGTCTATAATTAATGCACATCAGCTTGGTCTTTTCTTGACAGTGTAGACAGGCAGTTCATCTGGACCATTGTGCAACATTATGGGGTCCCAGGCAAATTGATTATCATCATCAAGAAATTGTATGAAGAATACTCCTGCCAAGTCATTCATGATGGAAAATTGTCAGAAAAATTCGAGGTCACAACAGGTGTATGCCAAGGCTGCCTTCTTTCTCTATTACTCTTTCTGATTGTCCTAGACTGGGTCACAAAGGCTATGTCTACACGTGCCTCAAACTTCGAAATGGCCATGCAAATGGCCATTTCGAAGTTTACTAATGAAGCGCTGAAATGCATATTCAGCGCTTCATTAGCATGCGGGCGGCAGCTGCGCTTCGAAATTGATGCTCCTTGCCGCCGCGCGGCGCGTCCAGACGGGGCTCCTTTTCGAAAGGATGCCGCCTACTTCGAAGTCCCCTTATTCCCATGAGCTCATTGGAATAAGGGGACTTCGAAGTAGGCGGCGTCCTTTCGAAAAGGAGCCCCGTCTGGACGCGCCGCGCGGCGGCAAGGAGCGTCAATTTCGAAGCGCGGCTGCTGCCCGCATGCTAATGAAGCGCTGAATATGCATTTCAGCGCTTCATTAGTAAACTTCGAAATGGCCATTTGCATGGCCATTTCGAAGTTTGGGGCACGGGTAGACACAGCCAAAAACAGCACATGCCAACTCAGTAAGGGGACTCCAATGGTCCCAAACTAGGACACTTGAAGATCTAGAGCAGGCATGTCCAACCTGCGGCTGGCGCGCCGCATGCGGCCCTGGACAGCTAGTAATGCGGCCCCACAAGATCGTAAACTTTTAACATTATTATGTGATTTACATACATTAACTATATTATATATTTTGTACGCGGCCCAAGACTATCTTCACTCATTGCGGCCCAGGGAAGCCAAAAGGTTGGACACCCGTGATCTAGAGTTTGCAGATGACTTAGCCCTGCTTGCAGACAAACTAGATCATATGCAAGAGAAGATGAATACCCTACAGGAAACAGCTGAGTGAGTGGATGTAATTTAGGTCAACTTAATGTTTTTGTGTAGCCTTGCCCTTAGAGACCAATCAGCATAAAAAGAACCCAATTCCTTCTGATCAGTCACTTTTATCACCCATCTGCCTAGAGTCTGATTGACTTGGCTTGGCACCTAACCTCCTCATGAGTGAGTTGAGGGAAACAACTGACAAAGTCTTTGTTCCACAATAGCTCATTTGGGTTTAACAGGGCTTTCTGATGGCAGGGATAACACCTTTTGTAGGAAACCAGTATTTCGTTTTAGCTGAATTTTTTTCTTGATTGGTGAGTTGCACAGTTTCAGCACAAACGCTTTACAGTTATAGAGCAAACCCTTTACCTTCAAACGTAGGTACACATATTATAAAAAGGAATAATGCATGCAGCAGTCTACCAGCATTCAATATACTCTAAACACATTTTTATAATATTAATATCTGTTTTATCTATACTAGCCCACAGGTAAGTGTGACTGGTTTTCAGCTATGCATCTGTTAATACATTTGGCCTGGGGTAACCATATTTCCCTCTGCCAAATACAGGACACCCTGAGCAATGGGAGTGCAGCTCCCTGACAGTGCTGCAAAGCAAGTGCAGTTTCCTGGCTGCCCCATGCCATGGGACACCGGAATGGGGCTGCCGCCCACAGAGGAGTTCCTCGGTTACAGGGGCAGCTGCCCTGCAGAAGGCGGTGGAGGGGGTATGTGTTTACAGGCTAGCCCCTGCCAGTGGGCTCCACAAATGCTGCAGGGATGCTCCCTGTCTCCAGCGGTGGCTGCCCTTTGGGGGCTGCTGCCCTGTGGGGCAGGGAACTCCCTGGCTGTGGGGGACAGCTGTGGCTCCCCACTGCCCCACGCCTTTGGGTGCTGGGAATGGGCCTGCCACCCTGCGGGGGACCTCCCCAGGTGCCCCACACCTTGGGACACCAGGAATAGGGATACTGCCCCCTGGGAGAGCTTCCCAGCTGCGGGGCTCCCTACCTGCAGAGGTGGCTGCCCTGCGGGAGTGGGAGGGCAGCTACGCAGGAGGCTGTCCTGCAGCAGGGATTGGGCTACCTCCCCATAGTGGTCTTCCTGGCTGCAGGGGCAGCTGTCCCATGGAGGGGCTGCCCAGCACTGCTGGGCACCAGACCCCCCCTTCAAATCTTAGAGGGAGGACAAAACACACTACCCTACCCCCAAAATACCCTGCCTTACCTCTGTGGCAGGGCCCCTGGCTCCCTCTCCAGCTGCTGACTGTACTGGCTGGTCAGTACATGCTGCACCTGTTGTCCGGCCAGCTCCTGATTGATTTTACCCAAAACTGTAGCTGCACTGACTTGGGGAAAGGGCAGCTCACGGGGGGAGTGAATATGTATGTGACAATTAGCTTTTTTGTTAAAAAAAGTCAAGGACACCTTCTTAAAACACGGAACTGTCCCAGTGAAAGCAGGATGGGTGTCACCCTACCCAGGCCTCACTGAACACGAGCATGAGCTGGCACCTGTCTGCCAGCATCAAAACTCTTAGAAGGCAAATGGAAATTGCTGCTGTTTTGCACAATTTCCTTTGTGTTCTTGGAATAACTAGGTCGGGTTAAATCCATATTTGTGTGGGGTTGTTTTTTTAAAAAAAAATATAACCACGCTCCGCTGTCATTCATTATTCACTTGAGACTGCATTACAATACATTAATATTAAAATATTTAAATGTAGAACCAAGGGTTTGAAATGTTACAAAGACTGATCACCTGAGATGAAAAGTCAGTGCTCTGTTAATTACAGAAGTGCTTGCTGCTGAGTTTAGGAGCCTCCATTTGATCTCATTAGCAACTATTTTTACTTTGAATGCTGAGTGGACCCTGCTCCTATTTCACTGAATGCAGTTTGTTGAACAGTGGCTCATATCTACAGCCATATCTGAATGTGTGTGTTTAAATGCTGCCAATTGTATTGGAGTTCAGCAAAAATAACTAAAATCCTCCACTGTACATCTTTATAGCCCTGTCTGCTATTCTGTGCATGTCAGCCAAAATTAGTCATTCATGGGAAATATACAGTACAGCATACATACACTGCATGGTGTATATAAGTGTCTGGTTTTTCATTGCTTTGTGTCATGTATCATAAGACCTGTGCAAAATAGGTGAAACATTATTGAAAACTAATTTGAGCAAAATATTTGGCTGCTGTTTACATCCTCTTTATGTTCACTTTCTGAAGATTATAATAAAAGTGATCCTTGTCTTCAGTGCCTGACACCAACGTGGGTGCATAAGCACTGATGATGTGGGTGTATTGGTAGATTTCAGCAGATTGTTCCAAACAGCAAATCCAACCATGTAGAGGCGGTGTTCCTCTGAACTCAGGCCCTTCCAGAAGAAAGTGTAGTTGGTTTCTTTCACTGATCCAGCATCTGCCAGCCTGGTTTCCTGGAAAGCAGCGATGTTGACGTTCTGTTTGTGTAGCTGTTGATCTATGACTGCTGTTTTGCGTATTGAGTCCGTGTTCGTAAGGTCATGGGCAGATTCAAGTCCCCGACACCTGGTCTGCACATTCCAGCTAGCCGGAGGCAAGTTGATTTATTATTTGTTTTTATGGCAGGTACATCATTTATATCTACTTTTCAATTTTTGACCTATCCTCATGCACCCAATGAGGAAGGCAGATGTGGCAGGTCAGCACCTTATTGCCCCGGGGCTGCCTGGCTTGAGGCGGGTGGTAGCTGACCAATGGAGTGTGATGATTCCTCCCACTGACAAAAGTGACCCATGGCGTCGTTCTCTTCCCCATTTGAGGGGGGCTTATAACCCGTAACTGCTGCTTCCCATGTTGTTTCCATGCTATCAGCAACGCTGGTGTGTCCTCTCCATTTGGCACCATCTTATGCGCTGCATTGCCTGGTCTAGTATATGGAGCAAGTGAGTGGCCCAAGCAGCACTATCTCCCACTCGGTCACCGCGGTTGAGTCCAAAGGACAGATAGAAGTCAGTACATTTGGAACTGAGATGACTGCAAGGAGATGCCGGACAGCAGATTTGACGAATCCTCCCTGCTAACCGCCTTTAGGGTCTCCGCTCCAGGTTTTCTGTCAGGGTTTACTCCCATAGCCTTTGGCTGTCCTGAACCTACCCACAAGGCACTGGGGAATTTTCTGACAGGGTTGTCTTCCCTGGGGTGATGTAAGGAATCCTGCTCCCTTGGATGCCGGTGACTGAATCTTGGTTCATATGCCATTTGGATTAACCAGAATAATCCAGGGTCCCAAGTATCCCAGACCTCATCTCAGGCAGGATGAGGGGGCAGAAGCTGCTCAGTCCACCTACCCACAGTCATGCTCGGGGTTCCACGCTGCCCACCTGGTGCCCGTGGGCTGCTGCTGCCGCCCCTGCTCAGGGCTCACAGAGGACCATGTGAACAAGAAGAAATGACACATAGCAAATGGTGGGGAGGATTGGGCTGGTTCAATCCTCCCCACCACCACCCGCTCCCCTGTCAGTGAGCTCCCCCCCAGCCCACAGCCCCCCCCAACCTGCACCCTCAGGCCTGGCCTGCTCCCAACACCCCTCGGCCTGCAGCTCCCCACATCCACTGGCCTGGCCCACTTCCAATACCCACCCCTGCCCCCTCCCTGAACCCCACCCCCACAGGTAAGTTATGGACTTACCCTGGTGCAGCCCAGCAGAGCCGTTACCTCCTCCACCAGAGCTACTGGTACCTCCAGCTGTGCACGGCAAAGTGGCTTTGGCCATGCGGCGGGGCGCCCACAGCCATGCGATCAGGGACCTCCAGCCATGTCCTGCAGCTCCCCCTGCACCCTCCACCTTGGCAAACAACTGTACATCTTTGGTGATTTCAATGCAAGAGTTGGACGTGACCATCAGTCCTGGCCCATCTGCCGTGGTCATCATGGTATTGGGAAAATAAACAAAAATGCACAAAGGCTTCTCAGATTCAGTTCAGCATCATTAATACTTTCTTTAACCTGAAAGAGCGTCACAAGGTTTCATGGTGCCACCCTAGATCCAGTCACTGGCATCAACTTGACCTTGTATTGGTACGCAGGAAACATCTCAACGCCATCAAATTTACACACACGTGTCACAGTTCAGATTGTGACACTGATCGCTCCTTGATGATCAGCAGAGTGAAAATCATCCCAAAGAAACTCTATATGACAAAGGAATGCAATAAGCCAAAAATCAATACCCTCCATAGAGAGATGAGCTGAAATGCTCTGTCTTTGCAGATAATCTCACTCACAAAATGGAACACAAACCTGACCAATAAACCGTTGATGAAACATGGTCCATGCTGAGAGATGCAGTATACAAATGTGCTAAATCTGCCTTTGGAACACGTAAATTTTCTAATAAGGACTGGATCAATATAAATGCTGACATTCTTAGGCCTCTGCTTGAAGAAAAACACAAGGCACATCTGAATAACATAAAGAACCCATCTCAAAGCACTAGAGATCAACTTCGACGTGCAAGATCTGTTCTTCAGAGAGAATTCAGGCAGTGTGCTAGCAAGTATGGGGCTGAGCTATGTTCTTATATTCAAAAGACATCTGATTTGGGCAACCTGAAAACCACGTGTGATGGACTGAAGAAAACACTCAGACCAGACATTACCAAACTCGTCCCACTGAAGCATTTAAATGGACAGGTGATCATAGACAAAAAGCTGCAGCTGTCCAGATGGGTGGAACACTACTCAAGTCTTTATTCCCACGAGGGTACAATACAACCTGAACTTGACAACCTCATCCCAACTCTACCAGAAATGTCTGAGCTAGATGTAGATCCTATGGAGGAGAAACTTTCTCAAGCTCTTGATGCTCTCTCCAGTGGAAAAGCACCAGGAAATGACAGAATCTCAGCTGAAGTCCTGAAGGCAAACAAGGCTGTGCTCTTCCCTTTCCTCTATGGTTTACTGCTAAAATTTTGGAGAGCAGGAGATGTCCCACATGACATGAAGGATGCAAACATCATCACTCACTATTAAAACAAAGGCGACAAGGGTGACTGCAACAACTATGAGGCATCTCGTTACTGAGCATCACAGGTAAAGCATTTCCCCTTGTCATTCTCAAATGCCTGTAAAAACTCGCAGGTCGAGTCTATCCAGAAACACAATGTGGCTTCAGCGCTGGCAGGTCAACAGTGGACATGATTTTCTCACTTCAGCAACGACAGGAAAAATGCAGAGAACAAGGAAAGCCATTATGCATAGCATTTGTGGACTTAACAAAGGTGTTTGACACAGTTAATAGACGAGAACTATACAGAGCATTAACCAAGACTGGCTGCCCACCGACCCTACTCAAGCTCATAACATCCTTTCAGGAAAACATGAAAGCAACAGTGCAATATAATGGATCTACAATGGAACCCTTTGCAATGAACAGCGGAGTCAAACAAGGGTGTGTTCTTGCCCCTACCCTCTTTGGCATATTCTTCTCAGTTCTACTAAATTGCACGTTTCAAAACTCACGCACTGATGTATTTCTCCACACAAGATTAGATGGCTCTCTCTACAACCTAGCAAGACTCAAGGCCAAAACTAAGGCAAAAAAGTCCTCATTGGGGAACTCTTTGCAGATGATGCATATAGGATAACATTCTGAAGTAGGCCATGATACTTGCTAAGAACTACCGTTCCAAAATAGAGTCTGTTAAACCTCCCCACCCCAGCCATCTGGGGAGGGCAGCCCAGTTGTGTAAATAAGTCCCTGGGCAGCCAAATTCCAGGAAGGGACCCTGTGGGGAGGGGAATTGGACTATAGTTAAAGGGTGACTGACACGATTCTTTCACTAACTTCTGCTTTGATTCTGTATTGCCCACTTGCTCTGATTCTGTAGAGATAACAGGAATGGTCATGTCCATGCGAAGATTTCTTCAGGATGCCAGACGAGACATCGCTGCTCTACACATCAGTGTATTACAGATGAGATATCACTTTATACATGGGTGTTGAGGACTGCACTCTTCAAAGGACTTGTTGTTTATAGATAAAATGTTCTGTAAACTGCGCACGGAAACTCTCTGTAACTCCCAGACTGTTCGCTAGTTCATCTGGATTGCTCATTGATTGCTCTTTGATAACGCTCATTTCCTTATTGTCTGCTTCTATTCTTTCCTCTGACTATCAGGTCTCTATGTAACCAATCATAACTTGGTGCCTGTCAGTGTATTCTGAAACTCAACCAAGTTCAGAATCACTCCGCCAGCTGGTTGTAATAAACCTTTGTTGCTTCACATACAGTATCCAGACTTTATTCCAACAATGCCCCTCTCATCACTCATAATGAAGACATGCTACAGTCACTGATGGAGTCTCTGTCCAGAGCCTGCAAGTTGTTTTCCCTTGACATAAGCATGAAGAACACTGTTGTATTCACTCAAGGTATACCTCAGCAACCCAATGTCCTTCTGGATGACAGCCCATTAGATGTGGTTCAACAGTTCTGTTACCTTGGATCTACTGTCACCACAAACCTATCCATGGATGAAGAACTGAACATCAGAATCGGGAAGGCAGCTACTATTTTTGGCAGACTTAGGAAACAAAATGGAACAATCCTATGCTGACACTGAAAACAAAGATACTAATCCACTAGGCATGTGTATTGAGTATCCTGCTATGTGGTTCTGAAACATGGGCCACCTACTCGAACCAGGAGGAAAAATTAAACAGCTTCCATCTTTGCTGCCTCTGCAGAATTATAAATATCAACTGGCAAGATAAAGTTTCAAATATGGATGTCCTGTCAAGATCTGGCATACCCAGCCTCATAGTGATCCTCAACAGCAGAAGACTACAATGACTTGGTCATGTGAGAAGAACGGGTGACGAACGTCTTCCCAAAGGAATCCTCTTTGGTGAACTGTCATGTGGGGTGAGAAAGACCAAAGCTAAGATTCAAAGACACATGCAAAAATGCCATGAAAAATTCAACATCGATCCAAAATCCTGGGAAACTACATCATCAGATAAAAATACCTGGTGACAATTGCTACAACAAGGCACATCATTCTTCGATAGTACATGTGCAAGTCACGCAAAAGAACTTCGTCTTAGAAGGAAAGACTCTCTGACTCAAGAATTTGGAAATAGATTGATATGTGGTTATTGCAATTGACTATGCAAATCGAATTTTGGATGGATAAGCCATGGGAAAAGCTGCAGACTCATACACTTTCCCTAGATCCTCACTGCCACTGCTAACCACCATCTCTTGGGATGAAAAGGGGCCATAGTAATATTCACTTTGCCCAGGTATAAATGGCTACATAAGGTGCATGGAAGATCTGAGTCTGGTGTTAATGATGCCAGTAATAGAGAATGTATTGGAGCATATTTAGGCCACCTACATTCACAGCTACATTTACTACCCTGTATGAGAAAAGCCCTATCCCCCACAAGAGGTGCTCTGCTCCTCCAGTTATGCTGAGCCCCATGAGTATCTCACAATGGTTTCTGAAAATACCCCTGAATACATTGCTTCTGGGAGCTGTACTGGGAACTAATATTCCAGAGGGTTGAATTGGTTTAGTGGAACACTAGGGTACGTGATGTTAGGCAAAAGTGCAAGTGATTCTTATTATGATTCAACATAGCTGGTATAGATACACCAAACCATTTGTCTTTCAATAGAGACCCATCAGTCACATCAATTACAATTCATTGAGCAGACAAAGCTTGTGGTTCATCCAAACTAGGAAATTGTTCTTCTTGTTTACAACAGTTCCAGTAACAGGTTTCCTTTCACCCAGATCGTTAAGGAGAATGCTGAGCTGCTAAGTAGGATAAAATCCATTTTCAACAGCATAATAGAAAAGTGTGATAAATTCCTGGTAGATTACAATGTTCTCATGCTTTCAGGAACTGTATTAAAAACAGATTATGTCCCATCTAAACCATGTTACATATCAGTAAAAGTGGGGAACCTTTTAACAACAATAGTTGATGTGCCATTTGCCTACAGCAGACAAAACTAACAAAGTTGGCTACGCTTAACCAGGGTGTAGGCAGCTGATTCGAGGCCAAAAAGGACCCTTGTGATCATCTGGACTGACGTCATGCATAACACAGGCCATAAAACCTCACACAGTAGTTCCTGCACCACTCATAACTTCATTGAATGCATTAGAACTGGGTTATGTTCTTGAGAGAGATCCAGTCTTGGTTAGAAGACTTCAATTTGCAGAGAATTCTCCATATTCCTAGGGAAGCTGTTCTCATAGTTAACTACCCTTTGCTATTGAAAATGTGTACCATATGCTATGTACTTTACAGCCTTCCCTACACAGCTCACGACGCTTTTCTTAACCCTACCTAGTTACTGTCCTTGAGAACTGTTAAGCAAATAACAGGAAAAGTCCCAAGCTATGGGTAATTTTGTGGTGGGACAAAGAGGTACCTGAAGCTGGGCTGAAATCTCAAATATTTAATTTTGTATGTGTCCTAAATGGTCTGTATATATGTGGGGCACCATGGGTAAAAGGCCAGAACATAAATCCTTTATCTATTCAGTTACTGTCAGTGGCTATGGTTTTTATAGAATTGGCTATGTTAATTTGTCACCATGGGCTGCAGTGCTGGCTGCTAGTGCTGTGAGTGTAGGTGAACTAAGTCCTTACTCTCTTTCCAACACAGCTCCATTCACTAGTTATGATTTTCTTCTATTCTTAACTTGAGAACCACAAATATAAATCTTAGTCTGGTTTTCTTCCTGAGTAGGCTGTCTTTAGGGGCTTTTCTCTAGAAGGGTCATCCATCTGACTCGGGCTGTATCTAGACTGCAGGGAACTGTCGGCAAAAGATACACAAATTGTGCACCATATTTCTGTATCTTTTGCCAACAGTTCTGTCGAGAGAGGCTTTTCTGACGTTTGGCCCATCCACATGGGGCCAATGTCAGAAAAAGCCCCTCTGTTGAGACATCCCTTCTTCCTTGTGGAACGAGGTTTCCAGGGGTATCGACAGAATGCTCCCTACCTACATCTCTCAGAGATCTGCCATCTGGACATGTGCTCTGTTGACAAATCTTCTGTCCACAAAAGCCTGCAGTCTAGACGTAGCTTCTAGAGAAAGGTACAAACACTCCAGTGCTTAGGAACTGGAGCTAATGACATTACCCTGGCCTGACTGCCAACATGAATCAGCAGAGTAATCCTGTGTGTGTGAGGCAGGATCCTAGGACCTTATAGGTGAGACAGTGGGCTCAAAACTTTGTGGAGGGTACCTAAAATAGCGTGATAGATTCTGTCATGGTTTATATCAGCTGCTGTCCACATAAGCCAAATCTCAGGAACCTAGAAATGGAAAGCCACTGGGGAATGGAGTTTTGGGGAGAGGTACGTACTAGTCACAACTTCTCTAGCAAGGGACCTATCGCGACACGGCCATATCTCTGTGCTGCAGCTAGGGGTGAGTCTCCCAGCCTGGGAAGATAGACTTATGCCAGTGGGGCTGGAGCTAAAATAGCAGTGTGGATGTTGTGGGTTGGGGTGAAGTTCAGGCTCTTAAACCAACCACATTCTCGTAGACATGAGGGTCTGAGCTTCTTCCCAACACTGCTGTGTTTAGTGTGCTCACTTGAGTACTGCTAGCCTGAACATGTCCAGAGGAGCTGACAGCTATGCTGGGCCCCTGGCCAAGGTATGTATATACGTTGGGGGGTGGGGTGGAGGGCACTCCATGCTTCCCCAGGGGATGGGGCCCAGAGTGAAAGGGGAAGGGCTGAGGGCAGACAGCCACCAGCAAGTTCCAGACTGCAGTGCCTCCATGTCCTGCTTCCCCAGGCAGCCCTGAGAGCTGTGTGGAGTGCCCTGGTGGCACTCTGGCAGTAATTTAAAGAGCTCAGGGCTCAAGGCACCACTGTTGCCACAGAAGTGGCTGGAGCCCCTAGCTTCTCTAAATCTTCAGACCCTGGGGCAATTGCCTCCTTTGCCTCTTCCCTGTTGGCGGGCCTGAATGAGAGGTTTGCACCAGGCTGCAAAGTGGACATCCACTGGTAGGGTTCTGTACCTGACTGTGTAACATAAAGCTGCTTCTCTTAACTCACCTTTCTCCAGTGAAAAAAGCCAGGAGAGGCCAGGCAACACCAGGAGACTGTACTGACACAGGGAGATATAATTTATACCTCCCTGACTCAGCTTCTGTGAGTCTGGTCCAGTAAAAACACCTTAGTTTGTAATTGTATATTTCACTAAATTAATTCATATTCCTGGAGTAAGGTTAAAAAATAGTTACAAAATATTCTACTGATTGTTAGAGTCTGATTTTGGTCAGAGATCTTTTTACTCTATATTCTTGATGGCTGTCTCCCCTTTCAGGCCCTCGGAGGGAAGCTTAAGGTTTCATATTTGCAGCTTTGTGTCACATTAGTGAGAAGATGAATCCAGTGGATTAACAATGCTGGGAGCTTGAATCACTGTGCCTTCTTAATACCTAAATGAAAAATATATTAAAGGGACAGATACAGATTTTTAATTAATGGCCAGATGCTGCTTTTGCCTGCATATGGGTGCTTCCTGGAGTGGCTGTCATCCAAACGTTTAATATTGTAAAACCCTATAGGTCTTTCCCTTTGTCACTTTAATGTTACTTTGTCACCTGAGATTGTGATTAAAAAAAAAAACTCCTGAACATGCTACTTCATGTGAGAGAACTGACATGGTGCATTAGTGCTTGACCTGATTATTATACAGATTTTTTTAACTGATATGGGATTCTAGGGGCATCTTGGTGCACACTTAAAAATATGACCCAATGGGCCTACACCACGTGTTCATGTTTCATTAAATGGTCCCATAGCCCCTATATGGCCCCAGAAGGTGCACACTGTAAAACTCAAGGGCTAGGGCTATACTATAGCGATCTGTTCACAGCAGTTCCTGTCAGAAGAAATCTTCTGACAAAACTTCTGCCAACAGATCAGGCCACACATGAAAGCAGATCGCTCTGTCAATCTGCTCTGTTGACAGAGACCCACCAGACTGCAAGGCCGTTCTCTCTACAGAATGGCCAACTGGAAGCACAGCAGACAGGGCTGCCCAGTGTCCTGGAAGCCCTGTCTGTCTGCAGAGCCCCCCAGCTCCCCAGAGCATCCACATGGCTTTTTTGTTGACAGATTATGTAGAGAACAGTGTTCTGCCTCATGGGGGAGAGGTATAAGGCTGTCAACAAAAGTGCTGAGTTCTGCCAACCGTATGTCAACAGAATGCATTTTTAGTTGTGGACACTCCATGAGTTTTGTTGACAAAGCTGGAGTTTTTGTCGACAACACTCTCTAGTGTAGATGTTGCTAAGGAGTGAAAACAGTGCCCTCTCTGTGTAGATGGACATCATTAGACTCATTTAAAGCAAATAAATGCAACAAAAGTGATTTAATATAGTGTATGTTGGTGGGACTTATGAAGCAGGAAGATGCACTTGGAAAAATCTATGTGTCTGTTCTCAGATGATAGCTTAGAAAAAACCTTCCTAAAAATGAAATTATCTTTCAGAAAAAAAGTTCTCCTAACACATACAACTCCTAGGGTGAAATAGAATATAGCCGAAGGTTCAGCATTAGAGGCTGCAGAAGAAAATACACCACTTTGATCATGCTTCACAAGACTCTAGCTTCCAAGGCATTGACACATACATATTTCAAAACCAGAGCTCTAAAATACTCTGTTTTTTCAGGTGTTCCCTAGCCAGAGCATCACACTCCAATCTCTGATTAAACCAGAATGGTCGGTGGGATTAATGAATGCCATAGGGTTGCAGAGGCAATAACATGACTTAAGGAGACACCTGGATGGAGAAAAGGCTACTGAGATAGGTGCCCAGAGGAGACAGACTGTGTAAAAGTTTTCTTTGTGTATTTAACTCTGCAATCTTGTACAAAGAGCTTGGATATGCTGTAGGGAGCAATGGGGCTCTGCTGCTAGTTAAAATTCTGCTGTTAAACTTCCCAGTTCCTGCTCCTCTTCCCCCCCAGCTCCCAGGTCTTCACACACATTCTCCTTCCCCAATGGGAATTATGTGCTATATTAACAACATACTCTATATTTTGTTCATGAAAAATAAACATATGTATCCAGTAGATTACCCAGCTTGTTTTCACAGTATGGTTCCCTCCCTCCTTCATTATGGATGAGGAGTCTTTGTTTAAACATGAAAACAAGTGAATAGATTCCACAGACCTTCACCCCCTCTTCTATACAGCACATGCATTTTTGTGACATAAGGATTATTGCAGGCTAAGGGGCTGCATTTTTCTGGAAGCCACTTGTTAAAGCTGGCAACGTGTTACTAATAGTCTAATTTAAAGCACAGAAACAAAGAAGTTCAAACTGGAAGCCGAGGGCCTCTGGAGGGGCTGCAGGTGCTTCCCTCCGGCAAACTGCTTCTCTGATGTTTTGTTAAAGTTCAGGCTAGCTGAGAAGACTACAATCTACAGAATAAAAAAATCCTGTTCATCTGTCTTCTGTTGACTGTGTCCTTTTATAGCTGCTGCTGCTTCTCTCTGGTTTAGTGGACTAAGCTAATATGTTCACAGCAGGGCACTCAAGCCAATGGAAAGAACTGCAGGGCTGGCACATGTTTGAAAAGCAAAGGGCATGCTGGGAAAGATGCACCCAGAACTCTATGTTCCCTGCTGTGATGCAACAGCATTTTCCAGGAGCAGAACAGAGAAGGCCAATGCTTTGAGGCAAGAAATAAGTCATAGCGCATAAGAGAAGCAGGAAAAGTGGGGCTGGGATGTATGGCCCATCATGAAGAGGGTGGAGTCTTTGGTGCTGAGTGATTGACAAATAATTATTCTTTCATACGTTCTAGTACTAGGGGAATGGCAGTAATCATGGAATGGTTTGAGTAAGACTTTTAAGTCAGTGCAGTTGGTACACACAATTTCCAGTGTGCCATAAATGTATCAGGAAAGGACTGTAATGGAACAGAAAGATGTACTGGGTTCCTTCTCATACTGCTAGATAAATGCCAAAGTGAATGTTATATTTGCTGAAGTTTTCACATAAAGAAGAGACTGCACTAGGAGAACTGGGCTAGCAGAGTAGTGCTTGTTGAACTCTAACACAGAGTTGCCCCCAGAAAGACTAGCCTGCAGCCTGTTTCTTCTTAACTGCTTCTCATTTGTCGTATCAAAATACTGACAACTTTTTAAATAGATGATTAGACACAGCAGTGAACTGACACATTTCTTACAGGCAAAGGCACATGTGTTTGGCAGAGTATGCTCACCTGTGTGTGAAAGACATTTAAAAGTTTTCTTTTAGTTTTTTTAATGGTAGGGCAGATATTGCTAATTTGGACAGTGATAACACTTTTGAGTGTAGAGTGTACCTGTTCACGTGAATAGTGTCTCATCTATTAGTTGTGTGTCATTTAACATATTAAAACCACAAATGATGTAAGGCTGGGGGACTGAGAATTGATTCTTGTGGTGGGGAGGGAAGAGGGGAGAGGGAAATCGCTGTGCCTCTTTACAAAAAGTCTGAACCGACAAGAAAAGCTAAAGATACTTCAGATGATTTTTTGCTGACACTCTAAGCTTGAGAGCCTTCTAAATCAGATGGGTCCAGTCTCAAGCTAGGTTGATGCTACAAATGTTCATTGGCATAGCAATGTTAATGAGGGGTAGGATTTTTTTGGGGTGTGCAATGTTTCTATACTGCCAATGTGTATATATTGACCTTATTTGCCAATATCATCCAATTCACTTGGTGAACTTTTGTAAACCACACCAAGAAAAGCTCTTTTTTTCTGCTTGTATTCTAATAGCGTTTTCCTGGGATATCTGTGCTGCTATGCCTCTTATTGACAAAACTCTTAAGCACATATTGGGACTCAGAAATCTTATCTAGTGATGCAGCAACTCTGTGAGACTCTCTCTAAAATTTTATTATTTTGACTGATCCCACAATCTTCTAAGGTGCTTCAGCCAATGAGGGTTACTAAGAAAAGTTTTATCTGCTCTCCATCTGGGCCTTCTACTAAATAATCTGTTTTATAAGAAACATTTCTAAAGATCCAGGGGCATAATCTTCAGCTGAAGGAGAAGGGGTTGTTCTTTAAGACTTTTCTATTGAAATTTAATGGTTTCAGTTTCCCAGCAAACACCGGAATTTTCTGTCCCGTTTGGTTCTGCTCTTTTTTCTGCAAAAGGTAAATCATTGCAGGCTTGGCTTTGAATTGTTGACCACCTCTAGTTTCCAGTTAGGAGGAGGATTACAATAGCTATGGGGGTAACAACACCACGTTGTAGAAAATCCCTGGAAGTCATCCTGCTGAGGAATGTCATGTAATTCAGCAGTCACCTGGGAGAATCCAGCCAATTTAAAATGGGCATTTATGCCCTTGTGGGGACACCAAAGCAAATTATAGGAACAGGGAGAATCTCAAAAGGTTTTGAGTTCGGTTCAGATAGGCAAATGTTGGGAAAAGTTCAGGTGCTTACCCAAAGCTTATCTGAACTGCTTGGTCCTGCATTTTTTGGTCTGGAAATCTCACTAGAACAGGTTTCCTTGTGCAAGTATTACATGCTGCCAACCCGTCTGGCAGAAGCGCAAGAAAGGTAATGGAACTTATCAAGGAAAAATAATTATGAAAAAAGTTAACCCGCCTTTTTTTCCCCCCTCCCAAAACTCCAAGAAGTTTGAAATTGGGTTTGAGTTTTGTGCAAAGACTCAGGTGATGTGGCGGCTCTTACTTTATCTGAGACATTTCAAGTATAGTTAACAAAGCCAAACACAATTTACATTTCTAAAAAATTAAGTATTTTTAGTTTAGTCAGTGAGGCAAAAATCCCATTGAAGCAATAGAATATTCTCCATTGAATAAGGACTGAAGGATTCTCAGCGTACAGATATGGTGTAAATTGGTGGCTTTTTTTGATAAAACTAACGATGTTTAAAGTACGGGGGGGGGGCTTTCAGTGTACGTGAAACATTCTGGTAGTTTAGATATGGGACTGAACTGGGACTTTGGAGTCCAACACCTTTGGCCTTCACATAAGGTCCCACCTGATCTGAATATCTCCTCTGAGGGCATCTCTGGATTCAAGTTTGTGTCCATAATTATCATTTAACTAAAGAGGACGATGATCAACATTTCAGTCTCTCACGTGTATAAGAACTGAGTCTGATCACATTAATGCTAATTCAGGTTCACTGACATCCGTGCCTTCAGTGGAAGTTACTCCGTTTTGCACAGGTGAAAGGAAGATCAAAATCACATAGTGGATGTGTACGTGCATGCATAAAAGAGCACTATGTCTGTGGATTTGATGTATGTTTAACAGATTATTTTTAACAAATGAATTACAACTTCAATATTAGGGGCTTTTTTAATTTCCTTATATTACTTTTCATAAAACCTCGATTGTAACCAAGATTATCTGTGTCTCCTGCTGACCTTCAGTCAGACATAATCCAAGTGAGGTTGGTCAGCATCAGTGTGCATGCTTTTCATCAAATTTCATGTTTTAGTTAAACTTTAATTAAAACCTCTGGTCGAGCAAATAATTCTGATCTATTCAAAGCTGCACGTGTCTTCTGTGCTGCTTTCTATTCCAATGACACTGTCTCTTTAATACCAAGTAATAAGGGACACAGATTCTGTTATTTTATGGCTTGAAGGATGGGATACTACTGAATGTCTCACTGTATCATAATTGAAATGTTGCACTTTCCTGGATTTAGAAAACAATTTTTCAAAAAAGACCAGATAGCAACATTTTGTCATAGTTAAGGAGAGCGAATTCCTATATTTGAGAGTTCTGGATGATAGAATGCCGGATATGAAAGAGTTTACTCTACTAGGGACTATATCCTGAAGTCTTCTTTGAATCCTGAGTCTGGACAAAACTCCTGCTGGAGCCAATGGCAATTTTGCCTATGTAAGTGTAACCCACACACCAACTGGGTGTGGTTCACTGTCCCATGGAGTAGCATAGCACTCAGGCCACTTACAGTGAGAAACAATGAGTCTCCTCTACAGCTCTAGCTAACAGCAAGCTGGCTTTTAGCTCAAGTGGTAGAGGCTTGTGCACTACACACCAGGGGCCCCAAGTTTGGGTCTGCCTGTTGGCCTTACATAAGGACTAACTAAAGGCTGAGGGCTTTTCAACATTCAAAATGCTATAGCATTATAACTGCGGTACTCTAGGACTCTAGTGTAGACACTATGTCCACCGATGGGAGAAGTTCTCCCATCAGTGTAGGTAATCTGCTTCCTCAAGAGGTTAAGTCAATGAAAGCATTCTCTGCACGGGGAATTAGATGGTTTAACTATGCCACTCAGGGATATAGATTTTTCACAACTCTGAGCAATGTAGTTAAGCAGACATTATTTTCTAGCATAGACCAATTCTGAGTAGGGCCAAACTCTGAAACCCTTTCATGCACATTACAGTATTACTTACTGCTCAGCAGTGTTGTAGGGCTTAACTACTCCTTGGAAGACCGTTGAGATTCTCGTATGAAAAGTGCTACATATGTGCAAAGCAAAGGTGCTGCAGCACCTCCTAATTTGATGTAGTTTCCAGTAGGTTTACACTTTGGTTCAGTGGCTGTCAGCACCCCAAATACAAAAATTGTTCCAGTGCCCCTAAATACTTAAGGAAGAGGGAGGCAGAATTCAGCTCTACTGTGCATCATTAGGTCACAAGGTTGCCCATGTTCTTCTGTTCCAACATATGACCTATTTGGCTCTCTTTGTTTAAATGTACTAAGAACACCCATAACGGCCTCATGATGTATCTGGTTACTGCAGGTGTTGTGAAGCACAAATGGGAGCAAGAAGTGCACATTTACGGAAAGTCCCTTCCCTCCCTTTCCTTTCCCTTTTGAGGCTTTCTGCCAAAACTGGCTGATTCTTATCTAGCTTCTGCAGAGCCCTTTGGATGAGGTCATCCAGGAAGTTTAATCAATCCTGTACAATTGTCACTGCATCCTTGGCCATTCATTGTAGCAGAGCCTTACCCCTGCAGCATGATGGGTCTTATGACAAGAGAACATCTGCTTAAAAACTGATTATGAAACACAAGTACATGTATGTGACCAGGTTTACCCCTCACCCATTTGATACATCCTGAATGCTCCTCAGCAAAGCACTGCAGAGCAGAGTTGGAAGAAAATAGATCGGAGCTATATTTTTGGAGGTAAACAGTGAACCCAGACTGGAATTAGCTGAAAAATTCTGGCTTTGAAATTCAGCCACAGAAAATAACGAAACAGTCTCTGTGAATGCTAGCCACAGGCTCCTTTGGTTCAGTATCTCCCAGAGCCAATTAGACTGTTTGTCCAAGTTTGCAAGGTTTTACACTCAACTTGGTGGCATTTCTCTGACTGGACTTTGGAACAAGATAACTTTTAAATGCCACGTCAGATTGATTTGGGGAAAACAATTCAGGCAATGTGTAATAGACTGAGCAGCACTGAGGGTCACCCTTTGTACATTGTGGGTAGTTCAGGGAAAAATTGTACTTTCGGACCTGTTTGGCCTGTACCCTTCCCTGCCTTTACACCTGAATCCAGTATGTGCTTCAAATGCATATGGTACTGCCACAAGCATGGAGGCAGCTGGCTTGAGGAACCTGATTAATGCAGTAGGACCCCTCAGTTTTCCTCAGTGTGTCCTAGGAGAATGTTTAACTTGAGACCTTCAGTGCACACTTGATAGGGAGATCTTTTCAAGATGGTATTGAGGATTTACTATAACAAATAAAAACCTACTTACTGTTGCCTCTATGTCCCCAGTGGTAATAAGCCATGCCCTAGATTTCCTGAATGCTGTAGCCTCTTGGAAATAGCAAAACATTTAGCCCTTTCACCAATCTGGCTAAACCATCTTTTAAAAAAGTTTTTATTTTATTGTACTTGAGATTTTGCATGGAAATTACACAGGTGGCTATATAAGGAAATGTATCTAAATAGCAAATAGTACCAGCTGAGTATATTAATGTATTGGCTAATACCACAACATTTATTTTACTTCTTAACTAAAGGGATGGAGAGCAGTGTTCCTTGTAAGATGAGCATATGGGTGACCACGCAGGAGAAATGCAAATGCCACGCAGCTAATTAGCTGGCAGCATGTATTTCTACAGGCACATATGCCTTGGTATAGATAACAAAATTTATTCTGTGCGTGAGTGGAAAAAAATTAGAGGGAGCTCTGATTGAAAGCTGTACAGACTTCTTCGTGGGCTGTTATCCATCATTTCTATGGCCACTCTCAGAAGTTTGGTTTTACGAATTAAGTCCATACACATTAGTAAGGGCTATCAACATGTATGTTTTGCATGAAAGGGTAATGATACATGTTATTTGTGTGAGTCAGGAAGTGTCTATAGGTGGAGATTATGTAATTGAAGACATGGTCCTAAATTTCAATTATTATTTTTTCTAGTTTGTCTTCTGCATGAATTCTGGATGGGTGACATGAGCATGACTGATTTTAGCCATTCCTTATAGAAAGTTGTGTTGGTTATGATCCTAGCTAACTAACATCAACCTTTTGCCTAAGAATTGCGTGAGAGCCAGAATCTCAAATAACGATTAAGGAGCCATAAGATGGCGTCTAATGCTACCTGTACAAGATGATTTACATTGGCTGACAGTTTTCCAGCCAGCATTTCACTATGTCAAGACAATCCCAGTGCTGGCTACTGTTTTATGTAATTTTGATGGAAACTATCTAAGTTTACTTGTAAGAATTGAAATGTTTAATCTATTTCAATTTTCACAATTATGGGGAATTATGTGGGTGGACAGAGAAATGGGGGAGTCAGACAATAATTATTTAATAACAGCATATGTTGGGATTCAAAAAGTTAAAGCTTTATAACTGTTCAAGCACAAATTGTCAACATTGCATGTCAAAATATGCAAGTAAATCGTCTTAAACGAAACTCCAATAAGTTCTTAAGCAACATTTTTGTTTCTTATCTGTAAATTTTGATTTTTATCAATGGAAATATTTTTGTTTTGCATACATACATTGAAATCGGTGATTACCAACATTTATTGATAAAAATCTAGTTCCTTCAAACCGACCTGCTGTGTATGGGCATATCCCTCTTTTTCCTTTTCACACCACCATAGTTATGGACTCTAAATCAGATTTTGTGAAGAGCCAGCAAAGACCTATGTACCTGATTCATGATTTGGTGGGGTAGTAATTTTAATAGTATCTCTGGTATCCTTATTTTGTATTAAGTTTTGCCTTACCTTTCTTCTTGTAATCTCTGCTCCCCAGCCTTTTGAAGAGCACCTGCATTATTTTATAGCTTATAAGGAGGATGCAGGCAAGGGAAATCTAATTAGCTCTTTGTAGAATGTGATAGCTTTCGTTTTGTGTATGTAAAGTGGATAGACTCAAGAGTAAGTTTTAGGTGGCATTATGGTGCAATTTAAAGGCAGAAAAGTGATAGATGAGAAGAACACTTTCAAACACAGCTAAAGGCCAAATTCTGTCCTGATCTTACACATTCTGCAACTCTCTTTACTTACATGGCTGAAGTTTACGAGGGTTATTTTGGTGTAAAATACCTACATAACTCTATACAGGTCTTTAAAATAAATAATACTCAGCGCTGATATGTACAGTACTACCTTTCATCTTCAAAATTCTCAACAGACATCAAATAATTAATCAAATGCTGCTTTTATTCAATGTGGTCTGCAGTAAACTGTAAGAACACTACTCTCTGAAGAATACTGCCTTTGTTTTCTGCATTACATCCAATAGTATTTTATTGATTACTATTTTTCTTATAAAGGTGTTTGCCTGAGAATATGTCAGAGAACCAAGTTGGTATTGCATGAGGTAGAATAATATGGTTTGGTTTAATTTGAAATTTAAATTTATATTTAAGTGGTATTTAAAACCCAATGAATCTCCACAGGAGTAGAAAAAAGAAAATAACTAAGAAAAATCATTAATCCAATGAAAAGGGTATCAGTTTATCTTTGATTTAAACTATTCCAGCAATGAAAAATTGTATGTACAATATATCTATCAGGTGTTTACACTAGGAGCTTAGCAGTATAAAATATGTCTGGATTCAGCAGCCAGCTTTTGTTCCAGGCTGCATCCTTTGTCCTCACTCGGAGTTGCATAGGCCTAACAGGTTTATTCTTCTACCCATTTCAGCTCTGGCTTTACTCTGAAAATAATCAGTGCCTAGAGCTCTTTTGGGCTTTTGTACACCACTCATCATCTGCCTACAAAATGGTAACACTTTGCTGATTACTGATATTCTAACAATTGTTGGCTCTGGCAAGAATGATGCAGCTGTCTGATGACGGAAATGGTCTGAAGCCTACGGCGGATTGCCTGCCAATGTGTGTCTGACCTTCAGGGCTGGTTCTCATCCTGTTCTGCAGGACAGTTTTAGCTGAGTTGTAATCAAACACGTCATGTACAACAGGAAAGGCAACTTGACAGCCTTTTGTGGATTGTTCTCAATGAAGTTTTTATCAGCCCACTGTAACAGGCCATGCAGTTGTCATCATTATCCCATAGTTGTACCTCTTAGGTAAAATAAACAAACAAACAAACAAATAAATAAATAAATATCACTTTTCAAGGCACTTTTTCAACATTTGAATTTCCCATTTTGAATCCCACATGGAGGAGCAGGAAGGGCAGAGAGTGGACAAGGCACTGGCATGCAAGCATGGGTGGCAGGTGAGTTCTCCCTCGGCAGAGGCTATCCCCCACCCACTCTCCCTCTGCCTGAGGCCCTGGCCCTCCCTTTCTGCCCCCTTTTCCTGCCACAGCCCAGAGCACACACCCTCACAGCCACCAGCTACTCTGTGCACCGCAGCTCCAGCACACACTGCAGGTGGCACATCCAGATCACCCCCAGCCTGAGGGCTGGGCAAGCCGTGAGGCCAGAGCACCCCAAGCATTGGGCAGAAGGGCAGCACAGACGAAGTGCCCCCGACCCAGCATTGGGTGGGTGGGTAGCATGGCCAGAGCATACCCAGCCCCAGCCTAGGCGTGCTGGAAGTTTGACATGGCTAGAATGCCCGGAGCCCCAGAATGCCCAGCCATGGAGCACTGGGAGGGTAGTGCAGTCAGAGCACTCTCAGCCCATGTCTCGGAGCACCAGGTTGACAGCCTGGTCAGAGGACCCCCAGCCCCAGCACTGGGCAGGTGGCAGAGTTCCTGCACTCCCATTGCTGGGCGGGATGGCATGGCCAGCACGTCCAGCTCCCGGCCTTGTGCTCAGCAGCCTCATAGAGGAGCAGGAAGGGATCTGAAGGAGGCAGGAGGGGGCATATGAGCAGAATGTGAGTGGGGCTATGCTAGGCTGTTTGGGTAGGAACAGCCTATTCTACCCACCACACATGTGCACAAGCCACCCTAAGCAGACACCCGGTGCTAGCAGGGGCTTGTGATAACCTTTGTGTTTGTTCATAGAACAAAGTCACTCCCATTCCTACATTCTAAGGATTAAAAATGGAGTCAAAAATTTACCAGGCACAGGGGTGGCTCCTGACTCTTCTGTTTCTGCTGGTGGGTCCTTGACAGGCTTTTCTTTGGGGGTAGGGGAGAGCACAAAAAAATCTCCCCGAAGTATGATCCCAGGATATATGGAACTGCTGCTGCAGCAAAGTGTCCCTGGGACCAGTGTTAGCAGCATAGTCACTTCACTGGCTTCATTCAGGATCTGCTTTTGGTTCCAATCAGTTCCCATGCTGGCTTCTGGGGCCAGCAGGTTGCCATCCCAGCTGAGACAGTTCACTGTGCACTGTCATTTGTTCCAAGCTTGGTGGAGGACCCAGCACCTGAGCAAACTCCCCATAAAACAGGCATGATGTCAGCATGGTGTTCTGGTATTCAGTCTCAAGCTACTTAATCTACTCCCTACACTCATCACTGGTCTGATAAATTTCCACCACTGCCAGATTTTTCTCTGTTTGGTGGTATGCGTGGTCATTCCGGGCACTCTTGCTAATCTGCATGCTTTTGCTGGCCTTGCATCAGTGTCTAGCCAACATCTCTGATAACCATAAAGAAGCATGCTTTGCAAAGGACTTTTTCTGGCCGGTGGCCATTGCCAATGCAGAAAGTTCTCTGAAGGTGTGTTTGCAGTTCAGTGGAGAGAATATAATAGAAAGTTAAGCACCAACTTGGTGAATTTCTGTACTACATTAAGGGATGCTTTATATTTCCATGGAATTGATTGGCGGCTCTTGGTATAGAGAAGATAAAGGAAGTTGGCTTGTGGGACTGTAGGGCACTTTTGGCAGACTGCCAGGACCCGAGTCCAGGGTGGGGCTGCATTTACACTGCAAAGTGGCAAGTCTTGGACCTCATATCCTAGCTTGATTTGGGCTCAGACAGGATCCTTAGACCTTGAGAGGGTGGAAGGTTTGAGCCCAAGTCCAAGAAATTTATGTGGAGATGGATGGGAGGTTTGGACTCAAGCCTGAGTCTCAGCTAGGGCTCATATTGCAGTGCAGACATGTCCTACATGCTTTTAAGACACTGAGTGCCAGATATCATTGCATATAATATCACGGTTTTTTATCCTTTCCTTACAGGAGAAAACTGCATTTGAAGTCTTAGAACATAGCCCTTCAGAGCAATATTATAACCTTCTAAATAAGGTTCCTGCAACTTTTATGGCTCTGTTTCCTCTCAAGGTGATGAATCTTCATATCATCACTCTTAGGAATATGAAAAAAGAACAATAATAATGAAGTGCTACGAGTAGTCCACCCCAGCAGCTTTTTAGAGTATAATGATGTCAACTGCAGACAGGAGCAGTTGAAAGCTGGAAGAGTGTCGTAATATTTGTTACATTTTAAAATGAATACATGAATTCAGAAATTTGCAGAAATAAGAACTTTGCTTTTGAGAAAGCTGCCTGCTGACAGGCTTCTAAATTCAGTGTGTGTGAATTGTCATTTTATTATGCAGCCGTACGCACTAGGGTTTTAATATTAAATAAGGAAATGGTAACATTCAAGTGTCACAGAATACTAATGCAAATATTCATAAATACTTACCAGATTAGACAGTGTGGTTGCTGTGCCAACATCCAGGAAGGCTGCTCCTTGTGCTGAAGGGCAAATACTAGAGTTGTGTGAAACGTCGGACTCGGATCTAGAATGCATTCAAAATAAGCCCTGAATCAAATTCCATTTGAATTCACTAGCCAACAACAAGTGGCCTCAAATATTTGGGACTGAGAATTTCCTGTGGAAGTGGTGAGGATTATTTGATATGTACCAGTCTTGACAAACAGTCTGAGCTGCTTTTTTAGCTAGTTCATTTCTATTTTAAGCCTCTCCATATGGGCTATGTCAAATAGTGAAAGCTGTGTGGTATTTCTCCTGTGTCATATCTCTGGGTATGTCTTTGCTAGGGCTATGTCTACACATGCCCCTGGCTTTCGGAAGGGGCACGTAAATGAAGGGGGTTGAAAATGCTGTGCTCATTTGCATAATGGTGGCCACCCAGAGTGTTGAAAGTGCTGCTTTCGAATTGCAAATTAGCTAGGTAGATAGGGTTCCTTCAAAAGGAAACCCTGATTTCAAAGCACCCTTCTTCCCAATTTTTTTCATCTCCTCTGCCTCCCACTGGAAAGCAACAACAAACAGTCTTTGCACCCCCTCCTATTACAAGGATAGCATGGACTCTGTCCACCTTCATACTGTTGCGGCAAGTATTGTGAACACCTCACGCATTATGCTCCTCTCCTGAACCCCGGTTCTCCTGCACTCAAGAAACTGTGCCCTGTCCATGTGGGCGTATCACGTGTGCTCAAGGAACGTGTCTTCCTGAGTCTGTTTTTGCCTTCGGAGCTGTGCCCGTCCAACAGCTGGAGATGGTGGTGAGGAGTTGTGAGAGACTGTTGTTGCAGAAACTCCAGCAAAAAATTAAGTGGAGGACAGACAGTAGGGAGGTACGTTCACTGTAGAGGAGCTAAGTTGTACAACACACAAAGTAATTTCATGAAAGACCATCTGTGGAAAACAAAAGACGTGTTATATACAAGGATAGATTTGGCTTTTTGGCATCCTCTGTGCAGCAGGTACAACACAAAGATCTTCAGGGGCCTGTTAAAGTCAGTTCACTTCCAGGCGGGGCAAGGCACAGTTTGGGGCATGTGTGAAGCCACGTTTGGGACAGTGGATTCAAAAAGCAGGTTCTGCCACTGTGCACACTGTGGGAGGTGGGAGGGGCATAGTGACTATTACTGGGGCTGTGGCTCTCATGGTTGCTGCATGCTGCACCCCTCTGCCAACCCTCCCCCAGCTGGGACAGTGAAACCTTCCCTTCCCTCAGGAGCTCAGGGAGAAAAGGAGAGGGACCAGGCATGGCAGTGCTAATGGGTCTGTAGGGCTCTCACAGTCATCGTGTACTGTCCCTCTCTGCCTTGCTGGGACAGTGAAAATTTCCCTTCAGTTAACATATAGCTTTCTGTAGGCTGCTATGCAAGATATTGGCCTTCTTAGAATAATATATAATGATAAGGAACAGATGCTGATTGATGTGGACAGAAGGCTGGTCATTCTGCTGCACTGCTTTGTGCTGCAGTGATGACAGACTGCATCCCACTGGCTTGGTGTGGAAAGGTGTCCTATCATGGAGGTTAGAATAAGGCAGGCCTCCCCAGAAAGAGTACCTGTCTGAGAGCTTTATGGAGATATGCAGGGAGGATGAGCTCTGCATCCCTAGGCCTGTTAACAAGTTGCTCCAAGGGGCCCGGGCTGTGTAAGTTCAGCTCCTGCCATATGTATGTAGGTAGTCCGTTGTGTCCAACGATGACATCTTGAGCTTGCACAGGCTCATCGGTTGTGGACTCGCATGTGGGTGAGGAGTCCAAGCTTTGAATGGTGTGGGCGTTCACAGTGGGGGCAAGGGAATTATCCTGGCTCTGTTGGTGCTACTGCTGCTGTTGCTTTCTTCCTCTCACGAGCATCAATGAGGCGTACACGTCGCTGCTCTTCAAAGTTGTCACACCCAATTCCCTTACCTCATTTGTAGCATGATTAAAAATGAGAGCTCACCAGAGCTGCCCTCCCTGCCACCAGGGTCTGGCTGCGAAACATTCTGGGAGGCAGAGATTGCCTGCTAACCATTCTCCTTCTCTTCCTTATCCACCATGTCTTCCCTGCTGTTGCCAGAGGCTGCCTGGAGAATCTCTTGGGAGGTATCTATGGAAAGTTTAGAGACAGTGGTTTGGTCCCCCACTAGAATCCCATGCAACTGCTCATAGAAGCCGCATGCTTGTGGTGATGACCCTGAATGGTCATTTGCTTCCTTAGTCTCCTGGTATGCCTGTTTGAGCTCCTTTACTTTCATGTGGATCTACTGGGCATCCCTGGTGTATCGTTTTTCCACCATGCCCAATGAGATTTTGGCATAGATGTCTGTTTCTTTTGCTGCTTGGTATTTCTGCTAGCTTGGGTTCACCACCCCCATTCCCTCCATGCAGCAATAAGGTAATGGATCTCCTATGTGATCCATGCTGGAGCTCATCTGTGACCTAGGAATTCATGGCCAGATGTGCTACTGAGGCGTTCTGCAGGTTCTGCTTGCCACACCGGCCAAATGGGAAATGAAATTCAAACATTTCTGAGCTGTTTCCTGAATACCTTGTATCTATCTGTCTCTTCCCTCCCTAGGTAATAACTATAGGCTCAATTGACCCAGTGAAGGACCTGGAGAGCCCAGTGAATCCAGTCACCAAGGCAGAGATCTTATTTTTGGGTTCTGCTACCTCTGAGCAGTGTAGGAGCAGGAATGTTTTTGCTGAGTCACGTTTCAGAGCCAATTGAACTTGCAGCCTCCATGGTGGTCATGCAGCATCATGGACAACCTGTGGGGGGTGCCCAAGAGTAACATGCACACACACACCCCTCCAAGGCAGCCCCCCGCTGCACTCACTGCCGGTGCCATGCAGCTTCCAGTGAATGCAGGGGCTGTTCTGTCCTCCCCCAGTGCAGTCCTAGAGCAGAGCGAGCTGGAGCAAGTGAGAACGAGCTAGAGCAAGCTCATGCTGTTCTTGGGCCATGCCACTCTGGAGGAAAGACAGGACCACCACCCTGCCCCTTCCTCCAGCAGTGCTGCACAGCTTGCCGCCAGGAGGGGCAGGATCACCCCTGTACTCACCAGAAGCACTACGGTGCTTCTGAAGGAAGAAACGGGGGGTGGGCAGAGCAGGGTGGGACAACAGTGGGGAGGAGTGGAGCAGGGGTAGGGTGGAGAAGGGGAGAATGTGGTCCCCCCACCTCAGAACTGCCCTCACCAGTCACCACTGTGCCTAGGACAGGTGCTGGGGGCTCCCTGACCTGTGGAAATAACTGACACACCTGTGTGACAAATACTACTCAGACTCCAATGCTGCATGGTGGGATGTGGGAACTGCTTTGTGCTGATGCATGCCGACTGTGATAAATTAAGCCCACTAAATGATTAGGATGCCCCCTTTTTATCATGGCCTTGACTGCCTTGTGGATACTTTACTTCAGAGTAAAGCAGTCTCCATTTGCTGTAATTTAATTAACTTTGCACACTTTAATTTATGTGCATTGATTCCACACCTTTAGCTCATTTGCCTTAACATTCCTGACAAGCCCTGAATGTCTCCGAGTTTGTACAGTGCTGAAAGGGTCAGATCTGAACGTTGGACCTTTCCACTGGGCAAATTAATTAAATGATTTTCAGGGGGCTCCTAATGCGCTTGAGCTACACATTGTTTTACCATATGTGACAAGAATTCCTTTGCCCGTTAGAAAACCATTAGTGGTTCAAGGTATCTTGGGACAATCTGTTGAACTGTGGTGACCAAAGTGAATGAACTGGTGCAAGTGTTGAATGCTTTAATTATTTTATTCATGTAAGAGGGTGAGAGCAAGGCCAGGCAGGGCAGGGGTTAAACACAGTCTGTGGGCCTCGTCAGTCCCACCCCGCTTCACCTGCAGCCAGTATCAGGCCTGGAGGGGTATAAAGGGAGGGAAGACAGCCCACTTGGGGGCTGACCAGCCAAGGGGCAGGAGCTGGCTCTGAGGCAACAGGGCCTGAGCCAGAGCTGCCACCTGGTTGGCCTCTGGAGGGCACAGCCTCAGGACCCTCCCCTGGCACAAAGGGGGGGAAGCCCCTCCCAGGGAGGGAACTAGGTTTTTGGGGCCATGCCCCAAACTTGTCCAACAGACTCTTGGGTGGATCTGAAGACACACACCCCAGGCCCTGGCAAGGGGGCCTAGACACTAGGCTACCCTGTCACTGGTGGGAACTGCTCACACATGATGGAGAATGTGGGCATAGCCCAGCCCTGCGGAAGGGCCATCCTACTGTGACAGCCATAGATCCAGCAAGTGTGAACCACTGAAGCAATGGAGCCCTGCTGAAGTGGATGGTGGAGCAATAGGCCAGCCAGCAGCAGCAACAGCTGCTCCAACAGATGGCCCAGCAGCAGCTAATTGGGGAAGTAGCAACCCACCAGCAGTGCCTGATGCAGCAGGTAACTTCCCTGCTACAACCCCGAACCCCGGATAAGCCACAGCGCCTGCACCAGCACCAATCAAACTTGCAAAGATGGCCCCAGGGGATGACCCAGAGCCATTCCTGGAGACGTCTGAGCAGGTGGCCAATGTAGCCCAGTGGGCCTGAGGGCAGTGGGCAGCCATCTTGGCACCTTACTTGACAGGGGTTGCCCAGACTGCAGATCAGGCACTGGACATTGTAGCTGCTCAGGACTATGCCCAGGTCAAGGCAGCAATCCTGGATGCTCTGGATATCTTGGAAGAGACTTTCTGCCAGCCCTTCCGTGGGGAAGTATGGGCCCGTGGAGCCTGACCCCGCTTCATCGCCCAGAAGCTGCAGGATGCCTGCTGGAGGTGGTTGAAGCCCGAAACAAAATTGGGGGTGCAGGTGGCCAAGCAGATCCTGCTTGAGCAGCTCATCCAGATTCTGCCCTCTGGGGGAAGGGAGTGGGTGATGAAGAACCATCCAGAAGATATGACTGCAGTCATCCAGTTTGATGTAGAAATTCAGACAGGATCATTGTTTGGCTAACAGAAGTGCTTTAATTTACATGGACACCAGAGAAAAGGCAAAGGGCGACCAGTTCTCAACAAAAACAAAGTGCAGACCTCCTTGTATACCCCATACAATTGTTCTGTTATGGGTTACACAGATATGAAAACCTGAATTTTCTGGCTTAAACCAGTCTTGCAGTTACATTGTCATGCTGAGCTAAGCGTGTCTTTCTCAGGCTGCTTTCTGATAAGCTTTCCTCCAAGGCTGCCTTATTTTTCTCACTCAGCCTTCACCCATCCCCCTCTCCCTGCCTTGGCATGTCTACTTGCCTTGCAGTACTTTTCAATTCCTCATCAAGTTGATGGAGAATTATCTAGCGGCCAAGTCCCAGGGATGGCTCCCTCTCTAGGCACCAGGTCATCTGGAGTCACTCTGGCACGAGTGACTGTGGGGAGCCAGGGGTCGCAAGGCTGGGGTGGGCTGTGGTGCCTGCTGCTCCTTCCTGGGCCCTGAAAGACTCAGAGCTAGCAGGCTAACCCTGGGCCTTGGACCAGCCCAGGAGCTCCTCTGTAGGGAACCCAGCCTCCTCTCAGACAAGGTAACAGAGACCCCACTCATGCCCCAGCCTGGAGATGCTGTTCCACATCCATCCCCACCACGTGCCCCTCAAAGAGGACCCCTGAAGGCCACCTCAGAACAGGACTCCTGCTTCCCATGTGGGGGCACTGGTCCTGGTCCCGGTCCCGAGACTGCCCATATATGGAATGCAACTTTGAGAAGCTCTGGACCCCACAAACACGGGCGCACCCCCAAGGCCCTGCCAAGCTCACCATCCCTGTGTACATCGGTGGGACAGAGGCAATTGGGCTGATTGATTCAGGGTGTGCCCAGACCCTGGTTCAGCAAACACTCGTGCCTGACTTAGGGTCCCCTCGATGCACTATCAGGCTGCAGTGCATCCATGGGGATGTGAAGGCCTATCCCTGCACCCAGGTAACCCTACGGGTGGGAAGGCATGAAGAACCAGTGATGGTCAGCCTGGCCCCAGCCTTGGCCTATCTGGTGATATTGGAGACATTTTCGAGAATTACTATCAGGACTTGGGCAGCCTTCAGCTAGGGACTGGCAGCCCCAGCTACTGAGCACAGTAAAAGGGGGAGACCACAACTCTTGCTGGAGTAAGGGAAGTGGCAGACCCAGGAGAAGGGACTTCCCAGGGGCCAGCACCTGCCCAGGTGGGCCCAGGTTCCCATCAGCTGGAGAGGGAGCCACCCCCACTGCCTGAATCTGCAGTCCTCACATGACTCTCAGACTTGTGGGGGAGCAGCCGGCGAATGAGACACTGAGCTGAGCATATGATCAGGTGATGGTAGTGAATGGGGAGACCACCAGAGCCCATCCAGTGGGACAACTCCCCCATTTTGAAATCCAGGGAGACCGTCTCTACTGCGTACAGAAGGACCCACAGACAGGAGAAGTGCACCATCAGCTCCTGGTGCCCCGAACATACTGGAGAGAGGTCGTGCACCTTCCCTATGCCATTGCCATGGTGGGACACCTGGGGAGAGACAAGACCCTGGCTAGGATCCTGGCCTGCTTCTTTTGGCCTGGGATCCACAGGGAGGTTGCAGACTTCTATGCCTCCTGCCCAGAGTGCCAGCTCACAGCACCTCGGTCTGTGGAGAAGGCCCCATTAGTTCCCCTCCCACTCGTGAGTACACCCTTCGAGTGGATTGGCTTTGATATAGTTGGCCCCCTGCAGAAGAGTGCCACTGGATACCGGTTCATCCATGTTGTTGTTGATTACGCGACCCGGTACCCGGAAGCCGTGCCGCTACGCTCAATGAGTGCCAAGTGGGTGGTGACAGAGCTCATGAACATCTTCACCCGGGTCGGGGTCCCTCGGGAGATCCTAACGGATCAAGGAACAAACTTTATATCTCAGACAGTGCAACAACTCTGCCAGCTGCTAAACATAAAAACACTCTGGACATCTGTCTACCACCCCCAAACCGATGGACTAGTAGAGTACTTCGATTGGACTTTGAAGACCATGCTCTGCAAGTACGTGCTCAAGGGCACGTCACTGGGACACTGGAGATATAGCATGCAGTTCTACACATCGCATCACTCCAAGCTTAAACAAGGATTGCTAAAGGTGAGTTATTAATATATGCTGCATATTTTATTATAGCAACACCTGTGGTAACATAGTCATGGTTAAAAGACTGTCCACATTTCTTCTCTTATCATACCTACTTCTGGAGTTTACGTAATTACTAGTGGAATTTGCTCCAGGCTGGCTGACACCTGTCAGGTTTAGAGATATCATTCCAACCAACTTGATTGTTCAGAATGTGAACAATGAACTTAGAACTTTTCTGGCGGGCCATGTATGGGGGGAGAGTCATTTAACTCAAGTACATTGACAGGGAATAGTGAAATTAGGCAGGGGACTAGTCTATAACCTGAGTTGAATGCTTTTAGAAATGTATTTAAAAGTCATCCATTGGAAAATGCCTATGCTCTAGACTTGCATTATGTCAAATGCTTAAGTGGGGGAGGGGGAAGACAAACATATTTGATTGAAAAATTGAATTGAAATATGTAGTTTTAGAGGTGAATCCTGGATATTGTTAAAACAGACTTTCAAAATATCCCTACAAGTGGCTGTCCTATGGGTGCAGAGTGTATGTGTGTGTTCTATGGTCTACATGTAAAATACGTACTTACACAGCAGAGTCCATAAAGTGATGTGCCTTTTAGTATTGCCTGAATTCATACTGAAACGGAAAACCCAATCTGCTCAGTGAAGCTGTGGCACTGCCTATGGCTGTACCTCCAGCCAAGCCCAAAGGCTGGTGCAGAGAGAGGCAGGAATAGTCACAAAGGACGATATTAAGCTCAGGCATAAGTTGACACTACTGGTGTCTGCCAAGCCTCAGTTTGGTTCAGTGAGCTCTAGTAAACAAACCCAGCGGGACTTACCCAATATGCAAACTAAAGAGGTGCACACGCATACACACATACACAGGCCATCTCTTTTCCTTCCAAAGTTAACCACCCCCTCAGGACTCAGGAACAGCTGATGTTCTCCTTATCTGAGCTCCTCTCAGAGGCAGAAGGCAGCTTGACTGGCTTCCTGATGACAGAAAGCTCTGAAAGGGGGAGATCTGGCTCTTGTTTTCAAGTGAATATGGAGATCAGCTATTCCTCAAACACTCATGCAAACAAGATCCCATTTGTGCAAATGTTCACAAACAGCAAATAAAAAGTAGCACAATCCCAGTCAAATCTGAACAGCCAAACAGAATGTCAGCTAATGTTTGCGACCCCCAGCTTTGCAATATTCAGCCTGCTCTATAAGAAAAACAGCTAGCAGCTTGAAATACATGACTGTTTACCAGTAGTTGGAACACAGCCTGGAACTGTGACTGACACATTGGGGTCCTGATATTTGACGGGGGTCCTTCTTCTGTCACATTTTGTCCTGTTCTCGTGCTCTGGGTAAAATAAATTGATTCTTCAGTGGGCTGTCTCAACATTGGTTGTTTAATAAATTCTTGTCCAAAACTAACTGTAGTCTTCAGCTTAGCTTTCCCACAATACGTTCTTGTTCTTCTTCACAGCACAAAAATGCACACAGCTTATCTAGCCTATTACATTTTATTTTACTCTATCATTCAGATTCTTATGCCACCTTCACCACTGCTTTTACACACCCATTTTAGGAAAAAAGAAAAAATAAAGTTCTCCTAAGCTAGTTTCCCTTACCTTTGGGGAGGGAGTGAAATATTGTTTTGCTACTGTTTAAGATGTGCTGATTGCTAAGATGTTGGGGGACTTGTGAGTACTTTGCTTAGTGTATTATGTACAAATGCAAATGGAAATTGATTACCAGAGATATGGAATGCGATTTCTGAATGGAACTGATAGATTTGATATACTAGTGAATGGAAGAATAAACAATTAAATAGTAACACGATGCTTGCAAATCACTGTCAATTACAAAAATATCTTTTATTTTTGTTAATTATGACAGAAGGAAATGAACTTTCACTGATTGGTAGAACTGACAGCACAAGACTAAAATAGGGTGGGGTTCTGTGTACTGAGCACTAGGTGCAGTGGGGGGAATAAAAATCAAAACATAATTCTGCATTTAACTTGGAGATGTGGATAGTAACACATGGTTGCAGCAAATCTACATGTGGCTTTAAATGCCATTTCTAATGACTTTTCCTGTCTTGTCCTTTGCAGTTGCCCATAGAAAGAAAGTGTAGGTAAAAAAGCACAGAAAAAAAATCACAATTTTGACAAATCTCAAATCCCTGGTAAAGTTACTGAGTCCAAAACAAGTAACTCAAATTCCGCATCAGCTTGAATGCAGGAATGGAACTGGGTCTTAGCTGCACAAATTCAGTATATCATGTACAAATCTTCACAGGAACAGACATATGTGGATGCTCCCAATTACTTCTGATAGCAGAGACACAGCCAGAAGTAAAACCATCTTGCAGAAATTTAAAAGTACAGTTGGGAAGAAAGGGAGAACTCTGCAACATTATGTTGCAAATATTCTGTGATCATGTAGAATAACACCTATTTGTCAGAAAACTACTGTGTTATTCCTCAAACTTTTATTTAAGAAATAGATTTAGCTGACCAAGACCACTCCAACAAAAGACTTGAGTAAAAAACAATACAGATCAAAGAATATGGAACCTAGCTGCATAACTGTTAAGACTTTGTTCCCCATATACTGTAACTTTATTTTCCAAGGAATCTGCTTGACTGCTTGCATACATCAACTGTGCTTCACTAAGTGGTAGCTGCCCCTCCAGACAGACCTTTAGAAATGTAAAGGTGCAGGATAAAGAAAAGTCATGTTGTGCAGTATCATATAGTATAGTTGTATTCTCTCAGTTTAAATTAAATATTGGAATATCTGTAAAGAAAATTAACAAAATAGTTAAAATGATACAAATATTGACAAGCATCTTATCATTGACATCAGGCAAGAACAAGGTAACATCAAGACATTGCAATTTACAAAATTGTTGGAGGTGACAGATTTAAAAAGAATATCAGATCTATTTATGGCTGAAGTTGGAAGTGACATGATTATCTTATGATGCCTAAAAATATGATGATTAGAGATAGCTCTAGTAGTGATAAGATCGGAAAATTGTAAGGAAAAGATTGCAAGCCAAAGGCAGACTATAAAGCAGGATTAGTTTGTAAAATGGCACCAGACTAAGCTACAGGGAGAAAAAACAAATATTTGGATGAAGCGTCTACAGCTTTTGTATTATTAAACATACATACTATGCAGAAGGGTTTCTTTCATATTCACTGGTGTATTTCATACTTCCCAGAGAATCCAGATGAGTCTATTTCAATGCCTTTCTTGAATTTAGTTAGGGCAGATTTTCAATTGCTAGCTTTCTGACAGAGCACAGGATGCTACATTGTACCTGGGGGAGGCATATCTTTTGTAGACTTCCTGGTTTTGGCTTAAGGGGGCTGCTTTGAAGACTGGCACTAAATATGCTTGAGCACGCTCCCCTGTGAGCTGCATTGATCAGACCCCTCTCCAAGACGGTCTTGCCTGTGTTATGTGAATGTCAACAATGCTTATAAAACTGAAGGAATTCTTTCAACCCTCAAAGGTCTGCACAGCTGTATTCTGTAAAGGTCAGCATAGGTACTGGGGGCAGCAGAACTCACACAGCTGCACTGAGCAAGGGACCAGGGTTTGAGGAAGCAATGCAGTGAGGGCATATTCTCCGCATGGTACCCACAGAGGTTTTCTAGTGCAGCAGAGAAACAGAGGCACCCAGGGGTAGTGGGTGATTGACTTTGCTCCCTCTTTAGCCCCAGTCTGAGCATCCACTGCTGCATGGATCCTCTGCTCCATGACTGAGGTGCACAAGGACATGGAAAATTGCTCTTCTCACACCCAAAGTATCTCCTCATTGTTCAGTCCAAGTACTTGGGCTGGGTGCATCAATAAGCATTTGGCCCTAATTGCAGAGTTATTCTCATCTGTCACTAAAAGAAATCTTTACTACTTACAGCAAGATGCAGTGAAATGCAAGTGAAGGGCCAATTCAATAAAAGATTTGGTATCTTTACTCACGCTTCTGATTTGTACAGCAGGGAGCGAGCTCTTGGGGGGTGGAAAAAGGAATTTGTTTCAAATGATAGATTTTTCTATTCATCTTGTATTCAAAAGGGCAAATTTTGTTCTCTCTTTTGAGCCTTGATTTTATCATCTTATTTAAAGAGAGGGGGAATCAGCCCAGAAAGAAACACTGGTCAGAGCCTTTCACAGACTCAAGTCTTTGAATCTGTCTCTGAAAAACTGTTGTGCAATTACATTTGGTTACACTAGATAATATTAAAACCAAATAGGAGTGTCTTCCAAAGGGATCTGGACAAAATTGTTTTACTCAGTAATTTAGAATAAGGGTTGGCTTTTATTTGCCGGAAATCCTAGTAATTAAAAATAACCATCTACCATCTATTAATAAAGTAATCTCTGGCTACAGAAGAATTCAGATCAATGGGACTGTCACCACTGGGGGAAAGAAAAACATCCTGTTTATTTGAATGTCTCTAACAAAAGAAATTAAGCTTTTTATATTTCAAAGTCTAAACAGAAAAAAGAAATCATTAATAAACATGAAAGAGATGGAGCTAACTGCATGTGACAGATGTTAGTCAAGTGACTGACTACAGTACAGTAAGGAGCTCTGATACCGTGATAGGCTATGTCTACAAGGTGCAATTATTTTGAACTAACTTTGGCATTGGCTAAATGATGCACACACTATTTTGAAATAAATTTGAAATAACCAGTGCATTATTTCTATTGCAGTACACGTTGCTCCCTGAGGAATAGTGCCTTTTTTGAATAGGCCATAATGGGCTCCAATGGCACTATTTTGAAATAGCCCTATGGACCAGAAATGCTATTTCAAAATAACTAAGTGTTATTTCAAAATGCATTTTGGCTACATCTACACTAGCCTCTTCCTGTCAAAAGGGGCATGGTAATAAGTGAGTTGGAAAGATGTTAATGAGGCACTGCCATGAATATGCAGTGCCTCATTAGCATAATAGCAGCCACGCACAATTCGAAAGCACCGCTCGTGTAGATGGGGGCCTTTTGAAAGGACCCTCAGGACTTCCAAAGCCCCTGCTTCCTATTTAGTTTTAGGAAGAAGGGACTTTCAAAGTCCGGGGGGTCCTTTCAAAAGGTCCCCATCTACATGGGCGGTGTGCGATTTGAAAGTGGCGCTTTCAAATTGCACACAGCTGCCATTATGCTAATGAGGTGCTGCATATTCATGGAAGCACCTCATTAGCATCTTCCCAACTCACTCATTACTATGCCCCTTCCGAAAGGAGGGGGCTAATGTAGACATGGCCTTGGTGTTTGGTTGTGTTATTTCAAAATAGGGCTGTCATGAAGATGTGGCCAGAGTGTTATAAAAACCTATATAGAATAGAAGGAAATAATTTGTCATTTGCATTATTTAAGGATTCTAAGGAGCATTTCACATTAAATTGTAACTGCACTGTACTTGACTGAATATAAAAATTGCTCATCAAGAATTGTGCTTTTATTCCTTTACAAACAGATACTAAACTTTTTTCAAAATCGAAAGTTAGCTAACAATGATTCATCCTGTACCAGAGATGTAGGTCTTCTAACCCTGCTTAGCTTAAGAAAATATCTTAAACTACCACTGGTCAAACACTGAAATAAATTGCCTAGGGAGGCTGTGAAATCTTCATCTCTGCAGATATTTAAGAACAAGTTAGATAAATGCCTATCAGGGATGGTTTAGACAGTACTTGGTCCTACCATGAGGGCAGGCGGCTGGACTTGATGACCTCTCAAGGTCCCTTCTAGTCCAAGCATTCTATGAGACTATGATTCTACCACAGATTCAGTTAATTAGTATCCCACAGTGGGGAACTGGGTTGGGGCCCCGTGGCTGGGAGTACCATGGTTGGGAGCCCAGTGCCAGGGAGCCTAGCAGGAGTGGAGTCCCCCAGGCAGCCTGAGGGCTGGGAGCTGACAATGGCCAGAAGCAGGGCCCAACCAGCATGCTGGCAGCTCTCGACAGAGCAGCCAGGAAGCCTGACCTCCCCTGATCCAGCAAATCCCTCATTTAGGACTGCTCAGATCCTGAGGTGCGGACAAGGGAGATGCAACCTGTAGCTGTTTGTTCAGGTCTTGTAATGTGAACAAACAACATCTGTCTGTTATTAGAACTTTGTTTCAAGATCAGAAAGAAATATTAAGATTTACGATGAAATTCAACTGAAATAATTTTATTGTTTACATATCACTTTGAAGGTTGTGGTAAACTCTGTGTGAACTGTTTATGGATAAATTACTTGGTGCTAATTACCATATTTGGGAGACAGAAGGTAATGTTAAAAGCCTATTGTGCTCTCCTTCGACCATGATCCTTTTTGTCTCATATCTGCTTGGATGCTCCTGGGGAAAGGTGAAAGCCACAAGAAATGAGATCCCAGGATATCCTGGTACTCTTTTTAATGGACATTGACTTAGGCTCTCAAGACCTGCTTGAGGTTTCGTGCAGGGGAAACCTAAGACACAAGGACTGAGGTTCCAGTCATTAGCTGTAATCACCCTTGATATGGATTTTGGACTACAACCAGAGACTAAATTCTAAAAGAACTTTTGCAACTATAAGATCACCATCTCGGAGCCTCTCAAACTGAACTCATGTCGGTATGTATACTGATCTTTTAACCAATGCTCTTCTTTCAATGCATTTTAGTTTAGTTAATAAGAATTGGCGAAAAGCATGTGTTTGGAATGAGGTCTGAAATATTCATTAACCTGGCAGGTAGTGTGTCCAATCCTTTGGGACTGGTAGAACTTTATTTGGCTGGGGTGTCTGGGTGGTACGCTGAGGCTGTCCAGTTTCAGGGAACTGCACTGTTTGGACTCTGATTGATCAATGAAGTAATACAGAAATGATTTTGTGCTGGCTTGGTGAATATAAATATTGGAACAGCAACCAGCTTTGGGGTTTGGCTGTCCCATTTTTTGCAGTGCACCCTAATTGAGTGACCTCAGCTGTCTCCTTTGGCTCCATATTATCCTAGGCTATAGGGGTGATTTATTCCTTCCCCTTTATTTTGCTTATTTTGATAGGAAACATGAGCAACGATGAATGTTCTTGCTTTGTGCAGCTAGTGTGATGGATGGCTAGCTGGGGTGTTTTAATAATTTGGTTGCATAAACCAAACCTTCTCTTTGCTTCCAGATTAAAGGTATGATTTATGCCACCAAAACAGAAGAAAAGGATAAATGGGGCCATGTCTACACGAGCCCCAAACTTCAAAATGGCCACGCAAATGGCCATTTCGAAGTTTACTAATGAAGCGCTGAAATGCATATTTAGCGCTTCATTAGCATGCAGGCGGCCGCGGCACCATTTGCGTGGCCATTTCGAAGTTTGGGGCTAGTGTAAACGTAGCCTGGGTGTGTGAAAGAAATGTTTGGTTCTGGCCAAAACTTCTGAACTTTGAGTTAGATGCTATTGCTCCAGTGCTTATATGGTTGATTAATGTGCATTACTGATATCTGGGACAAGGAATGTGAAACTCCTGTATCACAGAAGTACAGCTGAGAGATTTTGTAAACTTTGAAGTTGAGTCTGGCCTTTTGTGTGCTTTTACCCTACATGGTACAGATTTCATGGGGAAGACCAACATTTCTCAAATTGAGGGTCACCAAACTGTCTTAGGGTGCAGCAAATTGCCAGCAGTTATTGTAATTGATATACTGTCAATTGCAACTCTGTACCCTGCTTCTCAGCCAAAGGGAGCTCAGAGGATTGCTAAATAGACATCTGGGCCACATCAAAGGGCTAAGGGAGCAGTCTTGAGGGCGTGGGCAAATTCTCACAGTATTGACCCAGGATCAACAGGAGGGTGGGTACTCCAGGGGGACCAAACTGAGGCGGGGGTTGTCCAGTTCTCTATACTAGTGCAGGGAAGGATTCAAGGAATTTACCTTGGCAGGAGCTGATAAGAGTACTCCAGAGGAACCAATATGGGGGGCTGAGTGCTTTTATCTTGGACCCAGAATGACTCTCAAAAATGTCTGAGCCTTGAATATTTCTGGAGACCACTAAATAAACCATCTGGGTGTCATGTGAAACATTCAGAGTGCTAATTTGAAGGAAAGCAATCTTGCAAAAATCCTAATGTTCATAACCAAATTTAATGGGATGAAAGATGTAGTAAATCTAAGAGGTGTGTCCTGTTCTGACTTGTCAGGGCATTCCAGGGAAGGGAGAGAGTCAGCCCATAATATTTTACAAGAAGTGCTTCAAGGTTGGTTTCTCTGGCCATATCATAATCACATCACAAACTGTGTAACTGGGGCGTTAAGTGCTTTCCTGTTTACCCCAGCTGTTGACAAGATGGAGTAAACGAACATCACTAGCAACATGAAGACTCATTGCATGCAGGCCAGATTAACCTATAGGTAGGGCTCTGCCAGATTCATGGGCATGAAAAATGCATCGCAGACTGTGAAATCTGGACTACTCTACACTGTACAGATTTCATAGGGGAGACCAGTGTTTCTCAAATTGAGGGTCACAAAATTATTTTAGGGTGCAGCGAGTTGAAGTATTACCATATTTACTTCTGCACTGCCTTCAAAGCTGGGCGTCCAGTGCAAGGGAGCAGCCATGGGTGGGCTTGGAGGGCTCTCGCCCACCCACTTAGGATCTGAGCCCACCTGACCCTGTACTGGCTCTGCTTCTGCCCACACATGGTGGCTTGCCTGTCTCCACCCAGTGCTCCATCCAGGCCTCTGGTGTGGAGTTAGATGCTTGCTTTGCTCTGCTCACCCAGCATTCCTGCCAGAGAGTAGAATTGGGGCTGGTAATTGCCCCGTTCCCTGAGCCTGCTCCTCATCAGGAACAGTGGGTGGCAGGGTTCCCTGTAAGCTGTGTGCTTGGGCAGCCAATTAAGAGAAATTCAGATGCTGCCCAGCTGATTAGCTGAGCATCTACAGCCACCAGCAGGTTTCTATGGTGCTGCACATCTGCACATGCTTTGGTGCACATAAGAAAATGTATTGTGCCCATGGATGGAAAAAATGAGTGGAAAGACTCCTGGGTGGGCCAGGGAAGTTAGGCATGCCCCCAGTCTTGCTTCACCACTGGAACACTGGAGCCAGAGCAGGGCCTGGCATCCCAGCTCTACTCCCTGCTGAGAGCCCTGGGTGGTAGAACGGGGCAAACCTCAGTGCCCTGACCCAACATCCTGCTGGGAGCACCAGCTGGGAGCAGGGCAAGTCCCCATGTCTTGATCCTGTGCAGAACACTGGAAGTGCGGGTTGCAGCAAAGAAAGCCCCAAGTGCCAGGTGGGGAGTGCAAGGCATACGTATTTACAGGCCCCCCATTTTTATGGGGCTCCTGGCCAGTGTATTTATCCCTCCCATCCCCTTGACCAGCTGGAAGTGTGTGGGGGAAGGTGGTCCCATCATTGCCTGTTCACCGGAAGTCACAGCCCACCCACTTGTCCCAACCTGGCTATGCCACTGGTCCAGAGTAGTGGCTGTTGTCCAGGTGCCCAGCTCTGAAGGCAGTACCCTGCCACTAGCAGCATAAAAGAAAGGGTGGCAATAGTGTACCATGTCACCCTTACTTCTGTGCTGCCGCTTTCATAACTGGGTGGCCAGACAGCAGCACAGAAGCAAGGGTGGCACTACCTTACTTCTGCCATCCTTAACCTGTGCTGCTGCAGCTGGTGGCTCTGCCTTCAGAGCTGGACTCCTGCTCTGCAGCTGCTACACTCCATGAAACCCCCTTACCTCCCATTATCCTTGTGAACTCCATTTTGGGGCAGGTCCCCTACTATTACAAAAGCATGGAATTTCAGATTTAAATACCTGTAATCATGAAATTTACAATTTAAAAATCCCATGACCATTAAATTGACCAAAATGGACCATAAATTTGGTAGGGCCCTAGCTAGTGGTCTTCAACCAGAAGATCAGATAGCTAGTGAATAACCAGCAGATCTGCAAAGACCATCTTCTGTGGCACGTATCTTTCTGGAAAAACTGTGATTCAGATCTGAAAAAATTCAAATGGCCACTTACTTTTTTTTCCTCTAATTTTAAAGTATTTTGTTGTTGTTGTTGTTTGCAAATATGGAAGTTAACAGTTATGGAGGTAAAGAGAAGCAAACAGTTCATGCAGGGGAAATATTTTTTTTAAAGATACAATTGCAATTAGGTGCTTAATTCACTTTCCCTTTCAGTGAGAGGTACACATCTATCTGAGATTTTCAATGCACAAATGACCCTTGTACTGTCTCAAATGTACATGTGAAATGTTACATGAGACATTCAAAGAAACTAAACAAAACCCTCCATTCCCAACGTATTTATGACTCTGGATTTGTGATCACAGCTATCGTGACAGTTACTGATTCCAGGAATATTTTTCAAGGTAAGGCTATTAATGATTTGTCATTCTACAATTTGTGTGTAATTAAAAATACACAATGAACAAATGTCACTAATGAGCATAACTGTTTCAGAGTGTAATCCTAGAACGCAAGAGCAAAAGCTCAATGACAAAATTTGTTTGGACAAGATAGGGCCAGACAGTCAGTGAGCGGTATAAAGTCTTAATTTCCCTGAGGGATCATAAGGACGTACTCTTCCTACTATGTTAAAATGAGAAAAATAATTGAATAGTTGCCAGGTTCATTAGCTCTGGAAATTTATGGTTACTGCAGCGTGTGCATTGTTCCTGTTATTTTATTATGGTTATGTTGTGTCCAAAACAATGCATGACTTTTAACTGTATTTACATTAATTTTGCCCCTTTCAGCATGATTGATCCAGTGACTATTAAAGATTATCAAATTACATTATTAGCTGCAAAACATTTTGCAGCTATTAAGATTACAAATTCTTCAGTGGGACAGCGCTAGTACAGGCTCCAGTAAAGACTAACAGAAACTTACTAGCCCACCAAAGCATTTTGGGATATCTTAGTCTGAAGTTTTAAAAAACCAACAGCACAGAGTGTTTCCTGGTCTCACTTATAATGGGTGGGAGGCAAGCTGACCATCCACCTGAAGATGGTCTTTGGAAAGAAAGTCCCCCAAAGATGTGACAGGGTACAGCAGGACAGCACTAAATGTACTGTAGAAATAAAAAGGGGACAAGCTTTCTGCTTAGTTCAAATGGTGAGGTGAGGATGTTTCACGAGAGAACATTAACAGAGGCAGCTTCAGTATCTGCAATTATTCCAAAGGCATATGAGCCCATGAAGTAACTTGAAACTGCAAAGATGAAACAAAATGTGTGAATAATGCCAACTGAGTCAGAAAGGATGACATTTTATAATCTCATCTTCAACTCAGTCCTTAAAGGACATTTCCTATGTATCACAAATCCAGAACTCTGTCCGGCCAATGCTGTAAGCAAATAATTTTCAAAGCACAACAAATAAATAAAGGAAAAATAAAAAAACCCAAACATTTAAAAAGTAGAATTCCACTCAACGATCAGATAAGAAAAAAACGTCCACCTCAAAATACTTATCCAAGTTGAACCACTGACAGCAGAATGGAGCATCAATAGCAATCAAAGTGTATATTGTGGTTTTGTTTCAAAGTTAGACATATGCCTTAAGATTTTCAAAGAAGACCCTTGACTTTCATAGAAGACATATTGTTAAATCCTCAGGACTCCTTTTAAAAGCTCAATAACAATGGATGCAAAAAGGCATTGGCATGGTGTTTACTGACCTTCTGAGGCAATAGGCTAAAGCCTCAGGGACCAGATGATCCCATTCCAAGAGCTCTGGAGATGACAGAAGACCCAAAGGAAGACAGACGCAGATGCTGAGAGAGATGAAACTGGAGTAACCATTAACATTTGAAATCCCCATTCTTTAGGGATGCATCAAAACAAAAAAGCAGTCCAGTAGCACTTTAAAGACTAACAAAATAGTTTATTAGGTGATGAGCTTTCATGGGACAGACCCACTTCTTCAAATCATAGCCATACCAGAACAGACTCAATATTTAAGGCACAGAGAACCAAAAATAGTAGTCAAGGTTGACAAATCAGAAAAATTATTATTAAGGTGAGCAAATCAGAGAGCAGAGGAGGCAGAAGGAGGAGAAATCTTTACGATTTGCACCCATGGTGTAGAGACTCTAGAAGAATTCCACAGAGACTTTAACAATCTGCACCCCACCATCAACTTATGCCTCAGCTACTCCACGCGAGAGAGACATTTCCTGGACACTACAGTGCAAATCAAGGATGGCCTGATCAGTATCACTCTCTACCAGAAACCCACTGATCGCTATACTTACCTAAACACTTCTAGCTTCCATCTTACACACACAACTAGATCCATTGTTTACAGTCAAGCCCGTAGGTACAATTGCATTTGCTCTGATCCTACTGACAGAGATCGAAAACTACAAGATCTCTGCCAAATATACATAAACCTGAATTGCCCACCAGGAGAAATAAAAAATCAAATCAACAGGGCCAGACGAATAACCAGAGACCAGCTACTCCAAGACAGGCCCCAAAAAAACCAAGAACAGAACACCACTGGTCATTACTTACAGCCCCCAACTCAAACCACTGCAAGGCATTATTAAAGACTTACAACCTATCCTTAATCAGGACGCCACACTCCAGAAGGCCCGAGGTGACAGGCCTGTTCTCTCCTACAGACCTCCTAACCTTATGAGGATTCTCACCAACAACCACAGACTATGCCACAGGAATACCAATCCTGGAACTTTTCCTTGCAACAAAGACCCATTGCCAACTTTGTCCACATATCTATTCTGGCAAAACCATCACTGGACCTAGCCAGGTTATTAACAGAATCACGGGCACATTCTCATGTTCCTCAACTAACATCATATATGCCATCATGTGCCAACAATGCCCACATACGTTGTATATTGGACAGACTTCAAACTCTCTTAGACATAGAATTAATGGGCATAAAACAGACATAAAAATACTCCTGATTCACAAAACTGTCAGCCGGCACTTTAATGGAGCGGGACATTCGGTTAATGACCTGAAAGTCTGTTTTAGTGAAAGGGAACTTTCACAGCCGTTTGGAAAGAGAGGCTGCTGAACTCTCTTTTATATTCAAATTGAACACATTAACATGTGGTTTGAGCAGGGATGGCAATTTTCTAGCTCATTATAGGGACTCTTTTACATACTTTGCTTTATCTAATTCTTGACTCCCACCCACCCCCGCTCCTTCTGCTCTCTGATTTGCTCACCTTGATAATAATTTTTCTGATTTGTCATCCTAGATTACTATTTTTGGTTCTCTGTGCCCCAAATATTGAGTCTGTTCTGGTGTGGCTATGATCTGAAGAAGTGGGTCTGTCCCACAAAAGTTCATCACCTAATAAACTATATTGTTAGTCTTTAAAGTGCTACTGGACTGCTTTCTTGTTTTGATAGTATATAGACTAGCACGGCTATCTCTCTGTTACTATTTAGGGATGCAAATGTTTTGTAGTGTAGGGCAGAGCATCTCTCTTTCTCAGCCAACCAAAAATGAGTTCTGGGAAGGAGGCCCAGCATGACTTGTTAGTGCCCTCATGAGAAAGACTAAACTACACTGCCACAGCCCTAAGGGTGTGGTTATAAGGTTATACTAACCTAACTAGCAACAGAGACAGCACAATGTCAACAGGAGGACTTATCCTGCTTGCATACCAACTGCCTCTCATGGTGGTGGAATATCTATGCCAGTGGAAGAAGTTCTACTGTCAACATAGGTAGTGTCTTCACAAATTGCTACAGATAGGGGCAATTGGTTGGGGGGGGCACAAGGGGTTATGTGTACCCCCAAATGGAGGTGGTTGCAAGGGGCCTAGTGGCCACAGCATAGGCCTGCCGCCTGGCACTTCCTGGCAGCAGTGGAGGAAATAGAGGAGCAACATGGACCCAGATCGCTCTACTCTCCTGAGCCATGTCTACACGTGCACGCTACTTCGAAGTAGCGGCACTAACTTCGAAATAGCGCCCGTCACGGCTACATGTGTCTGGCGCTATTTCAAAGTTAACATCGACGTTAGGCGGCGAGACGTCGAAGCCGCCAACCCCATGAGGGGATGGGAATAGCGCCCTACTTCGACGTTCAATGTCGAAGTAGGGACCGTGTAGTTGTTGCGCGTCCTGCAACATCGAAATTGTGGGGTCCGCCATGGCAGCCATCAGCTGAGGGGTTGAGAGACGCTCTCTCTCCAGCCCCTGCGGGGCTCTATGGTCATCGTGTGCAGCAGCCCTTAGCCCAGGGCTTCTGGCTGCTGTTGCGGCAGCTGGGGATCCATGCTGCATGCACAGGGTCTGCAACCAGTTGTCGGCGCTGTGGATCTTGTGTTGTTTAGTGCAACTGTGTCTGGGAGGGGCCCTTTAAGGGAGCGGCTTGCTGTTGAGTCCGCCCTGTGACCCTGTCTGCAGCTGTGCCTGGCACCCTTATTTTGATGTGTGCTACTTTGGCGTGTAGACGTTCCCTCGCAGCACCTATTTCGATGTGGTGCTGCGCAACGTCGAAGTTGAACATCGACGTTGCCAGCCCTGGAGGACGTGTAGACGTTATTCATCGAAATAGGCTATTTCGATGTCGCTACATCGAAATAAGCTACTTCGAAGTAGGGTTCACGTGTAGACGTAGCCCTGGTATGTCCCTTGGCGAAAAGGTGGGATTATCCGTACACTCCCCAGCAGGAAGCTGAATGACATGGCCAGGGGAGCAGAGTGAATTGGGCCAAGTTTCTCTGCTTCCCCCAGCACTGCTGGTGACTGTGCGTGGGGAAGGAAGGGGCTGGACCCCGGCTTCCGGCACTGACCCCCTTGGCCCTGGCCAATATTACTCTGGGTTGCCTTGGTTGGGGGAAGAGGCAGAAGGTCTGGAGCAAGGGTGGGGAGAGGAAGAAAGAGGGCAGAGCAAGGGTGGGGAGGGCAGAGCAGGTGAAGGGATAGGTGGGTCTGGGTCTGGAAGGAGTTGTTCCATCTCTTCCGTTGGTGGAAAGTGTGGGAGGGGGGCGGGGAGCATGTGGCCAATGGCTCCCAAGGTCCCACCTCACCAGCAGGGGTGCTGGAACAATTTTTATAGTTGAGGTTCTGAGAGGTGTTGAACCAGACTGGTAACCCTGTAGATAAGGGAAATCATTTCAAGCTGGGGGGTGCTTTGGCACATCTCATACACACATCTGTAGTTCCAGTACCTATGCTCATCAGTCACCCCGGGTTACAAATAAACCTGAGACAATGGCAGGAAGAGAACTGCTTGCTTGCCTGACTCCTCTAGGTCAGTGAGAATGTGATGGAGCTCTGCTCTGGGAGGAACGCCTGGAGCATCTTCCTTTATTTTGAAAGAATTTGCTGCCAGGCTGGGCAGAGCTGGGTGCAAGCTATGTAATGGGCATCTAGGAGGAGCTGGCTCAGAGACACTCTTACAGGCATGTTCAGTGGCTCCCCATATCTGGCTCTTGGTTCCCTGTCTGTTACTGAAACCTCTGTACAATAATTCTTCATTTTTATTGAGATAAATGCCAATGAGCTAGAAGTTAATCAAGTATTTATTGATTATTCTAACAGCATCAGAAAGCCAGAACATTTTAAGTCTCCAATGAATGTTTATTATGCTTTGCAGGAAAAGTCTAATTCCAGATAATTGTGTTTTGCCATTTTTCTGTTCCGTTACATAGCTACTTAAATGCAGTCAGGCACGAAGCATCCTGGACTATTTTATGGCATTTCTTTTGATTAGGATAAAGAGTTAACAAAAACAAACATATTCAGAATAGACTTCCTGGTCCCACATATGCAAAACCCCAGTTGACTTAAATTGGCTCAAAACCTCACTCTGTACAGTTTTCAAGAGTATGGGAGATGGCCGGTAGAGGACAGGACAATACCTAGATTGAACTCATAGGCTGTGTCTACACTAAGATAAAACTTCGAAATCAGCAGATAGGAATAAGGGGATATTGAAGTTGGCAGGGTCCTTTCAAAAAGGGCCACCGTGTAGACGAGCCACATGGGAAAGAAACACGGCAATTTTGAAGAGCTGCGACCAGTGGCATGCTAATGAGGAGCTGAATATGTATTTCAGTGCCACATTAGTAATCTTTGAAATGGCCATTTGCATGGCTATTTTGAAGATTTCTCTTAGTGTAGATGTAGCCATAGAGGGATGTAAGTTCAGATTCCATTATTCCTTGGCCAGCGCATTGGACAGGCAATAGAACATTCACCCTTCATTCTCCTCAAATTCACCTTTCATTCTCATCAAAGTTAGAGATGGAGAGAACCTATTTTGTTATCCAGATCCAGTCCATCTCCCTGCCAGTGCACTATTGTTTTCCAAAATATATTTTTCAGTGTTTTGTCTCTCTAGTTTTAATGTTCCATGCAACACTTTACTTAGGAGACTCCTGACAGGAGTCAGGAGTCAGGAGTTTATATGTCCCTGTTGACATTTATTTTTTCTGAGCTTTGACCTAAATTTACCTTTTCTTAATTTCCTCCCATTGCTTCTAGTTATTGTTTCTCTTCTCTTATTATTCAAATGACAATAATGCACTCTGAAAAATTGTAGATAAATTATTTAACGTAATACACTGTACAACTAGAGGTAAAAGTAGCAATTACAATAGTTCTATTTATAGTAATCCCCAAAGACTTGGACAGAGATCAGAACCTTTTGGGTGCAGATCCACCTCACCACCCATCACAGTGACAGCTGTGACAACCTGCAGCAGGTAAGCTCAGTACCAGCAGATGAAGGCGAGAGCATACTGTTCTGAAGAAACAATAAAACACACAAACCAGCACACTGCATTATTCCTCATGTCTTTTTATCATAGGGCACCATTGCTTGAAACAAACGTGTGCAGGTGCAACTATGCTACAAGTTTTGTTGGTATAACTCTTGAGTGATGTAAGTTACACTGACCTAAGTACCGGTGTGGACAACGCTAAGATGGCTAATGCCTCTTAGGGAGATGGTTTTATTATGCCAATACGAGAGTTCTCTTCTCTGCAGTCTCCACCAGATATGCTACAGCAGCACAGCTACATTGATGCAGCTATGCTATTGTCGTGCTCCTAGTGTAGACTATTCCACAGTGTATACCCAGTGGCTCTTGCCAGCTCCAAGTACAGGGTTTATCTTGCAAGGTTAGGGCTGGGGTGTGCCTTAATTCTCTACTTCCTGGGTTTCAGAGGTTTAACTCTAGCACATTCATTGTCTGGAAGGGCACAAGGCATTGGTAGCCAGCCTTACCTCTGAGCTTTGGGTGGCAAATAAAAAGAGCCACCCCTTATTTCAAGCTCTTTGCCCTGTGTGTAGGGAAGCTGGATAAGGGGTATGAGAAAGAAATTGAGACACAGAAATGAAATAACATGACCAAGTTCACATAAGAAGTCTGGAGCTGAAACAAAACGTCCTGAGTTCCAACCCTAACCACAAGATTATCTTGCCTGTCTGGGGACAGATGTAGTAAATGGACATAAGGTATCACGAGTTATTTTCCCAGTTCTGCTAGTGACCATTGCCTCAGTTTCCCTGAGCCTAATGGCTTTTTACAGGATAAAAGTCCAATAGAAGTCAATGATTTACTCATACAGGAGATATTTTAATACCTCCCTCCCTAGGGTTCTGTGAGGCTTAATTCATTAACGTTTGTAAAGTGTACTGAGATTTGGGGACTGAAAATCACTGTAGCAGAGCAGAAGACTAAGGCCTCATTTCATCAGGACTCCTTACTTCCTAAAGCCCTGTCTGTACAAGGATTTAGTTGATAAATTTCCCCACCACCACAGTTTTAGCTCCATGAGTGGGTGTAACAGGGATGTGTGAGCACACACAAAGACGTGAAGCTGCTGCCAGTGCTGTAAGCATTATGTCAGCCAAACCTGCTCAGCACAGGTGACGAGAACATGACTAGAGCTCTACGAATAATTGTTTTTTTTCAGTTTGGTAGCCAAATTTCTAGTAAGAAGTCCTATAACACCTTATAGACTAATATCTGATGAAGTGGGACTGTGCCCAGGAAACCTCATACTCCAAAATATCTGTTAGTCTATGAGGTGCCACAGGACTTCTTGCTGTTTTTGAAGACACAGACTAACTCAGCTACCTCACTGATACAAATTCCTAATGTTCCTGAAACACCTGTGTGTTTAGTTTCCAACTGAGGGGTGGCTGAGGTTTTTTGGGGGCCTATGCTCCCATTCACAGGATTATCATATTTGACCTTTCAAAAAAGAGGGCACCCCTCAGAGGGAGTGTATCTGTATCAGCAGCTACCAACTCTGGTTGTATCAATGTGCTATATGTACCACAGCACATTAACACAACGTGCGTTGGTAGCGGCTGGTACAGATACAACCCCCGCCGGGGTGTCCTCTTGTTTACATTCAACCCCCAAAGGAGAACATCCTAAAGTTGCAGTGGAAACCTGCCACACCAGCAGAACCCAGAGGCTCTTTTCACCACTACGTTTCCTTCCGCGCGCCGACGCACCCAGCAGCTACAATCTTCGGTGGGAGGCGGCTGGAAACTTTTGCCGGTTCTTCCCCCCCACCAACCCCGGGGCTGCAGCTGGCCCCTTCTCTCGCTAGCATCGCTCCGCTGGCGGCGCGGGGCGGGCGGTGGCTGGAGGCCGAGAGGCGTGCAGGGAGCCGGACTTTATTCCGCCTGCTCCTCCCCCGCCCCACCGCTCACCTGCGCTCGCCGGAGCCCCGCGCGGGCAGGAGCTGCGGCCCCGGGAGGCGAGCAGGAAAAGGCGGGAGCGCTCGGCAGCACCGCGCCGCGCTGCCTGCACCTGCCGTACGACTCGGCGGGCCCCGCGCAGAGGTACGCGCCGGGCGTGGCTGCGGGATGGCCGTGGGCTCCGGCAAGATGCAGCCGCCGTGCGGGAGCGCCGAGCCCGCCCCGAGCCGCAGGCCGAGCGCCGGGCGCAGCGAGCCGCCGGGGCAGCTGCGGCAGAAGCTGAGGGAGCTGCCGGCGCGCCTGCGGAGCGGGTTGACGCTGCGGAGGAAGAGCCCCGCCGCCGGGCCCCGGGTGAGTGACCTGCCGGCCCGGCCCTTCCAGCCCCGCGCGGCCTGCCTGGTGCTGGGGGCGACGCTCTGCGGCAGTCCCGGACCCCTACCGGCCTGGCGGGTGCCCTGCGCCTCCCTAGCAAGCTCCAGCGGTGCCCCCCCTCGGGGAGGCGCAGCCTGAGTGGCAGGGGCTGCGCTCCAACGCTGGCCCAGGTCTGGGCGTCCTGCTGAGGCCCGTCCCAGTCTGGCCTAGCCCTTGGGGGCAGTGGGCCTTGTAGCTTCCCCCAAGGCAGGCTGCAGCTAGGCTTGTCGAAGAGCGATAGGGTGGCAGTGCGTCTTGCCAGGTTCGGTTTCGTATGCCCAGTGGGGACACACTAAATCCAACCATCTGGGCTCCCCTCTCGACCCTGGTGCTCCTGAAGGGTAAGGGAAGTCGAGAGGAGACTTTCTATCATGGACCTCCCACTGCAGGGACAGCAGGAGAAATTTATTTAGGATATGTCGACTCCGGCTGTGCAATTCACGTAGCTGGAGTTGAGTATCCTAAATGGATTTATTTTTTCACCATAGAGCAGACCTGACCTCAGTGTTAGCTAGTTAGGTTATGCCTACACTCGGGAAGGTCCCTGGCAGATATGCAATTCTAGCTACCAGAATTGTGTTGCTAGAAATGACATACAGTAAACCCTCAAAACATATGGCTTCAAGTTGTGCATAACTTGCTTTAACTCGAGTTAAGCCAAACTTGAAGCTGCTCTGCAGCTGTCAGCTTGCCTAGCTGCCCACAGCTGCAAGCTCAGAGCCTCTTCTCCCTGCCTTCCCTGAGCTGCATGGCTGTAAGCCTGACAGCGACACCGCTGGGGAAAGCAGGGAGAAGGCTTTAGCCTCCCCTCCTACTTGTGCAAAAACTTGAGTTACACGGCATTTGTGGGAATGCAACCCCCATGCAGTTCAAGGGTTTACTGTACTTGCAATCAACTTACTTTGCCATTCTCACTGAAGAAGGTCAGCCTTCCCTTACTCCTTGTGATACAGCTGACCCCAGTAGGTTGCGTTTGCGCACCCCTACCAGGTGTGCAAAACAGCCCTGGAGGACAGTTGTCTGCTTTAGCTCTGGAGTAATGCTTTAGGGATGCACAATAAACAGGAATTATCCTGGAAGTTATAAGGTGGGTTGGCTGCGAAATAGATTTCCATCCTGCAGCACTTCACGTGAGCCAAATGTTTCCTGTTGGAACCACACAAGCCTTTTGAAATTTGTATAAAGGAAGTGGTGTGGGGGAAGGGGCAAGAGAGAGATTCACCCTAGAGGAGGTCACAGTCCAATAATTAAAGCACCACTGGGAAACTCAGGTTCAAGCTGCTGGTCTGAATCAGTGCTTTAAGTCTATATTGATTATTGTTAGGCTGGGTGTTGCTCCTGGAGCAGAAGTGCCCACTTGGACCCAAGAAACTCTTCCTGGTGACAGTTTTGTTGCAACTGGTGAATTCCTGTGAAAAGCGTTGTCCTCAACCAGTCAGCATGTTCTGATAGCAAAGTGCTTTGTAGAAAATGTTCTGAGCAGTTCTGGATATAAGTCATTTCTGTGATATCGTAAGAAGATTTCAAAACACAATTAAGCATTTGCACTGTCCTAATTTAGTCTTTACTAATAGGTGGGATAAAATTTATTTCCATTTTGCAGATTGGACATAAACGCATAGAAAGGTTAAAATCCTGTATTGAGTCTCATGCAGTGAGTAAGTAAGTAACAGTGCCTGAAATGCAACTGAAATTCTCAGTTGTGTTCGAACAACTAGACCATATACTTCTCAGTGCCAGTAGCATGACAGGCACTGATTCAAATTTGTTTATAATAGTTTAATGATACAAGCTAATACAGATGAGTGGGGAGCACCACACGTGCAGAAGTTTGCCTACATGATCAGTATGGCAGAGTGGCCTGAAATCAGTATACTTTATTACTGGTTCTATTTACTGCTTCCCTTTTATTTATTTTAAAATAAAAATATAGTTGAAGAATAGGATAAATAAGACTAGTTAGACATATCCTATTCTTCCAAATCTTCACCCGTATTTTTTATCTTCTTTCCCTCTAATATGGAAAACTTGCAAAAACAGTATATCAAAAGGACGCTGCTAAGGTGTTTCAAATAGTTTTTAGAAAGTAGTTTCTTGGAATATCTGAAGCTCAACTCTTCTAGATTTTCAGCTGTATTTGTTCTCTTTCGGGTACATTCAAGGACAAATAAGGGCTGGGGAACAATGGCGTTCTGTAAAGGTATGTTTGCACTGTTCTTAAATCAGATGAATTAAATTGGGTTCCGATTCCAGTTTAGACATTGCAACTTGGGTTTGCAGCTTGAGTTCAAACCCAAGCTGAGCTGCTCTGGTATTTTAACCAAAGTTAGCTAAACTGAGTTAAGAACACACTTTTCTGCAGTGCAGACATATTGTGAAATTCTGCTCATTCATGAAACCACACACAGCAGATTAGGAAGATTTGTTAACACGATTTCCCTATTTTAAATCTTATGTTCTTTAATTAAACTTTAAAGAGTTAACACTATGAACATTTACACTGTGAATATTTGGGCACCTGAGTTCCAATGTAGGACCAAAGGGGAGATACTTAGTTGTTATGTGATCAGTATCTTTGCAGCACAATACACATGCTGCTGTTAGCTGGCCAGATTGCTCTCTCCTTTGATTCATCTTACAGTATTTCTTGAACTGTCTATCTTGGTGGAAGAGAGCGGGAGCTGTGCATTTTGGGAGTCTGGGATCCTAACCCCACAAATCTCTGGGATCTGCAAAGAATGGGCTTTTTCTGCTGCTTTTGCTCTAGCAGGAGCCATATGGCCCATGTGCGGGTTCTCCTGATTCCGTGGACTGGTAGTGGTCACTGTTGTGTTATCTGTCTGAAAATCTCTGGGCTTTGGTGGAACAGTGTTGCTGGGAAGTGAGATTGTGTCATGCTTCCATTCCCCCAGGACTCTGTGAATGGCGATGTCCACACTAGAGAGTTTTGTTGACAAAACCCGCAGGGTGTCCACACTCCCACGGCATTCTGTCGACAGTAAATTGACAGCACATGCCACTTTTGTTGGCAGCATTCTGCCACCCTCTCCTGAGGCAGAAAGACTGTTGCAGAATTTTTCAACAGAAAGACAGTCTGGATGTTCGGAGCTGGTGAGGGGCTTCTGTTGACAGGCACGGCTTCCAGGACACTGGGCAGCCCTGTCTGCTGTGCTTCTGGTCATTTGTTCCGTTGAGAGAGTGGTTGGTCAGTCTGGATCGCTCTTTTGATCTGCTTGGCAGTCTGGCCACAATCTGTTGATAGAAGTATTGTTGGAAGATATCTGCTGTGGACAAATCGCTCTAGTGTAGACATAGCCAATGTGTCTGTTGTAGCAATGAGTGAACCTTTCCATTTGTACACACAGACTCATGCTAGTGTCTTGAGCTAGTGTGTTAAAAATAGTAGTGTGAATGTTGCTGCTTGCTCAAGCTCTTGAGCCTACTTGGCCCCTGGGTTTGAGCCTCAGTGACCACTGTGTGAGCTTGAACCCTGATAGTGTCAGTTTGTCTACCCTGACTCAGATGTTTGTCCTATAGGTATATCCTATGAAGCTCCACCCCAAACAGTGTCAGTGGAGTGACACTGAAAGATCCTAAAAGTATTACTTGCACATGCCCCATCTGTATAGAAAGGGGAAAGCTATGTCCAATGTGTGGCATTTCCTCTATATGTGAATCCATCAGGAATAGTCTAGCTTCATCAGGTTTAAGCAGTTGCATTACTCCTATTTCATTCTTAGTGTGTGTCTACAGCAGTTGGAGGTGTGCCTCTGAGCCTGGAAAGAAAGATGTGTTAACTCTGCTTAAGATGGTGTGCAAAAAATAATAGAATGGCTGCAGCAGCACAAGTGTCAGCTAGGATTAGCCTCCTGAGTTTATACATGAGGTTGGGTGGGCTTGTACTCAAGTTACCACCACTAAGCATGCCATACCACCATGCAGGCCTATGCTACTCTGCTTTTTCAAGCAGAGCTGTCACGGATCTCTGCACTGGGAAGCTTGCAGCTGCTGTGTATGCATTTCCTTAGTGTCAGGTGGAACTGTTCTCAGGTGAGCTCTGACTCACTGAAATCCCTTTTTGTTTATTGTTTACTTTTTTTTAGGAAAACATTATGTCCCACTCAATAGTGCAAAGGGCCGAGAGTCATGAGACTTGTTCTGTTCCTGTTTCTGACACTGACTTGCTGTGTGACCCAAAGCAAGTCATTTAATCTGTCTTAATTTCCCTGTATCTAAAATGGGGGTAACAATACATATTCATGCTTTGTGATCTGACAGTGATTAAGCACAATACAAGTGTGAAGGATTTTTGAGTTGTTTAAAGGTTGCCCATTGGCAAGTACTGCTGGAATTTTCTTTAATGAGAAATTAAGCATTTGGGTTAGAGAAAAATGTATAAAGAATGGCATAAACTCTGCAAACAGATATAAGAAAAAGGTCAACATTTTCATCTCTTTGATCTGCCAGTCTTTCAGTGCCTGATTTTGGCTGTTGTCTATTCAAGGACTAATTCCAAATTTCCAGTCTGTGACAGGAATAACTGAGAATTGCTGTAGAATTACTTTGGATATGGTGATATAAAATATGCATGTTCCCCTCAGCTCAGTGGAGCAAAAAAACTGGACTATGTATTTCAGACCTGCATTGATTCCCTATAACCAGGATATAGAAACTTGAAAGATAATTCTTCCTCTTGATTTTGGATTGTGTCCCGTCTTCTCCATTTAATGTTCCAGGTCTCAGTCCCACAGCCACGTGAGAATGAGAATAACTTCAAGTAGCCCTGTTCATTACAATCAATATTAATGAGAGTAAAGCATTATCTGTTTGCAGGATTTGTCACTTGGGGATTTCTGTTAGTTTTGGAGCCAGAGACCATACTTATTTGTCTCTTGTATAGCACAGTCATGTTGTTAGTACTCACAGTAAAAGTGATGGTGGGTTTTTTCCCACCCCTCATTGGAAAGCGAAAGAAAATTTGAGTTCTGTGAATAAGTGCTGGGGCTTGGCTTGAAGTGCTTTCCATCTCATACAGGGCTTACAGTTTGATTCAGTGCCTTTCAGCACCTCCACTATATGAACTGTTTCAGCACTTGCGTTCTTCATTTTAATAATGCGGCACCAAAGAAAGAACACGTGTTCTGCATCACTCAGTTTAAGTGCAAGAATCTTTCATTCAGGAGACAGTTCTCTATTGCATGATTTGCATCTGTTATTGTGCAGAGCTTCCATTGGATTCATGTTGTGTAACATTCTGGGAACAAATGCATAGAACATATCGTATAGATTGTGGATCAGAGAGAAGGAGAGAGCTTTGCCCTAAATACCTTATAGTTACAACCACTGTTGTCTGGTTTTAGGTAACTGACCTTTTTTTTTTTTTTAAATATATATGAGTATAATGAAGGGTGTAAGGTACAGTATTCTGTTCTGTGGCAAAACACTGAAATCAATGTGCAAAATAAAATACTGGACTATTATTGTGGGTGATGTAACTGCCAGCAATATAGAGATAGAATAAATAGAATTGGTGACACTAGCTTTAAAACCCGAATTTTATTGGCTTTGAAGTGCTACTTAGTAATATTAGCAGTGTTCATCTGAGCAGGTATTACTGTGCAACTAAAAATAAACTCTGTATGTAGTCCTGAATTTTTCCTGTTGTAATCAGCTTATTATATACTACTACTAAAAGTTTCACAGTATCTTCTTAGTTTATGAGGGCTGAAACTGGTGATACACGAGAGACTGGGCAATGATTAAAATGTTGGATGGTGATCCCAATAGCTCCTAGAAACTAAATTTCTAACTGCCAGAAGGTGCAACTGGACATCAGGGGATGCATCACTAGAAAGTTGCCCTGTTTTGTTCATTCCCTCTTAAGCATCCATCACTGATGTATGTTAAAGGCAGGACTGGTCTGATGCAGTATGACCATTCTTATGTAACTTCAGTGTCTATATTTTTGTTCTTGCAATACAAACTGTTTCAGAGTGAGTGACAAAACTGAGGATATAATTATTATGAGTCATATTATCATATTGTAGGAAGTATTTGCTGTGATACATAAATAGAGTACAAGTTCAACTCTCTCTGGTCTGGCAACATCCACCAGGGAATTGCTTCTCTAAGAATAAAGGATCTGTTTCCATTGAAATTGAAAGGAAAATAATGAAAAAATTTCCATTGGCCATATTTTTGTAGGCTCTTCTTGTGTGTCTCTGTTCAAATCAGCGTCCCTTTGACTACATCTCTCAAAATAAATGAACTAAATATGCTTTGTGGAGCAGTGCCATTGATTTTTTTTAAAATGTTTGTTTAGTGTAAATATGCAAAATTTGTTAATTCATGGTAGATTTCTCAGATGGTGGTGTGAATAAGCAAGCTTCTATAACATTTTTTGCAATAAACTGTGCTGAGATTAGTGTTAATTCAACAAGAACTGGGTGGTAATGTTTTCAGCTGGAAGTGCCGTAGTAATTCTGTATCTTGAGGAAATTTCATGATAAGATGTACAATTTTGTAATGATAATGTTGAAAATAGGAGGCAGTAAGTTTTAAGGAAAGTTATAAAACCAATGTTCTTCCCCACAATAATGCTAGCTTATCTTAATTAAAAATTATATTCATATACAAGGAACCAATGTATTTATTGTGTGTTGAAAGGAGTTTCTTTATCTTTAAATGCCATATATTTTCCTTGGCTGGAATGTTTATTATACAGTTAGAGTTGGAAGGAAAGATTATAAGGATGTAGATCAGTTATCATTACAGATTTACTGCACCATGCAACACGGTGAGTTGAAAGGGCAATTAGATATCTTGTTTTCAACCAGAGCACCCACTTGACTCTGCTCAGCAGTACTGTCCAGTTGGGAGTGCTGCACAGTGGGGCTGCCAGGCTTCCTGCTAGCCTCTGTGCTGTGCGGCTCCCAGGAAGAAGCCAATGTGTTCCCCCTCTGGCTCCTATGTGCAGGAGTAGACAGGGGGCTCTGCATGCTGCCCCTGCATGGGGGACAGCTCCTGTGAATGGGGCACTGCGCAGAGTTGCCTAGGTGCACCTTCAGGCAGGAGTCATATGGGGAACATGCTGCAGCTTCTGGGAGCTAAGGTAAAAACACTGCCTGGAGCCTGCCCTCTCCTGAGCCCCTGTCCCATGCCGCAACCCCCAGTCTGAGCTCTGATTCCCCTTCTGCCCTCTGAACCTTCCAGTTCCAGCGCAGAGTACCCTCCTGCACCCCAAATCCCTCATCCCTGGTCTCACAGCATGTACCCATAGCTGGAGTGCTCACCTCTTCCCGCACCCCAGTCCCCTGCACTGGCCCAGTGAAAATGAGTGAGTGAATGAGGGAGGGGAAAGCAAGTGGCAGGGGGAGTGAGGGATGGAGTGAGCAGGGGTGGAGCCTCAGAAAAGGGGTGGGGCATGGGTGGGACCTTGGAAGAGAGAGATGGCAGTGGTGTTAGGTTTTCTGCTAGTAGAAAGCTGAAACCCTATGAGTTGGCTGAAATAGTGTGGAGTTAAATTTGCATCCTTGCTGGGAAAACCAAAATACCTTTGTTGCAGGAAAATAAGTGGGACTGTGCTCAATGGAATTCATTCCCCTCCCCACCCAACCTGTGTTCATGGTGTGTGCTTCCTTGGTTTCTGTTCTAGTTCCTGGTTTGGTATAGCGGTCACAGCCACCATCTCACATAGTGCGATCTAACATATAGGGCATTGCCTAATGCTGGCATTGACCTGCTATTTGACCTTGGACAAATCACTTGAAACCATTATGCCTGTTTATCTTATCAGTTGACTCTAGACTGTAAGCTGAGGCAGGAAACCTTCAGCGCATGGATCATATGCAGTTCATCAGGGTTAGCTGCTGGTAGGCCATGAGGCGATTTGTTCACCTGAGAGTGTGTCTGCTGTCATGGTCCCCTACAGCACTCAATGACTGTGGTTTTCTGTTCCCAGCCAGTGGGAGCTTTGGAAAGCAGCATCCTTGCCATGTGCTGCTTCCTGTGGTTCCCATTAGCTGGGAACAGTGAATCATAGCCATTGGGAGCTGCAGTGGGTGAGGGGGATAGAGAGGGGTAGCATGCCTGTGGACGCTCAGGTCAACAAACTGTCTCACAGCCCACCAGTGGCTAGTCTGGACAAACAGTATGTGGACTGTGCGCTGGACGTTCTCTACCTGTGATGTAAACTCTTCAAGGTAAAGGCTGTCTCTTGATAGATGTTCTAAAATATCTAGCATGCTAGGGCCTTAATGCTGATTGGGCCATGTAAGCGTTACTGTAATTAAAATTGAATCTCTTCTATGGGGACCCTGTTGCAGTGTCCCTGCCTTGGCACACAAGCGTCTGCATGTGGGACTATGCAGATGTGGTGTTAGCACAACTTTGCTACAAGGAAGTTGTTGAGCTTCTATACAATTAAACTCTGAAGCCCCTAATGCAGCAGAACATGCGATAATTTGACATCTCAGATGCCCACAGCTCAGTATTCTTTTTTACCCTGGGTATTTTGTACTGTTTAGTCCGTGTGATGGTCTTTTATGTACATGACATTACTTGTATCCATAACTGTGATATCAGTGAAAGTTCCATGATCAAAAGAAAGGCAATGGTGCTGGTGAATGCAAGAGGTTGGATCAAAAGCCCAAATTGTTCTTTTATTTGCTAGCATAAGAGGTGCTGTCTGTAGAATACTGTTTATATCTGCCCTGCTTATTGTTTGTTTATTCAGAAGAGTTTGACCTTGTCAAATGATCTACCCGCAGCTGTTTACATAAAGGGTGTACATGTAAATAAATGAGCCTGGCACAATTCCTACAGTACACCTTTTATTCTGATTTCTTTTTCAGTAGTTATTCCTTGGAGAGCACTTCTACTTGGGTAAAAGTCAGTATTTCTGCTATATTTTAGAGAAAACATTTTGCTGATTAAAAGGGTTTTTTTTTGTTTTGCCAATCTGTATCAATTACTAAAAATTTGTTCATCCTACCAATAACAAAGCCTGATATAGTATTTTCTTCATGTTAACTTTGGATTAAATCCTATATATAACTTCACAGGTAGTATCACAACATAACCAATCACTTAAATACCATGACCATAAATCTTTAAGCTTAGCTGTTATGCCAATTTAACATAACCAAGTGTGAAGAAAAATTGATGGAAGGTGAAGCAGTATTTTGTGTACCTCTTAAGACATTTTAAACCAACAAGGTATTGAATGTAAACCTCACACTTTTTGTTATGTAGTTTTATGAACTCCTTCTCTAAGGAGAATAATACAAACTCAGAGTGCTTTAAAACCTTGGATAGCTCAGAAATACAGGGCAAATTCCAGTTCTTGCTTGGGATGATTTGGTGTGCTTCAGACACAGTTCTGCCAGAAAACTGGCTTAACCTGTTGTAAAGGAAATCCATAGTGTTAACATAATGGCTCTGTGCCAACCAATCCTTCCCCTAATATGGGGCAGTATTACTGGTAGAAAAGTCCTGGCTGTAGTGCCTCTGCTCTCTGGTCATTTTACAGTAGGGTCTGGACTATTCCAGATCAGCTGTAGGATCTGGAGACAAAGGTGGTCCATGGACTTTGACACAGGTTGTGTCCTAGGTGCATTGGAAGTGTAGCATTCATCTCCATATGCCTGCCTGTCTTCCACTACTGGAAGGAGGCTCCTTCATAAGAGAAAGCAGATAGTGACAGAGCTTCACGCTATAGTCAGGACAAAGTTCCCAAGGAAATTGGTCATACAGCTCCTGTACCACTTTAAGCGATAGCGTATCAGATCTCAAACGCTACAGTAAATAGGGTTGGATGAATACATACTTACTAATTTTTTGCTTAGTTTCTTTAGACTTGTATCCACATTCATTAAAAAGGAATGCCTGTCACTTTCTGTTAGTTCTCCTCAATAACTCTTAATTAATGGGTGTTTGCAGAAGGTAGTAATGGTGATTTAGTAAATAACTAAGGTCAGCACAAAGGGCACCATGCTGCAGGAGGTCCATTATTTTGGAAAAGACTTAAAATTGAGATTCTGACCATTAGTAACTGCTAAAGATTTCATGGTATTTCTGCAAGACTATGGGTGTTTGGCCTGGCATCCTGATCAAATTCTGTCTTGGGTAATTGCATTCCATCTACCTAAAATTCCCCATGTAATTTCAGCTGGTAACTGGCTATCATATCCAGAATAAATTGCTGTTGTGCACTGTTAAGCAGCTACTGCATTTCATCCCATAGGTGGGCACAATTCAGTAGCGTGGGAAGTTATTTTTAAATATGAAAAGGCAGCGAGAAAGATGTGTGCACAATCAGAAAACTGCCCAGGATGTGTGTAAATGTAAATAACGTACATATCTACATCTAACTGTATAAAATGAACTGGCTATTGGCAAAAGCATAGATGAGGAGAATCGATTAAAACAATCACTCTGGAGCCCTCTTTGTGTGTTCTCTTGCTCTCCTTTGTAATAAAGTTTTAAGTTATGCATCTGCCTGTCATCCCGATATATGCTAGGCAACTAAAGTAGAATTCACAATCAGCAGTGCCAACAGCCACCATATGCTCCAGGGCAAGGTAGGAAGGGAACCCAGTGCCATGCCCTGGAAGGGCCAGGGCCAAGAGCAGCAAAGTGGGGCCAAGAGCCATCAGCTCTCAGCCCTGCCTGGACTGTCAGATTGGTGGTGGCGGGGCAGTCCTGAACTGTGGAACTGCCCCTGCCCCCGCCCCCACACCCTCACAGCCGTGCACAGCTGGTGCAGTGCTGCTACAACAGTTCGAAGGGGCCCAGAGCTCTCACTGCCACCACTGCCAAAATAGCAGTGGTGGCAGCTGGAGCTCCAGACCCTTATGAAAAACTGGGCCCCAGGGGAAACTGTCCCCTTTGTCTCTCTTCCTCCTCCTCCTCTTCCCACCTACCCCACTTTGGCAGGCCTGCTTACAGTACATGTGGCATGCAAGTCTGTAAATATGTACGTTATTTACGTTTACTGAACTGAGTACAAGACGATATGAGATTTGTCTTCTTGGTTTAAAGCAGCATCGGACTCATGGTAAATATGAGTTCTTAATGAATGCAGGAGGAATCTCTAGCAGCTGTTTGCCAAAAAAAAAAAAAAAAAGGATATTAAGAATGCTGTGTGCTTTATTTAAGTGACAGAGAAACTGTAAAATGGTTGGCTATAAAAGCCTTGTCCATGCTAGTTCTGAACTGGGCTAGCTCTAATCATGTTGGGGAAATGGTTGTTGAGCACTGCCTGACAGAGATCTTCCAAGAGTATTTGCTGCCCTGGTTGATTGTGAAGTTACAAACTGAATCTCTCTAATCAAGAACTCTCTCATCCAGCAACATCCTTAATCTGGCATGATTTTAGTTAGCCAGACAATCACTTCTTGGTTGTTCTTGGTGTTCTGTGTTGTTGTTTAGCTGTAATTTATCCCTAAATGTCTTCCAAGAAACCAGTAAGCAGGGGAAGTGTTGGTAATGCTGCTAGACAATATTGATCTCCCATCATATAGCAAATTCTCTCATTTGGCACTGGCCAGGTCCCAAGGGTGCTGCACTAGAGTGGTTTGACCTGTATTAACGCAAAAATGATTTTCAGATTGATTTATTGATGCTATTTATCTAATTTATGTTTTCTGTTCACTTGAATGTACCATGGCCGATCAATAGTAATCCTTCAGGTTGGCAGGACAGACAATAGAATTGTTGGCACTTCAAGATGAAGTGCAGGAGCTCTGCCTCTTTTCTATTGCAATGCCTTCTCTATCCTTACTACCAAGTACACTATTTATTTCTTTTGTTCAAATCCTTTATGCCCTAATTTTAATGTAGTAATGCATGCATTGTATGAACATTAGCTATTTGTGTTTCAAACAGCAAATATGCTATTAAAAAGAGGTAGATACACACATACAGGCTGAACCTCTCTTGCCCAGCACCCTTGGGACCTGACCATTGCCAGACAAGAGAATTTGCAGGACCATAGTGGGTCAATATTGTTTAGCCCACTGCTTACTGGGCTCTTAGAAAGCATTTAAAGGTAAATTACAGCTAAATAACAGCACAGAACACTGAAAGCCAGCACTGGTGGCTGGTAAACTGTATGGGACCACGGGAGACTTGGCCACTCAACGATAAGTGATTGTCCAGCTAACTAAAATCATGCCAGATTATGGATGTTGCCAGAGAAGAGTTCCGGATTAGAGAGGTTCAACTTGTACTGCACCATGTGCATGTACCTATGCTAGCAGACAAACAGGTAATATAGGAATTTCCATACAAGGTTAGATTGGTTTGTCCATCTAGTCAGTATCCTGTCTCTGAGAGCAGATAGCAACAGCTGTAAAGATCATTTACCTTTGTTTGAAGCATTAGGCAAATGTTGGATAATCTGTCTTCCATGCTATTGTTTCCTCCTATTCTCCTATAAATTAGAGACTTTTTAAAACCCTGAAGCATGAGGTTAAATATCTGTTACAAAACCTGTTAACATTAGACATTATAATTCTGTATATTCCCAATATTTTCATAAATGCCCAATCCCTTCCTGAATCTTGCTCTGTTAATGGATTCAACCGCATCTTGTGGCAGTAAGTTCCTTGGCTTAGTTATGTTTTGCCTGTTAACAAGGTTGAATTTCCCACCTTTTAATTCCACTGACTGTTCCCTTATTCTTGTGTTTATGAAGCAAAAAATATTTTCTAGATCATTTATTACTTTTATATAAGATTCCTTCACATTCCCTCTTGTTCATTTCCTTTGTAAACTAAGCCATCTCAGTCTTGACTAATCTAATTTTTTTAATCTAAATTTTGCTACCTCAATAGTCAGCCTCCTTACCAGGTCATTAATAAATCTGTTGCATACATCATACCAAGTATTGGATTTTGAGGTACCTTGCTGTGATGCAGATGGGCTTTTTGAGTAGGATTAATCTCCTGTTTCTTAGCCAGAGTTTGATATATTAGGGTACTTTGTCTTCAGACCCCAGGACTACTTAATGTCTTCAGTAATATCTGGACAGGGACCTTGTGAAAGGCCTCTTGAAAATCTAAGATGGGGGACTGCAACCTGCAGTTCCAGAGCTGTATGTGGCTCTTTAAGGACTTTGTGACTGCCAGTGCTATATTTGCAAAGTTAAAAAAAAAAAAAAACAAAACCAAAAAACCAAACCAAACCTTCTGTTTATTTTTGATAAACAGTGAACATCCAAAAGCCCCAAAATGAACAACTCATAGCTAAATAGCAAATGATACGTGATCTTGAAACATTGTATTGCCCCCCCCCTCGCCCCGCCAGCATCCTCCAGAGAGAAGGTTTGGGAGTGAGAGTCAGAAAGACCAATGGTACAAACACACATGTAAAAAGGTGAGAAAACAGAATAAGTAAAAAGTTTGTGAACGTCCTGCAGTAAACTTTTATCTTGTTACAAATCATTGTGCGTGGACTGTTAAAACAGGGGCTACAAAAAGTATGGTTTGACATTATTAAATAAGCACTGTCTCGTTTTCACATGAATTGTGATTCTTGAATTATTGAGTTTTTACCTAATTTGAAAAAAAAAAAAGGCTCTTCTTGACATTTTAGTTGCCAACCCCTGATCTAGGAAATTATGTCAACAGATTCTCCTTTATCCACTACAGGTTAAACCTCCCTGGTCCAGCATCCTCGGGACCTGAGCAGTCTCAGACGAGGGATTTTGCCAGACCAGGAGTGGCCAATTCTGCCACCCTCATGGCCTCTGCCCCTGCTCCTGGGCTTCCCACCTACATCTTCTGGACCTCCCACCCACCCCCACAGGCTCCCCAGCCCTGCTGGCTCTCAGCCCCTGATGCCCCCCCACCCCCCATCTGCATCTTTCCCAGGCTGCAGCTTCCTGGCTGGCCCCAGTGGCGGCTTCCTGGGGCCACTGCTTTCCACATAGCTGCAGCTTTCCTCCTGGCCACAGGGATGAGCTGCTGCAAACTGCCACTCCCTGGCCTAGGGTTTCCACGTAGCCTTGGCTGTGGCTTCTTGCCCAGCATTGGGAATAAGCTGCCACTCCTCTGCTTGGGCTGCCAGCTTACTAGCCCAGGCCACTGCTCCCAGATCAGGCTCCCTAGCTGCTGCAGCCCCCTTCCCCATGCCATTGCTGGCAGACCAGCTGTGGCTACCCTGGGTTCCTGTCGATGGTCTGGCTGGCCCCTCCTCTTCCCAGCCCCAGGACTCCCTGGTCCTGCAAGATCCATGTGGTCCTGCTGGATGATGGATGTTGCTGGATGAGAGAATGCTGGATTTGGGAGTTTTAACCTGTATTTTATTGATTATGTTCAAAAAGATCTAATAGATGTGAGATGTGGATTTTTTTCCTTGCGGATGACAAATTTTAATCAAATTCCCTCCATACCCCCATAAGCTCTGGGCTATTTGTGAATAGAAATCTATTTGGATCTGAGGGCAAGGTGTGTATGCTATGACTCACTTATCCATATATCTAGCTCTAGGAATTGGTGTTTTTTGGTAAATGATTGCTGCACCAAATACAATAAACTGTGTTATTTGGTATTCAAACAACCGGAATTCTCAATTAACCATCATTCTGTTCCGTGCCCCCGCTGCACCAGCCATCCCCTTCTTACTCTGGCAGCGTGTGTGTGTGTGTGTGTGTGTGTGTGTGTGTGGCTGGCTGATGGCTTCTCCACTCTCCCACCCAGTGCCCGCACCCCAGAGTGACTCCTTAAGTGGCTGTACAGCAGTGGCGTACCGAGCGGTGGAATGGCAGCCACCCCCGAGAGCAGCTCCCCACCCAGTGCTGGCAGCATCTCCCTGCACAGCAGCAGCGCAACTCAGTGCCCACTGCCCAGAACAGCTCCCTGTGTGATGCAGCCAGGCGTGAGCCCTGCAAGTGGCTCCCAGCCATCTCCACCAACACGGTAACAGGGTCGTGGTTGAATGGGAGCTGATGCTGAGGGTGGGGGGGAACTGAACTTTGTTATCCAACATATTTAAACAGCCAGCAATCTCCCGGTCCTAGTGCTGCTGGATATGAAAGAGTTTACTGTAGAAGCACTACTTTCCATTGGCATTCTCTGTAATGGTTAAGAGAAAGTGGTGTAAGCCTGTTGGAGTATCTATCTTGTTGTCTTCCTTTAGGATATCTTAGACATTCTGTCTTCAGTTTGCCTCTTATCTGGATGTCCATTTCTGAGACCAATGGTCTAGTGATGGCTACTTTGCAATTCTGTTCACTGAAGTTTCTCTTCTGTTTTGGATGGGACTTATAATGAAGTAATGTTATAGTTGGAGGTATAGTTATTGACAATTGACCTTTTCTTTGTTTGTATTATTCGGGCAGTTCAGCATCTAAACCACGGGTATGGGCCCCTCTGCCCTAGCCCGTGACCCGGCTTCCCTGGATCCAGCCCCCAAGGCTTGGGACTCCCCTTACGAGCAACTGGCCTGCGGCAGGGTGAGGGCTGCTGAGCCCCAAACCTTGTGGGCTGGATCGAGGCGAGCCAGGGCCAGATCTGCCCCATGGGCTCTGACAGGGAACAGGAGTGCAGGACAGGAAGTGGCTCTGTGCCGCGCTATTGCTGTTTGCTGCCGTTCCTTCAGCTGGGGAAAGGGGAGAGGGAGTGGCAGTGCTGAAACACCCACACTGTGTGCAGCAACAGTCAAAAAAAGAAAATAGGATATTAGGAATATTAAAAAAGGGATAGAAAATAACACAAAGAATATTTTACTGCTCCTGTATAAGACTCTGGTACGGCCACATCTTGAATACTGTGTACAGATGTGGGCTCCTTGCCTCCAAAAAGATATTTTGGCATTAGAAGAGGTTCAGAAAAGGGCAACTGAAATGATTAGGGGTTTGGAATGGCCCCATCTGAGGAGAGGTTAAAGAGACTGGGACTTTTCAGATTGGAAAAGAGGAGACTGAGTGGGGATATGAGACAGGTATATAAAATCATGAGTGGTGTAGAGAGGGCAAATAAAGGAAAGTTATTTTCTTGTTCCAGTAACATAAGAACTGGAGGACACCAAATGAAATTAATGGGTAGCAGGTTTAAAACTAATAAAAGAGAGTTCTTTTTCACACAATGCACAGTCAGCCTGTGGAACTCCTTGCCAGAGGAGGCTGTGAAGACTAGGACTATAAGAGAGCTCAGGGGAGAGCTAGATAAGCTCATGGAGGTTAGGTCCATAAAAGGCTATTAGCCAGGGGATAGGAATGGTGTCCCTGGCCTCTTTTTGTTAGAGGCTGGAGATGGATGGCAGGAGACAAGTCGCTTGATCATTGTCTTCTGTCCACCCCCTCTAGGGCACCTGGCACTGGCCACTGTCAGCAGACAGGATGCTGGGCTAGATGGACCTTTGGTCTGACCCAGTAATGGCCATTCTTATGCTGCCTGGAGGCTTTATTCTTAATGCACTGAAATCCTGTGCTGGACATGCCGTACCGTGTCCAAAGAGTTCAGAAGCCGGGTGGAGGGGAGGTTCCAGAGAGCCCACCAGCTGTGTGGTGGTGAGGGCAGCCAGAGAGTCTGCCAGCTGTGTGGTGTGGTGGGGAGCCAGAGAGCCCACTAGCCTTATGGTGTGATGGGGCAGTCCTGGGAAATTTAAATGGACTTTAAACACAGGAAGCAATGTGATAATGTTAAAGGGACAAACTTTCATGAAATTCCTGTGCTGCTGCTTTGCCAAAAGAGACATCAGCCTCCTAGGGAATAACAGAAAGTGAAAAAGAAAATATGCTCATACTCTGTGGGCACAGGGCTGGGAAATTTGCGATAATTCTGCATGGTGCCATGATTCTAGATTACTTACTGGTGGCTTATGTGGCAAGGTGTGCTGTTGTGGAAACTGGAATAAGTCAGGCCATCCCAAAAACCTCGTGAGAAAAATAAGAGTGCCTGGCTGTGACCTTTGTGGAGACATCCTAACAGGATCATTGTTCTCCAGAAACATTATCAACTTGTTCTAGGAGCCCTGGGCTGCATATGCATAGATCCACCCCAGCGCAGGCTACTTGTAGCAGTTTTAAAAAAAACATACTCACCAGAAGTGCCCTCTCCAGCATCACTTGCCTCCAGAACATCGTGGGATGAGGGGACCACCTCCAAAGCGACGAAATAGTCCTGTCTGATTCCAGGATCAGTTTCAGCAGTCACCTGCAGACTGATTTGCTCATCTTCCTCTTCTTCATTGACCACCATCACCACCTCGTTGCTGCTATCACAGGATTGCTCAGAAGTCTCTCCTGAGGAGTCCAGGCAGTTTTTTGCGACCATCGGTTGGGTCACGCCCCAGAATTGCATGAAGTGGCTCATAAAAGTGGCATGTCTGGGGAGATGACTGAGACTGCTCATTGACTTCTTTTGCCTTCTAATGTGCTTGCCTGAGCTCCTTGATTTTCACCTAGCACTGCTGAGCACCCCTGGTGTAAGCTTTCTCTAGCATGCCCTGTGAAATCCTCCCATAAATGTCTACCCTTCTTTTGCTGGTTTGCAGTTGTCACAGGACAGATTTTCCTCCTCCCATCCCACAGCCATGAGATCCTGGATCTCCTGATTGCTCCATGGTGGAGCTCTTTTGTGACCCTGTGAACTCATGGCCAGGTTTGCTGCTGAGGTGTGCTCCTTAGGTCTGCTAGCCATGCTGGGCAGAAAGGAAATTAATTCAAAATTCCCAGGCTGCTTCCTGCTCACCTGGAGAGCAGTAGAGGTGAAAGTGATGGCTAGAACAGACATACTGGGGGCATTGTGGGATACGTCTGGAGACCAGTAAAATTGAATTAAATAATACTGTTTCTACATGAGCCTTATGTTGACCTTGGCTTTCAAATTTGGCATTACTCCTCGTGAAATGGGTGGGGCAGAAAAGTCAACCTTAGGCTTCCTTAAAATTGACGTAATGATATTTGTAGTGAAGACAGGTACATTATACATTCAGCCTAAATCTCTTAAAGTTGACTTTATGCTCTAATGTAGACCAGGCCAGAGTTAAGGTAGTTGGTCGTTGTTCCTGTTCTTAGATTCTTTTAGTAACATTTAGGGCTAGTTTGAAAACTTATGTTGGTAGAACTCCGTCTCTCAGGAGTGTGAAGAGTGCCCTATCCTATGCCCTGAGAGATGTAGTTAAGATGGCTTAACCCCTGGTGTAAATGAAAGTAGGCTGAGAGAAGAATCCTTTGACTTCCTCCTGTCACAGTAGTAAATATCTAGACAGAACAGCATTGCAGCTTTGCAACTTCGGTGCTTCAAGTATGGATATAGTTTTACTACTAAACTTCTGTAATGACCATTTGAAAACTAAACTTGATCTTTTGGAAGATGCCCATATTTTTCACAAATATCAAATAACATGGAATAAAATTCACAACTCACTCTGCAGTGTGTTGGGTTGTACCTAGTTTCTCATTTGAAATGCTCTGAAATGGTGCAAGGGTCTGAGTATCACTCGTGTTCGACCTGGTGCCCCTCTGTCGTCATCACTGGGGTGAAGTGGAGGGGCAAATCTTTGTCATAATGAGGGAAGGGCTGCCAGTAGGTTTGCCAGGTTTGGTTGGATGAATTCCTGCAGGTTTCATCATATGGTGTCACCCAAAGATTAATCCGTAATTTCTGGCAACTCCAGGACCACCATATTGGCCAGGCCAAACCTGAGCAGCACAGTCACCCCATGTGCCAAGTTGCAGTGGCTGGAGCATGGAGCCAGGTTCAGCGCCACAAGAGAGGAGCCTTCCACTTTGGCGTACACTCAGGACAGACTGACTCTGCAGCCAAAGACCTCTCCTGCAGGGCAGACACCCATACCTCTTTATGTGGGTGTAATGGAAAAGACAAACACTAAACTCCTGACAATTGAAATAAATATTCTAGCCACTGAAAATTGTCTAAGAACTATTATGTATTACTATACATTCTCCCCCCTCTCCAATTTTGGTTACCTTTGAAAGGTATCTTTAACTCCCTCATCTGTGAAGTGGAGCTACTGCTTGAAACAAAGCCAACTGACACAACATACAAATTCTTTTACCAGAGCTTTCCTAAAAATGCATTTTAAGAAGCCTTTGTGTAGCACTGCTGAGAATTATTCTTTGATCTCTGTTAAACTTGCTATTGAAGCGAGAGAGACAACATGGCATATTGAAGCATAATCAAAGTGTAGCTAACGAGACAAAGCTGCTAATGTAGTACTTGGTTTTATATTAAATACTAGTTGCGTTCACAGTAGAAATGAGTAATAACAATGAAAGTGATTTGTGTCTGTTTCTGAACAACACAGCCCTTTCAGAATCCATTTACTATAGTTGTAGAATAGACCTACTTTTGCTTCTCATTAATTTCAAATCATATTATGGGAAAGTGTATGGCAGGAAAATAGTGGTAAAGGAAGAAACCAGAGTAGTAATTTTATCAAATATTCTCTCCAGCTGTAAATAAAGTGTTCATATGCTACTGAAGACTTTGTGGTAAATTATATGGGATTTTCAAAGCTGAAGTATTTTCTTCTTTCTGTGGTTGTTTAAGTCTTTGTCTTAAATTAAGAAAGAGCAGAGGCTATTTTTAGGGTGGGGATGCTGATTTGCCTCCTCCCAACCTATTTGCGTCTCTTACAAACCCACGATGCAGTAACTCTAGGCATGATCAACTCTCCTGTACCAGGTGGACCAGATGCCTTTTCTTTTTTTTTTTTTTCAAGTGGTATCCAGTACGTCTGGTCCATGAGAGATGACATCATAGACACAGCTGGAAGCATATGCAGAGCCTCCTGGGCTAGTGGTCTGGATCCTCAAGATAACAGGCTGCAGAGCCCTCAGGAGCAGCAGAACTGTAGGGGGTGGTGAAGCTGGCAGGACCAGGGGATTGCCCAGAAGCTGAGATGTAGGGGCCAGTGGTGCCAGCATCTCCTCCAGCCCCTGAGTTGAAGGAAGCCTCAGGGTGTTGCAAGAGCCCTTACTTCTTGCACCTATGAAGAGAGGAGGTCTGCACACAGAACTTGACGATTTATATATGGTGTTTTAGTTCCTGGTTCTGATGATCTTGATATGGATAGGAAATTAATTTCCTTGGGCTCAATCTTTTGTGGCGTTCATAGTTTGGTGATGGGCCCAAGATAAAAACGGAGGTAAAGGTGCAGTGCACAATCAGCTTCCACTGACATTACCACTCAGAAAGTACTTGACACTAGAAGTGGTTGTAGAGGCTTTAATAGAACTGTATTCTGTCAGAATATGCAGCGGTATGAAAATCAAAACCTGTATGAAATCAGGTCAGTTTCACTGGAGCTTTTATTTTGGAAGGTGCTGGAGGAGAAAAGGCTGGGGGGTGTACAATAATGTGTAAATGTCCCATATTTTTGTAATAAAATGTTATGATTATTCATTTTGAAACAACTTTCATTTTTTTCTCATGCAAAATTCAAAATCAAAATGAAACTTTGATTATTTTCAAAATGGAACAGTTTGTGCCATCTCAAATGATATTTTCCCTTCTGAATTTTCCTTTGCCAGGGAATTTAGACATTTTTCATTTCATTCCAGTATGAAATGAAGACAAATTTTGAAATCTTAAGTCTTCATGAAATGAAATTTCCACCCTCTTCACAGTTGTATCCAGTTCTGTGCAGGACTGAGATTCTGTACTCCTCCCTAAAATGGGGACAATATCTGCCTAATGACCAGTACTAGTTAGCTTTGCATTAATAAAATGCTTTAAGGCTAAAAATACTGTGGCAAGAATGGCATTTTTTTTTCTGTTACTAAACGTTCAGAAGTGGTAATTTCTATTGATGTTCTGAACAGCACTATTGGACTATGACCACTGAAAAGGTAAAATTTTCTATGGGAACAGGATATGGCCCAAAAGGATTTAAAGTCCCCAGTACTTTGGGTTATGAAATTTAATAGCAAAGGGTGTAGCTTCATTTTAGCCTATTATGTATAATTTTTAAATGATTTTATTAGTGGGTGGTTTTAAAAATGTTGGGATTTAAATTTCTTTGAGATGGAAGTCAGGGGAGATATACCTATATCCCAGAACTGGAAGGGACCTTCAGAGGCCATCAGGTGCGGTTTCCTGCACTCACAGCAGAACCTATCTCCATCCCTGATAGATTTTTTTTAGATCTATTTGCCCCAGATCCCTAAATGGCACCTTCAGGGTTTGAGCTCTCAGCCCCTGGATTTAGCAGGCCAATGTTCAAACCCCTGAGCTAGCCCTCTCCCTGAATGGAGTTGCTGCTACTACTACATACGTCAGACCTGAATCCACCTCTTGGGGTTGACTAGGCCTAGTAGTACTCAAAGATGTTTAGCAGCAACGAAGGGTCCTGTGGCACCTTATAGACTAACAGAAAAGTTTAGAGCATGAGCTTTCGTGAGTTAACTCACTTCTTCAGATGCTGGTCCTGGAAATCTGCAAGGCCAGGTATAAATAGGCCGGAGCAAGGCTGGGGATAATGAGGTTAGCTCAGGCAGGCAGGCTGAGTTGTATTGTCACAAGTAGATCTGGAGGTGTGAACTCCAAGAGAGGGGAAGCTGCTTTTGTATTTAGCCAGCCATTCACAGTCTTTGTTTAATCCTGAGCTGAGGGTATTGAATTTGCAGATGAATTGTAGCTCAGCAATTTCTCTTTGGAGTCTGTTCTTGAAATTTCTTTGCTGCAGGATAGCTACTTTTAAATCTGCTACTGTGTGTCCTGGGAGATTGAAGTGCTCTCCTATGGGTTTTTGTATATTGCCATTTCTGATGTCTGATTTGTGTGCATTTATTCTTTTACGTAGAGACTGTCCAGTTTGTCTGATGTATATGGCAGAGGGGCATTGCTGGCACATGATGGCATAAATTACATTGGTAGATGTGCAGCTGAATGAGCCCACGATGGTGTGGCTGATCCGGTTAGGTCCTGTAATGATGTTGCTGGTGTGTATATGTGGGCAGAGCTGGCAACGAGGTTTGTTGCATGGATGGGTCCCTGAGATAGAGTGACTGTGGTGCGGTGTATAGTTGCTTGCTGGGTTTGTTTTAGGTTGGCAGGTTGTCTGTGAGCAATGATAGGTCTGCCTCCCAAGGCCTGTGAAAAGCGTGGGATCATTGTCCAGGATGGGTTGTAGATCCCTGATGATGCGCTGTAGAGGTTTTAGCTGAGGACTGTAGGTGATGGCTAGTGGTGTTCTGTTGGTTTCTCTCTTGGGCTTGTCCTGTAGTAGGAGGCTTCGTGGCACACGTCTGGCTCTGTTGATTTGTTTTCTCACTTCCTCAGGTGGGTATTGCAGTCTCAAGAATGCTTGGTGCAGATCCTGTAGGTGTTTGTCTCTGTCGGAGGGGTTGGAACAAATGCGGTTATATCTAAGTGCTTGGCTGTAAACGATGGATCGTGTGGTGTGTCTGGGATGGAAGCTGGAGGCATGAAGGTAGGCGTAGCGGTCAGTGGGTTTATGGTACAGGGTGGTACTTATGTGTCCATTGTGTATAAGCACGGTAGTGTCAAGGAAGTGGATCTCCTGTGTAGATTGGTCCAGGCTGAGCTTGATGTTGGGGTGGAAGTTGTTGAAGTCCCGGTGGAATTCCTCCAGTCTACACAGGAGATCCACTTCCTTGACACTACCGTGCTTATACACAATGGACACATCAGTACCACCCTGTACCGTAAACCCACTGACCGCTATGCCTACCTTCATGCCTCCAGCTTCCATCCCAGACACACCACACGATCCATCGTTTACAGCCAAGCACTTAGATATAACCGCATTTGTTCCAACCCCTCTGACAGAGACAAACACCTACAGGATCTGCACCAAGCATTCTTGAGACTGCAATACCCACCTGAGGAAGTGAGAAAACAAATCAACAGAGCCAGACGTGTGCCACGAAGCCTCCTACTACAGGACAAGCCCAAGAGAGAAACCAACAGAACACCACTAGCCATCACCTACAGTCCTCAGCTAAAACCTCTACAGCGCATCATCAGGGATCTACAACCCATCCTGGACAATGATCCCACGCTTTTCACAGGCCTTGGGAGGCAGACCTATCATTGCTCACAGACAACCTGCCAACCTAAAACAAACCCAGCAAGCAACTATACACCGCACCACAGTCACTCTATCTCAGGGACCCATCCATGCAACAAACCTCGTTGCCAGCTCTGCCCACATATACACACCAGCAACATCATTACAGGACCTAACCGGATCAGCCACACCATCGTGGGCTCATTCAGCTGCACATCTACCAATGTAATTTATGCCATCATGTGCCAGCAATGCCCCTCTGCCATATACATCGGACAAACTGGACAGTCTCTATGTAAAAGAATAAATGCACACAAATCAGACATCAGAAATGGCAATATACAAAAACCCATAGGAGAGCACTTCAGTCTTCCAGGACACACAGTAGCAGATTTAAAAGTAGCTATCCTGCAGCAAAGAAATTTCAAGAACAGACTCCAAAGAGAAATTGCTGAGCTATAATTCATCTGCAAATTCAATACCCTCAGCTCAGGATTAAACAAAGACTGTGAATGGCTGGCTAAATACAAAAGCAGCTTCCCCTCTCTTGGAGTTCACACCTCCAGATCTACTGATGACAACAGAACTCAGCCTCCCTGACTGAGCTAACCTCGTTATCCCCAGCCTTGCTCTGCCCTATTTATACCTGGCCTTGCAGATTTCCAGGACCAGCATCTGAAGAAGTGAGTTAACTCACGAAAGCTCATGCTCTAAACTTTTCTGTTAGTCTGTAAGGTGCCACAGGACCCTTAGTTGCTGCTACAGATCCAGACTAACACGGCTACCCCTCTGATACTTGACAACATCAAAGATGTTTAGGTACCTAAATATGTTTTGAAGCTCTGGGCCATAAACATAAAGCAGTCAAGAGCAGTAATAGTTTTTAAAAAGTTATAAAAATGAATGTACTTTGCATTGCTATGAAAGAATGCAATTTTAAACACCATGATTATAAATATATTTAAATTATATTGACAGTCATTTAAAATTATTTTAATTTGGGTCATACTATATGTCAAATTACTAAACCCAAAAAGGTTCTTAAGTGTAATGATACTTAATATTTCCATAATATTTTGCTCGTTACAAAGCTTCAGCATATCTGTTTTATTTCTCACTCTAAAATGCTTTGATATTTTTCAAAAATGCTATAAAATAAATATTTGTGTGAGCACATGTATAAATAGAGGTATCGTCTTATCTTGATTCAGATGGATTTATTCACCTATTTCTTTGTGTGTTCTCTGTATGTGATGGCTCTTAAGATGGGAGGGATATGGTATATTGGGGCAGTACAATATACAAAGTATGTGATAGTAAAGATAATCAGCATAGGTTGAACTCTGTCATTTGGAACTCTCTCAGCCAGCAAACTCCATAATCTGGTATGATTTTAGTTAGTATGATGACCACTTATCATGGGTGTGGCCAAGTTTCCCCTGGTCTCATAAAGTTTGTTTACAGTCACCAGTCCTGGCTCTCAGAGTTCTGTGTTGTTGTTGTTTAGCTGCAATTTGACCCTAAATGTCTTCTAAGAGCCCAGTAAGCAGTGGAAGTGTTGGTACTGTGTGAGAAAATAATCACCTCCCATTGTCTGGCAATTCTGTCAGCGCTAGTCAGGTTCCGAAGGTGCTGGATGAGAGAGGTTCAACCTGCAGTTTTGAAATTTTAAATTAATTACTTCACTCTCTGGATTGAAATGAGTAGCAGTCTTGATTAATAACTCTACCATTAGGATTCTCTCTATGCCTAAAATGAGCGGGGTTTCTCTCTCTTGGTGGTTTGTTACACTAAAAATATAAAGGTTTGTTTGTTTTACCTAGAGGAGTCAGCCCGAGGGCTTGGAAACCAACAGGATTTGGGTCTTATATGAGAGGAGAGACTGAAATGTGACCAGTAGAATGGAGATCATTTGTAAAATAGCTAGACTGCTTAAAATTATTTGCTTTCTGTCACATCCCAGAAGCTTTCTCTGTGAGTGAGTCCATTTGTTTTTATGTGAAAGATTCAACAAAGTACCGTTGAGTCCTTTTAATTTTTTCTTTTCCTCAGTACAGTAAAATTCCTTTAATCTGGTATGTCTGGGACCGGACAGGTGCCGGATTACAACATTTTCTGGACTACTGGACATCACCAGGACCTCCACGCTCTAGTTCAAACCCCCCACTCGCAGCTCACCACCCTTGCACCCAGCTGCAGCTCACCTCTCGTGAGCGTCCCCAGCTTCTTCACCACCCCCGGGCTTCTCAGCTTCACCACCCCATGCTCCTCCAACTTCTGCACCCCCATGTCTCCAGCTTCAGCACCCTTGTGAATCTCCAGCTTCACCCCTGACTCCTGCAGGTTCTGCACCCCGTGCTCCTGCAGCTTTTGCACCCCATGCGTCTCCAGGTTCACCACCCTGGCTCTAACCCCCTCATGCCCTGGCTCCAACCCCTGCATGCCCCGGCTTTACTCCACCACCTCGCCCCCCTGCAGCCCTAACCCACCCCAGGCTTAACCCCCTCCACCCTCTCCACAGCCCTAACTCACCACCCAAGCCCCACAACTTAGACGAATTTCAAGGTATGCATATCTTGGGGATCATCAGGATTTCTGGACCATCAGAGGCCAGATTAAAGGAATTTTACTGTACTACTCTTTTGATTTGCTTGAAAATTGTAGTTTGGTGTCCCAGATGGTATAGTATGCCTACAAAGTACCTGCTGCTCAGATTCTTTTCTGTACCTCATTCCCTGTGAGACTATCTAAAATTACCTGTGGTGCATGGATTTACTTATGTTGGAGTCCTGTGCTTTAGAAATGAGAGAGGCTATTGGCAAATGGTTCTTCATGAAAGACTTTTAATGCAGGCAGTTGGGCAAGAGGGAGGAGATGAGGGTGTATATTTGTGGGGAGCATTGGCGTTGTTCAATTTTACTTTCCGAATGGATAATTCTGGTTTCATGGGATTCTTGATGGTATGGTGTTTTAAAGACCTGTATTGCATTTTAAATATTTCTCAGAGGTACTTAGGGCTGGGTAAGCCAGGTGTTGTAATGTTGCGAATACAATGGAAAATTAAACTTGCCCTGTTCCTGTTGAATGGCTGTATTTTGACTACAAGCTAGTGAAACAATGTAGAGAACATTCAGTTAAGTGAATGCCTGGAGGATGAAGGGGAAATCACAAGCAGCCATCATGGATTTGCTATGAATGCCAAACCAGCTTGATTTCCTTCTTTGACATGAAAACTAGATTGGTCTTGAAGGAGAATTCAGTAGACATAATATACTTAGACTTCAGCAAGGCTTTTAACACAGTCCCAGATGCCATTCTGATAAGTAAGCTGGAGAAAGTGGGCCTTGACAGAACTCCCATGGGTGGATACATAATTGAATAAACAAAGGGTAACTATTAATGCAGGGGTCCCAGATTCCCAGCCCACAGCCTTCCCCAGCTGGAGCAGTTGTGTGATCTGGCTTGGGCATAGCAGGGTAGGTGCTGATCATTACTGTCTCCCAAGCCTTGCCTCCTCTTGCCCCTTCTCTCCCAGGCATCCTGTCCCCTAAGGATGCAGCCTTGGGGATTATGGGGGTGGGGTGGGGGCAGTAGCCGGGACCCTGCTGAAGTCCTCTTTGTGGCACAAGTCACGGGGAAGCAGAGTGAGTGTTCCACTTCCCCTTGGCTTCCACCACTGTGGGAAGCTGCAGGGCAGGTGGTGGTGATAGCTGCTGCCATCCCCTGCCAGGCCTCCCTGCAATCTCTGAGGTTGCATCCCTGGAGTGGGGTGAGGGGGTTGCCAAAAAGGGACAGGGCTTGAGGGGATGGAGAGGCATGTGTGTTTCAATGACCCCAAGAGCAATACTGCCTCGAGTCATGTACTCCCTTAGGGTCACCCATGGTAGGACAGTACAGGGCAACGTACCAGACAAAGTGTGATCGAAGAAGTCCTCAATGACAGAGCAAACAGAGGATGACTCACAGTGGAAGCAAAACTGTTGTGTAATGTTACAATGGCTGTGAAGGCAGACAAAGTGCCAACAATTCTATTGTCTGTCCTGCCAACCTGAAGGACAGTGTGGTGACTGTTTTGCACCAGCCTCCCCACTTGAAAAGAAGTCCCCCACAGACGTCTTCCGGTTTTGAGAAAACAACACTTGCACAAGTCAAAAGTCTGGTGGCGATTGGGGCAAGTGGTGATGGGAACAGGGAAGTGAGATCTGGAAGTTCCTAGTCACAGACCAACACATAGGCAGTGAGGGTTTTGATTCAGTCATAATGCTTGAGGGCTGAGGGAGGTTGAGCATTTTGTCAGCTGCACCCATGACTGAGCAGTCCTTTTCAGGACCCAATCTTCTCACCCCACATGGGGAGGGAGCCAGAAAAGATGCTCTAAAAATAATCCTGCTTCTGTTCCTCTTGGCTGGATCGCCGCATCCTGCAGGCTCACCATCTCAGCAGTTGAAAAGATAACAAACTTTTCAATTTTGGAATTTGGAACGCACCCTGACTGACAACTTAAACAGTGACTGATCAGAGTGACATATAGCTATGATTGCTTGTGAATTGAGTCAGTTTAACATCCATATTGCTGTCCTATCCAAAAGTGGAAGAGCTAATGAAGGACCGGTGAGGGAGGAGAAAGGAGGCTACAACTACTCCTGGAAGGGAAAATCTTTGGATGAACCTTGATTGCATGGAGTGGGCTTTGCAACAAAGAACAAGCTCCTAAGGTGCCTCTCCGAGGTGCCAGCTGGAATCAATGAGCAGCTCATGATGCTCTGACTGAGGCTACACCTACGCTATGAGCTAAATTTGAATTTATTAATGTCGATTTTATAACACTAGATTTTATAAATTTGAATGTGACTTTCTTCACCTCCCAACGTGCTCCTCATAAAGATGACTTATTGCTGCCACACTCAATTGGCAAACATGGACTTGTAGCAGTGCATTGTGGGAACCTGTTCCACAGTTCTGTCATCCCCATAGCATTCTGGGTATTTTTGCTGATGCAGCATGGGAAGAGTGCTCCATTGGTGGTGGTTGGTATTTGGTATCATCTGCCCACATTGCATTGTCCTCATTCTCCTCCTGTGGTAAGCAAACTCCCATTTTTCCAGGTGGAAGGAAGGAAAACTAGTGCATCAACAAAGATCACCAAATTAACAGAAATCTTTTCCCTCTAACTGAATTGCTTTTTAAAACTGTAGCTGAGGGTTTTTGGCTTCCTAGTCCATGATACAGCTTCTGTGCACAGTCTGTCTTCTCAACTGGCCCTCCACCAACGGTTCCCCCTCCCTTGATTACATCTGATCCCTGAAAATAATACCAGGACAATGCAAAGCATGAAGAAAGAGTAGAGGATAAACATTGTGAAAAAAGAGTTTTTTGGGGGGGAGGGGTTGGCTTCCCAGTTCATTATAGAGCTTCCGTGCACAGTCTGTATTCAGGTGGCCCTCCAACCACTCTTTCCTGCGTGAAGGGGTGGAAAGTTAGAAGAAAGAAGGTAAAAAAGGCTAGTAAAAAAGATTTTTGGCTTCCCTCTTCACTACACAGACATTGCCAACGTGGGTGATGGGGCTCACCAAATTTCATTGCCATTTTGGGGAGGGTTTGGTATTTGGGAGGTGGAATGGCCAGTTGATGTGGTCTCTGAAAATCTTTTTCCTCTGGGTGGCAACCAGACCCCACAATTTGTAGCCACTGGCAGAGACTTCTCCCAGTGACAGCTAGCCCCCGGTGTCCTTACTGTGGTGGGAGTCATTGGGGGGGTTATAGTGTGTGTCGGGGGCTAGTTGAAGTAATACCCCCAGCGGCAGCAAGGCCCTGAAATTGTTAGCTGTCAGGGGAGACTTCCCCCGTTGGCAGCAAGCCCCTGAAAATGTTTTTGGTGGTGGGGGAGGAGGCCAGTTGAAACCTTCCCCTGGGTGGCAGTAAGACCCCGAAAATCTTGTGGCAGCAAATCCCCAAAAAAATCTTAGCTGCCGGAGGAAACTGCCCCTGGGCATCTGCAAGTCCCCGAAAATCTTTCCTGCCCTTGGAGCCCTCACCTTGTGCAAGCCAGGACATGGTGCTGCCTGGCAGCATGATCAACGCTGAACTTCATACGAGTCCTTTTATTGGGTTGGGGGCTAGCCACATAGTGTGGTTGGGTGGGGGAAAGACCCCTACTGTGTGGCTCCTGGGCGGGGGAGGGGCTGCACAAATGTATAAAGCTGAGAAGTAGTTTCTCGGCCTCTTGTACAACCATGACCCACACAACAGCCTAGCTGCCACCTGGCACGGTGGGGCAGGAGCTGGCACCTGGCAGCACAGAAAAAAAAATACAAAGTGATCAGCTAGCAGAGGTAGAGACAGAACCACGAACTCCATGCTGGGGCTGTTTGTAATGGGTAGATGCATTCACAGCACTAATAGCAAACAAAGAAAGGTGTTTCTCATACAAACATGCCCCCACAGTTGTGGGCTTCCTGATCCCAAACTGAAATTCAGTCTTCCTGTTACCTAATTCCTGCACAACTGGAGAGCAGCGGAGATGGAAGTGGCTAAAGTGGAGCAACTATATATGGGACACCTCTAGAGGCTAATAAATTTGATTTTAAGACGTGCACTTCCACACTGGCCTTTAATCGAACTTTTAAATTCAAGCTTGATGCTACACCCAGCCAGTTTCAATGATGTTATGATATTGATATTAGTGCTCCCTCAATCAAGCTAATGGTATTTATAGTGAAGGCAATTATGTTGTAATATCGAGCTAACTGCCTTAAATTGGAATTTATCTCATAGTGCAGACTCACCCTGAGACTCACTGAAAACCAACAGGCAACTATTCTGAGCATCTGTGCACCAACACTGGATGCTGATGAGAATGTGAAGGAAGATTTATATTGTCAGCTGGAAACTGTTTTATCAGAGACCCCTAGAGAAGATAAGACCATCCTTCTAGGGGATTTCAATGCACATGCTAGATGAGACTGAGAGCTGTGGGAAGGAACAATTGGGAAAGAAGGAGTTGGCAAAAGTAACTTAAATGGAAATCTGCTCTTGACCAAGTGTTCTGAACGTGAATTTATCACAAACACCCTTTTTAGACAAAAGGACAAGTTCAAAACAACATGGATAAATCCACGGTAAAAGCACTGGCATCTTCTTCACAGTGTTGTATTTTGTGCCTGAGATCATAGTGACGTACTTCTTACAAGAGTCACGACAAGTGCTGGTGATTGCTGGACTGATCCTTGCTCATACAATTCACAGTGACAATTACCACCACCACCAACTAGAAGCTGCAAAAGAAGCAGGTCAGGTGCAAGCTGAAGGTTCAAGAGCTGGAGGACCCCATTAAGCATGACTGTGTCCAAGTAGCTTAAGATGAAAAGTTCCATCAGAGTTTCCAAAAGAAACCAAGGAACACTGGAGCCATCTGAAAGTAGTAATCATCAAAACCTGGGAGGAAGCAATAGGCTACTAAGCCAAAAAACATTGGGACTGGTTTGGGGAGAATGATGCTGGAATCGAGCAACTCATTGGTGAGAAGAGAATGGTATTTCGAGTTTGGCAGAATGACATAAATTACAGCACAAAGAGACAAGCCAATGCAAGGGCAGAACGCCAGCTTAAAACCACAGAACTCAAGAACAAAAGGTGGACTGAGAAAGTGCAAGAACTCCAGCATCTCACAGACATCTACAACAGATGTGGTTTCTTCAGTGCCATTAAGGGTGTCCGTGGGACAGCTTGTTATGACATGAATCCCCTTTGCCCTAAGGATGGAATGACACTTCTGAAGGACAAAGAAGCCATCAATTTTTACTGGAAATAACTTTTTGAAGATCTTAACTGTAACTCCATGTTTGCAGATGAAGTCCTTGAATAAATCCCCCAATGACTTCCTTGGGATGAGCTTCAAGGCCATCCCAATTTGCTTGAGGTACACAATCTCATTAAGCAGATGAAGGACAACAAAGTAGCATGTCCATATGGGATCCCTGCTGAAATCTTTAATGATGGACTATTTCAGCTGCTTTATTTGCTCATCCTTAAAATCTGGAAAAGGAGGAGATGTCTTGAAGATCACCCCCTTCAAGAAAGGGGACAAGTGGACTATGGAAATTATCATGGTATCTCTCTCTTTGCCACTGCAGGTGAAGTTGTGGCACAGATCCTTGCAACTCACCTTTTGCCCTTGTCAGAAGAAATTTTACCAGCATTAGAGTGGTTTCTGACCATGTCGTGGAACTGTGGATAGGATCTTCGCAGCCTGGCAGCTGCAAAAAGTGTCAGGAACAAAACCAACCACTGTATGTGGCTTTCATTGATCTAACTAAAGTCTTTGATTCAGTGAATTGCCATACCCTATGGATTGTGCTTTCAAAGATTGGATGTCCTGATAAATATATCAGTGTTCTAAAGTTGCTTCATGAAAATGAGAAAGCAACTGTTCTGAGTAGTACTGGCTCCCAGAGTGAATCTTTCAAAGTACAAACAGGAGTCAAACAGAGCTGCATCATCACCCCAACCATGTTTGTGGTTTTTCTTGCCATCATTCTTACCTAAGTGCTGGGAAGCTCACAGCTGGTGTTTTGAAATCATTTATAGAATGGATGGAAAGCTACTCAGGCTGAAAGCTAAGAGTAAGATTTCCCCCTTCTATTGTGCAACTTCATATGCTGATGGTAATGCAGTTTGTTGCCCACTCTGAGAGAGATTTTCAAACGATCGTAATGTGTTTGCTGATGTTTACATGTCTTGGTCTCATGCTTAACATGAAGAAGACCTGAGTGCTCCATTAGCCCTTTCCAAATGAGGTACCATGGCCTCCAGCTATTAAAATCAATGGAGAAGTATTAGAGAATATCACCCACTTCCTCTACCTTCGAAGTCATCTCTCATTCAAGGCAGATATTGATGCAGAAATTCAACACTCTCTGAGATGTGCCAGTTCAGCCTTTGCTTGTTTACAGCATGGTGGAGTATTTGAAGATTAACATTCAAACAGACACCAAGCTTCTTGTATATCAAGCCATTATTCTTCCAACGTTGTTGTCTGGGTCTGAAACCTGGACATCCTACAAACATCACTTGAAAGTCCTTGAGTGGCATCACCAACACTGCCTTCACAACACCTTGAAGATCAAAGGGTGGAAAGATGCACCAACATTATTGTTCTGGAAGAGACAAAGACCACCAGTACCAAGGCAATGACTATCCATCACCAACTCCACTGGACAGGTCATGTTGTCTGGATACCAGAGCATCACCTCCCAAAACAGGTCCTGTTGTCTCAGATGAAAGAAGGGTACCAAAATGTAGGAAGACAATGGAAGTGTTATAAGGACTTGCTGAAGAATAACTTAAAGAAGTGCAATATTGACATTAGCATTTGGGAGACACTTGTGCAGGATCTTTCTGAATCTTTCCCTGCATTTTGAACTTGTGTGCTGACAAGCTGAGGGGGACAAGAGGCACAGAATGAAGGGGGAGACTGGCTTTCATTCATGGTCAACAGCCTCTTACCATACTTGGAAACTTCTTTCCTCACTATAATAATACTTGGGGTTCAACGATAGGCCTTATCAACCACCTGATGATCTACAACTCCCATGGAAAATGATCATACTCAGCAACAAGAGATCACCATCATCAACAAACAGCCATCCCCCAGGCCTACCACTGCTCTCTGGCTGTGTTGAATAGCTCTGATCAGGGATGACCTGCAGGGTGGGAGGTTGAGACCCCTGTATTAAGGGACTGATGCTGGTCTGGAGAGAGGTTTCCAGTAGGGTTCCACAGGGAACTGGTGGTGGTGTTGTATTTACCTTGTTTATTAATGACTTGGATGCAGTTATAAAAACTGCACTGATCAAGTTTGCAGGTTCTGTAAAGCTTGGGAGTGTGGGTTTCCCGTACCTCAGAGAATAAGGCTAACTTCTGAGGGATCTTGATAGACAGGGAACTGGACTATAGAGAACAACATGAAATTCAGCATAGCAAATGTAAAATGCTGCACGTAAGGAAGAAGAAACAAATGCACAAATACAGAATAGAGAAAGTCAGGCTCAGCACCACTCTGCTGATCAGGATGTTGCCGTTGTGGTGTATCAAACCTTAGCATGAATCAGCAATGCAATACTGTTCCAAAAAAAAACCACCAACGTTTAGGTTGCATTAACAGAGGCATAGCGTGCATATCATGAGAGGTGCTAGTAGTGCTTTACTTGACCCTGGTTAGGGTCAGCTGGAGTATAGTGTCCAGTTTTGATCATCAGTATATAGAAAGGATGTAGAGAAATTAGAAGTGGATACAGAGGTGACTAAAGAGATGGAATGCAAGCCATATGATCAAAGTCTGAAGGAACTGGATACATGTAATTTGGAAAAGAGGAGATTAAAGGGTATATGAAAGTAGTCTTCAGATACTTGAAAGGCTGCCATAAAAAGATGGAGGAGAGTTGTTCTGTTTTGCCACAGAGCACAGGACAAAAGTATCAAACCACAGCATAGCAGATTCAGATTGAATCTCTGGAAGAATTTTGACTGTAGGGCAACAGAATAGTTTGCCTGGGGAAGATGGATACCCGTATATAGTGGATGTTTTGAATATAACAAATCCTGCATCATGGCGGGGGGTGGGGAGGTTAGGCTAGATGACCTTTGAAGTCCCTTCAAACCCTATATTTCTACATCAAAATCAGAGTGGTGTTTTGTTAATGTTATTAATACTGAAGGATTAAAATCTTTTTCCTCCATCCTGCCTTTTGGTGGAAAATGTCCTAAGTGCCTGTAACAGCTATTAGACATACCCACCACAGGGCAGCTATGCTGCAGCATAAATTCAGATTTCCAAGAACTTGTTGGGACACTCCGAGTTTAACCTGGGGCAGTTCCCAAGTGGGCCCCTCTTCCACAGGGGACAGCGAAGAAGTGGCACCTTGTCATGCCCTTGCTGTGACTCTGGCCTCTGCTGTTGGCACTCGACTGTGGCCTTGGCACCTGGCCTCGTCTACAGCCTCAGGCCTGGTCTTGGTTCCGAAGTGTGGATAGATCATATTGTAGGTAAGGAGAAGCATGACATAAAGAGTTTGAGGACCACTCATTTAGGGCTTGAGCATGTACACTTGTTTATAACCCTGGGTTAGAATTTGTTGAAGCCTACAACCCAACCTGGAGCTACAGCATCTCACTGCTATGCAGGCCTGAGTCTAACCACCCATAACCCAGACATCCTAGGATCTCCCAAAAGGTGGCTGTTCTCGTCCTTTGTTTAGGTTTTCCCACACTGCACCCTATCTTACCACCAGCTTCAAGGTTTTTGCTTTAATTGAATGCTTGGATGCTTTGTATTTGTTTTTCTTTTGAAAGGTTGGGCATTGTTTTGAAAACTGACTGGGATTTGCAGGATCAAAGCTTTGTGGTTAAACACATGGGATGCTAATAGCATTAAAGTGAGAATGGGACTGCAGTTAACTTGGCTGTCAAACCTCAATGTATCTCTCATAACTGGGGTAGTTGAAAGGTATGTCCCTGCTTTGGCATGTTGAGACTCGTGTTGATTTTTGTGTGTGTGAATGCTGTCATTTTGCATTGTAACTGAGTGGAAGTTACTGGTGGTGCAGAAGGAAAGTAAATGGTGACGTGATTTGAGAAGGTAAATCAAAGTATAAGAGTGTGTTTATTGAGTTTTATGAAGCTGATAACCTGTGCAAGTATTTTTATTAATGAAAATGTCAGGTTCAATTTGTACAACTCATGTGAGCCTGTGGTAAGTGAGGCTTTGTGTAGATATTGCTGAGGAGACAAAAGGGATGGATGGGGCATAATATACAATATTTGGGGGTATACATTTACCCAGCATCTTTATAAATGCACCTATTGAGCTTGGTAAATGCCTTCCCTTCCCTAATGTGCAAGATAGGTCAATAAAAATAGGAGAGCAACAGTAAACATAACATTCTTAGCATTGGATTAATTAGGTAATAAGGGATTTGGGAAATAAGAGAACTCCATTTCATACTACTCCAAAGTGAGGCTCTGATTGTGTCAGGAAGGTCAGAGAGTCTATGATTGTTTCTGGGTCAGGGCTGCTGGAACCATGGAGGCTGGAACAGCTGATCAGAAGGCAGTCCATCCCCAGGTCATCTGTGGCAGCAGCAGCAGTGGGGTTGAAGCAGTGGCAGACACAACAGAGCTTTTTATATCCCCAGCCCAGCCAGTATTTTCAGTAAAAATGGGGAAAAGATTGTGCGTTTTGCGAATTTTGTTTATTGCCCATGACCTCTGTGTGTGTGTGTGTGTGTGTGTGTGTGTGTGTGTGTGTATACACACATACACATTTTTTTACTATATATTTTACTAAAAATACCTGTGACAGAATTTGTCAACTTTGATTACTGTTTTGGTTCTCTATGCCTTAAATGTTGAGTCTGTTCTGTTATGGCTTTGGTCTGAAGAAGTGGGCCTGTCCCATGAAAGCTCACCTAATAAATTATTTTGTTAGTCTTTAAAGTGCTACTTGACTGCTTTTTGTTGTCACAGAATCATAATCTTATTCATTTGATGTCACCTGAAATCATTAGATTGAAATCAGTTCTGCAGTGATGACCTTCCTCATTTCAAAGAACATCCTTTGTGAAGAAGGGAGGATGTGTATGCAGATAGGTGGGTGTATGTATATATAAAAATGGCTTTTTAATGTTTCACATGATACTCATTTATGCCAACAGTGCCAGTGTCTGCTTTGTTTTCTCATTTCTCCTACAAGCTTTATGGGGGTGTATCCCCTTACTCCTGGAGTTCCTTGTGGAGTTGATGACATCTCATTAGATGCCTCCTCAAGAAGTAGTTGTTTCATGAGCCATACAAGAAAGTGGCTAAACAAAGACTCTTCAAAATTTTAATTAATACTTTAAAAAGCAATTGAGTACTCACATAATCCTTGGGGTTTTTTTTTCTTTCTTTCTCTGCAGGCATTCCTTATTCTGTTAATCTTTTCACGGAGTTATGTCTGAAATGAGATTGTTTTCAATCAGTCTTCTCTGTGCATTTTTAGGCACTATAAATAATTATTAATGATAACTTTGTGTTTCTGTATAAGAGTGTAGCACTTGCCAGATTAAAATAAATGCAATAAAATAAATATGTGTTGTAGTTCACATTTGGGTTGCCAACCCGCTAGGATTGTCCCACTGTCTGCAGAATTAAAGATTAATCTTTCTAATTAAATATTGTCATGTGACAAAACCTCCAGCCAAAATTGGCAACCTGATTTTCAGTTCAGTGATGTGACTGTGTTGTGACTCAGGAAACCTGGGTTCCGGTTGGAAGAGAATCTTTTATTATGTCTCTTTGGTAACAAACTTAAAAGAGAAAAAAACATGGTATACAGCAGTTTGCTGAGTGACTATTGCACCATTAGCTGTTCTGGTGAAGCAGGAGGCTTCTGTGTGCTTGAGGAACACTGCTGTTGGGCAGGGAAGGGCCAGACTGACACTGATGAGCTGTTATGCAAAATCACAAAAGATGTGACTGTAAGCACAATCCAGGCAGCAAATGCTGCAGTCCACCTTTCATATGGCTAGCCAGGCAGGGGATAGAAATAGTGGATTACGTTTACCTGCCTAATTTAAAATTATTAAAAATATTGAATACACAGGAAGTTTTGTTTCATATTTAAAGAGAATTCTTATTACAAAAATGTCCAGCTACTTTTTAGAAATCATAACAGGAAGAGGAAAGAGGAGAAAATCCACGTTTTTCTGTTTGTTTCTATATTGTGAGGTAACTGACTTTTCTTGGAGCCTGTTTGATAGTGGTTTTTTGAGATGGTTAGTTTTTCAAAGCCCAAGTGTGTCTTGGGGTACGTCTTGACTATGTGGAAGATCCACCCAGACAAGGTTTATCTTCTGGAGTTTGATTTCATGCACCTGATAGAGACACAGGAAATAAAATTATCTGGGGTTGGCAGTCAACCCCTGTACTCCTTGCTATCACGAGGAGTGAGAGAGGTTGCAGGGAGAGTTTCTCCCATTGACCTACCTCTGTGAAGACAGCCAGATAAGTCGATTGCAGATAAGTTGATTCCAGCTCTGCACATGCTGTAGCTAGAATTACATATCTACAGTTATCAGAGAGGTAGCCGTGTTATTCTGTAGCTTCAACCACCCCGCCACTCATGCATCTGATGAAGCAGGTGAAAGCTTATGCTCCAAAATATCTTAGTCTGTAAGGTGCCACAGGACTTCTTGTTGTTCTCATATGTACAATTGACTTTCTACAGCCAATTTACCTGCCTAGTGTCGCCCAAGCCTGGGATTAAGTTTTCCATTTAGCGTTGTCTGGTCCTCTGGTTTTATACTTTGACTTTTGGCTTAAATTATTTCACTTATGTCTGAGTGTGATGATTGATAGATCCTAGTAATACTTAAGGGCTGTGTCTACACCAGCCCTTTCCTTTCAAAAGGTGCATGTTAATGAGCGGGTTCAAAAGATGCTAATAAGGCGCTACAATGAATATGAATATCCTAAGAAGGGCTTTCGGAATGTCCTGTCTCCACGGGCGGCGCGTGATTCAAAAAGCCGCACTTTTGAATTGCCGTGGCTGCCATTATGCTAATGAGGTGCTGCATATTCATTGCAACACCTCATTAGCATCTTTCGAACCCACTCATTAACATGCCTCTTTCGAAAGGAAGGGGCTCGTGTAGACATGGGGAAGCTGTGTGGACCTCTTTTCAAATACAGAGAGAGACTTGTTCCCTGCCCCAAAGAATTGGCATCTTAAGATACATGAAGACAGATGAAGGCTGGGGAAAGCAGTGTAACCCAGGAGACAAGAAGCCGGGGTGATTATAGTCACACTCCTTATTCGTTACAAGTTTGGAGGCTGCTTTTTTAAAAAATGTAAACCCCAAAATGTCCTTACCCCAGGCTGAAGTTCTTTCGTCAATTCAGCCATCTCCTCTGTCTGCCATGACAGTTCTCAGTTTCACAAAATCTTTAACTTCTTGACTGGAGGGGAAAGAGGCATAGAACAAGTTCTGGTATGGCTTGTAGTTCTGCATGTGTGATGTTTGTGGTCACTAGAGCCACATTATTCCAGGGGTCTTTTCCCTCCCCACTCCCACATCCCAGTAGAGTAGAGGGACCCATGGTGTACATCCAGTCTTGCAGCATTGTAAAATGCAAAGTACTCCTTGGTTATTGGGAATAGCATATGTTTCTAAATTAATGGAGTATTGTTTAAGGATAACCTGCAAAGAAATAGAAGAGATTTGTGAACTGACAAATATATATAAATATATTTTGGGCTTTGGATAAGTTTCAGAAAAGCCTCAAGTCTCTGATATATGTTATAAAATTTCCATGTCTTTTTCTTTGAGTACTGAAATTTATAAGAACCTTCTCTGCAAAGAGAACTATTTTGTTTTCGGAGTTGTTTTAGTAAGTTCCAGTAAAGTGTGCTGTGTCCTTTCATGGAGACTTTTGTTCCTCTTTCATGTAAAATTAAATTATTTTAGAGTCCCAGTTCATACTTTGTGGTAATGATCTACTTGATTATCTTCAGAAAACTTAAAATCTCACCTGGAAACCCTGTGGCAAAAACTTGGCAGACTTCTCATTTTATACCTTAGCCGCTCATTTAACATCTCAGTAAGTGGTATTTTGAAAGGTTCAAAATAACTGTAAAAGTGAATATTTAATGTTACCTATGATTTAAATAAATATTAATGTGGAGAACTGTTCCACTGATAATTTCCTATCCAGACTTGATTCTGGAGGTGATGTTTTCCCCTGCATTTTGTTTATTACAAGTCTCTTTTGGCCAAAGGACAAAGCATATTGTACAATATTGTTTAAATTATATCTCCTAATGTCAAATAGCTTTTGCACGAAGTGTACTAGCTGTACCCTTAGCACAAATAGCAAAAATTTGTTGCCAGATGAAGGTGGATTGGAATTCAGGCTATGCTCTTTGTGCAGCAGTAACATTTCATTTGTTACAAACTGCACCTATCTATATATATTCTTGTTTTGACAGAGGCATACATTAACATGCAATAACTACTATGCAGGTTTGAACCTGGTCAAGTGATATCTAATATGTAGCAATATTTTCCCCTCTCCTCTTCCCTGCTTAGCATGACTAAGCATTTAAATAAATGATCATTTTATCCTATAGAAATTGCTACCTTTTAAAGTTCACTGTTGAAGAGGGTGTGGCATGAAGATTACGACAAAGCTTCATTTAAAAATTCCTCCTACAGCCCTGAGGTGAAACAGAAATTCTCTGATTATTTTGGCTAATTGATATGGTGTGTTTTGGCTGATTATTTACAACTCCAGCACACTATATTAATTACAACCACAACTAGTTGACAGTTTTATTAGTTTTAGCATTAAAATAGCATCAACATTTTCATGGTTTACTGTGAGTGGCAAATCTGAATAGAGTATAAAATATCAGGGTAATTATCCTTCATAGAAGAATATGCATTCTTGTTCTGATTATTGTGTGTGAGATGGGGGGGGGAAGGGAGGGGGCTGACGGGGTGCAAGGGAGGAGAGAGGGAATGCCTGTTTTCTCAGAGGGCCTGAGATAAAGTAAGTAAATAATCCTGATGGATTTTTTTTAAAGATGACAGTATTATGGTTGAGAGTGATTGACAGAGGGGAAACAAAGCTCTAAAATTTATTGGAAATTGTACGTGAAGTTTGAATCAGCCATATTTGTCATTCTTTTTTTTTCTGTTTGCTGTTCCTGAATGTCTGAGCACTAGAGCATGAATATCTAAAAGCAGCTTTTTAAAGCCTGAATGTTCAAAGATTTGTTGAAAATGAATCTTAAATTTATTCCATTGCAATGACACTAATAATTTCTCTTTGGATAGTTGCAGAAGTCACCCAGGCAGGGATCAGGAACAGTATTGCTCCCAACTAGACGTGGCTATGTAGGATGAGTTTTGAAGTTTGAACTGTTTTCAGACTATTTGTGGGGAGGGGAACTGGTTCTGATCCAGCACAAAACTTAGGCACATGCTTGATTTTAAACCTTGAGACTGCTTCTATGCTGTGCTGGATCAGGGCAGCAATGCTGCAAACCCTCAAATACTTGTGCACATGCTTAAATTTGCACATGTGAAAAGTGCTAGGACTGTGTGTAAAGTTCAGTGTGTGCATGTTTGTAATATCAGGCCAGTATTTTTCACATAATGAATAAATATCAGTGTTTTGTGAATTGTTCGTGAAGAAAGGTAATCACACATTTTTTCAATTAGTGATTATTCTCTGTTTTATGTAGTTTCTAATTTTACTTTTTGATTGTACACCTGGTTAGTTTCACCCCCCCATAACTGCTTTTAACCTTCTCATTGTGTTCCTCTTTAAAAATATGATCTGCAAAGAGGGGACTCTTATTTTTGCCTTTTCTTATTTGACCCATAAAAAACACTTTGATTTCAAAAGAAATTACTCACTTGCTTGTGTCTATCTCTAAAAGTGTTAGGAAAAAAAAGTTTCCTTCCTTATTTTTGCTGGAGGATGACCCTGAAGCCGCGGTGTCCAATAGAATATCCGTTTGCCATCTGTGACAAACTGGACAGCATGATGTGGCAAATGCAGCTCCTTAGAGCCAGGCACATGGAGCACCCTCCACCCCTGTGCGCATGTGTTCCCCCACTTGGTGGGACAAGTACATGGTGGCAGCAGTGGAGGTGACCCTTCCTGTGGCTCAGGGCCACGGGACAGTTTGGAGCGGCTCATGGCAGCTGGTCGGCTTGTGGGACTTGGCTCTGTGTGGCTGTCGCAGTGTGTGCCTGTGCTTGGGGCAGCTTCTGCAGCACATAGCTTGGAGCAGCTGGCACAGCATGTGGCTCAGCTCTGGGCAGCTCAGGGCAGCAGGGCAGATCAGCTCTGCAGGCGACTCTGGTGAGTCATGGGCCTGTGCCTGGCTGGAGTGGGGGTTGGGTGGGGGGGACAGGGATTGTGGCTCTTGATAAGCTTTCTTTTGGACACCCTTGCCCTGGGGAATGTGAACGTGCGAGTGAGAGCCTTCTGAGCGCTCAGTAGAAGGGACAAGAATCCTTGAACCTCAAAGTCAGGTCGTGTGTACAGCAGGGAAACTTGAAAAATTTTCTGCTGTTGCTTATGCTAACTCAGCTATTCGAGTGTATGTTGGGAGTGCCAGTGTAAACAGATTGCTGGCTGCTGCCCCTGGATTAAGCCTTGATTTAACAAAGCACTTAGTGAATTGGAGCATTCAGCATCAGGATGCTTAGTGAGCCGTGCTAGAATATATGATGGTTAAACTGCCATTGGGAAGCCCTGTCATTGTCAATAGAACAGGGCAAAGTTTTTTGCTTGAAAAACATTTGGGAATTTTAACATGAATTTACAGAATAGCTTCAGTCAGTCCTTTATTTCAGAACTAATGCCCCCTACAAATTGGTGGTGAGAGGAGACTGGGATGGTGGGAGTGCTCGGGCCGTCTGGGGGCTGGGGTACTCTCAGTAGTTGCGGGAGACCTGGGCTTGCTTTCTCCTTCTGGCCCATGTGCAGTGTTCCCTGTAAGCTGCGTGCTCAGATGGCCACCCGGGAGAAATTCAAATACTGTCCAGCTGATTACGAAAGTGCCCACTGCCGCAGCATGTTTTACTCCTGGTGGTGCACATCTGCTCATGCCTGGGTGTACATAACATTTATTTTGCACCTGCATAGAAAAAATCAGAGGGAGCATTGCCCATGTGGAGAGGGCTTCCGAGGTTGGGTCTCTCAAATGTCAGGGGTTTGTCCTCTCTAGCTAGAAGGATATGTGGTGGATGTGCTGACGTCGCATATGTCTTACAGCAGAATGTGGAGTACATAAACTTCATGGCTGTAATTAGTAGCATGGACTGAGAGGCAGTGCTTAGGCAAGTGAAGCTGTGCCAGAACCTTTGGGTGTATACCCTGCCTGACTCCACTCATCTAGACAGTACCTCTGTGACTGGGTGCCTGGATATGCCACGTGGAGAATGTTTACTCAAGGCAAACTGCAAGGAATAGGGCAGACGATTCCCAAAACTGGTGGTTTAATCTTTTATTAGATTCGACATGCCCGTAGCCAAGAGCTTCTGTAAGACCACTGTCTACCAGGAAGTTGATTGTAGTTCTCCTCAAAAGCTGGAATGCTTGATACTCAGGTACACAGACTGATCTCATAAAGTGAGTAGTTGCAGAAAAGCAGATGTATCAAAGAAAAAGAGCCTGTTTTGAAAGAGAGGCACTGGATGCACTATGGTTTATTTTGAAATAGGCTCTATTTCCTGTCTACACAGCCCCTATTTTGAAATATCTATTTAAAAATAGGCACTGTTCTGTTTCATACAGTGAGGTTTACCAATTTCAAAATAAGGCATCCACTATTTCAAAATTATTTTGGAATAGCGGTTGCATTGTGTAGATGTCAGCAAAGTTATTTTGAAATAGCAGCAGCTATGTTGAAATAAGTGCTGTATAGACATACCCTATGAGTTAGAGCTCTTACCCAATAGTCATGCAGATGCCAGTCCCTTAATACCTAAAAGTAAAGGTTTTAATAATAAAAGGGAAAGTAAAAATATACATAGAGATTTATTAAAGGTCCCTATGTCAGTTTCATAGCAAGAGCTGTTGAGGTTGCTGATTAATAAAAGTCTTTCTGGAATCAATTCAAAAGGTTACAGTCCAATAGGCAGTTCAGGCATAGAGTTCACTCCAATTCTTTGAGAATTTCAGGTTATTATAAATAATTATTTTAAAGATCTCATTCTTGTGATACTTTTTCCCTTTTGAAGTGTAAGTACACTAGAGGTAAGATAAGGCTAGAGGCTTTTTCTTTATAGTCCTGTAGCAAGCTGATAAGGCTCTTGACAGCAGTTGTCACAGCAAGAATTTTCTCTGATGAAGAATAGGCAGTGCAGAATGTTGCTGTGAAGTTGATCTTCTATCTTCTGTGCATACACAGGTAAACTGATTATATTCATTAACATAAGACAATTAGCCATTCAAACTGTCGAAACAGTTTGAGGTAGTTTCTTATATGGAATTACAAGTTTCAGGGAGAGACTAAAACAGTAGTATTACCACACCACAAGACCCATCTAAATGATAATATCTCCTTTTATCTCTGAGTCAATAGAATACAGTAATGTTCTATGAGTGAAAATAGACTTGCAAGAATGAAAGTTGTTATGGCTACGTCTACACTAGCAGCTCTCTTTCGAAAGAGGCACGCAAATGAGGAAAATCAAAAATGCACGTGAAGCACAGATTTACATATCGGGCACATCATTTGCATACTCTTTCCAAAGAAGAAAATCAGTGTAGATGCGTCTCTTTTGAAAGTAATCCCCATCTTCAAAAGAACCCTTTTTTTTCCTTTTTTTTGAAAGAAGAAAGGCTCTTTGGCAGATGGGGTTTACTTTCGAAAGAGCTGTGTCTGCACTCATTTTCTTCTACCAAGAGAAGAATATGCAAACGAGGTGCCAGCTGTGTAAATCTGTGCCTCATTTGCATGCCTCTTTCGAAAGAGGAATGCTAGTGTAGAGATAGAGACAGGAATAGGAATAGCAACTATAAACTAATGAGATCACATTGCTAAACTTCTAACAAGATACAGGTAAACATAGACAAATACGCTTAGCATTTATGCTTGATTTTTGCTATTACTAATTCCTGGGTTGTTAAGTGCTGGCTTGTGACATCTGTTTAAAATTCACATTCAAGTAGACTCTCCTGATTACACTTCCGTGCCTCCTCTTAGGTTGTTATGGACCATACCGTGGGCCCTTCCAAATTCACAATCTATTTTGGTGAATTTCACGGTCATGGAAATTTAAAAGTAATACATTTAATGATTTCAGTTCTAAGGAGCGGCATTTGCCACATCATCCTGTCCAGTTTGTGACATATGGCAAATGGACAACGTATTGGACACCGTGGCTCCAGGGTCATCCTCCAGCAAAAATAAGAAAGGAAAATTTTTTTTCTAATACTTTTAGAGATGCACACAAGCAGGTGAGTAATTTCTTTTAAACTCAAAGTGTTTTTTACGTTTCAAATTTCATGATTTTGTAATTGTAGGGGCCCTGTCCCAAATAGGAGTTTACCCTTCCTTGTGTGCTGCAGCTGGCAGTGGTGCTAACTTCAGAGCTGGGCAGGTGGAGAATGAAAGCTGCTGGCCAGGAGCCCAACTCTGAAGGCAGAGCCGCCACCAGCAGTGGCAGAGAAGTAAGGATGGGAGGGTATGCTATTGCCACCCTTATTTTTGCACTGCTGCCTTCAGGGCTAATATACCCTCAGCCAACAATTACCACTCCCTGGTTTTCCATTTCTGACGACAGTGCAGTAATGAGGGTGGCAAGACTGCAATCCCTCCAAAATTACCTGGACAGCCTTGCCCCCCAACAACTCCCTTTGGGGTCAGGACCCCCACTTTGACAAATGCTGGTTTCCCTCATGAAATCTGTGTAGTATGAGGTAGAACAGTAGTGGGCAACGTGCAGCCCACGGGCTACGTATGGCCCATCTCTGTTGTATGTGGGGCCTGCGACACACTGTTTACCATTGACCGTGGGCCTGGTGGCCAGATTCCACTGGTTTCTGTCAGCATACTTTCTTTCCCTCTGGTATTACAAAAGTGACACTCATAAAGCCAGGGCCTGGGAAGTGGGGTGTGTGCTGACTGCACACAACTTCTGCTGTGAGAACTGTGTGCTCCCTCTGTGTCCAATCAAACTGCTGCTGTGGCTCAATGCAATGGATACAAGTGCAGTTAGACAAACTACCTTATACTAGGATACTGTCTGGGTTAGGACAGTCTTGCAGCCCACCGAGATGAGGAAGGGCCACTCCTGTATACATGTCACACAAGACCAGATTTAATGATTTGTGACATATTTTTCATGGTGGTGAATTTGGGAGGGCCCTTGTCATATTCATGTTGGCAGATCTCTTAGGCTATCTCTGCATGGGGTACAGCTGCTGGCAGGGTCATGCAAATGAGGGTACTTGATAATGCAGATATCCGCTTATTTGCATAGTCACCTCTTGTGCACAGTCTCGCGAGATCTCTGTCCCAGTGGAGGCTTCTGTGGCAACAAAACAAGCCAGGTAGATGGGATTCTGTCCACCAAACCCCCCTTGTCAACAGCCCCTTATTCCTGGAAAAAAAAATGAGGAATTAGAGGCTGTTGACAAAGACCCATCTGCGTGGCTTGTTTTGTAGCAACAGAAGCCTTTGCCATGGCGGTGATCTCGCGTGACTATGCAAATTAGTGTCCATTTGCATTGTCGAGTGCCCTCATTTACATGACCCTGCCAGCAGCAGCACCCTGTGGAGACAAAGCCTTAGTGTCACAGCCTACCCAGTTTATACTATTGTTTTAGAAGGGTAGTGACATGCTGTCTTCCCACTGCCAATGTGAGCACTCGGGTCTAGGTGAGACGATGTGGGTTTTGGGCCATTGACACCTCCATGTGACCACAGGAGGCTTACACTGGGCTCCTGGAGGAAGGCCTGTGCGGCTGGGCCCAGCAGGAAGTACCAACTAGCAAAGCCTTGTGTAGCAGCTCATGAGTGTGCCACAGATTGGCTGGCACTAGTACTTAAGTCACAACAAGGAGTTATCTGAGCAACAACATGGACTGCCCACCTATCTTCCTTTTGTGTGGGAGATCCCAGACTTGGGTGTCCGATCTCACTTTCCTCCAGACTTCTGACCCTTGGTTTGCCCTCTCTTTTATCATGAATACTGATCTCCCAGTAATCAAACCATATCTGCACCCACCTGCCTTGACTTGGGGCTCAGCAAGGATGTTGGCCCTGTTGGCTTCCTGCCTATGGATGTGTGACTCCTAGCTTGTTCTCTGGTCTGTTTCAGATTCGGACCCTCTGGTATCTGACTCCTGACTCTAGCTCTGACCATTGGGCATGATTACCCACAAATTGCTCATGGTAGCTGAAGTCTGCCAGAGGACTGCCAGAGCTTCCCTGTGGCTGGGAAAGGCTCCAGCAGCAGCCTGTGGTGAAAGGTTCTGGGAACAGAGATGGGGAAAGACTCCAGCAGCTCCTCACGTCTGTAGCTTTTCTCTGTTGTCTGTCCCCTGACAGAGCCTTGCAATCTTGCCTATAGCCACACACCTAAGTATGGAGACAACATGCTGTTCACTGTGGCACTTAGTTTTAGTTCCAGTGCCCCTATGTTACCTTCTGCTTCCAGTGTAGACAAGGCTTCTGAGTCTCCTGCTGAAGCTGTTCTGTTTTTCGTAAATAAAGACATTGAAGTAGTTGGGGCTTGACTTTGGATCTTCCACATCCCAGGTGAGTGCCCTAACAGCCTGATTATGGAGTTTTTCTCATTCTCTTTAGCCCAAGGACAAAGGATACTTTGAATATAGCCCTCTACAAATGCCTGAAAAAAATCCATTTGGGATCAAGCAAGCATGTTTTATTTGACCTGAAAGAGGTGGCTTGATTTGTTGAAACTTCAGAATTTTGGTTTGACATGAACCAAATTTTTATTTCTAACCCAAAGAAAACCTTTCTGTGGCTCAAAAGCTTGCCTCTCTCATCAAGAGAAGTTGATCCAAAGAAAGCTATTACTTCACCTATCTTGTCTCTAATAAACCAAAAAGAATTATTTTCCTAAAACCTGATTGCCCCTAGTGGAACGGCATGGATGTTAGCCATGGTGGAATAGCTTTCTGCAGAGGGAAAGAAGAACTAAGGTAGACATAGTCAACAGACAAATGGCTTCTGCTTAGATATGAAGTCAAACCAAAGTCCCACCTCTAAATACATACAAATTTTACAAAACAAAGCAAGCAGTCCTGTATCACCTTAAAGACTAACCATTTTATTTATTTGGGCTGGAGCCAGCTTCAATAGGGCTCTCTCTGATGTCCTCTGGCAGTAAATTCCAAAAGTCAACTACATGCTGTGTGAACTATTTCCCTCTGTTTGTCAGATAATTTAATTAAGTTTCTCCAGCATGAATAACAGGGACTTTCCACATTTCCTACACCCTGTGTAATCATAAAATATCTCCCTGAAATCTCCTTTATTTATTCTCCATTTTGTGCTAAATCTTTACTAAATATAGCTATATCATGGGAGTATAAAGTATTTCTCAAAAGTTTGCAGGAAAGAGGAGTTGTGGCTTGGGTCTTTGTTATTTTTGGCTGAAATTCTGGGTTGAACCTCTTTCTGTTCTGGTTCCAGTACTGACCACACTATTGTATTTAATATTTGTTTTCATGAAAAACCAAAAGGCTTTTCTTAATGTATGACCTTGATGACCTCTCAAGGTCTTTTCCAGTTCTTGTGTTCTGTGAGTGAAAACAGATTTGCAAGAATGAAAGTTATGCTGAGATACATATCTCTAAACAGCCATGTAGGTTGCAAAGTCAAGAGCTTGAAAATTAGGAAACACAAGAATTAGGTCTTTAATTGCATGATTGTATATTATTTTTCTGCAGGACCTCAACCTAAGTCTATGCTGTGACATTACCATTCATATGTTTTATGAAAATATACTTATAAGAATAAGGTATGTTGGAGATAGGCTTTATGCAAGATAACTCATGTAAAGTATTGTCGGAAAGGTTATGATTTAGTGAACGATAATCCTGTTTTTGTGCACGTATAATATTTGTATCTGAAGATAGGATTATCGACTTTCTTCATTTCAACTAAGCTACTGTGGGTCACGTCCACTGCAAACACTTTAGGTACAACAATGGAAAAGCCAGACAGGGCTGATGGCCCATCAGTGAAGACAATATACTGTGAAAAGACTTAGCCATCCTACCAGACTCGTGCATTCTGTGATGCTACGGAGTCAGGTGACCTGGTCCCCTGATACTAACTTCCATCTTTAATTGCTCAACTTTTCCGCTAGGAGGTGTGTATGTGGGGTGGAATCAAACAAATGATACCCACCTAATAATCAAGGTCTTCAGTTTGCTTCTCCTTTGCCTCCCTACCCAAAGGGATACTTGAAAACACCTAGAAACAAAAGGACTGGAACTGGGGTGGGAATGAGAACTGCTGGACCCAGGCTAAGAAGGATACCTCTGACTTTTGGAGGAGTCTAGCGAAAACAATATCTGGGGTGATGAACTATTACTTATAACCTGCTTCTTTAGCAAGTCAAGCTTACTTTGCTTTATTTTACTAGTAGTCTGCTTTGGTTTTTTTGCTACGTCTTTGACCACTTGAAATCCACCTTTTCTTGTTTATAATATCATCCAGCTAATGTAACTTCAAACGGGGAGGAAGGACAGGAAGTTATGCATGTCTTCCTCCACACTGAGGGAGGAGGTGAATGTCATACAACTTTGGGTTTCTACTCCAATGGAGGTGGTTATGTGGGTGCTGTGGTAAATCCCTTAGGCTGAGCCTTCTCAGAATCGGTCTGTGTCTACATCATTCTGCAGCTGTGTGCAGCCATACCTATCTGTGTGCTGGAGGAGGCTTAAGAGGCTGGTTCAGCCAGACAGGGTTAAAGAATGCATAGGATGACAGAAAAGGTGCCCTCTGTGGTATCTTCAGCATATGAGGTAACATCCCAAGGTGGCAGAACCCATCACACCTGCACAGGACTGGCAGCCCTCAGAGAGTAAGGCCGCTTTTAAATATTTCCTTTTTATCCTCATGATTCAATGTGTGGCCCAAGACCTCACTTATTACATATCATGTAAATTTTCTTTTGAAAATGAAATTATGCATTTCAACTGACATTGGCCATAGGGGTCATCACCAGAGTCTGAGTGCTTCACAAATAGTAACAGGTCTATCTTGCAGGGGAGCTGCAAAGAAAAGAGAATTGTTATCCCAGTTTTACAAAGAGGGAAAATGAGACAAAGTAACTTGCCAGATGATGCATGTTCAGAACTAGAACTCGGGATTATCTAATGCTCAATCTTGTGCTTGTTCCATTTTACGTCATTGCAAACTCTCTGAGCTGCTAATCCCACTGACTTCTGTTGCAGCTGTGAATTCCCCACACTTCTGAGAATTGTACCTGAGTTCTCTCACACTTGACACTCAATGAAGATTGCATAATTAGTGCCCACCTGCCAAAATTTTGATTACAGAGCCAGGAAAATCAGTTCTGCTGGATGAACTTTTCTTACCTTAACTAAAAGGTAAACTTTTTGTCCTCAAGCACTCCCCTTGTTCTCTAAATGCATTCCAGTTTCTAGACTACATCAAGGAAAGGTCCTACAGGTAACAGCCTTGCTGCAGCTTAGACTATGAACACTGCTCATACTATCCATTGAACAAGGCTGAGGTCCTGTGTAGGGGAAAGTATGTTGTAAGCATCTGCATTGCTAACTCAAACATTCAAAAGTCAGGAGTCAAGCCTGCCCAAACTAGCTTGCTATTGAAAAATAAATTGTGTGGTTCTTACATTGCCTTTAGAGGACATTCTGGTCCCATTTTAAAGCTTTTTTCTATAATCATAAGCACTAGAAATGTTAATGTTTTGTTTTATAAATGAAAGCTGAAATTCTCACCTAATCACGTGCTTGATAAGCTCTGGAGCTTTAGGAAAGTGTTGTGATGAAGTTGTGAGAGTTAGCAGCTGCTTAACTAAGGTTTATTTTATACCTCATATTTCTTATAAATTGTACCATCTTTCTTAGGGCTCTGAGTTTTGATTCTTTACTAAAGAAAAAGAACTTTAAAGGTAAATTTACAGAGTTTTACTAACTATTTTTAATAACTACCAATACTATAGGACATGTGAAGGTAGAAATAATGAACTATGATTTTTCTAATAAACTAGAAGATTGGTCACTATGATAACTTTCAGGGTTTCAAATAACCACAGCAGAAAATGACACTTAAAAGCAATTGCTATCATTGGTTCTTAACTCTGGTGATTCTAACACAGAAGAAAACCAGTCCAAAGGAAAGGAATAAAATATTTTGGTCAATGACTTACATGGCAATTCAGCAGGGTCAGCTTCCTAATAGAGCTGCAGTAGTCAACCCTTTTAACTGACTTTGACACAAATTATGTTAGTCAGAGAATCTGATTAATGTTTCCAACTAAGAAACTTCTACATTTATGACAAATTGTATCGACTAAGCACAGTTCAAAAGACTTTCTTAATCGTTTTAGGTCTGTATAAACCTGAAACTTATAAGACAGTATGAAACTATTGATGACTGTGAAACACAGCAGAAGTGTTTGCCACTTAAGTTAACAACAGTGACATGTTCACTTTCTGAGCTGCTTTACAGCAATCTTGGTCCTGTTTCCAAACAAGGACATGAGTTGTAACTTTGTCACAATCTGTAAAGCAGGTATGTGAGCATGTATATTTCCTTTTAATGTCAATTGACAGATTTGGGTCCTCACCCAAGAGAAAGTAAATGTATTACTTATCACCAGAACTCTGTTCAGCTTCCAGTTTTCAGTGCAGTTACTGTTTACACTAGGAGCTGACACTGCAAACTTAGGTGGAATGAAAGATGGCTAGGGCAGAGAATCAAGCTTTCTGGGCCTTCTGGTTAAGGCAGACTGCAGCTATAGACTGGGATATAGCCCTTTAAGCAAGGCAGAGCAGAAAGCAATTGAGCAGTGTTTAGCTTAGCCTTCTGGCTAAGGCAGATAGTAAAAAGTCTAAGCGCTTTGCAGCCTTTTAGCTGGGGCAAGTCACAAACAAGGGGCAAGCCACCTGGCCTAAGTTAAGTAGGCTGCCACTGGGGTTGGTGGCAGGGGGCACCCAGGCCCAACCCACTCCAGCAGGCCCCAGGCCTAACATTTGCAGAGCTAACATTTGCACAACTAGGTCAGCAGGGATCCTGCCAAAACATGCTGACTCCTACTGCAACAGCAAAACCTGACTAATGTCTGGTACTCTGGAGCTACTTCTGACCACAGTTCACAGGTGTGGATTCACTGTCTTTGCAGTAAGTTTCAGTCCCCTCACGCGTAAGTGGCAGATGGTAGTCACAGAAACTTTTCCTTACCGTCTGTCTTCTCCAGGGGCAGGATGCTGCAGAGCTAGCAGTCAGGAGCTTTGCCAGGGACTAGAGACATTTGCTGCCTTTGCTGGTTCTGGCCCAGTTGACCTGAAGGGCCCCTTCTTACACTTTCTTATACTTCCTGTCCCTCCCCTTTGCTTCTGCTGGGGGGCCAGGGCTAGCTTGGCTCCACCCACAAGGGAGAATGCTGTGGTCCCTCTCTTCGGTTCAGAGGGAGGCCACTGTGTCTCACTATAATTACATCTCTGGTTATTCTGTTTGTCCTTAGAAATATGCTATTTTATTTTCATTTATTGCCTCTTTCAGCATGGGTGTTTTGCATTAAATTGTAGAATGAAACTTCTTGATTATTTTATAAATAAAGACTTGCTTCTTCATATTATCACTAAACTAAACTAAAACAATATGAACAATTCTTTCCTGAGCAGGCTTGCCCGATGGGATAAGCCTGTCATTAAAGTGTACACAGTATTCCACCCCAGGTTGTATCCCTGATAGTCTACTTCATTTTTATACATATAACTTCATTGATTCACTCTGGTTGCCTGTTTTCCCATTACCCCATCTGGCTGCCTTTTATCACAGAATTTGGTGGAGTTTTAAAATTAATTTACAGGCAAGGAAAAAGGAAGTAACTTTGATTTCACGAACCGCATGCTCCTGTGAAATACTGCAGAAACTGCACTGCCTCAGACTATTTGAAAAGCTTGAAGAGATCTTGCTTTTTTAATTCACTCCACCTCTGGTCTGTCCTCTTTTAAAAAAACAAAACAAAAAAAAAAAAAGAAAAAAAACCCCTTGATGTCCAGGCAGTTCTTAAGTTGCAGTATGTCATAACTCTGGGGCCTTACTGATTACACAACTTTGTCTGGAATGTCCTAACTTTGCCACTGACATAGTTATGATTTAGCTTTTTTTTTTTTATTTGGTTTGGTTTGGTTTATAGGAGAAAGGTAGAAAGTGGATGGGAGCAATGAGCTGCTGGGACATGGTCAGAGGCAGAAGTATGGCTTAGTCTTGTCCTGTCTCCTCTACCATAGATGTCTCATCATCAGCTGAGCTGAGTCCATGCTTCACCTGGTTCCCTGAGACGTAGGATGGTTTGGGAAGGCCCTGTGATTGCTGCCACAACTGTCCTACGTATGGGACAGGCTCCCATAGCCAGGGGGATGACCTGAGGGAGGGACTGGCTTGGGACCACAGCATGGGTAGTACCCCCCCACTCTCCACATTCACTGACGGAGGTGGGAGCCTGGAACTTGGAGTGACACATGTAGCAGCCTGCACTGCTTCACTGTCCTCTTCCAGCTGGATTACTCCACTTCACCGCAGTGGCAGGAACTGGAGTGCCTTGGCCTCGGCCCACTCCACTCTCCCAAGTGGGGCTGAAGTGCTCCACTTCATCCTGCTGTGGTGCAGTGGAGCAATACAGGTTGGAGATGGCAGTGAAGTGGAGCAGGTTTCTGCATTGCTCCACTCCTGCAGCTTCAGCTCCCACTGCTGCAGTGAATGTCGGGGGAGAGCCCTGCTGCCCTGCACTAGGCCCCCCATATAATCCCCTAGGTCAAGTAGCTCTGGGGAGGGCTCTTCATGGATGGGACACAAGGGCTGTATCTAGACTAGCCCCCAACTTTGAAGGGAGGATGGTAATTCCGGTGTTGGGAGATTACTAATAAAGTGCTACGGTGCATCTGCAGCACTTTATTAGGCAAAATCTCTCCCACAGCAACTTCCAAGTGTGAAGTTGAGGAGTAAAGGGACTCCAAAGGAGCACAGGCACTTCAAAGTACCCATGGCTACACGCAAGTCAGCACTTCGAAGTTTCACACTTCATTAGGCAAAATCTCCCCCACAGCAACTTCGAAGTGTGAAACTTCAAAGTGCTGACTTGCGTGTAGCCATGGGTACTTTGAAGTGCCTGTGCTCCTTTGGAGTCCCTTTACTCCTCAACTTCACACTTGGAAGTTGCTGTGGGGGAGATTTTGCCTAATGAAGTGCTGCATATGCACCGCAGCACTTTATTAGCAATCTCTCAACACCCGAATTACCATCCTCCCTTCAAAGTTGGGAGCTAGTCTAGACACAGCCAAGGAGAGGCAGTAGGAGGTGAGGTTAAGGTAGTGTAGAGGAAGGGCTTATGGGAAGGGGTGAAGTGGGTTGGGATGGCCCTGTGTTTACTGGTACTGGGTGTCTCAGTTCAACACACTGACAGGTGTGAGCACAACACTTCTGTGTTTAGTGTTTAGTTGGTTTTGTTTGTTTTTTTCCTTCATTCCTTTAGATAGAAACAAAAAAACTTTGAAATCACACGACGTGTCTTGTGTGGCTTCATTCTAGTCCTTTGTGCACATTTGTTCACATCATAAAGACCTGTAACAGCCCAGTATTTTTAACGATCTAAAAAGGGAGGTGAGCAGTAAGATAGTGCAATGCAGATGATACAAAATGATTCCAGGACCAGAGCAAATTGTAATGAATGTCGAGAGAAATAAACTATCTAAATGAATAGTAACAGAGAGTAAGCTGTGCTAGTCTATACACTATCAAAACAAAAAGCAGTCAAGTAGCACTTTAAAGACTAGCAAAATAGTTTATTAGGTGAGCTTTCGTGGGACAGACCCACTTCTTCAGACCATAGCCAGACCAGAACAGACTCAATATTTAAGACACAGAGAACCAAAAACAGTAAGCAAGGAGGACAAATCAGAAAAAGATAATCAAGGTGAGCAAATCAGAGAGTGGAGGGGACTCAGAAAGTTCCCATCACGATTTAAACCATGTGTTAATGTGCCGAATTTGAATATAAAAGTCAGCTCGTCCACTTCTCTCTGTAAAACGGTGCGATAATTTCTCTTTAGTTACACACACACCTTGAGGTCATTGACAGAATGCCCCATTCCATTAAAAGGTTGACTAACTGGTTTGTGGATCTGGAGAGTTTTGATGTCTGTTTTGTGCCTGTTGACCCTTTGTCTAAGGGAGTTAGAAGTCTGTCCAATATACAAAGCATCTTGGCATTGTTGACACATGATGGCATATATGATGTTAGTAGAGGAGCATGAGAAAGTGCCCGTGATTCTGTGAATAACCTGGTTAGGTCCAGTGATGGTATTTCCAGAGAAGATATGTGGACAAAGCTGGCAGCGGGCTTTGTTGCCCGGAAAGGTTCCAGGACTGGTGTTCCTGGGGTATAGGCTGTGGCTATGAGTAAGGATCCTCATGAGGTTGGGAGGTTGTCTGTAGGAGAGAACAGGCATGTCACCCAGGGCCTTCTGGAGTGTAGCATGCTGATTAAGAATAGGTTGTAGGTCTTTAGAGAGAGAAGTGGACGAGCTGACTTTTATATTCAAATTTGGCACATTAACACATGGTTTAAATCGTGATGGGAACTTTCTGAGTCACTATAGGGGCTCATCTGCATACTTGACTCAATCTAATTCTTGATCTTCCCCCCCACCCTTCCACTCTCTGATTTGCTCACCTTGATTATCTTTTTCTGATTTGTCCTCCTTGCTTACTGTTTTTGGTTCTCTGTGTCTTAAATATTGAGTCTGTTCTGGTCTGGCTATGGTCTGAAGAAGTGGGTCTGTCCCACGAAAGCTCACCTAATAAACTATTTTACTAGTCTTTAAAGTGCTACTTGACTGCTTTTTGTTTTGATAGTGTATAGACTAGCACAGCTTACTCTCTGTTACTATTCATTTAGATAGTTTATTTCTCTCGACATTCATTACAATTTGCTCTGGTCCTGAATCATTTTGTATCATCTGCATTGCACTATCTTACTGCTCACCTCCCTTTTTAGATCGTTAAAAATACTGGGCTGTTACAGGTCTTTATGATGTGAACAAATGTGCACAAAGGACTAGAATGAAGCCACACAAGACACGTCGTGTGATTTCAAAGTTTTTTCACCCACATTTCAACAAATAAATGAGCTAACTTTTTCTTACTTCTGTTTTTAGTTACAGATAATGACCTTATTAATATCTCTTTTACAGAATTTGTCCAGACGAATTTCAAATCCATATCTGGAAAACCCTTCAAACAAGGTATTTTTAAAGCATTGTTTTAAGTCCACATACTAAAAAATCAGGAGTAAGAATCATTTTTTATTTCCTTTTGGTTAATCATGATTTTTGAATAATTTGTGAGTCTACCCTGTGTGTAGAGCCACTTGTACAATTTTTGGCTTTTCTATATTAGAAAATATTTACCAGTATAGATAAATCTGTATACCTCTCATGGTGCAAAGCAAAATGTAGATTCACATCATACCATTTTTGATCATGTCTACACAAGTTTAACTTAATTTGGTAACTTTTTGTATATTTAAGTGTTCTAACTTTCTGTACCTAGGTAACCAAGCAATTTCTCTTTTTCATTTTAGATTTATGGAGCGAGTTCTTCCTGTGCTGGCAGAGCTCTCAGGAATATTTTTACAGTTCAAGCTTCTGACCTGATTAAAGACAGGGTGTGCCTTACAGGGATCTGCAGGTAACAAAGTTAATTTGCTCCGATTGCATTGTCTTTATTTGTGTAGGTCTGTGCCCTGACACACTTGAACCTCTCTCATCTGTCTCTCTTGGGACCTGACTAGTGCCAGACGAGAGAATTTGCTGGATGACAGGAAGTCAATATTATCTAGAATCATTACCAACACTTCCATAGCTTACTGGGATCTTAGAAGACATTTAGAGGTAAATTACAGCTAAATAACAGCACAGAACACTGAGAGTCAGGACTGGTGACTGTAAACCAATTTTATGGGACCAGGGGAGACTTGGCCACACCCATGATAAGCGGTCATCCAGCTAGCTGAAATCATTCTAGGCCATGGAAATTGCTGAATGAGAGAGCTGCGGATTAGAGAGGTTCAACCTGTGCATGTGCGTACCCAGTTAATACCTGCTGCACAATCTTATGAATGATTTTTGTATATAGTCAAACACTAATGTTGTGGAATACAATATGAATTTAAAATAAATATCCTGCTTCTTTTAGGAGCAGCTGTGTTGGATCAGAACTGGTAGACTGGCTGCTGGAGCACTGCCCTTTTGTTAAGTGCAGATCTACAGCAGTTGGTGTATGGCAGCTCCTGCTGGATATGGGAATTGTGTTATCAGGTCAGTGTTATGGAAACATGTCCTATCATGGTCAGTAAGGCATTTGTACATAAAATGAGATTTATGTTTGCTGGGAAAGAGGAGGAAAACAAAAAATGTCGATTGTTTTTAATTATGAGGTAATTTCCTTTAATTTAGTATAGGTTTATCCATGTGATGTTTCACTTAAATACAAGATATAATCCAGTTCAGACTCAGTTTTCTCTAGTCTGCTTTGGAAATGCTGTGGCCTGTTTACCATTTTGCAGATGATATGCATATACATTTCATACTTTTTTCTTCAGGTGGTTCACATTGTTTTCAGCACATCAGCAGTAGCTTTGTCACTATAAATCACTGGTTCATCAGGTGTCTTTTTTAGTGACTAGTGTGGTTATTTTTCTCTTCAAAATTAGAGAATTGAGCACAGTAGATAAAGAGGTATTTTCAACTCATTGATCACTACGTTTGGCAAAATTCACCCTTTCTCTCCGTTGCCCCATTGGGTACGGATTAAAATAGGGCAGAGTCTGGCCTAGAAGTCTGGAATGCAGGTATTGATGTTGACATCAGTAGAACCAGGGATTTTTCCATGGGAAAAGAGCTTTACGTTGTGTCCAGGGGCTCCATAGCCACTGAATCACTGCACCACCTGACTATCCTGTCGATGCTTATTCCTGATTTGTGCTTTTTTGGGTCTCTGCTAGTGAGTTTTCCTCACTCCTTTCAAAGTACAAAAGACGTAAGAAATGTTGTGCTTATTTAACCTACTGGTGAATGCATGTGCCTGATGTACTGAAGATAGGAGTCTTCCATAGTACAAGCTAGGGAGCCTTGACTCCTTAGCTGTAGCTTGTCGTGCTTTTAGCTGTGGAGGTCTTGGTTCCTTCCCTGGTGTGTCAGCCAAGAATCATCATGCTATCACTTTCTCCTGCAGGATGGGTGTTATGGTTCTGAGAGCCCTGTGCTGGCAGGAGTGGTGTCATGTGGGACTGAATCTAGCCTGACATATTTTTAAATAGGATGAATTTATGATGTGTGCATTGAGAAGGGAGAATGACTATTTAAAGTATTTGATCTGTTTGTTGAACTTTGTTTTTTATTTTTTTCTGAAGTTTAACCCTCCTCCTGTTCTTCATGTATCCTTTTTCTGCCCATGATCTTTCTATCGTATAGAGAAATGTTCAGCAGAAGAAATGAGCTGGAGGCTAATGTAAAACAATGTTTATAAATGTGCTGGGTGAAGGACTCCCCTCTGTAACCATTAGGCCCCTTAAAGGCAGAGCTCTCTCTCTCTTCCTTAAGTATCCCCACTCCATGGTCTTAAACTCCAGGAAGTTGGATGTTCTATCGCTCAGCAATTTTTTTCCTTTTGGGTGCATCACTTGGATGAAATTAACTGAAGCTAGACTCGATGGCTATGTCTACACTAGCTGCACACTTTTGAAAGGGGGTTGCTAATGAGAGACTTGGGGATATGCTAAGGAGGTCCTGCAATGAATATGCAGCACCTCATTAGCATAATGGCAGTTGTGGCACTTCGAGAGTGCCACTTTTGATCACGTGCAGCTTGTCTACAAGGGGTCCTTTTTGAAAGGCCCCAACACACTTCAAAATCCCCTTATTCCTATAACCAAATAGGAATAAGGGGATTTCAAAATGTGCAGGGTCCTTTCAAAAAGGACCACATGTAGATGAGCCGTGTGCAATTGAAAGCGGCACTTTCGAAGTGCCACAGCTGCCGTTATGCTGATGAGGGTGCTGCATATTCATTGCAGCACCTCATTAGCACATCTGGAAGTGTCTCATTAGCATCCCCCTTTCGAAAGGGTGGGGCTAGTGTAGGCATAGCCTATATAATTGCTTCGAAGTTCAGTTTTAAGAATTTTGTTCTTGATGGTCATCAAAGTAAGCATTGTTTGTACTTAATATGTATGTAAATGGTTGAGTAAAGTTGATAGAAAAAGCTTTAAAAGATATGTTGTTCTGTTTTTTCATGCAGTGGACAGGCAAGTCTATTTTCAAGACACTCCTCATGTTTTCTACCAGTTCTCAGCTGATGAATGCACTTACCTTTTCTGTGAATTCGAAAGGGAAGAAGGTTGGCAAAATGGTGTAAAACTCTTACTACAGCTAGTGCCTCTTACTTCACCCAGAACTGCTGTATGCAATCTGTAAGTATGTCCTCAACTCTGGCCCTCCTTTTGACTGGAACTCCCTCCTTTTCATAAGCCCATATTTTTAAATCTTCCTCTGGAACCCTCCACTCATGCGTCTGATGAAGCAAGTTGTTGCCCATGAAAGCTTATGCTCCAAAATATCTATTAGTCTATAAGGTGCCACAGGACTTCTTGTTGTTTTACATCCTCTTAGTAATTTTTGCTGAGTGTAAATACCTAGGTAAAGATGACAGACTATATACAAATTTGTGGCTACATGTAACAGCTTCCAAGTTGGGGTTATTTCTTATATTGACAGGTTTGCTAAACTCAGCGTCTACAAAGTCAGTGTGGGTAGATATGTGTAAGATGCATGAGCCAGAGTCAGGAGACATAGGCTGTGTCTACACTATGAGATAAAATAGAATTTGAAGGAGTTAGGCTGATATTAAAATATCACTCTCTTCACAGTTAATACTATTAGCTCAATTTTTTGAGCTGTAATACAGATAACTAAATATTAATATTACGGGATGGGTACAGAGTCAATTTTGAATTTAAAATCTCAAATAAAGGCTTGGGTGGAAGCACCATGTCCTTAATTCAAATATATTCGCCTCCAGAAGTATCCTGTATGTACCCCACAAAGCTAGGTGGTGACCCTCCCTCTATGGCTGCTTCACTGTACACTGCTCTCCATCCAGGTGTGCAGGAAGAAGGTCACAGGAAGCCTGTGAAGTTTGGATTGAATTAGAATTTGAATTTGAATTGGATTCAGCAGCGCTTAGCCCTACAAATATAAAAGGTTCCCATTATGAAAAAGTTGCTTTGCCCATCTCATTGCGCTGCATGGTAGCAATTTCATTGTCAGCCATCTGCAATCATGAGCACTCTGGGTAGTGATCTGCCTCGTGCATCTTGGGGTCACAAGGCAGCCCCAGCGTGGACCCTCCTGGAGATTCTGGATCTTCTTGCTATTTGGGGAGACTAATTGGTGGCAAAGAGACTTTGGGTGGCCAAGAGAATGTGGCAATCTGTAATCAGATGTCACAGGAGGTAACCACCTGAGGTTACTCTGGGGGCTCTGTGCAATGCTGGGTGAAAGTGAAAGAACTCCGTTGGGCCTATCAAAAAGTCTGGGAAGCCAACCAGCACTAAGGGGATGCTCCATGGACCTGCTGCTAATATGAACAGCTGTACATGCTTATGGGGAGTGACCCCATTACAGAGCCTGATCTGAATCACGACACTTCTGGAGGCCCTGGTGTGGAGTTTGGTTTGAGCCCAGAGAAGCCGGGTGCCTCAGAGGAAGTGGCAATGGAGAGGAGGAAGGGAGCAAGGGACTGAGGAAGTTCTTCCAGCCAGCCCAGAGCTCTTCACCATCGACTTGGAACCGTTTCCCTCCATGCTGGTCTCTGAGGCCTCTGGACCAAGCAGTTTGGGTGAGCATTTATTCCGCATGCTAGAAGCAGGTTGGGAGTGGGTATAGCTGTAGGGTTTTGTATGGGTACAGGTTTGCTAGCTGTGGTTCTGTGCCCCTCAGAACAGTGTGTAAATGTTTCTTGGCATGGAGCACTTCTCCTTTTCGGAGCTCTCCTTTGAGGCCTCATCCAGGCACTCTTGTAATTTTTTCACAAGGTTCTTGGGCAGGTCTGACTTGTTGTGGCTTTCATGGTAGCACACCTTGCCATGGCAGGCAACCAGATAGCGATCTGGTGTCATGGTGCCACACAGCATTTTACCAAATTTTCCAGGCTTTTGGTCCCCCAGCAGGAGTAGCTGTTCTTTCTCCACATCTGTTAGTTTTAGGAGGGTGATGTCTTCTTTGGCAACCTGCAGAAATACAGGAATTTGCATGACACTTTTTTTTTTTAAACATGCTTCCATCCCCTTTACATTTGCCTGCAGCAGCCGACAGGTGCTCCTCCCCCACTACCCCCAAACATGGTTTGCAGGCTCTGTGGGGCTTCTTTCCTCCCATGTCCCTTTCCACCCAGCATTTTCTTTTCATTTTTTCAGGAATCCCCTGTGCCCTGAGGCTGCAGTGCTCTGCTGGGCATTTCCCCTCCCATGTCCCTTTCCAACCAACACTTCTTTGGATTATTCATTTTTTTTCTTTATTTTATTGTACATTGAATTCCCTCCAGGCAGCTGTCCACGTGGCTGTAATTGAACCCTTCCCCACCATCCCCTCTACGCAGCTTGATCATTGAGGAGGATTCCTCCATGAACGGCCAGAAGAAAATTTTCCCTGCCCCAGGACTCCCCCAGGACACCTGGCAGCTTCCTCTGGTTTGCAGACCTCCCCTTCCCCCCAAAAAATGAACACTTGCTTGTAGCTTACTATGTCCACAAAGAAACACGTTGGATAAGTGATGTCAAATGATGTATTGTGAAATGTGCACTTACTGTCCCATCCTTAATAAGCCTTTAGCAGCCTTCAGAAAGGTAACTTATTCATTCCATTTCAAAGCACATTATGTGAATTGTACCTTAATTTTGACCTTCGCTTTCCAGAGGCAATGCCCAGCATAGGAGAGAGGAACACAAGGAGAAAGAAGTGCAAGCAGGATGTTATCCTGCAGCACATGGAAAGGAATGAAGCTGAGCACACCAAGCTGGCAAAGGACACTGCTCAATGGTGTCATAGTACAGCTCAGTGGCATCTGAGTCAAGCTGAGTTGCAGCAGAGAATGCTCGATTTCCAGCAGCAGCAAGCGGCAAAGCAGACTGAAGCTGTGGCAAAGCTCGTAATGGCAGTGACCGAGCAAAGGAGGGTCCTGCGGTCCCTGCTGCAGCTGCAGCAAGATACCCAACAGAGAACTGTAGGAGCGGATACCTGGTGCCGAGAGTCCCCTGAAGAGAGGTCACCCGCCCCCCATCATCGCAGTCACTGAACGCTGGGAGGGAGGGCAAGGATAGCTTGCTGCTCCAGGGGCTACAGCAAAGGCTGTTCAAGCACCCTTGAGAAGGCTTCTTTTCCCTGCTACCTAAACCTCTCCTCCCACCAAAATAAAATCATTCCTTTGAGCTTGGTGTGATTTTGTGGCGTGCAGGAGTTGGGGTGGGGGGGAAACACACATCATTATCTGGGTTGGGTGAGGGCTGCAGGCACAGCTGTCCACTGCTACTCTCAGGTCCACAGCAGACAAGTGGCTGAGGGAATTAGGTGGTTGGGGGAGGGCTGAAGGCGCAGCTGCCCACCACATGTATTCTACTTATTGCAGCTTAACCGCCTCCCACCAATTCATTCATTAAGACACAGTATGCTTTATTGGCTTTATGTCAGAGATATACATCGGTAACGTGCGTTACAGATCATTCGTGAAGCTATTTTTTAAAGTGTCCCTTATTGCTGCTGCCTCAGTGTGGCTACTGGTAATGGTTGTGTAGGCAGCTGCAGGTAAGCCTGCCCAATAGCTTCAGCCTCAGAATTCCAGATGGACGGGAAAGTCTTCTGCCTGGAGTCACATATGTTGTGCAAAATAGCATGTGCTGTACTAACGATGGGCACATTAGTTTCGGAAAGGTCCAAATGGGTCAGTAAGCATCTGAACCTCGCTTTTAAATGGCCAAAGGAGCATTCCGCCACCATTCTGCACCTGCTGAGTCTGTGATTGAAGTTTTCCTTGCTGGGGTTCAGGGCTCCTGTGTAGGGTTTCATCAGGCAGGGAAGCAGAGGGTAAGCGGGGTCACCCAATATAACAATGGGCATCTCCATGTCGTCAATTGTGATTTTGCCAATCGGGGAAAAAGTCCCAACCAGGAGCTTTCTGTAAAGGCCAGAATTTCGGAAGATGAGTGCATCATGAACCCTTCCTGACCTGCCAATGTGGATGTCGGTGAAATGACCTTTGTGATCTACCACCCCGAAAACACCATGGAGAAGTACTCCTTTTGGTTTATATACTCAGAAGTCAGGTGGTCGGGAGCGATGATGGGGATGTATGTGCCGTCTATTGCTCCACAACAATTAGGAAGCTCCTGGGCAGCAAAGCCATCCACTATGGCCTGTACATCTCCCAGGGTCATGGTCTTCATGAGGAGACACCAACAGATTGCATGGGCCACCTGCATCACCATGGACCTTGTTATAGATCTGCCCACCCCGAATTGATATGCCACTCACTGGTAAGTGTCAGCCATTGCAAACTTCCACAGTGTGATTGACAATCACTTCTGAGCTGTTAAAGCCAGCTTCATCCTTGTGTTGCTGCATTTCAGGGCAGGTGCCAGCACATCACAAAGTTCCATAATAGTCAACTTGCACATGTGAAGTTCTGTACCCACTGCTGGTCATCCCAGGGCTCCAAAGGATGTCGTCTCAGCAGTGTGTGCTGGTCTCAAGAGTCCAGAACTGCCATACCTCTGTCACCAATGCATGCAGGGTAGCCAGCAGCTCTGAGTTCTTGGTCCGCAGTTGGCAGATTTGTTCTTCCAAACCACCGTCGTCATCGTCATCACCATTATGATAGTGAATTGTCACTGAGGTTTCAATTGAAGGCAAAATTCCACGACAGCAAGTGTAGTTGCTGAAATGATGTGTGCTAAGAGTTGAAGCATTTGGGGATACAGGCTTGCGCTGGAATACTGCAGCAGGAAATGGCACGACCTCCAGTTCATTTTCACCTGGTTGCTGGTGCTCTGAATTCTGGGACCGTGCTTTGCATTCTGGGATTCAGACATGAAGTGCCCACAAGCAACTGGGGCTAAGGCATCGCAGGATAGGTACCCACAATGCAGCGCTCATGCTGTTGAACTTGCACAGGGCAATGGGGACGTGGAAACTCGATATGGAAGAAGGGTGGGTTGAATTTCAAGAAGCTTTGGTGACACTTAAGTTGAATTCATAATATCAAGGTTAAATAATCAAATTTATTAAAAATCAAATTTATCTCATAGTGTAGCTGCAGCCCTAGTCTCAGCTAACTTGTTCAGAAGCCTTGGGCAAGTCACTTCACTATTCTGTTTTCATCCTCATGCTTTGCCTGTCTTGCCTATTTAGAGTGTAAAATCTTTTGGAGCAGAGAATGTATTTATACAATCCCTAAAACAACCTCAATCCTGATATTTTTATTTCAAGTACATATTTTTATTCATAGCTATGGCAAAGATTTTGTTCTGCTTAGTTTTGGTAAAAGTCACAAACCGATTATAGGCTTCTGTGAATCTCTGGCCCTCTCCTCTGTACTGATGGATGGACAAGCAGACACACACACACACCTCTCCCCTCCCTCCCTCTGCAGGTAACTGAGGATGTGTTTCAATTAAAAAAATCCCTCTCTCTCTTCCCATTGTCTCACCTGATTGTTTGACACCAGAGTACTTTCTCTTTCTCTCTCTGGGGTTGTCCACACTACCTCCCTACTTTGAAGGGAGGATGGCAAGTAGGGTGTCGGGAGCTTATTAATGAAGGGCTGTGCTGCATATGCAGCACTTTGCTAAGCTAATTCTCCCCCGTGGCAACTTCAAAATGTTGAACTTCAAAGTGCCAGCTCGCGTGTAGCTGCGGCTAACCCACTAGTACTTGGAACTACTCTGAGGAGTTAAGGGACTTCGAAGTACCGGTGGGTTAGCCACAGCTACACGCGAGCTGGCGCTTTGAAGTTTAACACTTCGAAGTTGCCACGGGGGAGAATTAGCTTAATGAAATGCTGCATATGCAGCACAGCACTTAATTAATAATCTCCCAACACCCTACTTACCAACCTCCCTTCAAAGTAGGGAGGTAGTATAGCTACAGCCTCTGGGTTTAATCCTCCACAGGCATTTGTTCATGATGTACACCATGAGCAGTTCTGCACCAGACCCCCTGTGACAGCTTCTGGTCACATTACAACCATGCATTAGAGCTCTCTCTCAACTCTAGCAGTTTTCAGGGTCCATGGTGGCAGAAGCTTTGCTTTAGCCTCTTCTTACAAGGTGAGCTGTAGTTGAGTTGTGCAGAGACATTTTAAAAAATAATGTTTTTCCCTCCTCTCTCATGGAACTTAAAAATGTCTCAAACATTTTTCTAAAGGTAAAGAGGGTCTTATCTCCTCCCTCTACCCCTCACAGTGCCCACTCTCACCCCCCATTAGTATTCCTCCTCTTTAGCCACTTTAAGTCAGAAGGAGCCAAATTTCTGTTCTTGTAGTATTCTGGGTTTGGAGAGCAATCATTTTAAGCTTGGAAAACTGGGAAAATCTTGAATTTGAGAGAGAGCTGAATTAGTCTGTATGTTCAAAGACAACAAGAAGTCCTGTGGCACCTTATAGACTAACAGATATTTTGTAGCATAAGCTTTCGTCAGATGAAGGAATAGGGGGATGTCAGAGGAGGGTTTAGTTTATCCATGGTTCACAAGTGTGTGTGAGTATTGTATTCAGGTATACCTTTGGGGTATTGTTTTAAATGGGAGCCGGACTAAAACGGAAACAGCTGGTACTCATTATTACTTTTGGTTTGAAAATTACATCTACAGCTCTATCTGCTGGTTGAGGCTGCCAGGTCTTGACATCACTTCTAGGAAAACCCTCCCCTCTTGGAGTCATATGTTAGGTCAAGTATTTAGGACAGGGATTGGGAACCTTCTTCGTGATGGGGTCCATTGATCCCAAGACAAATCAATTTAGAAGTTAAAAAAAAAACAACAAACCAACCCCCCCATCTATGATATGGCCCCCCAACTGTATGTGGGGGCCAGGTCTATGGGGTCTGGGTAGGAGGGAGAGTGCAGGAGTGGTCTGGGTGTGGGTGATCTGGGCTAGAGTGGCATCCAGGAGTGGGCTGGGAGTGTGGAGCTAGGTGACAGGAAGGGTATAGGAGGGTTTGGGGAGGATGAGTCTGGGAAGGAAGGAGCAGGAACCATGCAGGATGCAGGAAGAGTATAGGAATGGGGGTCTAGATGGAAGGGGCCACAGGAGCCGTCTGGGGGTGTGGCGTTTGAGCGAGGGGGGTGCAGCTTGCCTTTTCAGCAGCCCCCAGACACAAATGGCTTTACAGCCGCACCCCTTGGTCCCCACCCTCTGCTGCTCTGATTGGCCAGAATTCTGGGCAGGCTGCCCAGGCCACTACTGCTCCCTTTGGCTGGGTGGGGACCGCAGGCCAAGTGTTCCCCACCCCTGATTTAGGAGAACACTGGCACCCAGAAGTGTCAAAAGAATTCTAATATGTTAAAACATCACATTTGACTCCATTTCATATTTGTTCTTCCATTCTGGCCATTAGTAATTCTTATAGAAAATTTAAGGTTTTTGTTGGACTTGTTGCAGCTTTCAAGGCCATTTAAAAGTTTGTGCTTCGAAATGTAGATTACCAATTTACTTTGCACATGCATACCTCAAAATAAATGTATTTTTAAGAAAGCATTAAATGTTGTTTTAATTGCAGAAAATATTCTGATACTAGACACATCACAGTGTGCCATTTGCATATACCAGGAATGCCACTTCCTGAAACACATCAAAGCATAACAGCAATTTAAATTATTTATCCTAAGACTGAATAGTCGATTAATACCCATGATCTGTGTTTATTACACCAGCTGCAGGTTAGCATAACTGTGTGATTTAGAGGCACACTACGGTTCTGTTTTAGAGAATGGAAAATAAAACTATCTTGGGTGTTTTTTTTTTTTTTTTTCTTATTCCTGTGTGAATAATCCTACCTTACAGACTGATTTCTATCTTTTTCAATTTCTAGTAAGATTTCTGTGAGGCTCAATAAATGTTTCAGTGAGAGACTTTACATAGGATGAAAGAAAAATACAATGATGTAAGTCAGTAACCTTTGTGCTTAAAAAGAAAGGCAATTAAATGCATGGGCAGAATAAATACTTCTCTGTATGTACCAAACAAATCAGTTTTCTGTTTTGTTTCAGCAATTACTTTTGGAAATAGAAAAGCACAAACACTCTTGCAAATGAATAATATAAATGTATGTATTATATGGTATAATAGAATCTATAACAACAGAGTATAATGATACTAACATGACACTCATTAAAAATGTATAAGTGAACTAAGAACAAGCCATCTGTTTTTCCCCCTTCATTTTTAACTATTTAACAAATTGTGGATTTGAAAGTTTAACTCAAAAGCTGCATCTACACTAGTAAGTTCTTTTGAAAGATTTTTTCGAAAGAAGGGGCTCTTTCAAAGGGTCCTGTGGAGCATCTACACACAAAAAGCGTGGTTTCAAAAGTAAATTAAAAGAATGCAGTGCTTCCCTAGAAAGTGCTCCTTCGCTCCCATTGCATGAAGAATGCCTTCTTTCAAAAGCTTCTTTTGAAAGAAAATGTGTCTAGATGCTCCTCAGGGCTTTTCTTTAGAAAGAGCAGTCCTCAGGACATCTGCTTTTTCCATTCCTAGCCCGGTCTTTCAAAAAAGCGGGTCTGTGTGGACACTCTTTTGAAAGAGCAGCTCACTCTTTTGATCTGCTGTTTGGTGTGGGTGCACTCTTTTGAAAGGAGTTTTTTTCAGAACTTCTGGAAGGGCTTCTTTTGAAAGATCTCTTTAGCGTAGACATAGGCAAACTGTGACTTTTATTGGATTTGGGTAGAGTGAAAACCGAGTTAAATAACTGCAATCTGAATGCCATTCCTATTCAGTGCTGACTTCAAGTATCTAACCATTGTTATTTTAGCTTTCACAGTTGCAACCCTCTGTCTTTATATCCATGAACCCACAGCTTTATGAAAGACATAGCTTCACATTTTTAGCAAACAATATTTGACAGATGAAATATTCTGACAATGCTTAGAAATGACAATTTCTTATTATGTAGAAAATGATGGAATACACTTGTAGTGGATCAAAATATGCATATTAATGAACAGCTGAGATAAAGAGGTCCTGCTTTTATACTACTTTGGCTAGAATATAATTCTTATCTCCTTTTTTGGGCTGAAGAGTGATTCTTCAACATTTCACATGACTTTTGTCAAAAGAAAACTTGACAACCAATGAGAGGGTTTACCGTGGTGCTACTGGCACAATTGTTGTCATTTTTATGTTCTTCCTTTTGGTGCGCATTGTGGTCTTTTGCCATCTTGCTTTCCAGGAGTGAAGAGATCCCCAAACAAAAAAATCACAAAATAAGGATACCTTTTTTATTTTTATTTTAAAGGCCTAGTCAAAAAATTGAAGACACAGCAGAGACGGATGCTGAAATTCTTGTTCGCCTCACATCTGCGGTAAGACTATCACACCAAAGTTTGTACTGTTCCTATTTGAAATATTATCGAGTCATGGGTCCCTTCAAATGAAGACAGGGTCTTAGTGGGACAAATGGCTGTAATGGAAGTTACAGTTTTGTGTCAGGAAGAAAGTTATGGGCAGGAGGAGGTGATAGCAGAATGTTAGCTTCCCTGTCCAAAACAATTATTTTCTCACTTAATTTAAGGGCATGTCTTCACTATAGACTTAAATCAGCAATTGCAGCAGCATCAATTTAGCAGCTGCAGTGAAGACATACTAAATTGATGGGAGATGCAAGAAGAGCAAGGTGAGTTAGTGGGAGAGTGTCTTGTGTAGACTTTCTGGTAAGTGGATCTAATTATTTCAACTTTAGTTACGTTATTTATGTAACTGAAACAGCGAATCTTATATCGATTTACTGCAGCAGTGCAGACAAAGCCTCAGTGTAAAAGAGAGAATTTGGCCAGATGTTTCTCTTACTGTGAGATTGGATGTCCCCCTAGGGCTGACCTCAGAGAGTTACATGAAGGTAAGATAATAGCTTACCCTGTCAGTGCCAGGATTTTGTGGGTTGTTTTTAGCCATCTTGTTGTAAAATGCATTCATTTTTCCCAGGCACAGAAAAAATCATCTTAGATTGAACTAATAAGTACTTTGAATTAACATCATACCCTTAAATCATAATGCATACAGCCTAGGACATGGACTCTCAGTCAGGTGTCTCATGGAGAAAGCACAAAGATGAGCATGAGCTAAGTAGGGTGAGGGGGCAACATTGACAAGAACATGAGGATAAGAACACAGTAATCATTAGGCAAATGCTACCTGTAGGTGCACATCATAAAATTGACTGTCACAGGGAGGGAGGATGTGTGGAAATTTCTCAAAGAGGTTTTTTTCTGCAGCTTTCAAAGAGGAATGGTTTTGTGTGATTTCTTGCAGAAAACTTTTGGTTGAAAACATTTTCATTTTCACAATGTTCTAAGTCTCCTCCTCCTCCTCCTTTTTAAATTCTTCCCTATTGAGAATGGAGGAAGGAAAGCCCCAAAACCAAAACACCCACTAAATTTTTCCTTTGTCAGATTTTGTTGACCTTCCCTCATGAAACTGTAGAAAAAATTTGCAATCTGAAAAAAAAGGTTTGGAAAATTTTCACCAACTCTGTTACCACTCTCACTAAGGTTCCCTTTGCCCTCAAACCAGAACATAGATAAGAAATGATTTTCATTAAAAAACCACAAGTTTGAGAATGCTCACTCAGCAAAACAGAAATATTGAGCTTAAGAACTTGATTCAGATTGCTCAGCACTTTCAGGATCATGCTCCATCACAATATTTTAATTATGTGCGTAACTATAAGCATGTGAGGCGCCCCACTGACTTTAGTGTGCTCCACAACTTCGAGCAGTGACTGTTACAGTAAAGGGAAAGGACCAAAAAAAACCCCGCAACTTATAATTGTAGGTGAATGAAGAATACTCTCATGCATATCCAGAGGTTCTTAAAGTTCGCTTCTCATCCTGCTCATGTACAAAATAATAACCTGCCCCAAGTATCTAGGGAAATAAACTCGTCCCTCGCTATATGAGCACAATAGGTTCCCAACTTTCTGCTCGTTGGCGAAAACTCATGAGGGACACTAAATTCCCATTAAAATACACATTAAAGTCTCTGGTTCCAAGTGCCCATAATTTGGCAATGGAGTGGCAGGATGTGGTGCTGTTTTTGAAAGGTAAGTGAACCTTGGGTTTCAGGGTGGGATTCGAGAGGGTTAAAGGCTTGGGGCGGTTTGGGGCCGTGAGCGGGAGGGAGGGTTAAAACCTGGTGTCAGGTTGGGTCCATGGGGCGGGTGGTGGGGCATTCAGGCTGCTGCAGGCTGGGTCCATGGGGCGGGGGTGGGGGTGTTAAGGCTGCAGCAGGTTGGATGTGCGGAGCTGGCGAGGGGTTCAGACTATGGCGGTTTGGGGCTCTGGAGCTGGTGGGGGAGGTTCAGGCTGTGGTGGGGTGGAGTGGGGCCACAGGGCTGGCGGAGGTAGGGGGGTCAGGCTGTGGTGGATTGGAGCTGTGGGGAGGGGGCTAAGGCTCGTATTAACGGGGGTGTTCACTCGTCTAGTGAACAAAGGTAGGTATATGTGTCCCTTGTTTTAGCGAGTACTCATAAGTAAAGTACTCGTTTAATGAGGGATGAGTTTATATATCTCCTGTATAAGACGTTCCTGGCTTAATAGGGCAAAGCCATGCCAAATTCCAAACAGAATTCTTCACATGTTAGGTTAATGTCCGGAAATGAATTCCTGTATTCAAAGAAGTGCTGGAACAAAGTCAGGAACCACTCATGCCTGCTCTCCAGCACACAGGGTTTCACTTCCTTCTTTAGAAGCCTCTTCCTCAACCCTACAGCGAGCTTCACATGTTATACCTTCAACTCATTACATAATGAGCAACTTTACAGCCTGTGAATCACTTTAAACATTCCTTTTCTTGATCAACACATTCAATGGTTCCTGTGAATGCTACCTCTTGGGCTTTACTTGGTGTAGATGTACACACAGGGCCAATGCACTGTGGGTCCATCCATGTTGCAGTTAGAAGTGAGCTTCCCAGCCAAGGTAGACAGACTTTTGCTAGTTTGCTAAAAAACAGCAGTTTGGATGTTGCAGCTTGAGCAGCACGTTTTATAACTAAACACATCACATTTGGCTTCTAACTAAAAGTCCACAAAGGATTCAAGCTAAATAATGACTGTGAATATTATCTCTGGTGTACAGAGCACAATATTGGCAACAGAACTGCAAATATACAATCCTCTTGATCAGCAACAGGGCAGAAGAATAATATTTTGTATGAGCTAATACTTGAGCTGTGTCTGAGTCACTAAGACTGTTTCTAGGCCAATAAATGCTTCTGGGCAATCAGAGAGGTAATTTTGTTTGTCAGAGGTTAATAGGGTACAAGCTGCCTTGCCATGCATACAACAGCACCTGGATTTAGTCAAACACAGAACTGAATTATGAGGTAGAATCTGTACATTCAAAAGATAGAGAATGGCATTGTAATGTCAGTCATTTAACAGGGTCAGAATTATAGATTTGCTGTCTAACACCTACTTGATGTCTTATGCAGTAACCCTCTATATAGCGGACTAATGGGGGAAGGGTTGTCTGTTAAAACAAATCTGTTATAGCCAAGGATTTACTCTGAGAGCAGTGAAAATACAAGAAAAATTATAATTAATATGAAATTTAAGCTTGTTTGGATGAAATCAGATGTTCAAACCTAGGTATCAAACTGCTGAGGGCCACAATTAAATCAATTTTTATATGGTTTCCTCTGTACTACTGTCTTCCAAATCTGCAGTTTTATTCTTTGTTTTCACAAGAAATCAGTCCATTCTAAACCCTTTCAGTTGTAATTATAAATACTAAACTAAAATTATACAAATAGTAATTTTGTCACTTCCGACAACAAGCGGAATATGCCAGAGCCAGACACTGCTAGTTCCCCACTTTAACTCAGTCTCCCACCTCTCCTCTAGAGCTAGGCATGCCCCCCACCCTGCTATAATCCAATGCCAGCGACTCACCCGAGCTGCCGCTGCTGCTACATGCCTCTCCCTCCAAGTGCTCGTGAGGGACACGTGCACAAGGCGGTGCAGAGCACGCTTGTGGCTCTGAGCAGTTCATTTGCTCAAAGAGCAGCATACAACTCCAGCGCATACTCCCCACTCCCAACTTAAGGGGTACACACACCACGCATTGAGAAACCCTGAGCTATATCATAAATAGAATAAAACACAGTAATTACCAGCAGGTAAATACTTTGAGACAGTGTGGGCCTATAAACTAAAGCTGGCTAATAGAAAAAAAATCTAATTATATATATTTTTATAAAATCTTTGCAGTCATAGAATATTTTTCTTAACTGCAGCTTGGCTTCCTTTCTTGGCCTGTTCCCTCTTTGCTCCCCACTGGCTTTCATTACCAGGTATTGTTTCTTTTGGAAATTTTCGCTTTCTCAGAATTATTATACAATTTGCCTTCACTCGATGACTCAGCCAGTCTGGAGCTGATTAGTTAGGGAAATACACACTTGTTTTAAACAATGGTTAAGGGGGCAGTAGGAGATAATAGAGATAGCTATTGTTAAGAATGCCAAGTTCGGTGGGATTGCAGGAAAATTGTTTCCAGCAGAATTTTTACTGAAGAAAAATACTCCAAAAGCCGAGATCTTTGTAAAATACATTAAACTAACTTAAAGTTTAGAATGCTACAGTGGCATGGAGGGCTTGTCTAGGCTCACACATTTCTGCACAGTAAAGCAGCTCTCTGGAGTGGAACTCCCGATGTGTACATACTGCTAAGCCACTTCATGTACAGAAACTACGCAGTTGCAGTGCTGTCAAACAAGTACTCTGTGGTCCTTTCTGCACCAGGACTACAGTGCTGTGGCACTGGTGTAGACACCCTGCTCAATTACAGTCCTGCAGTTGACCTCCATGAGGTGTCCCACAATGCCTGTTCTCTCCCCTCTGACTGTTGGTTTGAACTCTACTGCTTGCCCTCAGGTGACCAAACATCAGCCTTGCCCCGTAAATTCTTTGGAAATTTTGAAGTTCTTCCTCCTGTTTGCTCAGTGATGCATGCATGCAGTGGTTTCAGTCCATCTTTCCTGGTGACCAGGCCTGTTCTAGGCAACCTGTCCCTTGGAGCAGTGCAGATCTGTGTGCACCAGGCAGTCCCCATTTTGAAGCAGTTCTGATCTGCTAGATCTCATCAGCATTTGGGGGGGAAGAGACTATTTCAGTCCCAGCCATGCTCCAACCGTAGGAATTCTGATAGCTACAGGTAGATAGCACACTGCATGATAGACAGGGACCATGATTGGAGAATGCTGCAATGCGGGATCAAAGTGAAGGAGTTGTGTCAGACCAACCACCAATTCAGCGCTGTGCCCATGAGCTGCCAATTCTACAAAGAGCTGGATGTGAGGCAATGGTGGTGAGCCCACCTCTGCTGAGAATGCTGCTGTGGATACTTTGGCAGTTCAGGGGCCAGTTGAGAGTGAATGGAGCCAGGAGAGGGATAACTCAGTGTTCAGAGGTGAATGCAGCCAGCAGCTCTTCTCTCTCTGGGAGGTGGTCAGCCAGTCACAATGGTTGGCGTTCAGTGAAGCAGAAACAGGAGAGGAAGTCCCTGTTAAGTAGCTTGGATTTTGGGAATTGTGGAAGCAAATTGTTGGGAGCAGAAGGAGGGTCTCAGAGGGCTGTCTTGGTTTTGTGTGCTGAGCTTGTGGGGAGACATGTGCTGGAGACTGGCTTGTGTCAGTTCATGCATACCACCATACGTCTAGTTAGAGTGGGGACACAGTATGTTGATGGACTCCCTAACTTTACAGGAATCTGCCTCAGAGTTCTCCACAAAACTCTCATGGGCAATTCAGTGCCACAGGTTCTCCGGCAGAGCTGCTTTGTTTCTTGCCCTATTAAGGATACCATTCTTGCCCCACTTGGCCACCAATGGGGAGAAGTAATGTGGCAGAAGCTGTGGTGTTGGAAAAGACCCTCCTGGATTATCATTCACACTCATCAGTGAGAGAGCTTCCGTATTGAAGATCATCTGTGGAAAGTGTGGGGACAGTAGTAATGATTTTAGTTCACTCACCTGCAATGCTGGTTCTCCCAAGAATCATGTGCTCAGTGCACAGCATTTATACTTGGGCATCAAATTTCCCTGCCCTTGTAGTTACTCACCATTTTGGGGGTCTTGTGGCTCAGGTGTGCTTGCCTGGCTTCAGCTAGTTAGTGATAGGCATATAAATAGTAGCTGTGTGTTAAGACACTGATTCATTGGCCTGTGTGTTGCAAATAATAGCGCTGCTGTAAAATGTTGCATTTTGACTTCACCAATATGACACTGGGAACCCCGCCTCCCTCTTTATTATGATTCTCTGAGTGACTGTACAGGATTAGAAAATGGACACACAACTAGGGGGGAATTTCTGCCCCCTAGTTATGCTGCACTCCATGGATGAAAAGAGTAAATGAAGGAGCGGTGGAATCGTGAGAAGAAGGACCGAAAAGAGCCAGAACAAAACCACAGTGCAGCTCGTAAAAGTTACAGAGCACCAAGCAGAGATGCTCCAGGTGATCATTGCACTCTAAGCTGAGTAGCTCTGTGCTTTGCAGCTTCTGTCACAAAACTCTTCCCATGCACTCCCCCTGCAATACCCCACACACACCAACACACTCTTATCAACCTCCTGGTCTGCTGTATTCCATATCTGCACCATCACAATCCAGCCCTGTGGACTCCCATTACCTGTTACACTCAATGCCTGTTTCTCTTCAGTTGAGCACTGCTGAAGTACAGTACCCATTGCACTCTACTCCAAAGAACTAGGCTGCGTATGATACCTGGACATACACAAATTTTAACTGTCCCAGGATCCCACCTCCTCTTGGGAGTCTCCCTTTCCCAATTCCCTACTGTGCTGATGTGAGTTTCTTTGTGTGTCTCTCCAATTGTTGTTGTTTAATAAATGAATTATTTTGGTTTGAAAGCAATCTTCATTCCAACGGTTGAAAACAAAGCTAGTGCTGCAACGCACCAGGACATTTTCTTAAACCATCACAGTGCCTTATCCACACCCAATCAAATCACCTCTTAATATTATGAGCACCAAACTCCCGAGCATAGCTACAAACATTACTCATTTTCAGCTTCAGATTTTTACCTCAAGGCATCCCTATTTCTTATGGCCTGGTGCTGCACCCCTCTAATAGCCCTGGTCTTTAGCCTTTCAAATTCAGCCACCAAGCACTGAGCCTCAATGGTCCAGCCATGAGTGAAGCTTTCACACTTCACCTTCACAAATAAGGAGTGTACAGCATACGGCTATAAATCATAGGAATATTGTCATCCGGGTCCAGGTTCCCATATAGGCAGTGCCAGCAGACCTTTAAGTGGCCAAAAGCACACTTAACAGTCATTCTGCACATGCTCACCCTGTTTGTTGAACCACTCCTTGCTTCTGTCGAGGTTCTCCATTGTGCCTTCATAAGCCATTCATAAGGTATGGGAAGGGTCCCCAGGATCACAATGGGCCTTTTGATTTTCCCTATAGTGATCTTCTGGTCCTTGAAGAAAGTCCCTGCTTGCAGCTCCCTGAATAGGCCAGTGCCCCAAAAGATGCGTGCATCATGCATCTTTTTGGACCACCCTGCACTAATGTTTTGGAAATGCCCACAGTGATCCACAAGCACTGGGGAACCACAGAGAAATACCTCTTCCCATTAATGTACCTGGTGGCTAGGCAGTCTGATGTCAGAGTTGGAATGTGTGCTGGCTGTTGCCTTTCCATAGTTAAAGAAGGCCATTTGTGCAAAGCCACCTACAACACATACTTTGTGCTGAGTCACTCTTTTGCAGCAGGATGTGATTAGTGGTTGTGCATGCTTTTGTCAACACAAATCAGATGGTTGACTTTCCCTCTCCAAATGGCTTAATGATGGATTGGTAGCCAACTTTCACAGTAGAATCACTTTGCACTTCTCTACTGGCATGACAGCTGTCATTCTTAGGTCCTTGCACTGCAAGGCTGGGGACAAGCTGGGGACAAGCTTATCCTGCAATTCCATGAAAGTTGTTTTTCTCATCTGAATGTCCTGTAGCCACTGCTCATCATCCCAAATGGGAATGATAGGTAAGCCCAGCACTCAGTTTCTTTCCCAAGCCCCCAAAGCATCAGTCCACTGTGGCCAGCACCTCTGTGAATGCCACAAACAGTCTCATGTTGTAGCTACTGCACACAGCAAGATCCGTGTTGGACATCTCTTGCCTTTGTTGTTTAAAGAACAATTCCATTGTCACTCGTGACATGTTAGTGAGAGCAAGTGGCATTCTGGTAAACTGTGGAATTCATTCCTACAGACCGACGAGGCAGAGAATGCAGTACACAAACCGTTGAAAGATAGTGTCAAACAAATGGGTAGAAGTACAGGGATTGCTGGGATGGGAGGCAGCACATCATGGGGCATTGGGACAGGACCCAGCATCCCTGCTGCTTCCTCTGGCCCCTTTCCCATACCACTTAATGGCAGAAGAGAGCAAGATACTCCTTGGGGTAGCTGCCTGGGACATGCTGCTCCAAGTGCTGGTGCAGTTACCACAAGTGCATGATATTGTGCGAGCAGCTGTCAGTGTGAACACACAACCGAGGTTTGTCTTCAGCACTCTCCCATTGGCATGTCACAGTCGGCAAAGAAACTGCCAGTGCAGATTTACCCTAAGTGCATAATTCTAAATACATAATCAACCTCCCTCAAAAGTGGTAACTAGGCCAACAGAAGAATTTGTCTGTTGACGTAGTGCTCCCTACACTGAGGCATAAATTGGCTTATCTACATCACTCACAGGTGTGGCTTTTCACACCCTTGACTAACATGGCTAAACTGAGCTAATTTTCTAGTATAGACATGTCCTTAGACTTCTAGCTTACTCTTTTTTTTTTCATAGAATCATAGGGCTGGAAGGGACCTCAGGAGGTCATCTAGCCCAGCCCCCTGCTTCAGGGAGGATCAACCCCAGCTAAGTCATCCCAGCCAGGGACTTGTCAAGCCAGGACTTAAAAATCTCTAGGCAATGCATTCCAGTGCTTCACCACCCTCCCGGTAAAGTAGTTTTTCCTAATATCCAAACTGTGCCTCTCCCTCTTTTAACTTCAGACCATTGCTCCTTGTTCTGCAATCTGATGCCGCTGAGTACAGTTTCTCACCCTCCTCCTTAGAGCTCCCCTTCAGGAAGTTGAAGGCTGCTATTAAATCACCACTAAGTCTTCTCTTCTGTAAACTAAACAAGCCCAAATCTCTCAGCCTATCCTCATAGATCATGTGCTCTAGCACCTCAGTCATTTTTGTTGCCCTCCACTGAATCTGCTCCAGCGCATCCACATCCTTTTTATACTGGGGGGCCCAAAACTGGACACAATATTCTAGATGTGGCCTCACCAGTGCCGAATAGAGGGAAACAACCACTTCTCTAGATCTGCTCAAAATGCTCCTCCTAATGTACCCTATAATGCCGTTAGCCTTCTTGGCTACAAGGGCACACTGTTTACTCATATCCAGCCTTTCATCCACCATAACCCGTAGGTCCCTTTCTGCTGTACTGCTGCTTAGTCAGTCAGTCCCCAGCCTATAACAGTGCTTGGGATTCTTCTGTCCTAGGTGCAGGACTCTACACTTCTTATTGAACCGCATCAGATTTCTTTTGGCCCAATCCTCCAATTTATCCAGGTCACTCTGGATCCTATCTCTACCCTCCAATGTATCTACCTCTCCCCCTATTTTTGTGTCATCTGTAAACTTACTGAAGGTGCAATCCAGTCCCTCATCCAGGTCATTAATTTCCCCTCTCCCAAGTGCTCCAAAATGGGTTCCTTGAGGATCCCCTCCATTATTTTCCCAGGGATTGAGGTAAAGCTGACTGGTCTATAGTTGCCTGGATTGTCCTTCTTTCCTTTTTTAAAGATGGGCACTATGTTTGCCTTTTTCCAGTCATCTGGATCTCTCCCGATCTCCAAGAGTCTTCAAAGGTAATGGCCAAAGGCTCAACAATGTCGTCTGTCAATTCACTCAGTACCTTTTGGGTGCATTAAATCCAGACCCATGGATTTGTGTACATCTAGTTGTTCTAGATAACTCGTTCCTTCCCCACCGATAGCTGCCCTCCACCTTCCTATACTGCATTGTCTAGCAACATAGTGTGGGAGCTGTCTTTGTCTGTGAAGATGGAGGCAAAAAAAGGCATTGAGTACTTCAACTTTTCTTACCTCATCTGTCACTAAGTTACCTCTCTCATCCAGCAATGGCCCCACACCTTCTCTGATAACCTGCTTATTTTTAATATGCCTGTAGAAACCCTTCTTGTTGCCCTTCACATCCCTTGCCAGCTGCCGTTCCAGTTGTGCTTTTGCTTTCCTGATTACTCCCCGGCATTCTCCAGCCATGTGTTTATACTCTTCCTTAGTCAGCTGTCCACATTTCCATTTCTTGTACGCATCCTTTTTGAGTATAAGCTGACTAAGAATTTTGCTGTTAAGCCAAGCTGTTTGCCTACCACGTTTGCATTTCTTACTATGCAGCAGGATGGTTTGTTCCTGTGCTTTCAGTAAGACTTCTTTAAAATACTGCCAGTTCTCTTGAACTCTTTTTTCTCCTTCATCTTCATTTCCCAAGGGATCCTGCTTATCAGTTCTCTCAGGGAATCGAAGTCTGCTCTTTTGAAATCAAGGGTCTGTGTGTAACTGCTCACCCTTCTTCCTTTTATCCAGATCCTGAAATCTATGATCTCATGGTTGCTACAGCCCAGGTTTCCACCCACTTCTTTTTCTCCTACTAGTTCTTCCCTGTTTGTGAGCAGCAGGTCAAGTTGTCCATGGCCCCTGCTCGGTTCCTTCAGCACTTGTACCAAGAAGTTATCCCCAACATCCTCCAAAAACTTCCAGGATTGTCTGTGTGCTGCTGTATTGGCCTCCCAAAAAATGTCCGGATGATTAAGGTCTCCCATGAGAACCAGGGCCTGTGATTTGGAAGCTTCACTTAGCTGTCTGAAGAAATCCTCATCTACCCCATCTCCCTGATCTGGCGGTCTGTAGTAGACACCAACTACAACATCACCTCTGTTACTTCCACCTCTAAGCTTAACCCAAAGACACACAACTGAATTTTCTCCCTGCTCGTACTGGAGCTCTGAGCAGTCATACTGTTCCCTCACATAGCGCGCAACTCCTCCTCCTTTTCTCCCCTTTCTGCCCTTCCTAAACAGTTTATAACCTTCCATGACCGTGCTCCAGTTACGTGAATCATCCCACCAAGTCTCCATTATTCCAACCACCTGATACTACTTTGACTGTGCCAGGGCCTCTAATTCTTCCTGTTTTGTTCCCTATGCTTCTCGCATTTTTGTGCAAGCATCTTAGAGAAGTGGCTGATTGGCCCACTTTCTCCTCTTCACCCAGGAAACCTACTTGATTGTTCCATCCTCCTTCCCCACTTACCTCAGGGCTTGTGTCACCATCCCCGACGAACCTAGTTCAAAGCCCTACTCACTAGGTTTGCAAGGCTGCTCGCATAGGTGCTCTTTCTTCTCTTTGTTAGGTGGATTCCATCTCTTCCCAGCAATTCCTGTTCATGAAAGAGAATCCCATCATCAAAGAAACCAAATCCTTCTCTGCTACACCACCTATGCAACCATGCATTTACCTCTGTGATTCAATGATCCCTCCCCGGACCCCTTCCTTCCATGGGGAGGATAGACGAGAATACCACTTATATTCCATATTCCTTGATTGTCATTCCTAGAGTTACGTAATCTGCTGCAATCTCATCAAGGTTGCTCTTGACTGCATCATTGATTTCTACACAGAGAAGTAGGAAGTTGTAATATTCTACAGGTTTAACGATTTTTGGCAGAGACTCTGTAACATCCTGGATTCTAGCTCCTGGCAAGCAGCAAAACTTGCTTTGTTTGTTTTCTTTGTTTTGGTTTGTTTGTTTGAAGATGTTATTGCTCTGTTCTTTGATGGATGAGGCAGAGTCTGTCAAATCAAATAAATCTTGCCTATTCATTCGTATTATCAGTTAAAATGAGCTACTTCACAACATTGCCAAGCTTAAGTTGATATCAACCTGCTGATATGTAGGCAGCTAAATAACCTATTTAGTCATGAATTTAAGCAAAATATGCTAATGTTTAATTTTTGAGAACTATTTAGAGACATCTAACACTGTCTACATGTCCCACTCTGCTCCTACAGTGTTCTCTGCTGTATCTTTGCACTCACTGACCAGAATGCAGGGAAGTCTGATGTGTATTTACACTACAAAAGATCTTACATCACCTGTTCGTAGAGTTTTTGTGGTGGAGCAGAACAGAGCATGAGGATGTTTATGCTGTGTATCTGAAGCAGAGTTTCCTCCATCCTTTGGGAAGTCACCGAGCTGTACGGTCAGAGAGCACAGGCTGTGTTTACTTAGGATTTTAAGTACATATTAAACTCTTGAGGTTTTTGTGCCTTGTCTCAGATAACTTGAGAGAATATTTCATGCACATTTTCATTTTCAGATTCTGAGGGAAAATAATCGGCTTTTCTTACTGTTTAAATTCACATTCAAAACATGACTTCAAGTGCACTCTTTTTTTTGCGATTCCCCCAAGTCTGTCCTTCACTAAATCTAGCCAATCCCATATATATGTGCATCTGCTATTTTAGTTCAGTAGAACTTGTATGTAGGCACTACATTCTTAACTATGTTAACTTAGGCGCCTACTCTTCCATGTAGTACCAAAAACTGCAGTGGGTGCAATAGTAGATAGTAACTTGTTCAAAAGAATGGTCTTTTTTAGACTTGTATTTGGGACATTCGGGGGTAGTCTGTCCACTTTGGTCCCCGCCTGTCACTCAGCTCTCACTTGTGGCTCCATGTAGCTGCAGCATGCGCAGCGGCCACACCCCGGGCAACGGCTTCGACAGGCCGGCCAAACCAGGTGAGTGTAACCGATGGGGCTCAAACCCTCAGTGAATTTTCAGATGTGCCTATCCAGCCCGTGAAGTCAGTTCCGGCGGACTGGGCAGAAGAGATCATTTAGATCCAACGGCCAAGAAGGCGGTTTTGCAACGCTTTGTGGAAAGTGAAGGGCTTGACAAGGTACGAAAGACGTCAAGGCCATCCACTGCAACCAAAGAAGTTACCAGTCGTGACGATTCTACGTACCACTGGTGCCTGGCTTCCAAGGTCGAGAGAGTGGGATTGCTCCTGTCCAACAGCTCTACCACTTAAAAAGCTTTCACGCATAGGTCCTGTGCAAATCACCACCCAAGTCCTGCAGCGATGGGGAGGCGGGTGAAGCGACAGGTGGAGGTTACCACTGGGAGTCATAGTCCCAATCCCGCACGTAGGCGGCCTGTGGACAAGTGGTCGTCCAGCTCTGTACCTGGGGCAGCAGAGTTGCCCGGCAGCATCCCAGGCGTCTGAGCAGTCCTCTTTAGGACAGCACTGCTCACCCTAGTAAGGGAGGGGCCTAGAAAAGGTGGCCGAAAAATTGCCTGCCCTGCAACAATAACTGGCCAGCAAGCCACAGCTGGTAGTTCAACCCTGCTTGCGGTCGAAACCAAAAGAAAATTTTGAGAAAACTTACCATTGGTGTATGGAACGTTTGTACTCTCATGGATCGAGAAGCTGTTGCAAGACCTGAGAGAATGACAGCTCTCATTGCTCGTGAACTAGCCCACTGTAACATCGATATAGCAGCAGTAAGTGAAACAAGATTGTCTGGGAAAGATTTCTTGAGTGAACCAGGAAGTGGTTATACCTTCTTCTGGAAGGGTAAGACTGAGGCAGAGGATAGAATACATGGAGTCAGTCTGGCAATAAAAACCTTATTGATGCGTCAACTCCCAGAACTTCCAGTGGGTATCAATGAAAGATTGCTGAAACTACGCTTCCCACTAAACGCCAAACATCATGCCACCATCATCAGTGCATATGCACCCACTCTAACATGCCCTGACAACTCAAAGGAACAATTCTATGAAGATCTCCACAGACTGATCAAGGCCACACCTGCAACAGACAAACTACTCCTACTTGGAGATTTCAATGCCCAAGTCGGGGCTGACAATGAGAACTTGAAAGCAGTAACTGGGCCACATGGTGTAGGCAAAATGAACAGCAATGGACTACTCCTTTTGAGCCTTTGTTCTAAAAATGACCTGACTATTACCAACACTCTGTTCCGGCAAGCGGATAAATACAGAACGACGTGGATGCACCCTAGGTCTAAACAGTGGCATCTGATAGATTATGCCATTGTCAGAAGGAGAGACATCCGAGACATACTCATCACCAGAGTAATGCGAGGCGCAGAGTGCTGGACAGATCACAGATTAGTCAGGATGTCTCTTCAACTTTACATCGCTCCATCTCGGCACAAATGCCTTAAGCATGTGCGACCTGCTTTTAACATAGCCAAACTGAAGGATGCCCAATGTTTAAACAATTTTCAGAAGAGTCTCGATGACAAATTAACATCCCATGGTCAACTGGTCGGTACTGTAACCGAAAAGTGGGATCAGTTCAAGCAGATAGTGACTGACACAGCAATAACATCGCTTGGACCAAAGAAAAGAATACATCAGGATTGGTTCGATGAGAACCAAGAAGAAATATGTTCAGCACTGGAAGTGAAGAGAAAAGCCTTTATTGAATGGCAGAATGACCCCTCCTCAGCCTCCAAACGGGACTATTTCAAGCACCTTCAGAGCAAAACACAGAAAGACCTCTGTCAGATACAAGACAGCTGGTGGGAGAGGAAAGCCAAAGAAATTGAGCACTGTGCTGAGACCCACAACTCAAAGATGTTCTTTAGCGCTATTAAGATTCTGTGGACCTTCTAAACCAAGGACTACCCCATTGCTCTCATCAGCCAACACAATGCTGGTCAAAGACAAAGAGGGCATCAACGAAAGATGGCAAGAACACTTTAGCAAGCTCCTTAACAGACCATCGACCGTGAATAACAACGTCCTCAATGAAATTCCACGACAACCCGTCCTGAAAGATCTTGACTTTGTCTACTATAGATGAGATTAAGAAAGCTGTTAGCCAGATGAGTTCAGGAAAAGCTCCTGGAAAAGATGGGATACTAGCAGAGAGATATAAAGCGGCAAGTCCAGCAGCACTAGCAGCGTTCCATAGTGTGATCATCAGCATCTGGGAGGAAGAAAACATACCACAGGACCTCCGCGATGCTGCTATTATGACCCTTTTCAAGATTAAAGGCAGCAAAGCAGAATGTGGAAACTACAGAGGCATATCCCTCCTCTCCGTTGGAGGGAAGATCATCGCCTGCATCATCTTGGACCGCCTAATAGTCAGTATTTCTGAGGCAAATCTACCTGAAAGTCAATGAGGTTTTCGACCTGGCTGGAGCACAGCTGATATGGTGTTTGCTGTCAGACAAATACAAGAGAAATGCATTGAACAGAACATGCACCTGTATGCTGTCTTCATAGATCTGACAAAGGCGTTTGATACTGTCAACAGGGAAGCCCTTTGGACCATTCTAATACGACTTGGCTGCCCAAGAAAATTTGTCCAGATTATACGCTTTTTCCATGGTGACATGACAGGCGAAGTACTGTCTGAGGGAGCCACATCAGCCCCCTTCAGCATCACCAAAGGCATGAAACAAGGATGTGTTCTCGCTCCTGTCTTATTTAACCTGTTCTTTGCATGCATCCTTAACCATGCAATGACAGATCTGGACCGAGGTATATACTTGAAATACCGGCATGATGGTTCACTTTTTGACCTCCATTGCCTGAATGCAAAGACTAAGACAGTGCAGAAACTCCTTTCTGATGCACTCTTTGCTGATGACTGTGCCCTTATGGCTCACACTGAAAACAATCTTCAGCACATTGTCAACAAGTTTGCTGAGGCCTCGCAACTTTTTGGACTAACTGTCAGCCTCGGAAAGACAGAAGTTCTCCACCAACCTGCACCTGGATCAAATGCTCCTATCGCGAGTATCTCCATTGATGGCCCTTGGCTTAAAGTAGTGGAGAACTTTAAATACCTGGGTAGTGTCATATCCAGTGATGGATCACTGGATAATGAGATCAACGCGCGAATATCCAAAGCGAGCCAGGCACTTGGCTGTCTGCGTGTCAAAGTTCTAAACCACCATAACAGCTGGATGTCAACAAAACTGCTTGTGTACAGAGCTGTTGTTCTCTCATCTCTTTTGTACGGCTGTGAAACACGGACATTATATAGACGTCACATCAAGCAGCTCGAAGCATTCCACATGCGCTGCCTCCATAACATCATGAAGATCCGCTGGCAAGACAAAGTGCCCAATCTTGAGGTCCCCGAGAAAGCCCAGATGACAAGCATCGAAATGATGATTATGAAGTCACAACTACGTTGGACCGGTCATGTCAGCCGCATGGATGCCAACAGAATCCCTCACCAGCTTCTGTATGGTGAACTCTCCCAGGGCATCCGGCGTATAGGTCATCCACAGAAACGCTACAATGATACCATCAAAGCCAATCTGCAGTACAGCAGTATCAAACCTAGGGACCTTGAGGACGCCACCAGTGACAGAACACAGTGGCGTGCAACAGTCAGAAATACCTGCATTGCCTTTGAGGAAGACTGCTGCCGGCATCTACAAGAGGCACGCGAACAACATCACAGAATATCAGCAGTGCACAACCCACAGATTGCAAACTTCCCATGCACCTTCTGCGGCAAAATGTGCAGCTCTAGAATTGGCTCATACGGTCACCAGAGGGGACACCATAAGACCAATAACACATAATCTGCACAGATTTATCATCATCGGATCGATGGACGACCATTATTTATTTATTTTGGACATACAGGAGAGTAAGTGAGTCTCTACGTATTTGCTTTTTTATTTCTGTGTTATTTTTCAGCATAGGATACCATTTAGCTAGTGTGTTTGGTTTGTAGTGGCAACCTTGACACACATTTTGTATTCAATATCTCAATTTTATGGTAATTTATAGGCATAGCTACTGCTTGAAACATACATTTTGCATGAAGTCTAGATTAGTCTCCACAACAAGACATGCAAATACCAGTTTTGCCTGAGGCTGGCGCTGCAGGAGTAAGATAATAGATTGCCCACGTGTGGTGGGTCAATGAATGTTATCCAGGGATTTCATTCAGTGAAATGGAGTATAGGATTGGGTACACATTAGAAATGTCAAATGTTTTTACACTGGAAGAGCATGTAAAATAAGCCCAATTAGCAGATGGGTTAAACTCTATGGACTATGAGCCAAATCCAAGGAGGTGCTTAGCACTTTGAAGTCCACTTGACTTCTGTGGAAACTGAATGGCTTCAGTATAAAAATCTCTGAGGCTAGAGAATTAATTTTTTTTAAAGTCTACATATGTGTGTGTCTTCATTCAGCACTTCTAGGGAAAGTTGCTGGCTTGGTTCTGGTCTCAGTCGAGCAGAGAAAAGCAAGGCTTTGGCAGTACCTTGTGTGGTGCAGAAACAGCTGGTGATGTGTGTGTACTTTTAAAATTCTCAGTTTTGAGATACTAAATTCAAATTCATATTGATATACTAAATTCAAAGGAATTACTTCAATGACAGTTTGTCACTGTTGAGCATTTTGAAGTATGAGCACTTACTACTTCTCCTCTGATTCACAAGCCTTGTGACAGTAAAACCACTTTTACTGAATTTTAATGATCTTCAGTAAAAGCTTCACACTGTTTTGTTAGGGAACATTATTGGCTCGGGGTGCATATGTTCTGTCTGTATTGTGGTAGCCTCCCTCCTCTCCCACTCACCTGAACTGAAGCACATGGCATATTCGTCTTGTATTCTCAGAGCAAGTTAGTTGTGATGTTAGAAGACGTAGCAAGCAAGAACAAAACAACACAGCTGTGGCTCTGGGCTGCCGCCAAATCGGTCTCTATACTGATGGATGATAATGATATATGTAAGCGTAGGGAGAGGAGGAGCTTGGCCATTGTGTACAGAGACTGTGAAACTGGCCCTACTGTACTTCTCTATAATTATGCATGGTACGTATTACTACCTTGAATCCATGCAGGATAATGTCTTAGGCCTACTCGATGCTGCCTCTGAAATCAATGCAAGTTACAGCGCTCAGGTGTTTGAAAAAAACCACACACACCCCACTTAAGCAGTGTAGCTTATATTGTCCCAATGCGGTGTCTACACCTTGCTGTCAAAGGGAGAGTGTCTCCTGCCAACTTACCTTATGTTTCTAAGGGAGGAGGAAGAGTGAAGTTGGTGAGAGAGTGCTATATAGACTATCCCTTAGAGTGATTCATGAGAACGAGTGTGCCGGGCACTGTGTTCCAGGAGTATGGAGTGGCACATAGGGTAAGATACATTGAAACTTCCCTCAGATGAGTAATGGGGAACAGTCAGAGTGGCATCATTGGGATCACCCTAGAACCAGATGCTCTTGAGACGTGAGGCCTTACTGCCCCAAATGAATCTGGCTGATGGCAGATATCACAAATATAAATAATACCAATAAGTCATAAATCCATGAAGATGAAATTATGTTGAGGATTGCTGCAGTTGTGTGGGAAGAAAAAGCCACTGGTAGGAAGCTAGGGCTGTGTGCATTTATTTATTGGATGCCCCTAAGCATCCAGAAGCAAACAGAAAGCTGTCTTGACAGAAGGTTACTGGCTACGTCTACACTAGCCCAAATCTTCAAAATGGCCATGCAAATAGCCATTTCAAAGATTACTAATGAGGCACTGAAATACATATTCAGTGCCTCATTAGCGTGCCGCTGGCTGCAGTACTTCGAAATTGCCATGGCTGACTGCTGCGCGGCTCATCCAGATGGGGCTCCTTTTTGAAAGGATCCTGCCAACTTCGAAAACCCTTTATTCCTATCTGCTGATAGGAATAAGAGGATTTTGAAGTTCCCAGGATCCTTTTGAGAAGGACCCCAGTCTGGACGAGCTGCGCGGCAGTGAGCCATGGCAATTTCAAAGTGCCACGGCCGGTGGCATGCTAATGAGACACTGAATATGTATTTGCATGCATGCATTTGCATGGCCATTTCGAAGACTTGGGCTAGTGTAGATGTGGCCACTGAAAATAAATAGTTAAATGGCATTTATATAAAACTCATTCAACACAAATTTGAGTAGGGACATGCATTGGAGCACGAGCTAATCATCCAAATCAGAGACAACTCCTCAGTTGAAATATACTAGGGAGGTGTGAGGGTCAGAAAAGATAAGTCCACCTTGAGTGAAAAAGCTGACAATGTTGTACAACAAACAGTAGTGGTTGCAAAAGAGGAACCAGTCAGAACATCAGTATTATCAGATACTGTGTGTATTTCTGTGCTCTTGCACTATTATCTTTAATAATTATGGATTCCCTAATGCAAGAGAGCTGTAATAGAGCAATATTGGAACATTGCACTTGGATTGTTAGCCGTCCATGTTCTCTCAGGTTCGGATACAGTAGCTTCCTATTTTGGCCTCAGCAAAGGCACTGTGTTAAAGTTTCTGCAAGCTGGATGCTCCCCGTCTCTTCTGACCTATAGCAATGCCTGATGCTATGGAACAGGCAACCACCTTCTTAGATTCATGGCTGCATGATGTGGGTGATCAAATTGTGCCACTTCTCAGAAGCATGGCAGAAATCACAAGCAGCTCCTTACTGCCACTAACTGAAGCATTTTCTAGAAAATGTAAAACTAGCACCCCTTCAGGTGGGTATGGGTATGTGTGTGTGGGGAGATCTTTGGATCCAGGTGCACTACCAAGCTGCTGCTAAATCCAGACAGTTATTCCTCTGTAGCATTGCCACAGTCTGCCCTCTCCTCCCTATCACTACAACAAACATGTGGGTCTATGCCTTAGTCAGCCCTCATTTCAATTACTGAAATTTTCTCTTCTCTCCTGGAAGACTCTGTACTCCTGCCTACATCTCTCGTAAATCTCCCCTGTCTTTCTCACTTTACCTCCTGTGGCCCCCTAACTTTTATGTTACTGCCGCTGCCCCTAGCTCTGGCCACTCCACCTGTCTGGCCACATCCTCCTGTGTTTTGGGGATATTCCTTAGAAGGGGGAGAGATGTCTTTCATTCTCTTAATATACCAATAAATGGAACAGAAAGATGAGGAAGTTATTCTGTTAGATATTTTACTAATGAAATCTCGCTGAAACACTAAACTAGATGAGCACAGTTCACTGAACTCCAGAGGCGGGGAGAAAACTTCAGAAATAATATCCTTAGTAATAGGTCATAAAGTAAGCAAAGATCCAGTAAAACCAACTGCTGAAGGTACAGCTCAAATGCAAGTAAAAAGCTGTTTTGCATGCAGCTTCTTTCTACATGAAACAACTATTGAATATCACAGAGATGGGAAAACTCAGAGAAGAGAGTTCATTCAACCAGTGCAACCCAAACATATAGAAGAGCTGCATGGCTGGTTCATACCAACCAAGTGCAGTAGTAGGCAGGGAATTTGATCGTTGGATTGTGGAATGGTGGGGCGGGATGGGACAGGAAAAAGTGGCAAGAGACAATAACCCTAAAAAAACAGATCAGAAACCCAAAGTGAAAGTGACTCTCAAGCCACCATGTTCTGGGCAACACACAACAAGTAAACACAATCATTTACAGCAATAGCAGAAATAAAACTTCTCTCAGACCAAATAAACCTCCAGAACAGCCACCTTATTACTGTCAGCGACACTAACAGGTACCATGGAAGACGGCACCACCTGTGTCAACAAAAACAAAAACAAAAAAAAACATACATGTAATCTCAGCAGGACATGAAATAATGATCTGTCTGTCTCATTCCTAATGGACGTGTGGACTCAAACAAATTCTTCCCACAGCTTAATCTGCTCAATAACACACCCTATGGGGGAGTTTGCTTTTCCTTTGCTTGTATTGGATCTGTGTGTGCTTACGCTTTTTTCTTACTACCCTAGATTGTGGTGTACTGTGAGGGCTGAGGCTGATTTTGGATAACTGAAAACTAATTGTTTTAGCTATAATTAAGCAAAATCAAAGAGCTTTTGAGAGGCGTTAGGAATGATAATACTGCAGTATCCTACATTTTTGTGGAATCTTGAGCTTCCTGCTGACTTTAAGGGTAGGATTTTCTTAAGTTTTTCTGAGTTGTTTAGGAGCAAAAGAGCAAATGAAAATCAGTACTGTTTTTATTCCAAAATCACGTAGGTGCTTTTGAAAATTCCATCTTAATTCTCTATAGCACATATAGGCTGTGTTTACCCGTGCCACTTCTTCCAGAAGCGACATGGTAATGAGCTGTCTGAAAGATGCTAATGAAGTGCAGATGTAAATTTCCTTGCCTTATTAGCATATGGGCATGTGGTTCGGAGTACAGAAGAAGCTCTTCCAGACTCCAAAATACACATGCAGACATGGGCCCTCTTCTTCCTCAAAATTTTGGGGAAGAAGAGGCTTTTGGAAGTAGGGTTTCCTTCTGGAAGATCCCCCTGAGCCATGTATCAGCACGTATATGTTGGAGTCTGGAACAGCTTCTTCCGGACCCTGAACCACATGCCCATATGCTAATGAGGTGCAGGAAGCTTATATCCGCACCTCATTAGTGTCTTCCGGATGGTTCATTACCATGCTGCTTCTGGAAGAAGTGGCATGTGTGAACACAGCCATAGATTATTGTTACTAATATATTCATTCCTGTAAGCATTAAAATACTGTATGGGCAAATAAATTGCTATTCTTGGCCTGTATTGCTTGCAATCTGTTTAGGTAAAAATAATGAATTATACTATCAAACTCTAGCGGGTAAGGGCAAGGGAAGTAAGGATGTAAAGGTGATGTTATGAACTTCTGCAACTGTAGTGCAAAGTAGGGCGGTATTCAGCCAGTGTGAGACGTTGGGTCCCATGTCATAGTACGTGCCCTGTAGCTCTGCCTCTGTACTTCCACGCTTGGTTTAGCACAGCCATAGGACTTCCTGCTTCCCACAGTGGCAGCATCCAGGAGTGGCAGTAGAGGGTTCATACCCTTAGGAGCAGTGGGGGAAGCAAAGGGGTTAGCTATTCTCTCCCTAGAGTGCAGAAGTCACAGTAGGAGGGGCCCTTGATCCTTACCCCAGCTGTTGTAATGCACCTGCATGGCTGGATCAGGTATGTTGCATCGTCTCCTCCCGTCACACATGGAGTCTTCTTGTGCTCCGGTGTTGTTGGGACCCCCTCCTCCCAGCAGGTCTTGGAATTAACACCCTATTGAAATGGGAAGGGCAGTTCATTCCTTGCCATCATTTCTGACTCCCCATACACTGAGACTGACCTCACCGGATGGTCTATGTATGGTTCACCTGCTCAAGTTTTATTCACAACCATGAGGGCTTTTTTTTTTCTCAGTGAAGACTGAGAGTCTACTGGAATTACATGGCTTCAGGACCTAGGATCCTGAGCATGAGACTAAGGTGCCTCTGGTCTCTAATCTTAAGAGAACTTGGGATTTTCTCTGTTGTTTTTGCTTTTTTGAAAGTCTCACATCCCCCTCAGACTCCTGACTTCAAAACTCATCAAATCTCTCCTTTTTCAAAATGGTTACCTCTTCCATTACTTTCAACATGGCCAAAGTCAATACGTTCTCAGCCAAGATGGTCACAGTCTCTGCAGTCTGTGCATGTGGAAGTTTGCCACCTTCCACTGTTTTCAACAATACTTGAGCTATGTTGCCAGTAGGTTAGTGGATTAGACAAGAAATGATGAGGAGACAGGGTAATGTAAGAAGGAGATAGTTTGATGTTCTAGAAGCAGGGGAAGCTTGAGAGGCAGGAGACAGACTAAAGAAGAGCTGGACAACATAGAGGCATAAAGGAGAACAGGTGACGGCAAAGGGTAAACGTAAGGGTATTATAAAGAAAATATGGTGACAGGTAAATGTAAGGGCTGGGGCATGACTGGGAGGCTGGATGAGATTGTAAGTGGAATGTGAGAGGAGGTGGTGACTCTGTGCTCTAGATAGGGAGATGGAAAAATGGCAGGCTCCCCCACTCCAGTGTTTAGGCGAGAGTTAAACGGTAACCCTTCAAAACAGGTTGTGAGGAAGCTCTTGTTTTTGCATGTGCGTGTCAGATTGCATTTTGATCCTGAAATATTTATGCATGTTCTGATGGCAGGCAGCTCCTTTCCAAAGCCTCAGAGACCAGAAGGTGAACTTTAAATGCATATGTGCATGTATTAATTTTTAAAACCTCATGGATTTTTAAGACCATCTCATGATTCTGGGAAACCTGACTCATGGTTTTTGAATGTTCAGAGTTGACAAAACTGTGCAGGTTACAAAAACATTAACATGTTTACATTGGATTGTTATAGATGCTTTTGAATTAACCTTTTATGTTCAATGTCTTCTAAAAGAGAGTCACCTCAGAAGTAATAAGTCTGTTTTGGGTACAGTAAAAAGGATATAGGTAGATTTTTCTTCAGTTTTGAGGAGGAGAAGGAGGAGGAGAAATGTGGGTTTGTGGATGGAGTGGAAAATACCCACTTCAGTGCAAATACTGGATTTTTCTTTCTCCAGAAGAGGTAATTTCCTGCAGAAACCTCTAAGCTAATTAACTTAAACTTCACTAGTGTCTTCCTTCACTGGACTTGAAAGCACTTCATCTTTACAAACATTGCCTATGAATTAAGTCTCACAATATCCTGTGAAAGTAGATCAGTATTGCTGGTTTCATTTTATAGATATGGAAATGGAGGCAAAAAAGATAGTATTTGTTCTGGGTTATCCAGAAGGATGTGATGTAATTCAGGAATGGGACTCTGTCTGTCTGCTAATTTGTAGAGCAGCTTCTTCACTGCAAAAGCCTTGCATTTCTCATGGAATAGATCCCTATTCTGCAGGAAGAAATATCCGTGGACAGACTAAATGGAAGGAGGTCAAAATATGCAAATGCTAGAGATAATGATCAGGATTTAAATGGTGTTGTGTCCCTTGCACTAGTTCTTTCACCTGTATAAGGGCACAAAGAAAGAACACCTCTGTATAAAATTTACCACTAGATCCTTGGTCTTAAAACAATCATTTTGAGGTGAAGAGCTGATTGCATTGATTTGCAGCTGTTAGAGTGTAAAACATAATACCTTCATACAAAACTTCAGCCCAATTTCAGCACAGAGAAGTCACCTTAGCCCCAAGTCAGAAAGCAAACACAGACTTGCAGTGCAATTGCAGAAGGAAAACATTTGACTGAGAGGTGAGGAAGCAAGAGAAGAAGTTTTCAGAGAAAACAGATCATAGGCCACTGTGAACAGAATGGCTTCATCTCCAGGGAATATGCAAAGTTTACATGAAACTAAAATCACAAAGTTGCAGCATTCCCAATTGAAAGAAAAATAGAATTGCTGGAAAACATGGGTCAGGTTTCAAAACCAAACAGAATAAATAAACTAATGAAACATCTGTATTATTCTATATGCAATGAATAGCTGAAGATTAATTATATACTGTATCTTGCCAATACCACATTTTTTCTGTTTAAATATGTATTTATAACCATCACCTTTTCTTTATATGCTAGGTACAGAAAGAACTGGCTGCTGTCATTGCTTTGAAAGCAAGAAAGTCATGTGAGTTGGTCCTTAATGGGACTTTTATAACATCACTCTCCTCTGTCATTTATACTTGATTCTTCATTGTTGACTTACTAAAATTTAGGCTGTGCAATAAAAGCTTTGTTATCTGGAACTCCATTAACCAGAAAGTGCAATTAATCATCACTTGTGATATCTCCCAATACAAATTTTCAGTCCAGTAATGGGGACTATAATACTGCCCAAAACATTATGCAAATTCATATTCTATGTTCTACGTCTATGCAAAAGAGGCAGAAGACAAGTAAGTAAGCTGAAATCAGGGATTTATTCAAAGAAGCAGCTTCTAAGGTACAGTGCTGTCCCTAGGGTTGTATGGGGCCCAGGACAACCATCCCCACCTCAGGCCCTGCTCCACCCCATCTCTTCTGTCTCCTGGCACCCCACCCCCACCTCACTCACAGCGGACCTGAGAAGCAGTGTGACCCAAACCTAGCCTGCTCTGCTCCCCATGCTGCCAGCTGTTGCTTCACTTCCCATTGCCACAGTGAAAGTGAGCATGGTGCGCCCTTCACTTTCCAGCCTGGGCTGTCTCTCACATTGCTTTGCTGATGACAAACCACACACCAGTCCAGGAGCCACACGCCTGGCTAAAGTGGAAGAATGCTCTGAACCCACTCATAAATTGCTCGGAAAGGCACCAGGTAGATTTTCTCCTGCCCCTCCCCGAGCTCTCAACCTTGCACTCAAGATGGGCAAAGTTATTAATTGCCTATCTCTTCAGCAGTGGAAAGTAGAACTACACCAGCTTTTCTAAACCTGAGCAATTTGCCAGACACTCAGGCAAACTCAGTGGTAAAGATAAACAGTAAAACACGTGTACTGACTACAAAAGATATATTTTAAATGACTCCAAGTGATAGGCAAAAAGTCAGAGTGGTTACCAAAAGAAAATAAGATATGATCACCCTGTGTCTCAACTCGTGGTTCTCAAACTGAATGCCCCTTTCACCTAGCAAGCCTCTGAGTCTGACTCCGTTTACACATTTTTAATATATTTAACACCATTATAAATGCTGGAGGCAAAGTGTGCTTGGAGCCCTCCTCTAGGGTTCAATCACCAGTCTAAGCTCTCAACCCTATTAGATTGGGCAATATCTAGATAAGTAGGTTTTCTTAGTCCACTGGATATTGCAATACTTAATTCACAGGTTAGTCTTTTAAACCTGGGCCAGTGTCCTCTGTTGGAAGATTTCAGTCTTTTCAGTGTCTTTGTTCCTTGCAGCATAGGTGGGAGAAGGAGAAAGGCCAAGCATGGGGCCCCTGTGTTCTGTTTTATACCGTCAGGCCCTTGTGCTTGGAGAACACAAGTCCAAGCGTGTCTGGTGCACATTGCTGAGTCCCCAGGCAACGTAGAGCTGCTCGCCTTGGCTATGTCTACACTAGAGAATTTTGTTGACAAGACCTGCGGGGCGTCCACATTCTCAAGAGTTCCCAAGTTGACAGTAAATTGACAGAACATGGCACTTTTGTTGACAGCATTCTGTCACTCCCCCATAAGGCAGAACATCTCTGTCAACAGAGATTTGTCAAGAGAAAACCAGGCTGGATGTTCCGGGGGAACTTTTGTTGACGGACAGGGCTACCGGGACATTGGGCAGATCTGTCTGCTGGGCTTCCGGTTGGCCATTTTGCCGATAGAGTGGCTGGGCAGTCCAGCTACTGTCTGTCAAAAGAGCAGATCACTTGATCTGCTCTGCAGTCTGGCCACGATCTGTCAACAGAGTTTTTTGAAAGATATCTTCCGACAATAACTTCTGGTTGCTCTAGTGTAGACAGAGTCCTGGTGTGGCCTTATGCAGGTGAGTCGTTGTATTGTAGCTGCTTTGCTTAACAATGGCTGTTGATGCTTATTTAAAACCCTACATGAACATTGGTTACTTTCTTTTCTGTTGTCTCTGGGGAGCTAATATCTGGCTTATTCCCCAACTTACCATGTTCTAGTGACAACCATGCAACACAATCTATCAACTTCATATACAACACATGTTTAAATAGAACAACTTTCAGAAAATCATAACCTTTTCACTGATACATCACATGGCATCCTTTCTGTGCAGTATCACTACAGATGAAGAATATGGGGGTCACAGGGAGCGCCCCCAAACAGGTGTTTGCATAGAGGAGGAGGAGTAATACCTATGTTAGTATTAGCCACCTTTTATGTTGCTATAGCAGTGCTTGTACCACTTTAGGGATTTTACCATCAATAGAAAGTCATAGCTCCCTAAACAAAATAGTAACAATGGTAGGAGTAACAAGGGCAGGCCAAGCCTTTCTAGTACTGTATTTTTAGCATTTGATATGCAAGCTCATTTGCAAAAAGCTGCTTCTTTGCTCAGTTTTACTAGCGCGTGTATTTTTGTTTTTAAAGTGTAACATTGCAATTTACTTTTTAATGCCTCATGTTGAAGTTGTGTATGTAGAGAAACTGCAGAGTCAGGCATTGTTATAAGATTTAAATTAACTTAACATTCTTATTGTTTTAGAGGCAGAGTGCATTAGGACAGCTATTTACTCTAACTCTTACTTACTTTATTGATGATGTTTATGGTCATAGCTGTTGGCTCTAGTCTTGTCTCTTAATTCGTACTGATAAACTTTATTGCTTTCTTAGTGCGTTTTGCCAGGAAAACTGAGAGTACTCCAGAGAGAGTTTAGCTTCCACCATCTAGTTTACTAACCTTGTTCAAAATACTATATGTTTACAGGAAATAAACCGAGGTTAGACAAAGATGTATAGGCAGGTTTTTTAGCAAAAAAAAAAAAAAAAAAGTACAGATGGCTCCTGGATCAATTATCTTCACTGCCATCCTGATGTAGGTCATATGCTGGTGTGAGAAAAGGTTTATGTTTATGAGAGCCATGTGCCTCTTATGTAAGGGAGATCAGCCCCATCGCTGCTCTAATGAACATCAAGGCTGGTGGTATATAGTTCATTATGTACTACTGATTGGTTGAACACATGAAATAATCTGTTTATCTTTTTCAGATATCTCTTTAACAGCTTCTTATGGATTCGAACCACTCTAGACAGGGACCCTTGTATTCACTATTTTTCTTACATTATCCCTAAACATTTCCTCTTGAACTATTGTTAGCACTTCTGTTTAGGACAGAATATGAACAAGTGATTATTACTAGCAGTATTAGAGAAAAATAACATGAGAACACTAATCAGCCGGTTTTGCCTGCATAATTAAAACACAGCAGGATACTTGCAAAATATAAAGTCATTGAGGGCTAAGTTTTAGTCCTTAAATCAGACAAAATACCCACTTCTGTCCTGTAGGACAGAATTGGGTATTTTGTCTGATTTAAGGACTAAAACTTAGCCCTCAATGACTTTATATTTTGCAAGTATCCTGCTGTGTTTTAATTATGCAGGCAAAACCGGCTGATTAGTGTTCTCATGTTGTTTTTCTCTAATACTGCTAGTAATAATCACTTGTTCATATTGTGTGCCATCAATGCAGTGCTTGTCATATAAGCCTTGTCAACTGCTGCACAAAAAGGTAAATAATATTTGCTGTACTTGGGCAGAGGAGATAATTGCCTCTGGGTCCAAAGGGAAGTGTGTGTGTGTTTCATAACTGCACTCTTTTCCCTGTTTTGTTCATTTGGTTTTATTTTAAAAAGGAAATAAGTCTGTTGTGGTACGTGCTCAGGGGTAGAAGAGAGTTTCTCAGAATATGAAAAGAAATAATTATGACTATTTCATATCTTCCATTCAGAAGACTTCTAGCAGATTAGAGATTTTTGATTAGGCTGTTTCTAATTCATTGCTTTGAAAGTTGAGAGAGGCTTGACTCTAGTTTTGGTAGAGGGAGGTATCCTGTTCTTGTCAATACGGGACCATTCTTGAAGTGGAATCTGTTTCCAGAAAATAAATTTAGGGAGCTCAGGAGAGGATTATGGTCTTCCAAGAAACTACTGGAGGAAAGGGACAAAACCAGGAGCAATTCAAGAATGGCAGAAGCAAAAACAGGAAACCCAAACAACCCCCTCTACTTTCTTTAAAGCTTTGGAAAGAAGATGAGAAACAGTTTGTGGCATTCATTTCAATATATGTAGGTTGTTTAGATATCCTTCTGACTGGCATGTTATTAGAAGATTAACAGATACTTTGGAAATTTGCACAAACAGTGTTTTAAGCCAATATCTTCAAAAATTAAAAAAAAGAAGGGGAAGTTTTGCCACTACTGAAACAGCTGAATATTTCTGCATTATTGCAGTGCCTGGACATCATTCTTACACTTTTATTTGATTAGATTAAAACTCATTTTAAAGGTGCCTTGCAAGAGAAAAAATGGATTTGTGCTTATTGTGGTGTATAAAGTATGCATGCAAATTGCTGTTGTTCCTGTCTGTTTATTAACCTGAGAAATAGATGACTTGTGTTGTCTTCCTTGGAGACTGGAGTCTTCTTCGGGTCCTTTCTCAGCCTTGACTTACAAGATGATTGATGCTTGAATTGGTTTTTTTTTAGATTCTTGTTTGTAGCTTGTTGCTCCCATAATGTCTTTTTTCCCAAAAATTGAAGGAGGCACAGTCTCTTTCTTTCCTGAGGAGTTTATAGCAGAGTTGTTATTTGTCATGAGGACATAATAATGTTATGTCATCATCTATAATATGTACTTTCAAAATAAGTTACAGGATACTGGCTAGAACAGATGGCCAAAAATCTGCATGGAATGTGGAAAACTGAAGCGTATGAGCTTAGCTCTGAAATGCTTTAAATTAAATTTATAATTCTTGAAAGCTATAGTACCTTGACAGTCAAGGACGGATGCAGTATCTTTAGTGTGAAATTAACCTGGTTCATTTTAGCTTTTTATGTAGATAAAAGTCTGTGATGATTGAAAAAAAATTCTATTTTATAATGCAAAATAGTGATGTATGGTGGATATGGTATTTGTATTGCCCTGTGGAAAAACTGAAAAAGTTTGAACAGAAGAGAAAAGCTTAACTTGTGACCTTAATATCCGTAAAATCTTACTGCCCTTGTGGGTTTTATTTAAGGAGTGTTTCAGTGGATTGACACTATTTTTCTTTTAGTCGGGACCTTATTTCACTCCTCCTTTCAATTATTTCAGGGGTTCACTTCGTAATTACAAGGGACAAATTTAGATGAGAGTGTGGGATAAGGTGGTGGTGGGGGGTTCTCATAAAATGTTCAGAGTAACATTCAGCACCATTCCAAAAAATAACCTTTTGAAACAATGCTATAGATTTGCCCCATCTTCTCAGGTACTGATAGTGTTATCATGAGCTCCCTTTACCCATCTAGTGGTTCTAGTCTGATGGTTCTTACTGAATCATAACTGCACAGAATAAGAACATCTCTTGAAAAGCTTTGCTGTATTTTAACCCTTCAAGTAAAAGGTTCAGCTAAAACCACAACCAGCAATTTTGTACTTGAAACGATTGCATGTCCTAAAGTAAAAAGCAGCCACATTGACGTGTCTGAAATGACCTTTTCAAACCACCTAAGTTGGTTGTATAACTGAGGAAGCAAGTACTAGACTAGATTGACCCTAGCTCCTTCATGATTCCAGAAAGGTCATGCACTGCCGCAGATATATCTGTGTGGCTTCACAAAAACAAGCGGTCCTGTGGAATCTTAAAGACCAACCAATTTATTTATTAGGGAATGAGCTTTTGTGGGTAGGACCCACAAAAGCTCATTACCCAATAGTGACAAGGTAAGGCTGACAGGGGGTGAGAACAAGAGGGTAAAGCAGGGCTGGCAAACAAGTATAGTGTGGGCACCTATTGAAGGCCGATGGAGTGGGCAGGCGAGAGGAGGGCGAGGCCAAGGCTCACCTCCTCCCGGTGCTCCGCAGCGACATTCTGCGTAGCGGCCAGAGGGGTGTCGGAGGAGGGCGAGGGCACAAAGAAGGCCGTGTCAGCCTCTTTGGGCTTTGGCTCTGGGGCAGCGGAGGTGGCATCTTTGGTTGCTGCCGCCATGGCGGCCTCAGTTACCCCTGGCGGATGGTCATCAGCTGGGGGTCCAACGGGTGGGTCGGGGCTAGCGGCTCTCTTAAGTGCCTTGTGCGGCATGCCCACCCCGTCAGAGGACGGGGTGGAGTGCCAGGCGTGCACATTCCTTTTTTTCCACTTCCTCCCCACCAGCACCCAGCCCGCCAAAGAGGCTGTTCGGGTGTTCGGGTGTCCTCCGACACCTGAGCGATGATGGATCCATCCGGGGTGAGAGGAGGAGGGGCGGTTCCAGGGCCTGTCGCAGTTGGGGCGCCGCCAGTCTTGTGTCTGGTGCCCCCTGCATTGGAGGAGGTCCCGGGCTCCTCTTCGTGCCGGGCTAGGGGGCAATCCCTCCGGACATGCCCCGCTGCCCAGCACACATAGCACCGGGCAGGGGGAAGGGAGAGAAGAGAGGAGAGGGGAAGGAGGAAAGTAGCTGGCCCTCCCCCACTGGCTGGGCTGAGGACCCGGTCAGGTGGGGGAAGGGCAGGGGATGGGAAGTGAGACCAGGGAAGGGGGAGTACAGAAGTGGCCACAACTCACAGCACGAGATGGTAAGAAATGGCTCCTGTTTCTGCACTGGGACGTGGGGGGAATTCAAAATATGTGCGTGTGGGGGGGTGTGAGTGAGAAAGGGGTGGGGGGGGCTCAGGCGCCTAACAAAGCAAAAAAAACGGAGGGCGCAGGCACGCAAAAGAGGAGGGGCGGTTACAAGGAGGGGTGGCAGAGCCAACCAAGGGCGGGGGGGGCTTAAAGGGAGGGATGTGCCCACGGGCAACTGAGCGGTGGGCCCGCAGCAGCTGCTGCAGAGCCTCACGGAGCAGGAGGGAGGAGGAGGGAGCAGCTGGGTGGGGGGGACCCCGATGGCAGCTGGGTGTGGGGAAGGCGGTAAGGGAGGCGGTGGCTGCAGGGGTGGGGCAGGGACTACGCCCTAACACCCACCCCCTGCTAGGCAGACACCCCACTGGAGCCCCGGTGGAGAGGGGCCCCGCCCAAACTCACCCCTCCCCAAGCCACTCCACAGGAGGCTGTGGAGGGAGCCCAACCACCACTTTAGGAAAGCCCCTTACCTCCTCCGAAGCCGTGAGGATGCAGCAGCTGCTAGATGAAGGGGGGCCCAAGTAGGGGGCCAGCAGTCCCCCCGCCAAAGGATGGAAAGGGGGGGCCCTCCTGCCAAGGGGCAGGGCGCAAGAGTCTCCCACACTCCACCTGCCCAGCAGCTCCTGAGTAAACTAGCTGGAAGGGGTGGAGCGTGGGGAGAAAGGAGCAGCCTGCCTGCTTGCCCGAGGCAGGAGGGAAGCTGGCCCAAAGGGGCGGGGAGCAAGAAGACAGCGCCATGGGGGCTTCAAGCAGCCGAGGGCTGCCCACTCCCCGGCACCACACCTGCCAACCGTGGCGGGGTTCCCAAGCGGGTGTCCCACGGCAGCCCTGTGGGAGACCAGCAGGGTGTGAGCAGCTTGGGAGGAGGCCGCCCTGGTCAACTGGGGCCAGTTGGTCCCACTTAAGCGTGCTTTTAAAAGAACCATTTGCTCAGTAGGATGGGGGGAGAGGAGAGTGATAGAAGAGGTGACAGAGGAGAGGTTAGAGAGTGAGAGGAGAGAAGCAAAAGGAGTTTTTCTAGAAGCACCAGAGGAGGAGAGGAGTGCTGAGCCGCAAGGGGCTAAGGCCCCTGCCCAGGAGGTCCTGAGATCTGGTGTAGGGCCAAGTGGACTGACCACACAGGAGGAGCCAGTCCAGGAGGGAGAACATGCTGCTGCCACTGCCACTGCCTGGAGAAGGTACATGGGGGGGAGGAATCACCTGGGGAAGTCGCCCAGAGAAGAGTTGTGGTGTTCACAACAAGGGGAGCCCTCCCCCACCACTAGCAGCCACAGAGGGTCCCTGGGCCAGAACCCGGAACGAGTGGGTGGGGCCCGGGTTCCCCCCAGACCACCATCTTCCCCCCCCGCCCCCGCTGTCTCAAGAAGGGCGACAGTATTCTGGCTGTGGGGTTAGTGGACTAAAGAGAGGCCCGGAGCCCAGGAGCGAGGGTAACCTTGCCACACATGGTGCAAGGGGTGGGATCAGAGTGCTGCTGTGAGACCCTGCAGCAGACCCACCTAGAGGAAGTCAAAGAAAAAGAGATATGGAGGACATGGTGAAAACCCTCGTACAAGCCACTGCAGAGCAGCAGGAAGCCGCCCGGGCATATGCAGCTACTCAGCAGGAGGCCCTGCGGCTACAGCAAGACTAACCAGCTGCTCGTGAACCAGGCAGCCCAGGACTGAGCCACCCTTGGGAAGGTCATAACACAGCTGAAAGCCCTGACTGCCCGGGTGCATGGCCAAGATGGGACTCGACCCTTGCGGGCTAGCAACTACCTCCAGAAAATGACAGGGGAAGACGGCTGTATGGGAAGGCTGGCCCCAAGACCAATGGGCCAGCCTCCTGGCCCCATTCCTCTGTGGAGAGGCCCAGAAGGCCTACTTTGACCTATCTGAGGGGGTGGCTGCAGATTACGCCTAGCTGAAGGCTGAGATCCTGGCCCGGACTGGAGTGACAACTGCCATCAGAGCCCAGAGGCTCCACGAATGGAAGTACCAGGAGGGAAAAGTGCCGAGGGCCCAGCTGTTTGCTTTAATGCACTTGGCCCAAAGATGGCTACAGCCCAAGACTCATGGCCTGGAGAAGATCCTGGAGACCATTGTGTTGGACTGGCACATGAGGGGGCTACCGCCAGACCTTCGGGGAAGGGTCTGCCAGAATGACTCGTCCTCGTATGATGGAATGGTGGCTCTTGTGGAGAGAACGTCAACAACCCGAGCTCTTACGCAGCCTCTTGTGGAGGAAGCCCAGCGGGGCAAGCAGTCCCCTCCTACTCCATGGGCCTGGCCATTAGAATCCCTAGCCAGGGTTGGGGGCAGGAGAAAGGAGAGGGAGGGGCACCAGGTGTCCCCAGAGGACTTGTGGGGCCAGAGAAGGAGGATGCGGGGGTGAGACCTAGCAGCCCCAAGGGAAGGCGGATGCTTCATGCAGGGTATAAGTGTTCTGCCTGCGGGGAATTGAAGCACATAATGGTCCACTGCCCAAATGTGGACGAACCCATGAAGTGCAACTTTGGGGATCTTGGCGGGGGGGGGAGGGTTCTCTGTAGCTTGATAGATGTGGTGGGCATCACGATGGCCCCCCACCGGTATACCTGGCCAGTGAAAATGAATGGCGTGGAGACTACGGCCCTGGTGGACTCGGAGAGTGCCCTCACATTAGTCTCAGGGCAGCTAGTGTGGCAAGACCAGCTTACCCGGGCCAAGCGCACAGGTATATCCTGTGTGCATGGGGATGTGTGTTATTACCCAGTTATCCCTGTGCGAATAGAGTTCCAAGGAAATGTCACAAGAGTGACAGCAGGGATGGTACCAAGACTCCACAACCTGGTGGTGATTGGGCGGGACTTCCCTGGCTTCGGCAATCTGTTGACCGTGGGGGGAGGGAGCGTAGGGGTGTAACCAATCTTCCATTAGTTCTCCCAGGACCTCTTTGCTGCATCTGGGAAATGCGGAAGTCAAGGCATGAGAGGAGGGCAGCCAAACAGCTGGGTACCCGAATTCTGTCCTGGCACATGGGACCGGCCCTGGTGGGGAAACAGGCTGAACCTGCAGGGAGGGCGACCCAAGGGATAGAGGAGCTCGAGGCTGGGCCCAATACTCTGGGGCCCCCGGGGTCAGAAGAAGAGGGAGCTTCCCCCGAGCTTGAGAATATAGGGTCCTCCCTCCCAAACTTTGCAAGGGAACAAGCTGAAGACCTGGTATATCTAAATATATGTCAGGAGGTAGTGAAGGTGAATGGGGTACCTGTGGAGGGAAGAGCCAAAGGTCAGGGACCATACTATATAATTAGGGGAGACTGGCTATACCGTGTAGGGAAAGTACAGGACCAGCCGGTGGAGCAACTTCTGGTGCCCCGAAGACATTGGAAGGCAGTGATGGACTTAGCCCATAGCCATCTGTTTGGGGGTCACCTCGGGGTTGAGAAGACTCTAAACCGGATCTTGTGGAGGTTCTTTTGGCCTGGGGTATACGTACAAGTCCAGCGTTTCTGTGCCTCCTGCCCTGAGTACCAGCTGCATGGACTGCAACCACATCTGAGAGCCCTGTTGGTGTCCCTACTCATTATTGAGGTCCCCTTTGAGTGGATAGCCATGGATCTAGTCAGCCCACTGGAGAGGTCAGCCCGAGGACACTGGCACATCTTGGTAGTCCTAGACTATGCCACCCGATACCCAGAAGTGGTACCCCTGCGGAATGCTCACTCAAAGTCAATTGCAAGGGAACTAGTACAGATCTTTGCCAGAGTCAGTATCCCCCAGGAGATATTAACGGACCAAGGTACACCTTTCTTCTCCAAACTGATGAAAGATTTGTGCGCATTGCTCCACATCCGGGCCCTGAGGACGTAGGTATGCTGTCCACAGACAGATGGCCTCATTGAACGGTTCGGTTGCACCCTCAAAAGCATGATCTGCAAGGTAGTGAACCAGGATGGGAGAGACTGGGCTGTCCTGCTCCCACACCTAATGTTTGCTACCTGGGAGGTTCCCCAGGCCTCCACAGGGTTTTCGCTATTTGAGTTATTGTATGGGCGGAACCGTGAGGCATCCTGGACCTCGCCAAAGAGACCTGGGAGGAGCAGGTGAACCATGGGTGCAATATCATTGAGCACATGCTCCAGATGAAGAACTGAATCGTCAAGGTTATGCCCATCATCTGGGAGCACCAGGAACAGGTTCAAGAAGCCCAACAGGCATACTATAACTGACAGACGACTGTCTGGAAGTTCAATGTGGGGGACTGGGTGATACTATTGGTTCCAATGGCTCAGAGCAAACTCCTAGCCTGCTGGCAGGGCCCCTACAAGGTAGTTGAGGCCATAGGGGAAGTAAACTATAAGGTACGACTACCAGATTGCTGGAAGACTGAGCAAATCTACCATATTAACTTACTAAAACCTTGGCAGGACCGGGAGGGGCAGCTGGCTGCCCTGAGCATGTTGATGCTGGAAGGAGACCAGGAGAGACAGGTGGGAATGGGGGGAGGTCCTCAACATGTTGCAACAACACTGGATGAACCGCAGAGGTGGAACACCACATTGTCACTGACCGGGGTAAGAGTGCATGTGAGGCCACACAGACTCCCAGAGGCAAAATGGAGGCGGTCCAAAGGGAGGTGCAGAGGATGCTGGAACTGTGCGTTATTGAGGAGTCTCATAGCCAGTGGTCCAGCCCAATTGTCTTAGTGCCTAAGCCAGATAGCAGCCTCCGGTTTTGTAACAATTTCAGAAAACTAAATGAAGTGTCCAAATTTGATGCATACCCCATACCCCGTATTGATGAACTGATAGATCAGTTGGGGAAGGCCCGCTTCCTGTCTACACTCGACCTGACCAAGGGATACTGGCAGATTCCCCTAGCTCAGGAAGCCAGAGAAAAGATAGCCTTTTCCACCCTAGAAGGCCTATAGTACACTGTCCTCCTATTTGGGTTTCATGGCGCCCCTGCAACATTCCAACGGCTAGTGGATAAGTTATTGCGACCACATCGCGCGTATGCAGCACCTTATCTCAATGACATTGTTATCCATAGCCCAGAGTGGGATACCCACCTGAAGAAGATAGAGGCAGTGTTAAACACCCTGAGGGAAGCTGGTCTCACAGTGAACCTGACAAAATGTGCTATAGGGCTAAGGGAAGCAAGATATTTGGGGTACATTGTGGGCCAGGGCGTAGTGAAACCCCAACTAAACAAGGTAGAGGCAATACAAAAGTGGCCTCGACTGCTCTAGAAGAAACAAGTCCGGGCATTCCTGGGACTCGTGGGGTACTATCGGAGGTTCATCCCCCACTTTGCATCTAGAGCATGCCCCGACAGACCTCACGAGAGCCTGTGGCCCTGACATAGTGAACTGGACCCCAGCAGCGGAGGAGGCATTTCGGATTTAAAGACAGCCCTGTGTAGTAACCCAGTCCTTATTGCCCCAGATTTTGAGAAGGAATTCTTACTACAGACTGATGCCTCTGACGTGGGCTTGGGAGCCGTGCTGTCCCAAATGGTCGGGGAAGAAGAACACTCAGTCCTATACCTGAGCTGCAAGCTCCTTCCCAGAGAGCAAAATTATGCCATCATCGAAAAAGAGTGTCTTGTGGTGAAATGGGTGGTGGAAAGCTTAAGACACTACCTCCTCGGACGGAAGTTTACCCTTGTCACGGACCATGTACTTCTACAGTGAATGCACGGAAACAAGGATAGGACACAAGAATAACCCGATGGTTCTTGTCCTTGCAGCTGTTCCACTTTAGAGTGCAGCAAGGGAATGCTGATGGCTTGTTCCGAGTACACTGTATGCCATCCCCAGTAGCCTAGTTCTGTGGTGTTGAGCTGGGGAGGGGGATATGTGACAAGGTAAGGCTGGGATGGGGGTGAGAACAAGAGGGAAAAGCAGGGCTGGCAAACAAGCAGAGTGTGAGCAGCTGGGGAGGAAGCTGCCCTGGGCCAGTTGGGGCCAGCTGGTCCCACTTAAGCCTGCTTTTAAAAGAACCCTTTGACCAGTAGGACAGGGGGAGAGGAGAGTAATAGAAGAGGTGACAGAGGAGAGGATAGAGAGTGAGAGGAGAGAAGCAAACGGGGTTTTTCTAGAAGCACCAGAGGAGGAGAGGAGTGCTCAGCCGCAAGGGGCTAAGGCCCCTGCCCAGGAGGCCCTGAGATTTGGTGTAGGGCCAAGTGGACTGACCACACAGGAGGAGTCGATCCAGGAGGGAGAACATGCCACTGCCGCTGTCACTACCGCTACCTGGAGGAGGTACGGGGGGGGAGGGGAGGAATCGTCTGGGGAAGTCGCCCAGAGAAGAGCTGTGGTGTTCACAACGAGGGGAGCCCTCCCCCACCACTAACAGCCACAGAGGGTCCCTGGGCTGGAACCCAGAACGAGTGGGTGGGGCCCGGGTTTCCCCCACCCCACCATCTCAAGAAGGGCAACGGTATTCTGGCTGTGGGGTTGGTGGACTGAAGAGAGGCCTCCGGAGCCCAGGAGCGAGGCTAGCCTTGCCACACTAATAAATAAATTTGTTAGTCATTCAGGTGGTTTGCTCATTTTTTATGTGAAATAGAAAAAAGTGCATCACTTCATACCTGTTGTTACAGTATGTTCAATCTCTTTCCTTTTAGTAGCTGCTCAGTTACTCCTTCTAATGTTTCAACGTGTCATTCTCTCTCTCTGCTTGCTGACAGGTATTGTAGGTCCGTCAGTTAATGTTCTCTTCCCAACTTTTCCACAGTTTTGCTGCAATGCATTCTGCTCCAGTAGTTGTCAGGTGACACAGTTTTTTAAGATATAGTGGCATTCAGTGCAGCTGAAAGTTCTCTGGCTTTAAATTTAATGCTCAAGAGGAATGAGAGGCTAATAGTACTGTTTAGAGATATGTTTAGAGTATATGGACACACAGCAATTTTCCATGACTTTCCCATTGCTGCAAAAATTTTTTAGTTGTAACTGTGTGGGATTATTTAAAGCTATTGCACCTGACTGTCTGCTGCTTTTGCTTCTGGAGTTAAATAGGTAGAATCTCATGGGGGTCAGAACAACTTAGGACTGGTGGAGGAAAGTGTGGAGCCCCATTCATGATGCCCAGAGCCCCATGGGAGCTAAGCACCTCTCCCATGGCCCAACTGTAGGGGTAGGCCACCCCTCTCACAGAAGGGGTTGTGTAGCCTTAGCCTGCTCCTACCCCTCCCGAGAGCACAGGCAGGAGGGAGGTCAGGTGTTGCATGACCCCAGCTTTCCCTGACCAGAGCATGGTGGTGGTGGGAAGGTGATGCACAGCTCCAGCCAGAGCAGAGGGTTGGGAGTGTAGACACCCCCCAGCAGTGTTCCCTATAAGCTGGGCACTTGTGCGGCCACTCAGAAGAGATTCAGGTGCCGTGCAGCTGATTAGCAAAGCTCCCCCAGCAAGATTTTTGTTTCTGCTGGTGCCTCGGTACCCATAAAAATTTGTTCTGCACAGGGATGAAAAAAAAAAACTGCACAGTTGGAGGGAACAGTGGTGCCCAGTTCCAGCCTCCCCACCCCCTGCGGTCCCAGGGCTGCCGGATAGGAGTTTACTGTATAACAACATTATTTTACCAGTTACTGTTTCCACTCAAATATTTCATTAATCTTTCTTTTGTGCACACTCATTGTGTGACTTTTTTGAACGCCTTTATATTTAAAAAAAAAAGTAGTCCACGTTTACAGAAATAAAAAGCACTTCCCCACAGAACCACAGAAATTCTTGTGTATGGCCTGTTGTAGAGCACAGTTATATTATGTGGACTTTGGGTAGTCAAATGCAGAGCAGAGGGTAAGTTATTTACCACAAAATACAGTTGAGACTTGTCAGTCTGAAAGCACTGGTAAACAAAATGGAGATCTACAATACATGTAACAATCATGATGACGGCATTTCTTTAATATGAATGAATTCTAGAACCTTATTTACTACATTTCCTATTATCATCCTGGTGAAGTAACAGTGGTCATATGATACCAATGTTCCTATGCTTAACAATTATTTAAACTGAGATACTGTCCCTGTTGAGATCATTCATTCACAGAGGAGAGGAACACAGAGGAAAGTGAATACAGAAAAGTTATTTACTTGTTCCCATAATATAAGAACTAGAGGACACCAAATGAGATTAATGGGTAGCAGGTTCAAAACTAATAAAAGAAAGATTTTCTTCACACAGCACAGTCAACCTGTGGAACTCCTTGCCAGAGGACGCTGTGAAGGCCAGGACTCTAACAGAGTTTAAAAAAGAGCTTGATAAATGTTTGGAGGTTAGGTCCATAGACGGCTACTAGCAAGGGGTAGGGTCTGATGCCTAGCCTTTTGTCGAAGGCAGGAGATGGATGGCAGGAGACAAATCACTTGATCACTGTCTTTGGTTCACCTCCTCTGGGGCACCTGGCATTGGCTACTGTTGGCAGACAGGATACTGGGCTAGATGGACCTTTGCTCTGACCCAGTATGGCCGTTCTTGTGTTCTTAACTGAACAGTAATGAACTTTTCTCTCTGTTGTGTGGTAATTGTGTCAATTTTTTAATTGTGTCAGTTTACTGTTTTCACTGACACTGGTTTTGCTCTGTTTAGATTTCAGAGGGCTAGCATAGCTATTATTGGGTGCTCCTTGAAAAAACTCTGTAGAATGAATGGCAATATCATTGCTTTGGGAGCGGGTGGGGGAGCGGAGCAGGAAGGAGAAGAGCCTGTTTCCTATCTGAGAAATGGTTTCAAGCAGTATGACCCTTGGGAACTATTTTCTTTATAGAAACTAGACCACCATAAATGAGTACCTTCTGTGCAAATTTAATATTAGTTCTACACCTAAGGTCAAACAAAAGTTAATGACCATTTACTTGCACACCAGAGATAGGAAATCAATGTTATATTTCACAGGCCTTGTCATTTTAAAACAAACAAAAGGCTGGAGTAATTCACATTTAAATTTATTTAAATTACAAACCATAAATATCAAGAGCACCTTCTAATGCTGTTTCGGAGAAAGTAACATCTTTGTTATCAATGCAGTAAGTAGTTCAGTCCATAGCTTACAAACGCATCTATCCTATCTGGTGCCTGCTGAGCATTCCTCGATACAAAGTTATCAAATGATGCTTCAAGCAGGATTCTTTCTTCTTTTAATAATTTTTATGTATCTCTTTGTTTTTTTTAATTAGCTGGTTCACTCAGTTGATTGCACAGCTGTCTGGGCAGCACTCTCCCAAGGGCCTGCCAACTGTTTCAGAGAGATTTCTGGTACTTGGAGGGAGGAAATTGTCTACGGTAATTTGCATATGTGCATGCATAAATAGCAGGGAAGAGTGAAGAGGCTTAAAGGCAATTTCAGTATTGTTACTGAAAGGACCCATGTTAATTAGGAGTTTTCCAAGCTGCATATTTGCATATTTCCTGGGAAAAGACCACAGATTTACTGTGAATGACATGGTCAAATTCTGTTTTCAAGAGGTTTTTTCCTCTGGGATTTTGACAAGACCTTATATTACAGCTCCTTGTGTTTTCATGGTGTTCAGCTATTATTTATTTTCTCTTCATATCTGTATGTATGACTGGGAAGATGGATGGATGCAGGAGGGGGTTGGGACTAGCTGAGATCAGTCACTAGATCTGAGGGCTGCCAAGGGTTAAATCCACCTTTGCTCCTCCTCTTCCCAACATTTTTCTCTCGTTCGGTCCTAATCTGGTATCAGGCATCGCTCACCCAGACTGGAGCATCTGAACATTAGTACTCACAATAATGTCAATATGGACTGCTTATTATTTCCCCCGGCATATTAATATTCATCGGCAGCCATTATAATATAGTCAGATCGTTCACAGTTGCCATAGCAACCAAGCCACTCTAGAGCTCAGTTGTTCCCTTCACCTATGCCTGGGGTAGATCGAGGGGCCTTGCAGCATACCCAAAGATGAACAAGCAATATTTCAATCCCAGACATTCAAAATCATGAGTCAGACCTCAAAAAAATCATGAAACTGGCTTAAAAATCATGAGATTTCAAAAAATAAATTTGGGTTTTGGTTTCTGAGCATGTGGAGCAGGGATGGCAAGTCCCCCCCCCCCCATCAGTGGCCATTGACCCACAAAAAAGGAAAAATCATTCACAGGCCACACATGAGCCACATCTTTGAGAGGCATGGGGAAGAGAAGAAAATGTGGTAGGGGAAGAAAGACTGCTTTTTCCAGAGGCCTGCATCTTCACACTAGCAGGTTCAATCTCAAATACACATGGAGAGAGCTTAATTCTACCTCCACCTTCAGCTGGACTGGCTGAAAAAGAGAGAAGGAGAGAGAGACGAGCTTTCCCAGTGTGTCTCTGCTCTCCCTCTCACCCCTCAGACTGCACCAGCTTACTTGCCTTCCCTTCCTCTCCAAGCAGCCCCTTTTCCCACAAGCTACTCCCCACCTCAGCCTGCCTTTCCACAAAAGTTCCCTCCCCACAACTCAGCTGCCACCCTCCACAGCTCCTCTCCCCCACGCAGCTCTGTACCCTTCCTTAAAACCAAGCTTTACTCCCTGCCACCTACCCCACTTTGTCTCCTCACAAAGCCTAGCTGTTGGCTCCCATCCCCCTTCTCCTGTCCACTTCTGTCCCACTTTCCACCTTCCCTTTCCTTCCTCCCACCTCCAAAGCCTGTAGTGGATCAGACCTGGAGCTCAGTGGGGCAAATGCATGGTTCTGTGGGCTTCCCTGGCCCATCCTCACCTGTCAGTCACAGCTTCATGAACCTGTTTCCTTGGGCCCCTTGTTTTTCCATGTCCACAGCTGCTGATGGGGCTCAGTGGGGCTTCATCAGGGTCGCCCCACCTCTGGGGCTGGGCAAGCAGAAGGGACATGCTAATGCAGTATAGGGCTGGGTGCTCAAGGCAGTGGTGGCCAGATGATAAGTCCAGGTGCACCCAGTCTCATCGTAAGCAGGGCCAGTGCCGAAGAGGAGGCGCAGCCACCAGTGCTGCCTTCCCTGGCCCCAAGAGGTGAATGCAATGAAGGCCCATAACCTCATTTCCAGCTAGGGCAGGGCTGTGGGGTCCTGCAGGCTGGATGAAATTAAGCAATGGGACAGATCCAGCCTATTGACCATATGTTCTTCACCCCCATTCTAGAGTGCACGTAGGTTACATTTCCAAGGTTTTCTCTGCAAACTTGAGGGCTAGAATTGTTTTCTCTTTTAATTGAGAGATGAGATAATCCCATCCTTATGTGTCTCCAGCCCTCGAGGATTTAAGAAAAATGCTGAATATCTTGAGGTACATAGTAACAGTGACAGCTGTTACGTGTAAATGTTTAAATAATGAGCCAGCAAAGTTCACACCCTACTAAGTGAAACAGAGGAAGTTCACACCTCTCCTGGCGTTATTGTTCCAGGCTGGCTGGTTTTAGAATCAGTATGACGACAGTGCATTGGTTTGTGCTGTGAAGGTTATCTCTGCAACCCAGAAGGGAACCGGTTGCAATTAGAAAGGTTTATTTAAAAAAAAAAAAAAAAAAAAAAGACAGCTGGGTTGCTGCACAATGCAGCAAAAGCTCTGGGAAGAGCTTAATGCCAGGGGTTCCATGGAGTGCTCCGCGCATGTAGATTTCTATGGTTCTAGCCATTCTGGACATAGAAAGGTGATTGTGCCCAATAAAGAGCTTCCCCTGCTTAAATAAAACTGAATATTAAAAATGAAAGTATATGTGTTTTTATTCGGTGGTTGTCTATCCATCCTTCCATCCCTTCCATTCTTTATATTGGGTGTATGTTTTAAAATGAAATACCTTTAACTGTATGTGACATCTGGAAATGGGCATATCATCCCCTCTCTTCCCAGTTGCTTAAATCTTCTAGCTTGTCCTGTCTACTTTTGCACTGTTTTGCTAATACAAGCAACCCTTATTCCAGTTTCTCCTGCATTAGAGGATTCTACTGCCATTGAAAGATTCCTCAAGTAGCGTAGCAGCTCCCCAGTTTGAGAACCCCCATCCGAGACTGGCGCTTTGGGGTTGCTGATGCAGACTGTGCGGAGGAGAGTGTGGCCAGGGTGCATGTGTGCCCCAGTAATCGGTGTGTATGACTAGCTTAAATCAGAGCAGTCTCAAGGCTGTTCCAGCTCATGTTGTGTGTCCAGGTTTTGTGCAAATCTGCTCCAGGATCAAGGTAGAAAATAAGGTGGTTTAAAGCCATTTTTGCCTCCCAAAAATGAAATAAGTCTGGAAACCAGATAGTCTGGAATGCTGAGAATCTGTGATATGTATGTACAGGTGTGTTTTAGAATATACATTACTGACCAAAGCTAACTGAGTGGCTGTTCCATGTGGTGCACATACAGCTGAAGACAGAAACACAGACGCCTGTGGCACCTTAGAGACTAACAGATTTCTTTGGGCATAAGTTTTCCTGTAGCCCACTTCAAGTTTTGCGTCAGACAAAAAATGTATTTTCCACTCTTTGTTGGCATGTAAATTAAGCATTTTTAAACTAACACAGCGGAGAGTAATTTATATAGGAAGTCAACTCTGGAATGTGAAATCAAGAGGGAGGCAGCATAGCAGGCAGGATTATCCTGACTCTAGGTCTGGACAATGAACTTTGGGAGTTATTAGGAGGAGGCAAGGAAGATGCTTCTTTATCCTGAGCCTGTGAAGTAAATGAGTAGTGCATGAAAATGGGATCACAGTCAGCCTTGTTTGAAAATGCTGCAAAAGGTTTTGCATGAGACAAAGTTCGTTACAAAGGAGGTTGGCATAATAGTCTCCTGGGAAAGCATGTTATGGATTTGTTTGATATGTAACTTGTGGTTTCCATTATACCTAGTGACTATTACTCGAATATTTGATGATAAACTTACTGTTGTTTTCATTATGTCTCAGGGCAGTGGTATTACGATAAGGGCTGATCAGAATTGACTGATACAAAGTGAGGTTTAATCTGAAGAAAACTCTTACCCATGGAAGTGCATCACCTAATAAATAAATTTGTTAGTCTTTGAAGTGCTACAGGACTGTTTGATTTTGGTGAAGCTACAGACTAACACGGCTTCCCCTCTTAAAGAATCTGGTTTGATGTCAGCAGAAAATTTGATCCTCAGATGAAATTCCTTTAATGACCCAGTGTATTAAACTTAACCAAACTGAGAAAGCAGGAACAAGAGAAATTAGAGAGCAATAAAAGTGCTGTTGGCACAGAATGCCTTATGATTTGGGGAATGTTGTTGGGGAAAAAAAGTTGGGGTGGTCTTAGCTTTGCAAACCTTATGGTCTAGAGTTTTGTTTTTGAAAAATTAAGGAGACAAGATGAGTGAAATAATATCTGTCATTGGACCAACTTACGTTGGTGAGGGAGACAACGGAAGTTGAGCCAAAAAAATTATTCTTATTTTGGGGTCATCTCTAACCTACAATACATTTGTGTTTTGAAGTCTGTAGTATCAAAAATTGAAAACTATTGCTTTTCCTAAAAGTCAAAAATCAAACAAATAATTGAAAAAATATAAACAAAAAACAAACCAGAACATTCTTTCTGGGTTGACAATTTATAGCACAGAACTTATTTCACTGGATGACAGGGACTTAAAATGGAAGTGCTGACCCAAACTTAATTTTAAATGGTACATAATTATTGTGCATCTAAGTGTATCTTCCATTAATGGTAAAGTAGGTTATTTTTCTCTGAAACAGCTCAGAAGACATTAAGTAAACCTTACTTAGCAAGAATGATAATTCCTTTTACATATAAATATCCAGCTTCTTTCCTAGAAGGATTTTCTATTTTTGGCATTAGAAAGATCCTTGCTGCAGTCCGCAGGGGAGCAAGGAAATTAAATCAAGCCATGGCCTGCTGATCTTTAAATGACCATTAAAGTCAACATTCTGAATTCTTTAAACTAATGAGCAAATGGCCACTTTTGAACTGAACTTTAGCAAGCTAATGCTCACTTAATATTTTCCATTTTCTTTCATTCATATTGACCTTTCCTGTAGGTGGAAAGAAGGTAAAGGCTACAGGTAGAAAGGGATTGTTTACCATAATTTTTCTGGGTTTTTCTGCCTCTAATCTCACACCTTTGATGCATAAACAATATCAGTCAGATATGAATGCATTTAGTAAAGAAATGTTGCCTTCATTCTTTTTACTATTTTATAAGAGTGCTGTTTCTTTGGTCTGGAGTACGTGTATTGTGAAGAGAAAAGTACAGTTTATAGTGGCATAGAAGGAAGTGCTTGGCCTGGTTCCAGAATATGTAAATATTTATGTACATGTCACATTTCAGGAACTGTCCCAGAATCAGCATTTGCTTGAAAAATATTTTCCCATCCCATCTTTACTCTGGTCACTTTTACTTAAAGCTTTTTGTTTACTTATTTTTACATAAAAGTAGTGAGGGTGGGAAATTGTTGTTTTTTTTTTTTAAATTTATGACTGAAATTCAGCTACACACACACAAACCAAATAGGGCACTAGCCAATCATGTTATAAAGCCATATATTTGTTTCATGTGTTTGAGTGGCAGGGTCTTCTGTGTTTGTGCAAGGAGTAAGGAAAAGAAGAGCATTTTTGTGAGGTAAAATTTTCAGCAAAATCAGTGTGGGTTATCTTTGTCCTTCTTCTCTGGGCTGGGAGAGCTGTGACTCTCACCCCACCTACCACCAAAAAAGACACTTATGTGTTTCATTTTGTATGCTTACCACAAAAAGCAATCATAGAAGCCAATGGATTGGTTTTAGATTGTAAGCTTTCTCCTCTTGTGATTAAAGGGTTGAGGAGCTGCAGAGTACTTAGAGCTTGTTTACACAGGAAGTTATTCCAAAAGCAGGCAGAGTGTGAATTTAAAGTGGAACAGCTATTCCTGAATAACTCCATGGCTGCAGCTATACTACATTCCCCTTTTGGAAGGGGACTGCAAATGCAGCCCATCGGCAATGCCAATGAGGCACTGATTTACGTATCACATTCCTCATTCGCATGATGGCAGCCACTTGCTGTTTCAGAAGTGCTGTTTTCAGAAAAAAAACAAGCAGTGTAGACAGGGTTCATTCAAAAACAAACCCTGTTTTCGAAAGAACACTTCTTCCTGAAAAATATGAGGAAGAAGGGTGCTTTTAAAAGTGGGGTTTCCTTTTGAGTAAACCATGTCTACGTTGCTTCCCCGCCCCCCGAAAACTGCATTTCCGGAACAGTGAGTGGCCACAAATAAGGCATACAATATGTAAACCAGCACCTCATTTGCATTTCCAATTGACCATATTTACATTTCCCTTCTGAAGGGGAAAGTAGCGTAGCCATAGCCAATGCGTGGGCTTTCTAATTTCAGAATAAGAATAAGGAGTTATTCTGGAATAGACACTATAGACTTCTGCCAGCATAACTGCATGGGTCAGAGGCATGGGGAGGTGTGATCTGTGATGCATGTAGCTTGCAGAAGGGATGGCACAATTTTTGTTGCAGTATAGCTTATTCTGCTCATGCGGGGAGGGGTGGTAGTTTCTGATACCAAGTGGAGTTTTGTGAGTATAGGCTGCATTCACATTCGGTGTGCTTTGCAAGCATGGTGTATACCACATGTACTCCTTGGCTAATAAAGGTCTATATTAGGAGCAAAGGTCTTAGTAATTCTGCACAAAAGGCTATCCCGAAGGTGAAGTCTATGTGCTAAAAAGTTAGGTTGACCCAGCTATGTCACTTACGGGAGTGAAAAATCCACAGCCCTGAGTGATGTAGGTAAGTGGACCTACCCGCCCCCCCCCCACCCAGTGTAGACAGTGCTAAGTCAATGGAAAAAAATACTTCCAGTGGTCCGGCTACTGCCTGTCAGGGAGCTGGATTAACTACAGTGGGATGGGGGAACCGTTCCTGTTGTGCTGCTGTAGGGCATGAGACACTCACCAGAACTGCGGCTGTGCTGGAGTATCTGTTTAACTAAAGGCATATCCTTGATCTTAAGAAAAAGTAGGACACTGAATGACTTGTCCAAGTTCTTTCTGAATTAATGAGCAAGTAGGATTACAACCCTACTCTCCTAACTTTTCCTGTTCCTTCTAACTTGGACCATGCTATTCTCCATTCATCATTATGATTTAAACCTGTCCGATTACAATACTCTTTTTGTTTTAACAGTTCATCAAAATGAAGAAAATAGCAGCCAGGAAACAAAAGGGACAGAAGATTTCAAATATGCTTCTGATGCACAGGTAAAGATGCAAACTTTATATATTTGATTTTTTTTTTCTGAGATCCATAAGCTGAAGATTCCACTTTACTGGCTCTTTAGCAGTGGGACACATGCTTAGACAGTATCTTGATTCTGACTTTGTTTAAAAAAAACAAAAAAAGAGAGAGAAACCCAAAAAACCCCCATATCCCTCATTTCATTAGATGGAATTTGTCTTTAAGTGGTACGTAGTTCGTAATTTAAAAAAACTATAAGTAGATATGGATTCTGAAGACCTTATTACTGACTTCTCTTTGAGGTTTTAAGACCAACAATGTTTAAAACACTACATGTAAACACAGGTAAGTTATTAAGTAAATTTGTAATGACCCAGATTATTTTTAGTCTGCATTGACGTATTTGTCCCAGCCTTGTCTTTATCTCTTTTCTCTGCTCATAAGGGATTCAAGGGATCACAGAGGTCTTCAAATATATTCAGATTATCTACACCTCTTGAATATTGTCCTGTTTCCCTAAATTACTTGATGTACCTCTCTTAACTGGAATTCTGTTATCTGGCAACATCCCTCATCTAGCAGCCCCTGGGTCCAGGCAGCCTGCACCTGTTGTCCACCGCCTGCCTTGGCTCTTTGCTGCCCCAGGGTCCTGGCAGCCTGTGCCTGCTGTCAGCCAGTGGCTGCCTGGACTCATGGGCAGCAGGAAGCCAGGGCTGGTGGCTGCCATCAGCTGCAGGCTGTCAGGACTTGTGGGCAACAGGGAGCAGAGGCTGGCAGCTGCGATCAGCCACAGGCTGCCATGACCTGTGTGTGGTGGGAAGTCAGGGCTGGGCAGTGGCTGCTAGGACCCTGGGGCAGCCAGAAGCTGGAACCCAGCTGCCAGGGCCTGTGGTCAGTGGGGAGCCAGCTGTGGGCTGGTGGAAGATGGCTTTCCTTCACTTGGAAAATTCTCTTGTCTGGCTCAGGTCAGGTCCTGAGGGTGCTGGATAAGAGAGGTTCACCCTGCACTATCCTTTCTCATCCTGCGCCACCCCCTTAGCCCCCGCCCATACTATCTCCTATTTTACCCTGTCTCCTTTTTAGCCCTTCAGTTAGGGGTTTGGCAAAGACTCAAGGGATACATCTGTACTACAAAGACAAACCTGCAGCACCAAGTTTCAGTACCTGGATCAACTGACTTGGCCTTGTGGGGCAGGGCTAAAATAACAATGTAGATATTCTCACTGAGTCTGGTGTCCAGTCTCTAAAACCTGGTTGGGAGGATTTTGTTGCTGAGGCATAACCCAAATAGGAGCATTTACACCCCTGTGTTTAGATCTGTAACCTGAGCCCTACAGTCCCAAGCCAGTTGGAGATGTACAGGTCCCCCAATGGGGAAAGAGGCAGAGGAGGCAAAGGGGGCAACATTCCAGGGGCTTGGCATTTTAGAAGGGCTCGGGGCTCCTGAATCCTGCTACTGTGACAATGGCAGTGGTGAAAGCCCCAGTCCCTTTAAATTGTGGCTGGAGCCCCATGAGGTTCACCCTGGGCGGTGCTGAGGGCTGCTATGGGGAGCCTAGCCCCACTCCTTCCACCCAAGTCCCCAACCCTTCTGGGACAAGTCCCTCACCTTGCTCATGAGCACGGCAAGTCTTTTGGCCCCTCTGGAGATGAGCTCTGAGAGTTGGTGCCAGGGGGTTTTCATTGCAGTTTAGACCTATTTAAGAGGTATTTTTTGGCATTAGTTCAAAGTCTGAAATCCATGTCTGGCTATTATACATGGTCTTTCCAGGTGGCCCGTCACAATAGTATGTGAAGTCCAAATACTAAAAGTAGATGGGCTAAGCACTATTTGTTAAAAGTGAATTTAAACTCTTCAAAAAATGTTCCATGTCCCAATATTTCCACTACAACTTGGAATTCCATAGCATGTGAGTCTGTTACCCTGTTCTTTTATCCTTATGACAAGGAGATTGAGCCCCTTAAAGCTAAACAGGATATCAAAGAACAAAGGAAAGGATTCAGGTGAAATTCTGGTGCACAAACTTTCCTGTACATTGCTATGTATATTTTTCTGTTTTTGCACGGTTAGCAGAATTAATTTATATGAATGGAATGTTCGTTCAAGTTTTTTAACAAAGATTTCAAAACCAAAAGTCATTATGCATGCTAAGAGCTAATAAACAAGAAGCTAGTACAATTTACATGGTGAGATTATCAAAACAATAATAATTTTATGGCCGTATATCCAATTATTCAGTTCACCCAGTTTATGCTTAAGCTACTCCCAGGTTTGAAAGTGTAGTAGTAATGGAGCTTGGGTATAGTATCTGAAGAGCAGATATTGCTACTAGTCTACTTTAGGCTGTTGACCTGAAAACACTTACGCAGCGTCTTTTAGCTGCAAGCACTTGTCATTCTTTATAGTGCAGTGGGAATATACATGTAAGTAATATACAAGATATAAGAAGAAATGCTTCCTGGGGTTGGGCATGGGCATAGGCTTTATAGGCTGTAGGTTGACAAAGCTGAAAACCGTATTAATGGCATTGTGTACTATGAGAGAGAGAGAGAGAGTTGTAGAGTTCAGTGGAAAATTCAGAAACAATTGTGGGGATGGGCTGGAAGGGGCCAATTCTGCTCCTGTGGTGATATATATTAGGAACAACTCCAGTGAGGTCCTGCAGTGATAAGGATTAGACCAAGTGACTTTAAAATTGAATGTGATGAAAATGTCTTCCTATCACCCTAGAAATCTCCTATTTCATCTCCATGTCATTTCTAGTTTATTAGTTTCAGTGCAATATGCCTTTCACTAAGGAATATTTTCCATGGTACATTTTGGAGCAAGTATTGTGGAGTTAACATCTTTGCTTTTCAAATCATAGTAGTGACTAATTAGCTTTTCCTTTCATATAAGGAGGGATAGTGTAATCTCTTGTACTATTTTCAAAATTAAATACCTTTAATTGTAGTATTTTTGTGCCATTAATAGCTTTGTTAGAGGAGCAAGTATCAAATTTTCGCACTCACAGGGTCTATTTTTAGGTACAAAATGCAGGTGCAAACTGCACTTGCAGATAGGCTGACCTCTGTCCCTTTTGTTAAGCAGTTTTAAATGCATCGTTTGAAAATTCAGTTTATATTAATTGAAAAAATAAGAATGACAAGTGAGTTTTATACATTCTGTTGTAATTTATGAAAAAATATGTAGCTCTTTATATAATATATATATAGCTGGTATTAATTACACCAGTAAAATTAAGGTCAAATTGTAAAATATTGTCTGCTTCCAATATGGATTATGCTGAACTTCCGTGGGAGATGTTTAATGTTGTCTTTCTTTCTTATGAAACTGCAGTTGAGTACATTTTATTGTATTTGCCTTTCTACTTTAAATAAAAGAGCAATCTATCCATTGTTTCCTTCTGGCCATGATTTGGAACTGTGGGACATAATCCTGTGAAATTGCTTATGTGAACAAAAACTGCTTTTATGGCAAAGATAAGATTAGGTGCAGAGTTCCTTTTTCTAATCTCACTATGCTCAAGCATGTAGGAAAGGGATAATTGCTCTATTTTAATCCATTGAGAAGAGGTGGGAAGTTTGGCAAGTTTTCTTCTTCCACTTCAATGCAGTGAAACCAATTGTCCCTTTAGACAAAAATTCTGATATCAGTGGGAGTTGTGTAGATATATCAGATGGCAAAACAGGGCATGCTGTGAAATGAAATTCTTTATCTTTCTTTGGATAATTTTAAGTCTTTGTTTATCTTTAATGTTGAAGTGAGCATACTGTGCACATGTGTGGCTGTTAGTCTGTTTTATTTCTGATATATGTTTTTTTGCATAGTCTAAATATATTTAGAGTACAAACCACACTAGCAATTGACAGATTGAATGTTAAGGAGCAACTGCTTGGTGCCCTGAGTTGCTATTCACTTTTTTAGTATTTGTTAGTTCCCACTTAGGGCCCCAGTATTCTTGTTTAAGGCCTCCATTGGGAAGCATCACCTCTGTAAGGGATTAATAGAAAAAGGTGTAATATTCCCTGCCTTCTAATTACTGCCTTAATTCGTAATTTTTCAGATAAATCCCAATATTTGCAACATGTATTGAAAGTCAAAAAACATTTGTTGACTCGTTGCGGGAGGAGGGGGGGTGTATTTATATTGTGTCCTTTGCTAAAAATGTCCTGCCATGTACATTTTAAATATAGGGACTTTTTCTCTTGTGGCCCTATGGTGATCTCTGTTGTTGGAATAAAAGGGGTGGAGAGCTTTTAAAGCAATCCAGTTCAAATCTTACATGGGTTTAAAAGATGGTGGAGACACCCAGCTCAAGGCCTCAGGTGGAAGGGGCAGGGCTGGGGCCAGCCTCCAGTCCACCAGCTCTTCAGTATCAGCTCCAGCAGCAATTTAAAGGCCAAGGGCTCAGGCCATCATTGCTGCTACAGTAGTGGTGGTGTTGGCCAGCAGCCCCAAACCCTTTTAAAGGGCTAGGCTCTAGGGCAATTGCTCCCTTTGCAGCTGCCCCCTAAAGCCCATCAGCAGAACTGTGTTTATAGGTCTTCTTAAAATATACCTAGTTTGGAAGCCAATGTGAGCTGTAGAGCATAGATACCGTTCACTCTGCTAGGATCACTCATAAGTGTAAGGGGTCAGAAACTCATTGCATAAGCTATAATCTCCAAGTGGTCCACGTGTCCATCTAACCTGCAGGTGGGAAAAGCATTTCAGTGCTGGTGAGATCCACTTCCAAGATGAAGGGCCCAAGTCATCACCACAGAAGTAGATGAAAAAAAAACACACTTGTCTATTGCTGCTGCTTTGTCACAAAAACATGGCAATGAAATCAATAGGAACCCCAGACCGTGCACCTTGTTATTAAAAAAGCAGAGTGGATCAAAGGGTAGAGGTTAACTCCACTGCTTCCTTCTGATATTTCCCCCTGCCAAACAATTTAAATTCCATCTCATCTGGACTGAGCTTCAGATAGCTCTCATCAAGGTCCTAATCTCAGCTTCTATCAGAAGCTGTGAGATGGCATCATCCATCTCAGATGAAAAGAGAGATGTAGCTCAGATCATAAGCATATTGACAGCACTACAAACCTAGCTGCCTCACTACCTGATCTCAGGAGCCCCAGAAATATATTTCATCAAAGATGGGCTATTCTTGCAAATCCATTTTTAGAGTGGTGCTTGCCCTGTATTTGAAAGTGGCTCCCCCAAGGATGTTTTAAATCTCTTACTTTTTTATGCCATGAAAAGGCCTGAAGAGTGGTTATTGTGTTTTTTTTTTTAAAGGTGTTTGGGGAAGAGCCTTTTGGGCTGTTGCACCTTGAATAAAGACTCTAACAAAGACATCAGTGTTCTTCAGGCATTGGAATCAAATGGGTGTTAGCAAAACCGTACAGAGGTTCTGCAGACACTGTATAGAGCTTAAGATAAACTGAAGTAATGCACATTAGAGAGGACAGGGTGTGTGTGTGTGTGGATTTTCTGTGTTTAAACTCTTCCTTCCTCACCATACAACCCTTCCAGGCTGCCTTTATGCAGTATAGAAAGGGCAGAAGCTCATTTTCCTTCCCTCCCCACAGCCTCCCATCTTTGCACATCCTCTCCCTGAACCTCCCAAGGTTCATGCTATTATCCTCCAGGAAACATCTGGGCTAATAAAGGTCCTGTAGCGTCATCCAGCCAGTTTTCAATTACAGAAGTAAAGTCAAAGGCCTTGTCCATGATCAGTTTATGAATGGTGACAGAACCTGATTAGTCACTGATTTTGCACTAAGTGATATATACCATAGAGGAGAGTCAATGTCAGATAGTACTTTACATTAAAGGCTCAGGTGAGGTCTCAGGGTAGCTATGAAATCTCTCAAGGTGTGAAATGTTGGTGTGCAGATTATGTTTATGCCTTCATCATTATTTATTATATGTGTTATTGTAGTGTCCAGGACCAGCACCCCAATGTGGTAGGTGCTGTACGAACACAGCAAAAAGACAGCGCTTGCCCCAGAGAGCTTACAATCTAAGTATATATTTGCCATTTTTACAAACACACAGCAATGCTGTAGGCCAGGGATGCACTAAGTGGGAGGTGGGGCATGACATTTTATAAGGGCAGCGCAGCACAACCAGCTGCTGCATCTCAGCCTCATCCATCTCATGAAAATGTTGAAATGTGTCACTGTTTTAATGTATGTGTATTCACATTTATATACGAACAAATAGTTTTTACGTTCTACAGACTTATTTTCTTACACATGCCAAAAGTTTTTTTTTTTTTTCATATGAACATAATCGAAATTACCTTCAGTTTGGATTACATTAGATAAGTTGGGGTGCCCTGCTAATTGCAAGGATGAAAAGTGGGGTCTGGCATAAAAGGTTTGCTCACCTTTTTCTGTAGGCTAAGGCAAAATGTGATCAAAACAGGTACCATGGTGGTTCTCAGTTAGAGTTAAGTGGCAGTATTTTATCTTTAAAATATAGGAAATGTACTGCTAGCTTAAACAGAATGGAAGAGTTAATTAATACACAATATTTACCTATTTATGACTGAGGAATTCACTTCATGTAACCTTTTTTTTTCTTTTCTTTTCTTAAATGCTGTAGCTTACATATGTGAAGAAGTGATAGCATTTGAGAAATGGGAGGTTCTGCTGTGTTATTTTTAGGACAGACTTTATTGCTCTCCATCCCTTTTTTCCAGGGCTGTTCCTGGCTAACTTTCCCATGAGTTTTTAACCTCTTGTTATGGTTCTCTTATGTAACAGGAAATAGGTTGACGGGAACGAACAAAATACAAGCATATCAGTCACACACAATAGCAGTTGATTTAGCTAGCCCTGCCTTCAATCCCTTCATCTAGATACATAGGGTAAATCAGCTGTGCCTGACAACTTCTTGTGCTGCTTCCCAAGAAGCAACTGTTTTATTCCAGCTCAGCAAAAAGATCAGAACTGCAGTGAATGTGATAGAAAAGATGTGTTTATTGTAAAGTTAAACTTTGTGGCGGTGTCATGTCCTGGGATTGTGGATTTAAGTATTTATTTGCTCTTTCTCCAACCCTCAAGGCAGGGGTTTTGTGCAAGCTTCAAGGAAGAGATGACATTGGACGGCTTGAACTGGTCCAGAAGCTGGCAAGGGAAAACTGTCAGTTTTTGCAGGTGGATAGAAAAGAACCAGAGAAGACAGAGCAAGTAAGACATTTCTCATTTGTTTGTTTGGAAGGGGGACTACTAAAGATACCTTCTACTTCATTGAAAATTTAAAATCAGAACTTAGTTCCCACTCTTCACTGAGCTACAGCTGTTCTGACATGTCAGATGATATTCCTTCAAATTCACAAAATTAAAATGTAATCAGATTGGCATACTATTCATTATTATTATTAATAACAGTAACTGATAAATCTTGATAGATTATAGTAGATAAGAATCAATTCTCCCTCTGATAAAGGCAGTGAATTCAGAATATGTTTTCTGACAAAATGTTGGTCAGTTATGTAAAATTCTTTTCTTTTAAAGGTATGTTTCTCAGCTTGCTTTAAGGGTTATGTGCTTAAAGTACCATTACTATTTTAAAGAATATTATTCTGTTTCTGTAATATTTTGGCAGAAAATATCAGTGAGAACTTTCCAACGTGAATTATCGTTGATGGGTTTAAATAGTGAGTTTTTACAGGCATTTTTATTAATGTATATTCAACCAAAATGATTTAACTGGAGAAAATGGCTCACTGATTCTATAAAGCATTTATTCAAATAATAATAACTATAAACTGAAAAAGCATTTAAAATATGAGCTGCTTTCTGGATAGCACAATGCACCTTTTTTATTCTCCTGGCAGATTGTTTGTTTTAGTTTTCATTTGAGGGGAGATACTGGCATTGGTCACATAATAATTTAAAACTTCTAAAGAAGAAGAAAGAAAAACAACACAGCCTTCTTGAATCCTGAAATGCAGTTTGTGTGCCTCTCTCCCCCTCTTCCCCTGCAGTTTTATTTACTCTGTAGTACAAAGAGGCTTCCTCTTAAGCAAAGAGTGATTTTTTTTCAGCTTACCCCCTTCCCCTCCTCCTCAAAAAAGAACAGTCAACACTAATGTAAGGTTTCTACAAAGCAAAAGGGAGAAATGAGTGTGATGATATTCTGGTCAATAGGATATAAGTTGTCTTTCAGTTAAACATGTAATTATACCAATGGGCATACCCACGGGAGGACAGCAATTAATCAGGCTCAAACTGAACTGATTCTTGGTGGATCCATGAATTCTGGGCATCTTCCATAAATTAAATGTCTTTAAACTGCATTAGCAAAACAGAGTTTAATGTTTAGGTGCTTGTGAAAATACAACTGGATTCCAGTAAACTTGTATAATTGTGTTTTTAGAATTATGCAGCAAGAGCACAGGTTTTAGGACCAGATACTTGTTGGCAATGGTACTTCAGAACCTGAGTGGTATCTTGGTTGCTGCTTTTGGCCATTCTGCTGGTACAGGCTGTCCTACTGGAGTCTGTCATTTCCATACAAAGCAGAGTATAATATAGTTCTAATAGTGGAAAGGGGTGTAACTGGTCACTTTCTTCTAACTCTTTATTCTTTGAAAGGTTTTGGCTTATTTCACCAATGCTACCATACTTTACAGAGTGACAGCTTCAGGTGAGGGAGAGACAGCAGCCCTGGTTTATGTTCAGTAGTACCATTTTCTGCAATTAGTTTTACTGGGCTAGATTGTGTGGCTAGGTATAGCCCAGAGTAAGTGGGGGGGCTGTGAAAACTGCATAATGGGGACAGTTGTGCTTCAGGGTATGTCTACACTGCAATAAAAAACTCCCATATAGTCTGTGCCAGTTGATTTGGACATGTGGCCCTAAAGCTAATGGTCTGTTTCATTGTAGTGTCAACATTCAGGCTCAGGCTGCCACCTGAGCTCTGGGCCCCTCCAACTTTGCAAGATTTTAGTGCCCAGGCTCCAAACTGACCACAAATAACTTAACCTCAATTGCACAGCTGCTTAGTCCGAGACCCATGAGCTTGACTCAGTTGGCATGCACAAGCCATAGGCATTTAATTGCCGTGTAAACATATCCTCAGAGACTACTCTCCTCCAGAGTCACAGTTAACCCCCTTCTTCTCCCTTGCTCCAGGGATATGAATTTGGTATTTTACTGCTGGCTTGTATGAGTAGCTACTTATGACAACAGTGACATTCTCTCAGCTGTGCGGGCTGGCTTGTTAGGGATGGAGTCAAGGCTGTGGTTATGCCCATTCCCTGTCTACATACTCTGGCATTCGGATTAAGTGGGTGGACAGTGTCAACTGGCTCCTTTGTGCCTCGACTGAAGGTCTAGGTAGCCCATGCAAAAGGAAGAGTGACTTTCTCACTTACCTTTTGTAGGCATATAGTCTAAGGAATCATCAAATCAATTGATTTTAAATCAGTGGGAGAACATTTTAACCTCCCTGGACACACAGACTTGAAAGTTGCCATCCTCAAGAAAAAGCACTTAAAAACCAGGCTGCAACATGAAATTTCTGAGCTGGACTTCATATGCAAATTTGACACCATCAGAATGGGTCTGAATATGGACTCTCTGATTACAATAGGTAATTTCCCTCTTTAGATATTCCCACCTTCTTATCCACATCCACCTATGTAACGCTCCCATCTCTGTACCCCTGCTATTTTTCTTTTTCTTTCACTTCATCCACTTGAGGGTGTGAATTGCAACTCATGAACTCTTACGCCGTAATACAATTTTTATTTTTTAATGTGCCTCTAGACTCCTTGTCGTTTTTGCTGAAACAGACTGACATTGTTGGCTCTGAGAACTTTAAAAGCATAGACTTACTGTATGCTTACTCTGTGCTTAAAAACACATCCCATTGGATAACCATATAGACAATAAAGTTAAGAGAATTCTGTTGTCCTTTAGCATTGTTCTGTATTCTCAACAAGACACCAGTTTCCCTGTAAGTATCACCTCACTGACTCTTCCATGTGCTTTCTCTCATGCTGTGCTCAGCTGTATCATCATAGATGATCTGCCCTCCTGTCTATATCTCAAATGTACATACAGTCTTCCTATTTGCCTCTTCCAAGGCTTTTTTATTACATTCCTTTAGCAGACAATTAACTGTAATTGCCTTGCTGTAAATGAATCTTTAAGCAGAATTGCACTGGCTAGCAGAACTGTATGTTTTGATGAGATTTTTTGAGGGAGTAACCTTTTGAGTTTTTCCGAAGGATATGTTGTCATGTTTCTGGAAGAAAAGATACTGTTTCTAAGAAGGTCTAACGTCAAGGATTTTTCGCTTGGTGGGGAATTTTTAATTTGAATAGAATCCTTGTTCATTACACAGAATAAATACGTACATACACAGAGTAAGTATGTAAATCAGGAAATCTGGAGTTAAACTTCTGTAGGCAGCCTTAATTATGACTCTGTGTTCCCACCTATGACATATCTTATGGAGATATCATAAAATTAAAACAGCCTTGGAATAGTCAATGTTATTCACAGCAAAGGTTAAGAGAACTTATCCTTGTGTGCTGATTCTTATGTATCCTCTTCTGGGAAGGAGGAGAGCTTTAGTGATTATAGAACCCCATCAACTTTGGTCTCTTTGTCTAGCATTATCAGGATGATGTAAATTTTATAGGCATTTGGACAGCAGGATCTACCATTCACATTTGAAACGTGGATGATATGTAGATGTCATGGAGTTTCTGGTCTATCCACAAATGGTTGAATGTGGTTACGTTGTTTTTTTCTGGTGAATAAGAGACTGTAGAGCCTGTTCATTTAATGGCAGGAAAGACGTTAAAGACCGTGATCTGAGAAGGTGAAGTGTAGAAGGGTTAGGGCTGTGGCCTGAGCTGGTAAATATGTCTGGCTCATATCAAGCAAGTCAGTCAGGAGGAAGGGTATGGTGTGGACACTGTGTGACAGGTTGATGTTTAGTCACTGGAAGGGACGCTGGAACGCTGGAGCTCATACTGAAAACATAAGAAACTAGTATGAGAATTTTCATATGGGGGCAGTAAGCTAAGTTGTGTGTATATGGAACCATATGTCTAAATTGCCTCACTTGCATATGTTTGTTTATTTTAAACTGTGTATTTTAATAAGGTTCTCTTTGCGTCGCCCCAATCTTAATTCTCTTAATTAAGTTTTCCATTTGTGAATTTCTTTAGTTTGGCGTTTTCACTGATGAATGACCATGATGACTTTATATTTTAAATATCTTGCTAAATACTTATTTTCTGAAACCTCATTACATTGTTTATAAAATAGACTTGATGTAACAATAGATAGCACTCTGTTATACATTAATTTTTATCAAATTCCTGTTTGTGTTAGAATAAAATATTATATTAGTGAATTCTGTGCATCAATACTGTTCTCTTTTTGAAGTAGGATTGAGTGAATTGTGCTGATTAAATGTATGAAAGAGGTAATAACTCCCTCCATGCCCTACCCCAGGACCACCAATGAAAAAAAGTGTTTTGGAAACTAAATAAAATTTAATTAATAAGAAAGTCCATGAAATCAAGAAAATGTTTTGTTCATTTTTGTTTCAAAAGAAAAGGTAACCATCATGGTTAGTCTGAAAAGTACATATGCGCATCAGTCAATTAATGTAGTGTAATAAGTCCATTAAAATGCTTTCACAAGTGAATGAAATTTGGCCAGTCTGTTAAGTGATAATATTATAAAACAAACATATACTAGGCGGGGTATGGTCCTTTGAAGAAGGCACTTACACTACGTGGAAATCTTGCTTTTCTGTGCATCTTGCTATTATCCTTTGGTTAATACAACTGCAAACTGGCAGCCTTTTTATCGTATTTGACAAGTGCATAGTACCCACATATTAAGGGAAATGTAGAACCTGCTAGGCTTAGAACTTGGATGTTCATAATTTAACAGTTTATATACCTCCTCCTCTCTTCAGTAAAATCAGCTGAAGAAAAATAGTTACTTTGAGAGAGAATAAATCTGGAAATCAATAAATAATAAATAAATAAATAAATCTGGAATAAATCTGGAGTTCAGCAATAAAAATGACACTTATTTTTCTTTAAAAAAATCAGTTTACTTTCTGTAGGCATCAGTTATAGAATAGAATGTAGATTCTTATACCTATAGCTACCTTCTACAGCTTTTACAATTTAGTTGCCCTCAGGTTTATTTAGAAAAAATGGTTTGTACTAAAAATCATTATTCATATTTTGTCTTAGAATGTTTTAAAACAATTACATTATTGTTCTATGGGTGTACCAAGGACAGGGGTTTTAGTCAGCTTTGAAGTGCTCAAATCTCTTTATAAAGCATATTTCCAATATTCAATTTAAGCAAAATACTGAATTAATTAGATGACATTTTTGTACATAGTAATCCTTAAAAGGAAACACAAGTTAATTATATCATCTTCCAATGGCTGTGGACCTTAGTGAAACAGAAAAAGTGCAATACAGTACTCAAGATAACTGAAAATGTTTTGTATGGAAATAATCTGGGAAACTATTCCTCAAGTCATATTAGTAAATTCAAAGAGGTTGGTGAATTGCATGTAGGTTAATTCAAGTTAATGTTTTCAGATAATGCAGTCAAAGGTCTCCAATGTGTTCACACTAGATTAAAAATATTACTTTCTATCAATGCTAAATATTTTCCCAAACTATACAACTTGTCTTCTTAGAGTGAGACTATTTTAATATTGTATTTTAATGAAGAACTTAGAAAATGGTATAAAATGTACGAAACCCTTCCTTGAATTCCATTTATAGAAAAAATATATTGACCACAAAGAAAGATATTTGTTTTATCATTTCAATCCTGGTTATTGGCCAACTGAAGGAGGAAGACTGGAGCTATGATTAAAAAGGCAACAAATATTTACAGTTATTTAGTTAATTTACATGTAATGAGCATTTTCATTAATAAGACAGATAATTTGCTCACTGAAATGTGTTAGTGTTTGGGTTTAAGCCATGAAAGGATTGACAAAAGAATATTAGCAACATAGGAATTCAAGATTACTTAATACTGGAGGAATTTTTTAAAAGGAAATTCCAGGCATGACACAATAGAATGGGTTCCAAATGCTACCATCAGTAGCTATCCACCTGCAAATGAACAAAATGTGAGGTGCAGTATCTATTAGTGTAATGAATCAGTGGCCTTGCATTTTGCAGTTATAGTATTGAATTGCCTTTCAGTAATCAGTGGACTGTTAGACATTTTCATCAAAATAATGGCTTAGAATGACATCGAAATACAACCAGTGAACTTAATGTGTACTTCAGCTTCAGAAAGTCACTTTGCAAAATAGAGGAAGAGTTATTGTGTCCATGCTGCCAGTGATGGATACAATGGGTGAATCAGGGCCAGATTAATCCATCACTGGGGCCTAGACAAAACCTCTAGTGTGCCCTTCCCTGTCCTATATTCAAAGCTTCCTCTTGCTCCTCTTCCAGCTAGCTTCAGTGCTACTCCCTGGACTTGTATCAGATCTTAAGGCAGCAGCAGAGCAGGAGGAATGCAGGTTAATGAAAGTGGGGTAAGGAGTTGGGGGTGAGTTCTGTGGCAGAAACTAGTCTCATAACAGCAGCAATGCTGTCTGCCCTGTTGTTAACTCCATTTTGACCCTGGTGTGTGGAGATAGAGGCTCAATATGAGTGAGTTGCTATCTTGTGCACAGGGTTGCAGCACTACCCCTCTTGGTTTCCTCCATGAACTGAGCCCTTTCTTCCCTAGGTTACCTAAGTTCAGACCCAACGTGAGTTTAATAGCTGAGTTTTAACTCCCATTATTAACATAATTAGTTCTGAATTGTTCTCAGCTAAAGTAGAGACCTTGGATCAAATGGGCAAATGGCACTAATTTATATATTTCAGTATTTATATATTTCAGTTAAACCTGATTTGTGCCATACACTATTTTGGAGAAGACTAGACTACTACACAGGCTGTGCCTAATGCACTGTCTGAGACTTGAAAGGCTTTTGCAAAACATTCAAGAGGACATGTTTAAAAGCCATCTTGTTTCTGCATATCCTAGTACCTGGTCTCCCTCCTTTTACTTTCTTCCTGGGTCATTTTCCTCCTTCCATCACTCGCTGAAGTGTCGTTGCTGGAGTGCCAGACAGGCAAGCCACAAGGAAGATTCCTCTGCAGGAAAGGGAGCTGACAGCTTCTGCAGGCCCCTGGGCAAGGTGTGTGTGTGTGTCGGGGGTGGGGGGTAGTTGCTTGCTTTGTGCCCCAGGAAGGGGCCCCCTCTGCTGCACTCCCCCCCCACATCAATGGGCTTGCTGGCAAGAGTCTAATTTGGAAATCTGGCTCCCATTTTAAAAGTCCTTTCAACAAACACTGGCATGTGAAAATGCTTCTAGAATTTGAATATTGCCATACTCTAAATATGAGTACTCAAAACATCAGGCAAATTTTCTGCTTGTTTAAATTGGCACAACTTCATTGAATCCAATGGAAATGTGCTAGGTTGCAAAAGCAGAAAATCTGACCCATCATTTCATTCTTTCAGAGCACTACTGTTGCAAATTATTGTACTCTATCCTGTATTCTCAGAATATTGTAGACTTTTGTGAAGTCTATGTCATTCATTTATGTTTCCTAGAATTTTCTTTTTACTAAACACTTTCAAGTTTAATCTATCAGTTTAGCTTCTATATTTTAATTCAGCTCATTCTTTTGTAGCGATTTGGCCATCTTACCCTTTCTTGTTTTTGCCCCTAGATTCCTTATCACATATCTGTGTAGAGTAAATTGCATAAATAATTTATCTGCTTATGTTTTTAGTCAGATGAATTAATGTAATTTTCTCTCTTTAGAGAAGCAGAAATTCAGGGTAATCTGTTTTTAAAACTGTCCTTATTTTGTATTTACTAGTACATCTTCATATTTCTGTGATCAAGAAATTTTACGACATTCTCCATGTTGTTTCTTCTACATATTCAGTATATTACATAAACATATTCCTTATAACCATAATACAATACTAGGTGTTTCCTTCCAACTTGTGTTATTTCCATGCAGGGAACATAAAAGAACTTAATTCTCTACATTTTTCTGTTAAACTAGAGAAATTAGTTTCCTAAATGTAGGGAGATAACACAAAAGGAAGGTTAATACTGTGCAGAATTCAAGCCCTGTTTAGAAGTACCCAATTCCCATCAGGATTCCAAAGAAATACTTTTATCCTGGATCTCACATTGGGCCAAATCATGAAGTCTGTTTTCAGGGCTTGTCTACACTTAGCAGCAGCAGCAGCAGCGCTGCTCCTCCGTGCCGCTTCACTGCTTTCCCACATAGGCCATGTCTACACTAGCACAAATCTTCGAAATGACCATGCAAATGGCCATTTTGAAGATTACTAATGAGACACTGAAATGCATATTCAGCACCACATTAGCATGCAGCCAGCTGCGGCGCTTCAAAATTGCTGCGTTTCGCTGCCGCACGGCTCGTTCAGATATGGGGGTCCTTTTCAAAAGGACCCCGCCAACTTCAAGATCCCCTTATTCCTATCAACAGATAGGACGAGCCGCGCAGCGGCGAAACACGGCAACTTTGAAGAGCCGCAGCCGGTGGGATGCTAATGAGGCGCTGAATATGCATTTCAGTGTCTCATTAGTATTAGTAAATCTTCAAAATGGCCATTTGCATGCCCATTTCGAAGATTTGGGCTAGTGTAGACATAGCTATAGTGAAGATGCTGCCTATGCTGATGGAAGAGATTCCCCTGTCACCTCATTCCTTCTGGTATATGAAATTTGATAATTCACACAGAAAACTGGGGCATTCACATGGAGCCCAAAGCCTACATGCTATTTTCTTGGCCTTTCTCTCCACCACAGTGGTATGGCTTCCATCTGAAATTTAGGCCTTGTTTACATTGTGGATTTGACTTGGTTACAGCAGTCAGTGACCAGTCAGCAGAGTAGCTGACCCAGTGCACACTCATAGAATCATAGGGCTGTAAGGGACCTCAGGAGGTCATCTAGTTCAGCCCCCTGCTTCAAGCAGGATCAACCCCCACTAAGTCATTCCAGCCAGGAACCTGTCAAGCTGGGACTTAAAAACCTTGAGGGATGGAGAATCCACCACCTCTCTAGCCAACGTATTCCAAAGCTTCACCACCCTCCTGGTGAAGTAGTTTTTCCTAATATCAAACCTACACCTTTCCCTCTTCAACTTCAGACCGTTACTCCGTGTTCTGCCATCTGCCACTACTTAGAACAGTTTCTCACCCTCCTCTTTAGAGCTCCCCTTCAGGAAGTTGAAGGCTGCTGTTAAATCACCCCTGAGTTTTCTCTTCTGTAAACTAAACAAGCCCAAATCTCTCAGCCTATCCTCACAGGTCTTGTGCTCCAGCCCCTTAATCATTTTTGTGGCCCTCTGCTGAACCTGCTCCAGTACATCCACATCCTTTTTATACTGGGGGGCCCCAAAACTGGACACAGTATTCCAGATGTGGCCTCACCAGTGCTGAATAGAGGGGAAGAACTACTTCTCTATATCTGCTCAAAATGCTCCTCCTAATGCACCCTAGTGTGCCATTAGCCTTCTTGGCTGCAGGGGCACACTGTTTACTCATATCCAGCCTTTAATCCACCATAACCCCTAGGCCCCTTTCCGTCATACTGCTGCTGGACCAGTTGGTCCCCAGCCTATAACAATGCTTGGGATTCTTCTGTTCTAGGTGCAGGACTCTACACTTCTCCTTATTGAACCGCATCAGATTTCTTTTGGCCCAGTCCTCCAATTTATCCAAGTCACTCTGGATTCTCTCTCTACCCTCCAATGTATCTATCTCTCCCCCTAGTTTTGTGTCATCTGTAAACTTGGTGATGGTGCAATCCAGTCCCTCATCACATAATTAATAAAGATGTTAAACAACACCCACCCAAGAACCAAGCCTTGTGGCACTCCGCTTGAAACCAGCCACCGTCCATACATTGAGCCATTAACCCCTTGGGCCCGACCTTCAAGCCAGCTTTCTATCCATCTTATAGTCCAAGGATCCAATCTATATTTCCTTGATTTATGGACAAGAATGTTGTGGGACACTGTATCAAAATCTTTTCTGAAGTCAAGGAATATCACATCCCCTGACTTCCCCATGTCCACAGAGCCTGTTACCTCATCACAGAAGCTAATCAGATTGGTCAGGCAGGACTCCCCCCTGGTGAATCCATGTTGGCTACTTTTGATCACTTTCCCCTCTTCCAAGTGCTCCAAAATGGATTCCTTGAGGATTCCCTCCATTATTTTCCCAGGGATTGAGGTAAGGCTGACTGGTCTATAGTTCCCTGGATTGTCCCTCTTTCCTTTTTTAAAGATGGGCACTACGTTTGCCTTCTTCCAGTCATCCAGTATCTCCCCCAATCTCCAAGAGTCTTCAAAGGTAAAGATAATGGCCAAAGGTTCAGCAATGACATCTGCCAATTCCCTCAATACCCTTGGGTGCATTAAATCCAGACCCATGGATCTGTGTACATCTAGTTTTACAAGAAACCCTTCTTGTTACTCTTCACATCCCTTGCCAGCTACAGTTCCAATCATGCTTTCACTTTCCTGATTACTCCCCAGCATTCTCCAGCCGTATATTTATACTCCTCCTCAGTCAGCTGTCCACGTTTCCATTTCTTGTATGCATCCTTTTTGAGTTTAAGCTGACTAAGGAGTTCCCTGTTAAGCCAAGCTGGTTGCCTACCATATTTGCATTTCTTACATGCAGTGGGATGGTTTGTTCCTGTGCCTTCAGTAAGACTTCTTTAAAATACTGCCAGTTCTCTTGAACTCTTTTCCCTTCATCTTCGTTTCCCAAGGGATCCTGCGCATCGGTTCTCTCAGGGAGTCGAAGTCTGCTCTTTTGAAATCAAGGGTCTGTGTGTTACTGCTCACCCTTCTTCCTTTTGTGTGGATCCTGAAATCTATGATCTCGTGGTCACTACAGCCCAGGTTTCCACCCACTTCTTTTTCTCCTACTAGTTCTTTCCCATTTGTGAGCAGCAGGTCAAGTTGTATGCGACTCCTGATTGGTTCCTTCGGCACTTATATCAAGCAGTTATCCCCAACATTCTCCAAAAACTTCCAGGATTGTCTGTGTGCTGCTGTATTGGTCTCCCAACAAATGTCTGGATGATTAAAGTCTCCCATGAGAACCATGGCCTGTAATTTGGAAGCTTCACTTAGCTGCCTGAAGAAAGCCTCATCTCCCTGATCTGGTATGGACAGGCGATGCCCCTATAAATCTGAATTTACTACTGTTTGCAGCAGGGGCAAGCTGCACCAGTGCAAATTTATTACCCTGTCTGTAGTGGGATTAGTATTGCTACAGGTTATGGATGCATCTGGCTACTGATAGCTGAAATTCTAAGTGTAGACAAAGCCTTCTTTGGCACCAGGTGCTGCCGTATTGCTAATACTGAATATGGGCAAAACAGGCTTTCTAAGAAGATTTGAAGGCTCAGATCAGGACATTTTCCTGGAAGATAGGTACATAATGTTGCAGTTAAAACTCATCCCCATCCAGCCATGAGTCCCTCATACTACTTCCTCCCTTGACTGTGAGATTCCCAGCTATAGAGAGGTTTTTGTGGAGGGAAGTTGTCCTTTCAGATCAACCAAGTTTGTTGCTTCCTGGAGTGGGTTTTCTGCTTCTTTTATCTCGTGCATGGCAAAAAATGGAAAGGAAAAGATGGCTTTGCCTTTCTGTGTAGATCTTGATGTTTTTCTTTTTATCACAAGCACTCTTAAAAGTCCTCAAAACTGTGTCAGTTGCTTATTCTCTGTGGCCTCTTTGTCGCTTGCTGAGTATAATCCCTTTTAAACCCCAGTTCAGGACCCGTTGAAATTATTGGGGGGGGGTTTCCATGAATTTCATGGTGAGAGCATGGTAAAGCTTTGGGGCCAGATTGATCAATGCTTTGCGCCATGTGTGGTCAGGCACTCTTTTTGAAAAGTGGGTGTAACACACTGCTACCCTTGAGCCTCGGAAGAATTCTGTGTCATGTGAATGTCCATTATGCGCACACTGTACATGGATATAAATGGAAGCGCAAACAGAGATAGAGAAGAGCCAGGCACCTAATGAATCTTTGCTGACTGTCCTCGTTTAAATCAAAGCAGGTAGCGTCTCCTTGCTCCCCCTGGCATTGGTATTTCACACTCCCTGTACAGCGCCCTCTGTACTCTAATTCACGGCACATGAAAATGAGGTCTTAAGTTCAGACACAGAGATTTTGTTTGTTTTAAATGGGCTGTAAAAAGTTTAATTGGACATAGCATGTGAAAACATGAAAACAGGGTTTGAAATTAGCCATGACCTGGTGCTCATTATGGAATACATTTTCTAAAACTGTTTGTGTGGGCGGGAGGGGAGGGGGTGGAGTCTGAGCTTTTCGTCCCTCGCTGACATGATCTCTTTGGAATATGGGCTACTCTGACCTGTGAGAAGAGCACAAATAGCTAGATGGGAGGAAAATACTATGGCTTCATTTGTTGGCTTGGAAAATTGTTGAATGACCTCCATCAGGAAGATCAAGAATAGCAATGTTAAAGGCATCTATTGCTTTTTCAGCAGGCTGCTAAACATCAAACCTTAAATGGATTTTCAAAGCACCAAGGGGTGGATTGTACCATTTAGCCTCATCCATCATCTGGGAGGCCGTCCAGCCACTGCACACTTCAACATCTATATGTTTCCTGACTAGCCTGGAATCTGGGACCACCTACTCATCCTTCTTTATTTCCTTTGGGCTATAGTAGGAGTAATCCTGTGCTCCCTGAAATCAGGGTCAGCAATTCTTCCTGATCCTTATGCATGTTGTGCAGGGAGTTTGGGTCTTTTCTCCTGCTTGTTATGCATCTGTGTCCAGGCTAAAATAACTGTCAGAGAAGTAAGAAGGTTCCTAGTATTTTTGGAAATCAGTAGCGCCAGTGCTGCATTTCTTCCTTTTCAGGGAAGCTAATTTCTTGTGTTAAGCATAGGCTCTTTCAATAGTTATTCTGGCTTTTCCATCACATATTTTTAATGCTACAGTGTGGTTCAGTATCAACAACACACAGCCCAACATCACAACAGAAACTAGTCTCACACACACATGCACTAAATGAAATTTTATTTTTGCATTGTAGAATTGTATAATGTCTGCTTACATTAGGTAGCTAATTATGCAGAACTAGCTAGTCTAGATCTGGGGAATGGAATGATCAGACCAGGGATGAAGAAAAAGATCTGATTTGGCAGGTGCAAGTCCTTGTTGGCTGGGTTTTGTGCAAAATCAGAAACGAGTGATTCAGGTCTAGGTTTCTTTTTATCTTGTTATCCTTTTATCTGGAGCTTCTGTTTTTGTCTCACCTCAAGTCAAGAAGCTTTGAATCTTCATAGTGTGATTGATTGGTTCAGCCTATTTAAACAATCTGTCAGTATCTGTGTGGGATTTGTAGGGCACTAGTCACCATGCTATATCAGTATATCGATGTAGATTTCTCTTAATTTCCTAGACTCAATGTATTCTTTTTTGAGAGGAAGAAAAATCCCCACCACCGAAAAATCCATCTTCCTCCACAGGATGAATTCTCCTCTACTGTATTCTATGTCCAAGCCTCTCGTTGACTGAGGCAATGGCGGCCTGCAGTGTTGTGAATGTTGCATGCCCAGCCCCAGGGGAGGTTGGAGCTTGGAGGAGTGCCTCAGGTTGCTTAACAGCAATTCATCTCACCATTTGAACGGTGACATTAACATACTCCATAGAGAAACCCATTAATCCTGCTCATTCAGGATAATGGTGTTTTTGATCTGAGGCTCTGTGAGAGCAGTGGGAGGAATATGGGGGCATTCTCAAGATTTCATTAAGGATATGGCAGACACCTCCCCCACTCGGAAGCTTGGGGCTTACTCACACATCACACTGCACTAAATACACCAGAGACAGCAACATTTAAGAAAAACCAACCCTGAATGTTATGTGTACAGATTTATGCACATAGTCATTTACTGTACACAGTGATTTATCAGATGACTTTAAGCTTGGGAAAACACTTCTGTGTTGCCCAAAGCAAGACTGATAACAGTCAAGGATTATTTATGGACTCTTATTTCATAATGGCGCTAACCAGAAATCTATATGTAGTCTCAAGACTGTAATAAAATAATTACACCTTATAAAAATATTGTACGCCTCCCACTTAATGACAGCACTAATCAGTTCCTTCTTGTCAGGAAGTTCATCAGGTTTTTTTTCAGTGGTTTCTGAATAATTTCAAGTGACTTTTCAGTCTTTCTGAGCAAAAACTTGATTCTCAGACTTCATGTTTGATTTCTGTATAAACTTCTGTGTCTATTTGTCCCCTTCCTGGTGTGTCACAAATCTAATGCTTCTGATAATTTTCCTTCCTATACACCGAGGCATCCACAGAAGTAATAAGACTAGCAAAATAGTTTATTAGGTGAGCTTTCGTGGGACAGACCCACTTCTTCAGACCATAGCCAGACCAGAACAGACTCAATATTTAAGGCACAGAGAACCAAAAACAGTAAGCAAGGAGGACAAATGAGAAAAAGATAATCAAGGTGAGCAAATCAGAGAGTGGAGGGGTGCGGGGGAAGGTCAAGAATTAGACTGAGCCAAGTGTGCAGATGAGCCCCTATAGTGATTCAGAAAGTTCCCATCACGATTTAAACCATGTGTTAATGTGCCAAATTTGAATATAAAAGCCACCTCGGCTGTTTGCCTTTCCAGAACAGTGCGATAATTCTTCTTCAGTAACACACATACCATTAGGTCATTGACAGAATGCCCCATTCCATTAAAATGTTGACTAACTGGTTTGTGGATCTGGAGTGTTTTGATGTCTGTTTTGTGCCTGTTGACCCTTTGTCTAAGGGAGTTAGAAGTCTGTCCAATATACAAAGCATCTGGGCATTGTTGGCATGTATGATGTTAGTAGAGGAGCATGAGAAAGTGCCTGTGATTCTGTGAGTAATCTGGTTAGGTCCAGTGATGGTATTTCCAGAGAAGATATGTGGACAAAGCTGGCAGCGGGCTTTGTTGCAGGGAAAGGTTCCAGGACTGGTATTCCTGGGGTATAGACTGTGGCTGTTAATGAAGATCCTCATGAGGTTGGGAGGTTGTCTGTAGGAGAGAACAGGCATGTCACCCAGGGCCTTCTGGAGTGTGACATCCTGATTAAGGATAGGTTGTAGGTCTTTAATAATTCGTTGCAGTGGTCTGAGTTGGGGGCTGTAGGTGATGACCAGTAGTGTTCTGTTCTTGACTTTTTTGGGCTGATCTGGGAGTAGCTGGTCTCTGGGTATTCGTCTGGCCCTGTCGATTTGTTTTCTTACTTCTCCTGGTACAGCCCCCTGGAGAGAAGAGGGGCGGGGGGGGCAAGAATTAGATTGAGCCCGGTATGCAAAAGAGCCCCTATAATGACCCAGAAAATTCACATACCGGTTCAAAACACATGTTAATGTGTCGAATTTGAATTTAAAAGAGAGTTCAGCAGCCTCTCTTTCAAGACTGTTGTGAAAATTCCTCTTCAGTAAAATGCAAACTTTTAAGTCATTAACAGAATGGCCCGCTCCATTAAAATGCTGGCTAACAGGTTTGTGGATCAAGAGTGTTTTTATGGCTGTTTTGTGTCCATTAACTCTTTGTCTAAGAGAGTTTGAAGTCTGTCCAGTATACAAAGCATCTGGCCATTGTTGGCACGTGATGGCATATCTGATGTTAGTTGAGGAATATGAGAATGTGCCCGTGATTGTTGGGAGCAGAGTATGTAAAATAGTCCTTATAAGGACACAGAAAATTGCCATACCAGTTCAAACCATGTGTTAATGTGTCGAATGTGAATATAAAAGAGAGTTCAACAGCCTCTCTTTCCAAACAGCTGGTGAAGTTCCTTTTCAGGTCATTAACAGAATGGCCCACTCCATTAAAGTGCTGGCTGACAGGCTAGTGATTCAGGAGTGTTTTTATGTCTGTTTTATGCCCATTAATTCTTTGTCTAAGAGAGTTCGAAATCTGTCCAATATACAAAGCATGTTGTTGGCACATGATATGCCCCTCTGCTCTCTGATTTGCTCACCTTGATGATAATTTTTCTGATTTGTCAACCTTGATTACTATTTTTGGTTCTCTGTGCCTTAAATATTGAGTCTTCTGGTCTGGCTATGGTCTGAAGAAGTGGGTCTGTCCCACGAAAGCTCATCACCTAATAAATTATTTTGTTAGTCTTTAAAGTGCTACTGCTACTTGAGTGCGTGATGTGTCTACAATAAGAACAAATTGAAACACTGCATTCCAGCTAAACTATGAACATACTGGTGAGGGTACTTTGCTGTTGTGTTGTGAAAATTGACTATCATCTTTATTCATTTTATATAAACCAGGTTTCTTACAGAAATCCTGGATTCCAGTATTAATCAGAATTTTCTGGCAGAGGGATAGGATCTGTACAGACTGGAAGAGAGTTCACTGCACTTATGAATAAACTTTAATTAAAATCTAATAACATAGTCCATAACAGGGATTTGTCATTTTGGCAATTCTTTCCCTGCAGCACCAAAGATAATACAAAACTGCATATGTTATTTTTGTGTTTATAACAAAATAGTTTGTTCCAATTTTTTTACTGTACTTTCTCCCCTGATTTTCCATGTACATATTAAGTGCTTGACACAACAAAACTCCTTCTCTTTTCCTAGGCAATATATCTGATGTACATAATTGGTATTGTATTATTAAGATCAGAGGAAAAATGCTAAATGTGATAAAGCTTTTATAAAAATGAAAGCTTCAACAAATTACTTCATCATGCAAAATGGTTGCCAAATGTCATGTGAGCTCCTAATTTCCTGTGACACGTAATCAATAATAATAGTAAAAAAAACTTTGGGTTCCAGTTATCATCTTGACTTTTATTGGTTCACATCTTGTTAGTGCATAAATCTTTTCTATCAAATAGATTTCAGAGCATATGAATAATAACATAGTGTTGGATAATTATTTAGCAAGAGAATTAGGTCAAAATGTACCAACTTGTCCTGATAAGAACAGAAAAATAAACTGTAATTAATTTGGAATTTAAAAAAAAACCTGTTGCATTTATGGTTATCCTGTTGAGTAGTTGAAGGACACTGGAGCTGCTTTTAGATTACCAAAAACAAAACAAAACTTTTTCTGTTAACTGTCGTTGTTACTTTTAATCTGTTGACCTTCAGATGGGATCATCTTATTCTTCATACGATCAACTCTGGAACATGATGTGAAAGTGTTTAACATTTTTTTAAAAAAGTATTTTCCTTGGAGGGAGAGTTTAAGTCATTTCTTGAGAGTATGTGAGGGGAGATGAACTATCTTTAAATATCCTGAGTTGTGATGATGGTGCCAGCCGCATTTAGATAACGGTCCTAAAATGTCATTTTGTGCCGGTTAAGACTCAGTTAAGTAAAGGGGGAGAGTATTGCAAAGACAGGTCTAATGAATTTTGTGGTTATGGAGCTTCCTTAAAATCCATCAATTAAAACTTTAGTTTGTGATGCAGGTGCAATCTTCTCTGACTGTCATAGTTTCAGTTGGCCAAATTGAAAGGTGACACCTAAGAAGTATAAGTTATAGGTCAGTACTTGAGCATTGAGTCTAAGGACTCAGCATTAAGAAAACACCTGTTTTCAGCAATTGATGAGCAACCTCTGAAGTAACTGTTCATATAGAAGCCCAAAAAATAGTTAAGGAGACAGTTTACACCAGTGGTGCTTGACCCAATGCCAGATAGGTCACTGGTGCAAGTCCTAGCTTTTTTTGGGTGAACAGGTTGAACCTCTCTAGTCTGGCACCCTCAGGACCTGACCAGGGCCCAATGAGGGAATTTGCCAGACCATGAGAGGTCAATATTGTCTAGCAGCAAAACTAGCACTCCCACTGCTTACTGGACTCTTGGAAGACATTTGGGGTAACTTACAGCTAAATAACAGCGCAGAACACTGAGAGCCAGGACTGAGGTTATTTGCACCATAACACACAAGTTTTGAGGGGCCAGAAGAAAGTGTAAGTGATACCAGCTTAGTCCCACTTTGGTTCCGAATCACCTGTCTGTCTGTCAAAACCCAATGTGTTCAAACCATTTTTCAAAACTGATCTGCATATATCAGCTAGCTTCCGTGCTTCTCAGTGTGGGTGATCAGGCATTGCAAACCTTTGGCTGCACTTTTCCTGATCCCCCATACAGCTATGCCAAACCTCCCAGTCATGCATAAATAGGCTTGGCAGGATTTCATTTAAATTGATAGCTGTTAGTAAATGCAAATTTCAGCTGACGTGCTGAAATCAGCAGAAAAAAAATCCAATGGGACAGTTAGCAAGAGTGCAGCCACCTCTCCCCTTGCGCCTGCTGTCGTGGACCTGCTCCTGCTTGTCTCCCCTACGACATAGCATAGCTGTGGAACAGGGTGCCCTGTGGTGCCTTGGGACTGGTGGCATGACACTCAATCCCTGCTGGGAAGGTGGCAGTCCTGGCAGGACAGAGCAGAGATTCATGTCCATCGTCATGGGGAAGAGAAGGCCTGTCTCTTGCTGGAGGCCAGTCTTGTGCTGAATGGTGCCTGCCTTCTCCACTTCCTCCTCTGGTCTGGCAGATGCATGTGGTGGGGGCCTCTGCTGAGCCCAGCCAGGGGCAAAGACTACACATAAATCCCGGTGATTGAAACAGCCTAAGAAATATAGTACTACCTCAGAGTTACAGACTACCCAGTCACATACAGCTCATTTGGAACTGGAAGTACAGAATGAGACAGCAGGGAACCAAAGAAAAAAATACAAATATAGTAAATGTAAACTACGAAAAATAGGGAAGGCAGCATTTTTCTTCTGCATAGTACAGTTTAAAGGCTGTATTAAGTCAATATTCAGTTGTAGACTTTAGAAAGAATAAGCATAACATTTTGATCAGCAACAGAGAGGTAGCCGTATTAGTCTGTACTCCCACAAAACAAAGCAGCGGAAATGTAGCACTCTACAGACTAACAAAATGATTTGTTCAGTGATGAGTTTTTGTGGGACAGACCCACTTCTTCAGATCAAAAGAAGTGTTACTGTAGCACTTCAGAACACTGGTCATGAAACAAACTGGTCATGGTCACTGCTGTGCTGGGCACTCTACAAACACAGAACAAAAAGATTGTCCCTGCCCCTTGAATTAGTAGGTAGGGAAGGATTCACTGTTGACAAAGTGGTGACCGAAGACAGAAGATTAACAAGAGCTGCATGTAGTGGTGTGGCCCGGGAGATGATTATAAATATTAAAACATTTGTGGGTGTGAATGACAGGTGGGGGGTATGGTTTTAGGGGGGTTATCTGAGCAGGATTGGGATACACAAGAAACAGGGCAGGAGATTAGATACTTCCAGAGAGGTGGGCGGAATACGGAGAGGATCTGTTCTAAGTACAAACAATAGTCTATCTCTGTAAGCACTCTCCTCAGTGCCGTGTTGCCTTGATTTCTGTTGGCAAAGGTGATTTTACAAGATACACAAAATATTGTAAGGGTTCAACAGTTAAGTAATCCTAATTCAGTGAATCCAAATAAAACATTAGGTGAATAGTCATTTGCACTCTCCATTCGCTGATAAACTAATCAAAACAATAAAAACACTTTGGATTATTTTTGCCAGCATGTTGTAGAATATTAAGCAAAATCTGGACGATGTCAGATAGTTACAAAGCATTCCTCAACAAAAGAACATATTGTGGAGTGCAGTACACACAAACACACACCAGTGTTTACTTAAGATGGCTTGCATCTCATTACAGATGCCATGTGATTTTAACAGTTGCCATGGTAATTGTGCATTTTTTATTTCATATCTTGAATAAAGGCTCAGATTGCCTTTCTAAAGTCTAATTTATCCCCTTCCTGAAGTTTCACACAACTGAGCTATATAATGAAAGGAATGCCTGGAGAAAAGAAGACCCCATCATTTATACGGCTACAACTTTTTACAGTGCGTGGTTAATTTATCAATAAATACTGCCATATAAAGAATTCTGGCTGGAATTAAAAAAAAAAAAGCCAAATAAGTTAAAACTTAATTTTAACATAAGGCAGGGGGAAATATAAATTATTTTATAACAGTGTGCTACATTTTTATTTTGTTGCAATTGTCAGTTATCTTTGTGTTCCTTCATGTAAAACAAAGAGGAAATTTATTTAGGCATACAAGCAACATTTTGAACTTACATTTTTTTATTTAGTATATTTTTTCAACACTGTTTCTCTTTTATGTATAACTTTAACCTCTACATTTTCAATTTCAGTTTCTGACAATAGATGGGTAACTCTTAAAAGCTTTATTAGTGATTTTGTGCTACGTATGACAGGCTTAATACTCACTGGCAAAAAAAGGGGGGGGTCTTCTGAATCGTGTGTCTATGCGTTGTGGTGGAGCTTTCATTTAAACCATTTTGGTATTCAGATAAAATATTCTGTAATATATTCATGGGGGAGGGAGGGAGAACCCTGCATGTAGCCTGATCTTGCTCCCATTATTGTGAGAAATCACTCATTGAAGTCAGTGTGCATTCCTAAGTAAGAAATGTAGAATTAGGTCCCCAGATATTAAGTAAAGGGAATATTTTTTTTATTTTTCCTTCAAGCCCTTTCATCTGTTCTTTTTGGCAGACTTACTGCGTGTTCTACTCTACTGTCTGCTCAGAGTGCATTACCAAGTCTGAGGATGATTAGTGGCTTTTTTATTTTTGAGTGGTTTAAATTCAAGATTTAGTTAAGAAAATTGCCATTAGAAAACATCAGTAAAAGGAGTTATTTCAGACTACATGGGAGGGAATATAAACTAGCCATCGTAACCAAGGAAAGTACACTAAGAGTTATTTAATGCTATTCTTAAAGAAATTTGATAATACTGTCTTGCTGCTTACGGTTAAAAACACACTAAAACTTCCACAATAAATTATTTAAACCCCAGGTGATGACTGCTACTGTTTGCACTGTATCATAACTGCAAGCTGAATTAATTTATTTTATTTCTACGTTAAATTGGCAGCATACACAATGTTTTCATACTTCCAGGTGGAAGTTCTATTGTGTGTGTTTTCTGTAAGAAGTGTCAATGCATTAGAAATGACATGATGATGGTGTCAGAGATGTGTACAGTATTTTCATTTTTAGAATTTATCTTAAGTTTTTTTGTAGCTTCCAAATCTGATTCTGGTACAAGTGTTTGCTGAGTGCTGTATCTTGAAACATCAGCTACTGGCCATCTTGACAACAGCCACTTAAAATATACTATGTAGCAATAAATGACAGGTAAAGCCCATAAGCACATAATGGACAAATTCTGATTTTGTAAGTTTGGAAACCTGTGCTAACATACAAATTGTGTATCTGTCCCTCTGCCTGTATGTACGTATATTTATTTTTCCATTTGGAACAACGGTATTGTCAGTCCTGAGATTGAACGGGATGGGTGTTAGGTATTAAGACATGGGCACTCAGGCCTCATGATTGGAGCAGGAGTCAGTAGCCAGGCATAAGAGTCCAGGGGCTTATCTACACTACTGTGGAAGATTGACTCACTCAGGGTTGATCTTCCGGGGTTCAATTTTACATGTGTGCAAAATCAAGATCTCAGTAGTCTCAGTCAATCTCTGTACTCCTCATGAGACACAAGGAGTAAGGAAGGTTGAAGGGAAGGGAAGAAACTCTCCCATTGATCTTCCCTGTAAAGGAAGATAAGTTAGCCAAGCACAGATACGTCAGTTTTTAGCTGTGCAACTGGTGTAGGTAAAACTATGTATCTGCAGTCGGCATCTATTTCTAGTATAGACATAGCCCAGGTCAGAGCTGGAGTCAGAGGAGAGTTGTCAAAGTTGGGGGGTCTGAGCTGAACTACTTGCAGAGAGGGCAGGAGCAGGGCTGGGAACAAGCAGGAGCAATCACAGACATGGGTAAAAAAAAAAAAGCAGTCAAGTAGCACTTTAAAGACTAGCAAAATAGTTTATTAGGTGAGCTTTCGTGGGACAGACCCACTTCTTCAGACCATAGCCAGACCAGAACAGACTCAATATTTAAGGCACAGAGAACCAAAAACAGTAAGCAAGGAGGACAAATCAGAAAAAGATAATCAAGGTGAGCAAATCAGAGAGTGGAGCGGTGCGGGGGGAAGATCAAGAATTAGATTGAGTCAAGTATGCAGACGAGCCCCTATAGTGACTCAGAAAGTTCCCATCATGATTTAAACCATGTGTTAATGTTCCGAATTTGAATATAAATGTCAGTTCGTCCACTTCTCTTTCTAAAACGGAGCGATAATGTCTCTTCAGTAACACACATACTTCGAGGTCATTGACAGAATGCCCCATTCCATTAAAATGTTGACTAACTGATTTGTGGATCTGGAGAGTTTTGATGTCTGTTTTGTGCCCGATGACCCTTTGTCTAAGGGAGTTAGAAGTCTGTCCAATATACAAAGCATCTGGGCACTGTTGACACATGATGGCATATATGATGTTAGTAGATGAGCATGAGAAAGTGCCCGTGATTCTGTGAGTAACCTGGTTAGGTCCAGTGGTGGTATTTCCAGAGAAGATATGTGGACAAAGCTGGCAGCGGGCTTTGTTGCAGGGAAAGGTTCCGGGACTGGTGTTCCTGGGGTATAGACTGTGGCTGTTAGTAAGGATCCTCATAAGGTTGGGAGGTTGTCTGTAGGAGAGAACAGGCATGTCACCCAGGGCCTTCTGGAGTGTGGCATCCTGATTAAGAATAGGTTGTAGGTCTTTAAAAATTCGTTGCAGTGGTCTGAGTTGGGGGCTGTAGGCGATGACCAGTAGTGTTCTGTTCTTGACTTTTTTGGGCTGATCTTGGAGTAGCTGGTTTCTGGGTATGCGTCTGGCCCTGTCGATTTGTTTTTTTACTTCTCCTGGTGGGTAATTCAGGTTTATGAATATTTGGTAAAGTTCTTGTAGTTTTTGGTCTCTGTCAGTTGGATCAGAGCAAATGCGATTATACCTAAGAGCTTGACTGTAAACAATGGATCTAGTCACGTGTGCAGCTTGGAAACTAGAAGGGTTTAGATAAGTATAGCGATCAGTAGGTTTTCGGTACAGTGTGGTACTGATCAGGCCATCCTTGATTAGTACTGTAGTGTCCAGGAAATGTATCTCTTGCATGTTGTAATCGAGGCATAAGTTGATGGTGGGGTGTAGATTGTTAAAGTCTCTGTGGAATTCTTCTAGAGCCTCTGTACCATGGGTCCAAATCATAAAGATGTCATCAATGTATCTTAAGTAGAGGAGTGGTAATAGGGGATGAGAGCTGAGGAATCGTTGTTCCAGGTCAGCCATAAATATATTAGCATATTGTGGGGCCATGCGGGTGTTGTTACTGAAGAGACAATATCGCTCTGTTTTAGAAAGAGAAGTGGACGAACTGACATTTATATTCAAATTCGGAACATTAACACATGGTTTAAATCGTGATGGGAACTTTCTGAGTCACTATAGGGGCTCGTCTGCATACTTGACTCAATCTAATTCTTGATCTTCCCCCGCACCCCTCCACTCTCTGATTTGCTCACCTTGATTATCTTTTTCTGATTTGTCCTCCTTGCTTACTGTTTTTGGTTCTCTGTGCCTTAAATACTGAGTCTGTTCTGGTCTGGCTATGGTCTGAAGAAGTGGGTCTGTCCCACGAAAGCTCACCTAATAAACTATTTTGCTAGTCTTTAAAGTGCTACTTGACTGCTTTTTGTTTTGATAGTGTATAGACTAGCACAGCTTACTCTCTGTCACTATTAGACATGGGTAAATGTTTTGAAAAGTCAGCACCTTGCTACTGGTCTTACAAGCAGGTCTGCTGGTCCCTCAGCCAAATCAGATGGCTCATTTGGGAGACAGCTGTGTTCATTAGCCCACTTGTGTGCTAAACTAGCTAGTGCGCAGACTGTGTGTGAGCCCTTGCTCCTGAGGGTGAAAAGCTTCTCTGTAGCTGTACCACAGTTGCGCTAGTTAGTGCTAAGACTCTCCAGCATCAGAACCTAAACATTCCCTTTGGGGAGAGTGGGAGGTGAGAAAGAGAGACAGAATCTTTTGTGTCTGCGTGTTTGATTTTTTTTAAGGAGTTGCAAAGTGCCTAGGACTATGATAATGGGTACAGTGGAACCACATGGGTAAAAGATTTATATGTAAATGATAACATTCACCTGTACATAGATGTTCTGCGGAAGACCTGAGCCATCAGTAATCCTATGTAAACCTTAGCCATCCCTTGAATCCTTCATGTGCAGTTCAAATGGTGTTGCTATGAAACCGTAGCCTTTCGGCCAAAATCATCTTTGACATGTTTGGTTTCAGTTGACCAAGCTATGAAGTGATGTGTAAGGGGTGTTCTGTGTGTTGAGTTTTAGACCTCATCTGCATTGGAAATTTGCTCCAATTCCATGTATAGCATCTGTTTGCTATTATGAATTTCATCCTATATTGGAAAATTAAACAAGCTAAACATGAGTGTGTTATCTTCTAGAGTGATTTCTATTCATGTGTGAAAGCTAATGATGGGTTGCAGCAAAAGCTAGACTGTCCAAATAGGATGTTAAATAGATGTTTTTTTCTGATTCCCTGGTACCAGAATCATTTCCATAATTTCACTGTTTTTGTCTGTTTTGAGATTACTGCTGGAGTTTATTTATTTTATATCCAATGAATCATCTTCAGATAATTTGTTTTCAAAAGGGAGTATTTAAATAGCATACAATTTCTATAAGACTGGGACTATCTGAGATAAAGTTGGATCTTCAAATCCCTGGTTTTACTACAGAATACTTTCCTTTCCTCTTCTATTTGGAATTATGGAATTAGGTATTAGAATATGTTGTATTTCCATTACACTCTTTCCCAGAACTAAGGTTCGATCTAGTGCCCATTGTAATCAGTGGGTGTCTTCCCAAATAATGGGTATTGGAATGAGATTCTGGTGTATGGGAAGGGGATACTTACCATTACAGCTGAATGGAAATGCCCTGTTTGAAATTTTCAGTTTCTAAAATTCATTTTCATTCTAACTTGGAACTGCAAGTCAAAAAAAAATGAAATTTCCCTTGGAACATGGGGGGGAAAAAAAGAAAAAGAAAAAGAGAAAAATGCTGTGTTTGGAAAAACTGAGATGGAATTAAAAAAAAAAAATTGTTCCCACTTTTTCAGCTCCAGGAGAGAATGATTTCCATCAAAGTGTAAGCAAAATCAGAACGATCCTTCAATGTTTTGGTTCAGACCAATTGGCATTTTTGGGCAAACTATTTACATTAGATAATTTCTGACCAACTCTAACGCTGACAGTGGTGACCATGGTAATTTAAGATGGAGTTGGTGTAAGGAGAAAGTGATTGGAATCCATCCCTATATTTTGCAGTAGGAATCTCTCTCTCTCTCTCTCTCTCTCTCTCCCCCCACTCCCCCCCTTTATCTCTTGGCTGTACCCCAAGGATAAAGAATTTTGCACCAATGTCACATCTATCAGAGGCTAAGATTAATTTTCACTGTTCCAGGAAATTAAGGAAGATACAGCAGCCAGCAGGAGACCACAGAGTTAGTATAAGGTTGTCTAAATTCTGGCTGATGCAAGTAGCAAGTAGACACAATATTGTTGTTGCCAAGTCACAGGTTTCTTTATACACAACTATGTACAAAGTAGTATGTGGTCCCTTATTGCCAGGGATGCAGATGTTTGAGAGGCACACCGTGCATCTCGATTTTCTGGCCAGGACCTCCTTTTGGTCCTACAGTCTCTTTCCAGGCAGATCTATGAAACATGGATAACTTCCCTGAGAATCTACAACCACTTCCATGGAAGTTGTGGGAAAAGGTCTGCCAAGAACTAGAGGCCATGTTGGACCTTGAGGACGTAGAGGAATCCCTTAGTGCAGCATTTCTCACACTGGGAGTCTCACCCCAAAAAGGGATGGTAAGATAAGTGCAGGGGGTTCGCTTGTAGGATCACAATCCATTTGGGCTTTCCTGGCTATGACCTCTTCTTTAGTTCTCTGATTGCTGTCCAGGTGGACTTTGAAAATATGAAAATATGTCCATGATTTTTCCTTTACTTCAGAGATGGATAACTGGAGTGGCAGCTGCTCTCAGCCACCCAGTGTGGCAAGCATTTCCCCTGTCTGTCTGTCAGCAGCCGTGCAGAAGGAGGGGTGGCAATCCTATAGCTTGCTACACTTTCTTCTGCACTGCTGGTGGTGGTGGCTCTGACTTCACAGTTGGGCTCCTGCTCTCTCTGGCTGCCCAGCTTGGAAGTTGGACATTCCACCAGCAGTTGCACAGAAGGAAGAGTGGCAAAACCATGTCCCACCACCCTTCCTTCTGTGCTGCTACTGCCAGCAGCACTGCACTCAAGCTGGGCACCTCACCAGAGGCCATGTGCTCTGTGGCCACCCAGCTCAGAAGTCAGCACTGCCATCAGCAGTGGTGTGGACAGAAAGGTGGCAATGACACAGCAGGCCACCCTTCCTTCTGCACTGCGTCCGGTGGCAACGTTGACATCTGATCTGGGTGTCCTGCCAGCATTGACCACTCTCTGGCTGCTCGCTGTGGAAAGGAGCGTTGCCCCCCAGCAGTGGCAGAGAGGGAAGGGGTGCAGTAGCAAAACACACCACCCTTCCTTCTGTGCTGCCGTTGGTGGCAGGCTGCTTTCTGAACTTGGTGCCTGACTCTCTTGCTGCCTGGCTTAGAGGTAAGAGCCAATGCCAACAGTAGCACAAAAGGAAGTGTGACAATACCACACCATGCCTCCCTTCCAGCTGTGCTGGTGATGGCAACAGTGCTGCAGTCCAAGCTAGGCACCTGGACGTTGTGCTGTGGCTGTCCAGTTCAGAAGGCAGCCCTGCCACCAGCAGCAGTGCAGAAGGTGGCAGTGCTATAACATGCCATCCTTCCTTCGGTGATGCTGCTTATGGTGGCACTACCTTTCCAGCTGCCTAGCTTGGAAGATAGAACTGCCACCAGCAGTGGTGCAGAAGGAAGGACAACAATCCCATCACCAGCCCCCCCAACCTTTGTTCTGCTCTGCCTCTGGTGGCAGTGCTGCATTTTGAGCTGGGTGCCTGACAGAGGCTGCTGCTCTGGAGCCTTCCCATTTTGAATGCCATGCTGCCAGCTGCGGGGGCACACAAGGAGGGAGGCAATACCACACCATGCCACCCTTCCTTCCACGCTGCTCCTGTGGCAGCACTGACGTTCCAGCTGCCCATCTTGAAAGGCAGAGCTGCGGCCAGTGGTGGCACAGAAGGAAGCGGCAATACCAAACAGTGCCACCCTTCCTTTTGCCCTGCTGCTGGTACTGGCACTGCCCTCTGAGGTAGGCTCCTGGCCAGTGGCACCTGCTCTCTGGTCACCCAATTTGGAAGGCAGTGCTGCCACCAGCCATGGGGCAGAAGGAAGCGTTGCGATACCATGCCATGTTGCACTTCCTTCTGCTCTACTGTTGGTAGTAGCCCTGACTTCCGAGCATGGTGGGCAGAGAGTAGTGTCTGCTCAGAGGACACCCAGCTCAGAAATCAGTGCTACCACCAGCACTGGTGCAGCAGGTAGAGTGGCATTACCATAAAATGCCACCGTGCCTTCTGTCCTGCTGCTGGCAGTGGTGCTGCGATCTGAGCTGAGCACCTGGACAGTGGCCACCTCTCTGTAGCTCAGAAGCAGCCCCAGCACTAGCTGAAGCACAGAAGGCAATACCATATCATTCCAGCTTTCCTTCAGTTCTGTGGCTAGTGGTGGCACTGATTTCTGAGCCACTGCTCTGCTGCTGCTAAGATAAAAAGACAGTGCCGCCACCAGCAGCAGTGCAGAAGGAAAGGCAGCAATAATACACCATGCCACTCTTCCTTCTGCACTGTCACTGGTGACATTGTTGACTTCTGAGCTGGGTGTCCTGCCAGCAGCTCTGACTCTCTCTGGCTGCTCGCTGTAGAAAGCAGTGCTGTCCCCAGCAGTGATGTAGCAGGAAAGGTGGTGGTAGCAGATCACACCACCCTTTCTTCTGCACTACTGCTGGTGACAGGGTTGCCATCCAGGCTGGGTGCCTGACCAGTTGGAACCTCTTCCCAGTCACCCTTCTTAGAAGGCAGTGCCACTACCAGCAGCGGCACAGAAGGAAGTAGCAATGCCATGCATTGCCACCATTCCTTATGCCCTGTTGCTAGTACTGGCTCTGCCCTCTGAGGTAGGTACATGGCCAGTGGCACCCACTCTCTGGTCATTGTGTTTGGAAGGCAGTGCTGCCACCAGCCACGGTGCAGAAGGAAGCATTGCAATAGCATACCATGCTGCGTGCCCTTCTGCTCTGCTGTGGGTAGCAGCCCTGACTTCCGAGCATGGCAGGCAGAGAGTAGTGTCTGGTCACAGGTGTAACATTACTGGGTTATAAGGTGAATGGGCAAAACACTGTGGCAATCCCTGTCCTAGGTTTGCACCAAATCTTATGCCGAGTCATCCAAGTGAAGTGTCTATTGAAAGCTGAAGATTCACTTAATCTGTTTGTGCTGCTCATATATTTATATCATTTTTATATGTGGAGTTACAAGTATTGGCTCCGTGCTTGTATTCGAAATTTTAGTTTTTGGGAGATCACAGTAGGAGACATGGTAACCTGTTGTGAAAGGTTTCCTAGTCACAAGCCCTGGTTCTCATGGAGGACTTCAATCACCCTGATATCTAGAGGGAGACCAGTACACCAGCACACAGACAATCCTGGAAGTTTTTGGAGAATGTTGGGGATAACTTCCTAGTACACATGCTGAAGGAACCAACCAGGGGCCACGCACAGCTCGACCTGCTGCTCATAAAGAGGGAGGAATGAGGAGGAGAAGTAGATGTGGATAGCAACCTGGGCTGCAGTGGTCATGAGATGGTAGATTTTAGGATCCTGACAAAAGGAAGAAAGGTGAACAGTAAAATACACACCCTGGACTTCAGAAAAGCAGATTTTAATTCCCTCAGAGAGCTGTTGATGGGCAGGATCTCCTATGATGGTAACGTGAGGGGGAAAGGAGTCCAGGAAAACTGGCAGGCATTTAAAGAAGCCTTATTGAAGGCTCAGGAAAAAGCCATCCCAATGTGCAGTAAGAAAAACAAATATGGTCAGCAATCAGCTTGATTTTACCAGGAAAATTCTTGGTGAGCTTAAACAAAATAGGAACCTCATAAGAAGTGGAAATGTGGAAAGATGACTGAGGAGGAGCATAAATATATTGTTGGAGAGTGCAGGGGAGTCTTCAGGAAGGCGAAAGCACAATTGGAATTGTAGCTAGCAAGAAATGTGAAGGGTAAAAAAAATGGTTTCTACAGGCATGTTGACAATAAAAGGGTAATCAGGGCAGGTGTGAGGCCCTTACTTGATGAAAAGAGATAACAGGCGATGTGGGAAAATGTGAAGTACTCAATGCCTTTTTTGCCTGTCTTCACAAACAAAGTCAGCTCCCAAAGTACTGCAGTAGGACAGCCCTCATTGGGGAAAGAACAGGTTAAGAAGTACAGAAAAGCTAGACATACACAAATCCATGGGTCTGGATTTAATGCATCCAAAATTGTTGAGGAAGTTGGCAAATGGCATTGCAGAGCCTTTGGCCATTATCTTTGAAAACTCATGGATATTGGGAGAGGTCCTGGATGATTGGGAAAAAGCAAATATACTACCCATCTTTAAAAAAGGAAAGGCCAACCCAGGGAACTATAGATCAGTCAACCTTACCTTAGTCCCTGGAACGATCATGGAGGGGATCCTCAAGGAATCCCTCCTGAAACACTTGGAAAGGAGGCAAGTGATCAGGAATAATCAACATGGATTCACCAAGGGCATGTAAAGCCTGACCAATCTGATTAGCTTCCATAATGAGGTAACTGGCTCTGTAGACAAGGGGAAGTCAATGCATGTGATATACCAGAACTTCTTGCCCACAAATTAAGGAAGTATGGATTGGATAAATGGACTGTAAAAGAGACAGAAATCTGGCTAAATGGTCAGACCCAATAGGTAATGATCAACAGCGTGATGTCTGGTTGGCAGCTGGTTTCAAGTGGAGTGCCCCAAGGATCGGTTCTGGGACTGGTGATGTTCAACATCTTTATTAATGACCTGGATAAGGGACTGAATTGTACCCTCAGCAAGTTTGCAGATGACACTAAGCTGAACAGGGGAGAGGTAAATATGTTGGAGGGTAGGGATAGGGTCCAGAGTGACCTAGACAAATTGGAGGACTGGGCCAAAAGAAATCTGATGAGGTTCAACAAGGACAAGTGGAGAGTACTACACTTGGGACGGAAGAATCCCAAGCATTGTTACAGGCTCAGGACCGACTGGCTAAGTAATAGTGCAGCAGAACAGGACCAGGAGATTACAGTGGATGAGAAGCTGGTTATGAGTTCAGAGTGTGCCCTTGTAGCCAAGAAAGCCAATGTCATAGTCAGGTGAATTAGGAGGAGAATTTCCAGCAGATCTAGAGAAGTTACTTTTCCCCTTTTATTTGGCACTGGCAAGGCCACATCTGGAGTATTGTGTCCACTGCTGGGCCCCCCAATATAGAAAGTCTGTGGATAGATTGCAGAGGGTCCAGCGTAGGTCAACCAGAATGATTAGGGGGCCGGAGCACATGACCTATGAGGAGAGGCTGAGGGATTGGGCTTATTTAGTTTGCAGAAGAGAAGAGTGAGGGGAAGCCTTCAACTTCCTGAAGGGGCATTCTAAAGAGGATGGAGAGGGGCTGTTCTCAGTAGTGACAGGTGGCAGAACAAGGAGCAGTTTCTCAAGTTACAGTGGGAGAGGTCCAGGTTGGATATTAGGAAAGACTATTTCACTAGGAGAGACGCACTAGAGGTTTTAAAGTCCCTACCTCATAAAGCCCTGCCTAGGATTATTTATTTAGGGTTGGTCCTGCTTGGGCAGGGGGCAGGACTCGATAACCTTCTGAGATCTCTTCCAGCCCTAGGATTCTGATTCTACGATCTTAAATGAAGCAGTATTTGATGAACAAAGTACCTTACCCTATTCCAATCAGCCTCTGAGGAATCTGGCTGGAAGGTGTAACCCAGAAGAGAGGCAATGACAGATTGCCTAAAAGGGACATGGACAGGTAACCTGCTCATGTGACAGGCTCCATCTCAGTCTTGCTTCCACACAGGAAGGAACAATGGAATTCTCTCCATGTGGGCAAGGGTATAAGAGGACCCTAAGAGCTCCTCCATCTTTGTCTTCAATCCAGCTCATCACTTCAGGAGCATCTCCTGCTCTGAACTGAGCCTGGAAAGGTTGCTGACCCATCCTAACAAAGGATGCACAGGTTGAATCTCTCTAATCTGGCACTCTGTCTTCTGGCATCATCCATATTCCTGCATTATTTTAGTTAGCTGGGCGACCACTTATCATGTGTGTGGCCAAGTTTCCTGCAGTTCCATTAAGTCCTGGCTCTCGGTGTTCTGTGATGTTATTTAGCTGTAATTTACCCCTAAATACCTTCTAAGAGCCCATTAAGCAGTGGGAATGCTGGTCATGCTTCTAGATAATATTAATCTCCCATGGTTTGGCAAATTCCATCATTTGGCACCACTCTGGTCCCGAGGGTTCCAGATTAGAGAGGATCAACCTGTACTCCAGAGACTTTTAAGGTAGCAGCCTACCCCATCTCTACTGCAGGCACACATCAAGACCTTTGTGATTCGTGTACGTAATTTGATTGCTTTAATAATTTTACTCTCAACCTATTCTTTCTTTTTAGCAGTGTGTCTCTTCCAATTCATCATTCTCTTGCTTTTCTTTTAAACAAAAGTCTGATAGCTCTTTTTCATAATCAAAAGTCACTTTCTTCGCTGGCTCCTTCTCTCTGACTGCTTCTGCAGCATCTCTGGCCACTAACGAAGATTTCAGTTTTCCATTCATAGCTCTCTTTCCATAGCACAGATCTTCCAGGGCTTTTTACTGAAGCCCTCATACTGTTGCTGTCTCGTTACAACTGCACCGTAATTAACAAAACTTTCAAACCCAAAATTCAAATTTAGAGTAGGGTGAGGTCCTGATCCAAGGGTCAATCGACCTGGTCCTGTGGACCCAAGCATGATTACGCCACTGTAATATTGGAGGTTTTTCAGAGCACAGCTGAGCCAGGACAAATTGCTTAAAACAGGGCTACTTGCAGCCCAAGACTGGAGGTCCTCCATGTAAGGCACACCAAACCAGCCACAGAGAGCACTTCTATTGCTGCACTGGACAGCAAGAAGTCACATAAGCAATTCCCTCAAACACTCCAGCTTACCTTGTGCTGCAACCAGTATCCTCCTTACACAGATAACGGATTATGAAAACCAATCTCACCAAATCCAAACATGTTCTTCCAGTCCCAAAGGGCCAGCCATGTCCCCAGATCTATATAGAACTCAGATCTTAACATGCTGAGCCAATTCGTTAGAATCTAAAATCTAAAGGTTTATGAATAAAAAGAAAGAAAAGGGTGAGAGTAAAATTGCTAAAGCAATCAAATTGCATACATCGATCACAAAGTGCTTTGTGCAGCCTTTCAACAGAGGTGAAGCAGCAGGCTGCTTTCTTAAAAGTCTCCTGAGTACATCCTTTGTTAGGATGGGTCATCAATCCTTCCAAGCTTAGTTCAGAGCAGAGATGCTTCTGAAGTGATGAGCTGGATTGAAAACAAGGATGGAGGAGCTCTTAGGGTCCTCTCATACCCTTGCCCATGTGGAAGGAATTCCATTGTTCCTCCCTGTGTGGAAGCATGAGTGAGATGTGACCTGCGAATGTGACAGGCTCCCTGTCCATGTTCCTTTTAGGCAATCTGCCATTGCCTTCTGCTGTGTTACACCATACAGCTACATTCCTCAGAGGTTTATTTAGAATCCAATAAAGCCCTTTGTCAAGTAGTGGTTCACTTGACTAGGAACATTTTCACAGACAGATGCCATGCCTCCTATTGTGGTCTCCCAGAAAATAAAATTTCACATGTAAGTACAGAGCCAATACATATAACTCCACATAGAAAAATGTTACAAAAAAGTTTTGATTCAAGCACACACCAGAAAGGCATCTAGACGTCATTAGAAGACATCTAGAAATGGAAAATCTGTCACTTGCTTTGGTAGTTTGTTCCAAAGCTGAATCACCTTCCCTGTGAAATACTCGTTGTGCCTTATTTTGAATGTGAGGGTGTCTGGGGACACCCACTCAGTCTTGTTCTGCCTTTCTCTGCGCCATTAACCAGCCCTTTCATCCCTGACATGTTCTCTTCAGGTAGGCACTGAGACACTTTAATGATATCAAGTATCGGAGGGGTAGCCGTGTTAGTCTGGATCTGTAACAGCAACGAAGGGTCCTGTGGCACCTTATAGACTTACAGAAAAGTTTTGAGCATGAGCTTTCATGAGCACAGACTCACTTCATCAGATGCTGGTTGGAAATCTGCAGGGCCAGGTATAAATAAGCCAGAGTAAGGGTGGGGATAACAAGGTTAGCTCAGTCAGCAAGGGTGAGGCTTACTACCAGCAGTTGATCTGGAGGTGTGAACACCAAGGGAGGGGAAGCTGCTTTTGTATTTAGCCAGACATTTGCAGTCTTTGTTTAATGATGTCACCGCTCAGCCGCTTTTGTAGAAGCTAAATATGTCAGGCTCCTTCCTGTAGCTCACAAGAAGGCGTTTTTCTCCAGCTCTCAAAACATTTGGAGTGGCCCTGTGCACTCCTCTGTTTTTGTGTATCTAAGGACAGCGCTAGCCCTGTTTATGGCAGCAGCGTACTGGGAGCTCCTGTTGAGCAGCTGGCCCAGTGCGACCCCTACATCCTTCTCAGCATCACTGCTTACTTGACACTGTTCTCTTTCCAGGTGTGTGCCCAGTAGGCTTTGGGGCTGGGTCTAGGACCTTGGATTTGGCTGTGGGAAACTAGTTTTGTTTGCATGGGTCCAGCTTCGTAAGGGATCCATGTCATTCTATGTCACTGCCCTGCCCTCAGCCTTATTTACGTCTCTGCTCATATTTTGTCACTCACATATTGCCAGAAGGAATTTTGTTTGTTTCCAGTTCACAGATAACAATGACTGAAACAAGTTTTTGAGAGCCTCTGCAGAGCTTGAGTACCAAACCTCTGCTCCTTACAGCCCAGCAGGAAAGGGCCATCCAGCCTTGCTCTTACACAGGGGCTCAGTGCAGGACAAACATGCTTAGAAGCTGTGTTATCCAGAGGCTCTGACCCACACATGGGGGACAGCAGCTGACAAACACACTACAGTCCTGTAATGTGGGAAGGCCCCAACTGTGCCTCAGTCTGCCACCCTGTAAAATGGGGACAAGAAATGACATCTTCTTATCTCTGTTTTATAGGTAGGGAAACAGAAGCTCACAGAGGTAAAGGGACTTCCTTATGGTCTCAAAGCCAGGAAAATGGCATGTCTTCTGAGTGCCAGTCCTGGACCCTAGCTCTTATTCTAGCTTCTCAGCTCTAACTTCCTTCTTAGGCCTCCTCCTCCCCGCAGAGCCAGGCATCCCCAGGTTCCCCCAATGCTGGCAATTCGTCAGAGCTGCTGCTGCTGCCACCACCACATGCTTTGCCATCAAGCCCTAGGGTGCATGCGCAGAGTGGCAGATGGCACACTTAGCGTGTGGCTCCAAGGCAGAGCCACATTTAATTGCTCAAAGAGCTGCAAGCTGGCTACCTCTGTTGTATGGGATTAAGTCCTCCTGTCTTCCCTCTCATTTAGGCCCCAGTCCAGTGAAGTGCCTAAGATTTGAGAGGCAGCACTGTTTAGCATATGAGGCAAGACCAACCCTGGGACTTAGGAGATCTGGTTGTGTTCACAGAGTTGCCTCCCACTGATCTTCTGGGTGATGTTGAGGAAGTTCAGTGCCCAGCACAATGGAGCTCCAATCTTCCTCTGAGCCTTTTGTCCCTAGTTTAGTACACTTACAAATAATAATCAGCACAAGTTTATACAGCAGTCTCTGTGAAAGCAGTCTGGCTAGTTGTGCTTCAGGTTACATCTGCAACCGCTTGCTGGACCATGGTCTAATGGTACCATTCTGACATCCTTTCTCATGATGAGTAGCACTTATTCCCGTGAGTAGTTCCAACAAGATAGCAATAGGATACTTAAGTAATACTCAACATGAGTGTAAGGATGGCAGGGTGATACCATAGTCTGCGTGTAAGGAACTCATATGCTTTGATGTGTGTTTTCAGTGTGTTTCCCTAATATACATTGTGTCTCAGCTTGGTTTTGCCCACATTATTATTTTGACCCAACTGTAATGGCAGATTGCTTTATAATGCGCTCTTTGTGACAAGGTAACTAAGAGGATGTCAGCAATTTTTTTAAAAAGCGCTTAGCATGCACATTTTTTATTTGACTTACAAAATCCTTCTTGAGGGTATTTCGATAACATTGTAGATAAGAAATGTGTGTGTTTTACCGCCATTTGATGAATGCTGATATTCACAATAGAGAAGTTTTGGTCTGTCGAATGTGGGCTTCCCACTGTAGGTCTTCCAGCTATGTGCCAGAGCATTACACCACAGTGAAGCTATTTGCATTTGCCTAGGAGTTCATTTTAATGGGAGCATTTGTATTTGCACAGCTTGACATACCTCAGTGTTCTGTGGTTTGTTCAGTAGTCTTTAAGGATGGTCAGACATCACAACAAATTCACTTCATAAGCCAGACACATTTCAATTTTTTTTTTGTTCTGGGGGATTAATGTGAGTTCTGAGGTAGATTTACCAATTGGGTTATGATTGGAAACAAGCTACTACCATATAATCCAAAAGTAGGTCTGATGGTATAATTAAATGTAGATGCAGATTTTTGTTCTCTTGTGGCCACTCCCATCTATGTTCGCTTCAATGTCATGTGAACAGTATTTTGAGTGATTCTCTGTTTTGGGTTTTATATGCCTATTCTTGCTTTAATTTATGATAAATGACTTTCCACTTCCTTGGTAAATAAAGTGGAAGATTCTGATAATATATCTATCCACTGTAACTTATTCCAAATGATTATTTTTGTTGCTTTGAAATCTAACACTGGGTCTTCACCATAATATATTCTAAAACAAAAGTTAATGAAGTGATAACAGTCTTTAGGCTGTGGTGAATCTTGTTTAAAAGAGATTCCCCTCTGGGATTAATTTTTGGTATGGGAATAGTACAATTCTTTGGAAAGCTCCAGCGGCCCCATGCCTAAAAGCAAGGCAGCTGTCCTCAGAGATTTGCCTTTTGCCATCCTTATAATATTCGCACATGGAGCCAAATGACAGGCCTTTAAAAATTAGAGACTTACTGAATCAGTGGTTCTCCAATGTATATATTAGACTCCTCTTCTTGGTGTCTGCAGTTGATTATGCAACAGCATAGAAGTAAAGGTGGCAGTATGGAAAATATTTGTCAGTATCACGGTTCACAGAAGACCTAGTGCCCCATTGCCCCTCATATTTCTTCACCGGTGCTGCCACTGCGAGGCTGCCACCCAGTGCCCTGCCCACTCCAGGTGAGGGACGGTAGGACAGTTTGGGTCCCAGCTGCCTTCCATTTCTGGGACTGGATGGAGTGGGAATTCAAGGGTGACCTGAACCTTGCTGGTGGTCCTGATTATCCCACCTTCTGGGTGTGCAGAGTCCTTCAGCATGAGCCCCAGTCATATGGGATTGACAGAGCTTTTAAAAATAAATAAAGCACACAGACCATGCCTGCCTTGGGTGGTGTGCCCTATAGTTTGAGAACTGCTGCACTAGAGCACCTCAGGTAAAATCTCTGCTGATTCTGTAAGCAGTGAACATGCTGCAGCTTGGGGAAGAGCTGCTCTTTCACTGAAATTGCTGCTCTGGACTGCTGTGGACTAGGCTGGGGTGTGACACTGAGAGTAGGGAGACTGACTTTCCTATGTGTCTTGCATGTGCAGCCCGGAATTCTGTCATTTTTCTATCTTTTCAATGTTCGCTTTGCAGTCTTACGTTCTTTTAAAGTAGTGTTTTGTCTGTTACTTGTGCCATGACGTGTCAGCAGAAATTACGCTGTCCAACATATAAATATGCCTGTTCAGTTAGGAATGATTCTCTGAAGTAGAGTCTCTCACAGAATGCCCCTTTCCCAACCAGGTGAAAACCCTTTCATCTAGCTGGCCACATTTCATACCATATTTGCATCTCTTTTTTTTCATACAAGGATCTGTCCATCCTCCTGTGCCATATTCCACACCAATGGTTTCAACTCTTACACTTTGTGCTGACCTAAAGATTTAAGCCGAGGTAAATGGGGTTTGTGCATTGGGGCACAGAATCCTCTCCAAAGTACAGAGCAGAAGCAGTTCCATGGCCTATGTAGCCTGTGCAGCTGCTGACGCCACACTCAGTGGATCGAGGTCATCACAGGCCCGCCAGCCATGCTTGTTCCCCTTTTCCGCCTCCTCCTATTTCTCCACCTGGTGCTGCTGCAGAAGATGCTCTGTTGGAACTTAGCTCTGTTGTTTGGATTGAGTGCTAGCACCTGCGTACGCTCGCTGCATCTTTTCAGCCTGTGCCTGTTTCCTTATCATTTGAAGACCTGTACTGGCACCAGCATCAGAAGATGTGAAGACAGAAGGGATCAGCATTATCTGATCGTGCTGAGTCAGTTGTACCAAACTAAACGGTAGAAACAAAATATTCTTGCTTTTGTTAATGTATGTGGTTTAGAAGCAGATCATCTGCATGAAATTTTGCTTTATTACATGTTGACCATATAGGGAATTCTTTTTTCCCTGTATTCAGAATTTCTGCTCAGGAGTGAGGAAGTGTGAATGCAAACTTGTGTTTTCAGTGTTCCATTTAACAGGATCCTGTTATTCCGGTCTTCTCCTAGCCATGGGCCATTTGAGTTTCTGAGGTGAAGGGACTTCAGGAGGTTCTAGGCTCTCTGATTGTCCATCACAATATGGCTCCCCTTATGCTCTTAAGCTAAGCTTGCTTCATCCCTAGAATTTGTTCCCTAATCAGTCTCTCTTCCCTTCCTGTCATTTTCCCTCTTATTGTTCCCCCATGAAACCTCATGTAGATTTATTTACAACTGCTTAAGGTGCATCTTCTGCCAGTCAGTGAAGCTGTCTTCTAAAACTGACTGCTTTGATGGGAGTAATGTTTATGCTTTTAATACCACTTGATCCTGTCCTTCAGCACTTTTTGCCATTACCTGTCATTAGTATGCCTGTCTTCACAGTCTGTAGGCCGCAAAAGATGGTAGGTTTGTATTACTGGACTCAATTTGCTAGTGGCAGTGGTTCTGGAAAAGAGTGAACAGCTCTTGTAATCCTGCAGCATAGAGCAGGAATGAGTCTTCATGGATCCACGACTCAAACCATACCCCTTTGAGCTTTGGGGCTGCAGATTCAATGGAACATGGATCCAAACCACCCCTAGTCTGGGAAATCCAAAACACTTACAGAGGAGCCTTTGTAAGGCCAAACCTGCCTCTGCCTTTTGAAATGGAGCTGATTCAAAACTGGAACCAGGAGCCATCTAAATAAACATCCCCTCCCTTCTGTTCCTCTCCCCTCCCCCCCGACAAACAAATAAACCTTGGTGTGGGCGGGTTAAAATAAAATTCAAAATATTCTTTTGCAAACAACAAACAAACCAAACTTACAATACTTTGCAAAACTAACCCTTCCCTAGTTTGAATGTTTTGAACAGCAAGGAGATGAGTAGTTCATGCTGTACTAAGGTTTCTTTCAAAAGCCTGGGAGAACTGACTGAATGGGTTTCTGAAAAGCACATTGCCATGGGAGATAACCTTGTTTGTTTCCATTTTCTGTGAATTTGATTGGAGGTTGGATTGTTCCAGCATCATGTCAATGGCTGGTAATACAATTAAATCGGTGTGGAAATGTCTGCAATGCTGAAACATGAACCCCTTCAGGTGTTTTCTTGACTGTCATTTGTGCTTCAGTATCCTTTAGGCATTCCCATAGCTAACAGTTCACATATCACTAGTTATGTGAAGAGACCTACACAACTGAAGACCAACAAAGCGGGGAGTTCCATTTGTCTAGTTATCTTATGTATGCAACTATTTATAGAACTCCAGAGCTATGGACGGGCTGAAATGAAGTGGTAGTATTGTTTCAGTTAAATCTCAGTGCTGGGTCATTTCAACAGGAGATCAGTAGCTTCCATCGGTGAAAAACTGATGGTAATATTGATTTAAAAATACGGCCAGGTAAAGCAGTTCTGATTGTGTATTTGAAACTTCTGATCACGAGCAGCGTGCATGCTGGGGTGTGTAACAGGGGCGAGACTCCCTGCCACAGCACCTCCCACTGATATCCTTGGGAATTTAATTCTTCAGCCACTGAGCACCCCACTGTTGTCCAGATGTCTCGTCCTCAGTTACCTGTCATCTTTCTTATTGCAGGCCTCATGTCCTTCCTGGCCAAAGGTGCCCCTCCCTTATGCTACTGCCCTGTGGCAATACCCCTTGCACGCTTGGGTCCTCCCCTCACAGGGGACCCCAATTCTCTGTACTCCCCTTGCCTCACTGACCCACTGCCATTTGTCACCTAGCCCCTACCTCAGGGGCCAACTGCAGTCTGGAAAGGCCACTCATTGGCAAGGGGGCATGAACTTACCTGCTGCCCTGACTGCCTCCCTCCCTGCAGCCCTAGCACCCTGAGGCCCCATGTCTCAGGTCCTGCAGCCTCAGAGTGGGGTCAGGCCAGAGCTTCCCATTTCAGCTTCCTTTCCCTTCGGCACTACTGTCTCAGGTACCCTCCTTAGCTTCCCTGGCAGTCAGGCCTTTCTTCTCCTGCCCAGGAGCCCCTATTTATACAGCCCAAGCTGGGCCTTAGTTGACTGCTGTATGACATGGCTGTTTGCTCCAGGGCTTGGTTTAACCTTGTTAGGGCCAGTGCTGGGCAGATGCCTATCACAGGGTGGTATAATAAGGGAGGTGCACGGTACTTGGAGATTTTAAGAGGTAATTGGTTAAAAAGTACAACAAGCATGAAGTACAATAACTAATGCTTACACAGCTCTGTGCAAGCACAAACTAATCTTTACTATGCCATGCAAATAAATAAGAAGCCTTGTCCCTGGGGAGATGGAGAAATATGGACTCTGGTTAAGTAAGTTTCCAAAGGCCATGTGTGGAGTCAGTGGCGCATCCAGGTTACAGTTTAGGAGCTCGTGACTCTTCATTCTGTGGTCTTTCCTTTTCTAGGCCATGCTTCCTCTGCTAAAGCACAAAATGAAACAAACCCAGAAACCAGCTGTTACTTGGTTATTTTCCACTGCTCTGGGGTTCAGTATGGAGAAAGAAAACAGAAAGGAAGAACCTTGTTAAAACTGTATTTATCTGAATGCTGTGAGATTAATTTGTAGTCTCCTTTCCAGCTGGTGAAAGGAGATTTTAAAGATTAGTTTATTTTGATATTGGAAATGCTTTGTGTTTAACAGAATTTCAAGGAGGAAACTATGTCCTTCAGGATACGATGTTGTTAGTCTCCTGTAACTATGATAGGGCTTCTGCCTCCACCACTGCCCACTGGTGTTCTGCACAAAAGGTGCATGAATTTTTATATACACACTATGTACACACACTAAGAACCCATTTCTCTCTATATATGTGTGGATGGTCCACTAATGTTAATACCACCATACATCATGTATGTGCCCAATATGTACTGAACCTCAATATATCACTGGAGTCGGGAGTGTCAGGATTAGAGAGGACACCTGGGAGCTTTGTGTTTATATTCCTGTGTTTGGATTAATTGTCTTTGTGCTATTTTTGCTCTTCATTCTTTCATTGCTGCTCCGTAAATATGTAGGCAAAAAAAATACATCTTGTGAAATAGAACAGTAGTTATGCATCAGTATTTCTGTAATGTGGCTCATCACTAGTGCCCCTTTGGAGGGTTGCAATGAACATCTGACATTAATTGGTTCAGTGCAAGAATATCTGACCTTGAAGAATAGTCAGTTCTTCACTATGTTTACTAATAAAGAAATTTTCTTAGACTGGCAGCTCTTTGGGACTGGGATTATGTCTTTCTGTGTGCTTGTGCAGGATCACAGCCTAGGAGTGCCACTGCAAAACAGCTATTAATGATAAAGAAATAAAAGGCTATTTATAAAGCTGCATTGCTGTATGTATCCCAGACATCATTGCTTTCAATAAATCTTTTATATCTTAGGATTGTCTGTCATCTGACAGATGGAGGTGTGGGTTTGGAAGGATAGCAAGAGAAGTGAGGAGAGGTACTGAGACAGGAAAGGAAGGGGCAGCTGGCTTCAGGCTGGGAAGGAGGATTTTATCTTTCCATATCGGATCTTGCTGGTACTGTTTCCTGTCCTGTTCCTGGGCCCTGCTCCTCTGGATCCTTTGCTTCTCTGTGCCACCAATGTTCTCTGTAAGCTGAACACTTGGGTGACCACCCAGGAGAGATTCAGATGCCAATCAGCTGATGAGCAGAGCACTCACAGCTGGTACTATGTGTTTCTGTTGGTGGTCCACATCTGCAAATGCCTTGGTGCACATAACAAAATTTATTCAACACATGGATGGAAAAAATAGAAGGAACGTTCTATGACCCTCCCCCCATATCATGCCGGAGGTTATATGGGGATAAATCCCCCAACATATTTCAATTGTAGGAGACTAGCACACCAGCTTTCTCAGCCTCCTAGTTCCACTGCCCCATGATGAGTTATGGATACAGTACCATTGATACATAAGTTCTAGTTTTATTCACAAATAGGCTAAAAGTGGCGTCGGAGTTAGTGAATGATGAGAGGAGATAGGTCTTTTATTAGACCAACTTCTGCTGGTGAGAGAGCCAAGCTTTCAGTCTGCAGAGCTCTTCTTTGGGCCTGGGAAGTGTACTCCCAGCATCACAGCAACATGCGAGAAAAGATATTACCCCCACCCCACTTTGCCTCTCTAGTGTCCTGGGACTGACATGGCTATCACTCCATTCCATACAGAAATTACTGAACCACGTAATGCCAAAGCAAATCACCACTATGCATTTTGATCGTTTCTGTAGATTGTCAGAACTGTGGCAGCAATAGCTGAAGTATCTGTTTGCATAGATGTTTCCCGCCTCTCTTTGTGCAGCTTCATGCACTTGAGGCAGGGTCCGCCAGGAGAATCTCACAGTGGTCAGAAGCCCTTCATCAGTCACTGTTGCAATGTACACTGCTCAGTCAGCAGCAAACCCTCATCTCAGACACTGCACCGTCAGCTTGCTCTCGTCGCGCTCTGCTTGTGGATATAGGCTGTGTGAGCAGAAATGGATGATTGTTCAGCTCCCTCCTGTTTAAGAGAATCTAGATCAAGAAAGTCACTGCACTGACCCATAATGCCCAAATCTCAGTTTAGCTGAGATTCAAACTCTGGACATTCACTGGGTTTAACTTTCCATCCTGTTGTCTTGTTTTTAATAATTGAAAGGTCATTGAGAAGGCAGGAGATTTGAATGCAAAATAGAAACAGAGGCTTAGAAATATCGATAGTATCACCTTTTATCTCACTAGTTTTAGTGCTTCTGTTTAAACACAGAGTGGTTTTACAGCATGTACATTTTGTTTGAGTAGTAAGTTACCTATTGTTGGAGTGCTGTGAAGTGTTTGCAGTGCTTTGACTATTGTAAGCAGTCTTTCAGTTTAATTAAACAAATAGCATAACATGCATTTTTCAAGTGGAAGATAAATACATCACTGGTATTGTGAATAACCCTCCAAAATTCTGTGCTGAAAACTGGTAACACACGTCATAAAGGGGAACCTTTCTTCATGTCAGCTTTACAACCAAATGTATATAACTTGTTTGTTAATTTAAATACTTCTGCAAAGGAAAGTGCTTTCTCCCTCTGTTCTAGCTCTGCTAATAAATGTAAAAGGTATGTGAGAGAGACATCTAGATGCCTGATGCATTGTGATGCTTTGGAGTATAAATCATGAGCAGAAACTGAAGTGTGTAGCAGCATCCATAGGGAGAAAATGGAGCTCTAATCAGCTCCCTCAATTTTTTTCTAAGTCTCATGAGAATTTACCAGTTTCTCTTTCTATTATCTTTCCCCCCTCACCCCTAAATTGAAGCAGAATGATGAAGTGTCTACTATTCAAGTGAAGGAACAAGACCAAGATGTTCTGGTGCTTAGGAAAGTGTCATCACATAGCCCAGCCCCCACACCAGGGAGTGCCGAGAATGATTGGAGGTAAGAGTTTTTTCCTTGGGCGCTCAGAGAGAGAGAGAGAGAGAGACTGACTGCAGAGCTTTCAGCAGCCAGATGGACTCAGTTACCAGCAAGAGAACTAAGATAGCAAGATATTGTAGCATTTAGGGAATGCCTTTGTTGTTAACTTGTGCACTATGGGAAGTTCCAGGCTGAGGGTCTGTGATCCTCATTTAGATAGAAAGGATTCTGCTGCCTTTCTCGGCAGGGAGCTTGCTTTGCCTACATTTGATGTGCCTTATTTTAAATATATTGATGAAGAGGATGAGGAGGATGAATGGAGCAGCCGCTCACAGTCTTCAACTGAGGATGACTCCGTGGACTCTCTGCTTTCTGACAGATATATGGTGGTATCAGGGACTCCAGAGAAGATTTTGGAGCACCTTCTGAATGACTTGCACCTGGAAGCAGTCCAAGACAGAGAGACAGGTAAGGTACAAGTTGGATTCTGTTCATTGAACACAGCTTTCTGTGTTCTCCGTTTCTGTTTGTGATACTGACTGTACATGTGGCTGATGAGGTGGCATGTAATATTACATATAATGACCTCTGCTATTCAGTGTTCTAAGTGCTGCCTTTAAACTTACATGCTGGACCTGTCAGATGATATCTTAGCCATGTTAATCAAAAGGAAATCAAATTCTGGCCAATGAGGGTTTGGTGTGGTTTTTGTTCCCTCCGAAATTCTCACTAGTTGTTGAAAGCCAGCTGACTAATGTCATTGCCTTCACACCAGATGTCAAACAGAGGGATAAAAGGTGAGAAGCTGGCAATCAGAAAGTGGTGAACTGGGGCACGCAGCCTCTGGGCAGAAGTGTCAACAATTTATGAAACTGTTCAGCAGCTACATGCTTCCCAGCAACTTCACCTTTTTTTCATAAATCAGTTTACACTGTTGTCTACATTGCACAAGCTGCAGCCTAGATTATACGGTACTTGTGTCTCTTCCTCCAGACACTATAATCTTTGTAACCTGCAGCTATTACTATATTGATCAGACAATTTGATGCACCATTTATGTAACAGTTCAATCTTCTAACTAGCTACAGATTTTGCCCTCATCAAAGCATGTTTGCTTCATAAAAACGTCTTACAAACTTCCTTCAAAGTACAAGGTGTAGTATATAGAAGAACACAGTACTTGTGTGTCTTGAAAGGGCGGTTGTAATTTGTTCCAGCCTAGGGCAAGTTATTATATTGATCAGGCTACTTGATGTGTAGTGTATTTTGCAGTTTGATCTCCTGGCTAAATGCACAGTTTGCTGTCACTACAGCTCCTTTGGTAGTTTATCAGGAGTGCCTCCAACCTGAAATCTATTTACAGTTTTGGTGAATGTAGTTGTGCTGGTAAAGTGAGCACAAGATCAACACTTCAGAGTTTTGAAATGCTGCTGAAGGGTTGTGAAATGTAGCTAGCTGAAAACGAGTTGGTATTTTTTATTGTTCCCAGCAGGGCTACACTGCACATTATTGACACTTGTGTATATGTCACGCTACGATTGAGATTACTGAAAATAAACATGTTTTTAAGGGATTAAAGTGACTACAAGTATAAATAACATGTATGATTCTCATAGGAATCCTTGGTGTTAGGTTCGCAGGACAGGGTTAGTAGCTCACTGTTGGACAGAATGTGGTTTTTTTACCAATAATTCATGATTTCTCCAGATAATGAACCAAAAGAAATGCAAACTGTCTGATTATTATGATGTTCTTGGTGCTGCTTCTGTCTGCCTAGCTGTCAATATTTTGTGCAGAGAAAGCATCACTGTTCTGATTGTTCTGCTTCCTCTAGTGTAATCATAATAGTGCTATGTATAAATTTATTTGCTTCAATTGCTGGATTACAGAAGTGGTGCATGAAAAGATATTCTTAGCGGAGTAATTCAGATCAGGGAAATCTTCACTTATGCATATTAGCATAGGTAGTTTTGGGGAGATTAGCTGGCTGCTGCAGTTAGTTTTGTTTATAACCTCATAATCTGTCCTATTGCAGAATGTTACGGTTTTCAGTAGTGGTCTGCATTATTTTCAAGTACAAAGGATTTGCTGTCTTGGCTAAATCAGATATCTAATATATCTTGAATTTTTATTACCTGTTTTATCACCCTGCTTATTTTCTCTTGTGGGGGGTCCTAGCTCAGCTGCTCATTAGCATCTTTTTATTGTTCTGGAGTGTGGATGAAAATTTGCTTGTAAAACTAGTACTAGACTGGCAAGGAGATGATAATATATTCTTTTAGGCTGAGTATATCAGCTCTGCAGTGTAGTCAACAGAAGCTGGGTACCATACAGAAACCAAGAATTTAGAGTCTGATGATGGATTCAGATTTCCATGATCACAGTTAAATGGTTAGACCTAAACTAGTTGTCTATGTTCTGTTATAGTTTGCTTTCTAATTATACACTAACATATGGCTTAGCTTTAAGAAATTGTCTTAGGTCGCTACATTTTCAAATGAAGGCAAAGTGGAGTCACCTGTCAAAATTCATGCAAGGCTGCTGTCGAACCATTTCCTGACCACAAACATTTATGTGTCAAGATGTGGGGTGTTGGCTGCACAGCAGGTACATGCACATCTTTGTGGTAGCACCTATGAGAATGTCTACACTGCCAAGCCTTGGGCTGTGGGGTGGGGGTACGTTTCAGTACTGTGTAGCCTTCTGGGTTCAAACTAGAGCTGAAGCTCTAGGAGTCTCCCATCTCTCATTGTCCTGGAACCCAGGATCTAGCCCGAACCTGGGAGTTCACACTGTAGTGAAATTGCCCCGCAATCCTGAGTCAGCTGGCATGGGCCAGCTGCAGGTTTCTCATTGCAGTGCAGACATATCCTTAGAGGACAACAGAGCTAGTGGCTTCTCGGTCAAAGAGAGAAAAATATTCATCTACTTTAGTTCTTTTAATAACCTGCTGTCTACTACCTTCCTGGAGTTTCATTTTTCTTTCTGGCCCTTACAAGTGGGGAGCTACATGGACTACTGAACTCTCTAGAATTCCTGACACCAACAACTCTTTCAAATGATTTTTAGCTCACTAAAAGCATGGGGGGATATCTTTCCGGTGTACTCTTTCAGGGGAGTTGTGTCCACTAGCTCAGTAAGGTGAATAACTTTTGGGTGTGCTAATACTGCTTGGGATGCTCCCTAATTAATCTGCACCAAGGTCTCAAATGATCTCTGGCTGGCTGATTCTCAGGTTCTCTGTGGGTCATCCTTCCTGAATGCTTTGCTGCTATCAACACTGTCACAGCTTCCTTCAAAACTTTTTTCTTTCTCTGGGTGTCCTCCTAACCTCCAGGTTATTCCATCAGTATCCCTTTGTGTGTGTTCATGAGATCACACTCTTGCATTCCTCTTTCGAAAGAGGCATGCAAATGAGGTATACATTTGCATATTCAGCACCTCATTTGCATATTCTAATTTCAAATGAGCTTCTTCCAAAAGAAGAAAGCCAGTGTAGATGCTGCTCTTTCGAAAGTAAACCCATCTTCGAACGACTCGTTCTTCCCTTTATTTAATGGGAAGAAGGATTCTTTTGACGATTGGGTTTACTTTCAAAAGAGCAGCGTCTACACTGGCTTTCTTCTTTCGAAAGAAGCTCTTTTGAAATTAGAATACGCAACTGAGTACTAAATATGCAAATTTATACCTCATTTGCATACCTCTCTCGAAAGAGGGATTCAAGTGTAGACACACCCCTTTGGGGCTTTCTCAGTGCTCAGTTCCAACACCTCATCTCTTCTCTTAGGTCATGGCATCCTTACCATAAACCTCCTCCTTTATGCCAACAACTCTCAAACCTATTTCTCCAGGCCTAATCTATCTGCTTCCATGCAAATCCACATCACAAATTGGCTCCTTGTCAGCTTAAATATCAGATGGTCTGCACTGAATTCCTTCTCCATTGCTGAGACAATGCAGCCCTCCCTGCCACCTCTGCATGGGGGGGATATTTTACAGAATTTCATTTCCTTTGACCCTCTTGTTCAGAGCACACCTAAATCTTACTGTTCCTCCAGAGAGTCTTTAAGATTTCTCATTTTCTGTCTGTCAAGACAGCAAATCTTGTTCGGGTTATGATTGTCTCCTTCCTTGATTAATATAATTGCCCTCTCTGGCTTCAACACATCAGCCCTTCCTTCTATAAACAGACAGAAAAAAAAAAGAACTGCAAAGATCATCTTTTTTGTCCATTTCTCTGAACATGGCCTTCCCCTCTTCTCAGTGCATCACTTGAAGCTTCTTGCCCTCACCATCAAAGCCAATCAAAAACCTGTCTCTTCCTCTCCCTGCATATTTGCCCTCCTGTCCTAATATGTGAACTTCTTTGTAAGAGCAGTCTCTGGAGCCAGTGGCTGGGAATTAGCTTTTGGCATCCTGACCCAGTTCGTGAGAGTGGAGGACAAATAATAAAGTTTCTGTCATATCACTTGTTTTCTATTTGTGTAAGATTTTTGAGAGCATTGGTTGTCTTGTAGTTGGATTGCATGAAGCATATTGTGCGCATGACTCAAATGCAAACTATAATGATAGCTACAATATGCTGTTTAAATTTGTCAGCCACTGGAGAGGAATCAAGGTTGAGCTGAAGTTCGCATGTTATTGTCTGGGCAAGCTGGAGGACTAGCATCATAGCAAACTCTACAGCTCCTCTGTTCCCTTTGAACCGGGGATGGGGAACCCTCGGCCTGCAGTCCAGATCCAGACCGTGACTTGTCTGGAGCCGGATCTTGATGCTTGGGGCTCTCCTCCACAGCATCCAGCCCATGGCAGGGTGGAGGGTTTGTAGCCCTGAGCCCCATGGACCGAATCAGGCGAGCCAGGGCCAGATCCAGACTGTGAGCTCTGCTAGGAGGCGGAGAGAGCAGGAAACAGCTCCAGGCTCTGCTGCCACTCGCTGCTGTTCCTCCACATGGGAAAGCAGGAGGGTGAGTGGCAGCAGCCTTGCCCAGAGGCTTCATACTGCTGCTCTGATTAGCTGGAATTCCACCCTGCTCCTGCCCCCTTCCTCCCAGACCCCTTGCCCACACCCCAAACCTTCCTGCACCTTCCTCCCACCTAGCTTCACACCCGCAGCCTGCTCCTGCGCTCTCCTCCCACCCAGATCCGCATCTCTGTCCGATACCCCACTCCAGCTCAGATCACCCACCCACCCCAGACTGCTTCTGCATGCACCCTCCCCTCCTGCCCAGACCTCGTAGCTCTGGCCCCCCTACTGTCAGGAGGACCACGTTGGTGAGAGTTTTTTGGTTTGCTTCTCACTTGTGTGGTTCCTGACTGATTTGTCTATGGGTTAGTGTCCCCCAACCCAAAATGGGTTCCCCAGCCCTGACCTGGAAGCTATTTCTACTGGTTGCTTGGGACATTCTTTTAACCCATTTCACCAACATACATTCAGCAGTTGGTACAGCTGGAGAATAATGACATGTCCTGAGTCATGTAAGATGGTCCAGTCATGCTTTAACTGATACCAACTGGGTGCACACAGTTCTTCTTCCCAGAGAACTGATATACCTTCTGTTGATGTTTTGAAAGATTCTGGAAACTCCCCCCAAAACTCTGTGGAAAATTTGATAAAGTAAAATGGGGGAATGGCAATTTAGTTTTTATTTTCATGTTCATAGCGAGGAATAAGGGTTCAGCAAAGCAAACATGTAGAGCATGTGATGAAAAATGTTTTCTGTGGTTGAGAAAAATAAGCCTCAATATTAATGTCTTCTAACACTAAAAAAAAATTAAGTTCCTTCACTTTGATAGAGTGTAAATTTATGTTTTCTGATATCTAAAAGCTGGAAAGAAAATAATTAATTACAACAGAAATACTTTAAAAAGTAAAGATTGTAGTAAATGTTACAATGGCCAAGATGAGTTGTTTGCAAACAAGTTGTAATGCTAGGCTGAAGGTTAAAATTTTATGGAGCTTTTAGCCTGTAAGGTGCTGGTGGTTTTTAAGTTATGTGGTCAGCTGAAGCTACAGAATTAATAGAATAATATTCATGAGGGGATTTATACTGAATAAAGTTAGTTAGATTCAAAGGCAAAACATGTTACCTCCCTCCTACAGTCACATAAGTCTACTTAGTGTGAGCTTGCTACAGCTAAGGAAAAGGAAGAATTATGGGAAGCCAGAGAAGTTTACATTTTTTTTTTCTTTTAATTGCTTAATTTTTCCATCTATAGCTCTTAAAGCACTGGTGATGTATTACCAAAGGGAGCTCAGCCCTGTTTTTCATGAATTTCCATGACTCCTACTGATGTCTGAGGGAGCTTGGGGTATACAAGGAAGGAATGACAGTATCACAATGTGTAAACATAACCTTTTGTAGTAATTTGTGTAACTACATTGTAACACTGCATTAAATGTGCATTACTGCTCCCATGTTATCTTCATATGTACCTTAGCAGTACACCTATTACAAAAGGTAATAGTATAGCTTAATTACAGCACTGGATGAAGTTTGAGTGAAGGGGTAGTGTCAAAATGCCACACTTTTAAAAACTGACCTAAGTCCCCATGTGCTCTGACATACATAAAGAAATAAATTGATTCCAGAGTCTTGAAGGAAAACCCGCCTTGCAATTACCATAGAATGGACCCAATTATCCTATCTGCTGGTGTGCTCAGAAAGGGTACAATTCTTACGGGCCTGGATGGGTGGCAGGCGGAGGGAAAGATGCAGAAGAGGGCAGTGCCATCTCAATAGCAGCACCTTTCTTTGTTTCCTCTGGACCCGCTGGAGCCCCTCCAACAGTGTCTCTGGGCTCTTTCTGGACTATATGTCCAAGACCAGTGGGCCAATGTTATAACAGCTGCTGATTCGTCCTGTTTTGTCTTCTCCATACCTCATTGCAAATCCATGCGTGGTACTTGCTGTATTACTCCATACTGTGGCTCCCTGTTGGGAGTTCCAGGGCAGTGGCTGATGAGGAAATAAAACATGCTACCAAAGAGTTGGAGGGAATTGAGAGCGAATGCAGGGTTTAACACCCCCAGCCCCCACTTGCTTTGCAGAAGAAGACAATCCACATCCCCTTTGTTGAAAAAGTGGAGAGGAAACAGTGTTTCCTGCCAATTGTGCAAGAGTTGCTTAGTTGGGAGACAGTAGGTCCCCTGCAGTATTCCTTGTAAGCTGTGCACTTGGGTGACCACCCAGGAGAGCTTCAGGTGCTGCTCAGCTGCCAGTCACCTGCAGCTGACAATGTGTCTTTCTACTGGTGGTGCACAGCCGTGCATGCCTGGGTGCACATAACAAAATTTATTCTGCACATGGATGGGAAAAATTAGAGGGAATGCTGGTCCCCTGCAGTTAGGACTCCTGAGACTCAGATTTGTTAGAGAAGAAAACTAACCCACAGTATGTCATTAGGCCATAGTAGTACTTAATTCCCATTCCCTCCTCAGTTTTTCCTCATTGTAATTATTTCTTTTACTTATACTAACTAATTGCCATTTTTTGCCATGTGAGAGGGTAATAGGGAGTCTTCAGAACGGTCAGCTCTGTAGCTGGGTGTTAGTGAAATCTACAGATTGAGCCTCTGAAGTCCAAGACCACAGATATTGCCAGATCAGAGAGCCCCAGTGGTTGGGAGCAGGGGCTGGCTGGGACTCAGGTGGCCAGAGTCAGGAGCGCTGATGGAGTCAGCTGAGCTGGCAGCATGGGTGCTAGTACTAGGAGCTTAGTGGCCAGCACAGGAGTATTTACCTTCCCTCGTCTGACAAACTCTGTGATTCACGATCCCTCAGCTCCCCAGGGTCCAGCCTGGAATGTGGTTATGCCTAGTGCAGTAATATTGTAAATGGCTAATAAAAACATTGCATTGGAGTATTTAAAACCTACCAAAGATCCAGTGAGGTAGAGTAATCACAGTCTAATTCAGTGGTTCCCAAACTTTTCGGCATCACGCCCCCTTTTGATTTTTGAGAAACTCCCCCCCACCTCTTCTTTACCATCGCCCAACCCCCCTTTGACAAAAATTCAATTTGTAATTTAAAATAAGCACAAAAGCTTGATATAAAATGTTTATTTAAAATTAAAAATAAGCACAAATAATTTTTCTTGGCCCCTTGTGGTTGCCTGGTGCAGGCTCCAGCTAGCCAGCTGCCTCAGCCCCTTGCCAGCCTCCAGAGCTGCCCCCGCCAGCTGCCTGCCCACCTGAGACCTGTGCTGTCAGAGCTACCTGCCTGAGCCCCACACAGCTGGGGACAGCTACCTCCTCGTCTGCCAGCAACCTGCTCACCCACCACCTGCCAGGGCCAACCGTCCACCTGCCCACTGGCTACTCGAGCCCTGCACTGCTGGGACCAGCTGCCTGCCCACCGGCCACCCACCCCAGCTGCGGGCCAGCCGCCCGAACTGTCTGCCAATGCCCCATGCTGCCAGAGCCAGCCGCCCACCCGCCATCCTGAGCTGCCCAAGCCCTGCTCTGCTGGGGCCAGCCGCCAGAGCCCCACAAGTTCCACAAACTGTCCAGCTGCCCGAGCCCCGCAAGCCCTGCAAGCCACCCACTTGAGCCCCTCCCCTGCCCTCCTACAAAGCCAGACACCCCCAGTCCCCCATCTAACCCCATCCTCCTCCTCCCCCTCAACCCACACTCACCTGAGCAAAAGGCAGCCAGCTCCATTTGGATCTTTGCTGGCTGCCTGCTTTTTATAGCGGCTGTGCCAGGTCATCCATGTAAAATGGCAGGGGCTGAGAGCTGGAAGCAAAGGCCGGATCTTTCTTCAGGTGCAGAGAATGATGGCGTGGGAGGGGGCCTGGGTTGCCTCGTGTCCCCCCTGGAATTTCTTCATAACCCCCTCCCAGGGGCATGCCCCCCAGTTTGGGAAACTACGATCTAATCATTAAGCCATGCCACTTACCGGTCCACAAAGTAAGCTCAGATGCTTTTTAAAGGTCTATGGGCATTCCTTACCTTACGAGTTCAGGACCTTCCCTAAACACAGGACCGTGGAACAAAATTACAAGTTGTTACCCAGTGTAAAGCCTGTGAGAGACGGGTTTGAAGCTCTCTGTACTTTCTTCCCACTTACTGAGATTTAACTTAAACGCCTTCTACTTTAGCTCTGAATTTGGCTCCTAAGCTAATAATGGTACATTACAGCAATACATATACTGGGTTCAATGCTATCAATTGTATGGGGGAAAACATTGTGTTGCCTCTTTCTTGAGCAGCAGCAGATTTTTGTGGCCTTGCAATGTTTACTCTTAGAGCAGAAGTTGGAGAGACAGCAGAGTAATTCTTAATGCAAATCTTTTATGTGCAGAATATACACAAGTCTCGTCACTTGAATGGAAAAGATCACAAATGCGCACTGGTGATTCCGTTTCTTAGGGTCCTTGGTCAACCTTTGTACCATTTACCAAGAGACACCTCTCCAAGGCCCCTGGCGCTCACTCCTGTCTAACTGCTACAGGTTCAACATCTGAAACCTGGGACTCTCTGGTCTGGCAAGACCATGGATGTTGCTGGGCCAGAGCGCCCCAGTGACTGGGAGCACGTGCCCACTGTGAGTCCTGCAGCTGGAAACCCCACCTGGGGCCAGGCAGCTGCAGCCAGGAAGCCAGCAGGGATGGGCTGGAGTGGGGCTAAGTCACCATGGCCGGGGAGCTGCAGCTGGGATCAGGGCTGGGGGTGGGAAGCTGAGGGGTGGGGGGCAACAGCCAGGGCTGGCATCCAGGAGTGGGACAATGCCCCTAAGCAGGGCCAGTGGACAGCAAAGGAAAATTGACCTCCCCTGGCCCAACAGAATCCCTGGTTTGGACCCTTCAGGGGTCCCAGACCAGGGAGGTGCAACCTGTAATACACAAATAACAAGCAGTCCTGTGGCGCCCTAGAGACTAGCAAATTTATTAGGTCATGAGTTTTGTGAGTAAAACCCACTTCTTCAGGTGAAAGTGGAGTGGAAAAACAGAATCCAGGGTTTATGTAGTTTAACAGGTGGGGAGAAAAAAGTTACCTGTCACTAGTAGGACCAAGTGGCAAATTAAGCTGAATGTGTCATTCCTGTGAATATCAAAGATGGGTATATTGTCCTTGCAGGCTACATCTACACTAGAGAGTTTTGTCGATTTTTCAACTTTACTTATTTCGTCCTTGTATCAATGAAAAAAACATGCAGTATAGACACAGCCTAATATATGTAACAGCAACGAAGGGTCCTGTGGCACCTTATAGACTAACAGAAAAGTTTTGAGCATGAGCGTTCGTGAGCACAGACTCACTTCATCAGGTGCTGGATGAAGATGCTGGATGCATCTGATGAAGTGAGTCTGTGCTCACGAAAGCTCATGCTCAAAACTTTTCTGTTAGTCTATAAGGTGCCACAGGACCCTTCGTTGCTGTTACAGATCCAGACTAACACGGCTACCCCCTGATACTTGACAGCCTAATATATGGTGTTGTTTCCCTTTCTCTTGCCTTATCTTCTGGGCTTTTTTACCCCAGGTCCTGCCTCCTCTGACAGCTTTTAGTGGCAAGGCTGTGTCAATGCTGTTTGCTGGCATTTTTACCAAAAAAAAAAAAGGGGGGGGGCAGCAGAAATGTAGCACTTTAAAGACTAACAAAGTGATTTATTTGGTGATGAGCTTTTGTGGGACAGACCCACTTAATCAGATCAATTTAATTTCCAATACAGACTGACATTTGTAAGTACAGAGGACCAAAAAAAAAAAGGGGGCAATAAAAACTGAAAATCAAGTAGGATTGAAGGAGGGTGTAAGGGGTGGGGGGATGTTAATTGTCTTGTCTGAGATAATTATGAGCATCAAAGGAAGGGAAGCAGTCCTTGTAATGCGTGAGGTAATTGATGTCTCTGTTCAGACCATGTGTTAATGTGTTGAATTTGAATATGAACTCCAACTTGCAAATTTCTCCCTTTAATCTGTTTTTAAATTTTTTATGCTCTAGGGGACAAATTCTCAGGTCTTTAAGAGAATGGCCCACTCCATTGAAATGTTCATTGACCGGCTTACGTGTATTGAGTTTCTTGATGTCTGCTCTGTGTCCCTTTATTCTTTGGCAAGGGTTTTGCCCAGTCTGTCCAATGTACATAGTGTCAGGGCATTGTTGGCACATAATGGTACATATAAAGTTGCTGGAAGTGCATGAGAATGTGCCTTTGATCTTGTAACTAACATGGTTAGGTCCAGTGATGGCATCTCCAGAATAAATATGTGGACAAAGTTGGCAGTGGGGTTTGTTGCAAGGAAAAGTTCCAGGATTGGTATAGGGTTACTGTGGTGTAGTCTGCGATAGCTGGTGAGAATCTTTCTCAGGTTAGGAGGTTGTCTATAGGAAAGGCCAGGCCTGTCACTTAGAGCCTTCTGGAGTGTAGCATCCTGATCCAGAATAGGTTGTAGATTTTTAATAATATATTGCACGGGTTTGAGTTGGAGGCTTTAGGTGATGACAGATGGTGTTCTGTTGTTTTTATGTGACATTTTTGTTAAACTACTTCCACCCTTAACAATGGGAGTTTGAGTTGTTGGCAGCAGAGCACTCCTGTTGACAAAGGACAAAGCAGCATTCACAATTTCACTTGTCATGGAAATACTTTGTTTTTCATGGTGGGGGAGGGGTGGTAAGCACCTGTGAATGATGAAAGTTTTGTTGATCATGTGCAAGTATAGACACAGCCTGAGATACCACCTGCCTGAAGCAATTCACCCAGGAGTATCTGGTTTTGAAAAGCAAAGTCTAGTAATCAGTTATTTTGTGTTGCTCCTATTCAACACAAGGGAACCTAAGGAAGGCCCATTGAGATAAAAGAGAGAGAACCGTGCTGGTCTGTATACTATCAAAACAAAAAGCAGTAAAGTACCACTTTAAAGGCTAACAAAATAATTATTATTATTTTGATTATTAAAATTATTTTGTTAGCCTTTAAAGTGCTACTTTACTGCTTTTTTGTTTTGAGATAAAAGACAGTGCTAGTACATTAGTGACTCCTATAACATGCCAAAAAAAGCAGTCTTGTTGTCATTTGAAGACTAACAAAATTATTTCTTAGATGATGAGCTTTTGTGGGACAGATCCACTTCTTCAGATCTGGAAATTCTGTTACATAACTGAATGTTATGCAACATGCATTACTTTAGTACCTTTTGCCACGTAGATATTTAGTGGGAAGTCATTTCATGTAAACGAATATGGATATTCTTCCTAAGGCTGCCCTATAATGTTACATAACATGAGAATTGTGCCTTCTAAAGGTTAATTAGAAAATAAGTTTGCGATTCTGAGGGAGTGGGGAATTATATAAGTCTGCTGAAAACACACAAAACTGTATCATGAAATACTTACTGAATGTTTCACTCAGAGAATACAGCCCATGCTCTGTACTTAGGGAATTCCAATGTTTCCAGTGCAATTGGGGTTCAAAGTTGCTATAGTACAATGATTTTCTTGTGAGAGGAGCATTTTCTGAGAGATGAACAAGCACATTCATTACCCACCCACAGCATGTGAAGGAAGGACTCACTCACAGAATAAGGAACTGTACTAAGTATGTTCGTTAAAAACCTGAAATTAGTCAGTTCGGCATAGGTTCTTTTAAAACTAAATTTGTTCCCCTGCTATTAAGTCTCTCCCCACTTTGTCCAGCAAATGCTCATAACAAGGCCACAGTTCAAACAATTTTGCAATATATGTAGAAGCTGAAACCCTTGCCTTTTGAAGTTAGGAGTAGTGCTGTTTTTGATTACAGCCAAGCAATAATTCAGTTACTTTAACAGACATGTGTCTGTGAGAGCTTTGTGAATACCATATAGGTGCCATCGCTTTCTTTTCCAGATCTCACCTGAGAGCTTTTCTACAGTAAGACCTTATGTTGAAACTGACATTAAAAAATCCTCTGGGTGTGATTTGCAATGACTTGTTGGACCTTTAACCGTTTATTTAGGATCCCTCAGAACTAACTGGAAACTTTTGAATTGCTTTTCAACACCAAATACCTCTGCTGCAGCACAGTCCGAAGCATGGTTTTCCAAAACTGGGTGTGTGTGAAGAAATTCGGGGGGGGGTGAGGCAACCTAGCCCCCAACATCCCCCCCAACCCTTTGCTTCTGGCTCTCAGCCCCTGCCATTTTATGTGGGTGACCTGGCACAGCTCTTATAAAAAGCAGGCAGCCAGTGAAGACCCATGTGCAAAGGTGATTGGAGGCAGGGTGGAGAATGGGGCTAGATGGAGGGCTGGGGGTGCCTGCCTCAAGTAAAGGGGAAGAGGATGGGATAAGAGTGGGGAGCTGGTGGTGCCTGGCTTTGTGGGAGGGGAGGGACATGGACAGGTGGCTTTTGGGGCTCTGGTGGCCAGTCGGCTTGCAGGATTCACAAGGCTTGGGCGGCTGGCCCCAGCATCACAGGGCTCAGGTGGCTGGCCCTAGCACTGCAGGGCTTGAGCTGGTGGGTGGGCAGCTGGCCCCACCAGCACAGGGCTCAGGCGGCTTGGGCTGGCATGTGGACGGCTGGTCCCAGCAATGTGGGGCTCGGGAGGCTCAGGCTGGTGGGCAGGCGACTGGCCCAGGCAGTGTGGGGCTTGGGAGGGCGGCTGGGGTGGGCAGCTGGCCCCAGTGGCTGACGTGGGGCAGGTGGCTGGCTCCAGTGGTGCGGGGCTTGGGCAGGCAGCTCTGGCAGCACAGGTCTGAGGCAGGCAGGTGGCTGGCATGGACAGCTCTGGTGTAATCTCATTTTGTTATCTAGTTCAGACAAGCATTTGTTAATGTTTTTCTGTGACACTACAAAAAAGCAGTCCTGCAGCACTTTGAAGACTAACAGTATAATTTATCTGGAAAATCGTGATAAATGATAGCTGAGATGAAGAGAATTTAACAGAAAGATAGAAATTCTTTTAACTTCTCTTTGTCTCAGATATTATTTATGAGGATTTCCCAGATCTGAATCAGTGGATCTGTCCCACGAAAGCTCATCACCTAATAAATTATATTGTTCGTCTTTAAAGTGCCAGAGGACTGCTTTTTTGTTTTGTGAAGATACAGACTCACAAAACTGCCGTTCTGAGACTGTTTTATTGTGACAACATTTTAAACCAAATTGTGATTTTATTCTGTCATTAGAACTTGAACCTCGATAGAGCTGCAGATTACCAAAATTAGAGATGCATACACGAAAAGGTCATACTGCACGCATGGGAAATGATATGTGACTTTTAAATGAAACTGCTGTGACTTTTTTATTGCCCTTTTTAATTCTATTGCTTTTCCTTTATACCCCATCTCCTCCTAATTCCATTATCTGTCCTCTTCCTGCCCTTAGGGCCTTTTCTGGATTCAACAGTCAAAGCTGGTCTTTCAGCTCCCCACTGCACTCCCTCCCCCAGCCCTGGTATTACATAGTATTTGTGGGTGTGTATTGATCTAGTCATAGAGATCTATTAAATGGACAGAATAGATAAAAGAAACGTTAAGTAGATAGACAAATCCTGTTGTCTTTTTTTTTTTTTTTTGCCCTTTCGTAAGTGTGATTTTAGATCTCCATTGTCAACATAATAATGAAACTCTTGTGCATGGAAACTGGAACGCCTTCCCTCTGATCAATATAATGCTTTGTCTTATGTGATTTTGTTTGTTGTTTTGGATGTTGGTGGATTCTACAGACTACGCAGTCATAAACTGGATGCAAAAAATGATTTCAAATGGCAAAACAAACTAACAGTCATGTAGCACTTTAAAGACTAACAAAATAATTTATTTGACAATGAGCTCTCTAAGCTTTCAAAATTCTAAAAAGCATCCTGGAATCAAAAGGAAATCTCTAGCTATGGGTGTTTAGAAAGTTAAAGTGACCACTGCTTTACCTCTTCTCAGCACCTAACTCTTGCTATTTCTAAAAATGCCTACTTAAAAGTCATGTAGAAAAACAGTGGCTTCCTATCTGAATATATATCAGCAGGAGATCTGAAGTATTGGTAGGCAACAATTTAAGTACTCAAAACTCAGCATAACCCATCTGTTTTCTAGTATGTTAAGGAAACTGGCATGCCTCTTTCTGCTTCATAATTATTAACAAAGAACATTGGAGTGGGACTGGATAATTCCTGGCACGGGTAGCTATATACAGAGTTATTTTCTGATGCATCATTCCTTCAATTAATGACTCTTAGTGTTAGTTCATGGCCATTTGATAGTGCATGTGAAATAAGTTAATGGAAGCAGATGTCTATGTCAAACAGCCACTATCTCACTGGGCACTTAATAACAATCATCTTGTAATTCTGAGTAGAAAAGGACAGACTGACCAATGAGACTTCCCCCTTCCCTCTCACTGCAGGAACTGGTGTTCCAACACAGGGCAGAAGCATATTGCTGGGGGCAGAATTATATGGCTGCTGCCCATCTTGTCCTTACGATTTGTAAGATTCCAGTTTCTGTATCTGGGCAGTCCCTTTATTAAGCTGTCTCACAGGCATCCCAACTTTTTTAAGAAAATAGGAAAATTGTCCTGTGTTTTGTGGGGCTCCTGTTCCCTGGCCTCCAGTGTCTTGCCAGGGAGCTCCTCCACTGTGTGGCTGCCTTGTTCCCCAGAGCTCTGCTTCTTGTGGCAGCAGCTTCCACTTCAGGGGAGCTCCTCTGTGGGGCAGCTGCCCCATTCCCCAGCACCACATGGTGGCAACCCCTGCTGCCAGCAAACTCCACAATAGGGTGGCTACCTCGTTCCCTGGTGCCCTATATTTAGGGAGGCAGCTCCTGCTGCCAGGGAGCCCCTCCGCGGTTGCTGCCTTGTTCCCTGGCCTCCCATGCCTCAGAGAGGCAGCTCCTGCTTCGTTCCCTGCCCCCACCCCACCTGCCAGGATACTTCAGAACATCACTACCCTTCATCCCTGGTGCCTCCTCATTGGAGGCTGCAGAGCCCCCATCCCTGGTGCCTCATCCTGGAGCAGGAGCCCCCGTTACCAAGGAGCCCTGACATGGGACAGCAGCCCTGACCCCATCCCCAGAGGTCAGTGCCCCATATTTGCCATAGGGCTATGTGGTCACCCTGCTGTATCAGTGGTGTAGTCACAGGTGGGCCTGAGTGGCCCCTCCACTTTTCATCCAGGCCCACCCTCAGTCAGTGAGCAGGGTTGGGGCTCCTGGGTACCATTCTGCCTGGCACTGCAGCCTGGAGCAGGGCCAGGCACCAGTGCTCATCCCAGTTTGCCCAGCACTCCCGCCAGGGTGTGACATCAGGGCTGACACCACTCTGCCTAGAGCTTCAGCAAGCGAGTGGGGTTGGAGCACTGGGACTTAAGCCCCCCTCCCACCCACCTCTTGTGCCACCCACTAAAGTGTTGGGGCCCACCCAAGTGGTCCCCCATGGCTCCACCACTGTTTTATACTTGTAAATAGAAGTATTTTCACAAAATGACACTTTATACATTGTACTGAATTTTGGGGACATTGGCTCTAGGAAGGAGTGAGGTTATAAGTGCTTGTCTTTCAAAGCCACTTGTAGCACATATATAAATAATGTGTAGAGGGCATGGAAGGGGTTTCTCTGTGATGACATAACCTTTTTTAGCATCAGTGAGTGTAAAAGCTGCACAAAAAGCTAAGAATAGAGGCCCTTAGTTTATCTGTGCTTCCATACAATCTATCGTATCTTCAGGGTGTTCTGTTGAGAGCCATGTGTTCAGAGCACTAGGGTTTGTCTCCACAAATGTTTCATTTGCAGCAAATTGCAGTGCAGATTTGCTTGGCAGTAACCAGTTGTTGGTGTGAACCCAGCTGGCATGCATTAGCAGTCCCTTTGTGCACCTTGATCGACCTCTCTGTGAGCAAACAATAGCCATAGATCAAAGAACAGAAAGGAACTGTTGGCATGCATCAGCAGGGTTCACCAGGACAGGTGGTCAGCAGTGGCTAGTGCCGGATAAGTTCACACCCCAGCCTGCCATGAACTAAAGGCTTGTGTCAACAAGTGAAAGTGCACAAGTCTAATTCTTCCTTCAGTGAGCGGGAGAGAGAGAGCCAGTGCGAAAGTCAGCTGAGAGAATTTGTTATGAATTATTGGCAGGGTAATGAAGCCAGCTAGCAGTTTTGTCCCAAGACAGAGTGAAGTGAAGGAGACTTGCAGATGACCTGTGCTCTACGTGGAGTACAAGGGTTAAGTAATGAAGTTTCTCCTCACTTAGGATCATAGAATCATAGAATACTAGGACTGGAAGGGACCTTGAGAGCTCAGAGCTTGCAACTGCCGTGAATTTGACAATGCTTAGAATGGAATTTATTAACCGAGAAGGATTTAATGCTGCATTTTGCAGACCACTGCAGCCTAATTTTTAAATATCTGGAAAGTCCTTCTGCAGTTCATCAACAATGGCTCCTCCATTTCTCATTCTCACCTATCCGGTAAGCCCTGGATAGAGGCTCTGACATGGAGAGCAAAATCTTATGCTACTTGGAGGTTGTTTGTCCCGTAGCAGTTTTCACTGTAAACATATCCAAGAATGTCCTTTTCAATAAATTGAGAGTTAGTGACTTGTGAATAATAGTGTCTGATCTGAAAAGAGACATAACTGTAAATGGGCATGGAGTAGAATGACCCCTCCCCCTTGCAATACCATAATCATTAATGGCAAGCCAGCCACTTAAAGCAATCTTTTTAATGCTGAAACAAACACCCTTTGTTGTTGGAAGCCCCAGGAATACACACAGATACACACATCCATTCCCAGCACAAAGAAATTGGAGACAAACCTGATGTTGGTAGTTGTTTGGCTTACTGATACATGAAAAATAAGCGCACATATAGAATCAATCATAGAATACTAGGACTGGAAGGGACCTTGAGAGGCCATTGAGTCCAGCCCCCTGCCCTCATGGCAGGACCAAGTACTATCTAAACCATCCCTGATAGACATCTGTCTAACCTGTTCTTAAATATCTCCAGCAATGGAGATTCCACAACCTCCCTTGGCAATTTATTCCACTGTTTGACCACCCTGACAATTAAGAACTATTTCCTAATGTCCAACCTAAACCTCCCTTGCTGCAGTTTAAGCCCATTGCCTCTTGCTCTATCCTCAGAAGCCAAGAGGAACAAGTTTTCTTCCTCCTCCTTATGACACCCTTTTAGATACCTGAAAACTGCTATCATGCCCCCCCTCAGTCTTCTCTTTTTCAAACTAAACAAGCCCAATTCTTTCAGCCTTTCTTCATAGGTCATGTTCTCTAGACCTTTAATTATTCTTGTTGCTCTTTTCTGGACCCTCTCCAATTTCTCCACATCTTTCTTGAACTGTGGTGCCCAGAACTGGACACAATACTCCAGCTGAGGCCTAACCAGCGCAGAGTAGAGCAGAAGAATGACTTCTCTTGTCTCGTTCACAACACACCTGTTAATGCATCCCAGAATCATGTTTGCTTTTTTTGCAACAGCATCACACTGTTGACTCATATTTGGCATGTGGTCTACTATGACCCCTAGATCCCTTTCTGCTGTAGTCATTCCTAGACAGTCTCTTCCCATTCTGTATGTGTGAAACTGATTGTTCCTTCCCAAGTGGAGCACTTTGCATTTGTCCTTATTAAACTTCATCCTGTTTACCTCAGACCATTTCTCCAATTTATTCCAATCATTTTGAATTATAACCCTATCCTCCAAAGCAGTTGCAGCCTCTCCCAGCTTGGTATCATCTGCAAACATAATAAGCGTACTTTCTTTGCCCATATCTAAATCGTTGATGAAGATATTGAACAGAACCGGTCCTAAAAGAGACTCCTGCAGAACCCCACTTGTTATACTTTTCTGGCGGGATTGAGAACCATTAAGAACTACTTTCTGAGTACGGTTATCCAGCCAGTTATGCACCCACCTTATCGTAGCCTCATCTAAATTGTATTTATCTAGATTTTTGATAAGAATATCATACGAGACCTCATCAAATGCTTTACTAAAGTCTAGGTATACCACATCTACCGCTTCTCCCCTATCCACAAGGCTCGTTATCCTATCAAAGAAAGCTATCAGATTGGTTTGACGTGATTTGTTCTTTACAAATCCATGCTGGCTGTTCCCTATCACCTTAGCACTTGGAAGGTAGTAAGGTGATAGGAAACAGCCAGCATGGATTTGTAAAGAACAAATCACGTCAAACCAATCTGATAGTTTTCTTTGATAGGATAACGAGGCTTGTGGATAGGGGAGAAGCGGTAGATGTGGTATACCTAGAATTTAGTAAAGCATTTGATGAGGTCTCATATGATATTAAAAAAAAACTAGGCAAATACAATTTAGATGAGGCTACTATAAGGTGGGTGCATAACTGGCTGGATAACCATACTCAGAGAGTAGTTCTTAATGGTTCTCAATCCTGCTGGAACCATTCCTCATTTCTTGTTGTTGTTAAGAATCCCCCTAACCACTAGAAACCCCCAAGATAAGCAGGAGATGAGAGGCTTCTTTAGAGAGATGGGTATGGAAGGAAGTGGGCCTGAGGGTGCCCACCAAGTTTTTAAAAAGTGTAAGGAATGCAGATTGTTAGCAAGCAGCACATTTACATGTGGCGTTTATTACAATATTAATTGGCAACTAATCAACCAGACAGTTTCATGAAACTACTTGTATACACAATGATGGAGGAGACTGAAGTTTTGCTAGCAGTACCCTATGAGGTTGGTTGTGGCTCATTGTGCTGGCACTGTACAAACACATAGCAGGAGGCAGAGCTCTGTCCTGAGGAATTTACAGTCTCATTAAGACAAGATATAAGGAGGATGAAGGCAATAGCTGCAGGAAATGAAACTGAGTAGACTGGATATTGTGATGCTTCTCGGAGCATGCACAGCTCCAGTGTAAGGGAGCCTTACCTGTGCCAACTGGGTATTGGCACCCAAACACAACTAGCCTGTCAGCCACTCAAGCACTCTCATCTGGGCTATACCAGCCTTCCTGGTTTACAACAGATGCAGCATGCAAATCTCTTCAGTCTCCCCCTGGAGTATCCAGCCCTGGGCCTCCTGATACCCACAGAAATTGTAGATCCTCCATTCTGAAAGAAACAGCTGACTTGTATCACCTCAGCTCACTGCACTTGTATTGCACACAGATCTTGCCTTCAATTTTGGTAAGCAAGGAAATGTATTTCAGGAAAAAGTAGCGCTTGAAACAGAAGCCAGCATGTGTGATGTAAACAAATGGAGGTGTACAAAACAAAATCATGTAATGTGAAATAGGGCCTACGTGTGTTTCTCTTTTCTAGCTAATCAAGCGGATTCTTCTTTCAGAGTTCAGTTTTTGTAGCACTTGCTAGGCCCAAGAAGCCAGAACCCCTCTATTCACCAAGATATCTCCTCAGAATGAATGCCATATGTCTCTCTCCACCTTCTGATATACAGAATCAGTCTTCTGCCTTTATTCAGGAAAGGGCAACCCTTACACTCCCTGTCACACCTTTTCATTGCTAAGTGGTTCCATAGTTATAGCTTGTCAGATGGTTTTTCCATTGACTTCTCTGGGTTGTTGCAAAGGGGACAGTTGAGCGATTGCTCCCTCCCTCTTGAATAGACCAGCGCTTAGACACATGATTTTCTCAGGAGGTCAGCTGATTTCTACAACCCTGGGGCTGAAACTGAGGCTAACAGCAGCGATGTAGACGTAGCTGAATACTATCCCAAGGCCTAGACCTGCTTCCCTGACCATCACTAGCAAAGCAGTAAGCATGTTTGCAAGGAGATAACGTGATACAGTGGAGAGAGCACCAGAATGGGAGTAAGGATGTTGGATTTCTATACTCAGCATTTCCAGCGACCTAGTATGTGACCTGGCATAGCCACTTACTCTCTCTGGCTACGTCCACACGTGCACGCTACATCGAAATAGGCTATTTCGATGAATAACGTCTACACGTCCTCCAGGGCTGGTGCCATCGACGTTGAATGTCGAAGTTGGGCAGCACCACATCGAAATAGGTGCTGCGAGGGAACGTCTACACGCCAAAGTAGCACACATCGAAATAAGGGTGCCAGGAACAGCTGCAGACAGGGTCACAGGGTGGACTAGCGCTTCCGGGGCAACAGCTAGTCGCTCCCTTAAAGGGCCCCTCCCAGACACACGCAGCCTGCACAGCACGCGGTCTGCAGAGCCATAGGCACGCACACCTCGAGCGACGCAGGCATGGACCCCCAGCAGCAGCAGCAGCAGCAGCAGCAGGAGCCAGAGGTCCACCCAGCCACCCCTGTAGGAGCACATCCTTGCCACAGAGGAGGAGCTGCCCGCAGGGGAGGAGAACGCAACCCCCAACGCTGCAGCGCCCCTCCCATCCTCCCCCCCGCCTCATACGCCGCCAGCTGTGGAGCTACCCCACGAGCACCGTCTGGTGCGAGCGGCTGGTGCTTGGAGAGTGGGATGACAACTGCTGGGTCTAGAACTTTCGCATGAGCCGGCAGACATTTCTGGAGCTATGCCAGTGGCTCAACCCCGCACTGAGGCACCAGGACACCTTCATGTGGCGTGCCCTCACTGTGGAGAAACGGGTCGGCATCGCTGTCTGGAAGCTGGCCACTCCAGACAGCTACCGATCCGTGGGCCAGCAGTTTGGCGTCGGCAAGGCCACCATCGGGGCTGTCCTCATGGAGGTAAGAGAACCCACGGGGGGAGGGGGAGGCAGCCCTGGCAGTGGAGGGGAGGGGAGGGGAGGGGAGCCCTGGCAGGGGAGGGCCACACACACCCTGCACACCCCTCATTGGTGCTCTCCCATGTGCTTCCCCTGCAGGTCGTCTGCGCCATCAACGCCCTGCTCCTCCACAGGCTCGTGAGGCTTGGGGACCCGGATGCCGCCATCATGGGCTTTGCCACCCTGGGCTTCCCCAATTGCTTCGGGGCTCTGGATGGGACCCACATCCCCATCCACACCCCGGAGCACAGTGGAGGACGCTACTTAAACAGGAAGGGCTACCATTCGGTGGTCCTCCAGGCCTTGGTGGACAGCCGTGGCCATTTCTTGGACATTTATGTGGGCTGGCCTGGCAGCACCCACGACACCTGGGTATTCCGGGACTCGGGCCTGTGCCGCCGGCTGGAGGTGGGGACCTTCATTCCCCAGCAGGAGATCCCTGTGGGGGGACACCACCATGCCCCTCTGTGTCATCGCAGATGCGGCATACCCCCTCCGGCCCTGGCTCATGCACCCGTACACGGGCCATCTTTCTGCCAGCCAGAAGCGCTTCAACCAGCTCCTCAACCCCACGCGCCAGGTGGTGGAGCGCACATTTGGCCGCCTCAAAGGGCGCTGGAGGTGTCTCCTCACCTGCCTTGATGTGGGCCCCACCAACATCCCCCAGATTGTGGGCACATGCAGCGCCCTCCACAACCTGGTGGAGACCAAGGGGGAGGCCTTCTTTCAGGGCTGGGCTGTGGAGGCTGGCAGGGCCGATGTGCAGCCACCCGCTGCCCCCAGTCTCCAGGTGGACCCCGAAGGGACCCGGGTCTGGGAGGCCCTGCGGGCCCAGTTCGACGAGGCCTCGGGGTGAACACTGGAAGGCCCACCACTGCACCCCCCCATCCTCCACAACACTCCCTGCCCCTACGCCCACACCGCAGAGCACCCAAGAGCACACCCCCCCCCACTTTTCTTGTAAATAAAAGCAGACATTTGTTCATCAAATCAAATATCTGTAGAACTCTTATTATTATTATTATTATTATTAAGACTAACTATTTACAGGCAAAATCAAAATTATATATATGTATTATAAATAAGATAAAATGAAAGGGGAAGACAAGGAAGGGGAGAACTATGTACATGGGGGGCCAAGGATCAGCATAACAACAGGGGTCTAATATAAAAACTATTTACAAAAGAACATTAAACTGGGGGGAATATATACAAAGGGGGAGGGGGGTGCCACGTCCTGGGCCCCACACCCGCTAATGTTCAGCGCTGGGGGTGGGCGGCCACAACCCACGCCTCGGCCTCAGCCCTGGCCGGGGCTGGCTGGGGGATGGGCGGACTGGTAGATATGGCCGGCGGGTGTCAGCTGGCCCCAGGTCCCCCTTGGCGGAAGGGCCCTCGGTGGTGGGTGGCGGTGCGACGGCGGATGGCGCAGTGAGTGGAGTAGCGGGTGGAGCAGGCAGGGCAGGCGCAGCGGCGGCCGGCGCGGCATGGGGGGGCCAGGTAGTCGGCGATACGGTCGAATGTCCGCATAAAGGCCCCCCATGCCTCCTGGCGCCAGGCCAGTGCCCGCTCCTGGAGTTGGAGGCGGCGCTCCTCCACCCGCAGCCGCTGCTCAGCGACCTCCAGCTGCCGACGATGGATGGCCAGCAGCTGGGGGTCCATCGCTGTCGGGTGGTGGTGCTGGGTCCTCCGTCGTCCCCGCCGAGGGGCTGGCCTGGAATGATGGCCCCGGTGGGCTGTCTGGGACCACTGACACCTCGCCGGCGCTCTCCGGTCCTTCCGATGGTGCAGCTGCGGAACACGGGGGGAAGAAGAGTGGAGACAGGCGTTAGTGTGGGCCGCAAGCCGTGGCCCTTGTCCCCCCACCCCTCTGCTGCTGGTTCCCCATCCCCATCCCTGGGAGATGCTGCTGCTGCTGCTGCTGATGGGTGTCCCACCCCCTCCCCCAGGGGGACCCTAGAGGTTCCGCTCCCCCCAGCCCCGGGGATGGGGCATGGCACTGTCGTGCTGGGGGGCAGGGGCTGATGCACTCTTCTGAGGGACATGCCGCTGCTGTCCTTGAGGCCATGGTCATCTGGGCATGTGGAGGGCCCTGGTCATATCTATTACCCCCGCCCCATAACCCCGGGGGTGTGCACCGGGGGGGTACATACCTGATGGTCCACTCCCACGGTCGGGGGACACCCGGTGGGCGGACTCCTCCTCCTCCTCCGGTGCCCCGGGGGTGGGCTCCTGGGGGGGCCCCCAGGGTGCGGGGCTTGCCTCCGGGGCGGACTCCGCCTCCGGGGCCTGCTGGGGCTCGTCGGCTGAGGTATCAAGAGTGGCTGGAGGGGAGGAGGTGTGCTGGGGGCCCAGGATAGCCCTGAGCTCCCTGTAAAAGGGGCAAGTGACGGGGGCGGCCCCAGATCGGCCGGCCGCATCCTGGCCGGCCGCATCCCAGGCCCAGGCGTAACCCTTCCGTAGCTCCTTCACTTTACTGTGTACATGATCCGGAGTGCAGGTAGGGTGACCCTGGGTGGCCAGGCCCTTGGCCAGCTGAGTGAACGCATCCGCGTTCCGCCTCTTGCTCCCCATTACCTGGAGCACCTCCTCCTCACTCCAGAGCCCCAGCAGGTCCCGAAGCTCAGCCTCCGTCCAGGAGGGGCCCCGCTGGCGCTTCCCCTCCTGGCTGCTGGGCTGGGAGCCCTGGCTCCCCTTGGGGTGGGTCCCCTGGGGGCGCTTGGGGGGCTGGGGGCGGCCATCGCGGCGGATGGGGGTGTGTGGGCGTGGAGGAGTGTGCAGGCCGGCCTCGTGGCTGTGCTGCTGCCTGCATGCTCTCTCAGCTTCCTGCACAGGAAGGCAGGGGGCGGGGAGCTTTAAGGGGCCGCTGCACGCGGCAACCATTGAGCTCAGGGGCTGGGCAGAGCATCACTCAACCCCTCAGCTGATGGCTGCCATGGCGGACCCTGCTATTTCGATGTTGCGGGATGTGCAACGACTACACGTTCCCTACTTCGACGTTGAATGTCGAAGTAGGGCGCTATTCCCATCCCCTCATGGGGTTAGCGACTTCAACGTCTCGCCGCCTAACGTCGATGTCAACTTCGAAATAGCGCCCAACACGTGTAGCCATGACGGGCGCTATTTCGAAGTTGGCGCCACTACTTCGAAGTAGCCGGCACGTGTAGACGTGGCCTCTGTTCGTCATTTTCCTCTGTAAATTGGGAATAATAAAATTTGTAAAGCACTTTAACGCTATGTCTCTGTGGACTTCATTTAACATAGCTTTATCTATCTGGGGTCTGATGACGTGTGATTTATGGCAGGGATAAGTCCCTAGTATGAATTCAGTTTTACCAGCAAGTGCTTTGGAGGATGATATTAAAATTCAAAATGTTCTGAATAAACTGTAGAAATGGTCTAAAGTAAGTGGGATGAAGTTTAATAAGGACAAATGCAAAGTACTCCAAGTAGTAAGGAACAATAAGTTGCATACATACAAAATGGAAAATGGCTGTATAGAAAGGAGTGTTGTGGACAGGGAGCTTGGGGGAGGAGGAGAGGTCATAGTGGATCACAAGCTAAATATAAGTGAACAGTATAACACTGATTGGAAAAAATAAACACCATTCTGAGATGTAAGCAAGAGACAAGAAGTAAGCCTCCTGCTCTGTTCTTCATTAATTAGGTCTTAACTGGAGTATTGTGTCCAGTTCTGGATGACGCATTTCATGAAATGGAATGGACAAATTGGAAAAAGCTCAGAGAGGAGAAACAAAATTATTAAAGGTCTGCAAAACATGACCTAAAGAGAAGATGTGGTGGGGGAAAAGAATGAGTTTGTTTAGTCTGAAAAAGAGAAGACTGAAAGAGGACACAATAACAGTTTTCAAGTGCCTAAAAGTTGTTAGTAGGAGAGGAAAAAATTGTGTTCCTTAACTTCAGAGCGAGGAGGAGGAGGACAGGAAGCAATAGGCTTAAATTGCAGCAGCAGTGGTTTAAGTTAGACATTAGGAAAAACTTAGTCCTTCCACAAAACTGAGAGGAGACTGGACAAATGACCTCTCAAGGTCTCTTTCTGTCCAGACCACGCAAAAGTGAAAATATATCTGGAAAAAGTACTACCTAAAGCTACCATTCAGAAATCAAATGCTCAGAATTCATTTAAACTAAAATAATCAAAAAATCCAACAAACACAATCCTAAGTAAAGATTCTACAGCTGAATCAAGTATATGAAGTCAAACCGCTTTAAAGAAGAATATGTAGTTTGAACAACATCAAAATAAACACATTCTTTCATAGAGGCGTGATATTAACCTATCACAGGGAACAGAAAGATAGTTGGAAAAATGAAAACAGCACAGTGGATCTTTGCATGTTAACATGGTCTGTCACTGTGTGAAACTGCTCCCTGACAGTAGTTTTAATACCTTTAGTCCACTAAAATACAAATAATTATTATCCTGATTGTGTCTTATCTGTGTGTCATCTTTAAACATTACAAACTGGGACCTTTGCTATTTCCTTCATTTGCACTGTCGGTATGAGGCTGTGACATCGCCCCAGCAATTTGAAGTTGTCAGGTTTTCTTAGCATGCCGTACACAAGGCAATATTTGTATTGCTCCATTTCCCAATGATCGTAATTACAAATAAGAGGAACAACAATCTTTATGCATTAAATTTCCTCAGAATGTTGTTTGCATCTGTATATCATATGCTGTTTCTAGTTCACAACATATTACATGCAACCCATCCACACCTCCTCACTTATGTAATATTGCACAGCTAACACTAAAAAAGGGCTGAAAAGATGGCTTGGAATCTGCTCTCCAGATAGGGAAACAATATGCATCAATCTTATGAATGACCTTGTCGGCTCCATCTATGGTGCGTATTTGTTCTGATTTATCTCAGGGAAGCTATGCTTCGCAGACCATGGGGAAAAAAAAGCCTGTATGAGAAACAAAGTAATAGTTGCTCCTCTTTTTACAGGCTCTAATCGGTTGTGGGGGTATTCTATAAAGTTTTCATAAGTCATGTAAGTAGCAGAATATTTTGAAATCTGCTTCCCAACTTAATCAGATAGCAGGTTTTTCCTGAGATCATAGGCCCCTGATACAGCAGAGATTTATGTACATAATTAACTTTATGCACTGTGACAGTGCATAAGGTTAAGCATGTGCAGCATATTCTTTGCAGACTTAGGGTCACAGTAATGTATCAATCTATCATTGCAAAAAGGCTACTTCAGAGAAAACTTTAATAGTTCAAAATACCCAGGGTGAAATGGGAGAAGCTATAAAGCAATTTTAATGTTGCATTTAGTGAGGAGGGTCTTATCCCCACAAACCTTTACCAGTTCAAATGACTGATACTGGATATTTGCAGTCCATGGGTGCCAGCAGAGTAACTGATAAGGCTCCTTAGAGAAGGGATAAATCAGCCTAAATTCACCCCAGGTGTATTAGGGATCATATCCAATAGGGAAATTTTGACTTAACATTGGTGTACTATGGAAGGGGCCAGGCACCAGAGGGCCTGCACTTCCTGTAGTATATTTTGTTTTGTATTATGTGGGCATGCATCCTGTTGGAAACAACCCAGTATAGGCAAAACCTCCAAATCCCATTCAGCTCCTCAGAAAGAGCCAGAGTGCAGTCAGTGTATTGGAAAAGGAAGTAGCACAAATGATTATTTTTTGATTGAACTGTCTGCCTATCTAGGCTGTCCTCAATCCCTGCTTGTTAGCTTGCCCAGCTTTTTCATGTCTTGTTGAAGAAGTCGTCATGCCAAGAAGTGGAGAAGAGCTTGGAAGAAAGTAATGAGCAAAAGCTGCCGGCATGGCAGCCTCGTCTTCTAACTGTATCAATCAGCATGACAGGACCTGTGCTGGCAGAAGAAGCTGATAATGCAACCCTTTTGTATGGGTTGCTGCCAGTCAAGGCATTAAGAGTGTGTGAGAGCTGTGCTTTACTAGGCAACAAGAGGTGCTGTGACTAGGCACGTCTGAACTATGTGAGGAGGCAATAGTGACAGCCAAGTGGTACAAGGATAGTCAGGCATTGGCAACTAGTTGTGGCACTAGAATGAGCTGTCATTGATGAGGGCCAGCCAGTCCCTGCAGCTGACGACTGCATTTCTTTGATTGGAGACAGAGGAGTGGCAAGAATCCAGTGAAGTCCAGGTGCAAGGCAGGGGTGAGGAGCTGGAACCTTGCCCTGAACTCACTTTTATGACTTTTATAGAGACCATCTGGTGAGTAAGGAGGCTGGTTTACTTCATCTACGTGGGGATCAACAAGCTGGGGCAAGCCATTCATTAATGCTGGTATTGCCATGTCCTTATCTCCTCTGCACCACAAGACAAGTGGACTGCAGTGGGGAGATAAAGGAGACATATAATTCTTTTATTTTTCTTCTTGCCTTGGGGGTGATCAGGAGAGGCAAGCACAGAATTCTTCTCTTCCCCTCATGCAGTCTTGTTGGCCTGATTGGAGTGGCTCATCCCAAATATAGACGTCAAACTTTGCTTAAGGCCCCAGGGAAACCTGGCTTGGTTGGCTTATTGTAACCAGTCAGTGAAACATGGGGATATACATTTTTTTACTTCGTCTTTCGGAAGTTTGTTGTTCTGATTAAGTACTCTCTATGGTGTATAACTGTGGTAGTATATTTAGTTAGTGTATGCTTTAAAATATCTAAGTTTCATGGCAATTAAACAGATGTTTGTAAATGGATGTGTAAAGAACTTCAGTGTTCAAGTTGCTGTTCTCAACGTTAGTTAATTAAAAGTGGTACGGGCATTATCTCAGTATGAATACTATAGACTCACTTGCCTCCCTGAATACTTCAAAGCCTATTTGAAGAAGTAGTAGTAAGATCAAAAAGCACAATTATATTTCCATATTAATCACTAGGGTCACATCTTACTTGCAGGAAATCTACTAAAGAAGTCTAGCCGGAAATCTGTGCTTCATTAAAGTCAGACAAGTTTGACATTTTTGCCCATCTGCCTGTGGTTTCAGGGCTTTCTCTTATAGAACAATGGTTTCCATCCTTCTAAAGCACAAGATCACTTTTTGAATTTAAGTGCAATCCAGGATCTACCTCAAAGCCAAACACCCTTGCCCTGCCTCCTTCCCCGCCTCTTCTCAGAGGCTGTGGCCCTCTTTACTCCCTCCTCTCTCCTCCCTGCTACCCATTCTCACTCACTTTCATGGGCTAGGGCAGGAGGTTGAGGTTCAGGATGGTGCAGGCTCTGGTCTTGAGCTGAGGGGTTTGGAGTATGGGAGGGGCTCTTTGCCGAGTCTGAGACAGGGGGTTGGGTGCAGGCTTTGGGAGAGAGTTCTGGGGGCTATGGCTCAGAGCTGGAGCAGAGTTGGGGTGAGGAGGCTAGTTCAAGACTGGGGCAGGAGTTTGGGATGTGAGCTGTAGCCAGGCACTGCTTAAACCTCAGGTTTGATGACCACTGCTTTAGGAAAATAAGAAGTGACTCCGGCAGATGTGGTAGCAGCAAAAGGAATGCAACTTTGAAGTGATCTTTGACCTTGTCAGACAAACTATATTCAATTAGTTCTTCAGATTTTTAAAGTAATGTCAGAAGTAATTTAAAGATGACCCTATAAATTATTCCAAGTTCTGATTTTTGTCTCATAAAAATATTCTGTTGGTGCATGTTAAATATCATGCTCTGAAATTTCTTTTTCTAACTTAATGCCAGAAATAAATGACTTGCTCATTATTTCTTTGTACATAGAATTCTCAGTAATTCAGTAGTTGGATGACATAACTACTGTAACTATTTTAATACATTTTCAGTAGATTATGTATTGATGTTCTTTTTCCACTGACCTTTCTGTCTCAAGATTGTTTTTGCCTCATACTGTGTCTATGCTGGCCAAGCTTTTTCAGCCTGTATGATTTTAGAGCGGGATGCAATCCTGCAAGGTATTGAGTGTCTTCAGCTCCTGCTGAACTCAATGGAAATTAAGAATATTTGGCAGTTTGTAGGATATTCTCAGCATCTTGCCATATCAAACCCTAACACCAGGATTCTGCATTGACCATTCACATTAGGAGACAAATGTAAATATCAGTTAAATTACTGGGAGATTACAAAGTACTCAAACCCTTCTACTGTGCAAAAGAATTGCCCTCAAATTGTTTTTCCATTTGTTCAGATGGATCAATTTACTGACTTCTAGCTACAACTTCCTGGGCATGCATTTGCACTGCTGAAAGGTTTCAGAGCATTGCATGATATTTGCTAAACCAAAACATGTTCAGAAACTGTCTGACAGATTCTCTGCCTGGGGGCATGATTATAATTTTTCTCATTTTGTGGAAGAGAGTTAGAGAGGTAAGAAAAATCTGTCAAGCTTCAAAGTGCTGCAAGTTGAAAAAGCTTTGCTTCAGGTCTCCTCTAATATATTTTCAGCCCAATAAGTGAATATTTAAAATAGCAAAAATTATTATGCCCTATCAACAGTAAGTAGTTATTGTCCTTTCCACTGAAAACACAATGATCTCTTTGCCCAGCTATAAATAGCTCTTGTGGTATCTGCAAAGAATCAGGAAGTTTAAAATACTCATGAACAGTAATAATATTCCTAACGTTTCTTATTTCAAACCTGAATTCCTGCACGGGAGGAACTCCCATTGACTTCAGTAGAATTTTTGTTTGAGGGCTACAGACTGAAGCCGATACAGTAAACCCTCAATTTAACCGATTAATGGGGAGAAGGGGTGTCTGTTAATGGCGAAAATCCATTCCATCCGAACCTGCAGCATGTCAGTGCCTGCCACCTGCCCACACACGCACCCTACCCCTGTTGGGAGGAGCACATGGTGGCGCCAGCCCTGCTGGCTCCTCTGACCCCAGTGGCCCCAGCCACTCTTGTGTCCCCAGGTGCAGCAGTGGCCCTGCATCTCTGGTGAGTCCCCAGCATTTATTGGGGTGGTGAGGGGACAGAGGAGAGGAGGGAATGGAAAGGAGTGGGGCGGGGCCGGGGACACAGTATCCATTATTTCCAAAGTCCATTAAATCAGGGTCCATTAAATCAAGGGTTTACTGTACACAATTCTAGTTGCAGCCTTTGTGTAGCTAGAATTGACATATCGGAATCGACTTATTTCCCTAGTGAAGACCTAGCCTCTGTGCTCACGTCAACCTGCCTTAGTCCACGCAATAACATGGAGTACAGGTTTGGCTGCGGAGCCCAGAGAGAGCGATTTTTCTGCGTCTTCGCTAGACATGCAGAATCAAACTGCGGAAGTTGACTGCCAGTGTGTCGATCTTCCAATAAGTATAGACAATCCCTAAATGTGATGTAAAAGTTTCTAATTCTACAAAATAAAAGTGATGATATACACTTTATATAAGAGCAAATCTTGAAGTTCCTACTCAACCATTTTTCATTAAGAACTCAAGCTAGTACTGTTTGGAATAACAAGTGCATGAAGACAATTCCAGAACAATGAAAGGTGTTTACATGGCTCAATTCATATATTATTACATTTTGGGGGGCAAAAATAGTATTTTTAATATTCAAGGAGCCAAGTTGTCGATCCTTCTGTACACAGACCTGTATCCATTTGCTATGCCTGTAGCTGTATCCACAGTTACTGTTCAGTGCATAGCTACAGGCAAAAAGAGCAAACAAGATGTTAAGATGCATGAGGGATAGGATGAAAAATAGTACAAAAAAGATTATAATGCCATTATATAAAACCAATGCTGTTTTCTCACCTGGAATTTTATGTGTAGTACTGGTCACACCTTCCCAAAAAGGATATTGCACATTTTAAAAATGGCTGTGAGAATGGTCAAGGGCCTGGAAATACACTCCCAAGAAAAGAGACAGGAAATGGTGTGATTCCTTATCTTGGAAAGAGACAAGTAAGAGGGCCAACATGATAAAAGTATTTTCTTCTTTCCAATAACGTTTTTAATATTGAGATGGGTTGCTTGCTACTGCTTAAGAACAAGCCAAGACTTTATAGTTTTGAGTATCATTGGTATCTGGTGTTGGTTTGACACATTTCTAAAAGCAGAATTGAAAAAAAAATGTGTGTGTCTAATTATCCAACCTGTGTCTACAGTAATTAAAGCTTCCTTTTATTTATTCCTGCATGGCACTGACTCTGTTCTTAGCTATCTAGTTTTATCCCAATGTGAAGAGTAGATACAGAGGCTAGAGCCACACTACAGCAGAAGATCGACCCGGTGAGGTTGATCTTCTGGGGTTTCATTTCACGCATATGCACTCCTAGGGATTTATGTCCACCCCTGCACTCCTTTCAAGGGGTGAAGAATTAGGAAGGTCAACAGGAGAAATGCTCCTACTGATCTTCCTCTGTGTGGACAGACATGCAAATCAATTGCAGAAAAATCTATTTTAGCTATGCAATTGGCATAGCTAAAATTGCGTATCAATGGTTAACTTCTATGTCTAGTATAGAAATAGCCTGAACAATGCAAATTATTCTCTTAAAAAAGTGATTATCAAAATATCAAGGCAAAATGTAATGGAAGTTCAAGGTCTCTTGTTGCATTTAAAGGAGCCCTTTTGCAATGCTCCCTTTAATATTTCCCATGCAGATTTTTCCCATCCGTATGCAGAATAAATTTTCCTATGTGCATCAAGGCATGTGTGCATGGGCATCACTAGTAGAAACACAAAAACCTAGCTGTGGACACTCTGCTAAACAGCTGGGTGGCATTTGAATCTCTTGAGTGTGAGTGTCTGCATAAGTGCTCATTTACAGGGAGCATTGATCTTTTGAATAATATGATCAGTAATGGTAAAATTTTGTTTAACTTGATGAAGATGTAGCCTTTCTCAATTTTGATGCGCTGCTTGCTTTACATTTAACCATATTTTATTTCAGCTAGTTGGTAGAGTGCTTTATTTGGTGTACAAAATTACAGTGTAACATAAACCATTGGTAGGAAGATGAGGTGTGTTTCCCTGCATGTTTTCCCCCCTTCTATTTCTGTGTGTAGCTGTAGCTGTATTGTGGGTGGTTGTTCAGTCACTATAATCATATCAGTTCAGTTTAGCAAAAAGAAACAGGTAACCAGCTAATGGGGCAGCTTTGCTTGGTTTAAGATTCTTCTCATAGTTACAGATCCAGTACCTACACTCCATTCTTGCTTTGGTCTGCTTTGAAAGGGTGGAGAGACATCAGCATTCAAGAATGGCAATAGGTCTCAAGCCTTGCAGACAGTAATAAAAATAATCCTCCATCTCAAGTCACTACCTGTGTGATCCAGAAGTTTTCAGGCTACAACACTATTCATTTATGCTCAATTCCTTAGTGATTGATATCACATCTAATGAACGTGTAATGCCATCAGGCTCAATCACACCTGGGACATCTGGAGCAGAGTGCAGGAGCCTTTCCGAATCCCATAACCAAGGCAACATACAGTACTCTGCCTTAAAACAGATTAATTAGTACCAAACAACACAAACCTAATGCCTTCATCACCGTATTAAGAGCTTTTGTTATCATGTACATTTACTGTAGTAATAGAGAGGAAGCTGTGCTAGTCTATACACTATCAAAGCAAAAAGCAGTCAAGTAGCACTTTAAATACTAGCAAAATGGTTTATTAGGTGAGCTTTCGTGGGACAGACCCACTTCCACGAAAGCTCACCTAATAAACCATTTTGCTAGTCTTTAAAGTGCTAATTTACTGTAGTGTGCTTATTGTTTATGGCAGTGTCCAAGGAGCACCAGATATAGTAACATGTTGAACTTACACCAAATGTATACTTAAAAACTTGCGTAGATCCAGCTGTGTTGCCGAACAGTGTGAAAAATCCACATCTCCGAGTGATATAGGTAAGCTGTCCTAACCTGAGTATAGCTACCACATCTCTGGGAGGTGGGCTAATTACAGTGAGGAGAGAACCCCTCTTGCTGGTATAGTGAGCGTGTGCACTGCTGAAGGAGCACAGAAGCAGCACTGGAAATGTGGAACTGCACCGTGTCTACTGAAGACATAGGCTTACGCTTTCTCTGCAGTACATATCAATGAAGCTTTAAAACAGCCTTAAATTGTCTTGAGAATTAAATGTGGCGGTAGCTGCAAGCTCGTCACAGACTTCGTAATGACTGCCTAACCAAATAAAGGAAAACTGGGATGGGGGAAGACAAACAAAAATTAGATTGATGGCTAAAAGGAAATGATTAAATTTAAAAATCATGAAAAAGGCAGTTAAAAAGAAATGGCATCATAGGCTTTTGAACAAACAGGGACTACTTTTAGTGCAAGCTGTAGATAAAAGTAAAGTTTTCTTTGAAAGTAGCTCCTCTTTGTACAAAAGTCTGTCGTACCATTTCAAATATATATCTATATATAGGATGTATTTTATTTTTACTGTTCTCCTGCAAATCTTAGAAGACTTTTTTGTGAGAGCTGGAGAAGGTATCAGCTCAGATATGATCAGGATACAAAATGTTGGAAGTATTACAAATTTATGGATAAACTGGCACATAGAAGATTGGAAGTTAAAAGCTGTAGTCTATGTTTCAAAGACAAGTATCATTGCATCTTGGAGGTTTGTAGAATATATAGTAGAAGAAGCAGTACTTTGATTGGCGTGTCCTTTTTTAGTCAACTGTGGTTCAACTAGAAACACTGAAAAATTTTCTCTTTATATTTGATCAAATTTGATCAAACTTAGACCCCTTACTCCTTCAAAACTGTACTCACGTAAATTGTTCTTAGCAGAGCTGAACAAATGCTTTGCAATGAATAATTTATATGACAGACTGAGCCTCTTACAGGATACCATCCAGCAAATTGTGGTTTGTTCAGATATATGTGCTGTTTAAAAGTATTCAAAGAGGTTTTTTATAAATGTGGTTTTCTCTATAAATTGTGAACCTATCAATATTTTATATGTTCTATCTGAACTGTTGAGGGCGTTGTCTAGACTGAGAAAATGCATCATGTTAGAAACTACATTAACTGACGTGATCTTAAATATTAATTTGTCATTAGTATGGACAGGGGTCAGTCATGTTTTAAACATACTTATATGGTCATGGGTAACCCTAGACGGAGCTCTACCTAACTCACTACCATGTTTTACGCATGTTGTTTTTTATACTGGGTGCTCATATTGTCCTAGTGTAGTCATAACTTTGTCTAATTTTGATTGGTCAGGCAAAGTATATGCCATAGATCAAAATTCTGCATTCATGCCTGTAAACTCAACCAAATGAATATTCACACTAAATGAACCTCAAGGGATAAAAGTGTGCTCAAATCAAATTAGTTCAAAATCCAAAACGTTATTTAAAAATATTTTTGTAATGTTCACCCAGCTGTGGTCCTTACGCAAATGCTAGCCTTCCAAAGGTTAAAGTAATTTAACATCAAATTCTACTAAAGCTTGGTATTACACATGTTGCACTGCTGTGGGTTTATTTCTTAGATCCTTGGAATAGTGTTTGTGTACTGTGTAAAACTGTAAACAGAAAATATGTAGTTATAGTTAATGATGATACATTGGGGAATTTGAGCATAGGGAGTTTTAAACATTTTTATTACTGTACGGTATGTAGCTTAAATCATTATTCTAGGATGTTGACTATGAAAAGCTCCTTTCATTTGCTTACTGTTAATTTAACAGATGAGTGAGTCTAATATTGGATCACATGTAGCATATAGACTTTTTTGTTAAAAAAATATTCCCTTAGGGGATTCAAATTCTAAACAAGTTGAAACACAATCCAGAGAGCTCTCTATAGATGCAGTGCCTATAGATGCATTGCAGTAGTCATACGATATAAGCTTCTTGTCCACGTTTGCAGATTGCTTTTATTCACACACACTAACTCTCTACACAAGTTGAACCTTTCAAGTCTGCTACTCTCTGATAACGTCTATGGTCCGTTCTTGTTAGCTGGATGTCCATGTATCATGGATGTGGCCAAATTTTCCACAGTCCCATAAAGTTTGTTTACTGTCACTAGTCCAGGCTCTCAGTGTTCTGTGCTGCTGTTTCTCTCTAATTTACTCCTGAGAGCCCAGTAAACAGTGGAAGAGTTGGTAATGCTGCAAGACAATATTGACCGTGGTTTGACAAATTCTTTGGTTCAGCACCAGTCAGGTCCCACGAGCGCTGGACTAGAGAGAGTTCAACCTGCATAATTGCTTTGCTTAGTGATCTATTTTCTTTTGGGTCAGGAATTAGAGAATTGTGCCCATATAAATCTCTGCACATGGGGAGAAAAGTAAATGCTGTAATACTAGGAGCAGAGCCCTGACTGGTGTAGACTGCCCTGGTTCCATTGAGGGGCCAGTGGAAATGGGACAGTTTACATTAACTGAGGATCTGGCATATCACAATATTGAATTGGATCTCCAAGCTGCCATTTGAGGTTGTTATGGAATTGAGGTGGCAAAAATGTCTGTGCCGTGTATGTTTATTTTCTTCTGTGTAGATCAGATGAGAATCATAAGATTTAAAATGCATGGAGAGATTATAAATAGTTTTCAGCTACTCTAGGAAGGGTTAAGGCTAGTAAATGCAATAACTCAGTAACTCGTCAATTTGAAAAATATTTCTGCCCCAAAATATACAGCATATTTCTAAGGTTAAGATATAGAGTTGCTCAGCCAGAGAAACTAACAGACAAGATTATAAGATTTCCAAACCTCAGATCAATGATTTTAGTGCTAACAAGCAGGCCCTCTAATAGTAGGAGACAACTGCCTTGGGACCCAGTAATTTAAAAGGGCCCAGAGCTCCCCAGTGCTTCTATAAGAGGAACAGCAATGGCAAAGTCTTGGGCCTTTTAAATTTCCATCAAAGCATTGGGCAGTGCACAGAGCGGTGCTGGTGGGTTCACTGTGGGTGGCTCAGCCCCAAGATTCTGCCTCTTCCAGGGGTCCAGAGCTAGCCCTGACCCACCTAATCCAGGACCCAGCAAAAATCTGTTGGCTGCCCTACTACTTGGTACAATAAAGTTTACAGCATTTTCTTGGCTACATTAACTCAGTAAAAGCTTTTAAAGATGAATGTCATTTTATTAGAATTTCAGATATGCAGTACTTGATTCTCGTTTGCTTCGGAGTTGTTAACCTGATATTTATACACAGTAAACCCTTGAGATACGTGCAATCAAGTTGTGCATGGCTCAGGTTAACGTGACTTCCACCCCTGACAGGAGCAGTAGCCGTGAGTTTCCACACTTCTGTCTGGAAACTGCTCCTGTCAGGGGCTCAGCCAAGAGTCAGGCTGCCACCCTATGACAGGAGTGGTTTCCCAGTCCCTGGAGTTGCAGGGAGCTGATAACTAGGCAGCAACCTGGGTCCCAGCTCCCCTCTGCTTGCAGAGCTGGGAAACTGAGCAGGGCAGCAGCCCTGGTTAGTTTTCTGGATCTTGGGAATGGAGGGGAGCCGGGAGCCAGGCTGTGCCTGGTTCCTGACTTCCCTCCACTGGCTGGAACCAGGAAACTGACCAAGGGTACTTTTCCTGCTCAGTTTCTCCTCTCTGCAAGCAGAGAGGACCTGGGAGCCAAGGTGTTGTCTGGTTCCCAGATCCCCGCTTCTTGCAGGACCCAGGTAATTGACCAGTTTCCTGGGTCCCACAAGCAGCAAGTGGCAGGAAGATGGGAATTAGGCTGCTCTGTGGCTCCCAGCTCTCTGCCACTCTGGGAGCCAGGGAACTAATCAGCCCTGGTGGGCTGATAGTTTCCCAGCTCCTGCAAGCCCAGGGGAGCTGGGAAGCAGGCTGCAGCCTGGTTCCAGTCTCCCCTTGACTTGCACGAAAATTTGAGTTACGCGGGGGTTGCAGAAATGCAACCCCTGGGTAACTTGAGGGTTTACTGTATTGTGGGATTTCCTGTGTTGCCTGTAAATGTAATTGTTGTTAACATCTTTATGGAAATAAAAAGTTGCAAATGATTTTTTTTTTGTATTTCATAAAGATCATTGTACAATTGTACTGTTTAATAAAGAAACTATGTATGGTATTAGATATAGTTCTTGATTCCATGAGCAGCCACCTTTCACGTTAATAGTTGAGTTTTATCCTCCAAAAGAAGTGGCTCAGAATGCATGATTGATGTTCTTTAAGTACATGCTCTGTACAATGCCATTTTGTTTGAGATATGTGCTGCTTACACAGATTTTTTTACAACGTTTAAAAATGATAAATGTATATATTGTAAAGAATTGCATTGTTTTAATATGCCTGCAAGCAGTTTTAAATGTGTATTTTTTATCAGGCATCCTTCTTGACCAGTTTCTGAACTGCATGGTAAATGTATTGATCTAGTTACACTTTTTTGAAGACAACAGGAATATTTTATACACCAGGACAGTAGGATTGATGGTCATTATCTATTGATCTAGCCGTCTCAGATTTTTAAGTAGCATCTGTTGCCGTATTGTCATGAGTCTTTTTTTCAAATTCAGTTTTTCATTCCATAAAGAAGTTAAATACCCATGGTAAATTAAGGAAGTAAAACTGGGTGTCTCTAAAGAATGTCTCCCATTTAAAGTATGCTCTGATAGTTTTAATGTCGGAAAACAAGTTGCTTGGGCAGTGTTTGATAGTTTTTATGAAAGAGAGGATAATTTATGTTAAATATTGTGTCCTGTTACATCATGCTAATGCATACAGGTGGCGTTGCTTCCTGAGATTTATGATCGTGACTAGTAGAGAGGGGTACTATGGCACTATCAGAACGTAGTTAGCATGTGGGTCATATCCTTCTGTCTGCATTCTGACCCCGGTGGGTAAAATGATGTGGATAAACTCGAGAAATGGTCTGAAATGAATGACTTGTCCTTCTAAAGAGGGAGACTGTGTGAAATAACTCGCTAGTCTCCATCCTGTGGTTAGTAAACAGATGTTTACATCACACAACAATATAACCATCCCAGCTGGCACCCTTGTAGACAGTCTCAGCAAAGCAACTTCACCAAAGGCTTAAAAACATAAGAACAGCCGTACTGGGTCAGACCAAAGGTCCATCCAGCCCAGCATCCTGTCTGCCGACAGTGGCCAGTGCCAGGTGCCCCAGAGGGGGTGGACAGAAGTCAATGATCAAGCGATTTGTCTCCTGCCATCTATCTCCAGCCTCTGACAATCAGAGGCCAGGGACACCATTCCTACCCTTGGCTAATAGCCTTTTATGGACCCAACTTCCATGAATTTATCTAGCTCTTTCTTAAATTCTGTCATAGTCTTAGACTTCACAGTCTCCTCTGGCAAAGAGTTCCACAGGTTAACTATCCACTGGATCTCCCCTGTCTGCATGTTTGTTTGTTAACCCCTTCAAAGAACTCTAACAGATCAGTAAGACATGATTTCCTGCTGCAGAAACCATGTTGACTTTTACCAATCAAATTATGTTCTTCTACATGCCTGACAATTGTATTCTTTACTATTGTTTCAACTAATTTGCCTGGAACTGACATTAGACTTACCGGTCTGTAATTGCCAGGGTCACCTCTCGAGCCCTTTTTAAATATTGGTGTCACATTAGCTATCTTCCAGTCATTAGGTATGGAAGCTGATCCAAACGACAGGTTACAAACTAGTGTTAATAGCTCTGCAATTTCCCATTTGAGTTCTTTCAGAACCCTTGGATGAATGCCATTCAGTCCCAGTGATTTGTTAACATTAAGTTTATCTATTTGTTCCAAAACCTCCTCTAATGACATTTCAGTCCGGGACAATTCCTCAGTTGCATTTCTCACAAAAACCGGTGCAGGTTTGGGAATCTCCCCAACATATTCAGCTGTAAAGACTGAAGCAAAGAAATCATTTAGTCTGTCCACAATGGCTTTATCATCCTCGATTGCTCCTTTTGTACTTGTATTGTCTAGGTGATTCACTGGTTTTCTAGCAGGTCTCCTGCTTCTAATGTATTTAAAAAACATTTTGTTATTACTTTTTGAGCTTTTGACTAGCTGTTCCTCAAAATCTTTTTTGGCTTTCCTTATTACAGTTTGACACTTAATTTGGTGTTGTTTATGTTTCTTTCTGTTTACCTCACTAGGATTGGCCTTCTACTTGTTGAAAGATGCCTTTTGTCCCTCACTGTTTGTTTTACATGGGTGTTAACCCATGGTGGTTCTTTTTTCGGTCTCTTAATATGTTTTTTGATTATTAAGGCTTGACTAAGCTGTTTTGGGGAATTCGAAAGAAAAGGTGAATTTGTGTATATATTGACTGGGATACAAAAATGGTGTGGTTACCACACCAGTTCTGGGTGTCATTTTACATTTCTATTTGTAGCATAATTTTTTCTTCAACGTTATTTGACAATGTAGCCAAAGCTTTCTCTGTCTCTTGCGTACCTCCTTTTGCGTTTGGTGGTATTTTAACAAAGTTATTTGTTTAGATAATATTTCTATCCATCGTAATTATTTTGCATCAAGTCTTTGGGTTTTCAGTTGTACTAGTTCACAAATCACTACAGTAACATGAAATTCTATTTCTCCTCTCTTTCTACCCTCTCCCCCACCCCCACATTTATCATATAAGTCCCATGTTTTACCTCCTATTCTCAAAAGTTATCCAAAAATGCTGTAGGAAAATATTTGCTGCATAAACTAATAAAGCAGTCCTTGCTTGTCTAAAAATGAATAAAAGAGCCTTTTGCCTTTCATAGTTTAATGTATTTCTTCGATAAGATCTTATATATTAAGAATTTCCTCTGTACCATTTCTCTTTAAATTTTAGCAATTATGGTTCATCACTTCCAACACTAAAACAATCTAGCATCAATTATTTTGCCACATGAAAATAAGAAATTGGATACGAGTTGAATAGAACACTCTTGTCACATGTATAGCATGCAGTATTTTGGCAGCTCCTTCATGCATATTGATTTAAATGGGAAATTGAATGCACTATGGCTAATTTTGAAATAGGCTCTATTCCCTGTATTCACAGCCCCGTTTCAAAATATGTGCTACTCTTTGTACAATGAGGTTTACTTATTTCGAAATGAGTCCTCAGCTATTTTGAAATAGCAGTTGTATTGTGTAGATGCTAACACGGTTATTTTGAAATAGAGACTGTTACTTTGAAATAGGTTGGTTGTGTAGACATACGCAGAGTGTCCTCGGAAGTAAAGGAGGAGGTCAGAGTGCTCCTAAAGGTTCTTGGGCACGTGCACATGGCTGCCCAGCTGTACAGTGGAGGAGCAGGCTACTCTCTTAAGACATACTTTTTTCCCAATGACAGCATGTCTCTTCACCTACCCCTCATTCAAAACCAGAAATAATGGAGGGGATTTCCACATAAGCTAATGAGAAGAGAATTGACATTCTCTCGCACAGCTGTTTCTTTGCTTTTTTGAAGTGGGATTAAACCAAGCTGAATGCCCAGCTGTGCCCTAAGAAGCCTGCTCCAAACCTGACGGCCACTTGTAAGATTCTGGAGGGCTGGAGTGGGGTGTAAGTGGTACCCACAATAATTCCTCTATTTCTGTTTGTGATTTTTTTCTTTTAGTGCACAAAATCGGAATGGTAGGACTGGAAGGGATCTTGGAGAGGTCTTAGGCAGGACTAAATATTATCTAAACCATCCCTGATAGGTGTTTATCTAACCTTTTTTTTAATTTAATATCCAATGACAGATTCCATAACCTCCCTTCGCCATTTATTCCCCCCTTAATCATCCTGACAGAAAGTTGTTTCTGATACCAAGATTTCCTAATTTTTCCTTGTGCAATTTAAGTCCATTGCTGCTTGTCCTATCCTCAGAAGCTAAAAAGGACAATTTTCCTCCATCCTCCTTATAACAATCTTTTATGAAATTGAAAAGTATTATCATCTTTGTTTTCTCTTCTCTAGAGTAAGCAAATCTAATTTTTTTTCAATCTTCTCACAAGTCGTTTTCCCGAGCTTTAGTATTTTTTTCTGATCTTTGACCACTCCCCAGTTTGTCCTTACCTTTCCTGAAATGTGAGGCCTCATAGCACTGGTAGTCCTGACAAGAAAGCTATAAAAGCCTATTAAAAATCATTTGTCTGCCCATCCCTTTCCCTTAAACTTTAATAAATCTCTTTTGAAATGACCTAACATATTAAATTGAAGAAATGCCATTTTAAATCTCATACTGTGAGACAATATCCATAAAAGCAGCTATACAAGTATATTTAAAATGTATAGTTGTTATGTAGAGGGCCTGGTTCAGTCTTCTCTGATTTATAGATAATTTGAACCTTTAGGATGCCTGTAACACAAAGAATTCATGTTTTCAGAGATAGCATATTATGAACTATTTCAAATGTACAATTGATTAAAAAAAATGCATTTATTGGCCTTGAATCTTCTGAATCCTTCTATTCCTGGCATGCACACCAGCAGCCATGGGTAGCTGCCTTGCCACCTCTGTAACTTACTATATTTGTTATTTTTTTTTTCTCTGCAGAGACCCTCCTTGATGACTTCCTTCTCACATACACAGTCTTCATGACAACCGATGACTTGTGCCAAGCATTGCTGAGGCAATATCCTTCATTAACTGAAAGAGTGTTGTATTTATAGTCTTTCTCTTCTTTTCTACATGAGTCACAGATCCCCCCAATGTTTCAGATAATCCAGTGTGGGTATGCTTTAACTGCATGCCCAGGGAATGTTATAGCTATATGGCTGAGCACTCAAAAGTCAGAAATTCCAGTTCCACCACTGAACATGCAATATTATTTATGTTCTATATGTCATGATGCTTGTCTTTTATTATGTGATCACAGCTGTCCTTACATACACTTTGATCCAGATCTGCAAAAATATAGCTTCATTCCATTGTAGTGTGTGATCACATAATGGAATATTGCAATGTGAAAGTGAATTAAGGTGGAGGCAAGATGGAGTTCAACTTCAGCATGTTCATTTCCTTATTCTTTCATTGCTTATGTCGGTACAATATCAAGTAAATATAGTTTTAATTATCTTATTTTTAAGCATGCATGCGTGTGTATAACTGTATATGTTTACACAGTCACATTAGTTTAGCTTCCTCATCTTCCCATGTTCCTGACTAGAATTAAACAGTACAATTAATTGTTTTTGTGAAGAGCACAGCTCATTATTAATTGATTAAATCATGCTTTCCTCTTTCTGCAAATAACCATCTATCTTGTATACAAAACACAATGATACTCAATGGTACACAATACACAATGATAGTGAACGTCTGGAGAAGTTAAATAAAAAGGTAGTTAATGTTCCTACATCTCCAAAAAATCAGTTCTAAATTTAAAATATAATGTTTGAAATATAACTGAAATCAAAGTTACCCCTGCCTCTGGGAGCCATGAGACAGTTCAACCCAGTGCTAGAAAAAAATATTGTATGTTGCTGTCTGCTGACATTTACAAAATATCATTACAAAATAAGGCTTAGACTTATCTATACTGTGCTTTCTCTAATATAGAAAGGTCCTAAAAATACTTGTATCTAATACTTTTTAGATTTTCATTTGTGCTAAGAGGAATGTGAGTGGTTTATATCTTACTATGAGTAGCTTTTTAATGACATGGTACAATATATTCTGTATCTCACTTTAAAATGGAAAGCATGTTTTTCAGCAAAAAGTTCAATCTACCTCCATATGAGGTAGACTGTTTTAATCAGCTTTTTGCTGTAAAATGATCTGGTTTGTCAGGTTTCAGTTTTATAACATGAGATGTAGACGTGTGCAAACAAATGATTCTTTATACTTGAGGAAAGAAAGAATAGGTGAGAGACAGAAATAAGTAGATGGTGTGATGTAGCAATTTTTCAGCTGTTTTTACTGGCATTGTGTCTGGGGAAAAATGGTGGAAATTGATCTCTTTTACTTTGTTTTAAAAAAAAGTGTTATTTCTGCTGACCCACAATTATATATTTGTGAACAAAAAGAATTCCTATGCGCCAAAATGTTTGTATTTAGTGATGCACTGTCCCGCTTCTTACAGTAAATCATGTTTGCATTTATATCTGCTGCACAGAGAAGCTATGATTCAATATTGTATAATTCCTTTTGAATTGGGTTTCCTCTCATAAAATTGTGTCCCCAATCTATAAGGCTATGTCTAGACTAAAAGGATTTCTCAGCAAGAATTTTTTTGAAAGATATCTTCCGACAAAACTTCTGTCGACAGATTGCAGATAGAAAACAGGGCGGATCAAAAGAGTGATCCACTCTGTTAACAGAGAGCATCTGGACTTCCTGACTGCTCTATCAGCAAAATAGACAACTGGAAACGCAGCAGACAGGGTTGCCCAGTGTCCCAAAGTCCTTTCTATCAACAGAAGGCCCCCTAGAATGTCCAGACTAGCTTTTTGTCAACAGATCTCTGTTGACAGAGGCATTTGTGCTCGGGGTGAGAGGGATATAGTTGTCAGCAAAAGTGCTGCGTTCTGTCAACTTACTGTCTACAGAATTCCCTTGGGAATGTGGACATTCTGCGGGTTTTGTCGACAAAATGGCCGTTTTGCCAACAAATGCCTGTAGTCTAGACATAGCCTAAAGGAGGCATATTCAGGTAGCATAGAGGCTCAGCTGACATTTCTGTACTGTGTATTTCATTCCTAAAAGTTGATAACCCTTTTCACTTTCCTAAACTACACAAGATAAAGTTCTTAAGACTACAGAGTACAGTGAAGAATCTGCACTGCCAGTGAGATGGATTACATGACCTAACAGTTCTTTTCCCTCCTTTCATTTTTAAACTGTAATGATACTTCAGGCTTCTTCTGTTCCTTAACCTATTGTACCTATTGTGCTAAGAATGATCAAGGCAAGGAAGAAAATTCAGATGTTCCTTGTAGAAAACGAAAAGTCTTGCATTTGGTGTCTCAGTGGACTTCTCTCTACAAAGACTGGTTACACGAAGATGAGCATTTAAAGCAATTCTTAAAGGTACAGTAATACTGAAGCACCTTGGTACACAATAAATAACATTCTTAGGTATGTGTTGAAAATTCCCAATGAGAAAAGTATCTGGCATATTTTTTCTTACCTTTGAGCTCTTTTGCACTAGTTCAGTGATTTGGGCATAAGTCCCCTCTGTCAATAGGTGGAAACAGTACAAAACATCTAATATGTTATGTGAGAGACTGAGGTCAAAAATGAAACTTTGTACAATAGTGGGTAAGCTTTAAAGGGGGGAGCTCTAGACTAATATTTTGAAGAAAACAATGGGTAAAGAAAATATCCACAGATGGTTATGTCTACACTATGTAGCTCCTGGTGAGAAGGCCCCGTTAAAAGTTGGCATGTGTGAATGCTTTTTGTTGACACTTTTGCTGACAGTGGGTTTCCCTTTGTCAAGAGGAGTATCCTCCAGCTAACAAAGCAGCATTTGCCATGACAATCCCTTCAGGTGCGGGTCTGGCGGGTTTAAGTACCCGCAAAGTTTGTCAAGCATGTGAAAGTATAGTGGTAGCCATGTATTTTCAGTTTTTACCAGTCCAGAACTTCCCAAATCAGTGTTCCAAATAGTAATGACTGGGAAAACATTTTATGTCCTTTTCACCAAACACTGCATGAGTCTAGCATTGGACATCTATTCTATGCTGTTTAGCGGGTGCTACTAGATGCAGAGCCTTGCATGGTGTCAAGTATTGGAGGGGTAGCCGTGTTAGTCTGTATCTGTAACAGCAACAAAGGGTCCTGTGGCACCTTATAGACTAACAGAAACGTTTTGAGCATGAGCTTTCGAGAGTACAGACTCTCTTCATCGATGCTGGACCAGCATCTGATGAAGTGAGTCTGTGCTCATGAAAGCTCATGCTCAAAACTTTTCTGTTAGTCTATAAGGTGCCACAGGACCCTTCATTGCTGTTACAGATACAGAGGAAGCTACTGAATGCATTTTGAGAAATGTCTTCTTGTCACAAGTACTTAGTGCATGGAAAATGTGCCAGTGGACACTAGGAACTTTTAGTGACGATTAGTAGGGCCCACACAGCCAGTTAGTCTGCAGCATGCTGAAGCGCTGTAAGTTTACATTCCAGGTTACTGTGCAGTAAGTGCTCATGCCCTAAATTTCTTCCTCACTTGAAAGCAAGGAGTGTTAGGTTTGCCTGCCTGAGGCATTTGTCCACACCAGCATGGTGTAACTTCTAGTGCACTCTAGTGTGTCATATATTAGGTAGCCTTTGTGGACTCTCCTGATGTGCACCAAAAGTTTGTGATTACTTGTAACCTAATTATTATTTGAAATGGAAATACATTAACACACTCTAGGGATAAGCAGAGTCCACGTGGGCTAGCTAAGTGTGTGTTATGCTTTGGACGTTAGAATTTGTACCCCTCTGATATTGACTAACTCACCATGCAGACAAGCATTTGCTGTCCTGCCTCAGCGATTTCTAAACGCAGCTGTAATTTGATCATCATTAAAATGGTAGTGTTATGTTGGGCTGAATCTATTTTCTATTTCCAATGGATGGAAGAAATTCTCTTGGGAGACTCCCTCAGTTCCCTTTCCTTTTCTGAAGTAAAATTCATTTGGAGACCTGGCTGGAAACACTTTTTATTATGGATTCACCCCTGGTAAACCCCACAGAGCTAAACTAATCTTGGGAAAATTTTGGGCTTTTTTGCCATTTGGATTCGTTGTGACTGGTGCAGTGCACGTAAGAGTAGAGATTCTAGAGCTTCTGCTCTAAAGACATTCCATTTGTAAAACAGTGCTAGGAGTTGGACACCAACTATGTCCACTATGGCAAATTTACATTTTATTAAATGTTGGTCTGTAATTACTATTGTAAGCTTGTAGGGACACCTGCTTAATGACTTCAGTGTCAGTAATTTGTTTGCTTTTATATCCAAGGGCAAATGACTTTAATAATTAGTTGAAACTCTCAGAAAAGGTTTGAATAATCACATTTATGAAGTGCAAAAAATCAGGAACATTAGGTATATTTGTTCATTAATTTGAGACTAGGAGTATGTTCCCATTTCTGTGTGAGCAATCTTTTGATATAAATGCAAAAAAATGAAAATACTCTTAATTTCAATAATCAAATCAATTGGTTAATAATTATTGCTGTCATTGTTTTGATTGAATGATGGTGTGATCTGTTTTCATGCTTAAAAGTGAAGTGTCAGAAGGTAAACCAGGTTTAAAGTGACAACCATAAGAGCCATTTTAAATCTTACCACAGGCTGATGAGTGCCAACACTTTAGTGCTAATGGTCCAGAGAATACTAATTTATACAGGAGCCAGCAACTGTCTAGTTTAGTTATTTAAATGGGAGCAGTCTGGATGACAGGACCCATCTTAAAACATTTCTAGAATTTATTTTATTAGGGTAATGCTTGATTTCATGGAAGTTGCTGATATGATATATTTCTTTCAGTCATCAGATATGTGCAGATGCCCTTTTTATTTTTCAGACAATATACAGAAATGTGTTAGATGATGTATATGAATATCCCATCCTAGAGAAGGAATTGAAAGACTTTCAAAAGATGCTTGGAATGCATCGTCGTCAGTAAGTATTGATTTTTTTGGTGAACTCTTATTTAGGTGGGTATAATTTACTTTTATTTACATTTTTCTTTAGCATAGAGACAAAAGGATAAGTAGTACAACTACAATATTAGGAAAACAACAATTATGATGTTTAATAAATAACTTTTCTTTTTAAAAAAGACTAGATTATGGCATTTTTTTCTCAAGTTGTAGAGTAAGATACTATACACTTACCCCTTAATTTTGATGAGACTGCTTTGTGGAATAGAGAAGTGTGGCAATATGACCCATTTGTAATATTTTTTTAGTAAAAGTCATGGACAGCTCATCCACAGTACACAGATATTAATGGAATCCTGTGAGCTGTCTCTGAATTGTACCAAAAATAACTGAAAAACTGGGGAGGCAGGAGGAGGTCCAGCATTCCCCCACTGCCCATGGTGGCACAAAGCACCGGAGTGCACACCAATCAGAGCTCTGAGCGCTTTCCCTCTCCACGGCGACTTGGCGCTCTAGACCTCTCATCCGCTGGCAGCTCCAGCCTGGCTGCGCCAGCGTAGAAGTGGAATAGGTAGCAAGAGGTCTCTGAAGTCATGGATTCTGTGACTGTTGTGACTTCCATGACAAAATCTTAGCCTTATTTGTAATTAGGAATGAATTATTTTAAACATCTGTTACAATACACTGTATTGTTTGTGAGTGGGCAGGACTTCTATTACTATGAAACATTTACTCAACCCTCTTTTGCAACTAATATGGCAAGTTAGTTGTTTACTAATAATTATGTTTTTAAAAGACATTTTAATGGATATGTTTCATTAAGTAGACTTTTGTTATTGTTTGACCATGTTGAGATCAAGGAGAACTTTGACATTGACTGTAACCAGTCCTTATCTCTAAGGATGACTCTCTTATGAGTTCTGTATAGTATCAGATAAGTTTATAACATTTGTGTTTTCATCTCAGATTTTACTATTAAACAAATAATGAGGGGAGAGCTGTCTGTTAAAACCGAAAGTCTGTTATATCCGAGGGTTTACTCTGAGAGTGGTGGCTCCTCCGTCTCTGAGCCTCCTGTGCTCAGCCCTAAGCATGGGGGCTCATCCTGGCTGTGAGCAACCCATGCTCATGGCAGAGTGCGGGGGCTCCTCAGGCTCCAGTCCCAGCTGTGAAGGGGATGGCGGGACCCAGCAGGAGCAGCAGCGCTGCTGGCTCTCCCAGCAATGGCTAGGGACCCCATGGCTGCGGTGGTCCCAGCCATGGCTAGGGAGCCCATAGCCACAGCCATCCCTGTTGCAGGAGGGGTAGGGGACCCAGTGGTGGTGACTGTCTCCCAGCCACGACTAGGAATCCCACTGCTGCGGCGATCCCAGCCATGGGATGGGCAGGGGACCCGGCGGTGGCTCTCCCAGCTGCGACCAGGGTCCCCGTGGCTGAGGTGATCCTATTATCTTTGGGGGGAGGATAGTGGGCATCCGTTTTTACCAATGTCCGGTAAAACGGGGTCCTTTATATCGAGAGTTTACTGTAGTTATCAAGCGATTGTTGCTCTTATAGCCTGTTTTGCAATCACTCACACCATACAACTTCCACAATTAGGTGTATTAAGATAAATTACATTTAAAATTTGTGAAATCAGTTTCAGAGAAGTAAATAATTTGCCCTTCAGGTACTCTCACCTTCTCATCAGTGCTGGGGGTGAGCCACATCCATCCTAATTTAATTAGCACTAATCTTCTATTTCCATCTCTGTATTCCTTTCATTCACTTCAAGCATCAGAGGAAGTGAGTTGTGTCTTGTGAAAGCTTATGCCATAATAAATTTGGGTGTCACCTTGTTGTGAAATCAACATTTGTATGGAATATCTCAGTCTTTCCAGGGTTTGCTACATTTCTGGGATTGGGAAGCTTGCTGTGGGGGCCATTAGGTCAGAGATATCTTGAGAGCTTGTCTATCTGTGGAACAGCTGTTACTGTTACTTATCGACAAACTAGGCAAGTCCAACTTAAATCGCGCTGCAATAAGGTGGGTGCATAACTGGCTGGCTAATCGCACCCAGAGAGTAGTTGTTAATGGTGCTCAATCCAGCTGGAAAAGCATAACAAGTGGGGTTCCGCAGGGGTCTGTTTTGGGACCAGTTCTGTTCAATATCTTCATTAATGATTTCGATATTGGCATAGAAAGTACGCTTATTAAGTTTGCAGATGATACCAAGCTGGGAGGGGTTGCAACTACCTTGGAGGATAGGGTCATAATTCAGAATGATCTAGATAAATTAGAGAAATGGTCTGAAGTAAACAGGATGAAGTTTAATAAAGATAAATGTAAGGTGCTGCACTTAGGAAGGAATAATCTGTTTCACACATACAGAATGGGAAAAGACTGTCTAGGAAGGAGTACAGCAGAAAGGGACCTAGGGGTTCTAGTAGATCACAAGTTAAATATGAGTCAACAGTGTGATGCTGTTGCTACAAAAGCAAACATGATTCTGGGATGCATTAGCAGGTGTGTTGTGAACAAGACACGAGAAATCATTCTACCGCTCTACTCTGCGCTGGTTAGACCTCAGCTGGAATATTGTGTCCAGTTCTGGGCACCCCAATTCAAGAAAGATGTGGAGAAATTAGAGAAGGTCCAGAGAAGAGCAACTAGAATGATAAAAGGTCTGGAGAACATGACTTATGAAGAAAGGCTGAAAGAATTGGGCTTGTTTAGCTTGGAAAAAAGAAGATTGAGGGGGGACATGATAGCGGTTTTCAGATATCTTAAAGGGTGTCATAAGGAGGAGGGAGAAAACTTGTTCTTCTTGGCCTCTGAGGAGAGAACAAGAGGCAATGGACTTAAACTGCAGCAAGGGAAGTTTAGGTTGGACATTAGGAAAAAGTTCCTAACTGTCAGGGTGGTCAAGTACTGGAATAAGTTGCCAAGGGAGGTTGTGGAATCTCCCTCGCTGGAGATATTTAAGAACAGATTAGATAGATGTCTATCAGGGATGGTGTAGATAGTGGTCGGTCCTGCCGTCCGGGCAGGGGACTGGACTCGATGGCCTCTCGAGGCCCCTTCCGGTCCTAGTGTTCTATGATTCTATGAATAACCTCTTGTTATGGTCACTTATGTTCCAGAACAAGAGAGCCTTGCTCTTATTTAGCTTAACTGTTCTATAATAAGTGTGTTCACAGGTGGAGTTATTCAGGCATAGCTTTTGCTACATAGCATATGTAGACGAGCCTTGAGTTTAAAGGAATTTTAACTTTATGTGTAATTTTGAACTTGGCCCTGTGTCAGAAACAGAAATGGATCCCAGAACTCCTAACGGAAGTTCCGTGACCGCCTATTTCTGTCTTGTATTGGTATATAAAAATGTGAATGTTCATAGTGAACCAATTTGCCAAGTACACTGTGCATGGAAATATGTTAATAGAAAACACCTTCTGTAAATTTACACCTCAGCAGGTGTAACTCAGCATCATTTTCCTTTACAAAAATCTGAGGATCTGGTCCTATGGCTTTTAATGTAGTATTGTAGGGCTTCATCCTATCACACACAAACTTCTTCCTAGGTGGAGCTGGGTACCCTCAGCTCGCACTGTAGGAACTCCACACCAGATGTGGAACAAGTACCCAGAAAGTTACTTGAGTACATGTACAGCTGCTTTGGGGTAGGAGTGGGGGTGTAATTAAGTAAAAGTCAAAGTTCTTTTTTTAAAAAAAAAACAAAAAAAACAACCTTCTGGATAACTGAGTACAATCAACATGTGACATTTTATTCTTTCATTCAAGTAGTTTTACAGAAGAGCAGCCTGACTTTAAGTTACTTGCATTCCCCTCTCCCAAGCAGCGGTACTTTTACTCAAGTAACATTTTGGGTACTTTTTCTACCTCTGCTCAGCATTAACTTTATACTCGTTATATTATGTTATAAACTTTTGGCTGGCTTCAAGTTCCTTTTCCAATATTTGGATAGAATGAATAACTCAAATAATCCCTTTTGTTTCAGCACCGTGGATGAATATTCACCTCACAGAAAGGTAATACTTGGCATGCATACTTGATTTTTACCTTGATTGCTTGCTCATAACTTCCCCTCCCCTCTCTTGGCTTCTTTTCTTAATTAAAAATGACTGCTGGCCAAACACATGATAGGACACATCTATGAGTCTAGGCTTGCAAGGTTTCTGAAACCTCTCCACCCCCCCCTTCCCCACCCGCTAGAACCCCTCTGGTTTCAGCTATGCGTGCTGGCCGTAGGTGACTGACGCTGTTAGCATTTTAACAACACGCTTAGAGATGTCCAAATTCACTAGGAACCTAACAGCATATCCCTTCTTGGCTGGATAGATACAGCTTTGATTTTGGGAAGACTGACACAAACAAATCTAGCAAAGACATAGACTACAAATGTTAACTAGTCAATCAGAATAAAGAAAGTTGTGTGTGCGCGCGCACACAGAGATAGGACTGTGCGTCTATTTACTGTAAGTAAGGATGCAAAACAGGGATGTCAACATGAGAGCTGCATGGCAGTGAATTGCAGTGCTCATGAAATTCACTGGACTGAAGCTGAAGTGTGTAATACGCTTTAAAATGTTATTTTGGAGGTGTCGAAAGCAGAAAATGAGATAGAGAAATTGCTAACTAGGCCAATTCATTGTTGCTATTTAGGACAGCATGTAATAAATGAATTCTGAATGTGGTTAGAGTCTCCTGCAGTGTTTGCACTACTTAGCCCAGACATGTCTAACTTCCTTAGAATTCCCCACCTTTACTGTGGTTAAATAAGGCAACTCCCACATAATTTGTCCAAGAGTGGATGGGTGGATTTCCTGTAAACACATTTTGGCTAGACTTATCTAGAGCAAGCTGCATGCAGTTTTTTCTTTGTAAATGGCAAGAACACATACATTCATTTTTCTTTCTTTTCTTTTTTTTTTAATTTATCCCATCTTAGAATAAAGCCTTTTTCCACCAATTCAGTCTCAAGGAGAACTGGCTACAGCACAAAGGACCCATGAATGAAACAGAGGATAGTAAGTATGATTTAGAAGAGTAGAGGAAAAGCTCAGTGCAGCACTTTTAAATATTGGTACAAAAATATTCTACGTAAAGGCTTCCCTTAAGGAACATTTTCAATTACAAACTTACAGCTTTTGAACAAGAAACTGGAGCTATAAGAGAAGAAAGATCTAATGCAGCAAGAATACATTTTTATCTGAAGCCTTATGCAGAGTTTCAACTGTAGTATGAAGTCTCAGGGTGTCTTTTTTCACTTTCCCTCTCTACCCCCTGCATCTCAGTAATAAAGATATGGGACTCACAGGTGTGCTGGCAAGAGATCGGACTTTATTCCCATGCTCTTGATGTGGCTCTAGCTTGCAAAAAGTTAATATTCCTGTCAGCTGAGGGCTCGTGGTTCCAGTATCAGGCCAAAACTCATTTGCAGGTGGAATGCCACACCCCACTTCATTTTAACATTATCCATGGCAAAATATATTTTGCCTTCATTGTTGGTAATGCAATAATAAAATGAAGCTGTGTGCATTGACATCAGTATGGAGATTAGGAAAGTTATATCATGGCTCCAAATTATTGTGTTAGCTGAGATTAGTGTGAACAGAGACAAAATACTCATGCTTAAGCAGAGAACATCAAAGTGAAGTCGCTCTCTTTACTAAGTCATTCGTACAACATTTTCTAGTCCTCAACAGTAACTGAAGGCCCAACAGCTCTAGAAGTTCAGCTCAGATTAGCGCATATCGTAATTGTGCTCTTCAAATATTCAGAGAAGTACTTCCCTCTGGTGCTCTCTAGGGAATTACCTTTTTGCTCTTTAGGGTTAGCTTATGCTGTCTAGCTTTTGGCTTGACTGTCTGGTTTGTTGGGTTTTCAGACCCATGAAATAGTCCATTTTGGTGCCTTTATGATATATAAAAGGGCCAGAGCAGTGTACAGGTGCCCTCAAAGTCCTTTGAAATAGGAACTGAAGCAGTCAATCCATAAGACTCCCACCCTTGATGTGCCAGGGTGAGGCTCTGTGGTCAGTAGGGACATATCAGGGCTGTGGATATTGTAGGTAAGTGCTGCAGTCCATAAGGCTACTGTAACTTACAAAGACATCCAGCTCAGTCTAATTACGCTGGAGCCCTCTTCAGCCCAGGGAACAGCCCAAGATCTGGAGAGTGCAAAGGTGATTTGAAACTAACTTACCCCACTCCCTGCTTCCTCTAAGCTAGAAATTCTGTTCTGAACTTCTTACAGGGGGTGTAGCATTACATCTCTGGACTTTCAGAGATTTCATAGCAATAGCAAGCACAGATGTGACGTTTAAAATGTGAATGGGGAATGGAGTTTAGGTAGGGCATAAAGATTACAGTTTTTGAGTACCTGACATCAGTGTGGCCCAGACCCATTTAAATAAGGGAGATTTTGTTGGATCAATTTAAAATTAAAAAATGTGTTTGCTGCTGTTCTCTCCTAAAATGCCAGAGAATCCTGGAAGCAGGGAAGACATTTCAGCCAAGAGAAAAATCACTAGCTTTTCTAGTAACCACTATTAGGCAGGTCTGATAGCATTCTCCATGTGGAAGTCAAATAATCCTGTCAATTCCTTCTTTAACATCTGATTTACTGCCTGGCAATAGAGACAGGCTAACAAAAACTTCTTACATCAGTCTACTGAGATTTATTTTTTAGTGTTAAAACTTAGGTCCTTTCCTCCCCTGCTTCAAAACAACAAAATTGTGGTTTTTCACTAGAGGAAAGTTGCTGACCAATGTCCTCTAGTGTTAATGAAAATGCCTTGCAGTTGTAAAGTTTTGTGAAGCAGAGGCAGTGCTATTGCTGTATACATCTGTCAGTAATGACAAAAGAAATCATCTCTATATTTCTGTTGTCTCCAACTGTAGGAAAAAACAAACTGAGTGATAAGTATAAAAAAATCCATGTTTAATAAAGCGCCAAAGTGAGCACAACATAAAAGCCATTCTGGTAGTGTTGTTTCATTGACAGATATTGCCATTTTTGAGATACTGATTATACATTTCTGCTGTTGTGCCTCTTTTCTTACATTAGTACCACAATCCACGTGACTAAGATTTCAGTTCTGTAAAACCCGGATGCCTGAAATTTTGTAACAAAAAATAAAAAAAGGGTTCTAAGTGAGCTGATCATATGATGCACTTACTGTCATGGCAAACAAACCCATTTCAAAATAGATAATTGAATTCTTTGTCCGTAGACCAGCTGAAACACCTTTCAGCTTTACTTTAGTGTCTGATCCTCAGAGTTATTGAGTACCTGAATCTCCCTTTGACTTCAATGGAAGTTACAGGCATTTGGCACTTCTCCAGATGAGTCCCTTACAGGTTTGATGTGCATGATCCATGAAGGAGCAGTATTTGAACTAATTATACTATGTTAGAATAGCACCCCCATACCTGCTAAGAGTGTGTGCGTGTGAGACAGAAAGAGATTTGGATGGCTAGTTAGGTAAGATGGGTGGCTGGATTTAGGAAGACTAGAGAGAGCCGTTCTTAAAATTTCATTGATCGGAATGAAAGGTAAAATACAAAATAAGCAAGGTGCAAGATCTGAAGTTATGCAGAAAGAATTATGATTCTTTTGATCCCGAAAAGGAAGCAAAAAATCAACAGCTGAGCTTGAAAAGGAAAGAGAGAGAAGATGCTTGTTTTCAGAGCATCCAAAATAAAAGTGTCAGTGAATCCCTGCCCTGCGTTAAATACCTACAGTAGGACTTCTAACTGTATGTTGGTGAAGCACGACACTGTTCTTTATGTCCCTGGATTTCACAAAGAGAGGAGGAAGGGAAAAATGTAATGTTTGTGTTAAGGAATTATTGTGCCTGTAGGTCAGTGTACAGCAACAACAGCTCCTGTTGTCAAAGATTACTGTCAAACAGAGTAACAGTTTGGATTGTGAAATTCTTCCAGCTTCTAGTATTATGTATCTTCATCTATTTATAGACATTTTTTCTTCATTTGTGCAGTTTTCTGCCGTGTGTATATAACAGAACATTCCTATATCAGCGTAAAAACTAAAGTATCTACATCAGCACAGGAGATCCTGAAAATTGTAGCAGAAAAAATCCAGCATTCAGAGGAGGACCTTACTCTGGTTACCATCACGTTCTCTGGGGGTAAATAATTTTCACTCATCAAGCCTTTTACGGTAGCTCATCTATAAAAAAAAGATAAATTGGTATTTTCAAGGGCAAAGATGTAACTGTATGGGTCTGCAGCTGGATGACCATAGTAACAATAAGAAACTGCCTACCAGAGAGTTGTTTCCATGACAACAGCTAATTCTTGGGTACCGTAGGTTATTGCATTTCCTCACCAGGACTGGAGTGCAAAGGACTTTTCAGTGATTAGAAATATGTTATTAGGTTTTTCCCCTCACAGATAAGCCTCCTAGTTTCATATTTAAATAACCTTGGAAAGTTGAGGAGGTATGGCATGCTTTAAAAAAGGAGGATGAGTAGCGCTGTATGCTAGACGAAAAACTTATGATTGCTCTGTAAAGGGGAGGGATAGAACATGTGTAAAATGTATGTATCCAAAGTGATCTAAGTAATGTCTTCTCTGATTAAAGGCTGTTGGGATTATCCTAGTTTGTAGCTTTGGGTTTTTCTTATTCTAGTCTCTTATTTAACAAAAAAAATGTTTGTCACTTTCAATGAAGATGACACAAATTACTGGCTGACACTGCACACTGAACAGAGGAAGATGGAAGGAAATAGTGAGGGAGGCATCGGACACCAATGGGCACTGAGCCCATGGTGGTTGTTGATGATGGTGATGATTATGACCACTGATAAATTTGGTGTTCATCAGATTTTAAGATCTTTGATTTAGCAAGTTGCATAAATATAAGAAGCTGGAACTGCAAAAGAGTCCAATCAATAGGTTTAAAATATATGGGCCAGATCCTCTGCAAGCACAAATTAGTATAATTCCATTGAAGTTGAGGCTCTATTCCTATATGTGTATCTTTACTTTTGAATAAATCTAAAATAAACACAGTAATTTTTGATACGTTATTTTATCTGATTCTCCTCCCCACTTTCAGAGCCCAGACAATCAAATTCTGTGTATGTCGTGGGGATGTGGGTGCCGAGGGATTGGCATCCTGCCCTAGCAACCCAGAGCATGCATGAGGAGCAGCCATGCTGTTGTATTCATGTGGGAGTTTTGGCCAGCAGATCGGCATAATTTTGAGACATACCTGTCATGCCCCTGCCTGTGCCCTAATGTGCCTGACGTACCTTCCCAGTATTGCAAAACAACAGCAGTTCTGCTGCTTTTTAGGTCTTCTACGTCTGCGCAAAAAAGAAGCAGGATTTACTGCTAAATAATAATAGTGATAACTTAATTGCTAGCTTTGTTACCTAAGAAAACGTAACAATTCATAAATAATGAAGCATATTATCTACAGTGTACGTATGCTGGGTTCCAGAGGAACATTAAATAATAATCACTACTTCTTGTCTGTTAACTTTCAAAACTAAAAAGCATCTACAATGGGAATGTCATTTGTTCATTAACATTTGTTAGTTACAAATTAGGTCTTGAGTAATTAAGTGCTATCAAAACTAATATGTCCTGATTTTGTTGTGTACTACCAGTAGCATGGGTGTTCATAACTCCTATGTATTTCCCTTTTCTGGTTGTAATAACATTTTTGTGAATTAGAGCTTGGCTGCATCTTTTGTTTGTGTCAGCAATGTAAACACTACAGGCGTAATTTTGATTAAACCACTTGATAGAATAAACTAGGATATTTTCATTCAAAATTAGTTCAAAATGTTTTATGCTTATAAACAATAGTTGAAATATAAATTTATTATTTCCCACTAAGGAGCAGAAAGCATTTGTACAGATGGTGCAGAATTGATAGCTTCACAGACATGTTGCTTTCATGGTATTTACTGTACACCACATAAACAGTGGCATTGCAAACCTGGTGCATAAAAGGGAACAAATTGAGTAAATCATTAAATACCATCTACAACACTTGGTTACAGTTGCTAAAGCAAATTTATCCTTTAGGCATTTGTTTGCATGTGGAACTTGGTTATATGTGTACCATGTAGACTTCTCTTCTGAGACAACTGACTTTTAAAATATATATATTTTAAAGAAAAACACGAACTACAACCAAATGAGCTGGCTCTCTCAAAATCTCTCGAGGCAACCAGTCGTATGTTTGTCTACAGAAAAGACCTGATGGATCCTTTGGTAAGACAGTGTATGATCTAAAGCTGTATAATAATCAAATTATCTTATTCAAAGTCTAGGATTAGTGTTTTTCCCCTAGTGATACTTTTTCAATGTACAGTTTATTTTTCCAATTTTCTTACAAAAAAACCCCCAACATATTTGAACTTATGTGAGTAAAGGCAGCTGTAGCACAAATAGCTGGCAAAGTCTCTTTGTGTAATTTGTTTAGCTAATTGTGCCTTTTAAAATAAATTTTCCTGAATTTGAGTGTCTTTATTAAATGGCAGTGGAATTAATGTGTGGAATAGGCTAAGGATTTTGTACGTGTTTAAAAGGTTTGGTCATCTTATTGATATTTGTTAAGAAAAAAAAAAAAAATGAAATAGGATTGTGTCCCTCTGCAGTGATGGAAGTGCGGAGGGGATGGAAAGAGCTAATGTAAGGAGCCTTATTTCCTTGTGCCTCTCAGATACCTTGTAGATCCAGCACATAATAGGATTTTTCATGCTCTGCAGAGTTCAGCATATGTTTTCCCTGGGATGGCTGTTGCACAGAGAGCAGAAAGGGGCGCAAGTCAGCCCAGGGATTGGACAGACCCACAGAGAGAACAAGAATCCTAGGTGCAGTCCCTGTTGGAATATTACTTGGGCTGGTGCTACTCTACACCACCTCCAATGTCCATCAGCATCTGTAAAGCACAGTTAGGTTCTCTTAACTTTTCAGCAGTCTTTTGCTGATATTTCAAGTATGTAGAAACTTTATGAATGTGTTCAGGGCAAGAGAAATTTCTGTTTGCATTTTATTGGATCCATGTCTCAATTAAGAGCTGCCATGCTGTTATCATAATTTATCTTCCACATTGTCTGCAGAGTAGTAGCCATCTTTAAAAATGTTAATAATGGCAAAAAGTCCCCAGCAAACAATAAGCCAAACAGTTCAATCGGTTATAGATAACTTTTGTTGGTGGGGGAGGTAAAATTTTATTTTACAAATCTCAGAAGCAGCACTAAAATGTTGGGTCAGCTGACTGAAATCAGCCTTCATCTGGGCAGACTAGTTGTACCAAATTTTAGACTGATGATATAAAAGAGTGGGGGAAAAAAAACTTTTTTTTTTTTTTTTAAATAAAATTTACAATAGAATTAACAAATGATCCTTAACTCCAGGGTTCTCTGTAAACTGAGTGATTTGGTGGCTACCTAGGAGAGATTCAGATGCCACCCGGCTGATTGGCTGAGCACCCACAGCTGGCACCATGTGTTTCTATGGGTGGTGCACATCCCACAAGCCTTAGTATGTGTCATAAAATTTATTCTGTACATTGATGGAAAAAATTCAAGGGAACATTGCTTACCTCCAGTGGTTTTATTAGTTCCACATTAACGTGCTAAGTAATATTTGTGAATTAGGCCTTTCAGATTTTTATTGGTGCCTAACAGTTTCATTCAAAGTAAGCCACTTTTTCAGGATAAAATTGACTGTATCGCTGGGATGCAGGTATATTATGCATATACATTGTACTGTAAATCTGGTCTGTTACCTTAGTGGAATTCACCGTAATATTTTCTGATATCTTAAAAAGAAAACATGCTAGAGCATTATTTCCAATCACAGGCCATAGTGATTTCAAGAATTTTAATTTCATTGCCCTGTCTGGCTGATAAATGTTTTATAATCATATTTTAAAGAGAGAGCACCTAATTCAGTAAGAAGAAACTGATCCTGTTCTCCTGTTTTGTAAACAGTCTGTAAATCATTGAAGGTGAACAGTGTGTTTAAAAAATTAAGTGCACTCAGGGAAGATAATTTTTTTCAATGTTGGGGTTTTCCTTCAGTGCAATAGCTAATTCGTGGAGAACAGCTGGGAATTGCTCAGTATCCTTTTATTTTTGTCCATTGACTTAGAATCCATATGCTGAAAATGAAGAATCATTGCAAAGGTCCGTGAGAATTCTGGGAATTAACACCTGGGATCTAGCCTTAGAATTGACAAACTTTGACTGGAGTCTCTTCAATTCAATTCATGAGGTAAGAAGCAATACATTTAGTGTCACTGTATCACTGATTGTCCAAGTTGCTGTGAGTTGTTTAAACCAAAGGCAGAAATATGGGTGAAAGAAATCATTCAACTGTAGGTTACAAATGGGGAAAAGAATGTATCATTTAAAAGCCATGCTGAAAGGTTTACACTTTCATGCAGGGGAAACTGATGTAACCTCTCGTCATGTCTTTGCAGTGCCCTGATGCATCATTATGTTTACGTTAGAACATAAATATTACAGTGTGGCAGTACATATTTTGATACAACACCTTGTGTGGTGAAAATACTACATAATCCCTGGAAGATATTTTAACAACCAGTAGTAGCCTATAAATCTGTCCAGGAAAAATTGATGCTGAGGCATCTTGTGTTTTCTTGGATCATAGCTGGCATCTTAATTTTTGATTGTATTTTAATTGAAAATAGAAACGCAAGAAGAGTCTATCTTTTGCACTTAGTAATATTTCAGTAAACTTAAGATTTTTTAATTCAGATCATAAAAACCATTCAATAAGGGTTGTATTAGGAATGTGAATGGTTAACGAGTAGGGGCTGGAGCAGCCATCCGTCTGCTGTGGGCAGGAGGTTGCTCCAGCCCAGGTGGAGTAGTCCCCATCCACAGTGACTGGTGGCAGGGGAAGTGCAGTAGCTGGACAGGCCACTTCAGCCCAGAGCAGCCCCCATGCTCTGGACAGGAACTGCTTCAGCCAGGCTGGAATGGCTCTGCCCAGGACTGCTCTGGTTGTAATAGATTGCCCCCAACCCATGGCAGCAGCCTGGTTCCCCAGCATACTGGGAGTGTGAGTGCTTCAGCCTGGCTGGAGCAGCCCCAGTCCCAATGTGGTTAATGAATTAAATGGATTTTAAATCCCTAGGTGGTTCATACACACCCATGTTCATATAGAGATATTTCTTAATCCTTTTTTTTTTATGATGATTTCCAACATTCCCAACATTTTCTGTGCTTTCTTGACTGCTGCTTCTTACTGCATACTGGGTGTTTTCTGAGAACTATCCACAGTGACTCCAAGATCGCTCTCTTGAGTGGTAATAGCTTACTTGGACCCTGTCATTTTACAAGTAGGGTTGGGATTATTTTCTCCAACGTCCATTGCTTTGTCTTTATTAACATTGAATTTCATCTGCCATTTTGTTGCCCAGTCACACATTGTTTTGATATTCTTTTGTAACTCTTCACAGTCTGATTTGGTGCTTAATTGCCTTAACTAGCTTTGTATCATCTGCAAATTTTGTCATCTCACATCCTTCCTGACCTTAGATCTTGATGTCTATAGGGCAACACAGCTTTGCTTTTTTCCCTGCTTGTCCTTCCCGAACAAGCTATGTAGCTCCATCCCAATAGCCGCGTCATGAAATGTATCCCACTAAGTCTCTGTAATGCCAATTAAGTCATAACTGAAGTCATGGACTAATGTACAGGAAGAACTGTAAGTTTTTTCCATACTCCTCGCATTTGTATATATACATTGAGCAGATACCCATTGAACATAAGGGATATATTGGTCATTGCAAAGGGTCATTTAGACCAATATCCTGCCTTCTGACAGTGGCCAATACCAGGTGTTCCAAAGAGAATGAACAGAATCTGTAGTCATCAAGAGATCCATCAAGTGCCCACTCCCCAGCTCCTGGCAAACAGAGGCTAAGGACACCATCCCTGCTATCCTGGCTAATAGCCATTGTTAGACCTATCCTTCATGAATTTATGCAGTTCTTTTTGAACCCAGTTACAGTCTTGGCCTTCATAATATCCTCTGGCAAGGAGTTCCACAGGTTCACGCTGCATTGTGTGAAGAAGTATTTCCTGCTGTTTCTTGTAAACCTGCCGCTTATTTCATTTGGTGACCCCCTAGTTCTTGTGTTATGAGAAGTAGTAAATAAGATTTCCTTAATTACTTTCTCTATACCAGTCGTGATTTTACATCTCTCTATAATATCTCCCATTAGTTGTCTCTTTTCCAAGCTGAAAAGTACTAATTTTATTCCTCTTTCCTCGTATTGAAGCTGCATCATACCCCAAATATTTTTAGTTGCCCATTTTGGAACCATTTCCAATTCCAGTATCCCATTTTGAGATGGAGTTGACCACATCTGCATGCACTATTCAGGATGTGGATATTTTCTGGTTTTATGGTCTAGGTTTAATTGGCCCTGCCTCACTGCAGTGGGGTTCCAAAGTGGATTGTTTTTTAGACTAGAGCTAGAAATGGTGAAATGATGAGAGAGGCAGGCTGTTCTTGTCCTACTTCCAGCCATGTTCAGAAGTAGAACCTCAGGAAATCTCATACTAACACTTAATGCAAGATTTCCAGCTCACATCCAAACTCAAGGTCCCAGTAATCCTTTAAAGTCCAAACTAAAATTTTGAATAATTTGAGATTACCTCACCACTGAGAAAAACACCTTTATAACAGCAATGATTTCTTATCTAATTTTAAAAAATATATTACTATTTTAGATCATTTGAATTTTATTCACAGTTTCATAAAGCCCTAATACTACAATAATTGTCTTCCAGCAAGAGCTGATATATTTCACCTTCAGCAGACAGAGCAGTGGCGAAAACACTGTGAATCTTAGTCTTCTGCTTCAAAGATGCAATGAAGTACAACTCTGGGTAGCTACAGAGATACTGCTCTGCAGCCAGCTCTGTAAACGTGTACAACTGGTGAAAAAATTCATCAAGATTGCTGCCCAGTAAGTTACTAAAGTTGAAACTGGAATCCTTCCATGAACATCTTTTATCTTGTCATGTTGGAAGTGGGGTGGGAGAGAGATTGGTGAAAGGGAATTTGTTGTTTATCATCACTTGTCTCTAAGGCTACATCTATGCTACATTCCACTTTCGGAAGCAGAATGCAAATGAGGGAGATGAAAAATACAAATGAAGTGCTGATTTACAAATCTCATGCTTCATTTGCATAGTTGCACGCAATCGTACTTCCAGAAGAGGCTTTTCTGAAAACAAATACAGCCATGTAGAGGGGTTCCTTTGAAAAACAAAAACAAAAAACAATTTTTGAAAGAACCCTTCTGCCTATTTTGTTTCAGGAAGAAGGGTTCTTTTGAAAATGGGCTTTTTTTTTTGAAGGAACCCCATCTACACAGCTGTTTTTATTTTAGGAAAAGCCTCTTTTGGAAATGTGACCGTGCAACATTATGCAAATAAAGTGTGTGATTTGTAAATCAGTGCTTCATTTGCATTTTCGATCTCCCTCGTTTGCATTCCGCTTCTGAAAGCGGAATGCAGTGTAAACATAGCCTAAATGTTTAGGAAGCATGATGTACACATACAATTGTGTCTACCACTGGGCTGGTAGCTGCAGGTAGCTGCATACCAGTAAGGCTGGTACCTGCACACCAGTAAGGTGTGGCCACCAGATGCGGGCTCTACACAGACAACGTTAATGTGCTGCCATGGCAGCACTATGAGGGGACCCTCTTTTAATGTCTCTGTTCCTTCTCCTTCCCTTCAAAGGCTGCCCTGCTGCTAGAATCCAGCAGCACTGCCACAGCAGAACTTTAACATCACTTGCAATGGGAGGGCAAGTGACAGCAGTTGCCCACAGACTTTGCTTTTCAAAGGGGCCCAGAGCTCCAGCTGCCCCAGTTGCATAAGTAGCAGCTGCAGTGGCTGGAGCTCTAGGCCCCTTTGAATTGCCATTGCAGTGCAGCTTTAGATATATGAGTCTGCTGAAGTGTGGGGGAATGGGGCTAGTACCACTGGGACTGATTGTCCTAGGCCCTGCCCCTTCTGGCACATGGAGCCAGCACCCCCTGCCCCTGGCCATATGGCCCGTGGCGTCTATCAGTGGCACTGGCTCTCAGCCGCTGATACTTCAGTGGCCAAAAGCCCCAGACCCTTCAAATCATCTCTGTAGCTCCCCTCCCTTCCCCCTACCCCAACATTGTCAGGGACCCTAGTGCATTGGTAAGTCCTGCACCCTTGTGCATAACTAACAGTATTAGTAAACACTGGCCAAAACCAGGCATAATGCTGCTGTATGCTATTCAAGTCTTCATTGGTCCAGCTGTCCCCTGTATCAAAAAATTATAATAATGGCCTCCTGTGTGTGTTCATTTGGCCATGTGATTTGATCTGTGAAGATCAAAGTTGCCAACAGTGTCTTGTACTAAAGACTTGGCATGACATTCAATCTCTGTCTTTCTCAAAGTGCTTAAAACCTTTCTCGATAGTTGCTCTCCATTGCAGTCTTCGTCTTCATCTCTTCCAGTGCACCGACAACATGACCTGCAAAATCCCAGCTATTTCATTAATCATCAAAACTCATTTGCAGGGTTACCCTTAAATCCATACCTCCAGAGATGAAACACTACTTGTAATGTGATATTGTAGTGTACCCCTCTGGAATGGGCTTAATGTAATTGAATTATTTTATTATTTAATTACTTACATTTGTTAGATGTTAAATGAGACTAGTGGATGCTCCATTACTAATATTACTAGCCTTTACTGTATGCTTGTGGAATATAATGCAAATAAATACTGTTCACAAAGACTGTGGCCACAGTAGCCCCTCCAAATAATGTGGCACTTCGGGGTATGCTAATGGGGCACTGTCATGAACATGCAGCGCATCATTAGCATAATGGTGGCCGCACGTGCTTCGAAACTGCCGGGGGGCCTTTCGAAATGACCCCCTGATTTCAAAAGCCCCGTATTCCCATCTGGTTTTGGCAAGTAGGGGCTTTTGAAATCGGGTCCATTTTGAAAGGCCTCAGTCTACACAGGCAGCGTGCATTTTGAAACCAGCAGTTTTGAAGTGTACGCAGCTGCCATTATGCTAATGAGGCACTGCATATTCATGCCATCGCCTCATTAGCATATCACAAAGTGGCACATTACCATATCCCCTCTGAAAGGAGAGGCGCCACAGCCAAAGAGTTCATTTATGTATAACGACATCAGTTTTAGCAACCCAGGGAATGAAGCTATTTGCAGCCATTCTCCTCACATCTATCACACATCTGTTGATCTCCTGCAGTATGTAAATATTCACATTTGTAGCAAATGTATAATCTGTTCCCACATCTGTCACTTCACTGACTGTTTTGATTTAATTTGTTCCAAGAGAGGCAATTAGGTACAGAAGTCCATAGGCTGCCAAAGAAATACCTTTGGTGAAGTGCACTCTATTAATCTAATATAAAATACTGACGTACAAGTTTTGTACTATCCAGCAATGCATTCATTTTCGGGCTTATCTGTTACTATCTTTGTTCTTATTCTGTCTGGAGGAATTGATTTAATGTGGCACCCTGGCTTCCCTGATAAAACTAATTTGTAGAGCTGTGCACAGATATAAAATTGGTATCTGCAGCTGCAAAAATAATCTGTGGATATCCAAAAATTTTCAGGGCTCCAGATACAAAATTTGTGCCTGCACCTGTATCTACAAAAATGAGCTGCATATATCTGGGGATTTACAGGGCTCTACTAATTTGTTTTCCTAGAAAAATTCTGTAGATGCTTCCCATAAATAAGGATATATTTGTCATGAGGGTTGCTGTGTTTGACTATCTCTTTTATGGAAATGTGAAGTTTGTTGTAAAAGGCAGATATGGTAATTGTCAAATAGAAGAGGGCATTTTATTCTTACATTACTGTTGTACAGGTTGACCCCCTCTAGCCTGGCACCATTCGGACCTGACCAGTGCCGAACCAGAGAATTTGCCGAACCCTGGGAGGGCAATATTGCATAGCAGCATTACCAACACTTCCACTGCTTACTGGGCTCTTAGAAGACATTTAGGGGTAAATTACAGCTAAACAACAGCACAGAATACTGAGAGCCAGGGCAGGTGTCTGTAAACAAACTTTATGGGACCATGGGAAACTTGGTAACTACCATGATAAGTGGACATTCACCTAACTAAAGTCATGCCAGACCATGGATAGAGAAGTTCAACTTTTACTCAACTTAATTCAAACGAATAATCCCATGGAAGGCAGTGGGAATGCTCATGCACTCAGTATTGATTTAAGAGACAATCCCAGTTTATCTAATTTTTATAGTTTCATTGTTGATATAGTCTTGATGGAGAATTTTTTTGGGGAAGTGGAATGTTACTCTTCAGATTGCATTCTGTAGATTGATACATATTTACTAATGGACTAAAAGCAAATAGGGAATAATCATATATAGTAAAACACAGCGCTTTCTTTGCGAGGGGAGCGGGGATGCGGAAAGAATGGTGCCAATACTCAGCTGGCTCCCTACCTCCCCCTCCCAGCCAATCACATGACTGGGGCTGCTGAGGTGCCATTACTCAGTACAGGCAAGTACCTGCACAAAAAAAGCACTGCATAAACACATGAAATTAGAGAAGGGGTATCCTGGAGAACTCCACAGTCATCAATAATAGGGACCAGTATTAACTAATAATCCAGAGGGGTATGTAAATTAGACATTAATTATATTTTCAGACAGTAGCAAATTTGGGGGGACTGAAAACATATTACAGGGCAAAGAGAAAATACCAAATTATCTAAAGAGTTTACTGTTATGTGCAAACACCACAAAAAGGGGAGATTTAATTTAGATAAATGCAGAGTAATACAACTACGGAATACTAATACAACCCCAGAGGAATATACAATAGCTTGTTGTTTGTTTAAGAGCAGCATTGTGGAGGCGGGTCTTGCATAATAATAGATGACAAATTAAAGGCAAGGTCAAGATGGCTACGTCTACACGTGAAGCCTACATCGAAGTAGCCTATTTCGATGTGGCGACATCGAAATAGGCTATTTCGATGAATAACGTCTACACGTCCTCCAGGGCTGGCAACGTCGATGTTCAACATCGACGTTGTGCAGCACCACATCGAAATAGGCGCAGCGAGGGAACGTCTACACGCCACTGTAGCACACATCGAAATAAGGGTGCCAGGCACAGCTGCAGACAGGGTCACAGGGCGGACTCAACAGCCAGCCGCTCCCTTAAAGGGCCCCTCCCAGACACACTTGCACTAAACAGCACAAGATCCACAGAGCCGACAACGAGTTGCAGACCCTGTGCATGCAGCATGAATCCCCCGCTGCAGCAGCAGCAGCCAGAAGCCCTGGGCTAAGGGCTGCTGCACACGGTGACCATAGAGCCCCGCACGGGCTGGAGAGACAGCGTCTCTCAACCCCCCAGCTGATGGCTGCCATGGAGGACCCCACAATTTCGACGTTGGGGGACGCGGATCGTCTACACGGTCCCTACTTCGACGTTGAACGTCGAAGTAGGGCGCTATTCTGATCCCCTCATGAGGTTAGCGACTTCGACGTCTCGCCGCCTAACGTCGAAGTTAACTTCGAAATAGCGCCCGACGTGTGTAGCCGCGACGGGCGCTATTTCGAAGTTAGTGCCGCTACTTCGAAGTAGCGTGCACGTGTAGACGCAGCTGATGTGATGTTATACGTAAACATTGGATATAAGATTTGTGTTTTATATAAAACTACCACATATGAGAATAGAAAAATAAAAGGTAGAAACTGCCTTCCCCTCTTATATATATGCAATATCAGTAAGGTCAGAATTCAAGAGCTGTGCGTAGTTTTCCAGTTTTTTTTTTCTGTGTTGGGGTGAGGTGGGATGGGCAGGGCAGTTGATAAATTATGATAAAAAAAAAAAAGAATGACAAAAATGAGAAGAGGATTCCAGGCCTTGACCGTGAAGATAAATGAAGATAAATGAATATGTACAGCTTATAGAAAAGATGATAATGGAGGGTGAAAATATTTATATAACATAATAGTGGGCAAGGAATTATTCTGTTTGTTAAAAGACTAGTAATGGTTTTAGTGTTCAGGACAGTTTTTTATTAGTATAGGAAAGTTGGTCTGGATAACCTGGGGTATCTTTTCATCCCAAGTACCTACTATTCTCGGAGGACAGGAAATTAGAATGCAATGGCCATTTTCTAAAAAAAAAAAAAATATTATTTTTCTATAGCTGCAAAGCCCAAAGAAACCTGAACTCATTTTTTGCCATTGTTATGGGTCTCAATACTGCATCTGTCAGCCGGCTGTCTCAAACCTGGGAGGTAAGCAATGTCTTTGAATCTTTCAATCTTGTCACAACTATATCTGGCACAAGTTTTTGATGATGTTTTTGTTCTTTTTAAATACCAGCTCTGCATGCTGAAATGTAGTGGTAGTAGTAGGCATCCTTCAGTCTGCATAGACTATGGATCGCGCCCTCTATAGTTTCAATTGAGGACTTCATTTACAGAGTCTACTGTGACTATGAAGACCCACACGAGAGTGACAGTCCTTGCTGCATCTCTTGCAGATGTGGTGGGTGTCTGGCAAGTCCTTAGTGTGCTTTCTGTGCGCTCGCTTCTCCTCTGCTAGCTGTCTGATCCTCATCTCGCCCTTCTGAAGGCCCTTGTGTAACCCCTGCCTCCATCTGCTGCGGTCATCTGCTAGTTCTTCCCAGTTGTCCAGCTCGATGTCTACCTCTCTGCGGTCTCTCTTGCAGACATCTTTGTAGCGCAACTGGGGGCGTCCGGGAGGTCTTTTGCCAGAGGCTAGCTCACCATACAGGATGTCTTTTGGAATCCTCCCATCATTCATCCTGTGGACGTGGACAAGCAATGAAGTGTGAAGAAAGTGTGTGTGGAGGGGGATGTCAATATATAGATGTCTACATTATCTGTAAATACAGACCCCCTGTGGATATAAATATATTCTTGCAGAAATCTTAAATAAGGGCATAACAAAGAAAGGTCTACAAAATCAGATGAGTTTATCCATAAAAGTCCAGAAATTAGTAATAGTATTGGTAGTAGCAGTAGTATTTCCATATTTCAAAACGTGGTGGAGAAAAGTAGTTAAATTTAAGCAAAGGATTCTAAAAAAACAGAATCATTGCATATGGGAAAATAGTCTCAAATTCTGTCAAGAAAGGCATTCTGCCACATCAGGGAGAGGCAGAAAGCTGTTGACAAAGATACAGAGTTCTGTTGACAGTATGTCCACAGAACGTATTTTTAGTCTGGATGCTCCACAGGTTTTGTTGACAAAATACCTGTTTTGTTGACAAAACCTTCTATTGTAGACCTAGTCAGGGTGTTTGTGTATGAAAATAAATATAAAAAAAAATTACGCATCTGACGAAGTGGATCTTTGCCCATGAAAGCTTATTCTCAAAAAATCTGTTTTCCTCTAAGGTGCCACAGGACTTCTCATTGCTTTTATGAAAAATGTGCACACAGTTTTTCCTTTTTGAAATGTACATAGCCACAGTTGTTTGCATGGCATCCTTTAAATTTGCAAAACTTTATTACCGAACAGTTTCAAACACTGAAAGCTTATAAATTAATCACATTTACGTGTACATTCAAATTAAATCACTTAAGTTCACACAGCCAGTTATATACCAACCTATGCAGAATGTACCTGCATTTTTAAGTATAGGCAAGTAGGGCTACCTGCTATATTGAATACAAAAATACAGTATTTTAAATAATTACCTAACTTCCTCTGGTTGAAGATGTTAAAATCTGTGCAAGTGCAGTTTTGTAGGCAGTTATTTTAGGTGTATAGTTGCTAGTGTTTTAATTGTACAGCACAGGAACATCATTTTAAAATGTTCAGTAGAGTTTGCAGGATTATACGCAAGTGAGTTGTCTCAGTGGGCCTCTTTCTCTTCTCAGTTACACAACTGTGGCAGGAGTAACTGAATCTAGTGTGTGATAAGAGTCTGGCCCATTGACATGTAGGATTGAACCCTGAGCTCACATTTTAGGAAAAGAGTTAGGAGAATATGGCAGTTGTATCTGAATTATTTGATATCTAAGTTGTCAGCCTGTGGTGGTGTTTCCGTCATGGAAGTAAAATGAAAGCAGATTTTGGGAAGCAATTTTCATAAAAGAATCATGCCTGTGTGGGCTCTCAAAAGGCAAGACTGCTAAATCTAATTGGCTGGTATTGCTCTAAACATTTTTCATAACTGGAGAGTTTAGTTCTAAGAACAGAATGATAATTGAATGAGGGAAATGGCTTGGCAATATTTGATGCTTTACATATGACAGAAACAAAAACTGTGTTTTTCTGCGTATTTAATTTCTGTAGTGACAATTCTTTTTTTTCCCCGCCACAGAAAATCCCTGGGAAGTTTAGGAAACTCTTTACTGAACTTGAAAGTTTGACAGTAAGTACAGTACGAGTGCCAGAAGAGATTAGCTTCCTAGTTGTGACCCTTCTAACATCTTTTTTTCCTACCTCACTGTTATAGTCTACCGTTGTGATATGCCTTTCTCCAATGAGATTGCGCATATCTCAGTAGTGCAGCTGTGGTCTCAGAAATGGCTAAATACAGGCTATGTTCCTTAGAACTGACAGAGGAGAAAAATAAACAGCCAAAGTCTGTGCTTGGCTTTCCTCATGTAAGTCTAGAAGTAATTCCATTGTCGTGGTAGCTAATCACCAGTGTTTTGCTACCCAACAAAAGGTGCGAAGAATCTTTTTTGTAAAACCCTGTAGAAAGAAGTCATTATCATAAAAAAGTGGGAAGTGGGGAAATCAAAAGTTTAGAGCCAGACTTTGCCACCTTATTTGGGTTATGAGGTAGTACCCGGCATGAGTATTTCCTTTGGCTTCCATGGGACTAGCAAGGTTACCACTGAAGTGAGTAATGGTGGCAAAATCTGTTCTTTAATTGTTTTATTTTTGAGTAATCATGACAATTGGAGTGCTTATGCAATAATTACATGTTCTCAAGTTAGAAATGTTTTCAAAAACATTTAATAGCATGTACAATGATGAGTTTTAGAATTCTAATAGTTTTCATTGCATGGAACCACTCAGCCACCTTTCGTTATTTTTTTCTTTGAGACATCTGCAATGTTTAATGAGTTAAATTTCCAATAAACGTGCATCAATGGCACTTCATTGGACAGACTCTGTTAGCTATTAAGATGAAGGGGTGCTAACAGTGACTATGTGGGGAAATTACAGAACAGTCAAATGCTGAATAGGTGATTTGCTGTCCCCTATATGGGAACCATTTCATGCACAGGAACATAATCATTTCTATTTCCTTCATTGTTTACATTTCACGTTCAGTAGTAAGTTGCCTCTCCTAGGAAACCTTTATCTACCTCATTTCCCAAGGACGCTTTTATATCTAAATCACGTTCAGTTCAGAAGCCTGTAATGGATTTAGAATTGCTCTTTTTATAGTCTATTGATTTCCTCTTCTATTACTAAAATGATTTTGCAGGACCCTTCTCTGAATCACAAAGCCTACAGAGATGCATTCAAGAAAATGAAGTCTCCAAAAATTCCTTTCATGCCCTTACTTCTAAAAGGTAATGTTAAATCTTGTCTCCCTTTCTTTGTCATGTAATTCCATCTACAGAAATGTGTGATGGTTAGTTATAGTAAGCGTAAGGGAATTTTTCCTTGTTTGTTTCCTAAGTGTATGTGTATATATATAGTATGTATGAGACTTCAGTAGCACTTGTTTTGGTTAATAAATAGCTCATTGCCTTTTAAAAATGGGTAAGAGTGACATTTTTTCAAATGCTTTGAAACTTAGAGACTTCCCAGTCACCTACTGATATTACAGCTGCCCCTGAGCTGTGAGTGTAAGATTTTGGGGCGGAGGGAGATAACTTGCATGTCTCTAGAGTGGCATCACCTGGGTGTGGATGTTACATGAAAACAACATTGATGGAAACCAAAGGGAGAAAAGTTGAACCATATTTAGCCATAGGAGAGATTGTCATTGATTTAATGAACGTTAGAGTGGATTTAATTGAGGTCAGAATCTCTCCCATTTATCTGTCAAACATACTTGATGCTTAGGGTTGGAGAGGGCTTTGGAGTCAACCCCCTGTACTCTGTGAATTCTGAGTAAGATAATGAGCAACCTAGTCAACATACTGAGTTAAGTAGCCACTTAAGTGGGGGGTACTTCAAGAGTGCTATCATCTTGGATTCTTCTATTATTAATCATCTTATCTTTGATCATGACAAATTCATTTGATGTCCCTATATTGCAGAAGTGTTCTCTTTTCATCCCTGCAATAATCAGGGCTCTCCAACCTGTCTAATGTAATCCAAACCAACAGAAATTTTGGTTATGCTCATATGAAAAAAAAAATCCCATTCGGCGTATGTGAGAAAATAGTATGTAGAATGTAAAAACTTTATTAATTGGTATATACATGGGAATACACATACATAAAAACAGTGACATATTTCAACATTTTTAGTGCGATGGATGAGCCTGAGATCCAGCAGCCTATCATGCTGCGCCCTGTTATGAAATTTCACGCACCCGCAAGGGGCCCATCCCCCACTTTGCGCACTCCTGACACTTGCAATGAAGTTGGGGAAATTCTGCCTAGGCAGAAATACTGCTGAAAAGGATCTGGATGATCTAATGGATCACAGATTGCATATGAGTCAACAATGTGAGGTAGCTGGAAAAAAACAAAAAGCTAATATAATAAGGGATACATTAAAAGAAGGTTCATGCATAAGATGTGGGAGGTAATTCACACTCTGCTCTGCACTAGTGAGGCCTCAGATGAAGTATAGTGTCCAGTTCTGGTACCAGTTTTAGAAATATGTGGACAATTTGAAGAAAGCCCAGAAGACAGCAGTAAAAAATGATAAAAGGCTTAATATACTTAACTTACGAGGAAAAGTTACAACAAAAGTGGGCACATTTAGCTTTGAGAAAAGACATCTCAGAAGGGGAGCTGCTAATATTCTTCACATATGTTAAGGGCAGCTTTAAAGAGGATTTGAATCAATTTTTCTCTGTGTTCACTGCAGGCAGGACAAGAATTAATGGGCTTAAGCTGTGGCAAGGAAGATTTAGGTCAGATATTAGGAAAAAACTTTTTAACTCTAATAATGCTTAAGTACTTGAATTGATTTTCCAGAGAGGTTGTGGAATCCCTGTCAGAGAATGCTTTTTGGACAAACACCTATCAGGGACGGTCTATAAAAACAAGCAGTCCTGTAGCTCCTTAAAAACTAGCAATTGTATATATTAGGTAATGAGCTTTCGTGAGTAAAGCCCACCAAATAAATTATTTATTAGGTAAATAATTTATTAGGTGGGTCTTACTCACGAAAGCTCATTACTTAATATATACAATCATTAGTCCTTAAGGTGCCACAGAAATGCTTGTTTTTTGTGAAGCTACAGACTAACACAGCTACCCCTCTAGGGATGGTCTGTGTTTAGGTGTATTTGTCCCTGCCTCAGACCTTCTAGGACTATATTTCCATGATTCTATGTATAGCAAAGTAATGTCCTCAGAGAGAAATAAAAACAAAATGGTAAGGAAACAGATTTAAGCCCGATGATGTAAGAAAAGCAATAAAAATCTTTTCTCATTCTAATTATGAGAAATACCTTGACAGAGTCCTCTTGAAGTTAATTGAATTTAAAAACCGAGGCTTGTTGCTGCACAGACACAGCTTTGGAAAATCAGGCTGATTTTTCATATATTTAATAAAATTCAGTGTTTCAGCCTTACAACATGACTCGGATGCAATTTTCTGCTCCACTGAATTTATCTAAGCTCTTAGCTGTTGGCAGCCAAGCTTTGTAGTCTTCACAGAACAAATGCAGAATTGAACTATCCTGGCTTTTCTGGTTTCAGTACAAAGCCTTTTTCATTAGCACTATCAGAAGCATTATTTAAGTATTTTTCCTTTCTTTCTGTGACCATAAATACATGTAGCCACTTTGAGACAGCTCATGCTTGGTCTTCAAGCAGTTGCGCATGGAAGTATGAGGTGAGAGAGGAATGTATCTCTTTAGAGTTTTCTCTCTCCTGCATGTGGGAGCCTGTCAGAATTGCAGTCATGCACACAGGAATGGCTCCCTCTTCCCCTTCCCCTGCCTTGGGAGTGCACAGTGCCCCAGAACAGACAGGGAGTTGGTGAGGGCCATGTCCTACTCACCACCTTCTCGGTGGTAGAGGGGAGCGGCCAGCATGCCACGAATGAATGCAGTAGCAGGTGTTCTGGTCCTATTTACTAGGAAATTCAGGCAGGCGTACTGCTTCCCTTCAATCAGAAATAATTTTGGTACCCCCCCTGCCCAGATCACAGCTCTCAATCACTCCAAATACACAGTGCTCTGCCTAATAAACTCTGTGCAGTCCTGTAGCATCTTAGAGACTAAAAAATTCATTAGGCCAAGAGGTTTCCTGGTTGAGTCCCACTTCTCCAGACGATTGGAGTAGGGGATCTTACCCATGAAAGCCCATGACCTAATGAATTTGTTAGTTTCTAACGTGCTACAGAGCTGCTTATTATTTGTGAAACTACAAACTAACATGGCTACCTCTCCGAGATGAATAAATTCTAACTCAGTTTTCACCAGCATATAAAACAGTTAAGTGTTTCCATTATAAATAATTACAAAATTCCTTTCAGGCTGGTACTTGACAGTGAATTTTTGAAACAATAGAAGATAAATCTGTTTGACTGTTCTGGGATAGTTCAAAAAAAAGACATTCATTGTTTCAGCTACAGACTGGAAATCTTATAATCTAATTTCATTGTGACCAAGGTTCTCTTCCTTCTACCTGGTGGAGGGGACAAATGGGGCAGAATAGTAATGGGCATTTCAGATGCCACAATAGAGAGCACATTATAAATGCCATGGTACATAAAGAAGAGGTGGGTCTCTCCCACGAAAGCTCATCAGCTAATAAACTTTTGTTAGTCTTTATACTGCTACATGACTGCTATTTTGTTTTGTTAGAATACAGACTAACACGGCTACCTCTCTGTTACTATAGTACATAATAGCAGAAAAACTGATTTGTTGCACTTTTACATGAGATTTCACAGCATGCCATGGAGGCTACATCTATACTATCCCAAAACTTCAAAATGGCCGTGCAAATGGCCCTTTCGAAGTTTACTAATGATGCGCTGAAATACATATTCAGCACCTCATTAGAATGCCGGCAGCTGCAGCACTTCGAAATTGCTGTGGCTTGCCACTTGTCCAGACGGGGCTCCTTTTTGAAAAGACCCCACCAACTTTGAAGTCATCACATAGGAATAATGGGATTTCGACACTGCTGGAATGATACATACAGCCCAGTTACTGATGACCATTTGTCAACTGGAAATGGGGCTTCACCTTGGGAGTGTGTTTGAGACATCCTATAATCTTAAAGAAATTGTGCCACAAAAGCATTTTATCGCCCCAGTCACCAGCATGTATGATTCTTAGGTAGATACTCCTCATGGTCAAAGCAGCAGTTCTGTCATAGGGTCTTAAAAGCTGTGTAGACTCCCCTTTTACTAAAAGAAGCAGAGTAAATGTTCTGCCATGAAGGTGTCAATATGAATTTAACTTCACAACAGTCATTGTGCCTCTTTATGTATTCACTGATGCTAAGCATAGTCTCTACCTCCACTGCCTTCTTTTTTATCATTACAAACTCTCCCCAGTTCCGCTTTGTGGAACAAGAAATATGTTCTTGATATTGCTGCAATGTGATTTTTGGCTCAGTGGATTGTATTTAATGTTTGTCTGCTTTTGTGCCCCTGACCACTAGAGTAGACTTTCGTAGGAATCAGCTGTCTGGGGATGGAGGGTGTTGCAGAGCTATGTAAGGGGTAGTCTCTGCAACTTATTTGTCCCTTCCTCCTCCTGAAGATAGTTTAATCAACAGAATTCTGCTTTTGTGGATCTACCACAGCCCTGCCTCAACCATCCTAAAATCTCTAGCACCGCTGAGAGATTTACAGTATGCAGAAAGGGAGGGAGGGTGAAAACCATGCATGGACAATTACTTTGCTCCCCTTCCCACCATCGTCCACTGTGTGTTGGTCTGAACTCTGGATAGTACAGTGTATCATCTCTCTTGTTTAATAGAACATTATTTAACAATCCCTAGATTATGTTTAGTTAGTAACAAATTCACGTACTCTGCTTGACATTTCTCGATTGTCTACACATTTAATATTGCCAAAGATGTGTAATTTTTCTGTATTTAATTGAATATCTGATGGTGATTGTTTGTGCCCTGTAAATAACACAAGGATGACATTGTGTCAGTACATATGAGATAGTTTTGTTCTTTGCTTTATCACTTCTTTGTCACTGTTCCGTTTCTTTGTAACTCAAACAGAACAAATTCCATGACATTTAAAAATATAATATCTCTTTTTAAATTTTGTAGATGTAACATTCATCCACGAAGGAAATAAAACCTTTTTGGACAACCTTGTTAATTTTGAAAAGCTGGTATGTACATTTTGTACTTTTCAAAATCCTCTCTTTAGAAATCTCTGCTTCTCTCTCTTTCTTAGTCCCTTTCTCCCACCTCCTGTGTTAAATTTATCATGCTGTGATAACCCTCATCCTGTTCAGCTCTCTCCATGAGCTCCACCAGTTTCCTCACAGTTTTGTATTTCTTCTTGACTGAGGGTTTGTCTACATGGTGGGATAAAGTGCACAAAAGAATCTTTAATACACACCAATAGGGTATAAATGGGTCAATTAATGCACAACACGTTAGCGTGCTTTACAAATCACACCCTTGTAGGGTGCATTGCCCCACCACATTAACAAGTGGGAACGGTAATGTACAGAAGCCTATGGGAGAACACTTCAATCTCCCTGGACACTCAGTGGGAGATTTAAGGGTGACAGTCCTGAAACAAAAAAATTTTAAATATCAAATGGAGAGAGAAATCTCTGAGCTGCAATTTATTTGCAAATTGAACTCCATTAACCAAGGATTAAAGAGAGATTGGGAGTGGCTCGCAGCTTACAAAGGCAGCTTCTCTGCCCTGGGTGTTAATATCTCCCCATTACACTCTGACAAAGGCTCTGATCCCCCTGTCTGATGTGACTTGTTTTTTCCTCTTTTGATAAGTACTGTTGATACTGGGCCATTTCCACCTTGCTGAATAGACCTTGTCATTTCTGACCCTCCCTTTTACTGGGACCCCACTGTTTAAATACCTCTCTGAAACCACCATGCACCTGATGAAGTGGGTTTTTGCCCACGAAAGCTTATGCTCCAAAATATCTGTTAGTCTATAAGGTGCCGCAAGACTTCTTGTTATTCTCGAAGCTACGGACTAACACAGCTACCTCTCTGATAGCTCTCAGATTGTTATTCCTCTTCTCAGAGTTTAATTGCCCTTTTATTCATGGTACCCAGCAGCAGGTAACCCCAATTTACAATTCATCATTAGGTCTATGTACTAAGCAAAGTAAGTTTATGACTGGGCAGGGAAGGACGACAGACTTGCCTGGCTCCTAGGCAAGATGTGGAGGGATGGGGACAGCCAGACCTCAGCACTGTCTGCAGTGCTCAACCCACCACCCCGGCCTGCATCCCTCACTATCTAGCCCTCTCAGCTGTCTGGAGCACACGATGCAGCACTCTGATGGTGTTTGAAATGGTTTGGACTCTGGCCACTGCCATCATAGCAGTAGCATGGTGGCCAGGAACCCTGGACCCTTTTAAATGGCCAGACCCAGAGGCAGTTGCCCCCTCTCTCTTCCTCACCCCGGTCAGTGGGTGGATATGAGATTAAGAGGAAGAGTACACACCATACAATTTAAGCCAAATATTAATAAAAGTAAACTATTCTCTATCTACAGATAGTTCATTAGACTTTTAGCTTAGACCAGATCCATGCTAGAGACTTTTACTGGTATAATAATGTTGGTTGGAAGTGTTTATTCTTTACAACATCTCTATAGCATCAAAATCCTTACAGTGTCAAGAAAAAGTATTTTTGCTAGTGCATTTTTTAAGGGACTGGTATAAATTATACCAGCAAAAGCATTTTCTTGCCACCGTAAATTCTAGGAGGGTTTGCCAGAAGAGTTGGAAAAGATTAGGCCTTTGTTACTTTTGTATGGTTAAGCATGATACAAAGTCTATATATGAGAATGTCATGTTTCTGCAAAATATCCTCAGGGCTTGTCCATATTGTAAGTATATCATATGTGCCATAAGGTGCTGAGACAACTCTCTGCTTCTGAGCTTAGTCTTTTTCTTTCTTTGTTGTGGAAATGACTATTTTACTCCATTAAGTGCCTATTGTTTGAATAAACAGATAGTAAAACAATTTATTTCTCTCTCTTTCATCCCAGCTCTGATTTAAATAACTTATAGGTGGTTCTGTCTTTGTGTCTACATCTACACTAGCAAGTTCTTTCAAAATATTTTTCGAAAGAAGGTGCTCTTTTAAAATATTCAGCAGAGTGTCTGTACACAAAGCTCATTCTTTCAAAATAAAATCAAAAGAATGTGGTGCTCCTTTAGAAATTGCTCTTCAGCTCCTGTTTCAGGAAGAACGCCTTCTTTCGAAATCTTCTTTCTAAAGAAAAAGTGTGTAGATGCTCCGCAAGCTCTTTTTTCCAAAAGAGCAGTCCTCATAGCACCTGAGTTTTCTCTCTTTGGCCTGTTCTTTCGAAAGCGTGGGGGCTGTGTGGATGCTCTCTTTCAGAAGAGCAGATCACTCTTAAGATCAGCTTTTTTGTGTGTGAATGCACTCTTTTGAAATAAGTTCTTTCGGAAGAGATCTTCTGGAAGGACTTATTTCGAAAGGTTGCGGAAGTATAGACATAGCCTGTATGTTTAATTAGATTCTTATACCTTTTCTTGCTACAGTGTTTAGAAGAACACTGATTTGTCTTAAAAAAAAAAAAAAGATTTTGTTATGCCGAATCTTTTAACTACTTGACCTTTAGGATCAAAGGGGTAGTAGTGTTAGTATATAGCTCATAGATAACAAGCAGTCCTGTGGCACCTTAGACACTAACAGATTTGTTAGGTCATGAGCTTTCATAGGCAAAACCCACTTCATCTTATGAGGTGGATTTTGCCCATGAAAGTTCGTGACCTAATAAATTTTTTAGCCTCTAAGATGCCACAGGACTGCTTGGTCTTTAGATGTCTTCCATATAATCTTGTTAGTATTTTCTTACTCAACTACTCTCATAAGTACATCTTATTAACATGTAAATTTAACTAGTCCTTGATACATACTGATTGTTAGTAAACATCTCTTATAGGCCTATACATTAATTGACTGGAGACAGAGGGTCTTATTCTCAACTCATTCTTAATCAGCCTTTATTTTTTGTACATACACGTAAGCCTTGTCTATACTACACTTGTTTTGTAAAGTTTCTTACTACTGCTTACACCAGGGCAGCTCCACCAGTAGAAGTTCCAGTTTAGTAGCCTGGTGCCCGTGAAGTCAGTGAGGCCAGGATTTTGCTCCTGGGAAGAGGCTGTTAGCTGCAGCATTTCAACAAGCATGTCATGTCGATATGCTATGAGAAGGGTCACACAACACGGTTATTAAACCGCCTGCCTGCAGCCCAGTGCACATGAATGCTCCCACCAGTGATAACAAGGGTGGGAACTCTTAAGGTAAAGATGTAATGTGGACTAAGTATTACTCTAGTTCATTTGGGTGTTCAAGTATTTGATCTATTGGTATGGATCTAAGAAGTGTGTCAGTCATCTGACCAATTGTATAGTTTTATTTCTTTCCCCTATTTTCTTGCTGATTGCCCATGTAGATTGCAAGTTTGTCATTAGGGAGAAGGTGTTTTCCTCCCTTTATATTGTGCCTAGCACATTTTGGGCACTCCTGCAAAATTAATAATAATAATAATCTCATTCATGTCAATTGGTGCAGAGTCAAGCTGCTAAACTGCACCTGCAAATAATTCAGTTCAAAGTTGTGCTAATAGGCATTAGCTCTTGAAATTGTTCTTGATAAGTTGAGAGAGAGAGAGGGAGAGAAAAGAAGGAGGCCTAAGCACTGAATTCACTGTTGCAGTCAAAAACTTCTGTAGGGAAGCATTACACTTCCCACCCCAGTTGTAGAGAATTTCCCTATGTGTGGGAAGTATCCTTGCTTTGGAATTCATATCTCCATTAAATTCAGAATTTTCAAATATTATTTTTCCTGCATTCAATGTGATATGAGTACAATTAATCAAAAGCTTGTTCAAAATGCATATAAATTCACTCAAGCAAGTTTGTTTACAATCACCAGTCCTGGCTCTCTTGTGTTCTGTGCTGTTATTTAACTGTAATTTACCCCAAATGTCTTTCAAGAGCCCGGTAAGCAGTAGAAGTGCTGGTAAGGCTGCTAGACAACACTGACCTCCCATGATCCAGCAAATTCTCTTATTTGGTACTTGTCAGGTCCTAAGGGTGCCATGCTAGAGAGGTTCAACCTGTACAGATTTAGGTGGACACATGGCAGTTTACAGACCACTGAACTATGGACGAATTTATATTAAATTTCACTCATACTAATGTAACTGTCCTGTTACACTTAATAACTCTGCCTCCATGAGCAGCCTAGATTCAACATCAATATTATTAGGTCAATACAGTGTCAGAGTAGACACTTCACTGCTTAGGTTAATTGTTACTAGCTTTCAAGATCAGTCCCACAATGCCCCATGTTGACAATGCAAATGATACAAGGTGTCAGGATGCACAAGGAGCAAAGTATAAACACGCACAAGTAATGAAATTACTGCAGCATCTGAAAGCCATCATAAGTTAGGTCAACTTAATTTTGTAATGTAGACATAGCACCAGTCATTGTATGCATTTCTCCATATTCACTACACTCTGGGATGCAGCCAACTATTAAAACATTCAGAAAATAGCAGCCCCTTTTCACATGAATTAAAAAGTTTTCTGTGTTACAGTTGGGCCAGGCAGAGTCAGATGACAGTGTAAAATGCCTAATGAAGCCATAAAAAAGGGAAGAATTGTGATCAGTCACTGTGAGAATGGAGCATAAAGTAGTCCAGTGAGCTTCCCTGGGGCATCAGCCACAGGAGCTAATTTCAGATGGATTAAGCCCATACTGAGTAACATAAGGGGAAGAAAAAGCAGTGCGACAATGTGAGTTACATTGTCTATTTCCTTTACTTCAGAAAGCCAATTTCAAAATACAGGATGTCATTTAAAAGCTGCAACAGTAAGAATAGCTCAGTAGTTTGAGCTCAGGCCTGCTAAATTTAGGATTGTGAGCTCAATCCTTAAGGAGGCCATTTAGAGGTCAGGGTCAATAGATTGAAAAAAAAAAAATCTGTCAGGGATGCGGATAGGTCCTGCTGTGAGTGCAGGGGATTTGACTTGATAACTTCTGAAGATCTCTTCCAGGTCTGTGAGATAGGTATATCTCTGTAATTCTAACGCAGCAGCAGAACGTGGGTATGTCCTATCTCTAGGGGGATTTAATAAATTGATTTTGCAAACCTACGACCTCTCATCAGAACTTTGTTTTAATCTGTGCAGTGAAATGTTACAGTAAGACACTGAAAGATTTCATGGTAAATGGAACACACAAAAAAAAAGATTTTGCTTCACCGAAGTATTAAAGAACATAAAATCTTTATTAATCATATATTTAGCTGTTCTCATGATAAGCTGTTCCATGAGGGAACACTGTAAACAATTCATGTTGTGGTAGTGGAGGGGTGAATTATACTACACATTTCCAAGTTAAACATACTCTGCTCGTGGCAGCTAATCCTTTCTATTTCTGACTGGGTTTTGAGGGAGGTGCAAAAACAGCCTGTATTGTTTCCATAAACAGCCATATTGGTATTGTTAGTTGCAGACAGGGGTTGCTTAAATTAGTCATCATAATCAGTCAAGGGCTGCTAGCCCAAATCAATATGCTGTTTATTTTGGATTGTAAATTCAATCAAAAGAAAACATGCCCAAAAAGCACAAAAAAATCAATGAACCTCTGTTAAGTTATAGCTAATTCAATTCATATACAGTAAGAATCTGAAATTAAAGGTGAAACAAAATTTTAAAGCTTTTCTCTGTTTCATCTGAGCAATTGTCTACAGCCTGTTTTTCCTAAGGAAAAAACAGTGCAATAAAAATAATTTAAAAGCAACAACTAATCAAATAGTCATCATGCCATAGACATTCATAACATTTAGAAGCTGAAAGAGGGGTAAAAGCTTGCTGAAAACTTAGCCCATAATGTAGTTTTAGCCTTTTAATAATAATAATACAAAGGATGCTTATGAGCCATTTACTCCTCCATGTACTGGAAGAGAAACAAAGAACTGAGCAAACTGAGACTGAGGAAAAATAGAGAAACAATCAATTTTCATTGTCCATTTCCATGTATTCCTATGAAGCTACCTCTATGGCCGTGTCTACACTAGCCAAAAACTTCGAAATGGCCATGCAAATGGCCGTTTCAAAGTTTACTAATGAAGCGCTGAAATACATATTCAGCGCCTCATTAGCATGCAGGCAGCCGAGGCACTTCGAAATTTACGCAGCTTGCTGCCGCGTGGCTCGTCCAGATGGGGCTCCTTTTCGAAAGGACCCCGCCTACTTCAAAGTCCCCTTATTCCTATGAGCAGATGGGAATAAGGGGACTTCAAAGTAGGCAGGGTCCTTTCGAAAAGGAGCCCCATCTGGATGAGCTGAGTGGCGGCAAGCCGCGTCAATTTCGAAGTGCCGTGGCCGCCCGCATGCTAATGAGGCGCTGAATATGTATTTCAGCGCTTCATTAGTAAACTTTGAAACGGCCATTTGCATGGCCATTTTGAAGTTTTTGGCTAGTGTAGACATGCCCTATAAGTCGTATCAATAAAATCATTCTGTGAAAGTAACAGAGAGGGAGCCATGCTAATCTATATACTATCAAAACAAAAAGCAGTCAAGTAGCACTTTAAAGACTAACAAAATAATTTATTAGGTGAGCTTTTGTGGGACAGGCCCACTTCTTCAGACCATAGCCATACCAGAACAGACTCAATATTTAATATTAACTAACCTTGTTTCATAATATGTTAACACTGAGCCAAAAAGCCCCAGAGCTTTTTACCCTCTAAACTAAACATCTTGGCTTTGTCTACATTAGAAGCATCTGTCGACAGATATTACTCTCGACAGGGTAATCTCGACAGAACCTCTGTCAGCAGATTGCATCTACGCACGACTTGCTCTGTTAACAGAGAGCTGCCAGGCTGCACTGGCCTCTGGTGCCAGAAAGCAGAATGGCAGCTCTGCAAAGAGGGTTGCTGGGCAACTGGAAGTCCTCTCTGTCAACAGAAGTGTCTACACTGCACTTTTGCTGACAATACTATGTCCAGAGATTGTTCTGCCTCAAATTTTTGAGGGATAACACTGTCAAGGAAAATGCAGAGTGCTGTTGAGACTTTGTCAACAGAACACTTTCAGTGTGTAGAGGCTCCCTGAGTTATATCAACAGAAGGCCTCTTCTGTTGACAAAACTCTATAGTGTAAACCCAGCCCTCCTGTTTCCTTCCTTTCCTGTTATTGCTAACAATTGCTCTTACAAAATGTGGGACTAGGGAAGAATTTTCAAGCAATGGAGCCCCATTAGGTTTCTGCACTCATATTTTCTGTTTTATTTCACAGCACATGATTGCTGATACTGTCCGATCACTGAGACATTGCAGGACTAGTCAAAGTGGTGAGTAGTCAGTTTACTCTGTCTCAAATACGTACAAAATGTTCAAAAGAACTCTTTCCAGGTTTCTCTGCCTCCTCTTCTATGGCCCAGGTTTACTTTCAGCATAAACATACTTGCCATTTCTTTTAACTTAGAAGAGTGGAGAGTGGGCTGTGGAAGACATCTCTGCAAGCAGAACACAGTCAAAGCTACTTTCCAGACTGTTTGCAGAAAAAAAAATAAGATTTGTACAAAATGCTGTGTTCTCCCAATCCCCGATACACAGAGTCATCTACTGATAATGTTACACCAGACCTGAGTTTTATAGACCTGCATCAGAAGGAAAGAAAAGGCGGGGAAAAAAAAGAGTGATTACTTCTGATTACCTAGAGAGCTTGTGAGGTGTCCTAGTTTCTCATAAATAGTGGTGTGTTTAGAATGGAGATATAATGCAGTCTTACCAATTTCGTACATGAACTCTCCTTCAGAAATTGGTTCAAACTCGTATTGGTATCTCACTAGATTAAAGGTCAAATATCAGTGTGGATTTTCAGAATGTAAACTTTTGTCTTGTTTTCTGCATGACATGCTGCAATTATACAAGAGAGTGGAAAGGCAACACACTATTGTTCATAGTGATAGGATTCTAATTAAACACTAACATAAATGGCATATTAAGGCCAAAACATTCTAACTCAAGGAACTTCACACCTGTGCTTTAGCCTTAACTTAATATTTTTTAGTTTTAAGAATGTATGTTCAATTTTTTTCAACCATGCATTTGCAGTCCTTCCTAATCATGTCTATAGGATTTACAGTTTTCCCAAATGAAAACCTGCATGAGGGCATGCAAAAAGGGTAATTGCAGCCATAGTTACCCATGTAGGGCATACATATAGCTAAATCCTCAAGGACTGCATATAATGCTAGCGAGTATTGCTGAAAATTTGGCCTTTAATGTTGCCTAATGTAGTTACAGTCTTAAGGATAAAAAGCCTGCTTATTAATTGTGAACCAGCTACTCCCACATACACTGGTGGGGAGGGAAGCATGCAGATAAGCACATCTCTTGCTTTCACACTCTTAATCCAGACGCTAAAGGAAGCATTTATTAAAACCAAATACTTTCCTGTAACTCTCATTCGGCACAGTTAATTTGTTTTTGTCTTCAAGCAGATATTTTGCAAAATAAATTAAAGATTTTTTAAAACCATCTTTGCTTTTCTGTAAATATTTGTGTCCTGACGTAAATGCAGTTTAATGGCCAAGAGTTATCCCTTAATCTGCTGATCTGAATGTTGTTTTACTTTATCAGTGTCTTAGCCTTATTGTGAAGCTGGTATTTAAAAAGAAAAAGCAGTTTATGCTGATATTCCTGTAAGCACTGCTTTTTGTTAAATTCATTTGGGCATGAAATGAATTCACTGAATATTTATTGAGACTTTATGGACTGCTTCCTTTTCCAGTGGACTTATTTAGTTTTCAGGAATATGAATCTTCCTCCTGCAGCACTCTCTGAAATGGACTGAAGTAGCAGGCATTGTACCACAGAACAGAATTCAAATAAAACTAAGCAAAAAATATTGTTGCTTATAGTGATATCTTATAAACGGAAGCAGGCAGACCAAAAATGTTATGGGTTACAAAATGATTGTGTAGCCAAGTTAATACTAAAATGCCATTCTAATGGAAATAATATTTTTCTACATTGAATCCAAAAAATAAATAACAGTCCTTAGGATATCTGGCATAGCAGCTTTAGCTTTTATATGATATTTCAGCCCTTTGTAATTTTAGGTACTAATGAGGCTCTGAATTCTGAATAATTTTTGGTGCATTTACACAATTGCAGAAAATGTGGAAGCTGTTCTCCTGAGAACGATAAGGCCCACTGTAACATCCTACATCAATTTATCTCCTATTCATTTTTGACACAGTCTTTTACAAATCACTCAGGTACTTGTGAATAACTTGTACACAGGTGCTGCACAGTCATGTCTGTAATATTGGCATACAGAACTGGATGAACTCTCAATGTAGTGTTACTGTTTACACAGTACTAAGTTTGTGCTAGTCACTTCACAGACAAATATAAGGACAACACTTGTATCCCCAAATAATTTATATTTGAAATGGATAAAGTATACACGGGGGTGGATGAAACAAAAGAAGCTGAGAGAGAAGCGATGCTAAGCTTGGTGGTTCCAGATTTTTGTTTGATTTTTTTTTTTAAATAAAGTGGCAATTTTGTTTAACATCACCATAAGGATATTGACCAGCGTTTCTGGCAGATAACATCTGAGTTGCCTCTTCAGTGTTAATTTTTCATCTGATGCTTGGTTAAATGCGCTCTGCTGTGGGAACTCCTGTGAAATAATATGCTCCTGGTTTCTACCCCGTTTGCTGAAATCAAAGGCATAGCTGATCAAGACAGGAGGCCTGACAAACAAAAGTATTTGAAGTGTTGTCACCTGTCTCTTCTGTATTGTCACATTTCATCTGACATAAAGGAAATGGTTCGGGGAGCCACTTGCTATGGTACATTTGTGCTACAGCTGTTTAAACATTCTGTGCTAGTTCCTCAGCCCATGCTCAAGGTTTGTTCATGCTGGCAAGGTGGCACTCAGTACCCTGAATTCTGTCTCAAAGAGATTGCTGAGCATACGCCTGACTTTAGGAAATCCAGCTGTGTCACCCAGTTCTCACCCCTCTGGTGTCAGCAGCAACCCAAGCAAGCAGGCAGAGAAGGGGGCAAAGCCAGCCACAGTTTCAGAGCATGGTGTCTCCATGGCTTGGTCCTTTGCAGAAGCTTTGGACCCATCATTCTCCCATCATTTTTAATGGCATGTTTGGCTTACATTTGGAAAAAGTATGGCTCAGTCAGAAAACTGATCTCGGAATTATTTCCTTTTCTCTCCTCAAACTTTAGGCAGTGAAGTTCTTCCAAAAGAGAATCAAGAGCTGAAGCCACATGTCTATCACCTGCACGTCATTGACAACCAGCAAACACTGTTTGAGCTCTCTCACCGGATAGAGCCTAGAGCATGAGTGCCCACAACTTCATGTAACCTTGTAACTGCTGCACTTTTAATTAAGTGAATGTTTATGCCAAGCATGTTGCTTCCTATATGAGAACAGTTTACTGAGTTTTATCAGTAGTCATGTGACACACAGGAAATGAAACAAAGCAAGAAAAGCGGCTGTTTACAGCATTCCAGTATAGCGCCAGTACCATTTATCATCAGAAAAGGAAGGAGAGGAGCAGCATTCTGTAAGCTACGAAGCTGGGTTTCTGTCAATATATTGGTGGTCCAATAACTTTCAATACAGACTCTGCCAGTATTAGAGGGAACGGAAGCATCATGTCAGCCATAACAAAACACTCCAGCAAGCAAAGCTGTGTGACATGGGGGGTTCACAATTCAGCATATAGTATGTACCTTACTTATCTCAGGCTGCCAACGTATTGATTGTTGCCAAAAAAAAAAAAAAAAAAAACGGAAAAAGACCTTGGGCAATTCATATTGCTGTCCTGACTCCAGGTGTATCTTATTTGAGAGAACAGCAAACAACTCAGACTGGAAATATAAAAATATAACATACATAAGACAGAGTTGCATGTTAATGCAGTCGTGTTCTGATTGCTGGTCAAGCCAATAGTCTCTGATACCTGAAATAACTCCTCATTCTACTTCCTCTTAAGAATTTGCTTCGTAGACGGCATTAAAAAATAAATCTAATCTTGACACAATTTATGGAAACACACAAACATTTTGCCTTTTGAAAGACTAAAAAGACCAGCCTTCAAGTCAATTAGAGTAGTTTTTCTCTGTCCAAATTGTACAGCTTAAAAAATCTCTATAACTTGCTTCTCCTCCAGTTATCTTAGCTTTGTCAACTTGTGCAGTTCATATGCTATTGGTTATTAAAAAGGGAGCTCAGTGCATTACTCCTTGGGCTAGAGTCTCCTCCACACCTAGTGGAAGGCCATCCTACTTCTTTAAAAAACAACAGAAAATATCCTGTTAGAGAAAGTAAAATCTAACTTGCTGAGCATATGCTTTCAGTATTGAAAAAACAAATGAGCATAATTAATGTGTTAAAAGTTCTCATTCTTCACACATATGAAACCTGAATAGACTTTGAATGTTATTTCCTTCAAATATTTTTCTTCCCCCACCCCAATTTTCATTTAGACAAATCAAGGTAATAACTGTTGGCATTACTGAGTATGTTTCTTAAGTCACATTCAAAATGTATTCATGTCGATAGCACTCCTTCATCTTCATGTTGTTTTTCAGGACCAAGGAATGGTCCTGAAGTAATCTAGTATATGCTACAGATGATGTAATGTGCTTCACAATAAATAAAATTTATTGTAGCTGGCCTCATAGAAGAAGCTCTTTGCAATGGCCATGAAGATGTCCGTATGTCTGCGTATATTATGTGATTAACACACCAGAAAGATTTCTAAGAAAATGCTCCTTTGTTGATATTTGGATCCACTGAAATGGTGAAAGTACCATGTTCTTCATCTTATTGTGATCCGTGGTTTAAAGAGCCAAAAAAACCCAGCTTTTTAACAAGTAGTTTGGGGGGGAATCCTGGCAGATGCATTCAGGTTTCCCCATCTGTGAAATATTGTAAAGTTGTAATGTAAAGGAAACAGATATTTCAGAAATGTATTTGCTTGTACTTTGGTATAATTAAATGCAATATGACTTTTTTCTTTTTTAAAAAGAAATCTTTTTACCCAGTAAAAAGAAGAAAATAAACTCTTGCTGGCCATGGAGTAAAAATTTCCTATCTTCTTCTGTAGATCGTTTGCACATATTGTAAATAACTCTTTTGTGCAAACAGACCAAAATGTTCAAGTCAGTCCACTAGCTTTAGTGGACTCATTTTTACAGTAGAAAAACATAAATTTCAAGTAATGTATATTTTTTGTTTTGTTGCAATTCTTCCTATTTTTAAAATTTTCAGAATCCCCTTCCTAGGTTCATTAACTAAGATATTCACTGATTTTTGAGCTTGCACTTGTTGAGATCTTATAAATGTGGCACAACAGTAATACTTCCCTATAGATGTGATTCGGTGTCCTAATTCACAGTGAGTAGTTCTGTATCCTGTGAGTAATTCTGTTGAAATCATCAGGACAGGTATATAGTGAAGTACTGCTATGTATTATGAGTAAAGGTGTTAGAAATGCATGTGTCTCTCACTTCTCTGTAAATTTTAGAATCATAGAGTCCTAGGGCTGGAAGAAGTCCAACCCTCTGCTTAAAGCAGGACCAGTCCCAACTAAATCATCCCAGCCAGTGCTTTGTCAAGCTGGGATTTAAAAACTTCTAGGGATGGAGATTCTACTGCCTCTCGGTTTTTACAGTAGCCTTACTAAAAGTAATTTATACCTCTTTACTGGTGTAGTGATAGTGTGGGGGGCAGGTCTGTAATGTGGGGATGAAGGCTGGAATGATCCTGTTCTCTATACTCAGGTTTGAAGTCAAACTAAAAATTGTCACCTAAATGCCAAATTCCAAACACTGTCTTACTATGTAATTTGTGTGAAGTGCTACAATCTGCAGCAGTTTACATGATGGTCTTTATTATCTGGTTACATGTTGAGCTGTGAAAGTCAAAGTGTGTTTGGTGTATTCACTTTGTGCAGAGAATAGGCATCTTGTACCCACAGTTATTAATAGAGGAAGGCAACAGTCTTGAACCTGAAGCAAAAGTTTCTAGCAAATAAAGGCCGGTAGGGTCCTCATTTTTGAAGTGAGCCTGCTTTGAGACTGGCAAGCATCTGAGGGGAAGATAGCTGAGAGGAGGACTAAAAAGGAACACTATGAAATGGAGAGGATTGGGTGTAGCATAGAATCACAGGGCTGGAAGGGACCTCAAGAGGGCATCTAGTCCAGTCCCCTGCACCCGTGGCTGGACAAAGTATTTCATAGACCATTCTTGAGAGGTGTTTGTTTAACTTGCTCTTAAAAATCTCCAATTACAGAGATTATACAACTTCTCTAGGCAATTTATTCCTGTGGTGAATCACCCTTACCGGAAGTTTTTCCTAATGGCCAATCTAAACCTCCCTTGCTGCAATTTAAATATATTAGTATCTTGTCCTATCATTGGAGTTTAAGAAAACACAATGTTCCTCCTTCTAACAACCTTATATGTTCTTGAAAACAGTTACTAAACAAACCCCAGGCTTTTTTCAATCTTCCTTCACAGATCATGTTTTCTAGACCTTCAATCATCTTTGTTGCTCTTTTCTTAACTTTCTCCATTTTGTCCATCTCTCTTCTAAAATGTGGTGCTCAGACCTAGACATATTACTCCAGCTGAAGCCTAATCAGTGCAGAGTAGAGTGTAACAATTATGTTTTGTGTCCTGCTTATAACATTTCTGCTTATATATCCCAGAATGATGGTCAGGTTTTTGGGGGTGGGTTTTTTGCAACTGTGTTACACTATTGACTCATACGTACCTTTCTACAGTAGTCCTTCCTAGGTAGTCATTTCCCATTTTGTATGAGAGCATTCACTCCCCAGTTTCTAGATTTTTTTCTAGCTCTGGCAATACTTTGGTCTTTAATCACTGTCCCACAAAATACAAAATAATGGCACTATCTCAGAATACTTACTGAAAAACTGAAATCTCAGCCTATCACTGTCACACACCAGCTTATACTCTCTGGCTATGTCTACACTAGAAGCATCTGTTGACAGAAACAGGAAAATCTCGACAGAACCTCTGTCAACAGATTGCATCTACACACAACTTGCTCTAGTAACAAAGAGGAAGCCGTGCTTGTCTATACACTATCAAAACAAAAAGCAGTCAAGTAGCACTTTAAAGACTAGCAAAATGGTTTATTAGGTGAGCTTTCGTGGGACAGACCCACTCCTTCAGACCATAGCCAGACCCCAACAGACTCTGGTCTGGCTATGGTCTGAAGAAGTGGGTCTGTCCCACGAAAGCTCACCTAATAAACCATTTTGCCAGTCTATAAAGTGCTGCTTGACTGCTTTTTGTTTTGACAACTTGCTCTGTCGACAGAGAACTGCCAGACACGGTGCCCTCTGGTGCCAGAAAGCGGAATAGCAATTCTGCAAAGAGGGCTGCTCTGTCGACAGAAGTGTCTACACTGCACTTCTATCGACAGTACTCAGTCAGCAGATTGTTATGCCTCATATTTTTGAGGGATAATACTGTCATGGCAAATGCAGAGTTCTGTTGAGGATCTGTCAACAGAATGCTTTCCATGTGTAGATGCTCCCCTGAGTTATGTCAGCAGAAGGCTCCTTCACTCAAGAGAATTCTCTAATGTAGACTCAGCCTGTATGTGTGTGTGCGTGCGTGTGTTTTAGCAGCTCGGAGCAGGTATTCAACAAAACCAGGGAACAGCAGATTTTGGCAGTGCACATCTGGATACTTCTGTGATGTGTGCTTTGGATTTCAGCCCAATTCTAGATAGTTAAGTAGTTGTGCTTTGACAGCAGGGGCAAAAAAAGGATTACATGTTGCCGAAAACAGATTAAAACAGCTCTGCTGGGGAAAAATGCAAAACCCGCTGTAAATATTAAACTTTTTAGCACGGTAATAATATTTATTTGCATAGTCTATTTATTGTATTCTTACTACACTATTAAGAAATACTGGGATGAAGACAGTGAAGTGAGCTAGTAACACTTGTATGTTATATTCTGTTCAACTGGAGTGTCATAATACTTTCAAACTGCATTAACAATAAAAACAGTAGAAAACCCCACATCAAGGTCTTTACCTATCTTCTCAGGGACTTCCGCTAGCAGTTATCTGCCATTATGAGAACTGGTATGTATGAGAGAGTCTGATTTACCAAAAATGCCACTGTTTGCCAATGTTTTCTTTTTCCTATTTCATGCTTGTACATATTGTGGTGTGTATTTTTAAGAGCTAGTAAGCAATAATTTATATGTCAAAATGGCCAGGCAATGTAAGGCTAAAACTTGTAGAAAGAACTGTTGCATTTATCTTGCATTTTCAAGTGTTTTTTAATCGTTTTCAAAATATAAAACTACATTAATGAAATCTGGCCTCTGTGCCTCCATGCTTCCTGTGAGCCATGCTTCTCTCCATGGTTATTGTTCCAAAATGGAATATTTTGTGCTCTTACTTCTGGTCATTAAATTGCACTGAACACATGCTGCATTTATGAGATGAATTGCATTCTAGTGGGAGCCTGATTTGCACGTCAAATCTGCTTTCATTCAAATCCATTCGCTTTTGTCTGCTCATCTAGACTTCCTAGTTCATAAGGTACCAAGGTGTATTCCAAAAAGCCTCTGAAGCAGAAATAATAACATAGGCCTTGGTCACGCCTTGTCAGTGCAGCTCAGCTACAGGAGTAGCCTTGATTCACAGTGCCAGTTCTTGGAGAAACTGTGCCTCAGCAGAACTTCTGGTGCGCAGGGAGAACGTGCCTGCTATGATGCTTTGCCTTATGGGGTGTAGTAAACTATGACTGGGTGTATTGGGCCTGAAGGGCCCCCAGTGGAGACCTGGCCATCCGACCCCATCCTGCCCCAAGAAAAAAGCAGAAATGAGTCCTCCAGGCTTCTGCATGAGAAGCAGCCAGTTAGAGGGGGTTGCAAGGAGCGGGCAATAAAAGCCCAGAAGGCTTCTATATAGAACTTGATGCTGCACAGAGTTGATTCACAAAACAAAAAAAGCAGCACCTTAAAGACTAAAAATATTATTTATTAGGTAATGAGCTTTCATGGGACAGGCCCATTTCTTAAGATTTGGAGAATAACAGATAATGGAGAGAAAAAGAATTTTTTTAAAAAGAACAGGAAACAATGAAAGAAAAAGACTTAATGAATCAGCTACATAGGCAGGAAAGAAGTGGAGGGGAGGAGGAAAAAAAAGCTCTGCAAGTGTCTATTAAGTAAGATGTCTGCTGCCATCGCTGTTGATTCAGTTCCTTGCTGACTAGAGCTCGAGGCATATGGAGGTATTTCTGGCTGGCTACTGGACTGGTCAGAGCGTTTGCCATCCAGGAGTGGGGGAACAAGGTGGCGCCCCCCAGCTAGGTGCAAAGACTCAGGCAAGACTTCAGTCCAAGGTAAAGGTACAGCTGAATGTGCTGGGGCTGCAGGGAAGTTGCCCAGGGAGCAGCAGCAGGAACGACTTTGGTGAAGTGAAGCAGCAGCAGATCATTGCTCCTTATGGGGCCCCTGCATTAGGACCTGTGCAGAATGTGGGTGAAATGGCTGAGGGACCTGAATAGGGACTTGAGGTGCAGGGCTGCTGAGAAAGACATCAAAAAAGGGTACTAGAACAGGACTTGTTATACTGATTAATCTCCAGGGAAGGAAGCCCTGGGCACTGCTCCATTTCAGACCTAGTTCAGGGACAGCTCCCAAGATCAGGCTTGTTGAATAAGCCCTTGTTGAATGAAGCACCCTGGAAGGGGGTCTGGGTTTCACAGGTGGCTTGTGTGTGACTCAGCCAGAGGGCTGAGTCACTGAATTCCATCTGCAAAAGTTGAAAGCAGGCAAAAGTGCACCCACTATGAGCTGCTTACCTGAGGTAAGTGTTCCCATCACACAAACTCTGTGTGGTGAGAGTTGTACTTCACAGAGCACATGAAAGGAGCAGTCCCTGCAGCATTTTCAATAATGTATCGTACACAGCTCCAATACTAGACATGGAGGGGCCTTGCACACTCCCATGCTTTGCCATTACTCACCCTTGGAGCAGCTGAGTATTATCTGGCTGCTAATAAAAACAATAAATACTTAGCATTTACATGGCATTTTACATGTACAAAATGCAGCTGGGAGCTTGCTCAAAGCCATGCGGCCTGTGGAATAACAAAAGATCAGCCAATGCTACCTACCGCCACCTAAACGGTAAAGCTGTGCATCTGTATTTATCAGTGAAGCTGTTGGAAGTAGGACTTTGGTGACTTTAAAAAGTACCACCTGCACTTTGAAAATATACAGATGTCAAAAGGTCAAATTTTGGCACTCTGCCTTGGAAAGGTTGCTGATCCCTGTCTTAGCTCATGCTGCTCTTGGGCTATGCTTTTCTGGAGGAGGGAGGAAGGACTGCCGTGCACTGATTAGAACTGGTGCAGTGCTCCTGGAGGAAAATGCTTGTGGGGAAGGGAGAGGGAGAATACAGGCAGAGCCGGGAGTGGGTAGAGTATGAGCATAGAAAGGTGTGGGCTGGGAGAGGGTGGAGTATGAGCGTGGGCAGGGGCGTGTGACCAGCACTCCTCCCGGAACCACTGCACCAGTTGCTACTGGGTTTAACAGTATAAATATGCCAGCAGAATTTTTTTCAGTGTTAATCAGGCATAAGGTAGGTAAGGCCTTGTCTGTGGTTTTAGGCTTGCTCTAAATACAGTTTTTGCACTGATTTCAGTACAGCTTCTACTGTGGATACAGTTTTACTGGTATAAAACTGTCTTAGACCAATACAACTTTTTCCCTTAAATTTACAGGAAAAACATATAACTGTAAAAGCACCTTTATATTGGTATAACTGCACTGCCGTGGGGAGTTTACTGCTTCCCGTATCAGTTTCAAACCAACATACTTAAACCTTTGTTAAACATAGGCTGCATCTACACTATGAGATAAAATCTATTTTAAGTCAGTTAGCCCGATTTTTCCAAGTGCCTGCCTCACTGTAAATTCCTATAGCTCGATTTGTGGACCACTAAAATCGATATGATATCGAACTCCTAAAATCATACTAACCTGACCGGTGTAGCGTTCAGTTTGAATTTAAAATTCTGAATGAAGGGTAGTGAGGATGCGCAATGTCTTTAAATGAAATTCATTAGCCTTCACAGATGTCCTGTATGTGCCCCACAATGCACCACAGTTCTCCTCTCTGGCCTCTTACATCTCCCCTGCTCTCAAGTGTGAAGGAATTAGGCAAAAGGAAGACTATTACAATTCAGCACCTGCAAGCCCGTGGCTGTAGGGTCACGAGAGGCTGAAAAATCTTCTTTCCTTCCGTTTCCTAAGAGCGCAGCTGTGGGGTCTGTCCTGTGTACCCCTGCCAGCTGCCTTTTTTTCTGCACTGCCTGGTACCCCCCGCTGGGCCTTCATACCCTGTGTCAGCTAGGCTGTGGTGGGGGTCCTGCTTGTCTGGTAGTATGAGAAACTTCTTTTCAGCCGTTTACATGTTGTCCTGACCCCCACAGCCCCTCCCTTATCTCCCCCTGGTGGCTCCACACAGTCTGGAACATTCCCGCACCCAGCTGCATCATGTGGCTTGACTCCAAACCAATAAAAGGACATTCTACACAAGGTGCCAGGCAAATTTTGTGTGGTGAGGATCGTGATTTTGTGAGACTGGCTAAAGCCAGGGGTGTTTTAGCCACCTGGGGGACATCTCTCAAGGCAATAACAATTTTCAGGGGCTGGCCTCAGCAGGGGATTCTTTAGCCATCTGCGGGATGTCTCCCTTGGCAGTCACAATTATCAGGGGCTGGCTTTAGTGGGGGTCTTTTAGCTGCCTGGGGACATCTCCCTCGGTGGTCACAATTTTCAGGGACTGGCTGTAGCTGGGGGTCTTTTAGCCACCGCAAGCTCTATGTGTCTCAATGAAGGCAATGTATTAGCTATACAATTACCACAGTTGTCAAACTAAGGCTTGCAGTGGGGAATATTCTTGTCCTTAGGGTCTTCTTTTCCAGGTCCAAACCTGGCTGTAGTCTGGGGTCTTTTAGCCTGATGAATCATTCAAGTTTCAGTGTAGCAGCTGTGCCTACATAGACATACGGGTCTCCTTTGGTAGGAGGCCTAAATCCAGATACAAACTCATGAAAGGGCCTCTTTGGGCAGTCATGATTTTCATGGCTGTCAAAATTGTACTGTCTGTTAGCTGCCCTGGGCCATTACTGATGATTCATTTGAGTTTCAGTGTAGCACCTATGTCTACTTTGAGTCCTCTTTCCAAGGAGGCGTAAATCAATATCCAAGCCCAAAATAAAGCCTAGGCACACTGTTTCAGTGTAGCACCCATGTCTATTTAAACATACTTAACATGGCAGGGGAAAGGGGATCGAATCGTAGGAGGATGGCATCATATACCCATATCTACTTGTGGGGGCAGAATGCCGTGGGGCTCAGAACTGTGGGATAGATTGCCCCAATACACTGCTGCAGCACTCAATTTAAACTACCTGTGTGTGGCAGCAGTAAATTGATTTTGTGGGGAGCATGTGGGAAGGTGAAGCTGCTCAAAATCAAATGGATAAAACCCAGTATTAAGAAATCAATTTTAATAAAATCAATTTTATCTCATAATGTAGGTGCAGCCTAAGGCAAATCTCAGCCAGAATTATCCATTCAAACAGAAATGAGTGTCCACACACGTCACCCCAATAAGTTTAAGCTAAATTAAAATAAGTCTAAATAAACTAAGAAAACCCACACAAGTTGCACCAGTTTAACATAATTGGTTTATAAAATAACTCCTGAGATTAAACTAGTCTAACTCTGTGTATAGACGAGTCATTAGTTCACCTAATCTCCCCTCGTTACAATAAGAAAAACAAGACAAAGATTAAATGATTTATCCTAAATTAATCCTAGGCAGAAACTAGATTACACCTTTTTACTCTAATCAAGCCTTATTCAATCACATGTTCCACTAGAAGTAACTCTAGGATTTATGCACTATTTCCAGTACCAGTTACCATGCTGAGATGAGGGGTTTGCAATCAGTTAATGGAAGACAGAAACAGGAGGAAAATGCATGAAAAGAAAGCTGGACACGGTGTTTCTGAACAGCTTGTGATTGGTAACTTTCTATTAAGCAGCATCATTTGCTGTAACAGCTGCTGGGATTCCCAGAATCAGAGATCATAAAGCACTCCCCAGCTTAGTAGGCAGTAGCATAATGAGAAAATCAGTATTTGAGCATTAGTTTTTATTCTGTTTTATGCAGCCACAAGGCACCATTTCCAGATCTGACACTACACAATGATCCCAACTTTTGACCCCACGCTCACTAAGATACCCCATCTTTCCTTGATGTGTTTTGGCCTGAAGGAGTGTTTTGAAAACAGTTGCAAGGGCAGCAGAGTCATGTAAACTGCACAGGAGAAAGGAGGATGGAGATTCCTCATGGCCAGGTACAGAACCACTCCTCTGAAGAATTCAGACTTGGCCCAGCTTTTCACCATTTACAAACCCTCTTGTATTCCCAGGACAGCTTGTGTCTTCTAGCGATCGTTCCTTAGGACTGGAAATTAGACAGTTCTCATATGACAGTACACTGGGAGGCCAGAGATTGTGATGTGAGGAAATCTATGCAATAATAGATTCCAGTGGATTAGAGGAAGTAGCTAATACACATGCTGAAAATCCTGGGGAACTGAGGATGTGCAGAAAGGAGACCCTTCATTTCCACCTGATCCCTGACCCCAACCAAGAAGGAGCTCCTTGATCCAGGAGTCTGTGCAAAAGGTATAAAGGCAGATGCTTTGGACCATCACATTTCAGCTACATTGTTATCTTGCAGAGATCAGGTAACACAACTGACACTTTGCAGAAAGTTTTTTTTCCTCTGTCTCTCCCCTTCCTTCCTTCCCCCCACCCCGCCCCATTTAGCTGATTCTTCATTTTTCTCTCAGGTTTTTTCTTTCAGTACTACTCCAGATCTGAAGAAGTGGGTCTTTCCCAGGAAAGCTCATCACCTAATAAATAATAATATTAGTCTCTAAGGTGCTACAGAACTGCTTGTTTTGTTTTGTGAAGATGTAGACTAACACGGTTACCCCCGAGGCTATGTCTACACTGAGAGATACATTCGATTTTTTAATAAATTCGACTATTTAACCTCGATATTATGAATTCAAATTGTTTCTATAAAGCTTCTTGAAATTTGACCCACCTTTTTTCTGTGTAGATGCTCCACATCCCCTTTGCTTCGTGCAAGTTCAACAGTGTGACCAGTGCATTGTGGGTACCTAACCCACAGTACCTTAGCCCCTGTTGCTTGTGGGTGTGTAATGTTTGAATCCCAGAATTATTCCAAGCATCATCCCAGAATTCAAAGCACCCAGTAACCGCATGAAAACGAAGTGGAGATTGTGCCATTTTGCTGCTGCAGCATTCCAGCGCAAGCATGGATCCCCAAATGCTTCAAATCATAGTACACATCCTTTCAGAAACCACACTGGCTGTCGCACAACTTTTCCTTCAATTAAAAGCTCAGTGATGGTTCAGTCTTATGATGGTACTGCTGATGATGGTTTGGAAGAGCAAATCTCCCACCTGAGGTCCAAGAACTCAGAGCTGCTGGCTGCCCTGGATGCATTGGTGACAGTGGATCCACGGTTTTGGACTTGTGAGATCAGCACACACTGGTGGGACCACATCATTTTGGAGTCCTGGGATGACTAACAGTGGGTGCAGAACTTTCGCATGTGCAAGTCCACCTTTATGGAACTTTGTGATGTTCTGGCGCCTGCCCTGAAGCACAGCAACACCAAAATGAGGCGGGCTTTAACAGTTCAAATGTGAGTGGCAGTTGCACTGTGGACGTTTGCAATGCCTGACAGTTACCGGTCGGTGGCATATCAATTCAGGGTAGGCAGATCTACAGTGGGGTCTGTGGTGATGGCAGTGGCCCATGAAGTCTGTCTGCATCTCCTTGGGAGATGTACAGGCCATAGTGGATGGCTTTGCTGCCCAGGGATTTCCTAACTGTGGTGGGGCAATAGATGGCATGAACATCCCTATCATGGCCCTGGGCCACCTGTCCTTGGAGTATATAACCAGTAAGTGGTACGTCTCCATGGTGTTGCAGGGCTTGGCCGATCACAAAGGTTGTTTCACTGATATCAACATTGGCTGGTTGGGGAGGGTTCACAAAACATGCATCTTCTGAAATTCTGGACTGTACAGAAAGCTCCTGGATGGAACTTTTTTCCCTGTTTGGAAAATCACTACTGGCAACATGGAGATGACGGTTGTTATAATGGGGGATCCTGCTTACCCTCTCCTCCCTTGCTTCATGAAACCCTGCACAGGAGCCCTGCACCCCAGCAAGGAGAACTTCAGTCACAGACTCAGCAGGTGCAGAATGGTGGTGGAATGCACCTTTGGCTGTTTAAAAGCGAGATTCAGATGCTTATTAACCTGTTTGGACCTTTCTGAAACTAATGTCCTCACCATGATTATAGCACGCACTATTCTGCACCACATATGTGAATCCAGGCAGGAGATTTTTGCCATCCATCTGGAATTCCAAAGCAGAGGCCATAAGCGGGGCTTACTCACAGCTGCCTACACAACCATCACACTGAGGCAGCAGCAATAAGGGGCGCTTTAAAAAATAGCTTCATGAATGATCTGTAACACATGTTACCGATGTATTTCTCTAACATAATGCCAGAAAAACATACCATGTCTTAATGAATGAACACATTTACTTGGTGGGAGGGGGTTAAGTTGCAGTACATAGAATGCATGTGGCGGGCAGCTGTGCCTTCAGCCCTCCCCCAATGACCTGGTTCCCTCAGCTGCACGTCTGCTGCAGACCAGGGAGTATCAGTGGGCAGCTGTGCCTTCAGCCATCCCCCAACCACCTAGTTTGATTTGTGTTTTCCCTCTACTCCTGCACATCTCTAAATCACACTGAGCTCAAAGGAATTACTTTTTTTAGGAAGAGGAGATGTTTAAGTGGCTGGGAAAAGAACCCTTCTCAAGGGTGCTTGAATAGCCTTTTGCAACGGCCCTTGGGGCTGGAGCAGCAGGCTATCGTGGCCCTCCCTCCCAGCATTCGGGGACCGCAACAACAGGGGCGACCTTTCCTCAGGCAACTCCAGGCAGCAGGTATCAGCTCCTTCAGTGCTGTGTTGAGAGTGCCTCTGCAGCTGCAGCAGGGAGCGCAGGACCTCCGTTTGCTCCGTAACTGCTGTTACGAGCTTTGCCTCACTCTGCTTTGCTGCTTGCTGCTGCTGGAAGTCGAGCATTATCTGATTAAACTCAGCTTGACTCTGACACCACTATGATGTCACTGAGCAGCATACTTTGTCAGCTTGATGTGCTCTGCCTCAGTCTTTCCCATGCGCTGCAGGATAAGAGCCTGTTTGCACTTCTTTATTCTTCTGTTCTTCTGTGCTATGCTGGGCATTGGCTCTGGAAAATGAAGGTCAAAATTAAGATACAATTCACATAATGTGCTTTGAAATGGAATGCAGGAGTCTCTGGGTCTACTGTCAGGGAAAGTTAACTTTTTCAAGGCCACTGAAGGCTTATTAAGGATGGGACAGTAAGTGTGGTTTTCACAATACATCATTTGCCATCACTTATCCAGCACATTTCTTTGTGGACATGGTAAGCTATAAAAACTGTCTGCTTCTTAGGGGAAGGGGAGAGCTGCAAAGCAGGGGAAGCCACCAGAAAAATAATGGAAAGAGAGATAAAGTAATCCAAAGAAAGGCTGGATGTAAAGGGACATGGGAGGGGAGACGCCCAGCTGTGCACAGCATTTGCGTGGCGCTAGGGGGTCCTGAAAAATCAAAAGACATGGTGTTGGAAAAGGGCATGGGAAGGAAAATGTCCAGCAGTTTGGCAGCTGCATGGAGCAGGGGAGTCCTTAAAAATCAAAAGAAATGCTGGTTGGAGAAGGACATGGGGTGGGGGAGGCCCCACTGAGCCTGCAAACCGCGTTGGGGGTGGGGAATGAAGCACCTGCCAGCTGCTGCAGGCAAATGTAAATGGGCAGGAAGCATGTTGGAAAAAAAAAAGATGTAAATTCCTGTGCTTCTGGAGGTTGCCAAAGAAGACATCACCCTCCTAAAACTTACGGATATAGAGAAAGAACAGCTACTCTCGCTGTGTGACCACAATCCTGGAAAATTTGCTAAAATACTGTGTAGTGCCATGATACCAGATTGCTATCTGGTTGCCTGGCATGGCAAGGTGTGCTACCATGGAAGCCGCAACAAGTCAGTCCTGCCCAAGAACCTTGTGAAAAAAAATACAAGAGTGCCTGGGTGAGTCCTTTGAGGAGACCTCCGAAAAGGAGACGTGCTCCATCCCAAGATTCATTAACATGCTGTTCTCAGGGTTACAGAACCACAGATAGCAAAGCTGTACCTGTACACAACCCTATAGCTATACCCACCCACAACCCACTTCTAGCATGCAGAATAAATACTCACCCAAACCACCTGGTCTAGGGGGCTCAGGGACCGGTGATGGGGGGCCGCCATGGAGGGGCCTGGTTCCAAGTCTATCGTGAAGAGCTTTGGGCTGTCTGGCAGAACTTATCAGGCCCTTGCTCATTGCCCCCTTCTTCCTCTCCATTGCTGTCTTCCTCCGGGCCACCCAGCTCCTCCAGGCTGACCGCAAACTCCATACCAGGGCCTCCAGAAGTGTAATTCAGACTGGGCTGTATGGTGGAGTCACTCCCCATAAGCTTGTGCAGCTGTTCAGAATAGTGGCATGTTTGTGGAGCTGCCCCTAATTGCTGGTTGGCTTTCTAGACTTTTTGATAGGCCTGCTGGAGCTCTGTGACCTTCACCCGGCATTGCATAGAGTCCTGGGAGTAACCTCAGGCGGTCACCTCATGTGAAATCTGATCATAGATTGCCACATTTCTCCTGGCCACCCGAAGTCTCTTCGCTACTGACTGGTTTCCCCAAATCACAAGAAGATCTGGAATCTACTGGTGGGTCCATGCTGGGGCTCTCTTGCAACCCTCAGAAGTACTGGGCAGATCACTACCCGGAGTGCCCATGATTACAGCAGATGGCTAACGATGCAGCCATGCAATGCAATGGCTACCAATGCAGTGGCCAATGTGATGGGCAAAGGAATTTTTTCATAATGGACCCCGTTTATATTTGCAGGGCTAGGCGCAAGTAGACTAGAGATCAGGTAATACAGCTTAGGCTGGTGCTACTTTTCATGGCTCCGTTCCACAGAGTTACTCCTGCTTTAAGTTAATTCTGCAAGCAGCTGTGGCCAGGAGTCTCTGGCTTTGGAACCTTACAGCCAAGGAGAAGGGTTGTGAGCTGCACGGAGGATCGCTCAGGCTCAATGCAGATGTGGGGTGATCTCAGGGGTCTAACTCCATGTCTGGAGAAGGATGAGACCCTGTTCTTGAGAGAGTGATGGGGAGGAATCTTCCTGATAAACATGCAGAAATTTCTTCCTTTTGATACATGTTGCTGACTCTTCAGCACCCAAAATGGAGTCCTCAGATCTTGAAGCCTCGTGTCCCAGCTTCTCTAATGAGAAGAGACAATATCTGCATATAATGTGGGAAGTTAGGACTCTGAGGACTAGGAGGAGGACAGCTGCATCTCGATTTCAGAAGCTCATATAACAAAGTGTGGCTCTTAGGAAAGACGTTGCTCGGGGGAAATTCCTGTGGGTGCCATACAGGTCTGTGGCAAATGCATGGACCTTTGTTTATTCATTTTGTGTCTGTAAGATTTGTTTAAACAAACAGCCTGTGTAATAGCTTCTCCCAAGGTGATTTACAGTGCTGGCTTTCAAATAAACCAACTAAGTCTCTTTCTTTAAGAAGGACTCCAGTTCGTGGGATGGACTTTATAGCTGAACCTGCTCCTGCTCCCTCTAGCTCTCCAGTGTCCAACAGTGGGCTAGCCTGTAAAAAGGGGATTAGAGCCATAGGTATCTAGTCATCAATAATTTCTGGATGCAGAAAAGAAAAGAGGGTATGGGATGACAGTGGATAGTAAATCCAATGCAAGCTTATCATGTGGCTCTAGCTGGAAAAAAAATCCAATGCAAAGTGCTAGTCCTACATGGCTTTAAGGGTCCAATTCAAAGCTTTCCTTCTGCGCATCTTGAAGAAAAAGGTGAAGAGTAACTGGTGGGATTACAGAGACATCTGCCTTCCTCTCCTTTACCCCAAATAAAATGAGACTGCAGAGTGTTATTTATGAGGTAAGCTTAACAGAACTCAGTATTGCTAAATTGTAACAAAACTGACTGTAGTGACTGAGAGTTGTTATAACCTAAGTATCTGTAAACAAAGGATGTGGGGGGAGAGGTAACACTTAACCTGGGGGTAAATTTATGTCTATAACTATGTAAGCTTTGACTTTTGCAATTCCCTAGCCATTGCATTACTCACGTTATGGAGCCATTGTGTGAGTGATAGTGTATAAAAGAGTGAACAGCAGCTGATGGTGTTTTTTAAAATTTGGAGAAAAAGCATAGTGTTGACACAACATTTTTATAAACAATAATTAGACCCAATGAGGTGAAATTAAAAACATGCCAACATAAACTAAGAAAAACTTCCCGACAGAAAATTGTATTGGAATGTGGAATTGCCTCCCAGAGGAAATGAGTTAGCGACAAGCATTAGTTAGGACTAAAAACTGATGCTGAAGGAATTCACCTATTTGAGGTGAGTGCTGAAATGTCCCTTGAGACTGTTATCGCCAGCAGGCACAAATTACTAGAAAATGAACTACAGGGAAACATGCTGCACTGGAGGAGAACTTACTGCGGAAAGTAATAGGGTTTTATTTTTTTTTCTGCTTCAGAAATGGACACAGTTCCTCAAACCCCGAATACTCATAATCTCAGTGGTGGACAAATTATACCTATCTCTGCCAGGTGCCCGAAGGGGAACAGTTCTGTCTGGGGTTCTCTTGTTTTTACCCTTTGTACCTATCCCTGTTGCATTATAGCTTGTCCCCTGTTAATTGTTGAATTCTAGGCTGGGTGGATCCACCTCATCGCCGCACCTGAAGACTGGGGAGAGCCCTTTAGCAGTGAGTGGGCTTACGCCTGCCCACCCAAAACCCAAATACAACAGATGCCTGGGAGGTCAGTCGCACTTTTTACATTTTGCTAACACTTGTATTTGCTTAGTATGCCAGTAGTGCTATCAAACCGAAACTATTTCTAGTACAGGTTGAAAAGAAAAAAGCAGTCAAGTAGCACTTTAAAGACTAACAAAATAATTTATTAGTTGAGCTTTCATGGGACAGACCCACTTCTTCAGACCATAGCCAGACCAGAAGTGGGTCTGTCCCACGAAAGCTCTCCTAATAAATTATTTTGTTAGTCTTTAAAGTGCTACTTGACTGCTTTTTTTGTTTTGATAGTATATAGACTAGCACGGCTCCCTCTCTGTTACTAGTACAGGTTGGACCTCTCTAGTCCGGCACTCTCTGATCTGGCAATGTCCATAATCCAGCATGATTTTAGTTCTGGGGTCAGCAATCTGTGGCTCCAGAGCTGCATGCAGCTCTTTAAGGATCCACTAGTGGCTCCAAGCACTGCCACTGCTGCTCTGGAGGCTACCGCCACTTAATCGATGCCCACCATTCAAACTGGGCTTTTTTTTTTATTTTTTTTAAAGTGACGGCAGCCTCCGGAACTGCAAGTGGAGTCAACGGTGGCAGGGAGCCACAGAAGAGGAAGTTGACAGGGCAGGGAGCCACCCCTCACACTGTACATGGGGGAACTCTAAGGCTGCAGGAGAGCTGGGGGAAGGGGTGGCCGAGCCTGCCCCTGCCAGAGCTGCACTAAGAAGGAATCGGTGGAGGGAGCAGTGGCAGCTCACAGAGCTCCTCATCTCAGGCAGGTAAATCCTATGGTTGGGGGCTAGGTTTGGGGCTGATAAGGGTTAAGTCTGGGGATGGGGGATGGCTTTGGGGGATGAGGGTGAAGCTTGGGGTTAGGGGGTGGATTTGGGGACTGAGGCAGGTAAAGCCTGAAGATGCGAGTAACAGCTTTCCAGCTGGTACAGATCGTGTGTGCAACTGTTCTTTAAATAGGGGTGACAAATGTACGCTTTGACATTCTTTATTAAGGGCTGTCTCATGTTCACACTGCAGCTCTCGAAGGACTGATTTTGGAACTGAATTTGAAAAAAATGGCTCTTGTCACTATTTTGGTTGCAGACCCCTGTTTTAGTTAGTCAGATGACCACTTATCATGGGTGCAGCCAAGTTTCCCATGGTCCCACAAAGTTGGTTTACAGCCACCAGTCATGGCTCTCAGTGTTCTGTGCTGTTATTTAGCTCTAATTTACTCCTAAGTGTTTTCTAAGAACCCAGGAAGCAGTGGAAGTGTTGGTAATGCTCATCATCATCATCATCAACCACCACGGGCTCAGCGCCCATTGGTGTCTGATGCCTCTTTCACTGTTTCCTTGTATCTTTACCTGTCCAGTGCAGACTGGCTTAGTTTCTGTAGACTAGGTCTGCACCAATCTACTATATCATCTACCCATTCTCTGTGGGGTCTGCCTCTCCTATTTGAACTATCCGTTATGCCGAATACCAGGGTCTTGATTTTTCATTTATCGCCGGAATAGCTGTAACTTCTGTTGTATAAACTTGTGTAGCAGGTTCTCTTTTGGCTGTATCTTCCTATATAATTCCTTGTTGGCGACCTTCTGCATCCATCCTATTCTCAGGATCTTTCTATAACAACTCCTCTCAAATGCCAATATTCTCTTTGAATCTTTCGTTATAACCCATGTCTCATATCCATACAACATGCTGCTGAACACACAAGTTTTCAAGACACTCAGCTTCATTCCTAAGCTAATGGCTTTGCTTTTCCAGATCTCATCCATCACCTTCAAAGTCGTTCTTGCTTTCGCTATTTTAGTTGCTGTTTCCTTCCTACAATCTAGATCATATATTATGTTGCTCCCCAGATATGTGAACTTCTCTATACTCTCTAGTTCAATCTCATCTACACTGATCTTCCTTCCTATTTCCTTATCTCCAAATACCACTGTTTTTGTTTTATGGATGTTCATAATCAGTCCATACTGCTTCCCTTCCTTGCTTAGCACCTGCACCATTTTCGCTAGCTTCTTCTCTTCTTTCTCAATGATAACTACATCATCCATGAACCTCAGGTTGTTAATTCTTTTCCCGTGCACAGATATCCCTTCCACCTCTTCCTTGATTTTGTCCATCACTCTCTCTAGATGCGTGATGAATATATTTGGTGATATCTGATCTCCTTGTCTCATACCAGTAGTCGCTCTAAACCAACTTCCCAATTCTCTGCATGTTCTCACCGCTGCCTCCTCATTGTCACTGATCTCCTTCAACAACCGTATCAGTCTGCTATCCACTCCATATGACTCCAACACTGCCCACATCACTTTCTGATCTACACTGTCAAATGCCATCTGAAAATTGAAGAAGTAAGTGTAGATATTCTTTCGTCAAGCATTCTCCGCTATCAATCTTAGTGCCAATATCTGCTTTATGATACTTCTATCTTTCCTGAACCCCACTTGTTATTCCACTAGATGTTCTTCCACCTGCAAGCTTAGTCTCTCCATCAGTATCATCATCAGCACCTTGCCCAAGTGACTCGTCAGGGTAATCATTCTGTAGTTCTTGCACTCCACTGTCCTTCCTGTCTTGCGTATTGGCACTAGCTCAGATCTTGTCCATTCCTTAGGCACCTTCCCTTCTTTCCATGCTATATTACTTAGTTGGTGTATTTCTTGAATCATACTTTCTCCGCCGTATTTGATCATCGCTCCCGTGACCTTATCATTTCCAGGGCTCTTGATGTTCTTTAGTCTTTTCACTGCTCTTTCTACTTCCTCCTTCGAACTATCGGTCTTTCTCTTGATGCTCGGCAGAGATATCTCTTTCAGATCGATTTCAGATATCTCTTCGATCAGTCTGTCTGAGACAATCGGGTCCAACTGTGCTTTGTATAGATTGGTGCAATATCTTGTCCATCACTGAACAATCTTCTCCTTGTTCATGAGCACCTTTTTGTTCTCATCTTTGATGGCCATCTACTTTGGCTGCCACTTCCTATCCTTAATCATCTTATATACCTCCCTGGTCTTACATTTGCTGTAATACCTCTCTAGATCTTCACACTGCTCCTCTAACCATTTTGCCTTATCCTTTCTGACTGCTTTTCTTACCTCATTGCATTTCACCCTGTATTGCTGTTCTGTCTTCTTGAAAATGTCCCTTTGATCTTCAACACTCTCTTCTCTTGGACCAACTTCAGTGTATCCTGCATAATACACTTTTTATTGATTTTCAATTCTTCTGGAATAGTCTGCTCAATTCCTTCTTGCACTGTTGTGGCTATCCCTTCAACTCTTTTATCTAAGTCTTCCTCTGTGGCCGCATTCCTAATCTTCTCTTCAAACACTGCCCTATATGCAGTCCCTATTTCTTCCTTGCCTAGCTTCACCACATCTCGTCTCTTCTTCAAGTGTGTCTTATGCTTTCTCTTGAGTTTTATCTAGATGTTTGCAATCACTAGACTGTGGTCCGAGTTTATATTCACTCCTTGGAAAGTTCAGCACTGCTGTACTGATGTTACCCATCTTCTTATCAAAATAATATCTATCATGTTCTTGGACTTCCCATCATTTGATTGCTGTGTCCACTTCCTACAGGCCTTTTGTTGGAATCTCATGTTGCAAATCACCATCTTATGCTGTATAGCAAACTCGAGTAGTTTCTCACCTCGTTTGTTTCTTTCTCCATATCCAAACCTTCCCATGACTCTCTCCCAACTTTTGTTATCTGTTCTGACCTTCATGTTCCAGTCTCCTCCAATGATCAACGCATCTCTCTTCGATATCTCCTCCAGCGACTTCGTCAAGTCTTTATAGAATAGCTCAGTCTCTTCCTCCGTACTGTCTGATGTGGGTGCATACACCTGAATGGCCAAGATGCTGAATGGTTTTGCTTCAAATCTTGCTACCATCAGTCTTTTGCTCACCAATTTGTATTCTAACAATGCTCCTCGAGCTCTTTTGCTAAGAAGGAATCCTCATGCTTTGTTTCATTCCCTAAGCAAATGACTTTGCAACTGCACATCTCTCCCAATGCTGTCCAGCATATCTCTGCCAGTCCAAGTATATAGCATTGGTATCGCTCCACCTCCTTCCAAAGCAGTTCTAATTTTCCAGTCACCCAGAGTGTTTGGATGTTCCATGTTCCAATTCATAGCATGTGTGTGAGTTGTAATTTTCTTTTGGTAGCCAACTTATCAACCCAATTCCAATCGCGCGATTGGTGTCACGGACCTTGTTTATCTGGGCGATGTCTGAGCCGGCATCTTTTATCATTTAGTCGTACTGCCATCAGATTTCATTCATGTTGTTTCACGGTGGCAATACTGCTAGACAATATTGCCCTCCTGTGGTCCAGCAAATTGTCTCATTCGGCACTGATTAGGTCCCCAGGGTGCTGAACTAGAGAGGGTCAACTTGTATTCACTTTTCTCTGACAAAGAGTGTCAGTTTTCTAGGTATTAAATCATGTTATGGGCAACTTTTCACTGGGGATTGCAATAAACTGAAATCTACAATCATTTTCACTTGTAGTTTAAAGATTGGTACATATATCTGCAGAGGCGAAACATCGCCTTAACAACAGCAGTGAAACCACAGGGCAAATTCTATCGGAAATACAATTTGACGTTTCAGTTGATCTTTTCAGCCTACCAGAGAATTCTTGCTACTATAACTGGTACATTAGTTCTTTCCTTCAGTTGGAAAACTTGGATCAAAGTGAAACCACCCTCTTAAGAAGACTGGCTGGTGCTGGTGCTGGCACTTGCAACATGCATCTGTATGTCAGCTGCAGTGAATCTGGGCCTTCAAGAGAAAGTCAGTTGCTCTTGCTTGCACAAATCAGGAAAACGAATATGTCTAGGGCACTGAAGTAAAGATTCTACATGAAAATTATTTCATCAAAAAGTACGCCCTGTCTGTATTACAAAACTGAACATGATGTCTTAGTGCAGCTTGCTTATGTTAGCTTTTGCAGCTAAATTGCATTCAGCACTACCGGCATGGCTGGTTACTGACACCAGTTGTCAGCAATGGCTAAGTCTTGTCATGGAGACAGCTTGTAGGCCAGACTGTGGCTACTTCCAGCTTGTACTCTTTCTTCTTCACATAGTCTCCCTGTGGGTACTCCGTGCTTGATGCTGGTGCGTTCCTGCACCGGTGATCAGGGATTCTTCATGAGCTGTAGTTTCCCATGTTGCACATGCACCGTGGCACTTCCTCATGCTTTTGACATACACATGGCATGGGCCCCTCAGTTCCCCTCTCTTGGCCAGAAACTAACTTGTGCGTTGTGCTGTAACCATCTCTGTCCCCAGACCTTAAGAGACAGAAGGCAGATGATGTAATATCTTTTATTGGAACAAAGTCTGTTAATTGGTGGAGGAGACAAGTTTCTGAGCATCACAGAGCTGTTCCTCTTTGTGATAGGGAAATGTCTGCTCTCAACCAGTAAAAGATATTACCTCATCCACCTTGTCTTAAATAATTCTCTTTCCTATTAGTATACCTTTCCTCATGGCTGTTAAACCTCAGACGTCAGTGACATCTAGTGGTTAACTATGTGCCTAGTTTTATTTTATTATTCTTACCTGTGTGGTGATACGTGATTGAAGCGTGGGGAAATGCCACAGCGTGAAAATATTCTGTAATACATCATCCTCAGTTTATTAGACGTGTCTTAGAGGCTCAAGTAAATAGACTGATGGAAATTTCTGTGTAGCTTTTATGTACACGGGTCCCGGTGGCTTTAGTTCCTGTTTTCATGATGGAAAGCACATGTTTACTTAATTATAGACACTGAATGGGCATGGACCATTTCTTTCTGATGTCACTTTCTATGTGGAACAGCCTCTCTGCAGAGTTTTACTACAGTATGCGTGTTTGTTCTAGGGTAGCTCTCTCAATCACATGCAGAGTTGTCTGAGTGAGTTGGACCAAGAAGGAACAATGGCTCTTGCTTGCTGAGTCAGAGACATGATGTTGATCTGACACTGTTGAATCCAAGTAACATTCTTGTGTGTTTGGAACAGACTTTATCAGAAGAGGATTACAGTACGTGTGTTTCCTTGTTGCCATTTGCTGACTGCCTACTCATTTGACACTTGAAAGTAGAATTGAATAACAAGCTGTTCTGTAATAGTGGATGATAATTGCAAAGGACAGTTATATACATATCACTCGAACATTTACCCAGGTTTTCTCTGGTCTGTAACTAAGTGAAGGTTTTGGTTGTTTTTTTTTTTTGGGTAGGGGAGTGAATGAGAAATGAAAGGAAAATGTATATGATTTATTTAAATAATTGTATTTTCAAAAACAGTGTTATTTTAATGAAATTAATTTTATTTTGTATTTTTCAAAGAAAAGGGTAGTTAAAATTTTTCCATTTAATTGTTTGTAGTAATTTTTGTCGGAATTTATCATGTTTGTTTTTTTCTTTCATCTCTGTAAACTCTTCTCCCCAGCCAGAGTCAGGAATACTGCAAACTGTGGACTTTCCCCTCACTCCCTGAAAGCAATTAAGGGAAACAGCCAGAAATGTCCCTGTACAAATCTGGGGTGGGGAGTTTCAGCCCCCCGCCGCCCTTTCTAAAGGGTGCATGGGGGTGGGAGGATTGGAGCTGGGGCAGTCCCAGACGGAGGGGGATGCACCCTAAGTCAGCCCCTTTCACCTACCTGGTGATTCTGTCTTTTTTTCTGTGTGGTTTTATGAGATGTAATCCCATTCCAAGCACATCCCATTTTCCTGACACAACCAAACCCTGACCTTGCTTTTAGGTCTGAGCAGAGGAAGCTGCATATCGAATGTGGTGGCCCTAGTGCTGATTAATAGGTACAAGGGACAAAAGGCATTCAACTATTTTTGGGTTCTCAACTCTTCTGTAATAAACTCTGTAGGAACTTGCGGGTGCTCAGTACCTTTTCAATTACAGCAGCAATAACTTCTAGCCTGCTGGATCTGGCAGAAAATGTGCTGTATAGCCTACAAGCTTCAGCCTGTAAGGAGATTTCCACTGTCCTCATACTGGCTAAGAATGGCATGCAGAGGGAATATTTAGACACCATTAATGGCTGTTTCTTGGAGCAAATAAGACTGGAACCCCCCAAGCAGAGAGGCAGTTCTTGATTCAGTCCTAAGCAGAACAAGGAATCTGGTGCTGAACTGCTCCATAATTCTGACATTAATTTTAAACGTTCTTGAAGGGGCAAAAATACCAAGGAAACCGGCCACCGTAGTATTTAACTTCAAAAAGAGAATGACAGAGATAAATGGCTACTTATACATAAGTTAAAAGAAATGGTCACAAGACTGAAATGCCTGCAAGATGCATGAAAACTATTTAAAATGCCATAAAGGAGGCTCAGACTAAATGGATAACCCAAATCAAACAAAAGAGGATCAAAACAATTGCTACCATGGCTAAACAGCCATGTAAAAGAGGAAGTGCAAAAAATCATCCTGTTAGAAATCTAATTCTACTAAGCAATAATAGAAAGGAGTATAAACCCTGGCAAGTCAAGTGTACAGTTGTAATTAGGCAGACCAAAAGAAAACTTCAGGAGCAACTAGCAAAACACCTAAACTAATAGCAACATTTTAAATACATCAGGAGCTGGAAGTCTGCCAACCAATCTGTCTAGCTGATGGATGATTTATTTCTAAAATAGAAATAGTTCTGTAGCACTTTAAAGACAATGTTAAAGGAATAATCAAAGAAGATGACAGTTGCAGAGAAGATAAATGAATTCTTTGCTTTGGTCTGCGCAGTAAAGGATCTAAGGGAGATTCCCCACGCCTGAGACACAGTATGTAAAGCACAGAGCTTATATAAAGCTCATCTTGTAATAAATTATTTGGTTAGTCTTTAAAGTGCTACATGACTGCTTTTTTTGTTTAGATAGAATACAGACTAACACAGCTATCCCTCTCTCACTATTGGCATGTAACCTGTTGCTTAAATCAGTTTCTATAGCAATGACTGGACAGTAGCGAATACAGCCCACATATTTTTTTAAAAAAAAGAATCCAGATGCAATTTTAGCAATTACATGCAAGGAAACCTAACTTCATTTCCAGACAAATTGGTTGAGATATAGCAAAGATAAGAATTATCAGGCACACAGACTCATACTATTAGTTGGCGAAGAATAAGCATGGCTCTTGGAAAGGAAAATCCTGCCTCGTCGATCTATTAGGATTTTCTGAGAGTTTCAATAGACATAGGGAATGAGCCCATGGATGTAGTGTATCGGAACTTTAGAAAGTTTTTGGCAAGAGCTAACTCCAAAGACTCCTAAGGAAAGTAAGCAGTCATGGGATAACAGGCATCCTGGTGTGGGTCGATAACTAGTTAAAAGACAGGACACAAAGACTAGGAATAAACAATCAGTTTTCACAATAGCAGGAGACAAATGGGAGGGTCCTCCCACTGAGCTGTACCTGGACTTACCCTGTTCAGCATAGTGATAAATGACCTGGAAAAAGGGAACAAAGAATGAGGTGGCAAAGTTTGCCCACAATATTAAATTAGTCAAGCTAGTGAAGTCCGAAGTTGCCCAGGAATAGTTGCGGCCATCCCACAAAACTGGGTGACTGTTAACAAAGCAGCAGATGAAATTCCGTGCTAAGTGCAAAGTAATGTGTTTTGGAAAACATAGGCCCCAACATTTTGGACACCTAGTTGGGATTAACTTACCTTTCAGGACTTAAGAAAGAGATCTTAGCATCTTTGTGGATAGTTTTCTGAAAACATCTGTCGGGTGGCAGGCAAAAAAGGCGTTGCAGCATCAGCAGCATCTTCACCGCACATGCTGCCCTGGCACAGCTGCACTGGTGCAGCTGCACTGATGTAGCACTTCTAATATAGACTTGTGAGATAGTGCTTTATTCCTACTCCTGCGCTAATCCCCTTGGCCCCATTGCTTGGGGGAAGGCGTGGAATGAGGGCTGGGGCTGGGGAAGGGTGTCCCAGGCACGTCAGCCTCCTAGGGATCATCCTACTGAGTTCAGCCTGCTGTAGGGCTGGATGGGGGATGGAGCTGGACACCAGAACTGGTGACATTCCATACGCAGCTTGCAGCTGCCTAGGGCACCATGGAATCTGGAGCTATTTGGTGCTCCATATTTCATGGTGCCCTATGCAGCTGCATACTTTCCACATTGGTAGGGACGGCACTGGGTACGTGTAGCAACATGCAGCAGTGAAAATCAAGGTTAAGTCCACACTGCAACGTGTTGTTGCATATGGTAGTTAACGATTGTTGAGAATGAGCCAGAGCCTTTCTCTGTTGCATTTCCCTACTGCTGGAGTGTATCACTGCAGAGGGGAAAGGCTCTGGCACGGGGGAGGCTGTAGAATATTTTTAACTGTGTAGACCCTGAAGGAACTGCTTGTGCTAGAGAGCCACATGCAGTGTATATACCCCAGTGCTCTAGTACATCTGCCTTCTCTACTCACCTAAGCAATGCCTCAGAGTTTACTCTGCTATGAAATACTCATGGGCTGTGGTATCTACATCTACCTGCTGCTGCAAGCCTAGACCTGCCCTATGAAGTAGAGACTAGCTGGTTTAGTCAAACTCATGCAAAGCTAGGACTGGAATGCAGACTGCTTTTCTCCTAGCCTGGACTGATAAGCGTTAGACACTGGTGGGTCTCTTATAATTTGTTTTCTTGAGCAGGCATCATATGGACAAAAGTAAATGAAAGCAAAAAATACCAGAATAAAGCAGACAAATGCTGATCTGAGATGCACAGAGCATCAGTCATTGTTCCTCTCTGGCTGGCAGTGCATGGCCTCTGTGTCGCCAAACAATTGTTGAGCTTTCTCTATAGTACTGCAGCTTGATTCCCTGGCATTACTTGCACTGACTGTTTATTCACAAGGTTCAAATTCCTTCCTATAACAAAAGAACTGGCTTCACTTGAAAAATCTTCTCTCTGGATTCCAAATTCCGTTATCAACCCCTGTAGCTCTCCCAGTCATTGACACTTCAATAAACAGCCTCTCTGCTAACCCATATTTCATTTCTTTTCTTCTCATTTATGTTTTAACTGGATCTAGTGCTCATGAAATGAACCACATTAAGGCCCCAGGAACCTAAATCCTTTTACTCTGTGGAACAGTGATACTCTGATGGACTCTTGCAAGCCACAAGTGTCTCTTTAACATGTCTCCTGCAGCTCTTTGCAGCGCACGAGGTTAAAACCCTGTTTTAGCTATTAAATGATCTAAGTTATTAATCGGTCAGGATATGTTAATTATATTAACCAAGTGTAGGTGATAAAATAATGCTTGGTCGGTCATTTTGCTGTGAGACGTACATAAAAAGTTTAAACTAAATATTTCCCTGTCATACTGTTTAAATGAGAATAGTGATGTAGTAAATGCAACAGCACATTCACACTGCTGTGGCTCTTTTAGGTCATGTGGATTGCTAATTTGCCTCCTGGATAACTGAAGTCTGAGTATCACTGCAGTAGAACAGCATACTGGGCATCACCTGGCCTAGCACGACCAACTCGATGAGTGAAAGAGTAGTTCAGTATGCATACCCATTCCCTTGCCTCTTTTCTAAGCCTGCCTGTGTGGATAACTTCTGTTGCAAGGATTTAGCTCATTCCATATCGTTGAAAGAGCTGTTAGATAATAACAGCAGTCCTACACCAGCACCTGGGCTTGATCTCACTGTTCAGACAGATCGGTAATCCTCATGATGGCCTAGAACTATTCAAAACCCAACTTTCCATCTGTACTTTCAGTACAGTATTAAAAGGTGGATCTCAAACTATGGCTAACATGATCTGGCTGTCTATTGTGAACAGTAAGTCATCGGTAGAGTACTAAGCAAAGAAACCCATAAACATTAGTGTAACTTGTGCAGTGGTATTTTTAGGCAGGCTGAGGTCAAGTCTATGCTTTAAAGCAGTGTTTCTTAACTATAGATGCATGTACCTCAAGGGGTACACCGAAGTCTTCCAGGAGGTACATCAACTCATCGGGATATTTGCCTAGTTTTACAATGGGCTACATTAAAAACACTAGTAAAGTCAATACAATCTAAAAGTTCATTCAGACAATGACTTATTTATATGGCTTCACATGCTTTACACTGAACTGTAAGTACAATATTTCTATTCCAATTCATTTATTTGATAATAAGATGGTAGAAATTCAGCAAGTTTTCAGTAATAGTCTTCTTTGCTATTTTTGCAGTTTTTTGGTAAGCAAACAGTTTTTAAGTTTGGTGTAACTTGGTGGTCTGCCAAACAAATCTGACTCCTGGACAGGATATAGTAATTGGGCAAGGTTGAATGGCACTTGTTTCAAAACCTCAGCTTACTTTAGGACCACATTTCTCAGCTGGTATATGGACCCTGAGGAGTATGTGAAAGAAGTCTGGGGGTACTTATAATTTTTTTTTAAAAGTGGGCACTTTATAAAAAAAAAAAGGTTGAGAAACATAGCTTTAAAGTGTTAACTTTGTAACAGTGTAGGTTAGTGATGTGGGGATTAACCAAAATGGTTATGTGGGTACAATCCCCTAATGTTGATGCACTTATTCTGTTCGTGCTTTATATCTGTATAGGTAGACAGACCCTTTTTTGGTACAAGCACTTTTATACAGGTATAGCTATTCACTGGGGAAGGACGGGGAGAATGGGGGTATAGTTAAAGTGGCACTATAGAATTGGATGGATATGAAATGCCCCACTCATCTTAACTCATAAGCCTGCTGCCACCTCAAGAAAGGATGGCACTGTGGAATTAGGGCAGAACAATGGTGTCCTGTGTCATGTACACTAGGGCTCTTAATTGGGCCCTGGTCTGGCATCTTCATTCTGCAGACTGCTTCATAAGAAGGATCTCAAAGCAAGGACCTCTGTTCTGCCTGCATAGCAAGCAGTACAGCTGTGAACATCTTCCTGAGATGGTGTCTAACTTTTTCTCACCTCTTGCTCATGTCTCAAGCCACTATCAGGCCTGAAAATCAGATAATTGGATAGCTGAGTTCTGATAGCTGTGTCTTTAACAACTGATCCTGGGTGCAAAACTGAATTTTGGTTTTGGGGGATGTGGCTGGTAGAGACACATCATTCTTGCTTCACTTTTGCAAGTAATCCTGTCAAAATCCATGGGGCTTCTTTCAAAGGGTAGCACAAAATTTAAACAAGATGTCCAACGGGGGAAAGTGACAGAGTATGTTTTCCACTCTTTGATTTTACTAATGTCAGCATAAAACAAAGTAAAAAAGTCCTGCTAAGGCACAGGAGACCAGAGTTCAGTTCCTGACTCTACCAATGCCTCCTGCATGCCCTTGGGCAAATCACTTAATCTGTTTTTGCTTCAGTTCCGCGCCTTTAAAATGGGCATAATGCTTCCAATTCTCCCACCTTCTTTCTGTCTGGCCTGTTTATATCTTGAGCTCTGCAAGGCAGGGATTGTCTTACCATGTGTCTTAGGACACAGTATGCAGGGCAACAAACCCTATCTTGGATGAGGCCTGTAAGTGATCCCGTAATACTACTCTGAGCAAAACAGCAGTGGGAAACTGGAGACTGGAGTTTCCAATCAGCTTGTCCACTGACTTCCTATGCTTGTTTAGTCATGACACTGTCTTCTCAGCTGAGAATGGGGATTCAGTGATGACAATGTACTTAGGTCAGTCCAAGTTAGACTAGGCCGGAGGTCAGCAACCTGTGGCTCCAGAGTCGCATGCAGCTCTTTAAGGAGTTATTCATGGCTCTGGGCGCTGCTGTTGCTGACTCCTCTTGCAGCTCCCTGCTGTGCTGCTGCTGAAACACCAGTACTAAATTCAAGTGGTGTAATGGCCAGCAGAGCAGCAGGAGGAATCCAGCTGTTAAACCAACTGCATTTAGTTCTATTGTTCCAGTGGCAGCAGGGCAGGGAGCACAGAGGAGTCAGCGGCGGCAGCGTCCAGAGCTGCAGTGACTCCGTTCAGGCCCTGGGAGAGCACGATCTGGCCCTGGAGGGGTGAGCTATGGGGGGCAGTGCTATATCCTCCCTCCCCCACCTACATGTGTCTTCCATGTTGGCCAGCTCCAGCCAGCTCCCTCCCTCCCCTCCACCCAGTACAGGTCAGTGGATCCGGGAGCTGAGTGGGGAGGGGTAGGCAGAACGGGCACAGGGGGATGGAGAAGGAATTGGCCTGTTGGCTTGCCTGCCTCTGCCCGGGGCTACAAGCACCTCTCAGGCAAAGCATCACCCCAGAGCTCTCCTCAAGCCAGCTCCCACTCTGCCAGCAGCACACAGGCAGGGAGGAGGCAGGGCATGGGTCTGCTCCCTGATGGGCAGGCAGGAAGCTGCGCCAGGTCTTGTGCAGAACAGCCCCTGCATCTGCACCCCACTTCTCCTTGGTGCGTGGGAACTCGGGCTGCCTCAGTTGCTGGGATGCCAAGCAGGGCTAATATGGTTGTTGAAAGATATCAGTGATAATGCGGAGGCAGCGGTGAGAACATGAGGGGAGTTGGGAAGTTGGTTTAAAACAAGTAGAGGTATGAGACAAGATCCAATATCGCCAAGTATCTTCATCGCACATCTGGAGAGAGCGATAGACAAGATCAAGGAAGAGGTAGAAGGGATATCTGTGCACGGGAAAAGAATTAACAAGTTGAGGTTTGTGGATGATATAGTTATCATTGAGGAAAATGAGGAGAAGCTAGCGAAAACGGTGCAGGTGTTAAGTGAAGAAGGGAAGCGGTACGGACTGATTGTGAACATCGATAAAACAAAAACAATGGTATTTGGAGATAAGGAAATAGGAAGAAAAATCAGTGTGGATGTTGAGAAGTTCACATATCTGGTGAGCAACATAATGTATGATCTAGACTGTAAGAAGGAAACAGCGACTAGAATAGTGAAAGCAAGAGCGAGTTTGAAGGCGATGGATAAGATCTGGAAAAGCAAAGCAATTAGTTTAAGAATAAAGCTGGGTGTCTTGAAAACGTGTGTATTCAGCAGCATGTTGTATGGATGTGAGACATGGGTGATAACGAAAGGTTCGAAAAGAAGAATATTGGCGTTTGAAAGGAGTTGTTATAGAAAAATTCTGAGAATAGGATGGATGCAGAAGGTCTCCAACGAGGAATTATATAGAAAGATACATCCAAAAGAGAACCTGCTGCAGAAGGTTATAAAACAGAAGCTACAACTATTTGGACATATTTGCAGAATGAAAGACGAATGAAAAATCAAGACCCTGGTATTCGGCATAATGGACCATTCGAAAAGGAGAGGCAGACCCCACAGAGAATGGATAGATGATGTAGTAGATTGGTGCGGAGCTAGTCTACAGAAACTAAGCCACTCTGCACTGGATAGGGAAAGATGGAAGGAAATGTGAGAGAGGCATCAGACACCAACGGACGCTGAGCCCACGGTTATTGATGATGATGATGATGATGACGACAAGCAGGGCTGGTGCCTCGGCTCTGGCTAGCAGAGCAGGTGTGACATTGAGTGCCCCCTGCATGGAATCCCTGCTAGGAATGGGAGGGCTGAGACTCAGTTAATGAATGTGCATAGAATGCTTTAAGATTCTCCTTTTTAAGAAGGTACAGAAATACCATATATTGTATTGCCATTCAAATGTATCTTGAATACAACAGTGCCTTACTTTTGTCTACAACACAAACTACAGAAAACCTTCCAGATAGGAGCAACCAAGCTGCACACATCTTGGGTTAATGTGTCTCCCCTTCCTTGACTCTTGCCACCCATGACAGGAGTGGTTTCCTTGTCCACAGAGTGGCAGTGAGCTGGGAACCAGGTGGCAGCCTGGCTCCTGGCTCCTGGCTCCCCTCTGCTTGCTGGAGCCAGGAGACTGACCAAGGTTGCTGCCCTGCTCAGTTCACCCTCTTTGAAAGTGGAAGTGAGCTAGGAGCCAGGCTGCTGCCTGGTTTCCGGCTCTCCACCACTTGCAGGACCTGGGAAATTGACCAGCTGGCCTATTTCTTGGGTCCCGCAAGTGGCAAGCAGCAGGGAGAGGGCAATGAGGCTGCCCCCTGGTTCCCAACTCCCTGCCACTCTGGAAGCCAGGAAACTGACCAGCCCTAGTGGTCTGGTCAGTTTCCCACTTCTGCAAGCCCAGAGGGCTGGGAAAAGGCTGCAGCCTGGTTCCAGCCTCCCCTTGACTTGCACGAAAATTTGAGTTATGTGGGGGTTGCACAAATGCAACCACTGCGCAACTCGAGGGTTTACCGTACCACTGTCACATGGCAAGGCCATAATACAAATGTGATTTACATACTAAGACATCAATTTTAAAAAATAAAATCACCAAAGGTGTTCCTAACTGCAATAGGTCTGGAGGGGATGAGATGGAGCAGCCTGTCTTGAGTAGAAGAGCTTTGCATGGAGAGGGAAGACCTTCACTAAGGTACCCCTTGGGTTGATAGTCTTCTGTCCTCTCTAATTTAGGAGAAAGAGAACATAGGGGGAAAATCTCCAAGTTAAAATGGAGTTAAAACTTTCATCTGTGCAATCAGAATCTTACAGCACCATCTAGTGGCCACCGTGCTTATTACTAGGGCACTTTCTTTTCACATATCAGAGGGGTAGCCGTGTTAGTCTGGATCTGTAGCAGCAACGAAGGGTCCTGTGGCACCTTATAGACTAACAGAAAAGTTTAGAGCATGAGCTTTCGTGAGTTAACTCACTTCTTCAGATGCTGGTCCTGGAAATCTGCAAGGCCAGGTATAAATAGGCCAGAGCAAGGCTGGGGATAACGAGGTTAGCTCAGTCAGTCAGTCATGACAATACAACTCAGCCTGCCTGACTGAGCTAACCTCGTTATCCCCAGCCTTGCTCTGGCCTATTTATACCTGGCCTTGCAGATTTCCAGGACCAGAATCTGAAGAAGTGAGTTAACTCACGAAAGCTCATGCTCTAAACTTTTCTGTTAGTCTATAAGGTGCCACAGGACCCTTCGTTTCTTTTCACAGAGCAGCTTCCAGAGGTAGCCCTGTGAGTCTTTGGTTTCACAAAAAACAAAACAAACACTAAGCAGTTCTGTAGCACCTTAACAACTCGCCGTTTATTTATTAGGTCATGAGTTTTAGTGGGTAAGACCCACTTCATCAGATTATCATTTTACAGAGCAGAAGTTCTCTTACACCGTAGTAGGTAGGAATGCACATTAAACACACCTCTCCCTGGCCAACAGCAATCCAAGGCAGTTGCTGGCCAGTAGGTAATGGTCTAGGATTTTTAGATCTTGGGACATATATCCAGCACTTTAAGAAACAAAAGTGTTTTGTTGTTGTTTTTGTTGTTCCATCCCTCTTATCCCTAAGAACCTGCCCTTCCTCCCCCAAGAACTGCAGTTAGGGAGCGGGGATCAGGAACCAGGGTAGGGGCTGTGGCCAGGAGCAGAGTTGAAGCTGCACTCCAAGGCCAGAGTCAAAGATGCATCTAAGGGCAGAAAATGGCCTGGGACTGGCCCGGGTCCCCTAGTGCCCCCTGAACATTCCTCCATGCTCTGCTCAGGAGTGGGCCCCACAATTTGGGGACCACTATGCTACGAAGATCTGTAGCATATCCCATGTATTAAAAATACTTGTATCATGGTCATTTTTCAGGATGCCTTTGAGTTAGACTCAATCCGGATGGGAAGCCAAGAGCAGCCATTCAGTATTTCTGCTAGCAGGCAGCATTACCAATCATTTCTCCCCTCCGGTGCAGTGGCAAGACCTGGTGGGATTGTTTGGTTTGCTTGCATGAACTCACCTATTTCTCTTCACTGAGGATACCTTGAGCTGGATTTTAAGCCAGTTTACATCAAGGAAAACTTTTAAACCATATGGTTAGTTAAGCATTAAAGCAATTTACTGAGGGAGGCAGCGGTATCCCTGTCACAGTGCGTGACATGATAGTAAAATCACTGTCTCGCATTATAGGCTATGTCTACACTAGGGAGTTTTGTCGACAAAACAGTCTGTTAACAAAACACAGCACTTTCACTGACAGTGTTCCGCCTCTCTATTATGAGGAATAATGCCTTTGTCAACAGTTTCTGTCAATAAAAACTGAGGGACCCCTCAGTTGACAGACAGGGCTTCCAGTTCACCAGGCAGCCCTGTTTGCTGAACTTCCGGTCAGCAATTGTGCTGAGAGAGGGCAGGGGAGTCTGGCCGCTCTCTGTCGACAGAGTGGGTCACTTCTTCAGTCTGCTTTTGTGTGTAGATGTGATCTGTTGACAGAGGTTTTGCTGGAAGATCTCTTCCGACAGTAAGTTCTGTCAACAGATTGCTGTAGGGTAGATATAGCCAGTACTTGGTGCTGACAGAAATAGGATCACCTTGCTCGTTTTACAGATTAGTGACTTTTTGTTCTGTGTATGTTTTCTAAACATGAGGTTCTGGAGTGCGGTTTGGTTTTCTGTGTTATCAGACTTCTAGCGCAGTGCAGCAGTGTCTATGTGGGATGTTGTTGCGTGGTGAGCTGGTGGACAAGTCCTTTTAGAATAGGTCATCAGTTCAAATTAGGTCTTGTTAAAAATAATTTAGCTGGTCATCATGCACAGTGAGTTGATCTCTGTTCAATTCTTAGTGGACAAAATCTAGGTTTGGTGCCTGGGCTCCCTGTACACCAACTGTGGGGAGAGGTGTCTAAAATGACATTCCCCAGAGACAGCAAAGTAGACAGGGAGGCACCTCATCCAATGGGAGATGCCATGGACAGGAGTGTGTGCTGAGCTCTGTGCCCCTCTGAAGAGTTGGGCACCTGTCTCTGTTTGGCATTCGTAGCTGGATAGCTGCCTCTGGCACCAGGTGGCTGGGATGGAGAGGATGACTGTGATGATGCCAGTGAACTTCCTCATAGCTTTGAGCTCAGTGATGAGGGTGCTCACTCCACGCATCATGTCAAGTTTCCCCCTCACCCCTGCGAGAGTGAGAAGTAATTTGAACAGGCATCTGCCCCCTCAGGGGAGTGCCCGAGCTGCTGTGCTGTGGAATATTCTGACGTGGGAGGGGCTCCCTTAACCTCTCCACTTGAAGTTGCTCCACGTCGGTTCAGTGACTGAAAAGGTGTGTATGAAGGACACCATAGCTGAGCAATGAGGCACTCACCTGAGACGTGGCAGAGTCCTGTGCAAGTACGTGCTCATCAGGCAGAGTTGGGACTTGTATTCAGGGTCCCCACACCCCAGGTGGGCACCCTAACCATTGGGCTAAAGTTTTGAGGGAGAGTATTGTCTTCTTCCCATTTTTCTGTAGAGCTAGATGGCTTCTGGGCACACCTGTCACAGGGGCCCTGCAGGCAAATTAGCTTGTCCTCTGTTTATCTTCTCCTAGCTCTCAGATGGCAGTGGAGCTTAGGAGACACCCAGCAGCGGGCATGTCCACAGGCAGCAACTTAGGCATCTAGACAAGTTTTTTTGGCAAAAATCAAGGCAGTGGGTGAGTTTAGGCACTTATAGGTGACAGCTGAGCGGTAATGCCCAAATCTGGGAGTTGGGTGCCTAACCGCTGCTTTAAGTCCCTTAAGCCGTGTCTACACGTGCACGCTACTTCGAAGTAGTGGCACTAACTTCGAAATAGCGCCCGTCACGGCTACACGTGTTGGGCGCTATTTCGAAGTTGAAATCGACGTTAGGTGGCAAGACGTCGAAGCCGCTAACCCCATGAGGGGATGGGAATAGCGCCCTACTTCGAAGTTGAACGTCGAAGTAGGGAACGTGTAGACGATCCGCGTCTGCAACATCGAAATAGCGGGGTCCGCCATGGCGGCCATCAGCTGAGGGGTTGAGAGACGCTCTCTCTCCAGCCCCTGCGGGGCTCAATGGTCACCATGTGCAGCAGCCCTTAGCCCAGGGCTTCTGGCTGCTGCTGCTGCAGCTGGGGATCCACGCTGCATGCACAGGGTCTGCAACCAGTTGTCGGCTCTGTGGATCTTGTGTTGTTTAGTGCAACTGTGTCTGGGAGGGGCCCTTTAAGGGAGCAGCTTGCTGTTGAGTCCGCCCTGTGACCCTGTCTGCAGCTGTGCCTGGCACCCTTATTTCGATGTGTGCTACTTTGGCGTGTAGACGTTCCCTCACAGCACCTATTTCGATGTGGTGCTGCGCAACGTCGAAGTTGAACGTTGACGTTGCCAGCCCTGGAGGACGTGTAGACGTTATTCATCGAAATAGCCTATTTTGATGTCTCCACATTGAAATAGGCTACTTCGAAGTAGGCTTCACGTGTAGACGTAGCTTTAGTGAATGTACCCTAAAAATGCCCACAGAATTAGTGTGTTGGAAGCCTTGCCTAGGAGGAGACTTTCTGCCTCCTACTTTAGAAATCAGTCAGCTTCTGGCTTCTAATTCCTTAAAGGGATTCATAAGAATAACATAGAGCTTCCCATTCTGAATGAGATCACAAATGCAGCTGCTTTAAGAGCATCGTTGCACAACAGTGACCCAAAGACTCCTGCTCTACTAATGGTATGGGCAGTGTGGGGGCCCCATGAGACCCTGAGGTGTGCAGGGTGTGGAAGCCATCTTTTATATAGAAGCCATTTCACATTTCTTACTTCTGCACGTACACAAGACGCTGAACTTTTCCTGACATAGCTGGGAATGGCAGGGAGGATGAGCTCTATGGAATGCGTTAATCAACTGTCTCGACTTGGGCCTCCAGCTCCCTGATACCTATTCCTCCTTGCTGATAAGGGGTTTCTTTTTGAAAAGTGATGCCTCTGACGCAGGGTTTGTTTGTGTAAGGGTATAAAATACTAGAGTTAGCTGCATCAAGCAGCCTTGCTGGACCTGGTTTTACTAGTGTCCAGTTTGGCTCATCTGTTGCCTTATTGAATTCAATAAAGCTGAATGTTAGCTGCCTACAGTCAGAGAAGTCTTGTGCTTCAACAGGGGAAAATGGCAGCCTTCATTAACTTGCCCTGCACAAGACATCAAATGAGATTCTGGATAGAGAAGACACCACAAACCTCAAGTTACCTTGGCACTTACTGTGACTAACTTCCTTTAGCACACCTGGAGCGTCTCCCCACTTTTCCCACTTTCTCCACTAACTGGATTAAAACATCTAGGCCCTGAGGTCCAAAATTATGTCAGGGTCCCATCATGCTAAGTGCTGAGCATACCCATAATAAGAGAGTTCCTACCCAGCAACCTTCAGTGTATAAATAAAGACAGAAGGGAAGGGAGCAGTATTATCCTCATTTTACTTTCTGGGTCAAACAAAAGTTAAAAGACTTGCTCAAGGCCATCTCTGAAGTGGGTGGCAAAGCCAGCAGCTGAACCTCCCTTATTGGATTATTCATCCTCTCCAAGAATTATACAGGAGCAATTTTTAGGGCATATAATTTCTATATAGGCAATGGCCTGGCTGTTGCCATTACTGTATCTAATCCTTAGAAACTCTTATGCTTCCCCTCTTCATAAAATCTCTTTATATTTGTGTTCAGTAATTCTCTGTTTTTATCTGATACTGTGATATGGTAATATAGGATAAAGTAGTCGCAACAGTGTTCAGGATGTGACTACATGAACACAGCAGCTGTGGTTGTGTAATTCACACAACCAATGGATTTTCCGGCCCATAGTTCTGTGGAGAGTACCGTTACGGTGCACCTCTAGTGCCATACAAGCGCAGGAGGTGTCACTGTAGCAGGGGATGTGCTGCTTGATTGAAGTGTGGTCACTGAGTGCAGCTGTGAGAGAATGGGGACCCAGGGTAAAAAGAACCACAGTGATACAACATAACTGAAATTCTAACTGTTCTAAAAAAGAGTCTTTCTCATCCCAGACCACGTTGTTGTCAGGATGTTCATAGCTGTGTATGCAGCCAATACAGTTAGCAGTCTTAAAAAGGAATGAGCAATTAAACCACCTAAGTTTTCAGCAGTCAGTTTAATTTCAACAGTTAAAAAGCTCTGCTGTTAACAGTAAAAAAAAGTCTGGGGTGAAATCTTGGCTCCACTGAATTCAACCATAGAACACCTCGTTCCTTCAGTGGGCCAGGATTTCACCTCGGGTTTTCCCCTCATTGCCTAAACAGAGTGTCATAGGGCAGCTCTGGTTGGATCACCCTCCATTTGGTGGCCACAGCATGACTACCATGCCTACCTACGTTTTCCTTCTTCAGAGTCCTCAAATATAGTCAAAAGCATCTTTCTGGGTGCATAACCTTTGTGGAGTTAATTTACTGGTGCAGAAAAGTCCATGTACTTGACAGATCCCAATGCAATATTCCAAACAGTATATTAAATACAGCCCAGGTATCCCTCCCTGGGTCTTTGGTTCCAAAAGCCAATTGGTATCTCCCACTGCTGCCTTCAGTTTTCATCCTTTTCTAGTTATGGCTCTCTGGCTCAGGCAGTACCACTACCTAGCCCCCGCCCCCCCCCCCCCCGTTGTCTTGCTAGCCCTCCCTTTTCAGCCTTCTGGCACTGGCTTTGAGTCAGGAAATACAACAGGCTCACCATCCACTCATTACTTTACAGTGCCTCCTTGGACTTTGCTTTGTCACACCCCTCTTGCCAGGGGCTGATTGAGATGCCCACATCCCCATCACAATGTCACAGGCAACCCTGCCTGGTGCCTCTTCTTATAGCAGGCCACAGAATGTGTTAAACTATGCCTGCCCTGGCTACCTTCCTTTGGAGTCCCAGAAACAGCCCAAACACTGTTTAAGAATAAATATATATGAATCCCCCAAGGGTGATAAAAGTCCTGTGCTCACAAGCTATAGGAAAACAAGTCCCAACACCAAATTCTGCAACCATAGCCCAGACACTGCATTGAGTAAGGCCACAGCATCTCTTCAGTGCAGCCCAGGGTGTCCCCAGTCCTCTCTGGTCCTCTGCTTTCAACTTTCGGCCTCCAAGAGGCAGCAAATATCTCCCTCTCCTGCTCTCAGCCTCCAGCCCTTTCCAGCCCTGGCTTTCTGGCTCAGAATGGCTATCCAGCCAGCTCCTCTACTGATCTCCTTACCACCAGCCTTTTCCAGACAGCTTCTGGGACTGGCTTCAACTGAGGAAGGGTTGGTGGCTAGTCCATCCCCTGGATTCCTGACAACGCCTCCCTCTTTCCAAGGAGTAGTAGGGAGCTCTCCATAGTCCCCTAGGGTTGGCCTCCTCCAGGCTCTCAGAGCGCGTCTTTCATAACACCCTAGGTCTGCTTCACCCCCTTAAGTGGCCAACCTGGGAGTGCTTGTGCTACCTGGGACCTAGATGTGCTTCATGAACAGGGGCTAGCTATTCAGCTGCAGAATTTATATGGGAATAAAATGGAAGCCTCTGTAATCCTAGGGAGTAAAACTTAGCTTGCAAAATGAGCTTCTTCTCTCTCCTGGCCTACTGTAGAGCATGTCTGTCAGTGAACAAACTGCATCAGTGATTTGGGATCTGCCCTGGCTGACTAAATACCAGCTAGAAATTAAGATATCGGTTTTGATGTATCAAATGTAGGCAGTTTCCAGTCCCCCTGTCCCAAAGATGTCCTTTCTCCTTATCCCAGACTGCCACAGCTAGGATCAGTAGAGGTGCCTGAGAAGCAGCCTCACTGCTATAAAAGAGAAGGGGACAACTAGCAAAACATTATGCAGCAGTTGAACAACGGAGCGGCTTTGCTGCTCTCCCTCTCTTGAATCATTAGCTGCCTGGCTTCTTCCAGCACTTCTTGCGTCTTTGTCTCCACCCCCAGAATCTCTTGTTAATGTGCTTTCTTGCCCAGATGCTCATCCTGACACCCACCTGGCCCAGCTGTGTCTTTCAAAAGACATTTGCGTGTTGCCAAGCCAGCGTTTTAATCTTCCCCTTTTCTTTGAGGGCTAAATTAGGAGTTTATAATGAACCTCACTTATCTTGATTTCTTAGCTACAGTATTACAAGAGTTAAGTGCTTCAGAAGGCCCAGCTGCCAGCAGAGAATGGGTCTGATTTTGTTCCCACTGTAGTTGATGGCACAATTCTTCCATGGTCTGTCTCCCAGGGGCTGGGTAGCTTTACATAATCCTCAGTATGAGCCAGTGCTGCACTCGTGCTCTCTGGCCATAACTGATCTCTGGAGATCAAATGGGTAGACACTGCAGTGTCTTTGGCTGTGTCTGTCCTACAGAACCTCTGCCAGCACAGCCCCCAAGTGTAGACGCAGCATACGCCAGACATCACCTCTGTGAAGAACGCGAGCTGTGCTTCCTAAAGCACTCTAGCTATGTCTATGTTGAGGGCGTTGTTGGCATAGCAATGGCAGTGGGGAGGTATGGGTTTTTTCACCCTGTCTGACACTAGCTCTGGCAGAATATGTGTCCAGGGCAGGCTGAGCCTTTTTCACAATTACTTTTAATTCACAGTCACCCTAACATCTAAGTGATCACTAAGCATCTTTGCAGATCCACTATCTTGGCTTTGAGGGTCATTCAGGAGACAGGCCTCAGGAAAGTTTGCTCTTTTCCTTGAATCTCGCCATCTGTAATGCACTCCTGGATATGTTGGGATACTGACTTTTCTGTCCTCACTGATAGTCACATCCCCTGCCCTCCTTGGGAGTTCTAGACAGCACAAGGGCAGAGGGTATCCCCCTGGAAGGAGATACTGCAACTGCAACCACTTAAATGATACCCGGAGAAAGCCAGGCCAGCTGCAGATGCTGGTCTGGGAACTGTGCATTCTGCATCATGACCAGCAGGTCAGAGGAAAGAGGCAGGCTATCTCCAGTGCTATATTTATGAGATCATTGCCCCAATGCAAGCTGGAACTCTAAAGGTGCTTTCTGGGAGAGCGGAGAAATTTTGCTGCTTGTAGGCAGCATTGCCTTCAGAGCTCACCCCTTGTCGCAGGCGGGATAGTGTGGCAGCGCAGAGCTCAAAGGGTCCCTCAGCTCCAGGTGGCACAGTGCTCGCTGGACAGCCCAAGCCATGGACAGTGTAGGGCTTAGCAGGTTAGCTCCAGCCCCAGGTGACATAGGGAGGGCAGCCATTGCAAGCCCCAGGCCCATTTTTACTTCTAGAAATATGGCCACCCTAAATTTGCAGCATATTCAGAAATTTGTCTTAGAACACCCACTATATTTATGCCTACATATATATCTTCTCACTATCCAAACAACACACAGGCACTCTGATACCGCCTTTATCTTAATAAAGAAAGGATGTTCTATTCATAGGAAAATAGTTGGGTCAGGCACGCTGGGCTTTTTGTTTGTGCTCCACAGGGTGCCTAATAACACTGCAGGGGTAGGAATCCAGTCATGCCAGCAACCTACAGTACATAGTGCCAACCAAAGAAAGAGTATTAATTAAAGGGTGTCAGGGCAGGATTCAAGGGAAGAAAAAAGAAGCGTTTTTTGGGGGGGAGGAGGGAACACAAATTTTGGAAAGAGAAGGAAACCATGATCTAATCTTGTTTTATTTTATATTTTTTTTAGAAGGAACTCTGTTTATAATTGTATCTTGGCCCCTCTGCCTTTTGCAACTATGAAGCATTGGTTAAGTCATGGCAAATATTTAACTGGTCTGTCTGATTTATTTTCTGTGTTTTAATACAGCAAAAAAAAAAAAAATTAAACACATAGAATCCACCCCATTGCTCTTTGAAAGTGACAGTCTAGATGCATGGAAGTTCTGCAGTGTTTCGTGTAAAATCAGGGTTTCTGTTCCTGTTTAAAACTTGAATATTTAATTTTATTGCTTAGTTGATTTGATGTAAAACTGTAGCTTTCATTTTGAATTTCATGTCATTGTGAGATATGTCAAAACACTCGTTTGATTTAGTTCATATACACACACAATCAAACAAGTGGTTTTGAGTCTCTCGTAATGTGGCATAAATCAGTACTAAACAGAGCAATAGTACGCGTAAGTGTATTCATTCTACAGATTATTTTCTCTTTTAACCAGTGAGCTGAAATTACTTTTGAATAAAGATAGAGAGAGCAGAACACATACAGGGAGAAAGGGCAATTCCACTTTGTGAGTGATTCATAATGTATCACATATACAGCATTGTATTAAATAATACTAGGGTTATGTTTACCCTAGAGATGTGAACTGTACATGGAACTGGTAGGATAGCATCTGCTTAAGGACCAGAGTTGCAGGCTCTTCATGCTTCCCATGGCTTTCAATCCATTTTGCCCCACAGCCACACTTGTGTTGTGTCATACCACTACAAGTGCATTGCACTCTGGGTTTCTCTGCCACAGTTCCTGGCATTCACCACTGGCAGGGATATTTTAGAATGTTGTAAGGCAGTCTGTGAAGAGCATGAACAATGTCTTATGATATTTGGAGTTTCACAAGGTTTCCTTATGCCTGTGTTCCACCTTGCAAATTTTCCTCTTTTTCAATATGGCTGCCATCACCCAGTAGTCTTAATGGGCTAAAGTGAGGCAATATGGTACCTCTTCCTTCAGTCTCTGCATGTGGAAATTAAGCTGCCCCAGTAACGTGGGTAATCAATTTCTATTTTTTGTCAATAAGACTAAAGCCAAGGGGAAAATGATTGTGACTCTTTAGTTCAGTGGGCCTGCCAAGACTCTGAAGGGGCAGGGAAACGCGAGAAGCTGAAGAGAGACTGAAGAGTTATAAGCTTTCATGGGCAAAGATCCATTTCTTCAGGTGCATGTCTGAAGAAGGGGATCTTTGCCTATAAAAGTTTATCCCCCCAAAAATCTCTTAGTGTATAAAGTGCCACAGGACTTCTTGTTTTTGCAGATACAGACTAACACAGCTACCTCTCTGATAGTTGAAGAGTAATAGAGGAAAATTGGGAAGGGAAAGGTATAAGTGTGGTATTGGGGCAGGAACAGACAGATAAAGGCATGTGGGAGTGCATGAAAAGTTTAGGCAGAATATGGGAATGTGAATACTAGAGGCAGACTTTCAGGAATGCTAAGGAATGATTAAGGAGGGGGATAGAGGAGGTAAAATAGAGCCTTACAACTTACAGGGAACTGAGTGCTGGACCACGTTGGTGTCAGAAAATACAAGATTGTGCTGCTGTTATCCTGGATTTTTAGAAAAGTATCCTTTGCCTTTACTTTTTGTGAATCTTTGACATATAAAACAGGCCTAAAATTGGTAAACTCTCTTTTATATTTCTGTTGTTGAAAAATTCCTCATCTTCTGGCTTCCTAGGAGGACTTCATGCAGATCTCATGGGTGTCTTGTGAGCTCTTTCTCACTCAGTGAAAAGGCAGGTTGTCAAATTTTTAGCAAAGACATACTTTCTTTCAAGTGTCTCCTAGACATTTGTATAAATTAGATGTTAGCAAAAACAAAATCAATGAATGCATTAATCAGATTTGTTAACTTTTCATGGCTCAGTGGATGAGATTTCCATTTCTTGTCTTGTATCTCACTTCTGACATTGGTTCCATGTGATAAATTTAAGAATTAAATGATAAAAGGGGACTAGGCTCGATGACTCATGAGGTCCCATCTATTTTAACATGCTACAGTATTCTCATGCTGCCCTTAGATATTAGAAAGAAGCAGAGGTCACAAGCCCATTTACCTTTCTCCCCACTTCACAGGTCACGTTTAACACGCTTCACCTAGAACCACTGCGATGCATGAATGGTGAATAGAAGATATTAATAGGTGTTCTCCATTATTTATTTATTAGGGCCTGAACTTGAAATCCTTACTCAGGGGGAAACACACTGGCTTACGTAGGTGTAGTCACATAGGCTGTGGCCACACTTGGCCAAAACTTCGAAATGGTCATGTTAATGGCCAAATCAGAGAATAGTAATGAGGCGCTGAAATGAATATTCAGTGCCTCATTAGCATGCTGCCAGCCACAGCACTTCAAATAAGGGCATAAGGGATGAGCTCTGATTCATTGCTTTTGTTTTGCTAACGCCTACGTTATACAAATGTCTAGGATACACTTGAAGGAAAGTTTGTCTTTGTTAAAAATTTGACATTCTGCCTCTTCACTGAATGACAGAGCTCACAGGACACCCATGAGATCTGCATGAAGGGAATAAGGTGAAAAAGGGGATTTCGAAGTCTGAGATGTCAGTGTGATCAGCTGATAGGAATAAGGGGATTTCAAAGTCTGTGGGGTCCTTTTGAAAAGAACCCCCATGTAGATGAGCCAAGCATGAGCAAAACGCAGCACTTTGAAAGTGCCGCGGTTGGCAGCATGCTAATCAGGTACTGAATAGTCATTTAAGCCCTTCATTAGTATTCTCCAATTTGGCCATTAGCATGGCCATTTTGAAGTTTTGGCCAAATGTGGCCACAGCCATAGAGTTTGCAGGATTGGGCCCTTAGTGAATTTACTGAAGACTGTAATGTAAATGCACCAGAATCAAATCCCTCCTAAAAATGCACTTATTAGATAATGCCCACAAACTGGGAGCTCCTAATCACAAGAAAATGACTAGTCATTCTTTGCTCCTGATTTCCCAGTGTGTCCTATTTTTCTTTCAGTCTTCTAGTTTATAATCTCTGAAGGGCAGAGACTGTCTTTGTATCTTACACAGCACCTGATGAGGATATTGTCGGTGTTAAATAACAGGCAATAACAGAATTATATTTTAACCCAAAAGCAAGTGGCAGGGTTGCAGAAATAGTGCTAAATGACCAGTAAGAGTGGTGTAGAAAAGGCTGGAGATTTTTCAGCTTGACACTACTTATTTTAGCTGCTTGATTTCAGCAGATCTTTCCTAGAAAATATTGGTCTATATTGAAAAACCAGAAACCTGATATGTGCTATGGTGTATTTGTTGCTAACTGGGAAAAGTGTGTGGCTGGTATCTTACTGTCCTGGATTATGAAATGGTTGCAAGTTATCTCACTCTCCAAATCTAATCTGCAAGGATACAAAGATCACACAGCAATGTGGTGACTTCTTGTTCAGCCAAAGGGGGAAGGTCAGGAAAAAGATTGGAGTGAACTGACCACAGAAGTTATATGCAGATAAGTTCCTGTCTGAGTGAAAGCAATGGGGGAGCAGGGGTGTGTGTATCATCTTTGTTTCTTACTTTAAATGGCAGTAGCTTTAGAAAAAAAGAGAAGGAAATGGCTCCTGGAAATGTCTGAACATTGATTTGAAGTTTGCAATCTTTTTGTTTAAAACAAACAAAACATTCCGACACACCCTTTATTGTCCTGTGACAGGTTCAGTCACAGAGATCCCTTGCGGACTGTCACTTGCTGTATTGAAACACCCACTGAGCCTGCCTACCTGCCCTCTTGGGTGCCCCACCATCGTGGCCTGGTGAACCAGACCATCTGGTCTCCTCCAGTGATAGCAAAGAGTTGGGGTCACAGCCAACAGCAGAGCAACACAGACCCTGGGATCAGCTCAGCTCTGGAAAGGCTCAGTCAAAGGGACGTGACACAGGTGCACAGCCCCAATGGGACCAGAACCCCAGACAAATCTATTTTATTCTGTATAAAAGTTTTATAGAGAGCAAGCTCATGAATTGTTCACCCCCTTTATCAATTAAAGAGATTCAGTCCTTTCTCCTATCTGTGTTAACAGACAGTGTCTAATACTGAGGCTGAAGGCATCACTTTCAGTTTCCTGAGTAAAGCACTAGCAACTTGTTAATGCTGGGGGTTTATATCAGTGGTTCCCAACCTTTTCAGTAACATCACCCACTTCAATGAGACAAACAATTCTGCGGCACACCCACTTTTTCAGCTGAATCAATTGCTCATAAATGTCACGTTTACTACAGTAACAATCTGACTGTAGAGGTTTGCAACCTGGTAGTGCACACAACAAGCTAAACCAGGATCAAATAGGGTGTTGAGTAATTTCAGTGGTTACTCACTTACTTGCAGGGGGAAGGAGGCAGCTCCGGAGAGCAGGCTCCCCTCTCTGCCAGCGCATTGAAGCTGAGATGGTGGCATTTAGACTGCATCCCAGCTCCAACAGGTTCCTGCCCTCCCTCCCTCCCGTTACCCTTTCCACAGCAGGGATGGGGGTGGGCTCCTCCCTAGCCTGTTCATGCCAGGAAGTAGCATTTCAGCTGCCTGTAGTGCAAGCGGGCTCCTGCAGGGTTGGCATTTCCCCTTGCAGCGGCTCTGCAAATAGCCACCACAGGAGGAAATTGACCATCCTTGACCAGCTGGGACTCAGGCAGCCTTGCTGCTTGAGCCCTAGCTGATGCAGGATCATTAGTTTTTCCCTGCAGTGGCTCTGCAAAGAGCTGTGGCAAGGGGAAATTGATTAAACTTCACAGTACGGTTCGACAGTTCTTGCAGCACGCTGGTTGAAAACCACTGTTTTATAGAATCTTCTAATCTATAAGCAAAAGTCAGAAGGGACCATTGTGATCATCTAGTCACATCACAAAGGCCATGGTGCTTTTCTGAATTAATTCCTGTTTAAATTAGAGCATTCTGAGAGATAGAGACTTTGCTACAACCCTTGGTGAATTGTTCCAATGGTTAACTACCCTCACTGTTTAGATATAGGCACCGTATTTCTATTCTGAATTCACTTGCCCTTAACTTCAGTCCATTTGACCTTGTGACAAGTTTGGCTGCTAGATTGAAGAGCACATTAGTATCAAATACTTGTTTCCCTCATAGGTATTAAACCTGTGTTCAAGCACCCCCCTTCACCTTCTTTTTGATAAACAAAATAGACTGCGCTTCTGCACTGTGTTGCTATAAGTCATGTTTCCTAACCTTCTAATCATTCTTCTCTGAATTTTCTTCCATGTATCAACATCTCTCTTGAATTGTGTCCTTTTTTACCACTCCAACAGACTTTGTGACAGCTAGAAACTTTCTCAGTGATGATCTTTTTTTTTTTTCCCTCTAGGTCACTAAGAATATTAAATAGTCAAGGGCTTTCCCCACCCTTTTGCTTCAAACACGTCTCTTAAGCTCTTTTTAACCTAATGAACATATCCCTTTGGCCATAGACTCCCAACTGGGCATAGTTGTGACATCACCTAAGCAGTCCAGGTAGCCAGTCAGAACATGGTTTTGCATAACCGCTGCCTCTATCAATATTTACAGTATTCTAATAATAATATAATTTTTACATGAAACGCTGACTTCAATGGATGGAAATCTGTTTATTTTATTATTTTAATACTATTTTTGGTTTTATGTGCTAGGGAAAACACTTCATTAAAATCAGTGAATTGAGGATTTGGGGTGTACAGGTAAGGCAAGGCTCAGCCATTAAGTTTTGTATGTTTACATCAGTACTAACACCCAGCAAATGTTTGCAAAATCTGTCTTTCTACTTCTATATTAAATATGCATATTCAGCGACCTTGGTTTAAAGTGTTGCTCTTCTTTCCTAATGAGCTCTGTATATGTTCTGTATGTTTTGGGCTTGCTAATCCAATAGTCATTTCTGAGATCCATACAAATGAAAAACTTAACCAATAAGACACCAAACCTTCAATTACTGTATGCACTGAGGATTTCTTCTCCTCCCCATTTCCCTCTGCCCAAATCTTCCTTAATTCCACTGGGCACAGCCTACAAGCTGAAGCATCAGACCATCACAATGCACTTAAACGGCTGCACGAAATTTGTTTTACAAGGCTGGTTTTAACTGAACTACCTGCTGTGCACCACATTGCTACTGTTTGTGAAATGAATGATGGGAAAAGCAAGTCTGTGATTTCATTTGTTCAGACCGATTAGTCACACGTTGCATACGGTATCATTTGCTTGTCACTTAATGACTGACCAGCCTGCCTGAATCATTAGTGCTGCAGAGCAATGAAAGGAAGACATCAGCATAATGATGAGCTGAAGGAAGCGGAGTGCTGTTGTACCTAAAAGAAATGGTGCGCAGAGATCCAGCACAGCTGCAGGTGTTCTGATGACAATGTGGGAAGCAGTTAGCTTCCAATTTAGCAGAAAATTAAGAGCGAAAAAACTGTTATTTGTGAGAGAAGATACTCATGGCAAGCAATCATCCATGCTCTGTATCCACAAGATGAGCATTCAGCTGTCTTTGTCGTGACTTAAAACAATTGGTATCTTGGGCTGCATTCAACACCAGATTGGTACTTATTATCTGCAGTTTATTCTTTCTTCGAATATTCTCCCCCCCCTTTATTTTATGGTTAATTTGCTTGTTTGAATGTAAAGCCATTTCAGCTGAAAAATCTGGATGGTGGTTTATCATTGTGCCAGTGCTCTGAGCTGTGTGATGCAACATAATTGGCAATTTTCAAATTCATAATCCATTCTGTTTCATGCGTCCATACCCACCCCACCATGTCCCCTCAAATTGGTAACCAGCAAGACAGGCGCATGCAGATTCCTTTAGTCAAATAACATGCATCACTGAGAGCCATGCTTGTATGAAATTCAATTCTCAATCCCCATATGGCAGGCGTGCACCACTCCAGAGGCAAACCAGCCTTCTATTCCAAGAACTGGCAAGAGAGAATCTGGGTGCAGTCCCATAGTCTTTCTGCTGGCAAGACTCTCATTACATAAGAACAACCAAGTGGGTCAGACCAAGGTCTATCTAGCCCAGTATCCTGTCCTCCGACAGTGGTCGTTCATGTCAACTGGACCTCTCCCTGAGTAGAGACTAGTGAATCTGCCCCAAAGGCTGCAAAGTAACAATGCAATGCTGTTATTGATCGTTTACAGAAGCTTCCTGGGGAAAGGAAAATTGTTGTAGAGAGGGATTTGCACCATATAGAGGAACTTCAAATCTCTTACAAATGTTCAGGATTAAAGCATGATTCTTTTTAATATGAATAACTACACCTGTGCAAAGTGGGTGTAAAGTACTGGCGTCCTGGTCTAGCAGCATTTTACACTGGCTTTGGTTGAGGTGTGAATGATTATATGAGGTGCCAAAGCTCAGGCCCTGAGTGTTAGCATGGAAATATACACCTTTTAAAAATCACCCTGGTGTTCTAGCCAGGCCTGATCAGCTTGATTGTAGATCCTTTCTCTGTCAGTGTTACAGTGTTCATGTCTCAGCCAGTCCAACCCATCTTACTCCCAAGGCCTTTTAAACTACTTTTCCTAATAAAGCATCTTCAGTCTGTACTTTTCTTCTTGGTCTGCTGGTACAGGACAAGGCATTGTTCCCACACAGAACACCTGGGGTGAAATCAGAAAGGTTTCCTTCTTGTTTTCATTTTCTGCTACTACTACTACTACTTAACCGTTGTACTCTGTGTGGAGCATAGGTCATCTACAAGTCTCCTCCACTTCATTTTGTCTTGGGACAAAACTTCTAGCTGGCTCCAGGAGGACCCCAGTTGTTGTCCTTCAATCTCAGTAGACCTTCTTCACGTTGTCTGAGGTCATCCTCTTTTGCATTTTCCTTGCGGGTTCAATGTGAGAGCTTGATGGACTATGCTGGGTGATGGTTTTCTGAGACTGTGGCCTAGCCATCCCCACTTTCCTCTCTTGATTTACATGTCAATTGGTTCTTGTCCTGCTCTGTTCCAAATCTCCTCATTTGTGATGGAGTCTTGCCATTTAATGTGAAGGGTGTACCTTCGGCATCGGTTTATGGATGTCTGTAGCTTGTGCTTTCAGACTTTTTAGTACGCCAGGTCTCACATCCATACAAGAGCATACATTTCACATTTGTGTTGAAGATTCACAGTTTTGTCTTCACAGATATTATTTGTGAACGCCATATGGGAAAGAGAGTCTTGAATGCAGCTGTTGCTTTCCCTGTATTGGCATTGATACCCTTATCTGTTCCTCCATCTATGCCCTTAATATTCCCCAAGTAGGTGAACTGCTCCACATCTTCCAGGTCATCCCCTCCCAGTGTGATGGTGGTGTTGTTGGCCTGGTTGATCCTCACTGTCTTGGTCTTTCCCTTGTTAATGTTCAGTCCTGTCATTGAGGCAGTTTTGTCTAGTGTTGTGATCTTTTCTTCCATGCTTTCATGTTGGTGTGAAAGGTGGGTGACATCACCAGCAAAATCAATGTCCTCTAGCTGTTTGAAAAGTGGCCACTGAATGCCTCGGTGAGGGCCATCTGTTGTCCTGTTCATAATCCAGTCCATTGTGATCAAGAATGGAAAAGGTGACAATAGGCGCCCTTGTTGTACTCCTGACAGTATGCTGAAGGATTCTGTCAAGACACCATTGTGAACAACTTGACATGTCGAGGGTTCATACATTGAATGAGTCAAGTTAATAATTTTGGATAGGATGCCATGCTGTTGCAGTAGTTTCCACAAAGTGTCTCTATCGATGCTGTCAAAGGCTTTTTCAGAGTCTATGAAGGTTATGTACAAGGGCAAGTTCCACTTGAGTGCCTGTTCTATAGTCTCTCTGAGAGTTGCTATTTGGTCAGTGCAGGATCCCTCGCTTTGGAAGCCAGCCTGTCCTTTCCTGAGCTGACTGTCAATTTCTGTCTTCATTCTCTCCAAGAGAATCCTATTGAACACTTTTCTTGGAATAGACAGTAACATGATGTCCCTCCAGTACTGGCATTCCTCCAGGATGCCTTTCTTTGGAAGCTTGATAAGGTAGCCATGTTTCCAGTCTTGTGGGATCTTGTCAGTGTCCCAAATTTTCCTATATAGATTATACATTATGTTGACTGATGTCTCACTGCCTGTCTTGATTGCTTCTGCAGGGATGTTGTCTGGACCAGGTGCTTTTCCACTTTTCAGGCGGGCAATGGTTCTTCTGATTTCTTCTTTGGTACGTCTGCTGTTGTTAATTTGCAGAGGTATATTTACAGGTGGTAACTTGGGAGGTTCCATGTGGGCAGGGCAGTTCAGTAGCTCTTCACAGTGTTCTTCCCATCTACTGAGCTGCTCACTTGGGGTTGTTAGCATACACCCCTCCCTATCCTGTACTGGCTTATCTCCTGTACACCGTGACCCAGCTAGCTTCCATGAGATGTTATGGAGCTCTTTCAAGTTTCTCTGTCCTGCCGCTTGTCCATTTTGTTGTGCAAGGTTTTCCACAGAGCTTGTATTGTCCCATTTTACAGCCTTTTTAACTTATTTGTTGTCTTCTGAATACAGTCTCTGAGCTTCAAGCTTAGCTGCTCTTGTTTTGCTGTTGTTGACTGCTCTTCTTCTGTCCTTTCATTCCTTCACTTTTCTCAGAGTTTCTGCTGTGATCCATTTTTTGTGACGCCTTGTCCTCTTTCCCAATGTGTTATCACAGGTTTCTTTCCAGGCTGTTTTTGTGTGTTCCCAAACTTGTTCCACAGTAGCATCTTTCAGGATGAGGTTTGCCAGAAGTACATGTCTGTTGGACAGCTCCACTTGGAAACCAGCTCTTGTCTGTAAATCCTTCAGCTCGTTTGTGTTGAATCTCAATCTTGGCTTGGTCTCTGCAATAGAAGAAAACATGGGCTATGCCCTCCTCAAAAATACGTTCATTGCTTGAGAGCTCAAGGAAATGTCACATCTGGTCAGGAGCCTTTTATCTCACAAATATTTCAGCAGTAATCTTGTTCTCTTACCTTGATGAAAAGAGGTTGATCTAACACTTTTGAATGCTCCTCTGTTTCTGATGACTGTCTCTCTGCCAATTGTCATCATCTCCTGGCCTATTCTTCTTACTTCTCTGTGCTTCTTCCCGAATTTCTAGTACAGCATGCCATTTTCTCAGTTTAGTACCACTTAACATTGGCAGTTCAGTGCTATGTTACTTATTTCTGTAACACCTTGTATTCTCTAGCTTTCACCATCCCACAACACTGAGACTAACTGAATTACATCTACAGCATGGCAATGGGGCTGAGGGACTAGCAGACCAGGGGTGTGACAGTGGTGGCAGCTCTCAAGAAAAGATATTGGGTGATGGTGGTGGTTTTTTTTTTTATATTAGTGAAATATGGGAAGGGAAAACTGAGGAAGAAAGGAGGAAAGTATAATGGAAGCGGGATAGGGAAAAATAGAGGAACAGAAACTGAAAGCAAGGAGAGGACAGAAAAAGAAAGGAAGAATATAGAGATGGCTAAACATTAGGAAGGAAATTATAAAGCTGAGAGAGAAAGAGAAGGAAGAAGGAATAATTGGTTCATTATCTGCTTCTTTAATTGTCATCCTTTTTTCTTTCCTTCATTTTCATTTCTCTTTTGGTTCAAAGAGATGATTTTCCTTCTTTGTGCTGTTTTGCAGAGTTTGGAGGTTAAGAGAGTTTGTCTCCCTTGGCCTTCCAGCCAACAGCTATTTTGTATAATGTTGGTAGGGTCAGTTGAATGTGTGTGTTCCTTTTTTTGAGTTAAGCCTGTTTTTTTCAGGTCACCACTTCCTCATGCTGCCTGTCTGCTCCCACAAACTGTCCAGAAAACATGCTCAGCTACTTTCATTCTCCCTGGCTAATCACTCAGGCTGTGTGTGCAGTATGAGCTAAAACTGAGTTTCTTAATATCTGCTTATTAGTGCTGGATTTTATCAATTTGATTCTGAGCATCCTCACCTTCCCACATGCTCCCCACAAAATCAATTTATTGCTGCCACACACCAGTAGCTTAAATCGAGTGCTGCAGCAGTGTATTATGGGAACCTACCCCACAGTTCCCTGAGCCCTGTATCTTTCTGGCTATTTTCACTGGTGCAGTATGGGAAAAAAATCCCCCACAAGTAGATGTAAGTATCTGACAACATCTTCCCACATTTCATTCCCCTCTTTCCCCTGCTGTGTTAAACAAATGTCCCTTTTTCCAGACAGTGTCTGGCTTGCCTTTGTAAGAGATGTGCTTTTGTTAATTGAGGGGAGGGGAGGGGTAGTGAAGCGCTTAGGAATGGTTAGGAAAAAAATGTTGGGTTTCCCAACCAACAGGATTTTGAAAATGGGATGCAAAAGCACTGGATCTTTGCAGGCTTGGATCTGGATTTAGACCTCCTGGCAAAGAAGACCCTCAAAACAAGAATTCGTGTAAGTAGACACGGGTGCAATGCTGAAATGGCAGTGAATCATTGAAACAGTTACAGTTCAGGGCGGCTAAAAGACCCCCAACTATAGCCAGCCCCGAAAATCATAGCCAACCAGAGGGACTCACCACTTGCCCCTATTACCAGCATTTCTAAGCTTGGATCTAGGTTTGGACCTGCATCTGGATTTAGACCTCCTGGCAAAGAAGACCCTTAGAAGAAGAATACTTTTAAGTAGACACAGGTGCTAAACTGAAACTGCAATGAATCACTGAAACAGTTACAGCTCGGAGTGGATAAAAGACCCGCAACTATAGAGAGAGCCCTGAAAATCGTGTCCACTGAGGGAGATTTTCCCCAGGTGGCTGAAAGACCCAAGCTACAGCCAGCTCCCAAAAATCATGACTGCTGTGGGAGACTTCCGCCGAGTGGCTAAAAGACCCCTGACTATAGCAAGCCCCTTGTCCTTTGGCTAAACCTCATGCAAAAATTTCCTGTGAGAGGACAGCCACACTAGTAACAAAGTATTTTCTTCTGTTGACCAAAAATTGTGACCGCCCAGGGAGACTTCCCCTTGGCTGGCCACGGGACCTTCACTGCGCACAAGCTGCCTGGCACCTTGTGCAGGCACCTTTTATTGGTTCAGGGTCAAGCCACGTGATGCGCCTGGGTGCAGGAAAGTTCCAGACTGTGGGGCACCTTTAGCGGGAGGGGAGGGAAGGGAAGGCACATGGAGGTCAAGACAAAATGTAACTGGCTGAAAAGAAGATTCTCATCTGAGCACAACCCCCACCCACAGACTAGCTGCCATGGGATGCATACGAGGGAAGGTTCCAGAATGCATGGCGCCTGTTGGGGAGAGAAGGCAACGGATGTGGGTGGGGGCAGGACAACATATAAACGGCTGAAAAGAAGTTTCTCATCCTATCAGACAAGCACGACCCCCGCCAACAGCCTAGCTGCCACATGATGTGTGTGGGCGGTGGTGAGGGGGGGCAGCAGCTGGAACCAGGCAGCACAGAAAAAAAAGGCAACCAGCAGAGGTACACACAGAACCACAGACCCCACAGCTGCACTTCTAGCAAACAAAGAGAGAAGATTTTTCAGCCTCTCATGACACTACAGCCACGGGCTTGCAGGTGCTGAATTGTAACGGTCTTCCTGTTGCCTAATTCCTTCACACTTGAGAAAAGTGGAGATGTAAGAAACCAGAGCAGAGAACTGTGGGGGCATTGTGTGGCACATACGGGACATGACTGGAAGCTAAAGAATTTGATTTAAAGACAAGGCACTTTCTCACTACCCTTCATTCAAAATTTTAAATTCAAACTGAATGCAACACCCATCAGCTTACCCCAATATTATGATGCCGATATTATGTCGATTTTAGTGTACCATATACCAAGCTAATGGAATTTACAGTGAAAACAGGCACTTGGAAAAATCAGGCTAAATGCCTTAAAATTGATATCTCGTAGAGCAGACATAACCTCAGTCTTTTGTACAGCCAATTTTGTGTTATGATGATGACATTTCTCTGTGTTCATTTCCAATACTCCTGTCACCTTACAGCATCTGCTTCATTACGCATGGTCTCTAATTTATCAGCAAGGAAGGATCCTTCTTTACAATGCAGGGGTAAAGTTGATGGTGCTCCAGCAATCTGTTTGCCTACAGTACCATACCTGCCAGCTCTCTAGGATTTACTACAGGGCACCTGGTTTTATGGAGATCACACTGCATAGTTTCCCTACACGTCAGAAAATTTCTGCTGCTCACCAAGCATGCACTCTACTATATTTATGAGGAGCATAGCTTCACCAATAGCTGTAAAACAAAAATGCTAATGGTGTTGAGAAGATTTAAAGCCAAAATTTAATTCTTGGAATACCAGAAGGTTGGGTAGCAGACTAGGACAACTGTGCCAAATGCTGATTTGTTGTCTCCCAGGGACGACCAACAGACGTCAGAGATTTGAAAGCAAACTGCTGGGAGTAAGTCAGATACCACTGATAATGGAGTATTGTGTTAGCACTGTAGAATCCAGGTACCTCACAACATTATTTAATCTTTTTCAAACAACTCTGTGAGGTAGGGCGGTATCTTTAGCCTCATTTTTAAAATGGGGTGGAGGAGAGCAGTCAGAAAGAGATTGATGAACAGGTTCACCAAGGGCCTTTGGCATGTAAGCACCCCATTGTGGCGCTTAGTCCCAGTTTTAGGCACAGCTGAGATCTGCAAGCTCCCATTCATTTGCTACGTGTGTTCTCTGACTAGAAATTGCAGGATTGCTATTGAAGCACCTGCAGGGTTGGCTTTAAATTTTGGCTGTATGCTGCCGAGAGGATGTTCCTGAATTTTCCCTTTTTCATCCCCAACAGGGGTGCCAGAACAGAGCACCATGGTCCCATCACTTCTTATCTACCAAAAAGGTGAGTTAGTGGGGAGGAGCCGTGGGGGAAGAGGCAGAGCAGGGATGGGATTGTGGTTTGGGCACCAGTGGGCTCCCACATTTCAAGGGAGCTTCTGGTCCAAACCCACTTTCTATAAGAGACTCACAGCAACAGTTACAAACTAGATATCACATTTGCAAATATTAGAATTAAGGTCTCTTTTAATTCAGCCACTCCACAAGTTTAGGGGAAAATATTGAATAAATGGCCCCTATTTTGGCCTGTTTCTATCTGTAATGTTTTTGCATCTAGGCTACATAAGTTTGAAGAGGTATACCTGTACCATTTCTTATAGTGTGCTCATCACCATAATATCTGGTCCTCACTCATACTGTTAATAGTTAGACATTAGTTCTGTGTCCATATGTAGACTTTTATTCATGTGTTCTAACATCTGCAGGCTTACTTTCCTTTATTTTGCTGAAAAACAAGAGTAACCATAATTGTTTTGACATGGTAATGAGCTTCCTTTCATACTGCCTATTCCTAATGTGATTTTGTTGCCAAAACTTTTGCTGTTTTTGGTAGGTGCTTCTTCCTTCCATCATGATAATGACATTACGTGATTCAGCAGTTCTAGGTTGCTGAATTGGAGAAATAGTGGCATCATTTATGTGTTAAAACTCCAATTTTCCTTTTACTTGCCAGCAGCTAGTTTGTGTAGTGAGTCAAAAGGGACCCTGCACCCCTGTTCACGGGCTGCCAGTGGTAGGGGCTATGCTGCACTGGTTGTGCAAACTATAGAATTTTCAAGTTGATGTCAGACATAGAGCAAAAAATAGTTGTGGGCCAAACAAAACATTTAGTGCAACCCACAACAAAATATCTCATTTTGATTTACAGCATTTAACATGAACAAAACAATTTTAAATAAAATTAAAGGAAATTTTAAATGACTTTGAATGAAAAAAGGTGAAACAGTCTCTTTTGAAAATGCTGAACCAAAACACTTTTTTTTTCCAGAATGTTAGGTATATTTGTTTTTTTTTCACCAAGTGAAAAATTGACATGAATGCACTAGGGCTATGTTTAGACTGTCATTGCTGTATTCCAAAATAGCAATTCCACAGCTTTTGCCTTTGCTCAAAATAGCAGAACAATTTTGAGTGTGGTATTGCTGTTCCACTACCGCTTGTCATGAGAGAGGTAACAGAACCTTCAAAATCAGCCCTTGTTTTGAATTTGGTGCGATTTGGACAGTACCAAAGTTCAGAATAAGGTATCTTGAAATAGTTTACGCCATTTGTGTTGTGCTAATTGAGTAAATTATTTCGAGTTGGAACTGCAGTCTAAACATAGCCTCCAAGTTTCAATGTCACTATACCTTCATTTTTTACCAAAATAGTTTTGGTCAAAATCCTTGCGCTCAGCTCTAATGCTAAGCTCCTCTAAACTGTAAGTTGCTCTGCATATCGTGAAATGTAAATTCAAGAAGAGGACACTGTCCCAGGTAAGGCAAGAATACAAGGAAGTTAGGATGATAACTTACAGCAGAATTTCAGACAGAGAGATTCTCTTGGAATTTATCATATTTCGCTTTCTCTTACTCAACCAATAAAACTGAGACACAGAATTTTTGATACTCGGTAAGCTGATATGTTCATTTTTCCCCTGCAGAGATTACACCTATTCTCTGAAGTGCATAGAACACCACAGCACAAATATATACTGTAGTATTTTGTAGCACGGGCATGCTAGCTCTAATATTAGCCAGTTAATGGCAACACAAGAATGGAATTTGCATGTTAAGGGCTAGGTGCTGTAATAAATATTTGTAGATCACCACACTCCAGGGTAATAGTTAACTAATTTTAGTATAACTGGACGCAATTAATTTGTAGAGAAAATGTTGTATGCTAATTTCTGCCATAGCTGTAGCATACTGAAATCCCTGCCATGGACCAAACAAGTGAATGATTTATAACAAAGCCCTATTGTGCAGGTGTGAAACAATTCAAACTGAAAGAATGTTACGTATGCATCAAATTAATTTCTGATCATGTGGTACACCTGGGAATGTATTAAATTTTTATCTTATTTTGACAGAGAAGCAAACTGTCCCTTACTATGGGAGGCACCAACTTACTCTGGTTAGTGAATAAAAGTCCTCTGTTTACTCAGCCTTTTAATTTGGTCTTGGGTAAATCCAGCTGACTAAGTTTACTTTCTCTCTTTTCTACTCAGTGTCCAGGCAGCAGTCTACTCACACATTGGTGTTCCATTGCATTTAGAAACTATCTGATATAAACTCCCATATTCCTCTGGGACATAAGCTTTTGTGGGCAAAGACCCACTTTGTCACATGCATCTGATGAAGTGGGTCTTTGCCCACAAAAGCTTATGCTCCAAAAAATCTGTTAGTCTATAAGGTGCCACATGACTTCTTGTTGTTTTTGCAGATACAGACAAACACTGCTACCCCTTTGATACATATTCGTCTGCTCACCCAAGCCCTGCACATATCAACATACAGAGCCCTTTTCTGGCCTTCAAAGTAATAACATCTGTTTCCTTTCCTGGGGGCGGGGGTCAAATTCTCCTCATTTACACAGGCAGAATTGCACCAATGTAATTGAAAGGGAAATTTTGCCCCTGCTGTGACAAAGAAAAATAAAGCAAGGTTCAATGAAAGACTGGTAGTTGCAAGATAGGGACTTTCCCACAGAGTAAATTGTTTGTAGAAATCACATGATTCATTGTAATTGTTGATAAGTTAGGTCCTCCCCACTGTGGATTTATGCTGTAGTGAGTCATCTTAGCAGGAAAGTGAGCCTCACAGGAAATGGTTAGCTTAAGTAGTCATTATACTTCCTAACTGTTGTTCATTAGCGAGAATTATGTTGATTTAAACTTCTTATCAAAGATTTTATTTTACAGATGTCTAAATTCTCACCTATGAGGACATGTTGAGGGAATATTTCTTCACCTGCTATTTTAAGGTCAGTTTTAAAAATCCAGCACAAAGGTCTACATAGTATTCTTAATTCTGCTTTATGACAGCTTTTAGTAATCATTATTATTGATTCTACTTGGTGCTGAGTGCCTCAATGCCTATTAACTGGGCTGGGCTCATTGGTAGGAAATATAGGATGACAAATTCTGTTCTCAGTTATACTAACACACATCTGAACTTTCACTTAAGTGGAGTTACTCCAAATTTATACTGCTGTCAGTGGGTAATGTAGGATAACATAGGTAAAGGAAGGCATTGTTTTCCCCAAACTGCCATCACTTCCCACCTCTGGGGAAGGCTAGGGCTATGGTACAGCAGCCCCAGCCCTCCAAGTGGCCAGGAAGAGTCCAGCTGGGGTCTGCAGGGCCATAGCTCCACATGGGTTGGGGCAAAGATTACCAGAGGGGTGGGGCCCTGGAGAAGAAGTAGCAGAGATGGCGCTTGCCTTTCCCAACTGGGGTCTTCACCAACCTCCCATGACTGTGAGCAGAATATAGCTCATCATCTTCTTGTCCCATATGACACTAGTGTTAACATACCCCAAAATACTATATCATTTTGCAGCTGTATCATATTTGTTGACTCATTCAATTGGGAAACTATTCCACTGCTTTAATACTGTAGCTCTTGTCTCCTTAGTAATTGACTAGACACCTGACCAGATGGGCCCTATTCTAAATTCTATGTCAGAGAATGGCTGTGAAATACAACTGAACAACAACGGGAGGAGGATGAGATGCCCTGAAGGAGGTGGTCTGCCATATGACTAGAAACTCCTCGTAAAGGCAGCCAGGTATTAATTGGTGTAGAGTCTGAACTGATGAAAAGTAATATAAACTCTTGTGACAATGTAATACGGAAAAGACAAAGTTAGGCTGTGCAGACCCAAAATGACAGCCTGACACCCTTATTATCTAGGGGAACAGACCTCCAAACCACAGAGTACCTCAAATAGCTCCTAGCATGGCAGCATCTGAGAGAAAAACAAATGAGAAAAATTTACCCTCTGTTAGTCTTTGCTCTTGCTCCCCTGCCCTGCAAAGTCCAGTCATTTTTAACTGCAGCAAGTCTCTTCCTGAACGTCATAATCTGGAGATCCAAGACCCTAAAAGCTAAATGATACTAATTAGAATTCACCCAGGTAAATATTGATACCCTTCTCAAAGACCATCTCTTCTTGGAGTCTGCCCAGCCGAGTTTTTCCCAGGAATTGAAATTAGTCGGGCAGGTGGGGTATGTCAGAACCAATGAGAGGTAAGACTGCAAGGGTGAAGGTGAGCTGTACAATAAATGCAGATCAGGGCACATTGGAATACACCCTCTCAACTATACATACAAAATGTTGGGGTCCAAATTAGCTATTACCACTCAAGAAAGAGATGTTGGAGTCATTATGGACAGTTCCCTGAAAATATCCACTCAATGAGAAGCAGCAGTAAAAAAACTAACAGGATGTTAAGAACTATTAGGAAAGGTATAGATAAGGCAGAAAATATCATACAGCTGTTATATAAATCCATGGTGTGCTCACATCTTGAATATTTGTTTGCTGTCAGGTCACCCATCCACCAAAAATATATTGGAATTGGAAGAGACACAAAGATGGGCTACTAAAATTATTAGGAGTATGAAATAGGAGAACAGATTAAAATCACTGGGATTTTTGAGCTTGAAAAAGAGGCAGCTAAGTGGGGATAAGATAGAGGTCTGTAAAATCTTGACTTGTGTGAAGAAAGTGAATAAGATACTGTCATTTAATTCTTCACGTAACACAAGAACCCAATGAATTAATAAGCAACAGATTTTAAAACACCAAAACAAAATGTTTCATTACACAAAACACAGTCAATTGGTGGAATTCTTTGCCAATGGATTTCATGAGGACCAAAATTATAACAGGGTTAAAAAAATAAATCATTAAGTTCCTGGGGAGCAGGCCAATGGCTATTAGCCAGGATTTCTGGATGCAAGATAGTGTGTCCCTAGCCTCTTTTAGTAGCTGGGACTAGACAACAGGGGATGGATCACTTGATTATTGCTTGTTCTGTTCATTTCCTTTCTCTCTGAAGCACCTGGCACTGGCCACTGTCAGAAGACAAGATACTGGGCTAGATGGACCATTGGTCTGACCTGGTATGGTCATTCTTATGTAAAAATTATAGTAATAAAAATGTTTAGTACAGAAGCTCCAAGATAATGACCTTTCCAGATAACAATGATGTGAGATAATGACCTTGACAGATAAAGCATTATCTGTTTAGGTAATGGCCTATTAGAAAACATGTATTTATTTAAGTTTCTCAATCATAAATCTAGCATTCTGTAGCAAAGCCACTAAAACACAGTGCAACCAAAAATGTTCCTTTAACATGCCTCTCACTTTTTTCCAGCTCATCCTGTGTACTGTTGTTCTAGGCCAATGGAGACTCAAAGTTCAGAGATGCTTTCACATTAATTCACCTCGCAAAAGGGAGCAGGGAAGAGGTGTGATATAAATTGCTTTCAGATAAATGAAGTAGCTAGACTGGAGATAGCTGCCCCAATTATTTTAAAAGACCACAATAAATACAAATATAATTGGATTATGTATTTGGTGTGCTGTGAACAAGTCATCAATGAGAAGTCATTCTTCCGCTCTACTCTGCGCTGGTTAGGCCTCAGTTGGAGTATTGTGTCCAGTTCTGGGTGCAGCATTTGAAGAAAGATGTGAAGAAATTGGAAAGGGTCCAGAAAAGAGCAACAAGGATGATCAAAGTTCTAGAGAACATGACCTATGAAGAAAGGCTGAAAGAATTGGGCTTGTTTAGTTTGGAAAAAAGATGATTAAGGGGGGACATGACAGCGGTTTTCAGGTATCTAAAAGAGCATCATAAGGAGGAGGGAGAAAACTTGTTCTTCTTGGCCTTGGAGGATAGAACAAGAAGCAATGGGCTTAAACTGCAGCAAGGGAGGTTTAGGTTGGACATTAGGAAAAAGTTCCTAACTGTTAGGGTGGTCAAACACTGGAATAAATTGCCTAGGGAGGTTATGGAATCTCCATCTCTGGAGATCTTTAAGAACAGTTTAGAAAAAATGTCTATCAGGGATGGTCTAGACAGTACTCGGTCCTGCCATGAGGGCAGGGGGCTGGACTCGATGACCTCTCAAGGTCCCTCCCAGTCCTAGCATTCTATGATGCTATGAATCTATGATTCTATATATTTTCCTAAGGTAATCAAAGTCTACGTTCCTCATATTTTAAGGCCTGACCTTGCTGCCACTGAAGCAGTGGCAAAATTCCTTTTGACTTTGGTGGTAGTAAGATCAAGCACTGAAGAGACAAATACATATTCCAACGAGAACATCCAGCTGTTGTGTGTGGGTTTTAGTTTTTTTGTTTTTGTTTTTCTCACAGCTAGAAGTAAATGACTCCTAAGCCTTTTTAATCAGCAAATTCCTATTTTAGTAGTTATAATGGAAAGTTAAAATGAGTCATAACTTCACTATTATGACTGGAAGAGCCTACTATCTCATAGAAAGAAAGAATTCCACATATAATTTACTGCAAGAAGAGGGAAAGTGCACATCTGCCTTTGTAATTTAATGCATGTCACAGAGACAGTGCTTTCCTGTGAAATATTTCTTTAAATGTATGCTGTGTAAGATCACAAAAAACAAGACATCTTCTATAAACGTACTTTTTAAGATTTTTTTTCTGTTGGCATTTGTCATGTTTCCCTTTTTTTATAAATGTTTCTTTTCCACAGTTACAGAAAGAGGCACGTAGCCTATCATTATGTTTTGATGCCTATTAAAGCATTTTCAGCAGTATTAGGCAAATCCAACTAAAAACAGTGAATTTTTATTTACCAGAAAAATGGTTTCTAGGGAAACCATTTCCCTTTTTGAAGAAGTAAAATGAAAAAACATGCTGTTCGTTAGACTGGCTCATGCTGTTTATAAAGTGTCTCACAGCAGATCTGCTACAGGTAAGGGTCTTCTACCATTTCCATTATAAATATTCTCTAGACCAGAACTTTGAGGCTCAGACCTGCCAAATAATCTGATGCTGGAGCTTAAAATGTCCAGTCCTAGAAATTCTAACCTTCAGATAAGATATGAAGGTCCTTTCTGCCTATTGCTGGCAGACATTTAAAGAGACTGTTTTTTGTTTGTTAAAGAGCACCTGTCAGAAAGATTTTGTATCTCCTGTTGTTAGCAGTCATTAAGTGTTGGTCCTTTTCACAGCAACAGCAAATAGAAAACATGTTAAATATAAATGGCTGCAAAACCAAACCATTCACAAAGGATTAAGCAGCAGGCTCAGTAACTGAAACTACTTTAACCGTTTTTTTTGAAGGGACTATTATGACAATGCCCCATTTAAAGGTCTCACGGCAGCTTTCAAAATCAGTAAGATAAGTTTTCTGGCTATCGATCCCTTATCCCAGTCAAATAGCTTTTAAGATCCATTATGGAATACAGCAGCCCAGAGACTGGGTAAGAGAACACTTTGTGCACAGGTCTCCCTGAGCATCTTGTGACTGCCCCTTCCCATGCTGTGCACCTGCATCAGTTATCTCTTGCCTTATAACGCAGTTAGTTCCATACCACACATTAAGGTGGTGTTACTGTGATTAAAATGGGAAGATGTGGCCACATGGACTTTGACATGGGCCAGCAACCTGAGTATGTCCCCAGTGGGCTCCCATGCCATTGTAATCTCACTACTACCGTACCTTTGTTAGCTAGATGAAACCTAGTGCAGAAATACCTACCTGTGTTACAATTACTCCTGAACTGTAGGCTATCTGGGAAACATCAGCCTTTTGTTCCGTGTTTGTAGAGTGCCTAGCCCAATAAACCCTGATCGTTGACTGCGGCCCCTCTGCACTAATATAAAAAATAACCAATAATTCACGCACAATAGGGAAGTCAGTCACCTCCATCCTGCTTCTTGGTTCCTTCACCAGCATGGGATCTGTGCTGTGGGGAGGAAGGGCAGGTTACGAAGTGGACACACATTCTCTGCACCCTATGGAGCTTATTATCAAAAGCACATCCCCAAGCTCTATTGTTTTTAACTCTCTGTGCAGCCCAGTTGCCTGAGATGAGAATGCTAGCCAGTGCAGAGAGAGGGTGAGTGGCTGAGAATAGTAAAGAGCTTTAAATTCCCACCCTTACACTGGGAACACAGAGAGTGAGTTAGGGTGCTGGTGAGGGCGAAGTACCTCCTTGTGCTAGCTGTATCCTCTGGAAGCTATTTCCACTCAGCTTAAGTTCCTTTTCTGCCTCCAGTAGAGAAGAATGGTCTTGTGATTGTGATGCTGGATGAGCACTGGAGAGAGATTATTTCAGTACCTGGCATAGTCACAGACTTTCTGGGCAGCCTTTCACAAATCCATACCAATAATAGTTCCCTTATTTGTTTAGATCAAAAGCGTCTGGGACTGGGACAGATTCATGGGGCCCAAATCTCAGCTGAAGCCTCTCAGCAATTCCATAATAATAGGAATAGTGAAGGGTCTTTGAGAGATTTGGGACCCCAAACTCCAAGAAGTCTGTCTCTCACAAACCTTGATGACAGTCTTCCCCTTGCCTAGTGGATCTCTGGCTTCTATATGGGGTTAAGACTGAACACTGAGTAATTTGCAGGGATGGGGAAGGGGTGGAATTTAAATAGTCTGAAAATTATGCTCAAAGTATTGAGAACAATTTGGTACCTGTGGTGGTTCAGCCCCTCTAAACACCAAGCATTTCATTCCCTCAGTGTGCAATAACCACTGGCAGTTTACCTGCAAGGAATAAAAATGATCAGGAAGACCATTACACTTCAGTTTGCATCAAGCTATTTCATCTCAAAAGAGCTCAGAATGGACCTCTTGGCTGTAGCCTAGTGAGCTGTTAGTTGACACAGCTTCTTCCCACTATTGGAGTAAGGGCTCGTGCTACAAAGACATAAGCAGTCACTACAGCATCGCTTCATAAAGAACCCCTTCGAGTTCCAGCCGCACATTCTTAAGATGCTATACCTTGATCTATGACTGTTTTGGTACAGCAGCTTTACAAGTACTATACCACCTGCATCCTCACACCCTCCTCCTCTCTGACTACAGCTTCCATTCACATGTAGTGGAATACACATAAGGATGAGTCCTCAAAGAAGAAAGTGAAGTTACTTACCTTTGTACCTGGAGTTCAGCTAGGCATACCTGCCCTTCATCCCCAAGGTCTTTGGATCTTGGCAGGAGTCACAGTAGAGAAGGAACAGAAGAAATGATCAGTCTACGCTGCCTATGATAAGCTTGCTGCACAACACGAGGAGCGCTGAGGCAAAGGCCAGCAAAAGTTTTCCATACTCAGGCATGTGGAGCATCTGCATAACCACTGTGGAATACACATAGGTCTCCAATCACACAGGACCTATTGAAGGACATAAAAGAAACCTAGATTCTATTTGCATAGCCACAGGATCTCGTAGGTGCTTTACAGTGGGGCAGCTTGTACGGGACTTTGAAAGGGGTTTAAATCAGTTGAACCTGCTTGCACCTCTGATAAATGAGGCTATTATTTAGGTATTTCAATATGGATGTGGTTGTCTAATTTTGTCTAAAGTTTTTGAACCTTGACCTTTGCTTTTTGCATTATTGTTAGTGTAATTGGACCTGACAAATATTTGTGGAAAGCTTTTTTGTGTGAAATTTGCCCTTCAAATGGGAAGTGAGAAACCTTAGTCCAGCTGCCAGTCAAACATGCCAAAGACTCTGCAGTTGTGCTTCTTCCATGATATGTCATGCTTTTCATAAAGGCCCAGGTCCTACAGTTATAAGAATCCCAGCTTTCATTTCAAAAGGGAGAGAAAAATAAGTTTCTAACCATCATGTTTAAAAAGAAGCTGAAAAATGTGACCCATCTGTAACCTAAAGTTTACCAAACCAGAAGCCAAAGGAAAAGAACCCCAAATCTCATGATTTTGAGAAACCTGACTCGTGATTTTTTGAATCCTTGGGAGTCAGTCATACCGGATTCAGTAAAGATTGTTTCCCTTTACAGTTCACCTTAAACTCACCCTAAGGGTTTATTTATGAACTGCTGAGATAGTATAGGTCCTCTCCCATGATAGCGAGCATCAGCTCTGACGTGCTGACTTGCCTTAGCTCACCAAGAAGGACTTAGTGGCTTGCACAGAACCTTTTAAGATCTGTGTTCAAAATGTAGGGGGCTTGGTGAAAGTGGGAATTCTATATGCACACCTAACAGGATGAGTTAAGGACTGAGCAGCCATCCCAGTTCTGACTTTATTTGGTTTTAGCGAGATTAAATTACATTCTTAGCTTTATTTAAACACATTTTAAAAATGTTTATTTCTATATGTGCATGACTACTTAATTTAGCATAATTATTGAGATGAACTGCAAGCTAGTATTACAAGAAAATTGTAACTTGTCATAAAACAAGAGGGCCATATTTTAGCTAAGCTGTTACCACACACTAATACACTGTTAGAATATCTTAATAATGCAAATACATCTTTGTTCCCCTTCTGATACTGCTTTGGGGTGTTGTTTAATTATTATGAAGCAAAATGGCTAACAAAATAGTCTATATAAAATATCTGCTTACATCAATAGGAGTGTAAATTTTAACTCCAGTGCATGACAGCAAGTGTAAGCAAGAATTATACACAATGCAGCTAGCTGAATGAATTAATATGCTCAGGGCCTTTGTTGCTAGAAATAGTTTGCTCTGTATTGTAATCATCCCATTGTAGAACCACTCAACTGCAATTTTGGTTTCTTCTTTCAGTGCACTGAGTGACATTCTAGTATTTATTGAAGTGAGAGCTTCCAGCACTGGGTATGTCTGGCATAGTGCAACCTGCCTCTGCATATTTTTGCCAGTCCATTTCAGTCTTGACCTTCAATACCATTTGCCATCAAGTTCTAGACAGTTCCAGAGGAAACTGCTGCATGAGCCAAACTATGTGATTTGACCTTTTATTTTTATTTATTTTTGACTTCTAAATTCTGCCAACTACAACTCACCATCATCTAGCACTGAGCCTTGTAGTATGTCCAGGAGTAATTTATCTTTCAAGATACTATCTGGCCTATATGATTGCAGGGTTGCCAGCCCTTCCAGATTGGCCAGGAATCGAGCAGAACTGGCCTCAATCTGCCAGTGACTATTAAAAAGAATCTGGGAGATTTTAATAGGCCAGAAGTCTAGCTGGTGGTGCAGCAGGGTTAAGACTGACTCCTTGTCTGTCATTGCTCTGCACAGCTCCCAGAAGCAGCCGGCATGACTGGTTCAGGGCAGCCAAGGGGTCTCCTTATGCTGCCCCCACACACATGCCAACTCCCATTGGCTGGCAACTGGGTGAGAGCTGTGGGGGTGGTGCTTGTTGGTTGGGGCAGCACGTGGAGCCACCTGGCTATGCAGAGCCTAAGAGCTGGTTATGCCAGTTGCTTCTGTGAGCTGCCCAAGGTAAGTACTGCCCAGAGCCTGCTCCCATAACTCTACCCCTCTACATCCCAACCCTCTCCATCAGCCCTGAGATTTCTCCTTCATCCAAAGTTCCTCCAGGCCCTGCACCCTCTCTTGTAGCCCAGTCTCCAGCCCCACTCTCAACCCAGATCCCTCTCCCACACTCCACATCCCTCAGCTCCAGCCCAGAGCCTGCAGCTCTCCATCACCCTACCTTCCTGCCCCAGCCTGGTGAAAGTGAGGTGTTGGGGAGGAGAGATGCAGTGAGAAGGGATGAAGCCTCAGAGGAGAGACAGGACAAGCGTGTTTGGGTTTGTGTGATTATTGTTGGCAAGCCTATGTGAGCCTAGAATGCAAGTACCACACAAACAATCCCAACACCCTACTGAACAAGGGAAATATTATTGAGAGCCTGAATGATTTGGACCAGGCACACAGGATGTCATGGAAGAATCTAGATCTCTTAAGTCCCAGTCCAGTGCTTGATAGCTCAGGGGGTTGAGCAGTGGTCTGCTAAACCCAGGTTTGTGAGCTCAGCCCTTGAGAGGGCCATTTAGTGACCTCAGACAAATAGATTTTTTTTTTAAAATAAGGATGGTACTTAGCCCGGCCAAGAGGGCAGGAGACTGGACTCAATGACCGCCTGAGGTCAGTTTCAGTTCTGTGAGATGTGTATCCCCATATAATATTTAACAGGGGGAGGGAAAGCTCAACGGTTGGACCATTGGCCTCCTAAACCCATGGTTGTGAGCTCAATCCTTGAGGAGGCCATTTAGGGATTAGGGTAAATAGATGTCAGAGATGGTGTTTGGTCCCGCCAAGAGAGCAGTGGACTGGACTAGATGACCTCCAAGGTCTCTGCCAGTTCTAGGAGATGGGTTTCTTCAATTTTATATAACTATATTTTATATTGTTAATGTCAAAGACCATCCTATCCCACTCATCACCAAAGCTGGGAAAGAACAGATCTACAACAAGGAAAAGAAGAAGTTAAAGAACAGTTAGATAAGTTAGATGTGTTCAAGCTGATGAAATTGATCAAAGGGTGTTTAAGGAAGCAGTTGAAGCAACCTTGGAATCATTAATAATTATCTACAAGAATCCATAGAGGACTGATGAAGTCCCAGAGGACTGGATAAAGGCAAATATAATAAATGTATCTAAAAAAAGGCACAAAAGAGACCTGAGGAATTATTGACCACTCCACCTACATGTCATGCCTGGAAAGATGGTGGAGTGAATTATTAAACAATCATTTTATAAGCATCAAGAGGATAATAGGATTCTAAGGGATAGCCAGACTGATTTTTTCAAGAGTAAATCATGTCAAAGCAAACTAATTTCCTTCTTTAATGAGGTTACTGGCCTAGTGAATAGGGGAGGGGTAGATGTGATATGTCTTAATTATAGTAAGGCTTTTGACACACTCCTACTTAACATTTTCATAATCAAATAAAGGAAACACTGTATGCGGTAAATTATTATAAAGTAGGTATAGAATTGATTGAAAGATGATTTTCAAAGATTAGTTTTCAATGGTCTGCTGTCAAATTGCGAAGGTGTGTCTAGAGCAGTCCTGAATCTGATACTAATTAGTCAATATTTTCATTAAAGTCTTGGACACCAGAGTGGAGAATGTGCTTATAAGATTTGTGGATGATACCAGACTGGTAGTAAGTGTAACAAACACTTTGGAGAACTGGATTAAAATTCAAAATGATCTTGACAAATTAAACCAATATGAAATTCAGTAAAGACAACTGAAAAGTACTTCACGCAGGGAGGAAAAATGAAATGCACAACTGCAAAATGGGAATAACAGGCTATGTGGTAAGACTGCTGATAAGGATCTGGGGAGTTGTACTGAATCATAAACTGAGTATCCATAATCAATGTGGTGCAGTTATGAAAAAAAGACTAATATAGTTCCTATTCTTATTCTTATTCAGTACTTTATGTCAAATGAGTTGGTTTTCTCAGTCAAGTTACTGTACTTGCAAAGAGGTCTCAGCACCATATGACTCCAAGGGTTGAACTGAACATCCTGTCAGGTAAGTTATTACTACTGTTGTGTGACCAGTGGGGGTGGCCAATAAGAGATAAAATGATTCTTTTCCCCACTGGGAAGTAAAAATGCCAAATCAGCAGCAAAATGTCTGGGTGTGGAATTCTAAGCTTTGTCTTCAGCATGCAGTACTTCATGTTTTCAAAAAGCATGAGCCAGATCCAAAAAATCAGAGCAGTTGTTCAAAAATTATTCAATTTTAAAAATAATAAATTTGAGATAGTTATTTATCACTTGGTTTTGATACCTTAGCCAACTCTTGGGTACATTCTCCTCCAGCTATGAGGGTTAGTAATCTACACTTTTATTTAAATCAAAGTTGACATTCTCATGTAATATGATAAGAAGAGCCATACAGGGTCAGACCAAAGCGCCGTCTCTCCCAGTGTCCTGTTTTCTGACAGTGGCCAATGTCAGGGGCCAGAGGAGGAATGCTAAGTCTTGGCTCCAGGAAGTGAGACTTCTAGTAAAATCTCAACTATTATGTAGCTTGTGATAAAAATCACAAGATACAGCAATACTTGTGAGAGTGTATATGTTCTCACATTGTTACTGATATCAGTGTAATGCAGTTTTGTGTTGCAGTCTGAATGCATGAAAGCTTGTGCAGAAGGAATGAAAACTGCTAGAACATGGGAAACTGTTGGGATGTGTAAGAGATAAGAGGGGTGTAGGAAAGCAGTACAATGGGGTGGGAGGTCCTGGCCAGGGCAGGCTTTTCCCTTGCTGATTTATAGACATGTTTTCCTTCTTGCTTGAGGCCTGGATAAACAGATAAGTATGTAGCTGCATCAAAATTGTAACTTGAAGACTAACTTGATAAATGCATCCTTTGTTAACATTATTGCTTTGCACACACTTGCTCAGTTCTCACTTTGTAAGAACCCTTCCAGGGCCACATCTTCTGTATGCCTTGTAACCCGTTGACTCAGGAACTTTGTAATGTAGAAAAGTGCTGATCTCACTGAAAATCCTACTAACGGGCAGGTAAAATAATATTCATCATCTGCCTATTAATATTCATTGTATGGGAATTAACATTACTAAACAAGTGTGTCATGGAAGTAGTGATAGATGTTTGAATTTACATACTAAGGCAGATAAAAGAGTGCCCCTGGTGCCAAATCATTGCCACTCGAAATGTGTGTTGAGGGTCTGAAGTAAACATGCAATGGCAATAAATGGTTCCATATACTCCTTGTTGGAATAAAGTTTGGATACTGTATGTGAAGCAACAAAGGTTTATTACAACCAGCTGGCAGAGTGATTCTGAACTTGGTTGAGTTTCAGAATGCACTGACAGGCACCAAGTTATGATTGGTTATATAGAGAGCTGATAGTCAGTGGAAAGAATAGAAGCAGACAATAAGGAAATGAGCATAATCAATGAGCAATCAATGAGCAATCCAGATGAACTAGCGAACCATCTGGGAGTTACAAAGAGTTTCCGTGCGCAGTTTACAGAACATTTTATCTATAAACAACAAGTCCTTTGAAGAGTGCAGTCCTCAACACCCATGTATAAAGTGATATCTCATCTGTAATACACCGATGTCTCATCTGGCAGCTTCACACGGACACCACCATTCATGTTATCTCTACAGAATCAAAGCAAGCTGGCAATGCAGGATCAAAGCACAAGTTAGGCTACGTCTACACTAGCCCCAAACTTCGAAATGGCCATGTAAATGGCCATTTCGAAGTTTACTAATGAAGCGCTGAAATACATATTCAGCACCTCATTAGCATGCGGGCGACCACAGCACTTTGAAATTGATGCAGCTCGCTGCTGCGCAGCTCATCCCAACGGGGCTCCTTTTCAAAAGGACCCCACCTACTTCGAAGTACCCTTAATCCCATCTGCTCACAGGAATAAGGGGACTTCAAAGTAGGCGGGGTCCTTTCGAAAAGGACCCCTGTTGGGACGAGCCGCGTCAATTTCGAAGTGCCACGGCCACCCCCATGCTAATGAGGCGCTGAATATGTATTTCAGTACTTCATTAGTAAACTTCAAAATGGCCATTTGCATGGCCATTTCGAAGTTTGGGGCTAGTGTAGACATAGCCTTAGTGAAAGAATCATGTCAATCGCCCTTAACTATAGTCCAATTCCCCTCCCCACAGGGTCTCTTCCTGGAATGTGGCTCCCTAGGGACTTATTTACACAACTGGGATGCCCTCCCCAGATGCTTGCGGTGGGGAGGCTTACCAGACTCCATGTTGGATCAGTGGTTCTTAGCAAATATCATGGCCTACTTCAAAATTTTATCCTATATCCTCAACTCCTAGAAGTGTTGGCCTGCTTCTCCTTTCATTCCAACATCAACTATATACCACAGCTTCTTTATTCACACAAAATGCTGATCATGGGCAGCCCGCAGTAGAGAGTGATTGGCACCATTGTTAAAACAAGGGCAAATGAACTAGCTTTTCTTACTGACTACTGCAGCTCCACAGTAGTGTTGGCTGGGCAATATACTTGCAGCTATCCAATTCAGTGTCCAAAAGCTTTGCTACTGGATGCAGCATTCTATGGACCGTGACAATGCTCTTCAAGTTCCTACAAACCAGGTTGCCATGGAATCATCAGATCTAATCATCTTTCCAAAACATGGAGAGCGCCAATGTTTTTCTTTGGCATTCTATTCAGTGGGCATCTGGTCTTAGTGTTGCTAAGTGCCTGATTTCACCAAGCCAGTCATGTGTCTCCACATCACTCATTTAGGCCAGAAGTAGCGAAGAGGGAAAAAAGAGCAGTTAATAGCAAAAAGATTACTATTATGGGAAGCAAAAATTGCTCCATTCAGAAGCTTTTGTGTTAATGAAGGAAAGACAGCAAGGTCATTAAAAAGGTATTTTAAATTAGCCAGATTTTATTTCCTGCACCACTACATTTAGCTTTGTCTATGTTTCCAGCCAATGGTGTTGGAAAGCACATTCTCTTCTCCTACCTAGTTTGGTTTCACAGATTCCATGACCCACAGGGACCATCTAGTCAAACCTTCCGTAGAACTGGCCATGTGTTTGGTTGTTCAGCCAAGTTGGAAATGTACAGAGGACAGTACTGAACCCTGCCTGTACAAAGTGCAAGACATAAGTAGGTTGTTGTACATTTCATTTTCGAAATGTTTTCAATGAAGTTGCAGCTACAGCTTATTACTATTATTTTCATTATGCTGGTGTCCAGAGGATTCAACTGGGATCAGGCAGTGCTAGCCACTGTCTGAACACACAGCAAGAGAGTCCCGGCCCCAAAGAGATCATAAACTAAACAGACAAGACGTATAATAAAATATACTTCCGTTTCACACCTGAGGAGCCAAGGCACCCAGAAACTGAGTTCCTTGGCTAAGATTGAGCTTGATCTTGAATCTAAAGGTAGGTCTACACAGCAATTTATTTCAAAATAACAATTGTTATTTCAGAATAACTATCCTACCATCTACACAATGCAACCAATATTTCAAAATAATTTCGAAATGGGGTTGGCTTATTTCGAAACTGGTAAACCTCATTCTGTGGGGAATAGTGCCTATTTTCATGCAAGACAGGTTGATTAAAGAAATATTAAGAATTTAAAAAAAAATCAGTGTAATTGTCAAGGCAGATAACCCAAGAAAATAGGTAGATGCTATATGGTAGTGGCATAAAGCCATCCATCTATAGGAAACTCGAACCAGCACATAGGTCTGCAACATATCTCCTCGGTAACATGGAATACTGTGATGACATCAAATCTGTCTTCTGCTCCCTACAATGGCTTTTCCATAGAACACTGACCCAAAGTCAAGGTCTTGGACCTTGTCTTTATGGTCTTCCTAGCCTGGTCCCAGATCAACTAAAATTCTGGATCAAAGACCCTGGTTGACAATTCTTCCTCTCAGACACAGTGGAACTTCGCAGCAAAAGGATAAAGCTGGTCTGTGCAGGAGACAGACTTCTCCCATGCAGGTCTGAGGCTGTGGAATGAACTCTCACCAGAACTAAAGGCCACTACAAACATCTTCACGTTCTGCTCCAGGAGCAAGCCACACTTCATCCACCTGCCTTTGCTAACATAAACACAGAACTGCAGATACATTTAAAACCACAAAAAAAAAACCTACAAAAGCAAGAGAACCATACAGGACAAATGCTAGTCACATTGCTTAATGCCCCACTGGAAGCAGCTTGGATCATATTGTGCTGAGACTGGTACAAGACGCTGCATAAAACAAAATGTTGGAGAATCGAGGCAAATGAGAGCTGTGACTGCTTGGATTCCTCAGACCTGATAAAGGTAACGAAGCAAAAGCATTCCCAGATGTCCATGTTTGATGCAGTCCTGAAAAATTATGTCCAGATTTTTAGCATCTTAGTGTCATAGTTACAGTGCCTCTGTCCCCTTCCTGGTCTCTCTGAGTGTACCTTCTCAGTGTCAGACTTCAATCCTTTGCCTCTTTTGGAGTGGAATTTCACAGTTTCCCTACCCTGAGACAGGCCCCTGAGCTACAGTACGTTGAGAACTGACCGTACTTACCAAACAAATCTGACTAAGTTATGCCAGCTGTGTTTCCCTTCAGGAATGTGATCATTGATATACAGTGAGAAAACAACCTTCTTCAAACAAAGTGGATTTTTGTGTTTTTGTTTTTTGTTTTGCAAGAGGGGAACAAAGCAAGGAAAGCGTTCAACAAAAAGGAGATTAAGCCTATGGAAGCCTTTGTGGGGGTTGCCGCCATTATGAATGAGATAGCTGGAACTACTATGGAAGAGAGTGATACTGATCTGTGTGTAATAATCCAAAGATCCAGAAAAAGAAAGGGTCGTGTTAAATCCGGACGAATGCCTCATCAGCACCAAGGTGTTTCCATCATAGTGTCTCAGCTGAGTCTACCCCTGCAAAAGTAGCAACATTTGTAAAGAGAGAGCCACTGGAGAGTTATAGTGATTATGTGATTTACCTTGACAGATTTATATTGCACCTTACAGAGCATATGGCATCACCAGATGGCCTCCGAAAGAAAGACTCAGAATTTTCAGGGATACCTATCAAGATTCTGCCTTCACCAAAACAAAGCAACTAATTTCCAGTGCTAGCACAGAATCATATATTACTATCATAGAAATAAAAAGGAAGCTTTTAAGGCAGACACACCCAAATAGAGGCTTGGAGCTTTGTTGGTGCAGGAGGGAATCCAGGAATCCAAGTGCTCACATCCATGGAAATAACCTATGATTAGACTGAAAAGGAAACATATTCTGCTGTGAATTCTTAGTGTGTCTGGAAGACAAGTGGCAGTGGAGTCTATCTTCTAAAGAACAACAAGAAGTCCTGTGGCACCTTATAGACTAACAGATATTTTGCAGCATAAGCTTTCATGGGCAAAGACCTGCTTCATCATGTTAGTCTATAAAGTGCCACAGGACTTCTTGTTGTTCTTGAAGATACAGCCTAACACGGCTACCTCTGTGATGCTTATCTTCTAAATGTTGGAGGTAATCATAGAAAATCCTTTTTACAGCACCAATACCAAGATTATAATAAAACAATCTTGGAAGCAGTGTTTTACCCTTGTACATACATTAGTAGGGTTAAACAAGTTGTGTCAGAGTGTGCTGGCACTTTACAAGGACAGGGGCTCAGCTCCCTCAGGTCAGACTTAGCTTGCCTTCCCAGGTGAAGAAGATGAGTGATAAAAGGACAGGATTAAGAACAGGACTGTATGGAAAACAAGAACAGCCTGTAGCTCAGTAGGAAAGGCTGAACAGGAAAGGAAATGAGACATGGGTGTCAATGCTCTGTAAAGAGCAGGAGGGGAACTGGAGGGCTGGCAGTCTAGGAAGAAGCACCACGAAGACAGCATGGTTTTGGCAATGGGGGTGAATGAGGTGGTAGCCCAGTTGTTTAGGGTTCCTAAAGCCAGGAATTCAGAGGTGGGGATGGCTGTAGGTCCCCACTCTGGTAGCATCCTGTGATGGGTTGCAGTCATGTCTGCTGTTAAGGTAAAGTCTGGGAGACTTTTGATGCTGCCACCTAGTGAGGGACTGCAGCAACCCCAGGATTGCTAGGTTGGGGAGGGTTCTCTCCATTTCTAGTGTATAAAAAGGCATTGCAGAATTCAGTAGATTCTAACTATGCTATAGCAACAAGAACAATTTAGTTGGTGGATTTAAAGGCAAAAAAATCCCCATATAGGGTTCCAAGAAATCCAATTAATGTCAAATAGTAACAGAGAGGAAGCCGTGCAAGTCTATACAGTATCAAAACAAAAAGCAGTCAAGTAGCACTTTAAAGACTAGCAAAATAGCTTATTAGGTGAGCTTTTGTGGGACAGACCCACTTCTTCAGACCACAGCCAGACCAGAACAGACTCAATATTTAAGACACAGAGAACCAAAAACAGTAAGCAAGGAGGACAAATCAGAAAAAGATAATCAAGGTGAGCAAAGCAGAGAGTGGAGGGGTTGGGGGGAAGGTCAACTTGGCTCAATCTAATTCTTGACCTTCCCCCCCGACCCCTCCACCCTCTGATTTGCTCACCTTGATTATCTTTCTCTGATTTGTCCTCCTTGCTTGCTGTTTTTGGTTCTCTGTGCCTTAAATATTGAGTCTGTTCTGGTCTGGCTATGGTCTGAAGAAGTGGGTCTGTCCCACAATTAATGTCAAGTGTATGAGCAAGCTGCAGAATGCTACATTCTCACTGGCTTGTCTATTGGATTTTACATCTAAAATACATCCAATTATGCCAGCCCCTTTAACCGGTTGCTCAGTTCAGGAGAGGGAAACTTTGCAGAAGCCAGTTCTAAAAAGTTAGTGCCCAGTATGCTGTGAGCTTTAAGATTTAAGCCTAAATGAGTGAGTGAATGATATGGTTGCACGTGACTGGCCTGGTGCCATCAGCCACATACAGAAGCAAGTTGCCCTGCAGAATTGGCAATGGCAGCTGGCAAAAATAAAATTAAAAACATTTATGTTTTCATTATGGACAGATCAGCTGTATAACAAAGCAAGGTATCAGAGCACTCTGTTTGGAGTCAGCTGGTGAAGGAGCTTGGGAAGGTCTGGTCTGATGAAAGAACAATAAGTTACAGCATGTCAGTGGCCAGCAGCCAACAAATACTTAAAGATGATTAAATAAAACACTCTTTTCCCTTTGTGGCATAGTGATGGTCTAAAAAATCCTCTTCAGATGTTGACAGGAAAACAGAATTGTAGGCCTGGAAAGAACTTCAATGGTTGATCTCGTCCAGTCCCCTCTAATGACTAGATAGTAAATATTATCTGGACCAGCGGTTCCCAAACTATGTTCCGGCAGAACACTGGTGTTCCGTGAGCTATGGCGAAGTGTTCTGCCAGTGAAATTGATTAATGGTGGTCTCTGCCTCATTTTCAGGGGAAAAAATAAATTTGGGGGTGCAATTTGCTCAATTTTACAGTTTTTCTCACCACTGGCATAGACCTCCAGTAAACCGTGGCTCAACCCCCCCAGCCCCAGCTTAACCCCACCCCCCACCCCGTGTGGCCGCAGCTCAACCGCCCCACCCCCCACCCCAGCTCAAACCTCCTGGCCTTGGCTCAAACTCCCTGGCCCCATGCAGCTGCAGCTCAAACCCCCTGGCCCCACATGGCTGCAGCTCAACCCCCCCCCCCGCCCCAGCCTCAGCCCAGCACGGCTGTGGCTCAATCTCCCCAGGCCCAGCTCACACCTCCCGGCCCTGTGCAGCCCTGGCTGAAACCTCCTGGCCCCGCGCGGCCATGGCTCAATCCCCCCAGCCCTGTGCGGTTGCAACTCGAATCCCCCGGCCCGGCATGGCTGTGGCCCTATCCCCCTGACCCCAGCTCAATTCCAGCTCCAGCTCAAACCTCCTGGCCCCATGCAGCCCCAGTTGAAACCTCCCAGCCCCACATGGCTGCAGCTCCACAACTCATAGTTATCATAATGTAAAAAAGATGAAGTGTTCTGCGGCAAGCACTGTGATGCCCAAGTGTTCCATGACCAGAAAAAGTTTGGGAACCGCTGATCTAGACAATCCTGACACGTTTGCATAATCTGCTCTTAAAAAACAATAAAGACGTTTTTACCAATGTCTAACCTAAATATCCCCAGCTGCAATTTAAGGCCATTGCTTCCTGTCTTGCCCTTAGTCCATAAGGAGAAAATATTGTCACCCCTCTCTTTACAATAATGTTTATTTTATCAGGCTCCCCCATCAGTTTTCTCTTTACTTCCTAGTGCAAGTGCAGCAAGTTGTAGAAGTTGTGCTAGAAGCTCAGTAGCGGGTGCAGCATTTTTGAGAGGTCCTTGATGCCACAGAATTCTTCACCATCTGAAAATCCCTAATTTACTGCATGAAATGTATATGTACAATTGAAAATGAGCCTGAGTCACAATCTGAGCTTCTCCAGAGTTTGGAGGCTTCTAGATTCATAGATTTAATTCTGGCCTTTTTCTAGTTAAAATCAATTGCTAAGGAATCTATTTTTCCTCAGTATGAGGCTGGCTTGGAATTTCCTATGACTCTGATCATCACAGCAGCAGGTTTGCCCTCTGCACAAGAAGCAAGAGATCAGTCCTATAAGCCTATGGATCCCAATGTCCAGATGGATTTTCTATGTAGATGTGCCCATTGCTACTGATACCAACCAGTCCCTGCGCACCAGTGTTCCCACTAATCTTTTTCGTGATGTGCGGATTTTTTCCATCCATGTGTGGAATAATATTATGTGCAACAGGGCATGTGTGAATGTGCACCCACCAATAAAAACACAAAACCTGGCTGAGTGTAGTCCACTCTGGATGGCAAATGTAGCTCCCCTAAGCAGCTACACAAGTGCATAACCTACAGTGAACACTGCTGGCCCCAACACCTCCTTCCAGGAGCTCCTCTATCTTGGTTTCTTGAGAGGGCAAATCCAGGGCAAGTTAATATGGTCTCAGCTGACATTGCTTCCTCTAAATTCTTTCTCAAGTTACATGAAGTGGAAGGAAAGAATTCAGAGGAACTCAGAGAACCTCATCCTGCCCCCTTTTATCCTCAGCATGCTCCTTCTCCCTTTCCCAACAGCCTGGATGTGGAGCCTCATTGATAGCTTTTGCAGAATCAAAACTCTTCCCTTCTATTCACACTGTGTCCTTTTCATATACGATGATGAAAAGGGGCAAGGGGCCCTAAATATTTGTTTAAGGATGCATTAGAATTGCAGTAGGGGTCTCTGTGGGGAGTTAACTGTCTTGGATCTCACCTATGTATTACCAAGTCAAAATCTCATTCATCCTGATTTTTATATACACACATATTTTGGAGTGTTGGGCTTTTTCACCAAACTGCATCTCAGCATTGTTTGTGAAAGGAGCTGGGTGAAAGAAGGCTGGCTGACCCCCATGATAAAATGAGCATTGGGGTGTGTCTGGTCTGAAAAAAATTAATGGGGGTTAGGGAATGAGGGAAAATGTAACTGATGAGTTCTGTATTTTGGCATAGATGTTGCTCTGTCTTGTCTATTTTGATTGTAAACACCTTGGAGAAGGGATGGCCTTTTCTGTGCAGTGTACACAACACCAAAGTACAGTAATAGGGCCTGGATACTGACTGAACCAGCTAGGCATTACTGGAATACGAGTAATTTATGTAAGTGCAGAAATGTTTGCCAAAGAACGCTGGCCAAATTCCAATTTAGGAAATTACAATAGTCCTATCTAAATTGCATCTGCAGTTTCAAGTAGATAGGACAGGAAATGAATACCATCTTAAAACAGGTGGTGTCCTTTTGCTTCCTGCAATTAAATAGTCCCCATATTTACCATAGGGTCTGCCATATTTGCATATGAAGTAATTCATTGTGTCAGAGCCCATATACTTGTATGCACACAGCCTGCAGTTTACAAAATACTAAATTCTGCCATTTTTACTGGCTTAAAATGGCACCTGACTGCACCCAATGCTTCTTAGAAGCACATAGCACCTTACAGAACTGGGTCTGAAATGTAGAATTAGGCTTCACATTTAAAAGTAAAAAATAATAAAGAATGGGGGGGCACACTAGTCACCAGAAGGACCAACATAATCCTTATGTCTCTGAGATTTTCATTAGCAACAATTAGCACCACCTACACCAAATCAAGTGAATTTCCAGTCAACAGGTAGTAATAACAAAACACATTTCACAGCCAAGAATCATTAGAATGTAGCAAAGGATAATCCTTAAAGAGAGGACTAAAAAATGAGAACCCTCTGAATCCAGCAAAGGAACCCCCAGCATGCCAGCTGGCTAATGTTTAGGATAATAATCCTGCATTTCTTGAAAGAAATAAAAAGAGCAAAAAAGAGCAAAGGCAATAAAAGAAAGCCTCACATGATACAATGTAGGGTAGACAAAGCATGTGCATGTCTGGTAATGATTTCCAACAGACTAACAATGAAAGAATCAGCAACAGAGGTCAGTATTTAAATAGGCATAGGAATTTATGATACCAGGATTAGACCTATGTCTAACTGCATTGGCTTCAGTGATTATTCCTGATTTTCACCAATGGAAGGAGAAATGGGCCCATACTGTCCAGTACTTCATACATGGCCTAATAAGAATTGTTCACTGATTATTTCCACTGGCAGAGAGTGAACAGAATGAAATAGTCGTTCTCTTCTGTATTCTAGGGTTTCCTGCTTTAAAATGCATTGGAATCAAGGTAATGTTTTTGCCCAATATTTAGAAATGTTCTATCTTCTTACAGTTTTGTTGAACAGACTGAAAGTCTCCTTAGCTTCATTGTACTTTTTGCGATTATCTTTCTGTTATCAAAATGTCATGCCTATGGCAACACTAGCCACCAAATTACAGCTACTAGCTTTATGGTGGGTGGGCTTGGCTCAGTTACTAACCATCACATGTGACATACTCAAACTCTTTGAACCATAAATTTGAGTGCTGGTGTGACTGACTTGGCCATTCAGCTTTTGAGTGAGAGGTATTTGACCTGTATTTGGATTTCTCTAGTCCTGAATCTGCTTTCACTTATTCTGATGTCATCAGGAATCATACCATGGATATCAATGATGTTACATCATTATAGCCGTGTCTACACGTGCTGTCTACTTCGAAGTAGCCGCGCCAACTTCGAAATAGCGCCTGCCACGTCTACACGTGGCGAGCGCTATTTTGAAGTTGAAATCGACATAAGGCGGCAAGACGTCGAAGTCGCTATCCTCATGAGGAGATGGGAATAGCGCCCTACTTCGACGTTGAACGTCAAAGTAGGGCACGTGTAGCCAATCCATGTCCTGCAACATTGAAATTGCGGGGTCCACCACGGTGGCCATCAGCTGAGGGGTTGAGAGACGTTCTCTCCAGCCCCTGCGGGGCTCTATGGTCACCATGTGCAGCAGCCCTTAGCCCAGGTCTTCTGGCTGCTGCTGCTGCAGCTGGGGATCCATGCTGCATGCACAGGGTCTGCAACCAGTTGTCGGCTCTGTGGATCTGGTGCTGTTTAGTGCAAGTGTGTCTGGGAGGGGCCCTTTAAGCGAGCGGCTTGCTGTTGAGTCCGCCCTGTGACCCTGTCTGCAGCTGTTCCTGGCACCCTTATTTCGATTTGGGATGCTTTGGTGTGTAGACACTCCCCTGCAGCGCCTACTTCGATGTAGTGCTGCCCAATGTCGACGTTGAACATTGACGTTGCCAGCCCTGGAGGACGTGTAGACGTTATTCATCGAAATAGCTTATGTCGCTAAGCTATTTCGATGTAGCCTTCACGTGTAGATGTAGCTTATAAGTGAGAGCAGAATCAGAACTGTGCTTGCATCTTTCAGACAAAACCTTGGAACCTGAGGTTTCAGCTACTCTGTTTTGATTATACGTTTGGTACTATTTTCCATAGGAGTTTGCCCTGGTGCACTTGGCTGTAATGGCGCTGTACCTCAGCCCCAAATTTTCCACCTTCTGAATGACTAACCACTGACATACAGACTTTTCTGGGTTATCATATACTTGGGGGTGGGAATGCTCAACTCTTCTTGGGCAAACTCTCCCCAGTCAGTATTATGCAAAAAAATTAAAAATGCAAAACCAGAGAGAGAAAAATAGTTCAACCTTATTTCTATATCAAAATGTCCCACTGTGGAAAGAGATTTGAAAGACATATTTTTGTTTCTATAACCTAAGGGCTCCCTGGATAATGTTAAAGTTTGGATTTTATTCCAGCAGATGGCAGTGTTGCAATAGAAAAGTACAAACTAACTCATCTGTAGGAAAGTGTGTGGGAAACCCATACAGACTGTCAGTAAATTGTATCAAAACCTGGAGAATGAGAGAACATCTCCCCTCCAGTCCCTAGGCACAACATAGAACACCAATCAACCTATCAGTGTAACATCCCTTTTAGAAAGGACATGTATGGTCAGGTCTACTGCTGGTGTAAACTTCTTTACCTCCACTGAAGATACAGATTGGGAGCTGTGTTAGCCTATATACTATCAAAACGAAAAAGCACTCAAGTAGCACCTTAAAGACTAACAAAATAATTTATTAGGTGAGCTTTCGTGGGACAGACCCACTTCTTCAGACCTGGGTCTGTCCCACGAAAGCTCACCTAATAAATTATTTTGTTAGTCTTTACAGTGCTACTTGACTGCTTTTTTGTTTTGAAGATACAGACGTATACAGCTGAGAGCCTGGCTGGGACATCATTTTTCTCATTGGTGTATAGTCTTTTAAATCATTTTTACATGAATCAGAAGACTGGGAGAATGGGGACGAAACCCAGCAACAGCTTAAAGCAGAATTGAGGTGAAGTTCTTACTTCTATAATGAATGGATCTATGCATGTGCATTAGAAGATCTTGATAGGAAAGAGGTGCTATTACAAAGAGAGGGTCCCTTCTTTTCATCTTTTTATGACCTCTTTCCCTCTCACACTTGGCTTTGTCCTAGGAGGACAGGTTTTCAGCTTCCAGGGGTAGCACCTGAGGAAATAAGTGCACCAATATTGAGTAGATTATCTCTCACACCCTTTCTCCTCTTACCTTCCTCACTCTGATGTGTTCTGCTGATGCCTCCTCCTTTGGCTCCATTTGTTTGCCTGCCTTTCTGTAACCAATACTACTACTGCTGCTAGTGCAGAGACAGACGAATGAAAGCATCTGCATGATACTTTCAAATTCCATAACCCTGCATTTCCAGGAGTCATGAAGCTGTTTCCAAATTCAGGTCTCATAGGATAAGAGATTCCACAGTCATCCAGACCCATTACATACAGAGGCTCACTGGCTTCACCTGAATTTTGTTTTCAAAGAGAGAGAGCTAACTTAACAAAATTTGCTGTTTGGAAGTAATGGCCCCTACATCCTAAGCTTCATGTTCTTGAAGGGCTAGAGATTCATTCTCACCATAGAGCCCTCTAATACTGTATGAGGCTTGCAGGAAATTTACTGCAGTTGGTTTGTAGGTAACTAACATACTACTGAAAACTGAAATGTGGTTTTCATTCTTATAGTTCCTCAGGTAAATTATGTCCACTTGTGGCCCTGTGATTCATGAGCAGAGGAGATCCTTGAAACATCAGTCACGTTCTCATAGAAATTGCCCCTTTTCCTGTCCACCTCTCGTTCTACATACTCCAGACCCTTTGGAGGGCATTCTGCCCATCAGGAATCCCTAAGTGGTAGGTGGGTTGATAACAAAGACATGCATCTTCCGCCTTCCCCAGCCAGCAGAAATTCTTTAGGTTGTGTTAAGTTTCCATAGATGTGTGCACACACATCCGAAGACTGGGAGCTCTCCTGGCTGGAGGGAGTACTCTATTCCCCTCCCACCAGAAAGGTTTAGAAGAAATCTCCTCAAGGAGAACCTCCCAGAGATTTCCTCCCTGTTACCTCTTTCCCTGCGTTTTCCTGTAGCAGGGGCAATCAGACCCATTATTTATTTTACTATCAGATTGCGCAAATCATGATTTTGTGACTGTATGAAGAAAAGTGGGTTTCACTACCTATAGCACATCTCATTTCAGAGGAGCCTGTATTGTTACCCAGTTTGAATTGTTTGACAATATAATTAGTATTATTAGTCCATAATGTACACTAACAGGTTTGGTAGTGACAGGCTGTATATTAAACCATGGTGACTGTGCTTCTCTGAAGGGGGTTAAACAAAACCGTAACCAGGGTCAAAGCTTTGCCTTGTCCTCCATCTACTAGAAATCATACATACTTGATTAAATTGTAATTAAAATTTAACAAAACAATGATATGTTTTATATGAGAAGGGCAAATGCTTACTTGGCAGTTCAAAAAGGGATATCTAATAAGAAGATGGTGATTTGTTAAAGATATTATAGTGAGTTTTTGAAACCATACCCATCAGTTCCATGCATTTGAGCTGAGCATCAAAAATCAGACAGAGGCTGCAAAGCCAACTGAATGGATTTTTTTAAAAGACTCCCTCTCTTCCTGAGGAGTCAGATAATTTTCTGGCATTGGTAACTAATGCAATATTTTTTTCCTGGTGCAGACTGACAAGTTTCTGGATCTCTTCTATACCAGAACTTGTTTCTGGGAAAGAGAGATAAGCCACCTCCTGTTTGACAAAACTGATCAAAGCAGAATGTTCTGTAGAAGAACAAGGCTTTTTTAAAAATATGTGGGGAGGGTGGCATGCTTGTTTTGTTTGCTTGCTTTTTGTTTTAAGTACAGTTAATCAGTGAGAGTGTTTTGGGATGATCAGCTTTGTTCTCTGCAAGAATATGGTTTGTTTCATAAATATGAGATCTAGGAGTGCTAGCAAAAGCCTGGTCTTTATTCCCTGTGCCCAGTCCCCAGCCATGAGTCACTTTTATAAGAGGGTCATATTCTTGGGATCCATATCTTCTCATTCCAAAGACTACAATTATGTTTTATGGGGGGGTGGGGGACTGGGTGGCGGGGGTTGGGAATATCAAACGCAAATAAAACATAATGTCAGCCAAAAAGAACTTGCAGAATTCAGACCAACAATGCAATCCACAAAAGGAAACATCCCGTATAAGGGGTCAGGAGAGATTAGCTGAATTTGCAGATGAAGGGATTATTTAGCCCCCTAAATCTTGCCTGTCAATAGCTATTCTCTCTCAGTGTTATCTAGATCTGTTTGTTGCATTATAGCCTTAACACATCCCACTCTGTTACAGACAACACGTTTCTAACAGTGCCTTTTTTATCTCTTTCTGTAGAAAAGTTATACGCACCTGAGCAGACCTCACTCTAACCCAAGCACACACGAAACTTCCTCTCTTTCAGGCAGTACTGAATTGCCTCCGTCCTTTTTTAGATAGGTCAGAGTAGTTTTGCCACATGGGATCATTTTGGGCCAGCTTTGTTAAAAGTTTTATTTTTCACTAAGCAAGCTGTGGTAAAAACTTGCTTTGAAAAATTACTGATTAATGTAAGGAGACTGTCTGTCCTTCCCCCACAGTTGGTGAAGGCCTGGTCTACACTACACAGTGGGCTGGTGGGAACAACCTTGCATCAACTTAGTTGCACACATCTATGTTTAAATTTGTCTCCTGTGGATGTCAGCTTTACATCATGCTGACATAGTAACACTACTTCCCCAAGCAGCATGGAACCATAGCTGTTGTACTGGGATCAACAGAGTGAGTGCAGATGCTGTCTTATTTATGCAAACTCTCACCACCTTCCAGATGTTGTCCCACAATACTTTATGTAGACTGCTCTGGAGTCACGTAGACTGGAAGCCCCACTCTTAAAACCTGTAGATTTTTGAATGGCTTTTCTTGACAGTGCATCCTGATGAGCACACCTGTAGCAGCTCCACATGGCAGTCCGCAGCTGCCCATGCTGACTACACACCACAGATATGTCTGCAAGAGACAGGAGACATGACTCTCCTGGGCCTCTGGAAAGAAGAGACCGCACAAGCAAAGCTGCAGACCAGATGTGGCAACATCTACATCTGTGAGCAAATTGCAGGGGGGATACCGGAGAAGGGGGTGACAGAGTTCTGCAGCAGTGCCGCAGAAAAGTAAAGAATTTGCAGCAGGCATATCAGAAGGCCAGAGAGGCCTGCACTCAATCCAGTGGAGAGAATCACATACCTTTGTTGGGGGAGACCCCACTGCCACTCAGCACATCTCCATGGATATCTGAGGAGCCCAAGTTGCAGGTGTAACACACACACCTATGCGCAGTTACTGTCACTTGTAGTGGTACCTAAAGCACATCATGGAGAAAGAATCAGTGTCCTCTACAGCCTAATCTGAGAGCCAGCAGGCCATTAGCTCAAGATGTAGAAGCACCTACACTAAGCTTTAGAGGTCCTAGGTTCTAGTCTGCCTATGGGCAGCTATGTAGGCACCTAGCTCCAACAGCCAGGAGGAAAGGAAAGACAAGGGGGATGTGAGCTGCAAGCTGTGAGATGCATAAGAATCTACTGCAGCTCAAACAGTTGAGTGTGGGTGGGCTCCATGCTGGAATATAAATCTTTGGTAAGCATATAAATTGCTTTACCATTACAGTAAACATGCCTCCAATTTAAGATGACAGATTTTTGACTTTTCATTAATTTACTTGTACTGGAAGTGGAAGAGATAGCGACTCAACAAAGACAGGCAGAGCTGCCATCTCTCTTTAGCATTAGGCTGGGGACTGTGTGGAGCAATCTGTTTATGTACTCAGGGACATCCTTCAAAGGCTCCTGAGAATGAAGGTTTCTAGGGGTGGCAGCCTTATTTATTCCTTGGTGATAGGACAGTTTCTCAGGCCAGTTGGAAATAACTTGGGCAGGCACCACTGTAGTGAACACCTGTTGACAATGCTGCAATTCAGTGCTCTTACCATGTACTTCCATACAGTTTCTTGCACCTGACCAAATCCCTCCTCATTCTCCTCATGGCCGTACGCACCATGGTTGGTTCCGTGGGTCAATGTCCCCTCTAATCTGTTCCGTCCATGTGTGGAGTACGTTTTTATGTGCACCGAGGCATGTGTGAATGCACACCGGCAATAGAAACACACAACCTGGCTGTGGGAGCTCTGCTAACCAGATGGGTGGCATCTGAATTTCTCCTGAGCAGATGCAAAAGCACATTGCTTACAGGGAACACTGGAAGTGGCAGCAGAGGCAGTAACATAGGCTGGATACAGAGAGAAGATGAGTGGAGAGACCACAGGGGAGGGCACAGCTGAAAGACGGAGCTAATCTCTAGAGCAACTAGCAGGAGATGTCAGGAGCAGAGAGAAAACCGTGTCACAGCCTGTGCCATGGATTGGCCAACTCAGAAATGGAAATATTTAAGAGCAGGTTAGATAGACTTCTATCAGGGATGGTCTAGATGGTGCTTGGTCCTGCTGTGAGGGCAGGGAACTGGACTCAATGACCTCTCGAGGTCCCTTCCAATTCTAGTGTTCTATGATTCTAGGATTCCCACAGACTGGTCGTAATACGGTTTTGTCCCCACTTGCTTCTCTGCTTTCAGGTCAGCTCTCATTTTGGTGTCCCTGCACTTGAGAGGGAGGCTGGGGTGAGTTTGACACTCACAGCCAGGAATATGGCCTCATGCATCTGAAATTTCTGCAGCCACTGCTCATCATCCTGAGCCTGCATTGTGATGTGATCCCACGGTGCTGTGCTCATTTCACAGCCCCAAAAGGTAACCCCCACCATTTGCAGCTGCTCTGTGAATGCCACTAACAACCTGGAATTGGGTCACATTATGTTCCACAACAATCTGCCCTCCAAGAAATCATCACGTTCCCCAAGGTTTTTCTTGCAGTTCCACACATACCAGAGTACTGTGTATCCTGTGCTTGCAATGCTCATGACAGTAGTGTAAAGCGATGGAGGCTCCATGCTTCCATCGGAGATGGTGGATAACTAGAAGTTCCACAAGGGTTCAGAGGATTTTCAAAATATGCACAAACATTATGGGATAAAGATGGCACCAGGAAGTAGAGAAAACTGCATGATAGGAATGTGCCCCTAGTCACACCTACTCACAGCTGAATGGCTTGTTTCTGCCCAACCATGCATTGCCAAAGCAACCCAGCATGGTGCAGGGTGGCACAATGTACACTGGGATCCCACTTGTGTAAGCCAAGCACTCCTGGTGAGTATGCACATTGCTGACACAAAAAGCCAAACAGCAGCTTAAATTGGCTGTGCATGGGTGTGCTGTGCAGGGCTGAGCTTCCAGTTCCTCCATGGTGCTGCGGTGGACAATACAGTATCTTCAGAGCTATTGCAGTAGGGTCCCAAGGCCCCAGACACACTTGAAGCTCCACTGTGCTAGGCCCTGTACAAAAATGGAGGCAGAGGTGGTCCCTGCCCTAATGAGCTCATGATCTAAATGGACAAGACATTAACTAGTAAACTGCAGGCAAAATTAAAGCAAGGTAACAAAGTCCACAAGTTGGTGGTTAGCCTTTCTGCACTCCCGCCATCCCCTTCCCTGCTGCTGTGTTCAGGTGCCTCAGCCAACACGTTCCACCATTGGTGGTCCAGTGCTCTCTTCTTCTGCTCTATGTGCTACTCAGAAATAGATTCAGGCACTTTGTGTGCTCTGTGTGTGTGTGTGTGTGTGTGTGTGTGTGTGTGTGGGGACAAGGGGTGTGATAGTTAAAAGTCAGCTGTTGCTGGTGGTTAAAAGTTACTGAAAGTATTTCCTGTCCCCAGTCTTTCTGGCTTTCTTCTGAGGAGGGATTGTTGACTCCCCAGGTTTGGCACCAGAAGCAACTATGGCCTTTATTGCCTCTTGCTCCAGCTGCTGATTTACACGCCCCCCCCGCCTTGCGTCCTCCCTTGCCAGTGTAACTTATATAGAGAGCCAAAGGAGGTGCGGGTTTCTCACCTATGCAAGAACTTGTTCATTCACAGTGGGGGGAGTAGCCTAACAGACCTTTTCATACACAGCTACTTGAAAACTATACTTTTGCTACAGGCAGGTGAAGAGTTTGCACAATTCTCATAATTACTACCTTACCTCTTCTCTTTGGAGTGTGTATTGAGCTTTATTTTTAATGAGTTCTCTTGTATAATAACTAAAAAAAAAAAGAGATATCTTAGCAAATGACAGACTCTTAACTATAGAGTACTTTCCTAATTGCACAGTACTGGAAACCCATATTCCTGTAACAAATACGCCCATATCTCATTGGACTAATGCAATAACTATTTTCCATGTACTGCAAGTAGAGGCTAATCCAAAGAGACTTATTAACTTAGGGGTCTTTGGATTCAGCCTATGGTTATGAGTAAATAAAAGTAGTAGAAATTTAAGAAATTCCTAAAGTAGACGTAGTTTTTGATTTTCTCAATCTTATTCTCCACTCTGCCTCCCCCCATGAAATCTCCCTCACTTGGGCGAGAAGGGGAGATACAGAGAGAAGGCCAGATGACTAGGAGCATAATAAAGAACAAACAAAAGAGGCCAGGGTGGAGTATTCCATTATGCTATACTGTTTTTGGCAATTACAGCACCCAGATGCTAGGCCTGTGGATTCCTGCCCAGCTCCAGTCAGTTATACTTAATAGCTATAAAGTTGCCTCTGCTTGTGCTAACTGGCCAGACTCCTTCTGGGCTGTTGCAGTTGTGCATTGGTATGTCTACACTGCAATTAGACACCCATGGCTGGCCTGTGCCAGCTGACTTGGGTTCATGGGACTCAGCCCAAGGGACTGCTTAATTGTAGTGTACGTGTTTGGGCTCTGGTTGCAGCCTGAGCTCTGCAACCTTCCCACCTTGTAGGGTCTTAGAGCCTGGGTGCCAGTCCATGTCCAAACATTACACCCACATTAAACAGCCCCTTAGCTCAAGCCCCACAAGCCCAAGTCGACAGGCACTGGCCAGCTGCGGATGTCTAATGGCTGTATATGGATACCTAATATTTCATTGGTGGTTAGGGCCTTTTTTAGTGCAATCAGCATACTTTCGCTCATTTGAATACAACATATGTCACTTTTTGCTTCTAAAATGCCCATAAGACTGATAAAATTAGGCTTTGTCTCTATTCAAAAATGCACTGTTTTAAGTTTTAATGGGTTTAAAGTGAGCCTTGTCTGGACACTGTGAAATTGATATAAGCTATGTCTATATCAAAAGTGTCCACAGTTTCACACCAGTTGAACTAAACTGCTGTACAATACGTTTTGCTTAACCGCTGCCATTTATGGTCGAGGGTACCATTTTCCAAAGCTTTTTCAGGCCTTGTCTACCTGGAAAAGTGAAGTTATGAATCATAAGGTTATAACAGTATATCTTCCCATGTGAACAGGTAGTTTCTCTCTCTCAGAAAGGTAATGAAGCTGAACCAGCTAATCGCACTCTTACACCAGACTATGAGTGTCCACAAAGGGATTTATAATGGAATAACTATGCCTGTGCAGCTGGCAGGCAAGGCCCTACATAGCTCTTGTCTATGCAATGAAGTTTTGTTGGCAAATGCTGCCTTTTGGTGACAAAACAGTGGAGATGTACATGCTATAAAACTCCTCTGTTTTGCCAACAAAATAAAACCACCTCGACAAGAGACACAAAGTTTTTTGCATCAAAGTTAAATTAACAAAGTGTTAGTGTAATAGATGCAGTTGTGTTCATTATATTAATTCCTGCAGTATCCCACCATGCTTCCTGTGACCACTCTGCTCACAGCTTTGATCTTGGCTGCTCTGCAGACATGTGCCCCTCTCCTTTCAAAGCTCTGGAAAGTTCTGACAGCTGTGCCCCACTCCCACCTGCTTTGCTCTGCTCCAGCAGCAAAGAGCAAATCATTAATGTGGCACTAAGCAGGCTCCTGCTATGGGTGGTGGGGAGGGGAGGGTGGGATTAACTCATCTGGGGGGTCCAGGGCTATTAGATTTGGTGGGGCCCTTTAGGCTCTGGGATGAGGCCAAATAAAGGGTTCAGCGTGCGGGAAGGAGATATGGATCGAGGAAGGAGTGGGGGGTGTGCATTAGGTGGTGTGGACTCTATAATGGGGATCAGGCATTTGGGGCAGGAGGGGGCTCCAGTCTGCAGCCCAGGAGTTTGGAGTGAGGGAGGGGGTCAGGGCAAGAAGTTGGTGGGGGGCAAGATACATGGTGTGGGCTTGAGCTAGGGTGCAGGAGGGGGCAGGCAAAGCTAATTCCAGAAAGTGTCACCACCAAAGAGAGAGCAGTTTATCATGTAAGCCTGGGTTAGGAAACCTCGGGACAGCAAACAGTAATGTTTGCTATCTCTGCTGCCATTATTTCAGATAGCTGTGACTGGATAAAACAGAGCCTTCCCTCACACAATGCCTCTTCCAGGTTTGGTTCACCCTCTGATGTAACCTAGCTATCGTGCCAACCTGGGAAACTCTTCCTCCCATAGGTAGGCATGCAAAATTGGGCTTGTATATGATACCTGATTAAGTGTAGCAGTAATTTGCAAGGTTTCACTTACAGCATGATGGGCCAAATTCTTCTCTCACTTACGTACTTCAGAAATAATAAAATAATCAAGGACTGTAAATGTTGTCTGGGAGAAGTGTGACAGCAGCAGAAACGCAGTGAGAAGACAGAACGTCAGATCTTTGATTCTGCCCAATGAAAGAGAGAGCATGTCATGCCATCAGTGGCAACTTTAACCTGAGTTCATAGGTTCAACTTCACTCACAGAAATCATGAAACCAAGAATGCAAAACCAGGCAAACAAATACTCCTCTTAGCCCAGTACAGAGGCTAGACCCTCGGAGAGGGGCTGGAAGCGAGCCCTCCCAGCCCATACCTTGAAGCAGCATCTTCTGCCTTACACGGCTGGGACTGAATTTCCTGTTTTTGACCAGTTGCACAGAATCATAGTGCTGTTCATTTCCTTTTGTCTCACTTACCCCTCCATCCTGAGAGGGAGCTAGGGCCAGCACTGTGGGGCAGGAGCCGCTGCTGCAGGAGGAGTGAGGGTAGGGTTTGTTCCCTGGTCACTTTCCTCCAAGGAGGAGCTTCCCCAGGACACCAGATCAGGCTTAGGCTTGCAGTTTTGGGGGGTGGAGGGCACTGCTGCAGATGGCTGGTGCCCCCTCAACTGCTTAGCATGGCACACCTATGGAATCAGGAGCTTGCAATCACCCTGGTGTGCTATTGACTTTGGTGATCAGGCCCGAATTACCCTTTGTACTGGTGGACCTGCCTGAAGGACACTTAAAGCTGCTCCAGGCCAGCATCCAAGAGTCTCTGGAGCTGAGAAAACATCAGATCGCATAAAGCCAGAGCTTCACAGAGTAGAAGTCATGTCAGGGTTAGGAGATGATGGAGCTAAAATGTTTAGTGCATCAGCTGATCCTTGGTTCTGCAGTCACTCCAACCAGTACAGCTTAGGACAGCTTTAGGCTGCTATAAATTTAGTTACAGATGTAGCCTCAACCCTGGGGCTCTGGCTTTCCCCCTCCACCTCTCCAGCTGTGCAGAGTTTGAGCTTAGTGCAGGTTAGGATCTAACCTACAGGTCAGAGCAGGAGCAAGTCCTATGGTAGCTGTCAAGAGATCCTCTTGAATTTTTGGCTTATCTCAGTCTTCACTAGGCCATCAGGTACTGGTCTGAGAGCTGTGGATTATAGAAGAGAAAAGTCAGAAGCTGTGATTGTGACAATTGTTTGGTTTGTCTGGTTGGGAAAATGTGGAGAGCAAAGAAGATTTGCTGATTAAGAAAAACAAGAAAGGAAGGAAACAAACTGGTAAGAGAAGTGGTGGATTTAAAAACCCGTGGATGGATATAAAAAAATCTCAATTAGAAGAAACATACTGATTTAAATAATGGCAAGAGTGAGCAAAAAGCTCCCTTAAAATGTGAAGACCTGATGCATAAACTGTGCTAAGTTTTAGCTGTTTATTCTGTGTTATAGAAATTATGATGATAATACTGACTGGCTACACCTACACTAGAGAGTTTTGTTGATAAACCTGGGCTTTTGTCGACAAAACTCGTGGAGCAGCTACAAAAAATGTGTTTTGTCAACAGAAACTTGTAGATGCCCAAGGGGGCCCTTTAGTTGACATAGCAGATCAAAAGATCAATCTGCTTTTATGTGTAGGAGTGATCTGTCGACAGAAGTTTTATTGGAACATCTCTTCCAATAGTAAGTTCTGTAGACAGGTGCTTCTGGTGTAGACATAATCACTATGAAACCACCAGCCTAACATGTCTTACTGATCAAGAAAAGGACATCTCATAGGTCCAGTGGCACAGAAACAACAGTCCGTGCGTTCTAAAGTCAGAGAAGAGCCTCACCTTAGAGTAACAGATTTTTAATTCCCTTTTTAAAGAACCATTTCTGATATCACCTTATCAATACACGCAAACCTGAACTTCTAGTCTTCCTCTGTAGAGCAACCTTGCTGTATAAGATATGTACATGGCTGTAGAGACCAAAGGTGATCCTCCACTTTAGAAGACCAAAACAAAAAAGCAGTCAAGTAGCACTTGAAAGACGAACAAACTAGTTTATTACGTGATGAGCTTTCGTGGGACAGACCCACTTCTTCAGACCATAACCATGCCAGAACAGAGACAATATTTAAGGCACAGAGAACCAAAAATAGTAATCAAGGTTGACAAATCAGAAAAAAATTATCAAGGTGAGCAAACCAGAGAGTAGAGAGGCGGGGAAGCGGGGGAGTAAAAAATTAGATTAAGCCAAGTATGCAAAAGAGCTTCTATAATGACCCAGAAAATTCCCATCCTGGTTCAAACCAGGTTAATGTGTTGAATTTGAATATACAAGAGAGTTCAGCAGCATCTCTTTCCAGACTGTTGTGAAAATTCCTCTTCAGTAAGATGCAAACTTTGAGTCATTAACAAAATGGCCCACTCCATTAAAATGCTGGCTAACAGGTTGGTGGATCAGGAGTGTTTTTATGTCGGTTTTGTGCACATTAACTCTTTGTCTAAGAGGTTTATGAATATTTGGTAGAGATCTTGTAGTTTTCAGTCTCTGTCAGTAGGATCAGAGCAAATGCGATTGTACTTAAGGGCTTGACTGTAAACAATGGATCTAGTTCTGTGAGCAGGATGGAAGCTAGTTTTGTCAACCTCGATTACTATTTTTGGTTCTCTGTGCCTTAAATATTGAGTCTGTTCTGACATGGCTATGGTCTGAAGAAGTGGTTCTGTCTCACGAAAGCTCATCACCTAATAAACTATTTTATTAGTCTTTAAAGTGCCAGTTTCCAATCCTCCTATTTAGCTCAGTGTCCAACGACAGGGTGTCAGTGATGGTGGACCCGAGGTAAACAAACTCGTGGAAGACCTCTAACGTATAGTTGTCAATGCTGACTGATTGGGATTCAGCAACATCCTGACCGAGTACATTTGTCTTCTTTAGGCTGATGGTAAGCCCAAAGTCCTTGCACGCTTTGGAGAACTGATCCAGTAGTTTTTGAAGCTGGTCTTCTGTGTGAGACACTACAGCAGCATCGTCTGCGAACAGCATGTCTCTGATGAGGAGTTCTCGCACCTTAGACTTAGCTTTCAGCCTTGCAAGGTTAAACAGTTTCCCATCAGATCTTGTGTGCAGCAAGATGCCCCCTGTTGAAGATCCAAAGGCATGCTTCCGGAGGAGTGCGAAGAAGATCCCGAACAATGTCGGAGCAAGCACGCATCCTTGTTTGACGCCGCTCCTGATTCTGAAAGCATCAGATAATGCGCCGTCATATTGGATGGTTCCTCTCATGTCTTCGTGGAACGACTGGATCATCTCGAGTAACCGTGGAGGACAGCCTATCTTGTGGAGCAGTTTGAAGAGACCATCCCTGCTGACCAAGTCAAAGGCCTAGGTCAGGTCGATGAAGGCTATGTAGAGTGGCTTTCTCTGCTCCCTGCACTTCTCCTGTAGCTGCCTTAGAGAGAAGACCATGTCAACGGTAGACCTCTCTGCGCAGAATCCGCACTGTGATTTTGGATTTTGGAATCTTTCCATCATTCATCCTGTGGACGTGGCCAAGTCAGCGGAGCCGACGCTGCCTGAGGAGGGTGTGCATGGTTGGGATTCCAGCTTGCTTGAGGATGGCGGTGTTGGTCACTTTGTCCTTCCATGATATTCCAAGGATGCGCCTGAGGCAGCGCAAGTGGAAGACGTTCAGCCTCTTTTCCTGGCGGGCATACAGGGTCCAAGTCTCGCTGCCATAAAGGAGGGTGCTGAGGATGCAGGCTCTGTAGACTTGCATTTTGGTGTGAGCGTACAGCTTGTTGTTATTCCACCCTCTCTTGCTGAGTCTGGACAGAGTTGTGGCTCTGTAATTGTAGCTCAGAAATTTCTCTTTGGAGTCTGGTCCTGAAATTTCTTTGCTGTAGGATAGCTACTTTTAAGTCTGCTACTGTGTGGCCTGGGAGATTGAAGTGCTCTCCTACGGGTTTTTGTATATTGCCATTTCTGATATCTGATTTGTGTGCGTTCTGAGCTACAATTCATGTGCAAATTCGATGCCCTCAGCTCTGGCTTAAACAAAGACTGTGAATGGCTGGCTAAATACAGAAGCAGCTTCCCCTCCCTTGGTGTTCACACCTCCAGATCAACTGCTGGTAGTAAGCCTCACCCTTGCTGACTGAGCTAACCTTGTTATCCCCACCCTTGCTCTGGCTTATTTATACCTGGCCCTGCAGATTTCCAAGACCAGCATCTGATGAAGTGAGTCTGTGCTCACGAAAGCTCATGCTCAAAACTTTCCTGTTAGTCTATAAGGTGCCACAGGACCCTTCGTTGTTGTTAAACATAAGATCTTACTAAGAAGAACACACTTCCCTCACAAGCTGTCCCCTTCACCACCTTGAAATCTGAGCATCGTTTTTGCTTTTACCCTTTCACTGGCACTGCATATCCAGGCCAGAACCAAATTTGCTGCCTTTTCCTCTATAACATTTTCAATTTCTGATATTTTTCCTCTTTCCTTGAGGCTAAAATTCACCCTAATTACTAATAGTTATTGCTTCAAAAGAAATTAAAGCTTGTCTTTTAGAGCTGATAACATTCTTAATGCGGGTCTCTGAAGAAACTTCCCCATTTTCCCTTCTCCCCATGGCCTGAGATTCTAAGGAGACTGCTTGTGCTTGTAGGGTAGAGAGGGTGGTGACTTTATTATAATATTTCATCATAACCATAATGAGAAAATGAGACAGCACCAGATGGAGAGAAACTTGTATTAAGTGCCAGATGCCAGAAGAGTCTATATCTTGTTTAGGGAAACATATCAACAGTGTAGCAGCGTTCAACCTGTATGATTTGAAGTGGGGCTGGAATGGTGAAAAGCAGCTTAGGCAAACTCCAGTGACAGCCTGTCTTAGAATAGTGTTTGATAATATGTGATATGTGCGCATTCCAAAGGCAAAAGATGGTAGCTACTTTCCAGAGATGTCAGAACGTTCAGCACTTGGGAATATCATCCTTGGCAAAGGTACATTTGCAGTATCAGGAGATGGGATGAGTTTCTTTAGAGGCAAGGAACTCACCTCATTGTGGTAGAATTCTACAAATGGCTCTGTAACAGAGCATAGCCCTCCTGGCTCCGGTTTCTGCTAGGCCCAGATAAAGTCACTCTGCATCCCCTGGGATTCAGCAACCACTGGTTCTTTTATTTACAAGCTTATATGCCTGCCACTTTCTCGTCATACAACTTGCACAGGTCTATGTTCCTTGTGTCTGAACCAGGAGGGAAGGACTTTTTCCCTGCCTGTCCTCCCTCCCTCTCCTCCATCCCACCTCGTCACAGGCTCCTTACTGAAGTCCATCACTGCTCTGTCTTCATTTTGAATGAAAAAGAACATCAAAGCAGTGAAGATTCGAAGAACTGAATGCTTCTGATGAAAATGGGGGTGTTGGCTACCAGAACAGAGCTTATTTCAATGAAGGACAATCTTGTCTCTGAATTTTATTGGCTGTTAAGAGGCTCAAGGAGAACTGTACTGAGTACTCCTCACTCTTGTTTGAATCACTGGAATCATGGGTGACGGGTGATCCCATGGCTTGGGGAGGCAAGCCCTCCCAAACCTGCCCCTTTCATGCCCATCACAGCCCAGCTCCCCATCTCTCACTGTGGCTACTAGCCCCTGCCTGAGCCCCCTAGTGTGGCCAATGGCCTTTTCACCCTTTTCTGCCCCAGGGTAGTGCCCCTGGCCCTGGAGCACTGGAGAGCTGGCTGGCAGGCACATCAAGGGGAGGCTGGCGCCACATTGCCCTCACCTCTGATCAGCAAGCCTCCCACAGCCAAGCTACCAACCCCTTGCACTGGGCAGCCAGAGTGGTCCCAACACTGGCAGGACAGGTGGTGCAGCCTCTGGCATCATAACAACAGGCTGAGGGAGGGGATCTGGGGGACTTCAGTGGAGTATGAGTAGAGCCAGATGAGGCATTTTGGGAAGGTGTTGCCTTCCTCTGCCTATGAAATCCACCAGCCATGACTGAAATCCTTGTGCAAAATTTGAATCAATGAGATGCAAAATGTGTTCAGGACCTCGGAAATGGCACTCAGCACTTCACAGGCCTAGGCTTTGCTTTTACCAGGAGAATCCATAATGGTGAATGATAAGTTGCTTTCTCCTTTGGCCCTTAAATATGAATTATATTGATTATATTAGTTGTTCATTCATGTCAGTCAGTCTATGTTATCAGGTTATACCAATATCAATCTGGAGCAACTCAGAAGAACTTCTGTAACATAAGCTATTTGTGGATGAATCTAGTCAAAATAGTTATGCCCAGATTGAGCAGGGACTGGATTTCTGCTATGTATTCATGCAATACCTAGCTCAATGGAACTGGTTGATGACAAGGCACCTCATAGCTAATAATAATAATAATAATAATAGTAACAATAATAATAAATGTGTAACTGAACCAAAATTTGGTTCTGATTTAAGGCATAACTCAATATCCTTCTTTTTCAGCTGTAATGGGTTGAGGACTATAGATTTTAATATGTCACCCTATGGATGTCAGGGGATGTTGTGAAGATCTAAAGTATAACTGGGTTCGAAAAAGCATTAGACACATTCATGGAGGACAGGTCCATTAATGGCTATTAGCCAAGATGGTCTGGCCCATAATCCCATTCTGTGTGTCCCAACCCCTTTTACAGACAAAAACTGAGGATGGATGACAGGGTCTGGATGACTTGGTAAATTGCCCAGTTCTGTTCATTTCCTCTGAAGTGTCTGTTGCTGGCTGCTATTGGAAGCTATTTTACCAGGCTAGCTGGACCACTGCTCTGACTGGGTATGGCTGTTTCTGTGAAACTCAAAACAGAAGTGAAAAGACACAGATAACACTGAACTGCAATGTTTTGTGTATTAGAATTGCACTGGGTCAGTCTGCTTCTTCCCACACACTGACCTAGGGGTGGAGTGCACAGGGTATGGCTGACCATATGCACTTGCTTTATCCAGCTGTTGCAGGCTTCTGGTAGCAAACCATCCATATGTTTTTGGAAATCCGTCATCATCTGGGACCTGATGGCCAGAGTAATGCCCTGAAGGAAATACTGAATTACCAAGTGGGGCATGAGAAATTCATAGTACCCCAAAACTTGACAGACTGGAGTTCCTTTTGAATTAAAAATACTGTTGCATCACTCCACAAGCGTGGGCCAAAATTCAAACCTAGACGAACAGGATGCATCAGCCTAGAACAATGGTGGAGGTGTCTTTACAGTGCACCCACCTCAAGTGAACATTGGGCTTTCATGAGAGCTCTTTTTAGTGTTTTGCATTTAATATGTAGCCCAATGAATTCTGACAAGGTTTGCTTTCCTAGGAATACACTATGAGGCAAGTACCAATGTGGTATGTAGCACACAACTATATATACATGTTGCAAGTATAGCTGTGCCATCTCTATTCCTGCATTGGATTGCTCGGCTAATGTGCTTTTCAACCATGTTTATCACTTTGGACTCACAATTGACCAAACGCCTATGGAATGACTATGATATTAAACGCCATACCAAGCGTGGCAGGGTCTGTGTTACTCCTGGGCCCCAGTCCTCTGTTCAGTCCACAGTCCCACAGTGTGGAGCTTGGTTGCCCCTCCTGGGGCCCAGGCTTTGGCTCCAAGTCCCGAAGTGCAGCAGGCCTGGCTCAAACAGGCTCAGTCCTCAGTCCCCTCAGCCTTTGGCTTAGCCCCCAGGGTACCTGCAGGACCTGATCCCCACCTCCCCTGCCTCTAGGGTGAATATCTGGTCTCTGGACCACACTCTAGCTCCCTCCTTGCTTATTTGACTTGCCAACCTCCTCCTACATTCTCTCCCTTGGCCCTGTTGGGAAAGGGATTTTAAAGGCAGCCTTAAGTGGGACTAGCTGGCCATAATTGACTTAGGACAGCCTCTTCCCCAGCAGCTCCCACTAGATCTGATTGTCAGGGCTGTGTTGAGCTGCTTTCCCTCTTGAAAGTTTCTCCCCTGGTCTCACCCTGTCACACAAGGCAGCAGTTTATCAGGCAGGTGTCCTGAATATCCTGCTGTATGGTGCGGAGTCATGGACAATATATCGCCGCCATATTTTGAAACTCAATCACTTCCATATGGGCTGTCTGGGGAAGATTGCCGATGGGAATTGGTGGGACAAAACTCCTAACATGGAGGTTCTTAAGCTGTGTGGTATCACAGGCATGGAAGCAATGCTTATGAACAGACAAAACAAAAAGCAGTCAATTAGCACTTTAAAGACTAGCAAAATAGTTTATTAGGTGAGCTTTTGTGGGTCTGTCCCACAAAAGCTCACTTAATAAACTATTTTGTTAGTCTTTAAAGTGCTACTTGACTGCTTTTTGTTTTGATAGTGTATAGACTAGCACGGCTCCCTCTCTGTTACTTATGAACAGATAGTTTCACTGGATCGATCATGTTATCAGGATGGACGATACACGGATACCAAAGATGGTCTCCTATAGCCAGTCCCCTTCTATAGCCAGCGTGCTCATGGAAAGTGCCCAATTGGTGGTCAATATAAGCACTATAAAAACACCTTAAAGGCCAATGTGAAGTCACACGGCATATCTCCCGATGATCTGGAAACTCTAGTTCAGGACAGATTGTCCTGATGGCAAACTAATGTACAGGCTCTTAATTGTTTTGAGAGTCAGCGTATCCTGGTACTACAGGAAAAGTGTAGGATCCGAAAAGAACGTACAATGCTTGCAGTTGGCAGCTTTTTATGTGACATCTGTAATCGGCTCTGCAGATCAAGGACTGGTTTAGTTGCTCACCAGCAGCATCATAGAAACTGAGATCTGTCGATGGCCAGCTCAGTCTAAGAAGAAGAAGAATGCTGTTTTTACCACTAAACACCTGCTTGTATATTCTGATTCCCCACTTGGACTCCTTTGGAAGCCAGTGAAAGCAGACAGGTAACAGGTAAAAAGCAACAAAAACAAGCAGTTCTGTAGCACTTTAAAGACTAATACATTTATTTTGTAGGTCATGAGCTTTCGTGGGTTCTTACTCACAAAAGCTTGTGACCTAATAAATAAATTTGTTAGTCTTTAAGGTGCTACAGGTCTACTTGTTTTTTTGAAGCTACAGATTAAAACGGCTACCCCCGAGTTAAAATGGAGACACTTCCACCTTAAAAAAAATTAAATTGCCATTAGTACAAAACTTGCATGCAATTTTGTAATAACCCCCAATACAGTGGTTGACAGTATCCTCACCAGCATGCCATGACATATGCTGGAGAGTGTGGCAGCTTTCTTTGATTGACAGGCAATCACAGACCTCACTGAATCTGCTGGGTATGCTAGCTGCCCTTTGTTCTGCCTAATGGAGACAGCAAATCAGCCCAGTGCTTGAGTTGTTCTGGAATGCTCTGGAAGGCCATTTCACCTTTTTTCATTCGCTGGAAAGGCATTTCAGTACTTCTGCCAAGTCCAGGCCAAGTGGCTCTGTTCCCTCCCCTGCTGAATAGCTGGTAGGTGCCAATGCTGGGCATGGGTGAAGGGTGCTCATAGGAGGGTCGGCACAGAGGAAGACAGGGATGCTGAACCCGGGCCACGTGGAGGGTACTCAGTAGTGGTGGACAGTACAGAGGATGCTGTAATGCTACTCTGAGGACTGGTCATGAGTTGCTGGGAGCTTGGGATGGAGCTGGAGCTGGAGCTGGGTCATGTCAGATGCAGGGTAGCAGGGCTTTCTGGATAGTGTAGCCCCCTCAAAGCAGAAGTCACACACACAGGTGGGGCAGAGATGAGGACAGGACGGGCTCTGCAGGGAGTCACACCTGCAGCGTGAGGCCTCGTTCAGCTTCCCCACTGCCTCCCTCTTCTTTCCAGCTTCCATCACTACCCCCTGCTCCTTCCTTGGGCTTCCCACTGTCCTTTTCCCACAAATTTCTTTTTAGACACCAGCACTGATTAAGCTCCATTATGGAGTGAGATAGCTGAAACAACAGATGTCACTGTCCAAAGCACTGGCTATGCAAAGGGCTTGAACAAGAAGTAACCCACTGAGGATAAGAGACAATTCTCTAGGAATTTGGTATTCAGATGTTCGCCGAGCTTCACAATTCTCTAGGAATTAATTGTGAATGCAGGAGCTAGGGCATTGGAGGGATTATAGCTATGAGTGTCAGAACCAAAAGCCAGGAGAAAACTGCCACAAAAGCAGGAGAAAGCTAGAGAAGCACTGGGAATGTGGCCCAGGCAGGAAGTCAAAGGAGAGGGCTTCTTTTGAGCAGAGTGCTGGCTAGATAGGCAGACTCAGAGCAAAGAAATGGCCCCCTGTTATTAGATCTTACTATGGTCAGAGCAAAAGGATTTTGTATACATTCTGTAAATAAACTTGCACCAAAGAAATACCTGACTGAAGCATCAATTATGTCCAGTGGAAACAACTCAGCCAGGCCCCAAATATTAGTTAACTGCTCAGGCTAAAAGAGGCAACACTAGTTTTAGCAGTGGGACCTAGTTTCCAAGGAAAAGAAGTTGTGAGTAGGTACTCCTGTTTAACCAATATCTAACAGATAATGGAGACGCATGCTCAAATAGAAGGTTACCAAAGGAGTTTAAAACAAGAGTTGAATACTTGACAAGAGGAATTAAAGTCACATCTTGAATTTTCCCAAAAAGGAGTACAAGATGATTTGTAATCAGAGATGAAATCTTTGTTGGGGCACCAGTTCCATACTATCTGGGTAGATTGGAAAGATGAGCTGCAAACACTCCCCATCTAGAATGACAACACGGATCAAAAATGTTACCAACACCTTCACAGCTATGAATAAAAAGGTCTTCCTGGAAAAAAAAATGGCAACCAGGAAATCTTTGGACAACCTGGAACTTGCTAACAGAGAGGAATTGCAGCAAAGACTGATGAAGCTAAACTTTCAGCAACAGGAAGAAACCAAAGGCTCACAGACCACAATGGAAGTGAGCTGCCTGAACAAGAAAGTGGGCCAGTCAGAGAACTTGGGAAAGAGTAGCCCTTTACAACAGTTTTCTTCTCTGTTTTTAACCCATAATGGACCAGAGGAGAGAAGTCTGATTGAAACTAGTCAGACAATACCAAACAAACAAACAAAGAAAACCCATTACCTTTTGAGAGGGAAGTTACTCAGAAGTTTAATTTAGTGCATGATGGCATCATAACCCATATGAATAGCTGGGAAAATGAACAGAGAGAGCCGTTTTTAGCAGCCAGCTTGAATGGTTCAGCTCTGATAATGCTGCAGAAATTAGCCCCAGAAAAAATAACTGCTGCAAGAACTTGATATGCAGTTTGTAGCCAGCCATCAAGCGGAGCTGGCCAGGGCATAGCTAAGAGTGAGAACGAGAGGGAAAGAAAAAACCCACCTGAACTGGCAGAGGACCTCAGGAGGCTTGTGTTCCAGACATGCCAGATTACTACCAAGGCCTTGCACGATAGACTAGCAATGTTCCATTTTATAGATATTCACATGTACTTGGTCTTGCAGATCAAGATCACTGAAAAGGGGGAGGGGGAAGACACTTTGGGGGCTGTGGGATTTGCCACAGAATTTGGATCTTTCTCCACAGAAATGCACCAGAAAAGAAAGTGGCCACTGATGAGGGCGATGAGAGTTGATCACCATGATCATCATAAGTATAACTGTGTGTCTAACATGCACGATCAAAAGGGGGATTCTAATCTGGTTCATTCAGCTGTTAGAAGAGTTGCTAAAAAATTGAAAAACATTTGAAAAACAAGGGAAGTTAGCAAATTAAGGGAAGAAATTCAATTAAAGGCTGGTACTGTGAAAAAAACTGGACATCACAAGGATTTTTGTGTGTCAAGGCTAGTCATCATAGACCATCACAGGTGCCTAGTGAGAGGACATGGGCATCAGCCTCTGGCCAGCTGGCAGCATGCTGAGGCTGTGCCTTCTTGGGTGTCATTCTAAAAATAAAATAAAAAACAACAAAAAACAAAGCAAAGCAAAATACCCCCAAACCAAAACAAACAAAAAAAAACAAGCAAACCCAGAGCTTGGTACTAGAGACTGATTAATGCAGTTGCTGGTACTGGAAGTTATGTATGCATGAATATGGGGAACTAATGCTGAGCAGGCCAGTAAGTAGAAGTAAGTGGTTTCTGATCAGGAAGCAACCAATAGGAAGACGAGAGGGTGGAGGGCGCTAGGGGAATCCTGAGATGGCATGGGAGGACTACTAACTCTTGATTGTTGTGGGAGAACATTAACCTCCATTGACACTAGACATAGGTTATTAGTGGCTGTTACGGTGAGCTCACCTGAGGTCTGTTTGATATCTCCAATTGTGCCAGCCCACTTGTGTTACTAAAACTGCCACACATGAAAGAAGTGTTTTGTGTGTGAATGGAAGCTGAGCTAAGGGGAACACTCAACCTTGTTACCTCACGTTAACTCATATGCAAAGATGAGTCCTTAGAGTCAGGACCTTCATGAATATACCTTAAAAAAGCAGCTTCTGAAAAATCCACATAATTTCCAAGTTGGTTTTTGGTGGTTTGGAAAATCACTAGTTTTAAAATATGATAAATATGGTTTAGTGTATTATAATAGGTGTTATAATACTAAAAGCTGTGTTAATGCTGAGGCAATTCAATACCATAATGCCTTATAAATACCACAGCTAGACTTCTTGGGTTTGATCTGCATACAATTAAAATAAGTTGTGCGTGTACACATATAATTGAAAAATAAAACAGAAAATATTAAAGCAATAAAAAAAGACAAAAGTGATGTAGGAGGTCAACGAATTACAGCAAGCACAGCTCCCAAATAAGTGTGACCACAAGTAAATCTTAGATTTGACGTTTCAGCTATGCCTCATGATGGTGATTTGCCCTGCACAGCAGAGCAGATCTTGGCTTTTCTTTTTCATTTACCAAAGGATTTATAGAGCAGGAAAAGAGGATTACAATTCCACTCAGCAGAAAGTAATCCTTTTAAGTTAGGTATGTCCGCATTCATTGAGAAGTGTGGGAAAGTGCATACTACTTAAAATGCTTGACAGGTCTTGGAGAAATGAGGTGGCAGAAGATGGGAGCTAAAATTTCTAAAGTCATGACTACAATAGCTCCCAAATTAGTATCTGTTGGAAGAAGAAGAATTAGAACTGGAGCCCGGAAATGGGAACTGAGTTTAATATTTATCTGTTTTAGGGACTGGAAGCATTAATGTCCAGTATGTAATTTAGATTTTCTTTGTAATTATCCAATTAAAAACTGACATTAACCATTCCCATTTAAAAGGGCAGTCTGAAGAGGCAGTTGCCCTACTTCTTAATTATACAGTATATCAACACGACACTGTGATGAAGCTTATACAAATCCATAGATTTGATATAATTGATATATCTTCATAAGAGCTAATATCTGTTCATGTATGCATTTGTTCTGTTCAGAAAGCTACAGTTCAGAACTATTGTAGCCCAATTACAGTATGCACCCTGACCTGTAGAACTTAAGTTACTAGGTTCATTACATGGGTTTAAATGTCCAAGGTATGGACCCCAGAGACTATCAAAAATGCCCTCATATAATGAGCAAGGTCAGAGGCTATTCTGGACTCGATAGCTGTAAAGTAATTCAGGACTAATATATAAGGTTAAGGTTGAAGAACATCTAGGTTATAGTTATTGGGTTTGAGATGCTGATGAGGACATATAGAACAGGCAATAACACAAAAACAAATGGAACTCAGAAAAGCAGACTTTGAAGTAATGTGAAAAGCGGTAAAGAAAACTGGCAGGAATTCAGTAATGCACAGGAAATCCACATTGGTAAGGTGGGAGCTATTTGACATACAGTTGGAGAGATCATAATCAAATTAATTCCAGTAAAATAAAAAAAGATAAAAGAGAAACAGAATCCAGAGTGGGTAAGCAGGGACATAAAGAACAGTAGACGAGACAAATGATTTAAAAAAAATATGGGGAAGGGGAATGACAGTGAGAGGTACAAAAGGGTAATTTTTTTTTTTTAAAAAGCAGTAAATGGCAGAAACTAGCAGAGGATTAGACACTTAATAATGTATCAGTAACAGCATAAAAGTCACACAGTTGTATTGTAATAGAAGGCGATTTAATTCAAACTAATTTAACACAGGACATTCTAACACAATAATTTGAAATCTGCTGTTCATAATCCACGCTAGGTCTTTGACAGCTTTTTAACTGAATGGAGTGCTTTATAACAGAGACAGTTGGGGACAAGCCAGAGCAGCAGAAACCCAGAGCCAGCAACAGGATATTTAAAGGGCAGATCTTTAAAGAATGTCTGAGCCTTGTATCACACAAGAGTTTTTTTTATTTTAAAATGTTCAAGTTTCACTTTTACTCATATAATACATAACTCTCACCCTGTCTCTTTGGTTGACTCCTGAGCTCTCCCTTCTTCCCTTCTTTGCAAAGCTCCTTATTTCAGTGCCCTGAGTGACAACGGCTGGTTTCTTTATAGTGGATGCTGCATTGCAAACCACTATTTAAATGGCATTCTTTGGCTTAATGGTCCTTTGTTCTCCGGTAACCATTTCCCTCAGACTCAGTTCTAATAAGTAATCCCCACCACATGGCTAGTATATAGGCATAGAAGTACTCTGCTGGTCTGGGGTGTTTGTCACTGTTCACAGTGGGGGGGCAGGGCCCTAGGGGCTGCATTGCATGAATGACTCGCTGTCTCTCCTCGTCTTATTTACAGCTGCACCTACACTGTCCAAGGGCTGGGTGAGCCTGCAGCCAGAGGGGCCACTGGTGTGTCCAGGAGGATCTCCACTGGGACCACAATGCTGCCCTCTGGAGGATGACCCGTCTTAGGGAGCAGTGGCTGCAGCCTGACACAGATTGGTGGCTGCAGCCCTGGGACCAACTCATGTTCCACTTTAATGCCACCCCCAGTATCTGGTGGCACATGATGGTCCAACCACCCACAGCTGCTGCCCCTGCCTCCGCCCTGCCCACGCTGGTCATCCCACAGAGTGTCCTGGACCAGCTCCAGTGGCTGAGAGTCATGCCCTCCCCCCTGCTTCCTAAGTCCTCCCTGAGTCCTTGCTGCAGTCCCACCTCCTCCATACCTCCCCCTGGTCCCAGCCCCAACACAGCCCTGCTGGGGTAGCCGAACCTGGGGCAGGAGCAGATCCCAAGGCTGATGCCGCTCAGGGTCCCACTCCCCCTTGGGTTCAGGCCCACTACCCCCTCCACATTTTAAGGTCTTCCCAACCCCCCGTCCCAAGCCTCCCATCCAAGTTCTGATATCCCACAGCCCTGTCCCAAGCCCCCTGCCCCGCATCCAAGTTCTGATGCTCTGCACCCGTTCCAACCCGCCCCATCCAAGTTCTGATGCTCTGCACCCCTGTTCCAACCCACCCCATCCAAGTTCTGATGCTCTGCATCCCTGTTCCAACCCACCCCATCCAAGTTCTGATGCTCTGCATCCCTGTTCCAACCCACCCCATCCAAGTTCTGATGCTCTGCACCCCTGTTCCAACCCGCCCCATCCAAGTTCTCGTGCCTTGCACCCCCTTTAAGGGAGCATCTTGCCAAGGCTCCTGGAAGGCAATGGTGACCTGTGATCCTGTCTGCTGTGCTTCCACGTGGCCATTTTGCCAGTACAGTGGCCGGGCAGTCCAGCTGTTCTCTATCAACAGAGCAGACCATTCTTTCAATTCTCTTTGCTGTGTGGATGCAATCCGTTAACAGAAATTTTGTCACAAAGTATCTTCTGACATGAATTTATGTTGACAAATCGCTCTAATCTAGACAGAACCCTCAACAATCCAGGTTAGGAATCAGTTAGTGTTTGTTACATTGAGCAAGATCCAATGGTAAATTACAGAAACCATCTTACCAGCTGATATATATGCTTCATGATGTAAGTATTTTATTGTTTTTTTCTGAAGGTGGTGGTGAAAGGACAGTTTGCTCTTTCTTCCATTACCAGACTATAATTTCACAAGAACAGATTTTTTTATGTAAGATGTTTCTGGTATATACTAGTTTGAAAATTCTGCAAGATGTGCTTTTCTTGTAGTACTTAGTATTTTTGTGTCAAAGAAAAACAGGCAGAGGCAGCAAACAGTTAACTTTTGATGCTTAGATGTTCACTTTGAACTATGATTTGGGGCAAATTCTCCAGTTGGTTCATTCATCCTTGATATGATCTGCCACTATCTTCTAGTCAAGTAGAACATTAAACAGGTTGAAAAGTGATCTTGTAATAATGCATCCATCTTGAGCTTCCAGTTCTATTGTGTCTTTAATTATAACTGTCAGCCCTACAAATTGAACCTGGAAAGGTAAAGTCAAACGATTCTTTCTGGTTTGTGCATCCTCTCCACTAATTTTCCACTACAAGGCAGAATGTATCTGATGCTAGGATACTAGACTGGAAAGACCTTTGGTCTGATTTACCTATTGCAAGTCCTACTATGTTCATAAATTTGTTTGTATACTGGCCGTGTCATTGACCCTCACTCATAACCATAGAATCTCCCATGACAGACATTGTATACACTATGCTCCCTTGCACACTGTGTGCTATCAGCTACAGAGATCTATGAGAGTACTAAGCAAACAGATCGGTGTGTATGTACATATAAAGCCCCTCACACAAATATATGTAAAATAGTATCTCTAATTTGTTTTTAAAGGCAGCAAATTGGAACTTCTTGTTGGGAAGCTGTAAGAGATGGTTTTTGATTATTATTTTTCTTCCTGCTAATGAGAATTTTGAACTAAAGATTAACATACGAAACCATGTCAAGGGAAAATTATTTTAAAAACATTTATGTTTCTCTTTTTTGCTGTCCTTCAATCTGATTGACTTTCCAACACTTGAAACAGTATTTGTTTCCTTTTGCATTTCCCTGATTGGAAGTTGCAACAAAGCTTACCTATTTCGACTGTTTCACTTGTGCTATTCACAATATTGCAGTTAAGATTACAAACAACGTAGGAATGTTTACATATGCTCATTTTTTTCAGGTATCCTCCTTTGTAAAATTGTAATGGGTACCAAAACATATTTTAAGCAAATACTTTCATTTTTGCAGGCTCAGGGGCTTAAACTACCAGAGAACCTTTACATAATATTAGCTCATTTTTTTTCTCCTTTTTTTAGGAGAAGCACGGAAAAGGGAAGGTGCTGCCTATAAACTAAGAAACCCATATTTAGTATATATGGGAAATTTATTGTTTCAATTTCCCCTTCTTTCCTCAGTATATAAATTTAGGACCACATATTGTCCCAAAGTATAGTATAGTCCCTTTGCAATCTCCTTGGCAATGTAAAGATAGTGTAACTAGATCTGTACTCCCTCACAGGTGTGCAGGAAAATCCTGTGTTGTAGTGAACCAGCATATTGGTCCCATAGGGCCATTACCAATGACAAAAAATAGAACAGCTGAGGCAGGAGAAAGGATCAGAGGACTACAAAAACAGATTTAAGCCCTACCATTCTCATGACATACCTCTGTTGGGCTTAAATGTCCTTACTTGAAAAAATTAGAGGCTTTGGCTTAAATGTCCTTACTTGAAAAAATTAAAGGCTTCATTACTTACCCTCATTATTTTGTCATAAGTCATATTTAGGGACAAGTCTCAGAGGGGGTAGCTGTATCAGTCTCTATCTGCATATGTACACGTATCTGTATGTATATATACGTACCCACACACACACACACACCCTCTCTATATATCCCTATCTCCGTAATTTCCACTTCAATGCAATACTCATGCAAGCTTATGTCCAAATACATCTGTTGAATCTTTAAGGTGCCATCAGACTCCTTGTTATAATATCTGGTGCTTTTCTTAAAGCCTCAACTGCTGCAGTCACAAATCTTGGCTTTTATTAAAACCAACCAACCAACCAACCCCTACCTCTTCTTATTCCACAAAAAAGTTTGAAAATGTGAAACCTAAAGACTGTGAAACTATAAAACACAAAACTGATCAATTACAAAAGGATTTTGGGGATTGACTCATCATGAATTATGAACATTTTCAGTTGAAAACTGGAGCATGGCTTCAGCACAGATAGTAAGGGGTTAATAAACAGATATGGAACTTGCATACAGCCACCTGAGGAATAGAGGATGACCATCAGCATAGCTAGAGGAATTTTATGTCTAAGGAACTCACATGACACATATTACCATATCATCACAGTACCTGCACTATTTTTACTGGATTGATCTTTGTAACACCCTTCTGAAATCAAAATAAACAAACAAACAAACAAAACCATAAAAGCTGTTGCCTATTATCCAAATTTTACAGAGCTCTTACATGGCTACACCACAAACTTTTGCCAGGATAGCCATGTTGGTTTGAGGGGTGTTTAGGACTAATGTGAAGCCCACATAGCAGTGGGCACTCAAAGATAGTCATTTTAGTAAAAAGCTGTTTTATCTGACACTCAGTTAATGAGAAAGCTCAATTAAGACTCATTTTTTGTATCTCCCAGTGCATATCTTCAGTCTAGTCAGTGGGACTAGTATATTGCCCAGAATATTATGCAGTTGCATAGTCTGAACTCTAATTTTATGCAAAAGAGGAAGACGACAAGTAAGGAAGCTGCTATCAGAGATGTATTCAAAAAATGCAGCTTCCAATGCATGTCATAGGCTACGTCTTTACTGCAGGCTTCTTTTGACAGAGTGCATATCCAGACTGCAGATACTTTTGTTGATATCATAACACTGATGGTATATATTTTCTGTTATTAAAACCAGATGCAATGTTACTTCTTCATTGCTCTGATACCTGATTACATTACTTCCTTTTGTTTTTGCTGCATATGTTGCTGTTTGGTTTGGTTTTGGTCAGAAAACTTTTTTTTTTTGAAGAAAACTTTCATAGATGCTCTGCATAAAAATACTGTTTGGTGTTCCATGATCTCAAAAAGTTTAAGACATACTGCTGTACATAAACAACAAGAATGCTTGTGGCACCTTATAAACTAACTGATATTTTGGAGCATAAGTTTTGGTGGGCAAAGACCCGCTCCGTCAGATGCAAGTGGGTATTTGCCCACAAAAGCTTACGCTCCAAAATATCCATTAGTCTATAAGGTGCCACAGGATTTCTTGTTACTTTTGAAGATACAGACTAATGTGGCTACCTCTCTGATACTGCTGTACATACCCTCCTAGCCTACAGCTAGCTTAACTGATTTGCCTGAAGAAGCTGGCGGCACAGCCGGGACTGGAATCCAGTTGTCCCAACTAAGAGCCTAGGTGCAAGTTCAATCTCTCTGGTCTCCTAGGCCCATGGATGTTGCTGGCCCACAGAGTCCCTGTGGCAGAGAACAGAGCTGGTCTGGCACAGCCCAAGGAGCTGGACAGGCAGCGCGGAAGCTGCCGGCGGGCCAGAGCAAATAACCCCGCGGGGGCAAGGAGCGGGGAGCCAGGCTGTGGCTGGGAGCGGAGCTCCACCGGCAGCCTGGGGGCAGGGAGCCAGAAGCGGAGCCTGGCGTCCCCTGGGGAGAGCTGAGGCCTGACCTCCCCGCTCCGGGAAATTCCCCTCTTCGGTACCGCTGAGGGCGCGGGCCCAGGGCTAGGCCGGGAGCGCAATCAGCCCGGTGGCGGGGCCACTCCGCACTCCAGCGGCACGTTAAACTGCCGCTGGGCCGCCAGCCTGCGGCCGCTTCCCCGCCGGCGGCGGCGGCGAGAGGGGTCCCCCTGCACGGAGCTAAGCCGCCTCCCCTGGGGCAGCCCGTGCCAACCCAACGGCCAAGTCCTGCCGCGTGCCTCGCCCCACGGCCGCCGGGGGCTCTCGCTGTGGTGCGCAGGGGATGGCGCTGGCCCCCCGCCGGCGGCCCTAGGGGCTGGGCCTACCCCGGCCGCAATGAGCGGGGTCCCGAGCCGGCCTGCCCGCCCGGACTGGGGTCACGAGCGCGCCTCGCAGTCGCGGCGCGGCGAGCGGGGCTCGGGGGCGGGCCCAGCACAGCCCGCGCCTCGCCCCGGGCGGAGCAGGCGGCGGCTGCAGCGGGGCCCCGCGCACGTCCGGGGGAAGCCGCGCTTTGTGCGGCCCAGCGTCGGCGGCGCGGTGGGTCCCGGGCCGGGGCGCGCAACAGGATGGCAGCGGCGAGCAAGGTGAGGCGGCCCCGGGCGCGCCTAGAGCCCCCGCCCGCAGCAGCTCGGCGCCCCGCGTGTGCCCGGGCAGCGGCGGCGGGGCATTGCGGCGCGCCTCCGCCCGAGCCCACCGCCCCCAGCAGCGGCCGCCTGTGTTTGTTCTCCACCACGTGGAGCGTGTCCCGCCAAGGGCCCTGCTCGGCTGCCGGGCGAGGCTTCTTACCCCGAGCTGGGGACAGCCCAGCCGCCTCCTGTGCTGCCTTCCTCCTCCCCGCCCGCCCGCGGCGCACTGCACGGGGGGAGCCCTCGCCTTGTGGCTCCCGGGGCGGGGGAGGGGCGAGGGGGGGCTCATGCCTTGGCCTGGGCCTGTGTGTTTTGTACGAGTCTCCCCGGCTTCACGGGTGGCCTCTGAGGGGGGATGACTGAGCTGGTTCTCGGAAGTTCTCCGACATTTCCAATAACGCCTCGGTATTTCCAGAGAGACTGGGCGGCGGGGGAGGGGGGTCCCCTCCTGCCGTTCTGGTCTCGTTGGACGGGCCAGACTTGCCTCCCCTTTTGCTCTGTTCCCCGGTAACCTCACGTGGCTGCAGTTCTGGCAGCTCAGGTTTGGAACAAAAGTTGGGGACGTTACCGCGCGCACTTGGCAGCGGTGGCAAAAAAAAAAAAAAAAAAAAAAAGAGGAGCGGCGGCGGGGGGGCTGGTAACGCCACGCCCCCCTTCCCGCCGCTCCCTCCCCCTTCCCGCCGCAAGAGAACCAGCGAGTTAATATTCAAAACGCAGGGTTCTGAAGCGATGTGTGAATGGGCACTGTTACGTGTTAAAAGTTAACACACCTCTTCGCGTGTGATACTGTAAAACTCTTGTGAAACTCAGCAAGCAAAACATGAATTCGTTGTGTTTGTCAGGGCTGGGTGCAAACTTAGGAAGAAAGCGCTACTGTTCATTTTAATGAAGTTTGTTGTTTTTCACTGCAATCTTCTGCGGGTTTGGAGAAATTAACGTAAAACCGTGTTGTTAAAAATATATCTTAAGGTGAAAAAAGGATTTTTTTAAATCTTAAAACGTTTGCTGTGCTGTATCAAAGAGTTTATTTTCATGGTTTTGGAAAGGACGATCTGCGGTTTTTTTAAGTCTATGGGTGGCTTGACTCTCAAACATTTTAATAGTAATAGTTCTTTTGCTTCTGTCCTCTTCTTATGTTTGTTAAAAAATGTTTGTTTAGATCCCAGTCATACAAACATGCACACGAGTAACATCAAGTCTGTGTAGTAACAGAGAGGGAGCCGTGCTAGTCTATATACTATCAAAACAAAAAACAGTCAAGTAGCACCACTTTAAAAACTAGCAAAATAATTTATTGCTAGTCTTTAAAGTGCTACCTGACTGCTTTTTGTCAAGTCTGTGTATAGATATTTGCAAGATTCGAGCCTTTGGGGTTTAGTTTTACATGTGTGAATAGCTTTTCATTTCACGTAGAATTATTAGTAGAATTATTGAGTCTGTTCTGGTCTGGCTCTGGTCTGAAGAAGTGCATCTGTCCCACAAAAGCTCACCTAATAAATTATTTTGCTAGTCTTTAAAGTGCTACTTGACTGTTTTTTGTTGTGATAGTAGTAGTATAAGGAAGAAAAGCACATAAAGTTACTTGTGAAGGTATATGCCGGATTAGGATTAATACATGTGGTGACTTTCCAAGAACATAGCATAATTTCATTGAGGGCAGATTAGTGGCTCTGCTAAGATTAAATGAAAGCAGTTTTACATGGGAGGCAATTGAACACAGACTGGAAACCTTACTAAACATTTCAGAAGTGGAAAGGTGTTAAACTAATTGCAATCTTCCATATAAATATGTTAGGAACCTGTGCTCTGTTCCTGGCTCAGTTCCATCAGTTTAACCTGATCTTCACTTTTCTCTCCACCTGAAAGTGAGAATAACAATATTACTGGAAAGTTCTGAGGCTGGTGGTACTTGTAAAGTGTTTTCATACCTTTTGATGACTTCTATGAAACTGCAAAATATTAATGCCTAATGCTACAAGGTTGTGCCATTATTATCACCCTCAGTCACATTTTTACGCAAGGGGCAAGAGAGAAAATAAAAACTCTGTTATATTTTTACACGGAATTGGAAGGAAGAGAGAACAGCAATCTTTTCTAATGTTGTTTTTGTTTGTTATTGCAGTTTGGGGTAGGAGTTTTTGGTGCAGGAGGCACTGCAGTCCTGCACTCCTCCCTATTCCTTATTTCTCTGGAGGTCTAATAGCAGAGAGTTAAATTGCTTCCTGCTGAGCCACATGGAGCCAGCAGCTTCAAGAATTCACCTGTGTTTCAGGCTTCCTCGTCTCCCTGAATCATAATATAGTATTGATTATGTTAGGCTCTTAAAAAAATACAGTGATGTTCAAAGGTTACAGGCACAAACTTGTTTAGTGAGATGGTTGTGTGACTTCATTTTACCGGCTTCATTCATTTATATTGTTTGCCGACCCACTGGCCTAATTTAAGTATATCCATAGAGTGTGCGTGGCTATACATGGGAACCCCAGTTGTACATATGTTTTTGGAGGCATCTGAAGCTTTCTTGAAATGGGAGTTTTGTCAATACAAGTGTCAGTTTTTTATAGAAATTTAGTCTTTGGGGCCAAATGTGTGTTTCGGGTATGGTGGAGATTCATATACAGTATTTGGCATTTGTAAAATTGGCATTTTTAGGCCTGCTGACAGAGGGAGGCAAAGCGAACAGTTGTCCCGGAGCCCAGCATTCAAAGGGGCCAGGAGCTCCAGCCACTGGTACAGTAGCAGTGGCTGGAGCTCTAAGCCCTTTGAAACACTGTGGAGCACTACCTTGCTGCTCTGTGTATTGCTCTAAGCCCCACCCCTTCCACCTTTGGCCCTGCCCCTTCTGGGATGGGGAGCTGCCCTCCCTCCCCACACCTTGTCTCAGGGCCTGTGGCAGTTGTTGGTGCTGCTGGGAATTGTCTTACATGAATGAGAAATCTGTCATCAGAAGTGGATTAGAGGCCTCAGATGAGAGGATGTTACTTCTGTTTCAGGCAAAATTAAATCAGAAATACACAAGTGGTTATAAGTGAAAAATTAGTTATTGTGGGGAAGAGCTGTCCGGCAAAATGGAAAAGAAGTTGGAAGTACGGTCACACTATCTGCTGTTCTCTTATTCATAACGTTAGCAATCTTTTATCAAAGCACCTTTGATGTATTGCAGGTTCACACTACCTATAAAAAAAAAGGCATTTGTTGAATCTTATTCCTGCGACTTACAATGTGTGGATAGACTGCTGAACTCCACTGACTTCTGGAGGGCTACATGTAGCTGTAGTAGTCTGCCCACATTCTAAATTGCAGGATTAGGGCTTTAGTTCCTGATAATAAAGGCTGTTTGGTTGTAATGATGAACAGTGGGAAAAGTTACAGCTTCGTGATGGTGGAAAATGCTTATTGCGGGTGTGGGATTAAAGGAGGAGTCATAGCATATAACGTTGTAAATAAGTTTCTTGTCGTAAGACTTCATGAGAAGTCAAATATTCCTTATTTTATAATTTAGCTTAACTCCATTTAGTAATTAATTAAAAACATTTAGAAACCCACACTCCATTATTCTAGACATGTGTAGAGCCAAATTTGCTAAAGGTTAATGGAAAAGTCTTATTCAGTAATAGTTTAGCTAATGCAATAAAGGATGTAGCTTTTCAGGAAGAATCCTAATAGTCACAGTATACAGCTGTGTTGATAACTTACCTTCATTTCACATGGTACTTAAGTATTCCAAAAGCTTTAATCTTTTGTGATCTCTCGAGTAGACATCCTTTTTTTGGTCACCGTTTTCCTCCACTTCTGCCAAAGCACTTTCATGTATTTTTCCATGGTACTTCTTGTGCATGGGTTACTCCCTCCCCAAAGGACTTTAGAAAGCCCCTTCAACTACCATCAGCTTGCACTGTGCTTCTGGTAAGAAACTGTGAACAGGCAGATCAACTGTGTTGATAGATCATCAAATATCTTAGTTTGAGTAAATTTTAAAAAATCTGCTTGTTCACATAGGTAACGTGAACATGTGTGTAATCATGTGATTCCTATCATGTCATTTTTTTACTTTTCCATCATCTTTCCTTTCTTACTCTGTCTTGAAATTTGATTCTACGGTATATTCACCTTTATGGAGCACATTGTAGGAACAGGACTTGAAATGTAAATAGTTCTTGGTGGTGAATGTCTCTTGCTATATTTGTGTTCAGTACTTTCCTCAGTGGGGGTATGATCCTGATTGGTGCGTGTCTGTGGTGCTGTAATACAAATATTTATTGTAAGCCTTTAAGTAGGTCTGTGCCCAGAAGTTACTCTGTGAAAATCCACCTTTGATGTAGCTTTTGCTCCAAATGGGTGAAATTCTACTGACTTTGCTTGCAGGTAAGGACTTCTCTAAGTGAATTTGCACCGATTTAAAGTGTAATTTTTTTAAAACCTGATTTAGTTAAATTGGTACAAAAGTTTGTGCAGACATTCATGTTTTGATCTAAACAAAATTTAGTTGGTTTAACGAATGTTGATTAAGAAGCGGCTTAAGCTAAAATTCAATGAGCCATTCTTAAATTGAAATAGGAATGTTCACACCACACACAAGTTTGAGATTTAATTAATGGTTTAAATCAGGGCATCTTTTCCAGCAGAAGGCAGTGGAATGCTGCCACCTTTTTTCCCAGGGCTGCCGTTTTTAAAAGGCAGCTGAGCAGCTCTGAGCTGCATGTGCCTCTTTAAGCAGCCACTTGCGGCTCCTGCTGCTCTGCATCCGGCTCCCTGCTCTTTCAGCGTGGCAGATCAGAGAGTTGCCCCTGCCGCACTGTATGTGGGGGAGCTGGAGGGCTGGGGAAGGAGCAGCAGTATGTGGAGCTCCTTTTGAAATGTAAGTGAATCCTGGGGTTGTGTGGGGGAGGCTGTTGGGAAAGGGTAAAGGTTGCAGTGGGCTGGGAGCAGGGGCTTAAGGCTGTGGCAGGTTGGGGTCATGGAGGGCGAGTGGGGTTAAAGCCTGGCTGTGGGGGGAGCAGGGGTGTTAAAGCCTGGCTGTGGGTTGGGGATGCAGGGGGAGGTAAAGCCTGGTCACAGGGCGTGGGGGGCAGGAGTTCAGGCTGGCAGCGGGTTGGGGCCTTGCGGGGGGAGAGGGGTTAAAACCTGTCTGTGGGGGAGGTGGGTGGGGGAGGATCAAAGCCTGGTGCTGGGTTGGGGCTGCAGAGGAGATGCGGGGTTAAAGCCTTGCATTAGGTTGGGGCTGTGGAGGGGCAGGGAGTTAAGGCTGTGGCGGTTTGGGGCTGTGGAGGGGCAGGGAGTTAAGGTAGCAGTGGGTTGGGGCCAGAGGGCGGGGGTTTAAACCTGGGAGGGTTCTGGCACCTTTTTTCCTAGTAAGAAAAGCACTGCTTTAATTGAACCATGGAAGGTTATGTATTCACAGGACCTAACATGAATAGTCTTGAGTCCCATGTGTTTTCTCAGTTGTAGCTGTTTAATTACTTTTAAAAACATGAGCTAAAAGTTGAATAGTAACAGAGAGAAAGCTGTGCTAGTCTATATACTATACCGTGCCTTAAATATTGAGTGTGTTCTGATATGGCTGTGGTCTGAAGAAGCGGGTCTGTCCAATGAAAGCTCACCACCTAATAAATTATTTTATTAGTCTTTAAAGTGCTACTTGACTGCTTTTTTGTTTTGAGCTAAAAGTTGTTTCAGGTTTTAGCTATCTAGTACTTTCCACCAAAAGTTGGTCCAATCACTGAGCTTCTCTCTCCCATATCCTGAGATGCTTTTGGTCACAGCAGCACTGTTTGCAATGCTGTATACACAAACAGCAAAAATAGAGAAAAGAAACTTTCATTCAGTTACATCATAGTCATTTTATACATTACTTTTGTTTGTCATTAAAATGATGCTAACAGTGAGAATGGATAGTAGTGGAGATGATAATGATTGGTTGAAAATAGGGCTGTCAAGTGATTAAAAATTAAATGTGATTAATTGCACTGTTTAAACAATAATAGAATACCATTTATTTAAATTTTTTTCAATGTTTTCTACATTTTCAAATGTATTTTTTTCAATTTCAGCAGAATGCAAGGCATCCAGTGCTCAGTTTACATTTATTTTTGCTTATGGATATTTGCATAGTAAAAAGAAAAAAGTATTTTTGCGTCCCCCTCATTACAAGTACTGTAGTACAATCTCTGTATCGTGAATGTTGAACTTACAGACCAGTTAATTTCAAAAATAAAACATTGTAAAACTTTTGACCCTACAAGTCCACTCAGTTGCTCAGACCAAAAAGTTTGTTTACATCTGAAGGAAATAATGCTTCCTGCTTTTTATTGACAGTGTCACCTGAAAGTGAGAAGAGGCAGTCTCATGGCACTGTTGTGCCTGGTGATGCAAGCTATTTGTGTACCAGATTCACTAAGGGTTCATACGTCCTTTCATGCATTGCAGAGGACAAAGCATCCATGGTGATGACATTTCAGCTTGGTAGCAGTCCTAAGTAGTGTGGACGGAAGCATGTGCATTTTCATCATCTGAGTCAGATGACACCAGCAGAAGGTTTATTTTGTTTTATTTTATTTTGGTGTTTTGCATTCTGTAGTTTCCAGGTTGGCGTGTTTCTTATTTGGCTTCTGCAAGTATGCTCTGCAGTTCCTTCTGCCAAGATTTTGGAAGACATGTCTGATTCTTAAACCTTGGGTCAGGTGCTGTAACTGCCTTTTAGAAATCTCATGTTGGTACCTCCTTGGTGTTTTTGTCAAATCTGCAGTGAAAGTGTTCTTAAAACTAACACATGCTGGGTCATCATCCATAATGCATGAAATATATGGTAGAATGCAGGTAAAACAGACCAATTCAGGTAAACACAGTTCTCCCCCAAGGAGTTCAGTCACAAATTTAATTAACCCACTTATTTTAACGAGTATCAGCAGCATTGACATATGTTCTCTGGGATGCTGGCTGAAGCATGAAGTAGCATACGAATGTTTAGCGTATCAGGCACATAAATACCTTGCAATGCCAGCTACAAAAGAGCATACACACCCCTGTTCTTACTTTCAGGTGACATTGTAAATAAAAAGTGGGCAGCATTATCTTCCATAAATGTAAGCAAACTTGTTTCTCTAAGCTGGGCTGTGGCCTAGAGCGGGAGGGGTGTGGGACCTCTGCTCCAGATACTGGAGGGGAGGGGGAAGCTTTGCATACTGCCCCTACCCCCAGCAAAGGTCTCTTGGCTCCTATTGGCCAGAAACCATAAACTGGCCAATGGGAGCTGAGATATTTTGCAAGGGGGCCAGAGCAGCATGTGAAAGCCTTTCCATGCCTCCCAGCATCTGGGGCAGAGAGCTACGGGGAGCAGAAAGATGCTGTTGACAGCTCTGTGCCTGAGGCAGTCTGTGGGCTGGATATAGAATGCTTGTAGGACATAAACTGGAAAATTCTATTTCTTTTCCATTTTTACAGTGCAAAAACTTGTGATAAAGTGAGCACTGTACACTTTGTATTTTATGTTGTAATTGAAATCAATATATTTGAAAGTATAGAAAAATACCAAAATATTTCATAATTTCAATTGATATTTTATTTTAATGGTGCAATTAAAACTGCAATTAATTGTGATGATTTTTTGACTTAATTGTGTGAGTTAACTGTAATTAATCAACAACCTTAGTTGAAAAGGGTCATCTGGTAACGTGTGTGTATAATGACAAAACCTGATAATGCAGTAGAAATGTGGATTATCTTTCAGAATTTGTATCCATTAGAGCTCAGATATGACCAAATATGGGTTGTGGATTGGGGATTTAAAAGGTTACCTGGTAAGCATTTGGCTTACCTGAATGCTTACTAAGCAACCAGTTAACCAGATCGTGGCCAAACCCTGGTGCAGATGGCCAGCCATACCAGGCCAGAGCAGCCTCAGCTGTGTTGGGCCAGCCAGTGGTATCTTGGCCATGCTGGTGTGCCAGATGGGACTGGATCCTTTTCAAGGTTGTAGGGTCCTGGTCAGTGTTCCCACTAACCTTTTCAGTCCACATGTGGATTTTTTTTCCCCATCCACATGCAGAACATTTTTTATGTGCACAAACGCATGTGTGAATGTGCACCAGCAATAGAAACCAAAAAAAAAAAAGAAAAACCAGCCTGGCCGCTCTACTAATCAGCTGGGTGGCATTTGAATCTCTTCTAAGCAGCTGCACAAATGCACAGCTTACAGGCATGACTAGCCACCATGTCTGTTTTGGGGTCCCAGCCATGCTGCATAGGCTAGGCTGGAACCCACACAAAGCTACCCTGCACGAGCCTGTGTGTGTTTAACTGGTTAAATAATATAGTTTTAATAGTTTAGCCATTTAACTATTTTAATTAGTAGTTACATCCCTATTGTGGATGTTCTTTTAAATAATCTTTATTCTTCCTAGCATTGCAAAAGTGAAAACCTGCAGAATGGTGAATGGTATTCTGTTCTGCCGTTTGCATCAACACAGCTGCCTGATGAATTCTGATTCCAGAATCTTTACTGTTGCTCCTGACACCTAAAACAAGTCACATGGTCTGGTTATTTTTCTCTCAGTTCAGATGAAATTTGCTCTGCTGACAGTAAGGAAAATCTTGTTTTGCTTGTACAGAGAGCTAATATTACACACATTCTCCATCAGTCACATATTATACACAAAGATGTCACTTAAACTTTGTATTTTTTATTGTTTTGGAATAGTAACATTTGTTTTAAGCTAATTTGTGTCTGTGTGTCATTCTCTCTTTGGTTACAATGGGAGCAGATTTGCCAATTTACATAAACACAAACTCTAGTTAGTTTGCCCCAATTACACCAATGCAACACTAGGGATGTAAACTCCCCTTTGATTAGTTTAATCAGTTAACTGATTAAATGGGAAGGGAGCTGCTGGGGGTGGTGCTCTGCCCCTCACCCCCACAGACAAGGGGTGCTCTGGCTGGGCTGGAGTGCCCCTGACTACAGAAGGGGCCAGGACTCTGATGGACAAGAGCTGCTTCCACCAAGCTGGAGTGCATCCCTCTACCCACTGCAGTCCCTGCAGGGCTGGAGCAGCTCCCTGTCCCTGGGGTTGTGGGGGTTGGTCCAGCCCCCCTCTGTTACCCATAACTGGTAAGCCTCATCTATTTAGGGTGAAGCTTGCTGGATAACCATTAGCATCCCTATGCAATACTAGCAATTTCACTGTTTATATATCTTGTATTCAGTATCGGTGTGCTTTAAAGTGACATTTGTACAAACATTTCAACATTCTTAAAACAGTATTTCATTATCTCAAATTTAGAGATGAGGAAACAGACCTAGCGAAGTATTAGGTACTTATCTGGCTTGGGATGTTTTTCCTGCATCAGACCAAAGGCCATGTATACTTATTGCTAAGTGTGGTTATTATGGGAATGTTTTGATTATATACTCTTAAGGGCAGGCACTATTTTTTTTTACCTTCATCCGGAAAGCACTGGGAACATTTTAGGTGCTTCTGCAATACAAATAATCACCTTAAAATGTAATATTAATGGAAAAAGGCTGAGGAAGTGAGATTCTGGTTCGGATTAGGTTTAGGCTGTGGTTTATGTTCCAAGCCAAAATGGGTTGTGCAATCTGTGAAATTCCATTATTTCAAAGGGTTTGGTTTGTTATAAGCTTTTCTCTGCTTTTCAGTATGGTTTTGTTGCATCTCTAATGTTCTTGAAAGACATTTGCTCAAAACTCAACTATAATCCAGCAGATTTAATTGCACTTTAACCAATGTCTTTTATGTTGGACTATTTGGTGTAACTTTTGTTTGAGCATATTGGGAGCGTTCTTTCCTTTCCTTCCCTACCTCTGCTGTGTATTTTTTTATTTTTTAATATGGCATGCCAGTGCAAAAAGTTAGTGTGAGATGCTTCTATCCTTCACATACTTTTGAGTAGGTCGTTTTCTCTCAATTTTTGTAAAATGTATTTAGGACAAACATGTTTTTACTGCCTTTGTTTTGTTTGGCAGAATTAAAAGAATAGGATCTATCATTTAACAACTATTTAAGCGCATGAATGCATTTTGATTGATCCTTAACAAGAGAATGAAATGCACAGCTGTCAAAATTTTACACAACTAATAGTGACATGCCATACAAAAGATACTGGCGCAGATTCATCTTTGGTATAGCTCTGTTGATATCAGTGCTGTACTATCAGGAATAAATTTGGCCTGCTGTGAGAGCTTTGTGTGTAGTGCTTGAGGCACCTGATCCAGAATGTTGTGACATTTATAAAATTGCTGAAGATGGCCTTTCATGGTGCTTAAAAATCCTTTTTTCTTTCGTCTCTTCTTTTTTTTTTTTTGTAATACAGCGAATGGATTTTTCTTGTATCAGAGGGATAGCCATGTTAGTCCATACTGCAAAGACAACAAGAAGTCCTGTGGCACCTTATAAACTAACATATTTATTTATTGTGTTTTTCTTACAGCTTATATTTCTAGCTTTAAACCTGCTTGTGCAGCCTGAGACGAGCACACACCCTACAGATTTGTCCATTTCTCCAGAACCTTCATAGTTTTATACTCTAATCTTGTGTTGCTTATACTTTTCAGCTGTGAGTAAGCACTGAGATTGAGAATAGCTATAAGGCACACTGTGATTTTATAAAAGGGGAAGAACCAACAGTTGATGCATTTATGTCTCCTTAAAACTAGCAAAGTTTAAAACAGATTATCTGAAATTTCACTAAGTTCCACAATTCACTGTTTCCATCCCTTACTACCCCCCCCAATTATCTGCTCTGTCTTCAGAAACTCAGATTTTGGGGGGTATCACTTTGGATTTTTTACACAATTTGGAGCACACAGTTTAAAAAGAAGTTATTCATTGTGTGTAACTATTGTGCAGTCTAGTAAATCACTGATGAACTGAACAGAATCTCTTAAAGGAGATGGACAGGAAAATGACAGCTATTGGTGCCGGAAACACAACTTTTAAGATGCACTAGCAGGGTGTCCTGTGCAAACTCATTGGCTATGACCACCTTATATAAATTATGCTTTCTTTGCTTCTATTAAATTAAACCACTTAGTTGGAATGGGGACTCCTGAACATTTTAATGAGACTCTTGAAAATCAGAGGGGGGGTGGTCACAAACTAAAAGTCTTTTGAAGTTCTGCAGCAAGTAACTTTAATCAGAGCTCCTCAGTATCTAAGACTGCATAGAGATCAAAAAACAGTCCTCTACTGGGAAAGTATGTTTTTTCCCCCTTTGTTCATAATCGGTAATTACACCCCCATAATGGCTCCTCTGGTGCAGATGCAGAAGTAATAGACGACGATGAAGAAATTAGTTAGGCATACAGTAATCGCAGCAGTGGCTAGCTCAGCTGTACAATAGCACAAGAACTAATGCAGTTGTTCCTGGAAGCAAATTATTCCTAGCAACAAGGCCCTTGTATGTTTTCCATTAAGTCATTAAAATGTATAATGCTCCGTTTTTAACCCTTCTCTGTTGAGTGAAGAATTTCTCCATAGCAGAGGAATGAGATTCTGTCTGCCCATGTTTAGGGGTGGACTGGGCAGAACTCTACTTTGGCCAGTGCAACTCTGGCTGAAGTGCCTTAGGAAATTAACTGAAGGGATTGAGGTATCTGCCAGCTTGGGCCAATTGTTTAGTAACTGATTCTGGTCTTGTTTAAACCAGTATAAATCAGGATTGAATCTATTTACATCAGTAGAGTTTGTCTGGAGGGTATGAGATTAGAATTAGGCATTTAGATGCTCTTGCATTATTATTTATTTGAGGATGCACTCGTCCAGTTGTCACTTGCATTTCCACTAACAGTGGAAATTGTCCAGTAACATGATTGATCCTTCCCTCACACCCCCATACATTTGGAAGGTGGCAGTTATCATTTGGAAAAGATTTGTTTATGGCACAGATAAAAGATTGAAGAAAATCTGTGTCATTTTGGCAGTATTTAGAAACTTATTTTCATCTGCTAAACGGGATTGCCACATAGCATTCTGCGTATCTGAGTTCACTTACAGAATAAGTATGTTGTATCATAATACCTTGTGAACCCTGCTTGAAATCAGTATTTCATCAATTCCAGTAGAAACTGTATGTGGGGAATGAGATCAGAATATGCAAAATATTCACACAGTGAATAAGAGACGCTTGAAGTATACCCCTTGCTCTGAGTGTGAATTACTTGGTTACTGTTGAGCAATCTGGTCACATGGGCACTAACCACACGATGCAGAGCACCTTCTGTCTCCTTTCTGCATACAGCTAGGCATTCTCATTCAGTTAGGTCATACGCAAAAACAATGGTATAAGATTGAGAGCTGCCTTAAGGACTTTCTTTACCATCTCTGACCTGCCTCCATTAGTTAGGCTTATTGGAATGTTAGAATGTCATGTCACAATGGAGAAGCTCTGTGTGCTTGTGGCGGAACTTTCTTAGCCTTTGGGCTGCAGCCCTGAAATTTGCTCCTTTTGTGAAAGCATAATTAAGCACAAATCTGGTCATTTTACGAAGACTGAGAGATGTCCTTCTCTACAGCACCCCCTACAGATGAAATCCTGCGTTCATACCTGACAGTGCTCTGGGCCTCCTGGGTTTGCTTTATCTTACTGAATGTCGCAAAATAAGCCTTGTGTAGTAATGAGTATGAATGCACACTATAATTTTTTTATTTTTAAAAACATTGCAAATGGTTGTGTACTATAAATATTGTTACAAAAGGCTTAAAATCTTAATATTGAAGTCTCTTTGCAGCGACAGACCTTTCCAAAATGCCTGAAATCTGTGACAGTCCTCATTTCTGAACTGTTTGCTTTGTAGTTAAATTTTAGATGGTACTGAGTGTGAAAATATTAGTTAAACCGTCATCTAAAGATCCATTTGGCACATTTCTGTGATTAAAATATACAGCCTCATCCTCCAGACGCTTACCATATTGTGCTTATCTTTACTCCCATGAGCTGGCCCACTGAATGACGTTAAGCATGTGCAGAAGTGTTTGTCGGATTGGGGCCTCTATTCGTACATTCAGGCAGTCTGCACAGCATCATGTGGAGTTTGGCTTATTGAGATACAATTCTGCTTCATGCATTCTATATAATGTATATTTATGTGTGAATAAGAGTGACAAATGAACAAGAGGCTGCTATTCCCATTAGAGCTTTTAGTGGATGATTATTGCAATGACTGACTTTATCTTCCATCTTACGTTGAATTGAAAACAGATGCCCAAAGAAATGGCTGACATTTTTAACGCCCCCAGCGACGATGAGGATTTTCTTGGTTTTAGAGATGATGCTCCCATGCAAACCTTGTCATCAGATGACAGCTGTGATAGTTTTGACTCATTAGAGTCTGGAAAAAAGGTAAGAACATTTTATCATCCCCTCTAGTGTATCCAGTTTGAACGATAAAACCTCTTTGAATTTGGTTCAGGGCAACGCTGACCTTAACTCCTGGCAGGAGTGGAAATTTATAATCCTTTTATGAGAAACAAACTATTCACCTTAAGTACTGGATTTAATTATACATTTTCCTTTCTGCAATGAGTGAGCCTAGAGTGAATCTGGTATTGGTAACTTGCCCACATAGCCTGTAGGCGAGAATAATGGCTATTCAGCGATAGCTTATGCTGGAGAATGTGATGCAGTTCAGTAAAATGTGCTGGGATGAATCAGTTGCACCTCTGCAGTGTTGAAGTGGGATTCTATGGGAGCCTTACCCTTTGAGTTACTATTTCAGTACTAAGATGCTAACATGTTTTTATTCTTTTATCTGTAGAGATTTGTCCTAGCAGTGAGGCACACAGGTGTCGTTTATTGCTAGCTAACCTGTGCAGTGACTAGGTATAGTAGAATATTTTTTGTTCTTTGAGTTGGCAGTTGAAAGTACTGGAAGCGGAGAGTATGAGAAGAAGGATAGTGTGAACAGAGAAGGGAGCAAAGAAGATATACTGGTTTATATAAGAGTAAAGTTTACTGAGTTTGACAGTGATGAACTTATCTCTTTTTTGTGATGAGGCACAGGGAGCTAGTTAAAAGATTCAAGAAAAGGAAAGGCATAGCACACTGGAAGAAAAAAGATGGCTTTCTTGGTATTTTGTGTAGGCTGCAGGTGGGAGATCTGAATTAACATAATCAGAAAGATGGCTAATCCTTGGACAAAGGTTTTAGTGAAGAAGTTAATTATGAAAGAGCAGATTTTAGTTATATTGGAGGGGAAGAAGCCAAACTACTAGGAAATTATGGATGAGGTATATTTGAAAGTCATCAGTGTAACAGTGTAGCTGAAGCTTTGGGAGGAAATGGGCTCACCTTGCGAGTGTAGCTAAGGAACTGGAGAAGAGATGGAGGACATAAGCCTGGAAGATACCAACACAGTTCTAAGGGAAGCAGATTAGACAAATAGCCATCAAGGATGCTGCCTAAGTATCAATCAGTCAGCAAGAAAGGCAAAGAAACTAATGCCCCTGTCTTGGATGGCCAAGAATAAGATGCAGTTACTGTGTGTTTTTTCACTTATGTTAAATTAACATGTTTGAAGGTATGTTTGCTAGCTGTGTCTTAGCACAGGCTCCTCCTTCAGTGAAGCCAGCATAATAGAAAACCACACCTTTTTAGCCCATCAAAAAAGAATACACAAATTCTGTTACCAGTACAATGATTCACGTCTCTTACCATGCAGAGTTCCTGAAAGTCTCCTGTAATCTCATTTGTGTCATGTAAACATTAGCTCAATCTAGCTATGTTGCTCAGGCTTGTGAAATACTTTGTCCCGCGAGCACCAAGGTTAGGCAACCTAACTCCCAGTGTAGGCCCAGCTAGGTCAATGGGAAAATTCTTCCATCACCTCTTGAAGAGATGTTTTAACTACATAGATGGAAAAACCTCTTCAGTCAATGCAGAAAACATTTGTTAGAGCGTTACTGCAATATTGCTGCAGGTCTGCTGCTGTAGCACTGGTAGAAGTTGTAAGTTGATTGTACATAAGTCAGTTCTAGCTAGGCAATCGTAGCTAGAATTGCGTATCTGCAGTCAACTTACTTGGCCGTCAACAGGGCCTCCCGTACTCGTTGCGATGTTGAGGAGTACAGGGGTCGACTGCTGATCCTAGATAGTTTGATTTTACATGTCTCTACCAGGCACGGGAAGTCGAACCCCAGTAGATAGATTCAGACCAAGTCAATCTTCCATGTAGTATAGGCACACCCAAAGTCTAGTTGCATTAGTTTTGCCTTGCTTGCTTGTCTGCTTCCTATGTAATAAATTACTGTTAAGGAGATCTCTGTATTCGAAACACCTTGCTGGACTGATCTTGCACGTCATTGGTCCTTGTTCCCTGTTTTCAGTAGCTGTAACAGAGCTCGCAAATTGACTGACACTCTTCTTTCAAGCCAGTGCTGCAGTTTTATGCATGTACAAAACAAACCCAAACTTAGTTTTTCTCAAAGAAAAATACAATTTCACTTGAAAGTTACTTTCCTTTTGTGTTTGTTCCTTTCTCAAGCAGCTGCACTGCAGCTATCAACAAAAGAACAAAGTAATTTTGCTCAGAGAAAACTCACTCCAATTACCCATAATAATTTGTAGATGTTTTAAGTGTAAAGAAACAGTATATGCAGTGATTTTTCCTCTATTACCCTGCAAGTTTTTGCATGCATCTATTATATCTATTTTTCACCAGATATTATCTCAAGATAAAGAAGTGTATAATTAAAGTCTGGAAGGGAGGGAATTGGAGGGAAAAAATAAAGATATTTAGCCAAATGCAGTTGTATGAAAGGTCATTTATGTATCTTGTGTGGGAGTTAAAAACATTCAAAGAAAACTTGAGATGCAAAGTGTCTTAACTGAATGATGCTAAGTTTCAAAAGGCAGGTGGAGTGTGCTTGTGTGTATATCACCTGCCCTGTGCTAGTCCTGTTTTTCAAGGCAGCGGTAATGACAGACAGACATTCTGAAGCTTTTCTCTATTTCTTCTTTTTTAAATCTCCTTTCCTCATTGCAGCCGAATATTGTTGCTTTTTGTTGTCTGTATAGTAAACCAATTCTGTGTAAAGTATATGATGTGTGAGCAAGACTTAAAGGTATTTGGGGGTTCTTTTTTATTGTGGAAAATGTTCTTTTTCACTAGTTTTTAACATTAAAAGTTTGCTTTCTGTCTAGCTTCAAAACCCCTAAGGTAACTGGAGAGCAATGTTCTCTCTCATTTTTTCCATTTGTGTGTGGAATAAATTTTTTATGGGCATCAAGGCATTTGCAGCTGTGCACCACCAGTAGAAACACATGCTGCCAGCTGTGGCACTCTCCTAAGGAACGAGGTGGCCCCTGTTGGAAAGGTAATAAAATGATATCCCAAGAGCAAAGGAAGAGTGTATAAATTGCACAGAAGGAATTTATAGTTAGGGTGTGTAAAACTTTTTTACCTTATTTAACTTCAGTGATGAACGGAGATTTTGAGTAAAGGAAACTTTGGCAGATTCAGCTCCCTCTTCCCCTTCAGTGAAAAGTAACAATATTCCCCCAACATCTCTTCCAGCGAACACACAGAAGGCCAGCGTTAAAATTTCTGAGGTTTAAAAAGAAATCTATTTTTAAAGCAAATTGCTCAGATCTGCTTTTATGCACCATAATGAAACAAAGACACAAGCTCAGTTAAAAACAAAAATCTCTGAGGTGAACATTTAAAAAGATGGCAAAACTGGGAAGTATCTCTGCTCATTTGAAATAATTGATGGGCTGAAACACAGTGTGTGTGTTTTTTTCTTGTGGCAGCTTTTGCATTTAACATTATCACAGGAACATACCATATTCTCAGCAACTCTTTCTTCTTACGCATTTTCTGATTTAGATTGGAAAAGTTTGGATTCTCTTTGGGTACATCTACACTTGCATCCCTCTTTCCCCATTAAATACAGGGAAGAAGGATTCTTTCAAAGATGGGTTTACCTTCGAAAGAGCAGCGTCTACACTGGCTTTCTTCTTCTGAAAGAAACTCTTTCAAAATTAGAATATGCAAATGAGTTGCCAAATATGCAAATGTATGCACTGTTTGCATTTTTTTATTTACCTCGTTTGCATACCTCTTTCAAAAGAGGAATGCAAGCGTAGACACACTCTTTGCCTGGCAAACTGTAGCCCTACCTGTTGTGATTTTTGTATGCTTGCTCAACAGAATGTTCGATTTCAATCCAAGTACCTGACTGAGGAACTGAGGAGAATTTTCACTGAAGACACTGATTCAGAGAGTGAAGTGTTTGAAGGCTTTGCTCCAACTGAGCTGGGTGTAAACAGTGCAAATGGAATGATGGTAAAACTAGCACGAACTTTTCATTGTATTCAGACTCCTCCCGTCCTTTCTTTCTGTGTATAATCCTCTTGTGTTTTCATATAGCTGGTCGAAATTTATTCTGTTATTTAACAGTGTCTGGTATTTGTGATGAAGATAAATGTTAGGTTGTTTTTCTTTTACCACTATTTTCCTTAATAGTTAATCTTTTATTCATGTATTAATAAAGCCAGAGATGTAAAAATATCTACTAGTGCATGTAACGAAGGATAGGGGATTGGAAACTTTTTGCAGTGAATGAAATTCATTCTTGGGCAGAGGTGCAGTACAAAATCTACTTAGTTTAATAATAAGAAAAATTGGCCTTTTCCCATGTGACTGTTGTCAATATAATGCATTAATGATCTCTGCTTTCAGCCAGCAGTGTCACATTTGAGTGATGGAGAGACCAATAATTTATCTTTACTGGGTAGTGAGGAGGAGGAGGAGGAGGAGGAAGAGAAAACTTCCCCCAAGAGAAGAAGCTTTGGTCTTCGTGTGGCATTTCAGTTCCCCTCAAGGAAGTCTACAAAGAGGAAGGTGCCAGAAGCATCTTTTTCCAAGTTACACTTGCAAGACAATAAACCCCCTAAAACTCTCACAAGAGAGAAAATCAGCAAGCGGTGGAGGAAACTAGAGGGGTCTGCCTCAGAGTCTGAGGAGGATGTTAAAGAGATACAGGAAGAAAGCTCCAGTGCTCTGCTTAAAAGAGCCATGAACATCAAAGAAAATAAAGCCATGGTAAGATTAAGCCAGCAAAAGCTAGTATTCACTGCAGGTATTCTTCACTACAGGGCTTGCTGGGTGATTGGCATCCCAATGGTCAGGTTAGCTGTGCCTGGCCGTGAGCAGGCACACTGCAAAGCTGTGCTTGAGTTCCTGTGTCCAGCTGGTGGTGCACTCTCTTGTATGTGCCTCATTCGGCCTTCCTTGATGATATTCCATGGTTCGTCCTGCTGCAATAAATTGAGCTGCTCCCAGTGAGTTTTGGGAGAACTTCTCTGTCTTTTGCTGATTGGAAGAATTGTTGGAAGGCTTTATTCTGTGTCCTTATTTCAAAGGATGTACATTATCTGCTGAAGTGAAAACCTCACCTGGACTATATAGCCTTGCTGGCTCATTTGGACTGAGAGTACCACAAAACTCAGGGAAGGGGTTTACATATGTGGATAGGAGTGGGATTAGAGGGGCAACAATGGAGTAAGGGTCCAGGTTACTTCCATAGTGAACACATAACCAGATCCTATCAAAAAGCAGTGACAATAGGGTTGTTAATTTACCTGAGTGGTTGAGATCTGTTGCAGTTTGCTAACCGGAAAAATAGAATAAAACTGTCAAGATTTTTGCATCCCATAAGTGTATGTTGTTTACTTGGTGGAGAAGTAACGTATCATGCATGAGGGAGGTTATTACCTTCCTGCTCTGTGCTGTGATGCCTTTGGGTATGCAGCTCCAAGTCCCAGTAGTCTTTATTGCTGCCATATTGTGATACAGAGCTATGCCTTATTTGGGTTCCCTGTTGCCCATTCAGCTGTACTACTTTTCTTGTTTCTGCTTCTATTAGGCATGGATATTTGATTATTTTCTTCCAGGGCTACTAGCTTATACATTTCCAAATTAAAGCTCATTTTATAGTTTCTTTCCCTTGTTCCTAATCTATCTAGGGTTCTCTGTATAACTGTGCTGTCCTTATTGGTATTTACAGCCACTCCCAGTTTAATATCTCTGTGAATCACTAATGAGGGGTGTTTAATATGACTGTTTTTAGATAACATTTAAATGCATATTAGGTCTGTACTGAGAAATGCCCGCAAAGACTCTCTATGTCCCCATGTGATTTTTGCCATGGTTATCTCAAATGTTTGGTAGCCAGAAATTCAGCATTTTCCCTGTTTAAGGTCTTTCCCTCTTATGAAGCTCCCTATTGCCAGCTGTTGAAGCCCAGAGTGTAACTCCATTCAGAGCAAGTCTGTAGTATTTCAAAATGGCTCGTCAAGGTGATGTCAAGGCTAGTCAAGGGCACAGGTCCAGGATCTGAGTTTGGGTCTCTCATGTAGTATAACTACTTTATTGCTGCTTTACCTAGTGTCTTAATTAGTATTTAGCTCAGGCACCCTGCTTCTGTAACTGCCCTCAGGCAGACTCAAACCTGGGGCCTCTGGAGCTTAGTGCAGAGGTGCCTCTACAGCTGGAGGTAAAGACCAGCTGGCCTTTAACTCAAGCTGTAGGGGCACCTCTGCACTAAGCTCCAGAGGCCCCAGGTTTGAGTCTGTCTGAGGGCAGTTACAGAAGGAGGGTGCCTGAGCTAAATACTAATTAGGACAAATTGTTAAGCCAAAGATCTTGCCTAGTGTCTATCACACTAAGGCCGTGTCTACACTAGCCCCAAACTTTGAAATGGCCATGTAAATGGCCATTTCGAAGTTTACTAATGAAGCGCTGAAGTACATATTCAGCGCCTCATTAGCATGAGGGTGGCCGCGGCACTTCGAAATTGGTGTGGCTCATCCCGATTGGGCTCCTTTTCGAAAGGACCCTGCCTACTTCGAAGTCCCCTTATTCCTTTGAGCAGATAGGAATAAGGGGACTTCGAAGTAGGCGGGGTCCTTTCGAAAAGGAGCCCCATTGGGACGAGCCGCGCGGCGGTGAGCCGCTTCAATTTCGAAGTGCCGCGGCCACCCACATGCTAATGAGGTGCTGAATATGTATTTTAGCGCTTCATTAGTAAACTTCGAAATGGCCATTTGCATGGCCATTTCGAAGTTTGGGCTAGTGTAGACACGACCTAGCTGTGGTGGGGACGTGTTGAACAGCAAGGCTTTTTTAGTACATTGTTTTGCAAAGAGGTGTGTGCACACATGCACACAGGATTACTATAGGCTAGTTGCAGTCTCATCTGTGGGCTGAAGTAGGGTGTGACTTCACTCCTAGACACTCCATGCTGGGGTACAATAAACTCTCGATTTAACCGATTACTGGAGGGCTGGATGGAGTGTCTGTTAATGCTGAAAGTCCATTATATCTGAATGGTTTTACCGTTCGATGATGCACTGATCTTTCCAACCCGTCACTCACACCTGTCCCCTGCCCCTCCTTCCCTTCATGCCTCCTGCCCCATCCTTCCCCTCTCACATCCATCTCTCTATTACCAAGAAAGGAGCTGAATGCCAGCCTGGCTCCTTCCATCTCCTGCAGCGCTCAGCGCTGCGGCTCTGCCCCCAGCCTGCCCGCAGGCAGCAGCCTCCAACCCCATGGGTCTGCTCAGCGCCATCACAGAGAGTGGCGGCTGGGTGCAGATATGTTCCATGCATACAGGGCGGGGAGAAGAGCTCCTGCGCCCTGCCCCAATCCCCCACTACCCCAGCTCTTCTGGCCCCAGTGGCCCCAGCTGCTGTAGTAGTCCCGGCAGCCCCAGCAGATCCTCCAGCCCCAACGGTGGCTTTGGTGAGTCTCCGGCATTTATTGGGGGAGGAGGGGCAGACAGCGTCTGTTATTTCTGAAGTCTGTTATATCAGAGTCTGTTAAATCGAGGGTTTGCTGTATAGTAAAAGGGAAGCTGCTGACTGTTCTCACTGGGTTCTGATTAAAAAAAAAGACTAGGAGGAAATTAGAACCAGCCAAGAAAAATCACTGATATTATGGCTACACTCCAACGCCTCTTACTCTACACTATCTGGAAAGAGGTCTTCCACTGACTTAATTACTTCAGCCCACTGGCAAGCAGCAGTACTATGTTGATGTGAGAAGCTGTCCTCATTGGTGCTTAGGTCAGTGTAAGTTACGCCAGTTAGAGGGCTGACTTAGTCGTACACCTGGGCGACATGATGTATTCCAATGTCCGCACTGTCAAAATAATTTTGGCTATGTCTACACGTGCCCCAAACTTCGAAATGGCCACGCAAATGGCCATTTCGAAGTTTACTAATGAAGCGCTGAAATGCATATTCAGCGCTTCATGAGCATGCGGGCGGCAGCGGCACTTCGAAATTGCCGCGGATTGCCGCCGCGCGTCTCGTCCAGACGGGGCTCCTTTTCGAAAGGACCCCGCCTACTTCGAAGCTCATGGGAATAAGGGGACTTCGAAGTAGGCGGGGTCCTTTCGAAAAGGAGCCCCGTCTGGACGAGACGCGCGGCGGCAATCCGCGGCAATTTCGAAGTGCCAGCTGCCGCCCGCATGCTCATGAAGCGCTGAATATGCATTTCAGCGCTTCATTAGTAAACTTCGAAATGGCCATTTGCGTGGCCATTTCGAAGTTTGGGGCACGTGTAGACACGGCCTTTGTGTGCCAGCAATCACATATTAGGAAAATGTGTGGCAAGAGAGCCCACAAGAAACCTCTTACCTCTTATAATCCCCTGATGCAGTTAGGTCCATTCTTGTTGTCAACGGATTAGCTGTCTTATGCTAATTGAAAATTCCAGTCATTACTGGTCATGGATACTGTAACCCCAGTATAACAAAATTCTTTAGAGCCACATTTGACAGAGTTAGATGTGATTTTTAGCTGCATGACTTCAGTAAAAAATCAGTGGGATTCGTGGTGCTAAAACCTGCTATAGAGCTTTGAATGTTTAGGGGTAGATGTTTAAAATGAACTGTTCTAAAGAGTGGTTACTTACACTGTGATTTAATGGATTTGAAAACAGAGCATGGTAAGGACTGAGTAGGTTAAATATTTGCAAGTTTACAGTGAGATTTCAATAGGTTATCTTTATTAATTTCAGCTTGCTCAGTTATTAGCTGAACTGAATTCCATACCTGAACTGTTTCCAGTGAAAACACCCTCCTCAACGCCTTCTGTAAGTCTCAGTATTTGCTTAAATAGATATTGTTGCTGAATTTGAATGAAGTGTGCATGTCGTCCAATGAATATTTTATACTTTTTTGTAATTGTGTGTATTGATTTGACATTAGTTGCGTATTATGTAAAAAGGTAGAGCTAGACTGCCAAGAAGTATATGTAGAGAAACATCTTCAATTATGCAATGCAAAGTCAAAAGAAACAGAACTAAATTTAGGCACTGCTTCATTAATTTAGGTCCAGAGAGGCTCATGGGACACTGGACAGATAAATGAATAGATACGAACAGTGGATGGAGGGCAAATATGATCTTGTAGTTGGAAAGCTAAAGAGAGTGAATAAATTGCTATTTGTTTTCAGATCCTGTTAGGTTCTTGCTGATTTCCCTTTCTGTTAAAATCCATGTTTCTATTAGAGCTGTGATGCAAAAACTCAGTCCTACCCAATAGCAGGATGCTTCTACATTCTAGCTCTGGCACAGCTCTTTTTGACATAGAAATCCTTACTTCTCTGTGATCACTGTGGGATAATGTTAAGTTACCAATTTTTGCAAGTACCCACACACCCCAGGAGGGTTCCACACACATGTTCCTGTCATGGGGAAGTCCTTGTAAAAGATTTTTATGTGGATTAAGTGATTTGTGATCAAATTTTAAAATACATAAATGGCTGGTTCCTCACTGGGAGCAATGCAGGTGTTTATTGTGACATAGTAAACCTACTTTAAATAAATTTCTAAATTCTAGTAATATGTATTCAGTATATTTATCCCAGAAACAATCTTAGGGATAGAGTGTTAAAATTCCCTCTCTTGATGGAAGCATTCACCCACTCCTCATCTCCTACATATATGCTCAGGTTTTCATTCCTTTTTAAAGAAACAGCTATAAACTATTGCAGCAAGTTCCCCATCTAGAGAGATTCACTACGTGTTTGTAGTACTAAGTTTGCTAGGACAACCTCCTAGAGCTATGCAGAGAGGCGTATAGGCTTGATAGTCTCATGTCCATGTAATCTCTAGTACTTCACCCTAAACACATAGCAGTGAGGCTGATATGACAATTTAAATAGAACCATTTTTTCTCCTCCAGAAACAGAAGAAAACCCCAAGGAGGACCTTTTCTGAAGGTCAGATAGAACGTCGTACAAACCCAACCAGAAATGCTCGTCCACCAGAGAAATTTGCCTTGGAAAACTTTACTGTGTCTGCAGCCAAATTTGCGGAACACTTTCATAATTACAGACGACAAAACCTCCTAATAAAGAAGAGACTGAATGGGGTATTTGCCAGTTTAGTTTGTTTACTAATCTTTGTCTTGTGAAGATGTCGCTCAAGCTGCTCTGAGCTGGCAAGCATTTGGATTGGGGACAGGTGCAGCAGAAAAACTAACTAGCATTTAGAGTCTTTGTGCTGGGATTAGAAGCAGGAGAAATCCTCCACACCCCCAGTCTGTTTCAATATGTCTCCCATTCCATTTGAACCGGTATCTAAGTATATGATTATGTATCAGTTTAATATTTCTATTATTTTGTATTTGAAAGCCAAGGGTTACCCGCAGTGTGGTAGGCTTGAGGCAGGCTAGGGACGGAGATGATGAGGTGGGAAGAGAGGTGAACAGCTTCGTTCTGAATGACAGAAGAGAAATAGGGGCGTGTTAGAAATGAGCAGAAATCAAGGCTGACCTTGTTGAACCTCAGCTTAAGAATTGGTCAGGATGTTTCTGGAGAAAGAAAAGGAGGGAGAAGGCTTTGGGAAGACATCAGAATTTTCAAATAAGCTTTTTCGTTACATTTGTCCTCTTACCCCATCCCTCCTTTTGTCAGTCATACTTATATTATGTCTTCTAGTAAATGGCAAACTTTCTTTGCTAACGATTTGCTCTTGTGTGTGTGCAATTCTGGACCATGGTGGGACTATAATCCTGCTTACTCCTGTTGTATGCTACCACATGCAATGTAAATATTAACAGTAACATCAGACGTGCAAAATCAGTGCTGTTGGGTGAGGGATGTGACAGAAAGGAAAGAGGAGAGAACACACTTTTAGGTGGCTCTCTATGTAATCATGAGGCTACCCAGAGGCACTCAGTAGATTAGCATGCATAAAATAAGAGTAAGCCAGCATTGAGATTTATTGGTGTGGGCTTTGGAGGAGAAAACAGAGAGTTAATTTTATTAAACAAGAAGAGAGGGAGGGGGAAATCAGAAGAGGGCTCAGAGGCAGAGCAGTCATAGACAGTGGTTGATATGGTCACAATATGAAAAGGTGGGCAAAATTGAAGTAGAGGTGATGGTTGTAGACGGAACTCATTTACTGAAAAATCAGCGTGGGAGGAGGAGATTAAATGCATGGGCATTTTGTAGAAGTGGTCCAGTGTTGAAGGAGAAACAAGATGAGAGCAAAGACCAAGGGGTCACATGGGACACTGATGTGAAAGTTGAAATGTCCAGTTGATGTGGGTGGGGACTGGAAGCAGAAGGAGAGCTTTATGTATCAAAGTCAAGAGAAGGCTGGTTGGGCGGGAGTTGGTGGCTGGCAGATAAGTTATATGGAGAGAGAGTACAGAGTCTGATTGGGAGCATTGCTCAAAGAGAACGAAGGGGTGCTCTGGATGAAGAAGGACATGCTGGAGATGGCAGAAGCCCAACGCTTCCACCAACTTCCTTGCAGATGAGTTGGGGAGGGGAGAAAATGAGGCTGCTGTGAAGGTTTCAGTGCGTGCTGGAAATGGAGGATCAAAAGATGAAAAGTTGGATGGCAGAGATCTTTTTCTGTGATGGAGGAGGTGGATGGGTAGCATGGTTGATTGCCATTGGAGGAAAAGGAGAGGGGTTTGTTGGAGTAAGAAGCCAGAGGTCTGAAGGATGTGGATGGTAGCAGAGTCAGGGCTGGGTATATTTCCTCAAGAGGAAGAGAGAGATGTGTCAATAGGATAGGAACTTTGAGGGTGTTGAAGGGGCAGGGGAGTAAGGAGGAGGAGGAGCTAGAGGTGGGAGAGGAAACAATGTTGGGATGGTAGGAAGGATAGACAGTTGGAAGAGACCACAATCCCTAGCTTACATCTTCTGTTCTCTTACAGCCTTTAGGATTGCATAGTTGAGCTAAAGTTAAAAGCACTTTGCCCAACATAAGATAAAAGGTGATGCGATGAGTTTGTTTTGTAGGGTGACTGTGGAGTGCGCAAAAGAAGGAGGTCATCAAAATACTCATCTTACCGTCCTGTTGAAGATATTACTGATGAGGACTTGGAGAATATTGCAATTACAGTTAAAGACAAAATCTATGATAAAGTTCTGGTAGGTTCCTGCTTTTTTCCTTTTGACGGCATAGCAAGAGGGGGAGTGGATAAACTACTTCATTTCATGAACTGAATTTAGTGTTCATTGAAAAGTTGAAAAATAAGAGCCCTGCAGATTGCAGTGCTGTATTTATCTATTGCGTGGGATCAGGAGGGAAGCTTTTTTAAAGGGAAGCTAGTACACCATGCTTAGCTAGGGTGACCGTCCGTCCGGGTTTCGGTGGGACAGTCCTGTATTTGGGACACTAGGATGGTGTCCCGATTTATTTCGTCAAAGGGGCTAATTGTCCCATATTTTCTTGCAGCTGCTGCCCACTTTCCCCGGTGGTGCAGTTGCTCCCCCCGCCCCCAGCTTCCCCTGGCTGGGGAGCTGGACCTGGCTGCAGCTACATCACCCCCAGTTTTCCCCTGCTGCAGGGGTCAGACCCGTGCAGTAGTGGGTATGCTCCCTAGATTCTCCCCGCTCCCTGCAGTGGCATGGCTGCCTCCAGCTTGGGGAGCTGGACCTGGCTGTGGCTACCCCAGCTGAGGTAGCCAGGAGCTCCCCAGTTTCCCCCACTGCTGCGTGGCTGACCCCCAACTTCCCCTCCGCTGGGGGAGCCAGGAGTTGGACCCTCACTGTGGCTGCCCCCCACCCCTCCAAGCTTTCCTCGGCTGGCGGAGCCAGAGCTGGACCTGCACAGCAGTGTGGCTACCCCCTAACTTCCCTCAGCTGGGGGAGTTGGAGCAGCAGTATGGTGGCCCCCCAGCTGGTGGAAGCTGGGAGCTTCACTGGGAGGGTGACAGCTCCCACAGGGTAGCCACCACTGACTCCCAGATAAAGTGACCATCCGTCCCATTTTGGCTGGGATGGCATCATTCCCCTTGTCCCATAATTGGGCAGGGGAGTTATTGTCACCCTATGCTTAGCTATTTCTTGCCATCCTTAAACAGATGCCAGTTGAGGCAGTGTTCTACTGTTGTTACTTGTTGTGTGGGAACTATACTGAAACCACAAATTCACTTTCACTCCAGGGCTGTTGGGTGGAAGCAGGCATGGCTATGAGTGGTGGCCAGTGGCCTAGAGATGAAATGCTCCAGATCCCATTATGTTCCTCTGTCTCCCTTGCCATAACTACCTGGAATGTTATCATGCAAGAGGGGGGCTGAAACCTGGAAGAGAGAGGGTTATTCAAAAGGACATTAATGTGTGTCTGTGGTGTGTTGGTGCACAAGCAGTGCTAGTCTTCTAAACACTCACATTGCCACCTTACCTGTTTAGATATTTAAAATGCACATGGGCCCCTCTGTTTTGGGGTTTGATGCTGTCATATGGATCACTGCATGAAGATTATTCAATACCCTGAAATTTTACAGTGCCTGACAATATGCACCATCAAATTCTGCATCTAGTGTCCTTACTGGCAGAAGGGTAAATAAGTTGCAGTAATCACTTTAAGAATCCCAATGGAGGTGTACTTGCCTTTTCTTTCAGTTCTTTGGGTCCCAAATTCTTGCCAGCAGTGATTAGGGTTAATGGTGTTTGCTACCCTGAAGGAGCCATAGTTTGGATTTTTGTGCATTGGAGGGGAACAGTCTTAATGTATTCACTGGTAAATATATGCATCTGTTAGGCACTCCTTAGATGCCTTTGCATCTTTACAGAGTTCAGAGAATCCCCACATTTCCTTTTTGACACACCTCCTACTTAAGGGTCTGTATTTTGTCTGCATAGACCTGCATCGGGGATCCTTCTGATGTGTAGCAATGGTATGCCGTACTTTCCTAGAGAAATCACAGTTGAGTGACTCTTTGGGTTCCTAGCCTTTGCCCAGGGTAGATTGGAAACAGAAATGTAACATGGATTCATTTTGCACATTATGTTCCAAAGCGTTCAGGAGAGGGACTGTCTTTGTTTTTGTAAAGTACTTTGCATATGTCTGAGGACTGTAGACATAATTATGGTGGTGGAAGTTGTGTTTTTTCCTAATGAATTATTAGTCTAGTTGCCTCTGGTTCCAATGGAGAAATTTTAGTGTTTAAGCTGAGAGGTGTATTTTAGGGAACTCTAACACCTGGAGTCAAGAAGTTCAGCATGGTATGACATGCTGAGTTTTTACACATTTCTCCCCCTTTCCTTTCCAACTTTAGGGCAGTACATGCCACCAGTGTCGGCAGAAGACAATTGATACTAAGACAGTCTGTCGTAATGAAGGGTGTGGGGGCGTAAGAGGACAGTTCTGTGGACCGTGTCTTCGTAATCGATATGGTGAAGATGTGAAATCAGCACTTCTGGATCCAGTGGGTAGCCACTTCTACGGGTTAAAATGATAGTATGATTATGACTGTTAATTTCAAAGTCATCACAGATTTCATGGATAACATGAAATTCAAACATTCTGCCACATAAAAGCCTGAGCAGTGTGGCTGTAATTGATTATTTATCTTGCTGAGATACAGATGTGTAAGGCTTTCAGGCTGCTCTTAGTTGCTTTCGGGTGAGAGAAAGAAAACTCATGAAGCTTAGAAGAAAGGGAGCCTGATTCTCCCAAGTTCTCATGGAGCTCTTTGCTGGATTTACTGAGACTTTCACTGGTCTGGTTGGCCATACAAGATCCTGAACTTAAACATTGGAAAGACCCTCAAGAATTGAGTGTAGGATCCCCTTTCTTTGTGAGCCCCTATTCTGTCCTCAGCAGACTTGTGGTGTCCAAATCCATTCCCTGTCATGGGGGTTGGCTGTCTTGGCAGTTCACATACAATAGGCATCAGAAAATTCAGCCTAAGCTGCTACTTCACACTTCATTGTCCTCCCCTCTGGCCGAGACACTATCCTCCTTTCTGCCCTCCTCCCCGCTTCCAAGAGGATATGATTGGATTCACCTTCCAGCATGTTGGAGCTGAGTCTAATAACAGAAAAGCCTGATATTTTTGTATGAGGTCTTAAGTCTACCACTTTATTAGGCAGTTTTCCTACCCTCCAGAGCAATGGCCACCTTTGCTCTTGTCCAGTGTTTCCCAACTGGTGTTCTGTAGAACTCCAGGTTTCCATGAAGTGAAAAGAAGGGTTCTATGAGAGAATTTCATTACAATAGGTGACTCCTTTGCAGCTCCCTGCCCTGTTGCTGCTGAAAAAGTAGAACTAAATGTAATTGGTTTAAGGGCCAGCAGGGTGGTGGGAGGGATCTGGTCAATAAACCAACTGACTTTAGTTCCATTATTTCAGTGGCAGCAGGGCAGGGAGCTGCAGAGAGCCCCTCACTCACTGCACTACCCAAGCAGCCACATTGCTCAGGTGGGCATGGCTCAGCTCACCCCCACCAGTGGAATCCCTCCATGCCAGCCAGCCTTCCTTCCAGTGGGCACATGTGGCTGGCCGACATCGGCTCCGCAGCCAGCACCATGGCTGGGGGGGGTGTCAGGTTTTGGGGCTGAAGCTAGTAAAGCCTGGAGATGGGGTGTGGGTTTGGGGGCCAAAGGGAGTAGAGCCTGGGATCCCAAAAGATTCTTTCGAGTTTAAAGGGGTTCTGTGGCCAACTAAAATTGGGAAACACTGCTCTTGTCTAGTGCAGTTCCTGAAGTCACTTGTTTCCAGGAGCCGGGCCTCCTCGCCCTTGAGCCTGTTTGTTTTTTAGTGTCAATTGTCAAAGCATTTTTAATTGAAGTGTCTTCCATGTCAGATTAAACGAATGTCTTGTGTAGCTATCTTTCACATAGCCACTGAGTGACAAACCCAACCCTTCCTGAAATTTGGCTTCACTGGAAACTTAAACATAAACCAGCCTACGGATCCTGCCTCAGGACCTTCTCTGGCTCAGCCATATTTATCCTGAATCTTAATAACGGAGGCGTATCTCCTCTGGTGTTGGAACAGAAGAGCCCTACTTTTTAAATTCTTTTACAACACTATATCCTTCAGGGCAATCATTACTACTAGAATTTGTTGAGTGAACGCTTGGGATGTTTCAAAGTAAAGAATGGATACTGTTTTCTTTAGTACAAGAAACTGATTAACCAGTCTTTTCACAAGGTGCTTAAAATTATCCAGTAAAATATTTGTTTACAAAATACAATCTTGCCCTGTATAAGGGATTGTTACATAAAAGTGCCACTTTCTCCTGTTTACGATGGAGAAGACGGGTTTGCACCTAATACTTCTGTAAATAACTCTATCCCCATACCTTTCCCTCATCGGTATTTCAGGATTGGATTTGCCCTCCTTGTCGTGGTGTCTGTAACTGCAGTTACTGTCGCAAGCGTGACGGCCGCTGTGCCACAGGAATGCTTATTCACTTGGCAAAATTTTATGGTTATGACAATGTTAAAGAATATCTTGAAAGGTAAGATGGTTACATAACTTTTAAAATTGAATTCTGCAGTTTCAGATGTACTGCCTTTGCTCTAATCAGGCTTTCAAAATGTTATTTTCATTTGAAAATAATTTTGTGGGGCTTTAACACTGACCAGTCAGTCACAAAAAACTGAAACTTGCTAGAACATCTACATAGACACTTGTGAATTTCTCAGTGTGGGTCCAAGCACAGATCCACCAAAATTGATGGCAACACTCCCGTGGGCTGTAGCCAAACTATATACCTTGACTGCATGCAAAATCTTTACAGTCAGGTAACTTTGCAGATGAATAGTGCAGTTTGGAAACTGAACCATTATTTAAAAGTTAAAAAAACAAATATCTGATAAGTCTGTTAAATTGACTCAGTTTGTGTGTATGCTTCCGTTTGGCTATGATCATCATCTAAAATCAAAAGTTAATACTTTTGAAAGTATCACATTTTTATAAAGTAATATTTTTCTGTTTTCTAGCTTACAGAAGCAACTGAGAGAAGACAATTAAGGATGCTGAGCACAGCTGCCTGACCTGCAGACTTTTTTTTTATTTTAAAAAAAAATTTAGTTGAGGGTTTAAAATTTTATTACTATGATGTTTATACAAAATAGAATTACAGAATATAGCTAAGGTTTTTTTTTTTTTTTTACTGATTGGATTTATACAAAGATTTCTCTGCGAATTTTTTTAATAATCTACGTGCAGAATATTCTTTTATGCATAGACACCTGTACACAGAGCAGAACAGCACTTTGAAAACTCCAGTGGTTAACCTTTCAGTAAAGCTACAAAACCAAGTAAATGCTCAGCTCCAAAAGCTGTGAAGGGAATTACGTAGCACTAAAACTTTAACCAGTGGGGGAACTCTTCAATAAAAATAGTTTGGTTAGGTCAGAAACTAGCACATATCTTCTCTAACTCCAGTTTGCATGGGGTATTATGCCACTGACTGACAAAAAGAGCCAAAGCTTTCCCTTTTGTGCATGAGCAAATCAAGTAACTATATTCCTCAGTTTGTGGGCAAAAGTAAAATTTTTCCCCTGCAAAGATGGGAGGGAGTCCTGAAAATGTACAGTTCACCCAGAACTGGAATAAAATTATGTGTAGTTTTTACCAGCTAACTGTTCTTCCTGTACCCATTCCTCTTTAACAAAGAGAACTTGAAAGTGCAAGGGATTTCACTGGAAAATTTTTTCCTGTTTGTTTAAATGGAGGCAAACCTAACATCCTAAGAAAGGAAAGGTTTTGGGCAGCTTGGCACAGCGATGCAGCTGCAGTCAGGGCAATATTGACCCTTTTAATCATTGAGTGCAAAGTAAGTTTTTTGTTTTAATTCCTACTTGGTTGCTTAATATGGATAAGAGCATGCAGATGCTAAGGTAAAGGCAGGTTTTATGGACAACGCTTTTAAAAATTCCATATTACTGCAGATGCTGTCAAAATTTTTGTAAAATATTGTACGTTTTGTTCCGTGTAGAGGTAATAAAACATAAAGGAGTATTTTGTTTAATGTATATAGTTTTATTTAATTCTTCATAATCTGTGAGGGAAAACGTGGATTAACTAAGATAAAAATCCAGTTTCTAGAGACCCAGACTTTGGAGGAGTTGTACAATATCACATAACTTTTCACAGTAGGACATAAAGGGTCAAGAAAAAGTGTGCACAGCATCAGAAAATGAGACATATTTATCTTTTCCATGTGACTGTAGGCTCAGTATTAAACTGCTAAGAGTAAAGCTACTCCAGCAAGAACCCACTTAGCTGACTTCTCCTTGGTCTTCAGATTGAAAGTCCAAACGTACGTGGGCCCTCTGTTTTTAGTTTTGTATACTGGGCATTCATAAATGTTTTTGGTTTCCTGTCGATCCATTGGAATAGCTCTTACAAAGATGACTGGCATTGCTGGAGTCAGATCCTTAAGCTGGGCTTCAGCTATGACCCCTGACTGGATGTCCCATCTAGCTCCTGGAGCAAAAACAGACATTTCTGAGTGGCCCTCAGTTGCAGCATTGTAATGTGCAAATGATTCAGGTCTCACTTTTAACAGTTGCTTATTGGTAAATGCCTTTCTATAACTAGAAGCATTGAAGTAAAGAGACTGAATTTCTCTCTCACACCAGTCTGAATGGAGAAAAGGCACAGATAAGTTTTTACCATGATTTAGCTAGTGAAGGTCGACCCCACTGTGGGAAGGATAAAGTTGATCTCAGCAAGCTAAAACAAGGTGGAAACTTGTGCCACGTGTTCAAAGGTCATTTGCTATGAGCTGTTGGGAGCCCCCTGTTAGCTTAAGTAGGAGATGAAGATATGCAGCTGTTCACAGAGTGGCCCCCTGTAAAAGGGCCTACTCCTGAGGGTAACACTATTCGTTTTAAAAAAAAGTGCATGTGCGCAAAGCACCCTCTCACTCCTGATTTCTACTTGGTATAAGAAAATTGAGGAGAGATGTATAAAGCCATATTGTCTTTGGATGTGCTAAACCAATTAACAGATTTACAAGGGAAAGCTTCTTTTGTGCTTATTGTACATTTCGGCACAGTTGTGTTAGAACCAAAAATACTTGCGCCTCTCAGATCTGCACACAGCTAGACGCTATGCACCAGGCTTCTGTGTATGAGCACAGAATTATAAAAGTTGTCTTATGCTGCTTTGTGCCTTTCCAGATATTGAGTTCACCTTACCTCTAAAAACCAGGAAGCACAAAGTAAATGCTGCTATCAGTGGTTCAGTAAGGGGGACAGAAGAGATGATAAATACGCATGAGGAAGTCCTAAGAGGAGAAGCTCAGATTTGCATTGTGTTCCACAGATTTCAGTTCCAGCTTTTAGCTGCCTTCACTCTATTATGTGGCTGTGTATTGAATGGTGAAAGGATTGGTTGAAGCAGGTTGGCATAATTATTACTGTGTTATGACAAGAGGTGCTAGTGCACTGTACTTCCAATGACCCAGTATGCCTTTCTTCATTCTGTCATGGGTCAGCTGTGGTAGCCGTATGACTAGCCTTGGGGTAAGTGAAGGCAGGGTCTTAGAAGGAATCTTTACAGCAAGAGAGGATAGGAGTATTTTATAAATCTGGGATGGCTTGTGTGATTTATGCTTGGGTATTGCATGTAGTCCAGGGGGTGGGTAGGTAGCACCTGTTTGCCTGTTGTAAAGAGAAGGTATTAGATTTAACTGCACTTCCCTATATTGCTCTATTCCCAGATTCTAAGAGACAATTGTGATTAAGTAATCTTTATAATCTAGACATCCTGCACAACACAGGCCAGAGAACTGACCCAAAGTAATTCTTAGCCACCCTTGATGTAAATAGGGCCAGTGATGAAGAACATGACTTTTTACATTCCACTGTTTAATTACTCTGGTAAAAATTTACACCCTTTTAACTTTGTGGGTGCATCTACACTTGCATTCCTCTTTTGAAAGAGGCATGCAAATGAGGTATGCAGTTGCATATCCAGCACCTCATTTGCATATTCTAATTTCGAAAGAAGAAAGCCAGTGTAGATGCTGCTCTTTTGAAAGTAGACCCCATCTTTGAAAGAATCCTTCTTCCCTTTATTTAATGGGAAGAAGGTTTCTTTCGAAGATGGGGCTACTTTCGAAAGAGCAGTCTCTACACTGGCTTTCTTCTTTTGAAATTAGAGTATGCAAATGAGGTGCAGGATATGCAAATTTATGCCTCATTTGCATGCCTCTTGAAAAAGGAATGCAAGTGTAGACACCCTGTCATTGGATTATATTACAAGTTTCTCTGGTAGATTGAAGGGTCCATTATTAAATATTGACCCCCTCTCCCCCCATAGATACTTAGACTGTAATAAAATCATCCCTATTAGAGTGAGCTCCTTAAGTGTAAAACTCATGCAGGTTTTCTAAACATTCTCATGGCTCTTCTTTGCCCCCCTCCAGTGTAGCGATATCCCAATGTACATAATAGATGTGAGGCAGCTTTGCTGGAGTGGGATTGTACCATAACTTTGTATTTCCTGGATTTGAGAAGTTTGTGTTAACCTCAGCTACACTTTGTGTAACATTTTGAAGGCGCAGAGGGCAACCCTTAATTGTTTGTTAATAAATAAACAAATGTTGTCTTGGTATGTTTTGGAATAACTTCTTGGCATCCTCACATGCCCTAGAATACACCAGCTGTGTGTTAGTACCTCCACTGTCTTTGCATCATCTCCTTTTCTCTCCCACATTCAGGATCCTCAGGGTAAAGGAAAGGATGCAGGAAATAATATGGAGTAAGGAAACAGCAAAAGCTGAATCCCTCCCAACACATCCTTCACTGCACCCCAGAACCATCTCTTTCACACTCATTCCTCCTCCTTGTATTCTAACACACACACCTGTGAGGAGATGCAGAAATCCAGGTGTGGGTTCTGCTGCATGGGGGAAGAGGCTCTTCTACCTCTCAATGCAATATGGAAGGCTCATTGATGTGAACTGCTCCGTTCATCTTACTGTACTGCACTGAATGTGCCCCTGTCCAGCCCCTCAGTCCCATTTATGCACTGTATGCCTGCTCTCAATACTGTTGGGGAAGATTGCTAAGTGCTATGATCTCACTTTCATGCTAGAAGCACCAGGGGCAACAGTGACCCTGCAATCCCTTCTCTGCAGCAGGAAGTGGTCCAAGAAAGTATTCCCATGTTCAGCACCAAAAAGTTAGAACCTGAAAATGTTATGAGCAGCTCACATCAAGGGTAGGGGTGAAGCACTATCAGGAACCCCTTGATCTTACCTACATCCTTTCCTCTGACCACACTCAATCCCATTGCATAGGAAACAGGATTACATGAACCCCTGATACAGTCTTCAATTATGTCTGTTAAATGAGGCTCATTTTTCAACAACATTTCTGCAGAGAGGGTCTGATGGTTGACTTTAGAGAACTTAAAAACTTCTGGTTTCAAAGTGAGCATTTTCTCTCAGGGCACCTGCCAGAAGGACAATGCACATACAGCCTATGTTCTCAGGAATCTGTGACAGTAGAACTACACAGAGTGCACAGGTGCAGCTCAGTTGCAATAGCCACACCAGGAAATGTTAAGCCACCTGCTTAGTGTGATTAACAATGGGGCTAGAACCCTCCCAGCTTCAAACAATCTATATTCATGCTTTTAGGCATTTCAGTTTAGCTCATGCCAACCTAAAGAGTCACGTGTTCCCCCTCTAACTTTTTTGGTATTCCTTCCCCAAAGGGAATTGGCAGTGCAATTCCAAGTGCTTGAGAGCATTTGAGGGAGGAAAAGAGTGACTGATAGGTTTGGCCTCATGTGTGGGCAAAAAGTTGTCAGAAGCAGCAGCTTATTTTGCAAGTGTAATTTTTAGCAGTTTCTGAGGAAACTTTAGAAAATTTGCTTACCCCGCCCCCATCTCTGCCCCATGCTATTCTACACCCATTTGAAGCATTGCAAGTTTCAAGACAATCCAGTTAAAAGTCTTGGAGTCATAAATGGGAAATGTTTCTTAACCTTAACTATGTAGTGGAATTGCTGCTCTGTTATAGTTTGGTCAAGTTTAACGCTTTGCTAATGAGTGTGTGAGTTTACTGAGTGGAGGTATTGGCTACATCTGAAAGTCTGAATCTTGGCCTAAACTATATATCCATCATCTGTCTCAGACTCACCAGTGAACTTAGATCTAACAGCTTGAGGCAATACTAATCCGCAGAACAGAGTATGCGTGAGACATGCAGAAAAACTGAACCATCAGTCATTGAGGCTTATTATATCAGGTGATGTAAACAGACATCTTACCTTCCATAAAAAGACCACAAATATATGCTCCTTCCCTAGGTGGGTGGCTGTAATCTTCTCTGATCTTTTTGGTAACATCTACAGTCAGGCACATCTTATCCAAAGGCCAGTCATTCTTGCGGGCTGTGCACTGCATAATAGCTTTAAGAAAGCGAACTGATTACTTTGAACCATTCACCAAAGCCACAACTGCTTGCCCAGCATCCTTCCTGAGCTTGTGATAGCCTTACGCTATAGAACGGACGCTCTCAGGCAGATTACCATATCCCAGATTGCAAAGCATTAGTTGTATAAATTGCTTTTGAAGTTTTCAAAATTTAAAACAGAACAAAGTCAGCTATCTTGCAACACAGCAAAATACATTTCCATCTGGGCACAAAAGAATTTGGTGCTTGTTCTCAGATTTGTAGGTCAGGTTAGGAAATGCTGCAGAACCTACATATTGTCTGAGGGGTAGTCGAGTTATTCCATCTTCAAAAAACAAGAAGTCCTGTGGCACACTTCTTGTGTCATTTAAATTAGGTCTACACTAGGAGGTAAAATAGATTTTAAATATGCAAATCCAGCTACAACAATTTCATAGCTGGAGTTGATGTACCGAAAATTGATTTTTGCTGCCATCCACACAGCAGGAGGTTGATGAGAGAAGCTCTCACATTGACTTCCCTTACTCCTCTTGAATACCAGGGTCGGTAGTGGTGCCATGACAATTAGATTTAGTGCATCCCCAATAGGTGAACTAAATTGAACCCCGCAAAATTGACTTCAAGCACGTGGATCATCCCATAAGTGTAGGTGTACCCTTAGTGAAGTGGATGACTAAAGAGTTAATCTAACTGGCTAGACAGAGTCTGAAAGACAAAAGGGAGTGTTATTATACAACCTTCAGGGCTCTTCTCCAGGAATCTGCTCTAACGTGAATGGCTAGTTGAATGTCTTTACTGGCTACTGTCAATTTGAAATCAAGCATTTGTACAAATGTGTCTTGCTTCGTAGCTCCCATTAGTGCACTGATTTGCAAACAAGTAGTAGGCATCCTTCAGTCTGCATAGACTATGGATCGCGCCCTTTAAAGTTTCAATTGAGGACTTCATTTACAGTGTCTATTGTGACTATAAAGACCCACACGAGAGTGACAGTCCTTGTTGCATCTCTTGCAGATGTAGTGGGTGTCTGGCAAGTCCTTATTGTGCTTTCTGTGCGCTCGCTTCTCCTCTGCTAGCTGTCTGATCTTCAACTCACCCTTCTGAAGGCCCTTGTGTAACCCCTGCCTCCATCTGCTGCGGTTGTCTGCTAGTTCTTCCCAACCGTCCAGCTCAATGTCTACCTCTCTGAGGTCTCTCTTGCAGACATCTTTGTAATGCAGCTGGGGGCGTCCGGGAGGTCTTTTGCCGGAGGCTAGCTCACCATACAGGATGTCTTGGAATCCTTCCATCGTTCATCCTGTGGACGTGGCCAAGCCAGCGGAGTCGACGCTGCCTGAGGAGGGTGTGCATGGTTGGGATTCCAACTTGCTCGAGGACGGCGGTGTTGGTCACTCTGTCCTTCCATGATATTCCAAGGATGCGCCTGAGGCAGTGCAAGTGGAAGATGTTCAGCCTCTTTTCCTGGCGGGCATACAGGGTCCAAGTCTCGCTGCCATAAAGGAGGGTGCAGAGGATGCAGGCTCTGTAGACTTGCATTTTGGTGTGAGTGTACAGCTTGTTGTTATTCCACACTCTCTTGCTGAGTCTGGACAGAGTTGTGGTCGCTTTTCCGATCCTCCTATTTAGCTCAGTGTCCAACGATAGGGTGTCAGTGATGGTGGACCCGAGGTAAAAGAACTCGTGGACGACCTCTAACGTATAGTTGTCAATGCTGATTGATGGGGATTCAGCAACATCCTGACCGAGTACGTTTGTCTTCTTTAGGCTGATGATAAGCCCAAAGTCCTTGCACGCTTTGGAGAACTGATCCAGCAGTTTTTGAAGCTGGTCTGTGAGAGACACTACAGCAGCATCGTCTGCGAACAGCATGTCTCTGATGAGGACTTCTCGCACCTTAGACTTAGCTTTCTGCCTTGCAAGGTTAAACAGTTTTCCATCAGATCTTGTGTGCAGCAAGATGCCCTCTGTTGAAGATCCAAAAGCATGCTTCAGGAGGAGTGCGAAGAAGATCCCGAACAATGTCGGAGCAAGCACGCATCCTTGTTTGACGCCGCTCCTGATTCTGAAAGCATCCGATAATGCGCAGTCATATTAGATGGTTCCTCTCATGTCTTCGTGGAACGACTGGATCATCTTGAGTAACCGTGGAGGACAGCCTATCTTGTGGATGTGGATCACTTCTGGATCACCAGCTGTTCACTGACAGGGTTCTGAGTTGTGAAGAATTAAACATTTTGAGATGCTGACTGCCAGGAATTTGAAGCTAGTGCAGTGGTAAGTCCCTGCGAGGCATCTGGTTTTAAAAACCAGTGAGTAGAATGAGAACTTGCTGAAGCTTGACAATGGCTCCTAGACACCGAGGTAGTTGCTTTAGATTCTAAATATGTACATGTGAGTTGTAAACATGGAGCCTAAGGGAGCAGTTTAACACACTGCTGAATAATTTTATCCCACGCTGTAGCAGTATGAATACTGGGAGGAATGGCTGAGAGTTTTTTCATGTCCTTTATGCTATTAAAATATTTTAGAAGTGAAGAATAGAAGGTATGTAACAGAGTGGTACATTAACACATTGTAGTTACAGATTACTGAACAGAAAAGCTACGGTTACATTATCAAATTAAGTCTAAAACTTCTTAGTCAAGCACAAATATAAAAAACGATGTCAGCATCTTTCTTTTTCCCTCCTTCCAGACTCTTCTTCATTTGCAGATACCTGACTGTGTAGACTGTTACTCATTAGTCCTACTGACTCCATGGATCTACTTGCATGAGTAAGAAGGACTCCCTACTGGACTGAAACACCTGAGTAGTAGCTCACATAGGTAGTAAGGGCCCTAGATATACTATAGAAGGTTTCCAGCACATTTTTAGTGATCATATCAAGATTAACAAACATGGTATGTTACTTCCAGAACACATTAAAGTGTTATAAGTGAACATTTTAAAATCCTGTTTTGTCTTTTCAACCGGGATATAGAAAATAAACCAGTCCATTTTTAGTTAATTTCACTGCTCAGACTGCTAACACGGTAGACATACATTTGGGTTAAAAAAAAAAAAACTGTGTAAAAACTGTTTCAGTCCTACAGTTTAGATTTGAAACAATATGACCCCATTCCTTCAAATGTTGTTAACCATTTTTACTCACCAGTCAAAAAAGACTGAGGGTTAAAGAATCCAGAAAGCCACACCACTGCTGGGAGCACAAGATCATGTGTCCAGGTATCAAGTTCTCGACACCGCCTGAGAAGGTCATTAATCCTGAAACAAGAAGCCATAGCTACCTCAGTGCTGACACAGGCACGTGGACAACAGTGACAATTTTATTAGGATGAAATTCAGTTGATCAGAGGGAGACTGTGTACCAGCTCAGTTCTGCAGTGCCTCTTTGGGAAGAAAGCATGGGGCTGAAGCAGTCAAAAGGTAGATATAGATTAAGCAGCCAAGGTTAGTTCTTTTCTGATTCTACACAAGCACAAAGACCATAATGCAAGGAACCCAGAGTGAAAAGGGCTCAGAGTGAAGCTAGTGGACCTGCGATTAAGCGCACAATTTACACTGACTCAGGGCTGCCACGATACTCCCTTTGAACACAACAGGCCCAATGTCAGTGTTTCTCAGCCTTTTTTAATAAAGTACCTCCTTTTCAAAACAAAACAAAGTATTCCCAAACTTCTCTTGCATAACACAGGTTGAGAAACATGGTCCTGAAGTAATCTGAGGTCCTGAAAGAAGTGCCATTCAACCTTGCCAGATTACCATACTCCTCAGGAGTCAGATTTGTTTTGCATACCACCAAGTTACACCTTGCTTAAACTACTTACTTACAAAAAAACATGCAAAAATAGCACAGAAGACTACTACTGAATGCTTGCTGACTTTCTGCCATTTTATCAAATACATGAATTGGCAGAGAAATATTGTATTTACATTTCAGCATAAGGCACATGGAGCAGTAGAAATAAGACACTGAATGAGGTTTTAGATTGTACTGACTTATAGTGGTTTTTTTTAAATGTAGCCTGTTGTAAAACTAGGCAAATATCTAGATGAGGTGATGTACACGCCCCCCGAAGACCTCAGTGTACTCCCAAGGATACACGTACCCCAGGTCAGAAACACTGCCTTATTGGTTGCACTGTATTCTATTTCAGAAACCACAGAAGAAAAAGTTTAGAAACACTTGAAAGATTAGTTTTCCAGTGATACTTATTTTGTCTCTATTATGAAAAGGAACTGAATTAAGAGTTAAAATACATGGGAATGCTGCATTTATACAGCAATGGAACAAGCACATCCATAGAAATTAAGTTACAGTTATTTATCAGGTGCTGTAGCATACTTACCATTGTGCAAGGCCATAGGTGGATGGATAAGCCAGCTTGGTCCATGCATCTGGTACAATATCATAAAGCAATGCTGACTGCTTTGCTTCCATGTCGGGAGAAAACGTCAGCTCTCCCTGTGAAGAATAACAAGCACAAGTCATCATAAAGAACTATGAATAATTATTCTTTAGTAAAAGCAATTCACTGCACTTACCCTCAAACCAAGGTCCAGTTGTTTAAGTGATTTGCGTATTGCTCGAATGAGAAGGTTCATTCTCTCACACTCTTGGAAACAAACAAGGACATAGGGGCTCCGAACAGCAGCTTTCTGCATGATCTCTGTCATGTTAAACTCTTCAGGAAGTTTCTCCAGAATATCATCCAGGACATTCTTAACCTTATCACATCGACAGAGACAGAGTGATCAGAAATTGCTGCATTAGTGAGTCAAAGGGGACCCAAGTTTATTTGTATGATGGTGCCTGAGGCACCGCACCCCCCCACCCACCCACCACGGTGGTTGACACTACAAGAAACACTCCCTGCCCCTAAAGAACTGATAATCTGCTATAGATTTTTTCATTGCCCAGCCCTGGCATCAGATAAGCACAGATCATTCCTTACTGACAAAAATAAGAACATACAAACGCACCAGCTGCTCTAGTTCAACCAACTCTATTTTGCAAGACTAGCCCCCAAAAGCTCATGAGATACTCCCTCGGTGTGGTGTGAACAGGAGCAAATGAACAGCCGCATGGGGGATGCACAGGGAGAACGTGGAAGACATGTAAATGTGACCGAGATCCACAAGGCTTTAGTGATGCTTTAAGGGTGATGTCCCAGATCACACCATAATCAGGGCTGGTTTAAGTCAAAACCACCCAGCTTAGGGGGCCTCAGTCAGCTACATCAGAAACTCAGATCTGACTATGTTTCCAGCCCTTAGAGTTGCAAAAGCAACTTTGAAAACATTTCACCACCTGACTCAATAGCTCTGAATGATGAGGGTTGTGCCAGCATCTCAAAGGGTGTTAACCAGTCATGAAGCCTTTTCCATCCCACCTGTGGAATAAATGTTATGTGCACTGAAGCATGTGCAAATGACCACCCCAAGAAGAAACATCAACAGCTGTAGGCACTCTGCTCATCAGTTGGACGGTTTTAGACTCCACTGAGCAGCTGCACAAGCACATAGCTTACAGCCAATGCTGTCTGCCTTCCAGGGTTGGAAGGGAGCCTGCAAATTTGACTCTAGCAGGGGATGTGCAAGAGGGAAGCGTGCAGCAGGAGCATCTGCTCCAGTACAAGCCCTATATAGCTGGGATAAGTGCTGCCCTCCCTGCAGCAGAGTGGTCACTTGCCAATTCCAGGGGAAGGAGTGAGTCCCATGGTGCTGCCCCTGCCTCTCTGGAATGGTATGCTCCCCAGCAGTGAGAGCCCCAACCAGCACCAGAGCCAAGAGTTGTGTTGTGTGTCTATGGCACCAGACTGTCTTGATTCAGCTCTGGCCATAGTCTCCATGCACCACTTTCAGATGGGACTGTAAACAGAGCTGTGGGGCAGCCAAGGGATTGCTACCTACATTTTCTCCTGTAGCTTTTTCCTTAAGAAAGAAGCACAGGAAGGAAGTCATGTAGGAAAGGACAAATCCAAGATGATGTAGTTCTCACAAATGTCCCCTATAATTTGTATGTGCCTAAACAATGGTCATGACCTGAACAAACATGACACAAGCTACCGTAACAGAACAGAGTGTCTGATTTTAAGTTAATTATGAAAATGTGCGCCAGAAAGCAATCATGGTCAAGTTGCTTTCATTACCTCCAGTTTGCTAGTTAGGAATTCAAGAAGCTAAGTGGTAACTGGGAGATGTTTTTTATTACCAAATAAATCTTCAATTTTTCATTCTACTATCTCTTTTTTTAGAGATCAACTATCCCATCCAAATTTGGCTGAGTTTTTTTCTGCTTTTTTCCTTCCAGAACTTAAATTTTGAGTATGGTAATACAGGTTCCACTTCCCTGGTCCATTATTAGCAAGAGTAATTTTGGCTGTATGAAAATATCTGGGTTAGTTCTGATGCTAAAGAGAACTGTATAGTCTACCAGTATGTTTAGCACCACAAAGAGCTTTCTCTGTCTAGGAACTTAGAGGACTCCCTTCACTGCAGTTTCTGACTGCCAGTTAAGGATTTATGGGTTTATTTCCTCTCCCTCCCCACCACACACACACACCAATCTCATTAAACATATACATTGTACAGAGGGGGATCTGAGGCCCAGAAAGCGTGAGAGGCATATTCCCTTCCAGAGCTGCTCTATTAGATGGCCCAAAGAGAGCAGAACCCTCCTCCAAGTCCCCTGCTAGGGATACCCTCTTATAAAGAAGAGCTGCCAGAAAGCTTAGACATAGGTGTTCTGGCTCCAAGACCTTGCATTGGGCAAGAGGGATGGGGTGAATTATACTGTGCTCTGGCAATCCCCAGCTGGCACATAGGCCCTAGGGGACTAACGCCAGGGCAGAGAAATCAGGAGTTGGTAAGTGGCTTCCTGACACTCCCTCCCTTGGCTGCACTCAGTGGAAGCTGGACACCACAGAAAATCTACCTCCAAGTGATTTGCTCAGAATTACATGGGAACTCAATTTCAGAGTTCAAAATTGAAGCCTGATCTCAACCACATCACTACCAGGCAATTAGTAAAACTGAAGTAAATGTCAAGGTAAAAATGTTACCTGCTCTTAGCTGACAATCTATAGAAAATGGCGGGGAAGGGGAAGAACACTAGACTCAGACCATCCATAACACATTTTTCCAAGTCAGCATTTCATTGCTTTCTTTTTAAAAACACATATAAATCTAAATTTACTCACTGGCACCCCAGCTTCAACCCAAATGGAAAATGGCATCAGTGGTTTCCATTAAACATTTATATTATTTCTGGGTCCAAATTCATCCCTGATACAATCCCGGGTTACACCAAATTTAAATCTGACCTCTTGTTATTTATAATAGTTGCACTTACTTTAGTAAACTGGATAAATTTCCCATTCTCAGAAGTTATCCTTCTCAGCAAAATGATGTGACATGATAAATGCTCCTCTTTAATGGTATTCTCTGGTGTTAGGAGAAGCTTTCCCATGGAAAATGTGATTAAGACAACCCAACACTTACCTTTTCTTCTGCAGACTGTCCTGATTCTTCTACAAGTAAACTCCGGGGCTGCAGTTCCAAAAGAGTTTTGAAGAGATTATCCGATGTCACTGTCAAGAATTCTATCTCCGCATTGGGATGGAGTCCATATAACACTGGGCTTTCAGCTGGAAGCATTTCATCTATGTAATTATGGTACCCAGCATAATCCAAATTTGGGGGTGCTAGGAAACCTGGTGCCAATGCCAGTTCTCCTTCAAGCTTCAAAAAGAGAATTAACAATATTATTGGAATTCTTCAGTTTTTTCCATTGTGCCAACAGTGTCCTATCACAAAGGAATACAGTTCTATCACAATTATTAACCACACGCATTTCTAAAGTTCCCAGCACCATAGGCTGGAGCGTGCCTGTACTACCCTTCACTTTCAGACGTGTTATTAGGGGCATTTTAGATACTGACCTGCAGCCCCACTCCTGTAATATCAGAGCAAATACCAATGAATTTATCCCTCATACAGCCCTGAGTGGCAAGAAATTATTACTACTGAGTTCTAAGGCAGGAAAATGGTGGGATAATCAGCTAGAGAGACTTGCTCACAGTCACACAGGAAATTTGTGGCAGAGGCAGATATATAACCCAGATCTCCTTCGTCCCAGTGGAGTGCCATAAGATTGTGCGGTTTATCATCTTCATTAAAAATGTACACTGAGATACCATCTACAGCCTAGCCAACAGGTCAGGGTGCAGTAGAGACAGATAGCAAATGTATGCTCCATCTGAAAAATTTACTGCCTGAAAGACAAGACACTGCAAGGTGCATGAGGAAAAAAAACCCCACACCATTGTGCGTGGTGATGGCAAAAGGATAACATGGATAGGAGCCACATTGAACCAGTCAGACCGCAATTACATCATACCCCTGCTTAACCACTATAGCATGGCAGGTTTCTGTGCATAACAGCATCTGTCCTCATTCCACCTAGCTCCTAATATCCAAGAGGTGAAATGCAGAAGAAGGCATTTACTTTACATATTTACTTTCTATTCCACCTCTCAGCTGGCAAGTGTCCTGCAAAGAGAGAGGAGTGTTGTATTGCACACTGAGGCTGCATTTACACTATGAGATAAATTCAACATGTACTAAATTTGAATTTAAGTGTCTACAAACCTTCTGGAAAATTGAGCCACCATTATCCATGTCGAGTTTCTGAATCCCCATTGCCTTATCCAAGTTTGACAGTGTGAGCAGTGCATTGTGCGTACCTATCTCACAGTGCCTTAGACCTGGTTGCTTGTGGGTGTTTCATGTCAGAATCCCAGAATGAAAAGCACTGTCCCAGAATTCAGAGCACCCAGTAACCGAACGAAAATGAATGGGAGATTGTGCCATATTCTCCAGCATTTTCTATGGCACAGCACTAGTACATGCATGGATCTCAAATTGTTTCAAGTCATTGCATACATTGCTGCAGCAACACCCCAGAGAGTTGCGAAATTTTGCTTTCTATTACCAAGTGCAGTGATGGTTCAGTATGATGATGATGATGACGATGTCAGTTTTGAAGAGCAAATCTTTCAACTGTGGTCCGTGAACTTACAAACACTGGCTGCCATGCATGCACTGCTGACATTAGAACGGCAGTTTTGGACTCCTGAAACCTGCACACACTGGTGTGACCACATAGTTTTGGAGTTCAGGGATGACCAGCATGTGCACCTCCACTTTTATGGAATTTTGTGATGTGCTGGCCCCTGCACTGAGGTGCAACAATACAAGGATGAGGCCAGCTTTAATGGTTCAGAAGTGCGTGGCAATCACACTGTAGAAGTTTGCAATGCCCGACATCTGGTCAGTAGCTAATCAATTTGGGGTGGGCAGATCTACAGAGGGGTCCCTGGTGATGCAGATGGCCCATGCAATCTGTCGGTGTCTCCTCAGGAAGACTGTGACCCTGGGAGATGTACAGGCCATAGTGGATGGCTTTGCTGACATGGGGTTTCCTAACTACAGTGGGGCAATAGATGGCACGCACATCCCCATCATGGCCCCAGACCACCTGGCCTCTGAGTATATAAACTAAAAGTGGTACTTCTCCACAGTTTTGCAAGTATTGTTAGACCACAAATGTCTTTTCACTGACATCAACATGGGATGGTTGAGGAGGGTTCAGGATACGCACATCTCCAGAAATTCTGGACTGTACCAAAAGTTCATGGATGGGACTTTTTTCCCCAAACTGGAAAATCCAGATTGGTAGTGTGGAAATGCCTATTGTAATATTGGGTGACCCTGCTTACCCTCTGCTCCCTTGCCTCATGAAGCCCTACACAGGAGCCCTGGACTGCAGCAAAAAAACTTCAGTTAGAGACTCAGCAGGTGCAGAATGGTGGTGGAATGTGCCTTTGGCCATTTAAAAGCAAGGTTCAGATGCCTCTTGACCCATTTGGACCTTTCTGAAACTCATGTCCCCACCATGTTTATAGCGTACATTATTTTGCGCAATAGGTGACTCCAGGTGAGAGAATTTCCTGTCCCTCTGGAATTCTGAGGCTGAGGCCATCAGCAGGGCTTACTTGCAGCCACCTACACGGCCATTCACCAATAACCATGCAGAGGCAGCAGCAATAAAAGATGCTTTAAAACATAGCTTCATGAATGATCTGTCAAGCACTTGACAGCAGTGTATTTCTCTGTTGTAATACCAGCCAAGCCCCACTCCCCAAACTGATTTCTGCTCAGACCGTGTCTTACTGAAATAATGCTTTTACTTGGTGGTAAGGGGCTAAGTTGCAGGAAGTAGAATGGATTTCAAGGGAGGGTTATTTTTCTAAAAAAGGGCACCTGTGCTTTCAGCCATCAACTCCCCCCCCCCAAGTTCCGTCTGCCGCCATCCTCTGCGGACCTTGGTTTAGCGGCAGGCACCTGTGCTTTCAGCCCTCCACCCACCATCCCACCACCCAGTACTGTCTGCTACCAGTCTTCTGTGGACCTTGGCTTAGCGGTGGGCACCTGTGCTTTCTGCCCTCCACTCACCCACCCCTCGTCCAGTTCCATCTGCCATCAGTCCTTTGCAGAACTTGGCTTAGTGGTGAGCACCCGTGCTTTCAGCCCTCCACCTGCCGCCGGTCCTCTGCGGCTCTTGGCTTAGTGGCAGGCACCTATACTATCAGCCCTCCACCCGCCAAGCACCATGCCCAGTTCCCTGCAATGATTTGTGTACCCTACCACTCATGCATGCCACAAAATAAAATAAAATAAAATAAAATAAAATCACACCAAGCTCAAAAGAATACATTTATTTTGTAGGAAGACAGGTTTAAGCAGCAGGGAAAAGAAGCCTTGTCAAGGGTGGTGGACTAACTTTTTCCAGTAGCCCATTGGGCAGGCAGTGGCAGGCTCTCCCTTCCTGTGTTCGGGGACCATGGCGACCTGTCTTCAGGTGTCTTTGGGCAGCAGTCAGTGGAGTCCGCCTTTGGGAGTCCCTCTGCAGCTGCAGCATGGAGTACAGGACCTCTGTTTGGTCACTCACCAAAGGCCATTTAAAGGAGGGCAAACCCATCTGTGCTGAACATGATGGTTTATGGTAGCAGGATCAGCAGATCCAGACAGCCACATGGCGAGGGGGAAGGGTCTGATTCCAGCCATGCGGGCAGCTGGGTGGGGAGGGATCCCTGTGAAGTGAAAAGAAATGCCAGGGGTAAGGGACATGTGAGGGGAGAAGGCCTGGAGAGCCAGCAACCCGCGTGGGGTGAGGGGGAAAGGAGCACCCGCCAGCCACAAAGAGCGGCAATGTGCTCCAGGGAAATGTAAAAAGGCAGGAAGCATGGGAAAAAATATGATCCAAATTCCCGTGCTTCTTTAAGTTGTCAAAGAAGACATCACCCTCCTTACTAATAGATATCGACAAAGAAGAGCTGCTCATCCTGTGTGACCACAAGACTGGAAAATTTGCCAGATTGCTGTGTGGTGCGATGACACCAGATCGCTATCTGGTTGCCTGCCATGGCAAGGTGCACTACCGTGGAAGCTGCAACAAATCAGGCCTGCCCAAGTACCTTGTAAAAAAATACAAGAGTGCCTGGATGAGGCCTTCGAGGAGATCTCTGAAACGGAGAAGTGCTCCATCCCAAGAAACATTAACATGCTGTTCTGAGTGGCTCAGAACCAAAGCTAGAAAACCTGTACCCATACACAACCCTATAGCTATACCCATCTGCAACCGATTTCTAGCATTCAGAAAAATATACTCACCAGAATAGCTTAGTCCCGAGGGCTCGGGGACCGGTGTAAAGGGGATCGGCTCTACATTTAGGGCAAAGAGATCTGGGTTGTTGGGAATAACTTCCTTGGGCCCCTGCTCATTGCCGACTTCCTCCTCTCCATTGGCCTCTTCCTCCTGGACCCCCAGCACCTCTTGGTTCACCCCTGACTCCAGATCAGGGCCTCCAAAAGTGTCATAATGAGTACTGGACTCCAGGGTGGGGACAGCCCCAATAAGCATGTGCAGGGGTTCATAATAGTGGCAGGTCCGTGGAGCTGCCCTGACCACTGATTGGCTTCCCAGACCTTGTGATAGACCTGCCAGAGCTCTTTCACCTTCAACAGGTATTGCATAGAGTCCCATGAGTAACCTCTTGTGGTCATCTCGCATAACATGTGATCATAGAGGTCCACATTTCTCTTGGCCACCCAAAGTCTCCTCACCATTGATTCATCTCCCCAGAATGCAAGAAGATCCAGAATCCCCTGATGGGTCCATGCTGGAGCTCTCTTGCGACCCTGAGAACAGCTACGCAGATCACTACCCTGAATGCTCATGATTATAGGAGATGGGTAACAATGTGATTGCTACTGATGCAGTGCAAAGCGATGCGTAAAATAATTTTTTCATAGTTGGCACCATTTATGTTTGCACGCCTGGGTGTTGATCTATTCAAATTCAAATTCAATCAAAAACTTGTAGGCTTCCTGTGAACTTCTTCCTGCACACCTGGATGGACAGCAGTAGAGAAGGAAGCAGCCATACTTGGCGGGTAGCCGCATAACTTTGTGGGATACATACGGGACACTTCTGGAGGCTAAGAAATTTGATTTGAAGACGTGGTGCTTCCACACTGGGCCTTGATTCAAGATTTTAAATTTGAACTTGATGCTACACCAATCCAGTTCTGACGATATTATGATATCGATATTATATTGATATTAGTGCTCCCTAAATTGAGCTAATGGTATTTACAGAGAAGACAATCACTTGTTAACTGTCTTAAATTTGAATTTATCTCGTAGTGTAGATGCAGCCTGAAAGTGTCATGGTTTGGCCTTAACTGGGTGTTCAATGTTGATGTGTTTCAGTGCTGAAAAAGTCCTCCTCTTTGTTGCTAGATTGAACCTGGATTCCACCAGCTGCAGTATCTCCATACAGCACAGTTGCCAAGGAAAGCTGCAGAGATAGTCTCTGACATAGGCAGGTCTTAACCCCTTTAGAGCTTAAAAATAAGAATCAGTCATAAAACAGATCTATAATTGAATATGCAGCCATTGCACTGGTGTGATGTGCAGTCCATAGTCTGGCCTACCTAGCAGCAAAAATATAGGTAAAATAAAAGCTGTGATATATGCAAAAAATTGCATTAGCTCTTTGCTTTCCTTCACACACACTTCTGAACCGCAAGGACTTCAGTGGGTTCAGAAGGTCCTTTGAATTCAGCACCAGTCAGAATGGTCTCATTGCAGTCTGCAGTGTTGGTGGGTTTTTTTTGTTTTTTGTTTGTTTGTTTCAAGATCAAGCCACAGATGGCTTGATGTGTTACAAACAGAGGTTATTTTGGTTTTACAGGAAGCTGTTTACTGTGAATCCTATTACACAGACTTCACTTACAATGATCTCCTCACGGTACCATTTTAAAGTAGCCCTAAGTTTTCCAGTAAGTTTATAATGGGAACCCATTGCTTCTTTGTCTTTGTCCACATCCCAAATACAACATAAAACAGAAGGGCAAAATCTGAAAAAAAAATTCATCCCAGCCAGCCTTATTGATTAAATTTACAGCTAATGAATTCACCATGAGCACCAATACATAAAGACAAGTCATTTTTCCAGCTAAATATAAAAAGACACCACCACTGATTAAATGTATTTGTTTCCATATTTGTTTGTATTTCTTTGGCTGCCAGACAATAAATGAGTTCTTGTTTCCTCTGATAATTTGGGGGAATGACATTCTCCTATTATAGCAAAAGCTTGAAAATGTATCATCTCATTATTTCAAACGTCAGTGGATCTGTACTTAGGGTTGGGTACCTAAACTTTCCAAAGGGCATACAAATACCAATGATTCTCCTCAGGTTTCACCACCTATATTTATTGTACAATTATTTGAATGAAAGTTCAGGCTTGTGAAGGTTAATGGACTGCCTAGGTTGGAAACTGTAATTCTTTACTTATCTACAGACTAGACACAGAGCAGGAATAGTAGAATGAGTTTCCCATGCTGACCCCATGACCTCAGCTGTCATTTGGAGAAATCTGCCTCTGTAGAGGTCAGAAGTACAGTAGTGTTTATCCTTCCATCTCCATGGTAACTTATTCCGGTCTCTTCTTCTGAACACTGCTTTCCAATTGTGCTAATCTGAGTGCAGCTTTTTGACATATAAAAACCTGCTCATTAGGAACTGAGGAGACAGAAGCACACTCATTTCACTTAGAACCTTCAAGACAGACTTCAACTGCAAGTGGCAAGGGGGAAAAGTCCATTTCCCCTAAATTATCCAAGCTCCAGAAATGATCTTCTGCAGGCTTACATGTTAATTTCCCCCATCCCCTCACACACACACACCACATAAACTGTTTGGACAAGGCAAAATATAATTGCAAAGGCCATTTAAAAAAAATGTTCACCACTTTTTCAGAATAGTCACTTCACTAATTTAATATGTTAAATAAACTTAAGAGAAGCAGCCGGACAAATTTAGAGTAAAGTAATACCAAACAGTCAATGGATGTCTAGGAAGAAAATTAGGCAAATCCAGGATTTTTCATGCTTTATGTCCTGTCACAACACTGAAACAATGAACTCTGCTTATTAGGCACAAGCTGTGGATTTGGAAGCAAATTTGTAAAATTCTGCACTTTGAACGGGTGAGCCTGTCCAACTTCAGAGTTCTAAGATTAATATACACCATGCTACATACATCACGTGGTGGCTTGCTCTAGCTTCAGCTCAGAATCAGAAATTCCATAGGAATGGCAGAAAGGAAGATGGTGTCTATTACTGCTTCTCATTTTCTGAAAACACAGGGAAAGGAAGGGAAAGCCACTCTGCTCTGAAGCTTTTCAATGATGAGAAAAGAAAGTAACGCCTGGTACGTGCGTAACTCTGTGGTGTGATCAGTGAGCTATCTTTCAACTGTGAAGCTTTTCTAGCCCCACCAAGAGTTCTCAGACCATGAGTGCATCAGAGAGGGGTTAAGTTTTAATAGCAAAACCCACTACCTAAATACACTGTTCACAATGCAGTTTAGTTGGCCATTCTATACCCTAGATAATATATTACTAAACTAAGAATATTTGCAAAACACTTCAGTAAGGAATATACCAAGTAACAATAGCCTTGAAGACAAGACATTTTTGTCTGTGATGAAGTACTGCACTTGTTATAAATCGGATCATCTATTTCAATACAGATATAAAAGATTTTGTATGGATGGGGTAGGGCTGCTTCAGCTCTTAGCAAAGCAGATCATTCAAGGAACAGTCATCATGAAGTTTAATGTATTAACGCTAAAGACAAAATATTTTATTTTCTTGTAATATTTAAAATTTACAGCTGTTTAGGTATATATAAAAATTACCATAGCTGGGCTCATGAATTCCTCTAAATACGTATGACAGAGCTTGCGGTCCCAGTCATCAGTGATATGTCCACCATACATAATCTCACCAAAGAGATAACACAGATCTTCCCATGGAACCTACCCAAGATAATGGAATGCATAATTAAACAAACAACGAGACAGCTTTCCAAAGGACAAGCCAAAGTCACACACAGAATAATAATGCATGAAAAATGCTTCATCAGAACAAAAGAGAAAATGAAAACACTTTCCTGAGAAGTTGCAAACATTAGATGTTCTCATTATTTGGTATTTAGAAAATAATCATACTGCAACAAAATTTTTTAAAATTCCATTTATAAGTATCTATATGTAAATCTCTGATTAAAAATTTCAGGATTGCAGCTAAAAATCACTAATTGTACAAATCATATAAATTGAGCAGTAAGTCATGATTTTTATCATGTTCCTGATAAAAATCTTTTAAGGGGCACAGTACATTTTGAAAACGTGGCAAGAGGTAAGAGAACATGACATGCTGATGAATATATGTTTTTCCCTATAGAGACCTTTGAAAACAGAACTTATGAGCAACTGGAGGAAACCTATATACTGTGTCTATGTGAAGTAGGGAAACAAAACTTACATCTGATTGCATTTTTTATAACTCCTCTCTAGAAAATATTAAGTGAAAAGCTGTATTATTTGAATTTGGGATGCATTCAGGAATTTCAGTACAAACTGAATTAACATTTATGCCAGCATTTCCAAATCACTTGAGGGGTTACATTCATTGTGATGATGGTCATAGTGCCATATACCTTTAGCTTCTGATCTATGATGATAACATCTTTTACTCAACAGACCACTGTCTCTCTCTTCTGTGGGCTTAGCAAGATTCAAAGCCTCTCTTTGCTATCCTTGGTTTGCAAAATATGCCAGTTTGTCATGAAGCCTTTCCAGGCAGAAACCTTTACACCCTTGGGGGCAGTATTTTCCTCCTAACAGTTCAAGTAAAAACTTAATTATAGGCTTTGTATGTTGCATGATGTGACAGAACAGAACAAGTAAAATAGCTGCAGCTATTCCAGCTTGTTTGCCACAAGTTTATTTGAATACGAATAAGTGAAAGTCTTATTGCACCTTCTTTTTAAACTGGTTAGAACAGAATGAAAGAGAGAAGATGACAACAGAATGTAATAAATTATACTATGTACTGTCTCAGGAAAGATGTAACAGCATATCACTAAGAAGATTAAGATCCTCTGATTCAGAATAAAAATAATAATCCTACAATTCAGCAAACAAGTTTCTCTCCCTATTGGCTATAAAAATGCAACTAATATATTTCTCGATCGACTATGTATTTATTTTAATATATTGGTTGGTAAGGAAAAATTGTTTTTTCTCTTTGTGGCAGACAACCTTTTTCTAATGTGTGCATGTCTTAGAAGGGTATAGCACCACTTTAATTCAGTGTAACCTCAATTAGCCACGTCACGGGGAACATTGACAATGTTTACATAATCAAGACTTCTGATTTAACAGGGAAATTTCAGTGTAATCACAAGACCTCAAGGACACGTTCCCTGTTTTGGATACAAGAGCTTTTTGGATAACAAGTTTGCACAATTATCATTATTCTTTGTAGGAACATTAGCCTGATGTCTTTGTGGAAAGAGAAATTCACCCTCCACACTACTCAAGTCTTGCACGGGGGCTATGCTGTGGGGGAATTTATCAACTGAGCAGCTAGCCATGGGTGCCTACACAACTGTATGTTGCAGGAAGGATCTCATATACACTGGTAAATGCGGCCACCTAATGAAAGGATGTAACAGCCCTAAAGAACAGGTCACTGTTCTATCCCATATACACTCATCCTTTGTTTAATGAGTACTTGCTAATACGAGGAACTTATATACCTACCTTTATTTACTAAAGGAGTGAACTTCCCCCCACTTATATGAGTGGTGTCCTGGCTGGGGGGGAGTGGGGAGACCCACAGCTCTGCATCTGGGTCAACTCCAGCCATGGGGTCCCTGGCTTGCGGCGGGGAGACCTGTAGCTGGAGATTTCTCCCTCCCTTCCCTCAGACATGCAGCTGTCTGACAACCCTTTGGCTTGGGGAAGAGAGGGAGAAGGCTCTTAGCCTGGTTCTCTCCACTGCAATGGCAGGAACGTGAAACTGACCAGCCATGAGCTGATCAGTTTCCCAGCCCTGCAAGCCATGGGGAGACTGGAACCAGACTGCCCCTGGCTCCCATCTCCTGCATTCGGGGACCCAGAAACCTGACCAGCCCTGGCTCCACTCCCCTGGTAGAAAAATTTGAGTTATGCAGGGGTAACTCCAAGGTTTACTATCAAAACAAAAAAGCAGTCCAGTAGCACTTTAAAGACTAACAAAATAATTTATTAAGTGATGAACGTTTGTGGGACAGACCCACTTCTTCAGATCATAGCCATACCAGAACAGACTCAATATTTAAGGCACAGAGAACCTAAAATAGTAATCAAGGCTGACAAAACAGAAAAATATCATCAAGGTGAGCAAATCAGAGAGCAGAGTGGCAGAAAAGGGAGGGGGAGTCAAGAATTAGATATAGCAAAGTATGTAAAAGAGCCTCTATAATGAGCTAGGAAATTGCCATCCTGGTTCAAACCACGTGTTAATGTATTGAATTTGAATATAAAAGAGAGTTCAGCAGTCTCTCTTTCCAAACTGCTGTGAAGGTTCCTCTTCAGTAAAACACAGACTTTCAGGTCATTAACAGAATGGCCCACTCCATTAAAGTGCTGGCTGACAGGTTTGTGAATCAGGAGTGTTTTTATGTCTGTTTTATGCCCATTAATTCTTTCTCTAAGAGTTTGAAGTCTCTCCAATATACAAAGCATGTGGGCATTGTTGGCACACGATGGCATATATGGTGTCAGTTGAGGAACATGACTTGTCAACCTTGATTACTATTTTTGGTTCTCTGTGTCTTAAATATTGAGTCTGTTCTGGTATGGCTATGATCTGAAGAAGTGGGTCTGTCCCACGAAAGTTCATCACCAAAAAATTAATTTGTTAGTCTTAAAAGTGCTACTGGATGTCTTTTTTTGTTTTGATAGTATATAGACTAGCATGGCTCTCGGTTACTATCCAGGGTTTACTGTATTATACCCCCTGCCTGCCCTGCAGACCTCACTCTCGGCCAGGTTTTAACTGCCCCCCATGGTCCCAAGCTGCCTCCAGCCTTAAACCCTCCAAGCATCCCCAAACCTCCTCCAGCCTTAGCCTCCTTCCCCCAGCAGCCCCAAATTGCCCCCAGCATTAGACTCTCTCTGCAGCCCCAAACTTCCTGCAGTTTTAGACTCCCTCTGTATCCCTCAATGGCCCTAGCCTCAGACGCTCCTCCTCCTCCCACAGCCTCTTCACCAGGACTGCTAGGCTGGGTGGCTCTCAATCCTCCTGCTCCCAGCAGTTAACTCCAGTGTTAAGGTTTCAGCACCTAGGCATAAGGTAATTGCTATCCCTAGTGACAGAGATAGCTGCCATCTCCAGCAGTTATTGCTATTGCTAGATATCTTCCTGAGGCACCAGTATTAAGAAACTGCAAATGGCTTCTTTAACAGCACATACAGGTGGAAACTGCACAGCTGGTGACCTTTAACAAATCTAATGGGACCCCTGTTTGGGTCCCGACCCATAGGTTGGAAATCCCTGCTCTACATACATATGCTACTTTCTATTTCTGGTGCCAAACTATTCAAATACATCAGAAAAGTACCTGAACTCAACTGGTCTATGTCAAGTTACAAACTCTTGGAACAAATTGGAGACTTTTACATGTATTTTAATGGGAATTTAGTGTGGCTCTTATGAGTTTTCGCCTACGGGCAGAAATTTGGGAACTAATTGTGCTTGTATAGAGAGAGATGAGTGTACTTGAAAAACAATTGTGGTAGGTGAAGGACTAGGTAGAACAGGAGCCCTGAACCTGAGCCATGGGTTGATCTTGCCTCCACAACTATTCTGAATTCCACTTGCTTTGGTTTTGTGTGGGTGTAAGGAATTTCACCCACAAGGATATGGATTGGGTTGTGTCAGCTAACAACTACAAGAAAGTTAAGTGTTCAAGTACTTCAATAAAGCTGTGACAGTTTATCCAATCTGAGAATCTGCCTCCTAGTCTTCAACATGGGTCAATTTCTGCTCATCTTACTAAAACAACGTACTGTAATCCCAATTGGGCAAGACAAGTAGGATTTGACTCTGTTTTTACACCCTTTTTTGGCCCTTTGATGCCTTTCTTTTCCTTCTATTACAGGGGTGGACAATAATTTTTGATGGCGGCCATTCCAAGAATTTGGTAAATGGCCAAGGGCCACACTCTTCTACAATGTTAATGGAAGAGGTGCAGGGTCTGGGATGGATGCTGGATGCAGAAGGGAGCTTGGGGTAGGAGACTGGGGTGCAGTAGGGCATGTGGGATTTGGGAAGGAGTTTGGATGAAGGAGGGGGTTCTGATCTGGAGCAGGGGACTGGGTGCAGGAGGAGATATATGATCCAGAGGGGAGTATGAGTGTAGGAGAGGATTCTGAACTGGAAGAGGGGGTTCAGGGCATGGGAGGGAGTTGTGACATGGAGGAGGAATGCAAGACAGGAATGCAGGAGGGGTGCCAGGCGTTGGGTTGTAACCTGGGGCAGGGACTTGGGTTGTGTCTGGGGATAGAAGATGGGGGTGCAAGGTCTGGGAAGAGGCTGTGACCTTGAGGAAAGGTAAAAAAGAGTTGGTTCAGGGTCTGGGAAGGCATATGGGTGCAGAAGCAGGGCTGCAGAGGGTTTGGGTTACACAGGGTAGCAGTGCAGAGGTTTGGGAAAGGGAGGAGCTGGTGCACCAGAAACAGGCTGTGGCTGGGAGCCACTTACCTGGGCTGCTCCCAGACAGCAATCCAGTGGGTTCCTTAGCCAGGGTCCCTGCCTTCCATGCCCCTACATGTGTTCAGAGCAGCTGAAGGGACCATGTGCGCTGTTCTGAACTGACTGCTGCAAGCAGGGGGAATGGGTACTTCATATGCTGCCCGTCCTGCAAACAGGCAGTTCCTACTGGCCAGGAACCAGTCAATCAGAGCTGCAAGATTTTGCTGGGAGTGGGAGCAGCATGAGAACCCTCTCCCCTGTTCCCCAGTTCTGCAGTGTTCAAAGAGCCCCACAGCTGGCTTCTCTTTGTGCTTATTTGGGGCAGTCGGGGGAGCAGGGTTGCCAGCTGAGGCTCCTGCAGGTCAGATCCAGCAACTTGCTGGGCTGGATCCAGCCCACAGGCCATATTTTTCTGGGCCCTGCTCTAGTATCTACATGTTTAAATGACCATAAGATTACAATGCAATGTGGTGCAACCTACTCACCAACAAAATATTATTAACTGCATGCAAGACTACCAAAAGGGAAGGTTAAGTAATTCTCTCTCCTGTCACCCCCCCAGCCCCCCGGCCCCAACCCTGGCCCACCACTACTAGTGTCTAGAGATGAAGATCCCAAGAACGTCACACTACATGCCCTCCCAAAGCCTAAAATGTCTCTCAAGTCTGTGAGACAGTGGAAGCAGTTACAGGTATAGCTAAGATCTCTTAATTTAGAACATCACCAAGTTGAATCATCCCTGGTTGTTGTGGTCAGTTATAACAGAGTTTTTTGAGTTCTCAATCATTTTGCCTTTACAAATCCTATTCAGGCAGTGAACAGCTCCACTAAGGCAGGCACCTATGCCACACCAAGAGTCCTACGTCAGGTCTACACTGACACTTACTTCAGTGTAATGTACTTTGCTCAGCAGCATGAACAAGCTGCTCCACTCCCAAGCAATGTAAATTACACCAATCTAAGGGCTGGTATGGACAGTGGTATCTTGGGAGAGCTTTTCCTGCCAGCGTAGTGACTGCTTCATGCAGAAGTGAATCTATTACACCAGCAGGAGAGCTCTGTCCCATTGGCATAGAGTGTTTTCACCAGATGTAGGAATGTAGCACTTCTGCTGCTAACTATAAGATCAGAAGTAACTCAGCCAATCACTATCCTTACTTGACAGGTAATTTGCATAAAATAGTTTAATTGATTATCTATGGAGGATGGTACAGAGATGGCCCAACTGCCACACCTGTGCATCCAACCCCCACTCATATAACTAGCAATATCTGTTGAATCATGGAAACAACAACAAGCATGGGTTAGAGCTTGTTTTGTTTGGAATATCATTAGGTTCAATTATTGCTGAGATTCGTGGTCTGCTACCAGCCAGTTTTTAAATTCTCAGCCAGTTTTGGCTCTTTCTATTTCTTTTTTAAACACACATGCCTTTATAAATTATACCCACATGACAGTATGTGCTTTCAGCTACTAGTAGCTACTTATTAATCTTATGAGTAGTTATTTTGAGAACAGAGCTTAAAGAGCGGAGATTTATTAGTAAAGAAAAGTAGGGATTAGAATATTCTGATTTTAGAGAGTCATTTTCTAAATGAGAATCATAGTTAAATCATCACTATAAAATTAAGCAATTATTTCAAATGTGACACCGAATATCAAAAGACGACAATTCAATTAATATCCTATATGCAAAAAGCATCAGTCAAAATAATGAAAGGAAAACAAGAACAAATACATGTAATGACTACATATTGGGATGAACAGGAAAACACATCATTAAAGAGAACATTTCATGTATTTTTAAAACCATCTGCTCACTTCTGACATGTCTAAAGGCTGCATCTACACTATGAGATAAAACCAAATTTAATTCAGTTAGCTTGATTTACCACATGACTGTCTTCACTGTAAAGACCATTAGCTCGATTTTGGGTGCAGTAATCTCAAGATTACAAAGTCGCAGTTACCTGACGGGTATAGCATCAAGCTTGAATTCCAAAGTTCGTTAAGTGCGATTGTGGAAGTGCCACATCATAAAAGCGAATTTATTAGCCTCCAGAGGTGTCCCATATGTAACCCATAATGCCCCTCTCAGCGCTCTGCTCTGGCCACTGCTCTCCAGTAACAGGAGGAGCCTGAATTTCTACGCAGGAGCAGCGAGCCTTTAGCTGTGGGTTCATGTTAGTATGACAGCCTGAGAAATGGCTTCTTAATTTGTATGCTGTTAGTGGTGTGTGTACATCTACCCATTTAAATAGCCCCTGCAGGGTGTTCACGGTTCTGTCTGTACGCTTCCTATTTTTCTCTGCGCTGCCTGGCACCAGCCCGATACACTGCACCACATATCAACAAGGCTGGGCTGGGGGTCATGCTTGCATATCATGCCAAGAAACTTCTTCTCAGCAGTTTACATGTGTGTGGGAGCCCCCTTCCCTCTCCCACTGGCACCACACAGTCTGGGTCTTTCTCCGCTTAGGCACATCATGTGGGTAGCCCCCAACCCAACCCAACCAAAGGATGTGCTTGCTGTTCGGTGCTGGCAATGCTGCCAGTCATGTGTTTAGGGATCCCAGGGTGGGAAAGATAGTTTGGGCTTTGCTGCCGCCATGGGGAAGTCTCCTACAGCGGTTAAGATACTGGAGACTCTGGTGCCACCGTGGGGAAGTTTCCCCAGAGGTTAAGATACTGGGGGGCTTTGCTGCCATGGGGAAAGACACCTCAACTGGCCCCCAATTACTGACCTCCCCTTTCACCCATCCCAGGTCTCACTGCCATCAATGAAAAGTCTCCCCTGATGGCTAAAGGGCTTGCTGTTGCCCCCAGGAAAGGAACAGCTCAACCACTGATCCCACTGTCCCATACCTGGGGCTTCCTGCCACTGGGGAAGGAACACTTCAACTGGCCGCCCACTTCACCCATAGTGGGGCTTGCTGACACTGGGAGGGGGAGGGGGGAACCAAAAATTCTTCATTTCCTGCATTTTTCTGTCCTCTTTCTTTTAACTTTAAAAAGCAGCCCAGGACCCTGCGTTAAGTCTCTCCCCAGCACCAATACAGTGTATAGGGATTCTTTCTTCCTACATTCTTCTCAATGCAACAAACATTCTGGGCCCCTGCATTATTTTCAGGGATCACATTTCTGCAATGATGGGAGGTGGAATACTTAGTGTACGTCCAGTTGAGAATACAGTCGCCGCACCCGTGTTGGCAATGTAATGTCTGGGGAAACCAAAAATTCTAATTTCTGCATTAATTTCCAGGGGTCAGGAGGGGAATGATGAAAATGCAATGGGAGAAGATGACATCAAGACCAGTGAGCATACCCAGAATGCTATGGGAATGAGAGAACTGTGGGATAGCTTCCCACAATGCAGTACTGCAACAGTCGATGTTAGCCAACGTGTGTGTGGTAGCAATGACTCGACTTTGTGGGGAGCACAGTGTGAAGTGAGGATGGTCAAAATCAAACTTATAAATTCCAGACTGAGAAAATCAATATAAATAAAATCAAATCTATCTCATAGTGTAGACGTAGCCTAAGTTGTTGAAAAAGGTGGTATTTGGAGAGCTACTTACTATTCACCCCATTAAATGCAGAATAATCACTACTATTATTCAGACTTTAGAATTTTTATAAGTGTTGCAAATCATTAACCAAGTATTTAAATCATATGACTGTAAAGTATACTGGAGCTTAGAAATGAAACCACTCATATACTCTTAACTGCCACTTGGGGAACGTTAATGAGAAAGTCAAAACAAGGTGGCATCCTTAATACATAATAATGACACATGCAGGAAATGCACCATTATTTATACATGTGACGTGTTGTAAATTGCTTCCATCATCAGAACTAATTGTAGTGATTATTAATGCAGTGTTATGAACTGTCAGAATTGCTGTATGTAATTACATTTGTGCAAATGCTTCATTACCTGCCTAATGAATTTGGCATATATGCACATGTAAACCACTGTTTTTGTTAACATAATGAAGGACATTTTTTTTTGAGCTAAGCTGCTGATGTGGAATTGGTTTGACCTATATTATGAAGTTCAAGCATGCACTGTGGAAAAAAACTTTGATCTGGCCTATTTTTATAGTCAGCAATAGATGCATATAATGTAAGCTATGTTAATAACAGCTTCAGAGAGACATTATATCCCGCTCCTTCAGTGCCCAAGATTGACAGATTTAGAACAATTTTTATAAGAGGTTACTGGACTACTGATTCTTACTTTAGAGTTGGCCTCTAAATAGTTGTAGAGGACATTGACACAAATGGTGAGATCTCCATTATTGAAAGGATATTTTCGGTTCCAGCCTTGCGGTCCAAACTTGAGCCTCCCAGCCACACAAGTGTGAAAGTAGCACAGAGAAAACAGTATGCTTTTAAATTCCATCTCTCTGGAGCATAGTTCAAGTGTATCCTGCCAAAGTAGAAAAGCAGTGTTTTTATCCCACAACCACTAGGCCTATAAATGTAGTTGTCTTACTTGGGCCAATGGACCTACTCACACGTTTGAAGTTAAGCAAATGGAGCAGTGTGTGTTTGCAAGATTTCACCTGAAGTAGTTTTCACTTTATATTATAATTAAACAGAATTGCTGGCCAAATTATATTTTCATATAAAAGGAGCATCATACTGCCCTTATGGAAGAGGCTTATAGAATTTAGTCAGATTCAAACAAATAAGACAATAGAAATTACATGTGTTTCTATAGCTATTACTAAAATCATATAATTTAATAGGGTATTTTTATAAAGACATCATCAGAGAAAATGGTAATTCCTGCTACAGAATTCTATAGGTGAGTTTAAAATTCCATAGCAAAGTTATCAGTCTTGCTCAGATTTTATGTGGCTTTCCCAAAAATACGGCACGCTCGGTTATGTTTTCTTTAGTTTTCATTGAGAGAAGCTTGGAAATAGGAGTTTCTGTACAGCTTCCCCAGCCCCTCAGTTTCCAGAGTCAGATTTTAAAGTGTTTTCCTAAGTATGCTCCTGAAACTGCATTCCTTGTACCCCAAACTTATTTGAATAGCCATGATTACGTGCATGAAGCAATTAATATTGCAATTGATTTACTTATACAAAATTTCTGGGAGACAAATCTCTGGCTGTCAAGGCAAATCACCCTTCCCAATAGAAGAATTAGTAGGAAATTGTGAGCAGAACATGTTTTCTACACACAGAGACTGAAATATCTTAGAACCTGATGGGCTTCATCATATTACAAAATTTCTTTTGGTCAAAATAGTGAATTAAATAATCAAATACAATATTGGAATAACATTTCTGAAACTGACTCCATGTTCCTGATCCTCATATAGAAATCCACACAGAACAAAATTTATCCTATCTGGGGCTGGCTACAGCATAATGCATATTTTTTAAAACAGCACCTACTGAAATGCCAAATAACTTGACAAGAAACATAATAAGGACAATAAGCACTCTACTTAGTCTTGTTGCTGAAGAGTCTGTAGGACAAAAGTCCCCTTCAATCACCATTGATTAACAAGCATAAGAAATACCTCTACAATGTCATGTTGAAAATCTCACCTTAAGAATTGATAATCCATTTCAAGTCTTTAATAAACAGGTAAGCCATATCTTAATTTAGAACAGAGTTAAATGAAAGCATCTCTTCAAATTCCAGGATGTCCTGCATGTATAAGATCTGTTTCTTACTAGATGCTTTTTCAAAATCCCAGGATGAATTGTGTGTCAGAATATCAACCTTGCAGTAATTTCTCTTCACATTTCAGATAAACAGCCCTCCATGGCGTGAAAGCAGTTCCCATTCTTGAAGAAGCCACCATAAATCAGTAATATTTTAGCTAAACAACTACATGCAACACGCTTTTGATAAAAACAGTCTTTGCTGATATATTTCAAATTTATTAAAACACGCTGTGATCATGTATTACAAACAAATACACAGTTATCCTCTAAGATGGTGGCTCTGGTGGAGGAGGTGGTGGCTTGCTTCTTCAGGCTGCAGCAGCTGTACCTGGCGGGATATGGTGGGCTGGGGGGTAGGTTCAGGGACTGGGCCAGGGTGGGAGTTGGGAGTGGGCCATGCTGGGAAATGTTGGGAGCAGGCCAGGCTGGAGGGTGCAGGGGGAGCTGCGGAGCTTGGCTGGAGGCCCCTGACTGCAGGGCTGCAGGCACCCCACCATCTGGCCAGAGCTGCTTTGCTGTGCGCAGCTGGAAGTACTGACAGCTCTGGTGGAGGAGGAGACAGCTCCTCTGGGCTGCACCAGCTTGATCTGTACCAGTCCTTAACGGCGCAGGGGGAGGCGGGGGGCAGGGGGGTTCGGGGTCTGGGAAGGTAGGTGTGGGGAGCAAGCTGTGCTGGGCCGGAGGATGCAGGGGGAGCTGTGGGCCAAGGGGAAGTTGGGAGTGGACAGGGCCAGAGGGTGTGGAGGGGAGGGAGCTGCAGAGCGTGGCTGGAGGCTGCCCCACCATGTGGTGGGAACCACTTTGCCGTGCACAGCTGGAGGTACCAGTGGCTCTGGTAGAGGAGGTGGCAGCTCCTCCAGGCTGCACCACCGGTAAGTCCTTAACTTAACCTGCCAGGGGGAGGGGGGCAGTTCAGGAACTGGGCTGGATGGTTGTTGGGAGCAGGACGGGCCAGGGGATGCATGGGGAGCTGCGGGCCGGGGGCGGGGGTGGAAGGGAATAGCTGGGAGCTGGAAGGGTTAGAAGGGGCTGGGGGCAGGGAATAGGTCAGCAATAGGGGAGCGGGCAGTGGCAGGGAGGATTGAGCTGGTCTGATCCTCCCCACCATTTGCTATGTGTTATTTCTTCTTGTTCACATGGTCCTCTGTGAGCCCCAAGCAGGGGCAGCAGCAGCAACAGCAGGCGCCACTCACGGGCGCTGGGTGGGCAGCGTGGAACCCCGAGCATGACTGTGGGTGGGTGGACTGAGCGGCCTCTGCCCCTCATTCTGCATGAGATGAGGGTCTGGGATACTTGGGACCCTGGATTATTCTGGTTAATCCAAATGGTGTATGAACCAAGATTTGGTCACTGGCATCCAAGGGAGCATGATTCCTTACATCACCCCAGGGAAGACAATCCTGTCAGAAAACTCCCCAGTGCCTTGTGGGTAGGTTCAGGAGATCCAAAGGCTTTTGGAGTAAACCCTGACAGAAAATCCGGAGTGGAGACCCTAAAGGCAGGGAGGATTCATCAAATCTGCTGTCTGGCATCTCCTTGCAGTCACCTCAGTCACCAAACGTGCTGACTTCTGTCTTTCCTTTGATTCAACTGAGGGGGATAGTGCCCCTTGGGCAATGAACTTGCTCTATACACTAGCCCAGGCAATACAGCATGTAAGAGGGTGAAAATGAGGAAGACGCTCCATCCTTCCTGACAGCAAGGAAACAATACAGGAACTGGCAGTTACAGGTTATAAGCCCTCCTCAACTGTCGAAGAGGACGCTGCCACAGGTCACTTTCATTGGTGGGAGGAGCCATCATGCTCCACCAGTTAGCTAAGGGACACCTCAAGCCAGGCAGCCCCCAGTCAATAAGATGCCACATCTGCCTTCCTCATTGGGTGCATGGGGATAGACCAAAAATCCAAAAGTAGATGTAAATGATGTACCCACCACAAAACAAAATAATAAATCAACTTGCATCCAGCTCAGTAGCTGGAATGTGCAGACCACGTGTCCAGGACTTGAAACTGCCCATGACCCTACGAACACAGACTCAATATGCAAAACAGCCATCATAGATCAACAGCTACACAAATGGAATGTCGACATCACTGCTCTCCAGGAAACCAGGCTGGCAGATGCTGGTTCAGTGAAAGAAACCAACTACACTTTCTTCTGGAAGGGCCTGAGTTCAGAGGAACACCACCTTTATGGAGTTGGATTTGTTGTTCGGAACAATGTGCTGAAATCGATCAATACGCCCACAGCTGAACCAGAATGTATTATATACCTGCAGCTCTGCACCAAGTCAGGATATGGCAACATCATCAGTGCTTATGCACCCATGTTGGTGTTGCGCGCCGAAGACAACGACCACTTCTATTACATTCTTCAGAAAGTTATCAACTCCTTTCTGACTGGCGAACAACTGTCAACCCTCGATGACTTCAATGCAAGAGTTGGATGCGCCAATCAGTCCCAGCCCATCTGCCTCTGTTATCATGGCATTGGGAAAATGAATGAAAATGGTCGAAGGCTTCTCGAATTCAGCTCTCTGAATCAGCTCTGCAACACTAATACTTTCTTTAACTTGAAAGAGTGTCACAAGGTTTCATGGCACCACCCCAGAGCCAGTCACTAGCATCAACTTGACCTTGTACTGGTACGCAGGAAACATCTCAACACCATCAAAATACACTCACATATCACAGTTCAGATTGTGACACTGATCGCCCCTTGATCATCAGCGGAGTCAAAATTGTCCCAAAAAAACTCTGTATGACAAAGGAATGTAATAAGCCAAATATCAATCCCTTTGTAGCAGACATGTGCAGAAATGCTCTGTCTTTGCAGATGATCTCACTTGCAAAATAGAACACAAACCTGACCAAACCGTTGATAAAACATAGTCCATGCTGAGAGATGCAATATATGAATGTGCCAAACCTGCCTTTGGAACATGTACATTCTCTAACAAAGACTGGATTGAGGAAAATGCTGACATCCTTAGGCCTCTTGAAGAAAACACAAGGTACATTTGAACAACATAAAGAACCCATCTCAAAGCACAAGAGATCAGCTTTGACCTGCAAGATCTATTCTTCAGGGAGAATCCAGGCAGTGTGTGAGCAAGTACTGGGCTGATCTATGTTCTAATATTCAAAAGGCAACTGATGTGGGTTACCTGAAAACCAGGTATGATAGACTGAAGAAAGCACTCAGACCAAACATTACCAACGTCACCCCAATGAAGCATTTAAATGGACAGGTAATCAGAGACAAAAAGCTGCAGATGTCCAGATGGATGGAACACTACTCCAGGTCTTTATTTCCACAAGGGTACAATACAACCTGAACTTGACAACCTCATCCCAACTCTTTCAGGAATGTCTGAGCTAGATGCAGAGCCTATGGAGGAGGAACTTTCTCAAGCTCTTGATGCTCTCTCCAATGGAAAAGCACCAGGACATTACAGAATCTCAGCTGAAGTCCTGAAGGCAAACAAGGCTGTGCTCTTCCCTTTTGTCTATGATTTAGTCCTAAAATGTTGGAGAGTAGCTGTCCCACATGACATGAAGGATGCAAACATCATCGTTCTCTATAAAAACAAAGGCAAAAAAAAGAGTGACTGCAACAACCACAGAGGCATCTTGCTGCTGAGCATCACATGCAAAGCATTTGCCTGTGTCATTCTCAAACACCTGCAAAAACTCACAGGTGGAGTCTATCCAGAAACACAATGTGGTTTCAGAGATGGCAGGTCAACAATGGACATGATTTTCTCACTTAGACAAATACACGAAAAATGCAGAGAACAAGGAAAGCCATTATTCATAGCATTTGTGGACTTAACAAAGGTGTTTGACACAGTTAGTAGACCAGGACTATACAGAGGAATAACCAGGATTGGCTGCCCCCGACCATACTTCAGCTCATAACATCCTTGCATGAAAACATGAAAGCAACAGTGCAATATGATGGATCTACATCAGAACAGTTTGCAATGAACAGAGGAGTCAAACAAGGATGTGTTCTTGCCCCTACCCTCTTCGGCATATACTTCTCAGATCTATTAAATTGCACCTTTCAAAACTTATGCAGTGATCTATTTCTCCACTCAAGATTGGATGGTTCTCTCTACAACCTGACAACACTCAAAGACGAAACTAAGATCAAGAAAGTCCTCATTAGGGAACTCCTCTTCACAGATGATGCAGCTCTCTTCACTCATAATGAACACGCTACAGTCACTGATGGATTCTTGGTCCAGAGCCTGCAAACCGTTTTCCCTTTACATAAGCATGAAGAAAACTGTTGTATTCACTCAAGATATACCTCAGCAACTCAATGACATTCTGGATAACAGTCCATTAGATGTGGTTCAACAATTCTGTTACTTTGGATCTATTGTCACCACAAACCTATCCATGGGCGAAGAACTGAACATCAGAATCAGGAAGGCACCTACTATTTTTGGCAGACTTACAAAATAAGCAGGAAACAATCCTAAGCTGACAGTAAAACAAAGATACTAATCTACCAGGGATATGTATTGAGTATCTTGCTATATGGTTCTGGGGCATGGATCACCTACTCGAACCAGGAGAAAAAAAATTGAATGGCTTCCATCTTAGCTGCCTCCACAGAATTATGAATATTAATTGGCAAGATAAAGTTTCAAATGCAAATGTCCTGTCAAGATCTGGCATACCCAGCCTCACAGTGATCCTCAACAGCAGAAGACTATGATGGCTTGTTCATGTGAGAAGAATGAGCGACAAACATCTTCCCAAAGAAATCCTCTTCAGTGAACTGTCATGTGGGTTGAGAACAAGAGGAAGACCAAAGCTACGATTCAAGGATACATGCAAATACTCCATGAAAAAATTCAACATCAATCCAAAATCCTGGGAATCTACATCATCAGATCGAAATACTTGGAAACTATTGCTATGATAGGGCACATCATTCTTCGTATATGTGCAAGCCACGCGAAAGAACTTCGTCTTAGAAGGAAAAGTTCTCAGACTCAAGAATTTGGAAATAGATTGACATGCGGCTATTGCAATCAACCGTGCAAATCCAGTATTGGACGGGTAAGCCATGAGAGAAGCTGCAGACTCAAACACTGCCCCTAGATCCTCACCGCCGCTGATAACCACCGTCTGTCGAGACGAAAAGGGGCCATAGTATAGTTATACTATAAAAACTATCTGCTTAACTAAGAACACACACTAATTATTTCCCAACGAAATCCTCCAGGATCGTCTCCTTCATTTGCTCTACCACTCTCAATTCACAGCCACCATTTCTCTGGCCCAGAAAAACTGATGTGGTGCTCTCTGTATTTTGTGTTGCCCAAAGTAGTTCCTTATGAGTAGGTAAAATATTGACCATCCTGCCTCATTTTTTTCATGCCAAATAACTTTGGGCCCTGCCTTAATGAGTGCTAAAGACAAAATTCCTACACATCAAACATGTGAATCACCAGAATACAAAGGTATATACAGTTATAAGAGTTTTTACCTTAGCACATTTGAATGAGATGGATGAGCTTAATTCTGGTGCACAGCTTATCCAGTCGACCTGAACTGAAACTGGAAAGTAAACTATAGTCCTCTCAGAGGAACAGACTCCAAAGACTAGCCCCGAATTTCAAAGGGGGCATGGTAATTAGGGTGTCAGGAGATTGCTAATGAAGTGCTGCGGTGCATATGCAGCACTTCATTAGTCAAAATCTCCCCTGCAGTGACTTCAAAGTGTGAAACTTCAAAGTTCTGGCTTGTGTGTAGCTGCAGGTCAGCTGTGGGTACTTCTAAGTGCCCGCGCTACATCGAAGTCCCTTTACTCCTCAAAATTAGTTAAGGGACTTCGATGTAGTGTGGGCACTTCGAAGTACCTGTGGCTGACCCATGGCTACATGCAAGCTGGCACTTCGAAGTTTCACACTTCGAAGTTGCTGTGGTGGAGATTTTGACTAATGAATTGCTGCATATGCACCGCAGCACTTCAACAGTAATCTCCTGATACCCTAATTACCATGCCACCTTTGAGGTTCGGGGCTAGTCTAGACACAGCACAAGAGGAACAGGGTGTCAAGAGAGAAAGAGCATGTGGGGTTGTCAGGAAGGTAGAAGGAATGCTTCCACCCCAACTTTTAAGCTCCCTTTCCCTGTTCCCCCACCTACTGGCAAGGCCCTGAGGCAGATGGCCATTGCTTCTTTTTCCTGTTGTCTCCTTCGCAGGAGTTTAAAAAAATTATATAGGAGAATAATGAAAGACCAACAACAAATAGAAAATACCCTTATTTGCATACAAGCACAGGAGTTATTAAAAAAGGGTATGCTGCTAGTCCTTAAGCATTTGTGCAGAAAAAAAAAACATGTCATGCCCAGCAAGTTAAATGGGTTGGACAAAGCCCACGCTATCATTTATAATGGTGCAAATGTTCATAAATACTGTTTACACAACCAGCTCTACTTTTAGAGCAAGATTAAATTCTTCACTAAGGCTCTTCTTTTGGGGACAGGTGGGATAACCAATAAACTGATTATACATTTTGGATTTTTTTTTTGAAGGAAGGAATTATTTTCATAGTTTCAAAACAGAGTTACAATGGTTGGTATGCAAAAATAAGGCTTTGATATCACAGACACTAAACTAAAGACTAAGGCCACTTAATGAACTCAAAGTAACAAATAATAAAATTAATTCAAGAGGCTGTCAATAAGAATGTCAAGATACTGAATGTGACAATATAAATTAACAGAAAACAATCATATTGTTGGGCTTGTGGCATATACAAGATTAACATGGATGATCAAGAATGTTACAAATATTAACTTTAAAGGCGAATGAAAGATGATTTATTTAAAAAATCTAATTCATCAACCTTAGAATTCATCTGTAAGGAGATAAAAGTTTTTGCTTCAAAATGATAAAAGAAAATACTTATACTTAAAAAGGAACAAGACAGATTTTAAAATTATCTGGGGGTCTTATTGCAGAGATTATCTTATTGATTTTTATTTTATATAGTTTGTCTATAATTTCGATGAATTTATGTAAATCAAGAAATATAAAATTTTACATAAATATAAATTTATGTAAATTAAGAAATATAAAAGCTTTTCCAGAACAATTGTTGCTGCTCCTTTGAAACAGATCACCATTGGCATGCTTTTCAGTTAAACAATCTAATACAATACCAATTTACTAACACTGCTCCTGACTGCTTCCTCCATTTTTGAGGTAGTGCTGGAGGGCTTGGTAAAGGAGCGAGTCCCACTCCTTAAGCTAGTTGTTTGTCTGTAGATTTTTCCTTGTACAAGGGAAACTTGACCAACTATGACCAGAACACACCTACTTTGTGACATCTGAACTGTGCAAAGTGGATACCATGGACCAGAGCATTCGGCTCTAAGGTTTTGATCTCCTGCTTATGTTTACCACTGATGCACAGACTGGCCTTTGCCTGCTCAGCATGTGCATGGTACGTTTCAGCCACAAGGTTATTCTACATTTTGCTGGTTGCTCTTTGCACCAGGGCTGTTCAGCACCATCCAGCTATACCTGTTGTACTGAAGTATTGTATCTCTATGGACGCGTGTGAACATCTTGGGGTTCCCAGATATTGAGGTACTCTGCAAATGGCCCTTTAAGCCAGCTGGAATGATCAAGCATTACATGATATCCACTTTAAAAGAATCAAAGTAGAGTAACTAGACATATTGATGCTCATAGATCTGATCAAAGAAGTCCTTCCTGCCTCTTCCAACATCAAACCACCCTCATTACTCCCTCAAATTACACTCAATCAACTCATCTGTCCATCTCTGGAAGAGCTTGGAAAAACTATTGGATATGTTCCAAAGATCACTACATCTGAGCTAGTGCTACCAAGGAAAAGAGATGGATGGACACCTGCCACCTATCCCTAACAGAGAAGGATATACCAGCATAACTTGGCTATAAAAATCCTTTGTGAGAACTAAAAATACTATTAAGGTGACTAATAATAATAGGAGTGGGAAGATTATATGTAACTTGCACTGGCAAGAATTTGCAGCTGTGAGGAAATGTTCAGCAGTTGGAAGACATCAGGGTAGGAAAACAGGAGTTGAAATGGCATTTTTAGATCACCAGGTGGCAGGGAGAGCATCAAATGCTGGGTCACAACATTTCTCTGATGTTGAGTTGGTCATTACAGATACTTGTCTGATGTACTGCTTCTCTGATTGACAAAAGGAAAGCATTGTGTTGGTCAATCCTATACTGCTCCATTACCTTATACTGGGAAATACAATTAGGGATAATGTCTGAAGCAATTTGTCCCATGATGATGAGAAATTGATTACAAGGAGTCAGGAAAGAGTAGAGCTGGTTAGCCTTCTGTGACCTTTGTTTTCACATGGAATGGATACTGTGACCTCAGCGTGAAGCTTGTAGCCCTGTAACTTTAATTATTTATAAGAGGTTGTAGTAATTTAAAACACCCAAACCCAGATTATGGAAATATCTTTGTTACCTGGTCAAAGTTGTAGAGGGCGGCATGTAAATTAGCCAGCACCCCAGTAGGAGGTTCATTGGTCATTTTAATTGAGTTTTCTAGAATTCCTTGAGGGATGATGTGTTCTTCTGGGGTTGGAGCTGGTGCAGCACTCAAGAAGACTCGGAAATCAGAGTGGCTTCCTCTGCTGTATTGTTCAAGAAGTTTCTCCAAGGTCCCTAACCACTTGGCCACTAGGTGAACGTTCTGTTGGAAAACATGTAACATTCATTGTGAGGTAAGAATAGGTTTATTATTTCAGAAATAAAGTATACGTATGCTAGAAATACCTTTAAAAACACCACTGAGGTGGTTTAATGAAAAGGAATGACACTCAACTCTGAATGACATATCCGCATTAAATGAGCTGGTGGGGCTGAATCAGACATCAGTTACACTAGCAGACACTTCACTGGCCACCAATTTAGCTCAGCACTAAAACACATGCTTAACTTTAAGCATATAAGAAATTTCACCCTGGTCAGCAAAGCTCTTAAAGCACCTACCTAAATGCTTTGTAGAGCTGGACCTTTCACAGGGCAGCTGCTCCCTGTGAATACACTGGGCTCAGAGCAGGTGGGCCCAACTCACCACATTGTAGGGGTCAGTGCTGCACCTGGGGCTACAAAGGCAAGAACAGAAGTGCCTGGGGAGGACCCGCAGAGGATTGGTGCTGTGGTGGTCCCTGGAGTTGCTGAAGGAGGACAACTGGGAAGAGATTTGGCTGGGACTAGGAAGCTGCCAGAAGCCAGATTACCCTTGGGCAAGGTGAGAGTTGGGCCAGGCTCTGTGTTCCAGAAGGGGCAGAGCTGAGGGCAGAAGGGACAGAGCTTAGCACACTTGGCCTTCAGCACTGCCCGGACCATGGTGCTGCCCCCACACGCAGCATCACAGCAGCACTGCCATGGCAATTCAAAGGGGCCCAGAGCTCCAGCTCCAGAATAGGAAGGAATAATAGGACTCTCCCTTACTGGCAAGACCTGGAACCTATGCTTCCAGTAGTGTTTCAGGACAACAAGACCATTGCAGAGAGATTAGTACATTGCAGAGTATAATGTAAAACTGCTGGCCACAGCACCTTGTGATAGTGACAAGAACAGTCCCAGTGCTCCTGTCAACTTCTGTGGCTGCACCAACAATGATAGGTCACCTGCATGTTGTAAAGAGTGTTTTGTTTGTTGCAGAGAGTGCATTCTGAATTCACAGAGGGTTAGCCAAAGCTGCCACTGCTGTCACTGAAAAGCAGCACTCCAGTGCTGATTATACAGCTTCCTAAGGGCTAGCCATTCTAATTTATTAGACGTCTCCATTATGGCCTACTCAATGGAACAAAAGTTCTTAATTATGTAGGAGAAGGGTGTTCCTGAGGACATAATCACTCCTAGTCATAGGGAGCCCTGCTTGTATTATCTCTCCTGGTTTCACTGGCAATGTGAAGGCAGTGCTTGTAAATGTGAGGGTAAAGGCAGACTGCCACGTACACTCAATACAAGGAAATGTTTACCTGCCTTTTGCACAGACAAAAGAAAAAACAAAACAAGAAGTTCTTTTTGTAACCTTTTGAATTCCACAGAAAGTGGTTCCTTGTTGTACAATCCTTACTTTGCAGTCGCTTCACTAGCAAACACTTACTTGGAGCATGACCCAATGCCCATGTGTGGCAGCCACCTCCAGTGCCTCTTCTGCCACCCTCTCTTGACCTTGCCCTAACGAGATATTATGGAATTTTCCAGAGTCGATAGTAAACCCAAGTTTTTTGCCTATAAGTGAAGTGAACAGAGCAGAAAGGGAAAATATGATAACAGCTCATTAATTTCACTATCACTTGTGCAATATATATTAGTTCTTCTGAAGCACTTCACTAAACCCTTACAATTTCAACAAGCAAAATTGCGAGCTCTCAACAGCAGCTTATTGCTGGTATTAGAAAAAGCCTGCAGAAATCTGTTCCCTTGGTTTTAAGATAATGAACCTTTTGACATTTTGATAGATGTTAGGCATTGTTACTGAGCTTTTGAACTCTTCCAGGGGGTACAAAGCAATTCCCTTATAAAAAAGGAGCAACATGTGGTAGATATCACATCAGTTTTTTAACTGATTGGTTCTGTGGGTAAATGCGCAAGCCTCTCACCTTGTGAGGCCTGAGTTTAAATTGAGCACAGTCAGGTCACAGCTGTATTAACCTGGCATTCTCAGTATAGTCTGTTGGGAATAGTAATCCTAAGTATAAAGCGACAGTGCTTTACACAATTGAATATAGTTTGTATAATGACCATTATTTAGTCACAGGGGGTACAAGATTACATGAGCATGAAGAAAATTGCCCTCTGGCCCTCATCTAGTCAAAAGGTAAAAAACAGTACAAAAGGAACTTGCATTATGCCAAGCAGAGGAATGTTCAGTCTAAAAATTTCTTCATACTATAGTGCTAATAGCCTTGCACTTTTCATCCACTCCATTTACTGCAAATGGGTGGAGGGAGGGGGACATTACAACTTAACTCTTTTATTGAAAGTGAACCCAGTCCAACTTAGACCTATTACTTTTTATTCTTTTATAATGACATGTTGTTTTGATTTAACATCTTTAAATTTAGGATCCAATCTGCTCCATTTAAGTCTAAACCCAAAGTCCCATTGTCTTCAATGGAGGCAGGACTGGGCCTAGAGATGCATACTCTCCCATTCTGGGCAAGTACAACTCCCACTGAAAACAAACTCACCAAGTGTCTCCATATCTTTAAGAGGGTTTACTCCAGGGGAGAGGATGAAGAACACTGGAATGGCTGGACTGCTCTCTTCATATGATTTTGCTAAATCTATCCTGGTGGTCTCCATATACTTTGAACCTAGTTTTTCCTCCACAAAGTTTCTGTGTAAATATAAAGTATAAAAGGCGCATGCCAAGAATATCCACAGTTACAGATCTGGGACCTATATTATGCTCAGGTTATATAACTTGCTACTACTAGACTAACAGCAGTTTCATTAAAGAAATGTGGCAGGGAACCAAAGGAAGGAAGGAAAGGGCAGCCAGGTGGAGAAGAGGGTACCAAAAAAATTGGTGTCTGTCTGATGAGGAGAAAAGGACAATGACTATGTGATAGAAAGGACAGCCAGCCACAGCAAGTGATTACGAAGGGAACACTTCTTTCTATGAAGATATGAACATGGGGTAACACAACCGATAGGGTTTGTGCAATCAGGCTTATTTATAATTTAACAAAAAAAACATGCTGCTGACTGCTCAATGTTTAGACATATTTCTCTTTTAATTTTCATTCCTATTATTTTACTAGACATAGAAGTTAGATTCATGGAATGTTAATTCTCCATCTTACTTTTCTTTAAAAATCTGTGATCCTCAGAAAATTTGAGCACTGTATATTTATTCAAACCCTATCAGCTGTGTTAGCCCATGTTCACACTTTCATAGAAAGTTAATAAATCTATAAATAAGTAAGCCAATTCCCTACAATCAATCACCCGCATCTGACCCACCACCTGCTTACAAATACCTGAAAAATAGATAGACCTTGTACTATTGCATTGAAGGCCATTAATCAATAATCTCAGGCTCTCACTGATCAGCTTGCTTAATTAGACTCCCATAACTGAACATTTCACCATTGTAGGTTCAATATCTCATAAGCTATTTTCACATGTGGTTGGATTCATGGACACACACAACTAGAGCACTCTGAATTCATGGGTATTTGGTATATATGCATGGGTATCCGCATCCATGGATGTCAGCAGGGACATCCACAGCTCATTTTTGCAGATTGAGGCAGGGATGCAGAAGCAACTTTTGCATCCATGCAGGACTCTACACAAAACATCAAAGTCCCTACCTAAGAGCATAGGTCATTCTATCTGGGCGCAGTGCCCTCAGAATGATAAGTTTCTGAAGAGAACTTTTGTTTTTCCACTCCTGTGGGAACTTCTCCTTTTCTGGGCATTCTGAGTCCACCCATTTCTTCCATCTCTTAGGAGACCCTTCAATACTTCTGTCTAACCCTCGGAACTCTTCCAATAGAGCAATGGCCTGGAACACACCAAACACACAGTTGCCAATTTTACTAATGTTACTAATAATATTGACACATATGACCTAATTTAAAGCACTGTTAATACTTACAGCCTTATATGAATAAACATTTTTGTAAAAGATTACCCCATTTGATAGCTCCATTGAATCTGCTGAAAGTTACCACACACTGTAATACCTAAGATTAGGTTTTTATGAGAATAAGGACTTGGGTGAAGATTACAATTATGTTCCTTCATGAATGCAGAATTATATTAAGTCAGTGTTTACATCTGAAATATGTTTGATTTTTTCATCTCAGGAAAAAAATTTAAAATTTAAGGATAACTCATTCAACAGAATGGTAAGTTATATTAAATTTTACGGTGGGATAGATGACTATCTGACATTATCTAACTTGAGCAAGTCTCCAAAAATAACATGAAATAAGATTTAGAACCGAAAAGCTATTCTCCAAACCTACCTTAATGGCACTCCATGACTGAGGAGTTAAAAAGTCAACAGGACTCTTATGAGCGTGTTCAACTGTGAATCTAAGCAGGAAATCCAATTCAAGGAGTTCTATCTCTTTACTTCTCAGCAGAATCTTGACAGCATACAAAATTGAAAAAGGTCATCAGGTTTACTTGGCAGTCACTTGTGACAAAGCATTTACCACTCAACAGACATTATTGAATAGGCAGCATAAAACACTGACATTTTTTGCTGACTGACTCTTCTGTAGCTCCAATAGAAGAATTTAGCTTTAGCCAATTGTTTTAAAATAAGGAACAGAAATACATTATAAAAGTAGTAATAGAGTGAGATCAATTCATAGACCTTCATTATTCACAAAGCTTATAGTTTTCAAACTTTATCGTATGTGTGTAATACAAACTACAGAACTGGCCTTAGACTGTTACACACACACACACACACACACACACAGAAGCTACGTCTACACGTGAAGCGTACATCGAATAGCTTATTTCGATGAATAACGGCTACACGTCCTCCAGGGCTGGCAATGTCGACATTCAACGTTGACGCTGCGCAGCACCACATCGAAACAGGCGCTGCGAGGGAACGTCTACACGCCAAAGTAGCACACATCGAAATAAGGGTGCCAGGCACAGCTGCAGACAGGGTCACAGGGCGGACTCAACAGCAAGCCGCTCCCTTAAAGGGCCCCTCCCAGACACAGTTGCTCTAAACAACACAAGATCCACAGAGCCGACCACTGGTTGCAGACCCTGTGCATGCAGCATGGATCCCCAGCTGCAGCAGCAGCAGCAGCAGCCAGAAGCCCTGGGCTAAGGGTTGCTGCACACGGTGACCATAGAGCCCCGCAGGGGCTGGAGAGAGCGTCTCTCAACCCCTCAGCTGATGGCCACCATGGCGGACCCCGCTATTTCGATGTTGCGGGACGCGGATCGTCTACACGTGCCCTACTTCGACGTTCAACTTCAAAGTAGGGCGCTATTCCCATCCCCTCATGGGGTTAGCGGCTTCGACGTCTCGCCGCCTAACGGCGATGTTAACATCGGAATAGCGCCCAACATGTGTAGCTGTGACGGGCGCTATTTCGAAGTTAGTGCCGCTACTTCGAAGTAGCATGCACGTGTAGACATGGCTAGAGAGAGAGAGGAAAAAAAGCTCCAGCACACCGATAACCTCTGAGCTAAATAATTTGGCAAAAGTTAGAACTGCCATTGTGTTAGCAGTAGCACTCAAGTCCTTGTTATTATTCACAATTCTTTAGCTAGAGTAAAAAGAGTTGTTATACCTAAAAACACTTTTAAAACCCTAGTGCTTAAAAATCAGTTATTTAGGGCTTTGATTGTGCAAGATTTTTTTCAGCACTACTTTAGTGGGTAAGCAAACCTGAATTCCATACAAGTGTCAGAAGGGTAGCCGACTTACTCTGTATCTTCTTCAAAACCAACAAGAAGTTCTGTGGCATTTCATAGACTAACAGATATTTTGGAGCATAAGCTTTCATGTTGGTTTTGAATTCCACACAATTGCCTACATTTGTCCTCCATCCCCTTTGAACACATACTAAGGGACAGGGATTTCACACCTGTTGAAGTCAGTGCTGGAGGCTCACTTCAGAGTTAAGGCAACTCAGTGATCCCTATTTGGAATGTTGGGATATTTTCCATGAGAAGGCTGGTAACCCTTTTTTCCAAACAAAAGCTTAGAATCTGCAGAAGTTAACAGGTCAGGCATGCTTCAAAACTACATCAAGGGAAACAAATCTAGACCTAAGTTGAATGAACAATAGAAGTCTTGATTCAAATGTACTTTTTTAACAAATACTTGGCATCACTATTTGTTCTCTCTCCGCCCCTTGCACACTGCGAACGATGGGAATTATCTGTACTAATGTTATGAATGTTATCTATCTGTGGATAACTTTTTACCTGAACACTTAATTCCAGGTAGAGTCCTCCCCAGCGACAGGACTGCAACAATGATAATTCAATTTCCTAATGCTCAGATGGACAACATAGTGATATGAATCTACTGTTGGAAGACCACCACCACCTATCACCTCTGGAGAAAAGTATCAGAATTCTGGCCAGGGTCAGTAGACCTTCTCAAAACGACAGATCTTTAGGCAGGAATTCTTGAGCAAAGGAACTTAGATATGTATAAAAGAGAGCCTGTGACCTGCAAGTCATACACATGTGCTGACCAGGAGATCAGACTGTCAAAAGGCAAACAATGTAGAGAACATAGCCAGCCCTAGAACCAGGGGCCAATGGTTCAAGCAGGAGATAATTATTATTTACTTTTATCCTTCCCTATAACATCCTCAGATGGGTATAACAACATTTTTAAATGTACAAAGAAAATTAAAACTTACATAAAATACCTGTGGATATCAATAATATGATTTATATTGCAGCAGCATTTCCAGTATGTTAAGTGCAATACAACTGCAGGAAGACATGATATATCATCACAAGAAACAGGTAAAATAAAACACATTCTCCATCACTATTGCCTGAGCTGTTTTTATCTCTCACCTGAAATGTAGCCTGGGCGAGGAAGGTGAGTTTATCTCTTTCAAAAAGTCCCTGGCTGGTGTAAAGTAAAGCAGCGTATGTAATAGCATCTATGAGGTTGGTGATATGCTCCTGTAGATCTTCTGACACTTCAGCCAGTTCAACTGCTTTGTGGAAGACTGCATTGAAGGCCTAATGAAATGTAGGAGCATATTGTTTTATAGGACATGTGTTTGTTTAAAGAGCAATGTCATAGATGGCCAATACAAAGATTTTCAAAGTAAGTGTCTGAGCAGTGCAAAATGAAGACACAACACAAGATCATGCCCTCTTGAAACAGTAGGCTTGGAGAAAGTTCACTCTGTGTGGAGGAAAAGGGAATCACAAAATGGTAACATTTTTTCAGTCTAGAAGCTTTGCTCCAAGAAAGAGTGAAGTGGAGGAGTCTTGTAGATGACCTATACTCCACAAGGAGTACAAGGGTTAACTAGCAGTAGTAGCAAAGAACATATGTTGACTGACTCCATCACTTTCTCCCATCTGCTGAATGTCAGAAAATCAACACATTCTCTCAAAGGGAAAAGGCTGGTGGTTTCAAGGGAGGAGACTTTTCGTAATCAGTCCAGCCACTTTTAATATATATACTATAACATATTATTTAATGAATGATTCAAATCGCTCTGTTCACTTGGGCTTCCAGGAAGATTTAACAAAAGCAAGTAAACCTTACTCACCTAATCAGAATGTAAACATTTGACAAAAGGGATTATTGGGAAAGTTCTATATTATGAGGAATGGGTGGGTAAACACACAAGCAACTCTCTTGCATACAAACATCCCTTACATAGGAAGTATCAGCACTGGATACACATAAAATATGTAGCTAATTGCTGGAATTAAACCTCCATACTTGTTCCTTTGTATCATGCTAGAAATCATTTTACCTTAAGCGAGAATTGATAGATGGGGTTGATTTTGACCAGACCATTAACAACAAAGTAAAGAAGAGACGCCCTCAAAGCTGCTGGTCTGTAATGCTCTCGGGCTTCATTAATTTTAACTTCATTTTCTTTTGTTTCAGCTACCTGTAGGATGATAAATTTAAAAATGAACTAGGTGATATTAAAACTATCACACTGATATGAATAACAAAGGGCTGATCAAAACTGAAAAGTTATATTGCTATAGCTACAGCTGTCAGAAATGTGAAAGAGCCATACTCCGAACAGACATAACTAAGCCAACTTAATTCCTGGTGTAGACAATGCTGGGTCAACAGAAAAATTATTCCATCAATCTAGCTATCATCTCTCAGAGAGGTGGATTAACCCTTCTGTCACTGTAGTGTCTATAATGAAGCACTGCAGGTTTGCTGAATTTTAAATGGAGATATAGCCTAAACGAGTGGTTCTCAACCAGAAGCAGAAGTGCCTTTGGGGGTATACAGAGGTCTCCTAGGTGGGTAAAACAACTCAACTACATATTTTCCTAATTTAACAATATGCTACATAACAAGCACTGGAAGAGTCAATGCAAACTAAAATTTCATACAGACAAAAAGGGAAAATAATCAGTAATAGTGTGCTGTTACTTTTTTGTATTTTTATGTCTGATTTTGTAAGCAAGTAGTTTTTATTATGTGAGGAAATACCTGTGGATATCCAACACATCCTACTTCTGAGAGGGGAACAATAGGGGAACCACCAGCCTGACAGGTATGAAACTGGCAAATTCTTAACACTGAGAAGTGAGAAATGTAATAGATATAGCCTGGCAAAGATGATGTCTCTGCAAACAATGAAAATGGTTTGGAAGAGGTAGAATTAAACTGGACACTATGCTTCAGCCTTGGTGGCTAGGAATCAGTGTTGATTTGATCTTCTTTACTATGTCTTACTATAATCTTAAAACAGTAGTTTTAGAGAAGTTATATCGATGATGTGAGTTGTTTTCTTGGTGCAGGAAAGCTGCTTGCCTAACAACAATGTAAACTTGCCTTTATTTTATTAGGAAACTCATTGATCAAGCTCATCACCATCATGCTAGAAGTCTAAACACTAAGATAGGTGAACTGCAGTGTCTTCTATTAAATGAGGATATATAAATGATATAATAGGCATCAAAGAAATTTGGTGGAATGATGATAATCAATAGGATAGGGTAATACCAGAGTACAAAACATAAGGAAATGACAGAGTAGGTCATGCTGGTGGAAGATGGGCGTTCTATGTGGAAAAAAAATAGGGTAAAAAATCTTAAATTACTTATAACTGTACTACAAAATCTCTATGGCTAGAAATTCCATGCTTGAATAATAAAAATATAGCAGTTGGAAAAAACTACCAAGTACCTGAACAAGACAGTGACAATGATTGTGAAATGCTTTGGGAGATAGGGTGGATATAAAAATAGAAAACTCAATAATAATGGGGGATTTCAACTACTCTCATAATAAATAGTGCTGTCATCTCAGGATTGTAAGCAGAGATGAAGTTTTCTAACACCATACATGACTTCTCCTTGCAAACACTGGGCCTTAAACTCACCAGGGGAAAGTCAATTCTTCATTTAGTACTAAGTACAGTTGAGGATCTGGTTCCAAAGGATATATAGGTGAACTGCCTGATAACAGCAATCTTGTCATAATTAAATCCTTGTTGTGGGGAGAACAACAAAGAAGCCCAACACAGTAGCATTTAGGAATTATACAAAAATAAGCAAGTTAAACAAATCTGGAAGTACAGTCACAAAAGTAAAATGCCTACAAGCTGCATGGAAAAACTTTTAAAAAATACAATATATGCTCAAATTAAATATATACCCTCCCCCTCACCAAGGGGGCCAAAAATGCCACCTTGGCTAAACAGCAAAGCAAAAGGCATCCTTTAAAACAAGTGTGGGGAACCCCTGACCCACCGCCTGAATTCAGAGAGCTGCTTGTCTGGATCTGGACCCTGAAGTTTGGGGTTCCCCTCAAAAGCATCCATCCCATGGTGGAATGGAGAGTGTGAGCCATGAGGGCTGCATCAGCTGAGCCAAGGTCAGATCCAGACTGTGGGATCTGCCAGGAATGGAGGGGTGGGCAGGAAGTGGCTCCAGGCTCCTCTGCTGCTCACTGCTGCTCCCCCAGCTGGGGAAAAGGGAGGGAAGCAGGATTGGCCTCTGCTGCATAGCTGGGAGGCTTCACACCATTGATCTGATTGGATGGAATTCTGGCAAATTAGACCAGCAGAGGAAGGGAGCACACAGCACCCCTGTAAGTGCACCCCCATTGCTGAGACACCACATCCCTTGACTACTCCTGCGCCCCTCTCCCATCCAGACCTCCCACTCCCATCCCCTTCCTGTCTCCTCCCCACCCACCTTAAGTCAACACCCCACCTGCCCCCTCACTCCCAGACCCTGCATCCTAAATCCTCCTCACCCCTCCTCCTACCTAGACCCAGCCCCCAGCCTGATCTTGTAATCCTTCCCACCCAGACCCCTCAATCCTCAGCCCACTTCTGCACCCTACTCCAGACTAGATCACCCACCCCTAGTCCACTCCTGCACCCTACTCTTTCCCAGATTTCCTGTCCCCAGCCCACTTGTGCACCCTCTCTCCCACCCAGACCCTAATTCCCAGGCTGCTTCTGCCCCTTTTCTCCTGTCCAGACCCTATAGCCCTGACCACCTACAGTTGGGAACCACATTAGTGACGGTTAGTTTTTTTTTTTTTTCCGCTTCCCACTTGTGTGGTCCCCAACTGGTTTGTCTATGGGTCAGTGGCCCCTGACCTGAAAAGGCTTCCTCACCCCTTCTTTAAAAATTGAAAGTAATATCTTACGGAGGAAAATATAACGCAGCATAAACTCTAGCAAGTGCAAAAATATAATCAGGCAGTTCAAAAAAGAATTTGAAGAACTACCACCAAAATACTCAAAAGCTAACAGGAAAAAGAAATGTTGAGTAAATCAACAGCGGGAAGCCTGCCAAACAACCAGAGGGACATCTAGACAATCAAGAGGCTAAAGAAGCATTCAAGGAAGATAAGGCCATTGCAAAGAAGCTAAATGAATTCTTTGCATCAGTCTTCACTGCAGAGGATGTGAGGGAGATCCCCATACTTAGTCCATTTTTTTTCAGTGGCACATCTGAGAAACTGTCACAGATTAAGGTGTCAATAGAGCTGGTTTTGGAACAAATTCATAAATTAAACAAGTATGAGAGGGGTAGCCGTGTTAGTCTGGATCTGTAGAGCAACGAAGGGTCCTGTGGCACCTTATAGACTAACAGAAAAGTTTAGAGCATGAGCTTTCGTGAGTTAACTCACTTCTTCAGATGCTAGTCCTGGAAATCTGCAAGGCCAGGTATAAATAGGCCAGAGTAAGGCTGGGGATAACGAGGTTAGCTCAGTCAGGCAGGCTGAGTTGTATTGTCATCAGTAGATCTGGAGGTGTGAACTCCAAGAGAGGGGAAGCTGCTTTTGTATTTAGCCAGCCATTCACAGTCTTTGTTTAATCCTGAGCTGAGGGTATTGAATTTGCAGATGAATTGTAGCTCAGCAATTTCTCTTTGGAGTCTGTTCTTGAAATTTCTTTGCTGCAGGATAGCTACTTTTAAATCTGCTACTGTGTGTTCTGGGAGATTGAAGTGCTCTCCTACGGGTTTTTGGTTCAACCAACAGAACACCACTAGCCATCACCTACAGTCCTCAGCTAAAACCTCTACAGCGCATCATCAGGGATCTACAACCCATCCTGGACAATGATCCCCCACTTTCACAGGCCTTGGGAGGCAGACCTATCATTGCTCACAGACAACCTGCCAACCTAAAACAAATCCTAACAAGCAACTATACACCGCACCACAGTCACTCTATCTCAGGGACCCATCCATGCAACAAACCTCGTTGCCAGCTCTGCCCACATATACACACCAGCAACATCATTACAGGACCTAACCGGATCAGCCACACCATTGTGGGCTCATTCAGCTGCACATCTACCAATGTAATTTATGCCATCATGTGCCAGCAATGCCCCTCTGCCATATACATCAGACAAACTGGACAGTCCCTATGTAAAAGAATAAATGCACACAAATCAGACATCAGAAATGGCAATATACAAAAACCCATAGGAGAGCACTTCAATCTCCCAGAACACACAGTAGCAGATTTAAAAGTAGCTATCCTGCAGCAAAGAAATTTCAAGAACAGACTCCAAAGAGAAATTGCTGAGCTACAATTCATCTGCAAATTCAATACCCTCAGCTCAGGATTAAACAAAGACTGTGAATGGCTGGCTAAATACAAAAGCAGCTTCCCCTCTCTTGGAGTTCACACCTCCAGATCTACTGATGACAATACAACTCAGCCTGCCTGACTGAGCTAACCTCGTTATCCCCAGCCTTACTCTGGCCTATTTATACCTGGCCTTGCAGATTTCCAGGACCAGCATCTGAAGAAGTGAGTTAACTCACGAAAGCTCATGCTCTAAACTTTTCTGTTAGTCTATAAGGTGCCACAGGACCCTTCGTTGCTCTATAAATTAAAAAGTAACAAGTGACCAGACCCAGATCACATTCACCCAAGAATTCTGAAGGAAATTAAAATATGAAGCTGCAGTACTACTACTTGTGGTACGTAAGATAAAATTAAATCACTTTCTGTATCAAATGACTGAAGGATAGCTAATATGAACCCCCTATTTTTAATAAACATCTGATATACCTAACTTCTGTACTATGCAAATTGATTGAAAACAAAGTAAAAATAGAATTATCAGGAAAAAAATTTAACACAGTTTGCGGGCAGCGTAAACACGGCATTTGTGAAGAAAAATCATGACTCACCAATCTATTAGAATTCTTTCGGGAGAGGGTCTCAACATACAAGTGGGCCTTTGACAAGGTCCCTCTAGAGTTCTCTAAATAAAAGTAACCATTCATGGGCTAAGAGGGAAGCCCTCTCAGGGGAAAGTAACTGGTTAAAAGATAGGAACAAAGGATAACAATAAACGGTCTGCAGGAATTGGACTGCCCTGACCTAACCCCAGCCCATTCCCTCGAGCAATGCTGAGCTTGGGGAAGTGAAGCATAGTGGGCTGGTACCAGAGCGCTCTGATTTCTACCATCATGGACAAGGGGAGAGCCCTAGCTGCTGGGAGAAGGTGTTGGAGCAGTGCAGGCTGCTAAATGCTTTGCACTGTTTCCCAGACTCCTGCCACTGGATGAGTGCTAGAAAGGAAATCCTTCAGCAGCCATGTGCTAGCCCCCCCGGAAATCCTCCAGGGCATCTAGCTCAGGGCAGGGTGTTTCAAGGAAGGGGTGCAAAGGGGCAGGAGGGGAGTAAAGGAGGGGCAGGAAGAGGCAGGGTAGGGGTGCAGCAGGGGTGAGGGCTTGGGAGAAGGGATGGTGTGAAGGTGCAATGAGGTGGGGTGAGGTGGGGCCTGGGGAACGGAGGGTTGCCATGGACCCCACAGTCCCCTAGGGTTGGCCTTGCCCAGGGGAGGCCCAACCTGTCACAAACATACTCAGAAATGATTGGAAAAAGGAGTAGACAGTGAGGTGGCAAAATCTGCAATGATAAAAAATTACTCAAGATACTTAAATCCAACACAGACTGTGAAGATTAGTAAACAGGTCTTACAAAACTGGATGACTGGGCAACATGACTGATGTAAGTCACTGTTGGTAAGTGCAAAGTAATATACCTTGAAAAACAATCCCAACTACATATACAAAATGATGAGATCTAAATTAGCTGTTCTCACAAAAAACAATAATAAAAAAAAGAACTTGGAATCATTGTGGATAGTTCTCTAAAAACATCTGCTCAATATGCAGCAGCATTTAAAAAGTGAACTGAATGTTAGGAACCATTAGGAAAGGAATAGTGATGAGACAGAACATATCTTAATGCCATTAGATAATCCAAGGTACGCCCACACTTTGAATATTGTGTGCAGTCCTGGTCACCCTATCTCAAAAAACATATATTACAGCTGAAAAAGGTATAGAGGAGGACAACAAAAAGTATTAAAAGTTATGGAACAGCTTTCAAATGAAGAGACTGTGACTAAAGACACTGCGACTTTTGGCTTTGAAAAGAGATGATTAAGAGGGGGATATGACAGAGGTCTTCCAAATCATGATGCGTGCCAAAAGTCAACAGGAAGTCCTGTTTACTCCACTACCTTGCCCAAGAATGAGGGGTCACCAATGAAATTAATGAGAAGCCAGTTTAAAACACACAAAGGAAGTATTCATTGACATAGTCATATCCCATTGAACTCAGATGAGGTGAGGTTGTGAAGGTGAAAACTATAACAGGGTCCTAAAAAGAATTAGATAACTTAATGGATATTTCCATCAATGCTATGCTATCATAGATAATATTTCCATTGTATAAATCAAGATGATTAGGGGTGCAACCCCATACCCTTGGGTGTTCAGAGCCTCTGATTGCCAGAAGCTAGGAGTGAATGACATGAGATGGATCATTTGATGATTTCCTGTTCTGTTCATCCCCTCTCAAGCACCTGTCATAGACCACTGTTGGAAAACAGGTTACTGTGTTATATGGATCATTAGTTTGACCTAGTATGACTATTCCTATCTCTAGCTGCTCTGTTCATTAATCTCAGAGAAGGGAAAAAAGTGATAAAATTAGATTTTTTAGATTTTGAACTGATTTTGGATTCAGCCACATTCACATCCTTTTGCATTTCTAATGAGCTTTCACATATATAGACCATCAATTCCTGTAAATGTTAGGGATTGGCTGTACTTTTTAAGAACACCCACATTTACTTGTGACAAAGTAAATTAACACACAAATATGTTTAATTACAATTCATGACATGTTCAGCCTGTTTATAAAGTTTCAGGCATCCAACCAGAAAGCAAAAATTATAATATGTGACATATGCGACCAGTTACTTGCCACTAATACAGGAATTACAGGTGCCCCAGAGGGAGTAAACAGAACAGGAAATTATCAAGTGATCTCTCTCCTGCCTCTGTCTCCAGCCTCTAACACCATTCCTCACCCATCCTGGCTAAGAGCTAATGGACCTAACTTTCATGAATTTTCTCGCTCTTTTTAAAACCCTGTTATAGTCCTAGTCTTCACAGCCTCCTCTGGCAAGGAGTTCCACAGGGTGACTGTACGTTGTGTGAAGAACTTCCTTTTATTTGTTTTAAACCTGCTGCCCATTAATTTCATTTGGTGTCCCCTAGTTATTATATTATGGGAACAAGTAAATACTTTTTGCTTATTCACTTTCTCCATGCCACTCAGGATTTTATATACCTCTGTTGTATTCCCCCTCAGTCTCCACTTTTCTGAGATGAAAAGTCCTAGTCTCTTTAATCTTTCTTCATATGGGACCCATTCCCTAATCATATTAGTTGCCCCTTTTCTGAAGCTTTTCTAATGCCAGTATACTTTTTTTGAGATGAGGGGACCATATGTGTATGCAGTATTCTGAAACCTTCATTTTAAAATATGTAATTAATAATTTGACGTTTACAGATAACTTTCAAACCAAATAAAAGAACAGAAATTGTTACTACCTTATGTTCTATTTCTGCTGCTGTAGACTTTGTTGATTCAAGTTTCTCTACCAGTTCCATGTCACCCAAGAAGCTACCCTCAGAAGCTGACAGACGAAGCAGAAGATCATCCTCCAAATGCTTCAGCTCAATCTTGAAATCATTCTGCTGCTTGGTCAGGACAGACTAACAGAGTGAATTAAAACAGATTTAAACAACAACATCAGAGGATGCAGAATCTATGGCCTTTATTCTCCACTCTGTTACCTCACACTATTGAAGTTTTCTTTCTGAAAAACAGATGGCATCTTCTATCCTAATAAAAAAGTATGTAACAGTTTTAGAAGCCAGACAGGAAGAAAAGCACAACACCAAGAACCTGGTGTTATTCTTGGTTCTGCTCTACCCCAGGCCCACTTATGGAGGTGTGTGATGGTGGGGGTGGAAACAAAAGGGGCAGTTGCCTGGGGTCTGGTCATTTAGAAGGGCCCAGATGGCTCTCAGGACCAGTACAGTGCACTGTAGGTGGCTGCCACAGCCCCATCCCTCCCACCTGAGGCCCAGCTCCTTCTGGTAGCACAGAGCTGCCCCTCCACCTTGCTCTACTCTCTTTGTTCAGCTCAGGATTGTACAAACTGAGCAGGATCTCGCCATAACTAGTAAATGGCAAATTCCCCTGACAAAGAAAATTCCCCTGTAAAGGTGTTGCAGCTTTGTCACTCCCACCTCACTCCAGCATCCAACCCTATGGAGAGAAAGCATGGGAGAGGTCTGATCTTCTACCTTGATCATCCATTGGTTTATATGCCTTTAGGGGAGCACCCAATTGTCATAGTATTCCTTTCTGAGAACACTTCGACTGGACCTTGAGGATGGCAGAAAATAACTCAGATGATCAGGGAAGCATAATTGCTTCCTTCATAATAGTCCCACATCCCTACGCTATGCAGAGCTGAGATGCGAAGGAAAATCTGGCTCGAACGTTTTAAGACCCATTCCCATCTGTGTTCATTTAGAAGTTATTTATCATCTGTACCACAGTTTACCATTCCATAAATGGGTAAAATAGTCGTCACTTCCTACTGGTGTTGTGAGGCTTCACTCAGTTGAGTCTGCAAAGTGTTTTGAGATTTTTGGAAGAAAGATGCTATAGCAATATGAAGTACTTTTATTAATAATTTTTGACTTATACATTTTAAATCTTTCATTTAGCATTCAGTAACGATAGGACAAATCAAATCAAAAACCCCTTTTCAACCATTTATAAAAATATATCTGTTCATAAATGACAATAAAATGAGTTATTACTGCCATAAACATATTTCTGCACAGCACCAATAGCAAAAATATATTCTTGCCCCAATGCCCTCGAGCCTGCTAGTGCAGTCACATCCTCTTACAGGTTGGCATGAAATTTAGTTTGTGCTTATTGACTGAGGACCAGTGATTCACAAAATACACTGAACAGGGTTAATTCATTTCACCAGTCACATATACCATGAAAATGGAAAAGGGGAAACAAAACCAGGAATAAGATCATGATATATAAATTCTAGCAGCACTTTACATTGGGCCAAACTCCAAAACTTGAAGAGTGGAAAACTCACTGGGACTCACTAAGTGCTTCATGTACCTCTTGTTACCTACTTGAAGTACAAGTTATTGACAATCACTGCTCAGTAAACTGGATATATTAATGCCAGCCTTAACCCCTCAGGAAAAGCAACTAATTGGTCATAAGTTGGTCTTACCTTAAGTTTTTCTAAGTCAGGTCTTTCAAGACTAACAATCTTAGCCAACAGCTGGTCTTCTAGCCCATCCCTTGTGACAGTGAAATTGATGAGGGTGGTCTGAGCCTGTAATTCTGGCTGATAGTGAGGATTAGCCAGCTTCGTGTGAAGGATGAGATGGAAATTTTTGTTGAACTCACATTCTTTGTCTCCAATCTTGATGTACCTGGCAATAATTATGATGCACAGTAATGGAAACACTACAAATAAAGCAATTCACGAATACCCTATCTTACATAAGACTAATACTGTACAAGTTTAGTGCCATAGAAAAGAGATACAAACCAAATGCTTAATATTTGCAGTTTGAGACACAAGATAAGGATGCTAAAATTCACCTGAAACAAATGAAGTCAGACTCAGGTTCACCTGCTTCTGGCTCATTGGCAACGAAATAGGATGCAGTACAGAAGAGTCCACAGGTCAGAGGTAACCTTGAGTCCTCCTACCTTACTATTAACTTGGAGAAGCTTTCAAATAATTCTTACATGACCTGCCTGTGTTCCTAAAACTCTTTTCTTCAGCATCTTTTAAATATTCCCATTATAAAGACGAAATCACAGAAATAAACAGAATATATGCTTATGATAAACTGACAAATAACAAAAACCACAAAGGGCTGTTGACTGAGAAAAGTGTCTGAAAAAATATTTGTTCTAACAAATTAATTACTAGGTCACATGCTGTGGAGAGTAAGTGATTCTAAACATATCTTTTACTAGCAGATGTACCCAGCATTGCTCGGCTCTATAATGGGAATAATTTTTTGAGAATAAATTAGAAATGTACATGCTGTTTTTCAATGATAGTATTTTTCAAAAATGAAGCAAATGAAGTCTGGAGTGAGGGTTCAGGGTGAGATGGGGAAGGGGTGGATGGCTTAGGGCAGCGGTTTGTGGGGGCTCAAGGCAGGAGTGAGGGTGCAGAAGTCAAGGTATATGGGAGGTGCAGAATTCAGGGAGAGGTCTCAGGACAGGGGGCTGGGAGTGCAGGGGTTAACGGGGCCACCCATGGCCTTGAGGGTGACGCTGTTAGTGTCAGTGCCTTCCAGCAGGCCAGGGCAGCATTCCCTACCCAGAAGTACCCCCTGGGGAGGGAGACTCTTAGAGGTGCCCCCAGCCTCTAGCGGGTTCCCCTCTCCCCAAAGCCTGCAGGCTGTCAGGGAGGCAGGCTCCAAGGAACTGGCCCCACTCTGGCTTGTAGGTTGTCTGGGTAGGGCCAAGGCTGCAGGTGGCTCCTCCTTCTACAGCTGCCCCCCTTCCCCCAACTACATTCCCCTGCACTCTGCTGGCTGTTGCGGGAGGGACTGTGCCCCCTCCAGCTTCCCCCTGTGGCCAGCAGGCTGTCTGGGGACTGGACAGACTTCAGAGGGCCAGGTTTCTGTGGGCTGCTCCCACAAGCTGCTCCCTGCAGCCTCCCGACTGTATGGGAGCCAGGCTTTGGGGCACTACTCCACCCCTCAAGCTGCTCCCTGTGGTCTGCAGGCTGCTGGGGGACAGGCTATGGGGGGCTACCCATTTTCCTGCTCCCTCCTCCACACTCCCCCACATGGTCTGCAGGCCGTCTGGGAAAGAGGCAGGCTCAGGGGGCTGTCATCCCTCCAGCTGCCTCATGTGGCCCACAGACTGTCTGGGGAGGGCCAGGCTCCAGGAGTTACCCTCTTCCCAGCAGCCCCACATGACCTGCAGGCTGTCTGGAAGGGCTGGTTGCAGGGGGCTACCTCTTCTCCAGCTACTTCCCCTGTGACCTGCATGCTGTCTGGGTGAGAGAGCAGGATCCATGGGCTAACCCCACTGTGGCCTGGAGGCTGTCTGGGCAGAGCCAAGTTCTGGGGGCTGTCCCCCCCACAGCTATCCCTCCCTCCAAAAATGCCCCCCACCCCAGCCTGTAGACTGTCTTGGAGGTGAAGTTCTGGGTGCTGTCCCAGCCCCCAGTATCCCCTACCATGGCTGCCCCCACTTGAGCAGCTCACTCTGCTGCCTACAGGTTCTCCAGAGTGGGGTGTGTGAGACAGGGGAACTACATACCTAGTTTTGTGGCAGGCAAGATGAGGGAGCCTCAGCCCTGGTGGCCTCTATTGATCATGCAGCTGCCCCCAGTGGCTACGCTGACTATCATGTCCCTCCTGTCTGTGCCCCCACTTTTTATCTCCCTCCTCTTTCTGCCCCTTCTCTCTCCATGTCCTGAGAAATCCTGGGATTTCAGGCACTTCCCACTTTCCAGGCACAACCAAAACCTGATCCTGGTTTAAGTTAGGGTAAGATGAAGTCACCCACCAAAAGCTGTGGTTGTAGGTCTTACAGTCTAAGACTGAGTTTACACTATGAGATAAAATCAAATTTAAGGCAGTTAGCTTGATACTACCACATGACTTGTCTTCACTGTAAATACCATTAGCTCGATTTAGGGAGCGCTAACATCCATATCACAATATCACCAGTAACTAATGGGCATAGTGTCAAGCTCAAATTTAATTGAACTCAAAAGTTCAATTAAAGGCCAGTGTGGAAGCATCACGTGTTAAAGTTGAATTTATTAGCCTCCAGAGGTGTCCCATATGTAGCCCGCAATGCCCCTCAGTGCTCCATTCTGGCTGCTGCTCTCCAGGGCTATGTCTACACTAGCACCCCCCTTTCAAAAGGGGGATACTAATGAGACAGTTTGGGATATGCTAATGAGGTGCTGCAATGAATTTGCAGCGCCTCATTAGCATAACGGCGACCACGGCACTTCGAAAGCACTGCTTTCAATCACACGCGGCTTGTCTACATGGGGTGCTTTTCAAAAGGATCCTGCAAACATTGAAATCCCCTTATTCCTATCAGCTGACGTTTGCTAGGTCCTTTTGAAAAGGACCCCCTGTAAATGAGCTGCACGCGAGTGCAATGTGGCACTTTCAAAGTGCTGTGGCTGTCAGTATGCTAACGAGGCACTGAATATTCATTTCAGTGCCTCATTAGTATTCTTCAATTTGGCCATTAGCATGGCCATTTTGAAGTTTTTCCTAAGTGTAGACATGGCCTCAGACACATCACGTTGGTAGCCCCTGACCCAATAAAAGAATTTGCCTGCCATACGCTGCTGACCACACTGCCAGGAAGCACCGTGTCCTGGCTTGTGTGCAGTTAGGGCTCCAAGGGTGGGAAAGAATTTCTGGGAGCTTGCTGCCAACAAGGAACGTCTCCCCCCGTGGCTAAGATACTTGGGGGGGGTGTTAATTCAACTGGCCCCCCACTGAAGCCCCCCCATATCCCTAGCAATGAACCCACAAGATTTGCTGCTGCTGTGAGGAGGGGAGTCTCCCCAGTGGTTAAGATTTTCTGGGGGCTACTTCAACATTTCAACTAGCTTTGCAGCCACAGACCACAGCCTCCCCTACCACAAATATTTTTGGGGGCTTGCTGTCCATTGCAGACACCTGCTGCTTTCATATTTGTGTTATAAAATCTTTTTCCTAACATTTCCTTCTTTCTTCATGCCTAGATGCCCCAAAAACACAGGGTGAAAGGGCCAGTTGAGATTCCTGTTTCTTATACAAGTTCAGTGTGTGAGATTTCACTGCAATCCTCTGTGTTGGCAATGTCTGTGTAGTGAAGAGGAAAGACAAAGATCTTTTTTTCCTAGGTTTTTCTATCCTCTTTCTTCTAACTTTGCACCCCTTCACGCAGGGAAGAGTGGGTGGATGGCCAAGTAAGAATACAGTATGTCCATGTGTTATTTTCAGGGATCAGATGCAATCACAGGAGGGGGAGGACGGTCAGTGGATGGCCAGTTGAGAACACATCCTGTGCACGGACGTGTTAAAGTGCACTGGAAAGCCCAAGACCCTCCCCCTCAGCAACTCTCTTTTTTCAAAAACTTTATCATCATCTCTTTCTTCAAGCTTTTCAGGGTCCCTGTGTCATTTTCAGGGGTCAGATGCAATCACAGGAGGAGGGGACACTGAATAGATGGCCAGTTGAGAATTCAGTTACAGAAGAAAGTGACTTCTGTTAATTTTTTTGCCATCTCTGTGGATACCCTTCTTCTCCTTCCTTCTGACGGGAAAAATGGGTGTTTGCTTAGCACCAGAGAGGAATGAGGAAAATGCAATGTGGGAAGATGATGTCAAAGACCAGCGAGCACACCCAGAATGTTACGGGGATGAGGGATAGGTTCCCACAATGCACTACGGCAACAGTCAATGTTTGCCAGTTGAGTGTGGCATCAATAAGTAGACTTTGTGGTGCACATGTGGGGAGGTGAGAATAGTCAAAATCAAATTTATAAATTCCAGAGTTACAAAATCAATATTAATAAATTTGTTTTTATCTTGTAGTGTAGATGTAGCCATAGAGGAGTCACAGAGAGGAGTTCTTGAACAAACATAGCACCGACTGACCAACCGACTACTGACTCTAAAACATATTATATTCCACTTAAGATCCCTTAAGAAAGACACTACCTGCTGGCTCTGCCCGCAGTGTAATGTCCCAGAATGCACTGTGCTGTAGTGGAATTGTTACAAGGAAATCTGACTGAAGCATCAAGATGAGATATGGAGATAGCACTGACCAGAGGTGACTAATGCAGGGATTCTGGGGAAGGGCACCAGTGATGTACCCCTGCCTTGCCCCCTTCCCACCCAGTCATTGCCCACATCCCTCCTCTTCACACCCTGTTCCGCCCCCCCCATGTCTCTTCCTGAGGGAGTGCTGCACTGCTTCTGGGGAGTGTGGAGGCAGTGCCCATATCCCCCAGGCCAGGTCACTCTGGGGAAGAGGTGAAACTGCCCCCACGCTCTCCAGAAGTGGCACAGTGCTGACTGTGAGTGTGGAGGGACCAACACTGGGGGATGAAGGGTGCAGGTGCTCAGGCTGCATAGGGCACTAAATGTCTTAAAATCCTGATCAAAATCCTTGGAATAGTGGCAGATGGGAAACCTGGTTGACGTGCAAAATGGCACATTAAACTTTCAGCCAAACTTTTGAAACTTGGGAGCATGAAGTTCGGCTCCAAAATTCTTATTTAAGCACCTAAATATAAATGGCTTAATTTTTAAAATAAAATTAACCAAATCCAATTTAAAGCAATACTAAAAAGGATCCAGCATCAAGATTTCAACTATTCTATTGTGATTCTATACTGGTAGGGAGAGCAAAATATCAGAACTGAACACAACTGAGATCAACTAAGATATTAATTTTGACCTCAGTACAACATACATAAACACAAGCATATGGGCATAAGAATCAGGTCTCTGATGGAGAGGGACATCAGTTAGCTTTGTCAGTGGGGACATGCTATAAAAGAAAACAATACCACCTTATGAAAAGAAGGGAAACCTGACTCTCAAATAAGCTCTGGAGTCTTGTACAGCTGTATTATTTTATGGGTTCTCAATTCACCGAAGTAATAAATTATCAATCTGTGTGTATCATCTATGAAAGGCAAAACCTGTATGAGGCTCAGTAGGATTTATAACTGCAGCTATACTGACCTTTTTGTTAATCACAGGTTTGGGCAAAATAAATGTTTTGTTATTGCTCTCTCAGGGATGAAAGACTATGAGCACCAATGATGCTAACCAGAGGTGTGGGAAAAAATCCAACAGAATCATTTCATTGTTTTCATGAACTACGTCTATCCAGAAGTTAACCCAGGAGTAAGAAAGAGTGGAATTCTGACTGGAGAAGTAGTACAAGTGTAGGTTCTATAGGAATTACTAAAAAGGATTACTTTTGGTAATCCCTTCAGTTATTGTCTTCTCTTTTCCCCGCCTAACAGTCACAAGCTGAACAGACTGTATTAAGCCTTCCCCTACCAAGGAAGATGGCTGAAGACCTTCCAAACAAGCTTGATGTACACATAAGGTGCAGAACCTCTGCTTCCTTCAAATTACAAACTTTCAAACAAAAGTGGAAGAAAAAATCTCACCCCCACTTTTCAGCCACAGCTGAAAGAGCTACCTCAAAATAAAGTGAGAGATACATATTCCAAAGCACACGTAACACCAAGAAAATAGCAAGTCAAATGTTTTGTTGGCAGTGGTGTTTTGTTTTAAGAATCTCAGAATATAAGGTGGGGAATTAACCTCCTGTCTTCTGATGGGTCAATGCAAAATGGATATAGCTGATGAGTGGGCACAAAACCAACATTTTCAGAAACAGGAGCTTCAAGTTAGATGCCTAAATCTATAATTGTATACCTAAATAAGTGGCTTGATTGTCAAAAATACCAAGCAGCTCTCACAGCTTCAATTTTTCTGCTGCTTACTTCTCAGGAACTTCAGAGAAGAAGCCTTAACCTAAGAAGAAGTTTCACTCCATTTATATGCATTAATATGAAACACCAGGGCTGGGCAAAGGAGATTTGCTTTTGGGAGAGTAGACGTGGAATACAGGAAGTTGCCAGAGACAGATAAATATGAGATTGACTAGGCTTGAGATCACTGAAACCACCAAGACAGTCATCAAAATTGTCTCTATTCTTTCTCTCTCTCTCTCTCAGGGCCCAACTCCCAAAGGAACACCTCATTTTTTTCTTCCAATCCCAGGTGAAAGAAATTAAAGACTTTGGTATCAAAGGATCAAGAACTGAGTATGTCATCAAATCTTTTTCTGAGAGAGACACTTTGTGGAAGACCATCCCCCATACTGGAAGATATTCTGAAACATTGGGGAGTTGAAACTTCACATCCTGGGGATTAATTACCATGGCTGAACTAATCTGCGAAAAGGAATAGCTCTACCCTCGCAAGTACATTGTCTGGGAAAAAGGAAGGGTTACCTCCAAGACCCCAGAAGAAGACACTTGCTGAGGAAGAAAAGTCCCAAGTGGGTGAATTATGTGTTCATTGTATGGAAAAGAGGTGAGAAACTGTGATCCATCTTGAAACCTGATCAACAGCTTTTTTAGTAAATAATTTTGACTACTTTTAATTAAAAGATTTGTCTTTTGTAGATTTATAGGATTTAAGGTGAGAAGGGGCCATTAGATCATCTAGTCTAACCTCCTGTGTAATTTCAAGAGGGATAATTCCTGTCAAAGAACAGTGGCTCTAAATAAGAGGTGGGCAATATGTAGGGTAAAAATTCCTAATGTATCTCGTGGTTTATGTTAAAACACCTTCTCATTATTTCTAAATTTTATAGTCTGGTATGAGGTCTCTCTAAACATGTATCATGGTTTACAATACTGTTAGTGTGGGTGGGAAGTCACCCTTGCCTGTGTTTGAAGACAAGGAAGGCCATAAACTTAGATGGGAACTCAAAGGCTGAAGAAAGAGATAACAGTAGCTGCTCCAAGGCTGATCCTGGGGTCACAGAAGCTACATTGAAATAGGCTATTTCGATGAATAACGTCTACACGTCCTCCAGGGCTGGCAATGTTGACGTTCAACATCGACATTGCACAGCACCACATCGAAATAGGCGCTGCAAGGGAACGTCTACACGCCACAGTAGCACACATCGAAATAAGGGTGCCAGGCACAGCTGCAGACAGGGTCACAGGGCGGACTCAACAGCAAGCCGCTCCCTTAAAGGGCCCCTCCCAGACACAGTTGCACTAAACAACACAAGATCCACAGAGCCGACAACTGGTTGCAGACCCTGTGCATGCAGCATGGATCTCCAGCTGCAGCAGCAGCAGCCAGAAGCCCTGGGCTAAGGGCTGCTGCACACGGTGACCATTGAGCCCCGCAGGGGCTGGAGAGAGAGCGTCTCTCAACCCCTCAGCTGATGGCCGCCATGGAGGACCCCGCTATTTTGATGTTGCGGGACGCGCAACGACTACACAGTTCCTACTTCGACGTTGAACGTCGAAGTAGGGCGCTATTCCTATCCCCTCATGGGGTTAGCAGCTTCGACGTCTCGCCGCCTAACGTCGATGTTAACATCAAAATAACGCCCAACACGTGTAGCCGTGACGGGTGCTATTTCGAAGTTAGTGCCGCTACTTCGAAGTAGCATGCACGTGTAGACACGGCTAGAGAGTCCTAAACCATCAATAATGACATACAACAACTTAACACCCTGTCCTCCCTATTAGACACCTCCAACTGTTACCAGAGCGGGCTATCCCAGATGAGAACAAATGTTACAAAGAAGCATGCTGCCTGTATTTTCACTGTTTTTGCTTTATACCCCTCAGATGTGTACCTGTGGACCATACCTGCCCAGAAAGAGTCATAATTACTCCCAAGAACACATAATTAGAATCTAATGCTTGCATTGTTGCTGCACAAAAACACCTATGTATTAGATAAAATGTTATGAGAGCTATGAGTGGAGTCATTGTGTAACCTTTCAGATTATTGGTTTATTGTGCTCATCATGTGTTTCTGACAGCTCTTATTCAGTGGCTTGGGAATTCTCAACCCATTGCTTCTCTCTGCCCATTCATATCCTATATAATCATTTGTAACCTATTGCTTGACAGTGCTTCACTGAGCCCAGCCTGACAGGCGAGGTGGCACTCCACCAGCTGTGGATAATAAACCCTCCCGCTTGACTCTACACGGTGTCCAGACTTTGTTCCTACAAAATACATGGCACATGGGCAATATCCAGCCTGCCAAACATTTGGATCCGGCCCTCCTTGACCCTTCAGGACACTAAAGACCCATAGTTCAAGGGGGCACTCAGGCAGACTTCTGGTGGCAGCCAAAATACCACTCAAAGCAGTTAGCAGCGGGGGCAAACAGTACCCCTTGCGGGGGAGCAGGTCTCTTCACGTTGCCTTTGCCTCTAGCACTACCCTCACAGCTCCCATGGACTGGAAATCTGCTCCTGGCACACACCCTTCTACCCCAACTGTCTGCCCCACATCACAACCCCCTTTTGTACCCAAACTGTGTACCCACTACTGTACCTCTGCTCCAGGTCAGAATCTCCTCCTGCACCCTAACTCCACCCAAGATCCTGCATCCCCTCAGTTAATGTACTAGAAAACTACAGCCACTTACTAAATTCTTGTCTTCCCCTCCCCCCTGCACAGTTACCCACCCCTACTCTAAATAGTATAAAATATGTCAGACTCCTATGACCATTCCATTTCACAGCAGCCCGGACAAGACAAAGAGACGTGGTGGATAGATTTTTGGATAAGAAAGCAAATGAAATAACATTTTCCTTCTTTGTGGGAAAACTGCCTTTCATTTGACTTATAAAATGCTTTATTTCAAACCCCGCTCGTTAAATTAAAAAGCTTCTGCTGAGGAAGAGGGAGAACAACATGAGCTTACTTTGTACAAAACTTTATACAGATTAAGATAGATCTATCTGGGGTTCAAGTCCCATTAAGGCTGCGAATTTTGGTGCTGAAGCAAGTCTCTGATCTGATCTCAGTGTCTGTATTATACTGCAGAGATCTGCGACCTTATCTCCGTGTCACTGGTGGATGAAGACTGAGGACCTGGCTCGGCAAGACAGAGTTTAGAGGCAGCCATGAGGGCAGGAAGGTGGGCTGAGTGGTACATAAGAACATAAGAACATAAGAATGGCCATACTGGGTCAGACCAAAGGTCCATCAAGCCCAGCATCCCATCTGCCGACGGTGGCCAATGCCAGGTGCCCCAGAGAAGGAGAACAGAAGACAAGTGATTTATCTCCTGCCATCCATCTCCTGCCCTTGTTATGAAGGCTAGGGCACCATACTTTATCCCTGGCTAATAGCCATTTATGGACCTGACCTGCAAAAATTTATCAAGCTCTTTTTTAAACCCTAATAGAGTCCTGGCCTTCACAGCCTCCTCGGGCAAGGAGTTCCACAGGTTGACTGTGCGCTGTGTGAAGAAAAATTTCCTTTTATTAGTTTTGAACCTACTACCCATCAATTTCATTTGGTGTCCCCTAGTTCTTGTATTATGGGAAAAGGTAAATAATTTTTCTATATTCACTTTCTCCACACCATTCATGATTTTATATACCTCTATCATATCGCCCCTCAATCGCCTCTTTTCCAAACTGAAAAGTCCCAGTCTCTCTAGCCTCTCCCCATATGGGACCCTTTCCAAGCCCCTAATCATCTTAGTCGCCCTTTTCTGAACCTTTTCTAATGCCAATATATCTTTTTTGAGGTGAGGAGACCACATCTGCACGCAGTACTCGAGATGTGGGCGTACCATAGTTTTATATAGGGGAAGTATGATATCTTTTGTCTTATTATCGATCCCTTTTTTAATAATTCCTAACATCCTATTTGCCTTACTAACTGCCGCTGCACACTGCGTGGATGTCTTCAGAGAACTATCCACTATAACTCCAAGATCCCTTTCCTGATCTGTCATAGCTAAATTTGACCCCATCATGTAGTACGTGTAATTTGGGTTATTTTTTCCAACATGCATTACCTTACACTTACCCACATTAAATTTCATTTGCCATTTTGCTGCCCAATCACTCAGTTTGCTGAGATCTTTTTGTAATTCAGCATATCACCTGACAGTCCCAAGGGGATCCTAACAACTGAACCTGTCACAACCATAGCTCCCACTGCAGTCACTCATGTTATAGGAAAATATTATATATAAAGCTGAGGATTTTGACAACAGTCATTATTCAAAAACACCACCATAAATTTGCACATTAGAACTTTTGTAATCTGGGTGTTCCCAATCCGGGAAGACCCATGGTTCTCACCCTAGCAGGGACAGGAGAAAGTAGCTGTGTGTGCTGATACACCCCATCTCTCCCAGCTGGAAAAACGGCAGCACAGCACTGGTCCAGATGCTTTTTCCTTGCCACACCCATAGCAGCAGGGGGTGGTGCCTGGGAGCAGTGGGGGTGGGTGAGAACAGAGCCTCGTGCACCTCCCTGGAGTGGGAAGCCAGTTAAGTACCCAACTGCTTCATGCCCAGACCCCATAGAGCCCTCCATGTCCTGGATAATTCCATAATCTGGCATACTCTATAGCCTGGTATTGCCAGATTAAAGAGAATCAAATGTATTATGATACATTCATTATAGAGCAACTGTACAAGACTGAAGCTTAAGAATAACTTTAAGAAACTATGGGGGGATATCATTTTATGAAGTTGCTTCACAGATCAGCAATTTTTTTTTAATATGTAAGCTAATAAATTTGCTTTGGAAGGACTACAAGTTGATATATTTTCCCAAGTATGCTCTCTGTCGACTGATATCATAAAACATATTTTACTTAAAATTAGGATTGTCTGAAGTTCAGTGGATTTAATTATTTTTAATTATCCAGTTGTTGTCAGTATGGGCCATTTTATGACAGTGGTATCTACTGTGTGGGTCGGATTCAACTGTATATCTTTTCAAATACAGAATTAATGTACTATTGATGAAACCATTACTAGAACCAAATTAAAGTCTAGGCTGATGTATTGGTCTGCTGGGTGCTGTCAGACATGAAAGGAGTAATTAGTATTCATTACTTCATACTCTACAACATTCCAATTATTAATGAACTTCAACTATTGGACTATAAGATATCTATCACAAACATCTTTCTAGTGTTTCTTTATTAGGAAATAAAAAACCCAAATGTCTGACACAACTACCAAAAAAGAGAATGCTGAAAACTGCTTGTTTGCTAGGGAAGGTCTGAATATTTTCACTGTCTCATGAGGTAAACATGACACTGCCTTCAAGAGTGTAATATCTTTGAAATGTTAACTAGATGAACTTTTGTTCATTCCTGCATAGAACACTTAAACACATTGATTACTGAATATTAAATTGAGTAGTGTGTACATATACGTATACAGAAGCCTTTGTTGAGTTCCTGTATAATTATACTGCTGTAACCCCTACCATTTTCATCTCAACTTCTTTCTGCTATGTTATAACCTTCTTTGTTACATTATGTCTGAAATTAAACAGGAATATTTCAGGACCTGGCGACCAGATTCTGATCACACAAGTTTTATCCCAGTGGAACTGGGATTTCCTAGAATTACTTCAAATTTACACTGGCATATGTGAAAGTAAAATCAGTCCCTTTATCATCTTACTTATTTTGGTGCCTAGCAAACTCACACGTACTGAAAAATAGTCACTAATGATTGTCATCTAGCCAAGAATGCAGTGTAGTAACAGAGAGGTAGCCGTGTTAGTCTGTATTCTAACAAAACAGAACAGCAGTAATGTAACACTTTAGGAGACTAACAAAATGATTTATTCGGTGATGAGCGTTTGTGGGACAGACCCACTTCATCAGATCAATGGCATTTCCAGTGCAGACTGACATCTATAAAGCACAGAGGTCCAAAAAAAATTTCAATAAATCCTGACAAATCAAGTACACAGGACTGATGGAGGGGGATAAGGTGTGGGGGATGTTAAGTGTCTTGCCTGAGATAATTACAGGGGCCATGCACAACTTGACGTGCTGCTCACAAACAGGGAAGAACTAGTAGGAGAAATAGAAATGGGTGGAAACCTGGGCTTCAGCAACCATGAGATCATAGATTTCAGGATCCAGACAAAAGGAAGAAGTGTAAGTAGTAACATACAGACCCTTGATTTCGAAAGAGCAGACTTCAACTCCCTGAGAGAACTGATGAGTAGGATCCCTTGAGAGATGAAGGGGAAAAGAGTTCAAGAGAACTGGCAGTATTTTAAAGAAGCCTTACTGAAGGCACAGGAACAAAACCATCCCTCTGCATAGTAAGAAATGCAAACATGATAGGCAACCAACTTGGCTAAACAGGGAAATCCTTAGGCAGCTTAAACTCAAAAAGGATGCATAAAAGAAATAGAAACTTGGACAGTTGACTAAGGAGGAGTATAAACATACAACTGGAGAATGCCAGGGAGTAATCAGGAAAGCGAAAGCACAATTGGAACTGCAGCTGGCAAGGGATGTAAAGAGTAACAAGAAGGGTTTCTACAGGCATGTTAATAATAAACAGGTTATCAGAGAAGGTGTGGGGCTGTTACTGGATGAGAGAGGTAACCTAGTGACAGATAATGTAGGAAAAGCTGAAGTACTCAATGAGTTTTTTGCCTCAGTCTTCACAGACAAAGTCAACTCCCACACAACAGTTCTAGACAATGCAATATGGGAAGATGGAGAGCAGCCATCTGCGGGGAAGGAACAAGTTTTGAGCTATCTAGAAAAAACTAGATGTAGACAGATCCATGGGTCTGGATTTAATGCACCCAAGGGTACTGAGGGAACTGGCAGATGTCATTGCTGAATCTTTGGCCATTATCTTTGAAGACTCTTGGAAATCGGGAGAGATCCTAGATGACTGGAAAAAGACAAATGTAGTGCCCATCTTTAAAAAAGGAAAGAAGGACAATCCAGGGAACTATAGACCAGTCAGCCTTACCTCAGTCCCTGGGAAAATAATGGAGGGGATCCTCAAGAAATCCATTTTGGAGCATTTGGAAGAGGGGAAAGTGATCTAAAGTAGTCAACATGGATTCACCGGGGCGAGTCCTGCCTGACCAACCTGATTAGCTTCTATGATGAGGTAACAGGCTCTGTGGACATAGGGAAGTCAGTGGATGTGATATACCTTGACTTCAGCACAGCTTTTGATACAGTCTCCCACAACATTCTTGCCGATAAGTTAAGGAAATATGGATTGGATCCTTGGACTATAAGATGGATAGAGAGCTGGCTTGACGGTTGGGCCCAACGGCTCAATATCTGGTTGGTGGTCGGTTTCAAGTGGAGTGCCGCAAAGCTCAGTTCTGGGGCTGGTGTTGTTCAACATCTTTATTAATGACCTGGATGAGAGACTGGATTGCACCCTCAGCAAGTTTGCAGATGACACAAAACTAGGGGGAGAGGGAGATACGTTGGAAGATACAGAGAAAATCCAGAGTGACCTGGATAAATTGGAGGACTGGGCCAAAAGAAATCTGATGCAGTTCAACTAGGAGAAGTGTAGAGTCCTGCACCTGGGACAGAAAAATCCCAAGCATTGTTATAGGCTGGGGATTCACTGGTTCAGCAGTACAATGGAAAGGGACCTAGGGGTTATGGTGGATGAAAGGCTGGATATGAGTGAACACTGTGCCCTTGTAGTCAAGAAAGCTAACAGCATAGTCGGGTACATTAGGAGAAGCATTTTGAGCAGATCTAGAGAGCAGTTGTTCCCCTCTATTCGGCACTAGTGAGGCCACATGTGGAATACTGTATCCAGTTTTGGGTCCCCCCCAGTATAAAAAGGATGTGGATGTGCTGGAGTAGGTTCAGCGGAGGGCAACAAAAATGATTAAGGGGCTGGAGCACAAGACCTATGAGGACAGGCTGAGGGACTTGGGCTTGTTTAGTTTACAGAAGAGATGACTTAGGGGCGATTTAATAGCAGCCTTCAACTTCCTGAAGGGGAGCTCTAAAGAGGAGAGTGAGAATTTGTTCTCAGTGGTGTCAGGTGGCAGAAGAAGGAATAATGGCCTGAAGTTAAAAAGGGAGAGGTGTAGGTTAGATATTAGGAAAAACTGCTTCACCAGGAGGGTGGTGAAGCATTGGAATGCGTTGCCTAGACAGGTGGTGGATTCTCCATCTCTCGAGGTTTTTAAGTCACGGCTTGACAAGGCCCTGTCTGGGATGACTTAGTGGGGGTTGATCCTGCTTGAAGCAGTGGGCTGGACTAGATGACCTCCTGAAGTCCCTTCCAGCCCTATGATTCTGTGAATTACGAGCATCAAAGGAAGGGAAGCAGTCTTTGTAATGCATGAGGTAATTGTTGTTTTCATTCATACTAAGTATTAATGTGCCGAATTTGAATATGAACTCCATTTCACAAATCTCCCTATGCAATCTGTTTTTAAAGTCCCTTTGTTGTAAGATTGCATATTCTCAGGTCTTTAACAGAATGGCCCATTCCATTGAAATGCTGACTGGCTTACATGTATTGAGATTCCTGAGGTCTGCTCTATGTCCATTCATTCTTTAGTGAAGAGTTTGTCTGGTTTGTCCAATGTACATAGTAGAGGGGCATTGCTGGCACATAATGGCATATATAATATTGCTCAAAGTACCCGAGACTGAGCTCTTGATCTTGATCTTGTAACTCTGCCACCTACTTCAGTCCTATGTACTTGATTTGTCAGTTTTTATTGCTATTTATTTTTGGACCTCTGTACTTATAGTTATCAGTCTATACTGGAAATACGATTGATCTGATGAAGTGGGTCTGTCCCATGAAAGCTCATCACCAAATAGATAATTTTGTTAGTCTTTAAAGTGCTACATTACTGCTGTTTTGTTTTGTAAGAATACAGACAAACATGGCTTTAAAGTGCTATAAGAATGCAGGTGTAGGGAGGGAAGTGAACAACAGTTGTTTGAGACTTTTTGGAGTTACTTCCTAAAATGTATCGATATTAAAACATTTGAAGGGGGCAAGGTGCAAGGTGAGGTTGTGTCTTCATAAAAAGGTGTTGGGCCTAAATCAGTGGTGCGCCCAAGAAGCTGAACACATGGACAATCCATAGCTTTTATGAGCAAGCCAGGGACTATTAATTAGTTTCTGAGCCAAAGCTCACTGAACTCAGTAGAAAAACTCATTGACTTCAATAGGTTTTAGATGAGGTTGTAACATTTTGTTATAAATAAAAGGACACAGACCCCTACATGTATCTATTGTGGGTTGTTAAATCTTTATATTTGCCAGTCATCATGAAAAAAATTACTCTAAGACTGTGTCTATGTTAGCAAGCTCTTTCCAAAGATTTTTCGAAAGAAGGGGGCTCCTTCAAAAGATACCGCAGACCATCTATATACAAAAAGTGTTCTTTCAAAAGTAAATCAAAAGAATGTGGCACTCGTTTTGAAAGCATTCTTCCTATCCTGTTTCAGGAACAATGCCTTTTTTCGAAAGCTTCTTTCGAAAGAAAACATGTAGACACTCCTCAGGACCTTTATTTCAAAATAGCAGTCCTCATGACACCTGATTTTTTGATCCCTGGCCTGTTCTTCTAAAACAGCGGGGCTGTGTGGACGCTCTTTTCCAAAAGAGCAGATCACTCTTTTGATCCACTCTTTTTGTGTGTGGATGAACTCTTTTGAAAGAAGTTCTTTTGGAAGAGATCTTCTGGAAGTGCTTCTTTCAGAAGATCTCTGTACTGTATACATAGCCTAAGTGTTGTATATTTAACTATAAAGAATTTGATAGAGTATTATTTTAAAATTAGACAAACTTTTGCTGAGGCTCAAAAAATCTGTTTGACTTTTTCTAATTTTGCAGGTCTCTGCACGTTCAGTTTCTATCTAAGAATAGAAACAGAACATGAGAAATCCGACCAGAAAGTCTAATCATAATATTTCCCTACAGGTTTTGAAGATTTGGATGGCACTGGTGGTTTTACATTTTGATGTGTGTTCAGACTTTTGGATGCTTATCAAATCATGGCCAGATGCCCAAATATCTGATATTTACTCATCACTGGTTTTAAATCACCACCTTTGCTTAAAATAAATAAAATAAAAAACACATAAAATGCTTCATGGAAAGTTATGAGGAGAAAGTAGGAAAAAGAAAACCCAATGGCACTGAGCCACTGCAGGCCTTGGGGCAAGGTGGGAGTGGGACGGCCAAGACACAGCCCTCATCGCTAATGGGATCACATTGCTGACCCCTCCACCTTCCCTGCTCCCTCCCAGCCATCTGCAGCCGTCTCATGGCAATTCAAAGTGGCCCAAAGCTGCTGCCACTGATGCTGACAAAGTAGCAGCAGTGATGGCTGGAGCTCCAGGCCCCTTTGAAAGGCTGGGCCCTGGGCAATTGTCTCCTTCCATTGGTGCACCAGAGGGGGAAAAAACCCCAGTATTCTTAGTGGTAACTCCAAGGGAAAAACCCTGATTGATCAAGAATACTTACCTCCCTTTTTTGATTGTGTTTCTTCCAAGTAAGGGATCTAGTACTGGGTCTATGGTTTCATGTAAGTTTTCAATTAGGATGGTTTCTCCACAGGCCAATGCTCTTTCGATCGTCTTCAAAAACCTTAAAACAATAAGCAAACCCAATCTATTAGATAATATGTGAGTTATGGAGTATTATGTTTCTGTTTTGGATTACACAAACTGGCGAAATATTCATATAAAGCTTTGTCAAAACCTGCTGTATTGCATTCACGCACGTATTTTCCAGTAGTTAATAATTCTGTGATTTTTAGGTAGATGTCTTTACTCCTTATTGCAGTTTATGTCGTAAACCATTGCTTAAAGCTTTGTACAAACAAACATGGGGACAAGAACTACTGATGTGAACATTTACATTGACTACTCACAAATAAAATCAAATTCAGAGGCAGGTGATGTTTTCTCTCAAGCAATTTGTTCTGTGTTTGCACAGTCAAAGGGCTCTGGTTCGTGACTGGGGTTCCAAGGCATTACGACAAGAAAATTAAATAGCAATTGAAATAATTACTCATAATATTTAGGTATAGGATGGAATGCCACAAAAACTAAATGACAGTGAATTTTAGCATGTCTTTTTGGTTCCATTATTTTTGTTTCAGAGTTTGGGGTGTCATCCTCTAGAGAGTGAATAGTGAACTACTGAGTGACTACTGCCTTGGTAGAAGAATTAGGATTTGTAGGACTCCTTGAAGAACTGTGTTTTAAGAAGATTTGAGAGAGGAGAGGCAGGTAGCACAGAGACTGGGTTTGGGAAAACAAGCATAAGGGCCAAACTATATAATTTCAGCCATGAAAAGGGAGCAGGGAAGACTTAGAGAAGAATGGAAGATCATAAAGGGGTAATTATTTGTGTGGCTTGGGAAAGCGTAAGGAAAAAAGGTTTGAGTGGGAAAAGTATAAAAATAATGAGTTCAGGGAGATAGACAGGGCCTACATTATTCAGACCTTTTAAAAATGAAGCATTACTGAGGCCATTTATTGTGTTATGTAACTATCTATTGTACTTGGATTTCAATAAAATAAATTAACCTAGTCTCTTCTAGCATATGCTAGTCTTTTACAGATTTTGAAAGTCATTAAAGAGATGTGGTAGTTTCAAAGACATTTTATTGCACTGGATAAAATAATGCTCAGTTCCAAACTTACCACAACCCCCTCAATAAATCAAAGTCAGCATGACAGGAGAAAAAAAAAACAAAACAGACCCAATTCCACAGAAGTGATATCAACCTGAACTCGATTTCATTCAAACTCAGCTACCAGAATTCAAAATGGCTTTGGTAACCTACTACTGAATGCAGTCTTCTGTATATCATCACTAGACCCTGTCTCCAACTCTGCATTAGGTACATATATTCTGTTATCTTATACACTAAATTATCATATAATGCCCAATAATCAGGAAACTGAACAAAGTGTTTGATTTTATCACCTTATTTATAGGAAAGCCAATTTGTCCTTTGCCTGTCCTGCCTCTTCAGTATTAACTTAATTCTCTCATCAGCATTTGAAAACAGTGCAGCAGAAAGTGTCTTTTCAAGCAGTAGCTTTTTAAATGGGAAATTTATCATCAATAAATAAGCGACAAGTATTACAACATTTAAATACACCAACTCCCTATAAAAGTTACAGGATCTTTATAGAAGTAAATGTGAGAGCTAATTCTTCAGTGCATACACATACCCTTTCTGTCCTAGACGTATGACCTTAAGGTTAGTTCCATATTTATTCTTTATCCATTTAATTCCCTGTTGCTGGGGATCTATCAGCAGAGGCCAGCGCTCACAGTTTATTAGAATAGTGGCATTTTCTGTTGACATTCTATCACTGGGCAGTCCTTCATTATTCCATGCTGCAATCATAGCACCATCAGTCAATGTGGCTATTGGGTCCAGGCCTTCAGTTATTGGAATAGGAACCTTTGAATCAGAGTGAAATATAATTATCCAGCAAGGTTGCAAAGTATAAGTCAAAAATCAGTGTGATGTGTGAGATAAAGGGATCCAGTGCAATTAGAGATTTTATTACACATGAAAGAAAGTAAGATGCCAAGAGAAATAGGATATATAATGCTGAGCAAATAATCCTACAACCTACTGTGGTACTTTTAAAATGATGTTTTCACTTCATTTAAGAAACCTCATACATATTTATGATTTATTAAGTGAATAGCATGTGTGTCTATAGTTTTCAGCTCTTAACATGTAAAGTGGAAGGGGAGGACAAATTCAGTGCTCATGAATGGTGCTGAATTGGTAATTCTGGAGAATAAAAGCTGTTATCTACAGAAGTGGTACAATATGAGAAGCAACACAACAGGATTCTTGCACTACTTTGCTAATATGGTTCAGCTATGTCATAAAGGGGTCACCGACATAAATTACAGAATGGGACAATCTCCATTGGTATTGCTACTCTGCAATGACACCCAATAGGATCACCAATTACAGCCAACTACAGTGTTTTTCCTAATATGGGCACTTTTTCAAAGGCAAATGCCCTGCAACCTCCAACTCATTTCACATAAGGCAGATAAACATGAGATGGCCACACTTACTGTAATATTACCATGCCTTTGCATCCTTGAAAATATATGAAAATCTTCAATCATGAAAGTAGGGAGATGGGGATGCATGTACAAGAGAGAAAGAATTTTTTTTAAAGCATTTTAAGGAAATCTCTAAAGAGGTAATGTATTCTGTGGGTCATGAGATTGGTAAAGTGATTCTGAAACTCTGCTCTCTAGGAATGAAATATTGGCAAATCAGTGGCAAAACTCCCACTGATTTCAACAGTATTAGGATTTCACTCTGGGTTTTTATTTTTGGCAAATAACAGCCAGAACTTAAATTACAAAACTATAATTTAGAAGACAAAACACTATTATCAAACCTCTGAGCCCTCCAACAGCCTACCCATTTAGAAGCTTTCTTAACACTTTTTGAGAGATGGGGTAAATTATTCTGCCCACCCAACACAGACACACGTACAATGTAAGTACTGAATTAATGTTTTGGTTTCTTCTAAAGAGCACAGTAAAACCAAGAAGAGTTCTGGTGGTTTATTATACAGGAAATCATGTTTTATGGTGAACCAGATTGGCAATATCTTTAATACTAAAAAAGAAATCATAAAAATGTGTGACTGGAAGGCTGGGAGCATTCACTTGAAGAACAGAGGGACTGGGGGCAACACAAAACTTCACAAGAGACTATGAGCAGGGAAGGCCAGACTGACAGTTTTGAAATTGGTAACAAGAAGCTTAAATTTGACATTTTGGATGGAAAGGCAATAGAAGAACACAAAGAAATTATGCGGTACATGTTCTTGGGTTACAAAGTTCCATGGCAAAATCCACAGGTAAGAGAAATTAGTTCAGTGGCTGCATCTTGGACAGATGGAAGTGTTCATGAGCCGAGAGTGGAGGATGTTGTAATAATCAATTCAATGGAGGCTGTTTCAAAATTCTCCTGGTGTCTGAACGTTACATGAAATTTTATCTTTATACATCCCCATCAGTAGCAACTGCCATTGCACTGGACTAGTGGAGGACAATTTGGCCTACAGTATGATGACAAGTAAAAGGGAAAATAAATCACTTAACATTCAAACCCCAAGCAGAGTTTGCAAACCTTACAGTGAGAGAAAACAGCATTTTACTTGTAATCTGAGAAAATCTGATACAAACCACTGGAAAACAAAACACCAAGCTCTACAAAGACATTTCAAAGTCAAGAGCAGAACTGTCCTTTTGCATTCTGAACTAAAGAGAAGTTAATGAACCTGAGATTCCATTATGGTCCACAACTTTGTACAGTCAGTTTTACCTTTTGTGATTTAAGAAAAGGAATCCACATGTGTTCCACCAGTTCCTGACGATACTGTTTTGTAAAGGATCCAACATAAGACACAAAAGCTGCTGTTAACAGGACATCACCACACAATGTCTTTTTCTGAGTTTCAAAATGCTTAATAGACTGGCTCCAACGAATGTTTTCAGCCTAAAATGAAAATTATGTAATAAATATTAACCACTTTTTCAAACTAAGAGCTGGAAGAAGAGTAACCTTTAAACTCTAAAAAGAGTTAAAATAACTTAAAGGGTATGTCTACACTAGAAGCATCTGTCGACAGAAGTTACCGTCAACAGGGAAATCTCAACAGTACACTGTCAACAGATTGCATCTACACACAACTTGTTCTGTGGACAGAGAACTGCCAGACTGCACTGCCCTCTGGTGCCAGAAAGCGGAATGGAAGCTCTGCAAAAAGGGCTGCCCGGCAACGTGAAGTCCTCTCTGTCGACAGAAGTGTCTACCCTGCACTTTGTCGACAGTACTATGTCCAGCGAGGCTACGTCTACACTACAGTTCTGTTTCGAAAGAAAGTCTTTTGAAAGAGAATGCCGAAAGATGGCTCTTCCAGGGCTGCTGCCTGCCATCCCCTTAAAGGCCCCCCACCCCCGTGCCTCACCCTGCACACACCAAAGGCCAGCAACCCTGTCCCCAGGCAGAGAGACAGCAAAAGTGAGAGCGACTTTGGAGGTGGCATCCTGGGCACCCATGGACCCCAAGCAGCACCCCTGCTCCATTGCAGCCATGGCCAGTGCCCTAGCCGCAGTCCTGGTCACTGTGCTGCAATGGTTCTGGGTGGCCAGCACAATAGCCACCCTCCTGGACGCCATCCTCAGGGTGCAATGTCCCCAGCCGGTTCCTCTGGTCATCTGCTGCCTGTGGAGCTTCCCCACAAGCAGCGACTGGTGGGACCAGCTGGTGCTGGAGGACTGGGGCAGTGACCGGTGGCTACAGAACTCCAGGATGACCAAGGGGACATTCCTGGAGCTGTGCCACTGGCTTGCCCCAGTCCTCCAGCACTGGGACACACACCTGAAGCTGGTGCTCCCCCTGCACAAAAGGATGGCCATCACCCGAAGGAAGCTGGCCACCCTGGACAGCTACTGATCCATCGGCCACCAGTTCGGGGTGGGCGAAGCCACCACTGGGGCCGTCCTCATCAAGCTGGGCTTCCCCAACTGCTTTGGGGCACTAGATGGCACCCACATCACCATCCAGGCCCCGGAGCACAGCCATGGGGCCTAAGTAAATCACAAGGGCTACCACTTGGTGGTCCTGCAGGCCCTGGTAGATACCAACGGATGGTTCCAGGACATCTACATGTGCTGGTCCAGCCACACACACAATGCGAGGGTCTTCTGGAACTCAGGGCTGGGACATCATACGGCTAAGGGCACCTTCATCCCCTGGTGGGAGCTCCCCACTGGGGACACTACGATACCACCCTACATCGTGGTGGACGCGGCCTACTCCCTGCAGACCTGGCTGATACAGCCATACACCGGGCACTCCCAGCCAAGCCAGAAACTTTTTAATGAGCGGCTGAACCACTCCCAGAACACCGTCAAGCGGGCGTTTGGCCATCTCAAGGGGCGTTTTAGATGCCTCTACACCAGGCTGGAGGTGGGCCTCCCCAACATCTCTGCAGTGGTTGGGGCCTGCTGCACCCTCCATAACCTTTTGGAGGCAAAACACAAGCCCGACATGCAGCAGTGGGCCGCTGAGGCGGGGTGCAGGTATGAACAGCCCCCTGCCGACAGGCCCAGCAGGATGGGGTGCATGTAAGGGAGGCCCTGTGCCAGGCCTTTGAGCGGGGGGCCACGGTAACCCCCTCACCTGCACCCTGCACACACACCCACCAGCACACATGCATGGGGGACACAGAGTAAACCATAAAAATAAACTATTTAATTGGAAAAAACTGCCGGGGCCAGGTTGGGGTCAGTGGCATAGGGAGGTAGGGGCGCGGCTCGGGTGCGGTCCCTGAGCCTGTGCTGAGCTCGGCACGGGGTGGGAGGCAGGGGCTCAGCCTGCAGCTGGCCAGCTGGGTGTAAGCCAGGTGGATGAGGCTGGCCAGGGGGAAGTGGGGAGGGAGCAGAGCCTAAAGGTCAGCCTCCTTGGGGGGGTGGGGGAGACGGGCATTGTGGGGGAGGCAGGGGGATGGGGGATTGAGGGGGAACCACTGGGAGGGAGGGGAGGGGACGCACGGGTGACGGGGTGTGTGTGTGTGTGAGTGACACACAAGGGAGCAGCAGCAGGGGCCAGGTGGCCGACCACAGCCTGGTTGAGGGTGTCCAGGTTGGATGCCATCCAGTCCATGCCTGCTGCTCCATGGCAAGCCACTCCCACACAATGCCCATCAGCTCCCTGAGGGTGGCTGTGTGGGCCATGTTTCCTACCTCCTCCTCCTTCTCTCCCGGCCTCGTGGCCACCCATGTGCACGGTACCTACCTGTGGGTCCCTCCGGGAACTAGGATGAGGCACGATCCGAGAGGCCCAGGCTGGATGAGCCCAAGGGGACATTGATGACAAGGGCCCCCTTGCTCTAGCCCTTGTCATCACTGGTGTCTGGGATCCATGCTGGGTGCCTGCGGGTGGCCACTGCTCTGGGGCAGTCCACCCCCTTGGTCCCCATCACCTCCAGCTCCAGCTCCGTCAGGAGGTCTGCCGTGTCGAGGAACAAGGCTGGGGGTCCTGCCTCCTTGGGCTCAAGGAGGCAGTAGAGCTCTTTAAAGTGGGGGCAGCTGGTGAGTGCTGCCCCGATCGCCTGACCATGTCCCAAGCCCAGCAGTAGCCCTGCTGGAGCTCCTTCAATTTGGACCTCACCTGGTCCGGGATGGGGGTGTGTGTGACCCCGGCTGGTGAAGCCCTTAGCGAGGCGCTCAAATGCTGCTGCGTTTCTGCACCGCACCCTTGTCTGGTGCAGGACCTCTTCATCTGCCCAGAGGGTGAGGAGGTCCTGCAGCTCGGCTTCGGTCCAGGAGGGGGCCCAGTGCTTGGGGGGCTGGCTCCCCTGCTGGGAGGAGTTCCCCTGGTCCCTGGATGGCCCCTGGGGTGGGCAGGAGTCAGGGGCGCTAGTTGTGGTGCTGAGGACGGAGAGAGGCAGGCTGGAGCGTTGCCCTTGCTGGATGGCTGGGCAGCAGCGTGGGCTCTCTGCCGCCTGCACACACTCAGCTTCCTGCCCGAGGGCTTCGGGGAGCCTGCGTCCTGAAACGTGGCTGGACACTGGAGCCATAGAGCTCCACTTGTGCTGTGAGCGGCGCCGCCGCCTGCCAGCTGATCATGGCCATGGAGGACCCACTCTTTCAAAAGAGTGGGCCGCAGAGCGTCTACCCTTGGTCTCTTTCGAAATAATCTTTCGAAGGAGGGCGCTTTTCCCATCCTGGGAACAGAGGACTGACTTTGAAAGAATGGGGGAGTTCTTCTGAAGCTAATTTTGAAAGAGCACCATGTTAGTGTAGACGTTACGTGGGTTCTTTTGAAAGAACTCAGTCTTCCAATCTGGATTTCGAATGTACTTGCTAGTGTAGATGCACCCAGATTGTTATGCCTCAAATTTTTGAGGGATAATACTGTCGAGGAAAATGCAGAGTTCTGTTGAGACTTTGTCGACAGAATGCTTTGAGTGTGTAGACGCTCTCTGAGTTATGTCGACAGAAGGGCCCTTGTGTAGACCCAACTCTCTAGTGTAGACCCAGCTAAAATGTATAGAAGCATAATAATTTCACTGATGGATGAATGTCAGAAGATTTAGAGGTCTGGTTCAGATCCATTTTTTTATTTTCAATTTTGTTGTAGCTGTGTTGATTTCAGGATATTAAATGAACAAGGTGGGTGAGTTGATATCTTTTATTAGACCAGTTTTTGTTAATGGAGAGGATAAGCTTTTGAGCTTCACAGCTCTTCCTCAGGCCTTGAAAACCAGAACAATTACAGTTAAATACAGGGTGGGCCAGACTGTTAAGCATAAAGGGTTCATGCGTTATAGGAGACCACTTGTAATTGAAGTGGGCACTTAAAACCTCTCCAGTCATAGGATAAAGAAGGATTAATAGGCAGCTAAGCATTTTACCAATTATTATTAAGACCTATAAAACAGGTCCCTCTTGTTACATCCGTGATTTTAGTGTCTAGCACAAATTCTCAGGCACATCTTTTGAAGTGGTGGCTTCTTCCCTGCACAGGATTATAGCAGGAGAGGCTGTTTTTTTAAATGTTTTCAGCACTGGCACAAGCCCCTGCCCCACTGCACCACGTGGTGGCTAGGCTGTGGGGGTTGTGTTTGTATGAGAGGTCAAGAAACTTTTCTGCGGTTCACATTTGTACAAGGGCAGCCCCTCCTACCCCAGGTGCCATGCAGTCAGAGTCTTTCCTGCACCCAACCACATCACATGGATAGCCACTGACCCAATAAAAGCACATGCCTGTGGCACAGTGCAGCTCATACTGCCAGACGGCACCATGTCCTGGGGCTTGTACGCGTTGAGGTCTCCAAAGGAGGGGAAAATTTGTGAGGGTTTGTTGTCACCGGGGGTGAATTCTCCCCCACAGCAAAGATTTCAGGGTCTTGCTGTCACCAGGGGGAAGGGACCATTTCAAGCGGCCCTTCAACTGATAAGCGTCCACCCCATGACACCCCTAATAGAATGTGGGAGGGGGCTGGCCCCCACAGTCACAGTCAATTAGGACTGCCCCCCCCATCCTGAACACCACACCGAAGGGACTGACTCAACTGGCCCTTCATCCGATAACCCCCCACCCAACAACACTCGTAACAGCATGTGAGGGGGTAGGATATGGCAGTCCCATGCCTGGAGTGCTAGTTGGCTTACGAGGTCAAAGCCATACCATTCTATCCAAGTAGGGGTGCTTTCAAGGGGGGGAAAAGTGGCCGGAGAGCCAGTTGAGAGGACACAGACACCTGGGTGATCCCAGGGCACAGAGTCATTCTGGCATGTGGAAATTTGGTGAGCTCCACCCCCCATGCTGGATATATCTGTGTAGTGAAGTGGGAAGCCAAAAAACCTGCACCACACATTGTCTTCTTTCCCCTACCTGAGGGAGTTGGCTTTAGTTGTTATGGTTTTCCCTTTCCTCATCTTTACTATCCTTGTCTTGCTTCAAGCTGTGCTCTGTTCCTGTAATATTTTTAGGGAGGATGTTTCTGGATTCAAGGGGGTGGGGTAAAGTGGCTTGGAAGGCCAGTTGAGATGACTCAGACACCTGGTGATCGCAGGGCATTATGACAGTTCCCTGCCTGGTGCACTATACTTACTGAAGCCAACTATTTGGTTTTTGTTCACCTGGGATTCTCTACTATTTCTTCTTTCACTCTGGAAAAAAATGTCCGTTTGCTTTCCAAGGGAGGGGAATGAGGGCAATGCAATGTGGGAAAATGACATCACATACCCACAACAACTTGCTGGGCTTTTTTTTTCCCCCCATACTGCATCAGTGAAAATACCTAGGATGCAATGGGTCTGAGGGAACTGTGGGATAGTTTCCCACAATGCACTGCTGCAACAGTCAATGTTTGGTGATTTAGTGTGGCAGCAATAAGTCGACTTTTAGGGGACTTTGTGGGGAGGTGAGGATATTTAAATTGTAATTAATAAAACCCAGCAAATATGCATCATAATGTAGTCATAGCCTTACATTATAACACTACTGGATGCTAAAAAATATGGATTTAATTCAGTCACTAGTATTATCATTACAACAATTTGTAACACACTCATCCGCCTATTAACCCTCCACCATCCTGCAACTGCAGAGGTCTTAAGTACTCACCTCAGTTTAAGAGGACTCTTTTAAACTTAAAGATCCGTCCACCTTGTATTTAGCTATGACAACCTGGTTACAATCTCCAGACCTCAGGCAGAGTTGTGTGAAGCTCAAAAACTTCTCCCCTCCACCAATGGAAGTTGGTCTAACAAAAGATATCCAATTGTTTCTCTCATGGAATTATTGCATAAATATGATTGCTTTCTCTTTCACCAAACTCCCAGAAGTTCTTGTTTCTGGTTGGGGCCACATATATTCTGATGATGTTGTTTTGTGTGTGATATTTCATTGGTTCTTTCCAAAAGGGAATAAGAAGGGGGAAAAGTCAGACAAACTATTTGACCTTTAACAAAGACATAATCCAAAGGTTGATTCAAATGTTGGTTGTAGAAATTTCTTCTTTTATTTTGTTTGACTTTCTGTTAGTGGAGAGGACAAGATTTTAAGCTTTTCAGAGCCCTTCCTCAGCTCTGGAGAAGGAAAACATGTCACAACTAAATACAAGGTGAGAGACATTGTTAAACATAAAGGGTTCATATGTTACAGGAGACCACTTATAAATGATATGGACACCCAACACTGCCCCCGTCATAGGATGAAGTGTGTTACAAACTGTTACAATGATCCATAAAACTGTTGTTTTAGACTGGTGTTTTAGACAGGTTGTAGATCCTGAAGGTGTTGTACAGATTTCCTTTGAGTTATGGAGGTTTTACTGAATTAAAAACTGTAATGATTTGAGATTCATAAACTCTTTTTCTCTAGCTTCAATATATTTGTTGGAAAACATTACAGTGAGGGCCAGATACTTAAAAGGAATGGGTACAGGAAAGAAACTGAATGGTTTTAAGAAAGACTTACCTAAGAGATTGACTTTCTCCTTATGGGATACCGAACAAATATGCAGTTGGCTGAAGTACTCACGCTAATTTAATGGTTTGTATGGAGAAGGCTGGTAGCTGGACTTTCACAGTAAGCCTGTCTTTGACTTTGGATCTTGATCTACTCTATGTTCTTATATTTGCAAAAACTAGATTTCTGCAAAGCACTATTTTTTTCCAGTTCATATTGTGGGATGTTTTGACAATTAATTATAGGGGTGGGGTTATTATTAGAAGTAGTATAAGCAGGTATTATTTTCCCTAGGTGGCCTGTGAAAACAGTTCATTGTGTATTCAAAGGTTGTTAAAGCCTCTAGATACAGTTAAAATGCCTGTTACAATGTATCAAAATAAATATTTAAACCAGATTTAACATTGGCTGTATCTACGTTCCAATTAAAATGTATAGCACTTAATTAAAATGAATTTTGAAGTGTTTGGCAAGCAATCCCTAAAAATATGTTGTGTATGGAATTCCCATTGAGGGGACTGGGCCTGGGTCCCAAAGATTACTGAAAGCACAGATTTGGCCCATATTCTGAAAGATGTTCCATTACAACTTTTGTATGGCATGATTAAGGCTATCCATCTGGAAAAATAATGTATATTTTCAACATACCAAAGATGGAGATAAATATACGTATTTCATTGTGGCAGAATTGTGAATGACAAAGATATATCCAGCAAAATATTAGGCACTGCTATAAACTTACATGGTACTTTTTATGTAAAAGTACATTTATAAGAATATTTCTGCCTCTCTCAAGAATACCAGTGGCACTGTGTGCGAGGGCCATAAGTTCTTTTAAAACATCCTTATCTCCATGAAAGATAGTAGATACTAGGAGGCTGCAAAACATTATCCAGCAAGGAGCAGACAGGCTCGATGCAGCTGTTGCCAGCATGAGACCAGGGAAGCACATTGCAGGACATCACAGGAGCCCTGCCCACCACATAAAATGTAATTCTGGTGACTGATGAAAACTAGAAAAATAAACAAGACATGGAATTTTCTAGTTTCTCAGTCCTTTTCATGACATGATCAACACTAGTGACAGCAGTTAACTCACACAGCATAAAAGTAACATATATTTAAAATTAATCATTTCACCGTGTATGAACAATGATCCCAAAAAGGCATACATTCCAAAACCTCTGCACAAAACCTCTAACACATGTGCAATATTCCAAAACCTCTAACTTATATGCACCCCAATTATCCACAAAGATAACTTATGTATCCTTATCCAAATCACAATTCTTAATTGGGTGAGCATTTTAAGCACCATGGTGTGAACTCATAAAATGGAACTTCATATATATGATAATACTTAATTCTAAATGTGTCCTCAAGCATACAAGATGTTCAACAAATGGTGAGAGTAAGGACTGTTTTTGTTTAAAACACTAACAATTACCTCTGTAATCAAGCATCTTTATTTTGAAGTATTTTAGATATCCAGTATTTTCTATGGCTCCATTAGATTCTTCCTTAAATCATTAACTTAAATCAACTCAGACAACAAATCCATTAATGTACAAGAGGGCTTTTAAATTTACCCATTCTCCTTCCTTGTTGTCATGGGGTGGTAAGTCACAAACAATAAAGTGCACCCACCTCATTTTCCAAGATAGCTTTGAAATTTGAAGATTTACTAAACACAGAATGATAGTCCATTTAAATCTTCAGTAATTTTACCATACTCCCCAAGAACCATAAATCACTAGTGACATTAGCTAACAAGGGTTTAAGAGTTGGAACATGCAGTGTAATAAATTTTCAGACAGTTAAAAATCACTATAATTTTATTCTAATGCATTATAGATTGCCTGTAATGTCATCCTAGCCAGGGTGACCCATTTCTAATTTTTAACAGCTGTTCAGCTCGGGAGTTAGTTAATGATTAAATATAAATTGCCTGATTTATTAGTCTGAATGGTTGAGCTTCCAGGTCAATGCTATATAGACAAAATCATCAGTCTTGATGCTTTCCAGAAGTTAACGGTCTCCTGTTCTAGTAAAACAAAATATGTATTCTTGGAGGAAAGAGTTGACATTCTCAATGAATCCTTCAAAATCTTTTCCTTAGATAGTACAGTACTACCACTAAAGAAAATTACAAGTCTTTTTAAATAATTTTCTTCACATTTGAAATAAGTCCTTAAAACTGAGTCTGAAGTAATTACTACCAGTAGGATTATACATGGTTGTCTGTACTTGCAACATCTGGTTAATGATGAGGATTTGAGGTTTTTCCCCAACTAAACTCCAACTAAAACTGTTCATCCCTAGCTAGTAACAAAACACATCAATGATTTCATGGTGCTGTAACAAAAATAATAATTTTTCCTTTTTAAGTGCGTGACAACATGGAATTTGAAATTAACTAGACGATAACTAGATGGTTTGTTTTAATTACATCATATGATTCCAGTATATTAAACATTCTCATTCTGCTCTTCAAATTCACCTAATCTTGATTGCAATGTTCCCTGTCTGACTGCACAAATGCAGTGTCATTGTAGCTGTGTTGGTCCCAGGATGTTAGAGAAACAAGGTAGATGAGGAAATATATATTTTATTGGACCAACTTCTGTTGATGAGAGAAACAAGCTTTCAAGCTTACACAGAGCTCTTCTCCAGAAGACCCTGAAAGCTTGTCTCTCGCACCAACGGAAGTTGGCCCAATAAAAATATTACCTCAGCCACCTTGTGTGCAGAAATGGAGGCATTTCTTGGAAAAGAAGTGAGTTGTGTTCTTACAGAATACATAAAAGACTGTTTGAAATCTAACATAACATTACTGTATTTTTAAAAATCTTTACACATTAAGAAAGGATGAGTAATAAAACCCATATATTGTGTCAAGACAGCATATCTGTGTAATTAGTGGAGCCATTTAGCAGCACTATGGCTTACTTGAATGACTATCTAGAAAGTGACCATTAAACAGTCATCAGTTTTGCTACAATGATATGTCTACACATAAAGATAACGTCTACGTTAAAATTTATATTATGTTTTTAATAAAAATGCATTTTGTTCCTATTAAAAATGAATAGTTTTTGCAAAAGCAGAATCATCTTCCTCCCCCAACTAGAGCATTCTACTTACTTACACACTAAGAGCAATGGGGGCGGATGCAATCTGACTCAATCCTGACCTAGAGGATTGTTCAGTCTCTCTGCTCATTAACCAGAGGCTGCCCATGCTGTCACATTGTGTTCGCATTTGTGTACAAATGCAGTGACTTAGTTATGGAGACTTTTCTCTGGGGACCATGCAAACTTAACCTAGTGAGGGGCATGTACATTTAAAGAAAAATGCATGGTACCTCTGACAGTACTCTCAGATTTTGATTGCCCATTACTTTACCTTTCCAATGTGTCTTTGTTTGTAGTTTTTTACCAAATTTATTTAAATCATCTTGGAATTTTTAATGTAATCAAAATAGTTTAAAGTATTTTAGTCATCAAGTTTTGAAAGCGCATTAAGAAAAAAGTCTACTTGCCTGAAGTCCCCTGACAAGTCTGTTAGCCAGCTGAATTGTTTTGTTGGTGCGGTTCACATCTTCTTGACATCGGACTTTCTCTGCTATTGCTTTTTCAAATGAAGTTGTGAGTCTGCACAGATTGCTGTCTAGCTCCTGCACAACAGTCACATATAAGTTTTGTAACCTCAGATTTTTTCGGTACTTTAGTAATAATAATTTAAAAGCATATAATGACTTTCATTCTGAAGGATATGAACTCTAAGGCAGGAATGTTTTATACTTAAGAGTAGGTTTCAACCTTTTTTCATTTGAAGACCAATAAAAAACTGCAAATACGAGATGCTTACACCTTTGGAAATCAGACAGTCTGTGGACTCCCAGGGCTTCAAGGACCACCATTTGAAAACCACTAGTTTAAAAGAAGCTCGTGAGTCAACCACTAATTGTAAATTAGCTTTTTTATCAGCTGATGGTTACAGGCTCCTGGATGAAGCTCGCTTACAAGTGTCAAACACAGCTGTGACTGTCACATTTAGGGTGATCATCCGATCTGTTTTTGCCAGGACGGTCCTGTATTTGGGATGCCAAACAGGCATTCCTACTTATTTTAGAGGAGGTACTATTTGTCCTGTATTTTCCACCAGCAGCTGCTGGCCAGAGAGCAGGGAGTCCACAGGTTAGCCTACTTTGCCCTTCCCTGGGGCACAGGGAAGCAGGGGAACATGGGTGTCTGTCCCATCCCTGATGCTTCCCTGAGGCTCAGGGAAGGTGGGTTGCGGGGGGGGCAGGAAGCAGGCTGCCCTGTCCCTGCTGCTTCCTTGGGGCTCCTGGGAGCACTGGGGGGCTGCTGCAGCCCAAGGCTCAGGGAGGCTGGGTGGTTGGCTGCCTACTTCCCAGATCCCTGGGGCTTCGAGGAGCCAGGACTAGCTGCCCCTACCCCAATATCTCCCTGTCTCATATGTGGGACAGGGAGATATTGTCACCCTAGTCATGTTATCACAATTGGTAAACAGGGAAGCTGAAGCCCACAGATCTACTGTTAGAATGGTAGGACTGCATGGTTCTACCCAGAAAGTGGCGAAGGTAGTGAAACCTGTCACCAAATAGGTGAACTTGAGAGGAACTAAAAGGGATCTAAAGCACAGCTCATCCCATAACATCATACTCTGAGCCAGAACCTTCCTCAGGGTCCACAGCAACTGCCATATCCATGCTGCCTTGCAATGGCTCTGAAAGAGCAGTGATTAGGCTGTGGGTCTTTTGAGGCCAAACACCACTGTATGTCCTGCCCAGAGAGGCACTGATTGGGGAAGCCTACCACATTTCCCTCATTGGCCCACGCACACTATTTAAGGCTTAGGAAAAATATCTGGACAGATTACTGATCTGCTGTGTAGATATATGTGGCCTTGTTTTATCTCTGTTTCAACCTTGCTCCTGCCTTCCCTGACTCCGGGTAACCCTTGGCTTGGATCTGTCCACTGGGATTGACTACCCCACTTCAGTTCCTGACGGACACTTACCAAGATCCTGTCAGAAGGGATTACCTGACAAAACTTCTGTAGACAGACTGTGCCTACACATAAAAAGCAGATCGAAAGAGCAATCTACTCTGTTGATAGAAAGCAGCCAGACTGCCCAGTTCTCTTGACAGAATGGCTGACCGGAAGCTCTGCAAACAGGACTGTCTGTTGACAAAAAGCTGCTGGAGTATCTACACAGATGTCTTGTCACTAGAACACTGTCCAGAAAGGCTTTATACCTGAACAGCGAAAGGTACAGTGCTGCCAGTGGATGTGCTGGGTTTTGTCTACAAACTATTGACAAAGTGCATTTTGCATGTAGACACTCCATGGTTTTTCCCCCAAAAAGCCCAGTTTGCCAGGAAAAGCCTCTCATGTAGATGTAGCCAAACAGACTAGAAGACTGGAGCTTCTCACATTATTGAGGAACCAGACACCAGCCCTCAACAAAATCCTATCATTCATGGAAAAAAAAATCACAAGAATTGTCAATATTGCAATTACATATAAAGGAAAATCTTTACATTTTCCGGAACAAAAATAATCAAAGAAAGAAAACTGTTCCTTCAATGGGGAAAGTGCTCATAAATCAGGTCAGTGATCTTCTTCTAAGGGGAAGATATATAATTTTTTTGCTATTTGGGATGCATTTTTAGCTTCATGACCTTCAAAATACCTAAGGTAAATTACTATTATAATACTATACACTTCTTGTCAGCTACTCTTATGTATAAAAGTAGAATTCTAGTACAACTATAATTACACAGCACTTTCTTATCCTAAGTTATTTGAAATTCTATGGGACGGTGCACAGTCATTTTTCAACATTTATTACTGAGCAACACATGTACTACTATGAATGTTTCCCTGGAAATTCTGTTAGACCTCTGATGGTAACAAGCACTTGCACTCAGAAGTAAATGCTTGCTGGCTTAAGCATTTAGACTGTAATCTCTTCAAGACAAGAAATATATTTTACATCATTATAAAGTGATGGATAAGTTTGTGGTGTTACACAACCAATTTTAAAGAAAAATAATAAAAATGCCACCTTCCATTCAAATATCAAATTAGCCTGTCCCAGGCCATGGCCCAAGTCACAACACCTACATTGATACATTTAGAATGTTAACTTTTGTAAAGGTAGAACAAGTCTGTCTGTCTCATCTGGAAGGCAGACTCTAGCCACAGTAGACTATTAGAAAAATACCCAGCACCAATTAGAACTGTTGCCATGCACCTCTTTGTTGCATCACTGATAGAGGATGGTAAGTAGACCCTCTTCTAGTAGAAGATTAGCAAAGCATAACTCAACTATACCTATCTCATAGAACTGGAAGGGACCTTGAGAGGTCATCAAGTCCAGTCTTCTGCCCTCCCAGGAAGACCTATCACCATGCCTGATATAGCTGTTATTTTGAAATCTATTTGCCCCAGGCCTCTAAATGGCCCCATCAAGGGCTGAACTCACAACCCTGGGTTTACAAGGTCAATGCTCTACCTACTGAGATATTTTCCCCCAGTACAGCTCCTCGCTGCTTCTCTCCAACCACAGGCTACCTCTTTAGATGTTGGGGTGCCGGGGGGGAGGCATGGGCACAGACCACAAATATGGCTCCCTAAGAGATGGGGGGCCATCAACACCTAACCATATCCCCTCCTCCCCTACATCACCTTTTCCCTGAGGCCCTGCCTCTGCACCACTTCTCCCCCACCCTCACTCACTTTTCTCCTCCCTCTCCACCCAGCACTTGCTCTTAAAACGACGAGGCTATGGACCCCTGAGCTCTCTCCCCATCTCCAGTTTTGGCAGCCCTGGTACAGACCTGACTCCAGCTTGTATGCACCAAGCATAGGTCCCCTGCACAGGAGAATCTTTCACATATTAACAGCTATACTATGACTCACTTATGATGGCTGGGTGGCATAAAGGGGACATCAATGCTCTATAGAATCTGGCCCCCACAGTATCAAAGTCATGTTAGATGTTAACCATCTTGTCAGCAGTCACGATTAACCCTACAGTTCTACATGACAGTCTGTCTCAATTCAGTACAAAGTCAGGTGCTCATCATGCTTGCTAACACGTGATCTAAAACAATATAAAACGTTCCCAGTGCAGACAAGCCTTGGGGGCCCAAGCTACCTTTGAAGATAAAAAGGAAGAGAGTTTGGGGTAAGGCAGTTGCAGAGCAGCAGTCCACAAATTCTAGATCAGCTGCAGGTTATTCATCAAAGGCAGCATACCACCTCTTGATTGGGAGAAGAATGCTTCAGTGGGACTAGATGCAGAAGAGAGGAAACTAATCCTGGACAACTGAGAATAGGCACAAACCAGAAATGGCCTGTAAAATGCTGGGTAATAGCTAAGTCTAAACGGAAGTGATAGACTTCCTGGAATTGGCAGGTGTCTATTCTGTTGAAACAGAAAATTTGTATTGAAACCATGGCTTGTGCCTTCCATCTGAGGGTCTCAAACTGACTTATAATCACAGATAAAAAGCTGTCTTGTAGCAACTTAAAGGCTAACAAATTTATTAGGGTCATGAGCTTTTGTGGGTAAGACTTCACATCTTCAGATTTTTGGAGGTTACAATTAGAATCCAGGGTTTATATAGTGGTGAAGGAGCAGAAAGAAGGGGAAAAAAGTGGTTACCTGTCACTAATGGGACCAGTAGATTAAGCAAATTAAGTTAAGCAGACCTTGAGAAGGCATCTAGCCCAGCTCCCTACACTGAGGCATGATCAAGTATTCCCTAGACTACCCCGACAAGTGTTTGTCCAATCTGTTCTTAACCATGCTTGGAAACTTACTCCAGATACTAACTATTCTTATACTTAGAAGTTTTTCCCTATTATCTACTCTACAATTTCTTGATATTTAACCTAAATGAATTAAGCCTGAAGACACACAGTAATTTTTACTGATGGGGAAACCTCTGTGTCTCAAAGTATGTTACAATGCTGGGAAGAAAATTCTGATAGTTCTCTATGATAGGACTCTGCTAATAAAAGAATATTAATTTGTTTATAGCTGAAGCTCCTAGAATCTGAACTTTACCAAATGGAGTTTATTTCCCTGGCTTTCTGTACAGAAGTAGTTTTAACTACCTTTTCTAAAAGAAATTCTTTTTTTTTTTTACCTAGCTGACAATCCTAGAAAGGTTGCATGGTGATTGTATCTATTTGTGTATGTTGCACGAGGATTTAGACTGGATTGTTACAATCATGATAATCTTTTACAGACTTATACAATACTGTCAGGTAAGAACAAAGTTTTAATTAAATATTTCAGTTAATTCAGTAGCAGATATTATTAAAACAACATTACCTTTAACTGAACACTTCACATATATGGCAGTAACTGCCAAGTGGTGTCTTTCCTTTATCTAGTGCTAAATTATAATACTGTGGAGCCATTTCTACATAGGATGCCTCACAGCTATAAGGATGCCTTTTTGAGTGTGTTTGTAACTTGTACTAGTGAGCTACATAAATCAGATTACTCACGTAAAGCAGCAATACGCTGGCAAGCAGTCCCTTTTCCCTATCATTTGCTGAAAAACATAAGATATTTGGATATACTGCAAGATTTTCTTCTAGTGGGCTATGTACAGCTCACACCCTAATTTAAGTTGAGGGGATTCAAGATGTGGGCTGCAAGAAGCAAGTATAGAAGTTCTCCAGCTCAACAGGAGATCTTTCAGTACTCATGATTCCCTTTGTCTAAGGGAATTGCCTTGTTAAATCAAACCAATGGTCCATCTAGTTTAGCATCCTGCCACTGAAGGAGTCACAGGAAGATAAACTGTTTGATTTCCTATAGGATAGCCTGTTCTCATTGAAAGTTTCTTCCCAATTATCAGTAGTTTGAGGTTGGATTAAAGGTCTCAAGCAGAGAGGATTATGTCTCTTCTAAATCTCCTGGTCACTTCTAACATTTATTATAACAGCTCTGGATATTATTGTTAACCAAAAGGTCTAAGCACTTTTTGAATCCTGCTGAGCTCTTGGACTCAATGATGTGCAACCAAAATAGTGAGAAGAGCCATTTTTTTCAAATTCAGTTACAAAAATCAATACTTCAAGAGCCACAATGCATGTGAATACGAGACAGTCCTTACTTAATAAGTAATGCTCAACCATGCTTTTTGTCACCCCTATTTTAAGAACAGTGCACACACAATGATTTGTATCAGTTAGAAAGTTGAGTTACCCCCACCTCCAGGCTTTACCCACCTCAACCCCCAAGCCCCCCCCTGCATCCCCAGATTTAATCCATTGACCCCCAAACTGTCATCCTAACCCCAGGCTTAAACCCTCTCAGCCCCAAACCTGCCCCCTCATCCGCAGGATTTACCTTCCTCAGCTGATGAGCTCTGTGCACTGCCACTGCTTCTCTGCCACCCTCCCCCCGCTACTTCCCCCTGCTGCTTCTTCAGCATGGCTGTGCTCCCCACAGCTCTCCTGCAGGCTGACTTCCCCAACATGGAATGTGCAGGCAGCTGCCTGCCCTGCAGGCTTCTCCTACTGCCGTAGCTGACTGCTCAGTGGCTCCGGAGGCTGCCCTCGCTTAAACAAACAAAAAATTCCACTTTAATGGTGGGCATTGTTTAAGCGGTGGCAGCCTCCAGAGCTGCAAATGGAGTCAGCAGCTGCAGCACTTGGAGCTGCAAGTGGCTCCTTAAAAAGCCACATGCAGCTCCGGAGACACAGGTTGCCAACCCTTGCTCTAGTTAAACCAAACACACACATGGCACAAAAATTACTGGGTGAAACACAATGGCTTATGTTACGCAAGTGATCGCACTAGTTCACCATAACTGTTCCATTTAGCCTTGGAAGAAAAAAATCTGTGACTATTTAACTGCAAGGCAGTCTACAGATTAAATATGCATTGTATGGAAAATACTTCCTTTTGGATTTGCCATCCTTCTGTTTCATTTACTTCTCTACTCTTGTGTTACATGATGGAGTGAATTGAAGATTCTAATTTATTTCCCTATGACACTTAGTTTATACTTTATGTCCCCTCTTATTTGTCGGTTCTCCAAGTTAAACAATTCCAATCCTTTCAATCTTTCTTCTTATTAGACTTTGCCCATGCCCTAATTAGTCTCTGTGCCTCCTCTAATTCTACAAGTCCCTTTTTAAGATGAGGCAACCAATACAGGACACAGTGTTCCAAAAGAGGTCACACCATTTATTTAAATATTGGTGGTATATTTCTTCATTATTCTCCCCTCCACTCTGTAGCCAAAGATAAAAGATATCAGCTATACTTAGGATACAGAGATGAACAGAAATGTTAATTCATGCTGTAATAAAGGGCCTGCAGGAGTCAGGCCTGTAAAATATTTAGCTTAGACAAACAGAGCCTCAGGCAGAAGAATGGGTTGACTTGACAAGCTGACTGATAAATAACCTTGTGCTAGAAACTGTGCTGTTACAATAGACGTGCGCCTTGCTGTTGTCTGTGGGGGAAATGTAATGTATAAAATAAAACTAGTTAAAGCTGATTGTAACGGCTGGGGAATTTTTGCAGTCATAGGGCGTCAGCAACATGCTAACAATAAGTTTTGGTGATCAAGGGTTATAAATGCTAATAAGTATAAGGGTAACTTACAAATTAGACGCTGAAAAAAAGGGCACCTCAAAATCTGTGGAAGTACAGGTAAAGAAAAGGAGGTTGAAACATTCATAAATATGGATCAAGCCCAAAGGTTTTGCATAACACATTGGCTATGTCTACACTAGTCCAAGACTTCGAAATGGCCATGCAAATGGCCATTTCGAAGGTTACTTAATGAAGCGCTGAAATACATATTCAGTGCCTCATTAGAATGCCAGCAGCCGCAGCACTTCGAAATTGACGTGGCTCGCCGCCGCGCGGCTCATCCAGACAGGGCTCCTTTTCGAAAGGACCCCAGCAACTTCGAAATCCCCTAACTTTTCGAAAGGACCCCAGCACTTCGAAATCCCCTTATTCCTATGTGCTGTTAGGGGATTTCGAAGTTGCCAGGGTCCTTTCAAAAAGGAGTCCTGTCTGGACGAGCCACGTCAATTTCGAAGTGCCGTGGCTGCTGGCATTCTAATGAGGTGCTGAATATGTATTTCAGCGCTTCATTAGTAAACTTCGAAATGGCCATTTGCATGGCCATTTCGAAGTCTTGGGCTAGTGTAGGCACAGCCATTAAGGGTAATACATCCCGGCCTTTGGGTCTGAAGAGAAATCAGGATGACACTTCTTAGTGGTGGTGGAGACAATGAAGATGAGGAGGCAGATATTCTGCAGGAGATGAGAGTGAGGCCTAAACACTTTGCACTCTTCCCTGCTGTTGTATTGCAGTGTTCTAGGGATTGTTTCTCTGCTAAGATGATTTGTTCATAACGGGCCTTGTGATAAACTGCATTTATTTCTTATGCGCTTCTCGGGTCTCTCATTCTAACAATATTGGTAATAATTTTCCTGATGCTGCAGCCATCCAGGAATCTGAGTCACTATCGATCAGTGCAGTCTAACAAGCTAATCAATATACCAAGCTAGCAGTTACACTATGATTTCTTACAACATTTTGTTTGCTTTTTTTGACCACTTCTGATGACGTTGAACAGAACTCTTCACTGAACTACCTGTTAACGATGCTCAGGTCTCTCTCTTCACATGATACAGTTAACTTAGAACCCAGAAAGTAATAGGAAGAGATCATATTATTCTTTCCAATATGTATTACTATCCACCTAACTGCATCTGCTATAGTTTCGCTCATTCACTTAGCTTGGTGAAATCCCTCTGAAGCTAGCTCCTCACAATCTTCCCTCAACTTGATTAACCTTCTAAACAGACAGAACTGTAACCTGGCATTCTATTGTCCATTTTGCAGAAAAGTTAACCACAGCCAGCCCCTATGTAAAAGGAAGCCTGGCTTAAGATACATGTGAATTCTGTATGGCTACAGAGAAACCAGGACCTCTGCTTCTTCACACCATCCTATCTTCTGAGTTACTGCTTGTGCCAAAAACTATATTTACCATCAAATATGAATTGAACTTTTACTCCTGTGTTTCTATTCAAAGCCACCTATGCTATATTCTGGATAAAATAACCCTTTACTTCGTTCTTTAGTCCTTTCAGCCCAGTTTAATCAACTCAGTGGTGAGAAAGCAAGCTGGACGATATCCTGGCTTGCTCATTCTTAACAACATTCCAGCAGATTGAGCAGATCCTGTCCCGAGTCAGACCTATGCAACTTAATTTCTAATGGGTAGAATTTAACCTGCATAGTGCTTATTCTTAGGGAGTGACATCCAAGAAGGAAAGATCCCAGGATGACTTTTAGGTTCCACACTCAGTTTGCAAGGCTGGTGAGTAGGGGTTAGGGTAGGGAGAATAAATCTTTTTAAGCACGTGTAATGATAATAATGATCAGAATGTCCATGAGTGGTCATAAATGTAGGACTCCCACGCAGTAATTTTAGTAATTTTTAAAGTAGACTGCTTGTGCTTTGTTCTGTGCTTAATAATAGCTCAAAGAACTTTTTACTATTCTCTCTTTTGTCTTCTCCTAAAACAATAAGGTACAATCTCTGTGTTCAATTTCTGGCCTTTAACATAGGTGCATTTTCTATCTTTTCCCTTACTATTTTTTCTACAGGTAGTCAAGTGCTTATTGAACTCTAATTATGTAGATTTTCCTGTAGGAAGAGTTGTACATCACAGGTTAAAATTATAACTCTTCTTGGGAGTATCTGAATGGCCAAATATATCATCACATTGCATATTTATCATACATATTTACTCCATAGCCATATAGAATACACACTGATCTTCAGCCAGGTTTCCTTTTACACAATGTTTTCCTTTAAGATTCAGAGAGATTCTAGTTTTATTTTTAGGATGTAATTAATACCAAGCAATAAATTGAGATGGGCATGAGCTTCCAACAACACTCATTCTAGAAGTTATTCCATGCAACCACAGGTCAATAGCCATATAACAACGGATTCTACAGGAATACATAGCTCATACAAATCATTCTGTTACTTACAGCAACTGTCATTTTTATTTATTAAATCACATAAGCTATGTCTATACTACAGCGTTCTTTCAAAAGGGCATCACTCGAAAGAGAGTAGCCAAAAGATGCCCCTTCAAAGGGGAACATCTACACATGAGCTGGGCCTGGCGCCATCAATTTGTGCTGTCAAATGGGCCATTTGCCCTTTTGAAAGGGGCTAGTGAGCCCTTCAAAAAAGAGAGCATCTACACATACCCATGGTCTCTTTTGAAAGAAGGGAAAAGGAAATGTCGCAGGTGAGGCGTGAAAGCAGACAAGCCCTTCCAGGGTCACAGCTGGACTCCCCTTTAAAGGGCCCCTGCCCAACATCCTCACTGTGCACAACACAAGGCCTGCAGAGCTGCTACCAGCCCTGCAAACACAGTGCCCGTAGGACAGAGCATGAACCAGCAGCAGCTGGAAACCCTGCTTGCTGCCGCCAGCGATGTGGTTGTTCTGCTGTCCACAGCAGTGGTGGCTGCCCTGCAGCTCCAGTGGGGATGCCCCAGACCTTCAGCTCCTTCATCGCCACCCCCCACCTGGGGTGCTCCACCCGCTCTGGAGCTACCCCACCTGCTCAGACTGGTGGGAGCACCTAGTCATGGGGGAGTGGGATGATGCCCCATGGCTCTGGAATTCCTGGGTGTGGCAGCAGACCTTTCTGGAGCACTGCCAGGGGCTGTCCCCTGTGCTGAGACATGAGGACACCTGGATGCAGTGAGCCCTCCCCATGGAGAAGAGGGTCACAATTGCTGTCTGGAAGCTGGCCACTCCAGACAGCTACTGGTCTGCAGGACACCAATTTGGTGTGGGCAAAGCCACAGTTGGGGCCGTCATGATGGAGGTAAGGAGGGCAAGGCCACACACCTAGGGGGAGGCTGGGGTGCCCAGATAAGGGCTGGGACGCGGCCTGGCACACCACGTAGTGCCCCTGCATGCCTCAGCCAGACCCACAGTGGCTGCCGACACAGCATGGCCAGCATCCAGTGAGGAGAGAAGCCCTAAGGCCCCCACTCTGAGTGTGTCCAGGGCTTCCTGCAATGGGGTTTCTGGGTGCATGCAGCTTTAAGAGCTGCTGCATGCACAGACTCTAGAGCCCCACAGGCGCTGGACAACATGTCTTTCCCTAACAGCTGATTGCAGCCATGACAGACACCGCTCTTTCGAAAGAGTGGGTTGCAGAACGTCTATACATGCCTTCTGTCGAAATAAGCTTTAGAAAGGGATGGCTTTTTCCAATTTCATGTTTTGAAGAACTATTTCGGAACCTGGGGTGTGTTCCTTCAATTTCATTTTTGAAAGAGTGCACAGCATGGGTGGACGCGCTGCGTACTCTTTCAAAAGAGGGCCTGGACATTCGGAAATAATACCTAGTGTAGACACAGCTATACAGGTTGAACTTCTCTAGCCCAGCACACTCTTGTCTGGCAATATCTCTAATCCAGCATGATTTTGATTTGCTGGATGCCCACTTACCATGGGTGTGGCCAAGCTTCCCATGGCCTCATAAAGTTTGTTTCCAGCCACTAGTCCAGGCTCTCAAAATTCTGTGCTGTTATTTAGCTCTACTTTACCCCTAAATGTCGTCCAAGAGCCCAGTAATCAGTGGAAGTGTTGGTAATGCTGCCAGACAATACTGACCTCTGTGGTTTGGCAAATTCTCTTGTTTGGCACTGGTCAGGTGCCAAGGGTACTGGACTAGAGAGGTTCAACCTGTATTTGATTATATAATGTGTCTGAATGGCTTTGGGGAAATTCTGTAATTTCTTGTTAACAGCTTAATGTGCTCCAACAGATAAGGCAGGATGCCCTTCAACAGGCTTATAAGGAAAGTAGTAATAAAGCTTCAGACAATCAGATCTTTGACACTAAAACAAACACTATATGGCATTTCAGAACTAGGGAGTAATAAAATCAGTGACCTTTCTGCACAGAGTTGATGCCTTGCTACACAGATGGACACAAGCCAATGAAATAAACTCAAAATACTGGAGGACGATTATTGTTGTTCAGATAGTACTTACAACAAGTTTCTTCCTAACCGCTTCTAGCTTTTCAGTGGCCACTTCTAGTTCAGCATTTGCCTGGGCTAATGCATGACGTTTGGGCTCCACATCACAATACACCTTGAGGAATACAGGAGCGTATTGTTTTACCGGGACAAAAAGTCGGTCTTGTATTCATTCACAGAGATTGTCAAAGACATCTAATAAAAGAATGACTAATCTGGGCAATAAACCAGTACACCACAGGTCTTATGCATTTGCTTTAACTGTAGTCTTTCTACATTGTAGTGAAATACATACAAACCTATATTAAATTCATAATTACAGCTGTGCACACATAGTACTTGCTTGCTAGGAGAGGAGTTAACCTGCCCACTCTTCCCAAATGCTTTGCAATTTTTGTATGTTTAGCACAGAATGTGTATGGGGGGGCGGGGTTCAATTTCAGAAAGCAGATCTGCTGTGGCACTCAAATCAGTTTATGTGGAATGATTTTTTTGTCTCAAAGATTAAAGGGTTAAGCATGCATTTAAATGGTACACTGCAATCTAGTAAATTCTCTAATATTTACAATTAAATGAATCCTGCCTTCATACTGCAATGGGCTCACCATTTGTATGTATACCACTGGCATCTGTTGGAGAATCAGAATTTCTCAACTGTATCTCATATGGACAGCTAGCTGATATTTTCTCTTTGTTCAAGAAGGGGAATGTATAGCTGGAGGTGGAGAAGGATATACAAACTGTCCCCACTGTTATATAAGAAATAATTGTAAACCCCAATGGCCACAAATTTGTTCTTTTTTCAAAAAGTTTTCAAGTCTCTGTATTGTTTTCCATTTCAACTTCTATCTGCATTGTCTTGTATCTTCACTGAAAGTAATATATTGAGCCTACTGAAATAGTAACAAGCTTCTGTCATAGCACCCTTCCAAACCCACATACGAGTCCAGACAGAGACCAAATACATTGATATATAGTACCTCATAGAATTTTACTATGTTGATGACCCAAGCACAGAGACCAGCTGCTGCAAAGGACTTTGTGCGAACCAAATTTGGGTTGAATTCTGGATCTTTCAAATACTGTTCTTTGATCACTTTCAGACAGCTCTCAGGAATATGCTCCTTGTCATAATTAATCAAAGCTTGAAGGAAGTCATCAACCTGCAAGAAGAAAAGCCAAAGTACCCAAAACATTTGCACTGCTGAGAACATTTCCACAAGTTAACTCCTGCTTTCATGATGTTAAAAACACAAAAGCAAAATGGGTACTCTACATTTAGTTTGTTTTCGAGATTGTATTGATCTCTAACCAAATTTGAAAACAAAAACAAAAATAAAAATGTGCAACCTGAAATATATTTTCACAGAGATCATTCATTTGTAGAAACCCATTCATTACACACAGAGAGAAAAACCCCAACAACCTGAGTCTCCTTCTGCAAGTAATTGGATAAATGGATATCAGGTAAGATTTAGGTACAGATTATCTTCCCTGTGACTGTTCTCAATTTTGCAAATCATGACTGACTCCCAGTTGAAGCTCATGGTGACTTTGCATGCTACTGAAGCCAGGAGGAGAAATTATTTAGAACAATATGAAAGTGATATTACATTTGACTCAAACTTCCTTGACTATAATACTCAACAAGTCCTCCCCTCACCCACCACACACAGCCAACAGATGATTTCTCACTATCGAGTACCTTTCCCATGAAGACTTTAGCAGCTTTCCAACTTCGGTCTCGAGGCACTTTGCCTTTATAAGCCAGTAATACCATGACTGCAGCAGTAACATTAGTTACAGCAACTGGTGGGTTAGGGAAGGCTTTCAGCTCAGTGAGATTAACCTGAAGAGTAATCACAAACAAAAATCTGCAGGAAGCTGCCACACATAAGAATTAGCTACCAAAAAAAAAAGTGAGGGATGTCTACAGAGAAATAATGCAATTGCCAGGGCACCAGAGGTACCTCAGAATCATTCTGATACAGAGATTAAGAATGCACAGATATACTGTACTCCTTGAAGAGTCTTTGTTACTTGTGAACCCCTTAATCATTAGGGTAAACTCTTTCGTATCTGGCAGCCCCAGGACTGGGAGGTTGCCGGATGTTCCGATATACCGAATAACAAAGTTCGGCTCCCCTTTGCTCCCCCACCACTGGCGCCAGCTCCCGATGAACTGCTTCCTCATTACCATGTTGGTGGGAAGCCACTTGCTGGGCTTATGCATGGTCACTTCGCATGGGGAGCTGCTCTGGGTGGCTTGCACATGGCCACCTGGGGAGCAGTTTTGAGTGGCTCACACATGGCTGCACCATGCAGGGAGCCACTCTGGGTGGTAAGCACTGGGCAGGAAAGCGGAGGAGCGCACACATGAAATGGAATGCCAATCAATTGAGAAGCCTGGTTGTTTGAATATTGGTTAAAACAGAGTTTATTATACTTCACTTAGTAATTATAGCTGCAACCATCGGCATGATATTTAAAGAAGCTCTCCAGGAGCACTAAAACAAGTGAGTAGTGTTCTGCATGAATTCTATATACACACATATTTTTCTATAGCATAAATTGCAGAAGCCATTTTCTCATGCAAAATTCCTATTTAACTTAAACTAAATCATCAAATCATACTTCTCACAGTCAGTAGAATCTCCTATAACAAATAAATCACAGTAAAATAACATACAACTCTAGCATTCTACTTTTAAGAAAAGTGAGTAAAATAATCTAACTCCCCCAACCCCCCCCCAAAAATGCTTGACTCTTACCTTATTAAGTGTATCTAAAGCTGCTGTTGCAGCCACTAGAGCAGGCTCAGCTTTCACCAGATCATGTTCACATTCTCTCTGCCTCAAAGTTACTTCAGCTTGGATTGTTGCTATCTACTGAAACAAAGAATCTTAAGGTACTAGCCTGAGATCTAATGTTCCACATGCACTTAGAAGTGCTTGGGCTTCAGACAGACCTAGCAATTTATAAATAGCAACCTTGCTTACAATGGACACTGTCACATAAAACGTGTGGCAGACCTTACATCCCTACTGTTACTGCATGATGAGATCTCCCAAGGAGGAGAAAATAGGTCAGTTACTCAGTTGTGACTGAATATTGCTAAGTTAAAAGCTCCACATGGTGTGTAACATACAACATAAGGGTTATAGGGAGGAGACCTCTATTGCAGACTCCTGTTTCTGTGTCTCACTACACCCAGGCAACACATAAACCCCTTACTTCCAATAAAGAGTTCAGTATGCAGGGTTCCCTTCATCCTAGATTCTCTGTTGTCCTAAATCACAAAGCTATTCCCTCTTGCTGTTCTGCCCTTTTCTGAGGAAAGTGGAGAACACCCTCTAAACTTCTTGTGGGAAAACAGACATATGACAAATACAGGCAAAACAGTGAACAGGCAAATGGAGGAGCTAGAAAATGGCAGAAAATTCGCCACATTTGTCACAGGATCACAGACGATTAGGGCTGGACAAGAGGTCAGGAAGACGTCTTGTCCAATTCCCTGTTCAGAACAGGGCCAACCCCAACTAAATCATGCCAGCCAGATCTTTGTCAAGATTTGTCTTGGAGGTTTTTAAAGATAGAGACTCCTCCACCTCTCTAGGCAACCCATCCCACTGCTTCACTACACTCCTATTGAAGTAGTTTTTTTCTAATATTCAAACTAGACCTCCCAAACTGCAATTTGAGACCATTACTCCTTGATCTGTCACCACGAAGAATTGCCTGGTTCCATCCTCTGTGGAGCTTCCCTTTAGGTAACTGAAAGCTGCTATCAAATTCCCCCTCGTTCTTCTCTTCTGGAAATTAAATTTAGTTCCCTCAACCTCTCCTTATAAGTCATGTGCCCCAGCCCCCTAACCATTTTTGTGCCCTCCACTAAACTCTCTCCAAATTGTCCTCATCTCTTCTGTAGAGGGAGACCACAGTACTCCTAATGAAACTCGCATCATGCCAGAGAGGAATAATTGTTTCCCTCAATCTTCTGTAAATGCTTCTACTAATGCAGTCCAATATGCCATTAGCTTTCTTGGCACCAAGGGTATACTGTTGAATCCTATCCAGCTTCTCATCTACTGTAATCCACAGGTCCTTGTCTTCAGAACTGCAGCTCAGCCAGTCAGTCCCCAGCCTGTAGTGGTGCTTGGGATTGTTCCATCCTAAGTGTAGGACTCTGCACTTGTCTTTGGTGAACCTCATCAGATTTTTTTGGTCCAGCCTCCAATTTGTGTAGGCCACTCTGGATCCTATCATCCAGCATACCTACTCTCCCTCCCCCACCTGCCCCTGCATCTTTGTGTAATCTGCAGATTTCCTAAGGATACAAGCCATCCAATTATCCAGATCATTAATAAAAGATGTTGAACAAAACCAGCTCCAGGACTGACCCAAGGCACTCTGCCTGACAGCAGCTGCCAACTAGATATTGAGCTGTTGATCACTACAAGTTGAGCCCAATGATCTAGCCAACTTTCTATCCACCCTATAGTCCATTCATTCAATCCATACTTCTTTAATTTGTTGGCAAGAATACTATGGGAGACTCGATTGTGGATTTGTGTGTCACTAACAGATTTATCTGGAATCTTGATAAAAGTTAAATTACGCAATCATTTGTCCGGTTATATAAGCAAAATGTACTCTGGATCAGGGTCACAGGCAAACACTGTAATAGGTTCCATCATAATTGTCTACACTAACAATTCTATAACTAAATATACAATTAAAAATGTAAACCAGGCTTAAATTTGGTGAACATGTTTTATTCTTGGAATATATTTTTCTTTTAAAATTGGTTTTGATTTTATTAATACATCAAGTAAGAAAATAGATGTTTTGATCAGTTTGGGATTTTTGTAGTTGTATAATTGAAAAAGAGCAGGCATTCTATAAAATAAAAGTTTTCCCAGAGCTTCTGGTGTATGACATAGCTTTTGTACTGTGGACATAAATTAAGCTTTCTGATATCTTAATGGTGTCAGCTCTCTTTTAATAATACCTACTAATTAAATAAACATGTATTTAAAAAGTGATTTCAGAACAGCTACAAGACAATGTATAAGAGAGAACTTCTATACCAGTGGCTAAATTACCACCTACACAGAGAAATGACTCGTATCCTGAAACCACCCAGGAAATACATTCTAAAATTTGTTACCTGATACTTTCTTTTCTTGATAAGGTTTCTTTGCCATTCAAAGACTGTTGATTGCTATTCTCTTCCTGCAAGTATTACAGGCAACTCAGACTTGTCGATAAGACCCCACACCTTGACCACACTGCTCCTGCTCTCATTTCAGCAGTGTATAAAAAATATAGTCTGAATAAAGTACTGCTGTTACCAAGTTTTGTTTCTAATCTACTAATGCAAATTTAGTATGTCCTTACAAGTGTGGATGCACTCATATGGAGTGAAAGTGAAAGGGGACATGTCACTCTCTTGGAGCATCATGGACAAATATGAGTGGACTTCAACATATCTAGAATGAGGAAACTAAAAATAGCATAAATAAAAGTTATTTTAGGTACCATATCTGGGAGCAGGTGCCATTCAAGAATTATCCTTTTGTAGAAGCTTTCAGATCAACCCAGCAGCACTTGGCGTAAACAGACCTTTTGGGCATAACAGCACAGTTTCAATCGAATTGAGTAAGTCTTTATTGACACGAGAACACACAGAAATATTGCCAAAAGGAGGAGAGGTGAATCGCATAGTGTCTGGCAAAGGTGTTGTAGGATGACCATGTTGCCACTCTGCAAATGTCCTTTAGTGGAACTCCTTTAAAGAAAGTCCACTAGTGAAGTAACCCTCATGTAGCTGTCGACATTATGGCTTGAGAGATGCGCAGCATAGTTGGCCATGTGCAAAAGCAGGGCTGAAGATGAATATACTTTCCTTCCGAATAAGCCCAGTTTCTTTGCATCCTTGTCAGACCCTGTGGATTTGTACTGTGGTGCCTTTGATCTCTGTTGAGAAGACTTCATGAAGAGGGAATTCGGTTGAGGGTGGGTAAATAAAAACTCTGTTCCCCTCAGTGGAATCAAGTACTTCTTGTCTGCCCATTTATTAGTGGGTGGGATAGAGGCTGGAGTCTGCCAGATATTTGTGGTGGCCTCCATGATGGCCTCATCTAGAGGGATGGCAATCTTAGACGACGTGGGAGGTCTCAAGTTCTTGAGGAGCTTATGCTGTTTCTCCTGTATCTCCGCCACCTGTATGTCTTGTGACTGTGCCACTCTTTTGAAAAGTTCCTGGAATTGTTTGAGATTGTCTGGTGGTGATATGTCTCCTGGGATGACTGCCTCATCTGGGAAGGACAAGGAGGCATCAGTCTGATATGCCTCTACCTGATCTTCTGATACTTCCTGTGTCCATACCCCTCTGGATTCCAGGGGGAGATCAATAACCAATTCTGGACCCACTCTCGGTGGGGAGACATATCCTTCCTAAGCTGGAGGGGGTGAGAAGTGGCTGAATGACAAGCCTTGGTGCAGAGATCTATCCCTTGACCTTGAATAGCTTCAATGCCGATCTTCTTCATGATGGCATGGGTGACTGTACTGGCAAGGACATTGACCAGATGATGATGATTGAGAATGTGAATGGTGTCTGTATCTGTAGTGGTGAGAAGAATATGATCTCCTGGATGATGTAGATAGAGGTGGAGAGTCTCTATGGGCACATCTATGAGGCTCATGCAAGGCAACAGATGAAGGATGCCGAAGCCATGGAGAAGGTGGCTGTAGGAATGGAGATGGTGGTCTCAGGACAGGTGATGGCGGTGTTAACGGACGTTGTGGAAAGCCCACTTCAGGAGGGAGCTGGGAGAGAGACGTGCAATGAGGAGATCCGGCGATGGGCTTCGGTGCCAAATCTTAGACCTCGCCTTTCCCGGTCCATAAAACTGCCTTGTTAGTGCTGGTGCCTTGTCCAGTGCAGGTGTCAGTGCCAGCAGTGCCGCGGCCAATGCCTCAGCCTGCGGTTCCGCGCACAAAGCGGTCTCCGGCACCGTCGGGTCCGGTGCTGCTGCTCTTGATGCCAGGAGTCTCAGTGCCGGGAGCGTCAGCACTGGCAGGATCTTTGGTGCCGTCTCTTTAGCAATCTGAGTCTTGTGTCTGGTTTTTGCAATGCCTTTAGGGGCAAGCACATCCCGTCCCTGTGCCTCGCTCATCCTGTTTGTGGGTAACACCGGCAGGGATCGAGTAGGGGGCGTTTTCTTCTTTTTATGTGCTGAGGAGGTCAGAGAGATTGCCTTCCTCTTGTGCAGCCCCAAGGGCCTCTCCTCTCGGGGTCTCTCAGACGGCTCTGGCTGAAGAGCCTTGTCAAACAGAATCATTTTCAGCCTCATTTCACTGTCCTTCCTTGCTCTAGCTGTCAGTTTAGAGCAGTGGGGACATTCCTGGCGAATGTGAGCCTCTCCCAGGCAACTAATACATTTGCTATGGCCATCAGAGGAGGGCATAGCTTCACAGCAGGACTCAGTAGTAGTAGGCATCCTTCAGTCTGCATAGACTATGGATCGCGCCCTTTAAAGTTTCAATTGAGGACTTCATTTACAGCGTCTATTGTGACTATAAAGACCCACACGAGAGTGACAGTCCTTGCTGCATCTCTTGCAGATGTAGTGGGTGCCTGGCAAGTCCTTATTGTGCTTTCTGTGCGCTCGCTTCTCCTCTGCTAGCTGTCTGATCTTCAACTCGCCCTTCTGAAGACCCTTGTGTAACCCCTGCCTCCATCTGCTGCGGTCGTCTGCTAGTTCTTCCCAGCTGTCCAGCTCAATGTCTACCTCTCTGAGGTCTCTCTTGCAGACATCTTTGTAACGCAACTGGGGGCGTCCGGGGGGTCTTTTGCCAGAGGCTAGCTCACCATACAGGATGTCTTTTGGAATACTTCCATCGTTCATCCTGTGGACGTGGCCAAGCCAGCGGAGTGGATGCTGCCTGAGGAGGGTGTGCATGGTTGGGATTCCAGCTTGCACGAGGACGGAGGTGTTGGTAACTCTGTCCTTCCATGATATTCCAAGGATGCACCTGAGGCAGCGCAAGTGGAAGACGTTCAGCCTCTTTTCCTGGCGGGCATACAGGGTCCAAGTCTTGCTGCCATAAAGGAGGGTGCTGAGGATGCAGGCTCTGTAGACTTGCATTTTGGTGTGAGTGTACAGCTTGTTGTTATTCCACACTCTCTTGCTGAGTCTGGACAGAGTTGTGGCCACTTTTCCGATCCTCCTATTTAGCTCAGTGTCCAACAACAGGGTGTCAGTGATGGTGGACCCGAGGTAAACGAACTCGTGGACGACCTCTAACGTATAGTTGTCAATGCTGATTGATGGGGATTCAGCAACATCCTGACCGAGTACGTTTGTCTTCTTTCGGCTGATGGTAAGCCCAAAGTCCTTGCATGCTTTAGAGAACCGATCCAGCAGTTTTTGAAGCTGGTCTTCTGTCTGAGACACTACAGCAGCATCGTTTGCGCACAGCATGTCTCTGATGAGGACTTCTCGCACCTTAGACTTAGCTTTCAGCCTTGCAAGGTTAAACAGTTTCCCATCAGATCTTGTGTGAAGCAAGATGCCCTCTGTGGAAGATCCAAAGGCATGCTTCAGGAGGAGTGCGAAGAAGATCCCAAACAATGTCGGAGCAAGCACGCATCCTTGTTTGACGCCGCTCCTGATTCTGAAAGCATCCGATAATGAGCCGTCATATTGGATGGTTCCTCTCATGTTCTCGTGGAACGACTGGATCATCTTGAGTAACTGTGGAGGACAGCCTATCTTGTGGAGCAGTTTGAACAGACCATCCCTGCTGACCAAGTCAAAAGCTTTGGTCAAGTCGATGAAGGCTATGTAGAGTGGCTTCCTCTGCTCCCTGCACTTCTCCTGCAGCTGCCTTAGAGAGAAGACCATGTCGACTCTGTCAACCATGTTGACTCACCGAGCCAGAGTACCCAGCAAGCACTTAGAGAGGCCAGAAGAACAGTACAGCAGACAGCCAGGCACTGTGCCAACAACCACTGGCTCCAGCTATGCAGCACCATCCAGACCTGTGCTGACTTTGGTAATCTCAGAGGAATGTATGAGGGTATGAAGAAGGCATTAGGACCCACCCAGAACAAGATGGCACCCCTGAAATCCAAATCTGGTGAAGTCATTGCTGACAGAGCCAAACAGATGGAGCACTGGGTTGAGCACTACTCTGAGCTGTACTCACGTGAGAACATTGTGGTTGATGCAGCCCTTGATGCCGTCGAGCTCCTACCAGTAATGGATGGACTGGATTAAGAACCGACTGTGGATGAACTGAAGAGAGCCCTCGACAGCATTGCAGCAGGAAAGGCCCCTGGTCAGGATGGTATACCACCAGAGGTAATCAAATGTGCCGCAGACACACTCCTGGAACCCCTACATGAGCTACTGTGCCTGTGCTGGAAAGATGGTGAGGTTCCACAGGATATGCGTGACGCTAACATTGTAACGTTGCATAAGAACAAAGGAGACAGAAGTGACTGCAACAGCTACCGTGGAATCGCCCTCCTAAGCGTCACTGGTAAACTGTTCGCTCGCGTCATCCTTGGCAGACTCCAGAAGATTGCTGAGAGGGTGTACCCCGAATCGCAGTGCAGATTCCGTGCAGAGAGGTCTACCATCGACATAGTCTTCTCTCTAAGGCAGCAGGACTCATATTTTTTGAATCCCACCGGAGACATCTTGATGTTAATGGTACTTTGAGGTACTTAACAGGTACTAAACAGCAGATAAGGCTTAACAACAGTCTATTGCAGAGATAGGCAGGCCACGGACACGGTCGCTCTTCTGTCTCTCTCACTTTTTTTTTTAAACTATATACAAGTAACAGTCTTATACAGTCTTAAACTAATTCTGAAGGAACAGTTTTTACAATAAAGAACTAGCGATTATAAAGGAATAACTTTTTTTTTTTCAAATCTGTCAGGCGTTGGAGCCGAAGCAAGTCCGTTTGCAGCCACTGGCAGTTGAGAGGAACTGGCATGGACCAGATTGCACACGTGACCAAAAGTGTGTGAAGGACTGGCGCACATTGGCATATGCGCGAGCTGAAGAGACACGACCGGAAATCTCCAATCTATGGCGCCGGGGCGAGCCCAACACCTACTGTGGAGCACCCACGGGGACCACTCAAAGAAGAAGTTAAAGTACTGATAGGTGTCTTATTGAATTATGTTGTGAGGATGGGAACAACCACAACCAAGTGAAGCGCACAGGGAGCTGCAGACAGGGGACTTTGGGAAGCAGTTTGGGAAGGAGTTTGACAGAGGGAGGTCTATGATGGTTAGGAAGACCCATAACACCTGTGCCCGGCACTACTAGTGTCTCCTCCACCTGTGCCTGTAGCCGGACAGACTGCCTGACCATGGATGCCTCTACCCAGATCCTGGTATGGCTTTGCAGGGACTGTGGCTTGCAATTCCCACTTACTGATATCCAGGCTGGGGTGACCATCGAGTGTGAAAGGTGCCTGCTGGTGGAATCTCACAGGCAGCAGGTGGGAGAGCTACAGGAGGAGGTAGTTAGGTTGAGGAGTATCTGACTCCATGAGCAGTTCCTGGATAGTATTCATGTGGAGACAGCTGGAGGTAACTGTCCCAGTACCCAGGACGGCTGATAAACCACTGGTGGAGGAGATAGATAGATAGATCAGGGTGGACACTGGCAGCTTGTTACTTCTGGCAGTAGGCAGTGTTCCACCCCTGCTCAGAATCCTCCCACCGTGGTACTAGGAAACCATTATGCTGTACTTGATACAGGAGACAAAGACTCACCCCATACAGCAGAGGAGAATCCTCATACCCCCAAGGCTGGGAAGTCTGCTGCCACCACTGCGAGGAGCAAACATAGATTAGTGGTGGTCAGGGACTCTCTTCTGAGGAGGACGAAGGCACCCATCTGTCTCCCTGATATTTCATCTTGGGAGGTATGCCTGCCGTGGGCCCATATGTGAGACATTACGGAGGCATTGTCGAGGATTATGTGGCCCTCTGACTACTATCCCATGCTTCTCATCCATGTGGAAACTCATGATACTGCAAGGTATGACACTTAGCAGGTCAAGAGTAACTTCAGGGCTCTGGGGGCATGGGTGAGGGAGTGTGGGGTGCAGGAGGTATTCTCCTCAATCCTGCCTGTCAGTGGTAGGGGCCCAGGGAGAGACAGGTGCATCCTAGAGGTGAATGCCTGGCTTTGAAGATGGTGTCGCCAGGAAGGCTTTGGCTTCCTCAACCAAAGGATGCTATTCCAGGAAGGACTGCTACGTAGAGATGGCGCTCACCTTTCGAGGAGGGGAAAGACTGTATTGGGATACAGACTGGCTAACCTAGTGAGGACGGCTTTAAACTAGGTTCGATGGGGGCAGGGGAGCAAAGCCCACAGTTAAGTGGAGAACATGGAAACCTGGGAGATGGGTCAGAAATGGGAGGGAGCATGGGCAACAATGCCAGAGTAAAAAGTGGGTCAGGGCAAAACAGGGAGGCAAGATCAAATCAATATCTTAGATGCCTATATACAAATGGAAGAAGTATGGGTAATAAGCAGGAAGAACTGCAAGTGCTAATAAATAAATATAACTATGACATCGTCGGCAATCACGAAACTTGGTGGGATAATACATATGATTGGTATGTTGGTATTGAAGGGTACAGCCTGCTTAGGAAGGATAGACAGGGAAGAAAGGGGGGAGGTGTTGCCTTATATGTTAAAAATGTACACTTGGACTGAGGTGGAGATGGATGAGTTGAGAGTCTCTGGGTTAGACTAAGGGGTAAAAAACAAGGGTGATGTCCTGCTAGGAGTCTACTAGAGGCTGCCTACCCAGGTGGAAGAGGTGGATGAGGCTTTTTTTAAACAACTAACAAAATCATGCAGGGCCCTGGATTTGGTGGTGATGGGGGACTTCAACTATCCAGATATATGTTGGGAAACTAACGCAGCGGGGCACAGACTATCCAGTAAGTTCTTGGATTGTATTGGAGACAATTTTTCATTCCAAAAGGTTGAAAAATCTACCGGGGGAAGCTGCTCTAGATTTGATTTTAACAAATAGGGAGGAATTGGTAGAGAACTTGAAAGTGGAAGGCAGCTTGGGTGAAAGTGATCATGAAATCACAGAGTTCACAATTCTAAGGAAGGGCAGAAGAGAAAATAGCAAAATAGAGATAATGGATTTCAGGAGGGCAGATTTTGGTGAACTCAGAGAGCTGGTAGGTAAGGTCCCATGGGAAGCAAAACTGAGGGGAAAAACGGCTGAGGAGAGCTGGAAGTTTTTCAAAGGGACACTATTAAGGGCTCAAAAGCAAGCAATTCCTCTGCGTAGGAAAGATAGAAAATATGGCAAAAGACTGCCTTGGCTTAATGAGGAGATCTTGCATGATCTCAAAATAAAAAAGGAATCATATAAAAAATGGAAACAAGGACAAATTACAAAGGATGAATACAGGAAACAACACAAGAATGCAGGAGCAAAATTAGATAGGCTAAGGCACAAAATGAGCTCAAACTAACTACAAGCATAAAGGGTAACAAGAAGGTGTTTTATAAATACATTAGAAACAAGAGGAAGACCAGAGACATGGTAGGGCCACTGCTCAGTGAGGAGAGAGAAACAGTAACAGGGAACTTGGAAATGGCAGAGATGCTTAATGACTTCTTTGTTTCAGTCTTTACTGAGAAGTCTGATGAAGGAATGCCCAACATAGTGAATGTTCGTGGGAAAGGGGTAGGGTTAGAAGTTGGGAGGTTGTGGAATCTCCATCTCTGGAGATATTTAAGAACAGGTTAGATAGATGTCTATCAGGGATGATTTAGACAGTACTTGGTCCTGCCATTAGGGCAGGAGGCTGGACTCGATGCCTCTTGAGGTCCCTTCCAGTCCTAGTATTCTGTGATTCTATGATTCAATCTTTCAGTTGCAACAAAGAAGTAGCTATCATAGGACAGAGAGCGTTGATAGTTTTTCAACACCTATAAAGAAAAGAATCCACTATCCCAGAGATTCTTTAGAGAAATCACTGATGAAATGGAGATTGCTTGACCAAGGCGACTGTCTGATCACCTCATCACAGCAACAGTTTTTCCAGCAAATGGAAAAAAATAGAAGATGGGGAACGGACATCATCACTTGGCCCTCTCCCCATCTCAGCCTCTGGAAGACAAAGGCTGTTTGGTTCCAGGCTGGAAATGGAGTCCAGCTGTGAATAGGAGAATAGCATCTTGGTCATATTCTTTGTCAGGGTGAGAAAAATCTGTTTGATTCAACTCTTGCTTAGATGAAAAGTTTAGGATTAAGGTAACTATCACTGACCTTTGTGCCTACCATTTACAATAGTTTAAAATCTACATTTCTGTAGTTAATAAGCTTATTTCAATGTTTTATCCATACCAGTCAAATGGTCTATAGCAGTGTTTCTCAACACCCACCCCCTTTTTTAAATTAAGAAATCCCTTTTGAAAAAAATTATTACCACTCAGATATTTCTCACATATCCCTATGGGTACACATACGAGCAGTTGAGAAACATAGTCCTAAAAGTTATGAGCGTCTTGAAAGAAGTGCCATTCAACCTTTCCAGATCACTGTAACCTTTTCAGGAGTCAGATATGTTTTGCATACCACCACGTTACACCTCACTTAAACTACTTCCAAAAACATGCAAAAATATCGCAGAAGACTACTACTGAAAACTTGCTGACTTTCTGCCATCTTATCATCAAATATATGAATCGGAAAGAAATATTGTACTTACATTTCAGTGTAAGACATATGAAGCAGTAGTAGCAAGTCATTGTCTGAATGAACTTTTAGATTCTGGTTTTATTGGCTCTACTAGTGTTTTTTATGCAGCCTGTTGTAAAACTAGGCAAATATCTAGATGAGTTGATGTACCTGTGGTTGCGAAACACTGCTCTACAGTGATTGGAAAATCTGCTCAGGTTATAAATTCTCGTGCATGTCTACTTTCCTATGAAGAAGTGGCAAACTAGATAGGCTTCTGACCAATGAAAGATGGTACATTTATGAGATGTAAAGCCGGGGAGCTGGAGGGAATTGGCTTGAGCCTCTCTACAGATAGTTCATGAGAAACTGGGAGATTGAGCATGTAAAACAGTTAGGTGTATCCCAGCCTATGGATGTCTGTGTAAGAGCAGTGCCTTGAAGCTTGACATCAGCATGACAATAAAAGGAATACTTTAGACTGGTGGTTTTGGAGGGGCTCAGAGATTCCATAGGCCAGACAGCATATCAGGGACCTTTCATACCTCACCACTCTAAAAGGGTTTAAACTAAAATATTTAAAATAAGTATGATTAATTGCCTGCATTTTATATACATATTTATATATATATATATATATATATATACACACACACACACACACACACACACTTTTTATATATATATATATATATATATATATAATTTTACACACACACACACACATACAGATTGAATTCTTGGTTTCTGGTCACTGTTTATAAAAAATTACAGGTGAAAATTAATCTTCATAAATCATCTTCAGCTTTTTAAAATAGCTTCGAACTAGAATAACATATGAAACTTCTTCCCAATTAAAATATTTTAGAAGAGCAATAAGACAACAATATGTGGTTATGGTAATAGGCATGAGGCTGTGCCTGAAAAAATGACCTGGAATGTGATTTTCCCCTGAATTGTGTGAAGAACATTCTTAAATCTATTGGAAACATGAAGAACAGTTGCAATAAATCGACTAAGAGGTGGCTGAAAAAATGGGAAACTTTTCCTGAGCAATCCAATCCATACAAGTTTAATGACACTATTTTGATTTAATCTTTCTGGTAATTCTTTTAAATCCTGTATAGAATTTGATTTGCCAGGGCTAAAGTAATTAGCATATGTTGGAAAGATACAAAAAGGTCCTGATCCAGTTTCTATTTACGTCCATGAGAAAACAAAAGGCAACACCTTTAACAGGTTGAACGAGGTTCAAAATTTGCATTAAAATAATAAATCACACTTAATAGTAGCCCTTGTCTGGGATGAAGGGTAGGCATAAGAAAAAGATAGCTCCACAGACAGTATAGTATGGCCCTATGACACTGTCTTTCTCTCCACTCAGCAATTTGCAAAGTTTATTGTTACTTGAGTTACCCCTCCTACACCAAACCAGTTTAATGCTATTCCAAAACATTAATACTTCCAAGTAGGGAAGTAAGGGAAAATGTGTAAGACTTTCTGCTGGCTACTTTGAAGTTAACTTCAAAGTTAGCTCCTAGTGTAGATGCACATGTAGGGTGTGTGTAGATGCTCTGCTTCAAAGTTATTTTTTTGTAGTGTAGACACAGCCTCAGGAACTCTTCTCTCTGATGATGTTAGTGGAAACAACATACATCAGGTTTTCATCGCAAAATGCCAGCTTGCACCAGTCTGTTGGGTCACAGGGTAGCAAGGCTTAAATAGATCAAGAGCTACTATAGCATAAAGGTACAGTCACAGTGCAAAAATGGGAGGCTTCATTTAGAGGTTTAAATGTTTTCATTTAGGATCAAACCCTGAATTTGAGTCTAGTTTCTTTATCTTTCTAATAATAAAATTGCTGGCTAATGACGTCTGTTGAGCTGAATGGAGTGGAGCAGAGACAAAGGATGCAGATTTAGAACTGCTCACACATAGGGAGAGCATATTTCCCAAAGGGAAAAGAGAACGCTGTATGGGGCTAACCCAAGCACCCTCACTTCCGCACGGGCAGGTGGGGACAGCATGAGCTGCTCACCCAACAGCTCCCAACCCATATGACATGACTTGCTCACCTGACCTCCCCAGACTGAATAAGGCTGATGTTGATGCTCACTCAAGTCCTTCCAGCCCTGCACCCATCTCCTCCCTCTGCTCCACCCACCCCCATCCCCCAGTAAGAGGCTGGAGTTGGCATTGCTGCTTGCTCAAATTCTGACTTACCCCCATACAAGCACTGTCTCCTTAACCTGCACAGGGCAGGTATTGTTGCTCCCCTCTCCCGCCACCCCACTGCAATTTCCTTAATCAGTTGGCCACAGCAAACAGCACAAATGGCCACTTCTGCCAAAAAAGTCAGGATGGCTGGGATACAGCTTTAAAAAAGAGAGACTGCCGTGGCCTAAACAGGATGTAAGGTCACCCTACCTACCAACAGATTCACAGTAGAACTTAAGGATTCAAAAATTGGAAATTGATGGTGTAAGGCAATGGAATGGACTTTGATATTAAATGAGTTGTTCAATTCAACTAAAGTCACAAAGCCGTTAGAAATACTGCATACAGTTTTTGGAGAAGACTCTGTGACCATTATTGTATTACAAATATGTCTGATTCTTAAGATCTGCATCCATTTTATGCTTGAATAAGTGCAGTATTTATTGTTCTTTCATATTATTGAAAGAGCTAAAAGGTTGAGAAAATGCATAATGTAAAGAAAAATCAAATTATAATCATAGTCTGAAATGCTGTTACATGTGTAAGTGTAATAATTCTTTCTTCTTTTATGCTCCCTAGAGAGGAAGTTGTTCAAAAATATTCACCTACAAAGGCTTAGTTTATGTTAAATACAGACTGACCTTTTGCTCCTCTGAATCAGCAGTGGCTCTTTCCTGGCTCACTTTCTCAGTCTGAAGACCTATCTTAGTAATCAAAGCCTCAGCATCTTGATTTCTCAGTTGTAATTCTGCCTCCTGGCAAGCAAGTTTGGATTTTAGGTCTTCTACCTATAATGCAACAGAGAAGCAGTCATTAATCAGGCGCATTTCTTGAACGTGGACCTTTCTTGAAAGGAGATGAGTAACACTTGGTTGAACCTCTCTTGTCCAGCACACTTGCAACCTGACTGGTGTCAACAACAGAATTTTCCAGACGGGAGGTCAATATTTTCTAGCACATTACCAACACTTCCACTGCCTCATGGTAAATTACAGCTAAATAATAGCACAGAATACTCAGAGCTAGTACTGGTGGCATTAAACAAACTTTATGGGACCAGAGGAAACTTGAACACACATGATAAGTAGTCTTCCAGCTAACTACAATCATGCCAGAATATGGAATTTGACGGACAAGAGAGTTCCAGATTAGAGAGGTTCACTCTGTATTTGAATGTTGTTTCCATTCCTTATTTTTCTGTCTTCACTTGTTATGGTTTGTTTCCATATTACAGCCCCATTTCTGTAGCTCAAGGAGAAGTATGTTGCTTTCTAAATGACCTCACAAATTATACAAAGCAATCAAACCGCACCCAACAGAAGGTCAGCAACTCCTCTGATGTGCCCTGTCTGTGATCTGTTCAGTTTGAGAGTTCAGAGTTATTCTTGAAACCAGATGTCTAAGTAGCTCAGCAAGGTGCTGCAGGCCCTGGAATAGATGCAACTGTATAAACAGCAGCAACAGGACATGTTGGAAAATGCTCAGTAATCACTCTGGAGAGCATTTCATAGATCATTTTAATGGAGTTTCACCGAAGGGTTTACATAGAAACAAAACTCATGTTTTTCAACAAAGACTACCTGTTTGTTGAAAGAACACTTTATGGCCTGACATCCTAGTCACCAACATCAAAATATCCAACAACAGTATTTTTCCAAGCATAATGGAACTGCTTTTCTTTTTATATGCTCTCTTGCAGCCTGTTTTCCTTCTTTTTTTGGTTTCTCTTACTCATCAAAGCATCTTATCTAGTTGTTAGTCATGTTATGTTTCTATATCAAATCAGAACAGGTTCACTGCAACCTGATATGACAAGTGTCAAATCAGTCTTTAAATCTGGTGCCAAACTAGTGTCTTTAAACCTCAAAGCCAGAAGAATGTATGAGAGCTGTTCTATTTGTTTGCTGGAAAATGTTAAGGTACAATTCTGAAGCCCTGACAACCTATTACACAGCCTCTCCCACTTTTGGCTCTGCTAGAACCTGGGGAATCTCCCCACTTAACCCTTTTGTGGCATTGTTTTAGGAGGACCACATGGTTTCTTAATGCTGACTGTTAATACAACAATGAAAGGCATGTATGCAGGCTGTTTACTTTTTGCACATCCTTCAGTTTGGGCAATAGGAACAAAGTTTCCTTCCATGGTTCTCATGCACGAGCACAAGGTTGCAATGCTGTACAAACACGGCAACCAAGGGTATATCTACACTTACTGGGTCAAAGGGTCGATCTCCTGGAGTTTGATTTTGCATGTCTGGTAAAGACATGCAAGATCAATCTCTCTGGGGTCCGCAGTCGACACCCCTGTACTTCTGCTCTTGCGAGGAGTAAGGGAGGTCAACAAGGAAATGCTCCCATAGACCTCCCTCAGTGAGGACGGATCTTGCAGTCAACGGCAGATACATCTCGATTCTAGCTACATGCAAATGCTGTAGATAGAATTGTGTATCTGCAGTCAACTGCAAGGTCTAGTGTAGACTAAGCCTGAATGTTTAAATATTACATATAAGCGTATATCTACGCTACGCAACTTTCAGCGACAAGGCTGTGTTGACACATCCCTGTTGCTAAAAGTCAGCATGTGTGAGTGCTTTTGCCAATAAAATACTTCCACCCCCAATGAGCAGGTTTCACTTTAGTAAGAGTGCTCCTGCCAGCAAGGCTGCATTTGTATGTTCACTTCCCAAGGCAAAACTTTTCATTCATGGGAGGATAGGGTTTAAGCACCCACGAACAACAAAAATTTGTAAGCGTAGACACAGCCTAAATCTATAATCATAGAGACTTCTTCATTTTAACGAATAAACAAAAAGATTATGGCCAACCATGAGCATGTGCCTGAGGCTCAGTGGGGAAAAGTGGATCCAAAGAGCTTTTCCCCTCCTGGTATCCATGTACAGAGATGAGTCAGGGTTTGGTTTGCAGTATAGGCACTGCTACATTTAACTAGCATTAGTTTCCAAAAAAGAGATGGGAAAAAGTGATGGCGTGACTTCACCCCTTTAGCCCCACTTTCCCCATCAGCCAGACACCTCGCATAGACAGGACCACATCTGTACCTCCTCCCAGTGTGTCCCCACTGCTATGGTAATGTGTGCTCTGACTGAGCCTCTCAAAGTTGCTTCTGGGACCCTCCTTACCCCTGAGTAGGCTCTGACTTTGAGCCACATTCTAGCTCAAATATTAAGATAGTAACCAATTTCTATGACAGATATATACTGGTACCTGGAGTTTGAAATGCACTCCATAAAATAAAGTCCAGTTTCAAACACCTAGTCCAGCACTAAATCAGAAATGCGAGAACTCATCAGCCTGTTGAGAAGGTGAGAGATGTTTGAACAGATTAGAAATTTTGTCTAGGTTGCAAAAAAATGCACTCCTTAGAAGAGAGAGACAAGACATACAAGAGTATGTCTTTCCTCACACTTAATAATTTACCTGAGAAGCTGTTGTTTGTAACTTCTGAATGCCACTCAGCAGACGTTCCATGCGCTTGGACATCTCCCTGTATTTCTTCTCCACCAGGATCTTATAAAGTGAAATTTGCTCCAAGAAACTTTTTGGAGTGGTATAATTGTACCGCCTCTCATTCTGATAATATTTTGCACTTATCTCATTGACACTGGTGTGAGCATAGGCCATAAAATGGCAAATGGAATCCTGAACATGCAGCTGAAAACATCAAAGGAATAGAAACAAATGTAAATGCAAAGAAAAAGAAACATCTCAAAGATTAAACATAGTTATATACCTCAGAAGAGGTTACACAACTAAGGAGAGATCACCTGCAATAATAATTTTCAAACTCCTTTTCAAAAGCATAACATTATCAGTGCACTAAACAAAATATTCAAATAATCTGAGTCTCCCCAACTTTTTCAATATAGAATAATTCTCTCTCAATACTCAGAAAACTTTCATTGCCATAGCAATTGAGTGCTATGTACCATTTCACCATATATTTGAGACACCGTACTTTCTCGGTGAGTCCCCACTCCATTCCGTCCCTTCTTGCTAAGCGCCTGACCTCAGGCCACCCATTCTCCCTGAAGCCCTGCCCTGTGCTGCCTCTTTCCTCTCCACCCCATTCCTCCCACTCCCTCATACAGCCAGTAAAAAATGATGGTGCCATGACTCCTGGGCTCACCTGTTACAGTGTCCCCTCATTTGAGTTATCTTTTCAAAGCCAACAGAAGGCTAAAAATGCTGAGATCTATAATTAACCACCATTGTACCAATAAGTGTAGAGTGAACATTCTAGGAATTCTACATTTCACTTCTGGAAGTCTTGACAGAAAAATACTCTTCAGGTCAAGTAAGAAATGTGCATGATGGTCTTGCTCTGGTTTCAAAAATTTCTACAAAGGCCCACATATTTCATAAACCCCACTCTAGATGCCACCTGAAGGAAATAGGCAATACCATCACTGATTTCAAAACAAAAGGGTCAGGATCAATACAATGTCAATTGAAGGCAAAGGGAGTCTATTACTTCAGTGAGTATTGGGTCAGGCATTTAATCCATTACTTAGTGTATGCATATTGCACTCACTAATGGAACACTTGTGTCCTATAGTTTTCATTTGACAATCCTACTTTATGATCCTTTATCATGTGTAACCCCTTCCAGCATACTATATGACAAACAAAATGGGCAAAGGATAAATAAAGTTCTTGAAAGGGATTATATGTAGTCACATAGGCCGATGTCAAGCACAAAATATGGACAAAACTGAAACTCTGCCTTCATCTGTTTGGCTTGAGTTAAGTGTAGGTTGGGAGACAAGAAGGGACAGGACAAGGAAGGTGAATTTACACTAGGAACTAACCTTAAAGTTAGGCACTATATTGATGTAGCCAGCAGAGTCAACACACATTTTCCCTTACTTCGAAGTAGGGAGCCCAATTTCTAAGTTCTTATTCCATTCATGGAAATGGAGTAGTGCCCTACTTTGAAGTTAACTTCGAAGTAGGGTGTGTGTAGATGCTCTACTTTGAAGTTGCTTACTTCGAAGTAAGCAACTTCAAAGTTATTTTTGTAGTCTAGACGCAGCCGGAGTGTTTAATGTACAAGTCTCTGAATTATTTTCATTCAAAAATTTCCAGCAGATGAGATATGCTACCCTGGGATTTTGACCTGGAGCACTACACACTGGATAAACCTTGGAATGAAAATCTCATTTTGCATGAGAAAACTGTGCTTTAAAAAAACAGTTTAAGAACAATAGAGTCATTAGCACACATATGCCTATATGCATACACACACTACATACATATATTTTTTTCTGTAGATTCTGTAGAACCTTGAGCTTGGGAAAGTACTTTTTAAGTTATACTCTCCTCCTCACAAGCCCCATTGCTATCACATACAAAAATGAACTGGAAAATGCTGCTGCCAAGATTTATTTAGGTCCATCACTGAAAGAACTTCCATTCTGTCCTCTGTGACTTCTACCATACTTAACTTTATAATTTGTGGAGTCACATCTCCCTCATTTTAATGATTATTTATTGCATTCTGTACAAAACAAACTCAGTTCAATTAATCAAGGGGAGCCTAAAAATCAATTAATATGAATTAAATGAGCTACACCAACTCTTTAGGAAAGTCACACATAATTTACCAAAGCGTTGTCAATAATGCTTAGCGATCTTTTGGAAAATTGCTTGTGAGTGGTTGTTGATGCAGTTAAATGTTTCAAACTGACATCATTAATATTACAATCAGCTTGGTGTAGACAGACTTACAATTTTTCTTCAGTGAGAAGCCCCATTATATTTTGTGCATTTAAAAGCTAGTTTTAAAAAAGCAACAAAAAAAAGTACAGTTGCACCTGTGATCACAATAACAGAAATCAGAAGTAGGAACCAAATACACAATGATTGCATATATGGACAATTGAAATAAATTGCCTTTAAAATAAAGAAACAAGAGTCTCCACATCCTTTGTTGGAGCAAAGGTAACGTAACCCAGATAACATGAAAACAAAATACAGAAATCTGTTCATACAGCTAGGAAATGAACAAAAATATTTCATGCACGTTTGGTCACAAGCAAAAATCTGTTTCAGCCTTTTATATTTAAATGTCTATTATGCACACAAACACTGCCGTACAGATATCCATCCTCGCCAAGGGCAACCTTCTTACACAGTAACTGGCCCCTACCCAATCATGATGCTTATGAGAGGTCTCTACTCAGCAGTCCTGAAAAGCACTCTTTAACAACAGTTTCATTTGTAAATCAGCGAGGGAAGAAGTGGGTTCCGGTAGAGCTGCAAGTGGCCTGAGACAACTTGTCTCAATGGGGCAAAATAACTATTGTTATCAAGCTTAACAAAATGGCACAGCATGGGAGATATGCCGAGCCAGAGAGCAGCTGGCTGTAATTCACACTGTTTTTCAGAAAACTCTAATCGTTCCCGAACAGACCTCTTTGATGATTGGTCTTCCTTGCATTTTCAATTTGTCACTTTCTCTTATGATAAGGTCAGCAGTGACAGCACTTCCTGACATTAACAGCTGTGGCTTTTAAAAGGGTCATTGTGGAACTACTAATTGCAGTAATTTCATTAGCATAAATTATTTATTCTGCCATTCATTTATCTCTCTCTCTTTTTTAATACTACATTGCATTTTTCAGTATAAGCCCATTCAGAGATGTAGTCAAAGAAAATTATGAGAGATAGTTCGGTCTTCTTTCTGTAAAACTAGTTGACACTTTCTTCTATTTAAATGCTATCACTAGGAAATATAAAATAGCAACAAGCTAATAACCAAGAGTCTCCAGATCTGAATCAAGAATATTTAATATATTTAAAGAGGATTTCAGGGAGGAAATTTGTTTCTGATTCATAACAAAATGTAAAGGCAAAGTTTTTTTTTTTTTTTTTTTTTACTCCTGATGCATCAAAAAATCACTATTTTAGGTCTCGGCATACTGGCTTTTGTGCAAGCAAAAGCTCAGACAATCCTGTATCCGCTCTGGGTCACTACTGGAGTTAAGAAGACTTTTGTCTGAATAAGGAAGGCTCTTTATTGCTTTTCTCAGGATTTAAACCAGTCATTACCAGCTATTCTACCTTCTGACTGCATATCTCAGCTTTCGCCAAGCTCCGTTAGCTGAAAATGCACCAAGCAGCAGCAGAAATCATCAATAGTGCTGAATCTCTTGATTGTGTAATTCAAGCAGTTATCAAAGCTGAGGGAAGCTTTCCCATTGTTAGTACTGGAAGCCAGGAAGGGAATTTATTTCAAGCTGTGATCATGTCATATTATGCTGTATTTCACTGTATCTTATGCAAGACAGTACCTCAAGGGGTAGAACAACATATTTTCTTAAAGTGCACGCTTTAGTACCAAGCCTCTAGCACAATAGTGCAATGGAACACTGTAGAACTTCAAAGGAGTGGGGAAGTTTTGTTTGTGGGAAGATTATTTGTGAGTTCCCTTATTTTATGTTTCCAGTTGATATATGAAAATACAGTTGTTTGTGGGACATATGTAGTTAGACAGATAGTACCAACACCTCAGAGAACATACTTTATAAGCATTATTTCAACCCATAAGTTTTATAATGGAGTGTTAACCCTTTACAAACAATAGCAGTTAAATTTCAGCATCTCTACATGGGGCTCTTTGTTTTTGCCAAGCTACATGTTCATGGTTTGTCAGCTTGAGTTTCTCTTTTAAAATGTTTGAAAAACCCAGTAGAACCAACTTGACTTCTATTCTAAGTGACATTCTCCATCTCCTACTAGTCTCTCTGAACTTTAAGCTCCTTTTCTTTTCCTCACTGCCTGACACCACCACCAGCAACTTTCCGACAGCTGGAGAGAATGAGGATGAGTTGCACTTGGTTGTACTGAATGTTTTATTTGTGTAGGCCCAGCTGATTTTCATATGTTTTATTTTGTATCTCTTCTAGCTATTTCTAGCCCTTGCTCGGGAAGCAAGAAGAAAAAAAATCTGAATGCAGGTCTGGTGAAATGCTGCTGCTAGGATCAGTGAAATATTTTAGTTTTTTAAACACTATTCAAAAATAAAGCAAAGAGGAGTTCAGTGAAAATTGATGTGGGTTTTGCAGAAAAGACATTGTAAGCCCTCTGTTAGTCTGAAGGAAGTTATTTGATTACACTTTCAGTCTCATTGAACATGGTGATATGCAATAACCATTGTCTAGCTGCATCCAGTAATTCCCGTAACAGATAAGTATGAAGCTTTGGGCTATTGCCATGCATTTCTTCTCCTAGCCCCATTTCCAAAATGCACTGGGAAACTTTTTAAACAACAGGTGTGAAATCCAGGCTCAATTTGCCTTTGATTTCAAACCCCCATGGGTTTCAATGGACTTCTAGCTAGAGATGGAGAGAAAGCTTGTTTATTCTCTTCCCATGTAGATATGCTCCCTAAATGCTGAACCATAAACCAACCACAAAATCCAGTCACTCTCCACTGGCCTGAATTTCTTCTGTTTTGCAAAATAAAGCAAGCAGTCCTGTGTCATCTGAAAGACTAACAATTTTATATATTAGGTCATGAGCTTTTGTGAGAAAGACCCACTTCAGATTTCCGGTTTGTTTCATCACAAGAAAGCTGACCTTAAACCCAGAAGTTTATCTTCAAAGGGGTCGCTCAGCTGTACAGTTTTATCTGTAGTGATTTTTTTTTCCCTTTTAAAGCTGTCTCAAACTCAAATCTCTTGTAGTTACTTTAGTTTTCTTCAAACATGGGTTTGGGACAATTAAAAGTGGAGTATAGCTTCCACCAATAACAGGTACTTAACTGTGGAGCTGACATTCATCTTTTCACGTGACTGTATGGTAAGATCATAATGCGTGATACAGACTGGGAACAGATGAGCTGTGCCTAACATGCCCCCTCTTATGAGGGCTGTTAAAAGGATATCTAAATATCTAAAAGGGAGCAAATTGAACTATCCATGAAACACAGCAGTGCAATAAATAAAAAAATAAAAACCCACCCACATAAAGTCTTTCAGCTGAGAGCGGCAACCAGATACCAGCTAAGATCCTCTCTTCCTCAGCGTGGTCCACTCCCACCCTGCTTCCTTAACACACCTTTCCTCTTCTCCTGGCCTCTTGTTCCTCTTCCCCCTTTGATCATTCCTCCTTCCCAGCACTTTCCACTTCTTCTCTCCCACTTTGCTGACTCATTTCTGCTTCTCTTCCATCTTATTTGGTTTTGTTTTCCTACGTCCCCTTCTTCCCCCACCCCACCCAAATAAAACTATTATAGCTGCTCGGTCCTCTTCTGTTCCAGGTCTGTCCTAGTTCTTTCACCCCCCACTGCTCTTTTTACATTTTGTTTCACTGTGATAGTTTTCTCTTTGGCTTCACATACCCATAGACATTATCTGGACTGCATTGGCCTTCAAATGCTACTCTGTAAACAGACAGTGTTCCTGAGACAGCGGAGTTCTAAAAAATATCTGATATTGATGATAAAACATCAAATTATTTTGTCTATTTGGTCAAGAACCATTTAGCTCTTTATTAGGCTGAACAGGAAAAATTTGTCTTGGGAGCAGTTACGTGTTCATTTGTGCTTGTGTACAGAAGAGAATCACATATGCTCACATATATTTCCTTTTGATAATAAATTATTTCTAGATGTCCAAAGCAGATGACTTAACACCATATAAAAATGTTACTCTGAACAAAGGGTCACTTAACATTAAACACCTAAGCTGTGATGGCATATTGTATTCCTAACTGAGTGGATTAATATTTATTAAGGAAGTGATCAGATCTGTATTCATTCAAATCAAAATAAATGTGTTTAACCTTCAGACAAAAGAATGTGCCCCAAAACTGTATTTTCTCTTCTGCACATTTCCTTCCTTTGTCCTTTAAAAAAACAAAACAAAACAAAAAAACAAACAGGAATGTATAAGTCGATAAAACAGGAAAAAAACTGGTCAGGTGCTCTAACACTTAAATCTTTTAAAATATCTTCAATGGCCAGGTTGGGCCGTTTATATCAAAAACGGTTTCTGTCTCTTTCAGAATCCTATAGGAGGCATCAGTATACCACTGCAGAGCTGGCTACAGAAAACACTGATGTGAGACACTAAGAAGTGAAGCAAGTCTCTCTACAGCCAGTAGATGTCATTGGTCACTCTTCATATCACAGTTTGCCTGGTACTGAGCTCTGTCAATGGCACAAGAGGTAAAAGACACAAAATAGCCCTGCTACCAAGATGCAAAGATCACCAAAGTGGCCCCTTTGTTTCCTCTTTATTCTTTAATAGTTCTGTATTTTTTTAGTTTAGTTGCATCAGCCTCCTTGATGCTAAAGGTTTATTCCCTAGGCAGGCTGACTAATAAGTAAAAGTTTTACCACAGAAATCAGATGTTTACCAATGTAATAGAAAATATATTAATCCAAGCACAAAATTTGTCATCTCTTTTCCCAAAGTTCCAGTCTTTATGGCATCAAGTTCTGCAAGTTCTTTTGTAAGAGATATCTTATCTGTTGCCACTGCCAGACCATTAGTTCTAGCTTTTGTCTGCCCCACAGCATTCAGTTGCCTGGAAACTCTCCCTATGGGGTTCTCCTTAATGCCAGGGGATAGTTGACGTGAGATGCTAGGCTCTTCATCTGCTCTCTTGAAATCCTGCACTTCAGAGCTCTACAAATCCCTTATATCACTAGAGACATGCAGGAACAACAGAAGTGCAATCCCCTGAAAATCAGAGTTGCTACACCTCGACTGCTACTGAAGCAACTAAAAACATTTCACTACATCTTTCTTGCTTACAAATGAAACTGCGTGGCACCACCCTGTCTGCATTAGTTTCCCACACACATTAGATTCTAACTTTTAAAAATAGCCACAAGTAGGGGAGCGAGGGAATAATATACCAGCTTTTAATGTGTGGGGGAGATCACAATTCAACTTGGCCAACAGCTCACTAGTGAAGTCATCTATGTCACAAAACTACTGCAAGCACTGGTATCATACCCTTGGGCAGTGCAACACCAGAACAGTAAAGCATTTATTAAAGTCAGGCTGCAGTCATGCATGTATATAGAAGCTCACACACCAGCATCTGCTGAGAGTCCCTCACATTCAGAGCCACCAACCTAACTTATGCAATTCAGCAAAACAGAACTTGCACTTTGCAAAGGGGGAGGATCCCCAGTCTTTCCAAAATCGTGAGATGCAGAAGTCACAGAGAATACTTTCAGAGATGTTGAAAGAGGTTAAACATATTTTTTTTTGGTTTAACGTGAAATACATCAGGGCAAATATCAGGGACTGGGTTATCTTTGCCTTCATATCAGTTGCCACCATCAGGATCGGTAATGATGCCAGCTGCTCAATCAGTTATACACCCTCACATCTCATCAGGCTGAAAGAGGGGCAGGAACACAACAACCCTGAGAGGAGGAGGCCAGTTTCCTTAAGTCTTTCAATGAGTAGCTCTCTCCTTTCTCCATACTGCTTGCAAGAAAATATGGGGAAAAAACAAACAATTGGAAAAATATTGCCAAGCTATTTAAAAGCTTCACAGTCCACCTCAGGAACTGTGCTTTGGCATTTTTCCCATTGAAAGCTGAAAAAGAAACACTGGCATATGATTGGTGGCTGGGGAGGACGCGAGACAAGTTTCAGACTCTAGTTTCAGGGGAGGAAATAACTCACTCTCCAGATTTTAAACTGCTGCATTGTGCATGTCACTTCTGGGGGAGACTTCTACAGGTCCAGCACCTCACTGGATGGAAAATGTGTAGCCCTGCTAAGATAACAATCAGCGTTGTAGAAGCCAGTGTCCTGTCCCTCCCTATTACTGTGCCAGTGAATTCCTCTCATTATAGCGACAGGGTTAAATATGCCCCATGGCCTGGGGCAATCTCATGCCGGTGAGATCTCCAAAAGCCTGACATCCAGGGAAATTTCGGGGAAGATAAGCCATGCACTCCTAGCACTGTTCCCATCCCCAACACTGGACAGCTCTTTAAATTCTGCCAGGGGGACCAGCGGCGACACGCTGTAGAAATGTAGTCAGTCGCTAGGGCATGCTTTATAACCTTAAAGGACAACGAATATGCAAAAGGAATAAAAAGGGTATTGTTTTTTTCAAGCTTACTCAATTATTGATATTTCAGGGATCTGTACTGCTTTCTCGTCTGAGTGACGAGCTTGAAATTCTGTACCTCAATCACCTCCATCCCCTCAATGAACCTCCTGCTGACGGAGTGCAGGGCCTCCTGCGGCCACTCATGAAACCAGTCAATAGTTGTGCAGTTAACGATGGCTGGGAACTTCCGCACTCTCACTCTCAGCGTGGAACCAACTGGAGAGAAACACAAAATGATCTGCGGAGATGAGGAGGAAAAAGAGAGTAAAGAATTACATGGCAAGTTGAGGCGATTAAAGAAAGGAATGTAGTGAACCATGGCAATGAGCCATTGCAAGTGGGTTCACAGCTGAAATTCCAATCAGCCTAGCAGCTAATGAACTTACGCAAACTAGAATTTTACCTGATGCAAATAAGTTTTAGTTTCTGTATAGTATATTATACAAATAGCGCCCTCTTTCCTCCTGAAGCTGGTATCAGTTACTTAACTTGATGTATATTAAAATCAGAAGCATGACCATAAAATCTTGTCAACACAGACATCAGATAGCCATTCTTAACACTAATACTAATCTAATTCTAGCCACTTGGACACTAATCTAATCTAATCCTGTTTAAATTATCTCAAAAAGACATCTTAGAAAGCAGCTCATAGTTTGTAAACACATTTCCAAGGATTAGTCTTTTTGGAAAGCAGGATACAGCTTCCAAATCAGGGCTAAAATAGCTAAGTAAATAAAATTAATAGTAGGTGATTAATACTGATTTGTTGTTGATATCAGTGAGTTGGAAAAGCTATTTCAGAGGAGCTGGTTGTGGGGATAGTTGCTGTATTTACCATATTTGTAGGAACTTAAAGTTTATTTAAGACATATCACTGAATGCCAAGCACTAGACCATCAAAAGTGAGAGGGACTTTTTTTTGCCTGTTTCTGCCCTATTAGGATGAACTGCATTGTTCCTCTTAATTAAGAACACTTCAAATAATGTGGTACAACAGCCATTTGAGTAAATATCTATTAATTCCCTTGGAAAAATACCTAAATAGTACTTTCATTAGAAAGTATAAAATCTCAAGAATTGATTATAAATCATTCTTAATAAGAGGAGAAGTCAGGACAGAGCCTGGTGGAGCCCTCTGGGTATCTGATAGGTTTTATTCTGCCTCCTTAGTCATCTGTCACTGGTGAAATTGTTCTCCATAACCTCTGATAGGACAAGAAGAAATGAACTTACATTGCAGCAACGGAGGTTTAGGTTGGACATTAGGGGAAACTTACCAAATGTCGGGATGGCTAAGCACAGGAATACATTGCCTAGGGAGACCGTGGAATCTCCATCACAGGGGATTTTTAAGAACAGGTTAGACAAACACCTTTAAAGGATGATCTAGATAGTGCTTGGTCCTGAGATCCCTTCCAATTCTACTATTCTACGATTTTATAAGGAACACAATTTCAGTAATCCTTTTGGAGACCATTATGGAGATTGGGGAAGTGGAGGAGAGTGAAAGACCAGCAGTGAAGGAGGAGAAGAAAGTGATGGGAGAGGAGGAAAAAGGTGAGATGAAGTAAAGATACTCGACAACTGTCCACATGAAAAGCGCCTGCTGAGTGAGTAAGATAGTAAGTGGAGCTGTTACTGGAAAAATATCCTACCAAGAAAAACGGAAATCCAGGCTCCAAATACTGGTGTCAGTTTTGTATTGCACATGTCACCATTTTTAAATTCCATTTACCATTTTTTACTCCTAACTAACTGGGGCTCAAATGTAGCAAGTCTATTTCCATCATGCTTGTCACAATGCTTCTTTTTGCTATGATCTCGTGTTTATTTCTCTGTGTGGCACAAGGGAAGGGACAAGTATTTCATGTTATAATACAGATTTGATTTGTTGTAGTCACTGTTTTTGCCCAGTTGATCTACTTTATGTACAGACAGAGGGAACAGCCCTTTCATATCTACCTCAAATTCCTCTACCCATAACTCACTTGTAACATTTATCCTGGATAGCACTTGAGAATGTGTCTGCAATAATAAGCTTTGAACCAGAGTTGTGTGAACAAAAATAGGAGAAGAGATTCTGTCAGAGAATTGAAGTAATATGGATGATTATTTGAACTTTTTAATGCCTCATCTCCCCCATCTTCAGGGATTTTCAGGTAGCTTCTCCCTGAGAACCAGCCCTCCTTCTCTTCTGATGATGCTCAGTTCAATTGTATTAATTGCAGTTCTGGTGGTTCAAGTCCATGCTGCCTTTATTCTGTTGCCAGTGTGTGTCCTCACTAGAGCACTTCCAAAGACTTAAGAGGGGACGTGCGTGAAGCAGAGAGCCTGAGCTCTCCAGCTCCTAGTTCCTGACTAGGCTGTGTCAGGGATCCTAGCTCTCCATTCCCTGCTGACAGCCTGGCTGCAATGAGGCTCACTACTTCCTGCATGGAGCCTCCAGGAGCAGCAGACACTCAGTCTACTTAATTACACCAACATAAGTGCTATGCCTCTCATGGAAGCGTAGTTATGTCTGTGTAGTAGCAGACTTAGGACCAGTTTATACTATGAGTAAATGCGTTTACATTGCCGAGTCCCTCCCAAGGACCTAAAGAGCTTTTAAAAAGTCAACCTCTGTATTCCACCTAACAAGTGGGAGGAAAGCCTGAGGTGACGTTCACATCTGGAATGAAAGGCACTATAAACACTGCAATTTGTAATTTGGAGTTATTGGCCTGCGAGTGGTGATCCAGAGTGCTCTGTTCTGAACACTCTGGAGAGCACTTTGAGCTCCAGTGCTCTTCAGCCAAGTGAGCAGAGAAAGCCCTGGAGCGGTGTGGAGAGCTCACTAGAACTGCTGAGCATGCATTACCAGGGTCACAAACACCGCCAGCTTGGAGCATTCAAGAAACTGTTGATCTGATTGGTGGGGAGCAGTTGGGAGAGAAGGGTAGCCTCTTTGCAGGCAGAATTCTGAACCAGCAAAAGAAACACTGATGCTTATGCCAAAATTGCACAGGGCATGGTAGACCAGGGACACACAGCAATGCCATGTGAAAATACAGGAGTTTAGACAAGCACACCACAGGACAAGACTGGATCTGAGCCACAGACATGGGAGGCTGATGACATGCACCCAAAATCAGCCACACCAATGTTTACATCCCATCAGGCGTAGCCACGAGGCATAGATCAGAATTCCAATCTGCTGCAGGGACACAGTGTTCCTTGTAAACTGAGTGCTCGGTTGGCCACCCAGGAGAGATTCAGGTGCCTCCCTGAAGATTAGCAGAGTGTTAACCGCTGCCCACATCCAGCAGCATGTGTTTCTACTGGTGGCACACATTTGCACATACCTCAGTACCCATAACACAACTTAATCCAGACACAACTGAAACAAATTAGGGGGAACATTGGACACAGCCCCTAGCAGTGAGGCTGTACTCTATCGCCCACAGCCTCTTAGTGAGGACACGCATAGTGGCATTTGTTAAATCAAATTCTCAGAGTCAAATTAGATAAAATCAACCTAATTTTGTAGTGCAAACATGCCCTTACATTGTCAGGAGCAAGTCAATAGTGTATACACTGACTACAAGGTACTTTATTTGTTATGTATTGCAGCACCTTGAAAACAAATCTTGACACCCCTGGACTGATTTCTGTTAAGTTTCTCTTAACATATAAACTGTGGATTTATTGAATTAAATACACATCCCACCTGCTTTCCAAGCCCCCCACACAGAACTTTCTGAGATTTTAAAATTCACATTCTAGTAACGTATTCTTGCATTTGCTCTCATATAGCCAACAAACTGCCACCAGTGTTCATTTTGATGGCCGGTAGGCAAGGGTCCCAGAATTCAAAAGTACTTCAGAGCTAATTTCTACAGCAGGGGTCAGCAACCCCCAGCATGGGTGCCAAGAGTGGCACATGAGCAGATTTCATTGGCATGTGAGGCAGGGGCTCAGCCCTGCCCCACCTCCTCCATGCATCTGGGAACTTGCTCAAAGCCATGCTGCCTGTGGATTAACAAAAGACCAGTTAATGTTACCAACCACCACCTAAATGGTAAAGCTCTACATCTTAATTTACTTATTAAAGAAGCTGGTGGTATGCTGAAATAGTATGGTATATCTTGAAATAGCTGCCATCATCTAAGAAATGTGCCTGTTGTCTCAAAACAGTTTTCAAGATAACAGGTGTGCTATTTCAGCATCCCTGTGCTCCTCACCACACTGAAATAGTGCTTTATTTCGGTGTATGGCACCATTTAGATAGTAGGACATGCTGAAATAGGCTATTTCAAAATCAGCTATGCAATTTGCATAGTGCAAGTTGCGTAGCTTATTTTGCGGTTACAGTGCTGTGTAGACGTAGCCTTAGTGACTTTAAAAGTATCACTGTCACTGAGACCATACATAGAGGTCAAAAGGTCAACTTTCATCACTCCACTCTGCAAAGGTTGCTGATGCTTGGTCTACAGCAAGTGACAACCATAATGAACGAGACAGGAGGTGGAAAAAGTGAGGAATTAACAGTCATGGAGGAGAGGAGAGGAATGGGTTGAAGTAACAGCACTCTTAACCAAAATTGCTCTGAGTTATACCATCATACACAAGACCAATGTTAGTCCCACACCTTAATAGTAGAGTTGTTTTGAAGCTCCAAAGAGAATAACTTTGTTATTCTAATTCTTCTATTTTGCTTTTTACTCTTGTCTTCCATGGTAATTTTTAGAAAATTGACAGCAAAGCCCTCAGTTAAAGAACAGGTTAGGGACTATTTAGAAAAGCTGGATGTGCATAAGTCCATTAGGCCAGATCTAATGCATCTGAGAAAGCTGAGAGACTTGGCTGATCTGACAGCAGAGCCATTGGCCACTATCTATGAAAACTCATGGTCAAAGCAGGAGGTCCCAGATGAGTGAACAAAGGCAAATGTACTGCCTATCTTTAAAAAAGGGGAGAAAGAGAATTCAGGGAACAACAGACCAGTTAGCGTCACATCACTTCCTAGCAAAATCATGGAGTAGGTCCTCAAGGAATCCATTTGGAAACACTTGAAGGATAGGAAGATGATAAGGAACAGTCATCATGGATTCACCAAGATGCCTAACTATCCTAATTGCCTTCTGTGATGAGATAACTGGCTCTGTAGCTACGGGGTAAAACAGCGGACATGATACACCCTGACTTTAGCAAAGTGTTGAATAGGGTCTTCCACAGTAATCTTGTCAGCAAGTTAAAGACATACACATTGGATGAATGGCCTACAAGGTAGATAGAAAGCTGTCTAGATCATCAGGGTCAATGCGCAGAGATCAAAGGCTCGATGTCTACTTGACAGTTGGCATCAAGAGGTTCATCCCAGGGATCAGTCCTGGGTCTAATTTTTTTTTTTTTTAAATAACTTCATGACTTGGATGATGGTCTTGACTGTACTCTCAGCAAATCTGCAGATGACACTAAGCTGGTGGGGGAAGGTAGATAGTCTGAAGGGTAGAGATAAAGTCCAACATGCCTAGACAAATTGGAGGATTGTTCCAGAAGAAATCTGATAAGATTCAATAAGGACAAGTGCAGAGTCCTGCAGTTAGGATGGAAAAATCCAATACACTGTTAAAGGCTGGAGACTGACTGGCTAAGCAGCAGTTCTGTAGAAAAGGACATGTGGATTACAGTAGATGAGAAGCTGGATATGAGTCAACAGTGAGTCCTTGTTGCCAAGAAACCTAATGCCATATTGGAACACATTAGTAGGACCACTGCCAGCAGATCGAGGGAAATGATTACACTACTCTATTCAGCACTAGTGTGGTCACATCTGGGCTGCCTCTTGACTCAGTCTGGCTGCTGGCAGCATGATGCAAATGAGGGTTCACAAAATTGCAAAAGACTACTCATTTGAATATCGACACAGCTCATTTGCATATTCACAGCCTGAAACAAGCAGTGTAGATGTGGTTCTGCCGGCAAAAGCCCCTCTGTCACCAGCCCCTTATCCCTGATTTTTTTTTCAGGGCAAAGGGTCTGGCAACAGAGGGAGCTTTTGATGGCAGAACCACATCTACACTGCTTGTTTTCTGCCACGAATGTGCACATTTAGTGAACCCTCACTTAGAGTGTTACATCCAGTTTTGGACCCACCACTGCAGAAAAATGTGGACAAATTGGAGAAAGTCCAGTGGAGGACAACAAAAATTATTAGGGGCCTGGGACACATGATTTATGGGAGAGGCTGAGGGAACTGTACTTATTTAGTCTGCAGACAAGAATGAGAGAAACAATGAGAAGTCCCGTGGCACCTAATAGACTAATAGATCTTTTAAAGCATAAGCTTTCATGATGAAGTTGGTCTTTGCCCACAAAAGCTTGTACTCCAAAAAGTCTATTAGTCTATATGGTGCCACAGGACGTCCTGTTGTTTTTGTGGATATAGACAAACATGGCTATCCCTCTGAGAACGAGAGATGATTTGATACCAGCCTTCAATTAATGGAAGGATGGTTCCAAAGAGGAGGGAGCAAGGCTATTCTCAGTCGTGACACATGACCAAACAAGAAGCAATGGGCTCAAGTTGCATTGGGTGAGGTCTAGGTTGGATACTAGGAAAAACTGTTTCATGAGGAGAGTGCTGAGGAAGGGAAGGTGATGGAATTTCCAGTCCAGAGGGTTTTAAGGCCAGGCTTGACAAAAGCCTGGCTAGAATAATTTAGTTGGGGTTGATCTTGCTTTAAGCAGTAGGTTGGACCTAATGTTTCTTCCAAACCTGATAGTCTATGATGAGTCATTGCATGGTGTCAGTCTTTCCACAGCTTTCATAGATTTGTTTCTTTTTTTCTTTCTATAAGCCTTCTTTGTCTATGCTTCAACTAATTGGTCCTTTAACACTGTGGTTCAAGCAGGTATTGTTGAATTTGGAGTGTAAATGAACAAATAAAAAATTTTCAGTACTGGAACCAACTGCAAAAAAAAATCAGGAAAAAGTCCTGTTTGATCTGAACTGGAACAATTTTTGAAAATACTTTTCATGTATTGAAAAACTAGGAAAAAGAGGTTATTTTTTAATCAGCCCAAACATTTTGAATCAACCCAATCACATTTTTTATTCACTTTAACCATTTTTACCTGTGTGTATGTGTGTGTGTGTGCATGCGTGCACGTGTGTGTAATAATTTAAATTGGCTGTATTTAAAATTAAAATGCCATTTTAAATCAAACTGAGAACAAAATATTTTGACTTTCAATTTTTTTTCCAGTCAAAACAATTCAAACAAAGTAGATAAATAAAATGAAAAGTTTCAGAACAAGAAAATACACATTTTGGTGTTCTCGCAAAAAAAAAGCCAAGTTCCATCTGGAATCTAGGTTTTTCTGCAAGACCCAACTAGGGTACAAGATAAGCAATGAACAAAAAGGAAACCGGGCTTAACTTAATTTTAGCAAAATGCTGAATAGTAAAGACATGTTCTTACCTTCATTAAGTTTGAATTTCAGGAATTGATTGGAATTCTTAATGTACTGACTTTTATATCTTATTAGTCTGTGTTTACACTGCAAATCTGGGGAAAGGAGGTAGGGAGGAGAACAGAAAGAGAAGGGTCACCCAGCAATGACTGTAAGTACATACTGATTATCTCTCGGTGTGTTAACTCAGGAATTTTATGTCTCCTAGAGCACAACATCTCAACTTCATAGTATTTGCAATGTGAATAGATACCCCCTATTGTCTCCAGAAATGGTAATTTGCACAGTGGGAGACTGCAAAATGGTGGCAAGGTAAGAGGCATTTCGAAAGCAGGTTTTTAAAAAAAGGCTTTTAAAAATAATGAAATCATAGGAGCAATCAGAGGGGGTACAAAGAGAAGAGAGAAGAAAAAGCGAGAAGGCTGCATGTAAGTATTTTTTTTTTTCCTTTCTTTAAAAAAAATTCCCTGTGAATTTGATGTTAACAAGACAGAGAAACTATCAACACTAACTAGAGCTAGTGTGGGAAGGTACTCTCCCCACTAGTTCAGACGCACTTCAACACTGAGGATCAAAAGCAGCAGAGAATGCAATTCACACCAAACCCATCTGATGCCTCACAGATCCAATAACCAAATGACCCACATTCCCAGGTTAAAGAAGAATCACTGGTGGAGGACAGAAGTGATGGCTGCAGAAGAGGAAGACAGAAGAAACAAAGCAGCAGCAGGGAAAACGTGGGTATGAACAGAGGTGAAAATTGGCTAGAGATCGGCTTAACCTGGGCAGTTGTATCCATTTCTAAGTATTTGTTTACTGTTATACAAATGGGTATCTGTGTTATCTGTATAGATGAGATGTACAATTCAGGTGTATGTGACCTCAGAGCAATAAGCAGCCCACTGGCCAGACTCGGTTTGCTAGGATCAGCTCCTGGCAGGCTTTATTTAGCTGCATGTCCCCAAGTACAGCCACTCTCAGCTCCTGTTGGCTGCGGATTTCTGTTCCCATTCAATGAGAGCTGAGGGAAGTGCCAAGGACTGGGACCCTGCTTCCCGCAGCTCCCATCGACCAGGAACTGCAATCTGAGACCATCAAGAGGTGAGAGCAGCTGTAACTAAAAATAGATGACCAGATTTCCAGGCCACTTATTACCCACTCCACCTTAAAGTCTTTAAAGATTTCTTGGCACTTTTCACAAGAGCACAGTGGCTGGCTTCTGCTTTCCAGTTTCCAACATGGCTAACTATGTTCTGGTTTCCCTAACACAGGATACAGCTTTCTTCTTCACTGCCTGCCCTAAATTGCTTTTTAGTGTTGCTGTGTTAAACAGTTCCAATGTTTTATCTACAGTACAACTGCCTTATGATAGGAGGTGAAGAGGAATTTAAAATTAAATGTTAATCACTAGTGCAAACACAATTAACACCAGCGCACCTAACCAGTGTCTAGGCCTTAATGTTGATAAGGCCTGTATATAAAAGACACTCGCATATAAAGTTGCAACCTAGTCCAACAATCTTCACTCAGATAAAACTCCCAATAACTTCAAGACTGATTTAGGAACAATTTAAACCCATAGTTTGTAACTCGTTTGAAGTTATTTTGGGATCCTTTTGTATGAAAGCTACTATATAAACGTAAGCTCACTGTCCAAGGCATTACCTACACATAAGTTTGCATCTTTACATGCAGCACCCAGGATTCTGAACCAACTCTGTAGCATATTCTAATAATCCAATTTCCCATCACCAGTTACTGATTTCACAGAGTTTCTCTTGCATGGGATTTTTCCTTACTTTTAGCATTCGTCGCATTCTGTCCAAAAAGAATCTCCAACAATTTTCTCTGGTGTCAACCAGACCCAGGTTTCGGACCTCATGCCTAATTCCAGTAATAATGCCATCTACATCTTCATTGCTGAATAGATCCAGAACGTCTCCTATAGAACAGCATAAGGAAAGATTGGGGGTGGAGGGGGGCAGAAGAGGGGGAATCAGAAAAGCCCCCAAAAAATAAGAGTCAGATTATTAACTAAAGTATGTTTTATATGCTCTAGCTGCAGGGACCATCTTTTTGTCCTGTCTATACTGAGCCTCGCACGGGGGCTACTTGTTTGTGATTGGGGCTCCTAAATGCAATGGGAATAAACAACAATTAGGGTTTCCATACTTTTTTTATCTGAAAGGAGGATTTTCTCTCAAGTGAAAAAAATTCAGTTTTATTTCTGTGAACTGTGAAGTACATTGATGCATGTGGTGTTTTCTAAAGCAGTAGCTCTCAAACTTTTGCAGACAGTGACTCTATATTACAAGTGACAGGAGTTTCAGGACTCCTTCCTAGCTATAAAGAATGGGATGCAGGTCTTAACATGCTCTTGTCCAGTTTGTCACCACCAAACTGAAAATCTAGACTGTAAAGTATTAATAGAACCTGATTTTCCTCTCTTGTTCACTAGTATAATTAGAATAAATACAGTTAAATCACTGCAATTACACCAGTGTAAAATCACACAAGCAAAGAAGAGACTCAACTGCACAAGGACTACAATCTGAATTACGTGACCTTGTTATTAGCATTCTGAAGAGGACATTGATTCCTTAAGCAACCTGGGTACAATACTCAAGTTAACAGGCCTTAAATCACTACTTCTAAAGGATTTCCACTACAAAAAAAAATCTCAAAGACAAATAATCTGTCTCTAAAGTTCACTGAAACCACAGACTATTTTTCACTGGAGAAGATCTTTCAAGAAATGTGTTGGTCTAATCACCTGACACCAACAACTCATTAATCAGCACAAGAAAGCGTTCATCTGCAACATGGGCATCTGTCAGCAAAAACACAGTGGGCATGCTCTTGGCTCCAGTCTTGATGTACAAATTGGCAAGATCTGCCTGTAAGAAAAAGAGGCAATCATTCATGAGTTGTTAAAGTGTTCATACAGGGAGAAAAAGGCATGAAATGCATACAATTGACAGAAATGCCTCATTGCCTGTACATACCTCTTTCAATTTACAACTCTTTAACTTGCAATGTTACATCCAAAGGGGAAAAAGGAGGTAACCTCCACTTTCAGACATCTGACGAGAAGAATGGTGGCTTTGACATGACTATGTAATCATAACAAAAAACAGGCTGCTAACCAATAAAAATTTCCTCCTAACATAGTGAAAACTGATATCAAAACATCTCTTCTAAGTAACTCCCTCTCAAAAACAGTTTTAATAATGTTAACATTATCTGGGGAGCACACAGGAAAGCCAGCATAATATTTTGGCTGGTTTTCTTATTGTATTTGTTGTGTATAGGGTGTAAAGATGTGTGTTTGTTTTGCTAGGAACAGCACTTAATGATTTCACTGGGAGAGGAATGGTACAGGTTGCACCTCCCTTATCCACCATGCTCAGGATCTGACAGGTCCTGAACAAGAGAATTTGCAGGATAAGGGAAGGTGGACAGCCCAGGCTCCTAGGGGCTGCCACAGGGCTCCAGCCAGCCCCTGCAACCGTCCCTCCACAGGGCGGGCAGGTGCTCTGGTTCCCAGCCCTGCAGCAGCCTCTCTGCCCCGCTGGACAACAGATGTTGCTGGACAAGAGAGTGCTGGATTTGGGAGGTGCAACCTGTGTGTCATTTATATTTCAGTAGCACCTCGGAGACCCAGTCATGGACCTGGATCACATCAGGCCAAGTATTATACAAATACAGAACAAATAATTTAGAAAAAATACATTATCTGCATCTTAATTTGATTTCATTTGTGCTATAGATTATTTACAATGCCAGTTTATATGCCCAGCTAGCAGGGTCTCTCTCTCATTTCCCCTCTTCTGTCATTTGGGGGAAAAAGTTAATCTGCTGCTACATTTGAGGCTACGTCTATACCACCATGCAGCCATAAAGACCTAACTGTGAACTGTAATTTACACCAAAATGCCATGCTGCAATTCCCCTGCGTCAGGCATTGGCAACCTGCAGCTTCAGGAGTCAGTTCTGGCTTGAGACGCTGCTGCCACTGAAACAGCAGAACTACATTTAATTGGGTTAACGGCCACTCACTCACCCTGCTACTCGAGTGGCCACACTTCCCCAGTGGGCATGGCTCGGCTTAGCTCATCCCACCAGTGGAACACCTCCAACAGCCTTCCTTCCGCTGGGTACACATGGCCACCCATCATAGATAGGTGCCTCACCATCCGAGCACTCCCTGTCTTGGCTGTGATGGGAGGGCTGGAGCCAACTGTGTTGGGCCTCTTTTCCATCTGTAACTCGGGAAAGGGGGTGTTTTTGGGCTGGCTGAATGAGTTCCCTCTGCCCTGTGCTCTCAGCACAGCCCCAGAGAACTGGCTCTATACCCCCTGTGCACAGTGAACCCTTCCCACCTGGAGGGGGGCCCCTCCACCTCTCTGGCTGCAGCAGGAGCTGGGGTTAGAGGTTTTCACTCCCTGGAGGGCCTGTGGGGGAGGGCTCTGTTGTCCCGCATGATGTCTGGCCATGCTGCTGTAACCAACCTGCTGACAAATAAAGCCAGCACTGGGGATGGGTTAGTCCCAGTGGCCAGTTTGAGGCTGAGGCGGGATAATTCTGGGTATGGGTAGGTGGGTTTAAGGCTGAAAGGGGTAAAGCCTGGGAATGGGGGGCAGGTTTGCAGGATGCGGGGTAAAGCTTGGGGCTAGAGGAGCAGATCTGGGGGCGGAGGCGGGTAAAGCCTGGAGATGGGGAGCAGGTTTGAGGACCAAGGTGTGTAGCGCCTGGGAATGGAGGAGGGCATGGAGGGTTGGTGCGAACGTTGGTCCTCCCTGCTTAAGAGACTATCCCCAGCACAGCTTTTTCCTTGTCCTCATTTGCTCTCTAATCCAGGAGTGAAAGTAACTTAAACCTTCTCTTGGCTACAAATCATTGTGTGTGCGCACTGTTCTAAAAACAGGGGTTATAAAAAGTCTGGTTTGACATTATTTATTAAGAACTGCCTCGTAGTCACATGCATTGCAGCTCTTGAAGTATTGATTTTGCAATTGAATTTGAAAAAAATGGCTCTTCTCGTATTTTGGTTGCAATCTCCTGCTCTACATGAATGCTGCAAGCATGAAGTAATTCCTAGTTCACCTTAACATAGCCCTCAAACAGAATGTCAACAAGGAACCTTTTGGTTTGTTCCCACACTGTGCACATGAAGGATTCACAGCACAGCACTTTGGTGCACCCTACCATTCAGACCTCTCATGGTGTGCAGAATAGTGCAGAAAAGGCCCAAGTCTTCACTTGAAGCCATTGTCCTCCAAATCTGATGTCATAACTAATAGTAGAAATGATGAGGAAGACGAGCAGAAGATGGAGGCTTCAGGATACAAGGAATATTTTCAGATAGAAACTAAATAATACAAAAAAACAAATGGCTCTAAATGCAGGATCATCCTTAGCTAGAAAGCTCCATGCAGTTTTCCAAAAGGTGGCAAGAGCAGCTCAGTGAGGTCCAAATTTTACCGTTACAAACTGCAGGTTTACCTTCACAAACCTTTACCTTCCTGGAGGTTTCAAATCAATGTTTTGTTTTTCCCCAAATAGGGAAGAAAAGCAGCATAAAAATATAAGATCCTGCCATTCACTATAGGCAAAATCTTACTTTTTCTATTATTATATACTTGCAATGTTCTATGGACAGGAAGTAGAGCACAACCCACTAGGCAGGGGCCTTCATGCTGGTGCTGGGAATTGTGCCTTGGGGAGGAGCGTGCATTGGAGCATCTCTTTTTATTGTACTTCCATTTGACACTTAAGTAGTCATTGAAGCATATGCTCTGGTGGCTTGCTCTTGGTCCAAATTGGCAGATAAGTTTCTATTGGAGCCATAGTGTACCAACCAGGGTCATACACAGACCCTCATCTAGCACTCTGGACACTGGGTACAGAATCTTTGTTTGCTGCTCCACAGGGAATGTGGGGAAGAAGAAATTCCTGATAACTTCTTGCCCTATTAAGTGCACACCAGACTCGAAGCTCAAAAATCCAGCCCTGATCCAACAAATCCCTTATGCACATGCTTAATTTTAAGTATATGTATAGCTCCATTAATTTAAATGGCTCATATGTAGTAGAGGACAGAATTCTGCCTTGCAGTTGTCCATGTAACAGTTTTATCCCACTTAAAGAGCTTACAGCTGATCACCAAACATAAATATAGGGCATAACTGTAACTATCACAGGTTTTACCAGATCTTTGTACCTTAGAAAATAGCTACCATGGGACATAGTTGGAGGGAATTCCTAAGATTTAAGGGAAACTCCCAGATAAAAAAAAGTGTGTAAATAGACACAGAAGACTCCTTCCACCTCCAATTTCTCTGTTGGGCTAAAGAAAAATGTTAAAAGCACGACTGAAAACAACAGAACCTGCAAGTTTTGTAGCTGAAAGACAAGCTATGAAAATAACCAATTTTTCAATTTACTAGCCAATGGAAAAAGATTAAATGTTTCATTGGGGTCAACCCTAAACAAAATTCTAATTTTTCAGATAAATGAACAGTTGAAAAATATTGTTTGGGTCAAACAGAATACTTCATTTCTTTTTCAGTTTGGGGGAATTTTTAACCATTTTTTTGGTCTGAAAAATGTTGTCCTGCTCTAATCTCAAGTGGTACTGCTCTTCCTGTACTTTTCTTGTATTTGCACAGGTTCCAAACAGCAACTTCTTGAAGTCATTAACTCACATGAGAATCAAATACCATCTATTTACCCTCAGGTCCTGGATCCCATAGCCTTTCTTCAGCGTGATCTGAAACACATCAAAGGAGCTGATGTATGCTGCCAGCCTAGATAAGCTTTGTTTTCCGCTACCGCCTACTCCAATAAGAAGCGCATAACCCCGAGGGGCTTCCAAGATACGACTTATGCGACACCTGATGATGGAAAAATGAATACAAGGGCCATATTAATTCATTTTGTAATTTTCCTGGATGGCACTTAATTTAAGGCTGAAACCATTTTTTTTGGTGTTAGGGTGACCTTGACCTACATATACATGCTAGCATCAGTTCATCTTTCTATTGCCAACTTTCTCCAATGTTTGGAAATCTTGATAGGTAGCCAAGGTTAATCTTCCTGGCCCAAAGAGCACAGATGCTGTACCATTCCTCCACCCGAGCTCAATGGATTTTCAACATTTAGAGTGACTTCTTGTTAAGCAACATATTAAAGCCCTGATCAATGCCTGCTGAGGCCAGGTCTACAGTAGGCATTAAAGCTGATTGTAGATACTCATTTCTAGCTATGGCAATTGCATAGCTAGAATCGACTTACCTAGCTGTCCTCACAGAGAAAGGTTGACAGGAGAAACACTCCTGTCTACCTCTCTGACTCTTGCAATATTGATGATTACAGGGGTTGACTGCCAACCCCAGATAGTTCAATTTCACATATCTCTACCAAGTGCGCAAAATTGAACCCTGGAAGATCAACCCTAACCAGGTCGATCTTCCACGTAACATAGACATATATTGAAATCAGGAAAGAGACTTCTGTGTAACTTCAACGGGCGTTGATCAGGTATATAAGAAAAGGTCAGGCATTTATATTAGTCAGTTAGGATTATCAAAACAAAGGGATTAACTACATTTTGTTACAGAATCACTTTGTGGAGACATGTCTGAAGATCATCCTTTAATTTGCACACAGCTTTTACTAGCTTAGAGCTTGAAGAAAGAACTTGACTTGTCATCAAATATCCTAAGCCAAGCAGATATTAAACCACAGACCAAATACTCAGCTGAGGTCTACAGAGCTGTGCCAGTTTATATCAGATGAGCATTTGTCTCAGAATAACCGTGATTTAGTTTCATGAAGATCTGTTGATATATTTTGTCCATGGATCAGTGCTTCTACTAGTTAAAGAGAAAAATGATGTTATAAATAATAGTCTAGGTTGAGCTGGCAAATAGACATGGCAGAAGAAGCATTATAATTCTGAAAACTGTATTTTGAAATTTCCATATTCCAGTTATCTAAGTCTGGTGCTAATATTGGTCAATATCACTGTAACAGAGGCTTCTGAAGACACTTTGACCTTTTGCTTCACTGAGTAGCTTGAACATAGTGTGATAATTTAGATATTGTTAATTATTCCTGACAACCATCTTGAGTGGAATCTTTTAAAGTAAAGAGTAGAAAGGACTATGTCTAGTATGGATACTTTCTGAACGGAGAATAGCAAACCTGTTAAACCAAGACTGATATGTTGAGCTCATGGACAAAACTATGACTGTCAAGCCTCTAAACCGACTTGATTATTGATTGAGAAGAGTAACGAAGTTTTAAAGGATTTAGTTTTCCAATACATCTTTCAGGAGATGCTGCTCCTGGGCTTTTCTCTAAGAAACTCTGTTACTTTGCCTGACACGCAAGGACACTACTTCCTGTCTCTAGACTTTATCAGTGAGAAGTTAATGTGCTAACAACATTTTAAGAGATGGCTTCCACATTCTCATAATCACTTAAATCTCAGAATCAGAACAATAGGTCTACAACCCTCAAGAAAGCATCCATAGGATTATTTTTCTAATTTAAAATACTTCCTACTCTATCTGGGGAGAGGTTTCTCCATTGGACTGCTCAGATAAGGATGACTCTCACAGTACCTGCCCCTTTCAGCATGTGTTAGATTATACATAATAAAGAGGCAGAAATACTGGTACAATTTAACAATGAGAAAAAGTTTCATCTTAAAGTTCTGACACCACAAACAATAGGAACTGCATTAACAAAACCAAGCTTTGTCAGCAGTGATCACTATAACTCTGTGAGAAGCAGCGCTCCATGTTAATTGAAAGAATGGCTATATTAGAAGTTCTAAACTGTGAAAAGTAGAAGCTATTTTGAGTTTGTACTTCACTGAGTCAACAGAATAATTCTTTAACACCTGAAAACAGAAAAATTGTTCAGTAGTAAGCATAACTACTGCAACTTGAATCTCAGAAACTGCGCTGCAATGTTTTCTTTTTTGACAAGATGGATTCCAATATACAGCCTCATACAAAAAACCAAGATGGATATAAAGTTGACAGTACGTATTAGTAACCCAAGGGTAAAACATTTTACAGGTTGTTATAAATTAATATTACAAAACAAGAAAATCCAGGTCAGATTATGCTTATAAAACATCTAGAAAGGTAAAATAGTAACAGAGAGATAGCAGTGCTAGTCTATATTCTATGAAAACAAAAAGCAGTCCAGTAGCACTTAGAAGACTAACAAAATAATTTATTAGGTGATGCGCTTTCGTGGGACAGAAGTGAGTCTGCCCCACGAAAGCGCATCACCTAATAAATTATTTTGTTAGTCTTTAAAGTGCTACTGGACTGCTTTTTTGTTTTCCTAGAAAGGTTAAGGTATAGAAATATGAAGTTAAGGCTTCCAAAAACCCATAAGCATGGCCTTGTAGTGACAGGATATAATAACAACATGATTTTAATGTCTGTGGTCCCAGATTAAATTAGTTTGATTTTTACAGACTTTTTTTTCAAATGTTCATGCTGTCTTCCTTACATAAATGCAGAAAAATACTACATTTCTGGACAGACTCTTTTTAAAAAATATTTAAATTAATAAATTAAAGGATTTACTTGTAATTTCTCAGAAAATCATTTTGTAGTCAAAAGATAAACGTTGTTCTTACAAAAGCAAAGAGACTGAATCCCTTCTTTGCAGGTAAACTGGAACTCAACTTTAACTGCACAGTCTTGATGTGCCTTCCATAATGTTATCAGTGAAGTTTTCTAATCCTGAACATTGCTGGATGGTGATCTTAGTATGATTATTATTAAAAATGCTAGTAATCCACAGTGTAAATGATTTTACATCGCAAAAGAGGCAACTTCTTGCCCAGTAATTCTCCGATAGCAATATCTCCTCTCAATCTGACTATGCTGGCATAAATAAGCCTTTAAATGTTCTTTTACAAAAAGTCTACTTACACATGCTGCATGGCGTGTTCAAACAAAACTAAGTTCATAGAAGCATTAAACTCATTGTAGCTTTCTAGAGCCTCTGTAAGTGTCTTCCTCAGTCCTTCCCATTCCTTGACCGGCATGTAGCAAGGGGCGGCTACTCCGTTTGCAAAATGGCAATAAATGAGTGGGCACTGGAGCAGAATGTGATCTTCCACACCCTAGCAAGTGGGGGAGAAAACAAAAATAAAAAGGAAATGTCCTACATTTAATGGCTGGTCCAAGAGCACAGCAAAAGCCCTCAGTACTTTCAAATAGATGGAGTTGCTGGAAAGGTTCACCTTGGAGCTGAACAAAATGTTTAATTAGAAACTTTTTCCTGACAATAAATGACCATTCTTAGTTCTGATTTGCAGAAAAGTTTAATGTTTTTCTAAATTTTCCAATTTTTAAACAATGGCATCAATGAAACTTCGAAGCTCACAAAAGATTTCCAATTTTTGGTTTCCCTTCCCATACACTCTTCTACTCATTTCCCCTCATCTCACATCTTTTCCAGTCCCAAAATATAAAAGGAAAAAAGGTGAAGAGGTGTGGGAAAGGGGGAAGAAAAGAAGAGGACCCAAAATGACAAAAAATAAAAAGTAAAGTATTTTTTTTAATTTGAGGGAGGGTTGGCAAAAAAAAATGTTTTACCCACATGAAACGCATTTTTGACAAGCTCTGATTCACATAATAGTCACACTGCTTTGTCTGGTAAAGAATGGATTTATTTTGGAGTAATAAATGTTTTTGAAGAACCACAGCACTCGATATTTAATTCACACTCTGGTATAGGCACCAATACATGGTTTATTCATGAAGAAACTACAAGCTCTAATATGCAGCTATTGTAGTTTGACGACATTCCGCTGAATTTCCGGAGGAATGTTATGCCATGCCTGCTATGATGGACAGCAAGGATACACATTTTGTTTGTTCTACATGCCTTGTTAGACAAGTGGAGAGGCAGTTGTAGTAAAGTTTAATTAAAGGGTTGTTAAAAGAAAACAACTGAAGTAAGGGGAAATGGCATATTCCTCGTAACTGAATTGTAAATCAGACAAGAATTTAGCCCAGAAGATCTCAGCCAAAACTGTAACCTGTATTTTTTTTTAAATCTTGTTTACTATGTCTCTAATTATTATTTATTTTCAGTAAGATTGGCTTATATCTGTGGTACTTGCAAATGCCCATAGAACAAGACTATGCATAGTTATAACTAAGTGATATGATGCCAAATAAATTCTACAATTCAAAGCTAAATAATATAGATAATTTTGTTTATAGTTGCATACATTTTGCTCTTCAGTTCGTCAGTCCTATTGGAGGAAAATGCTATTGCAAAATAAAAATTATTCTCACAAGGAAAAAGAATTATGGTTATTGCAAGGTAGAAGGTATTAAATAAATATATTTTTATCAGTTATGGTAAAAACTAATCAAGTAAATGCTATCATCTGACCACAGGTACATCCAACTACATGAAGAGTCATGTAAGCAAGAAGGCCAATTACTCTTTTTTTACATGCAGCCCCTGAGTGTTTGCTTAAAGTTGCTAACAATTGTGCAACAGACCCTTGAAAATACTTGCAGCTAATCAAACACAAGTGGGTAACAGAAGTCAAGAAGAAAATTACCATCTTTGCAGGCAAAGACCAGAATTAATGATATCAGGCTTAAAAAGCCTTACTCACTCTTATGGAAAGCTAGTACCCATTACCAGGCCAACAAATGGGGAGCGGGTGCGGGGGATAGGGTAGGGGGCAGTTGCTTCCAGGCCTGGCCTTTCAAAGAGGCCCAGAGCACCACCTGCCCCTGCTGACAAAGCAAATGCTGCAGCAGCTGGAATAGTGGGCCCCTCTGAATTGATAAGGCAGTGCAGCTCTGGCTGCGCGGGGTTGGAAGAGAAAGGGGAGGGGGCTCAGCACTACAATCCCAGCAACACTGAGGGCCAAATGCCCTAGGCCCTGCCCCTTCTGCTATTGGCCCTACCCTATTTGGGGCATGGAGCTGCCCCCCTCCCCCAGCCTTCCCTTGGGACCTGCAGTGACTCTTGGCGGTGCTGCCCACTACTGCATCAATCAGGTGCTTGCTTGTCCTTCACAGAAACCCTGCTAGTAGGTGACATTAAAGGCAGTATGTTGAATCAGCACATTCATTGGCTATAATTCCTTTAGCTACAGTCTGAGACTGACGTGGCTATTTATAGTTGCAGTAAACTTGACATAACCCTGAATAGCTTTAATTTAATTAACAGTGCAGAAGATATTTCAAATATACAGCCTTACCTCAAAATACTTGTGTGCAGTATCTATCACCTTTATATGGAAGAAATTACATTCTTCTGGTTCCATCAGTTTATCTCCATAAACACGTGAAGACTCATGAATCCAAAGATGCACAAGATCACTTGGTTGCTTCAAACACTCAGGTGTAGCAAATAATATTCCCTAACAACAAAAAAGAGTACAATCATATTTAAAAAATGCTGTTGCTAAGAAGCAAAGGTAACCAAATTTTAGAATTCCTGTCAGAGTTTGCTGAGTTCCTGAAATATGAGTCACCTCATTTCCCTAAACTTCCTTTCCATTCTCATTACATTTCTTTTCAGATATTGATTGTATTAATTGATAGGGCAAAATCTCTCTCTCTCTCACTTTATATACAGAGACAGAGTTTATCAGCACTGCGAAAAAATGGAATCCAAAACACACAGCAGCCATACATCAAACACCACTAATCTGCACAGAAGGGATGGAGGTCAAATGCAGATCAATAAGGTGTGAGGATTTGGTGTACGGCAGGATGGAGAAGACACCCAGACCAGGAGCCAGTTATGAACAGCCCTGTTTCAAGGCATTACTGGTGGAAATCTAAAAAGGGGTTCTCTCTCTAACTTATTTTTACAAGAAAAAATATTTGCAAGTGTAACAGGATAGAAGCCTATATATTATGTCAAACTAGAAAGCTCATATCAATGGAAAAGAATATGCAATTAATCCCCCTCAATTACTTCCTGTTTGAGAAAGAGATTTTGATGACATATTCACAAAACAAACAGAATTAGTTTCCTTAGCACTGCACGGGTATTGCGGGAAGTGGTACCCTCCCTTTTCTGAGGGACTGGAAACAGAAATGCAGAAATCCCATCCCTCCCAAGACATGAGGGCCGGTTAAGAGAAATATTCTAGAGAGGAACCAACCCCTCCCCACTCCACAAAAAACTCTCAGGATAGAAGATACAAACACAGAACCCAGTTTTTACTCTGGATTCCTGTGCACTGATGCTGTTTGCTCCCTTCCCCAGCTTCAGTCTCTTTACCTGTGCCTCACCTTTCTTTCCCTCCCCACCCTCTCACCATAATGTCCCCTCCCCCAGGTCCTCTCTTTTAGGCTACATGTATACTACGAGATAAATTCAAATGTATTAAAATCAATGTTATAATGCCGGTTTTTCTAAATTCGATTTTGACTATCCTCATCTTCCTGAAGGCTCCCAACAAGTTCAACACATTGCATCCACAGCAGACATCGACAGATGCCGCAGTGCATTGTGGCAACATATCCCACAGTTCCCTCAGCCCCGCATTCTGAGCCAGGAGCCAGGTGCAGCAGCACTGTCAGTTTCCCGGGTAGGGCAGCTTGGGGGACCCAGGAAACTGACAGAGTAGCAGCCCTGGTCAATTTCCCAGCTCCTGCTAGTACAGTAAACCCTCCATTTAATGGACTAATAGAGCTGCCCACTCTTCCCCATGGTCAGTTAAATGTGAAGGTTTACTCCCCTTCCCCGCAGGCTCCCCCTAGCCCCCATCCCACCCCAACATCTCCCCAAAAAAAATCTCCTGAAAACCCTCCCAAAAATACACAAAACACGCCCACCTCCCAAAACCCCTTGCCAAAAAAACTCCCAAACCCCTGCCACTCACTGGCTCCAGTGGAAGAGCTGCTGGAGCCCACTGACTGGGGGTTCCTGGTTGCAGGTGGCCAAGGTGCCTGGGGGGATGGGTGCCTGCCCATGGGCATCTGGCCCCCCCCGTGGCAGGAGCCTCCTGGCTGTGGGGTGCCTGGCCCCATGTGCAGCTCCAGCTGCCTGACCATGGGTTACTCGGTCCTGTGCAGAGCTCGAGCCGCCTGACCATGGGTTGCCCGGCCCTGTGTGCAGCTTGAGCTGCCTGACTACGGGTTACCTGGTTCCCCGCCACAGAAATGCATCAGCCTTGTCAGCTTCCCAGCTCCCGCTAGTAACAGGGAGCTGGGAGCTTGGTGCAGCGTGTATAGCTTTGCAGGATAGATACAGGACACTTCTTGAGATTAATAAATGTGATTTAGGACATGGCACTTCCACACTAGCCTTTAATCGAACTTCTGAATTCGAGCTTGATGCTATACCAGGCTACGTCTACACGTGAAGCCGACATCGAAGTAGCCTATTTTGATGTGGCGACATCGAAATAGGCTATTTCGATGAATAACGTCTACACGTCCTCCAGGGCTGGCAACGTCAATGTTCAACATCGACGCTGCGCAGCACCACATCGAAATAGGCACTGCGAGGGAACGTCTACATGCCAAAGTAGCACACATCGAAATAAGGGTGCCAGGAACAGCTGCAGACAGGGTCACAGGGCGGACTCAACAGCAAGCCGCTCCCTTAAAGGGCCCCTCCCAGACACAGTTGCACTAAACAACACAAGATCCACAGAGCCGACAACTGGTTGCAGACCCTGTGCATGCAGCATGGATCCCCAGCTGCAGCAGCAGCAGCCAGAAGCCCTGGACTAAGGGCTGCTGCACACGGTGACCATAGAGCCCCGCAGGGGCTGGAGAGAGAGCGTCTCTCAACCCCTCAGCTGATGGCCGCCATGGCGGACCCCGCTATTTCGAAGTTGCGGGATGCGCAATGACTACACGGTCCCTACTTCGACGTTGAACGTCGAAGTAGGGCGCTATTCCCATCCCCTCATGGGGTTAGTGGCTTCGACGTCTCGCCACCTAACGTTGATGTTAACATCGAAATAGCGCCCACCACGTGTAGCCATGACGGGCGCTATTTCGAAGTTAGTGCCGCTACTTCGAAGTAGCGTGCACGTGTAGACACGGCTCCAGTCAGTTAACTGTGATTTTGTAATCTTGAGTAGTAACAGAGAGATAGCCATGTTAGTCTATATTCTATCAAAACAAAAAGGCAATCCAGCAGCACTTTACAGACTAACAAAATAATTTATTAGGTGGTGAGCTTTCCTCGGGGGAAGTCATGAGTCAGATAAAGCAACGTATGTAAAAGAGTCCTTATAATGGCCCAGGTAATTGCCGTCCTGGTTCAAACTACGTGTTAATGTGTCAAATTTGAATATAAAAGAGACTCCCCCCCATCTGCTCTTCTGATTTGCCCACCTTGATTACACTTTTTCTGATTTGTCTTCCTTGATGACAATTTTTGGCTCTCTGTGCCTTAAATATTGAGTCTGTGCTGGTATGGCTGTGGTCTGAAGAAGTGGGTCTGTCCCATGAAAGCTCACCACCTAATAAATTATTTTATTAGTCTTTAAAGTGCTACTGGACTGCCTTTTTGTTTTGATGTAATCTTGAGATTAGTGCTCCCTTAATTAAGCTAATGGTATTTCCAGTGAAGACAGTCACCTGGTAATACTGAGCTAACTGCCTTAAATTTGAATTTATTTCACAGTGTAGATGCAGCCTCTCACACTTTCCTCCCAGCCATGGGTATAAGAGACAAAGGGACACAATGCCTACCATCAGTCTTAGTGCTCAACCACCCCACTCTTTCTATCCCTATTCTGAACCTTCCTGAAGGCTCTTACATCAGGCTGTTGCAGCTTGCAGACTGCTGACTCTTTCTGCAAAGTATCGGAGGGGTAGCTGTGTTAGTCTGGATCTGTAACAGCAATGAAGGGTCCTGTGGCACCTTATAGACTAATAGAAAAGTTTTGAGCATGAGCTTTCGTGAGCACAGACTCACTGAAGTGAGTCTGTGCTCACGAAAGCTCATGCTCAAAACTTTCTGTTAGTCTATAAGGTGCCACAGGACCCTTCGTTGCTCTTTCTGCAAAGTGTATCTGTTAACTTAAAAGTGAAAAGCCTTTCAGTTTTACAGACCTATGAGCATAACATTCAACCTCTGAAACAGCCATGAAGTAGTAATTAAAAACCATTTAGCAGGCATATGCCAACCCTGAATTTACTGAAGGAAAAAAAAACAGTTGTGCATTACTATGTTTACAGGATCTTAGTTTAAAATTTGCTTCAAATATTTCACAGGTTTGTGGCTGAATCTTATAAAATCACATCTCTAAATCTTTACATGCACAATCTGAGTATTCAGCTTTAGCCTTAAATGCTTCGATCTTGAGACACAGTTTTTAATTTTTTTCAGAAGACTACCCTGATATAAAATACACATTTTAATTTTAATTACAGTAGTACAAAAAGTTGCTTTCAGAATCTTCCTATCCTTTCTATCTACCCCTACTGTCCTTTCACCCTCACTGTTGAAGAGAGACATTAAGCAGAAAACATTCTTTTTCTTCTCGACAGTTGGACAAATGAGTTTCCTTTTTACTTCTGACTATTTCATGAATTAGTTTTAAGAGAAACCTGCACCAAAATCAGTATCTTACCAACTTATAAAATCCTTGGTTATGCCTAACATCTTTGAAAATATATTTTAACATACAGTGAAATATCATAAACATATCTTGTTGTGAAAAGTAACAGAGCGATAGCCATGTTACTCTGTAGTTTATTAAAACAAAAAAGCTGTCATGTAGCACTTTAAAGACTAACAAAATAATTTATTAGGTGATGAGCTTTCGTGGGACAGACCCCCTTCTTCAGATCTATCGCCTGACCAGAACAGACACAATACATAAAGCACAGAGGTCCAAAAATTGTTATTATGGTTGACAAATCAGACAAATTGTTATCATTGTTGACAAAGCAGACAGAAGAGCAGAGGGAAGGGGACGTGAGGTGGGGAAGTAAGTGTTAGGTCAAACATCAAAGTATATGAAATTGTACTTATAATGGGTCAGATAACACTACAATAAATTAGTAACAGAGAGTAAGCTGTGCTAGTCTATACACTATCAAAACAAAAAGCAGTCAAGTAGCACTTTAAAGGCTAGCAAAATAGTTTATTAGGTGAGCTTTCGTGGGACAGACCCACTTCTTCAGACCATAGCCAGACCAGAACAGACTCAATATTTAAGACACAGAGAACCAAGTGTCCTCCTTGCTTACTGTTTTTGGTTCTCTGTGTCTTAAATATTGAGTCTGTTCTGGTCTGGCTATGGTCTGAAGAAGTGGGTCTGTCCCACGAAAGCTCACCTAATAAACTATTTTGCTAGCCTTTAAAGTGCTACTTGACTGCTTTTTGTTTCGATACAATAAATTAGTGTTCCTTTCTCTGAAAGCAATGAACTTTGTTATGGACACATGAAACAGCTCTGACTGATTAATTTCAAATAATGTCTTTGTTTCAGTGAGTTTAAATATGTAGTAATCTAGATTAATTACTTTAGGAAGGCTGAAGAGTTTATTTAAAATATAAAATCAGCTTAGAAATACTGATTAAGAAAACATAAAACAGAGAAGTTCTGCACCATGTGTTCCATAACGTTTAATGTGGTATTCAGCAGGACAACCTACTTGTCCTTATTACAAAGCTTTTGCAAATAAATTGCAGACAGACGTCATGTTATATCACAAAACCTGTGACTAATTATTTTTAGTTCCCAAATTTAGTGCTTTTAATGTAGTACCTTCTGCATGTTTAGTCTTCACAATCTTGCATTCAGTGGAAAACATATTCTATTTTTTTTATAAAGAAATTTTAGAAGAGGTTTTTCCCCCCCCCCAAATGTCATTTTCTACTTTTAGGGTCAAGGATTTGGCTGGAATGGGTGAGCAGAGAGAAGAGGATGACAGTGGGGAAAGTGTGGGACAATGGGAAGAGGGTGGGGCCTAGAAAGAGCAGAGTTGGAGTACTGGAGAAAACACAGACTGAGGAGCTTGGCTCCCCAAGCAGCAGCTTCACCCACTGCCTATGCTCCCAAGATAGTCTCACCATAACCCCCAAACTCGTAGCATTAACGTGATGCTTGCAAACCATCTCTCTGAGCATCACATACCTTTCTCCTGTTTTTCCTAATTAGATTGTGAACTCTTCAAGGCAGGGACAATCTCTTACTATTGGGACAGTCCCTAGCAAAATGAGGCCCTATTCTTGGTTGATCCTAGTCACTGCTGCAAGAAAGACAAGACAAGAAAAAGACAAAGTAAAGAGAGATGATGATGATGTGCTGTGCCTAGAATGAAAGTCAGTCTGTGAAACGGACCTGGAAGATGTTTGAGAGATCTCTTAGGTTAAAAATGTAGTGAAATTTAACCGCAGTTGGCAGAAAATTCTGAACCATAGTATGATGAAGCCATATTGCTGCTTGGATCATGGCTGGAACATTCTTTAATGCTGCTGGACTAAGAGCACGCCTTTGGAAGTGGAAACCAAGGATCTTGCTGTAGATGGTGTTCAGGGCATCAGCAGATGGGAAGTTCAGAGCAAACACTGTGAAATGTCTCTGAAAAGAAGAAAGATTTTCATTACTCTGAGAAAAGACCAGCGTGACGTCAATGACCAACTTATAATTCCAACAGACCGAGGCAAAGAGACTGACTGCTGTGTGTCAATCAGGGTCTGTCTACATTACAACTAGGGATGAGCCTCCTGGCCTGGGTAGCCAGACTCACTTTAGCAAGGCATGAGCTAGTGCAGGGGTGGCCAACCCACGGCTCTTTGAGCCTTTAAATGTGGCTTCTCCTTGGACCTGAGTGCTAGGAGTGTAAAGTGACCATCTGTCCCAGTTTCACCAGGACAGTCGTGTATTTGGGATGCCAGGATTGTATCCCAACTTACTTTGTCAAAGGGGCTAACTGCCACATATTTTCAGGCAGCTGTCGCTCGCTTCCTCTGACTGGGGGAGCTGGAAGCTGGGCTGTGGGGCAGTGGAGCTGGGCTGTGGGGCAGTGAGGCTGCCCCGCAACTTCTCCCGGCTCCCCCATGGCGGTGCAGCTGCCCCCCCTAACTTCTCCTGGCTGGGAGAGGTGGGAGCTGGACCCAGCCATGGCTGCCCCACCCGCCAGCTGGGGGAGCCGGGAACTGGATTTGCACAGCAGTGCGGCTACTCCTCAGCTTCCCCCCAGTCCCCTGCCATGGTGTGGCTGCCCCCCGGCTTTCCATGGCTGGGGGAGCTGCGACCTTGACCAGAAGCATGGTGGCCCCCCAGCTGGTGGAAGCCAGAGCTCTACTGGCAGGGTGACAGCTCCCACAGGGTAGCCACCTCCTGACTCCCAGATAGGGAGACCGTCTGTCCTGTTTTGGCTGGGATGGCATCATTCTCCTTGTCCCATGGCTGAGCGGGAGACATATGGTCACCCAATAGGAGTGCTGTCACTACACTGTACACATGCCCCAGTGCTTGGTGGGAGAAGTGCATGGCGGCTGTGGCAGCAGCTCTGGGCTACGTCTACACGTGAAGCCTACATCGAAGTAGCCTATTTCGATGTGGCGACATCGAAATAGGCTATTTCGATGAATAACGTCTACACATCCTCCAGGGCTGGCAACGTCGATGTTCAACATCGACGTTGCGCAGCACCACATCGAAATAGGCGCAGCGAGGGAACGTCTACACGCCACAGTAGCACACATCGAAATAAGGGTGCCAGGCACAGCTGCAGACGGGGTCACAGGGCGGACTCAACAGCCAGCCGCTCCCTTAAAGGGCCCCTCCCAGACACACTTGCACTAAACAGCACAAGATCCACAGAGCCAACAACGAGTTGCAGACCCTGTGCATGCAGCATGAATCCCCCGCTGCAGCAGCAGCAGCCAGAAGCCCTGGGCTAAAGGCTGCTGCACACGGTGACCATAGAGCCCCGCAGGGGCTGGAGAGACAGCGTCTCTCAACCCCCCAGCTGATGGCTGCCATGGAGGACCCCACAATTTCGACATTGCAGGACGCGGATCGTCTACACGGTCCCTACTTCGACGTTCAACGTCGAAGTAGGGCGCTATTCCGATCCCCTCATGAGGTTAGCGACTTCGACGTCTCGCCGCCTAACGTCGAAGTTAACTTCGAAATAGCGCCCGACGCGTGTAGCTGCGACGGGTGCTATTTCGAAGTTAGTGCGGCTACTTCGAAGTAGCGTGCACATGTAGACACAGCCCTGGTGAGTTACTGGCATTGAGTTAGAGCTGGCGGGGAGCTGGGGATGCCTGACTCTGGGGGAGGTGAAGGAGGATTGGGTTAGAGTGTGGAGGCTGGGCATGCCTGGCTCTGGGGGAGAGGGGGGAATTGAGCCACATACATATTTATTTTATCTATTTATCGATTGATTGACAGATATATATTATACCTAGATAGACAGATAAAAGTAACATACACCATGTGACTTTTTTCTCTATCCATGTGGTTCTTACTGGTTGGCCACCCCTGAGCTCCTGCACTAAACACAGCAGTAAGGATGTCACAAGTTGGGCTGCAGCTTAGGCTCTCAAGCCTAGGGACTGGTTGGGAATGAAAGCCTAAGCTGCAGCCTGAGATGCAACATCCTCACTGATAGCTTGAATCTGTCGACCGAGGGTGGGAGGTCACTCCCCTATGTGGCTTAAAGCCCCTCCCCTTGCAAGGGGCCACTAGGGAGCTGGTCATGGTCCCCTGCTCTTGAGACTACCCCATTGCCTCCAGCTATGATGCTTACATACAGCAGCCCTCATGGTGCTCTACCCACAGCTGGCCATGTGCCAGCCAAAGACTGCAGTGTGCTCTGGTCACAGCCCATTCCCACCTTCTGTGCCAGGGACTGCAGTAGATTGGGGCTATTGTAGCCTTCCCTGCCCCAGCAGGGTTCTGGCTACTTTACGCTCCCTTTGTGTCAGGAGCAGCAGACCAGAGAACGTGGCTCAGGAGTTTGCCAATTAAGCCAATTTACTTTATAGAAGCTGGAGTTCTTTGTGACATGTGGCACCTATGCATATTCATCTCTCTGTTAAGAGGAGTCCAGGACTTTACTGGATGATTCTGGGCTGGGAAGTATCAATGGTGCAGGGGCACCACTTAGAGCAGCACAAAATTTCAAAAGGGGGCACAGCAAAATTGGCTCCCCCTGCAGGTGGAAGTTCACCGCTGCCTCACCACAGCACTGCCTGCCTGCCTGCCTCCATCTGCCAGCTTCATTTCCATTCCCCACCCCACTCCACCCCGGGGGTCTCTACAGCCTCACTGCAGCCTCTCTGGGCTAGGCTGACCTGTGCTGCCAGCCCTCACTGTCCTCTGGGACCACTGGAATCATTTCCCCTCTTCCAGACAGAGCAAGCTGGGAGGCACATGTAGCACAGGCAGCTGAGTGGGGGTGAGCTTCTACTGGGGGAGTTCAGGCTTTTTTTAAAAAGTTTAACTATGATTACCTTTTGTTTTTGTTTAACTTTGCCTGGGAGTGCAGGAGAAGGTGGGGGAAGGGCAGGGGAGGGGATTCTTTAAACAGCAGGGAACTCCTGGGTTTTTGGTCTTTCCCCCAAACTGAGGAGTGGGTGGGACAGGCTTTTGAAACATCAAGATAAAGATTTATATTATACATATAAAGCACAGTCCGTCTCATTACATTTTTTGTAATATGTTACTGTGTATATGTATGTATAGTCACATTTCTATATGGATTAATAAAGTTTTTACATTCTACATATTTATGTTCTTATACTTGCTGAAAGGGTTTTTTTATACGAACATAAGTGACATTTCCATAGGTTTGGATTACATTAGGCAGGTTGGGGGTCCCCGGCTAATTGCAGGGCCAAAATGGGGGGCCCATCACAAAAAGTTTGCTCACCCTTGACCTAGAGGTTCAGATTGATGAGATGGTGAGTGAGAGCAAATCCAAAATGGGTCTCATGGAGATGTACATTAGATGCCCGGAGAGTTTGAATTCTCAAGACAGGTTAGTGTGAGAGGGAGGGAAGCGGCAGACACCACAGGTTGAAAGAACATGGCAATTCAGAGACAGTACAGGCAGCTCTCTTGCAGGACACTCATAAGGAAGTTCTGAGGGCAGGCTGGGCAGGCTCTGAGGCCTGGTGTCCTGAGCATACAAGGTGCTCTGAAAAATGGGGGAACAAAGGAAGTGGGGACCCTGATCTCCAAATTATCTAAGACTGCACTAATAAACTAACAGCAACTATTTAAAAATCATTTTTAGCGTTGATGTCAGAAAGAAACACCAGAAGGCTACAGGCACAGAAAGTTCCCTCCCAGAATGACAGCAGGGAAAAGGAACTAGAGAGGTGTTTGTTCTGGTCCAATTCTGACGTCCTCACTTGGGAGCATGAAGCAGAGGTGAAAGCAAAGACAAGCAGGCTGCTGTCAAACAGTTTTGGCAACCCAGCACCATATGTACACACACAGGGAATACTCACAATAAACAGTACTCTATAAACTTTGATAAAATCTGCTGGTTGTGGACATACAGCTCCCACTGGCATCAGTGGGAGTCCAAGATGGGAAAAAAAGAATGACCATGTCCAAATTAGTGTTTATGTCTGTTGCAATAAAAAGCTAAATTCTAAGCATTATATCTAACATATTAAATAATAAATATAGGGTTACTACAGTGTAGCGCTTGAAACCATACCTGGAGGCGAGGGTTGATGGTGAAACTGCCAGCAGTTGGATTCATACAAGCAATATATTGGCAACTATGTATTTCTTTTACAGTTAACTTCTGCCTGTCATACCTAGAAGACAGACAATATAACTACTTTAGTTTAAACTGACTGATATCTACTGTCAGAGAATCACAGGTAAGACATGGCTTAGTGCTAGTCAGAAGACAGAAATTCTGACATTGTAAAATTTGTTTTTGTCCTGGTTCAGGATGAAAATTGCAATTCTGAATTTTGTGTAGAAAGAAATTGTGTGTAGCAGAAACAAAATGAGAAAGTCATAGAATTATAGAAATATTGGTCAGGAAGGGATCTGTAGATGCCACCAAGCCCAATACCTGGTGCTGTGACAGGACCAAGTAAATCCAGAGCAGGTGTTTGTCCAACTTGTTTTTAAAAGCTTCCAGTCACGGGGACGCCACAACCTCCCTTCAAAATCTATTCCAGAAAAGAACTATGCTTATAGTTATATAGTTTTTCCCTACTCTCTAACTTAAATATTACTTCCTGCAGAATAAGATCATTACTATTTCTCCTCTCTTCAGTGGACACGGAGAAAAATTGATTACTACCCTCTCTATAACTGTTCATAACATACTTGTAGACTGTTATTGGGTTCTTCCTCAGAATTGTTTTCTCAGTTAATTTTTCCGCATAGATCAGGTTTTCTACAACTTTTTTTTTTTTAAAAAAAAACAATTTGTCCACTTTTTGGTAAGCTGTGATACCCAGACTTAGACATTAGACAATTACCTCCTGTGTCTTGCATATAATATACATTGTTCTGATTTGGATTGGTTTCAAAATGTCCCCATTGACAATTTTATCAAAAATCAGCCTGCTCTTCAGAAATGTTCTGATTTGGACAAAACAGCATTTTCCAACAGAAAATTGTTCTATCTAACTTCTGTTCAGTCAGCTCTAGAATGGCTCTGTACAATAAAAAGAGTATTTACATAAAGAGCAACATTGAAGCACCAGTGGAGACCAAGAATAGCTTCTCCAACTCAGATCCAGAGGGTAGTGTGTGCTTGAAAACAGGTGGCAAACATGAGTCTAGACTGAGGCTGCAGCACTTACACAGCTATTTTTAAGCACTAGAGCGAGCCCCCTACCAGAATGAGTCTGTCTAAACAGGCTGGGAGGCTCACTCCCACAAGCAGTGTAGGCATACCACCAGAGCCTTTGTAGTGGAAAACTAGCTCAAATGAGCAGATTTCAGAGATAGAGTACCAAAACTATGCTTGGCATACAAAGAAGAGGGAGGTTGTTCCATGTGCAAAGCTGAAAATAAGTATTAAGTGGCCACAGGCAACAGGTGAGATTAGAAGACCACATCTTGGTGTTTGCAGCATGATCCCTTGAACAGAGCATGTGACAAGAAGTAAGGGGTCCTGGATTCAATTCCTGGCTCTGCTATTGACTCACTATGTGACCTGGGTAAGTCATTCAACCTGCTTTTGGGGAAAGAGGCCATTAACAGTGGGTTACTTCAGTTTTTAAAAACTTAGGGTCTCACTTTAGACTGAAGAGCACTTATATTTTCAAAAGAAGTCAGTAAGAGATGCAGCTGCTTACAGGCCTCTGAAAATTAGGTACTACACATTTGAATTTTGGAACCCCAAATTAAAAGCTGTTTTGAACATTTGAACCCAAAACTCTATGTATATTAGTGGGCATAATTATTATTATAGGTCGAGGCTCTTTAGTCCAGCACCCTTGGGATCTGACTGGTGCTGGATGAGAGAATTTGCTGGACTACGGGAGGTCATTGTTATCTAGTAGGATTACCAAAACTGCTTACTGGGCTCTTAGAAGACATTTAGGAGTAAATTACAGCCAAATAACAGCACAGAATACTGAGACCCAGGACTGGTGGCTGTAAACAAACTTTATGGGACTGTGGGAAACTTGGCCACCCCCACAATGAATGGTTGTCTGGCTAACTAAAATCATGCTGGACCATGGATGTTACTGGACTAGAGAGGTATGTGAATAAAAGCAATCTGTGAACATGGACACCAAGTAAAAAAGTAATTGCTTACCAATGTCCATAATCTATGTGCTGTCGAATCAGTGTGTGGGGTTGAACTGTTCCATATGCATCCACTTCAGGCATGTTCATATCATCAATAAAATAAATTAACTTCTTATTTCCTATGGGACCATAGTTACGACCAGCTTTTTTCTCTAGGCTTTTCTCTAGAATCTCTACAATATTAGGAAAGATATGGCAAATTGTTATGATTCTCAAAATAGTGTACAGATTAAATCCAGAACTTACCATTAATTCACCTAGGGCTTTGAAGATCTGGGATTTTCAAAAGCAGCTAGTTGGTTCCAGTGGGAATTGGGCATTTAGGTACCTAATGAAACTGGCCCGTTCCACAATTTAAGTTTTAGTTGCCTAGATACCTAGATGTCCAAGTCATATCAAGTGCTATACGGCGCCGACTCCTGCACCTTGTGAGGAGACCTGCTGACGTCAATGAGTCCCTGCCCCCTTACAAGGGTCCACCCATGCACATCACCTTGTAGGATCATTGCATAAAAGCAAACCCAAATTTTCCACTGCTCACTGGAAAGAAAAAACAAACCAATAGCTAGCTGTAGTATTTTTGAAATATGTAATCAAATTGTAAGCTCTTCCCTTATAAAAAAGGTTTCTTGGTCCTGTTTGCAGATTAAGGGGCTCTATAGGAAAGCAGTCATCCAGAGTCAATCTGGGAAAAGCCAGCTAAGAGCAAGACAGGGTGAGTTGCGCTTCTCTGTTTTACGAAGCAGCCTGCTTTCCTTCTCTCTGTTTTTATTTTTTGTGTTAAAATTCTAGATTCTAACACTACTTTTATTCATACACTGCAACGTTGCCAAAAGAGTACAACAATGGCTTGATTTACATGAGGGCTCCATTCCCACGCACCCTCACAGAACTCTAATTTTGGGTAAGTTGGGGGCAGCTTTCTCCCTGGTGGAATGCATGTTCTGCAGCCTGAGAAGCAGCAGGAGCACCTGGAGCTCCTTTGGGGATGGGGGGCAGCTGGAAAGGGTTAAGCCTGGCAGTGGGTTGGGGCCATGTTAGCGGGACAGGAGGGTTAAGGCTGCAGGATGCGGGGCGGGGGGGTAGAGTTGAGCCAGAGCCATGCATGGGTGGGGGCAGTTGAGCTGGAGCCATGCACAGGGGTGGTGAGCCAGCGCTACACAGGGGAAGTCTGACCTGGGGCTGCACATGGGGGAGGGGGAGTTTGAGCCAGAGCTGTGAGTGGGAGTGATGGTCTGGAACCATGCTCGGCTGGTGAGCCTGGCCACAGGGGTTTAAACCAGGGCAAGGGGGTTGAGCTGGAGCTGCACAGGGGGTTTAAACTGGGGCTGAGGGGTTTAACCAGGGTGGGGGTGGTGAGTCGGAGCTGTGCGTGGGAGGTGGCGAGCCAGGCTGTAAGGGTTTGGACTGGGGCTGGGGGAGTTGTGCCGCAGCCACATATGAGGGGTGGTGAGCTGGAGCCAAAGCTAGGTGTGGGGGTGGGCGGGGGAACCAGAGTCATGCATGGGTGGTGAACAGGGCTGGAGGGGTTGAGCCAGGGCCAGAGGAAAGTGGGATTTTGAGTTGCACTTAACTTGCATTAATGCAAGTTAAGCGCAACTCAGACTCATGCATTTTGAGGATTTACTGTATTTCATGTTTTCTCATCTAACTTCCTTGTTTGTAAGCTATGAAAATAACATAAGCCAGAAAACTAAGACATTACTTATGGAGAAGCAGCACCTTTATCTTTTGAAGTTTGATTAATCAATTATGTAAAGTTCATTGTGGTCATCTGGCTGAAGGCACCATTGAAGTACAAAGTCCTATTTTTCCACTTTTACAATGAAGTCTGAAGCCTGTTAAAATCAAATATCCAATGCAAAACCAGTGCTGTTAAGCCACTGTACTTGAAGGGAATGCAGGCAGGTTAGACCTCTTTGGTGGCCATTCAGATAATGTAGTTGATAGGTCAGGGAGACAAAAAAAATCAAGAATTACATACAAGATGGAAAGTCTAATGATTCATATATCTGAAGTAAGTGTAAGAATCTTCATAATAAAGGTAAGATAGTAACCTTTTAAATGGAAATACTATATCTTTGATTGTGGAAGTCATTTTCAATAAATATAATGTACAACAAAATTAGTTTAGAAATCTACAGCAATTCATCTGATCTGAGCAACATTCTCAAAAAGGATGGGCTGGATTCACAGGAGGACTATGGTGCTTCAGAGCCACTTTAAGTTCCTAACTCCCAGAGTCAGGCTCTACTGATATTCACAAAGCCCCCACATCCTGCAGGTGACTAATGCATTTTCTCATGCTTGCTGTCTCTCGGGGACAACGATTCTTTCATTATTTCTCCATGTAGGAACAGCTTCACTATTTTGGACGTGGGGTAATGGGTGAGAAAGAGAATGACCCTGTGGTCTGGTACTGAGACCCAGGATCCTGTCCTCCAGGCTGCAATGGTTTTTAAAAATTATTTATCTACATTGGAACAGCTTCAACAGGAGAGACTGAGGAAACCCCACATCAGAATATCTCACCTATCAATGGCTAACACACACACCCAAGGGCTGGTCCCATTCCAGCACCTCAACCATGGTGCTAAATATTATAAGGAAGTACCTTCTCTCCCACACCCTACCCTCGGCTTCATGTCAAGCTGCATAGGTGCCTAATGTCAAGAGAGAGTCCAAGTAGCTAAGAATCTTACATGGAGTGATGGACTTAGGCATCTCTCTCAGAGAGGTTGGGGCTTAGCACACAACCTTCAGCTTGGCATACCCCTAGGAAAGTAGCCACCTAGAGTGTCAGGTTTTGTGAATCTCATTCTGAGTTGCCCATCTCTCCCCTACTTTGAATAGGGCCTCTGCCAAACTCAGGCTATGTGAATGCCAGTGATATTCACTGAATTTATGCTTCTTTGTGAATGTAGCCCATAGTGACACTAATTAGTTTTCCAAAACATCTGGGCCCAACCACTCCTATATCCTGAACAGTTTTATCTTCACACCTTCAAAAGACAAAATTATCTGAACTACTAAAAATCATCTTTTGAATTTTAAAAACATTTCTATGCACAGTAAAGCTGTAATGTATTCATAGAACCATCTTGTATGAAAACAGTGGAATTTTTTTAATAATTGGAACAGAATAATTTAACCACTATAGTCATTATTTGCTATTACTCTTGGGAAACATTAAACAGGGAATGTAAACTTTTTAATGCATGCAAGTTTGAATGACACATTTTATAAAGCACATCAGAAAATATAATCTGGCAAGAACTTTTCTTAATGAGAACACTAGGCTGATTATGTGTGAATCAGATCATTGCAAATGACCAGAATTAGCCATTTTCAAAATTATTTCATGTATGTGCACAGTTGTGGCAAATGTGAACCTTATTCATCCGAAAAAATGTTACCCAAAAGGCATATGTTTGATATTTGTGAATTATTGTTTGTTTTTAACCCAGAGTATATATTTCATGAAAACAAACAAGAACAAATGGGATAGTCGGATCTATGTCATTATTTAATGTGTTGTAGCTTTCCTTAATTTGCATTGGACTGTGCAATATCTTTGGACTGGAGCAGAGAGGAAATGTAAGGGTTGGCATTGGACTTCTTTTAAATTGCACCAGGTTTTTAGGATTGCCTGTAAGCAAGTGGAAATGTACAGGAACACATGAATGCAATGTACCTATTTGTGGGAGTTTGAGGTTACTGAAGATCTGATCATATTAGTTCACATTGTTTCATAAATAAACAGCCTGAAAAAACGCTCATAAATAAGTGATATGCTATGATTTCCAGCAGGTGACAGATTTAACTCTGCAATGCACCCTTAACTTAGCTTTTTGGCACAGTTAAGGTGACTGGTCTATTCACTTCAGAAAGTGTGATGGGGGGGTTGCAAGAGGATCCCATGTAGTCAAGTTCAGCTAGAAGGACGGCTGCTGAGTGTGGAGGAGATATGTAAACAAACAAACAAACTGAAGTTCATCGGAGGATAAATCAGAAATGAGGAGGAATCTAAGAACCTTTGCAGCTATATAATTGTGGGATTGGGAAAAGTCTGCTGTAACTGTGATGCTTCTGACCTTATGCTCTAAAATCTCTAAAGGCCAAAAGCCTGTGTTTTGAAAGAAAAGGAGTACAAGGGAAAAAATCCAGAATACTTTCCTATTTTATCATGCTGTTGAGCTGAGATTTTTCAAAGTTGCTTAAGCGATTAGGATGCCCCCGTCCCATTAAAATGAATCGAAACTAAGTGTTCCAGTTCTCCAGGAAGCTTTGAAAAAAAAACTTAAAATTTAATTTCCAGCAATTGTTTGGTTTGAGACTATAAATAATTGTTTGCAATAGTAACACAATACAGACACATAATGAATGAAAGTAAATCACTGTGAGGTATTGTATACGAAAGAACACAGCTCTTAACAAGAGCAGAAATCACACAAGAGGCAGTGACATTCTGGGTGTGGAAGGCAGAATTCATAGCTGGTTGCAAAAAAAGGATCACATGCTGTTGAAAAGGAAAGTAAGCCTGTTTCCATGCCAGCCATGTGATACTCCCAGTAGCTGAGATTAGCTGTGGGATTGAAGCTGATTGCCCCTTAATTTACATTTGAGTAGTTACTGGTAGAGCATTGTCAGTAAGCGGCACTTGATTTTAGAACAGCTTTGAAGACTGAAGAGCTCTAGATAAGCAAAGTGCTTGTTTATTTTACATTCCTTTTAAAATTTCCAAAGAACAAGACCGATACGTGTTTTTAAATGGTTATTAAAATCTGAAGGCATTTGCCTAGTTTATAAAGAAATTGAATACATCCAAGTTCCTTTAAATTTGTACAGGACAGGAGTTTTAATGGTATCACCTATTGATGAAGACTAACTGCTGTGTTATTAATGACTGGTCTTGGAAACTCATCAAGTAAACACTTGTGACTTTAGCTAAGTATTTGGTTTACTTAAGCAGTTTCCTGTGCAGAGAATACATAGCTTTCATCAGCAGTTGCCCAGGAGTTCCTTTCATCTGAATCTGTTTACACAGGACAGTATTATGCCTATGTGCTTCCAGTCCTCGTTCATAGCCTTCTGCTGCAAATAGTAATTGTTTCTTAGACAAAAAAATCCCAATAAGATAAAGTTGTCTGACACGTTGTGTGGCAGATCCTCAGGAACTATGACAATTTACACCAGCTGATGATCTGGCTCTGTGGACTAGAAGGGGAGATGGTGAGCAAAAAAAAAAAAAAAAAAATCTCTCCATCCTACTCTTTGAGAAAAGCACCGTGATTTTATCCAGTTTTCCCCAGGCAGCCATGCAAGACTTGTGCCACTGAGCATTGCAACTTGAGACCAAACTACTAGATGAACATTTTGAATGTAGCCTTTCAAAATTCTTTTTTCTTTCCATTCTGTCTATGCCCACAAATATTCCATTGCAATATTACCGAATAATCCTTTGAGGCAGCAGTACTGGAAAATTCTTCCTAATTAATCTCTATTTGCAAAAGGTTACTCACTCTCCAAACCATATAAATGAAATCCCTATTACTCAGACAATTTATATCATTTTGGCCACACCAAGCAATTATTTGAAGTGGCACATCTACATTTGGGCTTTCTGAGGAGCTAAATCACTTAATATGCACATACATACAGACATACATACAAAAGCATAACAAGACTATTAGTCCTTGCAGTGCCCCAGACTCATTGTTTTTGCTGAAACTGACCAAAAGAGTTACCTCTGAGACCCACCCATCCACCTGCCCACTAAAATGCCACTACTCCCCATAACACATAATTCATTTTGGTTAGATAAAAAAACCATAGATCATTGTATTGACCACACACTTGTAGGTCCAGCAAACCTTAATAATCACATAGGCATCATTGGTTGAATTCTGGTCTTTGCCACCAAAATAATTATCCAAGGTTCTTATGCTATAATATTTATGAGGGACTTACTTTGTAGCACTGATGATGTAGTGTAGTAATTGAAGTGAACATTAGACACCAGATAATCATCAGAGAAAGCAGCAAGTCTGTCCCCTACAAATACTGTTTTTCCTACTCCTGCATTTCCAACAAGCATGACTGGTTTGCCTTTCTCCAGAAGCAAATCAATAAAGTATCTGAGACGTGTGGTCTCAGATGTATGAACAAGGACTTCCTGAAACAAAAAGAGAGTAGCAACAGCTTTTACTCCTTGCTTAAGTTAATTTGACATAAGTGATCTCTACTTTTTTTTTTTTATTTTAATACTATGGAGTAATCTGGTAGTAGCCTCATATTATTTAAACACACACACACACACACACACACACACACACACACCCTCCCCATTCAGGTATAAGGTCTCTCTTAACAGTGTTCTGTTGACAAAACAGCTGTGTTGGTGATCCAGGGCCCTTTTGTCGACAGACAGGGTTTCTGGTTCACCGGCTAACCCTGTCTGCAGAACTTCCAGTTAGACGATCTGTCGAGAGAGGGCCAGGCAGTCTGGCTGCTCTCTGTTGACAAAGTGGATCATTCTTTCGATCTGCTTGTATGTGTAGACATGAGCTTTGACGGAAGTTTTGGCGGGAAATCCCTTCCGATGGTGACATCTGTCGACAGAGGCTTCTCGTGTAGATGCAGCCTAAATGTAAGTGGACTATTGATGTGATATTTCACTTTGGCCTAATTTGTATGTGCTTTGACTATTCTGAATACTTTATTTTCATACTTTTAAGAGGAAGTCTTTGAAACTGGACTCTAGTCAAAAACTATCAATGACAAGCCAACGTTTAAAAAACAACTACCTACACAAAAATTGGTAGAAAGGTGAATGTTAGCTAGATCTCATGCAAGGAGGAGGGTTTTTAAATTTGTATTTATATTAATTTTTGTGTTATGCATCATAACTGAAAGGTTATTTGGTTGCCAATGGATAAGCTTTTTATACCATGAACCCATAAAATCTTCTCTGCCAAATAAAATATTTTTTCCTCCTCTGAAAGCTACACTTTTCTGTTGGATTTTATCCTACAAAAAAGACATTTCGTTTGGCTGCTAATAGATTAAAATGTTTTTCATCGGCAGCTGTACACTTTTATTTCTTTACACCTCCATCCTGCCTCATAAAAAATATCCTCTCCTTTAATCGTTTAGGCTGTATCTACACTGGAGAGTTTTCTAGACAAAATTGGGGTTTTGTAGACAAAACTCATGGAGCATCTACACGCAAAATGCATTTTGTCGACAGAAGCAACACAAAAGCTGTGTAGATGCTCCGGGGGGGCACTTTTTCAACACAGTGGATCAAAAGATCGATCCGTTTTTATGTGTGGACATGATCTGTCAACAGAAGTTTTGTTGAAACTTCTCTTCCAAACTTCTGTAGAAAGATGCTTCTAGTGCAGACATAGCCTTAAAAAAAAAAACCTTGGAAATGCATACTCACAAAAAATGATTGTGATGCATTAGTGATTGCTACAGATGTAACATATCTGATACAGAAACATACAAAATAAGGAAATTAAAAGTTAACTAGAAGATCTTGCTTTCTACTCTTCTACGTACAGGCAACACTTTATCACAAACACAACTACTGTATACCACAAACTATCCACCACAACCTTAGTACTAACTTTTTAGAAACACCAGAGTTTTATCACACCCTCAATCAAACCTACTCTGTCCCACCACACTAGATATCCAGAACTATTAGTATGGAGAAAAGGTAGTTGACGAAACAGCATAGGCAGAATGTGGGGGAGGAGGAAGAGTTAACTTGGTGGTGGGAGGTACCCAGCTTAGTAGAATGAAACAATTTCTTCTCATGCCTTACCTTCAACACTTTTGTTAATGCATACCAGAATTATAATAGCCAATTTTGCAAATGTATCTTATTGCTGACTCCTGTTCAGTTTGTTACTCACGCCACCCCCAGAGTCTTCTCAGCCACACTACCACTTAGCTGCTTCTTTCCCACTATGTAGTTGTGCATTTTTCTTTCCTATGTTTAGCACTTTGCACCTGCCCAATGTTTAGTTCCATCTTTTGGATTTCAAACCAAATCTCTAATTTGTCCAGGTTATTTTGAATCCTAATTCTGTCCTCCGAAGTGTTAGCAACCCTTTCCAGTTTGGTGTTATCCGCAAATTTTATGACACATACTCTCCACTCCATCATCCAAATCATTAATCAAATAGTATCATATCCCAGAAAGACCCCTGTGGAATCCATTAATACCCCTCTTCTTAGTTTGACAGCAAACCATTGTTAATGACACTAACACAGAAGATCGACCTGCTAAGGGTTAATCTTCCAAGGTTTGATTTTGTGCATACGTGAAATGATGCTCTCAGAAGTCAAAGAGCAATTACAGATGCTTTGCTATCAAATTTGGGAGAGGCAGATTTATCTCGTGAGGTTCCACAGAGGTCTGCCTTGAATCAGGTACTATATAAAATGTTTGTTAAAAACTGGGATAATGCTGGCCACATCGTTAAATTGACTTCATAGCTCAGTTTCCTTATCTATGAAATAAAGATGAAATAAGACATTATTTGATTGGATACTGAGTCAACTAATTTATGTTTGTGCAGTAGTATGTAAATGCAAAGTGTTGTTATCCCCAAGTCACTCAGAAATTGTTGTATGGACACAAAAAACAAAGATCCATCCATATTCTAATAATTGGAAAATGCTATTTTCAGACTTCTAAGAGGATAGTAATATTAACGATAACAAAAGTCTACAAAAACAACGGTCATCCATACATGCTTTTAGTTTATTTATTTGATTGATTGATTGTACCTGTAAAGGTGTTTCTGAATCCATATCAAATTTTGGAACTTTATCAGTCCACGTCAAGAACTTCCTTGTCTTTGGATCAAGGTAATAATCAAAAATTGTACCCTGGGATGGAAACTTCACTGCTTTCATCTCCTTGAGCCACCAGCAGCTGAATTTGGCTCGATAATCTGAAAGCTATAGAAAGATTATAATATGTTTGTTTAGTTCTTTAAGATGCTATGGCCTACCATGTTACGTCTATAGGAAAAAACTATTAATTTATAAATGCAGGTGCATATTTTAAAAAAAGATTCTACACGTACATTGCAGATATACACCAAAAATACAAAACCTAATATAGCTGTAATAATCAGGAGCTCCCAAACTGCACTGATCTGAGGCCTTCTGGACTTTCAGACTGAATTGGCTGATAGTTAGCAGGTGCCACTCCTTTGAAGACTGAAATCAGATACCTATTACCCGTTCGCTATTCACCACCAAGAAGCATGCAGTTAAATGTAGCTCAAATGTAAACAGTAGCAAGATTAGAGGGCTGAATTGCTTCAGTCAGGCCCTCACTTTTTTTTTTAAACTGTCCAAGAACAACTGTCCAGGGGAAGGCAGAAAGAACTCTAAAGAGCCCCTAAAGACCACTTAGCTGCTGAGTTTAGCCTCATCTTCCAAGGAAAGAATTTTACCCAGGCTTCTGATGGCAAAAGACATAACAGCTGTCATCAGTCTAGCTGGGGCACTTCCTTCTTCTTCCTGTCTACACAAATTCCTCCTTTACATCTTGGATGTGTGTACACTCCATCACACATCCATTTTGAGGGCAGGAAGCATTGGGTTGTCATAGTGATAGAGCTGATTGCTGTCCTGGTAACTGAGTTGGAGCATTAGGAGGCTTAGCCTCGATGGTTTTGGTTGGCTCTAGTCCGTAGTGTGGGATGGAATACATGGAATACTGACAACTGGAGCTCTCTGTGTTCAAGCAATTTCTTCCTAAACTCGATGATTCCAAACAAGATAACAGTAGGGAAGAGAGGAAGGTCAGGCTGCTTATTTGTACAAGGTGTTCACCTTATTTGTACTCAAATGGTGCCAATTCAGTCATGTTAACTTTTCATACAAAGGTATTAAATTCCAGAATTTTCAGGACAGAAAATTCCAAGGACTAGGAGACATCTTGATCTCAAACAGAAGGCTTTTTGAGGCTATTATCCAACAAAGCATTTTTCCCACAGCATGTGATGGATCCTCATGAAAGCTCTCAGGAACAGTCTCCATTAGAGGAAATATGTACCACTATGCACTGGAATGAATATACCTCTTCACTCCCGTTTGGCCTCCATGCAGGAATCAGTCATTGCACTCTTTCAGTGCTGTTAATGCTCCAGGAAAATGAAGACAATGGCTCTCCACAGAGCAGCAGAAGAAAATTGTAAGCTGGGCCATAGCCATGTGCCACCAGATCTGAGCTGATATTAGTGAAGTGCCTGTCTCACCCTTGCAAGAAGGACAGTCCTTTTGTTTTATGTTTGTAGAATCTCTTGCACAATGGAGTCTCACACCATAACCTAGGTACAATGACCCCTGGCTGTTCTGGCTCTAAGATGCAACATGCCTACCTCAGATGAGGCATTTGCAGAAGCACCCACAAGGACAGAATCTCTGCACTCCCCTACCATCACTACAATTTAGCCCTATACTTCTTCAACGCACAGCAAAATAATTTGGTTGTGCAAATGGCTCTCTAGCATACCTGATCTTGAAAGAGTCCTCCACCAAATGCCCAAACACATGCGAAGACAAAGTAAATCTCACAGAGCTCTCTTGGGCAGTCAGGAGGCACATTTTCAGGGGTCAGCAAACAATCCAACAAGGAACAAAGAGTCTTAAAAAAAAACACGAAAACAAAACAGTGAACATCTTTGAATCCTGCTTCCAAGGGTAGTGATGGTGACTCTGAGGCTATGTTTATACCATGCACCTTACAATAGCATGGGTGTTTTACAGCTACGCTACTCTAAGGTGTATCATGTGGCTGCTCTTTATCACAGGGAGAAAGCTCTCTAGCTGACAAAATAAAATCACTCACAAGAAGGAGAGGTAGCTTCATCACTGCAAGTGTGGCTCCCGCAGACAAAGTGCTGTCCATGCCAGTACTTTTTGTCATTAAAACTTTAGTCATTCAAGAATATGTCTTTTCACACCCCTGAACCACAAAAGTGCCAGTGCAGACAAAGCCTAAGCCTCAGGAACAACATAATGTACTGACCAGAAGAACAAAGTATACAGCAATCATGACTATATCATGCAAGAAAAGGAGGCTGGCATTAAAGGAAGGAAAATGAGGAACCGTTGCGAAAAGTTTATTATGCGATGGTATAGCTGCCTGTAATATTTTTTCATGTCTACACTATTAGTAGAAAATTGCAAAAAAAAAACCCGAAACAAATCAAAAAACCAATCCAAAATATGTCTAATGACTTTTCAAGTCTCTTAAAAAAATACAAGAAATAAGTTTAGTCCTGGGGGAATTCTGCAATTGTTGCACTTGGAACCATAGTATAATTGCAGAATCCCTCCAGCACTAAATTATCCACTATGCCCCTCTTCTGTAATCTCTGAAATGTGTTCTGTGCCATACCTTTCAAAGGACAGATTTAAGGACATCCTGGCCTTGTCTACGCTAGCCCTAAACTTCGAAATGGCCATGTAAATGGCCATTTCGAAGTTTACTAATGAAGTGCTGAAATACATATTCAGTGCCTCATTAGCATGTGGGCGGCCGCAGCATTTCGAAATTGATGCGGCCCGCCGCGTGGCTCATCCCAATGGGGCTCCTTTTCGAAATGACCCCACCTACTTCGAAGTCCCCTTATTCCCATCTGCTCATAGGAATAAGGGGACTTCGAAGTAGGTGGGGTCCTTTCGAAAAGGAGCCCCGTTGGGACGAGCCGCGCAGCGGTGAGCTGTGTCAATTTTGAAGTGCCGCAGCCGCCCGCATGCTAATGAGGCGCTGAATATGTATTTCAGCACTTCATTAGTAAACTTCAAAATGGCCATTTACATGGCCATTTCAAAGTTTGGGGTTAGTGTAGACATAGAATATAGACAGAACAGAACCTCTTTTCTGGAAACAATGGGCATGTCTAAAAACCCTTGCTAAGCATTCCCACTACAGAAAAAGAATTGATGTTCAGACATATATTTCAATTTATTCCTAAAGATAATTGATCAACATACAGAAGCACACAACAAAAATAGTGAAATATTGTATAATCTAATAAGCTTTTTGCAATTCTTCCAATCAGAGTAATTTCAGGGTTCAAGCTAACCATGTATATCAACTTATTATTCCATGAAGGAATATTACTTTAAAATAGCACTAAAGCTACAAACAAAGCTGTGAGGAGAATGGAAGTTTCATTTCAAAAAGGATTTCAGGATTTGGCTCCATTCCAAATTGACATAAAATCCAAACTTTTCAGAACTCTCCACAAAGAAAAATTCTGTATGCTCACATTTTGTGTCAAATAACTTTTTTAATGAAAAAAATAGTTTCAAACTAAAAGACTGAACTGTTTAGTTTTGAAAATGTCAAAATAGAATGCTTTGGCATGGTCAGAACTTTTTCTCTCTTTCTTCCAAAACAAAATTTTGCCCAAGCATTTCAACTTCACCAGAGCCACATATACTAATGAAATGTGGTTCTGACAAAATTTCTCCAACCATCTCGACAAAAAATATAAAGTGAAGTATTTGAAATTTAGAAAACAACTACATGCAGGTGTATATGTTTGGATGCATCTTTATTACATGGCTGCACTCTTTTCTCCTATTTATGATCTTTTCTCCTATTTATGATCTTTATGACCTCCACTTTATGATCTTTCAAAACATTCTGGCTATGTCTACACTTGCCCCCTTCGAAGGGTGATGGGAGATTGCCAGTAAAGTGCTGCCATGAATATGCAGCACTTCATTGGGCAAATCCTCCCATGAGGCAACTTCAAAGAATCAAACTTCAAAGTGCTGGCATGCCATGTACTGCACACACTTTCAAGTAACTTTACTCCCCCAAAATTTCAAAGTGCCCATGGCTACACAGCATGCTGGCACTTTGAAGTTTGACACTTCAAAGTTGCTCTGGGGGAGAATTTGCCGAATGAAGTGCTGTGTATTCAACACAATACTTCATTAGTAATCTCCCACCACCCTGATTTACCATTCCCACCCACCTTCAAAGAAGGGGGCAAGTGTAGACGTAGCCTCTGAGTAGTAAAGATGACTTGCATGCATAAAATTATTCATGTACATAAGGATTTACAGTAGCAGAAGCATTGTATGTTGGCTAACTGGTGTTCAGTGAAGAAAACAGCTATTTAATTTTATCCTTCTCTGTCACTCAATAATTGGTACCAAACTTGTTTTACTGCACAGCAACAAACTGGATTTTTCTCTCTTTATAGTTGTTTATCTGTCCCTCATCACTGGGGTATTTTAGTATTTCACAAAGGCAGATGAATCTCCCTGTGAAGTTGGGAACTATTATCCCCATTTTAGACATACAGAATGGCAGCACAGAAAGAGTAACTGATTTGCCCAAGATCAAACAGGAAGTCTTTGGCAGAGGCAAGATTAGCACTCATATGCCCTGGATCTCAGTCAAGTGTCACAAACCCCAAAATAGTTCTTCTTGTTACAATAGACCCCCCTACAATAGCCCCCAACAGGAGAATGAATGCCTTTGGATCTCTGGCTCCTTCCCCACTCCCAATAATCACAGCGAGAGGCAGAGTTCCAAAAATGGGTCCATGTTTCACACATTTTTTTATGAAAAAGTAAATGTAGAAGCTATTAGCTTTACACATTTTTCAGACACATCTATTTTAACAGAGTGGCTTCATGTGCAACACAAATTAGACTGTATATTTAGGACAGGCTTTAGGAATTTTGGTATCTATACTCCCTGATCTATATTTTAATACTAGCAGATATACCTGGTATTGCTCAGATCCCTTAACTGAAGGGTTTTTTTCCTGCTCCTGGCTTCTCTGCCTGTCCCTAGGTGGGAGTGGGTGGAGGTCAGGCCATGGATCCTGGCCTCCCATGCTTGTCCTCAAAAGGTGTGGGTGGACATGGCTCCCAGCCCCCTCCTGCCCTGTGGGAGGGTGGCAGTTTGGTCTGTGGCTCCTGGTCCCCTTGCCTGTCCCTGGGTTGGGGAGCCAGGTCAGGCCATGGTTCCTAGTTTCTCCTCACCTCTTCTTATGGGGGGGTCAGATGAGGCCCTGGCTCCCAGTGTGAGATCTGGGGTGGCAGTACTGGGCCCAGCCCTGATCTGAGCTCTGGGGGACTGAGAGTCTGGGACCAAGGCTCTTTCCCCCAGATCTCAGCCTGAGCAATGGAGGGCTCAGACCACTATCACCAGTCCCAGCATGTGCTTGGGGGAGGGGCCAGTGCTTGGTTTCCTGGCCCCATCATGTTGGAGGTGGGGTGGGTTGTGGAGGAGCAGTAGGGCTTCCCCTGTTGGGCATGGAGGGGGAGTTGCCCATCCAGAAGAAAGTAGGGTCGAGAGCCCCATCTCTACGCAGCCACTATTTTCCTGCTGTGGCTGTCCCCAGCAATCACTCTGCAGTGTGGCTGCTCCCTGTGCTTAGTGCCCCCAGGGGTGAGTCTGAAGTATGTTGTCCCGCCTTTCCATATTCTGGAAAATCCTCAGATTTCAGACATTTCCCACTTTCCAAGCATAACCAGATCTTAGTGGTTAGAGCATTGGCCTTGTGAACCCAGGGTTGTGAGCTCAGCTCTTGAGGGGGTCTTTCAAGGTTCTGGGGCAGGTTAGATTAAAAAAATGCATCAGGGTTGGTGGTAGGTCCTGCTGGGAATGCAGGGATCTGAACTCCATGACCTCTAGAGGACCCTTCCAGTTCTACATATATATAGATATCTCCATGTTTTTGACCTTGGTTTAAGTTAGGATAAGAGGAAGATTCATACCAAATTTCTTGGTCATAGCCTACAGTTTAAAAGGAGTTATTGAACAAAAGCAGCACCATCAGAGAGGCACGCTTAGTCTGAAATATATAGTAAATAACTCTAATGCTTACCTGTACCATACTATTCTCAGGAATAGGGATGATCGTTTTAAAGTTTGTTCTGAGCTGGTCTAAGCAGGGAGGGACATATTTATCAAAAAGTATAGTTAAATTAGCTTTTTCAGACTGGTGACTTCTGGCTTCTATCCAACTGGCAACATACCTGCAAAACAAAATAGAAAGACAGAAGATTTTGTAGGGCAGAAGCCGAAAATGGAGGAAGTTCTTCTTCTCTGACTTCAAACACCTTCGCTTTGCTGAACAAGAATATAAGAATAGCTACACTAAGTCAGACTAAAAGTCCACTAGCTCCAGTATCCCATATTCTGACAGCGGCCAGTGCCAGGTTCTATAGAAGGAATGGACTGAACTGGGTAATCATCAAGTGAGCCATCTCTTGTTGCTCATTCCCAGCTTCTGCCAAACAATGAATGAGAGTCAAGCCCTTGTAACAGTACACTGTTGCAGAAAAGGGGCATGTTACTCACAGTAGTGCTTGGAATGGTACATGAATGTTGACCACACAATAAAAACATAAGTACAAAAGCTGCCATACTGAGTCAGACCATTGTCCTATCTTTCCTGGATCTTATCTCAGACAGCAGCCCCTATCAGAACTTCATGGGAAGGGTTCATGACAGGATAATTTATGAACCTATACATTTCATTTTCCATTTTTGATAGTCAGAGGATTAGGATCACACAACACATGGTGACTGTGTCCCTGACCATCTTGACTAATAGCTATTGATGAACCTATCCTCGATGAATTACCTAGTCCTTTTGTGAACCCGATTATACTTTTGCCATTACAACATCCCATGGCAGTGAGTTCCACAAGCTATGTATTGTGTGAAAAGGTACTTCATCTTCTTTGTATTAAACCTGTGGTCTGTTTATTTCATTGCATGACCCTAGTTGTGTATTGCGAGTAAAGATAAATAATGCTACTTTTTTTTATTTTTTCCACCCCATATGTGACATCATAGACCTTCATCAGAACTCCCTTTGCCATTTATTTTCTCAGCCAAATCACCTTAATGTTTTTAGTATCTCCTACTATGGAAGCCATTCCATATCCCTGATCATATTAGATGTCCTCCTTTTTTGAGATGGGGCAATCAGAACTGGACACAGCATTCAAGGTGTAGGTGCACCATGGATTCATATCATGGCACTATAGTATTTTAGGTCTTATTTTTATCCCCTTTCTAGTAGTTCCTAACATACTGTTAGCCAGTTTCTCCACAATTGTACACCGAGATGAATTTTTCAAAGAACTATCTCTGATAACGCCAAGATCCCCATTTTGGGTAGAACTAGCTAATCTGGAACCCTTCATTGCCTATGGACAGTTGGAATCATATTTTCCAGTGTATGTTGCTTTGCACTTATCAACATTGAATTTCATTTGCCATTTAGTTGCCAGCTCACCCTGTTTTCTGAGATCTCTCTAACCTCTTACACTTGCCTTTGAACTTAAGAATCTTAAATAGTTTTATACTATCTATTGACTTTGCCACTTCACTATTCCAGACCCACTGCAGCTGTATTTGTTGAGCAGAGCTCATTATGCCATTCCATCCCAAGGGCTGTTATGGCAGCTGTGCAGAGTGTGGCATCCTTGACCACATCCTCTACTGTAAGGAGGGCAGGAAAGAAGGTGATATAACTATGCCAGGTCTAGCCAACTTCCTGATTGATGATGTGCTGCTGGAACACCACAAGGCTGCTGGAGTAAGGGTTAGGGTTTTATCTTCTATTTAAGAAGAGGCCATTCACAAATATAACTATCCAAATGTTACAATTAATTCAGTTTTGTCCTACAAAACAAAGCAGCAGAACTATAGCACTTTAAACACTAACAAAATGATTTATTTAATGATGAGCTAATATCCTCCCACCTTCAATCCTATTTGGTTTGTCAGTTTCTTTTTTGCATTTTTTATTTTTATTTTTGGCCCTCTGTACTTATGTCAGTCTGTATTGGAAATGAAATTGATCTGATGAAGTGGATCTGTACCATTGTAGTACCCAGAGGCACTGAGACCTCATACTAGGATGAGTGAAGTCTCTGCTCAACAGCTTTGGCTGAGAGCCAGCTTGGGGTTTAGCTCATGTGGTAGAGCACAGGGCTTTAGCCCTTATGATTGCAGGTTCAATCTGTGGTGCTGGCGACCTGGGTCTGTTGGCATTACAATTGGGAGCTTGTCTGGGATTAATTGCTAGAAGGTCTCAGAAGCTTGGGATGTGCTTCCTTTGCCCAGGGAAGCACATAGTACCCAGAGGCACTGAGACCTTGTACTAGGGTGAGTGAAGTCTCTGCTCTACAGCCTTGGGTGAGAGCCAGCTAGCCTTTAGCTCATGTGGTAGAACACAGGGCTTTAGCCCCTGTGATTGCAGGTTCAACCCCTGGCACCAGCAAGCCGGGTCTGTTGGCATTACACCATGAAAGCTCATCACCAAATAATTCATTTTGTTAGTCTTTAATGTACTACATTTCTGCTGCTTTGTTTTGTTGGAGTAAAAACTAATATGGCTACCTCTCTGTTGCTCTTCATTTTTGTCCAGTTATATTTAACTTGTTAGAATTATTTTCTATATCATTTACATGATGAGACCCAGCTAGAAGGATCAAAGTATATCTATTGGTAGTTTATAGAAAAACTTACTTATCCTCTACTTCCAACCATAACAGATACCTAAACTTCCTTACCATGATATTAATCATGTCAGCTGCACCTGAGGTTCAGCTAACTACATTTTTGGAGCTACTGATAAACACTTGGGAAAAGATCTGGATTTGGCCACTGTTAAAGCTTTGAAACCCACACTGGGGGGGACTGATGTCCAGGAATATTAACCAAATGTTCTCTAAACTGGTAACACTATGTTATGTTAGGTTATATCTACATTTAAGGCTTTTTTCCCCAACATTAATTATTTTGATTTTTTAATATCTCAGTAAGTAATGTCAGAAAATCACATTTACACAGCCACAGCATTGCGAAAGGGACAATTCTTATTGACAGTTCACAGCTACAGCACTGCAAAAGGAGCCTTCACATGAGCCAATAATAGCTGTGCTTTGTTCACACATACTCCTTTTTGACCTTGAAAGCAGGTGGGTGGCAAAAGTGGTTTGCAGAGCTGGAGTAATTATTTCAAAGGAAAAATCCTCTGGTCTCAAAATTATCTTGCTTAGCTGTGTGAACACTTTGTTTTTGTTTTTTTTTTTTGTTTTTTTTTTCCAGGAATGGAGGGAAGACTACGAGTGTAGACAAGCCCGTAGATTGGCCACTCTGGTACCTGACTTTTCAGGCTCACCCCTCCCAAATCCATCTCCATAAATCTCAATTGTTACTGTAAGATTATTAGTGTAGTACTCCATCCATATGTTAATGTTAGCCCTCTCTGATATACATTCTCCTCATTGGACATCTTGCATACTTAGACCAACCTCTCACTAGTGACAAATTACCATGTTCGCTATATTTCTTCTGTGACACTCATAATATATGTTTGTACAGCAGTGAGCACAATGAGGTCCAATGTCACGTGTGATTGCTTGCCACAACTATAATACAAATGAGAGAGAGAGAGAGAGAGAGAGAGAGAGTAGGAATTTCCCACATTTTAACTTGTGATCAAAATTTATTGTTTATGTTTCAAATTTTGATTGCATGCCCATATTTTTGTAATCAATTTTCACAGATTCATGTTTCGAAAATAAGTCAATGAAGAGAAAAATATGATTCAGAAAACAAATGGGAAGTTGGAACTGGCATCTCTCATAACTTTTTTCCATAATAGGCACCAGTGGAGCAAAACAGGTGGATGGTTAAAAATTCTGACAAATGTCTCTAGTCACTTCACAGCTTGAGACCTATCTCTTGCAGCTGCCAACCTTGCACTGTAAATAGCAGAGAATCAGATTCAGAACAGCTCAGATTGAGAAGAACAAATAAGCCAGGGATATAAAGGATAAATGCAATATAGAACAGATAATCCCAGTGCTGACAACTTTTTACTGCATGCATGCACACGTGTGCAAATATTTGTACATAGTAAATTACATTAAATTATAACTACAATAATTAAACAATCGCGTAAATGAATGGATTCTATTCCTATCAAGCTAGCTGATAATAGTGTTTTAGGTATAAGATCTTTAAAAGATAAAATACTCACGGATTCCAACCAAGGTCCTGAGGATTTACATAAAGAATCCCTGCTCTAGACACTGTAGCTGGGGTAGCTGTTTTTAAATGGTGTATCTCAAACAGCAACCTCATTGATGGAGTTAGAGAGACACGTTCATTGCTAGCAAGGGTCAGCACCTAAACATCACAGATAAAACACTGAACAAAAGCAATCTGAGACATGCATTCTAAAAGGCAAACATGAACGGGCCTGCGCATAGTAACAGAGAGATAGCTGTGCTAGTCTATATACGATCAAAACAAAAAAGCAATCCAGTAGCACTCTAAAGACTGAAGAAGTGGATCTGTCCCATGAAAGCTCATCACCTAATAAATTATTTTGTTAGTCTTTAAAGTGCTACTGGACTGCTTTTTTGATAGGCCTGTGCATATTATAGACCTATGTAGATTTACAGTATATAGTACATACAAGCACATGCACAAACCCTTGAGAATGAATCTGGATATGAAAGGATTCTTCCAAAATTAAAATGTGAGACCAAAAAAATTATTTAAAATAAAAAGAGTACAAATCAGAGGCTGCACTTTATGGCATACCAAATGTTTGTCAGTTCAGTTAATTTTTATAGATGGCAGAATCCATATAACTTTTTTTAAAATGGTGTCTATACATTACAGATCATTATAACATGTCAAGACAATTTTCACAAGTCATTTAATCTTAAAAAGTGAAGAGAGTATATATAGATCAGGTATGAAATAAAAGCATGTTTCTTAAATTCAGTTTAGAATTTATTTAATTATATTGCAACACTTCTTGTAGCAAATACTGTCGTTTCCTTGCATTGTAGCAACTGTTGTTAGGACTGCAAGTTAGACGTTTCTATTCTATCCCTGATTCTTTTGCTAACTTGATTAGGCAAGTCACATACAATTTTTTGGGCATCAGGTTTAATATTACTAACTAAACTCACAGAAGTGTTGCTAGGCTTGATTTAGGACTGTTTATAAAACTGCTTGAGATTTTCGAATGTCGTCTGCAAATGTCAATTATTAACATTAATAATCATTATGGCTGTGGTCATACTACCCCGCCCTTTTGGAAGGGGCATGTAAATGACAGGGATTGGAACTGTTTAATGAGGCTCTGACATGAATATTCAGCACCTCATTAGCAGAATGAGGGCCAGTCATGCTTTGAAAGTGCTGCTTTCGAAACACAGACTGACTGTACAGACACGGGTGCTTCCAAATAAACCTCAGACTTTGAAATTCCCTTATTCCAAATTCGTTTAGGGAATAAGGGAATTTCGAAGCCTGGGGTTTATTTCAAAGAGCCCGCCACAGAATGGCTGCCATTATGCTAATGAGGAACTGAATATTCATGTCAGTGCCTCATTAAACAGTTCCAATCCGTGTCATTTACATGCCCCTTCTAAAAGGGTTTGTGTGGCTACAGCCGACTATATTTTGGTAGGCACTTTGAGTCATATCTCAGAGTACACTTGTAAATCTCATTGCACATATATATTCACTGGATGCTGCATATACCTTTATAGTGCAGACAGAATGACGTTCAACATCTCCATTGTGTAGGATCAGGTATAAAGAACAGAAGGTGATTACCAACCGGCATAGCATTAATTAGCAATGGAGAAGATGAAAAGAGAAGGTTAAACTCCAGGAATGACAAAGTCCTTGTACTGGAAAAATATAAATACACACAGAAAACACATAAAATTTGATAGAGGAAGAGCCACTGGATTGGTTTTGCTGTTACTCACCTTGTTATCATCCATGACCGTATTTAGCGACTCAATCCACATAGGATCTATATCTCCATCTAGGATGATCCATTTTGGTCCATCGTGGGTAATATTAGCCTGCTCTCTTAGAAGAAATGAGAAGAGACCTGCAAATTATGTTTAAATAAAATCCAATAAATATGGTGCTTCAATGCAACCTTTTGGAACAAATAAGGCTCCTGAAATATTACTGACTCATTAAAAACAAAAAAATTTATCACAGGATAAGAACAGGTTTCATTCCGGTTGCTTATTAAACAGCCATTCAAATTAAAGAGCTATGTTCACTGAGCAGATGAGAGAGCAACTTTACTCGATTTAAAGAATATAATAATGACTGATTTCTGGTTTGAGAGAGAGATTCTTTACACTGCATCAATTCCATTACATGGGCTAGGTACAAGTGTGTCCATGGGAACTAGGAAGAAAGCTGCTGAACCGCTGCTGCAGTCCTCAGGATCACTCCCTCTCCTCCACTTTGGCACCTTTGATCTCCAGGTGGACCTGACCACAGGTCCATAGCAAGGGATCACTCACTCTCTGTTCCACTCTTCCCAAGGCCATCTCTGCCCTGCCCCCAAATCTCTCTGAATGGAAATATATATTTATAGCTCCTTGCACTGGGCACCTTGATTGGTAGGCACTCTCACAACTTGTTTTTTCACCCTTTGTGGAGGACTATACAGATTTAAAAGTAGCCATGCTGCAACAAAAAACACTCCAAAAACAGACTCCAAAGAGAAACTACAGAGCTGCAATTCATTTGCAAATTTGACACCATCAGCCAAGGATTGAACAGAGATGGGAAGTGGGTGGCCAATTACTTTCTCCTGTCTTGATGTTCACACCTCCACATTAGCTGCTGCCAATGTGCCACATCCTCCCTGACTGAATTGACCGTGTCAACTCTGGCTTTGCTCTTGACCGGGACTCCCTCCTTTTCATGAGCCTGTATAGTTAGACCCTCCTCTGGAATCCCCACTCATGCATCTGATGAAGTGGGTCTTTGCCCATGAAAGCTTATGCTCCAAAATTTCCATTAGTCTTTAAGGTGCCACAGGACTTCTTGCTGTTTTTGCAGTTACAGACTAACACAGCTACCCCTCTGACACACAGATCTTAGTGATGAAAGTAAGATCATCTGCTACTAGCCATCTTTCCACTCCCGGGTTGCATGATGTATAAAGCCAAACAGCTCATCAGTAGTTACAGCTTTGGGGTTTAGGTCATTCCACACAAGCTTTTGCTTCATGTTCACATATGTTTGGTTCAGAGTTCTCAGAACCTGAAAAGCAGGAGAGAAAAAGATCAAAGTATGTGACTTAGTAACTCAACCTCAAATGCCAAATAAAAAGCTCCTAGCTTCTTTACCGTTTGTTAAAAATGACAGATCTGTCAACCCACATCCACAGCTGTCTTGGTTTTCCTGAGCTCCCTCTTCTCTGCCCTGCTTTATCACCAGCCTCTCACAGAACAGACAGAAGTGACTAGAGGGAATCCTAGTTTGACAATACTGCTAAGGCTTCTTTCCAGTAAACCACAGGAAGCTGGTCCAAAGAAGAAATTCAGCTGAGGCAGGACTTGTACTCAAACCACTGAACTGGGAATCAATAAATCGGTGTTTAGTTCCCAGCTCCACCAGACTCTCCCTGTGTGACTTTAGGCAAGTGTTTTCATCTCTCTAAGCCTCAGATTCCCTTAGATAAAATGAGGAGTATATACAATAATGAGCATTACACCTAGACTTTCTTACTGCCTATTAAAGAAATGGCATTGCATAATGATTGTCAACATTTAGTAGCTGAGATGTAAGGCTGCCATCTTTCAAAAATATTCAGCTACTATTCTGGGATTAAAGCAATCTAGGCCCACTCTTCTAGCCTAGTAATCTCACAAAGCCCTTCTTCTTGACATTCCAAAACAAATATTCAAACCTATTTGCCAAATATAGTTTCCATTATTCAGTGCCATGACTATTTTCATTTTGAGTCATGCAAGCAATATGTAGGAGACAAATCTACACTTTAATGTTGGGGTTTGTGCCTGCACTTCTTATCACCGCTGCTGGGAAAAAGGGGCTATTTCTCTCCATGAACAAATGAAATACTCTTTATAAAGACAGACAGAAAATGTGCCATCTATGGTACCTTGCTCTTTCCTGTGCCTGCATTTCCCACCACAAAGACAGAATGACGCACTGCCAGAAGTTCCTTCAGCTGAACAACCTGCCAAACAGAATTATACATAGCTAAGGGTTTTGTTTTCCTGTCCTCCCATTATCAACAAGACACTAATTATTTCCCACATATTATCTCCCTCCCACCTTTTCCTTTCGGCAGGAAAATGAAATGCTGTTGTCCCAGCTAACTTAAAATTGTGTATCTCCAAAGAATCTACGTTCATCTTCTAAGGCTGTTGGCAGAGCCCAGTCTGGATGAATGAATGCTTCTCAACAAATGAAAACAAATCTCATTTTTCTGCTAATTGATTTACACAATCCTGGAGACATACCCTATCAGAGAATGACATAGGTCTGGGCCACTTTGAGTTTAGAGGCCCCACACCCCAGTGTATCTCACTTCTCATCCATAGGTTAATACTAAAGCCAAAACAATAAATGAAATGAACAGTTGAGACATTTATTTATTAACAATTAAGTCATTATACCAATAGCATGTACATTAAAAATATAACATTAATTGTGAGCTTCCACTGCAAGCAAATCTCTTTATTTTAGGGATGCTTTCCTGGCTTTGTTGTGTGCAGCCTTGTTTATAATTGAAGAAAAATCTAATTTACATGCAACAACACTGTTAGACACCGTGAGCCTATTCAAACACTTTTGTCCCATTGTAGAACAATGATAGTTCTTTACTTGTTTTAACATGTTGAATGTTCATTCACCCTGGAGCCACTGATGCAGGGAGACCGACAAAAATAAGTAATGCAATTGTAATATTAGGAAATGCAGTTGGCAAGTCAAGATCAAATATTTCTTAAAGTAGTTCCTTTGACCTGCCATCCAACTTAAATTTGGTGGAATGTATATGTTTCAGCAAGATGATCTCAGCACAGAGATCACTTGAAATTTTGTTGTTATACCTTTGTTGAAACTGTTCTGCTGCTGAGTATAGATCTTCACCTCTTCAGTTGCTGAACTCCCAAAGAAATCAAAAAAGGGTACAGATGTGTCACAGTGACTCAAATTGACACGTAGGACCAGATTTCATGGAGTCAATAATAACAAAAAACTATTGACTTGGTAGTGCCTTTCTGCATAGGTTGAGACATTAGACTGCAACTGACAGAAAACTCAAGATGAAATGTCAATACCCTGTGCTACTGATTTGTAGTCAGAGGATTGTGTCCCATTGATCTTTTGAATACCTTAAAGAAGTTGTTCAATGTTACCCCTCTCAACATCTAACGTAGCACTGTGTGCTTCAACTAAAAGATTAGTTTTGTGGATCATTTTTAGCAGTTTCATCCACACGGATGGCATTAAAATGCATTCAAATTTGCATGTATACTTCTGAACTGACTGTGCTCTAGCTTGAAATAAGTTAGATGAGTTGCATTGTGCAAATTGCATAACTTATTCTGAGGCATCTTGGCTCGACTGCAGTGCAGGGTACACTGCACTGGACTTCGAAATAAGTGCTTAATTCAAATGCCCCAGTAACCCTCGTACGATGAAGGTTATCAGGAATGAAACACCAAGCTCAAAATAGTCCTGTAAATGTTTGGCTGTACGGTTTCTATTTTGGGATACAAATGAAACAATACCATATCCTTAACCCTCGAGATTTAAGTTCACTTAAAGCTTTTCGCTCAGACTCTATATGGTATGCAACTAGTTTAACGTCATTAATTCATGCTGACTTCCATGGCTGACAAGCCTTGAAAGGAAACAGACAGATGCTGCTTCAGTATCTCATTTTTAAGAGCTGCTACTGAAGAGGTAGCACAATTGCTGAATTGTTCCAAAGTATGTTATTGCTTCCTTGTATGATTCAGTACAATTGGCGCTGACAGGATTTAGTGTGTGCTTGCTACAACTGGAGAAAATGCTGTTTGAATTTAGTTTGAAGCCTTCCAGAATGAATGAACGAATCAATCATTCATTCTTCAATTGAAACCTTTGAACTTCCTGTAAATTTTAACACTGAATAACCAAGGACAACTGTTCTTTATGGCTGGGTCTCCACGTGCCCCTTCCTTTCGAAAGGGGCATGTTAATGAGCAGGTTTAAAATATGCTAATGAGGCACTGCAATGAATATACAGTGCCTCATTAGCATAATGGCAGCCGCAGTGATTCAAAAGTGCGGCTTTTTGAATCGTGTGCCGCCTGTGGAGACGGGACCTTCTGAAAGGACTCCCCCCCCAGTTTTCGAAAGCCCTTCTTCCTATCTGTGATCAGAAGAAGGGCTTTCAAAAACTGGGGGGGTGTCCTTTCAGAAGGTCCCATCTCCACGGGCGGCGTGCGATTTGAAAAGCCACACTTTCGAATCATCGCGGCTGCCATTATGCTAATGAGGCACTGCATATTCATTGCAGCACCTCATTAGCATATTTCAAACCTGCTCATTAACATGCCCCTTTCGAAAGAAAGGGGCATATGTAGACCCAGACTTTGAGAACAGTCTACAGTTGCTTCAGTAATTCAAGTTGAAAAGTACTTCACATGCTGTGTCTCTTCAAGAATTGTTGTTTATATAACTGTCTCAAACAACTCAATAAACTAGTTTGTATTCTGGTAGACAGATGCTGGACTTGCATGTGTTTTCCACACTCTTGTGCTTCACAAACAAGCTTAACATGGCCTGGTAAAAGTGGGTTATACCTGCTGAGAAGCTCAAGTATACCAAGATCGTTTTCATTTGTAGGGTCACCAATACAGGGACTGTAACCAAATGAAGCAATATACACTGGAGGAGTTTCTTTTCCCCAATTATCAGTTTCTGTGTTTATTTCACTCAGGAGTAAGTTTTCAACTGAGCTGTCAGCTAGTGCTGCTCTACTAGCTGATTTCCATGTAATGGAGCTATCTTTATGCAATACTGAAGTTTCATGTGCAGGTATTTGGTTTTTCAACTTCTTCCAACCTCTACTGATGCTCCATCCTGATAGATCAGACAGCACTTATGCATTAGAAGTATTACTGTTAAAATGTAAACAGGGTACATAGTGCAGATACTGCCTTTCCATGTTCCATCAAAGCCAGCCCATTGTGTAGGTCACTCCATTTGGGAGAGGTTTTGTCAGCAGACAATTGGGAAAAGCATGATTTTCAGCATCTTTCAGTAGGGTTACTTGGAATCTGAATACAATTAACTTTGAGAAACAACAGCATTTGAGGAACACTGTTCTTATCAAGAAATCCAATATGCAGTTCTGATGACGTTGTTACACTGTGTCCTGTACTAGTCACAAGTTCTTGCTCTTGCTGTGCAGCATCTCTGAGGTCCTTATTTTCTGCCTGCACAGTCTCTAAATCGAGCATAGATTCTGCATCTATTGCTACTGTTGGCATTTCTGTATCTTGACTAATGACCTCCTAATTTTGAGGCAGTGACATTGAAATGTCATTTGTGGATACAAAGTTTTCACTATCAGAACTGAAAGTGTCACTATCACTACAGTCACCATCTAATGGCTAAGGTATCTTTTCTATGAGAAATGATGTTATTGGCTTTAGACTCTTAACTGCTAATCCCAATGGCCCTTACTTGTATCACTTTCAAATCTTTGCATCCTTTTTATAAATGCATTCTTTTAAAATACAGTAACACAAATTGATTCACTAAAGGCTATTGATTACAGAGAATTTAACTGTATTCACATTGCAATGAATATTATATAAAAACGGTTTGAGGGTGTTATTTACTACTGTCCTTATAGCCCTATTGTAAAGTCTTGAAATTTCATCTGCTAAAATGATCCCATTATTAAATTCCTCTAACTGGTGCTTTATATGAATATAGCTGTGATTGCCAGATTAGATTAAAAGTGTATTAAACAACTATAATTAAAGGTTTATTATCACAAAAAGCCTTTAAACATACATCTAAAACTGGATGAAGAAGTAGCCTACAGCTGAGCCTGATATGGTTATTGTATACAAAGACACAAGAAAAAAAAAGGAGTAGGAAAATCTCCTATGCAGAGATAAACATCCAATTTAAACTTTAAACTCACTCTTAAACCAAGCTAAACCACTTTACAGTAACAGAATTAATTACAACTTTCAAAACCTCTAAACTACACAAAGACTGTAAACAGCATTTCATAACACAGAATCACTATTGACAGAAGCTACTCCAGTTTCCTGTCATGCAGATGAAAACTCAGATATAACTGAAAAATTGGTGAAGGCCCAAGGTCCCACAATGGTTTAATTCAATTTTTTGCAAGTACATGTAGCTTCTTTTGTTGTCTCTATTATAATCGTAAGGTGTATAATAAATGGAAATGATGTGGTAGAAAAAAAATGACAAAATTTGGGGCCCTTTTCCTGAAGCCTAGGACAAATGACTGTCCTGCTTCCCGCACCTCTGACACGGCCTGCATGGAGACCATAAAAGAAAATGAGAACCATCACCATATCAGAGACTACAGAATGGCTGTGTCTACACTACCTCCCTACTTCGAAGGGAGGATGGCAAGTAGGATGTTGGGAGATTATTAATGAAGTGCTGCACTGCATATGCAGCACTTCATTAAGCTAATTCTCCCCTGCGGCAACTCCAAAGTGTTAAAGTTCCAAGTGCTGGCTTGCGTGTAGCTGCGGCTCACCCGCCGATACTTCAAAGTGCCTGGGCAACTTTGAAGTCCCTTTACTAAATTTTGCTTTATATGAGTATGAACATGGGTGTGATTGCCAGATTAGATTTAAAGTGCATTAAACAACTATAATTAAAGGTTTATCATCACAAAAAGCCTTTAAACATAAATCTAAAACTGGGTGAAGAGGTAGCCTACAGCTGGGCCTGATACAAAATTTTCAGGAGTAAAGGGACTTCAAAGTTGCGCAGGCACTCTGAAGTACCGGCGGGTCAGCTGAGGCTACACGCAAGCCGATGCTTCAAAGTTTAACACTTCAGAGTTGCTGTGGGAGAGAATTAGCTTACTGAAGTGCTGCATATGCAGCACAGCACTTCATTAATAATCTCCTGACACCCTACTTACCATCCTCCCTTCAAAGTAGGGAGCTAGTGTAGACAAGCCCAATGGGTATCAAACATTTTATTGTGTGGTATGAAGGACAGTAACCACACATCACAAGGGGCGCTGGAATACAGAATAATAAAGCAGCGTTAATTTGGCAGATGGGTACAAATACAGAAAAGTCTACTGAACAAATACAATCCTTTGAACATATATATATATACTGCCCACTATTCAGCCTTTTAGCATTCCACTCTCCTAACTTCCTAACACCAAAAATGCATCTTCCCATCTTTTATTTAGGAAACAATACTCATTTTTGATCTGCCCTAGTAGATGGAATCAAAATCCTGCACACAACTACAGGTTGAACCTGTCTAGTCTGGCATGTTCGGGACCTGACCAGTACCTAGCTAGAGAATTTGCTAGACAGTGGGAGATCAATATTGTCTAGCACATTACCATCACTTCAACTGCTTACCAGACTCAGAACACATTTAGAGGTAAATTACAGCCAAATAATAGCACAGAACCCTGAGAGCCAGAACTGATGCTGTAAACAAACTATATGGGATCACGGGAAACTTGGCCACACCCAGGATAAGTGTTTGCCCAGCTAACTAAAGTAATGCCGGATTATGGAGGCTGCCAGACAAGCGTGCACCAGATTAGAGAGGTTCTACCTGTATTAAGTAAGTCCCTCTGCGTTATTATGGCAAGGTACAGGAAAAGATAAAAGCAAGTCTAGTGAGTGTTTGTGTAAAAGTCAACTGCAGCCCAGGCACAAATCAGGACAGAGTTTGAACCCTGAATCTTAAGCATTGTAACACAGGCTCTGCAAATATTTCAACCTACAGGACAAACATCAGCTAGCAGACTTTTTCCGGGTGCACAGACATATTACCAGGGTGAGGAAGTGTTTGAGGAGGGAAGCGCTACCCCCACCTTGCTGTCTGTCTCACTCCCACTCACAGAATTTAGGGAGCTCCTGACTCACATATTTCCCTCAGCATGGGAGAAATGCCTCCTGGCACCATACGCTGACTCAGAAGGTGAAGCCCTGCCCATCTCACTTACCTTCCTCATCACCACCTGGAGACAGGCAGACAACAGAAAGGACATCTCAAAGGCTTGGTGGAGCTACGTTCATTAGCGCATATTAATTAGAGGCTGGTATATTATAAAAGTAGTCACTAAAAATACTATCAGCCAAATTCAACATGCTGGAATTGGGGCTAAGAAACACCTTATCTTTATAAAAAGAAATAAAAACAGACGGCTCATCCTCCAAGGCATTCAGTACAGTCACCCTTCTGGGCTAACATTATGGTGATATTTTTTCTCTCTTAAGATGGCATTATAATGAACATTCAGCCAATGGTTCAGTAAATGACTTTATAAAAGTACAGCTAAGACCAAAGAGATGCCAAGAAAAGAAAGGATTTCTCATCATGGCTTACACATTAAATGCTTCATAAACATCTTTAGCACATTGTATGCAGACAGTTTCCACCTACAAAAATGATAAGCAAAGACAGCTGTCTAGTGAATTTCCAGAGATGAGTTAGTTACAATTCAGCTATTAAGTGCATCAAATATTCTAAAACACAAGGTATGGGAGGAGAGGCAGAAGAATCATCTTGTCACCTCGCTCAAGCGATGTATCTGGGCCATTTCAAGTGGTAACACTTTTTGGCAGGTAGGCTTTCAAGAGTTAAATAGTACATCTCATACAGATGAGGAGCATAACTGTTCAGAACTAGACTAAGTTGCCAGTGTTGGCACTCCAAATGAAGGGGAAGCACGGATGGATGAAGCATCCTTCCCTCTTGCTGAGAGGACAGATCGGGAGAGAGAGGAAGATACACAATGGCTCTGCCAGACCGAGGAGGAAGATGAGTAAATCACTGCTGGTGTAGCCAAGCCAGGGCTATAAGAATCTTCCTTGCAACCCTCTGGATTAATGGAAAGGGGAAAAGCATACAGTAAACCCCCTCCTCAATGTAGGAAAAAAGCATCTCATATGAATTAACTGTCCCGATGCACTCTACAACAGAGGTGGCAACACGTTTTGTTGAACCTCATTGCAAACAGCTTCACTTCTGGTTATTCCCAACTGGAAAACATCTGAACAAAGTGATCCTTCGGGGGACCACTCATGAATCTAAGAACTGTCCCTGTAGACCAGTGATGGGCAACCTAGGCTAGTGAGTGGGCAGCGTGGGTGGCCTTCTTTCATCTCAGTAGGCCACAATATTGTTGTAACCAAGATGACCTCCCTCGTTAGGGCAGTTTTGCTAACCGCACCTGCATACCCAGAATTTGTGGGATGTGCCAGCTGAACTGCAGCAGCACTTTGATTGGATGTAGAGGGAGGGAACAGCTCTTACAGTCTGTGTTGCGCTGCAGTCAGCATGCATCTCACTTCACATGCTCTGGATTTGTGTGTGCCTCACTTTAATTCCAGTAAGAAAAAAACTACAGGGTCTGAAACCTGCAAAATCTGTCAACTGTTCATGTGGGCAACAGTAAACAAAACATCTCCCAAGCCACACGTAGAACCCCAATGGACCCCATGAAGCCCACGGGCTTCAGATTACTCCCCATTCTTGTAGAGACAATCTGCAATTAAGTAGCTCTTTCACACTAAATGCAGGGCCATCAGATGGATATTTCAAGGAATGCACAATCCCATAACTGGATTGGCTCTGCACAATGGAATGCAGAGTAAGCTGCCACTTATTTGTTGACATAGTTGTCATCATGCCTGGTATGGATCACAGCTGAGAGAGCCAGCTTCAAGTGAGACTTACAAAAACTGGGCAGACATCCCCACATTGGTGGTATAGTCTATAAATAAATTTATTCAAACCAGCAACAAATATGGGTCACTTAGGCTTGCCAACTGTGACTGAAGCTATTCCAAGAGATATTTTCCTCAACATGACAAAGTGTATTTTTCTAAAAATAGCCTATTAAAATCTCCATGTCTGCTTTCCATAGCCACCGGGAGTCTGATGCCAATTTCAGGAGACTTCTGGCCAATTCTGGAGAGTTGGCAGACCTAATCACTAAACTAGCTTAGTGTGAAGGCACAGACAGTCCCCTTCAACAATCCAGCCTATACTGCCATCTAGACAAACTAGACGTCTGTGAAGACGAGTTATTAAAATAAGAAATCATCACATTAAGTTCTTCTAGTCCTCAGGGGCCAGACCTGAGCATCCATTTACCTTAGTCAATAGGGATCTTACACCAAACAAAATGCTGTAACTAGTCCTTGAGTAAACTAACTAAAGATGTATGAACTATGAAAAATAAGTGAGAGTTACTAAAAGGTTAAAGCAAATAAAATGCATTATAGTTGCATCAAAGTATGTATTTCAAAATATTATCATGAATGTTAAAATTTGCCAACTTTCTATAAATCTCTCTGTGTTGCTCAAATAGCATTTGGGAACCTCTGTCCTTTTGTTCAAAATTTCCCGCATCAGAATTCATGAGTCCAAAGGTGAGGTAGGAAAGAACTGGCCAGGGACCCTCATTTTCCCTTTTGGCACTCTGACCCCTTTTTGTGGAACAAATCTTTTCGTCTCATGGGGTCAAACAGTGGCATAAGTTATGTGCTTTGCCATAAATTCTGCATATCAATTGCACATATTTGCTTGTACATTCTGCCTATATGCCATTTGATGTGTTTTCAGGGATGACATGCAATGGCTCTTGTTTAGTTCCTTCGTCATTCCTGAAGAACTAACCTGTGAGTGTTTCTCAACCTCACAACATATTTAAGTTACAATTATAGCAAAAAACTCATAATTCCAAACACAAGGTTGATATATACATTACCACCAGATAATAATACTCAGCAGATTACAACTTTTCCAAGCATACTTCAGAAAGCACACTTCGCACAAGACTATATTAGTGTAGATCAGCTATGGGCAACCACACATGATGAGCTGGAATGGGTGATTTGCAGCATTCCGATTCTGGGGGGGCGAGGGGGTGGAGCATTGTGAGCCGATGCCCAGGTGCCAGCTAAGGGTCTGGTGGGGCAAAGGGGGTGATGCCACACCAGCAGCTATGCTAAGCAGCCAGAGCAGGCTGGGTTCTTTGGTTTGTGTTTAGTTCGGGTACAGCAGCAAGAGGAAAATTACACTTAGAGAGGCTTTAACAGTTACTTTTTATTTATACAAAGATAGAAACAATTTAACTAAGACAAATGATTAAAGTACAAGTTAGTACTCGCAGTTTTTAAAGGGGGAAACAACACAATTTAACTTAAGAAAAGTTTTAGACAAACTAGCTAGCTTAAACTAATATAATCAATGTGTACACAAGAAAGGCAAGTTGCAGGTGTGATTTTCACCCCTGCCTCTTAGACCTGGTGGAACCAGAGTCTTTCCCTCAATTCCTATAGGAAAGAAGTGTAATACAGGTGTAATTCTTACCCCTGCCTCCTAGATCCGGTGTGACCCAGAATCTTTCTCTCAATCCCTTGGGAAGAAGTAGATACGAACCAGGCGTCCCCAGTCTCGGGAGTTAATTCCAGACCTGACCAGCAGGTGTAGGTGATTGAAACTCAAAGGGGAGGTGGTCTGCCAAGCCCCTTTATACTCCTTTTGTCACGTACGCTTCTTCCTGGTCTCAAGTGGCCAATTGGGAGGAATGTTTTGAACCCCAGGTTTCCCAGGGAAGGTGCAAGGCTCAATTCACACCTGTGAATTGTGGACAATTGGGCACCTTTGGAGGTGATGGGCGGGGGTTCCCCATTCTTCCTGGGGAAGTGATCAAGGCGTGTCAATTACAGAGATCAGCCAGAAGGGCGGCCATTAGCTAGCCCATTCACTGTCTGGTTTTTGTGTATAGTAGAGAGGCTGGGCGAGACAGCACACCTGCGCTCCCAGGACATCAAAGGCTACCTGTCTCCCCTGCTTGTTTCTCTCTCTGTCTCTCCCAGTGGGGGGGAGAAGAAGAAAAGGCCAAATGTGGGGTTCATGTCTGGCTACAAGCATATATCAGGTGATTTGTGCAGTCTGACAGTGCTGTGAAGGAAGAGCAGGAGCAAGGAAATGTGGGGCTGCGGTGCCCCTGTGCAAGACAGGCATGTGGGAAAAGGGCAGCCAGGAGGTCTGGAGGGCCGCAGATGGAACCTCAATGGGCTGCAGGTTGCCCACCACTAGTGTAGATTGTCACCTTCCCCTTTAGGCAGCATCAGAGTAGTATGTAGCAGATATATTGTCTATCACCACCATATGCACATCCCTGCTGTTTAAGTGAGGGAGGAACCGTCTGAGGGCCAAGGGAATGGCACTAATCTCCAATGTGTTGGTAAGCAAGCTCTGTCCTGAGAACTCCACTGTCATTAAACTATAAGATGAATCAGATGCACACAGCCTAATTGAGGTTTGACACACCTGAAGTTACCATCAGAGATGGTGGTGTAGAAGTGAACTGAAAACTACTGAGAACATCACTGAATGATCACAAGGCTAAAATGTTTCAAGCTAATCAACGATTTGAAGATTGTCCCAACTTGGCCTGTTGACTTGAGACATCCAGTGCTGCAGGTTTCATTCTTCGATGAAAGAACAGAGTCATTCATATAAGCAGTGGCTACCATGAGAACCAGAAAGAAATTTTCTTTCTGAATATGACATTTTTGAATGCTTAAAACATTGTAGTATTTTCAGAAATCTGTCTTAATGGATGGGCTTGTGCTTCCAGAGTCCAATATGGAGTCTACGACTAAAATGTTCTGAGTTGGACAGACATTTGATTTTTTGACGTTGAGAAGAACAACCTGATCTGAGAAAAGGATGGTTATAATACCAATATGGTTTAGTAAGTAGATCCTTGTGCACAGCAGGCATCAGCAGCCAATTTGACCAAATGAGGGTGAACAAAAATATCCTGCCTTCTCAGCTGCGCCACTATCACAGAGAGGCACTTAGTAAAAACTCTGGACATCGTGGAAAAGCCAAATATCACCATCTTGTACAGAAAATAGGTTCCTGGCACCATGAAACTAGGGCACTTACAATGAGTGTGATAATCAATACATGAAAACATATGTCCTTTATATCAAGTGTTACAAATGCAGCTATGATCAAAAGTGAAGGGATTATGAAGGGTAAAGTTAACACATGGAATTGAAACTTTCATATGCATTTATTTAGGTTTCTTATGTCTAAAATCGAATGAAATTCCCCTATCTTTTTTCTTCCGTAACATAAAGTACTTGGGACAGAACTCAGCTCCAAGTATTCAGGTACCTTCTCAATAGCTTCTATCAGAAATAATCTTTCTACTTCTGAAAGAAGAATGTTTCTACCTCTGGTATGAGAAGATGCCTGTGCCTTTCCCTTTTCAGGATAAGTGAAAAGGGATATTCTTTGCAACAGTATGGCATGGACATTTTCTTTAACTTTTTAAACCCATTTGTCTGATATTAGCCTCCATGCACTGATAAGATGGCACCACCTTTCTCCAAAGAGATGCAACGTGCAGGTGGAGACTCTCACCCAAACTTGGGATACCTGATGTCCAACATGGGGAATATAGCAGGACACAAATCACACCTCTTGCATCCCAGGTGCATTGTCTTGCTGTATGGAGATACATATCTCACAGAGCTGGAAGGGACCTTGGGAGGTCATTGAATCCAGCCCCCTGTCCTCTTAGCAGGACCAAGCACCATCTTTTTTTTGCCTAGATCCCTAAATGGCTCCCTCAAGGATTGCACTCACAACCCTCGGTTTAGCAGGCCAACACTCAAACCACTGAGCTATCCCTTCCGCCTTCTGCACTTCCATTGTCACTCAGAACTGAAACAGTAACAACTGTTTGCCTAACTATTCATAACAATAAAACACTAACAAGCAGTGAAGGAGAAAGAACTTTGGATTTGAGTGGTTCAAGTCTATCCATGCATGAGGCTGTAAGGAGCTGAGGTAGTCGAGGCTGCTGAACCCTCTCATACAGCCTCCTCCTGAGAATGTGTGGAGACACTGAGGAGAAAGGTGGGAGCAGGTAGTAAGAGAGTACCCCAAGGGACACTGCTGGGAGAAGGTTGTACAACTGCATCATTAGGCAGTACAATACTCATGTATGAACATGCAGAGCCCACTCAAAGAACTAGATGATCTTACTACTTTAAACCTTGTTGTCCAATCCCAGTTTTGCCAGAGCTCTGTGTATTGCTGTCATTCATTGTTTCTTGTCTAAAATAAAGCACTCTACCTACTATAAATAGTAACAGTAACAATAATTAATACTTGCAGGTGTTAAAGTGTTGATAATATAAACCTACTTTACTGTATATTAACAGAAATATTCAATAACAAAGGGGTAATTAAACAAGAGATATTTCCCTGTTCTCATATAGGCAGCACAGTAAACTCTCTTGTATCTGGTATTCTTTCAGCCAGAGCTCTCAGATAATTGGCACAAACATGCCACTTGTTCTGAGAGCACAACTGACCGGAAGTCATTCCTGACCATCACTGCCAAAATTTTCCTGGAGGGGTCCTGGAAAACAGAGTTGCCGACACTGTCCTGTGCCCTGGTAGGGTTCCCGACCCCAGAGTTGCCAGTGCTCCCATGACACTGTCGGCACTTCCCTGCACTCTAGCCGGCTTCCTGGCCCCAGCAGCACTCCTGCGGTACAGCCTGTGCTCCCCCACACTCTAGCCAGATCCCTAGCCCCAGAGCTCCCCCAGTCCTGGCCAGCTCCCTGGTCCCAGAACTGCCTGAGCTTCTGCAGCCAGCTTCCCAGCTCCAGAGCTGCCAGCATTCCCCTGGTCCCATCTGGGGATACCATGGCTTTGTCTCTCCCTGCTGCCGGTGCCTCTCCTGAGCACCCCCCAGCTGCTCTCTGTGAATCAGCTTACTTGAATATCTGGCAACCTCCCAGTCCCAAGGTTGCTGGATATGAAAGAGTTTACTGTATATACTACATATTTACTATTATGAATCTACTTGTTAATACAGTTAATTGCAGTACTTTGCGATGTCATATTATCTTTGGCATACCTACATTTTCAGCACACATTCGGAACTTTGCAATGTATTGCAAGTTAACCTTCATATCTAATATAATCTAACTGCAATTATGTTGATTGAAACTCCTAAGGGGCTTAATTAAAAGCAATGGATTCTCTTACTTTGAGAATAAAGCTCTCCTCAGGCTGCAAATGAAGATCCAGGGTAGATTGTTTAACCATCTGTTCAAATTGCAGGTCCCTCCTCCTTGGAGCATCCAGTTTTGGAAACAAGTCACTGATCAGGCCCATGAAAATTGGGATATCATCCGTCACTATTTTAGGCAAGTTGAAGTCTCTTAAGGTTCGCATAAGCACCTGGAAAAGGTTGGTAAATCACATATCATGTTAACCATGTATTTAAACCCATCTCCCTCTTGTCTGGGCTCTGTCTTTATTCAGAGTGACTCAGAGATAAAAAACACAAAATAACACAAGTTCTCATGATTGTTAAAAGTTAAATATGTACATTAGGTACCTACCTGATCCTCAGGCCTCTTCCTGTCTCCTCTCTTCAAAGAGCCAGCAACCACCAAAACTGACTTCACAGCACGAAGTCCCCAGTCATAATGATCCTGGGGGGGAAAAAGACATTAACTATTCATCACATCTTATGAAATAAAAGTGAAAATTTAAATATTTAAGGATAAAAACTTTCTTATAAGTATTTATAAATATATCTGGCACATGATACCAATTTGGGAGGGGTTACAAGTACTTTGGAGGACCGGATCAGAATTTAAAAAGATCTGGACAAACTGGAGTAATGGTCTGAGGCAAACAGAAAGACGTTCAATAAGAAGAAATGCAAAGTACTGCACATAGAGAGGAATAATCAGTTTCACACATACAAAATAGGAAGAGACTCCATAGGAAGGAGTACTGAAGAAAATGATCTAGGGGTCATAGTGGACCACAAGCTGAGTATGACTCAACAGTGTGAAACTGTTCCAAAAAAGCAAATCTGATTCTGGGATGTATTAACAGGAGTGTTACGAGCAAGACACAAGAAGTAATTCTTTGCTCTATTCTAAGATGATTAGGCCTCAGGTGGAGTACTGTGCCCAGTTCTGGGCTGCACATTTTAGAAAAGATGTGGAGAAACTGGAAGGGGTCCAGAGAAGAGCTTCTAAAATGATTGAAATTCTAGAAATTATGATGTATAAGAGAAGATTGAAAGAACTGGGTGTATTTAGTTTGGAAAAGAGAAGGCTGAGAGGGGACGTATTAGCTTTCAAGTACCCAAAAGGGTGTTTCAAGGCCGGGGTGTGTGTGTGGAAATTATTCTCCTTAGCCTCTGATAACAGGACAAGAAGCAATGGGCTTAAATTGCAGCAAGGAAGGTTTAGATTGGACACTAGGAAAAATTTCCTAACTGCCAGGGTCATTAACTACAGGAATAAATTGCCTAGGGTGATTGTAGAAATCCCATCATTGGAGATATTTAAGAATAGGTTAGATAAATATCTAACAGGGATGGTCTAGATGGTGCTTGGTCCTGCTCTGAGGGCAGGGAACTGGACTTGATGACCTTTCTGGGTTCCTTCCAGTTCTAGTGTTCTATGGTTCTAAGTTCAGTGGTTTGCCCAAACCCAGAAAGGGATTCCATTTCAAAATAGGATTGGAGCTCAGTAGCTCTTGGCTCCCACTCTTGTAATCAAATAATATCTCTCTTTTTTACTACATTCCAAAATATATATAAAAGATTTCACATAAATCAAAATGGTCTCTGGCCACATTTTAAAGAGCGTAATAAGTGAACTTTAGCATGTTTATAGGAGGCAAGCATTACAAAGTTACGCATGTAGAAAAGTAAACAGTTTTCTTTCACAATGGTTTTATTTGCCAAAATTTATGGGTAAAGGCTAAAGGGTTATTCTGACAGTGCTCATGCAACTCATAAAACAATATAAAGAGAGCCCTTCACTTGTAATGAGTTATACTTTTGGAAATGAATAGGTAGCATATGTTGAGGGGAAAAACAATAAATATTCTAGCTTTTATAACTTTGGGATTTGAGCTAAGTATTGTTAATAATACTTCTTGCAAATACAATTACTAAATAATTTAACAATGATACTATACTTCCTGCATTTGAGATCGTCTTTACTGCATTTATGTGGAAAATTTTAAAACTCCAGTAAATAACCTATTGTAATTCTTACATTGGCTGGTAGTTTTTCTTTTTTTCAATAGATCCTAACGTAGATGCAGTACCAAACTGTAATTTAATTCCACCACACTCTGTATTGACTAGTTAAATTATTTATTCCAAAATTAATGCATTAAAACACTAAGTACTGGGGTGGGTGGAAGGAATTTTTGAATTCATTGAGCCACTGCTTTAAAGGACATGAACTGTTTACTAGACATCACTTCAGCTAATATAATACATAAAGATATACATGCAATTTAAAGATATATATCAAAACATACATTATGCAGACTTCATTCTGTCCAACATCAATGTTTTGAAATCCAGCATGGAGAGGGTAGAGATAAATTAGAATATATCTAGCTCAGAAGTTGAAAAAAGCTCCTTACCTGTTTAGAGAGCAGTTCCCTGCAGAGCGCGTATAAGGTAGTAAACTTCCTGGCTAACAAGCGTGCATCAATAAACCCCTCGGCAACCAGCATAATTTCACAGATCAGTTCAACGTCAGGGACAACCATAGCACAGGGTCTTAAAAAAAAGTCAAAATACACAGATCAGTTTTTAAGCATGGTAAGATCGAGTCACCTAAATCAAGTGACTGATGTGTACAAACATTCTTCAACAGAGCTCAAGACAGTCACAATTATTTGTGTCAATCAGAGCTAACAAGCTCGTGATTTCAAAGCAAAAATGGTTAATTGGGCACTGATAATTATTAGCATTCAGTAACATTGATGTGTATACAGGACATTTCTGAAAAGTCCTGAGTTTTCAAGTTAGATATTTCAGCCTCTGTAGTGCTCATGTCTCAGAAAAATTCTGTCACTGGCTGCATCTAAACTAGCAAGTTCTTTCAAAAGATTTCCAAAAGAAGGAAGCGCTTTCAAAAGATCCCATGGAGCATCTACACACAAAAAGCGTTCTTTCGAAAGTAAATTGAAAGAACGTGGCGCTCCTTTTGGACGTGCTCTTCCTCTACCATTTCAAGAAGAGTGCCTTCTTTTGAAAGCTTCTTTTGAAAGAAAACATGTATAGATGCTCCGAGGGCTTTTTTTTTTACCCCCCCCCCAAAAGAGCAGTCCTTATGGCACTTGATTTTTCGATCCCTGGCTCATGCTTTCAATAGAGTGGGGGCTATATAGATGCTCTCTTCTGAAACAGCAGATCACTCTTTTGAGCTGCTTCTGTGTGTGTGGACACATGCTTTTGAAAGAAGTTCTTTAGGAAGAAATCTCCCAGAAGAGCTCCTTTCGAAAGTTCTCTGTAGTGTAGCTGTAGCCACTTCGTGTTATGGACTGGCAGATATTACAAGGCATAATGAATAGTGGACCATACAAAATTCTACCACTTAAGTCATGATCTCCATTTTGGATTTGCTCTTTTCAAGAGTGAATCCTCCTGGAGTGCTGTTTAAGAAGGAATAAAATTTTATTTACTTTTCTACTTTATTTTTATTCCTGATTTTTAAAAACATAAACGCACATTGGCAAGTTCTCCAGCCATTGAAACATCTACAGAAACACAAACCAAAAACAGGTGTGTCAAAAAGGAGACCAAAGAGATCCTTTATTAAATCATTATTTGAAACATGTAGAAGTTCTCAACTTTTTTCTATGTGGTTGATTACATTTTAACAGAGATTGTAAATTGCAGAACACCTCTTCTTGCTTTTGTGATCAAATAGACTTCTCCCTTTCATGATAATGAAGGAATACAGAAACTAGAAAGAAAGAAGATGCAGAACAGTGTTTTGTGTAACTGAAGGAATTTTCCTCACATAAAGGTGCAAAAAGCCTACGTGGTAGACAATTCTGGAATAAAGTATCCATGTGGTTAATTCTTTTTAGTGGTTGCCTTGTGGCCTAAAGCATGAAGGCTGACTCCATCTATTCCATCGAAAATAATGTAACTTAGATGGTGAACACAGCAATTGATGGTATTGAATATTAGTTTAATATTTAATATGTTTAGCTCTCTTGTCTAAGATTTCAGTAGATGGTGACTAGAGATGCTAGTAGTACCTTGTGCAGACAGAAAATTTATATCTTCCTCCAGTCCATGAACATCCAGGAATTTTCAGGGTTCTAGGAGAAGTACTGTGTAAACAATGAGCTCTCTGTTGACCTTAAACTGCACTTGCTGATGAACCTATTTATAAGATAAAATTTACATCCCTTTCTATACTCCACTATCTTTGGGTGAGTCAGACTACCGGTGGTAACAGCCCCAGACAGATCACAGTCGTAACATGTTTTTCATCGTGCTTCATTTTATCTCCACTGGACTATGGTAATGGGAAGTATGCAAAATAGGACACCAGGCTTACTTGAGATGGTATAACATATTAATTTTGTTGTCAGATTACATGAACTGCAGGACAGCATTTTGGAAACTGAGCTAGTTTGATGGCACTAAGTTCCAAGTTTAAACTTTGTTTTCTTAACCAATGCAGCTATTTCCTGTGAGATTTTGAAAGTTGTCACTCCACCATCTTTGGGTTTTCTCTCTAGCACTATTGTGATAGCTTCACTTCATGGAGGACTTGATTCAATTTGTCATCATGACTAAAGAATGGTTCCTAGTTCTCAGCAGAAACCTCTGTAACAGCTTCCATTTTCAGGAGAAGCAAGTAGGGATTGTGGTGCAACAGACTTTTTAGTTTTGTTTTTAGCTTTTCAGGTTTCTTAGATGTTTTACTCCAAAGGTTTATTTTTTTAAACGTGTGCATGCAACCACCACATTAGTTTAGGATGAGGCCTTGTGCTTTTGGGAAGTGCTTCCCCTAGTAGTCTTCAAAGAAATTGTCATATGTTATTCTCTGGGGACAGAAATACCAGGTGTGGCGAGGCTGGCCTGGCGCCTGGACTCCAGGCCCCTGTTTAGTCCACTCTCCTATGGCCAGGTCACTGTTGCCCTTGAGATGGGGGAAGAGGGGGGAGATGGTGGTCTGGGGGGAATCCGGGCCCCGCCCACTCATTCTGGGTTCTGACCCAGGCACCCTGTGTGGCTGCTGGCAGTGGTGGAAGGGCGCCCCTCATTATGAGCACTGCCCCTCTTCCCTGGGTCACTTCCCCAGACGACTTCTCCCCCCGTACCTCCTCCAGGTAGTGGCCATGGCAGTAGCAGCAGCCTGTACCCCCTTCTGGCTTGGCTCCTCCTGGGTGTTCAGCCCACTTGGCCTTACACCCAAATCTCAGGGCCTCCTGGGGAGGACTTTGTCCCCTTGCAGCTGAGAACTCCTCTCCTCTTGGTGCCTCTACAAAACTACTTTTGCTTTACTTTGCTTTTTTATTCTGTTCTGTTCTGCTTTTTTTTTGCTTTTTTTTTTCCTTTTTCTTTTCCCCTCTCTCTCCCCCGCCCCCCCCCCACCTACTAGGCAAAGGGTTCTTTTAAAAGCAGGCTTAAGTGGATCCCAGCTGGCCCCAATTGACCCAGGGTGGCTTCCTCCCCAGCTGCTCACACTCTGCCTGTTTGCCTGCCCTGATTTTCCCTCTTGTTCTTACCCTCTCCCAGCCTTACCTTGTCACACAGGGAAGAATATTCCAAGTAGTCTTCCAGTTTGTGAAGTAAACTGCCAGAATTCTGCGAACACCTGTTTCCCCAGTTGGTCAGTATCCATTTAAAACCTTTGGCAGGAGCCTTGATGTGTCAGGGACTCATGACAGTTAAATTTGCATGAGTCTTGGAGATAGCAAGAAATCTGCATGTTATCCCTAGACATTCTTTCAGTGTTAGAGTGGAAAACTATTCGCCCATCTTGAACCCTGATACATCTATGCTTTAACAAGTACTCTTGCATTCTGTTGAAGAGATCAGGCAGTAGAGGGAACCCAATTCTGCCACTGCAACTCAGCGTTCTTTTGGCTGAGCAGGAATTTTTAGGCTACAGAGAAGTAGTAGTTCTTCCTTCCTGGAGTGTGCTTTAAGGGTGTAGCATTTGCTTTGTGCACAGTGTGAGGATGACTGATGGAAGGCACATCCCTGGGGGTCGCTGCAAAGGCTAAATTCCTTCTCCACCTCAGACACAGTGTCTCAGAGGTCAGGTTCTGGTTTTTAAATTGTTTTTGCTTACTGCTCACCACGAATTATTTCAAATTAAGCTCAAGAGCAATTTTAAGTAGGAGACTTTACTGCTGATGCCTAACACTGCCCCCAGAGTCAGAATATCTGGGTGGCAAGAGCTGATCTGGCTTAAATCTTCTGGGGATCCTATTCCTTAGACTTTGTGGGAGCCCCTAGACTCCAAGGTGGGGCCAGAAGTCATGGGGCCAGAGTGCAGGAGAGGGCTGTGGAGGAAGGTGAGTACAGGAGGTCTCAGATAAGGCTTTGAGATGAGGCTGGTGATGAGGCATTTGGGGTGTAGAAGCGGACTACAGGCTGCGGCTAAGAGGAGTTGGCTCAGGACAAGAGGGTGGGCTGTGGACTCAGGGTTCTGGGTGGGAGTTAGGTTGCAGGAGTGAAATCAGGGCTGGAAATGTGGGGGTCTATGAGGGAATTAGGGACTTACGGAACAGGAGAGAGGTCAGGACCAAGACAGTGGATTGGGATGCAGGGCGCTTACCTGAGACAGCTCCTGTTTGGCTGGGGGGAGGGAAAAGTGTCTCCGCACAGTCCCGTACTCCCCTGCCGGCACTCCCCTACCCCCCAACCCCCATTGGCTCTGATTCATGGTCAATGGGAGCTGTGGGGTGGAGCCTTCAGGACAGGGCAGCATGGGGACAGAATTTCCTGTGGTGCTTGTGGGAACACAGATCCAGCCAAGGGGGAGCGTGGGGGTGGGAGGAGGAGGAAAAATAGCAGCACATGATGCTGCATCTCCCCTCCTCCAGGAAGGACTAGTCTGGAACACAGGGGCTTTAGGGGCTGCAGCCCCTTAGTTTGGGGCCCTGGGATGCAGCCCCTAAAGTGCCTTTCTTAAGTCGCTCCTGGGCAAGAGCAAGAGACAGCACTGAGCAGAGAGTAAAACCAGTACCTTGGATTAGCAGAGAATTTTTAAGAAAAATTATACAACATATTGTTCTTTTAATAGTTAGAGATAATATCAGCACACAAACATGCACTGCTAAACAAAAACATAGGGCTCATTTCCTCCCTTTGGGTTCTACATTGTGAAAGTCAGCCACAGAGAGGCAAGACTTTGAGAGGCAAATCACTGGCGGTGAATGGAAGCTTAGAGTGCCAATGTAGCCCTCAAAACTTCTACAGGTTACTGCAATACTTCAAGTGATTGCACTGAAATCACTCATTTTCTTTTGAGAGTAGATGGAAATCTGAAAAGCACCATATCAAAAGTAAAATTTTGGGGTCAAGTCAACATTTAGGTAAGCAGATATCAATCCATTAAGTCAAAATATATTTCCAGTCTGATCCAGGTGGCATTTCAAAACTAATCTTCAGATTAAAATCACTGTTGGCACAAGTGGTTACCATTCAAATGGAGGGGCAGCTGCTTATACAGAGGTAAAGGTAAAGTTAGTCGTATAAACCTATTTTGCTATAATTTAACAACAGCCACAGGTTAGGATGATATTTATAGCCTGTAAAGGAACTTAAAGACAGTATAATGACCAGAGCTTACACCTTTTACATTTGAATTACCCTCTTTTGTAATATAGTGAATTATGCATAATGCATTTTCAGTAAAGCTCCTAAAATGACCAACAATATATTAAACACTTTAGCAGTGCTTATGCTTCCTGTCTGTCTAATAATCACTGGCCAACAATTTATCAACTAAAACAACAGCCTCTGACATCTGTGTAAGCATACAAAAAAGTAAATTTAGTGCCTTGAACTTATCTCATGAATTATTATGTACAATTAGTGTAATTACTCGCAAAACGGTGAGTATCCTTGTGCATGTTTGTTTTATGTCTAGATCACCCATGTTATTAAACACTCAAAAATTTTGTACTTTTCACGGCTATATCTTTAAAAAAAAGATGAAAGTTTCATTCTGAAGTACACCCACACCTATCAATTTTATGGGGAGAATCCATAACTGCGTGAAACATTTCCACAGAAGCTGTTTTAACCTACAAACCAGGCCAGGCCAGGCCGGGGTGGCATGAGTGGTCTAAATGACAATCTGCAGTATACTTGCCTAAATAGAGCTTTCAGATTTTCAGGTAGTTCTGTTCGGCCAGCATATCCCGGGTTCATGGTAATAAATATCCCAACTGATGGTTTCAGTGTAACATTTTCTCCAAGGAATAAAAATCTGAAATAGCCATGACATGATGTCAGTAAATGACTTGCTATATAATACTGCATTTTGATAAGATGCAAACACTTATTTCCACCTTATAAAGAGAAAAACCTGGAATGACAGAATTGCATTTGAAATGGAGGACAGATTGCATGATTTAGGGGGAAAAGATTGCATGTGAACATTTGTGACCAAGAAGGGGTGTGTTGGCTGCTATTGTATTTGCTAAACAAAGAAGAAAAATGCAAAGATACAGAAAGTAATTGGGTAGATCCCTAAAAGATGTAAACAGTCACAGCTTTATTGCCATCAGTCTGGTTAGGACTAAATACCTGACCGATACCATGCAATAACTCTATATAACATGAAATCCTGGCTCTATTAAATTCAATTGCAAAAACTTCCATTAACTTCAATGGGGACAAAATTTCATCCAAATTCTGTATGTTTTCTTTTTCCATTTTGAGGAAAGGGCTAATTTTACATATTAAATAAACTTGTAGATATACATGTATCACACACACGCGCGCGCATGCGTACGCACTAGTGCATAGGTGTCCAACCTTTTGGCTTGCCTGGGCTGCATTGAGTGAAGATAGTCTTGGGCCGTGTACAAAATATATAATATAGTTAATGTATATAAACCACATAAAAATGTTAAAAGTTTACGATCTTGTGGGGCCGCATTACTAGCTGTCCAGGGCTGCATGTGGCCCGTGGGCCGCAGGATGGACACGCCTGCACTAGTGAATTTGCAAGGGAAGATTCAACATCTGTCCATAGCAGGATTTTGAGAAGTATACATTTACATTTTTGTCTTTGCAAAAGCTTATAAAGAAATGGCATTAAAACACTCACTTTTTTTTCTTATTTCTAATGGCGTCATGTATAAGCTTTACTTGTACTGCCACCACTGATAGGACTTCTACTGAAATTCGATTAAACTCGTCAAAGCATCCCCAAGCACCTGTCTGGACCAAGCCTTTATAGATGTTTCCTATGGACTAAAAGATAGGCTTGAACATTTAGTTTTGTTTTCAGAAAGAAGAAAGAATTTTTAAAGTAGAGTCTGTTAAAAAAATAAAAATTGTACAGAAACCCCTGACAAAACACTATACCTTATAGTCCATCTGTTCAGAACAGTTGAAGACATAGACCATCATACCAAGTGCATGGCCCAGGTCTTTGGTGGTCTCTGTTTTGCCTGTGCCAGCTGGCCCTGCAGGTGCACCACTCATTGTCAAGTGTAGAGACTGTGTTAGAGTAATATAACACCTTTAAGCAATGAGAGGAGCAATTATTACTGCATGCAAAGAATGTTACCAAAAAGCTGGATATTTCACAACTGCAAAAGATGGGAAACAGTGTTAAAACCTTACTTTAGAAGTTGTGCTTACATGTTCTTATAGGATGTTGCATTATAGTGGACCCCAGAAAAAGTGAAATGCAGCATGTCAAGTGGCATATATTTATTTTACATCAATAAACCAGTTGTGCAGAATGCTAATTGCAATACTTGTCAGTTTACACTGGGAATGTATAACACATCAACTAGGGAATATTTTTAATCTATTTTACAAACACAAAGATCATACCATTTGCCCTATTTACTTACACACACACACACACACACACACACACACACACACACACACACACACACACACACACACACACACACACACACACACACACACACACACAGAGCTATTGCATTTGCCACACTAAGGAGGATTTTAAACATATTTATGAAAGGACACAGATTTGCTAAAGAAAGTTTAATCATATATTCTATGAACTGGACCAAGTAGAGATTTTTCATTATTAACAACAGTTAGTACCTGTCAGTCAAAGGTGTAATAACTAGCCGAGAGGTATTTCCCAAATATTCGTAAAAGTACTGGAACTGAGCATCGCAAATGTTGGCAAGGCAGTGATTCTGGACCTCATCCCATCTATGGCGTAGTTGTGACAGCCAGGTAAATGCTTGGGAACTAGTGACCTAAAACAATTGCACAAACATTTGTTATGTGGAAGATGTGCAGATGAAAGGAACCAGACACCTGAAAAGCTTTAACTGTCATCAGTAGATTTCACAACTAGTCTTTTACAAATAACGCCTGCTACAAACAATTATAAAGGATTACGCTCATTTCTCCGTATGTATACATTTAAATAGAAACCTGTGTAACAAATCTTCTTTTAATAAGGCTATTATTGCAAACCACGTACCACTTATGCTGCCAAGATCTTTCCTAACGAGCAACACAATCCATGGATTTGATCAGACACCATTTTCATATACATCTTCTAGCATAATTCAGTTTTATTTCTAAAACCTGGCCTCTCATCAGATGCAGCCCTAAGCCTTAACTCTGCAAACAATGCCATCATTTCTTTCTTTCTCCAGTTCCCATATGCATGCATTTTCCTGCATCATCCTTGTTACAAAAAATACCAGAATCAGCAGATACTGACCTCTACCATGCGGCAGGGTGTAACATATGTAACACTGACTCATGTCAAGTGATTGGGGCCAAGAAATAAAGACAAGGATCTTACTAACACTATTGTGTGGCACTCTTGTATTATATATTGTTGGAAATAAACTAAAGCTTTGTAAAAAAAAAAAATTAAACCAAATCCGTCCCTTTGGAAGGAAACCTGGTAGAGAACTACAGCAGAGGATTGAAGAATTTCCAGATTTTCCTGGAAATACTGATATCACTTGGAAATGGGGGAGGTAAATTAGAGAGTCTCAGAAAGTTAAGAAAAACAGGAATTACCTTTAGGGGTGCAGGAATGATTTGTATAGTGTTGGCGCCGATACCCACTGAGCCTAATTGTAAACCCTGTATATAATGGAAAGCACTTCAAGCTGCGTGTGCAGCAGCACCCCAGCACTCCTAGCTCCAGCGCCTGTAATTACCTGCTGAGCCTTCTTCATTCCCCATCCAACATAAGGTCACGTGCATTCAGATCTGCTGACCTGTGCCTGCAACTTCAGTTTCACTAGAACAAAGTTTTGTGTGGGGGAATGTTTTTATCCGGTAACCCTCACATGAACCAGAGAGGCCTCCAGCTCTGTAGGGCTACACAGAGATCAGAATAAAACAATGAATGGCTAAATAATCAAAGATGAAGATGCTATCCAGGAAAACAGACGAGTTCTGGACATGTCTTCATGGAACCCATCATCTGAAGAACAGACTGACACAATTTAAAAGGGCCCAGGACTCCAGACTCCTATCATGGCTACAGCAGCGGTTGGAACTCCAGACCTTTTAAATCAGTGCCAGAACACCACACGGCGTGGTCTGAATAATTCTGAGGCCTCAGTGGGGGAAACTAGTCTCCAACTCATCCACACCTACCTGACATCCTGCCCCTTCCTGGAACCTTGGAGCTGAGCCTCCTCCCACCTGGCACTGGGCCTAGCAAAGTCTGTCACCCGTTCTCGCTCATAGTGTTATGATCTAAGATTTTAAAAGGAACACTTTGCTGATCAAAGTTTCCAATTGGTTTGAACTCTCCTGTAAATGGGTTTTAAAAAAAAAAAAAATTCTTGGTTTGTTTAATGGGGCACACTCACTCCACACTGGGCATGTGAGGGTTAAACCTGCCGTAAGGGCTGAGAAATCCACACCTCTTCACTCTTCTGGGTGTGACCCAAGTGTGGAGCTAGTATAAAAGGTAACAACATAATTCAGTCTGGGTTGCCTGCCAGAAAGGAAGGACCTATTGCAGGACCTCCAGACAGACCAGGCAGAGAGTCAGACAGCAGGGCCCAGAGGCCGGAGACTGGGACAATCCTGCAGAACTATTGGAGCCTTGGGGAGAAACGAGCACCGGAGAACTCGAGAATCGCTGTGATGCTGGAGATGGTAGAAAGTGATCAAGGGAGGGCACAGTAGTGGAATCACCCTCCCCAGTAAGCCCAGCATATTTCAGGGGGAATTCCTTCTGGGCTGGTAGGGGACCACTCCGCCGCTGGGTCGGGGCCTGAAGGAGTAGGTGGGCCTGGGCCCCCTACTGGGGCTGTTGCCCCCCACCCCCTCAACTAGCAGCAGATGCACTGATACTGGCCATTGGGCAATGCTGCCCTGCAAAGTAGGGAAATTTGACTGACTCTTTGTATGGCCAGTTGGCTGCACTGCCTTGCAGATCAGAGTGATTAGACTGATATTGGCCAGTAGGCTACACAGCCTACCGAAGGGTGGATAGATAGGTTAGGATTGAGTGGTGTAATGACCCAGAGGATGGTAAACATGCTCCTTAAGAGAGACAGGTGCATATACCTGGCTTAGCACAGGTCTACCCCACCTCGTCACAGTTTGATTCTTCACTCCAGAAGGCAACATACCACAGAGGGAGGCACAAGCAATGGTTCATTACATGGCTGCGGAGCTAGTAGTCTTTGTGTCCACAAAGGTACCATCTCTCTTTCTTATGCACTCATGCAAGCCGAGACTCACACTTAGCTTAAAGTCCCTTTGTTTTAAGCCTTAAAACATTCTATGAAAAAACATTACATCCTACAATTTACCTTTTGCGCAACAAGTTTTGCCACCACATCTCGAGCATGAACATCGTTAGTGCAAATGGTCATAACCTTCTGTCTGTCACCCGAGGCAAGTTCTCCCAGCAACAAAGCAATGAGAGCATTTAGCTGAGCGATCTAGAGAGATAAATATAGTTTTGTTACAACATTTAATTTCACTGCTCCAGTCACCACCACTCCCAAAGATTAATTCTGCCTATAGCATGACTTCAATTACAACATAAAATATTTTGCACATACATGGTTGTAACTCACAGGTCTTGAACACTAGATCAGTGCTGTGTGAATCAGGAGTAGAAATATAGTCATTTAGAAAGCTTTTAGGGGAAAGGACTAGTCAGCTTGCTCTAAAAACAACCAGTAAAAGAATGGTTCCAGACAGGAGGAGAAATTATTACAGTGATTCAGATGTATATAAGTAGGACATTGGGATAAAGTTAAACAAAAGCTTTTACGGTCAACATAAGGAAAACTTTCTGAACGGCGAGATCTATTAGACTGCAGAAAAGCCTTCAATGAAAGGGGAAGATGATTCACTGCTTCAGATATTTTTACTGAACAAAGTACTTGGAAAACATGCTGTATGAAAGCACAGTGGCTTGAGGCTCAAGGATGATGACACAAGGAGTAGAAGAATTATTAAATGTGATATTAATGAAGTTACTTATACCTGAATTATGAACACACCCTTAATGAATGTGTTTTGTTAACATTTCATATTAACAGTAAAGATCAGTTTGTGACTGTACACACTTTTTATTAGGCAAACATAACATTAATAGAGTGCATGTAATGTATTGCATAAGCAATGTATGATCCAGATATGCTTGTTTGTACAAAAGCCCTTCTACAAAAAAGACTTCAAGAATGAATAAGACCTCACAAACTATGCTTTTTGCACTACTGGTACAATGCAATTTAGACATCAGCATTCTCGTATTCTCCCTGATTTAAGGGTGTGGTGCAACGTTCTCTCTAATCTTTTCCATCCACGTGCGGAATACTTTTTTATGTGCTCCAAGGTATCTGTAAATGTACGACACCCTAGCTGTGGGCGCTCTGCTAATCAGCTGGGAGGCATCTGAATTTTTCCTGAGTGGCCATGCAAGCACACAGTTAACAGGGCACACTGGTATGATGGTTATTTGAGTCACCATCATCATTGGTGCCATGGACCTTGTTTATCCAGGCGATGTCCGAGCTGGCATCTTTTATCAGTTAGTTGTACTGGCATCAGATTTCATTCATATTGTTTCACTATCAGTGCATCATCAGTCAGCTGACCAACCCCACAACACTACCCAGGCTTGGGACTGGCATGGAACCCCTAGAGGCTTCATGAAGGAGTTGGTTATTTGAGTGGCAGTGACTTATTTGAGAATTACAATATTAATTCACAATTTTCTTCTTTTAGAGCCTTAAAAAAAAAAAGAAGTGGGTCATTTAAATTGGGTTTGGCCACCACACCAGAAGTTTATGGGATACTCAAATGTGATTATAAAGTACATTTTAACAGCACAATTTCATGCTGAATTACTTTATACCCTAATAAATCTCAGACTCTTCCCTCCACAAAAAAATGTGATTCATTTATAAAATCTTAGCAATTTGCCTTATGTATATACTGGTTCTCTGCTCCACTCCATACCCTGAGCAGTGCATACGGAACACAAACCTCCCAGGTGGAAGGCTGTTCTAGAAAGGGAGTAGCTGGAACACAACACAATGGCATAGGGTATCTAAGGAGCAATCCAAGCTAACTGGAACAGTTTAGAGCAACCTGTTTCAGGAGCAGGGCTGAGAACCAAGGAATGGACTCCTTGTCAACTCTCCTACTCCTCTCCATGCAGCAAAAGGACAAGAGACCCAGTGTATATCTATAAGATGAAGAAACTGTAGAAAGTCATCAAAATTTAAGTAGACCTCTCACCTCTTTCAAGAGGGGATGGCGGGGTGGGGGGGGGGAGTCTGCTTGAAAATGGATGGCACAACATCAGACAAAACTATGTCTTACATAAATTGACAATTTTAATATTTTCCGGTTGTAGACATTGGGAAAATATTACTTAGCTGTAGCAAATCTGCCATTATAACCAAATCAGATGTAGTTTTTTCAGTAACTTACATAATTGAAAAAGTTTGAAAGGGAAAAATGTTATAACTTGAACACTATTTTTAAATGAGACACAACGTGTATCAATGAATATATAGCAAGAAATACCCATGTGGGGACTGGAACTAAAACTAACCACAGTTTCAAACTGAATTCTGATGATTTATTGCCACATCAAACAAAGCGATTGTTCGAACAGACACACAAGTTTTGGCTTTTTTATATATGCACTACCACCCCGCCGCTCCTCAGACACATTTAGTTATGGGTGTGTGCACCCTACACTTTCCATAATATCATGATAGTCCAATCAAGTTCTTGATATCTACCAGTATTCAGTACTCCCTACATTTTCAAAATTACTAGAGATCTTTGGGTATTCCAGTTTTGGGTTCTCAGTCTGAGATGCTTTACTATAGGAATAGTAGCAATTCTGGAAAGTTGAGAGTCTTTTGAGTCTTCCTGTTCCATCACAACAAATGTGCTCCTGATTTCCAGAGGGATGGTTGGAACATTTTGACAGCCAACTTCCTGAAAAATTACTAAAAATTGAGGCACCCAAAAATCACCAATAGCTTTTAAAAAATACAGGCCCATATCACATCTTCTGAATAGATATTCCCCATCTGTTTTTAATTATAAAAAATATCTACTTCAAAGACCTGGATTTGGTTTGAAGTTTTAGATAATTTTAGGTCACAAATTATCTCTGTTTGAGAAATGGTAATTACAGGAAAAAATCTGTATCTTATAGCACCTTTGCTTTTACCTTTCTTCTTCTTGCTCCAGAACGAAAACACAGTGAGCTGTAAGAACAATTTTTATTGTTGGAGAGAAAGACAAATGGGATAATCTCTGGGAGAAGAAAGAATCAGAAACAAAAGGAGGCATGCTTCCTTTTCTTCAGAGGATAGAAATAGCAGGTAACCAATAAAAACAGTATGACTAAAGAAATATTTAATGAGTCATCCGAGCATTTCTGGGCAATAAGGTTCCATTTCCATAGTGTATCATTTTTCATACAATGTAAGCAAGACACCAATACCTGTTTTTTATTGTAATCCTTCAGGGCTGTTTCACATCCCTCTTCCAGCCTGTTGAATGCTATTCCTACATCTGTCGTCCACCAGATTTGTGAGCTGGTAAGTGCAACTTGAGCTGGATAGTCAAAAATCCAGTGTTCTCTGGGTTTTTCTTCATAGGCAGCTATTGCCTCTATGATATAACAATGTATTGTTTTATGCATGGTGTCTTCAAGGTGTTGTAACCAGGTCTCCACCTTTTGAAAAAGAGACGTTGCATCAGTTCTCAAAATATTGAGGGAATAGCTTCCTAATTGACTGATATCATGACTAGAATTTAAACAGATACATGTACCTATAAATGAAATACACAGACACACCCTCTTTTTGCAACTTCTGGTTTTCTTTCCATCCATTTTTAACATCAATGTTTGGTACTGCAAAGCCATTCATGAGTGTTGAGATTCTAGCATCATTTGATTTTTATTAACTTGTGCGTGTGATACAGAGTGGGCACTGGCAATGCAATCTTCCTGTTGTCATCTTACAACGTGCTTCGAACTTTTTGTTTGGAAGAACCAGGTTTAAGAGGCAAGTTGAGTCACCTTGTATGTTCAGTCTCTGGCTTCCCTACTCACAAAATTAGCAAGACTGCCAATCAGTGCTAATTGTGAGAGCTGTTTTCTAAGGAGAATTCTTGTCTAATGTGGGCAGTGGATCAAGACCAACAAATTCTTATCACTGAACAGCTACCAGATGGTAATTACTTTCAGACACCTCCCAACTAGGCTCTGTATGTATCCCTTCGTTAATACTAACCAAGTTTTATTTTTTGAAAAAAAGAGTATGGAAACCATTATTGTGCAATGAACAAAGAACTACATTGCCTTTGAAAACTAATCAAAATATTAGGCCCAAAATCTAGTGCTATGGATCTTGGCAACCACCTGTAGAAAATGAACATACAGTAATTATTAGCCCATATGAAAACTGTGTGTCATATGTGAAACATTCTAGTCACATACATTTCCCCCTAAAATAAACACATTTACAAGAATTATGGTGCATATTTAAGAAGAACCACATATTTTTTCTTCAGTTGGAAAATATAACTTTAAATTTGCACTTCCAGTTTTAGCTAGCAGTAATTTGTCTGCTTGGCTTTCATTACTAAATTTTTCAGTACAGGACCTTCAAGGCAGAGGTATTAAGGAATTAATTCTGATTGTCTGAAATTTAACCTGGTAAATGGCTTAAAATTAAGTGTGATCACAGATTAATATCTGCTTACATGTTCTATCCATATCTACATATTATGTTGTATCAAGTCTTGTTTCAACTTTCCTTGATAAGTACCCATGACCACTAGGGGGAGACACAAAATATAATTTAGGTTTCAGATGCTATGTCTACACTGGGATGCTACATCGACATAGCTTATTTCGATGTAGCGAAATCGAAATAAGCTATTTTGATGAATAGCATCCACACATCCTCCAGGGCTGGTGCCGTCAACGTTGGACAGCACTACATTGAAATAGGCACTGCAGGGGAGCGTCTACACACCAAAGCAGCCCAAATTGAAATAAGGGTGCCAGGAACAGCTGCAGACAGGGTCACAGGGTGGACTAGCACTTCCGCGGCAACAGCAAGCCGCTCCCTTAAAGGGCCCCTCCCAGACACACACAGCCTGCACAGCACATGGTCTGCAGAGCCACAGGCGCACACACCCCGTGAAGCACCACAGACCCCCAGCAGCAGCAGCAGCAGCAGCCGCCGCCAGAGGCCCAAACACTCACCCCTGGAGGAGCAGCAGCTGCCCTGCTCAGTGCCATGCAGGAGGCAGCTGAACATCTTTTATTTGAGGAAGATGAGCTGTCCTCGGGGGATGAGGAAGCAGCCCCAGACCTTGCTGCCCTCCCAGCCCCGCCCCTCACTGCACACACCACCAGCTGTGGAGATACCCCACGAGCACGGACTGGTGGGAGCGGCTGGTGCTCGGCGAGTGGGACAATGACCGCTGGCTCCGGAACTTCCGAATGAGCTGGCAGACATTCTTGGAGCTCTGCCAGTGGCTCACCCCTGCCTTACAACACCAGGACACCCCCATGCGACGTTCCCTCACTGTAGAGAAACGGGTCGGCATCGCTGTCTGGAAGCTGGCCACTCCAGACAGCTACCGATCCGTAGGGCAGCAGTTTGGTGTGGGCAAGGCCACCGTCGGGGCTGTCCTCATGGAGGTAAGAGGACCCAGGGGGAGGGGGGGAGCCCTGGGAGAAGGGGGGGAGTCCTGGGGGGGGGAGGGCCAGACACACCCTGCACACCCCTCACCGGTGCTCTCTCATGTCCTTCCCCTGCAGGTCATCTGCGCAATCAATGCCCTGCTCCTCCACAGGCTCGTGCGGCTTGGGGACCCAGATGCTGCCATTGCGGGGCTTGCCAGCCTGGGCTTCCCAAATTGCTTTGGGGCTCTGGATGGGACCCATATCCCCATCTGTGCCCCGGAGCACAGAGGAGGATGCTTCCTCAATAGGAAGGGATACCATTCCGTGGTCCTCCAGGCCTTGGTGGACAGCCAGGGCCGCCTCTTGGACATTTATGTTGGCTGGCCTGGCAGCACCCACGACGCCCGGGTGTTCAGAAATTCGGGTCTGTGCTGCCGGCTGGAGGCAGGTACCTACATCCCCCTGCGGGATGGATCGCTGTGGGGGACACCACCATGCCCCTCTGCCTCGTCGCAGACGCGGCGTACCCCCTCCAACCCTGGCTCATGCACCCTTACACTGGCCATGTCACAGCCAGCAAGGAGCAGTTCAACACACGCTTGAACCATGCGCACCAGGTGGTCGCGCGCACTTTCGGCTGCCTCAAAGGGCACTGGAGGTGTCTCCTCACCCGTCTGGATGCAGGCCTCACCAACGTCCCCCAGGTTGTGGGCGCGTGCAGCGCACTCCACAACCTGGTGGAGAGCAAGGGAGAGGCCTTCTTCCAGGGCTGGGCTGCGGAGGCTGGCAGGGCCGACATCAAGCCACCCACTGCCCCCAGTCGCCAGGTCGACCCTGAGGTGATCGGGGTCCGGGAGGCCCTATGGGCCCATTTTGACCAGGCTGCGGGGCAAACGCTGGAAGGGCCAGCTGCGGGTGAGCCACCCACTGCGTCCCCCCATCCTCCACAACACTCCCAGCCCCCACACCCACACCACAGAGAACCTCAGAGCACAACCCCCGCCACTTCTGTGCAATAAATGGAATTTTTTTTTAAACAAAACCATGCAACCTGTATTAATTATTAACAGAAGAAGGGGGGAACTATGTACGTGGCGGGGGCAGGTAAAAACAGGAGTAGAACAAAAACTATTTACAAAGATGGGGGGAATATGTCCAAAAAAGGGGGCCTTGGGGGGCAACGTCCTCAGCCACGCACCCCCTATTGTCCTGCGCCTGGTGTTGGGGGGTGCGACCCACATCTCGGCCGGAGGCCCGGTCAAGGCTGCATGGGGGCCAGGAGAACCGGCAGATAGGGCCGGGCAGAGTCTGGAGGCCCATGGTCCCCCTCGGTGGCAGGCCCCAGGACGGCTGATGGTGGAGGGACAGCAGGCGGAGCGGCAGGCGGAGCAGTGAGGGGGCCAAGTGCCGCACGATGTCCTCAAAGGTGCGCATGAAGGCCCCCCAAGCCTCCTGGCGCGAGGCCAGCACTCGCTCCAGGAGATGGAGCCACTGCTCCTCCACCTGCAGGCGCCGCTCGGACACCTCCAGCGGACGCCGGAGCGTGGTGAGCAGCTGGAGGTCCGTGGACGCCCACAGATGGCTCTGCCGCTGTCAGGCTCGTCCTGGGGCTGGTCCGTGCTCTGCCGAGGGGCTGGCCTCATGGGATGGCCCCAGTGGGCTCTCTGGGACCACTGACACCGCGCCGGTGCTCTCCAGGCCCTCCGATGGTGCAGCTGCGGAACAGAGGGGGGAAGAAGAGTGGAGACAGCCATTAGTCTGGGCCCTGACCCGTGGTCCTTGTCCCCCCACCCCTCTGCTGCTGGTTCCCCATCCCCGTCCCCCAGACATGCTGATGATGATGGGTGTCCAACCCGCCCCCACGGGGGACAATAGGTTCCATTCCCCCCATCCCCAGGGATGGGGCATGGCGCTGTCCTGGTGGGGGACAGGGGCTGATGGACTCTTCTGCGGGACATGCCACAGCTGTCCTCGGGGCCATGGTCATCTGGGTGTGTGGAGGGCCCTGGTCATGTCTCTTGTCCCCGCCCCTTAACCCCGGGGGTGTGCACCAGGGGGGTACATACCTGATGGTCTGCTCCCACGGTCGGGGGACACCCATCGGGTGGACACCCTGCTGGAGCTGCGGGAGAGGAGGTCGATTTGGAGCCCCCCGTCGCTGGAGGCCCCCTCCTCCTCCTCTGGTGTCCCAGGGCTGGCCTCCGGGGTGGACTCCGTCTCCAGTGCCTGCTGGGGCTCGTCGCCCGATGTGTCAAGGGTGGCCGGGGGGAGATGTACCGGGGGCCCAGGATGGCCCTGAGCTCCCTGTAAAAGGGGCAAGCGGCAGGGGCGGCCCCAGATAGGCTGGCCATGTCCCAGGCCCTGGTGTAATCCTGCCGCAGCTCCTTTACCTTACTCCTGACGTGGTCAGGAGTGCGGGCAGGGTGACCCTGGGCAGCCAGGCCCTCGGCCAGCCGAGCGAATGCATCCGCGTTCCGCCTCTTGCTCCCCGTTACCTGGAGCACCTCCTCCTCACCCCAGAGCCCCAGCAGGTCCCGGATCTCAGCCTCCGTCCAGGAGGGGCCCCGCTGCCTCTTCCCCCACTGGCTGGCAGGCTGGGAGCCCTGGGTCCCCTTGGGGGGGGGGGGTTCCCTGTGGGCTCTTGGGGGGCTGGCTGGATGCCATGGGGTGCAGGGTGCTGGCTTGGGGCTGCTGAGGGATGTGCAGGCTGTGCATGTGGCTGTGCTGCTGCCTGCACGAGCTCTCAGCTTCCTGCACAGGAAATAAGGGGGCGGGGAGCTTTAAGGGGCTGTTGCATGCAGCGACCATAGAGCTCAGGAGCTGGAGAGAGCGTCTCTCAACCCCTCAGCTGATGGCCGCCATGGAGGACTCTGCTACCTCAATGTTGCAGGATATGGATCGTCTACACATGCCCTACTTCGACGTTCAACGTCGAAGTAGGGCGCTATTCCCATCTCCTCATGAGGATAGTAACTTTGACGTCTCGCCGCCTTACGTCGAGTTCAACGTCGAAATCGCACTCGGCACGTGTAGACGCGGCAGGCGCTATTTTGAAGTTGGCACGGCTACTTCAAAATAGCTGGCTAGTGTAGACGTGGCTAGGGTGTGCAATGGTATTTTCCAGACTGACTAGTGAATGTCTAGGTAGGCTGTGGAGAGGGATAGAAAGAAATAGCACAAACATACCTCAGAAAGCCACAAGATCTTAGGCCCATCCTGCCCTCATTTCATCCCTTCCCCAGCCGTTGGTCTTTGAAAGTCACCTGCTTCTACTACAGGACATTCCTATAATGTGTTTGGCAGCAAGAACCACTCCCATATACAAGACACATACAGGCTCAAGTATCTGTCTGTGGGGTCCTTAATGGAAACTACTTCTCTAAGCAACATTCAAGTTTCTTTGAGCTGTGAACAAGGATGGGAAGCCGCCCTGGAAGGAAATTGGCGATGATATCACCAGGAAAGAAAGAGAAGGAAAAATAATATTTCAACTCAAAACAAAAAGAGAACAGAGACAGGAAGTGATAAAAAAAAATGGGAAAATGGAGAAACTGGGCCAGGACATGAACAAGGATCTCTGGTTAGGGCAACATCATCCATCAATGCTCACCACAAAGCAAGTGGGGAGCCTCTCACAATAAATGTAACAGACTGACATACAGATTGAGAGAATTAACGTCTTCTCTCTCCTTCCAGGCAGCACATTGACGAGAAAGGACATAAGAATGCACTTTGACCAATAAATGGTTTATATGATGATGTTTCTCCAATTCCTGCAAAATGTAAAAGATCAAGGCAAATACTTTGATTAACGTGTTCTTGCCTCAATTTCAGCAGATTAGGGTACACAAGCATACAAAACACACTGGGTGACCAGTCCAGATCCTTATAAGAGGTGAAGTAGCATTCAGCACAGTTTGGGATGGCAGCTCAGGAAGCTGGGGTGTGCCGGACTGCATGGGCCAAATGGATGATGGCCCATGAATAGGGAGAGCAGTCTGGGAGGGACGTGATGGTTATAAAACATCAATGCACTGATTTTCCATGTCTTGACCTAGCAAAGGACAATGAAGAAAAAAAAGGCTCTGTCCTAAATAGATAAGGAACAAAGATATTTTAAATTAAAAAAATGCAGGAAACCTTTGAGATACATGGGCTTCCACGTTGAAATTGTTGGAAATAACTACATGGCTAGAAACCTAAATATTGACCTTAATAGCATTGCAGAATTACATGAAGATTAACTTCTAGAAAGTAGTTGATATAAACAGTTTTCTATCTTGTTTCAACTTTTTCTTTCTCACATTAACCAGATAATGTGCAGTAATTTCCATGCACAATCAACCCAAGTAGCTTCTACTTCACATTTGTCCCATTTATTTGTGGATTCTCTTGCCTCGGATCATTTTATAGTTGCACAAGCTTGCCCTTACTCAGAACTCCTGGACTCAATATTTATGGTGCATTTTTTTAAAAAAAAGAACCAGCTCATGTGATATTAGGTTTCCCAGACATCAAAGGTACTTTAGCTTGTCTTTTCCATATCCCAAGTATCTCAACACAGCAGTCTTCCTACTATTTAATATATGTTGGAACATAAATGTCAAAGGCCACGTCTACACTAGCAAGTTCTTTCGAAATAGCCAGCGAAGCATCTACACACAACAAGTATTCTTTCGAAATGAATCGAAAGAAGGTGACAGTCCTTTTGAAAGTGCTCTTCCACTCCTGTTTCAGGAAGAGCACCTTCTTTGGAAAGCTTCTTTTGAAAGAAAATATGTGTAGATGCTCCGCGGGCCCTTCCCCCCCCGCCATGGCACTTGATTTTTCAATCCCTGGCCCGTTCTTTTGAAAGAACAGGGGCTGAATGGATACTGTCTTTCAAAAAAGCAGATCACTCTTTTGATCTGCTTTTTTGTGTGTGGACCCACTCTTTCAGAAGAGATCTTCCAGAAGTACTTCTTTTGAAAGATCACTGTAGTGTAGACATAGCCTAAGTATGCTCAAGCACAGGTGTTTACTGTAACTGGAAGTTCATTGAGATGTGTGGTCCCTACCTGGATTCCAAATGTGGGTGCACACGTGCATGAGCCAGAACTGTTCATAGTAATGCCCGCAAACCTAGATGTGTGTTGTGCAACAGACCCATGGTGTGTCTGAGGCTTTCAGAGGTTGTGTGGGTCAATACTGCTCCAGGTCCCTCATTGATCGAGACACACTGGCTACGTCTACACGTGAAGCCAACATCGAAATAGCTTATTTCGATGTAGCAACATCGAAATAGGCTATTTCGATGAATAACGTCTACACGTCCTCCAGGGCTGGCAACGTCGATGTTCAACTTCGACGTTGCGCAGCACCACATCGAAATAGGCGCTGAGAGGGTACGTCTACACGCCAAAGTAGCACACATCGAAATAAGGGTGCTAGGCACAGCTGCAGACAGGGTCACAGGGCGGACTCAACAGCAAGCCGCTCCCTTAAAGGGCCCCTCCCAGACACAGTTGCACTAAACAACACAAGATACACAGAGCCGACAACTGGTTGCAGACCCTGTGCCTGCAGCATGGATCCCCAGCTGCCGCAGCAGCAGCCAGAAGCCCTGGGCTAAGGGCTGCTGCCCACGGTGACCACAGAGCCCCGCAGGGGCTGGAGAGAGAGCGTCTCTCAACCCCGCAGCTGATGGCCGCCATGGAGGACCTGGCAATTTCGAAGTTGCAGGACGCGGATCGTCTACACGGTCCCTACTTCGACGTTGAACGTCGAAGTAGGGCGCTATTCCGATCCCCTCATGAGGTTAGCGACTTCGACGTCTCACCGCCTAACGTCGAAGTTAACTTCGAAATAGCGCCCGACGCGTGTAGCCACGACGGGCGCTATTTCGAAGTTAGTGCCGCTACTTCGAAGTAGCATGCACGTGTAGACACAGCTACAGGCTGACAAGGACGGTGCAGAGTCTGGTTAGTGAAGAGGACACAAGCACCCGATGATAAGAGGAGGAGCCGGTCATCCAAGTCAGAAAACACAGTTGCTGAGATGATGTGTGAAGGCTTTGTTGATGGCAGAAACCTTTGAGAACATGTGCAGAGCAGTGCGATACCAAAGGCGAGGAGCCGGAAATGATAACAATGCCCCACTGTGAAACAGAAGAGCTGCTGATGAGCCAGGTGCTTTTCAACAGGGAAGCAGGCACCCTTCTTACTAAGAGCCGCGAAGCAGGCCCTGCAGGCAAGGGATGGGAGAATGAGAGGGAGCACAACTATCCAGATAGAGAATTTTGGTATGAATTTGACCACCATCCATAGGTTCAGAATATGGCAGTAGCACAACAAAATAAGGGGAATAGAATCCATGGTAATGGTTAGGGTGCATTTAATGGTGCCTTTCTGGAGGAGAGTTCATCCTCTTTTTGGAGGAATTCATTGTGGGATGGATCTCCATGACTACCCAGGGGTGGGAAATGTGTGGGGAGGGGAAATGAGAGGAACTCTCTCAAGTACCCCTAACAAATTATGTCCAGCCACCACCAGTTGGTTTGGTATTGCCCCAACTGTTGGTGACCAGGGCAAGATGATCTGGAATGCCACAGGAGGTGGTCTGAGGATCTCAAGAAGGGAGAGGGATGCCTGGTGCAAGGAGGCCAAAGCAGTGTAGGTGGAATAAAATGGTTACTGGCGTTGGTGATGGTGAGGGCTCCTGCAGCCATTGGAAAGAGGACTGGTATGCACATCAGCCACACGTGTGGAAAGACAGTCTGTGTTGTCTGTGAGTTGGAGTCAGCATATAAATGCTGAAAGACCATAGAGTGGCACTGGAATCCTTGAGAGGGGAGAGATTCATCTGTCTTCTCACTGAAAAGCTTGTGGTTGTCAAAGGAAAGGTCCTCAAGGATGGTCTGGACCTTCTTAGGGAAGCCAGAGGACTGGAGCTAAGAATCCTGGTGGAGCATGGCACTGGTTGCCGGAGTGTTGGACATGATGCTGACATTGCTGACTTCTGCCTGAAGGGCCATCATGGGGATGAGCTTACTCTGGCTGAATAATGCCTGGAAGTCCTGATGGAAGGCAGGGCTGGAACGCCTCTACTTCAGGATAGGCTAGAGGTTCTCAGAAGGGTCAGGATCTTGAACTGGTTTGCAGCTCTGTTTTAACAGGGCTGACAGAGCTAGCGTTAGACTTGATTGGGCCAAAGACGGACACCAAATTCTGAGACCCAGTGCCCCAGGCTGAATACCCTTTGCTCCTGTACGCCTGGGTGGCAGGTCTCCACCTTTGGCTTATCTGTCCAGGGCAGAGGGGCTCAGATTTCAGTCCTCCTTCCTGGGATTCTGTAGTTATTTTTGTTGTTAGCAGGGAGTTGCAGTGCAACGAGGTTTTAGAAACCCTGGGAGGAAACTTTCTCCAGGATAGCCTGGAGGTCCAACTTCTACACCACCCATTTCAGAAGAGGGGCCTTGAAGTGTTGCTTTTGGGCATACTCCGTTGCTGCACAGACCACAAGTGAGTTGGGTCAGGTTGGGTGATCAGTCCAGACCCTTATAAGAGGTAAAGTAGCATTCAGTGCAATTTGGGATGGCAGCTCAGGAAGTTGGGGTGTACCAGGCAGTCTGGACCAATTGGATGATGCCCTCATGAATAGGGAGGGTGGTCTGGCAGAGACCTGACAGTTATAAAACATCAAGGCACTGATTTTGTGTGTCCTGGACTTCCTCAAATGGGAGGATAACAGCCATCACCAGCCATCCGATCAAGTCACTGTACTGTCCATGCTCATTCAGAGGGGAAAGAGTAGGTGGAATGAACACAACATCTGGGGACAACAAGGCCCCATCAGGGACCAGAGGTTCTGGTGACATAGAAATGTCCTATGGTTGCTCCTAAATGGAGGGAGTCATGTTGCTGGTAGGTGATAGCTGATAGGGAAGCAATGGCAGTGGCTGCTAAGGGTCCCAAGCAAGGTACCAAGCTGGCCAACAGAACCAAGCAGACGGATCACTAGTCATCAGTGGTCTGGGGGATAGAAGAACCACATATCAGCAGGGGGCCTGCACAGGAATAAGTAAGGTGGCTGGTGTCCAGGATCAAGGCTTTGAGTGTGCTGGGGAGAAGTAGGATTCTTACTCAGAAACCCCTCTGAGGACCGTCCAGAAGAGGCAGGGCTGTTGGTAGCAGTGGTGCCATCAGTGTAAGGAACAGCGGAGCAGGCCACTGCTCAAGGAATACAAGAGGTTCATCCAATGGAGAAGAAAGCCTCATCCAGGTGACCAGGGAACCAGGGTGCTGAGGGGAACCAGCATACATCATCATCAGCTCAGCTGCAAGTAGCAGTGGAGATAGGAGTTCTGGCATTCAGGGAACCAGGTAAGAGTCCTGAGAGGCCTGGTGACGTTCACAATGCCAGTGGTGAAGGCAGACAACCAGCAGTTGTGGCTGCAGGTGACACTGAGGGTTTGAAGCGGTGCCTTGACTTTTAAGCTGTATGATGCTTCAAGAAGACAGAGTGGCTGAGTTGGTACATGACTTCTTGCCCAACCTTGTGCGGCCCTGGGAGTGCCGGCAATGCTGCGCTTAGGGACAGTCCTTGTTCGCGGTTCACTCTTATGCCCAAGTTATGCTTCTTATGTGCACAGTGTTTCAATGGTTGTGGCAATACCCTGGGCACCATCATATGGGAGACAGCTGACAGGTGCCACACTGGCAGATCCACCCCAAGGGGAGGAGGAGAGGAGGTAAGCAGTGAGGAGCATACTGGGGAGGTCTCAGGAGGCAGGGAGTGGAGAAGGTGAGGGGATGGTGGAAAAGAGGTTTCATGTGGAGGAGGAACCTAGCAAGTAGCCTCCTGAGGGAGGGAGGGAGGGTAAAGGATGGGAGGGATGTAGCCGGTGGCAGGTCTCAAAAGGGAGGACAGTGGAAAAAAAGAGGCAGGACACAGTGGAGGACTTGTGATGAGGGCAATCTCAAGGAAGAGGTGGAGAATGGAAGAGAAGAAGCAGAGTGCAAGTCGAGTCACCATGGCCCAGGAATCTGGCAACATGTCATCAGTGGCTGTTCGGAAGAAGCTTAGCTGCTCCTGGCTTTTCACACCCACTACCCAAGCTCTTCACATAAGAAAGTGAATGCACAGAAAACTCTGTGATCCTCCCACTCTTTGTTTACAGCTCTTTAATTAAAGGGATAGCCCTGTTAGCCTGCAGCTTCACAAAAAACAAGCACTCCTGTAGCATATTAAAGACAAACAAATTTATTAGGTAATGAGCTTTACCTAATACATAAATGAATTTGTTAGTCTTTAGGTGCTACAGGACTGCTTATTTTTCATTAAAGGGAGTTTTCCATGCCCACAGGATTAGGTTTAGTACTGCTTTGTGAATAGGTAGAGCCAGTAAGCAACCGACTGCTCTGTCAAGAGAAGTATTTTAGACACTGTTATTACAAGTGTTCAAGAAGAAATTGGATTAAGCCATTGCAGAGCAGCCACGTAGGATGGTGTTTCCCAAAGTGTGGTACGCGTACCACTAGGGGTACACAAAAGGATTTCAAGTGGTACGTGGCAGAAAATAATTACTAAAAAGAAGGAGATAAGCACAGGGATGGCACTAGGAGAGGGGATATGCCAATAAGGCCGAAGTCACGAAAGGAGTATGCTAATATTTTAAGCTTGGGAAAAATCTTGTTTCATGCAATCAGCTGGAGTACAGAATCCAGGACCTTTTTTTCACCCATCATCCTTTATAAGTCTAATAACTGATTATGGGAGATCAAAATGTTGCTACTGCTTCATCCCCAAGGAACAGATCTTTAAATCTTCATAAAAACAGTGTAACAGATTAGTCTCTTTGATCCTCACTTTTGGGCGTAATTTTAACTCTTGCAGGTGTGTTTTAATGTAAAGAAAACAGCACAAGAACCTGTCCATCTAAATTCAACCTCAAACAACGTACACGCTGATTCCAGTCAAATCAAGCCAAATGCAGACCTCTCCATGGATCTCCAGTAAGTTTAGTAGAAAAGAATACTCAGTTAATACTGTACTCACTTTACCTCCTCCTCCAACTCCAAGGGGGAAAAAGTCCACCAAATAGAAATGTAAATAATTAAATGTACCTGACCAGTGCATTCACATTTTCCATGGAACGGAACATACTCTTTTTCTTTGCTGTACATCCCCAGGGCAATATTTATGGATTTCTCTTTATCATCTTGAAACTGAAGATCAGCAATGTTGTCAAAAAGTTTAGGAAGATGACGGGTCACCTGTGCCCAGAAAATATAATAGATTTAAGAAAATCAATCACTGTAAATTTGCTCAGATTTTCTATTTTTCCTCATTTCCCTTTAAATGGATGAAGATTATGTAAAATAGCACCTTTGCTGTAATAATCTTGCATTCTCTTACTCTGTTTTTTCCACCTCCCTGACTGCACACAAGGCTGATTCTATGACCCTTCAACATACAAAACTTACATGGTGCTTAGCAGAGATAGCAGCACTAAACCAGTACTTTGGTCTTATGTCTTAAAGATAACCAAGAAATAAAGGACACGTTCTTCAAAACTTTGCAGAAGCCCTGAAGTTGCTTTAACTTGCACTAGCAGCTCACTTTGGCAGGACCCTGCAAAGGTGCAGAGAACTGCCACAAACACCTGAATGCAAGCTCAGGACCTAGAACACTTCATCTGTATTTAAAAGCTTTGCTGAAGAGACATCCCAGGCTCACAGGAAAAATGCCAGCTTGACAGCCTCAGAGACTGAAGTTCACTCACTGCAGAATTACTGTGGCATGAGAAGCAGCAGTGTCAAAACCTCCTCATTACCCTGCCCATGCATCACTAGGCTATTCAGTAGCCTTGCTCTCTTTATCTGTGTGTGGTTTTAAGGAAGAAACAAGTCCCTAAGTTTTAGTGATGTAAGGAAGCTATATGTGAATTTATGATTGTATTTTTAAAAGATAATTACTGGAATCTCATGAGTCCTTTAGTCTTTGATAAAGAACTGGTCCTTGCTTCAGGCATCTCATCTCTTCTAAATATGCTCTACCTAAGGCACATATAAATAGTTCTGATGTCCTGTGCACTAATGGCTGCAGCAGGAGTGGTCAATAACTGGTTGTCATCTGGCTTGAAGATAAGGTGATGTCAAGCTTCTGAACAATATTCAAGTGAAGATGCTTCAATATAAACGAGCCTCCAACAGCTAAACAACCTGACAGATTATTGTTTGAGGGCAGCAAGCACAGTGAGACAGTTACAAAAATCTTCTAGTCAGTGACAACGTAACAACCACCACAGACCTTTCAGCATTGCTTGTCATTGCTACAAGTGCAAGTCTGAGATTTGATCACTAACATAACAAATGCAAAGCCACAGGCAGGATGGATTGGATGACCTCATAGGTCTTTTCCAACTCTGACTTCTAAGAGAGCTATTACAGGTGGCATCTGCCCAATATTTCCTGTCAGAGAAGGCACAACTCTTGCAATACGTCCTCCCTTAAAGGCTTTCATTTCTCCCTGGGTGATGCTGTGTAGCAGACTGTCAGCTCAAGCTAGAGCAATAAGGTGTGTGTAAATATCAAAGGTCTATGCTAAATGCTAAAAAGGTCACGGTCTATTCAAGCCAATTCATTAGTTAGAACAGATAAAAATATGTTGATTGTCCTGTTTTTCCCCCTCTGTAGTCTCTTCTCATGTTCCATGCAGTTACTTTAAGTATACCCTGTAATGAGACAATCCTAGATCAAAAATGCAACCATATTAGGATAAGAATTTATTTAATATGTAAAATTTCATGAAAACTAGTGAAGATTGTTTGGATTGCTCTGATTAAATGACGAAGCACGCTAATTTCAAAGCACAAGTCACTGTATTCAACAATGTGAAATCCACAGACCTAAGAGAGAAAACACCCATGCTGAGATGGAAACACTAGCCAGATTGTTTTCTGGGGAAGGCAGCTGTAAGGCTGGATTCAGGGACTGATGGATTCTGATAGGGGAAAATACTGGGTGATTATACAGGAGACTCCTGGTGATATTATAGGTAAGCCTGAGAGATTTACGAAAAACTAGCAGATTACTACATCTCTGGTATGATACTGGACTTACCAACTTTGAATTTGGTAATGTATTATATCTGCTTTAACCTCTCAATCGTATTTTTTCATAGCTAATAAGCCTTTAGTAGTTCACTAGAGAAATGGACTGCCAGTATTGTCTTAGGTGCGAGAGTCAATAACCAATCCTTAGCAGTAGGGAGTAATCTAAAGTGAAGTGATGTTTGCTTTTACTAACTTTTCATCACAAAATGTCAGTTTGTCTGGATAGTAAAGGGGGTTGAAGAGAATAAAGGGAAGAACTGGGGCTCCCTGGTGAGACTGTAATAAAGTAGTCCAGCGGAACACATTTGATACTGACTTGGTGAAGTCTAATTACAGCATTTATCACAAGGGTGTCTACCCTGTTTGCTAGCAGTCTGACATGAGATTGTCGCTCTTATTTCTAAGCCATTTTCACAATTTTACCCCATAAGCAAAAAAAGGGACTGTATTATTTACAAGTATTTATATTTTGTTTACACTGAAATCATATTTTAAAGGACCATACAGCCATATATTATCACTTCACAATTACTGCCAAGAAGGTCTTTCTTTGGACATAATGAAATTGTAAAACTGTGCAAGCAACATTACCTGTCTTGGTTGTGTTCCTTTTGAGAGAATATCAAGTAAATCAGCTGAAGAAACAAAACAGAACCGAGGAAAAGCTAAGCGCTTGGTTTCTAAATACTCTGCAAGAGCTTTTTCACAAAGTGAAAGCCTGAAAATAAGAACAAAGTGTTAAATTACATGCGCATTTCAGAATTCCATGACTCAGGGTGATTTCCTTTTAAGAAGTTGTAAAATAAAAATCAAGTTGTGGGTATTTAAAAATGGATAAGTTTCCATATTGTTTCAAGGAGCAGCTAGTAGAGACACAGAGATAAGCAGGGAAGGAGAGGTTACTCATGCTGTGCAGTATCTGGAGTTCTTCAAGATGGTTGTCTCTGTGGGTGCTCCACCTTATGTGTGTCAGCATCGTTGCACTCACAGGCTGAAGATTTTCTTAGCAGTGCCCCTCAGCTGGCTGCCCATGCACACAAAGCCCAGGCTCGAGATACCTGTGACAGCTACTGCGCATGCATGGGCAGCCTGTCACCTCTGTTCTTTGATCCAGATGCCTAGGTAGAAATCCGAAGCAGAGGAGATGTGGGGGGGTGGTGAACACCCACCGGGATGACCATCTCGAAGAACTCCAGTTACTGCACAGGGTGAGTAACCTCTCCTTCGAGGGTCCCTGTGGGTGGTCCACCACAGGTGACAACAGAGCAGTTTCAAGGTTTGGAGATGGGAGCTTAGGATGTTGTGTGTTGGTTGATAATAGTGTGGAGTGACCAAACTTGGTCTGAGAGTTAGAGTAGGATTGTATGGCTTAGTGACATGTAAAAGTACGTGCAAAGGCCCGCATTTTCACTCTGCATATATCTTCTGTGGATACGCCCTGGAGAAAAGTGGTAGATGTGGCCACTGCCCACGTGGAATGTGCCTGAAGATTTGCAGGAGGCTGTTTATTCGCATTAACATAGGCAAGTCTTATGCAGCCGGAAATCCACTTATAGAGTCTCTGCTGGGAAATGGGCATGCCACAGGAGCTGTCCACCGTGCAGATGAACTGTCAAGTTGTCGTATGGAAATCTTGTGATCTTTGCAGGTAAAAGGACAGTGCTTGCAGTAGATCCAGGGTATGCAGGGACCTGTGCTCGTCACTGGCATGTAGTTTGGGGAAGAATCCCGGTAGGTAGACTGGCTCATTACAATGGAACGAGGTGAGCACTTTTGGGAGGAACTCAGGGTGTGTACGTAGTACCACTTTGTCTTCGTAAAAGGTTGTGTAGGGAGGCTCTGACATGAGAGCGACAACCTCTCCTACCCTGTGTGCCAATGTTATTGCCACAAGGAAAGCTACCTTCATGGAGAGATGCATCAGGGAGCAGGTGGCCAATATTTCAAAGGGTTTCCCCATGAAAGATGTGAGAACTAAACTGAAGTCCCAAACCAGTGCTGGGTCCTTAATTGGGGGAAACGGCTTTTGAAGACCCTTCAGGAATCATTTGACCAAAGGGTAAGTAAAGACTGAACAGTTCTGAATTGGCAGGTGCAATGCTGATATGGCAGCTAGATGGACCCTGAGGGTACTTGTTGATAGGTTCATTTGTTGCAGGTTGGTCAGGTAAGTGAGTATTTGTGGAACGTCTGATTGCATTGGGTCGCATGATTGTGATTTGCACCATGATCTAAAACGCTGCCACTTTTGAGAATGTCTTTCTTGTTGTCAGTCTTCTGCTGTTTTCCAGGATCATCCAAACCTGCGGTGGGCATAGGAGCTCCAGGTCCATCAGTCTACTAGGCACCATGTGTGCACTTGGAGATGATCGATGGCTGGGTGGCAAATCGAGCCATTTTGCTGAGTGAGGAGCATCGGAACAGGAGGGAAGTGATGAGGGGGAGGCCTGGAGACAAGCAGCAAGTCAGAGAACCAGGTTTGTCTGGGCCATCTGGGTGCTAGGAGGATCACCTGAGCTCCATGCCACCTTATCTTGGCTATCACCCTCTGAATGAGAGGTATCAGTGGGAATGCATACATTAAAGGTGCATTCCATGTGATGTTGAACGCATCCCCTAGAGAGTTGCAGCCTAATCCAAACCTGGAGCCAAACAGGGGGCAGATAGTGTTGGCAGCTGGGGCAAACAGGTCCATCATTGGGAAGCCACACTTGCGGAAAACGTGGCGGATGGAGAACTTGTTGATTTCCCACTCGTGGTCTGTTGAAAAAATGCAACTGAGATTGTCTGCCAGATGGTTCTTGCCTGGGATGTAAGCCACATCAATGTGGATCTGCCAGGGGATACACCACTCCCAGAGTAGTACTGCTTCCTGGCAGAGTTGTTTCGAGCATACCCCACCCCGCTTGTTTATATAATGCACGGTTGTCATATTGTCTGTTAGTATGCATACTGTAGTGTTGGAGATGTGGGCGGAGAAGTGCATGCATGCTTACCGAACTGCTCTCAGCTCTAGGAGATTGATGTGTTGCAGTTGCTCACTTGGGGACCATGTGCTCTGGACTACTTGGTCACCGAGATGAGCACCCCATCCCATGGGCAGGTCTTCCACCGTGGCCTGGACCTCCTTGGGAAATTGGAAAGTTGTAGCCAGGACACTCACCTCACGACTACTGCAGAGGCTAAGGACCTGGCCGCAGTATCTGCTGAGTCTAACGCAGATTGCAGGGATGTTTTTGCGATTAGACAGACTTTGTTCATGAGTGCCTTGTATTGTTCTGCTTTGTTGTCAGGAATTGTATCCGAGAAGGCGTAGAGCTGGTCGAAAACATGATGAGTGTATTTGGCTAGCAGGGCCATATAACTGGCAATTCAAAATTCTAGGCTGGCTGCGGAGTATGCTTTCTTCCCCATTGTGTCCAGCCTTTTCTAGTCTTTGTCCCCAAGGATGACACTGTAACTGTGTTGCCTTCCCCTCTGATTTAGTGCAGCCACTATCAATGAGTTACAGTGCAGGTGAGAGAAAAGGAATTCTGCATCCGAGAGGCGCAATGTAGTATTTGTGCTCTAGCCTCTTTGAGGTGGGCAAGATCAAGGTCAGGGTATTCCAGAGGAGTTTGGCTGGATCTAGGAGTTCATTAATTGGCATTGCCAGTCTGTTACGTGTAGATGTCTGGAGAATGTCTGTCAATTTGTCCTTGAAGTCCCCTGATGTTGGAAGGGGTATTTTGAGTCTGTCTGTGACTCTCCTAAAGAGGTCCTGAAAGGACTTGGAGTCGTCATCTGGGGTCAGAAGTTGTACCACTGAAGCAGTCAGCGATGGAGAGGACAGATGTGAAGGAAGGGGAGAGGGCAAGTCGTCCTCCCCCCTTGAATGTGAGGCACATTCTTCAGTCTCAGATAGCTTTTACTGAGTGGATGAATGTTTGCTGGCGCGGCATCTGCCCCTTGGCACCAGGAATGGTTGTGGCAGGGGCTGTGACCAAGGCTGTTGTCTGAATATCCCCCACCGGTCCCAATATGGCCAGCTGGGTGGTATAGGTGGGGGCACCCAGTGCTGTTGCCAGTGTTGTGGCTCTAATAGGTTAGGATGAGTAGCCAGACATGAACCCCACCCCCATTTCGCCTTTTCTTCTTCTCCTCGCCACTGGGAGAGACAGAGAGAGAGACAGGCAGCCTTTGATGCCCTGGGAACACGGGTGTGCTGTCTCACCCAGACTCTCTACCATACACAGAAACCAGACAGTGAATGGGCTAGCTAATGGCCGCCCTTCTGGCTGATATCGGTAATTGACACGCCTGATCACTGCCCCAGGAAGAACGGGGAACCTCCGCCCATCAGCTCCAAGGTGCCCAATTGTCCACAATTCACAGGTGCAAATTGAGCCTTGCACCTTCCCTGGGAAACCTGGGGTTCAAACACATTCCTCCCCGATTGGCCACTTGAGACCAGGAAGAAGCCTACGTGACCAAAGGAGTATAAAGAGGGGTTTGGCAGCCCACCCCCTTTGAGCTCCAATCACCTACACCTGCTGGCCAGGTCCGGTATTGACTCCCGAGACTGGGGACGCCTGGTTCGTATCTACTTCTTCCCGAGGGACTGAGAGAAAGATTCTGGGTCACGCCGGATCTGTGAGGCAGGAGAAGAATTGCACCTGTATTACACTTCTTTCCTATAGGAATTGAGGGAAAGACTCTGGTTCCACCAGGTCTAAGAGGCAGGGGTGAAAATCACACCTGCAACGTGCCTTTCTTGTGTACACATTACTTGTATTAGTTTGTTTACGCTAGCTAGTTTGTCTAAAACTTTTCTTCAGTTAAATTGTTTCTATCTTTGCATAAATAAAAGGTAATTGTTAAAGCCTCTAATAAGTGTAATTATTCCTCTTGCTGCTGTACCGAACTAAACGCAAACCAAAGAACCCAGCCTGACCTGGCTGCTTAGTATAGCTGCTGGTGCAGCATCACCCCCTTTGCCCCACCGGACCTTTAGCTGGCACCTGGGCATCGGCTCACAGGGTGCCTCCGTGTAAGTTTCCGGGGAGGCATGTTTTCCTCTGAATTTCAGGAACTGGAAAAACCAGTTGCCGGTGTGTCAGAACAGGAGAGCCTTGGGCTATGCAAAGAGCCCTCATTTACCAGAGGAGTGCCTGGAGTGGAGGTAATAAACAGCTCCTCCGTCGAAGAGTAAGGCAGGAATGGTGGTGGTGGTGGTGGTGGTGGGCGGGGGGTTATCGGTACCGGAGCCCCCTGCGCCGTCGGTACTGAGAGGAGAGAAGAGGCTGCTGAAGCTGACAGTTTTGGCCTGCTTCCTCGGCCCTGGCTTCACAGCGCTTCTCCCTGCAAGCTCCGGAGAAGTGAAGGCAGGGGCTGGCGTGCTCTGGTCAGCTACTGGCTTAGTCTGCTGAGCTGAGGCAGGCGGCTTGTCAATCAGAGTCCCAGTGCTTTACATAGGGAGAGTTTGGACCTCGCCTTCTCTCGCCTCGTGGGCGAGGACACCTGGGCTGCCCCCTAACTGCAGGGAGGGCGGCAGCCTGGTGTTTTGAGCGGTCCCTTGCGCTCTCCGGGACACAGAGCCCGACGAGGCACACGCCCTCTTCATGCCTCTGGAGGATTTTCCCCTCTTTGTAGGGCTGGCCAGAGGCAGAGCCCCGTCAGGGCTCTCAGCCCCCTGTGGGCTGCACCTGACGGGGAGTCCGTTTGCTCTGCCGGAGCCAAAGCCTGATCCGTTAGCAAGACGCGGAGCTGCGGCTCTCCGGCTCTGCGGGATCGTTTCGAAAGGCGCCTGCAGCGAGGCCAGCCGTCAGTTTCGTGCTGGTGCCCCGAGCACCGGACACGGCGCGAGTGCGCGTCTGACAGGGGAACTGAGACGCCACAAGCGCCCGGGAACTGCGCATGAGTAAGTGGCTGGCTGCACTTTCAAGTGGAGCCGGCAAACGCCAGGGGCCGTTTAAAGAGAAGGCGCGTCAGCAGCTCCCCTTGTTGTCAGTTCCTCTCTTCCGTTTTTAAAGCTTTCAAAGTCTGTTTGATGTTTACTGTCTGGAAAGACTCTTCTTCTTCTCCTCTTTATCGATTGTTTGCTTGTTTTTCAGGTGTGAGGGAGCGAAAGGACAATGCCACTGGAGCCGGGGGGCAAGAAGAGAAGAGGGGTGACAGGCTGCCCACGCATGCGCAGTAGTTGCCACCGGCGTCTTGAAGCCCGTGCTTTGTGCACGCGGGCAGCCAGCGGAGGGGCACTGCTAAGAAAATCTTTGGCCCATGAGCGCCGCGGTGCTGACACACCTAAGCTGGAGCACCCACGGGGACGCTCGAAGAAGAAGAATATGATTTCCTTTTTTTTTTTTTTTTTTCAAATAAAGGTGAAGTACAGTAAAATGGTTCAGGGAGCACCCTCCTACGGAAGGATATTCGTGCAAAAGAATGAAGAGCAAATCTCTCTTGCTTTATAAAAGTGGCAGTTGAGGACCAGGTGGCAGCTTGCCAGATTTCCTCCAGGGAAACTCTCAGACACTGTGCTGCTGACTGAACCAGGACATGCTCCTTTCTGGAAATCCAGAAGAGCCAAAGTGCTTGGGGGCACATAGCTTTGGGAAAGCGGATGTCTCCTTCTGTCTTACTACTCTAAAGGGTCCAGACTGAGGGAGTACAGGTGGGCCCAGACACCTTACTGTGCACTGGGGAGCTGGAAGTTGTGGGTGGTGTTGGTCAATCTCAAACAGCAACTAATTATGGGAAAGGGAAGTGGCTGCTACTCTGAAGATGTCATTCAAGTTTCTCTTTTTACAGCCTTTGGCTGTTTTGGAAAACAAATAAAACAAACAAACAAAACAAAACAAAACAAAACAAAAACAACCCAACCCTTCTTTATGGTATGCAGGAAAATCAGCCCACTCCTCCCATCAATTTATCAGTGCTAGCCACAATGGCATCTCCAGACCAGCAGCTAATCATTTCGGCTTCCCAGAATGCATCCCTATAATCAAAGCATGCTCTCACTGATTCCCACAGGTGGGAAGCTTTCGTAGAGGAGCAAAGTTAAAGGCATACCTAGTGCCATGCTGCAGGAGGCTCTCCTGTGGGATACTATTCTCTATCTCCTTCCCTAAGCATAATCAGAATGTGGAAAAGAAAAAAATCTCCTGACCCCGGAGATTCAACCAGGAAGAGATGGGTGGAGAGAAATGACATCTAAACTAAAATTAAAACTACTTAAAAAATTGACAACATCTATTAGTTTATACTAACTTAACTACAAAGATCTTTAAAGTGTCTCCAATGGAATGCTCTCTCTTAAAAGTGTCAGAATGCCACTGCATGATGGGGAGAACCGATATACAAAATATCAGCTATATAACTGTAAGCAAGTGATTGGCATCTACAATTGGGGCTAGTATATATTACAAGTGTTACATGGGCCCAATTGTAAAGAGACAGCTGTACAGCTATTGTGTCTCTGGTAAAGAGAATCTAACTGCAACTGCATGGAAGGTGGAGGCTATGTCGGGGGAGAGCATTGCTCACCAGCAAACACCGGTTTGGACAGTGCGTAGGTCACTGTGACTTGTGTAGATGTCTCATTTTTAAAAGGGACAATCCCATTAAGCCCCCACAAAGGTGTCATGACTTTTTCTTAAAAACAAACTGTCCTGTAAAAAACCAAAAAAAGCTGTTCAGTTGCACTTTAAAGACTAACAAAATAATTTACTAGGCGATGAGCTTTTGTGGGACAGACCCACTTCACGAAAGCTCAGCTCAACACCTAATAAATGATTTTGTTATAGTCTTTAAAGTGCTACTGAACTGCTTTTTCATTTTCATAGTATACAGACTAGCATGGCTATCTCTCTGTTACTATTTAACTGTCCTGTATTTTCTCTCTCTGTCTCCTACCCCACACAAATCAGTACTTGGTAGGTTCTGCTGCTTGCTGGATCCCCACTCACCAGCCACAAACCAACCAGCAGGTATGTGTGTGGGGAGATGATCCAGTGGCTGATGATAGGGGCGTGCATGCAAAAGCATACACCAGGCTACTCCCCACTGTGGGTCCATCAGCAAAGCCCCTGCTCTTGGCCATCAGGGCCCTGCCCCACATCCCCTTTCTGGCTGGTGTTGGCGATGTGCTGTGAGCTGCACTGTCTGGTGAGTGTGGCAGGCAGGCACAAGATGGTTGGTTGGTTACATGTTGCCTCTGCTTCCCTCCTATCAGCTCTTTTCATGCTTTCCCTGATTTCTCTCTCCAGCCCTCTTCCACCCCATCTGCTCCTCCACCTTCAATGGAGCATGTCCCAACTCCAGTGCTGTACAAAGAACCAGCCACTAGTCAGAGCACTCAGCTCACCAACAGCCTAGCCAACAGGCTCCTTTCTTCCCCCACTGCTTCTGATGCCCCAGAAACCCAAAGGCCCTCCAGTTCCTGGGCTTTAGTGTACAAAACATCCTTCGGGCTTAACTTCTTCCCGTCCCCACTGTAGCTGGAGGACAAGCAGCTGCTGGATGATGTCAGTGGCTAGCAGCAGCCTGGAGGTATTAGCTGCTTTTCAACACTGTGCAAGCAGGAAGGGACAAGCTGCTCTGAGCCACAGAAGAGGGCAGGGGAAGAGATGAGCTCTGGAAGAATACAGTTCAGGTCATGCCCTCCCAGTTCCTCTTCCTTTCCTGTGACTGGAAGCAGCACTCATCCCTTCCCTTCCCTCCTGCACAAAGCCAAAATGGTGTGCTGGGCACATTCTGGTGTGAATCCTCGCAGAAATCTGGGGAACGGCGCACATGACCTTAGGTGTTCCCCTCAGTACTGCCTCATGAAGACAAGACAGTAGGTACCAGGACAGGGCATGTCTGACCCTGGGACCCAGCCAGGCACAGAGGGTGGAGATGGCTGGGCTGGGAGGATCAGGTCACTCAATTGTCACCCACCCCTCCTCCACAGGAGCGAGGTGTACGGGAGGGAGTGGGTGGGAGAGAGAGTTGGCCTCTCCTTATGTGGGCCCTACAGCCTTAAAAAGATACGAAGGTAAGAATCCAACTATAACATATTTCCTTTCAGTTAATTTGAATATTTGCACTGCATAGTTCTGATTGATTTGCCGTTGAACTCGTGAATAGGAGTAATTTTATCGGGTGTCCTGTATTCAGCATAGGGAAATATGGTCACCCTAAACTTGCATCATACAAGGGGATGGCTTTTTCACAACACTGGGTGATGTAAGTTATACCAACTTTAGCTCTAAGTTTCCAATGACAGCACGTTGTAGTAAATGTGCACAAAAACCAGCTAGTCTCCCAACCTTCCTTTGCTGATTGTTTCCAGCCTCTGCATTTGAACACATTGTATATTACACCTTTAAGATTACCTGTATTGCAAACCTTCAAGTTTTTCATACAGATTTGGTCTAGTAGTTGCTTCTAGAACATTTTTTGTATTTGCTGTCTCAAACATTAATTCCTGGGCAAAAACGAAGAGATGTTAATTATAACGTCTGAAATTCAAAACAAGAAACTCCTTTTCATTTTAGCAAACAGTACAAGTGAATAAAGGCATACTAGAGTTGGAGAAAGTGGTATTAAATGGTTTTTCTGGTTCCATTTTTAATGGAAAAATATGGAAAAGCCCACTCTATTTCATTTTATAACTTTTTAAATTGAAGACAAAAGTGTTAAAGAAATTAAAAAAACACAAGTCAAATGTGCCTCTGAAAAGAAACTTCTGCTGAAATTTCATCATATAATGTGATCCCTTCTACCAACAAGAGTGACCAACAGTAGCAGAAAAGTATTAACTCTCATATTTCTTTCATTGGACTGAAATATGAAGGACCCAATTCACTGCTGCTTTGGACCTTGTGTGGTCATTCAAATTTATGCCCAAAGGCTGAGAAATGAGCACAAAAGACTACAAACTCATAACGGCAATGTTTTGTACCTACCTTACACTGGCGTAAATGACAAGACAATGTCCAGGGCTACATGCAGTCAAGCTCAAAAGATTCAGATTTCAGATAAATAAAGATAATATCCATTGTTTTTTCTAACTTAAGTCTACAAGTCCTTTCTCACTATAATTTGTGCAGCAGCTAACCTCTGCTGGAAATATTTGACACTAACTTTTACTGTGGACTAGATTATGTCCCTGCCTACATATACACCAGGGAGAGGAAACTTCTCACACCTGAGATCTGGGATTATAGGGATAAAGAGGAACTATATACCTGATTTATTCCCCCACCAAATCCAGTGGATGGGAGTTGGCAGAGAGGGTGAGAGGTTGTGTGGAGCATTCACCCTCTCTTCTATGCTTCAGCGTGTGGATATTAGGCTGCTACTGGTCTGGATAAGATTTCTAACTGAAGCCTGGTCTGCTCTCAAAATTTATACCAGCATAGTTATGTCAGTCTGGGTGTGAAAAACAAAACGAAAAACACCCTACACCATTGAGCAGCAGAGCAATGCTAACAAAAATCCAATCGTAGACACACCTGTCCCAAGGGAAGAGGGCTTCTGTCAGCATAACTACTGTTGTTTGGGACATAGCATTTCTATGTGGGCAGAACTCCTCCTTCTGTTGACATATGTTTCATCTATAGCAGGGGGCTATTTTAACATATAGGATTTGGCACATAGGATATACATGATTCTTTTCTCCTGTGTTGATCCTGATGTGCTGCTCCTTACACAATGCAAAAAGCTTTATGCTGTTTTAGTTTCTTCCTACTCATTAGTAACACAGTTTAATTAACCACATAGTACAATTAAAATGCAAATAATATTTTAAGTTGCATATAGAAGGAAAATGGCACTTTACTTTTACTGAAATAAAAAGACAAGAGGAACCATTTAATTATACTATAATAAATAATGCCCTACTAACTTTAAAGTCTGCATCAATTCCATCAAATCGTTTAGCATCTTCAGGCAACTGGTTTCTGATATCATCAGAACCAATGAAAATGCTTTCAAGATGAGACCACGTGCGTTGAACTTCCATCCAAATGAAAATGACTGAGTCGGCTATATTCAGTGTCCTTTGCCAACTTGTGGCTTGTGCAATGAAATATTCTACATACTTACTTTGCAGAATTGTTTGCAACTGAATCTAGAAAAACAAAAGAAGAGCAGCAAAAAGTGGTAATCAAAAGAACTTATCTTGCCATAAGTTTTACAAATTCCTTTGCAAATTATTATTATTGTACATCAAAGCAAGAGACACTATCTAGCCTTGCAAATGGGCAACATATTATTAAATGATTTCAAAGAACCTAAGAAAATATAAGATCAAGGAGCTGTAATTTTGCTAACTCCTACACAGAGACAGGAATTTTCATTGAGATATATATAGTTAAACAGCATACATATAATTTTATAGACTAACATCTGGGGCAAATAGGTTTCATTGTAAGTTTAAACTATTAAAATGCATCATAAATAATGAGAATGTGAGTACTGGTAATATTACTATACTAAAGTCTTACCTGATTATTCTCTAAGGTGTCAAAAAGCAGTTCATTGAATTTCAATAATGGAGTTCTGGTTCTGTAATGGTCTTCATAGGAAAACTCCATAGTAGCCCATGTTTGATTGATCTCTGTAAGAATCTAGTTAAAAACAGTAGCAGTAACACTTTTATATATTTAAGTTCAATGCCTTGGATTGTAAAATAAAACTGTTACCTTAAAAAAGCAGTATTGGTAAAATACACCACATGCAATGCAATTAAACACTCTGGCTGGGTCTGGTCTACACTAGAGAGTTTTGTCAACAGAAGGCGTCATCTGTCGCCATAGCTCAGACACGTTTAGGCCATGTCTACACTTGAAAGCATCTGTCGACAGAAGTTACTGTTGAGCAGGGAAATCTCAGCAGTGCTCTGTGGCCATGTCTACACTAGAAGCATCTGTCGACAGAAATTACTGTTGACAGGGTAATCTCCACAGAACCTCTGTCAATAGATTCCATCTACATACAACTTGGTCTGTCGACAGAGAACTGCCAGACTGCACTGCCCTCTGGTGCCAGAAAGTGGAATGGCAGCGCTGCAAAGAGTGCTGCTTGTCAATTGGAAGCGCTCTCTGTCGACAGAAGTGTCTACATTGCACTTTTGTCAACCATACTCTGTCCAGAGATTGTTACGTCTCAAATTTTTGAGGGATAATACTGTCGAGGAAAATGCAGAGTTCTGTCACAACTTCGACAGAATGCTTCAAGTGTGTAGATGCTCCCAGAGTTATGTCGACAGAAGACCCCTTGTGTTAACAAAATTTGTGTAGACCTAGCTTTAAAGCGTTCTGTCGACAGTCTCCACAGAACTCTGCATTTTCCTCAACAGTATTATCCCTCAAACATTTGATGCGTAACAATCTCTGGACAGTAACAGAGAGGGAGCTGTGCTAGTCTATATACTATCAAAACAAAAAGCAGTCAAGTAGCACTTTAAAGACTAGCAAAATAATTGATTAGGTGAGCTTTCGTGGGACAGACCCACTTCTTCAGACCATAGCCAGAGCAGAACAGACTCAATATTTAAGACACAGAGAACCAAAAACAGTAATCAAGGAGGACAAATCAGAAAACATGATCCAGGTGAGCAAATCAGAGAGTGGAGGGGTGGGTGGGGGGAGGTCAAGAATTAGATTAAGCCAAGTATGCAGACGAGCCCCTATAGTGACTCAGAAAATTCCCATCCCAGTTCAAACCACGTGTTAATGTGCTAAATTTGAATATAAAAGACATCTCAGCTGTTTCTCTTTGAATAGCGGTGCGAAAATTTTTTTTCAGCACATTAACACGTGGTTTGAACATGTGGCTTAATCTAATTCTTGACCTTCCCCCCCTCACCCCTCCACTCTCTGATTTGCCCACCTTGATCATTTTATTCTGATTTGTCCTCCTTGATTACTGTTTTTGGTTCTCTGTGCCTTAAATATTGAGTCTGTTCTGGTCTGGCTATGGTCTGAAGAAGTGGGTCTGTCCCACGAAAGCTCACTAATAAATTATTTCACTAGTCTTTAAAGTGCTACTTGACTGCTTTTTGTTTTAATCTCTGGACAGAGAACGGTTGACAAAAGCGCAGTGTAGACAACTCTGTCGACAGAAAGGGCTTCCAGTTGACAAGCAGCCATCTTTGCAGAGCTGCCATTCCACTTTCTGGCACCAGAGGGCAGTGCAGTCTGGCAGTTCTCTGTCGACAGACCAAGTTGTGTGTAGATGGAATCTATTGACAGAGGTTCTGTGGAGATTACCCTATCAACAGTAATTTCTATCGACAGATGCTTCTAGTGTAGACATAGCCTCTGTCACCTACTTCCATTGATCATATATCACTTTTCAACTAGGTCACATGCAACTGTGTGTGTGTGAGCCGTACACTTCCTTATGTCTAAGTTTTGTCCATGTTCCTGAGTACATTGCTATATTCTGGCACAACAATCCTTCATAACCGAAAGAGAAACGGGATTGACTCACCTTTTCTATGCCCAACTCTTTCACGGCTTTATCAACAATGCTTTGGACTTGATCTTCCACCTTATACAGCTGCAGTTCCAACAAGTCTGCTAAGGTTGTGCCTTCTGTCACCGAGAATCTGACCTGTGAAATAAACAAAGGCTTAGTACAAAATATGCCTTGTGAGGTACCATTTGAAAACAAACACCTTGCTGGTCTATATCATGCATAAATGTGTAATATATAACATTACGATAAGATATGCAACATTATTTCAACTTACATTCATAATGATTTAAGTGTGTTTACCAGATATGTCTGGAGAGTGGGTAATCGTTTCGTGCCCTATACCTGCACTCACTTAAACCCTCTCTCTTTATAGATCAATTCATTTGTTTTATTCTTTAATCAAAACTAATCCAGTGCTGTTAACTGTGCGAGGAACTCCATTTAGGAGAACAAAACTTGTGTACATTGATTCCCTTTGGAGGGGCAACTGACCCAATATATTGGACTGTCCATGAGAGGACTGGACAAAGCAGAATATAGGTTTTGGGGAAAATCATGGGATGATGTTGAGGTCATCCTGCAAGTATATACAAGATTAGTGGAAAGCAGAGCATGGCTGACGTGTGGCTGCCAGGCTGCAGCTAAGCAGACACACTCAGATGTTACTTGCATGCTGGCAGGCTGTTTGTGAGCAGCCCAGGAGGGAGTGACAGCAGCAAAGCATTAGGAGGCACCACATCTCACAGGCCAGGGGTGACTCAGCTGCTCAAGGGTCTGGACTGCCCTACATACCCAGTGTGCTTTTGTTTTCCACCATCAACTTTACTGGAAGTAAGATTTTCCCATTTGGAGATGCCTGGCTGACACTGACACATGCCCTAGTGGAATATGGCTGAAGCAATCCATAAGTATAGTCTCAAAATCTTCTCCTAATATAGACATTTGTAAAGTGCAAGCTTTAAGCAAGGCTTCTGTGGTTTGTAACTGCGGTGCCTCTCAATGTAGTATTATTTCAAGAAGTAAAATGAAAACACACCTATTTTGAGGTTTCCTGGAGTCGGATTTAGGGGCTTGTGGAAGCCAGTACCCTCGCACAAGCCACAATTGTAATTCTCTCATGGCTATTTTTACCATTTAACTCAGTGCACAAATACTGTTTGAGTGAACTGGCAGAAAACAGAGACCCAATCCTCAAGTCAGTGGAAGTACTTAAAGTGCTCAGATGCCAGCAGATGAGTAAATCTTCTCAGGACAGGACACTCAAGCTACATTTATGTAGCCACACAGTTCAGTGGTGTGAGCAACAGTGAGCAGGAGTGTGCTGAGCCTGAGCTGGAACTCCTCTCTTTGGATGACAGCCAAGTTTTGACAGGATAATCCACAGGGCTTCTCTGTTGATGGTGTCAAACGCCTTTGTCAGGTCTATAAAGACAGCCTACAGATCCAAGTTCTGCTCTATGCTCTTTTCCTGGACCTGACGAACAGCAAAGATCATGTCAATGGTGCTGTGGCCTGGGCGAAAACCACACTGTGCCTCTGGTAGGTTCTCCTCTGAGATGCTGGTGATCAGACGGTTGAGGATGACTCAAGCCAAGATCTTCCCAGCACTACAGAGAAGGGAGATGTCCCGGTAATTTCACAGTCAGCTTTGTTACCCTTGTTCTTGAGAAGAGAGATGATTGTGGCATTCTTAAAGTCTTTGGGCATGTCGTCTTCTTCCCAGATGCTGATCAAGATGTTGTGAAAGGCTTCAAGTGACACTGGCCCTGACACTTTGAAAATTTCAGCAGGGATACCATCCATCCCAGGGGCTTTGCCAGAGCGGGTCTGGCTGATTGCCTTTTTGACCTCATCCGTTGTAGGGGGCAGGTCAAGGCTGTCTATTGTGGGTTTCTGAGGGATCTGGTCTAGAGCCACAGGGTCAACAATGGAGGGTCTGTTGAGAAGGTTGCTGAAGTGCTCTCTCCATCTATTGTTGATGCTGTTCTTCTCCCTCAGAAGGGTCATGCCATCTGCAGACAGGAGAGGTGTACTACTTGGCTTTGAAGGTCCATATATAGCTTTGATAGCACTGAAGATCATCTTGGAGTTCTTGGTGTCAGGGTAGTATTGGACTTCATCAGCTTTACTCTCCCATCACTCATCTTGCATTTTGTGAAGTGCCGTTTGCGCCTGGCTCTGAAGGTGTTTGAAATGATCACAATTGGAGAATGAGGACTGATCGTTTTGGCATAGCAGAAATGCTTTCTGTTTTTCCTCTAAGATCTTCATGATGGCTTCGTCATTTTCAGCAAACCAGTCTTGGTGAACTCTCTTTTTCAGTCCTAGTGTTGACTTGGCTGATTCCATCACCAGGGTTTTGAACTGGTCCCACTTTTGTGTTGGGTCTCCAGTCAGAGGTCCATGGGATGTCAGCAGTTCGCCAAGGCAGGCTGCGAATTTCTCATGATGACCAGTATCTTGCAGCTTCCCAATGTTGAAGGAGGGCCTGAAAACCTTGAGCTTCTTGCAGTGCAGTGGTGTGATGTGCAGCATAAGGACTGATCTGATGAGTCTGTGATCAGTCCAGCACTCAGCTCCTTGCATGGCCTTGGTGATCTTAACATCTCGAATGTCCTGTATGTGACTGGTGACATGGTCAATCAGGTGCCACTGTTTTGATCTCAGGTGCATCCATGCAGTCAAGTCGTTTTCTGCACACAAGCTCAGCAGAAGGCAGCCATTGGCATTCATGTTACCAACACCATGATGCCCCAGCACCCCTTTCCAGGTCCTACAGTCCTTGACGACCCTGGCATTGAAGTCACCCAACAGGAGATGCTTGTCACTAGAAGTTGCTTTCACAAGATGGTCAAGGTCCTCATAGAAATTTTCTTTTGCTTCGTCACTGCTAGTCAGTGTAGGGGTGTAAGCGCTGATGACTGTAATGTGGCAAGAGGTGTTGGGGGCGGGAAGTGGAGCTTGATCAGATGCTCATTGATGCAAGTTGGAAGGTCAGAAAGCTGGTGCAGAAGTGATGTCTTGATGGCAAGTCCCACTCCGTGGATTCTGTCTTCATTTTCTGGCTTGCCTTTCCAGAAGAAGGTGTAACCTCCCTTTGGTTCACAGATGGATCCTTCCTCTGCCAGTCTGGTCTCATTCAGGGTGGCTATGTCAGTGTCGTAACATGTCAGTTCTCTTGCTATGAGGGCTGTTCTTCTCTCAGGTCTCACAGCATTCTCCCTGTCCAATAGGGTGCGAACGTTCCATGCTGCCAATATTATCTCTCTTTTCACTGTTTTTCAACCGCTGCGAGGGTAAAACTGCCAGCCGCGGCACGCTGGCCATTTTGTTTGGGACAAGCAATTTTTGGGACACCTTTTCTAGTCCTCTCCCTCATTTTGAGGGTGAGCAGTGCTGTTCCTAAAAAGGCCTGCTCCGTCGCCTGGGGTGCTGCCAAACTCCTCTGTCATCCCAGGGTCCAAGTCAAGCGACCAAAGTCCACAGGCCGCCTACATGCAAGTTTGGAGCTATAACTCCCAGTGCTCAACTCCACCTGTCACTTCGCCCCTCCACTATCACCACAGGACTTTGAGGTAGACAGAAGCAATGAGAATGTGGAAAGAACCTGTGCGGGAGAATGCTTAAAGTGGAAAAGCCGTTGCACAGGGGCAGTTCCACTCTCTCGACCTCAGAAGCCTGGTTCCAGTGGTACAAAAAGTCATCACGGCTGGGACTTCCTAGGCTGCAGTGGATGACCATGCCGTCTTTGGTGCCCTGTCATGCCCTTCACTCTCCACACAGCATTACTGAACCGCCTTCCTGGTCATTGGATCTTGCTGTTGATCTCATCCACCCAGTCTGCCGGGGCCGACTTTGCATGCTGGGAAAGGAAATTCCCTATCTCACTGCAGGTTTCAGACCTGCCTGCTACCCTCACCTGGTTTAGCCTGCCTGTCAAAGCGGTTTATCGGGGTGTGGCCGCTGCATGCTACAGCTTGTTGGAGCCACAGGCGAGGGCTGGGTGCCAGGTGGGGACCAAAGGTGCACGAACTGCCCCGAAGAGACACGACAAGTCCTCACTCCAGAGGTGCTACCCCTCCCTGGGCACCCCGTACACCCCGTTAACAAATTACTGTACAAGTAAGTAAAGGATTTTTATCTAAGTGGCAGCAGGCTTGTATTGCTCTCAGGGTACTCCTACACAGCAACTAGACACCCACGTCTGGCATGTACTAGCAGACTCAAGTTCACAGGGCTCAGAATTTAAGGCTATTTCATTGCTATGTGGACTTCTGAGCTCAGGCTAGATCCCAGGCTCTAGGACCCTGCAGACTGGAAGGGTCTCAGTGCTCAGACCCCATCCCAAGCCCAGAAGCATACAGAGAAGTGAAACAGCTCTGCATCCCAAGTCAGCTGACCTAGGCCAAGCCATGAGTTTTTCTTTGCTGTGTAGGCATACCCTCAGAGGATTTGCAAGCAATAAAGAAGGAGGGGAGACTTGAGTCTACTTAAATAGTGACTATAGAAGCTCTTCTAAAGCTTGCATCAGAACTAGAGACAATTGTGATACCACAGTCTGATAAAGATATGCATGGAGGACCAAGCAGAAACACTGTATATGTCCAATATGAGAACATCCCTTTTATGGTGTACACACATAAAAGAGATCATCCCTTCTAGTAATCAAACCCTTCCTTCAAATTCAGCTGACAACTCTTCTACTAAATAAGCCAGGTTTGACCTCAGAAGACTGTACTAGAACAAAAGAAAAAATCCAAAATACGAGGCAGCCACGTCTCAACACAGAAGGTCCCTTAGTGATCCTGGAATCCCCAAATCCTCCTTTCTGCACCAGCAGGACATGCTTTTATTGATCAAGGAGACCAATGATCTCACTTATTCCTTTATTGTTGGCACCAGTAGCTTAATTATATATTGGGTGCTACCAGGAACCACCGTACTTGTGCCATGAGAAAGAATTGTTTGTTGCTGCATACTTACACCTGTTGCATTCATGAGCTGGTGCCAGTGCCTCTCTCTTATTGCAGGATTCTGCAACTCCGTTATTGCCCTCAAGGATGTTATTAGGTTCTTCACTGTTAACACCAGACCTAGGTATACATCCCAGGAGCGAATTTCCTTGTCCAATGACCACAATTCCTGAGAAACAAGTTAAAAATGATGGCTATGATTACATGCCATTTTCATAAAATCACCATTCGTTTTGTTGATCGTTTAAAAGGAAGTCTTTCCAAATCTTCCTCTTTTCAGTACTAAACATGGGAGCCTTAATTATGGCAAGATAAGGGATGATTTTAGTTGGTCCATGCCGTTACTTGTATTGCTATATTAGAAAAGGTTTGTAGCTTAATCTACAACTCTGGACGAACCAATGTTAAGTAAACAAATTAAATGAAAATATTTACAAAGTGTTTATAAAAAGATTCTGGTTAAACCAGAACCCTCTCCTTTACTATGATTCTTATGACCTTGGTCAAATATTTTAATTAAAGTTAGTTCATTGCATGTAAGAAATTATTTATAAAATAATAAAAACAATATGGAGATACACATCTCATAGAACTGTAACCTCATGAGGTCATTGAGGCCAGCCCCCCGGCTCTGTTTGCTCCAGATCCCTAAATAGCTGTCTCAGTGACTGAACCCACAACCTTGGATTTAGCAGGCCAATGCTCAAACCACTGATTTATCACTCTCCCACTCCTTCTCTCATGTTTAACAGACTGACATAACTAGGGAAAAATTAGAGATGTGAGGAATATGACAAACATGTAATGCGCAGCAGTAACACAGATTAGAGGGACAATATTTATGTAAAACCACGGTTTAAAATTAAGAAAGATTCCCATCAGGCCTGATGCTTCTGTTGTTTACAACTGAGTAAGTCTGGAGTGTCTCCACTGCAGTCCAGTTACTTTACTGTCAAACCAGTATTGGGGGTAGGGGAGACCCAGACCTACAGCAACCTTCTCTCTTTCACTTTTCCCCATGAGCTATTGAGATATGTGATGGTCCTACTAATTCTGCTTATACTTAAGTTCTTGTTTCTGATCCATTTTATCCATGTTCCATTAGACTATTGTTTTCTCCTTTATACAAATTCCCATCACGGACCCATTATTAACATTTTTAGGGAAGAAGTGTTATGATTTCCACAGGTACCTTCTACAAGTGAAAGTCTCCAACAAACCTCTCAGTGCTCATCAACTGGCAAAATCTGCTCAAATACAGAACACAAAACACCTGAAAATGCCACTAATCACTCAACCAATGGCCTTCATCTGCCAAAGCTCCCACAAACAGCACCACTTTCTTTATGCTTTCAGACTGCCTCAATTCTGAATAGTGACAGTGAGATTTTATCATATACATTCACAGCATGAGGAACCTAAGCCAGAAGGATAAAGTTTCTTTCTTTAAAGTTCCAGAATGTTTAGTTCAGGGAAAATAAACAAATAAACAAACATCAGACAGTGGGTGGGGAACATGAAAAAGGGGTGGCACAAAGACAGATAAATTGTAGAAACAGACAGCAATAGAACCTGCCTTGGCAAACCTCCTGAGTTCTGCATCCATCTGTTCCACATTAATCTGTCTCCACTGAATTTTAGTCCAATCATCAATGTTGCTCTGAAACAGTAAGCACAGATAAAAGTGTCAACAGCCGGTGAACACAAGCTTCTGCTGTATAGTAGATAAATGTGTATGAAGGGTGGTTTTACCACCCACTGATAGCCCCAGGTCTTGAAACAGTAACTCCACTTTTCAAGCCTACACCACTACTGCAGGCCCAAACCATACCAAATAACTCATTAGCTTCCAGGCTAAAATAGGAATTTAAGCCATTCAAGTTTCACCCTCTGATAAAGCCACTAGAGCCATGTATATATATTAATTTATTATATATACACACACATATAGCACTGTATCTACATTTTGACATTCATAAATATACTCAATCTACAGAGAATATACAAAAAATAATACAAACTGCTACGAACACTTACCAGACCTGCCAAAAATAAACCCATGCCTTTTCACCTCTCCTTTACAAAATTAATGGGCAGAGGAAGGTAGACAACAAAACACTGACAGTTTGTTTTAAGAAAAAATATCCGCTTTTCTGGAGTGAGTAGAATATTACAAGACTGACGCAACATGAAGGTAAATCCTTCCCACTTGTTTTCTTTTTGCTTTACAACATAGCCTGTCAGATTGTTTTCACATACAGCACGGAGAGCACACAGAATACAATTTAATATGCAATAAGTTGAGTACACTATAACTCTGCCTTCTCACTATGTTGCTATCCATTGAGGAGGCAAACAAACATATACCTCTGTTCCTAGTCTACAAGTCTTTTTTCAGCATAACTCATTCAGGCCCTGGTTTGAAACTTCCACAGACAAAATACCAAAATAAATAAATATAAAATACCAAAAGGACACAAGGATGTAACTGTACCCAGCCTCCAGGGGGTTCTCTGACAGACTATCAAAGTGTTTATGTGTGAATGACAGTAACTGTGTTATTGCCACTTTTGTCACTGACACATAAGGTGAAATCCCAGCCCCATTGAAATCTATGGAAATTTTGTAACAGCAACAAAGGGTCCTGTGGCACCTTATAGACTAACAGAAAAGTTTTGAGCATGAGCTTTCGTGAGCACAGACTCACTTCATCAGATGAGTCTGTGCTCACGAAAGCTCATGCTCCAAACTTCTCTGTTAGTCTATAAGGTGACACAGGACCCTTTGTTGCTGTTACAGATCCAGACTAACATGGCTACCCCTCCGATATGGAAATTTTGTTACTGAGATCAATTGTGCCAGAATTTTACTATGAGTATTGAAGAGAACACAGGGTGGTAGAGATACAAAGGCAAAGCTAAAGTAGTTTTAGAATCAAACTCTTTCTTTCCATACTTTGCAACACATATTTGTTTCAACTTTGCATTTCTTTTTATTCTAACACTGAACTTTTTTTGCTTTATGGATTTTTGGTGTGTTATTTCAAAAAACAAAACAAATAACTCCAAAACCCTCTATAAGAATGTTTCTTTTTATTCCTTAGGTTATTGGTATGTATTCATGATCTTCCTTTCAGCTGAAAGTTTTGGGTTGTGGCGTTACTGTTTTATTCTCTAATGAAAGTGTTTTGGTAGCAGTAAAAATTGAGAATAGCAAGATTTAGATCTTCACACTCTATTTATTAAAAAAAAAGACGGTGTATATATGTATAACAACTGAAAACAACTAAAAGGTCTCACTTACATCTAAGCTTGCAAATTTCCTCTGTAATAAAAAGCATAATGCTTTGAGGACCCCTTAAGGTAGTACATTCAGAACAGCTTCCAGAGCTATAATGTTCTCTTAAAAACAAATAAAACCTCTTACCTTAACATAAATATTAATATCCCACACTTCCTTGAGCAATCGTATTTCTTTGCGACATTGTTTCATTTGTTTGTAATCTGGAAAGATCGCTTCAAAAAGATTTGCAGATTCCTGCATTTGTAACATTTCTTCTTCCAATGCCTGAAGCTCTCGATTTTCCTGATGAGGAAAAGAACACTCATGAATAAAATTATAAACCAGGCCCAGGTAACTTCAGAATAAAAGTCAGATCAATATTTCTGAAAACAAAAGCCTACACCAAATATTATAGAGATGTTTACTTATTTCACTTTCAATCTGTAATATTTCAAATTTCTATAAGGTCACATATACATTTATATTCAATATATACATACACAAAAACAGAGGCCACAATGTAGAATTTCAATTAATGCACCATTGTTTTTGATTTCTTGTAATAATTAAACAATTTTTGTACTACAGGAGACTCACAAGAGACTGTGTTCCTGTGCAACTTACAAGAGACTGTGTTCCTGTGCAACCCCATGTACATCAAATTTCGTATTACTTGGGGGAGCCAGGAAACTGACCAGCTCAGCAACCTGGATAGTTTCCTGTCTCCTGTGAGCAGCACATGACCAATGCTGCTGCCGTGGTCAGTTTCCCCTCTCCTGTGAGGAAGGGGGAGCTGGAGCCTGGCTCCTAGCTCCCTGCAGCTCACAGGAGACAAGAAACTGATGCACATTGCCACCAATGACACTGCGGAGCTGTTGCCCCCTTTCGATGATCCTGCAAAGGCAGCTGCTAAAGAACCACCACCACCTTAAGTGTCAGCATAACCAAGAGTCTGAAGTATACTGAGGAACAATACTTTTAAAGCAGTTGAACAAAAGTTTATTTCACTTCCAGGAAGTCACCTCTAAGATTTGTGTTGCTCTTCAGCTGAAATTCTGAAATGTAGCTATTGCATTAAAAATGCTGTAGATATTTTTAATAAAATAGCCCTGGTGAGTTTTCCCCATTCCTGTCAGTGGCGGCAGCCAGATCCTGACTCTCAGCTTCCACCCCGACAGGAGAAGAGAAAACACTCCTGACAGGAGCGGCAGCCTAACTCTCGCCATTCCTGTCCTGTTCTGTCAGGGGTGGCAGCGTCCCCGTTCCTGTCAGGTGGTGATAGTCAGGCTGCTGCCCATGACAGGAGCAGTTTCCCTGCTCCTGGCAGGGGTGGCAGCCAAGAGTCAGTGCAGCAGCCCTGCTCATTTTCTTTGCTCCTGTGAGTGGTGGGGAGATGGCGCCTGGCTCCCAGCAACCCACCACTCAAAGGTGCCAGAAAACTGAGCAGGGCTGCTGCATTCGTCAGTTTCCCAGCTCCCGTGAGTGGCGGGCAGCCCAAGCCTGGCACCAACTCCCTGTCACTCAGTCACATTAACCCAAGATTCACACAACTTGATTGCACATATCTTGGGGTGATACTACATATAGCAGTGTTTTTCAATCAGTCTGCCATGGCACACTTTTGTGCCATGAAATTTCATCAAATTTCCTTCACTGCAGTTATCTGCAGAGCCACCGGGGGGTGTGTGCGTGGGTGGGGAAATGGACGACCCACTGGCCAGTTGGGACTCAAGAAGGAAAACTGTCTGAGTCCCAGCTGGCATGTGGTTCATCAGTTTTCCCCCTGTGGTGGCTCTTTGCAAAGCCACCATGAGGGGAAATGCCAAACCTGCAGAACCCCGTTTGCAACGGGAGGCAGCTGGAACACCGTGTCCTGGTCTGCATCCTCTGGCAAGGAGGAGGGAAGGAAGGAGCCTGCTGGCGCTGGAATGTCGTTAAAATGCCGCATCCCAGCTCCAATGAGCTGGTGGGGAGGGGAGCCTGCTCTCTGCAGCCACCTCCCCCATCTGTAAGTAATCAAGTAGCCATTGATATTTGCAGTGGTTACTCATTTACTCAACATCCTTAGCATGGCACTGAGCAGATTTTGGAAATGTGTCTGTGCTCGCTGTCTAAGACATCGTATTCTGTGATGCATTTGAAACATTAATGCTTTTGATCCTTGTTTAACTTGTATGCACTACCATGTCGCAAAGCACTCTAAAAAGACCGTTCCATTGGAAATGTAAGTAAATGTGACGTTTATGAGCAATTGATTCAGCTGAAAAAAGTGGGCGTGTGGTGGAATTATTTGTCTCATTGAAGTGCGCTGTGTTACTGAAATGGTTGGAACCACTGCTACGTAGTACAGTGTGCTTGCATGGTCTTTCAAAAAGAATACACAGTACAAAATACATTCATAATGCACCACCCTGTTACTTTTTAAAAGGAAAATCCAATTACAATGTTTCTTGATAAAACACGGTATGGTAAAAGTACAACACGCATGCAGTATGAGCTTGGTACAGGTTGGACAGCCATAGTATGAAATTCTGTCATCCAGCAACACCTGTGGTAAAGCATCCTGGGCTGGAGCACCCATGGGAAACAGCCTGGACCCATGCTCCACTACTCCTCCCACACCCTTCCGGAGCTTGCAGAGTGCTGCAAATAGCTCATTTGTGGCACTCACGCTCAGGGAAGGAAGGGGAGGAGTGGGGATGGGGAGGGAGTGTGTTTGTGAAAAGAGGTGGGGTGGCTGTGGAACCCCATGTGTGGCAGCCAGAAACGCAGTCCAGTAATGCTGGGCTCAGTGCACTCTGCCAGCGCTGTACTCCTGGCCCCTAGCAACAGGGCTCCGCAGCCACCCTGCCTCTTCCTCTGAGTGCTCCCCCTCCCCATTCCTGCTCGGTCAATGTTGGCCCCTTTGTTGCCACTGGAGCAGAGTCCCACAGCTGGCATCAGCAGAGGAGCCAGGATTGATGCCTCTCAGTCTGGCAAATTCCCAGGTCCTGAGCGTCCTGGACCAGGTAGGTACAACCTGTAGCAATTTCAAGCCCTCCAGCTAGTAGTACAGCATTAAAATCTCAAATTCCAGCAATTCCATGCCAAGCACAAATATGCAATTATTTCAGTCCGTAAACTGAAATCACTTCTTTAATTTTATACCAAAAGATATCTTAAAAATTTGCATTTCTGTGGCTTGCCCATTACCTTATCTAGAAGTGCATATGGATTTTTTGAATCAAAGCAAAAGGGAGCTTCCACTCTAAATCTTTCTCTGAATTCTATCTGCTTCCCCTGTTGGAAAAAAAATTAAGATAATAAATTCTGTCAATGTTCTTATTCTCCTCAGAAACATGTTAGAAAACGGAATCCAGAGTTCAGCTTACGTCAAACGAAGCACATTTTCTTCTGATCACTGTGACCTCAGAAGTCTGAAGAGGAGCCACTTCATGCTTTATAGAAGCAGCAATTTTTTTGGTGGTATTCCATTTTTCAGGCAACTCCTATTGATAAATGTAAATTCTCTTGTGAGAGACCTTTTACATTTCATGCAGCAGAACAGACAACTTAGAAACCATCTACACAAACTGTTGGCATGATCCCAAAGCTAAGTAATATTCAAGGAGCAATTAACTTTCATTATTTATTTTACATATCAGCTCTTAAGGAAAAGAGATTACATAGGACATATTTAATAGTAAATTAGATGTGGCAACGTATTTTCCCCCCTCCTTGCAGTGGCGTGGCAGGTTGGATTTTAACAGTTGCAACACAGTAAGCCACAGACTTTTCTGAAAAATGCAGAATTGTTACAATGTACTTCACTGAGCTATTCCAAGTAGATCTAAAGCATAAATCACATAAAACCTGAACCACAAGGTTCTGGGCAACTCTCATTGCCTTAACACCTCAGAGTTTTAGGGGCCATATGGAAACGCACCTATCCCATAAAACTGAAAGGGACCTTGAGAGATCATCAAGTACAGACCCCTGCACTCACAGCAGGGCCTAACATCCCTGACAGATTGTTTTTTAAATTAATCTATTTGCCCCAGATCCCTAAATGGCCCCTTTGGTGATTGAACTCACAACCCTGGGAGTTTTGCAGGCCAATGCTCAAAACACTGGCTATTCCACTATTTACGTAGTAACACTGCAATCAGGATTGGGGCTCTCACTGTGTTGGATATATACAACCACACACGTGAAATCCCTGCTCTGAAAAAAAACCAAACAAACAAACCTGAATTTGAAACATGATTCAACACGTAAATACCAGGAAGGTATGCGGTATATCTTGACTTGCTTTTGATGCTGCCTCACATGACCTTTTGATAAACTAGGGATATATAACCAAATGGAACTACCATATGGTGGAGGCAAAACAGGTTGGAAAACTGCTTCCAGAGCATAACGATCAGTGGTTCACAGCCAAGTTGGAAGGCAGGCACCAGTTCTGGGTCTGATTCCGTTCAGTATCTTCATCAAGAACTTAGATAATGGCACAGAGAGTACAGTTATAAAGGTTGCTAATGATATAAAGCTGGGAGGGGTTAGCAGTGCTTTAGTGGATAGGATTAACATTCAGAATTTTCTGGACAAGCAAGACAAATCATCTGAAGTAAACAGGATGAACTTTAATATGGACAAATGCAAAAGTACTCCACCGAGGAAGGAACAAAACAGCTGAACACAAACAACATGGGAGGTGACAGTCTAGGAAGGAAATCTGCAGAAAGGGATCTAGAAGTCATAGTGGACCACAAGCTAAATATTAGTCAACAAGGTGATACTGTTATAAAAAAAGAGAACAACATTAATGGGAGTGTTGTAAACAAGACAGAAGTAGTAATTTGTTTACTCTTCACTGATTAGGCTTCAACTGAAGTATCGTATACAGTCCTAGGCATCACATTTTATGAAAGATGAGGAGAAACTGGAGACGGTCCAGAAAAGAGCAACAAAAATGACAAAAGGTCTGCAAAACGTGACATGAGAGGACAGACTGAAAGAATTGGGTTTGTTTTGTTTGGGGGAAAAGACAGAGGGAACATGACAACAGCTTTCAAGTATCTATAAAGGTGTTACAAGGAAGAGGTGGGGAAATTGTTCTCTTTAACCCCTGAAGATAGGACAGGAAGCAATGGGCTTAAATTGCAGCAAGGAAAGTTTAGGTTAGACATTAGTAAAAGCCTGCTGTCAGGCTGGTTAAGCACTGGAATGCATTGCCTAAGAAGACAATGGAATCTGTCGTTGGATGTATTAAAGAATAGGTTAGGAAACACCTGTCAGGGATGGTTTGGATAAATTTTAGTCCTGCCCTGAGTGCAGGAGATGGGACTAGGAGATCTTTGCAGGCTCCTTGCAATCCTATCATTAAGTAAACACAAGTAATTATTGAAGAAGAGGAGGATGATGTAAACAAGAATAAGATCATATGGTTACATAATTTTGCTGTGTGCACAACTTTGATGGCTCTTTGTCATTTGAAAGGATTTTCCCCCAGAAGTTATATCGATAAATATCAGCAATCAAGCCAACAATACTGCACTGATGTCTTGTCAGCATCACCAAAGAATGTCTTAAGAAATGTGATGTGGGAATGAGAAGTGGAAGTGGAGGCAAAGAGTATGACCAATAGGAATTTCCAGAAATGACTCACTAAGAAAATGCAATGATTTGGTAGCCCACAATGAAAAAAATTGTAACTTATACTCAACTCACTGGTCAAATAATTAAGTGTAGTTAAGACTCGTGCATTCAGCTGAAGCAAATAGGGAAGTGAGCAATTAATTAGTGTAAGTAAAACTAAAACAAGATTTAGTTCTTTTAAAATTAGTAAGTTAATTTTCAGTTATTTCATGGAAGATTTACCTTGAGGAAAATATGACTTCCAGGCTGTTAAATTTTCACTTTAGCCTTTTCTAGTCAAGAGATTGTTAGCGAAATAATGGCACACCCCTTTGAAAGAAACACAGGTATCTGCAAGCTGGCAGCCAGATTAAAGTAGAAAGAGAAATTGGTTACATTTCTGGTCCTGGCCCTCTATTGAGGGGTAGAGGAGAAGGAAGAAGAGAAAGAACATGCAAACAGGAGCCAGGTAGAGAAATGGCTGAATCAGCTTCCTGTGGCAAGCTCTCCTGGGAGAAAGATACAGCATAAAACGATGCGAGCACCAGCTGACTATGGTAAAAGCTGCAGGGACACAGCCAGTGGAGTATTAGCCCTGGCTTCAGCAACAAGCCAATGGCAGCTTAAGCATGGGGCCCTGCAAACCTGCATTACGTTGCATGAAGGGATCAGGGCAGAGCTCAAAGTGAATGAGATGCTTCACTTTGTGACTGAGAGACTGAAGCTGGCACAAAAGCTGGATAATATATGGCAGCAGCTGGGAGCAGTTTTGTTTGTTGAAAGGGAAAGCTGAAAGATCAGCTATTGAACAATCACACAGAAAGCTGACGAGACTTAGCAGGGAAGTCAAAGTACCTTTTGTCTGGACCAACACACAGAGATATTGCTGATAAAAGTTGAGCGTTTGTTATTATTAAGTGTTCAGAATGCTTTCTAGATAAATTCCTGACTACCCCATAGACAGACAGAAGGGGGCGTGTATCCCAAGAGCAGTCACAGGTGCGAAGAACCCACTAGAAACAAAGGGGTCCCCCTACTGTATTTCATAAATGCAAGTGAAAATAATTATGACAAGCCAAATGGCATTTTGAAAGACAGAATGTGTATGAGCTGCTGATTTCATTAGAAACCTAGAAAAGTAAATTCTCTTTTGAAAAGAAGAATTCATGGATGTTGCTGCAGACCATTTTAGAATTCAGAATTTTGTGTGTGACACTGCTGGTTTTACACTGGGATAAAAGTTTAAGAATTTTTTTTTGCAAAATATTTTTGTTCCATCCTCCCTAAACTGAAAGAAAATTGTCAGGTTTAAATTTCAGTTTTCCAGGCAAGACTCAGACAAAAGTAACTCTTTGGAAAACTTGCCCTCAATAATAGAAAATTATAGAGAAGTTTTGGAGTCTTATCCTACTGTTCAATGCTACTGGCTGCCCAAATTAACATAATGATAAAGTGCAACAATTTCCGTCAGCAATTTTCTGGAATATTGTCTCACACATTATCAGCCTCAGGCTGGTCTACAGTGACCCATGTATATGTAACTTTGAAGCTCAACTATTGTCTTTGAATCCAAACAACCTGAAAAAGTTCCAGAGTCATACAAAAGGCAATAGCCTGCCTCAAAACACAACTAATTTCTCCACTGACTCCACAGAATCCACAGTTCAGTGCAAGGTTGCTGTTGTGATATTCCAAGTCTTTTGTGGGACTGGCCCTAGCTGCCTAAGAAGTTCCTTCTGCATCCATGATGATAATTGACACATTTCACTGGAACCATGAGAAGTCAGCTACAAGAGGTAAGCCTGCAAGTGCAGGAGACAGGACTTTCACAGGAATGGGACCTAGTCTATGGAACACATGGTTTCAGGAGGCAAAAAAAAATGGACTATGATCCTCACTGTGTTAAGACCTTACTGCAGAAAGTTCCCTGAATTGATTTTCTTGAGTAAGTGCTTCACACACTAACAAACAAATAAATTAAACATTTAATAAAAGCCATTTTACTTATGTCTTGGAAGAAAGTGACCGAAATTATAATTTTTACATGATTTTGAAGGGTCCACATAGCATGGTTAGAGACCACATCCATACATATGTAGGGATTTTTTTTTTTTTTATTTGTAATCCTACAATACCTCCAACTGGACATAAACTTGGTCTGGCATCTTCTGTCCATAGCTTTCCAACAATGTAACAGTTTCTTTTAGAGGTTCAAAGAGCTCATCAGTGGCTGCCTGTCTGTCTCTTAGAGCCAGGAGATGTCCCATGATTTCTACAAGTCTATTATAATCTCCTTCATTCACTTCTCTTTGGAGTCCAGCATTTGTCACTTTTATAAACTCTTCTAGGTCAGTTAGACTATCAAACAGAAGAAAATAAGACGTCAGCACTTCCACCCCACCCATCACTGTGAACCAATACATAACAAGTTTCAAAATGAATTTTATGGTTACTAACCATCTTCAGTCCATGTTATCTTAAAAACAGTTTTGGCCTGATTTTCAAAGATACTGAACACCTGCAGGCTAGATTGTCAGCAGAGTGGATAAACATCAATTCTTTAAAAATTTTTTTTGAGATCAGACGTTTTAAATTTAAATGGGATGTCTTTGATTTTTTTTAAAAAAATACTACATTTCTTATTTAAAAATAGCAATTGCAATTAAATCTCATCATACGTATGCTGTACATACACTTAGGGCTTGTCTACATTATCACCCTCCTTCGAAGGAAGGATGGTAAGTAGGGTGTTGGGAGTTTACTAATGAAGTGCTGAGCTGCATATGCAGCACTTCATTAAGCAAATCGCCCCCCACCCCCACCCCCAGGCATCTTCGAAGTTTTAAAGTTTTGTCACAAAATTTTGAGGAGTAAAGGGACTTGGAAGTTGCCCCGGCACTTCGAAGTACCGGAGGGTGAGCAGCGGCTAGACGTGTGCCGATACTTCGAAGTTTAGAACTTTAAAGTTGCCAGAGGAGCGGGAGAGGGATTTGCTTAATCAAGTGCTGCGTATGCATGGCAGTACTTCAGTAGTAAACTCCCAACACCCTAATTACTGTCTTTCCTTCGAAGGAAGGTGGTAGTGTAGACAAGCCCTTACAGACTCATAAAGATGAATTAATAACTCTAGTCTGTCCAGCCTAACTACTAGCTTTTGCTTCTTCAAAGTTCTGGCCTTTTAATTTCTGTTTCTCACCAGACCAAAAAGTAACTTGTGTAAAGAAAAACACAAGCTGGATGGGACACTTTTTGTTCAGTGCTTATGTGGTGCTGAACCCTGCCAAGCATAGCAGAGGAGTTAGTTTAAATGTTGTTTTAAAGACAGAGAGACAATGCACAGGAAAGGATGGAGGCAGCATAGAAAGGAAATATGAACCAGACTGGAAAGAAAAAGAGAAGACCTTATTCAGCACACACACAACTGCCTATATTCTCTCACACTTTTGCATAGAAAAACTGTCATGTTTCTCTAAGTGTAAGAGAGACCCAATCTGGGAATATTTTGAAGAAATTCATTCCCTGGGTAAAAGAGGAATATGTGTCAAGTGTAACTAGTGCCACGCAGGGCCCAGTTGCAAGAATGAAACGACATAAGGAAAACTACTTATTGGGAGAAAAATGAGGTGGATGAAGATGTGTATACTGCTAAGTGAATCAACTGGTTAGTAACTTAAGATAATTCACTTTGCAATGCATCACTCTTCAAGATCCTTTCTATGCCTTTTAGGGCAAGGGTGATTTGACAAGCAAATTCCCAAGTTGTTTGCTGTGATGGATGTTGCTAGGGACAAAGTTTTGCTTAGCTAATCCTTATGGCTTGTTTAATTAGGTTTAGAATCTATCACTCAAGTATACAGAAAGCTGCAGTAAGCAAAATCTAGAGTTGGCAGTTGCCACATACATACACTACATAACACATGAACCTTATTTTGGAACTTCCTGGCCACAGATTATAAGGGTGATAACGTAAATCTATTCCCTATTCTACTTCAGCATAACTCAGCTTTTCCAAGGGAACCCAATGCTATACTTGTTTTCTCAAAAAAACAGAAGCATCACTAAGTTCACAATGGGGCTTACTCCAAAATGAAGTTCACTCTAAGCACAGTCAGTTTTAGCTTTTCTGTTAACTTGAGCTAAATCCATGGATTTTTTGGTGATTTAAATGGTGTTAATTTTACATCAATACACCCTGGCAATAAGATTTGCCAGTGTCAGGCCATTTACACCTAATTTAAAAGCACTGTTAAAGGTCTATCTTGTTATACACAAATATTTTTACATATTGCATATTAGCCACGTTAGCCCAAAATTTGCCTGGATGTATAGCCTGTCAAACAAGTTTAAGGTAACAGGATGGCACAGAGTGTAAATCAAAAGTACAATTCAGCACAATGAAATATTACATTCAATAGATACCAAATAGATACCAATGATTATTAGGAAGAAAACAGCAAGGTATAATTTTTCTGAAAATTTTTACCCGTCAATGACAAATCTCAAAAGATGTTCCTTGAGCATCCAGCTCCACTTCTTAATAATATTTAACAAACTCATTTTGAAAGGTTTCATATCCACCTTAAACCAGCTTTCAAATATTCTGAAGTCTTCAAACTTACTCATCTGAACGTAAAGATTCTCATAGACGTCAATCTACAGCAGATAAAAGAGAATATTACATACACAAACATATCAAATAATTAGAACCCATACTTCACGTGGACCACATCTTGGGGAAAAAAACAAAACAAGCCAAAACAAAAAAAACAAAAAACAAAAAAAAAAAACTTTCCAAAACTCTCCCATTTGATCTTCAAACCCCGACTCCCACCAAACTCATCAATGGCAGCAAGCTCCCCACAGCCCAGGACACACCACATCCAAACAACACCGGCTCCTGCCAGAACCACAGATGAAACAATTGCAGACATATCTCTGCATGCCACCCTGCCCCACCCATGTCCCTCTCCTGCTCTGCCCATGTCCTGCCCTCCCCTGTCCCTACTCTGCCTCCAGCTGCCTCCTCTGGTGCATGTGGGGCAGTCCCCCTTCCCTGGAGTGGCAAAGCCAAGGAGTAGCATGAGCTAGGGAGCTTGTGCTGCTCTCAGGCTGCACTGCTTCGGGAGAGGCCCCTCACACTCACCAGAAGTGGTGTGGCACTGATAATGAGTGAGGGGGGCTCACATGTAGCCCCATGTAAACTCCCCACACATCACTTATGCACATGATTAACACCTCCTACAACCATAGGCACCAACTTTCATCTGGATCTCCCCTAGCCCCTGTCCCTGCTGCAGCGCTCCACCCAAATGCTCACCTCCACCCCACCTCTTCCTGCCCATTCTCTGCCCTTGCTTTGCCCCTCCCCAAGCTTGCTGCATCCTTGCTTCTTCCTCCTCCCTTTGAGTTTCCCCAATGCTGCAAAACAGCTGATTGGAGTGGGTGGGAGGCATGGAGGGGAGGATCCGGTGCTGGGGGCTGGATGGTTAATGCTCGGCATCTACCAATATTTTACCCCTGGGTGCTCCAGTTCTGAAGCACCCACAGAATCAGTGCCTATGACCACAACACATCTTTCAAGCTCCCCAGGTCCTACATGTGCTTACATCATCCAGTGCATCAAATGCTCCAGTAATTATGTGCATGAAGCCAGAAAAATCACTACACTTTTGAATGAACACAGAAAAACAATAAAGACAAAAACACCATATCAACTGTGGGTGAACACTTTCCATGAAACAATCACTCCACAGTGGATCTTGAAAGAGTCATCCTCAAAGGAAATCTGCACAACCCCCTGAAAAAGTGAGTGTGGGAACTTAAGTGGATAATGCTGCCAGACACTAAAAATTATGCACACAACAGAGAAACTGCTTTTAAGTTCACTAAAACAATTTGTAACACCCAACTGACGTTAATCCTTGGCAGCCCACTTCAAAAGCCTTTTCCACAGCAATCTTATCCTTTTTGGCCCACCCCGTTTCAACCAGCCTTTTACAACACATTTTACCCTTTTATACTTAATTTGTCCAAACTGGTACTTAACTCCTTCCCCAAACCTAAAAAACGCTGTGTGGCTCAGAAGTTTGTCCCTTCCACCAACAGTCAATGGACCAACAAAAAATAGTCTCACCTACCTTGCCTCACTCAACTCGAAAATAAGCTGCAAATGAATAATTGTTTGCTTGCCTGTTCTTTAAACTGTGCAATATTAGGTGGCTGATCAGGCATTCCCTCGTCGACATGGGCTTCTATCTCTTCAGAAGTTAAAGCACGACCATACCGCAGAAACTGCTTCATAAACTCAGCCCTGTCATCTACCCAGAGATAAGCATAGGTATCCAGAGAATTTCGGTAGTCCAGGGCTTTCCCAATAACATCTGTCACTCTGTCCATAATCTCCTGCCTGATCTCAGATAGGTCTAGCATGTTGTCCGTATTGCTCTAAGCATGAAAACATAAGAAGTTACTTTATAGCTGCAAACCAATTATATTAAGCACTGTATGAATATTAATGGATAAATCATTAGCTGGTTTACACTTGCTACATGACTGCAAAATTCAGGAATCCCAATCACCGCTGCCATCAAAAACTGCAGATGAACACCTATTAGGGACTGTTGGTCCAGCCTAGTGTAGTGTGATGAGTTAGATAACTGAGTTTCCTTCTGGTACAACATTTCAATGATTCCATACACAATCTGGGCAAGTTCTATATTTTGGATATTATACCATATACGGTACTGACAAAAACAGTCATTTCAAAAGAGGATGGCAATCTTCAGCAAGCTAACTGAAGCTGAATGAATATCATTCAAATCTCCAGGTATAGGATGTTATGCTCCTTATCCCTACAACTGATTAAGCTTTGGTTACTCATGGACCTTCAGGGCTGAGAACGACAGACAAAAAAGACTAAATCTTACATCAAGTCCAAAAGGTAAATTTTATTAAAAATAACGTTGTGCCTGTTTTTAAAATACACCTTTTAGTTAACTATTTCCAAATTTTGTTTAAGTTTGTTTAAAGGCACAACTTTTTTCTTGGGTGCATTTCTGTGTTAAATTAAAATCTAAAACAGACATATAGGGCCAAATTCTCTTCCAACTGACATGGGTGAAAATCAAATGTAAACTGTACTGATGTCTGTGGTGGTTACACTGGTGTAAAAATCAATGGATCTAAGTTTAAGAGTACAAAGCAAGACCTAGTGTTTACAATTTGATGTTGTTTGTACATTATTGCAGGATGAGGACAGTCAAGCTTAATAATTGAAGGAGGTCAAAGCCAAAGACAACATCAGATACCAACCTAAAGGTCAAAGCTGAAGACAGAGTCAAGTGCAAGGACAGGGGCAGAGCCAGAGAGAGCATCAAGGGAAGACAGGCACCTGGGGGTACAGCAGGACAGCAGAAACTGTAAGCAGACAAGGGTCTGGGATGGAATGACAGGAACCAGAAGCAGGCAGGGAAGTGGGAACGTAGAGCAGGCAGGAATGCAGAGCTCAGGAGTCAGGTAAGGGCCACAGTCTCAGCCAGCCAAGGGGTCCTCTAATTGCTTGGACAACTTCCTGATTTAATACCTTAGTTGACTAGAGGTTTCCCCATGTTGAGAGCTTTGGAGGAGGAGGTCTTTGTGAGTTAACCCTTCCCTATACCATTCCATAGTGACTCAAGTGAGCTGCTGGGTGGCAGTCATGACATGAGTGCTGCCTGTGGGCAAAGCCCTCCCTAGAGAATGGAGAATTGGAGGTAACTGGACTGGACCTTGGCTTTTGGGGGTCCCATGGACCAGCATGACTGGCCAGTGCAGAGGTCCCAGAGTGTACCACTTCTGTCATGGTCTCCACATCCATCTTGGGATGTATGTCACTGCTTGTGGGCCCAGGTTTGAGGCTTGGGGCCCCTCTATCACAGCGATAAATTAATCGTGGAGCTCAAATATCCTGCAATCAATATTTATTTTATGTTAAATTAGACCAATTTCTCCCACATATGTGGAGAAAGTAGAATATACCTGGTAATTCTCTATTCCCAGATGTGCTGCTACTCTTTTCACCTGGGCAGACATTCTGAAAATATTGCTCAAAAGATCTTCTACTAGGTCATAAAAGCCATCTCCAGCCTCTTTGTCCAATGAAGGTTTAAATTCAATATCTGGTGCTCTAAGGATCATTTGTGCCTGAAACAATGGAGCAGGATTCAAGTTTTTGTCTGTGTTCTCCAAGACGAATTCTAAATCATGCATTATTGTGTTAAAGAAACCATCAACTACAATGTCATCGATGTACTCTACATAAATTTTCCAAGTGTCTGAGGATGAATCTGCTTTGAAGAGCTTCAAGTTTTCCTGGGAAAGGAAAAAAAAACACATACCAATATTTTATAATTGTTTAGTGTAAATGAATCAATGTTCTAAACATTTAATTGCTTTGATGCCATTTCATTGGTAAGTAGTGACAACAAAGTAAGATTCCACTGACACCCATTGTAACAGGTGTGATTCTGATCCTAAAATCTGACCTCCATGGGTGGACCTTGAACCTGTTGGCTGGCCCCTTGGATGTTAATGCTACTCTGTGCAGGGACAGATTTCCTATATGTATCAGATTGCAGTTAAGAATCTGAATTATATTAAAATTTAAATGGAGCATCACCATGTTAAAAGATTATACCATATCACCGCTTGTTCTGCACCCCAGTGTAAGCCTTTATTAGAGTTATCTATGTACAATATTTTAAAATAAATAAATAAATAAATAAATAATCCCCATCTGGTCTCGTTCTTAAATAAAAGCAAACTCTTTATTTTCTGTTACCAGTAAACTTGTATTAGAAGATGGACCAGAAGATTACCTTGAGGCTATTGCATAAAATATATTGGATAAACAAAAATATTTAAAGTCTATTTTCTTTTTCATCAGACATATGATTTTCGTAAGAAACAGGCAAGCAGAGAATTTTCACAGAAGTCAGCAAAAATGGGGAAAGGCTTTAAGGAATTGGGGTGAGAAATCTTTTCTTTTTTGCACCTTAGGATTTTAATATACTTATGTGGCACAGCTACTGATATTCAAGGGATATGAGGGGGGCATCCATGTTATTTTATGAATGCTAAATAAAATGTAAATAAAATACAATTAAATATGCCCTCTGAATGATAAACTACCCAGAGCTCCACTTTCAAACAATTTTACCTACTGAGGTCAGAGGAAGAATTTAGCTGGGGCACCAAATGTAACAAAACTGAGACAACGGCTGTGCCATAATTCAATGTAGACAATAATTCCTCATGTAATGAGATAAACGAAGAATGCTAATTTCAATCAGTATCAAGATTATTTTCCATATTGTCCATATTTTTTTAAATGTGCAGGGTGACCATGTTTCCTTATGCCAAATATGGGACACTCTGGGAGATGGGGTGCAGCTCCACAGGTGCGGCTGCCCAGCAACTGCAGTTATCTGGCTAACCCATACCGTGGGTGCTGGAATGGGGCTGCCACCCCACGAAGGAGCTCCCCAGTTGCAGGGGCGGTTGCCCTGCAGAAGTGGGTGGTGCTGGCTGCCCCACACTGACAAGCTGCAGTAATGGGGCTGCCACCCTGCAGCAATGCTCCCTGACGCCAGCGGTGGCTGCCCCGTGCCTTGGGGCACTGGGAATGGGGCTGCAGCCCCACTAGCAAAGCTCCCGACTTCCCCAAGCCGTGGGGAGCCAGGAACGGGGCAGCAGCCACACTGGTGTAGCTTCCAGCTCCCCTGAGCTGTGGAGAGCCAAGGAGGAGACGGCAGCTGTGCTAGTGTGCCTCTGGGCTGCCCCAAGCCACGGGGAGCTGGAAAGCAGGTGGCAGCCACCCCAATGTGGCTCATGGCTTCCCTGAGCTGCAGGGAGCTGGGAACCATGTGGCAGCTGCGCCTCCTGATTGGGGGAAAAGGGCAGCTCACCAGGGCTGTGTCTACACGTGCCCCAAACTTCGAAATGGCCATGAGCTCACGGGAATAAGGGGACTTCGAAGTAGGTGGCGTGCTTTCGAAAAGGAGCCCCGTCTGGACGCGCCGCGCGGCGGCAAGGCTCGTCAATTTCGAAGCGCCGCTGCCGCCCGCATGCTAATGAAGCGCTGAATATGCATGTCAGCGCTTCATTAGTAAACTTCGAAATGGCCATTTGCATGGCCATTTCGAAGTTTGGGGCACGTGTAGACGTAGCCCAGGGGACCTGAATAAGGGGCAATTAACCACTATGTTAAAATAAATCATGATGCCTTTCTGGAACCCAAAATACGGGCCTGTCCCAGCCCAGATGGGGTGGATAGTCACCCTATAAATGTATCAGTGGTAAAGGGCCTATTATGTAATTTGTATAACTCTTTAAATAATTGAACAGTCAATCATACATCAGTGAATCTGGCTGAATGCTAACAACTTGCAGATTATAAAAGGCCAAATATTTGACCACTTCCTGCTCTTCCAGGCATACCTCACCGTCCTTTAACACGTTTTTATTAATTATTAATACAAGTGTGGCTAGCAATAATACTTAAAATGTATTTTAGAAAGAAGGATGAGAAGGTCTAAAAACCATATATGATTATTACAGAAATTACCTCAGCAAGCTGATGAATCTTGTACCCATCCTCTTTTAGCAACTTGTATTTCTTAGTAAGTCTATCTCCTTTATCCTCCAGATTTAACAAAGCATCTTTCCTATTATCTTTCCTGGATAAGAGTGTGTGTTCTGCCCATGCACTCATAATATGCTGAATTGTTTTAATATTCTCCTTTGACTGTTGAACTCTCTGCTCCAAGTCATATACTGTAGCTCTCACTTGCTCTATGTAGTTCCAGCAGTTCTCTTCCTGCCATGTGAACCCTTCTTCTGCTTCCCTTAACTGATCATCAATAGCTGTCAGCTCAGTTTCAATGAGAGGGTATTCCACTTCCAGAACAGTCTGCTTAAGTTTGTTGTACCACTGAACAACGAGTTCAAGATTTCCAATATACTGTCGGTGTAAAAAGACGATCATAGGGTGAGACTCCTCTAAATTAATGCCCGCCCCGAGTATCCCCTCCCCCCCAGTGCTATTTGAATGCCTAAGTGGCTCTTTATGTTGTAAAAACAGTTATTGGGTAGGGCCCTCACACCTCTGTGCATCAGAACGGAAATCCACTCTGGCCCCAGTGGACAACATGAAATATTTGCATTGAACCATGGAGCTGGGTGAGTCAAGGTGCTATTGGATCCATGTATTAACTATGCAGTTAAAGTGGATCTGCCAGCACGCACTGGATCTGCCTCAGGCAACGTCTAGGCCCCGGCAGTCCTTTGAAAGAAGTCCTTCCGGAAGATCTCCTTTGAAAGAGTGCGCCCACACGCGTTGAGCGGATCGAAAATGGGACCCGCTCTTTCGATAGAGAAGGGCCACACGGCCCCAGGTGCTCTTTTGAACAAATGGGCCAGGAAACACTGCAGACAGGGTCTCATGGCCTGCAAGCCCTTCCAGGAGCTCCAGCCAGGCATGCCCATAATGGGCCCCTCACAAACACTCCCTCCCTCCATGTTCTGAGGCCTGCTGTGCTGCACACAGAATAGCAGAGCTGGTGCAGGGACCACAACCTGGTAGCGCACAACTATGGACCCACAGCAGCTCCTGGGCTAGCACTGCATCCATGCCCTCATCAGGCTGCTGGCCACTGTTATTGCGGCCACCCTCCAACTCCTCTGGTACGAGAGGCCACCTGCAGGGGGTGAAGAGCCCAACCTCCCAGGGTCCCAGACGCTCCCCTGCCTCACAGCCTGGGCAATTAGGCATGCGTGGAGCTATCTGACCAGCCCCTACTGGTAGGACCAGCTGGTGATGGGCGAGCAGGATGACATGCAATGGCTCCAGAACTTCCACATGAGGAAGGAGACATTTCTGGAGCTCTGAAGCTGGTTTGCCCTCCACCCTCTGAAGCCAGGACAGCTGTCCTCCCACTTGAGAAGCGGGTCACCGTTGCCATCTGCAAGCTGGCCATCCTGGACTTCTACCGGTCCATGAGAGAGCAATTTGGGGTGGGCAAGTCGACTGTCAGGGCTGTCCTCATGCAGGTAAGGCACGCTCCGCTCACAAACCTGGCATGGGAAGTGGGAGGGGGCTCCCAGGCAAGGAGGACCCTTGGGGACAGCAGGCGGGGTGCGAGGGGTTAGGTCAGGGGAGCGGGGAGGCCTAGCCCTGGGGGACCATGACGCTGCACCCCCTTTTGCACGGGCCTGCTGCTGGCGGGGCAGGCTCGTGGGAGGGGTGTGCCTGAAAGACTCACAGGGGGAGGAGAAGGGGTCCAGGAGGAGGCAGGAGTGCCTGCGGGGGGCAGTGGCACTCCTCCACACACTCATGAGTGTGTCCATTCTCCATCCCCTGCAGGTTGTGATGGCAACCAACACCCTCCTGCTCCACAGGGTTGTCCACAGAGGGGACCTGGGGATGGTCATCGCCAGGTTCGCCGCCCTCTGCTTCCCCCACTGCGTGGGTGCCATTAATGGCACCCACATCATCATCCATGCCTGGACCAGAGCGTGGCCCACTATAGCAACTGCAAGGGGTACCACTCGGTTGTGCTGCAGGCCCTGGTGGATCATAGGGGATGCTTCATGGACATTTACGTGGGCTGCTCGGGCCAGCTCCACAACATGCAAGTCTTCCAAAACTCCAGCCTCTGCTGGGGGATGGAGCGGGGGACCTACATCCCCCAGTGGGAACTCATACCCCGGGATATCACCATGTCCTTGTGCGGCCTACCCCCTGCTGCCCTGGCTCATGCAGCTGTACACAGGCCACCCAGACTCCCCCCACGACCTGTTCAATGGCCTCCTAGGCCAGGCACAGTACCTCGTGGAGTGTGCCTTCAGCCGCCAGAGGGTGCAGTGCAGGTGTCTGCTCATGCGCCTGGATGTCAGGGGTGCACAATGTGCCCCAGGTTGTGGGGGTGTGCTGTGCCCTCCACAACACTGTGAATGGCAAGGAGGAGGCCTTCCTCCACAGGGGACAGCTGAGGCTAGTCCCGGGTACAAACAGTCGAGTGTGACCCCTGACTGCCAAGCTTACCATGATGGGTTGCGGCTCTGGGAGGCCTTCACCCGCTCATTCTAGTGACCCTTGCCAGGACACCCCCTGCAGGCTCCTCTAGCCCCAAACCCCACCCCATCCCCACCACAACCCCTCCTGCCCATCCACCCCTCACCACTCACCCCACCATGAGCCCTCCTGCCCATCCACCCCACACCGCCCCCACCAGAAACGAAGGGCACAGGGTTGGTAAAAAAGTAAACTGTTTACTGAACCACAGAAACTTCATGCTAACTAACAATTGGGTTGATAACTATGTGTTGAATGTGGGGGGTAATTATATACACTGGTGGGGCAGGGGGCTGTGAGCTACAGCAGTCATGAGATCCCCTCTGATCCCAGGTTCTGGATCCCCATCAGGCCTGGGATGGGGCCAGGAACATGGGGAGGTGCAACTGAGAGAGAAGTGCACTGGGCTCAGTGGACGGATTGGGGAATGAGGGGGTGTGGGGGCTGGCACTGCAGTGCCTACCAGGGCCATCAGCCACCAGGTGAAGCCCAGCATTATGGCCAGGGGGAGTTTGGGTGGGAGCAAGGCAGATGGGGCAGTGGGTGGGGGAGGTTGGGGTCCTAAGGGAGCAGGTGGCCCAATAATTGTTTTGAGGTGGGCCATGAGCTTGGCCCAAACCTCCCGCTGCCGTGCCAGGTCCACTTCCACCAACTGCAGCTGCCGCTCCACCAGATCATTGTAGTGGTGGAGGGCAGCCATGAAAGAAGAGGTATCATCCAAAGTGCACCAGTGTGCCCTCTGGGCATGGGCCCACCCGGACACTGGTAGTGGGGTGCCCTGGCTCTCTCTGCTGGTGCTTCTGGACTTCCCAGCCGGATGACGTGGACAGGGCTGGCCAGTCCCAGTGGCACGCTGGGGCTTGCCCAGCCATCAGACGGCACAGCTGTAAAGATGGGAAGGAAGAAGAAGACAGTACATAATTCTTGCAGCACAGCCCCGAGGGCCATGCCTCCCACCCCCAGTGAACAGCAGCCCCTGCCCCCTGCCCCAGCATTCAACCACCCAGTGAGATCCTGGGCACTTAACGGTCCCTGCATGCATGGGGCACGTGCTGGGCACAGTCCAGGGCATCCATGTCCATAAGCTGGGAGCCACGGCCTTCTGGCATGTATCCGGGCAGGGGCTGGCAGCTGTGTGATTGGCTTGCTTCGAGTCATGATAGGGTGAGCAGAACCCCCCCACACCCTGGGGTGCAGACGCATGGGGTACTTACCCAGGGGGACCCTCAAACAGGTCTGGGGATGCCCTATTCGACATGACATGGCTGGAGGATGCCAAGGCCACAGCGATGACAAGGGTCCCATCACTCAGGCCCTAGTCTGACGGTGGCTTCAGATCTGCTGGGTGGTCTGGCTGGATGGTCCCGGCTGCTCCTCTTCTGTCTCAGTGTCCGGCTCTATCACCACAGAGGGCTCCTCTGCCATGGTGTCAAGGAGGGGGAAGGGGAGCTGTCCTAACCCCTGAGGAGGCTGTGCAGCTCCTTGTAGAATGGGTAGGTGCAGGGTCCTGCCCCTGACCACCTGGCCATGTCCCTGGCTTTGGTGTACCCCGGCAGCAGCTCCTTCACTTTGGAGTACATTCGCTCCAATGTCTGGGCAGGGTGTCCCACAGCCACCAACCTGATGGCCAACCGGCCATAGACAGGGGCATTCTGCCTCTTCCTAGTCATCTCCCAGAGAATGTCATCATCACGCCTCAGGCCCAGGGATTCCTAGAGCTTGAGCTCTGTCTATGATGGGACCTGACATTTGGTGGCCTGGGCTGATTCCTGAGACACCTTGGCCAGCTCCCTCGGGGACTCCTGGGGGTCGTGGGGTTGCTGGCTATTGGTCATTGTTGCAATGTCCACTCCAGAGGCTTTATTTGAGAGCGTGGTAGATGAGCAGCTTGGCTCCTTGCTGCCTCCATGATCTCAGCTTCCTAGCACAGGTTTTCCAGGGCTCCCTGCACATTTAAAAGCTGACTGACATAGAGAACAGAGCTCTGATAGCACTGGCCACGGAGTCTCTAGGCTTCAACTGGCCGGCACCATGGAGGACAACTCTTTCAAAAAAAGACCCCCCAGAATGTCTACCCACACTTTTTTCCGAAAGAATCTTTTTGGTAAAAGGCGCTCTTCCTCATCCAGGGGCAGAAGAGGGATGCTAGAAAAAGTCCCGCATTCTTTCAATTTAACCTCAAAAGTATGCATTTTGTGTGTTGCAATCCTGTGGGTTTTTGCTAAAAAGGCCCAGCTTTTATGAAAAAACTCTCTAGTGTAGACATAGCTTAAGTGTATGGTAAAGCCACTATTCTAAGATGTGTTACAGCCCATACCTTCCAACCAGCTGCAGGATTTATTTTGTCTTCTGCAGAGGTTCTAGGCACAAAATCACCTACCCCAGCCAGATTACGCAAAGAAGGACAAATTTCAACCATACTGAACAGCAGAACAAGTAGAACATACACGTATACACAGATGCATAATAAAATTTTGCAATATAACAGGATATATTTCATACTTCCTGAAAGCACAAACCTTCGCAAAAATTTTCCTTTTCTCATACATTGCTAATGCAGAATCCGGAATATCGGATCGATTCAACATCAGAAGATACGTCACTTCTCTCAACAAAGCAACTAGCTAGAAGAGACAAATCAGTATTATCTTTTTAATAACTTTTCGGAAGATATGTTGGTTTTGTATAATTCTATGTGCAATACCAGATACTATAGGTTATAAAAACCTCTATACAATAAAACTCATTCAAATAGATTCAGGAGCATGAAGGAGAGGTCAGGAATGGTTTAACAATCTTAAACTTATAAGTGCTAAATACTGTCCAGCAAGAGCCAACTATTATTATTTCTGAGCTGTCTCTAGAGAAAGCAGTCAATACTACAACAGCCTTGTCTGTTTCTGAAGGTGAAAATTCTCGCCAGTGCAGAGACACACTAGCCATATTTTCCAACGGAAAAACTACGTCAGTAATAAAAACAATCATAGGAGCTGTAACGTAAAACAAAGGCACTTTCCCCAAGCATTATGATTTGATCATTCACTGAAATATTAGCTTCACTTTAGGAATACTCCCAATTTATAACTATTGATGTTTCTAATTAATGGGAAAAAACACTGCATAAACACACATTCAGTTGTAAAACTTTGTACTGTACCTTAGAATCAAAGTTCACACTTAAGAGACCATTTTCAGGATTGCGTTTAATTAGTGGTTGGTCTAAATTAAATTGACAAACTTCATCCACCTGAGCTTTCCACTCACAATATATTTGCTCTTCATATTGGTCAAGTAAAGTCAACATCGCTATATATTTCTGATAAACTAAAGCAGTCTCAGGACCTTCCAGGATTCTGAAAAACAAACAAATCACCCAGTACAGTTTATTCATTAATTACTGACAATAAAATTGCCGAACAACTTTAGATGCAAAAATGCTACCTTTGACTTTGTAAAAATTTAGACATTGTCTCCGTTTCTAAATATTTTCTCAGTTAATTCTGGTCTCTTCAGCCAAACCACATAAAAAGTTGGACAGAGACCAAGAGCAAGAATGCATTAGAGCTACTGCTTCACTGAGAACAATAAAAAGCGCTGCGGGAAAGGGAGAGGTCCCGCTCCCTCACCTTCCTTAGTGGTTGTACCTGTTGATCAGTATTCCAAAAGACTGTCCCATGCTTATCTCAGAATAGTACTGGTTTCTATTTCACTAAGTATGTGTATTCTTCCCTTAGTGGAACATATATTGGAACTAAAGAGATAGTAATTTAGGTTATTAATTAACATAATTGGTGTCACAAGGGCTGGGCTAACCAGTGTGCTTCCTAGTATTTAAGTCACTGAGTGCCAGATCTCACGCATTTATTAGCATGCAACTAGGGTTGCCAAATTTGGTTGGACGGATTTCTGGAGATTTCAGTCTTTATTTAAAATAAAGATTAAATTCCTGGAGATTCCAGGATAATCCTGGAGGGTAATCAACCCTCAGCTCAATGCCTCCACAAAACAGAGTCTTCGGCCCACCATCAAGCCTATCAGGTTGTCACACCTTTGACTCAGGGCTCTCAGTGTCTCTATACTCAATGCCCCTCTAGAGTGGGAAGGGAGAAGAATTTATATCCCTCCCTTGAAAAGGAGCTCCAGAAGTTACAGGACCCCAAGCTCCCTGTTTCCACCAGGCTCCTTCCCAGAGCTGTAAGCAAGGCAGAATAAATAAGAATAATGAAATGGTAATGTTCAGCCATGAAAATTTAATCTACAAATACAGATTTTTATTTACAATAGTTATATTTTGATTTCTTGTCAATATCAGTTTGACAACAGAATGTCTCAACTCTTGATATTACAGTGAAAGCATAACATGAAATTTATTGCTAAAGGCATGGGATCTCTTTATATTAATGTAATACCTACAATTCTTGAAAAATCATACCATCTAAGCAACTCATATTTGGTGGATTCCTGGGAGGGAAACAGACAACCCTTATGAAGACAAATTACATGTTTTCACCAATAATTGGCTGTTAATGCTACAGTCATACAAAACAGAGGGTGTGAACACTTACAGGTGAGACAGATATGCAAAATTTGACCAAAATTTCTGTATTCGTTCTTGGAGTGTTTTGGACCATTTAAGGTTTCCTGAAGTAAATGGCATATTTTTGTGTATTACTTCATTCCCCTCTTCTAGCTGCAAGCATTAATATAACAGAAATGAGTATACGAGCAATTATGAATTAGAAGTTCATTAGGTACTGTGATGGGGTTCAGGGGTCCCCAAGCACTGCATCCTGTCTGCAGGCAGGAGTGAGTCTCACTCAGCAGGTAGAACAGCAAGTTTATTAGGTGACAGAGGCCCAGTGTCTTACAGAAGAGTCAATGCAGCAATCAGACAGTCATTCCAATCCATCTTGGGGAGAGAAGCCTGAGGGGTGCCCCTCTGGGGTGTAGCTTCTCCCCTAGCCAGGCTGGCTGCCTTCCAACTCCCTCTCTCCCCAAGCTTCTAACTGCCTCCTCCGATTCAAACCCAGTTTGGCTCCTCCCTGCTCTTTGTTCAGGTCAGAGGTGTTACCTGCTAGCCCCAGGGGTCATCCTTAGCTACTGAGAGCTGCTCTGCCTGTGACACACACATCCAGCCTGAGTCTCACATGCACTCCCCCAACTCCATCACAGGTACACATAACAAAAACCAGGAAAACATTGCTTTTATTTTGCTTTGCTACATACCTGCCGAATGTGCTCATCATACAAGTATTTGCAATTATCCAGTTCTTCATCAAACATCTGCAGTAAGATGCTGTAATTTGGGCTAAAAATCTCCTTAATAACAGGTTTCTCTAGAAAATAGCCAAAGATGGCTAAAAGCTATAAAAATTAAAGAACATCAGATTCCATAATTTGATAATATAATATATAGTATCTCTGCTTGGTCCCTTCAGCCCCCCAACAACTCCATAACTCCCCTAGCAGAACACCTCCTGCGCCCACTACTATTCAGAGAACCAGCCACTGCCAGGAGCACTCAGAACATCTTCAGCCTGACCAGCAGATTCCTTCCTCCCTCAGTGCCTCTGGTTGGGCTGGCTGCTCAGGAAAACCCAAGACACTTCCCACAGGGCATGGTCCAGGAGAAGCCAAGCCCTGCATGTGCCAAAGCTGCCCAGAGCTCCATGCAGCCCTCATAAGGGGAGCCTCTCTGCTTCTCAGACAAGTGCTAGAATGCCGCAGGAATAAGTGATTTCCAGCCAATTCCTGCCCCAAAGTCACAGGCTCCTCGCTTGTGCAAGGGACAAGAGCCCCTTTTACCCTTCCATTGTCCCACTAAGCTCAGGCCCTGCCCCAGGGAGTACAGGGCTTCTCCATCCCCAAGGCAGCAGCCATATACATCACTGCTCATCTGGTATGGGGGGTGAACTCCCCTGCTGAGCCATCTCTGTCAAGGCTCCATGGCCACTGAAGTCCATCACATATGGCTTTCCAGGGAAGGTAGGGATGCAGCTACGGGTTCCCCCCCGCAGCCCAGCTTGCAACAACAGTGCTGCCCTCCCTCCTGCCCCCACTCAAATGGCCCTGCAGAGATGACTCCCAGGGATCTCCATGGAGGTCTCAGCTCATCCCACTGAGCCCCTTGGACTGCAATGGCACTGCCCTGTAAGCCCCCCTATGCTGGATATGTCAGGTATAAATTTGGGGAGGCATGTGACTCTGCATGCACTCTCCCACAACCCATCATTCCTGCCTCAGCTCAGGAGGCTCAGTACCTTGCAGGATTGAGCCCCATGGAAATACTTGTACACTTAAAGACAACACACTCACTTTTCTGGATAAAGGGACCAGAGCCTGATCCAGAGCCCACTGAAAAGAGCCCCCACTTTCCAATGACTGTGGATCAAAGTCTGGAAGGGACTTGAATTCATAACTTTACTTAGAATGGCTGCAGCATTAAAAATGTTAGGGCTGACCTTGCACTCACTGGCCGTGTCTACACTAGCCCCAAACTTTGAAATGGCCACGCAAATGGCCATTTCGAAGTTTACTAATGAAGCGCTGAAATGCATATTCAGCGCTTCATTAGCACGCGGGCGGCCGCGGCTCTTTGAAATTGACACGCCTCGCCGCTGCGCGGCTCGTCCCGACAGGGCTCCTTTTCGAAAGGACCCTGCCTACTTTGAAGTCCCCTTAAGGGGGGGCTCTTATGGGAATAAGGGGACTTCAAAGTAGGCAGGGTCCTTTCAAAAAGGAGCCCAGTCGGGACGAGCTGCGCAGCGGCGAGGCGCGTCAATTTCGAAGAGCCGCAGCCGCCCGCATGCTAATGAAGCACTGAATATGCATTTCAGCGCTTCATTAGTAAACTTCGAAATGGCCATTTGCGTGGCCATTTTGAAGTTTGGGGCTAGTGTAGATGTAGTCACTGAAAATAGTCATGAACTTCCATTGACTTCAACAAGAGCTGACCATCCTTAGTTTCCAACTTTCAGCTTGATTAGAGACATCCTAGCATATCCTCCCAAAGATTATTTGCACTCTTTAATGCACTATTATAATACTTTATATCTGATTTTTGTGAGCATTAGTGAGACACTCAAATGACTCAACATTTTGTCTGGATTGAAGATTAGAAATATTCAACCCGATAATTCAGAACTCTGGGAACTGTTAACCAAAGAACAAATTCATGGTTATATTCATTCAAAACTGACCTTAAATGCTGATTCTAAACCCGAACAGTCAAGAAATCCAACACAAAGGAGTGACCCAAGACGTTTCTCAAAATCCAGGATTTTGGTTTTAAATTCTACATAGTCATCTTCAAATTCCTGTAAAATATATTTTTAAATCCTAATTTTAATTTGCATTACAAGAAATTTACTGAAATTTCCATAATCTATCATTCATAACTATTTCCAGAAAATCATCAATGAAGATTCCAAAACAGAACAGAAATTATCTGTGATTTGGTTTCTTGAAATCCTTGAAAAGAAATGTCATCTTAATGTTTTCTCACCCCTTAAATGGAACTGTGTAAAAGAAATTACAATATATTTGTTTTTAGCCACCTGGATCATGTTCACAGATCAGACTCAGAACAGTTTTGCAAAAAGAAGGGAAGGAAATATCAGTAAACAACACTAAAGCACGTAAAAAAACTCAGTGACAAAAATGACGGCAATCAGAACCTGGGAAGAGAGAGGAAGAGAAAAGAGGCAAAATAAATTACAATGGCTACGTCTACACTTACCAAAAATTTCAAAATGGCTATACTAATGGCCAGATCAAAGAACACTAATGAGGTGCTGAAATGCATATTCAGCACCTCATTACCATGCCACCAGCCGCAGCACTTGGAAATTGTTGCAGTTCTCTCCCACGCATCTTGTCTGCACTGGGGTCCTTTTCAAAAAGACCCCAACAACATCAAAATCCCCTTATTTCTATGAGCACTGATGGAAAGAGAGAATATTCATTTAGGAGGTCATAGGAATAAGGGGATTTTGATGTTGGTGGGGTCCCTTCAAAAAGGACCCCCATGTAGACGAGGCATGCAGGAGCGAAACGCAGCAATTTTGAAGTGTTGTGGCCAGCGTCATGCCAATGAGGTACTGAATAAACATGTCAGCACCTCATTAGTATTATTTGATCTGGCCATTACCATGGCCATTTCAAAGTTTTTGGTAAGTGTAGACACAGTCAATATATATTTGATATTAATGGATTTATACTTGGAGATATTGAATGCCATATGCCTATCTCCTATGGAATGAGCACCTGAAAATGCTTCCAAAGAACACGTCTAGCCCAGAGATAAATCACTAGTGCCAGATCCATTTGTTTCAGTGGAAGTTAGGGGCCTAAATACCTTTGATGATCAGGGCCAGAGTGAATACCGATTAACACTTAAGTCTCCAGTTGGGGCAGTAACTTCTTTAAGGACTGCCACCATGTGGGGTCTTCTGACCTTATGTGTGGTAGGCTTATTAAGAGCTATCAACAAGGTTCTCTTTTCTTTTAGGACAAAAACAGAAGTTTCAAGTTATTAATTCTATTTTGTGTTATGTATGTTATTGTGAATGTGTTCCATAAGCATGATTCCTGTTGCCCAGATAAACTAGATATTGCTCACTGAAAACAAAATTACAGAAGTGTACCTTGTGGCATCTGCTGTATATAGCTCCATATAAAACCAGTAAAATCCTCAAAGGATCCTAAATTTGGATCTGGAGATTTATAGGTCAACCAAACAGTTCCCATGACTTTTCATTTTAGTCACATTTTTGCCAAACGGGAGATAACCATGTTGATAACACATTTGTAAAAGGTTTTCTGAAAAACCTTTCTAGTCTCCATTTTACAATGATATATTTTTTTGCTCAAAACAAAATGGTCACCATTAAATGAATATTGTCTCTTTCTGTCAGAGGGTGTGCTCAAAGTCACAAGCAAAGACAATTAGTGCATGTGGAAAAAAGTTTATTCAATGGACAGGGACATACTTATTGAAAAGAGAGCCTCTCTCTCCCTGGTATACTTCTACCCTTGTGGTCAGTAGAATCATTCAAGGTAGAGCCCTCTGGTGAGAGGGAGTTACTGGCAGGACATTTTGCTAGCATTACTCCAAAATTTTGAATTAACCATCTTACTCCTCCTCCGGACTTTGGTTCAAGTAATCTTAATTTGTTAATGTCAGAGCATACTGCAAAACCCATTCCAGGTCATTTGCTGTGTGAGAGAGGGAATGAGTGATTTGTCCGATTATCTAACTATATGGGAGTACCCCATTATAAGGACTCTTTTACATACTTTGCTTTATCTGACTCATGACTCTCCTCCCACAAACCGCCCCTCTGCTCTTCTGATTTGCCCACCTTGATTACTATTTTTCTGATTTGTCAACCTTGATAACATTTTTTGGTTCTCTGTGCCTTAAATATTGAGTCTGCTCTGGTATGGCTATTGTATTAACAGGTGTGTTGTGAACAAGACAGGAAAAGTCATTCTTCCACTCTACTCTGCACTGGTTAGCCCTCAGTTGGAGTATTGTGTTCAGTTCTGGGTGCCACATTTCAGGAAAGATGTGGAGAAACTGGACAGGGTCCAGAAAAGAGCAACAAGAATGATCAAAGGTTTAGAGAACATGACCTATGAAGAAAGGCTGAAAGAATTGGGCTTGTTTAGTCTGGAAAAAAGAAGATTAAGGGGGCACATGATAGCGGTTTTCAGGTATCTAAAAGGGTGTCATAAGGAGGAGGGAGAAAACTTCTTCTTCTTGGCGTCTGAGGATAGAACAAGAAGCAATGGGCTTAAACTGCAGCAAGGGAGGTTTAGGTTGGATATTAGGAAAAAGTTCCAAACTGTCAGGGTGGTCAAACACCAGAATAAATTGCCTAGGGAGATTTTGGAATCTCCATCTCTGGAGATATTTAAGAACAGTTTAGATAAATGTCTATCAGGGATGATCTACACAGTACTTGGTCCTGCCATGAGGGCAGGGGGCTGGACTCGATGACCTCTCAAGGTCCCTTCTAGTCCTAGCCTTCTATGATTCTATGACCATGGTCTGAAGAATCGGGTCTTTCCCACGGAAGCTCACTTTGCCCACGAAAGCTTCTGCTTCAAAATACCTGTTAGTCTATAAAGGTGCCACAGGACTTGCTGTTGTTCTCAAAGATACAGACTAATGCAGCTGCCTCTCTGATACTTGTCATCTAATAAATTATTTTCTTAGTCTTTAAAGTGCTACTGAACTGCCTTTTTGTTTTGATAGAATATAGACTAACACAGCTATCTCTCTGTTACTATATGGGAGTAGGTTGCTTGGACTGGCTTTCTCGGTTATAAATTTTGTAAGTAACATTTAAACTGATGCACAGACACAAGGGAGTATTGGTTCAGCACTTTTTAAAGGCAAAGAAATAAATAGCAAAATTTTCTCTCTCAGACACTTTGACAGAATCCTTTTAAATTCTTCTGAAGAAACCCCAAGATAAATCAAATTGGATTTAAAGTTAATAGTCCTATTATTTGTACTGACAAGTGATATTATTGGTAGTCAAATACATACATGATATGGTGGCACAAAAATTAGAAGAGAAAACTGAGCAGTCCTAAAATACTTTGTTGGGCAGGGGCAGTAAGGAGAGAAATGTCTGTGTATCTTGAATTTGAGCCAACTAAAAATACTCCTTACTTTCATTCCTATGCCATTAGCCCTTCAGTTAAACAGGTTCCCAACAGGTTTTAACAAGCCTGTCTTATCTCTCTACTTGTTATCACAAAGTGGGATTTATGGGCAGATATGGAGCTGATGTGAAAGTTAGGGTAAGTAAGCAATGAGTCAGAGTCAAAGATACTTTATGTTTCATTTAGATAACTAGAGAATCAGCAGCTACAATATATTAAACAGCATAACTTGTTTTCTACAGGGGAGCTTTTGAAATCGAAGTACTCCCTTAATATCTAAGAAAATAATGGCTAGTTATTGCTCAAGTTTAGGTTAATATCTTGAGTCTGTTGATGCAGAAGACTTTGAAGATTTGGAGTCCCCCTCTGGTTAAAGTAATTCAGCTGCAAATACAGATAGCTAAAGGACAGGGGTTTGTGCACAGGGTTCCCTTTCCACTATGTACCTCATGGTCCCAGCAGAGATGTACAATTGGAGATATGCATCTCCTAGACCTGGAAGGGACCCCAGGAGGTCTTCTAGTCCAGTCCCCTGCCCTCTTGTGAGAACTGAGCACCATCCCTAACATCCATTTGCCCCAATTCCTAAATGACCCCCTCAGGGATTGAGCTCACAATCCTGAGTTTAGCAGGCCAATGCTCAACCTACTGAGCTATCCCTCTCCCTTACATTTCCTCTTGCTTTTATTACAGCAATATAAAGTCATTATGAGGGTGACCATATCTCCCTAGCCCAAATATGGGACAGGGAGATATGTGGGGAGGGGCTCCCCAGCTGCGGTTGCCTTGGGGCACCAGAAAGGAGGCAGCAGGGGCACCAGTGCTCTTCCCCTCAGGCACGGGGAGCTGAGAACTAGGCAGCAGCTATGGGGGTGGGCTCCTAGCTCCCCATGCCTTCAGGAGTCACGAAGGAAGCGGCAGTGGAGCCCGGGCTCCTCCCGGTTTCCCCGAGCCTTAGGGAGCTGGAAAGGAGGTGGCAGCTGCTCGGGTGCTCCTGCTGGCCATCCCAAGCCTCAGGGAGCCGGGAAGGAGAAGGCAGCTACCCCCCGCACCCCAACATACCAGTCCCTCTTCAGGGCCCCCTGCTGGCTCCGTCTAGTCTGGCCAGAGGGAATGCGAGTATGTACTCTCCATGAGCTCTCCTGCCAGCAGCTGAACCTGCATGCCAGCAGGGGGCCAAATACAGGGCTATTTGCCCCTTTGTTAAAATAAGTTGAGGTGTCTTTCTGGAGCCCGAAATATGGGGCTGTCCAGTCAAAGACAGGACGGATGGTAACCCTATTCACTATGGGCATGCTCCTACTGAAGTCAATGGTAAAGTTCCCATCAGCTTCACTAATACAGGGTCAGGCCTTCCCTGTGATACCAGTTTCCCAGTCTGGAAGACCCCTGCCTTGACCAAAGCAGAACCTGACATCTATCAAAATCAGATAACTGCACGCAAACATCCCCAAGTCCAGTGGTAGACTCTTGTTTATAGCATCTCAGACAGCCCCAGTGCTTGCCTTTGTCTATCGCTTATGCAGACTGATTTCACATTCACGAATTTAAGAAAACAAACAACAAGGCAAATAACACTACCATTAGCATCATTCTTAAAAAAGTAGAAATTATGAACAGCTCGTCAGGCTCAAAAGGATGTGGCTCAACGAAATTGCACAATCATCATAGTACCTAAGCATGCGCAGAGTTGGGCACCTTCTGTAAGGTACCACAGGACAGGAACAAGAGCCTCCATGTCCGCTCATGTGATAATTGAACAGAAAGTGCAAGATGGGAGCTCCAATATCTTTTTAGCAAGATCTTCTCTGTCAAGTCACTATGCAGCTGTAAGTATGGTCAGAAAAAGGGGACCATCTGTCCCATTTTTACTGAGACAGTCCCTTATTTAAGCTGTCTCATAGGCGTCCCGACTTTCAGAAAATGGGCTAATTATCCCATATTTTGAAAGGCTCCTGCTCCCCAGCACTTAGCGTCTCAGGGCTGCAGCCCCTACTTCCAGAGAGCTCCTCCACCAGGAAGGTGCCCTGTTCCCCAGTTCCCTGCGCCTTGGGGCAGCAGCTCCTGCTGCAGGGCAGATCTTCCATGGGAGAGCTGCCCCACCCCGGGCACTCCATGGTGGCAGCCCTCACTGCCAGAGAGCTTGGCCATGGGATGCCTGCCTCATTTCCTGGTGTCCCACACCTAGGGGAGACAGCTCCTGCTGCCAAGGGGCTGATACTTTGTTCCCCAGCATCCTGCCCCTCAGGAAGGCAGGTCCTGCCATATGAAAGCTCTTCCATGGGGCAGCTGCCCTGTTCCCTCGCATAGCAGCCTCTGCCGCCAGGAACCCCTGCAGGCTGCAAGGAGGTTATAGAACCCCCGTCCTCCACTCCCTCTCACCAGGAGGCTGCAGTAGCAGCCCCCCTCGCTGAAGAGCCCTGACATTGGACAGCATAGTTAAGTCCAGCAATGCGTCTTTGATAGCTCCTGTAAGTGAAGCAAAAGGGACAGAAAAAGGTAAGGGACAATGCACAAGAGGGGCAGCTAAATAAAATCAGATGCATCTTTTAAAAAGCTTTTTATCATTTGCAAAAATACTACAAAGAAAGTAGTCTGAACATACAATCGTATGACACAAAAACTGATAGGAGAAGAGGACTGTTGATTATCCCACATCTCATCATTTAGAGAAATTCAAACATACCAATGAGATGTGGCGCAGTCTTATATCAGATTAAGTTGCCTAGATTTGTGCTCTAAGAAGAAAGATTTTCCTTGGTTTTGACTGAGAACAGAATCGTGAGTCACATCAATGAAAATTAATCATTGGAGGAAGTTTCCTAATTTCCAATAATTTATATATTAACTATCTGCACAGAATATACCATGTGTGTTCAGATGCATGTATTTGTGAGGAAATAACTTGACATGGCTCATGTATTGTGCACTGAATAAATGATATGAACATTGACGCTTCTGCAAACACGTTAGCTTTGCCCTCACAGACACTGTTTATTAAAGCTGCTTCTTAGCATTACAAAACCCAAAGGCAAACATTTCCTGAAGACCTGAATAAAGGTAATGTTTTAGTGAACACAAAAAATGCATTACAGCTAATTGCTGCTTGGTTTTATTTTATTGTCTCTTCAGTCGGTACTAAGGCTGCATACAAAAGTAAGAATGCTCACCCTAAAAAAGAAGGTTAATACTTTTTGAATACACTAGAGTTAGCACTAAGCTAAAAAGTAAACAGACTTTAAATACAAAATGAGTGTTCTGATGTTAACAGTGAATGCTGCCTTTGCATAAACACTAAATAAAGAATCAATGTCTTAAAAACTGATTAACTTATAACAACTTGCAATCTCCATTTTGTGAGAAGTGTCAGAAGTGGTATTTCAACTAATGGCTTAGAACCTTTATTAAAAAGCTTCAATATTTAAACACATTTCTTCTTACAGAGGAAGCATTCACTAAATATTCTTAAATGTGTAGGGGAATACAAGCTGAAGGTTAGATAGTGCAAACTGCACACAACCCAGAGTCTGGATCCATGTGGCTCTATACCATGCTTGGGATACAAAAGATTTTCAGAACATAGCAGTGCTCCAGCCATGTCCATACTCTCTCAATCCTCCCTTAGGGCTACAGAAAGGTATCTTAAGAATCATAAAACCAGCTCCCCCTCCTATCCACCACAGAATGGCTTTAGGGCTTTCATACAGTGCAAAGTCTTAATAGGGCTAGAATCTGGTCCTAATCTATGGTCAGAATTTAAGCCTGCTCAGAATTAAGTATAGTAAGAGTGTTCTCATTATTCATATCAAACATTTTTTGTAATATGTAACATTACAGATGAAATTTGGAGCTTGCTGAAATCAATGGCAAAACACATTGATTTCAGCAGGTTCAGAGTTTCACTTTATGAATGTTAATATAGTAAAAAAAACCTAGAACAAGTAAACCTATGTTCAGATTGCACATGCATGATTCTTGCAAAATCTAAAATATTTCAGATATCAGCAAAAATTCACTGTACTACATAATACCTCATATTCTTTCACCCTCTATTAATACATATACACATACCTGCAATTCATTTACATAGCCATAATATTTGGTTCTGTTCTGTCTGTAAAAAGATGTGTTCCCTGCATGCATTCAATGCTCTAAATGATTACTTTAGTAACAGAAACAGTTACTAACAACTGAACTCTACTGCTAGAAGCCCTGCAGCACCCACAAAGATAAAGAAAGTCTAAATTCCAGTCATTTGCACCTGTACAAACATAATGACAGCAGTGGGTTGCAACAGATGTCATGATGGCCATAACCTGAAGACAGAAGTAACACAGGTGTAGACAGCTTCTAGAATTTGAGCCTGCAGAATTTTTATTACTGGTGAAGACAAGAAAAAAAAAATGCTTATTTTGACTTTCAGAGTGCAAGTAGAGTTTACAGGGGTAGCACAAAGCAAACCTAAAGTGAAAACTGAGGACATGTGTGGTGAGAATCTGACCCTATTGAAGTCACTGGTAAAACTTCAATTGGCCAGGATTTCCTGCTTGATTTCCCAGCTTCAAGGGGAGAGAAATATAGAAACTCATAATGCCATTTGGTCAGAGTGGAACCATACAATCAGAATCTATCACAACGGCAAAAGCTCTGATCCCCTAAGGCAGGGTGTGCAAAGTGCGGGCGCATGGCATTTCATATGGGGGGAGGGGCTGTGGGGGGGCATGGAACAGTCAGCTGCTGGGTCTCAGGCTCATCCAGCTCATTATAAATGTTGAAATACGTTACTGTTTTTATGTCTGTGTATTTGCATTTTCATACCCATTAATAAAATTTTTAGATCCTACATACTTATTTTCTTTTACTTGCAGAAAGGATTTTTCTTCCACATGTGAACATACCTGAAATTTCCATAAGTTTGGATTACAATAGATAGATTGCAGGATGTGGGGGCTGCTAATTGCAAGGGTGAAAAGTGGGGCCTGATGTAAAAATGTACTCACCCCTGTGCTAAGGTACATAGGCAGCACTGAGATCCATGCCATTCCCATTCAGTGGCCATTTAACCCTGTAGGTGCCTAAACTCTCACTCACCAGTACCTAAGTTTTATGGAGAAAATTCCCTGGACACCTATGTTTCTGCCTTTGGGTACGTACATTGCTGCCTTGCTCTAGGTATCTGGATGTCTAATCTCCCACTTACACTCCAGTCAGTGGTGACTGCTGGGGAGGGACAGAAGGGGAGCATTGGCCTTAGGACCATCCCCCCCCACCCACAAGTGACTCCTCCCTGCACCACCCCTAGTCCAGTGGAGTCAACCTCAGCCCACTCCACTCCCATGGCTCCCAGTGTTGCTTCATTTCCTACTGCTGGCGAGCGCCTGTGTTGCCAGTGCCAGGTGCACAGTAATCCCCCAGGCTGCATCACTCTGTGGGAGGATGTAAAGGAAAGGGGTGGAACTGCCCCGCACATGCAGGAAATGGAACAACATGGCTGGGAACCAAGGGGTCAGAGTGGGCCGGGGCTGGGTTGTTCCACTTCCTGTTGCCACCGGTATATGCAGGGCAGAGGGCAAACCCTGCTGCCCGTGATAGGCCTGGTAACCCTGCTAGTCCCCTGGGCCTTACAAGTCCCACTAAGGTGCAGGGCTCAGAAAAGCTGAGCAACCCATCCATAGGATGGGATAGCTCTGATCTGGCAGCTGCTGGCCCCTTTCTCGTGCCTCCCACTGTGTTTAGGAGAGAATGTGACCCTTTGTGCTGCCCCCCACGCATTGCCCCCTGACCCCACTGCAATATGAGAACCAGAGGAAAGACAGGCAGAAAAGCGCTTAGCTCACGCACAGGCATGCTCTGGATTGGGTCTCATTAAAAATCTCAAGAGGTGATGTCATACACCACCTTTACAACTGTTAACCCAGTGGTTAGAGCACTGAGGTGGGATGTGAGAGACCCAGGTTCAAACTTCCCTGTCTACCTGAGTGTGGGAAAAGGCTTTGAATGGGGCTCTCCCACATGACTCAGAAGAGTGCTCTAATCACAGAAAACTCTTGTGTGGAACAACCTCAGTCTCTCTTATCGAACACATTCTACTATGGAGAAATAAAGGTGTCGTCAGAGCAAGGGAACTGGACACAGGTTCTCCCACCTCCCAGATTGCTGCTTTAAGTACAGGACTATAGAGTCAGCCTCTCTCCTTCTCTAGCCCAATGGCTGGTTACACAGTGGAATAACTTCCACAGGAAAGACAGAGGGAGCCCTGCATCAGACTATCCTATACTTCAGTGGGTAGTGCATTCTCTTGAGAGGTAGGAAAGGCTCCCTGTTCAAATCATTTCTCCACCTCAGGCAGAGATGTGGGAATTGTACCTGTGTCTCCCAAATCCCCCAAGTGCTTTATTCATTGGGCTAATAGTCATGGGAAGCAAAGTCACCTCAACCTCCCCCTCATGTGCTCATTTTGTGGGAAGTGAATGACTTAGGCCTCTAACCATTCTTCCCAGTAAACTGGGTGCTTGTGCAGCTGCTGAGAAAAAATTCAAGTGACATCCAGCAGCTAGGTTACTGTTTCTACTCGTAGTGTACATAAATTTATGCTGCACATGGATGGAAAAAAATCAGAGGGAACATTGCCTTTAACCCACCCAACTTCAGGAAAGAAGCTGCTGGCTGTGGATTGCTAGAAAAGATAGGCACTTGCCTGCAGTCTGGAATTAGGCACCTATCAGTGTGACAGAGCCAGGGGTTAGGGCCTCATCTTCTCCTGTGGGCTGGTTCAAATATGAAGCCACCTAGAGTGCTGGCTTTTGTGAAATGCACTCTTATTTTCCTCTCTCTCAGCCCGTTCCTTACATAGGGAGTCTAAGGGGCTGATTCAAGTTTTGTAGCTTGCATTGTTGTTCCACTCATTGTTTCAGGGTACACCTCTGGCAGATCAATGCAGGGATGGTCAATCTTCCAGGGTTCAATTCAGGGCACCTAGGAAGGCCATGCTAAATTAAACCGTTAGGGCTCTATCATCAACTCTGGTACACCTCGCTCTCATGAGGAGTAAGGGAAGTTAAAAAGAATTTCTCCTGTTGTGGGGATGGCAGGAGAAATCGATTTTGGATATGTCCACTCCAGCTATGCAATTCACGTAGCTGGAGTTGTGTATCTTAAATCTATTTTTCCCAGTATTGTAGACCTTGCCTTAGTTGCATAAAAGGTGCTACTACGCTCAGCATTGCAGCACCTCAGTCTCTTTGTAGATCTGAACCACAGACCAGAAATAAAGCTTCCTGAAGGTCAGGTATATGATGTAAGTGGGTAAATTAACTACAGAAATTCACTACTTCTAACAAATCTTTTTTTACAGAAGTCATAAAAGCCAATTAATTATAGCGACTAAGCCAAGTTCATATTTAGTCATCTTATATTTCTTTTACAGTGAAAATACTTGAAATGAAGAATTTTAGTCTATTCATCTGGATATGACATTCTTATCAGGTATGCCATGTCTATTCTGGCTCACTTAAAACTCTGAGCGTAAACATACCAAAACTAATAATATTTGAAATTATGGGATATCAAGCTTTGGCACATTGCAGCTGAAAATATATGCCTTTGAGGACATAAAATCAAAATGTTGATACCCATAGCAATGTATTTTAACCCAGTCCTGCAACTCTTTCAGATCCCACTAGACAACTTGATTACATATAAATTTGAAAGCATTGTTGAAAAAGGGGATAGAGTCCTTTAAAAATAGAATTTTGGTTTTCAGGTTTAATTGTAAATAATGAGTCAATACTAAAACCTTAAAATAAACAAAAGATGCTCCTACTGCATACTACCTTCAATATGTTATATAAAGATTATTAAAGTGTAGTAGTGAATATCATATTACAACATGGTAAACACGTATTGTAAGATATTACATATTACACATGCTGTATAAGACCCACTACCCTACTCATGCCCAAAACACGTCAAAACTGTTAATGTCTTGGCACTTACCAGTTAAAATTGTGTATTTAGATAGTTTAACTATTTTAATAGGCTGGTTAATTAGTTGCTAAGAGGCTATGGCTACAGTTATACTACAGCACTCTGTCAACAGAAGTCACTGTTGGAAGAGTTTTCCTGACAAAACTTCCGTTGACAGAGCACAGCCACACAAAAAAGCCAACTGGGAGAGCGCTCAGCTCTGTCGACAGAGCAGCCGGACTGCCCAGCTGCTTGTGCAAAATTACCTGGTGACCTTTAAGTGAACGGCCACGCTCAAGCATGTTAGGGTGAATTGCATGGGTACTTGAGCACCATGGTGAGGTACGTGGGGTGGAGGCAGGGTCCAGAGACCCTTTTAAATTGTTATAGGAAAATATGCCTCAGCACAAACAGGCTAAACCACTAACCCCACACCAAGAACTGAGGAACCAAGTGAACTGGGCAAGTCTAAATCAGGCAGCAACGGAATTTACTGAATTGCTTGCAGACTGCAGTATCCGCAGCCTTCCCCCACATCTAAAAGTGACAAACAGGAAAAACCTATACAGGAAAGATCCATGGCCTCTGACCTAGCAGCCCAGAGGGCCAGCTGCATACCTTAAAATTTAAAAATAAGCATGAGATGTACGGTTGTGTAAAATGGGGAGCAGGGCTGAGAGGGGCTGCAGGCAGAGAAGCAGAAGCAACCAGGATGTGATGTGTCAGGCCTCGGGTGGAGCCAGCAAACGGCAGGGCCATAAAGGGGGGCAAAAACATAAGGAGGGAGAGGAACTCCCGAATCCTGGAGAGACCAGGTGCTGTCTGCAACAAGGACTGATCACCCTTCGCCGCTCCTCCCGCCTGCTCGCAAGTTAAACAGAGTAGTGCATGAATACCTAATGGTACCACAAAGAAATTTGTAACAGTATAGCTTAGATAGCCAGATGCAGTGTTTTGTTGTTTTGCTCCTGTACCTGCTCAGCTGCGTAAGTAAAAGTTAGCATTTGCATTTTTCTCTCTGGTTTTCCTTTTAGTACCCTGCCACAGCTATGGGTATTACTGTGTGTATGTCTTTAGTTTCATGTGGCTGTAAGGGTCACTTGTAACGCTGAGGCAAAGATGCACCAGAACCCCTAAAAGGGCTTTGACCCAATGACTGGGAAATTCTGAAAGCAGGCTGCCTCAGCTGGGAAGAGTAGTCCACTGAACCTCGTGTTCTATGGGACAGTTTGGTTGGTTGGTTGGTTTGTATCTGTACGTCACATTCTCCTATTAACCCTTAAGTCCTATCCCCTGAAACTCGAAACTCTCACTTCCTGGGGATAGATAACAGCTCTTAGAAATCAGGATAAGTAACAGCCAATGAATTCCTCAACCCGTGGGCTGTTTTAACTGGGAGTTAGAAAAACCTCAGGGGGTGTTTCTCTTGCTTTTGGGTATAATCCTATTCCTTCTGTTAGTAGTGTGGTGTAAGCCACCACTATAACTATGCCAGTTTCGTAATAGCAAAAATCAATCCCAGTGGTGCAGGTCATCACTGAGACGCAGCCCTCCTTTTTTCCCCCCCAGTTCAACACTTCACCCACCTCTCTCCTCCACCCTTATTTAGGACTTGGAGCACAACATATTTGCTCCTCACTGCTCTCTTGACAAAACAGGCATTGGGAAGCACAGCAGACAGAGCTGCCCATTGTTGTGGATGCCCTGTCTGTCAAGAGAAGGCCCCCTCAGAGAGGTCACAGAGTTTTTTTTGTCAACAGAATCTGTCAACAGCAGTGTTATGCCTGAAAGCTTTGAGGCAGAAAGCTGCTGGCAAAAACGCTGTGCTTTGATCATATACTGTTGACAAAATGCAGTTTGTGTGCACACACTCCATGAGTTTTGTTGACAAAACCAGAGTTTTGCCTGCAAAACTTGCTAGTGTAACCATAGCCTAAGAAAATTAGTACATTACCTCTGAAGACGATCTCTGAATGTTCACATTCTCAAAAGATCCTGATAGATGCTTTCTGGACACATGTGCAACTCATAAAGCGTCTAAAGAATTCAGCTAGGTGAATACACTCAGAAAACTGCTCTTGAGAAGACAAGTACTGTACAGGATAGTAAGACATGATGGAGATCAGGTCCTGCGTGCCTTAGTGAAGTTGTGCTGAAAATTTATATAATGGCTGTATTTTGCCTGGCTCTTACAAATGGCAATTTTTTTCCACCTTCATAACTATTAAACGTTTTCTCAACTATTAAGAAAAAAATAAAATTCCCAATATAAAAAATGCAACATTACCATATTACTGTAATCTGAAGGATCATATGTTTTCTCCTTAAAAACTTTACAACTTTCTTTAAATTCTTCATTCATCCTGTAGATTTGTTCACTCAAAGTTTTCCCCTTGGCTCCACCAAACTCCAGCTTTTCCAGCTTTTGAAATTCCAACATAATGACAAATATGTCCTAAATCAGTGAAAAACATAATTATATGCCTGATATAAAACAATGGAAACTATGATATTTGAGACATTATTGCCTGGTTTGACTCATTTTGACCAAACCACAAAACTTAAGTGAACACTGAATAACCAGAATGTAAGAAAGTTTAGGTTCTGCAAGTGACTTCATGCGGACACAAGTTTTCTCCATGTAGACTCACAGGCTTATAACCCACGTGGAAACAAAATTGTCCAATCCAAATAAATAACTAAACATTTGTTTTAATTTCATCAGTGTCAAGAGCAGAAAGAATTAGTGGAATCTAAACAAATATTTTCATGTACTACACCAATTTTTTTTTCTCATTACACCATACAGGATGTTAACATGAAATTGAGACATATTTGATTCAGAGAAATAATGCCGACCCTTGTATGGCATTCTTTGCAGTCTGCGCCAAATTAAATTTAGTTTCTGTGGTCTCAATTTAACATGAGAGAAAGAAGTGTTATGTATCACAGATGAATTTGGGAACTGTTTGATAATATATTTAGAAATGGACACTTCAACTTTTTTAGGAAGAGAAAACATGTTTGTCAGACTACAAATGAAAGGAGGACAGGAGATGCAAGATATGGATTTTAATCAGGCCACCATGTTGTTGTTGTTATTTTTATTAGCTGTCCGAGACTACCTAGCCAACAGAAGTGTACAGTGCAGGCAACTCCACGTTCGTTCAACTAACTAGACAAGGCTACCACGTGGTCCCATTCATTTTCCATTCCGGTCCCCCAGCCAAATCCTGGTGCTACCCTTCTCAGGAGGGTTATAAGAAAGCACTCTTATGATTGGCATGGCAGGAAGGCAAACCCACAACCCAGCCTCTTCCCCGCTTTTAACCGGCGCCTCATTTTAAGTCCTTTGCCAGGCCATTTGCCTGGTCACTGGATGACTTCCCTATGGAGTAACTGCACTGGGCATCTGCCCCCATACTTACCGAACAAGCAGTGACATAAAACCTAACTGCCTTTTCTCCTCACCAGAATAGGCTCCCCTCTTATACTAACTGTAGGAAAGGCAGAGGAAACCCTAGTCCACCTGAGCCAACGTGCGGGTGAGAGAAAAATTCTTTCCCAGGCCTGCTCAAAAGGTGTGACTAGCACAATGCCCACAGCAGGTCCTGACCTAACTTTGTATTTGCCACTTCAAGAGGGTGGGAGGAAGGTTAGGTGCTGCAGTGCTTGCTGCCTACAGAAAGGGCTTCTAGCACCAGGGCTTGTAGATTTTAAATATTTTGCCCTAAATTCACAGGAGATCAGTCAGTGTAACAAAGCTGACGGCCACAAACCTTTTTCCTGCAGTTTTTGAAGCACTGCTACATTCCTCGAGCAAGCCCAGACCACATCTCCTCCAGTGTGCATGTGGTGCAGTTATTCTCAGATATTCCGTGTGGTATGAATAATAAATGAAAAAGGAAAAATCATACCTCAATTTTCACTAAGCGGTTGAGAAATAGGTCAAATCTGGCAAACACCATACTTGACTGGAAATCCCATGATTTAAATTCTTTGCCGCTGCTGAAGTAACTTGCCAACTTTTCTCTGTAGCTATAGAAGAAATTTTTAAAGCTCCTTAAGGTATTTAGAGCTATTTGCACATGTTCCAGTGTTTCTTCAATTTCTCCTTTCAAAAGATCTTCTGGTGAGAGGTATGATCTGGCCTAGAATTTAATAAAAATGAGAGTGGAAGAACAAAAAAAAGTCACTGTTCATGAAAGCTAGCCATGATTTCAGCCAAAAATAGATTTTCTTTTATCCTCTATACAAGTGCTTGTATTTACATTAATTATATCTATATTAATAATGTAATTAAGTAATTCAAAAACAGACCTAAAAACTCTAGCTTGCCAATTTTCCCAAATTACATCTTATGTTTAAAGAGGATCCAAATGAAAATACATTTAAAATAAATCAAATATTTGCTGCAGCATGTCATGTCCTAAAATGTCAAATCTGTAATGCCTGGAATCAAGTCCATTATGTGTATCTTAACTTCATACACAGTGACAGTGCCGTGGATTGTTCACAGTGGGCAGGATTACCCACAAAACTGATCAGCACCACCGCAAAATTTGGGGAAATATTATTTAGTGTTAAATTTATCACTGTTTATTGCTTAATTGCTATCCTAGCTCTCTAATCCTTATTACACACACCTACTGTTAGAACTGCCAGCATGCAGACCTTTATGACTTTTTCACTTCATAAGTTAATGGAAATTTTTTAAGAAGGTTTATTCTTGAATCTTTAGCCATCTACAGGGAAAACCAGAGATGGCTATGGCACAGCAACTGTTTTATTACAGGTGGAGTTAGTAGCGCCATCAATAGTCATGCTGCTGAATGCTTCCCATTATTAAAAGCTCCTACTTGCAAAATTAGAAAAAACTTTCATGTTCAAGATGAAGTTTTCCATGTCAGGATCAAACTGAATATTCAATTACTGAAGTTCTGCAAAAATGTTTCAGTGCAAAATATAAACATTGTTTTATCCATTTCAAAATATTCTGACAAATGTTTTATTGAGATGCTGTAGCCCTTCTGTTCTTTAGAGCAGAGACCTGAAATTCTGTGGTGGAAACTACCAAGTTGTCTTTTGTTTTTTCATTGAGAACCCAACCAAATCTGACCCATTTATAAGCTTTGGAACATCACCATTTGCCAGGACAGCATTGTTAGAGTCTACAAAGCAAAGTTCTCTTGATCTTTCACCTTTGGGAAACAGGAAGCATTCTGATACAAATGAAGAGGAGAAAGAAGAAGAGCAGCAGGGTCAGGAAGAGGGATGAAAGAAAGAAGAACAGGAACAGTTTGGGGATAGGGTGGCCCTCCATCCTGTTTTTACTGGGACAGTCCCTTATTTAAGCCATCTCACAGGAGTCCTGACTTTAAGAAAATAGGAAAATGGTCCCATATTTTGTGGGGCTCCTGTTCCCTGGCACCCAGTGTCTTGGGGTGGCAGCCTCCCTTGCCAGGGTGCTCGTCAGGTGGGTGGCTGCCCTGCTCCCGGGAGCTCTGTACTTTGTGGCAGCAGCTCCTACTGCAGGGCAGCTGTCCCATTTCCTGACATGCCAGTGGCAGCACCCACTGCTGGCGAACTCCACAATGAGGTGGCTGCCTCATTCCCTGGTGCCCTACACTTAGGGAGGCAGCTCCCACCACCAGAAAGCCCTTCCACAGCTACTGCCTCATTCCCCAGCCCCTCATGCCTCAGGGAGGCTGCTCCTTCTTCATTCCCTGCCCCATATCAGAAAGTGACTTGGGCGGTGTTGGAGCTGTATGGAGTGGATAGCAGACTGATACAGTTGTTGAAGGATATCAGTGACAATGTGGAGACAGTGGTGAGAACATGCGGGGAGTTGGGAAGCTGGTTTAAAACAAGTAGCGGTATGAGACAAGGAGATCCAATATCACCAATTATCTTCACCACACATCTGGAGAGCACGATGGAGATGATCAAGGAAGAGGTAAAAGGGCTACCTGTGCATGGTAAAAGAATTAACAACTTGAGGTTTGCAGATGACATAGTTACTGAGGAAGATAAGGAGAAGCTAGGGAAAATGGTGCAGGTGCTAAAGGAAGAAGGGAAGCGGTATGGACTGATTATGAACATCAATAAAACAAAAATAATGGTATTTGGAGATAAAGAAATAGGAAGGAAGATCAGTGTAGATGGTACTGAACTAAAAATGTAGAGAAGTTCACACATCTGGGGAGCAACATAACGTATGATCTAGACTGTAAGAAGGAAATAGTGACTAGAATAGCAAAAGCAAGAGCAAGTTTTGACAGCTATGGATAAGATCTGGAAAAGCAAAGCAATCAGCTTAGGAATGAAGCTGGGCATCTTGAAAACGTGTGTATTTGGCAGCATGTTGCACAGATGTGAGACATGGGCGATAACGAAAGATTCATAAGGAAGAATATTAGCGTTTGAAAGGTGTTCTTGCAGAAAGATTCTGAGAATAGGATGGATGCAGGTCACCAATGAGGAATTACATAGGAAGATACAGCTGAAAGAGAACCTGCTGCAGAAGGTTATAAAACACAAGCTACAACTATTTGGGCGTATTTGCAGAATGAACGATGAATGAAGAATCAAGACCCTGGTATTCAGCATAATGGACAGTTTGAATAGGAGAGGCAGACCCCACAGAGAATGGGTAGATGATACAGTAGATTGGTGCGGAGCTAGTCTACAGAAGCTAAGCCACTCCGCACTGGACAGGGAAAGATGGAAAGGAATAGTGAGAGCGGCATCAGACACCAATGGGCTCTGAGCCCACAGTTATTCATGATGATAATGACCCTCTGCCAGGAGGGACACTCAGCCATGTATTATTTAAAAAAAATAAAATAAAACAAAACAAAACCCACAAACCTAGATGGTACTGCTGGCAGAACACTACCAGGCAACAGTGGTCTCCCAGTCAGATAGCAGACTGGGTTTTAAAAGCAATTCAGTACCTAGACAGGTCCACAGAACCATAAATGTCTGATACCCCTTTGGGCACAAAATTTTCACAACAGTAAAATGGGGATGATAACACCAAACAAACAGCAGCAACTGGGGTGTTGTGAAAATAATGAGGCTGACATCTCTAAAAGTGAACCAACACCCTTGGATGAAAATTGTCCATCAATATACAAGAGTAAGGTATTATGGTTTTTCCCCTGGCTTATTCAAATTTGATGCAAAGTTGTAATTAATAGTTGCTACATCAGATACAAGAACAGAATTTATTAAATTAGTATAATTCAAGTGACAAGTTACTTACACAGCAGGTTGGAAAAAAAACCCTCTCTTCTTTGCTATGTTGCTATCTCACACTGCACCTCTCTCACACAAAGAAAGCATTATACTCCCACCATTATTCAACTCCACCACTCTCCAGGCCTTACTTTGCAGCCAACATAGCAGCGGCCAAATATTCTTTGAGGTTTCCTTCCAGGACAGTCAGTAACCCTCCCAATTGACTCTAAGGCTGTGGCCACGCTAGGAAGTGATGTTGAAAGGGGTAATCCCTATCTGTCACTTCGAAGCGAGCTGCTTTGAAATGAAGCGACTACGTACAAAATGCGGATTGACGTTGCGATCTGCAACATCAAAGGGACGCCCTGTCATTTTGAAATGGAGCAGCTACACAACCACAGTTTCATTTCGAAACAACAGGGCAGGAAACAGCGAGGGCAGGGTTCAATGGCTGACAAGCCCTTGCTGGAGCACACAGTAGTAGTAGGCATCCTTCAGTCTGCACAGACTATGGATCGCGCCCTTTAAAGTTTCAATTTAAGACTTCATTTACAGCGTCTATTGTGACTATAAAGACCCACACGAGAGTGACAGTCCTTGCTGCATCTCTTGCAGATGTAGTGGGTGTCTGGCAAGTCCTTATTGTGCTTTCTGTGCGCTCGCTTCTCCCCTGCTAGCTGTCTGATCTTCAACTCGCCCTTCTGAAGGCCCTTGTGTAAGCCCTGCCTCCATCTGCCACAGTCGTCTGCTAGTTCTTCCCAGTTGTCCAGCTCGATGTCTACCTCTCTGAGGTCTCTCTTGCAGACATCTTTGTAATGCAACTGGGGGCATCCGGGGGGTCTTTTGCCAGAGGCTAGCTCACCATACATGATGTCTTTTGGAATCCTTCCATCGTTCATCCTGTGGACGTGGCCAAGCCAGCGGAGTGGATGCTGCCTGAGGAGGGTGTGCATGGTTGGGATTCCAGCTTGCTCAAGGACGGCTGTGTTGGTAACTCTGTCCTTCCATGATATTCCAAGGATGTGCCTGAGGCAGCGCAAGTGGAAGACGTTCAGCCTCTTTTCCTGGCGGGCATACAGGGTCCAAGTCTCGCTGCCGTAAAGGAGGGTGCTGAGGATGCAGGCTCTGTAGACTTGCATTTTGGTGTGGGTGTACAGCTTGCTGTTATTCCACACTCTCTTGCTGAGTCTGGACAGAGTTGTGGCCCCTTTTCCGATCCTTCTGTTTAGCTCAGTGTCCAACGACAGGGTGTCAGTGATGGTGGACCCGAGGTAAACGTACTCGTGGACAGCTGCCCTATTAAGGGGCCCCTCCCAAACACACCCCCTGTGCACATGCTGAGGAGCCTGGCTGCTTGCAGAATATGACCTGCAGCACAGCCTTGGTTAGCCACTACACCACTGCCTGCCATGGACCCGCAGCACTTCACTGACGGGGACACCCTTGACATCATGGCCAGCCCGACGGCCATCCTGACAGCATGCCGTACAAGGTTACATGCTGCCCGACACATGGCCGGTCTCCTGCAGGCCCCCTCCCCAGTGCATCCGGAGCACCCCTTGTTCCAGGCCCACTGTCGCCCCGGCGGTACCCCACCAGCAGAATATGGTGGGACAACATCCTCCTCAGGGAGTGGGATGATGACCAGTGGCTCCGCAATTTCCATATGACTCGGGCCACATTCATGGAGCTGTGCCATTGGCTGGCACCAGCACTTCACCAGCAGGACATCCACAAGCGGCCTGCTCTCCCCCTGGACAAACAAGTAGCCATTGCCATGTGGAAGCTGGCCACCTAGGGCAGCAACCGCACAGTCAGCCACCAATTTGGGGTGGGGAAGGCCACCATCAGGGTCATCCTCCTTGAGGTAAGGCAGCTGTGGCCCATGCACCCACGGCAGGGTCCCGAGGAGGGGGGTCCCCCATATGCTACCACGCACTCATGGGCGCCTGTGCCCTCCACCCCTTGCAGGTCATTGCCGCCATCCACAGGATCCTCCTGTGCCACCTGATCTGCTTGGGGAACATGGACACTGCCATGTGCGGCTTCCAACAGCTGGGATTTCCCATCTGCATCAGCGCATTGGACCGCACCCACATCGCCATCCGAGCCCCAACACACAGCCGGGGACAGTACACCAACCAAAAGGGCTACCACTCTGTCATCCTCCAGGCCCTTGTGGATGCCCGAGGATGTTTCACAGACATTTCTATTGGCTGGCCGGGCAGGGCCCACGATACCCACATCCTGCAGAACTTGTGGCTCAGCCACAGGATGGCAGAGGGCACCTACGTCCCCCCACGGAAGCAGCCAGTGGGGGATGTGACCATGCCCCCGTGCATCATTGCTGATGCAGCCTACCCTCTCCAGGCCTGGCTAATGCACCCCTACACACGACACACCAATGAGAGCCAGAACTTCTACAATGCCTGCCTCAACCAGGCCACGAACACTGTAGAGTGGGCATTTGGCCATCTGAAGGCGTGCTTCAGGTGCCTCCTGATGCGCCTAGAGGTAGCCCTACCCAGCATATCCACGGTCATGGGAGCCTGCTGTGCTCTCCACAACCTCGTAGACAGTAAGCAGGAGCCCTTTGTGGCACACTGGGTGGCCAAGGCCATGCTGCACCATAAACAGCTGGGGCGGTCCCGTGTCACCAGGTGCACCAGGAGTGGGTGCACGTGTGAGAGGCTGTGTGAAAGGCCTTTGCCCTATAATCTGGCCCAATCCACTCCACACAACCCTCCTGCCCCCACCCCTGCCCCACCAGCACCCCCACTTGCATGCACTCCCCTCATCATCCCCACCTGAGGCAAGACACATATCACTATTAAATAAATTCAACTGGTCCTTTGTTTTCAAAAAAAAAACAAAAAAAAAACAACACATGACTATTTACGCGGGCAGGCAGGGGTGAACTATTTACATAGGGGGCAGGGGGCCTCAATCCTCGGTGGAGGTGGCTGGTAGGGAGCCACGACTGCCCCTGGAGCCACAACCGCCCTGGGTCCAGGGACGATGGCGGAGCTTGGATGGGGCATCTAGTGGCTTGGACTCAGAGGGAGGAGGCGGGGAAGCCATGGACAGCAGGCAGGGCTCACCCAGCTACAGCCAACACTGCAGCTCCTGCTGCTCTGCCGGGAACATGTCAGCTGGGAGCAGAGCTGCAAGAGCGGGGGGAGCAAAAGGGGAGCAGTAGGGGGCCAGGAAAGGGAGGGGGACAGGGAAGGGGATGTGCATGGCCAGGGCACCTCATGCCCAATCCTACATGAGGGTTCCTCAGGTGGTTCAGGGGAGGCCCAGGTGGAGGTAGGCTGGCTAGGACCCTCGGAGGGCTCGGCAATGTACCGTGGTCCCTGGCTCCCACCATCGCTCTCTCTGGTGCCAGCAAGTACTGCGGTGCCTGCAATAAGGGGGGCCATCGAGGGTCCTGGCTGGGGCTCCTCGGCCTGCCCGGGGCTCCTCGGCCTGCCCCTCCAGCTCCGCCATGTCCAGGGTCTCCTTGGGTACTGCAGCCCCCCTGGCTCCCAGCATCTGGTGGAGCTCCTTGAAGTAGGGGCAGATGGCCAGTGCTGCCCTTGACTGCCAGGCCGAGTCCCTTGCTCGGGCATAGCTCTGCCACAGCTCGACTCTGGAGCAGACCTGCTCAGGGGTCTGGAGGAGGTTGCCAGGGAGGCGGGCGAAGGAGGCCACATTTCTCTTCTGCCCCTCTGTCCTGAGCAGGATGTCCTTGTCCCCCCAGACAGCCAGCAGGTCCCGGACTTCAGCTTCCAGCCAGAGGCCCTCCCCGCCTTCTTTGGGGGCTGCCCAGAGCCCTGGAAACCCTGCCGCGCAGAACACTTGGCTCCACAGGGATCCTGGCGTCTTGGCTTTTGGCCATTGGTCTGGCCACAGAAGGGTGACACTTTCTAGGGGTGCTTCAGAGTGTCATCTGGCCACCTCATGCTCCTACATCTGCCAGCACACACACAGCCTCCTGCACGGGGTTTCTGTGTCCATGAAGCTTTAAGGTACCCATACCTGACCGCCATAGAGCTCCGACTGCTGGCCAGGGTGTGTCTGTGCTCTAGGGAGGGGCTGGCTCTGGGGAGGACTTTTCATTTTGAAATGGCAGCCGGGGAGCAACTACACACATTTCATTTCAAAACCAACATCGAAAGGAGGCGTTATTCCCAACAAGGGAGTGGAACAATGACTTCGAAATGAACGCCTTTTAATTTTGAAGTTGATTTTGAAATGAGCAATTTGTGTGTAGTTGCTCTCCTGCTCATTTCGAAATTGCCCCCCATTTTGCAATAGCTTTCAAAATGAACGGCTGGTGTGGCCACAGCCTAAGTGTTGTTGCCCCTTCAGGTCAGAGTGGAGAACTAAAACAGAATCTCGCCTATATCAACACTTGTCTAGCAACAACAGTTTCCCCTTTTAAACAGAGTCTGTCTTGTGCTTGGAGCATTCACGGGTACTATGGCATATATTCCTTATTGAAAGGAACATATTGGTAGCAATAGTAAGGCTAGATTAAATACTCTGTAATAAAGTTTTCCTTCCTGTTACCTCCTGAATTCACGTATGCATCTCTTTTGTATCACTTTCATGTTGCTGTTCAATTACCTTACACTGTTCATTTAACCAGTTCTCCTTTGCTGCTGCACATTTTAACTTTATTTCTTTGTTCAACTTTTCATATTCAGAAGATTTTTTTCTTTCCTCTTCTTTCTTCCATGAGTTGTAAAATTTCCTCAGTCATCCACTTCTTAATAACGGTTTTATTTCTTGTAATGTTTTCATCCGCAGATATAACAAGAGATTCTTTTAATAATTCCCATTGTCTGTTAATATCAGATAGGTCTCTTAAGGCACTGAATCTATTTTTGACTGCTAAGGCAAATTGATCTCAAACTTCTCTATCTGTTTGGAGCAATTTCAGATCAAGTTTGATGTTTCTTATAACATTTTGAATTTTCTTTCATTTTACTCTCAATTTGCCTACCACCGGAACACGATCGCTACAGCAGTCAGCACCTGGCATTGTTTTAGCTGATATGAGAGAATTTCTAAACCTCTTATTTATAAAGGATAAAATTGATTTGGTGGTTCTTGTTTTCTCCTGGACTTTTCCACATCCATAGTCTCCTTGGATGTTGCTTGAATCATGTGTTTCCTATGATCAAATCATGAATTCTAGACCATCTTACCAGTCTTTCACTTCTCTCATTTCTTGAACCTAGACGATGAGGTCCTGTTATGTCTTCTGTTCATTCACAACCAACCGTAGCATTAAAGTGTCCTTGAACAATTAGAACTTCACTCAATTTACAGTAAGCTTTGGCTTGTTCAAGTTCTTCATAAAATCTGTCTGTCTTCCTCAGTGCTGTCTGCAGTTGGAGCATAGACCTGGATTATATTCACAATCGAAGGGCTTGCTTTCAAGTTTAACTAACAAGACCCTATCAGATACTGTCCAATAACCCTTTAAACTATTCTTTTTTTTAATTTAAGATGATTCCCATGCCCCTTTCATGTTTCTCATCATCTAGCTTCTGAAGTTGACGGAGGTAGTATAATAATGGAAAAAGATAAAATTTTGGAAAGGTGGTCAGAATACATTTCAGAACTCTATGATGATGAAAGAGTACAAAAGTTTAGTCCCTCTAAGAATGCAGATGGTCCACTTATGCTCAAGGAAGAAGTAAGAAAAGTTTTGAAATGCATGAAAAGAGGAAAAGCGTCTTGTCCGGACAAACTCACGAGGGAGTTGTTTGAAGCCTTAGAAGACTTTGGTATTGACACAATTACAAAACTCTTAAATGATATTTGCAGTACAGGGCACATCCCAGAAGACTTATCAAGATCTGTTTTTATTGCCTTGCCAAAGAAACCATGTGCAACTGAATGTTAACAGCATAGGACTATCAGTCTCATGAGTCACATAACCGAAATTCTTTTGAAGATTATTATGAACCAGATTCGAAATCAAATACAGTCCAAGATCTCTGATGAACAATGTGGATTTGTGAAAGACAGAGGTACTGGAAATGCAATCTATATTTTAAAGTTATTAAATCGAAAGAGCACTGGAAGTTCAAAAGGACATTTGTGCTTCATCGACTATGAGAAAGCGTTTGACAGAGTAAAACATGAAGAAATGATGAAACTGTTGGAAGAACAGGATATAGATGGGAAGGATTTGAGGATAATTAAACACATCTACTGGGAACAGACAGCAGCCATCAGGGTCGGAAAAAACCTTAGTAGATATGTGAAGATAAAACGAGGAGTGAGACAAGGTTGTGTTCTTTCATCTGATCTCTTTAACTTGTACAGTGAAAGAATAATGCATAAAATAGAAGAAGGTCTGCCAGGATTAAACATTGGAGGATGTAACATCAACAACCTGAGGTATGCAGTTGATACTGTTTTAATAGCGAAAAGTGAAAGAGATCTTCAGGAACTGGTTAATGTTGTCAATAAAGAAAGCTAGCTGAAGGGACTCAAGCTGAACATCTCGAAGACGGAAGTAATGGTTATTACAAAGACGAAGGTACTGCTAACATGTGAGGTACTAGCAAATGGAACAGTTCTTCGTCAGGTGACTAAATTCAAGTACTTAGGATCCTATATCACATCTGATGGTAGGTGTTTAACTGAAGTGAAATGCAGAATTGCTCAAGCAAGAGCAGCATTTCAGAAAATGAGAAGCATTCTCACAAACAGATCTTTATCATCGGAGGTTAGGAAAAGAGTGCTGCGATGTTATGTAGAACCAGTCCTCATGTATGGATGTGAACCATGGACTATCAGTAAACAAGTTAAGTACGTCGAAGCCACAGAAATGTGTTTTTTTAAAGAAGGATGTTGTGTGTCTCATGGACGACCAAAGGGACGAATGAGTCTGTCTTAAATGAAGCCAGCAGCAAAAGAACACTGTTAAATAGGATAAGGACAAAAGGTAGGCAAAATTTATAGGCCATATAATTAGAAAGTCTGCATTTGAAAATTTAGTGACAACAGGAAAGTATAAAGGAAAGTGAGGACAAGTTAGACAATGTGAGAAAATATTGGATAGTATCACTTCATGGTTGCATTGCCACAGTACTGTGGAGATGCTCCAGACAGGGGCGGAGGGCCATGATCGCCTATGCTAATCAGCATGGCATGAATGAATACAAAGTAATGCAAAACTTAACAGTTATTGCAGGAAATCTAGAGAATTCAGAAAAGTGGCAATGGGAAGATTAACATTCAAACTTTGGAACTCGGCCTTGCAGAACCCCACATAAACATAGTAGCAGGGAAGCAGATGTCATGGAAAAATTAAAGTGTGACAAAACATGGATAGGCCACTGAAAACACATTCTATCATTAAAATAGAGAAGGAGGGCACAGTGTTTAACAGAGTTGTTTAATGTGGGAACCAAAATAGATTTCTGGAGCCAATTTTTCCTCCCAAGGCTCAGCTATACGATCCGTATGAATGCTCCAAACATGTTTAAAAGGGGAAACTGTTACTAGACTAGTGTTAATGATGTAGGTGAGATTTTGTTTTAGTTCTCATCTCTGTCCTGAAGCAGCAGTAATACTTAGAGCCAATCAGAAGGGTCGCTGACTATCCTGGAAGGAAACCTCAAAGAATAATTGGCCACTGCTATGTTGGCTGCAAAGTAAGGCTCAGAGAGTGGTGGAGTTAACCAATGGTGCTTTCTCTGTGTCTGAGAGAGAGACAGTGTGAGATGGCAGCAAAGCAAAGAGGAGAGCGTTTTTCTCCTCTGTGTAGTTAACTTCCCACTTGAATTATACTAATTTAATAAATTCAGTTATTATATCTGATGTAGCAACCATTTATTGCAGCTGGCACTGCAACTACTATTGTAGCTCTCTGTCATGCTGGTACTTCACCTTGCATTCACAAAAATCTCTCTCTATATTTTAGAATGTGTCTCAGTCAGTGCTACATTTGTTCAAGAACTCCTCTTAAACTGTAAGACGTACAACCACAACCACATTTGGTGTGCAGCTTCATCTTACCCTAACTTAAACCCAGGGTCAGGGTTTGGTTGTGCCAAGACATAAGGGCTACGTCTACACGTGCACCCAACTTCGAAATAGCTTATTTCGATGTTGCGACATCGAAATAGGCTATTTCGATGAATAACGTCTACACGTCCTCCAGGGCTGGCAACGTCGATGTTCAACTTCAACGTTGCTCAGCCCAACATCGAAATAGGCACAACGAGGGAACGTCTACACGGCAAAGTAGCACACATCGAAATAAGGGAGCCAGGCACAGCTGCAGACAGGGTCACGGGGCGGACTCAACAGCAAGCCGCTCCCTTAAAGGGCCCCTCCCAGACACACTTTCATTAAACAGTGAAAGATACACAGAGCCAACAACTAGTTGCAGACCCTGTATATGCAGCACGGACCCCCAGCTGCAGCAGCAGCAGCCAGAAGCCCTGGGCTAAGGGCTGCTGCCCACGGTGACCACAGAGCCCCGCAAGGGCTGGAGAGAGAGTATCTCTCAACCCCCCAGCTGATGGCCGCCATGGAGGACCCCGCTATTTCGATGTTGCGGGACGCGGATCGTCTACACGTCCCTACTTCGATGTTGAACGTCGAAGTAGGGCGCTATTCCCATCCGCTCATGGGGTTAGCGACTTCGACGTCTCGCCGCCTAACGTCGATTTCAACTTCGAAATAGCGCCCAACACGTGTAGACGTGACGGGCGCTATTTCGAAGTTACTGCCGCTACTTCGAAGTAGCGTGCACGTGTAGACGCAGCCAAGAGAAGGGGTCCCAGGACAGGGGGATGGGAGATGGTTACAGGGCCACCCATGATGGCAGGCATGATGTTGCTATGGTGGCAGCTCCTCCCAGAGGAGCTCTAACTTCTGTACCCCCACCCCGACCTTGAGCCCCCATCAAACCTCTGCCCTAAGCCATCCACCCCCGGCCCCTCCTCACCTATGAATTCCGTTACCAGCCATCACTTTTCTTCATTTTTTAAGTATACTATCATTGACAAACAGCACATACATTTTTCATTTATTTTCAAAAATCGCTTGACTCTTTAACTGAAGCAATGCTGGGTGCATCTGCTAGTAGCCAGATATTTTCCTCCAGGGTGCAGGTGCTTACACCAGTTTTTATCTGAGGAAAGCCAAGCACCATTCTGATTTCACTGTAAACACGAGATGCAAATATTACAGCTGCAAGGGTACATTCAGTCCTCCCACAGCCACCTCCCCGCTTTCCTGTTCAGCAATCACTCCGACAACCCTCTGTCTTCACAGCCTAAACCAGGAGTAATGCTTAGTGTGAAAGAAGAATCAGTTCTTCCGTCTCTCTTTCTCTAGTCAGCAGAGAGTGTAAAATGGCATGGCAGTTATGTACTTACACTAAGTTGGAAATAGGCTGGGGGTGTCAGTTTCTCTTGTGTCTCAAAAGGTAACATTGCTGAACAATCCACAAATGCTATTGACTGTTTTAGAAGGGAGGCCTGACCATATCCTTGGCAAGAGGCACAGCGTCCACAACACTGGACCTCAAGGAAAGTCTACTTTTAAAAGCTACCAATACAAACACCCGTCTTAGTTCCACTGAAATATGCTGGAGAGCCATTTGGATGGAAAAAGTGCGAACGGCTCAGTATTTGTTATGTCATTGGGACCTTCCCTGCTGTTTTGTGGGTTGTGGGAAGATAGAAAATGCAGGATTTCAAAGTTGCTCACTGACAATTTGCTTGTCATTCCCATATTTTTTGTATGTGAATAGCCCTTATCAAGTTTGCAGTTTGAAAAAGCAAATAGTAACTATTATACCTGCTAAGAAAAGAGATATTAGAATTGCCTGGCAACTGAAGAAACAACTTGCAGAGTACTGTATGATTTTTTTAAACAAATATTTTTTCTTCTTAAGGCAAACAGATTATTGCCTTTTTCAAACAGAGGACCTGTGAAATGGCACCATTGATAGTTGTCATTATTTAGTTGTGCTGCAACCTCAATAGTGACATGGTAACTTGAAAGCTCTGTAGAAATACGACTACTTTTCTAAACATGGTGTTTATTAGAAAAACTAAAACAGGCTAAATTCATACTCCTTCTTTAAGGTACCACTCATTGACTGACTTATTTATTGGATACTTATATACTTAACATTCATATTTTGAAACTACCTGATCAATGACGAGATTGCAGAACTCTTGCAGCAGAACTATTATTCGTGCAGGCATGCTGTAAAACTTGGAGTGGCTCCAGATCAGGCAGATGATGTGAAATAGAGGGGGAATTAAACCACGGATCTTGGGGAATTCTGTCTCCTGCAAAAACTGAATGTGTCTTCTCAGTGGTCTCAGGTACAGATCAATATCTTGGGCTTCCATAAGTGCTGTAAAAAATAAGAAGAGAGAGACAAAGCTAAAATATCAGATAGGATTATACTGAAGAATGAAAAATTATTCTAGTCAAAAAGGAAAATATTTTCATTGCAATAACTAAAATTAGAAGGCTTCTCACTGTCAATAGCGTACAGTCTAACTTTACAAATTTAATCAAATTTTAAATTTTCCCCCATGGGATGTAAAATTACACTAGTCCTTATCCAGGGAGAAAAGTACATAAGTTTCTGGGACATAACACTGTATTATGGTGAAGGGATACAAGCTTAGCCACATAATACGTGTCTCAGACGATCCCCATTTACTAATTCTGTTGCAGGAAAGTAGAAACAGAGAGGGAGCCGTGCTACTCTATATACCATCGAAACAAAAAAGCAGTCAAGTAGCACTTTAACAAAGTGGTTCTCAGCATCAAAACTCTTTCTTTTCTGTCAGTCTGTTCTCCTGGTCCTAGCCAACCAGCTTGGAGTTATACAGAACTTACTGCAGACTTATATTCTGAATAATAAGCACGTGCCATTCCAACAGGTCTCGTGACAGTGAGAGGGACAAGTCACAGGATTATTTTCTAAACTGTCTGTTGGAGAAGCAGCTTGTTCCAGAAGCATACTGACTGACAAAGATTAATGCATGTGTGTGTGTTCCTGTCTATACCAGCAATCAAACAGAAACCAGCTAGCTGTTTTGGTGAGCTACTCTCATCATAGGGAAAAGAGAGGAGACCACATACGCCACAGTTTCTGCTGCCCCTCCAAGTGATTCAGGTAAGACAATCCACTCCACCAAGTCAGTCCTTCTGTGCTGTATAGAGCATGGAGGGAGGGGATGGGTGGAGCCCAGGTCCACCCTCTACTCTGTGGGCTCTCTGACAGCAGCTTCCCATGTCTCATGCTTCAACTGCTTGACAGCTGTTTGGGCCATTCTGCTAATGACCTGAAAGTCTGTTTTACTGAAAAGGAACTTTAAGAATCGCCTGCGAAGAGAGAGTGCCAAACTCTCTTATATTCAAATTTGACACATTAACATGTGGTTTGAACCGGGATGCCAATTACCTGAGTCATTATATGGACTCTTTTACATACTTTGTTTTATCTGACTCTTGACTTCCCCGTCCCCTCCTACCACCCTCTGCTCTTCTGATTTGACCACAGTGATTACAATTTTTCTGATTTGTCAACCTTGATTACTATTTTTGCTCTCTGTGCCTTAAATATTGAGTCTGTTCTGGTACGGCTACGGTCTGAAGAAGTGGGTCTCCCCATGAAAGCTCACCACTTAATAAATTATTTTGTTAGTCTTTAAAGTGTTACTGGACTACTTTTTTGTTTTGACAGCAATGACTTCCTGAGTCACTTCCCCACTGTGGTCCCCAGCAACCTCCTTACCACAGGCTCTTCCATCTAGTACCTGCTTGCACTTACTCCTCTCAGACTCCCCATAGCTCCTGATCTCCTCACCAAGCAACTGAGCCAGCAGAAGAAAAAGCCTTTTTATAACTGGTTGCATCTGTTCTTTACTGACTCCAGCTGTCCAGATTAATCTGGCCGTCTTGAATCTGTGAGCCTCCTGATTGGCCCTAGGTGTTTTAACTGGTCTAATTGCCCCGATTACTTGTAGCAGGTTCTGGATCACCCCTTGTTAGTTTATTTTGGGAACAGACACCTATTCAGTTTAGGGCTAATATATCTCCTCTTGATCACTCTTCCATAGTCCTCTGGCCTGACCCTGTCACAATATAAAATGCAAACAAATGATAAAGGAATATTTACATTCATCCCTTGCTATATGAGCACTGAGCACGAGTATCAGAGAGGTAGCTGAGTTAGTCTGTATCTTCGAAAAACAACAAGAAGTCCTGTGGTACCTTTATAGGCTAACAGATTCATTGAAGCATAAGCTTTTGTGGGCAAAGACCCGCTTCGTCAGATGCAATGACAAAGCAGGTCTTTGTCCACAAAAGCTTATGTTTCAATAAATCTGTTAGTCTATAAAGGGACCATAGGACGTCTTGTTGTTTTTATACGAGCACAATGGGTTCCCAACTTTCTGCCCATAAGAGGGACACTAAATTACCATTAAAATACATGTAAAAGTCTCTGATTGGTTCCTAGTGCTCCTAACTCGGCGAAGGAGCAGCAGCAGGTAGCACTGCTTTTGAAAGGTAAGTAAACCTTGGGTTTCACAGGGGGAGGGTTAAAGGCTGGAGGCAATTTGGGGCCATGAGCAGGAGGGAAGGTTAAAACTTGGTGGTGGGTTGGGTCCGTTGGGCAAGTGGGAGGGTTCAGGCTGCTGCAGGTTGGATCCATGGGGCAGATGAGGGATTAAGGCTGCTACAGGTTGGGTGTGCGGGGCCAATGGGGGGGTAGTCAGGCTGTGGTGGTTTGGGTCTGCAGAGGCGGGGTCAGGTTGCAGCAGGTTAGTTCTGCGGTGCCAGCGGGGGGTCAGGCTGCTGCAGTTTGGGTGTGTGGGGACGGCAGGTGGTGGGGTGTCAGGCTCCAGCGTGTTAGGTCTGTGGGGCCAGCAGGGTGGTGGGGGTGTCAGGCTGCGGCAGGTTAGGTCTGTGGTGCCAGTGGGAGGGCGGGGGGTGGGGGTCAGGCTGTGGTGAGTTGGGGCTGCAGAGCTGGGGGAGGGGGTCAAACAACGGCAGGTTGGAGCCGCAGGGAGGGGGGTAAGGCTCATATTAAACGCAGGGAGTTCACTCATCTAGTTTAACGAGGGATGAGTGTATAACAACTGCATAATTATTCATATTAGCAATAAACTCAGCAGACCAACAGACATAGTATAGGCGAAGACTGAAAATAATGTTTAGAAACACACATACTATTTATTTAATTACCACTCTCTCTCTTCTTGATTTTTATGGAAAGTAAAGAATCCACGTAAACTTTATAAAAGTAAATAATGAGCAAAGTCTAACTACAAAGTGGCTTGATTTAATATGTACATGCTGCTCCAGCAGACACATCTTAGCAGTGGCATATTACAGTATTACGTTAAACAATATTATGGATTATTCTCTAACATTAACATATAAAGGTAGACAAAATATAAAATTTATTGAAGCTACTCTTACCATTTTCTACATCCTTGAAAATGTTCTGAGAAGTACGATAATAGCTGCTCTCTTTGCCTTTTAAAATCTTAACCATTTTTTGAACAACAGGAGACTGAAGCTAGAATTATAAAACAAACAAGGAAAAACCTTCAGTGAAGACAAAATTAAAAGAATATTTCTGTCACAAAGGCTGTGTCTATACTAGCAAGTTTGTTTCCAGAAAATCCAGCCCTTTTTCAAAAGAACACACACAGTGTCCACACACAAAATGTGCTCTTTCGATCTGAAACTGAAAGAATGCTGCTCTTCTTCTGGAAGCCTCCTTCCGCTCCCGGATCAGGAAGAGCATCTTCTTTCAAAAGCTTCTTTAAAAAAAAGCATGTGTAGACATTCCATGGGCCCTTTTTTGAAAAGAGCAGTCCTCATGGCACTGGATTTTTTGCTCTCTGGTCCATTCTTTCAAAAGAGCAGGGGCTGTATAGACACACTCTATCAAAAGAGCAGATTGATTTTTTTGGTCCGCTTTTTTGTGTATGGATGTGCTCTTTTGAAAGAAGTCTTTTTGAAGAGATCTTCTGGAAGAACTTCTTTTGAAAGATCGCTGTAGTGTAAATGTAGCCAAAGTGGAGTAGGTTGTCTACCTGTACATAGAAAGTGAAATCAAAAGTTATACTGCAAAATTTAATGGAGTCAGGGTTTCACCCAAAGTATTTTTTTTAAATGTCAAGTATATTCACATTGGGCCTGATCTATAATCACAGAAATCAAGTGAATGAGTCCTTGTGACTTAATTGGGTATTGGATATTTCCCTGTATGTTCAAAGTGTTTGTCTAATTTATACTGGATCAGTGCTAATAACCAGGATAGTGGTAATCTAGAATTAACAAGAGGATGGTTCTAGATCTGTTTTCAACCTCTGAGAAATACAGTATTTTGCATTTGAAACTTAATAATTTTGATAGCTGCACAAGATTTCAAAAAAAAACAAAAAAAAAAACAGGGCTGCAGGATTTGTAATATCTATTTTACCAAGTCAGTATTCTGAAGTAGCAGCCCCCACTCCATAGCTAAAGTTGAACCTACTTTCCCATGACAAGCCTGATTTTTAAGCCCAGAAATAATTAATTCCCCCTATGCAGCATTTTCTGGGGAGAAGCATTGGAAAAGATTTCTAAAGCTCTGGATTGAAATCTACAAATTGGCAAAGGGAAGTTAGCTTTACCTCTCCTAAAATTAACAGAAGGTATATAGTTAAAATTTCCTGCACATGTTCAATCATGATATTTCAAATTTTTCTGTCATTCATGTTTTCAAAGATTTTCCTTTTAAAGAGCCAGAAAATAATATATCTGTAAAATGGATTGGCCTACAAATTTCACATGTTATTTTACAGGACAAGTGAAGGAAAATGCCTATTTGTATCTTTTTTTTATTTCAGTGGTATTATTTTGAGTGGGGAAGAGAGCAAAGTTATAAACCAAAAGAGACAGTAAGAGTTATGGTATACAGGAAAGATACAGAGTAGAGGACAGGTTAAGAATGAACCAAAGGGGTAGAACACAAATGAGAGAGAGATAATGCACATTTCTTAAAGTTCTTTCCTAGTAGAATGGACTGATGCAAAATAATAAAATAAGTTCTTTTAAAAGGATTTTATAAAAGCATCTGTGGGTTCAGCAAGTTGCCTGTGGTCACTGTACTTATGTTACTTCTCTCCTATTTTGTTTCATTATTTTCCATGAGCATGAAGGAGGTTGATTAGGTGGATGCCAGAAACTTTGGGGGGGGGGGCGCGCTGGGAGGGTAAGGCATAAAAAGAAGCAGGGGAAGACAGGGATTTTGAGGACTCATGGACCTTGGAACTCCAGATCTTACACAACCACCTCTTTTAAACTTCTGTTCACATAAAAACCAGCCAACCAAACAGGGAGAGTCCTAAAGAAAAAGCTCATTTAATGAACTTGGTTTAAAAAGTGTGTTTCAGTGGAGTCTGGCTAACCACCACAAAAAAAAAGTCATACTTTCCTGACAACACACAAGTGTTAGATAATATAGAACTTAGCAAATAAGGAATGCACACAGTTCCCCACTCTCATGCAGTACTTCATCACTAATTATTCATGCAGCTATATACACCATCCACCCAGCCTTAACTCCCTTCTGTTTGGGCATATGTATGCAGCCATATTAATCAGAAATCCTAATCTTCCGCTCTGCCCATTTTCTATTTGAAACATTGAAAGCAGTGACTCACTTTGCATGCAAAAATACAACCACCATACCAAGGGTTTTCCTTGACATCTGTTACATATCCAAAAGCACTTACTTGATCATATATGCACAACAAATTATCTTTTCTTGTCTTCCAGAAGTTGAGTTCAGTTGTGGGATTTGAATGGAGGCCTTGTAGAAGAGGCTGAACAGAATCCATTCTTAGAATATCCTGTATCTGATGTGACCATTTAATAACCATAGATTCAATTGCATGTAGCACTGTCCTAGCATATGGATATTGTCTATAAAATAAAAATAATTATAAATGGTTTTGTGAATCAGAAGTGGTATTAAAAGGGCAATGGTATGGCAGTAAGTGGTTTTGTCCCTCTCTTTACACCTTATCATGAATACCTTAGTGTGAATACCTACAATACTGAGTCCAGTGCTGGCCAACACATTACCAGAAATACACATTCAAACCACCACAACTAAATGATTAGGGAGCCACAAGGATTTGTTTGAGAGGAAAGAATAAGAGTTCATTAATTGTCACTAAACCAACTATACTTTTGTGATCTATACACTGTTCAATGCTATTGGCCAAAAACTCTTGGTTTGTGAATAGTTCACTGCAAGCATTCAGCATTCAAAGTAGAAGGTTTGTTGTTTAGTTTCCGGACCCCAAGGCTCATGATACTGATCCCATTTCATGACTGGATGATAATTTTACAATCAGGTTTCCGGTCAACATTTCTGAGTTCAAAATCCACTTCCTATAAATATTCCTTAACATTTTCTAACATGCATTGTTTCTCATAACATTCCAGCTTGTTAGTTTGCTTGCTATTATAGTGCAGAGGCCCATAAAGACAAAGAACAGTACAAGCAAAGCTGAAGTGAATTATATTTACAGAATATTAAGGTGTGTTCCCATCTTCAACAATGAGCTACCAGCTGATCTACACACAAGCTTATTCAGAAATAACTATATTAAGTTTAAATTCACACCTTTTATTGTTGCATTGAACATCTCTGTGTGGGTAGTCATTAAAATGTCAATGTAGTTTAAGAGGTCAAAGAGGCATTAACAACATGAGATGTGAATTAAAACAATTATTTTGGTGCAGATTTGTGCGTTGATGTGCACTAACCTTCTCATTTCTGTCTGGCTCTGACCTCTCCTGGCTTCTCTAAAATGCCTGCATTAAGTCATCTACTCCTCCCATGGACCTTCTCACACCACACTGCTCCTGTTGTCTTGCATGCGAGTGGCACATGAGCCGACTTTCACTGGGAGCTCAGCCCTGCCCTTCCTCTTCCCATGATGCAGAGAGTCCCATTGCTGGGACTGTACCCGCACCCACAGGGCAGGGGCCATGGCCAGAGCCTTCACTGACCGCTCTGTGGCATGGGAGGGGGCCAGAGCACCTGCCGCAGGATGGGAATGGGGCCCTAGCCCCCACCTGCCAGAGCCCTGTGGCAGGCCCAGGCATGGGGGGACTGGATCCTCATGGCAGATTCCACGAGTGGGAGTGAGGGAGTGAGAGGCTAAGACTGCCTCAGGTAGAAGTCCTGGATCTCCCCTGACCTGGCAAATTCCTGTGTGTGTTTGACTCCTGCTACATGCTCAGGAAGAGAAATGCAGCTCCCTTTGCACATGAACAGCTAATACCCCACAGGGTACCACAAAACATGCTGCCTTGAAAAAAAAAAATAAAAGGTTCTTTGGTGAGATGAGTTCGTGACTGAAAGGTGTTTCCTAATTCCCCTCACAAAAAGGGTACTATTAATGACTTTATAATGTACCACTGGCACTCAGACTGTACACAGGTCAAATTTCGGCACTTCACCTCAGAAAGGTTGCTGACCCCGAACAACAAAATCCTCACCAGAATAATCTAATTTCTTTTCATTCTCCCTCCCAGTCCTTTCACTTTACTTCACTCTGTAGCTAGTTCTCCCATTTTGGCCTTGGTGCTTATGTCATGTTACTGGAACACTCCCCCGGTCCTCATCCACCAAGCACTTTCTCTTCTCTCTCCACCTAGCACAGTGAGGGCATTAATCCTGACTGAGGCTCCTAAGCCCCACACATTACAAGCATAAGAATAAATCCTATCCTTCTGAGTAACTCCTCTGTGCAGACAACCTGTATGGAACACTTATCCTGCGTTTGTCTTATTTAAATTGTAAGCTCTTTGGAGCTGCCATGTAAATTTACGGTTATTTAATACTATTTACTGAAACCACAATGACCACACCCTGCTCAAAGGATGATAATCTAAAAGGACAGACTTCCCTGATCTTCCCGAATTTAAAAACAACCACAGTGTCTAAATACAATAATAGACCAGGGACTGGCTGGTCATAGTGTCATTGATTGCAGTGGAGCTCTACTATTTTAAACCAGCTGAAAAATCTAGGCCCATATTTCAGTGCCTCCAAACAGACATCAGAAAGATTTAGGTAAATGATGACATAAGACAACATGTGTCACCTTTTTCTATTCTCTTTTCTTAACTCAGGTTGAAAGATCAGTAGGTGATATAAAATAATGTAGCGTTATAGCTACTAAGTATTAGAGAATAAATCAGTGCACAGATTGTGAAACGCTGAGTTTCTTAAAAATAAATAAAAATAACCTGAGCAATGTAGCACACATCCCTTTAAAAGAACATAGTGTACTTTTATGTAAAAAAACAACTGACTAATAAAAAAAATAGCACTTAATATTTCAAACAGTAACATTGTAAAACATTGCCCAAGGGATACAAAAAAAAAATACATTTATTTTGCAATAATTTTCCTCTGGGATTATATCACCATTTAAGTATTTTTTCCTTCCCTCAAGCGGTATTTTGCAGTCACTCTCCTTAAATCCAAGCACTATGTAGAAATAATTCTGTGGAAAGAGGTGTTAAAATTAAACTCCTTTTAATGCTTGCGAATGACACTATCCCTGTAAATTAGAATATTCATTCAATCACTGCTGCTCCCATTGAAACAGCCACTGGATCCATTGTGAATGAAGAGTATGCTAAGAATGGCAGTAAAACACACAGTAATCTAACTGGAAAAAAAAACAGGGCAACGTGGAAAAAGAGCCAGAACACAGGCTGCAATACAATAGAGCACTTAAGCACTGGCTTAACTTTTAAAGCATGTGAGTAGTTCCTCCAAAGGCAATAAGGTTATTCATGTGATTGAAGTTAAACGCGTATTCAAGTGGTCTACTAGGGCTAGAGGAAGTAGTCACCAGTGACACTGCATGCAAAAATTTAATCCAAAAGTAGCTAGCCATATTTCATACTATGAGACTATATAATTTCATGCAGATTCTGGTGACTACACAAACAACTTTCACCTTGATCTTGCATTTAACTGGCTACCAACCAACAGGAGCCCTTATGGATATGCTCTGTATAGTCTCTCCTCTGCAAGAGATCAATTTCAATGTTTAATTTAGCTATTTTGTAAAAATTTCATTTGGCATATTGTGGAGACAGCCATAATTTAGGACATTCTTTAACATTCTCATGGGAGTGATATGACAACTAACATGTTCCAAATTCAATATTAGAAATATTCCAAGTTTAATAGTAAAGAGAGATATTGTTAACATTAATTACACATTTATTTCACTAATGCAACTAGTACCAGTATAAATTTCTGTGGCGGAATGACCATTAAGTGCAGTAGCTCTTAGTTATATTCTAGGTATTGTGTTCCTTACTTGTTTTCAACACACATCTGAAGCAAGTCAGCCTTTGCTGCAGCTGTAGGAATGGGAAGAAGGGTTCTTCCAGAAATCATTCCCTTCATAACATGTGCTTTATTTTTTATAATTTCCGTATGATGGTCCATGTCTTGTGAAATAAAATGTGGCCAGGATACATGGTTTTTCTTATTGGAAAGAACAGGCACTAGCACCTGAAGGCAGAGTAGGGAAAGAAGTGTTACAAACCAATTCAATGTTTAAAGTTTCTCAGTAGTACTTCACAACTTGGTGCTTCTTTAGATCTTGAGTGGAACAACTAGCACACACCAAAACTAAACTGAAGCATATGTCAGAAACAAATGATTACTTGCATCGAAGTCAACTTTTTAATTTTTAGTATGCATGTTTCTGTTGATATACACACTTTCAAACCTATTCCCATTATATGGTCCACAAAAAGAATATAAATATGTACTTACATTGGTGTGATTCTCCCCACAAATCATCTGAGCCCCAACACTGAGGTTCTTTTTCAGAAACTATGAAGTATATTGTTACTTATTTCTCCTCCACCTTTTCCCAAACAGAAGATAAGGGGGAAGGAGGGAAGAGGGAGAGAAATAGATAGCCAGGTCACTGTATCCAAACTTTCCCATCAACAGCCAAATCTCCACGGCTATGTCTACACTAGCCCAAATCTCCAAAATGGCCATGCAAATGGCCACTTCAAAGATTACTAATGAGGTGCTGAAATACATATTCAGCGCCTCATTAGCATGCTGCCAGCTGCAGCTCTTCAAAATTGCCATGTTTCGCATGTCGCGCAGCTTCGAAATCCTATCAGCAGATAGGAATAAGGGGATTTCAAAGTTGGCAGGGTCCTTTCCGTTTCTATAGTACATATTGCTGTACTTTTGAAGCAGTTAAGCCCATACTTAATTTTATGCATGTGTAAAAAGTCTCGGGGGCTAACTGTTAATAAGTAATTTTAAAAAACAACAAGCAGTCCATGAAAGTTCATGACCTAATGCATTTGTTAGTCTAAGGTTCCACAGGACTACACATTGTTTTCAAGCATGATTATTGCTCACAGAAGTTTACAATCAGTCAAAAACAATGAGAAGTCCTGTGGCACCTTATAAACTAAGATTTTCTTTGGAGCATAAGCTTTCATGGGCAAACACCTGCTTCATCAGATGGCTGTAGTGGAGATTCCAGAGGCAGCTCTTAAATATACAGGCTCATGAAAAGGAGCGAGTACCCATCAAGAAGGCCAGAGTTGACGAGGTCAATTCAGTCAGGGAGGATGTAGCCCTCTTCCAGCAGCAGATGTGGAGGTGTGAACACCAAGAGAGGAGGACCTAACCACATCACATCATAGGACCTAACCAAATAAATCATACCATCTGGAGCTCTTTCACCTGCACATCTACCAATGTCATTTATGCCATCACGTGCCAGCAATGCCCCCTGCCATAGACATTGGCCAAAATTAACAGTCTCTACATAGAAGAGTAAATGGACACAAAATCAGAAATCAGGAATGGTGACACACAAAAACTTGTAAGAGAACACTTCAATCTCCCTGGACACTTAGTAGGAGACTTCAAAGTAGCAATCCTGTAACAAAAAAAAACTTCAAACACACACTCCAAAAAGAAACTGCAGAGCTACAATATATTTGCAAGTTTGACACCATCAATCAAGGATTGAACAAAGATTGGAAATGGCTGGCCAACTACAAAAGCAGTTTCTCCTCTCTTGGTGTTCACAATTCCACACCAGCTGCTGGAAGAGGGCCACATGCTCTGTAATTGAATTGACTTCATCAACTCTGGGCTTCCTCTTGATTGGTACTCCCTTCTTTTCATGTGCCTGTATATTTAAGAGTGGTCTCTGGAATCTCTACTACATACATCTGACAAAGTGGGTCTTTACCCAAGAAAGCTTATGTTCCAAAATGTTAGTCTATAAGGTGCAACAGGACTTCTAATTGTTTTTGCAGATACAGACTAACGTGGCTGCCCCCGATACTTGTCACAATTAAGCAAGTGCTTAAGTGCTTTGCTAAATGGGAGTAGGACATAGTTCTTAAGTGCTTATATGAATCAGACCTAAAAAGTGAATACATCAATTAAATCTGTATGCCAATAGAGACTTTAGGGTTACTTGTTATTACATGAGTGCTCATAGACTTCAGTCAGGTTGGGTTCCGATTAGACTCAATGAGCTTCCCACCTTAGGCTTAATGCTACTAATTGTTCATTCAGAGCCCACCTGACTTCTGCCTGTGCAGGACTCTTTGCAGGACTAGGGGCCTTAATTTAAAACAGAACATAAAAATGGATGAAGGAAGGGTGAAGGATAGGGAAAGCAGTGATACAGCCATGTTTTTCCGTAGATTAGCTGAGTACATAATTTGAAGTTACAAGGCTTAAATCTGATTCCCTGTGTTAGAGACGAATCAGCAATAGCCTCAGCTACCCACCTGCCTTTCTACTATTAGTTATTTTGCAGGCACCATGATAACATGCATATTAAGAGTGCATACCAGAGGATGGCACTGTGAACACTAACTCTGTTCCCTCTTTGGTATTCAGTAATCACAGTAGTCCCCCCACTGTATGAAAGAGATACTCTTAAAATGATAACTATAGTATTTAGAAATCTGATGGAACTTTGTGGAGTTTCCTGAAAGAGAATCATTACGTGATGGTTTAAGAACTGTCTTTGCATACTAAAGATTGGAGAACCACCTTTAACAAGGCAAATTTATAATGGTATGCACTACATTTATCTTCATTTAAGCTGTAAAATAAGTTTTATAAGATCTCTTTTTTCAAAAAAATAGATTCATTAATAAACAGCATTAAAAGAAAAGATCCTCTTTGTTCTATGATGCAGTTCTAACGCCTTTTGAGTAACAGCAAACTTCCTGTTTGTGAAAGGATACAATAGGTGAGGTACAGTTCTACTACAGGTTGAATCTCTTTAACCCAACACAATCTCATCTGGCAACATTCATAATCTGGCATGATTCTAGTTAGCCAGATGACCACTTATCATGCTTGTAGTCAAGTTTCCCATGGTCCCAGGAAGTTTGTTTATAGCCACCATTCCTGACTCTGTTTTCTGTTATTTAGAAGACATTTAGGGGTAAATTACATCTAAGAGCCCAGTAAGCAGTGGAAGTGTTGGTAATGCTACTACACAATATTGACCTCCCGTGGTTCAGCAAATTCTCTTGTTCGGTACCAATCAGGTCTCAAGGGTGCTGGATTAGAGAGGTTCAACCTGTGCTACACAGACTTCTTGAATCTTCAGTGCTCTCATGCACCCAAGAGTGGGTTTGTGTGTATTAATTAGCATTACTCCTCTTGTAATTTACTTGATTAAATCCTTACAAAATACATACAATTCCTCAGATTCTTTCAGCTCAAGTCCTTTAGGGCTTTCCATTTACCATTGGTTTAAAGCATTAGGTCACAACTCTCTTTGGCCTTGTCTACACTATGCAGTTTTATTGACAAAAATCAGGTTTCATCAACAAAACAGCGGAGTTGTACACATATCATGACCCTCCTGCCAATTTTAACCCCCTTGCTACACCTACAAAATAAAGCCACTCTGATGGGCGGCCCAGACCTTGTCATGACATAGCTAAAGCAACACAGTGTCAGTGTAGACAGTGCACTTGCTTATATCAACCTAACTGACCTCTGGGAGGTCAATGCTCATCATTACTACTATGGTCAGCAGTTTGAACTTCATTGCCCCGCTGGTTAACAGACACATGATCCTCATTTAAAAGGTCTTTTTGTAGACTACCCAGACATTTTGTCCCCTCTTGTCAATTCAACTTCTAATCCCCAAAGGCACTAAACCTTACCACCACCCCTCCAAAAAACTCACCACATTTGGGACTTTTTTACAAGCAGTGTGCAAATGCCAGTGAGAAAGAGGTGTGTGTGACTGTGATTCAAGGCTTTGAGTATGTCTCAAAAGGTCTCTGTCCGTGGTTTCTGCAGATGTGCTATTGAGGACCAATTCTTACAACACCAGCGGAGCATCTCTGTCAGATTAGGAGGTGAACCAGGAGGATATGTTTAGAAAAGTGCTTTAGTCAATAGATGCAACACATAGTAAAACAAGAGTGTGCAGGTAAACCATGAAAAACTCAGGCTGGATAGTCTAGAAAGGAGACGTGAGCAGGAGTGGATAACAGCTGGAATGGAATAGATAAGAAAGGTACTGGAGGGACAGTTAGCGATGCTCAGGTCCCCCATAGTTTTGCAATCTGAGCGCACACATACAGCCAATATAGACAATAGCCATTTCATGCTCTCCCCAGATTCCCCCAACACATTCCTCACATGTTCCTGTTCCATCATCCCTGACAATCTACCCCTAGATACCGGTTTCCATGAGGAAAACTGGAGTTGTTAGAGCATGAACCAATAGACTTCTCCCAACGCCATGCCCCTTTTATAAAATACGTGTTGTACCCTTTAATTAACATTTAGTCTTTTAAGCAAAAAAGAGTCCTTATTTGTGTAACACACACTAGTTCCTGCTAAATTCAAATGCTGTGGCTATAGGCAGGAACATTTTCTTACTACAATTAAAGCTCAGGAAGCATTAAGGGGTCATTAAGCTCGGGGTCATTTAAGGCATCAGATAAACACTGCCTGACCAAATGCATCACATAAAGAGAAATTATCAGTAATTGTCAAAAAAATAAAAAGCTCCTTCAGAGCCTCTCGGGGTCTAATAATCTCCCCCATCCCCACTGAGGCCCTTTAATTGCTCTGTGTATCTGCCTATTCAAGATCAGTATCCACATGATCCACAATAATGTGCCACCCCTGGGGAAACATTTCCCCCTTTAATTTGTTGATGTCAGTGAAACGGCCCCACTAATCCAACAGTGGCTTGCAAGGCCATCGATGAGTAGCCCTTTTGGTTGGTGTACTCTATTGCAAGATGGTCTCAGAACAAACTTGGGATGTGTGTGCCATCCATCTCTCCCCACCCCAGTTAGGGAAGCCCATTGCTGCAAAACCATCAAGTATTTCCTGAACATTACCCAGAGTCACAATCCTTCATAAAAGGTCATTAATGGCCCTGCACACTTGCATCACCACAGCCCCTACAGTGGTCTAACCCACCAAACTGGTTCACAACTGACCAATAACAGTCCAGATTTCCCAGCTTCTACAGTGCAACGGCCACTTGTTTTTCAAATGATGGACTCCTCTCACTCTGGTGTCCTTGAGCTGCAGAGAGCAGGTAAGCTCTGCACACATTTGTAGGAAGATGGCTTTCTGTATCCACTACTTGTCATCCCATATGTGCAAAATGATGCAATCCCACCACTCATACTTGTTTCCTGAGCCCAGTACCAACAGTCCACCATGGGTAGCTGCTTTGTCAACACCAGCAGCAACCTTTGTTTCCTTCCACTGCACACAAGCAGGGCTGGGATCTAGATTCCTTTCCGTTTCCCAGCTCATGAAATACTGCACAACCAGTCACGTTGGGTTCATAATGATCATCTGGTGACCAGCAGGGCAGAATCCATGCTTTCAGGCATAAATGGCGGGGCTGTTAAAAAAATGGCACAAAATGAACTTGGAAGCCTGTGGGAAGAAAGAACTGCATTAAGGACAGTAAGTATGTCTCCATAGTGGCAAGTTACACAGTGGGATAGCTATTCACAATGCAAGAGGACCAACTGTGGATGTATTCTGCTGACACGCATAGCCAGTGTAATTAAAATAGCATATGGTTTTTAACTCTGCAGTGTAGACTAGGCCTAGGAGCTCTGCCAGGTCCATTCTAACCTTTGGGTTTCTCTCCAGGGAAACTTTCCCCAAGGCATTTTCGTAACTCCAATCTCTGAAATCAATTCCTTCTCCAGTCTTCCTTCCTGGCTGGCCCTGGTGACCCACCCTCATCAGCAGCAGGGTTCTTTCACAGAAGAGCATCCCTGCATTTCTCTCCTGATAATAATTTCCCCTGGGAACTCTCTTTTTAAGCCTCAGCAGGTGGTTAAGGGACTCAGGCACCTGAAACCCATTCCCAGCATAGTTACTGATCTTCTTTGAAAAGGACCTATCCTTAAAAGGGCAGTGCCTTGAAACAGACTATAGTGTTAAAAGGGATACAGAGGATGAATCAGAAGTAAACTATATTAAGAAGACTACACTAACTTTCCCAGGTTTACAGAAACTGCAATGGCTTGGTTTTGTTTTGAAGGGGAAGTGAAAAGGCGCAAGTTGTTGGATTTTTCATTTTATTTTCTTATTTTTGTCGAATACTCGCTTGTGGTGTGAAATGTTATTGCATACTGTGAACACCTTTTTCAGCAAGAACACAAGGAGCTCTTAATGAAAAGTCTTGCTTATATACTAAACAGACATGATCATTTTAAAATGCCTAACCCTTCCATTTTTCATCCTTCCATACGCTTGCTACTTTTAAAAAAAATATTTAAGTGTATTTTTTCAGTGTTTGCTGAAGTCTTTTGAATCTCCTTGGATGTAGGTAACCAGCAATACATGAAGAGTCTCAAGTTATGCAAGATCTTTAAATCAAGTGCTTGAACAGGTGCTACTGTTGTGAAATTCTCATTCGATTTCTGCAGAATATATCAGGAAGGTAAAACAGCTCAAGTAGCATTCTCTGTATGACTTGTTACAACTAAATTCCAAATGCTTGTTTGCTGCTGTAACATCCTCCATAGCAACAAACCAGGAAAAAAGTAATTAACTTTTAACAGGAAATACATTTGAGCAAATTGAGTACATTGCCATACCAAATGCACCAGGTTTCACAAAGAACAGAATCCCAAGTAAATGTGGGATCTGAAGCTAAGACACCACATAATGGATATATAGTTGATCCCATCATCAGCAAACTTCCCTCTTCTTTTCATTATAGTTTGGGGCCTCACTCCCTCTCTCTATCAACTTTTCAAATCATTCACTTTTCACAGAGGCTGACAAAGTCAAGTTCCCGTTGAAATGGGCTAAACCCTGCCTCACTGTAGTTAATGGGAGTTCTCTCACTGATTTCACTGGGGCCATGACGTTATCCTTTCTCTTCCCAGTGTAAGTTTGCTGAAAGTTCTTTTACCTGTTTGGCTCTTAACCAGCTTGTTTCCACTGGCCCCCCAAGACAATAACTTCCTCTCAAATACAAATACAAGGACACCACAGAATAAAGTCCAATTCAAGGTCAACAAAGTTCTGGCCAACATAGTGAGAAGCTACAGTGACCTTTCTAGTTTTAGCATCTATCATTATTACTGTTTTAATTTTTAAAAATATTTTTGGATTATTACATCTTAATTGCAGACAACCGCAACTGCAGCAATCCTTGAATTACTATTAGACACCAAGAGGTTAGAGTATTGGCCTTGTAAGCCCAAGGTTGTGAGTTCAAGCCCTGAGGGGGCCTTTCAAGGTTCTATGGCAGGTTAGATTGAAAAGGTTAGACCTTTTGAGGTCCCTTCCAGTTCTATAAGATGATGTCTTGAGGTCCCTTCTAGTTCTATAAGATACAATAGGTATAACCAAAGGCAGCATCTACACTATGAGCTAAAATAGTCTTTTTTAAAACTGATTTAACGCTAGGTTTTATAAATTCGATTTTGCACATCCTCACCTTCCCACAGGCTCCCCACAAAATCGACTTATTGCTGACACACACAAAAATTGCCAAAATTGACTGCTGCAGCAATGCATTATGGGAACCTATCCCACAGTTCCCTGAGCCCTGTACCATTCTGGGTACTTTCCCTGGTGCAGCAAGAGGGAAAAAAAAATACCCACAGCCACATGCAGGGTATCTGACAACATCTTCCTACAGTTCATTTCCCTCATTCCCCTGCCGGTTTAATCAAACACCCCTTTTTCAAAGCAGAATCTGGCTTGCCTGTATAACAGATGTGCTTTTTATAAGTGAGGGGAGGGGAGAGGTAGGAAAGCGGATAGGAAAATGATTTCAGGCTTCCCAACCAACAGGTTTTCAAAATGGGATGCAAAAGCACTGGAGTACATGTTTGATGTTAAGTGGGGAGAAAGGGTCACATAAACCAAGGGGACTCGTAAGATCGGCAGGGCCAAAAGCCACTTGGGCCCAGGGGAAAGGCTTGGATCTGGATTTAGAACTCCTGGCAATGATGATCTGCAGATGAAGAATTTTGTCTCAAAGGCCAGCCACTCTAGTGACAAATTTCTGAATGTGCGTGAAAAGCGGAGCTACAAGCTGCCGTGCAAACACCCTTGCGTCCACTCCTTTCCAGCCAATATTCTACATGGCACACCAGGAGGGAGCCCGAGATTCCCTGGGCCCTGAAGGAATCCCCCAGGAGGTCCCAGGAGCCAGCCCGGAGCAACAGAGGTGGGTGCCTCCTGGACTGGGCCCAAGGCGCAGACCCTCCTAGACCTGTGGGGTGAGAAGGAGCTACGCCAAGACGCTAAGGTGAAGCATCATAATGCGCAAGCCTATGCCAGATGGCCACCACCCTGGAAGGATGAGGCCACCTCTGCTGTAGCATAAGTCCAAGCAAAGGGGAAGGAGCTACATCTGGGCCCTGGATGCTGGCCAACACTTCAGGACAGGACCCACCACCTGAATCTGGGTTTAGATCTCCTGGCAAGGAAGATCCTCAGTACAAGAATTTTTATCCTTGCATCCACTCCAAGATCTGGAAATGTACGTGTAAGTAGACGTGTGTTACACTGAAAATGCAATGGATCATTGAATCACTTATGGTTCGGTTGGTCACTGTGAGCCTTACTTGGAAAACTGTGGTAACTGTAGAGCTTCTACATTGCCTTTAATGGCCTTTGGATCAAGCCCATACAAAAATTTGGTCTCAAAGAAGAGTCACTGTAGTGACAAAGTATTTTATTTCTGTTGACCAAAAAGGCCTCCAGATAGCCCATGGGACACTCTGTCCACAGTAATTAATGCTCTATGGTGCTTGCCTCTGGCAATTCTTAAAGCCACTAGGAGCCCAGGAAACCCTGTGGCAGGACCCACCACCTGCCCCAATGCCCAGCAGGTCCAGAGGAAAGTTTTGGCTCTGTACTTCGACCTCCTGGTAAAGATGATCCTCAGAGCAATAATTTGCAGCCTTGTACCCAATTCATAACCTAGAAATGTACATCTAAGTGCATGCAGGCATTACAGTGAATATCCTCCCTAACAACTTTCAAAGACACTTCAATGTGACTACGGGTAATGGGGAGCCCGGGGTTAATTATGGAGAGGGAGCCTGAGGAATTGCAGAATGAACGACGAACGAAAAAATCAAGACCCTGGTATTTGACATAATGAACAGTTCGAATTGGAGAAGCAGACCCCACAGAGAATGGGTAGATGATACAGCAGATTGATGTGGAGCTAGTCTACAGAAACTAAGCCACTTCGCACCGGACGGGGAAAGATGGAAGGAAATAGTGAGAGAGGCATCAGACACCAACGAGCGCTGAGCCCATGGTTGTTGATGATGATGATGATGATCCTGAGACATGGCTGCCACATTGGACTGAATACACTTTAAATTCTTTAACGAGTATCCGTTAGAGGGCAAATCTGGTCCCAGCCCCTGCCTCTGGGCACTTGATGGTCTTAAGCCAGCCCCAGAATATCAGGTGCAAGGGAGACTTCCCACTAACAGCTGCCAGCCCCTGATAGAGATGTCACCTGGCAGCCGCAAGGCCCAAGAATAGCAGCTGGCCTCCAAGTATCTTTAGCCATTGAGGGAGACTGCCGCTGGGCAGCTGCAAGGCCCCTGATTAGCTTCCAGCCCTGGAGTATCTTTAGCCACCAAGGGAGACTTTTCCCCCAGGCAGCTCCAGGACCCTCATCATGCACAAGCTGCCTGACACCATGTTCTGCGTGTCCTTTTATTGGTTCGGGGTCAAGCTACATGATGCAGCCGGGTGCAGAAAAGTTCCAGACTGCATGGCGCCTCTCAGGGAGGGAAAAGAGGGATTTGAGGGGAAGGGGGGAGAACAGGACAAAATGTAAAGGGCTGAAAAAAGTTTTTTGTCCTATCATACAAGCACAACCCCCACTCTAGCTGTCATGTGGTGCAGGAGCGGGGCAGCAGCCGGCACCAGCATAAAAAAAGGCAACTAGCAGAGGTAGACACAGGACCACAGACTCCACAGCCGCACTAATAGCAAAAGAAAAAGATTTTTCAGCCTGTCGGACAATCATGACCCTACAACCACGGGCTTCCAGGTGCCAAATTAAAATGGTCTCCTGTTGCCAAATTCCTGTGCACCTTGGAGCGCTGGAGATGGAAGAGGACAGGGCAAAGAACGGTGGGGCACATGTGGGACATGTCTGGAGCTAATGGATTCAATTTGAAAACATGGCACTTCTTCACTACCCTTCAAAATTTGAGATTCAACCTGAACACGACACCCATCAGGTTACAACAATATCATGATATCAATATTATGCTGATTTTAGTCGTCAATAAATCAAGCTAATGGAATTTACAGTGAAGACAGGCACTTAGTAAAGTCAGGCTAAATGCCTTCAAAACTGATATGATCTCATAGTGTAGAAGCAGCTGAAGCGTTTCACATAATATAAAAATGCTTCTATGCAACAGGAAATCACATGCATACCAAATGAATGATTTCTGATGTCTGCCTCATTCCATACAAATTATCTCATCCAGTTTTTTTCCTATTTTTACTCTAAGAAATAGAATAATATAATCAAGGAGTGACAGGATTTTTAAACTTCGCATGTATATTTATTTTCAGAGATAGGTTCTGCAAGAATGTAGTGAAATTTTCATTTAGATCTATTGGAACTAAACACCTATTAGTGAGGAAATCTTAATTTATATACTCTCCTTATCAAGACTATACCTTTTCCTCATAAGTGCAGGAACTAAGGGTGCGGGGGAGGCTGCCGCACACCCTGACTTGAAGTGGCTTCCATCATCTATAGCAGGGGTCAGCAACCTGTGGCTCTGAAGCCGCAGGTGGCTCTTTAAAGAGCCACTTGTGGCTCCAAGAGCTGCCACTACTGACTCCTCTTGTGGCTCTACAGGCCACTTGAACAAAAATCTAAATTTAGTTGCCTGCCATTGTACCAACTGATTTTAATTTTTTTTGTTTAAGCGGCAGCAGCAGAGCCACTCAGCAGTCAGCTGGAGCAGGGAGCCCAAAAGAGAAAGCTGGCTGGGCAGGGAGCCACCCCACATGGGTGGAACTCTAAGCCAGCAGGACAGCTGCAGGGATAGCAGATGAGCCTGCTCCTGTCAGAGCCACGCAACCACCCTGAGAAGGAGGAGGAGACAGTGGAGGGAAGCAGTGGCCGCAGCAGAACTGAACGCTTTAGCTGGCTGGGGTGGGGACAGGAGTTTGGGGCTCAGAGGTGTTAAGTTTGGGGATGGGGGCAGATTTGCAGGATAGGGGAGTAAAACCCCCATCTCGAGGCAACAACTTTCTAATGGATACAAAATTATTGTGTGTGCGCACTGTTCTTAAAATAGGTGTGATAAAAAGCATGGCTTGACATTATTTATTAAGGAGTGTTTTGTATTCACACATATTGCAGGTCTTGAAGGATTGATTTTGCAGCAGAATTTGAAAACATGGCTCTTCTCACTATTTTGGTTGCACACCCCTGATATATGGGGTTGACAGTTTGGCTCAATGATTCTCACTTAAAAGCTGTTCCCCCCAACACACCAGTTTTCTATGAAAGATTCAGATGCAAAAAAAATTATGAAAGCTATTTTTAGTTACTTAAATCAACATAGACATAACCTGGAGTAATGACTGCATATACTGTTAATTTTTGGTATGAAACTCTACCATCTATTTCAATATGCCTGGATGAGAGAGAATAACTGGCCACAGGGGAACTGACTCAAACCCCATCTTTCATACTGACATCCTTTGGACAAGAGGATGTCAATAACCCTCACTAAATCAGAGTTGCTAAAAATAGGTTCTAGATTCCTGAAAAGAATCAAGCCAGTACTTGATCTATTACTACCAGATTATACAAGAATGTTCAGCATTTGCTTTATGCTGCACAATTCAGATGATGTCACTTCAATTACAACAAAAATAAGACAACATACATGACAACACTGCTGCCATCCACTCCTTTGTGGCCTCTCTAAGCAAACAGATTAACTGCAGTTTTATTGTGATTTTTAAAAAGTTTTACCAGTGTAAGAAGTATTTTTCTGCAATCCCCTATCTGGTGTAGGATTATAGGTACATATGCAAGACTCACATTTTAAATTTTAATCACGGATGTTTAGTTCTACATACCTTTTCTATTAAATCAACCACTTGTTCTAGTGGTGTTGCAGACAACTCTTCAAATAGTAAGTCTTTTTTGTAATTCTCCACTCCAATGCGTTCTGTGGTCTTCATAATGCAAACCGTTTTTTGTTTTAAATCACTTGGTATCTAAAAACAAGAGAATCATAGGTTATCAGCTCTAGAAAAATATGATCTTTACAGTACAAAGAAGTCAGAAAATAAAACACCAATAATAGTCTTTTAGATGACATAATAATATCGAAGACCTGGTCAGACCTGCTGGGACTCAGTGCAGGGAGCAGAGCAGAGAGGTACAAACATAGCACCTTTTCAGAATCCCTGTGCAGAGAGAGTGTGTGTGTGTGTCCATCCAAAACTTGTACCTAGACCTTGCACTTGCCTTAATTTCTGATTTTTAACCTGCCTATTGTTGATCTTTTGCAAAAAGGCACCATTTAAAAAAACTCTCAAAAAGAAGAACCCAAACCTGTACTGATATAGAGCTGTGGCCACATTTCCAAATAATAGTGTGATTGTATCTCAGGGTGGATGAAATGAGCCCCACATATGATGCCTGTAAAGTACTTTCACATGATATACAGGGCCAAATTCTATCCCTTGACGTATACCCATAACTTCCACTCAGTACAAGCCAAAGGAATGTTTCTGAAAGGAGTTTAGCTTAATTATTAATTCACATCCAATAACAAATTAACTTTTTCCAGAGCCACATTCCCTTTTCATGGAAGTGTTAGATGGACAACAAGCAGGGCCTAAATTTTCAATTTTACATTTCATTGAAGTGGATTTGACAGCTGTGAAATTTCCCATTGACTTCTTCCCTTGCTCAGAATGTGCTCTGAAATCTAATACTTCATTAAAAAACAAACCTAGTCTTCTGGAGTTTAAAATGAAACTATAGGTTGAGCCTCTCTAGTCCGGCACCCTTGGGACCTGACCAGTGCCAAACGAGAGAATTTGCTGGACCACAGGAGGTCAGTATTGTAGCAGCATTACTTACACTTCTATCACTTATCTGGCTTTTAGAAGACATCTAGAGTGTAAAATACGGCTAAATAACAGCACAGAACACTTAGAGCCAGGAATGGTGGCTTTAAACAAACTTTATGGGATCACAAGAAACTTGGTCCAGCTAATTAAAATCAGGTTGGATTACAGATGTTGTCAGACAAGAGGGCGCTGGACTAGTGAGGTTCAACAAAGAAACTAATGTATTGTCACCTTGTATTGTAGCAACTGATGTATTGTCATCTTCCAGGAACGTGCAGATAGCCTGAAATCAAAACTCCAAGAGTTTCCCAGCCAGCTGCCAAAACTTTCAGAGCTTCACTCTTACTATGTCAACCACGCAACAAACGTATATGTTTTCAATAAAAATCTGCATCATAAAAATTGAAAATGTGGGGATGGTACACAATACTGGATTTAAACATAGAGAAAGACAGAGCTGACCTATTTACTGTATTATTTATATTCTTATTTATTTGATTAAAAATCTCAGTTTAAGCAACCATACATTTTCCACTCAGCCACAGAAAATAGGTGGTCTTGCAACAGAACTCGGAGGCTTGCCCAGGGCAAAGCTTTTTAAAATTGTCCTATAAACTGTTTTCAAATACAAAGCCACAAAGGTGCTTCTTTTCCTGGATTAGGCCTTATATTTAAGGCACTATTGTAAAGATATTTTAAGACCTGAACTAATTATCTTTACTAAAGTTAAGCAGCACAGAGCTAATGGTCCTATCAGGCAGTGGCTCAAGGCACTCATTTTTGTTGCGTGGACTCTTGTCCCATTGATTTGACACAATTAAGTTGAATTTCCTCTTTTATTCCTTTGGTAAGAGACATGAGCAATAGCAGAATAGTACTTTAGGGGTCAAAAAATGTGGGTCAAAAGGGCAAAAGCTGAGATTTTTTTAAAATTAATTTAGGGAAATTGGACAGTATACCAGCCAAAGGAACTCCTTTTATTCCCATAAAAACCCAATTCTGGTGGGTAGAAACTGTCTTGGAGGACACTTACTTGTATTACAGTCCTTGTGGAATAACTGTGTTCGCCTGTAACTTCACAAATAACAAGCAGTCTTATAGCACTTTAAAGACTAACAAATGTATTAGGTAATGAGCTTTTGTGGATAAGACCCACTTCTTTAGATTACTGGAGTAGACAATTAGAATCCAGGGTTTGGATTTGCATTATGTTACTAATAAAAGCTTCTGTAGCTGACAGCCAATGAATAAGGCTTTTAAAAAAAAAAAAAAAATCCAGTGAGGCAGACGCCCAAAGGGTATTTTAAGCAAGTGCGCTGATATACTTAGGAATCAAAGTATTAACTAAAGAACATACATACACAATATTAAGTACTCAAGTTCCTTGCACTTCCTTTCTAGCTAAAGCCAGCAGTTTGTTAGCAACTACATTTAGCAGGTGACATTCTGGCCTCACTTAAGCCAATGACAAAACTGCCACTGAGTTCAGCAGAACCAGCATTTGACCTATGTATTTTCAACAGGATAGATTAATATTCTAGAGGGTTCAGTCCTCTCCATTACTATGGATGAGACTGTATCCCTTACACTCAGATGGATGGGCACTTACTCTCCTCCATGAGTATTCCAATTGACTTAAATGGATCTGTTTATGTGCCTATGCACAGTGTGAGGACCTGCCCTTCCCAATCTGATCTTAATTTACCCAAATCACATTTTAAATGCAGTGATACTCAAACCTGAGTGGTTCACAGTGAAATCAGCAATCAGCATTGCCAAACAGACCCGTAGTTGTGTGAGGTCATGGTTTCGTTTACTACAATACTATATATTTTACAGACACACACACACACACACACACACACAAGTCTCACAGTAAATAAGTTAATAAATTGATACTATTATGTTAAACAATTTAGTTAACACAATGTTTTACTATCATGTGATGCAAAGAACCACAGGAGACGCATTAAAAAGCCACTTGCTGCTCCCAAGCCTCAGTCTCAGTACCACTGGTTTAAAGGGAAGACCCTTGAGGATAAAAGTAATGGCTGACACCGAAGTCGTTCCTGCAGAGTGTATTAATATAGCTTAAAGTGAAATTCATTTCAATAAAATGTTTATCTATTTCCAGTTATTTCCCTCTAAGAATCATTGCTGTAAGGGACAAAAATGGAAGGGTCTTAATGTTGCTAGTGATGGCGGGTCAGATAAAATTAAACTCTGCTCCCACACCACTACCAATTTTGCCCATATCTAGCAATTAAAATACTTCACTCTGCTTATTAGAAACTCTTAACCCTGAAAGAGCCAAGAAGGGGATTGCACTTTTCATGGCATGCCTTACGGGCTCTGTTCTATAAAATTTCAGCAAATATAACTGGAATATCCCAAAGGGTAAAGTACAGTACATGCAGTTCAAACTTCCGCACCTTACCTTTTGCATAGCTGTTAACATTCCTGCCCGAGGGGAGCAAAACAGCAAGAAACCTGTCTCGGTTTTGTCCAAAAACTCCGCTAGGACTTTCTGGTTCTCCTCCTTTTCAAGGTATTTGCTCCATTTTTCTACTTGGAATTTCAGCAAAAGGGCCAAACGCTGCCCCACAAACTGGACCCTCTCATCTTCTGAGAAACTTTCTTCCTGCGCTGCCTCTTGCTTTTCCTCCTCCATCTCGGGACCAAGAACTGCGGGGGCTGCTGGTTGGAGGGCGTCCCCCGCACCAAGTTTGTGCTCAGGGAGTAACCTCCCTCTCTTCTTCCATTCCCGCCTAGGCAGGAGCTGCCACTTTGCGTCCCCTGGCAAATGCACCAGCGCTAAAGTTCCTTCCTCCCCTGCCCTGTCTTTGGCGTTCCCCTGCGGCTGTCTCGCTGCCCCGCCTAGGGCCCCGGTCAAGCAGCCAGGGAACTCGTTGCAGCGCTGCCTGTTGCAACCTCAGCGACCATAAATTGCAAGGCAGCAGCGTCCTGTTTCCTTGGGGATGACGGAGCCCCTGAGACGCCCCTCCCCCCAGGGAGTAAATCACACCTCTGCCCAACCAGGGCAACTCCTTCTGGAACGAACCACCGCCGGGAAGGGGGTTGGGAGAGAGAGAATTGGCAGCTGCTCGGCGGAGCCAGGCGAGACTGGGAGGCTCAGAAAGCGGTGAGGGAAGTTCGAGCTCCGCTCTCCCTTCCCGCAATGCACAAGTGGTGCAGTCCTCGGCAGGTCGGTGCTCGCGGAATTCGGAGAGCGCAGTTCCTGGGGACCCGGGAGCCAGCTTGAATAGGCTGCCGGGAGCCGTGCGAGGGGATTGTCTGCCTGCGCCCGGGGAGTGGAAAGAGGCCTGGCAGCACGCCAGAGGGCACGACGAGGCGGTTTTGGCATGAGATGCACGCGCCTGCCTTCCACAGTCTCAACGCCCAAGGGTGTGGGGTGCACAGCGCTTGTGGACAGTTTTGGTTTTTAAATTGAAAGAAAATCGCAACTTTGTGATTAATAATTCAGCCGTTTGGTGTTGCAACCACAAAACGTAGCTAAGAATGAGAGATCACAAGTCATTTGTGTAAAATGTCAGTATGGAAAAATAATGATCCACCTGTTCACTTTTTAAACCGGTCCAACACTCATTCCACGTGCTTTACACCCAAAAAGGAGTGTAAAATTGTAAGAAAGATTTCAAGAAACTCCATGATTCAAAGTACAGTGCAATGGTTAGGTTAAAGAAATACATATGCAATATTTGTGTATATGTCAATGCCACAGTTTGGTGGATTGGTAATAATTTACATAACTCATTTCTTATAGATCAACAGTTCAAATATATCCAAGATGACTAAGAATTGATACCATGAGGGACCCATTCGAAAGAGGTTGGCAACCTCCTCCCTCCAGTCCTAAGTAGACAGTCCTATACAAGAAGGGGGCGGGGGTGGAGAATCCTCCCCCAGTAAAGAGCTACATAATCTTCCAGAAAAACGTATGGGGAAAAGACAAAAGGGGATTTGATTTTTTTTTTGTCTCCAAGCTCTTGTAAAATGTTAACAGGTAGCTAATCATAAAAACTATTTTAAATAAAAATAAGATTAAAATATCATGTAAATTACACATCATTGCATCTCTTTTTTCCCCCAGACCCATCTCTGTTCGCTGTTCATGGTACCAGCTCCTAACTCACCCACTGCTTTCAATACATACCTCACACATTCTCTTCATCTCAGCAAAAATGGACATTCCACTATTCTCCCATAGATTTAGACATGACTGGACTGCCATATAAGTAGTGAATAGCTAAGAGAAAAGTAGCAGAATGGAAGGTCACCTGGCTTGTGGTATCAAGGGCAGTAGAGAAGAAGGAAACATAGGGCAGCTAATGGAAACAAAACATGCCAACCCACTTGCTACCATGCTGTGTGGAGTCAATGAAGAAATGGGTGGTATATTGAGACTAAGACAGAAAGAGCACACAATTATTCAAGCAGAACCAGAGGAGAAGACTCCTTGTCTGACAGAGTTTCACTGTACCTGTGAACCTAGCACATCACTTCCAGGCAGCAATGGAGCATCAGCTCTACCTGTCAGAGTAGTCCGCTACTGATGATTCAGTAGGAAATCTACTCCAGAGGTATGCACTGTCTCTACGTCCAGAGCACCAGGAGAAGGGAGAATAGCAGAGCAGGGTGATCATGCCCACCCTTTGTAAGGTAGCCAACCATACACAGCTCAGCAAAGGCTTGTTTCTTTGTTTCCTTTCACCTTTTAAAAAAGTAAAATATGTGATTTATAAGTTTATGACTGGGTGGCAACCCTGATGGTAGACTTCACAAAAAACCATCATCACAACTGGCTCTAACTGGCACCTTTGATGGCAATCTTGACTGAGAACCCATAGACCAGGGGTCTGCAACCTGCAGCTCCGGAGCCGCATGAAGCTCTTTAAGGACATTTTTTGTGGCTCCTGACTCTATAACTGCAAAGTTAAAAAAAAAAAACCTCCTGATTATTTTCGATGTATGATGAACATTTGAAAGCCCAAAAATGAATAACTCATACCTAAATAGCAAATGATATGTGATCTCGAAATGTTGGATACGTCCCCCTAGCATCCTCCAGAAAGAAAGAAGGTTCAAGAGTAAAAGTCAGGAAGATGGTGGTACAAACACACACTTAAAGTGTGAGGAAATAGAATATATAAGAAGTTTGTGAATATCCTGCAGTAAACATATATCCCATAACGAATTATTATGTATGCACTGTTCTTAAAATAGGGTTTACAAAAAGCATGGTTTGACGTTATTTATCAAGGGCTGTCTCATATTAACATGCATTGTGGCTCTTAAATTATTTAGTTTTTTACTGAATTGCAAAAATGACTCTTCTTGCTGTTTTGGTCAAGGCATGTTGGCAAGCAATATAGGAAATGCCCCTGCTACCACCCCCTTTACCCCTTCTGTGGATAAATAAACACTACATCTAAAATAGAACATCATTAAACAAAAGAATGTCACCTTCATACCTACTCTCTCAGGATGTCATACTCAAAACAATCAGGTGGAAAGTGACCCTTCTGTCACTCCCATGACATCTGAATCACTAAACTAAAGACTCCGTATAGCAAATCAATAGTGCCATCCTCCTGCAATGTAAAACTACAGTTTTCTTCATGTACCATTTCTTCAGAAACCAGGTAACAGCACTTGCTTCACAGTTAGCTGCATTTACATGGTTCTTCTAACCAGGATTCGCCTTTTAGATCATCCACTGTATGATCATCCACATGTGGATGAGTGGACTCTTAGGTGGATTTCAACAGTTTCCACCCCACCATCAACCTTAGCCTGGACAGTCCACACAAGAGGTTCACTTCCTGGACACTACTGGGCAGATAAGTGATGGTCACATAAATACCACCCTGTACTGAAAACCCATGGACCACTATGCTTATCTACACGCCTCCAGCTTCCATCCAGGGTATACTACATGATCCATTGCATACAGCTAGGCACTAAGGTACAACTGTATTTGCTCTGATCCATCAGACAGAGAAAAACATCTACAAGACCTTTACTAAGCTTTCCTCAAACTACAATACTCACCTAAGGAAGTGAAGAGATAGATTGACAGAGCCAGACAGGTACCCAGAAGCCACCTGCTACAAGACAGGCCTTGCAAGGAAAACAAGAGAACGCCACTGACCATCACATACAGCCAGCACCTAAGGCCTCTCCAATGCATCATCAGTGATCTGCAACCCATCCTGAACAATGATCTTTCACTCTCATAGACTATGGGAGGCACGCCTGTCCTCACCTACAGACAGCCTGCCAACCTTAAACAAGTCCTCGCCAGCCATTATAGATCACAAAACAGTAGTTCTAAGCCTGGAACCAATCCCTGCAACAAATTCTGCTGCCAACTCTGCTCACATATCTACACCAGTGATATCATCACAGGACGTAACATCAGCCATACCATCAGGGGCTCCTTTGCCTGCACATCTACTAATATAATATATGCCATCATGTGCCAGCAATGACCCACTGCTATTTACATTGGCCAAACTGGACAGTCTCTACATAAAAGAATAAATGGACATAAATCAGACATGAGGGACGGTAATGTACAGAAACCTATGGGAGAGCACTTCAATCTCCCTGGACACTCAGTAGCAGATTTAAGGGTGGCAGTCCTGAAACAAAGAAATTTCAAAAATCAGATGGAGAGAGAAATCTCTGAGCTGCAATTTATTTGCAAATTTGACTCCATTAACCAAGGATTAAAGAGAGACTGGGAGAGGCTTGCATCTTACAAAAGAAGCTTCTCTGCCCTAGTTGTTACCACCTCTGCATTAGACTGACAATGGGCCATAGTCCCCCTGTTTTATCTGACCTATTTTTCCCTCTCTTCATACAGGCTACTGATAATGGGCCTTTTCCACCCTGACTGAATAGACCTTGTCAGCTCTGGCCCTCCCTTTTACTGGGACCTCACTCTTTAAATACCCCTCTGAAACCACCCCCCCCCCACTCATGCATCTGATGAAGCGGGTCTTTGCCCATGAAAGTTAAGTTCCAAAATATCTGTTAGTCTATAAGGTGCCACAGGACTTCTTGTTGTATCTGTGTAAGTTCAGTCAAGGCAAATATTTTTGTAGTATATGAATTTTGTCAATTTATTTCTAACTTTTTAGACTTTAAAAAATAAGTAAGTTCCCTTTGTCAGATGTAAAATCAATTTTATGTTGCTACCTGACAAATCTAATTTCTTCTTAGTTCCCTGAATCAAGAAATAACAGTCCCTTAAAGAGACAGAAGCTCCTCCCTCTCACTCAGGTAGCGGGGGACCATTCCACTTGTCATGATTTTGGCGCCCCCTTGCAGCAGCCTGCTCCTTACAGAGACTAATCAATTTTTTCCTAACTACTTAACTCAAAAAAAGCTTTCATTCAATACATATAATAGCTCCTGTTTATGAAAATTTGGCAGGACTTTGAGATCAGGGAGATCTTTGAAACAATGTAAATTTCAAGTAAGGCAATACCATTCCCATAGGTGCTTAAGCTCCTCTTTGGCCGTGTCTACACTTGCCCCCAACTTCAAAGGGGGCATGGTAATCAGGGCCATGGGAGATTACTAATGAAGCACTGCAATGACTACGCAGCAGTTCATTAGGCAAATTCTCCCCAGGGCAACTTCGAAGCTTCAAACTTTGAAGTGCCAGGTAAGTGCCCACGGCTACACCCATGCCAGCACACTGAAGTTTGGGGGCAAGTGTAGACACAGCCTTTCTAGAACTAATGGAATCGGACTAGCTTAGCTGAACAGTATAAGAAGTACCACACCAGGGTGATTCCACACCAGAGTTCCCTGTAAGCTGTGTGCTTGTGTGGTCACTCAGGAGAGATTCAAATGCTGCCCAGCTGATTAGCAGAGTACCCACAGTTTTTTTTGTTTCCACCGCTGATGCGCATTCGCACAGGCCTTGGTGCGCGCACACACACACACACACACACATATCTATATCTATATCTATATCTATATCTATATATCTCCACACAAAGATGGAAGTATAAGAGGGAACATTATTCCATACTGTCTAATATTACCCCATTCCAGGCTCTTTTTCTAAATGTTGAGCCAACAGAGAGACAATATGGCAAATGACAGTCTGGACTGAGTGCCAGTGTGCTGCCGAATAGAACTTCAGTAATACCCAGCATTGCTCTCTAGCTCAAGAAATTTGATGTTGTTTTATGACTTACGTGAAGATTTCCCTTATCTAGGTGAAACATTATTTTTTATCATAATAGCCTCTCATTAAACAATTTATCCCCAGATTATTAGCAAACGGGATTATTCCCTCCCTCCAAAGACGACAGATGCAGTTTTAGCTCTGTTGCTAGGATTCTCGTTTTAGGCTGTGCCACGGAGACCCCACCTGACAACATTTTCTGGCTTCTTTGTCAGCAGGTAACCCATCACCAGCCTTCAGCAAGTCAAGAATATGATGTCATTTTCAAAGTAATAGTCAGAAAACTTTTCTTCCTCATCTTCCCTTAACCTCTGAAGGAGGAGGATTTTTCAGAATATATTAGGAACATAATGAATCCTGACACTGTTTTGGTCCACTACTAGTTGGAAATGGTAGACTTGTGAACACAAATAGAGACAAGGAAGAAATGTTCAATAAATGTTTCTGTTCTGTTTTGGTGGGAAAATCAGAAGATTTAGTCTCAACACATGATGATGATAACACTCTTTCCATTCTCTGAGGATCTCTGATGGATATTAAACAAAAGCTACTAAAGTCAGACATTTTTAAAGCAGCAGGACCAGATAACTTGCATTCAAGAGTCTTTAAAGAGTTAGGTGATGAACTCACTGAATTATTAATGCTGATTTTCAAGACAAAGATAATAGTTCTGATGTAGTATACCTAGATTACTACCAGGCAGTTGACATGATCTTACAAAAGAGAGATTGTGTCAGACCACCCAGATCTCATTTTGAGGAGATAACTGATTTTTAGACTAAGGAAAGGTAGTAAATCTAACCTACCTGGATTTCAGTAAGGCATTTTATACAGTTCCACATAGGATCACATTAATTAAACTGGAGTAGGTGATGATTAATAGGAGAATTGAAAGGCAGTGAAGGAACACATAAAAGGGGAGACTACAACAGGTCATAGAGTGAGTTGAATCGTCAGACTAGAGGGAGATTCCTAGCTGAGTTCCTCAGGGATCAGTCTTGGGACCTATATTATTTAACATTTTTATTAATGATCTTGGCACAAAGAGGTGGGAGTGTGCTAATAAAATCTGAGGATGGAACAAAGCTGTTAGGTATTGCCAATATGAAAATGACAGGTATATTACATAAGAAGACCGGGACAACCTAGAAGACTAGAGTAATAGAAATGAGATAAAAACTAACAGTACAAGTGAATTATTTGCACTTTAGGGACGAAGAACTTTGGCTATGAGCTGGAGACTTGAAAGCAACAGAGAAGAAAGACTTGGGTGTATTGGTTGAGCACAGGATGACTATGAGATGCCAATATGAGGACATGGAGCAAAAAGCTAGGATGCACCAAGTGAGGGATTTCTCGTAGATATAGAGAAGCGTTAGTACCATTAACCACTGTCAGATCTCATCTGGAATACTGTGTACAATTCTGGTCTCTCACGTTTAATAAAGATGAATTCGAACCGCAACAAGTGCAGACAAGGGCTACTAGGATGATCCAAGCAATGAAAAATCTCAAAGAGCTTGGCTTCTTTAGTCTACCCAAAAGACTGAAGAGAGATATAATTGCTCTGTATAAATAGAAGGATTAATATTTGGAAGGCAGAGGAGTTGAGTGTCAGTGCTTACACAAAAACAAATGGATATGAACTGGCCATCAACAAGTTCAGGTGAGGGTGCAATTCAGGCTTTAGAGGCAAAGTGTCTGTTGTCCTGGGGTATGACTGGAGTAGGACCAACAAATGCTGCACTGAGCTGCAATGTGAGCCTATCCCCAGCAGCAGAGGCAGTGTTGATTATCATTGCTGAAAAAGAAGAATCATGGGCAGTTTTGAAGGCTGGAGCTCTAGGCAGTCAGGTACCAAATGGGAGGTGGGGACATGCATGGCAATGCAGTTTGTGCTATCAGATCTGTGTCTCCCTCACAGTCACTTCATGCTTCCCCCACACCCGTTGGCTGGGGCTGTGAAAGCTTCCCTTCCCCCAGGAGCCCAGAGAAGCAGGAGGTCCAGGCATGGCAGAGCAGCTTGTGCTATCATTGCTTAATGCTCCTTCCCTGCTTCCGCTGGGTTGAAGTGCAAGATATTAGCCTGCTTAGAGTAACACAGATTGATAAGGAACAGGTGCTGACTGAATGTGGGCAGAAGGCTGATCGATATGCTGCACTGCTCTGTGGTACAATGATGCCAGATTACTTACCATGTCCGCTGGGTTATCCTACATGTGGTCCAAATCGAACAGTAACTGGAACATGGACTACGTGAACTCTAATGGACAGCCCAGACAGTGAGAGACCCAAAAGATGCACAGCGATTATTGCCTGCAAGCTGCGATGATTCGCCATTGATATCGCTGCCATGGCAGAAACACGTAGACCAGAAGAAGGACAACTAAGAGAAGAAGGTAGAGGGTACAAATTTTTCTGGAAAGGAACCCCAAAGAAAGAAAAACGAATTCATGGAGTAGGAACAAGAACAAACTGACATGGATCCTATCTGAAGTCCCTGTCGGCATCAATGAGCGCCTCATCACTCTTGGATTGAAGCTTGCCAAAAACCAACAGGCAACTCTCATCAGTGCTTATGCACCAATTCTAGACAGCGAAGATGATGGGAAGGAGAAGTTCTATGCCCAACTGGACACAGTCCTGAAAGACATACCCAAAAAAGACAAGATGATTCTCTTGGGGGATTTCAGGGCCAGGGCTGGAAGAGACATTGATCTCTGGCAGACTACCATTGGGAAAGAAGGAGTCAGCAACAATTCCAATGGAATGCTCTTCCTTACAAAATGTGCGGAACATGAGCTAGTAATCACAAACACCCTGTTCCACCAGAAAAACAAATTTAAGACCTCATGGCAACATCCTCGATCAAAGCACTGGCACCTCATAGATGATGTCATTGTCTATACTCAGGATTGGCGTGATGTCCTTCTCACACGTGCAATGACTAGTGCTGATGACTGCTGGACTGATCACCACCTTATTCTATCTACAATGGCAATTAGGACTGGAACCAAATGGAGAAGTCGGAGGAAACCGATCTGATGAAAGATCAACGTACAAGACTTGAAGGACCCCATCAGACAAAGTAACTGCCAGATAGCTCTCCAAAGGAAGCTGCCAAACGTACACCCTGAAGATGTGGAAGAACACTGGTGTCAATTGAAAAATGCCATCATTGGAGCTTGTGGAGAAACCATTGGCTATCAGACCAGGAAGCATCAGGACTGATTTGATGAGAATGATGTGGAAATTGAATGCTTGATTGAGGCTAAAAGAAAAGCCTTTAGGGCCTGGCACAGCAACATCAATCATACAACAAAGAGAGAAGCACATGCCAAGGCCAAGGCAAAAGTGCAACATAAAACAAGGACTCTGAGAAAGCAGTGGTGGATTGAGAAGGCACAAGAACTCCAGCATATCATAGACATCAACGATACAAGAGATTTCTTCAATGCTACCAAAGCTGTTTATGGACCGAAGAAACATGGAATCAGTCCCCTGAGATCAAAGGATGGTACCCAACTCTTGAAAGACAATGAAGCCATTGCTTCTTGCTGGAGGGAGCACCTATAGAGCTCTTGAACTGGCCCTTCACCGTGATCCTCGAATCCCTTGACCAAATCCCTCAGCAACTGCATAGAGATGATCTTGCAACACTTCCTACCATGGGTGAGGTCCAAGCTGCCATCAAAGCGATGAAGTGCAACAAGGCAACTAGACTAGATGGAATCTCCACCGAAGTATTCAAAGAAGGTGGGCCAGAGTTCCACAAACAACTCCACCTCCTCATTCTCAAGATCTGGGATAGGGAGCAGATACCACAAGATTTCAGACACATATTGATCATCAGTCTTTTCAAGAAAGGTAACAAGTTGGAGTGTGGAAAGTGTCATGGCCTCTCCCTCCTGGCAACAGCAGGGTAAAATTTTAGCTCAAATCCTTGCAAAGTGACTCCTGCCACTCTCAGAAGAAATTCTCCCGGAATCCCAGTCTGACTTCCAACCATTCTGAGAAACAGCGGACATGGTCTTCACTGCCCGGCAACTGCAAGAAAAATGTTGTGAACCCAACCAAGCCTCATATGTGAGTTTCATGAACCTGACCAAAGCATTTGACTCAGTCAGTCATAGCGCCCTGTGGACCATCTTCTCAAAGATTGGCTGCCCCAAATAACTCATTAGTGTTTTAAGGCTGCTTCACGACAACATGACTGCCACAGTATTGAGCAACAACTGAACAGAACCAGTCCCCAAACCAATCCCTATGGAACCCTGCTTGTTATACCCTTCCAGCATGACTATGAACCATTGGTAACTACTCTCTGGGAAGGATCACTAACCAGTCATGCACCTCCTTTACAGTAGCCCTATGCAGGTTGTATTTCCCTAGTTTATTAATAAGATCATTTCTAGTTTATGTATGAAGCGTACACATAGTCTTCTCTTTTCAGCCCCTTGTAATATTTATATGAGAGGGAGTTTTTCAAGCACTATGAAATTGCTTATTGTTGGTAAATCTGAATTATGTGGTTTGAAGTTTTTAGAAAGGGTAGGAACATGAGTTGATCCCTATTTAGAGATCTGATTAATCAAATTTTTACATAGATGCCTAACATTAATCCTTGGAGTAGTACCAGGGACTACCTTGTTAAGTACTATAGGTTGCACCTAAACTGGCACTCTTTGGAGCCCAGCAGGCATAGGAGGGGAACCAAAGTAAGCTGCCTGTAAGCAGGCAGTTGGGTTTGGTGGCAGGGGACCTCCCCTTGTTTGGCAAATTCTCTCATTCAGGACCAGACAGGTCCCAATGGTGCCAGACCAGGGAGGTGCACCCTTTAATTAAGTCTGTATCATCAAGAAATCTTAAGATATTTTAACTTCAATTTTCCCTGCCCTTGTATCTGTGCAAATTTCAGAACTTCTTCACAATTTTTATACAGAGGATGGGGCAGCCAAAGCTTCATGATAGCAAAAGAAAGGACTACTGAGAGATTTCAGGGGTTCTAGCTATATGAAAAGGATATAAGTGATATTTCATAGACTCTTTAATTAGTATATAGCCTGTAGAGTACCAAATGTTAGGTTGTCAAAATAATTACAAGAGACATTCCCTATTAATTGGCCTGCCATGGCCTAGAAGTATACATTATAACAATAAGAAATTGAACTCTATTTTAAATATTTCCATTTTAGTTACATAAAAACATTAAACAGAACGGCCACATCTACACTACAATGATCCTCCAGAAGATTGCGTCTGCATCTAAAAAGTGGCCCAAAAGTGCTCCCTGTCCCTTTGGAAGAGTGTGTCTACATAGCCATGCACCCTCTTTTGAAAAAATGATCCAGGAAATGCTGCAGACTGGGTCACATGGCCAGAAAGCACTTCCAGGAGCACCAGCCATGCAAAGCCTTAAGAGGGCCCTCTCAAACACCCACTCCCTGCACACGCTACAGAGGCCTGCCAAGCTGTTTACAGTGAAGCCGAGCCTGTGCCTGGTTCTGACCCTTGCTTGTGAGAGACATGGATGCACAGCAGCCATGGATCCCCAGGATCGCCCAGCTATGCCTGCTGGCTACCATCCTGGCAGTCTTCCTCTGCCTCCAGTGGTGCTGGAGATTCCACTCCTAGGGCCCCAATCCACTACTACCCCTGCTGAGGCCTCCCAGGCCCATCTGGCAGGTCTGGACACACCCCATCAGCACTGACTGGTGGGACCAAGCAGTCCTGACCAAGTGGGACGACACATGCTGGCTGCAGAACTTCAGGATGAAGAGGGACACCTTCATGGATCTTTGCACCTGGCTTTTCCCCATCCTCCAACGCCAGGACACCCACATGCAGCCAGACAGGAGGCCCAACCTAGGGGGACCAGGATTCCCCACCCTCCCACAGGCCCCCTGCCAGAGGGGCTGTCCCATCGGGGGTGTGCCCAGAGGACCTGGGGGAAAAGGGCAGGGGGAGGTGGAAGGGGGAAGAGGAGGCCCTGGACGGGGCCAGGAGCCAGGGCTGGGGGCCCTAAAAGGGGGAGATGCACCCCTGTTCACACCCTCAAGCATGCCTGCTCTCTATTTCTTGCAGGTCACCCAAGCCATCAACTGGGTGCTACTCCAGAGGCTGGTGCGCATCAGGGACCTGGATATGGCCATCACGGGGTTTGCCACCCTTGGCTTTCCCCACTGCTTCAGAGAGAGCGACGGCATGGTTCTGGCACACAGCGGCGACCAGTTCATCAACAGGAAGGGGTACCACTCCATCATGCTCCAGGCCTTGCAGGATCAGCAGGGCCACCTCATGGACATTTATGTGGGCTGGCCAGGAGAAACACACAATGCACGCATATTCACAAACTCTGCCCTGGCCAGAGGATGGAAGCCGGGACCTACATCCCCCAGTGGGAGTGCGCCATTGGGAATGTCATCATGCCCCTCAGCATGGTGGGCAACCTAATATACCCCCTGCAGTCCTGGCTCATGAGGCCCTATATGAGACACCTCACTCTTTCCCAGGAGGTCTTCAATGTCTGCCTGGCATGGGCACACTATCCTGTCGAGAGTGCATTCGGATGCTTGAAGGCGAGGTTCAGGTGCCTCTTAATGTGCCTCAGTGTCAGGGTAGAGAACATCCCCCAGGTTGTGGTGGTCTGCTGCACCCTATGCAACATAGTTGAGGACAAGGAGGGGACTATCCCCCAGGGCTAGATGGCTGAGGCTGGACCTGACTACAAGCAGCCTGCTGCAGACCCCAACTGCCAGCTCAACCGTGATGGAGTGTGCATCCAGGAAGCACTCCAGAAGGCTTTCAAACATGAGCACAGTGACCCACACCTGGGCACCACCCACAGGCTCCTTCCCCCACATGATAATTGGGGACAAGGAGGTGCTCTCAAAAAAATGAACCTTGTAACAATAAACAACTGAACAGTACAACAGTAAAGAGCAGAGTCTACTATCTCTGTAGGTGCCAGGAGGAATTATTTACAGAGTGGGGTCAGTAACCAGGGAGGCAGTTCAACTGGGATGGGGAGATGGGGCCAGGGCCTGGGGAGCACTGTTCCAGGGAGGGGATGGAGGGCTGCGAGCCCCAGCAGCCACGAGAGCCCCTTCTGCCTTGTGCCTGGGATCCCTGGTGAGGCATGGAGTGGGCTAGGAGCACATGGAGGTAGGGGTGGGTGGGGGCCTGGGTCAGGCCTCAGATGGGGACAGGGGGCAGCCTCAGCTGGGGAAATAACCTTGGCAGAAAGGGTGGCTTCAGCTGGCCCCGCCATGGCCAGGAATCAGGCCGCAAGGCCTCAGAAGATGGCCTGTGGCATGACACCTGGCAGGTGGCTAGTGAGGGCCCATAGGGCAGCAGGGGGAAAGGTGCAGGAGCAGCAGGGGGGTGGGTGCAGGGGCAGGGGAGGCTGGGTGGCTGCTCAATGAGGGCAGTGCACACTGTGGGCAGCAGGCCCAGCGTCTCCACCCAGGTCTCCTGCTGCCAGGCCAGGTCTGCCTCCTTGAGGACCAGACACTGCTGCGTCAGGGTATTCTGGTGGCAGAGGGTGGTTGTATAAGCTGCAGCCTCCTTGTCCCACGTGCGGTGTCAGTGCCTCCAGATGTGGGCTCGCTGGGGTGCAGGCAGTGGGGCAGGTCTGGCAGCTCTCCTGGCCCTCAGCTACCAAAGCTGTAACAAAGGACTGGGGAGAGAAAAGAAAGGGTGGGTCAGTCCCCATAGTGGCCCAGGAGGTCATGTCCCATGCCCACCGTGGATATGTGCCCCGCCTGAGGAACAAGCAGGCCCCCATGGTGAGGGCAGGGTTTTCTTGCACTGTGGTCCATACTGCACATGGGCCAGGCCACACCCTGGGGATAGTGGTGGCTGTGGTGGTTTCAGCCCCAGAAGCATAGCTAGTCAGGGAGAGGGGAACGAGCAGGAATGTGGGATGACTCAGCCAGGTGGCAGATGGGCTGGGTGCAGCCATGCCCTCCAGCACACACATGAAGCTACTGGCACTGCCCACTTGGGTGGGTGATAGGTGCCACCTTCAGGTGCTCCCACTGGCCATGGACACATCCCAGGGTGGGCCATTTGCGGTTGGGCTGTCATCCATGTTGCTGGGGGTTGCCCTGCCCACCTGGGGGATGTGACATGCTGCACACCTACCAGAGGGTCCCTCAAACAGGTTGGGGGGTATCTGGCCCAAGGTGGCCTGGCTGGAGGATGCAGAGGGGATCTCAATGACCAGGGACCTCTCAGATGATTTGTCCCCAGACGGGACTTCTGTCTCCGGGGCACTGGCCTGGCTGGAGGGTCCGTCTTGTTCCTTGCTGGGTGCTGTATCTCCCTATGCTGCAGATGGGGACTCCAGCACTGCCACATCCATGGGGCTGCTGGATGGGGAGCTGTCCTCGGCCTTGAGGAGCTCCTGCAGCTCCCTGTAATAGTGACAACTGGCGGAGGCCTCCTCTAACCACCTGGTGCTGTCCTGGCCTGCATGTATGCCTGGCTGAGCTCTTTCACTTTACAGTGGACCTGTCTGGCAGTCTGGGCAGGGTGGCAAGACCAGTGGCCAGGCAGGAGAATGCAGAAGAGTTCCAGTGGGAACCTGCGGCGTCCCGCAGGACCTCCTCCTCCTGCCAGGGTCTCAGGAGGTTCTGGAGCTCTGACTCAACCCAGGAGGGGGGCCTCTGCTTGGTGCTCTGGCTGGCCTCCTGGCTGCCCTGTGCCAGCTCCCTGGAAGTGCCTGGGGTGGCTGTCTGATGGCCATGGTGCCTCTCGCCACCTCAGGGGTGCCTCTGGTGCGTGTCTGGCAGGGCTGCATATGCTCACAGTCTCCATGCCCTCAGCTTCCTGACACATGGTTTCTGGGTTCTTGCAGCATTTAAAGTGGCCAGGGACAGAGACCAGAGAGTGCTGGCCAGGTCATATCTTTGCTCAGATTGGTTGCTGCGAGTGCGATGATTCATGCTGGCTGTTGGATTTCTGCATGATGAGGGTGTAATAGGACAGGGTTTCTTGGCACAGCCAGAGAAATCAATTCAGGGTATCTTTGCTTAAAATCTGGTCCATTTACAGCCCCAACCTAGGATGTCCTTCTCACTAAGGCAAATCTAACCAGCCACAACAGCACCTCTGCAAGCCCCACTGGTCAGCCAGAAGCCACACAAGCAAACCCACATACTTCTCAGCTGCTACACCAGCCCAGACCAACATCCCTCAAATTAAGGTGAGTGGTTATTAAATATGTTTCACCCAACATCAAACAGATTCTTCCAGACCCCAAAGAGTCCAGCTCCAGATCCTGGTCAATATAGACTTGGATCTTACTCAAGCAACATGCTCACCAATCCTTTAGATCTAAATATATAAAGATTTATTACTAAAAAAGAAAGAACAGGATTAGAGAGAAGAATTGTTAAAGCAATACTTTACATGCATCAATTATAACTACTAAGGTAAGCCAGGGGTGTTATTTGCTGATTCTTAAAAGCCTATGAAAGTTCATTTCAGGTTATACAGATTCAGTTATTGGTGCATTGTAGATCTGGCCCGCTGGGGGGGGCCACATACTGGGACGTGGACCCTTGGAGACCACATGACAAAAAATCCAGGATGGACACTGCTAAGTCCACATCATTCCTGTGAGGGATGGGCCCCTAGTCCAGATAGGCATAACTCATGAGGACTGAAGAACAAAGAAAGTCCCTGCCAGGGCCTATTTTATAGTTTTTCATATGCGGAGGGAAAATTCCATTTTTCTGCCATAGGTCACAGGGCTGCCATGTGCTGTTGATGGGGAGTGGGCCAGGGCTGCAGCTGTCTGCCCTGGTGGTGGCTGTGGGGACATGTTGGCACCCGACTCATGTCCCTGCTCTTGTGACACTGTCACCTTGGTTCCATGGGGTCTGTGGGACTCACTGCCCTTTAAGGATCCATAGAACTCCACCGGTGCACTGTAGAGTGTCTCCACGCTCTCTGAAACCATCACAATGGCGTACTGTTTTATAGAAGAGGGGCTCGCAGAGCATCTACATATGCTTTTTTTCTCTTCCTCAAATGGGAGCAGAGTATGGACTCTAGAAGAGAGGCCACATTACATAAGAACATAAGAATGACCACTACTGGGTCAGACCAAAGGTCCATCTAGCCCAGCATCCCATCTGCCAGCAGTGGCCAGTGCCAGGTGCCCCAGAGAGGGTGGACCGAAGACAATGATCAAGTGACTTGTCTCCTGCCATCCACCTCCAGACTCTGACAAGCCGAGGCCAGGGACACCATTCCTACCCACTTGCTAATAGCCTTTTCTGGACCTAAGCTCCATGATGTCTAGCTCTTCTTCGACATCTCTTATAGTCCTAGCCTTCACAGCCTCCTCTGGCAAGGAGTTCAACAGGTTGACAGTGCGCTGTGTGAAAAAGAACTTTCTTTTATTACTTTTAAACCGGCTGCCCATTAATTTCATTTGGTGTCCTCTAGTTCTGATATTATGGGAACAAGTAAATAACTCTTCTTTATTCACCCTCTCCACACTGCTCATGATTTTATATACCTCTCTCATATCCCCCCTCAGTCTCCTCTTTTCTAAACTGAAAAGTCCCAGTCTCTTTAACCTCTCCTCATGTGGGACCCGTTCCAAACCCCTAATCATTTTAGTTGCCCTTTTCTGAACCTTTTCTAATGCCAAAATATCTTCTTTGAGGTGAGGAAACCACATCTGTTTACAGTATTCAAGATGTGGGTATACCATAGTTTTAAAAGGGGAGGTAAAATATTTTGTGTCTTATTTTCTATCCCCTTTTAAAATAATTCCTAACATCCTATTTGCTTTTTTGACTGCTGCTGCATCCTGCATGGATATTTTCAGAGAACTATCCACGATAACCCCAAGATCTCTTTCCTGATTAGCTGTAACTAAATTAGCCCCCATCATATTGAATGTATACTTGGGGTTATTTTTTCCAATGTGCATTACTTTATACTTTTCCAGATTAAATTTCATTTGCCATTTTGTTGCCCAATCACTCAGTTTGGTGAGATCTTTCCGAAGTTCTTCACAGTCTGCTGTTGTCTTGACTATTTTGAACAGTTTAGTATTGTCCACAAACTTTACCACCTGACTACTTACCCCTTTCTCTAAATCATTTATGAATAAGTTGAATAAGACTGGTCCTAGGACTGACCCTTGGGGAACACCACTCATTACCCTTCTCCATGCAGAAAATTTGCTATTTATTCCTACCCTTTGCTTCCTGTCTTTTAACCAGTTCTCAATCCATGGAAAGATCTTCCCTCTTATCCCATGACAACCTAATTTACACAAGAGCCTTTGCTGAGGGACTTTGTCAAAGGCTTTCTGGAAATCTAACTATACTATATATCTACTGGATCCCCCTTGTCTGCATGTTTGTTAACCCCTTCAAAGAATTCTAACAGATTAGTAAGACATGATTTCCCTTTACAGAAACCATGCTGACTTCTGCCCAACAAATTATGCTCTTCTACGTGTCTGACGATTTTATTCTTTAATATTTGCCTGGTACTGACATTAGACTTAGCAGTCTGTATGTGCCAGGGCCACCTCTAGAGTTCTTTTTTAAATATTGGCATTATGTTAGCTGTCTTCCAGTCCTTGGGTACAGAAGCTGATTTAAAGGATAGATTAGAAATCACAGTTAATAATTCCACAATTTCATATTTGAGTTCTTTCAGAACCCTTGGGTGCATGCCATCCAGTCACAGTGATCTGTTTCTATTAAGTTTTCCTATTTGTTCCAAAGCCTCCTCTAATGACACTTCAATCTGCGACAATTCCTCAGATTCATCACCCACAAAGGATGGTGAAGGTTTGGGATCATCCCTAACATCCTCAGGCGCGAAGACGGAAGCAAAGAAATCATTTAATCTCCTGCAATGGCTTTATCATCCTTGATTGCTCCTTTTCTATCTCAATTGTCTAGGGGCTCCACCGGTTGTTTAGCAGGCTTCCTGATTCTAATATACTTAAAAAACATTTTTCTGTTACTTTCTGAGTTTTTGGTGAGCTGTTCCTCAAAATATTTTTTGGTTTTTCTTATCACATTTGTACACTTAATTTGGCAGTGTTCATGTTCCTTCTTATTTACCTCATTAGGATTGGACTTCCCCTTTTTAAAAGATGCCTTTTTACCTCTCATTGGCCATGCCTACACGAGCCCCAAACTTCGAAATGGCCACGCAAATGGCCATTTCGAAGTTTACTAATGAAGCGCTGAAATGCATATTCAGCGCTTCATTAGCATGCGGGCGGCCGCGGCACTTCGAAATTGACGCGCCTCGCCGCCGCACATCTCATCCCCACGGGGCTCCTTTTCGAAAGGACCCTGCTTACTTCGAAGTCCCCTTATTCCCATCAGCTCATGGGAATAAGGGGACTTCAAAGTAGGCGGGGTCCTTTCGAAAAGGAGCCCCGTGCGGACAAGATGTGCGGCGGCGAGGCGTGTCAATTTCAAAGTGCCGCAGCCGCCCGCATGCTAATGAAGCGCTGAATATGCATTTCAGCGCTTCATTAGTAAACTTCGAAATGGCCATTTGCGTGGCCATTTCGAAGTTTGGGGCTCGTGTAGACACAGCCATTGCTTCTTTTACATGGTTGTTAAGCCATGGTGGCTCTTTTTTAGGTCTCACTATATTTTCTAATTTGGGGTATACATTTAAGTTGGGCCTCTATTATGGTGTCCTTGAAAATTTTCCATGCAGCTTGCAGGGATTTTATTCTAGTCACTGTATCTTTTAATTTCTGTTTAACTAACCTCCTCATTTTTGTGTAATTCCCCTTTTTGAAGTGAAATGCCAGAGTGTTGGACTGCTGAGGTGTTCTCCCCACCACAGGAATGTTAAATGTTATTATATTATGATCACTGTTCCCAAGGGGTCCTGTAATATTACCTCCTGGACCAGATTCTGTGCTCCACTCAGTATTAAATTGAGAATTGCCTCTCCCCTGGTGGGTTCCTGTACTAGCTGCTCCAAGAAGCAGTCATTTAAAGCATTGAGAAATTTTATCTCTGCACATCGTCCTGAGGTGACATGCACCCCGTCAATATGGGGATAAACTCCCCTCTCAAAATTCCCTCCTACTAGCAAATGCCCTGGTCACTTACTAGCAGGGTTTATAAAGCTCTGCCTTCCTGACAGTCCCTCCCTCTGGCTACGGCTTGACCAATGAGCAGAGAGTTTTTGATTTCAAATCCTAATTAAGGATCACAGCTTCTAACTGCCAACCTGAGCACACTGCCTTTCAAACAAACAAACACAGCTCAGCACTCAAAACTCCAAACAAACAAATTCAAGCCCCGAACCCCCAAACAAACACCCACACACTACAGGCAGCCACTTACCCAGCATGCTGTAAATTGCCCCCTCCTTCAGCAGGAGAACTCCTCTCAAAACTCCCTCCTGTTAGCAAATGCCCTGTTCACCACATTCCTTCTGGAAGAACGGCTTTTGTGTATAGACGCTCCCAGGATCTTCCACACAAGCGCCACCTTCTTCCGGATGAATTTGCCAGTACAGACGCGGCCAAAAGAAGTCTTAAGATAGGCAGAGATTTTGATTTTTGCAAACTTGCTATCTCTATTGTGGTGGTCAAGGTTAATGTAATTTCTTGCATGATCTTTAGTATTACAGATCCCAAGTGTTCAGACCCATAAAATTTACTAGCCGGTTTTAAAAGTTGTGAGTAAGTGTGTTTGTGTATTTGCCTTCTTTCTGAAAAGCTAAAAAAAATCAGAAGTAGCTCTCCCGCAATGTGTGTGGTCATTTCAGCTTCAAAATGCAACTGCATATGTACAAAAAATCATACACAAAAATGCTCGCCTTTTTCACAACTGCTGAGGCAGGGGTCGTGACTGAGCTACACTTCCCTATCTTAACATCTGGCAATGAGGGACTGCTGTCTCACTCTTTTCTATTCCCTCTGTTTTTTTCCATGTTCTGTCCTCTCCTTCACCTTCCTGCTAGAACCTCACTGTCTCTGCTCCACCCAGTCCTCTCCTGCCCCATTCATTGTCTTTTATAATCCCCCAGCTTCCTTTCCCACAATGCCCCTATTTCCTCTTTCAATCCTTTGTCTCCTACATCTTGAATGTTAAATCTTACCCATTGCACATTTCCATTTCCATGCTCCCTTACAGTTTACTGTACAGTATCCGAGAAAGCGATCACTTTCTTACAGTTTACTTGGCTTCAGTCCCATTAGAAACAATGGAAGATAACTGCTATTTTTAACAGATGAAAGCCTCACTGCCAAATGCAAAGGCAGCAGGGAAATAGTGCATCTGTAACTCTGCCCGCCCTCCCATACTTAATTCTGTCCACACCCAACTTGCTCTTTTCCTCTAACAAACAATTTCTTTCCAAAAAGCGTTAATTGTAGATGTCTTGTGTAATAACATCTTGTGCTGTGAGAAGGTGGTTTGGTGAAGAGGATGGTGGAAGGCTGGTATTCCTCATAGGGCAGAGTTAAAGCTACAGATAGTGATTGTTGCAGCAGTGTGCACTTGAGAGTGGAGAAGCAGGCATGAGCTGTTAAGTGGCTTAAATTTTCACTGTCTTGCTTTTGGGAGTTTGCGTCAGATTTCTTATGCATGTGGCACCTGTTAGTGCTTCATAACAAATTTTTTAATTATCTTATTAAGCTTTAATTTTAATGTTTAATCAGAGGTGGAGCAATGCATAAGAGGGAGGCATTCCAGAGGGTGGGAGAAGAAGTGCAGATGGTGACTGAAAAAACAATCCACCAGCAATTGCATATGAACCCACATCTATTAGGTAAGCAGTGGTCATGAAACCCCTCTCTGTTTAGAAAAAATGTGGCAGAACACTATCTCCTCAGACAGAGATTGCATGGTGCATCAAGCCCATCTAAAAGTCTACCAAATTTACGTGCATACTATCCACCATGCATATGTGCACAAAGCCCAACAAATTTACGTATGATGCATAAAATTCAGATGTCAGCAACTGATAATGCATAAAATTCAGAAGTTACAAATAACATCTACAAATGACCCTAAATTCATATTAAATGTCCTTAAGAACTACATGCTGCTCTACATCTACTGAAATCTAATTCTAGAGAAACCCTACAAAATGTTTCGTAAGAAACAACTTTTTTAAAAAAATAACATTCTACAATGAAAGGTCAGACAGCCAAAGATAAATTTAAGGCAGAATCCAATGTCAAGTTTGACTCTGAACATTTATAAAGATAAAACCAAACAAAGCTACGTAGAAAAATTGAAGCTAATTACCTGTGACTGGAGGTTCTTCAAGATGTGTGGTCCACATATGTATTTCACACCTGGGCAAACACGCAGTCCATGCACTAGAGACCAGAGATTTCTCACAAGTAGTTTCTATTGGGCAGCACCAGTGCAGTTGCTTGACTTATGCTCCATAGAGAGGACATAAGGGGTGGTGTCAGCTAATGCCTCTCTACTTCCTCTCTTTACTACCTTCTCCTTACCACAAAGCAGATGAGGTCCTAAATGGAAGAGAAGGCCAGCAGGTAGTGGACTAATAGGGAGCACTATTCAAAGAACTTTCTGTTTAGAAGAGTAACCTCAATTTTTAATTCAATGCCAGCCCCTACATACATTCAACAAATGATTGGTAAGCAGTATACAAACGGGAGGGTGCATGTGTGAGGCTCCAGTTGGTACAGATATCAGTAAAACAGCTGTCTGAATAGCAGCATCTGCACAAGAGTCCTTTAGCATTCTCTCCGCAAACAATGAAACCTATTAGGAAATGACTGGATGTTTGTTGTTATAGTGGATCTACCATGGGGACAAGAAGCCCTGTGGTACTTTATAGACTAACAGATGTTTTGGAGCATAAGCTTTCATGGGTTAAGACCCGCTTTGTCCACTATCTGCTCAGAGACTATCTCAGCCTGCATCATTTTTTATTAATTGGCTCTCATTACTGCCTTGAATAGACTTAAGATCCATTCTACTAGAGCACAAGCAACTTCAATAGCGTCTTTTTGAGAAGTACTCTCCCTGGATGTTTATAGATCAGCTACCTGGAGCTCCATACTTACGGTGGTAAAACATTATGTTTTAGTGGATGAGGCTTTTTTTAAACAACTTACAAAATCATGCAGGGCCCAGGATTTGGTGGTGATGGGGGACTTCAACTATCCACATATATGTTGGGAAACTAATACAGTGACACACAGACTATCCAATAAGTTCTTGGACTGCATTGGAGACAACTTTTTATTTCAGAAGGTTGAAAAATCTATCGGGGGGAAGCTGTCCTAGACTTGATTTTAACAAATAGGGAGGAACTGATTGAGAATCTGAAAGTGGAAGGCAACCTGGGTGAAAGTGATCATGAAATCACAGAGCTCACAATTTTAAGGAAGGGTAGAAGGGAGAACAACAAAGTAGAGACAATGGATTTTAGGAAGGCGAATTTTGGTAAACTCAGAGAGCTGGTAGGTAGGGTCCCATGGTAAGCAAGACTGAGGGGAAAAATAATGGAGGAGAGTTGGCAGTTTTTCAAAGGGGCATTATTAAGGCACACTATTCCTCTGCGTAGGAAAGATAAAAAATATGGCAAAAGAGTGCCTTGGCTTAACGAGGAGATCTCGTGCGATCTAAAATAAAAAAGGAATCATAAAAAATGGAAACTAGGACAAATTACAAAGGATGAATATAGGCAAACAACACAGGAATGCAGGGGCAAGATTAGAAAGGCAAAGGCAAAAAATGAGCTCAAATTAGCTACAGCCATAAAGGGAAACAAGAAGACTTTTTATAAATACATTAAAAGCAAGAGGAAGACCAAGGATAGGATAGGCCCATTGCTCAGTGAGGAAGGAAAAACAGTAACGGGAAACCTGGAAATGGCAGAGATGCTTAATGAATTCTTTGTTTCGGTCTTCACTGAGAAGTCTGAAGAAGGAATGCCTAACATAGTGAACGCTAGGGGGAAAGGGGTAGGTTTAGAAGATAAAATAAAAAAAGAACAAGTTAAAAGTCACTTAGGAAAGTTAGATGTCTGCAAGTCACCAGGGCCTGATGAAATGCATCCTAGAATACTCAAGGAGCTGATGGAGGAGGTATCTGAGCCATTACCTATCATCTTTGGAAAATCATGGGAGACAGGAGATATTCCAGAAGACTGGGAAAAGGTAAATATAGTGTCCATCTATAAAAAGAGGAATAAGAACAATGCAGGAAACTACAGACCAGTCAGTTTAACTTCTGTGCCAGGAAAGCTAATGGAACAAGTAATTAAGGAAATCATCTGCAAACACTTGGAAGGTGGTAATCTGATAGGGAACAGCCAGCATGGATTTGCAAAGAACAAATCATGTCATACCAGTCTGATAGCTTTCTTTGATAGGATAATGAGACTTGTGGATAAGGGAGAAGTGGTAGATGTGGTATACCTAGGATTTAGTAAGGCATTTGATATGGTCTTGCATGTTATTCTTACCAATAAACTAGGCAAATACAACTTAGATGGGGCTACTATAAGGTGGGTGAAAACTGGCCAAATAACCATGCTCAGAGAGTAGTTATTAATGATTCTCAGTCCTGCTGGAAAGGTATAACAAGTGGGGTTCCGCAGGGGTCTGTATTGGGACCGGTTCTGTTCAATACCTTCATCAACAATTTAGATATTGGCATACACAGTACACTTATTAAATTTGCAGATGATACCAAGCTAGGAGGGGTTGCAACTGCTTTGGAGGATAGGGTCAAAATTCAAAATGATCTGGACAAATTGGAGAAATGGTCTAAAGTAAACAGGATGAAGTTTAATTAGGACAAATGCAAAGTGCTCCACTTAGGAAGGAACAATCAGTTTCACACATACAGAAGGGGAAGTGACTGTCTAGGAAGGAGTATGGCAGAAAGGGATCTAGGGGTTATAGTGGACCACAAGTTAAATATGAGTCAACAGTGTGATGCTGTTTCAAAAAAAGCAAACATGATTCTGGGATGCATTAACTGGTGTGTTGTGAACAAGACACAAGAAGTCATTCTTCCGCTCTACTCTGCGCTGGTTAGGCCTCAGTTGGAATATTGTGTCCAGTTCTGGGTGCCGCATTTCAAGAAAGAGATGTAAAATTGGAAAGGGTCCAGAAAAGAGCAACAAGAATGATCAAAGGTCTGGAGAACACGACCAATGAAGAAAGGATGAAAGAACTGGGCTTGTTTAGTTTGGAAAAAAAGATTAAGGGGGCACATGATAGTGGTTTTCAAGTATCTAAAAGGGTGTCATAAGGAGCGGGGAGAAAACTTGTTCTTCTTAGTCTCTAAGGACAGAACAAGAAGCAATGGGCTTAAACTGCGGCAAGGGAGATTTAAGTTGGACATTAGGAAAAAGTTCCTAACTGTCAGAGTGGTCAAACACTGGAATAAATTGCCTAGGGAGGTTGTGGAATCTCCATCTCTGGAGATATTTAAGAACAGGTTAGATAAATGTCTATCAGGGATGATCTAGACAGTACTTGGTCCTGCCATGAGGGCAGGGGGCTGGACTCGATGACCTCTCAAGGTCCCTTCCAGTCCTAGCATTCTATGATTCTAGTTCGCTCCTCTTTTGGGTTCTGTTACATGCAGGCAGAAAAAGTATCCATTAGCTAAACAAAATTTTCTGTAGTGAAGTCTGGAGAATTGGTTTACATGAGTACACAAAGCTGCATGACCTAGTAGGGTAAACAGACCTTATCTCTTGCATAACTTGAACCACAATCTTGTCTTATCAAGCTGTCCATGGCCTACAATATGTCCATAGGAAAGTAGGCCTTCGCTGAAGCTGAGTTGGGATCTATATTTTTCATGGGTGTCAACATGGACTTTGCTTTGTTTAATGAGATTCCCATGGATGGCAGAAGATGGAATAAGAATATAGTAACTTACTGGACTGAGGGTGGATTTACCTGTTAGTAGCTAATTTTCGACCACATATGGGAAGATGGTGTAGTCATTTTGCCTCACCTGTACTGCTATCCACTGAGGACACCTTCATGAAGACCCTGTGAGCTTTATCTACTATGAAGTATTCTGAACTGGTAGTGCTCCTGTTCCACTGGGAACCTGAGGAACATTTTATGGGATGGATGTGCACATGAAAGTAAAAGTCTTTCATGTTGAGAGTGGCAAAACATGTGCTTTCTTCCAGGAGGGGGATTATTGACGTCAGTGTGCCCACACAGAATTTTGATTAAAAAAAAAAAACTTGTCGCTAGTATAGATTGTCTCCATCCTGTTCCTCCCCCACCCCCCAACAATGAAAAAAGAGCATAATACTTTTCCATGATGTTGAGATTGCACTTGCTCTATAGCCCCTTGTTGTAGAATCTTCTGATGGAGGTTGTCCTTGGGAGAGTAAATTTGTGGGGGGGAGAAAGTCAGCTGTGTGGCTGAAATGGATGATATGCAGTACTGACTTGTTCACTGTTATTGCCCTTCAGGTGTGGTTGAAAAGGACGAGGCAGCCAGCAAAGATCTGGGAGCAGGAGTGAACAGTATCAGTAAGAGTACACAGTTTTCAAGCACCTCATCCAAAGAATCCTATTTCATGGATGGGGATGAGCAGTGGCAGCTGAAGTTGCATTTCTGAGACTTTGCAGCCTTTGGTGTTTGTTTGGAGCTTTGTTAAAGGCACTGGTGATGCAAACACTGAGGTGAAGGTCTGCTCAGAAACCCACCTATGATGTTTTCAGGGAATAGAGGGTCATCCTTGAGTCCTTTAACAAGTGTAACTACTCACTGGTCCTTTCACTGAAGAGAATGAGCTCATCAAAGGGCAAGTCCTCAATGATATTCTGGACTTTCTTAGGGAACAGTCAAAGACTAAGACATGATTCATGCCATGTGATTAAGGCTATAATTCCAGATGCATTATCTGCTGGGTCTATTGCTGCTTCGAGTGAGTGCTTATCCACCAGTTTACCATCATCAATGAAAGACTGGAATGGGACCCTCATCTCTAGGACATATTTGTCCTTGGATTACATAAATTTACAGTAATTAGTGAAATATTTTGCTAACAGAGCCTAGTACTTAGCAGTTCTGAACTGGAGCCTGATCAATGAAAATAACTTCCTCCTAAGAAGACCAAGATGTTTGGATTTCTTGTTTGTGGGGGCTGATTTAGGATGCTGCAGTCTAGTTCTCTTGGGCTGCCTGGATCACTAGGGAATTGGACATGAGTGTGTAACCTCTTTTGTTAGTACAAAATATTGCCTGTGAGACCACTTTGGGATGTGGCACAAGATGATGGCCTTCCTGGTTCATTGCCTGGGAGGTATGCCTGATTAGGATCAGAAAGTTGCAAAAGAAACAGGATCCTATACAGTGTGTATTGGACCTTCTTGAGTGTCATCTGGAGTTCAGACATCACTCTTTACAAAGGATCATATGAATCCTTGGGGAGAGAGATGACATACCCACTAGAACTATCAGTTCTATTGGATCTGGCTCAATTTCTTCCTTTACATGCTTCAATGGAGCCAACTGATGTTGGCTATAAGAAGGTCATTGTGATTCATGAACAGATCCATTGTGCCTAGCATAGAGATGCCATGAACTCCAGTATGATCATTATAAAAAGATAACCGATGGCATAAAGTCCCAAGGCACTGGTATCTCGTGGGTAGTCATTATCTCTGAGGACAGCTCCAGATCAATGTTCCTTCTAACTTTACCATCCATGTTGAAAATAAATTTTGGTATGTGCACTAAAGCATATGTGGATGTGCACCACAAATGGTGGGGGGGCAGTCTGTTAATCAACTGGGAAACATCTGAATCTCTCCTGGGTGGCCAAGCACTCGGTGTATAGGGAACAGTGTTCAAGTATCCTGGAGCCTCTGGCTGGGCTGGCTTCCCTGAAATGTGCAGGTTCATCAAGAACATCCGACTCTGATGAAAAAACAGCGGATTCACATTCTACCAAAATGTTGATGGTACTGGTGGCTATCTGCTCCAGCTTGTGGAAGGATAGGGGGCAATTTCCTCCCTCTCAAGTTGGATTCTTCTTCAGGTGTTAAGATGTCCCTGAAAAGGACTAGATCCAAAACTAGGCTGAGTATAAAGTACAAAAAGAAATGTCCTCCAGCATGATAAAGGTTTCAGTGTAGCCCAGAGATGTTGATGGAGAAGCAATGTGGACAAAAGACTGCTGTTAAACCTTCGAACTCTGGGCATAGTCTTTCTTGAGAGGAGAAAGTGGAGGTCCCGGGGATGAAGAAGAAACTGGTCTATACTAACTAGAGAAACACATAAAAAAGTTAACAAAGTAACTATTTACAAAAGCATTTACAGATAAGAAAGCTACGAAGTAGCATTGGAAGCAAAGAATTCTGACTCAGGACATGCAATGGTAGGCATGTCGGTCTCCACGCGCTATAATACCTTCAGTATAGGGTGCAAAGATAGTAAATGTGTAGATGCAGAACAAACAGAAATACCTCTTCAAAATCTCTGGTCTCAAGTCCACATGGAACATACATAGAAACCAGCACCTGAAGAACTCAAAAACCAAACCAAAACAAACAAAAAAACCTTCACAATAGCTGAGAAACTTCTACAAACATCTATTACTCATTATAAAATGTAACCCTAATACTGCATCTGCACTGGCCCCCCCTTTCAAAAGTGGCATGCAAACACAGCCAATTGAAAATGCAAATGAGGTGCTGATTTACATATTCAGTGCCTCATTTGCATAATTCCATCCACTCTGTTCTGGAAGTGCTGTTTTTGAAATGCAAAACAGCCATGTAGATGGTATTCCTTTGAAAGGAAGCCCACTTTCAAAAGCACCCTTCTTCCTGAAGAAAATTAGGAAGAAGTGTTCTTTCAAAAGCAGGGCTTCCTTTCAAAGAAAACTCATCTGCATGGCTGTTTTTGATTTTGAAAACAGTACTTCTGGAACAGCAGGCCATCTTTATGCAAATGAGGTACAGAATATGCAAATAAGCACGTGATTTTTGATTGGCCTTATTTGCATGCCGCTTTTGAAAGGGGGGAGCAATGTAGACACAGCCTAAGGGTATGTCTACAGAGCAAAGTCATTTTGAAATAACAGCCATTATTTCAAAATAACTTTGCTACCATCTACACAATGCAACCACTATTTCAAAATAATTTCAAAATATATGGCCCCTTTCGTCTTGAGAAACGGTGGTTAGCGGCGGTGAGGGTCTATGGGCAGTGTTTGAGTCTGCAGCTTCGCTGGCTTATTTCACAATAGGTGAATTTCATTCAACCAGAAAAAGTGCCTATTTCAAAATAGCTACTTCAAAATAAGGGCTATGTAGGCAGGGAATAAGGACTACCTCTAAATAAGCCATAGTGCAGACAATGGCTCTATTGTGCATAGATGTTGGATTTCAAAATAGCTGAGCGCTATTTCAAAATTCATTGTGTGTGTGTAGCAGCATTATTTCAAATTAAGCTATTCCAGAATATATCTTTCGGAATAGCTTATTTCAAAATAATGCTGCTGTGTAGACATAGCCTAACTTTGCTACCAAGTGCCTCCATAATACATGGGGATGGATTGCTGTCATCATCCAACTCAAACTGACTACTCTCATAAAGAACTGGCTTAATGAGAAATCCTTGGTAAGTGTTATTTTCTATGGAAAGCCTGCACAATGGATTCCATTTGCAGTCACTTTTAGCAGAGCCACAAATTTAGGAGAATACTGTGCCAAGGAATGACAGTTTGAAAGTAGGGGGTGGACTAGGTATTCTGTTTTTAAGTGTGGAGCTGCTAAGACAAATGAGATCCATTACCTATAAAAACTGAGCTGTTTTACAGCTAACCTTTCTGCTAACTACCCATTTTAGGCTACGTCTACACGTGCCCCAAACTTCGAAATGGCCATGCAAATGGCCATTTCGAAGTTTACTAATGAAGCGCTGAAATGCATATTCAGCGCTTCATTAGCATGCGGGCGGCAGCGGCGCTTCGAAATTGACGCGCCTTGCCGCTGCACGGCGCGTCCAAACGGGGCTCCTTTTCGAAAGGACGCCACCTACTTCGAAGTCCCCTTATTCCCATGAGCTCATGGGAATAAGGGGACTTCGAAGTAGGCGGGGCCCTTTCGAAAAGGAGCCCCGTTGGGACGCGCCGCGCGGTGGCAAGGCGCGTCAATTTCGAAGCGCCGCTGCCGCCCGCATGCTAATGAAGCGCTGAATATGCATTTCAGCGCTTCATTAGTAAACTTCGGCACGTGTAGACACGGCCATGGTGAGCTTTTCAGATATTTTGAAATCCTACTGGGGCTAGCAGACTGCATTGCTGTCTTGTGTGCCTGGTTAAGAGCAGTTCAGGCCTGGCTGCAGTAAAGGAGAAAAGACTCAGGAGAAAAAAAAATTATAGCTCTTGAAGTATTGTTTAAACTGGTGAGACCCTGCAGATTGCCAATATTATATGATACTCAGGAGTACTCAATTTAGTCCCAAAAGAGCTCCTTTCTATGAGAAATTCCAAGGCTATCATATCAATCAGGAGAAGAAAATATCATCAATGTTCTGAGTTAGAGAAGAAATAGCTGTTGTATTCATTATTGAAGGTAATTAACTGAGACTGTGGTTCAGTGCTAGTGACTTTTTGGAAAAGAATATTCCTAAAATAATTTCAAAACCTGATATCTGTAAAAGTTATCTTTAACATTAACATCTATGAAAGACAGTGAAACACACAAGTTCCTTGATCCAGACAATATAAAACACTTCAGCAATGCCAATGTTTACCGAAGCAATTCCACTCGAGCAATAAGAACTGTATAATGGTTGTTCTTAGATATCATAGCCGGTTAAAGCCTTCCCTGAATAGGCAAGGAAGCCTAGACTTTATGTTCCTGGGGGACAGATGTGTTCCTCCAAACATTTCAGAATTCAGGGAGAGAAAAAATGAAAATCCTCACAATACTTATCCTGATGGCAAATCATTTCCATTGCATCAGACATGTGCAGCCACATCCCAGCTGTGGTAATGGACCACCTGAAGAGTGGCTTTTGGCCATCTTTTCATCCCTTGAATGTGCAGCCAACTCAGCTCAACTCAGAGCAAGCCTTAAAGTGTAGGGGACACCCCATATTACTTACGTTGCATCCTGCTGCAATTGCCCCAAAGGTGGTGTTCATCAGCCAAGAATTGCTGTATCTTACCAGTGCTCTAGATATATCTTTTTTTCCTCAGCAAACTCCTAACACAATACGCTCTCAGGATCTACTATTGTCAACTCTGTGCCACCTGAAGATTCCCCATAATCTAATGGAACACTGAGGTTTGTTAACAAGATGTGAATTATCATGGATGAAAGTCGGGGGAAGGAGTTGATCCATGATCATTAGAAAAAAATTACTATTGTATTTTGCCATTTAACTGGATATATTGTTACTAGCTTACTTGCACAGTATCTATTTTACAAAAATATATCAATGTATATAATGTAGGTACAATGCATTAAGTTTATTACTGTTGTATCTAAGCTTGCGAAAGTAATTTAATTTGAAATTACGTTTTACATTTAACAAAAAGATGACGACAGAAATGCAACATTTTAAGGAGCATAAATAAAAGGGACAGCACTAAAGTTTGCATATTTATTCTTAGTCTCCTAATTGGTTTAATTTTTGCATTACATCTTTTCATACTGCACTACAGCGACAGGTGCAAAGTAGAGAATTTTTCTCTTCTCAACAATTCAAGAAAATTTAAAACATTTAGCAGCAGTGAACAGCTAAAAACAAGAATCCATGTACCCCTATGAGATGCTTTTTTAATATTTTGTAATATAGGCTACAGTTAAAAGCTTTGTTTAGTATTAGTTATCATTCTATTCAAATGGAAGCTAATGAGACTTGAAATTAATCATCTCACTCAATTTATAGGTAGAATGGAGCTAATAGTTTTTAGGTCTATGTTAGAGGAGAAAGATAGCTGTCCTAAATCAAGATCAGGAGTCAGTAATTTACATTCTGTTCCCATCTATGTCAGATTTTGTGTGAAACACAGGGTAAGTCAATCAATTTCATCGTACCAGTTTCTTCACCAGTAAAATGGGTATATGACATAAATCCATCACAGAATTTCTGGAAGGTTTCATTTGAACATACTCTAGGTTTTTTGGGTAAAAGACATTACAAAAGTTCACAATGTAATTTTGTTTTCCAGCATCACAAATCCATATATATCCCTGAAACAAAGTGAAACCCAGAATAATCTGCATATTCAATTGAGTACTTTCATCCTTCTTATGGAAACAATATACTTTGTTTTTCCATTTCTGATCTGAAATGCTACAGGTTGACCCTCTTTAATCTAAACAGAAGTAGTAGTCCTGTGGCACCTTATAGACTAACAGATATTTTGGAGCATAAGCTTTCATGGGCAAAGACCAGCTTCATCAGATGCATGAGTAGGGGGGTTTCAGAGAAGGATTTAAAGAGGCGGTCTCAGTAAAGGGCCTTACTGAGACTCCCTCTTTAAATGCTCTTCTGAAACCCCTTCACTCATGCATCTGACGAAGCGGATCTTTGCCCACGAAAAGGTATGCTCCAAAATACCTATTAGTCTATAAGCTGCCACAGGACTTCTTCTTGTTTTTGAAGATACAGACTAACATGGCTACCTCTCTAATCCAGTACCCTCAGGACCTGACCAGTGCCAAACCACAGAATTTGTTCAACCATAGGAGGTCAATATTGTCTAGCAGCATTGCCAACACTTCCACTGGCTACTGGGTACAGAGAAGATATTTAGGGGTAAATTACAGCTAAATAACAGCACAGAATACTGAGAGCCAGGAAGAGTGGCTGTAAAAAAAACTTTATGGGACCAGGGGATACTTGGCCACACCCATGAAAAGTGTTCCTCTGGCTAAATAAAATCATGCAGATGTTGTCAGATGAGTGACAGGCTAGAAAGGTTCAATGTGTACTGTGCCATTTCAGTTTTATCATGTCTTTCTTGAAAAAAAAAGATTGCAATTCTCATTTTTCTTAGTTTCTTGTATTTGTCTTCATAGTTCAATGTTTTTCTTTGGTCACCTCTTGTAATGTTCTTTAATAAAAATGAATGTGATCAGGCATAACTATAACTTCTGTTCCCAAGAGCTGAACAAGCATGACAAAAGTCCCACTGAGGTGGAATCTGCTTTTTTTTTTAATTCCCTGCTGGAATTCTGCCAATTGAGTAACCCAGAAGAGCCAACATAAGTCTTAATTATATGAATCCAGAGGTTGCTGCCAATGCTTCTCCAGTGAGAAGCATTTGCTTCTACTGTGCTTCTTGATGAGCTGATTATTCAAACATAATTTATTACTACTTCATATTATAAGCAATTAAATGAAGAAACATTTTTAACTCAAGGGAATTTTAATAGGTTACTTGCAAAATGTTATTGCAGGCAACAACTTGTACATAATTTTAGCTCCAAATCTACAAAAAAAAAAAACAGCATTATGACAATGTCAAATCAATGCCTTAGAGGCTTTCCTGGTAGAATTCAGTTCTAAACTCTAGAATGTGGGAAATCTCATTTTATTTCTCTCTGTCTTTATTTTTTTTCATTTATCTATTTTTTTTTAGAAAACAATTTACAAGTGAAATATTACTACAAAAAATTTTATAAGGAATTTTTGCAAAACATTTACATTTTTACCATCAACAATTTCTCTGGTTCAAAATCATTATGTAGATTTAATACCCTATGCTGCACATCAATTTATGCAAGATGACAATTCAGTGACATGCATTAAAAACACCACAAGGCATTAAAATGAAGACTTAAATACAAATATTGTTGCAATAAAACAGCTATAAAATTGAAAAATAGGACCTAAACATCATGCTTACCTAAGTTAGACAAATTAACTTTTTCTCCTAAATTACACACTTCTATTACTGCTCTCGTGAAAGAGTGTGATAAATAATGACTTAACATCAATTTCTAATGCAATCAGCAACACATACACAAAACTAACCAAAGAAAGTATATTGTAAGAAAAGAACTATTCTAACACTGGAGTTCTACCATGATAAATACACTTTGCACTGATAATTACAATAAAGCAAAATTTTATAACAGTGGCAAAGGGAATGAACAGTGAAATGCCATTAAACAAGATACTACTGCACATCTGTGCCCTATTACTTACAACAGCTATATCCCACTGAGTCAAATAAAGGACATTGAAATTTACGATCCTTCTAAGACAAAAGTGGACTCAGAATGTTATGTAGAACAGACCCTCAAAATGTTTCTAATTCCAGCTATAAAATGTGCACCTGCAAACTTAAGTTAATGTACTTTAGAAGCTATGAAGCTAACTGGATTTAGATTTTGATACATTTGTAATAGGGACTCATTGTGGATTAAAAACGACTTCAGTTTCTTAACTGCATACATAAATATGCATGAAAAAATATCAAATTGCTCTGCAGAATGCTCACACCTTCAGTTTACAAAAACTTAACTTCTAAGAAACATGATTATAACACTAGGAAAGTTTTCTTTGCATAAACAAATTTATAGCACTGATTGTGAAGCATAATGATAAAATATATATTTGATGTTTCAGTTCCTATATCAGAACATTAACAATTAGAACTACCTAATGTTTGTTTGTATTAACTGTAATAATCTAATTGATTCTGTTTTAAATCCAAATACATCAGTTGAGAGTACTTTAAATAAAATATACAAAAAGAATGTACAAAATCCAACTAAAATTTAAAGACTTTGTTACAAGTCTACAAAAGCTTTAAGAAACTTGAAATCTATAACCACAGTGTAAAATTGTTTTTCCTTTAATCTCAAAGCTTGTAATGTAAACTGAAAGTATAAAAGACCTTCAGCTTTATATTTCGCTACAAAGGGCTGGCCTAAAGTGTACACAGTGTAAACAATGATTGGTATTTCTTTCTTCAAAAATACATGAAACATCACAAGATTGATAACGTATTCGTACGAGAAGAATGTTTTCTGAGGGAATGAACAAGATATCTGTTATGTGTCTCATACAAACATTTCCCAAATAAACTGTTCATCTTTAATCTACAGGAATAAATTATCTTTCATGCACAGTACTCCCTTTTATATCACAAATATTTTGATGTATAAATTTTTTAAAAATGGGCTACGAGATCTCAAATAGCTAAATTTGGAAAAGATTCCATTTATGCCTATGGGAAATAATTCAAAATCCTGAGTGTGAAATATTTGGCCATCTTTCCTCCATGTATGCACTAAGAATTTTCCATATAAAATATCTAGGTGTTTTTGTTTCTCCAACAATTATGAAGTTAATAAATATTTGAAATACAGTCAAAACTTTTTAATCAATTGCTATATGATAAAAAGATATCTATATTCCTTTCTCCCCAGCTTCTCTTGTGACTGAAGGTGCTGAACTACTGATCATATAAAAATGAATGATGGATATTCCTTACCGGTTTATACATTTACAATTGGGAAAAATATGATTAATCCTTAGAGGGAAAGGAAGAAAAAATACATTAATTTACAGTTACCCTTCTGCTGTTAAAATGCCATAATCTGTCCTTTTCTTTGGCAGTTTAGTCAAAATATAAAGAATTCTTCACATGAACTGTAATATAATAATTTATATTTACAGGACAGAACTGGAGAATGAGTTACAACGCTCATTACACCATTCAGTTGTCCAACAAATGTCCAAGTATTCCCACAAAATTTAAATATTCAAAATTATGAGTTCTGTGACTCAAGTTAACATACAGATTCCCGATGCCTTAAAATGTAATGAACTGGAAAATCAAAACAAACACATAAGTTGCCATACTTTATTATCCTATATAAAGATATTAATTCTGTAAAATCTTATGTTAATATATTTCTGTACTTTAATTTTTTCTAATGTATACACTAAATCTAAATATTTTTAACTCTCTAAAGAAAGAGAGAAATCAGAGTTCAGTGATTGTCATTTATACCCACTACTATAATGTAGTGGTCAAAATTATCTGAGCTGCACCTCAGATCAGCTTTGCAGCATGTATATTCAACTGCTAATCTGAATAGTTTCTAAACTTGAGAAAAGAGGGCCAAAATAATTTAAATATTCTACAGAATTGAGCAAAGAAATAATTATCATTAATTTCTTATGCATTTTGTTGTGCCTTATGGGAAAAGAAGTTCCCATGAAAACATTACAGATTCAGATTATAAACAAAGTCATTTGGAGGTCCAACAAACAAGAAGCAACCTATCATATTGATACTGTCTGATCTTACAAATACATTAACACACAAATGCTCAAAGAGAAGGGAAATTTTCTTTAAAAACAATCATATAATATAGAGCCACATAACTAAAAAAAAGTACAGTATGGAACCAGTATTCCCCCAACTGTTTATCCAGTATGTCAATTTGCGCTGTTTGTATTTTTGAAAATTTGTCTTGTTGCACCAGTGTACACTTCTCATGCTGACCCTCCATCTGGGAAAAATTACAGAAGACCAAAAACATGATTTCCTGCTCTGTAATCCACTTTTACCAACCCACTTCCATATCATGAAAGGTTTGTAAACTTAAGTGCAGCACTAGATGTCTGTATAAATGATCCTTTCAGAATTCTTCCATGTTTGTTGAAACATTAGGGGTTGCTGGGTTTGAATCTTGAGAGATTGCTGCAACTGTGACAATTCTTGGAGAGCCAAGAACTTCAGTAACTGATGAGTCCAGTTCTCCTGATGTAACAATAGCAAGGGCTGTTCCACCACCTTTCTTGTTCTGATGAGTTTTGACATGTTTGGAGAGATGGTCACTCCGCATAAACCTTTTAGAACATTCTGGACACTCAAATCTTTTCTCACCTAATTTGAAACAAATAAACAAAAAAAAGTCAGTGAAAGAGAAATATAAAGATGCTTAATTTCTTTCAGCTGTCCAAGGAAGGTGCCACCCCCACACCTCCATTTTAGAACATTTTAAGGATGTTTGGATGTACCTAACATTGCAAAACAGATACAACCTTTCCGTCTCTAAAAATATCTGATATACAGACATTGAACAAACTATTCTTCCCTTTTAAAATGTTTTCAACACTTTGACTTGTGGTCTGTATAAATAAATTAAGATGAAGAATTTTACTGTTTAGGTGGTGGTAGGTAGCATCAGCTGGTCTTTTGCTAATCCACACACAGAATAAGCTTCCAGGAGCAGCTGAGGCTGAGTTCCTGCCTCCTGAGCTGAAGAAAAACAGCTAGAGTGCCACTCTTAGGTTGCTGGGGGTTGCTGACCCCAATCGAGAATATTCATTACATCCATGAGCACGTCTTGCCAACTCAAGAGGTCCCCCCCCCAAAAAAATTGTTATCTACCTTTGATAACTGTTGTTCTTCAATTTGTGTTGCTTATATCCACTCCATTAGGTGTGTGCGAGCCACATGCACCACTGTCGGAAGATTTTTCCTGAGCTGTATCCATTGGGCCAGCAGGGGACTTCGTGGAGCAACACCACCACGGTGGTGCCTATATACTCTCTGCTCCCTTATTTCTTTCTTGCCATTACAATCTAACAAACTCTGTCTCCATTCCTATTCTCCTGAACTACCTCTCCATTTCCAACAATTGGGCCTGGCATACTGATGTATCTGTGTTCACCAAACTGCACTCAGCACTTTTCTCCCTTCTGTTGATGGCTTCTCCATCTTTACTTTCCCAAGGATCTCCTGATGCCTCAGGTGATTCAATGTTTTCCCTACTGCACATAAGCCCATCCTCCTTGGTTCTCGCTATTCTCACCAAAGCCCCTTTCGAACACATCACTGCCTGTTTTACAGGTGATATGGCGGAGATAACTGGGGCTGATACCTCCCAGGGATTGATCTGAAGGAGTCCCCACGGTTTCTCAGGCATGGGATGTGCAGTCCTAGAGATGGGAATTCTATGACCACCATCCCTAAGCAAAAAAGACAGGTGGTGGCAGCTGGGGACTCCCTCCTAAGAGGGATGGAGTCATCCACCTGCCGTCCAGACCTAGAATCCTGACAAGTTTGCTGCTTGCCTGGAGCTAGAATCCGGGATATTATGAGTCCACGCCAAAAATCGTTAAACCTGCAGGACTATTACCCCTTCCTACGGCTCCATGTAGGAACCAATAATACAGCTAAGAGCAACTTTGAAGATATCACGACGGATTACGTAACCCTAGGAAGGAAGATCAAGGAATATGGAGAACAAGTGGTGTTCTCATCTTCCTCCCTGAGGAAGGAAGGGGTCCACATAAGGATCGTCAAATCACAGAGGTAAATATGCGGTTGCATAGGTGGTGTAGCAGGGAAGGATTTGGTTTCTTTGACCATGGGATTCTTTTTTGTGAACGGGCATTGCTGGGAAGAGATGGGATCCACCTCACAAAGAGAGGAAAGTGAATCTTTGTGGGCAGGCTTGCAAACCTAGTGAGAAGGGCTTTAAACTAGATTCATCAGGGGAAGGTGACACAAGCCCTGAGGTAAGTGGGGAAGGAGAAGGGAACAATCAAGCGGGTTTCTTGGGTGAAGAGAGGAGAGTGGGCTAATCAGCCCCTTCTCTAAGATGCTTGCACACTAATGCCAGAAGTCTAGGGAACAAACAGGAAGAATTAGAGGCCCTGACACAGTCAAAGAAAGAAGTATGAGGTGGTTGGAATAACGGAGACTTGGTGGGATGATTCGCATAACTGGAGCACGGTCATGGAAGGTTATAAACGATTTAGGAAGGACAGACGTGGAGAAAAGGAGGAGGAGTTGTGCTCTATATGAGGGAGCAGTACGATTGCTCAGAGCTCCAATATAAGGAGGGAGAAAATCCAGTTCAGGGTTAAGCTTAGAGGCGGAAGTAACAGAGGTGATGTTGCAGTTGGTGTCTGCTATAGACTGCCAGATCAGGGAGATGAGATAGATGATCATTTCTTCAAGCAGCTAAGTGAAGCTTCCAAATCACAGGACCTGGTTCTCATGGGAGACTTTAATCCTCCAGACATTTGTTGGGAAACCAATACATCAGCACACAGACAATCCAGGAAGTTTTTGGAGAATGTTGGGGATAACTTCTCGGTATAAGTGAAGGAACTGACGAGGGGCCATGCGCAACTTAACCTGCTGCTCACAAACAGGGAAGAGCTAGTAGGAGAAATAGAAGTGGGTGGAAACCTGGGCTGCAGCGACCATGAGATAGTAGATTTCACGATCCAGACAAGAGGAAGAAGAAAGGTGAGCAGTAACATACAGACCCTTGATTTCAAAAGAGCAGACTTCGACTCCCCGAGAGAACTGATTAGCAGGATCCCTTGGGAAACCAAGATAAAAGGGAAAAGAGTTCAAGAGAACTGGCAGTATTTTAAAGAAGGCTTACTGAAGCCACAGGAACAAATCATCCCACTGCATAGTAAGAAATGCAAACATGGTAGGCAACCAGCTTGGCTTAACAGGGAAATCCTTAGTTAGCTTAAGGATGCGTACAAGAAATGGAAACGTGGACAGCTGACTAAGGAGGAGTATAAACATATGGCTGGAGAATGCGGGGGAGTAATCAGGAAAGCAAAAGCACAATTGCAACTGCAGCTGGCAAGGGATGTGAAGAGTAACAAGAAGGGTTTCTACAGGCATGTTAACAATAAACGGTTACCAGAGAAGGTGTGGGGCTGTTACTGGACAAGAGAGGTAACCTAGCGACAGCTAACGTAGGAAAAGCTGAAATACTCAATGCTTTTTTTGCCTCAGTCTTCATGGACAAAGTCAACTTCCACATAATGGTCCTAGACAATGCAGTATGGGAAAGTGGAGGGCAGCTATCTGTGGGGAAGGAACAAGTTCTGAGCTATCTAGAAAAACTAGATGTACACAAATCCATGGGTCTGGATTTAATGCACCCAAGTGTATTGAGGGAATGGGCAGAGGTCATTGCTGAACCTTTGGCCATTATCTTTGAAGATTCTTGGAGATTGGGGGAGATACTGGATGACTGGAAAAAGGCAAACGTATGGCCCTTCTTTAAAAAAGAAAAGAAGGACAATCCAAGGAACTATAGACCTGTCAGCCTTACCTCAATCCCTGGGAAAACAATGGAGGGGATCCTCAAGGAATCCATTTTGGAGCACTTGGAAGAGGGGAAAGTGATCAAAAGTAGCCAACATGGATTCACTAGGGGCAAGTCCTGCCTGATCAATCTGATTAGCTTCTATGATGAGGTAACAGGCTCTGTGAACATGGGGAAGTCAGTGGATGTGATATATCTTGACTTCAGTAAAGCTTCTGATACCGTCTCCCACAACAGTCTTGTCCATAAGTTAAGGAAATATGGATTGGATCCGTGGACTATAAAATGGATAGAAAGCTGGCTTGACGGCTGGGCCTAACGGGTAGTGGTCAATGGCTCAATATCTGGATCATCTGGTTGGCGATTGGTTTTAAGCTGAGTGCTGCAAGGCTTGGTTCTGGGGCTGGTGTTGTTCAACGACTTTATTAATGACCTGGATGAAGGACTGGACTGCACCCTCAGCAAGTGTGCGGATGACACAAAACTAGGGGGAGAGGTAGGTACGTTGGAGGGTAAAGAGAGAAGCCAGAGTGAACTGGATGAATTGGAGGACTGGGCCATAAGAAATCTGATGCGGTTCAACAAGTGTAGAGTCCTGCACTTGGGGCGGAAGAATCCCAAGCATTGTTATAGGCTGGGGACCGACTGGTTCAGCAGCAGTATGATGGAAAGGGACCTAGAGGTTATGGTAGATGAAAGGTCGGATATGAGTAAGCAGTGTGCTCTTCTAGCCAAAAACGCTAACGGCATACTAGGGTGCATTAGGAGGAGCATTTCGAGCAGATCCAGAGCAGTAGTTATTCCCCTCTATTTGGCACCGGTGAGGCCACATCTGGAATACTGTGTCCAGTTTTGGGACCCCCAGTATAAAAAGGATGTGGATTTGCTGGAGCAGGTTCAGCAGAGGGCTACAAAAATGATTAAGGGGCTGAAGCACAAGACCTATGAGGAGAGGCTGAGGGATTTGGGCTTGTTTAGTTTACAGAAGAGAAGACTTAGAGGTGATTTAATAGCAGCCTTCAACTTCCTGAAGGGGAGCTCTAAAGAGGAGGGTGAGAAACTGTTCTCTGTGGTGTCAGATGGCAGAACAAGGAGCAATGGTCTGAAGTTGAAGAGGGAGAGGTGTAGGTTAGATATTAGGAAAAACTACTTCACCAGGAGGGTGGTGAAGCATTGGAATGCGCTGCCTGGAGAGCTGGTGGATTCTTCATCCCTTGAGGTTTTTAAGTCCCACCTTGACAAGGTCCTGGCTGGGATGACATAGTGGGGGTTGATCCTGCTTGAAGCAGGGGGCTGGACTAGATGACCTCCTGAGGTCCCTTCCAGCCCCATGATTCTGTTTCCTCCCTCACCTTCTTCATGGCCATCACTTTTGCTTACTGCGTCAATTAAATAATTGCTCTACCATTCACTGTCTTCATAAGGACAAACTCTGCTTATGTCTAACCCCCAAGTTTATACCCCAAGTAGATATTTCCTTCTACCTCAACCAAAGTATACATCTTATAATCTACACCAAATCTCATTTCTCTCCCTTGGCAAGTGCTTTCCACTCCATCAATGTTGGCAGGATGTTAGATAAAAGGCTACACCACACTTATGGCTTTTGCATATTCCCTCCCCGCAACTCTTGTAAGTGGATCTCTCACTGCACTGCCACCTTCTATCAACTAACTTGCATTTCACTTCCACAGGGAATCACAGTCTTCTCTTTGCAGGCTTACACTTCCACATCTACCTTCCTTTCCAACATTCTGTGACAGGATATCTGCAGAGCTTCCAGATGGTCTTTTGTACACACCCTCTCCACTCATTACACCATTGCCCTCCCTACAATGACAGATGTGGTAATGAGCCCTCGCATCCACATCTATGCTGAACGTGGCTCACTACTCTCCTGAATGTGGAATTCACGTGAGGACCAGCACTCAAGAAAACATTACTCTCTAAACCATATGCTACAATCTTCAAATGTTCAAGAGCCAGGGCATGCATATAAGGAATTGGGGCTTCAATCCTGTGGCAGAGTGGAAAAGCTAGCTTCTGTCTGACTGGGTGCACATGCTGGGGCTTGAGGCTTTAGCCCCACTTTCACTGAAGCCGTGAAACAGGCACCTCCTGAGGGGCTGAAGCCCTGAGACCTCCCATCATGCAAGACAGAAACCCTTCACCTCACAACAAAGACAGAAGCTCCAAGCTCCCCCTAACAGTCTGGGAGGTGGCAAATGGGGAACGTGTGGAAGGCTCTGCAAGTCACATTTTAACGATAAAAGCACTACGATTTGGCCACCAGTGACATAGAGTGTGTGTCCATGCTTCATCTTGGAGTGAGCCTCTCAGGGCAGTTTGACAGACTCCCACTAAAAGGGTCTGTGCTACTGAATAAAAAATGGCTGCGTAGACAATGCTTTCATGGCCACAAAGCCCAGGCTCCAGCTTCAGCTGCAACATCTACATAGCTATTTTTAGCATGCTATCACAAGGCACAGTTGTGAAATTAGAAATTCAGAGTTCCAATACCTTGGAAATGTTGTTCTTTGTAACTCTGAACAGAACATTAGGGTTGTTTTTTCAAAAGTTTCACTTAATGCAGCTTTGAAAGTTTATTATACAAAAGAAAAATGAACAAAAATGGAAATGAAAACAGTTCCTTTACCACATCAAACCTTTTTTTTTATTTAAAAACACTTTTTTTGGTTATTTATATTTAACATACTACTGTACAATATTTGTTTTATTTTTGTCTTTGTTGACGGCAAATTTCTGGTTTCAAATAAGGTGTGCAGTGGATCTGTCAGCTCCTAACTCTGAGGTTCTACTGTAATTCGTCTGGGAGACTTGCTTTAAGATGCAGCGTAGACATATCCTCATAAGCCACGTGGTCAGAAGGAAAGAACTGTTTAACTATCACCACAATATCTGCAGATGGATGTTAGAGTGTGCCTCCTCAGTCTGAGTCTGGTTCTCTGCCTGGAAACTAATCTTGCTTCCTACATAGACAAAATCAGGTTTTGTTTCTCAAACAGATCCTGGCTTTCTGAGGAGATCTCTTCACTGCCTTACTCATAATTCTCCTCTGATGACTCTTGCTGCTAGAGCTCAGGGAAAGACTGTAGGGGAGGCAGCAGTATACACAACTCCCTTGTATTCAGTGGTGGTATAATTAATCAAATACTGTCCAGCTCCTCAAAAAATGGCAGATTGCATTTCCAACATTTGACCTCTTCCTTGGATCACTCATTTCAACATAAATCCTCTTAGTTGTTTGCTTTTTATTGGGCACAGGTCAGTGTCCTGGTTCTGGCCCCACAGGGATATCTGCTTGGTAATATCTACAAAATCACCTTTATTCCACAAGAGCTTGCTACCCAGAAAACTATGAGACAGAGGGCCTGAACACAGCTCTAAGCAACTTCTAGGGATGTGCTGTAAACCTTCTACATTGCAGTTATGCTGATATATCAAATCCAGGACCAAACCGACAAATTCTGACCTATGCCAATTTTTAAATGAAGAATGGACGTCCAGTCAATTTGATCTCAGAGCAATAGAGGGCATGCAGGTAAACAGGAAGCTCAGTAGTGGATGCCTGCAAACAGTGTGGAACACCACTTGGAGGAGGGCTACAGTAAAGCATAGCAGAACAGTGTGTACATGAATAATGCAAAATACCAACTCAATGTGCATTAAACATAATACACATTCAAAGAGTATTACATAGTTTTCAGGGTTACTGCACTCTAAGGCTACAACTATACAAGAAGCATTTTTCAACAGAAGTCACTGTCAGAAGTGATTTCCCAGCAAAACTTCTGTTGACTGAGCGCTCTTTTGATCTGCTTTTATGCATAGACACAATCTGCTCTGTGGACAGAGAGCAGCCAGACTGCCTGGCACTCTCTCAACAGAAGCCCTACAAACGGAGCTGCCCAGTAAAGCAGAAGCCCTATCTGTCAACAAAAAAGGCCCCTGAGTGTCTACACAGCTGTTTTGTTGACAGGAAACTGTTGAGAAAGGCGTTATACCTGAACATAGAGAGGTATAAAGCTGCCAGTATATGTGCCGCATTTTGTTGACAAAAAGTCGAAAAAACACATTTTGTGTGTAGATACCACGTGTTTTTTCCCAACAAGAACCCAGTTTTGCTGAGAAAAGTCTCTTACAAAAACTTAGCTTAACTGTGCTTTATGCACACACACATTTTTACCCCCAACCAACTCAAGTTACTGTGGATTAAATCTCTGTGTAGAAAAGCTGCAAGGCTCTGGCCTTGATTAGAAAAACTGGTCAAGTTTAGGTCAGACTTTGAACCCGTGAATGCTAGTTAACCATGTCCTAAACTCAACCTCTTTCTAATGCAGGTGCAGGGAAACAGCTTGAAACTTGATTGATTTATTCAAATTCTAGCCTAGGCTAGACCAGAAATCTGGCACAGGGAAAATATAATCCTTATAAACTGTAACATTTAAAAAACATTAAAACACACTAAATAATTTCAAATTAACACATTCAGCATATTACTTAGATAACCTGCATATCTCCTTTACTTATTATCACTTCACCTATGGCCACCATCATTTAAGGAATACTCTACTGAACATTGTATGAACAGGTGACTAACCTGTGTGGGTTCTTCTATGTCTTTGAAGCTCATCACTCCGTGTAAATCTTTTACCACAAAAGAACCAGTTGCACACAAATGGCCTTTCTCCAGTATGCCAACGAAGATGTGCCCGAAGATGAGATGTTTTCCCATAAACTTTTCCACACCCTTCAATATGGCAGATATGCTGCTTCTTTTTTCCTGGCTCACTGCTCCCTCTGTCAGGATCAAAAGTTAAGCAGTTAGCTGATAATATTTCAAAACAAAATTACTTCTCTACATTAAAATAAGAAATTGTAAGATTAAGTTGATTATAATAACCTTTTAATAGAAAAATCTACAGGCATGATTTCCAATTGGCAGAATTAGAAACATCACAGCAACAAAAGGGGAAAAAACAAATAAGGCCCCTTAAGATGCCTAACATTTAACTGACAAACAGGCATTACCTTCCTTCTCCCTCTCTACAATTTGGACAGGAACAGGCAACTCTTCTTAACCTCTTGCCAGGTTGTACTTCCTGATCAGAAGCTTGCTGGGCTTGTTGTAACTGCACTTGAGTGATCTGATCAGGACTAACTGCACCAATTGCTGCATTAGCAATACCTCCTACTGCTACAGTTACAGGAGCTATTGTGGCTTGCTGTACTTTCACTCCTCCATCTTGTCCTTGCTGCTGACCTGTAAAATAAGAAAGTCTTTGTGAATTTTAGTGATAATCTCAGGAAGGTCACCACACAGTACTTTTCATGCCTTTTGTTCAAGAGAATATCCACTGTACGATGGATGAAAACTGCTTAAAAAGACTCAACCCAATAAGTGTAATAGCGTGCTTTAGTATACTACAAGCAGACATTATATACTTTAGAGAAAGAGAAGTCACTAACTTGTGAAGTAATGATGGTTCTTCGAGATGTGTCCCCGTGGGTGCTCCACATTAGGTGTTGGGCTCGCTCCAGGGCAGCAGATCGGAGATTTCCAAGCTGTAACTCGTCGGATTGCACATGCATGGAAGTGCACTGGTCCTTCACGTGCTTTCGGTCACATGCACAATCTGGTCCGTGCCAGTTCCTCAAAAAGACCACCTCGGGTGCCCCTGAAAAACAAAGCAGAACTCTGAAGCGGGGAGGAATGGGTGGGTAGTGGAGCACCCATGGGGACACATCTTGAAGAACCATCATTACTACACAAGTGAGTAACTTCTCTTTCTTCTTCGAGTGGTCCCTGTGAGTGCTCCACATTAGGTGACTACGCAGCAGTGACATAAAACATGGTGGTGGGTACTGGATTATGTGTAGCTTGCCCCTGAGACAACTGCTGTTGGTAGGTGTGCATCCTCTTCCAGAAGCCGATGAATTACATAGTGCTTGGTGAATGTGTCATAGGATGACCATGTTGCTGCTCTACAAATGTCTTTCATGGAGACTCCTCTGAAGAAGGCTGTCGAAGCCGCCATTGCTCTGGTGGAGTGAGCTTTGGGCGGAGCTGGTAAAGGGGTTTTATGTAATGAGTAGCACATCTTAGATGTGATGATATTTGAGATTCTTTGAGAGGATAGTCCTTCTCCTTTTGATCTGTGTGCAAGTGACACCAGCAGTCTATCCGTTTTCCGGCAGGATTTGGTCCTGTCTATACGAAAGGCTAGCACCCGTCTCACATCAAATGCATGAAGCCTTATTTCCCTATTTGAGGCATGCAGCTTAGGACAGTAGAACGGTAGAATTGTCGGTTCACTGATAGGAGATCTTGGGAAGGAATGCAGGATGTAGACATAGTATTACCGCATCTTTGGAGAAGGTTGTATAGGGTGGGGTCGCCATTACTGCAGCCAACTCACTCACCCTATGAGCAGATGCGATAGCCAGAAGGAATGTTGTTTTTAAGGTAAGTAAGAGATGCGAAATGGTGGCTAGGGGCTCGAATGGTGGCCTAGACAATATGCCCAGCACCAGAGATCCAGGCTCCATGAGGGCGATATTGGCTTTCGAGGGGGGTATAAACTCGTAAGGCCTTTCAGGAACCATGTCGTAATGGGGTGAGCGAAGACAGATGACCCTTCTACTGTATGTCTGAAAGCCGATATAGCTGCCAGGTGGACCTTGATGGTAGAGAGCGTCCCCCTTGTTTCAGAGCCAGTGAATAATCTAAAATCGTGGGTACGGGAAGCTCCAGGGGGCTCAGTTGCTTGGATAAGCAGCAGGAAGTAAAGCACTTCCACTTATACACATAAGTCTTCCAGGTGGGGGCTTGTCGGCTGCATTCTAGGACCTCTTTAACCCTTTCTGAGCATAAAGTCTCTGAAGCACTCAGCCAAGCATTAGCCATGCCTTCAGGCGTAATGATCGAGCTTGAAGGTGGCTCAGGGCTCCTCGGTTCTGTGTGAGGAGGTCCGGGACAATCAGCAGGGGGAGTGGTTGGCAACACGACATACCTTGTAGCAGGGGATACCAGTGTTGATGGTCCCATGCAGGGGCTATGACTATCAAGCGTGCCTTCTCTATCCTTGCCTTTTCCAGGATCTTTTGGATAAGTACTGGAGAAGGAAATGTGTAAAACAAGGGGCCCTGCCATGATACAAGGAAAGCGTCCCTCAGCAAGCCCAGACCGATGCCTGCCCTGTAACAAAATTGAGGGCACTTCTTTTTGTTACAGGTCGCAAATAGGTCTATTTGAGGAAACCCTCATGTGCTGAAGATATGGCAAAGCAGATCGGGGTGGATCTCCCATTCGTGGTCGAGTGCAAAGTGCCTGCTCAGCAGGTCGGCCTTCACATTGCTGATGCCTGGTAAGTATGAGGCTCTTAGGATTATGTCGTTTGCAATGCACCAGTTCCACAGGCAAACAGCTTCCTCACATAATGCGTGAGATCCGGCTCCGCCCTGTCGATGGATATAGTACATCATGGTAACGTTGTCAGCATTGACACCAACTACTTTGTGTCGTAGGTACTGTAGGAAGTGCTTGCATGCACTGAATGCTGTCCTTAGTTCCAGCATATTTATGTGCATAGCTACCTCCCACTGTGACCATTGCCCTTGCACTGATCTGCTTCCCATGTGTGCTCCCCAGCCTATGTTGGAAGCATCTGTCATGAGAAAAACCATAGTCTGAGGCTGGTGAAAGGGGACCCTGGACAGTAATACCTCTTCCTCCTGTAGGGAGGGGTATACATGCCCAGCGTTCTTAACGTGGTTCTTGAGTCCTTGCTGGAGTGGAGAACTGTGTCCGTGGATTCAGCAAATAGTTTTGATCTATCAAAGCGGAGGTCTTCAACTTTTGTTTGCAACTCTTTGGGGATGCCGGACGTCTGCAGCCAGGATACTCGTTGCATTACCATTGCAGTCATGGTTGAGCGCGCTGCTGTGTCTGCCACGTCCAGTGTAATTTGGACTTATGTATGTGACGCCATGTACCCTTCCTGAACCCCAGATTTTAGAACTGGCTCCTTATCATCCAGCAGATAGTCCATGAGCAATATGAGTTTTGTATCAATTATCAAAACTGTGGTTGGAAAGGTGTGCAATGTAGTTAGCCGTACGTAAAAGCAGGGTGGAAGATGAGTATACCTTCTGCCCAAATATATCCAGTCTCTTTGTATCCTCGTCTGACACCAGAGATCTGTACTGTGTATTATCTTTGACCTCTGCTGAGAGGACTCGACTACGAGGGAATTTGGTTGGGGGTGATTCAAGAGGAATTCCATGCCCTTTGAGGGCAAGAAATACTTTTTGTCTGCCCTCTTATTGATTGGCGGAATAGAGGCCAGAGTTTGCTGAATATTAGTAGCAGCCTCTGTGATGGGATAATCCAGTAGGATGGCTATCTTTGATGACACTGGAGGTCTCAGATTCTTAGGAGTTTATGCTGCTTCTCTTCCACCTCCGCCACCTGTATATCCTGAGACTGGGCAACCCTTTTGAACAGTTTCTGAAACTGTCTAAGGTCACCCAGAAGGGACATATCACCTGGGACAACTGCCTCCTCTGGAGAGGACAAAGAGGCATCTGTCTGGTATGTCTGTCTGTTCCTCAGACACTTACTGTACTTGTTCCCCTAGGTGTCCTGGGGGGGGATCTATAACTGGGTCAGGACTCTCTTGAAGGGGAGAGATGGTGCCTCTTTGGAGGAGGAGATGAGGACTGTCTATATGAGGGGTGTGAATCAGGGAATCTATCTCCAGACCTTGAAGAGCGATGGCCCCAGGGATAATCTTCCCGATGGTCTGGGTGTACATAGTAGCAAGGACATGAGCCTGGTGATGAGGATCTGGAGTGTGAGTGTTGCCTGTATTCATGATGGCGAAAAGAACATGATAGGTGAGACCGTCTAGATGATATAGATGGAGGTGGGGATACCTGGCAGGGATATCCCTGTTGCCAGTACAACTGTCGAGAGTCAGGTGAAGGGTGTCTGAGCCGAGGGAAGGAGGCTGCAGGAATGGAGACGGCAGCCTAAGGAAAGGTGATGGTGGAGTCAAAGGCCATTCCGGTATGTATGATTCTGGGGGAGAACTTAGATACAAAGGAGATAGTATAATGAGGGGTCCAGGGAGTGACTTTGGTGTCATGTTTTCAAACTCGCTTTTCTCGGTTCCTGAATTGACTGGGCCGGTGTTGATATGGTTGGTGTCATGCCCGATGCCGAAGGTCATGGTGCGGGGTCTATCGGTGCCACTGGTTCTGCTGTCGGTGTGCCTGGTGCCGAGGCTTTCAGTTCCGCATGTTCAGAGGTCTTCAGCACCGCAAATCAACATTCCGGGGCCTCCAGTTCTGATGCTCTCGGTGCCGGGGGTATTTGTTTCAGTGCTGTGGTCTCCGGCACCTGTCATTTAGATGCCTGCGGGTTCTTGGGCCCCATGTCTTTGTAGGTCTGAGCCCCAGACACTGCCCTTTGCTCTCTAGGCTTTGCGTCCCCTTTAGATATAGAGGGGTCTCAGCTCTGTCTCTCACTCATCCTGCTCATGGGTAACACCAGCAAGGATCAGGTAGGAGACGCTCTCTTTCTTTTATGACCTGAGGAGGTCAGAGAAGCTGCTTTTTGTTTTTGAATTACTGACGGACTCTCCAGAGGACTCAGCTCAGATATTGCAGGCTGAAGAGGCTTATTGAACAAAATCATCTTCAACTTCATTTCCCTGTCCTTCCTAGCTCTAGCAGTGAGTTTAGAGCAATGAAGACATTTTTGAGGCACATGGGCCTCACCCAGGCAGCAAATACATTTGCTGTGGCCGTTAGAGGCCGGCATAGCCCCGCAGCATGATTCGTGTTTCTTGAAGCCTGACAGAGACATCTTTTGTCTTTTTTTTTTTTTTGAAAATGTAACCGCTCAACTTTAACGAGGGTACTTAACAGATACTAAAACAACAAACAGTCTGTATGTGGATAATTCTTAACAACTGAATTATGCTAAAAGATAAAGTTCTGCTGGCAGAGCTTTCATCTGCCTCTTTCTCCTCCCCCTGCTATTCTTTTCTTTTTTCTTTTTTTTAAACTATAACTATATACAATAAAAGGTTTCTAAGAAAGTTCTTAAAACTAGCGATGTATTGAAGAAAATAAAGGGTTTTATCTTTTCAGATGTTGGAGCAGAAGCAAAGTCTGTCTGCAGCCGCTGGCACAGACCGGATTGCGCACATGACCAAAAGCATGTGAAGGACCAGCGCGCTTCTACGCATGTGTGATCCAACGAGATACAGCTTGGAAATCTCTGATCTGCGGCACCGGGGCAAGCCCGACACCTAACGTGGAGCACACATGGGGACCACTCAAAGAAGAATCATGATTAGAACAACAGAATACTAGAACCGGAAGGCGCCTTAAGAGATCATCAAATCCAGTCCCCTGCACTCATGGCAGGACCAAGCACGACCTAGAGCATCCCTGGCAGATGTTTGCCTGACCTGTTCTTAAATACCTTCACTGATGTAGACTCCACAACCTCCATAGACAATTTATTCCAGTGGTTAACCATCCTGACAGTCAAGTAGCTTTTCCTGATGTGCAACCTAAATCTCGCTTGTTGCAGTTTAAGACCATTGCTCCTTGTCCTATCCCTAAACCTTTCTTCTTGCAATTTAAGACCATTGCTTCTTATCCTATCATTAAATATTATGGAGTGTATTTTTTCTCCCTCCTTGTAACACCCTTCTGGGCACTGGAAAGCTGTGATCATTTCCCCTCTCAAACTTCTCATTTCCAAACTAAGCAAAATGAATTATTTCATGTCCTCCATAGGTCATGTTTTCTAGACCTTTAATAATTTTGTTGTTCTTCTCAGAACCTTCTCCAATTTCTCCACATTTTTCCTGAAATGTGGGACCCGGAACTGGACACAATACTCCAGTTGAGGCCTCATCAATGCAGAGCAGAAGAATTACTTTTCATATCTTTCTCACAATGCTCCTATGAATGCATCCCAGAATGATGACTGGTTTCTTTGCAACAGTGTCACACTGTTGACTCTCATTTAGCTTGTGGTCCACTATGACCCTTAGATAGCTAATAGAATATTAAGAATCATTAGGGAAAAGGTAGATAAAACAGTAAAATGTAACTATATAATCCACACCACATCTTGAATACTAGATGAAATTTTGTTTACCCTATCTAAAAAAATCTGTTAGAATTAGAAAAGGTGCAGAAAAGGGCAACAAATTGTTAGAGATATGGAACAGCTTCCATATGAAGAGATTTAAAACCTGGTTCATCTTAGAAAGAGACAACTAAGGGGAATATAACATAAATGTATTAAATCATGGTGTAGGAAAGTAAATAGAGAAATGTTAATTGCCTCTTTATATATTACAAGAACCAATGAAATTAACAGACAGCATGCTTAAAACAAACAGAATGAAGTACTTTCTCACACAGTTCAGAGTCAACCCATGGAACTTATTGTCAGGGATGTTGTGAAGGCCAGAAAAAAAAACCTTGGGTCAACAAAGAATTAGGTAAGTTCATGGAAGACGAGTCCATCAATGGTTATTATCCAAGATGATCAGTTAGGCAACCCCATACTCTGAGTGTCCCTACAACTATGACTGCCAGCAACTGGGACTGGATGGTGGGGCATGCACTACCGATAATATTCCACTGTTCTGTTCATTCCTTCTGAAGCATCTGGCACTGGTGTCTATCAGATGATCCGATACTGGGCTAGATGGACCACTGGTCTGACCTAGTACACCAATTCTTGTCTACAATATAGAGAGTTTATTTGATCAAGAACTCCTAAACAGTAAGAGTTAGGACCACCAAATTTGGTATGCATTATACCAAATTTCTTTTATCATAACCTAGAGCAGCATTACCCAAAGTGTGGTCTACAGAGCCTGCATCCTCAGCACCCTCCTTTACGGCAGCGAGACTTGGACCTTGTACGCCCGCCAAGAAAAGAGGCTGAACATCTTCCACTTGCGCTGCCTCAGGCGCATTCTTGGAATATCGTGGAAGGGCAGAGTGTCCAACACTACCGTCCTTGAGCAAGCTGGAATCCCAACTATGCACACCCTCCTCAGGCAGCGGCGGCTCCGCTGGCTTAGCCACATCCACAGGATGAATGATGGAAGGATCCCAAAAGACATCCTCTAAGGCGAGCTAGCCTCTGGCAAAAGACCTCCCGGACGCCCCCAGCTGCGCTACAAAGACGTTTGCAAGACAGACCTCAGGGAAGTAGACATCAAGCCAGACAGCTGGGAGGAGCTGGCAGACGATTGCAGCAGATGGAGGCAGGAACTATACAAGGGCCTTCAGAAGGGTGAGTTGAGGATCAGACAGCTAGCAAAAGAGAAGTGAGCCCACAGAAAGCACAGCAAGGACCTGCCAGACACCCATTACATATGCAACAGATGCAGGAAGGACTGTCACTCTCGTGTGGGTCTTCACAGTCACAGCCGACACTGCAAATGAGGATGCCAAACAGAACTACGAAGGGCGCGTTCCATAGTCTACGTAGACTGAAGGATGCTACTATTACTAGGTCTGCAGCCCAGTACTGATCCCCCCCCCAAAAAATACTGGTCCTTTAAAAAGTACACAAAATTATCACTACGTACTATTATTCTTGTGAATAAATAATAAACAGTGAAAAATTATTCATTTTTCTTTTTCTTTTTTTATATGCACTTATATTTTTGGGCTGCAAAAAAAAAAGTACGGTGGAAAAAAAACAACTACGGGTCCCAACTATATAAAGTTTGGGGAACCCTGACCTAGAGGAATGTAAGGGTTTGGTTGTGCCAGGAAAATGTGATGTGCCTAGATTGTGATTGTTTCTCATAAAACCAAACAGAAAAAAAACAGAATCACCAAATCAAGTATAGTCATCAAAACTGACATAACTAAGCCAATGTTGAATGACACTGACCCAAGATGAGCTACAGCGGTCTGAAATCTGTGACCCCAGAGCCACATGCAGCTCTTTAAGGACTTCTTTGTGGCTCCCGCCACAAAAATTGCAAAAAGAAAAAACATGCTTCTGATTATTTTCAATAAACCGTGAACATCTAAAAGCCCTACAATGAACAACTCATATCTAAAGTGCAAAGACTGTGTGATCTAGAAACAGTAGATGACTCCCCCTTTAATATGTGCAGTCCATTGTGAGATATGATACTGTATCTGTGTTTTTATCATGTTGCTAATATAGTCTTGATTGGGAAAAGAAGCTTGTGCATTCCTGCTTTGAAGGGCAACATGCATTTGAGACAAGAAAACTGAAATTAAATAAGAAGGAAAAATTGGTATAATTAAAGTCGGGTTGGAACAGAAAAGAGAAAAAAGAGGAAAATCAAAGATGAAAACAGAATTTCAAAACTGAATGGACCCAATCCTTCGCATTTATATCTGGCTTGGCTGGGGTCCCTTTATGTTTCATTTACAATGAGAAATCACCAACAACAAAAAATGCAACCGATAGAGGCATTTTCTAAAAAACACACTACAGTATCCAGCTAGAGATGCCAGAAAAAAAAAGATATGGAGGAGCTGCTACATGAAGCAGAGCACAAAAAACATTCATTAAATAGGTGAAGTAACTGTGGCTAATTCTGTGGCAAATCAAGAGATTGTGAAAGGAGGAAAGCTGTTGACGGATGGTGAATATATAAAAGAGTGGTTTATCAAAGTATCAGAGCAGCTGTACAATAATTTCAAAACCAAAAATGATATTGTTCCAAAAATTAGAGATCTGTCATTGTCTGCAAAGATGGTGAGGTATAGAATTACAGATTAAGGACATTAATACAGTCTCGGGCATCTTCTCTCTTGCTTGTGATCAGTTGAGGTATATGAATACTGAAGGACCCCAAGAGGAGCTTATTAAGTTACCTCCACTCAAAGGCCAACCATGGGAAAAATATTCTTTTCAGGTGTTATTAACTGACTAAAAATGAAAGAAATAAACAAGAGCCACATAATCTCAGTCACGACTGCTGGGGCACCAAATACGAAAGGGGAACACCAGGGGCTTGTTTCTCTGTTTCATAAAACAATGATCATAATGTGATATTTTTTAACTACATAATTCATCAAGAAGTACTCTGGGCACAAACATTTCCACCTACGATCACAGAAGTGATGACCCTGATTATTATGCAGATCATTAACAAAATAATGGCAAAATACTTGAACCACCAGCAGTTCTGCACACTTCTTGAAGAGGTCAACTGTCAATACTCCAAACTTCCACAGCACAACAAGGTACGGTGACTTTCCAGGGGAAATGTGGTTGAGCATTTTACAGCCTGTCTGGAAGAAGTGAAGGTTTTCATGCACGGAAAGGGCTGTGAATATGCACAGCTGACTGATCCTATGTGGCTACAGAAATTTCACTTCACGGTGGCTATCAATTCACATTTAAATGGCCTTAACAGAAAGCTACAATGAAAGGGAAACACAGCTCTCTAGCTTTCAGAAGAGGTGCTATCTTTTGAGTGAAAACTAATAGTGTTTGTGAGAGACACTGAAACAGGTTCACTGGCTCATTTCCTATCACTGAAGCAATTCAAATAGGCAACAAAGTATGGGCTTAACATTGCGAACCTGAAAAATGTGATACTGAAAATGCAAGAACCCTTTGCGGGCGATTTCAGGAATTTAGAAAGGAAAAGGCAACTGTGTCATTTGTGTTGAAACGCCTTGAAGCTGACACCTCTGCACTCAACTTTTCAACATTTACAGGAGTGGACTGAGCAGAACTGGAACTGACAAGGACAAGGACATGTGGACTTCTAAATTCAGAGGACTGGTGACTGAACTTGAAGATCTAGAAAGGTGGAAATCTATCCTGGCACTTCAACACAGATGGACTGAAATGCTTGATCTTACAAAGCAAGACCAAATTGCGTCTAAAGTTTGGAATTCTTTACTGGATGCCTATAGTAACATGAAGTTACTTTGCATTTGCATTTGGTATCCTGTCCATCTTTGGATCTACTCACCTCTGCAAGCATTTTCGAATATGAATTACATAAAAAACAAACTGGGAAGCCAACTGAATTATGAAAGTCTACAGTTCTGCTTGAAAATGAAAACGACAGCCTACTCTCCAAACACTAAACTCCTCTCCAGAGAAACTCAGCAGTAGAAATCGCACTAAAATATTCGTAAGCTGAAAACTTTATTAGTATATTTATTATTTTTGAAAATATCAGTAAGTTAAAAACTTTGAGTATACTTAAGGTGATAAAAATAATTAAATGCCCCATTTCATTGATATAAAGTCACATTAACAATGTTTTAGTTTGAAGCAACAAAATTGTCATCTCTGTATGGTTGTATCTGACAGGCAGAAGGAAATGACATCTAGCATCCACCAAAGAGAGAGGCTTGGGTGTGAGAGTCAGGAAGATAGTGGTACAAACATACACATGTAATGTGTGAGGAAACAGAATACGTAGAGAGTTTGTGTACGTTCTGCAGTAAACATGTAAAGCATTACAAATCATTGTCTGTGCTCTTCTTAAAATAGGGGTTACAAAAAGTATGTTTTGACATTATTTATTAAGGACCGTCTTGTATTTACGTACATTGCAGCTCTTGAATTATTGAATTTTGTATCAAATTTGGAAAAAATGGCTCTTCTTGCCATTTTGGTTGCCAACCTCTGAGCTAGAAAAATAGGATAAACCTGGAATATGATTTTTTTCTCAAACTTTACAGAAAAGAGCTACAATGGAAACATTCACAATAGTGCTCTGTTTTGACTCAGCTAAATCAATACCTAAGGTTTGAAAATTAGAAGAAAACGTGATTGGAAACTAAATTAACTATAGATCTTTTTTCTCAAACCGTAGAAAATGAGAAAAGTTTATAAGGTTCCAGAAAAAAAAATACACTTGATGGAATTCCCATTTTAAACAATTACTAAAAAAAATTACTAAAAAATGAAAAAAATAGCACTACCTTTTTAAAAGAAATCTGAAATAAAAATTAGCTTAATAAAAATAACTGTATTTTTGGAAAATATAATAATTTAAATAATGCATGTACATTTTTGTTATATTTTACAAAAAAGGTAAATTAATTTAGTTAAAGACCCAAGCAATACCAGGTAAAACTGCTAGTGTTCTTATAAATGAATCACCAGAAGTTTATTTTCAGCTCTGGTGGCAGAGAATTAGGGAGCTGAGGGGATAGTCCTATAACATCATCATGGTTCATGTGATGAAGTAGACAAACCTGCTGCACCAATACTGGTGAAAGCAAGAATTCTGCTGGAAAATTGGTAATATAGAAGAAATATACATTTTAAGGGATGGATCTTGAAGGGAAGGTGCGGCAAAAGTGGAGTGACTAAAAACCAGGCTTTTTTTACATCTGCTTTAAGGCTCTAGGAGTGCAAGTATCCTCTAAAGATTTGCTTTTAGTACTTGGTACAAGCTGACCAGCAACGGGTCCTTCATAAAGATCAGTGGAATACTGTTTTGGAGAAATGGGTGTTCCAGCATTGAATCTGTATCACTGTTAGGGTTGGAGAACAGGTCCAGAGAAGGGATTGGGAGAGTGTGGCAGTTTAGAGTGCTGGCAACAAGAATTTTATGGAGAAGAATGATACAGACATACTGCTTTGTAATGGAAGTATAGAGGCTTGGTCTACCCTATGGAGTTAAGCTGACTGCAAACACACAATTCTAGCTATGGCAACTGCATAGCTAGAATTGACTTATCTGGTCACGCACACACAGAGAGGTCAACAGGAGAATATATTGAGGAGTACGAGGTCGACTGCCAACCCCAGAGAGTTCGTTTTTGTGCATCTCTACTAGGTACAAAAAAACCAAACTCCAGAACATTGATCCTGCTCAGGTCAATCTTCCTGGTAGTGTAGACATATCCACAGCAGTTTCATTGCAAAGGACAGAAGTAAGCAGATACTTCATCAGAGGTTTCACCTACATGAAATGATCTGGGACTGACAAGATTATATGTACCATCATCATTAGCTTACAGAAGTCCTCTCTCCTACATCTCAACTGAGAACAGCCTAGTCCTTTTTCCTCCCCAGCACATTCCCATTTATGACACCTGGATATACTCAGTTCTCACAAAACCTAAAAAAACCTGAAGGTGACAGATTCAGTATGAGACTATATCTGAAGCTCTGCTTTTAATTCAGCATGTGATCTAGAAATCTGGTACCATTTTGCACTTCAGAATTGATCATGTTTTATAATTTAAACATGCAAAAGAAATGCAAAGTTAGGTTCCATGAAACTCTTCAGTACTTTTTATGTTAAAATGTTCCCAATTAATATTAAGTCGCTAAAGGTAAGTGTATTACAAAACCCAGTTTTTAGTGTTACAAGTTCCCAGGGAAAAAATCCTTAGTACAGGCACCCTATTACTTCTGTGCATTCCATAGGACAGGGGTGGAGAACCTGTCTCAGGTCTGGGGCCACTAACCCATAGACAAATCATTTGGGGGTCAAAGAACTGAAAAGCCAAAAAAAAAAACAAACACGACCCACAACCACCCACACACCTTACTGATGTGATCCCCAACTGAAAGGACAACCAAAAAGGAGACACTCCGCTCATTCTCCCTGCAAAACAGGCCCAGAGCCTAGCGGGTCTGGGATAGTATATTCTGTGGGCCCCTCTAGGCTCTGGGGCTGGTGTGTAAGTGGAATAAAGGGTTTAACATGGGAGGGGACTAACAGGAAGTGGGCTTGGAGTGTGGGATCTGGGTGAAAGAGAAAGAGAGCGCAGGAGCAGGTTCTGGGTGGATATCTGGGAGGAATCAGCTGGGGGTGGAGACCTGACCAGGAGGGTGTACAGGAGCAGGCTAGCAACGTGGGGTCTGAGTGTGAGGAAGGGTGAAGACAGATTTGTGGTGTCGGTTGTGCCAGGGAGGGGTCAGGGTAGAAGTCTGAGTGGGAGGGGTGTGCGGACCTCGAACTAACTGTGTGAGGCTCCTTCTCATTGAGCTGGCCATCCACCATTACCTGGTCAGCCACCTTGCCCACTGCTGCCCTCCAACTCCTCATGTGGGCTGCTCCCCCCCACCCCCAACAGAATCCTGGAGCTCCTCCATCTGGGATCATGTCAGCACCCACAGGAAACCTACAGCACCTCTAAAGCCACCTCAGCAGCTGTGACTGGTGGGAACAGCTGGTACTGGGGGACTGGGACAATGCTCGATAGCTACAGAATTTCCAAATGAGCAAGCAGATGTTTCCGGACCTCTGTCACTGGCTCACCCCCACCCTGAGACACCAGGATGGTGGGGTGAATTTGAAATATGGTATTAAATGGATTTCATTTTGTTTCCAATATGTATTCTGGCTTAAGGAAGACTCCATCTTGGTTTTCACTTTCAATATGGAGCCTGTAACAGCAACAAAGGGTCCTGTGGCACCTTACAGACTAATGGAAAAGTTTTGAGCATGAGTTTTCATGAGCAAAGACTCCCTTCATCAGATGCTGGTCACGCTGATCCGATGAAGCGATTCTTTGCTCACGAAAGCTCATGCTCAAAACTTTTCCGTTAGTCTATAAGGTGCCACAGGCCCCTTCATTGCTGTTACAGATCCAGACTAACATGGCTACCCCTCTGATACTTGAATATGGAGCCTGTGTCAGTTCCCATTTTGAAAGATGGCTGCCAAGGCTGACTCATCGCCTCCCCTCGGAAAATGGCAGGAAACTACAGGCAGGAAAGAATTGGGTCTCTTGACCAGAATCTTCCCGGAGACAAGAGCCTATAAAAGGGAGTGGAGCAATCACCTCAGGGCGCGCTCTCTCCCTCTCTCTAGCGTCTCCTATCAGCATTGGTGGTAAAAGGAAAGGAGCCTTTCAGACAGGGGATTCAGAGATTACTGGTGGCTAGGACACATGGGTACACTGTCAGGCTTCACAGACCAGTTTTAACCTGGTGGCTAGGGCAGCACTCATACCATGTGAGGTCTTGCAGGCCAGTGTAACCTTTTATTAATTTTAGTTAAAGGGTGTTAAAAATCTCTTAGTGGGGGTTTTTGACATCCCCGTCCTCGGGGTGTATTGCAAGGTCTCCTCCTATGTGTGGCCATGCTTATTGCAGGCAAATCGTGAAGTTTTTACCTCAAAAATGTTATTAGAAATGGGTTTACTTTTCAAACCACAACATGTCCGTTCACTTACATTGAGGGAATGACCGTTGGAGCCCCCTAACGGGCAGTTACAATCTAGTTTTACCAGTATATTAATGTTAATACAGTACAAGCTTACCTGTAGAATCATGGATGAACTTCTATATCTACAAATACAACTGGAACAGTCAGAAGTCCAGCGGACCACAGGACTGAACTCCTCAGTCTGGTCCGCTCAGAACTCTGAGCCTCATAAATATTAATGAGGGGGCTCTATAAAAGGTGGCCCGTAGGAAGGTCAGGGCCACCCTCTCTTTTTTTTGGATCCAGGCGCAGAGAGGGCAGACAGAGGAGACAGAAAGAGGCGCTGAAGTCACAGAAGAAAAAAGAGAGCTGAACTTGCACTCGGCGGTGTCGAGCAAGCCTCCATTGCCCCTAGCTGAAAATCACTAAGGTGTGTGACATCGAGCTCTGTCTCCGCCCGCCTCATTCAAAGAGCTGACACTTGGCAGTGTCGAGCTTTGTCTCCACTTGCCACTGAAAGATCACGGCAAAGGACCTCAGGACCTGGAAGCGACTTTCAGTGGGTGGCTCCTGCCCCCATTGGCTAGTGGTCGAACTGGCCCCTCTTCAGGGGGTACTGCGCCCTAGCCAGCATGCAGGGCGGTAGAGCCCCCCCCCCCCGCAGCTGTTAACAGCACAGGAGCTGGTCCCCACAGCAAAAGAATTGCGGCCAAGTCCCCTGTATATCCTTTAATTTGTGTCCGGTTACTGACTCTGAACACTTGACAAGAGGCAAAGACTTAATTTCCTTAACAACAGTACTAATAAGCAAACTGTAAAAACCTTATGGTTAGACATAAGCAAAGTTTTGTAAATAATATTAGTATTAGTGTAGGGTAGGATTAAGCATAGGATTAAGGATAGATAGATTAAATAGATAGTTATTTAGTTAGAAGCTTAGGTATAAGTTAGGATAGTTACAAAGAAGGAATTATTTGCTTAGTATTGTTTATCTCACACTACTCAGATAAAAATATAGTATTGTTAAAGCAGTTAGTTAAAACAGATAGGGTGCTACAGAAAAGAATATATATTGGCAGCTTCAGGTGGGAGTAGCACCCCACCCGAGCTAATTATTGTTGTTATTAAAATAATAAGGTTCAAAGGTAGCACGGCCTTGAATTTATCTGACTAGACCTTTTGGAAGTAGCAACTTCAAAAGTTAGTCAAATGTAACAAAAAGGGAAGCAAAAGATGCGCTACTCTCTCATATAGAAACAAATCTTGAGTGCCAATACTTCAAGCCATGTTCAGCAAGCTTCATGTACGCTACGTAAGTAACTAACTGTGAATTATATGTAACCATGTCTGGGAACGTGATACACTAACTGATAATAGTAATAGTAAGGAAGAAAATAAGCCTAGGGTTAAAGGATATGGGCAACTGAGCAAATAAACTCTATTTTGTTTTGACTAGTCTGCCTGTTTTGTTCTCACTTGCTCTCAGGTATAGTGCAAGTGTGTTGAGTCGTAAGTTTCACTTGACGCTCTCTCTACATATTTCACCTGTACAGGAGCAGGCACCTGTGTATACTCCTAAATTAGACATTATTTGTTTTTTAACTACACACGCACATTTTATTTGGTCCAACTGGCCATATGCTTTAGTCTTTTACCAAAAAGATTTTGTATAAAGGGGAACTGTACATGACAGCAGCACAGATCACCAGGCCATTATTAGCACCAGGATCTGATCCTCTCGAGGGGCTCGTGAGGTAACGGGACTTGGGAGGTGGAGCACGGTGAGTGGGACCGGCTCTTGCATGCGACAAGGGGCAGTGAGGAAATGAGTCAGTCATACATGCACGCATACTTACCATTTCTTGCAGGACTACATGTCAAGAAGAGAAGAAGGGAAAAAAGATGAGAGCAGCAGACAATTTCCACCAGTTCTGAGTCATGATGTTCCTGACTGCCACCCCTGTTCCTTTTTCCTCCTGTCACCAGACCTGTCTGATTTTCCACCAGACTTCAGGACTGCGGTATGGAGTGAGGCAGAGGAGACGGACAATACTCACCAGAGTTCAGTTTTATATTAGTTGACAATCGGAATCTTAATTGGTTTATTGTTCTTGTTTTAGTTAACTTCTTCATTGTTTGTTCACTTTTAGTTTGTGTCATGTTAATGCATGGTGACTAGACACAGCAAGGGGTCATACTTGTATTTTGGACAGGATCTTTTCTGCCCTCACTGTCAGGGAACAAGGACACTTGCATGAGGCCTGCCCTACTCCTTGAAAAAAAGGTGGCGATCTCCATATGGAAGCTGGCCACCCCTGACAGCTATCAGTCCATGGGGCACCAGTTTGATGGGGGCGAGGCCACTGTCGGGGCTGTCATAAGTGAGGTAAGGCATGCTAGGGTCATGTACTCAGCACTGGGAGGGGTGAGGCAAATCCTGGGCAAGGGGGACCCTTGGCAGCTAGAGGCATGGATGGTGGGAGCAGGGGGCCAGGAGAAGGGGGCAGGGGGCAAGGCAGGGCCAGAGAGCCAGGCAGGGTTGGGGGAAAGGGCAGGGGACATGTCCTGGACACACCCCATCACACCCTCAGACCACATGCTCGCCCGCCCTCCCTCCCATGCAGGTTGTGTGCACCATCAATATGATGCTGTTGTACAGGGTCATCCACATGGGGGATGTGGACACAGCCATTGTGGGATTTGCAGCACTCAGCTTCCCAAACTACTTCAATGCCTTAGACAAGGTGCACATCCCCATCTGTACCCCAGACCCACAACACCAGAATATACAGCAATAGGAAAGGCTACCACGCAGTAGTGCTCCAGGCACTGGTGGACAGCAAGGGCCATTTCAAGGACATTTATGTGGGCTGGGTGGGATGGACACAGCACACCCATGTGTTCCATAATTCCAGGCTCTGCTGCTACATGGTGGCTAAGACATGTCTCCCGGCAGGAGATCCAGGTTGGGTATGTGATCATACCCCTCTGCATTGTGAGAGATGCCACCTACCCCTGCTGCCCTGGCTAATGCAGCCCTGCATTGGCCACCCCAACCCCACCAGGAGACATTTAACACTTTCCTCAACCAGGCCTGAAATGTGGTGGAGCATGCCTTTGGGAATCTGAAGGGCCAGTAGCGGTGCCTCGTCACATGCCTAGAGATTGGGACAGAGAATATGCCCCAGGTGGTGAGTGCCTGCTGCAGCCTGCACAACATTGTGGAGGACAAGGGGTGAGGTATTTCCCTGCCTGGGGGGTGGCAGAGTACAGCCCCCACCTCAAACAGCCAGTTCCCCCCACCCCAAGCCTACAGGCCCAATGGGGGGGGGATCTGCATTCAGGGGGCCCTTTGGGAGACCTTTGCATTGAGCAACAGTGACCACCATCCACAGTTCCCCCATCTGATCCACACACACACACCATACCTCTATCATGACCCCAGTCCACACACACATCCACACCCCAACAGCAGCATGGGGCACAGGGATGGTTCAAAAATAAAGATTTAAGCATTAATAAAAACCCATCTTATTTACAACTATGAAAAAGTAACTAGTGGGGAATGGGGTCAAATAATGTGCAACTGTGGCCTACACAGGGAGGCAGTGAAAAATGGAGGGGACCTGAACTGAGATTTAAGGGGGGGGTACCTAAATTAGGGTGGGGGGGAGAATTAATTAGTAGCATGGAGGGAGAGACTTCAAATGAGACAGGGTGGAGGTTCAGACCTTAACTGGAAGCACTCTTCCAAATACGAGGTGCGAGGAACACTTCAGAAACCTGCACCACTTTCCCGATTTTCTTTCGAAAGAGCATGTTAAAGGTGTAGACACTCCATGAGCTCTTTTAGAAGAGGGCTAGATATTTTGAAATTAATTGGCTAATATAGATATAGCCCAGAGGTTAGTTAGTAAGTGAAACAAGATAACCCCTCCTGCTCTTTTAAATGGCTATCCTGATTTTCCCCATAAGGCATGGGAGCAGGTGAAAAACATAATATGTTGATTCCTGAAAGCACTTTGCTATACAAACTATTTTTCAATTTGCATAATACTCCAACAGTTCAGAGAAACAATCCACTCAAGTTTGTTAGTTTCTCTTAAGGAAAAAAAAACCTAGTTAACATTTTTTAAAATACAATGCAAAGCGTAAGATAATCATGAAGATGTAGTAGAAGCACTTTTTAAATGGAAGTAATAAAAACTGTGATTACACAAACACCTATCACTATATAGGCTGTTCTGAGAAGGTCCCCCTAGGAGTTTGGCTGTGTCTACACTAGCTGCCTACTTCAAGGGAAACATGGTAAGTAGGGTGGTGGGAGATTATTAATGAAGTGCTGCGGTGCATATACAGCACTTCATTAAGCTAATTCTCCCCCACGGCAGCTTCAAAGTGCTGGCTCGCATGTAGCCATGGCTAATGCACCAGTACTCTCAAGCTGCCACAGGGGAGAATTAGCTTAATAAAGTGCTGCATATGCGCCACAGCACTTCATTAATAATCTCCCACTACTCTACTTACTATGCTCCCTTTGAAGTAGGGAGCTAGTGTAGACACAGCCTTTGAACAGCAAAATCCAGTAATTACACAAATGGACTTTATTTGCTCTACCTGCTACTTCAGCATTCATACTAATAAAGATGTGAGCTGCATTGCCTTCTAACTATAAAATTTGTTTTGTGGCAGAGAAAGAGTTAACCTATTACCCACAGTATTTTTTTTTGGAGGGGGGGAACCAGTTATCCAAATATTCTGCATTGTACAACGTCTACAAATAGTGCTTGTGATAGCCAGCAAGAGGAGCAATGCTCAAGGATCTGTTTTACTGAATCTCTCCTTGCAGATGTTTTGTAGTTTTTTTCCCCTCATCATCTTTTCTCTCCTTCTATCTGAAACCAAGATTTAAAGTATTTTCAATTCTTCTGTTAGTTGTCCAACAGCAAGTTTAGGAGTGATGTTCATGCTGCACAAGCACGAACTCACAAACAACGTGGCTATGTCTACCCTAGAGAGTTTTATAGACAAAACTGGTAAGTGTCTACACACAAAGTGTGTTTTGTTGAAAAGCTGTGTAGATGCTCCGGCAGGCCCTTTTCTTGACAGAGTGGACCAAAAGATGGATCCACTTTTCTGTGTAAACGCAATCTGTTGACAGGAGTTTTGTTGGAACATCTCTTCCAACAGTACCTTCTGTAGACAGATGCATCTAGTGTAGACATAGCCTGTGTGTTTCAAAGTTCTCTCAACTCTGGCTCACATACAAAGAATTGTCCGTCAAAGACGACCTTATGCAAAGAACTTGAGTTTGTAATATTGCATCAAAATACATAGAGACACATTCCAATATAACAGCTTCAACAGGTCATCTGGTTGTTAACCATTAACATTATTGCTGAGTGAAGGTATGACAAGTGTATTAACGACAGCGTCATTTTGGGCACAAATTGTTTTACCAAAGATTAAACAAATGCATGAAACTGTCAAGTTCTTCATCAACAGCTAGACAAATATTCTCTAAGCCATTGAGGCATCTGTATGGCACCAAAAGAGTCTAGGTTTGCCCCTAAGTAGAAATGGAAAACTGTGTTATCTAGCACATTTAAGCTACATCTACACTGGGATGCTACATCGAAATAGCTTATTTCGATGTAGCGAAATCGAAATAACCTATTTCGATGAATAGCGTCTACACATCCTCCAGGGCTGGTGCTGTCGACGTTCAAGTTTGATGTTGGACAGCATTACATTGAAGTAGGCGCTGCAGGGGAGCGTCTACACACCAAAGCGGCCCAAATCGAAATAAGGGTGCCAAGAACAGCTGCAGACAGGGTCACAGGGCGGACTAGCACTTCTGGGGCAACAGCAAGCCGCTCCCTTAAAGGGCCCCTCCCAGACACACACAGCCTGCACAGCACGCGGTCCACAGAGCCACAAGCACACATACCCCGTGTAAGCACCATGGACCCCCAGCAACAGCAGCCAGAGGTCCACACACCCAGCCCTGGAGGAGCAGTGGTTGCCCTGCTCAGTGCCATGCAGGAGGCAGCTGACCATCTTTTATTTGAGGAAGATGAGCTGTCCTCGGGGGATGAGGAAGCAGCCCCAGACCTTGCTGCCCTTCCAGCCCCGCCCCTCACCGCACACACCACCAGCTGTGGAGATACCCCATGAGCACGGACTGGTGGGAGCGGCTGGTGCTCGGTGAGTGGGACAATGACCGCTGGCTCCAGAACTTCCGAACGAGCCAACAGACATTCCTGGAGCTCTGCCAGTAGCTCACCCCTGCCTTACGGCACCAGGACACCCCCATGCGACGTGCCCTCACTGTTGAGAAACGGGTCGGCATCGCTGTCTGGAAGCCAGCCACTCCAGACAGCTACCAATCCGTAGGTCAGCAGTTCGGCGTGGGCAAGGCCACCATCAGGGCTGTCCTCATGGAGGTAAGAGGACCCGGGGGGAGCCCGGGGAGGGAAGGCCAGACACACCCCTCACCGGTGCTCTCTCATGTCCTTCCCCTGCAGGTCGCCTGCACAATCAATGCCCTGCTCCTCCACAGGCTCGTGCGGCTTAGGGACCCGGATGCTGCCATCACGGGGTTTGGCAGCCTGGGCTTCCCAAATTGCTTTGTGGCTCTGGATGGGACCCATATCAACATCCGTGCCCTGGAGCACAGCGGAGGACACTTCCTCAATAGGAAGGGATACCATTCCGTGGTCCTCCAGGCCTTGGTGGACAGTCGGGACTGCCTCTTGCACATTTATACTGGCTGGCCTGGCAGCACCCACGACACCCAGGTGTTCAGAAATTTGGGCCTGTGCCACCGGCTGGAGGCGGGGACCTACGTGCCCCAGCAGGAGATCCCTGTGGGGGACACCACCATGCCCCTCTGCCTCATCGCAGATGTGGTGTACCCCCTCCGGCCCTGGCTCATGCACCCTTACAAGGGCCATGTCACAGCCAGCCAGGAGCGGTTCAACACACGCTTGAACCATGCGCGCCAGGTGGTCAAGCGCACTTTCAGCCACCTCAAAGGGCGCTGGAGGTGTCTCCTCACCCGCCTGGATGCAGGCCTCACCAACATCCCCCAGGTTGTGGGCGGGTGCAGCGCACTCCACAGCCTGGTGGAGAGCAAGGGAAAGGCCTTCTTCCAGGGCAGGGCTGTGGAGGCTGGCAGGGCTGATGTCCAGCCACCCGCTGCCCCCAGTCGCCAGGTCGACCTTGAGGGCCCATTTTGACCAGGCTGCGGGGTGAACGCTGGCAGGGCCAGCTGGGGGTGAGCCACCCACTGCACCCCCCCGCCCCATCCTCCACAACACTCCCTGCCCCCACACCCACACCACAGAGAACCCGAGAGCACAACCCCCGCATTTCTGTGCAATAAAATGGATTTTTTTTTTTTTTTTTTTTTTTTAAAACAAAACCCTGCAACCTTGTATTATTACTATTAAAACAGAAGAAGAAGGAGGGAACTATGTACATGGGGGGGCAGATACAAAACAGGGGTAGAAGAAAAACTATTTACAAAGATGGGGGGAATAAATCCAAAGAAGGGGGCCCGAGGGGGCCTTGGGGGCAACGTCCTCAGCCACACACCCCTATGGTCCTGCACCTGGTGTTGGGGGGCGCGACCCGTCTCGGCCGGACGCACAGTCAAGGCTGCGGGGGGGTCAGGAGAACCGGCAGATAGGGCTGGGCGGAGTCTGGAGGCCCATGGTCCCCCTTGGTGGCAGGCCCCAGGATGGCCAACGGTGGAGGGACGGCAGGCAGAGCAGCGGGGGGTGGGGGGGGGAGGGCCCAAGTGCCGCACAATGGCATCAAATGTGCGCATGAAAGCCCCCCAAGCCTCCTGGCGCCAGGCCAGCGCTTGCTCCTGGAGGTCGAGGCGCTGGTCCTCCACCTGCAGGCACCGCTCGGACGCCTCCAGCTGACGCCGGAGGGGGGCGAGCAGCTGGGGGTCCGTGGACGCCCGCAGATGGCTTGCCCTGGGGCTGGTCCGTGCTCCGCCGAGGGGCGGGGCTGGTGGGATGACCCCGGTGGGCTCTCTGGGACCACAGACGGAGCACCGGTACTCTCTGGGCCCTCCGATGGTGCAGCTGCAGAACAGAACGGGGAAGAAGAGTGGAGACAGCCGTTAGCCTGGGCTCTGACCCGTGGCCCTTGTCCTCCCACCCCTCTGCTGCTGGTTCCCCATCCCCCAGAGATGCTGATGATGGGTGTCCAAACCCCCCCACCAGCCCGGGGGCCCTAGGTTTCGCTTCCCCGCATCCCCAGGGATGGGGCATGGCGCTGTCCTGGTGGGGGGCAGGGGCTGATGCACTCTTCTGAGGGACATGCCACTGCTGTCTTCGAGGCCATGGTCATCTGGGTGTGTGGGGGGCCCTGGTCATGTCTCTTGTCCCCACCCCTTAACCCCAGGGGTGTGCACCAGTGGGGTACATACCTGACGCTCCGCTCCCAAGGTCGGGGGACAGCCATGGGGCAGACACCCTGCTGGAGCTGCAGGAGGGGAGGGCAATCTGGAGCCCCCTGTCATTGGAGGCCCCCTCCTCCTCCTCCGGTGTCCCAGGGTGGGCTCCTGCAGGGGCCCCTGGGGTACAGGGGTGTCCCGGGGTGGGCTCCTGGGCGGGCCCCTGGGTGCAGGGGTGGCCTCCGGGGCAGACTTTGTCTCTGGGGCCTGCTGGGGCTCGTCGCCCGATGTGTCAAGGGTTGCCAGGGGGGAGGAGGTATACTAGGGGCCCAGGATGGCCCTGAGCTCCCTGTAAAAGGGGCAAGTGGCAGTGGCGGCCCCAGATCGGCTGGCCATGTCCCGGTCCCAGGAGTAACCCTGCCACAGCTCTTTTACCTTATTCCTGACATGGTCAGGAGTGCGGGCAGGGTGACCCCGGACAGTCAGGCCCTCGGCCAGCTGAGCGAACGCATCTGCGTTCCGCCTCTTGCTCCCCATTACCTGGAGCAGCACCTCCTCACCCCAGCAGGTCCCGGAACTCGGCCTCCGTCCAGGAGGGGCCCCGCTGCCTCTTCCCCCGCTGGCTGGCAGGCTGGGAGCCCTGGGTCCCCTTGGGGGGCGGTGCCCTGGGGGTGCTTGGGGGGGTTGGCTGGATGCCATGGGGTACAGGGTGCTGGCTTGGGGCTGCCGAGGGATATGCAGGCTGGACACGTGGCAGTGCTGCTGCCTGCACGAGCTCTCAGCTTCCTACACAGGAAATAAGGGGGCGGGGAGCTTTAAGGGGTTGCTGCACATGGCAACCATAGAGCTCAGGGGCTGGAGAGAGCATCTCTCAACCCCTCAGCTGATGGCTGCCATGGAGGACCCCACTATTTCGATGTTGCAGATCGTCTTCACGTGCCCTACTTCGACGTTCAACGTCGAAGTAGGGCGCTACTCCCATCTCCTCATGAGGACAGCGACTTCGACGTCTCACTGCCTTACGTCAATTTTAACTTCGAAATAGCGCTTGGCGCATGTAGACGCAGCAGGTGCTATTTTGAAGTTGACACGGCTACTTCGAAATAGCCGGCTAGTGTAGACGCGTCTCTAGTGATACATCGGCAGTTGTAAATAGTTCCAAACAGCTATTTTCTTCTTATCTTATTGTTTTTGTACTTTACAACTGTTTCAGTTATTTTTCCTCTATGGGGCAGGTTGCCACTCAGTAAGTTCATCACATATTGAAGGAGCTTAAATTTTACTGAAATTGTAGACATTTTTCTTTATCATCATCATCATCATCAACTGGACTATTTCATGTAATAGAGACAACTACATTCTATTTTAATACTTTAGAAATGGATTTGGCAGAAATATTTCTTACTTTGGAATCAGCTTTTTTGTTTTAACCAAGATTGCTTTAAAGTCTGCCATGCTCATCCACTGTACTCACCTATGATAACCACTGACTGTTCAGTGTGAGAACTAAGCCAATCAAAAGACTGAAATTAAATGGCATGTTCTCCCCTGAAACAGTACAATAGAAAGAAAGGTTACTCACCGTAGTAACGGTGGTTCTTCGAGATGTGTCCCCATGGGTGCTCCACATTAGGTGTCGGGCTCGCCCGGCGCCGCAGATCGGATCTTCCAAGCAGTTTCTGCCGGACCGCGCATGCGCCGGTGCGCGCCGCTCCCCCGCGCGCTCCCGGCCATGTGCGCGATCCGGTCCCCGCCAGTTCCTTGACCAACCGCCTCGGATGCTCCTGCAAAACACTAAACAGAGATCCGAAGCGGGGACGATGGGCGGGTAGTGGAGCACCCACGGGGACACATCTCGAAGAACCACCGTTACTACGGTGAGTAACCTTTCTTTCTTCTTTGAGTGTCCCCGTGGGTGCTCCACATTAGGTGACTACCCAGCAGTAACCCAAGATAGGAGGTGGGTAATCGGATTATGTGCAGCTTGTCCCCGAGAGGACCGCTGCCAAGAGACGGGTATCCTCTTGGAATACCCTGTGAAGGGCGTAATGTTTGGCGAAGGTGTCACAGGATGACCAGGTCGCCACTCTGCAAATGTCTTTTAGCGCAACGCCCTTGAAAAAGGGCTGTTGATGCTGCCACCGCCCTAGTGGAATGAGCCCTGGGCGTGGCCAGTAAAGGAGTCTTTTTGAGTTTGTAGCACATTTTTATGCAAGATACGATGTGCTTAGAGATTCTCTGCGAAGAGAGACATTCTCCTTTTGATTTGGGAGCGATAGAGACTAGGAGCCTATCCGTTCTCCGGAAGGACTTGGTCCTGTCCATATAGAAAGCTAGCGCCTGCTCACGTCCAGGAGGTGTAGGCGCACCTCTTTGTTAGAGTTATGAGGCTTTGGATAAACAAGGGTAAACAATAGGTTCGTTGGTATGAAACTCAGAAAGAAACTTTAGGAACAAAGGCTGGATGCAGCCGTATGGTTACCGCCTCCTTGGAAAAACAGCGCAGGGCGGCGTTGCCATAACTGCCTCAAGCTCGCTCACCCTGCGAGCTGACGTGATTGCGAGAAGAAAGGTCGTCTTCATCATAAGGAGGCGGAGGGAAACCGTGGCCAAAGGCTCAAACGGTGGTCCCCTTTTCGCATTAAGCACCAGGTCCGAGTTCCACAGAGGTGGAAGCGGTTTCTGAGGGGGGGTATAGGCTTACCAGCCCTTTGAAGAACCTGGTAACCATGGGATGGGCGAACACCGTGTGCCCTTCCTCTTCGTGTCTGAACACCAAAATGGCGGCCAGGTGGACCTGAAACGAGGATAGCGAGAGTCCTCCTCTCTTGAGGTCCAGTAAATACTCTAATATCACAGCCATAGGCACCGAAAGGGGGCTAGCTGTTTGGTAGAACACCATGCCGTAAAGCGAGTCCATTTCTGCTTGAAGGTCTTCCTGGTGGAAGTCCTCCTGCTACTTTCTAGGACTTGCTGCACTTCCTCCGTACATGTGCTCTCTAGGGAGCTGAGCCATGGATTAACCACGTTTGTAGTCGCAGGCTTTGGGGGTGCGGATGCACTATGGACCCCTGGGCTTGCGTGAGCAGATCCCGCGCCACCGGAGGGGACATCGGTGGCCGGTCCGACATGCGCAGGAATAGGGGGAACCATTGCTGTCGATCCCACGTTGGGACTATCGGGATCATTCAGGTTCCTTCCCTCCTGGCTTTCTGCAACACTTTGTGGATGAGCACTGTGGGAGGGAAAGCGTAAAGCAGGGGGCCCCTCCATGAGATCGCGAAGGCATCCCTCAGGGACCCCCATCCCAGTCCTGCCCTGGAGCAGAATCGTGGGCACTTCTTGTTGTGCTGAGTAGCAAACAGGGTCTATCTGGGGAAAAACCCCATGCGTGGAAAAATCGGTTGCAGCAGATCGGGACGGATCTGCCACTCGTGCGTGAGTGCGAAACGCCTGCTCAGCTGGTCTGCCTTCACATTGCAAGTGCCTGGTAAGTACGAGGCTTTCAAGGTTACATTGTTGGCGATGCAGCAGTTCCACAACCGGACTGCTTCTACACATAAGGCACGGGACCGAGCTCCTCCTTGCCGATTTATATAAAACATGGTGGAGGTATCGTCTGTACTGATCCCGACTACCTTGCCTTTCAGTTGGTCTCGAAAGTGTCTGCAGGCGTTGAACACTGCTTTGAGCTCCAGTATATTTGTGTGCAGTGACTGCTCCATAGAGGACCACAGCCCTTGTGTCACCTCTTCGCCCATGTGTGCTCCCCACCCTATGAGGGGGGCATCTGTAGTAAGAAAAACCAATACGTGTGGTTGGTGGAAGGGTACCCTTGTTAGCAGGTTCTCGGGGTTTACCCACCATTGCAGGGATTTGCGCACCTCCGTTGTGGGCGACGCCATCCTGTGAACAGTGTGTGCTGCCGGTTTGTATACACTCGCCAGCCAATGCTGCGCATGTGTAACCTGGCGTTCTGTTCTACGAAACGTTGCTGCTGCCATGTGGCCCAGCGGCTGTAAGCACGTCAGAACCGGCACCATAGGGCTGAAGGTGAAGCCTTGCGCGAGGGAGCCGATGGCCCGAAAGCGAGTCTCTGGTAGATACGCCCTCGCTGTAATAGAATTTATGCGTGCCCCTACGAACTCTATGTCCTGTGTGGGGTCTGTCTTTGATTTTGTCAGACTGATAAGCAGGCCGAGCGAAGAGAACGTGCCTGCTGTGACGCATATTATGCGTAGTACCTCCTCCTTTGAGGCCCCTTTGAGTAGGCAGTCATTCAGATACTGGAATATAAATACCCCCTGTCTGTGCAGGTAGGCTGACACCACTGCCAAGGTCTTGGTGAAGACTCTGGGGGCTGAGGAGAGCCCAAACGGTAGGACCTTGTAAGTCGAGGGCTGCGAACCAATCTCCATCGTCTAGTGCCGTAAGGATGGAGGCGTTTGTGATCATCCGAAAACGTTGCTTGCGCAGGTACCGGTGAGGCCTCGAAAATCTAAGATGGACCTCCCCGTGAGGAAGTACCTCGAGTAGAACCCTCTCCCTTGCAGTTGCTCCGGCACTCTTTCCACTGCCCCTACGAGCATGAGATGGTCTACCTCCTGCTTGAGCCTCGCTACATGGGAGGTCTCCTGGAGGTGGGGCCCCGGGTGGAGGTCATGGCGGTGGGAGCAACTGGGAGGGGATGGCGTACCCCGTGGCTATGATCTCCAGCACCCATGTGTCTGTGGTGATCCTTTGCCACTGGTTATAAAATGGTCGGATGATGGCCTTGAGCACTGGTTTCGTGCCCTCTGGAAGCGAGTCCATGAGGGAGGTCAACCTAATGTGGTTGTTGAAATTATGGTTCGCTAGATGCGCTGCGTAATTTGCCATTGGCAACAGTAGCGGGGAGGAGGAGTAGACCTTTCTGCCCAACAGCTCTAGCTTTTTGGCATGTTTGTTTATTCCCCCACGTTGCGACGACTCCACCACCAAAGAATTTGGTTGTGGGTGGCTGAACAGGAACTCCATGCCCTTCGTGGGCACGAAGTATTTTTTTTTTTTTTTTTTCCCGCTCTTTTCTGGACAGGCGGAATAGTTGCAGGAGTCTGCCATATCATAGTGGCAGACTCCAAGATTGCGTCATCAGCGGTATTGCTATTTTGGAGGAGGCCGGAGGTCTCAGATTTTTGAGGAGCTTATGGTGTTGCTCTTGCACCTTTGCTGTCTGGAAGCCTTGCGTGAAGGCCACCCTCGTAAAACAGCTCTTGGAACTGTTTGAGATCGTCCGGAGGATGGACGCCCCCCGGGGCCGTAGCCTCATCCGGGGAGGAAAGCGAGGAACCGCTGGGGTACGTCTCTCTGGACCCTTCCGGTTCCTGCTGATGATGGTACACCCTCTCACTAGAGGTGTGCGAGGAAAAATCTCGGGGTTCCATAACCAGTCCCCCCCTGAGGTGCTTAAGTCTCTGTCCCCGGTCACAACTGCCCTCGGGGGTACGAGATCGTTCGTAGGGATCTTTCCCTAGTAGATTGCCGATGGTGTCTATGCCCTGCGTGGTAGGGGCGACCATGGCAGTATAAGCACTGGTCTTGGGAAGGTGACCTAGACCACTCCCTTGGTGCATACCCTTTGCGTCTGGGGGAGGGAGACCGTCGAGACCCTGGAGAGAGCGACTTTGCCTAATAGTCCAGCGGTTCAAATCCCAGGAAGGGTGGAGGTGGTCCCAGCCAGGGTGAGGCTGGTTGCAGAAATGGAGAAGGGGGCTCCGGGTAGGCCAAGGGGTGGGGGGACCCCTGCCTTCTAGTTGGAGTCTGCAACATAGCGGAGGGCTGTGAGAAAGCAACTACACAGCCCTGTGCGGAGAGGGGCTGCAGTGCCTCCTCTTGTGTGCAGTCTTCCCCCTCCCTTGAGGAGGTAACTCCGCCCCTGACATACAGGGGATCCCGGCCCCGTCCGCACCGAGCTCGGCACACTCGAAGTCGGTGCCGCATGTGCGGTGTCCTTCGGTGCCGGCAGGCTGCGTGCCTGCGCGCTCTGCACCGCCGGTTTTCCGGGGGTCGGTGGTACCGGCGCTTGTTTAGCCGCCGCCCTGCCTGCGGTGCGGGGCGGCTGGCTGATTATCGAAGGGTGAGCCGCTTGCACGTGGCTCTCCGTGCCGCCACCGATCAGCTGTTGCTGCGGCTGGGGGCTGCTCGCTCCTCCCGTCCCGCTCGTTGTTGCTGCCGGCAGGGATCGGGCTGGGGGGCATACAGGGCATTCCGGCGTCCACACCAAGCTCGGCACGCTCAAGGGCGGTGCCGCACATGCGGTGTCCTCCAGTGCCGGCAGGCTACGTGCCTGCGCGCTCTGCACCGCCGGTTCCCCAGGGGTCGGTGCCGCTGCCCGCGGTGCCGCTGGTACCAGCGCTTGTTTAGCCGCCGCCCTGCCTGCGGTGCGGGGCAGCTGGCTGATTATCGGAGGCTGAGCTGCTTCCACGTGGCTCTCCGTGCCGCCGCCAATCAGCTGTTGCTGCGGCTGGGGGCTGCTCGCTCCTCCCGTCCCGCTCGCTGTTGCTGCCGGCAGGGATCGGGCTGGGGAGCATACAGGGGATTCCGGCCCCGTCCGCACCGAGCTCGGCACGCTCGAGGGCGATGCCGCATGTGCGGTGTCCTCCGGTGCCGGCAGGCTGCGTGCCTGCGCGCTCTGCACCGCCGGTTCCCCGGGGGTCGGTGCCGCTGCCTGCGGTGCCGCCGGTACCGGCGTTTGCTTAGCCGCCGCCTTGCCTGCGGTGCTGGGCGGCTGGCTGAGTATTGGAGGCTGAGCCGTTTCCACGTGGCTCTCCGTGCCGCCGCCGATCAGCTGTTGCTGCGGCTGGGGGCTGCTTGCTCCTCCCGTCCCGCTCGCTGTTGCTGCCGGCAGGGATCGGGCTGGAGATACTTTCCTCCGTTTCTGCGCTGATGGAGTGAGGGAGGCAGCTTTCCTTTTAAGGGCCCCGGAGGGTCCCTCCTGCTGCGGCCGCTCCGGCGCTTCTGGCTGGAGGGCCTTATCAAGAAGCAGCATTTTTTTTTTTTTAAAGCCTGAAGAGGACATTGTTGGTGAGTCTTTAAGTGGGTACTTAGCACCTTCTTTGTGCCGTTTTCCCCGTCCGATGGCCTGCCTTAGCAGGAGGGCTGATAGCCCTAGCTCCTGGCCTCCGGCGCTTGTTACTGGGACTGGCTGAGCTGTCCCTCTCCTAGCTTGTTCGTTGTTGTTTTTTTTTTTTTTTTTTTTTACAAAATAACAACCGGCTAGCTTATAGTAGCCTAAGTGCCTGAAAAAAACTTTAAGAAAAAACAGATAAAGTCGTTGAATACACTACTTGGCCTTAGCCTAGTTGGATTCCGTCTGCAGCCGACGGCGGTTAAGAGGAACTGGCGGGGACCGGATCGCGCACATGGCCGGGAGCGCGCGGGGGAGCGGCGCGCACCGGCGCATGCGCGGTCCGGCAGAAACTGCTTGGAAGATCCGATCTGCGGCGCCGGGCGAGCCCGACACCTAATGTGGAGCACCCACGGGGACACTCGAAGAAGAACCCCAAGATACACACAAGCCAAGTGCACATATCCTGGGTTAATGCAACTGTGCACGGCAGGGAGCTGGTGTTTGCCTTCAGACTGCCAGATGCCAGCTTCCCCCGACTCAGAAGCAGGGAAACTGACCAGCTGCTGCACTGTTCAGTTTCCTGGTCCTGTCGGACAGCAGCAGAGGGCCTGACAGGAGCAGCAGCCTGACTCTTGGCTGCCACCCCTGACAGAAGCAGGGAAACTGACCGGCACTGCAACACAGGTCCGTTTTCCCTCTCCTGTGAGGAGTGGGCAGCCCAGAGCCAGGCTCTTGGCTGCCTGCCACACACGGGAGACAGGAAACTGAACAGTGCTGTTGCACTGGTCACTTTCCTGGTCCCAAGAAGTGGTGGAGAGCCAGGAACCAGGCGGTAGCTAGTCAGTTTCCTGGATCCTGCAAGTGCAGGGAAACTGGAAGCCAGGGTGCTGCCTGGTTCCTGGCTCCTCCCAATTTGCACAAAATTTGAGTCATGCGAGGTTACCCAGAAATGCAACATGTGCACAGCTTCACTGTACTGTTTCTTTCTGAGAGGGAGGAGAATGTGGAAACAAGAAGCACCTCCTTCTCCTTGTTTACTTCAATACCTGCAAGGCCTGTCCCTTGGTCTTCCTGGTTTGTGACTTCCATGACTTGTGTTGCCTTGAAGCGTGCCATATCCCCAACTAAGTGCATTAGCTTCCACTCCTTTCCACTCTAAACCTGTCAATCCCAAGAGTTCTAACTCCTATGCAAAGAGCAACAAAGCAGTGTTGTATATCAGTTATCATGGATGACTGGAACAAATACCAAGGGTACGTCTACGCTTATGGGAAAATAGACGCGCTGGCAGTTTACCTTCTGAGGTTCAATTTAGCATGTCGACTGGGGATCCACTATATTACATGGTCATCGCACCACCATTGACCCTGGTACATCTGGAAGTCTAAGGAGCTTCTCCCAGCAGCAAAAATCAATTTTTGATAAGTTAATGCCAACCACACAAGTCTCACTGCTGGATTTCCATATCTAAAAGAAAGGCTGATTTCACCTCGTAGTGGCCAAAAACTAGGAAACATGGGTTCTGATTCCAAGCTTTGGGACACATGTGACGTTATAGCAGGAAACTGCATCAGAAAACTGAGGGAAACCCATAGAGACAAAAATTCTGATTAGAAAGTGTGAGGCTTGTTTTATTAGACATTAATGCATGCACATTTTTAGGGGGTCATCAACGAAAAAGTAGCTGTGTATGTCACATCTCTGTAAAGTGTTTAAGTGCTTGTCTCCGCTATCAGTTGGATATCAACACAACAAAAATTACTCTACCAGGGATTGATTTAGCAGGTCTAGAGAAGACCCACTAAATAGGCCAATGACCACTCCAACATCCTCCAGCACTCCACAAGTATGAGATGCGTAAGGGTTACACTAAACACTCAAGTTGCGTATCCTAGGCTGGGTCTACACTAGGAGATTAGATCAAATTTCTAAGGAATAACTCCACACTACTGGGGTCATTCCATCAAGTTTAAAGGCTCTTAAGGTCAACTTGTGCACTCCTGATTCTCACAAGGAGAAACACCAAATTCATCCTTGTATTGTCAACCTTCGGGTAGTGCATCTGACAGAGCGCTGTTAAACACCATTGACCTCCTGGAGGTGTCCCACAGTGCCACAATATGACCACTCTGACCACCAGTTTCAGCTCCAATGCTTTCCAGGTGTACAGAAAGCAACCTGGGAAAACTGGATTTTCATTTCCTGTTTGGCCAGCATGACAAGAGAAGCAACCATCCCCTGTCAGCAGCACAGCTCAGGCGCATATCTGGCCATGAATTCTCAAGGTTGTAGATGAGCTCCAGTATTGAGCATGCAGGAGATCCAGGACCTCATTGCTTTGTGACAAGTATCATAGGGGTAGCCATGTTAGTCTCATTTCTGTGGATACAGAAGATGAAGTGGGTCTTTTTCCATGAACGCTCATGCTCTTATTTAAAAGAAAAAAATCTGTTATTCTATGAAGTGCCACGGGACTTCTTGTTATTGCTGTTTGAGGGTATGAAGCTGTCCTGGGAAAACTATGAAGCAGCAAAAGAAATGAAGACATACATGCCAAGATCTCGGCAAAGCATTGAGGAAAAAAGCATACATTGGGATGTCCAGCAGTGCTGCATGAAAATGAAGGAGCTCAGGCAGGTATACCATAAAACAAAAGGAAGCAAACGGACCTTCTAGGTCATCGCTGCAAACATACCACTTCTATGAGCAGCTGCTTGGGATTCTGGTGGGGGGACCCCCCAGCCACTGTCCCCAAACAGTCAGTGGATACCTCCAAAGAGATTCCTCAGAAATCCTCAGGCAACATCAAGGAGGATGTGGTGGATAATGAAGAGGAAGAGGACAACTATGGTCAGCAGGTGAATGAAGCAGCTGATATAGGCGAGTGCCAGGAACTTTAACACTGGATCTCATCACCTCATCCCAAGACATTTTGCAGCCACATCTTGATGGTAGGAAGGCCACCTCTCGAGTTCTCATTTTTAATCATGCTACAAGTGCTTGTGATCTGTGGCAGCCACTGTACCTACACAGTACAGGGCCCCTTCAACAACTTGTTAATGTATGTGGGGAAGGAGCCATGATCCTCCTGGCACACCTCCATAAAGCCCTCAGACAGGTACTCTAATTCTTCTCATGAGGTTTTTGGGGAGGCCTACCTGATTCTGACCTTCTCAATAAGACATCTTTCCAGGCCAAGCCACCAGTAAGTAATCTGGTGTCATGGTGCTGCAGAGCAGTGCAGCATATCAACTGACTTTGTGCCCACTTGCAGTCAGCATACATTCCATAACGATTTTTATTAGTCTAAGGAGACTAATTCTCTTTCTGAAAACTAGAGGGAATAGGGAAAGGAAAAGAACATTAAACTATTATATAACCGCACAAGCTGCTCCGCCATCTCTGGACTACCCCACTCCCTTCACCAGGCTGCTGGAAGAAGGGAAATATTTCATTATCGCAGCCACGGGGGTGGTGGAAAACCACAAGGTGACCAAGAAAGCAGGCACACTGTTACAGAAGCTGCTCCGCCATGCCTGGACCACCTCCCTCCATTCCCCTGGCAACTGGGGGAAGGGAAATTTTCACTGTTCCAAGCAGGGGGGAGAAGGTGTGTGTGTGTGGGGGCAGGGGAACACTACACAATGATTAAAAGAGCCAGGCACACGTGGTGGCCACCACAACCACACCTCCTAGCACTTCCCCTCCCTCCCCACCTCATACACACATTTGGAGCATGCACGGCTGCAGAAACTGCTTTTGCAATCACAGGCTTGAAAGCATGCCCCCAATCTGTGCATCACCATGGCTGGAAGTGAACCATGTCAAGCAGGTCCCTTAAGATCTCTGTAGTACCTGCTGAACAGAGGACGCTTAAAAAAAAAAAAATAAAAAAAAATAAAAATTTGTCCTGTCAGAGAACACGTCTCTTGTCTTTCACGGAAGTTCATTCATGAGATTCCTTTGTTTGTTATTAAATGTATCTACAGTAAATTTATATCCTTAATGTCTGACCTTCACTTATGTTTTGTTGCAGTGTATTCAACAGCAGTCTCTTTGACCACCACTTGCCCACCCACCTCCAGCTCTTACATTGGAACAGATCTGTGGGAGAAAAAACACAGGAAGATATGCTCCTCAAGCACATGGAAGTCACCCCCATAGAGAGGGCACAATTAAATGCATGGAGAAGAACCACACTGGAGGAGAGCTGAGCTGATCAGGCAGAAAGGAGAGCAGATGGTGAGGTGAGGAGAGAGCACAGGGAGGGTGGAGACCCACAGGGAGATGTTGCAGCTAATGAGACAGCAAACAGACCTCCTGTGGTCTCTACTACAGGAACACAGAGCCCCACCAAAGCACTAGGATGCCCTCCTAGCTATGTTCCCTAACCTCCCTCGGCATCCAGAATCCACTGGGGTGGGCGTGGGGGGGGGGGGGGTCTGTCATGTTGCTGTCTGGTCGTTCATAAAGCTGTTTTTGAAAGCCTGCCTGATTACCAGTAACCCTCACAATACTCTCCTTATTGCCCTAACGTCTGGCTGCTTGTAATTACTGGATAGGTGATTTGCCTCTGCTCTCCAGCCTCGTGGGAAATTTCTCCGTTGCTCTCACATAAATTATGAAGAGCCCATCAGGCTGCCACCACAAAGGGAATGCTGCCTTCACTGAGATCTGAGTCAAGAGGCTCCTGCACCTGACTTTTATATGGCCAAATGCACATTCTACCACCATTCAACAGTCACTCAGCCTGTAGCTGAACTGCTTCTTACTGAAGTCCAGGCTGCCTGCGTATGACTTCATGAGCCAAGGGAGCAAGGGTCCCCAGAATCACTATTAGCATTTCCACTTCTCCAATGGTAATTTTCTGGTTTGGAAAGAAAGTCTCATTTTGCAGCTTTCTAAACTGATAAGAGTTCCTAAAAATGCAAGCTTCATGCTCTTCCAACCATCACATGTAGATGTCAGTGAAAGATGCCTGGTGATACACCAACATATGCAACACCATGGAGAAGCACCCCTTACAGTTTAGGTGGCAAGGTGCCAAAAAAGGGATGTGCGATCCATCTACCACACTGCCACATTTAGGGAACCTCATCACAACAAAACTGTGCACTATGTCCTGCACATTTCCCAGAGTCACTGTCCTTCATAGCAGAAAGATGTTAGACTCTGCTACCTGGATGACAGTAGCCCCCAGTGTAGATCTGCCCAATGACGTGCAGCTGTCCGGTACTACAAACTTTCACAGAGCATCTGAACTGTAAGAGCATGCCTCATTTTGGCATGACTGTGCTTCAGGGCAGGGAAAAGCAATTCCCAAAGTTCCACGGAAGTGCCTTATGCATGTGGAAGTTTTCTAGACACCGCTGATTGTTCCAGACCTGCAGAATAATGAGGTCCCACCAGTCTGAGTTTGTTTCACGGCAGCAAAACCAGTGCTCCACTGTGTACAAAGCACTGAGTGCAGCTAGCATCTCCCCATTCCTCCTCTCCACTGTCTCACATTTGTATATGTCCATGTCCTCCTCAGAGTCGTCTTCACTCTCACGGTTGCTTAGGCTCTATGCATACTGCAGCACAATGTGGCAGGTATTATGAGCACCTCACACAAGAGTTTTAAGATGCATAGGCTCCATGCTATCCTTGCATTGGTTTCTGCACGGATATGAAAAAGGGGTATAAAAATGCTTTTGCCATTGCTATCCAAAGGGAGGAGGAGAGCAGTGAACTATGGGATGCTGTCAAGACACACCCACAGCCACCTGTGGCACATTTCTGTCCAATCACGAACTAGGACAGAAACCCATAATTGAGCATCGGGAACGGTAAAGTAAGTACCCCCAGGGCGTTGATATTGAAGTCAAACCCAGCAATGCTAACAGGGACACAAATCAGTTGCCTTTATACACCAGTGTGGATGTGCACCTTTGACTTAATAAAATCAGGTGCTAGAAAATAACCTTAAATTCGACCTAGTTTTGTAGCATAGACATACCTTAGATTTGATATGTCCCCATAGTGTAGACCTGCCCACATACTATCCAAGCATTCTCTTCCAAAATTAAATGCAACACATGGTGAAGACAATTTCACTGAATTTCATCACCACTCAAAAAGGTTTCAGGAGATGAAATGTTCACTCAGCAAGACCCCATAGAAGAGACCTGGGGGAGAGCACACTGGTACTGGAGAAGAGACTGACAGTTTTTCCTCTTGGTATTGCTGATACTGCAACCACAAAATAAAGAATAACCTGAAAGTATGCTTATGCACCATTTTACAAGAAAGGAAAGATGCTGTTGCCCCTTACTTTTTGTGTTACTAATGTGACTGACTACAGCCAGCAGACTATAGTAGCCTGGTAAAGGGCAGGTATGCTGGCAGTTGGGTCTGTGCCTCTGTTTCCCAATGACTGACTCGTCAAGAATCAGCCTGCAGTAGCAGGCTAATCCAATACCTGCTGTGAATGAAGCACCTTCAGCCAATTAAGACCTGCTGAGCCCTTTAAAAACTTGCCCTCAGGTAAGGAAGGGGAAAGGAGAAAGATGACAGGTGAGAAATAAGAAAAGGAGCATGAAGGAGAGGCTGCCTGCTGCAGCTTACCTGGAGAAGGTACTGGGGATGCAACCCAGGGAGAAGGAGGCTGATGCACTAGGTGCCAAGGCAATAGCCACTCCAGCAGTTGAGCCTGAAGCAAGTGGGAGGGGACCAGGTACCCCTCCCCTGACTGCCCCACACACCCAGGAGGCAACTAAGGGACAAGAGAACACCACACCTACAAGAGGGGGTCCCCCTGCTATGGGCTACACCAACGAAGAGAATGGCTCAATAAGCCATGACCTAGGTCTCTGGGAACACAGGAGGCAGAGTGAAGGGACACAGAGAGCCTCAGACATTACTGTAACTATCACGAAGTGCAGGACTCAAGTGGAACTGCTTGGGGCTTCATCACACTAATTATTACTTAATTTAACACTAACTGAAAAGAGCAGACACAACTAGCACAACTAACAAATGTCCACATTGTAAGGGGAAAGAAGCAGAACTGATAATTCTCTTTAATATTTAAGAAATCACAGTGACAAATATTCAGCAATATATTTACATTTTGAAAACTATTCCCTCCAGTAAAATGCCTTGCATTTATTATTTTTAGTTAAAATCCAGAAGACCTCTACTTTAGTAAAATAGGATCAGAGAGGGTGGTCTATATGCTATCAAAACAAAAAAGGAAGTCAAGTAGCACTTTAAAGACTAACAAAGTAATTTATTAGGTGAGCTTTTGTGGGACACACCCACTTCTTCAGAGCATAGCCATACCAGAACAGACTCAATATTTAAAGCACAGAGAACCAAAAACAGTAATCCAGGTGCACAAATGAGGAAAAAAAAAATTGATCAAGGTGAGCAAATCAGAGGGGGCAGGGGCTTGATCAATTTTTTTCTGATTTGTCCACCTTGATTACTGTTTTTGGTTCTCTGTGCCTTAAATATTGGATCTGTTCTGGTATGGCTATGGTCTGAAGAAGGAGATCTGTCCCATGAAAGCTCACCTAATAATTTATTTTGTTAGTCTTTACACTGCTACTTGACTTCTTTTTTGTTTTGTCAGTAAATAAGGGAGCACCAGACAGTGTTAATGTAACATTTGGGAAGCCATTTGGCTGGAAAATAAAAAATTGCCAAACATATACCTACTCTTCTTGAAAAGACAGCCAGTGCTACTTCACACCAGACAACATGTGAAGTTTCTAACTGTTGCTGCTTTTCAGAAAATTAAATTTTCTTAACTATCGTTTTTGTTTCTCATAGCAGACATACACTTGGTTTGCCTATTGCTTATAGTTAGACATGTACCACTCATTATAATGGAAGCACTTTATACTCCTGCATACTGGAGTTCACAAACCCTCTAGCAAAGAACAGAATTGTCAGAAACATGGATGAACATAATTTGTTGGGGAAGAGAGTCAACATGGCTTCTGTAAAGGGAAGCTGTGCCTCACCAATGTATCAGAATTTTTTGAAAGGGTGAACAAGCACGTGGACAAGAGGGATTCTGTGGATATAGGGATTTTCAGAAAGCCTTTGACAAGGTCCCTCACCAAAGCCTCTTAAGCAAAGTTAACTGTCATAGGATAAGAAGAAAGGTTGTCTTGGATTGGTAACTGCTTAAAAGATCAGAAACAAAGGGTAGGAATAAACTGACAGTTTTCAGAATGGAGAGAGGTAAATAGTGGTTGGTGTTCTCCAGGGGTCCGTACAGGGACCAGTGCTATTCTACATTTTTACAAATGATCTGGAAAAAGGGATAAACAGTGAGGTGGCAAAATTTGCAGATGACACAAAACTACTCAAAATAGTTAAGTCCCAAGCAGACTAAAGAGCTACGAAAGAATCTTATTAAATTGGGTAACTGGGTAACAAAATGGCAGATAAAATTCAATATTGATAAATTCAAAGTAACACACATTGGAAAATATAATCCCAATTATGCCTATAAAATGATGGGGTCTGACTTAGCTGTTACCGCTCAAAAAACTTCTTGAAGTCACTGTAGATAATTCTCTGAAAACATCCACTGAATGTGCAGTGGCAAGCAAAAGAGCTAACAAAATGTTGGGAATCATTACGGAATAGATAAGACAGAAAATGTCATATTACCGTTATATAAATCCATGGTACATCCACATCTGGAATACCGTGTGCAAATGTGGTCACCCCGTCTCAAAAATGATATATTGGAATTGGAAAAGGTTCACAAAAGGGCAACAAAAATGATTAAGGGTAAGAACCATCTGCCATATGAGGAGAGATTAATAAGACTGGGACTTTTTTGCTTGGAAAAAAAGACAATTAAGGGGGGATATGATAGAGGTATATAAAATCATGACTGGTGGGGAGAAAGTAAATAAAGAAATGTTATTTACTCCTTCTCAACACAAGAACTAGGGGACACCAAATGAATTAATAAGCAGCAGATTTAAAAAAAAAAACAAAAAAAACACACACCAGGAAGTATTTTTTCCACACAAAACACAGTTAACTTGTGGAACTCCTTGCCAGAGGATGTTGTGAAGGCCAAGACTACAGCAGAGTTTAAAAAAGAACTAGATAAATTCAACGAGGATAGGTCCATTAATAGCTATTAACCAGGATGGACATGGAAGGTGTTCCTACCCCATTTGCCAGAGGTGGAAAATGGGGTGACAGGGACTTGATCACCTGTTCTGCTCATTCCCTCTTGGGCACCCGGCATTGGCCACTGTCGGAAGACAGGATACTGGGCTTGATGGACCTATGGTCTGACCCAGTATGGCTGTTCTTATGTTCTCTGTCAGAGAGAGTTTTAAAATCTGAAATTAAAACTCTGCAGAAAATATTAATATCTAAATATTGTAGGTATTAACGGAACTTCTAACAGCTTAATTTTGAAACAAGAAAAATGATAAAAATGGTGATTCCAAACCAACGGTATTCTCAAATATGAAAAATAAAAATTGCAAGTATACATTCGCTGATGGGAAAAATAACCCATCACTAAGAAAAATCAACACTGTTTAAATTTGATTTATCCTTTAGTGTAAGCTATGTCTTAGTCTAAAGTATAGAATCAAAATTAAAATTGCAAAACTTAAAGGACTTAGGTCAATTTTATACAGCATCAGTCTTCACCACAGGGATCAAAAGGTTGATTTTAAGAGGCTCTGAGGTTGACTTTTGTTAACCCAGTTTCACCAGGAGTAACACCAAAATCAATTTTTTCCAGTGTTGACTGAATGCCAGTGCAGACAGTGTTATTAAAATTGATTTTATTAGCCTCCAAAAGTATTCTACAGTGCCCCCAATATGCCTTTCTGGTCATTGCTTCACCTCAGCTGCTCTCCAGGAAAGCAGAAAGTAGGTGACAAGAAGCAGGTAAAATCAGCTCAGGAATTTTTAATTCACTTTCCTCTCCTTTTCCAGCCAGCATCATGAGCAGAGTTCAGGAGCACACCTCAGCAGGATTTAGCAGAGGCTGAGAAACCTCACTCTGCCCCTCCCTGACACACACGGCTGGCAGCCTGTGTGGAGCCCGCTTCCCAACACCAGCATGTCCTGTCCTGTGTGGTTTCAGTGCTGTAGAAGGCTTTTTCCCTGCACAGAATTTAGCACTTCACGTTTTACAGGGCTGCCCTGCCGCAACTCACCAGGTGGCTGGAGCGCTTGTCCCCTCCCTCCCATTACATGGCTTTAACATTTTAAAGTGATCCCCGCCCATACTGCAGTTGGCCCCCTCCACAGAATGCAAAATCATCTTCCCTTGTCTTCCCTCATCAGGGGCCCAGAATGCACGGGATGGAGGCAGATGGCAAGCACAGCCTCATCCCGCATATGAAAAGTGGCATTATGAAAACCACAGTGTTTTTTATTGCTTAACATGGGGTAGGGTATAGTTGGAGGTGCTTTCTTAAAGGTCAGTCAGCGTGGGGTGAGGGATATCACAATAGTTAAATGCAGGAGATTCATGTGCCTGTCTGCTCATTCATAAAGCTGTTTTTCAAAGCATCCCTGATTTGCGCTGCATCTGTGTGGTTTGCTGATTGCCCTTGTGTGAAGCGGTTCACAAAACACCAGCAAGGACATCTACCTCTGCCCTCTTTTGTATTCACTATTTTCTAAAGAGAGTTGTCTTCTGTCCCTTTTAAAAAAGTAACCCCAATAGGTTCTTTGGTTAAAGAAAGTTTCCTACACTCTCCCTGCAGGGACACACTTCCTCCCCAAAGCATGCTGCTCGGGGGACAACTTCCTAGGACATAATGGAGCTTATGGGCCTCTCTCTTCCCTCCCTCTTTAACACAGGCAGTTGAGCTAGGGCATCTTTACCAGCAGACCTAAGGGAATCCCTGCTATTCACAGACAAATATCAGAGAGGTAGTCGTGTTAGTCTCTACCTTCAAGACCAAGTAGTAGTCCGGGGGCACCTTAGACTAACATATTTTGGAGCATAAGCTTTCGTGTGTACAGACCCACTTGTCTTTACCCAGAAAAGCTCATGCTCCAAAATATGTTAGTCTACAAGGTGCCACAGGACTTATTTGTAGAAAAAGTAATTCTTGAGTAGGGCAAACGGTTGCCAAGTGACCAGGATGCTCCACAAACCTCCCAAGTAGCTTCTGATGAGTTCCATGCCCCATGTGGGACACGCCTGCATGGTGAAGTGGGGAACCAAAAATCCCAAATAAAGGGAAGGCCACTTGTAAAGATTTTCATTTTCCTGAACTTTGCTATCCTCTGCTCATCTTTGCCAGTCTACTGTGCTCTGGGCAGATTGATGCTATCAGAGTAGGCTGTGTACGGGCCAGTCACCACAGGATTGGACTCTATAAAGCATCCTGAGCCAGGAGCAGGCTTAGGAAAAAATGGCCATTTGTTTTCAGCAGCAGGGAGAGTGAGGGCAATGCGCTCTGGGGTGACAAACCCACAGCCACTTGTGGCACACTGTTTCTCATAATACACTGGGAAAAAAAGCCCAAAATGTACCAGACCTGCAGGAACTGTGGGATAGATACCCACCACATACTGCTGCAACAATCAAAGTGAGGCAATTTACCAGGGGCACACTAAGTTTATTTTGTGAGCAGGTGTGCACCCTCAATTTCAACTGTATAAAATCAAGTGTTAAAAAAGTCAGCTTTAACAAATTCAACTTTGTTCACAAGTATAGACATGCCCTAAGTGAACCCACTCTCTCACACCCGCACGCGCACGAGTCTGACTTAGTCAAGAAAATGCTGGTCTTAACACTTGCTGGGAGTAACTGCACATTTGAAATGGTACCATTGTGAATTCCACTGTCTGTCTAAGCCCTTTATTTCTTAATGCACTGACCCCTTGCAAAAGTATATTTTGATACCTTTAGAAAGACCTTATCCATGGATGCTTAGTATGGCTTATATGGACAGACTGACTTAACAGGCTATACACGTTTTATAAAACATTATGAAAGAAAAATTCACCTGCACTACTTTAACCTGGCAACTGTGGCTGTTGCTGTAAATGAAGGTGAAAAAAAACAAACCCTATTACTAAAGCTTTTGTACATGCAAACCATTATATAGTACTGTACATGTGTAACATGTCAATATAAATCCTTAATATAATCAATTTAAACAACTGTTATGGGGGTGGAGATGGGAGTCCGGGAGGTAGGTAGGGTAGAGGAGCCTGCTCGGGGTAGAGGTTCAGAGTCTGGGCAGGAGGGGGGTGGAGCACTTACCTGGTGCCCCACTCTAAGGGATACATGTAACTCCACGCCCCTCACTGTGCCCACTGGTCATGATGCATGGAAGAGGAAAAGCTTCTAGACCAGGAGTCAGCAACCCCTGGCACAAATGCCAAGAGTGGCATGCAAGCTAATTTCCATCAGCATGCGAGGCAAGAGCTCAGCCCTGTCCCTCCTCCCCCATGCATCTGGGGGCTTGCTTAAAGCTGTGCTGCCTGTAGATGAACAAAACACCAGTGAGTGCCACCAACTACCACCTAACCAGTAAACCAATGCATTTTTACTTATTAATGAAGCTGTTGTAAATAGGACTATTAGGGCTTCTCAAAGGGAGCATGGTAATAGGGTGATGGGAGATTACTAATGAAGTGCTGCTGTGGTGAATATTCAGCAGGTCATTAGGCTAATTCTCCCCCACAGCAACTTCCAAGTGTCAGCACTTATGTAGCCTTGGGCACTTTGAATTAGCCTAATGAAGTGCTGCACATTCACTGCAGCACTTTAGTAATCACCCTGATTACCATGCCCCCTTTGAAGTTGGGTGCAAGTGTAGACAAGCCTTTAGTGACTTGAAAAAGTATCACCAGCACACAGATCCGCACACAGAGATCAAGAGGTCAAATTTTGGCACTCTGCCTTGGAAAGGTTGCTGATCACCGCTCTAGACAATAGCTTTGCTATGCTACCATTCCCCATAGCCAGGGAAATGGGACAGCAGCGGCATACAAAACCACTTCCTCTACATCCTGCCAGGCAGAACCATTAGGCCAAGCCAGATCTGTCCTGTGACATGCCTGGATCCAGTCCGTGAGGGTTGGGGAGCTGGTGCTGGCACTCCAGCCACATGGGGTCCTGAATCATGGTGTTCCCAGATCACAGACATTCAGATTAAGGAGGCTGAGGTGTACAGGCACCTTTCTTCATTTTTTAGTACAGTGAAAGTAGATTTTAACATTCATTTCACACCCATAGTAGTATGAGGCTGATATTCTAAACAATGTTTGGGATTGGAAAGCATGGGGGGGGGGGGGAAACCAGTATCTTAAGTAGAACTTTATTTGGTTTTTCCTTATCTCTAAAATCAGAAACTGAGGAAGTTAACCATCTCTTCCAAGGATTATTTAACCACCTCTTTCACCTACAGAATTTGCTAGAATGAAAAACCCAAAATGAGGCCTTCATAAATTAATACCCTAAATTTAGGACAGAATTTAAGGTCATATTTAAATTTGGTTTACTGAGTTAAGAGAGTTTCATGCGGTCTTAAAAAGGCCAGTTTTCTTATAATGAAAAGTCAGGGAAAAACACAACCATACAGGCATAGAGCTAACCAGGGGCCTGTTCTATCTGTTCAATACCCTGGTACCTAGAACACCCTCTGCTGAGTCCCCCTCCATGCCTCCCACACGTACAATTGGGCAGCCCACAGAGCCTCCATCTGTTGCACTTGGACCTGTCTCCCCCGGTACCCAGACACCCCACTGCCGAGCCCCATCTGCCCCACACAGACACCTCCTGCTGAGCCCACGTCCACCTTTCCCATGGCTCCTACAGAGTCCCATTGCCCCTGCACCTGGAGCCCTTCCCCAAAACACAACCTTTATACATCCAGATTCCGCCCCGCCCCCCACACTCAAATCTCCCTACTGAGTCACCCACTAGAATTATCCATGCAGAACCATTTTACCCCACCACTGGATTCCATCTCTTCCCCCTTCACCCTGCTAGCCCACACCTGGTATGTGGTTACACTCAATGGAGATGTTCTCCCACTATTCTTGGAGCAATTCTGGACCAAATTAAAATTCTTGTCAAAAAGTAAATTCTGCACACTATTTTAGAATTCTGCAAGTCTTATTTAGTGGATATAACACACAAATTTCCAGAAACCTTGATGAGGTCCATTAAATACTTTTAAGTAAAGTAAGTGGTCATGAGATAGAGAGAAGGTCCTCATGAATTGGTAACTGGTTAAAAGACAGTAAACAAAGGGTAGGAATAAATGGTAAATTTTCAGAACCTAGAGGGATAACTAGTGGTGTGCTCCAAGGGTGCATACTGGAACTAATCCTATTTAACTTGTTAATAGATGACCTGCAGAAACAGTAAAATGGTAAAATCTGTTGACGATACTAAACTACTCAAAATAGCTAAAGTGCAAAGCAGACCGTACAAAGAGCTTCAAAAAAAGATTTCACTCGGACAACCAAATGAAATTTAATGTTGATAAGTGTAATGCACATTGGAAAAAATTATCTAAACTATATGTACAAAATAATGGGGACTAGTATAGCTATAACCACTTGAGAGAGATCTTGGAGTCACTGAGTGGATGTTTTCATAGAACTATCCACAATGTGCTGCAGCAGTCAAAAAAGCTAACAATATAAAGAATAATTAGAAAAAGGATAAGTAAAAAGAGTATCTTCTTGCTGTTATCTAAATACTACGTACGCCCACATCTTGACTACTATGTACAGATGTAGTCAACTCATCTCAAAAAAGATACGCTTTTCAGAACTTTTTCCAATGCCAGTGTAAATGATTAGAGGTTTGGAATAGATGCCATATAAAGAGAGATTAAAGACTGTGATTTTTCATTTTAGAAAAAGCAGAGACTAAGGGTGGGGATATGATAGAGATCTATAAAAATCATTACTGGTGTAGAAACAGTGAATAAGGAAAATTTATTGACTTGTTCCCAGAACATAAGGGCCAGGGATCACCAAATGAAATTAACAGATAGCAGGTTTAAAATAAACAAAATAATTCTTTTTCTTCACAGAGTACATGGTAGGCCTGTGAAACTTCTTGCCAGAGAATGTTGTGAAGACCAAGACTTTAAGAGGGTTCAAAAAAGAATTAGATAAAATTCATGGAGGTTAGGTCTATCAATGGCTATAGCCAGATGGGTAGGAATGAGATTCCTGAGCCCATTTGTCAGAAGCTGGAAATAGATGACAGGAGAGGGATCACTTGATTATCTGTTCTGTTCACACCCTCTGGGCCATCTGGCATTGGCCACTATTGGAAGACAGGATACTGGGCTAGACGGACATTTGGTCTGACCCAGTATGGTCACTCTTATGTTCAATATATAAATGTTGTCAACAGCTGCACAAACGGGAATGATACTCTACAACCCTCTCCTGCTGTTCCCAGAACCCAGACCTCTGGGGCAGGTTCTGCCCTTGCAACGTGTCGTCATCAGGTGCAACCTCACTGCTGAGTCCATGTTCTGAGGTGTACTGGAGTTCATTCTCCCATCTCTTTGCAGTCAGTTGCTTGTGCTCCCAACTGTCACTATGGAACCATCACATTTACTGATAAACAATTTGCAGAATTTTAAAATAATGTGCAGAATTTTTTGCACACAATTCTCTCAGGAGTAATCAAATGAATAAAAACAAGGTGAGAGTAAGATCTGCTAGTTCTAAAAATCTTAAGGGACATGCTAACCAGAAATAAAATTAGCACAATAAGTTTCTCTGTTTAATAAATCAATTTATCAAAAGCTTTGCACTTAAAAGCTCTCTCATGTATCCAACAAAGTAATTTACTTCTCTAATAAACAATTTGAAAATGTAGTTTATGAAGTTTTAACTGATGTTAATGTTCTATCCAAACAAGGCTTGACACAAACTAAACAATTATCCAGTATTTACGAAATTGATAACCCCATTTTCTGATGTTAAAAAAAAAATTAAGAATCTGAAAAAAGAAAAAAGTTAATTTATTTGCTTTACTGCATATAGCTGAAGTGTGTTTTTAGGGATCTAGAAGATACTCTCCTGAAATGTGGGAAATACAAGTTTTACACCCCTTTTCCACATCAGGCAAAAAGGAAAATAGTCCTTGAATAATGTGCTGACGTTTATAAAAAGGGGCAACGTTGTCCTTCCTATTCTGTGAATCTAAGCCTCTAAAAAAACATCCAGAAACAAATAAGTTTAGAAAGATTTATTTTGACCCAAAACTGACATTACTGATTTGCTTATTTAATTTTTAAATTCAGTTGGACCTTGAAAAGACTTGTGTTGTTTTTAAACTGGGGGTGCGAGGGAATATGGCCAACCAAAAGTCAAAATATAAAAGCCATAACTTTGCCTTGCTCTTTCCACTAGTGTCAAGTAAAACTATCCTATATCTTATCTTTTCTACTTTAATTTGTATGCCCTTTTCAGAGCATTTAGAAGGACTCAATACAAAACTTCTTAGCAGCCATGCAAACAGGTTGTATCCTGAGTCTGTAAGCAGGGTGCCCTAATTCTATTTGACCACATATGAGCAAATCCTCAGGCTATATATCCTCCATGGCAATAGGAGTTGTTAGAGAAAGATCCTGAAAACAGAATGGATGCAGAAAGTCACCAACAAAGAATTATATAGCAAGATACAACTGAAAGAGAACCTGCTGCAGAAGATTATACAACGCAAGTGACAGCTATTCAGGAATACGTGAAGAACAAATGACTAACAAAAAAAAATTCAAGACCTTGGTATTCAGCATAATGGACAGTTCAAATAGGAGAGGCAGACCCCACAGACAATGGGTAGATGATATAGTAGATAGTTTCTGTAGACTAGCTCCACATCAAAGCCACTGTGCACTGGAAGGGAAAGATGGAAAGAAAGAGTGAGGCAACAGACAAACAGTCGCTGAGCCCATGGTTGATGATGGTGCAATCCATAAAGGGGAAAATGATCCCTATTTCTCTCTGCCAGAATCAACAATCAAAACTTTTTTTTTTTTTTTTTTTTTTAAATGTTGTTCATAAACTCTTATTTCTATCAGTGGGAAACTACAGGTTAGAGTACTTCCTTAACCAGAGGATAAAGTATGCTCTTTGAATACTCTGAGTGCTTGCAAAAAGTAGTAATAATTCAGATGTGATGCCATGCCGATTCATTTGGCCTGTTTGAGGCTGTGTCTACACTACCAGCTAAAATCGACTTTTATCAAAATAGATTTTAACGCTGGTTTTATAAATCCAAATTTGAGCATCGTCTTACAGGCTCCCCACAAATTCAACTTACTGTTATCACACACAAAAGTCACCAAACATCAACTGTTGCAGCAGTGTATTGTGGGAGCCTCTCTCACCATTCCCTGAGCCATCTAGCATTCTGGGTATTTTCACTGGTGTAGCATGGGGGGAAAAAAGTGCCCCGCCAGTGGATGTGAGATGAAATGTAGGAAGATGTCATGTCCCTCATTCCCCTGCCATGCTAAGCAAATGCCCTTCCCCCCCCGCCCCCCCAGTTTGAACCTTGCTTGTGTAAGTGATTTTATTTTTTAATTGAGAGGAGGGGTAGCAACATGGTTAGAGCATTTGCCTGCTGAATACAGAACCACCAGTCCAATCCTTGATGGGGCAAGGGATATGGGACACAGATTTAAACAAAAATCTGTCTGGGATGGTGACAGGCACTGCTGTGAGTGCAGGGGGCTGGACTCAATGGCCAAAGCATGAAGAAAGTGTTAGGGGGGGGGAAAAAAAAAAAAAAGATTTCAGGCTTCCCAGCTGACAGGTTTTCAAAATAGAATGCAAAAGCACTGGAGCACATGCAGAAGTGGAGGGGCTGAGTACAGAAATTAATGTGGTTAAACTGCAGCTTTGCAATCTGCCCTGAATAGGAGGTAGCTCATATCTTTTTCACTCAATGAGCAACTTGGACAATGAACTGTGATAGAGGGCAGACTAAACAGCTGTAAGATTAAGGCTTGAATCTGGATTTAGACCTGCTGGCAAAGAAGATCCTCAGAATGAGAAGTTTTTCTTCCCTTGAGAGAGTATTTTCAATGTTCTTCCATATGACGGTCTTCCCACTCTAGATCAGTGATCTGGAATGGATTGAACCCATACCTCTGAAAAGAAAGTGTGTCACTGAAGGCCTGAGACAAACCCAGTTGAAATCAACTGAAGCCATTGACTTCAATGGCCTTTGGATCAAGCCCATACCACGGTAATGCTCTGTCATGTTTATTTCATGATGCTCTATAAACTAGAAGTGTATGTCTAACTATACACAGCCATGGGCTTCCAGGTGCCAAAGTGAAATGGTGTCTGTTGCCTAATTCCTGCACACCTGAGAGCAGTGGAGATGGCAGAGGCCAGAGCGGAGAACTATGGGGCACATCGGGGACATCGCTGGAGGCTAATGAATTTGATTTAAAGACACGGCACTTCCATACTAGCCTTCTTTTGGAATTTTAGACTCTGCCTGAATGCTATAGCTGTCAGATTTTGACACTATTAGGATATCAATATTATATCAATTTTAGTTCTCCATAAATCAAGCTAATGGTATTTATAACGAAGACAGGCACTTGGTACAATCGAGCTAAATGCCTTAAATCCGATTTCTCTCAGTGTAGATACTGACAGAGAGCAGTTTCAGAAAGGGGAAAAAGAACTATTTGCATTGCCAAAAGAGTGGCAAGGTACAGAGTCTCAAACAAAAACACCAAACCAACCACATTATCTGATCACAACACAGTGACCTGATAGAGCATTTGAACTAAGGATGGCTTTTTAGAGTTCCAGATCTCTGAATGCCCTTGCACATTCAGAAATATCTTGTTCAACAGAAAACTTTTGCACAGCTTTGAGACCAACTTTATTTTAATGTAGAATCTGCACCACAGGTTTGTGCGGTGCTTCAGAAAAATCTCAAGTTTACAGTCCAATATGAAGATATCACCTAAGACAAAATACTTGTAAAACTAGGACTGCATGATGAATTTGGAACTTTTTTCCTAACTAAACTGGCTCCTGACTGCCAGAAAGTCAGAGGAACTTAGGGAGATGGGGAAAAGCTCTCTCAAAGGGTTCAATAAAGGCACATTAATTGAAATCAGGGGAGAGATAATCCATAAGACCTTTTTACAGTTTTTCTAAGCTACCAAAAAAAAAAAAAAAAAAAAAAAAAAATCTGGTTGATTACTTTCTACACCAGCCACATGCGATGTGGTGTATATAGCTATTCCTTCAGACAAAGAAAATAGATTACTGCCTTCAAAAGGAACCAGGCACAAAGTCTGCACTATCCTGGAGAAAAGGCTTGATCTGCCAGGTGGAAAGAAGAAACTCCTAACTAGACTCATGCAGGCAGATATATAAAACGGAGAAGCAGCTTGGGGTTCTGACAAAAAAAAAAAAAGAGAAAAACCCCTCTCTCTTTCATTCTCTCTCTTGGTTGGAAGGCAAGAGAACCTGAAGAGAAAAAGACTAGAAGATTGGAAACAGACTGCTTTATCCTGGTGAAAGGGCTGAAAGTTGTGCCCAAAAGTGTAGTTAAGACTATTTGTTTTCCGGTGCCTAAAATGCACCTGCCAGGGTTTGGCAGTTAACTTTTCCTTACACTTTCCCACTTTCTTGTTAACTTTCCTGTAGTCCAAAGTGATTGTTTCCATTACAAAGTTTATAGGTGTTGTGACTGTAGTGACTAGAAGCAAACAGTGGGGGGGGGGAAAAAAAAAAAAGCATTTTTCTTGCTACAATTAAGAGGGTAAATGGAGGTTTTCAACTTTTAACAGTGCATGTTAATAACTTAACATAACCCCTTTTGTGCATATTGTCTGTGAAGGGAAGAAACCAACATTATAAAACATTTCAGTTCAATTATTTGGTGTTTATTGTCTTCAGTATGTGAAGAGAACTTTAAAAAACCAACCCGCCAAGTCAGCTTTTTGTCATTTATCACAGCAAAATTTTTCTTCAACAGCTAATGGGTAAATACTAAGTATCTTTATATTATGAACACTGAAATTGAAGTTACGACAAATTAAAGCACATGCATAATACAAGCACCTTTTCAAACTGCAATAAATACAACTTAATTTGACAAAAGTTGAAAACAAACCACACTATTTACATGCAGTCATTAAGTTAACACAGCATTTCCTGAGCTTTTGAATGTAAAATCCAACACCCATCCCCCTCAGAAAAATGAAACCAACTACAGCCCCTCCATCTTGTTAAAGATCCTCCTGAAATGAGCTGTGAGGATTTTCATAGGTTTCTTTTCCTCACATTTTGGACAAGCAATTAAATACTAGACAATTTTGTCATTTAAAAATATAATCAGAATATGAGTTGTTACCCACTGAAATAAACAGGTATTTTCACCAACAGCTATTGTATCAATCTTTCTGCAAACTCAGGCAAACAGTGCTGAACAGTTAACAATGGCAACTTTTTTTTAGAAAAAGTGTCCCCGTCTCCCCCGCACCCAATCCTATCTGCAGAGGGACCTTACTTAATGCTAAGGCTCTGGACAACAAAGGCATCATCTGCTGCCTTCACCCCAGCTAGTTCTTTGTGCCCTCTGAAGAGAGAGGTGGGGACTCCATACACTAAAAAATGAGTTAGTCTGTATTGCAGACACAATTTTATTATGTTAGCATTAATGCAGTGTAGCTTTTAAGTACTACTGTAATACATAATAAAATAGTCTAAAAGGACAGTATTCACCACATTCTAACCAGGGGCCCAGTCCTACTTTTGTCATATTACTAAGAACTGAAACTAAAGATCAAGACTTGGCTTCTAAACTGACCAAGTAAAGACCAGCCACAACAGTACAATGACTTCTTATCCTAGGTTAGCAGAGATACTCAACTTCTGAGCCAAATGCTACTGTCCATGCTCAGGCAAAACTTCTGCCGACTTCAGGATCAGGTCCTGTATGTCTTCAGACACTCTGGATAACTAGAATAATTAGCTCTCTCTCAAGTTCAAAGTTTCAAGACAATTCATTCATGACCTATATAGAGAACATTAGGCAAAAGAAGCTTTTCAGAATGTAAATGTGACCTTTCGACATCAGTGTGAAATTAACATCATAAAATGCTAGAACCTGTATCTAGCACATAACCATGGTGTCAACTGCTAAAATAGCTAAAACTATTATGCTACGATACTAGGACAACTGCCTTTGCTCCAAATACTGGACAAAGCTTAATTGCATTGCTTATGTCAGAATTCAACGATGGATGTTGGAATTCTAGTAATTTTGATATTTACACATGTAAACATTTACACATAAGTGAAGTGAACAGCATAACCATGGACTAACAGAAGAACAAAAAGGTTATTATCTAGAGAACTATGCCATAAATACATTTGATGATTAAACTATCCTCCATGTATTACCACTACTAGATTGAGCCTCTCTAGACTGGCGCTCTCCTGTCCAGTAACATCAGTAGCCTAGCATGATTTCACTTAGCCAGACAACCACTTACCACAGGTGCAGCCAAGTCTCCTGTGGTCCCACAAAGTTTGTTTACAGCCACCAGTCCTGGCTCTCAGACTTCTGCCATATTATTTAGTTCTAATTTACCCCTAAATGTCTTTTAAGAGCCCAATAAGCAGTGGAAGTGCTGGTAATGCTGCTAGACAATATTGACCTCCCATGGTTTGGCAAATTCTCCTGTTTGGCACCAGTCAAATCCAAAAGGGTGCCGCACTAGACAGGCTCCACCTGTATTTTATTGGCTAAAATTGCTGTGTCCTGGCATTCAACTTGATGCCAACCAGACTGAACTTCTGTCTATCCTATTCTAATGCAATATCTTTTGATTGCCCAAACACAGTCAATTCCACAATTTTAGGAAGTTTTTAGGCATCAATGGCCAGACTCCTACTAATTTCAGATGATTTAAAAAAAAAAAAAAAAAAAATTAAGAGAGGGAAACATGGCAGATTCAAGCAGCCCATTTTCTGACCAGCAGAAGCAGAATAAGAAGCACCTCTGCAATGTACTATAGATCAAACAATTGGGTTTATGGCATTCATTAGCACCTTTCAATATAAAGCCAGTCATTTCTGCCTATCCTATCAGAGTTTAACATGTTGAAACCTTGAATAATCTGTTTTCCAGATGGGGACGTGGGGGGGAATTAAATGTGAATACAATTTCTGGCATAGGAGGAGAATGGGAAGAGAAGCACACAAAACCCCTATAAAAAGGCAGGCTAAGGGAATCTGGTATGCAGCAGAAATGAAAATAAGGGGCCACAGAGCCTATACCATGGGGGAGTGAATTGGGGGGCACCAAGCTGCATGTCTAAAGAGGTAGAAGTCATAAAAACCCAATCAAATAGAAGGGAATGGGAATCTGCATGCAGAATTATGAGTGCGGAAGTAAAAGAAGGAACCGAAGGAGATTTTGGTGTGATTCCCCATCCAGTACGGACATGAAAAATTGCCAAAGCCAAGATAGACTTTTGATCAAAGGACAATACTTCACAAAATTAAAAAATATATATATATAAAAATATATACTACCTGAAGATAATTATGACAGTTCCCCTTTTCATCTGTATTTATGGATCTATGACAACGGAATATAGTTATTAGCTTATAGTAGTTAATTATGCAAGTGAGAAAATTTCTAGAAAATGAAGTGTCTTAAAGTTTACAAATGGCGATATATTGGAGATGTGTTTTAGTAAAGATTCTAATTTCTAGATGTGACATCAGATCATAGTGAATTAGCAGTTTAGAGTCTCCTAATAGACAGTAATTTAAACTAAGTCTTTACACTATGTTAGCCACAAATAAAAAAAACTCATTTCATATTTTTCCTCTCCCCTATCCCACAATACTCATGTTATTAATGGAGAACTGTTTCAAGGGAAGATATACGTAATTAGAAGACTTTTTGAATATTCACCTGAGCTCATACAGAGCCCACATGCCCAGTAGTCTCGTGTACATGAACAATGTTTTGGCAGCAGGGACAAGAGGAAAGAATTTTCTTCTGTGATGCCTCCCTAGCACCATACAGCTGCCAAATGATTTCTCTCCCCCCACCTTGTCTTGCTCCCTCTGCCATCTAATCCAAGACCTGGTATTACTGAGACCCACCCCACTTTATGTACCCCTCTGAAACCCACCCCTACCCCTGACTCATGCATCTGATGAAGCGGGTCTTTGCCCATGAAAGCTTATGCTCCAAAATATGTTAGTTTATAAAGGTGCCACAAGACTTTGTTGCTGTTCTTGTAAGCATGGTCAATGGACAAGATATTATCTTTTCAAAGTTCCTACTTATGCCTAGTACACATTGAACAGCCTACAGAAAACAGAAAATTTGTTTCCTATACTGCTTCCCCAAGCAATCTTTTCAGTAAGAGTTCCTCCCTAACCAGCTATTTTGAAGAAAAAACACCTTTAAGACAAATTTTTCAACCCAAATTGGCCAGCTAGCACTACAGCAGAACCATGTAATCCATTCCCAGAGTGCAATATCACTTGTTTGAACCAGAACAGCCAAAAGTCAAGACTGCAAACTTGACTACTGAGATGAGACATTTCTGAAACAAACCTACTGTTTCAATGACCCAGAAATATTTATAGCAGCACATGACACCAGAGGAACCATCAGATCATCTAGTTTGACCTCCTGTTTATCACAAGCTACAAACCACCACAACAACCCTGCTCATAAAAATCTAACAACTGAAATCAGATCAGCGTATTAGACCCCACAGGTGACTGCACAGGCCAGGCAGAAACTAGCATTGACAAAGGTGCAACAATGCCCAAGGACCCTAAGGAAGGAAAGTGATTAAGTGAGACATACCAAGATAATCCCAGCAAGTAAACTCCACATTGCAACAAAGTGAAAATACACAGATATGCCTCCAGCAATACCAAGGAGTTCTTGACAGTTAAAACTAAAACAAAGAAAGGTGCCACAGCACTTTCAGGCTTGATCATCACAAATGATGGCTAATCCCCCTGAAGCATAATCCCCTCCAGTTTACAACTACTCCACTTTTAGTTTATTTGGCATGAAACATCCCGTGTAAAATAAGCATACATGTACCACTGTAAGGCTAGATCTGCACTAGAAACTTCTAACATGTCATCACCTGGTGTGTCTTTTAAAAAAAAAAAAAAAAAAAACCACACAACATTTTTATACCAGCAAAAGCTCTAATGCAGATGCAGTTCATTGATACACCCCAGCATCCTCCAAAATATTTGGACTTAACTTTACAAATAAAAAAATTGTTATATTTCACACACCATTCTGCCCTCTAACATATAACCCTCCCCTGCCATACTGTGAACCCCACATAATATTTTTATAAATTATTTACATTTCTGAATTCCTTCTAGCCCATAGGAAGAGTACAGTCAAACATACACTATAAATTAAGTATCAGAGGGGTAGCCGTGTTAGTCTGGATCTGCAACAGCAATGAAGGGTCCTGTGGCACCTTATAGACTAACTTTTAGACAAAAAACTTTTAGAAAAACCTTAAGATTTTTTAAAACCTTATAGACAAAAAACTTGTTAGTCTATAAGGTGCCACAGGACCCTTCGTTGCTACTTTAAGTTAGACTGCTAGTACTAAACATTAAACCACACCCAAGAATGATTTTTAAACAGACTAAGGGAGTTATGTTCTGCATCAGCGGTTTTTAAACTTTACTACTGTGAACCACACATGCAGCTTTACGCTTTGTGGGCCATAGCTAAACAACTTACACACATGGGCTGCAGTTGTAGGCTGCTTGCAACTCAATCAGCAAACTTGTTGCAAATGGTCTGTATGTACAAATCTAAACCATTGTACCTGTTCTACACCCATATATTTGTCAAACCTTTGCACTAATGTGATCAATTTACAGACATGAAGGGTAATGCAGGAATTACATAAGGATAAGGATTTCTGTTATCCAGTGTTTTTCAAACTTCAGGTCATGACCCAATACTGGACTGCAGAATGTAAGGCACTAAGTTACCTTGCTCGGCCTGCTAACAAGGCCTCTGGGTGCTAACACCACGTTGCAACCCACATTTTGGAGGCCCTACTGCTAGTCCCTACTCATTGTGATACCACACTGCACCTCAGAAGAGTCCAACAGCAGGGAAAGTCTGGCACTCCACATACTGCTCCTGCTCTGAGCACCAGCTCTGCACTTGTGGAGGGGTGGAGGAGGGAGAGACAGAAGAAGAGTGAAGGGTGGTACCTGTGAGTTAGAGCCACATGGAGCTGCTTGCGTACCTCCACTTAGGAGCCAGACCTGCTGCTGACTGCTTCCAGAGTGCAGTGGTATCCTGCCTCTGCACCCACCTGTGCCACTGATCAGGAGCCAACAGTGGTAAGCCTGCACCCCAACCCCTGCCACAGCCCTGAGCCACTCCACCTCCCAAATGTCTGAAGTCTTTCTGCACCATAAGACCCTCATCCCTGCCACACCCTGGAGCCATACCCCACACCTCACACTCCCTGTTCCTGAATTGTGGGCATCAGCAATTCTCTTCATTACTGGGTTACAAAAAAGAGTTAGAAAAGCCACCGCTGTAATCAATTGAAGTGAGTAATGACCACACTATTATCTAAGTTCACTTGCTGTCTCCTTCACCTATGTCACTGAGAATGGTGTACAGCAATTATCAGCATAAACCATCAAGAACTGAACATCCTCCAAAACTAATGTTGCACTAAGTCTCAAACCACAGAAAAACCTGAAAGGGATCTCTTTGGTAAACTAACAATGCATGGTTCTTTTTTCTGTCATAAATGTTCTAACTGATCAAATTAAGTCAAGTTCCTTATTTTAAAAAAAGTGGGAAGTCTGGATACATCTATCACCATATTAAAAAAAATAATCACTGATTACATTTCATTTTCTTACAATGATAAACCCATAAGCCTAAGCAAAAACACTTAACCCTCAGCATAATTACATTTAAGAAAATACACATCATAAAAAGAAACTTACCTGCAACACTAGTAATGGTAACTGGAACTCCTTGAACTTGGACACCTGCTGCACTCAGACTGGCAACACTCACAGTTTGGAGGTTAGGCACTGAAGCAAGTTGGGCAGCATTCAGTGTAATTGGGGTACCAGCAACAGCCACCGGTGCAATCTGAGCAATAGTTGCACCCCCACTCGAAGACACTGGGGTGATGGTTAACTGCTGAGGTAACCCAGCATTTTGAACTTGCAAATTTGAGAGGCTTTGAAGATTCTGAACCTGCACAGTTTGCCAGCTAATCTGTCCTGATGGTGTTAAGGTTGGAGCCCTGATGAGTACCTGAGTTGGACTCACTGCTTGCAGCTGAACATTTTGCAAAGGCTGTTGTTGAATGGTCTGAATAGTTTGTCCTGATTGGAGCTGAAATGACTGTGGAGGAATGGCTTGAATAATCTGCTGTTGTGGCTGTTGGATCTGAATTTGCTGTAGAATAGGCTGACCTACTATTTGCACCTGTTGAAGTGAACTTGACTGGTCTTGCACATTTTGTAGTCCATTAGGTTGAAGCTGACTGGAACTCTGGGCTTCTGATTCTGTAGCATTTGTTTGAGATTCTTCAGGAGTTGGTTCTGAACTGCTGCCTGCTGTGCTTGCATACTGGCCTGCTTCTGCAGAGCTAACTAAAGTGTCACTGCTAGTTAGAGATGTAGAGGCAGCGGTTGTACACGTGGAAGAAGAGGAAGGGGATTCTGGCATAGTACTAACAGAAGCAGTGGTGACAGGTGTCGATACTACCTGATTCCCATTGGAAACTCCATTATCAGCAGTCTGTCCAACCTGTCCAGAACCACCGCTGGCTGACACGTTGTTTATCACAGGCAACGCTAGCGTTACTCCTCCAATATTTATAGGCACAGTTGTTACAACCTGAGCCTGAGTACCTGGAATAGTCTGCAGCTGTAGAGGTATTGAAACACCAGGCCTAATTTGGACTGGAACTGTCTGATTTCCTATGTTCTGAGCAATAATATTCCCTGAAGCTGTCCTATTTGCAGTTGCGAGGATCGCTTGATTATTCCCTGCAGGGATGAGCTGAATTTGTCCCTGTAAATCTTGTAGAGCTGTAGCATTAGCAGGATTGATTTGAATTTGTTGACCTTCCGTTGTCTGAATCTGAGGGATGACTTGATATTGGACACTACCACTGGGATTCTGTACTTGTACTACTTGAAACTGTCCAGGGTTAGCAGCAGCAGCAGAATTGCCCGATTTAGTTTTTGAAGGAGAGGTACTCCCATTATTGCTGCTGGAAGGACTTGCTGTGCTTGAAGTAACAGAAGATCCTTGTTGAGCAACATTATTTTCTTTTGAAGCAGGAGGAGCAGCAGCAACAAGCTGCCATGAATTTCCAGCAAGCTGAGTCGTTACTAATTCTAACTGTTGTGGTTGATTTTGAAGCTGCACCAAACCTTGGCTTGGATCTATAATAATCTGCTGTTGTCCAGTTGCTTGATTCTCACCAGGAGTCCCTATTTTGCTGCAAGTGGCTGCCAGCAAAGCCAAAGGTGAAGGTTGAGAATCCTACCCATAAAGAGAGAAAACAGCAATATGTTTAGAAAAGTAGATCTGAGTTATTGTTGACAGTTCAGCCATCAAAATGTATTCAGGAAACACAAAAACTTGTTTTCGGGCACAGAGATCATACTTCACTTATTGAGGAAGTACATTCTCAGGATCTCACACATGCTTGAAAAATAAGGTGATTTATCACCAAAAAACAACACTACTAACAAAGTTTCTTCCTCAATCCAACCCTTTTTACAAAATTCTTCAATGCACAATATGCTATTTAGCAGTTTAAAGTATAAGCCACAAAAAAAAAGTCCAGCCAGTAAATACCACCAGGCTTCACCCACCCCAAAGATAGACAACTTGAACAGGAAATGCAGTAATCTGTATGTTTTGTTTTAAACCTTATGAGCTGTGCAGATCCCTGGGTGCCTGTGTTACCTGTGAGCCTCCAGTTTTACTTTTTTTATTGTTGTTCTCTGTCTCAGGAGATTTCTCTCCCTCTGTGGGCATAGCTTCCTCCTTCTTTTGATCTGCAAAATATATGAAGCATTCCAAGTTAATTATTCACCTTTGTTTATACAAAAGCAAAACGTATGAGCACCTCCTCTTTGGTACCCAGTCCCTTCGATTTTACCTTTCTGAAAATCACACTCCAAATCATTATGACAAAAGCTCAAGCCCCAAAAAACGTGATTTGAAACCCGACCCATCGGGGCTGGAGAGTTAACACCCAGAAAGGGGAGGTCTGGTTTGCTTTCCCAAAGAGTGGGGGGAAAAACCCACCCACAACCCTCCTCCAGCCCCCAAAGCACCGACAGCCACAGGAGGGTGGCGGTGAAGAAGAGGAAAAGAGGCATGAGGAGGGAAGGATGTGCTCAGGAGGGCGGGCTAGGGGAGAAAGGGGGAACGGAGGAGGGAGGGAAAGAGGAGGGACGGACAGCGAAGTGGGCAGGGAAGGAAGAGAAGAAAGGGCGAAGAAGGAGGGCCAGGGGAGGACTGAGAGGGCGGGATAGAAGGGAATGGAGGGGAGAGCGAGAAGAAAGGGGATGATTGCGGGAGGGCGGGATGGAAGGTGGAGCGGGCTGAGGGAGGCAGGGAGGGGGTTACATACCGCTCATCCCGCATTAATGCCCCGCTGAGGCGCCGCTCTGGGGGGGAGGAGAAAGAGGGGGAGGAGGCGGAGGGTGGGGTGGGTGTAGCGGGGAGAAGGCCGGTCGCAGCCGGAGCTGGGAGGAGCGGGACGGCCTATTTTTCCACGAATGGCCGCCGCTGGGCTGTGGCGTAGCTGCCTCTCTCCGCCCGCTGCCGCCGCCTGCCCCTGAGCCCAGCGCTTGAGTGACAGCTTGGAGCCAGCCGGGGGGGGGGGAAGGAGGGCGTGGCCCAGCGAGGCCTAACTGACGCCCACTGAGCAGGAAACCGAGCCCAAGAGCCGAGTCGGCCTCTCCTCTCCGCTGGTCTCCTCGCGGATGGGCGGGGCGAGGGCGGATCGAGGCAGCTAGGGAGCCCAGCTCCGCACGGCCCAAGCCCAGGGCAGGCTGGCAAGGCCCTCGCGCCGGCAAGGAGAGGGTGGGGCCAAGGCGGCGCGAGCTCTGAAGCCGGCGAGCGAAGCGAACCTTCGCCGGCAGCAGTAGCGTTCCCCGCGCTGCCTGACAGCGCCAAGCGCGGCAGGGAAAGGGCGGAGCCGAGGCGGGCAGCAGCAAAGTCCCAGTCGTGAACTGCCAGAGCGCTGATTGACAGCGCGCGCCAACAAGAAAAGGAGCCAGTGGGCGGGGCCAGCGCGGCACGAGCCAACCAAACGGCAGCCGAGTGTCTCCCGCCGCCTGACTGACAGCGCTACAGGGCGCTGTGCTGGAACCGTCAAGTCCCCAGTCGGAGCCCTCCCTCGCTTGCCCTGTGGGCACCCCGGACTCGGCCCACCACCAGCTCAGCGAGGGACGCGCCGGCCCCTGGCTCACTCTCCGTGGGGCGCGCCCCATTTCTCTCAGGGCCTCGCTGCCAAAACAGGACAGCCTCCGCTGCGCGTTCTCCCTGCAGCCGATAGCGCTTTGCCTGGGGGAACCGAGCTGCCCTTTAGCTCTCCACGGGGATATTTCCCGCGCCCGCGGTTTGTGGGGGAGGGGAAGTGGTTTCGCCGTTCCGATTGGCCAGAGCACGTTGCGGGGTCTGCCGGGATGTGTAGTTTCCGATGTGCTCATGCGCAGGAGTGCTCTGGGGCAGACCGCGGGAGGAGGGGCTGGCGGGGAGTTTGAGGGCTGCAGAGGCGGAGGTGCGGCTCGGGGTTTCCAAGGAGATACCGCTAGATACTCGTGGGGCCCACGGGGCGAGTTGTTAAGCGCCAGCCCCGGGCCTGAGGGGCGGCTCCAGGCAGGATGAGCAGTTGTAACTATCGCACGTGCTTACAGTTCGTTGGCTGAAGGCGAGCTCTTAGTGGGGAGCTGCGGCCCCATAGTCATACCTCTGAGTTACACCGCCCTTCGTGTCAAGCGTCTCAAAGCACCTGACAAGCCACCCCCGGCCACTTGTTATTCATGTCCTACTTCTGCTGCTGATTGAACACAGTACTACTGCATCCCCAATGGGCTCTGATCCTTGTGCCTTTGTCATGAAACAGGCTAGTGGCCCTTTTTTTAAGTGTGTAATACATAAAGAATATTTCTAATGCTTTGTATATGTCTTGATATTCAATAACCACATCAGGCTCAGCTGTAAGCTTCCTCTTAGTTCAGTTTTTGATTAATCTCTAAAGGTTTTTTTCTGATAATAAAATTTTAATTCTAGTTGTTTAATAAACTTTAATCTGGCAATCACCCTGTTTTCATATTCATAATACTGCACCACTTATTAGAGGAATTTAATAATGGGAACATGTTAGCATATGAAATGTCATGACTTTGAAATAAAGATACAATAAGGAAATAATATCCCCAAACTGCTATTATATTTATTGTGATGTATATACAATTCACATTTTGTATAATTAATATCCTTTAGTGAATGAATTTGTGTGTTTTAAAAGAACTCCTTTATAAAAATGACGCAAAGATTTGAAAGTGGTGCAAATAAAAGAGAGCAAAAGTAACAGAATGAAGCAGATGTTTAAAGCCAATAACATCATTTCTCGTAGAAAAGACACCTCAGTCATTAAACTGTGACACGTCCAGTTCTGGTGATGAAAACTTTGTACCCATAAATGACATTTAAATGCCACTGCCTCAAAATGAAGATCTCATTAATCAAGACACAGAAATGGCAACAGTAGCGATAGATGCAGAATCTATGCCTGATTTAGAGACTGTTCAGACACAAAATGAGGACCTCAGAGATGCTATGCAGCAGGAGCAAGAACTTATGACTACTACAGGACACAGTGTAACAACAGTTGCATCAGCACCACATGTTGGACTTCTTGATAAGAACAATATTACTCAAATGCAGCCATTTCTCAAAGTTAGTTGTTTTCAGATTCTAAGTAATACACCGAAGGATGCTGAACATAATGCTTTTCCCACTTGTCTGCTGACAAAAAAAAAGAAAAATTCCAAATGGAGAGATCTACACAAGAGACTGGCTCTGCTGGAGCATGGGAAAGCAGACTGTACTCTATACCCTGTTTCACTTTTAAAAATTTTATTTCAAATGCATCAATACTGTCTGATCAATCTAGTTAGAGCATGGGTGTCCAACCTTTTGGCTTGCCTGGGCCGCATTGAGTGAAGATAGTCTTGGGCTGCGTGCATAATATATAATATAGTTAATGTATATAAATCACATAATAATGTTAAAAGTTTACGATCTTGTGGGGCCGCATTACTAGCTGTCCAGGGCCACATGCGGCCCGTGGGCCGCAGGTTGGACACGCCTGAGTTAGAGCATCAGTAGAGGTTGGAGAAAGTTGAAAGCCTGCTACCTGCACATGAAACTTCAGCATTGTATAAAGATGATAACTATGTCACATGGAAGTCAGCTAGTAGAGCAGCACTAGCTGACAGTTAATTGAAAACTTATTCCTGGGTGAAGTAAGTACACAGAAAACTGATAATTGGAAAATACTCCTTGAGAGCATATTGAATATCATTCTTTTTCTTTCTGAATGGTGACTATCTTTCTTTGGTGCTAGTCAATGTATCAGTGACCCTACAAATGGAAACTTTCTTAGTATACTTGAGCTTCTTAGCGAATATGAGCCATTTTTATCAGCCCATGTTAAATGTGTTCGTGAATTACAAGAGAGCAGTAAATGCATGCAAGTCAATTGTCTGACGACAAGAATACAAAACAAGTTTATTGCACTGTGTGGGACATTTGTGCAAACAACAATTCTTGAAGAGATATAATGTATGAAGTACTTTTCCATTATTATTGATGCAACTCCAGCATCTGGACTCTGTAACAAAGTCTGTAAGTGAGCTCAAATCACTTACTCTCACACCACAGGTTTACACTGAGCTTAAGTCAATTCAGAAGGATACATCCAAATTTGAATGCATTTTAATGTTGCCCATGTCGATGAAGCTGCTAAAATGATCCACAAAACTAATCTTGTAATTGATGCATGCAGTGCTACATTAGATGTTGAGAGGGATAACATTAAACAACTTCTTAAAGGTACGCAAAAGGTTTGTGATCAATGTGAAACAATCATTTCTGAGTCCAAATCAGTAGAACAGGATATTGACATTTCATCTGAGTTTTCCACCAATCGCAGCCTAACATCTCAGTCTGATGCAGAAAGGCACTATTGAGTCATTATGATTTATAATTTATTGACTCCAACAAATCTGCTCTTAACTGTTGATTGGAGTTACTGCAACAAATTTGTACCCTTTTTGGATTCCTTTGGGAGTTCAGAGAACTTAGTGATGAAGATCTGTATTCAGCAGCTGAATGGTTTCAGCAAAGAATCATAGAATCATAGAACAATAAAGTTGGAAGAGACCTAAAAAAGCCATCGAGTCTAGCCCACTGCCCTAAGCAGGACCAAAACCATCAGATCAGCCCCGCCAGGGATGGAGACTCCACTACTTCCCTGGGTAGGCCTTTCCAATGCTTCACCACCCTCCTAGTGAAAAAGTTTTTCCTAATGTTCAACCTGGACCTTTCCAACTGCAACTTGACACCATTGTTCCGTGTTCTGCCATCTGTGACCACTGTGAACAGCCTCTCTCCAGCCTCTTTGGAACCTCCCTTCAGTAAATTGAAGGCTGTTATCAAGTCCCCCTTCAGTCTTCTCTTCTGCAGACTAAACAGTCCCAATTCCCTCAAACTTTCTTAATAAGTCATATGCTCCAGCCCCATAATTATTTTGGTCGCCCTCCGCTGGACCCTATCCAGCATATCCACATCCTTCCTATAATTGGGGGCCCAGAACTGGACACAGTACTCCAGATGCAGCCTCACCAAAGCCGAATAAAGAGGAATAACAACTCCTCTGGATCCACTAGCAGTGCTCCTCTTGATGCAACCTAATATGCCATTAGCTTTCTTGGCTACAATGGCACACTGTTGACTCATGTCCAGCTCAAGGTACAACAATGAGATTTCACGAAATCTCTGTCGCAAGACTATGTTCCTGAAACATATGTATCCCACCAACTTTAAATAGGATCGCAAGCCAAAAGAACTGCTTCAAGAAATATTTGATCTTGGCCAGTGGACTGCATGTCTCCCTGCATCAGTGGCTTCAGGTGAATGCACATTCAACTTGTTAAAACAAGTAAAGAGCTGTCATTGTTCTTCAGTGGGACAAGAGTGTTTGAATGGGCTTGCAGTGCTTAACACTAACAGTGATGTTGAATGTATATTAGAATTTTCTTCAATTATAAATGAGTTTGCACATAATAAAGCCAGAAAAGTATTCTTAAAATGAAGTATTTTGCTTGCAATGGAAACTCAAAGTTACAGTTTTAGTTTACATGCTATTGGTATAATGACTTAATTGTTAATAAATTAACATGTCAAGTGTTCATTTGCATATATTCTTTTGGTTTTAGTAAGACCCTGTAGGTGAGAAGTAAGATACACTGGGGCTGGGGCCTCTAAACTCAAAGTGGCCCTGGCCTCTGTCAGTTTTCTGAGAGAGTCTGAAGCTATGAAATTATGACACCAGATGAGACTGAACATTGAGAGCAGTCAGACTTTTAGGATACTATTTTTTATCAGCACCTATTTAATTTTAAAAATGTAAGTATTTTGGAGAAATAACGTCTTTGAAAACTTCCTGTAAAACTTACGCCTCCAGTATGCTTTTGAGACCTCCAGCAAGTATTCTATGAAAAGGGAAGACTAGGTTTGCCCCTTAGGATGTATCTAAAATAAAAAAACACAGCAAAAATCATCCTGTAGGATTTCTTTAAATATCATAAAAAACCTCACCATTTTAAAATTTCTGAGCCACACCTGGGCATTTCCAGCTGCACTGGGATGCAGCTAGAATGAAAATGAAACTTCATATGCTGAATTCATCCATGTAATTCACATGTACAAATAGCAATATACTGATTCTTAAAACTCAATCAAAGACCATATGACGCCAGCACCCCAAGAGCTATCCTCCCACGTAAGGTTGCCAAACCTCCAGGATTGTCCTGGAGCCTCCAGGAATTAAAGATTAGGGTTAGGGTGATGAAACCTCCAGGAATTGGTCCAACCAAAGTTGCCAACTCAGCTGCCATACTAGTTTTTAAGGTCCTGTTCCAAACACTGGAGCTAGAACTGTTAACTAAAGAAGGGTTGGATAAAGGCTGAGGTGGGAGGAATTATAATGCAAAAGCTCCTTATTTTTCATATAACATGTACAAGCACTTTTGAAATTCCCACTATGTCTTTGCATGCCTTTTAAAATCAGGCCCCAAGTGCACAATTAATAGGACCTGTCAGCCCTATCCCAGTCTTGACTGGATCATAGTGGAGGGTGACAGTGGAAAGGGGTGATGGACAGATTGGTGAGATTTGAAGTTTAAAATAAGTTTCAGTAAGGTTTAATCATTTTTTATATTTACTTACCATGCCTGCTACATCCAAGTGAGTCTCCTCATACGCTGTTTAGTACCCTTACTCCTTTGCTATTTTGTTCATGATCCAACTTCTTTCTCCAGTACTTGCTCAAGTCTTCAGAGTCTTCTCTCTATAGCCACTTGGATAAAAAGGCTGGTCCTTAAAGGCCCAGTGTGCAATCTTTCCTTGCCTGCTGCAAAAGAGCTCTAGATGAGTTGGGTTCAGTTGTCACTGAATTCAGTGGAAGTTTCTTACTGATTTAAGTGAGAGTTGGATTAAATACTGTAGCACATATTTCTTGACACAAGAATTCTCTCCTAAATTGCTTTTTCTGATCCCAAATCACCAACTATGTCCTTGTGGTTCCTTCTAGCTTTTTCACCTTTTCACCTCCCGATTTGCCCATGTACTCATTAATCTGATAGGAACATTAGTTCAAATTTGTAACGGCATTTTAATATTGTTCTGTTCAGCATTGCAAGGCTTAAGTAATGATGCCTTGCAATGCCAATCATTAGTCTACCCTTAAAATTTAGTTTGGCTTAACTATGTCACTCAGAGATGTGAAAAATTCACATATGTGAGCACTATAGTTAAGTCAGCCCAAACCTTTGAGAAGTGGCTAGGCTGACAGATATTTTTCTTAACCTCTCTCTGAAAGTAAGATTAACTATAGTGAGGGGAAAAATATTTCAATCACTGTAGGACATGTCTACACTACTGCATTCTAGTGGCACTGTTGCAGCACCATAGCTGTGTTCCAGTGGCAGCTCTAATGTAGCCTTAAATGGCTAAGACCCATTTTCAAAAGTGACTTGAGATCTTAAGTCCTGTTTCCCTGAATACAGGAGGAACCAAATAATAGCAGACATGTATTTTGCCGACAATATCAAGCCACTTTCATCCAGCACTCAAACCAAAAAGCATTCTCTCTAGGCTTTCTTAGGGCCATACTCCCAATGATTGTTTTAACTTCCTCTTTGTCTTTTTCTTATTTTATTCTGTAGTATCTCTCCCTCTCTCTCTCTCTGTCTCTCTCTCTCTCACACACACACACACGCTGCTTCGTCTGTTGTAACAGTCCCTAGCAAAAACCCTTGAGCCACATGGCTCAACTTCTTTTCAAGTCTTGCCATATGCCTGTGTTTGGGTGGAGGCTTTTATTCTTTTAGCTATCTGGTTCTATAAAACTCAATTGGGTGCGCTGAAGCTAGGAACTAACTTCAAAGTTAACTTCAAAATTAAGCACTACATTGAAGTAGCCAGCAGAGAGTCTGCGCACTTTTTTTTTTTCCCCTTACTTCAAAGTTAACTTGGAAGTAGGGAACCCAACCTCGAAGTCCTTACTCCATTCCTGGCTACATCTACACTAGCCCCAAACTTCGAAATGGCCACGCAAATGGCCATTTCGAAGTTTAGTAATGAAGCGCTGAAATGCATATTCAGCACTTCATTAGCATGCGGGCGGCCGCGGCACTTCGAAATTGACGCGGCTCACTGCCGCGCGGCTCGTCCCAACGGGGATCCTTTTCGAAAGGACCCCGGCTACTTTGAAGTCCCCTTATTCCCATCTGCTCATGGGAATAAGGGGACTTAGAAGTAGGCAGGGTCCTTTCGAAAAGGAGCCCCGTTGGGACGAGCTGCGCGGTGGCGAGTCGCGTCAATTTGGAAGTGCCGCAGCCACCCGCATGCTAATGAAGTGCTGAATATGCATTTCAGCGCTTCATTAGTAAACTTCGAAATGGCCATTTGCGTGGCTATTTCGAAGTTTGGGGCTAGTGTAGACACGGCCCCTGGGAGTTTAACTTCAAAGTAGGGTGTGTGTAGAAAGCAAGACAGCTGAGAAAACATATTTAATACAACAATTGAATCAACTGCCAAGTTGTTTACTTCAAAGTTGTACTTGGAAATAAGCAACTTCAAAGTTATTTTTGTACTGTAGACACAGCTAAAAATTGATATTTATACTGAAATAAAGGCCTCTGTTACACCCGAGCTTTAGTAGAAAGGCAAATAACTAAAATGACAAGTTGATTCAACTGTTGTATTAAATATGTTTTCTCAGCTGTCTTGATTTCTCTTTTGAAATAAAAATTTTGACTGGAAAAAGATGAAACAAGGTATTCTGTCTGGATATGAATTCCGACTCATAAGAATGGCAATTTAATGGTGGCCTCTGAATAATGATAATAAGAGGTGATGTGCAATGTTAAGAGTATGCAAAGAGAACACAAAACTAGTAAAACTATGTCTTCAAGATACTTACATTTAATTGATCAAATGTCTGTTCAGGACACAGTTTAGACAACCAAGTTCCTGACACTATAAATAAGTGCTTCTAGGAATATCTGGCTTTGCTTGTGTACAAAAGACTTAGCCGTACAGAACAAGCAAGATTTAGTTTAGGAAGTAATTGCAACTGAGTGACTGAGTAAGAAGAAATATAATATAATAAAAATTAGTAAAGTGATTGCAATTTTAGACAGTTTTTTTTTAAAAAAAAAGCAAACAAACCTGTTTTTAGAAAGAAACTGAAGATAAATGTTAAAAAAGTAAAATCCTTACAATCAACATGGAATCTATTTAGATAAGCGTGCCATACCAAAATGATAGGGCGTATGCATACTCCAAAACCAAGATGCAAGCAGAAAAGAAAGGAAAACGGGAAAAAAAGGAAAACCAAACAATGTTTGGTTAAAGAGCTTATTTAAGGACAAAAAGTATCCATAAAAAGGTAAATATTTACCCCAAGTGATATCAATAAGTACTAAAACAGTGCCACATTAGGTCTATGACAAATGCTGGGAAGTTTATGATGGTATTTGAAAATAAAATAACTGAACACAAATGCATTCTTTGAGTATATTATGCCATTGGAAGCCTGCAAGTGTCAATGGATATGCTAGGCTACTTGGAATAAAAGGGCAGTGATGCAAAGGAAGAATCTATTTAACTTCTCTGTAGATTTTACTGTATAAGGAAAACACCTATTCAATAGCTACTTTTTGCAGAAAACAAATATAGGGCACTGCCAGCAATTGAAGGAGCAAAAAGGGTGGTGGTGGAATAAACTGATCATTTAAACTGAGATAAGTCACTTGGAATGAGTATATAGATAAGATAGGTGAGGTAATATCTTTCAGTGCACCAACTTCTGTTGGTAGAAAAGACAAGTTTTCAAGCTAAGACAGAGATGTTTCTCAGATCTATGGAAGCTTGAAAGGTTGTCTTTCTCACCAAGAGAAGTTAGGAACAGGTAAATTTGCTAAAGTTATTAAAGATAAATTACATCATAATTCACTTGACAGGGTAAGGACAAAGCAGAACAACTTATCTGAAAGAAAACTGTGCCTTACTAATACTTTAAAATCCTGTGTGGATCCAATAAAATTCTGTTAAGAGGCTGGTAAGTAGTTCTAATTGTAGGGACTACCAGGAATAAAAACAAGTGAAGACCATTTTAATAAAGAATAGGAATAAATTATTGATTTTTAGCACTGAAAGCCATTTAGTAATGGAGTGCTCCAATGAGCCATACTACAACTGTTGCTTCTGAATTTATTATATTAATTAATTACAGAAACTTAACATACCACTAAAGTTGCAAAGTCAAAGAATCAAAAGATAGAAAAAGGTAAAATCAAGGATGATAGATGTGACTGTGGAGTGCTCAGTGAAAATATCAGACAGGTGTTCAAAGGCAGACACACACACGCCACATGCTCTTTTGAAAACAGAATCGAAGGAATGCGCCCCAGCATCCAAAAGCACTCTTTCAAACATGAAACAGGAAAAGCTGCCCCTTTCGAAAACTTATTTAGAAAGATGTGTGTAGATGTTCTGTGACCTGCTCTTTCAAAAGAGCGGGGTCCGCCTAGGTGACGATCAGCTGTTAGATGGAGACTTGCTGTCCAGTGCCTCTGGGTCTCTATGATCTGTGTGTGCAGCAGCCCTTACAGCTGCACGCACCTGGAAACCCTATTGCAGGAAGCTGAGAGTGTGCAGGCAGCAACCCTTACACGTGCTGCCCCTGCACGTCTTAGTCAGACCCAGAGCAGCTGCCAGCACAGCATGGCCAGCAGCCAGCGAGGAGGGAAGCCCCAGGGCCCCCACTTCGACTGTGTCCAGGGCTGCCAGGGGACCAGCTGGGGGGACAAAGAGCCCCTTCCTGGACAGAGCATGAGCTCCGTGACTTGCTGGGCCTATGGCAGGAGGAGGAGGTCCTGTGTGAGATGGGTATAAAGCATCAGAATGCAGCCACTTTTGCCTGATTGGGCGAGGGCCTGACAACCCTTGGCCACCCTGCCCACACTCCGGACAAGGTACGCAGCAAGGTCAAGGAGTTGCGGCAGGGGTATGTGCAGGCTCAGGACTCAGCCAGACAGTCTTGCCCATTTTACCGGGAGCTCTGATGCCTCCTGGGCCCACGGGACACTGCCTCCCCACCCTCCATCCTCGATACCGCTGTACAGAATCCCCAGCCAGAGAAGCTCAATGAGCCAGGACCATCAGCTAGCCCAACCACAGCAGGGCCAGAGCCAGAGCCAGCAGCAATGGTGGAGTGGTCCAGCAAATAGGGGGACCTTGTCATAGCTCTTCCCTCCCACACCTCCACCAGTGCCTCGGCCAACCGAGCATTCCCCAACCTTGGTGGTGGACTGTCAGGTACATACCTGACAGGGTACATCCCAGACCGCAGGGTGGGCACTGCATGGCTGCTGGAGGTTCCCCCACTCCCCCAGCAGACCCTGGCTGGCCACAGCCCAGCTGGGCTGTGGCCCTCAGGACACAAGCATGGTTGCCAGTGGCCTTCAGCACCCACTCACATGGACAATGCCGTGGCCCACTCCCAGGGGAAGGGGATGGCCGGGGTCAGATTGCACAAGGGAGCTGCCCCCAAAGGGACAGGGAAACCCACTGCCACCAGGGACCTCCAGGGCCACCCCGCCGCTGGACAGGGGACGGGGACCCACCACTCATCATGGGAACGGGGGGCATGGGCCACAGGGCAGAGGTTGGTATTCATTACCTGTGCCTCTCTTCCCTCCTATCTCTGCAGCTGTGCCATCCAATGGCCAGGAAAGCCTCGCACCCTCAGTAGTGCCTGACAGACCCCCGGAGGCAAGAGATGAGGACTGTGCAGCACCACCAGACGAACCAGGGTGACCCCGCTCCCAGTGGGGCCAAGGCAAGTGGCAGAGGACCACCACCTTTCTGCCTCTGTCTGCCAGCAGGTGGAGGTGGTGGAGCGGCACCTCTGCCTTGAGGAGGGCAAGGCCACCTGGTGCCAGGCAGCCTGGGCAGAACTGATCTGCACTCTGAGGGACGTGGCAGGCACCTTCAGGGAGCTCCTGGCCCAGATACCCCTTACCACTGTCTCTCCCACAGCCTCCTGTGCTGCCCCCACTTGACAGCCCCTCCTGCTGGGACCCCACCTGCCAGCCCCTCTGGAGAGGCCCCTGCTGGGGCCAATCGCCCATCTGGGGTGGACCCCTAGCCCTACCTCCCTGTCATCCCCACACCCTCCCCACCCTGTTGGGGACCCCAGACCAGTGGGGGTGCAGGGGTCCCGGGGCTGGTATGGGTCAAGGCCCTCCACCCCTGCCCCACAGTAAGGGTCCCCCATTGGAGGCTACCCATGTTCTCCTCCCCTTGTATATAGTTCGCCCATCTCCCACCTGCACATAGGTGTATGATAACGTTTGGCATAGTTTGAGAGAATTTGTTCATTGTGTTGAATAATAACAGTTTATCTCAACCATATCCCTGTGTGCACTGTGCCTGTTGGGGAGGGTGGTATGCGGGAAGTTGGGGGTGGTGTGCAGGAGGCATGGGGGGCTGTGTGAGGGAGGTGGTGATGGGGGTGTGCAGGGTAGGGTGTCAGGCATGATAGACCCGTGTGGGGTGGCTGGGGCAGCACTCTCTGGGGCCCCCAGCTGAAATATTGGCACAGGGCCTCCTGGACGCAGACTCCGTCCTGGAGGGCCTGGCGGCTTGGGGTGGCAAATGGCTGGGGGTAGCCTGTGCCAGCCTCGGCCACCCACCCCTGTACAACGGCCTCCCCCTTGCTCTCCATAATATTATGGAGTGTGCAGCAGGCACCTACCATCTGGGGGACATTGAGGATGCCCACCTCCAGACATGCTAGGAGGCAGCACCACTGGCCCTTGAGATGGCTGAAGGTGCACTTGACCAAGTTGCTGGTGTGGTCGAGCTGGTTGTTAAATCGCTCCTTGCTCGGGGGTGGGGTGTCCTGTATGGGCTCATGAGCCAAGGCTGGCTTGGGTATGCTGCATCGGCCAGCAGGCAGAGGGGCGCTGTGGTGTCCCCCAGCAGGATCTCCCTCTGGGGGATGTAGGTCCCTGCCTCCAGCCAGCAGCACAGGCCCAAATCGCACAATACGCATGCGTCATGGGCGCAGCTGGGCCAGCCCATGTAGATGTTCTGGAACTGGCCCCAGCTGTCCACCATGGTCTGCAGGACCCTGGAGTGGTAGCCTTTCCTGTTTATATATTGTTCTCGGCTGTGCTCCCAGGCACTGATGGGTATATGAGTCCTGTTGAGGGCCCTAAAGCAATTCAGAAACCCAAGTGTAGTGAACCCCATGATGGCCACATCCCAGTCCCAATGCGGACCGCCTTCTGGAAGAGCATCACATTGAGGGTGTGCACCACCTGCAAAGGGGAGACGTGTACCCATGAGGGTGTGCGGAGTGTGCCAGGTCCTACCCTGGCCCCACCCTGGGCTGCCAGTCCTGGGCCTGCTGGCCTCCCAATGGGTGTGTGGCCTGCCCTCGTTACTTCCATCATGACGGCCCTGACGATAGCCTTGCCCACATCAAATTGGTGTCCCACGGAGTGGTAGATGTCTGGAGCGGCCAGCTTCCAGACAGCAGTTGTGACCCTCTTCTCCATGGGGAAGGTGCACTGCATCCGGGTGTCCTGGTGTCTCAGGGCTGGGGACAGCCACTGGCAGAGTTCCAGAAAGGTCTGCTGCCACATCCAGAAGTTCCAGAGCCACCGGTCATGGTCCCACTCCCCCACGACTAAGTGCTCCCACCAGTCTGAGCTGGTGGGGTAACTCCAGAGCCAGTGGAACACCCAGTGGGGTGGTGCCAAAAGAGCTGAGGGTCTGGGGCATACCTGGCTGCCCCTGTGGGGGCCTCTCCCAGCAAGAGCTGCAGGGTGGCCACCACTGCTGTGGCCAGCAGAGCGACCGCTCTGCTGGCGGCAGCAAGCAGGGTCTCCAGCTACTGTTGGGTCATGCTCTGTTCTTTGGGCACTGTGCCTGCGGGGCTGGTAGCAACTCTGCAGGCCTTGTGCTGTGCAGGGTGAGGTGTTGGGGAGGGGCCCTTTAAAGGGGAGGCCAGCTGTGACCCTGGAAGGGCTTGTCTACTATGATGCCCTGGCTATGGCATTTCCTGGCCCCTTCTTTTGAAAGAGGGCATGGGTATGTGTACATGCTCTCTTTCTAAGGGCTTGCTGGCCTCTTTTGAAAGGTCAGATGGCCCTTTTGATGGCATGAATTGACGGCACCAGCCCTGGCCCATGTGTGGATGTTCCCCTTCAAAAGGGCATCTTTCAGCTACTCTCTTTCAAATGGTGCCCTTTCGAAAGAGCACTGTAGTGTAGACGTAGCCCTAATGTATAGCAGATAATGTATAGCAGAAATCAAAGACATTCAGGTGTAACTTTAGCTAAAAAAATGCATGCACCATTTCAAAAATGAAGAATTGGCAGAAAATATAGGGTACTCTTTTTGAGACCTGTTGCCATCTGTTCCACGGAGTGGAACTGAGGGGCTGTGTCTACACTAGCCCCAAACTTTGAAATGGCCACGCAAATGGCCATTTCGAAGTTTACTAATGAAGCACTGAAATACATATTCAGTGCCTCATTAGCATGCGGGCGGCCGCGGCACTTTGAAATTGACATGACTCGCCGCCGTGCGGCTCATTCAGACGGGGCTCCTTTTTGAAAGGACCCTGCCTGAAGTCCCCTTATTCCCATCTGCTCATAGGAATAAGGGGACTTCGAAGTAGCTGGGGTCCTTTCGAAAAGGAGCCCCGTCTGAATGAGCCGCGTGGTGGCGAGTCACGTCAATTTCGAAGTACCACAGCCACCCGCATGCTAATGAGGCGCTGAATATGTATTTCAGCGCTTCATTAGTAAACTTCGAAATGGCCATTTGCATGGCCATTTCGAAGTTTGGGGCTAGTGTAGACATAGCCAAGGAGACACATTTCATTTCTTTAATAGAAGTTAAGGGCTGGAGATAAATGGAAGACATTCAAGAGGGATAAGTTACAAAATACCTCTGATCTCATGGATTAAAAATACCCACTAGTTAGAATATTTTAAACTTAACTGATCATAGTAGTGAAAGTTAAACCTCTGTGAAAGCACCTATTTATCTTTGTACTTGTTTTGTTCTAAGTTTCCCCATTGAGTGTTATGTCTTGAGGCAGGATTCAGTGATTTCTTTAAAAAGAACAAATAACAATGTCAAGGAAAAGATGTCAGAAAGATATCTCCTTCCCTCTGCCCCTCTTTTGTGATTGAGTTATGTTAGGGGCATGAGAAGTGCTTTCTGTTTTTTAAAGAACTTCATGCAGATTGCTGTACTTCACCCACATAGGCTACGTCTACACGTGCACGCTACATCGAAATAGCTTATTTTGATGTAGCAACATCGAAAGAATAACGTCTACACGTCCTCCAGGGCTGGCAACATCGATGTTCAACTTCGACGTTGGGCAGCACCACATCGAAATAGGCGCTGCGAGGGAACGTCTACACGCCAAAGTAGCACACATCGAAATAAGGGTGCCAGGAACAGCTGCAGACAGGGTCACAGGGCGGACTCAACAGCAAGCCACTCCCTTAAAGGGCCCCTCCCAGACACAGTTGCACTAAACAACACAAGATCCACAGAGCCTACAACTGGTTGCAGACCCTGTGCATGCAGCATGGATCCCCAGCTGCCGCAGCAGCAACCAGAAGCCCTGGGCTAAGGGCTGTTGCACACGATGACCATAGAGCCCCACAGGGGCTGGAGAGAGAGAGTCTCTCAACCCCTCAGCTGATGGCCGCCATGGCGGACCCCGCTATTTCGATATTGCGGGACGCGGATCATCTACACGTGCCCTACTTCGACGTTCAACTTCGAAGTAGGGCGCTATTCCCATCCCCTCATGGGGTTAGCGACTTCGATGTCTCGCCACCTAACGTCGATTTCAACTTCGAAATAGTGCCCAACACGTGTAGCCGTGATGGGCGCGATTTCGAAGTTGGCGCCACTACTTCGAAGTAGCGTGCACGTGTAGATGTGGCCATAGTGTTAAAAATCAAATTATAAATCATAAAATTCTTCTCTGTTCTTCAAGTCTTAGTCATTGTGTGTGAGAGAAAAGGAAATTGCTTTCTGATACTGCCTGGAATTATGTGATGTTATAAGATGTTGCTAAGAAATAAGAAAACTCTTTTGGTTGGAAAGATAGCATGACCGTGAACAGATCTCCATCAGGCTAAGAAAAGCACTTTGATTTGTGACCATACTTACATATTTTTTATTTTAGAGTACAGGTACAGTTGCCTGACATCAAAGACAGTTTTTTTAGGCTGCAATTTATTGTACTTTTCTAGTCCAAGTAGCTGCATGTTGCTGCAAGCAATCCACTGAGGTGGACAGAACTAATTTGACACCCTGTAGCCTAGACATTTTAGACTTCCAGTGAAGAACTACTAAAGTGTTTTTATGTCAAAGTTGTATCTCCAGTAATGGCAGATAACAACTCTGAACTAGCTAGGCACCTCAATAGCTTTCTGCTACTCTGAAAGCTGAACAGGAAATCCTAATTCATCTGATGTGGTTTCCTGCTGAAATACACGTTTGCAATGACAAATGGATCAACAAAGCAAAAGTTAGTTTCATGCAACTGAAGAGATCTTTTATTTTTTTGGCATATATCAGGTAATTGAATTTTGGCAGTCACTCAATAATGAGTAGGGCGTAACTGAATATAAAACATATCAAAGAAACAAGTAACCTCAAAACAAAAATTAATATCAAATACTTTCATCTCTTTATATAGTTGAAAAATATTATTTTTAAATTAGATTCAACATGAGTAGACATAGTAGGGGCAAGATCTTTGGCTCTTACTCTGGTTGCTTTATGGACAACACATGGGAGTAGGCGTGTGCCAAGGATGGACAGAGCATATGGTGATCATTGTGATCTGCAGATGCTTAGTACCATGATAATAGCAGATTCTGTCCAGAAAGCCAGCCATGGAAAAATCATCACATCGAAGGAGAAATCTCATAGGGGTAACATAAAGGATATTATACTAACACTACCCAGTGTCAGGGACATGGCAGGAAATTTGCTATACCTCACAGATCATGGGCTGCCATATTTGTCTTTCATGGCTCTTGGCAGCTGGAATAACTTAAACATCTTGCTAATCCAAGGGACCAGCATGGTACATGGTTAACACAGGAATGAAAGAGCACCAAGGTTGAAAAGTTTTGTTCAGCACAAATGATGTTTATGTTTTTTGTTTCATTGAGAAAAGAAAAGCATACTTCGCTTTTGGTTTGAAACACATCAAATGTTTTGTTCAGATTTTACAGAGTGGCCATTGAATTAAGCTCAGCTCTCCTGGTAGCCCAAGTTGGTGGGCTTTTGCTGTCTTTAAATGAATCATTTGGTTGAACAGGTTATCACAGAGAGAAGCAGCATGGCTCTTCAACCAATACAGGGCACATTAAAACAGAACTGAATGTATCAGTGTGACACTTGATGGAATTTGAGCATCTTTAGCCTATGTCTACACTAACAAAATTACACACTGAGAACAAATGGAATCAGCAGTGAGTGCAGTGAAACCAGAGGTGATCAGAGGTTAGCTGCAAACAGCCAGTGACAAAAAGCATTCAGCATAATTTCAGATGCTGTCATTTAAAAAGTTTGCCAGCCACAAGTACCTTTGTGATGTACGTGAGGGCCACAGATCTCAAAACCTCCAGCTCACCACCAACCCTTCAAATACACCTTAGGTAACTTCTGTAATGCAATAATGCATTGGCAACCATCATCTGTGGCACATTTAGGGTAGTATTAATATAAATTGAATTAAATAGCAACATAAATAATGTAAAGAAAAATATTGATTGTATTATTCATTTTCATATTTAATCCAGTTATTAACTCAATTTCTTATTAAATAATACTTAGCTCTTATATAGCATGTTTCATCGCTGCTGCAAAACTCAGTTAGAACCTTGCTGCAAAACTTTAGGTTCAAATTGTGAAAGAGTGCATGCCAGCTTAAATGTTGATCATGGCTGTTCCATAAACACACATGTTGAAAGAAACATCAACAGAGAAAGAAAAAGCAGGGCAACTTTATCTATGCCCCTCTCCCATGCCCATCTATAGTTTTAGCACCATAAACAGCAGGTATGTCCTCCCCAGCTTGGAATACTTCTGCAACTCAAAGTGTAGCATCCCTTAAGTAACTTGCCTAAGGTAACTCACGAAATCTAGGATATAATAAGCAGTTGAACATGCATATTTTGAGTACTAGGTCGCAGCCTAACCACTGGACCATCCTTCCTCTCTAGTTAATGTGCTACTGAGTAGCTCAGTTAAAGCAGAGTTTAAATTATATATTCAGCATGTAAACAAATGATTATCTAGTACAGATTTTGCATACGGATCACAAGAGAAAAAAAGGATATAATTATCACTGTTGATGAGCATGATAACTTTTATAACTAAGGACACAAAAAATGCTAAAGCTTTGAAAAATCAAATCCAAATTAAGGAATTTCAAGTTAATTTGACCTTGAGGGGTGGAAGTTAATGGAGTTGGAGGAATTTCTTTTGCATGACATACGAAGGTACTCTTTGGTAAATTTTGTTTGTGATGGGCAGGCCGGAGGGCTAGCTTAGAAGGGGAGAGGCAACACTAAACAAGTCAAGACTGGCCTTGCTAATTAACAGACAGATACTTCATGACAGCAAGGAGCAGCTGACTTAGGGAAGCATCCCAGGAGGGACTGCTATAAATCAGTTCAGGCTACTTCAGGCTGCCACAGGACTGTTTAAAAGGCCTTCCCTGCAGGGAGAAGGGAAGGAGAGCAGAAGAGGAAGTCAGAGTGAGGTGAGAATACATAAGGTGAGAGTGAGTTAGGAAGCAGAGGAGAACACCAGCATTGCCAGCAAAGCAGGGGGAAGTGAAGAGATGCCAAAGGGAATGTTTGGACTCCCCTACCCAGGTGCCTCTGGGGGTCAGCCGGAGGCTGGAAAGGACTGCAGACCCAACCCAGGCAGACCATGGGGCCCCTACCCCAGCCTCCTTCAGCCAAGGGACATAAGTTCAAACTGTGGCTAGAACATGTGGGGCCCAGACCACAGTACTCAAACAACCTATGGGACAGTGAACAGAACAAGGATCTGGAGCCCAGGATAGAGATTGATCCTGCCTCATGCTTTGAACATAAAAGCTGGTGCAGCAACATTTGCGAAGATCTTTGGAAAGACTATCTTGTACCCAAATTAATACAATTTTGAAGCTGATAGGAGTCGGAGTCTAGTTTTCCCAGGTGATATGTCCTATGATAGCACTATTAGGCTGAGTCTACACTTCAGCCCTGTTTCAAAAGGATGGATTTCAAAACTTTATGTTGAAAGACGGCCTTTTGAAACAGAAAATCCACACAGGCAAACGGGGACCGAAGGGTCAACCTGCCCTTTCCGATGGCCCCCACTGCATTTTGAAAGAGAGTATCCACATGTCCCAGGGTGGTCTTTAGAAAGAACAGAAGCAGGAAGTGACATGGGCAGGTCACATGGTAGACAAGCCCTTCCAGGGCCTCCACCTGCTGTCCCTTTAAAGGGCCCCCCACTCCAAGCTTCAGCCTGTAAACACTGAGGGCCAGCTACCGGTCCCCAGGCACACAGGGAAAGTGAGCGAAGGAGACACCCTGGGTCCCCATGGACCCCCGAACAGCTCCCCCCCAACATCGAGGCTGTGGCTGGTGGACTGGCTGCAGTCCTAGCAGCTGTGCACCAGCAGCTGTGGGTGGTCACCCTTCTAGCCGCCCTCCTGGAGGCCATCCTCAGGGTGCAACATCCCCACCCAGTCCCCTGGGTCATCCACCGATTGTGTGGCTTCCCCACAAGCAACGACTGGTGGGACTGGCTGGTGCTGGAGGACTGGAGTGACAACCGGTGGCTACAGAACTTCAGGATGACCAGGAGACATTCCTGGAGTGGTGCCACTGGCTCGCCCCAGTCCTCCAGCACCATGACACCTGCATGAGGCCTGTGATCCTGCTCCAGAAAAGGGTGGCCATTGATCTGCTGGCCACCAGTTCGGGCTGGGCAGGGCCACTGTCAAGGCTGTCCGCAATGAGGGAAACCATTCCCAGGTCACACCCCCCCAGCCGCATGCGGGGCCAGGGGGCAAGGGGCACTCTGGCAAGGGACACCATCAGGGACTGGGGGGGCAGCCCCCACTGGGGACAGGGGTGGGGACAGGGATGGGCAGGCGCTCAGGGGGCAAGGAGCAGGGGCCCCACGGAGGCCTGCCCTGCAGGGGACGGGGTGGGGATGGGGGTGGGCAGGCACACTCCCATCCCACACTCATGAGTGTGCCCACTCCATGCCCTGCAGGTCATGAACTGCCTCTCCTGAGGCAGCTGATCCACGTCACAGACCTGGATGATGCCATTTGGGGCTTCAAGGAGCTGAGCTTCCTAAACTGCTTTGGAGCACCGGATGGCACACACATTGCCATCCAGGGCCTGGAGCACAGCAGCAGGGCCTCTGTAAACCGCAAGGGCCACCACTCCGTGGTCCTGCAGGTGCCCATCAACACCAACGGTCCCTTCCAGGACATTTGTGTGGGCTGGTCCAGCTGAGCCCATGACATCAGGGTGTTCCAGAACTCAGGGCTGGGATGCCGCATGGCCGAGGACACCTTCATCCCCCAGCGGGAGCTCCCCATCAGGGACACCACAATGCCACCCTGCATCATGGCAGATGCAGCCTACTTCCTGCAGGCCTGGCTGATGAGGCCATACACAGGGCACACAGCCCAGCCAGGAGAATTTTTAATGAGCGGCTGAACTGGGCTCACAATATGGTTGAGTGGGCGTTTGGCCACTTGAAGGGCTGCTTTAGATCCCTCCACACCAGTCTGGAGCTGGGCCCCTACAGTGTCCTGGCAGTGGTCAGGGCCTGCTGCACCCTGCATAATTTGGGGGAGGCGAAGCATGAGCCCTTCATTCAGGGGTGGCCCACCGAGGCAGGGCGCAGGTATGAACAGTCCCCTGCTGCCCCGTGCCACCAGGCCCAGCAGGACGGGCTGCAGGTACGAGAGGCCTTGTGGGGACCACAGTGACCCCCCCCCAAGCTTGCGCGTGCACACACACACACACACACACACACGCACGCACACTCCCCACCACCACCACCCTGAACACACACACACACACCCACACACCCCACCCCCACACACGTACAGGGGACACAGGATAAAATGGAACAATAAACTGTTTACTTGAACATAACTGTCTGCCTCTCCATGGCCGAGGGAACTCTTTATAGGTGGGAGGGGGAACAACTAAAGGGGGGCTGGGGGGAACTATGTACAGGGGCATAGTGGCCTGGGTGGGTACCCTGCAAGCTCCAAGAGGTCTGGGTTGAGGCTGGGGGCTTTACCTCTCAACAGGGGTCGACAGCAGGGATCCCCATCACCCGTGCCTGCCCTTCCCCCTGTGTCTGGGAGCCCCATCGGGGGTGGGCTGGGGTTGGTGGAATGGAGAGATAGGGGCTTGGCTGGGGTGCGGTCCCCACAGCCTCACCAAGGTTACAAGGGGGCAGGGGGGCAGGGGCGAGGCCTCCATCTGGCCAGCCCTGGCCAATAACATGTGGGTCAGCTGCTTGAGGCTGGCTGGGGGGAGGTGGGGTGGGACCAGGAATGCAAAGTTAGACTCGTGGGTGGGGGTGCTGTGGTGGGTGCTGCAGAGGGTGCAGTGGGAGGGGGGATCGAGGCAGGGGGAGGTTGAAGAGGGGCGTGGAGACAGTGGGTGATGGGGACATGGGGGATGGCAGGATGGGGGTGGGAAGGGCAGGTGCGGGAGTGGCTTGCCATGGGGAGGCAGGTGGGGCCAGAATGGGACAGGTCATCCAGGTTGGCCATCACCTGGTCTCAGGCCTGCCGCTCCATGGCGAGCCACTCCCACAGCACACCTGTCAGGTCTTGCAAGGCTGCGGTGTGAACTGTGTCCCCACCTCCTCCTCCCCAACCTGGTGGCACTGGCAGATGGCCTGACAGCAGCCCTGCGTTGTGCCTGGTCAGGGTCCGGGCCACTCTCCCTTCCCCTCGGTGGTCAGGCTCCCCAGGACTGTGACAGAGCTGGTCCAGATGGTGGCTTCTGAAGCTGTGGAGACAGAAGAGGGGAGATGAATGGGCCATTAGTCCCAAGTGATGGTCCTTGTGAACCCCCTGTCCTCTCCCCTCCCTGTCCCAGGACCCTGTGGGGACCACATCCCAGGGTTCCCTGTCTGGGTGCTGTGAGTGTGAGCTCCCCTCTGCCCCTCCACATTCTCTCCATGACTGGGGGGCCCATGGTGCTGTCCCAGCTGCGTGCTGCTGAGTGCCACGTGTCGGCCCTCTGTGGCTAAAGGAGGGGCGTGGTCCAGCCTGCATGTGCCCCAGGGCCGACGGCTGTGTTGGTGGACTGCAGCTGCCCCAGGTGGGATTGAGGGTCTCCTCCCCGAGACCTGCAGTGACTGGCATGCACAACACATACCTCTGGGTCCCTCCAGGAACTCAGGTGAGGGGGCACAGTCGGAGGGGGCATGGCTGGATGGGCCAGATGGGATGTCAATGATGAGGGCCCCCTTTCTTGAGCCCTTGTCATCGCTGATGGCCTGGAGCCTCCGTGGGTGCCTGGTGCTGGCCGCTGATCTGGGATGATCCTCCCCCCAAGTCCCCATCTCGGACTCCAGCTCAGTTTCTGGGTCCACTGCACCAAGGACCCGCGCTCCTTGGGCCCAAGCAGGTGGTCCGGTTCCTTAAAGGAGAGGCGGCTCGTTGGCTCTGCCCCTGCCCACCTGTCTGTTTCCTGGGTCCTGCAATAGTGCTGGTGCAGATCCTTTACCTTGGACCTCTCCTGGTCTGGGGTGTGGGTGGGGTGACCCCAGCCAGTGAGTCCCTTGGACAGACATTCGAATGCCACGGCATTGCACATCTGGTGTAGGACTTCCTTGTCTGCCCAGAGGGCAAGGAGGTCCGGCAGCTCAGCCTCAGTCCACAAGGGGGCCTGGTGCTTTGGGGCCTGTCTCTCCTCCTGGGAGGACTCTCTGGTGTCCTTGGGAGGCCCCTGGCATTGTTGGGAGTCTGGGGTGCTGGCCACGGTGCCAGAGAGCGGGGTGGGCTGGCTGGGTCCTTGCATCTGGGAGCAGGATCTGCAGCAGCGTGGGCTCCCTGCTGCCTGCACACTCTGAGCTTCTTGCCTGGGGCTTTGTGGGAGCCTGCTTCCTTAAATGCGACCAGACACTGGAGCCACAGAGCTCCACCTGTGCTGTGAGTGGGGCAATTGCCTGCCAGCTGGTCACTGCCATGGAGGACTCCCTCTTTTGAAATAGCCATCCGTGGAGCATCTACACTTGCTCTCTTTCAAAATTATCTTTCGAAAGGGGGCGCTCTTCCCACCGTGGGAACGGAGGATCAACTTTGAAGGAACGGCCCCATTCTTTTGAAGTTCCTTTCGAAAGATCGCGGAGTGTGTGTAGACGCTCTGTGGGTTATTTCGAAAGAAGGCCATCTTTCGACCTCACTTTCAAATGTACTTGCTCGTGCAGATGCACGCTTACAGTTTTGTTATGCTGAATCAGTGTCAGAATACTTCTTAGCCTTTCAAGTCAAGCAGGGAGATTATCATGGTTCTGGACTTTGTTGTGTTAATTTGTTAGAGGGTCCGTTTGGTAGATGTGTACAAAATATTTTTTTCCTTTCATGGATTTTTTATGGTTAAAGAAGAAAAATAACATGGGAGCTATCCAAGAGATGGAAGAAATGTTTTCAAAGGAAACAAGCATGCCCTGATATGTAGGGGGTCTCAGACCGAATTCCTGATTGAGTTCTTGCTTTCTAGGTTGGCAATTAGGGCAGAGTGCAGGTCAACTACTTAACAGATGGCATGTAGAAAGTGTAGTAAGTAAAGTGTAAGAGGGTGAGAGCAAGGCCGGGTAGGGCAGAGGTTAAACTGGGCCTGTTGGCCCAATCAGCCCTGCTCTGGTTCACCTGCAGCCAGTGTCAGGCCTGGAGGGGTATAAAGGGAGGGAAGTCAGCCCAGTTTGGGGCTGACCAGCCAAGGGGCAGTAGCTGGCTCTTAGGCGGCAGGGTCCAAGCCAGAGCCACCACCTGGTTGGCCACTGGAGGGCAGAGCCTCAGGACCTTCCCCCAGGCACAAAGCAGGGGGACCCCTCTTCCACCAAACCGCTCTCCCACCAGAGGGAGAACTAGGTTCTTGGGGCCACATCCCAAACTTATCCAATAGACTGTTGGGTGGGGCTGAAAACCCACACCTCAGGCCCAGGCAAGGGGGCCTAGCCACTAGGCTACCCTGTTACTGGTGGGACTCGCTCACATAAAGCTTATATTATAACTGCCCTTTGCAAGCAAAGATCTTGCTCCTAATTTGTCTACTGCTTTTTTCAATACTATCTGATGGGGTAGTTGGTTACAGGCTTGTCGGAGTTGCTACCTAAGCCCATTTGGAGAGAGACAGACACACACAGTTGGAATCCATTGAGATATGGATCTTCAGAAAACAATGATTTACTGCTATTTTCAACTAAGAATAAAGGACATTTAAATTATTCAAAATGCCCAATCCATATTTGACTTTGGTATCAAGCAATGTCTTTATGTTTCCATAATTTAACACCATGTTATTTATAGAATGAGAACACTGAATGTATTAAATGCAGAAGAAATAATTTGGAAAACAATACTGTAGTTCTCAAGTTTTAATAATCTAATTTCTTAAGTTTTTTTTCAGTTAAAACCCAATTATCCTGTACTACAGAAGTAGAATAGAAAGTTCCTCTTTTCCAGAAATTCAATGTGCTTGACTTTAATAAGAATATATTTTAAATCTCAGATTTTAAGAGGGATACTTAGTAGGTAGATAATGTTAGAAGAACAGGCACTTAAACAGGTAACAATACCATGAAGCTGTATGTAATAACAATAAACGTAGCACTGCTCAGTATAACATGCAGGTTTATTATTCTTACATTAATATAGTTTAAAATTGTTTGATCAAAAATCGTATAAAATCAATTGTTTGTATTTTGTTTTTTTATTTTCCTTTGCCTTTTAAATATTCCTGGCAATAATGACATGTGGAATTTAAATAATGCAACCCAAATTCTTCGAGACAGAACCCTGAGTAAGACTGAGAACAACAGAAACATCACTGGTATTATTTTGAGATAAATTAACTCCATGGTTAGTTAATAATGGAGACAGATATGATATATAATTCATATTTAGTAATTAAGTATTGCATGAAAGAAAAATATTTAGAAATGCTTTTCATGGGTTATCTTCAGATTAGTTGGACAGACAATAATGATCTTTCACCAGAAATAATATCTTTTAAAATATGTTTCTATGTTGTCTTTCATGGTGTGCTCACGTTTCCCTGGCACAGTTGACCCCTTTTTAGGGTTTCTATTACTTGTACATTAAAAATGTTACCTCTTTATTATCACAGCAGTCTGCCAATCACTGCCTTCAGGACTAAGGGAACATTCTTCTTCCAAACTCATTATTTGTTAAAGGTGCAATTCAAAGCATCATAACACATTTGGGATAAAGTGGAGTAGCCATCAGACTGCATCTGTAAGACATGGCTGATGTACACTCTACTCATACTGAGCTCATCTATTTGGACTCCAAACTCCACCATTAAGCCTCTAGGGGCTCCATGCCAGTCCGAAGCCTGGATAAAGGAGGAGGGTTGGTCAGATGAGTGACAATGCGCTGATTGTGAAACAACAATACGAATAAAATCTGATGCCAGTAGGACTAACTGATAAAAGATGTTGGCTCAGACGTCACCTGGATAAAAAAGGCCTGCAGCAAGAATCAGACGATCAGGGTTGGGTCAGTAAGTTGGCTACCGAAAGAAAATTACAACTAACACATATACTATCAATTGAAATGTGGAACAGCCCAACACCGTGGGTGACTGGAAAGTTAGAGCTGCTTTGAAAGGAGATGGAGAGATACTGATGCGATATAGTAGGACTGGCGGAAATGAGTTGGACAGCATTGGGAGAGATGTGCAATTGCAAAGTCATTTGGTCAGGGAATGAAATGAAGCATGAGGCAGGAGTCGGATTCCTTCTTAGCAAAAGAGCTAGAGGAGCATTATTAGGATACAAACCAGTGACTGCAAGCATGACGGTAGTGAGATTCAAAGCAAAACCATTTAACATCTTGGTTGTTCAGGTGTACCCACCCACATCAGTCAGTACATAGGAAGAGATCAAGCTATTCTGTAAAGACTTGACAAAGACACTGGAGGAAATACCAAAGAGAAATGTGTTGATCATTGGAGGAGATTGGAACGCGAAAGTTGGAACAGATAATGAAGGCTGGGAGAGTCTTGGGAAGGTTTGGATACAGAGAAAGAAACGAACAAGGTGAGAAACTTCTAGAGTTTGTTATGGAGCTCGAGATAGTGATCTGCAACACGAGATTCCAAAAAAACGGACTGTAGAAAGTGGACATGATGATTGAATAATGGAAACTCCAAGAAGATGATAGTTATGATCTTGATAAGAAGAAGATGAATAACATTGATACATCAGTGTCAAACATTCCAAGGAGCAAATATAGACTTGGACCACTGTTTAGGGATGGCAAACTTCAAGACGAAACTCAAAGTATAAGACACAGTTTAAGAAAAGAAGAGACGTGGCAAGGCTAGGTGGAGCAAAATAGGGAATGTGTACAGAGCAGCACTCAGACAGAAGATTATGAATGAGAGTACAAAGAAAAACCTAGATAAGAGAGTCAAAGGAATAGCCATGGTGATAGAAGAGGCAATTCAGCAGGCTGTTCCAGAAGAAGAGAAGACCAGTAAAAAGTGGATTATGCAGGAGACACTGAAGTTGGTCCAAGAGCAGAGAGCACTGAAGATCAGAAGTGATGTTTTTGAGAAGGTGGAATAGCAGTATAAAGTGAAATGCAATGAGGTAACGAAAGCGGACAGAAAGGATAAGAATAAATGGTTAGAGGAGCAGTGTGAAGATACAGAGAGGTATTACAGCAAGTGTAAGACCAGAGAGGTGTGTAAGATAATTAGGAATATTAACAGGAAGTGGTAGCCGAAGCAGATGGCGATCAAAGATGAGAACGACTAGGTGTTCATGAACAGGGAGAAGGTTGTGTAGCGATGGATGAGATATTGCATCCATCTGTACAAAGCACAGTTGGATCCAAGTGTCTCAGAGGGATTGATCGAAGATCTGAAAGAGATATATCTGCTGAGCATCGAGAGTGAGATCAATATTTTGAAGGAGGAAATAGAAAGAGCAGTGAAATGAGTAAAGAACAACAAGAACCCTGGAAATTATAAGATCACGAGAGAGATGATAAAATATGGCAGAGAAAATATGATTCAAGAAATACACTGACTACGTAATATAGCATGAAAAGAAGGGAAGGCACCTAAGGAATGGACAAGATTTGTGCTAGTGACCATGCACAAGAAAGCAAGCATATTGGAGTGCAACTACAGAACAATTGCACTAGCAAGTCATATACACAAGGTGCTGATGATGATACTGACAGAGAGACTGAGATCACAGATAGAAGAACATCTAGTGGAAAAGCAAGCAGGGTTCAGGAAAGACAGAGGTACCATACAGCATATATTGGCACTAAGATTGATCGTGGAAACAGCTCGATGAAAGAACAAGAACATCTACTATTACTTCATTGATTTTCAGAAGGCATTTGACAGTACAGATCAGAACATTACTTGGGCAGTGCTGGAGTCCTGCAAAGTGGATAGCAGACTGATACAGTTGTTGAAGGATATCAACGACCATGCGGAGGCAGTGGTGAGAATGTGCAGAGAGTTGGGAAGTTGGTTTAGAATGAGTAGAAGTACGAGACAGGATGATCTGATATCACTGAGTACCTTCATCACACACCTAGACAGAGTAATGGACAAGATTGAGGAAGAGGTAGAATGGATATCTGAGCATGTGATGAGAATCAACAACTTGAGGTTTACAGATGATATAGTTATCATAAAGGAAGATGAAGAGAAGCTAGCACGAATCGTACAGGTACTGAATGAGGAAGGGAAGCGATATGGATTGATTATGAACATCAATAAAACAAAAACAATAGTATATGGAGATAATAAAATAGGAAAGAAGATCAGTGTAGACAGAATGGAACCAGATAACATAGTGGGGAGCAACATAATGTATGATATGGATTGTGAGAAGGACATAGTGAGTGGAACAGTGAAAGCAAGAGCAAGTTTGAAGACAATGGGTAAGATCTGGAAAAGCAAAGTGATTAGTTTAGGAATGAAGCTGAGTGTTATAAGAACACGTCTTCAACAGCATGTTGTACAGATGTGAGACATGGTGATAACAAAAGATCCAAAGAGAAGGATATTGGCATTTGAGAGGAGTTGTTAGAGAAAGATCTTGAGACTAGGGTGGATGCAGTTGGTCAAAAATAAGGAATTATATAGGAAGATACACCTGAAAGAGGACCTACTGCAGAAGGTTATACAATGGAAGTTACAATTATTTAGGCATATCTGCAGAATGAATGACGAACAAAAAAATCAAGATCCTGGTATTTGGCATAATGGACAGTTCACATAGGAGAGGCAGACCGCAGAGAGAATGGGTACATGGTACAATAGATTGGTGCGGAGCTAGTCTGCAGAACCAAAGCCACTGCACATTGGATAGGGAAAGATGGAAGGAAATAGTGAGGGAGGTATTGGACACCAATGGGCACTGAGCTCATGACTGTGGAAGATGATGATGATTTGGGCTCTAAGTGGGAACAGTACAGTGTGGTTAAGATGGTGAAATCTATCCTCCCACAAGTCAGGGCCAGGCACAGGGCTGTTGCACAATCCTTCCTCTCCCACTCATGGCTGTTATTCCTAAAACAACCATGGCAATCAGCAGTGGCAGTCACAGCCTCTTTATAACAGCTATGCCAGATCCCATTGGATTAGCTGCTTCTTCCTGCACCAGACCCAGCCCTCTCCCCCAGTGTAGCATTCTGTGCTGACCTGCATAGGGCTAACACACAGACCTTTCCCCAACACCAGACCCTCCAGCAGAACCACTATGTGAATTACCTTATATGAAAAATAGAGGGATTTGTGATGGCCCTTGACAAATGGGTGAATCCTGCAATCACCCACATCAATGAAAGTTTTTCAACGGGCATCTTCAGAAGAAGGATCAAGCTCAGTGTTACCTATTATTACACTTGATCTACATTCTTACCAGCATCACTATAGCTGTTTATAAAAGTATCTCAGTTATGATTATTTCAGTTCAAAAACGACTCAAGTCTGAGAAAAGAGAGGGTTTTATAAAAATGTTAGGTTGCCTCTTTTAAAAAACACTTCATCTGTAAATAAAGCAGGTGTTGTGATCATAAGTGGCAGCTTCCAGAAAATATAAGAATGTCAACAATGGCAAATGGTTAACTATGTATTAGGATACTCAGGGGATGGGAGTGATGATAGTGTTCATTTATATTTTTTCCTTTTTTGTTTTTTATAAGAAAGACTCTGCTGATTTTTCAAAACTGAGAGCTGAGAGCTTATATACGTTGGATTTAGCAATAGTTGTTTTCCCACACACCCAAGAAGCAGAGTGAAGAGCTCAGAACCCATATATTGTTGTTAGATTAGCAAAATAGAAAATGAATAAAAATAACATGAGGAAGCATATTACGAGCATATGAGATTGTCTGCATATGTCACTGTGGCAGGGTGAGGCCATGGGAGGAAAGACAAGAGTAAAAACAGGGCAGATTTGGAGCTGACAGTCAGAGTGGGAGCAGCTGAGGAGTAGGCTGTCCTAAATCCTAAATGTGTGTGTGTGTGAGATAGGTAGATATTAGGGAGAGTTTAGGGGGTGAGTGAGGAGAGGGAAGGACATGTGGTGGAACAACAGAGACTATAGAGGAGGTGAAGAGCCTCAGTAACCTGGGGCTGGCCTGCCCCAGTCCAGGGAACCCTGAAGCTCAACCAGAGACTGTGGAGAACTGGTCAGCTGGTGGAGGCAATCAGGGAAGGGGACTTGCTGCCACCACCTGAAGGAGGTACCTGAGGGAGGGGGGAAATCATGTGGGGAGGTGGCCCAGGGTGAAGAGCTGCAGGGCTAAGAGTGAAGGGAGACAGACCTCTCCGGTAGCAGCCATCCAGGGTCCCTGCCTGGAACCTGGAATGAGTGGGTGGGGACTGGGTTCCCCCCAGACTGCCCCTCTGCTCCAGCAAGGGTAATGGAGTTCCTATGGTGGAGCCAGTGGACTGAACAGAGAGCCTGGGGCCCAGGAATGAGACTGACACACACAGCCACACCAAAAGAAGATGCATAATAAGCCTAATTTATTAAGGTTTACTGAAAACATGGGATATTCATTTTTATATAACTAACTCTGACAGTCAACAGTCAATATACATTTTAGAGAATATCGTAAGTTCTTTTCTGTTATTTTTCTTCTTATGAGATCATCCTGTTCATAGATAGTATTTGCATTTTATGTTCTGATTGAGTTCGTCCATGAATAGCATACAATTTCAAAGTTTATTCTATTTAGCTATTTACATACTATGGAAAACATTAGAGCTTATTAATTTATTGTGAAGTAATTCCTGACACAGTCTTTTATGGTAATGCTTCTTCGGTGTATTTAGGTACAACCATGCTCTTGAAATCAGCCCGTGACATCGATTCCCAAATCAAATTATTCTATTTCATAATGTTAAAATGGAAATGGTTAATATAATTACATCTGTTTTTGCTGTGTAGCCCCAAATCTTGAGCATCAGAGCATTCACTGATCTGCTCCATGGTCCTGGGTGTGAGAACTATATCCTGAGATTACCATCAGGGAGAGAACCTCTTCCTCACAGGCTCTCTTGAATTTCATTCCTTCTAGATTGGACTGCACTGGTCGCAGGGCAGGAGACATGGTCAATAACGGTGGAGCAGATAGTGTGGTTGAGATGCAATTCAAGATGCAGAGGAGCCAAGAAGAAAAGAAAAGGCAGAGTAGATATGGTGACAGCAGCTCACTCAGTGTTGAATTCCACCTCCATCTAAGCTTCTCAGTTTTCACCCTATGAGCACCTCATTCTGTTTCAGGCTGTGGTGTCAAATATTGCAACTTTTACTAACACAAATCTTTCAGCATTCATTGTTCTTCTTGAAGCCCACACCCCTGAAGTTAAAAGATTTGTGTAAGAATCTGCTTTTGTTTTATGAAAATAAATTTCTAGCCCTCATTCACTTCAAAAAGCTATTTAAAGAGTTTTTACATTCGAGCAGCCTCATTCAGCCGTTCCACATATATAAATATAGGCTGTAAAGAAGGGATACTATATTCCTGTTTTGTATGCAAACACAGGTCTATACCCCTTGGTTAATTTGAAAAAGGAAATTGGTTCTCTGGTATTCTGATCTAGTGTATGGAAGGTGTAAGATGAAAGACAGTTTACCTCAGAACTGATATGTGGACCAGTTAACGGACAATTGACATCATGGGCCATATTTTAAGTCATTGATTTCTCTTTCAGCTCCCTCTACCAATATTTTCTTGGCGACTACTATAAGTTTTGCTTGGGGCTTGTGGTTTTTCTTGTCCTCAGACAACCCAGAATCTTAAGAGCACAACAGGTCTGAAAGTCATCCTTGTTCCCCTCCTGGAGATACAGTACACAATCCCACCCTTTAATCCTGACCTCCTATATTCTATCTGCAAACAATATGACATGATCTGATTTTCAAAAACACTGAGCATCCTTATCTCCTACTGAACAATCTAAGATATGGCTTGCTGGCACTTTTGAAAATTGGACCACTACATGTATGTCTGTAAGGAATATAGCTTAATTTAGCAAAGATCAAAATTAGTTTTTCCATTTCTGTGTGATTGTGATGTCGTCCATGTTTGGATAGACGCATGGCAGGCAGCTCTAGAAGGGAACTGAAAATGATTTTTTTTCTGGGCTTCATGAGCTGCGTCTACATAGGCAGCTTCTCCTGACAAAAATGGGCATCTGTCAACAAAACCTGTGGAGTGTCTACACGATTAAAGTGCTCTGTCGGGAGTTTGTCGACAAAACCCAGCTGTTCAGGTGGCAGAATTATACCTCTCCCCATTAAGGTATAACGCCTCTGTTGACATGTTTTGTCAACCGAGTGCCCATGTAGACAGTTCTGTCAACAGAGTGGGTCCTCCATGGCAGTGGCCGGCTGGAGCTGGGAGATGCCCTCTCCACAGCAAGTGGGCTCTATGGTCACTGCTGCCACCCACACTTAAAGGAACAGGGCTCCAGCAAGCCCTGTGAGGGAAGCTGGGGGCATGGCTGCATGCTGGCAGCATGTGCCCAGTGACACACCCCAGCAGTCACTCCTCAGACATTAAAAAATGGCAGAGGCTGCCCAGGATTGGCCTGGCCCCTCCCAGAACTCCCACAAGGCATCCCAGGACCTCGGTTGGGGGCCAGCAAGTGAGCCCCAGCCTGGTCTGGCTCAGAGGTCTGGGACATGCTGGTGCTCTGGGCAGATAAGCCTCTTGTCTTTGACTCCAGTACCAAGTGCTGGAAGGCCCCTGGCTATGCCCCCACAGCCAGAGCTTAGGTGTATGCACAGGTGAAGGAGCTGTGCCAGGATCACATGTAGGCCAGGGAAGCCCAGCGCTGCTCAGAAGCAGGGGTGCCCTTCTGCCCCCACTACAAGGCCCCTGCTGCCCCCTTTTCCCCCACCACCAAAGCCCCTCTCCCCACTGCACTGCCCCTGAGCCCACGCCACAGGTGCTTCTGCAGGCCCTGTGGTGGGCAGTGCATATAGCCTGTGCTCAGGCCCCCTTGTGCCCACATGCCCCCTCCCCCTGCACTCCTCACTGAGCCTGATCCTGCAGTTGCCCTCCACATCTGTACCTCCCCTTGTTCCCAGCCCTATCCTGGACCCGGGGTGGCTGGGGATCCCACGACTGGCACGGCTTGCAGCCATCCACCCCTTCCCTACGGTAGTGCTCCCCATTCCAGTTGATACTTCCCTCCCTGGTCTTGTGTTCCCCCCATCCCAGCCCCACCCCATAGCTAGACAAATTGCACATATGTACATAGTTCGCACCAAGATCTTTATTTTTACTGGTATGTTGAAAGTTTTGTTATTTTGGTATGTTGAAAGTTAAGGCTTGTGTTGCACACCTTTTCATTCTGCATAGTTAAGGGCATTCTTTTATGACTGCACCTGCATCCTTCCTTTTTGGGTGAGGGTTGAGGGGTGGGGTGCGGGGAAAGGAGGGGTGATGGTGGGGAGGTGGAAGGGCTGCAGGCATGGGGCAGCCCTCAGAAGTGATCTGGGGAGGAGTACTGGGGGGCCATGGGTGAGGTGCTCCTGGTTCATTGCTGGTCCCCACACTGCCCCATGACCAGGCAGTCCCACCAATTGGTGCTGGTGAGGTACCACCAGCCCTGCGTGGGCACCTGAGAGGGTGATGGTGGCTCAGGCACCACAGTGTCGTGGGGCCTGCCCTGCAGCCTGTCTGTTGGGGTCATCCTCCCAGATGTGGTGGAAGAGACTGACGATCATGAGTGGCAGGGACAGCACGAGCTGGTTCTCAGGCCAGGGTGAGCCCAAGGGCTCCTCTGTCATGGTAGTGGCTTAAAAAGACCTGGATCTCTCTCAAATGGCAAGGGAGCCCTGCAACAGCTTTGCTTTCCCTCAAGGAGGTAGGAAAGTCTCAGCATGGGCAGGGACAGCAGGTGGTGGGGGGCATTTAAGGGCACACATGTGCTAGGAAGCGCTTTCCCTCCATGTGTGCCCTTCTTCTGGGGTTATAGGGCCGGTTCTGTCAACAGAGTGGCTGATGCATGTAGCTGCTACCTGCCGAATGAGGGGATCACTTTCGCAGCTCCTTGGTGTGTAGCTGCAATCTGTCGACAGGGATACTGCTGAGGTTTCTCTGACAGTGGCCTTTGTTGACAGAGGCTGCCCATGTAGACAAGACCTCTGAGGATGTGTGAATAGTAATGTTTTTGCAGTAGGGATGAGTTGGTTTTATGTGGCTGTGAATAGTAAATTTCCTGATGGTTAGTGATTACCTTGATAGGCGATCTGCTCGAGCAATCTTAGCTCTAAATGAGTTTAATTGTTTTAGTGTCAGAATTAGGGTTCTGACAGAGTACCCTTGTTGTTTTTCTCAAATACTGAAATATTTGAAAAATATTCAGTTCATTTGTTGTGCTGTTTATGTGTCTGGTGCCACTGACATACAAAAAGATTGATAATACTGGAATGCTATGCTGGAGATAGAAAACATTGTGCTCTAGATTGTGTATAGCAGACAAAAAGTATTGGGAGCCTTATTGATTCTCACATTAATTTCCTTTTTCTGCAATCTATCATGATCAAGCTCTGAAGACAAATGAAGGAGCCTACTCCATCCAATGTCTCATCATAGAAACTGACAGCTCATTCTCCTTAAAAATCAGCCCCCACAGTTGTTGAGGTCATGCCACTTATTAACAATCCTTAGCTATTAGATTTACTGTAGTCTTACGATATTATTGCAGGCATTGAGTTGTTCATGTAAATACTGTAAGTGGATCTTAAGCAAACTTTAAATCTCAAAATTTAGTTTTATTTAGGCATTTTGAGTCTAACATAAATGTAAATGTCATCATCCTGTTGAAGAATCCAATCAATGGATGCAAAAGGCCCCTAAATTTCCCTGACTCTTCTCTGTGAGGCATGGTGAACAAAGACTTGGAAAAAGCCCTAGTGGGCATGCACATAGGAGAATGGCAGCTGTTCATGATGTACACTTAACTGTCACTTACTTTTTCCCCTACAGAATGTCTTTTAGGGCTCATGGAAAATGGAATGAATGATGTCCAGAAAGCAGGGAGAAAAGTATGAGCATAACCGCTTTATCCAGCATATTTCCTGCAGTGAATGGTGTCTGTGTGGAAAGTGGGGCTTAGTTAATGCTGCCTTTTTCATGCTCCGTGTCTCCCATTAAAGGGATCACATAGTGCAGCCAGACTCATCTTTTCCCCAAATTGATGAAGCTTGAATAGCACATGGGAGGAAAGATCACCCATACATCTACTCAGAGTTCTGTGAGCAAATGTTTGTCTTAACTACACAAACCCCTTACTTCTGCTAATTTGTGTAGTTCTGCTTGTTATCTATGTGCATCCTAGAGAGAGAAATAAAGCCAGGCTATTATATAAATTAGTTTAACAATTCTATAGAAAGGTAACCCTGCTCTGTTAAGTTCTCCAAGATTTAATACTTTGCAACATCAGCGCAGGTTAGAACTTGGAAGTTTTGTTATCTCCACTATCACTGCTACCTTCTCATGTATCTAACAAATATGTTATACAAAGAGATAGAGGGTCTCCCTGCCTAACAACATACTAAATGTACTCTAAAACTGGAGCACGTTATACAGCTCTTAATTAAATGCACATTTCCGCATACTTAGGACTCAACCTGGTAATGAAACAAGCACCTTCAACTGCCATAAACTTTAAAGAAGGTTGAAAGCATAGTATGGCATTCATATGACCTTAAGGACCTAAATAATATAACTGTAAGCATGTGGTCCTTGCAGCAAAAATGATAATGTCATCTCTCCTCAAACCACTGTATGATTACTGGCATTTTTGACAGTAAAATAGAAAAAAAACTTTATCAATATGTCTGTATATAGAGAGTATTTTAATGTACTTTGCCATGGTGAAACTTACTATCTGTCTGTATTCCTCAGTCACCTGTATTGAGCACAAAGTTTGAGAAGAGGCTGAGTAAAGAGGTTCCACAATTTATAAGTGAAAGTAATTTATTATCTTTTTGAAATTAATCTCTGGCATAAAGCAGTGATATCTATAGAAATGTCAAAGCAAAGATATGAAATACAGATTTTTTCCAAGTAGGTATTTTAAATCTTTAATGTATTGCAAATTTCACTTAAATCCTATATACATATAGACCATGAATATACCAGTGGACATTAATAAGAGAAATACGTACTGAAGTCATAGGTGTGAATAGTGTCAGGGTTGCAAATAGCGGGATTCCAGTGAAGGTCTAAGGATTTGGTTTTTGGTCCAAAGGAAATCAATTGTGCAAGCATTGATATTTATCTTATTTTTTCAAAATACTGTTAAAACAAAATGATACTACAGGTTTAACCTCTTGATTCCAGAATTCTCTCATCTGGCAACATACATAATCCTGCATGATTTTAGTTAGCCACATGACCACTTTATGATGGGTGTGGCCAAGTTTACCCTGGTCCCATAAAGTTTGTTTATAGCAACCAGTCCTGGCTTTCAGTGTTCTTTGCTCTTATTTTGCTGTAATTTACCCCTAAATTATGTCTTCTAAGAGCCCAATAAGCAGTGGAATTGTTGGTAATGTGCTAGAAAATAATGACTTCCTGTGGTCCTGCAAATTCTCTGGTCCAGCACTGGTCAGGTCCCAAGGGTGCTGGACGAGAGAGTTCAACTTGTGCTTTAAACTAATTTGATTTCCAGCAATGCTATATTTTTATTCACTTCCTGGACACACAAAGTGGCATTGTGAATCAGAAGTACTGCCGGAAGTACTTTGCATGCTCTGTTAGTGTTTCCATACCCTAACAATATTGAATGGTTAGAAGCTGAGTGACAGCCAGTATCACACTCCAAAACAATTTATGCTTAGCTATCCTAGGCTAAAGAAGCAAGTAGTTTCAGATATTATGCAGTTATAATTAAAATAAACTTCCATAAACAAAGAGACCCAACGATGTGTGACAAAGATTCATAGATTTGTAAACCAGAAGTGATCATTCCGTTAAGCTAGTCTGACTTCCTGCATAAGAGAGCCCAGCATTACATCAAATGACAGCAGGGCAGACAATCTCACTGAGCCCTGGGGCAAGATCAAGGGTGGGCCTGCTTCACGCTCCTGGAAGGCGTGGGGCCTCTGGCAGAAGGGGCTGGAGGCTGCCGGCCTTCACAATCACCTGGACTGCAGTGCACTCCCCTCCCATCAGCCCTCAACGCTGCTTGGAGCACACTGCTTGGTACTAAGAGCTTTCTGGAGTGTGTCCCCCAGCGCTCCAGCAGCAATTTAAAGGACCCAGGGCTGCAGCTGTTTCCATTGCTTTAGCAGTGGTGGTGGTGACAGGGAGTCCTGTTTTTGTATTGCCAAGCTGTTGCCCTAGGGGTTTAGACACTTAAAGAGAGAATTAAAGTATCTGCCTGTTACTGGTATCCCTGACAGAAGAACAGATCTAGCCCACTGACCCTATCTATCACTGGTGAATTAGTGTTGAAATCCCTCCCCCTCCTCATATAATGGTATCAAAGAGAAGAGGCACTGTTAAGGTGAAAGACTGGTAAAAGATAGTTTTACAAGACCAGGAATTGGGGAAAACCTGAAGCAGCTAATAAAGATAAACAACAATGCAGTGGAAGCGCACAGTTTACAATATTATAAAGCCTGACCCAAACTCATTAATCTCTTGGCTAACTATAAAAGATTGGTAAGTGATTCCCTGAAAATGCAATCATCTTCTACCTCATCTTAGGACAGTAGTGGCGATTACAGGGTTGCCCAGAATCTACTACTTTTGGCTTAATTGGAAAGCCTCAGGGAGGAATGCTGGGGAGTCCACCGATGTCTGGATTTCCATTGATGAGGAACTGCAGCTCAATGGAATCACAACTGGATGGCAAGTGATCAGACAGTAAGTGGGACGGTAGTCCTATTCTTGCTTCTGGTGCTGCTAGGCCTTTTCCTTGCTGCTAGAAGGTGACTTGCACGAACTCACATGTATGATGGCACTAGGGCAGACAAAACCCAGCTGATGATAATGGAGTCCTTATAAAGCTTCAGGAGCTGGAAAAATTCAAGCACATGTTATCCTTTTGGTGGGAAGATTCTTAGGTGATAAGAACCTTCTGGGCAGGAAACGCTGGTTCAGACCAGTTGACCAGCCGTCAGTCCTGAGGTAAAGCCTGAGAAGAACTAAAACCTGCCAAAAATGATAGGCTCCATCTTGAATAATCTTAGACTCCACTTTGAATTACTGTTAACCATAAATAATGCATATAAAATGCAAATATACCCTAATAAAGCCCAAGGCAACTGCTCCCTTTACCTCTCTTCTCTTGGCATTGCGCAATAATGAGTAGGATGTCTTCATATCACCCTCCTATTTGTGAGTCCATTGATGACTGATCAGCCCAATTCTGGAGCTGCAGATCTTGAACCTATCAAGTAATTCCCACCAGTTGGCCATGTTTACCTGAAACACCCCCTCTTGTTAGCAGGTATTGATCCCGCAGGTTAAAGATTAGTTGGGATCTTCTGTTCATTACCTAACCCAAACGTAAGGGATATTAAAGTGGCTTTTCGGTGAAATTGGAACTAGGCCATGGGCTGAGCAGGCTTGAGACTTGAACTTTAAGAGGAGCCAAGCCTAGGAAAAACACTGTCATTGTTAATGAATGGGTTAATACAACGAAATCCCAAAAAAGGTGAATTTGGACACCGCACAGTGTTTGACTTAAAGCAACTTGGGCAGCTCACATTAGCTAAATAAATAAATAAATAAATGATAGAATAAATAAAATAAAAAATAAAAATAAACATACAGACTTAATGAACAATCATAACTTTGCGCAGCAAGACCTATTCAAAAAACCCTTTTAATATATGTACTTGGGAGTTTCTATTCAAAGCAGGCTAATGAAGAGTAATGTGCATATTCAGTGCTTCATTAGCATAATGGTGGCCATGCAAAATTTGAAGTGCAGACTTCGAATTGCAGATTGACAGTGTAGATGTGGGCAGCTTCGAAATAAGCATCCCACTTTGACATTCCCTTACTCTGATCTAGTTCTATGGGAGTAAGAGAATGTCGAAGTGGGGTGCTTATTTCAAAGCTACCTGCATCTACTTCGTCAGTTTGCAGTTTGAAGTGTGTGCTTGGAAATTCACGCAGCTGCCATTACGCTAATGAGGTGCTGAACATGCACGTTAGCCTGCTTTAAACTGCCTCATTATCATGCCCTCCAATGGGAGGGGGTAAGTGCAGAAGCAGCCTTTAGAATTCCATTCTAAATTTGGCTTAAAATAGGACATAAGTGCCAGGTTATCTATGAAAGTAAGTGACACATTAGTATGAAATCTCACATGCATCTATTTTCATGCACTTTTAATTTATGTATTTTTATTGGTTTATCTCCATAACTATTTATAGTCATATCTTTGAATTTGGGCCATTGCTGAAATTTTTCCTTGTTAGTTCTACATTTTGTTGGTGATCAATATTTCTGATAAGGTATTGCCTATCCATACAAACAATGATTAGAGAAGATGTGATTATGGTTTATATTTTTAAAGTTGGATTTTGGATTTTTTTTACTGTTAATCATGTTACAAATGAAAGTTTATACACTGTGGACACAACACTTACTGATGATGGTGTGGTGTACTCAGAGTACAATCCACACCAGTGAACAGTGGTGTCCCCATACCACTAACCTTGGGTGCACTTTTCATGGCTATGCTCCTATAGCCTCTGTCTTGGATTGCTCACAAACAGATTCAAGCAAGTAAGTCACTCCATGGTAGGTTTGTGTGTGAGCCACACCTATGCTCTTTACAGTCTAGTTTATACTCCAGGGTGATCCCAGCACGCTCACAGTCATATTTTTTTTCCTCCAGAAATGTATATCTTTTGCTGCCTATCCCTGTCCTGGACAACAGAAGCTAATACAAAGTCCATCATTTTATTAATAGAAATAATATGCACACATCTTGTTATCCCTAATGGAGTTTTTCAAACATTTCAAGTCAAAGACACTGAATTAGGTATCACAATAAAAAACCTTATTAAGTACAAAAATCTAAATATTAAGTTAATACAAGTAATGAGCATAAAAGTCAGAAAAAATAAAGACAAAACACAATTAACGCCTAACTTAACAAACTAGGCTTAATTCAAAGCATGGTTGTTCTCACCATATGCTTTCAATGGTCTTACTGGCCAATAAAGAATGATCAGAGAAAATGACAGACCACAAGTATGTTATATTAAGGGTGTTTTGCCCCTTCTTTTTATAGTCTTGTACCCTCTCTGAGAATTTTTTCCAGCTGGAATCATCGTGAGAGGTAGTCTCTATGAATGGGAACTCCATAGTGTTTCTTTTCAAAGATGTAGGGTTTTTTGCCCCTGCCCTCTTTTCCTGCCAGAAGTGTAGCCAGATAGCAGATATCAGCCCATTGGCCTTGGCTGAGGCATCAGCCTACCCATTCTCAGTGAGGAACTGGTTTGGCTATATCCAGACCTGGAACATGTTTTAGTAACACCAAAGAGTGAAATTTGCTAAGTTTATATACAGTGTTGCCACATGCATTTTATCATGACACTAATGACCAGCAATTGTGAGTTTTCCAATGATACCTTACAAGGCATAGAATAATAAAACACTAGAACTTCAGGGCACCTTGAGAAGCCATCGAGTCCGGTCCCCTGCCCTCACTGCAGGACCAAGTACCATCTAGAACATCCCTGATAGATGTCTATCTATCCTTCTTTTAAATATCTCCAGCGATGAAGATTCCACGACCCCACTAGACAATGTATTCCAATATTTAACTATTCTGACAGGTAGGAAGTTTTTCCCAGTGTCCAACCTAAACCTCTCTTGCTGCAGTTTAAGCCCATTGTTTCTTGTCCTATCCCCAGAGGCTAAGAAGAACAATTTTTCTCCCTCCTCCTTGTAACATTCTTTTAGATACTTGTAAAATACTTTGTACAAAGAATATTACGATAGCAGACATGGAGTCATATTCTGTCAGAGTTGGCCAGGGACACATATGACTGATTTGAGGTACAGGGAAGGAGGAAACAGCTACATACTAACCTTTCTTGATTGAGATCTACACTTAGCTGTAAAACATTTTTTCTACAATGGAGAAGGATTCTTGCATGGCTGCTGATGGGTAAAACATGCTGGGAGTAACTGGATTTCTACCATCCATGAAACCCTAAATTTGTCAACTTGTGCATCCATTCTGTGCACTAAGTGAGGCATGGTTCCTGTGAACAAGTAATTAAAGACTATATCACAGGGATTCCCAGCCTATGGGTTGGGACACAAACATGGATTGCTATTTGATTTGTTAAGGGTCACCAGCAGCTTGGAGTTGCATGTAACTTTTACAGGAGCCATTTGCAGGTACTTAATGCTGCCACCTCCAGCAGCTCTCCCAATCAATAAAGAAGCAACTACGCATTACAAAGACATCTTCTCCAACTTTGATATTCATACCCTTCCCAGACAAGCCACTTAATAGACTCTTGCAATGAGTAATTTTCACCCTCCCTTCCCCACTTTTGCCTTCCCCCTTCTGTTCCATGAAGCTGATTTGTCAGTTTTTATTATTTTGTTTTTATCTCCCCCCAGCCCTTGAGTGTGACTCCCCCAGGCCCTTGAATGTGACTCCTCTCAGCTGCTCCAGCCTCTGAGTGTGGGGTTTAAGTTGGGGGAGCCAGGGGGAGCAGTTTGGGGAAAAGGGTCTTTCCCCCACCACCACATGGATCAACTATAATATAATAATAAATGTAATATTATTTTATTATTAGTAATGTATTTTCCCTTTTTCTGTGAAATAACTATTATAAATATGTAAACTTGAGGGGGCCCAATTTTATATTCTTCTCTCAGGAGCAAAATTAGCTAGTTACTGCACTGCTCTTCCCCCTCACCCCGCCCCCCCACAGTTTTTGAATTGCCTTGGATCACCAAGTCTTCCTGAATTGTCAAAATGGGTCCCCATCTGGAAAAGGTTGGGAACTGCTGCTGTATCATGATCTTGCAGGGGCGTGGCAGAATTAAGGCTCCAAAGGCAATCCCTGACTTTGCATTTCTGACGTTCAGGTTGCTTGACTTTCAACCTATAATCATGTTCTTTTAATGAAATTTTAAAAAGTAATTAATATGCACTTGTTATGTAAGTCTTGAGATTGATAAGTAATCTTGTGGGTCAGAGATAGGGTTGTTTGCATAACATGGCAGGTAAATATTTGATTTTTTCCATATAGCTGAGGGAGATTTTTGAGGCACAAATAGCAATTAAGTGCTTGAAGGGAATGTGTATCAGTTGTGGGAAATGACTGAGAGAATAAAAGTAAGTGGGGAGGCAAGTGAGACCAAGGAATGTGGGGATGCAGGGGAGCAAGGAAAGACTGAGGGCAAGACACTGTGATGGAAAGATGCAAGAGACTGAGGAAAAGGAATATGAGACAGTAAAGGAAGCAGAAGAAGGAAGAAGAATGGAGAAGAAAGTTAAATATAATGAGCTCCCCTACAGCAGACGGTAACAGAGATCAATGGATTTCCCTCTAGTAACTGTAAGAAAGTCCTTGTTTTTGTATGTATTTCAGGTCACACTGAAGTTGCAATAGCTTCACACAAACTGGGGTGAGGAGGTTTGTCCTTTAAATTTCAAATAATACGAGACAAACACAACATTATCTGTTTAAATGTTGACAAGTATCAGAAGGGTAGCCGTGTTAGTCTGTATCGTCGAGAAAATCAAGAAGTCTTCTGGCACCTTATAGACTAACAGATATTTTGGAGCATAAGCTTTCATGGGCAAAGACCTGCTTCATCAGCTGCATGTCTCATCTAATGAAGTGGGTCTTTGCCCACGAAAGCTTATGCACCAAAATATCTGTTAGTTTATAAGGTGCCACAGGACTTCTTTTTGTATTTAAATGTTGTACAGTAATTTTAAGTCTGTCATTTTTTGAGTTTTACCTCCTCAGTGTGACAATGTTATGGAAATATTATTGATTAAAAGGTAAATAGAGAGTTGGATTCATTTTCTGATCTACATGTAGGCCCTGTAGCAAGAAAATCTGGGGTTTCCCCACTCTCCACTAATAAGCGACAGTTCCAAAACAGCATGTAAATGATTATTAAGTATGCATGAGTGGAGGAATATATAGGATGTTGGTGTCCTGTTTTGAATTATCTTTGTTAACTACTGTGGCTTAATTAACACAGACCAAACCTTGACATCAACGAAGCGTCCTGTGGCACCTTATAGACTACCAGAAAAGATGCATCTGAAGAAGTGAGTCTGTGCTCACGAAAGCTCATGCTCAAAACTTTTCTGTTAGTCTATAAGGTACCACAGGACCCTTCGTTGCTGTTACAGATCCAGACTAACACGGCTACCCCTCCGATACTTCAAACCTTGACATGACACTTTGGGAATTGGTTTTCTCTTCTTGAATTCCATCATTGCAGTGCTCAACTTCTGAAATGAGAAGGGGTGAAACTCCTGGGTTAATCTAACAAATAGATGGTAGATAGTAAGTGCACACAGACTGGAAGTAGAATTTAAAATGCCTTGTCAGTATGCTGATGTTTTTGCCGAAACTGAGCAGGAAATTGACAAAATGTCTCTTCTGTAACGCTGGCTGATTATGGTGCCATATGTAGCGACAGTAGCAACTTTTAATTGATGACAAATGGGCTATCTGAATTGCTAATCATTTTAAGAGGGCATCTAAAAAGAAAAAAAATAGTATAGTGAGGGGATGGAGATAAAAAAGATATTTATGGAGAGAAGAGTGGAGGAATATAACAAAAATAACAGAAGCAAAGCAGTGCAATTTTCAGGATTGTCTTCCTGCTTCTTTTGAAGCTAGTTGAAAATGACAAATATTGAGTATTTCCAGTAAATTCTGCATATTTTAAATTACAGGAGAAAATGCCATTTGGAAAATAATGTAAATTTGAAAGCTATGAGAAAAACATGCCCCCAATGAGATTTGCAGGTAAAAAAGCCAACACATGCACAGAGGAGAGAAGTTATTGGAAGGGTGTGCACAAAACAATTGCATTTACAAAGTCCAGTAGCAAATTCTACATACGCATGTGAAAAAAATGGATATTGAAAATATAAGCTGTCCTGCATCTTGAAAACGTTGTATTAGGCTGATTTGCAGAGGATTTGTGAATATGATTTAAATAAAATCTACTTTTAAAAAAAAAAAAGTGGGCTGGATATGATCAGAGCAGACAGACAAAGCTGCTGATTTTGGCAGCAATGTTTTGATCAGGAGAAAGATGGAGGTTAAAGGTGGGAGTCCAAAGAGGAGAAGTTTGCAGTTGTTAGTGTGACAAGTGATGATTATATCCTAATCAAATATTTTAGCAGAAGAAATTCAGAGGATAAGCTGCATTTCATAGATGTTGCTGAATGGAATTAGAAAAAGAACTCATATGTGAGAGAGGGAGGCACAAATGCAATGGAGATGGGAATAAGAAGTCAAACAAATTGACAGTCAACCTAAAGAGAGAGGGAAAAAACCAAAACAAACCAAACCAAAACAAAACAAAAAAAACAGCGCTTATGTCCAACTAATGAAATCATGGGTCAGCAGCATCATGTCTTTTCTCTTCATACATGGTATGTGAATTGGTCATTTTCTTATTGGCTGTGTCTACACAGGCACATATGTTCGAAATAGCCATATTTCGAAGATTGCTAATGAGGCGCTGAATTGAATATTCAGCGCCTTATTAGCATTAGGACGCTTCTGGCTGCGGCGCTTCGAAAGCACCGCTTTCGAAAGCATGTGGCTCAGCGCAGCTACACAAGGGTCCTTTTCAAAAGGACCCCGCACCTTTCGAAATCCCCTTATTCTGATCAGTGAGTGGGATAAGGGGATTTCGAAAGGTGTGGGGTCCTTTCAAAAAGGACCCCCATGTAGCCACGCCAAGCCACACGCTTTCGAAAGTGGTGCTTTCGAAGCGCTGCAGCCGGAAACGTCCTAATGCAAATGAGGCGCTGAATATTCAATCCAGCTCCTCATTAGTAATCTTCAAAATATAGCTATTTTGAAGATTTGTGCCTGCGTAGACACAGCCATTGGCTACATCTACACTAGCCAAAAACTTCGAAACGGCCATGCAAGTGGCCATTTTGAAGTTTACTAATGAAGCACTGAAATACATATTCAGCGCCTCATTAGCATGCGGGTGGCCGCGGCACTTTGAAATTGACGTGGCTCGCGGCCGCGCGGCTCGTCCAGACGGGGTTCCTTTTTGAAAAGACCCCACCTACTTCGAAGTCCCCTTATTACCATCTGCTCATAGGAATAAGGGGACTTCGAAGTAGCTGGGGTCCTTTTGAAAAGGAGCCCCGTCGGGATGAGCTGCGCCCCGGCGAGCCACGTCAATTTCGAAGTGCCATGGCCACCCGCATGCTAATGAGCCGCTGAATATGTATTTCAGCTCTTCATTAGTAAACTTCAAAATGGCCATTTACATGGCTGTTTCGAAGTTTTGGGCTAGTGTAGACATGGCCACTGTGTTTCATTTGCCTCCAAAGAGACATCTTCATCACAGAATTATAGCAATGTCAGGATGGAAGGGTTCTATACCAGTCATCAAATCCAGACCCTGCACACTGAGGCTGGACCAAGAAATCCTAGCCCACCCCTGACAGAAGTATGTTCAACCTGTTCTTAAATCTCCAGTGATGAAGATTCCACAACCTCCCTTGGAAGACAATTCTGTATTTCCCTTGTTTACTTATGAGAATTCCAGAGCTTGACTACCCTTATAGTTAGAAATTTCCCCCCTACTGTCTAACCTAAATTGGCTTTGCTGCAGTGTAAGCACATTACTACTTGTTCTACCTTCAGTGGGCTCTTAACATGTGTGAAGTGTGTTAAAAGATTCCTACCCAGTCTTTTCTCAGTATTGAACATGCTTATTTTTTAACCTTTCCTCAGGTTTTCTAAAGCTTGTATAACTTTTATTGATTTCTAATGGATTCTTTCAATTTTTCCAAGTCTTTCTTAAAGTGTGGTGCCCAGAAGAGTACTGCAGCTGAGGCCTCACCAATGCTGAATACAGAGGACAATTTCCCTGTGTCTTCTGTGAGACACTCCTGTTAATACATCCCATTGTGAGATTAGCCTTTTTCACAGTTGCATTACATTATTGATAACTCCTTGAGCCTTTTGCAGTTCTATCTCTTTGCAATTTATATCCAATTTCATAGATGGCATTTGATTTTTTTTTCCTTCCTGGGTGAAGTCCTACTCCAAGTAGTCTATAATTCCTGAGTTACCTTTATTGACCTTCATCCTGTTGAATTTGAACCAATTCTCGAAATTGTTACAGTTGCTTTGAATACAGATTCTGTCCTCCAAAATGCTGGCAACCTCTCCCAGTTTGGTGTCTTTTGAAAATTTTATCAGCATACTCTTCAGTCCATTATCAAAGCAGTTAAGCATTTACTAGTATTGGATCCCAGAGTGATTCCCAAGGAAACACACTAGATGCACCCTCCCTGTCAGGGAACAATTAATAACTACTCTTTGAGAATGGTCTTTCAACCAGTCGTTCACTCACCTTGTAGTAATTTCATCTCAGTCATACTTCCCTAGTTTACTTATAAGGATATCACATCATGTTATGTTAAAAGACTTAATAATATCTAAAATCATGTCTACTGCTTCCTCCATCCACTAGACTAGTAACACTCTCAAAGAAGGAAATTGGGTTGGTATTGCATAATTTGTTCTTGACATATACATACTGGCTATTCTTTATAACCCTATTATCATTAGGTGCTTACAAATTGATTGTTTCATAATTTGTTTCAGTATCCTTCCAAATATTGAAGTTATGCTAACTAGTCTATAATTCCTGAGTTCTCTGTTCCCTTTTTGTTTAAAAATAAGCACTTTTCCCTTCTCCCTTTGGGACCTTACCTGTCCTCCATGAGTGCTTGATGATAGTCACTGTTTCCAAGACTACTTCAGCGAATTTTTTAAGTATCCTATGACGAATTTCATCAGGCTCTGCAAACTTGAATGTCTCTCTCTCTTGTAAATATTTTTAGCCTATTTTTTTTTTTGTTTTGGCTTATGTTTCTTCATTGGTAATAATATGGCCCAGGGACTAGGACAACATCCAATGGTCAAGAGAAAACAAGATACATAGATTAGTTTCTAAGTCACTTAATTTTAATTTTGATTCGACTTGGTCATGTGTTTTGCTGCAGGCATTGTGCATGTTGTATCAAAATGCAGTCTTTTCCTTTGAAATTCTGTTTGCTAAACTCAGTACCAGAACCCTAGGCAATTTGCAATAGGTTTTAATTCTTGTTTTCTGGTGTTGCCATCTCAGACTGAGGCTGTGTCTACACGTGTCCGTTGTCCCGGAAGAGGATCTTCCAGAAGAGAGTGTCCACACACAAAGTGACATCCGAAAGAGCTGCCTGGTCTACCAGAAAATCATATCTGCACATGTGTGGACGCCTTTCTGGAAGAACAAGGCAGGAAACACTGCAGAAGGGGTCACAAGGCTAGAGAGCACTTCTGCCACACCAGCCACGCAGCCTGTTAAAGGGCCCCCCCAACAGCCCCTCCCCGCACTAGCTGCTGAGACCTGTTGTGCTGCTCCCTGCAGTTTGCTGTGTCACTACTCCTGCAAAAGCTTCCTTGCCAGCCATGGATCCCAGGTCCTTCAGCAGCACAGGCTCACCCTGACAAGGGTGCCGGGGAGCCTCCTGGCCACCCTCCTCAGCCTGCTGCATGAACGCAGCATGAGCGCCGGGGGCCCTGACCCACCCTTGTCCCAGCCTGGCCCCTGACAGCCCATTCACCACATCTGCACTCACACTGACAGCAGTGATTGGTGGAACCAGGTGGTTATGGTGCAGTGGGACGACCAACAGTGGCAGCTGCACCTGTATATGCAGAAGGCCACTTTCCACCATATCTGTGCCTGGTTGTCCCCACTATTTTGCTGCCAGGACACGGGGATGCGACCAGCCCTCCCAGTGGAGAAGCGTGTAGCAATCACGCTCTGGAAGTTGGCCATCCTGGATAGCTACCACTCTGTAGAGCAGCAATTTGGGTGGGCAAGTCCACTGTTGGGTCCATTGTACTCAGGGTAAGCCACATGCCAGGCCCCATCCCAGCCTCGGGAGTGTCGTCTCTGGCAACAGGGAACCCAGGGACCCGGGGAGGGCTGGATACAGGGGCTGGGGCCTGTACAGGGGACCCCGATACCCCATTCATACAAAAACCCACTCATGAAGGGGCACCCTGCTGGGGGGCCATAGGGAGGCAGGGAGTAGCCAGGGACTGGCCCAGGGTATCTCTGTTCACACCCATAAGCTTCTCCACTCTCTGTCCCCTGCAGGTCATGAGAGCTATCAACAATGTGCTCATATGGAGGCTCGTAAGCCTCGGGGACCTCAACGTGGCTGTGGCAGGCTTTGCAGAGCTTGGCTTCCCCCAGTGCTTTGGAGCATTGGATGGGACCCATATCCCCATCAGGGCCCCATCCTGCCGCACCAGTCAATTTCTCAACTGCAAGGGGTACCACTCCATCATGCTCCAGGCAGTGGTGGCTGTTCAGGGCCGGTTCACCAATGTATAAGTTGGCTGGCCCAGCTGGGCAAAGGAATTCGTCCCTGTGCCACTGGATGGAGGGGGGCACATACGTCACCGAACATGAAGACATCACCAACGACATCGCCATGCTGCTTTGCTTGGTAGCTGACCCGGCACACCCCCTGCAGTCGTGGCTGCAGCGACCGTACATGGGGCAACTGACCCCATCACAGGATATCTTCAACACCCAGCTGCGATGCGCACAGAACCCTGTGGAGTGTGCCTTCAGGCACTTAAAGTCACGCTTCAAGTACCTACTCACGCACCTCAGTGGAGGGGTGGAGAACGTCCTGCTGCTTGTGGCTGTCTGCTGTGCTCTTCACAACCTCATTGAGGTATGTGAGGGGCCACAGCACCAGGGTGATCCAGCCCCTCCACTGAAGGAATACAAGCAGCCTCCCGCGGCCCCGAGCCGGCAGGTCCACAAGGACGGGGTCCACATCTGGGAGGCCCTCTGGGAGGCCTTCACCCACAGGGACCTCCTAAGCCAGGCCCCCAACACAGGTCTCCTCCACTCCCCCAATGAACAGGGACACAAGGGTGCCAATCAAAGCATATTATTTTAATGACAAACTATTGTAACTGTAACAAGCTGTGTCTACACGTGCACGCCACTTCGAAGTAGCGGCACTAACTTCGAAATAGCGCCCGTCGCGGCTACACGCGTCGGGCGCTATTTCGAAGTTAACTTCGACGTTAGGCGGCGAGACGTCGAAGTCGCTAACCTCATGAGGGGATCGGAATAGCGCCCTACTTCGACGTTCAACGTCGAAGTAGGGACCGTGTAGACGATCCGCGTCCCGCAACTTCGAAATAGCGGGGTCTGCCATGGCGACCATCAGCTGAGGGGTTGAGAGACGCTCTCTCTCCAGCCCCTGCGGGGCTCTATGGTCACCGTGGGCAGCAGCCCTTAGCCCAGGGCTTCTGGCTGCTGCTGCGGCAGCTGGGGATCCATGCTGCAGGCACAGGGTCTGCAACTCGTTGTCGGCTCTGTGTATCTTGTGTTGTTTAGTGCAACTGTGTCTGGGAGGGGCCCTTTAAGGGAGCGGCTTGCTGTTGAGTCCGCCCTGTGACCCTGTCTGCAGCTGTGCCTGGCACCCTTATTTCGATGTGTGCTACTGTGGCGTGTAGACGTTCCCTCGCAGTGCCTATTTCGATGTGGTGCCGCGCAACGTCGATGCTGAACATCGACGTTGCCAGCCCTGGAGGACGTGTAGACGTTACTCATCGAAATAGCCTATTTTGATGTTGCTACATCGAAATAAGCTATTTCGATGTAGGCTTCACGTGTAGACGTAGCCACAGAGAGATAGCTGTGCTAGTCTATGTACTATGAAAACAAAAAAGCAGTCCAGTAGCACTTTAAAGACTAACAAAATAATTTATTAGGTGATGAGCTTTCGTGGGACAGACCCACTTCTTCAGGTGGGTGGGTTTGTCCAACGAAAGCTCATCACCTAACAAATTATTTTGTTAGTCTTTAAAGTGCTACTGGACTGCTTTTTTGGTTTTATAGTAACTGTATACATGATCAATAAAAAACTTCTTTCACCTAACACAAGGGAGTGGAGTCAACTATTTACAAAGGCTGGGCAGCAGGAGTGTACTAACTGGGGTGTGGAGGGGAGGGCAGGGGAGGAGCCCTTACTTGAGGGACAGGGTGGAGGGCTGTGAGCCCCACCCCCCATAGCTGCCTCTTCTGCCCCACATGCGTGGTCCCCATCACGGCCCCACTGGGGTGGGGAGCATGGGGAGGAGGTGGTGGGTGGTTGATGGTATGTCTCCAGTGGTGGGGAGGGCGGGATGGTTCCCGGGTCGGGGGGCCTGCAACAGGGTCTGCTGTGGCAAGGAGCCAGGCTCCAAGGTCCCGAAAGGCTGTTGTGGGAATACCCTGGGTAGGAGGGCAGCTAGGACCTCAGGGATGGGGAGGGCTTGGGGCTCTGGATCAGTGGCGGGGTGGGGGTGGCCATGGGGAAGGGCAGCAGAGGGAGTAGTGGGAAGTGCCACGACGGCCCCACACACCTGCCAGAGCACCTCCTCCACCTCCCCTCAAGTGTTCCTCCGCCCCCAGGGCTAGCCACCTCTCTTCCCCCTCGGTTTGACGGTGGAGGGCATCTGCATATGCTGCTGCCTCCTGTGCATGGCTCTGGTGGTGGGTCCTCCATGCCTGCCGGGCTGCAGCCGCACACGTGGGTCTGGTTCTGGATGGGGGACTACCAGCACCTCTGGCCTGCATGCTCCCGGCTGAGCCCAGGCTCCTCCAGCACCACATCCCTCCCTGGGATGGAGCCACTGTAAGAAAAGGTGGCAGGAAAGGAGGGATTAGGGCCACAGCCAAGCCTCCTGGGGCAGTCCCCTGGGCACCCCACCCCGGGCTGGACCCAGGAGGTCCCTGTATTGCAAGCCATGGGCCTGGCATGGTGGCCTGGCCAGCTGCTTGCCTTAGGGATGCTGCCACCTGTGAGGGGCCCCGTGCAGGAATGGAGCACTGGGTGGGAGGGATGCAGTTGGGCACAGGGAACTCTGTGCCCAGGGCAAAGGTAAGCTGGGCACAGCTGTGCACCCAGAGGTCCCACCTGTGTAGACCTGTGTGTGCAGGAGTTCCCAAGGGATGTGTGCGGGGTGCCCTGCAGGTTGCCTGTGGCCCAAGGGCACACTAGTGTGGGGCATTGGGGATTGCAGGAGGGGGATCTGCATGTGCCTCCACCAGGGATGTCCTGTGCCATGCACTTACTTGGCATGATCTTGTAAAGGTCTGGGGATGTCCGGCTGGACATGGTCTGGCTGCGTGGCTCTGAGGCCATAGCAGTCATCAGGGACCCCTTGGGGGAGGAGTCCTCTAAGAGTCCCTGGTGCCAGCTGGGGCTCTTGCCCTCCTCCCGGGGCTCTTTGGAGGAGCTGCTGTCTTCTCCCTCCAGAGTGGCAGGGGGGTCCGTGGCCCCTGTGTTGACAATGTGGCACGGTGACGAGGTGTTGTCACCTGCCAGGATGTCCCTCAGTTCCCTATAGTAGGGACACCTGGCTGGGCTGGCCCCGGACCGACGGCTGCTGTCCCTGGCCCTTGTTTATGCCTGATGCAGCTCCTTGATCTTGCACCAGACGTGGTCTGCAGTCCGAGCAGGATGTCCACAGTTAGCCAGGGCTGTGGCCAGCTGGATGCAGGCTGCGGCATTCTGCCGGTGTTCTATCATGTCCCCAAGGATGTCTTCCTTTCACCAGAGTGCGAGGAGGTCCCTCAGCTGTGGCTCAATCCAGGCAGGGGCCCTTTTTTGGTGGGGCTGCTCCTCCTCCAGGCTGTTCTCCCTGTTTCCTTCCTGGTGGGTGCGGGAAGGCTGGCTGATGGCCTGCAGCTGCTAGCTGTCAGCTGTGTGGTCGCAGGGAGCTGGGTGCTGCAGTCCAGCATGTGCTGCCAGCCTGACAGCCCCTGCTGCCTGCTCTGGGCTTTCTAGGTCCTTTCAGCTTTAACTGCTGCTGGAAGTAAGCACCACAGAGTCCCCAGAAGCCTGCTGGAATGTCTCCTGGCTCGGGGGGTGGGGGAGTGGGAGGGGCATGGTGGACCACTTCTTCCTGAAGAAGCAGTCCGCGATCATCTACATGTGCTTTGTTCTGGAATAACCATCCAGAAGAAGACATTATTCCCCTTGCAAGACTGGCGTTAGGGATCCGGAAGTAGTGGAGATTTCTTCCAGATTCCTTCCGGAAGAGCATCTTATACATGTAGATGCTTCCCCGATCTTGCGGAAGAAGACTGTGCTCCTCTGGAAGATCCGATGCGGGTAGATGCAGCCAGAGGGAACAGGTTTAGTGTTGACCATATGTGACAGAACGGGTTAATCCATTGCAGTTGCTCACAGCTGCATTCTAAAAAAAAAAAAAAAAAATACAACTTAATAAATTTGAGTCAATAGCTTGAAAACAAATATTATACTTGTATGCACATATTAAATCAATCCTTTGGCTGAAGAAAGTATGAAAAAGTGAGATACTTTGTGCTCTCTGTGTAGATTCTGCTTTTATAGGGAAAAATTATCTCTTCCATCTCTTTGAACTCAGTAAATGCCCTCTGGGTCAGTTATCAAAGCTGGAGCAGGCTTCTTTATAGTCATCTTACTAAAGGAATTATAGAGCTCCTTGAGGAGGTGACATGCTTTGGGGTACTGAAACGCCCACATCAATAATATTAAATAGCATTTGCTATTACAAGGAATCCTGTTAAGGATGGATTTCAGGTCTAAAAATCAGATTCCATCTAATCTTTTAGTTAGTTCCATTCCTCTGAGACAGTCTTGAATGGAAAGTGTTTGATTTGTTCAAGCTGTCTAACATTTCTTTACTGACAACTACAAAAGACCTTTTGCTGAAGGCCTGAGAAAAGGATCTGGAATTTCAGGTATTCTTTTGGAACTTGTTCAAATCTGTTGTTTTCTAGTACAATTTAGTGTATGCTTTATCTCTGTTTAAAAAAAAAAACCACTTTTCTGCAGCTGCTGTTAGAGTCCAGTTTCAAATCTTCATCCCTCCACTAATAGTAATCTGTAACTGAACACCTGTCATGCCCTGTGCTGTTTTCTTAAAATAAAAAATATATAAACTTATTTGATAAAAGAAACCTCTTCTGAAAATAACTGCAATCCAATCTGTAGGAAAATAAATTTATTCTTGTTAAAACATGTAGATATATAATGTGTTTATAGAGAAATCAAATCTGTATATAAATGCACATTGACATGCTCTAAAACCATATAATCTTACTTTATATATCTACATATATCATACATATGAGAAGACTTATCTCATTACAGTTTGGTAATTTTTCCCACTCACTTAAGTTTTGGACTACGTGTTTTTTCAGAATAATTTTTTCCTATGCACAAATTATTTCCTGTTTGACACATTCTGATGGAGTTGGTGTGATTGACAGAATTCTTTTCATTTAATAGTTTGGATTTATAGATGTATAGTTTTTGGGAAAAATAGTAATGAATTATTCTAAAAGTTAACAACATTCAAGTGCTACTTGAATAGTTAAAGCTACGCAAATTTAAAAGGATACATTTATGGATAAACCTTTTGTTCTCCCTGTAACTGTCCCAACTTTGCCAAGAGATCTGCCTGAAATTTCGTTAGCTTGATCTTCTGCCAAGATGGACTTTTTCTGAAAGTTTCGATGCCAGATCTGATGCAAACACCAAGGAGTCTGATCGCACCTTAGAAATAATAGCATAATTATTAGAGAGTAAGCTTTCATGAGTTGCAGTTCATTTATCAGATGTATGAGGTGAAAGAGTCAGATGGCAGGGATTTATACATACATACAGCGACAGAAGTGTTACATCAGTACTGAAACCGACTAACGTGAATACCTCTCTGAGATCAGATAAGGCATTTTGGAAATCTGTAAAGGGAAAAAGCTGATGTCAACTCCTGATTTTTTTCTCATGATTTTGTGGCTCTTCATAACACTACATTTTTGTTTAGTCTTGGTAAGGCCAGATGTCTTTCACTAGGAAGCTTTTTAAATTCAGTTTTGTAATTTAATTTAATTTGACTTTATAGAGTTTATTTGTATTATCACTCATTAAAAAACATGAGGCAATCTTATTCCCAACACACAAGTACTCCTATCTTTAAGACCACACTGAACCATTAGTAAAAGACAGTCTTTCACATATCTTCACTCAACTAACTATATTTAGGGTAATTATTTGGGACAAATACTCCAAAGTATACAGTTTTTTATATGCAATAGCGCAATTTAGACCCAGATTATGCCACTGATCAACGCAATGAATTGTATCTTAGTCTATGATTACTCTCACTCACAATATCTCCACTGAAACCAAAGGGATTTCTTGCAGAGTAAGGTGTTATTTAACATGAGTGGGAGCAGCTGAATCAGGTCCTTGGTTTATGTATCACACATGTGTTTGTATAAAATCAAACTCTCACTCAAGACTTCATATTCATAGGCAGCTACATACCTTAAAAAAGAATTAAGACAGGTATTCTAACTGGAGTCCACAGAAGAGAACTGGCTAACTGCATTGTGCCAACTTTCCTTGTTTTCACCTGCTAAAGCCACATTAGACACAGCTAGAAATGCCTTAAATGCTTTTCTAATATTACCTCACCACAAAAACAACCACTGCTGCCGACACTGTTCTGTAATGCAATCATGAATGAGCAGGGGAGGCAGTGTATACACAATAGCCAAAGAGAGGAAGAGGCTTTGCGAAGTTGTGAAGGGGAGAAAAAAGCAAATTGTGAGGCCACCACCCTACTACGGTCTATTTTATGATGTCCATAGTGAAAGGCTTTACACACTACAGTCTTTATTGAAACGTCCATCTGCAGAACATCTTACAGGAAAGGAATGAAAAGTGAGTAGGATGGAACGTCAGTGGGCTGAGATAAATACAGCATTCTCCTACGGCCTTTTTCCCCTATCAGTATTTTAGCCTTGTCTTCATCTTAACAATTCTTTTGTCTGTAAACATTCTTTAATTGAACTTTATTCCAGCTACAGAGATATTCCTATCTGGGCTAATAAATGCACTCTCCATGGTCCTGTAAAGAAACTACTTGCCACACATCACTGAGTTAGAAATCTGGGAAAAAGCCATACTTTCACCATCTGGTCCTAAGTGCCAATGAACTAAGACAGAATTAAGAGTAGGGTGTATTTATGTCAGAAAAAAATCTTCTGTGCACACTTTTCTTTTAAAATTAAAAGATTTAGCAACTAAAGGTGGTTTGGGACTCAATTCCTATCAATCTTAAAACGTTTCCCATAAACAAGCCCTTTCCAGGAAAAATGCCTTGTTAAATACTCACTGGCTTATGTGCAGTGGGTGTGTCAAGCAGACCTAGTCAGAGGTATTTTAATGGAAGATAAGGGAGGAAGAAAATCTTTTTTCTTCTTTCCAGGTATCTTAAGTGAAAATGTGAAAGACAATAGAGAAATTATGTCTGCCTCCTGCAGTTAAGGGGGTGAACAGAGATAATGAACAGTGATGAAGTCACTGAATTTCCCTCCAGAGCAAAGGTCTGCCACTGTAGTCATTAGTCAACAGTACAGCTGTCAGGGTGCTCAGAATTTAATTTCTGGGCAGAAAGGATTTCCCTGACATCTCAGCTGCTGGGGTGAGGTCCTCCTTATATGATGAACAGTTGTTGATGTAAAACCAAGAGGGAGGAAGGGACCAGATAAAGCACTCATAGGAGGTAGCTCTGTTTTTGAACTCTATATTAGAAAGAGAACAGACCCACTGAAGAGAAACACTCTCAAGGCACTCAAGGGGAGAAAGTGGGTTGTCATATGTCTGGTCTCCCCCAGAAAGTCTATTTTCCCTTTTGTTACAAGCTTAAGTTAAAGGCCTGCACTGCATTCAGTTGCCCATGAAAGCCCACCTGTCCACCACACAGCCTAAGTGTGTAATGATCAGAAGCTTGTTTGTTCCATTTACAGAGTTATCTGTAGCTGAAGTTTAACCCTTTGACCTGACTTTATGATTTATATTTTATGAGTGTTTGGAGCCAGTGCTCCAGGCAAATCCTATGTTTTCTCTTTGTTAGCCTAACTTCTCTGTGCTGAGGTGTACACACCCCACCCTGAGCAACCAGGGGTTAAGGAAATACTCTGGGCTCAACCAGCATCACCATACCAGTAGTAAATGGGCTAACTGACGAAGGAGTTAAAAGGCAAGAGAGCAGCTCATATTGAGGTAGACCAGGTAAGAGAGCAGATGTGTGCAGCTGGAAGCTCCCAAAGAGATGAGCTAACCAGTGGAAAAACTCCAGGAAGAAGTCCATTTGCTCAAGGGTTGTTAGCAAACTAAGCAAAATAATAATAAAAAAAAGTCCCCATTCCAGGTTCAAGTCAGTCTTATGATCATATGATGTGGAGCCCATCATATGCGGGGGCATTCTCCTCCTCCATTTTCTAAGCAGCCTCTCTCAGGCTACATATACATGGCAGAGCTATTTTGGGATACCAGCGGTATCCTGAAATAACTACTCCATGTCTTTGACACATGGATGTAATTTCAAAATATTTTTCGAAATAACAGGTGTGCTATTTTGGCATCCCTGTACTCCTCATTGCAGGAGGAGTAAGGGATGACTGGAAATAATATAGTATTTAGACAAGGCCAAATGCCAAAATAGCCTATTTTGAACTACACTTGAAATAAGCCATGCAATTTGTGAGTTTAGGCTGCCATGGGGAGTAGCCTTACAGTCCTTCTCTTGAGCTCCCATACAAGTGTGTGAAAAGTGATAATTGGAATTAACCCTTCATTCACAGGGTGCCAGACAGTGGGTGCGTCTACACTTGCATTCCTCTTTCAAAAGAGATACGCAAATGAGGTGAGTCGAAAATGCAAATGAGGAATACATTTGCATATTTACACCTCATTTACATATTCTAATTTCAAAAGAGTTTCTTTCGAAAGAAGAAAGCCAGTATAGACACTGCTCTTTTGAAAATAAACCTATCTTCAAAAGAATCCTTCATCCCTTTATTTAATGGGTTTACTTTTGAAAGAGAAGCGTCTATACTGACTTTCTTCATTTGAAAGAAGTTCTTTTGAAATTAGAATATGCAAATGAGTGCCAAATATGCAAATTTATGTCTCATCTGCATTTTCGATTTGCCTAGTTTGCATACCTCTTTCGAAACAGGAACGCAAGTGTTGATGCACCCAGTGTCCCTGCAGGCTGCTAGACTATGCTACAACACTTGCTTGATCCCATTCATCATACAAGAGGAATATTTCAGCGGTATATTTCAACTTGATATGGAATGTCACAGATTCCCCATCACATCTTCAGACTTCCTACCTAGTGGCTGAATCATATACCTATTTTTAGACATTATGGAAATGAAATGTGTCAATGTAATATGTTTTACAGTTAGAAGAAAAGATAAGGAATGTTTTTAAGGCTGACATCTAGAAGAAATTGCAAGTGCTGACATATATAAAACAATGTAACAGTTTTCTGCATTAATTTGTCATTAATTGCTCAGAGACTAAAAAAACATGTAATATGTTCATGAAAAAGGATACTTGCCTATATAAATACAACTATAACACCACTGTGGGAAGCTAGAAAGGCATTGGATGTGTAGCCCAAAGGATGGGTGTTCTATGATCATCACCCCCAAGAGAAGAAGATGGGTGGTGGTGGTTGTGGACTTTCTCCGAAGAGGGCTGGAGTCATCCATCTGCCATCCAGACCTGCAATCTCAGGAAGTGTGCTGCTTCCCAGGAGCTAGAATCCAGGATGTGACAGAGAGACTTCCAAAAATCACCAAACCTGTGGATCAAACCCCTTCCTACTTCTCCATGTAGGCACTAATGACACAGCAAAGAACGACCTTGAGCAGATCACTGCAGATTATGTAACTCTGGGAAGGAAGATCAAGGAATATGGGCCGTGTCTACACTAGCCAAAAACTTCGAAATGGCCATGCATCCACAGGAAGGATGGACAAGAACACCACTTGCGCTCCATGGCTACATCTACACTCGCCAAAAACTTCAAAATGGCCATGCAAATGGCCACTTCGAAGTTCACTAATGAAGTGCTGAAATACATATTCAGCACCTCATTAGCATGCGGACAGCTGCGGCACTTCAAAATTGACGCACCTTGCTGCCGCGCGGCTCGTCCAGACAGGGCTCCTTTTCGAAAGGACCCCGGCTACTGCAAAGTCCCCTTACTCCTATGAGCAGATGGGAATAAGGGGACTTCGAAGTAGCTGGGCTCCTTTCAGAAAGGAGCCCTGTCTGGATGAGCTGCATGGCGGCGAGCCGCTTCAATTTCGAAGTGCCACGGCCGCCCACATGCTAAAGAGGCGCTGAATATGTATTTCAGCACTTCATTAGTAAACTTTGAAACGGCCATTTGCATGGCCATTTTGAAGTTTTTGGCTAGTGTAGATGTAGCCATGGAGTGCAAGTGGTGTTCTTGTCCATCCTTCCTGTTGAAGGAAGGGGTCCAGATAGAGCTCATTGACTCATGGAAGTAAACGCGCAGCTGTAGGTGGTGCCAGAAAGAGGGATGTGGTTTCTTCAACTATGGGATTCTGTTTCAGGAACAAGGGCTGCTAGGAAGAGACAGGATCCACCTAAAAAAGAGAGGAAAGAGCATCTTCATGGGCAGGCTTGCAAACCTAGTGAAGAGGGCTTTAAACTAGGTTCGTTGTGGGATGGTGACACAAGCCCTGAGGTAAGTGGGGAAGGAGGAAGGAACAACAAAGGAGGACCCCTTGTTCAAAAGGAGAAAGTAGGCCAATCAGCCAATTATCTAAGATATTTGTACACAAATAGGAAACAAACAGGAAGAATTAGAGGCCCTGGCATAGTCAAAGAAGTATGAGGTGATTGGAATCATGGAGACTTAGTGAGATGACTCGTATAACTCAAACACTGTCATGGAAGAGTATAAACTGTTCAGGTAGGACAGGCAGGGGAGAAAAGAAAAGTTGTGATGTATGTGAGAGAACAGTATGAGTGCTCAGAGCTCCAGTATATGGAGGGAGAAATGCCAGTTGAGAGTCTTTGGGTTAAGCTTAGAGGCAGAAGCAACAGAGCTGATGTTGTGGTTGGTGTCTGCTATAGACCAGAAGATCGGATAGATGAGGTAGATGAGGATTTCTTCAGACCACTAAGAGAAGTTTCCAAATCACAGGCCTTGGTTCTCATGGGAGGTTTAATCACCCAGACGTTTGTTGAGAGACCAATACAGCAGCACACAGACAATCCAGGAAATTTTTGGAGAATGCTGGGGATAACTTCCTGGTACAAGTGCTGAAGGAACTAACCAGGGGACACACACAACTTGACTGCTCACAAACAAGGAAGAACAAGTAGGAGAAATAGAAGTGGTGGCAACCTGTGTTGCAGTGATCATGAGAGGGTAGATTTCAGGATCCTGACAAAAGGAAGAAAAGTAAACAGTAAAATACAGACCCTTGATTTCAGAAAAGCAGACTTTGACTCCCTGAGAGAACTGATGGATGGAATCCCCTGCAAAGCTAATATGAAAGGGAAACGAGGTCAGAAAAGCTGGCAGTATGTTAAAGAAGTCTTATTGACGGCATAGCAACAAACCATTCCAATGCACAATATGAAAAGCAAATATGGTAAGCAATCCGCTTGGGTTACCAGGGAAGTTCTTGGTGAGCTTAAACTCAAAAAGGATGTATATAAGAAGTGAAAACTTGGACAGACGACTAAGGAGGAGTCAAAATATAAGGCTGGACGATGCTGGGGGTAATCAGGAAAGCAAAAGCACAATTGGAACTACAGCTAGCCAGAAATGTGAAGGGCAACAAGAAGGGTTTCTATAGGCTTGTTATCAATAAGAGGGTTATCAGGGAGGGTGTGGGACCATTACTGGATGAGGGAGGCAACCTGGTGACAGATGATGTGGGAAAGGCTGAAGTGCGCAATGCTATCTTTGCCTCAGTCTTCATGGACAAGGACAACTCCCAGGCAATGCAGTATGGGAGGGAGATGGGTAGCCCTCAGTGGGGAAAGAACAGGTGAAGAGCTATTTAGAAGAGCTAGATGCACACAAATACCTGGGTCTGGATTTAATGCATCCAAGGGTACTGAAGGAATTGGCAGATTTCATTGCAGAGCCTTTGGCTATTATCTTCGAAGACTCATGGAGATTGGAAGAGGTCCTGGATGACTGGAAAAAGGCAAATGTAATGCCCATGTTTAAAAAAGGAAAGAAGGACAGTCCAGGGAACTATAGACCAGTCAGCCTTACCTCAGTGCCTGGAAAAATCATGGAGGGGGATACTCAAGGAATCCCTTTTGAAGCACTTGAAGAGGGGAATGTGATCAAGAGTAGTCAACATGGATTCTCCAAGGGTAGGTCATGCCTGACCAACCTGATTAGCTTTTATGATGAGGTAACTGGCTCTGTGGACATGGGGAAGTCAATGGATGTGATATACTTTGACTTCAGCAAAGCTTTTGATACAGTCTTCTGCAACATTCTTGCCCATAAGTTAAGGAAGTGTGGACTGTAAGATGGATAGAAAGCTGGCTAGATGGTCAGACCCAATGGACAGTGATCAATGGCTCAATGTCTGGTCAAGTGGAGTGCCCCAAGGATCAGTTCTAGGGCCAATATTGCTCAACATCTTTATTAATGACCTGGATGAGCAGATGGATTGCACCCTCAGCACATATGCAGATGACATTAAGCTAGGAGGAGAGGTAGATATGTTGGAGGGTAGTGATAGGGTCCACAGTAACCTAGATTAATTGGATGATTGGGCCAAAAGAAATCTGAGGAGGTTCAACAAGGAGAAGTGCTAAGTCCTGCACTTGGGACAGAAGAATCGCAAGCATTGTAACAGGCTGAGGACCGATTGGCTAAGTAGCAGTGCAGCAGAAAAGGATCTGGGGATGACAGTGGATGAGAGGCTGGATATGAGTCAACAGTGTGCCCTTGTAGATAAGAAGGGCAATGGTATATTGGGGTGCATTGGGAGAAGCATTTCCAGCAGACCTAGAGAAGTTATTATTCCCCATATAGAGTATTGTGTCCAGTTCAGGGCCACCCCTGAGTATAGAAAGGATGTGCATGCGTTGGAGAGGGTTCAGTGGAGGAAAACAAAAATGATTAACGGGGTGGAGCACATGACCTATGAGACGAGGCTGAGGGACTTGGGCTTATTTAGTTTGCAGAGAAGAGTGAGGGGCAAGTTGATAGCAGTCTTCAACTTCTGAAAGGGGGACTCTAAAGAGGATGAGGAGAGGCTTTTCTCATTAGTGACAGATGGCAGAACAAGAAGCAATGGTCTGAAATTACAGAGGGTAGGTTGTAGGCTGGATATTAGGAAAAAATATTTCACCAGGAGTGTGGTGAAACAATGAAAAGCTTTACCTAGAGAGGGGGTGGAATCTCCATCCCTAGAGGTTTTTAAGCCCTGGCTTGACAAAGTCCTGGCTGGGATGATTTAGTTGGGGTTGATCCTGCTTTAGGCAAGGAGCTAGACTAGATGACTTCCTAAGGTCTCTTTGGCCGTGTCTACACTAGCTAAAAATGTCGAAATGGCCATGCAAATGGTCATTTTGAAGTTTACTAATAAAGCACTGAAATACATATTCAGTGCCTCATTAGCATGAGGGTGGCCGTGACACTTCGAAATTGACGCGGCTCACCGCCGTGCAGCTCATCCAGACGGGGCTCCTTTTCGAAAGGACCCCACCTACTTCAAAGTCCCCTTATTCCCACCTGCTCATAGGAATAAGGGGACTGCAAAGTAGCCAGGGTCCTTTTGAAAAGGAGCCCCATCTGGACGAGCCACTCAGTGGCAAGCTGCGTCAATTTCGAAGTGCTGCGGCTGCCCACATGCTAATGAGGCGCTGAATATGTATTTCAGTGCTTTATTAGTAAACTTCGACATGGCCATTTGCATGGCCATTTCGAAGTTTTGGGCTAGTGTAGACATAGCTGTCCAGCCCTAGGATTCTATGAAAGTAAGCTGTTAAATAACTGTACCTTCATGCCATCATTTTTATAGCATTCACACCAGTACTGCTCAATTATGAAATTTCACAACACATGCAGGAAATCATATCTACTGTACAGTGTCTCATCAACCAGAAAGAAAGATAAGAGAAACACTTTCTCTGCAATTTCATTTTTTACTTTAAAATTATCATTAGCTGTTATGATCTGTTACTGGAAAACTATCCCCAAATACTATATCAGTGAACTTGATTATTCAGTACTCTTCATATACTTACTCCCTATGTAATATTTATAGACATTTGTTCATATTCTGTACCATTTTTATAAGTATGGCTATACCTATCAAAACAAAAAGCAGTCAAGTAGCACTTTAAACACTAGCAAAAGTTTATTAGGTGAGCTTTCGTGGGACAGACCCACTTCTTCAGACCATAGCCAGACCAGAACAGACTCAATATTTAAGACACAGAGAACCAAAAACAGTAAGCAAGGAGGACAAATCAGAAAAAGATAATCAAGCTGAGCAAATCAGAGAGTGGAGGGGGTGGGGAAGGTCAAGAATTAGATTGAACCAAGTATGCAGACAAGCCCCTATAGTGACTCAGAAAGTTCCCATCACGATTTAAACCATGTGTTAATGTGCCGAATTTGAATATAAAAGCCAGCTCTGCTGCTTCTCTTTCCAGAATGGTGCGATAATTCCTCTTCAGTAACACACATACCTTTAGGTCATTGACAGAATGCCCCATTCCATTAAAATGTTGACTAACTGGTTTGTGGATCTGGAGTGTTTTGATGTCTTTTTTGTGCCCATTGACCCTTTGTCTAAGGGAGTTAGAAGTCTGTCCAATATACAAAGTATCTGGGCACTGTTGACACATGATGGCATATATGATGTTAGTAGAGGAGCATGAGAAAGTGCCCGTGATTCTGTGAGTAACCTGGTTAGGTCCAGTGATGGTATTTCCAGAGAAGATATGTGGACAAAGCTGGCAGCGGGCTTTGTTGCAGGGAAAGGTTCCAGGACTGGTGCTCCTGGGGTAGAGACTGTGGCTGTTAGTGAGGATCCTCATGAGGTTGGGAGGTTGTCTGTAGGAGAGAACAGGCATGTCACCCAGGGCCTTCTGGAGTGTAGCATCCTGATTAAGAACAGGGTGTAGGTCTTTAATAATTCGTTGCAGTGGTCTGAGTTGGGGGCTGACTATGCTGACTTAGCCCACTGCCCTGTGGTATCCTTTGCTTGCTCTTTCTGGTTATCAGACCTATGGATGAGAGACACCCCTTGTTTACAGTGGTATGCTCCTGCATAGTCAGTAAGCAGGGCAGCTGGTGAGGGTCTCTTTCATCTTTATAGTATGTGAATCTATGAATATAGAAAGCATGTCATGAATACAAGGGAACTGCATTCCTTTCAATAGTGGCCAGTGCTGTGTGAAATAGGGAAATAGCCACTTTGACCGTGGGATGTTTTGATTCAGCATGTTCTGGCCACAGTCTCTGCCAGAGATGTCTTCATAGCAGGAATTAATGCTTCCCTTCCTTGATGTGTCACCTGGCAAAGGCAGGCAAAGGCATTCCTTGGGAGCAAATCTACCCAGTGCTAATTTCTACCTCTCTACTTCAGCCAGGGGCATCTGTACTTACGTAAGGTAACAAAAGGAGGACGAGGAAGAGAGGAAATGTAAGTGAATAGGGGGTGGGGAAAGTTATACTGTGTACTTTGCACTACAACTAAACAATGCACTTTGTTGATTAATATAAACTATTTCTGGTCATAAATAAAAGTGAGGATTCTAACTATGGGTAGAGGAATTCACTCATTTCCTGAAGGGAGATATATTGGACCTATATTCAGAAGAACTTTGCACGAGCATAGTCTTGATCAATACGTAAGAGCCATGTCATTGTGTCCAACCTCTCCTTGTCAGAGATGGACACTCTAGCCCAAAGAAAAAGAGATGACCTGAGATTTTGTCCAAAATCTCAACTGATTCTCATATTAATCATTTAATGTTTGAAAATAATAGGCAACTTTTTCCGTTTTGTTTTTCAGGGCTTCCTTGTGCTTTCGCTAAGCTGAAAGTGAATGTGAAGATGTGGCTATGCCAGAGGTGAGGACCCTTTTTTGGTTCAGGGGCCACTTATCTACAGTAAAATCAGTCGGGGCAAGTGAGAGGCAACTCCCCAAAAAAAACAACCCTCACTGATGTGGCCCCCAACTGAGATACCTCACTCCCCGAGTACTCCAGCTCCATGGCAGGGGGTAGGGTGGGAGAGGATGCATGGAGTCCCAAGCTTCAGGACTTCACCCAGGCCAGATCATCTCTTTTGGGGTCCCAAAGTTAGTAGATTTTGGGGCCCCCTTCATTGTGCGGGTGAGGGCTGTCAAGTAGTGGGACAGGGATGGGGATGAGTGTGGGCATCTGGGTGACGGGTAGGGTGCTGAGCTGGTCTGGGAGTGGAGTATCTAGCCAGAAGGGAGGGTGCAGGAGCATGCTGTGAGTGGGAGGCCTGGAAGGCAGGGAAGGTGCAGCAGTGGGCTGGGGTGAGAGTGCAGAAGCAAGGGAGAGTGCTGGAGCAGACTAGGGGTAGGAGAGCTGGGAAGGAGGGGATGCAGGAACATGGGAGGGTGCAGGAGTGGACGGGGGTGGGAGAGCTGGGTGGGAAGGGGACATGGGAGAGGGACAGCAGTACAGGAGCTGGCCATAGGGGAGTGAGTGGGGCACTTACCTGGCTCTGCACTTTCCAGTGCTCCCAGGTACCATCCCCCCTGCTCCCAGTGCTGTAGAATATTTTCTGAAAATGGCAATCTGAGGTGCAGCATGGACAATAGTCAAGGTTGGAGAATTTTGTGAACAGAAGCAGATTCTCTGTAGTTCAGGCACTGGACAGTTTGGAATTCCGTCTTTTCATTGTTGTTATAAGTCATTTGCATTTAGCCTTTTAGATTGTAAATGTTTAAAATGCAAACTTTAGTATGATGAGAAAAATTTTATTAGGTCATTCTTCATTTTCACATTTTATTAATGAGACTTGCTCACCTTTCAAGACTTATGTGGTTGAAGTAGCAAGTAGTATTAAATAGCAAAATAGCCTGTTTTTTCAGGAGAAGGCATATGAAAATAGTACTGTAAGTGGTTCCTCCTGATGGCAGTGTGCCTAGTAGCTAGGCGCCTTGCAGAGCCTAGAGGCCCAGGTGTAGGTCTGCAGGCCACCCCTAAGGGCTGTGGTCTTAGTTTGGGGCATGGCCCTGAGAGCCTAGCTTCCCCTTTCTGCAGGGGGTTGGTTCTCGGGGGTTCTTCCCCATCTCTGCCTGGGGAAGTGTTCAGAGGCTTCTTCCTCCAATGGCTGACCCGGTGGCAGCTCTGACTCAGGCCCTGGTTTTTGCTCTTTTATACTGCCTCCAAGCCTGACACAGGCAGCGGGTGAACCGGGGTGGGGCTAACTGGGCAAGCAGGCTCTGTTTAACCTCAGCCTTCCTCCTACGCTGTTACAAATACCACGCAAATTTTATTTTGTAATTATCTGTTTCTAAAGTACTAAACTAACATCTCTGTATATACATACTATAAATATATATCACTGCATATAACTTCTCATAATAATCAGAGCTGGGAAAAAAATCACTGCATCCTTCTATCAGGGCAGGGCTATCCCCGTTTGTTTTTGATGTGAGATGGTGACATTGTAATCTCTCTGGTAAAATAAAACTTTTTATTATTTATTTTTTGTCCAAATGCATATGACTTTCACTGAACAAAAGAAAATATTTTGAAAGCAAAAATAATGCAATCATTTACAGATTGTTTTAGGCTAGTTGGCAGAAAAACACATATTTCAATTTAAGCTTAAAAATCAAGACATAACTTTTAATGGTCAGTTCCTACAGTAATTTGTGTGTAATGGGATGGCTTACCTAGTTTGTGCTTGTTAATTTAGCTGTAAGACATCCAAGATATTTCCTCTAACTCAGTATAAATGTCATGTTATGAGACTGAAATAAATTTATGAGTTGTCTTTTAAAAAAGAGTTTAGATTAAAAGTTTTTATGAGTTGTACAGATCTCCAGGAAAATTATGTGGCCTCAGGTTTCAAAATGTGGGAGGTTTTAAAATAATAAAATCGACTGGATCACTAGAGATCCCTTCCGTTTAATATCGAGACAGTATATTATCAACATATAATTAAAATGTTGGGATCCCTTCCAGGTCAGCTCACATGCTGAAGTTCCTTATTATGCATATTGGTGTTTATTTCTGTATTGAAATGGTATATGCTTTTTGATCATATGTAGGGGGAAACTATAGACTGCAGCACAATGTGTTAGCAGATGACTTACACAATTGCTTATGTAAGTGAGCCATATGTGATGGGAAACAATGCATCTGTGCTTGTGATTACAGCGTCTGCCTCTGCATATAATTCACTGTTGTGTTGTGTGGGTGATAATGGGGCTCAAAGATTATTCTACACTAGTAGGTAGGCTCCTCAGAGAGTCGAACCTGCATTTGTTGCGTGCTGTATGTGTTAGCTTCTCTCACCAGGATGAGTATGGGGTAAACACTTTGTCACATAGACACAGCTTTGTGCTGACATTGCTAAGGTTGTGGAAAGAAAGTTTGAACCAGGCCTTCTCGGTTGGGCGAGGGGACATATTATGTCCCTTTTGTATTTTCAAGGAGTAGCCAATAGATAAACTCATCTGAGATTTTTAGGATGCAACTGGAAATCTCATTTCCCCACCAGGACGTTTAGGATCTAACTGACAGGCTTACCAGAATTTTCGATGAGGAGTCTGCATATATTCTGTCATGCTTCCTGTACCATGCATAACATAAACCTACTTTTGGAGTTATTATTTTTTGCTAAATATGGGAAAGAATCTAGCATTGAGAGTAAAGACATAACCCAGAGAACTCTCCAGGCTTTTAGTGTTAGTTTTTCATTACAATTACTGATATCAGATTTAACTAATGCAAGAAACTTTGACAGATATTTCAGTGAAATTACACGGCTACTTGACATACAGACCGAAACAATAAACCACAGAGAACTGAGAAAACATGCTTGCTCTGTTTGTATTTACACCATAAAGGCAACATCTACACTAGAGAGTTTTTTGTCAACAAAACTGGAGTTTTGTCGACAAAACTTGCAGAGTTTCTACAAACAAAACACATTTTGTTGATAGTCTGTTGACAAAATTCAGCACTTACAGAGACAGCCTTCTGCCTCTCCCACAATGAGGAATAATGCCTTTGTCAACCGTTTCTGTTGACAAAAGAGTCATGTAGATGATCCGGGTGGCTCTCTGTCAACAGACAGAGCTTCTGGTTCACCAGGCAGCCCTGTTGGCTGAGCTTCCAGTGGGCCGTTCTGTTGAGAGAGTAGCTGGGCAGTCTGGTTGTGCTCTGTTGACAGAGCAGATTGCCCTTCTGATCCACTTTTTGTGTGTGGACATGATCTGTTGACAGAAGTTTTTCCAGAAGATCTCTTCTGACAGTAACTCCTGTCAACAGATCACTGTAGTGAAGACGTAGCCAAAAGATCGCATAGAAGTAAGTCACATAGGCTGTGTCTACACTAGCCCAAAACTTCAAAATGGCCATGCAAATGGCCATTTCGAAGTTTACTAATGAAGTACTGAAATACATATTCAGCGCCTCATTAGCATGCGGGTGGCCGCGGCACTTCAAAATTGACACGGGTCACCACCGTGCGGCTCATCCTGGCGGGGCTCCTTTTCAAAAGGACCCTGGCTACTTCAAAGTCCCCTTATTCCTATGAGCAGATGGGAATAAGGGGACTTCAAAGTCGGCAGGGTCCTTTTGAAAAGGAGCCCCGTTGGGACGAGCCGCACGACATATACATAAGAACATAAGAACATAAGAATGGCCATACTGGGTCAGACCAAAGGTCCATCAAGCCCAGCATCCCATCTGCCGACGGTGGCCAATGCCAGGTGCCCCAGAGAAGGAGAACAGAAGACAAGTGATTTATCTCCTGCCATCCATCTCCTGCCCTTGTTATGAAGGCTAGGGCACCATACTTTATCCCTGGCTAATAGCCATTTATGGACCTGACCTGCAAAAATTTATCAAGCTCTTTTTTAAACCCTAATAGAGTCCTGGCCTTCACAGCCTCCTCGGGCAAGGAGTTCCACAGGTTGACTGTGCGCTGTGTGAAGAAAAATTTCCTTTTATTAGTTTTGAACCTACTACCCATCAATTTCATTTGGTGTCCCCTAGTTCTTGTATTATGGGAAAAGGTAAATAATTTTTCTATATTCACTTTCTCCACACCATTCATGATTTTATATACCTCTATCATATCGCCCCTCAATCGCCTCTTTTCCAAACTGAAAAGTCCCAGTCTCTCTAGCCTCTCCCCATATGGGACCCTTTCCAAGCCCCTAATCATCTTAGTCGCCCTTTTCTGAACCTTTTCTAATGCCAATATATCTTTTTTGAGGTGAGGAGACCACATCTGCACGCAGTACTCGAGATGTGGGCGTACCATAGTTTTATATAGGGGAAGTATGATATCTTTTGTCTTATTATCGATCCCTTTTTTAATAATTCCTAACATCCTATTTGCCTTACTAACTGCCGCTGCACACTGCGTGGATGTCTTCAGAGAACTATCCACTATAACTCCAAGATCCCTTTCCTGATCTGTCGTAGCTAAATTTGACCCCATCATGTAGTACGTGTAATTTGGGTTATTTTTTCCAACATGCATTACCTTACACTTACCCACATTAAATTTCATTTGCCATTTTGCTGCCCAATCACTCAGTTTGCTGAGATCTCCTTGTAGTTCTTCACAATCCCTTTTGCTTTTGACTGTCCTGAACAACTTGGTGTCATCTGCAAACTTTGCCACCTCACTGCTTACCTCATTTTCTAGATCATTGATGAACAAGTTGAACAGGATCGGTCCCAGGACTGAGCCCTGGGGAACACCACTAGTTACCCCTCTCCATTGTGAAAATTTACCATTTATTCCAACCCTTTGTTTTCTGTCTTTTAACCAATTTCCGATCCATGAAAGGACCTTTCCTCCTATCCCATGACCACCTAATTTACATAAAAGCCTTTGGTGTGGGACCGTGTCAAAGGCTTTCTGGAAATCTAGGTATATTATGTCCACTGGGTGCCCCTTGTCCGCATGTTTATTAACCCCTTCAAAGAATTCTAATAGATTAGACAGACACGACTTCCCTCTGCAGAAACCATGCTGACTTTTGCCCAACAATTCGTGCTCTTCTATGTGCCTTGCAATTTTACTCTTTACTAGTGTTTCTACTAATTTACCTGGTACTGATGTTAAACTTATCGGTCTATAATTGCCAGGATCTCCTCTAGAGCCTTTTTTAAATATTGGTGTTATATTGGCCGTCTTCCAGTCATTTGGTACCAAAGTGGATTTAAAGGATAGGTTACAAACCACTGTTAATAACTCCGCAATTTCACATTTGAGTTCTTTCAGAACCCTTGGGTGAATGCCATCTGGTCCTGGAGACTTGTTACTATTCAGCTTATCAATTAATTCCAAAACCTCCTCTAATGTCACTTCAATCTGAGTGAGTTCCTCAGATTTGTCGCCTAAAAAGGCTGGCTCAGATTTAGGAACCTCTGTAACATCTTCAGCCGTGAAGACTGAAGCAAAGAAATCATTTAATCGCTCCGCAATGGCACTGTCTTCCTTGATCGCTCCTTTTATATCTTTATCATCCAAGGGCCCCACTGCTTTTTTAGCAGGCTTCCTGCTTCTAATGTATTTAAAAAACATTTTACTATTGTTTTTTGAATTTTTGGCTAGCTGTTCCTCAAACTCTTTTTTGGCTTTTCTTACTACATTATGACAGTTAATTTGGGAGTGTTTATGTTCCTTTCTATTTTCCTCACTAGGATTTGACTTCCACTTTTTAAAAGCTGCCCTTTTCTCTCTCACTGCCTTTTTAACATGGCTGTTTAGCCATGGTGGTTCTTTGTTAGGTCTCTTACTGTGTTTTTTTATTTGGGGTATACATTTAAGTTGGGCCTCTAGTATGGTGTCTTTAAACAGTTTCCATGCAGCTTCCAGGGATTTTAGTTTAATTACTCTACCTTTTAGTTTCTGTTTAACTAGCTTCCTCATTTTAGTGTAATTCCCCTTTTTGAAATTAAATGCCAGAGTGTTTGACCGCTGCGGTGTTCTTCCCAACACAGGAATATTAAAAGTTATTATATTGTGGTCACTATTTCCAAGCGGTCCAGTAACAGTTACCTCTTGGACCAGATCCTGCGTTCCAGTTAAGACTAGATCGAGAACCGACTCTCCCCTTGTGGGTTCCTGTACTAGCTGCTCCAAGAAGCAGTCATTTAAGGCATCAAGAAATTTAATCTCTGAATCCCGTCCTGAGGTGACATGCACCCAATCAATATGGGGATAATTGAAATCTCCTATTATTACTGTGTTTTTTATTTTGATAGCCTCTCTAATCTCCCTTAACATTTCAGCATCACTATCACTGTCCTGGTTAGGTGGTCGGTAATATATTCCTAATGCCATATTCATATTAGAGAAATGAATTGTTATCCATAATGATTCTATGGAACATTTTGATTCCTTTAGGATTTTTACTTCATTTGATTCTATATTATCCTTCACATATAGTACCACTCCGCCACCCGCACGACCTGTTCTGTCTTTCCGATATAATTTATATCCCGGTATACGACGGCAAGCTGCGTCAATTTCGAAGTGCTGTGGCCACCCGCATGCTAATGAGGCGCTGAATATGCATTTCAGCGCTTCATTAGTAAACTTCGAAATGGCCATTTGCGTGGCCATTTCGAAGTTTGGGGCTCGTGTAGAAGTAGCCTATGAGAAATAGGAAGAATACAATTAAACAAGCTGGAATTAGGCCAGGACAGCAAAGCTAATTTTCTTCTTCTTGCAAAAAGAATATCACTGGATTTTAATTGACCAAAAGTGATTATAATTTTCACTGCTCTACCAAAATTCAGCATTTTCTATAGTACTCTTGTTGTGCTGTATGGCACTATGAGGCTGTCTACTCTAGAGGGTTTTGTTGGCCAAAAGCCATGGAGCCTCCAGATTCCCAAGGTGTTTGGTTGACAGAAAGTCAAGAGAATGCAGCACTTTTGCGAAAGCTATACTCCACTCCCCATGAGGAATAACATCTCTGTTGACAGAGATCTGTTGACAGAAAGATGGTCTGGGTATTCCCGGGGAGCCCTCTGTTGACAGGCAGGGCTTCTGGGACACTGGGCAGCCCTGTCTGCTGTGCTTCCAGTTGGCCATTTTGCCAATAGACTGGCTGAGCAGTCTGGCCCCTCTCTGTCAATGGAGTGGATCACTCTTGTGATCTGCTTGGCAGTTTGGCCATGATCTGTCAACAGAAGTTTTGTCAGAAGATATCTTCCAACAAAATAGTCAAATTCTTGTAATCTGGACATAGCCTGAGTGTGCTACTGAAGTATTAGACTAACACTGACTGATGGGGAAAAGCAGCAATTCAACTACTGAACCACACAAGATCACAATTTGGGGGTACTGTCAATGCAGACACTTTAGTTTGTTTTTCTCTATTATAATATACATAGATATGAGATATGCTAATGCACATAGTTGTCAGGAGTGTTTCAAATGAAGAACAGTAACTGCGGAAGATTAGATGAAAAATTTTCAGTGTGTAACTGTCGTGTATCTGTCAAACAATTTTCTACTATGCATGTGGATAGAATCCTAATGAATTTTGCAAATGAACAGTAATCTTAACCACAAAAGATAGTTATTTTCTATTATTTTTAAGTACATGTGAACATAAACTTGTTTTGTGTAAAAGTTATGATTGCCAGGCATTGTACAAAACAGGAGAAGAAAATATTAATGAATTAAGCCTCAACAACCCCATTGGGTACGTATGCATTGTGATCCCCATTTTACAGCTTGAGAAACTGAAGCGCTGAACAATTCGTCAGAAAAAGAGCCAGAAATAGTATAGAAATCTCTTGAACTTGAATAGAAAGCTCCTATGTACTTTACCAACTCAGCATGTTCCTTCCCTTTCCCTTCTCTTGCCCAATATGCTATTTCTTGGATTTTCAAATAACAGTGGTGGGATAAGTGTCACAACAACATTAGATAAAGTTTGTCTTCTCTCTTACAAAGTATAGGGTGCAGGAATCTGGCCTGTTTCACTCAAGGGTGGCAGTTATCCTAGTTATGGCAGCAACTGTGTTAAAAATAAGAACTACAATTTCCTCCAACCAACCAAATGCAGCAAACTCTTCTTTACAGTCCTGGTATAAGTAGCAATGACCATCATCAAACTAGCAGATTTGCTCTGTGTGACTCCAACTAAACTCTCATTATTATGGGGTAATGCCACATCCTCCACTTAGACAACTTTTAAAAAAGGAGGCACAATGTGAGAGGGAGAGGGTTAGACAGTGAAATGAGATTATAGAATCGTAGAATCAAAGAATCATAAAACACTAGGACTGGAAGGGACCTTGAGAGGCCATCGAGTCCAGCCCCCTGCCCCAATGGCAGGACCAAGTACTATCTAAACCATCCCTGATAGACATCTATCTAACCTGTTCTTAAATATCTCCAGCGATGGAGATTCCACAACCTCCCTTGGCAATTTATTCCACTGTTTGACCACCCTGACAGTTAGGAACTTTTTCCTAATGTCCAACCTAAACCTCCCTTGCTGCAGTTTAAGCCTGTTGCCTCTTGTCCTATCCTCAGAGGCCAAGAAGAACAAGTTTTCTCCTTCCTCCTTATGACTCCCTTTTAGATACCTGGAAACCGCTATCATGTCTCCCCTCAATCTTCTCTTTTCCAAACTAAACAAGCCCAATTCTCCCAACCTTTTTTCATAGGTCACATTCTCTAGACCTTGAATCATTCTTGTCACTCTTTCTGGTCCCTCTATAGTTTCTCCACATCTTTTTTGAACTGCGGTGCCCAGAACTGGACACAATACTCCAGCTGAGGTCTAACCAGCACAGAGTAGAGTGGAAGAATGACTTCTCGTGTCTTGTTCACAACACACCCGTTAATACATCCCAGAATCATGTTTGCTTTTTTTGCAACAGCATCACACTGTTGACTCATATTTAGCTGTGGTCCACAATAATCCCTGGATCCCTTTCTGCTGTAGTTGTTCCTAGACAGTCCCTCCCCATTCTGTATGTGTGAAACTGATTGTTCATTCCCAAGTGGAGCATTTTGCATTTGTCCTTATTAAACTTCATCCTGTTTAACTCAGACCATTTCTCCAATTTATCCAGATCATTTTGAATTATGACCCTATCCTCCAAAGCAGTTGCAACCCCTCCCAACTTGGTATCATCTGCAAACTTAATAAGCGTACTTTCTATGCCAATATCTAAATCATTGATGAAGACATTGAACAGAACCGCTCCTAACACAGACCCCTGCGGAACCCCACTTGTTATACTTTTCCAGCAGGATTGAGAACCATTAAGAACTACTCTCTGGGTACGGTTATCCAGCCAGTTACGCACCCATCTTATAGTAGCCTCATCTAAATTGTATTTGCCTAGTTTTTTGATAAGAATATCATGAGAGACCTCATCAAATGCTTTACTAAAGTCTAGGTAAACCACATCTACCGCTTCTCCCCTATCCACAAGGCTCGTTATCCTATCAAAGAAATCTATCAGATTAGTTTGACAAGATTTATTCTTTACAAATCCATGCTGGCTGTTTCCTATCACCTTACTACCTTCCAAGTGCTTGCAGATGATTTCTTTAATTACCTGCTCCATTATCTTTCCTGGCACTGAAGTTAAGCTGACTGGCCTGTAGTTTCCTGGGTTATTCTTATTCCCCTTTTTATAGATGGGAGCTATATTTGCCCTTTTCCAGTCGTCTGGAATCTCTCCTGTCTCCCATGATTTTCCAAAGATGATAGATAAAGGCTCAGATACCTCCTCTATCAGCTCCTTGAGTATTCTAGGGTGCATTTCATCAGGCCCTGGTGACTTGCAGACATCTAATTTTCCTAAGCAATTTTTAACTTGTTCTTTTTTTATTTCAACTTCTAACCCTACCCCTTTCCCACTAGCATTCACTATGTTGGGCATTCCTTCATCAGACTTCTCAGTGACGACCGAAACAAAGAAGTCATTAAGCATCTCTGCCATTTCCAAGTTCCCTGTTACTGTTTCTCCCTCTTCACTGAGCAATGCCCCTGCCCTGTCCCTGGTCTTCCTCTTGTTTCTAATGTATTTATAAAAAGCCTTCTTGTTTCCCTTTATGCCTGTAGCTAGTTTGAGCTCATTTTGTGCCTTAGCCTTTCTAATCTTTCTCCTGTAGTCTTGTGTTGTTTGCCTATATCCATCCTTTGTAATTTTTCCTTGTTTCCATTTTTTATACAATTCCTTTTTTATTTTGAGATCATGCAAGATCTCCTGGTTAAGCCAACGTGGTCTTTTTCCATATTTTCTATCTTTCCTACGCAGTGGGATAGCTTGCTTTTGGGCCCTTAATAATGTCCCTTTCAAAAACTGCCAACTCTCCTCAGCTGTTTTTCCCCTCAGTTTTGCTTCCCATGGGACCTTACCTACCAGCTCTCTGAGTTTACCAAAATCTGCCCTCCTGAAATAATTATCTTTATTTTGCTGTTTTCTGTTCTACCCTTCCTTAGGATTGTGAACTCTATGATTTCATGATCACTTTCACCCAAGCTGCCTTCCACCTTCAAGTTCTCTACCAATTCCTCCCTATTTGTTAAAATCGTATCTAAAACAGCTTCCCCCCGGTAGCTTTTTCAACCTTTTGGAATAAAAAATTGTCTCCAATACAATCCAAGAACTTACTGGATAGTCTGTGCCCCGCTGTATTAGTTTCCCAACATATATCTGGATAGTTGAAGTCCCCCATCACCACCAAATCTGGTGCCCTGCTTGACTTCGTTAGTTGTTTAAAAAAAGCCTCATCCACCTGTTCCACCTGGCTAGGCGGCCTGTAGTAGACGCCTAGCAGGACATCACCCTTGCTTTTTAGCCCTTTTAGTCTAACCCAGAGACTCTCAACACGTCCATCTCCTACATCAATCTCCACCTCAGTCCAAGTGTGTACATTTTTAATATATAAGGCAACACCTCCCCCCTTTCTTCCCTGTCTATCCTTCCTAAGCAGGCTGTACCCTTCAATACCAACATACCAATCGTGTATTATCCCACCAAGTTTCTGTGATGCCAATGATGTCATAGTTATATTTATTTATTAGCACTTCCAGTTCTTCCTGTTTATTACCCATACTTCTTGCATTTGTATATAGGCATCTAAGATATTGATTTGATCTTGCCTCCCTGTTTTGTCCTGACCCGCTTTTTACTCTGGCATTGTTGCCCATGCTCCCTCCCATTTCTGACCCATCTCCCAGGTTTCCATGTTCTCCACTTACCTGTGGGCTTTGCTCCCCTGCCCCTGTAGAACCTAGTTTAAAGCCCTCCTCACTATGTTAGCCAGTGTGTCCAAATATGGTCTTTCCCCTCCTCGAAAGGTGAACACCATCTCTGCCCAGCAGTCCTTCCTGGAATAGCATCCCGTGGTCAAGGAAGCCCAAGCTGTCCTGGCGACACCATCTTCAAAGCCAGGCATTCACCTCTAGGATGCACCTGTCTCTGCCTGGGCCCCTACCACTGACAGACAGGATTGAGGAGAATACCACCTGTGCCCCAAACTCCTTCACCCGTGCCCCCAGAGCCCTGAAGTCACTCTTGACAGGCTCAGCGTCATACCTCACAGTATCATTAATGCCCACATGGATGATAAGCATGGGATAGTAGTCAGAGGGCCTGATAATCCTCGACAACACCTCCGTAACGTCTTGGATACGGGCCCCCGGCAGGCAGCATAACTCCTGAGATGAAATGTCAGGGCAACAGATGGGCACCTCCGTCCCCCTCAGAAGAGAGTCCCCAACCACCACTACTCTACATTTCCTCCTCGCAGTGGTGGCAGCAGACTTCCCAGCCTTGGGGGTACGAGGCTTCACTTCTGCTGTACGGGGTGATTCTTTGTCTCCTGTAACAAGTACAGCGTAACGGTTTCCTAGTACCACAGTGGGAGGGTTCTGAGCAGGGGTGGAACACTGCCTACTGCCAGAAGTAACAAGCTGCCAGTGTCCACCCTGATCTATCTTCTCCTCCACCAGTGGTTTATCAGCTGTCCTGTGTACTGGGACAGTTACCTCAGCTGTCTCCACATGAATACTAGTGTTACAGACAGAGGAAATCAACTGAAAGACTTGGAGAATGACAGAAAAACATTACTCTGAAATAAGGGCATGTACTTTTTCTCACTATGACAGACACATATTCATAAAGCCTCACATTTGCTATATAAAGAATGCTTCCACTCAGGATTAGATTGACACTACTACCTGATGTGAAGGCAACAAGTTTGAGGAGAAAAAGTAGCAGTACAGATGATCTACAGCCTACAAAACACAAGCACCATTGGCACTAATTGAACCTTTTGTCTGATTTTATGAAGCACCCCAAGCATCTACCTAGGGAGGTTGCTGGAGATATTTAAGAGCAGGTTAGAGAGACACCTATTGGGGATGATCTAGATGGTATTTGGTCCTGCCAAGAGAGCAGGGAACTGGACTTGATGATCTCTTGAGGTCCCTTCCAGTTCTAGTGGTCTATGATTCTATTAGGCGGCATGGAAGCAAAATGAACTTCTCACCCTGTGAGGTGAGGCTGATCATTGTCAGGGCTCACTGCAACTGAAGCATAATGGAACAAAATGTAATGTTTGTTGCTTGCACTGCACGATTTCTGTTGACACCTGGAGAACCTTTGTTTTCCAAGGGTAGCATGCTGGCATTATTAAACATGAAAGAGATGGCTGAACAGTGCACCCCACTCAGGCAAAAGAGACTTATTGATTTCTTTGACCTACTCCCTAGGGAGAAGGATCATAAGACAAGGTAAAACAATTTCCTGCCCACACATCCTTTCTGTATCAAAGATGGGACTTTTCCAAAGGATAGCAGGAGAGAAAGGAGTTTGGGATACAGGTATGTAATTCATATCTATGACCTATTCATTCTGTATCCAGGTATCCCACTGTATTTTTGGACATCAAAGACTGTCTAGATTCATTGAGATTTCAACAAGACCCCATCAGTAAGCCAAGGAATTCTTTCTAATTTCTTTCCAATTTCCCCACTTTAAGAGAGATTAACAGTGCCTACGTTCTCACTGCGGCACCTGCAGATAATGAAGAGATGTATTCACAACAGAAAGCAATTTCACAGCATGTACACCCAGAGGCATTATTTATTACTAATGCTCTAGCTAAAAATTCTGGGCTGCATAACAGCTACATACATAAGATCTGATCACTCGTCCATAATTTACGTTTTTCAGGGATGCCAAGCTGGGTTGGGTAATTGGGAATTCTTTTGGCTTGGAATGTAAATCATTTTTCTGGAATGAATTCAATATTCATATGATACTGTGAGCTTCCACTTACTGAAGCTGATAGCTTTTTGTTAACTCCTCACTCCTAGTTTCAACGCTCTGCATAACAGCTCAAATGATTAGTCCCACCTAGTCCAGTATATTTTCTCCAGCAGTGACTGACAGCTAGTGCTTTGGGGTGATGCACCCTGCAGTCCTAGCAATGTCACTAACCAAGGATGCCATGTTATACTTATGGGGTGGGAGTGCATGGAGGGAGTGGATATTCCTCTTTGATCATTGTAGGTGACCAGTTTTACCATGAAATAAATGGCATGGTTCTCTATTTCTAACCATTACCTTACCATAGACAATTTCAAATGCTATGTGTGCCTGTAATCCAGATGAGGTGAGGAAATGGACATGAGGACTATACCTGAAAACACTGTCAATCTTCCATTTTTCCACAAGCTACTTTTACTAGACTTCTTCCAGTAATGCTACGCCAGGTGGCTTTCTTTTTCCGTTTTTGGCCATAACTCAATGAATAGTTGGCTTTTTAATAAGGGAAATAGGGATATAACACTGAGGTAAAGCTGCTGGTTGAAGAAATCTTTGTGGGTTGAAATAAAATCCAAACCACAGCTGCAGACTCTGAGATAATGTTAGGGAAACTCTATCTCCAAGGCTAATACTAAATGGGGAATTGAACTAATGACATCTTCTCAGGAGGCTGACTTGCTGGGTGGAGAGTGACCATGAGCATTGTCAGAAACATCTGAAATAAGCTATAGAGACAAGACGCATGAAGTAATATCTTTTATTGGACCAACTCCTGTTGATGAGAAAAACAGGCTTTTGAGCTTACTTCAGGTCTGCATAAGCTCTGTGTAAAGGTGAAAGCTTGTCTCTCTCACCAACAGAAGGTGGTCCAGTAAAGGATATCACCTCACCCACTTTGCCTCTCTAATAGCCTGGGACCAACACAGTTGCAACAACACTGCATACTGAAATACTTCGTAACACACAACTAAAAGGGTTTTCACATTTTAAGTACCTTTTAAACCCGCCCAATTGAAATATCTGTGAAAGTTTTATTGTCTACAGATACTAGATTACAGAATAAGTGTATGTAATGCAAATACCAAACACTTACAGTAAAAATGATCTAGCACAAGTGCTCAAGATTAGGCATTCTCTTCATAGGCAAGGTCTAAGAGAGAGAGATAGTAAGGTGATAAGAGCGAGAGACGGGTTAGTCCACAGTAATGGCTTGTTCATACATATCCCTCACTTTCCTTTGCATCACTCACCCCAACATGGAAAAAAATATAAATAATCCTTAAATGTAGACAACTCAAATATATCCTTTCAACCTCCTTTCAGATACTGTTTCTTTTTCACGTCCCAGTGCATCCACTCTTTAACTTTCCTTTTTGCACAGCTGCGCAGGTAACACTTATCTGTTCATCTAAGCACTGACCACCATCCTATGAATCTCGATGCTTACTACTTTTCCTTATTGGAGTAAAGATCAGTTTATGGGAGTGAACAACCTCTTGTTACCTGAGAAGCATGAAACTGTTCTCCTAAATAATTGCATGAAATCTATACATGTGCGGCTGAATTCTCCAGTGTCAGTCTAACAATAGCCAATGGGCTTTGTCAGTCAGAAAGAAGCATGGTCCATAGCTCTTGTTCTCGTAACAAGATCCCTTCTTAGCCATCCAGGTGACCCTAGGAAGCAGTGTTCAGGATCACTTGGACTAGCAGTGAAGTTTCTAGCAGGAAATTTTTGTGGTTTGACTTTCATTTTTGATGATATCTTATTGTTTACATTAAATGGAACACCAAATGAAAGGGTCACTGGGACAGGCTCTGCACAAAGTTAACTAATCCTGAAAGTAGACCAAGGTGGACATATATATTGAACGAGGATTGAGATAGCTGTTGCCATCTCTCACATCAAGGACACAGGAATAGCTAATGCCGGAACTTAGAATCTAGTGACTTATCTTGGAGATTGTTCCCTGTTGTCACACTGACAAATATTTACTCAGCCGGGCATTGGGAGCAGTGCGGAGATGCACCCAGTCCAAACTTGGATGATATCCTGACCCCATTAAAGTCAAAGACAAAACTCCTATTGATGTAAATCATACCAGGATTTCACCGGTTCTCCCTCCTGGGCCACAAGTGACAGAACCTAATGACTGGATGCAGGGTGAGGGCTGCACATGGAAGGCGAAGAAGATTGGGCCTTTCATCTGGCACACTTTCACAGAGGCTGGTGACAAGTTAGCCTTATAGTTGAAAGTTTTAGTCAGTCTCATTGGGCAAAGTCTGAGATAAATGGTATTATAAATGAAGAGGTAGGGCTTAACTTACCCCGTTATAAGTTGGCTTCTGCTTTAGTAACTGTTTCCACAGGATTTTTCAGAAGGATCCAGCAATGCATGATAGCTGTATCCCTCATTTCACTTGGGGGCTTGGAGAATTCAATCCAGCACCTTTCTGAAAGTGGGTGATGCTAGCCAAGGATAGGATGTGTCCAGGAATCACAAGTGCATTTTCCATCAGTCTCCTTTGAAAGTGTCTTTTGAAGCTCTAACTGGAAGATTAAGCTGTGTTAACTTCTGTTTATTTAATGAAAAATCAGGCTGAAGTAAATAAAGGTCCAGAAAATATTCTCCCTTGCAGTTACTTGGTCTGCATGTAGTGCACTTCAACATACCGGTCAATTGGACTGGTATTCAGTATGTAATGTAGGATCCTGCTGGGACCCTGCGGTCTTAAGCCACTTTCTAACCCCGGGGGGATTGAAACCCAGCAGTCATTTCAGGACCTTACAGCTCACACCTGCCTTCCCAACAAATCTGTCTGATTAGTATTTTTAAATGTATCCTATGCACCGAACAAAACAAGATGCAATGTTTGTGAAAGCAACCACAGTATGATGATAGACAGCTGTGTAAGAGAAGAAAAGTTGGAACTGTTTACTCACCTTTTTGTTTTTTTAAACCAGCAAAGTTTTATTCTTTCAGTGACAAACCATACTAGTTTGATGCATGGGGGTTGGGGGGGGGGACCCAAAACCAAACAAGCCAACCAAACTCCTGAAAACAAAAACAACAACAACAAAAAACCCTCACTGAAAAGTGACAATATAGTTTGCAAATCAACACAGGCTGGAGATACATAGATAACCCCAACACAATCCGCAATCACAAAAACTGAGTGCCCTCTTGTGGCAAGTTTGTATCAGATAGAAAACACAGGATAGCAAAACTACGGCCTAGGCTAGCATATTTGTTGTTGTCATGGGGATGTTTTACAGTTAGAATCATATACACAGAAAGTAATTTCTGTTTAGAGTTCATTTTCAAAGAGCAATTATATGAATTATTTCTGTAAACACAAAAGACAATTTGACATTAAACATATATTTCAAACATATTTTTCTTTTCATTCAGGCACTATAATATGTTATTTTCCATTAGTTTTAGAGTTGTATTTCAATACTGGCAGTATTAATGCAGTTAATTTTCTCTGGTTGCATACTATTAAAATCTTTGTAACATTTGCATTTTAAAAAATCTTAATAGCAAGGGGAAAAAAGTTACCAATAGCTGCTTATGGCAACAGAATATTGTTAAATAAAATTTTTCAAAGGGTAAATCAGCATTAATAAACATTAATTTTCAAAACCACTTTTGTTTCCTTTTAGTATTTCTTGTATCTTTTCCTTTTTTTCATAAAAGCATGTGTGAGATGTTTAAATTCACAGCTGAAAATGCAATCTATGGACATGACAAAAGCAAGATTATATGCAAAAATGATATGATGAATGTACATAAAATGATTATATATTATCATCTTGCTCTAATGTAACATATTTTCATTAATATATCTTTTCATTTTAGAAAAATGTTATTTGGAGAATAAACATAAGGCACTAAGGGAAAGGTCCTTAAACAACTGAATTTCTATGTTTTTCCTTCCTTAAATTTCAAGCTGGTGAATTAATGTTATAACTTTATATCAGTAAATAAAAAAGTAAATAAACCCATTGTTTATATTTGCCAGCACTTTAATGATGATTTGGGATGTTTCCAGTATATATATTTGGTGATTAATATTGCATTTCTGAAGGCATAGAGCTTGTTTCTAAGCAGAGTTCTGTAACACTGTCTTTATTCAAGCTATAATATAGTATAATATAATTTAATGAAATAAAACTACACAACGTCTTTTATGTTTCCATTCTTTTGTCATTCAAAATTACTCTAAAATAGAAAATTGATCTATAGCTACCACAGAAGAGTACAGAATAATTACTTCTAGAAACAGAACTCTAAAAATACAAACTAATTTATTCAAGTTTCTTAAACACCGGAAGGGTTTTTGTTTATTTTTTGTTTGTTTTTTAAAAAAAACTTATATCCATTCCAGCATTAACATGTTAAAAACAATGTGAAGGAAAACATGCATTCTTTTGCAGGAAATGTTTTATGCAAATTAATAATTTTCAACATGAGTATCATAAATCAAATAACATTTGAAATCACTTTAAATTGTGAAGATTTGTTTTGTTTTTTACTCAGCTTACAAACTAAAGAGAGACATAAAAGCAAAAAAAGCTGAACACGCTGGGAGATGTACTCGCCCTTCGTGAATTACTGCTCAAAAATTGCAATAAAATTTACTGTTTTATCAAGGCTCACTGGAACTTATTTGAAAGAGATACCAGCAAACCAGCCCATGAATTTTTCCATGTCATACAAAGACAACACAGGAGCTAAAAGCTGCTGTCAGCTGTTTTGTTTTTTCCTGAGTCTGACAAGAGTAGGTAACTAACTTAATATATAAAACAGGATTTTTTGCAAGTTTGCAGCAATTTTTCTATGTATTGTTTAGCTATATTATTTCACATCATATTAATTAATCTGTAAGAATATATGTACATATATTCTTACAGATTAATTAATATGATGTGAAATAATATCTATGTATGTATTATGGAAAGCAATCACCTCAGTTAGCATCTCAAGGCATGCATTTACCCAATCAATATTATGTGCATGGATACATAAATCCCATATATCAAGGCATTTGTTGTTATTTGTGTTCAGGCTTATCTTACACATTCCATGCCCAAAAAACATACATTTACTTTCATTTTTGCGAAGGTTGCTTTTGTCTTTTGCAACTGATGTTTAGGAAAAATGAAGCTGTTAAGATTTGGTGTCCACCAGCTTTAATGTGAATGAAGAAATATGTGCAGCATTTTTGATCAACAGAGGGCGCTCTGGTTTTCCGAGGGGTTTAGCAGCGGCTTTTACAGGGTTGAGTGTGTGTTCAACAGAATAAGGTGTTGGAAAAGTAAGCTCCGACAACAGGCAGAAGCTCTTAACACTGGCCAGATGTGTAATTTATAGAATATGTTACTGGTTTCTACAATAGTATACAATACATGAATTAAAGAGAAACCCATCATTTGAGCGAGTCAGATACTAGATCTAGTTAAATCTGTGGAGTACAAAGTGTTAGTTGGTAGCTTCCCTTTAAACACTGTAAAGTGAGACATACGTTGGATTCAAAGTTCACATATTCAGCACAGAGAAGTCATCCATTTGCTTGCTGTCTTAATGTTATAACGCAAAATAGTCTAGAGCAGTGTTTCTGAAACTATGTTCCACTGAACACTGGTGTTCTGTGAACAACTCGCAGATGTGCTGCGAGCATTTGACACTTTTTGGTATTAGACGCTGATGGGATACATTTTCTGATATTAAAACCAACTACAATATTACTTCTTCATTGCTCTGATACCTGATTAAATTACTTCCTTTTGTTTTTGTTGTATGTGCTGCTGCCTTTTTCTTTCTTGGTCTGACAACAATTTTTTTAATTTTCATAGGTGTTCTGCATTAAATATATTATTTGGTGTTCCACGGTCTCAAAAAGTTTAAGAAACACTGGTTAAGGTTATGCTTGGCCCTGGTATGAGAGCAGGGGGTTGGACGTGATAACTTCTTGAGGTCCCTTCCACTTCTATTATTCTAGGATTCTATGAAAATACTTTAGAATGGGATAGTTCAGTTTAAAATATCTGCCCAATATAGAATTTTAAAAAATGTAAAATATTGCCTAACATCCATGCCTGTTTTGTAAGAATAAAAATAATAATTATTAAAAAATAAAAAAAGAAGTGCTGGTACTCAGCTTTCCACCTCCTCTCCACAGCCAATTCCATGGCTGGGGCTGCCAAGTGCTGGTATTCAGTACCCGCACAAAATAAAAGCACTGCCTAACATAGTGTTTTCTTCAGATAATATTTAATATGTTAATTTCCAGAGTATTTCATTTGTCATTTTTATCTTTTCTTGTCAAGTCAAATTTATGAAATTCAAATCTAAAATCAGAAGAAAAACAAAGCAAATTTGATGTTTCTGGATAGCTTGTACAGGATGAGTTGAAATGCAACTTCTTGTGTGGAATAATATAATTATGTATTCATAGGATTAGCTTTACATGTGACAGTGTAAACCTTTGCAAATGGTACAATATTACAGTAAAATATCTGAGAAATTCAAACAGATGCCAGATTTCACATACTTGACAATATTGTAAATATCATCATCACCATCCTCTGTTATTTTAAATGGTTGTATTCTGTGTACACAAATGATGGCCCTGATTCAGCAAAGCATTTGAGCGTGTGCTCAAGTGTAAGCACACAAACAAAAGTCCATCTCTGTAAAGTAAAATATATGTGTGCACCTAACTTTTGAACAGAAGTTTAAGCGCTTTGCAGAATCACAACCAACATGGGCAGCTTCAACTGTGAAATTATGTTGAAAGTATTAAGACAGGAAAAGGTAGAGTAAATCCTCATTTAATCAAATACCACATATGATATCAAGGGTGATGAAACAATTCTTCAAACATTAGGGACCAAAGTCTGTTATCACTTAACACTAGAGTGATCATATTTTCCTAGGCCAAATACGTGACACCCCAGGGCAAGGGCGGCTCCCTGGCTGTGGCTGCCAAGCAAGTGAAGCTCTCTGGTTGCCCCATGCCATGGGGGGCTGGAATGGGGCTGGTGCCCTGGGGGAGTTTCCTGGTTGCTGGGACGGTTGCCTTGCAGGGGTGGGAGGGATTTGCTGGATGACCCACATTGCCAGGTGCCAGGAAAGGGGCTATTGCCTTTCCGGGGACCTCCCCAGCTGTCCCGTGCCTCCGGAGACTGTGAACGGGGCTGCGGTCCAACTGATGAAGCTCCCAGCATCTTCAAGCTGCTTGGAGCCAGGAACAGGGCTGCAGCCCTGCCAGTGAAGCTCCTGGCTTCCCCACGCCAGGGGTAGCTGGGAAGGGGGCTGCAGCCCCACTACTGCAGCTTCTGGCTTCTTCCCAAGCTGTGGGAAGCTGGGAACAGGGCTGCATCCCTGCCTGGTGGGGGAGGGGTCTCCCTGGCTGCAGAGGCGGGTGCCTGGGGCACCAGATCCCATTTATATCTTAAAAAGGATTGGGGGACATACACTACCCTCCCCTGCAGCATACCCTGCCTTTCCTATGGCATGGCCTCTGCTGGCTCCCTCTCCTGCTGCTACCTGCACATGTGGCGGGTGAGTATGTGCTGTGCTACACTTGCTTTCTGGCCAGCAGCTGTGGCTGACCTGGGGGCAGGACAGCGCAGTAGGGGGTATGAATACAGGGCAATTAGCCCTTTTGTTAAAATAAATCAAGACGCCTTCCTGGCGCCTGAAATATGGGACTGTCCCCGCCAAAACAGGATGGATGGTCACCTTCCATAACATGCCCGTAAATTCTGATTTCAGAAAAGTTGCTTTGAATTTATACTGGTGTAAATGTGCTCAGAATCTGGCCCTAAGGTATTAAATGAGGGACAATAGTTCCTTTACTGCTAACTTGACTAGTAGGTGTTAAAAGCTGTTTTCCTTGCTTTTGCACATACATTTGCCAGCAGCTGTTTCAACATTTATAAACACTATTCCCAGTGATTGCCAAATAACCATAAATTCATTTATGCATATTTTTGAGTTGCAGCCATAAAAATAATTACATGTCTGATTAAACCCATTTATGCCTCATGTCTATAATAGATATGAATTGTTGCAATGTATTACTTCTACACCCATAAATATTACAAGCGTGATACAGGTTATCCTTAGCTGTTGTGAAGCAATCGCTTATTCAGATGCAGTTGAGCTATTATATTTCAAATAGTTGATTTTCAACTATGTACAGAATGTCTTCCACATAATGGTATAACTCTGGGTGGCATTCTAGAACAGCCTTGAGACTGGCTACTTCTCTATTTTCATATAAGTGAATTATTGTAAAGCTATAGATTGGAGGCACTCAGTAAACTAACAAAAAGAGACAGAGAACTTTTATGTGAGATTTCAATGCAGGCAACCTATTTATACTGCTTCTTTATCCGGACCCTGATAATTAAAATGCTAACACTATTCTTAAAGGGCTGTAAAGCAGGATGCAGCCTCTTTGTTTTAAACTTAAAAACCTGTGAGGTCAACACACATCTAGCTTCACAGCTCTGATTTTAAATCTGTGCCCCAGAGACTGAATTTTGATTTGTTCCTACTCAGAATCTTAGCTTACAGTGTTTTTAATTACATAATAATTAACCATATGCATCATAACACAGACCTTGGTAATTCTTCATTTTAAGTGTTCCTGTGTCATTAATTCATTTGTTAGTGATAGTAATAACACAGATCAGAATGAACTCGTTTTGCATTCTTATAAATATCATAAGTAGTTATTTTGGAAATCTACAGCAATTCAGTATTAATTAACATACCACCTCCTTTTTCATAGCAAACAAGAATGTGATATTTGTCTTATGAATAAACTCTCTTAACTTTTCATAATTGTCCACATTTTCTGTTGGGGTGAGTGTGTTTGTACGTACACACACCCCAATATATGTTTTCATACTGAAATACAGAATTATGACTAAAATATAGCACATATCTCTATATAATATGTCCTTAAGAGTATCACAAAGTATTGGAACTAATATTGACAGTTATGCCCCACTGAACTTTTAGAAACATATGAAGTGATTTCCCACTGTATTTCTAATGTAGCAAAGCACAGATACATAGTATGCATCTTGAAAAACCCAATGAGGCAAGAAATTAACTATATACAGGTGTTTGCTTTAAGATTTCTTCATTGTTCAACTTAAAATACTATAGTTTAAGTAATCTTTTGTATATTTCTAATGCAATTTTTTCACTTATATACCAGTTCAGTTACTGAGTGATGTGATGTCATTAACATACTAATAAAAACAAACAAACGCAAGCCAATTCTTTGTATAAGCAAGGATTTTTTAAAGTGTCATTGTATAACAGGTTTATGAAATGTTAGAGCAGCTAAATGGTGTCAGTGTTTCCATCAAACTCATTTTTTCATGAATTCATAACTTTCTCTGAAAATTGTTTCTGGAAGCAACTGAATAGCCATAGCTTCAGCCTTCAAACTAATTTTTGTACTACAGATTTTTTTAAAATGCTGGTTTTGCTCAGTTTCAAGTGAGATACAGATGGTGCATCTACACTTGCATTCCTCTTTCGAAAGAGGTATGCAGATGAGGTGAACAAAATGCAAATGATGTGTAAATTTGCATATTGGTACCTCATTTGCATATTCTAATTTCGAAAGAAGAAAGCCAGTGTAGACACCGCTCTTTTCAAAAGTAAACCCATCTTCGAAAGACTCTTTCTTCAGCAGAAGGGAATAAGGGGATTTCTAAATGTGCAGGGTCCTTTCGAAAAGGACCCCCGTGTAGCTGCACTGAGCCTTGCGCATTCAAAAGCGCTGCTTTTGAAGTGCCATGGCCGGAAGCATCCTAATGCTAACAAGGCACTAAATATTCAGTTCAGCACCTCATAAGTAATCTTTGAAATGGCCACAGCCATTGTTATGAGAAGTGTGCCAAAGCCACTGTTATGAGATACAAGTGCAATGTTGTTTGCTGATTGTACTGTGCTACATAAAAATCCTAAATTAAAAAAGGAAATTTGGCAAAGTGGCAGCGTATGATTTGATGTGTAACATAAGACTGTATATCACATAACTTAAACTATCAGTCAGCAAGTCCATGAAGGATTTGTGACATTTTGTGATTGTCTTTACTTTCTATTTAAAAATAAAAGTACATTAATGTGATAAATATCCTCTAATAGTGGTTTAATTTACAGACAGAAGTCATCTGATGAAATCCTGTCCCCTTTGCAGTCATTGGCTTAACAGGGAAATCCTTGGTCAGCTTAAGCTCAAAAAAGATGCATAAAAGAAGTGGAAACTTGGACAGATGAGTAAAGAGGAGTATAAATATATGGCTGGAAAAGGCTGGGCAGTAATCAGGACAGCAAAGGCACAATTGGAACTGCAGATGGCAAGGGATGTGAAGGGTGACAAGAAGGGGTTCTACAGGCATGTTAACAATAAGAAGGTTATCAGGGAAGGTGTGCAGCCGTTATTGGATGAGAGAGGTAACCTAGTGACAGATGATGTAAGAAAAGCTGAAGTACTCAATGCTTTTTTTGCCTCATTCTTCACAGACAAGGACAGCTCTCACACTACGGTGCTAGACAATGCAGTATGGGAAGGTGGAGGGCAGTTCTTGTTGGGGAAGGAACGAGTTAAGAGCTACCTAGAAAAACTAGAAGTACACAAATCTGTGGGTCTGGATTTAATGCACCCAAGGGTACTGAGGGAATTGGCAGATGTCATTGAAAAGCCTTTGGCCCTTATCTTTGAAGACTCTTGGAGATCTGGAGAGATTCTGGATGACTGGAAAAAGGCAAATGTAGTGCCCATCTTTAAAAAAGGAAAGAAGGACAATCCAGGGAATTATAGACCAGTCAGCCTTACCTCAATCCCTGGGAAAATAAGGGAAGAGATCCTTAAGGAATCCATTTTGGAGCACTTGGAAGAGGGGAAAGTGATCAAAAGTAGTCACTATGGATTCACCAAAGGCAAGTTGTGCCTGACCAATCTGATTAGCTTCTATGATGAGTAAACAGGCTCTGTGGACATGAGGAAGTCAATGGATATGATATACTTTGAATTCAGAAAAGCTTTTGATACAGTCTCCCACAACATTCTTGCCCGTAAATTAAGGAAGTATGGATTGGATTCACAGACTATAAAATAGAATGCTGGCTTCATGATTGGGCCCAACGGGTCATGGTCAATGGCTCAATATTTGGATGGCGATCAGTTTCAAGTGGAGTGCCCCAAGGCTTGGTTCTGGGGCCAGTGCTGTTCAACATCTTTCTTAATGACCTGAATGAGGGATATTCAGATAGGAATAAGGGGATGAGCAGATAGGAATAAGGGGATAAGCAGATAGGAATCTGAGGCTGTGTCTACACGTGCCCCAAACTTCGAAATGGCCATGCAAATGGCCATTTCGAAGTTTACTAATGAAGCGCTGAAATGCATATTCAGCGCTTCATTAGCATGCGGGCGGCAGCGGCACTTCGAAATTGATGAGCCTTGCAGCCGCGCGGCGCGTCCAGACGGGGCTCCTTTTCGAAAGGACGCCACCTTCTTCGAAGTCCCCTTATTCCCATGGGGTGTATATTCCCATGAATATGCATGTCAGCGCTTCATTAGTAAACTTCGAAATGGCCATTTGCATGGCCATTTCGAAGTTTGGGGCACGTGTAGACACAGCCTGAATGAGCAGATAGGAATAAGGGTACTTCGAAGTAGGTGGGGTCCTTTCGAAAAGGAGCCCCGTCTGGACGAGCCGCGCTGCAGAGAACCGCGTCAATTTTGAAGTGCCACAGCCACCCGCATGCTAATGAGGCGCTGAATATGTATTTCAGCGCTTCATTAGTAAACTTTGAAATGGCCATTTGCATGGCCATTTCGAAGTTTTTGGCTAGTGTAGACATAGCCACATATTTGAATCCAGTGGCCCGCTTTGGCATCATCTGTAGCTATAATATATGTGCAATATACAACATGTATAGCCATATCTTCACACACACACACACACACACACACACATATTTTGGTGTATATTCATCCTTACTGAGCTACTTAATAATTAGGATTTTGAATTCTCTACACTGTAATCCCTGCCATCCTTCCCAGTTCCACTTATTCAGTAAAAATGGTTTGTCAATGGACAAGAGATTTTTCAAATAGTTCAATTTAGGAAAGATATCTAAATGCTGCTTCTCTGAGTGTTTGCATAATGCAGCCATATGTCAAGGAGCAATGACCCATTATAAAACCATTTTTTTCCTCTGGCCTGCCCTTAATATAATGTAGGAAGATGTTTTGTCTTACAAAGCTTTATGGTAGACAAGTTTGTATCTGCCTCAACAAATGTTAAAATATGTGGGTCCTTTGTAAATGATGTGGTGCCATCAACATCATGAAATATCATAGTCTGGTGTTTATAGAAAGAAGAAAGCAGAGCTGTAAGAAGAATAAGGTACACAATACATATAAGACAGCACATATTTAGGAAAACACAGCAGGTCATTGATTCCATTAATAGCTAAAATTGTATTTCGTTATATATAATATGATGGACATAGTAAAGAGATCTGAAGAAAATAGCTTCTCTCCTGCTACAATACATTAATAATTTGAGACATACAATAATTAGAGTGTCAAATAGTAGAGCTGTGGAAACAATCACAAACAAGAGAACTTGCTTTAAAAAAGCCAGTTAGACAAACTACCCTCTAAGTACCTAGACATGTAAAAATGTAATGCATACTACCATGATTTAGTCATATATTAAAATAATCTTTAATTATAATATTTAGAATTCCAATGGTATAATGCACTATGTATTTTCTCAAATTAAATATGAGTATGATTAATAACATAATATACATTTCAAGTGAATTTGTGCTTAATTTTGTTTCATTTAGTGCAAAAATCTTCATTCCTCTTCACAACAAATACACTTATTTTTTATTATTTATATGACAGCCAAAGTAACTTGTCAAAGTTTTGAGCAATGACAAAAAGTGGGGGTTGAATGGAAACTGAAACTCATCCTTAGCTATACCATGAATTAGCCACATCAATTGCTGTATATCATGACTGTGAATATGATACAATAGACCCCCAACTTACATGGAGGTTGTGTTCTCGCTCAACCTTGTGTAAGTCAAATTTCATGTTACTCAGGGTAGCCAGGAAACTGACCAGCACTGCTGTGCTCGTCAATTTCCCTGCTCCTGTGAGGGGCAGGGAGCTGGAGCCTGGCTTCCATCTCCCTGTCCCTCACAAGAGACAGGAAACTGATCAGTGATGCTGCACTGGTCAGGTTCCTAGCTCCTGTCAGTGGCAGCAGCCAAGAGTCAGGCTGCTGCCATGACAGCAGCTGTGAAACTGCTCCTGTCAGGAGTGGCAGTCTGACTCTTGGCTGCCGCCAGTGATGGGAGCTGGGAAGCTAACTGGTGCAACAGAACTGGTCAGCTTCCCCACTCCTGTGAGTGGCAGGGAACTGGTACCTGACTCCCAGCTGCCTGCCACTGACAGGAGCCAGGAAACTGACCAGCGCTGCTGCACTGGTTGGTTTCCTGTCTCCCCTGAGTGGTGGGCAGCCCAGAGCCAGGCGCCAGCTCTCCGCCACTCAGAGTCACGTTTACTTGAGATTTGTGCAACTTGAATGAGCATATCTCGGGGTTCTACTGTATAAGTAAAACAAGGAAACATACAGGCTATGTCTACACTACAGAGATCTTTCAAAAGAAGCTCTTCCAGAGGATATCTTCCAAAACAGTTTCTTTCGAAAGAGTGCGTCCACACACAAAAAAGTGGATCAAAAGGGTGGTCTGCTCTTTTGAAAGACAGTGTCCACACAGCCCCCACTCTTTCAAAAGAACAGGCCAGGGATCGAAAATGAAGACCATTCTTTTGAAATAAAGGCCTTACAGAGAGTCTAGACACCTTTTCTTTTGAAGAGTGATTTTGAAAGGAGCACCACATTCTTTTGATTTACTTTCAAAAGAATGCTTTTTGTGTGTAGACGCTTCATGGGCTCTTTCGAAAGAGCCCCCTTCTTTCAAAAAAATCTTTTGAAAGAACTTGACGCAGCCATAGTAGTAAAGAAAAAAGGACCCTTAAGAAAAGGCAAACGGCCTGTTTCTACTCTTGTTTATACTGACTTGACAACAGTGTTATTGTATGAATATCAGTAATGGACTCCTGATCTACTACAATATTGTGAGAAGTCAGTCAGAGTAAGGTGCTGGAGTAATATAGAAAGGTAGCCTTTACCATAAAAAATATTTTTACAGGTGACATAGAAGTTACTTGGAATACACTGACCAGCAGAGTACAATAACTGCAACAGGTGACCTAGATGCAGGTTATAACTGGACAGCATCAGAAAACAATGAGTTGGATCGTCATATAATAAACGTTGATCTAAACATAAAAGGGTTCCGATTATAGTCAATCCATAGCTAATCAAGAGTATTACATTGTTTTATAAAGAAATTAATTAGAATACCAGCAAGCCCAAATCAGCAACAGAAGGTGCAATTACAAATATATCTATCACCATTTTCAAGCGACTACTGGTTCTTCTTTCATTTAACTATCCAAAACCCAGGTTCGGGAGTCTTTGTTGCTTCTGCATGGGCAGACATAAATACAAACATCCATGCTGTTTCTGCTTTTATTTAGTATATTATATCATCATCTGATGCAGGTGGAATAGAACCCTGAACTCAGGTCTGGGCAGGTCTAAAAGATTTACAAATCACCTTTGGGCTTCCAACATTTAAGTATCAATGCTACTGTGTGTACATAAACAAAGTTGCTTTTTGTTAGGGCTGTGAATTGAGATTCCATAGGAACCCAAATAAATCCAAATATTTTGCTATTTTTGTTTGTACTTGTTTCATTAACTTTTCTTGCCCCAAGGGAAATATTTGTGTGCTGAAATAACGTACCTATTTTCTCATCATATTTGTACCTTCAAGGAATTAAAATAATACAAAATTATTAGATCTTACATTGTTTGGCCTCCATAAAAGTCTTCCTGAAGTTTTACAATGCCCTGGGAAAAAACAGATACTTGACACACAAACACTAAAACTGTTGCAATTCAGTCAGGTAAATAAGGGAGTCATGATACACTAAGGTCTTTCATATCTGGCATTCTATCATCCAGAACTCTCAAATAACTGGCATCTTAACCATGTTACTCACATTTTCTGTGAGTACAATATAGAAAAAGTAAATACAAATAAATACAGCAAATGCAGTATAAGTTAACAGTATACAGTACTACTGTTGTTTGTAAATAAAGTACTCTGCGTACAATTTTTGTTTGTTTCTTAATAGCTAATCTTGTTTTCTTTAGTGTTATACGTTGCTTGGGATACCTCTCTATTATCCAGAATATTTGAATATTCCTCCTGGTCCCAAGGCTGCTGGATATGAAAGAATTTATTGTACCTGGTTCTATTACCATCTCTGCTTATATACAATGGCTACATTTACACTAAGAGATAAATTCGAATTTAAGGCAGTTAGCTTGATATTACCAGGTGCCTGTGTTTACTGTAAATACCATTAGCTCAATTTAGGGAGCACTAATATCGATATCATAATACTGTCGGTACCTGATAGATGTAGTTTCAAGTTCGAATTTAAAAGTTCAATTAAGGACCAGTGTGGAAGCAACACGTCTTAAAATCAAATGTATTAGCCTCCAGATGTGTCCGGTATGTAACCCACAGTGTTCCGCTCTGGCTGCTGCTCTCCAGAGCTGTGTCTACACGTGCACGCTACTTCGAAGTAGCGGCACTAACTTCGAAATAGCGCCCATCGCGGCTACACGTGTCGGGTGCTATTTCGAAGTTAACTTCGACGTTAGGCAGTGAGACGTCAAAGTCGCTAACCTCATGAGGGGATCGGAATAGCGCCCTACTTCGACGTTCAATGTCGAAGTAGGGACCGTGTAGACGATCCGCGTCCCGCAACGTCGAAATTGCGGGGTCCTCCATGGCAGTCATCAGCTGGGGGGTTGAGAGATGCTCTCTCTCCAGCCCCTGCAGGGCTCTATGGTCACCGTGGGCAGCAGCCCTTAGCCCAGGGCTTCTGGCTGCTGCTGCGGCAGCTGGGGATCCATGCTGCACGCACAGGGTCTGCAACCAGTTGTCAGCTCTGTGTATCTTGTGTTGTTTAGTGCAACTGTGTCTGGGAGGGGCCCTTTAAGGGAGCGGCTTGCTGTTGAGTCCGCCCTGTGACCCTGTCTGCAGCTGTTCCTGGCACCCTTATTTCGATGTGTGCTACTTTGGTGTGTAGACGTTCCCTCACTGCGCCTATTTCGATGTGGTGCTGCGCAACGTCGAAGTTGAACATCGACGTTGCCATCCCTGGAGGACGTGTAGACGTTATTCATCGAAATAGCCTATTTCGATGTTGCTACACGTGTAGACGTAGCCCAGGTGAGCTCGAATAAGGTGACAGGAACACCATGAATTTCAAATCGAGATCAGGACGCCTGTGGCTGGGGGCTCATATTTGTGCAAGAGCCTGAGAAATGTCTGTCTGTCTTTGCTATTAGTGCTGTGAGTACATCTCCCCATTACAAATAGCCCTTGCACGGAGTTCATGGTTCTGTCTCTACACTTGGTATATTTTTCTGTGCTGCCTGGCACCAGCTGCTGCCCCATCACACCACATGGCAGCAAGGCTGTTGTGGGAGGCCGAGAAACACTTTTTCCCAGTGGTTTGCATTGTGCACGCGCCCCCTCCACCCACGCAGTCGGGGTCCTTCCTGTGCTCAGCCACATCTCGTGGGTAGCTCACGATCCAATAAAAGGAAGTGCTGGTCGTTCAGCGCTGACCATGCTGCCAGGCAGCACTATGTCCCTGCTTGTGAGCGGTTAGGGCTCCAAGGGCAGGAAAGATTTTCGGGGACTTGAAGACACCAGGGGAAAGTCTCCCTCTGGTGGCTAAGATTTTGGGGCCTTTCTTCCACACGGTTGGGGCTACTTCAGCTGGCCCCCCACTAAAACCCTCTCACCCTCCCTGCCCCAACAAGGACCCATAGGGCTAGCTGCTGCCAGGGGAAGTCTCTCCCAGCAGCTAAGATTTTGGGGGCCTTTCTGCTGCGTGGGGGAGCTACTTTAACTGGCCCCCCCACCAAAACTATTTCCAGGGCCTTTCTGCCACGAGGGAGAAGTCTTCCCTTGTGGCTAAGAGTTCCAGGGCATTTCTGACAGTGGGGGGAAGTCTTCCCCAGCGCCTTAGATTTTCAGGGCATTGCTGCCATCCCCCTTGTTGGCAATTTCTGTGTAGTGAAGAGGGAAGACAAAAATCTTTTACCCTAACCTTTTCCATCCTCTTTCTTCTAACTTTGGATGCAAGGTGAAGGACCAGTTGAGAACACAGACTGTGTACAGAACCTGTATAATGAACTGGGGAGCGAAATACCCTCCCCTCAGCAACTCTCTTTTCTCCAAATGTTTACTATCTACTTTTTCTTCATGCTTGTCATTGTCCCTGTATTATTTTTGGGGATCAGATGCAATCAAGGGAGAGGGGACAGTCAGTGGATGGCCAGTTGAGAGACACATACCTGCTGATTTGCATAAAGTCCTTGATAATTCAGTTACAGAAGAAAAAGATTTGTTAACTTGTCGATCTTTGTTGAAGCACTACTTTGTCTTCCTTCCAACTGGAAAAATGGATGTATGCTTACCATGGGAGGGGAATGAGGGCAATACGATGTGGGAAGATGATGTCAAATACCAATGAAAATACCCAGAATGCTATGGGGATTAGGGATCTGTGGGATAGGTTCTTACAATGCACTGCGCAACAGTTGATGTTTGCCAATTGAGTGCGGCAGCATTACGCTGACTTTGTGAGGCCCACGTGGAAGATAGACAAAATCAAATTTATAAATTCCAGAGTCACAAAATCAATATTAATAAATTCAAATTTATCTTGTAGAGTAGATATAACCCATGTGTCCTTGGGCACCTAATGTAACCTCTTTGAGTCTCCATTATCTGATTCTTCAAATGGGAATCCTAAACTCTGCAATGACCTCCCAGCTGCCACACAATCTGTCCAATCCTACTTCCTGCGTGTAGCAACATGGAGGCTTCTCCTGTCATCCTCAGAAGATTATCAAATATACTATCTAAAGTGAAATGGATCTAACACAAACGTCTAACCTCCAGCACTATAAGCTCTATGGTGAGGTGTCTGAAGAAAGTATTGCTGCTGGCTCTGGTAATCATCAGCAATATTACTATTATAGTCGTCCCTTGTTAGCAGCAGTTAGAACTTCTAGCAGGGACATGCCATGACTATGGAGCAGCATTGTCCGAACTGTGTTCCATGGAACACTGGTGGTCCATGCAATGTGAATAGGTGTTCCATGAAAAAAATGTGATGCTAGCTATAATTTTCCTTCTAAAAATTAAATAAGAAATTGTGTGTGTATCAAAAATACTAAGGTATTTGAATAGTATTTAGATTGTAGGTATATTAATATTTTATAACATATTCATAATAGTATAGTTATTCTTATATGTCATGCTGAAAAAGAGATACAAAACCACTAGTCCCATTAAAAAATTGTTAAAAGTTATTCATTTTTATTTTCCAGTAGTTTTATGTAAAAATAACAAATTTATAAAAACACAAAATTTAAACTGATTTTTCCATACCTATTATTTTGCATTTCTTTATCATAAAAAATGTTTTTTGAGCATTAAGGAAGGACAGTCCTTTTTTGAACAATATTGTCCTTTTTATTTTTGTACAAAAGGATGACACTAACCACCCTTCTTTCAGCTGTTATATTGATGTTTTGTTTTGGGTTTGTACTTAATTTTTATATGTAATTATAGGGTTGCTAACCATCGTCCTATCAGAAGGACATTAGTTGTTCATTCAAATGATTTTCTCTTGGTTTTTGTTCTTTGTAGAATAAGAAATCTAAAAAAAACCTAACTCTTTTAAATCAACTTTTGAGCATTATGTGTGGCAATTTTTTGGTAGGACCCAGCCATCTCCCCCATGCAACCAGCATGAATTTGTTCTACCAATATTTTCCAAGCCCCAAAGTGTTTCACGGCCATATTGGTATGGCAAATACTGCTATAGAATATTTTCAGTTGCAAGGGTTTTTTTTTGTTTGTTTTTTGTTTTTTTGTTTTTTCTTTGTATGAGTCAGGGAGTATATGACATATGCTTAAACCTCTCAGCTCCTGGAGTCATGTGACTTTGGTTTGCTAGCTAACTACGTTCTAAGCTTCAGGGTTGTGGAGAAAAGAATGAAAATGTGACAACCACATGGCTCACATGCAAGCTTTTTTAAATAACTAGCAGATCTAGAGCATCTTGCAAACTAACAATTTTCTTTATTAAGTAATAAGCTTTTGTGGGTAAGACCCACTTCTTCAGATTCTGGTGCACACCAGATGACATGTGAGTAGCCAAACATTTGGGGCATGACAGTATTTGGAAGCGTGCAGATGTTGCTCTCACTTCCCAACCTCACCACCTACGAAGAATGGGATGTGGACATGTGGGCACATGTTCATAAGTGTTTTGGAAGCCTGTTGGATACACGGAGATATGTACACCTCTTTTTGGCCTAGAAGTTGCATGGGAGAGAAATTCCTACACAACTTGAATCCATTCCTGCTCCAACAGTTTTATCCAAGTCAAAGGCTCCATCAGTATTGGCCTTGGTCTTGCAAACATGTATGTGTGTGCTTTACTTTTCATGTGAGCACTCCCACCGGCTTCAGTGGGACTGTTTGCATGAATAAAATTAGTCACAAGTCACAAGTGAATGTTTGCAGGATCATGATCATTAGTGTGAACATGGAGGAAAAAAGTTTAATGACAATTTTGTGAACACCCTAGTACTGTCTGAAAAACTACAGTAATCACTGTGAATTTGCTATTGTAGCTGAAATAACCTTATCTATCAGATGGAACAAGAAGAGAATTCATTTTCAGTCATTGATTTCATAGCAAATAGTGATATACAGCATGGGCATCGAGTAGCTGAGCTCAGGGCTGGTTAATGGTAGTGATATATCTTCAATTAAAAGAATACAAAGTTTCTTCTTAACACAGGTTAGCTAGCTTTTGTTAGCTGACTTGGGTTAACATAGCAGTGAATACATGGCAACTTGGCTTTTAAATCAGGTTACCAAAGTTAGATATTTTTAAATCAGTGAGTCCGCATAACTTGTATCCAAAAGTTTTAAAAGAGCTGGCTGAAGAGCTCTCTAAACTAACAATGCTGCTCTTTAATAAGTCTTGGAACACTGGGGAAGTTCCAAAAGATTGGAAGACGGTTAATATTGTGCCAACATTTTAAAAACTTAAAAAGAATGCTCTAGCTAATTATAGGATTGTCAAACATCAAACCTGGGCAAGACAATGGAGCAACTGATATGGGACTACATTAATAAAGAATTAAATGAGGGCATATAATTAATGCCAATGAACCTTGTTTGTGGAAACTAGAGTCTATCAAACTCACTTGGCATCTTTATTTGGTGCGAATACAAGTTTGGCCGATAGGAGACAACTCAAGACTTCCAGATGCATGCTAGGCAAGCGAATTCTGAAAGTAGGCAGCTAGATAAAGGTGCCCTCCGGAAGCACGTGACTATGATCACAAGGCAGAAGAAATGATCAGCTAGGGAAGGAGAAAATGAGATGAGAAACAGGTTCACTGAGTTGGAAAACAAAAGAGAGAGGCAGAGAATAACAAGGTAGGAGAGCCAGGACAGCTGTACAAGAAACAGATAGTCAAAGTTCCAAGCCTCAGGGAAATAGAAGATGACCCTGAAAGCCTGAAGATGAGGCCAGAAGACAAGATTTTCATCCAAAAAGAACAGAAGGGGGACATTTCAATCTCACTAACACCAGAAAGAAGCCAGCCTGTGGGACCGGAGATTTCCTGCTTAGAATAGCAGACAGGTCTGTCACCAGAGCTGATCCGGAGAACACAAGGGTGTTTTATCTGCCAGGAGCTAAAATACTGGATGCAGGTCTGAGGCTGAAGTGAATCCTAATAGTAGGTTCATCCCTACTGGGCCTGTGCCCCTATGCAGCACAGCTCTGGCACACACATTCTGGGGAAGAGGGGTAGAAGCGGTGCGGGAAAGCGGTTGCCAGCTGTCCTGGACCAGACAGAACAGATATGATTTACTGCATTTGCTCCATGGCTCTGGCATCTGGCCGTGTTTAAAGAAGCAGGCTCCCATAGAGCCTCAGGCAGGAAGCTGAGAGCATGCAGGCAGCAGGGAGCCCATGTTGGTCTCCAGCATGCTGTCAGCTGTGAGGCCCCAGTCAACCAGTCTTGTTCCCCAGCACCATGGCCACCACCCCGGACTCCCGCCGTGCCCAGGACCCCCAAGGACACTGGGGAGTCATCCCAAGAGGGACCCTGGGAGGGGAGGGGGAGGGCCTGAAGCACCAGGTTCCCTCATGGACAAAGGCTGATCTGTGGGACCTCCTCACCCTCTGGGAGGACAAGGAGGTCATGCACCAGACGGGGGTCCAGTGACGCAATGCTGTGGCGTTTGGATGCCTGGCCAAGGGCCTCGCTAGCCGGAGTCACCCCACCCACACCATGGACCAGGTGAGGTTCAAGGTGAAGGAGCTCTGGCAGGACCATTGCAGGACCAGGACGAGCCAGGCAGTTGGGGGCAGCACCCACCAGCTGCCTCTACTTTAAAGAACTGAACCGCCTCCTTGGGCCCTTGAGCCTGAGATGGGAACAGAGGGAGAGAAGTGCCTGGGACTGGCGGCTGGCACCAGGCACCCGTGGACGGTCAGGCCACTGCAGACCATTAGCGATGACTAGGGCTCAAGTGAGGGGGCCCTCATCATCGATGTTCCATCTGTCCCATCCAGCTGGGCCCCCTCCGACCGTGCCTTAGCCAAGTTCCCGGAGGGACCCAGAGGTACATGCCATGCATGCCGGTCACTGCTGGGCTCGGGGAGGGGGCTCTCAGTCCCTCCTGAGGTGGCTGTAGCTCACCCACATGGCCGTCGGCCCCTGGGCATATACAGGCCAGGTGACCAGCTTCCCTGGCCTCAGAGGGCCAACATGTGGCACTCAGCACCACAGAGCCGGGACAGCACCATGGGCTGCCTGGCTGTGGAGGAACCGGGGAGGGGGGAGGAGCAGAGCTTGTGCCACAGCACCCATATAGGGAATCCCGGGATGTGGTCCCCGCAGGGCCCCCAGGAGGGGAAGCAGAGTTTGCCAGGGCCACTGCTTTGGACTTACGGCCCATTCCGCTCCACAGCTCCACCAGCTGGCAGCAAGACCAGCCCAGTCATGGGCCCAGGGAGCCCGCCCATCAAGGGTGAGGGGGAGTGGCACAGAGACTGACTAAGGACAGTGCAGTGCCACTGCCAAACCATCTGCCAGCGCTACCAGGGTGGAGTGGAGGAGATGGGGGATGCAGCCCACACTGCAGCCCTGCAGGACCTGATGGGCGTGCTGCGGGAGTGGTTCACCATGGAGGAGCAAGCCTGGGACGAGTTGGCGGCCAGCCTGGATGCCCTGACCCAGGTCTTAGTCAGCCACCTGGCCCTGGCTGCTGCCTCATCACGAGCCACTCCTGCACCTGCCCCTCCCACCTCCACCCCACCGTCCCCTGTCCCACCATCACCTGTCTGCCCTTGCTCCTTACCCCGATCTCCCCATGCCCCAGTCCCCCCTCTTGCACCCCCCACAGCGGTTCCCCCCCATGAACCTGACTCGCTTCTCTGGTCCCAACCCACCTCCCCACAGCCAGCCTCATGCAGCTGGCCCACATATTACTGGCCAGGGCTGGCTAGGAGGAGGCTGTCCCCCTGCCCCTGGCTCCCCCGAGCCAACCCTGGTAAGGCCACAGGGGCCCCAGCCGTGCCCCTAACTCCCCATGCCACCAGTCTCAGCCCAGCTCCAATTGGCCCCCTGACACAGGGGGTAAGGGGCAGGTGCAGGTTATAGGGATCCAGGCCATCAACTCCCATCGAGGGGTAAAGACCCCCATCTCGACCCCAGTCTCCCTGGAGCTCACAGGGCACCTGCCTGGGGCCATTAAGCCCCTATAAATAGTTCCCCCCAACCCCAGTTAGCCATTCCCCCACCCACCTGTACATAGTTCCCTTGAATATGCAGAACGTTCTAGTAAAACTTTTCTAAAATGTTCTAGTAAACTGTTTATTGCTCTGGTTAACCCCATGTCCCTTGTGCCTGTGTGGGGGGTGGTGGTGGGATGTGTGTGTGTGTGTGTGTGTGAGTGCATGCGTGCAGGGTGGGGAGGGTCACTGTAGCCCCCGCTCGAAGGCCTGGTACAGGGCCTCCCTTACTTGCACCCCGTCCTGCTGGGCCTGGCGGCACGGGGCAGCAGGGGGGCTGCTCGTAACTGTGCCCTGCCTCAGCGGCCCATCTTGCACAAACGGCTCTTGTTACACCTCCATGAGGTTGTGCAGGGTACAGCAGCCCCAACCACTGCCAGGATCCTGTGGAGGCCCAGCTCCAGCCTGGTGAGGAAGCATATGAAGCGCTCCTTCAAACAGCCGAATAGCCGGTCAACCGTATTACGTGCTTGGTTGAGCTGCTCGTTAAAAACACCCTGGCTAGGCTGTGCATGTCCTGTGTATGGCCTCATCAGCCAGGCCTGCAGGGGGTAGGCTGCGTCCACCACGATGCAGGGCAGCACCGTTGTGTCCCCAACGGGGAGCTCCCTCTGGGGGATGAAGGTCCCCTTGGCCATTCAGCGGCCTAACTCCAAGTTCCGGAACACCCTGGCATTGTGGACGTGGCTGGACCAGCGCACGCAGATGTCCTGGAATTGACCACTGGTGTCGACAAGCACCTGTAGGACATGAAGCGGTAGCCCTTTCGATGCGCGTAGGCCCTGCAGCTGCGCTCCGGGGCCTGGATGGCATTGTGTGTGCTGCCCAGTACCCTGAAGCAGCTTGGGAAGCCCAAGTCCTTGAAGTCCCAGATGGCATCGTCCAGGTCCCCAACGTGGATCAGCTGCTGCAGGAGAACCCTGTTGATGACCTGGATGACCCACAGGGAATGAGGGGGAGGGATACGCTCATGAGTGTGACATGGGGTGCAGTGTGCCTGCCCGTCCCTGTCCCCTGCTGTCCTACCTTGCTGCACTCCTCCAGCCGCATTGCTGGTGGGGAGACCACCCTGCACTCACCCATGGGAAGCAGAGCAACACAGCCAGGGGAGCAAAGTGAACTGGGGAACTGTTGCTCCACTTGCCCTGCAGCTGCCAGCATGTGCAGGAGGGAGAGCTGCCCCTGCTACTGGCACCCACCCTCCACTGCACTAGTCCCTGGGCTGCAACACTCAGGGGAAGGGGAAGAGGTGGGGTGGGGATGGCACAGCCAGGGCAAGGAAGAGGGCGGAGCAGGAGTGGGGAGAGGCAGATTGACAAACTGAGGATTTTATCCCTTCCAAGCCACTAGAGCAGTTACCAACTGTAAAACCTATTGATGCTTTGTGCACGTGTAACCCATGATGGTGGGTTAATGCTGTAGGTGTGTTCGTGTGTTGGTGAATCCTCAGGATCAGGAAGACGAGAATGCCTTATACGCTTGAACCTCTTTAATTCTGCAACATTGGGAAATAGGCGATGCCAAGTTATGGACTGTTGCGGCCCGTGAGTGTGTATTTACACTTCTTGTTTCGAAGGTGAAAATAAAAGCATTTGGCAAAGTACCAGATGTTTATTTCACATGTAACACAGACAGCAATGCTCACAGGGCTTGGGAGGGAGTGGGGGGTGCAGGTTCTCAGAGGGAGGTGTAGATGGCGCAGGAGCATGCTGGGGGTGGCGTGCAGGGTCTGGGAGAGAAGGATGGAGGTGGGGTGCAGGAACAAGCTGGGGTGCAGGGTCTGGCCCTGAGGGACATGGGGAGGGGCACTAACTGATGCCATGCTCCTGGGGGCACACGTGGTTCTGCATCCCCCATCGCTCCCTGGCACCGCCTCCCACTGCTATAGGAGCAACGTGGCAAAAGGCTCTGGAAAAGAGTTGCCTTTCCCCTAGCTGTGGGGAGGGGACGCAATAGCACACAGAGCCTCTTCCTCCCCCTGCCAGTGTCCAGACCTCATGTTCCTGGATCAAGGACACCTGGATTAGGGAGGTTCAAAAGTGCACTTGAATTTCTCTGTAGTATTCTGCACAGCTACAATCAACAGAATGCAAAACAAACTGTGGTTTACCACACACAGACAAGAGACAGGAAAGCAGAGCGTACGGGCAATGTTCTCCCAGCCCAGGCTCGTTTAAAGCGATGGACAATCCGCCTCTCCTCCTCCTCAGCCTTCCTTGTAAATTCATACCCCAGCCAACTCGCAATTCTTCCCTGCCTGACTGACCCACCACTGAGATTGAAGGTTGGTTATCAGAGGGGTAGCCGAGTTAGTCTGTTACCACAGCACTTTGTGTTGTTTTTGAAGGTTTGTTATTTAATCCAAAAGTATAACTCACTCACCAAAAACTGACTTTCTAAAAATAAGGCCTTTCATTTTAGCTTTCCTGATCTAAGCCGCAGAGTCTGTGCCTCTTTGTGCGAGGCTGTGTAAATGTCACACTTGCTGTGGGGTGAGTAGGGGTTAATCCTGAGAGAAGCTGGACAATCCTGGTTACTCTTAACGGTGCTTCTCTAGTGATGGGCTGTAGGGATTGGTGAGAGCCACCACCTGCATTGTGGAGATTCAAGAGGGATTCTGCCTCCAGGAAGCACAATCCTTCTTTTCAGAACACTCTCAATAGGCAGGAGGGCACATGTCAGCTGCTCCATACCTTAGAATGGTAGGGTCTGAATCCAGCCAACTCTGAAAACCAGAGGGAAGGGGGAAGTCGGGGCCTCTACCTGTCCTTTCACCCTCTTTTCTTTGGGGAAACTTGTGTGTCCCTAGCAGTAAGCCGTAACATTATGTCCGCTCCTCACCTTTGCAAAGCTACAGACGGATGCTAATTCACTGTGTAATTAAGCATTCCACTGAAAGGTTTGGAGACAGTTTAATGTGGTAGGGCGGCATCATGCTTACCTGGAACCCCTGCTTTTTAACCAGGGCTATAGCTGTAACAGGTACTTGAGTAAAATAGGCTTCACACAGGGTTCTTTGATTTCCTTGTGATGCAGATGGGCATGCTCAGTAAAGTTCTAAAGTGTCTCTTTGCAAGATAAAAATAAAGGAAGCCTTGTAGCCATCATTAAGTGCCTTCACGGTAAGATTTACTGCTGTAATCATGACAAAGCAAATGGATGCTTTAAGACAGTAGGTATTGTTATTGTTTTTCTTGCAAAGTATAAAATACCTCAAAAATTACACGGTGTCACAGCAGCCTGCCATGGTCTATAAAAATGATGCACTGTCTTTAGTTTTATAAAGAAAATTATACTGTGTTAACTTTTTATGTTTCTGAGATATGGTACTGTCCCCTAAACTTTACTGGGAAGATAATGCTTGATTGGAAGTTTTATTTGGCAATTAAATGATTACTTTGGAAATCAAAGTATGGGAAGCTTTTTTACATTAAGAATATAAGACCAAGGATCCATCTAGCCTCTAGCCCAATACACAGTAGACAGTGGCCAGTGCTAGATGCTTTAGACGGAATGAAAAGAATGTGTAGTCATCAAGTGATCCATCCCGTCACCCATTCCCAGCTTTTGGTAAATTGAGGCTAGGGACTCCATCTCTGGACATACTAACAGCCATTGGTGGCCCCTTCCTCCATTAATTTATCTAGCTCCTTTTTTGAACCCGGTTATAGTCTTTTTGAAACCTGTTATAGCTAATGGTACCAATAGCTAGAAACACCGAAGTAATTCTAACATTAATAATTATGTTATGGGACACCTGTGGAAATTCAAGGATATTATTTTGTTTTGTAAAGACACTCATGATGGGAAATTATGGTAAATGAGATTTTCTGTTTATTCTAAAATACTTGCTTTTCCCAGCCTACTTTTAATGTTACATGTCAATATTTATGTTTCTGACATGGGTCAGATATAATATTGACATTACAGTTAAAAACAGCAATTCTAGAGTGATAAATTAAACAGAAATACAATAGGAATATGCATTGATTTATCCGCTTAAGATACAGTAAATGATCCTACAATTTTTATGGGTATTTCACCCCATTTTTGTATATTTTATTTATGCTCTCACCAGTTAATTCTCATTATGTGAAGGTTTTGTTCTCTCTACAATCCTATTTGGATTAGCTGGTATTTTTTTATCCCTCAGTGTGGGATAGATAGATAACAAAGTATATATAATTCTTTGAATTCCATCTTAATACTGTTCTTAACTCCTAGTTTCAGGCCTGGCTTGTCATGCACACACAACTTTTTCCTAAGGATAGCCTCCCTTTCATGGACATAATGTGTGCACATAATTTTGAACCTTCAGTAGAATTGCAGACTTAAATGTGAAGTTTTGCATCTCTTACACTTGTGCAAATGAGGCAGTCAGAAGTACAGGCACGCAGATTTCCACCCACAATTCTTTGCATGGATATACTGAATCAGTTACAAGTGAGCACTTTGCGTGCGCGCACACACGCGCACACACACACACACACACACACACAAAGGGAGACCAGGTCTAAACTTTCAAAAATGTATTCCAGTATTCTGTTCCATTGCTCCAAGAATGTACCACATTACTAAGGCCCTTTATTAATTAAACCAAAGCTCCTTTACTTACATTTACAGTTTACTACAAAGCTTCAGGTTCAGTTTTGTGGTTTCCTGGCCCTGCCTTGGCTTGCTGGCAAAGCCTGCCTGTGAGCCAAGAAATGGTAACAGGAGGCACCATCTTCATAAAGTTGAATACCCACAGGTTCCCTTGGAATCTGAGCAAAGGACATTTCAGCTCAGCTGTATCTTCCATAGCTCTAGCAAGATAGATATCATAGTCCATCCTCTGAGCCTCAGTAACATTTGTGAGCAGGATAAGGAATGCCCATCAGTGCACATAAGTTCATAACAGTGCCTCGATAATATAGTAATGTGTGCCCTATTCCCCTATAAATATTGAAGGTCAGAAGTGGTCGGAGAGGCAGTTGGCTGAGCTTAAGTGACGATAGGCCATTCTATGTTGTTGGTGGTTCTTTGTTGGAGTCTTGTCAGCTAGAGGAGGAATTCTCTTTCCTGTGGAAGGTTGTGGGAGGGTGGCTACCGATATGAAAGATGGAATATTAACTCTCATCCCTCTGATATGAAGAGGGGTAGATTATTCTGTTCCCATCACGCCAGCAGTGCTAACTGGGAATTCCCTACCAACAGCATCAGCTAAATTAGAATTTAAAACAAAAACTAAGAGAAAAGAAAAACAACCAAAAGAGGGTTAATTAAGGGGTTTTAAAATGTTCAGAATTATGTGAGGAAGAAAAAACCCATGCAATTCTTTTGAACAAAATATCTGTAGCTTCCACAGTTTTGTGGTATTCTTAGCACTTCTCTACTGATGTGTCTGTCATTCTCGCCACAGTGCTCCAGATGCACCATCACGATGCATGGCACAGAATGAGAGGTCTCTATATTTACCATACTGCATACTGCAGCTATACTATATTTTCCTTAACTGTATTAGGATGACACCTCACATCTAGGCAGTAACATTCTCCCATATAGCAATATGGGAAGGACAGCATGTTCATGGCCCCCTTAACACTCATTTGCAACCTCCTGGTTGAGAACTCCTGATACAGAGCACATCAGAGCAAAGTAGTGTAAATACCTTATGGGAAGCTGTAAACCATGATCCCTTCTCCCTGGGAACGCTCAATTTGCTGCTGGTTAGCGGGTGGACTGGGTGGGTTGAGACGGACAAAGACCAGCCACTCTGTGCAACATGCTCTTTTGTATTCGCAAGGGAATCTCAAAGTAGGAATCCACATTGGAATTAATCTTACTTTGAAGATGTTGAGAAAATAGAGGACAATGCACACAGTTAGCCCCCATGACACAGTGGTAATTCTATGGAGAGAAGTCACCAAGCATGCCCGAGGAGTTAATGCTCCCATAGGGCTCGTCTGTACTAACCATGACCACAGACAGCAAAAGGCTAATAAAAGTCCTAGATTCTAATAAATAACATCTGGAAGGCTATTTTTTTATTCCACAAATGTGCAGGGCTGACAGGATTGCCAGGCCCATGGGCAAGGTGGAGTGGCGGTAGCCCAACTCCGTTTGCTCAGACGGGCTGAAGCTTTAGGTGAAAGGGGTGGGGCTGGGACAAGCAGCCCTCTGCTCTGGCAGCAATTTAAAGGGCCCAGGGCTCTGGCTTGCATTGCTGCTGCAGTATGCTATATGCTTGACCTTTAATTTGCTGATATTCTGCATTCTTAAAGAAGTTCAGATTTCCTCTGATGCACACGTCTGCCTCAGAAAGGGCAAATCTCCAGAGGGGCAGCTATTTTCAGCTGATTTTGGGCCTAGCAGATGCCCAAATGGCCACTTATAGCAATTCAGAGCAGTCTTGAGTGGTGAAGAAATAGGTAGAACTGTCACAAACTGGGATGCGGCACCCCTAGTGGTCAGAGCACAGCCTCACTTGGATTCAGAGGGCAGGAACAACACCAAAGTTCAGAGTCAAAGTCAGGGACTGTGACACAGAGTCCCACTGGCAGTTTGCTAATTTGTGTCAGCAACTATTGTTACGCCTGACAAACTTAGTACACCCAACACAGCCCTGTCATCATATCTATGGTTAAAGAACGCCATATGTTGTAACAAATGAAAATTGGTGAGATGCTGGCCTTGATATCATTGCGTGATGTTCATATGGATGTTGTGTAAAGAATTATGAATGGGTTCTGGAAATACATTCCTAAAGATGTCATGGTGGGGGCAGAGAAGGTAAACAATTTGCATTCTAGACAAGGGAATTTTGCTTTGCCTGTTTGTTTGTAACTCCATTGTAAATCGAGCATGGTGGGGCCAGAGACAACGGACAGTTAATTTGCATCTAAGGTAACACCAGTTAGCAGGCGGATGAGGACACAGCATGGTATCAGCACACTGGAGGACACACCTCAGTCTGAATCCCAGCCTGACTCTAGAGACGAAGGCTTTGTCTGCATCTCTAAAACTGAAGGGCAGCCACAGCAGTATTCGAAAGTGAAAGCGTGGGCCTGGCAGGGGTGCGGGGAGAGTTCTCTCCCAGTGCTCTGTACAAACCACCTCCCCAAGCCTGGAGACAATCTACCGTGCTGTAACTTGCTGGCTTGTGGGGTGGGGATTGGAGGGGCATTTTTTTCCCCACACCCCTGAGCCAGCAAGTTATACTGCATTAAAGCACCTAGTGTGGTGGTGCTGTGGAGCCTGATACTCCTGGCAGTCATGAGGAATAAGGGAAGTCAATGGGACAATTTCTCACGTCAACCTCGCACTGTGTGGATGGTGGCAGAAATTGATTTTAGATAAGTCAGCTCCAGCCACACAATTCTGGTTGCTGGATTTATGCATCTAAAATTGATTTTTCCTCCTAGGGTAGACCAGGCCTAGAAATCACATCTTTAACCCTCATAATGTCTGCTCACCATGTGTCCAGTGGCAGAGGCTGGGTAGTGCAGAGGTACTTTCTTCCAGTGGTTTGCAAACTGGGGGCATCCACAGTTATCTGCAAAGCAAGGACAGGACTGGTTGAGTTTTGAGGTGTTTGTCGGGGTAGCTAACAGACTAGACTGTCAAGGAGCTGGCAAGGTTTAACAGAAGCAAGGTCGCTTACTGAGGCCAAAGAGCAACCAGATGACTTAAAGATTTGGGTACCCTGAGAATGTGTCACCAGACCAGCGTCAAGAACGAGGAGTCAGAACCAAAGGCCAGAAGCAGAGCTAGGAATCAAGCAGGGGAACAGGGCTGGACTGGAAGAGGAGCTAAGCTTGGAATACGGCTGGTTCGGAGCTGGACCCAGGCAGGCAGAGGAGATATTGCATCTGCATTGAGTGCCCACAGATCACTTGTTGCTGTGGTGCTTAAGACTAGGCTTGCTGGCTTCTTCATCCAATTAGGTGGCCCAGCAATGATTCAGCTATATGCATTAGTTGCCTGGAGACTGAGTAGGGGCAACTGCAAGTTTTCATTCCTGACAACAAGCAGTCATCCCAGCTTTGCACCACCGTGACAGAGGAAATCCTTAGCTGTGCTTTTAAAGCACCGAGAGCAGGGTCCAAGGAATCAGCCCATGGCACAGAGCAAATAAATTTAAAAAGAGATTTTGGGCTATGTATGAATCACTGATTATGTTTAACAGCAGTGCACTTATAGAAAGGCTGCTTGCAGCCAGATCAAAGAAAATAAAAGGGCAGGACGTAAGATTCACAAAACCATTACAGTAATTACATGTGCAACTTTCCAAAAGGAGAGGAAGAGGATAGGTTCTTATTGCATTAGTCAAATTATGTTGAAGTTTGACTTTTGTTCTCTTTCCCATTTGAGACTTATGTGACCTAGGATCATCATATAGCAATCAGTGTCACTTGTTGCACCCGATGCCTCAAAGTCTACACTGTGATTGCTCCTCCCCAACCTCTGTACTTGACAATTGTGTACAAAAATGAAAGCACAGCTACAAACTGTGGCGTAAAAGCAGCAGCAACTATGTTATTTGCTTAAATACTTTTCCAAAGTAAGGAACAATGCCCCCCGCCCCCCCAAAAAATAGCAGGACCAAAAGCAGGAGTATTTCTGAAAAGGGACAGCAGATATTCAGCATGAGAAACAGTAGAGATGTGTTAGCTAGAAAATCATCTCCAAACTTGATCAAATTGCTAGGCTAATAACCCAGTTTTCTTCTGAGCGTCTTAAAAGCTCAGCATTTTAATGAGAGGCAATGTGAGATGGAAGAGAAATGGAGAACTCTTTTAGTGGAAAAACGAGGATGCCTTTGAAAAGGAAAATGCTGGAAAAGAATGCTTGTTGCTAGGTGTCACGTATTTTCTATGTGTCACAGGGAAATTAACATCATCTATTACTCACAGAAAGTACAAAATTCACAAGATTGGGCTGGTCATCAGAAGATGACATGGAATGACAAAAAGATGAGTAGAACCAATTTCTTCCATCCCACAGAAACAAAGTACGACAAAGGAAACCCAGTCGTAAGATTTAGGTTCTCTAGAAAATAAATCCTGCCCCTACAAGAAATCCAACTTGTTGAGGAGTCCATGAGCGGAAGAATTCACTCTGGAGCAATGCTTTTGGAGAAGCATGGTGTGATCCAGTGCCCTGTGAAGAATGGTAGGTCATTTTCATTTGATATTTTAAATCTGTTTTTACAGGACAACCTAGGGATTGAAGACTGTTTGGGAGAACAGTTTTAAACTTGCATTTTTATTGGATGTGTATTAAAAGATCTATCTTATAAAGGAGATGGAGAGGTTTTCTAAAATATGATTCATATGTGATTGATGTATGTGTATTCTATTGATATTATATAATTGATATTAATCACAGGAGTCAATTAATGTAATCAACTTTTGCACAATGGAAATTATGCTTTTGGCATAAGAAAGAACAACATAATAACTGATCCAATATACTTGGCTGCAGTGGTCAGAGGATTCTTGTATTGTAAAAAGGCCTATTCATGTTAGCATAGTGCTGAAAGACAACAAGTGAATTACAGCTTGGAAAGTGATGAGATAGACATAAAATCCAAGGGTCCAGAGGCCAACTAACTGCAGGGACTCAGCTGTAGACAGAAAATATATGTTATGTATGTTTTCAGAGGATTGTTTCATTTATCCTGTTAAGAAGTACTGACTCCCCGAATCAAATGTGGGTTAGGCTAGAATTTTAATAGTCTTTAGAAGTCATTCCATCGCAGCAACTGGCTGTTTGAAGAAGTGCCTGATTGTCATGCTACGTGTTCCACTGTGACAGTGGGGTGAATACAGGGAAGTAGTGACAGAAAACAGGAGCTGTGGCACCAGATATGGAACTACAGTAATGATGCTGAGTACTATCACTGTCCGTAGCTTACATGTGCAATGTGCTGAAAATGAAAAACTACCAGGAGTAGTTCTGCGGGTACTTTGATAAGCCTGAAGGGGCACATTTACATTAATACCCCTTTACACCACTCTGGCAGCGTACACAGGCCTTCAAGTGAGAGTAACTTACACTGGCAGGCTGTCTTTACACTGAGAAGCTATTTCGAGGGGCAGAGGTATCCCGAAGTAGTAACTCCGCGTCTCAGAAGTGTGCTCGTATTTTGAAATATTTTTCAAAATACCGGATGCCCTATTTTGGCATCCCTCTACCCCTTGTTGTGGGAGGAGTAAGGGATGCCTTGCAAAAGCTCAGTATTTCAAAATTTGGTGGCGTGCAGAGAGTGCCAAATCCCAAAATAGCCTATTTCGAAATGATTCAAAATAGGATATGCAATTTGCATAATATAAACTGCGTATCTTATTTCAAGTTGGGGCACAGTGTAAACATAGCCTCAGAGTAGTATATGTAGATGAGAATCTGGCCCTTTAACAACAGGGCCATAAACAGAACACAGTTATATACTATTCTGATTGTTTTAGAGAAAAAGACAAACTATAATACCTTTTGTAGATTTTTTTGCACAACACTTACTGAAACAAGGTCTGTAAAGCAATATATATATATATATATATATATATATGAGAAACAATTTTATACATAAATTTAAGATGTGATTTAAAGAAACAAAAGGGGCAGAAGCCACTTTATCTGTGTAACCAGTTGAACCAAATCTGTATATCTGTAGACTGCCAAGTGGTTTTAATTGGAGAAGTACTAAAAGCCTTTAATGGTCACATGTTTAGCTTCTGTACTAGAGGGGAACAATCCCATTGCAATATTGGTATTAAATAAAAGGAGGACAGCATGAATAGTTTATACATCTGCTCCACAATTAAAAGGAGAAGAAAAGCACTGTAAAAAGGCATGGGGACAGATTGATCGCGTGTTCACAAGGGCTGAAATTCAGCCCAACTGCAACCTGCAGGAGGCCCTTATGCCCCACTTAGCCCATGCTTAAGTTATTATAAAATTTAAGTGGCACATAAGGCTCTCTGCATTGGATTGACATTCACCTGATAACATTGTAAGAAATTGCTTTCTAATCCTAAAGGGCCTAGAAGGCCCAAGTTTGCTTGAAGAAACCTTTCTTGTTTCACTGTTTTGCACAACTGAAGACAGCAGATGGTTCAAAACAAAGATGGGTCAGATTTTTTTTTTTCTGAATCAGGATAGATGTTTTATGCAAAATCAAAGTTGTGACATCTTTCATATACAGCAGCTTCCTGTGGCTACAAAAACGTTCTTTTTAAATTGACCTTAAGCAAAAAATCTAGATTTGTTCTTTCAAATCAGCTAACTGCATTATTGGTCAAATGCAAGTTTAAGAATATTGTCCATCCACTCTCCTTTGCTGGTGCTATTAAACTTTCAAGAGCAGAATTTATTTCAGTAAGCTTCTGTCTACCTGAAAAAAAATAATCAAACTTCATCTGTGGGACTGGTGGTAGATCCTTTGGGAGATGCAAATAGAATTTTAATTTTCTGAGGCTTTCATGCACCATTTGTTGTTTATTTCTTCATAATAGTATTATTTTCATTATAATAATAGGATTATGTTTGTCAGAACATGTGTTGTCTTCCACAGTGTAACCTCATATTTTCCCTCAGGAAATCAAGGAAGGCATTGGTAAGGAAAAAAATGTGAAAACCTTACCTAACTGTAGCAGGTTACAGATGTAATACAGTCCTGTAATCATAAAGTTTTAATGCCTGTTTAAAGCAAAGTTATTATCACTGTAGTGAAATGGTGTCTAAAATGTATGAAGATGGGATTAATAATTGCTACACAATTTATTGTAATGTTACTCACACTAACTCTAATAAATGTCTTGTGCTTTATTTCAGCTGAAGTCATTTTTAGCTTTTAAAACTGATGTTGGTTATGTGAGACTATGTCTACACTACCAGGTAAATTTGATTTTATTAAATTTGATTTTATAACACTGGGTTTTAGAAATTTGATTTTGACTATCCTCACTTCCCCACAAAGACTGCATCTACACTATGAGATAAATTTGAATTTAAGGCAGTTAGCTTGATACTACCACATGACCGTCTTCACTGTAAATACCATTAGCTCGCTTTAGGGAGCAATAATACTGAGATCACAAAATTGCCATTACCTGATGGCATCAATTTGAATTCAGAAGTTCAATAAAAGGCTCGTGTGGAAGCGCCATGTCTTAAAATTGAATTTATTAACCTCCAGAGGTGTAATTCACAATGCCCCTCGCTGCTTCATTCTGGCTGCTGTTCTCCAGTAACAGGAAGACCATGGATTTCAAAGTGGAAGCAGCAAGCCTTTGGCTGTGGACTCATATTTGTATGAGAGCCTGAGAAATGTCTGTCTTTCTTTGCTGTTAGCTCTGTGAACACATGCACAAATAGTTTCTGCAGGGAGTTTGTGGCTCTGTCTATACACTTGTTATTTTTTTCTGTGCTGGCTGGTGCTAGCTGCTGCCCCACCACACCACGTGGCAACACGACTGTGGTGGGGGCCATGCATGCATAAGATGCTGAGAAACTTGTTCTTCTTCCTCCACAAGGCACCATGCAGTCAGTCTTTCCCACTATCTGCAACATCGCGTGGGTAGCCCCCATCCCAATAAAAGGATATGCCAACTGTTCAGTGCTTCCAGGCAGCACGAAGTCATAGATTGCATGCCTTTAGGGCTACAAGTGTGGGAAAGATATTTGGGGGCTTGCAGCCACTGTGGGGAAGTCTCCTCCAGCAGCTAAGATACTCAGGGAGGACCACCTCCGTTGGCACCCCACTGAGCCCCCCTACACCCATACCAAGGCTTGCTGCCACCAGGGGGAACTTTCCCCCGGTGGCTAAGATAGTGGGGGTTTTGCTGCCGCTGTGAGAAAGTCTCCCCCCGCAGCTAAGGTACTCGGGGAGGACCACCTCAGCTGGCTTCCCTTTGAGGCCCCCCTATTCCTCTAGCGTGGCTTGCTGCCACTGGGGGCGGAATTTCCCCTGGCTCGGGGAAGACCACTTCAATCGGCCCTCCACTGAGCCCCTCCCATGCCCATACCAGGGCTTGCTGCTACTAGGGGGAAGTTTCTCCTGGCAGCTAAGATATTGGGGGGGGGGGTTGCTACCACCAGCAGAGGGAACATGTCCCGCAGTGGCTTAAGGTATTGGGGGGTTTGCTGCTGCTGGGGGGGAAGACTCATGAGCTGGGGAGCTAATTCCTCATGAAGGGACTGTGTCAACTGGGCCCTCAGCGCTTGCCCTCCACCCCAGAAACACGAGTTTGCCCTTCCCCTTGCCCAGTCAATGAGATCTGGGGCTTCCACCATCACCTTATTATACCTACAGTGACATTCTCTCTGTGTTCTGTTTTGTTCCAAAACTAACTTAGCAGAGATTCTTCAGGGACATCTTTTCCAGAACACACATTATTTAAATCGTTCTCATCCTCTGTATTATCTTCTCTCTTATGTAAACATTTTGCCAGTGGGCCTAATTTGACAGAACCACAGTGAGGCAGGAAACCAAAAATTCTTTTTGCCTAGATTTTTCTATCCTCCTTCTTCTACCTTTACAGTATAGTCCAGGCCCGTCTATTATTTTCAGGGATCACATGCAATGATTGGAGGTGGGACAGCAGTGGATGGCCAGTTCAGAATACAGTCATTGCACAAAAGCCTTATAGTGCACTGGAAAGCCAAACACTCTCCCCATCAGCTACTCTTTTCTGAAAAACTTTCCTATTATCTCTTTCTTAACGCTATTTGGTGTCCCTGTATTAGTTTCAATGAAGTCAAAATATTTTTTCCTAGACTTTTCTATCTTCTTCCTTCTAACTTTGAGAATACAGTCCCTGTATTATGGCCTGTTGAGAATTCAGCTACAGAAGAAAGACATTTCTGTAAACTTTTTTGTTGTCTGTGTGGATCTTTGCTTAGCACCGGAGAGGAATGAGGAAAGTGCAATGTGGGAACTTGATGTCAAAAACAGCGAGCATACGCAGGATGCTACGGGGAAGAGGGAACTGTGGGACAGGTTTCCACAATGCACTACTGCAACAGTCAATGTTTGCCAATTTTAGTGTGGCAGCAATGAGTCAACTTTATGAGGAGCACATGGGAAGTGAGGATGGTCACATTCGAACTTATAAATTCCAGAATTAAAAAATTGATATTAATGCATTTGAATTTATCTCTTAGAGTAGATGCAGCCAAAATCCACACAAAGTCGAGTTACTACTGCCACACTGAATGGCCAAATATCAACTACTGCAGCAGTGCATTATGGAAACCTATCCCATAGTTCCCTCAGCCCTGCATTCTGTGCCCTCCCCCTGGGCACCCCTGCTTCCAGCAGCGCACACCCTACTGCCTGGTTCCTGGGTCCCCACAGCCTGGGAGAGCCGGGAAACTGACCAGCACTGCTGCGCCTGGCTCGCCAGAGCTGGGAGTCAGGCACAGGAGGGAGCCAGGAGCAGCAGCACCAGTCAGCTTCTGGGAGTGCACCCTTGAGGGAATAGACTGAGGAGTCCCAGGATCCATCTTGGGGCACCAGGAGATGGGCTCCCTCCTGGAGATCCAGGTCCTGTTGAACCGGTGGAAGGGGGGAGGAGCTGCTGCAGGACCCCAAAGCCAAGTGGTGGAACATATCCATATACAGCTGGATGGCCACGGCCTTGGCCAAAAGGGCCCCCCTCTGATCCAGGTAGCAGGTGTGGGCTCACAGAATCTGGATGAGACCCAGGCGTCATGGGAGACCCTGCCAGCCCCTGCCATGGCTGGGCGCAGGCTAGCCACAAGGGTGACAGCCTGACCCCAGACACCCCGAGGTGTGCGGCACCCGGCGTGTGAGCATGTCTGCAGGTGAGAGGCAGCATCTGCTCCAGTGGACAGCGCTCACCCGCCATCCACGAGAGGACACCTCTGTGGCCAGCTAGCCCACTGAGTGGGTTTGAGGGGGTGGCTGTGGTCAGCCTGGTGCTGGCGGCAATGAGGAATCCCCATGCAGCAGGATCCACTGTCTAGGCCATACATGGCTCTGCTCCCAGCATATTCCCATACCTTGGCCCGGGGGTGGGGGGTGTTGGTTGCTGTTCAAAGTGTGTGGTTGGGGGGCAGGGTCTCCAGGGCATGGATGACTCACTTGTCCTGCTTTGATGCTGCCACTGGCAGCTGGTGGGACATGATGGCCAAGCCAGCTGTGGCTGCCGCCCCTGCCTCCACCCCTGCCACCCACCCTCACTGGCCATCTTGCAGGGCATTCTGGACTTTTTGTAGTGGCTGAGGGCCATGCCTGTCCCGTCTGCTCACCAGGACCCCCCTGCTTCCCAGGCCCGACCAGGCCCTCTGCAGCCCCACTGTCTCCATACCCAGCCCAGAAATTGCAGCGGGAGGGAACCCAGGCTGACGCACACTGGTCATCACCCTGGAGCCGTTCCTCACCAGCCAGGTTGGATTTGTAGCCCCTCCACCCCACCCCCCATGCTTTGAGGCCTTCCCAACCCCTGTCCTAAGTCCCTGCCAGTGTAAATAGTTCACTGCGCTGCACGGTTTGTAAATAGCTTTTCATTACACCCTTTCTTTTGCACTAGTTTTACTTTGGTTCAGTAAAATAGTTATTTGAGTACCACACCCACACCAGGGGTTGGGGAAGGGTTAGGAGGCAAAGGAAGGGGTCGTGGTGCAGACAAGGTAGGACTCTGGGCCTGAGGCCCCTGCTGAGGGTGCCCTGGGGAGAGTTACCGGGGACCAAGAGAAAAACTCTCTCTCAGGGCCTCCTGAATCCACACTCTGCAGCTGGCATCTGCTCCTGCCCTAGAAGGAAGTTCTCCCCCGTCCCCTCCACTATATTGTGCAGGGCACAACACACAGCCACAACTTAGGGGATGTTGTGCTGCCCCACATCCAGACAGGTGCACAGGCAACTGAAGTGTGCCTTGGGATGGCCAAAGGTGCACTTGGCCTGGTTGAGACAGACATTCAAGAGTTCTTGGCTGGGGTCCAGCTGGCTGGTTTAAGTCTTCATGAGCTAGGCCATGAGAGGGTAGGCTGCAACCCCCACAATGAACAGTGACATCTGAACATCCCCAACCACCAGCTCATGCTGAGGGACAAATGTGCCCACCTCCATCCTCCGGCAGAGGCTAGAGTTGCAGAACACATGCATGTTGTGTGTCTCGCACGACCACCCGATGTAAATGTCTGTGAACTGGTCACAGTGGTTGACCAGGGCCTGCAGCACTATCAAGAAGTATCCCTTGCACTTTACATACTTGGCTGAGCTGTGGTCTGGGGCCTAGATAGAGATGTGGGTCCTTTTGATAGCCCACCCCAATGCAGTTTGGGAACCACAGGACAGGGAATCTGGCCATGACCGCATCCATGTCTCCCATAAGGATGACACTCCACAGTAGGACAGTGCTGATGTTCTGACAAAAACTTATGTTGACACATCACTCTAATCTAGACATAGCCTAAGTGATTTAAATTAAATTGGCAGTTTTCAAAGGCACAAAGTTGCTCAACTCTGAATACATTCATAACTCTTTTGTGCCCTTGAACATACCCTCCTAAATAGGTGTTTGTAAAGTATGATGTGATGACATTTATTCTGCTTGCTCATAAGTTGCTTTCTTCTCCATTATTTATGAAGAAAGAAAGAATTATGAAATTGTTATTATTATTACCATGATGATGATTTTTTTTATTTTATTTATCCTTTTCTTAAATTACAGTTTGTTTCATAAGTCTTTTTGATCTTTGTGGGAAAATATGCCTCCGTTTCACCATGTGGAATGAACTACTCAAGAAACAATACATGCATGTTAATATAACATATAACATATAATTTGTATGCATACAAATATGTGAATCTTTTCAGTTTCTATTTTGCATGCAGCCAAAACTACTCTGCATACTGGGGTAATTGTAAGAAACCTTGAAAAGATTTATGAAGTTAATGCTGTTTGGATAGAGAAAAAAACCCCACAAAGTGGAAATACCAACCACATTTCTACAGTACAGGTGTGTAATACAATTAAAACCATGCAATTAAACCACAGATACATACTGATTTGTTGTTGGTTATGCATTTAGAACAGCTGATGATGTTGTTCATGTGTGGTTCATGAGTTAAGAAAATTACTTATGGCTCCACAGTTACCCAAGAAGATTCCTTGTGGACTTGAATACAAAACCATTCAGCACCTTTTTAAAAGAGGATTTTCAGCACCACCTCTAATTTTGACCTCTGAGTTACAACAGCTTCATCAAAAGATGATTAAAAATATGTACATTTATGGACCAGGTCATTTTCATCCCTATAAAAAGAGAAATATATTAAAATGCATGGCTTCTAGAAGCCCCATTAGTGTGTTACACAAGTATATTTAATCACCAGGTTACACAGAAAATATGTTTTACAGCTAGGGTTCTGAATAACACAACATTATTTGTACAGAATGAATTAAAGAAAAAATGGCATAAACTTGGGATACTTAAAAGCAGTTAAACAGACAGTCTGAAGGTGGCTCAGTCTCATGAAAGCTTGTCACCTAATAAATGATTTTTGTTAGTCTTTAAAGTGCTACGTGACGGCTGGCTTGTTTTTGCAGAACATTTGGTTCATTTCCTGATTTTACATACTGAAAATATTCTAGAGCATTTTTCCCCAATAAACATGAGAACTATTTATGGCAAAAGTTGAATGACTGCAAGCTTAGAGGTGGGTTTTTTTTTTTTTTTTTTTTTTGTTCAAGGTAACAAAATACAGACAAATAGGCTAACCAAAAAGGAAAGTAAACACACAGGTTCTAACAGACACTTCATATCAAACCAATACTCCTGGAAGATTGAAAAACCACAAGCCTAGGCTATTGATCTAACAGCTAATATGCTGATTAAAATTATATTGCACTACCGTTAGTACTATAGTAGTAACAGATGCGATGTTATCAGGGTTCGATAGCATTTTCACATAAATTATTGCATAAGCACTGTTAATCATCACGTACAGGTGGTATGCCACCTGTTCAATTCAATCGCAGGCTGATTTACACAAGGTTGAAGGGGGGAAAAAACTACCACCCAAACTCTCCAAATCCTCACAAAATTAAACTTGGACTTAGTATCAGTCAAGTACATAAAATTATTATTCCATTCAGTTTTTATCCAAAGATAGGGAGTGAAAATAGCCCCTCACTGTCAAGTATTTCTTTAATCCGTAACTTGTATAGTGAAATGCAGGGTACTGGTGATAACAGATGGCGTCCAACCTGTCCAATGTGAATATTTTCCTGGTGTACAAATGGGGATGATTTAATCATTTGTGTCCTTGAGTTCCAGTTCTAAAAGATGTATTTCTCCATTGAGCTAGAGTGCATTTAAAAAGTCCACCTCCTTTTACATGCTAACATGCTACTTGTGAACATGTTATTTGGATCCATTAGTATTGGTCATGGGAAACAGTAGTTACTGGAAATGGATGCAAAATACAGAATGCAGAAGGCAGATCACTACTTTTTTTTTTTTTTTTGAGAAATCTCTTTTTCAATGAATTTGTTTCTAAGTAGGTCCACGGGAAAAGGCAATGTGTTGATTGAGACACATGCCCATGGAGGAGGAAATGGGTTAGAGACATAGAGGCCATGTCTACACGTGCCCCAAACTTCGAAATGGCCATGCAAATGGCCATTTCGAAGTTTACTAATGAAGCGCTGAAATGCATATTCAGCGCTTCATTAGCATGCGGGCGGCAGCGGTGCTTGGAAATTGACGCTCCTTGCCGCCGCGTGGCGCGTCCAGACGGGGCTCCTTTTCGAAAGGACGCCGCCTACTTCAAAGTCCCCTTATTCCCATGAGATGATGGGAATAAGGGGACTTCGAAGTAGGCGGGGTCCTTTCGAAAAGGAGCCCCATCTGGACGCGCTGCGCGGTGGCAAGGAGCGTCAATTTCGAAGCGCTGCTGCCGCCCGCATGCTAATGAAGCACTGAATATGCATTTCAGCGCTTCATTAGTAAACTTTGAAATGGCCATTTGCGTGGCCATTTCGAGGTTTGGGGCACGTGTAGACGTAGCCAGACTGAGGAAGCAGGGGGCCCAATTCTTAGGTCTTCTCTGGTTGTGAAAAGCAGCCAGAAACTTGGTCTATATGGCCTCCTGGAAGGGAATAGTTCACTTCATCACCCACTCAGGTTTCCCAGGGCATGGGTCTCCCAGGGTTATGAGCCACAGTGAGACTGCAGTGGCCACCATTTATGGTAACTTTGCCATGGCTAATAAGACATGAAAAGACATAATGTGTGGATTTATGCAAGTGCAAACAGCATTTGCACACACAAATCTGGTAGCAAGCACATGCAAAAGCCTTTTACATAACAATTCTGGATGCAGTTTTTAAATGTGGGTGCCTAACATTCATTTTATAAGTCCACACTTAGGCCACAACATTTGAAATTGTTGCACTAAATTGTTGCAAATTATCATGTCCAATCTTACTTTGAAAATATGGGCCTTATTCACTTTGTTCTTCAGTTTCTAGGATGGCTATGAAACTAAATTTCGTTAGTATTGGTAAAACATTTGAGATGCTCATTTAGCAGGTTCTACACAAGTACAAATTATAGTTATGGTATAGTACACATTAAAAACTTCCAAAAATATTCTCTCCCTTTTAAAAAAAATCATGCTAGTTGTAATTTTTGGAATGGAACATTCCATCAGGAGAGATGACATTTGTTTCTCCTTCAGTTCATCAACCAGTCAGGATTCTCCCATTCCAAAAGACTCTCTAAGCAAAAGAAGGAAAGAGTGGCTCAGAATATAAAGGCATTAAGAACACTAATTTGCATGTGACAATTTACAGTAATCTGTAAAACATAGTCAATCCTGGCTTTGACTCAAAAAAGGATAGTGTTTTAATGGCACATTTTCTGATTTATATTAACTTTTTAAAATACTGCAATAAAAAGTTAAAAAAGGAAGTTAAATCACTAAATCTCTTTCAACTGTTAAAAAGTTTAGAGAGACTTTCATATTGGAAAACACTTTGGAAAGCAGGGAAACATTTTCTGTGAAAAGCATTTCATCTTTTTCTTTTGTAAAGGTTTCAGATACTTCAACACAGGTATTTGATGTGTAATTTGCTAGCAGTATGGGGGGGATTGTTTTTGTTTTTATTGAAAAGGGTAAAGAAAATTCTATTATGTACAACCATAGCAACCATCCATCAGCATCTCAACACAACTTCCAGTACTGAAACACTGACTGCTACCACTGGAGTTACAGGACTAACGACATTAGCAGGCAACAGGGAAAGTCTGAGGGGCTAGTGTGTGCCTGGATGGGGGAAACAGGAGAAGTCCAGCCTGTCTTGCTTTCTCCCATCATATGTGGTGGCCGCTTGGGTATGTGCAGTGTCTGCCAACTCCATGCATTCCCACTGCAAAATAGGTTGCTGCTGCTTTATCAGCAGCATGGGTTCAGCCTTTGAATATACCTGGTTTCTCATTCTTTGGCATGCGGCACATGACAGAAGGGAAAGGCTGATTTTCTATAGCCAGCTCAACAAATCCTGAATTAAATTTAGTTGGATAAAGAAAAAGCACTTTTATAGCCTGAGGGATCTGCCCCTGCAGAACTGCTGACCTACTGCAAACAACAGAGGAGTTAAAGCGGGGGTTAGCAACCCACAGTGACACACAAGCCAATTTTCATCGGCACTCAAGGCGGGAAGTCAGCCCTGATTCTTCTCCCCCATGCAGCTGGGAGCTTGCTCAAAGCCATGCCACCTGTGGATTAACAAAAGACCAGCTAATGCCACCAACCATCATCTAAATGGTAAAGCTCTGCGCCTAAATTTATTAATGAAGCGGTTGTAAGTAGGACTATTATTGACTTAAAAAATATCACTGGCACTCAGACCCTATATAGAGGTCAAAAGGTAAAAATTTGGCACTCTGACTCAGAATGGTTGTTGACACCTGTGTTAGAGAATCTCAGAAAAGGTCACAAGTACCTTTTATAATGTAAATTGATAGATGGCTTATATTGGGTGCACTACAAGAGCCACTGGCAATGACCACAACATGTGAGAAAAGTTTGTGAGGGATAGCTCAGTGGTTTGTGCATTAGCATGCTAAACCAATGGTTGCGAGCTCAACCCTGCTGGAGGCCATCTAGGGACTGAGGCAAATAGATGCCAGGGATGGTGCTTGGTCCTGCCAAGAAGGCAGGCACCTGGACTAGATGATCTCTGGAGGTCCCTTACAGTTCAAGGAAATATATACTTCCAATTTTTTTTATATATATATATACACACTCTAGAATTTGAAAGCAATCCTATACAATTTACAGATAAAATCACAGAATCATAGTGCTGGAAGAGGCCTCAGTAGGTCACCAAGACCAACCCCCTGCTGAAATCCCAATCTAAATCACTCCAGCAATGGCTTTGTCAAGCTGGGACTTAAAACCCTCTAGGGATGGAGATTCCATGCACCTTTAGGTAATCCATTCCAGTGTTTCACCACTCTTCTAATGAAATATAGACTATTTAACAGATATTTGCCACAGAAATCAATAAGTTGGTTTAAAATGTTTATAGAAAGGTCATTCTCTGCTCAACTTTTTAGGACTTTCTCAATGGGACAAGTGCTATTCAGAGTAAGAAAGATTCCTGGATTGTCTGACCACATTGTTCCCCAGACATATGTGGCTGGGAAGCTGCTGTGGGGAGGCAGGTAAATTTCATTAATGGGGAGGGAAGTAGTAAAGCGGGTAGTAGTAGGAAGGGGTGTGGAATTATATATCAGAGGCAAGGAAGTGAACTAGCAGGGTGGGTGGAGGATGATCAGAGAACCTGCCCAGCACCAAAGAAGGGGGAGGAAGAGACTCTTTGATGGGAGGAAAAAGGTGAACTGAATCTGAGCCAAGTACACTTCTGCTTCCTACTGCAATTTACTGAGTGCTCTCTAAGGTTAAGGCCACACAGTAGTTTCAGACGTAACTTACTGTTCTTGTCTTTGTGCACCTGACTCAGACGTGGGACACTGCATAGATTTTTTGTGGTTAGTACTCAGTAAAGTGGCATTGCAACTGCAGAAATCATTATAATAAGAGCAAAGATTTCTGGGCTTTTATTTGTAAGAAAAACAGCATACGAATGGAAATGATTTTTCTGGTTAGAATTGCCTGTAAAATCAGTAGTGCACTATATCAGTAACATAGATGGCCTATTTTTATTGCGTGCTGTTAGCCCTGCTGAGTGGGTGCAAGATGTGACGGATTGTACATGGCTGTCATTTAGATGTGTTATTTACCTTACCCTCCATGACTGCTTCTTGTCCAAATATGAGCAGGTATATTTACATGATTTCTCATAAAGGACCACAGAAAGCATTCCTGGGAGTGGTCTCTTGGCGTGAGGACATGTTTAATTGAAAGCTTGAATCTGACTAAGTTCCTATTCTGATGTGATCTGACAAAAATGATCATAGGATAAAATTGCCTCTTGCTGATCCCCACCTATGTTACATCTCAACTTGCTGCAAGATTGAGGCAAACTGCACCAATTTACTGCTCCCAACTGCCTGATAATGGACACTTTGCTGTGCACTCTCCCTTCATTACAGCACAGGTCAGGGCTGTTAACAGGGGCTCTTGCCACTTTTGACAGATAGTCACTACCAAGATGAATGGCACTAGCCACATGACCACTTAGTACTTGGCTTTTCCTTTCTAGCACCTTCAGAGCACTTATATTTTTTAAAAAGTCACTTCATCCTTTAACTCTTTATTAACTAGAAGAATCAATAGAAATCTGTTGAAACTGACCTTGTGCAATTCTTTACATTTAATTTACACATAACTATGCATAAATATTCTTCATTTGCTGTTAGCCTGTTACAAGGGATTAATTTACATGCTGATGTTAAAAACAATAAACTTTAAATTCCCCCAAAGACTTTCAGCTATTTTACCCAGCTTATCTGTAACTCTCAATGCCACTTTCTAGCACAATGAAATATATAGTGTCACAACACTAATTGTCATTTTTGCTTTTCCAGTGGCCATCCTTAGTTCTGGAGTCAAGGCCTATTGAAATGTGAAGTATTTTACCCTTTACAAATTTCCCTTGCTCACTTGTGACATTATCAGGCTAAAATAATACTTTCCCCTTTAAATAATTCCTCTTCTACTTACTGAATAAACATTCAGAGGAATAAAATAACAACATAGAAACCTAAGCCCATCATTTCCAAGAGGCTTAAGTGCAGGCAGTTAAACATTACAAAATGGAAAATAAATTTTTTTTCATTCTGAAAAATGTCAAAATGTGTTGTTTTGACATTTTCAGAAAATTTTAATGGTTTTCTCCCAAACAAAATGTCAGCAAAATCAACACAATGTTGCAAAGCATTTCAATTTCAGTGGAACTTGGAAAATGGTTCCATCACAAAGTTTACCTGACCAGCTCTAGTCCTCAGACTCTGTTCTTATACGCATTGTTTCTATAGTAGTAGGCAATGGATTGGCCCCCTACATATCGCTTCTTCCATCTCTTGCATGTCCTTTGCAGCACAGAGAGTCAGAAGTAGTAACAGAGAGAAAGCGGTGCTAGTCTATATACTATCAAAAGAAAAAAGCAGTCAAGTAGCACTTTAAAGGTTCATCTGGAAGCATACAAGGGGTCACTGGGTAGAGACCACTATCCTGGCTAGTCAATAGGTATCTTCTTTCAATCTTCCCATCTTTTATTTGTACTTTGCCTAGCCAGTATCTGTACCTTTCTTCCATTTCATCTCCTTTGCCATGTTTGACCTTCCTCTACTTCCTAGCCCAAAAGCAGCGGAATAGAACTGACCCCAAAGGAAAATACCAAGGGCCACATGTAGCAAGGTGGTAGTGAGCACCACAGAAGGTCACGTTCAGACCTCCTTACTCATCTTCTCCTCAAACTTGGAGAAAAGCAGCTGGCACCCTCATCACTTTTCCTTCCACTCCCACTTCCAGCAACACAGGATGGGTGTTGTATGGTTTATCATCACGAGAACAGTGGTCCTGCCTAGGACAGGGGGCTGGACTTGATGGCTTTTTTAGGTCTCTTCCAGCTCTATTGTTCTATGATTCTATGACTCTATGAACAGTACAGTAGAGACAGCTGTCAGTGTACACTCCCCAGCTTTGCAGGTCGTGCTGCCCTGAAGAAGGAAGAGAGCAAAAGACAGTAGGTGGAGCAAACATGGGTTGAAAAGGGAGCAGGAAAGAGATGTCAGACATGGGCTACGTCTACACGTGCACGCTACATCGAAATAGCTTATTTCGATGAATAACGTCTACACTTCCTCCAGGGCTGGCAACGTCGACGTTCAACTTCAACGTTGGGCAGCACCACATCGAAATAGGCGCTGCGAGGGAATGTCTACATGCCAAAGTAGCACACATCGAAATAAGGGTGCCAGGAACAGCTGCAGACAGGGTCACAGGGCGGACTCAACAGCAAGCCGCTCCCTTAAAGGGCCCCTCCCAGACACAGTTGCACTAAACAGCACAAGATCCACAGAGCCGACAAGTGGTTGCAGACCCTGTGCATGCAGCATGGATCCCCAGCTGCAGCAGCAGCAGCCAAAAGCCCTGGGCTAAGGGCTGCTGTACACGGTGACCATAGAGGCCTGCAGGGGCTGGAGAGAGAGCGTCTCTCAACCCCTCAGCTGCTGGCCGCCATGGTGGACCCCGCTATTTCGATGTTGCGGGACGAGGATTGTCTACATGTGCCCTACTTCGACGTTCAGCTTCGAAGTAGGGCGCTATTCCCATCCCCTCATGGGGTTAGCGACTTCGACGTCTCGCCGCCTAACGTCGATTTCAACTTCGAAATAGCGCCCAACACGTGTAGCTGTGACGGGCGCTATTTCGAAGTTGGCGCCGCTACTTCGAAGTAGCATGCACGTGTAGACGCAGCCATGATGTACCCATAGAAGGACATATTCATGAAGCCACTTCCAACCTGGACCTGGACATTGGTATCTTGTTTGGGTTTAGATGTGCAGGTTGTTGTCCAGATTCTGGTACTTCCAGAGTTCAGGGTGGTTAAATTCAGGGCAATGATTCAGGCTCAGCTCTAAAACAGGAAAAGAGGAGATGAGACTAGTAGGGTCATACCACAAGCTTGGTGTTTTGACTTGCTCTGATAATTCTCTTTCTGCAGAATTTTAACTATAAAATCTGTTGGAGGACTTGCTGACTCTACTATAAGTGGTTGTGGGACTGAAAGCACCTTGGGCCCTTCACACCACTTCTTTAGCTTACTTTTGTAATTACATCACTGACACTGAGATTCAAGCCCTGCAATCCTATTGGTTATTATGATGTCCTTACACTGTGAGGAAAAGCTTAGTACTCTAAACAGACCCCTGTATCCATGCTGGCAACATGCACTCTGATGTACACATTTTTAACATATTCAAAAGTATTTTTTATTTTGCTCAGTGTGTTAATGTCACTGTGTGGTATATGACACAAAGGTAGTATCTGCTATGCTCTTATTTTCAGTGCCTTCACATTTCTAATAGCCTTGCATCTGCAGCTACCATTTTGTGAGGCAGTGCTGCAGAAGGCTATTGCACTCCTTTGTGTGGCTTTACTTTTGTTCTTTCCTGTTTTATTGCTCCTTTTAATCTGAAATAAAAGTCATTTAGACTGAAAGTAGATGCTTGCTCTTTGTGCATGGAAAAACATAACAATTATCGTGATTTAGAATAACATCAACAATGACCTCTGGGTTGGGCATTTTCTGAACGTTGATGACCAACAGGGTTAAGGACACTGTTCTCTGATTCAGGTCCTCTGCTCCTCCAGCTGGTCATTAACAACCAGGAAATGCCTGATCTGGGGGTCATTATTGTTTAATTAATGCAGACTCTAAAACAATTTTCACACAGTTTCACGTACTCTGTAAACTCTAGCAACTACATATTACCTCTAAATTGAAAGTCTAGAAAAGTTATTTTATGTTATTTATTAATTTGTCCAATTAATGTGAATACATAACTAAAAAACAGTAGGACAATTTTTAAAGAAAGACTGAGTACAAATAATTACACTGAACTCACAGACTTTTAGGGTTACATGGGACTGTCACTCAGTTTACACACAATTAATGTTTTTCTCTCTCTTTCATTCTTGATCATTTCACTAAGCTTTGTGCTTGACAGTCAAATTATGTGGTCACAACTGTTATTAGATTTACATTGCATTGTCTAATTCGCTTTGCTTCAGGAAATTAGATGAATTATTAAACACATAATCTGTTATTCCCCATTAAAATTAATTGATTTTCATGTCAGTTTAAAACTAATGAATCATCTAGGGATATTCTCATAAACCCTATCGTGTATCAGGAAGACTAGTTTATTTCTCATCATTTCTGATAATGAACTTGCACAGTATGTTGTTGTGGCTGCTTTCACATTGTAGAAAAATATAATTATTCTATTATGGTTTTTTTTGACTGGCTTACTACAATACTTGAAAATGATATCCTGTATGTGTTACTTATGAGCAGTAGCCACAACATGACAGTTACAGATAAGTAAAATTACTTTGCATTTACATCAGTGTAATTTTGTAAATGAGAACAAAATCTTCCCCCTCGTACTAGGAAACATCATGTATCCTCTGAAGTGGCTTTGCTAAGAACTTTCAAGAAAGCAAATTAAAAGAATAGAGCAAAATTGATTAATTGTACCATATTGTACCTACACTGTAGGTAGTGTAAAGACTGGTGGTGCAATTTGCTACCCAAGATAAAATGCCACTGATTATCTTTAAAAATTAAAAAAGTCAATAGAAGAGTGCATGGAAAAGGAGAAGCTATGAAGTTGTAAGTGATTTTAGAAGACAACTTGATTTTGTTATTCTTCACAATATTAACATTTAAGTATTCAGTACCATGTCCAACATCTTACTTTGAAATATTTATTACTTCATTCAGATTGTAACCCTCTCTCCTCTTTCTCCCCCCACAAGTGATTTACTTGTGCTGGTGGCTTTTATACTGCTGAATTCTGCGACATCATTGGCATGCATGATATTGTTATACAACTATTAATGTTTCTAAAATAGGGTCTTCATTCAGTTTCTTTGTCTATCAGAATTGCCATTGCTTCACACAACACAATTCAAAAACTCAGTTTTAATATTCCTGACTGCAGTGCTCATCAAAACCAGTGGCACTGGATTCACACCATGGTCTCTAGATTGTAGCATTGACACAATAGTATCCTAGGGTTTTCAGAAAGCTGCTAATTTCACCTTTCAGCTGAGATAAAGAGCTTACAAATCTAAGCGGCCCAACAGTGTGCCACAACACTAAAGTTCCTTGGATAAAGGAATAGACTTTTATTTAATTACTTTCCATCGTTTGTTCCTATGTTATACGTGATTGCTATTTACCAGAAAATGAATCATATTTATACTTTTGCATTTTAAAATTTTGAAGAGTAACGTATTCTCTGACGTCTTTGTGGCTTTGATTTCTAATGTATTCTCTGCCTTTTTTCTTTCTTTTAATTCAATTAATTCAAACTAATCCAACCATACTACATCTAAACATGTCCTGTATTCCTGCTCAGTCAAGAAAATGCATTGGCAGTAGGAAAATTAAAAATGTTTGAAGGGAAAAATAGTATTTTACTGTTGTCTTCAAAGATTTATGAGGTATAAATTTATAAAGAAATGCTCATATTTATAGTCTCATTGTAAATGCTTTACAATGCTTCTCTTGCTTTTAGGCTATACTTACATTGTATGAAGTATTTTGAATTTCTAGGAAAATTATTTCAGAAGAGAGGAGCCAGCACTCCCTAAGAGCTGTCTAGGTACATATACAAAAACAGTAGCCTGCAATGGACTATGTCTTCAGGAAGCCAACTGCCAGTTTTGCCAGCCCTGTGACTTCTTCAGGGGTTGGCTGTCTAGTTTTCTTAGGGTTTAATGCTCATCACAATTGTATCTAAGCACTTTCCAGATAAACTGGACCTGCATATTGATGTTTCTAGAAGACTTTGAGCTTGTTATACTTGAAACGTTGAAGATAGCTGTGGTGCTACTGATACTGATGAGAGGGGTTTGCCTGTCAGCACAGGTAATCCACATTTCTGATAGGTGGAAGCTATGTCGATGGAAGACTTCTTTCTTTGACTTAGTACTATCTACATTAGGGATTAGGTTAGCTTCACTATGTCACTCTGGAGAGTGCATTTTTCACAGCCCCTGAGCAATGCAGCTGGGCCAACCTAACTTTTCTGCTGTAGACCAGGCCTTCATGGAGAATTTGACACTCAAAGTCTCTCTCCCATTTACAGGAAGATCCCTCTAGGATATTCATTTTTAGTTTATGCATTCATTATCATCCTTGGCCTGGTTACCATGAGCAAGGTCTTGCAGGAGGAGTATCTGAGAGATCATTCTATAGCTGGACCCCCTCAACCTAGGCTGCTTTTGTCTTCAGCTCTTATATGCTTCATCCTTGGTGTTTTGAGCTGCTTTGTCTCAAAGGAACACAGCTGCCTGGGTGGGTCATGCACAGAAATGGGTAACTGGAGTAGCTGGGTAATGGCTGATGATGGCTTTGCAGATCTGGCTCAAGGCTTTGGAATGACAGAGCACAAGGCTCCTAGTAGCGGAGAAAACAGGCTGCCTTACTTTGCACAAAGAGAAGAGTGCTTTTCTCTTCTACCTGTGGTTAGTGGGAGTAATCCACTTTGGAAGTGGCAAATGCTCATAGTTGTGGGGACAAATCATTATATGAAAAACTAAAGTAAACTTTCCTCTCAAACTGGAGTGGAAGAAGGAATTGTTCCACTCATTGCTTCCTATTCCTCTTAGGCCTAACTAATGTTGAGCTTTACTTTTGATATAGTGAAAGGGCAGCTAAAAATACACCATTTTCCTAAATTCCTTGTTTCTCAGAACTCCCAATGACTTCAACCAGCACTTTGGTGTAAATGGTACATGCAGGACCAGGGCCTTTGTCAATGACGGCATTAGAGTAAAGATACAAGATTTAAAATATTATATGAAATATTTTTAAAATAGAAAGTCAGGGATATTCATATCCAGAGTCCTAGATCAGGTCCATCTCTATGACATACACTGCACATAATGTTTTGGAATTGTTTTGGCTGCAAGGTGCATCTGCTGTTATCATGACACCACCAATGAATATGAAATTGATCTGTGCAAGGGCTCTTACAGTGGGAATTTTATCTGTTCATTCTGACCAAAGGGATTCTCTACTTTCTTACTAAGGACCTAAATATCCCTCCACCTATCTGTGTACAGTGCAACCAGTTTGTCAGGATGAAGTATCATGGTGGCATATAAAATTTTATGTTAGACTACTTGGACTGAAAATTATCTAGCAGTGACTATTCAATGAAGAGACCAGGGGAAATGCTGGCTTCAGTGCCAATAATAAACAATACATTGAGGAAAACAAATATAAACCTTTGAAACCTCACAAACATAAAATGTCATGCCCTCTTGCCAAAAAAATAGCTGAACACACCCAGATGGGTAAGCTTGGAGGGAGAACAAAGATGGCTATAAATATTCCAACAAGTCAATAAAATAAAACTAGGAGCAGTTAGCTCTCCAGTGGAATGGAGTGCTGTAAAAGCTTTTATTGTTAAGGGAGTTACCTTACTAAGAGCTGTATGAAGAAAACCGAATGAAAGTAACAAATTGTATGCAGTAACCTATGCTGAAAGATGATTATCAGCCTTGGAGTTCTGTGCTTTTGAGAATGTGCTGCTGTTAAAAGATTGCCATTGTAGTTAAGAAAAGTTTGGGGCTTTTTTGCTTTAAAACAACAGTCAGCAGCAATATAAAAGGCACAGGAAAAGGGTGCAGTGACTCTCTGTTCATGTGGAGGAGAGAGAGAGAGTACAAAACAGACAGTACCCGCCTCCTGTGCCGTTTACATTGCGATGGGATTGTTGTTTTAAAATTGAAGAACCTGCAGTTCTACCTTCAGTGTTTTCTTCTCCTATCTTGCTATATTTATATTGAAAGTCACCTTTAAAGTCACCTTTAGAATTTAAGGAGGGAAGAGTGATCATGACCTGCTGCGACCCCTACATTCCACTGGAACAAGGAAACTTTGCACCTAAAGAGAGAGAACTGTGAGTGCAATGCTGGACTGTAAGCACAGACCTCACTCCCACAAGTGATACCAGTGGCTGCAGAGCTCATCACTGGCAGAAATGAAGGCAAAATTCATAATTTTAACATTGCTTTCCCTCAGTGAATTATTTTTGTATATAAAACATTCAGGCTATGTTCACACTAGCCTCCCCTTTAGAAAGGGTGGCGCTAATGAGACACTTTGGGATATGTTAATGAGGTGCTGCAATGAATATGCAGAGCCTCATTAGCATAATGGTGGCCGTGACACTTTGAAAGTGCCGCTTTTGATTGCAAGCGGCTCATCTACACGGGGGTCCTTTTTGAAAGGACCCTGCACGCCTCAAAATCCCCTTATTCCTATTTGGTTAGAGGACTAAGGGGATTTTGAAGTGTGCAGGGTCCTTTCGCAAAGGACCCCGTGTGGATGAGCCTCACGCGATCAAAAGCAGCACTTTTGAATTGCTGCGGTCGCCATTATGCTAATGAGGTGCTGCATATTCATTGCAGCACCTCATTAGCGTATCCTGAAGTGTCTCATTAGCATCCCCCTTTTGAAGGCGTGGGGCTAGTATAGACGTAGCCTCAGCAGCATAAAAAAGGCCATATAGTATTCAACCTATTGCTCTTAATGCTGGGAAGGAAGGAAGAGAATGAGATTGTTATTATTATTTCTATATTCAAATATGTGGGGGGGATTCTAACATACTGTACTGTTTGGGACTTCGTAAGTTCCTAAACAGAGAGGTGGAGATTGCACACATTCCCACTGAACTCAAAGGAAATTCCAAACTCCAAATGATCACACCATCAGGGTTTTTAAATATAGTCAGTCTGTTAAATATATTTTCTCTTTTGATCCTCTCAGCATTTTAACAGTATTTTTTTCTCCTCAGCACTTGTGAGTACGCACAATGCAATTGGAGAACAGTTGCCAACCAGTGAGCACCCAGTATTGGCTACTTGTATTAAGAGATCCTCACAGAAAATGCCAGTCAGGTATGGTGGCTCTCAGTTTCATCCTTTAATGCACTCTCAAGAGATATTTCATTGCTCTGCCATAGCAGCTTGTAAGAATAAGTAAAAGAAAGGCACTAGCATCAGCTGTACCCTGTCCCTTTCTGTTGTAATTTGAATCAATAAAGGTGGTTTTGAACAAGGTTGGGGGGTTGTATAAGAGATTCTGTTCATCCCTGTGCCAAGTTCACACAGTGAAAACTGAAAGCACAAGAATTTCATCAGCTTTCATTCTTTATTACAAATTACAAACAGACCAGATTGCTCAAAGATTTGCTAAGATTGTTGAGCTTTTTCAATAAGCCTGCAGGAAGCTGTAGCATGTCCACAGCCTAGTAATTTTAAGTGATGTTAATATTTATTATTTAACCCTTCTATCAGACAGGTTTGGCAGCCACAGGGACCAGGCTCAGTATCTAAAGGCTTCTCCTGCTGCTGTGCTGGTCATGCCTCTCAACCAACTGCCCTGATGGCCATGTCACTCTACCGGCCAGCACCAGCTTCCCTCCTGGACACTGAGTGTGGGAGGGGTGCACAAATGATCTCTGGGAGCTGTGTTAACTGCAGGGAAGAGGGCCCTAAAGGCATCTTGGTGAATGGCCAAATCTCTCCATCAGCCATCCTGCTGGCCATTCAATGAGATGTCTTCAGGGCCCTCTTCCCTGCAGTTAACACAGCTCCCAGTGATCACTTGTGCAAGGAATCCTATCATGCTGAGCACCTAGATGGGGGGGGCCCATGCAAATGAGATCAGCTCCTGAAGTCCCCTTCTACAGCTCATCGCTAGATGTCAAGAGAGAGCTCATTCAGACTCTTTTTACAATTATTTTTATACATAATAAAAAGAGACCATATAAAATTCTGAGAGCCTCTCTGTTTTTTAAAATTACAAAACCAAATACAAATTTTCAGCATTTCAGCCTTTTTTTTTGGGGGGAGGGGGTTCACCAGAGATCTGCTTTTCATACAAATAATATTTCTCCTACCTATTGGCCATTACACCAATTTCCTCAAACAGCCAGCCTCGTCTACAGTAGCAAGTTCTTTTGAAAGAGCCCATGAAGCATGAACACACAAAAAATGTTCTTTAAAAAATAAATTAAATGAATGTGGTGCTCCTGTCAAAAGCACTCTTCTACTCCCGTCTCAGGAAGAGCACCCCCTTTTGAAAGCTTTTCAAAAGAAAACATGTGTAGACACTCTGCAGAGCCCTTCTCTTGAAAAAACAGTCTTCATTTTTGATCCTTGGCCTTTTCTTTCAAAATATTGGGGGCTGTGTGGACACTCTCTTTTGGAAGAAGCTCTTTTGGAAGAGATCTTTGGGAATAACATCTTTTGAAAGATCTCTGCAGTGTAGATGTAGCCCCAGTGAAACAAATGGGCCCCTTAGAGTACCATGAATAAAAAGAAAAAGAAAAACAGACAAACCCAGGCTACTTCAGACAAGGGGGTAGGGTATTCCAGAGCTCTGAGACCCTTACAAAGGATGCCTTGATAGCAGCCATCTTTCCATAACACTGAGGGAAGCTCTAGTGTCAGCATCTCACTGAGTCCAACTGCAGACATATATCATGGGGGGAGAGGAATTCTCTCAGGTAGGTTGTTCCCAGATCATTGGATAAGAATGTTTTAAATCTCTGGGCTTCACAAGGTTACAGGACACACAAGTAGCTCCAAGCCCTTCTCCAAACAACTTCCCTACCTAATACACCTCCCTTACCTGTAGCTGTTTCCTTCAGAGGAGGCAGAGAGTCCTGCTGTAACTCCCAACAGCACTCTGTCATCTTCAGGGAATAGGAACCATCTTTTTGTTTTGTATTTGTACAGAGGTATAGCACAATAGGATCTTGGTCCATGGCTGTGGATAGTAGGTGTTACAGTAATACGTATAGGCTACATCTACACTAGCCAAAAACTTTGAAATTGCCATACAAATGGCCATTTTGAAGTTTACTAATGAAGCGCTGAAATATATATTCAGCGCCTCATTAGCATGAGGGCAGCCGCAGCACTTCGAAATTGACATGGCTCGCCACCGCGTGGCTCATCCAGACAGGGCTCCTTTTCGAAAGGACCCTGGCTACTTCAAAGTTCCCTTATTCCCATCTGCTCATGGGAATAAGGGGGCTTCGAAGTTCCTGGGGTCCTTTCAAAAAGGAGCCCCATCTGGACGAGCTGCACAGCGGCAAGCCGCGGCAATTTTGAAGTGCCGCAGCCGCCACATGCTAATGAAGCGCTGAATATGTATTTCAGCACTTCATTAGTAAACTTCGAAATGGCCATTTGTATGGCCATTTCGAAGTTTTTGGCTAGTGTGACATGGCCATAAATAAATAAATAAATAGCAGTAGGTCGGTTCCCTCAGTATATTCATGAAGCATGTCCTATTCCTCCGCTACAGGGGAAGTCCGCTAGCTTGTCACTATTTGTTTCTTCTCCAAAATGGACCCTTTTTCATTATTGAGCATATGCAAGCTTTTCTGAACATATCTTGTGAGCATGTGCAGGAGTATGCCCACGTGGCTTGAGGAAACCAAAGCGAGGCCCTTGCGCTCTGCTGCCTTTTGTCCTCAGTTTCAGTATTTTGTCTTAAGTACGCTGAATCTATGCAGGGGTCCTTCAACAACACATGGAATTAGAGCTGCAATAGATGGAAACAAAACCACCAGGGGGACTCTCTCCTCTATATCCCAGACTCTTTTGTCCACCCCATGGAATACGGAGATCTGGGCTTCCTCTGTATGGCACAGAGAGAAAGGGAGGTTATAATAAGAGGTCAGGTATACAAGGGCCCTTTTGACAAGTATGGGAAGCCCATCCAAACATGTCCACTGAGACCCTCACCCAGTCACAGAAGGCAGAGAACTTGTTTTAAAGGTTTATGGCTGAACCTAAGTTCTCTCTCTCTTGCTATCTTTTTTTTTTTCTGGCTGAAATAACTGGTTATTTGGGACTGTTTTCAAAACCCTGGAATTATTCCAGTCAAACCAGAGTGGATTCTGTGCAGAGAGGTCTACCGTTGACATGGTCTTCTCTCTAAGGCAGCTGCAGGAGAAGTGCAGGGAGCAGAGGAAGCCACTCTACATAGCCTTCATCGACCTGACCAAGGCTTTTGACTTGTTCAGCAGGGATGGTCTGTTCAAACTGCTCCACAAGATAAGCTGTCCTCCATGGTTACTCAAGATGATCCAGTCGTTCCACGAAGACATGAGAGGAACCATCCAATATGACGGTGCATTATCGGATGCTTTCAGAATCAGGAGCGGTGTCAAACAAGGATGCATGCTTACTCCAACATTGTTCGGGATCTTCTTTGCACTCCTCCTGAAGCATGCCTTTGGATCTTCAACAGAGGGCATCTTGCTGCACACAAGGGCCATGTCTACACGTGCACGCTACTTCGAAATAGCGGCGCCAACTTTGAAATAGCGCCCGTCACGGCTACACGTGTTGGGTGCTATTTCAAAGTTGAAATCGACGTTAGGCGGCGAGATGTCGAAGTCGCTAACCCCATGAGGGGATGGGAATAGCGCCCTACTTCGAAGTTGAGCGTCGAAGTAGGGCACGTGTAGACGATCTGCGTCCCGCAACATTGAAATAGCGGGGTCCACCATGGCAGCCATCAGCTGAGGGGTTAAGAGATGCTCTCTCTCCAGCCCCTGCGGGCCTCTATGGTCACCGTGTGCAGCAGCCCTTAGCCCAGGGCTTCTGGCTGCTGCTGCTGCTGCAGCTGGGGATCCATGCTGCATGCACAGGGTCTGCAACCAGTTGTCAGCTCTGTGGATCTTGTGCTGTTTAGTGCAACTGTGTCTGGGAGGGGCCCTTTAAGGGAGCAGCTTGCTGTTGAGTCCGCCCTGTGACCCTGTCTGCAGCTGTTCCTGGCACCCTTATTTCGATGTGTGCTACTTTGGCGTGTAGACGTTCCCTTGCAGTGCCTATTTCAATGTGGTGCTGCCCAACGTCGAAGTTGAGCGTCGACATTGCCAGCCCTGGAGGACGTGTAGACGTTATTCATCAAAATAGAATATTTCGATGTCGCTACGTTGAAATAAGCTATTTCGATGTAGCGTGCACGTGTAGACGTAGCCGAGATCTGATGGGAAACTGTTTAATCTTGCAAGGCTGAAAGCTAAGTCTAAGGTGCGGGAAGTCCTCATCAGAGACATGCTGTTCGCAGACGATGCTGCTGTAGTGTCTCACACAGAAGACCAGCTTCAAAAACTGCTGGATCAGTTCTCTAAAGCGTGCAAGGACTTTGGGCTTACCATCAGCCTAAAGAAGACAAACGTACTCGGTCAGGATGTTGCTGAATCCCCATCAATCAGCATTGACAACTATACGTTAGAGGTCGTCCATGAGTTCATTTACCTCGGGTCCACCATCACTGACACCCTGTCGTTGGACACTGAGCTAAATAGGAGGGTCGGAAAAGCGGCCACAACTCTGTCCAGATTCAGCAAAAGAGTGTGGAATAACAACAAGCTGTACACTCACACCAAAATGCAAGTCTACAGAGGCTGCATCCTCAGCACCCTCCTTTATGGCAGCGAGACTTGGACCCTGTATGCTTGCCAGGAAAAGAGGCTGAACGTCTTCCACTTGAGCTGCCTCAGACGCATCCTTGGAATATCATGGAAGGACAGAGTGACCGACACCGCTGTCCTCGAGCAAGCTGGAATCCCAACCATGCACACCCTCCTCAGGCAGCATCCACTCCGCTGGCTTGGCCACGTCCACAGGATGAATGATGGAAGGATCCCAAAAGACATCCTGTATGGTGAGCTAGCCTCTGGCAAAAGACCTCCTGGATTCCCCCCAGTTGCACTACAAAGATGTCTGCAAGAGAGACCTCAGAGAGGTAGACATGGAGCTGGACAACTGGGAAGAACTAGCAGATGACCGCAGCAGATGGAGGCAGTGGTTATACAAAGGCCTTCAGAAGGGCGAGATGAGGATCAGACAGCTAGCAGAGGAGAAGCGAGTGCACAGAAAGCACACTAAGGACTTGCCAGACACCCACCACATCTGCAAGAGATGCAGCAAGGACTGTCACTCTCGTGTGGGTCTTCATAGTCACAGTAGATGCTGTAAATGAAGTCCTCAATTGAAACTATAAAGGGTGCGATCCATAGTCTATGCAGACTGAAGGATGCCTACTACTACTACTAAACCAGGGCTATGGACAACCATGGCAGGAACAGACAGGGATGTAACAGAGCCACAATTCTGCACCATTTTGGGGAAGGAATCAGTCTTTAGAGTTTCTCGGGCAATCTATTAAGAAAATTGAAAGGCAGCTGTAATAGACTCTCGTAAAATTTGGAAATGACAATCTATAAATGGCATCACTGCTACACGTGCATTGATAGTTTTACTGCACTAGCAGGTGTCTCTTCGGGATGCCAGAACTGAGCCGTGTCTACACGTGCACGCTACTTCGAAGTAGCGGCACTAACTTCGAAATAGCGCCCGTCGCGGCTACACGCGTCGGGCGCTATTTCGAAGTTAACTTCGACATTAGGCGGCGAGACATCGAAGTCGCTAACCCCATGAGGGGATAGGAACAGCGCCCTACTTTGACGTTCAACGTCGAAGTAGGGACCGTGTAGTCGTTGCGCGTCCCGCAACGTCGAAATTGCCGGGTCCTCCATGGCGGCCATCAGCTGAGGGGTTGAGAGACACTCTCTCCAGTCCCTCAGCTCCATGGTGGCCGCATGGAGCGGCCCCTTAAAGGTCCCCTCCCCCTCCCTTCCTGTGCAGGAAGCTGAGGGATCGTGCAGGCGGCAGCCTACACACGCGGCCAGCCTGCACCTCCCTCAGCCCCCCACCCAGCTGCGATGGCTGCCCGGCAGCCCCCCCAGCGCCCCCAGGTGACCCCCCCACAAGGGGAGCCAGGGCAGCCAGCCCAGCCAGGTGGGCAGCCAGGCTGGCAAGTGGCAGCGGGGCCCCTCCTGGACGGAGGCCAAGCTGCGGGACCTGCTGGGGCTCTGGAGCGAGGAGGAGGTGCTCCAGGTAATGGGGAGCAAGAGGCGGAACGCGGATACGTTCGCTCGGCTGGCTGACGGCCTGGCTGCCCGGGGTCACCCTGCCCGCACTCCGGATCACATCAGGAGTAAGGTGAAGGAGCTGCGGCAGGGTTACTCCCGGGCCCGGGATGTGGCCGGCCGATCTGGGGCCGCCCCCGTCACTTGCCCCTTTTACAGGGAGCTCAGGGACATCCTGGGCCCCCGGCACACCTCCTCCCCTCCGGCCACCCTTGACACCTCGGCCGACGAGCCCCAGCAGGCCCTGCAGCCGGAGTCTGCCCTGGAGGTAAGCCCCGCACCCCGGGGCCCCCCCCCGGAGGCCACCCCCGGGACATCGCGGCAGGAGGAGGAGGAGGAGGAGGAGGGGGGCTCCTCCTCTGCAGAATCCGGGCTGCAGATCCTCCTCCTGCCATCCCGGAGCAGCAGCAGGGCCTCCGCCCCCCGGGGATCTCCGGACCGTGGGAGTGGACTGACAGGTAGGTACCCCCCTCTGGTGTACACCCCTGGGCTTGAGGGGCGGGGGTAATAGATATGTGTCCAGGGCCCCCCACATGCTCACATGGCCATGGCCCCAAGGACAGCAGGGCCATGGCCCTCACAGCACTGCATCAGCCCCTGCCCCACCCCCACCCCGCACGACAGTGCCATGCCCCATCCCTGGGCCAGGGGGGAGCGGGACCTTGAGGGCCCCCGGGAGGAGGGGGTGGGACACCCCGCAGCAGCAGCGTGTGATGGAGTGGGGGGAGTGCAAAAGGGAGACTCAGGCTACATATGAGCAACAAGAGCCGAATAGCTCCCAGGGGCAAAGGAGGATCCTGGGGCTACAGCTGGCAGGTGACACCTCTGCCTTGAACAAAGAGGAGGGAGGAGCCGAGCTGGCTTGGAACTGGGGGGGCGGGGCGGGGGCCACAGGTAGAGGCTAGGTGAAGGGAGAGCTGGAAGGCAGCCAGCCTGAGGAGGGGGAAAGCTGCATCCCAGAGGGGCCCCTCTTCGGGTCTTCTCCCCACGACGGGTTGGAAGGACTGTCTCTTCCGACAGCTGGTGCTCTCACTCCTGGGAGAAACTGGGCATTTGTGGCCTAAGAAACCTCTCCTGCTGTCAGACCCTGCGGGGTGAAGTGAGAGTCGCTCCCACCAGGGGACGGCGTGCAGGGCAGGGGGACCCCTGAACCCCATCCATCACAGCAGCATCTCCCGGTGACGGGGATGGGGAACCTGCAGCACAGGGCTGGGGGGACAAAGGCCACGGCTCGGGGCCCACACTAACGCCTGTCTCCATTCTTCTTCCCCCCCTCCTCTCCTGTGTCCTGCACCTGCACCATCAGAAGGACCGGAAGAGAGCGCTGGCGAGGCCTCAGTCGTCCCGGAGAGCCCTCCGGAACCCTCGCTCCAGGCCAGCCCCTCGGCCGAGGACCGACCGGCCCCACGGCGGGCTAGACGGCGGACCCCGCACCACCACCAGCCGACGGCGACGGACCCCCAGCTGCTGGCCATCCACCATTGGCAGCTGGAGGTCGCGGAGCAGCACCTGCAGCTGCAGGAGCGGGAGCTGGCCTGGCGCCAGGAGGCATGGGGGGCCTACATGGAGACTTTTAACCGCTTGGTGGACTACCTGGCCCCCCATGCCGCGCCGGCCGCCGCATCGCCCGCCATGCCTGCTCCACCAGCCCCACCACCAGCTGCTCCGCCCGTCACCGTCCCGTCCGCCATCGCCCCGCCACCCACCGCCGAGGGCCGGAGCGCCGAGGGACCCCTGAAGCCAACTGAGACTCGCCGGCCATCCTACCTTCTGGTCCGGCCCGCCCCCAGCCAGCCCCGGACAGGGCTGCAACCGCGGCGGGGCTCCCGGCCGCCCACGCCCAGTGCCGGGCTATAGGGGCGAGGGGCCCGGGACGTGCCCCCCCCCCTTGTATATAGTTGGACCCTGTTATTTGTTGCCCCCCGTTTGCCCTGTCCCCCCCCATGTAAATAGTTCTCCCCTTTATCCTCCCTGGTTTTCTTTTTATTATTGAGGACACTTGTTTCTTTGTATTGTTTTATTTCTGTACATATTATTTTTTCCCACATTTGTACATAGTTTGTTCTTGGTTCCTATATTTACAGTTAAAAAAAAAGGTTCGGAAACAAAAAGAAATTTAAGTTCAGCCACAAGTGCGTGCTGTCATTTGTCCAGGAAAAGTGGGAGGGGGGTGCGGTGGGGTGCTCCATGGTGTGGGCGTTGGGGCAGGAGTGTGGTGGAGGAAGGGGCGGGCAGTGGGGGGCCTGGGCAGAATTCACCCCGCGGCCTCATCATTGAAGTGGGCTCGCAGGGCCTCCCGGACCCGGGTCCCTTCGGGGTCCACCTGCCGACTGGGGGCAGCAGCTGGCTGGACATCTGCCCTGCTGGCCTCCGCAGCCCAGCCCTGGAAAAAGGTGTCCCCCTTGCTCTCTACCAAATTGTGCAGGGATCAGCAGGCACCCACAATCTGGGGGATGTTGTTGGGGCCCGCATCCAGGCGGGTCAGGAGACATCTCCAGCATCCCTTCAGGCGGCCAAAAGAGCGCTCCACCACCTGGCGCGCATGGTTCAGGCGCTCGTTGAAGCGCTCCTGGCTAGCGGAGAGATGGCCCATGTAGGGGTGCATGAGCCACGGCCGGAGGGGGTAGGCCGCATCTGCGATGACGCAGAGGGGCATGGTGGTGTCCCCCAGAGGGATCTCCCGCTGGGGGATGTAGATCCCCGCCTCCAGCCGGCGGCACAGGCCCGAGTTCCGGAAAACCCGGGCGTCGTGGGTGCTGCCAGGCCAGCCCACATAAATGTCCTGGAAATGTCCCCGGCTGTCCACCAAGGCCTGGAGGACGACAGAATGGTAGCCCTTTCGATTCAGGTATCATCCTCCACTGTGATGCAGGGCGCGGATGGGGATGTGAGTCCCATCCAGAGCCCCAAAGCAGTTGGGGAAGCCCAGGGTGGCAAAGGCTGCGATGGTGGCATCTGGGTCCCCCAGCCTCACGAGCCTGTGCAGGAGCATGGCGTTGATGGCACGCACAACCTGCAGAGAAAGCACAGGGAACAGCACCAATGAGGGGTGAGCAGGGTGTGCGTGGCCCTGCCCTGCCCTGCCCTCCTGTGCCCAAGCCCCCCTCCCCTGCCCTGCCCTCCCCCCGTGGGTTCTCTTACCTCCATGAGGACAGCCCCAACGGTGGCCTTGCCGACACCAAACTGCTGCCCCACGGATCGGTAGCTGTCGGGAGTGGCCAGCTTCCAGACAGCGATGCCGACCCGTTTCTCCACAGGGAGGGCACGCCGCATGGCGGTGTCCTGGTGCCTGAGTGTGGGGGTGAGCCACTGGCACAGCTCCATAAATGTCTGCCGGCTCATCCCGAAGTTCCTGAGCCAGCGGTCATCGTCCCACTCCCCAAGCACCAGCCGATCCCACCAGTCGGTGCTGGTGGGGTAGCTCCACAGCCGCCGGCGTGTGAGGCGGGGGGTGGGGGGGGGCGGGGTGCTGCAGGGTTGGGGGTTGAGCCCTGCTGCCCTGGGGGCAGCTCCTCCTCCGGTGTACCAAGGAGGTGCTCAGCTGCCTCCCGCATGGCACGGAGCAGGGCAAGCCCTGCTCCTGCCGGGAGGGCTGGGTGGACCTCTGGCTGTTGCTGCTGCTGCTGCTGCTGCTGCTGCTGCTGGGGGTCCATGACTGCGGCGCCTGGGGTCTGTGTGCCTATGGCTCCTCAGACCGCGTGCTGTGCAGGCTGAGTGTGTCTGGGAGGGGCCCTTTAAGGGAGCGGCTAGCTGTTGCCCCGGAAGAGCTAGTCCGCCCAGTGACCCTGTCTGCAGCTGTGCCTGGCATCCCTATTTCGATGTGTGCTACTTTGGCGTGTAGACGTTCCCTCGCTGCGCCTATTTCGATGTTGGGCTGCGCAACGTCGAAGTTGAACATCGACGTTGCTGGCCCTGGAGGACGTGTAGACGCTATTCATCGAAATAGCCTATTTCGATGTCGCTACTTCGAAATTAGCTACTTCGATGTAGCGTGCACGTGTAGACGTAGCCCTGCTCAGTTGTGCTCTATGGTTTACATAGCTCTAGAGTATATCAATGCAGAGTCTATTGGCCAACCCATTTAAATCATTCCATTCCCAAGCATTACTTCTCAGTAATCTATCACTCAAAGAGCTTGCAAGACAACAAACAGCCTTATCTGAGGAGATGCTCAGCTGCTGTTGTTCCACAGGAAAATAAATCACCACCACTACCACCAAGATGAAAAGTCAACTACAAGAACCAATGAGAGAATAATTATAGCTAAAGAAATGGAAGTGCCTAAAGGACATTGCCTCCGCAAGTCCAGTGCTGAAGTCCTTGCTCAAGCAAAACTCCTGTTGCTGTTAATGGAAGATTTGCATTTGAAAGGCCTGCAAACACTTAAGGGACCCACAATTGAGGAAGAATGTTTTATCTTGTTGGGCTACATAGGGTCACTTGCTGAGCAACAGTAAAATATTTTGTTCATAATGAGATCTTATTGGGTTTGCTTGCTGTAAGTTTTCAGCTTGTAATTATGGTGTTTAGAAGACAATGGAGGTGGCTTAAAATAATAAGAATGCTGCTAAAACTGCTTAGGTAGCTGCGGTATTACAAAGGCAAATGTTGGCTCTTTGTGTATAGTATACATTTAACCTGTCACCAAACACAGAGTGTTTTTAAGGTAAAATGTTAAAAGGATGCATTTAGTAGCAATATAATGAATGTTTTTTTTTGTTTTAGCTTTTGAAAGTAACTGCCTATGTTAAAATGAAACTTTATTAAATTTTAAATTAAAGTATACCACATCAAAAATGTCTGCAGCTTGCCTCTGCTACAACCTGAGTCATTATGATGCAAAGTTAAAGATTCCTAGAACATAATGAAATTCAGACTTGCATTCTTAGTGCTGTCGCTATAGCCAATTCAGCTGAAAATTAGAATTATAGCGTGAGCATTTCCTGGTCTTTGACCCTTCCTGTAAGGTTTTTAAAAGCAGGTTTTATGTAGATCACTAACCTCATTCTGAAGCCATTCAATTATCTGAGCCATATGGGTGATTTTAAAACACTTTAATAAAATGAAAAGTATTTAAACATCTTTATTTTAAGTTTCAAAAGACTGGGTATTTACCTTCCAGGCTTTCTTTGTGCAAATTGCAAAAGGTTTTGGCAATGAAACTGATAATATTAAAATACATTCTCTGGTCTACATAAATATTTTCAGACAAGTGTCTTAGGTAGGTAGATAGGGAGATAGGATAGATTTGACAAATTACATTTACATACATATTATTTACTTATATTTTGCTGATTATTGCACATAGTGCACAAAGAGCTGTTGGTTCTAGACAATAGTATGAGGAATTTTTGTGATTTGTACAATATTCAGTGAACATACCCCTAATAAGTCAGTACAATTTTTTAAACCATATAGCACACATTGATTGGTCCTGAGTTAAACTACACTACACATTTTAAATCTGTTAAAAGGCTACATATTATTTTTACTTTTTGTCCTCAAATGCTGAAGTTAAATATTTTGGTTAAGTTCTACCCCGGATTTTTGCAAAAACAGTTCCTGTTGACATCATCAGGAGTTGCTAATGTGTATCTGAAGACAGAATTTAGCCAATATTAAGTGAATATTGCTGTGAAGACCAGGTGCATCTCACTGCCAGAAAGGAAACAAGTGCTGTTATTAATTTGAAGATTAACTACTTTGCCTCAAAAGTAAAAGTGAATCCACTGCAAATGCTATGTTAACAAACACAAAAAGTTAAATGTATGCACTTAGACCAGGTCTGATTTGGGTCCATATAAACTTCATTTGCAATTTTTGAGTTTTGCCCGATATTTTATTTTTAAGCTTTGTAAAAAAAGCCATCTACACACTATTCAGATGTGCCTGTCCTATTTGTTGTTGTTGTTATGCAAGGAGCATCAGGAATCTTTATATAAAGTACTATAGAATTCTACGGAAATACACTAAAATGTTACAGCCTATAGAAGGGGTGCTGCAGCATACAGTAGTTGTGAATACTGTATTTAAAAGAGCAGGATAGTAGTTTTCAAGGGGAGTCTTCAAGACGTGAAAAACGTTTCTCTAGTTGCCTGCAATGGTTCTAAGGTCATTATCAAAGATTTCAGTGGTTGATTCAGGCCTTAGAAATAGAAGAAGGATATTGTTTTGTTACTCAATTGGCGATGTACTTTTATATATCAATATGGATTCCACCTATTTGGCAGGTACAAGCTTAATGGGCTTGCTCAAAGGAGATTAGGCTAGTCCTAAGTGAGAGAGTTAGTCAAAGTGTATCAGCTGGTCTCTTTTTCATGTGCACCCTCAGCCACGCAGGTAGGGACCTGGACCATGGAGTCTACATAAAGTACAGACTCGATGGGTCACTTTTCGACCTTCGTTGTCTGAATGGTAAAACCAAGATGCTTGAGAGGCTCATCCTTGAAGCCCTTTTTGCTGATGACTGTGCACTTATGGCACACAAGGAATATGATCTCCAGTTCATCGTCAACAAGTTTGCTGATGCCACTTGCCTTTTTGGTTTGACCATCAGCTTAGGAAGACTGAGGTACCTTTTCAACCTGCTCCAGGGTCTGCTGTTCTTCCTGCTTCAATCTTTATTGAAGGAAGAGTGTTAAAAAAAGTAGAGGAGTTCAAGTATCATGGCAGTGTGATAGCCAATGATGGCTCCCTTCACAAAGAAATCAATGCCAGAATCTGCAAGGCCAGCTGGGCACTAGGAAATCTGAGTGCGCGAGTGTTGAATCAGCACAATATCCGACAGTCCACTAAACTGAAAGTGTACAAGGCTGTAGTCCTGACCAGTCTCCTGTATGGCTGTGAAATCTGGACCTTATGCAGAAAACATATAAAACTGCTGGAGCGCTTCCACACTTGCAGCCTGAGGTCAATACTGCACATTCGATGACAGGACAGAGTTACGAACCTGGAAGTCCTGGACAGAGCAGGAACCACGAGCATTGAAGCCATGATTCTGAAAGCCCAACTTCGCTGGGCAGGGCACATCATATGAATGGAGGAGTCAAGAATCCCTAAGCAACTCCTCTACGGTGAACTCTCCCAGGGCAAAAGCAATCAAGGTAGGCCTTGCAAGAGATATACACTGTGTGGAGGCCAACATTGCTCACGCTGGTTTAAAACCAAATCAGATAGAGCAGCATGCAAAAGACTGAACAGGCTGGTGTGCTCTTGTATGACACACATATGACAGCTTTGAAGAGCAGTGACGCATATGCCTCATTGATGCTCCTGAAAGGAAGAAGGCAACAGCAGCAGCTGCACCAACAGAGCCAGGACAATTCCCTTGCCCCCACTGTGAACGTGCCCATGCCGTTCAAAGCTTGGACTCCTCAGCCACATGCTAATCCACAACCTATGAGCCTGTGCAAGCTCAAGACGTCATCGTCAGACATGATGACTACCTACTATCAGCTGGTCTGATTGGTTCTGACTGGCTCAAAGAGTGGGCTATGCCAGAGCTATTGTTCTGCTGGAAAATACTTCTCCTTTTTGCACCCATAGTGGAGACTTGAACCTGTTCTGCTTACCTGCAGTTAGATAATCACCATGCCACAAGTCTGATATTACAAGGGTGCACCAACTGCATTGCATCAGGCCAGCAATTGTCTCTCAGTACCTCCACAGCAGGGGTACAGAGAATGAACAATAAAGTGTGACATTCATAATGATGATGAAGTCTGGCAGTGATTGTTGACTTACAAAGCTTAAGAAAACAAACACATATATGTGCAGTCACACCAAAGTGAGAGATGGAAAGAGGCCTACCTGTGGTCCAGACAAGAGTGTCTATGATCACTGCAGACTATTGACTTGCATTGCCTTGCTTACATTTTTTGCATATAGTGTTAATGCTCTTTGCTTCAAAGCAATTAATAGGACATGGCAAATCTGCCACCACCTTTTTCAGCCATGGGCTGCAGCTTCCCTGTTGGTAGTCTCAGCTTGCTGACAAATTTGTCTTCGGTACACCTTTATGTTGTTTGTACTATACACCACGGCCACATCTACATGGGAAGCCTCTGTCGACAGATGTCACTGTTGGAAGAGATTTTCCGCCAGGACCTCTGTCGACAGATCGCGTCTACACACAAAAATAGATGGAAAGAGCAGTCTGCTCTGTCAACAGAGAGCAGCCAGACTGCCCAGTCCTCTCTCGTCAGAATGGCTGACTGGAAGCTCCGCCCACAGGGCTGCCTGGTGAACTGGAAGCCCTAGCTGTCGACAAAAGGGCCCTGGAGCATCTACCTGGCTGTTTTGTTGACAGAACACTGTTCAAAGAGGCATTATACCTGAATGGGCAGAGGTATAATGCTGCCAGTGAATGTGCTGAGTTTTGTTGAGAAAGTGTTGACAAAGTGCATTTTGCGTGTAGACGCTCTGCATGCTTTTCTGATATAAGCCCAGTTTTACTGAGAAAAGCTGCTCGTGTAGATGTGGCCCAGGAGAATGGATGCCTTGTGTTAGCTGACCATAAAATATGGCCTGGAATTCTTGAGCTGGCCATACAAGTGAGCTGCCCAGACCAAAAGTTTATAATCATGCTTTGACTGTCAGACATTTGACAATTATTTTGATATTGGAAATCTCATCCCACCATTTGACCTGACAAATGGACTGAAGACAGCACACATGGAACTGATCAGGTTTGCTAATGTGGCAGCAATAGGTTGGGCTTATCGCACCATCACATAGTCGCTAAATGTCTCCTGGGTGGTTCTATCTGTGATAGTCTTCTTAGCAATTGTGCATTGTGGCTCAGGTGCCATGGTGCATGTGTGTGTGTTGTTGAATTTGATCTGCTGGTTGGATAATTAGCTTCCTAGTTTGGGCAAGGTATTGACAGGAAATGCAGTGTATACTCTGATCCATCTCCCTCTGTGACAGTACACATGCCAGTCAGAAAAACTTCCTCACAGACTTGAGAGGGGAATTAGAAATGTGCCTCTTCCAGCACAGGTTGGTACAGTACTTCAGCTTTCTTTTGGCTGATTGTGAAACCAAGGGGATTGACTGCATGATTAGGTCTTAACCAAATGTCTGCCATGAAGTGCACAACCCATGGGAAGTGTGAGTTATATGGCAATGGACAACCACTTCCCCAGTCCAATAACACAAGCTCAGCTGTACATGCTCATTTTTGGGAAATCACCATGGATAAGGCTCCTCTCAAAAGGATGACTATAAAGTCGTGGGAAGGGATGGGTCACTTGCAGAAGGAAGCCACATGATTAGGCACAGGTGGCCCAGAAAGAAGGACTGTCACAGAAGCATCAGTAAAACTGCAGCTTCTAAGTGTACAAAGTACCTGATCTGTAAAACATACATACTGAGCACTACTTGTCACTGAAGGTCTGAAAGCAGTTTTTACAAGAAAAGGGGTGTTAGCCCTGATGGCCTCATCAAATTCTAGCAGGGGAAATTACATGGTACCTATATTTTCCCCTGAAAATTTTAGTTGAATACTGTATTCTCCACTTCCTATCATAAATTGCAGTGTAGGACTGTCAGGTGTCGTTACGTAGCTACCACCTTCCGTCCAAAATATTGCACATACTGTTGGTGGGTAAAGAATTACCTATACAGCCAGTAAAAGACAGAGAGCCTTTAGAACAGGCATACATAAATAAATTATTACTAATGTCACCATGTTAGAGGAGGAGGACACAGGGACTGGCCTAGATGAGCACAGAATGACAACTATTTAAAATGTGCATTTTTGAAACACCTATATTTTTGGAGATACAGCTTGTTAATTGACACGCTCCTTAGCAAGCAATGTCTGCTTGCTTTTCAAGTCTTTGCATGGCAGAGAAAAATTTGAAGTGCAGCTCAAGATGTAAAATATTGATGTTGCGTCATTCAAACAAGAGCTTTGATATGTGTCACTTTTGTGTAATCGTGCTAAGAGCAGACATGCATGTTGCATAAATGATAGATCAATAAGGTTATTCTGTGTTTAGATGGCATCAGTGCCAGAATAGAAATTTAAATGCCTCTTAACTTGACATATCCTAAAAATATCATGACAAGGACAATGATTATTAACAAGATTCCATTTTTATTAACAATCGTATTATCTGTAATGTAGTTAATTATCTGTGAATGTTTATACACACACAAAATATATATTACACACAAAAAAATTACATTAAAGGAATATTAATGTTTCAAAGTCCAGCACTCAGAAGCTAGGAAATATCAGAAGAAAGGTTGCCTGCTCAACCTTAATTGAGCCCCCTCTTGCTTTCATATTATGATGCAGTTATTAATTACATGAACACATATTTTTTCCACAAGGCCCCTGCTTCATTTAGAGCACAAGATGGATGATGCTCCCTTGAGCTGTTATTCAATATGTTGTTTATCCTCATCATTAAATATGTGGCAATGCACCTATTTACTGTACACCATTCAAACCCTGAGCAGAATACAAGATTATTTTCTCACACATTTTTCCATGGTATTTGTCAGTGTAAAACATGAGGGCTTCCCAAACATTAAGGAATTTATTGTTCCAGCACCAGTATGAAGTGGGGTGGTTTTACCATCCTCTTTTTACTGATAGGAATTGAATCACAGAGATATTAACATTGGGTGGCTGCCAACGTTGGGTGCCAGTCTGAGATGTCCATTGACTGATTTTTCAGAGAATTTAACATATACTTGTATTTTCCATATACGTGTTTTCACATGTGATTGCTTAAACCACAAGTGATGTGTGCAACTTTGCCCTTTCGTAATCGGGTTTTGTGCGGGGGAGGAAGTTGGTCATTCCTAAATTTTTAAAAAAACAAAACCAACCAACCAACCAAATAAATAACAGAAATTCACCATCATGTGTCATCATATTGAAACCCACGTGGCTCACCAGCAGAGGTAATTCGGTGGGAGGAGGCACAATGGACTGTGTGTCTCCCTTCCCCCTGCCACTGCTGTGGGCAGAGGAGCCAGGGTCCAGCAGCCAGTTGGGCCAGAGCCTCTGGGTGGCCCAGAGGACTAGCGCTGGCTTCACCGGCAGCGGTTAACTCCCCTGCACTCACTGTTAGCAGTGGGGGAAAGCAGAGTGACGTGGCCCTATCTCGCATGCTCCCCAGCTCCTGGCATGCTGCTTGATGGAGGGGATGGGACCACTCCCTGGTGGGAAGCAGAGTGGTGTGGATGGAGGAGCAGAGTTAACTAGGGAGACGGGTACCTAGGACAGAGGGACGTTGTCCTTCGGCATGGGGAGGAGTCACATGGGGGATGGGTCATGTGGCCTATTCCTCCCTCAATATCCCCGTTCATCAGCAAGTTTGAACCTTTAGATACAGTGCAGGCCACTTGAGCTAATGGTATAACTGGTACCAATAGTAGGTTATCATCTTCTGTGCAGACCATCACTAGAAAGTTATGACACCCACTTTGCCAATGGATTTCATAGTTATTTGCTTACAGCAGAGGAAAGCTGAGACTCAGGAACCTTGGCTCCATCCCAGGATCTAGAGAGAAATGTCCTGTATTGTTTTCAGACCCTTCTGTCTGTTCCCCAATGTTTGGCCTCCTCTGCCTTGCCCCTTTGGTTTGTTCTTATTTCAGTCCCACGCTCAACTTCCCCATCCGTGTCCAATGTTCCCTCTAATCTTTCCCATCTACGTGCAGCTTTTTTCCACCCATGTGTGGAATAATATTTGAAGTGCACCGGGACAAGCACAAATGTGCACCACCACTCAAAACACACAACCTAGCTCTGGGTGCTCTGATCATTAGCAGGGTGGCATTTGAATTTCTCCTAAGCTGCCATGCAAGTGGGCAGCTTACAGGGACCACTGCATTGATATCTTTGTGCAAGTTCCCTCCTGCCTCAGCTTTTTATCCCACATACACCCCTCAGTAAATCGTCCCAGTTCCCAATTCCCTACCCTACTCTTTTGGCTACTTGTCTCGGCTGCTCCTGCATCTCCCAATACCTTGTCCCAGCCTCCTCCTACCCCAGCTGTTTTTCTTTTATGCAGTGCATCAATAGCAAAAGCATTGAGACCAGAGGAGAGACGGTCTCCCTCTTCCTCTCTGATGCCCAGTGCCAGCGTGACCATTGACATTTGTGAGGAACAATTTCAGGGAAAGTACCATTCATACCTGCTTCCCTGGGCTGGTTGTTCTTTAGTGCGCCATTGATCTAGTCTGGTTGGCAGACAGTGCTGTGACAAAAGAGAGCACGTGCCGTGTGTTCAGAATCTAGCAAACTAAGCTGCCAAACTCAAACAAGTCTATACCAAACCTTGCAAACAGCCAGTCCTTCATAGCCAGTGGCCGGGATCCCAGACTCCAGCAGTGGAGTGAGGGAGCTCCGGGCCCTTTCAAATTGCCAAGCCCAGAGGCAAATGCCTGTTGCTCCCCCAACTGCCATCACAGCACCTTAATGTCACTGCTCCTTTCGCTGGAAGCAAAGCACTGCTGCAGCCACACTGCTGGAGCATACCACTAGGTCCATTGAAAGGCGGGTGAGGATGGGATGTGGGGACAGCTACAGTTTCTCAGAAAAATGGTTGCAAGCATTTTTTAATGTTTCACTGTACAGAATTCCCCCTGCAACTATTGGGTGGTATTTGGCGAGTCATATGGTTGTTGCCTTCCACTTAAGCAGTCACTGAACTTGATTGGCATTGTGTGTCTTTGGCCATGTCTACACTAGCCAAAAACTTCGAAATGGCCATGCCATCTGCTCACAGGAATAAGGGGACTTCGAAGTAGGCGGGGTCCTTTCAAAAAGGAGCCCTGTCTGGACGAGCCGTGCGGCAGCGAGCCGCATTAATTTCGAAGTGCCGCATCTGCCCCCATGCTAATGAGGCACTGAATATGTATTTCAGCGCTTCATTAGTAAACTTCAAAATGGCCATTTGCATGGCAATTTCGAAGTTTTTGGCTAGTGTAGACATAGCCTTTGAGTTGTAAACTACACATGAAAAAAAGTGCTACAGAGAGGTAAAATATTATACTATCTGTACTCTACTTCTGTGTGGCACACTGAATCATGGTCATTGTTTTACTGAAGTGCCCCACCCCCACTCAGAGAAAGCAATTTCACTTTAACAATAGTGACTAGAAATGACTGAAGTTCATTTAGGAGAATATTAGCATAAATTTCACTGAGGCTACATCTACACTAGCCCCTTCAGAAGAGGCATGGTAATGAGCGAGTTGGGAAGATACTAATGAGGTGCTGTCATGAACATGCAGCTCCTCATTAGCATAACAGTGGCTGCTGCGATTTGAAGGTGCCGTTTTCAAATCTTGCTGTGCCAGTGTAGATGGGGGCCTTTCAAAAGGACCCCTCAGACTTCAAAAGCCCCTTCTTCCTATTTGGTTTTAGTGTAGACATTGCCTTTGTGCCGTAGGGCTACATGCCTCTCACAGCCCAGAACACATTCACAACACATCCAAAGATTCTTCAGTTGCTTCTGTGAGGGCACAGTTGGCTGCAGAGGCTCAGAGGCCTTTCTTTGGGCATCTTTTACCCCCACTCTCCTGCCACATCCTACACTAAGGTTAGCCCCAGGGGCCCTCTTGCTTAATTTCTCTTCCTTAGTTACACTCTTTCAGCCCTTTATAGGAATCTGTAATCCCCTCCATCAGGCCTAACCACTTATATGTAAAGGAGCTTGGGCACTGAAGAGGGTGGCTGACCCCTGGTCTTCTGGCCCATAAAGGGGAGGACCTCTCAGTTACAGACGGAGCCACATTCAGCTAATGCCCAGCACTTAAGTGGTGTTTAAGCAGGTGTTTAACATTTTGAGAGTAAGGGCACTTCAAAGTTGCACTGGTACTTCGAAATACCTGTGGCTATATGGTCGGCCAGTGCTTCAACATTGTTAACTTCCACGCTCGTGTGGCAGGAATTAGGCTAACGAGGTGGTGCATATGCAGCACAGCACCTCACTGATATTCCCTGGTCTGGCTCGTTTACATGCCCCCTTTGAAGGAGGGAGCAACTGTAGACAAGCCTTACGATGCTCAAAAGAAGTCTCCTCTTGGCAAAAATCAATGGTAGTGATACCACAGAATGTCTCTTGCCAAGGAGGTCCTATGGCATTTCAAATGCCACTACTCATATAGATACTTGAATCACTTTGCCATAAATTACTCAGCTGTTTTAGAGTCTTCCTCAATGAAAATATCCTTAGAAAAAGCACTAAAAATATATGGAAGAGACCAGAAGAGACACAAAGTCCAGAAGCTGCTAACTCCCCAGCAGAGAAGACACAAACTTAAAAATACTGGACACACTTCTTGTAGTGCTCATATGACTCACTTGTAGGGTTACCATGTAAAAAAGAGGACACCCCTGAGATGGAGTGTATCTGTATCAGTAGCTACCATGGTGCATCAGTAACAGAGAGAAAGCTGTGCTAGTCTATGTACTATCAAAACAGAAAAGCAGTAAAGTAGCACTTTAAAGACTAATTATTTTGTTAGTCTTTAAAGTGCTACTTTACTGCTTTTTTGTTTTCATGTTGTATTAATGAATTATAGCATATATAGTACGTTAATAAGATGCGAGTTGGTAATGATACAGACACACTCCCTCTCAGGGGTGTCCTCTCTTTTGAAAGGTCAACTATGGTAAGACTAGATAGATCTTGGTGATAGGAAAAAGATGGGGAAATCTTTTGCAAATACTTGGTCTTTCTTTGGTAATGTCTGCAAACTTACCTTGAAGTGCTGGTACCTTTCAATTGGCTGTCCTTCAGTATTTCACTTCATTTCTTTGGGGAAGACTTCATGGGGGAATTAAAGTAATCAATGAAAAAGAAGTTCAGTGGCAATTCTGAGTGCTAAAAAATGACTCCTTTTATGGAAGGTGGGATAGAATCACAACAAACATCAAGGGGTGGTACAGCTGTATGGCTGAGATTAGCAGCCTAGGAAATGAACACTAGACTCAGTATATAAATTGAATTGGTTTGTATTTTAGAGCTACATGGGTGGATATTATTCCTTGTGGAGACGACAGATTCCGGGTCAGTGGGAATAAGTCTGACTGAGAGTAGGCAATCAATGAATTCTAGGGAGGGGAACTGGGCGGGTGGGGGTGGATCAGTTGCTTGACCTTGACCTCATTCTTTTTCATCTCTCTCTCTCTCTTCCTTTTTTCTCTTCTTTCCTTGAGCATGAATGAATGTAAGTTTTCTGCTGGGTTGTCAGTGAACTGGGAGGTGAGTGAGTCCTCTTTGTGTTGTGGTTAAGTACTACTTAACACCTACATCAACGGCATACTCAAAGATGTAGAAAGTAGTTTACATTTCAGCCCTGACCCTACCACTGGAAGATAACTGAGGTGGGTCCAAAGAATCCATTCCTAATTCTTTAATGCCTGGTTCAAGTTTTTGATCTTCCTCTCAGTACTAAACTGGGTTTTAGTAGAAATTGTAAAGATAGAATTTAATTTAACAGCAATCATATTTTATTCACAACTCTTTTCTCACCTATTTCATTGCTATTTTTATTATGCAAGCATTTATATGGCAATTTTGTCTGATTTATAAGTTATATCCCAAAAGAATAAAGATATTACAATAAAATGAAAACAAAAATGAGTATAATACAGAGAAATAAGGGATGACGTCTCCACAAATATTCAGTCTTCACTCTGGTAGTAACCATGAAGTCCTGAGCATTTCTTATCTACATAGCAGCTGTGTAGCGTGTGCACCTGTGTAGCATCCTCCTTTTGGGTCATGTTACATACACACATGCGCAGGTGTATCTATTCACGTATGCACAGGTGTGTGCAAGAACTTGTGTGTATGAAAGGGAAGGATTCAGATACAGCTGGAAAAATTGTGATAAGATCAGAACTTCTCTTCAGATCACATTTTTCTGGTCTGAAGGTTCTACTTTCTCTCTGCCTTTGTAACCTATTTAGTTGCAGCAGTTGAACTCTGAAAGATAGCTTCGGAAGGATAGCTTCCAGTATCCACATCACAAACTCACCAAAATGCTTTATACTAAATGACAGATTCAGCAAAGAGGCAATCAACTGCATAGATTATAGAACCTGAACTACCCCCGTTGCCCCTGGAGGAAATCCCTTGTAGGTGGGGCTGAAGCATGTCAACCAGACAATGTGAGGAAGCTTGTCATGCTTTCCCCACTTCATCCACGCCCCTGGGCTCTGGCTATACCCCCATTTCCCTGAGGGGCCCACAGCAGGGAGCAGGATGATATTTATACCATCGGGACCAGTTAGACCAGAGGAGAAGTACAAAATGCTGTAATATAGAAGAGAACTTGACTCATTTTTATCTTCTCTATCTAATATATGTAGAGCTGGACACAAATTTTCCATCAAATATTTTTCAAGAAAAATAATATTTTTGCCTAAATAAAGGTTTAATTGGACAATTGTTCTTCTCTTTAAAAATGGCTAAAAACCAGAAAAAGTATAGCTTAGTTTTAAAAAGGAACTTTTCCCAGTGTTTAGGATTTTTTTCAGTATTATTGCCCCTTTATCCCTTCTTTTCCATTTTCTCACATCACCATAAAGGAGGGGGAACAATAAAGAGAAAACAAAAATAATTTGCAGGAAATATTGAAAACAAAATTTTCAAAATGATTTCTAAAAAAGATGGCCAGCTTGAATTACAAGTTAGTTTATAATGATAAATATCTGAGTCCTAACAGATACCAATATGGTGTACACTTGCTTTCTGATTCTGGACCAGAAACTGCTCACCTTACTCCTTTATTTATTCCCCTTGCTTGGGCTCTGGAAACATCAGTCAAATGTGTAGGGCAAGCCCTCTTATCTGTACTGTAGGATGATTCTATATTTTAATTTTAATGTGGTGTTGTTTAAAGCTTGTCTCTTTCACCAACAAAACTTTTTCCCAATAAAAGATGATACCTCAACCACCCTGTTTCTATTTTAATAGTGATTAGGGTAAAATCAAAACAAAAAAGCAGTCACGTAGCACTTTAAAGATGAACAAAATTTTGTTAAAGTGCTACATGACTCCTTTTTTGTTTTGACAGAATACAGGCAAATATGGCTAGCTCCCTATTACTAGGGTAAAATCATTTCCACATCTTTATAGGCATAAATACACTTATGCAAAGCAGAAAAGGATTAGCATTTGCATGTGATATATATAATCTTTCTTGTGCATAGCCTCTAATCATACATAACGGCGAGTGCCTATGAAGGCTTAGTAAGTAATTCTATATCATTCACTATTAAAATGTATACAATTCTTCCTTGCACCTAATTAACATTTCTGTATCTGAGATATTCTTTTTTTTTCAAGTAATCGAAATACTAGTGTAAGGCTACAGCTGCTGCTTGCAAATAATTAAAAGGCATAGTGGAGAATAATGTTACAGTGCATATCTAGTATACTGTATATTCTAAATTCTATTTCTACCAAACATAGCACAGTTCTCTCGTGTGATTATAAAGTCATCCAATATTTCTAATTGTGTAACATTTACTGAGCAAGGGGGCCGCACCATGGTTTGCTCAAACACAAATCTCTGCTTCACTTTTCAGTCCACTATCTATCCAAAATAAAATATTTTGCTAACCACGTGCTTTCAGCAACAGACTGCTCTAAACAGCTGCACAGTTTGTTTTTAAAGGATTCTAAAGACAACCTGTTACAAAACAAAAATGCCCCCGTTCTTTGAAAAGAGCATGAGGATTAAAAAGGTATTAAAGTATATTCAAATGCTCATTAAATGCAGCATTTCTACCAATATGTGCAAAGTCAGCATCAGAGTAGCTTTTGCCTATTTCAATGAAGAACCCACTCAGAAAAATCTTAGTGCTGTACATACCTTTCCTGGAGTAATTTTAAGTTTTCCCATGTCCATTAGGCCCTTACAACCTAATCTCGCTCTGCCAATTGCTCCCATGGTGAGATCATTAAGTAAATTATTTTAAGATCAAACAGCCTGCAGTGACAATAGAGTTCCATGTAAGGTAAATGCTTCAAAGTCCCCCTGCCCCCCACCCTCTCAAATTATAGCTCTACAGGCTATTCATCACCTCTGGATGGGGCTTGCCCCGCCATTACTTGGCTTTTTGCTGCAGGCTAAGGTAGCACCACTAATTGGCCTTTGTAACAAAACTGACCTGTGGACAGGATAAAACTTGTTTGGAGCTTTAGAGACAAAAATTATTCAAGGTTAAAAACACATGAATGCCACAGCTACGTCACTATAATAAGAAGTGAATGAATTTCTTCCTCTTGGTTCTTAATGTGAAAGAATGCGTTCATGTGCCCAAGCCAAACAAAAGCTCCTTCAGGTAGTTGAACTAGGCCACTTTTTTTTTTTAAGCTCAAGGACAAGTAGGTCTATGATTTCCTTTATTTCTTTGGAGCCCCTTGCAGTGAGGACCCTTTGATCTCAGAGAATAATGGCAGATGGAACAATTTAACTGCTTCATACAGGTGCAGGGAGTTTATTTGACAGATTGTGGCTTTTCTTTCTAGCACATTAGCTGTGTGCATATAAATGGACTCTTGACAGATTCAAGCAGGTAGATCAGAATTAAAAAAAAATAAAGCCTCAACAAAAGCAGGTCACACCTGCAAGGAGAGCACAATTTGAAAATGCTGCATAAATTAAAGACAGGTACAGCCATTAAGTTCCCCTGCTGTGAATGAATTTTTACAACTGAGGAAGACAGCATGTGGGTGGGAAAGAAGCTTGAATGAGTAAACAACAAATGATCCAGACAATCTCCTTCCAGTTTAAAGAGCCTATATTCAGTCTGAGTTATTTTAAAATAAATAACTCTCGCTAGCCAAGCCTTATACTGTAGCACCTAAATTATATTGTCTATAACAGAGGACTGAACGGATGGAAGAAGCAAAGTGAAGGAAAGCATTTTCAAATCATGTTTACTCAAACTGGCACTTTTTCCCCAAAGGATGATTATCTGTGCAAATTATCTTGCATTTACAGTTACTCATGATTACCACCACTGAAGTGAAAATCTGCCCTTTTAACTTTGTAAGCTGATTTTTTTTCTTTTTTGGTTTTTCACTTAGCTTAAGTGTAGTTAAAAGGGCTGGACTAAGTTGCTATTCAATAGCCTAGCATCTACAATAACAAGTCTTCTGAAGATTGCTTCCTCAGACTGAAACAGCTTGTGACTGCCCCTTATTAATGCTGCATTTATTTCTACTCTTTTCTGTTTTAAATTTGATGTCATCTTTTCAGAGCATTCCCATTCTTCCAGTAATGACTTGCCATTAGAAACCCTGTCCATACTTAAAACTGAGGTCTGGTCCCCAAGTTTTGTACCAGTGTAACTATTTTAGTTGTGGAGAGTGTGTGTGTGTGTGTAGTTTGTGGTATGTGTGTGTGTATATATATATATATTATACTGGTAGACATTGTATCCATATAACTATATTGGTAATATAGTTATACAGGTACAATGTTTAATGTGGAATTTAATTATACCAGTACACTATAATCACAGCAAAACCCATGTGTAACCAAGTACAGAGAGCAGTTTGCTGCTGCAATATTAAAAGCTGAAGAATAGATCAGCTTCCACTCCTGCTACTGCCGGTAGAGAATTACGAATCCTAGTTTTAGTGATGAAATACATCTCTCAGAAACTGAATAAGAATAAACTATTGTTCTGAAGGCTAAAAGTAACTGTAGCCATTAGCCAATATCACAGATAATTCCATGCTGGGCCAAATTCAAAGGCAATGTAAATAGTGGTTTCTTAACACATTGGTGTAAGTTGGTGCAACTGGCATACTAAATACAGTAGGGTCTCAATATTCATGAACCTAAGGTTTGGGAATTCAATTATTCGTGAGTGGCTGCTTCCCCGGGGCTCTGGGCAGGAGCGCCAGCAGCCGAGGTCTGCCATATTTGTGAAATTCAATATTAGCGAGGGTTCCCAACATGGAACCCTCACAAATGTTGAGACCCTACTGTAGGTTAAAATATCAGGCTTTCAGAAGTGTTGGTCTACACTTTAGTATGTTGTGAGCATATGTCAGTTAAGAGTACGATATTTTGCTGATATAGATATGTTGGTGAAAGCCCTAATGTGGGAGCACTTAGACCAGTATAAGATGTATTCATACCAAAACAGTTTATGCCATTTCCCAGAATGCCTTTTCTGTTGTACTATCTTATACCGCATGAGGAAAAGTAGGACGATGCTTCAGCTGTCAGTGGCAATGCAGTTCTAAAGGGCCCCATGCTGCCACGGGAAAGGACAGAGACAGCTGTGCAGAGAAACAGCCCCTCTGCACAGTGGGGTTGCGTCTATGCTTGCAAGTACTTTCGAAAGATTTTTTGAAAGAAGGAGGCTCTTTCAGAAGATCCCACTGAGCATCAACACACAAGAAAGCATTCTTTTGAAAGTAAATTGAAAGAAAGCGGTGCTCTTTTCAAAATTGCTCTTCCTTTCCTGCTTCAGGAAGAGACCCCCACTTTCAAAAGCTTCTTTAGAAAGAAAACATGTGTAGATGCTCCACAGGCTCTTTTTTCCGAAAGAGCAGTCCTCATGGAGTCTGATTTTTCAGTCCCTAGCCCATTCTTTCGAAAGAGCGGGGACTGTGTGGATGCTCTCTTTCAAAAGAGATCACTCTTTTGATCCACTTTTTTTGTGTGTGGGTGCACTCTTTCAAAAGAAGCTCTTTCAAAAGATCTCTGTGGTGTAGATGTAGCCTGGGAGTTGCTTTTCCTTATCGAACTATAAGGTCACCAGGGTTTGAGGGTCATATCTCTAACTCTGCCTGTTAGAAGCATTTTGAAAGTTCCACAAGGCAAACCCAGTTAGGCCCTCTGGCAGCTGTAGAAGCATCTGATGAAGGGTGCAATGGTCATTTAATATATATAACAAACCATATTAACTTCTTTCCTGCTCCTTATTGTATCACCCACCATAGCCCCTCTTATTCTGGACCAGTAGCAGGTAAAGGTCAAACAAGCTTTTATTTTTTTAATTTAATTGTATTTTTATTTATTTATTTATTTATTTACTTATTTAGTGTTAGTTAAAAGCAAATTTTCCTTTTGAAAAAGCCAAAGTATGTGTTGAAAGTCTGGCTCAGAGGCAGAGTAATATATCCTGTCTACAGTCTGCTTCAGTGGTTTCCACAGCTGGAATCCAAATAAATGTTTCATACACAAGCCACAAAAATAATCAGATAAAAAGGATGTAAAATGTATTAATAATAATATTTCAGCAAGATCTAGTGCAAAAAATGTTTCAAGACTTTCCATATTCTACTTGTTTGGTCTTTTCTATTTTAACATAGGAGAATAAAATATGTTGCTGTAGACCATATTTCTGTTAAAGCTACTACAGGTTTATGAGGATGCTAAAATGGTGCAGCAAACATAAAAATTAACATCACAGTTTGGTAGGGTTCCTTATTGCTGTTACTTAACTAAATATATGATAGCTATTGGCATTTCCATGTCAGCAGGTTTGTTTTTCAAAAATTTGAATTCATGTCTGGTACACAGTCAGTCAATCTCCATTAGTACAACACCTTTCTCACACAAGCCCCTTAACAAGCATTCTGAAATATCAGATTTATGTTCCTACCCACTGGATCAAAAGCCATTCAATTCAGGACTGAGAAAAAAATTAAAAAAAGCCCTTAATATGTAGTTTGCCGAGAGGTGGGTGCTGAACTGTATCTACCAAGGTTCTGAATTCTAAAGGCCTGCTTTTTCCATATCATTTGTATAATTTTGGCTGAATATTGATTTAAAGCAGCACAAAATCAGACAGCAAATAAAGGAGGAAGGGGCATGGTTTATGAAATGGAATGGATTTTAAAAGAAATAGGAGGAACTGATGATTCAGTAGGTGGCACTCTTCTCTCTGCTGAGCTAACATCCTGACCTGGAGTTGGCTGCAGGTCTGTTGAGGCTATCTGTCTTTCAAATGAACCACAAAAGTATGGTCTTGACCTCTTGCCACCATTAAAGAATCCATGAGAGTCTTCCAGACCAGTATTTCTTAAACTTTTTGAGACCACGGAACACCAAACAGCAATATCTTTTATGTGGAACACTTATGAAAACTTTCTTAAAAAAATTGTCAGACCAAAACAAAAACAAAAACCAAACAGCAACGTATACAGCATCAACAAAACAAACTAATTTGTTCAGGTATTATAGCAATGAAGAAATAACATTGTATCCGGTTTCAATAACAGACAATATATACCATCAGTGTATTTTTCCAAATGTTTGTGGTACACCTGCGAGTTGTTCAAGGAACGCCAGTGTTCCGCAAACTATTCTAGAGAGACTGGGCATTAATTCCAATGTCTGGCCCAAATTGGTAATTAGATGTCTTCAGTTCCTAAATGTTCTTTGCAATTTCCATTGGATATGGCATCCCCTTTCACTTTATGTCATTAAGGCCATGTCTACACTAGCCCAAAACTTTGAAATGGCCATACAAATGGCCATTTCAAGATTACTAATGAAGCACTGAAATCCATATTCAGCGCCTCATTAGCATGTGGGTGGCCACGGCACTTTGAAATTGCCACGGCTCGCTGCTGCGTGGCTCTTCCAGATGGGGGTCCTTTTCGAAAGGACCCCACCAACTGCAAAATACCGAATAAGGGGATTTCGAAGTTGGTGGGGTCCTTTTGAAAAGGACCCCCATCTGGAAGAGCCACGCAGCAGCGAGCCGTGGCAATTTCAAAGTGCTGTGGCCGCCCACATGCTAATGAGGCGCTGAATATGTATTTCAGTGCTTCATTAGTAATCTTCAAAATGGCCATTTGCATGGCCATTTTGAAGTTTTGGGCTAGTGTAGATGTAGCCTAAATGTTGCTACAGACACTGTTAAACACCTGTTGCATTTCACCCCAGGGGCAGGTTGCATTTTAGCTAAGGGACCAGCGATCCTTATATACCTAAGCGCATATAATCATCAAACAGAATTTGAACAAAACTACTTTAGGAAGCTCATTATCAAAGATCCTATATGGATAACAAAATATAATGCCCATTTTCATACCAAAGTACATTGTTAAAGCCCAGAAACAAACAAACAAACAAACAAACAAACAAAGCATTAAAGATCTAGCTATTCATGGCAAATCAGAACATAAGTAGACAATAATTAAACAGCAAAATATTTCTAATTGAAATTATAAGCAGAAATGGGCCCAACCCACAAAATGTAGACACTAATCAAAATTCTGGTCAGAGGCTGCAGGTTTTCTTCAGAGGATTACAACCCTAAGGTTCAGTGGCAAAACTTGGCAAAATACATGTTGTGCCTTTGTGAGAAGTGGAGTTCCCAATGCCTCCACAGCCCCTCTAACGCAGGTCTATGTCTACTAAGTATGCTCTGCCCTGTAATATTTTCATCTTGGCCACATCTGACTACTATAAAAAGCACTAAAACTTGAACTGCTGGGTCCTCTCTGGCATTGACAGCGAACTAAACAAGGTGGCCTACTCCTAACTTCCATAGCTGTATCATCTAAATTCCCACTGAGAACTCAAAAATTAGTTAAAAACACCTAACAAGTACTACTTTTTTTGGATTTCTGCCTTGAATAACAAGGGTATTTAATCTCCTGCTCAGTGTTTCCTACCCAGCTTGATTTATGCTGGACTTTAAATGATAAAGCTAAAGAACTGTCAGTCATTTAAATTCCACAAATCTTTTTTTTCGTCATTCAAATGAATGCATATAAATGTTATTCTTTCAAATGTGCAATGATTGGTCACTAGCCTAGGCCTGGATACTGCTCTAACTGTGGTAACACTGATATTTGGGGAAAGAGGATCAAGTTAAGAGAGATCAAGGACTGTTTGTGGATTTTGGATTGAAAAAGCTAGCACAATGGCAGTGAAAAAGAATGTTAGTACCATCATTAATGCACTTGCAGTATGTAACTCCAATCAATTACATACTCTTTTAAATTTCGATGTCTAAAGATGACATGTTAGTACAGCTGGCATGGCTTATAATTTATGAATTTGACTTCAGATTTAATGACATAATTATGCATTGCTGTGCCTATACATGAAATATGAAGTTAAGCAACATTACAAATAAGAAATATTCGTCACTTAGCACTGTTACTGACAGTATGGTTTTCCTGGTTTTGTAACCTATCAGTACTATACCTAGTGTGTTAAAGGGAACATAACATCACATCACACTACAATAGTCTGCTGCACAGTGCAGATTTAATAGCCACAACAAGTTCCTGCAGAGAAAGCAGGGAAGGCAAAATGGATATGAGACACAGAGAAAAGGCATGGTCTGTCTGCCAAAACACATGATCAAAACCCAGTGCTGGAGGGCACCCGTGGGCTGTCTGCCACTCTGTACTATTCCCAGGAGCATAAGTGATTGAATAACACAAGTGTAGTGCTCGGTTTATTATGGTTCACCCTCATATTTATCCCCTATTCACAAGTATTCCAATGACTACCAGGTATTTGTGAAAAAGTTCATGAACCCCCGAGGGATCATGCTTTTTAACATGAATAAACATTTAGCTCAACATGCAGAATGAAAGTTCAGTTTCTGTCATGTATTACTCTTCTATTTAAAAATCTCACTACCCAATAAAGAAGAAACAATATCATACGATTCAGGTGACCAAGCACAATCCCACCATATGAATGCCAAATATACAAAGCAAATAGATTCTGGGACCCAAGAGGTCAAAAAGTTTTTTGGACCTTATAGTGAACAAACAATGCAGTATTTTATCAGGGTATGTTTACACTTGGGAATAAAGTCAAATTTATTAAAGTAGACTTTTTAACACTAGATTTTAGAAAGTCAAAGTTGAGTGTCTGAAACAGCTCACAAAGTTGACTCAGTGTGTCCCCACCAGATTGCCTAAGTTCAACTGTGGCAGCAGTGCATTGTGGGCACCTAACCCACAGTTCCTGCAAAACCATTGCATTTTGAGACTCTGTGCCAGTGTCTTGTGGGAAAAAAAGTCACTGCAAGTGGTTCTGGATTTCTGATGTCATCATCCCAGAATGCATTTCCCTCACTTCCCACTGAAAAGAAATGGACAAGGAAATTTTCATGCTGCTTTTACATTGACTGCCACCTGTCATTACACAGAATAACATGGATCCCAGGATGCTTCAGTGTTTGGCACAGTGTTTTGTGATGACTTCCCACACTGTGATGCAGTATATTCTGAACACAATGCCCATGGAGTATCAGTGGATTGATGTGGAGGGCACTAACAGATATAAAGATACGGGCCGTGTCTACACTAGCCAGAAACTTCGAAATGGCCATGCAAATGGCCATTTTGAAGTTTACTAATGAAGCACTGAAATACATATTCAGTGCCTCATTAGCATGCAGGCAGCTGCGGCACTTCGAAATTGACGCGGCTCGCCGCCGTGCAGCTCATCCAGACGGGGCTCCTTTTCGAAAGGACACCGCCTACTTCAAAGTCCCATTATTCCCATCTGCTCATAGGAATAAGGGAACTTTGCCATGGAGAATAGCATTGTGGAGTTGTTGGCACCAATGGAGTCACTGCATAACATGGAGTGCAGGTTCTGAACCCGTGCAACCAACCTCAGACTGGGGATCACATCGTTCCGCAGTCATGGGACAATCAGCATGGCTGCAAAACTTCTGCATGCATAAGGAACTTTGTGAAGTGCTGTCTCCTGCCCTGAAGTGCAGTGATACCAGAGTGAGACCTGCTTTGACATTTGAGAAGCATGTGGCAATTGTTCTGTGGAAATTTGCAGTGCCAGATAACAACTGGTCAATGGGAAATCAATTGGGAGTAGAGAGTTCTACAGCGGAGGCTGTTGTCATCCAAGTAGCCAAAGTGATTGCTAAGCTTCTCCTGTGAATGCCAGTGACTCTGGGAAATGTGCAGGATATAGTGGATGGATTTGCTGCCATGCAGTTCCATAACTGCAGTGGGGCCTTCCTGGCATTGGACCACCCAGCCTCAGAATACATTAACCGCAAAGGGGCACTTTTCTGTGGTGTTGCAGGTATTGGTGAATTACAAAAGTTTTTTCACCAACGTCAATGTGGGATGGTTGGGAAGACATGCGAATCCTTAGGAATTCTGGTCTGTTTAAAAAGCTCCAGAGTGGAACTTTTTTCCCAGACCAGAACACCTAGACCAGACACCCAGGACTCCAGTAAGAATTTCTTCAACTACAGGCAAAGCAGGTGTGAATGGTGGTAGAATGTGCCTTTGGCCATTGAAAAGCAAGGTTTGGCTGCCTTCTGACCCATTTAGATCTCAGTGAAAAAAACACTACCCTTGTCACTGGGGCCTTCATAACCTTGGTGAGGAATTTTGTGCCAGTGTGGAGGGTAAGAGGTAGATCTCCTGGCCAGAAATGATCAGCAACAACACACAATGGAAACAGAAAAGCTCAGAAAGAGGCAATGAAAATCAGGGGTGCTCTGAAAACCAAGTTTACGAATGAGGGTGAAGGTGCTAACCAGCATTCCCTCCACACCCATGCTGTTTCCTTGCCCTTTTTGAAACCCCCTCCAGCCATGTGACAAATCTCACCACCACATCAACCCCAAAAAATGGACCCCAAAGCAAGTTAACTAATAAATTAAACTTTCTTTTTCCATCCTACAATGGTTTTATTTAGGAGGCCCTAATGGCAGAGTGGTGGGTATAGGGAAAAAAAAAGGACAATAAACGTTGGTTTGTATGTTAACCTTCTGCTGGTGGGTGATTCCTTGGGATTAGGGTGCAGGGATCTTTGTGATGTTCCCCCCCACCCACTCTCAGTCCCTGATGAGAAGAGGGGACAGAAGATGCACAGGAAAGAGGTATGGAAGGTGGGCATAGATTGTACAGGGGAGACAGAGTCCTGAGCAGGGGATGGAAATGAATATGGATAGGGTGGCATGTAACATGTGTCCCTTGAGTGGCTGGGGTCTACAGAGCCCTGACCAGGTGAGGGGAATGAATATGGATAGGATGGCATATAATGGACCATGTATTGGACAAGGGATGTAGAGTTTGTGGAGTCTGATTTTTGAAGCATTGCTTCCATGATTTCCATCTGCCTGTTTATTATTGCCAGGAATGAAGCATGCATTTTAGCTTAATTGTCCACTATGGCTCACCTCCACTATCTTAGCTCCTCTTTTTCATTTCCTGCTAAGTCAAAATAATCTGCTATCATTTCTTGAGATGACTTCTTCCTCCACTGCATATGGGGCAATCTCATTTCAGGGGGACTGTGCCTCTGCTGGGGACTGTACTCTTGTTTTTGAGGTCATTTCCTGCATTTAAAAAATGTTGAACTATTCAGGGCATTGTCAGTGTAACATTTTTATCTTTGCTTGGAACAATGAGCACACTGACAGAATGAATGCCTATTTGTCTCTACGAAAGAACTTACTGCAACTGCAAGGTCACTCTGTGGACTCTAAAGGCTGAAGAATGATATAAGCTCTTCTGAAGCTGAAGTTTACCTTCAACACAATGATAAGATATTTCAGTTCACAGGAAAAAAATAATGTGGGTGGGCCATGCCACTGAATGGAGGCATTGAAATAATTAAAAGTCACAGCAGGCATGCAGTGCAACAGGGCAGGGTCCAATCGCCTGCCAGCCCATGGGTGGGGCTGTCGTGTGTCTGATCAAATGCTGGCCCAGGGGGAGAGGGGCCTGGCGTGTTGGTTTTTTAAATCAGCACTTGGATTTCAAAGCAGGCTGTTGCAGGATTTTAAAAATCATTAAAAGTCTCTGCAGGTGCCCACATAAAAAAGGGCAGGATCTGATCTAACACCAGCCCAGGGGGAGAGAGGTGGCTGCAGTGTTGGCTGCTTAAAGCAGTGCCTGGATTTTGAAGCCATTCCATAATTTAAAAGCTGGTAAGGCTGCATGAGTTTTGATCTGTGCTGGGTGGATCACAGGCAAAAAATCATAAGCCACTCATGAGACTTCCCATTTGTTCTTGGTTGCCAAAGGAGACATCAGCCTCCTCAAAATAAGAAAAAGGGATAAGGAAAGATGGCTCATTCTGTCCAGGTACAATGCTGGAGAATTTACAAGAATGCTCTGTGGGAACATGATTCCAAATTACTTACTGGTGGCTTGGTGTGGTATGGTGTCTTATCCTGGAAGCAGGAACAAGTCCCCAAAAATCTCATGAGGAAAATCCACAAGTGCCTGTCTAAGACCTTCAGTGAGATGTCCAAACAGGATCAGCGTTCCATCACCAGAAATATTAACAAGCTGTTCCAAAAGAAACAGGCATAGACACTCCCCCCATGATTGCACCATACTATTATCAGTAGAAAAAAAGCATACTCACCAGAAGTGCTCTCTCCAACATCCTAGTTTGCCTCTGAAGCCTCCTCCTGAGCTAAGGTGACAGGTTCAATGTGAGAAACATGTCCTGGCTTGCAGGCTCTGCTTCTGCATTCGACTGGACCCCACTGTCATCCACCTCTTCCTTGTCCAGCAAATCAGATCCCGCTCCATCATCCTGCTGACCAGCACATGCTGAGGAGTCGATGCGTCTCCTGGGGAAAGAGGTTCATCTGTCCCCAGAATAGCATGAAGCTCATCATAATATTGGCATTTCTAGAAAGAGGCCCCAGACCAACCCTTAGCTTCTATGCACTTCTGCTAGCTTTGCCATAGCTTCTTGATTTTAATGCAGCACTGCTGAGCATCCATGATGTAGCCTTTGCATAAATATCAGCATTTCTTCTGAGGGCTTTGACCTGAACGAAGATAGTGTCTTCCCCCCACATGATGAGGTCCAAGGAAGAACTAGTAGGAGAAATAGACGTGGGTGGCAATGTGGGCTGCAGTGATCATGAGATGGTGGATTTCGGAATCCCGACAAAAGGAAGGAAGGTGAGCAGTAAAATACAGACCCTAGATTTCACAAGAGCAGACCTCAACTCACTCTGAAAACTGATGGGCAGGATCCCCTGGGAAGCTAATGTGAAGGGGAAAGGAGTTCAAGAGAACTGGCACTATTTTAAAGAAGTTTTATTGAAGGCATAGGATCAAACCATCCTGATGTGCAGTAAGAAAAGCAAGTATGGTAGGCAAGCAGCTTGGCTTACCAGGGAAATCCTTGGTGAGCTTGAACTCAAAAAGGATGCTTATAAGAAGTGGAAACTTGGACAGATGACTAAGGAGGATTATAAATACCTTGCTGGAGAATGCAGTGGAGTAATCAGGAAGGCAAAAGCACAGCTGGAACTGCAACTAACAAGGGATGCAAGGAGGGAAGTAACCTGGTAACATATGAGGTGAGTACTCAATGCTTTTTTTGCATCTGTCTTCATGGACAAGGTCAGCTCCCAGACTACCGCATCAGGCAATGCAGTGTGGGAAGGAGCTGGGCAGCCCTTAGTGGGGAAAGAGCAGGTTAAGGGCTATTTAGAAAAGCTAGACATACACAAATCCATGGGTCTGGATTTTATGCATTCAAGGATACTGAGGGAATTGGCAAATGTCATTGCAGAATCTTTGGCCATTATCTTTGAAAACCTGTGGAGACTGGGAGAGGTCCTGGATGATTGGAAAAAGGCAAATATAGTGCCCATCTTTAAAAAAGGAAAGAAAGACAACCCAGGGAACTATAGACCAGTCAACCTTACCTCAGTCCTCAGAAATATCATGGAGAGGATCCTCAAAGAATCCGTTTTGAAGCACTTGGAAGAGGGGAAAGTGATCATGAGTAGTTAACATGGATTCACCAAGCGCAAGTCATGCCTAACCAATCTGATTAACTTCTAGGATGAGGTAACTATCTCTGTGGACATGGGGAAGTCAGTGAATATGATATACCTTGACTTTAGCAAAGCTTTTGAGACAGTTTCCCACAATATTCTTGCCCATAAGTTAAAGAAGTATGGATTGAATAAATGGACTGTAAAGTGGATAGAAATTTCGATGTGCCCTTACTCTCAAGTTTCACGGGTACTTCAAAGTGCCTGCAGCTACACAGAATGCTGGCATTTTGAAGTTTGCAACTTTGAAGTTGCCTCAGGAAGAATTAGCCTAATGAGGTGCTTCATATTCATCGCAGCACTTCATTAGTATTCTCTGTTCAGGCTGATTACCATGCCCCCTTTGAAGAAGCGGGCTAGTGTAGACACAGCTCAGGAGTGTTGTATGTAAGGCACTGGAGTTAATTTTCCCATTCTACTCAGCACTGGCAAGGCCTCAGCTGGTGTACTTTGTCCAATTCTCAATGCCACACTGTGGGAGAGATGTTGATAATTTGCAGACAGTCCAGAGGAAAACAATAAAATATGAAAAATGGTTTAGAGAACCTGATCTACGAGGAGAGGCTTGAAAACTGGGCATGTTTAATCTACAGAAAAGAATATTGAAGAAGGACCTGGTACCAGTTTTCATATATATTAAGAGCTGTTATAAAAGATGACTTTGATCAACTGTTCTCTGTGTCCATAACAAGTAGGACAAGAAGTAATCAGCTTAATCTGCCATGAGGGAGGTTTAGGTTAGATATTAGGAAACACTTCCTAATGATAAGGATAGTTATGCTCTGAAATAGGCTTGAAAGGAAGGCTGTGGGATCTCCATTATTGGACATTTTTAAGAACAGAATGGAAAGCACTCCTTTAGGGATGGTCTATATTTACTTCGGCTCTGGATTTGATTACTTCTGTATATCCCTTTCAGGCCTATATTTCTGAGTCTCTGTTGGGTCTCAAGATTCCTACTTTATATTGCCGTCGAATTTCCACACGAGCAAAGCTCTTTCAGGACACAATTCAAAACCCACTGAAGTCAATGTGAATTTTTTCATTAACTTCAATGGGTTTGGGATCAGGCTCTTATCTGGGCTGAGTTAGTCACTTTTTGACAATAGGCCCTACAGATATAACCAGTCAATTTGACATCTGGTATTTTCTCAGACCACTTTCCTCTTCTTTTCTTGCTTTAGACAGTTTGAGTGGCTGTTTTCCTTATCACTTTTCTCTTCTCTTTAGTAACCTTCTGCAAGGGTGGTTCTGTATTATTTCAAAAGAATCCTATTCCAGCTCTGCAAACTGGTTCATGATTTGTGCAGTGGATGTTGATTCTGATTCCACACAAGCATTTCTTTAACAGATCTATTAAAAACCCATAGGTCTTGGTGACATTGTGAACCAGCTCCTGTGATGTATAGTTACTGTATACGACCTCAGTTTCTGACATCAGGTTCTCAGGGTTCTCTCCAATCTGTTTTGGCAGAGTTTTCGCAGAGGATGGGGAAGCCCAAAAATATAAAAAAAAACTGATCCAAAGTTATTGAGTTTTTGTCAGAATTAGGATGAGAGACATCTTCTGGCACAATCCCAGGAGTAAGTCAGTTCTGATGAATATAGAAAAAAGAGAGAACATTTATGATGCTTAATTTGTGTTTTTAACTAACAAAATGAAGAGAAAGTCCTTGGTGTATACCTCTTTTACTCAGTGATGAGCTGTTTACAGAATACAGTTTACGACAGAAGCTGTGTAAGCGTCATGTTAAATCTTTTGCTGCATAAGATATGCAAAACAAACATCAGGCTTCACTTGGGTGACCTAAAAAGATCAAGATGGGTTCCCTGGTGTGAAGCAGTGGGTTCACTGAGATCACTAACTAAATTTGCATCTACTGGAATGGGTTTATATTGCCTGTGCTTTGGAATCATCAGTTCTCAGATTGTGATCATGGGGTTTAAAACTTCATTAAATACAGCTACAAATGCATTAACTACTTTCCAGATATTCCTTTGCTGTGCTAGTGAGTGGTGTAGTTGCCTCAAGTATGGTGTGCAGCTGCCAATGGAAGGGGGAGGGCTTTTTAAGATAATTTATATATAAAGATAGAAAAATGTTACGAAGAAGTTTGAGTACCCCATTTTAGAAAGTAACTCTTTAACAACAGATTCAGTGATATTATTATCAATCAGAAATCATAAACAACAACGAATCTGAAACAATTCAACTATTTCTGACTATTTTTAAAGATGACTGTAATTCATCTGACTGAACAACTTATGCTTCTAAATTCTTCAGTGTAAAAACAAATCATTTTGGGGTTTACTATCAGGAAAGGCATCAGAGTTGTATCAGTGCTGCCAGTAAAATAGGACAGTTTTAAAGAGGAGCTTTATTCTTAACTTTTGTTTCTGCACTTATGGGTTTAGCTAGCCCTGAACATTTGTGGTGGTGGCTAGGTTGATGGGAATAACAAATGAGCCTGCTACAGTTCCGTTTGATTTCTTTAATAAAAAACCAAGGTCTGATATATTATTATATGTACTGGGATTGCAAACGTCCTATTACAATTAATAGATGATCCATCCACCAGAAATTATGGATTTTGCTTCTTTTGACCTAATGAATAGTATAGGGTGTTATCACTTATACTCTATATTGAACTAGAGTACTGCATAATGTTACTTCAGTCCGTTCTGAGAGGAGACAAAATTGTCATATTCTTTTTGTTAGAGCAATGATCAAATATTGACATTTCTTCAGTTCATACAAATGGATACAACCTTCTTACGTGCAACTTGGTCAATATATTCTGATGTTCACATTAGGGATTTGGAAATCAATGTAGTTTTCTTGTTATTCTTTTATGATTAAATCAATCAAAGTTATTTACTCATAGGAGAAAATACTGGTGACTGCCAACCCTAGGGCTTGGTGAATTGCTTTCTCACTGCTGCTGCCCTGTAATGAGGTGGTGCAGGTTCTCAAGAGCTGACTAAACCTGATCATACATAGCAGCAATCTAAGATGCATAAATTGTTTATTATAATGGGCTACCGGTGTTCCTCGGCAAAGGGCATCTTTAACATTTGCCAGTGCATTAATATTGACAAAGCAGGGCAGTGCTGATCAAATGGAGCAAAATAAGACACTAAGAAATTCAGCTAGAAACGATATTCTTGAAACATCTGTGGTTAGGTAGAAAGACCAATTAAAGTCAACGAATTATCAATTTCACTGAATGGGCAAACAAGACTTGCGGACACATTTTTGCTAAGATTTGAAGCCACTTAGAAATTTAGATTTAAATGGATTCATATTAAAACTTTGTGTCCCAGGACATAATATATGATGTGGACAAGCTATGTTATTTAAAGATGGGAATCAATACCACTTTGCATACCTCATTGTTCTTGCTTATGCATGGCTGTAGTCATGTCTTACAATACAAAGTTTGTGTTGGTAGTATGAAATACTTACAGGTTAACTTCCCCACAGCCTCCCCACACTTGTTTTTTAAAAATATATACAATTTCCCTATGCTTTTCTAGATAAACTCATGCTTCATTTATGAAGAGTGTGGTGCTTCAGTCTATTTGAATGCTTGAAGATGTAGAAAGTGGCATGAAATAAAACATTCATACTGTGCTGGATCAACCAGTTTTTGAACCTTAAATCAGAGAACACCATGATCTAAGTCCTTCCAGCTAAAGGGCAAATTGTGTCGGAATACCTCCTTCTCTTATACCACCCTCTGCTTCAAGTGATTGATGAGAAAATGGCAGCGTGGAAAGGATTAAGCTGCCCAGTCTCAAGAATATTATATTTTTAATCACTAGTATATGTCCTCTTCAGGGCATGAGGTCCACTATTATTTAAACATGTCCGTGACTAAGGTGAGGTGAAAGAATTGTGTGTGAATGAAAATTCTAATTTGGGCCCTGATTCAGGAAAGCACATGCCTAACTTGAAGGATGTTTTTAAGGTCTCTGACCTACAAAGAGAATGAGCTCAGTGCTTTTTGGAATACAGATGTTTTCCATACTGAAACATCTAGCTAAAATGCTCTTTCCCTGTCTCCATTTCCCTACTTTCCCACCTTGCTGTGTTTATATCTCTTTCTCTGGAATAACAAAGGAATATGAGGAGAGAAGCTGGCATAAACCACACATGCAATGAGCCTTCTCCCATTGAAAGCCAATGAGCCAAAGTCAACTATAATGAGTGCTCATCTGGCATAACTTTGCTGACTTCCATTAAGTCACTTCATTAGTGTGAAAGTAGACTTTTGACAAGTGGGGGGGTAAGGTACCACAGCATATTACCAGAGCTTTTAAAGGACCATCTAAACCAGTCTTCCCCATGTTTCAGAGAGGTCCTCAATCTCTGATTATTTATGCACCTCTCAAAATATGTTAGGGTTGTGTTTGTCAATGAGCCATCTGTGAACTGGCACCAGTCCCTGAGATCTCCCTGACGTAGTTTAGGCAAGCAGCAAGCTGGTGCCTGGTATCAAAAAGGTTGACAAAGGCTGTACAAGAGGTTTTCGAGCCCTGGCCACTTGATCAGAATGTTTTTATCTGGCTTTGATTGTACAGGTATTGTATAGTAAATAATCAAGACAACCATTGAAAATTCATCTCTAAATTTGGACAAATTGTCAGTCTACATTACAATCTAAACACTCGGCCAATTTGGTTTTCAGGAATTCTTAGTCTCGCTCTTGATACATGTTTTCAACTGTATTGTATTTTGACTGTTTATGCAACTTCTCAAGTCCCATATGCTTTGCAGTGCAGGGAGACGAAAGAAAGCAATTTAAAAATTATCAATTATGAGTACTATAAATCACCTAGCAAATATCAGGTATTTTTATGCACCCAAAGATAAATGCATAAAGAGTGCCCCCTCTGCAGAAAAGCTAGATACTCCTGGACTGAGATCATATTTGCCAAGTTTTAATCAAGAGAGATTTTATGACTGAGTTTTGAACTTCTTAAATTAGTATGTAATCAAAGCATTGGCAAGCTCTTAATTTTATTGATAAGTCTGAGTGCTGCTATAATAAAAGTGAGGAGCCAATTCATAAAAAGATGCTTAATGCTCAACACACAGTTAGGTGCGAATATTAACACTGACAAAATTTTCAAGGAAGCATGTGCAGATTTTTCTTCAGAAATTGGTGTAGTTCATTTCTGTTCTTCAGTAGCAGCAGTTTCAGAAACTAAAAAAGAAGTCTAGAGCCTTTAATTAGATAAAATCACTGCAGCTAATATTTTACATTTGAAAGCACAAGTCCTGTTATTTTTTTATGGGAACCAGGCATACAAATCTTTTAGGAGGCTTTAACTATGTCAGCCAGGAGCTCCAAGACAAAAAATTGCAAGTGGGGAATGTAAAAATATGGATAGATTGGAAGACCAAATTCAACAGGATACCAAAGTTAACAGCAGGAGCTAGAAGTCAATGCCAGAATGAATTTTGCCACCAAAGGAATGACTTCAAAATGAGCATATAATGACCTGAACATTTAGAATGGGCATCCACAGCTGACTGGTAGAAGTACTTTGAATGAAATGACTGTAACAGAGGTTGCCAGAGGACCAATCAGAAAAGGCTTGAAAACAGTCATCTGGGAAGTAATAAAGACATACACAAATGTCAAAATATCTGAAGATAAAAGGGGCACATTCTACCAATCTTCTAATGACAACAGGATCATTGTAACATTGGAAACTTTGAGCTAATTTTCACTCTCTGTTCAATAAGCGTAAATCTGGCATAGCTCCATTGACTTCACTACTCTAAGTGGGAGCAGAATTGTTCTGGGGTTTCTTAAATGTCAATACATTCATTTACTTAGACTGTGAAATAGGGAACACCTACAAATTGAGAGGTTTACTCAGGACCATCCCAAGTTGGTTGGGGCCTAGGGAACAGTCCCTTCCCCCAGCGTCCAGGTGTGGGACCCAGGGCAACCACTCGTGCTGTGGGCCACACGCATCTTCCACATCGTCAAACTCTGTCCCTTTGCCCCTCCCTAACCAACTGGGTTGGGAATTACCTGGGGGTTTGGTGGCAGTGGGTGACAGCAGCAGCAGGAGGGGGATGCCTCCCCTCAGCCACCCCTCAGCACTTACCGCACAATGTGAGCAGCAGCCTGCTCTATTCTGTTCCCTGGGGCCTTCCCAGGCAGCTGAGCCCCACATTTCTGTGGGTGGCAGGGAGTGGAGGCAGCATCCCTCTCCTGTGTAGAACCAGGGCTCTGCAGGCCAGTAGAACACAGCACAGCAAAGTAGGTGGCTGCTGGTGCTGTCTGTGCGATGAGGGTGGGAGCTGTGTGGGGTGAGGTGACCCTTGCTGCTGCCACTACCCACAGCCACACCCCTGCCCCAGGTCAGCCTCCCTTCTCCCATTCACAGGGTGCCTGGGGAGGCCACTGTGGGGCCCCCAAAAGGGTGGGGTCTGGGGAGGATGCCCCAGCTCATCCTATGGCCAGATCAGCTCTGGGTTTACCACAGGTGACTCTTTAATTCATTTCCCTTCTCTTTCATTGAGAGGAACTAGTCTGCTGCTTGCATGTGGTCAGGCAAACAGGTGAGATTTCCTTCAAGGGCTGCAGCTACACTACAGTTCTGTTTCGGAAGAATGTCTTTCAAAAGAGAACATCGAAAGATGGTCTTTTGAAATGGAGCATCCACGCACACCATTGGGGACTGAAGGTTCAGTCCGTTCTTTTGAAAGGTCCCCAGCACAATTTCGAAAGAGAGTGTCCACACACTCCAGGGCTCTGTTTCAAAGAACAGGGGCAGGAAGCACCATGGGCAGGGTCACATGGTGGACGAGCCCTTCCGGGGCCATTGCCCACCATCCCCTGAAAGGGCGCCCCCCATACTTCATGGGCACACTCCAAGAGCCAGCAACCCTGTCCCCAGGCAGCACGAGAGTGAGAGAGAGAGCGAGAGAGACAGCGGAGGTGGCATCCTGGGCCCCCATGGACCCCGAGCAGCACCCCCTCCATTGCAGCCGTGGCCAGTGCCCTGGCCATGGTCCTGGCCGCCGTGCTGAGCAGCTCTGGGTGGCCACCACACTAGCCACCCTCCTGGATGTCATCCTCAGGGCACAACGTCCCCAGCCAGTACCCCGGGTCATCCACCGCTTGTGGAGCTTCCCCACGAGCAGCAACTGGTGGGACTGGCTGGTGCTGGAGGACTGGGGCAATGACCGTTGGCTACAGAACTCCAGGATGACCAAGGGGACATTCCTGGAGCTGTGCCACTGGCTCGCCCCAGCCCTGCAGCAGCAGGACACCCACATGAGTCTGGTGCTCCCCCTGCACAAAAGGGTGGCCATCGCCCTATGGAAGCTGGCCACCCCGTACAGTTACTGATTCGTTGGCCACCAGTTCAGGGTGGGCAAAGCAACTGTCTGGGCCATCCTCGTCAAGGTAAGCTGTGCCCAGCTCACACGTAGGCTGCATGTGGGGATGGGGGGAGCAGCCAGGAGATGGGCACTGTTGGGAGAAGGGCAGGCACCCTGAGGACAAGGGCAGGGATGGGGATGGGCACAGGCGGGCAAGCCACACCCCACCCCATGCTCGCAAGCGCCCACCCCCATGCCCTGCAGATCATCCGGGCGATCAACAAGGTGCTCCTGAGGCGTCTGGTTCACGTCAGGGACCCGTACAATGTCATCCAGGTATTCCAGGAATTGGGTTTCCCCAACTGCTTTGGGGCCCTGGCTGGCACTCATGTTGCCATCCGGGCCCTGGAGCATAGCCATGGGGCCTACATGAATCGCAAGGGCTACCACTTACTGGTCCTGCAGGCCCTGGTCAACGCCAATGGCCGGTTCCAGGGCATCTATGTGGGCTGGTCCGGCCACACCCACGATGTGAGGGTCCTCAGGAACTCAGGGCTGGGACCTCATATGGTAGAGGGGACCCTCATCTCCTGGCGGGAGCTCCCCATCGGGGACACGATGCTGCTGCCCTGCATCGTGGCAAATGCAGCCTATCCCCTGCAGGCCTGGCTGATGCGGCCATACACCAGGCACACCCAGCCAAGCCAGGACCTTTTTCGTGAGTGGCTGAACTGCACCTGGAACACCGTGGAGTGGGCATTCGGCTGCCTCAAGGGGCGTTTTAGACGCCTCTACACCAGGCTGGAGGTGGGCCTCCCCAGCATCCCGGCAGTGGTTGGGGCCTGCTGCACCCTCCATAACCTGATGGAGGCGAAACATAAGTCCTATATCCAGGGGTGGGCTACCAAAGCGGGTCATGGGTACAAACAGCCCCCTGCCACCCCATGCCACCAGGCCCAGCAGGACGGGGGGTGTGTAAAGGAGGCCCTGCACCAGGCCTTTCAGCAGGACCAACGGAAAACCCCCCCCCCGCACATTCCCCCCCCCACACCCTGCACACCCTGCACACACCTGCAGCCTGCACATATACCTACCAGCACACATGCATGGAGACACAGAGTAAACCATAAAAATAAACCATTTATTAGGAAACAACTGTGCACCTCATTAACTAGGGGAAACTAGATACATGTGTCGGGAGGAAGGAGAATGGGGAGAACTATTTACATGGGAGGGGTGAAGGTGAATGGGGCGCTGGGGTGGGGGGGGGCCTCACCCCTCCAGGGGGCTCGATGGCTGGAACCCCTTTTGCCTGCACCCACCCCTTCTTCCACGTGTCCAGCGGCACAGGAAGGTAGGATCACGGCTCGGGTGTGGGTCCTCGTGCCTGTGACAGGCTCAGCATGGAGGCAGCGGGGGGCCAGAGTCTCGGCCTCCACCTGGGCAACAGGCTGTGGTCCAGGCAGATGAGGTTGGCCGTGGGGAGGGATCAGGGCCTCAAGGTTGGCCTCCTCGGGGGAGGGAGGGGCTGTTGTGGGGGAGGCAGTGGGCTGTGGGATTGGGGCAGGGGGTATCTGCTGGGAGGGAGGGAAGGGGATGCACAGGTGTGGGGGCATGAGGGATGGTGGGGGGAAACAGGGGCCGTGGGTGCAGAATGACCCGTGGTGGAGTGGCGGTGGGGACAAGTGGCTGACCACAGCCTGGGTGAGGGTGCCCAGGTTGGACGCCACCTGGTCCCATGACTGCCACTCCATGGCAAGCCACTCCCGCATGACGTCCGTCAGCTCCCTGAGGGTGGCTATCTGGGCCGTGTCCCCTGCCTTCTCCTCCCCGGCCTGGTGTCATTGGCAGAGGGGCCGACAATGGCCCCAAGCTGGCCCCGTCCAAGGCCTGGGCCGCTCCCCTCGCCTTTTGTCATCGGGCTCCCCAGGCCCATCATGGGGCTGGTCCAGCTGCTGGCTGCTGGAGCTGTGGAGACAAAAGGGGAGAGGAACGAGCCATTAGTCCTGGTGAGGGACCCCCTGAATCCCTTCCCATCCCTCCCACTGCATCCCAGCGGTCCTGCAGGGTCCACATCTGCGGTTCCCAGTGTGGGTTGTGGGAGCACTGGCTCAACTCTGCCTTCCTCCGTCCCTCCATGGCCTGGTGGCCCATGGTAGTGTCCAGCCCTCATGGTGCTGGGTGCCACACATCAGCCCTGTGAAGCCAGGGCGGTGGGCCGTCTGGCCTGCCCATGGTCTGGGGCTGATATCCCTGTGGGTGGGCTGCAGCCACCCTGGCGGGACTGTGCGCCCCCTCCCCTGGCCCCATGGACACCAGCGTGCATGGTACCTTCCTGTGGGTCCCTCCAGGAACTCAGGCAAGGCGTGGTTGGAGGGGGCCAGGCTGGATGGTCCCGAGGGGATGTCAATGACAAGGTCTCTCTCGCTTGAGCCCTTGTCATCGCTGGTGTTCTGGATCCATGGGGGGGGTGCCTGAGGGTGGCTGGTGGCCCAGGCTGGTCCTCTCCCTCACTCCCCGTTCCTGTCTCCTCCGGCTTGGTTGGGGGGTCGGCGGTGGCCAGGTACACAGCTGGGGGTCCCGCCTCCTTGGACACAAGAAGGCGGTTGAGTTCCTGGTAGAAGGGGCAGCTGGTGGGCGCTGTCCTTGACTGCCCGGCTGTGTCCTGAGCCCTGAAGTATGCCTGCTGGAGCTCCTTGACCTTGGACCTCACCTGGTCCGGGATCTGGGCGGGGTGGCCCTGGCTGGTGAGGCCCTTGGCCAGGCACTTGAATGCCGCAGTGTTTCAGCACCGGACCCCCATCTGCTGCAGGACCTCCTCCTCTTCCCACAGGGTGAGGGGGTCCTGCAGCTTGGCCTCAGTGCAGGAGGGGGCCCAAAACTTGGGGGGGGCTGGCTCCCCTCCTGGGAGGTCTCCCCCCAAGTCCCTGGATGGCCCCTGGGGTGGGCGGGAGTCCTGGCTGCTGGCAATGGTGCCAGAGGTGCTGTGACTTCCGCAGGGTCGTCACGGCTGGGAGCTGTGTGAGCTGCAGCGTGGGCTCCCTGCTGCCTGCATGTTCTCAGCTTCCTGCCTGAGGGCTTCTGGGAGTCTACGTGCTGAAAGGCAGCTGGACGCTGGATCCATAGAGCTCCGCTTGTGCTGTGAGCAGCGCCGCCGCCTGCCAGCTGATTGCTGCCACGGAGGACCCACTCTTTCGAAAGAGCAGGCCCTGGAGCATCTACACTTGCACTCTTTCGAAATTGTCTTGCGAAAGAGGGATCTTTTCCCATCCCGGGAGCGGAGGACCAACTTTGAAAGAATGGGGTCTTTCCAAGTTAATTTCGAAAGAGTGCCGTGTCAGTGTAGGCGCTTCACAGCTTCTTTCAAAAGAACTCGGTCTTCTGATCCTAATTTCGAATGTACTTGCTAGTGTGACGCACCCAAGGTGTTCACAGCCATTCATCAGTGTTATTGCAGGAAAGGGCATTTTGTCCCTCTTCCAATATTCTCTCTCTCTCTATCTCTCTCTCTGTCTGTCACACACACACACACATATCAATGTTCTCGTTCTTCACCAGCCTGAACCTGGCCAGGAATTCTAAGATCCTTTTCCAACCTGGCCACTCCTCTAACCATCATCTTGAGACACATGACCGTCAAACTCTAGTGCAGGGTTGTGCAAGGTTGGGGGGGGGCCCTCGGGGTGTGTGTGAAATTTTGTAAGGGGGCAACACCATGATCGGCTGCTGGCTGTCAGGCTCATCCATCTCATTAAAAATGTTTAAATGTTTGTGTTACTGTTTTTATGTATATGTATTCACATTTATATACCGATTAACAGTATGGGCCACTCCATTGAAATGCTCACTGACAGGTCAATGTGTATTCAGATGCCTAATATCTGCTTTGTCACCATTCATTCTTTGGTGAAGCGATTGTCCAGTTTGTCCAATATACATAGCAATGGGGCATTGCTGGCACAAGATGGCATATATGAATAAAGTTTTTACATTCTACATACAGGTTAAACCTCGCTCATCTGGAACTCTCTAGTCCACCAATATCCATAATCTGGCATGATTTTATTTAGACAACTACTTATCACAGGAGTGCCCACATTTCCCGTGGTCCTATAAAGTTTGTTTACAGCCACCAGTCCTGGCTCTCAGTGTTCTGTGCTGCTATGTGGCTGTAATTTGCCCCTGTCTTCTTGGAGCCCAGGAAGCAGTGGAAATGTTGGTAATGCTGCTAGACAATATTGACCTCCCATCATCTGGAAAATTCTCTTCTGCTGTCATCAGTCAGGTCCTGAGGGTGCCGGACTAGAGAGGTTCAACTTGTACTTATTTTATTGTATATGCAGACAGGGCTGCTTTTATATGAACGTAACTGAAATTTCCATTGGTTTGGATTACATTAGACAAGTAGGGGAGGGAGACTGCTAATTGCAAGGATGAAAAGTGGGACCCAATCTAAAAAGTTTGCACATCCCTCCTCTAGTGGACAGCTCTGAACATATTTACCAACCATTATAAAAATTATGTTTTGCATATAAGCAGCCCATTTAAAAAGACTGATGACACCTAGTACATTTTAAATATAATTTTGCACGTTATATGAGTGCCAGCCTCCTTGGAAAAAGTTAGTAAATGTTCCTGTTATGTGACTGTAAGCTCAATTTGCTAATAAAGGCTATAGTTTGCCCTGAAGGCTTTTTCCAGCTTCAGCCCCTGAAGCACAAATGTCAAGTATGCATCACAGAGAACTGTCAGTTACCACTAGAGCCAGAAAATTGTTGTTTCAAATGTTACAGTACAGGAAAATCGCCTCTCTGCACTTGCTGCCAAAAAAATGACATCTTAATTTATGCCATGCTGAAGCTACATTACAGAGCCATTCAGCCTGGCAGTCAAGTACACTCCACGCTCACATCTTCCCCCTGTGCAAATGCACTGGGAAGAAATGCACAGGGACTGTAATAAGAACAATTGGCTGCAGTGTTTTCCATGTCAGTGGAACTAAATACAGGTGAAAAAGTATCAGCAACAAATAACATCATCCAAACTTCGTATGCAAAATACACTTCAGCCTGCGGATTCACGAATAATCGGTGAGGATGGCTGGCAGAATTCTTATGCATGAAGTAGATTATGGAGAGGTTTGCTTGTGTCAAACCCCTGGGTTTTATGTGGAGGGGAGGGGCTGAGGTATTACCCATGCCTTTGAAAATTATGTCAGTATCCTTGGTTCAGACCTTCAAAACTTGGCAGCGTTTACACTTTCTGAAATTAAAAATCTGACAGTATTAAAGCACAGCCCAGTGTCGATATTTGTCATCAACGTTTTTAGCAAGACATTAAAGATGCACACAACATTACTTAAAAATGAACAGCCAGCCAACCAAGCACCGTAAAATTATCACCCTGAGCTATCCTGCTTTGCTTTTGTATTTTAAGGCCAAAGCTCAACCCATTTTACATTGAAACAATAATCAGGTACATATTTTAGTGACATGCTAACAGACTGAAAGGAGATTATGATGTGGAGCACTTTTGCTTTGCTAATTCATACTAATCCCTTCATAATCATTTTCAGAAAGATTTCCAGATTTTAAAAACTTAGATCAATTAAGAACTCCAATTTCCTTTGCAAACTCAACAAGACCTAAAATAGGTTAAATGTAATTTCATTGACTTCAGGTTGTCCTTCCTTTTCCTAATTCCACAACATTCCTTTGTGCATCCTTTTTGTACTAGCCACAAACTTAAAGCCCATCACTTATCTTTAAAATGTTTTGCAAACAAGTAATTCGCTTTCATAACAGCTCTGTAAGACAAATAACAATAAAACAACAGGCTTCATAAAATGCATCAAATTCAGTTACAGTGTTTTAAAGGGTTAGAACTCTTCTGTCTAATCTATGTTGGGTTTTGCTATGATTCCAATCCACAAGAGAGGACTATGCTCTAGACAATGGGTGCACAAAGTGTGTGGGGAGGCCCCTCGGAGGGCCTGACATTTCATAAGGTGGGTGCAAGACAACTGGCTGCTGGGTCCCTGGCTCATCCAGCTCATTAAAAATGTTGGAATATGTTACTGCTTTTATGTATGTGTATTCACATTTGTATACCGATTAGTAAAGTTTTACATTCTCTGCTACTTGTTTTTTTACACATGCCAAAAGGCTAGGGTTTTCTTCTATAGGAACATAACCAAAATTTCCATCCGTTTCAATTACATTAGACAAGGGCGGGGCTGCTAATTGCAGGGACAAAAAGTGGGGTCCAACATAAAAAGTTTGCTCAGCCCTGCTCCAGATAAAGATAATAACTTGTATGTAGTTCGTATGTGAATCCTGTACATGTATAGTCTTGAATACTGGGTAGACCATGCTTGGAAATTCTGTATATTAAAAAATATCAGAGAGGTAGCCAAGTATGTCTGTATCTTCAAAAACAACAAGAAGTCCTCTGGCACATTATAGACTAACAGATATTTTGGAGCATTAGCTTTCATGGGCAAAGTCCCAAGTGGAAAGCTTATGCTCCAAAATATTTGTTAGTCTATAAGGTGCCCCAGGACTTCTTGTTTGTTTTGTATATTAATAAATAGCTGCAGAATTCATCAGCAAGTGATGCTTAAAATGAAGTGTTACTTAGGGCTGATCCAAATTCACAGCCTTCACTTTGTCAGGGTTTGTGCCTGCTTTTCCTTTGCTTTGATGGGGATGGTTTCCTTCTCTGAGTCTTGTGAAAAGCAGCTAAGTTTGCATGATTTTGATGCTGACTCATAAACTGAGTCCAGATTCAAACAAAAGTAGCAAATACTAACAAGTCCTTTAGCAAATGTAGGTCAACTTGCCTGTTTGGAGCAGAACACCTACCTGAAATCAGCCCAGGCTGGTACTGCTTCCCTTTTTATTGTAAGTATTTAGCAAAACTTTAGTATTATCCAAGAATCCGCCCTAAGATAACTAAAGGGCAAACTCTACTCAGACTTGCACCCTGTGCAACATCCTGGAGTTTTCTTTCCATAATAAATAGGTACCCAAACTATAAAGAGTAGTTTACTATTATTTTTCATTTAAACCCTTGTACTCCAGGTGGAGCATAGGTCATCTACAAGTGTCTTCCACTTCATTCTTTCTCAGGACAAAACTGCTAGCTGACCCCCGGAGTACCCCAGTTGTTGTCCTTCAGTCTCAGTAGATCTTTTCCAGATTGTCCAAAGTCTTCCATTTTGCATTTTCCTTGTGGGTTCCATTTCAGAGTTTGACAAACTATGGTGGATGATGGTTTTCTGAGAGTTGACCTAATCATCCCCTCTTTCATCTCTTTATTTGAACATCAAGAAGTACTTGTCCTGCTCTGTTCCAAAGCTCCTCATTTGTGACTGAGTCTTGCCATTTGATGTGAAGGATGTACCTCAGGCATCTTTTTATGAGTGTCTGTAACTTGTGATTTGAAGACTTTTTAGTATGCCAGGTCTCAAATGCATACAAGAGCACATTCTTCACATTTGTGTTGAAAAGCAGCAGTTTCATCTTCACAGATATTATTTGTGATCTCCATATGGGACAAAGAGTCATGAATGCTGCTGTTCGTTTCCCTATTAATATAACTAATCATTAATATCATTGTCTATCCCTCCATCTCTGTCCATAATACTCCCCAAGAACTGCTTCCTATCTTCCAGGTCATCCTCTCCCAGTGTGATGGTGTTATTGTTGGACTGATAGACTCTCATTGTCCTGGTTTTTCCCTTGTTGATGTTCAGTCCAGGCACTGAGGCAGTTTTATCTAGTGTTGTGACCTTTTCTTCCATGGTTTCATGTTGGTGTGAAAGGAGGATAACATTGTCAGCAAAATCAACACCCTATCGCTGTTTGAAAAGTGTCGACTGAATACCCAGTTGAATGCCAGCTTCTTTTTATTTGAAGAGAAAATGTTGGTACTGAGTTTGCCCAGGATGATTAGCCATTGTTAATTCTATCATCACCTTGACAAGTATTGCCCTTGGTCTATGTACTCATCTTTGCTGGTACAACTTTTCTGTGGTTTAAGTTTGTCAAGATTTTGAGCCCTTTTATCAAATAGGCTCAGAAGATGGCAACGAACCAAGGGAAAAAATGATTTTCACAAAGACAGAAAGTGTTCTTTGTGTGTGGTTGTCTCACTTCTAGGGATGGATCATTGCAGTAATTAGAGCATGGAGCTGGAGTGCCAATTAATCCTTCTTGGCTTTAATTTACCCATCTGTAAAAGGGATAAACTCACCTAATTACAAGGTTGTTATAAGGCACGACTCATAACCATTGGCATTGCACTTGGAGGTAAAAATTTGGATTTATTGGATAGTGCCACAGGTGTTCTTACATGTTTGCAGGCAAATAAAAGGACAGGTCTATGTCTCTATGACCATGCAACACAATCTCAAGCTGAAAGACCAAGTACTATTTCATAACTGTATACCACAATGTTTCATGCACTTTCCTATAAAGTATCTGGTTTCAGTCATGATAGGAGACAGGCTCTTGGATTAGATGCACCCTGGTCTGATCCACAATGTTTACTGCTGGTCCTATTCTGCAAAAGGTCATTTAGCCATGGGAAAATTCTGTAAAAGAGGTTGCTTTCACAATGATCTCTCCTGACAACAAATTCGTTTCACATGCGGCTCTCCGACTGATGGCCATCAACCAAAACATAGCCATGCTTTATATAGCTACTAAAGGTAAGAAGATAAAGTCACTGTAGCTCATCATTCCCCCATATTCTCCATTATTTAGAAAGGCCCATTCCCTGTCCCTAATTTTTCTAAATGGAAGAATCCCTTTAGAACCCTTCTCTGATCCTCTTGCACTCTTTATAGTTTTTCAATATTTTAACATGAATATGAAAAGGAAGATGCAGCCTGAAAAGGGGCACTAGTATGTCCATAAAATGGGGTTACTCTTGAATGGAGCAGGTTGAATTACATGGATTATCTGTTAGTCCTCTCGACTGTTTGTGAATTGTTCATGAATTAGTTCACATTTTGGCACGTATATTTGTTACTTGCAAATATTTGCCAAATGGTTTATATGAACAATTTTCAGCCACAGAGATATTTGTGACCTGTTCACTTCCTACAGATGATGTATTATTGATCGTATATGTAATTTTTTCTCTTCCAAATTGTATAGGCTGAAACTTTTTAGCACAATTGTATAAAGAATGATGAATATTAAATGACAACTGATTTTCAAAAGAATAAACTTTGAGTTAAATTTAGAGGAAGCTGTGCTAGTCTATACACTATCAAAACAAAAAGCAGTCAAGTAGCACTTTAAAGACTAGCAAAATGGTTTAACCTAATAAACCATTTTGCTAGTCTTTAAAGTGCTACTTGACTGCTTTTTGTTTTGAGTTAAATTTAGTGTGATTCATACAGTTCAGGAACATTTGCAACATTCCAAGTGGCAATAATCATGAATAGTGAATAATATGACCTCACCAGTAATAGAACTTGCCATGTTTCCAGGAATTCAAGCAGCTCTACCCAAAACCAACCTTGCATTATTCTAAAAACAGAGGCTCCTGTTAAGGGATCTCATTCTAATCACATCAGTGACTCGCTTACATTGCTGTGGACCCCAAATAGTCCAGCTCCATGAGTGGTGGTTGTAGTATCACAGTGCAGAACATCTGTGCCATGTAAGTGAACAAAAATTATATGTAATTCATATGTGAATCCTGTACAAGCAGCACAGGTGAAGTCCTGGCCCCCTGAATTCAATTGGAATTTAACCGCTGACTTCAATGGACCAGGATTTCACCTTACATGCTCTACATACTGGATTTAAGTGAGCTCATTTGTAAACTCATATGAACTAATATGAAAATTAATCCATTCAGGTATTATAGTCTATACTCATACCCCCCTATGTAAATAGAGGAAATAGTCACATTATTTCTTCTTGGTATAGCGTGTGTTATATCATGTTAAGAAGTATTCCAGCCTATGAAGAAGACAGTATACAGCATACAGAAACGATTCTGCTGGTTAATGTTTTTTTTTCACATCAATACAATCAGCTATTATATAATTTCAAGCCAATTTATTCATTTGAGGATTGGAACCTGCTTTCAAGTGAATATAAATATTCACAACAAGCACAAAGATAGGAACAGTATTTGTGAATGAAATATTGCCAAAATTAGTAAAAAGAATATGCTCATGAACATAATTTATTATAATGAAATGCAACCTGTGTGTGCTATTGTATGGCTTTAGAAGAAAAAACATAACTAAGTATCTATGTTATTATATAATGAACTTTCCTGAGTGAGATTACTGGAGTAGACAATTAGAATTCAAGGATTATACAGCGTTGGGAGGTGGAGGGGGAAGAAGGAAAAAAGGAGTGATAAGTAACTCCTTTTTTCCTTCCTTTCTTCCTCCCACTCCCTGCTATAGAGACACTGGATTCTAATTGTCTACTCCAGTAATCTGAAGAAGTGGGTCTTATCCATGAAAGCTCATGACCTAATAAATTTGTTAGCCTTTAAGCTGTGTCTACACGTGCACGCTACTTCGAAGTAGCGGCACTAACTTCGAAATAGCGCCCGTCACGGCTACACGCGCCGGGCGCTATTTCGAAGTTAACTTCGACGTTAGGCAGCGAGACGTTGACGTCGCTAACCCCATGAGGGGATAGGAATAGCGCCCTACTTTGACGTTCAACGTCGAAGTAGGGACCGTGTAGTCTTTGCGCGTCCTGCAACTTCGAAATAGCGGGGTCCGCTATGGCGGCCGTCAGCTGAGGGGTTGAGAGATGCTCTCTCTCCAGCCCCTGTGGGGCTCTATGGTCACCGTGGGCAGCAGCCCTTAGCCCAGGGCTTCTGGCTGCTGCTGCGGCAGCTGGGGATCCATGCTGCAGGCACAGGGTCTGCAACCAGTTGTAGGCTCTGTGTATCTTGTGTTGTTTAGTGCAACTGTGTCTGGGAGGGGCCCTTTAAGGGAGCGGCTTGCTGTTGAGTCCGCCCTGTGACCCTGTCTGCAGCTGTGCCTGGCACCCTTATTTCGATGTGTGCTACTTTGGCGTGTAGACGTTCCCTCGCAGCGCCTATTTCGATGTGGTGCTGCGCAACGTCGAAGTTGAACATCGACGTTGCCAGCCCTGGAGGACGTGTAGACGTGCTACATCGAAATAAGCTATTTCGATGTTGGCTTCACGTGTAGACGTAGCCTTAAGGTGCTGCAGGACTGCTTGTCATTTGTGAAGCGATAGACTAACATGGCTACCTCTCTGAGAATATTTATCTATGTTACTGATCATCTTACAGACCAAAACTTTCTCATCAGACAGAAAATTTAAAGCCCTCCCAGCACAGTGAAACTTTATATTCAATTTTGCAAGAAATATTAGTAGGAGTTTTCAATACAGAATCACATTTCAGTACCATTGCTTTCGAGCCTGGTCTACAGAATTTAGACCACAGTATTTTAGCCACATTTTTTACTTCTCATACAGTGGCGAGGAAAGATTAGACCTTAGTAAAAAGTATACATGCCTCTCCTTTCAATGGTGCATAACGCTGAGACATTTGTTCAGCTGCTGGGATACAAACTTCCACAAAAACCAGTTGTTAGCTGATGACTTCCATCTGAGCTTTATTTGACAATGTTACAATTAGATCAGCATAGGTCTAAACCCTCCTTTCAACACACAGTGTTCTGGTCTTGCAAACAAATTTGGCCATTGGCCATCTCTGATGTTACTGATGATGAGTCTGAGAACTGCATATACAAATGATTTAATTGCATATATAAATGATTTAATTACAGATTAGACCAATCTAAAGTGGATGTACCCAATCATATAATTATTCAAAAGATAATGATTTTTGTAGCCATTTGTCAAAGATGTTGCATATGTTGTTTATATTTGGGGCAGATTTTGAGTAAGCAAGGCCACTTACATGGACAAAAACCCTACACCTTTAGTTAATATGCTTTCTTTTTGATTTAGCTTTTCTTTACTGAATGAAATACGTAGAGGAGTTTTAATTAAATAGACATTATTAAATATCAAGAAGCAAAAGCTCATTTTTGTTGCTATCTATATAGCAGCACTTCAGCTAAACAGTAGGCTAGTATTCTCACTGTCCAATTTTGGAGAACCCACTCTGGCCCTCAATTTGGGGCATTCTTGTTGGTGATGCATGAAAGATCCATGCAGCCCAGCTTGGTCAATGGCACCCGCCAATCTCACTGAGCCAATATACTATTGACTAGGAACATGAAGGCCATTGCAGATGATACTAGCTGGCTGGGGTGTCAGCCAAAACAGCTTTAAATCTGTTCAGGGGAGCAGATGGCTAGAAACATTTGTCACCCACTTCTGACATTTTTGTTTCAATTGAATGTTTGTTTACTGCTACATCTATGTTCACTGGCTAGTTTTTCTTCCTTTCCTATCACATAGTTTCATAAACCTAATATTACTTTCCTTTTCTATTATGCAATAAAAACATTTAAGCTGTGCTTGCCAGGTACAGGGTGGACCTGGTGGGTTAATTATTTGGCAGTCAGGGTAAAATATTTAACCTTGTAGCAGTTGGGTGACAGAAACTATGTTTTTCTTTCAGAACAGTAATCTCTTGAGTTTTGTGTTATTGATCTACCCATGCTTGATCAGTTTTGTCGAGCACAAATTTCTAACACTATGAGCTCATTGTAGGGAAAATCCCTGGGTGAAGTGGAGCCACCATTGTGGTTCTATCCCAGGCTTTTGTCACGTATCACAAAAGACGTGTGGCCAAAAAGGATGCGATTGGAGCACCTCTATATTCAGGCAATTTTGGGCTAGCAACATGTCCTTTTTAAGGCCATAGGTGAAAAAGAGTAGGTTAGAACAGCCCTAACTTAAGTCAGGAACCAAATTAGCTCCAAAATCCATAAGCTTCAAAGCTTAGCCACCTTCGCTCCCACTTCACCTGGGTCGACTGCCAAGTACAGAAATGGGGCCTATATTTTTTTCATCTTTCACTCTGTGTACTTGAGGGGCATGGGGGCCGAGGAAAGGGAGTGTGTCATGGTTTATCTGTTTCTGTGACTTGTTTTTCTTCTTTTCTCCTGATGAAACAATGACTACAACACTGGAAATCAGTGATGAGGCGGTGTCAATGAAGTTTATATTTCCAATCAGCCCAAGTAAATGTGCATATATTAATCTGATAAAATGAAATATACAGTAGTTTTATGTTAAAATGCCAGATATGAACACAGACACTGGTCTCCCATTTTAAAGACTGTTTCAGCATCGGTAGGTACTAAGAACTATATATAAGCCCCTTCTTCAGGGCTACCTCTGGAATAAAAATACCGCTGTCCTAATATGTTACAGAATGGCATATATTCATTGCAAAATGGCATATTTGATTGTCTTAATTGTATATCTCATTCTTTAAAATGGTTTGCTTTCATAGTTGTGACAAAACATATTTTGAACTGCCAGGTTGTACTAAAATCAAAATTGCTATAATATCTTCAGTGGAAGAATTTTCTGACGATCAAAACAATATTTTTTTCTTTTAGGAAAAGGCTCTATACAGAAAATCAGAAAAAATGCTCCTTTAAAAATGACAACAAAGCCTACTGTTATTAAGAGTTTGGATTTGATTCAGATTTGAAAATATTTTAACAGCTTATGTTTAGAGACTTGTTTTGTTTCGATTTGAGATTCATAAAGGGAGATGGGGGAAAGCATCTCAATATGAGAAATGTAATTTTTTCCCTTCAAAACTGAAGTGTTTTACAATAAACAAAGAGCTAAATCTCTAGTTGCTAAGAGACCTGTATCAAAACAGCTACTTTTTCCAGCATAGACTACTGCTTAACTCATTGTAGTCTCTGGCTTCCTATGGTATGATGTTGAGATGGAGCAATGGAAAGAAAAAAAAAACCTCTCCAATATCTAAACATTCATAAAAACAATTGAAAAACTTAATATACATATTTTTTTGATTTCAAATTACATTTGGGATGCTACTGAAGTTTTTTTTGTTCTTCTTTCTATAAAAAAGAAAATCAGGCACATGACAAAGTGTATAAAATGACAGTAAGGGTGTTTCCATTTAAGTAATAAGACATGTGTCTCCAACATGTGACCTTTTCAAAAACAAAAAGCACCATTTCAAGAAATATTCTTAAGTGGCGCATATTCTGTACTGACTAACTCTCACTCTGATCATGTCTTTGATCCTCCATATAAATGAATGTGATGCTACAAGCCAGCACTGTGAGCTACAGAAAACACTTTCAAGAGTTGAGAGCTTATTGTGTTTGTGTGAAGGATATCAGATGCATAGTCTAAAGCCATCTTAAACATGTTTGATCACTGTTCAGGGAGTTTCCAAAACAGACCACTGGAGAGACTCCTTTTACTACCATGCCAATCCCAGATCTAAGCCAATGAAAGTGCTTTCAACCAACATTGAGTAATCTGGAGGAAATATCAAAACAAAAGACTCAGATTACAATATTTACCATGTTCACACATCCCTGTCATATGCACAAGGCCAAGGTGTAAATTTCTGCAGTTTATTGACACCCTATTTCACTGAAAATTGGCCTGGGTAGCAAAAAAGTTTGCTTTGGACCTCTCCTTAGAGAGAAATGATGACACCTCTTTCCAGTCTACTTCAGCACTCTACCTGCTTCAGCACTCTACATTTTGCTTTTATGTCTCTAGGGAAAAAAGCATTATAAATAGTCCAATTAAAGATTTAGTTAGCAATTATAGCCTTCCATAACCTAGTACTATATAGTGTAGGTCCTAGTCCTTAACTTTAGCAAGAACTGCTCTTTAGAAGTTCATGACCAAGAAACCTGTCAATCACCAACAATCAGTGCATTTATCATACATGTTCTTTATACTAAACTACTGTCATTACTCATTTAATGGACTGTACAAGCACCAGCTCCCAAGTTGGTTTGACCCTAGGCCTACAGTCACAACACTATGCAAATGGGCATTTTATACCATTTCAGGAATTGCAAATAAACATCTTGCTGATCTGTAATAACATGGTGAAAATGCACCTAGCAACATTATGAGCAAAGTTATGAATATAAGCTAAAATCATGACTGAAATTTGTTTACCAGCTGAGGCTGAGGGTGGCTAAATCACTTGCTTAAAGACGAAGGGCAACCTGTCACTTCAGTGAGTATCACCAAGTTGATGGACCATCACCAAGCAAGTGGGCATACTTTGGCAAGATGGGGAGTGGGGAGGAGCAGGGACAAAGAACTCAGAATGAAGAAAAGAAATAGCATAAAGTCTGCTCTCTTCATCTGACCCCTTGTGCTTTGGTTTTCAGCTGGAAATTATTTTCAAAGAGAAAATGAAACCATGAAATACCAGGTACCCCAAAAGACTTTTCCTCTCTCTCTCCTTATCCATGTCACTTTTTGCAACTCAGAAGACAAAAGAAACAGATGTTGGACTCTGAAGGTGGATCAGTAATACCCTTGGAAGCATGGAGAGAGAAACTTTTCTTTCCCTTATGAAACATAATATATTTTGGTAAGTTAGGCATTAGAAAATGTTTTATGTTTGCATTTTTCTTGCAACCATTTCTGACTCTTATGCTCATGGGTTTTGAATGAGTACAAGCAATCCTTTTATCGTAAATAAAATTGTTTTATTGTTTCATCTAATCCAGTGTGGTTAAATTGAAGTGTTTGTGTATACCCATTTAAGGGGGCAAGCAGTGTGTATATTATTCCTGTGAAATTGTAAATTTCTGTAAATTCCTATATTTGGACTTTTCCAGAAAATAGTTGTGGGACTATAGGACATATGTTTCTGAGGGGAAAACAGGGACTGGGGTCAGTCTGAAGAAAAGTAACAGTGTCTTGTTGCAGTAGTGCATTGTGGGATGCTATCCCACAGTTCCCTCATCCCCATAGCATTCTGAGTATGCTCTCTGGTCTTTATGTCATCTTCCCCCATTGCACTTTCCTCACTCCCCTCATGATCCCTGAAAGTATGCTGATCCCTGGAAATAATGCAGAAGACACTCAAAGTTAGATGAAAGGATTTTTGTTTTCCCCACTTTGCATTGCCAACACAGGTGCAGCGACTGTATTCTCAACTGGACTTACACTGATGACTGCACGTATATGATCCCTGAAAGTAATGCAGGGTCCCGGAATGCTTTGTAATACGAGAGGAATGTAGGAAGAAAAAAAGTCGGTTTCCCCATTCCTTATGTTGTTAATGGAAGGGGTATTTGGCTTTCCAGTGCACCATAAGGCTTCCGTGCAACAACTGTGTTCTCAACTGGCCATACACTGAGTATTCCATGTCCCATCATTGCAGAAATGTGATCCCTGAAAATAATGCAGGGGCCTGGAATGTTTCTTACACTGCGAAGAATGTAGGAAGAAAGAAATTTTGGTTTCCCCATACACTGTATTGGTGTTGGGAAGAGTCTTAATGCGGGGTACTGGACTGTGCAGGAAAAAAAGAATTCTGGTTTTCCCTTGGTAGCAGCAAGCCCTGGTATGGGCTGGGGGTGTCACTGGATCACCAATTGAAATGGTGTACCCAGGGGGCAGCAAGTGTCTTAGCCACTGAGGGAGACTTTTCCACAGTGGCAGCAGTGAGCTCAGGTGTGGGCCAAGGGGGAGGCAGTTAGTGGCTTACCAGTTGAGCTGTTCCTTCTCCGGCAGCAGCAGCAAGCCCTTTAGCCACCAGGTGGACCTTCCCACAGTGGCAGCAAAGCCCCCAGAATCTTAACCGCTGGGGAAAACTTCCCCATGGCGACAGCAAAGCCCAGACTTCCTTTCCTGCATGACTGGCAGCATCGTCAGCACTGAACAGCAGGCACATCCTTTTATTGGGTTGGGTTGGGGTGGGGGCTACCCACATGATATGGCTGAGCACAGGAAAGACCCAGACTGTGTGGAGCCAGTGGGGGAGGGAAAGGGGTTCACACACACATGTAAACCACTGAGAAGAGGTTTCTTGGAGTGTTACACAAGCACAACCCCCAGCACAGCCTTGTTGATATGTGGCATGGCATGTGAGGGGCTGGCGCCAGGCAGCGCAGAGAAAAATAGCAAGTGTACAGACAGAACCATGAACTCCCTGCAGGGGCTATTTGAATGGGTAGATGCACGCACCCCGTTAACAGCCTAGCAAGAAAGAAGCCATTTCTCAGGCTGTCATACTAACCTGAACCCACAGCTAAAGGCTCACTGTTCCCACTTGGAAATTCAGTCTCTTCCTGTTAGTGGAGAGCAGCAGCCAGATCAAGCACTGAGAGGGGCATTGTGGGTTGCATATGGGACACCTCTGGAGGCTAATAAATTCAGTTTTAAGATGTGGCACTTCCACACTTGCATTTAATCAAACTTCTGAATTCGAGCTTGATACTGTACCCATCAGGCAACCGCGATTTGTAATCTCGAGATTACTGCACCCAAAATGGTAAAAGCGAATTCACTGAATTAAATTTGATTTTATTTTGTAGTGTAGACACAGCCTAAGTGTGGTTGGCAGGTTGCTGTTCACACAGGTATGACCTGCATGCTGGAAGGCTGTTTGTGAGATACCCTAGTGGGAGTCACTTCAGTAAGGCATTGGAAGGTACCTAGGGTTGCAGGGTATGGGTGATCCAACTCCCCACTTGTCTGAGGTGCACCCTGGGATGACAGTGTGTGTGAGAGACAGAAAGCACACACCGTGTGAGTAAGAGATAAACAAAAAGGAGAGTGAAATCTAGCTATAGTCGGCCTTTTCTCAGCAGTACTTGCAAGAACATGTGATTGTGACCAACATGGTATAAATATGCAACTAAATATGAGTTAGCAGAGCCATATAAGAAAGAAACACATGCCTTTTGCTTTATACTTAAATGTCAGGCTTTTAAGAGACACCTTTTTGTTTGGGTATCATCAGGCAAGCTAGGTGAAAAATGGGTTTTTCAATTTGTTGACAATTTTCAAAATCTGGAAAAAATTGGTTTGGGTAAAACAAAATGTTTTGACAAAACTGATTTCTTCAGAACATTTTGTTTTGCCTGAACTAATTTCTTCCAGCTTTTCAAAACTGCCCACTAATTGAAAAAATAATTCATTTGGATTTCAACCATTTCTTTAAAGTTTTTGAATCTTCTGATATGAACAGTTTGGTGAAGCTAACATGAATTTGTGAAAAGTTTTGGTCTTGCCAAAGCTGTATTTTTTAAAAAAAGGTTTTCTGTGAAAATATTACTGTAGTCTTCATTATCACCAGTACAGGCCACCCTCTAATGTGTATGGAGACATTTTGCTCCCTATTATTGCTGAAGGTTTAGTCAAAGCCCTGGAATCAGAGATGCGTCGCATGAGTTATAAGAAATTGTTGATTCCTGAATTAAGAAGTTTAGCTTTTCTGATATAACTGCTGCCTTTAGAAGACAGTGCTAAATGTCGGGGATATTGTAGATACATCTTTGCTTTAACTATCAAAACAAAAAGCAGTCAAGTAGCACTTTAAAGACTAGCAAAATAGTTTATTAGGTGGGCTTTCGTGGGACAGACCCACTTCTTCAGACCATAGCCAGACCAGAACAGACTCAATATTTAAGACACAGAGAACCAAAAACAGTAAGCAAGGAGGACAAATCAGAAAAAGATAATCAAGGTGAGCAAATCAGAGAGTGGAGGGGTGGGGGGGAAGATCAAGAATTAGACTGAGTCAAGTATGCAGACGAGCCCCTATAGTGACTCAGAAAGTTCACATCCTGATTTAAACCATGTGTTAATGTTCCGAATTTGAATATAATGTCAATTTGTCTGCTTCTCTTTCTACAAAGGAGCGATAATTTCTTTTCAGTAACACACGTACCTTGAGGTCATTGACAGAATGCCCCATTCCATTAAAATGTTGACTAACTGGTTTGTGGATCTGGAGTGTTTTAATGTCTGTTTTGTGCCCGTTGACCCTTTGTCTAAGGGAGTTAGAAGTCTGTCCAATATGCAAAGCATCTGGGCATTGTTGACACATGATGGCATATATGATGTTGGTAGAGGAGCATGAGAAAGTGCCCGTGATTCTGTGAGTAACCTGGTTAGGTCCAGTGATGGTATTTCCAGAGAAGATAGGTGGACAAAGCTGGCAGCGGACTTTGTTGCAGGGAAAGGTTCCAGGACTGGTACTCCTGGGGTAGAGACTGTGGCTGTTAGTAAGGATCCTCATGAGGCTGGGAGGTTGTCTGTAGGAGAGAACAGGCATGTCACCCAGGACCTTCTGGAGTGTAGCATCCTGATTAAGAATAGGTTGTAGGTCTTTAATAATTCATTGCAGTGGTCTGAGTTGGGGGCTGTAAGTGATGACCAGTGGTGTTCTGTTCTTGGCTTTTTTGGGCTGATCTTGGAGTAGCTGGTTTCTGGGTATGCGTCTGGCCCTGTCGATTTGTTTTTTTACTTCTCCTGGTGGGTAAATCAGGTTTATGAATATTTGGTAAAGTTCTTGTAGTTTTTGGTCTCTGTCAGTTGGATCAGAGCAAATGCGATTATACCTAAGAGCTTGACTGTAAACAATGGATCTAGTCACGTGTGCAGCTTGGAAACTAGAAGGGTGTAGATAAGTATAGCGATCAGTAGGTTTTCGGTACAGTGTGGTACTGATCAGGCCATCCTTGATTAGTACTGTAGTGTCCAGGAAATGTATCTCTTGCATGTTGTAATCGAGGCATAAGTTGATGGTGGGGTGTAGATTGTTAAAGTCTCTGTGGAATTCTTCTAGAGCCTCTGTACCATGGGTCCAAATCATAAAGATGTCATCAATGTATCTTAAGTAGAGGAGTGGTAATAGGGGACGAGAGCTGAGGAATCGTTGTTCCAGGTCAGCCATAAATATATTAGCATATTGTGGGGCCATGCGGGTGCCCATAGCAGTTCCACTAATCTGGAGGTATAAATTGTCCCCAAAATGGAAATGATTGTGTGTGAGAACAAAGTAACAGAGGTCAGACACCAGATTGGCTGTGGTGGCATCAGAGATGGTGTTCCTGATTGCTTGCAATCTGTCTTTATGTGGAATATTAGTGTACAGAGCCTCTACATCCATTGTGGCAAGGATGGCGTTATTAGGAACTTTTCCGATGTTTCGTAATTTCCTCAGGAAGTCGGTGGTATCTCGGATATAACTGGGAGCGTTGGTGGCATAGGGTTTGAGGAGGGAGTCCACGTAACTGGATAGTCCGGTGGTAAGGGTGCCAATACCTGAAATGATAGGGCATCCAGGGTTTCCAGGTTTGTGGATTTTGGGAAGTAAATAGAATAATCCAGGCTGTGGCTCAGATGGTGTGTCTGAGTTAATGAGGTCCCGAGTAGCAGCAGGGAGTTCCTTCAGTAGTTGTTGTAAATTCCTTTGGAATTCCGAAGTGGGATCAGCAGAGAGAGGTCTGTAAAATGTTGTGTTGGAGAGTTGTCTGGCTGCCTCCTGTTCATAGTCTGATTTATTCAGGATGACAACAGCACTGCTTTGTCAGCTGGTTTGATTATGATGTCTTGGTTATTTTTGAGACTCTGGACAGCATAGCGTTCAGCATAGCTGAGATTGTGTCTCATTTGGCATTGTTTGTGTATAATGTCAGACTGAGCACGGTTGCGGAAGCACTGTACGTAGAAGTCCAGACTTTCACTATGACCCTCAGGGGGAGTCCACGTAGAGTTCTTCTTCTTTTGTTGTTGGTAGGGGGGGTCGAGAGAGTCAGACTGTTGTTCATAGGTGTGCTGGAAAAATTCCTTTAGACAGAGGCGGTGAAAGAAGGCTTCAAGGTCCCCACAGAATTGTATTAAGTTCCTGGGGGAAGTAGGGCAGAAGGAAAGACCCCGGGATAAGAAAGACTCCTCTGCGGGGCTGAGTTGGTAGTTTGAGAGGTTAACAATGTTGTTGGTCGAACTACTGTTATTGTGGTTGAAGTATCCTGAGGAATGAAGTAATGAAGAAAATTTATTATCTTTTCTTTTTTGTAGATAGAGGAAGTGTGTTTTATAAATATCTTGTCTGGCACTGGTAAAGTTTTGTACTGTGGGGTCTTGTGTTTTCTCATTGGAGTTTTTAAATATTGTATCAAATTATTTTATGTGTCATTGTATTATGTCCCATTTGTTGTATAGAAAATTAGTATCTTTTCATATAGAATGTAGAAACTTTGTACTGAGTCTTTTAACATTGAAATTTTATATTTTGTAGAATACTTCCTACAAGTAGGTAAGGTAAAGAAAAACCCCTTTGTACCCTTTATTTTGGATTGCTTAATTGATTGCCCTGTTGAGTGAATGAGGTATGAATGGATAAGGTGTGGAAGACAAGCACTGCTAGGTATTGCAAGGGTTGGAGAAGGGATAAAAGCTAGATCCAAGACCAATGAGAAGAACACTGAAACCTGTGAAGTGGGCCAATTGAAAGAAAATTGGACATATGGACTCCGTGGGAGTCACCAGCAAGTGCCGGCTTTTGGGAGCATCACCCAGAAGAAGGTGCCACAGATGTCTAAATACATATTCATAAGATCGCTCTTCCAGATTATGCATATGCATTAGATGGCTAACCAGTGTCAACATGCATGAGAGAGAAGAGCCTGTAAATGGAAAGAATCTTGCACAAGGACCCTGGGTTTGTCTTGTCAGTACTGGAGTACAGATCAGGATCAGCAGAAGCCTGGCTCTACCCCTCCCCCATCTAACTAACTTGGCCAGTGCAGTTAGGGGGAGTAACTGTTGGTAACAGCAACGAGACAGGAATGTGCTTGTGTGTGTGTGAGAGAGAGAGAGTGTGTGTGTAATAAATCGTATGCATATGATGAGTATTGATTGGTATATGTGTATTACCAATAAATGTGACGTTTTGTCTTTCCCCCCTGAAAAGTTCCCATGCAGTACTTTTCAGTACAACAATATGTAAAGAGTATAGTAATGACTGATCACTATTTTCTAGAAGGGTAGTTAATTCTCCCTATTTTTGTAGGCAATGACTTCACAGATTAACACAAAAAATGTGACCATTTTATTGATCATTTGAAGAAGTTGGGGATAGCAAATTACTTGCTGTATTCTTTGGGCTTACAAACACTCCTATGGTTGGAACATGCTAAGAAAAACTGGTTCAGTTCTACGGAAAACCAAATTTAAATGGTCTAACTCTATATGCAAGACATAAGTCTAAACGAAATCACTCTGAGGACTGGAAGTGTATAAATAGCCTAACAGAATAAATGGTTAGGATGCTCTTAAGCATGTATAGCTAGTTAAAACTAGTATTTTGTTTCTAATGCTCACACCACTATTTGTAACAAATAAAGACTATTCTACCACTCTGAAAAATTCGATGAATTCTGCAATCTCAGGCAGCTGATTATCAAGCAATACTAGTCGCAATTCTATTCCATGTACACCACTGAATTTCATCACATTTCTAAGTTTGAGTAAAGGTCAGGATGAAGCTCTAATCTATACAGACTTGTCCTAAAAGATCATGTGGTTCGAATCCTACTTTATGACCCAATTTTGACTCTCACTTACACCAGTGTAAACCCAGCTACTCCAGTGCAATAACACTGGATTACACTGGCATATGTAAAATCAGAATCTAGCCATATTCCTGAAGTTTACAAAACAGATCAGGGACTAGAGGAAAACCTTTTATAATAATCCATATTATCATCCCCTTCCAACTGGACAGGCAATGTTTGGAAATATTTATTAGGAGAAAACACCTTCTGGAAAAACAGTAGATTCTAAATATTTCAGCTATTAAGTATTCTTTAACCTCCTATACCCAGTACAAAGAAATTAAAGTTTCCTGAAGCCTATTATAATTCATCTAGGGCTGTGAAATTGTGACATGCTGTTGACAAGAAAGTTTTTCTCTATCACCTTCTTGCATGCTAGGTCAGAATCCCACAGTTATTGTTTGTGGGGAGCAAGTTCCATAAACCTTTATTGCCCTACTAGCATATCCATGCGAGAGTCACATCTCATAGAGCTGGAAGGGACCTTGAGAAGTTGTTGAGTCTGGTCCCCTGGCCTGTTAGCAGGGCCAAGCACTATGCCTAACAGATTTTTTTTTTTAATCTATTTGCCCCAGATCTCTAAATGGCCTCTTTGAGGATTGAGTTCACCACCCTGGATTTAGTAGACTAATGTGCAAACCACTGAGCTACCCCTGCCCCACATTTGAGGCATAAGGGACTGGTGACAGAATGGAGTTTAGCAGGCAGAGGCACGTCCATATGGCCTCTGCAGTGCTGGCACCCCCTTCTGCTGACACTGAACTCTGGCATGGCTACGGTAATGAGCTTCAGGAGTATGCAAATGAGAAGCTATTTGCAATTCTGAGCACTCACTTTGCATAGCTCTGCTGGCAGTGGCGCTGGGCAGAGTGTCACATAGACCCAGCCTGAGAGGATATTTTCTTTGTTGTCTATTGTCAGAGACCTAATAGATGTTACGTTTTGTGCAAAATACAAGTTACCACATATTGATTAGTAACAGAGAGGGAGCCGTGCTAGTCTATATGCTATTAAAACAAAAAAGCAGCAAAGTAGCACTTTAAAGACTAACGAAATAATTTATTAGGTGAGCTTTTTTTTTCACAAAAACTCACCTAATAAATTATTTTGTTAGTCTTTAAAGTGCTACTTGACTGCTTTTTTGTTACCACAAATGTTTATATACCTCTAGCATAGAACTAGAAGGTTCACAGAGATCTTTAAAAACAAAAAGGAGTCAAGTAACACTTTAAAGACTGACAAAATAGTTTATTAGGTGAGCTATCGTGGGACAGACCCACTTCTTCAGACCATAGCCAGACCAGAACAGACTCAATATCAATAAATTATTTTGCTAGTCTTTGAAAGGCTACTTGACTGCTTTTTGTTTTGATAGTATATAGACTAGGACGGCTCCCTCTCTGTTACTATTCAACATGCAAGAGATCTTCAGAAGAGTCCTGGTTTTGATAGGGGGCCTTGTTTATTTGGGGGCTTTGCTTTTTATTTTTAACTACAGGCTTTGACTTAAACATGACATAGATCTTGGGACACATGATCCATTCAGTGGTGTGGTTCAGTGTTAGTCTAATCAAAACATGTTAGCCACATGAATATTTGTGAAACACACAGGTGACAGCTTCACTATATGCATCCAGGATGAAGTATCTCTTCAAATGAATGACATCAATGTAATCTCTCTGAATTCAGCACACTATAAGTCATGTCAGTGATGTTCTACCAACTTTACTAGACTGTAGGACCCTAATCAATCTCACAGTCATGTTTTTAATCCACAATCTTTAACCTTGCCCATTTACAATGTCATGCCTCAAAACACACATAGAAAACCAGACTCATTTTCTTTCTTAGAAATTGTCCTTCATAATTTCTGTACTTGCTGACTCATAAACAATGTGAATGTCAGAGAACTGTAACCATTTCCTGCACGTGATTTTCTTATACAGCATATTATTGAGAATATTCTAAATTGGCTGAAATGTAAAAATAAAATAAATCATTAATAGTAAAAAATGTGCTTGTGTATCTATCTATATATAAAACATACCTCTTTATGTTAATTATGAATTTTATGTTTCTATTTCAGACAATTTAAAATAACCATAAAAATTATATATTAACTCCAGATTTTATGATAAAAGTATAGCACTGCCAAAAAACAATTAACATACTGCGTAGTGGCTTGATAAAGCCTTCATTCATAATTAACTAATTAACAGAGATCTTATCAAATATAAACCATTCCAAATACCAAATTGCGAAATGTAAGACTTGAGAAATCCTCTTTACTAATAAACGTGTTAAGTCTATTTTTCCCTTATTTTAAGGGGCTACATCAATACTACTAAGAGATTACAGCACATGTACTTATTTCCAAGGCTGAAGAATGTTCCACTCTACGTAGGTGCTGGGAAGAAGGCTAATGAGAAAAAGAGTGATTGTGACAAGCAATTATGTCACCTATATGAATAGCTTAATTTTCTAAATTAGCCACTTTGATAATTATGACATCTCATTTGTCTTTTAATTTCATGAGCTGTGAAGTTTACCTTTGATAATTTTTTGTAATCAGATAAGAGGCTTTGATAAGCAAAGGGTCTATTACATGCCTGAAAAATTCACATTTCAGTCTGATTGTGTCTGCTCATCTGCTTGAGCTAAAGCAAACAGCACTCTTCACAAGAGCTCTCCAAACAAGGCTTCCACTCCTACTGTTTGCACTATTAAAAATGTTTGCTAAGCAAATTAATAATGTAAATAAGACCGCAAGTGGGAATACTCAGCCTGCTTAAGAGTGAAAGCAAACAGTTTTCAAGCACTTTTCAAACCATTTCAACAGCCGTTTGCATACGAGCAATTAGCATGGTAATTACAAATAGATCTTAGCTATTCATTATAACATTTCTAAAATTCACTGAAAAATACAAAGTTTTATTTTAGTTATTGACTTGTAGGAGATATATTAAAAGTTTGCATTTAATTAAATTAGTTCCAGAAAATAGTATTTTAAAGGAATTTTCCAGTGCTTAGCTATAATTCAGGTTGAAGCTAATATTCAGTAAATAATACTGTGTGTGTGTGTTGCAGGGGAGTGCTGTTATGTAGGTAGGTGTACCACTCTGTACTATGTATACAGAACATTAAAAGTAATATTTAAATTATTTTTATAAATACCTGTCTTTGTGTATTATTTTTATTCAATGATTATGATGATTATCTCTTTGAGAGCTGCAGTAATAACCAACCGAGGCCAATTTTGGCCACAGGACTGAGTCATCAGCTTTCTCAATGGAAGGACTGGCAGTATATTTCAAAGTTATTGAAATAAAATTTCTATTTCTTTTAAAAATGGTAATTAATTTGATACTTATCAAAAAATGTAAATGACCAAAATGATTATTTTTACTCTAAATCAACATGACGTTCCTATTACCAATTATTTCTAAAGCTGAACATGATTTTTGTTCACCCATACTTTGAATCACCAAGTTGCCAATAATTAATCAATACTGTATCAATATGGCAGCATGAAGAATGCAGGTCATAGACCGTATTGCGCTAAGTGCTTTGCAATCACAGAATAAAAAGGAATTCCCTGCCCCAAAGAGTTTTATAATAGTGTTAATGTCTGTTTTGTCTTAATAATAGAATCATACTAATGTAGGACTAGAGGGGACCCTGAGAACTCAGCTACTCCAGCTCCTGTTCTGAGGCTGGATCATGTATAATTGCAATATCAGTGACAGGTTGTTGTCCAACCTTTTTTTAAAATCCTCCAGTAACAGGGTTCCCACAATCTTCTTTTGAATTATATTCCAGTGCTGAACTATACTAGTAGTCAGTGAGATTTTCCTTCTCTGTCAGGTTTTCTAAACCTTTTATCATTTTCTTGTTCACTTCTGGACTCTTCCCAATAGGTCCACGTGATGTCTTTCTTAAAGGGTGACACCCATAAGTGTACTGCAACTGAGGTGTCACCAGGGTTGACTACAGCAGGACAATTATCCCCTGCATATTACCTATGACACTTCTGCTAATACACCCCACCCCAGCATATTAGTCTTTGTCACCACTGCATCCCATTGTTCACATATATTCATTTGTGATCCTTTATGATCTCCAGATCCTTTTCAGTAGTACTATTCCTTGGAAGTTATTTTCCATTTTGTGCCTGTGGCTTGAATTTTTCCTTCCAAAGTGAAGTACTTTGCACTTATCTTCATTGAATTTGCCAAAATGGTGTGTGGTGCCATGACATCAGATCGCTATCTGGTTGCCTGCCGTGGCAAGGTGTGCTATCATGGAAGCTGCAATAGGTCAGGCCTGCCCAAAAAACCTTGTGGAAAAAATACAAGAGTGCCTGGATGAGGCCTTGGAGAAGATCTCCAAAAAGGAGAAGTGCTTCACCTCCAGAAATACTAACATGCTGTTCTGAGGGCACAGATCCATAGAAAACCTGTACCTATATCCATGCCTAACCTATACCTACCCATAACTCACTTCTAGCATTTAGAAAAAAAAATACTCACCAGAACAGCTTGGTCCCAGGGGCTCAGGGACCAGTGTAGAGGGAACCAGAGTGGTGGAGGCGGGGGTGGTTCCAGATCTAGGGCGAAGAGCTCAGGGCCGTCAGGAATGACTTCCTCGGGTGCCTGCTCATTGCTCCCTTCCTCCTGTCCATTGGCCTCTTATTCTGAGTCCCCAGCTCCTCTTGGATCACCCTGGACTCCAGACCAGGGCTTCAACAAGTGTCATAATTAATATTGGACTCCATGGTGGGGTTCCCTCCACAAAAGCATGTGCAGCTGTTCATAATAGTGGCAGGTCTGTGGAGAGAACCCTGACTATCGGCTGGCTTTCTGGACTGCCAGAGTTCTTTCACCTTCTTCTGGCATTGAGTAGAATTCCGGGAGTAACCTCTGGCATTCACTGGATACAACAGGTGATCACAGATTACCACATTTCTCTTGGCCACCCAACGTCTCCTCACCACGGATTTGTCTCCCCAAACTGCAAGAAGATCCAGAATCTCCTGATGGGTCCATGGTGGAGCTCTTTTGCGAGCCTCAGAACTACTAGGCAGATCACTACCCCGCGTGCTCATTGTTGTGGAAGATGGCTATCAATGCAATTGCTACTGATGTGGTGCAATGGCTACCAAAGTGGTGCGATGCAATGGGTAAAATGATTTTTTCATTGTGTGCGCCCTTTATATTTGCATGCCTGGGAGCTGATGAATTCAAATTCAAATTTTATCCAAAATTCATGGGCTTCCTGTGAACTTCTTCCTGCACGCCTGGATGGAGAGCACTGGAGAAGGAAGCAGCCATACCTGATGGGTAACTGTGTAGGTTTGTGGGATACATATGGGATGCTTCGGGAGGCTAATTAATTTGATATAAAGACATGGCACTTCCACATTGGCCTTTATTTGAAATTTTAAATTCAAACTTGACGCTACACCTACCTGGTTCCAACAATATTATGATACTGATATTAGTGCTCCCTAAATGGAGCAAATGGTATTTACAGTGAAGACAGTCACATGATAATATCAAGTTAACTGCCTTAACTTCGAATTTATCCCATAGTGTAGATTCAGCCTAGAAAAAAAAAAAAAGGTAAAAACAAAGTGGTTAAAATGCTGGCCAGGCTAAATTCAAGCAAAGTTATTTTCATCCATTGATCAAATAAAGGTCTGTGTCTACAGACCCAACTGTAAGTATAGACGGAACCATTATGAGTAAAAAGAATGGTATTTTGCCACAGAAACGTAGACTGCACCTCAGAGAGTTTGATCAGTGAACAGAAATATATAGACAAATACGTGGGCACAAAGTGGCTATGTGACTGCACCTCTGGGAAAGGAAGTAAGGAACGACTTAAGAAAAGAAGTAAAAAGAAAAGCTGAGTGATTTAATTTTTAACTTCCAAGCATGAATCAAATACGTGAGATGAGATGCTTGTCTTAGAACCCCAGTTCCAGGAGTCCTGGGATTATGGGAGAATCATTGCTTTCATTTAAAAAGGTATGTTTCTAACCCTCTTGGCTATGCAGAGAAGTTAATAAAATTTTATTTTTTTATTTTATTTTATTTTTTAATAAATTTGACCTGAGTGTATCAAAAAGCCAGAAGGCAAAAGAAAAATGCTGGCCTAATTCAGTGTTTTTAGAATCACGTGATTTAAAGCCCATCTCAGGGTTTTTGAATAGTTGGGACTGGCCAGCCTAATACACCCGGGCTATGTCTACACAGGCAGCCTCTGTCGGCAGAAGTCACTGTCGACATGGAAACCTTGGCAGTATCTCTGTTGACAGATTGTGTTTACACATAAAAGTGTCTCAAAAGAACAAGCCGTTCTGTCCACAGAGAACAGCCAGACTGCCTGGCCCTCTCTCAACAGAACAGCTGACTGGAAGCTCTGCAAACAGAGCTGCCTGGGGAACTGGAAGCCCTCTCTGTTGACAGAACTATCTATATGGGCACTCTGTTGACAAAGTGCTGTTGACAGAGGCACTATATCCTCGGGGAGAGGTATAACACTGCCAGCTGAACAGCTGAGTTTTGTTGACAAACTCTCAAAAGAGCGCTTTAACTTTGTAGACGCTCGGCAAGTTACGTCGACAAAAGTTCAGTTTTGTCAACAAAGGTTGCATGTGTAGACATAGCCCCTCAGTCTACTGAAAGCAAACCAGGAGAGAATGTGTCTTTGGTTTGTCACGTACTGCCTGGATCAGTGCTGTAAGGTGGGAGCAAAGAGGGAAGAGTGTTATGCAGTATTCATCTGTCTAAATGCCTTAGTTACAGAATCATCTGGTTCACAACACCTGGCAGCTGTGAATATTATCACAATACTAGGTACGACATGAACATTTACAAATCAATTTATGAACTAAAGTGGGATAATGCTAACTACTGAACAATTATAATGCATTAAATCTGCTTAAATATTTAGAAAGATAATAAGCAAAAAGAGCCTTCATTGTCTATAATAAAAATGAAAAACATTGATATTAATAATCATGCTTTTATTTCTAAACACCACTCTTCTTGGCACTCCTTGCTAAATTGCTGAGAGCAAGGCACTAGGTAAAGTCCAGATGACACAGAGATGGAGATACTGTAGAAATCTAAGTAGAATGCTCTTCTTGGTAGCCTGTCGTGTCCAACTATGATGAACTCCTCCATTGTCCTGGGGTCAGTCGAGCGACCAAAATCTGCAGGCCACCTACACGCAGGTTTGGAACTATGACTCCCAGTGGTCACCTCCACCTGGCGATTTGCCCCTCTGCCATCACCGCAGGACTCTGAAGTAAACAGAAGATGTAGAAGGATAAAGTAGACTAATAAAGCAGACTGATTTGAGAGATGAGAATGTGCAAAGAACCTGTGTGGAAGAATGTTTGAAATGGAAAAGCCATTGCACAGGGGCAGTTCCACTCTCTCGGCCTCAGAAGCCTGGTTCCAGTCGTGTGAAAAGTCGTCATGACTGGAGACTTCCTAGGCTGCAGTGGATGGTCATGCCATCTTCGTTGCTTTCTCACACCCTTTGTTCACCGCAGAACCACCTTCATGGTTGTTGGATCTTGCTGTTGATTGCATCCATCCAATCTGCCAGAGCTGACTTCTCATGCTAAGATCGGCATGTCCCTATCTCACGGAAGGTTTCAGACCTGTTGGCTACCCTCACCTGGTTTAGCTCAGCTCTCAAAGTGACCACTGTACATGCTACAGCTTCTTGCAGCCACAGGTGAGACCTGAGTGCAAAGTGGGAACCAAAGGTGCACTAACTGCCCCTGAAGAGACATGACAAGTCCCCAAACCAAACACGCTACCCCTCCCTGAGATATATCATACACTTCAAGTAGAACTGATTGGTAAGTCAGTCATGAGTTTCTATGATAATACTGCTTACAATTCAGCTGTCTCACCTTCCTCTGGGAGGCTGTGAGGTTTTCCTATTTTCCTGTGCAGCACCTTCTATAATGGATTTATGATGCTGGTCTGGTGACTGTGAGTGGGACTAGCCCTTTGTGTAAAATTAAGTGTGGTCAAACTTTTCAGTAGGTCTCGGTACTCAAGATCAAAGCTAGATTTTTTTCAAAAGGGCTCAGTTCTTGTTTAAGGCACCAAAATATGTGGCCAAAATTTTCAAAGAGTTTTGGATGCTGAGGTGCACATTCACTGCAGAACTCTTGTGAAACCTGGGTTCTTATCTCGGTGCCAAAATGAACTCTTTTGAAAATTGGGCTCTGAATGGCTTTTTTTCTGAAATTTTAATTTTTCTGAATATTCAATTCAGCGCCTTACTAGCATTAGGACGCTTCTGGCCGCAGCACTTCGAAAGTGCCACTTTCGAACGCGCGCAGCTCAGCACAGCTACACGGGGGTGTAGGAATAAGGGGATTTCGCTGATAGGAATAAGGGGATTTCAAAAAGTACAGGGTCCTTTTGAAAAGGTCCCCCATGTAACCACACCAAGCCTCATGTGTTCGAAAGCAGCGCTTTCGAAGCACCACAGCTGGAAGCGTCCTAATGCTAGTGAGGCGCTGAATGTTCAATTCAGCGCCTCATTAGTAATCTTCAAAATGGCCATTTGCATAGCCATTTCAAAGGCTGGGCCAAGTGTGGCCACAGCCAATGATGGTGCAAGTTGGGGTTTCAGATTGCAAAGTCTTCAGGAAAAAGACTGTACAACTCATAGTCTACCACTTGTGCTTAAAAAATAATACACACACTTGGTCAAAACTTTGAAAAGGCCATGCAGATTCAGCACCTCATTACTAATCTTTGAAATGGCCATTTGTATGGCCATTTCAAAGTTTTGGCCAAGTGTGGCCACAGCCATGAAGTTAATTAAAAAGAATGTGCTAGATCTGGCCCAAATTTGAATGGTAAAAATGGAAGATTAATAATGTATGGTACTGTTAGTTTAAAATGTGTAGTTAGTTGTCACTCTCTCCAAGTTATGCGGACACCTTAAATTTTTTCACACCACAAAAATAATTATGTCAGTCAATGTCTGGAAGAGATTTTCCTGCTGACTTACTAAAGATTCCAGCTGCTGTTCTAATTCTTCTGTTTTATTTTTTCACATCTTTCTAGTCTGAAGTAGAGCAGTCAGCAGCTGGAGTCACAGAAAAGGTGTGATGAATGGACTGCAGGACCCAGATGGTGAACTCTAGAAAATGTTGCTGGCACATCTCTTTCATGCTAGAATGGTTTCTTTTCCTGCTATTCCCCCGAATGAGGCGTGTACTGAATGTTGAGCATTCGTTTCTTGGTTAACTCCATTCAGGCTGCATTTGGATATTGCTGGGATGGCTTTGGAGTCATAAAATTAATTGTTTATATTTATTTTTTGTCAAGAAGAATTTGCCACCTAATATGCTCCCATATTCCTAAGGCTGTTTCAAAATAGCTGGCCAGGATGGAATGTTTTGACTTTTATTGCAGAGAAAATTCTTCCATAAAAACTGTGTCATGCTGCTTTATACATACTGTCCATGTTATGGGGATTATTTATAGAACTTTGAGTGTTTTGAAAGACTAGGGCTCATGCTTCATTTAAAAGGTTTCCAATTCAGGAGCATGTATAGGGCACTAGAAAAAACATTTCTGTGAAATACTGTCATTTGCAAAGTCTTCCACCTCATCCAGTCTCATCTTAACTAAAACAAAAAAAGCATGTATATAAAGAAATATTGGAGTATTTCAAATTTCCCTCTTCTCATCCTGGTCCTTATGGGTGAGTACAAGAAATCGTTTCATAAGAATTTGTTTGGTAGAGGTTGGATCTCTCTCAAGCTATGTCTACACTAGTGAAAGAACGTCAGTTGCAGATACACGATTGCAGCTTTGGCAATTGCATAGCTAGAATGGACATGTCTGCAATTGACTTACCTGGCCATCCTCGTTGAAGAAGGTCCCATCGACCTCCCTTAATTCTCACGAGGAGTATGGGGTCAATATCGACCCCAGGTAAGTTGATTTCGCATGTCCCTGTTAGACATGTGAAACTGAACTCTGGAAGATTCACTAGGGTTGATGGTAGTGCAGACACAACCTCAGACAGGTTACTTACAACCAAGTTATGTTGTATAAAATAGCTGCAGTTTTAAGGACAAGCACAAACATAGGCTGCATGTGGGAGGTGCACATGGGGCGCCACACACCCCTACAGCATCGCTGCCTGCTGCACTGGCTGTCAGCACTGCATCACACCACTTCTGATGAGTATAGGGGCCTGCTCCAGACAGTGCAGCATGAGAGCCACGCTAGCTTCCTTGCTCGCGCTACTCCTTGGCTACACCTCTTCATGGGAGGTGGGGGTAACTGCTCTGCACACACTGGACCATGGAGGGGCAAGGCAGGGATGGGTGGAGGGGCATGGGCAGGGAAGGAGTGGGGTAGGGAAAGCAGGGAGCACGGGAAGTGCTGGAAGGGCAGGGGAGGGGAGGGGAGGGGGCAGGGCAGAGGCACATGGCCAGTGTCTCCCCCCTCAATCCCCCCACCAGTCACATCTGATCATAAACTTTGTCTACTGGTGATTCAACAGACAGCACTCATCCCCTGAGGACATGTCTTAATATACCAATATATACTTAACATGCCAATGCCTTAATATAGTGCTAGAATTCCGCTTCACCTGGATTGTTAGTTTTTCATTTAAAATAGGAAATGAATGTTCTTTAATGGCACACTTTGTAGGATAGGTGGAATTTAAAGCACCAGGCATACTTGCACATGCATGGCTTATTGCAAAGTCACTTGACAGGCATATAAGTTACGTGTGAGCAAGTGGTCCACATTTTATGGACCAACAACAGAAATCACCATTTGGTTATTTGCTACGTGTTGAAGCTTCCCTTGTAAAATTAAAGGTGCAGATTTGATGTAGTTGGTGCAAAATCTTGACTTGCAGGCCAAAACTGTCATGAAGTCTACTGACACAGCTTTCAGTCCCTTTACGTCAGAAAAGGTCTGAAGCAAAAGTATGTGTCACCCTTTCAGTGGCATACTTGTTGGGAAGGTCACTCAGGTATCCCTTGAGTACAAATAGTGAATAAAATAGTATATAAAAATAAAAAGTGAGATAGTGGTTTTTAAAAGACAAGTCACTGGGCAGCCATGAGAGAAGACACATCAGCATGCTAATTAGTCGTAATAAAAATAATTTTGGAGTACGAGCATCTAAGGGCCTGATCTAAAGACTGCTGAAGTCATTGAAGCTCAGATCCTCAACATTTTAAGGTAACTAATTCTCATTGAAATCAATGGACCTCAGAGTCTTTCCATTGACTTTTATGGGCTTTAGATCAGGGCCATAGAAATATGAATATTAGCAGAGTTAGAAGATTATTTTTATCTTTGGATACGATGCACTAAGAAGTGTTTATTATTTTGTAAAACTCCTGCCTACAAATTAAAAAAGAAGTTTACATTGTATGTCTAGATATCTATTAGGAGATGAAGTTGAACTTAGCTGACTTAGGCCCAGTTTTTAAGCAATTAGTCTATGCTACAGGGTCTGTTCCACTGACTTTAAGGGCTCCTAAGGTCTACTTTGATACTCTGCTTTTCACAAGAAGTAATATCAAAACTGACTTTGCATGGTCTACTTCAGGTAGTGCACATGGAGCCTTGTGAAATTCAACATTCTTGGCCTCCTGGAGGTGTCCCACAGTGCCCCAATGTGACCACTCTGGCCACCACTTTCACCATCACTGCTCTCCTGGGCTACGTCTACACGTGAAGCCTACATCGAAGTAGCTTATTTCGATGTAGCAACATCGAAATAGGCTATTTCGATGAGTAACGTCTACACATCCTCCAGGGCTGGCAACGTTGATGTTCAACTTCGACGTTGTGCAGCACCACATTGAAATAGGCGCTGCAAGGGAACGTCTACACGCCAAAGTAGCACACATCGAAATAAGGGTGCCAGGCACAGCTGCAGACAGGGTCACAGGGCGGACTCAACAGCAAGCCGCTCCCTTAAAGGGCCCCTCCCAGACCCAGTTGCACTAAACAACACAAGATCCACAGAGCCGACAACTGGTTGCAGACCCTGTGCCTGCAGCATGGATCCCCAGCTGCCGCAGCAGCAGCCAGAAGCCCTGGGCTAAGGGCTGCTGCCCATGGTGACCGTAGAGCCCCGCAGGGGCTGGAGAGAGAGCGTCTCTCAACCCCTCAGCTGATGGCCGCCATGGCGGACCCCGCTATTTCGATGTTGCGGGACGCGCAACGACTACACGGTCCCTACTTCGACGTTGAACGTCGAAGTAGGGCGCTATCCCCATCTCCTGATGAGGATAGCGACTTCGACGTCTTGCCGCCTAACGTCGAAGTTAACTTCGAAATAGCGCCCGACGCGTGTAGCTGTGATGGGCACTATTTCGAAGTTAGTGCCGCTACTTCGAAGTAGCGTGTGCGTGTAGACACGGCTCTGGTGTGCCAGAAATGGCCTGGAAAAGGCTGAACTTCATTGCATGGTTGGCCAGTGTCGTGAGTGAAGAAGGCAGCACACCTCAGCAACACATCTTTTCATGAATTCCCAGGATCATAGGCAAGCTCCAACGTGGAACATGAAGGAGATCCAGGACCTTATTGCTGCATGGGGATGGGGGTGAAGCTGTGAGGCAGGACTATGAAGAAGCCAAAGAAATGCAGACACCTAAGTTCTCACGGGGCAAGGTGTAAAAAGCATACACCAGGACACCCAGCAGTGCTGCATGAAAACAGAGGAACTCCAGCAGGCATTCCAGAAGACAAAGGAGACAAATGGATGCTCGGAGTCATCCCCGCAAGCTGCATGGGGTGTTAGGGGGTGGGACCCAACTACTGTCCCCAAACAGTCAGTGGATATCTCTCAAGAGATTCCTCAGCCAGCCTCTGGCAACAGCAGAGAAAACAGGGAGGATGAGGAAGAGGATGGCAATGGTCTCACTGAGAGCTAGAAACTTTTTTTAACTTTGCATCTCATCTCCTCCTCCCACAACATTTTGCAGCCAGACCCTGATGGTGAGGAGGGCACCTTTGCTGAGTTCTCATTTTTAATCATGCTATAAGTGGGTTAAGGTAATTGAGTGATCTGTGGTGGGTGCTGTACATACGCAGCCTGGGCCTCCCAGAATAATTTATTAACATGTCTTAGAATGGAGTGCTAATCCTCCCTGCACATTTCCATAAAGCTCCCACACAGGTGCTCTTTCATCCTGCTCACGAGGTTTCAGGGGAGGCCTGCCTTATTCCAACCTCCATGTTAGGGCAACTTTCCATGCCAAGCCAGCAGTAAGTAATCTGCAATCAATGCACTGTGGAGCAGTACAGCATACAGACCACCTTTCAGTCAGCGTCTGTTCCTTATCAATCTGTGTTACACTCAGCAGGCTAATACCTTGCACTGCAACCCGGGGGAAGCATGGGAAGGAGCATTAAGCTATGATAGCGAAGCTGCTACATCATGCCTGGACCACCCTTCTTCCTTCCCCTCCCTGAGCTCCTGGGGGAAGGGAAACTCACTGTCCCAGCCAAGGTGTGTGTAGAGTGGGGGAAACGTGGCTACCATGAAAGCCACACACCCAGCCCCAAGAAGGAAAGCACAAGCTGCCCTGTCACGCCTTGCACCCTGCTTCCCTGGGCTCCTGGAGAAGAGAAACTTTCACGGTCCCAACCAAGGGTGGAGGGAAGTGACTGAGAGAGCCACACAGACCTGATAGCACAAGCCTCACTGTCATGCCTAGTTTCCCTCTTTCTTCTGGGCTCTGAGGGGAAGGGAAACTTTCACTGTCCCAGCTAAAGGCAGGGGGAGCACATGGCAACTGCAAGAGCCATACAACCCAACAACACAAGCTTCATTGCCTTACCTGCCGCCCCCCTCACCCCAACTTCTTTCCTTTCCCCTGGCTCCTGGGGGAAGGGAAACTCTCAATGCTCCAGCAAAGCACAGAGAGGAGCACACAGTGACTGCCATTGCCACTGTCACAGCCCTGAAAGTTACTATCTCCTCCTCTTCCCCTGTGTGCTGCATGCACAGCTGCAGACACTTCTTTTGGAATCACAGGCTTGAAAGCATAACCCTGGGAAAAGGTCTCTCTCCTGATGCAAGCGGAACAGGGTGTTCCAGAAGATATTAGAGGGCACATCCTAGATGGAAAGCCCCAGTGCCTAAGAGATACAGAAGTACTTGGGACCAGAGGGATGGAGCAGAGGACAGACAGCAGTTTATGGGGGGAATCAGAAGGGACACCCAGATGGAGCATCTCAAAACTGGGGGCAATCTAAGAACCTACTTTTCAGGGAAGGGCCCTATCCACCTCAAGGGAGGCCACAGCCCATCACCCCATTTTCCAACCACCCATCTGTCTCCAGTGATAAGCCAGTTGGGCGTTGTTTAAAATGTAATGTGCCAGGGCATGTGAAGGCCAGCTGTCCCAAGAACACCAACAGAGTACAGTTCATTGCACCAGGGTCGCATATAACCCCAGAATGAAGGGAAACTGTGAGTGTGGGAGGGAAGAAGGTTATTGCATGGAGACACTGGAACACAGGTATCTGTGATCCACCAGTTCCTAGCGGACCCCAAACTCATTGACCCAGGGGCTAAAGTCACTGTTTGACCCTTCAGGGCAGAGTCTTTTGACCTGCCTGCAGGACAGGGCAGGAACTTGGACATTTGAAGTCTATGATGACTATCCATTTCCTGTGCTAGTGGGAGACAACAGCTAACCATGTGAACCAAGCACAGAGGGTGGGAATGGTCACCCAAAGCAGGACTAAACAGGTCCCCACACTTAACCCAGTTTCTGAGCCTCCTACTAGGGACCAGTTTGGACATCCAGACACTCCAGGACCAGAGACTCAAGTGGAAATGATGCAGCCAGACCCCAGATCAGAAATCCAAAGTGAAGCAGAGAATCCAGTTCCTGAAATCCAGGAGGAACCAATCCCAGAGCCCAAGTTGGTGAACCAGCCAGTGTCAGAATTGGAGTCACCAGAAGAGGGCTCCATGGAACCTGCAGCACAGACTGAATCTACAAAAGAGGCCCTACTGGAGCCTGCAAAGCAATCCAGTGCATCAGCAAAAAGCAGTTTGAAACCAGCAGAGATACCCATTAAGCATTCTCAGAAACAGTCGGTAGTTCCAACTAAGTACAGGAGAAAGCTCTTGAGCTTAGCCCACGATCACCTTAGTGGCCACACCAGGGTAAACAGAACCAAAGACCAACCAGGAAAGTTGTTCCACTGGGAGGGGTTGGACTAGGATGGATCTAGTTATGTCCAGTCCTGTGAGGTCTGTGGCAGGGTGGGGAAGCCCTGAGACCAAGTCAAGGCACCTCTACAGCCACTCCCCATAATTGATTTTCCATTTCAGCATGTAGCTGTGGACATTATGGGTCCTTTTCCTAAAAACACTTTCCAGAGGAAAACAGTTCATACTGACTCGTGTGGATTTTGCCAGCCACTGGCCTGAAGCAGTAGCTTTAGGGACCACTATAGACAGGAATGTGTGCCAGGCACTAACCAAAAATTTTACAAGGGTAGGTTGGCCCTTAGCGAGCCTCACAAATTCAGACTAATTTCCTAACAGAGACTAATGAATGTCTCTGGGAAGCTCATGGGGTGAAACACTTAGTTGACACTGCCCTACCACCATCAAACAAATGTCCTGGTGAAGAGATTTAATGGAACATCATGAGCCATGATATGTAAATTTGTGAATGAGCACTCCAATGATTTGGACTTTGTGTTGCAACAGCTACTGTTTGCTGATAGAGATGTCCTACATCCCACTGTGGGAGTCTCACCTTTTGAACTTGTGTATGGACATGAGGTTAAGGGACACTTTCCACTATTAAAGCAGCAATGGGAGGGGGATACTCCTCCCCCAGGAACTAACATTTTGGATTATGTAAACAACCTACAAAATACCATTAGATACTCTTTCAGCCTTGCTCAAAGAAATTTGCAGAATGCTCAGAAAGAGCAGAAGCATGCTAGAAAGCAGTCCTTCAATATGGGGGAACAGGTCATAGTTTTGAAAGCCCTCCAGGCCAATAAAGTGGAAACCTCCTGGGATGGGCCATTCACAGTCCAAGAGTGCCTAGGCACACTTAATTACCTCATCGTTTTCCCAGATCCTGACCTTAAGCCTAGAGCTCTTTTATTCCTGAGAAATCAAGGTTCTTCAGTTCACTAGCCAGGAGAGGGAAGATGCTGAATGGCTGGAAGGAGACTACTACAATGGAAAAGGCCAGGGAGGAGCAGAAGTGGTAACCCTCTCCATGAATCTTAAACATGAGCAGTGACAGCAGATCGTGGAGCAGTGCATCAGGTTTGCCCCGATGTTCTCAGCCTCCCTGGGATTAATGGAATGGGTGTGGCACTCTATTAACACAGGTGATGCTCACCCAGTCAGAGCCCAATCCTACTGAATGGCTCCTGCAGCCAAAAGGGCTATGGCAAAGGCGATCAAGAACATACTAGAGATGGGAGTAATTCACCCTTCTGAGAGCACATGGGCTTCTCCAGTAGTCTTAATTCCCAAACCGGGTGGAGAAATCTGCTTTTGTGTGGACTACTGTAAGCTATATGTTGTGACTCGACCAGATCAACAATTTCACCCTATCATGTTTCTCAGCAAAAAACAGGGAAAGAATGCTATGCTATTGTGTGTGCTCTGGAGAAGCTATGACTGTGTGTGTGGGGATGATGCTTTCATCTGCACACCAACCGTTCTGCACTAAAGTGGTTTCCGCACAGTCAAAGAGTCTAACAAGAAAGTGCTTGGATGGAATTTGGCTCTCCAAGACTTCAACATTGAACACATTTCCGGAGCTTCTAACAAATGGCTCGTTCACTCTTTCGTGACCAGTTTCCAGATTCAGCTACTCAGGACTCTTCCTGCATATCAGGCATTGTATTCTACCAATGTGAAAGTATTTTGTTGGTTCTTCCTGTAGACCAGAGCAATGTTTAAGTGTGCATAGATCTTCTTAACTATTTTTCCCCTGGACCTTCTGAAGGAAATTACAGACAGTGTGGACTTCCATCACTGATGCAGTTTGGGGGCCATGTCATGAATAAATGCCTGTAAAGAGTTAACAGAGGGCTCTCTGCAGGAGGCAGGCAGGTAAGCCAGTGGGAGGAAGAGAAATTCTTTTAAACTGGGGACAATTGCTGTCTGAGGGGGTCTTTTTAGGGGTCTGCAACTGGAGCAGGGAGAGACCAAAAATGCTTGAATGAATCCAGTAAATCTCTTTGCCATCTCATAATGAGCACATAGCTATGTAAGTAGAAGGGAAATGTTTAGTTAGACCTGACCAGGTTATGGTTATTTTGGAACTGGTGAACTTTCAGGCTGGGTTGATTTTTGTCCCCCTGTACTCTGTAATTGCTAAACTGAATCCCGGGCAAGTAATTCTCTGTGCTGCGTCCAGAATGCTTTAAGTGTTTTTCTTTTGTTTTGTGAATAATTACTTTTTAAAAAGGAAATGGTTTGATTCCTGTATCCTAGAGAAGGGTCTGTGTATGTTCATGCCTTAAACTGGAAGGTCAGCTGTCAGATTACAGCTCTTTGTTTCCAAGATCTCTCCTAAGGCAGGGTTAAGAGCTTGGGACTTACCCCCCAGAGAGATGTCCCAAGTGTGCCTTCCTGGGTTAAAGGTTTTTTTCTTCTCACTTAGGTGATGGTGGAGGTGATTACCTCTCAGGGTCAGAGAATCTGTGACTTTGGGGAGCTTTTTTAAGCAGAGCCTTTAAAGGTAAGGTTTTATAAGGGTTTTTGTTTGTTTTTTGAGGGCCCCCACTTTCTGCACTCAGTGTCAGAGTGGGGAGGCAGCCCTGACACAATCAGTGATGGTAGTAATGATAATAAGGTAATAATGGTAATGATGGTAATAAAGAGGAGGAAGATAATGACTGACACCTCAAGGTTCCCTAGTAGGGAATGTAATAATAGTCATAGGACTAGACACTTTGCACTTTCTCTCTCTTTCTCTCTTTGTTGCTTTATTTCAGTATTTATTGGATTTTTTCTTACTGGATTCTTATTAAAAGGACAGTTGAGAACTTCTGTGTAAGTCAGTTGTGGTCATTGTTCCTTTTGTGCTTCATTATAATAATAACCTCAATAGTGAGTTTCACCTTGTTAATCCTGGTGCAAACTCTTAACCTGTGTCATTGTAGTATAATATAAGACAATATATTGATCTGGAAATAAATACAGTTACAGAGCATAACAAGAATTCATGCAGTATCATTAAGTTTTAGTTATGATGTAGCATCACAGAGGCACTCTGTTTTTGTAAACACACATCAAGTTCCATGTTTTCTGTGTTGCTTCAGTTGTTAAAAAAAGTTGATTTTTGTGAAGAATATTGGTCAAAAATACTTGAATCTGAAATTCAGCATGGTTACAAATTTTCTGGACTAAAATGAAGATTTCTTTTCTTTTCTTATATGTCTTTCACCTATTAAAATTTTCTTTTTTATAAAGCATTTTGTTACCGTATCATAATTAGCTCCAATTTTTATTCCAATACTGAACTCTTCAATTCTTGTCAGTTTCCCTGGTGGGTTAACAGCAATTGGATTTTAAAAACAAAACTAATCCAGTACAGGGTGTTGGAAGCAGGTTAAATTGAAGGCAAAGGAAGTCCACATTTTGGGGTGTACTTGGGAAGAAAAAGAGGAGATATTTTTGTAGCATATTCTTGAACACATATGACAGCTGCTGCAACATCTTAGATGTTCTGTTTTGCCAGAAGAAGTCCCACTGCAAAAAGTTAGTGAGCGTGGAGCACATGAGGCAGGCAAATGTGAAAATCCCTGCAAACGCAGTTTATCACATGGTTTTAGAAATTTATCACAGGGACTTTAAAACCATGTATATATATGGTGTAAATATCTATAAATGTGTGTCTCTAGACAAATATAAATCTTTCTGTACACATTGAAATATTCTGAAAATGTCCTTGAGGAAGAACATCTGGTGTTACCACATTACCTAGCACTTGTTTTCTATTATTCATGATCTGTTTAGACTGAATTTTCTGCCATTCCCTGGGATCTTTTATCTAGCACTCTTACATATGTTAACATATTCATCATTCTCTTTTTATGCTGCCATCCCTGTTTTATTGTCACTATCTCCAGCACATTGTCTGCCTCCATCCTAGGGTATTTGTATGCAGTGCTCTGTCACAGCTTGAAAAATATATGGTTTGTTATTTATTCTTTGAAGAGTTTGTGGCGTTTTTGCCATATTGACTTTTTAGGTTTTTACATTCCAGTCTCTTACTAATAAAAATAAATTCTAACTCTACAATTTTATATCCTGGGCCAGGAGGATGGAAGGCCACCAGGGTTAGCAGCCAGGAGTGGGCTGACATCCCAAGTGGCACACCGTAACAGGGCCAACAGCCAGCAGGCGAGTACTTGCCTACCCTGGTCTGGCAAAATTCCTGGTCCAGGACCATTCAGGTCCCAAGTGTGCCAGACCAGGGAGATTCCACCTGTACATGCATTTCATTGTGATATTAATCAGCAAGTAATTAGTTTTCAAATGAAATCTCACAAGGCTTATTTTGCACAAAAATTACTATAATGGTATATAGGGTGTGAATACAGAGGTGCATTTGGATCCACATGGAAGAACTCTGGTGAATTCACTTTTGAAATCTCAGTCAAGACTTTCTTGGTCATCACTTCTGACAATGTGTTCTCCATTCTTAATTACAGAGTACTTACTTTTATATTACCAGGAAATCATCCAGTCTGTCGTTCCCTGGTATGTATAAACTCGGCTCTCTGAGAGGCACATCTCATGGCAACTCCAGATAAAGTTTCTTAACCACATCTTCACCCTGACCAGCTCATCAGCAGGAAAACATGTATGTGGGTATGTTCTTTTGTTTCAAATTTACTAGCTTTATTAAGCTATTACTTGTGCTCGGACTGAAATCTTAGCTTCATTCAAGTTAATTGGCTTTATCTATGAAATCTGAATATTTTTAACAAGACTCTTTGATCCATTATACAATGCTACTTTCTGAAACCTGAAAGAGTTGTCTCATTTGTAGAGATGGTCCAAAACATAAACAAAATGAAAACATTATATGCGAATCACTCAAAAAGGGATCTCTGTTCGATTTTTGGGTGTGCTAATTCACTGAAATTTAATACTACAACCATCCAATATACCTGAATCTTGAAAGTCTGTGATTACAATATGATGGTTCACAGGATGATTGTCCTTATAAATAACATGTGATTTATAGAGAGACCATTTTTATTTCTTGAAGAATTTTTCCCCTGATCAAGACATTTAGTTAATTAGTCTTATTTTTGTACCTAAAATAAACACTTGCTAATGATGGACTTCTGCTATGTGATATTGCATGAAACTCACATGTGTGATTGATAGAGAGATAAGAAATAAGCCAGGTAATGCCAATATATTTACAATGATTATATGGCTGTTATGTGCATTCTGCGATGCATATGCCAAAGAAAAATGCTGGCATCGTTTGTGTTGAAATATCAGCTTAGTTAAAGGATTCACAATGAACCATTTGTCTTTTCCCCTAACCCCACCAGTTCTGCCAGCTATTCTCAGTGTCTGCCAAAGTGAAAAAGGGACAGCTGCCAAGGGGATGGATTTCAAAGTGTGATTTTTGTTTTGTTTCAGCTTCTCCTGGTCTCAGAATATTTTATTGCCTAGGAAATCAAGCAAGTCAGATGTTAAGTTAATCAGGAAAGCTGTCAGTGGTGAAGGACACACTTGGGCCAACCTTGCTTTAGAGGGAAGACTGGTAAACAGGCACCGGCCTTGTTTATAATAGAGCTCTGAAAGGCGGGAATGAAAACCAGTGTGGGATCAGGAGAGGCAAGGTTCCCAGAAGGCCTGTCCCTGAGTACGTAAGGAACCAATGCAGCCACAAGCTGGATAGGGAGAGTGATGGTGCAATGCATGTCTCCTAGACAGGCTTTGCAAATGGAGGTTCTGTAGCACCCTGTTTACAAGTGCTGCTCTCCCTCAACCTACCTTAGGGAAGATGGAGGTAGTAATGCTCGCTGGAGTGTATCCTGTCTCCACCAGACCTTGCTGGCTGGCGAGGTCTAAAGTGCAATAGCCAAAGGGCATGTCTGCACCTCCAGCGCCGCAGCAGGGTTGATGCACTGCTGAAGCACATCTGGTGATGACGCTTTATGCCAATGAGAAAGAGCTCTTCTGCTGGTGTAATAAAACCATTTTCACCAGCAGCAGAAACTATGTGGGTGGAAGAAAGTTTCCTGCCTAAATAGCGAGTCCACACGGGCTTGTTCATCTCTTGGTTTGACATAAGTCACTGGGGGGCGGGCTGTGAGTGACTTATTCACTTCTTTGAGCAGCAAATGTCCTGTCACCAGAAGCACAAGTAGAAACACAGTCTATGTTATCTGGATTTTTTGTTGTTCATTGTTGTAAAGATAACCATAAATACATGCCGAGCTATGTATTTGCTATGACAGTGTAAACAGTCTAACAATTTGTGTTCTATTTCTCCACACATGAGGTGTAAACAGAGTCAATCAGACTGAATTGCTTTTATTTTAGATGAAAAGAACAACAGCACAAGGCCAAGCGAAAATGTTTTATAACAGACCAAACATCATGTCCATCTCAGCCCGTTCTGCAATGAATGCCGAATGGTTGCAGCTCTGTGCAGACAGTCCTTAGCTGTAAGGGGCAGTACGCAGAAATGCTGGAAAGGGAAACTATGTTTCAACCACAGCAGTTCAAACCATACCTATACCATGCGTGAAGCAGATCTACCAATCCAGGACTGAAGTGATCCCACCTCTGGAAATAACTATGGGAAGGATCTAGCAGGATCCACATGCAGCTGCATTACAGGGTGTCCACTGCTACAAATACATCAGGGAGTTAGCATGGTTCTCCAACCTAGGGATTGCTTTTTTCTGCAGATTTCACTGGGGCCACGCTGTATATGTGGAGGGAGGAGGATAAAGAAGGATACAAAGTGTTCTCCTACCACTGAACATGGGTCTAACTTACTCCTTGATCTTGGCCCCTTTTTCTTTCCATCCATTTCCCACCTACTCCACTGACTTGGTTCCTGTATCTGTGGAAGACTTGCTGTGGGAACACCAAGAAAGGAGCAGCTGAACAATGTCATGGCAGTGCCTGATCATCACATTGACATGAGAGAGAGTAGATCTGGTGTGGAAGGAATCCATTCTCTGTGATTCAGGGGTGGGGAGTGAGGAAGCTCTGAGCCACAGTCTTATATTTTAAATGTAGACAAACCCTTTTATGTCGGACAAAAAATCTGAACACAAAAAAATCTCAGGCTTTGAAACTTGGGCTGCATGAGGCAATGACTTGTAAAGCTATTTTGCAGGGGTAAAATTAATCTTTACCTCCTTCCCTCTTTGTATTTTTTTCTAACTTAGGTTCACATTTAAAACTATTGATGTTGTTAATTAGTGCAGATATTCCAACTGACAAGCACCGGAACTATAAGTGATCTTCATCCCAAATAAGCAAAGTCTTTAGACAGAAGTCATGTATAAGGGCAAACTGATACGTAAAGGCTGATGTCAATTTTTTTTTTCTTCAGAAAATGTTTAAGTTAGCGTTTATGTCATATTCTATGTGGAAGTGAAATGTAAATTTAATATCACAAAGTAAAGCATTGGCTAATGTCACTGTCTTTCCCTCAGCCATGTCAGTGTTCACCGTTATTATCATAAAAGTTTGTACTTCTGCTCACGGAAGGGTTACGACTAACTCTGCATTGCAATCAGTCCAATGACTATTAACTGCTAACATTATAAGCCCTTTTGTCCATTCCACAGCACACAAAATGGATGCTCCAGAGTCTTCAGATGTTCAGGATTTAATAGCTGGGTATTTTTACAGTTCACCTGCCATACGCATGTGCAATCCAACGTGTCTTCCACATACTGTTCTTTGCCAACTCTGTCTCCAGCAATTATGCTTTTCTAGTACTCCATTGTAGAACACCTGCCAATAATGTGAAATGTGCAGGTGGTAGCCAGGAAACACTGCTTTTCTCTTATGTTTGCAGTTGCTCTGTGGTGACAATTGAGAGTATGTCAACGCTGCCATAAAACACTCAGAGGTGTCTCATGTCTGCTGATATTAGGTTATGAAGCTCAAGCTTCAGGGCTGCAAAACTGTGGTGTAGATGTTTAGGCTTGGGCTGGAGCTCAGCTTGTGGGACACTTCCCCTTCAATCATAGAATCATAGAATCACAGAACTGAAAGGGACTTCAAGAGGTCTACAAGTCGAGCCCCCTGCTCCAAAGAGGATCATCCCCATCTAAGTCATCCTAGCCATGACTATGTCAAGATGGGACTTAAAAACCTCTAGGGATGGAGATTCCACCACCCCTTTAGGCAACACATTCCAGTGCTTCACCACCCTCCCGATGAAGTAGTTTTTCCTAATATCCAACCTACTCCTCTCCTTCTGTAATTTCAGAGCATTGCTCCTTCTTCTGCCATCTGACACCACTGAGAACAGCTGCTCTCCATCCCTTTTAGAGCCCCCTTTCAGGAAGCTGAAGGCTGCTATTAAATCACTCCTCAGTCTTCTCTTCTGCAAACTAAATAAGCCCAAATCCCTCAGTTTCTGCTAATAGGTTATGTGCTCCAGCCCCTTAATCATTTTCATCACCCTATGCGGAACCTGACGCAGCACATGAGTTCAATGGCTCACTGAGCCCAGCCTCCCTCTGAACCCTAAAAGCTACAGTGCAATTTTATATCCCCACAAACTTGAGTCAGCTGACTCACGCCAACCAGGGAAGTTTCACTGCAGTGTAGATGTGTGTTGAACGTGACAGCTCAGGCATGACAACTGAACTGTTGTCTCCATTTACTGTCTTCCAGTGAATCTTGGGTATTCTTCCCCACATTTTCATGTGAAGCAGTGCAGTAAAGCCGCTACATTCACATACGGAATAATCTCAAGCTAGCTGTTGTTGGAATTAGGTGACCTTCTCCTTAGTTTTAATAAACTTCTTCCTCTGCTTCTTGACTAAAAATTAATTTTTGGTACTTTAAATGTAGTCAGAGAATTGTGGACAGGAACTTTTAGCTAAGATTGGATAATTGTTGACCCTGTGAATGAAAGCAAACCTCCAGTTACTAGTAAAATACAATGCTTTTCCTAAAATACGCCATTGCCCGTGAATTTTCAGACAGCTAATAATGTGCCTGTATAGATGAAAAGTCTTGCATGTAGACATCATAGAAATGCAGAGATATAAGGTCTTGAGAGGTCATTTAGTCCATCCCCTAAATGGAGACAGGACCAAGGATACCTAGATCATCCCTGACACATATTTTCTGACATGTTCTTAACAACCTGCAGCAATAGGGATTCTACAACCTGTCATGGTAACTATTCCAGTACTTTACCCTCACAAAGTTTTCATAATATATAGTGACATTTACCTTTCACCACTGCACCATACTGTTGGCTCATGTTTAATTTGTGATGCAAGATAACCTCCAGGATCCTTTTTCTGCAGTGCTACTGTTTAGACAGCTTTTTTTTTTCCCATTTGGCATTTGTGCTTTTGGGTTTTTTTCTTTCTCAGTATAGTACCTGGCACTTGTCTTTATGCAATGTCACTGTTGATTTCAGATCACACAGGGGATGGAGATATCTATGTGAAAAAAACTGCATTTACAGTTCACCTTTATCAAGCTCAAATACATGTTGCCTACTAATATACATCTGTTGGGACTACTAGGCTGGGTCTACATGGAGCTGCTCTCCCAGCATGAGATCTTGTTCTCAGCAGAGGGGGTGCTGGCAGTAAAGAGGCCGAGTGGACATGCCCCTACGGACAAAAAGTCCCTCTGTTGCTAGCCCCTGAAATGTTCCCCAGACCCTCAGAGAGCCTGTAGACCACAGAGGGAGCTGCTGGAGGGGTATAGCTTCTAGACAGCCTGCAGTCCATGGGATGGGATACTGGAGGCCAGGGGCAGCCCCCAAAACCTCATCCCACCCCAATAGCCTACTGGCCTGGGGGGCTGTTGGAGGTAGGGGCAGCCAGATAGGGGACAGCCCCCAGAGCCTGGCCATCCCCATACAGCCTGGAGGCTATGGGAGAGTAGCTGGAGGGGGCAGCTGGAGAAGGGGCAACCCCTTGCAGCCTGGACCCCGGACAGTTTGAAGGCCACAGGAAGCAGCTGAAGGGGGAGCAGCCACCAGAGCCTGCCCCCCCCAGACAGACACAGACCACAGTGGTGTAGTTGTGTACTGGGGGAAGGTAGCGGAAGAAGGGGCAGCACCCTGCAGCCCAGTTTTCTTCCCCCAGCTGGTGTGCAGACCATGGGGTCCAGCTATAGGGGGAGAAGTACCCAGACAACCTGCAGATTACAGGAGGGGGTATTAGAGGCTGTGGGCAGCTCCCAGATCGTGGCCCTACACAGATAGCCTGCAGACGATGGGCGGGGGGGCGGGGTCAGGAAGGAGGCCAGCACTTTCTGAGCCTGGACCCTCTCAGCCTGCAGACTGCAGGACGCCACTGGAGGGGCACAGCCTCATGGAGCCTGGCTCCCCTCCCAAACAGCCTGCAGGTCATGGAGGGGCTGATGGAGGGCAAGGCGACAACAGGAGCCTGCCCCCACAAACAGCTGGCAGGTTGTGAGGGAGCCTGCTGGAGGCAGCCCCTAGAGCCTTGCCCCCACTTCAACAGCCTACAGGCGTTGGGGCAGGGGTCTGCAGGAGGGATGCCCCCTTGTGTTGTGGCCGTTGCCCTGTACCTGCTGCACTTGTGTCTCATGTGGCCCTATATGGGACACACCACCCCATCCCAAGATGTGTCCAATGGCCCCCTTAAGCACGCCAGGGGCACCACTGAGCAGATGTTGGACAGGCTGAACAGGAAATTTTTCAGCCTCCTCATGAGGCTGGATGTCAGCCTCCCAAACGTGTCTGCGGTGGTTCCCTCCTGCTGTGCTCTCCATAATACTGTGGAGAGCAGATGGGGGCCCTTCATTCAGAGCTGGGCTGTGAATCTGGGGGCCAGGTATGAGCAGCTGTGTGCTGTCCTGTGCTACCAGGCCTGACAGGATGGGGTGAGGGTCCAGGAGGCCCTGCATGAGGCCTTTGCCCCGGATCTGCATTGACCCTTCCAGCCACCCTCCGCACCATATACCCCCCTGTCACCCATCCCTCACCTTCCCCACCACACACACCTCCTCCTGCTCCCTGACTCACCACTCCCACACTGCGCACTAGGGACTCAGGATGAGGGCTGGGGAGAATAAATATTTTTGCCACAACTACAATACAACATTTCAACCTATTCATAATGGGGGACACTATGCATGGAAGGGATGTGGGGGCGGGGCTGGGATGGGGGCCTTAACTTGGAGTCGGGGCCCGGGTGGGGAAAGGCTCAGTTGCCCACTGGTTTAGAGTGCTGGGAACCACAGTGGCCACGTGTCTCCACCGCTCTGGGTCTGGGGTCCCTTGTGTGGCTAGAAGGGGGCCAGGACCGTGGGGAGGTAGGGGTGAAGTGGGGGTGCTGCAGGCTCAGCCTCCTCAGGGTGTGCGGGGGCGGGGGTGTGTGCTGGAGCCATGGCTGGTGTACCCACACCAGCCAGGAGCCAACAGCCCAGTTCCATGCAGATGGCAAGGGACAAGTCTTCCGGGAGGTGGTCAGCTGGAGTGGGGGAGCTGTGGGGGAGGGCAGCTGTGTTTGTGGGGGGGCTGTTCTGGTCCAAGTTGGAGAAGGGGCAGGAGGTTGGGCGAGGCGGGTGGCCACAGCCTTGGTCAGGATGTCCAGGCTGCCAGCCACCTGCATCCACACCTCCTGTTCCTTTGCCAGCCAGTCCTAGAGCACGGCGGTCATCTCCTGCATGACTGCCTGGTTGGCAGCCACCACCCTGTCCCACCATCGCTGCCGTTGGGTGGCCTGTCCATGGACGTGTGGGGATGCAGGATACGGTGAGGGGGCAGACTCCTAGTCCCCTGTGGCTGCGGCTTGGTTAGCCACAGGGCTGAAGGAGCTCCCAGATGGACCTGTGGAGACAGAAGGGGACAGGGGGATGGCCTGTGAGAGCTGTGTCCTGACTCAGGAGGCTGGGACCCCTGCTCCACTGGCACCCCCCACCCCCGATGGCCTGGGGGCCCTGTGGGATCCCAGGTGCCAAGGGGTTTCTGCTTATTCAGGGTTGGGCTGGGTTTGGTGCTTTCCCTCCTTCCCCGGCCATGTGGACTGCAGAGCTGTTTGTGGGGAGAGGGTGTCCCCAGGCTCTGTGACATCCTGATCACGCCACATGCCTACTGGCTGCAACCTCCAGGATCTCGGGCAATGCATGGGTGGACGAAGACCGGCTGGTTGTCTCGGAGGGGAGGGCAAAGATGAGGGTCCTGCTCTGGACCCTTCATCTTTGCTGTCAGTCTTAGTGCCCTGGTCCCTTCGCTTGAGGCTGTTGGTGCCAGAGGGACCTGTCCCCTCCTCCCTTCGGCCCCAAGAGCCAGTGCAGTGGGGGCAGTGGGCTGGCTGTGCCCCCGCGTGGCTAGCTGTTCCCTGGGCTCGGCAGTACGCCTGAAACAGCTCCTGTAACTTTGTTCTGACATTGTCCCCCATCTGGCTGGGGTGGCCTCAGGTGGTGAGCCCTCTGGCCAGCCTGTCAAAGGTGTTTGTGTTGTGCTACCAAGCCCCAGGGTGCTGCAGGACCTCTTTGTGCCCCCACAGAGTGAGAAGGTTCTTCAATTCCCCCTCACTCCATGAGGGATCCCTCTTTGGGTGTGGCTTGCCCAGCTGCTGTGGAATAAGGACTTTGAAGTTAGGCTCCCGTACTTCGAAGATAACTTTGAAGTAAGGGAAAGCGTGTATAGATGCTCCATAGGCTACTTTGAAGTACCCTGTCACTTCAAAGTTAACTTCGAAGTAGGATCCTTGTGTAGATGCACCCAAAGTGTGGCTCATGGAGCCCTCTGCTCCCCAGGATTCTCCTCCCCATTCTCTTCCTAACAGACTGGATCGGGGGGAGGGAGGAGTTGGAACATCTGCCTTGCATTGGGGTGGTGGGATAGGGGCTTTTGCCTAACAGGGAGAGCTGAATCAGGGCTCCAGCAGGAGCAGGACTGAAACCCTGAACCTCAGCATGTACCACCTCAGGTGTTGAACCCAACTCCTGTAGTTGCGCCCTGGCTCTTGAACTTTTGAAGATAGCTGCATGTGGGTTGGCAGGTCAGTAAATTTGTCCACTCTAGTATATAGAATAAAATGTTTCTGCTGTCCAGTTGGATTCTTAATGGATAGCACCTACCTTCCCTGAGCCTTATTTTACCATCGTGAATTGGGGGCAATTGTATTTGTTCACTTCTTCCGGGTAGTAAGATACCTTCTCAGTAGCAGAGGTGGGAATAGAATTCTGGATGAACCATTTTCCACTCAGATGCTTAGCCTCTTAGCTCACTGCTCATTCAGGTATGTGCTTCTTGACTATAATGAATGAAAACTGAGTAAGACTCAATTTGTCTCAGTGACTCCTCAGGCTCACTGTGTCAGTCTTTTGCCCTGGTCTTCTCTGAAGAAAGGACTGCTCTCATTCATCAGCATGCATGCTATTAGCAGTAATTGCACAGAGTTGGTTTGAAAGCACAAGACTTCATCATGCATTAAATAGTTCCTGAAAGAGCAAGAGTGAACATTCGAAACATTACAAATCCCTGAACATTTGCAGAGAAGGACAATCATTATTTATAACACAGGAGCACTGCCTAAAGCCAGCCGAGCTATTTAGTAAAACAGAGTGGCCTCCTCCAAACACTTAAATCCTAGTTTAAAACAAGATATAACAGGTGGGTAAAACAAACAAATGGGAGAAAGGGGAAAATGGGGGATAAATTAGCTGTGTATGTGCAATAAGCAGACATATGGATGATATGTTAGTATAATTTTCAGAAATGGCAGTAAAAGGAAGTAACCTTCTTTTCAAACACCTTTGCAGAAGATTATTCAATAAACTACAAGATTTGGCTTGTGTCAAGCCATGCCTTCTGGGGTGAACATGGAATATTCTTGACGCCACTTAGTATGGTTTCTATGTGTGTTTATACAGACAAATGGCTTTGGATGCCACAAAAAGCCGTTTCATTTGCCAAAGGCTCTTTCTTCATTCATTATGCATGGAAAAGTCTGGTTAAAGGAAACACCTTTATTACAGCAGCACCCTTTAGCGCTGTAATAGTCAGGATGGAGTCAGTCATCAATATGTCCATTATGAACCTCCCTTCTCACAGGGTTTTTCTTTTCTTTTAATTTGGCTGTGAAAAATTCACTCCTGGGCTGGATGCAGCCAAGCAGAATTCTTAGCTGGGAAACAATTTCTGTCAACAGGTAAAAAAAAATGAGGGGAGTGCACTTTTTAAATTAAAAGAATTAGGAAAATGTTACGTTTTTCCTTTTCACTGTCTTCTCAGTTCTAGCTGAAAATCTCTCAGTCAGAAGCACAGAATGAAACACAGCCACAGCTGCAATGATGTTGGGCCTCTCAACCTTGCTCATCCCCAACAGAGACATACCCAGCTGGGCTTAGACCAGTGTTCGCACTGACCACTCCTGTCTACACATTCCAGCTGAGGAGCTGTCTGTAAATACACACACTCCACTTTCCCTAGCTTGTATGGAGATTCTTTAAGCAAATTTTAAATGGCAACAATGAAACAAAAGATGATATCCAAACAAGAATTGAGGTTTCAGAAGCCAAATTGACTTCTCTACCAAAAGAAATGAAAAACATGGCAACCAAAGGAATCAAGCCAAAGAAGCAAGCATGGGACATAGAGGTCAAAATCAGGACACTGGAGCCCATGAAAATTAATTATCACTGGAAAATATACCACTAACTACCTTATCGCTTACAAAAAGATGTGTAAATATGGATTTAGGTACCTAATTTTATTAAGCCAAATTTGAAAAAAAAATTGGCTAAAGGCAGACTACTAGAATACTATTGTATGGCTGTTTTTAACTCATTCTCTCTCTCATTTTTATCTTCAGAGTTGAGTGTCTTCTTAAATGAAAGATCCACACATCCTTGGAATTAGATCCATTCAAATTTTAAACTCCATTCTAGATGCACATTTGTAAATAGCCACCATCTTTATAATAAGCCAAGCTGGAAGTCTGACTCCAAGTACTCCTGAACTTGGGGATATTTGAACTTTGGATCCAAATTTTGCAGCTTTAGTCCATGTCTAATATTTATTTATTGGTAAAGAAAAGATATTGAAGCAGGATTTAATTAATAGATCTGAGAAGGAAAAAATCATTATATTCAAACACTAACAAATTTAGAATTGTCAAGAAACATAAATTGGCACAACATTCTTTTCTGGATTTATGAATATTTATTCAATATAGGAAACTCAATGTTTTGACAGATTGTATTTTTGAGAGTACTTGCTATAAAGTTTAGATTACTTTCCTAAAACAGATATTCAGTAACAACACAGAACATTCCGCATTATCTATGTGATTATATCTATAGATGTATTTGTTCCATGGGTAACTAGAGTTTTTCCCTTGACTTCTCATAAGCAGAATAAAGAGACAACAGGTTGTGAGTACTCGTCACCTACAGTAGTGACAGCTAAAATGAGCACAAATTTCACAAAGGGATTCCAAGTTCACATGTTACTGCACTGTGATCTCACACTGAGAAAGAGGAAAATGTACTTATTTGAGCTGTCGCTACTTTTCAGTCTCTTCGTGTCACCTTTTTAATTTATCATTTACAGCCATCCCAGACTAATACCAGAATCACTTTTAATTTCTGGCAATTTAATGGTATTTTTATGGAATTCTTCTTGGCTAGCGTTCTACAGAAAGGGCATTTTTATTTCTGATAAAGCAAGAAGGCATATCGCAGGCTTGGCTCAATAGAAAATCAGATAGCTGGGGTTGAGGGAGTAGTTATTTCATACCAAATAACATGTGGAAAGGTGGAGAAATTGCATTACCATCCTGAAGACAGAAATAACCTGTTTTACCTCAGTGAGGATTTGGCCTGAGTAAGAACTTCAGGATGTGACCCACAGTGATTGGCCTATGTGATCATATGGAGTCTTTCAACCAGTAATGCACAAAAGATGTATTTGTATCTTGCTGTGACGTCTTTCCATCACAGGAATAGTAGTGGTGTTAAACATTTACAAGTAATCATTTTTAACCAAAAACTATATGCTGCTCTGAATCCATTTTTAAATGGTTTTTCTAAGTAACCTTCAGAAATGAACTTGGAGGTAAAGTATCTTGTTTAAGATGCTGTCGTAATGTAAAAAAAAAAAAAAAAATCAATGTTTTTAATGGACACATCTGTTGTTTCAAAGCATTTTCCTAGTGAGCTGTTTGTACATTATCCTCATCACTACATCCCGACCATGAAGTATAGCTCAATGAATAACTAACAGATGATTACATTTATGAGTAAAGACTACTCATGGTAGACAGCTACTTCCTGCAGGTGACAAGCAATCTTCCGCTAGGGCTTCACCTGACTAGTCATTTTGGGACATGATCACAAGGGTTGGAGACTGATGAAATTATCCTGTCCAACATCAAACACAAAGTGGGTGTAAATCAGCTGAGGCTGCAGCAGAAGGAAAACAACTCATTCTTTATGCTTTGCTGGCAGCTCCTACATTACAAATCCTAACAATGTCATTAAGTGACCCTATTAAGAACATTATTAATTTTTTGCCATCAGTGTGAGCTTGAATTTAACATTCAAACCAGAAGAAAAAAATCCCATAAAACACAAAGTTTTTCAAGGGAAAAAGGGTAAAATAGTTTATTAGGTAGGATTAGAGCTTCCTGGGACAGCACTAGCAACATGTATATATAAAATATGTCAGTTGTGACTCTCCTTTTGACCTTGGACAGCCATGTAGGTATGTACGTGCTATGCCATTATAATACCAGTATGGCTTATTCTGTAAAAAGAAAACACTAAAAAGCTGGCACCTGCTGTTTAACTTTTTCTTCCTGAGGAATAAAGAATTGTTTTTCAAAAATTATAATAGGAAATAAGGACAGTGTCTACTAATCATCTTCCATGTACATAGTGTAAAGAAACAGTAGCACTGATAAGCCACTTTAAAGTTACCTTTTGGAAGGACACAAATGTTAATTCTGTCATTTTCATTATAAGGGAGAAAGGATTTCTAAGGATTCTGTTTACTAAGCATGCCAGGAATTTATATGTTCTATTTGCATTAATGCATTTGGTAAGACAACATGTAACTCCTCTGCATACCAGCAATAGAATACTAAAATGTTCTCAATATTTAACACCATACTGAAAAAAAAAAAGCTTTAAAAATGTAACATGGCAAACCAAATCTTTGTACATTAAACAAAATAGCTACATTAGAAAAATAAACAAGATTGACAGGGTCCTATTTCAATTCACTAAAAGCCAAGTATTTTGCTCTTAAAAATACTCTTGCCACACCTGCTACACGAGAACATTTCAGCAGATCTGAGTGAAGAGAATGTGCACAGTTTAATAGGCAGCCTGACTAGAAACGGAGAATGAAAATAATCTCTGTAGGTTCATCTACTCTTTGAATCTAACTGATAAGTCTCCATATCTATTCAGTGACATCTGTTGAGCAATCATGAGCCAATCCTGATATCATCAACAAATGTGTATCATATACATCTGCTGATATCAGGTTTGCCTCATGATTGTACTCATCAGTTATTTATGAAAACTCATCAATGTCACAGGGAGCTAAGCATCACCACAAATAACAGCCTATTGATTAGCCACAGATTATCTGATTTTGATATTTGGGGCTTCAACACAGATCACCAAGTGGGATGAATACACATTCATCTGGTCACGCAAATGTGTTTTGAAACTTGGTGAATGTATGACTGCTTCAAGAATTATACACTCCTGAACTGAAATAAAGGCCATATGTTTGCAGTATAGTAATATTTTCCCAGTATTCGACTTGCATATACAGAATTTGTTTTTCCATAGTATGCATTCTTTAATGCAATTACGTGTGAAAGTGCTCCTTATAATATACATTTTGTCTTTAATGCTTGCCTACACTCACAGAATTTGAGATTAAAAAGACTCCTCCAGAGTATTACTGTAGGGAAGAAGAAAAATCTCCTTCCATGAAAGGCATTTGGGGAACAAATTCATGCAACAATAATCCACTCATATTCCTAAGAAATATATTTTCCCGTTCTCCAGTGACAGCTATTTCTGTGTTCTCTCCACAGTGCTCCTTCAACAATAAGGCTAGATCTGCACTAGCTGTGGAAGATCAAATGCTTAGGTTTAATCCGCCGGGGTGCCATTTTGTGCATGCACAAAATGGCATGTTCTGGGATCGATGTCAAACCCAGAACACCTTGCAGGACACAAGGATTAAGGAATGTCGACGGGAGGAGTGCTCCCATCAACAGTCTTCAGTAAAGACAGGGCCCAATGCTGATGGCTTCAAAATCTATTTTAGGCACACAATTGGTATACCTAAAATTGCATAGTAGTCATCAACATTCCCGGTAAGTGTAGACGTAGCCTTGCATATTAATTGCCCTCTGCTTTGTTCATGGCAGGTATATATTGGCTCACTGCCAGGGTTGGCTAAGATTCTTCTTGTCACTACAGTGTCTAACAGCATGCACAGAACAATATCCCAATTAGATATTTAAGTGATAGAAACATAATACACTATGTTTTCTCTGGTCCTAATTAGCATGATGTTTCAAAATATATACTGAAGGTGACTAGTCATTCCAACCCTTTACACCGCAACAGTATAAGCCTTGGCAAGATTATTTCAAATACTAGAAATCCCAGCTATGGCCCTGCTTTAGAACAGCTCCTCTGAGTCTTCCTCAGGGAACATTAGAACTTGTTGTTCTCATTCCTCAATTCAGGATAAGGGCCTAGCACAGTTATCACAGTTTAGCTCTTCAAAAATCCATGGGTTAAAATGACTACCCCAACAACATTTTTTTCTAAAGACTCAATTTTTGTAATAATGGGATCAATTTTGCCTTTAGATATGCAAAGTGTTTTAATGTATATAAAAGGATATTTTAATAATTTAAGGGAGCCATGTTTAAAATATCTCTCCAGTAAATTACTTTTTGAGATAATTCTCAAATTGGTGATAAACAAAGATGTGGGAACACTTCTGGGTATGAAAAGGGAAATGGAGATTATTGAAATCACTGAGGAAATTTGTAAGATGAATGTTCCTCTGATATTGAGAAATGATTTGTGAAAAACAGGCAGTCATGGTTAGTTTATGCTCCAGGTATAGGCAATAACCTAACCCTGTCTTTATTCACTTCAGTAGATACCTCACATACCTCTTATGACCTTCAAGGACAAAAACACTTAAAAACAGGAAATACTTTATATACCTCATATTTTTGCACATTTAATATTAAACTTCCAACCCCCTTAGGGCCCTTAAATGAATTTCTTGTAGTTTAGATTGTTGAGTATCACTTTCGGGTGGTGGGGAGATTACAATCTTTAATCATAATATCCCAGAAGCCTGGCTATCCTACACTCTTAGGCTACGTCTACACGTGAAGCCAACATCGAAATAGGCTATTTCGATGAATAACGTCTACACGTCCTCCAGGGCTGGCAACGTCGATGTTCAACTTCGACGTTGCGCGGCACCACATCGAAATAGGCGCTGCGAGGGTACGTCTACACGCCAAAGTAGCACACATCGAAATAAGGGTGCCAGGCACAGCTGCAGACAGGGTCACAGGGTGGACTCAACAGCAAGCCGCTCCCTTAAAGGGCCCCTCCCAGACCCAGTTGCACTAAACAACACAAGATCCACAGAGCCGACAACTGGTTGCAGATCCTGTGCCTGCAGCATGGATCCCCAGCTGCCGCAGCAGCAGCCAGAAGCCCTGGGCTAAGGGCTGCTGCCCACGGTGACCATAGAGCCCCGCAGGGGCTGGAGAGAGAGCATCTCTCAACCCCCCAGCTGATGGCCGCCATGGAGGACCCGGCAATTTCGACGTTGCGGGACGCGGATCGTCTACACGGTCCCTACTTCGACGTTGAACGTCAAAGTAGGGCGCTATTCCGATCCCCTCATGAGGTTAGCGACTTCGACGTCTCACTGCCTAACGTCGAAGTTAACTTCGAAATAGCGCCCGACGCATGTAGCCGCGACGGGAGCTATTTCGAAGTTAGTGCCGCTACTTCGAAGTAGCGTGCACGTGTAGACACAGCTTTAGAGGTTTAAGGGCAAGTTGTCTCCTTTAGAAGAACTGAGTGGGAATTCCCATTGTGCAACTTTTACTGAGAGAAAGGGAGGAAGAGAGCAAACTTGGTGGCTGTTTGGTGAAGCTCAGGTTTGCTTGATTTTTTAAAGACAAAGTAAGGCAAAGAGATAGGAGGGGCTCTGTGTGTGTTATTCTTCAAACTCTTCTGGGCTTGTATAGCCCCTTTATTGAACTGCATGGCCTTGAGGGTCCATCGCTCAGGTCAACCAAAGGAAAACATACATATTTTCCAAACAAAGAGGCTAATGCTTGACATAAATAGCCTGCCCTCATTGTCTTCAGGAATGTATGTTAGTAAAGTATCAGATTCTGTGCTGTGTCTAAATATTTTTATCTGAATATGGTGCTGTGTGAAAGGTCCAGGAATGATCAGTTCTGAAGCCTCTGATCTTATGTATCAGCAAACTCTGTGGCAATGCAAGCTTCCCTATGCATTCTCGTCAATATATCTTAACACATATCTGGAACAAACACTTGTAAAATTATAGAGTACAGCTGATTCTCCAGGCCAATTTTGTCCCTGGTTTCTTTCTACAAAGACTGCCAATAAAGGTCTCAAATGTATGATGGTTCTTTATTAGGCATCTCTCTATTTCCAGACCCTAATAAATTTTTTAAACAGCTGATATAGTTTAACCAAATATTCTTCTTTTTAAAAACTACACTTTTCCCTTAATCTAGACCAGACCCTGGAATTTGATGGCCACAGTCACCTGCCAGTGTGGAACTTTCATAATCTCAGCACATAGGTCAAGGGGATCATATGGCTCATTATATGGAAGCTGAGCCCTTCTTTGGGTACAGCAGGACTGCACTTGAGATCAACCTTAGATTCTAATCCTGAGAGGATGCACTAGGTAGATGACATTTCCCTTTAAAAGTCATTATTTCTTGGGCAGCTATACAGTAAAGAAGGTGAGGGAAGATGACAGCATGTTTACGTTAAAGCAAATATTCCTAGCTCGCTACTAAAGCTTCCCTGCATCTCAGCATCATGTTCAGAACTAAAGCAGAAATATGCTTAGAGATTTAACACCAAACATCAGAACTGTAAGTAATCAGCGAAGCCTATATCCTCACATTCATGGTCAGGAAGTCAGACTTGGCACAAAAACCTCTCCTTCCTTTTCACCTCCCAGTGCAATGGAGCACCAGTGGAGCCCCCTGACAGCTATGAGGTAGCTCTCACTTCTGTACAACAGCTCCTCAGGGACAATGGTTCGTGCAACTCAGAAGCAAATCCCCACTGCACTGACTCCTGCTCTTCCCTGCCTTTATATCCATCATGGAGAGCTCCTCCTGTACTATGTTCCTGAGATGCTGGGCGCCCATAACTGCACGGCAGCCTGTCTGTCCTACACAACTGGACACTATAATTTCTGCCATGCCTGGGCTTGTCCAGCCTCAGAATGGATATGCCTCAACTAATACTTTATTGTAATTGCAGTGTATCTTGGGTTTTCATAATAGGTAAAACTCCAAGGTCTCTCAGAAATTTCTCCCACAGTCATCTGTGGTTGAGCTCTAGATACTGACTTTGACTCTACTACTGGGCTAGGCCCTTAATCTTTAAAGAGATTCAGTTGGTTACAATTAAAGGTTTTAACACTAAAAAGAAAGATGCAAACCATCTTCCCCAAGAGAGATTGGACTGAAGAACTGTAAATGGCCTCTTGCTTTCATTTCACAGTAAAGAGGTGAAAACCTAGATTTAAGATCAGAAGTGCAATTGAGAACAGTCTTATGGAAGTCTGTAGTTTGTTCTCATGTCAGAATGTTATTGGTTCTCTTGAAAAGTTTTCTCCTAATTTAATTTGTTACATTCTTTTATTGTTTTAGATATTGCCTTATTATATATTTGTTACTGATGAACATGTACAATATTTCTCTTAGGCTATATCTACACTTGCGCCCTTCTTTGAAGGGGGCATGGTAATCAGGGTGATGGGAGATTACTAATGAAGTTCTGTGATGCATATGCAGCACTTCATTAGGCAAATTCTACCCTGTGGCAACTTCAAAGTGTCAAACTTCCCAGTGCCCATGGCTACCTAGCATGCTGGCACTTCAAAGTTTGACACTTCGAAGTTGCCATAGGGGAGAATTTGCCTAATGAAGTGCTGTGTATGCATCACAGCACTTCATTAGAAATCTCCCATCACCCTGATTACCATGCCCCCTTTGAAGCTGGGGGCAGGTGTAGACATAGCCTTTGTGTATCTATTACACTTGTTTAAGGAGTTCATTTGAAAGTTAAAAATTGGGTTACCATAGTAAAATATTTATTGATTCATCAGTCAACAACTTGGTTTGTGGTTTGTTGTTCCAATTATCCAATTTATTAAAATCTTTCAAGCTAACTTAAAAATAACCTAACCAAACAAAGTAATTTTACTAGTAATTTTAGGTCTGAGAAACATTTTTTTAAGTTTGCTAATGTGCAACAAAATTTAGAAGATATATTTGTGAAGTCACATGCAAAGTTCCAACATGAATATAAACTGTCTGCAATTTTAGAAGAGTAATTCGCCAAGAGTTGCAGACACTTTGTGCTCATGTTTGAACTCTATTGTTTTATGCTTGACACTGTTTGCGCATGCTGGATGGCTACGGCAAAACAGAAGAATGAATGATTCTATACAACTTTGGAATGTTTTCAGTCAGTTTTAAAGTATTAAGGGGTAATGAGATTAACTCATTTTAGAATATATCTGAAATGCACACAGACAGCTCCAAATCTAGTCAACTAAAAAAAGAGTTAGAAGTAGAGTCTTGTTCAGTCCTAGTGCCTGCAAGTTCATGTTTTAGCAATCATATTTACCTATTTTTAATTCACCTTTCTCCACTGGAGTAGTGTGTAACACCTACCCAACCGAGAAAATGGCCATAGTACTGCAAGTGGATCCACACAATCGAAACTCATCTCCTGTGCTAGATCCTCCTGAAATCAGTAGGGCTCAGAAAGATCATAAGGCTCTTTGGCTATTTCTATACAAGAGGCTTTTCCCAGCAAATCAGGGCTTTTGTCAGGAAAAACTGTGGAGCATCTTCACACAAAGTGAGCTTTGTTGACAGTTTGTCGACAAAACCCAGCACATCCGCCAGCAGCATTATACGTCTCCCTGTTCAAGTATAACACCGCTCTTGACAGTTTTCGGTAGACAAAACAACCATGTAGACACTCTGGGACCCTTTTGTTGACACACAGGGATTCTGGTTCACTGGGCAGCCCTGTTTTTACAGCTTCTGGTCAGCAGTTCTGTGGAAAGAGGGCTGGATAGTCTGGGTGCTCTCTGTCAACAGAGCGGATCTCTCTTTCGACCTGCTTGTATGTGTAGACGCAATCTGTTGACAGAAGTTTTACCAGGAAATCCCTTCCAACAGTGACTTCTGTTGACAGAGGCTTCTTGTGTGGCTGCGGCCTTCATGAATGGATCAGGGTGTACCTGACTATACAAAAGAAATAGCAACACTTACTATTGTTATATATAAGTACTGGAATGTTCAGCTTAAACCAAAATGAGAGAAGGAGGCCTGTTTTCCTCCATCTCTGAAATCCTGGTCACACTGAAGTCAGTGGTAGAAACCCAAATTCTCCAATATAATGTAGGATTCACTGAATAGGAAATAGGAACCTTGAATTACCTTTGCAAATCTGCACCAAAATTATCACTGGGTAAAAGAATTTCATCTGTGGGGTTTTTTTTTTTGTTTCTTTTTTTTTTTTTACTTGATGGCAACCTTTGAATTGTTCTCTTTCAAAGCATTCATCTTACAACTCTGTGTAAGTTTATCACTGATATGTTTTAAAAGACTCTGTGTGTGTGTATATATATCTTATGCATAAAAATGATTCACACATTTTCTTTCCTGTGCTCTGTGGATTACTGAAGGATGAGCTTGTCATTACGCCTTCGAAATTCCAAAGGAATGCTGGAAAAATACTAGTCATTGGGCAAATGAGTGCAATAAGCCTCTAATAAACAATAATTAAAAACAAACAAGGAAGAAGAAAGCTTCATTCACGCCATGGAGGTTATTTGTTTATATACTGCAGTATTAGAAAGTAAGTCTCAAAGGACGTATCCTGTCTTGTACAAGGATTGTATCTCATTCACTTTAGGGCACAATTGACAGTCACACATTTAAAAGGAAAGATCCTATTTTGGTGGTTTGCTCACAGCTAGCTCTTCCCAATGGTGACATAATCTTACATAACAGCTCTGATCAGCCTTAGAAATTTCTGCTCTTAACAAAGCACAAGAAACAAAAGCCAGCCCAGATGAATAGACATTTAGTGCATTTATTTCATATGGTGTCACTGTAACACCAGTACATCAGTTTGTGAATTTTTTTCTTTATCTGTTCTATGAAAAGTTATTTGTGGAAGAAGTCGAAAATTTCAGCCTGTCAGAAAAATAACAACCAGCGTACACGCTCACACATCTTCGGCTCCTCATTCAGTCCGGGATCTTGTGAAAGGGCCCTAACCTGGCCTACATTTGTGCATGTACAATGACTGCATACAGTTCTGGTGCTTTGTGTTACTTGTGCAAATGACAGAATTTAAGCTTGTAAATCCCAGATGACAGTTTACTGGCACAGGAAATTTTGCATACAGATACAGACTATATTTTTTAAAAAATTATCCAAAATGCAAAGTTCTCACAATGTTTTGTTTGTCTCTTTCTCTTTCCCTCCCCATCCAACACCTCCTACAACATGCACTTTTAGGAACATTGGTCAAATGACCCACGACTCCATTAAATTTCCCACAGAGGCTCAGAGCTTGACTTGCTACTAACTCACTCAATCAGTAGTAATTTAAGCACAGACATCTTTCTGGCTACATGTTGCCTATTGGGTGGGGGTGGGGGTGGAAGGAGGTACCTCTATGGACTAGACTGAAGGGGAGGACATGCCATGGAATTCGCATTTCAGTTTTTTGTTGGCATCCCATCCCTTGAAATAGGATAAATTATAGTCTGTTATCCTATGCTCATATAAAGGTGTAGCCAGCTGTGGAGAGGGACCAGAAACAAAGGTAAGAACTCTGCAATTTGAGTCAATTAAAAACTTCCAAACACTTGGCAGATATGTAGGAAAAAGAGGGGGGAAAAGGTAGTGTCTTTGTACCTCACAGTCTTTATCACTTTTTTTTTTGTGGTTTCTGAAACCTTACATTTTCCCAACTTTTCATTCTATTTTAGATATCACTCCCTAGAATGGAATACCCAGTGAGTAGGTAAAAAAATAATCTGTGAACCATAATAAATGGATTTCTGCCAATGACAGGTCATGATACGAGAAAAAATCTGTGATGACCCTCTTTCCTCTACTCTCATTTATCTCCTACCAGTGTCCACTGATAGATTTCTGCTGTATGATTTATTGCAGAAAAACACCACCTAGAAATGGGCTTTTGATAAAATTGTTCAAGGATTCCTGGACAATAAATCCTAATCTTTACATGCATGCCGCAAGATGTTTCACCTTTCTTATGCTATAAATAATATGTGTCAAATGTGATAATAAATCCATACATTTAAGCACTACTTGTGTAGTGTAGGAAGTAGAAATTACAGTAGGTAAGCCTGATGTTAATAGCAGCTACATAATGCTGAGAATATTGATGGCATTTTTTTTATTTGAGATCCAAATTTCCAGCACTGTGTTGTAAGGAAATGTGTTGATAAGCACAACAGACGCTCTGGGTCTTGAATCAGCAGAGATGCTTCTCTAGCTCACTGGCAGTGCACCTGCCGAGGAAGTCAGCTGAAATTTCCAGTTCTAGCCCATGCTGAGACCTCTATCTCTTCATAACAAATCATCTACAGTAGAAGTGTCTGATAGCATCAGTCACCTTCCGATGACCCCACTACTGTTATATTGATGTTAAATGTATAGGACTCCAGCATTTAAAGTTGTGTATGTACTATAAACTCAAGGTCTGGTTGCATCTTAATGGCACAGAGAAATAGGAGTTAAGTATAACTTGGCTGCCTTGCTTATATTTGCTATGGCAATGAGTCTAGGCCTAAGGATTTACTTTAATTACCGATTTCTCTACTGCCTGGAAAATGCTGCAAAGAATCTGTCTCTTCAAGTAGCCAGACAGAATGCAGATCTTAATCTAGACTGCAAAAGTCGGCCAATGAAATATGCCACGAGACGAGACCATGTGGTCACAATACACTCTACTGACTAGAAAAAAAAATTCAAGCATAAGAATGATTTCAGGAGAAAGACGAGAACATGAAACGTGGAAAGGAAAGAGAAAATACAACTAGATGTAAAAATAATAATGGTAATAATTAATGATTCCATGGGGACAAAGCCATTCACATTTCAAAAAATGAAGTCACTATGACTTGCTTTTTTGCAGACACTGCTGATGTGTTTTTTACCTGTATGCTTAACTTGGCAATATCTACCAGATGCCTGTTTTTTAATAAAAAATAAAATAAAATAAAACAAAATAAAATATCTACCATATTACCTTTGCAAGAAGATAACCTTACCACAGTATTTTTAACACTCAATTACTTGTAGGGATATTTATAAAGATTTAATGGTTATGTATAGGAAAGGGAGTCTAAAAGCAAAGCAAAGCAAAGCAAAGCAAAGCAAATTGTGAAAGAAAGAGGGAAAGAGACACTAAAGGCAAATCTTTCATTTAATTGGAAGGTGAGAAACTGAAGTAAATAATATGTTTGGTTTCAGCTGTGTCCTCTGATCTATATGGAAGGTCACAGACAGAGATGCCATAGAAGTTATGATTATGTGAAATGAAGTGAGAAACAATAATTTATCGTAATAAACACTTTGAGCAACTACAGAATGTCCTGTTCACTGAAATTGTCTGCCAGGTGTGTCTGCTTGTCTCCAGTACACTTGGCTAATCTTATGCGGAAATGACAGCAGTATATGTTATCCTTAGAAATACATGACTAATGTTGGGTTGCTTGAATGTAAGTTCAACTCACTTCTCCAGAACACTGCAGAAACATCTCCTTCAGGGTTGCCTAGTTGAAATATAAAGACTTCCACGTTCCATTCATTGATTCAAATTTCAGTCAACCATGAAAACTCACGCAATTTTCTTTGTATATTCCTTCATCTTCATAGTCACAAGACAGATGAAACTATACTGGGAACTACATTGCTAGGGTGCTTATTTCTCTCTGGAATGCAAATCTGACAATTGAGAGACTTCCCTGACAAATCATTTCAGGCAGTCAAATCTCTCCTTGCACATTACTACACTTGGCAGTTCACAAAACTGTTGCATTTAATTTGTTGCTGTTACAAATGGAACCAGGACTCTCTCTTGTTTCCTAGGCTGTCCATCCTCATATACTGTGCAACCAGTCACCATGGATCCTTAAGAATCTTTTCCAGTGCCCTCTTGGAAAAGCTACTAAGTCAAACAAAAACTATTATTTCTCTCATCAGTTATCTCTCCTCTTACTCATTATTCAAATTATGGCTCCTCATATTATGTTTCCCTAAATTTCATCTACATTATGTCAAATAAGCTGGTCTTTAAATTTAGAGAAAATATTTAACTTTTAATGTAAAAATGGGTACAGGTGTCTGAGAACAAGTTTGGAAAACACGTTAATGAAAAGATCGGTTCCAAATTCATTCTTCACATGATTATGGCTTGTAATAGCATAGTCTACCTTCCAGAAGGAGTTCAAGATAACTCATAGAAAACCAACAAAATTTGCTAGTGACTTGCTTTATATCTCAAAGCCTTCTGTCACATAAGAGGAATGTCTTCAGTTGGACCCAATCCTCTTTTTTTCAAACTTAAAGAAACGTGGTAGCTTTTTGTTTACTGTTTTTCCACTTTCTGTTTGGGACTGAAAACAGAAACTACCAGAAAACTCAGGACAGAGCACAGTGCTGCTAGCCTCAAAATGGAAACACACAAGGTTCAGGTGAGCTGCAGCAAATCATCTTAATTACTGACAGCTTATCTGAACTTTGTAGCTGTGTCTATACTTGCATTCCTCTTTCAAAAGAGGTATGCAAATGAAATAAATAAAAATGCAAATGAGGCACTGGTTTACATATCAGGCACCTCATTTGCATATTCTCCTTTTGAAAGAGTTTCTTTCAAAAGAAAAAAAGCAGTGTAGACCGGGGTCTTTTGAAAGTAAACCCCATCTTTGAAAGAATCCTTCTTCCTGAAACAAAATAGGAAGAAGGGTTCTTTCAAAAAGGGGCTTACTTTCAAAAGAGCTCCGTCTACACTGCTTTTTTTTCTTTTGAAAGAAGCTTGCTTGAAAGGAGAATATGAAAATGAAGTGCCAGATATGTAAATCAGTGCTTCATTTGCATTTTTGATTTCCTTCATGTTCATGCCTTTTTCGAAAGAGGAATGACATGTAAACACAGCTCCTGTGTTTACCAAGCACCACCAACAAGCAGCCCCAAGTGAGTATCAGAAACACTTATTTAGACAAATTGTTCCTTGAAAAAAGAAATAATGCATTCAACAAATTGTATTCAACCTACCAAATTAATAAGGCATAAGTATGGGGCTTATGCAACTGCTAAGAAGTTTAAATACTGGGCACACCATACAAATATGCAAAGCTCTAAATGCAGCAGAAACACTGTGGTTTCGCCTTGTATCTAAAGGCAGCCGAGAGACAGACTGTGAAGGATGCTGCACCTCAACTCTCATGAAGCTCTGCTGTGTGAGGTATCTCTTTGATACCACAGAGAGGAGTACAGAGAAGCCCGGGGAAGAAAGGCAAAGATCCAGTCAGAGAATCTGTTCACTACTGATGCAGAAGTACCTTTTCTGTTACTCACATCACTTGCACATGCCCTTGTCCAACTAGACTATTTCCAACGTCTGGTCAGCCAACAAATGTAGAGGCCTAGACCCTCAGATGTTTCTTCTAATAAGCTGAATCTAGTTTTCTGGATCACACTGTGTCACACGCACAGATATGAAACACACCATCGTAAAGGGCTCCCTGTATTCACCAAAGTCTGTTTGAATGTTTTGTGAGATCCACCATGTTTGCAATCCACAGGGAAGTCAACAAATGGTTCCCACAGACACAACAGAGTCAGTTATCAGTATTTTTAATGACCACATCTCACCTCTGTTTAATAATTATATACCCATCTGCTGATGAGATCTCCATGTGCATGAGGAACGATCTTCATCTTCTTCTGTTGTATCTCAATTACTGGAGATTTACAGCCACAGTGGCTTATTTTCTATGGTCCTCTGTTAACCTCTGAGTCTGCATCTATATTAGCAAGTTTTTTCAAAAGATTTTTTGAAAGAAGGGGACTCTTTCAAAAGAGCCCACTGAACGTCTACATAGAAAAAATGTTCTTTTGAAAATAAATTAAAAGAATGCAGCACTTTTGGAAATCGCTCTTCCTTTCTCAATTCGGGAAGAGTGCCCCCTTTCAAAAGCTTCTTTCAAAAGAAAACGTGTGTAGATGCTCCGCAGGCCCTTTCTTTTTGAAAGAGCAGTCCTCACGGGGCCTGATTTTTCGATCCCTGGACCGTTCTTTTGAAAGAGCAGGGGCTATGTGGATGTGCTCTTTTGAAACAGCAGATCACTCTTTCAATGCTCTTTTTTGTGTGTGGATGAACTCTTTTGCAAGAAGTTCTTTCAGAAGAGATCTTCCAGAAGGGATTCTTTCAAAAGATCTCTATAGTGTAGACATAGCCTTTGTGGCTATATAGGCCTTCTGATGCAACCAAATTGCCTCATGAGTCATTGTCCATCCAAGATATTCTTTCTCTGCATTGTGGTCTTCCATTATCCAGGGCTTGTAAATGTGCATCAGCCACTAAACCATGTACAATGTGTCCTGCAAATTGAATATTCTTTTCATAAGATCTCTAATCAACATTTGCTGAGTTCCAGTTATCCTTCATACTCTTTTCTTGGTTGAGTGTATTAGCCAAGATATTTTCAGAATTCTTTTAAAACACCATAATTAATAGGACTGCCATTTCTTTATTACTGATTCTTTGGATGTCCATGTTTCACAACCACAATTTGATAGAGAAGAAATTTACATTTTTAAGAGTTGGAATTTAGTTTTCAGATTTGTGTCCCTTCTCATCAAATGACTATTGTTCCAGAATTTCTTTTCCACTTCCACTGTTACGAAGCTGACTTCAGTTTCCAAACTTTCATCTTCTGCAATGATCCTTCCTAAACAGCTAACTTCTCACTGGATATACAGCTGTGTTGCTTACTGGGTTTGTATGTTTTCCCAGGATTCTTCTATACCACTTTAGTTTTGTCTTGTCCACATTCAATTCTAAACCATTTTTGCCACATTCACATACAATCTATACTAACTTCATCAGGTCTTCTTTTGAATCAACCAGCAACACTGTGACCTCTGCAGAACGAATATTTTTCACTTCCTTTCCATTCATCCTAATACCCTCTTTTGTTTCTTTGATTAATGATCGGTATCCTCTCTTTTCTCTGTTGTAATTGGGTCCCATGTAACACAGCAAAGTCCCTCCATTTCTCCTTGGTCTATGCCAGTCACGAAACTGGCATTCTTAACTAGAAGATTAAAACTAGTGTTAAGGTTCTCCTGCACACCATGCCCTTTTATGCTGAATAATTCCATCTCTCTTTTCTCTCTCATTTCTGCAACTCTGACCTCAAGATCTGTGCATGGGCCTTAAGGACCATGAACAGCTTGCACTAGTTGTGTGTATTCCACTCTTTCTCTGGAAAGGCAAGAAATCATATATTTGGCACTCTTCAGTGAGCTAAGCAGCCACCATGCTGAATATTCTGTTGCTGATTTTCCTTGCCATGGATTTTACCGGGTTTTATTCATACTAGACACTTTGGGCATGTCTATACTGCAATTAAGAAACAGTGCCACTGAATCTCAGACCCCACGTCAATTGACTTGGGTTCCTCGGACTGAAAACTAAAGCATAGGCATTTAGGCCTGGGTCTTTTCTTGCAGTGTAAACACACCATGCATCTTTGATCTTTAAGTCTGAAGCTCAACCATTTTATCATTTATTTATTTTTTTAATATCAACTGATTCCTAAACAAACTACAGTAGTCCATCCAGTGCCAAGTTCACATGTGTTCACTTTGTTTAGGGCCTCTTGCCACTCAAGAATGAGTCCAATCAGCCAGCTTTGCATTTATACTCTCCCAATACAAAACACAAGGACCTGACTCCTCCCGAACACTTAATCCCTATCAGTGGCCATACAAAGGCAATCAGTTGATCTTACCTGTAACTAATTCACTTCAAACACTCCCTATGACTTTCTGACATCAAAGACACTCCTTTTATTACCTTTGGACAAGCCTAGTTCAAAGAGAATCATTTCAATTGATCTAATAAGCAGTAAGAGTCCTAACAATTAACTAATGCCTTCTAAAATAACTGTTTTATAGTTCATGCTTTAAAGCCCAAACTTAAACTTCCAAAATTTTAAACAGTCCAAGATAAAATTTTAAAGGTTCATGTTAAAAGAAAGCAAACAATCGGAAGTAATTGAGTCCAACTCTCCCGTAGTCTGGCCCCTATTCAGCAAAGCACTAAAGCATATATTTAAGTCACAATGAAGTGAAAGGTGCTCTGCTACATAGTATCCCTACCACTGCCTTTCTCTCCATATTTTGGGTCTCTCTCAACTTGAGAAATCTAGAGGCATAAGCTCCCTTTGTGGAGTTGTTTGCTTTAGAAGTGGAGAGAGTTATTTTTTTAAAGTAGTGGTAGTGAACACATATATTAATAAAATCATAAAATCAATGCATTGTTCTCTACTTTACAAGCTGGAGGAATGCTAAATGGGGCAAATGGGAAAAAAAGGAAAAAACTTTTCTGTCATCGTTTGGTTCAAACTCTGCCTAGAATAAGGCTGAGATAATTTATGGGGGAGTAATGATCTGCATCTGGAATCTCTAGTTCAACCTGCCGCATGACTGAGCGAGTTTTTATAAAGAACCTTAGCAAGCTGGCGCCACAGCAAATGAAGAAAATGAGTTTAATCACTTTACAAGCTTGCTGACTTGTGGTCTTGATGGCTGGATCTGAATGAGACATGGGGGAAATAGTGGCAAAAAATATGTTGGATGTGTATGCAGTTGAGGGTTGATGTTTTTTTCTTTTGGCATGTCAGACATGTGAAAACAAGTAGAGTTTAAACACAATACACTAAAGTATAGTGATCACAATAAGAGAGATGTGGAAGCACTGAACTATCTGTTACCCAGATCTATCCATTGAGTCAGAAAGGCAACTCAAGGGACAGAGAGATAATGGGTAAGTAAGCAGTGTGGCAGGTATCAAAAAACCAGCCTCCCTGAGTGTACCTGCATCAACAAAAATACTGAGATCTACATGGCTTCACAATATTCTTCTAATACTGAACAATAGCAATTGAGCTACTAACCAACAAATCAAAACCACCTGGACATTTTTACAAGGTACATATCAGGGTGATACTCTGGAATAGCCTTGCTGATTGTACGCAGGTTAATGAGTCAACTCAGAGAGACAGGAATTCTGTGTAGGAAGGGAGAGCTAGACAGGTCAGAAGAATGCAGGTTACAATATGGAGCAGTTAGTATCAGGTACTGACATGAAATTGTGCTGCAGTTCTGGTGCTGAGATATCAGGTGAAATTTAAGAAGCCGTAATCAAAGCAGAGAAAAAGTGAACATTTATCCGACAGCTGTCTTTCATATGGATTTCTTTTTTTTTTACTTTATCTTTAGGATAATCACTTCAAGTTAAATATTGCAGTCTATGGAGTCAGGGTTTTGTCCTGAGTTTCTACCTTGAGTATCTCAATTTCTAATTCTAAAGAAGAAAAAAAGTTAACAATCAATATGTCAAAGCCTCCAGTGCCCCGATACTACACCAGAACAGGCCCTTCTTTAAGACAGTGCATGATAAAGGCCCAGGAGTGTAATGTGAATCTCTCTGTGAATATATGAGAGAGTGTGAGCATAAGATTAAGAACAGCCAGGAATACTTCATGACCATCCATGATTCTTTTTAATAAAGTGGATTTTTTTCAGGCTGGACATAGCCACCATGGCATTTGTACCAAAGGCTTTTAATTTAGCTAATTAACACAGACTAACCGCTGATGTGCCTGAAAATTAGTTCAAATATTTAAAAGTTTCACAACTGGGTTTGTATAGCACCAAGCGCTTGTCTACAGACTCAAGTTGTTCCTCTGTATAAGTTCTGTCTACAAAGTTCTATCTACAGAAGAGGCCATCTGCTGACAAAACTAAGGAATGTCCATACTACAAATGCATTCTGTCTATAATCCGTCAATAGAATACAGCCTTTTTTCTCTGTTGACAGAGAGGTCTTCTGGTTCACCGGGCAGCCCTGTTTGCAGACCTTCTGGCTGGCTGTGCTGTTGACAGAGGGCTGGGCAGTCTGGCCGCTTTCTGTCGACAGAGGGTGTTGACAGTGGGAACCTGTGTTAGGTGTGGATGTATTCTGTAGACAGAGGGTTCTGTTGGCAAAATTCTGTCAACAGTGACTTCTGTAGACAGAACTTTGCAGTGTAGACCTAGCTTATCTGTACAAGTGTGGTTAAAGCAATAACAACCTCCCTTTGAATGGATACAGCTTTTTCAGTAAAAAGTTGTACAAGTATTTCTTAAACTATGATCTGTGGAACACTGGTGGACAACTCGCAGGTGTGCCACGAGTGTCTGACACTGCTGATATCATACAGTGAAGGTATATATTTTCTGTTGTTAAAACCAGATACAATGTTACTTCTTTATTGCTTTAATACCTAATTTGATTACTACATTTTGTTTTTGCTGTATGTGTTGCTGTTTGTTTGGGCTTTTTTCCTTTGGTCTGACACCAATTTTTTTGAAGAAAATGTTCACAGGTGTTTCACATAAAAGCATTATTGTTGGTATTCCGTGGTCTCAAAAAGTTTAAGAAACACTTCCTTACACTCATAAAGCTAGGACACTGACCTACACAGTGGCTGGCACTCGGGATCAAGCATGTGACATCTGGTGCTTAATGCCTGACTGGAATATTTAATCCAGTACAAAAATTTGTATATAGGCTACAGCTAAATATATGTTCCAAAAGAGGAACACACCATGAATTAATGATCCCAAGAAAGCCATCTCTATTGCAATATCAGTTTAAGCAGTAGTTTTCAATAAACTAGAGTCTATTCTTTCTGGTATGGCAGAAAAAGTGGTTTGATCCCCGACATATTGCAGATTCAGTTGGAAATGACCAGACTATTTTAATTGTTTGCTGGCCTCTAGAATAATAATGGAATAATCATAGCTTTTCATGAAAATAAATGCAAAAACCCAGAAGCCTGTGACATCATAATTCCCCTACTGTCATGATGTTCAGATTCATCCACATATGTTTCTTTTGTGTCAGTATATAAAGAAGAAAGAATAGATATGTGATTGGATGCCCTGCTTCTTCGTTACCCGGTTGCACCTCCATTCTACAATGATGGGCATATTAAGAAATTCATGGAAAAGAGAGGAGAACTGAACTAGGTGAAGTGAGGACATATTGATCCCTTTTGTGAAAACTGTTCTGTATATAGTGGTGTTTTTATTTGCATATGTCTATATTCGGGATTAAACTTGAATTTATTAAAGTTGGGACTGATTGTCTGAAATGGCTCACAAAGTTGACCCAGTAACAGAGGCTGTTCTGGCATGGCTACGGTCTGAAGAAAGTGGGTCTGTCCCACGGAAGCTGATCACCTAATAAATTATTTTTTTAGTCGTTAAAGTGCTACTTTACTGCTTTTTTGTTTTGAAAGTTAACCTAGTGTGTCCTCACCAGATTGCCTGAGTTCGACTGTGGCAGCAGTGCATTGTGGGCGCCTATCACACAGTTCATGCAGACCTATTGCATTTTTATATTATGTGCTAGTCTCTCGTGGGAAAAAAGTCACTTCAAGTCATTCTGGGTTTCTGATGTCATCATCCCAGGGTGCATTTCATCTGGCCGCGGAAAAGAAATGGACAAGGGAATTTTGGTGCCACATTTGTATTGCCTGCCGCCTGCCATTACGAAGAATAACATGGATTCCGAGATGCTTCAATGTTTGGTGCAGTGTTTTGTGATCACTTCCCACACTTCACTGTGGTATATTCTAAATGTAATGCCCACGGACTATTAGTGGATTGATGTGGGGTGCATTGATGGACATCAAGATCTAGAGAGTAGCATTGTGGAGTTGTTTGCAACACTGGAGTCACTGTACACTGTGGAGTGCAATTTCTGGACCCATGAATCCAGCTCAGACTGGTGGAATCACATCATTTTGCAGCCATGGGATTATCAACAGTGGCTGCAAAACTTCTGCATGCCTAAGGCCACTTTTATGGAACTATGTGAAGTGCTGTCTCTGGCCCTGAAGTGCAGCGATACAAGAACGAGAGCTGCTTTGCCAGTTGAGAAGCATGTGTCAATTCCTCTGTGGAAATCTGTGGAAGTTTGCAATGACAGACAGCTGACGCTCAGTGGGAAATCAATTTGGATTAAAAACTGTGTGGGGTTCTTAAAGCCGCATCTGGATTTTAAAGCAGGCTGTGCGATACTTTGAAAAATAATTGAAAGTCCCTGCAGGTGCACACCTGAAACAGGGCAGTGTCCAATTGCCTGCCGGCCTGGGAGGGGTTGGGGGCTGCCACATGGGCTTCTCAAAGCAGAGCCTAGATTTTAAAGCTACACCATAATTTAAAAGACAGCTCTGCACTGGGTGGGTCACAGGCAAAAAATCATTAATGACTCACAAAACTTCCCATACTTTCTATGTTGCCAAAGGAGACATCAGCCTCCTCAAAATACGAAAAAAGGGAAGAGGAAGGATGGCTCATTCTGCCTGGGTATGATTCTGGAGAATTTGCAAGAATGCTCTGTGGGGCTATGATTCCAGATTACTTATGAGTGGCTGTGGGATGTAAAGTGTCTTACTGTGGAAGCAGGAACAATTCAGGTCTCCCCAAAAATCTCATGAGAAGACTCCAAAAGTGCCTGTCTGAGACCTTCAGTGAGATGTCCAAATAGGATGAGTGCTCCATCACCAGAAATATTAATGTGCTGTTCTAAGGGAAATTGGCATAGACCCTCCCCCAACGATTACACCACACTATTGTCAGTAGAAAACAGCATGCTCATCAGAAGTGCCCTCTCGAGCATCCCAGTTGGCTCCAAAGCCTCCTCCTGAGATAAGGAGGAAGGCTTCAAGTCCAGAAACAGCTCCTTGCTTGCAGGATAAAGCTTTTGCACTTAACTGCACCCTGCTGTGGTCCACCTACAACAAATCAGCCCCCACTGCATCATCCTGCAGACCAACACATGCTGAGGAGTCCATGAGTCTTCTGGGCAAAGAGGTTTCATCTGTCCCCAGAATAGCATGAAGCTCATCATAATAGCAGCATTTCTGGGGAGATGCCCCAGACCGACCTTTAGCTTCTCTGTACTTCTGGTAATTTTGCCTCAGCTCCTTGATTTTAATGAGGCACTGCTGAGCATCCCTGGTGTGCCCTTTCTGCATCATGCTTTGTGACATCTTCACATATATTGCAGCATGTCCATTCCTGCAGCATTACTCATGTGAATTGAACTCAAGGAGGCAAATTCAAGTAAGAGGTAACTCTGCTTAAGTAAATGGAACTACATTAGGGATGACTTTGGTTGAATGGGACTTCACATGAGTAAAGGCTATGGAATCAAGCCTTCTACAGCTAAACTAGCTAATGACATTATGACTTCATAATATAGTAAGCTATGAGTGAACTGCTGACCCCACTGACCTCAGTGGAGTTTTGTGCTGCAAGAATGAATACACCTTGCCCATGGCTCAAAAGAGCCTTGAGGATATAACCCTGGGATAAGGCAGTGGCATATGGACCGATTCTGAAAGGCACTATGCTTCTGCTAGATGTAACAGCTCCCAGAGTTCCCAGGAACTTCAGCCATTATTTTTGAATGGTGCATTGTGTACTGACCGCTGAGCCTGGCCAGCTCTGGAGACTGGTACAGAAGAGGGGGGTGCACCCCACCTTCCTCCTCCTGCTTGGCCTGTTTGGAGTGGCTAGCAGAAGAAGTCTTGGCCATCAGAGGACTGCAATTGTGATGCATCCAGGGCACTGGTCTGAAGGGGCTCTCTGCACAGGGTTTAAACACAGTTTGGCCTGCAATGTACATAAAGCCTTTGGGCATTTTCAAAAAATGTGAATAATTGCGTAAACTTGCAACACCACCACCTCACTCAAGGAGAAAAAGAAAAAAACCTCAAAACTTTTTCTCCTTGACATGCCCATTGGAAAGCATTAAGATAAATGCAAACAAGTTGTGCAGTGCAAGAAGCGGACAACGAGAAGAACAATCGGCCAAAATATGGGGCAGATGGAATTCTTGTTATTATATTTTGATGCCTTGGAACAACCACTGCAATTAAAAATAGAAACACTGTTGGAAACCTAAAATATTTAAAACTTCATTAAGTGGGTCTTATTCTGCTCTCAATTATTACTGTTGCATCCGTACAACTCGACTAACTTCAGCAGAGCTACTCCTTATTTACACAGCTGGGCATGCATCTCAGGCTTGCTATGTTTAAAAGTTCACAAATATATTGAGATCTATTTAAATTATGAAGCCTTTTGGATAAATTTAAAAATGAATAAGTTTAAGCTCATTATATAAATTAATATATCATTGATAAAGATATGTGAATCAAATTAGCTAAATAAACGTGAAGCTTTAATGATCATTATTACATTTTGAAAGTAATTTATGGAATATAATTGCCAACATCTGACCAAGCTTAAAAGCATGGTTCAGACTTCCACACTTTAACAGCGAAAATGTTATATTTGCTGCTCAATTGGGCAAGACTTTAGGTAGTTTAATTTTAGTATTCTCCCATTATGTAAAACAAAGAGGGGTCAGTAATGGAATCAAAGGAAAATCTGCTGAAGGAAAGGAATGCTTATTTGTGATGATTGTGGCTGAGGCAGTTTTTCTTCAAAGAAGTGACCAGAGCTGTAGGCTATTTTGTGATTTCAAGACACTTTTTTCATGGAGAATTATGTTATTTGGTCAAAGTCCAGTCTTATGTAAGGAGTCTAAGGTAGGATATATCAACCGTATATTACGCTTACAAAACCTGTGGATGATAGCAAGCTGGGAGGAGTGCTTTGGAGGGTAAGATTCCAATGCAAAATGATCTGAATAAACTGGAGAAATGGTCTGAGGTAAACAGAATGAACTTCAATAAGAACAAAGGCAAAGTACTCCACTTAGGAAGGAACAGTTAGTTGCACACATACAAAATGGTACTTCAGTACTGCAGAAAGAGATTTACGGGTCATAGTGGACCACAAACTAAATATAAGTCAACAGGCCCATGTGTGGGGAGGACTGTATTCAGGCTGGGGAGTTGGGTGGGGAGGGGAGATGTTGGGGCCTTGCAGGGGGGTTCAGTCTGAGAGATGGTTGAATGCGAAGGTCCTTGGGCTGAGCGGGGGAGGGGGTGTTTCAGCTGAGTGTGAGTTTTCAAGTGGGTTTGTTCAGGGGTTAAGGTGGGGGGGCTAATAGGGGGTGCATGGAGGGGATCGGGGGAAGGACCATCTGGAGAGCCAAGGGTGCAGGGAGAAGGGCAGGTCCCTCTGTAGAGGGGTGGTCCATATTTACAAAAAAGGACCCCTCCCAGAAATTCCTGCATATGGGCCTGGTCAACATTATGACACTGTTGCAAATGAGGCAAACATCATTCTGGGATGTATTGACAGAAAGTGTCATAAGCAAGACACAAGAAGCAATTCTTCTGCTGTACCACCCAACCCTGCCCAGATCTGGTTCCACAGTTTGCTTGATATACCTTACCCTATAGGGCCTTGCTTCCTAAGTCCATCACTGCTCCCTTCTCTCCTATCTTTCTCAACCCTATCCCACAATCACACTCCATGTGTGCAAAGGATGATATGTCCTGTCTTTAAAGTCCCACTTAATGGATTTTGTTTCTTTCACTTCATTGCTTTCAAGGTGGAAGAGTGAAGCAGAAGAGAGAAGAACAAGTTAGTAGAATCTGCTCTGAGTCATCCAGACCAGTATTGGCCCACTGCAAGGCTTCATTAAAGATTCTTTATTATTTGAGCTCTTTTTATTATCTCGTTAAAGAATGGGTGGAGAGTGTCATTTACTTAAGGTTGGCACAGGGGATAGTATTCTGCCTGACAGTGACAATTTAATAGACTCTGGATGCAATTCAACTTACAGTTTTATGTATTTACATACATATGTAACTACACACACACACACACACACACTAGATTTACTCGATGTTCCTTGGATCCTTAAAGGCAGGGAGCTACCAGGGTGTGTGTGTGCTGGAGTCAGGGCAGGAGGTAGGAGACTCAGGGGTGGGTGCGGGAATCAGGACAGAGGTTGAGGGGGAAGAGGGTGGGGTTGGCCAGTGGCTCCTCTCTGGGGCTGGCCAAGGGCAGCAGGGCATGTGCTACCCAGATGCCTGCTGATCTGTGGCTCTCGAAGGCTTTTAAGGGTGCACTTGCTTGCAGCCCCCCTATGGTCATTCTGGAGTATAACTGTCCCTGCTACCAGACCACTCTCTTTGCATGTGATGAGAAACAGTCACATTCCACACACAACCCACTGCCCTGCCACAACCAGCCCCTGCCCTTGTTTTAAGTTATGATAAGAGGACACTGCATAACAAATTTGGTGGTCCTAGTTCTTACTGTGTAAGAGGAATTCTTGAACAAATGGATTTACAGGTGGAGGGATACACACACAGAGACACAAACTCTTTCACATATGTAGTAGATATATACATACATATGTAGATGAAACAATTTATATTCTTATGACTACTAGTAAAATCCTGTTTCTGAGACTTTATTTTTTCAACACTTTTTATTGTTTTGCAATTAAATTTATTTTTGGCCTTTTTTTTTAGATAATAGTTGTCTTCTCCACCTCAATGCTACAGAGCAGCTCAGTAATTTGATATAAATACATGAGAAAAGATAACTAAAAATACTGCAAGGCTTGATTAATAATTGATTTGCAGACTTCTTCTGGGAGCTGTCATGACTTGTCAGTCTTGGTAAAGCAGGTAAAAATTAGTTTTCTGCTACTAAACAGAGTCACAAATAGCAATGGTTTCCTTGGAGATTTAGCTGCAATTCTTTATGCACCATACTTAGGGCAAAGAGGAAATTTCTCAAAAATGATTCTCTGTCCAAACCTGAATCAATCCTCTCTTTCACACACAAAATCCAAAAATTAATCTTCTTTCTATTATATATAAACATATACACACATGCATATATATCTTAGCCCTTTCACACAAGTAATATTTCAGAATATACATAAAATCAAAAATCTTAGGTTCTCTCAAAGGGGTACAATGTGTACATTATTCAAAAAAAAAACATTTTGGCCAGTTGTCTAATGTGAGTAAATGAGACTCAGATGCATTATTTGACCACAGAATCGGCAGCTGTAAGATTCCTGATTTACGCAGCAAGAAAGCTACAAAACAGATTGACATCTCAGAAATTAGGTGATATGAAAATAATGACCCATATTTCTTTCTGCGCAATCTAGTATGCATACAATAACGACCAATACACAAATGTGGGGGTGTCTGGGAGCAAGCTCCAGCTTTCTGATTTCTCTTGATTTATTTATGTAAGCTGCACCCTACTGACATAAGTGAAAGTAAACTAGAGTTTGCTGTAGCTTATACCAGCTGGCTAAGGTCCCTATGAATGCTCCCTCTAACCTGCCCAACACATTCCTTACTGTCTCCTACAAACCATTTTGGAAAGAGGGTAATTTTTATAGGAGCTGGTTACACTATTTACGCCAGTTCTATGCCAGGGAATTTTCCGACAGGCTATTGCCTACTGTGTGCCTTCAGAGACATGATAGAAAGGTTACACAAAAGTGGGTTCCCTCCAGGAAGACCCAGTGAAATATTTAAGATATTCTACACAAAAAAATATCCAAATAAAGAAGAAAAAGTAAGACGCCTTTACTGGGAATTTACTTGTCTATTGTACAATTAAAATAAAATGTTGTATAATGCCTGAATATCTGACTCTTTACAGAACACAGCCATCCAGGTTGGGGGCATTTAAAGTGTGTAGAAATTTAGGTTTTTGGTGTATCTTTACTTGTGTGTTTTGCTGTGTGTTTACACATGTGTACCAGGAAACTCTCAAACCACATTTACACAGTGTGCTGCTGCTGGCAGGGTCATGCAAATGAGGGCACCCAAAATGCAGATGAGATGCTAATTTACAAATTGTGCACCTCATTTGCATACTCTCACATGATCACTGTCCTGGCAGAGGCTTCTGTCACCACAGAAGAAGCTGTGTAGACAGGGTTCTGTTGACCAAACACCCCTTGTCGACAGCCCTTCTCTCTGACCAAAAAGAGGTAGGAATCTTTAGCTTATGGAGTGTTCAGATAACTGGATCTGGCCCTGACTCTGCAGTTTCATTTATTATATTATTGTCTGAAATCTCATAAGTCCATGAGAGCTTTTGGACCTGTTTTGCCAGACTCAGCATGTACTTTGCTCAGTCTCAAACCTAAATCTTTCATCCTAGCCTAAAGTCTGTTTTGGAACGGGATCCAAACTCTCCTCCTCAACCAATCCTCATTGTAATTTGAGAGCTTGTATTAGAATGCCTCTTTACTACACCGTTGCAATGTTAGACAGCCTTTAAGTGGCCTCAGATTACATGTATGGGCAATTTAAGCCGCCTTTATACTACCAAACTAGTGTAAGGTCACCTATGAGTGAATGAGAATTGGCCCCTTGATTCTTTTGCATGTGCATTGAATTGTACGACACTGTGTTCATACTCTGTCAGTTTTTATCTATTCTGCTATTTGCTTTTCTGCCAGGAAGTAACTCTTTCACCTACATTTCATTTTTTCCATTTGTGTACAAAATTTTCTGTGTGCATTCAACCATGTTACTTGGTGTTTTGGTGCTGGTTAACTGAGATTGCCAGTTATCAAAATTCCAGATAACCCAGTTTTACTGTAGATAGATATAATAGTAAGAAGTTCATTTTGCTGTATTGTATGTCTGAAACTACCATAAAGGGAATTACACAGGCATTTCCATACCTGAACATATCCTAATGCATTTTATTCACTGACACAGTCATTTTCAATTCAGTTTCACCCTTCCACCTTGATAGTGTGCAATTATTATAATCCTTAGCAGAAAACAATGCGTTGTTTGAAAATACTTTCTATTTGGCCATCTAATGTTTCAGTGTTTTATTTTAAGCTGAGACCTTCTACTAGTTAGTGTGGAACACTGCTTTGTGAAAGTTCAAGTAAAACTTGGATGCCCTTTAAACTATAATATACACTGATCACAGACAAGACTGGCTTTCACAATTTTCTTATTCCAAAATCAAATGCATTTGGGGCTTGGGGTTGTAGCTGAGGCATATGTATTATATATGATTTTTTTTCTCTCTGCTCACTAATTTATTGCATGACCTTGGGAAAGTCATTCAGGTAATTCGGATCCCTTTAAAGTCAATATCTAAATGCCCATTAATTCAATGGGTAAGAGGTCAGACCCCTGATCCCAGCTACGTTAATTTATCTGCTCTTAAATTAACATTATACTTACTCTACCTCACAGGTGTGTTATGGCTTAATTAATGTTTGTAAGAAATTCTGAAATTCAATGTTCTTAGAATTGATTAGTATTGATCAGTCCAGAATCAGGCTAAAATCTGAAAGGTCTAACAAGAGGAACTCTCCTTGCCTTTTGCCCTACCCTACATCCCTCCTATTTAAGGGAGAAAAAAAGAAACTCAAGTTTTTAGACAAACATAATATTGTTCTCTCCTTTCTCCCTCAAGTAGTATCCAAAAGAACATTTTAAGACATGAGGCTATATTCAATTTAGGTGCTACGACAGTTTTCATTGATATAAACCTGGGTCAAAGTGTCCGGTGTACTGAAAGAGGCTGTGACCCCAGAAAATGATCACAAGCTCTGGAAGTGTCCAGTGTACACTTCAAATTGGGCAGTGCTGGCCAATATCCTTTTTAAAGGATTCTGACCAAGTGAAGATGGTGCAGAGAAGATCAATAAAAATAATTGGAGGTCTGGGAAAAAAATACCCAAACAAACCTTACAATGAAAATACCAGGTACTCAAAGGCCCTTTAACTTAACAGAAAAGGCCATGGCAAGAAGCTAAAGTCAAGACAAATTCAAATTAGAAAAAAGGCAACAAAATCCTGACATCAGGACTGGATGCCCTTTTGGAAAATGTGCTTTAGTCAAACACAAGTTGTTGGGCTTAACGCCAGGTGAAAGTTCTATGGCCTGTGATATACGGGAGGTCGGACAAGGTGAGCTAAGCATTCTTTCTGGTCTTAGAATTCATAGAACAGAGGCCATGGACAACACATCCTGGTGATGAGTGCATTCAGTGAGCTGCCTAATCAGTCACCCGTTTCAGAGAACAGGAGGGTAGAGCTGTCCTCCCCAGGTAGCCTGATCAGAGGAGGGGTGATGAGGGGAATGCAAGAGCAGCACTACTTGCATTCACTCAGGGTGATTAGCACTTGCTGGGAGCAGGAGTCTAGGCTAGTCTTTAACCATCTACTTTCACAGTGAAAATTATGCTCATAGAAAATCAATCACAATCATTGGTATTTTAGACTCAGTTACACTAAGAATTTGATATACACCAGCTTGGTAGTTAAGGCAGCAGCCTGGGATCCCACCTATCTTACAAACTTCCTGGGCTTGTCAACACTACCTCCTTCCTCCAAAGGAAAGATGGTAATTAGGGTGTTGGGAGTTTACTAATGAAGTGCTGCCGTGCACAGGCAGCACTTCACTAAGCAAATCCCTCCCCCCATGGCAACTTCAAAGTTTTAAACTTTGAACTACCGACACACATCTAGCTGCGGCACACCCGCCAGTACTTCGAAAATTTTGAGGAGTAAAGGGACTTCGATGTTGCCGCGGCACTTCGAAGTACTGGCAGGTGAGCTGCGGATAGACACGTGTCGGTAGTTTGAAGTTCAACACTTTGAAGTTGCCATGGGGGGGGCGGAATTTGCTAAATGAAGTGCTGCCTATGCACAGCAGCACTTCATTAGTAAACTCCCAACACCCTAATTACCATCCTTCCTTCGAAGGAAGGAGGTAGTGTAGACACAGCCCCTGAGTGACTTTGGGCAAGGAACTTGGTCTCTCTGTGATTTAGCTCTTCAGTGAAACGAGGAGAATTGTACTGCTTTATTTTAAAGTGCATTCTAGGGATAGAGTCGATGAAGCCTGTGAGGTCCTCAGGTGTGAGCGGAACAGGCCATGTCAATACCATGGATACCCTGTAAATAAAAAACAAAACAAAACAAAACAAAAAATCATTTTTTCCTTCACCTGTTGACCTGTTGACATGGTTCCATCAGTGGGTTTCTTAGATGAGGGGGGCCAGCCTAGAAAATTCATGCTTCCCTCTGTGGGGCCAGATCCCCTGTAACCTGTTGACATTCTTCTATCAGTTATGTGCCTAGGCTGGGTGAGGTGGCGGAGGGTGGGGAGACATCCCTGAAAATGGGTGTTGCTGTGGGCCAAACCCCCAGCAAAACTCAGCTGGCCAGGGTCAACTGAGATTCTGGTTGACTGGTGCAGTAAGTGGATTTTTTAGGTGTGTGTGGGGCAGCCCATAAAATAGGTGCCACAGGGGGCACCATCGGGAGCCATCCCCCGATGAGCGTTGCCTCGTAGGGGCCAGACAGTCACTGAAAATATTTCCTGTAGTGAGGAGCCATCCCCCCAGCATGTATTACCTTTCAGGGGCCAGCCAGCCTCCCCCCCCCAGATATTTGCTGCCAGGGGAGCCAGTCCCCAGGTGCTTGGTGAGCCCCCAGAAAATATGAAGAGTGGAAACCTTCACCCCAGCAGGCCAGGACATACTGCTGTCTGGAAGCATGGTCCGCACTGCACAGTGGTGTGGTAGGGCGGGGGCTAGCCTGCCAGTTGCATGGCACCTGTGTGGGGAAGGGGAGGTTGCCCCATATAAATGTGAAGTGCAGAAAAGAAGTTTCTCAGCCTCTCCTGATAAACCCAGTGCAGGGAGGAAGCCTTCTCTCCATGCACGGCAGGACTTGCTGCTATTTGATGTGCTGCTGGCTGGTCCCCACAGCCCAACTACCATGTGGTTGGTGGGGTGGGGCTAGCCCACCAGCTGAAATAAGATCCTGGCTCTCCTGATGGCATCATGCTGGAGCTCTCTTTCATGGCTAGATGCAATCACCATGCTGATCATAAAGAAATGAATTCAAATTGCCAGGCTTCCTGTTTCCTACTTCCTGCAGACCTGGAGAGCAGGGGAGGTGAAAGCTGTCAGAATGTACATGTTCTGAGCATTGTGGGAAACTTTTGGAGGCCAATAAAACTAATTTAAAGAAACATGGTTGGCACACTAGCATCAATTCAACCTTTTAAATTTGAACTTGGCTTTAAGCTGCATGAGATCATCATCATCATCATCATCATCATCAATAACCGTGGGCTCAGTGCCCATTGGTGTCTGATGCCTCTCTCACTATTTCCTTCCATCTTTCCCTGTCCAGTGTGGAGTGGTTTAGTTTCTGTAGACTAGCTCCGCACCAGTCTACTATATCATCCTTCCATTCTGTGTGGGGTCTGCCTCTCCTATTCAAACTGTCCATTATGCCGAATATGAGAGTCTTGATTTTTCGTTCGTCATTCATCCTGCAAATATGTCCAAATACTTGTAGCTTCCGTTTTATAACCTATAGAAGAATGTCAACCTTAGCGCCCGATTAAATCTATCTAATGGTATTCACAGTGAAGACAGTTATATTGTAAAATCAAATTAACTGCCTTAAAATCAACTTTATGCTGTAGTGTAGACATAACCTTAGGCTCAAATTTGAAGTCAGTGGGAGTTAGATACCTAATCTATTTCAGCACTTCTGAAAAGCCCGTTAAGTGTCTATAAGCATTTTAAGGCACTAAATATTTTGGAAGACAGGTCCGCATTCCCTAAGGTTCCATTATACAAGTTACAAGCGGAAAACACCTATTAAATCATCTAATCCAAGGTTAAGCAAACTTTTTATGTCAGGTACCACTTTTTGTTCATGAATTTAGCAGAGTCCCCCGAACCTGTCTAATGTAATCCAAAAATTTCATTTATGTTCATATGAAAAAAAACCCTTTCAGCAAGTGTAAGCAAATAATATGTAGAATGTAAAAACATTATTAATCCGTATATAAATGTGAATACATGTATATTAAAACAGTCACATATTTCAACATTTTTAAAGAGATGGATGAGCCTGAGATTCAGCAGCCAGTCTGCTGTGCTTCTCTTAAAAAATTTAGTCGATCCTGCCCCCAACTTTGTGCACCCCCATCTAATCTATACCCTCACCCTACAGTATATTTCCCAGTGCTTTAACCTAGCTAATATTAATGTCTCAAGTAATGGAGCTTCTGGAATTTTTCTTAGAGAACTCTTCCAGAGTTTTACCAGGCTAATTCATTTGCTCTGACTCCTACCTTAAGGTTTAAAAGGAACCTGGAGAGCTAGTTTGTTCCTGTCCATTTGGCAATGTGGCCAATGCGCTGCCCACAATCCTTCCGCTGAGCATGGTAGTGTAAAACCCCATGATTTTCATCAAGGAAGCAGAGCTCCAGATTCATTAAAAAGACACCTTGAGACACTTCAATAAAATTAATATAAATGGTTAATATATATATATAACTCACACATGCAAATAAATATAAGTGATTTATATTACAGTTTATTCATAGCATGACTTGGCTAATTAAAGTACACCTTTTCTTATTATGTTTTATGGACTCCATTACTGTAATGCAGGCTGCCTCAAGCAGAGTGATACACACTATAAGCCCAGAAAAAAAAGAGGACGTTTGTGTCCTTTATTTGTCTTGATGAATGCTGGGTAATAGTAGATGACACATTACAAAACAGGAATAAAATAGGAAGTGAGCTACTACAATATCAATTTTTACATTGTGTTCTATAAACCTAACAAAAACATCTTTGAACTGCAAGTGCAACTCTAACAATGTGAACATTTGCATGAGCAGCCTTTAAGAAAGCATATTACTACTTATCTTGTACTAACCAGTCATAGTACAGTAAAGACAGAAATATATTAAATCATTTTTCAAACATTAACAATATTATCCACAAATATGTTTGCATTTCTAAGTTACACTAATAACTAATAAAAGTATGCCAGAGAGAGGCCAGGAATCAGGACTAACAAAATGGTATGGATTTTTAGGTCATTCCCTAATGTTAAGATATGAAAAAAGATCTATTAAATATTCATTGCCTTTACAATTTATTATTGTTGCATATGTTAGTTAGCTTTTCATGTCGTAGCACATTGTTACTGAATATTATTTGACATATTCAGAAGAAATATGTCTTCAACTGCTTTTGAGAATTTCATTTTACAAATGTTATTGGGGAGATGTTCAAATTACATACTAATTTAATCAATTGTAGGAAATTTGTAATACCTTGTAAACTCTTGGGTTAATATGTATTATGCAAGTTTTCTCCCGGGGCCCTGAATAAAATCTGTGTTTGTTTCATTCTTTGCAGCGCTCTTCAATGATGCATAAATACCTAACTCCCTTGCTTCCATGAGGAAATGTCATCGAAAATAAGGATCAAAGTTAATCAAAACTGAGATATGTTCCTCTTAAAAGCCAAACATTCCCACTAAAATATTCAAAAACCCAGATGCATTGGCAAAATCTTCCAGAGGCCACTCTAGCTTGTGTTATGATCATTTAAAGGAGACTTAAATTGCTATAGTATTATATTATGATTCCGCCAAAGATATCTTCTGTAACTCCCACATCACAAAAAGTACTTACGCTATGCCTGAAATACAATGACCAATATGTAATGTTCCAAGAATCACACCATCAGATACTGTATCACAACAGACATTTTATCTCAAGTTGTTTTTAGGGTTTGTTTTAAAACAAATATTTTGTGAAAAGAACCAAGATGAAAGCTAAGGGTTATAATGAGAGGAGGAGAGAATAATAAGGGGAGAGCCAGAAACTAATTGAATAAAAGAGCCCTCTTTATGGCCAACATTTTAAAACAATGTGGCAAAAAAAATCTAATATGTAATGGTGTGTATTGGCACCATTTGAATTCCTCTTCTGAACATGGTATCAATTACACACTTTTTTTGTTTGTATGCTCATCTCATATTGCAAGCCTTGTAAGTCCAAATGCCACACCAAACATTTCGTCATCATGCACATGTACCACAGCAGGAAAATAGTGCATGCTGTGATTCAGTTTTGTTGGTTGTTTTTAAAAGATCTTGTGAAGTTCTGTAGGAGCCACCTGCAACTCTCTCTGATTTCAATAGTTTGGAACCTTTCAGAAGCACCTACTTAATTCTTACAGCTGAAATTTTGAACGTCGCCTTAGGGATGTGGATGCCTACCTGCCATTAAAATAAAAGGGAACTGGGTATCCAAATCCTGAAGGCTGCTTGAACACAGAATGTAACTGTCTAGTATGAATTAACATTAAACGTCTGATTTTTTTTAACTGTATCCAAAAAGTGTGGCCTACTTCAGTCAGCTCAGGTGTCTTGGTTGAATAGCACCAAACAGTGTTAGTTGTGTTATAGAGGCCTTAAGCTGTCCAGTAAATTCAGCTTCAAGCCATCTGTCATTAATATTCACTTAATTTAAAAAGTTGTATAATTTAAATTAAACATTTGTTTTTCTCCATAAAAATGTCTTTTAAAAATGATATTTTTGGTAAAGCAGGGTTTTTCAATCCATTATGAATGCAATACAACTAATCAAAAATATTAATAGTAACATATAAAAAAGCAGAATATAAATTTTCATAATATGTCAACAAGGTTGTAATTTTTAGAGTATGAAAATGTATAGTCATATTTTTTCATGGCTGTCTTGTCTTGTTTTGTACATTATGCCAAAATCTCAGCCCTCTGCTTCCCAATAAACCCTTACCCTCCATGTATCTCATTCAAGGGTATTAAAAAATATCACTCCACACATTGCCACCAATGAAAGCCACAATTTAATCCCTGAAATTTTGATCTTGCATTCAATTTATTTTATATATCTTAAATATCAGTATTTTGAAATCTGATTTCAAATAACTGAAAGAAGGAGGAAGCAAAAAAATAAGCCACATTAATTTAATCTTCTTTCCTAAATGTTAACAGCAGTGTAAAAATGGATGCTCTCATCCTTGTAATCAGTTGCATGGTGCACAAGGGCATCAGTCTCTGGTGCCTCATCTGTGAACTAATCTTTCATTTCATAGCAGATCTTTCCATATCAAACAACACAAATGACTTAATTTGCATGACAGGATTTGTAACGGGGCAAATCTAGTGTCAAAGTCGATTAAAGATTACACCGGAGAACTATCATAATCAGTACTCTAATGAGCCTAAATAGTACATGTAAAGTCTCCCCTTTTTGCCATTCCAGTCATGTATAAAAGGGAATGTGTTTCTTTTCATCGGTGAGCCAGTCCTTTGGTTGCACATTACGCCCTACGTTGAGCTAAAGTCATGTCAGTCTGGTTTCAGAGGGAGAGAAAGGGAAATAATAAAGCAAACATCACTTCACAAATGACATTGCTTGGTATAAGCCAACGTTTGAAGCCCTTAATTCTTCTAATCTGCAAAATAGTCAATGCTAATGGGTTTTTGCCTTTGTGAAAGCTGATGCATAGAAAGAAAAACTTTAATGAGCTGCCTGGGTTGTATGCTTACAGATACCTGTCAAATGTCTGTCATCTTAGCTATCGTTGAGGCATTATAAAGAAAGTAAGAAGGAAGGAACGACAGTATTTGTACAAGCATTTTCATGCTAAAATGGCACAATTTTCTTCCTGTCATAATTTCATTGTATCTGAAAGTCAGAAAAGCTTAACCCTTTCACTAGCATATCCATACACCATATCACACATAATGTTTGAGCTAGCAGCTTTAAAAACAGCACTGTGATTTGGTAACAGCATCTTCTGTGAAATTTGTTTCATAAACCCGAATTACCTATATTTAAAAAATGTGACAACAAACTATTGGAATCAATTGCCGCACACCAGGGAGATCAGGGAGATTTATTAAATGTAACAAACCCATAATGTAGGAGTCTGTCATTGCAATAATTTTTCCTGAGTTCTTAATTCCATATTCCTTTGTATCTTTAGGCTGCTAATAAGAGCAGTGGCGGAAAGAGGTCAACAAACTCCCCTATTTGCACCTGCTCTTTCATTAACAGAAACAAGAAATATGAATGCATCTTATTACAGTGGCATCCGCTAACTCTGCTATTCCATGCTGCAGTCAGGCTGAGTCAGCCTTATTTTCAGACATTTATAAGAGCTCAACTATAAACATTTGTTCCGAGCTGAAACTAAGTTTCATTACAGGTGTACTTTTTGTTCCCCTCTGTCCATACAGCCCACTCCCATCTTTCTCAAACTATTCAGGCATTAGAGAGTATGCACATGTCAAGCCAGATTGATCTTTTCCCTCCAAATACACACACAACATTTGCAGAACAACATTCTGTGGCTTAAAAATATATATGCTCTGTAATTTTAAATATAGGCTTTAGAACTGGATCCCAACAACAGGTAGGTATCTTTACTCACAACATAAGTATTTGTGGGCTCAAAGCCTCCAATCCGTACAGTGACATATGAGATCCCTAATGTGTATTTGTGGTATCTGAAAGCAAGCAAGTAACTTTACCTACAGAAGCATCCACAAGGTTAGGTGCAATATTGAGAGCCGGCTATAGGGAATCTAGTGCCAGTTGCCGTGGGTTTGGACAAGTCATCTAAGCATTCCATCCCAGCTGCCCCACCACTAAAATGAGGATAGTCCATGATGATCCACCCACCTGTCTCACATGGGTTTTGTGAGGACTAATTAATTTGATAAATCATTTGAGTCATGTAAAGTACAGCATAACTCCTACAATTTTCATAAGGCCCTTCTGTATTCAGATTTGCAATGTTTGTAGAGAAACCTATGACTGCCTAATAAGGGTCAGATCCTGTTCCCATTTATATCAATGGCAATTTGGCATGGACTTAGAATACAATAATAGACTACCTATTGCTGATGGTATATTGGGCAATTATATCAATCCATGGATATGATGTTGCTGGAACAGTTTTAGTTTTGAACCTTTACTTATCCTGTGGGGCTTCAACATCATGTTAAGATACAGGCACGTGCACTTCAGTACCTCTGTTTGTTAGACTCCAGTACCTCTTAAGTATTCTTAAAACACCTCAGGCATTGCCTCATACATTTTCATTGAGCCATTACAACCTGAGTACAAGAACTTTAATGAGTGCATGGCAACTGTATTGCTTCCAAAGGACTCACTAGGAGCTCACACGGACAATATCTCACATGCTTCTGCGGCACAGGAAAATCTCAACAGAACATTTTTCTGTCTCTTTTTCTTCTTAAGCTAACAACGTACACAGAATAGGAACATATGGCAAGCAACTCAAGCAGCTTTAAAGTTTGAGATTAAACAAACAAAACCAAGACATTTTAATTATAGCCGAACCATGTAACTTAGGCTAGATTGTCCGGATTTGACTGAGCTGAGGTCCCCCAGCACTGAGTGGTTGTAAGTAAATGCACATGCTATAATAGCTAGGCACAAGGGAATTAAGAACAGAATGGTTGCATTCATTATGAATGGACTTTTCTCCGATTAGGTTACAAATTCAAGGTGTGAAATGTGCAACAATTTTTAATATTGTAATAACATCAGATGTGCTAAAGTTATCCGCAAATTTAAAAAAAAAAAGGGGAAAAAATAGAGGGCTTAATCTATGGGAGGGTGGACAATGGGGGAGGTTTACAGAGGAAAGCTGACAAGTATCAGAATAAAATAAACCAATAACAACTTTTTAAAACCTCTTTGAAAAGGGAAGTTTTCTGGCATTTTAAAAAAGTCCTAGAGATGGACAGTCTATGGAACGCATGTTCCTTTGACAGAGAACCCTCTAAAACCACAGTCTCCTGCCAAACCAATGTGATGGTAGAATCCTAGCAAGGGTGATGGTATTAGATGTGAGTATCACTATGTGAGTACAGAACCGTTAGCTCATTGATCTAAGTGATCTATGCACCCCCATAAGAACATCTCTAACTTTGCACTCTGTGTGTGTGTGTATGTAAGTGAGATAGAGAGAGAGGGAGGGAGAAAAGGAGGGAGAAGGGGTATTTAGAAAATGAGATAGGAAGGAACCCCTTTGTTCTGAAAGGGATCTGATATATTGCTACATCACCTGTCACTCCCTTAAGGAAGGCTCCTTCTATTTGATGCAGATGGTGTGGCAAACACACCTACTTTTTTGGAAACATATACTTATTAATAACTCTCTATTTAAATTTAAGCATGCTGTTTATTAAATGATCACTCATGCTTCCTGACTGGTGTGTTTGGTACAGTATCCACAGCATTCGCACTATAATACAGAGAGCTGAACTTGCTGGGATTAGCGTACAACCGTCAATAACATACATTAGCTGTACATGTGTAGCTTTGGCTTGGATTTCATCCACTTTCGGGTATGAATAATTCATTCAACTTCTGTGTCCGACTGTTCTTTTAACAACTGCAATCTGAATTAAAAGGTTATAAGCCACGTTACTAAATAATCCTTTATGGTTTCCCAGTGGCAATTTGTGTACAATTTTTACAGATTCGGGCCTCTGCCATTTCTGTTCAGAGTTCATTTTGATTGCGATCCTAGGCTAGCCTTTCCCCTGAACACTACCTCCCTGACCTAACTGCTCTACCTCTGATCCTCTGCACCCCAGAAGCTGTCACAAGTCTCCCTCCTTCCCAGGAGTTGAACACACAATAGAGAATAGGCCCTGGCTGTGAGGTTCAGCAGCCATTAACCCCTACCAGCTGTTCCTGCAGGGAGCCTTCTGTGGCTGAATGTCCTTTCTCTGCGGAGGCCCTCATTTCCACTAATCTAACTATTGTTGGTTAGGAATGCTGACAGGAGAAAAGAAATTTTTCTTGTGTCCATGCAAGTGTGTGTATCCATGTGTAAGTGAAGGAAGAGTGAAGGCTAATTTCTATAGTAGGCATGAATGGAAGGATTGGGAAAAAAAACTAGTTAAAATGTGTTTACTTGCTTAAAAGGCTCAGTCAATTTAAATAATTTCAGTAGTATGCTCTGTTTTTAGGAGGGAGGGAGGGAAAACTAGTTACTATTATAGTTTTATGTTAAATCCTCTCAAGGATTTTGATATGCTCCAGGCCTTTATTAAACCATTTCTTAAGATATAACAAAGATCACTGGACAAACTTACTAATAAAAACACTGGCATACACTTAAACGCACACAAAAATCACATCTTTTTGACAGATTTTTGTTGTTGTTCTTGCTGTTAATTCAGAACTGGCTTTCAAGGAGTTAAACTTGCTTCATATTGATTTTCCACTTCTAGTATATTGATGGTACACAACCGCTTCCAGAGATGAAATTCATAAAGTGAGTGTCATACTTCAATTAACACATTTAGGATCATGTACTAATATTGTACAAATACATACATCTAAATCAGTTGTGAGAGATAGCTTTTCTGACATTAGTGAAGGACAGTTTCAAAAAACAATTTAAACCCCATTGTCTCTCTGGCTAACATAATTTTATAATTTCAAGTTTCACTTTAAAAGAGTTTCATGCACCATTAATAGAAAAAAATCATGAAAGAATCTTCAGCTTGCTTTTCCTTTTGTAGCCATGCTGAAGTGATGGGAATAACGACAATTTAATTAGGGTGCCAAGTAAATATTTTATTTGTTGGAAAACTGTATATAATTCTGAACATCATTGATTTTGTTCCCCTCTGCCAAAAAAAAAAAGATTTATTACAGAAACCATTTTTAAATTTAGTGCTGTATTCTACCACTTGATAAAGTTCTGTAAAATACAACAGTTGGTCTAGTTCAAATCAAATTAGAAATAATTCATGTAGAAGTGCATTTTCTGGGCAATTAGACTGTATGGTAGTAGGACAAATGTCTGATATAATAAAGCTCTACTTTGCATCTGTTCCTGTGTCTAGACTGCTGCAATTACTGGTCCTTACAACAGGAGCAGCAAGATAAAGCACTGCTTATAGGTTATAGCTATTAAAATTCTACATTTTTCTTTCTTTGCCCCCTTTATTACCTAAATCATTTGATTGTTATAAAATAAATTTAATTTAATGAAGTCGCACTTTTTAAACAGAAGCAAACAGTGCAGAATCTAGCACATTGTTTCCCCACAACATTAGCTTCCATGCATGGCTACTGATTTCATTGAAGTTAAATGTCTGCAAATAATGCTTGCTCAAAACCAAACAGCAGAAATGCCTCTGTGGATAAAGAGAGGACTTCAGTCCCTATGGCTGTCAGTCTGGCATCTTTCACAGGCACTAAATTCACACAAAATATTGCCTAGAGCACACTGCTAACCACTAGTTGTTGGGGATGAAAGACCCAGCTCCAAGAAAACACATGGATGTGTTGATAAGCAGCAGAGTGTTATGTGGTTACTTAAAAAGAAAATCATCTCTACCCTAAATACATAGGCATAGAAAGCCCTAGATCCACATGTGGAACTCCCAGTGACTTCTCCTGACTGTCAATGAGAATCCTGTCTCCTGACTGAGGTCACTTTTCACATGCTACTTTTATCAGGTGATATGTAGCATTAGCTTTATTCTGAGCATAATGTGGTGCATATTCTCCATTCAAAATTAGCTAATGTAGAATCAAGAGAAATTCTTCCATAAGCAAAGGATTCAGTCCTGCAGTTAATAGGAACTGAGGACTGCTCAGCACCTTTATGGTCATACTGTGCTTCAGAAGAATTCCAGAAACTGCAGCAGCATATTATATCGTTGTCTTACAACTCAGCACAGAATAAAGCAAATACAAGTAAAAGACATTTGTAAAATAAAAGATGAAAGGAAAAACAGATGTTCATTAAAGGCACCAAGAAAAATCTTGTGTACATAGCGAGATCTACTGGAAACAATAAAATCTAGCACACATTAGGGAGACCCAGTCGTAAATTATTGACTCACTGGACAAAAAAATAACCCCAACATTGAGCTGTAAGCAGAGCATCCACATTGTTCATGAAATAGTCTCTCAGTTCTAACATTTCTGACTGTACCATCAGATCTCTTCGAGTCTCACACATTAAGAGGAGTTACTCCAAGTCAGCGTTTAGACAAGGGACCTCCAAGGAAAGCTTGGCAAATGACGCATTCGATATTATCTCCAGCATCCTGGTGAAATTCAAGCCTGAGTATCATTTTGCTCCTGACCATCATGCTCCCAGCAATTCCAGTTGGCTAAGGCACTGTGCATAGTGTTGCCATCCCGCCCACCTTAATCTTTAATTCCAGGAGACTCTGAGTCAATCATTAATTAAAGATTAGGTCATTTGATGAAATCTCTAGGCATAACGCCAATCAAAATCAAAATTGCACCAGTAACACTGATAGTGTTCTGCCTGATTGGCAGCTTTCAGGACTTTAGCTCCAGAATCAGCCTCCTAATAGTCAATACAATAGAAAGCAGCCACAAAAGCTGTTGCAGAGATCCAGCCTGGCCCTCTGGACCTTAATGGGCAATGTTGCTGGAAGAGGCTGAGGTTATGCCTACACTAGACATAAAAGTTGAATGTCAATATGCAATTTTAGCTATGCCAATTGTGTAGCTAAAATCGACTTATCAGCGGTCGACTTCAGTGTCTGTGTACATGGAGGAAGGTCAACAGGAGTGTTTCTCCCATCAATCTTCCTTACTCCTCACCTCTTGCAGAGGAGTTCTGGGGTCAGCTTTGACCCAGAAAAGCATTGCTCCATGCATGCACAAAACAAAACCCAGAAGATCAAACCTGAGCATGTTGATTGCTTTAGTGTGGCTGTAGGCTGAGTGAAGGGAAAGAGGCAGGCTTGGGCCAAGATCTGGCTCGCTGATGTGTAAGTGATTGTACCTCAGTTATTTTGGGGTGGCACCTTGAGATCATCTGAAAAATAGCAGAAAGAAGGGAAAGATGTTGCTCTCCTCAAATCACTTTGCAAGGACTATACCTTCCTAAGGACAAGATAGTAATTTATATTTAGAAAGTTGAGTGTTATTTCACCATCTTTTCACAAACTGGTCCAGGTGGCCCTTCCATTTCTGACTCTCTGTATGTTGGATGCCTTCTGGAAAGTAATTATATAATCAAAGACAATTCTGGTTGTAGAATGAAAATAGTATATGGCCCTCAGCCTTTTACTTCTATGAAGCAATCACACAGCACATCCTTAAAGCAAGGTTATTGACTTTATTTCAGAAATATTCAATGAAGTTATGGGGTTATATGTCAGTGTTAAACAGAGCAGCCAACAGCCTCCACAGGTGCCTGAGCAAGGTGTGTTGTGGGCGGGGGGGAGGGGTGAGACAGCTCCATGCTTCCAGATGGGGCAGGGCCTTGAATGGAACAAGCAGGACCACCCATCCCTCTGCACCACACAACTGCACCACAGAGCCAGTACAGTTGCAGTTTAAGGTGCCTGGGGCTCCAGCCACAGTAACAGTGGCAGCACCCTGGAGCCCTGGGCCTGGTGGCAATTGTCCCCTTACCCCTCATTGTCAGCAGGCCTGTTACTAAAATATTAAGCTTCCCATTTCTGCACCCAACCCACAAATCACCAATTTTGATAGGACAATGTACACAGAATACTTTATATATAACATTGATCACAATTGTATAAAACAGGAGCACAGCACAAATAAATAGATCTAAGGAGATTATCGGTATAATTTTCACACAATGGGGGCAATACAATAACTTTTTAAAAGTTCTCTTGCCTCCAGGTATCACCATGTTGTTTCTAGCCTCTAAGTGTCACAGAGCATGGTAGCCAAAGAGAAAGTGGTGAGTAGGATGGATCCATAAGGTATGCCATCGCCAGTGGGCAAGCTAATGCTTTAGGATATCTCTCTCTCTCCCTCTCTATAGCTAGATAGATAGATAGACAGATGTCCAAGGACCTGAGTATTCTGAAATTCTTTAACTGCAGGATCTGAAGCACAGTTCTGTGGTAAAATCATTTTTAATTAAGTTTCCAGCTTCATAGTTGCAAAGGTAACCCCAAACGTGTGAGCAGAGTGGAACGGATGTCTGGCTGAGGACTTGTCTACACGGCAATTCAGCATGTGGCAAGCCACGGAACTGGGCCATCTGGAAAATGCACTAAAAAGTCCATCATAAAAATCATTTTGCTAAAAATAATCATGGATGAATTGTAAATAAATGAGTAGTTTCCACTATGAGCCATGGGTGTGCTTGAGCGTGCAAGCTTTAGTGTGGGAGGGATGGGGATGAAAAGTATCTGCTGGACATATAATAAATTAACTTGTCCACAGAATGTGGTCCCTTTGTGCCACAGCGGGCAAGGGGACTTGTTTGTATTAGTCAGTAATATGGTGTGTATCGCTTTCATACTTCAGAAGCTGCACTCGCTAGGAAGCCAATTTCATTTGCACTAGTACTAAGTGTCACTGAAAACTAAAACCAAACGAAAAGCACAAGTTACAGTTCTCAGTGGAGAAAATTATATTCTGTATATTATATTATTTCTTACAAATACAAAAATGGTCATACTGGGTTAGACCAAAGGTCTACCTAGTCCTGGATCCTGTCTAATGAACATAACAGGCAATGATCAACTGATCCATTCCCTGTCACCTATGCCCAACTTCTGGCAAACCGAGTTTAGGGATATTTGGAGCAGGGGGTTCAATCCAGCCCATTCTAGCTAATAGCCATTGATGGACCTATACTCTGTGAACTTTCCAAGTTAGTTTTGTAATCCCTGTTATCATTTTGGTGTTTACAACTTCTCATCAATGAGTTCCACAGCTGACTGAGCATTGTGTAAGAAAGATCTTCCTTTTGCTTGTTTTAAACCTGCTGCCTACTAGTTTCATTTGGGGACTCCTAGTTCTTCATGTGAAGGCCTAAATAACATTTTCTTATTCACTTTCTCCATACCTGTCATGATTTTGTAGGCCTCTATCACATCCCCTTAGTCATCTCTTTTCCAAGCTGACAAGTCCCAGCAAAATTTTGGGTATATCTTGAACAAGAGAGTTGCCTTCCAGTTACTGGGAAGACTGAGTAATAAATTACTTAGCCCATTGCCACTCTTCCACGCTCTATGTTTCTCAGACTAAGCTGGTTGGTATTTTGAAAGTAAGATTTCCTCAAATACAATAATTTGGCAGAACTATGTTTCAGCGCAAGACATGTCAACATGTCACATTTTGTGCCTTACAGAGGAAATCTGAACTGAAATAAGGTTTCTGTGTTGTTGTTTGGTAATAAAGTGATAGGGGATTTCAGGCAATTAAGCACATATGGGTGGCATTTTAATATCCACACAGTGTGGAGGAAAATACACCTAATGGTCAAATAATTGCATTTAAATCTAAATTCCTGAGGAATTGCTTTTCATATTGGTGTGTCTATTATTTCATTTGTGATTTGTATGTACCAACACAGAGAGTGCAAGACCAGATTGCTGGTTTTCAGAAATCACTGACCCAATAGCTATTGGGTTAGATATTGGTATTGCTATTGGTAAATGACTCTGTTTTCAACAACAGCAGCAAGACAAGAGAACACAGTGAACCATCTTCAGAGCAATGCCCACCTCTGTAACGCCTCCCCCGAAGCGTGGCTCTGTGATATACAAAGAGAGCTAAATGTACTATCAATAAAGGACACAACATAGCAGGGGGTGAAATAGCCAAGTCATTTTCCATTCACAAGGGCTAACAATGCATAAATAATTCTTGATACAGCTACTCATGACTTACACTATCATCCTTAACGGGTGAAAAAAAATTGTTTATTCTATCTTTTCATTCCCTGTGAGTGTACAGAATACATACTGTGTGAACGTATATCTATATGCTCAGCTTTGCACAGGTGCATACATGCATATATACATATACTATTTACAATATTTTTCTGCAACAGAACTTTCTTTTTCAAATAGTTTTAAAATTCTATATATTCATATAGCTATAGACTCATATTTAAACACATGAAAAATTATACATAAGCCATACAATATATGGGATGGTAATACTTGTGAGATAAATTGTATTTCTTATGGATCTTTGAGGGTTTCATCTGTATTTTGCCCATTCCTCTATTTTTCCTGGAACTTATTCTTACATCCCAAATTTCAGAACACCTTCAACCAATGGCCATTTATAAAAAAGCCACCTGTTTCTTTCCTTCACCTCCACTGTGACCTTTGCTTAGCAAAATGATACCGGTCTCAATCCCAAGTCAAAACAGTCACCAGTCCTGAACTTCTGATAGATTTGAAGTCTAGCTCAAGACTTTGGAGAACCGGAAAGTGAAGCATTAAAAACAATTGAAATAGGAAGGTCTCTGTTTTCCCTGAAACATACTGTACTTGCGACTAGTCCTGAAGGATTGGAGAGACAATAACAGACTTTAGAACTGTGACATTTTAAATCATTTATAGAAGGTTTAAAATGCAATAATTTTAATTTTCCCCTTCCTCTGAGCCCTGCACAGTTGGAATCACAGTGGTTATGGTTACATTAGTGAACTTTGCTGACAAAACCCAAGTTTTGTTGACAAAACTGGTGGAATATCCACACACAAAATGCATTTTGTCAACAGTTTGTTGACAAAACTCAGCACTTTCGCCAGCAGCGTTCTGTCTCTCAGACATGAGGCATAACCCTGCTGTAGACAGAGTCTGTCTACAAAAAAGCTATTTGGATGCTTTTTTTTTTTGAGGGGGGGCGGGCTTCTCTTAACAGACAGGATATCCAGAACAATGGGCAGTGCTGTCTGCTCTGCTTCCAGGTGCCTGTTTTGTCAAGAGAGCAATGGGGCAGTCCCGCTGCTCAGTCGATAGAGCGGAGCGCTCTTCTGATTGGCTTTTGTGTGTGGCTGCAATCTGTTGACAGCGGGTTTGTTGGGAAATCTCTTCTGACAGTGACTTCTGTTGACAGGTCACTGTAGTGTAACCGTAGCCATTAACTATGGCATCTGGCTTTACAGAGAAATAAATGCATTAAATACTCTCAATTTTTACAAAACAATCTCTTAAAAATTCTGTAACTACACTACATAATGGAATATACAATGCTACAAAGTGACATATAAGCTGTACTGGGTCTTGACTAGGAAATCTGTATCCCTCCCTAAAGCTGTGTCTACACTACAGAAGTCACTGTTGACAGATATTTCCCAGCAGAACCTCTGTCTACAGAACACGTCCACACCTAATACAGGCTCCTCCTCTCAAAGCGCCCTGTCCACAGAGAGCAGCCAGACTGCCCAGCCCTCTGTTGACAGAACAGCCAACTGGAAGCTCTGCAAACAGGGCAGCCCGGTGAACCACAAGCCCTCTCTGTCGACAGAGCACCCCCTCTAACCCCCGAGTGTCTACACAATTTTGTTGTTGACAGAATCTGTTGACAGAGGCACTATGCCTCATATTGTCAAGACAGACCTCTATCGGGAAAACTGCTGCATTCTGTCGACAGATTCTTGACAGAATGCATTTGTAGTGTGGACGCTCCCTAGTTTTGTTGACAGAAGGCCTCGTATGTCGACAGAACTCTGTGGTGTAGACCCAGCTTAAGGGCTTTGATGTTGGTACAGCAGTATTCCCCAAAACATGTCAATATAGCTTGTGTCCATGCCATACGTTTCCTCTCTATATATTATTATACAAACACACTGAGTCAGGAACTGGACAGAGCTTAATAAATAATAGCGCTTTTTGCACCATCATGTTACTTGATAAAATGATAATATTGTGTATCATCTATTTCAGGAACCAACACTGTGCTCCAAACTTTAACTTTTTAAAAAGAATTTCAGTTTGTTTGGCCATCAAGAACTATAACTCAAAATACTGAGGATTTTTATGCTAGATGAAGAATGAAAAGAGAAAAGATCAAACTAAACAGAAAGTTATTACAAAGGACAGGAAAGGATATTACTTTTCTGAAGAATTCAAATATAGGCAGACAAGTAGGAAAATGTTTCTGTCCCCACAAGAAACTTCAAAAACTTTGAAAATATTTCTTATCACAAATGGGGATGAAAAGTCAAAATCTCAAAAACTGTCACCAACTGGTAATCCTAAAAATTTCAGACCTGGCCACTCAAAATGTTTTATTGTGATCATTTCTAAATGTTTCACTTTGATTTCTACCTTTCACTAAAATTTTGGAAAAAGCTTTTCCAGTTGAAAAATGATACATTTTGCTTCAAACAGGATGTTTTGACACTTTTGAACCTTCTTTCAACATGTCTTTCAAACTGGGAGAGTTGTCAAACCTGATCTTTTTCTGTAGATAATTTGGTGTTGATAAATATTTTAAAAAATTCTCAACCAGCTCTACTTATCTGTAACATTATATCGTCACAGAGAACACAATATACATCTTGCCATGTGCTGCTGGGTGTACTTTATTCTCTTACATACACACACATGTTACAGGCCAAATTCAGTTATGCTTTACATTGTTGTAAATTCATAGAATACAAGGAAGCTGTACTGTTGCAACCAAGAAGAGAATTTAGCCATATACAATATGACACCCACTGAACAGTCACAAATCATATATGTTTGCTGGTGTCCCTCTGCAGAAAAGACTGTCTGAATCTCGTTGAAAAATTGTGAAACTTAGGTTTTCCAGTCTCCATCTGATACACAGATAGCTTTTGAGCACACAATTTCCTTTAGATTTTAGATGGAAACAAACAAATCCTTTGTTCTAGGTCATCCTTTACTGCTGACTAATAAAAGTGGAAGTCTAAATTGGATGGATTGCTTTTCTGCTTATTGCTTTTTTGTTGTTTTGTTTTGTTCTGCTGCCCTTTTTGTTGTGGTAACACTTCCCTATACACAGAGGTTTAAATATTTATCTGACACAAGACTATTTGACTGTTGTCTGTCTATATTTGCATAATCTCTTCCTCTCTAGTCTATCTACCTATCACCCCTTAGATAAACATTCACACATATATACTGTAAGTAGAGAGGCAGAGGGAGTGATGGGAAGATAGCCTGACATAGTCACTAAGTAAAGGTTCTTTAAACTGTCTGCATTAGATGGGACTGCAGACTTAAGAATGTTAGTATCTTTTAGAAACCATTACATCTAAGAAAGAAAAAAATACAACTATTAAAATGCACATACACTGCTGGCACTGTTGTGACAGCCAGCAGTATCAGCGTCAGTCAATTATCTTCACAAATGCCTCTTGTGCTAATGAGCACTCACAAAAATCACCAGACTTTTCTGGCAAGGAGAAAAGATCAGTTTCATTGCTTGCAGAACTAATTCAGTGTACAAAAGTGAAGGCTCCACCATCGCTGCCTCTTTTACTGCTCCTTTTGTAAAGGCTTTTGATGTGCACTGAAGAGATCGGTCTGTGTTTGGGGCTCTTCATCTCCAGTTCATTGCTTGTCATTAACATACATATCCATATGAAAAGTTTGGTAAGTCACTAACAGCTGTCCAGAATGGAGTTTCAGGGAAAAAAGGACCTATTCCTTCTCAAAATGCTGACAATACTATTTAGCTCTTTTTGGCAATGATATACCTAACTTTTTAAAGCCGCCTTTCACTCAAAAAAGCAACTAGGCATAATACTACATTCAGACGCATAGTGGTTTTCATTTTGAAACAGTCATTTGCTGTATTCAGAAAGAGCCTATAGTTACCAGAAGCAAAAGGAACTCCATCATTCATTATATTAAAAAAATTCTTTCTGAGTATAGCTTTTCAGTATTCCAGATAACCTCACATGTTCAGTCTAACACCGGGGAAAAGCCCATAGCAGATGCTCCTGAAGGTTATTTTATGCATACTGAGCTCCTATACAAAATTACAAGACCTCGCAGCTCGCAGTAATTGGCAGTAGTGCATATTAGTAATGAAAGGGCATATCAAACCATGTCTATAAAAGTTAAGCCATAAAGTGTTAAGAAAATGCATACATGTGTCTCTTCTGACAGCATTCAAAATCAGCTAGGGTGACTTCAGCCCAAAATGGTGAAAGCAAAATGATTTAGCCTTTATGAATTAAGCAGAGAGAAGCATCTCTTCTTTGTGTTTTCTATTAAATAGTCTGTGATCATTAATTTGACACAAATTAAAAAAACTGTGTTGCCAGGACCACATCAAAAAATCATATACGTTTGCAGAAGGAGGTGACTACAGAATTTGTTGACAAACATGGAATTCTTGCAATGTAAAATACGTTTGCCTGTAAGGAGAAGGTTTACGACAAGTCTTAAAAAAGAGATCTATGGCTTTAAAATTAATGAATAAAATCCCCCCACCCTACCCCACGCAGAATCACTTGGTCTGTAGCTTAGTTTTGTCAAACTCAGAAAGAAAGCTTTTGATTGATAAATGCTTTTCCACCCTCCCCTCCCCTCCACCCTAGAGTTCATGACCCTTGAGCCATAATTTACAATACATTGCACCCAAGGTTTTCTAGGTCTTAGAGTGAAAACTATGGTAGGTGAATCTGTGTCAATTATCAAGGACTTGACATAGTTTTACAAGTGTTTTTATCAGAAGCAAAGTGCTCAGCAGGCTACCAACCACTAATTCTGGAAAGATTTTATTCCTGTACTGATCCTCCCACCATGCAAAAACAGCTTGTGCTGCATAAAACCCAAGACTTTAATCCCACTTGTTGCTTCCTTCTCCCCCTCCCTGCTTCTCCCAGCTCCTAGTTTCTTTCAGAAGCATCTCTCCTTCATCAGTCAATAAAATCTTTAACTCTCCCTAAGTTGATCTGAAAATTAAATCTTATTTATTATGCATCCTGTTTGTTGTCTTTGAAGAACTTGAGCATTCATTTAAAGAGGGCCAGAATGACTTCTTAAACACATTTCTCTCTTTGCTGCAATTAAACAAAGTGGAGCTGTGATTAGTCCACCACAGGGGGGAAAGAAAAAGACACCCTTGAATCAAAATGGGGGGACCTGACTGTGCATTATTGTCTCACAATGCAGGAGTTTATTGCTGAAACCTGCTTATCGCCTTGCACCGCAAACCATGGGAACTTCAGTCAGGTGGAAAGTTATTCTCTTCTGTGGCTGAAGCAGCTTTAAGTATCATAAGAACTGCTAAAGCCACTAAAGCTCTTCCTAGTAACTGAGACATTTAGGATAATCTTTATAAGAGTTTTGCATGAGCTTCTGCTTTTTGTTGCCGTTAGGAGTAGAGTTAATGATGAGCTTCCACTGGCTGCTGTGTCTTCCTTTTTTAATCTAAACCAAAAGCGCCTGGTTAAGTACTACCTCCCTCTAGCCCTTGGGAAACCACTCAAGAGGGATTTGCTTGGCTCTGTGTGCATGACACATAATGAAAACAATTTTACGCTGCAGAGGGAAGTGTTGGGCAATTACTGATGTAACAGCCACCTGCAGAAGCGAGCCCCTGGCTGGAGCATTGGGCTGTTCATGAATATTTTATGGTGTGATGTTATTTTGAATGGCTGGGGCAGGTGAAGGGGGCTGAGGGTGTAATAAGTAACTCTGCTGGAGATTGTGTAGAAGCTCTGTTTCTCTGCAGCAGTCCATAGTGTAACACCAAGAAGATTCCTGACCCTGCATAGGACTATGCAAGGGCAGCTGAAGCTAAGGAAAGATGATGTGACAAGTCATGGTGGGCACCCTTTAAAATCTGTTGTCCACCGATTTTACACATGACGTCCAGCTTAAAAAGCCTCTGCATCAATCTTGTCTGATTTAATTTGATAAACTAAGTGTGGATAAGGATTAAATGAGAATTTTGTAATGGAGAAAACTTGTTCATACTTTTTAATCCATTAAAGATCATATGAGGTAAACCGGATAAAAATTACAGCAGTTGCTACAGAAAACACGAAGTCACTATTCTCTTTCGTCCTGGATTTTGAAAAAAAAAATTCTTCTGAAAAGACAAGTGCAGATTTATTTTTGACTACCATCCTGTATGCTTATTTTTCCTAGATACATCAAAACAGGTAGCTTTAAAGAAATCTGTTTAAGGAATCATCATAACAAGTACATTGGCACAACATAATTGTGAACAGTGTTTCTAAATCATTTAATGGAGTGAAGTGAAATATTTTATTTATGTTTTACTTCTGTATACAGGGGCATTTTTTCAGCCTGAAAGAGACGTTGAAGAGCTAAGCTGGATACAATATGAAGGTAGAAATACACAAAATTCATAAGACTTGGTGATATCATTGACACATTTAAGATTTTGGAGAACAGTGGGATCAAAATTGGACTGGAACACATAAATCAAGTGCTTTTACGTATAACCATGGGTTTCCTACACAAATGAAACACAATTATAAACAAGGCAGCCATATAGTCATTTGACTGAAATGTAGATTAAGGTGTGGAATAGTTCTTTACAAAAAATACATTTTCAATTTGCATATATAACATAAGAGTGACATATTTGGAAGGAACAGCTTAGGAAGAGTTCACCCTAAGCTACAGGCTGAATAGCTGTATTTTTTTTTTTAGGCTAGAACATGTTCAGAAAAGGACACAAAAGATTTACAGAAACCTTGGACCAAAACTGGCAACAAGAACTGAAATCCTGAACGGTGCTTGAGAAGTAAAATGCCTACTCTACACACTCTGAGACTAATGTGTAGTAACAGAAGAATTCCCAGAGTGACAATTGGAAGATTATAAAGATACTCTTTACTTTTCGTAAGAGGTACTTTTATCGGTATGTTCATAACATTTCATAACATTAATTTATAGCTTGTACTAGTAAGAATATAATGATATGTTAATTCTTCCATTTTAACATCACCATTCGAATAGAACATTGAAGTTCAGCTGCTTGAAACAGTTGTCTTCCCTGTTTGTATTGCAAAGGTTGCAAAATCAGTCTAAAATGATAGTATGTAAGACAATTTAAGGCGTGATTTGCTGTAAGACTTTGTGGCCCATTATCTACAATCTGATCCAATCAATCAACAGTAGCATTAAGCATCCAGTATATAATGCCAGAAAGAGAATGTCTCCTTAACAAATTTGCTTGAGTGCTTTTCCTATGTCCTCTAAGAAATTGAAATATCCCTTTTTTCAATATAATATTTTTTAGCGAATGAAGATATGAAATATCAGAATACCAAAACCACTTCCACAAATAACCCCATCTTCTCAACTAGATCTGCTTCATAGACAGGCTTTTAAAATTAAGACAAATGTAGTAAGGAAATAAAAATACTGCATTAATTATAGCATTAATAGCTATAACATTAAATTATTACCTAACACGAAAAATAACATCTAACATAGTGTGTATTAATTGAATATTAATTAATTAATGCTAAATGTGCTCTGTTGTAGCAATTTTAGGTAAACTGAATTATAAAACAGCACACATTGAGCACATTTTGGAGACTTATAATTAGATTTTCAACATAAGCCATGTTAAGCTCTGTATGTAAACTGCATTATTCAAAAGCTTGTCTTTGGAAAGAAAATTACTATTTGACAATTCTATAGAATATTCAAGAAAGGTAATTATACTGCACTGCATGTTAAAGATGCAGGTGTTGAATAAAGTCACCGCTTCAGCTTTTACAGAGAACTATAGAACATGAAAAGAAAGGAGACAATGAGAGTAGTATGGTTTCAAATGCTCAGTCTTCACCTTTAGAACATAAGTTTACGTTATGCAACTTTACAGAAAACATGGACTAAAAAAAAATCCAACCCTGTGCACAGCTTTAAAACCTCCCCCTGCCCTGCAACCCCTCCTCCCCAAATCTGATGTAAAATTCATACAGGCAAGTCTATTTCCACAACTGAAATGGAAATGGCATGAAACCAGAGTGCCTCTTTTTTAATGAAAGGCCACATAATTAATCTGGAAAACAAAAGTGATTGACTAGCGCCAGTGTGAAAGAAATGTACTGACTGACCCCAGCTACTGCACAAGTGCTCAGTGTCACTGTTGATCCACAGACTAACTGCTTTCTGAATTGCCTGTCCTTTGATACAATGTGCTGCACACAGAGGCAGTCTAAAAATAAGTTCATTATTAGAGTTACACTATTTTAATTAAGACATTAGCACAATCAATAACGTGCATGGAGCCAAAAGGGGTGACATTTGGAAATATTAAACCTAACTATGGGTATTAGCATTCTTCAGATTCAAATGTCAAATATAATACTCAGACAATGTGGAGGATTTTTTTAAATCCAACTCTGAGTTACCAGGGGTACAGTATGACCTGGTTGCACACAGCTTAAGAGCTCTGCAGCTAGAATAAAGAGAGAACAGGCCCCCATGGTTGCTACAAGTGTTGAAAATGTATTTAATTAACTGAACAGGTGACTAATTGATCAAACCAGACTGGAAAATTGCTAGAAAAGGTTTGAACTGTATTGGCACCTTCTGACACATGCAAGTCACAAGATGTTCAGAAGCCCATATGTGAGAGTCAGGTGTTTTCCCTGTAGATTGATGGGCAGTAACACAGTAGATACAGCTATACTGTGAAATGCTAAATGTGCTGCTTGTGAGAATACTGTAGTGTCAGGTGAGACTGAATGACCAAGACTAGGTTGTTATTCTCAGAAATAACAACTGCAATAGATGGTAAAAGAGAATCTGATGGTTAAAGAGGATCTGAGCGTTGTCTCAAAAAACATTCTGTTGGTGTCATTCCACTGGCTTTGTGGAGTTAGTCAGAATTTTCTTAAGCGTTGCCAAGGTCAGAATGAGGCACCCAATACCTAGGCACACAAAATGGTATAAAGCAGAGTATTTGAGGCATTCATACAGAGCCCATTTCTAAATATTACTTTGAAAAAAAGTGAACATTTCAAAGAAAGCTTCAGCAATATTACTGCCTAGGGCCCATATGGTCATGGCAGCTGCCTGATGTCGAGGAAAGCAAAAACTACATGAAACGGCTGCCAAGTGGCTGCACAAAGCAGGGTGGTATTGTTATGTTATATTTCCTTGCCTCCATGGAGCCACCATCCTCTTGATCTCAAAGCTACACAGAAACAGGGGGAATGATCAGCCGAGGAGGAGGAGCTGAGGAACAGCCCCATCAATGCATGGCAACCTGCATTGAGTATAAAGTGACACCTATGGAAGAATAATACTACAGCACTAACATGCTCGGTGAAGCTATGGGCATGGTGACTGGCCCATTTCTACCATGCTGGCAAGTGGGGAGATCAGAGTACAGCAGAGGGACCACGGTTTGTACATGAGCTTGGCTGGAGATCTGTGGGATTTTCCTGGATGTTAGTGCCTGCAACTTTTCCTTGCATAACCCTGTCATATGATCATCTGCCTAACTCAGAGCCCTCACAGAATTTTGGTTAGTACTAATGTGCTCCCCTTTCCAAAAGTTATTACGCAGTTCAGGGGCTTATAGGTTTAGGAGAACAGGCAACAAGAACATAATATGAATTATACCACAAAATGCACCAGAAGACTTGATCATGCTGGCAGAAATAACAAAACAACAAAATATTTAGTAGGTCTTGATTTTGTGACTGAAAAGCTATGTGCAGTAGGAATCCTACTGCCAGTACCATACATTAATAGATGTTAGCTGGATGTATGATGCTTCATTCAACTATCCCACTCTTCTGGCAATATTCTCCTCTCACACCAATTCTTCATCATTTACCTCTGCATAATTACTTCTAATTTACATTGGAGCAAGTGAAAGAAAAATCAGACTCTTCCATGGCAAAATGAATGTCAGATTTATGAGAAAAAGCAATGAAAAGTTTATGGACAAAATCCCATCAAAATAGTTTGTGTTCCTGTTTCTATTGAGCACACCTAACGATTTTAAGTCCAAATTGAAGACAGACATAAAAAGGTTCCTAACAATGAGCAAAATCACTTGGAAAAATGACTGTCATGCACTTGCTATGCTTTGTTAAAATGAGGATTTATACGGTATTTTGCTTCTTCCAAGAACTCCTTAAAGAGTAACTAATTAATCCTTACCACATAGCTATAAGGTAGGAACGCGCATATTATTGTCTCCATATTGCTGCTATGGAAACTGAGAGAGAGCGTTAGTGACTTCTCTACGGTCATACAAGAATCTGTCAAAGCTGGAATTAAAACCCTGAACTGCTGTCTCCCAAAACTGTGACTTCCTCTTTTACACCCAACTTCCTTGCTGTTGTGCAGAATAAACAAGAGCTCTTGTTATTTCTTGATGATAAAGTCTGTCAAGGTCCACTAATGGAGGTGGGGGGATATGGGTTTCCTATAATAACAAGAAGCTTTCTGAACAAAAAGTAGTGGGTGGAACCCAGTGCCACCATTATCCTCAACACCACAGGAATCTATAATGCAATAGCTGAGACAATGAAAGATGAAGATGAAATGATATTTTTCAGCAACACTTGAAAAGCACAACATATCTTGACCTGATTAAAAGATTCTATTCAAAGGAGATCAAGGTTTTACATTACTCTTTGTGAAACTGTGGGCAGGTTTGTGTCAGAGAGATGGGAAACCCCTATTGATCCAGTTAAAAGGATGTGGGAGGGAATTCAACAGCAAATTGGGTAACCACAGGATGCTGATTACTCATGTTACTGAGCACCAGCACCAAACTGTGTTTTTGGAAACTGAAATGGTGGCTCAGTTCCACAGAAGAGAAATAAAAAGAATTCTGGGAGGCCATGAAAATCTGTTGCTAGCAAATATTTATAAAATGCTATGCATTTACAAAGTGCTTTACAAGGTAAGACATGTTCATTCCCCAGCAGTGCTTACAGTCTAAACAAGACAAGACAAAACATAGGACAGATGGTCAGGAGATGGACCAGCTAGGGTTTGCTAGCAATGCTTAATTTGTGTCAGAGCTTGCCAGTGCTGAGTCCTGGTATCTCTAAGCTTGGCAATTCATAGCTCAGCACCTCTGAGCTTGCTGCACCAGTTATGGACATAAAATAACAACTGCTTGAGCCCTCAACTAATTGCTTGAGCTCCAGCACCTCTTTCATTACAAATTAAACATTGCTTATTTGTGACAGGGAAAAGGGATGAGGAAAAGAGGAAAGGGGGACTCCTTATGTGGAAGAATGGACACAAGAACTAGGAATTAGTAACCCCCACATAAGGACAATATTATTCTGAGACATGATAAGAAGCACAAAGTAAAAGGTGGGAGACAGAGATACAGGAAGGAGAAGGAGAGGGGATTAGGATATGCAAAGTAATATGCAAAGTAAGTGACAGAATTACAAGAGGCAAGAAGGGCAGGTACATAAGCAAGGCAATACTATGTAACACCTTCAACGTGAGGTGGAAAAGCTTGACTATTGTGTGATAAAAGATGGAATGGCTGTGGAAGGATGTAATCAAAACAACTGATTTGTCTATTTGTGACTAGGTACTACTCAATTGAGCGATATATCTTTGTTCTTTATAAAGTAGACCCCCAACTTATGTGGGGTTGTGCTCTCATAACCCCCACGTAAGTCAAATTTCCCACGCAACTCGGGGTAGGCAGGAAACTGATGAGGGCACCAGGGCTGGTCAGTTTCCTAGATCCAGTGAGTGGAGGGGAGACCAGTGCTTGTCAGTTTCTTGACTCCCACAGTGAGGCAGTGAGCCAAGAACCAGGCGGCAGCCTGGCTCCTTGCTCCACTCCAATGGTGGGAGCCAAGGAACTGCTCAACACATTGCTAGTCAGTTTCCTGGCTCCCACTACTTTGGGAGCTATGTGCAGCTTCTCCCCAGCTTTCCCCAGCTGGGGGAAGCCAGAGAGAAGCAGCAGTGGCACGGCTGTCTGTCCGCCTGGCTTCCCTCACCTGGGAGAAGCTGCACTGGACAGACAGCTGCATTTGTACGGCTTCTCCTAGCTGGCGGAAGCCGGGGAGAAGCTGCAATGGTGCAGATGTCTTTCCTCCTGGCTTCCCTGCCCCCTGCTCCGGGGAAGCCAGGCTCAGCAGACTGCCGCAGAGTGGCTTCAAGTTGCACTTAGCTTGTGTTAATGCAAGTTAAGTGCAACTCAAAGTCGCACATTTTTGGGGTTTACTGTATACTAAGGGAGAAGAGAGTCAGAGTTCTGAAGCCACCTACGTATGTGGTGTGTGTGTGTTTTATATATACTATTTAAGTTATATATAAATTTTATTGTGCAGCTACAGAGGAGAGCCCTTAGATGGGTGCTTACTTCTGCCTTTTTATAAAATGAAATGAGCAAAATGAGTGTCCTTTATTTCCTTGCTGTAGCAAAGTCACCTTCTTCACCGGTATAGGCAGTGCGGGTAAAAAAAGCCACAAGAATCAAAGAGTTTTACTAGCCCTTTCCCATGATCTCAGAGAAATTTGTTCTACCTATAGGAAGGAAGACTATTGCTGGGTGGAAGGCACAGACCCTGTCACTGATGGTGTATTAAAAGACCTACATAACTTTAGATGCTCAGTTAATGCAGGTTCTGTGAGAAGGAATTCACTCATTGTCCCCATCCACAACACAGAACCTATTTACAGAGACATCCCAGGACCAGTGGCTGGCAGTAAAGAGCCAGTTAATCGCTCTAGCCTGCAGTGATCCATTCAGTTTCCCTGTGAAGGAGCAACTCCCACTCATGTCCTGTGGACCATGGAAGAGGGAAAATCCTTGAGTGAATTTCTGTGGTTTTCCATCTCTCTCCAAGAATAAGCCATATAATGGAAAGTGAGGATGTACCATACACATGTAATCAGAGATTACTTTGGTTTCTCCTCTCACTGGCTACGTCTACACGTGAAGCCAACATCGAAATAGCTTATTTCGATGAAGCAACATCGAAATAGGCTATTTCGATTAATAACGTCTACACGTCCTCCAGGGCTGGCAACGTCGATGTTCAACTTCGACGTTGTGCGGCACCACATCGAAATAGGCACTGCAAGGGTACGTCTAAACGCCAAAGTAGCACACATCGAAATAAGGATGCCAGGCACAGCTGCAGACAGGGTCACAGGGCGGACTCAACAGCAAGCCGCTCCCTTAAAGGGCCCTTCCCAGACACAGTTGCACTAAACAACACAAGATACACAGAGCCGACAACTGGTTGCAGACCCTGTGCCTGCAGCATGGATCCCCAGCTGCCGCAGCAGCAGCCAGAAGCCCTGGGCTAAGGGCTGCTGCCCACGGTGACCATAGAGCACCGCAGGGGCTGGAGAGAGAGCGTCTCTCAACCCCTCAGCTGATGGCCGCCATGGCGGACCCCGCTATTTCGATGTTGCGGGACGCGGATCGTCTACACGGGCCCTACTTCGACGTTGAACGTCGAAGTAGGGTGCTATTCCGATCCCCTCATGAGGTTAGCGACTTCGACGTCTCGCCACCTAACGTCGAAGTTAACTTCGAAAGAGCGCCCGACGCGTGTAGCCGCGACGGGCGCTATTTCGAAGTTAGTGCCGCTACTTCGAAGTAGCGTGCACGTGTAGACACAGCTACTGTGAGTTATTTTACTAGCTACTGAAGTGAAGAGTGGATGTGCCTGTATCAGAAAAGTAATTCACTTGAGCTCGTGGCTATAATTATTCATACAGTGCCATCCAGTAAGGCTAGGTCTGCACTGACCTGTTCTCCAGGCAGCTTCATGTTAATGAGAAGTGTCTCAATTGCAAATGGCTGCTCATTAGCATAATCCCAGGGCAAATTAGTATAATTAACATAGCCATCTGAGATCTCCCTGCCCACAGAAGCTGCGTCTACACGTGCACGCTACTTCGAAGTAGCGGCACCAACTTCGAAATAGCGCCCGTCGCGTCTACACGCGTCAGGCGCTATTTCGAAGTTAACTTCGACGTTAGGCAGCAAGACGTCGAAGTCGCTAACCTCATGAGGAGATAGGAATAGCGCCCTACTTCGACGTTCAACGTCGAAGTAGGGACCGTGTAGACGATCCGCGTCCCGCAACGTCGAAATTGCCGGGTCCTCCATGGCGGCCATCAGCTGGGGGGTTGAGAGATGCTCTCTCTCCAGCCCCTGCGGGGCTCTATGGTCACCGTGGGCAGCAGCCCTTAGCCCAGGGCTTCTGGCTGCTTCTGCGGCAGCTGGGGATTTATGCTGCAGGCACAGGGTCTGCAACCAGTTGTCAGCTCTGTGGATCTTGTGTTGTTTAGTGCAACTGTGTCTGGGAGCGGCCCTTTAAGGGAGCGGCTGGCTGTTGAGTCCGCCCTGTGACCCTGTCTGCAGCTGTGCCTGGCATCCCTATTTCGATGTGTGCTACTTTGACGTGTAGACGTTCCCTCGCTGCGCCTATTTCGATGTTGGGCTGAGCAACGTCGAAGTTGAACATCGACGTTGCTGGCCCTGGAGGACGTGTAGACGTTATTCATCGAAATAAGCTATTTCGATGTTGGCTGCACGTGTAGACGTAGCCAGAGGCTGCTGCCAGCCTTAAAAAGGCTGTGTAGACCTGCGTCTGCCAGCTAAAAGCTTCTCTGTCACCAGCTCCTTATGCCTGAATTGGTCATTTTCCTTAAAATCATGAAATCACATTAGAACCCAGCATTATGATGACAACTGATAATGCAGGAAAGGGAACTGAAAATAAGTAGCATTAAGCAGTTAGAGAAACTAATGTCAGAAGTTTCTTTCCCATTTGCAAACAGCAAGTAGTTTTAACCAAGGTGTCTTACCAAGGAGATCATTTTATCAACTTTTGTCTTTCATTAATGACAACTGTCCTTTTTATTTGAGACTGAAAGCAAAATTGTTGGAAGCAACAGTCGTTGCTTCAGAATGTTGGTAGTTCCCTGAAGAGATGGAAAAGTGCCTGTGAATGAATGAGTGAATGTTCAACACCTGTATTATAAAGCCTGGCTACAATTCATTTTTAACTATGTTATATCAAAAGAACATCTCTGAAGGGTGCCTAATGAACTGCCAATTGAGTTCAAGGCTCTGGGAAGGAAGACTATAGCTTAGTGAAGGGTACTCAACATTATTGTAAAATTAATTGACATTCCTTGGTATGGAAGACACACACCACATGCATATTATAAATCATGTTCTGATATCATTTATATATTTTTCAATAAGTATAACCATAAAGAAGAAGTTCTTATGTTCTTGGACTAACTGAGCTGTAACTGAGATTAATGGGAATTTAGCTGTTCACTTCAACAGGATCATGCCCTATATAAAAATGAAGACATTCACATTCCTAATTAATATTCTTTGAATCACAAATTTTTGCAAAAGAGTCATAAAACTTGGCTCACGAAAAACATTTTGAACCTTTAAATGTACATACTGAGTGTTGTGAAATGTTGGTGTGTGGGGGTGTATTGGCAAACCACTTCCTCTAGTATTCCTGGGACATGCATAGCTATATTTTGCTGTATTGAAAATAAATTCTTAGATTTTAGTAACAAAAATATAAAATGAGATAAAGACATTTTAAAGGGTCTAAATCTGTAACAGAGGGGATTAACACTACCAGGAAGCATGAAGCTTCTTTTATATAAATTCCCATACATAAATCCCACATATCTATATTCCAAACTTATTGGATTCTTATTACTCTTATTAATCACTGTTCAAGATTAATTTATTTAATCATAAAAGTTACTAATTTTCCCATTCCCTCCCTGGCTTTTATCTTCATTTTGTCATCATGAGCCCAGTTCTGCAGTACTAAATCAAGTGGCTACCCATTCTTTCAAACTTTTCACCTCCTGCGACCAGCATTCCAGTCGCTCTTCCTCCAGGATTCTCCATCTCCCAAAATTTATAACTCCCAGACTTATAGTAATCAGTCACTTAACTGTTAGGAATTATTATTTAGTTCCATACAAACAACACAGCACACTAAAGTTAATAGGCTGCTTTCTGATTTCAGAGACTAGAGTGATTCCATTGACTTCCTGTAACAGATCGGACGCTGACCTATTTTGCTCAGCACTCCCCACAACAAGGTTTACACATTTTAAATACCTTGAATAAACACCAATATTTTTAGACATTATATTTACTTCATATATGAGCAATTCTCCTCAAACACAATATCTGTAAATGATTATCATTTTTCTAGTTCAATTCAATGTTGTATGGACTCATCTATTTTAAACTATCTCCACTGAAATACCAGGGAGTCATAGAATCATAGAACACTAGGACTGGAAGGGACCTCGAGAGGCCATCGAGTCCAGCCCCCTGCCCCAATGGCAGGACCAAGAACTATCTAAACCATCCCTGATAGACATCTATCTAACCTGTTCCTAAATATCTCCAGCGATGGAGATTCCACAACCTCCCTTGGCAATTTATTCCACTGTTTGACTGCCCTGACAGTTAGGAACTTTTTCCTAATGTCCAACCTAAACCTCCCTTGCTGCAGTTTAAGCCCGTTGCCTCTTGTTCTATCCTCAGAGGCCAAGAAGAACAAGTTTTCTCCTTCCTCCTTATGACTCCCTTTTAGATACCCAAAAACCGCTACCATGTCTCCCCTCAATCTTCTCTTTTCCAAACTAAACAAGCCCAATTCTTTCAACCTTTTTTCATAGGTCACATTTGCTAGACCTTTAATCATTCTTGTCGCTCTTTTCTGGACCCTCTCTAGTTTCTCCATGTCTTTCTTGAACTGCGGTGCCCAGAACTGGACACAATACTCCAGCTGAGGCCTAAACAGCGCAGAGTAGAGCGGGAGAATGACTTCTCGTGTCTTGTTCACAACACACCTGTTAATGCATCCCAGAATCATGTTTGCTTTTTTTGCAACAGCGTCACACTGTTGACTCATATTTAGCTTGTGGTCCACTATAATCCCTAGATCCCTTTCTGCTGTAGTCATTCCTAGACACTCTCTCCCCATTCTGTATGTGTGAAACTGATTGTTCCTTCCCAAGTGGAGCACTTTGCATTTGTCCTTATTAAACTTCATCCTGTTTACCTCAGACAGTTTCTCCAATTTATCCAGATCATTTTGAATTATGACCCTATCCTCCAAAGTAATCGCAACCCCTCCCAACTCGGTATCATCTGCAAACTTAATAAGCGTACTTTCTATGCCAATATCTAAATCATTGATGAAGACATTGAACAGAACCGGTCCTAACACAGACCCCTGCGGAACCCCACTTATACTTTTCCAGCAGGATTGACAACCATTAAGAACTACTCTCTGGGTACGGTTAGCTAACCAGTTCTGCACCCACCTTATCGTAGCCTCATCGAAATTGTATTTGCCTAGTTTTTTTATAAGAATATCATGAGAGAACGTATCAAATGCTTTACTAAAGTCTAAGTAGACCACATCTACCGCTTCTCCCTATGCACAAGGCTCGTTATCCTGTCAAGGAAAGCTATCAGATTAGTTTGACAAGATTTATTCTTTACAAACCCATGCTGGCTGTTTCCTATTACCTTACCACCTTCCAAGTGCTTGCAGATGATTTCTTTAATTACCTGCTCCATTATCTTTCCTGGCACTGAAGTTAAGCTGACTGGCCTGTAGTTTCCTGGGTTATTCTTATTCCCCTTTTTATAGATGGGCACTATATTTGCCCTTTTCCAGTCTTCTGGAATCTCTCCTGTCTCCCATGATTTTCCAAAGATGATAGCTAATGGCTCAGATACCTCCTCTATCCGCTCCTTGAGTATTCTAGGGTGCATTTCATCAGGCCCTGGTGGCTTGCCAACATCTGATTTTCCTAAGTGATTTTTAACTTGTTCTTTCTTTATTTCAACTTCTAACCCTACCCCTTTCCCACTAGAGTTCACTATGTTGGGCATTTTTTCAGCAGACTTCTCAGTGAAGACCGAAACAAAGAAGTCATTGAGCATCTCTGCCATTTACAAGTTCCCTGTTACTATTTCTCCCTCCTCACCGAGCAATGGCCCTGCCCTGTCCCTGGTCTTCCTCTTGTTTCTAATATATTTATAAAAAGCCTTCTTGTTTCCCTTTATGCCTGTGGCTAGTTTGAGCTCATTTTGTGCCTTAGCCTTTCTAATCTTTCTCCTGCATTCTTGTGTTGTTTGCCTATATTCATCCTTTGTCATTTTTCCTTGTTTCCATTTTCTATACAATTCCTTTTTTATTTTGAGATTGTGCAAGATCTCTTGGTTAAGCCAAGGCGGTCTTTTTCCATATTTTCTATCTTTCCTACACAGTGGGATAGCTTGCTTTTGGGCCTTTAATAATGTCCCTTTGAAAAACTGCCAACTCTCAGCTGTTTTTCCCCTCAGCTTTGCTTCCCATGGGTCCTTACCTACCAGCTCTCTGAGGTTACCAAAATCTGCCCTCCTGAAATCCATTATCTCTATTTTGCTGTTTTCTGTTCTACCCTTCCTTAGGATTGTGAACTCTATGATTCTGTGATCACTTTCACCCAAGCTGCCTTCCACTTTCAAGCTCTCTACCAATTCCTCCCTATTTGTTAAAATCGAATCTAAAACAGCTTGCCCGCGGTAGTTTTTTCAACCTGTTGGAATAAAAATTTGTCTCCAATACAATCCAAGAACTTACTGGATAGTCTGTGCCCTGCTGTATTAGTTTATTAGTTAGTCCACCTGTGAAGGAAGTGGGGAGCTGGATCTGTACAATTTTGTAACTTGTAAACCATATCTTATCTAATATACTGTCTTCATTGTTTTGTGAGAAAGTTATCTTCACTGTTAAAAATTCTATATATAGATTTAAAAAAAATTAATGATTATATTCTGTTTAAAAATTTTTGAAGTCACACTTTATCATTACCTGGGGAAATCCAGTCTGCTAAAATCTCCAGAACCAGCCCCCATTCAGAGCTGTAGTCCTATTCACCTCACTGTGTCTACTGGCATGGGTAATAAATGCAGGACTAACTGTTTGGGTCAAACTCATCTTGCTTATAAAAGCAATCCCATTGAAGAAGAACCAGGCAATTGTCAGGGCATCTGTTGAAGTCAGTGGAAATTTTCAAATGACCAAAGCAAACTGGATTTGGTCCTCAGCGTAGTATTGTTTCACATCTCTTATGAAAGAAAATGAGGTCTGACAGTAGTACTTTATGTTTTGGGAACAAGGGAATTTCGAAGTAGCACTGATACTTCGAAGTACCTGTGGCTAGACTGTTTGCTGGCACTTCAGAGTTAGCAACTTCAAAGTATGAGTGGAGAGAATTTGGCTAATGAGGTGCTGCATATGCAGTGCAGCACCTCATTGCTATTCACCAAGTGGGCTTGTTTACATGCTCCCTTTGAAGGAGGGGGCTAACACAGACAAGCCCATAAAGTGTTTTAAAAATACTGGTTGAACCTCTTTCATCTGACACCCTTGGGACCTGGCCAGAGCCAGACAAGAGAATTTGCCGGACGACAGGAGGGCAATATTTTCTAGCACAGTACCAACACATTCACTCTTACTGGGCTCTTAGAAGACATTTAGGGTTAAATTACAGCTAAACAACAGCATAGAACACTGAGAGCCAAGACAGGTGACTGTAAACAAGCTTTAAGGGACTATGGGAAACTTGGCCACACCCATGATAAGTGGTCATCTGGCTAAATAAAATCATGCTGGATTATGGAGTTTGTCAGTTGAGAGAGTTCTGGATTACAGAGGTTCAACCTGTAGTAACGTTTCAAAGCTGTATTAGGTCAATGCTCATTTATAAACTCTTGAAGAACAACTATAACATTATGTTCAGAGTTATGAACATTTCAGAGTTTTGAAAAATGAGGTATTCCTAATTCTGAGGTTTTACTGTAATCCTAAAATCATCCGAAGGCACATTTTAAAAATGATAACATCCCAGAAGTTCTTGCACTCCATTTGCTAATCTTAAAGTTGGAAATGCTTATCCTTATAACAGTGCAGATATTTTAATTTTTTAAGTATGCATACAGATACTTACCTGGATGATGTTTTGCTGTAAACCACAGACAGAGGGGCCTGGTAAAAGTGTATCACAGAATGCATTATATATACTGTCACTTGCTCTGTGTATTCCTCGCACGGTATCATATCTTCACCATGTGCATTTCTATAATATAGAACTATTAAAATACATTCCAGCAGTTCAAATATAGGTGCATTTTTCAAGGACAGTATAAAAGTGTCTGCTGTGATACAATTCATGAACTTATTGCTATATTACACTCACATTTACAATCTTCTTGAAAAGCATACTTACATAATGCCATATGCTGGATGCAATTCTATTTTGATGCTAACATTCCAACACCACTCCCAAGTTTGGCTGATCTATTGACGTGAGTTGGGCAGCCCAAACCTGACAAAATGCCTCCCAATCATAAATGCTTATTGCCTTCATAAATAACTGATGGCTAGAAAGGTTTCTATATTTGTTGTTCAGACAACAGTCAAATCGGTTTTCATTAACCAAGAGACAGCTCCATACTGGGACTACACTGAGTGTTCGGTTCACCACTATAATCTTCCCATTTATGATTTTTTTCATTGAAAAAGTCACATTATGTCAATGGATAACCTGAAAGACGGAAAAGGATGAGTAAGCATCCCTCCCTTATCCCACTGAGCTATATTTGCCATAACTCCACCTTTTCCTTGTCACTTCAGGGATGCCCATGGCAGCATTGGTACTTCAGGCAGTCTATGAATTCCGTAGGGTGCAGGGAGATGACTGTGACCAATCTGCACTCAGATGAGACTCAAGGAGCCACCTCCTTGCTTTTTCTACTCTACCTTGAACATCAAAGCAGCACAGTCTAGTGCAAATTGTATGAGAAACACTTATGCAATGGAGAGACTTTAACTAATCTTCAGATTGCAGAAAATAATGAAATGCAGTCTTGTGGTACGAATGCTGGGGTTTTGCCAAACCTCTTCCCTTTTCGGAGGTCTACCATCTATAAAACCATGCCCAACACATAGAGTACGGAAGAAGCTGGAAGCGAAAGAAAACTTTAAAAAACAGCCAAGAATACCAGTTAATCATTTAAATTCACAGCCAGTCTTACTTTAATCACTTTTCAGAGATAAATATGGGTAAAGGAAACAGAATAGAATTTGGCCTTATATTTAGTCTTAGAGATATTTTGCTGCAGTGTGTAAGGGTTTCTCCTTTTCTGAGTTTCTGTCAAAGATTTAAATTAAGGAAATAAATAGAAAGCTATGACAGACAATTTGTAGATGAAGTGTTAAAGACTCTGCTGGAGGAAATTTGCAAATCTGCTCATTTAGCTCAGTAAAATCCGGCTCAACTGGGAAATAGACAGGCCAAGATCTAGTCCCACCAATGACCTCTCCATGAAAATTAATTAATTGGCATGTGTTGTGCTTTGTTAAGGGAAGGGAATAAGATACTTCATGAATATGAATCAAATGCTTGTTGAAGCCAAAAGGTCCTCTTTTTGAACCATCTCTGTCTGCTTCTCCAATCCACACACCCTAGAGGCACATAATGAAGTTGTAGGCAAGTAGCATATTTTGTTTGTGAACAGTAACAAAACAAAACAAAAAAACAACAACAATGCACTGCATATTTCTAAAATATATGATGCATTTAATTATTAAGAGCCTCCACATTAGAACAGACAGAGGCAGAAGGGTCATTTGGGTTCGAATGTTAATACTCTGATGCAGATTCAGATGTATAAAATGAACTGATGTTGATGTTTAGTAGAAAACAACTTCATTGGGATCATATGTTGAGATAGCCAAAAAGTGCCCCTTAGCTTTAAAGAGAATCATGTACCATTTACTCCTCTGAGCAGTGCTTGCAGATGCCCATAGTCCATTGACTGTAATGGGACTATTCCAATATGAGAAGTCTGCAGAGGTGAGCCCATAATCTTTGCATTTTTATTTAAATTCAGCTGACAATTATAATTATCGCTACATCCCATGAGGGGGAAAATTTCCCCTAGAATGAGGAGTAAAACCTATGAAAGGGGATGAAGAGTAAAACTTACAGAAGCGCTGAATTTCTTTGCTTTATGACAACTGATAACTTCCATAGCAGTGATAGTTCCATAACTCAGGAGGATGCCATAAAAATACCTGAAAAGTAACAGAGGAATTACTGAAACGAAGAATTATACAATCAGCTTTTTAAAAAAAATAGTTAAAACATCAAAATAGTCTTAGTAGACAAAAAAAGCATCGGAGAAGAAAAGCAGAAGTAAATTAATCTTCCCAAAGTACATTACATAAGGGGAAATGCTTGATACTCGTTATTTGCAGTAACAACTCAAGACAAATGAGTTGCTGGTGTGTTAGTTCTGATGAAGGACATGCAAGAAAGACAATGGCTTTCCATTTCTAAGTTAATCAGCACCCAAGTGATGTATTTCTGAAAAATAATAAAATGGATTAATCAGGAGCTCAGGGAAAGAAGAGGGCAGACATTTTATTTCCACCACGTGTGGATGAAATATACATAACATAATAAAGGGCTGCTGTCGAGTATCTGCAGGAAGAGCACCTGGAAGATTAAAGCTGTGGACATAACATTAACAAAGTACAGACCACACTGAATTAATGAGCACTGGAGATAGACATTCAGTAGAGTCTTAATTTATTTTCCTTTTCTAGCTCATCCTTTAAGAAAATGACAGAGTCTTCTTATCGATTTTACACTCAGAGATCAATCAGAATTGCCCTGACTCAGACAAAATTTACAGCACTCCCTGACACTGCCTGGAGCATCTGGGCCTAAACAGACATTACAAGGAAGCAATAGATCATGTTTGTATGTAGAGCTTGACATGCTTAAAAATAAGCTAATCTGTAGTGGAATTTCCTTCTTTTTGACAAGTTGCTCAGCCCAGCTCTTCGGCCCCTTGCTATGAATTTCTCTCCCAGTTCTACTATTAATTATAACATAAGTATAGGATTCATGTATTTAGGCCCTGAGGGAGGTCATCTGCACTGCAGTTTTAGATAAAATATAAACTAACAGATCACTCCTACTTAAACAATGTGAAATGTCACTCTGAAACACTCCATAAAAAAGCTAGAGGTGTTCCGTCAAGAGCTATGATCAATTCTGACAACCCAACAATATCAGAGCTAAATGATGGGCCTGTACATTCCTAAACAGCCCTCAGTGGAAATTGCTGTATCCGGAAGCTCCTTTGTGCAAGTAACTAGATGTATTAAATGCAATAATTACAGAAAAGACACTGACTGTGACGCTCAGGCGGTTGTTGGCTAAGCTGACTTGTTTCCACACTACCATTTATCTTGTAACTGGGGATTGCTTCTGTACTGACTTTTTGGATATGGCTCTTCCACATTAAAGGTCTCAAAAATTTCCAGTTCTCAGTATGCTAACAAGAGGCCACCAAAAGAAGGTTACTTGTCAAATATTTGCTGAATCCCTCCTTGAAGAATCAGACTGGGGGTTGGAAAGAACTGACTCTACTAAGATTGGGCTACATAAAATCCTTTAATAAAGAACCATTACTTAATTCCCTCAGTGGGTGCTACTCCGCTCACTTAAATGACCAAATCAAGGCCCAGTGGCAACAGGAAATAAAATAGATAGGGAACATATGACATAACTTTTCTAGTCTTCCTCCTCTTTGATCAACTGACAAGATATGAAGGCCTTAATCTTCCTAGGCACTGTGGGCACTCTGCGTAGCAGAGTGCCCCCTACTCCCTCTGCTTTCAGTTGAAGCTGCAAGTGCACAGCCTATCACAGAATCAGATCTGAAACTGTGTTACAGTGGGGCTTAGGATTTCTAGTACGTGAGCTGTGATTTCTTTTCTAGTTTTTTTCATAAAATTATCTCACAAAATAAATTGTTCTGCAACTGAAACATTTGAACCTCCTGCAGTTTTAACATCTCGAACAACCATGTCATCTACTCTTTATGAGAACAGTCTGAGGATGCACCAATAATAATTGAAAAATACTTCGCATCTTGTCTCTTTTCAAGAATTGCTATTTGTACATATGTCCCACACAGCTCAATAAACTTGCTTTGTATTCTGGTAGACATATAATGGATTTATATGCATTTTCCATTCTCTTGAGATTCACAAACATGCTTAACATGGCCTAATCAAAGTGGGTCATATTTGTTAACAAGCTCAAGTATACCAATAAAGTTTCTATTTATAGGGTCACTGGTATGTTGCCTGGAACCAAACAAAGCCAATCCCCATTCAGAAAGGAAAAGAATGACACTCAATATTCACTCAGAGAATTTATTCCAGTTATCAGTTTCTGTGCCAAGAAGTCCAATACCAGCTTCTCATACCACTGTTGTTCCATTCTGTCCTGTGCTAGTCATGAGTGCTTTCTGCACAGCACCTCCAAAGTCCTCATTTTCTGCCTGCACAGTGTGTAAATCAAGTGTAGATTCTGTACCTATTGCTACTGTAGGCCATTTCTGTGTCTTAATTAATGAGCTCCCCATTTTGAGGCAGTGGCATTGTAATGTCATTTGTGAGTAGAAAGCTTTCATCACCAGACCTGGAAGTGTCATCGTCAGTATGGTCACCATCTAATGGGTGTGGTATCTTTTCTATGAGAAATTATGTTATCGGTTTTAAATTCTTAACTGCTGCTCCATTCTGTTGCTTTTGCCATCTCTTATCTGTACCACGTTCCAATCTTTCTTTTGTTTTTATGAAAGGGTTCTTTTAAAACACAGTAACACAATCAATTAATTTGCTAAAGGCTATTGGTTATACAAAATTTTAATTGCATATACTTCACAAGCAATATTATATATTAGCAGTTTGGGGGTGTTATTTATAAACTTTATTTCAAAGTTTTGAAATTTTGTCTGCTTATATGTTACCATTATTAAATTCCTCTAATAACTGGTTTATTGTTATGAATCTGAACATGAGGCGTTAGCCAGATTAGATATAAAGGTTATTAAGCATCTAGAATTAAAAGTTTATTATTACAAAAAAGCCTTTAAAGGTGAATCTAAAACTGGACAATGAGGTAGCTTACAGTGAGCTTCATATGGTTATCGTATATGAAGATACAAGAATAAACAGGAATACAAAAATCTCCTATGCACATATAAAACATCCAGTTTAAAGGTTAAACACCCTCAGACCAAGCTAAATCACTTTACAGTAGCAGAATTAATTATGACTTTCTAAACCTCTAAACTCTGCAAAGACTGTGAACTGTTTCATAGACTCACTAATCACAGACTTTACTCCATTCTGTAGTCATGCAGATGAAATCTCAGATGTGACTAAAAAATTGGTGAAGGCCTGATGTGAAACAAGGATTTAAATCAATTTTTTGCAGGTATATGTAGCTTCTTTTGTTGTCTGTATTATAATGGCAAGGTGTATAATAATGGAAATGATAGAAAAATGTCAGAATTTGAGGCCCATTTGTCTCTTGAGGGACATGCCAAGTGGCCCTCCCTCTAATAGGATCTACGGGCATGGTCATTGCTATGCCTGTGGGCCTTCTGGTTGCTCATTCAGGACTAAACCTGATCATTTACACTCAGACTTTATACTGGGGATTTATACTCTGGAAAATCCTTATGGTAAAGTTGCTATCAGAGTGATAGCCTATCATAAAACTTTTCCTACTGACACAAGTGCTCCATACACTGGATGACAGACCAGGACCTGTAAACATTTGCACCCTGTACGGATGCAGACTATCATGTCACACAACTGATAAAGAGCTTGCATGCCTGACATATCATGCACAGCTTGGACACAGCTTTCATGAGGAAAGCTTTCGTCTTGATTTTCATTAGCTAAAAAATATGTGTTTTTGTATCAAGTTAAGTGAACTTGGTTGACCGTACCCCATTCACAACCATGTAGACAGAGTTTGACACTTTTAAAATTGTTTGCACTGGTATCGTTATAGTCCTAGAGTGTTAAGGAGGGGCTTTCAATCTTTCAATCAAGGAAAACTAGTTTGATTGAAAGATACTCCTTTTTTGCCTGTGCGCACAGGGCTGATGGAAGGAACACTTTATAGAGCTACTGAACCACCCTGCCCTCATGCAATCTCCTGAGTTACCACCTGCAAAAATGCCTCTAAATTAACAGCAGCAGAACTACAAAAGATGAAATCAGAAAAGCACCAGGTCCAGACAACAGCCTCGCAGAAGCAATCAAGGCTGGTTGAGAGACATCAGCCAACATGATATATAATGTACTTGGGAAAATTTGGGACACTGAAGACATTCCACAAGGCTAGAAACATGGCTACCTTATCAAGCTTCCAGAGAAAGGCAACCTGAAAGAATGCAGAAACTGGAGGGCATCACATTACTGTCTATTCCAGGAAAAGTGTCCCATAGGATTCTCTTGGAGATAATGAAGACAGAGATTGATAGACAGCTCAGGGAAGAACAAGCCAGCTTCCAAAGCAAAAGGTCTTGTACTGTCCAAATAGCAACTCTCAGAATGATCACAGAACAGTCACTTGAGTGGAATTCCCCCATACGTAACCTTCAAAAACTTTGAAAAAGCCTTTTCTGCATTGATAGAGATACCTTGTGGAAACTGCTGCAATACAATGGCATCCAATCCCAAATTATTAACTTGATTCATTCAATGTATGAACCCTTGACATGCCAAGTTGTTCATGATGGTGTCTTGACAGAATCCTTCAGGATACTTTCAGTAGGGGGACAAGGGCGCCTATTGCCGCCTTTCCTGTTCTTGATCACAATGGACTGGATTATGAACAGGAGAATGGATGGCATTCAGTGACCACTTTTCAAACAGCTAGAGGACATTGATTTTGCTGATGATGTCACCCTCCTTTCACACCAGCATGAAAGCATTAAAGAAAAGATAATAGCACTAGACAAAACTGCCCCAATGACTGGACTGAGCATTAACAAGGGAAAGACCAAGACAATGAGGATCAACCAATCCAACAACACCACCATCACACCGGGTGGGCATGACCTGGAAGATGTGGAGCAGTTCACCCATTTGGGTCATATTATGGGCATAGATGGAGGAACAGATAAGGATATCAATGCCAGGACAGGGAAAGCAACAGCTGCATTCAAGACTCATTATCCCATATGGAGTTCACAAATAATATCCACAAAGATGAAATATTCTTTGGATTTCCAAGACCAGCATCTGATGAAGTGAGTCTGTGCTCACGAAAGCTCATGCTCAAAACTTTTCTGTTAGTCTATAAGGTGCCACAGGACCCTTCGTTGCTGTTACAGATCCAGACTAACACGTCTACCCCTCCTATAGATGAAATAGTGGATCTTCAACACAAATGTGAAGAGTGTGCTCTTGTATGGATGTGAGACCTGGCATACTAAAAAGTTTTCAAATCACAAGCTACAGACATTCATAAACAGATGACTGAGGTACATCCCTTCAAATCAAATGGCAAGATTTTGTCACAAATGATAAGCTTTGGAACAGAGCAGGACAAAAAACAATTGACATCAAAATCAAGAGAAGAAAGTGGGGATGGCTAGGTCACACTCTCAGAAAACCATCATCCAGCATAGTCTGTCAAGGTCTCACGTGGGACCTGGAAAGAAAACTCAAAAGAGAAAGACCTCAGACAACGTGGAGAAGGTCTACTGAGATCGATGGACAGCAACTGGGGTACTCCTGGAGTCAGCTTGAAGTTTTATCCTGAGACAGAGTGAAGAGGAGGAGATTTCTAATGACCTATGCTTCACTTGGAGTACAAGGGATAAGTAGTAGTAGTACACAGGGCTGCTGATGTCTTGCAGTAGAAGTACTTAAAAGTAGGAAGTTCTGTTTAATTCCTCAGTTTAAAGCTTTGCTTTGGTGGAAACAGAATTTGATGTTTTGGGACTTAGGCCTGGTTTACACTAGGGATCAAAGCTGATCACAGATACGCAACTCTAACCGCACCAGTTGCGTAGCTAAAATCAACCAATAAGGATCAACTTTCTTCCCTGGTGTAGATTGGGCCTCTTTGGACCTGCTTCAATGTCCCTTACTCTAGGTGTCAGCATGAAGTACCAGGGTCAACGGCCGAACCCAGAGAGATTGATTTTGCCGCGTCTTCACATATGTGGCAAAATAAATCCACAGAAGATTGATCTAGGCATACCAGCCTCCCAGTAGCTACAGACATACCCTTAGCTTGAGCCACGGACAAAAAAAATTGACACAGAAAGGGTGGGAAGGCAGAACAGAAACATAGACACAATAACAACCTGGCATCTGCACTGTACAAAATATGACATAAAGTATAAGAAATGTAATATGATTTATTTATGGCACTCAGGTATGTGGCTTGGCCTCAAGTAACCTGGGAATAAATTATTGTGGTTTTGAGAATCAGCGGTGATTTATTTTATCTTTTTTTGTTTTCCCCTTATTGCTGATATCTGGCACAACAAGCCCAACTCCAAAGAAATTAGAAAAATATAATCTTCTGTAGCATGGATCTTGCTCTTGCTTTCCTTAGAGAAGCCTCTTTCCACTCAGGGAATTGTTCTAGCATCCCAGTCTCCCACTTCTCCTAGACCCTTGGATCTCCTTTGTTATTTGGCAGTCCTGTGCTATTAAGCATTTGGTTGGCCTCAACAGATATCTGGGAAGAAATCACTGCTACTCTCAACCAAGATAAACTTCAGATTCAACCAATTTTATTTAAAAACTTACTTAATTTTCAGCAGCTATACAGACATGTATCATGACGCATATGCAACTTTACCCTAAAAATCTACATCATGGATCATCTGTGCCTTCAAAAACTACTCAAACATCCAATAAAGTCCAGGGCTGTTTTAAACAAACACCTACCAAGTAACTCAGCTAACAAAACATTGTTTGCACTAAGATTTTCAAATATGACTAGCAATTTGAGATAGTGTCTCACTCTCTAGGGCTACGTCTACACGTGAAGCCTACATCGAAGTAGCCTATTTCGATGTCGCCACATCGAAATAGGCTATTTCGATGAATAACGTCTACACGTCCTCCAGGGCTGGCAACGTCGATGTTCAACATCGACGTTGCGCGGCACCACATTGAAATAGGAGTTGCAAGGGAACGTCTACACGCCAAAGTAGCACACATCGAAATAAGGGTGCCAGGCACAGCTGCAGACAGGGTCACAGGGCGGACTCAACAGCAAGCCGCTCCCTTAAAGGGCCCCTCCCAGATACACTTGCACTAAACAGCACAAGATACACAGAGCCGACAACAAGTTGCAGACCCTGTGCATGCAGCATGAATCCCCAGCTGCAGCAGCAGCAGCCAGAAGCCCTGGGCTAAGGGCTGCTGCACACGGTGACCATAGAGCCCCGCACGGGCTGGAGAGACAGCGTCTCTCAACCCCTCAGCTGATGGCTGCCATGGAGGACCCCACAATTTCGACGTTGCAGGACGCGGATCGTCTACATGGTCCCTACTTCGACGTTGAACGTCGAAGTAGGGCGCTATTACGATCCCCTGATGAGGTTCGCGACTTCGACGTCTCGCTGCCTAACATCGCAGTTAACTTCGAAATAGCGCCCGACACGTGTAGCCGCGATGGGCGCTATTTTGAAGTTAGTGCCGCTACTTCGAAGTAGCCTGCACGTGTAGACACAGCTTAGATGTCCAATCTGAGATGTCTTCAAGAGGACTTGAAGTGTCAAACATCCGCCCTTGGAAAGACAGGTTCACTAAAGTTGCCTCAAAATTAGAGAATTAAAATCCAGTGGTTAGAAATGCTAGCCTGTGACTGAGGAGTGAGGGAAGAAACAGTCATTTCCTAAGGATATATGCACAGGTCTCTTCCTACCCATGTAGAAAGGTACCTCTTCAGGAGAGTGCATCATCATCAATAACGGAGGGCTCAGTGCCCGTTAGTGTCCGATGCCTCTCTCACTATTTGCTTCCATCTTTCCCTGTCCAGTGCGGAGTGGCTTAGCTTCTGTAGACTAGCTCTGCACCAATCTACTGCATCATCTATCCATTTTCCATGGGGTCTGCCTTTCCTGTTCAGGCCCTTTCAGTTTCCAGGGATCTGCATGTTTGAAGGAATGAAAGTGGAGGGCTATGGACAGAGGCACACATCATCTCCCATAGCAAATACAAGAAGCCCTCACAGCTGCATAGGTCATCCAAAAATTTAGGGCACCATTGGGTCTTAATGTTCATCCCCCTCTTCTCTCTCTTCTGTGGCTCTGCTTCCAACAGAAGGGTCTGGTTAACTTAAGAGTGAAAAATCCTACCAGACCTATTAGCAGAACATTGAACCTGTAAAAGAGTCATTCATGCGGTAATGAAACCATTTAACAGGCATTTGCCAACCCCAAGTGTATATGTCAGTTTCTGAATTTATTGTTGAATAGTAACAGAGAGTAAGATGTGCTAGTCTATACACTATCAAAACAAAAAGCAGTCAAGTAGCACTTTGAAGACTAGCAAAATAGTTTATTAGGTGAGCTTTCGTGGGACAGACCCACTTCTTCAGCCCATAGCCAGACCAGACTGGTCTGAAGAAGTGGGTCTGTCCCACGAAAGCTCACCTAATAAACTATTTTGCTAGTCTTTAAAGTGCTACTTGACTGCTTTTTGTTTTGAATTTATTGTGTTTGACTACAAGATCTTAATTTAAAAGATGCTTTAAAAAATATGGCACGAGTGTATTGCTGAAGATTATAAAATCCCATCCTTAAAAAAACCAAAAGACCCCTACCATAATTCTCCCCACCACCCCCGAGCTGCATTTGGGCAAAGGGGAACCAGTTCAATAGCACTCTGTAGTGGCCCATAAATCTTAAGGACATCCCTGCCTGAGGCTGAGCATGAGCTTTTGTTTGTATGTGTGGATGTTCATAAGTCGGATGTTTGTAACTTGGGGGATGGGTGTTTCCAGAAAGTTAGCGCAGCTTGAAAGAGGCCTCAGCTCACCAGTCTTCCAGTTAACAGTGAAACATGCTACATACTTTGGCTACCCAGATGACTAACCAATTACATTACAGAGATCTGGATTAATACTCCCATTAAACATCAGTAGAAAATACATATGGCCTATGTTGTAGCTTTTTAATATTCAAGTAACGTGAAAATTCCCTTTAGTAACGTAATAAGGAGACACTAATGTTCAAAGGAAATCACAGTATCCTAATAAATTGACCTTATACTTTAATCTATTGACCTCTGAGAAACGCTTAGATAAAGTGTTACATAACTGATTCATCTAGAATTAATATAAATTTATTGAGACAATGAATTTCATTTCCCCAGGGCTGTAGGGCATATGCAGACCAAGATATAGTAAATCTATACAACCATAATACATCTATGCAAAGAAATTTAAAAGTGCATTTTCACCAGAAATGATTACAGAACTCTGTATACAGTTACTGTATTTCCTTCAGTTCCTAAGCCACATTTGGTACTCCTTTCTGTAAGGGGAAAGTATAAGTGGTTATGGATAAACACTTATTAAGGTATGTCAATATCTGAGTAAAGTTGGAAACAGATTGAATCCCTAATGAATTTCAGGAAAAAAAAATCCGATAAGAAGGGTTCATGCTGTGAGAATTTAACTCCTTTGAAGTCTGAGCAACACCAAATAAAATCTAATTTGCCAAGGCACTCATTGTGGGCTGCCCAAAGAAAATATGTCAGCATGAATACTTAGATCCTAACTCAAGAGCATAGCACAATGGATACCCAGTACACTGGGGCCACAGTGTAAGTGCTCCTGCAATGTAAATATAAAATCAATAATAATATTCTGGAAAGCCAGTGGACAGTGGGTGATACAGTCCAATTCAAATATAGATAAATACATCATAACAACCCACCCACACTTGGAGCCTCCCAAAGTACATCCAATTTATGCATTTAAAGGGTTGAATGAATTTCTGCACCAAATTTTGACTGAGGGTAGGTCTACCCTAGACCTGAAAGTCAGTGCTAGAAACATACAATTTCACCTACGGCAATAGAGCAGCTGGAATCAACTCATCTTGGATTGACTTATCTGGCCATCTTCACTAAGGGAGGTTGATGGAAGAAACTCGCCTATCGACCTCTCTTACTCTTCATAATAATGAGAAGTAAAGGGGTTGACTATTGAATCCTGATAGTTTGATTTCACACAGCCCCACTAGGCCCATGAAATCAAGCCCTGAAGATTGACCCTGACCAGGTCAATCTTCTGGTAAGTGTGGATGTACCCTGAGCTGGCATCACACTTTTCCTTTGAGAGGGTGACTCTAGATCTGCATGAGTTGGTGCAGTCGGGTTATAAGAAAATAACATTAGACAAACAGAAGGGAGACACTAAACTGTACCATACCAACCAAAAAAAGCAAAGACTGGGGAAGCCAGAAAAACCTAGTTCAGTAATTTGTGTTCATTGCTACAAGTCTGTAATTATTCATTATTACTACTGTTTTAATGAATCATGCGGAAATGTACTAGACTCTTGAAGAAAAAGAAGGGATAGATAGAAGGGGTTTGATTTACATGTGCATTGTAAATCTGCTCACCTGCCAAACCACATAAAGTCACAAGTTATACATCTGCCTTAAAATTTAATGCACAGGGAGATTCAGAGATTTTACAGCCAGAATAGATTACAACCATCTAGTCTGACCTCCTGCGTAGTGCAAAACATAGGATTTCATCAAGGAGTTAACTACCTGAAGCAGTTCCTGTCTTTGGATAGTTCACTGTTGTATTGCAACTAATGAAGTCTGTGACATCACTTCCACTGTGGCCCAAGACAAAGACAATTTTTTTTTTAGACAAAGATTTCTGATGATGTTTAATCACAACAAAGGAAAAATAGGAAACTATCAGGAAAATAAAGAGATCAGAAGTAGGTTAGGTTTAACACAAATCAAGGCAAACAATGGTTACATTTTTAAAGAAGAAAAGCAATTGCCAGCCAGCTACGTAACAATAAAAAAACATGTGAAGTATCTCAGTATTTTGTATTTGAAACTGTGAAGAACACCAGTGGTAAAAGGAAAATGGGGGGAAACTGTAACAGAAAGTTTAGAGTAGAAGGCAAAGAGCTGCAACGAGTAGCAGTTAGTTCCAAAATGGCCACTTTACAGCTACAATTGCAGATCTTTACCACATTTAAAGGAGCAGTCCCTAGAAAAGGCATGATGAGATTAAATTCCTGTAGAAGGAACTCTCGTACGGGAGAATCAGTAAGACAGAGAAGCTTCTCCTGTGAGTGGGTCTGTGTCTGTGTACTGTATAGCACATATTACACCATAATCCCATTGCACTTATTCCCCTGACAACTCCCTCTAATCCTTTAGGACGTCTTGCACACTTTGACATGAACAGTGAATAAACCAAAAACTATCATCATAAATTTAACGAGAAATCCTGTGGCACCTTATAGACTAACAGCTATATTGGAGCATAAGTTTTCGTGGGCAAAGACCCACTTCGTCTGATGTATGTATGTATGCATCTGATGTAGCCAAGAAGGCTAATGGCATCTTGGGGAGCATTAAGAGAAGCATTTCATGCACATCTAGAGAAGTGGTTGTTCCCCTCTATTCGACACTGGTGAGATGACATCTGGAATATTGCGTCCAGTTTTGGGCCCCCAGTATAAAAAAGGATGTGGATGTGCTGGAGCAGGTTCAGCGGGGGCAACAAAAATGATTAAGGGGCTGGAGCACATGACCTATGAGGATAGGCTGAGGGATTTGGGCTTGTTTAGTTTACAGAAGAGAAGACTGAGGGGTGATTTAATAGCAGCCTTCAACTTCCTGAAGGGCAACTCTAAAGAGGATGGTGAGAAACTGTTCCCAGTGGCATCAGATAGCAGAACAAGGAGCAATGGTCTGAAGCTAACGAGGGAGAGGTGTAGGTTGGATATAAGGAATGCTACTTCAAAAAGTGGGTGGTGAAGCACTGGAATGTGTTGCCTAGACAGGTGGTGGATTCTCCATCCCTAGAGGTTTTTAAGTCCCGGCTTGACAAGGTCCTGGCTGGGATGACTTAGTTGCGGTTGATCCTGCTTGAAGCAGGGGGCTGGACTAGATGACCTTCTGAGTTCCCTTCCAGCCCTATGATTCTATGATTCTAAGTGGGTCTTTGTCCATGAAAGCTTATGTTCCAATATATTTGTGAGTTTATAAGGTGCCACAGGACTTCTCATTGTTTTTGCAGATACAGACTAACACGGCTGTGCCTCTGATACTTGTCATCATAAATTTGTAATTAAAAGGATATGATATGTCTGTCATCAGTGTTTCTTTCACCCTGGACTGTGAAGATGGCACAGCACTTTCTCAGACAAGCCCTTCAGCTATTACTAAAGTGCCCTTAATAGCTCATGGAAAATGAAATAATGCATTCAGAGGTGACAGTCTGTGTGAACTGGTCTGTGTTTCTGAACCCAAGTTAGAATTGCATTATAGGTGAAATATGATGGGTACCCTAGGACTGAAAAACAGGTACAGCTCTAGAGAAAAGTTGGGCATATCAAAGTGGAAAATATTCATTCCTCTGGATCCTGAGGGGTAATAGCTTGTCTGCATTTGGAAATGCATCTGGCATAAAGCAGGGTATGAATTTAAAGCACTTTAACTAAACCTGATGAACTGCACGGTACATGCTCTCATTCCAGAATAAAGTTGAATTACTCCAGATAAATTAATCTAATTCAAAATAAGGCACTCCAATGAGTGAATCAGAAGAGCTATTCCAGAATAATTTCTGCATAGATAAGCCCTAGATTATCTGGACATGTGCACAATGTACTGTTTTGAGACAGTAAGCTTGTTAATATTTTGCCTGCACCCTGAGGAGGCATTGCTTGAAGTCACATCATATGGTAAGAAAACAAAACCTTCAAGGAATAATGTGCTTTACTTGGTTTTCTCCCACAACCCTCCATAATATTGTAGATGTCTAGCTTGGGGACAATAGACTTTCTCCCTTCATATCCACCCCATCCAGCTGTAGCAACTGCAGCCCACAGGGCTTCCCCTGGGTCAAAGAACGTAAAGAATAGCTTGCAGAATTGGGATCTTTGTTTTTGCTGTCTTTGCTTTTTCCCTTCCTCTATTTCAAATGATGGAAGGACGTTCACATTTATTAGAATGGGAGAATGAAACATGGCTCAGAAGGGAAAATGAATTAGAAACAAAGCAATTTCTTTTTACAGATGCAGAGATCTGATTCTTGTTTTATTTGTGATTCTTAAAGACACTCCAGTTATCCTGTGGTGCAGATTCTTAATGGGAGTGCAGTTTGGATTTTGTAAGGAAAAGAATTTTACAGTTCTAAAAAATGGTCATTTTAAAGTTACTGTTGCTCCAGCTTTGTAGAAAAAGGATCTGTAATTACCTGTAAATACATCACCGTGATTTGCTAAACAAATCAACTTTATAGCTCTACCATATGCATTGTGAATGCTGTAATATGAAGTTTATGTAGGGTCTCAACACAGAAAGGTAAACAACAGTGGTGCCTATCAGACCGAAAATAAGGTAGAAATGTAATTATATGTCAGAAATTGATACCATAAGAAAAAGTCATAGCAGGATAATGTGAAAAGGTACTGTAACATCAGATGAGTAGGAGAACTAACATTTCTGTATTAAATTGGTATTAGTAGTATATTAGCCTAACATGATATGACAAAAAAATTGCAAACAAAATACTATAATTTAGTCTAGGGCATAAATGTGAGGGGAAAAAAACCAAATATTGTCACAGAGAAACACCCTCTTTTCATTTAAAGAAACATGTGGGAATTCTGTGGTAGAATTTGCTGTTGTGTCACACTGAGAACATTCAGAAGAGAACACATACAGCTATTTGAATTGCATGTCTGTTCAAATAACATTTTACACAGACATGCCATTTTTCATTCCAATGGATCTCAAAGAACTTCACAAACTTAAAACTACATACGAAGCAGTGCTCTGATCCTGTACAAATGTATCTTTACACACACAAGCACACCCTCGTATGTATGCTGACAATGATCCTCTAATCTCAAAGGACATTCTGCCCCACCCCCTCCTTACTCTATTTGGTCAACAGAAGTTTTGTCTGAGTACGAATGGGTTATCAGACCTTAAACAACAATTACCCTCATAACATGCCCCTTTCCCTTTGATAAGTAAATTCCTGATTTTGCATGTTAGGCTTGGTCAGTGCAGTTCTGCAGAAGCATCTGCCTGCATGGAATAACCTGTAAGGCTCCTGTACCTGCCTAATATCAATATAGCACCCATAGTATTCACTATGCTTGTGGGAACATGCAGGGGATAGCAGTGGTGAATACTTTTGTAACATTATTTACTTACAAACACAGTTAGGAACAGGAGTGGATCTTAAGCACTTTTCAGAGGTTCACTTTGCCATAATGAACTTGAATTCCCCTGTGAATTTGCTCATTTACCATGCGTCAGCAGGTTAGATTCCAGTTGTTGTGAACCAGCCTGCAAGTTCCATTCAGAACTCCTTTATATACCGAAATCCAGAATTTGTGCTGCCAAATTTCTCTACTTCCTTATATGTTTCAACAGCCTTTAAAAATGCATGCATTAAAATTGGTTGGGACGGTGTTAGGTCTTCATACATAAACTCATCACTGCCAAAGAATATTTCTCTGTGTGAAATAATAATTGTAAAGGAAAACATATATATCTGCCTTTCTGAAGATATATACTATGCTGTTCCATTAAGCTTTACTACTGTGTTTCTCCCCTATGCATTCACTGGCAATATTGCAGGCTCTAAATTTGTAAATTAGGGCTTGTCGATGTAGGGACACTCAGAAAATTTAATCTGAGTACCTTCCAATTTCATAAGTCAAATTGAGGCAGCTCTAATTCTGACTGGTTCCAGTTCCATCAGCAAATTTTGCCAGAAAACCTCCGTTTTGTTAACAAAACTTGTGAAGCGTGCACACACAAAGTGCATTTTGTTGACAGTATCTGAACAAAACACAGCGCTTTTGCCCGCAGTGTTCTGCCTCAAAGCCATGAGGCATAACAGTGCTGTCTACAGATTTTGTCAACAAAAAAGCTGTGTGGCCAATGTGGGGGTGCTTCTTTCCACAGACAGGAAATTTACAACAATGAGCAGCCCTGTCTGCTGTGCTTCTGGGTGCCTGTTTTGTCAAGAGAGCAGCCGGGCAATCCGGCTGCTCTGTCGACAGAGTGGAGTTCTCTCCCCATCGGCTTTTGTATGTGGCTACACTCTGTCAACGGAAGTTTTTTGGGGCAGACTCTCCTGACAGCGACTTCTGTTGACAGAGGGCTGTAGTGTAACCATCGTCAATAAGTGCATATATAAAGAAGGATATAGTGTAGTTTAACTAGTGCTGTTCAAAAATTAATGCAGGTTGACTTTCCTGAGCATCCCTATGCAAACCCTTAATCTTGGAAAGATCTAATTATGGATTTTTTGCATTTTCTTTAATTTTTTTGAATAATATAACCTGTGAAAGGACTAGACTACAACACCTGCATCACATAAGCCATCACCTGGAGGGATTATCTCTGGGAATACAAGAGTAGATCATTCTTCATGCCCATTTAATCCTTGATTCCTATGCAGCGATGGCAACAAGGGTGCCAGTTGATTTCCATTTCTAAGTTACAAGATAAATCTCAGGGTTTTATTCTAGACTCTGTATTATTTTATACAGTTACCACCCTATCCCTCTCCTCAATCAATGAGCTTTACAAACTCAAGATATTTTGATATTATTCATTTTCTCCACTCCTCACATTTACCTTATCTTCTCGCTTTGTAAGTTCCTTGCAGCAGGAATTGAGTCTTCTTTGCATGGGTGTGGAGAGTGCCTAGTACATTGTGGGCACTGTCATAACAATGAATTGTTTTGTGATGTGAACGCTCATCCTCTAGAAATGTGATTAAGACCAATTCTAGGTCTAAAAAGATCTTTTATTAATTTCCAGATAAGAAAAATCTGTGAATAAAAGCAGGTTTGGTGAATTCTACCATTTTTAAAATTGTGGAAATGGGTACTTTGACAATTTCTAAATACTGTGATGTTCGAATCCAATTTCCTAATTTCAGCTCAATCTATTTGACCAACATCTTCATGAGAATAGCATTAAATAAGCACATATCTTTCCTTACAAATATATTATTTTAAAGGAAATGCTGTGCAGCAATATAAATAAATCACTACATTGCATCAGAACTACTAAAATCATCAGAAAGTCTGGTCAAAGATCCCTTTCTACTAATTAAAAAGGAGGGGACACAGAGTAAAAGAAATCTTTTCAATTTTCCTTGGTTACAATATAATTCTTAACTGTAGGGGGTAGAGTGAGGCATCCATTTGCACTTGCAGTCCCAGTATTAGGGAATGACTAAATTACTTGTAGAGCTTTTTCTACACTGCCACTTATGAGTAACGATATAATTTCCTAAATAACATAAATAAATACACAAACTAAACTCTCTAGAGTTCTGTACTATTTCTTATAATTCATTACAAAGATATGTGAGACAGTAATTTGTACAGAAGTTTCTTTTTCACAGACAAATAAGTGCCATTATTTAAAGCAATTCCAATATTATTATTGCTGAAACTACACTTATAAAATGCAGTATATGAATACAAAAATTATGTTTCTCTTTCAATGTATCTACATTTATAAGGGAAATAGTTGGCATTCCTATTTTAACCCAATGAAACATTCACATTACTTCATTCATGCTACCCACAACATTTTAAAATATTTCATGCCTAAATATCTTGGAATGCTCAGACTCTTTAAAAGTATATTTTTGCAAATGCATAAAACATTTCACATTTTACAGTGATTCAATAGATTTTGTGTATTCATTTCCATGCCTTAAAAAGGAATCTTACATTATTAGTGGCGATACTGTATGTGTCAAAAAAGAAGCATCAAAAGCATTTCCTGTGCACTTGACAGGGTGACAAAATATTTCTCCTATCCTTTCCTAATTGAGCTGCTGTACAAAGGTAGACATTATAATAATATTAATAATAGTTACATGGATATTTGTAGGTACTGTGTAACCCTTCAGTCCATTTTCCCAGACAATGGTGACTACAAAGAGGCTTCAAAATAGAACATTGCACAATATGAATGCCACTTTTTTCTATCTTACATTTTAAAAACATCATTGAAATCAGAAAGTTCATTTACAAAGGACTGGCAGTTGCAATCACAGCAATAATGTAGTGCTGAGAAAAAAAGGGTAATTGGTTTGGTAAAGATCGCTTTCCATTACACCATAAAGCACTACACAATAGGAAAGGTCGCCAATTAAGCAATCATGAATACCAAGTACTGAAGCTGATGAAAATAGGGCAGTGGTTTAAATAGATTTGCAAGCAATTTACCTTTTCACAATGTTGGCAATCTGATGCAATTTGCTTGCAATTTTGTCTGCTTTCAGTAGCACTCGAAGCTGACACTACACAGACCAAATGGCAAAGAGGCCTGCATAGAAAATGTAAAACTATCTTGGCTGCATCAGGGAACCAGAATGGTGGTTCATCAGGAAAATTACAACAATTAGCATAAGTGCTGCAAAAATCAACACTTTAAATGTCACACTCACGAGTCTGTCCAAAGACTGTAAAAGTACCATCTCCATTGCTGGACTAACAGTAAATATGAAGCAATCACCAACAAGCCTTGAGGCTGATGGCTTTACAATTGATGTGACATTCTCTGAGTGATAAAATAGCCTCTCATTTTACAAAAGTAAGTATTTTTCTTTTTTAGATTTAACCTGGATTATGTCAACACTAAACTTGCATTTATTTTTTTTTCAACTTTTCTTCCGACAAACCTGTTTTTCTCCCTAATATGTTCTTTACTTGTTTTTGACATTCTAAAAACTTCATATTCAGCGAACTGGAACCAAGGCGATAAAACTCAAATACTGATATTTTACTTTTCAGTGTAAATCATGTTTCAGATTTATTTCAAAATATGTTATGCTGGATGAGGTGAAGTGTTTGTGACTGGGGCCTGACTTACAATTTTGAGGAAGGGATCCAAAAGATAACTGAGGTTATTCCCGCAGGCATTGACTAGGAATGTAGGATACCTTCACACATCCATATCAATGCAAAGCCAGCAAGTGTGAAAGATGCTTTTGAAGTAATTGATATCTCATGTAATGGTTCCCATGTTTAGGGTAGATATAAATTTGTCAGGCTGTGAGATAGAATTGACTTATGGTGTATACTTAATGATTTATTTCTCACTGATCTGCAGTGAAGAATAAACTGGTAAAGCCATTTCATTGACATCAGTGAGAGGTGTACCACCTTTTTCTAATGTCATGTGTTGGAAATATGACCACAATGTCTGATTTTTTTATTTTTAAACTTTTTCATGCATGGAAGCAGTGGCACATATAAACTATTTTTGGCTTCAGTGTTCAAATATATATATAACACACAGACTCGCTTACTTTAAAGACCCTTATATTTAAAGATATTTAGGAATTTTTGTGTTCAGCATCTCAACAACGCCCTCATTTAGGACCCTGAAGGAATCCCCTTTGGAAAAACAAAAAAACAAAAACCAAACATTTAGGCTATAAATCTGTTAGGCATTCCAACGCTGACTACAGCAGTACCAAATACCTTTTAAAATGTGGGCCAAAATGCCTAAAACTTTTAAAAAAGAAAACGTTAACGATTATCATAGAGCTCATAAACTGCAATGTTAGTTCTAATGGCTTCAGATGCCCAGCACAGACTGCTCCAAGAATCATGATCTTTGTTTACACCAAACATAATAAAAACTGCAGAGAATGCAGACATTAATAGTCAACTTATGGAATCTTTCACATGCTGTATAAACTGAATGGTAGTAGTATGAGGCTGAACCTCTCAAATCTGGCACCCCTGGGACCTGACTAGTGCCAAAGAAATTTGCAAGACCACAGGAGGTCAATGCTGTCTAGTATAGGGGTGTCCAACCTTCTTACATCAGAGGCCACATGGCAATTTTTTATGTGTTCGGGGGGTCCAAACACAAAATAGCCCCATCCCACCCCATCCCCAGGTTTAAACCCCTTGCAGCCCCAAACCTCTTTCTGCCCCCAGCCTTAAATTCCCCCCAACCCCAAACCACCCACTCTCCCCCAGCCTTAAACTCCCTGCAGCCCCAAACTGTCCCCTGCCCACCCTGCAGGCTTAACCTTCCTCATAGCCCCAAACCACCCTGCTGCCAGCCCTGCGACCCCACTGGGGCTCTGCACACCCCAGCCGCCAGGGCTCTTTGTGTCAGCCAGCCCTGCAGAAGCTGGTCCTGTCATGGCAGCTGGCACCATATAAAAAGGCTCCGTGGGCTGGATTCTAGCCCATCAGCTACCTGTTGAACACCCCTTGTCTAGCAACATTGTCAACACTTTCACTGCTTACTGGGCTCTAAGAAGACATTTGGGGTAAATTACAGCTAAATAGCAGCACAGAACACTGAAAGCCAGGACTGGTGACTGGAAACTAACTTCATGAGCTTGTGGGAAACTTGGCCACACCCATGATAAATGGTCATCTGGCTAACTAAAGTCACACCAGATTGCATATGTTTCTGGACGAGAGTGTCCTGGATTAGAGAGGTTCATCCTGTAAATCTGTGGATTATGTACAATTAAATGGATAGTCTTAAACAGCACCAGCCTCTTGCTAGAGATCTCTTGATAGATGATCTCCACCAGCACTAAGCAACTTGTGCAGATGTAACATTATTCAGCCAGCAAAGACTGCTTCAGTCATGGTATTTGATGGCATGAGCAAAAGAGAAGAGCAGCATCACATGCTCTGGCCTCTTCACAAACTACAGCCTCAGCTAGAAAGGCAGCAATTCCATAAGGAGTGTTGTTGCGCCATAACTGTACTGATCCATTTGCGACACTCCTTCAGATAAATGGTAGATTTCAATTCGCATCAGAACAAAATATTGGGTACAAATCACATGTATTCCTGGGGTATGTCTACACAAAGAGGCTACGTGCAAAGAGCTAGGTGGCCTTGCTACAATGTAGCCCTGCAGTATGATACAACCTGTGGTGAGCAAAGGGGCTTTTCTGTCAGTGAAGAAACACCACCTCTCTACGCAATGGTACATACGTAAACAAAAGCATTTTTCCCATCAGATTAGCTGTGTCTACACTGAGATAAAGCTGAACTTTCTACACTCTCATTTATCTACCTATGTTAACCTAATTTTTAAGTGTAGATCAGGCCATTAGTCTGCCATTTTTAACTACTTCACTTTGCTAGGGCTACAGTTTTTATATAACAAGTTAACACTGTTATCAGCCAAGCACAATTACCAAATATAGAGTAACCAGGGCTGGTTGAAAAACAAAAGACATTTTTTATGAAAAAAAATAAAATAAAAAATAATCTTCTGCTTATTAGTAAATTTCAAAAATTCAGTATTTTCAACCAGCTCTAATAGCATCTTGGTTGTATTTTTTTGGCTTCATATCATTATCATCATTACAGGTTCCATTTCACAAGAATAGTGGTTTTCAGTAGTAGCCTGAAGCTCACCTACATCACCACAGCCATCTACATGAGAACAATATTTAAATTGACAAAGGACAGGTAATGCAGTGCTTAGGCAGAAAACTGTCCACTTATACTTACTTTGGGAGGCACTGCCACCTGGATGGAAAACTCACCATTTTCTTGCAAGCCCTTCAGTACCAACACCCCCAGGAGAGAAAGCTTCAGTTTTATATCTATATCTAGCTGGCTTTCAAGGTCTAAAGCAGACTGGCTACGGCTCACACATGAAAGCTGTTTTTCCAAGAGAATGACTAACTGCATCCTTCCTTGTTTAGGAGAAGTGGGGGGAAAGAAACAGCGGATCTGTGAGGTGGGCATGAAAAAGGGCTTGTCTGATGACTCTGCGGCACACTTCGCTTCTCCCTGACTTTTCAAAGTCCCCTCCACAGTCCTGCGAATGTTCTATGGGAATTGCACAAGCGGTCACAGAAACTAAGGGAGCTATAACATGGATATACCTGTATCAGAGAGGTAGCCGTGTTAGTCTGTATCTTCGAAAACAACAAGAAGTCCTGTGGCACCTTATAGACTAACAGATATTTTGGAGCATAAGCTTTCATGGGCAAAGACCTGCTTCTCAGATGACTCATGCATCTGACAAAGCAGGTCTTGGCCCACGAAAGCTTATGCTCCAAAATATCTGTTAGCCTATAAGGTGAACAGGACTTCTCATGGATATACCTGACTCACAGAGCTCGAAGGGACCCTGAGAGTTTGCTGAGTCCAGTCCCCTGCCCTCACAGCAGGACCTATTACAATCCCTTGCAGTTCTTTTTTTTTAAAAACCTATTTGCCCCAGATCCTTAAATGGCCCACTCCAGGACTGAGCTCACAATCCTTGGTTTAGCAGGCCAATGCTCAAACTGCTGAGTTTAAGGGATGGAAGGAGAGGGGCCAGCCATTCCCCATAACATTTTGTCTCCTCCCACTCCTAGTTCTTAATCTCATAGTCAGTGTGGTTTTACCCATTCTCTCCTTCGGAGCTCTGAAACTGATATGGAGGAAGAGGGTCATCAGGGACTCATGTGGGAGCACAACTTTGGCAGCTCCATGTGCCAATTAACTTTGAAATCTAGTTGGAGGCCTCTGCACTGAGAAGCTTTGGTGGCTCTCAGGAGAGCTGCAGGTTCTGGATGCCAAAAAACCTGCTTTTTCTCTCTGGAGGGACAATCCCTGCTGGTAACTATGCAAGTCTAAACATTCAGTGACCAGTTCTCCTGTGTAGGCAACAAATGGAGCAGGGCACAAGTTAACTCTAAATTATGTGCTCTTTATAGTTTTTGAGGGTATTCCTTGACAGTAGTCCTCACCGGACTAATGACTGCAATTAAACCAAAGATATACATCCCAGCTTCAAAACCACGTGAAAGAGAGAAGAACCACCACAGATCATTAACCTCTCTATTTTATTTATTTATTTATTTTTAACTTTCTTGGCATATGCATGGTTCCGGTTTAGGGGACAAGAGAACATGTTGTTCCATGGATCCACTCACAGAACGCTAAGGCTATGAATACACTACGGACCTTACAGTGGTACAGCTGTACTGATGGAGCTGCTGACAGCTTTCTAGTGTAGCTGCTCCAAGCTGACAGAAGAGAGCGCTCTTAAATAACCCACCCCTGAGGAGTGCCATTAGCTGTGTCAGCGGAAGAGGCGGACCGTACCAGCACTAGGTCAGTGTAACTCATGTCGCTAAGGTCAGTGGTTTCTTCACACTCCTGAATGATATAAGTTATAGTGACATAAGTGGTAGTGTAAACATGGCCTAACAAGAGATAGCAGGAGCAATGCGCCTATCTCCAGCCAAATTTATCCCTTCTCTGGTCCAATCAACTTCAATAGAATTATGCCAGAGACTAATGTGACCGGTTAACTATCAGCCTCTCAACCTGGTTCTAATTTGTCCATTTGAGTCATGAGCACCTGAAAAACAGGGTTTTTAACAAAAATACTAACTGACCCTTTGCAAAATAGGGCCAGATTCTAAACTGATGTGCCTCTACTACACAGTTAAGATAGAAAATACCAAAACATAGTCAATTTTTAGTAAATACTGACTCTAGCACTAACAATAATCATGACTAGTCTGTGTTTACTAAATAAAACCATGTATTATAACTAAGAAAAAATATACAAAAAGTTAGAAACTTATAGAAAGAAATTCCAACTATGGGCCTGTCTTCACTGCATTCTCAACTCAAAAGTAGGTCTTTAGTTTTCCCCCTAACCTGATTCCTATCCACAAACAGAAATACCAAGTTTGAGTTAACAGGTGATTTAAATCTCTGCAAACTGATCGGTGAGGGATGGTGAAGGAGAATGAAAGCCAGCTGGGGGAAGGGCGGGGAAATGAAACTTGAGTGTCGATCACATTAGAGCTAGCAATGCTGTGGGGATGCAACAGCTCAATGAACAACTCCACAACTGCTAATCCAAGGCCTCTTGTGGAGGTGGTTTTCTTTTAGAGGTGAAACTTCTGCATTTCATTGCAAAAAGTCATTGGCCAGAATAAGAAGAAGTCCTGTGGCACCTTATAGACTAACAGATATTTCGGAGCATAAGCTTTCATGGGCACAGGCAAAGAGGGTCTTTGCCCACAAAAGCTTATGCTCCAAAATATGTTAGTCTATAAGGTGCCATGGGACTTCTTCTTGTTCTTGAAGACACAGACTAACACAGCTACCTCTCTGATAATTGGCAAGAATAGATGCTCTCACGATTTTTGCGCAAAAAAAGGATGTTTTCTGCTTTAAATGGCTGGTGTAAAATATGTTTAGGCTACTCTAAAAAATGCTGCAGCTTCACTCCTCTAGCCCATAAGTGTAGACATTTACTTAGTAACATGAGGGGCTCTCTGTTGGCTTTAGTTAACTAGCATCCCCAAGATGCAGTAGGTATGGTCAATGAAAGAATTCTCTCAGCCTAGTGCTGGCTACACCAGAGGTCAAGCTCATCATAGCAGCTCCTCTCAGGAGTGTGGATTTTTCATATCCCTGCAAGTCACAGCCACGCTAATGTAAGTGCTTAGTGTGGACCAGCCCTAACGGAGAAACTTTAAAAAAACCCAAAAAAGCAAAACAAAACAAAAACCGCCAAACAGAATATATTACAGGCAGAGAGCAGACAGTGGAATTCATGTCTGGATGCCTAAAGATGCCCTCAGATTGTTTTTCAAGCTGGAAATAATATTGTCTATAGCTGGGAATGCTGATCCATGGCATTTCTATAGTACATTATCCTGTTTTGTTCTCAACTCAGAAACACCCTTCTTAAATCAAAAAGACAAAATGATCAAGCAGTTATAGATTTTCTTTCAATCGCCACAAGAGGGTGATTTTAGGAGTATGAAAATTCTTTCGAGCAAGAGAACGGATTAGGGTTAGCAAATATACAGACCTCTTAGCCTGTTTGTTGCTTGAGCTACTTTATCTGTTAGTACCTAAGTTTTGTGGGAATAAAAAAATGGCACAGATGGGACTATAACTGACCATAACCTGCTCTATTGTATTTCCAACAATCTCTAATTACAGCAACACACCAGAGGAAGAGATTTGAAAGGGCAGGTGATGGGATAGGAGAGAAACCTGTTTGACTTAAACAGCACAGAATCCCTCACCATCAGGGCTGATGTACATCAGCCTGACAGCTAATTAGGGTAGACATGAATTTTTCCAATGTAACAGATGTTCGCTAATCAGGCCAGATTTGGAGCCCTTGCGCCAGCAACATTTCATGCACAATTTAACTATCTAAAAGGAATAAACTACTTAATGCATTGTACTGGAGGCACAGCTGTTTCACAATCAGAAAATTTGCTGTCAAAGATGTTCTCTTTAAAACTGACATGTTTTTATATAACTCTGATGGGGTGTTTATAATGTATTAATAGTTGTCAGTAAGAGCTGCTGTCATCATCAAGAAGTAAAATATTTCTGAAGGTATATTAAAATGAACAGACTCCTTTTCCTTTCCAAAATCTATTCAGATAATTTAACTACTTTGAATATGGCCTGTTTCATTCTAAATGTATTTGAAACAAAGGATTTAACATATATCTCCCAATTTATATCACTTATAAAATAACAGACATGCCAATGTGCTAAATATGGCATAATGCAGAAATATTGTTAAAATCTTATGGTTGTACTATTCAATCAGGGATATTTTAATATTCTCTTTTAAGGGAAATAGATTTTAGCTACAGAAAAATCATCCATACACAAAATATTATGTTAAAATAATGTGAGTGATCTCGTGTCCCTCCAGAGAAGACATCTAATGAAAAGTCAAGTGTCATACAACCCTTTCTGCCCAGATATTGGAGGCTACGTTATATAGGACCCACTATTTAAAGCTTTGTGAGGTAAGCATCAGTCAGGCCAAGTCTACACTAGGGGATAAATTCAAATGAAGAGACACAGCTCGAGTTATGTTAATTTTATAGCTGGACCTTGATTCAAACTTTGGCACCATCCCCACAGCAGGAGGCTGTTGGGAGAACTGTTCCTGTCGACTTCCCTTACTCCTTGGCTACGTCTACACGTGCAGCCAACATCGAAATAGTCTATTTCGATGAATAACGTCTACACGTCCTCCAGGGCCAGCAACGTCGATGTTCAACTTCGACGTTGCTCAGCCCAACATCGAAATAGGCGCAGCGAGGGAATGTCTACACGTCAAAGTAGCACACATCGAAATAGGGATGCCAGGCACAGCTGCAGACAGGGTCACAGGGCGGACTCAACAGCAAGCCGCTCCCTTAAAGGGCCCCTCCCAGACACAGTTGCACTAAACAACACAAGATACACAGAGCTGACAACTGGTTGCAGACCCTGTGCCTGCAGCATGGATCCCCAGCTGCCGCAGAAGCAGCCAGAAGCCCTGGGCTAAGGGCTGCTGCCCACGGTGACCATAGAGCCCCGCAGGGGCTGGAGAGAGAGCATCTCTCAACCCCCCAGCTGATGGCCACCATGGAGGACCCAGCAATTTCGACGTTGCGGGATGCGGATCGTCTACACGGTCCCTACTTCGACGTTGAACGTCGAAGTAGGGCGCTATTCCTATCTCCTCGTGAGGTTAGCGACTTCGACGTCTCGCCGCCTAATGTCGAAGTTAACTTCGAAATAGCGCCCGACGCGTGTAGACGCGACAGGCGCTATTTCGAAGTTGGTGCCGCTACTTCGAAGTAGCGTGCACGTGTAGACGCAGCTCTTGAGACTATAAGGAGAACTGGGGTAGATGGGGATGCCCTGAAATGTTCAATTTAGTGTGTCCCTACTAGATCTGTTAAATCAAGCCCCTGAAGACTGATGTCTAGAGCATCGTCCCACACATAAGTATAGACGTGCCTTCACGGATTTAATCTTGGTGCTGCATTTCACTGAACAGACCCTCTGCTGGTTTGAAGTGGTGTAACTCCACAATGGTGAATGAAGCTAACTTGACTTCCACCAATTAAGAATTGAGCTCTGTGGTCTTCTGTGGATTCAAGTTGGAGCCTCGCACATTTAGTGTAGTGCATCACAGGTCAGAGTCTTGGTCCTGTGCAATGTCTGAGGGCAGCTACCAGCCTCACTACAAGCACTCCACCCCAGGCCCTGCTTCAGGGCAGGATTGCTAACTTTTCAGGCACTCAGGCCAATGCTTAGGCCAAGCAAATAGTCAATAAGCCCAAGTTCTAGTTCAGCCTGGGTCAGCAAGCAGTTCAAGTGCTCAGGCCCAGCAAGCAGTCAATATGCCCAGGCTCTTATTCATGGTGAGCCAGCAAGCAGTCGGGTTTCCTAGCTCTGGTTGAAAGCCAACAAGCACAGGTGTTTTGCGGGGACAGGGGAAAACACAGGCCCACCCACTCCAACGCATCCCAGCCCAGGGTCCTTGCAACACACTGATTGCAACATGCCGACTCATTCACTGGCATTGCTTCAGAGAGATCAAGGTCACCTACCCCGATGAAGAGCTCTATGTAAATGCAAAAACTTACGTCTTTCACCAACAGACGTAGATCTAATAAAAGATAATATCTCACTTACCTTGTCTCTTGAAAAATGATGATATTCAAATCAGCTAGTACAGATGGCATATATATCTGAAGTTATTAAGGGAATTCGCTAATAGATATACCCTACTATTGAGTGGGTGTTTTAAAAATGATGGATAGTTGGAAAGGTACCAGAACTTTGGAGAAAAACAAACCTAGTACTGATTTTCGAAGGGAAGGAAGGGTGATCCTAACAACTAATCATCCTGTCAGTCTAACTCCTGCTCCAAATACAATAAAGACACATATTAAAGGGAGGGGGAATGATTAAACATTTACCCTGTGTCTACACGTGCCCCTTCCTTTCGAAAGGGACATGTTAATGAGTGGGTTTGAAAGATGCTAATGTGGTGCTGCAATGAATATGCAGCACCTCATTAGCATAATGGCAGCCGCAGCGATTCGAAAGTGTGGCTTTTCGGATCGTGCACCGCCTGTGCAGACAGGACCTTCTGAAAGGACCCCCCCCACTTTTCGAAAGCCCCTCTGCCTAACACCAGATAGGAAGAAGGGCTTTCGAAAACTGGGGGGGTCCTTTCAGAAGGTCCCGTCTTCACGGGCAGCACACGATTCAAAAAGCCACACTTTTGAATCCCTGTGGCCGCCATTATGCTAATGAGGCACTGCGTATTCATTGCAGTGCCTCATTAGCATCTTTTGAACCCGCTCATGAACATGCCCCTTTCAAAAGAAAGGGGCACATGTAGACGCAGCCTTAGCTCATAATGGAACCATGAGCAATGATTCAGTTTGGCTTCTGAAGAATGCCTTTGGCCACACTAAGTTGATTTCTTTCTTTTAAAAAGACAAATTTAGTCTGAAAAATCCTGCAAACACTTGTACATGTGCTTAACTTTACTCACATGAGACATCCCAGACATTTCAACTTAAGTACATGCGTATTCATAGGATCAGAGCCTGAGGGGATACATGGATCACAGCAGGCTTATTCAGAATTCATTAAAACTTCTGAAATTGTGGCTCATGAAACTTTAATTAAACAGTTAATTCACAGGCTTAGGAAACAACATTGTCCTGTGGATTGAAAACCGAATGAAAGATCGAAAACAAAGGATAATGTAAAGGAAAATGTATTTAGTTGAGGGAGAGGTATCTAATGGGATTTCCCAAGTACGGGTGTTAATTCTGCTCTTCTTTAATATTTTCAATAATTACTTAAAAGAGTGGGAAGGTAAACAGCATGTTAATGAATTTACACATTATAGTACATTGGGAAGAGCTGAAAGTACCAGTAAGGGGAAAAAACAAATCTAACTACACAATACACATAACCACACCCCTCATGGCTTCATGAGAGATTAAACATATAGGTGAAGAATATCATAAAAAAATGAGTTTAGGATTGGAAAGATTCAATTGCTAAAATATTTGGTGAAAAATATTTCAAAACATGAATATTCAATGAGATAACAACCTGAAAAGCATTGCTTTTGAAGGAGACTTACCAATGATAGGGTACAGTAAATTGGACATAAATTTTGCAAAATGACAGCAAAAAAAATCCAACAGACCAATCTGCACAAGCAAAGGTATCATAGAGCATGAAGGTATCAGATCCTCAGCCTCAGAATTACTATATTGAACCAACCAGTGGCCCATCTAGTACAGCATCCTGTATCTGACAGTGAGCAACAACACCTGTTTCTGAAGGTGTAAATCCCTCCTAATTTGGGTGACCATATCTCCCATGGCCACATATGGGACAGGTTGGCGCTGTCCCTCCTCCTTCCCCGAGCCTCAGGGAAGAAGCCGGGATGGAGCAGCCCAGTTTCTCCCCGCACCCCTGAGCCTCGGGGAGGGGGAAAGTAACTAGGCTGCTGGCTCCCTCTGTTGCAGAGAGCACGTATTGATGTACAGTACATGCTCTCCAGCAGGCAGCTGAGCCTGCGCAGCAAATATGGGACAATTAGTCCCTTTTATAAAATAAGTTGGTATCCCAAATACGGGACTGTCCTGCCAAAAATGGGACAGATGGTCACCAGATTCTAATTGTGGTGACATGCACATGGAGCATGTTTGTTTCTGACTCTAGGCAGTAACTGACCTGAAACATACCTTGTACATTTATAACCTTTCTTACTCATCAGAATCTTCCAATGTTTTTTTTCTACTAGGGTGTTGTTTACACTGCTAACTGAATAACAAAGCTGATTGTTCACAGGTGCTTAAAAAGCACCTCCCCTCTTCCCAAAAGTTTTGCCATGGCAAGTGACAGTATAATAGCTCATTGTTGACAGGAGCACTCATCTGTCCACACTGGAAATCCTGCTCCTAGGCAGCAAAAGGATTTTGGCAGCAAAAGTTCTGTCAAACAGCGTTTACACTACCCAACTTTTAGCAACACAGCCACATTGCTAAAAAGAAAAAAAAAATGGTGTAGTGTAGACAAAACCTGACGAAATACTACCTTGGCTAGAATCTTGTGCTGTTTTGGACATGTTAGCGGAAAAGTATTTATGAAATCTAGGGAATTCAGACTAGAGAAGTACAAAAAAGTACCAAGGCTCTGAAAGGGCTGATTTACACAGAAAGATTACATGATATAAACATGTATGATTTTGTTAAGAGATGGTTAAGGTACACATGGAGGCAATGGGTTCAACTACAGCACAGCTGATTTAGATTCAATCTGAGGAAAAACTTGCACTGTAAGCACAGTAGGGCTTTGGAGCAGATTGCTTAGAGAGGTTGTGGAAGCTCCTTCACTGTTAGCCTTTAAGGTGCCACAGGACTTCTTGTCATTTTCAAAAGGAGGCTCAACAGCTATCTGTCTTGGATGGTTTAGTCACAACTAATCTTGCATCTTGGCACAGGGTTAGACTAGATGATCCTTGTGATGAGTGTTTCCTCTAATCTTACCCACCCCATATGTACAATCATTTTATACGTGTGCTGAGGAGTCTGTGTATGTGCAACACCAAGAGCAACATAAAACCTAGCTATCAAAACACAAAAGCAGCAAAGCAGCACTTTAAAGACTAACAAAATAATTTATTAGGTGAGCTTTCGTGGGACAGACCCACTTTTTCAGACCAGAGCCAGACCAGAACAGACTCAATAGTTAAGGCACAGAGAACCAAAAATAGTAATCAAGGTTGACAAACTAGAAAAAAAATTTTCAAGGTGAGCAAATCAGAGAGCAGAGGGGCGGCGGCGGGGAGTCAAGAATTAGATTAAGCCGAGTATGCAAAAGAGCCTCTATAATGACCCAGAAAATTTGCATCCCCATTCAAACCACGTGTTAATGTGTCAAATTTGAATATAAAAGAGAGCTCAGCAGCTTCTCTTTCCAAAGTAGTATGAAAATTCCTCTTCAGTAAAATGTTGGCTGACCAGTTTGTGGACCAGGAGTGTTTTTATGTCTGTTTTGTGCCCATTAACTCTTTGTCTAAGAGAGTTTGAAGTCTGTCCAATATACAAAGCACCTGGGCATTGTTGGCACATGATGGCATATATGATGTTAGTTGAGGAACATGAGAATGTGGCCATGATTCTGTGACTAACCTGGTTAGGTCCAGGGATGGTATCCCCAGAATAGATATGTGGACAAAGCTGGCAGTGGGCTTTGTTGCAAGAAAAAGTCCCAGCAGGACAGGTGTTCCTGCAGTATAGACTGTGGCTGTTGGTTAAACCTAGCTGTGGGCACTCCGCTAATCATCTGGGCAGCTTTTGAATTTCTCCTGAGTGAACACATAAGTGCATAGCTTATCGTGGACACAGCTTGTGATCTCTCTTAACCCTATGGCTCTATGATAACAGTCCATAAATATCTGTAAGGTATAAACATCAGCGATGGAAAAAATGTACAGAACAATCTCTTAAATGTCATGGTGGAAGCTTAGGACATTTAAAACTAGATTGAACAAAATACTAGAAAATGTACAGAATCATTCTGAGTTGGCAGATATTTAGACATTCTAATTAGTCTTTTCCCACCTGCAATATCTGAGATTGTCTACATTAAATGCAGGATTTAAACATAAATGCTATTTATTGACATTTAAAAAGTTTATCCTTACTAAACATACTGCCACTAATTACAGTCTATCAAGTCAGTCCATATTATGAAAGCTTTATTAAGTTGGCTTTTCCCTTGGTAGACTGTAGTCACTCTGGCTCTGTCTACACAAGAAGCCTCTGTCAACAGAAGTCACCGTTGGAAGGGATTTTCCGGCAAAACTTCGGTTGATAGATTGTCTCTGCACATAAAAGCAGATCGAAAGAGCAATCTGCTCTGTCGACAGAGAGCAGCCAGACTGTCTGGCTCTCTCTTGACAGAACCGTTGACTGGAAGCTCTGCAAACAGGGCTGCCCAGTGAACTAGAAGGCCTCTCTGTTGACAAAAAAGCCCAGAGCATCTACATGGCTGTTTTGTCGACAGACCATTGTTGAGAGAGGCAATATACCTGAATGGGAAAAGGTATAATGCTGCAACGGATGTGTCGGGTTTTGTTGACAAGCTATCAACAAAGTGCATTTGTGTGTATACTGTCCGCCGTTTTTCCTGACAAAAGCCCAGTTTTGCCAGGAAAAGACTCTGTCATAAACATAGCCTCTGAGAGTTCACTCTGCCACTGAACAAATGTGAGCTCATGCATCCAAAGACTATTCAACTACTATACATTCTGTAATCTAAAATGTATTCTGAATTAAAGCACATAATTCCCATTTGAGGGCCCGTATTCTGCCTTTTCATCGTACAAGATAGACAGATACATAACGGCATATAAAATTTTTGACTATTTTGCTACCAATTAAAAAAAAATGTGGCTCACAAGGGATACCAGATGGACATATCTGTAGAATTAATCCCTCCCTACCTGCATAAACAGGTCAGGCAGTAGTTTAAAAAAAAAGAAAAAAAACCAACTACATTCTACCAAACATGGTCTGTAACCGTGATCAACACAACGGTTTTATGTAAAGAGGTGGTTCAGTCTCCATGCTAATTTACTTCACTGCTGGTGGCATGGTGGTTTCTGTCTACTAGGAAATGGATTCAGGCCATCAAAACACTCCTGCAAGGTCACAGTTCGAACTTTTGGTCTCTGCTGAACTGAGCAGTGACCAGAGATGACATGCTCCATTAACAATCCAAAGAAGGGGGGAAAAAAGCTAAGTCACATATGTGAAGATGGGGGTCAACTTCATGTTTTAGCTGATATAGTCAGTGCAATATACACAGTTAGGGATCAAGTTTTCCAGTGGCCACACCTCCACACTTATATGCGCAGAATCCACCCTTGTTGAAACTCACAGGCACTGAATGCATTATCCTGTAGTTTAAGCACCCAGCTGTTCCATGTGTGGTAAAATGAGTCCTTCATATGCAAAATTTGTGCATGCACGTTTGGAAACTGTAGCTGAAAATTTACACTGAAACATTAAAATACTACCCCGGATTTGCACTCCATGGACCAAGTTCTGTGCACTAAAATTTATACATTCACAGATTTTTTACATACAGAAGGGACCATTGTAATCATTTTGTCTGATCTCCTGTATAAATCACTATAGAACTTCCCCAAATTATTCCTAGTGACCTCACTAAAATGAATAGAGTTGCACAGATTTTGACCCATCCTTCTTTCCTCTTCCACCTAAGTATTTTTGGTAGTCATTTCCATGAATGAAAGGTTGAAATTAGCTTTCTCAACAAAACATGTCTTTGAAAATATATCGCTGTCCACATTTGTACTAGCAGACCCCCCCATAAAAAGCATGCATGACTAAAATTTGGCTGGCTTATTCAAACACTGAAGTTCCTCACACTTTAGGCTACCATCTGTTTCAAACGGATTTGAACCTGGTTTGGAGGATGTAAATTAAAGCTTTCTTTTGATAGACTGTTAAACCTTTGAGCTTCCCCTTCATTTATCCAATAATAAACTGTTTGACTGTATGTGATTTAAAAATGTCTCAATCTTTAGTTCTACAAACTTGTATGTTTATACATGGTATTTTGCAATGTGTGCACATGGAAACTTGTCAACGCACAATTATATCTCTGTCTAATAACTGTAACTCACAATATAACTTCTTATATTTCTGAAAGGATTACACAGTGCCATTCATTTTGTCTGACATTAACCTGTTAAACAAAAGGTGCATTTTGGTGTCAAATCACATTTGACAGTACAAATATTTAAATGTACCAGCATTGATCATTTGAATTATTATGAACAGCATCAGCCAAAGAATCAATAAATATAAGACTGGCACTCCCAAGTGTCAACTGCTGCTCCTTCTGATTAGCATTATCTAATGGTAAAAAGGGACAAAAGCAACCTTTGGACAAAATGAGATCAGAAAAGCCCCTGCTTTGGTTTTGTAGAACCAAAGCTTAAATATCAAGTTTTCTGAATCAAAAAAGTGTTACCATATTTTGCAAGTAATCTCCTGATATAAAAATTGTTAACAAAGTTTACTTGTTTACTGCATTCCCATATTAGTACATTTATTCTAAATATTAAGACTACCAACTACTTAATTTTTCTTACTGTTGTGCCCCACTGATGTTTCAGCCCCACACTGATTATTCAATAGATCCTAATTCTCAAATTTAGGATGATCAACATTACTACTGAAAAATATTTGTCCCACCTAATAACATGCCACTGGTACTCCTACTGCTTAGGTTAATATCAGGCATCTAATGCCCAAAACACTGCTAGCTTTTCTCAAAGCTAACCTAGTAAACTCTAGGTACTGCAAGTCTTTGGCTGTTTGTCTGCATAGTGGTGATGAAATTTATGAACTATTCTGTCCTCCAACTGTCGGACAGCATGTCTTATTTTGATGACTGACTAGTATAAATATGAGGCCCAGCAATGGTGGAGAACAATATTCTGCTTGTAAGGGAGCTCTGTGATTAGATAAGATGAGAGAGCCTTTGCAAGCCAATAAATTCTCCACTGGAATATGGCTGCAGATCAAGAGCAGCTACAGCAGCTACTTTCCTATTTATGGGCAGTTAGAGTGGGCAGCTACTTTTATTTGACTATGATTTTGGCCAAAAAGCCAGCGTAAATTAATATGTCTAAGTACATACTGAATTTCTGTTAGGATGCAAAGCAGGAGGGATTCCATCCTGATCCTCTCCTTCAGCACCAGCTCTGCTACTTGGCCATTCAACAGAACTGTATTTTATTTACTTTGAAAATACTCATACCATTATTTCTACTGGTGTTTTTTCTAGTTCCATTTAGTTATGTTTGTATGATTTTATTTTACAGGACTTGTTTCACTGATTTCTGAAAACCTCATGTTTTATGGCTTGATGAACTCTATAAAGGTATGTTCACACTGCAACTGGAAATGTGACGGCAGCTTTGCTCAAGCTAGCACAGTTAACAATAGGAATAAAGGCATTGAGGTATGAGTTTCAGTATAGGATAACAACACAAGAATGTATGCAGGGACCCTCACGTGATTGTACAGACTTCTAGCCATGCTCACTAGATTAAAGCTGGAGCAGGTATCCCTATTCAAGCTGCAATCACACCCACAATTGCAAACCCTAGGAGAAAGACAAAACAGTACATTCAAAGGTGAAGGCAAAAGGGCATTTAAAACACAGAAGAAGTTTTCACTGTTTATTCGGCAGTATGTTTCGGGTTCTTTTTCTCCTTTTGTTGCCTTTACTGATAAGGACAGGTGGTATAATCAAAGGATGGAGCTCGGGATTGGAAATCCGGGGACTGAGCTCTGCTAGTGACTTGCTGTGTGCCCTTGGCCAAGTCATTTCACCTCTCTGTGGCACTGTCTACCTTACCCATCCATTTATCTATCTTACTTATTTAGACTGCAGTGTCTCTTTGGTCTCAAACTATGACCCAAATTTAGCAATGAGACATCAATAGTACTGCTTACATGCTTAAAATTAGTCATGGTCATAGATACCTTGCTGCATCAGTACCAGTATATTGACATAGTGCATATCCCACTGAGGTCTGTGTGCAGTGCTGTAATGCACATATAATAAATAGCAATAATCATAATAAAAAGCACAAATAATCATAATCATGATAACAACAAACAAAAACTGTAACTGCTGCTAGTCAATATGAATAGTCCCCTCCAATAGTCTAACCTGGGAAACATGAATTGTAAGATATAATCTGATTGGTTGCTTTTGCTCAGTTCTTTCCTTCGGGGATGTGGTCATAGGTCATTCACTGCTCATAGACCAATCTAGGCCCTTCTTACAGGGTGTGTGTTGGGTGGGGGGAGCATTTGTTAATTCTAAAGTTCTTGCACGCTCCTTGAGGCCTGCCCTCCTCCCTGCCCCCACTTTCTGAGCTGTTCTTTCTGCTGCTGAAATGAATGTGATCAGTCACAAATCTGCCCCTGAAGAACATAAACATCTGTGTTTCCCTGAACTGCCCTGATACTGGAGGTGGCAAGTCTCACAGAACATGAGGTTGGGTATAATAGGCCAAGGGAAGCTCAGTTTTTCCTAGCGCTGCCGCCAGGCAGGCAGGGAGTGGCCCTCTGGGTTTGGGGTGTGGTCAGACATCCAGTCAGGCAGGGTGTCCTCTGGCCAAGGGCAGGCAGCAATCAGGACTCCTCTAGATGAGTGTGGAGCCCATGGCTCCGGCTATGCAGGGAAGGCTAAGGGGTCTGAAGGCTGTGGAGAGGCTTGGGGCTCCAGCCACAGAGAAGGACCTCCCTGGGAAGAAGGAATTGAGCCAAAAGCTAGTCTCCTTGAAGGGGGGTTACACCCACTGGTCTATTATAGGTTCTGGATTGGGCATGAGAATGAGCACACTGCACCTTAGGCAGGGGCAAAGTGGCTGCTGTGGGAGGAGTTATAGCTCTTTGAGAGACAGAGAAGCAGAGATACTGGTATAGCCGCAGAGCAGGTCAGTGTGGGGATGAGTCAACATCCCAGGTGAAATTGATTGGAAGGGACTCCCTGGTGGGTGGAGCAGAGCAAGCCCCAGGCTTCCCAGCAGAAGCTCCTGGGCCAAGCTTTGTGTATTTCTAAGGTTTATTTTCCATGAGATCAGATAACTTGGGTTTGCTGTTTTTCGTTTTTGCTTAGTATTTGGAGGTAAAGGTCAAATACATGTAAATTGCTGATCCTGGGAAGTCCTGACTCTTTTCATCTCACAGATCATAAAATCAAAAAGGGACTAATGTGATCATCTAGCAAACCTCATGCACAACACAAACCATAGGATTTCCCTGAATTAATTCTATTTCAACTAGAGCATGTCTTTCAGAAAAATGTCCAATCTAAATTTAAAATATTCCAGTAATGGAAAATCTCCTGCAACCCATGCTGGGTTGTTCCAGTGATTAATTACCCTTCCACCTTATTTCTAGTCTGAATTAGACTAACTTCAGCTTCTAGCAATAATACGTTGTATACCTTTGTCTGCCTGACAGAAGAGTCTAATATTATAATTTCAGTTCCCCATGTAAGCACATGAAGGCATAGATTAAAGCACTCTTAACCTCTTTATTAAGTTAAATAGACTGAGTTCTTTGAGCCTTTCCTTATAAGGCATGCTTTCTAACTCTTCATCATTTGTGTGGCTCCTCCCAATTTCAACATCCTCCTTGAACTGCGAACTGGACAGGATATTTCAGGAGTGATCACACTGTGCCAGATACCGAGATAACACAACTTCTCTACTCCTATTTAAACATCCAAGGATTACATTAGCCCTTTTGGCCACGGTCAGGGAAACTCATATTTAGCTGCTTGTCTATTATGAAGCCCAAGTCTTTTTCAGAACCGCTACTCTCAAGATAGAATCCTCCATCTTGTAACCATGGCCTAAGTTTTCCATCTCTTGCATTAGACACGTGCCCTTGAATAAAACTATACTTCTGGAAGGCACCGCATTTCTAAAACCTCAAACAAAGCTTTCTCACTGTATGTAGCCAAGCATTATTGGTTTAAATAATTACATAGAAATTCAAAACATACAACATGAAAGCAGCTGCCAGATATGGACCTGTATGTGTATGTAAGTGTATGAGAGCTAAAAATCCATCTACATTCTTATCAAAATTGAATGTATGTATTGCTAATAGTGCTACCTTATGGACAATATAACTACAGTGCAACTATTTTTGAGTTAAAAAATGAGAGGATTGTTTAGTGGAAAAAACAGGGGACCTGCAATAATCAGCCTTTTTGCACGGTCACAGCTCTGCCACATCACTTAACTTCTCTGCGTCTCGTTTTGCCCATTTGTAAAAAGAAGAACATCACCTATCTCTCACAGAGGTGTGTTAAGCTTCATTGATCTTTGTGTGTTCTCTGAGAGCTACAAAAACAGATGCTATGAAAAATTAGAATTAAAACCCCCTTCACCTCACAAATATTTTCACACATAACTTAAAAACATAGAAGAATCTTTTATATAATGGATAATGCCTAGTAAATGAAACAAAACAAAACAAAAGAAGAACAAATTGCTCCATTCTCAGGCTGCAATTATGATTACCAAGTTTCACTGTGGAGGAACCTATCATAGCTGACTTTCATATGCCTCAGAAAATAGATATGTATAATGGAATCCAGTTTTCAAATAAAATTTTTCTGCGCAAAAAAAAATCACAAAGTTCTACAAAGTAATTGAACGTCTAAAAGTTCAGAACCACTTAACATCAGAATAAAAATAAATTGAAAGCAGAATAATGAAACATACCCAAAATAGGAACATATGGGGGCCGCTAGTTATAGATCATACTGATTCCAATATACAGGAATATTAAAAGGATAGTCAAAGCTAAAGCTTGAAATGTTACCTACAGTGTGACTGACCACAGATTCTGGAACAGGTTTTACAGTGGGGGTGCTGAGAGCCACTGAACCAAACTGTAAACCCTGTATATAATGGAAACCCCTTCAAACCAGAGGGTGTACACAGCACCGTCTGCACCTCTAGTTCTAGCACCTATGTAACTGACTATTCCTTTCAAGGGTTTTCCCCCTTGTGTTTGAATTTAACAATGCAAATATAAGAGTGGATTTTATCCAACGATTGCCAATTTCAGCACTGACATTCTCCACGGAACAGCCTGATTAGAAAATAATTGTACTTCTTTCTAGCTACTGTTACCTCACCTGCACTTTTCATTTCCCATAAGGTACAGTGGCAAAACTGCATCTTTCAACTCTCCCCCTTTTATCTGATGTAGTGGATGACAGGTAATCTAGCTGAAAGTTCCTACGATTGCACCACCAGAAAAACACTGGCTGATGAAATCTGAGCAGTTATCACACTAACCATCACCTGTCAAGCCTCCTGCTTCAATTTAAGGGTGCATCAATTTTCTGAAGAGGAAATCAAGGGCAAAGAATAAAAGCGCTACAGATAAACACTGACAAAGGCCCTTTCTGCTTTTTTTTTTATTTATGATGGGATGTACTATCATAGGTTGCTCTGTGAGGTTTTATCAACTGTCCTGATACATCCCAGATAGCTTGGAATTCTTTGGCCATTGATGAAGTGTTATACTTGCACTTACTGAAAGGGCAGAAGATTTCTAACTGAAAATTACTTTCACTAAATACCACAAAGATATTGAAGTCAGAAAGAGCAAGGAGATGGAACAAATGACAGCTGCATATAACAATGAACCTCTCTGTTCTCTGAGCTGGCAGACAAGACTGATTAGAGTAAGAACATGAAATAATGTTTTCTTAAAGCCAGAGAACATATTGTGTAAAGTGTCAGGTACAAAGAGTTCATATGTTCTCTGTAGCGAAATGCAAACATATTTGCTGTTGGATTTGCAACATATTCTATCATGGCTCTGAGACAAACACTTTTACAGATGAATCTAGTTACAAGCGTGGACAAAATCCTCAACAACAAAATGGGCCAGTTCAGATTTAGGATAAGTGTGTTAAGAATCCCTGATTTCACTGGAGTGCTCCATTCGCTAACGCGAGGTCTCAATTTGACTCAATATATTCACAGTGAGGTCACACTTTTAAAATGTTATCTTTTGGTATGATGCAGCATGAGAAGAAAGACTCTCCATGGGCAGCTCTGGGGAGAATAGGGCCCTTGTCCTTCAGCTGGCTGTTCTTTGAAGGAGAGAGGAAACATTTAGGAAGATACAGCGATAAAGCAGGAAAAAGGAATCAAAAAGGTGCAAACCAAAGCCTCATTGTGGCCAACCTGAAGGCAACAGGCTGGTAAACCCTGTATTAACAGCCCCCTATGCTCTCCGCCACTAGCAAAGGAAAAACATTGAGGGACACTCCAACACCCAGTGAAGCCAACAGGAGGATTTCCATTTATTTCAAAGGGTTTTGGGTCATATCTGAAATGCTGACATGCATGGGAAACCCAGGCTTGCCGACGGAGGGTCGGGGAGGGACAACAATGGGGGGCAGTTGCCCTGGGGCCTGGCCTTTTGCAGTGGTGGCAGCCAGAGCTCTGGGCACCTTTGAAATGCCAGTAGTGCCATGCCGCATGGCTCTGGGAAGCCCAGCGCTGCAATCCCAGTGGTGCTCAGGATGACTGCCCTTGGCCCTGCCTTTTCTGTCCTCGTCCCAGCCTTTTCAAGGGCTCGGAGATGGGCCCACCTCCTATTTTTCCCAGGGCCCATGGTGGCTGTTGTCCCCAAAGGACAGACCATAGTACAAGAGCAACATTGCTCTAACCTATGTATACACCACAGTGGAGGGTTGGGATGTGACAAAACCACATGATTTCATGAGATTGGTTTGTTGAGGGTGGAGAGTCCTCTTCATTCTTTGCTGTTTCTTGATCATTCTGTTCTTCTTGTCCTACCCCACAGGGCAGCCAGCAAATGCTAGAGAATTGTTACGTGCTCACTGCAGCAAGCCAAAGCAAAAAACTTCATCCATAGACACAGCAGGAGACAGTTGAGATGGAACTTCTCAACAAAGTCCACAGCCCTATGGCCTCACATATGAGAGACCACAGAAACTGACAACCCCTGCTACTGGGTCAGCCATAGATTCTCCCAACAGTGCCTCTGTCTGGTGTAGAGTATTTGAAAGATGTCAGTATACTATGTGAAAATCATTTGTAATCATTGAAAACTGCAGATGCTCAGTATCTACTCATATAATTTGTGATTATCCATTTTTATTCCTTATTGGCTGTGTCTACACGTGCCCCAAACTTCGAAATGGCCATGCAAATGGCCATTTCAAAGTTTACTAATGAAGCGCTGAAATGCATATTCAGCGCTTCATTAGCATGCAGGCGGCAGCCGCGCTTCGAAATTGACGCTCCTTGCCGCCGCGCGGCGCGTGCAGACGGGACTCCTTTTCGAAAGGATGCTGCCTACTTCGAAGTCCCCTTATTCCCATGAGCTCATGGGAATAAGGGGACTTCGAAGTAGGCGGCGTCCTTTCGAAAAGGAGCCCCGTCTGGACGCGCCGCGCGGCGGCAAGGAGCGTCAATTTTGAAGCGCGGCTGCCGCCCGCATGCTAATGAAGCGCTGAATATGCATTTCAGCGCTTCATTACTAAACTTTGAAATGGCCATTTGCATGGCCATTTCGAAGTTTGGGGCATGTGTAGACACAGCCATTGACATCCATTCCTCAGATACACAGGACAAATTATTTTCAGCCATGCTTCATTTACAAACTTTTCTAGATAACTAATCATTAATCATGCTGTTGGATTGGTCCTCAAAAATCACATCCTTTCTGTTATAACCACAGATTTTAGGATATTTGGAAGGAGTTACTAATTTAGGTTAGACTTGCCAATCTGACCTGAAGATTAAAGGTCTGTACCTACCCTGATCACTTTAAACACCATGGAGCTAGAAATGCTCTGGGACTACAGGTTGTCCTGGGATTCCCAATGATTACAAAAGTAAATTTAACAAGACTTTATTTCTCTTTAACAGCAGGTGGATTTAAAACAAATAGTTGAATTAATATAAAAGTACAAACTGAGTGATATCAAATAATGGAAACAGTCAATATAGACCTGCAGACTATATGCCTTTTTACTATTTTAGCCCAGCATACTGTTTATGGTTTGCGTTACAGTTATTACAGTTTATATCTCAGTGAATAGAATACTTACTCCCTCCCAAGGAGTGAGACCCACTCTGCTCCACGGACAGTGAGGGGAGATGGTATGATATTAGAACAAGCAGGTTGAGGTTAGAAAGAGAGAGAGATGGTACCAGATAAAAGAAATTAAAATGAGTCAAGAGCCTTAGAAACCTTTCAGGAGCCTGTTACAAGCCTCTTATGAGCCTACTTTTCCCACTTGCCATGGGGTATTATAGCCACTTTTACATCACCTTAACCCCACCTTTGCAATCCCAAATTAGGCATTGGCACCCTAGGAATTTATGGGGTACACAGATGTGATTGGTGACATTCATTTGAGGTGTCATCCTGAATATGCATGAGGTGTGATGTCATGGCTTAACGTGTAAGTTCTCAAAAAAGTAAAAGTACTCAGTACACCTTGGCTTATCTTCCTTTTCCCCAATAAGAGGATGGGCACAAACCATGGGCTCAATGTCATTGATCTTTGGCACATGCTTTCCATAACAGGCATCCCTTTTTTAAGTTTGCATGCGGCTAAAAGAATACCGTTAGATCTAGGGTCTGTGTCAAACATGCACTGTTACAAATCACCTTTATGCTTTGTATCTAGGGGTAAAAATACAGGGAAAAACAGAAGAAAAAACCCTTGCAATGTGGTAATTCTTTCAGAGTAGAACACTCTGCAGGCCTCTTGTGGTTACTGCAAAACGTAGTATAACAAGAAAATAAGGCAGCCATTTTCTAGGTTAAGCCAACTATGCACCGAATTAACTGCACTTGATTAACACACATAAACTATGTCTACACTACAGAGTTCTGTTGCCAGAAGTCACTGTCAACAGATATTTCCTGATAGAACCTCAGTTTACAGAACATGTCAACATGTAATAGGGGCTCCCCTGTCGATGCCCTCTGTCGACAGAAAGCAGCCAGACTGCCCAACCTTCTGTTGACAGAACAGCCACCCAGAAGCTCTGCAAACAGGGCTGCCCAGTGAATCAGAAGCCCTCTCTGTTGACAGAGGGTGCCCCCCCAGAGTATCTACACTATTTTTCTGCTGTCAGAATCTGGCTACCGAGGTGCTATGCCTTCAACTTTCAAGAAAGTTGGCATTTGATATGGTCTCACATGATATTCTTATCAATAAACTAGGCAAATACAACTTAGATGGGGCTACTATAAGGTGGGTGCAAAACTGGCTGGATAGCCGTATTCAGGGAGTAGTTATTAATGGTTCTCAATCCTCCTGGAAAGCTATAACAAGTGGGGTTTGGAAGGGGTCTGTATTGGGACCAGGTCTGTTCGATATTTTCATCAACAATTTAGATGTTGGTGCAGACAGTATGCTTATTAAGCCTGCAGACGATATCAAGCTAGGAGTGGTTGCAACTGCTTTGGAGGATAGGGTCAAAATTCAAAATGATCTGAACAAGTTGGAGAAATGGTCTGAAGTAAACAGGATGAAGTTTAATAAAGGCAAATGCAAAGTGCTCCACTTAGGAAGGAATAATCAGTTTTACACATAAAGAATGGGAAGCGACTGTCTAGGAAGGAGTATGGCAGAAAGGGATCTAGGGGTTATAGTGGACCACAAGTTAAATATGAGTCAACACTGTGATGCTGTTGCAAAAAAAGCAAACATGATTCTGGGATGCATTAACAGGTGTGTTGTGAACAAGACATGAGAAGTCATTCTTATTCTCTACTCTGCGCTGGTTAGGCCTCAGCTGGAGTATTGTGTCCAGTTCTGGGCGCCGCATTTCAAGAAATATGTGGAGACATTGGAACGTGTCCAGAAAAGAGCAACAAGAATGATCAAAGGTCTAGAGTACATGATCTATGAAGAAAGGCTGAAAGAATTGGGCTTGTTTAGTTTGGAAAAAAGAAGATTAAGGGGGGACATGATAGCAGTTTTCAAGTATCTAGAAGGGTGTCATAAGGAGGAAGGAGAAAATTTGTTCTTCTTGGCCTCTGAGGATAGAACAAGAAGCAATGGGCTTAAACTGCAGCAAGGGAGGTTTAGGTTGGACATTCGGAAAAAGTTCCTAACTGTCAGGGAGGTCAAACACTGGAATAAATTGCTGAGGGAGGTTGTGGAATCTCCATCTCTGGAGGTATTTAAGAACAGGTTAGATAAATGTCTCTCAGGGATGGTCTAGACAGTACTTGGTCCTGCCATGAGGGCAGGGGGCTGGACTCGATGACCTCTCAAGGTCCCTTCCAGTCCTAGCATTCTATGATTCTATGACATAACTCTGCCAGGAAAAAGGTTGTGTTCTGTTGACAGATTCTAGACATAACGCATTTGTAGTGTAGACGTTCCCTAGTTTTGTCAATAAAAGGCCTCTTCTGTCAACAAACTTTGTAGTATAGATACAGCTGTGAAGAAGCTTTAGCTCAACTAATAGGCCTTATACACTGGCAGGCAACACTGTTCCCTGAGAGGATGACTAAAACTTTTTAAATAGAGTGGCAAAACAAAAAAGCAGGCCAGTGGCACTTTAAATACCGATAAAATAATTTATTAGGTGATTTTGTTAGCCTTTGCAGTGCTACAGGACTGCTTTTTTGTTCTGTGAAGATACAGAGTAATATGGCTACCTGTGTGTGACTAAACAGAGGAGTTTGCCATCTTATATCTCAGATTTCAAATGTTTTCAAAGTCTCTAGCCTTCATAATTGTGGAGAAAAACTTGATAATGCAACCAAGTGTGACCTAAAAGCTCAAAATCCAGCAGGCAGATAAAAAGAACCCTTTTTATTTTATAATCTCATAGGCTATGCCCACACTTGCATTCCTCTTTTGAAAGAAGAATGTAAATGTAGACATAGCCATAATGAACATAAGATTTTGAAGGCCTTAATCCATATTTCTAAACACTTGGGGCTGGCAATCAAAAGTAAACATCTCGTATTTATTTTCAGGTGTATATCACTCCAGGTATATTTCATGAAACTTCCAGAATTTGTCAGGCATTTCACCAATACCTATATGTTGTCCAAATGCTCACGATCAAAAATGCCCCACAAATAGAACTAAGGCACCAAATTTGCAAACACATTTGACAATCAGGTTTTGCACTCTTCAAATCGCTCAATTTATCAGGTACTCTCTAAAAAACAGCAAAGCAAAAACAAAACAGCAACAACAACAACAAAACCAGAACCACAGTCATTTTGATCACTTACATTTAAAACTATTCCTTTTTAAAACTGTACTTGCATCAAATCATTACATGTTTTTGAGGATTTCTCCGCTTCCATGTCGCACACGTGACACATCTAGCATTTGCATCCATTTTTAGATCATCCAATTAATTTCCTTTTTTTATTCTAAATAACCTTCAGGGGTTTTTTGATTGAGGTGCAGACCAGGAAATTCAAAAAAGGGATTCTGATGGTAGAGTCAGTATTGCCTGAGCTAAGCTCACAATGCTTATACTACTAGTAGTTTTTATATAAATTATGCACATCTTGGTTAGTGTTAGTATTATTTACATAATCACTGAACCAAAATCAGTAACACTAAAGGCTACAGAACTAATTGACCTGACCTCTTTATATAGTCTTAAAAAGAAAATATGTACATTAGAATTGGTCTAAGTTTTTAAATTTTTTTATTATTTTTAAAAAATTTCTCGATAACTCCTGGACTCAGATTATTTGTAAGTCTTTGGACTGAAGTCTGGATATTTCTGGAAATATCCACAAATCTCCAGCATTTGACCAAAATTTCAGATCCTGATTCAGGAAAACACGTAAGCATGTGCTTTCCACTATCCCTTTTCTGAATCACGACTTCAGATTGGAAATTCATTATTTGTTATTCCCCTATTTTAAAAAAAATTAATCATCCAACAAGAAAGCAGAAAGAACATCATGTGATTCAGATATAAAACTTGACAAATATTTGGGGTGTTTTTGTTGTTCAGAAGGTAAACCAAAAACAACTGTGCAAAAATTGCTTTCACGTTAATCCAAAACAGAGACACATCCCACACACACACCAGCAAATGAAATCTTGAAAAAAAGAACTTACGGCTTGAACAAAATATTTTGTTTCCATTTCAGGGATTTTTTTTACCCTTTAAAAATTTAGACACATGTCTAAATGAAACATTATGATATTTTATGTGGAGACAACTTTTTTGTTTAAAAATTTCAACATGAAATGTTTAGAACTCCTCAGAACTTTTTTTTTCTAGTTTTTCTAAACCTAAAACTGACAAACTTAGCCTAAATTTAAGAATAATCTTGGTCAAACTGAAACTTTATAGTTGGGTGCAGAAATTGTTTTGGCTGAAAAATTTCACTCAGCTCTCCTCAGATAACTATTTACAACATCTGAATCTGGGGTTGGAATTTGAACCTCCATCCAGGTTCAGGAATGTTCTGATATGTGCTTTTGGTTCTCCCCATTACAAATCAGTGGTCAATAACTAAACTAATTTAGAGTTTGGTTCTAAATTCACTTCAACCTATTTTTAAAAAATATTTTAAATTGATTTTTATTTCCATTAAATACAGGTTTATTTTTAATTAATTTAATATTTAATTTGATTTAATTAATTTAGTTTATTTAAAATTAAATTTGAAACTCTATATTAGAGCCTAGACTTATTATAATCTATTAAAATAATTTTAATTAGATTCAAAAATACCAAGTAGTATGTATTTTCTGCCACATTTGCAAGTCAAACTACTGAACTGGTGGAAATCACTGACTAAACCTCTGAAACCAGAATTTGCTGAAGTGCTAAACAGCTTTATATAGCTGTAGCCTTTTCTGCACACGTAGAGAAAATATATTATTTATTTCACTGTATTCAACTAGTTCAGTTCAGTGACTAGCTCATTCAAAGTTAGGAAACTAACTGGAAGTTGACAAAAGAAAAAGCAGGCAAGCTTGTTTTCCTCTTCCCATTTTTGAAAGAAAACTAGATGTGAAAGGATGAGATCTACTAATTCTAAAATCTTAAAGGGCATTGGCCTGGATGCACCAGCCCAGTTAAGTGTTATGATCCTGAGTGCCACAACAACTTACTTTTAGCTGTCTGGAAAACCTCCACAATTCATAAAAACCTCAGTGAAGTACCTGATTACTAAAGGCATAGAAAACATGAACTATGACGGAAGACTGAAAGAATTTGGTTTGTTTAGTTTGGAAAAGAGAAGACTGAAAGGAGATGTGATAGCAGTTTTTGAGGACCTAAAAGAAGGAGTCAGAAAACAATTGTCCTCCTTCACCTCTGATTATAGAACAAGAAATGATGAGCTTAAATTGCAGTGAGGCAGGGTTAGGCTGGACTTTAGGAAAACTTCCTATTAGGGTGGTTAAACACTAGAATAAATTGCCTAGAGAAGTTGTGGAATCTCCATCACTGGAGATATTTAATAGCAGGTTAGATAAGCATATATCAGAAATGATCTGGATGGTTCTTGGTACTGCTGTGAGTGCAGAGGCCTAGACTGGATGACCTCTTGAGGTCCCTTCCTGAGCTAGTATTTTATGATTTTATACTATAAATGGGAAAGAAAGGCAACTTACAATGTGAGCAACAAAATCCAGTGTGCTAGGCAGGGAGCTGCCTAAGCTATTTAGTAGGAGATGCTAAGAATTGAGGTGTGTGCTCAGGACCACTGGCTCCACATATAAATAATTAATGAATGACTGGAGCAAGTATTTGACCTCCCAGGGGGATCCTCTAACCAATGGCCTATAGAATCATTCCCACTTTCTCTCTTTCTCTGGCCCAATGACTTTTCTACTGTGGATAAATACTTAAATAGTCATTGGGCCAAAGACAAAAATACCCCTTCAGCATGATGATTAGGGCCCAAACCTGGAAGGTGGGAGAGGCCCAGCTATTGATTCCCCTATTCCAATTACTATTCTATTACTTATCCAGAAGGAGAGACTGAGGAGCCACCACATCAGAGTTCCCCCTAGTTCAGGGCTTAGAGCCTGCTCTTGAGAGTTCAGAGATTCCTGCTCAAATCTTTTCTCCTCTTCTAAGGGGAATGGAGACTTGAACCTGGTTTTCCCCCATTCTAGGCAAATGTTCTAACCACAGTTACAAACTGGGCACCACCTCCTGCTCTAGCTAGATTGTTAAAGGAATCCAATCTAGTAGGTAGCCCCTGAACAAGCCTACTGTATTGGGCCCCGCACATGACTTAGGCACCCAAACGGATCTCTCCTGGGTTTATGAATTGCAGGAGAGAGGCATCCAGAGAGCCATAGGGTGGTAGCAGTGTGCATGCTCACCAGCACAAACATAGGCATGAAAGAAACATTTACTCTGAAAATTTTAACTGCCAAGTGAGTTTTAGGTGCCCAATGGGATAGGCAGGAGTTTTGTGCATTGCCATGGAGCCCAAACTGTGACTTAGGAAACTAACTCATGGTCACCAGAAAATCAGTTAATTTTAGTAGCAATAAATAATGCTTCCTTTGTTTAATTAATCAGATTTAAATGCAAAACGTCTCCTGAGAAACATTTTTATTTTTTATTTTTTCAGCACTCAGAAGGTAATTTAAAATGCAAAACATTGTGATCTTTTGTTAAATAGAAACTGAATTTCTATCCAAAGAGCTTCATATATATATCACAAGTAAAAGTAAAAGTAAAAGTGCAGCTTTTCGAATCGCATGCCGCCAATGAAGATGGGACCTTCTGAAAGGACCCCCTCAGTTTTCAAAAGCCCTTCTTCCTATCTGTGATTGGAAGAAGGGCGTTTGAAAACTGGGAGGTGGGGTCCTTTTGGAAGGTCCTGTCTTCACGGGTGGGGTGCGATTCGAAAAGCTGCATTTTCAAATTGCCGCGGCCGCCATTATGTTAATGAGGCACTGCATGTTCATTGCAGCACCTCATTAGCTTCTTTCGAACCCGCTCATTAACATGCCCCTTTTGAAAGGAAGGGGCACGTGTAGACCCAGCCTTTGAGACTACAGACTGTCAAAGAATAATATTTTTATGAGAACAGCTATGAAAGTTTTCATTAAAAAAACTGTTGTTAGACCAAAAAAGAAACCAAGCAGCAAGATATACATCAAAAACAATATGAAGTAATTTAATCAGGTATCATAGCAATGAAGAAGTAACACTGTATCTGGTTTTAATAACAGAAAATATACACCACCAATATATGATATCACAAAGCGACAGATGCTCTTGGCACACAAATGTTTGCAGAAGAAGGATCTTCCAGAAGGGGGATTTACTTCAGAAGGACCCCTGTGTCTTTCCAAAGAAGCTCCATCTCCTGGAATCAAGATCTCATGGGGATATGCTAATGAGGCACAAGATGTTTAATCTGCACCTTGTTTGTGCCTCATTTTCATCTTCCACTCCACTCATTACCATGCCCCTTCTGAAAGCAGGTGGGGTGGGATGAGTGTAAACATGGTCCTTTAGAAAACTCCACCATGACATGTAACAAATGTCTCATGTCCTCCCCAGGATAAATCCATGCACGCTTCATTTCAAATCAGCTATGTAAGCCTTGTCCACATTCCACCTCTGTTGTGCTATGGGGTGTGAACAGTGGCATGGACCAAAATGCTGCTCTGACACTCCCCAGTGTAAATGCTGAGAACACAAATGACACAGCACTACATTAGTGTGAGCTACGTACATTTTTGGTCAGGCCTATCACATCTACCCAGGGAAGTTACAGCACAGCCCTTTCTTCTGCACTGCTATTCACATCTCTTTATCCAAAGGAGAATGCAGAAACAGCATGAGATACAACGGGCAAAATCCTAACCCACTGAAGTGAAAAACCCAACAATTCCACTGACTTCAATAGGTCAGTGAAAGACAAGGGGCTGCAGGATCAATCTCAAGTTTAGATGAGAGACTTGTTCATAGAAACTATCAGACAGCATTCATTGTAGCTTAATACCCTGTGCATGAACTTCAGTTCTCTGGTCCTAGCTTCCTTAAAATATATTTAACTGAAATGCGAGTTGCATGAACTATGGGTAACAGTAGCAGAGAGACAAAGGCCAAAATTGCAAGTCAGGGTGCCTCAGGTTATGCTAGTAAACAAATGGATCTATTTTTAGAGATGCTGATCAACCACAAGTTCCACTGGAGTCAATATTCACATGCCTAGCAACTGCAGACTCAGTCCCTTCAGTCTATATAAGGCTTGTCTACACTGTTTTTTGTTTTGTTTTGTGGAAAAAAACCCTTTTTTTCTGGGAGCAAAAAAACCCACCAACCCTTGCATTCACGCTGCAAAGCTTGTTATTGTGGCATAACGGGGCATTTAACTCGAAATAGCAATGCCACCAAAACACCAACTTTCGCCGACTCCCTGCTTTCAATTTAGAAAATGACTCAGTATGTAGCAAGCAAAGTAAATGTGAGAATAGATTCTGTAGGATAATTCTTCCTCTTCCCAGCTTTTAAGAACAAGAATTTATGCTGTCCTATTTCTGGGTAATTGAATCAGGACTAGCAAATCACCTGCAAAGAAAAAGAAACATGGCAAGCATTCATACAATATGTGCTTTAATACATTTAAGTGACTTAATGACAAGTAGGGGATTACAGCAAAACATAATGCGCACTGAAGGTAGCAAAGAATGCCTGCTGACTGTACTGTGAAATTCAAAATGGATTCCAGGAAGAGAACACAATGCCAGACTGCTTTGGCTATTGCTTCTACTTTCTATACTGTTATTACTGTTCAACAGTCTTGAAGTCTGAATGACAGTGGTCTGAGTCCTTTCAAACAACAGAAAAAAGGTCAATTTTTGTAATGAGGAAATGGAAGTGGTGGTGCAGAGGATCACTGACCCTTGCAGTTTCTTGTACGATAAAGGAGTGGTGAAGTGCTCAAGCAAATTATGGTGTAGGAACACAGTGACAACACCACCATGAAACACACAACAGAGGAAGCATTAACAAATGCACTTAAATGTGCATAAATCCAGTGTATGATATCCTGGCTAAGTTTGTTCCTATCTTCATGCTGCAGTACCACTGTGTATAGATTCCCACAGATGCAGGAGTAAGCAGTAGACCAAAGTAAGAGCAGCTGGCTTAGAAAGCCATTCTTTAGTTCTTTGTTCGTAGCTCCTAGTCAAAAACTAAATGACATTTTGATATACAAATTAACTAATTCCAAGAAAAAAAATTCAGCATCCCCTGAACAAAGGCTTTCATTGTTCTTTCCTTCTAGCAGATTTGAAGACGTTAAAATTTATTCCAGCTAGACCTGGGGCCAGCAACCAAAATAGCAAGAAGAGCCATTTTTTCAAATTCATTAAAAAAGTTCAATAATCCAAGAGCCACAATGCATGTGAATTTGAGACAATCCTTTATAGATAACCTCAGCCTATACTTTTTGTAACCCCTATTTTAAGAACAGCTCACACAATGGCTTGTAATGCAATATGTGTTTACTGCAGGATGTTCAAAAACTTTTTACATATTCTATTTCCTCACACTTTACGTGTATGTTTGTATCACTTTCTTCCTGATTTTCACTCTCAAACCCACTTTAGTTATGCCAATTTTATTTCATGTTTAATTTCAGTTTTCCTTCTTAAACTGCATGTTGCCCTTCACAGCAGGAATGCTGCGAGCTCCCTTTTCCTTTTCAAATTCAAGTAGTAGTAGTAGTAGTAGCATCCTTCAGTCTACGTAGACTATGGATCGCGCCCTTCGTAGTTCTGTTTGGGATCATCATCTGCAGCATCGACTGTGACTGTGAAGGCCCACACGAGAGTGACAGTCCTTGCTGCATCTGTTGAATGTGTAGTGGGTGTCTGGCAGGTCCTTACTGTGCTTTCTGTGGGCTCGCTTCTCCTCTCTAGCTGTCTGATCCTCATCTCACCCTTCTGAAGGCCCTTGTGTAGTTCCTGCCTCCGTCTGCTGTGATCATCTGCCAGCTCCTCCCAGCTGTCCAGCTTGATGTCTACCTCCCTGAGGTCCCTCTCACAAACATCTTTGTAGCGCAACTGGGGGCATCCGGGAGGTCTTTTGCCAGAGGCTAGCTCACCATACAGGATGTCTTTTGGGATCCTTCCATCATTCATCCTGTGGACATGGTCGAGCCACCGCTCCCTGAGGAGGGTGTGCATGGTTGGGATTCCAGCTTGCTCAAGGACGGCGGTGTTGGACACTCTCTCCTTCCATGATATTCCAAGGATGCGCCTGAGGCAGCGCAAGTGGAAGACGTTCAGCCTCTTTTCCTAGTGGGCATACAGGGTCCAAGACTCGCTGCTGTAAAGGAGGGTGCTGAGGATGCAGGCTCTGTAAACTTGCATTTTGGTGTGGGTGTATAACTTGATGTTATTCCACACTCTCTTGCTGAGTCTGGACAGAGTTGTGGCTGCTTTTCCAATCCTCCTATTTAGCTCAGTCTACAATGACAGGGTGTCAGTGAGGGTGGACCCGAGGTAAACGAACCTGTGGATGACCTCTAACGTATAATTGTCAATGCTGATTGATGGAGGTTAAGCAACATCCTGACCAAGTACGTTTGTCTTCTTTAGGTGATGGAAAGCCCAAAGTCCTTGCATGTTTTGGAGAACTGAAGTTTCTGAAGCTGGTCTTCTGTGTGTGACACTACAGCAGCATCATCTGCGAACAGCATATCTCTGATGAGGACTTCCCGCACCTTAGATTTAGCTTTCAGTCTTGCAAGATTAAACAGTTTCCCATCAGATCTTGTATGCAAAAAGATGCCTTCTGTTGAAGATCCAAAGGCGTGCTTCAGGATGAATGTGAAGAAGATCCCGAACAATGTCAGAGCAAGGACGCATCCTTGTTTGACGCTGCTCCTGATGCTGAAAACATCCGATAATGTGCCGTCATATTGGATTGTTCCTCTCATATCTTCATGGAAAGACTGGATCATCTGGAGTAACCATGGTGGACAGCCTATCTTGTGGAGCAGTTTGAACAGTCCATCCCTGCTGACCAAGTCAAAGGCCTTAGTCAGGTCAATGAAGGCAATATAGAGTGGCTTCCTCTGCTCCCTGCACTTCTCCTGCAGCTGCCTCAGAGAGAAGACCATGTCAATGGTAGATCTCTCTGCGCGGAATCCGCACTGTGATTCGGGATACATGCTCTCAGCAATCTTCTGGAGTCTGCCAAGGATGATGCGAGCGAACAGTTTACCTGTGATGCTTAGGAGGGAGATTCCACAGTAATTGTTACAGTCGCTTCTGTCTCCTTTGTTCTTATACAAGGTTACAATGTTAGCGTTGTGCATATCCTGTGGAACCTCTCCCTCTCTCCAGCACAGGCACAGTAGCTCATGTCGGGGTTCCAGGAGGGTGTCCGTGGCACACTTGATTACCTCTGGTGGTGTATCATCCTGGCCTGGGGCCTTTTCTACTGCAATGCTGTTGATGGCTTTCTTCAGTTCGTCCACAGTTGGTTCCTGATCCAGTTCATCCATTACTTGTAGGAGCTCGACGGCATTGAGGGCTGTATCAACCACAATGTTCTTGCGTGAGTACAGCTCAGAGTAGTGCTCGACCCAGTGCTCCATCTGTTTGGCTTTGTCAGCAATGACTTCACCAGATTTGGATTTCAGAGGTGCCATCTTGTTCTGGGTGGGTCCCAATGCCTTCTTGATGCCCTCGTACATTCCCCTGAGGTTACCAAAGTCAGCACTGGTCTGGATGCTGCTGCATAGCTCAAGCCAGTAGTTGTTGGCACAGCGCCTGGCCATCTGTTGTCCTGTTTTTCTGCCTGCTCTGAGTGCTTGCAGGGTACTCTGGCTCTTTGAGTGTTTGTACTCCAGGAGTGCAGCATGCCTCTTTTCGATGGCTGGAATCATCTCATCGGAGTTAGCTTCGAACCAGTCATTTGCGTTTCTAGCTCTTCTTCCAAACACCGACAAGGCCGTGTTGTAAATTGTATCCCTCAGATGCTGCCATCTGGATGTCATGTCGGCACCCCCAGGGCTGCTGCGCAGATTCTCCTTGAGGGTCACTTTGAACTTTTTGGCTCTCTCTGAGTTTGCTGTCTTTCTGGCACCAACATGGGGCCTTCCAGTTGGTTTAGAGTGGTACAGCTTCTTGGGTCTCACCTTGGGTTTGGAGCAAACAAGTATGTGATCTGTATCGCAGTTGGCACTATGATAGCTGCATGTCAGAAGAACGTTTTTGAGGTTGTCATGTCTAGTGATGACCACGTTTGGTTGATGCCAGTGTTTCAAGCATGGGTGTCTCCATGACACTCTGTGCTGTGGCTTGGTTTGGAAAAATGTGTTTGTGATGCACAGACTGTGGTACGTGCAAAGTTTGAGAAGACGCTGTCCATTTGCATTCATTTTTCCCACACCAAAGTGGCCTAAGCAGGAAGGCCATGAGTCACGATCGGCTCCAACTCTTGCATTGAAGTCACCCAAAATGTACACTTGTTCGCGAGCAGGTATTTGCGCTATGGCAGCACTAAGCACATCACAGAACTTGTCTTTTACTTCTAGTGTGGCGTACAGGGTTGGAGTGTAAGCGCTGATCAGGTGGACAGGACCGGCGCAAGTTTGAAGTATGACCTGAAGGAGTTTTTCTGATCCGCTCATGACTAATTCCACCATTTGTAGAAGGGTGTTTCTGATGGCGAAGCCAACACCATGCTCCCTGGGTTCTTCTTGGGCTTTACCCTGCCAGAAAAAGGTGTAGTCCTTTTTCTTTAGAGATCCTGAATCTGCGAGTCGCGTCTCTTGCAGAGCAGCAATGTCAACTTGGAGCCTCTTCAGTTCCTCATTGATGACAGCGGTCTTTCGGGTGTTGCTGAAGTCCTGAAGATTTTCAGTCAAACCGGCCAGCATGGTCTGCACATTCCAGCAAGCAAGCTTAACACTTTGATGGTTTCATTTTCTTGTTGATTTTCTTATTGGTTTGCTTGGTGCTCAAATTTCAGTCACTTGTCAGGTTTGGGAACCTTAAGCCTCATGCACCCAGTGAGGCAGGTGATCTGTGGCGGTACAGTACCCTATTGGCTGGGGGCTGCCCAGCTTGAGGCGGGCAGTGACTGTCCAGTGAGATGAGATGATCTCTCCCACCATCGAAGGCAACCCCTGGAGCTCATTCTCTATGCCAGTCGAGCAAGAGCTTATAACCGGTATCTGTTACCTCCCGTGTTGGTTCAATGCTGTTAAGCAATGCTGAAGTACCTCTCCAGGCGCGAGCCTGGGCAATTTTTTTTTTTGGGACCCTGCGCTGCCCAGACGCCAGTGTCCCCCTCTTGGCTTTACTGATATAGTCCAAAGGAGAGGATAACCTCTATGTCTGGTACCAGCTCAGCTGCAGGAGTTGCTGGGTCAATGCCAGAAGTTGGCACAGAACCACCTTAGGACTTCCCTCTGGCTTTTCTGTCAGGGTTTACTCCCTTAGCCTTGCTCCTTCCCAGGATAACCCACAAGGCAGTGGGGCCTTGGTTTCAAATTCAAGACTTTATTAGTAACATGATCAAAACACAGATACAGTATCATATCCCACAATGCACTGCACATATTAAAGTTAGAGTTATCCAACATTTTGGGATCACATATCACGTATCATTTGCTATTTAGATATGAGTTGGGCTCATTGTTAGTCTTTTAGACATTGACCTTTTATTGAAAATTAGGAGGGCTCTTTTTACTTTGAAATTGCAGCATTGGGAGCCATATAGAAGTCCTCAAAGACCCACATGTGGCTCTGGAGTTTGCAGGTGGCAGACCCCTGAGCTAGACAAACCAAGATGCAGAGAGATGCAGAAGGGTTTCAGAATACAGCAAGGTCATGACATTTGCAAGTACAACATTCATGAATTCAATTATTCACAAGCGGCCGCTGCTTCACCAGGGCTCTGGGTGGGGAGCGCAAGCAGCTGCTGCTTCCCTTGAGCTCCAGGCAGGGAGCACCAGTAGCTGCCACTTCCCTGGGGCTTCAGGAGGTGCTTGCCAGCAGCTACTGCTTGCCTGGGACTCCGGGAGGGGAGCACTAACAGCCTTCACTTCCCTGGGGCTCCAAGCAGGGAGTACCCATGGCCACCACTTCCCCAGGGCTCTGAGCCCCCTGTAGTCACGAAATTCAACATTCGCGAATGTTCTCAACACTGCACCCTCACGTATGTTGTGACCCTACTTTATAGTACAGTATATAGATCTGCAGTCCACTCCGATTCAACTGCAATAATCCAAAAGAGCTGTTTCCATCAGTACCACACAAAACTCCACACAAGGAATCTATATTAATGTAACAACAGCAATAGCTATTTATTAGGGATGTTTTAAAAGCTGGACTATTTAGTCCCTGGATTCAGGTGTCCTAATGAGTTCAAAGTCATCATTACCTGTCCTCTTCTGCAGAACCTGGATGCAGCTTTACAAAGGATGGTACCTAGCAACAATATTCAAATATTCAAAGGGTTTTCATTTTTACTTTCATTTTTGTCACTTCCATGTCTCAAGTGATTCTAATGAAAGGGATCAACCTTTAGCACAGAAGCTGCACCAGAGAGCTTAGAAAGGCAAGCAGGGAATTTGAACAACAAAGGGGAAAAGATATTGGAAAATTAGTCAGAAATTCTTGACATACATCTGAAGTAGGAAGCCTGTTATAGCTCTCCAGAGAATGACGGGATCACCCCCAGAGTGTAAACAAGATAAAGGCAGTGATGACAAGTGAATTCCCTCATTTAGTTTTCATCAACAAAGAAGATGAAGGAGCATCAAGCTCACATACAGAAGATGAGATGTTCTTCAGAAAAAAAAAGTGGTGAGGGAACAACTGGAGAAGTTAATAGCAAACAACAAAGCAGGACCATGTACCATTCACTCAAGAGTTCAAAAAGAACTGAGGAAAAACCTGAAGTAACTTAGTTAATTTTTCCAAAGACCTCAATCTAGCACTTGGATCTCCTGGAATAAACCTATTCATTACTTGGAAACCTGCCACCAATTTAATTTTTTTAAAAGTAATGTTCTTGAATAAATTATTCCTTCTGAATTATTAACCCAGCTCTACACACAATACATTCAGCCAAAACATCAAACGGCTTAAAGTATTCCTGGCTTTTGTTATTTATTATGCAAATAATTCAATTTCAGAATTCACCTCTATTTAGCTATCCTGTTCATTTCTGTCTATATATTTCATTTCTGCATTTTTTTGGCAGCCAGTGAGATTCACTTTGATATTTACTCATTCTGGGTGTGAAAGGAGTCGTACTAAAAGGCTGAAATCTGCATGAACCACATGTCTGCAGGGGGGAGTAAACCTGGCTTGGAAGAAGAGAGAGACTTGGCATCAATACCAGTAGGAAGCTGAGAAGTGGAAAGGTGGCTGCTCTGCAAGAATAGAACACATCTGGAGTGCCCAAGAGACACTAGCATGGAATGGGGTTATTCTGGAATACTGTTAATGAAGGGTCACTTGGGGGATTCTTTGTTTCCTTGGCAAACAAGGGTGGTCATGGCAAGTAGTGATAAACTAGTGGTCATATTCACCACCCCCAAAAAGTTATTATCTAAATATTTACCACCCTATCCCACACCGCACATATGATTAGTAGGGGCTGTTTTCATTTTAAGAAATAGGGAAAATGAGGCAGAGAGCTGTATTACTTGCCACAAACCACAAAGCAAATCAGTGGCAGAGCTGGGGACATCTGACCCTCAGTTCTGCATGCCAAGCCATAATGACTATACCAAAGAGCATGCAGGGTTAATAGACATGGGTCAAGGAGATGCTGTTGAACCCAAAGTACATTTATGCCATGGCTTAAAGTTTGGAAACAAAGCCGTACAAGGACTAATGTACAAATTGAACAGCCCCACATTTTTATGAGTTGATCTCACAAGACTTCTGTATGTCTTTTTTTTTAATCAGCTCTTGACCTATTCAAACCACCTCTCACCCTCATACAAATTATTCAAAAGTACTCCCTTAATTCTCCTTTAAAATTCAAACTTGAACACTGATACAAATGTGTGATTTCTGTTCATAAATATTTCGTAGTGATGACATAGATTTACGAAGCACTTTAGAAACATAGGCCCACATTTTCAAAAGGGGCAAGTGATCCTGATGCCTCCGTGTTCAAGTGCCCAGACTGAGTCTTCAGCTACTGCTGAACATGTGCCTTCTGGGTTTAGGCCAGAGGTGTCAGGTGTCCAGTGCTTGACTGGAAAACCTGGTTGAAAACAGACCCTGGCAGCTCCAGTTGGCATCACCAAGCAGGCCGTTAGAAACCCAGCCGGTGGCACAGGCTCTCTATGTGCCTTGCACAGCTCCTGGAAATGGCAGCCAGCTGTGTGTTCCCTAGATGCATGGTTGGCCAGAGAGGCTTCACATGCTGTCCCCACCATAGTGCTGGCTCCACAGTTCCCATTGGCTGGGAAGGGAACTGCGACCAAAGTGAGCTGCCGGGGCAGCTCTTGTGCGTAAGGGTAGCGTGCAGAGCTGCCCTGGCTGTCCATGTGCCTAGGGACAAGTAAATAACGTCTCCTTGTTCACCCTCTCCACACCTAAATCAAAATTTGAATCAAAGTTTGTGCCAGCTCCTGAGGGAGCTTGGTCGAGAACCATCCCTACTGGGGACTCCAGCCAGCATAATGCTCTGCCCCCATGTTGTGCATCTCACACAGCCACCATCTTGCCTAGAGCGCCTACATATTTTTTCAGCCCTCCCAAGACTGCGAGGGAAGTCACCATAGTCCCTCTGTAGGAACCAGCCCAGCTTTACGAAAGAGATGAAGCATCCTGAAGATTATCATCCCATTGTTAATTTGCTAGTTGAACTCCATCACAGAGGAAGGCCTATTAAAACTGTGCAGCAGCTGGGGCACTACAGTGTATGCAAAGGATGGAAAATTCCACCACCAAGATTCCCTGCTCCCTCCCTGGATTTGTGATTTCTTTTAATTACTGTAATTACATTAAATTTTATTAAGCACTGTCCTTCCTAACCAGCTTTAGAGTTTATCTACAGCTCCAGGGAGAATTATGAATGCATGATTTAATTATTTTAATAGAATATTAACATAAATTAAAACTACAGTAAGTGAGACTCCCAGCTAATGATTCTCAGCAGAGATGGTGCCATTGGAACTGGTACAGAGCTGCATGTGAAGTGATGGGATGACTCCGGGGTCGTTTCAGTAGCCAAAAAAAAGAAAAAAGATTGCAGCTGTCAGTTATTGGCATGACCACTTGCTTGCTTAGGAGAGAGTTAAAGTGGATAAGTGTAAAGTAATGCACATTGGAAAAAATAACCCCAACTATACTTACAATAAGATGGGGGCTAATTTAGCTATAAATAATCAGAAAAGAGATATTGGAGTTATCGTGGATAGTTCCTTGAAAACATCCATGCAGTGTGCAGAGGCTGTCAAAAAGGAAAATAGGATGTTAGGTATTATTAAAAAAAGGATAGAAAATAAGACAAGGAGTATCTTACTGCCCCTATATAAATCTATGGTACGCCCACATCTTGAATACTGTGTAAAGATGTGGTCTCCTCACCTAGAGAAAGATATCCTGGCACTGGAAAAGGTTCAGAAAAGGGCAGGTAAAATGATTAGGGGCTTGGAAGAGGTCCCGTATGAGGAGAGGCTAAAAAGATTGGGACTTTTCAGTTTAGAAAAGAGGAAACTGAAGGGGGGATATGATAGAGGTATATAAAATTATGACAGGTGTGGAGAGGGTGAATAAGGAGAAGTTATTTACTTGTGCCCATAATACAAGAACTAGAGGACACCACATGCAATTAGTGGGTAGCAGATTTAAAACTAATAAAAGAAAGTTCTTCTTCACTCAGCACATAGTTAACTTGTGGAACTCCTTGCCAGAGGAGACTGTGAAGGCTAGGACTATACCAGAATTTAAGAAAGAGCTAGATAAATTCATGGAGGTTAGGTCCATAAAAGGCTATTAGCCAAGGGTAGGAATGGTGTCCCTGGCCTCTGATTGTCAGAGGCTGGAGATGGATAGCAGGAGACTAATTGCTTGATCACTGTCTTCGATCCACACCCTCTGGGGCACCTGGCACTGGCCACTGTTGGCAGACAGGCTACTGGGCTAGATGGACCTTTGGTCTGACCCAGTATGGCCATTCTCATGTTTCTTATGTTTCTTATATAACTGCCCTCTCACCCTAGGGCAGTCCCTGGCTCTCTGCAAGGTCTGTGGTCAGGCGCATTGGTATGTAGTAGTGGGAAGCCATCAGCAGGCTAAGCAAAGTGCATAATGCCAGAATTGTTTAAAAGGCCGGACTTCCCCGAAGCTGACAGAAGGACATGCTCTTCCCATCCCACAATAGGGACATCATCCGTGTCTCCATCTCCATAGCTCTTCTTGGTAACCTACTGTAAGCCCAACAGACTGTGGTCACTGGCAGGAGGGATTGAACCTGTGACCATAGGGCTGCATCTAGGAACAGCTACAGCATGAGCTAAAAGCCAGCTGGCTCTCAGCCAATGCTGTACAGTAATCCCTCGATTCACACAGAGGTTGTGTCCTGGACAACCTCCACGTAAATTGAATTTCATGTAAATTAGGGGAGAGGTGGGGACTGGGCAGCTGGGGGACTGGGGGTGAGCCATGTGTTCCCCAGCTTCTCCCAGTGTGGAGGCACACAGCTGAGAGGAACCACACCGCAAATAACTGTGTGCCTGTCAGGCTCTCCCAGCTGTGGGAGCCAGGGGCTGGGAGGCAGGGGTGGTTTTGAGTTGTACTTAACTCACATTAATGCAAGTTAGGCACAAATTGAAATCACACTTCTCGAGTATTTACTGCAGAGCAGATTTCGTTCTCCCTTGTCAGGGGTCTCAGTGCCTCTGGAGTTACACTAGCACGTTCCACTGCTGTGGTGGCTCATAGACTCTAACCCCAATCACAGAAACACAGACTGAAAGGGAATTGAACGGTATGCTCAGCTGATGGCAGTGGGTTGTAGTTTATTTATGGCTAGACACACGCTGGAGCTAGTTGTTGATGTACCAGGAGAGTTCTTCCAGTAATGCGGCTATCATGGCTCTGTTTTATTTCTACTGAAAACTCAGAGCAAGGGGAGGTATTCAAAACACTCTAGGCTGTGGAAGCCCTGGGACTTGCAGCAAGTTATGCAAAGCCAGACAGAATAGCTCTGGCACCTCAGGCTGCCACTACATCAGTGGGCCTTCAGCAGGCATGCCACCCCTTTATTCATATTTTAAAAGGGCTGTGGAACCTGAGAGTTACTAACACGTCGGGAATGGGACGGGTGACCATCTGTTCCTTTTGTCCCAGGGCAGTCCCTTATTTAAGCTGTCTCACAGGTGTCCCAATGTTTTTAAGAAAATGGGCAAATTGTCCCATATTTTGCAGGACTCCTGTTCCCTGGCACCTGGTGTCTCAAGGCAGCAGCCTCTGCTGCCAGGGAGCTCCTCCACTGGGTTGCTGCCCTAGTCCCTGGCACCCCACAGAGGCAGCCCCCACTACCAATGAGCTCTGTGATGAGGTGGCCTCTTCATTCCCTGGCACCCTCCTGCTGGGAGGTTGTGGAGCCCCATCCTCCACTCCCTGTCATCAGGAGGCTGCAGAGCCCCTGTACCTCATGCCTCACTGTGGTGCAGCTGCCCCCATTGCTAGGGAGCCCTGACATGGAACAGCAGACTTCCACCCTGGAGGGCAGTGTCCCATGTTAGCCATAGGGCAATGTGGCACCCTGGGAGTGGAGGTTATAAAAGTTCTGGTTGTTCTTTCAAAAGTTTACACAACTTTGAACTTTCATTTAATACATCTTTTAAATTTTACTATGCAGAAAAAATTGCTGCTGTTCCCTTTTGAGTACTTTGCATTTCACAGGACTGTACTGTATTTGCTTTTTCTGTTTTTCGTCTTTGCTGCTGCCTGATCGCATCCCTCAGGTGTGTGATTGACTGATCAAATCATAACTCCAGTGTTCATAACTCTGAGGTTCTACTGTATAACAGAGGATTTGGGAATGAATGATGCTGACATCCAAAAGAGACAGAATTAAATGTTAGCATTTGTTGCTATTAAATATTATTGTCCCTTAGCCCTAGTGACCATATTATTCCCATTAGGAGGGAAATCTGGTTATGTAAGTCAGGTATATCTTTGCTGCAACCCTATTTATGTATGAGGAATGTACAAAGTCCTGTTTCCCTGAACACATCAAGATGAAAAAATATGAGACATTTTCCGTGTTCAGAACTATAAGCCTACTTTTCCAGCCACTATCACCCATAACCACCAATCCCTAGCCCTGTGTTTTCAGTCAGCCCCTGGAAAACTCCACTCATGCTCCCTGAGATAGTGCTTGGTCAGGCTTCCCATGCAGCCCACCACTTTGGATGGTGATGTCTATTTATTGAGCTATCTAGCACCATAAAAAGAGCTTACTTGCTTCTTCCACTTCGCTAGAATGACAGGTGGCTTGCACACCATGGGGTTTGTGAGTGCTGATAGATCAAGGACTCCTTCAGGCATTTATCAACACTCAATACAACAATATCATTGCTTGTTGCAGAGCTTATGGGGTCATCCTTATATAGTAGGAAAGAGTTTCTTTTTAACCTTAATTTTTATATGAATTGCTTGATGAAGGCTGTGTCTACACGTGCCCCAAACTTCGAAATGGCCATACAAATGGCCATTTCGAAGTTTACTAATGAAGCGCTGAAATGCATATTCAGCGCTTCATTAGCATGCGGGCGGCAGCGGCGCTTCGAAATTGACGAGCCTTGCCGCCGCGCGGCGCGTCCAGACGGGGCTCCTTTTCGAAAGGACGCCACCTTCTTCGAAGTCCCCTTATTCCCATCAAAAGGAGCCCCGTCTGGACGCGCCGCGCGGCGGCAAGGCTCGTCAATTTCGAAGCGCCGCTACCGCCCGCATGCTAATGAAGCGCTGAATATGCATTTCAGCGCTTCATTAGTAAACTTCGAAATGGCCATTTGCATGGCCATTTCGAAGTCTGGGGCACGTGTAGACACAGCCGAAGTGTAACAGTTTGTGACTCACCACCATAGTGCCTCCTGTTGGTCACAATGGGAGTTAACTCTGACCCTCAGCAGGATGCCCCCTTCTGGCCAATGTCTCGCCTGTCACCACTCTCCACTCTCTCCACACTCTAGTTCTGGAGCAGTGTTGTTCTCAGGACCACAGTATTCTCGTCAGGACTTTGCTCTCTAGCAGTGCGCACTACTCCAGTCTCTTGCCCGCTTCCAGGGGTATCACCAGTCCTCAGTCTCATGCCTACCACAGTGGCCAACTGCAGCCAAGGTCTAGCTCTCACCTCAGGGGTAAGCTGCAGTCTCTGAAGGCCACACTCCACAGTAGCGAGGTGTGGTGTCCGAAGGTGGGGGTGGGGACACAGGCCCAACCATTACTTAGGTCTTGGCCCAGGGATCTGCTAGGTGCAGCCTTGTACCATCTTTGTTTTTTTATCAAGGGTATAGCTTAGGAGGTATTAGGCTGGAGCTTCTCTCCAGCTCCCAGAAGCCTGCCCAGTATTGCTCCATTCAAGATGCTTGCTCTATGGAACCAGTCCTTCACCTTCCCTGGTCAGGACCCCACTGCTCTGTTGAGCAGCTCCTCATAAGCAAGGTCACTCCAGCAAGCCATCTTGTGACTAGCTCTCTATGAGGTCTTTCCTGGGTGGCCAGGGCTCTGCACAGACCCCCTCCAACCTGCTTCAGTGCCTTCCAGCTGGAGTGGGACAGCCACCGGAGTATAAGGAGGGTGAATCAGGGAAGATAGTGGAAAGAGAAAGCACAAATCACACACAACAGATGTTATTTATGCCCCTTACTACACTACTGATGAAGACCTGTAGAACAGAATAATTTCAAAGCACAGTGGAATTAATAGACTCTCAGAGAAGGGTGACCATCCGTCCCATTTTTACTGGAACAGTCCCTTATTTAAGTTGTCTCATGGGCATCCCGACTTTAAAGAGAATAGGCAAATTGTCCCCTGTTTTGTGGGGATCCTGTTCCCCAGAAACCTGTGTCTTGGGGTGGCAGCCTCCCCTGCCACTGAGCTCCTCCACTGGAAGGCTGCCTTGTCCCCCAGAGCTCTTCACCTTGTGGCAGCAGCTCCTCCTGCAGGGCAGCTGCCCCATTCCCTGACACCCGATGGTGGAAGCCACCACTGTTGGTGAACTCCACAATGGGGTGGCTGCCTCGCTCCCTGGCGCCCTACACTTAAGGGAGGCAGCTCCTGCTGCCAGGGAGCCCCTCCACAGCAGCTGCCTTGTTCCCTGACCTCCTATGCCTCAGGGAGGCAACTTCTGCTTCATTCATTGGGCCCCCCCTGCTGGGAGGCTTTGGAACACTCAACCACCACCTGGGGTTTCTTCAGCCACCATCCTCCACTCCGCGTCATCACTGGTGCCTCTCCTTTGGAAGCTGCAGAGCTGCCATCCCTGGTGTCTCACCCTGCAGTGGCAGCCCCCATTGCCAAGGACCCCTGACATGGGACAGCAGCCCCGCTCCCATCCTCAGAGGCCAGTGTCCCATATTTGCCATAAGGCCATGTGGTCACCCTATCTCAGAGATAATTAACAAATGTTATTGAATGCAAAGACCAAAGGCAATTAGTGCTGAGGTTTGTCAAGTAAAACTGCAGGGCAATATGGCACTTCTGTTTGTGGTGGCTTGTTGCTGTGCAAATGCATAGGAGAGTGTTAGTAAATATAGGGCAGCTTAACAGCTGCTGATGTCCTGAATCTTCTAACAGCTATTGTGGAGTGGGTACCTGATGAACATGTCCTGTTGCTGGTGAAAGAGTGCAATTCCTTTTCTGTCTTCACTTTCGCTCGATGCTTCCCTATGGACTTCCTGGTCCCTCAGTGTCAACCTCATTTCCCAGGTGTGCCAAACAGATTGATAGATACTTTTTTCTCCATACATTAATATTGCTTCACAAAAACCAAAACAAACCAAAACCCGCTTCGTGGCATCTCTCTTCACATCCTCTGGCCCAAGCCAGCAGAATAGAAGGTAACAAGAGAGGCCACACAAATAGTGACGGGTGGCCAATGAGAGAACAATGGAAGGGCTGTTTGCACAACTGGGCCTATTACGCCAGGGCCTGCCACCTGTACTGCACACAGCGCTGGTGAAGATGGAGACAGTGGGTGAGGATACAGCAGTCACCATGCTGGAAAGGTCCAAATCTTACACAAGGCAAATGATGGCCAGACATTCCCCACATCACATTTTCTTCAGCCTTACGTGTTCGAGGCTGTCAGACTCTAAATATACTTTAATCACCTAGAGGGTTGAATGGGTGTTTGATTTCCTTTCGGACAGACATCTAATTAAACTAGTAGCTAAGTGTATTTGGTCAATCAGGGAAAGCTTAAAACAGATTCTAAGAAGCGTCTGATGTTTTTATTCCCTTTTGGCAGTGCAGGACTATTGCGGCTTTTCAAAGAAAGCGGCAGCAAGAAATGCAATGTCAGTTTATCAGCAGGGATATCATCAGTGCTTAGATAAAGTCTTTGTAACTGCTGGATTATAGACACTCTCTTGTAGTGACTTTTGCAAGGTGAATTAGTGTAAAAGCTTTATTCCCAACCTGTATCAGTAAATGCATTGACCATACAGAATAGCTGCTTCTCTCACAGGGTTTGAGAGAGAGACAGGGGCAGAGAGCAAGAGAGAGAGAGAGAGAGAGAGAGAGAGAGTGAGAGCGTGAATTACTTAACCCTGCAGTGTCCAATATGCTCCCCATTTGCCACATGTGAGCTGTGTCTACACGTGCACGCTACTTCGAAGTAGCGGCACTAACTTCGAAATAGCACCCGTCGCAGCTACACGCGTCGGGTGCTATTTCGAAGTTAACTTCGACGTTAGGCGGTGAGACGTCGAAGTCACTAACCTCATGAGGGGATCGGAATAGCGCCCTACTTTGACGTTCAACGTCGAAGTAGGGACCGTGTAGACGATCCGCGTCCCGCAACGTCGAAATTGCCGGGTCCTCCATGGTGGCCATCAGCTGAGGGGTTGAGAGATGCTCTCTCTCCAGCCCCTGCGGGGCTCTATGGTCACCGTGGGCAGCAGCCCTTAACCCAGGGCTTCTGGCTGCTGCTGCGGCAGCTGGGGATCCATGCTGCAGGCACAGGGTCTGCAACCAGTTGTCGGCTCTGTGTATCTTGTGTTGTTTAGTGCAACTGTGTCTGGGAAGGGCCCTTTAAGGGAGCGGCTTGCTGTTGAGTCCGCCCTGTGACCCTGTCTGCAGCTGTGCCTGGCACCCTTATTTCGATGTGTGCTACTTTGGCGTGTAGACGTACCCTCGCAGCGCCTATTTCGATGTGGTGCCGTGCAACGTCGAAGTTGAACATCGACGTTGCCAGCCCTGGAGGACGTGTAGACGTTATTCATCGAAATAGCCTATTTCGATGTTGGCTTCACGTGTAGATGTAGCCGTGGTGAACAGGGCAGCGAAGTGGGTGTGGGGAAATGCAGCTCAAGAGAGCTGCACATGTGGGGCACCCCCACTGGCTACTCAGCACACGCACCCCACCACATGGTGGGACAAGTGCACGGTGGCAGCAGCAGACATAGCTGGCATGGCCTGGCTTCCGTGAGTAATCTCGGGGTGGGGGGTCTGGCTGGGGGCGAGGTGCTTGGCTGGTTGGGAGGGGGCAGCGCCTGGCCCGTGGCAACCCAGTCATTTTCTGTTAGACGCCACTGACTTGACCCACTCCCTCTTCTTTGAGCAAACCCTGTGTGTTTGGTGCACAGACTCTTGAGGACTAATTATAGGCTACGTCTACAAGTGAAGCCTACATCGAAGTAGCCTATTTCGATGTGGCGACATCGAAATAGGCTATTTCGATGAATAACGTCTACACGTCCTCCAGGGCTGGCAACGTCGATGCTCAACATCGACGTTGCGCAGCACCACATCGAAATAGGCGCAGCGAGGGAACATCTACACGCCACAGTAGCACACATCGAAATAAGGGTGCCAGGCACAGCTGCAGACAGGGTCACACGGCGGACTCAACAGCCAGCTACTCCCTTAAAGGGCCCCTCCCAGACACACTTGCACTAAACACCACAAGATCCACAGAGCCGACAACGAGTTGCAGACCCTGTGCATGCAGCATGAATCCCCTGCTGCAGCAGCAGCAGCCAGAAGCCCTGGGCTAAGGGCTGCTGCCCACGGTGACCATAGAGCCCCGCACGGGCTGGAGAGACAGCGTCTCTCAACCCTCCAGCTGATGGCTGCCATGGAGGACCCGGCAATTTCGACGTTGTGGGAGGCGGATCGTCTACACGGTCCCTACTTCGACGTTGAACGTCGAAGTAGGGCGCTATTCCGATCCCCTTATGAGGTTAGCGACTTCGACGTCTCGCCGCCTAACGTCGAAGTTAACTTCGAAATAGCGCCCGACGCGTGTAGCCACAACACGCGCTATTTCGAAGTTAGTGCCGCTACTTCGAAGTAGCATGCACGTGTAGACACAGCTATAAAGTGATACAACCATAACCTATGTCTTTCAATTTACAGTATCTCTTATAACCAAGGACAAAGGCATTGGGTACTCTAGAGGTTACTTAGCCATATAATGTTTGACAAGCATACATATAAAATTCTTATTACGGGTGGGCTGAAAGCACCCTCAGTTATTATGGCTGTCTGACTCTTCCCATTATAAAATCCTGTTCTCAGTTGCTTATAACTACCATATTTTAATTGTGTCTGCCTCAAGCTACAATGTTCTGGAAAATTACAGGCCAAATGGATCAGCCATTTCTGAGAACAAGGCTAATGAAAATACTCTATTTTGCCTTTGTTAAGTAAAAACAATCAACAACATTTGTAAAAGCCCTAGTGCCTCCACATACTATGCACTTGAATTTGGTAGAGGTTGCATTGGTGTCAGGAAAGTGTTTTTTGCCACTTGTGTGAAAATCCACCCAATTTATAAGCCTGTGGCTGGGAAATTGGAGGTAGGGGGAACACCAGTGTTCTCACACATTCAGTAGATTAGTCTTAGACTTTAGCAGCTAAATCCTCCAAAGACTGAATAAGTAGCATGCATGCTCTGTAGCTCTGGGTATCTGAGGCAGCTTATCTCATTTGTGCTCTCCACTGCCTGGCAAACATAGGCAGGGTAGAGGAGGAGTTCTTTTTGGTGGTGGTGAGAAGATACCAATGCCACTTAAACTGGAGCCTGACACAAGGGCTGTGGCCACACTTGGACAAACCTTTGAAATGGCCGTGCTAATGGCCAAATCAAAGAATACTAATGAGGCGCTGCACTAAATATTCAGCACCTCATTAGCATTCGCACACTTCCAGCGTGGTGCTTCGAAAGTGCCGCTTTCAAACGTGTGCGGCTTGGCGCAGCTACACAGGGGTCCTTTTTGAAGGGACCCCACACATTTCAAAATCCCCTTATTCCTCTCAGCTGAGGAGAATAAGGGGATTTCAAAATGTGCAGGGTCCTTTCAAAAAGGACCCCCATGTAGACATGCTGAGCCACACGCATTCGAAAGCATCCTAATGTTAATGAGGAGCTGAATATTCAATTCAGCGCCCCATTAGTAATCTTCAAAATGGCCATTTGCATGGCCATTTCAAAGTTTTGGCCAAGTATGGCCACAGTCAAGGAGTAAACTTGGATTCAAGAATATAGGTAGCATTTGAATGGAAGGAGCTCAGAAGACTTACTTAAATGTCTTCTTTCTTTGCGTTAGCATTTGTATACTTTTTCCATTCACAAATCTGTTTTGACAGCTGTTGTTAGTTTACCATCTCTATGAAAGAATTGTAGATTCTTTTGGTTCCTTACCTTTAAGAATATAAGAAGGGCCCTACTGGGTCAGACTAAAGGTTCATCTAGTCCAGTATCCCATCTTCTGGCAGTGACCAATGCCAAGTGTTCCAGAGGAATGAACAGAACTACTAATCATCAAGTGATCCCTCTAATACCAACCATTCCCAGCTTCTAACAAACAGAGGCTTGGGCATGTACTATCCTGACTTACAGCCTTATCATCTTTCAGTGCTCCCTTATGTCGATCATCCAATGCTCCCCCCCCGGTTGTTTAGCAAACTTGCTGCTTCTGATGCACTTTAAGGCTGTGTCTATACTTGCTTGCCTCTTTCAAAAGAGATATGCAAATGAGAAAATAAAAATGCAAATGAGGTGCAGATTTGCATATCTGGTGCTTCGTTTGCATATTCTTCTTTCGAAATAGCTTCTTTAGAAAGAAGAAAACCAGTATAGACACTGTTTTATGTTTTACAGACATACTTAGCAGCTTCAGAATCCACTGATTCAGACAGATTTGGTGCTAAATCCATCTTAAAAAGATCAATCCAGATGTGTGGGAAGATCTGGGGAAAGACAGGGTGGAGGGGCAGAAAAGTGGGGTGGGGTGTGTGCAAACAAACAGTGAGGAAGATGTGTTCTTGTTCTTCTAAAACTGACACTGTGCCACAGTTTTATACAAGTTCCTCTCAAACCTTTCTGCTCTGCCTCTGGTGTCTTTATAGTAAGACACAGTACACCTATCCCTCAATTTATAAACATAACTCATTCCATGAAAACTGTTTTTAAAGTGAAAATTCATAAATTGAAAATGAAATTCCCATTAATTTCTGTGTAAAAATTTCTGACTGGTTCCAGACTCCCAAAAAATCACCCAATATTTTCCCAAATATGTTACAATACTACACAGTCCCAAAAATAAGAGCAGTGCTATTTTATTGCTTTTTTATGATGTTTATTACAACTGGTCAGTTCTTAGATAGTGGTGAAGAAGGTGGTGGTGATGTGAGTTCCATGGGATCATCTGTGTTATCAGGAACAGCTCTGTAATGACTTCAACCTCCTTTACGGGGTTTTATCTTCAGCTTTTGAGGTTGAGGGTTGAGGATCAGCTGACAGTGATAAGGGCTTAGGAAGTGGTGATGAGGCTGAGGATTGAAAAAAAAATAATAGAATGGAAGTTTGTACAGCAGCCCTCTTTTTGCTGTCAAACAACTCCTGAGAGCATAGAACAGCTTCATGAATTTGTCACTTGCATGCTGAATTCCATTCTGTTTGTGTTGTTGTCATCGAGAATATGCGTAGGTGCCTCCAATGTATTGAAGAATTATGAAAGTACTTGTGGTCCATCCAATTCTTCCTCCTCCTTTTCTGATAATCTTTCTGCATCCAGCTGAATTAATTCTTCATTAGTCAATTCTTCACTGTGTGACAATAACAAGTCTTGAACATCATCTGTGTCTACTTCTTTGAATCCTGCATGAGTTGCCAGTTGCATGATAGAATTTGAATGCCTTTCACTTCACCCTCAAAACCATGGAGATCATGAACATATGTTGGCAACAGCTTTTTGCAAACACCATTCAGGATAGTTTGAGTAATTTTATTCTATGCAGTTGTGATATTTTCTCTAGCCATCTTGACATTGTAGTTCTTCCACAACTGCTTAGGTGTTGGTTTGTCTTCTCTGTCTAATGCAGATATGAGATACTGTTTGCAACTGGCAATGAGGTAAGCTTTAAATGTAGCAAGGATGCCTTGATCCATTGGCTGAAGGAAGTGGTATTTGGAGACAAAAAAAAAAAAAAACCCAAATATTATTGCCATAGTCTTCAACATTAATAGGCTGACCAGGAGCATTATCAAGGATCAGCAGATGTTTGTTATCCAGATTATTTTCAGCACAATATTTAGAGATGAATGAGGAAAGGTAGCTTGCTACGTAATTAGCAAAATCTTCTTTGTCATCCAGGCCTTTTGATTAGAACACCAGACCACAGGTAATGATGCTTTGTTTAAGCCTTTAAGTGGCCTTGGATTTTCCAAATAGCAAACAAGGATAAGATTCAATTTCACGTCTCCTTACAAATTTGTACCAAGACGTAATGCCTGTTGATCCTTTGAGACCTTGAAATCTGTTGCTTTCATTTTACCCCTTAAAATAACTGTTTGAGAAGGCATTCTTTTCCAGAAAAGCCCCATTTCATCAACATTAAAGATCTGGTTTGGAGAACATCCACTTTCATCAATTATTCATTGCAATGTGGCTGGGAAAATGTTAGCTGCCTGATTATCAGCAGATGCTGCGTCACCTGTAACTCGCAGAGTATGATAATGTGAACGCACTTTAAAGTACTCAAGCCAACCATGACTTGCTTTGAACATGACTTCAGTGGCCCCCAATTTGCCTCTCTTCCTCAGCTTTCTTCTTCAGGTCCTCAGACAAAGACAGGGCTTTCTCCATTATGATGAGGAATCTCAAAGGCATGTTGCATTCATTATGGCTGTTGATCTAATGTATTAAAAGTCTTCCAAGTTTACTCATTTTTGCATCCCTCTCCATTGTTATTTGATGCAGCTTTTAGCTCTGTCAACATATATTTCTGCCATTTCTTTTATCTTTTAATTTTGCACAAAGAGTATACGCACTGTCAATGCTGCCAAGTTCATTGCCAAACATATGCTTTTCAATTGCTGGCCCATCCTCATTTCTTTTAATAACTTTAAGTTTGGGAGCCACAGATATTGCTTTCCTTGGTTTCTTGGCCTTTCTGACAGATCCTGAAGAAACTTTTTCGTGTTTACAACCCTTGATGATCACAAATAACAAAGATATTTGAAAATTAATATCACTCACAGTCAATTTAACACAAGCACAATGAAACACGCAAACCAACTGGGAAGAGCTTGGAAGCTGAGGGAAATGATTCAGCCTCGCACTGTGTACTGCTGTATTCCTCTGCATTCATTACTTACGAAGTGGATGCTCAGATGATGATTGGTTCTTCTTTGTAGAAAAAATATGCTTGTAACTTGAAAAATAGGTATAAATTTACATGATTGGCTGTAGCAAAAATTCATAAATCAAAGTTTTGTAAATTGAGGGATAGGTGTACTGTACAGAGTTCTAAATTAGCATTTACTTCTCCCTTGCAAAACTCCTGAATCATTCCTAGTTTATGTTCATTCAGCACATACCATCAGAGAGAAAATGGCTGTCTTCTAGGTGCCTCACAAGAGTAGATTGAAGCATTAAGGCATTTTGTCACTGTTTAATGCACCGTCGGACAAAGTCAGTTAAAATGTGGCATTCATTTTAATAAAACAATAGGAGAGAGAGAATGTGTTAAACATTCACAAAATTCACATGCATGCAACTCACATACATATGGAGATACACACATCTCCTAGAACTGGAAGGGATCTTGGCAGATCATCTAGTCCAGTCCCCTGCCCTCTTGGCAGGACCAAGCACCATCCCCAGCATCTATTTGCCCCCAGTCCCTAAGCTGCTTCCTCAAGGAGTGAGCTCACAACTGGAGGTTTAGCAGGCCAATGCTCAAACCACTGAGCTATCCCTCTCTGCAACGTGACCCCTTGAATGACACATAGGTCACAGAGTCATTCCAAATTGAATCTGTCCCAGTCACTTACCTGTGACTTCAAAATAAGGTACTCTCCCTCCCCTCTCTCTCAGTGACTTTTGTTTGCTCCTCCCCTTTCTCCTTGCCCTCTTGGCATCACTAGGCCTGGGAAGGAGCAAAGGATCCCTGGAGGATCAAAAATGAGTTTGAAGAAGGCAGAAATGATGCGTAGGGGAAGAGGCAGATATGTGGGCAACAGCTCCTATAATGGGAACCAAATTCAGCTTAAAGAACTTGAGGGTGTTCAGCACACTGATTGTCACAGGCACATGCACTGTCTGGAGGTGTGCAGAGGGAGTTTTAAAATCAAAAGATGGCTTCATAAACACAAAGTTCTGAGTGTTCTGATTCATGATTTGAGACTAACCGTACTTAAGAACTGGAAGTGCTGCAGGAAACAGGTTTCAAAAGTAAAGAGAGCAAAAGACAGCAGAAGATGGGTCACCACACAGATGGGATAAGTGTTAGGCTTGCACTGGCCATACTGCTGGTTGAATATTAAAATGGAAGTCTATAGACAAGCAAAGAAAGTAGAAGACAGTATAGTAAGAAAACACAGCATCTGAGGAAAGAGTCCTTTTAAATGTATTTGGCAGTTAATTCCAAATTTTCACACCCAGAAAAGTCTAATCACAACTTTATGCTTCTTAATCAGCCACTGGTGCTGCAAGGTAAAATATCTAAGCAAGTGCCAATTGCAATGGTATAAGCCACCATATATATAATTTGCCAGAGAAGTAGCAGTGAAGGAAAGTTGGTGAATAATTTGGAGTCAATCTGTTGAAATAACACTTGAGGGCTACTCCTCACTCCAGCATCCAGATGCCACAAAATAGGATCTGGTTCAGCAAGACGTGGTGGCTTGAAGGATGAAAGAGCAGTGAACAGGAGCAGCTAACAGGGAGTTTGCCTGGGAAAGCATCTTAGAGGAGCTCAGGTGAGTGTGGCATTTGGGGAGCTATGTTGTGAGCTGGTGGGTTGAATTTCTGTCTGTGCGTTTGTTTTATTTTGCAGAGGGGGCAGTTTGAATAGCTGCCTGTGTGCCTGAGCACCTGTTTTGCAGAGAGGGGCAGTCGGAAAGCGTCTTTGGAAGTTTGGCAAGTTTTCGAGGTATGAATTGGGAGAGCTTCCTTCCAGGTGCGCCTTCAAGAGCTGATTAGATTGGACGCAAAGGCTTTGAGCCGAACCTAAACAGCTAGCAGCTCTATAAGAATGCAGCCACAGCAAACTCTGTGAGCAGCGAACAGGGAGTTTGCCTTTGGGAGGAGCCCCATACCTGTTTTCCCCTTTCCCTTTCTTATATGTGACCAGGGGAGCAAAGAGGACAGGGGGCTGCAAGCAGGGGAGTTTAACAGAGGGAGGCCTACAATGGTCAGGAAGACCCGCAACACCTGTGCCAACACTGCTTCTGTCTCCTGTGCCTGTAGCCAGACAGACTGCCTGACTATGGATGCCTCTACCCAGATCCTGGTGTGGTTTTGCAAGGACTGTGGCTTGCAATTCGCACTTACTGATATCCAGGCTAGGGGGAGCATCCAATGTGAAAGGTGCCTGCTGGTGGAATCTCTCAGGCAGCAGATGGGAGAGCTGCAGGAGGAGGTGGTTAGGTTGAGGAGTATCTGAATCCATGAACAATTCCTGGACAGTATTCATGTGGAGACAGCTGAGGTAGCTGTCCCAGTACACAGGACAGCTGACCCACCACTGGTGGAGGAGGAGATAGATCAGGGTGGACACTGGCAGCTGATTACTTCTGGCAGCAGGCAGTGTTCTACCCCTGCTCAGAACCCTCCCACCATGCTACTAGGAAACTGTTATGCTCTATTTGATACAGGAGACAAGGAATCACCCCATACAGCAGAGGAAAAGCCTCGTACCCACAAGCTGGGACGTCAGCTGCCACCACTGTGAGGAGGAAACGTAGAGTGGTGGTGGTAGGCGATACTCTTCTGATGGGGATAAAGGTGCCCATCTGTCACCTTGACATTTCATCTCGGGAGGTATGCTGCCTGCCGGAGGCCTGTATCTGAGACATTACAGAGGTGTTGTTGAGGATTATCCGGCCCTCTGACTACTATCTGTGCTACTCATCCATGTGGGCACTAACGATACTGCGAGATGTGACACTCAGCAGATCAGGAGCAAGCAGGGGGATAGTTTGGTGGTTTCCGCATTGGCCTACTAAATCCAGGGCTGTGAGCTCAACCCTAGAGGGGCTCATTCAGGCATCTGGGGCAAAGAGATTTAAAAAAAAAAAAAAGGGATGGTTCTTGGTCCTGCCAAGAAGGCAGGGGACTGGACTTGATAAACTCCCAGGTGTCTTCCAGTGCTGAGATGTGTATCCCCAAATATCATGCAACTTAGATGGGGCTACTATAAGGTGGGTGCAAAACTGGCTGGGTAACCATACTCAGAGAGTAATAATTAATGGTTCTTAATCCTCCTGGAAAGGTATAACAAGTGGGGTTCCACAGGGGTCTGTATTGAGACTGGTTCTGTTCAATATCTTCATCAACAATTTTGACATTGGCATTTTCAGTACACTTACTAAGTTTGCAGATGACATCAAGCTAGGAGGGGTTGCAACTGCTTTGGAAGATACGGTCAAAATTCAAAATGACCTAGACAAATTGGAGAAATGGTCTGAAGTAAACAGGATAAAATGTAATAAAGACAAATGCAAAGTGCTCCACTTAGGAAGGAACAATCAGTTTTACACATACAGAATGGAAAGTGACTGTCTAGGAAGGAGTATGGCAGAAAGGGATCTAGGAGTTACAGTGGACCACAAGTTAAATATGAGTCAACACTGTGATGCTGTTGCAAAAAAAGCAAACATGATTCTGGGATGCATTAACAGGTATGTTGTGAACAAGACACGAGAAGTTATTCTTCTGCTCTACTCTGCACTGGTTAGGCCTCAGTTGGAGTATTGTATCCAGTTCTGGGCACTGCATTTTAATAAAGATGTGGAGAAATTGGAAAGGGTCCAGAAAAAAAGCAACAAGAATGATCAAAGGTCTAGAGAACATGACCTCTGAAGAAAGGCTGAAAGAACTGGGCTTGTTTAGTTTGGAAAAAAGATTAAAGGGGGACATGATAGCAGTTTTCAGGTATCTAAAAGGGAGTCATAAGTAGGAAGGAGAAAACTTGTTCTTCTTGGCTTCTGAGGATAGAACAAGAGGCAATGGGCTTAAACTGCTGCAAGGGAGGTTTAGGTTGGACATTAGGAAAAAGTTCCTAACCATCAGGGTGGTCAAACAGTGGAATAAATTGCCAAGGGAGGTTGTGGAATCTCCATCTCTGGAGGTATTTAAGAACAGGTTAGATAAATGTCTATCAGGGATGGTCTAGACAGTACTTGATCCTGCCATGAGGGCAGGGGCCTGGACTCAATGACCTCTCAAGGTCCCTTCGAGTCCTAGCATTCTATGATTCTATGAAGGAGGAGCTGGCGCCCTCAATAAAATTTCAGAATCTGACTGCAAGAGCTTTCTTCTGAGTTATCATGAAAACATGCAGCACTGTACATTCTCTGTTGCACTGCAGACAAAATATGTCCAAGAGGGACATGTTGCAACCAACAGAAAGATCAGCTCCAGATACCCAGCTTAGAGAATGAGGACCTGCTGACATAAACTATTTAAAGCAAAGCAAGCTAAATTACTATCCGCTCCTTAATCAAAAAAGGGGGGCTGCAGATTTTCAGATGCCAATTGATACATTACTTTTGCATGTGGCAATGCAGAGCTCTAATATTTCTGCTTTCACCCCCTACTCTACTTTATTGCACATGTATGGTAGTTACTGAATGTCTATTCAACTTGCCTGATGGAAACTGGAATTGTGATCCCATCTAGTATAGCAGAAAGGCAGGCACACATCTGACCATGAACATTTTATTCTACGTGGTCCCTCAAAACACAGTCTTGATCTCCCTTGGAGTCTAATGCAACTAACTTTTTGGTCGCCTTTTCTATTTGATCATCTGATATCATGAGCTTTTGCATTAAAATAGTATAGAATCATACATGCCATACTAATAATATATTTCAAAAACATAAGAAGGAGTTTTCCAGAGCCCATCTCTAGAAAAAATGAGAAGGAGGAGGCTGCTTTTTGTATCACATATATTTTTAATGCTTGAAAAATAGAGAGAGTGAATAGCAAGCCAAAGAGTTTCAGCTGTGCTTCATAATAACTGCTTGCTAGCTGAATTATCACACAGTTTGTTGAGACTGACTCCATACCAGGAACTATTATTGAAATATATTACATAAAAATAATCCTCCTCTTTGAACGGCAGGAGGGAATTCATCTCCAGAAATGTTTGTCAACGCTGGGCATGTGTTGAAATTTGTCAGCCAGGAGATCAATAAGTGGGCCCTGCTTGAAAAGTAAATCACCTGGGGGAAGCCAGAGAATTGTCATTGTAGTGGAGGCATCTCAGTAGAAAGAGGTATCTGTCCCCATTCATTAGAAAGGAAAATGAAGAGGACAGGGAGGGAACAAGGCGGATTGACTAATATAAAGAATAACTCTGGGGGGATTAATTCTGCCTATTTGTGCAGTCTGAACCCATGTTTTTAGTTAATTCTTGTCTTTGGGGAGGTAACAAATTGTGCCCCTGCTATACAACTCCACTGAATATACAAACTTGCCTGTTCAAATTCAGGAGAAGGAATGTTGAGAGGAGCAATGAAAATGGGTCAGGGCATAAAACGTATATTCACATTTGTGCCAAATATTCCCCTTTAGAATGCCAGGTATGGTATTGGGGCAGTGTTGGAGGCTGTGAAATGATAAAGGCTTCATATGGTATTCCGCAGGTATTTAGGAATACAGCAAAGCAGACAATCCAAACAGGCCAGAGCAGAAGGATACTGAATTGAATGGGAATCTTTCCATTAACTTTGCTGGGTTTAGAGCAGGCACTACATGCAAATAATTGAAAGCTGACAATATTCCAGGAATGAACCTGATCCAGTCTCAATTACTCAGGAAAGCAGCAAAAAAAGGAAGGCAAACCTGTAGCAGATTAATTACCAAACTTGTTTTAAAACACAGTGGATAAGAGAGAAGTTAAGATAAATGCTATGTTTTGCAGGGACCTAGGGAAAGCATTGTTGATCAAGACAGAACAAAGTACAATAGAAATCTGATTTATTAAGGAGAGGCAGCATATCTATTAAGGAACTTAGGTCAGAACTCAGAAATCAAAAGGAATTTGCTGCACTGGAAGTAACAAAAAAAAAGGTAAGAGTATTTTTTGCTTTTGAATAACATGTATATGTCCTTTCCTCTTTTTTCTTTTTGTTTTTTTGTTTTTGTTTTGTATTTAAGTATATGAAACAGCTTGTGCAGTAAAACCTCACTGGTTGGTGTACAGCAATATTCCACTGGTACTACATGAAGTAAATTTAGTGTGATTCAATGGAATACACTACAGGGAGCAGGAACTCTTCAAGGCAGAATGAGATTGAAATCTCCCGGACTGCTTGATTTTGTTGTTGTTCGTTTTTTGTAAGTGATGTGTGTGCCTTCCAGCATCTGATATACAACTGATACCCAGATTTACAAAGGTTTTAGGAGGTGATCTGCTTGAGAGCAGATCAAGAACTGTCTTGATAGTGAAATGGAGATTACTTTTCAGAGCCTCTTAAGACCCTGTTCCTGCCAACATTTATACAATTATTTTACTTCCAAACATGTGTCATCCTATTGACTTCATTCGAACTGCTCATGTTCTTAAAATTAAGCACATTAATATTTGCAATATTGGGACCTAAATTTGATCTTCAACTCTTCTGCAAGCAAGTGTGGTATTTACCCAGCTGACTGTTCTGTACTAAGTGATCTGGCTCATTGGGAACATGGGCTGTCCACCTGCCTTATGGAACTTTGATCACCATAGGATGCTTTGTCATCTGCTTTCAGTTTAACTGCGTTCCTTCTTGGTGCTTGAGGGAGGCTAAATGCACAGGACGTTGTTGTGCCAGGGATACTGAAGGTGAGTCAGGTAGGATGTAGAGGGGTGTCAAATGATTGGCTAGAATAACTGGCTGATATATATATGTTTGGGGCCTTGGGCCTCAAAGACTTGCAAATCCTATCAGACTCAGGTCTTAAATATTTCTTCATGTGGGGTTGGAGCTATGTTCCAGTATCCATGGTTTTGTCTCTTACTTACTGAGGCTAGATATTTGGTGTTGTTGGAGGCTAGGATGGGATAGTTTCTTTTCTTTATTGTTGTCTTTGTCTTGTGTGTTCTCGCAATACTTCACAGACATGTCTTCTCTGTGAGAAAAATGCAGTGGGAGTGTGAAAGTCCACCCATTCCTCCTAGGGGAAGGAAGAGGTGGGTGGTTAGGAAGACAACATAGCTTGCCCACACAGAGTATCACAAAGTGCCTTACAAAAATAAATTAATTCTTACGACAAGTGCTGAGACTGAGGAAGCCCTAACCTACCTGTTTCATGTGCAGCCACTTTGCTGAAGTTCCCCTGCTCAAGGCTCAATAATGAGTTAGAATAGCAACACCTACAAGCCAGAAATTTGGATGCCCAGTCACCTAACTAGAAAAAAAGTCAGGCAAAATCATATTAGACCCTACAAGTCCCTAAACTAGCTAACCTTACAAAACAAAGGAACCAGAGACTGGACAGTAGTACAATAGTTGGCCATATTCTGTGGTTTTTAGTACAATCTTTATTTTTAAAAAACATAACTCTGGAATGTGCTGAATGATCTGGGGATGATTCAGGCCTCTTGCAGGAGAGCAGTAAAGCCTCATTTAGAGCTCTGTACAGTATTGGCTATGTCTACACTGTGAGATAAATTCCATTTTTAATAAATTCGATTTTTTAATCTCGTTCTTATGAATTTGAATTTAAATGCCCACGAACCTTCTTGAAATTCGACTCATTGTTTTTCCGTGTTGAGTTTCCACATCCCCATTGCCCTATGCAAGTTCGACAGCGTGAGCAGTGCATTGTGGGTACCTATCCCATAGTGCCTTAGCCCCAGTTGCTTGAGGGTGGTTCATGTTAGAATCCCAGAACGCAAAGCACTGTCCCAGAATTCAGAGCACCCAGTAACATAATTCAGCCTTCCCCGAACCTGTCCGGGTTCCCTGTGCCGCACGTCCTCTGTGAACATTGGCGTAGTGATAGGCAGCTGTTCTATCAGCCCTGTCCACCCCCGCCCGCTTCTGTCACCTGTGCATCCAGACCTGTTTTCAGCATCAGGAACAGCGTCAAACAAGGATGCGTCCTTGTTCCGACATTGTTCGGGATCGTCTTCACTCTCCTCCTGAAGCACGCCTTTGGATCTTCAACAGAGGGCATCTTTTTGCACACAAGATCTGATGGGAAACTGTTTAATCTTGCAAGACTGAAAGCTAAATCTAAGGTGCGGGAAGTCCTCATCAGAGATATGCTGTTCGCAGATGATGCTGCTGTAGTGTCACACACAGAAGACCAGCTTCAGAAACTGCTGGATCGGTTCTCCAAAGCATGCAAGGTCTTCGGGCTTTCCATCAGCCTAAAGAAGACAAATGTACTTGCTCAGGACATTGCTGAACCTCCATCAATCAGCATTGACAGCTATACGTTAGAGGTCGTCCACGAGTTCGTTTACCTCGGGTCCACCATCACTGACACCCTGCCATTGGAGTCTGAGCTAAATAGGAGGATCGGAAAAGCAGCCACAACTCTGTCGAGACTCAGCGAGAGAGTGTGGAATAACATCAAGTTGTACACCCACACCAAAATGCAAGTCTACAGAGCCTGCATCCTCAGCACCCTCCTTTACAGCAGCGAGTCTTGGACCCTGTATGCCCACCAGGAAGAGAGGCTGAATGTCTTCCACTTGCGCTGCTTCAGGCGCATCCTTGGAATATCGTGGAAGGACAGAGTAGCCAACACCGCCGTCCTTGAGCAAGCTGGAATCCCAACCATGCACACCCTCCTCAGGCAGCGGCGGCTCCGCTGGCTTGGCCACATCCACAGGATGAATGATGGAAGGATCCCAAAAGACATCCTGTATGGTCAGTTAGCCTCTGGCAAAAGACCTTCCGGATGCTCCCAGTTGCGCTACAAAGATGTCGGCAAGAGGGATCTCAGGGAGCTAGACATCAAGCTGGACAGCTGGGAGGAGCTGGCAGACGATCACAGCAGATGGAGGCAGGAACTACACAAGGGCCTTCAGAAGGGTGAGATGAGGATCAGACAGCTAGCAGAGAAGAAGCGGGCCCACAGAAAGCACAATAAGGACCTGCCAGACACCCATTACACATGCAACAGATGCAGCAAGGACTGTCACTCTCGTGTGGGCCTTCACAGTCACAGTCGACGCTGCAAATGATGATCCCAAATGGAACTATGAAGGGCGCGATCCATAGTCTAAGTAGACTGAAGGATGCTACTAGTACTGCATCCAGACCTTTATATTTGCAGGCCTGGGTGCTGCAGAATTCAAATTCTAATTCTAATTCACTCAAAAATTTATGGGCTTCCTGTGAATTTCTTCCTGCAGACCTGGATGGAGAGCAGCGGAGTAGGAAGCAGTAACACATGGAGGGTCACTGCGTAGCTTTGTGGGATACATACAGGACACTTCTGGAGGCTCATAAATTTGAATTAAAGACATGACACTACCACACTAGCCTTTATTTGAAATTTTAAATTCGAAATTGATGCTATACCCGACCGGTAATATCAACAATTTGTTATCGATATTAGGGGTCACTAATTTGAGCCCATGGTATTTACAGTAAAGACAGCGACATTTTAATATCAAGCTAACTCCTTTAAATTTGATTTTATCTCATAGTATAGGCATAGCCACTATGTTTTGCTGTAAAAACATCAAAGATACAGCAGGGGAGTGGGTAGGCAGAAAGCCTGAGAGGAACTCAGACAAACGGTGGCACAGTGTCAGTTAGAACAAGAACCTATCTACCTCCTTGTCACACTAACCATTTGTTTAGCTGATGTAGCTATTCATCTGTTGTTGACAGAAACCCTGGGCTTAAATTTTCACTAGATTCCCCTTTCCTGCAGAACCATGTCTTATTATTTGCAGTGCAGGAGATCTAGGCATCCAGTCATTATGCCAGGTGTTGCCTAAAGACGATGCCTGCCAGAAAGGCAGAACTTTATAAGACATTGCAGGATGGTCCACACTTGTTTTTGTCCCAAGCATTCAGACTTTTCTTGAAGAAGAAAATCCTCCAATTCACCAGAGATTTGATATTTTTGGCCTTATTTGCAAATAGGTTTCCTACGGGGCCAGCAAAACCAAGGGTGAAATCCTAGCCTGAAAAGAATGGGAGTTTTGCCAGTGGGATAGGTTTCTGGAGATTTTTTAATCATTCTCCCACAGCAGTTTAACTGATAAATTAGGTTAATTAGAGAGACAAGATAGGTGAGGTAGTATTTTTTATTGGACCATCTTCTCTTGGTGAAAGACACAAGCTGTCAAGTACACAAGACTCATTTCCTGTGTCTACACGTGCCCCTTCCTTTCGAAAGGGACATGTTAATGAGTGGGTTCGAAAGATGGTAATGAGGCGCTGTAATGAATATGCAGTGATTAGCATAATGGTGGCCACGGCAATTCAAAAGTGCAACTTTTCGAATCGCACACCGCCTGTGGAGACAGGACCTTCCGAAAGGACCCCACCAGTTTTGAAAGCCATTCTTCCTATCTGGTGATCGGAAGAAGGGCTTTCGAAAACTGGTGGGGTCCTTTCGGAAGGTCCCATCTCCCTGGGCGGCTCGCGATTCAAAAAGCTGCACTTTTGAATCACTGCAGCCGCCATTATGCTAATGAGTCACTGCATATTCATTGCAGCGCCTCATTAGCATCTTTCGAACCCGCTCAGTAACATGCCCCTTTCGAAAGGTAGGGGCATGTGTAGACCCAGCCATTCTGTTTCACCAACAGAAGTTGATCCAATAAAAGCTATTACCTCACCCACCCTATCTCTTGAATGTCCTGGGTCCATCAGGGGTACAATGCTGCAAACAAGTCAGGTTAATTTCTTCCTTGTTGTGGATATGCTTTCTCCATATTTACATCAGGGTTATCACAGGTGCTGCTGCTATCAGTAACAGCTGAAAAGTGGTATATGCCTCAACACTTCCTAATGACTTGATGTTTCCCAAGAATATGTAGTGTTGCACCAGTGAAATATCTTGGAAAAATATCAAATTACCATGCAAGCACACACGAGTACAGTAACTGAGTTTTGTTGATACACCAAAGTAGCTTGCATATGCAAGAGCAGGTTGATGCTTTAAGATACACAAAAGTAGAAGCACTTAGCAGCTTCAGTATTTAATAGCCACACACTAATCTCTTCTTTATCAGTCAGGCTTTGGAGTTCACTATGTGTACATACAAATTGATAACGAACAGATATCTATTCTACATGAAATTCAAACATGGTACAGGAAATTCTCCTGTTTCCACATTGTGATCTCACAGTGATCTTGTTCCAAAAAATAAATATTAACTTTAGGTTTGCGCCATTATTACATATATGCATCGGATCCATTCTGATATTTTTTCAAAATTTACCATAAGTGTTTTTTCACTACATGTAATTTATCTCATCTGTGAAATGCATACTTAAAACATATAGCCTTCTGGAAAGATTGTATAATGCAGCAACTGAATGATCATATTACAAGCTATTCACTCTGAATTTGCTTCTATCAGTTTGCACTGAGAATGAAAGCTGCTTTCTTCAATGTGAAACATTTCTCTCTTTCACAATGATTAATTCTGGCCTCTTAATCAAACATGGAAGTCCACTTTATCTTTTAATTTATTCCTATTGCCTGAAATGGGCCAGCTGCTTAATGGGAATTTCGTTGACTTTCATCTGAATTCTTATCTTTATTAAATCACTGGTATTATTATACCAAATAAACAACTTAATAAACACACAAAGTGCCTATCTAAATGTAGCCTGTAAGTGCTATTGAACTAGACAATTTAGTCCGAAATTTTTTGAAAAAGATAAAACTATACTATCTCACTTGGGTCACCAGGGAAATTAACTCCACTGCTATCAAATCTGTTGCAAAATCCATCCCCACTGAATGAGTACTTGTACTTCCTTTGATTATATCCTTTCTGTGGACACCCAGCAGAACAGTTCAATGGCCTGTCTGTTAATTTGGTGTTAGGGACATAAGCAAGATAGCCAGATAACCAATTTTTTCCTCACAACTTTCATCTCTGCTTTACAAAACCCCCACCAAAAAAAGAAAACTTTAAGACGTTTGCACGTATGTGTCACGATTCTGACTTTACCGTCATCCTACATGGATAAACAAATAAGTCTCTGTTAGTAGCAATATAGGTGAAGGATGGGTCGGAGGGATTCACTGCTATGCAGATCTACCTGTCCCTCTGCCCATATAGGCAGAAAGGCTACAAAAAAGGCCCTATGTATGCTATCACAGTAACCTCTGTGGAGCAGCTTTAATGTGGTTCTGTTGCTTTTGGGGGGAGGAATCTCCTTTCTGAACCCCCTCCAGTGTCTCTCCCCAGCTGGCCTTTAAGGCCTGCATTTGTTTATAGAGCACAAACATCACAGACCACCAACATTAAGGGTTTTCAAAGATACTGCTTTTCTGTTTGTGGGGTGTGAGTTGTTTTTCATGTATTTTATTTTTTTTAATAACAGTGGTCTAGCCTGGACAGCATTCTTCCATGCCAATTCACAAATCAACAGGATTCAGATGAGTATACAAAATGCACAGTTTTCTTAAATATTTCTAACTAATACCACTTACTTAAAAAAACTTGGGTTTCCCTCTCCCTACAAAACACTCAAGTTAATTTCCAGACTTACAAAAATGTAAGTTGTTAAACCATTGCAAGCAGTTGGTTTCTATATATCCAACTATGTTTGCACATCTGATTTTACAAATAATTCCTCTCATAAGACTATTGCACATTAAAAACACTATGAACTTAAATTTGTTCAAAAAAATGAGAAGGCCTGTGGTACCTTATGGACTAACAGGTTTTTTGGGCAGAAGCTTTAGTGGGCAAAGACCTGCTTTGTCAGATGCATTGGACTGGAAGTTCCAGGGCAGGTCTAATTATACAGGATCAATTTTCTTCCCAAACTTAGATTCTGTCATAGCACACATTTGCAGATGCTCTAACAACAGAAATCTTTACATAATTTTTTTTAAATCCTGTGCAGACAACTGTTTGTAAACATACACAGCCCCCACAGCATTTTGCAAAAATTGCAAGGACTGCAATCCTGAGAGTGAAACTAGCTAAAAACAAAAGTGAAAATTAACCACTTATTATTTTGTTTATAAAATGTGAAGCCTACATCTCTTATTGCATTACAAAACATTACTTCAGCATTGGTTAACACTTTTTCCTCTTTACAACAAATTCCTCCGAGGCTACGTGTACATTACAGAGATCTTTTGAGAGATGCCCTTCTGGAAGATCTTAACAAAGAACTTCTTTCGAAAGAGTGAATCCACACACAAAAAAGGGGATCAAAAGAGTGATCTGCTCTTTCAAAAGAGAGTGTCCACACAGCCCCCGCTCTTTCAAAAGAATGCGTGAGGGATAGAAAAATCAGGTGCCACGAGGATTGCTTTTTCGGAAAAAAGGGCCTGTGGAATGTCTACACACGTTTTGTTTTAAAAGAAGCTTTCGAAAAGGGGAACTCTTCCTGAAACAGGAAAGAGAGAGCGATTTTGAAAGGAGCACCATGTTCTTTCAATTTGCTTTCAAAGAACACTCTTTGTATGTAGACTCTCCGTGGGATCTTTCAAACGATCCCCCTTCTTTTGAAAAAATCTTCCAAAAGAACTTGCTAGTGTAGGTGCAGCCCAAGAAACAGCTGCAGCCACATAAAGGAGAACTATGAACACAAATATATAGTCAATAATACTTCAAAAGAATATAGTTTATGTCGTTAAGTAATAATATTTAACACATTCACAGAACATAAAATCCTGAGCGCTCACCTGCAAATCAGAAAGATTCCACTGGGTGAGAAACTGTCCGCAAACTTCTCTAGAAGTGTCAGCTGAAGCACTTAGTCTAAGAGGCACACACAACCTCTCCTTTAAGTGATTGAAACAAAACACTGTTTACATTCTTACAGTCCAGTTTCTTTACAGTAGAGGTGGCCTAGCAGCTTTTTTTACAGTTTTAAAACAAATGTACTTTAATTTTAATATCAACTTGAATTTTTAAACAGATTAATTGTACAAATTGAATTTCTGATACCCCAAGCAGTATATCCAAATTCTTTAGCAATGATTATATGTTTTTTTACTGGTCTGGTGTTTTTTCCAGTTCACCCTCTCCCTCATTGCTCTGTGAAAGGAAGCCAGTGGTGCTGCATGCTAACATTATGCATCTTCAAAGAGCTAGTTACAAGGGGCCGTGGGGACCTAGTTATGCAACCTGCCACACGCATGCATAATTTTAAGCCAGTGTGTAGCTCCACTCAAGTGGAGTAAAGCTTTTGGCTTGAGAAGGAATATTTACAGGCTTAAAGTTAAACACATGAGTGGTTTGTGGGATGGGGGCCTTAATCAGTACCAACAGATAGATAAATTATTCACTTTAGCACAGGGTGGGAAACCTGCTGCTGCCTGTGGGACAGACGTGGTTCATCGGGGTTAGCCGCTGGCAGGCCATCAGACGTTTTCTTTACCCAAGAGTCTGCAGACATGGAGCCCTGCAGCTTACACTGGCCATGGTTCACCATTTCCAGGCAACGGCAGCTACTGGAAGCAGTGGCCTGGCCCACACCACTTTCCACATGCCAGACTGTTGTCCCTGGGAGCTGCTGGGCTCTGTGGCTGCAGATGCTCAGGTAAACAAACAGTCTGGCAGCCTGCCACTGGCTAATGCTGACAAACCATGACCGGCTCCCAGGGCAGAGGTTCCCCACCTCTGCCTTACCACATCACCTAATTTTTTTTCTAGCCCATGGAGGACCAGAGAGAGAAAAATGTGGCTTCCAACAGAATCTTCCACATGCTAAATATCACCCATCAGCAGCAGCAGCATCTTCGGGGGACGGGGATAGGGAACCAGCAGCAGAGGGGTTGGGGGACAAGGGCCATGGGTCAGGGCCCACACTAACGGCTGTCTCCACTCTTGTTCCCCCCTGTTCCACAGCTGCACCATTGGAGGGCCTGGAGAGCGCCGGCGAGGTGTCCGTGGTCCCGGAGAGCCCACCGAGGCCATCCCAGCAGGCCAGCCCCTCGGCGGAGCACCGACCAGCCCCAGGACGAGGCCAACAGAGGAGCCACCTGAGGACGGCCACGGACCCCCAGCTGCTTGCGACCCTCTGCCGTCAGCTGCAGGTGTTGGAGCGGTGCCTGAGGGTGGAGAAGTGGCGGCTAGAGCTCCAGGACCAAGGGCTGGCCTGGCGCCAGGAGGCTTGGGGGGCCTTCATGCGCACTTTCGACCGCATTGCGCAGCACCTTGTCCCCACTGCTGCGCCACCCGCCGCTCTGCCCGCCGTGCCACCCGCCGTTCCACCTGCCGTCCCTCCACCGTCAGCCACCCTGGGGCCTGCCGCTGAGGGGGACCATGGGCCTGCGGACACCGGCCGGCTGTACTTGCCGGTTCTCCCGGCCCCCACCCAGCCTCGACCAGGGCTCCAGCCGAGACGAGGGTCGCGTCCCCCCAACACCGGGTGCTGGACATTAGGGTGTGGGGCCAAGGACGTGCCCCCCCTCCTTTGTACATATTCCCCCATTTGTAAATAGTTTTTGTTGGACCCCTGTTTTAGTAGCTGCCCCCCCATGTACATAGTTCCCCCCTTTTCTTCTGTTAATAATAAGGTTGCACTGTTTTGTTTGAAACATATCCATTTATTTCAAAGAAAGGTGTGGGGGCGGGTGCTCTCGAGTGATCTGTGGTGTGGGCGTGGGTGCAGGGAGTGTTGTGGAGGATGGGGGGGTGCAGTGGGTGGCTCACCCGCAGCTGGCCCTGCCAGTGTTCACCCCGCAGCCTGGTCAAAATGGGCCTGCATGGCCTCCCAGACCCGGATCCCCTCAAGGTCGACCTGGCGACTGGGGGCAGCGGGTGGCTGGACGTCGGCCCTGCCAGCCTCCACAGCCCAGCCCTGGAAGAAGGCCTCTCCCTTGCTCTCCACCAGGTTGTGGAGTGTGCTGCACGTGCCCACAACCTGGGGGATGTTGGTGAGGCCTGCATCAAGGCGGGTGAGGAGACACCTCCAGTGCCCTTTGAGGCGTCCGAAAGTGCGCTTGACCACCTGATGCGTATGGTTCAAGCACGTGTTGAACCACTCCTGGCTGGCTGTGACATGGCCCATGTAAGGGTGCATGAGCCAGAGCCAGAGGCGGTATGCCGCATCTGCGACAACGAAGAGGGGCATGGTGGTGTCCCCCACAGGGATCTCCCACTGGTGGATGTAGGTCCCCGCCTCCAGCCGGCGGAACAGGCCCGAATTTCTGAACACCTGGGCGTCGTGGGTGCTGCCAGGCCAGCCAACATAAATGTCCAGGAAGTGGCCCCAGCTGTCCACCAAGGCCTGGAGGACCAAGGAATGGTATCCCTTCCTATTGAGGAAGCGTCCTCCACTGTGCTCCGGGGCACAGATGGGGATATGGGTCCCATCCAGAGCCCCAAAGCAATTTGGGAAGCCCAGGCTGGCAAACCCCGCTATGGCAGCATCTGGGTCCCCAAGCCGCACGAGCCTGTGGAGGAGCAGGGCATTGATTGCGCGGACGACCTGCAGGGGAAGGACATGAGAGAGCATCGGTGAGGGGTGTGCAGGGTGTGTCTGGCCCTCCCCCCCAGGGCTCCCCCCCAGGACTCCCCCCCGGGCTCCCCCCCCGGGTCCTCTTACCTCCATGAGGACAGCCCCGATGGTGGCCTTGCCCACACCGAACTGCTGCCCTACATATTGGTAGCTGTCTGGAGTGGCCAGCTTCCAGACAGCGATGCCGACCCGTTTCTCGACGGTGAGGACACGTTGCATGGGGGTGTCCTGGTGCCGTAAGGCAGGGGTGAGCCACTGGCAAAGCTCCAGGAATGTCTGCCGGCTCATCTGGAAATTCCGGAGCCAGCGGTCGTTGTCCCACTCGCTGAGCACCAGCCGCTCCCACCAGTCCGTGCTCGTGGGGTAGCTCCACAGCCGGCGGCGTGTGTAGCAGGGGGGGGCTGGGAGGGCAGCAAGGTCTGGGGCTGCTTCCTCATCCCCTGGGGGCAGCTCATCTTCCTCAAATAAAAGATGGTCAGCTGCCTCCTGCATGGCACTAAGCAGGGCAAGCACTGCTCCTCCAGGGGTGGGTGTGTGGACCTCTGGCTGCTGCTGCTGCTGCTGCTGCTGCTGCTGCTGCTGCTGCTGCTGCTGGGGGTCCATGTTGCTTCCACAGGGTGTGCGTGCTTGTGGCTCTGCAGACCACGTGCTGTGCAGGCTGCGTGTGTCTGGAAGGGGCCCTTTAAGGGAGCAGCCTGCTGTTGCCCAGGAAGTGCTAGTCCGCCCTGTGACCCTGTCTGCAGCTGTTCCTGGCACCCTTATTTCGATTTGGGCCACTTTGGTGTGCAGACACTCCGCTGCAGTGCCTACTTCGATGTAGTGCTGCCCAACGTCGATGCTGAACGTCGACGACACCAGCCCTGGAGGAAGTGTAGACGCTATTCATCGAAATAGCTTATTTCAATTTTGCTACCTCGAAATAAGCTATTTCGATGTAGCATCCCCGTGTAGACATAGCCTATGAGTGCAATGTAAATTTGACTCATTTATTTAAAACCCAGTTCCTTTAATATTTCCCTTTACATATCTACAGCACACACATATTAATGCAAAAGGTACAAATAGATTATTTACACATACTATCAAGAAAGATTTGTAATCTGAAATACACAATGAAAAGTTCACATCAACTGAAAAGCGATGAAACTTTGTATCAAAATAAATTTAACACATTAAAGCCGTGTCTACACGTGCATGCTACTTCGAAGTAGCAGCATTAACTTCGAAATAGTGCCCGTCACGGCTACACTTGTTGGGCTCTATTTTGACGTTAACATTGACGTTAGGCGGCGAGACGTCGAAGCCACTAACCCCATGAGGGGATGGGAATAGCGCCCTACTTCGAAGTTGAACGTCGAAGTAGGGCACGTGTAGATGATCTGCGTCCCGCAACATCAAAATAGCGGGGTCCGCCATGGTGGCCATCAGCTGAGGGGTTGAGAGACGCTCTCTCTCCAGCCCCGGCGGGGCTCTATGGTCACCATGGGCAGCAGCCCTTAGCCCAGGGCTTCTGGCTGCTGCTGCTGCAGCTGGGGATCCATGCTGCATGCACAGGGTCTGCAACCAGTTGTCGGCTCTGTGGATCTTGCGTTGTTTAGTGCAAGTGTGTCTGGGAGGGGCCCTTTAAGGGAGCGGCTTGCTGTTGAGTCCGCCCTGTGACCCTGTCTGCAGCTGTGCCTGGCACACTTATTTCGATGTGTGCTACTTTGGTGTGTAGACGTTCCCTCGCAGCGCCTATTTCGATGTGGTGCTGCGCAACATCGATGTTGAACGTCAATGTTGCCAGCCCTGGAGGACGTGTAGACGTTATTCATCGAAATAGCCAGTAGGCTTCACGTGTAGACGTAGCTTAAATCTGCTGCTGTGCTAAATTACCCAAAAAACTAGAAGGGAAGATTCACAATAATTGATTATGACCAAAATGTGCCCCTCCACTGTGAGGAGTTTTACTTCACTAATGTCTGTGGTTATTGATTAGATCAATGAAAGTCATCTTTTCAACAGTGCCCAATTATCAGTTTACTGTAGAGTGAGCTTTCTAATAAATCTGGGTGCCTTATATAAAATTAGAAAAAGCCAATAATTAAGTTAATAGCAAAGTATGAAAACATTTTTGTTCCAGGAAGTAAAACTTGTATGAGGCAAAAGAAAAACAGTATAAATGATTAATTCATTTACTGAAACCTAATCTATAGTTACTAAAATTTCAAAGCAATAACTTTCACTTAGATACTTAATGGTTAGCAGAGTAATACAGTTTGATTAAGCGCTTAGGACAGGGAATCAATGCACTTCTGTCATATTTATACAATAAAAAATTGGCATGACCAGTAAGTGCAGAACAACAAATGTATGTATTATATGATTCAGAAAATTAACTGAGTAACATTTCCCACAACTAATTTAATGTGAAGCCTTCTTACTAATGTTAAACTTCTTAGACATGTTTTTCCATATTTCTGATTAGCTCATACAGTCAATGAACTTTTGGAATATTTTCATCTATTACTCTGTACTATTCAAAGGCAGTGATTACATTCCATATATGCATTTTTTGCCCTGCACACCTTTTCATCTTGGCATCTACATATTGGTTATTACAGGCATTAGATTCAGGAGAGAAATCTATCTACAGTTATTAACTGGAACCTATTACCATAGTATATGAGCACCTCACAAAATTTGTAATAAATTCATTCTACAACATCACTTTGCAGGGCAGAAGTACTATTACACTCATTTTACTGTTGCAAAAGTGATGCAGGATGAGCTCATAATTTATCAGAAATCAAAACATGGCATCGTGTGATCAGTTTGATGTCTTTCACTACTGCAAATATTAAATTGTTTGTTTTAGCTGTTGTTGATTTGCCAATTTCCATACATATGTGCTTATCTCCTGGTCTCTACATTACTGGTAACAAAGTAACTAAGTATTGGGGTCACATTTATCAAATGGCTTGGAATAGCAATGTAGTTTATTTTAAAATGTTTTTTCCTAGTTTTGTTTATATGCACACATATATGTGTTGAGAGGACTTGGATAGATGTTTATTTGGAGAATATATGAAGATAAGAAATGGAAAAGATGGATGGTGGTTACAAGTGTGCTGCTTATTTGAAAGTGGCTATATTTTGTATGCCCAGAAAATGTATTAATACTAGAAATCTTTCTGTGCCATCTGTGGTTTGGTAGAAGTTGTCTTGCTGGGTGGGGTTTAATTATTTATTTTTGTCATTTTGAGGGTGGGATGGATTGGTTTACTTCAAAGGTGTGAGAAATAAAAAAAATAGAGCTTTCCCTAGAGATAAGGAGGAACAGACTTGCCGGCTGCATCTACCCTAACAAATTCTTCCAAAAGATTTTCTGAAAGATCCCATGAAGCACCTACACACAAAATGCGTTCTTTCATAAGTAACTTGAAAGAATGAGGCCACTCCGGTTTCAGGAAGAGAGCCTTCTTTTGAAAGCTTCTTTCAAAATAAAATGTGTATAGATGCTCCTCGGGGCCATTCTTTTGAAAGAGCAGTCCTCGTGGTACCTGATTAGTCGATCTCTGGCCCATTCTTTCAAAAGAGAGGGGGCTGTGTGGACGCTGTCTTTTGAAAGAGCAGATCACTCTTTTGATTTCCTTTTCTGTGCGTGGATGTGCTCTTTCGAAAGCAGTTCTTTCGGAAGAGATTTTCCTGAAGGGCTTTGTTCGAAAGATCTCGGTAGTGTGTAAATAGATATTTGCGTATTTTTGCAACCAGTTCTGTCAAGAGAGGCTTTTCTGACATTTGGCCTATTCACATGAGGCCAAATGTAAGAAAAAACCCTCAGCTGAGACATCCCTTCTTCCTCATGGAACGAAAGCTACCTCTACACTACAGAGATCTGTCAACAGAAATTACTGTTTGAAGTGATCTTCCGGCAAAACGTCTGCCAACAAATCACTTCTACACACAAAAGTGGATTGAAAGAGCAATCCACTTTCTCAACAGAGAGTGGCCAGACTGCCCAGCTGCTCCCTCGACAGAACGGCCAGGTGGAAACTCAGTGAACAGGGTTGTCTGGTGAACCGGAAGCCCAGTCTGTTGACAGAGGGCCCCAGGAGTGCCTACATGGTTTTTTAGCATGGCAGTGTAACTATTTGCTGGTTTGAAGTCTACATTCTGCTTTTTCTCAGACATTTTAACTTTATATGTACCTCTGGAGCAGCCAGACCCAAAATTTTTTACCTTATGCCCTCCCCACTTATCTCTGCACCCCTCCCCTGAATTCTGTTTGGGAGCCACAGCACAACCGTAGTCAGGGCCAGAGCAAATGCTGGGAGTCAGGGACTAAGGCCAGAGACATAACCTGGGGCTGCTGCTGGGTGCAAAGGTGTGACCAGTTTAGAAGCCAGGGGCCAAGGCTGGGGGCACAGCTGGGGGCAAGGCCAGGAGTAGTGGTGGTCAGGAAATGGGGGCCAAAGAAAAGCTGGGGACAAAGCTGCACTGGATAACACTCCCTCCTGCCCTCAGTGGGGGCAGGCCACAGTCCTGCTATGCTCCCCCAACCGGCAAATGTTCCTCTGTGTCCCCTTAGAGGCTGTGTCTACACTTGCATTCCTCTTTCAAAAGAGGTATGCAAATGAAGGTAATCAAAAATGCAACTGAGGTGCAAATTTGCATATCTGGTGCCCCAATTTCATATTCTTGTTTTTAAATAGTTTCTTTCGAAAGAAGAAAACCAGTGGAGATGCTGCTCTTTCGAAAGTCAAGCCCATCCTCGAAATCCTTCTTCCTTGTTGCAAGGGAATGCAAAGTGTAGACCCACCCTTACGTGTCATTGCAAGGAGAGGTGGGAAATGCTAGATGTTATTTTGTCAAGCAACTGGGATGAATTCAAATCATTTAAAAACTTAACTGATCAATTAAAATTGATTCTACTTTTCTCCTCCATTGATTGCCATGCTGAATCTAACAGGGAGAAAAGAAAATTCCTGTCTTGCGTCAATGAGTATTAAGCAAAATTCTCCCATATGAACAGTAACCTGCAGCTGCAGAATACCTTTTTCAAAAGGCAAATAAAATGCTAATTCTTTTCTATGGTAATATGAGCAAAAAGTGAGACATTCCCCCAAACCTACATTTGATTGTGGGGCTGTCTCCTCTTTCATTGCTATGCAGATGGCAGGTTTGAAGTTTGAGTGTAGTAATTCCTTTGCTGTTAGAAATGTGAGATTAGCTCACAATCATATCTGGATTAGCTAGATCAGACTTTGGAAATCAGTGTGTCACTTGATTCAAATACAAATGTTTATGACACAAGGACGAACTCAGCTGAATTTAGAGGACTGAAAATTATCACCTGCTTTGCAATGAGAATGAAACCACTGGTTACTTCTGTTGAAAGAAACCCACAGCATTTATATCTGTGATTACTGGTGTTGTATTAAGGAAAGTTTTTATTTCTGTGTTAATACGGTCTCGTGTAAATCCTCAAAGAACACATGAGCATTCATTAAAAATGTGTGTGTTTTTGGAGATGACTTAGTAAGGTTAGTAATACAATCAGTGATAGCTGTATTAGTGTTGCTTCAGTGGCATAAAATAAGTCTTATGCAACAAGAACAGTTGAGCTTTTGGCCCTGGGAAAGTTTTTCACAAAAGCTGAAAGACTCAGAACTGATATTGCAGTAACACACACACAGCCCAAGACAAGCCGTATCTCCAGGGTTTTCAACATGCTATTGAACTCTCAACAGGCACTGATTCATGTTAAGGAGCTCTCTATGAATAACTAACCTGCCAGATTATCCCAGGAGAAAGCAAACAGCCAGTGTATCTCATTCTACTGCTTGCCTGTTCCCCCATGGACTCATTCTGATTGGTAGAAAGGATTGGATAAGAAAGCACACAGTGGAGCCCAGCCTTATGAATGTCATAGGTAATTTTATCGCTAACATCAGGAGTAAACCCTAAAATTTTGATTGAGCTGGACTTTAAGATTCAGATACTTTCATACATGTGATACAAACTCATCAACAGCTCAGACTTGTATGTGTACAAATGGCTACTTTCACATTACTAGCTCAGTAGCATCTGATCTTCTGCTGAGATTCTTAACATATCAGATAAATATAATCACACTATTATTGGAACAGAATTACATATTTTATTCCTCTTTCTTCATGCTTTTAAAATACAACTCTAAGTACTCTGGTGCTCTGAGCACTTGGTCTATAAAATAAAAATTATAACATACATGCATACCTCCACCTCAGCACACTGCTCTGGGAATGGAGGGAGAAACGGGCTTTGCAGCATGCCCAGAGAGATGACAAGCGTGGGCTCTGGCAGGCCCCAGCAAGTTCCAGAGCTGAGAAACCCTCCCAGAAGATACAGCATGAGCCATGCTTCTTGTTTATATCAAGGCGTCTCCAGTGTGAGTGCCTCTGCTGATCTTGGATGCAGCAGTATATCATGGGGAGGGAGAGATATGATCTGCCAGCTAGCCAGCACTCAAACCATTTAGAGTTTTATTGGTGAAAAACAGCCTTTTGAATTCCACCCACAAGCTTATTGGAAGCCAGTGCAGATTCAGACCAAAGCCATTGTTGAATGGGACTGCTTGCGTAGCCAGCACTTTGGAGAATCAGACCATTTATTTAGATAGCTAAAGATGGTCCCTAGGAGTCTAATTTTTGAAAACCTCAGTGGATTTTCAGTTGTGACTAAACAAGTAGTTGCCACTTTGGGATCTGATAAGGCAATTGGCTCCACCAGCTCCACCTGGGTGCAGTTGTGGGGAGTTAGGTCTGTTTGGAAGGAGACAGTTTCAGGAGAGGGGATTTAGCCTTTACTTATGTGGAAAAAATTAGACCAAGCATACATGCTCAGACAAAGTTACTGGGAGCTACTACATGCCCGGCACTTCTAAAAATCAGCCCTCCAATGCCTGAATCAGCAGGTTACTTAACACACATGGTTGAAGTTACGCACATGCTTAAGTACCATGTTGAGTAACGGTTTTTATTTAGGTTCCAGTTATGGATTCAGGAATCTGTCTTTCAGAAACTTTTTTAGTTTTGGCCACAAACCGTTCTTTTATTTCTAAATTAAGGTACTTATTAACATTACATTTTCATACCAGTTTATATCTTTGCGCATTGTTCCTCACAGCTCTAGTGTCTCCAGTTAGAAAGCAATTATTTACAATAAAGTATCTATCCCCCTTGCTGTCTTGAAGCATGCTTTCCAAATAGCCTCAAACCCCACTATCCTATCTCCTCTCCCTATAAGATCCATTTATACACAGATAATTAGATTCTACCACCAAACCATCTTTTACCTTGCCTGTTAAAAGTACATTTATAACAGGCTGATTAAATCCCCCTCCCCAAACACACACAAGGTGCATACAAATAAACTCAATTGAAATTGATTTAAGTTTAGTTAAAAAATCCACATCAAGACAAAACAAGGAGATAGCAAATAACGATCTGTATTGCATCTTATTGCTCACAGCAAGAAAAGAATTCACCAAAATGTTGGCAGATACGCACAGCTCTTTCTTCAGAGAAATGAGAGTTCTGCCTTTGTATGTTTGTGTTTTGTCTGTTCGTTGGAATATCTATTTCGTGTGGAATATTGGTACTATACTCTCTGGGACTCTTTGACCTAGGACTTCTGCTTAATTCTTAATCATGTTGATTTATTTTCAGTTGTTGCATCTTGTAAGAAAATAATCAGCAAATATATCTTTGCAATGAAAGTACCTATACTAATACTGATTATTTTGCATTTTTATGACCTCATACCCTGCAGCACCTTCAGTCCAAAGATTGTAAAGCATTATAACAAAGATTAATGCAAATAACTTAATATAGTCATAAATTAGATTTTAATTTTTTTGAGGACAGGTCTTCTTATGTGTTTGTATAGCTTCCAAGACAGTTTGGTCCTGATTCTTGATTGGGGCATTTTGATACAAATAAAGTATTTATAATAACAAACAAATATTTCTAAAAGACATTGATACTGTTGCCTGTGCCTTGTCTACACTACAGCTTCTACTCTTGCTACATTGTGGCTGGGTTTGTGCTGTAGTTGAATCATTCAGTGATTCAGAATCACTTTAAAGTATTATGGGAGAGGGTTTGCTAACCCTGGCCTGCCATCATTTGTTGAAAGTTTTCTTTTAGATGTCATAGCAGAAGTTGCTATTTGAAAGTATTTGAAAAACGATAATGGCTTTTAAAGAGGAAAGTCTCTGCATCATTCAAACAATAACTGTTAATCATGAAATCAGATGCTAAACTTGTGCAAGCACGCAAAGGTGATATGAATTTACAGGATATGTAGGACATGCCAGTACACCTGGCTGGCACTGAAGGACTGGCTGTACCCTTATGCCATTTCTTAAAGAGATGCTTATTAAAATAAAATGCTGAAATGCTGTCAGAGAAGATAAGATTTATTTGGCGCCATAAGGAAGCAGTCTCAGTTTACAATTTGAACATGCTGCAGTTGTATATGAATGTATGTTTGCCACAGTAATCCTGTTGGGTGATACGTTAAAAGAACAATAGCCAATGCTTAACTTTAAATGTTGATATGAATGGGATTGCTCACATGCTTAAAATTAAGTGTTTGCAGGATATCAAGCTAAAACCTGTTAACTGCTTCAATACTGTCTAAAAAACCCCAGATACACTGAACAAAATGTTCCTCCATGTACTTGGCACATCTCTGACTAAATAACAATCTGTGCTACATACCTATATCAGAAAATGATGTGCATGGTAGGTAGCGATTATGGGTTTTTTTACCTCTTCATTGTGCTACTTACTATTTCTATACAGAAGCAGGTCACAGTGGCACTGAGCAGTCTAGCATTCTTCCTCTTTACAGAGAGAGTGTCAAGCCTTCAGGAAACACTTCCAGGCTAGAATCAGATTGCACAGGTGACTGAGTTGATCTGCACCCAGGTTTGACGCCTTGGTCTTGCCTAGCTTTGATATAATTATCCCTACTACAAATCTTTACTCCTGTTATTATGTTCTCACAATGTTTGCACCCACCTGTGTGTGTCTGGTGTCATTTCCATGGGTCCTTGTGCATGGGTGTTCCAATATTCTTTCCTAATTAATTGTGTCAATTGCAGAAGAAGTTGTTTGTTCTTCCAAGGTAATTGTATGAGGGCATTGGAGGACTTATCAGCCCTCTGGTGATTTTGCCTGCATCATCAGTGTAAAGTGGGTGGTTATGAACCAGAGTTAAAGCAGAACCCAGGTTCTACTCCCCAGTTCCAGCTGGGTCAGCTAGTCATGTCTTAAAACACCTTCACACCATGATAGTGGCAAACATAAGAACGGCCATACTGGGTCAGACCAAAGGTCCATCCAGCCCAGTAGCCTGTCTGCCGACAGTGGCTAGTGCCAGGTGCCCCAGAGGGGGTGGACTGAAGGCAATGATCAAGCAATTTGTCTCCTGCCATCCATCTCCAGCCTCTGACAATCAGAAGCCAGGGACACCACTCCTATCCTTGGCTAATAGCCTTTTATGGACCTAACCTCCATGAATTTATCTAGCTCTTTCTTAAATTCTGGTATAGTCCTAGCCTTCACAGTCTCCTCTGGCAAGGAGTTCCACAAGTTAAATATGTGCTGAGTGAAGAAGAACTTTCTTTTATTAGTTTTAAATCTGCTACCCACTAATTGCATGTGGTGTCCTCTAGTTCTTGTATTATGGGCACAAGTAAATAACTTCTCCTTATTCACCCTCTCCACACCTGTCATAATTTTATATACCTCTATCATATCCCCCCTCAGTTTCTCTTTTCTAAACTGAAAAGTCCCAATCTTTTTAGCCTCTCCTCATACGGGACCTCTTCCAAGCCCCTAATCATTTTAGTTGCCCTTTTCTGAACCTTTTCCAGTGCCAGGATATCTTTTATTAGGGAGGAGACGACATCTGTACACAATATTCAAGATGTGGGCATACCATAGATTTATATAGGAGCTGTAAGATACTCCTTGTCTTATTTTCTATCCCTTTTTTAATAATACCTAACATCCTATTTGCCTTGTGTGTGTGGACTCTCTGTTTTTCCTCCAGGGCAGCCCCTTTTGACATTCCCTGTTGCTACTTCAACATTGAACATCAACGGCACCAGACCCGGAGGATGTATGAATGATATGCGTCGAAGTAGCCTATTTCGATGTCATTACTTGGAAATAGCCTACTTCGGCGTAGCGTCCTAGTGTAGACGTAGCCTGTATCTCTCATAAAATTGTGCTTATTTTGCAAATAGACAATATAGGCCAGACTTTTTTAAAAGTATTTAGGCACACAACTAGGCATCAAAATATCTTTAAAATTCTGGTTCCACATAAATATAGATCACTCTGGCTTAGAATTTAACTTAGATACAAGTGATGGTTATTAATTACAGTCTACTACTTGTGCTGGTTGTATGATTTCTACATGTAAAAATATACTTGTCATGCCTTTACATATCTACAACTTGCCATTTTCCCCCTCTTTTAATCACATACAACTCATACAATTCACACTTCAAATCATGCATAAAACCATTTGGAAATTATATAAGCTTAGTGCTTTTTTTGTGCTGGTACTTGCTGGTACTGATTCTCAGTACCTCTGAAGCTGGGATCGGCTGGGGGTGGGTGGCAAGGAGCTGGCTGAATACCAGCTTCTCCTTTTTTTTTTTTTTTTGAAAAAAGACACTATATAAGCTCATTTGATAAAAGTGATTTCATAAATTGGACCTAAACTATGAGTGAAAATGTAACAATCTGATGTAGGGTGAAGTTTTTTTCCAACAGGCCAACATTGTAAGAGTTGGAGAGGTGCAAATCCTATGACATGAACAGAGCTGCAATTTACCTGCGATCAATCTTGCATGTTCCTGAACTTCTGTGCCAGGAAAGATAATGGAGGAAATAATTAAGGAATTCATCTGCAAACATCTGAATGAAATAAGGTGATAGGTAACAGCCAGAGTGGATTTGTAAAGAACAAATGATGCCAGACCAATCTGATAGCTTTTTTTGACAGGATAACAAGCCTTGTGGAAAAGGGAGAGGCAGTGGATGTAGTATACATAGACATTAGTAAGGCATTTGACATGGTCTTGAATGATCTTCTTAACAATAAACTAAGCAAACACAACTTAGGTGGGGCCACTATAAGGTGGGTGCATAACTGGCTGGATAACCATTCTCAGAGAGTAGTTATTAATGCTTTGTGGTCACACCATAAGGGCATAACAAGTGGGGTTCTTCAGGAATCTGTTCTGGGACCAGCTCTATTCAATATCTTCATCAACAATATGGCATAAAAAGTATGCATATTAAGTTTGCAGATGATACCAAGCTGGGAGGGGTTGCAAATGCTTTGAAGGATAGGCTAATAATTCAGAATGATCTGGACAAACAGGAAAAATGGTCAAGATAAACAGGATGAAGTTTAATAAGGACAAATGCAAAGTGCTCCACTTAGGAAGAAACAATAAGCTACATATATCTAAAATGGCAAACAACTGTCTAGGAAGGAGTACTGCAGAAAGGGACGTAGGGGTTATAGTGAACAACAACCTAAGTATGAGTCAACAATGTAATGCTGTTGCCAAAAAAGCAAACATGATGCTGGGATGTATTAACAGGAATGTTGTGACTAAGACACAAGAAGTCATTCTTCTGCTCTACTCAGTGCTCATTAGGCCCCAGTTGGAGTATTGTGTTCAGTTCTGTGTACCACATTTCAAGAAAGATGTGGGGAAAAGGTCCAGAGAAGAGCAACAAGAATGATTAAAGGTCTAGAGAACATGAGCTATGAGGTAAGACTGAAAGAACTGAGCTTGTTTAGTTCAGAAAAGAGAAGACTTAGAGGGGACAGGATAGCAGTTTTCAAGTACCTCAAAGAAGGTTACGAGGAGGAGGGAGAAAAATGTTCTCTTTGGCCTCTGAGGACAGGATAAGGAGCAATGGGCTTAAACTGCAGCCAGGGAGGTTTAGATTAGATATTAGGAAAAACTTCCTCACTGTCAAGGTGGTTAAACACTGGAATAAGTTACCTAGGGAGGTTGTGGAATCTCCATCAATTGAGATATTTAAGATCAGGTTAGACAGACAGCTATTGGGGACGATCTAGTCCTGCCAAGAGGGCAGGAACTGGACTCAATGACCTCTTGAGCTCCCTTCCAGTTCTAGTGTTCTACGATTCTATGATTCTGTGATATTTGCTTCCAAATGTCTTTAAATTTTTATCGTTTTCTTAAATCAGCGTAGGCTAATATAATACATCCAAACAGAATAAAAAAAATATTGTCCAAATCTTTTAAGGAATGACATCTTCTATCTGGCACTTGTGTATTTCTACAGCAAAACCTAGTGAAGAGGGCAGATGAAAATGTTCTGTATTTGTACACTAAATACACCTTGATAAAGTCAGCTGTGTCTGTACCATTAGGAAGAAACTGTGAATAGGTAGAAGAATCACTGGGAAGGAGAAAATCAGATTAAATAATTAGTGTCAATTAGCTCCAGCAAAATCATTCTATAAACAATTGGTCTCTAGTGCCCTGCTTAATTATGTGAGACTTTCATCGCTTCTTATCAAGTCTGCTTTGATTCATGTTAGACTCTTGAGCATCCCAGAGGTATAATTAATTATTGCCTTGTAAATAAATCCTTGGTAATTAATGGCTGTAGAAAACAGTACATTATCTTTTTTTAAAAAAAGTAGTCAAATATGGGACTATGGTTATGTGAGAGATTTTTTTTTATTTTTACATTTTAAAATAAAGGGTTTCACTCTGTCAATGTGAATGCAAAGTAGTTGAAACTAAAGGTCACCATAAAAAGAGCTGTGCTGCAATAACAATCATTAAATTAAACAATCCATTCATTTCACTTACTCTAACATTTGTTTTCATTTGATACGATTATAATTTTATCTTGCACCTAATTACAATAGACTTTCAAACCTCTGATTAAAACAGTAAACTTTTTTTTTTCCAGGGGTGGGCAGTAAATTCACTTTCCACAAAATAAACATGTAACCGAAGTTAAAACAAAAGTCGTGCTCTGTACGTGTGCTTTGGACATTCTTTTGCATAGTATCTCCTCACTGAATAAATACAACAATTCTTCATCTAATCCCAGGAAAACCAAACGCAATCAGTGGAATACGAGAAGAAATTCCACTAGCCCAAACAGAAGATGTAAAACCTGAGATTAACTGTGCTACTTGCACTTATAAATTTGCTCCCTATAAATTGCTTGTGCCTGAGCTACATGCATTTTACACCTCTTTCATAATAATAATGAAAAAGATGCACTCTCTTTTGCCCTGTCTGCATCACAGCTCTTACCAGCCTTGGTACAGGAATGGGATGAAAACGCCAAGCTTCTAAAAGTTGTGCCAGATCCTTCTAAACCATGTTTTCCCAAACAGGGGGGCATGAAGAAATTCCAGTGGGGAGAAACAAGGTGACCCAGTTTCCCCCCATTATTTCTCCCACCTGAAGAAAGATCTGGCTTTTGCTTCTGGCTCTCAGCCCCTGCCATTTTACGTGGGTGACCTGGCGCAACCCCTATAAAAAGCAGGCAGTCGGCATACTCCCACATGGAGCTAGCTGCCTCCCACAAATGAGAGTGAGTGTGGGTTGGGGGGAAGGAGGAGGTGGATGAGGTTAGATGGGGTGGGGGAGGTGCCTGGCTTTGTGGGAGGGCAGGGGATGGCCTCCGGTGGGCTTGCAGGGCTTGGGCGGCTGGCCAGCTTGCGGAACTTGTGGGGCTCAGGTGGCTGGCCCTGGCAGAGGAGGGCTTGGGTGGCTGGCCCCAGCAGCATGGGACTTGGGTGGCTCGGGCTGGTGGGTGGGCAGCTGGCCCTGGCAGCACGGAGCTTGGGTGAGTGGCTCAGATGGCTGGGGTGGGTGGCTGGTGGGTGGGCAGCTAGTCCCATCAGTACAGGGCTCAGATGGGTGGCGGGCAGGTGGACGGCTGGCCCTGACAGCTGGCGCATGAGTGGGTGGCTGGCCCTGGTGACATAGGGCTTGGGCAAGCAGCTCTGGCAGCGCAGGTCTCAGGTGGGTGGGTGGCTGGCGTGGGCAGCTCTGGAGGTTGGCCTGGGGCTCACCAGGCAACCACAAGTGGCCCAGAAAAATTATTTGTGCTTATTTTTAATTTTAAATAAAATTTTTACATCAAGCTTTTGTGTTTATTTCAAATTATGAATTGAATTTTTTGATAAAGGGGGTTGGATGATGGTAAGGAAGAGGTAGGGGCGGCATGAAGGTTTCTCAAAAATCAAAAGGGAGCGTGATGCCGAAAAGTTTGGGAACCTGAAGTGATTAGGATTAGATAACCTATTGGTGTCTGGGCTGCATTACAGCTTACACCAGTGTTTCCCAAATGGTGTTCTGCAGAACCCCAGGGTTCCGCAAAGTGAAAATAAGGGTTCCGCGAGAACATGATCGGGCGTCAACAACGTGTGGCTCTGGAACCGCATTCACCTCTAAGAGTCATTTGCGGCTCTGGACACTGCTGCCACTGACTCCTCTGCAGCTCCCTGTCCTGCTGCTGCTGAAAAAGTAGAACTAAATTTAATTGGTTTAAAGTCTGGCAGGTCACCAAGAAGGATTTGGCTGTTAAACCAACTCAACTTAGCTCCATTATTTCAGCAGTGGCAGGGCAGGGAGCTGCAGAGAGCTCCTCACTTGTGAAATATCTGGCGTGCTTGCAATGGGGGCAGGGCAGCGCAAGGAAAGCCCATGGCTATTGGGAAGGGGAGCCAGATGTGTCCTATGGTTCCTGCATTGTCCTTGCCTTTCATTGGCTGCAACTGGCCTTTTGCATTACCATAGGCTGGTCAATGAAATAAGGCCCTTGGGACTCGAGTTGGAGGACTAGCAGTGGCTAAGGTAGGTTCGTCTGCCATGTTGGGTGAGGTAATGGGAGGAGCTAACTTGGATGGAGCTTGTTCAGGTGGGGTTAGGCTGGGGGCCTCTTTGGGTAGATGTGTTAGTCCTGGGTGTCAGTTTGCTTAGGCAAGTTAATCCTGTGGATCAGGGGGGAGGTTTGGGGCTGAGTGGGTTTAAGTCATATAGAAGACCGTTATTAGGGGTTCCACAAAATTCTTTTGAGTTTAAAAGGGTTCCATGGCCAAAGAAAATTGGGAAGCACTGGCTTACACTATTGATAGTACTGCCTGTGCAGATATATCAGTATAGAAACATATTTAAAATTTTTCCTAGTGTCTACACTAATTTTTCTAAATAAATCTTACCACCCAGGTACGTTTACTCTTTTACCACCCAGGTTCTAGTACTCTTGGGAACTTTAATATAGAACAAGACCCCATCCTTTTAACCAGCATGTCACCTAGCAGCTAAAAGAGGAATTTTTTATATAGGGTTAACTACTGTATGTGAGTTATCCCAAGGTGAAAAAAAAAAGGTGTGTGGGGGGAAGAAACTGAGGCACTTTAGTTGTACTATGAAAAAAATCTAGGCAAAGTCAGCACTACCTTCATCTTGGGTTGACTTTGCCAGTTTACCTGGTCAAACCACATCAGGTGCATAATTCACATTATGGTCAATGATTTTCAATTGGAAGTAGGTGCATAATGTCCTTAGGTGCTTAAAAGAAGTTCCACTAGGTGCCTATATTTAAAGATCTGGCCCCAAGGGACTTGCCTAAGGTCAGACAGAAATTCTGTAGCAGGGTAGGGCATTGAACTCAAGCTCCAGGCTAATGTCCTAATCATCGGCCCGCCCTTCTCCTTCCTTTCAGTATATTTCACCCTCAGTGTGCTCCTTGATGGGGCTAGGTCTTTAATGAGGACACAGGCCTTAAACAAAAACAAATCAACAAACAAAAAGTTTAGGAAGTAAGTTCTGAGTGATTCAACTGTATGTGATTTCAGGTTCTTTCTTCTTTTTTTTTTAAGCCACCACCAAGTCTGAATTCCAAGAAAACTGGATTGCGCAGATATAACTACGGTCAAAATTCATCACAATGACTCTGGGCTGCAGATGATGGTGCTGATGCCACAAAAAACCCACCTTGACTTTCAGAATCAACACTGAGTTGCCAGGACTGGTGGTTAGAAAGAGGTTTACTTATCAATTAAACAAACAAACAATCTAAAAATAAATGTATGACAATTTATTGTCTCCTCCTGATGAGTCACTTTGCAGAAGTAGAATTGAAAGTCAGATGGTGTGTGTTTGTCCTGTAGTAATAGCTGTGCTCTAGGAATGGGCATGAAACAAAGTCTTTAAATGTACTACTCCAAACTTTAGGAAGCTGAGATTTATATTAGACTCTGTGGTTCAGGTCCATCTCTTCTGTGTATCTTTGTTAAGTGATGAAATAATGATGCTGCTTTCACAGAAAGCTTCCCATTCTGAGATTGAAGACACCTTAATAACAGACTTTTCTTTCTTTCAGACAATTCAACATCATACCATAAAGCAAACTACTATGACTACATCTTTTAATCAAAAATAATTGAACAATAGGCAAGAGCCAACAACCTTATAAAACTGAGGTTCCATTGCGCACAATTAGGGCAAGTCTACACTGGACCTGAAAATTGAGCCTAGATATGCAATTACAGGTATGAAAATTGTGTATCTGGAATCAACGTATCTAGCATCGACTCATCTGTCCATCCTCACTGAGGGAGGTAGATGGATCAAACGCCCCATTGACCTCCCTTAGTCCTAGCGATGATGAGGAGTACAGGCGTCAACTGTTGACCCCAGATCATTCAATTTCATGTATCCCCATTAGGTACATGAAATAGAACCCCACAATATCAACCCTGACCAGGTTGATCTGGCAAGTGTAGCTGTACCCTTAGTTTTATAAAGAAAACAATAATCTCATCTTAAAACAGCTGCAAAGCATAACATCTTTCAGCACTGCATCTCCTTCAGTTCTTTCTACAGTTTTTTTACAATATGATCATACAAACACAATGCATGCAGAACTCACTACCACTCACTAGCATGGCGCCCAAGAACGTAGTAAGATTAAAATAAAAGAATTAGACACTTATGTGGATGTATGTCCCCAGTTACCTAAAACAGAAAAATCTGTCAGGGATATATTGTCATCCTTTGGGGAATAAGTCAAATGCTAAGAATCAGGAGCTAGGAAGAAACTTCTCCTGTACATAGACTGTTCCATAACTGACCAATATAAGGTTTCTTGCACTTCCATTAAAGCATTTGATGCTGGCCACTATCCTGCAGGAAATGGAACTGGATGAACAAGTGGTCTAATACAGTATACTAATTTCACTGCTCCTATTTCTTGAACACGTGGGAAAAGGCCCTGGGCCTAAATTGGCCCTGGTGTAACTACACTAACGTATCTGAAGTTGCTACACCAGTGACAAATTTGTCCCGCTATACCAAAGATCTCATAGATCACAATTTAATTAGTGTTTGACAAGCACTAAGGTTCTGATCCTGCAAGGTAATATGCTCCTCGGTTGCCCTCCCTGGGAGTCGAGGCCACACATTGCCTCACCACCCAGGATCTACTCCTTAAATTCTGAATAACTCTTAGGAAACTTTATTCAGACATGTACCTAAAATGTAAAGTTGTGGTAATTCCTAAAAATCAGTGCAAACATTAAGGACCCTGGAAATGAAGAACAAATTTCTTGTGCTTCTGGCTTATGTCTTAATGTGCTACAGATGTATTTAGATGCACCACAAGATAGTGAAGTTCTGAAGTGTATTTTGGTGTGGGGGGAGGGTTTGTGGGTTTAAATAATGCATTTATAAATAAATGAACTGATGTCAAACATTAAAAGTCAACCCAAGTGTGATAATATTTGGGATTAAAAAAAAAAACTTCAAGTGCATCACTGATACAACTTTGGAACACTGTGTTGTGTAGGGAGTTAAAGCAGACAGCAGGCACAATGACATGTTAAATTACCCACATGATGTATAGCTTAATGAACCCCCTTGTGTTGATCACGCTTGGCATTAATCAAGAGGCATGAACAGATTCCCTTATTTTCTCAATGCTGCACTGATAAACTGCAATTTCATTTAACCTTGGACAGGAACTTTAATAGCTTCCACGGGACAACTGTCAATACTTTCCCAGGCATACAGTGATTAAACTGCAACACAAGATGCATGTCATGAATTTTCTTCTTTTGAAATTAGAGTTTTCATTTTTAACAACTATTTGCATAAAATATGCTGAAAATATGAAGATGCGTTAAAAGATTTACACATGCCTTAGACAGAAGTTCACCAAGGCAGTTCTTTAAAATATTAATTAACAACATGTTAATTAACTTACTGAAAGCTTTAAGTAACCTTTAGGTTGTGATACAAGACAATGCAAGAAAAGAATTCAAAGCAAAGAATGACAATATATCCTTAAATTAGCCCGTTACACTGCATACATTTAGTAACATTACATATTCCACTAGCATTTCTGAAATACTTAGCCACACAGGGATTGTCTAAGATGGACAAATCAGTGTTTCCTGCACAGGTCTTTGGAAGTCTTTGCTTTTCCCCTGAAGTAAGTCTGTTTCAAGTAGGAAGGCCGACAAACCTGGCTCACCACGAGTACCTGGAGGTAGCCAGCACAGGAGGGTCTGACCTAGATGGATTCAGTTTACCTAGAGGCCCCAACCAAAATCAGAGCTGCAAGGCATTGCTAGGGTTAGGTGGTAACAGCACCATTTGTCACCTCTGTGACAAATTTGGCCCAGTGTCTGTTATTTCATTTATTCACTGTACATGCTTTAATGTATGCCAGGCTGGGGTATGAATATCTCTAACACAATAAAAGAAGGTTGTGGGAAAATGTGTTATGTTGTAGAAAAGTGGTTCTTTTTTTCCCTTCTGTCATCCAATGTATAATGGAGAGAGAACATTATGCCAATCATTCTCTTTCACCTTCCCAGTTTCCCACTGCTTGAATCTTAAAGTTTTAATTCTTCAGACCCCCAGCAATGGCTTGATGGGGCTACTAGCAGTTCCAAGATCATCATTACGAATGAGTGAATGAAGACATTGTGGTTTCCAATGAAAATAACAATTTCAGCTTTGAAAGTGGGTCTGGTGACTTCATGAAGTACCTTCTCTCTTCATCTGTAAAGATTAAACGTAAAAAACATAGCAGTAAATTTAGAAATATGGACAAAATGCGTTAAAATTAGAACTTTTTAAAATAAAAAATTGGGTTTTCAACTCACCTTTTTTTGTTGAAAGTTGTCTATCAGACTTCATCCCCCATGGTGCACTATGGCCACAGAACTGCAATGATGAATGGCCACCCTTCATGGGAAAGGTAATCCAAACACCTTGTAGAAGATAATGAGAGGATGAGACACCCAAAATACAGCTCCTATGAGGAATCATGGTACCATTTCAGAATCAAACTAGCTCAGCTTTCAACCAAAATATTTCAATTTTAGATTTTTCACCTGAACCTTGAAATTCCTTGCAGGAAAATACCCACAAAATTCTGGCAACCTCTAATTAGAATGAACTACAAAATACAACTAAATAAAAGAAATCCAAACATGGAGGGTACATTTTAGCCCTTAGGCCTTAATCATACACTAGACACAAACATGGTGTCTGCTTGATGGATGAATATAATGACAAAACAGCTAGAGCATTTTCCACATGGTGGGGGTAAAAGCCTAGCCCCTTTGAACTCAGTCAAACTTTGCCATTGTCTTCACTGCAAACAAGATTTCACTCTAGGGTGCCCATAACCACTAGCACATGAACCAATGGGAATTTTGATTTAAGATGTCCTAGTTTACACAATAGTCTCAGAGGGGTAGCCATGTCAGTCTGTAGCTTGAAAACAAACGAACAAGCAGTCCTGTAGCACCTTAAAGACTAACAATTTTATTTCTTAGGTAACGAGCTTTTGTGAATAAGACCCACTTCCTTACCCACAAAAGCTCATTATGTAATAAATAAAATTGTTAGTCTTTAAGGTGCCACAGGACTGCTTGTTTTTGCGTAGTTTGCACAAGACTCTACTGGAAATGTGTACCATTCCAAAATGTATTAGGGAATATAAATTGAGGAAAATCTGGCAAGAATCTTGAAAATCTTTGGCTCACCTTGTTGACGTACTGTTTTCATCTTCTGAGAGAAGAAACGTGGTGGAGGTACCAGAAAGCATGAGGTTCAGCACCTTCCCAACTTTTTTTCTCCCATAGCCACAATTTCTCAATGGGCGTGTTCCTGAAAACAGAAAACTTATGAAAAACTTAGCTGACAACTCAGCATTCTTGAAAAAGAGACAATACTCCAGGTTTTGCAGATAAAACTACGGGGAACAGCAACCTAAAGTCATAATAGTTAAACTTCGAGTCTAAGTTGGTTTGATGATAACATTTAATATAGCAGGGTAAATGATTTGGTATGGTACACTGGTGTAATTTTAACTGATGTGAGTGAAGATGAACAGAGTTTACCCCTGTCAAAGGCCACATAAGGCAATGAAATTAAATACATCCTGTGGCAACTTGTTTCATTTTTTTTTAATCCTGTACTTACCATTAAGTGCTGGAATAATCTTAAACAGTGTTGAGGAACTTGTAACAAGATGAAGCTGTGGGAAAGTTTGATCAACCCTTTAAAAAGGTATGAAAATATTATGTTGTAATAACTCCAAGCACTGGAACGAATTTTGGACAAGCTGTACAGCTTGGGATCACTGGTGCAGAATACTACAATTTTTTTTTTAAAAATTAGTGTGCACATATTAGATGTGCCCTTTTTACGGATCACCTTATGCTTCTCATACTTCGATATCAATTAGCGGTGGAGTAAGGGAAGAAACTGAGCTATGAACAAAAGGAAGTGAGGTGGCAGAAGAAAGAAGCACTTATTTAAGGATATTCTTGAAGGATTTGGTAGGCTTCACAAGCCAGACCCTGCAATGTCTTACACATCAGACAAACCCTTGTGAGACTGCCTGATGAATTATCACCAGTACTCCACACTCTTTCCCCCTTCACTGCATCCTCACAGGCTCTTTAAATTCTTAAATCACTCCAACTTCTTAAAGTGATTTCAGAGCTTGAAACCACTTTTAAATCAGTATACAGGTTGGAATGCCTAAAACTGGCATTCTCTGGTCCGGCATGATGGGGAGGGGGTCACTGGACCAGAGAGTCTGGCAGGAGGGTGCAGCCCTTGTCCTCTGGCAGCCCTGGGAGTGGGGGAACTGCAGTGCAGCCCGTATCTCACTCCCCCAGCAGCCCTTTGGGGAAGGCAGCCATGCAGGACTAGGGCTGGCATCTCCCAGCAGCCCTGCAAGGCCAGGGGCAGCCATGCAGGGCTTGAGCCACATCCCCAGAGCTGAGCTAGAGCTGTCTTCCCCCAGCAGTCCCTTGGGGCCAGAGCTAGATTCCACTAGCTGCCCCTGAGGCTGGGGCCGAAGCCAGAACTGCAGAAGGCTGGAGCTGCATTTCCAGGGCAGGCCAGAGCCAGTTTTCCTTGGAAGTCCGGGGAGAGTGGGGGGCATGGCAGCACAGGCAGTAGCCTGGAATCAAAGGCAGGCTGGGGCCCCAGGCAACAGTAGCAGGTCAGTGAGCAGCCCAGTGGGTTGTAGATGGTGGCTTGGGGGCTGGTGACAGAGGACCTGCCTTGGTCTGGCAAATTATCTTGTTTGGGACCAGTCAGGTCCCAACCATGCCAGGCCAGGGAGGTGCAACCATGCTGCGGGTTTGAGAACTCACTTTGGGTGGAGTCTATAGCACTATATGAATATTACACACAAATAAACTGTCTTTAAACAAATATGGCTAAGATTATGGCATTGACCACTCAAAATATAGGACATGTCATAAATCAGCCCTGTTGGGGATAGTCATTATGATGCATTTTTAATTAAACGATCACATCCCATTTCAAATGTAGCTTACGTATGTAATCAACCTGTGTGTGCGTATGTGTGTGTGTGTTTTAAAGCAAGTTGTAAAATCCAGACTTTCCATTATTTGGCATCATACTGACACCCATATAGTTCTTCAGCAGGACTGGAAGTTTTAGAGTCACCACCACTTGAGCTGACAGAATAACTAATGGAAGCAGCAGAGCATCACCCTTTTTGTGAACCAGAATGAGAAGGGGATGGGATACACATTGCCAGTGGGTTGCCCTGGTATTTGTTGATGATAGAAGAGCCGAAACTCAGGAATCTTGGGCTCCATTACAGGCTCTGGAGCAGAATGTTTTTCACTTCTAGTATTTTTTCGTTCTAGAATCACCTGCCTGTTCCCTCCAAGTACACCCCCTTCTATCCTGTCCATTCCAACCTGTTGCTGACCCAGTCCTATCTTTTGACCACCTCTGGTTCCTTGTTCCAGTCGCAGTTGCCAGTCCTGAGGCATCTCATCCCAGGCTCCTTAGCCAGTCAGTCTTAGTGTCCCTCTCCAGGCTGGTTGTCTGATGTAAATCTACCTCCCCCACCCCTCAACTTCCATTACCCAAATCCCCACTTGGTCCCAGTTTCCACTATTCTACTCTGTCTGCCTCCACCCCCTGGTTCCCTGTTGAAGTCTTCCTGATTAATCAGTCCACAACCTTGTCCAGAAGCCCATGTCCTTGCCCAGTTTGTTCTCCTCACATCCAGTCCCAGGCTCATCAAGCACCTGCTCCAAATAAACTTCTTTGTTTTTCCACCATGAGTCTGGCTATTGTCCCCTCTGTTTTTGAATGTACACTGCCTGGGTACCAGCAAGTTGGTCTTCTCTCCATGCTCATGTCTGGCTGCACCCTGGCCTTCAGCATTCAGTCCTGGAAAGCTTTGAGTTCAACCCTTGTAGCTCTGGGCTGGAGGAAGTATGATCAGGTACCCTGTGGGGATGCTACATGTCCAGACTGGTTAAGACTAGGAGCTATGAGAGACCTGAGTGTGTGCAGGCTGGTGTGTTTGAGGCAAAAATCTCTTGAGGGGTATTCACTGTTTGGGTCCCCTCTTAGAATCCCAAGCAGCTGCTGATAGAAGTAGCATGTTTTTAGAGATGACACAGAAAATCCATTTGCTTCCTTTGTTTTCTAGTACACCTGCCTGAGCGGCTTTATTTTCATGTGACCCTGCTGAGCATCCCTGACATATCTGTTTTCCACCATGCCCTGTGAGATCTTAGCATAGATGTCTGCATTCCTCTTGCTGCTTTGCAGTTCTGCCAGAACAGCTTCACACCCCACAACTCCTCATGCACACACAGCAATAAGAACCACGGTCTCCTGCACACTCCACGCTGGTGCTCATCTGCTACCCTCAGCATTCATTGCCAGGTGTGCTGCTGAGGTGTGCTACCTGCTCTGTTTGCCACACTGGCCGAACAGTGAATGAAATTCAAACTTTCCTAGGCCATTTGCCTGCACACCTAGGCTGTCTCTCCACTAGCAAATTCTTTCAAAAGATTTTTCAGAAGAAGGTGGCTCTTTCGAAAGAGCCCATGGACCATCTACACACAAAAAGTGGTCTTTTGAAAGTAAGTTGAAAGAATGTGGTGTTTCTCATTTCAGGAAGATCACCCCCTTCCAAAAGCTTCTTTAGAAAAAGCAAATGTGTAGACGCTCCACAGGACGCTTCTTTCGAAAGAACAGTCTTCATTTTTGATCCCTGGCTCGATCTTTTGAAAGAACAGGGGCTGTGTGGATGCTCTCTTTCAAAAGACCAGATCTCTCTTTTGACCCCCTTTTTTGTGTGGACACACTCTTGTGAAAGAAGTTCTTTCAGAAAATCTCTGTCGTGTAGACATAGCTCGGTAGAGCAGCAGAGCTGAAAATGCTGTCCAGATGGTCACACTGGGGCACTGTGGGATGCCTCCAGGAACACTCTGTCTGCACTACCCTAAAGTTGACTATGCAAGGTCAATTTTTGTCTTACCCCTTGTGAAAAGCAGTAGTAGAAAAATCGACCTTAGGAGCCCTTAAAGTTGGCAGAAGAAAATCTTGTAGTGTGGACTGATTGCTTAGAAAAATCAATCCCAGTCATTTAAGTTTGACCTAATCACCTACTATAGACCAGGTTGTAGTCTGCAACATGTTTTGCATGGCTGTGGATTTGGAAGGGACCTTTTGATGACAAGCTTGTCTGGATTCTTTGATCTTTGCTCTGCACTGCAGCTTGTCCCTCTCATATCCCTTTTCACACAAGGCTCAAGAAATGTGTCACAGCTCCTATGGGTCATTTGCAGCTAGGACTGGACAGACTCCTCTCCAATGCACTAAACATATTCAGTAGCTCTGTGGCAGTCCAAGCAGCAGGGAGTTTGGTGCAATGGCTAAATAGGGGCACCTGAGAAGACTGTCAGGAGACCACTGCACACTGACCCACCATGGGTGGGGTGTTTTCAGGAGCTGACGCAGCAGGAAAGGGGATTTAAACTTTGTGGGGCTTGCAAAAGGACAGGGTAGGTAGCTGGTTACCTGGATGCAGGGCAATAGAGTACAAATTGCTGACTAGAGCAACTGATTGGGAATTGTGGAACACTTCCTGAAGACCACACTCAGTGAAAGAATTCCTTGAGGTGTCCATACTGCCTGTTTGTTGACAACACAGGAAGGGAAAAATATAGAAGTCACTCATGGAAGTGGAAGCTTTTTCAACAAAAATGGCCATTTTTGTGACAAAAAACGTATGTCACAGTGTGAATGCTCACACACTTGTGTCAACAAAAGGCACTTTTCCTCAGCAAAACTTACCAGTGTAGACAAGCCCTCAGAGTTGCTGTTTCTAAACTGAAACTATGTTCTGGACAGCTCTCTAGCCTACCAGCAAGCCAGCAGCCTCACACAGAAAATGGACACATGGTTCCAAGAAGATAGGAAAACTCGTCCAGTCCCTGAGGGGTACTTTAACAATTTTGCAGTCTGACCTCTAAAGTTTTACCAGTGGTGGTACTGGTACTATTTTTAGGATGGATGTGCTCAGCTGTGCCACCCTCAACCTGTTTGCAGCCCTCATCCCTCAGCCTGGGGTTATACCTAGGGTTGCCAACTCTCCCAGACCAGATGAACCAGACACCATTGCACAAACGGGGTCCAGTATGTCCAGTTTGGCTTAGTAGGCCTCCAGCTGTGGTTAGGTTGCATCTGTGGAGCCCCAGGCTGGTGACAGGACACAGTGGCAGTGTAGCCTCCAGGGCCGGTGGCCAGGATCCCAGGGATGGTAGGCTGCAAAGCTTCCAGGGACAGCGGGTAGCAGATGACTAGGGGCTGTGCCAAAGCTGGTGGGGCCTGTGTGACCCTGAAGAGGCCACCCAGAGGCTGGGGCTCCATGCACGAGAAAGCCATTTGGAAAACCTGGTGTGTGTGGGGGTGCTGCATCACTCCCTGCACCCCTATTTCCCACATAGGTGTTTCTCTGTGATATTGAAGAGGTACATGGATGCAAACTCCCCAGTGAACTCCACATGGTCTATCCTATCCTAGCCTCTTTCATAATCCTCTCTAATGCCTAGAGGTACTACCTCCTAATCCGAGTTAGGCAAGTGACAAACTATGACTGTCCTTCTCTTCCCTTCCTTTTTCTTCTCTTACTTTCAGTAGTCATTCTGGCACTCCCTGAACCCTACCTCTAAACCCAAATTAAAAATTAAACCAATGTGTGTTACTAAGAGAACTGTGCCAATTCATTGCCATGTTCATTTGCTTGTACGTTATATCTCCATACCGTCCTTCTGTTTATCTTTAGGCAACAGCAAGTTAGGAATATGCTCAACTTGAAGCAAAAGTTTTGTGTTAAGTTAAGCATGGCAAAGTTTTGTAAGACTGGGACCCTAAATCCCAGTCCTGACAACACTGCAGTCAGATACACTTCTGTACCCACATATCATCTCAGCGCACCACAGTCTACTTTCATGCAACAAACTGCAGAACTGGGCCCTTATACTATAAGCATCCTGGAGCAGTGAATGTCGCTTGATCTGTGTTTCTACAACAGCCAACATAGTGGAGCTTCTCTCCTGTCTGAAGCCTTTAGGTGATACCATTATCTCAGGTATTTATCAGGAACAATAAATAAATTTGACTGTGCAGGTTGAATGTCTCTAATCCAGAACCCTCAGGGCCGAACCACCAGAAGTCAATATTGTCTAGCACCATTGCCAACACTTCCACCATATACTAAGCTTTTAAAAGCCATTTAGGGGTAAATTAGAGCTAAATAACAGCACAGAACACTGAGGCTGTGCCTACACTAGAAGCATCTGTCTACAGAAGTTAGTGTTGGAAGAGACGTCCGTACAAAACTCCATTGGCAGATTGTGTCTACACATAAAAGCAGATCAGGCTTTTGATCTGCTCTGTTGACGAAAGGGCCCCCAGAGCATCTACACAGCTTTTTTGCTGACATTTCCGTTGACAAAATGAATTTTGTGTGTAGACCCGCCACAAGTTTTGTCTACAGAATCCCAGTTTTGTCTGCAAAATTCTCTATTGTATATGTAGCCTGAGAGCCAGGACTAGTGGCCGTAAAGCAACTTTTTGAGACATGTAAAACTTGGTGACACCTATGATAAGTGGACAGCCAGCTAACTAAAATCATGTCAGATTACAGATGTTTCCAGAGAAGAGAGTGCTGGACTAGAGAGGTTCAACCTGTTTTGCCCAGGGTTACATAAATAAGGTCTTTCATTCTGCTGGGCAAACAAGGAAATTTGTGCATGAGAGAGGGCACACATTTCCTAGTTTGTTAAAAAATAAAATCCCTGTGTCACTGTGACTTTGGTTCACCATTAACAGAGATTGCTGATTGGCTGATTGCTGAGTGAAGGCAGGGCTAAGGAGCTGTGTTCCTCTGGGAAAATGGATCCTAAATGTGTGTGTGGAAGGGTGGGTAAAGGCATCATTACCTGTGGCACGGAAAAAAAAATAGTGAGAAAAAGTTATTGCTGCAGTCAGTTATGTTGGCTTCCACTGGTGTTTGCCCAGACACAAGGCTTCCTGCTGTTAATTCCTTCAGAAAGGGAATTTGCAGTGCCAGTGAGTGGTCACTATGGCTTCTCTTCCATGTTGGGGAAAAGCCTGGAGACAACTTTTGCAGCCATAAAATTGCTGGCTGAAGAGAGGCATGACCACGTGCATATGCTTGTGCCGACTCAGTGAGAGGGGAGTCAGAGACCTGGCTACCCCAGAGAGCTGTGTATCTCCAAGAGCTTGTGTGTGTGCATTTATCCACAAGGGCACACTTAGCCCTTGTGAAAGTTAGTTTCTCACCACTGACTTCCACATGATTTTACTCACTTACTGAAAGGCTGAATTTGACCCTTAATGTTGGTAATTACTAAGAAGGTGGCCAGGCTATTTGCTTTGTCATATTAATGAGAGTGTTAGATTTGCTCACATACATACACCAAAGATATGAAGTGTTCTGTTAGTAGTAGATAAAAAGATGTTTGGAAAAAGAAAACATTAACTTTTACAACAGAGCTGAGAACCGCATTTACGCTGAATGTATTAGTGTTACTAGAAACCTTTGGAAGCATCAGCAGTATAAGTGTTAACTAGATGGTTATATAAAATTCTAATTCAGAAGAGAGGGGAGAAAGAGATGATTACCTTAAAAATGTGAAACAAGAAGTTATCTATTTAGGTATGCTAGCACTGCATATCCTATTACCAGTCAAATGTCATTGACTAACTGGACTATTAAGGCAAACTATTCCCCCAAAATGTAAACAGAATCAGCAATCCAGTCAACAGATGCAAATTACTATGTCATTTATGCAAACAGATGTGTGGAATAGCTTTTTACAGGAGACATTTAAAGAGAGAAATGTCTTAAACTGAAATTACTTAAATCAATCTGGTTCCTGTGTCTTGAAGATTAGGTGTTTTGATGACTAAAACATTGATAATATTACACATGTATATATTACAGGTCCCCAGAAAAACTAAACCTCAAGGTGATTTCAAGATTGTGAAATCAAGATGCTCCTGCTCAAATTAAGGTATATGCACATAGATAGCTGGATGCTGATGGGAGCTTCACTATTGATTCCAGCTGGAACAAGATCAAGCCCTCAATATTTCATACAAATCTACCACTACTGAGTATCGGGCAAGCAGGGAGGGATTATAATAGTCTAAACTGAAGTTCAGCCTGAACTTCTATTCCCACAAGTGATGCTACTCTTCAGAAATGGCAATGTTTAATGTTTGGGGACGGTAAAACGCAAAAGATGTAAGACTCTAAATAACCTGAAATTAACACATGAAGCCTAAAGATTCCTTTTCAAATACAGCTGAATACCACTAAAAACTGTGCAGTATTCAAGACCCCAGACAACCTACCTAACCCTTTAATTAGTTCCTAATAGCCACCAGGAAAGTCACATGCCAATGACAGAGATGAGAAAGGAATCTTGCTTTCCAGCCTTCTTCTCTAAGCCTCAGAACACAATAGATGTTAAACTAAGAGACTCACTTCTGTCAGGAGTTTGTTGTGAGCCTAGATTAGCATATGTGACAACTTAGCGTATTAGATGATGTAGTATTTTGGTACGGTTTTTACAGTTGTACACATTTTAAATGTTTGATGTCCCATTTCTTTAATGGTGCATCTGTCTGAAAGAGTATTGGGAGAGTTTTTGAAAGACAAGATAATATTGTAGAAGGTTTATATTTCAGATGCTAATCTTACAAACAAAATATGAATGTACATGAGTGATTACACAAAACCCTTATGTTAAAAAGACATTCATGTTGCAAAGTCATCATTTTCTCTGCCTAAAATCAACAATTATTCAAATTCTACTGTGGAGACCCCAATGTGAATTCAGTGAAATCCAAGAATTAACTTCAACCTAATGGGAATCCAGTGAAATCAATGCAGTTGCTTCAACATAATGTAAATCCAGTGAAATCAATACAGTTGTTCAACATAACTGAGTACAATGATACTGAAAACATTATAATGCCTTTGGACCTCAGCTGCTTCTAAAATATACAAATATCCAAGCTATTCCACATCTTTAACTGGATAAAAATAACTATTTTTACCTAATTGAAAAAATAGTTATAATGACCAAATTAATAAGATCCAGTTTATTTTGCATATTTTAGTTTCTGATATCTAGTAAATATTCTGAATTGAACCCAAAATATACTTTGTTCCAATCACACTCAAATCAAGTTACTTATTATTCCCATGAAAATAATGAAATACAGTCAGCAAAGATTTATTGTATCTCTTTAAAGGATAAATAATTCATTGAATGCATTAGATGGAATATTATAGACTTTTTTAAAAAAAATCAAGAGGATAGCTATTTCTTCCAGATGATGTAGTTTGGAATACTTTTAATCTTGTAGTAGATAGATAATAAGTTACGTCTCGGGGGTGGGGGAGGGAGAGAGAAACAAAAAGGAAGATTATGTAAAAAACAGTAAGATCTCTCTTCAGGAAAGTATCCATATTCAGAAAGTATGTAAGTTCATGCATAAAATTAAATACATACTTAAATCAACAGGATTTAATGTTCAAATTATGTTCTGATTAAGGATGCTCTTACACATGCTTTCCCTGAATTGGGGCCTAAGCAGATGCCTATAGCATATAAACAAAATCATATCAGAGACAGGACTATCTTGAATATCAAATCAACTCTGTTAATAATTCCATTTAATTTATTCTATAATTGGGATAAGGAGAATTTGCAGAATGGGAAAAGTAAATATTTTAACTGTATTATTTTCAGTCAAAACTTAGTTTAAAAATGCATTTTCCTCTTTTCTGGAACTTAAAGCATTCTACCAGATGGAGACACATTGCTCCTTCCCAGTTGAAATGACAATGTTGTGATTAATGAAAGACCGCAATGGTCATTGACTGCTGTAGGTCACTATAAAAATCCAAAGTATTGATCTTATGATCTAAAGATAGATGACATACTAAAAATAGAGCTACTTTCCCTGTATGACACAGGACAGGCAGCAATTTTATTCTCTCATGTAAAAGTCCGATAAATTATTTGTCTGGGATTGAGCAGTCATATCTAGAATCTGGCAGAAGTTCAAAATAGGTTTAGTAGGAATTATCCATTTGGATCAGGTAGAATCTGAATGATTATTTTTGGATCCAAAGATATGCTCAGTCAGTTTAATCTAACATCTGTGTCTTAGAACTTGATTGTTGTGGATGGTGCCATTTCATTAAAAATGAGAAAGGTATTCAGTCATGCTGAATGGGGATATTTATATGTAAATCCAGGAATATTTGCTTTGGTAATACTTTCATTTCTGGGACTGTAGTTTCTCTGATTCTCCAAATGCTATACTAACCAACAAAAAACACATAGAAAATAAAGTCAAGTCAAAAGACAGGTCTGTTATTCCCTAGATCATGTTTTTGGTCCACTCCTACACTGCAGGTACTAAAAATACATAATGAGGCTAAAATGGTCTGAACCAAATTCATCCATAGCATAACTCCTTTGAAATCAATGGAGTTGTAGCAACGGTGAACCTGTGAATGGTCCCTGGGTCTAAGGGCACACTCCACCACTTCTCTTACTCACAAAGTGTCAATGAACATTAGTGATTACACAAAACCCTTATATTAAAAAGGCATTCATGTTGCAAAGTTAGGCATTCTATGGCCATGTTATTTCAAAATATCTTATTTCGGAATAGCGCTGCTGTGGAGACATAGCCATAGTGAGCCCCTCTCACAGTTTAACACCTGGTTTGGGACCTCAGATTTATAGCCCAGATCATTAACACTTTAGATAACAGTGACAGTAGCAGTTAATAGGCTGTTAACCTTTATGTGTACCAGCCACTGAAGGTGGAGGAGGCACCCATTTTGCTGGTGAGTTTCACAGCAGCTTATTAGACAGCAGAAGAATGTTGAGACTCAGGAATGTTGAGTTCTGTTCCAGTTCTGGAGGGGAGTGTGCTCTAGTGTAGGGGTGGGCAAACTTTTCATGTAGGGGCCCCACTTTTTGTCCCTGCAATTAGCAGGGACCTCCATCTGCACGGTATAATCCAAACCAATGGAAATTTCACTTATGTTCATATGAAAAAAACAAAACAAAACACTTTTTTGGCATGTGTAAGAAAATAAATCTGTAGAAGATAAAAACTTTATTAATCAGTATATAAATGTGAATACAGATATATAAAACAGTGACATATTTCAACATTTTAAAGAGATGGATGAGCCTGAGACCCGGCAGCCAATTATGCTGCGCCCCACCACTTTGGAAATTCACCCCCCCCAGGGAGCCTGCCCCCCATTTTGTGCATCCCTCCTCTAATGTTCTATCTATTCTACCATCTCACCTCCTCCGCCATGCACAAGCCTGCTCTTATCTGCACTGCTTTTCTGGCATGTCTCCCATCCAGGTTTTGCCTCAGATCTTGTTGCCCAGCCCACTCCCCATTCTTGTCCACTCTTTGCTCCCACTGCCTTCTTTAGCCTGCCTTCTTCTCCCCTCTGCTCCTCATTCCTTTTTATTTGAGTCAGACAGCTTCCACCTTCTCGTGCACATTATCCAAGGACCAGCAGAAGGAGCAAGGGGAGAGCAGGACAGACAGCTGCCCTGCTCTCAGTACAAGAGCCAATTTTAGAAATACTTCCTCTCAACACAGGTTGAATCTACCAGCCTCTCACAAGCTGCTGATGAGCATGCATAAGCAGCTTTTTTCAAATGCCTATAGCTTAGAAAATGCGGATGGGTTTCATGGGAAGAGCAAAAGGCACTTCTCTGACCCCTCCCACTCAACCCCCTGGGAAATACCCCTGCAAAATGTTGAGTCCCCTTTTCCAAAACTAGATGGTTCAAAAAAAAAGGTACAGTTTTTGTAAGCTTGGCTGAACAAGGTGTTGGTCCCTAATGTCACTGTCAGAATTGGCCTAATCATTTTTGCTGAAACTACAAGCATGATCTGCCTTTGGCCAAGATACAGCATGAAAAATGTGCCTGAACAAAAGAAGTTTGACATTATTTATAAACATCTGAAAACATGATCTTATAATGGAACATGTTAGACAACCTTCATTGTAGGCAGCGGAACCAGCTCTTATCTGACTATTCTGATTACCCATCCACATGTTATAACTGCTACCCTTCTATTATTTTTATTTTCGCTGCTACCATTATCTGCTTGATTGCCAAGAACTGATCTTTTTGGGTAAGATGATTTATTTAATGGCTATTAGCTCTACTTTGGGGCAGATTTTTCACACAGTCTGTGTCTGACCATATATTATATTTGAACAGTGGGCAATTTTTAGTCCATTTTAGTTTTTGTATTCGAATACTTTGTTGGGGTTTTTTTGTGTGTGCTTTATGGCACTTTCAGGTCTTACAATAAACACCTTATACTAGACTTGTAGCACTTTAAAGACTAACAAAATGATTTATTCGGTGATGAGCTTTCGTGAGACAGACCCACTTCTTCAGGTCTATCCCACGAAAGCTCATCACCGAGTAAATCATTCCGTTAGTCTTTAAAGTGCTACATTTCTGCTGCTTTGTTTTGCTGGCATACAGACTAACACGGCTACCTCTGTTACCTTATACTAGGATTAAATAAAATTATTTATTTCTTCAGAGATCCCATCTTTGGTCAGGCAGATATTTGCCAGCTGCACTGCCTATACATTGCTCCTTAGCAGCCTGTTGAAACTCTAATGACTGATCTAATAAACCAGAAGTATTAGAAGGTCAGAGCGAACAACTTTGCTCAGTTTGACCTTCCATTATTTATGCTTTGTTGGATCAGCCATCAAAGCTTCAAGCCAGTAGCTGATAAGAAGCAGAATCAGCAGCACAATCATGATACTGCAAATTTCTCACATAGCATGAATGGTGCCCCCTGTTTTTTGGTGACCTGTGCAGCCACCCATGTCACATGCTCCTAAAGCTGGCCCCTGCCCATTCACCATTTCATATTTAAATGGCTTTTGTAAGAATCAGAATTAAAAATACAGTTGCAAAATTGGTTCTTATTCAGCTAACAACTCCTCTTCCTTAAAGGGATAAAGTCCACAAAAGTTCTTCATACTGTCTTGTAAAAGAAATGAACTTATTTTACACTTGCAAAGGTGCAATTGAACTGATGTGGTGGAGCTGGTCTTGAGTGCATGATCTTGCAGCATGAAGCTGAAGCCTTCCTGTGAGCAGAGGTGTAGAGCACAATGCGCAAAGTGTGGGCCAAAATGGGCCAGACAGACAAGGAGAATTCACGGAGTGAATTTCCCAGTTCCCAAGTTCTCCTGCCACAGGGTTACATTAAGCTTATGAATGGCTGATTCAGCCACTGAAATAGTCTCTGGGGAATGGCTCTGCAGCTGTTTTGTGACATGGGAGTAAGGGTATCTTCCGACAAAACTTCTGTTGACAGATTGCAGCCAAACTGCCAAGCAAATTGCAAGAGCAATCCACTCTGCCAACAGAGCGCGGCCGGACTGCCTGGCTGCGCTATTGGCAAGCCAACTGGAAGCACAGCAGACAGGGCTGCCCAGTGTCCTGGAAGCACTGTCTGTTGACAGAGGACTCCCTGGAACATCCAGACCAGCTTTCTGTCAACAGAGGCATTCTTCCTCATGGGGAGCGGGGTACAGCCGTCTACAAAAGTGCTTACTGTTGACATGACACCTTGGAAATCTGGATGCTCTGGTGGGTCAAAACCCTCAGTGTAGACATAGCCTATGTCTCAGTGACTGTGGAGTTATCACTCCAAGTCTCATATAACTTAGATTCATTACAGTAAAGCTTTGACACAACCCGCCCATCAGAAATTATATGGAACCTAACTGTGATCATTTTGTAAGACAAACAACTACTCCGATAAACTGGAGCCCTTATACTTAGGTTGAAGAAAAACCCTAACTCCACCTAGACTCATTTTCCCCAGCCACATCTAGCACATCTTCCAGGTCTTCCTCTGAAGACAGCCCCAGAAGCAGCCCCTATCTTATCCAGACAATTTTCAGAAGGATAAGCAGGCCCTGCCTTTTATTCCTGCTTTGGGCTCAAGCTGATGAATCACACGGTTAAATTATGACATCCCCGCCCACTTTAAGCATGTCATTTCCTCCCACCTCTGCCTCTAGACCACATCCCCTACGACTCCTGACTTTAAAGCAATGAGACCGCATCCTATGGCTTGTTAGGTTAGAGTGGTTCATGTAGTGGCCACCATTGGAAGAACTCAATGCTTGGAGTGTCTAATATGCGTGTTTAACTGTAAACTGTGATGCTTTTTTTGTTTCATTTCCCATCTCCCTCAAGGAAAGAAGGGAGAAAATTGCAGCATGTGAAGGACTTCATACTAATAATCCTTTCATAGGCACTTAGCATGAATTTCACACCTGGGAAGAGAGCCCACACAAACACACTAATTGCGGTCCACTTAACCTTATTTCAGAAGGCCTTCTACCCAGGGGGGAATTTCACTTCAGGTATTGCAATGATTAAATTAGTATAGATTAGATCAAGTGTAGCCTGATCCTCTTCTGATAGGTGTTAATGATGAGTTAAACCACATTGAAGTCAAAGGTCTCTGGACCTCAAGACAGATTTTTAAAGATATTTAGAGGCCTCCGACTGCAGATAGGTACCTAGTGGAATATTCAAAAGTACCTGGGAACTTAGCTCCCCTTGAGTTCAAGTAAGTGAGAGGAGCTGTTCCCAACATTAGTCACCTTGCTGGGGATATTCAATGTAAAAAGTAGTTCCTATATTTAAAAACAAATAATTTTCAACCTGATTTTAAAAATATCATTACAATTGAAAAAAGGTTCATTTAAAAATGCAAGATGTTTACAGTGATTGTTAAATAAGATTTATGCAAAAGTTTATTGTTTCAGGTCTGGGAAAATGGTATAACTCGGTCAGGCAGTCCCTTTTTTAAGCTTTATACCGGCCATCCCTACTTTTTTGGCAAAAGTCGGCATTTGTCTGGTTTGCTCTTGGCAAGAACAAACAGGACAAAAGCCCATGTTTGCCAAAAAGTTGCATGTGGACAGGCCCACTGATGGCAGGAGCAAAGGGACAAGTGCCCCAGAGCTGGTGATTCAAAGGGACCTGGGGCTCCGGTTGCTGCTGCTGAAGCAGTGTCGGCACCCTGAACACCAAGCCCTTTCAATTGCCATCAGAGCACCATGCAACACACTCAGAGGGCTCTTAGGGATGCCATGTGGCATTTTCCAGACATTACTCAGCAGAGTGGGGGCATGGCAGTCTGCGTACCACTGAAGGCTGGCTGCCCTCCACCCGATCCCCTTCTGTTTGAGGCCACGCTCTTTCTGGGAGCACACAGATGGGCCCTCCTCACCCAGGGGCCCAGAATGACAGTCTACTCCCCGGCAGGTGGAGGAATGCCAGGTGGGAGAAGTGGCAATGCCAGCCCTGCACAAGGGGGCAGGCAGGATTGGGGTGGGGGTCAGGGAGAGCTTGAATGAGCAGCAATGCTAGCTCCAGCTTAGTCTGGGGGCCAGCTCCGCACAGTGGGGAAAGGCGTGTCTTAGAAAGATGGCTGCGTTCTGTCCCACGTGGAATAAGGCCCTCAAGTTAGCCCCACACTGTCTTGTTTTCCCTTTGGGAAATATGGTCACCTTAGATATAATTTGTATTGGAAGGTCCGATCAGACACACACTCATGCATCATTATACTGTGGTAAGCACTGCTAAACTTGCAGTGCTCCCCTGAGAAAGGAGGCGGGCACCACTTAGCCCCAGTGGCCAGCAGTCAGTGGAGGGGCAATTCCTGATTATTTGGGTACTTGCAAATACCTCCACCACCCTGGGCTTTTTAGGCTATGACCATAATAAACACAATTAGTAATAAAGACAATAGTTGCTATCATGTGATAGGACAAGATATGCTACAGATACTCTCAACTGTCATAACAGTTACAGCCCAGAACTTACACCATCCAGCATGGGCTGTTTGACTGCTATGCGTTGATAACATCAGAGCTAACTGTAAGCAGCAGCTTCATTTTCCATACTCTTGAATTCTGAGAAGGATGTCTTCATTTATAAAATTACAGATTCCTTTGAAGTTTCAGATATCTTTTAAGTGGCAACTGATGTTGTGTGGGGCTAGGGGGAAGATAGACGGAGGGGATTAAAAGTTAAGTTTTGGTTTCTATTTGCCTTGAATGAGCTAACATTAAAAGTCACATATTTCTCCTCTTTAATCCAAGCCTGTAAGAATAAATAACATTTTCTGTTTTATATGCACGGTATAAGTCTATCATTTATATGCACATGTATACCTGCGTATATGTAAATTATTGCTAACAATTTCACAGCCACTAAAATGTGTTTTATTAACAAATGCAAGTTCAGGCTAAACCAGTTAGAAACACACAGTAGAATCAACATTCCAAAGACCTTTTAAACTGCACATTCTCCTATTCAAGTAGTGAGCAAACAATACAATTACATGGAAGGACTTGTAGTGGCTTGCTTAATGCATGATGAACATGCTGACCAAATACTCAATCCTCCTACCTCTCTATCCCAGAAGTATCTGAAAGGAAGAGGACAGCTGTAGCGTCCCTGATTCTGGGCCACACTAGTGAATGGGATGACAGATGTAGAGCTACTCTTTCAAAGAAGGAAGAAACTCCTCTCTGTCAAACAAAGAAGATTGACACTCACAGAGCCCAATTTATGTGGTTAAAAAGCCAGCTGCTTCTTTAACAGTTGTAGGCAGTGTTCCTAGTGTAGCAGAAAGTAGATGAATAAATTAATAACTACTGACATTATATCCACTGAATGACTTTAAGCAGAGTACACCCACAAGAAACTATACAAAACGTAATGGCTGTTCCCCCATAGAATAAAAAAGGTGCCCATTTGAACTACTAACCAAATTCGGTTCCTAAACCGGGATTTAAAGCTGTCTACAATTTATGAATTATACCTAACTAGCAATCATCACCAGTACAGCTCTCTTCTGATTAGAGGCTGCATCCTGCATGAAAATTTATTTGAAACACATGACCAAAAGGACAAGGTTTTATGTGGAAACATGCTTTTAATTTACCAAATTTTCAACAAATAAATTTGGACCATTTTAATTAACATTTTGTATATCTATTTTATTGACTTTAAATGTATACGAAAATATATATTTAAAGAGTACTTCTTTCTCAGTATCTTTAAAATTTTCATCATGCACAGATTCTGGGGAAAATAAACTAATATTTTGCTGTTGATTATTTAACTAGCGAGATACTCTTGCAAATTTTTATTTCATGTTGAAAAATAAGATTTAGAAAATTTGGGGTTTGAAATTAAGTATAAAGTTATGCTTTAAAACTTTGCTAGTTGTTAAGTTAAATTTAATTAAGACACCAGGAAGTAGCTGATTTACTAAATTTATTTTTTCCACAAGTCCACACTTAAGTCAATAGGAGATTTTTAATTGAGCCCACAAAACCAAAAGGTAAAAACTAGCAAATTATAAATAGTCCTCTAGATTTACAATTGTGTTTATCTCTAAGCATTTTTGACAATTAGAAGTTGCAGTACTGTACATAAGAAACAATCATTTATTGGAGGATGATGAATTTTAAGGGCAAGACACTAGAATTCTCTCCTTTAAATATGTACCACTCTATTTAACTAAACGAAATGTGTAATTCTATAGTGTACAAAAGAAAGTGGAATGCATCAGGGCTAGATTAAATTGTAATAGAGCAAGGCATCAGACCAAGATTAAGGCTCCTAAACTCACAGAATTACTATCGTAGAACTATGATAAAGGGGACATATGTAGTTGTAGTTAAGACTATTAAAATAGCAATTAAATCCCCACACTTGGGGTTGTTGGGTTTTTCTTGGCTCATGAAGTCCCCCAAAGATGCGAGTGACAGCTGCCACTCACTGGAGTGCAAGCTGGGATATTCTTCCACTGAGCAGTCTTTTATTCCACACAGTGCTTAGTATTTCAAGGGAACAAAAACCAAGCAGCCCTGTAGCACCTTAAAGACTACGGATGTTATATATTAGGTAATGAATGTTTGTGGGTAGGACCCTGTTCCTCAGATTCACTGATCTGTTTGAGTGGGACCACTCCCAGGGTAAAGCGCTACTCAGCCTGAGTCAGGGAGTCAGCTTGGCCCTTAGGAGGAGTTTGAGGTTATGCCACCATGTGCTGGAGTGCTTGGGTGACATTTAACCCCCGCAGCGGCATTCCAGAGCTAGCAATGGCTTCAGTCGGGGCTCTGGGGCGGAGGCAGGAGGAGCAGAAGGGCCGGTCCTCTCCACCCCGCGCTTTTCATTGTTATTTCCCCAGTGCCCGGCCGCTGGGCTCTGATTAGGCAGACACACGCAATCCCCTGGAAACCAAAGGGTGCAGCCAGCCGGGCTATTGTAAAGGTGGGAAGTCACTGCCCCTCCTCCCTGCTAATCAGAGACAAAGCCCCTCCAGTGCTCGCCGCCGACCACCCCTGGCCGGGGCTCGGCCGGTCAGTGGCCGCGATCGCCGTCGCCAGACACCCCGGGGCTTGCTGCCTGCGCCCCGAGGAAGAGATAAGTGCGTGGGAGGGGTAGTTACCACCCCTCCATCCGCGCCCCTCTCACGAGCGGGCAGAGCCCCTCGCGGCTCGCACCTGCCGGCCGAACAAGCGGCGACCACATGTGCGCCGCGTTCCAATCTCTCCCTCGCCCCAGCGTGGAAACGAGCCGCAAAGGGGCGTGGAGAGGCGAGCCGGAGCGAGCGAGCAGCGCCGCGCCGCGCCGCGCCACCCGGCCCCTCTTCGCGCTCGCCGCCAAGGACGCGGCTCAGACCGAGAGGGCGGAGCGGGGGAAGGGGTGGGATCCGAGGGGCGGAGGGCGGCTGGGGAGGGTGGGATCCGTCGCGCGGAGCTGGGATTTGCCTTTTGTCCTGTACCCTCCCCGCCTGTCAGGGCTGAGGCAGGCTGATTGAGAGGGAGTGTGTTAGCCCGTGTGGGGCTGTGTGTGGCACATTCGGTGTGGGGGGGGGGAGGGTGCAGGGGGACGACTCAGATCGCTGCTGCCCTCACACAACAAGGGTACCAAAGCGGCCCGAGAACAGAAATGCAGCGCGCAGAAGCCGCTCCTCGGTCGTCAGCTTACCTAGTTGTTAGCGTCCTACACAGGGCAGCGCAGGGCCGGGCCCGGCTGCGCGGCAATACACAGGTGCTGTCTCGTCAGGGCCCCGCTCGGCCCCTTCTGCGAGTGTCTGTGAAACGCGAGCCCTCCGTGCGATCAGACTGTGGTTGCACCCGCCCGGGGAAACACTGTCCTTGCTGCGCGAGCGGGAGTGCTGGCCCTGCCTGCCCTTTCTGCGCGCTCGCCCGTCCGCCCGCCCGCCCGGCGCTCCCCGGCCTTTGATCTTGCAACACTCCAATGAGAGCCGCGTTAGGTAATTAGCTAAGCCGCTGGGCCGCGGCTTCTCCTGGTGCGGGCCTCAAAGCTGAGAATCGCCCTCATGTAAAGGGCCAGGCAGCGGCTGTCTGATATTCTGGCACTGGAGTCAAGCACGCAAAGCCCCTCTGCCGCGGCCGTCCTGCCAATACGAATCATAAAAGAGCGGGGGGTGAAGTGCCCCTGTTGCACGGCACACACCGTTGCCTGTTTCAAGCGCTTGGTTTTTGTGAGTCATTTCCTTTCACTTTCATCGCGGCAGAAAAACTCATCCAGGGCCTGATCCAAAAGTACCTGGGACTCTCCCCACTGTTTCCAGCAGGCTTTCGCTCAGGCCCTGTCCATGCGCCTTTAAGAGCGCCCATTAGACACACCCTGGGCAGTCCCACCCAGTTGAATGGGGCAGTCTGAGGAGAATGCGGAGGAAGGCGGGACTGGAGTCCCACAATGTTTTACTGGAAACACGCAGTCGAATGGAAACAATCAGGGAACGCGCAATAGCTAGCCGCGGAGGAGGTGGGGGAGCAGGCCTGCCTTGTGTTTGATGTGGGGCCGTCCGCTTTGCACATCAAAGTGTGTAACAAAGAGAGTGCCTCGGGGAAAGCCCCGCTCCCCGGTAAGATCTCTGCCCACCTCAGCTCAGCAGGACCGATCCACAGATTTTGCATTGTATCCCATTGGTTAGCAGAGCTCCATCGCCAGCGCGTTTGGCTCCTGCTACGCTGCCCTCTCCAAATCAGTTCCTTCCCTACTTGCCTGCTCGTTTAAACGGTCTTTCACTTTATAGCCTGTGGGGGTTTTAATCAGGCTTGGCAAGATTAGTGCTCTGCTCGGGGCTCCCGCGTGTCAGGCACCGTGGTCTGCTTCTGGTCAGAAAGGGGCAAATCAGTAGAGGTGTCTACACGAGAGAGCTTTGTAGACAAAACTCCGGGTGGCTCTACACACAAAATGCGTTTTGTCTACAGAAACTGTCAACAAAAATACTGGGTAGATGCGCGGGGAGGGCAGGGTAGCAGGAGCCCAACACGCTGGGGGTGGAGCTCTACTTACCAATGGGATACAATGTCAATATTGTACATTTTGTCAACAGAGCAGATTAAAAGCTGGATCCACTTTTATGTGTAGACAGAATCGGTTGACAGAAGTTTTGTGGGAACATCTGACAAGCATCAGAGAGGTAGCAAGTTAGTCTGTATCTTCAAAAACAACAAGAAGTCCTGTGGCACTGATAGATTAACAGATATTTTGGAGCATAAATTTTCCTGGACAAAGACCCACTGCCTCAAAGGCATCTGACAAAGCGGGTCTTTGCCCACGAAAGCTGATGCTCCAAAATAGGTTAGTCTATAAGGTGCCACAGGACTTCTTGTTCTGTTCTGACAGTAACTTCTTCAGCCAGATGCTTCTAGTATAAACATAGCCTAAGGGATTAGGCATCAACAATTCACCAATACCTGTTGCTGCATCTCAGGCCACGGGGCAGGCTATTGGGTAGGTATCGCCCCGAGAGACGCAGGCAGAAAACTACAAAAATAAATGTAACTCTTTCTCAGCAGCACCACTAATACTGCAGACAGGAGTCAAATCCCGGAGCCCAGCTCTCTGGTTCCCCGCCCCATTGCAAAAGGAAGGAAGGGACCTGTTGATTAAAAAGCTGCCTCTTTCCGACATTCCTCTTCTTGTTTTCCCTCCCTCCAGGTCAGCTCATCCGCACTGGGCCAGTGTTACAGAAGCAGGCAGAATATTAACCAACCCAGATCCCCTCCGCAGAGGCGCGGAAGCGGCAGGGATTCCCAGGCCACACTCTATGCTAGCCAGATACATTTGGCCCCGAGCTGCCTTGCCTAAATTCAGCTCGCCCGGCTTCTCTGGGTAGGCGGGATGTGACAGGGCTGGGGTGGAGTGTGGCCATGCCAATGGATTGGCGAATGGCACAGTCCTGTAACGGGAGCCCTAGCGAGTTTCTGAAGGTTGAAGGATCCGGCGCAATTTCAACCCAGCGAGCGAGGGGGCCTCGGGTGGGGGAGGGGAGTTGCAGCTCCCGGAATCTCCTGCCGCGTTTGATGCAGAACTCGTGGGGGGATGGGGGGGCGGTATTTCCAGCTGGCGTCTGCAGGAAAGCTCCAGAAGCCTTTACTGATCTCGCCCATTAGTTCCGTTGGCCATTTGCCTTTAAAGTCAATGTATAACTTGACTCTTTAGACTCCCCTTCGAGCAGATTTCCCCAAACGGGCGTTCATGGAGCCGCCTTCTATTGTCGCCTAACACAGTACGTGGGGGCGACGAGGGGGTTAATTATCGCGGCTGATAGACAACGGAAACGCAAACGTCTGACCTCCGATTTGTACAATTAATTATACCAGCAGAACCCCCCACCCCCAACTGAGCGATATGCGCAGCTTCCTGGAGGATCAGCTCAGCATCGCCCTAAAAGTCCTTTGGCCAAAGCTCTGGCGTGTCCGGAGAAGAAGGGGCGATCGGTGTTGTATTATTGTTTTGCAAGGGCAGAAGAACAATGGGCGTTTGCATAGAAGTGCCTGAAGCAACTCAGCCGCGTTCTCCTCGTCTAAGACAAACCCTCAGCCATCATGTCCCGTTTTCAATGCTGCTCTGTACGTGTAGCTGGGCAGTCCCATTTCAGTAACAACCATTGGCTACATTCTAGTGGCTTCAAACTGGTGCCTTGAATCTTTGGCGGTCAAATCCCATTAACAAGAGTAGGTGGCCATGGTTTCAAACGGGTTTCCCAAGTGTGATATCAGGAGCCAAGGGACGTACTGTGCATGGAATTGAGGGTCCCGTGCAATGGTCTCGGTATCCCACCACGAATTTGGAAACTAAGGCGAGGGCGGAGAAGGGGGAGTGGAAGCTTCCCAGTATGACAGCAAGGGTGCCATCGTTCTGTCTACACGGGGCGACACGAACCAGGCTGACACCACACCTGGTCTCTGCCTTGGCTTGGGCTTTACGTGGGAGCCCAGGAGGGGCCAAATTCTGCTCTCCCGAACAACGCCACATGCCCACCGAAATCTAACGGGGGTTGAAGTCGGTGGGAGTTTTTCCTCCATGGAAAAGCGTCGCTTTGTACAGCTCATGGTCATTAGAAACACAGTATTTAGAGACGCATACTGCCCCTCCCCCTTCCAGCTGAGCGAAGCCTGCGGGCGCTAGAGCAGGGCAGGCAGGAGTCGGCGCTTTAAGTGTAAACCCGCGGAAGAGAATTTCAGGGCCAAGTGCTTCTCTGAGTTACTCCCTTTGTGAATCCGGAGCAGCCCCACAGAAGTCAATCGCGTTATAACGGAAAGCAGAATCTGGCCCTATTTTTTCACATCTTATTAATATCGGTGTGTGAGCTCTCAGTCACCGCGGGACACATTCTGTGGTCCTTAATGGAGCAAAATGACCATTGACTTCTAGCCCATTGACTTCGTTGGGAGTTTCGCTCCATTAAGGACTATAGAATTTATCCTAAAGTGACCACAATAATTTTGTTGGCGGTAATGGAGCTTCAAAGGCGTCTCTAAATAGCAGCCAAGTAAGAATCCTGGGACATTTGTTCGTTCTGTACAAATTCAGTGCATGCTAATGGAGACGGTGAACCAGTCTAAGGCTCCCCATTCAGATAGCAGGCATGATAGTAATCAGAGAGACTTTTAATAAGTGATTTCAGATTTGGTAACTGAGCTGATAGGATCACAGCAGGGGAACACAAATTACTGGAAAGTTATGGGAAGTATTACCAGCAACGGAGGTTTTGTTTTTGTTTTTGTTTTTTTAATCAGAGAGAACTTTCAAAAAATAATGACTTTTAGGTATTTCTATCTTTTAGAGACACGCCTCATCTATTGTGTTTGCAGATGACTCCAAATAAAGTGTGTTCATTCAGGAATCAGGCCGTCCAGTGAGTAGTCAGCAGACTGAGCTTTGATCACTTTCACTTTGTATTGCCACTTTGCTTGTAGTTTTCTGACTAGGGGCTTTCTGATGACGAGGGGAGGGGGGAACATGTCGGAAAGGAAAATGCAGAACTCGGTCAACTTTAGCAAAAAAAAGTCACTAACGAAATTAAACTGTCGATGAACTCACCATTGCATTATGTAACATATTCACGAAGTTAGAAGGAAAACGTCCTTACTGTATTCCAGATCTGAAGTTCCAATGGTATAGACCAAGTAGCAGTATATTTTAAATTGTGCCATTGCTTAGACTCCTAAATTAATAATCCCCCCCCTCCGAAGAGTGCGGTTTAATTTCTGCCAAATCAGCTTCCAGAATCAAGTTTCACTTGGGGATAGAACACTGATTCTGGTAGTCTGTATCTTCCTAGGCAATATTACTAGGATAAGTGAATGTAAAGACTGAGTGACATAAACTTTTAAAGAGACAATAGTATGGCAAAACTATACACAACCTGCTTAGAAAAGAGCCTGTGTTAGACTAAGAAGCAGAAATGGCCCCCAAAGTGAGGGCATTCCCACCCTTCCCAATTTCTCTGCTCCTGCATTTTGGTCACCATTCTAGGGAAAATACGCTCAACAGATGATAGTAGAGATGCAGCCAGAAAACAACTCCAGCTATTTAAACTGCCAAATGAGACATAAAGCCGCATTGTAAAAATCATCTGGAAAACAGGTTTTCCTATTGAAGTCTCTACGTGTTAATTACTGTGATCTGGAAGAGCTCTCTCTCGAACCGCCTGGAAGCCGACTTTCACCCCGCATATGTAAATGAAGCAAGCTCTGAATCCAAGCCAGAGGGTTCATGTTCGGATTCATTTCCCTGCATGCCTAGACATTAATATGTGCTCACGTAGGGTTCGTACAGGACGAGGTGTTATTTCCTTATAAAGAAACACCAGGTCTCGCTTTCCATTCTCCTTACCAAATTATTCGCATTATTTATGCTACATTGAGCGATCTAATTTCTTCGTGATAGTCAGCTAATTGCTCTGGCAGGTAATTAGAAGCGGTTTACACCGCGGAGGGCTTCTGCAGTGCCCCTCGGATTATTAAATTGCTCTGTAAATTATACCATATTTGCGGGGGGGGGGAGGGACATAACCCTCTTTGGAGCAAGTTCTCCTGCGAGCAGAGCTCTCCAAATGTTTTTTGCGGGTTTGCACCTCCCACCCCCACCCCGGGCCCGGCTTTTCCCCGGACTCGAGTGATAGCAACGCACGCGATCTGGAGCCGGTTTTGTTCATGCTCACTGGTCCAGAATAACGTGGCCATTCTGCCCGGGAACGGGACAGGTTTGAAGCGCGCGTCCTGGGCGATGGCTGTATCCCTCAGCAGGCGTGTGGGAAAAGAATGGCTCCAATGGGGACATCTGTTCAGGGTTGCTCATCTTACTCGCCCAGCCAGGTCAGGAACCTGTTCGCTAACCCGCTGCCCCCCCGCCCCCGGTTAAGACGACTTGCGTGGGGGAGGGGGCGCTAGTTGCTCTGTTGTGCAAAGGGGGGCAGCGAGGCTGGAAGCGGGACAGGCGCTGGCTCTGCACCGGGCTCTGGCAAGGGGACGCGCGGGAGGCTGGCTCGCCAAGGGGAGCCACAGACGTGCCCCAGCGCGCTGCGCGGGAACCCGGGCGGCCCCTTCGCAGCTGCAGCCGAGAGGTGTTTTGCGGGTCCTGCGATGGGCAGAATGTGGGACCCCCGGGGAGATGTTTCGTTTGTCTGCCCGTGTGTGCTCCAGAGCCCCGGCTCCTCTCGCCTGCTGGCCGGTGTCTGCGAGCATGGGAGCTGGGGGGGGACGGGGGGGAATCTGGGGAACACGCATTGTCTCGGGGCAGAACCTGGCGGTAGACAGTCACTGTCGGAGGGACCGTCCGATCTTCCGCCGCGCCACCTCCCACGTTCACCGATCCGTGTCGCCCGGTTGCAAAGGCTCTACGACGCGATCCGACCCCGCGGGGTTACCCCCGCGCCCCCGGCGCAGCGCCCAGGTTATTTGCAATTAAACAGAACTCCCCCGGTCACACTTGGCTTTCCGCAGCGGCGGTTGCAAGCGCCAGCCGCCTGCAGGAGACGCTGGGAGCGGGGAAGCGCTACCTCCTCTGCTAAGGGCGCAGGGGGAAAAAAACGCTAGTGGCCAGGGTGCGAATTTAGTCCTTTTTATCTGCACGTGGGAGCGGGGCGGGAGGGAGATGGAACAGAGAAGCGGAAAGCAGCTCCGGCAAATCTAGTCTAGGAAAAAGCAAAGCGACCTACTGTGCTGCAGGGAGCGGGTCTAGCTCGCGCACTCTGGCTGTCCCTTTCTCTCTGCACAGCGGACAGACGCGCAGGCAGGAATAGGAAACGCCCGCGCGCAGATTAGAAGCTCGCCTCCTCTCCCCAGCGTGTCTCCCGTGCGTACACGGTCACCTGGGGGCGCCGCTGGTGAACAGTTACACCACAGTGGTGAAAACGTTGCTCAGCTGTATTTGCCCGGGTCTCCCCATCTGTAAATATGGTACTGTGCGTGCGCAGCCCCCCCCCCACATAAGCACCATATAACGCGTGCCTACTTCTATTCATAGGCTACGGTAATCTAATTGCACAGGACTAGGTATCTCTGAGACGCGTAACTTCCTCGCGACAAAGCAAACCCCATTTTCTCCCCAAGCAGCTGCAAACAGAGGATCAAGGAAGTGAACCAGGCTCCGAAGCGGCGGGGTGGTGAGAGGAGGCAGCCGCAGCGTTCAGGCTTGGAAAAGTTATAAAAGTCGTTTTGAGTGGCTGGGGAGGGGGGGGAAGCAACCCGGGTCGCGCACAGGAAGAGGAGGAATATTGTGCTTGCAGGTATAACAGTAGCCCCCGGTTAGGTTCCTTGTGTTGGGAAAGAAATACCGCCAGAAAAAGGGTTCCCGGCTTCCCTCTGTCTGCCTCTCATCAGCCCGAGATACCCCGCTGCACAGCTGCAATCAACGAATTCGCCCAATTATGTCAGGAGAGAAACGTCCAAAATCAGCCGTAGCGATGCACAGGTGTGGCTGCTAATCAAATACAAACATTAATCATTAGTATTGGTACATGATAATCGGTAATGACAGGACGGTCCTTTCGGGGAGGGGTCTGTGGGTTTTTTCCTTCTACTTTTTTTTCCCAACCCGAGCTCTGGCAGCCTGGAGAGTTTGTTACCCCCGCTCAATAAACCATTAGACCACCTGCAAGTGAAGGTGGCTTTAGAACAGGACTGTAAAAGGGGGTGCCTGTGTGAATCCACAGGTACCTGCTACAGGCTGCCCGGGTTTTTTCTGCTGCAGGAATGCAAGGACTGAAGAGACTTTGGCCAGAAACCCGAGCGATTCAAAACGGTGCAAATACAGAATCCTGCGGGACCTCCTTCTCCCCCCACCACCTCCGGGACGGTCATCCGCACCCCAGTCCAAAACAGGAGTTTCCAATGCAAGGACCCCCAGTCAACGGCAGCCTTCCTAAGGCACAGGTCAAACGCTGGTTTTAAACCAGTTACAGTTAAGCAGGCAGGGTTAGCACTAATATCTATGCCCCAGCAATTAGGTTAGCCTATGAATAAAAGTATGCACACACTATAGTGTTGAGAGGGAGAGAGAGATGCATTCATATCACCATAGCTGCAGATGGGGGGGTGTATAAAATATAATTGTGCAGTTTACGCTAATGGAGACGCCAATGTACATGAGTAAAGACTAAGCCATTTAACTGTAATTATATAACATGCAAGATATACCCTGATAAACATATAAATATATCACAGCCACCACGGGCATGCTGTGCCCAAAGCACGCACGCACAGAGTACAAACCCTTGCAATATCACCCTATAACCCTTGGTTATATCACCCAATATAACCCTTGCAATATCATTTTGTATATTTACCGTCAAGGTGTGATTTATTTACTGTTTAGATTAAATCCTTTCCGGCTATGTCCTTTTGAAACAGCCGGAGAGGAGCTGTATTTCCATCGTATCAAACGAAAGGAGCCCCCTTCTCGGGCGCAGTGTGTACAGGGAAGGAGCCCTTAGGGGCACGGATTTCTTTGATTCTTTGGGTTCTGGGTGTCACCCGGGGCCAAGGAAGGGGTGACCGCCTGCTATCCTTCCGGGTAAACTTCGGTGGTTGCTCCTGTATACCGCAGCCGCAAGGAGTTCGGTCCACCTGAGCAAGTTGTTCCCAGGATGTAAATTAGGTCCCCAAAGCTGTTGTCCAAATCGAAGAAACAGAGAAATTAATCTGGGAGACCATCCATCATCGCCTGTAATAAAGGGAGCGACACGGATGAGACAGATGATATGATTAAGGAGCTGTGGTCGTTTTAATTAACTTTTTGCTGTCCTGTAATGATCAAACTGGTCAACAGACCCGGTCAATAAGCATGTTAATATCAAACAAATAAAACCAGGGATGATTAAAAACCTCCTGGTTTATTAAATTTGAAATTCAAATGAAATTTATGCCGCAGATGCATACAGCATGCTAATAGATTTTCGCTTTATTGAGAGTGGATCCCACAGGTTTTCAAGAAAGAGCACGAACATTTATCTACCCCGTACATTAAACTTCCAATGGGGGGGGGGAAGTTTTAATTAATTTCGGGAAAGCCTTTACTCGCTAGCTTTTTTCTCCCCTCCTCCCCGGAAACCTGAATAGGAGCGTGATGCAAGACACCCTTAAGTGCAGTGGTCAATAACGCAAATGCAAACACAATTGTCAGTTTCCCGAAAGGCTCTGCCCAGCAGGCAATGTATACAAAAGGGGCAGGTTACAGATGCTCCTGCGGCGGATTCGGAAATGATCAGGCCCCCTTCTCTCAAAGTTCACAGCTGCTGTTATCCCAGTTTCTGTGAACGAGCAGACCGGCGGACCATTTGGTGGTTTGTGCTTAGTTCTGGTTTAGGTCTTTGCCATCGTTTACTTGTCAAGCTCCCGTACAGCGCCTCTAGGCTTTTTTGCAAGAGGTTCATGATTCCCAGCGCCAAAGCCGGCTTTATACCGACAGAGGAATACTTAAACTGAAACATAAAAACGGCCCGAACGCATTTGTACAACAGAAAACGCAGTGAAAGTGGAGCCCCGAACTTCCCCGAGAAGGCTCCTTTCACGCGAAGTGCAGCCAGATGCGGAATCGATCTAATTACCAGATTTAACTACAAGTTATTTGAAAAAAAAAAAAAGAAATCTTACTGAAGCCTTCTCCTTTGCTCGTGTATCGTAACATACATAGAGCAACTTTATCGGGCAGACGACAAGGTCTTCATGCAGCCTGTACACCACAAAATGCCAGCTTCTCTTCCTCTTCAAAAGCATATTACTAACAATGCGTGTTTTGCTCTTAAGCTTTCCGAGCTTCGTCTTAAGAGTTACAGCCCGGCTCCAGCAGATAAAGGCAGTAGAGATAAAAGTTAATAAGCATTTATACCAGGGAGTTTCTCACCAAAACGCGCCCCCCCCCCCGCTTTTGCGGATGATGGTATTGATTAGAATTAAACCAGAAATTTAAACAAGCGCGCATTAGGTCTGTAAAATGAATATCATTACAGAAGGAGACCAAAGCAATGAAGTTAATTCTTTTTTATTTGTTAAACGGAGTTCCCTCCTTCCTCCACCCCTTCCTCCTCCTGGGCTGGCCTGTCACGCCTTCTCAACAGGCGAAAATCATTCAGAGCCGCTCGCAGAGAGAAACACGACATTTATGGTAACCGTCAGCCTTCAGAGAAAGAAAGCAGTTCATTAATTTACTTCGCTCTTACTTCAAAGTATGAGCGCGCACGTTACCCCCGGAATCAATAGATATGATGTACGGTCAATATCCCCGCACCAGTAAAACAAATCAACCCCCCAACCAAACGGCAGATTTTGCTGCGGGAAGGTCCGACACCGACACCACCTCCCCCGAGACAGCTGCGTGTGCTGGGGATTTCGGAGGCGCTGGGGGTCGGTGAGGAAACGGAGGACCCCGAGCGCAGCCCGAAGGCGCTAGGCCCGCGCTCTTGCGGGCGCACGGCGGTCCTAACTTCCCCTCCAACTTTCCGCTTGTGGACCGCGCAGGTCCCGCCGCGATCTCTCAACACCCAAAGAAGTGCCCTGGGGAGCGGCCGTGCTCCGGGCCCGCTGGGAACCCGGAGCACAGGTGACCCCCGGGGCCGATAACCTGGGGCGCGGGGACTGTCCCCACGTGGCGGGGGCAGGGCTCACACGGGCTCGCGCGAAGCCGCGGCGCCGGAGGAGCAAGGCGGGCTGCACGCCAGCCACCCGTGCGGAGGCAGCGGCTGGGCGTGGAGACGGGGAGCCCCAAAGCACATGCAGCTGCCCCGCGACGCGCCCGAGCTGCGTGGGAGCCGCGCCCCGTTAGGAGCCAACCGGCCGCACAAGTCCCGCCGCAGGCAGGGGCCGCGCCCGCTAGCCCCAAGCACCCGCCCGCGTGGGCTCCGCTCAGGGGCCAGGCGGGGCGGCCACGCGCTCCCCCCAGGAGCGAACGTGGCGGGGGAGCAGCGCCGCGCGCGGGGCCGCGCGTGACTTGGGGCCGCCGCGCCCCCGCCCCGGCGTTCGGGAGCGCTCGGCGCGTCTTCCGTGCGGGAGCGCGTTCGGGGGCTGCTGATGACCTCACGCAGCGACGTCTCCGCCAGGCCCGGCGAGGCTGGAGATTGGCTGGCGGGGACTCAGCGGCACTTCAAAGCCGGCGAGGGAGCTACAATTGGGGTGGAAGGGGCGGAACTGATCATTGTATTGCACACCTCGAAAAAAACCCCGGCCCCGGCTTTATCGATATAAAACCGATCCTCGGCGAGGAGGGCGCTGGCGTGGGATGGCAACTTCACTTCTGGGGGTGAGTCTGAGCCGCCTCTCCCCGGCTGCTCCCCTCCCGTGCTGCCCCCCGGCCCTCGCAGGCGGGGAGAGGCGCCCCTGGCTGGAGCGGGGCGACCCGTCTCCTCCGGGCAGGTTTTCTTCTGAAGTCCAAGTGAGTCCGAGGCGGCGGCGGGGAGGGGTGGGGGGGGGTGGGAAGGGGCCGGAGCCGCGCGGCGGGAGAAGGTTTAAGGGCAGTGGGAGCTGCGTCCCCGCAGCAGCGGCGGCTTTGCCTTTCCATGTGACCGCCGGGCCCGGGGGGCGGGGAGGCGCGCGGGAGGGGGGGGAGCGGCGTTTTCGCCTTCCGCGCGCGCCTGCTGAGCCGCAGCGGCCCGGGGTTGTCCTGGCCCCGCCGGGAGGCTGCACGGGTGGTTTCCCGCCCGGCGCCGGGCGCTGCAGCCGCTCGTTGCAACCTGGGTTTCGGTGTCCTGGGGCCCCGGGGGAAGCCAGCCTGGTAGGTCCCGGGGCAAAGGAGGACGCGCTGCGCCGGAGCTGCCCGCGGGCCGGGGTCGCGTTTGAGCCGGGCGGGGATCACTGCCCGCCCCGCTGCCCGTGCCCGGCCGGCCCGAGGCGGTGTAACCCGGGCCGCCCGGCGGGGCGAGCGACGCTTCCCCCCCCGCCTCCGCCCGCCGCCCGCGAGGGAGCGGAGCCGCAGCCCGGCTGGCGGCGGGCGCCCGGGGGAGCTAGTCAGTGGCTGTGCGGCTGATGCCCGTCTCGTCCCCTTCTCCGCAGGAAGAACCGAGGTTAGGCTCCACTCCCTTGGCCATGCTCGCCGCCACCTGCAATAAGATCGGCAGCCCCAGCCCGTCGCCCTCGGCCCTGTCGGACAGCGCGTCCTCCTTCGGCAAAGGCTTCCACCCCTGGAAACGCTCCTCCTCCTCCTCCTCCTCCTCGGGCAGCTGCAACGTGGTGGGCTCCGGCCTGCCGGGCTTCGGGGTGGCGGGCGCGGCTCGGAACGGCTCCTCTGCGGCGGCGGCGGCGGCCGCGCTGGTCTCGGACTCCTTCAGCTGCGGCGGCTCGCCGGGCTCCAGCGCCTTCTCGCTGACCTCCAGCGGGGCGGCCGCCGCCGGCGCGCCCTTCGCCAACGACTACTCCGTCTTCCAGGCGGCCGGCGGCGGCGGCGGCGGGGGCGGGGGCGGCGGCGGCGGCGGGGGCTCGGCGCAGGAGGCGGCCGCGCACCAGCCCGTCTTCCTCTCCAAGGTGCACGCCTCGGTGGACGGGCTGCAGGGCATCTACCCGCGCGTGGGCATGGCGCACCCCTACGAGTCCTGGTTCAAGCCCTCGCACCCGGGCCTGGCCGCCGGCGACGTGGGCTCGGCCGGCGCCTCCAGCTGGTGGGACGTGGGCGCCGGCTGGCTGGACGTGCAGAGCCCCAACGGGGCGGCCGCGCTGCAGGGCTCCCTGCACCCGGCCGCCGCCGGGGGGCTGCACTCGCCGCTGGGCGGCTACAACTCGGATTACTCCGGCCTGGGCCACTCGGCCTTCGGCAGCGGCGCCTCCTCGCACCTGCTCAGCCCCGCCGGGCAGCACCTCATGGACGGATTTAAGCCGGTGCTGCCCGGCTCCTACCCGGACTCGGCCCCCTCGCCGCTGGCCGGCGCCGGGGGCTCCATGCTGAGCGGGGGCCCGGCCGCGCCGCTCGGGGGCTCGCCCCGCTCCTCCGCCCGCCGCTACTCCGGCCGGGCCACCTGCGATTGCCCCAACTGCCAGGAGGCGGAGCGGCTGGGGCCGGCCGGGGCCAGCCTGCGGCGCAAGGGGCTGCACAGCTGCCACATCCCGGGCTGCGGCAAGGTCTACGGCAAGACCTCGCACCTGAAGGCGCACCTGCGCTGGCACACGGGCGAGCGGCCCTTCGTCTGCAACTGGCTCTTCTGCGGCAAGCGCTTCACGCGCTCGGACGAGCTGCAGCGGCACCTGCGGACCCACACGGGCGAGAAGCGCTTCGCCTGCCCCGTCTGCAACAAGCGCTTCATGCGCAGCGACCACCTCAGCAAGCACGTCAAGACCCACAGCGGCGGGGGCGGCGGGGGCGGAGGCGGCGGCGGCGGCGGCGGCGGGGGCAAGAAGGGCAGCGACACAGACAGCGAGCCCAGCGCGGCGGGCAGCCCGCCCTGCCACTCGCCGGAGCTGCTGCAGCCGGCGGAGCCCGGCCACCGGAACGGGCTGGAGTGACGGCTCGCCCTGCGCGGGGGGGCGGGGGAGACGCCGGGGCCGGGCGCCCGCTCCCGCCGGGGAGTGAGTGCGCGGAGGGCGCCCGGCCGGGGCAGCGACGCGCGCTGGTTTCACCGGCGCGCTCCCCGCAGCCGCAGGGCCAGGCCCCCAGCGGCCTCCCCCCGGCGCTCGGGGCAGGCCCAGGACAGCCGCGGGGGAGGAGAGCTGCCCGGCGGCGGGGAGATCGGGACGCCAGAGCTCCGGCGAGTCCGAGCGGGGGGAGCCAAAGGAGCGTCTCCCTGAGAGAGTCGGGGCCGTGGCCGGCGGCGGATCTGCCCGGAGACTTTTCGTGCGGAAAAATCCCCTTCGGTGGTGGGGGGAAACCCACGTGCTCGGCAGCAGGGAAAAGCCGGCCGCAGCCGCCTGGCCGCAGGCCGAGAGCTTTGCACACTTCCCAGCAGCATGAACCCCCCAGCAGCAAGCGGCCGGGGGCCCCAGGAGATGCACCCCTGGGTAGCTTCTGTTCTGCACAGGCAGGAACGTTGCTGCAGCGTGGTGACAACGCCAGAGTTTTTCTAACCACCTCCTGCGGTAGCGGCTTTGGGAACACAACGCCAGTGTTGAATTTAAAAGGATCCCCGTCCAATAGATATGTATTTAAAACCCCGCTTTCCAGTGAGGCCGCGGTGGCTGTGGCTTGGTCCTTTTCAAAGGTAGGTTCCCACCCCGCTTTCCAAACAGGATGTCCTTTGGTGCAGTTCCCGGTTTCTGTACCTTCACACGGTACGCCGAAAATCATTCGCAGCCCATTTAGTTTTGGTCCTTTACATTCAAATCAGAGGAAGGAGCACCGGGGGTTTCAAGAGACGCTGTAATTCCGATGCCAAAAAGAGGGCGGTGGGGAGAAATAGAAAAATAAAATATCTGCGAATTACATCTGAATCTAATGATTTGTACCACTGGGGAATCGTTCTAGATTAGCTAACAATTAAATATAACTCCACCAATGTATGGGTGTGAGGTGCAGTTGTCCAGGAGACGATTTTGTATAGTATTTTTCTTGTACATTACTTCTAGTAAATATTTGAAAATATATTGAAGTACACTTGAGCTTTTTTTTTCCTTTTGTCACGATAAAATATTAAGCTTTATTGTTGCAGTCCTAGTTTTTTTTTTCCTGGACTTGTTCTCGAAGCGAACCTTCAGCTGGCACTTCAGGATATAGTTTTTGCTTGAATATTAATTTAGATAGGCATAAAGCTGTAAGCAAACAATATTTGATAAATGTTGAATGACATTTAATTTAATGGAGCATGTACTTATTTGCATTTGCTGGCAGTTCAGGTATAGTAAAGTGAGAGTTCTCCTATATTTCATAAAAGTGGGTTTGCAAAAACCCATGTATTAAATAAACTGTCCAAGTGAAACTGAACTAATGTTGGCCTATGTGTATTTCCTGAAAATAATATTGATAAATGTTAATAAACACTCCTGACACCACATTAGGGGTTTGCAAATACTGCAAACTATTTGTCTCATTGTAATGTTGAAATAATTTGGATATTTCACATTGAAATGGAAAGCCTTTCGCTGGAACATTTTAGATTTGCATTTTAAATGCATGGAAAATGTAATTGATTTTTATCTGTAATATTTTAAATGGTATTAATAAACTCCAGATAAAAACATTTCATTAGGTCAGTTAATCGTTTTTGGTTTTTTTAATGCACTGTAGGAGGTTCTTTATTTACTTGCAATTCCTACAGCTTGAATAATTCTCTAGATTTTAATGCCAACAAGGGAATACAAGGAATCCAGTCAATTTTTCATCCCTAGTATCTCATTCAAACTGCACTTGAGACATTAAAAATAATAAGTCAGTCAGTGTGGAAATTACAGAAATAACTGAAATTAAAGGACATGCCTTAGCCCCTACTGCACCATTGACTGATGTGTTAATCTTATGAAAATCCTGTGTATGAATTAACTTGGCTGCATGTAATTCTTTACTTTCCCCCCTAATTTTTAGATTGTATACAGTCAATTTATATTAAAAGGACAATCATTTCTTTAAAATCTGAAGTAAAGAAATTTTCTGGGGATGTTTTTTCAGATAGCATAAACCCACCACCTCTACTTACAAAACATTTAAATTAATTTGGGGTACTCCAACTTTGTACAGGCGTTATAGGAGCGGTGGGTAAATCTTACCTAACAGTTGTGAATGGAGAATTATCTGTCTTGATCCAAAGGCCTTCTCCTATTGGGCCCAGAATCTGTTAATTTCAAGGACTGTCCTTTATTAACAAGAGCTCATAAATCTCAGGGGGACTAAAACTGTTGATATATCAATTGGCTATTATCCGTAGGTGTCAGTAAACATCACTTTAAAAATACTGCTCAGGGTGCGGGTTTTGTAGAAGGGAGTGTCTCAGTGGTAGAAAAGGAAAAGGAAGAGTTACAGGAATGCATACAATTTTTAAACTTTGGTGAAAAGTCCTAGCTCACTCTTCTTGCTTTAGAACTTGTTTCTTTTTAACTGCCAAACCTATTCTATAAAATATAGGCCTCACATTCTTCCAGGTTGTTGAACCCCTGCAAAAATTTAGTGAGTAAAATACATACACAGGAGGGAGAGTCCCACAGTTGCGGCACCCTGTGCATGTACCTGAAATTTGTAACTATCTATAGTATCTCCTAGCAATTGGAAAGGAGTGATAAACTGAAGAACTTGATCCTATAAATTTACAGGCATTGTAATGGGCATTTAAAATAAACTGGAAACAGGAATTATTCTAAAGAAGCTAAAATTCTAAGCAGCCTTTTTACAAATGTGACTGTTAGAGGCCCGTTTTCCATTGAAACACAACAACAGTTTGTGGCGCTTCTATTTTATGATGTTTAAACAGGATCAACTTATTTAAATGTAGCTCTATGTAGATGTAAACTTAAGTAGTTTGTATTTAAATAAAAGTTTGGGTCCCCAGGGAATATAAGAATCCTCCAAAAGGAAAGTTAAATGTTAAAGGCAAGCGGAATGTTTCTTCTGGTAACTCATAATAATGCTGCTGCAGTCTGTCACTTAAAAGGAAAGGAGGCTAACCTGACAATAAATAGTAGAGGGCTGCTGAATTTATGGAGCCAGCTTTGGGGAGTTGGGGCAGTTTTACAACAGGATCTGTAAATGACAAATCCCTCCCCACCTCCCCCAAAGGTGTGTGAGCTTTTCCCCTTGCTTAAGAGTAGACATCCCCCCTCCTTACTTTAGGTCTTTGAGAACAAAATTCCACTCTCTTTTCTTTCTCTAGCTTGATTTCCTTTTACTAAACCCATCTAGCTAAGGGCATTGAGTTGTTAGGTACAAACTGCAAATTATCCTGCGTTTAAACCGAGCGCTGAGTAGATCAAGGTAGAATTAAACTGGTTACTGACCTTCGGGTCAAACCGATGTCCATCAACTCACCTTCCAAGAGCCTTGGAATTATCACGACCGTTCTCCTTTGCTCTTTGACCTTTGAAGTCTTTTTTTTCCAGCGGCTTGTAACGACGCCTGTCAGTTCGGCCCCGCTTTCTCCTTATTCCTCCAGCTTTTCATTTTTCAGAGGAACTTTTCCGAAGGGGCGAGAGGGGAAAGCGCATGCAGCTGAGTTGGTTGGACAATGCTAGTGATTTCTGACTCTGCTTAAATGTGCTTTTTCTCTCTCCTCCCGCCAACCCCCAGGAGCCTAATACCTGAAGATAATAAATAAAGGCTTTCTGGCGCGTCTGAAGCCCGGCCTTTTTCCCCCAGTGAATGGAAAAGGGAAAATGAATGCTGGACGTTTCCTGCCATGCCTTCAAGAAGCCAGCGCTGTGAGGATGGGGATGGTGGATCTACTCAGAAATCATTCGCTAGATTTGCATGTCTATAAAACCCCTGTGTAGCTAGGTAGGTGCCCGCTGGCCTACAACTGGTGTGATCAGTTGTGTTGGGTGAGGAGGCCTTTAATGGGGCGTTGGGAAGAAATAGAGAGGACAACGTTTAGACGTGGTAACAGTGTGATGGCAGAAGATGTACTGCCGCCAGCTGAATCAGAGCCGATGAAATGCGGAAACATTTTCACTCTAACTGAAGTGGTTTGGTGTTTCCTAACACGCCTAAGAGAGCTGCATAATCAGCTGCTGTTATTGTACTCTGCCCTGTTAAAGGGACTCTTTAGGAATCAGGCCTTGTGAAATACCTACTTTGTATCTGATTGTTTTTAACTTTCTTTCTCTCTTTCTTGTTTCTTGTTTCAGGAAAGGGGTCTGTTAGCGATCCGGAAAAAATGTATTTTTAGGGAGAAACTGGTGACATTTTAGTTCTGTGACTTTTAAATGCTGTTAGGAACTATTCACTTTGCTACTTTTAAAAATTCCTTTGGATGCAGGATTGTATTTTAATAGCACATTATGTCTCGCGTCCCCCTCGGCTCAGCTGAAAAAAGAGCCCGGGAGCTCAACTGAGTGTTTTAAATGGAGTTAGGGAGTGTTTACAGCTGGGTTATGGGAACCAGAGTCTGACCCATGTAGGGAGCTCCCCAAGAGGCATAGTTGTGTTACAGGCGGGTGTTCGAAAGGTTCCTTCATGGAACCAGCCCTGGAGCAACAACTTTGTTTCTCGCCTTTATGGATGTTTAGTTCTCAGTACAGAGCAGGACGTGTCTGGCCGGAGAATCTCGGACGTGAGTGTGTGTCCGCACGTGTGTTCCTCATCCCCGCCAGAGGGCAGCCACCCGGCCTCTTCCCACTCGCCGCTGGAGCTGCCTGGGGGCGGGGGGAGACAGGCAGGGAGCAGAGAAATGTTCCAGCTCATGGCTCGGCCCCGCTCAGCATTTCAGTCAAGAGCTTTTCCCATGGAGTCTTCCCCCCTGCTCAGGACACGTGCTCGAAGCCAGCTCCCGAGGATTTCCAGCCGCTCCTACTCGACTTAAACCCTGCTACTGGGAGTGGAGCCTGGGTCGTGTGGGAGTCTCCTCTTCGCTCTGTCAGGGGTGACCCCGGGAGTACCCCAGTCCTTGTCCTTCAGTCGCAGTCGATCTTCCCCACGTTGGTCTTCCTCAGTTGCCTCTTCCTTGCAGTTCCCTTGGCGAGCTGGACGGCCGATGCTGGAGCGTGGCCTAGACCTTAAACGGGAATTCAATCCTGGTGGCTCTTTCGTGCCCCGCGTCCCCACTGGACCGCTCTGAGGCCGGCACAGGGCAAGGAGCGGACACACAGCAGCCCCTCAGTCTGGACTACCAGCCCCGGGATTTCAGACCCTTTAAGCGTCACCGGCCCCAGCTCAGCCCGGGCGCCTTAGTCTAGCCTGGCGTGGAGGAGGCGGAGGGATTCCCGGAGCGGCGGGGCTGGTCTCACCTGTCCCGCTGTGTCGCACGGCAGCGGCGCAGGGCTCGGTGGCATGTCCTCCCCCCCCAGCGCTGAGCCTTAGCCTTAGCCTCGCGCGCGGCACAAGCACTTCGCGCCCCAGGCTGGTGGAGACCGCCCGCCTTCCCCTGAGCGGGCTCCGAGCGCCCCCCTGCGCTCTCCCCTGCGCCTTGGCCGGCCCCGCTGTGCGCAGGAAGCGGCCGGGGATCTGAGGACTCTAAGCCCCGGAGTTTATTTTCCCAGCGCCTGCAGGCAGAGGAGGGTCAGGCCCGGCTCAGGCTGCGGGGGTTTCGCCCCAGCGGGGCGGCCGGAGGCAGGGCCCGCTGCTGTGCGCACCCAGGGCGCTGCGTGCACGCTGGGGGTGGGGTGGCGGGTTAGGCCCAGCGGAGAGAGTCGGTCGGCCAGGACCGGCCAGGCAGGGGCGGGCTGTGTCCTCGCGCTGGCCGCCTTCGCCCTTGACACGGCAGTAGCGGCTCGCGGACTGCCCCGCCTGAGCCTCCCTGGCCGGCCCCCTGCGCCCGGCGGGCCCACGGTGGCCTCTGCTCCTGGCTGCCCCTCGCCGCCTAGGTGAGTCGTGGGCAGCCAGCTCGCTGCCCCTGCGGAGCGGCTCCGAAGTCACCTCGCCTTTGCCAGCCCCGATCGCCCCTGGCTGGGGCAGGGGGCTGCGGGGCATCGCCCCTCCTGGCTGGCCTGCCTTCGCCGGGCCTCAGCGCCTCTGCAGCAACCGGGCGAGCGCAGCAAACAACCGCAGAGTGGTGGCCTGGAACAGCCGGGAGCCCGGGTCTCGGGTCCAGGGTCACGTCGGCTCCCAACCCTCTCCAGCGCCGGACGGGCCCGCCGGGGTGGGCAAGGGACGGCTCCCTCCAGCTGTTTCTCAGCCCGGCGTCCCCGCCCTCTGGGCGCTGGTTTGTGCGTGCGCGCGGGGCAGGCCGGGGACCAGCGCGTGTCAGCGGCGACCACGGGGCGAGCTGCTCCGATGCAGGGCGCTTTGCGGGTGGCAGTGTTGCTGGGGCAAGGTGGGGCCCAGGGGGCTGGAGGCAGGCCAGGCGGGCGAGGGATTGGTAGGGGCAGAGACGGGCTTTGGCGTCCCACGCAGATCTGGGCTGCGGGACCCCCTGGGATGACACACTTCCTGGTGGACTGTAATATTGGATCGTCCCCAGATTCAAGCCCCGTACCCAGCGTGTGTTGGGGGGTCGCGCACGCTGCAGCCTCTCTGTATGCGAGCAAAGAAGTTATCAGCAGCCCCCCAACACCCCTCCTCCACCGCCTCCGGGTTCAAGTCCCGGCAAGAATGGGTCGGACCTAGGCTTCCTCCAGGAGCCAGCCCTCCCTCCGGGCCCAGGCGCGGCCGCACGCTCTAGGCAGCCCCGGAGCCTTGCAGGGCTGCCGGCTGCAAGTGGAGGAGCTGAAATTGACACGCGCTCTCCGCTGACACCTTCTAATGGGCCCCCCGGGGACTTCAGCTGAGCGACGCTCCAGGGGCTGTGGGACCGGCGGTTCCCACCGCCCTGCCGCCAGCGGCCCCTGGCTGGGCTCGCTGCTCCGTGAGGCTGCCCAGGCAGCAGCCACAGGTGGCTTTCGCCTCTCGGTGCCTGGCGAGCCCAGCCCCTTCCCTCCCTTCCCCGCGCCGCGCCGAGGTTTCACGAGCCACTCCCCGGAGAGGAGCCAATGCTAGCGGCCGGGCGGCTCCGACCCGTCAGGCAAGGGCGAGCCAGTGGCCCACGCCTGCCCGCTGCAAGGCGGAGCGCCGGGCTGGCGGCGAAGCGAGCAGCTGCTAATGCTCATGTAGCGAGTTTTGCCCCGCCGTTGGGCAAGCGGGGGGCGGGGGGGGGGGCGAAGGAGATTTCCCTGCATCCCGGGAGGGCGGTTCGGGCTCAGCGGCTAGCGGATTGCTTTTATTTATCCTATTTATTTATTTATTCTCTGTCAAAGCTGCGGAGGAGAGAAGGGGCAAAACCAAGAAGTTCTGCGGCACCTTATAGACCAACAGCTATTTCGGAGCATAAGCTTTCGTGGGCTTGCCCACGAAAGCTTATGCTCCGAAATAGCTGTTGGTCTATAAGGTGCCGCAGAACTTCTTGTTGCTTTTAACACCGCATCTCTTCAACCCCGCACCTGGGAGGTTTAAATCCCAGCGGCACCCTGCAACCCACGGTGCCGCTGGTTATTAAACAAGTTTCTTTTGACACGAGAAGGGAAGATTATTGTCTCGAGCTAGGGATGGGCGTACTATTTTTGCTGCCTGCAATTATGCCGCACGGAATGCAGCTCGCTGTCCTCCTGGCTGCAGAAAGCGTTCTTACGTCAATGGCATAGTAGAGCTCCTTATTAAAGTCTTCCAATTCCACCAGCAACTGCTTTGAAAGATGGGGAACAATGAGGTAGTCCACATGGCTTTGATTTCTCCCAAGGTTCGAACAATGCTACTTGTTAGGCCTGTTTACATTGTGTGGGAAATTAAATCGCTCAGAGATCAACGGGGCAGCCCAGAATTTTCACACTTCACAGAGTTAACTTATTGTTGGTGGAGCAACGACTGTAGGGTTGGGCCTAGAGGGAAGAAGGAACAGCCCGCAAAGAAACTGTCTTTAGACTGCGGTTGGGTCGAGTTATCCTGAAGGATTTTGCGACCTGCTTTAGTCCATTCATGTCGAACAGTAACAGAGAGGTAGCCGTGGTAGTCTGTATTCCAACAGAACAGGAAGTGGGTCTGCCCCAGGAAAGCTCATCACTCAATAAATTATTGTTTGTCTTTGAAGTGCTACCTGACGGCAGTTTTGTTTTGTTGGTCCGTTCAGTTACACATAACCAACTCTCAGATTTTGAACTACTTCCAGGAAGATGCTTTTTTGTCCGCAGTTGCCCCCATATTCCATATTCTCCCTCTGCCTTTAACAGCCTCAGAGCTCTCAATCTCAGGTGCAACCAGTATTACTATTAGCAGTAAGTGATTTTTTAAAATAATACTGAAACCAGAGTATTTAACCAGCTGTTTTTAACCAACCCTCCTGCCTCAGAAATTAACTATAATTGCCATATCATTGTAACACCACCTCCTCCCAGACAGTGAAATATACCCTGCTTTTTCCTGTATAAACGTATTGGAAGGATAATCTCCCCTTCTTCCTTATTATTAATACACATATCAGGAGATTTTTGGAATATATATAGACAGATTTTATTGCTTTCCCCTAGTGGTTATGGCTACACTAGTGAGTTTTTTTTGACGAAAGCCGAGTTTGTCAGTGAAATGTGCCCTATGTCCACACCCCAAAGGTGTTTTGTTGACAGTCTGCTGACAAAACTCGGCACTTCTTCTGACAACCTTCTGCCTCTCCCAGATGAGGAAGAGTGCCTTTGTTCTCAGATTATCTCAACAAATATCTGTGTGGATACTCTGAGGGGCCTTCTGTCGACAGACAGGGCACCCAGGACACTAGGCAGGCCTGTCTGCTGTGCGTCTGGTTGGCTGTTCTGTTGAGAGAGTGGTTGGGCAGTCGGGCTGCTCTGTCAGCTGGTTGGATTGCTCTTTCAATCTGCTTTTGCGTTTGGCCACACTCTATTGACATAGCCATCAAGTGCAACAGTTCAAGGGGATTTGTCTTTTAGGCTATGTCTACACTAGAGTGATCTGTCGACAGAAGTTTCTGTGGAACGATATCTTCTGATAAAATTTCTGTCAACAGATTGTGGCCAGACTGCAAGTGGATCAAAGGAGCAGTCCAATCTGTCGACAGAGAGTGGCTGGACTTCCTGGCTGCTCTCTTGACAGACTGACCAACTGGAAGCACAGCAGACAGGGCTGCCGGGAGTCCTGGAAGCCCTGTCTGTCGACAGAGGACCCCTGGAAGTGTGTCCAGACACACTTTCTGCCTACAGATCTCTGTTAACAGAGGTGTTCTGCCTCATGGGGGAGTGGCAGAATGCTGTTGACAGAAGTTCTGTATTCTGTTGAGTTACAGAACGCCTTGGGAATGTGGATGATCTGTGGGTTTTGTCAATAAAATGCCAATTTTGTTGACAAAACTTGCTTGTGTAGACATAGCCTTAGGATAAATTGTTACCTAAATATGTAGTACTACATGAGAAATCACTAAGGCTACGTCTACACGATAGCCTAACCTTATTTCGAGTCAAGTTTGAAATAGGCTATTTTGGCATGTAGTAGGCTACATCGGCCGCGTCTACACGTGCACACTACTTCGAAGTAGCGGCGCCAACTTCGAAATAGCGCCCGTCATGGCTACACGTGTTGGGCACTATTTCGAAGTTGAAATCGACGTTAGGTGGCGAGACGTTGAAGTTGCTAACCCCATGAGGAGATGGGAATAGCGCCCTACTTCGAAGTTGAACGTTGAAGTAGGGCACGTGTAGATGATCCACGTCCCGCAACATCGAAATAGCAGGGTCCGCCATGGCGGCCATCAGCTGAGGGGTTGAGAGACGCTCTCTCTCGAGCCCCTGCGGGGCTCTATGGTCACCATGTGCAGCAGCCCTTAGCCCAGGGCTTCTGGCTGCTGCTGCGGCAGCTGGGGATCCATGCTGCATGCACAGGGTCTGCAACCAGTTGTCAGCTCTATTGATCTTGTGTTGTTTAGTGCAACTGTGTCTGGGAGGGGCCCTTTAAGGGAGCGGCTTGCTGTTGAGTCTGCCCTGTGACCCCATCTGCAGCTGTTCCTGGCACCCTTATTTTGATGTGTGCTACTTTGACATGTAGACGTTCCCTCGCAGCGCCTATTTCGATGTGGTGCTGCCCAATGTCAAAGTTGAACATCGACGTTGCCAGCCCTGGAGGACGTGTAGACGTTATTCATCAAAATAGACTGTTTCGATGTCGTTATATCGAAATAAGCTATTTCGATGTAGCGTGCACATGTAGACGTAGCCATCTACACTAGCCCCAAACTTCGAAATGGCCACGCAAATGGCCATTTCGAAGTTTACTAATGAAGTGCTGAAATACATATTCAGCGCTTCATTAGCATGTGGGTGGCCACGGCACTTCGAAATTGATGTTCCTCGCTGCCGCGCGGCTCGTCCAGACGGGGCTCCGTTTTGAAAGGACCCCTCCTACTTCAAAGTCCCCTTATTCCCATCTGCTCATAGGAATAAGGGGACTTTGAAGAAGGCGGGGTCATTTCGAAAAGGAGCCCAGTCTGGACGCGCTGCGCGGCAGCAAGGCGCGTCAATTTTGAAGCGCCGCAGCAGCCCGCATGCTAATGAAGCGCTGAATATGCATTTCAGTGCTTCATTTGTAAACTTCGAAATGGCCATTTGCGTGGCCATTTCGAAGTTTGGGGCACGTGTAGACACGGCCTAGGAGTGCTAGATTAACTGTTCACTAGATATGCTTACTTTGTTTCTGTAATAAGTGTATTTCCCACTGCCCCCAGTGCTTAGAGCCTTGCCTTGCACCTCTTCGTCTGTTTACATATATTGCGAGGGGCTGCATTTTTATGGCTAACTTCCTTACAGTGACAGGCAGAAAGCTTAACAGTACATACTTTCTAAATAGATTTAAAAAAATAACTAGTTTTTAGTTACGTTGAAGGCAATGGATTTATTTATGGTCACCTGTATGACTATCTCTCATGCTCTGTGCGAACACTTTTTCTTTTAGGATTCCAGAGGAATGCATGGTTGGAGGGGACATTAATAATGCAAACTTTCATTGCTTGTGCTACACCAGTTGCTCTCAATGATTCCAGATTACTGCACCCCTTTCAGGAATCTGATTTGTCTCATGTACTCCCAAGTTACATCTCTCTCAAAAATATCTTGCTTACAAAATCATACCTACAAATACAAAAAAGTCACAGCACACTACAGTGCACAAACTCTTTTATATCTAGCATTCTATCATCTGGAACTCTCAGATAACCGACATTTGAACCATAAGTAAATTTTAGTTACCTTTTCCCGTATGTACATTATAGTGAAAGTAAATAAGTAAGTAAAATAAACACAAATAAATACAGCAAATACAGTACAAGTTTACAGTGTACTGCGCTACTGTTGGTGGTAAATAAAGTACTCTGCATACATTTTTGTTTGTTTTTTAATATCTATTCTTGTTTTTCTTTGGTGTTATGTACTGCTAGCTATACATTATTATCCAGAATATTTGAATATCTGGCAGCCTCCTGGTCCCGGGGCTACCAGATATGAAAGCATTTACTGTATTTCTGAAAAATGGCTCACTTTATCATCTTTACCATAAAATTATAAATCAACTGAAATATGAGTATTGCACTTTCATTTCAATGTATACTATACAGAGCAATATGAGCAAGTCTTTGTATGAAATTTTAGTTTGCACTGACTTTGCTAGTGTTCTTTGTGGAGTTGGTTGTAAAATCAGGTAAATATCTAGATGAAGAACTGCCCCATCATGGGATGGTCCTGAACAGCTACCCTGCATCCTGTGGGCCCAGAATGACTTGAGGGATTATAGGTATGGGAGCCAGGCTTGCAGGACCAGCCACTCCACTTTCCTCTGCTATGGTGTGGGGTGTAGACGTGGGGTGTAGACTTGACATTTTCTGCTGGTGCCAGGTCCCCTGATAATCCCCCAGGTTGCATTGCTTTGGAGGAGGGAGCTTGGAGGATTGCAATAGTGGCAGGAGCAGAGGCAGGAAGTGGCCGGGAGGGGCAGGGTATGGGAGGGGCTTGAGGCAGAGTGGGGAGTTGTCCCAGACCCCGCAGTTACCTAGTGATGGAACTGTCTAGATGAGATGATGTACCCCTGGCTGAGAACCACTGCTTTGCACATCTTCAAGTGTCTTCTAAACTGCATTCTTTGGAAAGCAGTCAATGTAACCTACAGCCTCTCACAGAAGCAAGTCTAATAGGTCCAGTGCCCCCCAGTCCAGGATTGAAAGCAAGGCACTCCTATATTCTAATCCTCACCTCTGATGTTGTGTCTAATACACAGCCCATTAAAGTGAACTCAGTCTTAGTTTTCCCATCTTCAAAACCAGGGCAATATTTAGCTACTAACTTCACTTACACAGAAGTGATTAGTTAATGTTTGTGAAGTACTCTCTAGCAACATTAAAGAATCCGCCAGGAAGCACATTGGACATTTGCCAAAGGTACAAAAGCCCTGAAAATATTTTTGGAGCTTGTAAAACTTTTTTGGATGTTGGCAGCAGTCCACAGATCCAATACAAACAACTTGCCCACTCTCCTGCACACAAGTTACCTCAAAAATGCTCCTACTACACTGAACTTGATCCATAGGGCAGCTGTCAGGTATGAAATGTTTCCTGAGGTAACTTGGAGAGGCTATGTGATCTGTTAGGCATAACACCAAGGCTACGTCTACACTAGCCAAAAACTTTGAAATAGCCATGCAAATGGCCATTTCTTAGTTTACTAATGAAGTGCTGAAATACATATTCAGCGCCTCATTAGCATGCGGGCAGCCACAGCACTTCAAAATTGATGCGGCTCGCCGCCACGTGGCTCATCCAGACGGGGCTCCTTTTCAAAAGGACCCCGCCTACTTCGAAGTCCCCTTATTCCCATCTGCTCATAAGATGGGGTTTACTTTAGAAAAAGCAGCATCTACACTGGCTTTCTTCTTTCGAAAAAAGCTCTTTTGAAATTAGACTATGCAAATGAGGTACTGAATATGCAAATTCATACCTCATTTGCATTTTCGGTTTACCTCATTTGCATACCTCTTTCAAAAGAGGAATGAAAGTGTAGACACACCCTAAGGCTAGGTCTACACGTGCCCCTTCCTTTCGAAAGAGGCATGTTAATGAGAAGGTTCAAATATGCTAATGAGGCACTGCAATGAATATGCAGCACCTCATTAGCATAATGGGGGCCGCGGCGATTCGAAAGTGCGGCTTTTCGAATTGCGTGCCGCCTGTGGAGATGGGACCTTCTGAAAGGACCCCCCTCAGTTTTCGAAAGCCCTTCTTCCTAGCGGGTGATCAGAAGAAGGGCTTTCGAAAACTGGGGAGGGTCCTTTCGGAAGGTTCCATCTCCACGGGCGGTGCGTGATTCGAAAAGCTGCACTTTCGAATAGCCATGGCTGCCATTATGCTAATGAGGTGCTGCATATTCATTGCAGTGCCTCATTAGCATATTTTGAACCTGCTCGTTAACATGCCCCTCTTGAAAGGAGGGGGCACGTGTAGACCCAGCCTAAATGTACAGAGTTCTTTACTGCCTCTTTCAACGAGATTTTGGACAAATTTAAAGGCTAAAGGGTTTAGATTTACCTCAGAACTGACATTGTCTTATTTCCTCGTAGTATTCCATTTTGATTCCATTATATGGTAGGTAGAAAAATTAATTTGTTTATAATGTAACTGATGGTGTTTCACCTAAGGGGTAATGGGACAATTAAGAGAGGGTGTTAAAAAGGGAAATCTAGAAAATACTGAAGTTGGTACGTCAGCAGGTGGAGTTACTTGCAGCAGTGATATGTTTGGTGACTTTCTTTTCCTGCTTCTACAGGCTTTACTTTGTGCAGTGTTTACTTTACACTGTATATAAATTAAGCAGTATAGTTCCTGCAGGGAAAGCTGTGTGTTAAAGGCCTCAAGCAAGAAAGCAATATAACCAATTCCTTCTCATTAGTTTATTATGTTTGTACTTTTTCAGGAAGGACCTGAAAGTAGTATTGGTAACTCATGGATATATTTGCACTGCAAAAATTTAGCCACATGTTGATAGAAATGATGAGATGGGTAAATCCCTGTGCTGATATCTTACCCTAAAGACTCTTTTTAGAGCCTCCCTATAAAGTTAATCTTAACTTCCACCTAACACAAATCCAATAATTTAAATGACAAAACTGATTTCTGCTCATTTAGTGCCCTTTATAAAGGCAAACTCTGACTTCACTGGGAATTTGCTTTAGAAAAGATCAGGATGAAAATGGAGCACAAACTCATTAATTGTTTAAGTCCCGCAGCTCACAAGAGATCCAAGCTGCCAAAATGAGCAAGATGCTTGTCCGCTTCCTCCAAAGCAGTGGTTCCCAACCTTTTCACTAGTGTGGACCCCCCAGTCATCCTCCCAAACGATTTGCAGACCCACCCCAATGGGTCTGTGGACCTCAGGTTGGGAACCACTGCTCTAAAGGAAACAATTAATTTAGAAAGTGTCTGATAAATCTAGCACTCCTAGGCTACGTCTACACGTGCACGCTACATTGAAATAGTCTGTTTCGATGAATAACGTCTACACGTCCTCCAGGGCTGGCAACGTCGACATTCAACTTCGACGTTGGGCAGCACCACATCGAAATAGGCGCTGCAAGGGAACGTCTACACGCCAAAGTAGCACACATCAAAATAAGGGTGCCAGGAACAGCTGCAGACAGGGTCACAGGGCAGATTCAATAGCAAGCCGCTCCCTTAAAGGGCCCCTCCCAGACACAGTTGCACTAAACAATGCAAGATCCACAGAGCTGACAACTGGTTGCAGACCCTGTGCACGCAGCATGGATCTCCAACTGCCGCAGCAGCAGCCAGAAGCCCTGGGCTAAGGGCTGCTGCACACGATGACCATAGAGCCCCGCAGGGGCTCGAGAGAGAGCGTCTCTCAACCCCTCAGCTGATGGCCGCCATGGCGGACCCCCGCTATTTTGATGGTGTGGGACGCAGATCATCTACACGTGCCCTACTTCGACGTTCAACTTCGAAGTAGGGCGCTATTCCCATCCCCTCATGGGGTTAGCGACTTCGACGTCTCACCACCTAACGTCGATTTCAACTTCGAAATAGCGCCCAACACGTGTAGTCGTGACTGGCGCTATTTTGAAGTTGGCGCCGCTACTTCGAAGTAGCGTGCACGTGTAGACACAGCCCTAATGGAAGTTATGTATGCACTCTGAGAGGGAATATATGAAAAGCATAGCTCTCAAACTGAGGGCTACAGAAAGAACAGCAGCATCTATGGACATCTTTTGGCAAGACAGCTATACGATTATGGTCTGAACTAGGTATGCCCACCAGGATTTTTTTTTTCAAATGAACAATTTTGGGTACCCTACTTGAAACATCTGAATAGACCCTGACTTTCAGAAAGTGCAGACCACCCACGGGATGGAAGAAAAATGAAGCATTTAAATGCATCTCAAGTCAAATACATAAACACTGAGGCAACAAAATAATCAGTCTCCTCTGAAGACCTGGGGCACAGAGTGATAGCTGTGGAGCTAATATTAATGTGATACAATTGGTTAAAAGCATTGTATATTGGTTTGAAAGTACTGAGACACCTCAAATGCATTAAGACAAATTTACTTCATGTTTATAGTTAAAATATAATAGTGACCAAATTCTAACACGTACACATATAAAATTAAACAGAGGTTAATATTTGGAACCAAAAAAACTTTATAAGTATTCAATTAACTATTTTAAAATGCACATACAAACATTTTTATTGGTATATTTTCATTACAGAAATAACAAAAAGTATGCTTCTAAAAATAAAGACATCAATTTGATTCCACAGACAACTCTCACTGGTAGGTAGAATTTAATGAATTTCATCTCCAGAGATCTTTAAATATTATGAATAGTGTGAAAATACTTGCTTGGCTGGCACTTTCCCACTGGTTGTAGATTATATATATAACTAAATATGTATCTAGAAACTGCCCACATAAAAGTAACCAGGTGTTTCTTGTGATCACACCTGTATTCTGAAGATATCCAGAACTACAAACAGACCAACCAACCCCCTTCTCTTGTGCCAAGTTAGAGCACGCACGGATAACTTAACAAGTCCTGCTATGACTCTTATTGGGTTCCTCAGTCTCCCATCATTTAAATTAATTTCAGTTTAAACATTCTGCTTATTTACAAAACAGAAAAGATATAATAAATATGATTAAGAATATACAGCAACAGCGTATATGTTCACGGCATTTTTACTGCTCTTAACTGATACGTGGCAAAGTACATTTTTCGTTCCTACGTACAGACTGCTAATAGGACACATGTTTACACAGATCCTGTTTGTACACACTTTGTAATTTTATTTCTGGTAAAATTAGAAATATTCCCCAATAGTATGTAATAGCTTGGGAGTAAAATGCCATAGCTATATACCAATGGCGGCTACATACCACATCTTTCTTGCTCTGTTAAATGCCCTGCTAATCTAATATCACAATTAGAGGATTTATACAGAAACTTCTTAAACTGGTTAAACTCAGACAACTCCAGTCTACTGTTCTGTAAGTTTTAAAAGGCTTATGAGGACACAAATTCACTTTTTAAGGATGATAGATCCTAGGTGTTTATAATTGTGCATGTTATTTAAGTACAAGTATGAAGCATAAAAGTTACACAATTGGATAAAATATTGTTAGGCCCCATTCTCGACAATGGGCATAAATAGTACTAGATCGACCCTTCTTCTTTGGTTAGTAAGGGAGCTGCGTAAAGTAATTGTAACAATAATCCATAAAGAAAAGAAATACAACTCTAGTACTACCAATGCAAATAGAAAGAGTGGACAAGAAACCTGCTTTGTGGAATAGCTCTTCAGGTCATTTTCGCTGTCTGGACAAGGCCTTACATACCTTAAAATATTTTATCCTGTTTCTGGGGAATTATCTAGCACATTTGTGAGTGTGGCTGTCCATATAAGAAACCAAGGTATTAAGTTGGCCTTGTGTTGATGTTCTGCAGTGGGAATACTGTAAAGACAGAAGGCTCACGTAGGTTATTTTGGCATCTCTGTACACCTTGTTGCAGGATGAATAAGGGGCGCCTTGAAATAGTGCAGTATTTCAACATTTGGCACAGCGTAGGCAGTGCCAAATGCCACAATAGCCTATTTCGAGATTCACGTAGCCTTACCGAGGAGGAAACTCAGACACCTTCAAGCTGAATAAAGAGCAGGGCTGACTTGTGAGCATGTCAAATTTATGAAGCTGCCCCCAGCTAAAAAAAGGAGGGCTTGTGGAAATCTACATGTTTCTAATGGAAATTTGTCCAGGAAGAACTAAATTAGAAAAGCAGCAATGAAACCAAATAGATGCTTAAAGAAAAACAACATCTTTGTCCATTGCGCAAGGTCCAGCTATCGATGACTGGTACAAAGACACAGTCAATTATGGTAATAATGCCTATGTATTAGCTAAACCAGGGTACTTTTATGGCCATACAGATCTTAAAATTGTGTTGTATTTCTGAAACGAATGCGAAAATACTTTGCATTTCTCCAGTAGCTTCCTGATAAGGTTTTCAAAGCTCACTGAGTTCTGTTTTCCAAATGGGGAAACTAAGATCAAGTTCACACTAGAAAGATTTTGCTGAGACAGATCCTCCTGTCTGAACTAATACAAGTTGATAGATTCCTGGGAAGTTATTAGGACACTGAAAGTACACAGAGACTTGCTAACTTGCCAAAAGCCTCCTTGGCCAGCATAGCTGCCTCTACCTGTGTGAGTGGGAAGTACCAGCATAGCTATGCTGGTCCGGGTTGTGGATTTTTTTCTGGCTGATATAGCTATGGCCTCTAAAATTTTGCAAGGTAGTCCCTGCCTAAGGCAAAGAGGCTGAGTAATTTGCCTAAGGTCACACAGGGTGTTTGTTGGATTACCAGTATTCTGTCTCCTTCCTTTGCTCTGATCAAAGGCACATTCCCTACCTCCTCCGTAATTCCCAGACTATGGTTTTGTCTGTTTTTAACACCAAGGTAGTGCTTAAGGACCTCAGTCAGCACTGAGGTTCCCTTGTGGTTGGTACTCAGGTACACAGAGGCCCTGTCTACACTAGGGAAAAAAAAAGATGTATTTTAATGACATGATACCAGGACCACCAATTGGAGGGTGCAGAGGTGGCATCTGCTCTTGGGCCTGGCAATTCAAAAGGACCCAGGCCTCTCTGCTGTATCTGCTGCCACAATAGCAGAGGTGGTATCTGGAAGCCTTGACCCTTTAAATTGCTGCTGGAGCACACCATGCTGCAGGCAGCACTGAGGGAAGGGTGGCAGGGAAGCCATGTTCCATATGGTGCAATGGGCTGACTCTCCCCAGCCCTGCCCCTTCTGTCTGAGGTCCCTCCCCTTCTGGGAGCAAGGAGCTGCCTCCTACACCTTGCCCAAGGGCCTGGCTCTTGCGCATGATAGCAAACATTGTAAAGTTCTAGACAGGGCAAGTTGCAATTTTTTTCTCAATATCTCTGGTGGAGAGGAACACTTGGCTCATCTTGACTAGTTACATGAAAATAAAATACAACTTGCTGTGTCTACACAAAGATTTTGTAATACCCTCAATATCTCATACAAACCCTACCCTGCAGATCCTATTAACACTGCACTTTTCTTAGGGCTGACCTATTTGTGGCCCTCACTCTGAAGACTATGAAATGAGACCTGTAGGGCTGTGACAAGACAGAGAAGGGTTAGAGGTAATGAAAATATAACTCCATTTTAGGTTAGTTATTGCACAATCTAAGGCTTCCACGTCACTGAAAGTTTGTCTGCTGGGCTTTTAAGAATAAATAAAATCCATGAAGTATTTTCAATGTTTGGGCCACCACTTTACTCATTGTCTGACATGCTGGACCTAACCAGGTTACTCACAGAATCACGGGCACTTTCTCATGCTCCTCTGCTAACATCATATATGCCATCATGTGCCAACAATGCCCAGATGCTTTGTATATTGGACAGACTTCTAACTCCCTTAGACAAATGGTCAATGGGCACAAAACAGACATCAAAACACTCCAGATCCACAAACCAGTTAGTCAACATTTTAATGGAATGGGGCATTCTGTCAATGACCTCAAGGTATGTGTGTTACTGAAGAGACATTATCACACTGTTTTAGAGAGAGAAGTGGACGAGCTGACTTTTATATTCAAATTCGGCACATTAACACATGGTTTAAATCGTGATGGGAACTTCTGAGTCACTATAGGGGCTCGTCTGCATACTTGGCTCAATCTAATTCTTGATCTTCCCCCCCAACCCTCCACTCTCTGATTTGCTCAGCTTGATTCTCTTTTTCTGATTTGTCCTCCTTGCTTACTGTTTTTGGTTCTCTGTGTCTTAAATATTGAGTCTGTTCTGGTCTGGCTATGGTCTGAAGAAGTGGGTCTGTCCCACGAAAGCTCACCTGATAAACTATTTCGCTAGTCTTTAAAGTGCTACTTGACTGCTTTTTGTTTTGATAGTGTATAGACTAGCACGGCTTACTCTCTGTTACTATTGTCTGATATGATGTGATTATCACAGTATGAGAGGATCTATCTATTTATCTATGAGGAGAATGTAACAACTTTATGGCTCAGTTCAGAAAAATGCTCCATGCATGTGAAGCAGTGTGGAAAGGACTATGGCAATGCTTATGGCGGAAGCAGAAAAATGAGCATTCGATGGTGAAATAATTGATGGAGGGAAGAAGTCATAAGATAAAAGGTAAGGACTTGTCATGGATGCAGATGATTATAAATGAGTTTCCATAGTTCAGAGCTACTGCACAAATAAATAAAAAGCTATGTGTGTCTCTCTCATTACAGTTCTAATTTGTGTTGTAGATACCTCTTTGAAAACTTGTAAACTGCAATATTTAAGCCCATTACTAAATTCACAGTTTGACACTGGACAAGGATTTATCCATGAAGCAATAATTGAAGGAATTATGTTATGGGAACAAAAAAGGTAGAAGGATGCAGCCATGTCAGGCTGCCACTGGGTTATGATTAATGCTGAGGAAACTAAGAGAGATAATTCATCAACAAAGCTTTCTCCAGCCACCGTTTGTAAAGACCTAGGATAGGGGTGGGGAACTTTTTGGGTCAGGGGCCACTGACCCATAGACAAATCAGGGAGGGCACAGGAGTGGGCTGGGGACAGGTGTTCTGGGCAGGAGTAGGGTGCAGGAGCGGGTTGCAGGTGGAGGAGCTGGGCAGGAGAGGTATAGGAGATTGGGATGGGGGCTCTGGGTGTGAGGAAGGGTGCAGGAGGGTGCAGGAGTGCCGGGTCTGGAAGGGAAGGGTCTGAGTGGGGGGGTGAGGGGTCTGGGAGGGAGAGGGCAGGAGCAGGGTGGGGGTGGGGAGTCAGAGTGGGAGGGAGGGTGCAGGAGGAGTGGGAGTTTACCAATGGTTGTACTGAATTCTCTGAGGAAAATTTAAAAATCAGGGTGGATTTTTGTCTAGAAGTTATGCCCTGCTTCAAACAGAAAGTGATGCAGGGAAGTCTATGGCCTGCGTTATGATTAGCTGACAGACTCGCCAGGCCCCTGGACAAGGTATGGCGGGGGCTCTGCACTCCCGGAAGGAGGGGGGCCTTGAGTGGAAGGGGCAGTTGGCCCCCCCCATCACCCAGACAGTGTCCCCTGCGGCCTCAGTGTCATCTGTGGTGTGCTGCCTGGGGCTCTGCAGCCCTATGCTGAGCTCTGGTAGCAATTGAAATGGCCTAAGGCTCTGGCTGCTGCTACCACTACTGCAGCAGTGGTGGTATCTGGAGCCTGGGACCCATTAAATTGCCAGGCCCTGGGGCAGTTGCCTCCTTTCCCCAGCCACTGCTCCATTGTTAGGCATGATCATTGTCATGGCCCCTTCTTTCTTTCCCATCTGGGAAGATTGACAACGGTCACACAGTTATTCTTCATTACAAGAGTAGCATTACAAAATGATTTGTTATCTTGAATCAAAAAGGCCGAACTTCTAATGTACTGCTCCAAGTAAGTTGGAAATGGGCTGGTTTTGGGTGCGTCCCTCAAAATGCAAATATCTGTTGATACTAATGAAGTTTAAATTTTAATCCAAATATTTAGACTTATTTTTTGATGAAAACCTGAAAAATGTAAGAAACTGATTGTGTGTAAATTTGGTTCGGCTGAAAAGCCCCTTTTAATCAAACATGGTAAAAGATCAGATCCTTTGAGAAACAGATGTATAGACTAGCGTAAGGCTGTGTCTTCTCTGTGCTGTAGGTAAGACCATGAAGGTGTGAAGCAGAGAGCTCTCTTCCAGCGCTCTATTAACATGAAGTAGGAAATATGTAGTTCGCACCAACAATGGTCACATCAGACAGGTAGCGCCAAGTATTTCAGTGTCCTGTGCAGTTCACCCCTTCATAACCCAACCTGCAGGTCAGTGCAGAGAAACTGTGTCTTACTATCCCATCTCATTTCTGAACAGGGAAACTCATACAATAATATTTCCCTCTATGCAGGATGAAATATGTGAGTGGGATTTGCAGCTTCTTAAACTGTCTGAATATTTGTAGATTTATGGAATGGAATATTCTGTGAAGTGTCCTTCAGCCAGATTGTTTTCGAATGTTAGTATTTATATTTTACAGTATATATACAATACATGGGCTATCAGTACTGCTCTGCATTCTACAACATTCGGACAAAGGACATTTGATTATGTTAAGTCATAAGCTAGCATAGGTGGTGTGTCCATGGGTGCTCTGTGGCTGGAGCATCCACAGGGAAAAAAATATCAAAAGGCAGGAACGCTGAGCAAGTTAAACTGCTCCAAGTCCTGAGGAGCAGCTGTGTGTCTGCAGAAGAGTTGCTGGTAAATCCATAAGGTTAGGTCACGCATCCTCTGGATGCTACCTACTCTTTTTCTGACAGCTCATTTCTAAAGGAGGCCGGAGAGGCCATCTTTGTTTTACACCTGGGTTTGTGCATTTACTAAGTTAAAATATGCTTCACGCTTTGCCATTAGTTGCTGATGAGTTCCTTGCTCTATTATTTTTCCACTGTTAATAACGACAATGACATCTGCATTCTGTACTGTGGACAGCCTGTGAGCAATCACAATACAGGTCCTTCCTTTCCGGGCCTGGTCCAAGGCCTGTTGCACCACCTAGGGAAAAATATAGAAGACATGATGGTCTTTATTTTAGCACCTTTCTCAGATCTGTTGCCTCTCTAATGGCAACCTTTGGACTTGTAATTGACCACCAATGCACTTCCACCAGTGGAAGATGTAGTGTGCATAGGTCACAGTGTTTTTAGTCAATTTTAGCCAAATCTGATCTCAACAAGATGAAAGAGTGGTAGGAAAGCTGCCAATGTCTCTATGTTATACTCCAACAGTTATGGCCACAATGGGGAATTCCAGCTTTGAATTTGCCTACTGTGCCCCCATCCTTAAAGACTTGGCTATATAGGGATAGACAAGCCTGGACGTTTCAGTAAGCTAAAAAATTAATTTTTCTTGGGAGGAGAATCAGAATATAAACAGTTGTCCACCTGTGGCACAACAATTGAGGCTATGCCTACTTACACGAAGTCCCACTTAAAACATAAGCTTGGTGTAAACTTAGCACCCATATCAGCATAGAGGGAAAAAAAACCCACCCCTGTTAGAACTGTAGCTCTGCAGACAAAACCTCATGTGTAGACACAACAAGGAGGACAGAAGATGACTTTTGTCAGCCTAGCTAACCTGGGGAGGTGGTGTTCCTTCATCAGCAGAAAAACTACTTCCATTGGTATATGGTGCATCTATATGAGAGGCCTATGCTGCAGAGGGTCTGCAGTGTAGAGATAGCCATAGCTGTCAAGAAGTTTTATAGGGTGACCATAACAGTAACTTGTTTTTGTCTTACTTTTGAGGTTGGAAAACACCCCAAAACATATTAGGGACTGTGCTTCAACTGTGTTAAATGGGCAGGATAAAATACAGCTCCATAACCTAGGGAAAATGCATATTTTCACTCCACCCTGCCACTAACCAGGCAAGTGAGCACAGTTTCTCAATAGTACTTCAACATGGTTAATTCTGTGGCATAGACAGGGCCTTGGCAAAACACATGTGGAATTTCCTCCAAAAGTCAGTATGGGCAGCATGGTGTTGTTCCAAAAGTGGAAGAAGATTTTAACTATTTTCTTTCCTATTTGCCCACTAAGGCATTTAGGGCAATATTCTGTCATGACTGATCTCAATGACACTAACTGTGGAGTAAGGTGCTTTCCAGTGTGAGTCAGGGTATGCACACCTGGCCTTTACAGCATTAGCTTTTTTGGGGACCTGCTATGACTGTGCCAAGGTTGAGGGAGAATCCACAAAATGCCATGATGTTCTGGAGGATCTCACAGGATTCAGGTGGATTTCCAATGGCTTTGTGTCACACACTCTAATCTCTCTTTTCAAGCTCATTTGGAGGAGTATTGTACCCAGCTCAGTTCAAATACGTGAAATAAAGCAAGTTCAGCTGGCTACTGATGCAGAATGTACAGTCTTATTTGTATAGTTATTCTTCTAGAACAGTGTTTCTCAACCACTTTTTTAATAAAGTACCCTTTTCAAAAAAATTATAAGTACTCCCACGCGCCTCTTGTGTGCCCCTAAAGGTACGCAAGCCACCGGTCGAGAAACATGGCGCTAGGGTAATCTGAGGTCTTGAAACAAGCGCCATTCAGCCTTTCCAGATTAGTGTACCATTTTCAGGAGTCAGATTTGTTTTGCACACCACCAAGTTACACCTCACTTGAAAAGTATTTACTTACAAACCCATGCAAAAATATCACAGAAGACTACTACTGTAAACTTGCTGATTTTCTACCATCTTACTATCAAATAAATTAATTGGAAGAGAAATATTGTACTTACTTTTCAGAGTAAGGCATATGGAGCAGTAGAAACAAGTCATTGTCAGAATGAACTTTTAGATTGTACTGACTTTACTACCCTTGGTTGAGAAGCACTGTTCTAGAACGCTACTTCAAATATGCATGGTATTCGCAGACATGGCCCATAAACTACAGAAGAGCTTGACATGCTACTGTGGCCTTAAACAGTGAAATGCTGTGTTAAGTGGTAGTTAGCAGGCTTCAGCAAGCTCTATATAACAGTCTTATACCATTTCTGAGTGGCAATTCATTAGTTCATAAAATAATCTTTGGCATTGCACAGTCTGTACAAACGCAGCTGCAATTCTCTCCCTTCAAGGGAGATACTAAATAAGTGGAAAAAATTAAAAAGAATGGAGACCAGTGTGCAATAATGGCTGCGTCTACACGTGCACGCTACTTCGAAGTAGCGGCAGTAACTTCAAAATAGCGCCCGTCACGTCTACACGTGTTGGGCGCTATTTCGAAGTTGAAATCGACGTTAGGCGGCGAGACGTCGAAGTCACTAACCCCATGAGCGGATGGGAATAGCGCCCTACTTCGACGTTCAACATCGAAGTAGGGACGTGTAGACGATCCGCGTCCCGCAACATCGAAATAGCGGGGTCCTCCATGGCGGCCATCAGCTGGGGGGTTGAGAGATACTCTCTCTCCAGCCCTTGCGGGGCTCTGTGGTCACCGTGGGCAGCAGCCCTTAGCCCAGGGCTTCTGGCTGCTGCTGCTGCAGCTGGGGGTCCGTGCTGCATATACAGGGTCTGCAACTAGTTGTTGGCTCTGTGTATCTTGCACTGTTTAATGAAAGTGTGTCTGGGAGGGGCCCTTTAAGGGAGCGACTTGCTGTTGAGTCCGCCCCGTGACCCTGTCTGCAGCTGTGCCTGGCTCCCTTATTTCGATGTGTGCTACTTTGCCGTGTAGACGTTCCCTCGCTGTGCCTATTTCGATGTTGGGCTGAGCAACGTCGAAGTTGAACATCGACGTTGCCGGCCCTGGAGGATGTGTAGACGTTATTCATCGAAATAGCCTATTTCGATGTCGCAACATCGAAATAAGCTATTTCGAAGTTGGGTGCACGTGTAGACGTAGCCAATGTGAATTAGCAAGTTGGTGACCCCTGCCTGCCTGCAGTAGCCAGGTGAGAAGTTAGTTAAAAGGTGGAAGCACAAAACAGAATGTGACAGAGTGTGTGGGTGTGGGGAGAATGTAAAATTGCTAAACTCAAATGTTCAAAAACCGGAAGTCGAAACCCACAGCTTGCCTCTAGTACATGCAACCCCTTTGTATATGATTCAGTACCACAGCAACCAACATTGTGTCACAAAAAGAAAAGGAAACTACCCGAGAGGACAATGCATGCTGTGATCCCAGCTAGCCATCAGAAAGCTGGCCAAGTCTGATATTAGGTGACCCAGCCCATTGCAAGCTCTAAACCAAATGCTTCATGAAAACAAATGGGATGTTGTCTTTTCCTTAGTACTATTGTTGGCTTCCGCAGTGCTGCCTCCAGCCCACAGATACACATTCCTGCAGATTATTATCAAACGCAGACATGTTACCTTTTCACTCTCATTATCAAGAGCAGACGTGGCCTCATCTAACAACAAAATTTTTGGTTGCCGGAGAAGAGCCCTTGCAATAGCTATTCGTTGTTTCTGGCCACCAGAGAGCTGTGTTCCTTTATCTCCAACCCGGGTACTGTACTTCTGTTATAACAATATACAGGTGGTGAAGCAAGAGGTTAATGTTTACATTACATTACAGCTGTAGGTGGAATTAAAAATAATCTACAAATTTCCTTTTGCCAATCCCCACTCTAAATTTTGTGATGGAGAAAGCGTAGAAAACCTAGTCCTGAGCATTACTAGATTTCCTATTGTGGCTCAGAGCAAGGGCCAAAGTTGGGAGCAATGCACCGACACGCCCTCTCTTGCTACTGATCTTGTGCATTCACTGGGCCTCAGCTGTTGACCTACCCGTGATGGGGGAAATCCTATGGAACAGAAGCTACATAGTGACACTAGTACTTTGACATTAAAAAGAAAAAAAATCACCAGGCCTTGAGATGCTGATATATTCTAAGACTTCAGTCACTTGATTACCTCTGGAAGTTCTTCTATAAAAGAATGAATATTTGCTGCTTTTGCCACTTCTTGTATCTCATCCAATGGCACATTCCGACTGTTATCCCCGTAGGCAATATTCTCCGCTATGCTGCAGTCAAAGAGCACTGGTTCTTGGGAGACTATTCCGATTTGAGAGCGTAGCCACTGGATATTCAAATGTTTTGCATCGATGCCATCAAATAGCTGCCACCAACAATGAATGTCAAAGCAAGATTAGGCATCCCTTTTTTTTTAGTCAGACATTATTTACAGACATTACAATTTCGATGTCCTTTGCTATGATCATTTTTGCCCTCACCCAGCAAAACGCGAGCAAGAGTTATCAGCAGTGAATACTGATCCCCTCTGGAAACTCCGCCAGACTCAGCAACAGGTGAAAGGCCTTCACAGCACCAACAATCTCCTGATGCCAGCTAAATTATTGAGTGCCGAGCTCCCTATATCTTGACTTAATTGTGTTGATTAAGTCATTGGTTTTTCAGGTGTTCTGATCTGAGCCAAGAAAAACTTTAATTTCCAACTTGTGGGATATTCCAATGTTTTGACATTTGTTTTCATCCCAAATCAGAATGAAAAGTCAAAAATATACTTTTTTCCCTGTGAAACGAAATAAGTCTGACACATGTTCACCATAGGGGAGACCACAATATTTAGAGTAAGCCCATTGGGAACAGGTTACAGCTAAACCACAAAAAGTCAATCTTAAAATTAAAGGAGTTCGTGCAAGGGTCTGTATTGTCTTAACTATGTTGATTAGAAACTAAATGTATGTTTAACTGCTGCAGATTTCTTTTGTAGGCATGTAAGGACAAAATGTAGAATATATTAAGTGCAAAGTTTGATCATCTTGAGAGGGCCATTTAGGGATTTGTGGCAAATAGATTAAAAAAGAAACCCGCCTCTGTCAGGGATGGTGCTTGGTCCTGCTGTGAGGACAGGGAACTGGACTCAATGACCTGTCAAGGTCCCTTCCAGTTCTATGACATAGGTATATCATCATATCACAATTGATTATCTGCAAGTAAACTGGGGCTGCATAATAAATCTCAGAGCCACATGTTTTACATTTATGTATTTCCAAAAGGGTGGAGTCACAAAATTTGGGGATCCTGCTGGAGCATCACGCATGGATAAGCGGATTCGTATTGCCCATCTCTCAAGTGGAGTAGAAGTACAAAAGCCACTGATTTGTGATTCCCTTTCTCTGACAACTCAGAGAGGCCTCCTCTAGCTCACTAGTCATTCTCCATGAGATTAAATTTACATAGTTTCTGAAAAGTAACATTTCCTTTGGGGAAGTTCCCACTTAAGTTATATGCAAATGTTTCTTCAGGAGCATGATTTATTTTGGTGAATTGATTGAGGGCAGTGCTCCCTCTAATCTTTTCTAACCATGTGCAGAATACATTTTTTACATGCACTGAGCCATGCGTGAATATGTACCACCAGTAGAAACACAAAACATAGCTACGGTTGCTCTGCTAACCAGGTGGATGGCACTTGAATGCCTCCTGAGTGGCTGCAGAAGTACACAGCTTAAAAGGAACATGGCTTCTGAGTCAGATTCTTATTTTACATAAATCGATGAAGCTCTATTGAGTTTAATGGGGCTATGCTGATTTATATTTTGGGGCTCTAAAGAGTACAGGAGGTACTTCACAACTCTCTTTTTAAAAACATGGTTCACTGGAACACGTTTTGAACTATAAAAGGGAAAAACTGAATTAATTTCTCCCTTCAGACCAGCAATATTGAAGCTCACCTAGTCAGTGATAAGATGACAGAGTTTTCATTATGACTAAAACTGAGATTTTTTTTTTTATGTACAGTTGATGTTTGTAGGCCTAGCACTGGCAAAAAGAGGTTATGTGGGATACTGTCAGTGAGAAAGCCCAGTGGAAGCAGCAGTAAATCAAATTTCTAATCCACTCACTCACTCCAGCTATAATTTATACAATATGGCAGAATTTGACCTAATGACCACAAAACTTGCATTACATGCTGTGCTCAGTAGTCACTGAATCAATATAAGAGCAAATGTCCCTACTGGCCTCAGTTCACTGCAGCTTTGTCACTGGGGCTTTTAAAATACCAATAAAGCTTAAGTAGGACCAAGTGGTTAGAAAAATGACAATAAAATCACCAGTGCAATTATTATCAAAATTTAATCTTACCACTTGCCCAGTGAGAGGGTCATAGAATCTCTGTAAAAGCTGTACAGAAGTGCTTTTCCCGCATCCACTGCTGCCAACAAATGCCACGGTTTGTCCTCTTTCAATCTGAAGGGATAAGCCTTGCAGGATGGGAACATCTGGGCGGGAGGGGTAAGTGAAAGACACTTCATGGAACTCTAAACTTCCTCTGAATGTGGCCTGCGAGGTGAGATTGGCAACGCTGTCACGTCACATGTTCTACAACTTACATGGAAGATCTCTTTAAACATTTGCCTTGAAAAAGTGACTGAGGTTAAATACTGATTACAAATGTATTCCAAAAAGCCCTGGCTGTACTCAGATGCCCTCTTTTCAACAAAAAGATTTCTAAACTCTCCTGACAATGCTGGTCTGGGTGTGATGGTGAGTGGCTGACTGAATAACATTTAACTGTTCATCATTTTTATTCTTTTATACTCAATCTTTAGTTTTAGGTCATGGACTACACGTTTACCTTTCCAGGAATTGTTACTGCTCAGTCTCAGCATGGAAGACAACGATACCAGATGATTTTGTCTCCAGATATGATAATGTCCTAACAGGACTAAGTAATGTAAAACCAGCTGAACCATATTACAGACATACACCTATCCACAAAGAATGCTGCAAGTCTTGTGATTTGAAAAAAAAAATTGTTCATTCACGGTCTGTTTCTGTCACTGTGTCTGAAGAGGGTGTTTCCATTTGTACTTTGGTACAACTTCGTGAGGGCCATCCATCTTCAAAGAACAGAGAAATGATTTAATCTAGTGGCACCTGTCCTATGTGCACAACCTGGACCAGAGAATGAGGGAGGGGCTCAGCGTCAGGCAAGTGTCCTACCTTGACAACTGGGTCATCCGTGTTCTGATTCTTGTCTTTTTAGATTATGACATGTGCTTGATGCATCTTTAATGTCACTGTAGCAACCAGTCACCACCATTGGGATCAGGACCCTGTTATGTTGGTAGTGTACAAACATGAGACAAAAGCCAGTCCTTCTCCCAAAAGAGCTTTCAGGGTAATCCCTGTTACTGCAGTTTGCCCAGTCCTGAAGGCTCACTGCCCATTGAGGGAAGGGCCATGTCAGAGGCCTGCCTGTGTGGAATATATTGCAGGAGAAGAGCCTATCTAGAAGACATGACAGTTGGAGTGGCTGTAGACCATGACAGAGGCTAAGAAAACAAGGGTGAGTATGAGAAGCACAAGGTTTCATATATTTGCTACAGTGCACAACTTGCCAGGGATACAATCAATCGCAAACAAGCTATTTGTGAATAGGCGTTGGTGCTTTTTTTTTGTATATAAAAAAAAAGAGGAGCTGGGACTTAGCCAGCTCCTTGCCCCAACCCCCCAGCCATTCCCATGGTTGGGGCTGCTGAGGTGCCAATACTCGGTGCTGACATGTACCAGCACAAAAAAAGCACTGGTGTTAGTACATTTTGAGCACAGCTGTAATATAAATAACAATAACACTAAGATGATGAGCGGATAAAAGACTTGTCATCCCACCATAGCCCGAGATACCCACCCTTCCAGCCTTTCTTTCCTCACTCCAAACCGAAGCTGCAGTGAGGGGAGATAATTGCTAAGAAGGACACATGGAATACACTTAGAACTGAAGTTGCACTCACTGGCTTAGCTCCTTCTTGGCTGTAGTTATCGATGGCAGGTGTCCTTTCAAACAGAGCAAACAAGTGTGCGGCCCCCAATTTGGCTTTAGCGTATTCAGGTGCAAAGGTTAATGTCTCACCAAGTGCCACAGCGCCATATGTAATTGCACAAAAAACCCTATAGGAAGGAAAATGTTTCAAAACATGGTAACTTCTGGTTAGATATCAGCTTCATTCTGTGAAGCGAAAAAGCAACAGAGGCACTAGCGTCTCAAAGGGCGTGGCATGTAGCAGGCTGTTAGGTAGTAAAGGAAATTAGTGCAAGACATCTCTTTTCTTTCTATCAACCGGCAATAAGCAAATGACCACTGAAGATTGTCCGGGTGAGTAAAATAGGGAAGCATAAGGATAACACCGGGCTTTGCCTTGTGACACATGAGCTTCCCCCCCCACCTTTGCATAGGACAGCAACTGCAGTAGTCCTATCAGGATCCAGAACATACAGGATTAACCCATGAAGGTCCTGTGAATTCTTTAGTCCCCCCAACATCAATCTCTGGGGAGCAAGCATGTCGGAGGCACCACCAGAACTCAAGGCAGGAAGACCTAGAGAGAAGGATCTTGCTAGGGCTCAGGAACTCTTCATCTCTGGTTCTTCTCACTGTGCTGGAGAGCAGCACTGGCAAAAGCAGAGAAGCTGAGGGGTGCAGGAGGGGAGATGGGATGGGACAGGTTGGAAGTGAGGAGAGAGGTTGTGGGGTGGAGGTGGGGAGAGGTCACAGGACTAGGGAGGAGGGCAGAGGCAGGATGAGGGTCCAGGGTGGAGTAGAGGTGGGGAGCGGGGCTGGAGTGGGGTGGCCCTGGAAAGGCTGGCCTTCCAGGAGGGGCTGAGTAGCTGCGTGGCCTGCCCCCGCCTTCTTGGAGGGTGGGGTTGGGGAGCCATGCGGCCAACTCCAGTCTTCCTACAGCCTCTGCCACCCTCTGTCCTGGCCCCTCACCTGCCCTTCACCCCATGGGCAGCAGACTGATATGATGATGTCATTTTATCACCCAGGAGAAATATATATATATATATATACACACACACACACACACACACACACACACAGAGAGAGAGAGAGAAAGAGAGAGAGAGAGAGAGGATCAGGTTTAAGCTCTGTTTTTAAGGCCAGTTAGCCATACCTCATGTTTTATGTTACAAAGAGCAGTGGTTATCATCATTTAATAATAAATCTACTGAAAGATTAAAAAAAAATTTAATTGATCCATGAAGACCTTGATTCTTTGATCTTGTTAATTGGGTTCTGGATCACAATCATTTTATATTATTAATCACCATCTCAAAGATAAGTACCTAAGATAAGCATATGCAGCTGAAAGCCAGGCGCCATTAATGTATCTCAGGTTGGGCACCAAACGCCTTTTTGAATATGTAAGGCCTTATGCTCCTGAATAGCTTAGGCTCATTAATTGTTAGTTTCAAGAACAACAAAAAGGAGCATTTTAAAATGTGGATTATTTGTCTTTTATTCCTCTTATCTTCACTCAAACCTGAGCCATTATTTTCCCCAAACAGAATCTTAATTTAATAGCAAAGATTACGTGTAATCCCAGCAAGACCTTTATTGTTCCTGACCTATAGCTTCAAAGACCTTGTTCAGCCACTATTTCAATGACGTGGGGCTCTGATTCTTTTATAAGTTAAAGAGAACTGCACAATGCATCTCTTATGTAATGCAGGCAAACACAGTATTCCATCATGAGGATTATCAAACTCAGTTTAGGTCAGGTTACAGTTGGGCAAGAGGGTACACATCCAATACAAAGAAAGACAGAGAATTGGGGCAGTCTACCAACATGTGCAGTTTCTGACTGGGCACCAATACTTTGTCTCTTTCAGGAGCACTTATCTGCAAAGTCTGGCTCCTGTCAGCATACATGTGCTCTGCACAATCTTTCCTGTACTTCCTACGTCATGTGTGTCACACAAGCGAATAGTAGCAAGGAAGAGGGATTGATTGATGAGCCATGCACAGTTCCTGAGAGACTAGCTTCTATGGCTGTCTGGAGAATGACAATTCTGTTCCACAGCAACTTTAGAGGCTTAAAATTTTTTCATTCTGCATTGGAATAAAAATAAAAACCTTTCGTGAAAGTGAGTGTATGTCACTCTGCTGCTTGGGGTTTAGGTCACTGTTGTGGGATGTGGGAGACCAACATTTAAATTCCTGCTCTGCTTGATGCAGAGCAGAGCTCTTCACTCTCTGTGTCTATACTAGCAAGTTCCTTCAAAAAAACTGGCCTTTTTCCGAAAGAACCCACGCAGCATCTGCACACAAAATGCACTCTTTTGACCTGAAATTGAAAGAACACAGGACTTTTTCCAGCAGCCCTTTTCCTCTCCAGAGAAGGAACAGCACCTTTTTTCCAAAAGATTCTGTGCAAAACAAGCCTGTGTAGACACTCCGTGGGCCCTTCTTTCAAAAGATCAGTCCTCATGGTGCCAGATTTTTCAATCCCTGACCCGTTCTTTCAACAGAGCAGGGGCTGCGTCGATGCTCTCTGTTGAAAGAGTGGATCAATCTTTCGGTCTGTTTCTTTGTGTGTCAATGTGCTCTTTTGAAAGAAGTTTTTTCAGAGGAGATCTTCCTGAAAATCTTCTTTCAAAAGATTGCTGTAGTGTAGCCATAGCCTCTGTCTGGTTTGACGTGACCTGGGATGAAAATATGAAACTTGATTTCAGATAGCTCAGGTGAACGGCTTACCCACGTCACTATTCTCTCTCCTTCTCTCTCTCGGAGCCCCCAAAGCCTCCCCGATGAAAGTTTTGTAGCAATAAATGCCTTTTGACATCACATATTGCAGTGAAAATACTCCAGCTAACTCCACCAATTTCTAGTAGACAGCAATGCTACAAAACTTAATCTTCCCTGATTGCTTTGTATGAAAAGAAAAGTGAAAATTCTCTGTAAAAAACTAGAAAACTACCAGTGGCTCTCCCTAAGGAATTGCTAGGTTTGCTACACCATCAACCACCATGTTGGAAGCTGGCAATGAATGTGTCTGAACAGAAGGAGATCAGAAGTGCATTGTACTCTCTGTGTTCTCATGGGAGCCTGATAAGGGCAGTTTTAAAAGTTCTGCCTAGCTTTGTAGGTGCCCTGTCATACAAAGTCTATCAAAGGAATGTTCTGAATCAGCACACGGCTTTGATTTCACCATCTCTCCAGCAAGCATTTGGGGGATAAATATACTGTCAGTCTCTCTTGTACAGGAGAAATATGTGCATTATAGAGTTGCCATATGTCACTGGGCATATTTTAGCTGACAGAAACCTCATGCCTTCCAGGTTTCTGGAAATTAACCTGACCCAATACTGTGAAAGCCATTGTAGATGGGCTATCACCTCTTAGCATGCTTTATTGCCTCCTTGTTCAGGTAGCTATGACTCTTTCAGGTTTCTGATTGTCTACTGAAAAACACAGCTGATATTACCAAGAAAATCCCTCTTCTTCTCAAGTACAGATCTGTGTCAGAGCAATGACCGTTTTCGGAGTAAAATAAACCTGCCCCTTCCTGTGACTGTGTCAGGAGGTGCCATTCAGAGAGTCCTCAGCTTTCTATATGTCACTGTGCCTGCTGAAACCCAATAGGACAACACAAGGCTAGTGATTGGAGCAGGTGGTTAATAAAAAGGGCTGGTTTTTAACTTGAACTAATGCCACATATTTTGAAACATCACCTCCATGATATGAATTTCCTCACATACTTTCTTTTCCATGGTGTGTCATCTGCTCACTCCTTTGTCATATTACTTAGCACCAGTCCCAGTTATTAAACCTCAGGGCATCCCACCAGTAAAAATCTTTTCAGGTTGATTATTTATTCTTACTCTTATCACTTCTTGGCCTTATGGCTATGGGGTGAACACATTATCTAATTTCTGTATCTTAACCAGTTTCTAATCCATGATAGACTAGCTCTCACCTGAAGGCTACTTCATTTCTTTAACAGCCTCTTGTGAGGAGAATTGTGAGATAGTTCTTGAAAGCCTTTATAGAATATTCACCCTGTTGGACCCTTAACCATTGCTCAGTTGCCTAGAGGTCTCACAGGGATAAAAAAAACCATCATCATCATGAATGGAATTTTAAAACTTCATGACACATCTTTCTTATTACTGTTACCCTTTTCATCAAGATCAAGTTTTTTTCTGTCAGCACAACATTGTGGCCAACTTCTCTTTTCTCTGAAAAGCTTGTGCACAAATTCGTTGAAGATTTTTCTATCAGTTGCTGAGCATCCTGGTGATGGGATGGACTTAAAATGTAGCTCTCAGGATTATCATGGTAGGCAGGTATCTTCTGGAAATACTGGTCAGAGTTATCAATGACTCCTGCAATTATTGGACCGATAGGACTACTTTACCTGAACACTCCACTTGCTAATGTATGGGGACTGTTGGCGTAGGCCTAGCCAAACAATGTGTGGGGCCCATGATAGCAAGCTGAGAGCAGGACCCGGCTGGGGCCCGGAAGGTATATGACCCAAGGTAACTGTCTAGCTCACCTTGCCCTAAGGCCTGACCTGTGGCCGTCCACTACTAAAACTCAGTGGGATTTTTTTTTTGGCTGGCTAGCTCCAGTACCAGAAGGAAAGGGAGGGTCAACGAGATAACAGGATCCTAACAGTGCCTAGAAACAATGGGAAGAGGCCAACACTTCAGTTCAGCCTGATTGACAGGGTGGATAGGATAAGAGGGAGTCAGCAGGCCGGGGAGGCCTGTCCTTTGCATATGAGCTGGATTTGCCTGGCTCTGATTGCATGAGACCAAGCTAAGGAGAGAACAGGGCCCCAAGCTGAGTTGATAAGGACAGCCATACCAGCCAGAGACGCAGCCCAGAGGCAGATCCATGCTGGGAGGTGGGCTGCAGCCAGGGAGCAAGAAGGGCCAGAGAAGCCACTTGGATCCAGAGGCAATGCAGCAGAGATGACAGCTACAGCTGGAGCATGCTGGAGCTGGGAGCAGTGAGCAGGAGGGGAGGGGAGGGGCAGATTCTGGGTAGATGCCCAGCATAGGGCGACTTCACCAGCCAAGAGGCTTGGCAGGCCATATTGGTGATGGTGGTGATGCGCTGATATCAGGAGAAGGATCCTGCCATCTACAGCAAGTGCCTGACCTGTGGCAACACTGAAGTGCAGCTAGGACCTGAGGAGGAGGCCTGGGACCCACAAGGAACAGACTGAACTGTTGTTACAGCCCAGGGGCACTGTTTGTGAGGTGTCCATGCCCTAGAGCAGAGCAATGTGTTTTTGTTAACTGTCTCAGTTTCAAACTTCTGTATGTAATCGTCAGTGTGTTGGGGAGATGTTCCATGTAAAGAGAACACCTTGGAGTGGGGGCACCCTTCCCCCCCTCCTTGGTGACCACAACAAGGCTAGGGTTTGGGTCCCACAGGAATCCTGAGCCCAGTCTTGCTGGGATTACAAGGACTCTGCCACACAGGGGAGTAGAAGGGAGCCCTCAGGGTCAGGGAGGTCTCTGGTTAGAGGAAGTGGGGACTCAGATCCTTTTGCTAGCCCACTTCACTGAGGTAGTGCAGAAGCCAGGAAAGCTCCCATCGACAGTGGGATCATTCCCCTGCTTACAGTAAGGTGTTATTAGACTGTTTCAGATTTTTTTCTGTACCAATAGATTACACAACATCTCTTAGCCTGAAAATGTGAATTGGCATCATTTAGTCAAAATACATTGTAATGTTTCCAAAGGAAAGTTTAAAGTAGATTGAAAAGGGAAGATATATTTGGATATATAATAACATGTTGTGGCAAAACTCAACCAGATTCAAATGGCATAAAATGCCTAGAATTTTGCTTTGAAGTGAATGATACCAGTTCAGATAATTCCATTACTAAATAATGTGTCAGCAGTTGCCACACAGTGATGCTGTCTGGTGGTTTATGCTTATAAGTATTGGAGACGCTATAATTTCCCAGCATCTGTGTCAGCCCTTGTGTCCGTCAAAAAACTTTATATTTAAAAAAGTTCCCATTGGGGTGGGGGAGAAGATGTGGCTAGATACAGATATTCCATTTTAAGTGTGAAAGCCGCTATGATTTAGGCAAACAGCTAGAGAACATTTGGGCTTCTTTGCCCCGTGGTTATAAGTGCTTTCCTGTGTGCTTCATCAGCATTTTGGGTTGTTGAGAGCGAGGCAGGTGTGAAAAGCAGCACGCTGTCTCTCTCTCCATGTTCTTCTCACCAGTGACACTAATACTCAGGCTAGCTAGCAGCAGCTTGTGCCTTTGCCAGACTGCATCGTTTGCAGATGTAAAAAGAAGCAGCACCAGTGACATTGAGCCAGATTCTGATTTCGACACACTACCGACTGCAACAAGAGTACTCCTGATTGGCACCAGTGGCAGCATGTAGACACTCTCTATTTTCATTAATTTTAATGGTTCAGGGATCGATCTGTGGCTCACCAGTGAGAAGTACTCTTTCTTTCCTGTGTGTTGTACTCTGTCTATCAATAAAACTCTCCTTTGTCTCATGAGCAGCCCCCTCCACTACCACATCTCTGTCATGCTCAATACTTAACCATCTTCATTACTGCAATTTCTCTGTCTGCCTCTCCCCCTCCTGGGTGGCTGTTTTAAATTCTTGATCATCTGCCACGGAGCTCTGTCTGATCTACGTTGCCAATAACTCCCCGAACGCTATTAACATATGTGATTAGGCACAGCAAGAATAAATAAGACATGCAGCCAGACGGTGATACCAGATCTAGGCAGGCTCCAAAAATGTGTCATTAAATGGATGACTCTGCTCCCAAAATGGAATGTCCCTAAGTCTTGTTTCCCAGTAAAAACAATCCCCCCCGATTTTCCTGCCCAGGACCACAAAATGCAGTGGGGTAACCGGACAGAAGGAAGCACTGTTCTGAAGCAGTAAAAGCCTAATACAGGGATAAATACTGCCATCACCTGTGAATCTGTTATCAAGTGGTTTTAATTTTAAACAGAAAGGATTTTACAAGCCCTCCACACATTTTAATCTCTTTTTTTTTCAGTAAGATCCCAAACCTCAAATCCAAGTGCAATATAGAGAAGTCCTTAGGCATATGGTTTGTTTGCTGTATTAGACCTCCAATGCACAGTATGAATGCTGTGCATTAACAGTTGCTGGAACTAAGGTGTTGAGGGTGCAGCTGCACCTCCTGGTTTGAAGTGATTTCCATCATATACAGGCTTTAGAGTTTGGTTCTATGACTCTCAGGATGACCACTGTACAAATTGCTCCAGCACTCCTGTGCATCGGCTACATATGAATGTAGGCAGTAACTTCAGCCATGATGCTGAAATCTGATGGTCTCTGCGGTTCTTACAGGCCCCCTCTGCTGATGGCTGAGGGCATGCTCCAGTCATTCCCTGGCCCATGGCTGCTCTGCCCCCAGGTACCCCACTGCACAAGGACGTGTTGTGAAGTGAGCAGTATGCAGTGAGAATGTAGTCCCCAAATGCTGTCTCTTTCATTTCTTGTTGTGCAGCTAAACTATCCTGGTCCTCTCGACTGGTATTAGGATTTGCCCCAGTGGACTAGTACATATGCTATAATATCAGAATTTGGATATCCTTTGGGTCAATGACAAAACCTCAATTTAGCAGTACACTAAGCTCTATGTATTTGCACCACCAGAAATAGGCTGCAAACAGTGCTTCACAAAATAACTGTTTAGGGCCTCCATCCTGCAGAGAGGTCCACATGGATGGAATCCTGAGCAGAGTGTTACTGACTTCAATGGGAACAACAAGAAGTCCTGTGACTCCTTATAGAATAACAGACATTTGGTTAGTCTATAAGGTGCCACAGGACTTCTTGTTGTTCTCGAAGATATAGACTAACATGGCTATCTCTGCGTTGGCTTCAGTGGAACCCTCTGCAGGCAAACCTAGTGCCCAAGTTTGTTTCTTCAAACCAGCGTGAGTGGAAAAAATTAAACCCTATTTTACATGCTGAATTTACAGAAATCAACAAAACCTCTAAGGCTTGGGGCAGATATTGGTACTAAAGTGCTCCAGTGGGGCTGTAGTTCACATTCTCTCTAATTTTTTTTAATCTATGGGCAGAATAAATTTTGTTATGTGCACCAAAGCATGTGCAAATGTGCCCCACCAATAGAAACACACACAATGTGCCCACTGTGACTGGCTGTAAGCACTCTGCTAATCAGCTGGGTGGTACCTGAAGCTCTTCTGAGGCTGAAGCCCAAGTGCTCAGCTTACAGGGAGCACAGGCTGTCCTGGTATATAAATAACGAATACAGAAAACAAACTCATCTTCCAATGTAACAAGTTATCCCCAAGACAGCATAGTGAGATGAAGAGAGTAGGTGTTAGGGGATTTCCTCAGAGATCTAGAGGAGGTGTGAAATGGCACACATGAAATGTTCATTAATATATATGACTTACATGAAAACACCCTCTGGGGTCATTCTTCCAACTGTAATTAAGTACGCCCCAAATCGAAAGCTTGCCGCGTAGGTGAAATACATGAAAGCCTGGCTGAATGCATAACAGGAACCGTAGATCTGAGCTTTCTTCTGAGCATTTCTGCAACATACAGTATTTACAAAACCCTGACCCAACTGTAAAAATATGAGGGATATTGTTCTTGTTCAGAGAAAAACTGGGCTCATGTGTGCTGTAGCTAGTACAGCTTTGCTCCTGGGGTGCTACACAGGCCACACAAAGGAGACACATCAGAATTTCTCTCAAGATGAAAGCATGCGTAGATGTGGGAAATGCAAGAATGGTGAAGAACTGGGGGGATGCAGTTATGGGTAAATGAAACTATTTAAAACAATAACTATACACCTTAGGGATGTAGCCAAGGATCTGATCCTGGACACACTTACATATGACTTTGTTTCCATGAATAAGATCAAACTACGGAGGCAAAGGCTTCCTGGGGACGAAAGAGAAGAACTGACTCCAAAGGTGGTCTGAGCCTGTGTTGACTGATAATATCTATCTCCACACCTATCTCTGTGCCAGGTCTACGCAATGTAAATTTACCAATATGATCACATCAGTTCTAACAGCAGTTCAGCTGAGATGCACCCTTGCTCATGCTAGCCAGGATTTCCTGATGTCCAACCAGTTCTGAAGCAGTATCCACTACAGCAAGTACTATGCCACTATTGCAAACTAGCCACATTATTCTGAAAATATATTTATTGTTCAAGCCAACTAGCCAACTCAACTAGCCAAATAGCCACACTTGGCTAGAGGGTAGCATGTTGGCCACCACAGATTTAGACTAACAGATCAACAGGATTAAGGACCTGTGCTTAACCTACTATTGCTTGGGTTTCAAAAGAATTCCCTGCAGAACCACATACCAATTTAAGCCTGAAGTTATAAGTGCTTGCATGACTGGAACCTAGACCTGCACATTTATACTGCATATGTAACTACCCCAGTCTTTCCACTCAAGCATCTTTTCAGTGAGTTTAACGGAAATTATGCTGAGATACAAAGACAGGAATTTGTTTAGATTACATCGCTAACATTCAATGCCTTATGGACCATCTAGATTCAGGTGCAAACTGATACCTTCTGTACCAAAACCAGCCTTCTGATGTATTAATATGGCTGTTTGCTTTTATCCTCTGCAGACTATTAATTTAATGTAATATTTTAAATGGATAAATAAGATGGAAAAAGAGCCAAAAGGGACAACTGCAATAGAGGAAAGGGCAATGCATGTGGTCTCCGCATGACTGATAACCCGTGGGATCGCCTGTCTTAATATGACATGAATCATTTCTGACCTGTACGGCTTCTGCAGGTTTTCTTCATACATTTGTTCAAAAGTGCTCTCTCTAGTTAATGAAGCAACTGTTCTAATGTTCTCCACAGCTTCAGTTGCTACCTTCATTTAAAACAGGAAAAACAAAGACAAATGGGGATGGAAAAAAATCACCACTGGTCCTTCTCAACATAGTCAGGGATTGGTAAGTATCTTCTTATAGAGCAATGCAATTATTTATACTGCTGGTGGTAATATATTGAGTGACTCAATATAAAATCCCTGTATTTTTGTTCCTGCAAAAGTTTAATAAAAGAAATACATGAAGGTGCTTTTATTTCAATGTCCTTAATTCCGGATATACACCCAGGACCTAAATGTGCAAAGTTAGACAGAGATTCACTGGTGAGGCTGAGTTGGTGCTTCACCTGAGTCCTAGAATGGTAAGTAAGAGTGAATCCTTGTTGATTTGCATACGTGAGTATTGGTTTATTCTTTCTTGGAAAATAATCAAATTGGGGTATTAACGTATTTCCCTCCCCAACAATATCAATTGAAACAGTAAGTACCACAACAGCAACTGAGGACCCTCATCATAGAGTGAGACCCCACTGTACTTGGCTCCATATAAGTGGCAGAGAACAGGGATGTACTGAAAACAACCCAGAAGGGGTCACATTACACATCAGATTAGCAATAGCCTCCATTAGATTAACTGTGTCATGAAGAAGCTGTATGTTACCTTTCCTGCTCGTTGCAGTTCCTTTTTATCTCGGTTGGCGAATCCCATCAGAGCATGCATCTCCAGCATCCCAGTCACAGCAAGTACAGGAGCCATCACTAGGTTCAGCAGAGTCATCTCCCAGCCATATATAAAAGAAAGGATGACCGACAAGCCCATGCTGGAGATGTTTTGTGCTATTACACCAAGCCTCAGACCTGTTGCCTGTAATCAGGGAATATGTGAGAACTGTCATTTGCTCATGGGCTGAACCACAACCCCAGCTCCAAATACTCATGAACTTTAGGAAAGCTTCCATCCAAATCCAAACTTGTAGTTCAGAACTACTGCCCCCATGTACTGCTCAACCCTGGCTTCACTCACTCTGCCTCTTCAATCACAGTTCCCTAGCATTCCCTTTCTCTCTTCATTCTAATTCTCCCCATTAAATGTCTGTCCCTTCTCCTCCACCTTTATAAACCACCTGGTTCCTCTTGCTTTCTTCCCTCTGAGTCTTGACCACCTTTCCCTAACAGTGCCTTCTTTCTGCTGCTAGTATTTTCATTGCTCATGGTCACCAGCCTCCTAGCAGCTGAAGAGTTGTGCTTGTTTCCAGCTTTACACAGTGTGGTGTTATCAGAAACCTGTCAGAAAGACCCGTCTTTAAATGTCAATGATACAAAGGTACAAAAATCTCACACCTACACACACTCACTTACTGTTTGAATTTGTGCTGCCTCTGTGGCTAATCTTGTTGTCAGAGCTCCCGTGTTGTTTTTCTTATCATCAAACCAAGAGATTTCCTATAGAAGAAACAGGGAAATGAGGTTACTCAGTGGCTATGTTTACACTAGTGCAACCTGTTGATAGAAATCTTCTGACAAAACTTCTGTTGAGAGATTGCAGCCAAACTGCCAAGCGGATCTAAAGAGCGATTGGCTCTCTTGACAAAGAGCCCAGCCGCTCTATCGGCAAAACAGCTAACTGGAAGCACAGTAGACAGAGCTGCCCAGGGTCCCAGAAGCCCTGTCCTGCCTCAATCTCCCCAGAATGTCCAGAATGACTTTCTGTTGATAGGAGCTGGCTGCAGAGGCATTCTTCCTCGCGGGGGAGCGGGTTAAGAGTGTTGACAAAAGTGCCACGTTCTGTCGACTTATTGTCAGCAGACCACTTTGGGAATCTGGATGTTCCCAGAGACATAGTCAGTGAGAGTAAGGTCTTTTCTCTCCTTCTTGCTTTAATAACAAAATTGTCAGTGTCCCTGTGAAAACACCAAATGTAGTTGTTCAAAGATGCGCTCTCTATTTAATGCGGATAGTTACATATGCAAATTGTGTTAATAACCTGTTTGTACATGCAATGACTTGATTTATGCATATAAATATCCATTTGCAACCAGATCATAACCTACTGTAGACTGGTGTAGCTTCCTCTACATTAAATCAAGAAATGTTGATTTGTATTGGTTGCAGGTATGTGGTCTGCACTCTTTCATGCATTTAAGCTTACGATAGTCCCTCGAGTTATGCGAGGGTTGTGTTACCATACAGCCTTGTGTAACTCAAATTTCAGGTAAGTCGGGGGCAGCTTTTTCCCTGGCAGAACGTGTGTTCTGCAGCTGGGGAAGCAGCAGAAGCACCTGAAGCTCCATTTGAAAGGTAAGTCCTGAGTTGTGGGGGGGTAGTTGCGGAGGGTTAAGCCTCCAGTGTGTTGGGGCCTTGGGAGGGGGAGGAGAGGGGTTAAGCCTTGGGGGTGGGTGGGGGGGTTTGGGCTTCAGGTGGGGAGTGGGGATGGAGGTGAGCTGGGGCCAGGTGGCCCTGTGAGGGGTTGAGCCAGATCTGCACGGAGTGGGAGTGAATCAGAGCCACAGGGGTTTGAACTGGGGCCAGGGGAGTCTGAATTGGGGAGGGGGGTGTTTGAATCGGGCCGTGCAGGGGGTGTTCAATCAGGGCTGCATGAGGCGTGGGGGGTGGATTTGAACTGGGCTGTGCAGGGCCAGGGGAGCTGAGTCAGGGCCGAGGGAGTGGGATTCTGAGTTGCGCTTCACTCACATTAATGTGAGTTAGGTACAACTTGAAATTGTGCATTTCGAGGGATTACTGTATTGCAAATATCACAGACAGGGTCATAAAGACTCTTTGAAATGTTGATCCTGTGCATTCTTAGCAAGGCAATAGTTGAACTCTGAAGATACAAAATCTAGGCTGTTTTCTTGAAGGTCTATGCTCTACGCTTTCACTCCTCTTGCAGACTCTGGGGCCTCTCCTATAAATCTTATGCCCAGCAACCTTCTTATGCTCAGCAGTCTGACAGCAAAGGATGGCAGCAATTAGCCTTTACAGAATGGATGTCATGCTAGTTTAGGAGCCTTGGGTGGCCCTATATATCAGATGGGCTTTTAGTTACTGATCAACTGAAGATCAGTTATGGGCTACAAAGGGAAACCAGCTGACCTGTCAGCATCAGTCTAGCTTCCGATTTCAAGGCTGAGGTTGAAGTAAGTTAATTGCGGAGCTTGATTTGTATACGTCCACACAGAGTAGAGTGAAGTACTCATCAGAGAGTTAGTTATTCAACTGTTTCCTTTTACCTGAACCCCGTGATAGCTGCAGGGATGCTCTTTTGATGCAGAGGGTGGAGTGGGTTTAGTTGGGGTACTTTCAGTCTGTTGCCACAGTTGTACTGGGAGAGTTTGCTCAAATGGATTTAAAAGACTTGAGGCTAGGCTAGAATGGTTTTAATGTGAGTTTAGATGGAGAGTGCTTTTAAAGCCAAAATTAAAACCATTGCAGAAAATAGGGTTTGGGGCTCGTAAGCCAAGAACTACCACTTGCTGGTCGGAGAAAATATGGACCTCACCCTAAAACCCACTGTGTCATGCCACTGACTTCAGTGGGCTGAGAATCAGGCCTTTGCTTGGAAGTTTTAGCCCGAAGCTCTGTCCCTAATACAAGTGTCTTGGTGGTCACTCAATGAGTAGGACGTCTTCATATCACCCTTCTATTTGTGAGTCCATTGATGGCTGACCAGGTCGATTCTGGAGACAGAGGTCTTATTACAGAAGGGGCAAGAGTTAGTAGCTGTCGGAGTGATGCGGGGCAGTTTTTACTGCTCTTTTCTTCTTCTCCCCCTCTCTTTGTCTACTCTGTGTCAGAAGTTCTCAAATTGTACCACACCCTCATGGATTGCCACATTTTTTCATCTGTGTCTTCAGCATGTCCTTATATCGCTTCCACTGCCTCTCAATGTTCCACCGTCCTCCCTCCAACTTGAAAACAGAATCTGTTTTGGGAGGTGCTGATCAGGCATCTGAACCACCTGACCAGTTCAACAAAATTGTTGGTGAATGACAATGACTTCAATGCTGGTCACATTCAACTCTTCCAGATGCCAGTACTTGTGCACCTATCCTCCCACAAGTAGAGACACATTTTTGAAATCCATTTGTCACATTCTTGCCCTGCCTCATTACAACACACAAAGTTGGGTTGTGTCCACACAAGAGCATTTCTTCCACAGCCCAGATAAATTTACTTTTGCTTAAAGTCAACCATATGTCTGAATCTACATCTAGCATATTGCCACTACGGTACTGCAAGCCTATATATGTTCTTATAAGTATCTTCACCATTGGTGGCAGGTCCTGTACCAGACACACCCCACACAGTTACAAAAAGCAATACTTAGGTAAATGATGGTTCTTCAGCCTCACAAAGATTACACAAAAAGGTTCTGCATCCTCAGGAAAAAATATCAGTTTAGGAAGGGCAGAGCAGCATGTTTCCAAAAGACAGAACAGAAAAAGCTTGGGAGGAGAGACAAATAGCAAATTACACAGAAACAGAGGGAGAGAGTCAGGAGGGAGAGTGATGGGCATGGTATAGCAGGTCACAGAAGCTGGGTACGTGACTTGGGGATCACACAGCATCCAGCAACATTCTGGGACAGAGAAACCTGCCCAGATGATGTTGAAGAGTTTGTACAATCCAAAGGACTCAAATTCCAGCCCAGAGAAGGCCATAGAGTGATAACGATACTAAAATAGGGGCACATGTTTAGTGTTTGGTTTGATCTGTGCTTTACATGATTAAGTAAGCATAAAAAAATTAAGTGTTAGCCAGAAACGTGTCTTTTGCATATGTGTATGTTAACTGTTTCAGAACTACTGCATGCCCCTGAGATAAGCTGAAAACCAGGAGTGAAGTTCAGGGGAAGTATGGTATCTTGGCAGTCACTGCCAGTGCTGGGGTGGGGGATGCTATGGAATGTAGGCTGAGGACCCCCATTCAGAGAAAGGGTGACAGACACCTTAAGGGGCCAAGAAAGGTACCACACGTTGGGGGAGAAGGAAGAAGCAAACAGTGCTGCAGCCTCTAGAAGCCTCCAGAACAGGCGCGTCCAACCCGCGGCCCATGGGCCGCATGCGGCCCTGGACAGCTAGTAATGCGGCCCCACAAGATCGTAAACTTTTAACATTATTATGTGATTTATTTAGATTAACTATATTATATATTTTATATGCCGCCCAAGACAATTCCTCTTCACTCAGTGTGGCCCAGGCAAGCCAAAAGGTTGGACACCCATGCTCTAGAAGCTTGAAACTCTCCACAGATCCTGAGCATCAGAGATTCCCCTCAGAGCAGCAGTCCTAGGGGGTGGCTAGTGTGGAGTGCTCTCTAGAATCATTGACCCCTAGGAAGCATGGCTGAAGGTCTGGGGTGTGCCTTATGGATGTGCACATAGGAACCATATTAATCTCAGGAAGAATCCCTGGATGTGCTACTGCAATGAAAGCTGGAAGGGAGGAGGCCCAACCAAGCTAGTGAAACAGGTATGCTGAGATTTGCAGAAGGGACACACAGTACTGGAAATAGCTGTCTCACCTGAAACAATCAATATCCAGGCATTTCTTTTGCATCCAAAAGAAGCCAAATACTCTTCTCTGCCATCAAATATTCAACTGTGATTTTTTTCCTGAGCTTTTTGTCTTGAAATTACTTAATCAACTGCCTTTAGGTTGCTTTAAATATTTGATTAATTATTTTCTCTTGTCAGGCTTAATTGTTATTGTTACTTTTGGGGAATAAAACATTGTGCACTACTCTCACTATAATGGAGGGACTGGCCAAAATGTAAGAGATTCCAGCAATGGAAAAAATATACACTATACATGGCAGGAAAGAAAAGACTATTATTCAAACAAAACCAAAACTATGGATAAAACAAACTTTTGTCATACCAAAGTTTTTACAAGTAACCACATAACTATTAGATAGATCTGTTTCACCTAGATTGTGATTCAGTTTCAAAAATGTCCTCAATACAGATACACATAGCAGGACATAGGTGGAGGATCACAGACTCACAGAACATTAGGGTTGGAAGAGACCAGATGAGGTCACCTAGTCCAGCTCCCCGCTCAAAGCAGAACCACACCAAACTAAATAATTTCAGCCAGGGCTTTGTTAAGCCTGGTCTTAAAAACGTTTAGGGATGGAGATTCTTCCAGCTCCCTAGGCAACCCATTCCAGTGCTTCACCATCCTCCTCATGAAGTAGTCTTTCCCAATATCCAACTTAGACCATTGTTCCTTGTTCTGTCATCTGCTGTCACTGATAATAGCCTGGCTCCATCCTCACTAGGTGAAGGCCGCTATCCAGTCTCCCTCATTCTTCAGTAGACGAGGCTAAATCCCTCACCCTCTCCCCATAAGGTATTTGCCCCAGAACCCTAATAATTTTTGTAGCTCTCTGATGGACTCTCTCCAATTTGTCGACATCCTTTCTGTGGTGGGAGCCCCAAAACTGGACACAGTACTTCAGATGTGACCTCACCAGTGCTGAATAAAGGGGAATAATCACTTCTCTTGATCTGCTGCCAATACTCCTACTAATGCAGCCCAATGTGCTATTAGCCTTCATGGCAACATGGGCACACTGTTGACTCCTATTCAGCTTCTCATCTACTGTCACCCCCAGGTTCTTTTCTTCAAAACTACTGCTTAGCCAGTTGGTTCCCACCCTATAGCAGTGTTTGGGATTCTTCCATCCTAATTGCAGGATTCTGCACTTCTCCTTTTTGAACCTCATAAGATTTATTTTGGACCAATCCTCCAATTTCTCTAAGTCACTCTGGATCCTATCCAGTGTATTTACCTCTGCTCCCATTATAGTATTACCTGTGGACTTGGTGAAGGTGCCAGCCAACGCATCATCCAGATCTTTAATGAAAAAGTGGAAGTAGGGAGGAAGTAACCTACCCCCAGGCTTTTCATAGGGTCTCTTCCTAAATAAGGTGGTAGTTTCCCATTCCTACTTCTCATAGGTCTCATCTATACTGAAATTCCAACTGCATGGGGAGACCATTACGAAATGCACTTCCAAAGACAGTGTTATAGTATGAGCTATGCAGAATCAAAGCATGAACCACAGAAATATGTGTCTACTGTGGTTGTGAATGACAGATTTGCAAAAGGCAAAGAACAGAGAACCATTCAGGAAGATGGTTAAAATGAATTTTAGTTCCGTTTACGTGACAGAACATGTTTTAAACCACATCAGGAGACTACTGTATTATAAACTGAGTCACTCAGTACATCTAGGATATACAATGCAGCTGTGTCTTAAAATACTTATTTTAATCCTTCTTAGCATTGCTGTGCAAAACCCTTATTCTGAAGCCCAGTCCTTAGAAACAGAATCGTGCTAAACCACACTTAAACATGGTTGTAGCTAGCAGGGTTCTAGTATGGATTCCCTAGTCAAAAGAAAGGTCTCTTTTTCTGAAGACAGCCAAAACTCATGCTTTGAACAAGCCAGAGAGTTTACCATCTTTCAGTCAGTCAATCCTTCCCTCCTGATTCCAGGAATAAAAAAAGTTCCTAGCATCTCACATAAAACCATTATTCCTCAGATAAGCTACAAACACTGCCCATGTTACTATGACCAGGGTTCTCTGTTGCTCTGTTGGTGGGATGGTGCCTTTTTTTCCCTTTGAGCTCTACTAATGGCTGCTCCTGGAGTCCAGAAGTAGCAAATCTAGGCTGCTGGAGGACTCTTGGTCCTCTCCTCCTGGTATCTTTTCAAGATGCAGGAGCTCCAGGATACTGTTGTAGAACGTATTGCTGTTATTTTTCCCTCTAAATTTCTTACAGGTCAAACATTGCTAGTCCAGGAACCTCAGGATCTGACCGGTGCTGAATGAGAGAATTTGCCAGACGATGGAAAGCCCATATTGTCTAGTATTATTCCCAACACTTCCAGTGCTTACCGGGCTCTTAGAAGACATTTAGGGGTAAGTTACAGCTAAATAACTGCACAGAACACTGAGAGCCAGGACTGGTGGCTGTGAACAAACTTCATGGGACCATGGGAAACTTGGCCACACTCATGATAAGTGGTCATTTGACTAACTAAAATCATGCTGGATTACGGTTGTTGCCAGAGGAGAGAGTGCCGGACTAGAGAGGTTCAACCCATAGTAGTACTTGTGAGAGTCAGGTGGGCAGACCAAGAAAGGAGCAACCCTTTCTGCAGGGCAGACAGACACCCAGTTAGCTGTCAGCTCTAGCAGTCAGTAGCTATTTTCCTCTAAAGTGAAGCTCCTTTCTTTGTGGTTCTCAACACGTCTCCCTTTGAGTGCACTATCTTAGGCCAGCATCAGGTACTGAGCATCTTGTGTCAGGTGCTACTGTCAGCAAGGTTAAAATCCATACCAGGGTCTTCTGATTTGGTTGTGTCTCTGAACAAAGGAGAGAAGTTTGTGCTAACTGGCTGCTTACGTGGGGCTGACATAAGTACAAAGGATATTTAGGATGATAGTGGACATCTGGCAGCAGATCAAATAAAACCAGTTTCAGCAGATAAAAGCAGGAATTTGGTTTAAAATGAATCCAGTTTAAAACCAAGTAGGCGATAATTTCACGTCACATCCACACTTAACCTCCTCCTTCTGAGAACTGATTTTAACAGCTGCAGTTAAACTTGATTGCCACTCAACATGGGAGAGCTGAGATTGTGTAGATGGGACTGAATCAGATTATAATGGGATTCAGACCTCGTAGACCAGTCTTGAACAGCAACCAAGTTTAATGAATGTTTTAGGTGTGGTTGTTTTTAACCTGTAAATGGGCCCATAGCTTGGTAGCATGTAGCTTTCATTGTGAGGTTCTAGCTTGATTTCCAGGCAAACACAGCTCTATTTTGAATGGTCAAGCGAATGGAATTGAATGGAATTTGCAACAGTGGTGGTTAATCATTGATAGAATTAGCATAGTACTCTATGCAAAGTAGGAAAAGAAAGTGTACACATAATTAATACTTAAATCTTCATGTGAAAAGTGGTGCACTAAATCTGCATTGTGAATGAGGAAAGGGGGTGGATTAAACCATTTGTAATTAATTATAGGAAAGGAAAATGGGAAAATGGTGTATTTATAAAAAAAACCCTTTAACACTAACCTGCCGGAGCATGGCTTTAAATGCCATATGCCTTAATCTCATTGTTAGGATTTCTCCTGACCTTCCATAAAGGAGACCCTACAAGAGAAAAAAAAAACCAAAAACCAAAACCAAAACAACAACAAAACAACAGCAACAGCAACAACAATAACAAAACCCAGCATGCCTCATATCTTTGATTTTTAGTACTTTCAGTTGAAATGGCAGTCTGGTGCTATTTATACACCAAGTGCAGTCACTTATTACAAGCCTAGCACACAATGGCTAGAAGCGAACATAAAATTAACAAACGAGAGCTGAACAATACAGCTGAAGAACCAGACATTCCCCCACTCTGTCACATCACAATCCCTCGGCTGCCAGCTTTAAATCCACAGTTGATTAAAGCAATTACTGGAATGCAAACTGCTGTTTAAATGAATTGCTTTATTGATTGTGGGAATTTACCTGCAAAAACCAAGTGATAAAGCAAACAACACCTATAACAGCAAATACGATGGAGAAAATGTTAGCTTCATGCTGGATCATCTCCTTCTCATCTTTTATAGAAAATATCTGCAAAAATAGAAGGGAAAACATCCAAACCTTTTGTTAGCCAGCCAGGTAAAGGCTGCTGTGTAACCCCGTTCTAGCCCGTTTAGTTTCCAACATACTTGGGGAAAAACAGAGGAGAACATTTATATGAATATTTCAATGTTAAATTCAATGAGAACCAAGGGTTAAAGGTTTCTAAAGCTACATACTGACTTTTTTACCTCACACTGGCTCCCCATCCTGATAGTCCTGGTGCTGAACCTCTGCTCTCTGGCTACAGAATTACCTTTATTTAGACCTCTAGGCACGGCTGCATTAATTACTGTGCCCATTCTCTGGCTTTGGGACGCTTGCGCAACACTGATGTCAAAGAAGGCATAAAGGAAGCAATCTTGTTAGACGAACAGGAGTTAGGTTTTCTGATGGCATCAGAGACCTTTCTCCTTGAGATATTTCAGTAGGCATAATATTTCCGGAACAGGAGGGCTACAGTAGACCCAGCTTCACTCTATTCAGTGCAGAAAGAGCCCCATTCATGACAGAGAGAGAGAGAGGGAGAGGGAGAGAGAGAGAGAGGAAGAGGGAGGGAGAGTGAGAGGCGGAGAGAGAGAGAGAGAGAGAGGGAGAGAGAGAGAGAGAGAGAGAGAGAGAGGAAGAGAGAGGGAGAGTGAGAGGCGGAGAGAGAGAGAGAGAGAGAGAGGGAGAGAGAGAGAGAGAGAGAGAGAGGAAGAGAGAGGGAGAGTGAGAGGCGGAGAGAGAGAGAGAGAGGAAGAGAGAGGGAGAGTGAGAGGCGGAGAGAGAGAGAGAGGGAGAGAGAGAGAGAGAGAGGAAGAGAGAGGGAGAGGGAGAGGCAGAGAGAGAGAGAGAGAGAGAGAGAGAGAGAGAGAGAGAGGTGTGAACCAGTAATTAAAATCACAGGAATGGGAACTTTTGGGGTTTACAACATGCTCTAAAAATGGTATCCTGTGTGGCTTCAGACAGCTCACATCTTTCTGCCTGACTGTGTTTAAAATGGGGAAAATCCTTCTTTCACAGATATGTTGAGAGGACTCATTTGTTAATGTTTATAAAGTACTTCATAAATGGTAAAAAAGTGCAATATAAGTAATAAGAGTTATTATCCCACAGCAGGGCTGAGCAAACTTTTTACACCAGGCCCCACTTTTTGTCCCTGCAATTAGCAGCCCCCTCAACCCATCTAATGTAATCCAAACCAACAAAAATTTCAGTTATGTTCATGTGAAAAAAAATCATCTTTTTGGCACATGTAAGAAAATAAGCATGAAAAATGTAAAAACTTTATTACTGTATGAATGTGAATACACATACTGAAAAGCAGTAGCATGTGTCAACATTTTTAACGAGCTGGATGAGCCTGAGACCCAGCAGCTGATCATGCGGTGCCCCACTTATGAAATTTCATGTCCCCCAGCCCCCCACTTTGCAAACCCCGGTTCTACAGAAGACTATTTTAAGCAGAATCATTTGGAAATAGGAAGATTCAGACATGGTTTTCCTCTCTTATGAATGATTTTTACAACCACGTTTATAGACAGCTTATGCTCGGTGCTCAGTGACCCAAGAAGCAGCAGTGAAATTATGCTAGCATATTTTTGTGACGAACTTATGTATAAAAATGATTTTAACTACCCTGGGTTCATTGAAGAGTACAAATCACCAACTGCTGCAGACAGGTCATCTTAACTGTCACCCTTCTGTAATGACATTATGGAAAAGTCAGCACTCCACTTACTGTTACAATTTTAGCAAATATGATGCAAAAGGCAGGGTGACATGCTCCACTAACGACAGCAGCTAGTGTCCCCAGTGCAATGAAAGGCCACTCAGGCTTGTTTAATCTAAAAAGCTTGAGGAAAGAAACTTTGGGGAGGTGCTCCTGGAAAAGAAAAGACAGATGAAAATCAGATTTTACTTTTGCCAAATACAATTCATGACTGCATTTTAATAGAGAGCTATCTGCATTATGGTGCCTATACGAAGAGTTGAGTTTAAGAAACGTGGACTAATAGAGAACTAGGCAGGTAAATGGAACAACTACAGGTGTCAGGACTGGCCCTAATACTTTCTTAAACACTCTGAAAACTCTTAAAGCAAACTTTACATGGTGTGATATTACTGGATTTTTAAATTAGATATGAAAACTATTTCTGTAACCACTGTATTAAGTTTGCACCGAATCTTTTGACAAGTGAGGTATCTAACGAAAGCTGGCAATTCACCGAGTCTGTTTATGCTGCTTGCATATCTGTGCCATGTTGGTATGTACAGTTATAGATATTGGCTCTATACCTATGTTAGAAATGTTTTAGAGCTATGGATTCACAATGGGAAGGTGTGATCTGTGTGATTCCCTCCCCAGTCAGGTGACATTGGAGGAACAAAGGAACAGAGGCTCAAATTTTAAATCCACATTAACTGAAACATGCTGTCTAACCCAGGGGCCAATGGCAGAATGCTACAACAGGCAACCTGATCAGGTGATCCTCCAGTGTCTAAACAAAGAAGAAAGGGTTTTTACTTCCTCATGGCAAGTCTGTAACGGTAGCCCTGGCAGTGACCATTTTGTTCTTCAGTCCTCATGAACTAAAGCCTTCATGGACTATGCACCCATCCCTCAAGGAATGTCTTTTCAGAGATTCTCAAAAATAGCAGCTTGTACCATTGTTGTGGCATGCATCAATAGATTTAACCGATGTATGTAATTTATCACTTTAACAAATTTTCCTTCTCACTCTATTTTCTTTCTTCATTTCTCTTTCTTTCTTTCTTTCTTTCTTAATAAACCTTTAGAGCTGTGGCCATACTTGGCCAAAATTTCAAAATGACCAGGCTAATGACCAAATCGAAGAATACTAACGAGGCAGTGAAATAAATATTCAGCGCCTCATTAGCATGCTGCCGGTCGAGGCACTTTGAAAGTGCTGCATTTTGCTCACAAGCAGCTCAGCTACATGGGGATCCTTTTCAAAAGGACCCCACAGACTTCAAAATCCCCTTATACCTATCAGCTGAACAGCATGCTAATGAGGTGCTGAATATTCATTTTGGTGCCTCATTAGTACTCTCCGATTTGGCCAGTAGCATGACCATTTCAAAGTTTGTCTCAAGTGTAGATGTAGCCTAGATGGTAGATTCTAGAGGACTGGCACAGCATGCTGTTATGGGCAAGAGCTAAGTTTATATTGACTTGGGAATGTGGCTAAACCCTCTGGGGCCTGGAAGATACTGTGTGGATTTGGTGAAATAGGTTTCCATAAGCACTCACCTGAGTAAGGAGTGTTACTGGTTTGGGTATTAGGAACTGCTAGAGAATCTGTGGGTTTGCTTGTGTAGCTTCTGGTTAGCCAGAAGGACTGGCAGAGGTATTTGGCTGGCTGGCTTGGTTCGCTGGTTAAGAAGGAGACCCCAGTCTGGGCTGTAAGTAGCCCTGTTTTAAGCAATTTGCCCAGAGTAGGTTTTCTCAGGTAGGCCCAGAACACCCCTAAATATTACACCTGCCTAGGCATGCTTTGCACTTGCCTGCAGTAGTACTTTTTACTCAAGGATCTTGAAGAAGCTCTTCAAAGGAGGTTATGTATTACCTATGTTTTATAGATGAGGCAACAAGACACTGAGAAGCCCATGGAATCCATGATACAATTTTAGGAGGCGGACACAGTCTTTTTGACTTCCTCTAAAAGGCTGTGTCTACACTTGCATTCCTCTTTTAAAGAGGTACGCAAATGAGGTAAATTGAAAATGCAAACCAGGCACAGATTTGCATATATGACAACTCGTTTGCATATTCTTATTTCAAAATAGCTTCTTTCAAAAGAAGAAAACCAGTGTAGTCACTGCTCTTTTGAAAGTAAACCCCATCTTCGAAAGAATCCTTCTTCCCTTTTTTTATGGGAAGAAGGATTCTTTCAAAGATGGGATTTACTTTCGAAAGAGCAGCATCCACACTGCTTCTCTTCTTTCAAAAGAAGCTATTTTGAAATAAGAATATGCAAACGAGGTGTCATATATGCAAATCTGTGCCTGGTTTGCATTTTCAATTTACCTCATTTGCGTACCTCTTTTGAAAGAGGAACGTAAGTGTAGACACAGCCAAATAGTTTTCAGTGTACAATTCCTTTCAGAATAGATCTGATCTTTCTGGGAGATCTGTGCAGATTTACTGCTGAATGCTAAATCTTTTCAGGATTAAAACAAAGATCCACAAAACAAACCAACCAAAACACAAAGCTACAGTAAAAACCATTACCTCTTCAGGTGTGGCTTCTTCTTCGGTCTCTTTCTGTGAACCATGTTTTATGCTTGCTCTTTTGGAAATCAGCCCATTGATGGGGGATACTTCGTGTTTTTTTAACACAATAGTTTCTGTTGAGACTTCTTGGTCTTCTGTTGTTTTAATAGACTTTAACACAACACAAAGTAGGTCACAAATATTTCAAGAAGGTTGGTGTAGTTGCATTAGGTAGACTCCACTTCTATTTGAAGCATCATATAGGTCCTGTGAGACCGTGATTGCTAATTTTGATTTTAGCTCTCTGACTAAATTTGCGACTCAGGTTCTTACTTGGAAGAAACACAACAGAGCCTCACTCCTCCTGTCCTGAAATCCAGGTGCCTTCTCTGTGTTACCTACATGTTTATGCAAAAAGCTAACATCTTGTGCCAAGCACTAAGGAAGCCATGCTTCATTCCTAACAGTCTAACCCTGTGCAACTCTTCCTGTGAGCTTCCACTGACTTCCATGAGGCATGAGTTTGCTCAGCACCTTTCAGAAGTGGGCCCAAAAGACTGTAAGGAAGCAATGCATTCATGAATACTTTGACATATTATTTTTCACTCTGCTTTTTAAAAGGTTTGCAAAACTCCTAAGAAAGTAAGTTTGTTCTCTCACATTAGGCCAAAATCCCAGCACCACTGAAGTCAGTGGCAAAACTTATGAGGCCTTGATGGGGGCAGGATTTCATCCTTAGTATTTTAAAACTTTTTCCTGAGTTTTCTGCTCGTGTATCCTCACAGACAGAGTACGAAAGTGGGGTGGTTCTGAATTGCACAGATGAACAAATACATGACAGAACAACTGTTCTTAAGAACAGCATATAAGAAAATGTCCTACCAATATGGTTTAAAATATTATTTATTGCCAAGGTCAGAGCAGGCCATATGTGTCTTAAAAAGTGTTTTAAAAACATAATTTCAAAGTGTATTGAAGAACTTTTCTAGAATGCGGCTTAAAACAATCTGGTTGTATCTCCTGGATGTTTTTCAATGGTATTGTTAACAGGAGTAGTTTTAAACCATGGTAATATGAATGGTATGAAAAAAAACACCACACACACATTGCTTTAAAACTGTCATAGCCTTAATGTCAGCCAAAGCCTTGTCTTCATTAAACAAACTACTAGGACTTCTCTGACTATTGGGCTAGCAACTGCAACAGCCAGGAAGATCATCCTGTATGCTAGCCCAGATTAGATAGGATGGTAGTAAAAAAGCCTGTGCCCTGCCTGCAATAGCTCAGTGGTTTGAACATTAGCCTGCTAAACCTAGGGTTGTGAGCGCAATCCTTGAGGGGGCCATTTAGGGATCTGGGGCAAAGGGATTAAAAAAACCAAACAAACCCAAAACAAAAAAGGGATACACTTGGCCTTGCCAAAAGGGCAGGGGACTGGACTCAACAACCTCCAGAGGTCTCTTGCAGCTCTATGAGATGTGTATATCTCCATATGCTGTGATTGCTTCTACCATGGAAAACGTTGCACTGGTACTACAGCCACAAAGGTTGGGGAGGCTGAAAATTCCAAACATACTTGCCCCATACTTGCCGTCACACCAGCAACTGGGTTTTGACAGATTCTGTGTGTAATGTGGATCCAACAACAAAATTAGAAAAGAGAATTACACACTAGACTCTTCCCTTTTCTTTGGAACCACGTTAGGGTTGTGAAAGCTTTCATCCACCCTTTTAGGTGGGATTCGACACACAGCAGTTGCCAAAGGGCTGTATTACAAAGAAGGTGGAGGGTGGGGAAGGTGGCCTGATTTCAGCATATCCTGAGGTATCTGGGGATTTGGGGATCTGAGTCCTTGGCCTCCTTTTTCCGGGCATGGGGGTGGGGAGGAGAAGATTGGGAGGACGAGCAAACCCCAGTGAGACGTACAAACAGAACAACCTTGGGTTTTTCATTCAGAAGGTGATGATTTGGCATTTTGTTAACACCGTGCCTCATTTTTTGACAGAGTAACGAACTCAATGCATGTATTAGTCCATGTATGACCTGCTTATTACACAAGCTTTTACATGTACAAAGTTTCTATATCACACACAAGACTTTTACAGTAAACTTTAGTATCTTTGTAAAGCGCCCAAGAGCCTTGCTAAGGAGACAAAGCCACACATCTATGGTCTCATTTCTAGCTTTTATCTCTGAATTCACAATTCTAAGATACCTGTGCTGTTGCAAGTGTATAATATAATCCCTTTCGTGCCATCAGCTCTGCATGCGTTCCCACTTCAGCCACAGCACCATCCTCTATGGCCACAATCACATTTGCGGTCCGAATGGTGGAGAGCCGATGAGCTATTACAAGAGTGGTTCGACCTTTGCTGGCCTGTAAACAAAACAGCCACATAGTAATTTGTGTCCCCTGGGGCTTGGAGATTTAGTGTCATTTACTCTAATTCATCACACTGAGACTCTAGTTGCTTCCTATCGATTTCATTTGCTAAACATCCTGGCAATCTATGAGTTTTTCACAATGGACGCAACTCAAAACCTTGCATGTCCTGGTTGGTTCTGTGCTGGGCTACTTGCGAGCACTTGCACACTAAACAAAATCAGAAAAGCTTGTTTTGCTTCTCCCGCTTTTCTTGACTCTCCCCCTTTAATTATCCTACTTGAAATTAAAAAGCTAAACTGTGAGCTGCTCTAGGTTATCCATGTGGAGTGGTCTCATAGGGATGGATTCTGTGCAGAGGAGATGGAGCAATGTGTGCTCTGGCCCTGCCCAACATACTTCTCCACAGGGGCCCAGGTGGAAGGAATTTGGCTGTGCTAGCCTCATACCTCCTATGGATTTTCCTGAACCGGGGGAGCTCTGAGCTATGTTCCTGACGTTTGTGCCAGTGCTTCTTTGCAGCCAGAGTAGTATAAAGACACCCAGGATACTTCTGCACTGCCACATCTCTCTGAGTCTGCTGACTCAGAACCCATGGGGCTCAGGCTTTGCGTCCATAATCAAGATGTTGACTTTCAGTTTGGAATTTGGGCTCTGGGAACCCATGAGGGTGAAAGGCCCCAGAGCTCAGGAGCAAGCCCAATGCTAAATGTCTGCTCCTTATTTTTACATCCTGAGCCCCCAAAGCCCAAGAATGCTGAAACAGGCTCACTCACTCAGGGGTAATTGCAGTGTAGATATACCCTAAAAAGATACCCAGTTCACACTGATGTAGTACTGTTTCAAATGGGTCTATAGTAACATGAACTAAGTGACTTTTAATGGGCAGTTAGGGCACAAGATTTTACCATGCACTTCCCTTGGTGCATTTTTCCAGTGTCATGTAGACAAACCATTAGTCAGGTCTGAGGATCTGTTTTTTGACAGGGAGTAGCCATGAGTGACATGACATGAACTAATAATCCAACGCACACTTCTTGGCAGTGCATATCTCTGTGAAAAGCATCAGCTGGGAGGTATCAATATTTACACTCCCAAAAGATTGACACTATGGGAGCACTTCATACCCCATTTGGTGTTTCTGTTAGCATTGTTCTGATGGCCTGAAAGCACAGAAATATCCATTGTCCGAGTTCATTTATTTGTGTAATTGAAATGGATTTTCAAAAGACAGACGAGCTGTTGATTCCAAAAGCACTATATATTTGCTAAATGGCATGTGTTGTCCTCAGTGGCTGCACCCATTTACAATCTGGTTGTGGTTAATAAGTATGCATGTTCAACAGTGCGACTTTTTGGTACCATAACCACATAACAATGCATTTATTACAACTAGGGTCCTACCAAATTCCCAGTCCAATCTGGTCAATTTCATGGCCATCAGATTTTAAAAATAGTAAATTTCATGATTTCAGCTACTTAACTCTGAAGTTTCATGGTGTTGTAATTATACAGGTCCTGACCCAAAAAGTAGTTGCAGGGGGGGGTTGAAAAATTATTGTGTGTATTAGTGTGCTGGGGAAGATGTAGTGCTACCCTTATTTCTGCACTTCTGCTAGCAGTGGCACTGCACTGAGAACTGGGCAGTTGGAGAGCAGCAGCTGCTGGCTGGGAACCATGCTCCAAGGCAGAGCCACTGCCAGCAACAACGCAGAACTTAGAATGGTATGGGTTGGTAGTGTCACCCTTGCTTCTGCACTGCTGCCTTCAGAGCTGGTCAGCCAGCCAACAGACACTGCTCTCTAGCTGCCGAGCTCTGAAGGCAGCACAGATGTAAGGGTGGCAATGCCACAACCTCTCTAAAATAACCTTGTGACCCTCCCTCCCGCAACTCTTTACAATAGGGCCCCCAGATTTGATAAACACCAGTCTCCCCTGGAATCTGTATAGCATAGGGTAAAGAGGTAAGCCTGGGGATGGGGTGCAGGTTTGCAGGATGGGGGATAAAGCTTGGGGATATGGGGCAGGTCTGGGGGCTGAGGGGATAAAGCCTGGAGATGGGGGGCAAGTATGGGGGCCAAGGGGGGAGAGTCTCGGAAGGGGTTCTGCAAAATTCTTTCAAGTTTAAAGGGGTTCCATGGCCAAATAAACTAGGGACACACTGCCTTAGTGATTTGGGCCCCAGTCTTGTCATAAGGGCTCACCCATGCGGAACCTCACTGCAGGAATGGCCACAGTGAGAGTTACCAGGTGGTTGCTGTTGCTCCCATTGGGGTTACAGCATTGTTATTGCTGAACAGAGGGTGGCATTTGGCAGTAAGTGAATAAATAACCTGCCATAGCAGTACAGTCATAACTCTGTACACCTGTTCCTTGCATGGCAATATATTTAATCCAAGAAGATGAAACTAGAGGCTGTGTCAATAACCTAGCACTTACCTTTTCCAGTGCAGCTTGGACTACGGACTCACTTTCTGTATCCAAGGCAGATGTGGCCTCATCTAATAAGAGAATTTTAGGGTTGCGCACCAAAGCCCGAGCTATGGCTATTCTCTGCTTCTGGCCACCACTCATCTGGGCTCCTCTTTCTCCGACAAAGGTATTAAATTTCTAAAAAAATAGCAAAGACACCATCAGTTTTGCAGTATAAACAATGAACTTCTAAAGAGAGCTCGATCCACAATCCCTTGTAGTCAATGAAAAGTCCCTGCCACCCTCCCAGCCACTGATCTCAATAGACTTTGGATCAGGCCCAAAGCAAGACTACTACAGTTCTGTATTGTGGGAGTGCCCTATGGAAATGAAAGCTAAGGTTACACTGTCTGGTCCACAGAGTGCAGGACAGATTTCCCACTTTAAATGAAATCTACACAAGTCACTTTCAGTAGCAAAAATGTTCCTACAAGCAGGAGGTCATGGATTTTCTTCAGATGGGGACCCAAAGAGCAGAGGGCAGCCCAAAGCGACAGAGGAAGTTTCTGCTAGAGCTGGTACTGGAATACAGATTTCTGATGTGAAAAGCAAAAAATCTACTCTGCTCAGCCACAGCACCCCTTGCCTCACTAAAAACAAATTACCTCCCCTGCACCTCAAAAAACAACAGCCCTCTCACACACACACACACACACACACACACACACTTGTTCCCTCATTCAGCCAGGCCCTGAAGCACCTGCATACCTTGCAGCAGGCTAGTACTTCTATTGACAATGAGGTTAGTCACATGCCTGAAGCCACACACAGGCTCAAGTACCTTGCTGAGTCAGGACCTTTGTGCCAGAAGTACTACTGTGATCACTGCTTAAAAATACAAAATTTGAGTGCCACTGCAGTTTCCACTCTTCGCCACAAGGTGGAGGCAAAAATCAATCTTTCCCTGATAACATTTATTAGCTGTTGAGTTTCTGGCACTCGGAGCGATTTTGAAGAGGGGCAGCCATCACTCAAATTGGGGCTGAGACTGAAGGAAAGATGACCATGTAGTTCTTACTTTTAAGATGAATTTATATGCAAGTCATCCATACTTCCAATTTCTGGAGTCACTGTTAGCCTTCCTCAGCCCCAGTCCCGAATTATTTCCATTTCCTTTGTTTCAGAGATTTTAGAGAAACACAGCAATTGCTGTAAATTCCTTCTGTCTCACACGTGAAAACATGGTTTCTTTATGGTTATATCCCAATATCTCACTTTATTTTGGTTCATTTCTAAAAGTGCAAGTTATTGCACCATACTTACATCAGGAAACTCCATGATAAAATCATAAGCATTTGCTTCCTTTGCTGCATTTTCAATTTCTTCATCACTTACATCCTCTCGACCATATCTTATATTGTTTCTAATTGTTGTCCCAAACAGAACAGGTTCCTGACTGACCACACCAATGAATTCTCGGTAATGTCTCACATTAAGGGACTTTATGTTATGTCCATCCACTGTGATCTAAGGAAAGAAACAAAGGCAGAGTTTGAGGTTGTATATTAATTTTTCTCATTATTTAGTATGATCATAGCACCTAAGAAGCCCCAGTCATGGACCACAACCCCCGCATGGTAGACACTGTACAAACACAGAGGAAGAAAACCTCCTACTTTTTAATCTTTCTAAACCTACAAACATTTAAGACAAAATCTTCCCATTCAGTTTGGCAGGGCAGATTCAGGATTTGTGTGAGAGGTTAGGATTTATTTATTTTAGTTTCAGAGAAGAACTAGTCCAAGGAGAGATGTTTCCATGCAACAATCAGAGATTTGCCTCTGCTGTGCACATATCCACTGTTGGGCCAAAGTAAATGGAAAAAGAAAGGAACTCTCAATCTGATTTTACCTTATCCAATGTTGGCTGAAAACATTTTTCATTCTTCCAGAAAAGGAAAACTTTAAGCCCGCAGAGGCATTTCTGTTTATCAAGCTTATGTTAGGATGAATTGCCATATAAAGCCTGCGTGAAGCATGCTGCAAAGAGCATAGATGAGGAAACAGAACAATTATCATGAATCTTAAATGGGACTAGCAGTCCTAAGCAGGCGATCAATATGGCGGAGGAGGAAACATGAGGTTTAGCACTTTACACTTATGTGCTCACATGCCCATGAAAATTCTTTGTCTGGATAATAGAAAGAAGAGAACAGATATAAGCATCAGGCAGACATTGAGCTGAACACTGGTCTTATACATGCACTCCCATGGACTGTGCAAAGCGGGAGCCTGGGTGGAGTGCACTGAGCTGTATTTTATAATGGTTCTGCTTTCTTCCCTTTCGCACATGAACTATACAGCAGCTTGGAGGATGGAGTTGTGAGAAGGCTGAGTATAGACTGTACTAGCAAGACCTGGACCCACTTCTCCAAAACTGACTTGTGTAAGTAGTATCCCAGTTCACAGTACCACGCCAAGGAGTTCAGGTTCTGAAGTAAGCAGCAAGGATGAAGTCACTTAAGCATCAATAATAAATGGCTTCACCTTCCCCTATAGTCGCGTTACCTCAATTTGGCCGTTTCTACACAGGCCACTTTCTTTGAAAGTGGCATGGTAATACATGGCCCAAAATATGCTAATGAGGTGCAGATGCACATTCCCCATGCCTCATTAGCATATGGTCACGTCATTTGGAGTCTGGAAGACCCTTCTTCTGGACTCCAAAACGCAGTGTAGAAGCGGGGTCCCCGGGGAGCTTCCAGAAGGAAATCCTTCTTCTGGAGACCCCTTCTTCCTGAAAATTTTTGGGAAGAAGGGGCCTCCAGAAGAAGGACTTCCTTCCAGAAAGCCCCCCGGGAGCCGTGCTTCTAAACAGCATTTTGGAGTCTGGAAGAAGGGTCTTCCAGACTCCAAATGACGTGACTGTATGCTAATGAGGCATGGGAAATTTGCATCCATGCCTCATTAGCATATTTTGGGCCATGTATTACCATGCCACTTTCAAAGAAAGTGGCCTATGTAGAAACGGCCCTTATGTAGTTTACATATATGGCCCATATCACCATAGCATATGAGAACCTTTAAAGTAGATAAAAACAATGCCCCCTCTTCCTCTCAGCATATTCTCTATTCAATACCACAAACCCCCAGGCACCTCTGAGGAGTGTAGATTTTCTTAGCTAGATCCACTGGAGGAGATGGTTCAAGCCGAGATCTGGGGCTAGACTCACTGACAGAGATCTGTTATGGTCCCTCCTACATAATATTTAAATAAAATGTGACGGACCCAGGCCAGAGGACTACACAAGAGTGATTAAGGGGAGATATATTAGCCCTGGATTGAATAAGTCCCCATTCCCAGAATAAACTAGTGAGGGCTGATCCAGAACCAGCAGGAACCTGCTAGAAGCAATCAGGGCAATTGGACCAGTTAAAACACCTGGGGGCCCATTAAGAGGCTTGTAGACTCAAGGGAGCCAGGTTAAGCAGGACAGCTGGAGCCAATGGGGAGCCAGCTGATACTGCCTATAAAAGGGCTTCTCTTCTACTGGCTCCGTGCTGGATGAAAAGTGGAGAAGCAGCTGAAACTTGAGACATTGTTGGCAGCTGCTTTCACAGGGTCCCTGGGCTGGAGCCCAGAGTAGAGGGTAGGCCTGGGCTCTCCCCATTCCCTCCCATCCTCCATAAAGCAGAGAGAAGGCCTGATCTGGTGGAGAGGTTTGTTTTATCTCAGTAACTTGGAGGGGCAGCAGAGATGAAGGAGTCTGGTCTTCTCTCTGTTCCCTGTGCTGGTCAGTGATGAGAGTAGCTCACCAAAACAGCAAACTGATGTCTAACCTGAGGGCTGCTGTGAACCTCTGAGGCAAAGAATCCACCAAAAAGCATGGGACCCACCAAGCCACAGGAAGAGCTTTGTCACAAAACACTAGCTTAACCTGAAATAAATACAGTATCTCCCCTACATGGAAACACTATAAACAACACCGTTACGTGAGTAGGTTGCTGAATATGCCAGGTACTGCCCAGGTGTGTTGTTGGGTGTGCTAAATCCAAGTCCAGCATCTGCAAGAAATTCCTACTGTGGAAGAGTGAGGCTGGTCAGGACAGAAAACGTAACACAGGGTTTAAAAAGCTTGCCAGTTATTTATATAACTTCCAAGTAATCCACTATCTGAGAGCTGTAAGGCTCACATTTGTTAAATCTCCCAGCATCAGATGGGAGAACAGTGCATGATTGTCCAGAAATATTATGTCTTAGAGTTGCGTGCAATATCCCAAACGTTGGGCTCCACTTGTCTTCTTTTTCCCAGAGGATCTATACAGCTATAATTATTTGCACACTATTTTACTAAGGTTAATTTGCTTTTTTTCCTTTAACTGCCAATGTAAACAGTACTATGCTTTAAAATAGCCGTACTCACCACCCCTCCTTGGGGATCGTAAAACCTCTGCAGCAACTGGACTGTTGTGCTCTTACCACATCCGCTGCTTCCAACCAGTGCCACCATTTGTCCACAGTCAATTTTCAGAGTGAAACCTTTCAAAACCTTGTGGTAGTATAAAAAAAAAGGAGAATGGAATATCAGAGATTCCATAACTAACTCCTGCCACAATTTCAAAGTGTTGTAAGTCTCTGGTTCATCTCATTCCTGAACCACTGGAATTCACCTTTTCTGATACCCCCATCTCACATATTCTAATTTGTCCAGTGTTCTGCAGCAAAAAGTCATCAACTGTCATGGTTCTGACCACTTCAGTCCTTCCTGAACTCCTTCCATTGGCTACCACCTGCCTCCTGCAGCACCCATGTGCTCAGCCTCAGGACCTTGCATAACTTGGCTCCTTCCAATCTCTCTTTTGTCCTTTTGAGAGGCCACACCTTTCCTTCCTCACTCAGCTTAACCCTTCCATTGGCTAACAACCTCCTTTTTACATTTTTCTCCAACACTCCTTCCCATGCCACCTTTTACATTTCCCCTCTATGCCAAGAGCTCAAGTCAACTTCCTGACTCCAATTTGCCATAATTCCATCCTGTCCTTGGAAGCAGAGGACACTTAGCAGAATACACAAGTCACATGCCATATTTCATGTTATTCGCAATGACTGTGACACAGCCCAGAGTAGAACTTTTTCCTACCTGGACATCTGGTCTGGAAGGATAACTGAACTGTACATTATTAAATTCAAGTGTTCCCTTTATGTGATCCAGTTTGTGTCCATCTGAAGAAAAACTGTTGATAGTGGGTTTCTGGGGAATGGAAAAAAATTCAAGCAAAAGTATTCATAAATACACAATAAAAGGAGGGAGATGTAAGATACTGAATATTTCATTTATTCTGTAATTTAAAACATCTTCTACACTGCACCTGTTTTAGCATTGTGCAGTTTGCAATCTAAGGCTGGCTGCCACAATTATTTGCTTTGATAACTGCATTCTATTGTTTGTAATTTCCTTTAAAAAGCTTGAACATAATAATGTTTCTTTCTAGATCAGTTTGGTCTCTTTCCATTTGGCAAACACTATTTATTTCCTCCTTTATTTTTCTGTGGAAATTACCATGGCTTTTTGTTTAGTACTACCTAGTTTTTTATTGGCATCATTAGCGCTCTCAGGCAGGATAATAGCCCAGTTGTGAGTGCATAGTGGAAGAAGTCATACCTGATCAATTATCTTGAAAACTTTAAAGGCAGCTCCTCTAGCAATAGAGAAGGTTTCAAAGTGTGGTGCGGCAGTGCCCAGGCAATAACTACTAAAAGTCACACTGAAGAAAACCTGGGGGAGGAAGAAGATGAAAGCCACACTGAAAACAACAAACTTCACATTAAAGACTGGTCCTGTAGTCTTGATATAGACAATACTCTTGTTTATGACTGTGGTTAGCCATGCCTCAGAGAAAACTGCAGGATCAGTCTCTCCCTCTCCCCAACATAGGAATGTGTTGTGAATGACACAAAGTCTCATGAGAATCAAGTTTAAACCTTGGAATGCCAGCAAAATACCATATAGTCAGGAATAACAGAAACTGAAAAGGATTTTTGGCAAAATTCTATGGAATTTCTACATAAGACGGAAAGAAAGGGACTATTTTTGTTTTACATTCTAATTGGCTCTGTAGTATATTTTAACACCAAATATTAACAAAAAACAAAAAATATGTCATTCAAAATATGTATTGGCTTATTGAAGCAAATGGCCTTTATTGATGCTGTATCAAGTTTTACGTAAAACCAGCAAAATACTTTGTAAACATCTAACTCATCTTTAGCTGAACACATCATAAACTTCACTGTTACTGAGTTTTAAGGCAAGCAATAGCTAGAACTTCAAATTTTCCAAACAATTGAAAACTCCACTTAGTCAAAACTTCAACATTATTCAACAGAGTAAACTTCTAAATATATAGGAACACATGTGAGGAGTACATTCAGCTGTGCTACATGACCGTTGATCACAATCTGGGAGGAAGAATCTACCAGGCAAATTTCACTTCTTTCTGTTTGTGGAGTATCTATGAGCAGATTGTGACTTTCCCTAAATTGTTAGTCATCTTAAATCATCTGATTAAGTTTTCAATCAATTTAATTTACTGCTACTTAGGTGCAGAGGTGGAAAAAGTATCTAAAAAGTTACTGGAATAAAAGCACAGCTGCTTCACTTCTGGATACTCGAGTACCATCAAGATGTGATGTGTGTGTGTGTGTGTGGGCATGTACGTGTACTTTTACTCAAGCAGTTTTCTGCACCTCGCCTTCCCTGGTGACTTGTACTTAAGAACCCCCCTCCCCATGCAGCTATACTTTTGCTCAAGTAACTTTTTGGGTGCTCTTCCCCACCTCTGCTTAGTTGTGATCTAGGGTATAGTCACAAGGTATTGTTTCTATTCTCTGACTGATTCTTATAATCCTTGTGTCTGTTAAATTTACTTTCCAGATGTATTCATGCCATTCACCTTCTATGCATATTTGGGCTGGTAAAACAAACTGCATGGATGTAGAAATGTAGAAGAGACACAAAAATGTAGAAGAGACACAAATGTGTCTGAGTCAGAGTTTATATAAATTCAGACTAATATTGTGAAGGAAATCACTGTGTGACTCACTCAAATAAGCATGTGAGCTGAAACAACTATGCCTGAATTGCAGAACCAGCTGGATTTAAATGATCTTTACTTGACTTCGGAGTGAACTCTTCACTGAGAAGAATAGAGTGAAACTTAATATCTACTTCGTTGTTACATTAACAAGACAGCAACAAGCCAGTTACAATTGAAGGTTTGCTTCTGCTTATTATTTAGATACTAGCGCTCCTTACCCTTGTATCAGAACACAACTTCACAACCATAAGGGCAAGGAACTATATTTTACAAAACACATCAGCTCTGCAGGAAGTTATAGAAAGAACCCAGCTCCGGAACAGCTGTAGATTCTTCATACATAGGGTATTTCTTGTCCCTGCTTATGGTCAATATATCACATACCCAACATCACCTTCACAATCAAGTTAGAAAAAAGTGATATTAAAATATGACACTTACAGCTAGAACAGTCCCAATGGTATAGCCACTATTTTCATCAAGAATTAAGGTAGTTCCATACCAAAACCCAAGGCCATAGCATCCATTTATAATTAAGTACAAAACCCCCAGAGACAGCTTAGAAGCAATCGCCTTTTTTATACCAAGGTTTTTTGCTTCTCCTAGTTTACTCGTATATCTGTTAAACAGGAAAAAACATATTGATTAGCTATTGTGGCTGCAGACAAAGTCATAAATTAAAAAAAAAAAAGACTATTGAGAGTCAGACCTATCAATTTCCTTCTCTTGTCCGCCAAAGGCTACAACCGTTTGCACTGATGACAGGACTTCTTCTGCTACTGCACCTGCTTTGGCATAGGCCGTTAACTCCTTACTGGTTAGCATGATGATCATCTACAGTCAACAGGAACAGAATGAAGTGAACTTCATGAACAAATCTGAGGTAGCTCTATACCTTATATTCATCATATTACTTCAGGAGGTCAAAAGTGTCAGATATCACTGAGCTCAGGACTGCCAGATTTACAGTGATATTTCAAAGTGCTGCCCAGGTCATTAATCTGTTTCTGATCAAGTATCCAATATTTCAAATACTTATATCTGCATGGCAGTGAGCACTATCGCAGTAATGTTGACATGAATGGGTATCTAGGAAGCATTTTAAATGCTGATTCATATGTACAGGATTTATTATGTGACAGATCTTACAGGCATAAAGATCTGAGATCTTATGAACTCTAATCTGCCAGTCTACTAGACCTGCCTAAACAGGATGCGGGCAGGGAGGTTCATTCATTGGGATTTCCAACCCCACACCTGGAGACCTTGCTGTTGCGGATGGTTCAATGAGAAAGCAAGGCCAGGAGAAAAATGGTAGACCCAGAGGGGGTTTTATTGGCTACTGAATGTTCTCAGCATTATGTATACATTTTAAGATGCAGGTTGCACCTCCCTAGTCCAGAACTCTCTAGTGTGTCAACATTTGTGGTTCAGCATTGTTAGGGAACCTGTGCATGCTCTGGGGTTGGATCACTTACAGGAAAAAAATGGCTCAGCAGGGTCACAGATGTGGCTGAACCAGAGAGCTGGGTGATCTGGGACTGGAGTCAAAGGGCTGGGGGCTGGACACAGAGCTCAGCAGCTATGGACAGGGAACGGAAGGAGTGTGTGTGTGTGTGGGGGGGGGCATCAGAGCCCCTCCAGGGGGACCAGGTGCAGAAGAGCATTAGAACCTGTCTTAGGAGCAGAGCAGCAGAGCCCAACTAGTGGGGACCAAGGGCAGGGCAGGAAACCCTAGCAGCTAGGAGGAGAAGGGCCAGCACAGGCCTCCTTTGGTTCAGCAAACTCTCTGCTTTGGGACTGATCAGGTCCTGAGGGTGCCAGACCAGGGAAGTCAATCTGTATCAAAAGGACTATGTTCAAACCATAAAGATATGAGTTTAGGAAAACCACTACATGTTACAAATAAACCGTTACTGAGATTGTGAAGTCTCTGGGACATGGACTGCCTTTGTTCCATGTGTGCACACACTCTCACACACAACCTCTAGTAGTGCTGCTGATTGTGGCCTCTAGGTGCTGCTGCAAATCTACTAACAATAATACAGGACAATTGATATGAAGAAATATATTTAATGGCCATAAAATGTCCTTTCCGGGCTTTTTTTTTCTTTTAACTTCAGCTTCAAACTGGAGATGCTGAGAAATTTTTCATCAGAAAACAGATTTATTGAAGCAGGACCTTTCATGGAAACTTGTTAGCTTCAATCAAACTTTCATCCAGAAGGTTTTGCTTGTCCAGAATGGAAATTCTGGTGAAAATGAGCACCCAGAATAGCCAGCTTTTAGGTCACAAAGCTGGGATGAGGGAAATCCATGTCCAAATCCCTTCTCTGAATTAGAACAAGGACCTGAGCCCAGAAGTCCTTCATCTCAGATGAGTACCTTAACCACCTAGCTATTGGATGTTCTGAGATAGATTGCTCATGCTCTATTTCTGGAAAAAAAAATCAAAACATCTCAGTTTTGTCCTGATGCAGAATAAAAATAAATGTTGAAACCTCAAAATGGAATTCTGATTCAATTTAATTGGGTTTAAGCACATTAAACCTGCTATAGCACAATCAGAATTCACATCATACATGATGAGCACTGTACACATGATCAATAGCTATCTTTTGTTTGTGTCTCTTGTCTGAGAAATTAAACTAAAATTAAATCTGACCTTGTTACCTGTACTGTCTGTATTTAAAGCCATCCAAAGTAGGACAGGCATTGAAAGTGAACAAATGGCACTGAAGATGCCTTAACTGCTTATTGCCTCAGAGTTTTCATTTATCATTCGACCAAATGAATAAAGCCTACTAGGTTCGTGTTTGAGATATAGTGAAAGTCAGATCTTTGTTAGAATAAGTATTTAATCCAAATGCAGTAATCATTGCTAGGAGAATACTTCTCTTACCTATAGTCTTATGATGAACCTAATGACAGTTTTTTATGTTAATAAATACAATCACATTTATCTGGATAATTTGCTTGTTAAAATGAAGGCAACTTTCAAATATTAGAAAGTTTTCCCTACTTTTAAAGAAAACATTTGAATTGGCCTAAATGTACCTATGTATCTGTCTATCTGAAAAAAGAAACTCATAAAAAGAAAAATTCATAATTTAAAAAGAATCGTATCCTGAGCAATTGTGAGCAGCTTGTAAACTCCAACTTAGAGTGTAATTTGGTAATTTAGAGATCATGATTACATTTATTCATGCATTAAAATAATTCACAGATTTCACCAGTGAAAGTTTGAGGTTATGGTCATGGTAGTTTTGGCAAGTATATAGCAAGAACAGTTGCCATGCAATTCCCTTTCCAAGAAATTTGTTACATGTTAATCTTGAAATCTTGCCTACCTTAGAACAAAATGCTGCTGATATTACTACGAGGGGGCTTGCAGACAGAATCACAAGTGTAAGTTTCCATCCCTTCACAAAACCAATCACTATGCCTACTATGAAAGTTGACATGTTTTGAAACAGCTGAGCGACTTTGTCTCCAATGCCATCACTGATTTTATTAATGTCTCTAAGGAACAAAGAGCAACTTTTTCAGTTGAAGATAAACAGCTATTCCTACAAATTCTGTCTTTCTCTCATGTTTTTGCTGTAATGGCTATCAAGCTGTTAATTTTTTAAAAATTACTCTGCTAATCAATAACAGACTATTATTTAAATATTTTGGGTGATTTCTACATTTCAAATGTATTGTTTTCAGATTACACACAGAACACAAAAAGTACAGTGCTCATTTTGTTTTTGTTATAAATATTTGCACTGTAAAATAGTACTGTTCAATATCTTTATTATGAAGGTTAAACTTACAAATGTGGAATTACATACAAAAACCTGCATCAAAAACACAGTCAAACTTTATAATCTTCAGATTCACTCAGTCCTACTTCTTGTTCAGCCAACTGCTCAGAGAAACAAGGTTTTTTACATTTGCAGGAGATACCGCTGCCTGCTTCTTGTTTACAATGTCACCTGAAAGTCAGAACAGATGTTTGCATGGCACTGTCACAGCCAGTATCTCCAAATATTTACATGCCAGATGTATTAAAGATTAATGTATCTCTTTATGCTTGAGCACCATTACACAGGACATGTGTCCATGTTGTTAACTGGTTCTGCTCAATAACAATCCAAAAGAGTAAGGAGCAGCGGACGTTCAATTTCATTATCTGAGTGAGCTGCCACCAGCGGAAGGTTGATTTGCTTTCTTTAGTGATTCAGGCTTTGTAGTTTCTGCTGTGCAGTGTTGCCCTTAAGACATTTTGAAAGCTTGCTCCACCTCTTGTCCCGCCCAGATTTTGGAAGGCACTTCAGATTCTTAAACCTTGGGTCTAGTGCTTTAGCTGTTTTTAGAAATATCATTGGTATCTTCTTTGTGTATTGTCAAATCTGCAGGGGAAGTGTTTTTTAAAAATGAGCAACACATGCTGGCTCATCTTCCTCAACAGCTACAACATGAAACATTTGCCAAAATGTGGATAAAACAGAGTAGAAAGCATAGAATTATTCCCCACAAAATTGTTTATTTATTTATTTATTTATTTATTTAATGGTCATCATCAGGATGGAAGCATGTCCTCTAGAATGCTGGCCGAAGCGTGAAGAGGAATACAAATGTTTAGCATACCTGGCATGTAAATACCTTGTATCCAGCATTGCAAAAATGCCATGTGAATGCGTTTTCACTTTCAAGTGGCTTTGTAAATAAGTGGGCAGCATTATCTCCTATAAATGTAAACACACTTGTCTGTCTTAGTGATTGGCTGAACAAGAAGTAGGGCTGAGTGGACTTGCACGTTTTAAAGTTTTACGTTGGTTTGTTTTTGAGTACAGTTATGTAACAAAAAATAAAAGGTATATTTGTAATGGTGTGAGTTAACTGTGATTAGCCAACAACCCTAATGTATTTTTACACACACACATATCACAATACTTATTACTTTTATTCCTTTTGCTCCAAGAAGCTAACCAAAAATTTCAGGTCTTGCAAATTGTCAATTTGCCCTCATAACTGGAACAACAGAGTAAAGTACCTTTGATGTATTCTTGTTTCCTTACAAGGAATGTACAAAGTAATCCTCCACAAAGCTTTTGCACATGCTTAAATTTTAAATATGTGAGTAATCCCATTAACTTCAACAGAGCCACTCATATTTTTTGCACTTAAGCATGAGTGTCTGCACACTCAGAGGCTAAATCTGGTAGGTATATATTAGTTATCTTTATGTATCACTTTACATCAGTGCACTTTACATAAAGTAAATTGTGTTGGCTCATCTTTCTCTGTAATATGCCGGCGGGAGGGGAACCTCCACAATAGAGCCCATTTAGGGCAGTGGCTCCCAACCAATCTTTTCACTTGTGTGGACTCCCATTCACCCCCCTCAACTGTTCATGGATCCCACCCCCACAAAAAAAAAAAAACCTTCCCAACCATTTCTGGAACATCATCAAAGCCAATCTAGCCACTAAGTACACTTCATTAAATGAAAATGGAAATCCCAACATAGATCTTCGGACAGCAATTAATAACGTTATTGGAAGATACTTAATTTAAAAATGACAATTGATTGTAACTTTGCAATTTATTTAAAACTTATTTTCTATGATCACTTTTATTTAACTTTTTTTTTTCATGGACTCCCTGCACCCTCACAGACTCCTAGGGGTCCACTGACCCCAGGTTGGGAACCACTGTACTAAGATCTTTGTCTTTAAAGCTGTACACAAGTTTAGATCTCAGACGTGGTCTACACCTAAAAGCCCAGCTTCATCTCTCAGAGCTGTGAAAAATTTCACACTTCTGGGAGAGAAAGCAAAGCAGGACTATGCCCTGTTGTAGACACTGCTAGGATGACGGAATCTTTTATTATCCTAGTAACCACCTTGAAGGGGTGAATTTACTACAGTAATGGAAAAATCTTTGCTGCTGCTGCTGCAAGGGTTTGCGCTAAACTAAGGAGAACTTCAGTACTGCAGACATTAATTCAGTTACATTAATATGAGTTTTGAGTAGCTCAGCTGAAGGCAGGAGTTATTCCTGATTTGCAGTGGTGAAACTGATGTCAGAATTAGCCCGCAGAATACCAGTATAAAGACCCACTTTACACAGGTACAGTCCATTTGTCTCCCTTCAGCCCCATGCGTTACCACAAAACAGTTACACCAGCGCAAAAGGTTCTTAACGGAAACGAGGCCTAACCCAGAATTAGAGCTGGATGATTTTTTTTCTGCTTGAATGAATTTATTTAGAGATTCAGGTTGAATTTGGTGAATACCAACTTAGAAAAAGTGAACAGGTTTGTAAAATGTTTCAGCTTTTCATTTTGAAATATTGTTTAGTTTAGAACTGTATAACTAGAGTGGTTAAACCATGTTTTTGTTTTTAGTTGAAGAAAAAGGTTTCATTTTACTAGAAATGATTTTGCTCCTTTCTCCTTCATTTTGGCAACAAAAACAATTTCAGTTTTTCTTTGACATGAAAATATTTTTCTCCTCAGATTTTTTGGTTTGGCCACCAAATTGGAAAACAGGAACAAAACAACTCCATTCACTCAGTTCTATCCAGAATTTCACATTCAGTGGGAATACATAAGGCATAGGCAAAAAAACAAAAACAAAAAATGCTCCCAGAAGGCTTAAAAACTTCCTGAGGATATGGTTCTGCAATCTTTATTCACTGGGACTACTTCAGTGCTGCAGAAACAAACACAAAATACAAAGGTTCTTACTCAGTCAGCCGGGCATTAAGTTCTCCACTATTGGTGGTATCAAACCAGGCAAGTTCCTGTCCCAAAATTGCATGGAAGAAAGTTCTTCTTATCTTCTTTGTCTGCCTTGCTGCTGCCCAAGCCCAAAATGAGATCTGCAGGTAGCCAAACACTAAGGCAGTTGCTCCAATGCCTACATAATATAAAGCAAACCTTAAAAAAAAAGATAATTTACATTATTACAACTTGAAGAAGGAGGACTTGGTTATGATAAATAAACAGAATCTAATTTCGTTTCAAAGGCTGTATCTGTTCTACTGCCTATGTCAGCAAAACTTGTGTCACTCAGGGGTGTGAATATCCCACACCCCTGCAAATGACAGTTACTTGGACCTAAGCACTAACGTGCACAGTGCTATATCAGTGGTAGAGCTTCTCCCATGGACACATCTCATGCCACTTGTAGGAGTGGGGTTATTATGCTGTGGGAGGGATTAGCTCTCCTGTCAGTATAAAGGTCGGTACAGTGCATCTTCACCACGCACTGTGCAGTGGCACCACTGTACCAAGTGTACTACGCAGCTCCAGCACTGCACATGTAGACATGACCTAGGAGTTCCACTGCAAATTCCTGTAGTGAGGTTAACCACAGATATGAAACTTACAAAATCTCTGAGGCCAGAATCAGGCCTCTGAAATGCAGATAATATTGCTGTCCAGTGGTTGATTTTGTGGATTTGCCATTGGCCTGTTTCTATTGCTGGAGAGAAGTTGATAGATGAGAGGAGTGGTTCTTAGACAGAGGCACACACAACAAGCTCTGGAAACCTCAGCTCAAGTCACCACATCTGCTGTCAGCCACGGGGAACAACTGCTTCTTTTGATTTTCTTTGAGGTCCTATCCTCCCCATCCCACAGCTACACAGACACGTCCCCTCTGCGCTGTCCTATGCATCCTTCAATTAGGACAGCAATAGAGTCACCTTCATCCGGTTTACCACATGATCTCTCACTGCTCAGCTGACTCTGCACAGTACACATAGGCTACATCTACACTAGAAGCATCTGCTTACAGGAGTTAATGTCAGAAGAGATGATCTGGCTAAACTTCTGTTGACAGATTGACATAAAAGCAGATCAATCTTCTGACCCGCTCTGTCGACAAAAGAGCCCCTCCTGCCCTCGGAGCATCTACATGGCTATTTTGTTGACAGTTTCTGTCAACAAAACACATTTTGCATGTAGATGCTCCACGAGTTTTGTTGACAAAACCCCAGTTTTGTCTACAAACTCTGTAGTGTAGTTATAGCATTGTGAATCTAAGGCTACGTCTACACGTGCAGCCAACATCGAAATAGCTTATTTCGATGTAGCGACATCGAAATAGTCTATTTCGATGAATAACGTCTACACGTCCTCCAGGGCCAGCAACGTCGATGTTCAACTTCGACGTTGCTCAGCCCAACATCGAAATAGGCACAGCGAGGGAACATCTACACGTCAAAGTAGCACACATCGAAATAGGGATGCCAGGCACAGCTGCAGACAGGGTCACAGGGCGGACTCAACAGCAAGCCGCTCCCTTAAAGGGCCCCTCCCAGACACAGTTGCACTAAACAACACAAGATACACAGAGCTGACAACTGGTTGCAGACCCTGTGCCTGCAGCATAGATCCCCAGCTGCTGCAGAAGCAGCCAGAAGCCCTGGGCTAAGGGCTGCTGCCCATGGTGACCATAGAGCCCCGCAGGGGCTGGAGAGAGAGCATCTCTCAACCCCCCAGCTGATGGCCACCATGGAGGACCCGGCAATTTCAACGTTGCGGGACGCGGATCGTCTACACGGTCCCTACTTCGACGTTGAACGTCGAAGTAGGGCGCTATTCCTATCTCCTCATGAGGTTAGCGACTTCGACGTCTCGCCACCTAACGTCGAAGTTGGTGCCACTACTTCGAAGTAGCGTGCACGTGTAGACGCAGCTTAAGAGAGTCAGAATCCCTTTCCTTACCTGCATTCAAGATTAAAACCTTTTTGTCATGTTATTGAAAAGGCTAATAAAAACACTACATCTTTGGAGGCTAATGAGTTTAAAGGGCAATTCATTACTGCACAATTATACATGAAGCTCCTGGAGTCCCATTATTTTCTCTCCACCATATACAGCCATTTCTTCCCATTCTGTCATTTCCACCAGTTTTACTCCAGAGTCAGTCCAATCAATGCGGCTGGAGTTACTCCTGATTTTCTTTTTTTTACAACAATGCATATGACTGGAGAATGAGGTTCACTCTCTTGGCTTAATTCATGAGGTAAAATGTTTGGGACAGAAATGAAAGTCATAGGCACATGATTCAATGCAGCACATAAGTTCTGTTCTCTCAGCAAAGGCAAAGGTGATGAATAACAACTTCTGTCTGATGCTATTAATGCTCTCCATTGAGAGTTTACTCAGGCTGTATAAGTTGTGTACTTAACAGCTGCTAGCCAACCCGAAGTTAACAATTACTTTGAACGTACTCTGTCATTTGGTCTTCAAAGGGTACTTGTGACTGATTGCAGCTCAGTGAACTTGCTGAAAGGAAAAAAAAAAGAGATTTAAGAGCTATGCACAATAAGCTCTTTCACATCAGGCAGCCTCAGGACCAGGAGGTTGCTGGATGTTCAAATACTTTGGATAAAACAGAGGTATACCTAGCAATTTATAACACTAAAAAAACAAAACAAAGCAAAATAAAACAAAACAAAAACCCCCCAAAACAAAAAAAATTAGATATTAAGAAACAAAAATGTGTGCAAAGTACTTTATCAACAACAGTAGTATTGCACACTGCAGACATATTGTATTTGCTGTATTTGTTTGTATTTACTTTCACTGGCCGCGTCTAATGTGCACGCTACTTCGAAGTAGTGGCGCCAACTTCGAAATAGCGCCCGTCATGGCTACATGTGTTGGGCGCTATTTCGAAGTTGAAATCGACGTTAGGTGGTGAGACGTTGAAGTCGCTAACCCCATGAGGGGATGGGAATAGCGCCCTACTTTGAAGTTGAATGTCGAAGTAGGGCACGTGTAGACGATCTGTGTCCCGCAACATCGAAATAGCGGGGTCCGCCATGGTGGCCATCAGCTGAGGGGTTGAGAGATGCTCTCTCTCCAGCCCCTGCGGGGCTCTATGGTCACAGTGTGCAGCAGCCCTTAGCCCAGGGCTTCTGGCTGCTGCTGCGGCAGCTGGGGATCCATGCTGCATGCACAGGGTCTGCAACCAGTTGTCGGCTCTGTGTATCTTGTGTTGTTTAGTGCAACTGTGTCTGGGAGGGGCCCTTTAAGGGAGCAGCTTGCTGTTGAGTCTGCCCTGTGACCCTGTCTGCAGCTGTTCCTGGCACCCTCATTTCGATGTGTTCTACTTTGGCATGTAGATGTTCCCTCGCAGCGCCTATTTCGATGTGGTGCTGCCCAACGTCGAAGTTGAACGTCGACGTTGCCAGCCCTGGAGGACGTGTAGACATTACTCATTGAAATAAGCTATTTCGATGTAGCGTGCACGTGTAGACGTAGCCACTATGCTGTATTTATGGAAAACACTAAAATTTAACTGATATTTAACTTAAACAATACTGTATACTGTATATTTTAAACTTTCATTATACAAGTACTGTGCTTATATGAAACAACTAAAATTTATGTTATCTTTAACTTAAACTAAAAGATAAAGTGGTCACACAAAGTTAACTACAAAGCTGGTTATTTACGAATTCTAGATAATAGAATGCCAGTTAAAACAGAGTTTACTGTATGGTGTTAGAGAGATAAAGTGGATGAGGTAAGGCATTTATTGGACCAGCTTTTATTGGTGAGAGAAAGCTTTCAAGCTCGCACAGACCAGGCCTCAAAAAAAGAGCTCTGGCTCAAAAGCTTGTTTCTCTGATCAACTGAAGCTTGTTTGATACAAGATATTACTGCCACTTTGCCTTTCTAATGCCTTGACACCAAAGCCTGGTGTCTAATTTTTAGCTGATACAGCAAACCCAGAGGCACTAGGGCTATTAAGTGCCAAGCCTAGAGATACTAGGTTTTCTTACACTAAGAGGAAGATCAAAGCTGCCTTGATTTTTCAGGGTTTGATTTAGCATGCCTCGTAGAAATTCACTAAATCAAACCCTGAGAGAGACCTTGTTGACCACTGTACTCCTTGCTGTTGTAATTAGACCTCCTGTGGTGGGGCTGTGCCACAAATTCGACCTAAGGTATGTTGATTCCAGCTACGCAGTTCTCATTGCGATTGTTGTGTATCTTAGGTTGAATTTCTTTTCTAGTGTAGACCTGGCCTGGGGCTCAGCCCCAATAAGCCCAGGCACAAATTAAGCACTGCCAACATGGCTACAACAACATTGCCCCCAACAACATATGCTGTTAATTTTTTGTGTCATCTGCCTTCAAACTCTTCATTGCTGGTTCCCCGCACCCAGTCTGTGTTGTGACAACATGCAGCATCATTCTATTTGTTACAATATTCACTGAATTTGAAAACTGTGATGTATCTGTAATTTATTTTGTGCCTGGCATGCAGGCCTGGTGTGTTGATCAGCAGTAAAGTGGTTATACTAGGTAATTGTCACATTAGCATATCACTAATAAAATTATATGCCCGTGTTCCACTTGTACATGGGATTTCCCTCCCTGCCATACTGACAAGCAACATTGAATAGCTAAAAAATAATCACACAAACATATTAATTAAAAACACTTATGCTAGGCAAGGCAATACTTTTTAGCCAAGATTTAGCCCAGTTTACACTCACTTTTGCTTACATAAATCAAGGCAATGGTTGTTTATAAGGTAAAACACAAGGGCTATGGCTACACTAGTGAGTTTTGTTGACAAAACTGGTGGAACATCCGCACACAAAATGCTTTTTGTCAATAGTATATCAACAAAAGCCAGCACTTCCGCCAACAAACTTCTGCCTCTCTCAGAGGAGGAAAAGTACCTTTGTTGACAGGTTCTGTTGACAAAAATCTGTGTGGATGCTTGGGGGTGGGGGGCGTCTCTTGACAGAGAGGGCATCCAGAACAATGGACAACCCTGTCTGTCTTCCTTCTGGGTGCCTGTTTTGTCAAGAGAGCAGCCTGGCAGTCTGGCCGCTCTGTCAATAGAGCAGGGTGTTCTTTCGATTGTTTTTTGTGTGTGGCTGCACTCTGTCGACAGAAGTTTTGTTGGGAAATCTCTTTGATAATGACTTCTGTTGACAGATTGCTGTACTGTAACTGTAGCCAAGAAGTATCAAGTTTTGTCTTCTCTTTACTAGTAGAGAATACATTAGATAACCAGAGGACTAGGCAGAAGGCTGAAGATGGGGATCTCTCAGCCTCCAGTTGAAGATGCCCCTGTGATGAATCTCCTACAGAGACTTTTTCTTCCAACTGTTTCTGATTTTGAGTTACACAGGTATTTTTTTTGTTTATATTGGATTAAAATTGCTTCCCCCAGTTAGATGCTTTGGTTTTCGCAATTTAATAGTCCCACTAATTCTTTATGCATAATAGTGCCTTTCCAGCCTTCAGGGGTAAATACCAGCTGAGTTTCTAATTTAACACAGCCAATTAAAAATGCTATTTTTAAAAAACACAAAAGGAATGCTCAAGAAGGGGAAAACCTCTTGCCAGGTGTTGTATGTCACTGCTGACCTTCTGGTTTTGAGTACCATAAAAATAAGAGGTTAAGATTTATTATTCTTAGAGTTTACTGTGTGTAGAAAGCACAACCCAACAGCACACTAGCTAATCCAGGTATAGTTTTCACTGGCATTGTCAAGAGCAGTGGTTCCCAACCTTTTTACTCATGTGGATCCCCAATCACTTTCCCAAACCATTCGTGGACCCCCATCAAAGCCAATTCTAGCTGCTAGGCACATTTCATTAAATGAAAAAGGAAACCTTAACAGATTTTCTGACAGATTAATATTATTGGAAGATATTTAAAAATCATAATTGTAACATTGCAATTTATTTAAAACTTGTTTTCTAGGATCATTTTTATTTATCTTTTATTTTTTTCATGGACTCCCTGTAATACCTCAGGTTGGGAACTGCTGGTCAAGAGCTTTTAGAAGTCTTATTACCATAGGCTACATGTTCTGCCCTTCTCTTTGAGGGTGAAAGAAACACTGCTCTTTCCCACTTTCTTCTGCCTGCACAAATGAAGTGGGGAGAAAAGTTCTATAACCGGGGCTATAACATTATAGAGCACCATTAACATGAATAAAGAAGAGCAGAAGTCTTTATTTCCATAGGCAACACAGCTAGTGATTTCTTGATGACTGCTAATGGGTCATCACCTCTATCTGTATAGAACATCTAGGAGAGTAGTGGGGGGTAGGAATATATTAAAATTAGTAACTCTTCTACAACGCGCAGTGTCGTCATGAAGGCATCGCCCATTGTCAGAAGGTGGAATCCAGCCTTGTGCAGAGACCATCAACACTGCTTAATTTCTTTTAAGGATTATTTGGCCTTGTGTAAGTTTTATAGCAAGGGACGAATTTTCACTCATAAAATGAGTGGCCATGAGAAATATTTAACTACACAGGTTGACCCTCTCTCATCTGGCACCCTTGGGACATGACCAGTGCTGGATAAGAGAATTTGCCAGACCATAGGAGATTAGTATTATCTAGCACATTTGTCAGGGCTGCCTCCCCACTCTGACACTCCAAGTAAAGAAAGTGGGGGCCTGCAAAAAAAACAACTCAACATTCTGTAAAAATAACATTGCCTTTAAAAGCTCTGCTTAAAAAAAACTCCCCAAGGTCACAGATTCTCTGACCCTGGTGGGTAATCACTGCTAGCACCCAAGTGAGAATAACCCCATATAACCCAGGAAGATGCACTTGGGATGTCTCTCTGTGGGGTGAATCCCAAGATCTTAACGTTTCCTTAGGAGAGAACTTGGAAACAAAAAGCTGTAATCTGGTAGCTGACCTTTGAGTCTAAGGTGTGAATACACACAAATCCTTTTCTATAACACAGGAATCAAATCTTTGCCTTAAAAAAGTAATTTATTCATAAAATCAGAGAAAACCTTAAAAAGTTTCTGGATGCCACACACAGAATTACTTCCCTGGGATTCAGCTGAGCAGTTACAGAGTACAGGGGGAAAAAATCAATCCAGTCTGAAAGTTCACCATTTCCAAAATTTTGATAACCTGACTGTGGCTAACCAAATATTTCCTTTCTACTTACATATCTGTGTGCTCATTAGGAGACAGCCAGGAGGTTTACTGGATTCATTCAAACATTTTTGTTCTCTCTCTGCTCCAATTGCAGAGCCAGACAAAGACCCCACAGACTGCAATTGTTCTCAGTTTAAAAGAATCTCTCTTCCTCTTACCTGATCACTTCCTGCAGACAGCCCCCCCATTAACCCTTTACAAGCATTCATTCATGACTACATTACCAACACTTTCACTGCTTACTGGACTCTTAAGCTGTGTCGACACTACGAGATCATTTTCTAATTCTGTAATTTATAAGTTCGATTTTGGCCATCCTCACTTCACACTGTGCTCCCCACAAAGTCGAGTCATTGCTGCCACACACACACTGGCTAACATCTACTGTTGCAGTAGTGCATTGTGGGAAGCTATCCCACAGTTCCCTCATCCCCATTTCATTCTGGGTATGCTCGTTGGTCTTGATGTCATCTTCCCCCATTGCAGTTACTCATTCTCCACCCGATCCCTGAAAATATGCCGATCCCTGGAAATAATGCAGAAGACACTCAAAACTAGAAGAAAGAATTTTTGATTTCCCCAGACATCACCTTGCCAACATGGGTGAGTGACTGTATTCTCAACTGGACATACACTGATGATTGCATGATTGCATGCATGTGATCCCTGAAAATAATTCAGGGGCCCAGAAAGCTTTTTAATTTGAGAGGAACATAGGAAGAAAGAATTTTTGGTTTTCCCATACACTATACTGGTGCTGAGGAGAGTCTTAATGAGGGGTCCTGGACTGCACAGGAAAAAAAGGTGGGTCACTGGATGATCAGTTGAAGTGGTCCTCCCTCAGAAGCAACAAGTCCCTTAGCTGCCAGGAGAGACTTTTCCCTGGCAGCAGCAGCAGCAAGCCCAGTTATGGGCCAAGGGGGAGAGGGAATCGGTGGATGACCAGTTGAGCTGTTCCTTCCCTGGTGGCAGCAGCAAGCCCTTTAGCCACTGGGGGAGACTTCCCCATGGCCACAGCAAAGCTCAGACTTTCTTTCCCATGAGACTGGCAGTATTGTCAGCACTGAACCAGAGGCACATCCTTTTATTGATTAGTAACAGAGAGGAAGCCGTGCTCGTCTATATACTATCAAAACAGAAAAGCAGTAAAGTAGCACTTTAAAGACTAACAAAATAATTTATTAGGTGAGCTTTTGTGGGACAGACCCCGAGTTAGGGTGGGGGCTATCGATGTGGTGTGGTTGAGCTCAGGAAAGACCCAGACTGTGTGGCCCCTGTGGGGGAGGAGAAGCAGTTTGCACACACATGTAAACCGCTGAGAAGAAGTTTCTTGGCGTGTTATACAAGCACGACACCCAGTCCAGCCTTGTTGATATGTGGCATGGCATGTGAGGGGCTGGCGCCAGGCAGCGCAGAGAAAAATAGCAAGTGTACAGACAGAACCGTGAACTCCCTGCAGGGGCTATTTGAATGGGTAAATGCACACACCCTGTTAACAGCATAGCAAGAAAGAAGCCATTTCTCAGGCTGTCATACTAACCTGAACCCACAGCTAAAGGCTCGCTGCTCCCACTTGGCAATTCAGGCTCTTCCTGTTACTGGAGAGCAGTGGCCAGAGCAGAGCGCTGAGAGGGGCATTGTGGGTTACATAAGGGACACATCTGGAGGCTAATAAATTTGCTTTTAAGATGTGACGCTTCCGCACTTGCATTTAATTGAACTTCTGAATTCGAGCTTGACTCTATACCCGTCAGGTAACTGTGATTTTGTAATCTGGAGATTACTGCACCCAAAATCAAGCTAATGGTCTTTACAGTGAAGACAATCACGTGGTAAAATCGAGCTAACTGAATTAAATTTGATTTTATCTCATAGTGTAGATGCAGCCTTAGAAAACATTTGGGGTAAATTACAGCTAAATAGCAGCATAGAACACTTGAGAGCCAGGACTCGTGGCTGTAAACTAACTTTATGGGACCATGGAAAACTTGACCACATCCGTGATCAGTGGTCATCCAGCTAACTAAAATCATGTTGGATTACAAATGTTGCCAGATAAGAGAGTTCTGGATTAGAGAGGTTCAACCTGTATAAAAGAAACTGAAGAAATACCATGACAGAGAGAGAGCCGTCTTCTATCAAAAAAAAAACAAACAGTCAAGTTGCACTTTAAAGACTAACAAAATAATTCATTAGGTGATGAGCTTCCGTGGGACAGACCCACTTCTTCAGATCATAGCCAGACCAGAACAGACTCAATATATAAAGCACAGAGGTCCAACAATTGTTATGAAGGTTGCTAAATCAGAAGAGCAGAGGGGTGGCAGGAGCGGGGCGTGGGGTGGGGAAGTTAAGAGTTAGATAAAACAAAGTATGTAAAAGAGTCCTTATATGGGCCAGGTAATTGCTGTCCCATTTCAAACCATGTGTTAATGTGTCAAATTTGAATATAAATGACAGTTCTGAGCATTCCCACTGCAAACGATTGTTACAGTTCCTTTTTAGTAAAACACAGACTTTCAGGTCATTAACAGAATGGCCCACTTCATTAAAGTGCTGGCTGACAGGCTTGTGAGTTAGGGATTTTTTTATGCCTATTTTGTGTCTATTCATTCTTCCACAAAAGCTCATAATCTAATAAATTATTTTGTTAGTCTTTAAAGTGCTACTTGACTGCTTTTTTGTTTTGAAGAAATCTAAGTCTACATGAAGACTTACTACTTCCTAAACTTTTCTCCAAGGTAAGAATGATCTCTACTTACTTATGAAAATACCCATATATCCAAGCTCTGCTACAGGAAGACAAACACAGGCAAACAAGGGCTAAATGTAAGTCTAGTTTTCACAGGAAAAGTAAGGCGATCATAAGAAAACAAGTAGAGGAGGGCAGAGGAACATATCATCACCAAAATTAAAATAAATAAAGTCTATGAACAATTTCCTTACGTGAACTCTCCTGGGATATGCAGCCGCTCACAAAACCATTGCTCATTTCACCAAAAACGAGTGACATCAGAGGAAGGCAAACTCCATTTGCTACTGCTGCTATTGTTCCAAATATCATAAGAGTTATATCCAGCCAATCTGCATATCGAAACTGATGAGAATCAGTAAAAGAAGGTAAATATCAGATTATGTTAGTCAGTGAAAACCAGTATGACATCCTGATAGTTTGAATGTTAGTAAAATAGACAGCAGAAGTTAATGCTCTGATTTATTTGACATTAGAATAAAATTTTGGATTATGTCAAATCATCAACGAAAATATGAACTTTTCTATGAATGTTGTAAATGTCATCTGTCCTACATTACCCTGTGTGCTGAAATGCCTATGGATGGCATTGGGAGTGCTTTGTATGGATGGAAGGCAACATTTGTAATTAGCTGGTACAGATTTAGCTATAATTCAAAAGACGTAGACAGACAAAAATGAATGCAACAAGCCTGGAATATGATTTTGGAAGAAATGAAAAAAAAATCACATTTCACTTCATGTGTACTGAAGCAGCATATAATTACTATCATTGCAAGTGTATTCTTACTTACTATTGTGATTGGCCCAACGATTTCAGATGTTTTGCTTTTATCCTCTTTGTCTTTGTGTTTCCTGAAAGATATACGTTAAATATGGGACATTTCCACTTTCTTATGGTTGGCACAGATCTGCACATCATTTTACTTCTCAAATACCTATGTGCTTCTATAACCCCTTGCCACAGGATCTGAGTACATCACATATTTTAAGAGCACTTACAACACTCATATGCTTTCGCCCGTCTGGCCGAGGGCCTGGCTGCTCAGGGTCACCCTGCCCGCACTCCGGATCACTTCCGGAGCAAGGTGAAGGAGTTGCGGCAGGGATACGCCTGGGCCCGGGACTCGGCCAGCCAGTCTGGGGCCGTCCCCACTGCTTGCCCCTATTAAAGGGAGCTCAGGGCCATCCTGGGCCCCCGGGACACCTCCTCCCCCCCGGCCAACCTTGACAACACGTCCGATGAGACCCAGCAGGCCTTGGAGCTGGAGTCCAGCCCGGACGCCAGCCCCGCACCCCGGAGCCCACCCGAGGACCCCCTCTCGGGATGGCAGAGGAGGGGTCCAGCAGTGAGGAGGGGTGGCTCTTCATAGACCTCCCCACCTGGAGCACCATCTGGGCGTCTGCCCACTGGGGTTCCCCCGACCGCAGCAATGGATGCTCAGGTATGTACCCCACAGGGAACACACACCCAGGACACGGGGTGGGGGCACCAGACATGACCGGGAGCCTCACACACTCCCAGTGGACCCTGACCCACAACCGCCCAGCCACAGCACGGTCCCAAGACGGTGGCATGGCCATCAGCGCCCGTCAGCACCCGCACCCATGGACAGCACTGTGCCCTAACCCCAGGGTCGGGGGGACCATGCAATGGGGACACCCAACAGGGACATCACACCCACCGACAGGGACAGAGACCCACCACCCAAGGAGGATGGGGGAGTGGGCCATGGGCCAGGGCACAGTACTAACAGACATCCCCTCCCTCTCTCCCTTTCTGCAGCTGCACCATCCAATGCCCCAGGCAGCCAGGCAACCTCCATCGTCCCCAACAGCCCACCAGAGGTCAGCCACCGCCAGCACCCGGAGACAACCTCAAGGTCAACAGGACGGTCCTGCCACCGCTGGACCCTGGGGATGGCCCCCATGGACCCCCAGCTCCTGGCGGCTCTCCGGCAGCAGACGGAGATGGCCGAGGAGAGACTCAACTTCGACTGGGAGGAGTCCACCCAGCGCTGGGTGGCATGGGAGGATTTCAAGGGGGTCTTACGGGACATAGCCAGATCAATCTGGGAGGCCGTCGCTTGGCTCCTGCCCCCGCTGCCCCCCAGGCCGCCCTCCCCGCCACTCCACCCAATGTCCCCCCCGGCTGTGCTGCCTGCCGCCCCACCTGCCTCACCATCTGCTGCCCCACCTGCCAGCCCCCCAGGACCAGAGCCCACTGGGGCTGAAGACCAGCCAGTGGAGGCATCCCGGCTGTACTTGCTGGTCCTCCCAGCCCCCAGCCAGCTGCGCTGAGGACCACGGACAAGGGGCGGGTCACGAGCCGTACCTTCCGGGGGTTGTGCCCCTCTACCCCCACCCCAAACTGATGGGCCGACGGCCGAGCCATCTGCTGGGACCCCATTTGTCTATAGTTTTCCCCCTTGTATATAGCTGTCCTCCTTTGTATATTGGTTGTAGTTTTTGTTGTGAGCATAAGACAGTTAGCAGTTTTCCAAAAATCACAGTTTTATTTTCGAAAGAACCAGAGACATATGCTTGTTGCGGGGGTGGTGTGCGGGTGTTGGGGCCGGTGTGTGGGCAGTGCAGGCATTGTGTGTGGGGATCCTCCGGGGAAGGCCGGGGACGTGCTCAGGGGTCTTCCTGATCAAAACAGGCCCGCAGAGCCTCGTGCACCCGTACCCCCTTGTGGTGGGCCTGGTGGCTGGGTGTGGCAGCTGGCTGGGGGAAGCCCATGCCTGCATCAACCTCCCACCCCTGGATGTAGGTCCCTGCTTCCAGGTGGCGGGAGAGGCCTGAGTTCCTAAAAACATGGGCGTCGTGTGTGCAGCCGGGCCAGCCCACGTACATGTCCTGAAAGCAGCCCCGGCTGTCCACCATGGCCTGCAGGACCATGGAGTGGTAGCCCCTGCGGTTGATGTATCTTCCTCTGCTGTGGTCCGGGGCGTAGATGGGGATGTGGGTCCCGTCCAGGGCCCTGAAGTAGTTCCGGTACCCCATGGTGGCGAATCTGGCGACAGCTGCGTCCAGGTCACCGAGTTGGACGACCCTCTGGAGTAGCATGGCATTGAGCGCACGGACCACCTGTGGGGAGGAAATGCAGGTGCCAATGAGGGTGTGCAGGGTGCCCCAGGGCCCTCCCCCCCAGGTGACCCTCCCGGGCACTTCCCTAGGTGCACCCCCACCCAGCCCCTCCTTCCCTGGCACCTCTCCCTGCCCAGCCCCACACCCAGCCCCCCCTCGCCCCCCAGTGGGTGCATGCCTGGGCCTCCTTACCTCCATGATGATGGCCCCGACTGTGGCCTTTCCCACTCCAAACTGATGTCCCACAGAGCAGTAGCTGTCTGGAGTGGCCAGCTTCCAGATGGCCATTGAGAACCTCCTCTTGCGGGGAAGGGCGCACCGCATCCGGGTGTTGTGGTGCCTCAGTGAGGGGGTGAGCCACTGGCAGAGCTCCAGGAAGGTCTGCCGGCCCACGTGGAAGTTCTGCAGCCACTGGTCATCATCCCACTCCCACATGACCAGCTGCTCCCACCACTCTGAGCTGGTGGGGTAGCTCCAGAGGCAGAGGAGCACCCGGTGGGGGAGGAAGAGGGGATCCCGGTGGTCAGGGGCATCCCCGTCTGCCCCCAGGGAGGGCTCCTCTGGCAGGAACCACTGGGCAGCCTCCCGGGCAGCACCTAGCAGGGCACTTGCCCCCGGATGACTACCTGGAGGGCCTCCTCCTGCTGCTGCTGCTGGGGGTCCATAGCTTCTGTGACTTGGACTGCGAGAGTGTGGAGAGTACTCTGCGGACCTTGTGCTGTGCAGGCCGGGTGTGTCTGGGAGGGGCCCTTTAAAGGAGCGGCTTGCTGTTGACCCAGAAGGGCTAGTGCAGCCTGTGACCCAGTCTGTGGGCTTTCCTGGCCTCTTATTTCAACGGGGAGCGCTTGTGTGTGTGGACGCTCCACATTTCCTTCTGGGGTGGCTCCTTTTGACGTCCCCCATCGCTACTTCAACGTTGAACGTCGACAGCACCAGCCCTGGAGGATGTGTAGACGATACGTGTTGAAGTAGCCTATTTCAATGTGTTTACTTTGAAATGGGCTACTTCGACGTAGTGTGCTCGTGTAGACGTAGCCAAGATGTTCTTTTCTTCACCAAAACTGGATTAGTAACATGAAATAAAAATATAACTTGATTTGCTGGGAGCCCTATTAAAGACAAGCAATTTAGGCTCACATTTTAGTCATTGCTTCTGTTAAAGCAACAGTCATCCCAGTCTCTCTGGCAGTAGGTAAGGAGAGGGGAGCAGAGGTCCTTGAAGGGGTCAGTGACCAGAGTAAGCTGGAGCAGGTATGGGGGCCGCTCCTGGGACACCAGCCTATGCAGCCCCTGGGCCTAGCTCCTTGCTTCCCAGAACCTTATTTCCTCACTTTCCATCAGGAGTTAGTCTAGAAGTGGAAGAGGTTGAGGAAGGAGCGATGGTGTTTTGGGGATATACGTGTGCTCAAGAGCAGTGCAAAATGAGGGGGGCATATACACGCATGCCTCTCAGAACCCATCATATGCAAAGCCAGATCCTGCTGATGAGCCAATTGGCAATGCACCACATTCACAGAGTTGTGCAGCTCTTGATGAGCTACGGGTAGTCCCATAGGTCAGTCTAGAAAAAATGTGACATGTATAAAATTTATTAGCCTTGTAGCCCCATACTCTTTTTGTAGTGACCCTGGCCACTTGACCCCACCTTCGAAAGAGATTGATTGGGCTCCAGCTATGAGAAGGGCAGGTCAGAGGTCGAGCTGAAGTCTACAGTTCTCTGGGCAGCTAATTTAGACAGGGCCTCATAGCTAAGTTACTCCTGGGCCTCTCCACCTCACGAAGCAGCTCAGAATTGAAAGGGTACAAAAAGGTGACAATTCTGTGCTACTTCCCTTAGAGGCACAACAAAAAATCTCATTCTGTTATTGTCAGTGACCTTTAATTTTCAGAACTGTTTTTAAAAAAATACATATAGGAAAGACATAAGATACAGTCGTGGCCTAGTTTAGGGGAGGAGGGTAGCTCAGTGGTTTGAACATTAGCCTGCTAAACTACGGTTGTGAGGTCAATCCTTGAGGGGGCCACTTAGGGATCTGGGGCAAATAGCTTATTTAACATGGGGAAGGATGGCTCAGTGGCTTAAGCATTGGCCTGCTAAACTCAGGCTTGTGATTTCAATCCTTGAGGAGGCCATTTAGGGATTGGAGCCAACATTAGGGAAGGTGCCAAGAGGGCATGGGACTGGACTAGATGACCTCCTGTGGTCCCTTCCAGCTCTAAGAGATGTGTGTCTCCAATTAAGTCTCTTAAAAAAATCTAGCTTTGGCCCAACAGCTGGCACAGACAGTGATGCTACCAATCCTCGTCAGAATGCTACAACCCCCAGGAGACAGCTGGGTTCTGTCAGAAGTTGGGGGGAACTAACTGGCAGTGGAGTGTAGCCATGGTTGTCCAGGATGTGCTGATCCAACATATGTGGGGCTTTCATATCATTTTAAAGCTGACACCCTTTCAAGAAAACCAGCAGGAGGGTAGGTGGGGCCAATACCTACCTTCAAGGTGAACACTCCACTTGAGACTAGGGAGACACATGAGGACAGGGAGCTGTAATTCACATCACTCTGACCCACCTTATGACACTAGCCCTTTTCAGATGTTCTGCCAGATACGTGTCAAAAGCAGAGCAGCATATTGGATTTCTTCATGTATAAAAATATACCAATAGAAAGCATTCACAATTCCTCCGAGACAAGTATGGTGGAACACTCAGAAAAATCATTGCAGCAACAGCAGTCCCAAGGAGCTCTGATTAGCACAAGTTTACTTAAAGTAGAAACAAATACTCATGAAGAACATGAAATTCAACCCATCGCTGGGCACGTGACACAAAAATGTTGCGAATTAAAGGTGAAATCCCTCTGAAGCCAGGGGACCTGATCCGAGTCTCCCTCACACCTGATTTACATCAGTTTAATTCCAAGTCACTGAAAGTCAGTGGAGTTGCAACAGCATAAAATCACTGTGAGAAGACAATAAAGCTGGTTTCTATATGTGTATTACTCCTTTTGACCTGAAAGCTTAGCCAGAATCAGGGTGTTACAAGTTGTTCGTTAGGTGGGAACACTGATGGTAGAATCAAGTGTTTTCTTTGAAGCAAACTTATTTACAGAGAAGGTACTTTTTTTCCCTGAACATCAGTGGACTCAAACAGTAGCAGTTAGTGCTTTGTTTACATCTCTTTAGCCATCTTGTCCAGACACAGAAGGCCCTCTTCTTGGCTTCTCCCTGGATCACATACTGGAAACCCTGTGTTTGTCCAAGCTTTTTGTCTCTATGTGTCTGCGTGCTCATTTCTGGCTACGTCTCCACTTAAAATGCTACAGCAGTATACAACTGTGCTGCACATCACTTTAGCTAACCCACGTCTTCCATCAGAGGCAGTAGCTAGGTCAATGGAAGAAGTCTTCTGTCGATTTAGCACTAGTGTTTAGGTTGGTCTTTCAGGAATGTGGGTTTCATCTGCACTCCCCCGGTCCCCGAGAGGCATAGCTATGCTGATGTAAATGTTCAGCATAGAGCATACCTCTATTTCCTGCTTCCCTCTCATGCCTCCACCCTTTTAGCCAAAGGATGCCCAGCCTAGCATTCTGCCTACATCGCTCAAATGCTTGAGTGGTATAGGGTGAGCCCATCTTTTTAGACCAACCAATGTTCCTCACCCTGAATGAAGGGTGGCTGCTGCACTCAAGTGATGTCTTAAAGCCCATTAAAATAAAATATTTGCTTCATTCTGAAAGCTTTAACACAGTTAGAGACAGTTTGTCCCACTGAGCTCAACACAGACAAGAGGTGAGACTCAAACACTTACCTGCAATCTACATCCGCATTTGTAGAATTCTTTGGTGCCTGGCCAGCAATTTCTGTGTCAATGTCTTCCATGGTTATGTGTATAGGTGATTTATTCTAAAACAAAGTGCAGTGCTGTTAATATCATTACTTATTGGGAAAGCCAATACAGGACACACTTTAAGTGATACCAGTGAGAAATCTCCAATGTAGCCCAATGGGCCAGGTTACCTCTTTTATATTCACTGCTTTTCACTATATTCTGCTTTATTATATTCAGCAGTAAAGCAAGGAACCCACAGGGCTGTATCATGTAGGATGTTAGCTCCAGCAGTTAACATAAGGCTTGAAACCTGTAAACTTTGGCATAGATAAAATGAAGTAATTTATAAAATATGAAGAACTGGAAGTTGAATGCAAGGGGGAGTTTTGAGCATATGACATAAACTGACCACAGACAGGAGCTAAAACCTACTTCTGGAAGGTCATGGATGATAATGAACTGATGTATATGATGATGGGATAAAATCATAGATATACTAACCTATATAAGAAAAGACACCTTAGCATTGGTAAAGGGAGGAAATACAGATGAAGAAGGAGGGTAAATAACCCTACTGAATATGAATTAGGCATGGTAGCATCAGTGCAACATATTATAAAAGTAGCATCCCAGGGCAGTAGTATACATCTTGGAAGGAACCAGAAGGATGGCCACTGATGAGAATGAGAAAGGTGCAGTCATGAGGAAGGTAGTACTAATATCCAGGCTGTTCTGCAAGGGATGTCATGAGTATGGACGTTTCAATGTACTTTCTGTATTTTCTCTATTGTGTGTAACTTTGTTAAGTATATTGTTAATATAAAAAGTTCCTGTAATGTGAGTCTTGCACCCGAACATGTTGGGGTTCCCAGCCATAGAATAATTGCAATAATAAATTAACTAGGCCTGATCTTGGTACAAGGACCTGCCAACCCTCATATGGGAATCTTCGCATCAGGCTACAGATTTGCTGCCTGAACAGGGACTCCAAGTTGGGCAGAGGTGTAATGTCACTACTCAGGATAGGAAACTCACCTTCTGTAAAATCTAAATCAAAATCTGGGCAATCTCTCAGTCTTGAATTTGATGCCTGCCAAAAACACTCACCGTAACTCACTAGGGGACTTCCTTTTCCCCCCATCCCCCTCACCCCCAGCTGTGGGTCCTCTTTTCTGAATCTTTGTCGCTAATATACTTTTGCTTTTCTTATCTAGAGAAGGAACAGTGTGCTCTCCTGGAAGAGAAATTAGAAACATGATATCCTGCTTTGGAGATGCCCTTTGCTTTCTTCAGCAAAGGAAAAATATTAAACATGTAGTCCAATACCAGGTTCAGTTTTAAAAAAAACTTCATAGAATGGTTTATAAACAGAACAATACTTTTGCACTTATGCGCTAAAGAAATAAGAAATCCCACCATCAACTCACATACAGCAATGCTGTATGTAGCTTCAGAGGGTTTTACGGAGTAGCATCCAGAATAGTTCCAGGGTGTGTAGAAAATGAATATTGAATAGCAGAGGCAACTCATTTCAACAGAAATATTAGTTCAGCTGGGCCCAATTTCCTGTCCTTTATAACAGACTGCTTTAATGTACAATCCTATTTTTTCCTGGTTATCATTTTACTATTGTTCAGTGCGTCCATCAAGAATTTAGTATAACAAATGTAAATTAAGGGAAAATGGACTCACCATCAAGCAGGAATAAGGAATGTTAGGCAAAAAGGTAAGTAAACAGACAGGTATCTTACCATTCCCCAAGTTTAACAAACCCAGGCTGTTTTGAACAAATGGAGGAAGCATGTTTCAGAACTGAACATGTCTTTCTGAGGACAGCTCCTGAGCATTCAAATATAGGTCCTCTCAGAACCTAAGGTACAGCTACATTGCTAAGACAACCTTGCAGCAGAGAGTCTCAGAATTCAAGCCACCTGGTTCAGACTCTTACTAGAGGGCTACAAATAGCCCTGTAGCCTTCCCCGCTTGGGCTGGAGCCCAGGGTCTGAAACCCAGTCAATGCGTGTTGGGGGCAGAGGGTTTCCAGTCCTCTCAGTGGATTTTAGAGTTCCCGCACCCCAGCTGAAGCTTGAAGTCAACACTGTTGTTTGTAGTACCATAGCACTAGCCTGAGTGAATGGAGATTCACTGCCATAAGACTGGTTTTTTTCGGTGTACGTAGCCTAGGGTGACCATATTTCCATATGCTGAATGGGGGACACCTGGTACAATTATTCATAGTATGGGAAGTTCAACGGCAATCAATTCAAAGAACAAGTTGACTGAGCCTCTGTTTAAAAGAAATACTGCATAGTTGGATTCTTTTACTTTATATTCTCATCTTAAAGAGTTTAGGGTGCAAATGAGATGGGGTGACACATGCTCCTGTATACCTCTCTCACATGGGAATGTGTGTGACTGGCCCAACCCTTCCTGCCTGTCGTTCTCTGCCCTCCTCACCTGGCTGGACTCCCAGAGTATACCTATCTCTCCTGAAACCTGGCACAGCATCTTCCTGGGGCAACATGTAAGTAGAGGAATGCAGGGGCATTTTCCTGTCCTGAGGTGGAGGGATAGCACAATGATTTGCACGTTGCTGCTGTGAACCCAGGGTTATGAGCTCAGTCCTTGAAGGAAGCCTCCCAGTGGTCTGGGGAAGGTTAGATTAAAAAAAATCTATCAGGATGGTGATAGATCCTGCTATGAGCACAGGGGGCTGGACTCAATAATGTCTCAAGGTCCCCTCTGGATCTATGAGATATGTGTATCTGTAGATTTTTGCCAGGGTCTCACCAGAACGTGGCCAGGAGCAGCCTTTTGGCACTCTGAAGGAGGGAAGGGATGAGAGCTACTTTCAGCTGCTGGGGAGGAATGTATGTATGTGGGGAAGGGATGATCTGGCAGAGCTTGTATCTCTCCACCCCTCCTCCCATATGGCTGGAAGCTGCTTGTCCCTTCTTGTCTGCATAGTGTCAAAAGGCTGCTAGCATCTCTAGGCTGCTGCTGGCCACCGAGATAAACCATCCACCTCCTGTCCCCTGGCTACAATATGTGCAGGAAGGCGTTAAACTGTAAGGATGCACTCTGCACTCCATTCCACTGAACATGACTGCAGGGGCTTCAGTGAACCCAGACAGAGATGTGGCTCAGCAGAGAAGGGCACCCTAAGGGACAGAGCCAGACCCAGACCTAGACCCAGGGATTAGCATGGGTGAAGATGGTGCTAAGCCTCTGCTGTGGGGGTTGCTCTGGAGTGTGCCAGCTCAGGGTGTGAACAGGCTGGAAATTGCTCCTCCACTCCTGCTACTCCAGAGCTTAAATGGGGGCAGAGAGGCTTCCCTGTGCCAGTGCTGTGCAGTGATTGGCTCTTCCTCGCCAGTTCCCTGCCCAGAGGGTCTTTGGCTTGCCCAGGGCTCTGTCCCAGCCAGAGGCAGTTGGGGAAGGAAGGAGCCTGCCAGCCAGGCTGTTGGGGAACTCCAATCAGTGTCTGGTTCTTCATGCAGCAGTGGGAGTAGAATGTGCCTTGCTTGGGCAGTGGATAAGGGAGAGGACAGCAAGGACCAGCAAGGTTGGGAAGAGTAAGGGAGAGGAGAGCAAGAAAGGAAGCACATAAAGGGCTGATGGGTGGGCAGCAGAGGTAATATGGGACTGGATGCAGCCTGGCACCTGCCTGCACTCACCAACCACTGCAGCCAGTGCCGCTAGAAATGAGCTGAGGGACAGGGCCCTGCTGGCGGAGAGCTGCCACGCAAGAGGGTCTTTGCTGACAGACCAGCAGTGGGAGGAGTTGGCCCTGTATGCTGCATTTTCAACCCATCACCAGACGTGGTCACTTACCCTTATTGTCAGTCACTGGACCCCCCACTATATACACACTTACTGCTAGTGAGTAGGAGATGGGTGAGCAGGGATTCACCCTAGCAGCAGGATCTGATATACTGATGGGCTAGGTCAGGGTGTGTGTGTGTGTTGGGGGTGGGGGGAGACAGAAGACATGGGACAGTTTGCCAACTTTTAAGAGAAAGGTGGGACACCCGCAGGCCTTAAATATCAGACTGTCCCTTTAAAAATGGGACATTTGGTCATCCTAAGATTACCGCTTATAGCCAATGGGAAAGCAATGTCATGTATACAATGCTAGCATACTATGGTAATTGGAATCCCAGCTAGGCAATTGAGCCCCTTAGTCCTCCCTGTTGGAAGGGGTTTTAAATGTAGGCAAAAATCTTGCAAAGAACAATAGAAAAAGCTGGAGTTCAGAGACAGATCAATAGTCATAACACAATTGTTAGTTAATTATTAGCATCCAAATACTAAGTACTTATTTTTTCCCATCTAGGGCTCATTCCTTCTCTCACTGAAATGAATAGCACAACTCCCACTGATTTGGGTTTTCTAAAACAATTAATAAAATCATGCCTCCTCCAAAGTGGCCTTCACAAATTGGAGAATCATAGAAATGTGAGGCTGAAAGGGACCCTGAGAGGTCATCTATCCCATCTCCCTGTGCTGAGGCAGACCATATATTCGAGACCAGGACAGGGATTCCACTACCTTGCTAGATTTAGGAACAGTCTTGCTTTATGAGCAGATTATTCAATAAATATATCGGGGTCAAATCATTGTTTACAACACTGTAGCCATATTGGTCCCAGGATATTAGAGATGCTGATATTATTGGTTCAATAAATGACATTACCTCACTGCCTCGACTTGTCTCAAGTTCTTTGAAAAATAATTTCATGAACTGACATAAAAATGAAAACTACATAACATTTTGTATGAGAAGGAATTGGTGAGGGATTTAGATAATAATTGACTCAAGCCCTTTCCATCAGGTAATTTTAAGCTTATTTCACTTAATCATCAGTACCTGAACAGGTAGTACTTATAATTAACATCATGCACAGCATTATTTGACAGATGGTAATGGGTGCGTAAACTCTTCCGTACATCAGAAAGATCCAAATTCTGCACCAGGGAGGGAAAAATAAACAGAAGCTGTGACTCTATAATCAACCTTTCGTTATGCTGAAGTTCTTCCCTGCTGTAAATTCTGCTGCAGCCAATTTACCTGTGCCAGAGACAAATCTGGCTCACAAAAGACATAAAACAAGCATACTGACCTGATGGGACTGTAGCTAGCAGGGCTACATCCACCCGCATATTCCTCATTCACAAGTGCTTAGTGGCCAATTCTTCATAATGTGCAAGTTGAACTTAATAGTGAGAATTTTTCTTAAGCCTAATGACTCACGTCATTGTAATTGCCTACAGAGCAGAGTTCAAGTACAACAGTCAAAATTACACAATGAAATTGGCAAGTTTTTCTAAAAGAAAAGATTATTCTTGACGCTCTGCAGAAGGAGAAGCTTCACGTATGAAGAGAAGTAAGAAAAACTGATCATTAATCACAAAGAAGTCTTCAAAAATACCCTACCCCCTCCACCAGATCAACTCAATAAATTTACACTTGCCAATTTTTTTGTAACTAGATTATGCCTTAGTTAAGATCACTTGCGCTAAAACAACAGGTCTGATTCCAAACGATAAGTATCTTAAAGGATCTGTTTAACAAATTTAATTTAAATCAATTAACAGAATTACTTGTAAGTTCTCACCACATTCATGCTATACTGAAAGTGAGTGCTGAAGTTTTTGAGAAAGATGTTTTCTTCGTAGGTAGAGCAAGTACTCAGTCTGTTTAAGTATGAAACTCAGTTCGACCTTAACTATGGGGCTGTAAGCAATGCCTCCATACGATATGCACGCAGACATATAGACGCACAGACTCAAGTTTTATTTTTAACCCTTTTCCTTAAGATAACAGTTTTGCTTTTCTAGCAGTTCCTGCACCACATACAGAATCAGTACACTTGAATTCAACAGCTTTACAAGACACTGAAGCCTTGCCCATCAATACGCCTAATGGATTTACCTGCTAGCAGTAGCTTTCTGAGATATTTGGCCCCACAGTTTCTAGCCAACAGTCTGGCAGAGCACCAAGTTTGATAGACGTGGCTCTGGGTTTGCACGAAAGCTTTTTCACTCTTATTCTGAATGAGCCTAATCCCCGTGACAGTGATTTTACCATATTCTTAGATGGGAACACATTTCACTGAGGCTAAAAAGCTAATCTAAAGCCTGAGGTGTGCACTATCCAAATCAAATTTCCTGTTCAATGGTGACTTGAAGAGGATGGCTACAATGTGTCTCACTTGTGAATCTGGAAAAAGCGCTATGAAAACTGAGTTGGAGAATGATGTTTATCTGAAAATATATGCATATTCCTCCCCTCCACAGGTGAGGATCCTAAAATGTTGCCCTTCCCTGCTGGTGAAGGGATATTCAGATAATGGAATGGCCTTTTTCTTCAGGATATTTCAGGAGAAACAAAAGTATTATTGCAGTTTGCTAAGCAGGAGCATGCCACATAGTCTCTCTTGTCAAAGCACGCGCTCTCAGAGTAGTCTTGAAGGAATGATTTGGAAAAGAGAGGAGTCTTTTGAAGCTGTCCATTCCCGTCTCCCTTGTGATTGGTTTTTTACTTTAGCTTTGACCCTGCTTGCAAACACAAAGGCCAAATTGACTCTTCCAGGCTCACAATAGGGTCCCTATAATATCAGGTGAAATTGTATTCCAAGGGCATAAAAATGTGAATTGCCCACCCACCCGCTCCATGATTGGGCTCCATCATTTCCCATTTATCTTTGCCTTGCTTCAACACCAACTGCTCTTGGCCTTAATCTTTTAGCCCCTGCTCACTGGTATGCAGCTAGATGGCACACCCTAGGATGCTCTTGCAACCAGCTGCACCAGGAGAAGACGCACAGATCAAATGTTTTTGAAAGTCACCAACATCTTCCCTGTGCTGTAAGAGTAGCCATAGAAACTTAGGCCCATATGCTGAAAAATATTTAGACTCCAAAAAGCCATAGAAGTGTGGGCCTTACTGCAGCTGGCAGCTTTCCTTGCCTTCAGCTCTCCCCTGCTGTGAGGGTACATGCACTGGTTCTTTGAAACTGTAGCAGGAAGCAAGGCAGGAAAGGGCAGGGGAAGGTTCTAAGAACAGTGGGAGACCGAACAACTTCAAGGACACTGCTGTTTTTATGTCCAGTGTAGTTCCTCACTCATTGTTAGAACAAAGTGACTCTTCCTGCAATTCTTTATCATGTGCACGTGATGCCTCTCCTCACCCATTTGCAAGCAAATGAGAAAGAAGACAGGGGAGCAGGTCTTGGAGCTGTGGTTTTAACCCCACTTAAACTCAGCAACTGAAGCAGCTTCCATGGAGTTGTGGGTCTTACCCAGCTGGTGAAGCATTGCTGCTTTTGTGATATTCCATCGGGGTGTTGGCAATCTCTGATCATGTCTTAGGACTTCTCTGAGAGAGACCCACAAATAACCTTTCCCCCCAGAACATGAGCTTTGAAGACAGCAGAGACCCCTTGGAATGTGATCACACCCACATATTCCAACAGGAACAGGGGAAAAGGAGGAGAAAGTTATTTTCTACTAAGCCCTTGGAGGTCAGTTTCATACCTCCTGCTACCCAGAAATCCACCAACCCCTTGGCATTTCAGTGAGAACATCCTGCCTGTACTATGACAATCTGTAGCTTTAGCACAACAACAATTCAGTGAAGTTCCAGACTAATGAGGCTGGTGGGAAGAGATGGACAATTTTATGTGTGAATAATATTTCTAAAGATAAAACAAAAAAAATAGTATGTGGTGATATCACAAACCCAAAGCCCAAACTCCTATTCCGCCACCACTTCAAGCCATTAATTGTCAATGTTCTTTTCTTCCTGATGTTTGAGGCAGGAAAGTTATGAATCACTGAGAGCTCTGACACTGTGGTTGCTGGGAATCAGCTACCATTTGGAATACATTGCTATTAGGAGTCCCTGGCATATTATGAAGGCTTGAAGGCCAATATCACTGAGCTTAGCCACTGACACTCACTGAGATTCAGACATCTGTCCTAGGAATTGATTCAAACATTGGTACTTCCCTCAGACCAGTGCTGGGCAGACTGGAGTATTTATTGGCAATCTTAGCCCTTTTGGTGTTAATGACTTCTCTGCAGACAGACATGGATTTTTTTTTCATAGAAATAATTCGGTCTTCATAATTGTTGGACTACAACTCCATGCTATTACGTAGGTCATTCAAAACTGAGCCACTTTGACTCTGCCCTTGTTTCTCTGTTAGTCATTAATTGAGGTATGTGGCCCATCATTTAAGCTGCCTAGTGTCGTATCTGGCCTCTGCCTAGACAACAAAATTTACAGCCAGGAATTAATTGTGGCTTGAATAGTGAAGACCCTTATTTGCACATGCACAAGAACAGCTCACCGTTAGGTCTGCCTGACCAGTGCTGGTGCCCTACACAGCCCAGCACTGGTACCCTGGTAGCCTCCTCAGGGAGGAGTAGCTGCTCCACATCGGGGAGTGGGGGAAGGGAGGCTGAAGCTGTGGGGAGAAAGGGGTTGCCAAATCTCCCAGATCAGATGGACTAGCTTCCATTTGCTGCAGTGACATCCAGTTCATCCAGTCCAGAAGAGTTGGCAGCCTGGACCATGGACAGGAGGGTGGCATGGTCCGGAGGACTGTGGAGGATCAGAAGGCGACCACGCAGCTGGCCGGAGAGTAGCAACGATTTTAAGGGGAAAGTGCCACTTCTCTTCAGCTGCCTGCTGCACAGTTGATCCCTGCTCTGAGTCCTCCAGCTGGTGAAGGTCGCTAACCATTGCTTGGCGAGTGGGGGCTGGACAATGAGAGCTGGTGGGGGTGGGAGGTGCAAGCTGCCAGTGCAGTGCTGATGTGCGTGTGCATGTGTGGGAAGTGGAGGATGGAGGTTTCTGCACTGGTTCTGAGCCGGGGGAAGGAGGCTGGAGCTGGGAGTGGTTGGAGCCCAGATGCAGCACATTCCTAGGGCACAAGGAAATGTGGGGCAATTTGGTGCCAAAATTTTGAGATGCCTCATGAACCTGCATGTTTTGCACATAAGCAGGGGTGGTGCTAGTCACCATGGATAGGCATTGGCCAACCCTACCCCCCAAACAAATAGCGAAAATAACAAAAACTGTCTTCGAGCCAGCTCCACGCGAGCACTGTGGAAGGATCAATTTGTGCCTGCGTTTATGGAAAAGTGAGCAAAAAGGGATACAACCATGATTAATTCCCAAAGCCATTAAGATTTAGTGAAAGTGTTTTCAACACATCCTCCTCCCATCCCGGCCGTTTGCCTGACTCATCTGACACTGGTTCATTAACATGCAGCTTAGATCTGCTAACCTGCTGAAGACTTTGTCTCTGTGCGAGGAAGCCACAGAATGGAATAATTTACCTTCTTGGGTCATGCTGAGCCAGCACTATTCTGTTCTCTTCCTCCCCAGACAAGGGCCAATGACTCAGAGAGATTTTCTTCAGTCGCGTGGAAAAAGATCAGTCTCCTGCTCTCGAGTACCACATCCAGATGGGGCTTGGCTTCTGTAGCCACAGCTGACAAGAACATTAAGACTCTCCTCCTCCCTAGGCAGCAGCTAATAGAATAGGGGATGTGGTCACATCTAAGGTCCAGTCCCACAGGCAATCTTTCTCCTGTGCTTCTTATCTACACGCTTCCTCTCACCAGCCTCCACAACTGGAGATCGCCTTGCCCAGGCATTTCCCATTAGTCTCTATTTACATGTTTTCAAAATATTTCTGGTGTGTGATTTCCTTCTATTAATATAGGTACTTTTCTGTAGACTGATTTAAAGAAACACGGTCTTGATGAAATTATATATTAATACAGGTATTGCAGAGCTGTATTTTTTTGCTAGGGCAAAGATTGCTGATAGTGAAAGTTTTTTTTTAAATACTAACCTTAATGTTTACCATTTAAGTCATCTGTTTACTTTCCCTCACCCCCTTATACCGGGACAATGAAAGCAAACCAGTGGCTGCTCGTTTCAATTTCTAATCTTTTTAACTTGTTCTCATAAATTTATAGGATGCTGTAGTGTTTGGATTACAAAGTCCAAAGGAGATTATTATTGCTTAGAACAAGCTACTGCCATTCTGTTAAAGTCAGGCTTCGTAAAAAAATCCACAAAACCCAAAATCTGGGGCTTGTTTTGAACTGAGTGTGCCTAAAGTTGACCCCATGAATTTGTCAATATGCTAATTAGATTTTTTCAAGTACAAATTCAAATAAACTAGATTGGCAATAACACTTATCAAATTGGTTAACATTAGAATGGAATCTAATTAGGTTAACCTCTTTATTTTCAAATTCAGTCTATGGTGTGTTATCTTAATAATTTTCAGACTAGGTAAGGTAGGTAGACGTGGATAATAAAAATATGTTAAAATCAGGACACATACTGCTCTTAACAAATTAGCAATTGATTAATCACATAATGATATGACTAGGCATAGACTAGGCATAAAATAAAAGTTTTACAAGCAAAGATGAGATGAGGGCTGGTGTGCAGTGATTTTAACAATCCTACAAGTCACCCAATGTATTACATTAATGATTGATCTTGAACTCTTGAGTACGACTAACACATTTGCAATACTTTTCTAAGGAATAAGGAGAACTGATGTATGGGGTCCTGGCTCAAAGGCTGTTTGAAGATTGTGGTTCCTGCCATTTGAATGGATTTGTGTGAAAGTGACAAGTTTCAAAAAATACCAAAAAGCAATTGCTTAAAGTTATTGCTTTTAGTCTTTTGGGTTAGTTTGCTGCGTGGTCTTACAAAGGAAAGCATGAGAGTACTTAAAATCCAAAATGTGGCTACTTGAGGCCTCACTGAAGGCCTCATAAAATATTTTTCAGTACTTGATGTTCAAGTACGGAAAGCAACACAATCTCCAAAATGAAATCTGTCTTCTCCTTAGCCTGGCAACAGCGGAGGAAGGAGAGTTGTTCAATATAGCCTAGTGTCCAATGGCTGGAACTCCATGGAATTATTTTTTGATCTTTTTGCTGTCTCTTCCACATTTGGAGCTCAGATCCTATTTGGTCCCGGAAGGTTAAGGGTGGAATGGAAGCACCATGGTTCCCAGAGCAGGCCTTCCCATAACTACTCCTCACCTGTCAGCTCTGCATCTCCTGTCCTGCAAATCTGGGCCCAGCTCTGGACATTGCAACTGGGTGCACAAACTTATATGGGTGGCTGGGCCAGACCAGAGGGACGAGGCTAGGCAGGGGTATAGCAATACCCAGAGTGATGAACCTGGTGCCAACTTCACAGGGCAGGAGCCACAGATGTAGGGATTTTTGTTTTATTTGTATAGTTTTGCATTTTTGAGCAACATGGAGCTCCTCCAATAAGATTTCTGGCATCAGTGGGTTACCTGGAGATTGTCAAGCCTTCTGGTTGAGAGGCAAAGCCATCCGAAGGAATTCAGCAAAATTCTGAGGGCTACATGGGGACCAGAAATTTATATAATCTGTTTCAGAACCTGAGGGATGGTCACTCTCTTACTTTTCTTTTCAGTACTGTTCACCTAGCACACAGATTTCAGCAGCATTCTTTTTTTGCTGCTTCTGTTAATAGCCAGTAGATGGCAATGGTGTATAGCAAATTTCTTTTAGGTCTCTTGATTATGATTTTTAATATTGGCTTTATTTCAATCTTAACTGAGCCTATTTGGAATTTCCCCCTTTAAAATAATTTATTTCACCACTCCAGGAAGTTTTGCTTCATTTAAAATGTGGAAAGCTAAGAGCAACATTTTTTGTCTGGCACTATATATTTCTAGCTCTTCTTTGTAAGAGCTCCTTGCAATCTAGAAGTCTAAAAATCCCTTGTGGGTCCTCTAAATCTAACAGACTGCAGGAGACAAGCTTAAATGCTTTACCTTTTTGAGTGGGATCACTCAAGCCTGGTCTACAGTTGGAGATTAGATTGAATTTAGCTGACTTAGGTCAATTTTCTAAGCAATCAGACCCCACTATAGGGTCTGTTCCATTGACTTTAAGGTCTCCTTAGGTCAACTTTGTTACTGCTGCTTTTCACAAGGAATAATGCCAAATTTGATCTTGTGTGGTTGACTTTAGGGTAGTGCAGATGGAGTGCTGTGAAATTCAACATTCTAGGCCTCCTGGACGTGTCCCACAGTGCCCCAGTGTGACAACTCTGGCTGCCACTTTCAGCTCCACCACTCTCCAGGTGTTCAGGAAATAGCCAGGGAAAGTTTGAATTTCATTTTCTGTTTGGCCAGAGTTGTGAGCAGAGCACGTAGCACACCTTGGCAGCACATCTGGCCATGAATTCCCAGGGTCACAGATGAGCTCCAGCTTGGAGTTTGCTGGAGAGCCAAGACCTTATTGCTGTGAGGAGGATGAATCTGTGGTGGCAGAACTACAAAAGTCTTGTAGGACATGATGGACAAAGGATATACCAGGAACGGTCAGGGGTGTTGCATGAAAATAAAGTGTGTGTCAGAAGATAAAGGAAGCAAACGGAAGTTCTGCCTCATTGCTGCAAATATGCCACTTCTATGATCAGCTGCATGGAATTCCGGGAGGGGACCCAACCACTGTCCCCAAACAGTCAGTGGCTACCTTCCAAGAGATTCCTCAGGAAGCCTCTGGCAACAGCAGGAAAGACATGACGGATGATGATGAGGAGGAGGATGACAATGGTCAGCAGGTGAACAAAGCAGCTGATCTCACTGGCAACCGGGAACTTTTTAAAATTTTGGATCTCATCCCCTCCTTCCAGGATATTTTACAGCTAGACCCTGATGGTGGGGAGGGCACCTCTGGTGAGTTCTCATTTCTAATCATGATGCAAGTGGGTTGTGTCGGGAGCTGTATCTACGTTGCCGAGGCACTCCAGAACAACTTGTTAGGGATGGAGCAGCAATCCTTCCTGCACATCTCCGTAAATCTCCCAGACAGGTACGTTTTAATCCTGATCAGGAGGTTTCTGGGGAAGCCTGCCTTATTCCAACTTCTACAATAGGGTACCTTTCCATGCCATGCCAATAGTAAGTAATCTGGCATCATTGCACCACAGAGAAGCGTAGCCTTCTGCCCACACTCAATCAACATCCGTTCCTTATCAAAGTATGTTGTTCTGAGAAAGCCAATATCTCACTTTACAATCTAGATCAGGGGTCTGCAACCTGCGGCTCTGGAGGCATCTGGAACTCTTTAAGGACTCCTTTGTGGAAATTTTTTATTCACTTATGTTCTTATGCTCGTTCCCACTGCCCCTCCCTCCGAGAAACCTCCTTAGTCATAAAATAATGTAATTGACATTTCTACAACCAGCAGACGTCCCTTTAACAGCTTTCAACAACTCTTGCAAAATAGAAGTTCTTTGTATGAAGGAGACACTCCAGGATTCCTATAAGGAAAACAGGCCTTTGTTTGCGTGGTTTGGAGAATCCTGTGTGACATGGAACAATGTGCCTTGTCAGCTTTAGACATACATACTCATCTACTTCCCTCCCCTGTTCTTTGTCCATCTCACTAGCAAACTATTATGTTAACCATCCCCCTTTGCAGACCAGCCTCCCACATAGGTGCCATGTAGCAAAACATCAAATCCTACTGATAAGGAATGAGGGAAGAGTGTTTTCCTGCTTCACCCCCTTTAAAACACCCGAGTGGCACAAAAGAGGAAACATTCCCTAAATTCCCCTTTTAAAATACCTGAGTACAGTGCATAGCTCTGATGGGGGCCATACAGAGATGTGGAAACTAAACCTGCCTGCACAGGATGTGTCTAAGATGGCTATTAAAACCTGTGGTGGAGTCTGAGAACCCAAGCTTACAGACTCAGGCTCACAGCGTAGTGTTAAAGAACAACTCTGTAGGCATTATGGCTTGGGCTGGAACTTGGGCTCTGAAGTTCTCTTGTTGCTGTAGCTCCTGTTATAGATGCCTGGGTACTTCTAAAAATGGGAGCTGGGACCTCTGGAGTCATTGCAAGACCTCCATATGTTGGTTTGGGAGGTTGAACATCTCAGTGGAAGGACAGGGTTGTGCCTGACTGCTTGGTCACCTCTCCTTGGCTATTGGGAGCTTCAGATCCCACTTCTAGTACCAATTACTGTGGTGAAGGGGCTACCCCAGGGCATGTCTCCTCTTTGGGATACTCTCAGCACCTGCTCAGGGTCTTCCAATCAATGACTCTGGCCAATGATATTAAGCAAAATGTCCCCTTCTTGAGGTCTGATTTATTGGCTTTCTTAAAACTGAGTCCAAACCACTGATTTTTGTCTCAAGTTGATGTATGGACTGAGAGCATGTAAGACTCCTGGTTGCTTTTGTCCCTGTTCAGAAGGCCCAGGTATCTTCCTGAAGCTGGACAGGGCTTTGAACAGTCAGTTACTCTCTCCCCTGCAAGAGCCCGACACCCTCCTGGAGCTAGGTTGTATATCAAGCCATCTGCTGGGTATCAGCCAGATTCCCCAGCCCCTGTGAGTTTCTTTACCTTTCCACTTGGAATCTTCTTCAGTCAGAAGTTTCCATGCAAATATCTCCCTTGCTATGACAGAAGGGCAGAATATATGCTGGTCCTCTTTCCAGCACCAGCCTTGACTGGTTGGAAGTGAGGGTAACCTTTCCCCACCTACTTTGCAAGGCTCCTAACCCCAGGCCCTTAAAAAAACAGTAATGGAGTTTATCCCTAAAATACATCTTATTTCTGGAAATGCTTGCCTTCGCCAGTATCTTCTGCATCCTTGGCCCTTGCATCCATAAGACTCCTCTTCCCTACAAAAGAACCCCCTCAGAGCCTGGAGTCAGTCCAATCCTTAAGAGGTGGGGCTACACGGTGCCATTAGCCTTCTCTATGGCCTTGGAATACCATACAAGGTCCCAAAGAGATAAAGACAAATTATAAAATCTTTTCTTCTTTACTTCTCTTTGGTTAGCTCATTTCATAAAGAGCTTAAACAAACATACATGGGGAGCACAGAAGGGTCTAACCCACTTCTCCCAAACCCAATGAATTGCAAGAATATGAACTGCTTGTATTATATTAGTCCCCAAGCCATAGAGAAATAATTTCTAGGAAGTCTTTGTACAGTTTTATACAGGATGTCAGGCTAAATGATCACAGTGGTTCCTTCTGACCTTGGATCACTGAATTTGTACAGAAAATAGAGCTTGCATATTTAAGACCATAAGTTTAGCTCTTTCCTATAAGAGTTTTCAGACTGCTTGTACTTATGTCTGAATCTTGCTGGTCTACTGGGATTAGTTCCCAAGGTTTCATTCTTCTTTAAAATAGGTACAATTCTTAAACAAACCACTAGATAAAAAAGTTAGGTCTGAATACATTCATGCTGGTACACCTAAATTACTCTAGCCATCTGAAACAGAAAAAACAAGTAGCTGGGACATGCAGGGTACCCTCTAACACCGTTAGGGGTCACTGTTGGGTATGTAATGCCAGCTTACTTACATGCTTCTTGGGAACAATACAGAATGGCTGTGCTCAGAAAAGTGACGACATTAATGGCCCCAGTTTTACTCTACAGATTTGGCCTCTGTAGATCCTTCCATTTCTTTTACTGGTATGAATCTCCCCAGTACAATAGGAATTTGAGTTGTACTCTCTTCAGGCTTATGCACAACCTGCAGAATCATTCGCTGAGTCCCACATTTTAAATGGCACCGTAATAATATAGCTTGGTCCCTGATGTCAGTTTTGATTTGAGAAGCTAGTAGCTAGAAAAAACACCTGTAAACTGCTGGTTTCATATTACTGAAGGACAATACATATGGAGCCCCCACATCAATTTTAGAGTCATTTAACATACTGGCTACGGCTAAACTAGCATTCCTCTTTCGAAAGAGGCATGCAAATGAGGGAAACTGAAAATGCAAACGACGCACTGATTTACATATCAGGCATCTCATTTGCATATTCTCCCACAGACCGCACTGTGCCCTGCCCCCAGGAGGAGGAGTGAGGGGGTGGACCGCACAAAGGGGCTGTCCACAGGGCCACTGCACCCACAGATGGGGGATGGGGACAGGGACCTAGCACCCACAGGGGGATACGGGCCATGGGACAGGGGTTGGTACTCATGGCCTCTTCCCTCCTGTTTCTGCAGCTGCACCATCTGAGGGCTGGGAGAATGTCACCCCATCCGTCGTGGTCCTGGACAGCCTCCCTGGAGGCAAGAGACAGTGACCGGCCAGAGCCACTCCCAGTGCCAGGACAGGCCGGGTCACGGTGGAGCCAAAGGTGGCCAGTGGAAGACCCCCACCTTGCTATCTCCATCTGGCACCAGGTGGAGATGGCACAGTGCTGGCTCTGTTTTGAGGAGGGGGAGGCCGCCTGGAGCTGGGCAGCCTGGGAGGAGTTCCTCACTTCCAGGAGGTGGTGGCCACATACCAGGAGGTGCTGGCCTGGCTGCACCCTCCCACCACCCCCTCTGCTGCCCCCTTTGCTGTCCCTCCTGCCATATTTCCCCCACCAGCCCCCCTGGGAGAGGGTCCCACTGGCCCAGACTGACAGCTCAAGGCTGACCCATGGCCTTACTTCCCCTTACTCCCTGCTTGGGACCCCGGATGAGGGGGGTGGTGGTAGGACCCCGGTCACGCCCCTCCAACCCTGCCGTGGAGTGATGGCCCACCAGGAAGGCACCTAGATCCCCCTCCTCCTGCAAATAGTTAGCCCCCCCCCACTGTAAATAGTTGGATGTTCTGTTGTGCTTATCACACAAACTTACCCACATGTGCTTGTGCTTACCCCACAAAATTACCCACATGGTTTTTGTAGTTCACAATATGCCTGCTTATTTTTCCAAAATCCCTGTATGCTCAGTGGGAGGGTGGTGTACAGGAGGTGGTGTGTGGGGGGGGTGCAGCTGCAGGGTGTGCAGGGTGGGGGGAGTGTGTGGGAGGGCCTCCAAAGGACGACGGGGTGGAGCTCACTGCAGTCCCTGGTTGAAGTAATGGTGCAGTGCCTCCCAGATGCAAATCCCATCCTGGTGGGCCTAGCAGGTAGGGTCAGTGGCTGGCTGGGGTAGCCCTTCCTGGCCTTGACCACCCACCCCTGCATAAAGGTCTTCCCCTTACTCTCCACAGTGTTTTGGAGTGTGCAGCAGGCACCCACCACCTGCAGAACATTCAGGACACCCACATCCCGGCAGGCCAGGATGCAGTGCCACCAGCCCTTCAAGCAGCCAAAGGTGCGTTCAGCCACCTGGTGGGCGCGGTTGAGCTGGCCATTGAGGTGCTCCTGGCTGGGGGTGGGGTGGCCCAGTAGGTGCATGCCAGGGACACCTTACCTCCATCCCAAAGGCCCCAGCTGTGGACTTGCCCACTCCAAATTGGTGTCCCACAGAGTGGTAACTGTCTGGAGTGGCCAGCTTCCAGATAGCTATTACAGCCCTCTTCTCAACAGGGAGGGCGCACCGCATCCTTGTGTCCTGGTGTCTCAGAGTGAGGGTCAGCCACTGGCAGAGCTCCAGAAAGGTCTGCCACTGCATTCATCAGGGGTGATGAACAACTGGTCATCATCCCACTCCCACTTGACCAGTTGTTCACACCACTCGGAGCTGGTGCGGTAGCTTCAGAGCTGGCAGAGTGCCTGGGGGGGGGAGGGCTCAGAGGACCCCATGATCTGGGGTGTCCCTTTCTGTCCCTGGGGGTGGGGGAAGGCTGACAGGAGCTACAGAACGGCCAACAGTGCTTCAGCCAGCAGGACACCCACTCTGCTGGCAGCAGCCAGAAGGGTTTCCAGCTCATGCTGGTCCATGGCCTTTCCTGCAGGGACTGCATCTGTGGGGCTTGTGGCAGCACCACAGGCCTCATGCTGTGCAGGCCAAAGGTGTTGTGGGGGGCTTTAAAAAGAACTGCTTGCTGCGGCCTTGGAAGTGCTTGGCTGCCCCGTGACCCTGTCTGTGGCGTTTCCTGCCCCGTTCTTTTGAAAGAGGGCATGGCTCTGTTTGGACACTCTCTTCCGACGGCCTCCATGGCCCCTTTCGACATGGCACATGGCCCTTTCGATGGTGCTTGTCAACAGTGCCAGCCTGTGTGTAGACACTCGCCTTCGTAAGGGCACCCTTCGACTACTCTTTTTTGAAAGGCAGTCTTGAAAGAGCACTCTAGTGTAGATGTAGCTCCAGACCACATCATTTCCAAACACATGCTTTCCTCTGCCCTGGGCACAAGGCAGGGGTGTGTGGCAATAGAAAATGCTGCAGTTATGAACTTCTTGGTACTAATCTGGTCTTCCTTGTTCTCTCAGCATTTTCCAATAAGTCACCCACTTTTTGTTTCTGGAATGAAAATACATTCACGCATTTGTACCAACTTTTTTATTTTATTTTTGATGCTAAACATGCTCCCACTAAGGCAGTTATACTTAATGCATGGCAGATTTTGACCCCACCAGTTGTAGAACAGGATGGTGTGTTTCAAAGATCACAGAGATTTAAGGGGTACCTGAATTTCTTGGATCTTATTAAATTATTGTCCATCCCACAGCTGTAACAATCTGGATGCAAGACTGTCAGAAACAAACTAGTGGTGCATATTCACCACTTGTGTCAGGATGTGATGTTTCAGTAATCTTAGTGTCTAGAGCCACCTGCAGGTCTTTGGCATCCAGGTGAGGAGTATCTAAATCCAATACTTTGCAGGGCAACAAACACTTAGGCTGTGTCTACACTAGCAAGTACATTCAAAATTAGGATCAGAAGATCGAGCTCTTTCGAAAGAACCCGCAGAGTGTCCACACACGCCCCGTGCCCTTCGGAAAGTAACTCTGAAAGAACTCCTGTGTTCTATCGAAGACAGTCCTCTGTTCCCAGGATGGGAAGAGCACCCTCCTTTGAAAGATAATTTCGAAAGAGAGCAAGTATAGACGCTCTGTGGCCCGCTCATTTGAAAGAGGGAGTCCTCCATGGTAGAGATCAGCTGGCAGGCGGTGGCGCCGCTCACAGCACAGACGGAGCTCTATGGTTCTAGCGTCTGGCTGTGCTTAAGAGGACGCAGGCTGCCAGAAACCCTCAGGCAGGAAGCTGAGAGCATGCAGCCAGCAGTCAGGCCACACTGCACTCCAGCTCACCAGCCACCGTGACAGCCAGCCAGTCCCCACACCACCTGGACCCATGGCCAGCCGCCTGGAGCCCCATCCACCCCAGGGGCCCTCCAAAGACAGCAGGGAGTCATCCCAGGAGGCGGGCCAGGCCCCAAAGCATCAAGCCCCGCCCTGGACAGAGGCCAAGATGGACCTCCTCTCCCTCTGGTAGGCTGAGGAGGTCCTCCAACAAACAAGGGTCCATCGCCCCATCCAACTGTGCCTCACCTGCCTTCCCGGAGGGACCCCCTAGGTAGGTGGTGTGTACACCAGCCTCCCTAGTGCCCAGGGAAGGATTGTCAGGTCCCACCTGGGGTGGCCACAGGCATCCCACATGGCCACCAGCTCAGGTGCATGTGGACCCTGGATGGCTATGCTCCCCGGGCTGAGGGGGACGATGCATGGCACTCAGAACCACATAGATGGGACAGCATCAGGGGCTGCCCAGACTTGGAGGGAGCGGGGAACAGCATGGGGGGGCACGTTCCCAGTACCCCTGTGGGGCACCCAGGGACATGTACCCTGGGGAGGTGGGGGCAGGACACAGGGACCTGCACCTGGGACTAATGGCCCATTCCCCCCCACCTTCTGTCTCCACAGCTCCTGCAGCCAGTGGCTGGACCAGCCCCACCATGGAGGGTGAGGGGGAGCGGCCTGCATCCCGAGCAGGGACTGTGGGGGGTCGCCACCGGGCCATCTGCCAGTGCCACCAGGGCAGTGACAAGGAGCCCATACCGCAGCTTTGCAGGACCTTACTGGTGTGCTGCAGGAGTGGCTTGCCATGGAGCGGCAGGCCTGGGACTGGGTCATGGTGAACATGGACGCCCTGACCGGGGCCATGGTGGGTCACCTAGACCCAGCTGCCACCCCATTGCAAGCCACTCCCACACCCGCCCCCACCCCACCATCCCTCATCTCCCCGTCACCCAGCCGTCCCCCCACTTCCCCAGCCCCCCGGTCAGCCTCCCCACCCCCGACATCTCCTGCCCCCCCAGTCTCCCCCCCACCCCACCCCTGCAGCGAACCCCCACCTACGAGACTGACCTCTCTGCCCTTGTCCCAACCCACCTGCCCCCCGGCTGCCCTGATGCAGGTGGCCCATATGTTGATGGCCAGGGCTGGCCAAGGTGAGGCCATCCCCACTCCCCCCACTCCCCCCATGCCGACCCCAGGAAGCCCGCAGGGGCCCCTCCCCAGCAGTGCCCCTACCTCCCCATGCGACACGCCCCAGCCCAGCCACGATGGACCACCCGGACCTGGCGGGGGGGAAGGGGCAGACGTGAGTGATGGTGATCCCGTCCCTCGACTCCCATAAATGAATAAGGCCTTCCGCCCTTACCTTTGGCCCTCCCAGGGCCTGGAGGATGACCACCAGGGGCCGCAATGCCCTTGTATAGCGTTCCCGCCTGCCTTGCTTTTTGTGGTACCCCTCCCTGTACATAGGTGGCAAAGCAGTAGTAACAGTTAAGTAAAGTGTTTATTTCGTGGTTTCATCTGGGTCCCCTGTGCATGTGTGGGGGTGTTGGTGCATGGGGGCGGGGGTGTGCGTGCATGGGTTGGGGTGGTTACTGCGGTCCCTGCTCAAAGGCCTGGCCCAGGGCCTCCCGTACCCTCACCCCGTCCTGCTGGGCCTGGCGGCATGGGGCAGCAGGGGGCTGCTCATACCCGCACCCTGCCTCAGTGGCCCATCCATGCATGAATGGCTTGTTCTTTGCCTCCACAAGGTTGTGCAGGGCACAGCAGGCCACTGCTGGAACACTGGGGAGGCCCACCTCCAGCCTTGTGAGGAGGTATCTGAAGTGCCTTTTCAAGCGTCCAAATGCCGTCTCCACTGTGTTGCGGGCCCGGTTCAGCCTCTCATTAAAAACGCCCTGGCTGGGGGCTGTGTGTGTCCCGTGTATGGCCTCATGAGCCAGGCCTGCAGGGGGTAGGCCACATCTGCCACGGTGCAGGGTGGCATTGCAGTGTCCCCAGTCGGGAGCTCCCGCTGGGGGACGAAGTTCCCCTTGACCATGCGGCAGCCCAGCCCCGACTTCCGGAACACCCTGGCTTCATGGGCACAGCTGGATCAGTCCACATAGATGTCCTGAAACAGACCGTTGGCATCAACGAGTGCCTGCAGGACCACAGAGTGGCAGCCCTTACAGTTTATGAAAGCCACACCGCTGTGTTCTGAGGCCCGGATGGCAACGTGTGTGCCGTCCAGAGCCCCGAAGCAGTTTGGGAAGCCCAACTCCTCGAAGTTTCTTTGACCATGGGATCCTTTTCCGGGAAGGACTGCTAGGCAGAGATGGCGTTCACCTTTTGAGGAGGGGGAAGACCATATTCGGACACAGTCTGGCTAACCTAGTGAGGAGGGCTTTAAACTAGGTTCGAGGGGGCCAGAGGAGCAAAGCCTGCAGGTAAGTGGACAGCATGAATACATGGGGGATGAATCTGAAATGGGAGGGAGTATGGGCTACACTGGGAGAGTAAAAAGAGGGCCAGGGCAAAACTGGGAAGCAAGACCAAATCAATGTCTGAGATGCCTATATACAAATGCAAGAAGTATGGGAAATAAGCAAGAAGAATTGGAAGTACTAATAAATGAATACAACTATGATATCGTTGACATCACAGAAACTTGGTGGGCTAATACACATGATTGGAATGTTGGTATTGAAGGGTACAGCCTGCTTAGGAAGGACAGACAGGGAAAGAAGGGAGGAGGTGTTGCCTTGTATATTAAAAAGGTACACACTTGGACAGAGGTGGAGATGGACGTAGGAGATGGACGGGTTGAAAGTCTCTGGGTTAGACTCAGAGGAGTGAAAAACAAGGATGAGGTCCTACTAGGAGTCTACTACAGGCCCCCTAGCCAGGTGGAAGAGGTGGATGAGGCTTTCTTTAAACAGCTAACAAAATCATCCAGGGCCCAGAATTTGGTGGTGATGGGGGACTTCAACTATCCAAGTATATGTTGGGAAACTAATACAGCAGGGGACAGACTGTCCAATAAATTCTTGGATTGCATTGCAGACAACTTTTTATTCCAAAAGGTTGAAAAAGCTACCGGGGGGAAGCTGTTCTAGATTTAGTTTTAACAAATAGGGAGGGAATTATTGTGAATTTGAAAGTGGAAGGATGCTTGGGTGAAAGTGATCATGAAATCATAGAGTTCACAATTCTAAGGAAGGGTAGAAGGGAAAACAGTACAATAGAGATAAAGGATTTCAGGAAGGCAGATTTTGGTAAACTCAGACAGCTGGTAGGTAAGGTCCCATGGGAAGCTAAACTGAGGGGAAAAATGGCTGAGGAGAGTTGGCAGTTTTTCAAAGGGACATTATTAAGGGCCCAAAAGCAAGCTATCTCGCTGCATACGAAAGATAGAAAACATGGCAAAAGACTGCCTTGGCTTAACCAGGAGATCTTGCATGATCTCAAAATAAAAAAGGAATCGTATAAGAAATGGAAACTAGGACAAATTACAAAGGACGAATATAGGCAAACAACATGAGCATGCAGGAGCAAGATTAGAAAGGCTAAGGCACAAAATGAGCTCAAACTAGCTACAAGCATAAAGGGAAGCAAGAAGGATTTTTACAAATATATTGGTAACAAGAGGAAGACTAAGGAGAGGTAGGGCCATTGGTCAGTGAGGAGGGAGGAACAGTAACAGGGAATTTGGAAATGGCAGAGATGTTTAATGATTTCTTTGTTTCGGTCTTCACTGAGAAATCTGAAGGAATGCCTGACATAGAGAATGCTAGTGAAAAAGGGGTAGGCTTAGAAATTGAAATAAGAAAAGAACAAATTAAAATTTACTTAGAAAAATTAGATGTCTGCAAATCACCAGGGCGTGATGAAATGCATCCTAGAATCCTCAAGGAGCTGATAGAAGAGGTATCTGAGCCTTTAGCAATCATTTTTGGTAAATCGTGGGAGACAGGAGAGATTCCAGAAGACTGGAAAAGGGCAAATATAGTACCCATTTATAAAAAGGGGAACAAGAATAACCCGGGAAACTACAGGCCAGTCAGCTTAACTTCTGTGCCAGGAAAGATAATGAAGCAGGTAATTAAAGAAATCATCTGCAAGCATTTGGAAGGTGGTAAGGTGCTAGGGAACAGCCAGCATGGCTTTGTTAAAAACAGATCATGTCAAACCAATCTAATAGCTTTCTTTGATAGAATAACGAGTCTTGTGGATAAGGGAGAAGCAGTGGATGTGGTATACCTAGACTTCAGTAAAGCATTTGACACGGTCTCACATAATATACTTATCAATAAACTATGCAAATACAACTTATATGGGGCTACTATAAGGTGGTTGAACAACTGGCTGGATAACCATACCCAGAGGGTAGTTATTAATGGTTTTCAATCCGGCTGGAAAAGTAGAACTAGTGGGGTTTCGCAGGAGTCTGTTTTAGGACTGGTTCTGTTCAATATCTTCATTAACGATTTAGATATTGACATAGAAAGTACACTTATAAAGTTTGCAGATGATACCAAGCTGGGAGGGGTTGCAACTTCTTTGGAGGATAGGGTCATAATTCAAAAGGATCTGGATAAACTGGAGAAATGGGCTGAGGTAAACAGGATGAAGTTTAATAAGGACAAATGCAAAATGCTCCACTTAGGAAGAAACAATCAATGTCACACATAAGCTGCGTCTACACGTGCACGTTACTTCGAAGTAGAGGCACTAACTTCGAAATAGCGCCCGTCACGTCTACACGCGTCGGGCGCTATTTCGAAGTTGAAATCGACGTTAGGCGGCGAGACGTCGAAGTCGCTAACCCCATGAGGGGATGGGAATAGCGCCCTACTTCGACGTTCAACATCGAAGTAGGGACGTGTAGACGATCCGCGTCCCGCAACATCGAAATAGCGGGGTCCTCCATGGCGGCCATCAGCTGGGGGGTTGAGCGATACTCTCTCTCCAGCCCTTGCGGGGCTCTGTGGTCACCGTGGGCAGCAGCCCTTAGCCCAGGGCTTCTGGCTGCTGCTGCTGCAGCTGGGGGTCCGTGCTGCATATACAGGGTCTGCAACTAGTTGTTGGCTCTGTGTATCTTGCACTGTTTAATGAAAGTGTGTCTGGGAGGGGCTCTTTAAGGGAGCGACTTGCTGTTGAGTCCGCCCCGTGACCCTGTCTGCAGCTGTGCCTGGCTCCCTTATTTCGATGTGTGCTACTTTGCCGTGTAGACGTTCCCTCGCTGTGCCTATTTCGATGTTGGGCTGAGCAACGTCGAAGTTGAACATCGACGTTGCCAGCCCTGGAGGACGTGTAGACGTTATTCATCGAAATAGCCTATTTCGATGTCGCAACATCGAAATAAGCTATTTCGAATTTGGGTGCACATGTAGACGTAGCCATAGAGAATGGGAAAGGACTGCCTAGGAATGAGTACAGAAGAAAGGGATCTGGGGGTTATAGTGGACCACAAGCTAAATATGAGTCAACAGTGTGATGCTGTTGCGAAAAAGGCAAACATGATTCTAGGATGCATAAACAGGTGTGTTGTGAACAAGACATGAGAAGTCATTCTCCCGCTCTACTCTGCGCTGGTTAGGCCTCAGCTGGAGTATTGTGTCCAGCTCTGGGCACTGCAGTTCAGGAAGAATGTGGAGAAACTGGAGAGGGTCCAGAGGAGAGCAACAAGAATGATCAAAGGTCTAGAGAACATGACCTATGAAGAAAGGCTGAAAGAATTGGCCTTGTTTAGTTTGGAAAAGAGAAGATTGAGGGGGGACATGATAGCAGTTTTCAGGTATTTAAAAGGGTGTCATAAGGCAGAGGGAGGGAACTTGTTCTTCCTTTCCTCTGAGGATAGAACAAGAGGCAATGGACTGAAATTGCAGCAGGGGAGGTTCAGGTTGGACATTAGGAAAAAGTTCCTAACTGTCAGGGTGATCAAACACTGGAACGAATTGCCAAGGGAAGTGGTAGAATCTCCATCACTGGAGATATTTAAGAAGAGGTTAGATAGATGGCTTCAGGGATGGTCTAGAAAATGCTTGGTCCTGCCATGAGGGCAGGGGGCTGAACTCGATGGCCTCTTGAGGTCCCTTCCAGTCCTACTATTCTATGATTCTATGAAGTCCCAGATGGCATCATCCAGGTCCCTGACATGCACCAGCTGCCATAGGAGGACCCTGTTGATGGCCTGGACGACCTGCAGGGAGCGGGCGGAGGATGCACTCATGAGCATGGGGTGGGGGGTACTGTGCCCAACCATCCCTGTCCCCTGCAGCACAGGCCTCCCTGGGACCCCTATCCCCGTCCCTGTCCTGTCCCTGGTGGGGGCTGCCCTGTAGTCCTTGATGGTGCCCCATGCTGGAGTGCCCCCCATCCCCTGGCCCCAGCATGCGCATGGCTTACCTCATTGAGCATGGTCCCAACGGTCGCCCTGCCCACCCTAAACTGATGGTCAATGGATCGGTGACTGTCTGGAGTGGCCAGTTTCCACAGGGTGATGGCCTCCCTTTTCTGGAGTGGGAGCGCTGGCCTCATGTGGGTGTCCTGGTGCTGGAGGGCAGGGGCAAGCCAGTGGCACAGCTCTAGGAATGTCCCCTTGGTCATCTGGACATTCTGTAGCCACTGGTCATCAGCCCAGTCCTCCAGCACCACCTGGTCCCACCAGTCACTGCTTGTGGGGAAGCTCCACAGGTGGCGGATGCCCCGGGGTGCCAGCTGGGGATGTCGTGCCCTCAGGATGGCTTCCAGGAGGGTGGCTAGTAGGCTGGCTGCCTGTAGCTGCTGCTGTGTGGCGGCCAGGACCACAGCCAGTGCACTGGCCACGGCCTCGATGGGGATGGGGGGCGCTGCTTGGGTTCCATGGGGCCCGGGGTGCCTCCTCTGATCTCCTCGGTGTGTAAGCCTGGGGACAGGTGGCTGGCCCTCGATGTGTGCAGGCTGATCTACGGGATGTGGGGGGCCTTTAAGGGGACAGCAGGCCTCAGTCCTGGAAGGGCTCATCTGCCATGAGACCCTGCCCTCGGGACCTCCTGCGCCTGTACTTTCAAAAGCACGCCCCGTGTAGAGTGGACACTCATTTTTGAAATTGCACTCCGGGACTTTCGAAAGAGCAGATCGCACCTTCGGTTTCTGTTTGTCTGTGTGGATGCTCCCTTTCAAAAGAACGGCTTTCGATGTTCTGTTTCGAAAGTCATCCTTTCTAAAGGGGGGCTGTAGTATAGACGCGGCCTTAGATCAGCATCCTAAGTTTCTCTACAACTCTATGGGTGCATCTACACTTGCATTCCTCTTTCGAAAGAGGCATGCAAATGAGGTAAATCGAAAATGCAAATGAGGTAATAATTTGCATATTTGGCACCCCATTTGCCAAGAGCTTCTTTCGAAAGAAGAAAGCCAGTGTAGACACTGCTCTTTCGAAAGTAAACCACATCTTCGAAAGAATCCTTTTTCCCATTAATAAAGGGAAGAAGGATTCTTTCGAAGATGGGGTTTACTTTCGAAAGAGCAGCATCTACACTGGTTTTCTTCTTTCAAGAAAAGCTCTTTCAAAATTAGAATATGCAAATGAGGTGCCAAATATGCACATTTATACCTCATCTGCATTTTCAATTTACCTCATTTGCATACCTCTTTCGAAAGAGGAATGCAAGTGTAGATGCACCCTATCTGTTGGCCTCTGTCTTCCATCTTATTTTTCTATTGGTGTAATGTCTTCTCCAATGCCAGAAAAAAGGTCTTATTGAGATTTATGATTTGCCTATACACCCAATTCCATTAAGCACCACTTCATCCTTCTTAACTCTTCTCTTCTGACTGAGAAGGAATTGACTAATAATTTCTTTCAGTATTGAAAAAGAACCATCTGTGGCTCATAAGCTTCTCTCCTTCATCAACAGAATTTGGTTCAATAAAAGATATTACCTCAACCACCTTCTGTCTCTGGCAATTAATTATGGCACAGGTGTAATAAATATGACTAACAATACCTGCCTAGCACAGTGACTCATAAAAAAGCCCCTCATCATCACTACTAAATTAGTAGGTTAAATCTGGCCCTTTACTACACAAATCCAACTCTGGTTTGTGTGACGGGTATCTCCAAGGGGGCATGTGGGAGTTGTATTCTTTCTCATCAGACAGTCAAGTTACTTTGGAGGTGCTAAGACTAAAGGGTGAAGCAGTCTCTGTGTCCTTACAGGGTCTCTCTCTGAGGTGTGAAGAGATTCTGTGGGGCTAGGTCCCTGGCACAGGGAACTCACACTCTTAATTTGACATAATAGAACAAGTGATGATGAATTCTGTCCTGTTAATCCCCAGTAATTGTAACACTGAGTAAAAATTAGTCAAATTCTGTGTGATGTTATTGTGGGTGGGGTGGGGGTTAATGATTTGATTCAGGGTTAAGATGCTTCTTAATCCATTTGCCCGTTAATAATTTGAACTGCCTTGTGTAAATAGTCCTGTGGTATATTATAGACTAACAGATATTTTGGAGCATAAGCTTTCGTGGGCAAAGACCCACTTCGTCAGATGCATGAATCAGGTCTTTTCCCACAAAAGCTTATGCTCCAAAATATTTGTTGGTCTATAAGGTGCCACATGACTTCTCGCTGTTCTCCAAGATACAGACTAACACGGCTACCTCTCTGATACTTTTGTAAATAGTTAGTCCATGTTAGTCTATAGCTTCAGAAATAACAAGCAGTCCTGTCGCACCTTAAAGATTATGAAATTTATTAGGTCATGAGCTTCGGTAGGTAAGACCCACTTTTTCAGATTGGATCTTACTTACAAAGTCTCATGACCTAATAAATATCTTAATCTTTAAGGTGCCAGAGGACTGCCTGTTATTTGTGAGTCTTCTGTAGGTTATTTCAAAGCTGGTAACTTCCAACAAGTGAATAGTTAAACATAGTTCAAAAGTCAGAATTCATCAGTTTGGAGAAGCTGATATTAAAGTGTCCTGAATTAATATTTTTGACTGAACTCTTAATAATTGGTTTCCTTACAATAATAGAAAATGGAGTAAGAAAAGTGCAGAATATCATTCACTATAGTTATTCTTTTCTTGAGGAATCTCAGACGTTTCCTGCATTGGGGATGCCTGGGGAGTTCTCAGGAAAAGATTGCTGTCATTGCTCTCATTTATTTTGACTAAAACCATCTTGATTTATGGCAACTTTAAAATACTTTCAACCATCTGCTGAAGAATTAAAAGGCAGTAAGAGATTTGTGGGGTTTTTTAGAGGTGGGTTAGTGAGCGTTTTATTTAAGACCAGTCACTAATTTCTGGTTGCCTTTTTTTTTTTCTTTAAATGATGAAAATGGTTTGGGATGACCTCTGTGGGAGGCTGTATAATCCAGCATCGCTAACGCTGGTTATTATTAGAACACCAGCTTTATTTCTTGATTTATATATGTTAATGCATGGCTGATTCAACCACATCCGTGGCCGGCCGAGAAGTAGCTTAAGTTAACACCTCCTTTCTACATAACTAATTTTATCCTCCTATCCCTGAGTTTATAATTCCAAAACAAAAAAGCAGTCAAGTAGTACTTTAAAGACTAACCAAATAATTTTTAGGTGAGCTTTCATGGGACAGACCCACTTCTTCAGATCATAGCCAGACCAGAACAGACTCAATATTTAAGGCACAGAGAACCAAAAACAGTAACCAAAGTTGACAAATCAGAAAAAAATTATCAAGGTGAGCAAATCAGAGAGCAGAGGGGCGGCGGCGGGGAGTCAAGAATTAGATTAAGCCGAGTATGCAAAAGAGCCCCTATAATGTCCCAGAAAATTTGCATCCTGGTTCAAATCATGTGTTAATGTGTTGAATTTGAATATGAAAGAGAGTTCAGCAGCTTCTCTTTCTAAAGCAGACTGAAAATTATAATTTATAATTCCAGTGTATGTTGGCTGAAGTAAAAAGCTACTGTTTTGGGTGTGGTAATGGACTGGTGGGGGAGCTAAGAGAAGGACAGGGAGGGGACATGTGGATAAGTGCAGCATTGACCAAGCTGTGTGACTGAATCAGCAGAGAAATGTAATGGAGAGAAGGGAGGTGTGCGGAGCCGGTGGCAGAGCAGTGCCAGAATTGAGAGAAGGGAGCTGCCACAAGAAGGCACCAGGTGCTTCCCATCTGAGAGGGACAAACTGACAGGGAGCCCAGAGAGAATCTTCTCACTTGTGTGACAGGAGCCAGGCGGGCACAGGTTGGCTCAAATCATCAAGTTCTTGAGGTGAGCAGATGATAGGAAGGTTGAGGAGGAGCAAAGATGGGTCACAGAAAACTCCAGTGAAGGCAAGAGATGAATAGCCAGGTGGATGGGGAAAGAGAGCAAGTGCAGTGCAAGGCAGTTAGTTTTGTAACAGAGCTGGAGGAAGCCCCATTTACTGGGGACAGTAAAGCAGAGATGAGACCAGCTCAGGGGAGTAACCTGTTGTGAAGGATCAGAGCAGCATTCTCAAGAGGATGGGGTCTAGAAAAAGCCCACCCCCAGGGTTGCAGAGTCCATCAGAAAAGATCTGGTAAAAGGCTGCTTTTAGGCAGAGGCAGCCACCAGGCAGGGATAGAAAAAATTCTGCTAATGGCTGTGACAGGAGCATCAGTAAGGCACCTGTGACGCCTGAGAAACAGCCTCCTGCTAGGTAGTAATTTAATGCCTCTTTCTCCATGATCCCCTTTTTCTTAAATCTTCCTTTTCTTTTTTAATCCTCCAGCTGTGTCTGTGTGCAGGGCGTGGGGAGTCTGGGCCTGGTGCCACAGTGCTGGGCAGCAATGTAATCATGGCCCAGCCAGAAGAGTTTTGATGCCTTTAGACACAGCAAGGCTGTCTCTACACTGGAGAGGTTTGTCGACAGACACAACTGAAGAAGTGCCCACACTCATATAAAGCATTCTGTTGACAGAGTCTTGACAGAATCCTGCGTTTGTCTTGGCAGTGTTATCTCTTGAAAATTTGAGAAATAATGCTTCTGTTGACAGAGGCTCAGTGTAGACACTTCTGTTGACAGAGAGGGCTTCCAGTTCTCCAGGCAGCCCTATCAAAACAAAAAAGCAGTCCAGTAGCACTTTAAAGACTAACAAAATTATTTATTAGGTGATGAACATTTGTGGGACAGACCCACTTCTTCAGTGGGTGCATCCCATGAAAGCTCATCACCTAATAAATTATTGGTTAGTCTTTAAAGTGCTACATGACTGCTTTTTTGTTTTGATAGAATACAGACTAACTCGGCTATAACTCTGCTACTATTCAACATGCTGGGCAGCCCTGTTAGCAGAACTCCCAGTCAGCCCTTCTCTCGACAGAGGGCAGGGCAGTCTGGCTGCTGTCTGGCAATAGAGCGGATTGCTCTGTCCATCTGCTTTTGTGTGTAGATGCGATCTGTTGAAGGAGTTTCTGTCAAAACAACTCTGTCGACAGACACTTCTAGTGTAGGTGAAGCCTAGCCCAAGAGATTCAGCTCATCTTGCTCACACTTGCCCTTTGTATGCTGTACAGGGAGGGGAGATGAGGAGCAGGAGCAGACCACTCTTTCTCTTTGCCCCCCGTTAGGGTACCTGTCCCACCTTCCCCCTCAGCTGCAGCCTTTCATCAGCAAGTCTGCAGCTTCTGGCACACAGTCCAGTGACTAAAGTAACTTAAATTTCTTACAGGTTCTTTTGTATTTGCTCCTCCCCTGCCCCAGAGGTCATCAGGGAAAGGGACTGGGGGGGCTGGGCCAGCCTTACCTATACACTGAATATACAGCTGGATAGGGTGCCTGAAAATTTGTGGCACACTAGGGGTATGTCTACACAGGCAGCCTCTGTTGACAGAGGTCACTGTTGACAGAGGAACCTCAGCAGTATCTCTGTCAACAAACTGTGGTCCCCAAACTTTTCGGCATCATGCCCTGTTTTTGATTTTTGAGCAGCCTTCATCCCCTCTCCTCTTTACCATCAGCCAACCCCCCTTTTAACAAAAAATTCAATTCGTAATTTAAAATAAACACAAAAACTTCATATAAAAATGTTACTTAAAATTAAAAATAAGCACCAATAGTTTTTCTTGGCCCCTTGCGGGTGTCTGGTGCAGCCCCTGCTGGCCAGCTGCATGAGCCCTGTGCCAGCTGCCAGAGCTGCCCGTACCAGCTGCCTGCCCACCTGATACCTACACTGCCAGAGCCATCCATCTGAGCTGACCAAGCCCCACGTTGGTGGAACCAGCCACCCGTCCACCCACCCCCCTGCCCAAGCCTTGGGCCGGCTGCCTGAGCCCAGCCCTGCTGGAGCCAGCTGCCCACCTACCAGCTGCACTGATTTCCATATTTTGTGTTTCATTTGCATAATTGTTTTTCAGAAGATAGCCTTTCAAAAGGAAAAATGCCGTGTGGATGGGGCTCTTTCAGAAGTAAACCCCCATCTATGGAGGCTTCAAAGCTTGCCTCTCACCAATAGAAGTTAGTTCAGTAGGAGATTTTATCTCGCCCTCTTTCCTCCTCATGCGTCTAATGTTTTGTCTACACAGCAACTAGCCAGCTCAGGGTTACAAGGCCCGGGCTTCAGAGCTGTTTCACTGCTGTGTTGACGCCTGAGCACTGGAACCCTCCCATCTCACAGAGGGCTAGCTTCAGTCTGAGCCCAGAAGTCCACACAGCATTGAAACATCTCTGTCAGCCTGCACCAGTTGCTGCGTAGATATATCCTGGGACCAACACAGCTATAGCAATGCTGCAAACAAGGTCTTTGGCACTTTCATGTCAAACCCTCCAGGAATGTCTGGTGAATAGACAGTAGGGATTCCACAGAGTATTTTCATGGTTCCCCAAATAAGGAAAGTTATATCCCATTAACATTTCAACACAGCAGTCTTTAGTGACAGAAATTTTGCTAACCATCAGCATGACATAAAACCCAAGAGCCCTCTATCAGTGAGTCACAGTCACAATTATACACACATAAGTAAAAAAATAAAAAAAACCCATCGTTGGCATGATATCTGTCCATAGCAGCCAAGAATAGACAGATTATGTATTAAACTGTCAGAGATTGTCCTGGGACGTCACACACACTCACTCAGAATTTGAATTAGACTAATAAAGCAAATCCCTGGAATATAAAGTCACACTGAGTTAGCGTTTCAGTTGAATGGAATAAATACTAATTAGTCTTTTTTTCATTTTCCCAAATTATAGAAAATCTTTTCTTCAATACTGGAAAGCGTCTAAGAATCAGAGGGCTGCAACTGGGGATTCTAATAAAATTCTTCCCATAAAACTATCCTGAAGCAACTTCTTTATCAGGCTGTACAATCCTCTACAGTTCTTAGATAAGTGTGAATAGGAGCTCTATGGACTGCAGAAAAGAGGAAACATTTGGAAAGGAGACCTGATGATGCATGTTAAACTCAGCTACCACGTTGGCAATTGTGTGCTGGCAATCTGGTGACAGGAAATCAAAAATTATGGCTATGAGGTGAATAGAGGATTTCAACACCCATTGGGACTATTCTACACTGATGCAAATGAAAATAGAAAGATATGTAATTCCATGACACCAGCTGAGTTGGCATCCCTTACTAACTAAATCAGTTATCTAGGTATGTACTAATATAATACATGCCATCATGTGCCAGCAATGCCCCACCGCAATTTATGTTGGCCAGACTGGACAGTCTCTACCTAAAATAATAAATGGACATAAATCAGACATCAGGAATGGTAACATACAAAAACCTGTAGGAGAACACTTCAATCTCCCTGAACACTCAGTAACAGATTTACAAGTCACAGTCCTACAACAAAAAAATTTCAAAAATAAAATGGAAAGAGAAATTTCTGAGGTGCAATTCATTTACAAATTTGACTCCATCAACCAAGGATTGAATAGAGACTGGGAGTGGTTGGCCCATTACAAAAGCAGTCCCTCTGCTCTTTATGTTCACACCTCCACATTAGCATCTGACAATGGGCCATGTCCCCCTGCTGAACTGACTTGTTATCTCTGCTCTTGATGTTCACAACTCCACATTAACTGCTGATAATGGGCCATTTCCACTCTGACTGAATAGACCCTTGTCAGCTTTGGCCATCCTTTTTACTGAGGCCCCCCTCTTTAAATACTCCTCTGAAACTCCCCCACTCATGCATCTGATGAAGTGGGTCTTTGCCCTTGAAAGCTTATGCTCCAAAGTATCCATTGGTCTATAAGCTGCTACGGGACATGTGGTTTTTGAAGATACAGACTAACATGGCTATCTCTCTGATACTTCTCTAGGTGTAATGTCCAAAAACCCGGGTTGCTGGCCACGGGGATAGAAAGCATAGGGTCTAAAGCCCTGCACTCTACCACATGACCTAAAGGCCAGCTGGCTCTCAGCAAGGCTGTAGAGCAGAGACTTCACTCAGCCCCTGATGAGGTCTCACTGCTTGTGGGTACTACATGCTTCCTTGGGCTGAGGAAGCACATCCTGAGCTTCTGAGACCATCCTGCAGTTCTTCCCAGCCAATCCACCAGTTGTAACCCCAATAGACCTGGGTTGCTAGCACAAGGAATAGAACCTGTGAGTAGAGGGTGTAAAGCCCTGCACTCTACCACATGAGCTAAAGGCCAGCTGGCTGTCAGCCAAGGCTGTAAAGCAGAGATTTCACTCACTCCAGATGAGGTCTCAGTGCCTCGGGATCCTACATAGGTATTTGCACTCTGCTCATCACTATGGCTGCCGTTGGCATTTGCATGTATCCATGTAACAAGTCTGATTCTTGATACCAAAGAGTGAGTTAAATGTGACTGGAATTTATAGGTGAATTGAATGCTTAATTATGTTGTGAGTGCTTTCCAAAATCTTAGTACTCTCCTGCTCTCTCAGAGCTTTGCACATTAGCAACAGCCTAGCATGCGTCACTCAGCGTGAACATAACTCATGCCATGACATCCCTCTTTTGTGCCCCTCCCTTGTTCCAGGGGCCATTAGAGTTACTGAGAAAGTCTGGGGTTAGGTTTTCTCCACAATGCTGACAACCAGCACTTTGGGCCAGGTTCATGGCCACACTGGTGTAAACTGTCCACATTGCCATCAATTCTGGGCAGGGGAGAAAGGCTCTGAAGTAGGGGAATGCTCTGGCCATGCAGTCCAGTCTGCAAATTGGCCAAGATTCTGTCCAGAGTTGAGGCAAAGTTGCTATTGTGTTTTTATACTGACACCCAGTGTAGCAGATCTAGATGGATAGAAGTGGGTGGAGCTAGGGTGTCTTTACAGCCGACAGGCCCTTTGGTTCTGGCATGGCTCTTGCAGGCTGTTGCTATCTGGCCTGGGTCCTCTGTCCCGCACTAGGTCATTTCCTGTTGATCTCACTGCTGGCCAGTATCCTGACCAGTTTTCAGGCTGTTTGAGTCTCTATGTCCAGCTGATCCAGACTGGAGTGACTGCCTGTCAATGATGGAGTGAGACTAGGGCAGATATGAAAGCAGGCTGGGGTGTGTGTGTGCGCAGGGGGGTAGCTGTGGTGGATTGGAAGATGCTGCCAGAGAATACGACTAATTATGGGATCCTGCTGCCCGATGACTGGAGTGTTTGGCCATCATTTGTTACCAAAGCTTGCAACATAGAGATCTGGTAAGATATATGCATCACAGTCCACGTATCGGAACAGTCATCTGATTGTGTGGGATTTCTTTTGGAAATCAGGAAAAGTAAAAATATTGTTCTGTTTTCCTGCTGCCTGGCTGTTTTATGTTGCCTGGGACTTGCTTTTGTTGTGTTGTATTTTATTGCTGTGAGTTGTAACTTCAACGGGAGACTGCTACTGGTGTTTTTAATTGTGTTTAAACTGAAAATAAATAAATATTCGTTCTTTTAAGCTGTAGGGATGCAGAATTGTGGGAGAGTAAGTGTTACCGTTACCATATTTGCCATTTTTCTGTTAAATCTCCTCCTTTGAAATACAAGAGTCCAGCTGTATATCATAAGAGCATTTCCAGGTTCATTTTTAAAGAATTGATATGCAGCTACAGGGCATTGTCCTATCTCCAGGCATAAGACAATCACCATCACTGAATGCACACTCTACACAGAGACCAAAACAAACTAAATAGCAAGATGTCGTTGTTCTGGTCCCAACAACTTCTAATCCTACAATATTTTAAATAATGTGCTATGTGATATCTCCAGATCTTTTATTTAAAATACTTTTTCCAGCAAGAAGAATGCCAATATGGGGTCAGATCAAAGGTCCATTTAGCCCAGTATCCTGTCTTCTGACAGTGGCAAATACCAAGTGCCCCAGAGGGGATGAACAGAACAGGTAATCATCATGTGATCCATCCCATGTTGCCCATTCCCATCTTCTGAAAAGCAGAGGCTAGTGATAACAACACTCATGCCCATCTTGGCTAACAGCCATTGAGGGACCTATCCTCCATGAATTTCTCCAGCTCCTTTTCGAATCCTGTTATAGTCCTGGACTTCACAATATCCTCTGGCAAGGAGTTCCACAGATTAACAGTGGTTTGTGTGAAGATGTACTTTCCTTTGCTTGTTTTAAACCTATTGCCTTTTAATTTCTTGTTCTTCTGCTATGGGGAGAAACAAACAACAATAAAACAAAACAAAACAAAACACTTCTTTATTCTCTTTTTCCACATCCATCATGATTTTATAGATTGCTATCATATCTCTGCCTTAGTCATCTCTTTTCCAAGATGAAAAATCCCAGTGTTATTAATCTATCCTCATATGGCAGCCATTCTAATCCTCTAATCATTTTTGTTGCTGTTTTCAGAACATTTTCCAGTGCCAAGATATCTTTTTTTGAGATGAGGTGGCCACATCTGCATACACTTTTCAAGATGTGGATGTAATTCAAGCTGTGGTCAGATGTGATTGAATTTGGCTGGCTATTGCCATGCAGGAATGCACTGATGAACACCATTAAGCCTCAGGCCAAGAATGATGTACGTATAATTATCTTCCTTTATGTCATGCAATGCTGACATCTTTCTCTAAGATGACAAAATGATGGGCCTGCCTACCTAGTGGTTATGGCAGCTTGTATGTATTGACGGTTGACCAAAGCAGAGCCTTTTTACAACCTTAAGTGTCCATTTGTGCATATCTCCTCAAATGGTTTGCCAAACTCTTTTAGAATGAGTTCAAAGTTATCAGATTGGAAGCAGATTGAGCAGTGAAATTTGTTGGCTTGTACTCTGCATTATCTGTGTTGATGCGACTATGAGATCCCATTACCTAGCTACAGATGTTATATAGTTCATATGTTACATGGCTTTAATTTATTTCAAGTTTGGCAACCATCTTCATATAATATTGGAATTATTTTTTCACATCCTTTATAGGTTTTATCTTTACTGTAAAAGACTTAACAATTGGGTTCCAGTGTAAAAAGAAAACCAACCAAAAGGACACATTTCATTCCCGTTTGTGTAGTGGGAAAATAAAGTGAGAACAGCCATTCATTTCTGTCTCATCAGAAGTGCAAAGTCACTTCCTTGCACAGTTCATGGTGGTGCCAGCGGAAACTGACTAGTCCTGCGCTGTGTGTCTACAGGCTCTGTGGAACATAGTGGCTTCCTGGTTACTGCTGAGAGAAACTGACTGGGGAGAGGACAAATAGGAAAGTGGCTATGTGTATTTTGGTGAGGTTGAGAGCAAAGTTTATGTTTTTACATTTATTCCCTCTGACCTAAAAGCAGGGAAACAGCTGAAAGGGCAAAGGAGATTATAATTATTTTTCATTTTTTCTGTCACAAATAAGCAGTGGCATCTGAAAGCACGAACATGTCCAAGCTCCTGTAGGTTGTATATAATAAACCCAAACCCCAGGGATTTTCATTTTGTTCTTGGCAAACCAAAACATGAGTTTGATGGAAACAAGCCCAAAACAGAATTTCTTTCTCTAAGACAAGTGGTTTCCAGTCTGGGGTCTATGGACCCCCGGGGTCTGTGAAGTTATTGCAGGGTGTCCACGGATAAAAAGAACAATAAATAAGAATTGCTAGAATTGGCTTTGGGGGTTCTACAAATGGTTTTGTGGTTGAGGGTCTGCACTAGCAAAAAGGTTGGGAACCACTGGGAGATAGTGTAATTTAAAAATGTAGTATACAGGGTGAAAATATCAGAGAGGTAGCCGAGTTAGTCTGTATCTTCGAGAACAACAAGAAGTCCTGTGACACCTTATAGACCAACAGATATTTTGGAGCATAAGCTTTCATGGGCAAAGAACCGCTTCATCTGAAACCAAGCCCCGACTCATGCATCTGATGAAGATGGTCTTTGCCCATGAAAGCTTATGCTCCAAAATATCTGTTGGTCTATAAGGTGCCACAGGACTTCAGGGTGAAAATAGGATCTCAGATTAAACTGGGTGTCAAGTGTCAGTGAAAGACCTGTTGGGAGGGATTGTGGGAGTCTCCTGTGATGGCTGGAGTATGGGACAGCTCTGGGCCTGCAAGACCAGCGCAGTAAGTACAATGGGCTGTTAAGAGAACTGGTCTTTCAAAGTTTAAGTTCTTTGAGCCAAATCTTGAGTTAACTGAAGTTAAAGGCAGTTGCTTCACTGTCATGAGGATTTGGCCCAGAGGGGTTACACTTGCTATTAAAATCTTGATGCACGCAAAAATATTTCCCCTGGAGCATTAGGTGTCTGGGTGAAGTTCAAAGAAGTAGTCAGTCACACATGTGACTTAAGTTGTGCATGTGAGTTACTGGCACACATACAGGATGTGACAAGCGTTTTCCTGATTCAAGGCCACTTTTAATTCTGAAGCAATTTCAGGTTTTGGAAAGGGTGGTTCTGCTTGTAAAAGGGACACAGGAATAAGGGCATCATGGGACTTTGCATTTGTCTCTCAGAGATTCCTGTGTGAAATGTTTTCAATTCCCAAGTACAAAGACGAATTTCTCTTTGGCTCTGGGTTTTGAGAAACAAGTTGGGTACTTTCTATCTCACATGGAATCACCAGGAACAAAAGGTTCTGCAGTCCAGCTACACCCTTGTTAAGACTTTTGCTGCTCCTTTGACTTGAATGAGGTAACAGTAGGGTGACCATTTGTCCCATTTTCCCTGGCTCAGTCTCTTATTTAACCTGTCACACAGGCATCCTAATGTTTTTAAGAAAATGGGCTATTTTGGGGGGATCCTGTTTCCTGGCACCCAGTGTCTCAAGGTAGCAGTCCCTGCTGTCAGGTAGCTTCTCCTCTAGGTAACTGCCCCATTTCCTGACATCCCATGGAGGCTGCCCCCACTGCCAGTGAGCTCTGCTACAGGGTGGCCTCTTTATTCCCTGGCCCCCTCCTGCTGGGAGGTTGTGGAGCCCCCATCAGGAGGCTGCACAGCCCCCATCCCTGGTGCCTCACTGTGGGGCAGCTGCCCCCAACATTGAGGAGCCCTGACATGGAACAGCGGCCTTCCGCTCTACAGGCCAGTGTCCCCTGTTAATCATAGGGCAGTGCAGTCACCCTAGGTCACAGAAATGTTGTATGTGTGTAGCTGTGCTGGTCCCAGGATGTTAGAAAGTCAAGGTAGGTGAGGTAATGTCTTTTATTGATCAGCTTCTGTTGGTGAGAGGCAAGATTTCAAGCTTAAATAGAACTGATGAAATATGTCATTCATCCTACGGGGAAATGACAAATAAATTCCTCAGTGTGGTGGACAACATCATCAGGTAGCGAGCGAAGAAGTGGATGTTTCTTCCCCAGAGAGGCAGCCATGAAAGGGTGTACATCTCACAGATGCAGGGCAGTGCTAACACCCCTCGAAGGTGTGATCTGTTTGACACTGCCATGATCACTCATGCCTTCCTCCTCCTGAGGTGCCCAGATGCCATGGTGAGGAACATCGTGGGGAGTGCCCTGCAGGATGCTGGGAAGAAGTAAATCCCCAGGACCCTCTCCAGCAATGATATTGCCTTCTACTTGAGTGCCTCCCTGGAAGGTGAATTTGGAAGAAAGTCGGAGACTTCGGTGTGCTTTGAACTTATGCTCACAGCACAGCGTGATGACTCTAGAAGTGAACCAGCTACTGATACCTAATCTTGAAAGCTAGAGAAACACATCTCTCAGGTCAACACCTTGAGATTTAGGGATATGAGGTTCAAATTCATGTGCTGATCATCAAGGTCTCGACAGGTTGGACCCCTAGAATGAGCAATTGTGGAGAGAATGTGGAATTGGTCAATATCACACTCAGCTGATGTGGCAGCGGGCTGAGGGACATCAGCCTAAAATACATCAGACACTAGCAATACTAGGAGGGATGAGCTGAAGTGCCAGTGAGAAGCATAGTCAGGAAAATAATACAAATACTTTCCTGGTGATATCTATTTTCCAATGAAAACCTGCCTTAAATTCTCCATTGTCTCCAGGGGACAATCTTTCTGCATAGTTGATATATTTGCTTTCTGCATCCAGTGCTTTCTCTAACTTTTCACGAGTGATATACCTGAATATTTAGATGCTAATATCTAAACCGGGGTAGAGCTTGCCTGGATCTGGGCCTTGAGGCTCAAGGTTCCTCTGCCCATCATTCAGCCTGTGGCTGGGTGGGGAGCGATGTGGAGCCCCAAGACTTGTGGGCCAGAATGAGGCAAGCCAAGGCTAGATCTGGCCCATGGGCTCTGTCTGGTAGGGGGCCAGCAAGTGGCTCCAGGTTCTCTGTGCCACCACTGCTCCTGTTTCCCCTCCCCTCACTGGGGAGGGGTCGGGGGGATGGCAACATAGGCTGCCTGCATCGCGGCTTCTCCCAGTGCCCTGGTTACTGGTTTGGGGCTTGAACCCATTTGGTGTTGTACTATTGAAAAGGAACCTCTAGATACTGAACCAGCCCTTGTTGCTGCTGGCTCCACCTGGCAGAAAGGTTATGCTTGTATGGCTAAAAGCAAGCAGTTATAGCTCTGAATAACCCCAAGGATGACTTAAATGTCACTCCTCTGGTCACTTTTTAGAACAAAACTCCACTTAAAAGTATTGTTAATTTCTCAGGCAAAAGGACATTAAACTACACTGGGCAAATATGGGATCAAGTTATTGCTGTTAAACTTTACCTGACCTGTGTGGTCCTTTCCTCTGTGACAATGCAAAAGACAATTTAACAAGATTGATAGAGTTCAGGACTACTTAGTACCAAGAGTTTTGTTAGTTTCCAGGACATTCTGGAAGGAGCTCACCAGTTTTGTGCCCTCTTCATTATAGCTGTCAGTGAAGAGTTTCCAATGCAAAAGCTGAAAGATTCATTGGGCAGAAACTTCAGCTTTGCTGAAATCTGTTGCTGAAGAAGACTGCCCATCACTCATAACAGTAAATAGAACTAAACACAAGATTCTGAAAAACTAAACACAAAACATTTCTCAGTCCATAAAGAGATACTTGCTTATTATTTTTCTAAACTACAAATATTGTTTTCCATACGTAAAACAGTTAACAGCACCTTTAAAACTGACAATTGTGACATTTTAGAACGTTACAGCCCAGGATTAGAAAACAAAAGTTTACAGAGGCAAATATTTTTAAGGGAAACTAACAGCATGTAATTGCTCTGTGCAGAAGCATTTAACAAAGTTGTAGCAATGTCAGCAGTAAAAACACCTCCATAGTAAGCGCCCTGAGTTTGTTATGATTGCCAATACAACTGCTTCATTGCTTCCTTTTCAAGGGCTAATCCTTCTCCCTGAATTGAACTCCTGAACTGATTCTAAACCATTGGACCACGTGCACTACTGCTTTTGTAATTAGACTGATACACAGTTAACATGTGTTGAAGTCACTGCCTTTGGACTCATGTATACTTACATATATACCTTTTCAAGGTTTTGTGTAACAATTAGCAATGTTTTAGCAATCAAAATACTGTGGATATTGTGCTACTCGATAGGTAAGTCCATACTTTTGTTAGAGGCCCTGTGGTGGGGTGAGTGCCTCACTTCTGCAAGGAAGAGTTTAATGCAGGCTCAAGGGAGCATGTACAGCATAGCCAGCCAATTAGTGGAGGGCTTACAAGCAGCCAATCAGAGGCAGTTTGCTGGACCACCATTCTTTAAAAGGAGCTGCTCCAGCAACTGACCTGCTCCCAGTAAGAGCCAGCACCTTAGTTGGAGCAGTAGTTGGCAGGCTAAAGGGAGTTAGGAAGAGGCTGTCATGATGCCTGCCAGGCTGCTGGGCCTGATATAGAGGCTCAGAATGTGCAAGGGTCACAGGGAAAATGGCCCAGGAAAAGGGAGGCAGTTAAGGGTGAGAGGAGGAGGACAGGACAAGGCTGCTGCCTGGAGGTCACTGGGTTGGGACTCAGAAGTGGGTGGGTCTGAGTCCCTCCCCATCCCGCTTGTACTGCACCTTACCTCACATCAGAGTGGCAATTATGGAGTGAAGTGCGGAGCTGGACTGAAGTAGCAGCTGGCCACAGTGGTGGGTTCCCTGAATCAGTACTGCTGAGTCCCCCAAAAAAGAGTCAAAGGGCTAATAATGGACACTGCTGGAGCCCTGCGATCCTGTGAGTGGTGCTGGTCCAGAGCAATGCGCAAGCTGGAGTGGGGAGCAATGGCAGATGACACACCAGCTAGAAAGTCACCAGTCAGGTGACCTGGGCTGAGCAAATGAATTGAAATCAGATGCCCAGACATCCATTCCACCTGTCACGTAAATAACTGGGACCTGCTAGCAAAACCAGCGACCAACGGCATTTTGCCACAGCGACTCATCTGGCTCAGATGACATTGACCCTCAAGGACCTGGTGGGAAGTAGAAAGGGTTTTTTCCCCTACACGAGAAAACCGTGGAGTAGGCATAGCAGCATCCATTTTGAGGGGAAAAGTCTTTTGTCTTCTATCTTTTGTTCGTGTTCTGAGGTTCCATGTTCTAAGATGCTGACCCCAGCCAGCCGGATCTCCAGTTCTCCAGTAATTTTACCCCTTATGGGGAGGACTTTCAGAAACTTTCAAGAATCAGCATAAAACATGGCTGGCCTGCATCAATAACTGTAATTGATGTAAGTAAAGTACCACTTTAACACTTTTCCTCTCTAACTCTGTTCATTCTGGCTTTGTAAATAAACCTTTAGAGGTGTATATGAAGGATTGGTGAGTGTGGTGCTTGTGTAAGATCCAAGTGTATATTGACTGGGAACTGTGGTTGGACCCTCTGGGTCCTGGGAGAATGTGTGGAATTGGTGAAATAGGTTTTAAAAACCACTCACCTGAGTTGGGGGGCGGGGGTTGTTGGTCTGGGCTGGTATAGCAGCTGGGAAGTCTGTGGGTTTGTGTGGCTTCTGGACGGCCAGTGACGTTGGTAGAGATACTTTTGTGGCTGATTGGATTTGCCTTAGTGGGAAGAAAATCTCAGTCTGGGGCTGTGCGTGGCCCAGATTTAAGCAAACATACCCTGGATTGATTTCCCTAGCTATGCCCAGAAACCCCATCCCATTACACAGATGTTTAAATTTGCACTTCATTTAGCGCCCAAACCTGGTTTCATGGGGGGGGCAGTGGAAAGGCTCAGACATGCTGAGAAGAGCAGAGACTCCAGATTCAAGCTCACAGAGAAGGGCAGAGCTCCCTGAGATCCAGGCACACATCAGAAGGAGAGAATTCAGGATTGACAGTCGGTTCCCAAATCCCCAACTTCCTCTGCTACCTCTCGTATCCTCCAGCCTGCCCCATCCTTTGCATCACACTCCATCAATCCCCACCCTCCCCTGTAAAGCCCCAAATCTTTCTTCCCTCTCCTACCACCCACTCTCATTTATCTCCCTCCTCAGAATATCTCCCTACATGTGCCGGCTTCCTCCTTTCCTGCCTTTATTCCCCTAGATCCTCTACAACAACCCTTTTGTCTGCATCCCAGTAGCCATTCCCTGCCTCCAAGCCTCCCTTACTGCACATTCCCATTTATTGTTCTTCCCATAGATCCCCATTTGTCAAAAGCTGCCCCATGCCCCCTTCCCCTTATTCTCCTAACTTCTCCACACTCTAAATGCTCCTCTCCTGCCCGTAAGTGTTTGCATACATATTTTTAAATAAAAAATACTTTGACATTAGATCCCCCTCCAAAATAAACACCCAATAGTAACAGATGTTAGCCTGCCAAGATTTCCCAGATTTTCAGCAAATGAAGGCCTTGAACTGTTATTGGCTGGGTGAGCTCACTAAGCTCAGGAACATATGTTTACTGCAGGTCTCTTTGATCTAGCCAGCTGCTAAGACCATATTTTGCTTGGAATTTGCTTTTCACATCCACTCACTGTAATGTGTGGAGTGCTTGACCTTTACTCAAGAGCTTAAGTGGCTAATCAAACTCTTTGGCTGATGATGTTCTAAATCTTGCTTCCCTTAAAGGCTTAGCGGGTGCTATGTGTTTTCTGGGGGTAACCTTCAAGTGAATGAGTCCCTTGTGCCAGGATCAGAACCATGGTCTGATCTCCAGAGGTGGGCAAGAAAAAAGAATGAGAATAAACCTTACAATTTGTGGGGGACAGCATCTTGTGAACTCCTTCATCAAATAACCCTCATTTGGATCACTAGCCAGGCCTTTCCTCTCATAAGATTAACCAAATTATAGTGACAGAGAGGGAGCCGTGCTAGTTTATATACTATCAAAACAAAAAAGCAGTCAAGTAACACTTTAAAGACTAACAAAATAATTGATTAGGTGAGCTTTTGTGGGACAGACCCACTTCTTCAGATCCTAGCCAGACCAGAACAGACTCAATATTTAAGGCACAGAGAACCAAAAACAGTAATCAAGGAGGACAAATCGGAAAAAAATGACCAAGGTGAGCAAATCAGAGAGTAGAGGGGTAGAAGTGGGGGAAGGTCAAGAATTAAATTAAGCCAAGTATGCAAATGAACCCCCTATAGTGACTTAGAAAATTCCCATCCCAGTTCAAACCACGTGTTAATGTGCCGAATTTGAACATAAAAGACTGCTCGGCTGTCTCCCTTTCAAGAGTGGTATGAAAATTTTTCTTCAGTAGCACGCAAACTCTTAAGTCATTAACAGAATGGTCCACTCCATTAAAATGTTTACTAACCAGTTTGTGGATCTGGAGTGTTTTTATGTCTGTTCTGTGTCCATTAACTCTTTGTCTAAGGTAGTTAGAAGTCTGCCCAATGTACAAAGCATCTGGGCATTGTTGGCACATGATGGCATATGTGATGTTAGTAGAGGAGCATGAGAAAGTGCCTGTGATTCTGTGAACAACCTGGTTAGGTCCAGTGATGGTATTTCCAGAAAAGATATGCGGACAAAGCTGGCACCGGGCTTTGTTGCAAGGAAAGGCTCCAGGACTAGTATTCCTGGAGTATAGACTGTGGCTGTTGGTGAGGATCCTCATAAGGTTGGGAGAGTGTCTGTAGGAGAGAATAAGCATGTCACCAGGGCCTTCTGGAGTGTGGCATCCTGATTAAGAATAGGTTGTCGGTCTTTAATAATGTGTTGCAGTGGTTTGAGTTGGGGGCTGTAGGTGATGACCAGTGGTGTTCTGTTCTTGGCTTTTTTGGGACTCTCTTGGAGTAGCTGGTCTCTGCGTATTCATCTGGCCCTGTCAATTTGTTTTTTTTTATTTCTCCTGGTGGGTAATTCAGGTTTATGAATATTTGGTAAAGGTCTTGTAGTTTTTTGGTCTCTGTACCTAAGGGCTTGACTGTAAACAATGGATCTAGTTATGTGTGCAGGATGGAAGCTAGAAGGGTTTAGGTAAGTATAGCCATCAGTGGGTTTCTGGTACAGTGTGGTACCGATCAGGCCATCCTTGATTAGTACTGTAGTGTTCAGGAAATGTATCTCTTGCGTGGAGTAATCGAGGCATAAGTTGATGGTGGGGGGCAGATTATTAAAGTATCTGTGAAATTCTTCTAGAGTCTCTGTACGATGGGTCCAAATCTTAAAGATGTCATCAATGTATCTTAAGTAGAGGAAGGGTTATAGGGGACGAGAGCTGAGGAATCGTTGTTTCAGGTCAGCCATAAATATATTAGCATATTGTGGGGCCATGCCGGTATCCATAGCAGTTCCATTAATCTGGAGGTATAAATTGTCCCCAAATTGGAAATAATTGCTAGTGAGAACAAAGTTACAGAGGTCAGAGACCAGACTGGCTGTGGTGACATCAGGGATGATATTCCTGATTGCTTGTAATCTGTCTTTGTGTGGAATATTAGTGTACAGAGGCTCTGCATCCCTTGTGGCAAGGATGGCATTACCAGGAACTTTTCCGATGTTTTGTAATTTCCTCAGGAAGTCGGTAGTATCTCGGAGATAGCTGGGAGTGTTGGTGGCATAGGGTTTGAGGAGAGAGTCCATGTAACTGGATAGTCCGGTGGTAAGGGTGCCAATACCTGAAATGATAGGGCGTCTGAGGTTTCTAGGTTTGTGGATTTTTGGAAGTAAATAGAATAATCCAGGCTGGGGCTCAGATGGTGTGTCTGAGTGAATAAGGTCCCAAGTAGCAGCAGGGAGTTTCTTAAGTAGTTGTTGTAAATAGTAGTGCACCTCAGGAGAGGGCAGAGTAGAATAAGTGACCCAAATTTAATGGCCCTTGACCCAGATGGTCTAGAGATATAAGCCCTAGAAACCAGCCATTTAAAAACACAGTTTTAAAGGGTGGTGATTTTTTGTTGTTGTTGTTTTTACTTAGAGCTCGAACTCTTGAGTTCTTATGTAGATGCCAAGGCAGGAAAGATGAGTCACAGACCATTGGATGGCTATAAACTCACCCTCCAGTAAATACGGAGATATCTAATTGATCTGGCGGTAGATGTGGGGCAGAGCTGTGATTGTGATATAAGGAAATCTATGTTTAATACCCTCATGTATATGAGTGGAAAGGCAAGACATGCTGTGTGCCTGCAGGATGAAATACACCTCAGTTCAAATGTGTAGGTTATGTCAGTAGCAGAGCACAGGACTCTAATTACAAAGAATATTACCAGCTGTGAGATGGGATTTGAGAGGACTTGCATGCTTTCAGGGTGGCTAAATGGAAGTGTAGGTTGAGACAGTATCCTGTGTGTGACAGTGCCCATACACTGGAGCTGGGAGGTGTGAGTCCCAGCTCACAGACGTACTCACTGTGCATAGCTAGTGTGGCACAAGCATTGGCTTTGGCTAGCTGCATGAGTACAAACCCGCTCAGATGCCCTTGGGAGGCTAGCCCAAGCTACTGCCCTGGCTACCGCTGCTATATGGCTACACTTAGTGAACTAACTCAAGCAGAACTAGCATGGGTAGGTATGAAAACTGGGAATCCCACCTCCCAGCTGAGATGTACTATCAGGGTATGGGAGCGGTAAAAGGCTGTAAAGTGGTTCTCAAATTATACGTGTGATATTCTTTCTGGTGAGTGTGTGAGTGTATGCTAGAGTCTTAAGTCTGCTGGATCTTTATTGTGCCAAAGTGAGTACGTGCCCAGTGCTGAAAGAGGCTAGAGGGACGTTAGCCTGGGTAACCTCTCCCTAACCCGGTAAGTCCTTTCATACTGTTAGATGGGAGCCTGTGGGTGACATTGAATGGGATGTAGACAAATGTGAAGAGCTTCAACATTTCAGCAACAGTGGGGTTGGTAGAGTGAAGGTGTGTGGGTTTACAGGGAGCCTTGGGGATATTACCGAAAGAGGGAAGAATTAATGTTGAATGGACAACCTTAGCTTTACAATTCTGGATGTTTAGAAGTTTGAATTTTGTTCAGCGTTCTGGGTTCTCCAAGGGGAAATGAAACTACTTTAACATTGTGTTAAGATAATGTTTTTGCCTTTGAATTTTGAGACATTATTAATAACTATGCAGCTATCAAGCAATAAGAAGAGCCATCCTTTGAATAGAAAAGGCTTCTCAACCTCAACTAGAATGGAGCTGGTATCCCATTATAATAGAATATATCTCTTTATCATGATTTTATTTAATATATTGTCAGAATAATTTCTGTGGAAAATCTTCTATGACAATATTGTCCTTAAAGTGATATAGCATTATACACATTCAGTTAATAATAGAGAACTTACTCTTCCAGCCTCTTTCAAAGCTTTTTGATTCTTTTTTATGTATGCCCAGACACACCTCCTTCTAATAGCATTTGCAGTGATAACAAAAGGAAACCAGGATCGGATAAGCAAAGTTAATCACTAGTCATATACAAAAACAATAATGCCTGCAGTCAGAGGGGTACAGGCAGTATTGGTCAGGAAGCTAAGTTGGCCTATTAATAGCCTATTCAAAATTAGTTTCTTCTTGACATCCAAAATATAGATCAAATTTATGAAATCATTGTTCACTCAGGAGCAAACATCTTGCTGTTTTCGGGAAGAAGGGGCCTCCCGAAGGAGGACTTCCTTCTGGAAGAGCCCTGAGGGGCCGCGCTTCTACACGCTGTTTTGGAGTCCACAAGAGCTTCTTCTGGACTCCAAATCATGTGACCTTATGCTAATGAGGTGTGGGGAATTTACATCCACACCTCATTAGCATATTTCAGACCATTTATGTGTAGAAATGGCCCTGGAGGGATAACTGTCACAAATGTTGTGCATTTCAAGTGGACAATTATATATGCAAAAACCCATAAGGACAATTACATAAGCAAATGCCCACAGATATAGGTAAAGGTTCAGGAAGCCTGATGAAAATGTGGCCACATGGGTCCAATTAAAAAAAAAATCAGGGCCCTTCTGTGCCACAATAAAGCACAGAAACCACGAAGGATGAACAGTTTCAAAAGTGGCCTCTGATTTTGGACGTCTCAGGTACTGAGTGCCCTGGTTCAAGCCACCAAGGGCCTTATTGTCAGAGGTGCTGTACATCAACTGAAGACAATGCAAGCTGCAAATTCCTTTAATTTAGGCACTTCGTATTCAGCTGCGTTAGCAGCAGGAAATGAGCGTTCACAGCAAAGAGAGTTTTTCTTCCTGAGGAGCTGCACATTCATGCCATCAAGAAATGTAAAAGTGAGGTTTAGCACACCGGGCTTATGTAAACTGTACAAATATTCTTGAATGTAACAGAGTGAATAGTGAGTTTTCCAGATTGGGGGCCAAATGAAAAATCAGAAAAAAAAAGTTGATTTGATTAGAACTAGAGCAATTTTTCCATTTTTGATCAAAAATAACAATTTCAGATTGACCAAAATATTTTCGTTCACTGAAGGTTTTTCTCAATTTTTTAAATTGACTCAGACATTTTGTGGTGTGCTCTTTTTTATTTTAATTTGAAATTGAAATGCTATTTCAAAACAAATAAGAAAGGGCATATTTAAAATGTCAGAATCATGTGGTGGGGATGAAAGGGGAGACAAATTTCTGGGGGACTTGCCATACTTGCCTGAAGGATTTTCAGTAGCTACAGCATGCTCTGAAGTCACACAGTCCTTCTAGCTTTAACCATCACTGACACTCTTGTGTTAATGACAACTCGCTTCATCCCATAAAGCCCACATAAACAGGTTTCTGAGCATGAAATGCAGGGGACAGAGCTGTGAAGAAGAAATCGACCCATATCAACACGAGGCCAGTGCATGGGCTGCAATGCAACTTTCCAGAAGTACAACCTCTCCAAGCAATTGAAGTGGGGCTTTTGGACCACTGGATACACTGACGACTTTGCTCCATCATAAGGTTTAAGTTGTACAGAAGTGCTTACATTCACTCATGTCCCCTAGGGCCAGTTTCCTCTCATGTGGCTCACTTTTAAAGTTATTGTTTACTGAGCAGCTCACAGTAAAGAAATGGAAGATACATGAACATCTTCGCAGTCTTTGGTAGTCGTCATAAAGTAAGACTAGTGATATTGTTTCCAAGTCACTGATAGTGTGCTATTTAAATGTGTCAGCCAATCTTTAGAACAGATTTATCAACTTGTTTTACTCAATAACCTCGTCATCCCTTGCCAACACTGCAATTAATATTTGTAAGCAAAATGTAAAACCAAACAAAGGTACCTCTTTGGCTTGTGATGCTTCCATAGCTAGGTTGGTTAACAAAACCCCTACAGCATTTTTATGATAATTGTATCACCCAATCTCCTGCAAGTGAATAGACAGTTCAGTTATTTTTGCTTTTGCCAATGAAATATCCTTATCATTACTCAAACTTGTCAGGGTCATTAGTGCAATACATGCATATTTAAAGCTTGACTAGCATATGTATGTTGGAAAGAGAGACAGTCAACCTAAGCACTAGGATACACACACCTTATTTGAGATGAATAACATTTACCAGATAAACTAAAAATGTATCTTAAAGTCTTCTGACCATCAGAACATGAAACTTAACAATCAAGGTTTCATGTATTGCACAGACTTTAGAACTGAGAGTCAAGTATTTACCATCCACCATAAGTACACCTTCCAAGGTCTGATGGGCTCAGAGCTTCTCTCCTACCAGTTTTATATTACAATGACTTCCACAGAGCTATACGTGCTCTACTTGGGTTCCTCCCCAGGGAGGAAAATCAGCCCCATGATCTTTAAAGGTAGTGGAAAAGTAGAAGAGGGTGTTCTTCTTGAAATTTTCTCACTCGTCCCCTATCTTTCTAGAATGCTTCTGTTCACAGCTAGAACCCTATGATCCCAAGTGCCGCCAATTTGTGTACATGGTGTCAAATTATTCATCCACAGAGAATCATTTGCAAGGAACAAATGGCAGTGTGACATTCCCCAGAGATCCATCAGAAGGGAATATGAAAGGGAAGTCATGATACAATAACATTATCGTAAATAATTTGTGATTCTACTGGTCATCTTGACCCTAGACAAACCACATTTCTGAGCAAGCAAAGATAATCGCTGGGGAGACCACACCTGTTTGCTATGGCGTTTGATGCAAGCAGACCTAACCAGTGTTCCTTCCAATCTTCTCCATCCATTGACAGATTTTTCCATTCATGTGTGGAATCAATTTTTTTACATGCATCCATGATATTTGTTAATGTGCCCCATCAGTAGGAACAAAAAAAATCTCGTTATGGGCACTTGGCTAATCAATTGGGCAGTACTTGAATCTCTTGTGAGTGGCCAAACAAGTGCACAGCTTACAGGAGACACTGGAGCTACCCCTCTTTATCTAAACATTTATATCATGACCTTCAGGGCTTTGTTTTGTTAATTTTTACCAACATAGCAAATCATTTAGGCACGTGCATGTTTTATACACTCTTCAATATGGTCTCAGTTGAAAGAAATGGCATCTAAATTAGACACGTTGAAGACAGCTCTCAAGTATCACTGAAATTTACACATGCTTTGGTTTTGTTTTGCACGTTCTGAGACTTGCAGCTTGTCCTTTTTTAAAATGTCACTAAAATGATTTCACTAAATCTCTCTCATAGCCACACTGGATGGAGATTCTACACAGGCCATACTGAAGCTGCAGTTTTCATGGTGTTATATAAACAAGAGCCCACAAAAAGTATCTGGCTCGCATGGCAGGAGTGTTATATATTTGTAGTCTGTCGCTCCTACTGAGAAACATAAGAACATAAGAACTTAAGGATGGCCGTATTGGTCAGACCAAAGGTCCATCCAGCCCAGTAGCCTGTCTGCCGACAGTGGCCAGTGCCAGGTGCCCCAGAGGGGGTGGACCGAAGACAACAATCAAGCGATTTTTCTCCTGCCATCCATTTCCAGCCTCTGACAATCAGAGGCCAGGGACACCATTCCTACCCTTGGCTAATAGCCTTTTATGGACCTAACCTCCATGAATTTATCTAGCTCTTAAATTCTGTTACAGTCCTAGCCTTCACAGTCTCCTCTGGGAAGGAGTTCCACAAGTTAACTATGCTCTGAGTGAAGAACTTTCTTTTGTTAGTTTTAAACCTGCTACCCATTAATTTCATTTGGTGTCCTGTAGTTCTTGTATTATGGGCAAAAGTAAATAACTTCTCCTTATTCACCCTTTCCACACCTGTCATAATTTTATATACCTCTATCATGTCCCCCGCAGCCTCCTCTTTTCTAAACTGAGAAGTCCCAAACATGACGCGTACTAGCAGAAGCATCGCTTGGAATGACAACGATTGCAATCTTTTCCTCAGAACTTCCCCAGATGTTCCAGACGTGAATCTCTGAACAGGAAGAATAGGAAATAAAACAGTTTAACCATATGTGCTGGACTGAACAGTCATATTTAGAACAACCTGCTGTAAATGTAATGCTATTTCAGCTGTTCAGCTACAGTTTATAGAAACGCCAGCATGTTCGGAGATATGATTTCATTCGAAAGATGGTGAAAAGAGCCACACGCCCTCCTGTAATCTAAAGTTTCATCACACTGCCTGACCCATGTGCTTCCACAGCCAGCTGCTGAGCTCAGCAGTTAAGTCATCTTTCATGTGTATTCTTTCCTTATAATCCTTGGTCACTCTGCTATCGAGAGTGCCTGAGAGTTCCGGTTGTGCTGGGTTTTTCCTGTAATGTACAAGCCAATGAGGGAAGCTGGGCTATACCCAATGCCTTCCCAAGGAGACCCAGAATGGTCATCAGCACCTTTCAGGCATTGTAACTGTCAGTCTGGGAGGGTAAGGCTCTGCATTCCATTCCAATCATTTGAGTCCTGTGGTGGCTTGGCTCTGGAACAATTTATAACGAACATACTGCATACAGAGTTGCGTTATATCGACAAAATAGCTTCACAACTAGATCCGAAAACCTTGACCATAATGCAACTGACTAGATACTCGGCTTTGACTTTTCATATGGTGAGGTTTACCGCGATTGTATGTGTCACTAAGTTGATCACTGCCAGAACAAGGAACATTAGCACCATCTCTTAGCTCTTCCACAGCCTCCTGAGCTCTGCCACCTCTCAATTCTCTGCTGCTAGCCAAGAGGTCACTCCAGCTCACCCAGCTGACCTGTGTCTCAACAGGTTCTCCTTCCCCAACTATCCACCAGACCCTCTCCTTATTTTCGTGTCAGGGGCAGTTCCATTAATCCTGTCTCCAGGCAGCCACATCACCAGCTCAAATCTGTTTTCCACTGTATGCTGTCACACCTGCCCTCCAGCTACCTCTTTTCTGATGATAAAAAATTCTCTCAATATTCCTGCTCCCAACCCTGCTCCAGACCCTGGTAGCTTGCAACAATCATCTGCTGAAATCCAAAGTCTCCATTTTTTCCTACGGTGATTCAGGAATCAAGGGGTTTAAATATTTAGAAAGTCCCATGCATGTCCATGGTTCTTGCAAACATGTTGGAGTGCAAGGTACCTTGAAGAAGCTTGCTCTCCAGAGAGAATTGATACAATGCAAAGAACAGGGTCAGGTACAAGACAGGGAGTCTGCTCAACAGTGAGGAGTGGTAAGTGAAAAGCAGGGCTATGTCCACACTAGAGCGGTACTTCCAAGTAGCATATTTCGAAGTCGCAATATTGAAATATGCTACTTCTATGTGTAGTGTCTACACATCCTCCAGGCCTGGCTCTGTCAATGTTCAGTGTTGCAGTAGCGATATGCTACATCGAAAAGGGCCACCCTGGAGGTTGAAAGGGAGCGTCTACATACACAAGCAGCCCCTCTCAAAATAAGTGGCCAGGAGAGCACTTGGAGCACTTGGAAGAGGGGAAAGTGACCAAAAGTAGCCAACATGGCTTCACCAGGGGCAAGTCCTGCCTGACTAATCTGGTTAGCGTCTATGACGAGGTGACAAGCTCTGTGGACATGGGGAAGTCAGTGGATGTGATATACTTTGACTTCAGCAAGGCTTTTGATACGGTTTTTGATTGGATCCTTGGACAATAAGATGGATAGAAAGCTGGATTGATGGTTGGGCCCAACGGGTAGTGGTCAATGACTCAATATCTGGATGGCGGTCTGTTTCAAGTGGAGTGCTGCAAGGCTCGGTTCTGGGGCTGGTGTTATTCAACATCTTCGTTAATGACCTGGATGAGGGGGCTGGATTGCACCCTCAGCAAGTTTGCGGATGACACAAAACTAGGGGGAGAGGTAGATTTGTTGGAGGGTAGAGAGAGAATCCAGAGCGACCTGGATAAGTTGGAGAACTGGGCCAAAAGGAATCTGATGCGGTTCAGTAAGGAGAAGTGTAGAGTCCTGCACCTGGGGCGGAAGAATCCCAAGCATTGTTACAGGCTGGGGACCGACTGGCTCAGCAGCAGTGCAATGGAAAGGGACCTAGGGGTTATGGTGGATGAAAGGCTGGATATGAGTAGACAGTGTGCACTTGTGGCCGATAAGGTTAACGGCATACTGGGGTGCATTAGGAGGAGCATTTCAAGCAGATCTAAGCCGTGTCTACACGTGCACGCTACTTCGAAGTAGCGGCACTAACTTCGAAATAGCGCCCGTCACGGCTACACGTGTTGGGCGCTATTTCGATGTTAACATCGACGTTAGGCGGCGAGACGTCGAAGCCGCTAACCCCATGAGGGAATGGGAATAGCGCCCTACTTCGAAGTTGAACGTCAAAGTAGGGCACGTGTAGATGATCCACGTCCTGCAACATCGAAATAGCGGGGTCCGCCATGGTGGCCATCAGCTGAGGGGTTGAGAGACGAGCCCTCTTCAGCCCCTGCGGGGCTCTATGGTCACCGTGTGCAGCAGCCCTTAGCCCAGGGCTTCTGGCTGCTGCTGCGGCAGCTGGGGATCCATGCTGCATACACAGGGTCTGCAACCAGTTGTCGGCTCTGTGGATCTTGTGTTGTTTAGTGCAACTGTGTCTGGGAGGGGCCCTTTAAGGGAGCGGCTTGCTGTTGAGTCCGCCCTGTGACCCTGTCTGCAGCTGTGCCTGGCACCCTTATTTCGATGTGTGCTACTTTGGCGTGTAGACGTTCCCTTGCAGTGCCTATTTCGATGTCGTGCTGCCCAACGTCGATGTTGAACGTCGACGTTGCCAGCCCTGGAGGACATGTAGACGTTATTCATCGAAATAGCCTATTTCGATGTCGCTACATCAAAATAAGCTACTTCGATGTAGGCTTCACGTGTAGACGTAGCTCTAGAGAAGTAATTATTCCTCTTTATTTGGCACTGGTGAGGCCACATCTGGAATATTGTGTCCAGTTTTGAGCCCCCCAGTATAAAAATGATGTGGATTTGCTGGAGCAGGTTCAGCGAATGGCAACAAAAATGATTAAGGGGCTGGAGCACAGGACCTATGAGGATAGGCTGAGGGATTTGGGCTTGTTTAGTTTACAGAAGAGAAGACTTAGAAGTGATTTACTAGCAGCCTTCAACTTCCTGAAGGGGAGCTCTAAAAAGGAGGGTGAGAAACTGTTCTCAGAGGTGTCAGATGGCAGAGCAAGGAGAAATGGTCTGAAGTTGAGGAGGGAAAGGTGTAGGTTAGTAATTGGGAAAAACTACTTCACCAGGCGGGTGGTGAAGCATTGGAATGCATTGCCTAGAGAGGTGGTGGATTCTCCATCCCTTGAGGTTTTTAAGTTCTGGCTGGACGAGGTCCTGTCTGGGATGACTTAGTGGGGGTTGATCCTGCTTGAAGCAGGGGGCTGGACTAGATGACCTCTTGAGGTCCCTTCCAGCCCTGTGATTCTGTGAGGAGAGCCCGCGGACAGGGTCACAGTAAGCCGCTCCCCTAAAGGGTCCCTCCCAAATGCACTTGGCCTACACAGCACGAGTCCTGCGTTGGTGCCACTAGCCTCACAGACCCAGTGGCTGCACATGGATGCGCAGCAGCAGAAGCTGGAAGCCCTGCAAGCTATCTCCCGTGGGGCAGGTGCCCTGCTAGACACTGCACGGGTAGCCACGCAGCAGCTCCTGGTGGGGGAGCCCTCCCCAGGGGCAGAAGGGAACTCCTGGTCCCCACCTGCCACTGTGTACTGTGCTAAACAAGAAGGGCTACCACTCAGTGGTCCTGCAGGCCACGGTGGACAGCCAGGGCCGGTTCCAGGACATGGGCTGGCACAGCTGCATCCATGATGCCTGCATGTTCCATAACTTGGGCCTGTGCTGCCAGCTGGAGGCAGGGACCTACATCCCCCAGAGGGAGAGCCCACTAGAGGACACATCCATGCCCCTCTGCCTTGTGGCAGATGTGGTCTACCCGCTCCAGCCCTAGCTCATGCACCCCTACACAGGCCACCTCAATGCCAGCTAGGAGTGCTACAATACTTGGCTGAACCACGCCCACCAGGTGGCCGAGTGGGCCTTCAGGTGCCTGAATGGCCAGCGGCACTACCTCCTGGCTCACCTGGATGTGAGGCTCCCAAACATCCCCCAGACTGTGGGTGCATGCTGCATGCTCCACAACCTGGTAGAAAGCAAGGAGGAGACCTTCATGCAGGGGTGGGTGGTCGAGGCCCGAATGGGCTACCCTCAACCAGCCACTGACCCTAGTCACCAGACCCACCATGAGGGTGGTCCGGGTCTGGGAGGCCCTGTGGGAGTATTTTGATCAGGGGACCCAGTGAGTGTTACGCTGGCCATCCCTGGTGGTCCTCCTGCACACTGTCCCCAACACCCATACACTGCCCCCACCACCTGCACACTGCCCCCACCAAAAGCATATGCCACACTGGGGTTTGGGAAAAATAAAACAGTGAATCATAGTTAACTAATTGAGCTGGTGGACTATGATTTTGGAACAACAATTAGCACAACTATATACATGAGGGGGCACATGGTCAGGCCGGCCGTCGGCACATCAGTCCAGAGTCGGGGGGGTGGATGTGCGTGACGCCTGCCGTGCGTGGGTTGCGGGCTCCCCCCCCATCCAGGGTATCTGGAGAGGCCATCTGGGAGCCAGGAGGATGGGGAGGTACAGTCAGGGTGGGTCTTCAGCCCAGTCGTTGGACCCAGCGGGCTCCTGCCCTGTGGAGCTGGCATATGGGGTACCAGATGGGGCAGCAGCTGGGGTGGTGGGGGATGGCAACTGGGCCACCAGCTCCTCAAAGGAGGTGACTACCCAGTTGAAAGTGGCCATAAAGTCCTGCCAGGCCTCCCAGTGCCAGGAGGCCACCTGCTCCTTGAGGCGCAGCCACTGCTCCATGATGTCTGCCTGGCTCTGGAGGGCGGCAGCCACCTCAGGGTCCATGGGGGCATGGTCCTGGCCCTGGCAGGGGCAGACCTATCCCAGCACTGGTGGTGCCTCCTGGCGGTCATGGTCCAGGGATCTGGTGTGGGGTGGGGCGCTGTCCAGGACAATGGCTGGCACCATGCTGTCCTGGCCCTCGGATGGTGTGTCTGCAGAAACAGGGGAGAAGAGAGAGGGAGGCTGTGAGTACTGAGCCCTGCCCCATGGTCCATTTTCCCCCCATCCTCCCATGGGTGTCAGGTCCCCTTCCCCTGTCCCCCCATCAGTGTATGCAGTGTCCCTGTGGGTGGCCCCTTCATGTGGTCTGTCCCCCATCCCTTCTCCCATAGGCTGGGCACAGCATTGTCTGCAGATGCGGGTGCTGATGGGCACTGGTGGCCATGGTGCCATCCTAGGGCCATGGTCTGCGTGGGCCCTGGCGGGCTGGGGTCTGCTGGGTGTGTGGGGGGCCCCCAGTCATGTGTGGTGCTCCTGGCCCATGCCCTGGCGGTGTGTGCCCTGTGAGATATGTATCTGATGGTCCACCTCCATGGTAGGGGGAGACCCATCGGGTGGATGCCCAACTGGAGCTATGGGAGGTGACATCCAGTCGTAGCTCCCCCTCCTCGCTGGACCACTTGGATGGTGGTGTGGACAGTCCCAGCTCTGGCCCTGGGAGTGCGGAGCTGGCCTCCAGTCCTGACTCCGGCTCCATATTCTGCTGGGGCTCCTCGGACATGGTGTCGAGGACAGCCGGGGGCGGGGAGGAGGTGTATCAGGGGCCCAGGATGGCCCTGAGTTCCTGGTAATAGGGGCAAGCAGTGGGGGCGGCCCCCCAGCCAGCTGCCTGAGTCCCATGCCTGAACTTAACCTTGCCACAATTCCTTGACCTGACTCCTGACATGGTCAGGAGTGTGAGCAGGGTGACCCCAGGCAGTCAGGTCCTCGGCCAGCTGGGTGAACACATCCACATTACGTCACTTGCTCCCCATTACATGGAACACCTCCTCCTCATCCTAGAGCCCCAGAAGGTCGTGGAGCTCGGAGTCAGTCCAAGAGGGGCCCTGCTTCCTGTTCCACTGGCTGGAGGCTTGAGAGCCCTGGGATGGCTTGGTGGGGGAGTCCTGAGGGTGCTTGAGGGGCTGGCTAGCTGTCATCAGCTTTCTCTGGGCCGTGCTGGGGCACCTTGTGGCATGGCTACTCCCTGCATGATCTCAGCTTCCTGCTGCAGGGTTTAAGAGCCACTGAGTGCAAATGTCATAGAGCCCCACAGGGGCTGGACGGCATGTCTCCACCTAACAGCTGATTGCTGCCATGGCAGACCCCACTATTTCAAAGTAGCAGGACGCGGATCATCTATACACATTCTACTTAGACGTTGAAGCAGGGCGCTATTCCCATCTTCTCATAGGAATAGCGCTTTCGCCATCTCCATGCCTAATGTCGATTTCAACTTTGAAGTAATACGCGGCGTGTGTGGACACAGCGCATGCTATTTCGAAGTTGTGCCTGCTACTTTGATGTTGCACTCTAGTGTGGACACACCCTATGAGTTTGATAGTGAAAGGTGATTTGTTGCTCTGAAAAGGTGAAGTCATTTTAAAGGGGGGTCTGGAAAATAGACAGGAAATCCTACGTACAGAGAAGAGATCAAGGACTTGATCAAGTCCCTGCTACAGTCAATGGAAAGACCGAGTTCAGTGGGAGTGAATGAGGCCCTAAGCTCTCACTCGAGAGGACTAGCTGGAGGGTTGAGCAGGATTTAAAGCTCTCCATTTGTGCCTTGTTTACCATACAGGTCTGAACTTACCCCAATAATTTTCCCCAAAACAACAGCAAATGTAGGGTAGATACCACCAGAGAAGGCAGTGGCAATCACTCCAAAATATATATGCAGCCATGCAGGTTTGTTCAGAGCCAGAGTTTTAGAATAAGGCACCTCAGCGAGACTTTCCTCCTACAGAAGAGATAAAACCCAAACGCTCACTGAAAGAGGTGGAACATGACAATTTCCGCACCTCAGGGGTAAATCAATAGATTGTCCTCGAAACTGTTATAATTTGCCCCAGCCTTGAATGCACATACAGAATGAACAGAAAGATTTGCCTCTCTGTGATTTAATGTCTTAAACTGTAAGCCAAAAAAATCTGCAGGCATAAATTTAACAAAAAGCTAACTGGAAGAATGGCAGGGATGGGGCTTGTATAGTTCAGTGAAATGTCAAATTGGGTCAGTGACCATGGACTGCAAGTTTTAACACATGAATCATTATAATGATCTAAAAGTGTCACTGTTCTGAACACAAAAAGATCAGTCTAGTTTGGCCTGTGCTGAATGCTAGTGGGTTGGCAGTAATACAATTGGGTCTAGTTATGTCAGTTAGTCTGTTTTGTCTTTTACAAAATACCGACAATGAATCATTTGACCAGATGCACAGAAAAGGCATATGAAACAGCGATTTAGGCTACATTTCCCTTGAAAAATAAGTGGCGGATCAATTCATGTTTGCTGAACCATTCAAAATGCCCATACAGTTGTTGAGGAAGTCTTGGAAAATGAAATGAAAACACAGGCACTGGCATAAAATATTACATAGATTCTGAGTCATTTGTGGTGGCCTCTTCTGAGCATCCTGTGTTTTAGATACTGGAAAAGCCTGCCCACACATCAGACATACAAGTGTGGTAAACTTTGTGACAAATAATTTCATGCCTGCACATCTGATTTCTTCGCTTTAGTACAAGAAGCAAAAATTCTGAAGCCATGCATCTGGCCATTCACTATATCCTCTGACAAGCTTAAATGCAACAGCTATGAATAGATAAAAAGTGGGTTCTGGACTCTTGCACTTTCATGCACCATATTTTAAGAAAGCAGCCGGTTGCTGCAGGTTGTTCACATCAAGTTCTACCAGTAGGCGGTACTATAATAATAAGGTGCTCCTTCAACAGAGTTTTGCCACTGGTGGGTCACAACCCCGAACTGGGTCACTCAAATGTGTCTATGGATGGTAGGCCAGGCTGGGCTCTGCTCCCCTCTTCAGGCTGGTGCACATGGTCACATCACTCTCACAAATTTGGCTGGCCCATCACTGAGGGGCCAGGCCAAACCTGAGCTGTGCTGCAGCATCTGAGACCGGCACACCCAGCCCAGGAAGTCCCACCAGATGGAGCAGCTAGTTCACAATCTCTGGTAAGTAGTGTGCCCCCCTCCAATGTTCCCCCACCCAGCAATTGGGCAACACTCCCTCTTCCATACCCCTTGTCCTGCACCTTTGATGTATCCCCCTGCCACAGCCAAACAACTCTCCATCTGTCATACTTCTTACAGTGGCCCCCAGACTCCTAAGAGCCCCTGCCCTCTCAACTCCTTCGTCCAACACCCCAGTTTAACCGTAGGATCCCAGATCCCTCCACTACTTTACCCTCTGCTCTCCGCGGGCTGGGTGAGGTGTCTGTGGTTTTGAGAGCTAACGGCGTGCCACCTCTCCACCAGACCTGTCTGCTCCCATGTCCTTCCTCCAGTACCTCACCGCACTCCATACCCTTCTCCCCCATTTCACTTCCTAGACTCTCCAACTCTTTTCTCATTACATCCCCATACCCTCATATACCTCCACCCCACCAAACCCCTCCACCATTTATTCTCCCCCATCCAGTGGGCTGTGTGCTTTTGAAGGGGGTGTTTGGTTTGCCACCTCTCCCCCTCTGTTGTTGGTGGGTGGAGTTCCTCTGTAGTTTACATCTGGCTAGAATATCTGGAATCTTAGCTCTGAAGTCCACATAACCTCCAATGTATCCCTGTCGGGTCGAGGCATTCTCTCTAGGCGTGTCTCAGGCAGTCTGGGGATCACAGAAGACCATTAACAACTAGCAAATAGGGTCTGAATCCAAGAATGTTGAGCAACTCAGTTCTAAAAGACCAACATCTGGAAAAGTTAGGCACATTATGGATTCTGAAACTGTATTTAGTAATCAGACATTTCATTACTGAAGAAATCTCAGGAAAACTCCCATTGATTTCAATGCGGAGATGGTTTCACACTAAATTTATATTCTAGCTCTTTGCACTGGCAGATCATTGAACAGCTTTATGTAGGTCTTCTACAACCAGCCTTACAGGAGGATGAGAATAATTTTATTGTATGCAGTTCAAACTACAGTGCATACATTCTGCAATAAAAGTCCTTGTTTGGCCCAATAGACTGAGTCCACTGCAGAGAGCATAAGAATTCTTTTAATTGACTTCAATGAGTCCATTGAAAAAGAGCCTAAAACCAAAAGTCCTTATCTGCTTTTTATTCATTTCTAACTCAGGCAAAATACCTTAGCCAGAAGGGGAATTTACCTGAATAGAAATAGTGTAAGGTCCTCAGGAGATGGTCCTAGTGAAATGTAGAGAGAGGTAGTTGCAGAAAAGGCATGCCTCTTCTAGTATAGTAATTTAGGCATCATTTCAAAATAGCAGCACTATTATTAACTATAATAATTTGCATTTATATAGTGCCTGTTATCCCAAAGTGCTTTTCAAATCCGTATACCTATCACAAGGATCATTTCTTCTACTGATAAAATGCAAAGTCTATAGATAGGTATAACTTAATTACCTGAACAGAAACGTGACCTGAACAGTGGACTGAAGTTTGACAAGAGGTTGAGAAAATGTACAAAAAGATAACTAACAAGCAGAAAGCTCCTTAACACCAGATTTTGTATCAGGTTAATGTCGTCTTTAGAGGTCAGATTGACATGTTTACACTTGTGTGTCCCCTAAAGATTCCCAATACAAGTATTCGCCAGCATCAATGCTGCATAACGTGAGATCATAGCAAAGGTAGTTTGGCATTAGGCCTTAAAAAAAAAAAAGAAAAGACAAGAGAATGACCTCTGTTCCAATTTTCACAAGCTATCACTAAACCTTAGGATTAAACTGATTTTTAGCACTAATGTTTCTCCTTCGTTTTTTTCTTTTTAAACCTTTTTTCCTAGAAGAGGTTTTTCTGCTTTTATATATTCTGAATCGCTTACAAATACTTCCCATATCAATGATTCCTGGTTCTTCCAAAGCACCCCAGTCCATCAAGTTATTCATCTGGAGATCACCTAGTTTTTCTTCCTCAAAGTTATCTTCTGTCTCTTCATCACCATGACTGTAGTGACAAGCAAGTAATAGTGATGCACCGTCAAAAGGCAGCTTGCAGCAAGGTGCAGGAACAGTGTATTTGGAGTGGAAATAATAACAATAATACTTTGGTTACATGGTCACTTTCACCTCATAATTTGTAGAGGCCAACTTCTCTGCCAGTATCAACTGGTGCAGCTCCAGCTTACTCTAGCAGAGAATTTGGCTCTGTATTGTTTTCCCCCAACTACATATCTAGCTCAGTTGAATCTGGTATGCAACAGTCCTGTGCTGATTTCATCCACCTCTTCTTCTCCACTGTGCTTTTGACTCACTACTCTGGGGAAATGTGAAGCAGTGCTACTAGTGAAAATCACTTTTGACGCACAATCACTTTTGACGCACAAACAAGGTTGCCTGATCAATTTTCTCTCAACTAGAAAGCACACAGAAACTTCAAAGTGACCCTGACCCAGCTCTTTGAGTGCTGAATGTGTCAGCAGTCATAGGTATCAACTCCATGGGTGCTCTGTGACTCAAGCACCCACCAGAAAATAGGGGGTGTTCAACATTTTCAGGACTGGATTAATCTTTAGTGGGCTCCAGCACATGGACTGTGGCCCTGCTCTTGCTCCTCCCCAAGGCCCTGATCAGGCCTGAGGCTCTTCACCCAACTGACCTCTTTCAGCTGAGGCCCCACTTACACTCCAACTAGAGGCTCTGCCCCTGCTCAGGCTCTTCACCCCCAAGGCCCAACCCTGGTCAGCCTTCCACCTACCAGCCCCCACCCACAGCTCATGCAGGGGAGAGGGTGACAGAGAAGAGCACTCACTGACTAATACAAAAATTAGTGCCAGTGAGATATATTGATAATTTTCTCAATATAGAGACAGCCAGTAAAGCTGAAGCACTGAGAAGCACTCATCACATCCCATTACCTGTTGCACCACAAGAGAATAGTAGGCACCCTTCTGTGTCATGAATTCATGAGGTGTTCCCTGTTCAACGACAACTCCTTTATGAAATCCAACACTAATATCACCTGTACAGATAGTGGGAGCCAGTGAGCTATGAGATTGTCCCATCAGCAAGATTGGTAAAGCACCTTGGTCTTTTTGATATTCACTATGAGGCCAAGATTTTCATATGCTTCAGCAAAGGCTCTTTAGATGGTCGGAGGGGCTGAGAGAAAGAGCAGTAGCCCTGTTGTCATCCACGTACTGGAGCTCCATGATTGAGGTTGTGGAGATTTTGCTTTTACCCTTCAGTCTCCTGAGACTGAAAAACTTCCCATTCATTCTATAGACAATATTCACACCGTCTGAAACCTTGCCTCAATGAGGTGAAGGGTCATGGTGATGAAGACGCAGAACAGTGATGGGGCAATAACACAGCCTTATTTGACTCCCATTTTGACCTCAAAGGGGTCACTTTGGGATCCATTGTTGCTCATTACTGTGACAGTCATGTTGTCATGAAGCAGCCTCAGATGCTAATGAATTTTTGGGGCAGTCTGTCTTTGAGAGGATGGTCCACAGGGCACTGTGATTGACTGGCTGTGGCCACACTAGCTGCTCATTTTGAAAACGCTTTCGAAATGAGGGGCAATTTCAAAATGAGCAGGAGAGTGACTACCCAGAAATTGCTCATTTCAAAATCAACTTCAAAAGTAAAAGGCGTTCATTTCGAAGTTGTTACTCCACTCCCGTGTTGGGAATAACGCCTCCTTTCGATGTTGATTTTGAAATGAAATGTGTGTCGTCGCTCCCTGGCCGCCATTTCAAAATGAAAAGTCCTCCCCAGAGCCAGCCCCTCCCTAGAGCACAGAGACACCCTGACCAGCAGCCGGAGCTCTATGGCTGTCAGCTACGGGTGCCTTAAAGCTACAGGGACACAGAAACCCCATGCAGGAAGCTGAGAGTGTGTTGGCAGATGTAGGAGCATGAGGTGGCCAGATGACACTCCCAAGCACCCCCAGGAAGTGACACCCTTCCGTGGCCGGATGCATGGCTAGTAGCCAAGACCCCCAGGATCCCCGTGGAGCCAAGTGTTCTGGGCGGCAGGGCTCCCAGGGCTCTGGGCAGCCCCCAAAAAGAAGGGGAGGGCCTCTGGCTGGAAGCTGAAGTCCCAGATGTGCTGGATGTCTGGGGGTACAAGGACATCCTGCTCAGGATGGAGGGGCAGAAGAGAAATGCAGATGCCTTCACCCACCACGCCAGCAACGTCACTGCAAGAGGCCACCCCCTCTGGACTCCTGACCAGGTCCGCTCCAAAGTGAAGGAGCTGCGGCAGGTCTATGCCCGAGCAAGGGACTCAGCCAGGAAGTCGGGAGCAGCGCCGGCCACCTGCCCCCACTTCAGGGAGCTCCACCAGCTGCTGGGACCCAGGGAAACTGCACCACCCCAGGAAACCCTGGACATGACAGAGCCGGAGAGGCAGGGCGAGGAGCCCCAGCCAGGATCTTTGATGCCCCCCACCCCAATACAGGCCCCAAAGTACCTGCTGGCACTGGGGACAGCAACGGTGGGAGTGAGGGACCACTGTACATAGCCGAGCCCTCTGAGGGCCATAGCTGGGCTACCTCCACCTGGGCCTCCCCTGAACCACCTGAGAAACCCTCAGGTAGGATCGGGCATGGGGTGCCCTGGTCATGCGGGGGGGTGGTCCCCAACACAGCCAGCACAGGCCTGGGAATGCAGCCCTGGGCCAGGAACAGCCGTCATCGCTGCCAGGGGAGGCCCATGCGTGTGGAGGGCCCCCGCATTGGGCCAGGGGCTGCCATGAGGGTCAGAAGCCTGGGAGGGCTGGGGCAGCCACTCTAGCAGCCCCATGTTGACGGACCCCACATCAGACATGCTACCCCAGAGCCCCTCACCACAAACAGGGTGGGATGGCAGTGGAGACAAGGCCACTGGCCCACAGTACCAGGTATCATGACAGGGCACCACCCTCTACCCTTATGTCTTCACAGTCTCAACAGCTGCCAGCCACCCCAGCCCCCTGGACATGCCCAGAAGCCCCACAGCAGCTGAGGAGGGTGAAGGGGTGACGCCTCCCTGGACTGGGCACCGTGGTGGGAGGAGCCGCTGCTGCAGCAGGCAGATGATCTGGCAGCAGCCCACACGGCTGCATGGCAGGAGCAGAACCACTTAATGCAGGAGTGGCTCTCCATGGAGCGGGCAGCCTGGGACTGGCTGGCTGAGTATCTTGACACCCTGATCCAGGCTGTCGCCAACCGCCTGGCCCAGCTGCCTGCCCCATGGATAGGCTTTCCTGCACCCCACCTCTGCCCCAGCCCCCCTTCCTCCCCAGACCCCATCTCTGTCACAGCCCCCCTTTTGCCCCAACCTCCCCCTCTTCCCCACCCCCTTCTTCCTCAGCGCCCCCCTCTTCCCCAGCCCCCCATCCACCCTCCTGCCCTTGCAGCTCTGCTCCCAGACTAGAGTGGCAGGAGATGGCACGCTGGCTGTGGCCAGGTGAGCCCTGCCTCTCCGTGGCTCTGCCCCACCTCCTCACGAGTCTGAGCCCCTAGGTACCCTGGTCCAGCTCTACCTCCCCATTCCACCTGCCCCATCCCGGCCCTGCCATGGTCCCCGGACCCAGGGCGGTTGTGGCTCCAGAGGCCATCATGGCTCCTGACCAGCCACTCTGATGGAGGATTGAGGCCCCCCATTTCCCCATGTATATAGTTCACCCCCACCCCCTCCATGTCAATAGTCAAATGTTCTTTGTTTTCCAAAAATAACAGTTGAATTTATTTAACCGTGATATGTGTCTTGCTTTGGGTGGGGATGGCGAGGGGGGTGCTGGTGGGGCGGGGGTAAGAATGAGGGGTGAGGTTGCGTGGAGTGAGGCGGGCCAGGTCATGGGGGCCCCTGGGCAAAGGCCTCCCAGAGGGCATCCTGCATATGTGCCCTGTCCCAGTGCACCTCACATCATGGGACCACACCTGGCTGCTCATAGTGTGGCATGGCCTCGGCTGCCCAGTGCGCCACAAAGAGCTCCTGCTTGCTGTCCATGAGGTTGTGGAGAGCACAGCAGGTGCCCATAGCTGCAGGCATGCTGGGCAGGCCTACCTCTAGCGAGTCAGAAGGCACCTGAAACGGGCCTTCAGATGGCTGTTTGCCCGCTCAAAGGTATTCCTGGCCTGGTTGAGGCTGGCATTGTAGAGGTCCTGTCTCCCGTTGGTGTGTCCCGTGTAGGGTTGCATTAGCCAGGCCTGGAGTGGATAGGCAGCATTGGTGACGATGCGGGGGGCATGGTCACGTCCCCCATTGGCAGCTCCCGTGGGGGGATGTAGGTGCCCTCTTCCATCCTGCGGCCCAGCCCTGAGTTCCACAGGATGCGGGCATTGTGGGCCATGCCTGGTCAGCCCACACAAATGTCTGTGAAACATCCTTGGGCATCCACAAGGGCCTGGAGGACAACGGAGTGGTAACCTTTTTGGTTGATGTACTGTCCCCAGCTGTGTAGTGGGGCCCGGATGGTGATGTGGGTGCGGTCCAATGCACCAATGCAGTTGGGGAATCCCAGCTGTTGGAAGCTGGCCATGGCAGCGTCCACATCTCCAAGGTGGATCAGGTGGCACAGGAGCCTGTTGATGGCAGCAACAACCTGTAGGGGGTAGAGGGCACAGGCGCCAATGAGTGTGTGGTAGCATATGGGGACCTCCCTCTCCAGGACCCCCTCCCCTGGCTCCCACTCCCTGAGACCCCCCTCCCTGGGACCCCTCTTCCTGGGACGCCCACCTCACCAGGACCCCGCCGTGAGTGTGTGGCCCTGGGTGCCTTACCTCAAGGTGGATGACCCCGACAGTGGCCTTCACTATCCCGAATTGGTGGCTGACTGAGCAGTTGCTGTCCGGAGTGTCAAGCTTCCACACAGCGATGGCTACTTGTTTCTCCAGGGGGAGCACAGGCTGCATGCGGATGTCCTGGTGGTGAAGTGCTGGTGCCAGCCAATGGCACAGCTCCATGAATGTGGCCCGAGTCATCCAGAAGTTGTGGAGCCACTGGTCGTCGTCCCACTCCCTGAGGACGATGTTGTCCCACCATTCCCCACTGCTGGGGTACTGCCAGAGTCAACGGCAGGGCTGGAACAGGGGTGCTCTGTATGCACTGTGAGGGGGGTGCTGCAGGGGGCTGGTCATGTGTCGGGTGGCACATAGCCTCATACGGCATGCTGTCAGGATGGCCATCAGGGTGGCCATGATGTCCAGGGTGTCCCCATCAGTGAAGTGCTGCGGGTCCATGGCAGGCACTGGTGTGGTGGCTAACCAAGGCTCTGCTGAGTGCTGTGCTGGAGGTCGCGTGCTGCAAGCAGCCCGGGTCCTCAGCATGTGCACGGGGGTGTGTGTTTAGGCAGGGCCCCTTAATAGGGTGGCTGGCCTGTGCTGCAGGAAGGGCTTGTCGGCCATTCGACCCTGCCCTCACTGTTTCCTGCCCCGTTATTCTGAAATGAGGCTGTGGCTGTGTAGCCGCTGCATTTCTAAATGATGGAGCGTCTCTTCGATGTTGTGGATCACAATGTCAATCCATGTTTTGTGTGTAGTCACTTCCTTTGAAAGAGGCTCACTTCAAAGTGATAGATGGGGATTACTCCTTTCAACATCACTTCCTAGTGCAGCCACAGCCACTGAGTTTGAATGCTTTGGTTAGGTTGATGAAACTCAGGTATAAGGCTTGGTTTTGTTCTTGCAGTTGCTGGGAGGTGAAGCTCATGTCTGCTGTTCTTCAGAATGATCGTTAGCCACACTGAGATTCCGGGAGAGTTTCTTCTGAGAGTGGCAGGAGTCAGCTTGCAAGGATTTGAGCCAAGATTTTCCATGCTGTTGCCCGGACAGCGATGCCATGGTAGTTTCCACAGTCCAACTTGTTGCCCTTTTTGAAGAGACTGATGATCAGTGTGTCTCTGAAATCTTGCAGCATCTGTTCCCTAACACAGATCTTGAGAATCAGGAGGTGGAGTTGTTTGTGGAGCTCTGGCCCACCTTCTTTGAAGACTTCTGCAGTCTTCATTTAGTCCATTTAGTCCAGTTGCCTTGTTGAACTTCATTGCTTTGATGGCTGCTTGGACCTCACTCAAGGTAGTGTGACAGACCATAGCAGGTTATAGTAGCCTAGTGGAGGGCATGTACATGGGCAGTTGGGTCTGTGTTTTTATGGTTCCAGGGACTGAGGTCCAGCAAGGGTCAGCCTGCAGCACCAGGTCAATCCTACACCTGTGGATAACCAAGCAACTGCAGCCAATCAAGGCCTGTGGAGTCCTTGAAAAGGCTTCCCCTCAGGTAAGGAGGGGGAAGGAGAAATGGGGCAGACCAGGAAGGAGGAAAGGTCTGCGAAGGAGAGCCCTGAAAGACAGAAGGCTTGCAGGAGCTACAGGAGAAGATACTGGGGAAAGCCTCTGGGGAAGTGGCCCAGGGTGGAAGCTGTTGCCCTTTCGGTTGAGGGAGACAGCCCCTCCAGCAGCAGCTGCCCAGGGTTCCTGGGCCAGAACCCAGATGGAGCAGGAGGGGACCGAGTTCCCCCCAGACTGCCCCACACTCCCTGGGACACTTGGAAGGAGCAGGAGGAACCCCAACATCCATGTGGTGTCTCCCCCATTTATGACTGTGCCTATGATGAGTATGGCTCAGTAAGCTGTGCCCCGCTCCTGGAGAACCCTTGGGGGCAGAGTAAAAGGGACACAATGAGCCTCTGAGGCATTTATTTAACTACCCTGAAGCACACGACCCATCCCCAGGCAGTTTCTGAGGGATTTTGTCAAGGGATTCTAGGACCATGGTGGAAGAGCAGTTCAAGAGCTCATTATAGTTCTCTCTCCAGTGAGAAGCAATGACTCCATTGTCTTTCAAGCATTAGGTACCATCCTTTGATCTCAGGGGATTAATCTCATGGTTTCTTGGTCCAAAAACAGTTTGGTAGCATTGAAAAAATCTCTTTTATCATTGATGTCTGCAACATGCTTCTCATGCCTTCTGAGTCCACCACTGGTTTTTCAGAGTCCTTGCTTTACCTTGGACTTCTGCCTTGGCCTTAGTGTGTGCTTCTGTCTTTGTTGTGCAGTTAATGTTGCTTTGCTGAGCCCTAAAATCTTTCCTTTTCACCTCAAGCAGGAGTTCAATTTTGACATAGTTCTCATTAAAGCAATCCTGATGCTTCTTAGACCGGCAGCCAATGGTTCCTCCACAAGGTCTAATGATGGAATTTTTCAATTGACACCAGTGTTCTTCCACATCTTCAGGATGTACTGTTGGTAGCTTCCTTTGGAATGCTATCTGAAAGTCACTTCATCTGATGGTGTCCTTCAAGACTGTACTTTGATCTTTCATTGGATCCTTTTCCTCTGACTTCTCCATTTGGTGACAATCCTGGTGGCTGTTGTGAATCAAATAAGGCAGTGATTGGTCCAACAGTCATCGGCAATAGTCATTGTATGTGTGAGAAGGACATCACACTGATCCTGAGCACAGAGGATGACGTAGTCTATGAAGTGCTAGTGCTTTGATCAAGGATATTGCCATTAGTCTTAAATTTGTTTTTCTGACAGAACAGGATATTCCATATTCCACTAATATCCACACATTTCATATTCTGCATATTTCATGCTGTTGCCCAAACTTGGCACTTTTGTTAACAGCCTTTTACCTCTCCCCCATGAGGCAGAACTCCTTTTTCGACAGAATCTGTCAAAAAAAAGCTGTGTGGATGCTCAGGGGAGCCCTCTGTTGACTGAAAGGGCTTCTGGGTCACCAGGCAGTCCTGTCTGCTGTGCTTTTGGTTGGCCATTCTGTTGAGAGGGCCACCAGGCAGTCCAGCCACTCTCTGTCAACTGAGTGGATTAATAAAGAGATCCACTTAGTGTGTGACTATGATCTGTTGTCAGAAGTTTTGTCGGAAGTTCTCTTAGGTCAGTTACTCCTGTTGACAGATTGCTGTAGTGTAGATGTAGCCATGGTGTTAAACATATGAGAAAACCAGAGGAATACAGAAATTGCGGAAGGGGTCAGTTGAGATGCTTTTATTCTCCCCCTCATTTTTTCATTACTATCAGAAACAGAAATGCTCTCATTTAAACGCTTAGAGAATCATAGAATCATGGGGTTGGAAGAGACCACAGGAGGTCATCCAGTCCAGCCCCTGCTCAAAGCAGGACCAATCCCAATTAAATCATCCCATCCAGGTTTTTGTTCAGCCAGGACTTAAAAATCTCTATGAATGGAGATTCCACCACCTCTCTAGGTAACTTATTCCAGTTTTTCCTAATATACAACCTAGATGTCTCCCACTGCAACTTCAGATTGTTGCTTCTCATTCTGACATCTGTCACCACTGAAGAGAGCCTCCCTCCATCCTCTTTGTAATCTTCTTCCTGTAATTGAGGGCTGCTATCAAATCACTCCTCATTTTTCTCTTCTGTAGACTAAAGCAGGAATCCCTCAGCCTCTCTTCATAAGTCATGTGCTCCAGCCCCCTAATCATGTTTGTTGCCTTCCACTGGATTCTCTCCATGCATCCACATCCTCTATATAATGAGAGGGGGACCCAGAACTGGATACAATATTCCAGATGTGGCCTCACCAGTGTCAAATAAAGGGGAACCATCACTTCCCTAGATCTGCTGGCTATGCTCCTACTAATGCAGCCCAATATGCCGCTAGACTTCTTGGCTGTGAAGGCACATTGTTGACTCATGTGTGGCTTCTTATCCACTGTAATGCCTAGGTTCTTTTCTGCTGAACTGCCACTTAGCCAGTCAGTCCCCGCCTGTAGCAGTGTTTGGCATTCTTATATCCTAAGTGCTGTACTCTGCATTTGCCTTTATTAAACCTCATCAGATTTCTCTTGACTCAATCTTTCAGTTTATCTACATCACTCTGGACCTTATCCCTACATTCCAGCATATCTGCTTCCCTCTGAACCCTAGTGTGATCCACAGACTTCCTAAGCGTGCAATCCATCCTCTCATCCAGGTTATTAATGAAGGTGTTGAACAAAACTGGCCCCAGAAATGACCATTGCAGGAATCCCTGTTCTCACTGTTTACAAATTTGTTGCTTGATTATTTGATCATTATCTTTCTGGATACTGAAGTTAAAATGACCATCTCTGTAATTCTCCACATTGGCCCTATTTCCTTTTTTGTAGATGGGCCAATATGGTGTCATATACCATTTCACTGGCTCTCTCCTAGGACTTTTCAGAGATACTTGCTAATGGCTCAGATATCTCCTCAGTCAGCTCCTTGTGTGTTTATCAGGGCCTGCTGACTTGTACATATAATTGGCAAGACACATCTCCTAGAGCTGGAAGGGACCTTGGGAAGTCACCTAGTCCAGTCCCCTGCCCTCTTGGCAGGACCAAGCACCATCCCTGATGCCTATTTGCCCTAATCCACCTCCTCAAGGATTAAACTCACAACCTTGGGTTTAGCAGGTTAGTGCTCAAACCACTGAACTATCCCTCCCTCTAACTTGCCTCTGTAATTTTTAACTTGTTCTTTCCCTATTTTAATCTCTGATGTTACCACATTTTCACTGACCTTTGCTATGTTAGCTATTCCATTACCACTAACCTTTTTGGTGAAAACTGAAACAAAGAGATTCATTTAGTGCTTCTGCCACGTCCACATTTTTTGTTGCTGTTTTTTCCACTTCATTGAGTAATGAGCTGATCTTGTTCTTGGTTTTCCCCTTGATTCTGATATATAATGTATGAAAACGTTTCCTTTTCAATTTTAGGTGATTCTGGAATATGAAAATAATTAACTGTTGGCCTTCTTCTCCATGTGATCAGTTTCAGACTTGTACAGCACAGATTAATTAAGGGCTAGTTCTCAACTTGGTATTGTCTATGTTAGTTCCATTATTATTGGTGGGTGACATTTTTGGAGAAAAGGGGACTCTGCAAAGACTACTGAGGTAGTCATTGCTTACGTGCTGTCATATGAGTTTAGGGGTCAGCATTTGGTCTGTAACCTTTCATTTCTGCTAATTGGAGTGTGTGATGAGAAGAGACATTATGAATTGCAGGTTAATAAAGGAATGTGAGAGAGTTTTCTCAGTTTTACCATAAAAGGAAACAAAACTAATATCCACCTTTAAAATTTATACACAGAATCCAATTTTGCCAATTTTTTATATGCTGCTCCTCCTGTATTAAATGGCAGTTCCACATGCAGAAGTCTTGCAGGACAGTTTCTTTTAAAGGGATTTTTTAAATTTGCTTCGTCATGTAGTGAATCTTTAAAATAAATAGAAAACATGTACCGTTTGGGGCTTTGAAGACAGAGAAGTGCACAATGAGTCTGTCTGATGTTAAATAGGACAGATCTTACCACAGCACTGAGTACTGAAATGCTATACTTGTGGAGGGGAGGAAAGGTGTGGAGGGGTGTCTCCTGGGATGTTAAAAGAAAATGCACAATAAACACTGGTCCTATTTATGAACACAACTAGCAAAAGGAAAAATGCAAATAGATAATCACGTTCCCAACTGACTTTAGACACAGAGCAGGCTCCAGTTCAGACATAACATTGAGGCATCCACAACACACGGCGAGATGGAAGAAAAACCACTCGTCTACTTGGCACCACAATCTGAGCTATGGGATTGTACACTGTAAACACGTCTCATGTGTTTCACTCTAACTTCCCCATATACACCCTGCTGGCACAACACTTGTAATAACAGCAATGGAAGAAAGGAGAGGGGACAGAGAAAGAAAGATCCATGGTAAGCAGCCAGACCCCGGGCGATAACAAGAATCTACTTTTCTTTATATTCTATTTAGCAATCACACCTGGGTGGTTGACTTCTTTTAGGGAGAACAGGAATTGGGACATTCTCTTTCCCAAGCATCTCATTGAACTAATAGACTAAAACAAGCAGATTACATACTAGTTGCATGAAGTTATGCAGTCTGGGTAATAGCAGTTGTGTCCTGTTTACCCCACTAACGGAAGTACTGCATTGATTTCATTGTCTACTGCACTGGGAATGACTACTTGTCATTCTGGAACTCAACCATTTAATGTCACTCTTCCATGCGTTCCCTTTTTCTATAGCACCACATCAGTTACTAGCTGCTGATACAAGGAACAGGAAGAATGAACCTTGGTATGATCAGTCACAAAACAGAACAAAACAAAACAAAACAAAAAAAACCCCACAGCAATTCAAAACCTCATCCTCAATTTCATTAAGCTGTTTCTCACAGCATCCCAGAATGAAAGAGCCCTAAAGTCAATGCACTCAGCTACAGGAGTAACTGCTCATGTACAGAGCTTCTGCAGGACACAGAACTAGGGGAGCAGCTCCTAGGCCACGTCCCACAGGCATGGTCAGGAATTCTCTATACCATGGGCATCTCCACTTGCGATAATGCCCTGTAGCTCCACTGGCAATTATGTAAATTACAAAGGTTTGAAGTGTTCACTAGACATCTGACTCCATATGAGGGAAGCATGAGTTGACTAAAAACCAACTCTGCAAACACTGTACAAAGTTATGCCATGCATTTCTCTGTTATAGCCAAGGATTAGGGCCAGTTTCTTTGCCATGGATTGCCAGATTTATAAAGGGATACCTGAGCTCCAGGGCCTAGATATCTGCTGACCGAAACAACTTCCAGTGGAGGCTCTAGCAGGGTAAAGGTGGTTTAATATATAGTGAAGCTGTATTGTATTTAACAGGAAGAGAGTGAGGAGTGAAAGGGCCAGACTCTTTTTTTTCACTGCCACTTCAGAAATCCCAGGGAAGTCACTGGAATGGCCCAAACAAAGCACGTAGTTTCACAGGCAAAAACAGCAGAAAACAAAATAGACATGATAAATAAATCCTTTTACCAGCTTCAATACAGCAAGAGAGAGTTAATAAATCAGCCATTTGCCCATGGGAAAATAAAATAGAACCATTCATATGAAAAGGTTAAAACATATTTTGCTCCATTTACTGTGTGTATTTTCTTAGCATGTTGAGTAATCCCACAGGTTAGTCACAAGGCCTCACTGATACTGCAAAAATCAGATCTCCGTTTTAACTGTATACTTGTTATATATTCAATACCCCAGAAAGTTGACTCCATTTCATAAATCATTTGAAGTGGAGAAAATGAATTCAAAACACAGGGGAGCTTGCAGGTACACTGCACACACTTATGAAACTAATAAAACAGCTCCCTAGATGGGGTGTTATGAGGGGGAACCCCGACTTTCAATACCAAGCATGTTACCACTACTGTGAAAGTGGGTGTTGCCCACAAAAAATCATAACCTAATAAATTTGCTCATCTCCAAGGTGCAACAGGACTGCTTGTTATTAGTTCACTGCCCATACATAACACTGTCATTTATATTGTAATGTTTTACTAATGCATCACTGAAACTAGAGATCAGTGCACTGATTCAGATAAAATAAGAACTCTCTCAATATTTGCCCCAAACTTAAGCTAAATGGTGATAGAGGGATTTTTCCCCTTGAAGTTTTATTAACTTTTTATAATATTACTTTTCAGTTTTACATATCTCTGAGCTTGCAGATTCCTGATGGGATCAGAAACCGAAAGGCCAAAAATCCTGCTATGAAAGTTATTCTTGTGGGCTACATCTACACTACAGTGATCTGTTGACAGAGATACTGTTGGAAGAAATCTTTTGGCAAAAATTTTGTTGACAAATCATGTGCACACAAAAAAGTGGATCAAAAAAGCAATCTGCTCTGTCAACAGACAGCAGCCAGACTGCCCGGCTGCTCTCTCGACAGAATGGCCAACCAGAACCTTAGCAAACAGGGCTGTCTGGTGAACTGGGTTGATAGGAATAAGGGGATTTCGATGTTTGCAGGGTTGTTTTGAAAAGGACCCTCGTGTAGACAAGCCTCAGGTGAGCGAAACACGGCACTTTCAAAGTGCCACAGCTGGCAGCATGCTAATGAGGTGCTGAATATTCATGGAGAACAATGGAGAGAAATTGGTCACCGTCTTCTTTATAAGAGCAATTAAAATATTGGCACACTATCATCTAGACGCTGCTAAGTCTTTTTTTCTCAAGATTAAACTTATGCAATTTTTAACCCCCTTTCACAGATCTTTTATCGTATATCTTTTCTATTGCTCATCACCACATCTCCAGTTTCGCCTCATCTTTCATAAAATGTGGCAAACAAAACTGGACACAAAGCACCAGCCGAGGCCTCACCAATTCCAGGCAGAGTAGCACAATTGCCTTCAGTGATTTACTTATGCTGGGCCATCTCTAGAGGGCCATGGGGCTCAGGATAACTCCCCCCACTCCACCCCCGTTCTTACACCCTTTCTGAAAGTTCCTTCAGCTGTCACTAGATTTCAACACCTCTGTATTTGAATTTTTTATTCAAGAATTCAGGCCAAAAGGGGCTAAGATAAACACTCTCCGTACAATCTTTTGTATGTTCCCACATACAGTCTGATAGGATACAGCCCAACAGCTTCATCCAGGAATTCTTATTTTACAGGGAGAAATTGACATCATCTGCTCTGTCTTGTTAGAGGTCAGGTCAGAGGATGTGTAAAGCCGCTGCCCCCGGACTCCGGTATTTGGGCTTATGGTATTCCTTCCTGGTCCCCACTTCTGATAATGTGACAATTCCCTCCTTAGATGTCCTCCTGTTTATGCTTTGTCTTTGCTCAGAGTGGGAGGGCAGAGGTAGGATGAGTCATCTCTTCGCAGACTTTTCTAAAGTTCTCACGTAACAAAAATTGCTGTCACACTTCCCTGAAAGCAAAGCAAAACCAAAACCAAAGGAGGCTTAGATTGAGGAAAAGCGCAGGAGCTCTCATCTCTAGGGGAACTTCTTTAGAGGGTCTGAAAATAGGAACTCTGATCTTCTAAAGCAATAACAGGGCTGAACAACATGGGTTGTGTGTTGTACGATCTGGTGGGTGTTTGATTTTAAAACTGACTAACCATAACCTCTCTATTCTAGCTGGCTGATGTACACCTACAGGGAGAAAAGGTGCCGCAAGGCTAATCTGTGGCATTCCAGCAGAGAAAAAGCCCTGCTTAGTCACTATATTCTGTCTGTCGACACTATGTCTGTTCAAGAACACCTATTAAACCGTAAAGCTGTGTCTACACGTGCACGCTACTTCGAAGTAGCGGCACTAACTTCGAAATAGTGCCCGTCGCGGCTACACGCGTCGGGCGCTATTTCGAAGTTAACTTCGACGTTAGGCGGCGAGATGTCGAAGTCGCTAACCTCATGAGGGGATCGGAATAGCACCCTACTTCGACGTTCAACGTCGAAGTAGGGAGCGTGTAGACGATCCGCGTCCCGCAACGTCGAAATTGCCGGGTCCTCCATGGCGGCCATCAGCTGGGGGGTTGAGAGACGCTCTCTCCAGCCCCTCAGCTCACTGGTGGCCGTATGAAGCGGCCCCTTAAAGGTCCCCTCCCCCTCCCTTCCTCTGCAGGAAGCTGAGGGAACGTGCAGGCTGCAGCCTGCACACGTGGCCAGCCTGCACCACCCTCAGCCCCACAGAGCTGCGATGGCTGCCCGGCAGCCCCCCCAGCGCCCCCAGGGCCCCCCCCCAAGGGAAGCCAGGGCAGCCAGCCCAGCCAGGGCAGCCAGGCTGGGAAGCGGCAGCGGAGCCCCTCCTGGACGGTGGCCAAGCTGCGGGACCCTGCTGGGGCTCTGGAGCGAGGAGGAGGTGCTCCAGGTAATGGGGAGCAAGAGGCGGAACGCGGATGCGTTCGCTTGGCTGGCTGACGGCCTGGCTGCCCGGGGTCACCCTGCCCGCACTCCTACCATGTCAGGAGTAAGGTCAAGGAGCTGCGGCAGGGTTACTCCCGGGCCCGGGATCTGGCTAGCCGATCTGGGGCCGCCTCCGTCACTTGCCTCTTTTACAGGGAGCTCAGGGACATCCTGGGCTCCTGGCACACCTCCTCCCCTCCGGCCACCCTTGACACCTCGGCTGACGAGCCCCAGCAGGCCCTGCAGACGGAGTCTGCCCCGGAGGCAAGCCCTGCACCCCGGGGGCCCCCCCCGGAGCCCACCCCCGGGACATCGCGGCAGGAGGAGGAGGAGGAGGAGGAGGAGGAGGGGGGCTCCTCCTCCGCAGAATCCAGCCTGCAGATCCTCCTCCTGCCATCCCAGAGCAGCAGCAGGGCCTCCACCCCCTGGGGATCTCCGGACCGTGGGAGCGGACCGACAGGTAGGTACCCCCCTCTGGTGCACACCCCTGGGCTTGAGGGGCGGGGGGTAATAGATATGTGTCCAGGGCCCCCCACATGCTCACATGGCCATGGCCCCAAGGACACCAGGGCCATGGCCCTCACAGCACTGCATCCATCAGCCCCTGCCCCCCCCACCCCGCATGACAGTGCCATGCCCCATCCCTGGGCCAGGGGGGAGCGGAACCTCGACGGGCCCCCGGGAGGAGGGGGTGGGACACCCCGCAGCAGCAGCATGTGATGGAGTGGGGGGAGTGCCAAAGGGAGACTCAGGCTACATATGAGCAACAAGAGCCGAATAGCTCCCAGGGGCAAAGGAGGATCCTGGGGCTACAGCTGGCAGGTGACACCTCTGCCCTGAACAAACAGGAGGGAGGAGCCGAGCTGGCTTGGAATTGGGGGGCGAGGGCGGGGGCCACAGGTAGAGGCTAGGGGAAGGGAGAGCTGGAAGGCAGCCAGCCTGAGGAGGGGGAAAGCTGCATCCCCGAGGGGCACCCCTTGGGGTCTTCTCCCCACGACGGGTTAGAAGGACTGTCTCTTCCGACAGCTGGTGCTGTCACTCCTGGCAGAAACTGGGCATCTGTGGCCTAAGAAACCTCTCCTGCTCTCAGACCCTGCGGGGTGAAGTGAGAGTCGCTCCCACCAAGGGACGGGGTGCATGGCAGGGGGACCCCTGAACCCCATCCATCACAGCAGCATCTCCTGGGGATGGGGATGGGGAACCTGCAGCACAGGGCTGGGGGGACAAAGGCCACGGCTCGGGGCCCACACTAACGCCTGTCTCCATTCTTCTTCCCCCCTCCTCTCCTGTGTCCTGCACCTGCACCATCAGAAGGACCGGAAGAGAGCGCCGGCGAGGCGTCAGTCGTCCCGGAGAGCCCTCCGGGACCATCACTCCAGGGCAGCCCCTCGGCCGAGGACCGACCGGCCCCACGGCGGGCTAGACGGCGGACCCCGCACCTCCAACCGCCGACGGCGACGGACCCCCAGCTGCTGGCCATCCACCGTCGGCAGCTGGAGGTCGCGGAGCAGCACCTCCAGCTGCAGGAGTGGGCGCTGGCCTGGTGCCAGGAGGCATGGGGGGCCTACATGGACACATTTAATCACCTGGTGGACTACCTGGCCCCCCATGCCGCGCCGGCCGCAACCTCGCCTGTCCTGCCTGCTCCTGTAGCCCCACCACCAGCTGCTCCGCCCGTCGCCGTCCCGTCCGCCGTCGCCCCGCCACCCACCGGCGAGGGCCGGAGCGCCGAGGGACCCCTGGAGCCACCTGACACTCGCTGGCCACCGTACCTTCCAGTCCAGCCTGCTCCACCCAGCCACGGACCAGGCTGCGAGCGCGGCGGGGCTCCCGGCCGCCAACGCCCAGTGCCGGGCTATAGGGGCGAGGGGCCTGGGACGTGGCCCCCCCCCTTGTATATAGTTGGACCCTGTTGTTTTCGGCCCCCCGTTTGCCCCGTCCCTCCCATGTAAATAGTTCTCCCCTTTATCCTCCCTGGTTTTCTTTTTATTATGGCGGACAGTTGTTTCTTTGTATTGTTTTATTTTTGTACATATTGCTTTTGTTCAACGTTTGTACCTAGTTTTTGGTTTGTGGTTCACATATTTATTTACAGTCCTAAAAAAAAAGCTTCGGAAAGAAAAAAAAAAGTTTACGTTCAGCCACAAGTGCGTGCTGTCATTTGTCCAGGACAAGTGGGAAGGGGGGGCGGTGGGGTGCTCCATGGTGTGGGCGTTGGGGCAGGAGTGTGGGGGAGGAAGAGTCGGACAGTAGGGGGCCTGGGCAGAGTTCACTCCGCGGCCTGTTCATCGAAGTGGGCCCGCAGGGCCTCCCGGACCCGGGTCCCCTCGGGGTCCACCTGCCGACTGGGGGCAGCAGGTGGCTGGACGTGTGCCCTGGCAGCCTCCGCAGCCCAGCCCTGGAAAAAGGTCTCCCCCTTGCTCTCAACCAAATTGTGCAGGGCGCAGCAGGCACCCACAATCTGGGGGATGTTGTTGGCGCCTGCATCCACGCGGGTCAGGAGACATCTCCAGCGTCCCTTCAGGCAGCCAAATGAGCGCTCCACCACCTGGCGCGCATGGTTCAGGTGCTCATTGAAGCGCTCCTGGCTAGCGGAGAGATGGCCCGTGTAAGGGTGCATGAGCCACGGCCGGAGGGGGTAGGCCGCATCTGCAATGACGCAGAAGGGCATGGTGGTGTCCCCCAGAGGAATCTCCCGCTGGGGGATGTAGGTCCCCGCCTCCAGCCGGCGGCACAGGCCCGACTTCTGGAAAACCCGGGCGTCGTGGGTGCTGCCAGGCCAGCCCACGTAAATCTCCTGGAAACGTCCCCGGCTGTCCACCAAGGCCTGGAGGACGACAGAATGGTAGCCCTTTCGATTGAGGTATCGTCCTCCACTGTGATACGGGGCGCGGATGGGGATGTGAGTCCCATCCAGAGCCCCGAAGCAGTTGGGGAAGCCCAGGGTGGCAAAGGCCGCGATGGTGGCATCTGGGTCCCCCAGCCTCACGAGCCTGTGCAGGAGCATGGCGTTGATGGCACGCACAACCTGCAGAGAAAGCACATGGGACAGCACCAATGAGGGGTGAGCAGGGTGTGCGTGGCCCTGCCCTGCCCTGCCCTGCGCTGCTCTGGCCTCCCCTCCCCTGCCCTCCCCCCATGGGTTCACTTACCTCCATGTAGACAGCCCCAACGGTGGCCTTGCCAACACCAAACTGCTGTCCCACGGATCGGTAGCTGTCCGGAGTGGCCAGCTTCCAGACAGCGATGCCAACCCGTTTCTGCACTGTGAGGGCACGCCGCATGGCAGTGTCCTGGTGCCTGAGTGTGGGGGTGAGCCACTGGCACAGCTCCAGGAATGTCTGCCGGGTCATCCTGAAGTTCCTGAGCCAGTGGTCGTCGTCCCACTCCCCAAGCACCAGCCGCTCCCACCAGTCAGTGCTGGTGGGGTAGCTCCACAGCTGCCGGCATGTGAGGCGGGGGGTGGGGCGGGGTGCTGCAGGGGTAGGGGTTGAGCCCTGCTGCCCTGGGGGCATCTCCTCCCCTGGGGCAAGGAGGTGCTCAGCTGCATCCCGCATGGCATGGGTCAGGGCAAGCCCTGCTCCTGCCGGGAGGGCTGGGTGGACCTCTAGCTGCTGCTGCTGCTGCTGCTGCTGCTGCTGCTGCTGCTGGGGGTCCATGACTGCGGCGCCCGGGGTCTGTGTGCCTATGACTCCTCAGACCGCGTGCTGTGCAGGCTGAGTGTATGTGGGAGGGGCCCTTTAAGGGAGCGGCTAGCTGTTGCCCCGAAAGCACTAGTCCGCCCTGTGACCCTGTCTGCAGCTGTGCCTGGCATCCCTATTTCGATGTGTGCTACTTGGGCGTGTAGACGTTCCCTTGCTGCGCCTATTTCGATGTTGGGCTGCGCAACGTCGAAGTTGAACATCGACGTTGCCGGCCCTGGAGGACGTGTAGATGCTATTCATCGAAATAGCCTATTTCGATGTCACCACATCGAAATAGGCTACTTCGATGTAGGCTTAACGTGTAGACGTAGCCTAAGAGATACAGACACAAAATGTGATATGCTGCTTCCTCTCACCCTAACTTAAACCCAGGTCAGGGTTTGGTTGTACTTGGAAAGTGGGAAATGCCTGAAATCCCAGGATTTTCCAGAACATGGAAAGGGAGGGTCACGAACAGGAGGGACGACATACTTCTGAGTCACCACTGGGGGCAGTGAGCAAAGGAACCAGCCTCACTGCAGAGTGAGCACTGGGGACAGCCACAGGAGGAAAACAGTGGCTTTATGGAGACAGGGCTCTCCACCCTGCCAGGAGAGGTAAGTGCCCCTCTACCCCAACCCCTCCCCCAGCGCTTAGCCATAGCACACCACAGGGAGAGCCTAACTGACCTCTGCAACTTGTCTACAAAATTAGCTTCTCTGCCCCACCCAAGATGCTGTAGTGATGAACCCCAGCCTTCCCCTCCTCAAACAATGCTGGAGTCAGGAAAACCACCCTGGCCCCAGACTTGACCTCTCTTCCTGGTGCCAGGGAAAATAGCCCTCGCTCTGCCTCTCCTGCACTGCTGTTGTGCTGGGGCCAGAGAAAAAAGCCACAGCCCCAACCCCTCTCCCCAAATGCCACTGGGACAGGGCCTGGGAAAAAAGCTGTGGACTCAGCTTTGCCCCCTGCCCCCAGCTGGGCTGGAGTTGTGGGGAAAAAAAAAGCCAGGGCTGGGGCTAGGGCTGGGGCAGGGGCTTTTTTCCCCAGCCCACCAGGAGCAGGGGAATGGGGTGGGTGGAATTGGGAGGAAAGGGCTGAGGGGGGAAAAAAACAACAACAAACCCTTACTTCACTTAAATACACACAACGCCAGGGCAATTTGCTAGTACTGTTATATTATTAATGATCCTGACCAGCATCCCACTGTGCTAGGCATTGTACAAACAAAATTTAAGTAATTTTTTTAATATTAATTACCCTTGTTGCTGATGTTTACTGAATGCAGTTTCAAAAAAGAAGTGTGTGTATATGTTTCATTGTATGAAAGCACACCTCCAATCCACTTTCTAAAGCATAAGAGGTCTAATGGTGCCGCCTGGGAAGGGATGCTTGTTGGAAACTTTCATTATCTCTTTATCATGCCAGCAAACCATCAAAAGGATATTTTCTTTTATAGCATGTGAAAGTTTATTTGCTTTCAGATCAAAACTTTGTTTTAATATTCTGTAGGTGGTTAGTTTGAGAGACATGAGGAATGGGGGTGTGTTAGCAACCCAGGAGAATGGCCAGTGGATCAGTTTTAGAAATGTTTAAGAAGAACTTCCTGAAGGAGGTCATCTGATTCTGGCCGAGTAACATCAAGTCCGTTGTGAACAATGTAATCACTTTCCTTGACTGCTATTAATGTAAAATTGTTTAACACACAGTAGCTGTGTCTACACGTGCACGCTACTTCGAAGTAGCGGCACTAACTTCGAAATAGCGCCCGTCGCGGCTACACGCGTCGGGCGCTATTTCGAAGTTAACTTCGACGTTAGGCGGCGAGATGTCGAAGTCGCTAACCTCATGAGGGGATCGGAATAGCGCCCTACTTCGATGTTCAACGTCGAAGTAGGGACCGTGTAGACGATCCGCGTCCTGCAACGTCAAAATTGCGGGGTCCTCCATGGCGGCCATCAGCTGGGGGGTTGAGAGATGCTCTCTCTCCAGCCCCTGCGGGGCTCTATGGTCACCGTGGGCAGCAGCCCTTAGCCCAGGGCTTCTGGCTGCTGCTGCGGCAGCTGGGGATCCATGCTGCAGGCACAGGTTCTGCAACCAGTTGTTGGCTCTGTGTATCTTGTGTTGTATAGTGCAAGTGTGTCTGGGAGGGGCCCTTTAAGGGAGCGGCTGGCTGTTGAGTCCGCCCTGTGACCCTGTCTGCAGCTGTGCCTGGCACCCTTATTTCGATGTGTGCTACTTTGGCGTGTAGACGTTCCCTCGCTGCGCCTATTTCGATGTGGTGCCGCGCAACGTCGAAGTTGATCGACATTGCCAGCCCTGGAGGACGTGTAGACGTACTATTTCGATGTTGCTACATCGAAATAAGCTATTTCGATGTAGGCTTCACGTGTAGACGTAGCCAGTGTTGCCTCTGTCCCTGGTTAGTATAATGAGAAATGAGGTGTGCATTAAGTACAGTAATTGAGAATGAAATAATTCTTGATAAGCAAATATTAAAGAGAAATTGAAAAAAAAACCACAGCTCCCAGTTATTTTTCGAATCACTTCATCTGAAAAGGGACTTCTAGCTACTCCCACTGTACCTTTTTATTAAACGCAGTGCTGAAGACTTGCTAAACTAGCCACCATCTCAAAAAGCTGATCTATAAATACTGACATTTACGTTGTGGACTTGCAGATCAAAGCATTTCAGTTGGAAAACACAATGAGAGATGGAATCACAGCATTACAAAGGAAGAAAAAATATGTTACCAAGCCCTCAAATGGTGAGCAAAAAAAAGTAACGTCAGATTGGTCAGCTCCAGAGGTGAAGTGAAAATGAAATATTCCAGCAAAGAACAAATGGGCTGTCACCTTCAAATAGTCATGCCCTTACCGTCGGCTTTTAATAGTCATGCCCTTACCGTCGGCTTTTAATAGTCATGCCCTTACCGTCGGCTTTTAATGTTCAGTGAATAGCAGCCTGTATTTGTGCGCGCAGTCATTGCCTGAGCCTAACGAGGCACAGCCATAGTAGGCATTGTTCCATTGGCATGCACCACAAGCTGCTAGAGCAATTCATTTTCATGTGCTGCATCAAAGTCAATGCCAGGAAACAATAGAGACAATGCTACTGACAACATGACACTACAGAGACCACACTACAATTAACATTCTACAGGGCACTTTTTCTAGACACTCTGGTGTGGCAGCCCAAAAGATAAATCATTTCAGCCAGATAAAGATGATTCTCCTGAAGCATCCAACTCGCCTCTTTATTTCACTGTGTGCGTGGGGGGTGGAGGTACGAAGGCAGGGGCACCGCCACACAGTGCAGTTTTGTAACAGATACGTATAAACTGTCATGGAATGGAGGGCTCACTATGTTATACTGTGTTAGACCCACGTAAACTGGACTAATACAAGGGTGAGTTACACTCTAATCAACAGGGGTTTTCTTGCATCTGAGAGGTTTGCCTGCCAGGGCAGATGGCTCTAGAAAGAAGAGAAAAGGAAGCATGCTTGGGTGAGACTGTAGACTCAATATACCACATAAAGCCTGTGAGATATGCTTGAGCTGCGTGTGCAGACCTTCCTGAAAATCTGTCTCCTTTGATTGCCATTGTTCTTGAATTTCAGCCTGGAGTTGGTTCGAAAGGCTTTTGGGACAACTAGTTAGAAATGTGGGACAAGCAACACTGCTGTCCTTTCATTCTCACACAGGCCTACAGAGCCATGGTCACAATTTAAGGTACACACAATGCACAATTACTTCTGATTCCCTTGTTGCCTTTAAATGGGGATAGTATGAAACTGCCTACAATGGCATATAGCCAATTTGTATCTATTAGCAGCAAGTATCCCCAACAGTTAGTGATGGAACACTGGAGCTACGTCTATACTAGAGTTTAAGTTTTGTCGGCAAAACTCGCAGTGTCTACGCTAAAAATGCACTTTTGTTGACAATCTTCTGCCTCTCCCCCACGCGGCAGAATACCTTTCTCAACAGAATCTGTCGATTAAAAACGCCATATGGATGCTTTTGGGGGGGTTCTCTGCCAACAGACAAAGCTTCCAGGTCACTGGGCAGCCCTGTCTGCTGTGCTTCCAGTTGACCATTCTGTGGAGAGAGTGGCTGAGCAGACCAGCTGCTTGCTGTTGACTAAGCGGATTGACGGAGTTCTCCACTTCAGCGTGTGGCTGCGATCTGTCGACAGAAGTTTTGTTGGAAGATATCTGCCAACAGTAACTTTTGTTGGCTGATCACTGTAGTGTAGACATAGCCCAGATGGGGAGGGCTTTGAGTTACTACCGAAAATGCTTTACCAGGTGTCTGGCTGGTGGGTCTTGACCACATGCTAAGGGTATAACTGATACCCATGTTTGGAATCAGAAAGAAATTTTTCTTTGGATCAGATTGGCAGATACCTGTTTGTTTGTTTTTTCCTTCCTCTGCAGCATGAGACATGCATCACTTGCAGATTTAAAGTAGTGTAAATGGAGGGTTCTGTGTTACCTGAAGCCTTTAAATGATCATTTGAGGACTTGGTAACTGAGCAAAAGTTAGGCGTCTATTCCAGGAGTTGGTGGGCAAGGTTCTGTGGTCTGTGATGTACACAAGGTCAGACTAGGTGCTTGTGATGGTTCTTCTGGCCTTAACATCTATGAGTCTAATGCATGTATTCTCACAATTCCCCTAGGAGGCAGGGAAATACTGTCATCCATATTTTACAGCCAAGGAACACCAAATAACTTGTCCATGGTGGGACAGGAAGTTTGCAGTAAGGCAGAGAATTGGACCTATGTCTTCAGAGGGCCAGACTAATGCTCAAACAGCTAGACAATACTTCCTACCAGGGAACAGAGCATATTTCCCTCACCTTTTCTCACTGAATTCATAATTCCTAATTGCAGTCTATCAGTTTAGAGCGTCTGTGAGATCTGTGCTGTCATTGCTGATCCACACAAAGCCAATTAATAACTCACACAGATCCATTGTTGCCCAAACAGATGATGTTAGAAGGCCACCCAGACACTGTCCAAGATAGCAGTGAAGATGCCCTGAATCTGAGTATTCTCTGGTTACCCCAGGCTTATTCTCTTTATGCAGTTAGTCCCCACCCCTTCTTGGGAGTAGCTGGGTTCCTGCTCACCTCAGGTGCTCATTAAACTACATGGGGATATTTTTGAAAAGCATCCATGGACTTTAGAAACTCAAGTTCATTGGAGTTGGTAAAGTTTTCAAACACACCCTAAGCAATGTTGGAGCCCAAGTCCTATTTAAAGTTTTACGTGGCACTATTACCAGTCAATAAATACTGTGAAGGAGTTACTCAAAAGCACATAGGCTTCTAAATCCTCAAGATGCTTTAGAAAAATCCATCTCAGTGTATTTACTGAGCAAGAGTGTTAATTGGAGAAATGCACAGAGAAGAGCTTGCTCTTTCTACTTAGCCATTTTTGTCTTATCTAATTTTTACTCAGAACTGAGTCACTGAAGCTGTGGGAAGCTCAATGAGTCAGGGAACATGTGGGCTTGTCCTTGGTGGAATTAGAGGAGTAGCATTTTGGACGACTACATAGAGAGTGAAAAAGCTCATTTCAAATCCCTCTCTCTTCCTTTGGACCATTATTAATAATGAACACATGTTATTAATAAGCCTAAAGATTCTAAATTAAACATATTAATATTGTATCTTTATGTAATACAAAGGCAAAATGTACAGTGGAAAATAGTAAATACATAAAACAATAACTGTTTCGGCCTTAAAACGAACTAAAACTGTCCCATACCACATTAGACGTGAAGTCATAAATCATAACATCAACAACTGGTTTTCCTCACGAAAACTTACCTTCTTTTGGGACCAAATGCAACTCCCATTAAAATCACGGGAAAGATCTCCAGACTCAAATTGGAATCCTTAATTAGCTGTTAAATAAATCCATATGCAGATTAGCATAACAATACATGCTATTTTAAAATCCAAATCACTGTTACTCTAAGGCCATGTCTACACTACAGCAATCCTTCAATAGAAGGTCTTCCAGAAGATCTCTTCTGAATATACTTCTTCCAAAAGAGTGCATCTACACACAGAAAAGCAGACTGAAAAAATCAATCTGCTCTTTTAATAGAGCATCCACATAGCCTCTGCTCTTTTGAAAGAACGGGCCAGGGATCGAAACATATGGTGCCATGTGGACTGCTCTTTCAAAGAAAGGGCCTTCAGGGCATCTATCCACATTTTTTTTTTGCTGAAAGAATCTTTCAGACACAGGCACTCTTTCTCATCTGAGAGAGGAAGAGGTCTGCTGGAAAAAGTGCTACGTTCTTCCAATTTAATATCAAAAGAATGAATTTTGTGTGTAGATGCTCCATAGGATTTTTTTCAATGAGCACCAGCTTTTTTCCAAAAAATCTCACTAGTATAGACATAGCCTAAGATAAAACATGCTTCACCTAGTACTAAATACAATTTCTCATATTTTTATCATTTGATTTGGATTTTATTCTACAGAGTTTGGAATGGAAGTGAGTCTGATGACTTCCCTGCTATCTCTTTGTCAAACATAGACATTTTGTTTTAAGTTTAGGCAGTGTGTCTTTTCCTAGCAGCCAGCACAGGTTGTGCATTACAGGCTTTTTAGGGGTGAATGAATGATTGCAACATTTGTATGGACAATACCATGATTTATGAAGCCATGATTCCATGTTAGGGCTGTGTGGAGAAAGAACCACCACTGCCACAGAGCTATGGTTCTCTAAGAGTTGATATGGCTGATTCAGTCAGAATTCCTCAGCAGGGCATGCATCAGAATGGGAGCTGTAATACTGGGCACAATATATGCTGTTTCATGGGAGCTCTGTTGTCCCTTGCTTTCATTCCTTTCCAGTCCCTATCCAACATCCTTGCACTTGAACCAGGAGAGCACAAGGCCTATGACAAACATAAGAAAACGTGCAGAGGAGTGCAGAAAGGGTCACTGCATCCTTATCTGTCCATGAACTCTCTTGCAGGGCCAACAACAGTATCTCCCTTTACTTGTACAGGTTGAACCTCTCTCGTCCGGCACCCTCAGAACCTGACCGGTGCCAGAGGAGAGAATTTGCCAGACCATGGGAAGTTGATATTGTCTTACACATTACCAACACTTCCACTGTTCACTGGGATCTTAGAAGACATTTCGGAGTAAATTACAGCTGAATAACAGCACAGAACAGTGAGAGCCAGGACTGGTGGCTGCAAACAAAATTATGGGACCACAGGAAACTTGGGAAACCCCACCCATAAGTGGTTGTCTGGCTAAAATCATGATGGATTACAGATGTTGGTGGCCAAGAGACTTCCAGATTAGAGAAGTTCAACCTATATTGCAATTTTGCATATTTCCGAAATTACCATACACACTGTATTGCACAATAAAACAGAGCTGGTTTGAGCACTTTTTATGTTGGGTAATACATGATCCACAGTTTAAGCAGTCATCCTCTTTCTCCAAACAATTGATTCATGGAGTGGTGCTTCTTACTATGTACTGCATCATCAATGTCACAATTATATGCAAAAGAGGGTGGTTATTACATTGAATTTCTCAAGCCTGGAACTCAGAAGCATGAGAAAGCATCAGTAAAGTCCACAGGTTTATTCATCTTATTCAAATTTTTCTTTCTCAAATACATATTTTTAGAAAATGAATTAACTGGTATTTTGCACATCCAGTCTGCTACTCTTGCCACACTGTGGCTTTTTGCTTACATATGAAGTTCCCCATGTGCATTCCTGAAAGATGAAAGAGCAGAAATTTTATTCCATAATAAAACACTAAAAAAGGGAAGCAAAAACAACGCTTTACATGGACTACCTACGTGGGGGAGTTTGCCAACAGAACATGGAATCATTAAGTAACAAAACTGGCCTATTCTTAAAAGTGACAAGAAAACAATGGATCTGACTGAGGCAAAGATAACCAATCCTTACTCTACATATCTCAACTTTAGTGGGCCGTGAAGGCGCATCTTATACATAGCTGGAATGGAATGAATGTCACCAGCACAGATTATCAAATCACACCTTTTTCCCCTTTTATTAAAAGAATTGTTGGGATGTTTGGCAAAATGGCTCACTAAAGAAGCAAATGGCAACTTAAGAGATTGGTTGGACTGATGCAATGCAAGTGATGAATACCACAAATCAACACCAACAAGGTATGGAAACAATATAGTGCATCTTTTCAGCTCTCATTTACGCCAGAGTATACTGAGCCTTACTTCACTGAAGTACACATTGCCACAGCAGGGGCCACCTGAATTCTGTTAGCCAGCTAAAATTTAAGATGACCTCTTCCTGCAATTGTTGCCATCCATCGAACAGAAACAGTCAAAGCTGATGTTATTTAGAGATTAAATTACGGATGATTGGAGTAGTAGTAAATAAGAGGGTGTATATTCAGTAGGGCTGCTAGTGATTAATTATGAGATTAATGGTGCAGGAAAACAATAATAGAATTCCATTTACTTAAATATTTTGGATGTTTTTTACACTTTTGAGCATTGATTTCGCTTACAACACAGAATACAAAACATAGAGCTCTAACTTTATTTTTCATCACAAATGTGTAGTGTAAAAACAAAGAAACAGTTGTTTTCATTTCACTTCATATAAGTACTGTAGCATAATCTCTTTATCATGAAAGTTGAATTTACAGATGTAGAACTAGGTACAAAAATGACTGCATTCAAAAATAAGGCAATGCAAGACTTTAGCACCTGCAGGCTACTCAGTCCAACCTCTTGTTCAGCTAATCACTCAGAAAAACAAGACAAGCACTCTTTGTCTAGCATCCCCGGTGCTCCTACTTTGAAAAGTGATGATGGGAGCTTTGCTCCTGCCCACTTTTGACAAGTTGCTCTGTCACACAGTTGGAGAAGGAGTTATCTTCCACAGGAAACTACATGTGTGCATTTTGAGAGCCAAGGGGAGGACAAGAAGATCCAGCAGTGAGCAGCAGATGGGCTTTGGGCCATGCACTAGCAAAGGGGGGTAGGGTGGGGAATGAGAAGGGGGAAGGTGAGGTGGAAGTTCACTTAGCACACCCAAAAAGCAAAGGGCATTGAGCAGCTGGTTGGGGATGGGTGAGGAGCCAAGCAGGGAGGGAAAAGAACCAGCAAAGCAAGCAAGTGCAGCCAGCTGGGATCTCTGGAGAGGATGGTTGTGGCATCTTGTAGATGGTGGTGCGGTGAAGAACATGGCAGCAACTGGGAAAGCATGCCTGACTAAATGAACAAGAGCTTTTATGTTCCATGCTGGTTCTTGGGCAGCTGAGGAGGCTATCTGCTACTCAGCTTCCCAGGCTCATGAGTATCTGTACAGGAAGTTCAAAGGACCCAGGAAGCTGAGGAGCAGATAAAGCTGCCCCAAGCTGCCCTGGAACATCCATGATGGATAACAAAGAAAAATGTTCACAAGTATGGAAAGTAGGGAGGGGAAGTAGCAGGGCCACCATGGCTCCAGTACACGGCTGCACATCTGCAGTACTAGTGAGGGAAGGCACTGCTTTCCCATGCCTATGGTTCTGCCATATATTTCAAATTACAGCAGTCTCGTATGATGACCCAGCATGCAGCTCATTTTAAAAACACTTTCACCGAAGATTAGACAAAACACAAAGGTACCAATGTAAGTTTTCTAAAAATAGCTACAGCACTTGACCCAAAGTTTAAGAATCTGATGTGCCTTTCAAAATCTGAGAGGGGCAGGTGTGGAGCATGCTCTGAGAAGTCTTAAAAGAGCAAAACTCCAATTCAGAAACTACAGAATCTGAGCCCGTCACACTTTCTCTACCCCTAAAAGTCTACCTTCTGCTGGAGACACCTGATTCAGATGATGAAAATGAGCATGCATTGGTCCATGCTACTTTGGATCATTGAGTGGAACCCGTCATCAGCAGACACACATATCCTTTGGAACAGTGGTTAAATCATAAAGGGACATATGAATCTTTAGTGCATCTTGCAAAAAAATATCTTGCAATGCTGGCTGCAAGTGTCATGTGAATGCTTGTTCTCACTTTCAGGTGACAAAGTAAACAAGAAACAGGCAAAACAAAAAGCAGTCAAGTACCACTTTAAAGACTAGCAACATAGTCTCCAGCAAATGTGAACAAACTTATTTGTCTGAATAACTGGCAGAACAAGAAGTGAGACTGAGTGGACTCTTGGCTCTAAAGTTTCACATTGTTTTGTTTGTTCATGCAATTATGTAATAAAAATCTGCATTTGTAAGTTGCACTTTTACAGTAAAGACACTATTTCCATCAGTATTCTATGTCACAGTGTTTAATTTTTGAGCTAACTGCATGAGTTAACTCTGATTAATTGATAGCCATAGTATTAACCAAGATAATCTTTCTAACTCATTGAGAAAGTCATTTGCCTCCATACTGTCCTATCAATTTTGGATATGGCATTAAAAAAATCCATGTTTATTTAATCTATCTTTAAATAAGAAACCACCTGTATGAGCGCACTAAAACAATTCATGCAAGTTAACCTATCCAGCCACTGGATGGCAGAGTTGCTCTACTTAATTGATGCTAAACCATTTTTTTTTAACTGAACAAATAACTGGAACAAATAAAACAAACATTCTCAGTTTTAATTACTTCTTTTTAAAGCAATATAATAAATGTAAGCATAAAACCAACAAGGTACAGCAAGGAGGACAGTTGTTTGAATCCATAAGTGTATAACCTCAAGCAAAACCTACTACTTGTAACAAATAAAATTATTTGAGCAATAGACAAATGGCAGAATTCTGCTGTCATTTACACCCATGTAACTTCACTAACTTACAGAGAATAAACAAAGGCAGAAACAAAGACAGAAGCTTAATAAAGTTAAGTTTGCCCTAGGAACTGTTTAGCATAGGACCTAATTCTGCTCCCACTGAAATCAATGAGAGTGTTCTAGGACTAGGATTTCTCATCTCATGTTTTTAGGACATTATTTATTATGCAATACACAACACAATTATTTTATTTATCTGCTTAGGTGCTGGAATTAGGGGAGATGCAATTCCCCTGGCATGAAGTGTTTTCCTTTATAGAAAAGGTTTAAAGTTTTTTTTCAGTGGCTTTCAGCATCCCCACTACACAGATTGTTCCTGTACCATGCCTCATTGTATTTATTTGGTTCTTTTTTAATAACAGAAGGATGTGCAAATAAATTTACATATACTAAAGAATGGAGGGTTTATAAGCTACTACAATCTGGTTGGCTGTTGTGGTATGTAACAAAAAATTCTGTAGGGGTAACTATCCCTGTGCAGCACGGTGCCTACGCACCATAAACCTCACTTAACATCTCAGGTTTAAGTGTAACTCACGAGGGGTATAGTCACTGGTCATTTCTACACAGGCCACTTCCTTCGGAAATAAGTATAGCCAAGAAGTTGTAAAAACACAAAACAACTATGGTGAGGGAGGATAACTCGCAGTTGACGTGCAGAAACAATGGCACGTGGCCAGTTTAGAATCCCGGCGTCTCCCACGCTCTAACAAATCAGATTTTTAATAGGCATAATTCAGAAACAGAGGAACACACAGTATTTGTATGAATCTGACCTATTCAAGTGTGGAGGAGGGATTCTTTAGGAGGAAAGAAGTATTCTCTTGAGATCTGAAAACCACTGGATACAACTGAAAAAGTCCGTATTAAATCCTACCAAATACTCCTTCACTGATTTAAGATGTCACTATTAAGTTATAGCTTGTTTCTCCATAATGAAAACAGTCCTTTTTAATATAAATACTGATATAATTAGAATATTAACAATTGATGTACTAGCTAACACTGCTATAAAAACCATAGTTCATTATACATTTTTTTCTTAAGAATTTACAATTTAGAATCAGATTTTATATCCAGGCCATCAGACAAAGCTCATCTTTAAATAGACAGTCAAATTTTTTTTTTTTACATTTACATTTCTTTCCCAAAAAAATCAATTTCTTGCAATTTCCCTGCTCGCTGGGCAGAGATTGAACTGTAGCTGACACTGCTGGCTGGTGGATGATTTATCTAAAGCAAAAAGCTCCTCAGGCGGTGTCAATCCAATGTATTGTGGAGGGTGATGTTTTGACTTTTTAATGTCATGGAGTTACCATGAAAATCAATGTATCGATTTACAGTGCTTGTACAACAATTGAGAAGGTCAGAGTTGATGTAGAATAAATATACTATTTTATTCTGAAGGCCTGAACACCACACACAGCAAGATTCTTTAGCAGGAACTGAAGTGCATGTTTTCTTACAGCCAGCTCTTTACAATGAATATATCTTAGGCAGGCCTGCCACTGAGGGGCAGTTGTACCAGGCCCAGAGCTTCAAAGGGGCCCAGAACTCCTAGCTGCTGCTGCTTTTACTGGGGCAGTGGTGCCATCCGAAGCCCCAGGCCCCTTTGAACGGCTGCTGGAGCTCACATGACTGCCCTTGGCCCCACCCCATGACTGTCCTTAGCCCCACCCCTGACTGCCTTTGGCCTCACCACTTCTGAGCCACAGACCTGTACCCTCCCCCACCATTCACCTTGCCCAGGGGTCTGTGGCTGCTGTTGACTCAGCTGATCTTGGGCCTGTTTCATCATGCCACTTCTCCAGCTTTATAAATAGGGAGCTACCAAACTGACAGCTATAACAATCAAGACATGGTCTCTGAAACTTGGTCTCCCCCATGAAATTTGGTCTATGGCCATGCAGCTCTGAAGGCGGAGAGGAGAGCAAAGGTTGCTGAGTGGGCACCCACCTCTGGAGGCAGGGCTGCCGCCAGCAGCACAAAAGTAAAGCTGGCAATGTTGTGACCACTTAATAGGCGTGTAACCAGCTTTTGGGCCAGGGCCCCCAGTATGGGACACACTGTGGAGAAGTCAGCCTTTTAATTGGTTGTTCATGGCATAAATAATAAATTCCACAAATGTATTACTCGTACATTATGAAATAAGCGGTAAACTGAGAACTCCATTGCAATGAATCAGATTTATTTTTTAAAAAATATAACATTAAAATTAGTCCAGTTTCAATTTAAATTGTCTATCAGCCTGTAACGTTAAAACAAACAGTATTAATTTTGTAATATAAAGTCATTTCATGTACTGTTTTTCTGTTGAGGGAGTTATATCAACTACATTGCTGTAATCAGTAGAATACATCTTTGTTTATCACTAGTGCAGTCTATTATATTTTATACCATTTAGAGAAATCCTGGGTTAGAGTTTTATGTTTAATATTTGAAGTTTTTAGCTTGTAATTTATTAAATAGAGTAAAATGTTGTACAATGGATTAAACTTTCTTGTACTTATACTCTTCTCTGCTTGATTGTATTTTTTAAAAATAAACTATCAGTCAGCAACTAAAAGACTGACTCTTCCCCTAAGTTACACGTCTGCAGTTGTTTTCACCTCTGAATTTTATGTGAGAAGGATTTGCCTCTTACAGTTCCATTTCAGTAAGCAAGCCCTTACTTTTACATTATAATAGTTCAAGCAATGTTGCAGAAGCCCTGAAAAAAACCACTTTGCTATGACCTTGGGCAACACATACACAGTTCTGGTTTCTATTGTGTTGGACCCAAGGTTTCTACATGGAAAAACTAAATTGTTTTTTCCGAGTCTGCTTAGTGCATGTTGTTATGGCCCGCAGCCATTTCGCCATGGATTGTGATCTCACTAGATCTTAATGGGGGCAGTTCTGTTTAACATCTCGGTGAGAAGCCACCAAGAAAACCCACTATTCAGAAGTGGCGTTAGTGAAGGTGGTGTTCTATCATTTGAGTCAGAACGATTGCACAAAATGTTCCATTTGCCAAGCAGTAGGGGGGTCACTGCTCATGAGATGAAAAACTACGGTCTTTTCTACTTGTGTTCATTGAACAGTCCATATCAGTTTCCTCAACATCAGAATCGCTAAGCCCTGTGTATTCCTTACATTTTGCTATGTGTAATTACTACTTAAATTCCATCTGCAGCTTCGACAGGATAAGCCATTCCTGTAGTGCATTACAGCAATTGTGTAGTGCATTAACAGGTGTTGCAGCCCAACAGATCTGCATTTGAGTAAGAGATGAAATAGTTTCTGATAAAATAAACCAAACACTCACCCTCCTCCCAAAAACATCTCTGATACAGGCATTATATCCAGGCATAGCTCAAATGAAGACAACTGTTGCTATACATCAGTGGTTTTTCTTCTGAAGAATATGTCTAAGAATTCCGAAGGGGTCCATGTCTCCATCTGAATTTTTTTTAGGAGTCTAAAAATGTAAAAAGGTTATAATTTGTAAAAGTGCTTTGGGTTCTTTGGGGCTGAGAATTTTCTATACGTAAGATGCTCTTTTAATGTAACACACACACACTGAGTTTGCTTGCATTAAATTAAGTAAGACATTAAAAAGTCAAATAAAAACAGTTAAGATGATGTCCTTCTAATTGTAAGGTTTGATATGTAAATTTTCACATTGGTGTGTGCAGACTCCCCATACAGATTTAGGCATAGCTAGAGGAGAGGACAGACTATTTTAGGTCCTGTTTACATTAGAAAATTTCCGTGCCATACCCATGCTGATGTCATGCAACCACCCCATCAAGTGCTCATGGATGTACACCACTAAACCAGCATAGACAAAGGTGCACATTTTAACAGTGACAGTAGTGACCTGTGAGAATAATCTACTCAGGGAGAGAGTAAATTCCTTATCTTTTGAGGTCTTCTGAGCAGGACTGGACGCCTTTCTGGAAAAGATGCAATAGTCAGACACAAGCTATTGAGCTCAGCAGAAGGTTAACTGGATAAAATGTAATGGCTTGTATTATACAGGTCAGATTCTGGCCTTAAAAATCTGTGAAGATCTTACTCTGGCTGCACCTCTATCATCTGGGAACATTTGTGGTGCAGCATCCCTATGGATGCTCCTAGGCGGGATCACTCACTTGGAAAAGCCTCATGCAGCACTCAAACACCCGCTTCCCCTTAGAGCTTCCAGAGTGCCACAAATAACACATCTGGGGTGCTGAAGTTCAAGGAGGGAGAGGGAGGAAGGGGATGGGAGACGCTTGGGGGAAGAGATAAAATGGATGTGGATCCCCAGGACTGGGGCCAGAAACAAAGCCTGGCAGCCATGGGGCTCAGCACACTCCCACAGGTCTGCACTCCTGGCCCCCAGCTGTGGGGCTCTGCGGAACTCATGCCTCCCCCGACCCCTGAGTATTCCCCAGTACTTGCTTGGTCCATGCCAGCTCCTCGGCTGCCAGTGGATTACAGCCCTGCAGCCAACAGCACCACAGAGGCAGCACCGACCTTCCCTGGTTGGCACATTCTTTGGTTTGGGTTCAGTCAGGTCCCTGCAGTGTGGGACGAGGGAGGTAGAACCAGTACAAATAATAAAAAGTAATAGCAGCAAAATTGGGGCTTTACAAAGATTTAGCTGTCATGGATCCAATTTCAATAAAACTTTCAAGAAGCAGAGTAAAATCCTATAAATTTGTTTTTATTGCTGCTGAAGACGGTACTAGAAATAAACTTGCTTTTATGGAAGCTCAGGGGGAAGGGATGCACTAGTGAAGTTCTGTCATGTACTCTAAGAGCACATGGTTTGCAATTTATCCTCAGTGTTAAAACCTGGAAAAAGCTTCACATTATTACAGAGAAACCTACATATTCTCAAATAATATTCATAACTTCTTAAAGTCATACATATAGCATTCCTGACAGATACAAAATCAGACTCTGATCAACGTAGCCCAATGCACTTGTTGCTGGGTCTGATCTATACTGGATATCTGTCCTGATTTTAGCTATTAATGGCCAGCCATAAATAAAAGTGAATTGGCGTAACCCACTATAATAGAGACACACAATGCCATTATTTGCACCATTGAGACTTATCCTTGTTGAAACCGAGCAGCTATGTCAGTGGCTGGCCACTAGTGCCTGAAATAAGGACACCTCTGCAGTGCCAGTAAGACCTTACTCCTGAAAGGAGTGAGCTAAAATGACAGCTGGCAACTTGTGATTGGACTTGGAGGAAATAACATTGGGTCTTATTTTGACATGTAATGTTCGGCTGGAGGTGATCCTGTGGAGCTGTATTTCAGATTACCCATTGGGACCTAGGTCTTCCTGCAGACGTATAATTGACTTCAATGATGTTCCCAACAAAGCAAATGATCACTGGAATTTTGCTGGATGAAATGACTTTGGAACCTCTGGGAGGCAAAATGATTTATGTTACAAGAAAACCATGCAGGAGAAAGAGCTGGCTAGCTTTTAGGAGAACACTGAGTATGGGCCATGCCATGCCTTCCACTGTTCATGTGACATTCTCATTGAAACTAGGGGGATTCAAACCTGACTAGCAGCAGTCCATGGTCCCCCGTTTTAGATAAAACTGTTCTCAATTTGCTTGCTTACTTATTTCTTCAAATGGACAGGATTTGACTCTTTTAAGCAGGCTATAATAAATGCAAGTCCTCAGCCTTCCTTTTCACTGCAGAGAATCTTTTAAGGGCCTTCTGGATGTGGATAAGATGCGCCCTTCACGTCAGCACCATCACCACTCAGATTTTTTCTTCTTCTTTCCTACCATTTTCTAATTACAGTATCACTAATACAAGAGGCAGTGTTTTGTAATTGTACTGTCTAATACTGGTATAGTGTTCTCTAAAGAGTGAATTTCTTTGGGAGCCTGTATAGTGAAATGTGCTACAGGAAGGTGAAATATTATATAGGTTTAAAACACACTGCTGTCATGAATGAATGCCTGTAAAGGGTTAAACCCAGAGAAAATAATTTCTGTGTTGACCAGTACCCAGAGGAGCCAATGGGAAGAGAGAGGGGGATTTTTGAACGGAAGCAGTTACCTGCAGAGAGAGCCTTTTGTGTGGCCAGAGGAGAGAGACTGAGAAGATGTGAGTCTGAACCAGGATTTCAGTAAATATCCAGGCCGCAAAAGAAATCTGGGAATACAGATATGTAGGAAGAAAGGAAATGTTTAGTCAGATGTGATCAGGTTATATTTTATTTTGATTTGGCTTGTTATTTTATTTTTGGGTTTGGTGCAGGACTTTTCATGCTGGCTGATAGATTGTCCCTGTACACTTCAACTTTTAAACTGAATCCCATGGAAGTAATTTGTCATTCTTTAATCTATCTTTTTCTTTAGTTTGCTCTGTAACACCTCGCTACCAGGTATGCTTTATCACATATATATTTTTATCTTGTTACTAAATTGCCTTTTTTAAGGCAATGATTTCATCCCTGTATCTTAGGCTATGTCTAGACTAGAGGGATTTCTTAGAAAAAGGGCCATTTTGTTGACAAAACCTGCAGAGCATCCAGATTCCCAAGGGAGTTCTGTCGACAGAATGCAGCACTTCTGTCTACAGCCATACCCTGCTTGCCACAAGGAAGAATACCGCTGTCGACAGAGATCTGTCAACAAAATGCCAGTCTGGGCATTGCAGGGGGCCTTCTGTTGACAGAAAAGGCTTCTGGAACACTGCACAACTCTGTCTGCTGTGCTTCTGGGTGGCTGTTTTGAGGACAGAACGGCTGGGCAGTCCAGCTGCTCTCTGTCGACAGAGCAGTTTTGCTCTTTCGATCCACTTTTGCAGTCTGGCTGCAATCTGTTGACAGAAGTTTTGTCGCAAGATATCTTCCGAAAGAAACTTCTGCTGACAGATCCCTGTAATGTAGACATAGTCCTAGAGAAGGGTCTGTATGTATGCATACCTAAGACTGAAAGGTCAGCTCTCAGAGGCCGTTTCTACACAGGCCACTTCCTTTGGAAGTGGCATGCTAATAAGGTGTGGATGCAAATTCCCCGTGCCTCATTAGCATAATGTCACGTGATTTGGAGTCCGGAAGACCGTTCTTCTGGACTCCAAAATGCCACATAGAAGCGTGGCCACCGGGGAAATTTTCAGGAAGAAAGGGCCTCCGGAAGAAGGACTTCCTTCCAGAAGCCCCCTTGGTGGCCGCGCTTCTACACAGCATTTTGGAGTCCGGAAGAATGGTCTTCCGGACTCCAAATCACGTGATGTTATGCTAATGAGGTGCGGGGAATTTGCATCTGTGCCTCATTAGCATCTTTCGCTCCCTGTATTAGCATTCCTTTGGAAGTGGCCTGTGTAGAAACGGCCAGAGATTGCAGGTTTTTTTCTTTTTTTTTCTCTCCTTGTTTTCAAGCTGTCTCTTAAGGAATGGTTAAGAGCTTGGGATTACCCCACAGGGAGACATCCAAAGTGTGTTTCCCTTCCTTCTAAGGAGGGATTTTCTCACTTGGGTGATGGCAGCTGCCTCCCAAGTTCAGGGAATCAATGACCTGGGAAAGCTTTTAAGCAGAAGCCTACAAAGGCAAGGTATTTTTAAGGTCTCTTTTGGGCACCCACCTTCTGCACTCTGAGGCTGCGTCTACACGTGCACGCTACTTCGAAGTAGCGGCAGTAACTTCGAAATAGCGCCCGTCACGTCTACACGTGTTGGGCGCTATTTCGAAGTTGAAATCGACGTTAGGTGGCGAGACGTCGAAGTCGCTAACCCCATGAGGGGATGGGAATAGCGCCCTACTTCGACGTTCAACATCGAAGTAGGGACGTGTAGACGATCCGCGTCCCGCAACATCGAAATAGCGGGGTCCTCCATGGCGGCCATCAGCTGGGGGGTTGAGAGATACTCTCTCTCCAGCCCTTGCGGGGCTCTGTGGTCACCGTGGGCAGCAGCCCTTAGCCCAGGGCTTCTGGCTGCTGCTGCTGCAGCTGGGGGTCCGTGCTGCATATACAGGGTCTGTAACTAGTTGTTGGCTCTGTGTATCTTGCACTGTTTAATGAAAGTGTGTCTGGGAGGGGCCCTTTAAGGGAGCGACTTGCTGTTGAGTCTGCCCCGTGACCCTGTCTGCAGCTGTGCCTGGCTCCCTTATTTCGATGTGTGCTACTTTGCCGTGTAGACGTTCCCTCGCTGTGCCTATTTCGATGTTGGGCTGAGCAATGTCGAAGTTGAACATCGACGTTGCCAGCCCTGGAGGACGTGTAGACGTTATTCATCGAAATAGCCTATTTCGATGTCGCAACATCGAAATAAGCTATTTCGAAGTTGGGTGCACGTGTAGACGTAGCCTGAGTGTCACAGTGGGGAACAGCCTTAAGAACTGCATATTTAAAAGATTATAATAAGCAAGAGACATTTCATAGTAACAATTGAAAATCCACAATTTTATTTAATACTCTTACTTTGTACCATAATCCTTTGGTTTACTGAAATTTCTGGTTCACTTTGAGTTTGTTCTGAAGGTTTCCTAGCTGTAAGTCCCATTTGTGATTTTACACTGCATATAACTGCAGTAATCCAGGCAGCGTAGTCATAACAAAATTATAACATTGCCTTTGCTGCCAACGTTTGCAAAAGAATAATCATTCCATTATCTCAAAGGCAACTGCAGACTTCAATCTGCTGGCAAACACCCACATTACACTAAGAGAGACATAGTAACCAGGTACTGATCAAATAAGCAGATAGAATTTGGCAAGTTAAGCCACTTGAATTCCACATCAACTAGGTCACTACTATTCAGCATCAAATTGCTCATATGAGATTACTTAAATTTAGTAACACACTTTGTCCCATGAAGTTTTCTGCAGTGTTGTTGAAAGCATGGCTCATCCGATTTTTATTTTTCATTAATATTTTAGTATTAATGTTGTATTTAAGTACTTTACTTTTTACATTAATGGAGGCTTTAAAAACGTTTCACAAATATTAACTCACAGCATCACTTTTTAAATTTAGCTATATTTACACTCCAGCCATTTTCAGAGGCTAGATTAAGGACTCGATTTTCAAAAGTGGTGAAGCACTGACAGTTCTGACTGCCTTCAGCTGGTATTTTGTGTGGTCAGAAATCAAATCTGGCCTTATGATTGCCCAGTAGCATGGAGAACACAGCAAGCAAGCCAGAATTCTCAAGTCCTAATTTCATGTTTTAACAACTTGATAAGAACTTTCCCTGTTGGAGTTTTGGAGACACTTGAAACAAAAACAGAAGAAAATCTTTGGGTTAATACAAAAGTACTGACACCAAAAGAGCCTGTTATTTTGGCTGGAACTTGAGCCAACTAATTTTTACTTTTTGATAATAGCTAACACAGTAGATGGTCCTTTTCCCTTCATTAATGCAACAATGTATTTTCTTACAGTAAATTCAATTTTCTGCTGGTCTGCAGAACAGTTTGCATAAGCACTCTACTTCATATCTATTCTTGAAGAATGAGAGAACATTGACTTCCTAATTGTTTGTGACATATAAGATCACATTTTTAAAGTTCTGTCCAATAAGTGAGATGGAAAATATGTATGTACCTATTTCACATGCAAAATTATTTTCGCCTCTCTCTAACTTCCCAGTATTCCCATATGCACAGATACACAGAGAAATTTCATACTTACACAAATGCATGTTTGTGCTCACTCACAATATGGTGTTTGACAGGCACTGTGCAAGTTGTGTGGCATTACACATTGCAGAAGCCATGAAACAATCGGACTCACAGACTACAACTTTGCTGGATAATCCCTATCTATTTTAGGCTGAATACTCCCAAAGGAAACAAAAAGTGTCTTTTCCATGCTTCCAGAGATTCAGAAAGCTGTGGTGGCTGGCTGCACAGCAGGTCAAGTTGACCTATTTGAGAGTCACGGTGCCCTGCTTAATAGACATCCTTCAAATAAATAAATACCAACATAACTGAGAAAACCCTTAGTTTCACTGGGTGAGATATCAACAGTGAGAGGTCCTCAGTGGTGAAATTCACTTCCACCATCAGCCAATTTCTGTTCTGTTGATTTCAGTGGAGCTGCACACCCTTTTAATGAATCTGGCCAAATGTGCTGGTTTCTGTTTGCTAATTAAAATCTGACTGAATTTAAAAATACACTGGAGAGCACCCCTTCAGTAACTGAAACCTAAATAATTCTTTCACTAATCATAGTTTTATTGCATCTCCATTTACTTTGACCAGTTTCATTACAGAACCACAATCTTCACACTTTGAGGACTTATTTGGTTTGAATTTATTGGGTTATTTTGAATTTATTGGGTTATTTATTGGGTTATTTATTGGGTTAGCTAAACAGTTTTGAGTGAACACCCTCATACTCTCTCCCCCAGTAGCATCAGAAGGAGCTGGCAGCTTCATCATCACCGCTATTTGCTCATGCTTACAACACAGGAGACATCAACTTCTCAAACTCTTTCAAGCAGATTTTCTTATAATTAAGGTTTTATTTGTTTTGTTCTAAAAGTTGAATAGTAAGTGTTATTTCCAAGGTTCTTTTCTTTATGGTAGATCAGGAAGGACACTCCTCTCCACCAATACAAAACCAAAAAACCAAAACACCCTTCAAAATAAACTCTTCCACTAGGAATGCACAGCTTTATAGCTGCGTCTTCTCCCTTCCAGCCACACCGATCCCTTTTCAGTTGCTGTAAAGCCACCATGTACTCCAGATACCCACTCAAACCATCACAGTATTTTTCAGCATAGAACTCTTTTGGACAGATCTCCCTCTCTCTTCTTTAAGCATGTTGAGGCAAATCTTACCCTTAGCACAATGGGAATCATGCAGACAGAAGTTACACAATAAGGGAGTACACCTACACTGATGTTGTCAAAGCAGTAGTCAAAGTCAGGGCTGCCTTCATCCCTAGGCTGTCCTGGTTCCCTCTTTTTCTGAGGGCTTGAACTGCAGCTTTTTTTCACTTGTCAAGCGTGTCTGCAAAACAGCATGAGTAGCATTAGATTGCCGTCAAACTACCTTAATCCCTATGAGGGACATTAACTATACAATGAGATGAATGACACAGATAATTATAATATGTTACGTGCTACAGGATGCTGAGAACTATCACTATGTGGACAAGCATCATTGTAATAACTCAGTTTAATAGCTGCATTTCACATCCTGTGTAGAAATAGAGAAAGACTTCATAAAGCTCACTTACCATCATTCAACAACTGGGGAAAAGGGTAAGAGCGTGGGACCAGAACCACTGTTGTTTATGGGGAGAGGACTTCATCAGGTTTCATTTGCATTTGACAAAAAAGGAGGTCCAAGGCCAACAGATGGGCAAAGACATCGGCTTCCACTTAACAAATTCTTTCCTGGAAAAACTATCATTTTTCAGCCTTCATTGCCTTGCATATACCTGTAAGTCTATTTCCTATCACTCAAACTTTCCCTCTGACAGTGCCTTAACTTTGTTCTCTTCCACCGAAATTATGAAATTTGTGGTCATCTTTCTAAATTTGGAAAGAAAAAACATGCAGTAAAATGATACATTTTGCCTCTTCTTAACATTTATAAAATTATCTTATTTTGCCCTGTATCATTTCCAAGGATTCTCTCTTGCATTTTTGAGTCCAAAGATTTCTAAGTAACATGCAGCTTGTCATGAACACAGCAGCCCTTACTTGAATACTAACTCTCTTTCCACTACTGTTATGCAATATTCAATTACAAAAAAAACATTCTTGCCAGAATTAGCAATTTATGGTCCTGATGAGAGAATGACAAAGGGCTAAGAAGCCACACAAAACAGAGCGAAAAAGTTAATTTTGGTGGTGTCACATTGTGGGCAAGTTTTGAAACAGCTCTGCTCATTTAGAGTTTCTTCGCCCTCTGTTGCTCTTGGTAATTGATCAGGTATGTTTTTACAGCACAGAAGTACTTTTCATGTCAATGGTTTGGCATAGAATTTTGTAAGGAAACTATTATGAGCGGAATCAACAGAAGAATGAAATGCATGTCCCTTTCATGATTTGCAGACACCATTTTGTTGATGTTAGTAAAACATCATAACTGGATCCAATGAAGGTACAGATGCATGCTCAAAAGTACACCCGTACCACAAGCCAACCGCAAAACAAGCCAATTCTTATCAAGAATAGGAACAATCTATAGAGGAAGGGAGGGAGGAGGGATACTTTTAGTCATATATTAATAATCAGACCATGCCTCCATGCCCTTAGCTATGTGGTTACATTCCACCAGGTTCAAAGACAGTCTGCAAAGTAATGTCTCAAAAGGCACATCTCCACTCTATCTGCTGCAATTTACATTGGCCAAACTGGACAGTCTCTCCGTAAAAAAAAAAAAAAAAAGGAAATAAATCAGACATCAGGAACAGTAATGTACAGAAGCCTGTGGGAGAACACTTCAATCTCCCTGGACACTCAGTGGCAGATTTAAAGGTGACAGTCCTGAAACAAAGAAATTTCAAAAATCAAATGGAGAGAGAAATCTCTGAGCTGGAATTTATTTGCAAATTTGACTCCGTTAACCAAGGATTAAAGAGAAACTGGGAGTGGCTCACACCTTACAAAGGCAGCTTCTCTGCCCTGGGTGTTAATATTTCCCCATTAGACTCTGACAAAGGCTCACATCCCCGTCTGATCTAACTTGTTTTTTCCTCTTTTGATAAGTACTGTTGATACTGGGTCATTTCCACATTGCTGAATAGACCTTGTTAGCTCTGGCCCTCCCTTTTACTGGGACCCCACTCTTTAAATACCCCTCTGAAACCCACCTCCATGCATCTTCTGAAGCGGGTCTTGGCCCATGAAAGTTTATGCTCCAAAATATGTTAGTCTATAAGGTGCCACAAGACTTCTTCTTGTTCTGTATCTGCTAGTGAGCTTCTCAGCCCATCCTACAGACTGTGCCAGTGGGGCTCATGCCACTGCGGTAAGAATACATATGTGGATCTTGCAGCTCAGGTTGGAGCTCAGGTTTTGCAGTGTCAAAGCACTGTCTACAAAGCTGCAAGGGGCCTGAATTGAGGGAGTCAAATATAACTCCAACATACTCAGTTCTGCCCACTTGGCTGCAGACAAATGCACTGCCAGAAAGTGTTCTGGACCATCCTATGCTTTCATACATTTACCTAAACCTAATAAACATGCTTCTTGAAACTTTGTTCCACCCTTCCTTATACAGACCTAGTCTATCATAGCAACCTGTTTCTGTAATATAGTCCTATAGACGAAGACTCCCTCTAATCTTTTCCTTCCATGTGCGGAATAAATTTTCACGTGCAAAGCATGTGCAAATGTGTACTACCAGTAGAAAACACTTAGGTGTGGGTGCTTTGCTAATCAGTGGGGTGACATCTGAATCTCTCCTGAGTGGATACACAAGTGCCCAGCTTACAGGGAACACTGCTAAAGAACATGAACTACATTTATATTTTAAGAGGAAATGTTGCAGTGAAGATACTTTTTTTTGAAAAAAACAACAATAAAATACTCAGTGTATTACAAAACATGACACTCCACAGAGATTAAATACTGCTTTTTTAATTAGAGAAAGTATAATAACGTTGCATTAACTTAATGCTATGTCATAGCTGTTACAGCATTGATAGAAAAATAAACATCTCACAGTACACTACAGTGTCAATTCATTAATAAATATAATCGAATAGAAGTTAGTAGTCAACTGAAATGAATAACCAGCTACAAAAGTATATTATTTTAAAAAAATAGTAAATTTTCAGGCAAATTTAAGTAGTGATTTATTTTTAAAATGCCATTTCAAGCTGGAAATGAACAATAAGAGTTGTAAAAGCCTATTACCCTATTATCTCTGTCACTATTAAAAACCTGCTTCCCTTCCTAACATTTCTATGTTACCAAACTTTCTAAAACTAAAGAACCATTATAGATCCATATACGTTTTTTTACAAAAGGCAGCACATGTTAAACATGAAAATAGTCCCCATATTATTAATATTTTTGTCATACCTTTGCTAAATGAGAGAGTTTAAAGTAGTTCTTTTTAAAAACTGTAGTAGTAAGTATGAAATAGATCTCAGCACAATGCATGTGTCTAAAACGAATGTATTTGCAAGCAGGAAAACAAACAGCTACTGGAGGTAAAGGTGTGGCCCTACTGAAAACTTCATTGACTTGAAAAGGGACAGGATTTCAACATATGTCAACACGTGCCAGACATTTTATGGATTTTTCCTGAACTACGCAACTTGTTTCAAGAGTGTACAACAGAAAAATAAAATGAAGAGGAAGTGCTAGGTGAAGAGGAATTTGTAAAACAAAAGAACTAACTGGACATTCATTTTCAGACAGAATCTTGAAAAACACTAAAATATGCTGGCTCTAATTCTAAGCTGGCTTGCCCTCTGTGCAACTGCACCAATTTGGCCCATTGTATACAAATTATTTCTGCTAGGTAATTTTAACCTGTTTCTGTCATCAGTATACTCCAATATCCCTTGACATCTGTTAGAGTTCTGAATAGAGAACAATAGCTAAAAACACTTACATGCTTCCTAACTACTGCTTTATTATTTATCCTGTAAGCCTTATTTTTATTTGAAATGCAAGGCTTAAACATTGTGGAGACATTTCATTTCTAATTTGACTGGACAGTTTACATTTCAATCAGCATGAACTGAATGATACATACAGTGCAGTGAATCAAGAGAATTTCTTGCTCTACACCTTGGCATTTCCAACTAAAAATCAAAGTGGATGTGTATTTCAGAAGTGGATTTTTCTCAGTGTAATCATACTGTGATTTAGGGTCTGCTCCAAATGCCAATGAAGTCAAATTACAAAATTCCCACAGACTTCTATTGCTTCAGTTGCGTCCAGAGCTACACCCCTAGTGAAAGTGGTCCCTCTTAGATAGTTGCCAACATTGCCCTTTGTGTTCACACCTTATCAATGCAAGGGCTGGGTTCCTATACTCTGTCAGGCAGAAGGAATGCCTTGTGAGCGCTTCCTCCCGTCCAGCATCTTCAAAGTGCATGGGAAGGGGCATGTTTCCCGCACTGGCTAGTAGATCCAGCTGGGCACAGAGAATGGGTACTGTACTCCCTTCAAGGACTGCACACAAACCTCACTCCCCAAAGCTCATGATCCTTCAGCCTGCTTTATACACTGTGCCTCCTCAAGATCCTGATAAAGCATCGCACTTCTGCACATCCTTCTACTCCAAGCTGTGCCTTAAAGGGCATCATAAAACCCAATGTGGTTAGTTAGAAGACCAGGTGCTGCTAGAATGTAAGGTTAACCGGTTCACTACGGCAGTGAGCAACACAGTCAAAATCAGAGACAAGTATGGTGGGGAGGGAAGAACTAATTCCCCAGTGTGACTTGACAAAGTCAGAGTATCATAATATTTTACCAGCTATGGAAAATTACTTCTAATAAAATACAAAACCATACTTTACATGGGAGATTTTGATGCCTTCACACCGAAAAAAATTAATACAAGTCAAATAATGGAAAAAGGTCTACTTTAAACACTGCTTATGAATACATGGGAATATTTCGATCTGGCAGAAAAAAAATTCCACATACATCATGTACACATTTTCTGAATGAACAAATCACTGCCCCACTCTCATTTGTGATGTTGTAATAAATATATTCATAGATCTTGGAAATAACTCGCTACATGACTCAGTGTCTCCTTTTTTCAACCTGAAGCAATGTGCACATTTTGTACTGCATAAGCATCTGTCCTTTCTAAAATACACACAAACAAGTAATTAGAGATGAATAAGCCTCAACCTGATCTACACTCAAGTACCTACTTTAGAACTAGAATAATTAAAATATTCGGACAGTTGTTAAAACAAGGACAAACAATTTTTTTTATGGATACTCATGAAAATATAGTACTTGTGAGGCATACAGTAAAACAAATAAAATTAAAAAAAATCCCAAAATGACTAGTTAATGATACAAGTATAGTGCCTATTTGTATTTCTTTAATGAAGTGCTTCACATTGTGGAGCTGGCCTTCCATAAAATTATTTTACATTTGTTTAATTTTTCAGTGGGTTTAAATTTCTACATCAAGCCTGTAGTGATTTTGCTGAGGCCAAATTTTATATTTTTTGTTTGGCATGAATACCTTAGAAGCACAATATAGAGAGAGGAACTCTTGATACAGTATGAACTATGTAGACTTTATTTACAATAGCTCACATGCTAAGATGCTACATAAAGCACAGCCACAGTACTAGTACCGTAAGTGCCAATCAAATCTCTTGTGAATTATGGGCTAAGTGCTTTCTCATTTAAGGTTATGTGCTAATGGGAGCACATGATATCCCCATCATTCTGAGGCTTTTTTTGGGCCATTTCTCTTCTGCACCATCCCTTCTGAAAAGCAGGGTCAGTGGCAGAGAAGAACAGGTAGAAGGCAAAGACACATTTTCTCATTTATGGCAGTCATCCATGAGAATCAGGCACTGTGTTGAAGATCTTGTTCTGTCTGACCTCCCCACAGGCCTTCTAAGGATGAGCTCTTGGCCTTCTGCATTGCTAGCAGCTGGTTCTTTGTCAGTAGCACATTTGTAATCTCTTCCATGGTACATTAACACAATGGAAGGGGGAGTCACAACTACTTAGGAAAGCAGCAGCATACAATGAAATTTATGTTGCAGAGGTCCACTGACCTGAGTGAAATATGATGTATTTGGCAGCAGCTCTGATTGCAACATGCTGGCCATGCCTCCATTTGAATAGAGCTGGAGTTCCAGCAAGCACAATAGAAGGAGAGAAGCAGCTACAGGATGTATTTTGGAGGTAGGAGGGAGATTTACTATGAAGAGCCATTTTTCTCCTTCACATGAAGTCCCCAACTCCATTTCTACTCCACAATTTGACATGTCTCAACAAAGAAGAGAAATTATTTTAAACAATACCAATATATTACTTAACTATATGTTGTCTTAAGGACATGTATTATACAGGTTGAACCTCTCTCATCTGGCACCCTCAAGACCTGATCGGTGCTGGATGAGAGAATTTGCTAGACAACAAGAGGTCAATATTTTTGAGCACATTACCAACACTTCTGCTGGGCTCCTAGAAGACATTTGGGGGTAAATTACAGCTAAATAACAGCACTGACCACTGAGAGACAGGACTGGTGGCTGTAAACAAATTTTATGGGACCATGGGAAACTTGGCAACACCCATGATAAGTGGTTGTCTGGCTAACTAAAATCATGCCAAATTACTTAGTTTGCCAGATGAGAGAGTTCTGGGTTAGAGAGGTTCAACCTGTATCTCAATCTAACAAAGCTAGGTTAAAAGTCAATGCTACACTATTTAAATAAAAGATTCATGTCTTTTGTGAAGCACACAAAGCGTTTCAATTAAACAATTATATACAGTTGAAATCCAGATTGTACCTCGTTTCCTCCTCTAACATGTTGTGAGCAGAGCAATATTAAATATGGTTATATCTAATGGGCCTTTATTCTGTTCTCACCAAAGTCAATGGTAATTATCCCATTAACTTCTGTTGGAGGAGGACTAAGTCCCAAACTGTGCAGTATAAAGAAAAATAAATCTAGTTAAATTCATTACAAATGTTAAATGATTCTCAGTGGAATATTTTTCAGTAATCTAGAACAAATAAAAATGAAAGATGTCATTAATAAAATCAGTGCAATCTATTCCAATTTCTAGCAAGACATTTTAAGCTGCCTGAACTGAAGCTCAGCTACCACTATGATACATGCTGTAGAAATACTTAATCGAGGAATTTAACAGGTGGCTCACTGGGGAGAGTATGCCATGGTTACCACTGGTATCTAGAGGTTTTAGAACAATGAGAATAGAAAGTCTGAGCCATTGTTTTCATAAGTTTTTCCCTCAAACCTCCAGTTGATGAGTGTTATGGAGTCCCATAAAGCTGATATTCCAAATCCTGCATTTCTTTCACATGCACATCTCTCACAGATTTTAGACTTAGTTGTACAGAAGGAAGATTAGGAGAATTTATTTTCTGATTTCTTATAACTATCTCAACAATGTCTATTCTGCTTTTTAATAAACTTTAATAGACTTTACCCCTATTCGTTGCAATAGGCAGAGATTGGTATTGAGTATCAATATTTAGCAGTGATAACATAGGACATCTCAGAATTTTTTGCCAACTAGATTTTAGTGCATATTTCAAAGAGGCTTACCAGAACTTCCTAACATTGTGAAACATAAAACAAACCAGCCTGACTGCACACTTTATATGACATATAGCAAGAAAAAGACAGCTTCAATCACTGCAGAGTTAATTTTATGAAGAAGTAGAGTGTTTTTGTACAATTTATTCTGTGGTACAAATTCTGCCCTCAGATCAATCCATATTGGCCCAAGGAATATTAATCAAGGACCTTGTCCACTTCTGACAGCTCTATTTGAATCTACTTTAGTCAATTCAGCTCACTGGTTCTCCTGGGAAAATCCCTCTCCTTTTTTCTCTATTCATTTTCTCCTTTTGGAGTTGACATCTTCATATCCTGCTGGATACATATCTCAGTCCACAGAAACAATAATTTAGGCAGTTAAAAATGGGATTCATGCAAACTGATTCTCTCAGTTAAAAAGTAGCAGGTGTGGAAAAATCAGGCATATCAGATACTTAAAAAGAAAAGAGTGCTTATTTGGCAAAACACTGAAATGTACCTAGCAGGCCAAATACAGCTCCTCTTGCCAACACCAGAGCTGAACTTAGCCAGTGTGTTTAATTATTATCTAGAGTATTCAAGGCAGATAAAACAAAAACCAAACCCACACAAGAAGATCCCCCACCCTTTTTTACAGACACATTTTTACAAATCTTAAAATATATATGTAAAAGCCTCTATTTTGAAAGAAAGGGAATAGTAAAATGTATACATTTTAGCACACATGAAGAACAAATCTTGTTTAAGTGAGATTATCATTTGTATATTTAAAAAAAAAATACCAGTAGTAACTAAGCACTCATTAATCCAGTCATTTTTGATAAGTAACTATAAGAAGATAAACTGATGGCAAAGTAAACAAGATCACTGGAACTCTGAAAGAAGAACAATAAAAGTTTTGAGAAGTATTGTTTCTACATGTACAAATACTCCAAAAGCTCCATCTATTGCCATAACATACAGGAATGTTAATATTTTAATCACAGTTTTTCCCATTCTCACAGCACACATCAGTACTAGCTACATGTAAAGTGAGGTCAGTGCTTTGTCACCCCTGTTCGTATCTACATTCTATGCCATAACTAAATAAATTATTTTACATTAAAGTGCTACATCAACACTAATGGTCTTGAACAGTAGTAATGCACATTTCTCTTTCAAAAATACAGCAGCCATAACTTCTAGTCACATTATGTGACTATGCTTACATTTCAGTTTGTTATAGTATTCAACAACTGTATGCCACAAAACAACTAGCATCAGTCAAGACTCTTATATAGTAAAAATAAGAAAATGAAGGAACTACAGATTTGAAGAAAAAACAGTCTTCAGAATTCGCACTTGAAAGTTTCATTTAATCGTAACTTGCTGATGTCAATATTTATTTCTTCTGGTTTGTCACGTCTATATGTTACTGTTCTCGTACAAACAGTTGGCAAAAACATCTTATCCTTGAAGAAGAAGATACAGTTTATCAACAAACGGCTAATGTTTATATGCAAGAAAAAAAAAAGTACTGAATATGATTTTCTCAGAAATCAGTTACCTTCTTTGTTGCAGATGCTCTGTAATCTGAGGAAGATTTAACTTTATTGCTATTCCACTGTAGAATGATCTGCCTGATAATAAGTACATTAAGCAACCCAATCAGAAATGTGATTATAAAGATTATGAAAAAGATTCTGAAGTAGCTTGGGTCAGAGAAGCATTCTGCAATAAAAAGGAAAAGAAAAATGTGAAGTTTAAAATATTAATCAGGACCATCCATTAAACAAGTTTGAATTTAACATGGTACATTAATTTAGCACAACTTCACTAAATCCAATTTCTACAATAACTGATGACTTTACTTATAAAATATTAAATGAAGAAGGAATAATTATTCAGACTGACATATGAAATCTGTTTTAATATTGTTTTATCAGGAGGAAAAAATAAACAATTAGAAAGATCCAGATGGCCCTTTTTAAAAAAATCGTTAATGTTATAGTAACACTGAGAGGGTCCAACTAAAAATCAGGAGTCTATTGTATTAGGCACCATAAAACAAATAGTAAAAACAGTCTGTGCATCAGATACCTTATCGTTTAAACAGCTACAATAGAGAAAGGGTGGCAGGTAAAACCCAGACTTGTGATTTTCCCTGCTATTCAGGACCAAAGTCAGAAATAAAACCCAGCTCTCCTGACTCCCAGTCCAGTGCCCTATCCTCTCAACCAGGGGTTTCCAACCTTTTTTCATGGGGGGGCCACATGGCAATTTTTTATATGTTCCGGGGACCAAACATAAAATTGCCCCAAACCATGATCCCTGCCCCTACACTTAGGCCCCTCTCAGCCCCAAACCAGCCCCAGCACACAGCCTTGGACCTCCTGTAGCCCCAAACCAGCCCCAGCCTTAAATGCCCCATAACCCCAAACCGCCCCCTGAACATTGTGGCAAGGGCACCTCCCTGTCACACTGAGGCTGTGTCTACACGTGCCCCAAACTTCGAAATGGCCATGCAAATGGCCATTTCGAAGTTTACTAATGAAGCACTGAAATGCATATTCAGCGCTTCATTAGCATGCGGGCGGCAGCCGCGCTTCGAAATTGACGCTCCTTGCCGCCACGCGGCGCGTCCAGACGGGGCTCCTTTTCGAAAGGACGCCGCCTACTTCGAAGTCCCCTTATTCCCACGAGCTCTGAAAATTGTGGATACTGGGGTACTTAACAATTTTTTTTTTGACGAGGGTACTTCATAAAAAAAATTGAGAAACACTGGAATAGAACTCAGTTTACTTGATTTAATGGCTGGCAGGAGGGATCTGGCCATTACATCAATTAAATTGAGTCCTATTCTCTCAGGCTGTGTCTACACGTGCCCCAAACTTCGAAATGGCCATGCAAATGGCCATTTCGAAGTTTACTAATGAAGCGCTGAAATGCATATTCAGCGCTTCATTAGCATGCGGGCGGCAGCCGCGCTTCGAAATTGACGCTCCTTGCCGCTGCGCGGCGCGTCCAGACGGGGCTCCTTTTCGAAAGGACGCCGCCTACTTCGAAGTCCCCTGGGAGCCCCGTCTGGACGCGCCGCGCGGCGGCAAGGAGCGTCAATTTCGAAGCGCGGCTGCCGCCCGCATGCTAATGAAGCGCTGAATATGCATTTCAGCGCTTCATTAGTAAACTTCCCATGGGAATAAGGGGACTTCGAAGTAGGCGGTGTCCTTTCGAAAAGGAGCCCCGTCTGGACGCGCCGCGCGGCGGCAAGGAGCGTCAATTTCGAAGCGCGGCTGCCGCCCGCATGCTAATGAAGCGCTGAATATGCATTTCAGCGCTTCATTAGTAAACTTCGAAATGGCCATTTGCGAGCAGCTGCAACCGGAGGAGAAAAAGGAGCAGGCCAGACCAGACCCAGGAGGGCGAGGGGACCACAGAATGGTCAAGTCAGGAGAGGGACCTCACCATAGTCATCCCCTCCTGCTCCTCCAGCTGGGCAACCGGGAGCCGGACATCCCCGGACATCACCAAGGGACCCTCTGGTACGTACAGGGAGGGGCACACACCTGCTCCACAGGTTGGGGGCGACGCAACGGCTAGTCGCCCTCACGAAGGGCCGGTGGTCCCGGTCCGCACACAGGCCACCCCCCACATGAGATGCAGCACCCCACGGTGGCGCACCAGCGATGCCCCGCACCCACCCTCAGTTGACAGCACTGCAAGCTGCACAGGGGTGGTGGCCAGACAGTGCTAGACAGTGCCTGGGGCCTGCACACCACAGGCCGGGAAGGGCCATCTGCATGAGAGACCCCTGGATGAAGCTCGTGGGGGGTGGGTTGGTGCCCCCAGGGGCTCAGTGTCCTCTGTGGGTGCGGGACCCCATGGGGTGGGCTCGGGTGGGTGGGCCACAGCCTGGTCCCCTCTGTCCAGGGCACATTACTGACATGCTCTCCTCCTCTCCACACAGCCGCACCATCCATGGGCCGGGACAGCCCTGCGATGTCCCTCATCCCCGAGAGCCCCCCTGCAGCCCTCAGAGGTGCCCGGACGCCGCCCCAGGCAGCATGCCATTGGGGCCATGGCCGGGGGCCCCCGCCGGGCTGAGGAGGACCCAGCCAGCCAGCACCAGGCCGAGGTGGCTGAGCAGCACCTGCGGCTCGCCCAGGTTGACATGGAGTGGAGGAGGGCAGCCTGGGAGAGGCTGCTGACCGCCCTGGAGGGCATTGGCCACAGCCTCTGGGACCATATGGCCACTGTTGTCTGCCTCCTGGTCCCCCCAGCAGCTCCCCCCGGCTGAGCCTGCCCCCTCCATCCCCACTGAGCCTGCCCCCTCCGCCCCCACTGAGACCGCCCCCTCCACACCCACCAGGCCCACTTGCCGGCAATACCTGACAGTGCTACCTGCACCCTCTCCTCCCCGCTGGGGACCCCGCACCCAGGGAGGCAGGGGGTCCAGGGGCTGATGGGTCTCACGGCCCACCACCCCTGCCCTGGAATGAGTGCCTCGCCCTCTCCAAATTAGGTTCCCCCTGTACATATTTACCAACGAAAACAGTATAGATAAACGTTTCTTTTATTGTTCACCACTCTGTGCTGTGCTCCTCACAGGGACAGTGGTGGTGGATGTGCAGGTGTGGTGCTGGTGGGTGTGGGGATGGCGGGGATGGTGGTGGCGGATGTGCATGGGATGTGGGTGTGCATGCAGGTCAGAGGTAGCCATTGGAAAAGGCCTGTCTGAGGGCTTCCCAGATGTGGTGGCTGTCCCGGTGGGCCTCACGGATGGGGGCAGTGCTTGGCTGCTCATAGCTGGCGCCGGCCGGAGGACCCCCCCGGGGACATAGGTGTCCCTCTTTCCCTCCATGATGTTGTGAAGGATGCAACAGGCATCCACCACCTGGGGCACGTTGAGGACCCCGACATCCAGCCGCGTGAGGAGGCACCTCCACCACCCCTTTAGGCACCCAAAGGCCCGCTCCACCACGTGGCGGGCATGGTTGAAGTGCTCATTGAATGCCTCCAGGGTGGGGTCGAGGTGTCCCGTGTACAGCCTCATGAACCACGGCTGCAGGGGGTGCGCCACATCTGCCACAGTGCAGAGCGGCATGGTGATGTCCTCCGTCACTGGGATCTCCCACTGGGGGACGAAGGTGCCGGCCTCCATGTGCCGGTGAGGCTGGAGTTCCGAAAGGCCCAGGCATCGTGGGTGCGGCCAGCCCAGCCACATAGATGTCGGTGAGCCAGCCCCTTGTATCCACCAGGGCCTGGAGCACCACCGAATGGTAGCCCTTCCTGTCGACGTACTGGCTGCCACTGTGTGGTGGGGTATAGAGGGGGATGCATGTGGCATCTGAAGTGTCGATGCAGTTTGGAAAGCCCAGGTCCTGAAAGTCGGAGACGGTGTTGTCCAGATCCCCCAGGCGGACGACCCTATGGAGCAGCATTGCGTTGATGGCTCTGACGACCTGCGGGGCGGAAGGGGGACATGTGCTCTAGTGCGGGTGTGGCGGCCATGGCCCCCCACCTCAGGCCCATTCTGCCCCCCTCCCATCCAGCCCTTGCCCCGTCCAGACCCCTGCACCCCACCCAGCCAGCCTCTGCCCCATCTGGACACTTGCAGCAGAGGGTTCCCCTTGCCCCAGCTCCCCCACCCACCTGGCCCCACCTTACCTCCTTAAGTACAGCTCTGACAGTGGCCTTGCCCATCCCAAACTGCTGTCGCACGGAGCAGTAGGAGTCTGGGGTGGCCAGCTTCAAGATGGCGATTGTGACCCCTTTCTCCAGGGTGAGCGCTGGCCGCATGCAGGTGTCCTGGTGCCGGAGTGCAGGGGCGAGCCAGTGGCAGATCTCATCAAAGATATGCCTTGACATGAGGAAGTTCCTCAGCCACCTTTCCTCGCCCCACTCCCCTAGCACCACGCGTTCCCACCAGTCGGTGCTGCTGGGGTGGGTCCAGAGGCATCAGGGCACCCAGGGGGGCACCTGGCAGTGCCCTGGGTGGGGGAGCTCCATGGCCCCAGGGGGACCGCCCAGCCACCCGATGAGATTGTACGCAGATGCAGCGATGGTGCACAGCACTGCCAGCGGGGCGTCCATGATGAGGGCGTCCTCCTGCAGGAGCTGTCGCTGGGCCTCCATCGTGGGCACGAGTGGGTTCTGCCAGGCCGAGAAAGGCTGGGCAGCACTTGGCTTGTGCAGAGGGGAGGGCAGAGGGTGGGGCCCTTTAAAGGAGGCAGCTGGCTGCGGCCCCGGAAGGATTTGTCAGCTGTGGGACCCCATCTGCGGCGTTTCCTGCCTCCCTTCTTTCGAAAGAGGACTTGGAGCCGTGTGGACGCTCTCTTTCGAAAGACCTTGATGGCACTTTGAAAGAGCAGATTTAAGTGCCAATCTGAAAAATGGCAGCGGGTGCTCCCGTTTGATGGCTGCTATTTTGACCGCTGAACTTCGATTTTCACCCTTTCAAAAGGGCACCCACGTGTAGACACAGCTTATCAGGCAGGATTCATGACTGGAGACAACGTCTCAAGAATCCGGGAAATCTGATTTAGTTCTGCTTTCCAGTCACATTTCCTGTTATTATTTATCTTTCATTTCCCCTGAAGCAAAACAACTTTTTTCAAACAATCACAATCTTCTCTTGAAGAAGAATATAAATATAAGCTAAGTAAAGCAAGGAATGTTGTTACAGAAACCTCTGTGTATCAGTGCTTGTTAAACACACTTTTCATATGAACATTTAAGCAGGATGATATCAGGTAGTATTCTGTTACAAAATAACAGGTCAAGACATACTATGGCTACGTCTACACGTGCAGCCAACATCGAAATAGCTTATTTCGATGTTGCGACATCGAAATAGGCTATTTCGATGAATAACGTCTACACGTCCTCCAGGGCCGGCAACGTCAATGTTCAACTTCGACGTTGCTCAGCCCAACATCGAAATAGGCGCAGCGAGGGAACGTCTACACGTCAAAGTAGCACACATCGAAATAGGGATGCCAGGCACAGCTGCAGACAGGGTCACAGGGCGGACTCAACAGCAAGCCGCTCCCTTAAAGGGCCCCTCCCAGACACAGTTGCACTAAACAACACAAGATACACAGAGCTGACAACTGGTTGCAGACCCTGTGCCTGCAGCATAGATCCCCAGCTGCCGCAGAAGCAGCCAGAAGCCCTGGGCTAAGGGCTGCTGCCCATGGTGACCACAGAGCCCTGCAGGGGCTGGAGAGAGAGCATCTCTCAACCCCCCAGCTGATGGCCGCCATGGAGGACCCAGCAATTTCGACGTTGCGGGACGCGGATCGTCTACACTGTCCCTACTTCGACGTTGAACATTGAAGTAGGGCGCTATTCCTATCTCCTCATGAGGTTAGCGACTTCGACGTCTCACCACCTAACGTCGAAGTTAACTTCGAAATAGCGCCCGACACGTGTAGACGCGACGGGCGCTATTTCGAAGTTGGTGCCGCTACTTCGAAGTAGCGTGCACGTGTAGATGCAGCCTATATGTTGTAGGGTTGAGGAAGGCCTATGGTGAGGGCCGAGTGAAGACTTTCTTACAATTATTAACTAATTATTAACTGATAACTAACGGGAACATTCACCCCTATGCAGAGGGCCTATACAAAATCCTGTATACAACTTATACTCAGTTTCAAAGAATTAAATAGTTCTTATGGGATGTCTAGCATGGTGTGTGGTCCTCTATGGTGGGGTGAATTTCACTATGAATTCTGATTGTTTTCACACTTTAATAAAAGTGATTAGGCAAAACTAGGATTTTACATACCTGATGTTGGATCAATATAATGCACCATATAAGCACATGATGTTTTGCACAGGTCACGTGTCATTTGTGATGCATTGTTAGAATGATGGCACTGAAAACAATCCCTGAAAATAAATAAATAAATATAGCATTTCACCACCGCTAAAATGTCACTGCATTTTCTTTAACCAGATAATCAACAGAATAATTATAGGGTGCAAATAACAATCTCTTGCTGCTAGAAAAATACTGAAGCATTTGTTTATTAGCTTTGAGAAATGCTGTCTCTTTTGTGCAATATTTTAATCCATTGTTACTTGCAGTAGTGTTGTAGCCGAGTTGGTTCCAGGACATTAGAAAGACTGGGGGTGGATGTGATATATTTTGTTGGACTAATTTCTGTTCTTGAAAGAGATAAGTTTTCAAGCTGCACTGTGAAGTGACCAGACAAAGATCTCTGGTCCAATAAAAGATATTATGTCACTCACCTTGACTGTCTACTACAACATTTTTCAAAATTATTTAGTGAAAAGTAGTGCAGTAAAATTGATGCTGGCTCAAAGTCACCCTCCTTAATGCTGTACTATACCTTTCATGATATACATCTAAGCAGTCGCAGCACAGAATCTACTGTGTGGAATCTTTAGCTTTGAGATCCACAAACTCAACATGAGCTATTAAAATAAAGCGTTATTTTCCTTCATGCATCATTACTAGTAACATTGATCCTGCTGTCTCCCTGCTCCCTCTTACACCATGGCTGGGTCTACACGTGCCCCTTCCTTTCGAAAAGGGCATGTTAATGAGCAGGTTCAAATATGCTAATGAGGTGCTGCAATGAATATGCAGTGCCTCATTATCATTGCAGCGCCTCATTAGCATAATGGCAGCCACGGCGATTTGAAAGTGCGGCTTTTCGAATCGCGCGCCACCCGTGGAGACGGGACCTTCCGAAAAGACCGCCCCCCCCCCAGTTTTCGAAAGCCCTTCTTCCGATCACCAGATAGGAAGAAGGGCTTTCAAAAACTGGGGGGGGTCCTTTCGGAAGGTCCCATCTCCACGGGTGGCATGTGATTCGAAAAGCCGCACTTTCAAATCGCCGTGGCTGCCATTATGCTAATGAGGCGCTGCAATGATAATGAGGCGCTGCATATTCATTGCAGCGCCTCATTAACATATTTCAAACCTGCTCATTAACATGCCCCTTTCGAAAGGAAGGGGCATGTGTAGACCCAGCCCATATTTTCATAATTCAATGGAATGCACAGGAATTATGAAAGGGAAGCATTTAGCCTTGGAAATAGAATTGTTCTGATGATACATTAAGAAGAATGAACATGAGCACCTTCTCTGTACAGGGTTGGGTCTCAAGTGCTTACACAAATAAAGTAGCAAACAACTTTCTGTTGTCACCAAATGTCAAAAGAACTGACTAAATACCAACAGGGAGTAAAGCAGTGCCATTTTTACTAGAGGCTGAACCTGTTGTAGAGAGATGTAGTTACCGGTGTGGTGTCTGGTGTCTGTTCTGCTCCCTGCTGTGTTGATAACCTTTGGCTGTGTGTGTATTTCCTTCTCAGAATGCCAGTGCTTGCTCTGCACAGTTAGCCCACACCACAGACTTCTGAGAGCCCCCAGTAACCACAAATCAAGTGAGATACAAAGTAACTGGAGCCCGGTTTATTGTCAACAGCACATGGGATCTAGTTTTCTGGACATTTAGGCGTCCAGAATTTACATTAGTACTTGCACACATCATGACAATGGACTCGGCACTATCCAGTGGGCAAGACCACCCAACTGTTCCCCAGGCTGGACGATGCGGTCCCAGTGACATGCCCAGGTACCAACAAGATATGTGTCTATGACATATCCCAGGTGCAACCCCTAACTGTAATAAGATGACACCCTTATTGTAACTAGATACTACTCATTACTTTGTAGATAGTGGTACCATCAAAACACTATCCATCATGCTGTCATCCCGATCCTATACTGAACCTGAGTCGGAATGTCTCCATTGTCTCTGGTACCAAGCAAGATGTTCTGTTTCACTTTCCTGGAATGTTCATGTACCTGGTCTGTGCTAGGTGCTAGCCACATGTTATTCTGCAATATAAGCAGCCCTTGCCAAATACCTGCGAGCAGAACTCACAGCTTTGCTTTTTGCTTTAGCTTTTCTATATGTTAACCCCTTATGCTGTTCCACCCTAGACTTTACACCACGCCTGATTGTCAGGCCCTCTCACTACTACACCTCTTTAGTCCAGAAAACTCAGGACCTGACTGGTGCTGAACCAGAGAATTTGCCGAACCATAGAAGGTTAATACAGGTTGAATCTCTCTAATCCAGAACTCTCTCATCCCGCAAACTCTGTAATCCAGCATAATTTTAGTTAGCCAGACAACCACTTATCATGGGTTCTTCCAAGTTTCCCATGCTCCCCTAAAGTTTGTTTACAGACACCAGTCCTGGTTCTCAATGTTCTGTGCAGTTATTGGCTGTGTCTACACGTGCCCCAAACTTCGAAATGGCCATGCAAATGGCCATTTCGAAGTTTACTAATGAAGCGCTGAAATGCATATTCAGAGCTTCATTAGCATGCGGGAGGCAGCCGCGCTTCGAAATTGACGCTCCTTGCCGCCGCGCGGCGCGTCCAGACAGGACTCCTTTTCGAAAGGACGCTGCCTACTTCGAAGTCCCCTTATTCCCATGAGGTCATGGGAATAAGGGGACTTCGAAGTAGGAGGCATCCTTTCGAAAAGGAGCCCCATCTGGATGCGCCGCGCGGCGGCAAGGAGCGTCAATTTCGAAGCGTGGCTGCCGCCCGCATGCTAATGAAGCGCTGAATATGCATTTCAGCGCTTCATTAGTAAACTTCGAAATGGCCATTTGCATGGCCATTTCGAAGTTTGGGGCACGTGTAGACACAGCCATTTAGCTGTAATTTACTCCTAAATGTCTTCTAAGAACCCAGTAAGCAGTGGAAGTGTTGGCAATGTGCTAGAAAATATTGACCTCCCATCATCCAGTAAATTCTCTCTTCCAGCACCAATTGGGTCCCCAGGGTGCTGAATGAGACAGCTTCAACCTGTACTGTCTAGTGGCATTACCAAGGCTTCCACAGCTTATTAGGCTCTTAAGAAGGCAATTCAGGATAAATTAGAAGTAAATAACAGCATAGAACTTTGAGAGCCAAGACTGGTGGCGGTAAACAATCTTTATAGGACTGTGGGAAACTTGGTCACACCCATGATAAGTGAACATCTGACTAACTAAAATCATGCTAGACCACAGATGTTACCAGACCAGAAAATGCCAGACTAGAAAGGTTCAACTTGTAGTACTTTCTGAATAAAACTGAACTTTAAATGACTACAAAAGAGAAACATTATTAATGCAAAATGCAATTGAGTTTTTAAATTGAGATTGATTTTTCATAGGCATGGGCTCTAACTCCCTTTGAATTGCAATGAACCTAACCCAGATATTCTATTTTCCTATCATTCTGCTAAGTCTTATAATTCATTGCTTAAGTGTCTGCAGAAAGATACAATATTTGAGGAGCAGCTGTTGGAAGAAGCATGCCTGAGAGATTGGCAAAAGCCTTCAGGAGCATATACTCCTTACTATGATTTTTGAATGGGTGGACAATGCACTCACTTTTGTTAGCCAAGTTCTGCAAGTTAGCAAGGAGTGAGACACAAAGCTAAAGGCTGGCATAACAATATTACTCAGAGATGTAAAAACTCTGCACCCCTGAATCAAGTAGTTATCTGATGTAAGTCCCTGCATAGACAGCACTAAGTTGACAGAAGAATTCTTTTGTCAACTGACCTACCACTTCTCAGGGAGGTAGACTATGCATACTGATGGGAAAATCTCTCTTGTCAGTGTAGCACCTACACCAAAGTGCTGCAGTGGTGCAGATGCAGCAATGCAGCTGTATTGCTGTAGTATTTTGACTGTAGACGAGCCCTTTCTCTCCAGGTCCAGTCTTCCTTATCCTCTTTGGGGGCGAAAACACAAGGTCAGGGAATGTGACTAGTCCTTCTGAAAAGGTAAACATGGCAACAGGACTGACCTCTTTCTACATCTTTACACATAAAAGCAGAACTAGGCACCTTGAAAAAGAAGCTTTCTAAGCAAGCCTGAATTTGGCGATCTATTCAGTACCTTTTAAATCCAAGCTATATATATTTTTAATACTAGATTTGGTCAGGACTACATCACATGGTCAAAGGAGCTTGGACATCATGGTACTGGAAGTGAGAACTCAGATGGCACTCTTCGTCTTCAAACTTGTGTGCAGCATGAGCTTGCTGCACATTGGGCATTCCTATTCAATCTCCAATGTGGTCGTATCCTTAAAAAGGGCGAGACATTAGCACCTTTTGAAATATCAAACGGTACAAAGCAAGGATGTATCCTTGCTCCTTTCCTGTTCAACATCTACTTGGCAATGATGATTTTAGTTGCTTTTAATGACTTCACATTGGGCAGTCCTTTTCAGTTCTGAACAGAGGGCAGTATTTTTCAATCTCCAGAGACTTCAGGCTTGCACTAAAATGGTTACTACAACAAGCACATTCTTGTAACAGGTGAACAGGTACAGAGCAACTTGCATGCACCTTTGGTCTAAGCATTGGCATATGATTGACAACTTCATCACACAAGAAAGAGATCTTTCTGATGTCAAGTTGACTGGTGCAATGCATGGCAATGGCTCCTAGTCTGACCATTACATGGTATGCAGTGTTATCTCCAAGAACCTTTGTCCACCAAAACGTCATCATTCTGCTGTATGCCGGAAAAAGACAGCTGTAGGTAAACTTCAAATACCTGAGACACAAGTGCTATTTCAACACATTATTGGTTCTTCCTTAGTCATCAGCAATGAAGGTCCAGAATGGCCACCCACTATTGAGGATGACTGGATTAACATAAAACAGACAGAACTGCTGTTGAGATTCTCAGTGTCCAAAAACACAGGCACAAGAACTGGTTTGACAACAAGGACAGAGACGCCCAAGTTCTTCTTGATAAGATACATGTGACACATGTGGCTTTGATCAATGATAAAGAGAATTGCTCCAGGAAATCAAAACATATTCGAGCTAATCAGGAGGCACAAATCAAATTACAGCAAATGAAAGAGGAGTCGTGGAAATATCAAGCAGTTGAACTCCAAGATAAGGCTAATAGACATGGTCTTAAAGCATTCTATGACAGGCTGAAGGCAGTCTATGGGCCACTCATTACCAGCTGTACACCAGTGCACTCTGCTAATGGCCTCACTTTGATCACAGATAGTGCTAAAATCCTTGACCACTGGGCTGAACATTTTCATAAAGTATTGAATCAGGCCTCAACTTTGACAGCAGCATTCTTGAAGAGATTCCTCAGTGGGCTAATGATTTACAGCTGGTCATCCCACCAACTCTTGATGAGGTACAAAAAGCCATTGAGCAGATGAAATCTGGAAAGGCACCTGGCAGTGATGCAATTCCATCAGAAATTTTCAAAGCTTCTGGTGGCCAGCTGATGTACCTTCTCACCCATTTATTTTGTGCCATTTTGGAGAAAGAGCTAGTCCCCCCAGGACTTCAAAGCTGCTGCCCTGACTGTACATATATACAAGCGAAAAGGTAACTTTGCATGTTGTGATAATCATCAGGGCATCTCTCTGCTCTCTATAGCTGGAAAGATCCTGGCCTGCATCCTTTACAACTGGCTTTTGCTACATGTGTTCAAAAATGGCATAATTCCTGAAAGCCAGTGCAGATTTCTTGCTGGTCAAAGCACTGCTGACATGATATTTACAGCCAGACAGATACAAGAGAAATGTAGACAGCAACACAGGACTTCTGTGATTTTCATTGACTTGACCAAGGCATTGTATAATATGTGGAGATACACATCTTGTATAACTGGAAGGGACCTTGGGAGACCATCAAGTCCAGTCTCCTGTCCTCTTGGCAGGACCAAGCACCATCCTTGACAGATTTTTTTTAAACCTATTTGTTCCAGACTGCTAAATGGCTTCCTCAAGGATGGAACTCAGCTATGGGTTTATCAGGCCAATGCTCAAACCACAGAGCTATCCCTTCCCCCGGTTAGACACAGTCAACAGAAACAGGATCTGGAAAATAAAAAGGGCAAACTGGCTCGCCTGAAAAATTTATCAACATTTTTTGTTTTTTTCATGATGGCATGCTTGACCGCATCCTTAAAAATGGACAGACATTAGCACACTGGGCATTCCTATTCAATTCCAAACAGATGGCAGTATTTTCAATCTCCAGAGACTTCAGGCTTGCACTAAATGGTTACTACAACAATCTGTGACCTTCTGTTTGCTGAGAACTGTGCATTGTTGGCTTATTCAGTGAAGGATGCTCAGGAGCTTTCTGATCACTTTGTTACTTCTGCTCATCGCTTTGGACTCACTGTGAGCCTTTAGGAGACAGAAATTATGCCTCAACCTCTCTGAAATGAGCCCAGCTCTCCAGTGATCACTGTTGCTGATACAGTCCTTAAGGCTGTTGACACTCGCAAGCGTACTGTCCTTCAGCAAAAATGTGGATCATGACATATCTGGTCGATTAGCCAACACCTTTGGAAAATTGACCAAATGCCTATGGAATGACCATGGTATTAAATTATATACTAAGGTGGCAGTTTATCAGGAAGTTGTCCTGCTGTACGGCGTGCAGTCATGGACAATATATCACTGCCATGTTTTGAAACCTGATCAGTTCCACATTCACTCTCTGAGGAAGATGGGCCATGTGAATTGGTGGGACAAAATGCCTAACATGGAGGTTCTTAAGCTGTGTGGTTTCATGGGCATGGAAGCAATGCTTATGAACAAACTGTTTCACTTGACTGGTCATGTTAGGAGGATGGATGATACAAAGATACCAAAGATGGTCTTCTATGGCCAACTTGCTCATGGAGAGTGCTCTAACAGTGGTCAGTATAAGCGCTATAAAGACATCTTAAAGGCCAATGTGAAGTCATGCAGCATATCTCCCAGTGATATGGAAACTCTAGTTCAGGACCGATTGTCCTGGTGACAAACCACTGTACAGGCTCTTGACTGCTTTGAGGGTCAGTATATCCAGGTAGCCCAGGAAAAGCATAAGATATGAAAAGATGTACAACACCTGAAGCTGGTGGATTTTTTTTTTTGACATCTGTAATTGGCTCTGCTGATCAGGGATTGGTTTCGGCACTCACCAAAGGCATCACAGAAGATGAAATCTGTAGATAGATGGCTTAGTCCAAGACATCGAAGTGCTGCAGTGGTGCAGATGCAGCAGTATTGCTGCAGTATTTTGACTACAGATAAGCCCTTTCTCTCCAGGTTCAGTCTTCCTTATCCTCTTTGGGGAGGGAACACAAGGTCAGGGATTGTGACTAGTCCCTCTACAAAGGTAAACATGGCAACAAGAGTGATCTCTTTCTATCTTTTTGCACATGAAAGCAGAACTAGTCACCTTTAATATCTCTTTAAAACTCGAAGGGGCACTTTACCCTCAGCTACTATAGATTATGCATTTAGAACCAAGCACAATGAATATAGTAGCTTCCTTTAATACTCTCTTCCCAAAACAATAGCTGTCCCTTAACCACTTATGAATAGCTGTGTTTTCATTGGTAGGAAGGTTATTTTTTATGTTGTAAGCTCTCTGATAAACAATAGTGATCTGTGTAGCAGATACCACTTTCAGACCACCTCTAAATTATTCCAGGTTAGGAATAATGCAGTGGGCAATGATTCCAATTAATGCAACACCTTTTTTTTTTCTTAATTTGTAGTAAGTTTCAGTGCATTGCATGTGGATCTGGGCTTGTTGGCATGAATAACTCAGGTGCAAATGAACAATACAGTCTGAGCCTCAAGTCAAGACTCAAAGCTTCATAGTTAAGTAAAATTAGAGAGAGTGAAATTCTAATGAATTCAGCATGTGAGTGGGGATATTCGTGAGCGAAAGATATAAAATGAAAAATGAAAATTAAGTATGAGAAACATACCTGTTTTCTTCACAGGCACTGTTGCAAGTAGGGCAATATTCACACAAACGGCCAAAGCTCCTAGGATCAGTGCACTCGCATTTTCCACATACACATGCTCCTCTTCCACTGCAAATCTGGCCTTTGGAATTTATGCACTGTTTTGTTGACAGTGATGAACACTGACAGCGATCACCTTCCCAGCCACGGAAACATTTACATTTCCCAGATTCACATTCACCATTGCCTGCAACAGCAGATAGTCTTCAGTACATAAGTGTTGAGTTAAATTCCCACCTGCCTTAGGCTTGGTCTGCACTAGGCAGGTAAGTTGATTGCAGATATGCAATTCTAGCTACGGCAATTGCATAGCTAAAGTCAACTTACGTGGGCCTCCTCACTAAGGAAGGTCAGCTGGAGAGTTTCTCCAGCTGACTGCCCTTACTCTTTGCAACAGCGAGGCGTACAGGGGTTGACTGCTGACCCCTGATAGGTCGATTTCATGTGTCTCCACCAGGTGTGTGAAACTGAACTCCAGAAGATCTACCCTGAGCGGGTTGATCTTCCCAGTAATGTAGATGTTAGTAAATGAACATCTTGGCCACAGCACATGCAAAATCCTTTACATTCTCTAGATTTCCCAGAGTCAGAAATAACTAGATGTAAATTTAGAAAGAAGTGTGAAATCCCCAATGAAGTTGAGAACAGACAATGTCAATAAGAAGTTGCCGTTATTTCATGTATGCCACCTTGGCTTTCCCTTATTTAAAAAGGGTTCATGGGTATGCTAGATATTTAGTTTACTTAATAACTCACTAAGGAAGGCCTTTTCAGTGGTCCATTTCCAGTCCATGCAAGTGGCTTACTTAGACGGCTGTTAGAGGGAGATGTCTTTTTCTATGATCACTCACAAAATAAAGTATTTGGCATGAACTGTCAATGTATCTGTAATCTGATCAGTTGTCCTATTTGCATGGTGCAGAGGAATAAACTAGATTACCTCTCGAGATCATTTACAGTCTTATGATTCTATAGTCACCTGCTAAAATAATGAAAAGGCAAATGGCATTGTGATCATTTATGAATTAAAGGTGGATGTCTCAATATTCATTTAGAAGTATTTAATGTTTTACAATTTTGGATGTAGCTTTAAGTTTTATTGCAATATTTCTTTCACCTACCATGATACATATCTCCTTTAAAAAAAAACTCTGAACATAAGCAGTAACAATATTTTCATCATAAAACATTAATTCTGTAATTTTCTAATCTGGTCTCATATGAAAGCAGATAGAGTTAAAATGTGGAAATCTATAAAGGAGATAGTCTTGAGGGATGAAAAATTCATTTAAGTGCTTTAATGAAAAATAATTTGATTTGGCCAAGCTCTAAAGGTTTGAAAAATTATTTATGAATGGTGGTTTGTTTTTGTTTTTAAGGACAGGACTACAACAAACATTTCTTAATGTTCTAAATGAAAGAGGGCTATATCTAATTTAGAACTACAGTAACAAAAACAGCAAAGCATAATAAGCTTTGCTTCATTCAATGGGAATTTAAGCATACTTTCGCAAGGAGTCAAGGGCTATACTGAAGCCATTAACTCCTGTTAAAGTTTTCTCTGTGAAACTGCAGGAGCCTGAGGCAGCTACAAACATGTGCAGGCACATGTTTTCCATGTTTAAGAACACTTTTATAGTTTAGTTGGGAGTGTTGAACCTTCCTTTTCTCCCCGCCCACTCAACCCAAATGTGAGCAAAGATACATTTAAACTTTGCATTTTCTTGGGGTGGAGGAAGATGACTGTAGGCGTACATATTGTATTCTAATATATAAAGCATATGTTAAGAGACCAGTAAAGTTGAAAATTTAGACAGTCAAAAAATCATGAAAAGTCAAAAGTAAATCTTAGCTCCCTCCTCTTGTGCATTACACTACAGTAAACATTTAAGTGGTCAGTGTTATTTTCTTTTCACCTGAGCAAAGTTTTCTTCATAGTTACTGTAACGAACTGAGAAACTGTATTTTTATGTATATATTATAAGCATTTTCTCAGTCTGTTTTGTACTGCTGCCTAAGAAAACGCACACAATTATACCAAAGGAGGCTGTAAAGAGGCTGTTACAGAAATGAACAGGAAAGGTAAAACACTGAAGCAGTCATCCTGTCAGGCACCGTGGTTATCTTACACTGAATGAATATAATGGATTGGCCGTCCAGCTACCAAGAGAAGTTACCTGGCTGGCTCTCTCCAGATTAAGATGTTTTACTCTTCCCAAGACTAAGCCTGGGACCAAAGGAGATGCCTAGATAAAAGATCAAAAGACCATGAAAAGCTAAGAAGGGTGTGTTTTTGAAGGCAGGGGCGTCAGCTGGGTGCAGTGACCCCGTGGCGTCAGGGAAAAGCTGGCAGGTTTGAGGCCTCTGGTGAAGAAAGCTCTACTTGGTTCTCCCAACTCTACTTCTCTATGCACTCTCTCTCTTTTGGGCAAAATAAAACATGCTTTGGTTTCAAGAAACTCCTATACAATTGCAAATGTAAGCTGTCACAGGCACCAGAGAAAAAGATCTTGCAAATGCTGAGTTTACTGGACCCGCTAGCATGGCTGGCAAACAGGAAGTACATAGAAACCCAGCTGGTGAGTGGCTGGATTGCAAGCCCTCATCCCAAAGAGGAGTGGATGCCTGACATTGGAAAGGGGTACACTCTTGAGGGACTGGAAAATGGTCTTATTAGGCAGTGTACTCAGCAGCAGCAACAGTTGCAGTAGTGCCAAACCAGAATAAATCTAAATTTACACCACTGTACCTGTGACTTAAGTTTGATCCTCAGTGCACAGATTGGGCAGCACACAAAAAAGTGAAATTAAATACATGGATGCACTTTGTTGAACAGCAAGGATTAAAAAATAACAGAGTAAGTTATCTGAAAATAAAATAAAATTCTAAATTATATTTCCAACGAGAAAAAGAAAAAACCTTTGGCTGACAGATAATAATGGTACTGGGCACTGTCTGTCTTTTTGCTTCTGTTGTAATAGTGTATTGGCATGTGTGTCACATTCCTCCATCAAGCACAATTTTCCTTTTCACACTTTGATGTGAACGGGATTTCACCTAAAGAATGGAATGAAGGCCTTAGGTATCAAATCAGGAGTTCATTTGTTTTCATGCTTCTCATATGGTCATGTTTCTGGCTTAGGTATTCCGAGGCACTTTAGTATGTCTATTAGCATATGAAGTTGAAGTTCAACCTAAGGTCTGATGGCATTAGTTTGGGATGACTTGTAATTTTACTGTGCTATGCTATTGCATCTTCTTCTGAATCCATATAATGGTTACACAATCAAATGCAGAAAGATCTTGCGAGGGGTTGGTTGTGTTCTCATAGACTCAAATGTAGAAGCTCCTTCTCTTCTTTTATAGAACTAGCTTATCATTGATACTAACATTATGATCTCCAGAAAAACCATTATAGTTTAGTTTTGAAATTCCTGTATCTGGAGTTTGTACAGGGTCAGGGCTTTGCTTGAGACAACTCGAGAGCTGGGGAAATTTTGAGACCCCTGTAGTTAACAGAGGATGTCAGTCAGTGTTTGACAACCATATTCATTATTGTTAGACTACATAGTGCATATAAACACATGACTCAGCAAAAACATATCTAAAGTCTGTAGCTTACCAGCACACAGGTTTCCAAGGTAATATGGGCAAGAAAAATCATCCATTTCACAGTATTTGCCATACACTTTGCCCAGTTTGGTTTTGTGACAGAGACATTTTCCACTTATGCAGTCACCTTGCCCACTGCAGATGGGCTGGTCTGGGTGCAATTTACATCTCTCAGAAGGAAACATATCTTCATTAGAACTACAGTTAGTGTCTTCACAATGGGTGTTTTCACCATCGAGGAAAGTTTCTTCAGCACATATTCTTTTGTGCCTTGCACTGTCCTCACAATTACAGGCACAGTTTTTATATATATTAATTATGGTGGTTTCATTGAAACCAATAGGTTTGATCATCACATACTTTCTTCCTCCAGTGGTACCACATCCTTTCATTGCAACTGATACATTAAATAGCACCTATGAGAAAAACAAATACTGCATTTATAAGGTAGTAATTATTTCTTGTAAATGGTTTCAACATTCCATCATAAATGAAACATGAAATCGTACCACTTGTAATACTTACCAAGCAATAAGACTGAAGACACGGCAGCAATTGAGGAATACACGATATTTTTGTAATGACAAAAGTAACAAGCACAATGAAACTAAATCATTCAACATGAACAACAACCTACATTTCATGTTGGAAAGGCACTGTACCTGATTTGCAAAAGGCAGATTTAAACAAAGGAATACAGAATTAGCAAAGATTCTATCTCTAATTTCTGACAGTGGTAGAATTTTCCTTGTCTTATTATGAGAGACTCTAGAAGCTTTGATCATAAGCAGGACTCTGCAGAGCAAGGCACCGTGTTGAAACATCCCCAACAGGAAGACTTTACAACTTATGTATCAACCTTTCAGAGCAGCCTACTGTCAGTGAATTAACGCATTGGCAAACTTTGTGTCACTTCTATTTATGTCTTAAAGAATTTGAACAACATATATGTGCCTATTGCACTGAAAAGCCTGGAACACCATTTACACTGTTTGACATTTCACCAACACTAGCCTAGCAAATTAAAAAATATTAAATATTTGAAGGTTCGTTATGCAATCTGAATGATAGCATGTGTATGTTTCCTTTGGAGACATGATGTGGCTTTTCTGACTTTTGCATGAATACCCTGGATTAAGCCATGTATACCATGGCTACATGAGGACCACATACACTTAGTTTCCAATAAGCAAAATAGGATATCACTGTGACCCTTAGCAGTGTGTATTGCTGGCAGCTTAATGAGTGCATGGATGGTTCTTCCCTTCATGACTTATAAATGAACAAGGTGGGAGTAGGGGAGGACTGTAGACTGTACAGTGAGATTTTTCTGGCTGTCATATTACAACTGCTACCAGTTCACAGAATCAGGGACTTATTTAACCTTCTTCTACTAGATAAAAAAACAGCTGGAGAAGAATGATGGACAAGACCTTCCACTAAGAAACCTTCAACAATATATCCCCACTACTTTCTAGGGAAAGACTGCGCCACAACTCCCTGACTCCCTGGTTCTTATAGAAATTAAATAAAAATACTAGAAGCAGCCTGAAGTCTGAGCACATGATACTTCCAATTCTCACCCTGTGGTACACAGACGGCGACAAAAACTCTCAGTGGGTATCCAGCTTCCAGGAGCGGGGCAGGAAGAGGACAGGCTAATCCAGAACACAGAATTGTAGAGCATGAAACACAGTAGTAGTAGTAGTAGTAGTCACTTCTGCAGAGACACTTTTTTATTTTTGATCCTTCTGCCATAGGATGCCCATTTACTCTGACATGGCAGCCCACTGATGAATTAGCACCCAGGACTTTTGGAAGCTTTGAAGGGAGCAAATACTGTCCCAGGGATTTGGTCAACTGACTTTCGAAACTTTTACATTTGGTGCTTGTCTTTTTCATCAGCCTATGAAGGGAACCAGGCACGGGGGCCTCTTCTGAAAATCTGCTCAGTTTGCTGATTGGAAAGGGAACACATCTTTCTGTTTATATTCCTGCTTTTGATGAACACAGACAGATCAAAGGGGTGCCTTAAAAAAGAGTAGAAGAGAAGAAGAAAGAAGGAAATGTTTTACATTATTCTTCCCCAGTGTAATGAGGTAATTAACTAGGTCTGCACATTTCCAAATTAGAGCCCAGATATAGCAAAAACGTAAGAAAACGACTATTGTACTTACATAAGAAGTTTGGACTAAGTACAAGAAACTAAAGCTGCTTGTTTCTCTTTTTCTTCTCTCTGCCCACCTCTCTGACCCCCAGCTGGAGAAAGCCAACCTCTGCTTGGCAGTTACCTCTATCTTGGGACCAGACTGACGAAAGCCTCAGCACTGGTTTGTACATGAGCAACAGAGAAGAAAGGCTGTCTTCTAAGCAGCAGGACATGGTACATTGTCTGTCTCCTGTGATTTTTTTTTTTGGTGCATGATCATAAAATCCTGGGCTAACACTGTGCAACATTTAAAGGAGTAACATGATATTAGGACACAAAATGACTACTATCAACGTTAGACTAGCTGAGGTGCCTATACCTGGAAGAGATCACAAGATCTTCCAGAGCAAAGAACAGTTGTATGCTTGGAAGGAGGAGAAAGGAATGAGGAGAGTGCAATGAGAGGAATGTGAGAATTAAGGAAAAGCGTTCTCCAAGTAAACAAATACCGAAAGGAAGATTTACTGTTAAGAAGTTAACCTCTTGAAGGCTGATTTTCAACTGCTGCTAGTTTTTATGACCACATTTATTCTTTTAAAAAGTGGCTTTTTAAAGTAGAAAGAAACAAATAAACATTTGGTTTTCTGTTCATCAGATAAGAGAACTAACTTCAACTATATTGCCTATGGCAGTCATAGGTGGGAACATTGTTCTTAAAGAAAAAAGGTAGCAAACCATCTGGAACTAGCCATGCAAGCAAAACCCACACAAGTATAAAATGCAGTGTAATTTCTAAATTTCATGCAGCAAATCCACTGATTTGTTGCTTCATACCTACAGAGACGTGAGTGACATTAGCTAAGCTATGTAGACCTCCTTGATCTGCCACTCCAAAAGGCACATGACTTTTCTTAGTGAGCTAAGTACATTAATTTGCTAATCTGAACAATGAGATAAAAGTATAAATGCATTTCCAAATCAAACCAATTACACCCACTAGAAGACAAGTCACGTGGGCATACATACCCTTTAACCTGATTTGTACATTATACAAATTATTCTGGGCATGTGCAGAAGACATATTTTTAAAACAAAGAAATTAAAAAAAAAAAAAGCCCCAAGCCATGGCCAATCAGTTTTCAGTCTGCCTCTAACAATGTTTCTCCTCTACTTACACACTTCTTAGGCTCTTCATCTGAAGAAACTTTTCATATAAAACATGAGCGCACTCAATGGTAGGCTCTGGGGAACAGTCCTCATAAATAGTCTTTATGGTTGACAACAATCCTTTGAGCCATGATATCAGTGAGAAAAAAACCATTAGTTTTTGATTTCAAATAAGGTTCAGGAAAAAATAATGTCAATGAGGCTGCAATGAGTAACTGTGGAGATGGAATTCATATGCAAATTTGACAGCACCAGAATGGGTGTGAATAGGGACTGGCTCTCCAAATACAATAAATAATTTTTCACCACTGGTGTTGTCACCTACTTATCCACATCCACTATGACTAAATTAGCTCTCATGTAACACTCCCATTTTTGTATCCCTACTATCTGTTTATTTTTCTCTCACTTCACGCACTAGATGAAGTGAGTCGCGAGTCATGAACACTTATTCTATAATAAAATTGTTAGTCTTTAACCCTTGCTGCTTTTGTCAAGGAGAATGTGGAGAGTTCATGGCCAAGCACACAGTAATCTACTTGCAGTCCTAAAAAAGTCCTAGAAGATACCATACAACTGAAATCTATTACATGAAAAATGTAATAAATATCTAATTTCTTTTGAAATTGAAAAATTCAACATACTTCTTCATTATAAGCTACATCTTTGCATCCTTCCATTCCTGTTTTCTTACTTCCATCAGGACAGATTGCAGTTATGTTGACATGTAGATCTTGGATCTGGTTATCCACCTGAATCTTCACTTCAGAAATTAGTTTCTGTAATATAAAAAAAATTTAGTTACATTACATTTCAACATGTAATATGAATTAGTGTCTAAAACATGAGCATGCTTGACTGAGTAGAGTTAACTGAATCGAACAATTTGTCTGAATAAAAGAATGAATTAAAGCATCATTTTCCACATAAACTCAATTGCATTCCAAATGAATACAATTCATTAGTGAATAATCCAGAAAAACAGCAACTGACCTAACCTCTCTGTAACTGTTGTTCTTTGAGATATGTTGCCCATGTCCACTACAACATAGGTGGGCACATGCTGTGTGCACTGTCACCAGAATATTTTTCCCTAGTGGTATCCATTGGGTTGACTCTTGTGCTCCCTGACGTGGCACTTTCACAGTGCCATATATTGGCCCCTACTGGCCCATCACCTCATCAGTTCCTTCTTGTAACTCCAGCAGAGGGATAGGTGGGCAAGTTGTCAAATGGACATGAGCAACATATCTTCAATAACAGTTATGGAAAGGGTGCCCTCCTCCCATTTGAGTGCTTGCTCACGTTCATTCCAATGTAGGTGATTCCTAAGCAATCAATTAGCTGGTGGGATTGGAGCTCCGCTGAGACATAGGCTGGAGGACTTCCTTACCAAATGTTGCGTCATTTCTGATCTGCCGAATAATGGCATAGTGTGATGTGAATGTGCGGACTAAAAATCCAGGTCATCACCTTGCAGATATCCAGGATCAGAACCTGAGCCATAAATTCTACTGGAGAGGCTTGTCACTTGTGGAGAGTGCTGTCAAGCAGAGAGGTGGCACGTACAGAAGGAAGGAGGGTTGAAGAAAACAGTATACAGCAGTTCTGGGGTGAGGGCCCAGATTTCGGAAACTCTTCTAGCCTAAATAAAGGCTACCACAAAGACAGTCTTCTGAGACAAGTAGAAAAAGGGGCATGTTATTAGCTGTAACTGTGGCCTTATTGGTCATGACTGCATCATGATGAGGTTCCAAGGAGGCAGAGCTTGGCGCCCATGTTGATACAAATGCTTTAAGTCCTTCCAGAATCAGGCACAGACTGAGTTTGAAAATATAGACAAGCCATTCACCACTATGGAAGGCTAAGATCTCAGCTGAGTGAGTCATAATGGATGATACCACAAGGCACTCCTTCTACAAATGCAAGGGGTAATCCAGGATAATGGGCAGTGGGCTCCCAAAAGTAGGGCCTTTCTCTTCAGTGACCACAATGTAAACCTCTTGCACTTAATCAAATGTGCTGTTCTAGCTGACTGCCTATTGATACCCATAGGAAAGGCTTGCACTAACGTGGAGCAAGTCCTGTTCTGCTTCACTCATCCATGGAGCTTACAGGCCATCAAGTGCAGGGATCAAGCCAGGCAGCACCACAAAGGTGACAAGCATGTCTATGTCTACTAGCCATGCCAGTGCTATAAAGGATTATGTGTGCCTTGCCCCTCTTTACATTGAGCAACACCTTGTGGATGAGTGGCCTGGGAGGAAAGGCACAAAGAAAATTCGCTCCCCAGCAAAGGAAAAAAGCATTTCAAGAGTGAGCCTGGTCTGTGCCCCAGGTCTGAGCAGAGTTGGGAGCACTTCCTGTTAAATCTGATCACAAACACATCCACCTAAGGAAACCGTCACTTCCAGAAAACCTCTTCTTCTTGGTGGTCACTCGATAGCAAGTAGGATGTCTTCACGTCACTTCTATTTGTGAGCTCATTGATGGCTGATCAGCCTGATTCTGGACCCACAGGTCTTATCACAAAAGGGGCAGGTGTTGGTAGCTGGTGGAGGGGCTGGGGTAGTTTCTTCCACTCTTTTAAGCTGCTCTGAAAAGCCACATTCCAGATGTCTGGTCAGATGGTCCACTTGTGATGATTAGTGAAGGGTCTGCTCAGGAGGTCTGCCAGTCTGTTCTGACTGCCTAGTAGTTGAGAGGCTTTCAGGTGAATGGAGTGAACTGTGCAATACTCCCATATCCTCAGCACTTCCTGGCATAAGGGAGAAGAGTGAGCCTCCCTTTGCTTGTTTGTGTGAAATATTATAGTTGTGACACACATTGGCCCTGTAGGTTGTGACAGGATGCCAGACAGGCTAGGTGCACTGCTCTTAATTTTCTGTCATTGACATGGGTATGTCCCTCTATTGTCATGAGGGACTCTTAGTGGGCTCCCCATCCCATGTCCAAAGCATTGAAAGGGTGAGCCTTGTGAAGAGGATACCCCCACACAACATATCTCTGTCCAGCAACCATTGGAGAGTGAGCGCTACTGGTGAGGGAAGAGTGATTGATTACCTTGCCCGACAAGTGATGACTGGATCATCCAAAGCCAGCCATGCTCGGAGACACTACAGTCAGAGCAGTGCATACGGCATCACATAGATATGAGATGTCATATGTTCCACAAACCTCAGGAATTTCCATGACATAGTGGGGGTAGAGGATTTCTGGCTATATCTGATCTCATTGATGGCACTAAAGCAGTTCTCCGGCAAGAGGCTCTGGCTTAGCTCCAGTTCAGACCTCCTGTGAACTCCATCCTTTCAATAAAAGAGAAAGTCTACTTGTGCTCATTTATCAGGAGACCCAGGTTCCTGGCAGTGGATTATATGAGATGCACATGCACTTCTACCACATCTCTCAGACATCGATGTTGAAGGGGCATAAGCTGTGTATGCTTCCTCCCTTGTTCCAACACTGATGTAAGTCCAACCTCTGCTGCTGAAGAGGCTAGTAGAATCAGCCCATAGGTTGGGGCTTGTAATGATTATGAGCTGGAGTCACTGTCTGAAGTCCTAATGACTTAAGAGTCTATTGGAATCCTTCAGATTATGAAGATGGGCATCCATCTGATCTGAAAAGAAGCTTCCCTCAAATGGCAGCTCTTTGCTGGACTGCTTGAGGGAGTCCAGAGGACTGGAGCCAAGAGCTCAGTTGTGTTACTACAGCTGTGGGTATGGCACAGGCTGCTGCACCTCAGTATGAATGCAAACTCTTATGTGCACTCTGTTGGTAAAAATTCCTTGAACTTCAACATGGCAGACCATGAATGAAAGCTGTAATGATTTTGCACCTTGATGCTTCAAAATACTCAATTGGAGGCTCCTTCCCACCTCCCTGTTCCGAGAAGACCTTTCTCCTCAGCAGGTTTCCTGGCCTCCTTTGCAGCAGCCACAAGCGGGAAACCCAATGGGGGATGGGTATATAGGTACTTATAACCACTCGGGGCACAGAGTATCTTAGTTCCACTTCTCAGCTGTGAGTTGAAGAGATACGGGTGTTTACTGTGAAGCCCTGATGGGCTACAGAATGCTATAATTTAAAGACAGAGCCACTCTAGCTGGATATGAATGTGTCAATATGTCCACCAGGACGGGAGATGACTCCCCTGTCTCCCTCACTTATATATTCAGTTCTAAACCAAATGACACAAGAGAGCCCACTGTGTGGATGCTATTGACATGCCAGCAACTGCCATGTTGGGAGAATACGATGACAACACTTGAAATGTCATCTCAGCCCGCACATGTTCCACGGTTGGTGGTTCCCTTGTGGGGCTATCCTCGGCCTCTTCCACTTCTAACCTCAGAACTGAACCCCTCTCTGAAGAGGAGGATGGAGGCACCCTCACCTCCGAGGATGTCGAATGGGACTGACCTGCATGGGAGGATCAGTAGGGCTGTGCTGCCCACGGAGTTCATAGTAGTTACTACAGTAGCATCTGCTACTGGGCAGATGGCCACAGTAGCTGAGCCAATCCCTAGGTCATGGGCACAGAACACAAAAGGTTTGACTCTTCATAAGGTATAAAACACTGCCAGCAACTTCAAACCTGAGGATAGGCTCCTGAGTGACCATGCAGTGCTGTGCTCATCAGTGCCTCGTAGTGGAGCTGCACTGAGGAGCAGTTCCTCAATGGAAATCTGCTCCGGAAATGTGATCGGCCCCTCAACGAGCAGCAGTGCGGGGTTGGTACAAGTGCCAGGATTCTGACGAACGTAAGGACGGCAATTAGTACTGGGACTGCAATCAGCACAGAGCAGAGCCTCTAAAGGACAAGCGAGATGTCAGGCAGTGTCTTGCCACCATAGTCAGCTTGCCAGCACAGGTACTGGTCTCTGCAGGACAGGTTCCTATGGTACCAAGGCTGCCCCAAATGGGCCTCTTCTCAGAGAAAGTCCTGGAAGGGATAGAAGGCCTCTCACTACCTCACGTGCCTCTGGAATATTTGGCGTAGCCAAAGGCTGATGCACCTCAATGCGGTGGGAAGTCCATCCAAGCTGGACTTAATGGATCTCTTCCCAGGGCTGGAGTCAATGTTCCAGGCTCTTCGCTGCCCATGTGAGAGCTGCCCAGCACAGAGGTCTCCGTCTGTGGCTTTTCTCTGTGGAGACAGTCCCCAGTCCTGCTTCTTTGCCCTTTTTGTCTGCTCCACTGATGGGGAGTAGCACCATCCAGCCAGGGCTGACTTTTTGGTGGTCACTTAAGTGTGTTGGTGCCACATAACCAGTGCCAGACATTCTAGGTCTTGCTCATGCTTAAAAGGCTCACGTCAGGGCTTAAAGTTCTTACAGATTTGACGCTTATCCAGAATGCGCCCCTCTCTCAAGCCCTTTAGGCAGTAATCATGCAGGTTGCTTGTGGCACACTGCATACTGTTTGAAGCTTTTGGGACGGAGGCATAGCCTGGGACCTCAGGCAGTAAGCCCTGCAGCATGGGAGCTTATAAGTACTCTATCTTATCTATTTGCTAAGTACTGATTAATTGAACTACTTGAACTTTATTTTACTGGAAACCACTATGGAGTATTTTCATGCACAGCAAGAAAACACAAGTGTTCCAGAAATCATCATGGAAGGGGCAAAGGAACTGAAGGGGCAGCTGGGCTGGTGACTATATATCACACTATGAAGGCACCACTGCAAGGGGCACCAAAGGTGAACCCCAACAGATACCACCAGGGAAAAAAACTTCTGCCCTGTGTCTACATGTTCCCCTTCCTTTCGAAAGGGAAATGTTAATGAGTGGGTTCAAAAGATGCTAATGAGGTGCTGTAATGAATATGCAGCGCCTCATTAGCATAATGGTGGTTGTGGCAATTCGAAAGTGAGGCTTTTCAAATCGCGTGCCGCCCGTGGAGACGGGACCTTCCGAAAGGACCCCCCCAGTTTTCAAAAGCCCTTTTTCCTATCTGGTGATCAGAAGAAAGAAAGGGGCACGTGTAGACCCAGCCCTGGTAATGAAGCGTTTGATGTACTTACACCTGTATTAGACCAGATGTGAGCAAGCACTTGAAGATGATTAGGGTATTCAGGTTTCCTGCTATTTTTACAGTTTTGTGACTGTGTAATTGACTATTGAAAAACCTATTGTAATGACTGTTCAATAGAAACTGGTTATTGTAGTGACAGTCCTGACTTAACAGCATTCCTTCAATAAAAAAGCAAGTTGCATCTATTGTTATTTAAGCAGAAAACATTCCAAATTATCTTGACAGCTCCTCTTCTCATATTTTCATGTGCTTATGAAAAGTCTTCTCAGTACAAGCCTGAGTTTATTCTACAGTCTCTACTGGATTAGGCTGATGATTTATTCAGGACAGATGGTATTAAGTGGGCAACAAGCCAATCCTGATTGGGGCACATGGGTGCTGCTATTGTATGAAACAAAAAACCCAACATAATCAAAAATTGCACTATTGTGCAAAGAGCCTGCTTGTTCATTTTAGAATGAATATTTCACTTGACAGATTTATTAATACTGATTGGTGAAAACTACTATCATCTGTACAATAGTAGTGAGTACAATTTCCACTGTTTTTAGTGTGTTTTAATTATTTATTTAATCTGGCATTTTACTGTGATAAATGGAATATGGAAACATGTTTCTTGACCTCTGAAAATTAGTGACTCAACTAAGGTTTTTAGCCAAGGATTTTCAGTTGGTGTTTTCCATAAACAAGCCAACAGATTTCCCTTATTAGAAAACAAATGCAGAAGGCCTATTATCTAACATTAACTATACATTTATTTTCTAATGGAAATATATTTGCTTTCAGGAAGGCAAAAAATTCTAGGCCAATCTCTGTGTGCTGCACACATGGTAAAACCATATTAAAAACCAAAAGCAACAAATGATTAGGATGGGAAGGAAGAACAGAAATAAGGAATATCTGAGACATTAAAAAACCAAACAAACAAACATGCAGGACAAGAGAAGAGAGTGGGTGGATGGAACAGGAAAGTCCCGAAGAAACTTCAATAAAACTAAAAGGTTACATTGTGAAGTTTTCGGTTTCTCTCATCATGTATCTGTCCAGAAGTATTTTCTAAAACTTGGGGCAGGATATTTGATGACTAACACAAATGTGCCTGTTACTGGTCAGAAAGTTCAGCAAGTAATAATCCACCAATAGTATGACATGCCAAGCAGAACAGTGGCCATAACCAAGAGCTGCTTAGCACATACCTTGGAAGTTTTCTGGAGATCAACTTTCAGAATTAAGTATTTTAACGTTATGAGAAAAGGTACAAAATAGAGATCAACATCACTGAAATGAACTGATCAATTCAACACCTGCTATCTGTCCTTGGCTGTTCACAATGCCTGCTTTTAAAATCCCTGCAAAGTAAATGTGCACTGACTTATTCCCTATGCTTTGACAATCCCCAGAGATCAAAAGATGATGGTTTGTAAAACTTTTCCTGACACTTAAGATGGCAAATACTCTGAAATCTCCTTGCAAGTCCAATAGTAACACAGTTATACTGTTATGGAAAAATCTATTTTAAGACGAGTGAACATAACATGTAAGACATTTCCAACAGCTACAATTTAAAAATATGTTGTAATATACAACTACATCATGGATGTAATGTATATCACTTTATATTAAAATTCCAAGTCTTTATGTAATATTAGTTTGGGAAAAAATGGTTAACAAAGAAATTATACGTGTCAGAAACAAAAATGAATAAAAAGTAAGAGGGTAAAGGAGAAAACAGAGACAGAATATAAAACTAAAAGCAAGAAATAACAAGAGAACAAAAAGCACAGCATGAGAGCAGGAAGAAGTGACATAAATCAGTCAAGGAAGGTGGAGACCCAGAAAATGCACCTAAGCTCAGAAAAATACTTCCTGAGAAGCAGCATGAGAAGCAGTGCAACGGATCCCCCGGGACAGTTCAGAGCCATTAAGGCACCAATAAAATGAGAACCCATCCCAGGCATCAGATGATTAGGTCATTTACAATGTTCTCCAGATATGGACCTCATTATAGAAATTTCAAAGGAGTCAGGTACTGGCAACAGGAACTGGGCACCTAACTCCCCTAGAAACCTTTGAAAATCCCAGCCTTAGGCTGTAGCTTATTACATGTAAGAAAACTGCACAGACAAGAAAAAGTAACTATGTAAAATCTTCATGGCAAACATACCTGATAGGCATCTACCACCAAATCATTGAGATTAGTTGCTTGTGATTCTATCTGTCTTGCAACAGTACCAGGCAACAGAGGCAAAAGATCCTATGAAAAAAAATCCAACAATTTATTTGCATTTACAATCTTAAGACTGCAATTTTGTTTTAAAAGGAAAACTATTATGACGTTCAACACACCTTATACCAATTAAACTGGTTTCCTTGTACTGCAAAGATAACATTGATATTGTTGTCTATCAGTTTTTCAGAAAGTTGTCCAAGTGATGGATGTTCCTGAAAAACATCACGCACCTATAAAAGGCTGTAGTTTTTGTAGACAAAACCCATGTTAACAATATGCTGTGGTCTCTGAGCAGTGAAATAAACATACACAGGAGCCATTCCAACCTTGAATACATAACAAAAATTAAATTAAACACATATGATTCATGGGGAAATACAGGACATTAATCAGGACTTGGTCCAATGCTTCCTAACCTTTTGATAGACACACCATCTTCCATTGTATTGCTTTATGGGCTCTGATCCTCTGATGCCAGGTCCTAGTACCATGGTTGTTGCCTATTGTCTTCCTCCCCTAAACCTCATATTATTTTGTGCCTGTTACCTCCCCTAAACCTCATATTATTTTGTGCCTGTTACCACAACCCACCTCTTGTCTTGTTTTCAGCCTCCTTTCCAGTGTTTATTGTTTCCTTCTATTGCTTGTTCCTAAATTGCTACATTCCCTTATTCATTAGAGACAACATGATACTCAAGATAAAAGGTGTAAGGACATATAGGAGAGGTTGCGGCATTTGTCAGTGTTTCAATAAGGGCAGCCTGTATATGCCTTTTATTGACAAATGAAATGGTCCTGGAAGCAGAGAATAGCTGTGCTAGTGCCAGTAAGCTGCTGCTTTCACTTGTGGCACCGAGGGGCGTAAGTTCATAATTCAGCCACAGGAGGCTTTATCCATAATTGCTGGCATAAGATAGGTGGAGTTGTGAAACTCATCCCCTGCCATTGCTTTCTTCCTATTCACATTATTCCCTCCCACCCTAGACTAAGATAGCAGCACCCCAGGGGCCCACCACTCATGTTCCCTCTAAGCTGAGTGCTTGGGCGGCCACCCAGGAGAGATTCAGGTGCTTCCCAGCTGACTAGCAGAGCACCCACAGCCATCCAAAGTGGCAAGCATGTATGTCTATTGGTGGTGCACATTTGCACATGCCTTGGTGCACATAACAAAATTTATTTTGCCCATGGATGGTAAAAATTAGAGGGAACATTGTCTACCACTCAGCCAGAGAACCACTGTCTAGATCAAACTCTTAAGACCCAGAAAGGAAATCAGCTCTAACAAGGGGAAGTGACTTTTCTGGGCATATTTGTAGCAAACTTTGGCATAAAGCTATTTTGGTAGCCTCATGTTGCACTTCCAGAAAACTCAGACTGTTGTAGAAAAACTATTTAGCAAATTGAAAGAAAGTCTACTTATAATAGGTCTCTCAGTGCCTTTATAAGATGAGACCACCCAAACAGCACCATTGCTTGTATGGATGCGGGGAGGGGGAGTAAGTTTTGGAGATGTCATTATTGGGATCACTATGGGATACTAATGGGAAGACCAACTGTACAGTCGCAGCTGCAACATTTCCTGTTTATAATGGCAGAGCAGCAAAACATGTTGGGTGCAACAGAGCTTAGCTTTACTAAGAACAAGTGCAGTCACCACAGGAGATTTGAAGTCCATTCACAAAAAAAGGAATTGTGTTTGTAGATACAACATGCTTTTTATAAAGTTGCAATACCAAAATGGTCTAGCATGAACATGGCTTACTACAGCTGCTAAAATACCATTTTTGTGAATAGATTCAAATCACTTTTGGCTGAACTTTATTTAAAAAAAAAAAGAAGAAAAAATTGAAACAAATTGAAATTCTTTCCAGTAGGGAGAAAAATGAAAAATCAATTGTGGTTTGAAATAAACCATTTGTTTCCCCTAGATTTTTTCAGTTTGGTCACTGAATTCCAGAATCAATGATTCACTCAGCTCTATTTCTGAGTTTGTACAGCCCAGGTCAGTAGTCAAATTGCAGCAGCAAATGGTCAAGCAAGGTCAGCCAGAGGCAAAACTGAACTCAATGGCAAAACTCTTAACACGTTCCATGGAAGCATGACTAGGCTCCAAGGTCTGACGACACAAGCTGTCACTCGGAGCTCACTGAAGTCTTAGGCAAGTTATGTTTTGTGGGATTGGAGCCCAACTCTGTAGCTAGTTAATTTGTAAGTGCAACTACAGGTTACAAATATTTTCATTTTGCCTTACTATTATGTCCAAATTTGCTATGTCATGTATTAAAATGTCATTTTATATGAGCTTAAAAATCTACTTAGTTTTTTTAAAAAATCCAAAATAAAAAAGTCAGCAGAAATTTGAGCAATTTTTCTATTAAATTACAAATGTATTACAATATAAAAAGGTGCAGATGGTAATGGAATTAGTCATCTACATCTTTTTGCTTCCTGTAAGAATCTTAGTATGTTGCATGCATTTTAATCTTATCTTTTCTCTTGACTAGCCAGGAAAATGTAGTCCCTTGGTAGACAGCCTGGGAGTTAAATCACTGCTCTCTCCTACTTATATTTACTGTTTTTTTGAGTTTAGAAGATAATTATCAGAGACACTAAATATTTCAGGGGAAAAGGGGAGGGAGTGAAACAAGGACATTTCTAATTAGAAATGGGAAGAATCTCCTTCTTTCCCATCACTCATATTTTCTTTAGTACTGTAATAAAAGCCAGAAAGGAAAAAAGTGACAAACTGGAAACAATTTCCATCTTAAAGGCAAGTATCTGTATGTAAATACAGTGGAATTCTCTTAACTGGCACAGCTAAGTGAAAACAGAAACACACATTACGCTCTCTTCTCTTATTCCCCAGTTTATTTCTAGAGGTTAGCAGGAAAAGAGCTGGATGGCAAATGGTTCTTCTATTTTATAAAAAATACTGTTGGAATGTGACCCATTAGAGAGAGAAATGAAACCAAACACAAGTATGTATGTGTAAGCACTGTTTTCTTTTGTAGGATGTATCTTAGAAAGAGGAAAAACAGTCATGCCTTCTTTCTAAACCAAAGCCAAAGTTTTCTTTTTTGTTTTTGCTTGTTGTGTAAAAAAGTCAGCATTGTGTCTGTTTTTTTTAAGGGTCTCTAGGTGACTGGAGGACTAGTAGGATTATCATAGATTTCAGGAAAGTAAAACAATCAATGGGGAGGAGGAGGAGGACAATTCTTCCAGATTTTAAAATCTCTGTTAAAAAGTGATAGTCCCTAAATTACATGTAGAATAAAGGGAAACCTCCATCAGAAATAGGGTAGAAAGACCTAACAACTCTGATATTCCTGTAGTAATCAGGAAACTAGAAACACCTAATAAGTCAATCTTCCCAGGTGTTCTATATGCAATAAATATCATCAATCCCTCTTTCTCCCAACACCTTGCTGATCACCCTTAGAAGAAAGTGAAACAAATCTGATTTATGAAAAGGACAGGCAAGCAGCCTGTAGTGCACCAACAAACTGAAGAGCTTTTAGATCTTTTTGATCTCTAAGATCTGGATGACAGAGAGCACCTGACATGCCACCTACTCTGTATGGATAAAAATTACAAAGAAAAACAAAACAGCAATTTGTGTAGGAAACTACACATCAGCCCTGCATGTTTACACGTTATGCTGTGGCATCACATCTATTCCAAAAAGGTCTGATATTGTGAAAGATCCACCGCATGGATAAACTTTCCCATTTCTACTGCTACACAACTTCCCACAGTTCTTTATGGAACAGCTTATGACATGTGGAAAGAGGGTTAGCAGAGCAAACATGCCTTTCTGTGGAAAAATCATGGATGACTTAAACTTGGGAAGCTAAACCTACTGCCTCATCCACAAAAACTCATCCACCAAAACTCGTGGCAAGCTTTGACCCTATTTCAAACAGAGGAGTAAGACCCCAGAAAGCTTTTAGTTCAGAGAGATCATTTAAAGCACTTTCTGCAATCAGCACACATCCTGGCTTAATAAGGTGTCTCCATTTTTTGTTTGCTTTGTTTTATACTGGTGATAGTTGCAGTTGAAAACAGATACATTAGCTAAATTCTCAAAAATTACAGAAGACAATGGATTTGCTTTGTAACAGATGCACTGTTTAATATATGGAGACAAATTATCCTGTTATAATAGTGCAGCTCCTCTGAAATAAAAGGGCTTATATACCAGTGGAACTGTAAAGACACTGTTACTCACATGTATACAGTCTTCTGTTCTGAAGCTAGTGGATTACTTTCATGAAACTGATTAAACGGAATAGTTGTTTACAACATTGGACCAGTATAACAATACTGAAACCAAACAGGCTAGCCAAAGGAGAATAAACAAGCCTGATAAGCAAAGGGAAATACACAAAATGTGACCAGGGAGTAAATTAATGAAAGAATGTTAGATACTCTGAAATCCAAACAGCATTCCAGACTGCCAAGCTTCTAAACACCCACTTCTTTTGAGAAGCATTTCAGCTTCAGTGGTCACACAACACAAAGTAGCTGTGCTCAGAGGTATTTTACTGCTTTTGTTCACATACACATTTATGTCTATTGTGCCATTCCTGTGTACACTGAACTTTCGGAAACAAAGTCAGCCCTGGCATACATAGATGGGAATTCTACTGTTTCAATGGGGACAGCTGCCATCTTACACTACAGCTAAATGGATGTCTTACAGTGTGAGCTCCTGGAGGCAGCATTACCTGTTAGCAATGTTTATCTCATGGATGGTGCTAAGTTGCAATGCCACTGCATAAGCCAAAGACCCACCTGCTATTTCATATTCCTGGTTGCTGCTTATTTGATGCTAACATGGGCTGGGCAGTGATTCCCCCAACTGAACCAAGATTAACCAATTTCAGTAAACTCTATGGGTGTGAGAAAAAGGGATTTCCGAACCTGTACTACAGCGCATGCATTATTGAAGATGACTTTTAAAAGACAAAAAAAAATCTTCTGAATATAAACAGCTTATCCTTGTAAGCCTGTGTGTTTGATGTATTTTTGCATGAATACATAAAACAGTAAATCATGCCATGTTGAATTCAGATGCATCCAAATCTGTGCTAAGTCTTTAAAGTCCTCTGGCACAAGACTCCTTTGAGTGTGCCAAGTTCAAATTAGTTTGTTACTATTATACATGAGCCTTCCTGTCTGGTTTCTACAAGACCCTATCCTCTATTCCTTTCAATGCCACCAACCATCCCTGACCTTTAAACACTATCACCACTGTTTGATTTACTAGGAATACCTGCAAACTAATGGAAAACTCCTGCAAATTCCTACAATATTCTCATGCAGAGTAATGTAACAAAATGATGATTTCCCTTCTCTTCTTTTATTCCCTATTAAACAGATGCCGACGATCCATCAGATGGTAACTTACCTGCTGAAAATACCCTGCTACATTGTGCCTTGCAGAACACTGCTGACCCTGCCAAAGTGTGTTACTGAAATATTTTATATTGGATAGAAAGATATCAATTTTACTTCCATCACACTTGCTCCTACAGACTGCTTATTGAGGTAAATATTGCACATCTCATAGAGCTGGAAGGGACCTTGCCAGGTCATTGAGTCCAGTCTGCTCCTTGCCCTGACCAAGCACCATCCTCATTTTTAAATCTATGTGCACCAGATCCCTAAATGGCCCCCTCAAGGACTGAGCGCACACCCCTAGGTTTGGCAAGCTAGTGCTCAAACCAGTGAGCTATCCCTTCCCCCAATGTTTTACTAATTTAACCCTAAAATCTTGATTTTTAAATTTGATAATGTATTGACTTGCCAAAGATATCAGCGTATGACATATACTTTACCATACTTGTTGCTTTGATGTACACATTATCTTTCAGATGGCAATTTCCATCATTTGGAATTACTATCCCAGCCAATTTACTATCAAGGGCCAGATGAGAGGTCTGATCTGTCATCACAAGTAGTAATCGTTTTGCTTCTTTGCGCCAACCAATATGGCTCTAAAATAAAAAGTAAGCATGAAAATGAAATTCAATTCTTAATGCTATAATGAGAAAATATGAATAGGAAGCACATTGTAAGTCTACTTTCAGATACTGCACTGCTTAAAAAAACATGAACATGGAAACTGTGTGTAAACACACACTAGCAGATAAAGTGGTTAAACACTAAGGCTATGGTTACACTAACAAGTTTCGTCAACAAAACCCGTACAAAATAGAATTTGTCGACAGTACCTCAAACACAGCACTTTTGCCAGCAGTGTTTTGCCTCAAAGCTTTGAGGCATAACGCTGCTGTCAACAGGTTCTGTCGACAAAAAAGCTCTGTGCACACTCTGCTGGGCCTGCTCTCAACAGACAGAGCATCCACAAAAATGGGAAGCCCTGTCTGCTGTGCTTTGGGGTGCCTGTTTTGTCAAGAGAGTGGCTGGGCAGTCTGGCTGCTCTGTCAACAGAGCTGAGCTTTCTCCCAATTGGTTTTTTGTGTGTAGCTGCACTCGGTTAACAGAAGTTTTGTCAGGAAATCTCTTTCAACAGTGACTTCTGTCGACAGAGAGCTGTTGTGTAACTGTAGCCAAATTCTTTACATATGGGGCTGGGTAGTAGTCCCGATCCTGCAAAGCACTTGTGTGAGCAAAGTTCTGCACCTCTGTAAATGCTTTGCAGGATTCAGGTCTACGATTAGCAAGTCCATAAGAAATGAGTTCTGATTGTCTCAATATATCTTGGAGCAGATGGATTTATTATCCATTGACTAATCTCCATTTTCCCCCCAATACATTTTTTTTTCAGTCACCACACAAAAATCAGATCAGAAATATATGTTGTGAAATATAAAATGTGCTGGTACAGCAAAACTTGCAGATTCCATTTGTGATGTTAGTACCTACCAACTCAATTGTGCAGTGTCTGTAAACTTCTTTGACTCAAGATCACTACCTACAAGGAACACACAAATTCTCTGAAGGAACGCAACACGTTTTTGAATATGCTTGATACCAGAGTCAAAAATTCCTTTTGCTACACAGCTTCTCAAGAGGGACATAAAACATAGCACCAGTTAGGATATTGCATTATTCTGATAAACACAATTTAACACAAAAAAAAAATCACAGCTATCAATTTCATCATGCTCCAATGCTGTCAGGAAGCATGGCTGTATAGCAGGGTTAGGCAATGAAAAAGCACCAGCCTGCCAAGATTAGTTCCTGTTGGGCTGTTGCTGCTATATTTATCTGCACTTCCACAGGTTTTGGGTAACTGCAGCTCCTGTTGACTGTGGATTGCTGTTTACAGTCAATGGGAATGGCAGGAAGTGGTGCGAACTGGGACACAGCTTCCTGCCACTCCCACTGGCCACGAATGGCTATCTGCAGCCAAAGAGAGCTACAATCACCAGATGCATGCAGAGGTGCCGGTAAATATAAATGCAGGGGCTTGCCAGACACTAACCCTGGCGGACCAGTATTTGCCCACCCCTGCTGTATAGTATTTAGCAATGGGTCAAATCCCAAAAGATTTATTCAGAGTCAGTGATGACTCAGGCAAAACTACCAGCAAAGTTGGAGTTTTACCTGAGCAAAGGCTCCAGAGTTTGCTTCAGTCATTTTTATGTAACATGAGACATTTACCCCGCATTACTCAGGTCCTTAATTCAATTAAGGGTCCTTTATTTTTTAATATAAAAGGAAAAAGTATATGTTTTATTTAAATGCTTTCATTTTTCAAAAGTGTACTATTATTTTTATGAAATTTATTTTTATTTCAGACTTCAATAAAAGGGATTTAATTTTTAGTCTTTGTTAAAACGGGAATTCCATCAAGTATATTTTTTCCTTCATCACTATAAACACTCATCATTTGCTACATTTTAGCATTAAAGGGTGATGGTGGATTTGGTTCCTTCCAATTTTCAAACTTTAAGCATTAAATTAGCTGTGCGAAAATACAGCACTATTTCAAATTTCTGTTTTATCTGTTTTCTGTAAGGTTTATTGAGAAGCAATCCTATTCCAGGTTTATCCCATTTTTCTGATTCACTTTGGTTCAGTCTTTTTCAACATTTACTCAGTTATGCCAATTTTGAGGACTCTGGTTGATTTGGTGATTCTGTCTCTTTTCTGTTTGGTTTTAGGGGATGCAATCCCATTCCAGGTACACCCTTTTTTGTTGGCACAAGTAAAGCCTCACGCTGTTTTAAGTTATAATGAGAGGAAGTTGTATACCAAATTTGGTGGTCCTAGCTCTTATAATTTTGGAGTTCTTGGTCAAGCAGATAAACACTCTCAAATACATAATAGATTATAGGTCTAGACTTCTGGATGGTAACACTGATAGTAATTTACTTCTGCCCTAATTTTTCATAGATTCTAAAGCCAGAAGGATCCACTGTGATCATCTATTCTGACCTCCTGTATAACACTTCCCACAAAACATCTCTGAAATAATGCCTTCTGAAATAATGCCTATATCTTCTATAAAAAAAACCACCTTGGCTTGATTTAAAACTGGTCAACAATGGAGAATCTGTGACCTTTGGTAACTTGTTCCAATGGTTAGTTACTCTCCCTATTTAAAATCTGAAGTGTGTAAATGCACCAAATAGGTAGAATGGTTCTGCTATATTAAGTATGGTAAGTAAACCCTCACTGCTTGAAGAAATGCAATACACAAGTAAAGTACTAATCCCCTAATCTCCTATGGTCAGCCCCACTCCTCAGGGCCCTCTGATTTAGCTAGAGAATGGAGTGAAGCACAAAGCAATGCACAACTGAGAAAAGAAGAGGAATAGAATGGTGGTGCCGAATAGACTGGTCTAAAATTATGACTTTATAGTTGGGGTCTTAGTCACTCCCTCACCTCGAGGATCAAGATCTTACTTTCTGTGGCCCCCGCTTGGAGGCATTGGCCTTCCATGCTTTTGTAGACACACTCCCAGCACTTCTCCCCAAAGTAGAGTGGAAGGGCCACCCACAAAAGGGCCATCTAGACTGCTGTGAAGGTTGGGTAACAAGCCAGGTTCCCTCTGATCTCTGACAAGAAATAAAATTGAAGGGCTGCCTGAGCTCAAGTTTAAAAGTTACAGGCAGTAACAGTCTGTCCCATTCCCTTTTTTCTTACTCAGCCCCTTCCACCATTCCTTCTGCCCCTTCACCTATTCATTCATTCATTCAGTTTCCTCTCCTCCTTCATCACAATGACACACACTCATTATCTCTTCACCTCCACCACTCCACTCCAGCTCCAGGGCTGCCAAGTTCATGCATCACATATGACACCCAAGCATTCGGCAACCCAGGCACACATTCAGCTGAGTTGCAGAGCTGGCCTGTGGCTTTTTCAAGCTGCAAAGAGGTGCTGAGGTACATGCTCTGCAGACAAGTGCTCGGCCTCATATCTCACTCTGTCCCTGAGTCAGGAAGTACTAGCTGCTGGCAGTGGTGATGATGAAAAAAGCCTGTATGGGGACCAGTGGCTCTTCCAGCCTCACTGCCCGCCACAATCAAAAGCCAGCCAACATAGGCAACATCCCCCGCAAGAAACCACTCCCAGCTTGCTTCCAGACACCCAGGCCTCACCTAACACAACAATGCCATAGACCGACTTCAGCAAACCCAGAAACTTCCTCCTGCCTACTCCCTCCACTGCTGCCAAAATTAGTGCTGCTCCATGTCCTAACCTGCCTTTGCTTGGGACAGGTTATGTCAACAGTCACATAAAGTATTTTGGCATATGCAAATTAATTCATTAAATAATTACAAAAAATGTCACGGGGAACTGCACAAAATTTATTAGCTACGACTCTGAGAAGCACAGATGAGAATGGTGGGTTGTAGGATGGGGCTGTGAAGTATTACCCTAAATAATTAAAGCTAAACTAAACCTCTAAAATTAAAGACCAGAGATCATGTTGTGATATGGAATACTGTATTTTTCCTCTCAGCATTTTTATTCTCTTATTTGTCATAATGGCAATTAGCAAGGAGTGTCTTGCTCAGCGCACGTTTGAAAACTTCTATTCTCTAAAAATTATTAATTAACTTACAGCTCACATTTGATATGAAATGCACATTGTTCCCATCCATTTTAATTCACAATTCAATTAACAGGAAGGACTGTCTATACTCATGAACATTCCATTCTATTATTTTGGAGGCATACGACCTCTTTCAAACTTGAATGTCGTAAGTATGGAATGTATCCAGTGATCAACACTTAAATGTGACAAATCCTGTCAGAGCTTCTGTAGCAGCTGTGAACAGGATCTCTGTGTTTTGTGTTTTTTGTTTACCTGCTTTACACTCTTCCTCTTTTAAGTGGAAAGGGGCCCACACTTAGATCTGTTTTAGGTGGGTTGTTTTTCGTGTGATTATTCTCCCAATTTATTCTCCTCTTCTAAAAGAAAACGTATAACAGAACCACCATGAAAAAGAAGACTGTTCTGACACTCCACACATGAGCAGTACCATTCTCCAGAAGCCCTGCTTGTTAAGCTGGACAGACAATGCAACAAGCAAGAGGACTGGCACTCACCTTTAAGTATCATGTAAGTTTTTCCTCATTCTTTTCTACTTTGAGGTATATGGAGATGTTTCTGTAACCATGTAATAAGGTGTTTGTTTTATTTTTAAACTACAAACTCTTTACAAGATTGAACCGATACTGAAATGCATCTGTACACTAAAACCAGACATAGCAATGAAAATTCAGTACTCAAATACTTCCTATAGTGGATAATTTTAGAAAGTTCAAACAATGGGCACAATGCTTAGAATAAAGATAGAGAAAGGACTTTGTGTTGCTCAGTTGGACCTTTCTTTGGTCAGCTGAAGAGTAGGGTCTGCTCTTTGAAGGGCCTAAAACTATTATGTGGAGTTTTATCCTTATTGTGCCTCCATGATTTACAGATATTAAATACGTTAAGTTTATAAGGCCTTAGTTATTTCTAACTACCAACCCTGAAACCCAACTTTTGATAGGGTAGTTAAGGTGGGAATTTTCTATTACCACTAATAAAGTTTTTCAGACCATATCTGATCTTCAGTTACTCTCATTCAGCTCCTTACATTAAATTACCCATTAAAAACTTGTGTAAGAGCAACTGTTTGGAGCTTGCATCACAAACACATTCTTCCAAACAAAGCCACAGCACAGAGTGTCGTGGAGACACTCACGCTCGAAGCACTGGCATCAACTAGATGTGGTCATCACTAGGCGTAATAACCTCAAAAATGTCCTTCTGACACGCAGCTATCATAGCGCTGACTGTGATACAGATCACTCGCTAGTTTGCTCCAAGTTCAAGCTGAGACCCAAGAAGCTGTACCGCTCTAAACCTGCTGGAAGGCCCCACATTGACGCCAGAAAGACAGCAAACTTGGAGAAAGCTGAAAAGTTCAGAGAGACCCTCCAGGAAAATCTGCGCAGCGGCCCTGGGGGCGTCGATGTGACATCCAAATGGCAACATCTGAGGGATACAGTTTACAACACGGCCTTGTCGGTATTTGGAAGAAGAGCTAGAAACACGAACGACTGGTTCGAAGCTAACTCTGATGAGATGACTCCAGTCATTGAAAAGAAGCGCGCTGCACTCCTGAAGTACAAACGCTCACCGAGCCAGAGTACCCAGCAAGCACTTAGAAAGGCCAGAAGAACAGTACAGCAGACAGCCAGGCGCTGTGCCAACAACCACTGGCTCCAGCTATGCAGCAGCATTCAGACCTGTGCCGACTTTGGTAATCTCAGAGGAATGTACGAGGGTATGAAGAAGGTATTAGGACCCACCCAGAACAAGATGGCACCTCTGAAATCCAAATCTGGTGAAGTCATCGCTGACAAAGCCAAACAGATGGAGCGCTGGGTTGAGCACTACTCCGAGCTGTACTCACACGAGAATGTTGTGGTTGACGCAGCCCTCGATGCCGTCGAGCTCCTACCAGTAATGGACGAACTGGACCAAGAGCCGACTGTGGATGAACTGAAGACAGCCATCGACAGCATTGCAGCTGGAAAGGCCCCTGGTCAGGATGGTATACCACCAGAGGTAATCAAATGTGCTGCGGACACACTCCTGGAACCCCTGCATGAGCTACTGTGCCTGTGCTGGAAAGAGGGTGAGGTTCCACAGGATATGCGTGACGCTAACATTGTAACGTTGTATAAGAACAAAGGAGACAGAAGCGACTGCAACAACTACCGTGGAATCTCCCTCCTAAGCGTCACTGGTAAACTGTTTGCTCGCGTCATCCTTGGCAGACTCCAGAAGATTGCTGAGAGGGTGTACCCCGAATCGCAGTGCGGATTCCGGGCAGAGAGGTCTACCGTTGACATGGTCTTCTCTCTAAGGCAGCTGCAGGAGAAGTGCAGGGAGCAGAGAAAGCCACTCTACATAGCCTTCATCAACTTGACCAAGGCTTTTGACTTGGTCAGCAGGGATGGTCTGTCCAAACTGCTCCACAAGATAGGCTGTCCTCCACGGTTACTGAAGATGATCCAGTCGTTCCACGAAAACGTGAGAGGAACCATCCAATATGACGGCGCATTATCGGATGCTTTCAAAATCAGGAGCAGCGTCAAACAAGGATGCGTGCTTGCGCCGACATTGTTCGGGATCTTCTTCGCACTCCTCCTGAAGCACGCCTTTGGATCTTCAACAGAGGGCATCTTGCTGCACACAAGATCCGATGGGAAACTGTTTAACCTTGCAAGGCTGAAAGCTAAGTCTAAGGTGCGAGAAGTCCTCATCAGAGACATGCTGTTCGCAGACAATGCTGCTGTAATGTCTCACACAGAAGACCAGCTTCAAAAACTGCTGGATCGGTTCTCCAAAGCGTGCAAGGACTTTGGGCTTACCATCAGCCTAAAGCAGACAAACGTACTCGGTCAGGATGTTGCTGAATTCCCATCAATCAGCATTGACAACTATACGTTAGAGGTTGTCTACGAGTTCGTTTACCTCGGATCCACCGTCACTGACACCCTGTCGTTGGACACTGACCTAAATAGGAGGATTGGAAAAGCGGCCACAAGTCTGTCCAGACTCAGCAAGAGAGTGTGGAATAACAACAAGCTGTACACTCACACCAAAATGCAAGTCTACAGAGCCTGCATCCTCAGCACCCTCCTTTACAGCAGCGAGTCTTGGACCCTATACGCCCACTAGGAAAAGAGGCTGAACATCTTCCACTTGCGCTGCCTCAGGCGCATCCTTGGAATATCATGGAAGGAGAGAGTGTCCAACACCGCTGTCCTTGAGCAAGCTGGAATCCCAACCATGCACACCCTCCTCAGGCAGCGTCGATTCCGCTGGCTTGGCCACGTCCACAGGATGAACGATGGAAGGATTCCAAAAGACATCCTGTATGGTGAGCTAGCCTCTGGAAAAAGGCCTCCCGGACGCCCCCAGTTGCGTTACAAAGATGTCTGCAAGAGAGACCTCAGAGAGGTAGACATCGAGCTGGACAACTGGGAAGATCTAGCAGACGACCGCAGCAGATGGAGGCAGGGGTTACACAAGGGCCTTCAGAAGGGCGAGTTGAAGATCAGACAGCTAGCAGAGGAGAAGCGAGCACACAGAAAGCACAATAAGGACTTGCCAGACACCCACTACATCTGCAAGAGATGCAGCAAGGACTGTCACTCTCATGTGGGTCTTTATAGTCACAACAGACGCTGTAAATGAAGTCCTCAATTGAAACTTTAAAGGGCGCGATCCATAGTCTATGCAGACTGAAGGATGCCTACTACTACTAAAATCAACTGTTTGGAGCTTAGTAAACATCTCTGCTGAAGCCAAACAACTGGCTCCCAGCTCAGTCTCCCATTGCAGTGTTTGCTCTGCTGGGATAACAGAAATGAGACACAAACTTATTTTTGTCATTAAAACCAGCAATCTTGCATCTGCTCACACACACAGGGACTAAATCTGTTAAGCAGGAAAGTGCCATTTTTACATAACCCTTTTTCAAACAAGAGCAACATCAATTACCAGCACTGAAAGAGATTCACCTGTCTATTTCTCCTCCAGCAAAAGGGCAGTGAGCTTCAAAGGAAACCTTACTGATTGGAGATTGGAATGGGGTTGGGAGGAAATGACATACTTCTGTCAGGCATAAAGTTAAGTAGGATAATGATTAAGATATTATGAAGGGCTGAATACTATTAAGTATAGAAACAACAATAAATATAAATCTGTCGCTGAACTGACAAGCTGTTGCCTGTTCAGAAATCACCTCACCTGGCACACAGCTGCCTGAAGCATAGCATCAAACCCCCCTTCAGGTGTATCAATATTCCCGGAGATCTTTTGCTTATTCACCGCATTTTTGAATTCTGCTATGTTGTCAGTCAGGGAAAGTACATGAATGTAAGCATGAGGCGGCATACAGTCTAACTTATAATCACTGTAAGAGAAGACAAAGCAAGCCATACATGTTGAATTGTTATTTGAAATTAATTTTAGTAACTCCAGTAGTCAGTGGTTTTTATGAAACATATGAAAATAGACATTTTGACAAATTATATAAGAATCTTCTTTAGACACACTGCAACTAGGAATATTTCTAGTTGATAATGAACAAAAATCAATGCATGTTCTTTTTTTCCTATAGGTATATGAAAAATGTACTCAATCATTAATGCTTTCATGCAGTCACAACAAAATGTAAGCCATGCTGTTGCATAGTACATAACATACAGAAAAATATGGCATGAGACAGTATAACCACAAACAGTATATCAGTATATCATGTCTTTGGAACCCCTAAAAAAGGGAATAATTAGACTTCACGTTCAAATTTTCTGTGTTCTGATAAAAAATTACTACATGTCAAAAACTAGACCCGTAAAAATTTCACACAGCTATAAGTTACAGGATTGAAACTTAAAAACAACATCAACTGTAAAGATCATAAACACATACATATGCTTCACATTGAGATGGGTAATAGTTATATAGCCACAGGGATGGGAGAAAATTCTCAGAGGCAAAACAACATTATGTTAAGGAAGCTCTGAGAAAGAAGTAACTGAACTAAGTCCACAATCCTATATTTCTGCAACACAGTTAAGCACTGACTTCAGTGGAAACAAGGCACACAAGTGCTTAAGTGCTTAAATGATTCGGAGACATGGCTCTTGATCCAAGCCCTATGAAATAATGGAAAACAGTGCACTTATCTAAATGGAATTGGGATCAGGCCCTTTAAATAGATCTAATATGAGACCACAAAAAGATTAATATTATTTGGGGTGCATTAGGAGGAGCATTTCGAGCAGATCTAGAGAAGTAATTATTCCTCTTCATTCAGCACTGGTGAGGTCACATCTGGAATATTGTGTCCAGTTTTGGGCCCCCCAGTATAAAAAGTATGTGGCTTTGCTAGAGCAGGTTCAGCGAAGGGCAACAAAAATGATTAAGGGTCTTGAGCACAAGACCTATGAGGATAGGCTGAGGGATTTGGGCTTCTTTAGTTTACAGAAGAGAAGACTTAGAGGTGATTTAATAGCAGGCTTCAACTTCCTGAAGGGGAGCTCTAAAAAGGAGGGTGAGAAACTGTTCTCGGTGTCAGGTGGCAGAACAAGGAGTAATGGTCAGAAGTTGAAGAGGAGAAGGTGTAGGTTAGATATTAGGAAAAACTACTTCACCAGGAGGGTGGTGAAGCATTGGAATGCGTTGCCTGGAGAGGTGGTGAATTCTCCATCCCTTGAGGTTTTTAAGTGGCGGCTGGACATGGTCCTGGCTGGGATGACTTAGTGGGGGTTGATCCTGCTTGAAGCAGGAGGCTGGACTAGATGACCTCCTGAGGTCCCTTCCAGCCCTATGCTTCTATGATTCTATGATTTGTAAACAATCTGATGTACACGTAAGAATATTTGGATTTGCTGTGTGGAGTTTTGTTCTATAGAGATTATGAATACCGATATCTATCTATCTCATAGAACTGGAAGGGACCTTGAGAGGTCATTAAGTCCAGTCCCCTGCCCTCACAGCAGGATCTATCACTACCCTGGTCAGATTTTTTTTTAAATCTGTTTGTCCCAGATCCCTGATCCCTCCCCTTACATGCACGTTGGATACAATGAATAAAGCATTATTACATGCAAAAACAAATGGTCCAATCCTTTACTTCTCACTCAGGGAAAATGGTGGTTTGGCCAAGTAAGAATGGCAAAAGCAAACCCAGAAGGTTCTTATTTGTTGATTAAATGAACCAGTAGAAATATGTATTATAGAGATGAAAGTGGAAATTTCAAGGAAATGAACATGCAAAATAAAACCATCACAATACCCATTTCATCACAGAAACATATTTAAACTGCATAAAAGGCCTAAGCAGTTTTGAAATTTAAAAAATTATCAATAAATACTGCATGAAAGTAATTTTTTCTTAGGCAGACCTCTGACAGAAATCCAAGCAGGTATCAAAAAGAAAAAAAAGATTCATTATGAAGTTTTTAAAAAATATTATAATGGAGCATAACATGATTAAGTAAGTTATCATTTATACTACTTTTATTACTCTACTTATCCAAATAAACACACATCATTACATACCTGCACTGATTATGGATTCTTTCAGGATGAATGCTAATATAGGGTGATACAGTCTTATCCACATATGATCCAAAGCCAAGTCGAAAATCAAGGGAAATATTTGCCATCTTTTTAGATAAATCAGACCCGACAGAATTTAACTTTTCTATGTTGTTGTGCATAGAAGCTGAAACATCAACTAAATAATAAAGATCCACAGGATACTTTTCTAGAGGATGGACTTTTAACGTAAAGCTTGCTTCACCTCCTGGTTGAAAGGAAACAAAAAGTTTACTAATTATTTTCAAAATGTACTCTTTTAAAAATATTGAAGATTTATTTAATGTTGCAGGCACAATAAACATTTGCACGCAAACAGAAAAATATAAATTAGAAAAGTAAAGGGAAGTTTTAAATGTTATGTACATCAAAAATAAATCTTTAAGGGACTGTTTATGAAACTTATTTATTTGGTCTCCTCTGTGGATTATTGCTAAAAATGGGCATTTTCCTATTGTCTTTTAAATTCTTGATTACGCAATCCACTGGCAGTACAATTGACAGGAACCATGATTCAAAAACTGAAAAAAAAAAAAAAAAGCAAAATTTAGGGTTGACAGTTTCTAACTTTGCCATTTTATTTTGCTAAGAAATGGTTGCACTATCCCCAAGATGGGTATATAGTAGACCCCAACTTACATGATTTCGACTTGCATGATTCTTGAAATAACATGGTTTGAAATCAACCAGTGCTACTGTGACGGCCAGTTTCCTGGTTACCACAAGTGGCAGGAACCTGGGAACCAGGCAGCAGCTGATCCCTTGCGCTCCTGGCTCTCAGCAGCTATGCCTAGCTGCCAGCTCACTTCCACTTGTGGAACCCAGGAAACTGACCAGCGCTGCTGCGCCTGGCTCCAGGCTCCCTACCACTCACGGGAGTTGGCAGCCAAGTGTAGCTGGTAGCCAGCTGCAGCAGCGCCAGTCAGCTTCTCAGCTCCCACAAGCGGAGGGGAGCCAGGAGTCAGGTGCACCTACTGGGAGCTGGGAGCATAAAGGCTTGGCTGCCACCTGGTTCCCGGCTCCCGGCTCCCTGCCTCTCGGGGGAACCAGGAGCCAAGCAGCAAAGGGAGCTCCATGAGCAGACGTAGAGCCACCACCTTCATCTTTGCTGCAGCTGCCAAGACCCTCTGCCACTCACAGCCCTGGCCTGGGCAGACCAGAAGGTGGTAGAGCCCCTCCCCCATCCCGGCTTATGCAAAATCTGACTCACTTGTGGTTGCCCAGGAACACAACCTATGTGTGAGTCAGGGGTCTACTGTATCTAACGCTACTGGTGTTTTATATATACACACATAATCCAAAGAGAGCAAGACCTAAAATGGCTAGTTATGTACGGATTAAAGTTTTCCATTTCATAGCTGCTAAAGAAGTCAGTCTTTCAAGGATTAAAAGAAAAACTCAACGTGGGTTTCAGAAGAAAAATATCTATTATGACCTATTATTATTAATATCTATTATGAATTCTATGATTCTATGACCACAGATGAAAAACACAGGTAGCCTTTTATCTCAAATGTCTGTCCGACAGAGCCACCTAACAAGCTCTTATGTAAGAAAAATTGCTAACCTCTAAAAAGAAATGAGCAAAACCAACAGCAATATGTATACATGACCGGCTAGGATTTTAATTTCACCATTGTGAGGGTTTGAATTACTTGTTATTACACAGCACCTAAAAAATGTTAGACCAGTGGTCAGCAACCCAGGCAGGCATGCCACACTTGGCACATGAGCCACATTTCAGTGGCATGCAGCAGAAGCTCGGCCCAGCCTCTCCTCCCGCTCATGCAGCAGGAGAGTAGAGAGGGACAGCACATGAGCCAGCCAGGGGAGGGGCACACACAGTGCCTGTACCACCCCCTCACTTCCTGCCCTCCTCCACATGGAACAGTCGGTCCAGCTGCCGCCTGTGCTCTGCACAGCCTGAGAAGCTGCAGCTTGGTAAGTTGCCATGTGGGGCAGGGAGGGAGGCCCAAGAGGGTCCCTGGCATGGGGATGGGGTTTGATTTATCTGGGGTTCTGTTCCCACTCAGGCTGTGCACCTGGGTTCTGTGGCAAGTCCCTGGGACAAGACACTTCACAGAATGAATAAGGTGTCAGGATCCCTGCATACATATCTTGCAAACAAGTATGACAAGACACAATGAGGAAACAGCAAACCACTAATGAGGGACAAGTGCAGGACAGAGGATGCAGCTGCTCAACAATGTTAATTACAATACATTTGGACCCAAAGATTTTTTAAAATAAATCATAAAGTAGCATGTATGGGTGTATGCCAGATATTAGTCCATTATGACATTAGACAAGATCTTCAGCTAGCGTTGATTGGTGAAGTTTTGTTGACTACATCAGAGCTCCTGCAATTTAACCACCTGAGGGTCTTCCCCACTGAGGTAAAATGAAAAATGCAAATATATTTATCTTACAGGTGATTTACCTGATTATACTGGGGATGGGAAAGAAGGGTAGGAAGGGATATAAATGAAAATGTTTCATATGAAAATTTCAGCTTTTGTCAATGACAAGTTCTTATATGAACAAAACAAAAATTTCAAGATGCTGAAACTCCACCAATATGCTTCCTACTTGCCAATGAAAACAATTTTTTGTAAATGAACTTCACCATGGTTAATTTGCAATGCAACACCCACAATGTAAAATATTTTGTGATAAATAGAGCTTTTATTTTCTTCCACATAAATCCTGGCTTTTCTGATTATGTAAGTGAATCCTAAAACCCAAGATTAAAAACAAAACAAAAATCCTCTCCCCTCCTCCATGCACACACTTTTATTCTGCATAGCATACCACACAGATAACACAGAGAAAGCCAAATTCCTTCCACTTACAACTTTGCAACTCCAATGGGCATAACTAAGGGCAGACTGTGGTCAACCTATTCAATTCTGAGTCTTAGTACCCCTGGCTATTTCAGTCTTAATGACTCTCTTGAGCTAGACCTAGCAGCTGCTCTCATGAAACTTTGTGACGTGAACAGATGTTCACTTAGGACTAGGTGGAGATCTGTATGCTCATTTACACTTATAGAAAGAAGATTGCTTAAACCAGCTTTGCAGATGGCTGTTTTGCACATTAACCCAAAATACTGCAGAGCACTCATAAACAAATTTAATTACAGCTACTATATAGGGCCAGATTTCAAGATGCCTACTCAGTTTGAGTTCCACCTCACTCTACACATAGTCCTGCTGAAGGGTGTATCTTTAGAGAAGTAAAGCATTATTCAGTGTGCATAAGGGCATCAGAATATGGTCCTATTTTACTAATGCAAGGGGTGAAAAAGGTGGAAGACTAACGTTCCTTTGTGCTTCACTCCTTTAGTGAAGACTTTTAAGATCTGAGTCATCTTCATTCCCTTAGTGCTTTTCTTCAGCGAATGCATCTTCCTCATTAAATGTTGTATTGTCTTTATGAATGTGGCTATAATTGTTATAAGACCAAATCTTCTCCCCTCTCTTCTCCTTCAGCGGGAGCTGGTCAGACAAGGGACTTCCCATTCATTCGTGGGCAAATTTAGGTATGCAAAGGAACATGACAAATTACTCTCTGTACCAACTTTAAGCACCCTTGCAAGCAGATAGTAAATGTGACTAAATACAAAAATATGTGAAAAAATACCAAAAGAAGCTGACAATCTAGGAATTTTATCTCACAAACGTATTGCAGGATTCATAAATAATGCAGATTATGTATCCTCAAAGGAAGATTATTTTTATAGGAGAATCTAAACATATAACAGAAGGGAAGAACACAAAACAGAAAAGACAAGAAAAAGGAACTCATGTTACGGTTTCTGTGCCGAATTCTGCATTCTCTGACAAGACTTCTCCTTAGTCAGGAACCACAGAATTCGGCCAACAGGAACTAGTAAAGTAAGGGATATACAGGTTAAATCTCTCTAATCTGTCAGTCTCTCGTCTGGCAACATCCATAATCTGCCATGATTTTAGTTAGGCAGACAACCATTTATCATAGGTGTGGCCAAGTGTCCCATGGTCCCATGAAGTTTGTTTACAGACACCAGTCCTGACTCTCAGTGTTCTGTATTGCTATGTACCTGTAATTTACCTCTAAATGTTTTTTGAGAGCCCAGCAAGCAGCAGAAGTGCTGGTAATGCCGCTAGGCAATACTGACCTCCCCCCTGGTCTGGCAAATTCTCTCATTTGGCACCAGTCAGGTCTCGAAGGGGCTAAACTGGAGAGGTTCGTCCTGGAAGGATATTTAATGTATCTCCTACCAGGGCATCTGTTCTCCTAATACTTCGCTCAATCTACTTTTGGATGTGGCCCAATGAATTACAGAAGTGCCTTTTCTTGCCTGTGTGATGCAGTCCTCACCTAATTAGATTATAAACCTGTTAGAACAGTCTTTAAACTCAGATAATACTGTAGATTAAAATTCCTTAGTAGACACATAAAAATTATAGTTTAGTGTATTTAGTAAAGAAGAATAACTACAAAAACAAAGTTGAGTCCCAGCAACATGTCACAGCTGTGCTTCAGCAAGCCTTGTTTTAGTATCATAAACCGTCTAACTGACGTCATTATAAAGAAAGTCTCTTCCATGTATTCAGCCTAAATCTCATTCTTCGTTTCACTACTCCAAGTTATACCCTCATGGTACAGTACTAAAAATTATGAATTCTGCAAATTTAACACAAATATGTAATTCTGATGCTTGTATGAAAATGGGAAAGCTTTATGGATGCCTTTGCTAAGGGAAGCACAACTTACATTGTACACTATTCTCTTTGTTCTGGCAGATCCATGTGTGAGAATGCAGCTGTGGGAGATTTCATACTGCTGCTTCTCCTAGATATGCCCAATGTTTAATTAAGAACTATGACAATGAGCTTCTATTATGCACTTTCAAAAATCTACGATTATGCTGGGTTTTATTGTAGGCAGTCTTTACTGAATGGGACAACTACCATTTCTTTACCAGCTACAAGAGACGTAAGTGTCATGCACATTATATCTAAAAAGATGTCTAATGTTGCAGTTTATCCACTACAAGTATAAGGAATATCATCTCATAGTTCATAACATCTATTCTCTATTTTTCATCTCTGATCCATGTCATTTGCCAACATAATCCAACACTACCACTTAACTGAGAAGTGCAAATTGCAGTAATTTATGGTTAAGGTGCTAATCTGGAAAGATATGGCTCTTCTGAGAGAATGATGGCATAATTTAGAATAGTGACAGACCATAAACTAAGACTCAAGCTTCAGTAAGGGAGTGGCATACCATTACATTGGGATGCACAGAAGAGGTATATGTTAGCAATTTTCATTTAATTGTGTGCTCTCAGACCTGGTCTAAAACAGTTAAGTAAAATGCAAATTACTGTATTTTTACAGTCACTTGGATTACTAATTAAAGATAAATGCAGATGAAAAAGTCTGACCTTGTAAGTGTGCATGATCTAGTTAATGATTTATAACCCCAAAGTGCATAATAAAGCTGAAGCACACAAAATGGATTGGATTTTTCTATGGGAGCAGAAAGAAATAGGTGCCAATTCCCACAGCATATCATGGGACTTGGAAGCCTAACTCCCTTTGACACCTTTGAAAATGCAAGGTGATATCCCAAGCATCACAACATCAAAGATTGGCATATGCACATGTGCTAATGAGGGGAGGAAACATGTCATTGTCTGAGCAGTATATAAAAACTGTATAGCTGTGTCTACACTAGCATTCCACTTTTGAAAGAGCCATGCAAATGAGGGAAATTGAAAGTGCAAATGAAGCACTGATTTATATATCTGTTTCCTCATTTGAATATTCTCCTTTCGAAAGAGCTTCTTTTGAAAGCAAAGAAGTAGCTGCAGCTCTTTCGAAAGTAAACCCCATCTTTGAAAGAACCCTTCTTCATATTTTGTTTCAGGAAGAAGAGTTCTTTCAAAGATGGGCTTTGCTTTGGAAAAAGCCATGTCTACACTGCTTTTTTCCTTGTGAAAGGAGAATATGCAAATGAAGTGGCAGATATGTAAATTAGTATATTTGCATTTTCAATTTTCCTCATTTGCATGCCTCTTTCAAAAGAGGAATGTAAGTGTAGACACAGCTTGTAGGAAAAGGAGCAGCCCAGGTTATCAACATCCCCTTGGCTCTACTGGATTAGAGGTGGGACTGAGGCTTTGCTCCCAGAAAAGAATGTTTCAGGACTTGTGGCTCTTGCTCTAAAGAATGTTCATTACTTGGAAACTCATGGACTTTCCCACTGATAACTGCACTGGAAATCAATGCTATTCATACCAATATTAATTTCTAACACATGAGCTGTGTCTACACGTGCACGCTACTTCGAAGTAGCGGCACTAACTTCGAAATAGCACCCGTCATGGCTACACGCGTCGGGCGCTATTTCGAAGTTAACTTCGATGTTAGGCGGCGAGACGTCGAAGTCGCTAACCTCATGAGGGGATCGGAATAGCGCCCTACTTCGACGTTCAACGTCGAAGTAGGGACCGTGTAGACAATCCGCGTCCCGCAACGTCGAAATTGTGGGGTCCTCCATGGCAGCCATCAGCTGGGGGGGTTGAGAGACGCTGTCTCTCCAGCCCGTGCGGGGCTCTATGGTCACCGTGTGCAGCAGCCCTTAGCCCAGGGCTTCTGGCTGCTGCTGCTGCAGCGGGGGATTCATGCTGCATGCACAGGGTCTGCAACTCGTTGTCGGCTCTGTGGATCTTGTGGTGTTTAGTGCAAGTGTGTCTGGGAGGGGCCCTTTAAGGGAGCAGCTGGCTGTTGAGTCCGCCGTGTGACCCTGTCTGCAGCTGTGCCTGGCACCCTTATTTCGATGTGTGCTACTGTGGCGTGTAGACGTTCCCTCGCTGCGCCTATTTCGATGTGGTGCTGCGCAACGTCGATGTTGAACATCGACGTTGCCAGCCCTGGAGGACGTGTAGACGTTATTCATCAAAATAGCCTATTTCGATGTCGCCACATCGAAATAGGCTACTTCGATGTAGGCTTCACGTGTAGACATAGCCATGGTGTCTACCCCTTGTGAGAACAGTGTTGGGTAAAAGGCTGTGGGGCAGCAATGAATTATAACATGGCCACTGATCTAGCTAGGAGCTTGGGCTGAAGGAATAGGAAGACTGCTGGGGAACAGCCTAGAGTGGCAGGACTACCAAGCTGTGCACCAGGATCCAAAATGTTGGGGCCATCCATGCAGAGTCCTCATGAGTGTTCATGATTAGATGGCTTACAACCACTGCTCCCACCCCTGCAGCCACTAGATTCTCTCCCCTCCTTCCGGATGAGGCCATATCTGGGGTTACATGTGGCTTCTAGGGCGTGTATATTTTGTTTATCTTTTCCCTTTCTGGGTAGCTTTCATTGAATAGGATGACATGGTCATATGAGAGGACATAGTTTAACTTACATGTAGGGGAGGGGTAGCTCAGCAGTTTGGGCACGGGCCTGCTAAATCTAAGGTTAAGAGTTCAGCCCTTAAGGGGGTCATTTAGGGATCTGGGGCAAATAGATTAAAACAAAACCTGTCAGGGAGGGTAATGGGGCCTGTGGTGAGGGCAGGGACTGGACTCAATGACCTCTGAAGGTCCCTTTCAGCTCTATGAGGTAGGTAGATTTCAATTTCATATTACAACAATACTGGAATTTTAAATTGCATAAGAGTCAAGAAATGCAGTGAGGATTTTTATAACAATCTTATTACTGTACTGTCTTCTGTTCTACTGCAATACACCAATATACACCACCATTCTCAGTCTCGCATTCTCTTATATTAAATTCACATTAAAGAAAAACAGAAAAAAAGTCTGATTTCAAGATGAGTGTTTCCAAAAAACATCCTAAAGTCTTTCCCTGTGTGTGTGTGCATTTGGGTACATGAGCTAGTAAGCTACTTTGTAACAATTTTGTTACATAGTCAATATGATGAACCAATGTTTTAATATTTAGTTTAATGAGATGGTTTCATTTTTCCAGTTCTGGGATAAATCAAGCAACAGAATTACAATCTGTCTTTTGTGAGACTCTGGAGCTTAACCTGCATATTTTCAACTGCAAAACTCCGTTCTTGATATTAACTTGGTGTATCGGGATGAAAATAGCTAACGCATAAAATTGAGACAGAACACTGCAAAAAACCTTCCATCTCTACCTCATTGTCACTCTTTGTGAAATTCATTGGTAGCCCTGGTCCTGAGTTATCAGTCCCAGCTGTCAATAGATAGAATATTTAGCTATACCCAGAGGAACATTGCTATTATCCTTTTACAGGAAGGTTTACAGATGAAAGGTAATTTTTTTCATTCTTTCAAATAATAATTACACCCATTGCCTCACAAAGCTGATTGAAGTGTCCCCTGTATATAGCTTTATAACAATACCAAAGTTTTACATAACCAAACCTGGACGCAGTTGGATTGAAACCTGTCCTGGTGTTACTTGTGTATTTGCCTTGTGGTCGCTGGATACTGTTACATGAATGGCGGGATTTTCTATAAATTCTGATCGGCAGCCTTTTTTTATTAAATTAAAAACCATGTCACAACGTCCCTTCTGTGTTGCTTCTGCCATGAAATCCTGTTTGAAAAGAGGCAAAAAGTACAAATCATTTTAAGTTTTTAAAAGAGCTGTAATCTTCACGGGAAACCAAGTTAGCAAACAATTGTTTTCAAACAATAAAACATGTTACCATAATTGCTTAGAAAGTTGTGCAAAGCCATGGAAGCCACATGTTTTTAATAAGAACAATGACAAGAAACAATTAAAAAAGAAGTTAAATGTAATTAGTAAAATTATTTTTCTTTCAAGGACAAAACTGTTTGAATATACACAGGAGTTTGCACTATTAGAACAAGTACGTTTGGAAAAAGCATGTTATGCACTGTCATTATTTCACAGTAAAATTGTTTGTGCTACAGTCACTAAAACATTTCCATGAATGTATTGTGATGCACAATTTTTACTTAAATTTGGAAATTCTATGTAAGATGATATTTTTAAAATTAGTACCTTTATCTGTTAATTAAGTTGCTCAACAAGTGGCCAGATTTTCAAGTATGCTGGAAACTCAGCTGCTTCTACTGAGATCAGAGGGAACTGTTAGATTTTTGAAAGTCTTTTGTAGAGATTATGAAATGTTATTTGAGTGTTTGGTGAGGAGGAAGCCTGTTACATCCTCCTGGCAAATGCACATCTGTGGATGAGCTGTATTGGGCTCAAAACAGGAGTAAGTGGGTGAAATTCTATGACTCATATGATACAGGATGGCAGACAACTTGATTGAATGTTCCCTTTTGGCCTCAAAATATACGAGCTGCTGATCTCATCTATTCCTCTTACATAAGCTATTAGAGGCAGTTGGACCAGAATCCTGTTTGCTTTGTAACTGTCAGTGCACAGGGCAGGAAGTGTTTTAAACTATCAAAATACTGGGAGACGTGGATAACAGTAAAAGGCCATTTATGCAAAGACGTTGTCCCTGGTACACAGCTACAAAACTTTAGGTCAGAGATAGGTTTGGGTTTGTTCCCCCACTCCCAACATTGGAGACAGCTTGCATGTCAGACTAAGCAAACTATAAAATGAGATACAGTAAAACCCTGATTATCCAACCCCCCGTTATCCAACACTCCATTTTATCCAACACCGCCTGGGGTGGTATGGAATAAAATGGAATGTTGAATAACCGGGGCTTGGTTAATCTTCCCCAGCCCTGCGCAGCTGGCAGCCTGCCCTCACTGTAACAGGCAAAAACTGTAATAATTAGTTTTGATGTCAGAGTAATATGAGAGCTAGTAGAATAGCTTCAAATGTATGGCTGTGCAACTAACATAGCAAATGATCATTTCTTGGATACATTATTTGCTTGTGAGTATAGAGGCCACCAGTTAGTGATGGAAGTCTTGGCAAAGCTAGAAAGTTTAATGAATTTTCAACTGGAATGATGATTCATCTGAAATATTCACACTGAAAGTGTATTATTTGTTATTTGCTAGTCACTATTTGAAATCTCTTCAGCAAAATAATAACACAAGACAATCACTCAACCAGGGAGTAGAAAGAACATCCACCTATGATGACGAATCATACATGGCAATGAGAAACAGTACAAGGGTCAAAGACATAGACTTGTTCCTCGTTTAAAATGTAGGCTGATGTCAATACGGTGGTCAGCTGTGTGAAAAATCCACTGGTGAGCACTGTGGCTATACTGACCTAACCCCCAGTGTGCACGTAGCTAGGTCAATAGAATATTCCCATCAACTCAGCTACCATTCATTAAGGAGGAGATGCTCACACAGTGATGGATTATGGCAGCAAAGCTACAGCTCTGTACCTATAGTAGTTTTATTCCTGAAGCACACACATATCCAGCATGAAAGGTCACATTTGCTCACAAACTATATGATGAACACCAGTGAGGTCAACAGTCACCGCGGACCCCAGGGCAAGGTGGGAGCGGGGCCTGGGTCTTTGTCCCCGGAAGGATTGGAGCCAAGGGCACAAGGGGCGGGTTCTAGGGCAGTCAGCCCTTAGTGCTGTTCGGACCACAACAGTACTGGATACCTGCCCTATGGCTCATTGCTGCATGGAGCCGTGGAGCAGCGCTGCTGTGGAGTTTCAGTGGAGCTCGGCACTCTTGGCCCCTTTGAAATGCAAGGCCCCAGGGCAACTGCTGTTTTCGCCTCCCACCCCCCAGTTTGCGAGACTGATGAACACTTGGGGGTAAACAAGTACTGTTGCGGAAGCTGAAGTCAGTGCATAAATAGCATGAGCAAAACAGAAGCATCAATTCTAATTAACAGGCGTTAAAAATTAAAATTCACAATTTTGTAGTATATTGAACAATATAAGAATGTATATGTTGAAAACTGCATATACAAACTGGAACTAGTGAACAAGAGTGGCTAATAGAATTTTTGTGAGGGTGTTCTCCAGGTGACAGAGGAGTAACTGCACGACCCTTGGAGTAAGTTTGTGGTCTGTTGTGTGTGTACTTCTTTTTGTGATGTGCTCAAGTGAAATATATCAGTTGGTCTGTTTGTCTGGAGGATTGTGCGCTCAGCCTAGTGTTCTGGACTGTTAAGGCTGGGAGCTTCTTAACAATTCCTAACCCCTTTATCATCCATTAACCCTCAACTCGGGGATGAGGCTACTCAAGAGACTGTGGCTTTGAAAAGCCTACTCCTAAGGGACCAGAGGAGTTTTGCAAAGGGGTTTAGAGGGGAAGTGTGCATAGAGCAGGGCAGGGGAGCTAGATACACTTAACATTCTTTAAACTTAAGCCAAAAACACCTCCTGATAAAAACAAAACAACAAACGAACAAACTGTACCACAGAACAAGTTGCAAAGTAAAAAAAGAATGCAGGCTAAAGACCAGCAATGGAGTGGGAGCTATCCAGTTTATTGTACCCAATGCAGCATGTACGACTACCTGTTCTGTGGGCAGGATGAATGCATTCAGTGCAAGGAACTCCTGGCCCTCAGAGACCCTGTATGGGTTTTGGAGATTAGAGTGGCTAAACTGAGAGACACAGAGGTACGTAGATGGGACTTTCCAGGACACAGTAGATGGTCCTTCTCCCCTTCTGACAGCATCTGATGTGTTGGGAGGAACGAAAGTCTTAGGGAAGTCGAACATCCAACTGCAGCAAAGGGAATGAATCCCATAATTGGGAACCTCCACCCAGATGATGTCATGGTATCCTCTCTCGCTGAAGATACCTTTCCAGGGGAAGGAACTCCAGTTAGTGGAAAGAGACAGGTGACAGTTAACAGGGATTTGATCATTAGAAACATGGATAGCGGGGTCTGCAATGACCAGGAGAACCATGTGATGACTTGTCTGCTTGAAGCAAAAGTTGTGGATCTCTTGAAGTATCTAGACAAATGTATTTGTAGTGCTGGGAAGAAGCCAGTGGTCATGGTACATGTACATACCAGTGACATATAGAAGGACAGGAGAAACAACAAGAAATCCTGTGGCACCTCATTTTTTTTGTGGACACACCTCATTGGTTCTGTGGATACTGACTAACATGGCTATATCAGTAAGGGCAGGCAAAAGGTCTTGGAGGCCAAATTTAGGCTGCAAGGTAAGAGATTGAAATCCAGGACCTCTGTGGTAGTGTTCGGTAAAACGCTTCCAGTTCCACGTGCAGGACCAGATAGACAGGCACAACTTCAGGGTCTCAATGCGTGGATGAGATGGTGTAGAGAAGAGGAGTTTTATTCAGAACTGGATAGATTTTGTGGAAAGGGGAAGCCTAAGATAGGTTCCACCTAAATCAAAACAGAGCCAGACTGCTGGCACTTAAAATTAAAAAGGTAATACAGAAGTTTTTAAACTAAGAGCCGAGGGGAAAGCCATCAGGTGGGGAGAAGCATGTCGTTTGGGCAGAGACACCCTTTAGAGGAGGATCTAATTATGGAGATTCTCTATGGGCTTGTCTACACTTGCCCCCAACTTCGAAGGGGGCATGTTAATCAGGACGACACGAAACTACTAATGAAGTGCTGTGGTGAATATGCAGCACTTCATTAGGCTAATTTTCCCCCACGGCAACTTTAAAGTGTCAAACTTCGAAGTGTGAGCGTGCATGTAGCCATGGGCACTTTGAAGTGCCCACGCTACTTCGAAGTGCCTTTGCTCCTCAGAAGAGATTCACATGCTGCCCAGCTGATTAGAATACCATTCACAGCTAGGTATTGTGTTTCTATTGGTGGTGCACATTCACAAATGCCTCAGCCCGCATCCCTGACCCTACCCAGCCTATCCCAGACCTGTCCCAGCTCGGCAACAGAAATCCATCTTACTGGCTGTGCTTGCTGGAGCTGCAGCAGCCATGGAGAAGTGCCTCTCACCTAGCCCCAAGTTCCTATGATAAGAGAAAGCAGGGGAGGTGTGCAGGGGGGTAATCATCTCTCCTCAGGGAAGCCTGCATCCTGAACACCTTATCCCTTGTCAGTAATCTATCCCTAGTTCTACCTCAAATCCCTCACCTGCATCCAGAGCCTCACCTCATACTCATTCCTCTGCCCCTGCCCATTTTGCACGAGAACCCCTCAGTCCCAGCCATACCACACATTGTCTGTACGAGAAATGACTTTTGTAATGTAATACATCACCTCCGTATTGGAGAACTCAACAGAAGTCATTTGCATATGGACATAAATAGTTAGAGGGAACACTGCTTATAAGTGGGTATATAAGAATTGTAATTCAGTGGTCTTTTGTTAAAAACAAACATCTCACTGTTTTCAAAACAGTATCGATTTCAGAATAATTCCATTTGTCATGAAGATTTATAATCTCTGGTAAGTCACAAAACTGTCAGAAGTAGCAAAGCATCAGTTTTTCCACAAGACAGAGGAAATGATGTATGATGAAATTGAAATTGACTCCAATAATTTCAAAAACAAACATTATTAGTAACGTAACGCTGAAATGCAATAAGCACAGACATGAAAATGATATGTTTCTGATATACGAGTGTTTACTACAAATTACTGACAAGGAATTTTTTGAACTGCTCAGGCAAAAAGCTTCTGAACTTCCCAAAGTTACTTATAGTCTGCCAATGCTTCCACAAAGCATATGGAAAACTTAAAATGGTTCATGTTTTATTTAAAAATTACTATAGTTTTCCAAATAAAAAAGTAACATTCTATTTTTGGAATCCAAAGATATTTCATATGATTTCTCAGGTGTTGTCTCCAAGAATAAATCTAAACAGATTTTCCTCTATTATTTCTCAATGATCTTTCTTTTAATCTTTTGGAGTTCTTTCATCTGGTTAAGCGTGTTAGAAGCATGTAAAATAAATAAATATAACAATAAAAACAAATAAATAGTTCACCTCTTGAGCACACCATCCACACTCTGGGCCCACGGCAAGGCATGTTGTGCACGTTACTGCATTTGAAGTAGTACATCTGTTTTCCGCTGTAATGAAATATAAACAAACAATAGTGATCCACAATATGCATGTGTTAACTCTATAAAATGTCTAAATTTTAAACTCTGATTGAGTAAACAACCATTTAGCAGATTAAGACTGACAACAAAGTTTTGAATAAGAGAAGAACAGGATCAGAACATAAGAACAGACATACAGGGTCTGACCAAAGTCCATTTATCCCAGTCTCTTGTCTTCTGACAGAGGCCAATGCCAGATGCCCCAGAGGGAATGAACAGAACAGATAATTGTCAAGTGCTCTATCCTTTGTTACTCATTCCCAGCTTCTGGCAAAAAAGGGCTAGCAACACCACCTCTGCCTATCATGACTAGTAGCCATTATCTCCATGAACTTATCTATTACAGTCTTTCACATCATCTTCTGGCTAGGAGTTCCACAGCTTGACTGCCTTGTATGAAAAAATTACTACTTTTGTTCTTTTTTCCTTTTTTGCCCAAGCAGCGCCACTCCCATGCGGAGCTGAAGCAGCCCTGCACCAGGCCCGAGCTCCCCCCAGCAGCTTAACCACCCCAACAGGGGTCCAAATAGCCCCCCGGTGGCTTACCTGACCCCCGGCCCACAGCCCAAGCAGTCCCCCTCGTGTGGGGTCCAAACCACTCTGCACTGGGCCCAAAGCTGCTCCCCAGCAGCTTAACTGCCCCCATGTCGGGTGCAGCCCCCCCCAGACCTCAAGCTGTGCCCCTGGCGTGGCCCCAACTCCTCCCAGCAGCTTACCTCCCCATGTGGCCCGAGCCACCCCTGAGACTATCCCCCCAGGCTTACTCCCCCATGCAGCCCCCAAGTCCCCCTCCTCAGAGGCCGCTCCCCCAGGCTTACCACTCCATGCAGCCCCCTACCCTCTGTACCTCTACCTAACCCCCAATCTCTGCTGCCTTGCCCTGTCTCGTCCACATGGTTGCCAGCATTTCAGGGAGGAGAGGGAGGGGAGGAGGAGTCAGCAGAGGCAGCTGTGAATGAAGCTGCAAAGGGCTCTTTAAGAGCCAGAGCAACTGCCCAGCCCTTTTGCCCTTTAAGAGCAACTGCCCAGCCAGCTTTTGAAAAAGGGTGCCAGAATGCCATTCCAGCATGTTCCGGTGAAAATAAAAGCCCTGGTTGTCTCTCTCCTAAACTGAAAAGTCCCAGTCTTAGTAAAATCTCTCCCCACGAGGCAGCTGCTACATATCCCTGATCATTTTGGTGGTCATCTTCTGAACCTCTTCCCCTTCTATTGTACCTTTTTTGAGTTGGGGGCAATCACATCTACATGTAGTATTCAAGATGTGGGCATACAGTGGATTTAAACAGAAGCAACATATTTTCTGTCTTATTATCCTTTACTTAATGATTCCCAACATTATCTGCTTTCTTGACTTCTGCTGCTCATTGAGTGGATGTTTTCAGAGAACTAACCACAATAATTCCAAGATCTCTCTTGAGTGGTAACAGCTAATTTAGACCTCATCGTTTCATATGCATAGTTGGGATTATCTTTTCCGGTATGCAGTACTTCACATTTATCAACATGGAATGTCATCTGCCATTTTGTTGCCTACTCACACAGTTTTGTGAGATGCTTTTGTAACTCTTCGCAATCTACTTGGGACTTTACTATCTTGAGTAGTTTTGTATCATCTGCAAACTTTGCTGCCTCACCACTGTTTATTTACCCTTTCCTCCAGGTCATATACAAATGAGACTGATCCCAATACAGACCCTTGATGGACAACATTATTTACCTCTTCTGACCATTTAGTCTCAACCTTTGCTTCCTCTTCTTTTAACCAGCTACCAATCTGTGGGAGGACCTTTCCTTATATCTGATGACAGTTTACTTTGATGAGAGAGACCTTGTCACAGGCTTTCTAAAAATCTGAGTACTCTCCATCCTGTGGATGCCCCAAGTCCACAAGCTTGTTAACCCACTCAGAGAATTCTAATAGCACTAGAATTCTCTGCAGGCAGCAAAGAGTGGCTACACCATATACTTTACAACAATGCAGATGTAGCAGCACAGCTGTGCCTTTGTGAGATGCACAGCGTAGACACAGCCTAAATGACTCTCACAAGTATGCGTCTCTAGTAGAGATTCTCCCTGACAAGAAGCATTAGGAAAATGTAACATATGGCTCTTCAGTACTCAATGAAGAATATTTAAATTGGAGTGCAGCAGACAGAGAAATCAACACCACTGCTAGCAAGCATCATAATCAATTTGCATAGAATCCAGCAGAGCCTCTAAGGCTAAAACTTTGGAAGACAATGTTTTAGTTTCAAATGGACCAAATGTTAAAACTATAATTTGTAAGGACAAAGTCAGTAAGCACAAACATAGTAAATTACTGCATGCTGGATACACCAGTACACTGTGCATATCATAATACACAATCCTGCACCTACTAACCTACACATGCTGCTTTCGAGATGGGGGTAACAATTTTCTAACTGGTACAAATCAATGTGTGTGCACCCTTCTTAAAATAGGGGAGATAAAAAGTATGCCTTGGCATTATTTATAAAGGGCTGTCTCATATTCATATGCTTTGCAGCTCTTGAAGTATTGATTTTGTAAATGAATTTGAAAACAAAATGGCTCTTCTCACTATTTTGGTTGCAGACCCCTGTCTTAAACATTTTAATATGGTATCAGCCTCTATGATAAAAATGGGTGCAAAAGTGTGCAAAAGCAAATTAATCCCTTGTGACCACTGGAGTTGAACCAAGAATAAAATGAACTGAAGAAATTCACTGGAACAAATTAAGAGAGTCCTTGCTCTAGATATTGATTCCAATATGCATAATATAAGTAATGTGCTTAGAGTTCTTTTATGTAATGCTTACACATTTCCCAGAGTGAAAAGTTACTGAATTTGTAACATGAGCTACACTCACGCTCACATTTATTAAGAAAGATAATGAATGTCAATCATCAACAGGATGAGTGGACAACATCAGGAAGCTGAATAATAAAAAATGTCGAATAAATTTTGTGCCTAATGCTATTGCAGATTATGAATTTAGCTTAAGACTATTTTGGTAGAAATAACTCGGAGTGAAAACAGCCAGAATGAAAAGACCCTAAGCTTCTGTTTCGGTTTCCATGTGAAGGTGTCAGATGAAGACGTAAAAAATGAGATCTCGAGTATGTCAAATGGAGAGCTTTTTCCTGGGAACGCTTCAGTTTCAGACATTCTGTTTTTCAGCCCTGAAATGAATGACTGGCAATTGAAAGATCTGGTACCTCTGGATTAAGAGATTAATTCATTTGGAATGAGGAGGAGTGAACACTTGAAACTGATTTATTGATACCCAAAACAGATTTTGGTTAGATCATTTATATAATTCCTAAGTTTCTGTTTCAACATGATTTCTTACAGCAGTTACATTTATGAGCATGCTTTCATTCAAAAAGTATTTATTATTTAGATATAGGTCTATTATAAAAAGTTAAAGTGAAAAGCTTCTACTAAATCAGTTCTTTAAAAACTGCTTCCAAAAAGCAAGAATCATTTTTATGAGTTGGCTCAGGAAAAGAAGGAGAATTTTCCTGCCACTTCACCAACAACAGAATCCAGACAAGACTGAGAGTTGCTATACAGCCAATGTTAAGAGCAAGTTCCTACTGGCTTAGTTAAAACTGGTGTATGCCAAAAGGTATTTTAAACAAGAAGGGCCAAATTTAGTTGAGACTCATATTCACATAGGTGCACGATAAAAAATAAGTGTAGCAGATTAAATTCCATATATCCAGCCACATATACAAAACACAAAAAATCTCTATACAAGTTATAATGATCTCAGGTATTGCAGTAATGAATGTTTGGCAACAAAAGGGAACAAACACAGGACAAAATCTAACGAACAGGGTAAGCATATTCTTTCTCCCACATGCAGGGTCTAATCTCATGTAGAACATTCAAAAGATGTATTCCAGCTCTGAGATGAAAATAAATGCTGCGCACTCTGGCTACATCTCCACGAGAAGCCTCTGTCAATAGAAGTGATTGTCAGAAGGGATTTCCCAGCAAAACTTCTGTCAACAGATTACATTTACATGTAAAAGCAGATCAAAAGAGCAATCTGCTCTGTCGACAGAGAACAGCCAGACTGCCTGGACCTCTTTCAACACAGATGCTGATCGGAAGGTCTGCAAACAGGGCAGCTGTGAGAACAGGAAGCCCTGTCTGTCAACAAAGGGCCCAGAAGTGTCTCTGCAGCTGTTTTGTCAACAGAACACTGTTGAGAGAGGTGTTATACCTGAACAGGGAGAGGTATAACACTGCAAAAGGATGTGCCAGGTTTTGTCAACAAACGATTGACAAAGCGCATTTTGCACGTATTTGTTCTGTGTTTTGCCCTGACAAAAGCCCAGTTTTGCTTGGAAAGCCTCTTGTGTAAAGGTAGCCTTTTGGAATACATATGCTGAGTATGATGTTAAGCAGGTGTGACCTTACATTATCTATTCACACAAATATAACTTTGTCCTAAAGCAGGCAAGAATTAAAGGTTACTATAACCTGACTGTTGATACATGTTTGCACTACCTTTTGGAAAATGAGCCCATAAGACGTCAAGCCCAAAATGTAACTATCCTCTTGTAGACTTCAGATTGTTGAATAAATGAGTATTTGGAGTTGAAGGTCAGAATGGTCACTGATGATCATGTAGCTTACATAACAGGGATTACACAATTTCATCCAGTCACTCCTATATCAAAGCCAAAAACTTTCAGTGAACTAAAGAATAGCTTTTAGAAAGATATCCAACCTTATCTAAAAGACTTACATCCACCAGCTCCTTATCTGGTCTTCTCTGCAATTATTGTGGTCCACAAAAGCCATTATGACAGCACTTTGGAAAAAGACCACAAGCTTTTCCTGTGTCAGTGATACAGCATGTTAGAGCTGCCTTCACCCTTCTACTTTGTATGGTAATCCAGACAGCATCATTCCCAAGGAGTAGGACTGCCAGAAATGGCTCCAAATATCATACAGTTTCCTAATTTCTTTTTTGACTCGAAGTATAGACACACACTGAAAAAGTAATGCAAAAATAGCATGGAACAGGAGGGTTTCCATTATGATTGCTTCTAACACCTCTTGTTAACTTTCCAAAGGGGAAAAAAAGTTCTCTTTAATTGCAAATCCTGAAAACTCATACTGGAATCTAAAAGACCAACTGAATTCTTTCCTACATGCATACCACTGTAAATGATATTGTACAGAGTAAATTCTGCTCTCAGGATATGTCTGCACACTTAAGTCCAAACCCCGACTTCTTTTGCCCATGTACAAATCAGTCTGACTCGGTTCAGCAAGCACTCAGGAACTAGGTCCTAGGACTCATCTAGGAGAGTGGGTTATGGCCTGAGTCCCACCGAGACCTGGGTCCAAGCCCCGCTACTGTTCTGTAGTCTGTGTGCGGCTGGACTGGCAGCCCTGAATCAGAAGGTGTACACATCAGCACAGCCGTGAGACACAGGTCCAGGAATTGTCAACCCAGGTTTACAGTACAGTGTAGATGCTAAAAGCATGAGCTTAGAAACACCAAACCAAAATGACTGGGTCCCACAGTTTACAATGCAGTGTAAACAAAGTAGCTGTTTCCAGAGAGTTGCATCATTATCTTTAAATTAATTTCTACAACACCCAATTTTACAATAGGATAGCGGAGAAATAACAGGGACAGAATTTCAGAGTAAAGCAGTGGTGTCCAATAGGAATTCAAAGCTCACTGCACTTGTGGTTGCCACATTATGGCTACGTCTACACGTGAAGCCTACATCAAAATGTAGCGACATCGAAATAGGCTATTTCGATGAATAACGTCTACACGTCCTCCAGGGCTGGCAACGTCGATGTTCAACTTCGACGTTGTGCGGCACCACATCGAAATAGGCGCTGCGAGGGAATATCTACACGCCAAAGTAGCACACATCGAAATAAGGGTGCCAGGCACAGCTGCAGACAGGGTCACAGGGCGGACTCAACAGCAAGCCGCTCCCTTAAAGGGCTCCTCCCAGACACAGTTGCACTAAACAACACAAGATACACAGAGCCGACAACTGGTTGCAGACCCTGTGCCTGCAGCATGGATCCCCAGCTGCTGCAGCAGCAGCCAGAAGCCCTGGGCTAAGGGCTGCTGCCCACGGTGACCATAGAGCTCCGCAGGGGCTCGAGAGAGAGCGTCTCTCAACCCCTCAGCTGATGGCCGCCATGGCGGACCCCGCTATTTCGAAGTTGCGGGACGCGCAATGACTACACGGTCCGTACTTCGACGTTGAATGTCGAAGTAGGGCGCTATCCTAGCGACTTCGACATCTCGCCACCTAACGTCGAAGTTAACTTCGAAATAGCGCCCAACACGTGTAGCCGTGACGGGCGCTATTTCGAAGTTAGTGCCGCTACTTCGAAGTAGCGTGCACGTGTAGACACGGCTTATATTATGCAAAACTTTATTTAATAAAATTAGAAAAATACTTTCTGACCTTTGAATTCGCATGAAACTCTGAGATGATGTAATAATCACAGACACAAGTACGGCAACATGACTCGTTGTGGCAAAGAAAAGCTAACTATGGAAAGGCTTTAAACCCCCGGTAGCCTGTAACAACCACTCATCAGAGCAGCTGGAAGTGGCACAGCCACAGCTGCTCCTGTGAGTAGAACACAGACAGTGGCACTGCCCCCCCATGTAAGAGGGCAATACCAAATCCTCATCCTTGCCATGTCGTGCAGTGCTCATTTTCAACATGGGTGGCATCAGTGCCTGCAGGGGTTCCCTGATGGCTGGCAGGCTGTCTTGCCTGGGTGAGCGCCTGTGCTAATCAAATGGAGCATGTGTTACGAATTCAAAGAATTATTACTTCTTATGAGTTAGATATGCATACATTTGCCACAACAGTGCCCTATTCACCACATATGGGGCTAGTCTACACTACCTCCCTACTTCGAAGGGAGGATGGTAAGTATGGTGTTGGGAGTTTATTAATGAAGTGCTGCGGTCCATATGCAGCACTTCATTAAGCAAATTCCAACCCCCCAGCAACTTCGAAGTCCCTTTACTCTTTTAAAGTGCCTGGGGTACTTCGAAGTCCCTTTACTCCTTATAAGTAAGTAAGGAGTCCCTTATAAGGAGTAAAGGGACTTCAAAGTACCCCAGGCACTTCGAAGTACCGGCTAGTGAGCCATGGCTAGATGTGAGCCGGCACTTTGAAGTTAAAAATGTCAAAGTTGCCCCGGGTGGAATTTGCTTAATGAAGTGCTGCATATGGACCGCAGCACTTCATTAATAAACTCCCAACACCATACTTACCATCCTCCCTTTGAAGTAGGGAGGTAGTATATTCACAGCCATGGTGAGTAGTGAATGTACCGGACACCATGGGAGTAGAGGAACAATGGCTTTGGAGTGGGGGGGGAAATCACATTTGCATCTTAAATGAATGATGAGAAGAACAGAATTACCAGATGCAGATTACTAGAACAGAAATATTAGAGAAACATTTCCCCCCTGTACTTTTTGCATGTGCCAATACTTGATTGATGTTGCTGTGACAGGATCTCAGACGCACGCTCTTCTGCAGGATGTGAATGACAGTGCTTACCAATGAGAGCAGCAGCAAACTGCACCTGGAGTCAATAGGCAAAAGCCGATGCACACACTGAGAAACGTAATGGGAAGGAGAGCAAGATTTAACATGTTTGGTATTGCTGCTCCAGGGCCCATCAAAGAGACTTTGTCATGGTAAGGAAATAAAATCCACCCCCAGAAGAATTAAGATTTATCTCCTCTTTTAAAATTTCTGAACTTAAAAAAGTGAGTTTAAAAACTTCCTTATTTTCAGGAATACTGTTAACTTGAATGAAGGTTGCTGGCAGTTTTACTGAAAGGATAAAACCCTAAAATAAGAGTTACACTCATGCATCGTTGCCGCTCATAACTTTGCAGGTCTGTGAGATTTACATGAGACAGTCTAGAGATTTTTTTTTCTTTTTAAAGAAACAGGATAAATTTGGATGGGACCCTGACATGAACAGGTCAACTGTACCTCCATGCCACCGTGGAGACACTGCTATTTATACTCAGACTACTGTGAGAAGAGCTAGTGAGTATATACCTACCTGAGGAGAAATCGCACTCCTAGTTCATAGGATAGAAATAGACAAATAAAGGAATATATTTCCTAGTCATAACCCTGTAGAAAGCACCAACCAGCAAAGACTCATCTCGTTTTTATGCTGCATGGGCAATCTGGGAGCAGTAGCTTCAGCAATCAGAAATTATTAGCTGGATATCAACCCAGGAGATGGAAGTTAAGGGTAGAATAACTAAGGTCTCTTCCCACCCCTCCTCATAGCTACAGAGTGTTGAGTTACAGGTAGAGCAGTAGAGATCTTTGTCACTACGGCATTCAAGAGGCCTGGAAGAAGAGAGGAGACAAGCAGTTAGTGGTCAAGGGAATTTTTTTAGAAATATACTACAGGTTGATCCTCTCTATGTGGCACTCTCTGGTCTGGCAACATCAGTGGTCTGGCATAAATTTAGTTAGCTGGATGTCCACTTATCATGGTTGTGGCCAATTCTCCTGCAGTCCCATAACATTTGTTTACAGCCACCAGTCTTGGCTCTCAGTGTTCTATGCTGTTATTTAAATTTTAATTTGCCCCAAAGTGCCTTCTGAGATGCCAGTAAGGAGTGAAAGTGTTGGGAATGTTTCTGGACAATACTGACCTCCTGTGGTTCGACAAATTCTCTCATTCGGCACCAGGCAGGTCCCGAGTGTGCCAGACAAGAAAGGTTCAACCTGTACTCTAAAGCACATAAGGAGAGATGACGCCACAAAGTGGTGCCTGGAGAGAGCATCTTCCCTGTCTCCAGTAGTAGGAGGATGACATGGATGCTGATCTTCATCAGGATGCTGTCTTGGTCACTGAACCAGTACTCCCTGTAAGCTGAGCAATTGGGAAGCCACCCAGGAGAGGTTCAGGTGCCACCCAGCTGATTAGCAGAGCAACCACAGCCACTCAAGAGTTGGCAGCATGTGTTTCTGTCAGAGGCTCGCATTCAAACATGCCTTAGTGCACATACTACTTATTCTGCGTATCTACAGAAAAAATGAGAGGGAATGCTGTTCTGAACCTAACCTTTGGCTTCATCTCGTCCTGTGCCTATCAGGTTTAGTTCTATAGCTAGTCAGCATCTGGAACACTTTTAAAGCCATCCCTGAAGTTAGTAAATGTCCCCAACAATCACATCTAGCCCCTTCTCTCTCCCTGCATTTTCTTGTGTCGCTCTCTACCTTTTCAAGACATGGCTACCAATTCTTTGGTGTGACGAACGGCTGTAACCATTGAGTCAAAGGATATTCTGTTCCTGAAGCCATCTTAATCTAAATTTAAATCACAAATAAAAGAGCACCCAGTAATTTAAGATGATCATACCATGTGGAAATACTCATTTCCCACAACCATTAGCCTCTGTGTCCTAAAGCTTGATGGGCCACATTCTCGGGTCCACTCAAGTTTCTTTCCAGCACAGCGACGGTAAAAAGCTTCAAGAAACTGTCCTTGAGGATTACTACCCTTGTGTGAAGGGGGCCTTGTGATGCATAAAGCTGACCTAAGAGCTACAAGAAAACATATCTGATTCCTACTCTAGGAGCATTCCTGGAAGGGGATGTGAATATGGGTGTCTTCAGCTGCGTCTACACGTGCACGCTACTTCGAAGTAGCGGCACCAACTTCGAAATAGCGCCCGTCACGTCTACACGCGTCGGGCGCTATTTCGAAGTTAACTTCGAAGTTAGGCGGCGAGACGTCGAAGTCGCTAACCTCATGAGGAGATAGGAATAGCGCCCTACTTCGACGTTCAACGTCGAAGTAGGGACAGTGTAGACGATCCGCGTCCCGCAACGTCGAAATTGCCGGGTCCTCCATGGCGGCCATCAGCTGGGGGGTTGAGAGACGCTCTCTCCAGCCCCTCAGCTCACTGGTGGCCGCGTGGAGCAGCCCCTTAAAGGTCCCCTCCCCCGCCCTGACTGCAGGAGGCTGAGGCAACGTGCAGGCTTCTGCCTGCACACGCGGCGAGCCTGCACAGCCCTCAGCCCCTGACACCGGCCATGGCTGCCCAGCAGCGCCCCCAGGGGACCCCCCCCAAGGGCAGCCAGGGCAGCCAGCCCAGCCAGAGGGCCACGCAGTCTGGGAAGCGGCAGCGGGGCCCCTCTTGGACGGAGGCCGAGATGCGGGACCTGCTGGGGCTCTGGAGCGAGGAGGAGGTGCTCCAGGTAATGGGGAGCAAGAGGCGGAACGCAGATGCGTTCGCTCGGCTGGCCGACGGCCTGGCTGCCCGGGGTCACCCTGCCCGCACTCCTGACCACGTCCGTAGTAAGGTCAAGGAGCTGCGGCAGGGTTACGCCCGGGCCCGGGATGCGGCCAGCCGATCTGGGGCCGCCCCCGTCACTTGCCCCTTTTACAGGGAGCTCAGGGACATCCTGGGCTCCCGGCACACCTCCTCCCCTCCGGCCACCCTTGACACCTCGGCTGACGAGCCCCAGCAGGCCCTGCAGCCGGACTCCGCCCCGGAGGCAAGCCCCGCACCCCGGGGGCCCCCCCCATAGGCCATCCCCGGGACATCGCGGCAGGAGGAGGAGGAGGAGGAGGAGGGGGGCTCCTCCTCCGCAGAATCCAGCCTGCAGATCCTCCTCCTGCCATCCCGGAGCAGCAGCAGGGCCTCCGACCCCCGGGGATCTCCGGACCGTGGGAGCGGACCCACAGGTAGGTACCCCTCTCTGGTGGACACCCCGGGGCTGGAGGGGCGGGGGGAACAGAGATGTGTCCAGGGCCCCCCACACGCTCACATGGCCATGGCACCAAGGACACTAGGGCCATGGCCCTCACAGCACTGCAGCCATCAGCCCCTGCCCCCCGCCACCCTGCATGACAGTGCCATGCCCCATCCCCGGGCCAGGGGGGAGCGGAACCTCGAGGGGCCCCCGGGCGGAGGGGGTGGGACACCCCGCAGCAGCAGCATGTGATGGAGTGGGGGGAGTGCCAAAGGGAGACTCAGCCTACATATGAGCCACCAGAGCCGAGGAGCTCCCAGGGCCAAAGGAGGATCCTGGCGCTACAGCTGGCAGGTGACACCTCTGCCCTGAGCAAACAGGAGGGAGGAGCCGAGCTGGCTTGGAATTGGGGGGCGAGGGCGGGGGCCACAGGTAGAGGCTAGGGGAAGGGAGAGCTGCTAGGCAGCCAGCCAGAGGAGGGGGAAAGCTGCATCCCAGAGGGGCCCCCCTTGGGGTCTTCTCCCCACAACGGGTTGGAAGGACTGTCTCTTCCGACAGCTGGTGCTGACACTCCTGCCAGAAACTGGCCATCTGTGGCCTAAGAAAGCTCTCCTGCTGTCAGACCCTGCGGGGTGAAGTGAGAGTCGCTCCCACCAGGGGACGGGGTGCAGGGCAGGGGGACCCCTGAACCCCATCCATCACAGCAGCATCTCCCGGGGACGGGGATGGGGAACCTGCAGCACAGGGCGGGGGGGACAAAGGCCACGGCTCGGGGCCCACACTAACGCCTGTCTCCATTCTTCTTTCCCCCCTCCTCTCCTGTGTCCTGCACCTGCACCTGCACCATCCGAAGGACCGGAAGAGAGCACCGGCGAGGCCTCGGTTGTCCCGGAGAGCCCTCCGGGACCCTCGCTCCAGGGCAGCCCCTCGGCCGAGGAACTACCGGCCCCGCGGAGGGCCAGACGGCGGACCCCGCGCCTGCTACCGGCAGCGGCCACGGACCCCCAGCTGCTGGCCATCCTCCGCCGGCAGCTGGAGGTGTCAGAGCAGCACCTCCGGCTGCAGGAGCAGGCGCTGGCCTGGCGCAGGGAGGCATGGGGGGCCTTTATGGAGAGCATCAACCGGCTGGTTGACTCCCTGGCCCCCCGTGCCGCGCCGGCCGAGCCACCGCCTGCCATGCCCGCTCCTGCAGCCCCACCACCAGCTGCTCCAGCCGTCGCCGGGCCGTCCGCCGTCGCCCCACCACCTCCCCGCGAGGGCCACCGCGCCGAGGGACCCCTGGAGCCACCCGAGACTCGCCGGCGCCGCTACCTTCCGGTGGAGCCCGCTCCCACCCAGCCGCGGACCAGACTGCAGGCCCGGCGGAGCTCCCGGCCGGGCACGCCCACTGCTGGGCTGTAGGGGCGAGGGGCCCGGGACGTGGCCCCCCCCCTTGTTGGACATAGTTTTTGGTGGACTGGTTTCTGTTGTTGTTGCCCCTGTTTGCCCCGTCCCCCCCCGTAAATAGTTCTCCCTGTTCTCCTCCCTGCTTTTCTTTTTTGTTGATGGCGCACAGTTCTTTGATTTGTTGTTGTATATTGTTTTATTTGTGCACATCTTGCTTTTGTTGAACGTTTGTCCCTCCTTTTTGGTTTCTGTTTCACATATATATTTATTTAAAAAAAAAAAAAATCGTTAAGACAAAAAAAACATTTACGTTCACCCACAAGTTCGTGCTGTCATTTCTCCTGGACAAGTGGGGCGGGGCGGTGGGGTGCTCCATGGTGTGGGCGTTGGGGCAGGAGTGTGGGGGAGGAAGGGGCGGGCAGTAGGGGGCCTGGGCAGAGTTTACCCCGCAGCCTGTTGCTCAAAGTGGGCCCGCAGGGCCTCCCAGACCCGGGTCCCCTCTGGGTCCACCTGCTGACTGGGGGCAGCAGGTGGCTGCACGTGTGCCCTGCCGGCCTCGGCGGCCCAGCCCTGAAGAAAGCTCTCCCCCTTGCTCTCCACGAGGTTGTGCAGGGCGCAGCAGGCACCCACAATCTGGGGGATGTTGTTGGGGCTGGCATCCAGGCGGGTCAGGAGACATCGCCAGCGTCCCTTCAGGCGGCCAAATGAGCGCTCCACCACCTGGCGCGCATGGTTCAGGCGCTCGTTGAAGCGCTCCTGGCTGGCGGAGAGGTGACCTGTGTAGGGGCGCATGAGCCACAGCCGGAGGGGGTAGGCCGCATCCGCGATGATGCAGAAGGGCATGGTGGTGTCCCCCAGAGGGATCTCCCGCTGGGGGATGTAGGTCCCCGCCTCCAGCCGGCGGCACAGGCCCGAGTTCCGGAAAACCCGGGCGTCGTGGGTGCTGCCAGGCCAGCCCACGTAAATGTCCTGGAACCGTCCCCGGCTGTCCACCAAGGCCTGCAGGACGACTGAATGGTAGCCCTTCCGATTGAGGTATCGGCCTCCACTGTGGTGCGGGGCGCGGATGGGGATGTGAGTCCCATCCAGAGCCCTGAAGCAGTTGGGGAAGCCCAGGGTGGCAAAGGCGGCGACAGTGGCATGTGGGTCCCCCAGCCTCACGAGCCTGTGCAGGAGCATGGCGTTGATGGCACACACGACCTGCAGAGAAAGCACATGGGACAGCCCCAATGAGGGGTGAGCAGGGTGTGTGTAGCCCTGGCCTGCCCTGGCCCCCCTGCCCTGCCCTGCCCTGCCCTGCCCTGCCCTGCTCTGCCCTGCCCTGCCCTGGCCCCCCTGCCCTGCCCTGGCCCCCCTGCCCTGCCCTGCCCTACCCTGGCCTGCTCTGGCCCCCCTGCCCTGCCCTGGCCTCCCCCTGTGGGTTCTCTTACCTCCATGAAGACAGCCCCGACGGTGGCCTTTCCAACACCAAACTGCTGCCCCACGGATCGGTAGCTGTCCGGAGTGGCCAGCTTCCAGACAGTGATGCCGACCCGTTTCTCCACAGGGAGGGCACGCCGCATGGCAGTGTCCCGGTGCCTGAGTGCGGGGGTGAGCCACTGGCACAGCTCCAGGAATGTCTGCCGGGTCATCCTGAAGTTCCTGAGCCACTGGTCATCATCCCACTCCCCAAGCACCAGCCGCTCCCACCAGTCGGTGCTGGTGGGGTAGCTCCACAGCCGCCAGTGTGTGAGGCGGGGGGGGGGGCGGGGTGCTGCAGGGGTAGGGGCTGAGCCCCGCTGCCCTGGGGGCATCTCCTCCCCTGGGGCAAGAAGGTGCTCAGCTGCCCCCAACATGGCATGAGCCAGGGCAAGCCCTGCTCCTGCCGGGAGGGCTGGGTGGACCTCTAGCTGCTGCTGCTGCTGCTGCTGCTGCTGCTGGGGGTCCATGACTGCGGCGCTCGGGGTCTGTGTGCCTATATGGCTCCTCAGACCGCGTGCTGTGCAGGCTGAGTGTATGTGGGAGGGGCCCTTTAAGGGAGCGGCTAGCTGTTGCCCCGGAAGCGCTAGTCCGCCCGTTGACCCTGTGTGCAGCTGTGCCTGGCATCCCTATTTCGATGTGTGCTACTTTGACATGTAGACGTTCCCTCGCTGCGCCTATTTCGATGTTGGGCTGAGCAACGTCGAAGTTGAACATCGACGTTGCCGGCCCTGGAGGACGTGTAGACGTTATTCATCGAAATAGACTATTTCGATGTTGGGTGCACGTGTAGACGTAGCCTTCATAAGCTAGCCTTCATATGCTGGAATGGTTCTTCACAGCTGGGCAAAACTTTGAACAGACTGAACTCTACTCTATGTTTCAATGGAAACCAGGTGCCAGTATCTCAGCCACAGCTAAATTCCATCTCTAGCCTAGTATCTCTGAGCACCACTTCTGGCAGTACCTCATCAACATCAACATGGAAATGACAATAGGCCTTTTGCATGCAGTCTAAAATAATTATGAGGAAATACATATTTTAGAATCACACAGATTTAAATAACACTGTTTACACAAAAGGTAAAATTCGTATCAGACAGTCTGGATCCCTTCCTTCTAGGACTGTATTCAGTGGCAATATTTAACCTTTCAAAGGCACAGTGTTTTTGTGGAACAATTTTAATGTTTTTACTGACTTTTGGAATCCAGAACAAAAAAGGAAAAGGAGTGCTTGGTAATTTTTTCAATGGAATTTTATAACCAAAATACAGTAAATTATTAACATGCATCTCAGAGAGTATGATAAACAACTTTTCAGGAAAAGCTTTCCAGGTATGAAACTTCGGTTTGGTTTTACACTCTTTGAACTTAGAACAGTTAATTAAGAAATAACCTCTTCAATTTGTGGTGCACAAAGCAGTAGATAGCTCCTGCAATCAGTTAATTGTCCACGCAGAACTCAAAGGTAAGCCACAAAGCTTCTGCAAGTGTGTGGTCTTAAATTTATGAAAATGTTAACACAAAAAATAGCACAATACTGTAACATCTCACTGTTATTGTTCTACACAGTTATGGGTTCAGGATTTTAGTAATTTTTTACCTTAAATACATTTAACAGCAGGCAGTTCCTGCGTTCTATTTTAGGTTTTTAGAATCCTTTTCTCAACTCACTCAAGTAGATAATTCATCATTGAGTCAATTAGATAATTCATCCCTTTCAAAGGGAGCAGGATCACATTCCTAAAAGCATGAGTTGACAGGTAAGTGAAGGAACAGATTTCACATTTTATTAAAAATTGTATTTATTGCTAACGTTGAGTCCAAGATTTAAAAAAAGAAAAAAAAAACCCACCTACGTTGTTCTCACAAAATGTGCAGAGTTATACAACCATTATAATATGTACCAACACTTTTTGTATACAATTTTTCAGTGGTGCTTACAAATTCATTTATTTCTAAATTTTGGAGGTGCTGATTAGGTATCCACGAGGTAAAAACCAAGAACACACTGTCAGAATTTAAATAATTAATTAATGTTCCAAAACTATTGCACAGCACTTCCAAAGCAAAATGAAAAGTTACAGTTGTTCAGCTTGGAAAAACACGTTTGTGTCATGAGCTATGTTTTCACTAAGAATATTCTGTGTCATTCTTGCCAAACTTTAAATCACCCAAAAGATCTCATATTTCCTGGGAGTGGAAGGTGTCTCTTTATAAATACAGAGGGTCCTAGGTTTTCCCTTCATCTTACTAATATTGTCATTCTAAGGGTGGTGGTTGGTGTTCTCTATAAACTGAAAGCTTAGGTGGCTGCCCAGTAGAGATTCAGGTGTGACCCAGCTGATTAGCACAGTGTCCACAGCCACACACGGGTTCTCTTGATAACATAAATCCCACGCCTTCTGTGAGTGCGGTGCACTGTCTTCTTCTTGTCCTGAGTAGAGGATGACAGGCACAGCTGCCCAGGAATTGTCCATCTTGTCTCACACAAGCCCAAAACAGAGAGCTTGTACTGTTTCATCTCCACTGCAATCTGTGCTGTCTTCCCCAATTGATACATGGCCCGAATGTTTCACACCCCAAACTGGGTGGCTGTCCTGGATGACAGAAGGGTCATCTGTGGGGCAGCTTCCTTTCGGTTTTCCCTACCATGCTTCATACTCAATCTGTGCGGATTGCCAACTCCTCCCAAAACTTGTGTAGTTGTAGGCTTCTTTGTAGAGGTTTCTGCAACTTTTGTTTGTTTTTTTTTTAGATAGGATTGTTAACCCTAAGCCAACCCCTTTGACTTTGGGGAGAGGTGATCTAAATTTGTCTGGTCTCTATGCTTTGATCTGTCCAGTTTGGGTGACCATTCCAGGAGCTGTAGCTCCCACTGGCATGGCTCTCCATGTCATTGAGACACACAAGCCACCTCACCACAACAAGGAATAGACTACGGGGTAGATGAGTGACCTTTACTCCCACAGTAATCAAGGGGAGTAGAGAGTACTTTGAGAATTTTAAAAATCCAACCCTACAAAAGCAGGTCTCAACTGGGGTCCCTCGGGGCTGTGAGCAGGTTTCAGGGGGTCTGCCAAAAAAAACCACCAGATAGCTCCATTGGTGTTAGGCACTCTGGGGCTCAGGAAAGAAAGCCAAAGCAACTTAGCTTTCTGGGACACCCTATGGTGTGGGGTTGGGGGTCACACACAATTGCCTGGCTTGATAACCCCTAATGGCTGGGCTTTTAATCTACTGTAGATATAGAAAAACAGTTGTGACACAGCTGGGACATGGAGTTTTTACAGAATGGGGGAGGGGCTCAGAAAGAAAAAGGATGAGATACTTGCCCTAGAAGTAACACCCTACTGCCTGCAGCCAGGACATATTCCTTACGTGAGATGCTAAAGAACATTTAAAGAGGGGAAAACTGCACAGTCTCCAGATCTTTTAATAGTTATAAATTACTGTTACTCATTATTGTGGCCTGTTATTGATAATAGCAGGTAGAAATTACTTCAGACGCATAACAGTGAAGCAATGGAAAATGCAGAAACATGTAAAGAGAATGCTGAGTTATAAACTTTGCAAACACTTGAACTTAGGCAAGTACAGAACTTATTTCTGCTAGAAGTTGTTTTCTTGGAAGCCTTCTGGTGCTGTAAATTCCTATCCTCCTGAAAAACATTTTGCTGAAGGCTCTATTCTTGTTCAGCCACCAGAACATGAGGGGATCCTGAATGGCTGGCAAGGAGTTTGCTTTTCTTCTCGAAAGGTTCCACTATAATGGACAGTACACTAATTCATTAGAGCTGTTCTTCCTTCTCAAAACACTGCTCAGAATAGCCAAGTCTGTTTATATTAACAATCAGCTTCAATACTGAACTGCTAGAAATGGAACGATTTTAATTAATGACATTCAATCAGCTTAGAACAGAATAATGAGGTGTATTCTCTTTTGTTCATCATAACTTATGCCTATTCTAAGTAGATGGGAAGGATGCATTGAGTCTTTTCATTAGGGTGAAGAGGAAGCAGAAGTTAGGGCAACAGCTTTGACTTTAGAGTTGGCTGGGAAGGGAGATATATAATTTGGAATGGAGGCTCTTAGATGCTTAGCTCTTAGTGCTAAGAGTACATTTAAAATCATTTTTCTGTCTAGTATTTTATTTGCAAAGCATTAGGCTTGATAAACCAGCTTTTCATCATAGTGTTGGGACTATCAGCCTCCAGTGCAAGCTCAGTTACTAGGGCTTCTGATTTTAGGGTTTAGCCAAAACACCAATAAAACATTCTCATAATAAATAAACAAACCAGTATCTGACAAAGCAGGTCTTTGCCCATGAAAGCTTATGCTCCAAATTATCTGTTAGTCTATAAGGTGCCACAGGACTTCTTATTGTTTCAGACCAAAATTGGCATCTACCCAATTAACACCAGAAATATATCAGAAATAGTTACTCAGTCTGCGTTGACGTCACCACTTTCTAATGCGATTTGTTCCTTCAGATGAGACTTAAGCTCTCTGGCTTGTATCTAAGGGCTTATCTACATGGAGAATATGATTTCTAACCTATGATGTATAAATTCATCCCCACAGACCAGGAGCAGGCAAGATACAGACCGCGGGCCAGATTCAGACAGCAAAGCTCTTTAATCCAGCCTGTGTCGTGAAGCAACGCCATTCCAGGAGGCTGACTGCTTCCTGTGGCTCTCTGTGGCTCTCTGTGTTATGAGGGCAGGGAGACAGGTGGCTAGCTTCCCATGCTGCTTCTACCCCAAGCAAAATCTCTCAGCTCCTATTGGCTAGAAATCAGCCAATGAGAACTGAGCAATATTGTTGGCAGCAGAGACAGTGCAGGGTTATTTCTTAGCTCTCACTGACTGGTTTCCCACCAATAGGAGCTGACATATTTTACTGAGGATGGGGACAGTATGGGAAGTCTCCCCCGACAGCACAGAGGGTCACATGGAACAGCTAGCCACTTTGTGCGGTCTGGAGCTGCTGGCATGCTGAGAAGCCTGCCTGAGAGCGTTACTGGCTGAGATCTGCCTCTGGTGCCTGATACCCTCCTGCACTCCAACTCCCTCGCAGACCCTGCATTCCCTCCTCCTCCCCTCCAACAGGACAAATTCCTCTCCTTCACCCAAACCCCCTCTTACTCCATGGACCACTTCCACTGACTCCTTGTACTTTCTGGGCCTTTGTCTCAGGGCCTGCAGTCTGGAGCCTTCCCCACTCTCCCCTTAGCCTGCCCACCACTGCCCTGTCTAAGGTATCACGTCTCTCTGGGAGCTGGTCCTGCACCTTCCTTAGCCAGGAGCCACCTGATCCAGCTCTAAGGAAGCAGCTCCTTATATGGAGGGATGCTCCTGCAAGCTGCCCTCCAGTTGGCTGCTTCTAACCCCTTTTCTAACTGGTTGGGGCGCTAAGCAGGTTTCCTCCAGCATGCACTAACCCCTTCCTTGCAGTAGCGGGGCACTTGCCCCACTACACTGTTACAATACAGTAATACAGTATAGTACATATATATACCAAGGGAAAGTCCCCGAAACACCCTAGTTGTGGACACCTCTATAGAACTCAAAACCTGCTAAAATATAACCCCTTACAATGAAACCAACCCCATCCTACATAACCAGAAGCCATATCTCAGTATCTTTTTTAGCGTATTATATGGCTTTAGGTCTTTGATGTTTGTACAAGTGCTGTGGAGATATTTTTACGCATGAATTACATCCTGAGTAATACAGCTGCTAGAGCCACTAAATTTTGCTAGCCACTAAGTTTTGCTGAGTGTAACATATGTAACAGTGACAATATTTATATAAATTATTTGATCTTAAATGCTGCGGGGGGGTGAGAAACTTTTAAGCCGTGTATCTGTCATAAAAATTTCCCAAGTTTTTGACCTGTTATTTTTCTGCATTGTGGGTTTAACAGTTGTGTGCCTAGTTTAGCAGTCATGGAAAGAAAATGTGTCCATTCACTACAACAGAGTTACAATTGACTATGCTTATAATTAATTTGGCTTTAAAAATACAAACAATTCTCAAATAAGAAATATTTTCAACTTATACAATCTAATTACACTGTCATATGCCTCATCCCTGACAGAGTGATCAACACTGATAATTTACATATTAATGGAGACTTCATATTTTAATTTTTAATTTTAAGTTTATTGTTTGTGTCTTTATGTTTTGCTACATGTGTGCTATTTCTGGTAATGATATGGTTTCATCTTCAGGATCTGTCTTTGTGAAAGGTGTTTCTAACATGATTATCTTCTCTCCTTAGGGAATGTGTGTAAAATATTTCAAACATGTAAGTCCTTTGTTAATTAAAAGGCAGACTATAACGCTCTTTGATTACATGTGTCAGTTGCCTTTGCTGCATGGTTGAACAGGTCAGGGTTTATTTGATGCAGATTTTCTTAATTCTGCTAAACATTTCAATAAAGAGCACACTGCAATAGTTTACTGTTGCTCTGGAAAAGATGTTTGACTTGGCTTGTATTTGCATGAAGAGAGCCATCCATTTCAGATCCCCTGACCGGTAGATTATGATTGTTGTTTCTAGCAGAGACCATGGGATTGCAGTCACAACTACTACTCCAGCGCAGCCTAAGGACCAAAAAAGCAACTATGGTGCCTTAGACACTTGTAAAGGCACTCCTGGCCAGCACAACCCAAACTTTCTTTCAGTGCTCCCTTCCACAATGGCACATTGGACACACTGTTCACACCCTACCCCATCCCATAACATGTTTATGAGACTTCTTTTGGGTAGAGCACTGTGCATGGGCCCTGCATCATGAACAAGCAACAGAAAGAACATAAGAACAAGAAGAGAGTGCATTTGTAATCTACGTGAAGTGGGTATCCTGAAATGCAAAACAGTTGCAGTAATTCATCCTTTTGGCAAAAGGTATTTATCAGGCATAACAGAATAATGAGCAGGTGAGCAGAAAAACAAAAACAAAAGAACTACATGTCCCCGGGTAATTTTATTTTCTCTCACTAAGGCTTGCTTCCCTGAACAAGACTCTTCCAGAAAAGGATCATCCAAACAGGCTCAAGGAAAATTTAAAAAAGGGATTTTTCCTCTGGCAGCATTGTTCTCATTTATGACTTGGGAAAAGCAGAGCTATCTGAATACTGAGTACTCTATACAATACAGCTTTCACTGAGTCCTCAGTGGAAGTGACCCAGCCAACAAAAGATATCAAGAGTCAGAAATGTTCACATGCTTTCACTCACTATCAAAATACACTATTTGTTTCAATTTTTATTCTTGAGAGACATTTCCCAGCCTCCTCCTTTTAAAATGTATTTTTCTTCATGGAAGGTTTGAAGAGTTTCCCCTATAACTTAGAGAAGTAACATAATAAAGAAGTAGGAAACACTTGCTAGAAAAACAAACATGAGAATGAGATGTGAAAAGACTGGCAAAACACCAAAGAAGAAAAGAGAGAAGATTTGAGCATTATATTTGGAATTAGAAATCATTCTGTTAGGACAGAACAATAAACACCTATGCTACGAGGAAAGGATCTTCCTCTCTCCTACCCCACCCAGCCAGTCAGCCCCTCCATATGAGACTTGAAATAAATCAAATGATCAAAAGTTTTTTCAACCGTGGAGGCTGAAAGGCAGCCATGAAACTGGTATGTGGGGGCTCAAAAATTCTGGTTGCAAATTAGAGAGAAAGATTACACACCATTCAACACCTGCCTGAGTAGTCAGGGTAATGCTTACTTTACAAAGGTTTACATATGGATTCTGCTCTACAGGTTGCACCTCTGAAAATGGGCACTCTCTGGGCCAGCAACATCCCTTGCCTGCAGGATCACAGATGCTTCTGGACCAGAGATCCTGTGAGATGAAGGACAGGCTGCCATGCCTCCCTGTGACAGCCCACAGCAGCAAGGGGTCAGGGCCAAAGTCCTGGCAGCAGCAGTGCAGGGCTGGGGACACAATGGAAGCCAGATCCTAGCAGAGGCTGAAGCTGAGCCCTGGAGTGACCAGGAACCAGAGCCCTCAGGTGTCTGAGGAGTTGGGGGGGGCCCAGTCTGGGGCTGGAGGACAGAATGAAACTCCAGGAGCACAGGACTGGGGCTGCAGCCCTATGTATGAGCTGGATCGGAGCCCCGCTGCAGGCCTGTAGCCCCCCTGTAGCCCTAGGGAACCCAGGGCTAGAACTCTTTGTGTGGGACAAACCAGAGCCCCACTGCAGCCCCATGTCAGGGATGGAGCTCTGCATGTGGGCAAGGCCAGAACCAACTGCAGGCCTGGAGCCCCACTGCAGACCTGGGGAGCCGTGGGCCAGGGCTAGGTGCACAGGGCTATCTGGAGCCTTGCAGCAGACCCAAGGAACACAGAGCCAGAGCTGGAGCCCCATACGGGAAGACTGAAGCCTTGGGAGTGCCATGCTGGGGCTGGAGCTCCAAGGTAACACACGTGGGTCTAGGATGAAGACCCGCTGGAGCTTCGGGGAGCACAGGGCTAGGGCTGGGGCCCTACTCATGGGGCTGACCAGAGCTCTGCAGTAGCAGCACAGAGTCCCCCACAGCCATACAGCACCCGAGCCCTGCTGCAGACCTGTGGCAGCACAAGCTAACACAGCAGGAAGACCCAAAGCAGGCCTTGTCCACCCAGGATACAACAGGTGGGCAAGGAAGTGAGGGGGAGCTGAAGCAGGTGCTTGGAGCCTGTGGCAGGGCACCTGCCCTGGTCCAGCAAATTCTCTCATTCGGGACTGGTCAAGTCCCAACCTTGCCAGCCCACGGAAGTGCAACCTGCAGTTATTTCTAAGGTTCCCAACATGACCAAAGTGTATGAACTACAATCAATGCAAAAGCTTGTTTTGAGCCACTGCTGGAATTTAAATCCACAACCTCACGTTAATCTTTACTAACTATTCCTCAGAATTTAGCTCTTTCAAAGGTTCATGTATATATTTAACTGATAAAAATTGTAGAATTATTGTTCTATGTGATTGTCAACAAGATGAATCAAGGGATGCTGTGTCTCTATGAAAGTCAATAGCACTAGCTAGCTAATTAACTTGGCACAGAATAGCAATGTCTTGTATTTATTTTTATTTTGTTCAGTGCTTTACTAAATTAGAAGGTATTTGTTTTTTAGAATTCTATAAGCCCAGGTTCTGTGTAAATTGCTCCTGGGCAAATTTCATTTTGCAAAAGTTTCATTCTCATGTCAGGTATTTGTTGTATTTGGCTTAACTGAATTGCAATTTCCTTTGGCAAAAGTTTCTGAACAAGAGATCCTTTGTCAGTGGCAGGGAAACTAACTAATCTTTTATCTGTCCTCACAGGACATTTAGTGAGATATGCAACTTTGCAGTATTTCTTAGATTTTATTTTGTGTTCCTATCTTAATCCAAATGAAAGATCAAATTTTACATTCATTTATACATCCATGCAACTAACTCCTCATGTCACAGATTTCCATAGGTATAAGTGAAGGCAGAATCTGATGCTATTTTTAACCCAACTGTTAAGTCAAATTACAAGCAATAGTTAAAAAGAAAAAAAAACTGCATCAATAATAGATAATTTAAAAACACAGAATTTCACTCATGCTTGTTGACATATTTATCATGGATCTGTACGGAAGCATGTTTATTTTTCTCTTTCTTGGGTGCAGTTCAGCAAATACATCAGTCTGGATTGTAGCCTCTGTTGTTGCCTCCACACTAGTTGCGCAAACATAACAAAAACCACACATCAGAGGATCTCCTCCTAGGGGTACCCCAATTGGAATAGGGAGTAGGTCAGGAGGGAAGCAAGAAAAATAATCTTCTACCACACCTGTATACAAGCAGGCGATGGAGGAAGCAAAGAGGCATTCAATTATTCGGTACTTCTAGATGTCTACCTACCCAGCTGTTGCAACACGGAGAATTAGGGAAGCAATGCAAAGAAATCAATAGTACAAAGATGGTTTAGTCATCCTAGCCACACCCTCAAAGCCAGCCTGTGTCAAACTCAGCCCAATCATAGGTTAAAACACAAGGACCAACCTACTCATTCATAGTGTGTAGAAGATACCAAATACAGTATGTCATTGCTTCATAAGAAACTTGATATTAAACTCTTTTCCCACTGACTTTCAGTTTGGTTCATTTTTAATTAAAAAAACAAAGCCAAAACAAAAAACAAAACCACAAAACCAACAAATCAAGTCCATGAAAGTTAACTGAAGTTATTCCATTATTATGTCATTTAATAGTGCTCAGTAAATCTTACTGAATTATACATTAGCTTGTTATGTATGCAACGATTAATTAAGGATAAAATGCTGTTCCCACAATAAATTTTATTTTATTGAGTTGTAATTTGGACACTTTAATCAACTCCAGGCTGAAACTTGGCACACTATTTCAATACATGAGAGAATATTTTAGTTTACAGAATTACTAAGATCAGTTGAACCTTTTCTAGTGCAGGAGGCAGAAAAGGTGGTGGGGGGACTTGATTTCATGAATAAATTGCTTTATGCATTTAGAGCCATTTATATGCATGGCTTCAGTCTGCAGAAATCCCTACTGAAGTCAAGCAGATCAGCGTCCCTCAGCCTGCACTTTTGGGTTGACAACTGTGGCACCCTATATAAGGAACGTAAGGATTTTTCCCCGATTTCTCTTTCAACATTAATACTCCCCATTTATTTATTTATTTTTTTCAGCCAGCATGTTATGAGTGGAGACAATTACCCTTTACTCTGATCACACCCTGGCCCAGCACTGGTCTAAAGAGTACTGATAAAACAGTTAATATTTTCATTCTTATTATCAACTGCACTGTTGCTCCACCACCAGGGCCGCAATGACTTCTGTTATCCATATTTACAGCACAGGACTAACACCCTAAGCGCAACAGAGGGTGGCACCATGAAACTCCACATGAGAATTTCTTTCTCCCTTTCCCTTAATCTTATGGGTTGCTCTCAGGGAGCGTTGCTCCTTCTGCAGTTTTCGATAGACAAGACAATCCAAGGTCAGGGCCAGGGATTAGGTAGGACAGGCCGGATACCTGGAATGTTTGCATTCCAGGGGCAAGGATCTTGCAACAATCACCTTCCTACGTTTAGCTCTCCAGCCCCCCACCTGTCAGTAGCTAGTCTCCCAAGCCGCATCAGGGCTCTAGGCGACCGGCAGCTTCTACCAGGCAGGAGCCTTGCACCTTTCAGGCGCCAGTGGCTCCAGACGCGCCCGGCAGCCGCTCACCTGCCCTCGCGTCCCAGCCGACCCACCCCCGGGAGGCAGAGACCCGACCCAAGCCCGGCACTTACAGCGCTGGCACATTCCCGGCACGGCGGCGAGCGCGCGGGCTGCCCGCAGCACGGAGCCAGGCCCTCGCGGGCATTTCTGCAGCGAGACGATTCCAGCCGTGAGACACGCCAGGAGCGGGATCCACATAATGCGAAGCAGACGGCACCTCTCCCCGCGCTGGCGGCCAAGTCTCGGCTGCGAGGCTCGCTCGCTCTCAGCCCCGCCGGGGGCTCGGGCGGCTGCGGGGGAGGAGAGGCGGCGGAGGAAGGAGGCGCGCACCAGTCGCAGGTAGGAGGCAGAGCAGGGGCCGCATGTCAGGGGGAGCGCAGGGACCGCCGGACCCGGCGCAGAGCCCCGCGGCGGCGGTGGCAGCGGCAGCAGCCGGGTCCTCTCCGCGCAGGGACGGCGGGTGCCTCCATCCGCCCCTCCACCCAGGCCGGCTCACAAAGCGCTTTTGTCTCCGCGGCCGGCGGCGGGGGAGGCACTTGGCAAAGTCCCGGAGCGAGTGTGCAGCCGCCCGCCGAGCCAGGTCGGGTAGGGCCGGGCCGGGCCAGACCCGCCAGGTAGCTGTGTGGGGAGGGTCAGTGGCCCCGGGAGCGGGGAGGGCTCCGCGGCGGGTGCTGGGGCTGCCGCTCCCTGCCGCCCCCCTCCCCCGCCGCTGGCGCGCGGCGTGTTAAGCTCGCGGGGTCCCGCGTTGCTAGGAGACGGCCAGCCGCAGGGGCAGCCGCGAGCCCGTCCCGGGCGCGAGCTCCGGGGGCGGGGCGCGGGGCGGAGCGGGGTGGCCAGTTTCCGCCCCCCCGGCTCCCTTTGTTGTGCTGGGCGGTGGAATCCCGGCGTTCCCCTTCTGCGGGCTGAGCGCCGGCTCCGTTCCCGAGGCCCCAGCCCGCCGGAGCTCGCACCCCTCCGCCAGGCACCCATGCTGTTTCCCTGCCCAATCTCCGGGCTCCCCCCATTGCACCCCGTCCTCCTGCCCTCAGCCCCCATACCTCCGCCCTCCCGCACCTCCCCAACCCCCTACCTCCGCTCCCCCCACGGCACCTCCCCTCACCTCCATCCCCCCAGGACCTTGCCCCACCCCCCCGTACCTCCGTTCCCCCCCACGGCACCTCACCCACACTCGCTATACTTCCGGCATCCCTCCGTACCCCCGGGTCCCCGACGGCACCTCCCCTCAGCCCGTCCCTTCTTCCCCCCCCAAACCCCTGTACCTTTCTCCCCACCACTACACCTCCCCCCGGACACCTTCAACTCCCTATATTTCCGTCCCATGCTCCCCCCACCTTCTCCACCGCAGCACCTCACTCCCTCTGCACTGCCTCTCTCAGCACCCCCCTGCACCTGTCTCTACCACTACACCTCTCCCCCCCCTTAACCCCCTGTATCTCCATCCCTCACCCCCGGGCCCCACAACGATAACCCCTGGCAGCCATCCCTTGCCCCCATACCTCACTCCCCTGCACCTGTCCCTTTCAGCCCCCTGGCACCTGTCCATACCATGTCACATCCCCATCAGCCCCCCCCATCCCCATGCACCTCCACCCCTAGCCTCCCCCAGAGCATCTCACTCCTCTTGCACCTGTCCCCAAAACAGCACCTCCTCCCAGCACCCTGCCCTCTGCACCTTCTACCTGCTCCCTACACACCCATCCCCATCCAGACAGTACCGCACCTCTTACCAGCCCCCCCCCGCTTTCATGTACCTTCACCTGGAATCCTTTATTCCCCTGGTGCTTCCTACAGCTGCCCCCACCCCCATCCTCACAACATCTCCTCTGCACACCCCCTTGCTCACTGCCATTGCCTGCATGTGAGGAACCGCAGTTCTCTTTGCAGCTCCAGGGTTCTCCCTACCTGTGGTCTGTGCAAAAGTGAGAAGAGGGCAGTACTTCTCAATCAGACTCCTGCATACCAGTGCAGATCTGGCAGCTGTGTGGGGGCCATGTTAGCTCTGGTGTCCCACCTATGTGAAGCATGAAGCCTGATCAGCGTAGGTGTGCTGAATGTTGTCATCTGGCTCATATGCACTGTCTCACCTCCCCGCTCCACACATGCCCATCCTTTTTCCATAATACTCTGCTTCGTCCCACATCCCATGGCTCCTGATGCCCAGTTCTACCTCCCAGTTCACTACCACTTGATTTCCTACCTCTATTTTCTCCTAAGATGCCCTGTCTCCCTTAGTAATGCCTCTGATTCTATGGGAATATCCTAGCCCCCTTCCATGCCGCTCTGCTTATTCTCTTTTAATACTCTTTTTTTCACTCCAGATCAGGTAAAAATAAAAATATCTTAGTTTATAAGCCCTCCTTTATCCCCTCCTGTCACCCCTTTCAGGCAATCTTCTGTTCTGGGTTTCCGCCCCCTCAAGCAAAGTAGGAGTGTTCAAAGGTTAACACTACTCCCCAGTGAGCTAGTAAATGAGTGGAAAGTACCTTACATTCAAGCAAAAGCTAGGAAACTCCCTCCTTATCACCAGGTACATTCTGTCACTTGTACCTATCACATGAACATGTCAAATCTTCTTAAGAATTAGAAAATTTAAGTCCATTCAGTTTATTAAATCATTCATTTGGGGCTCAGTTTTCAAAAGACATGTTGCTTTGTTTATATCTAAGACCACCAGGATTTGTTCATCTAATCAGTCAAGTATGGAGTTAGATATGCATGGCACTTTAAAAGCCCTGTGCAGATATACACACATATGGGTACAACTTGTTCTGTATCAGTCAAAAGGTCAAGGACCTATGCATACTGGCATGTTCCTTCAGTTTCGGTCTGTGTTTCCTGATTATTTAGAGTATGCTAGGCACTATTAAAAATACAAAGTAAAAGACATTCTCAACCCTGATTAGCTACAATGTGACCCCAGTCCTCTTCGGGCCACTAAGCACTACTATAATACAAATTAATAACATAAAACCATCACAATTAAGCTTCTATTATTATTGAATTGGCATCAGTGCACATGTGGAGCATGGAACTTATCTGGAAATTTCCCTTCGTTTATACGGAGTTAATCATTCATTCAAATATAACAGACATAATTCTTGACAAAGTGACTCCTAACAGTACTCTTATGTCTAATGCCCGAAAAATGTGCAGTGTGCTAAGACTCACAATAACACTGTGAGATAAGACTATTTTATTATCTCCATTTTAGAAATTAGAGAAGGCAAAGCTCAGGTTAAATTACTTGCCCAAGATCACAGAGGAATTCTAGGGCAGAGTTAGAAATGGAACCAACCACTCTGCCAAATGGGTGTTTTAAAGTACTGTACCATTATTCTGCCTAAAAATTTTCCCCTTCCTAAAATTAATTTCAGGTGTGAGACCTCAACCTGTAGATACTCTAATGTGAGATGCAAACCTACCTGTGATTTATGGGAAGAAAAATTATTTATTCAAGGAACTCAGAACTGTGGGATTTATTCCTTTGGCATAAATAATTTGACACTTTCAATTTCTGATGTAAATTATGTAAAACAATAAAAGTGAAGGACTACCAGGTTTATACAGAACCCATGTAATTTTGCCTGAAATGAAGGACATTTGTGAAGCTTGTTGGAGACACACTAAGCTTGGCTCACTCCTATCTACAGCATCTGAATCATTGTGTCAGGACACTCCAAATATACAGATATTTTAGTTTGCAATTCCTGAGAAAAGTCTGCAGTGGCATCCTGACTACAAGTGACTTATATTATTAAAAACCTGTTCTAAGTTGTCTTTCTGAATATAGTCTTGGAATTTTTATATACAAAGAAAAGTTTGTTTTCTACTTTCAAGCAACCATTGTAAGTTAAAAAGTTGCATTGAAAGGGCATATAACTGAGCCTTTTTTTTTTGAGGCTATCTCATAGAATTTTCATTCTTTGGGTTTCTAGTGCAACACTGGCTGTGATCTCTGACACTCGCTGTGGGAGGCCTGCATATCATTCTCCCATCAGTAGACGGAACATGTGAGTGGCACAGCCCACTAATAACCTCATTTGTCAGTTTCTTTTTCAAGCAAAAGAATGAAATACTCACATGTGTGCAGCTATAAAGACACAGCCTACCACTTTAAAAGCAAAGTTTCTGACAGGGGAGGTGAGTAGGTGGGTGAGAATCCTACATAATGGTCTCTGTTGGGGTGCTGGAACAATTTTTCAAGTGAGGGTGTTGAAAGCCATTGAACTAAACTGAAAACATCATGTAAAATGGAAACCACTTCAAGCCAGGGGGTGCTGCAGCACACCTAGCACCTCAGGTTCCAGCACCTATCATCTCAATATAGACAAGGAGAATTACAATGTAAGAAATCTCCAGATTCTTACTCTAAGGATTAGGTAGTTTGCGTAAAAGCAATACATATTCACTAGACCAGGCAATGATGAAATTACAGGGCAATGCTAAAAAAGTAACCAAGATATTTTTGGGTTAACCAAGGAAGGGATCAAGTGCCTCCAAATCGCACGAAGACCTAAATTCAAAGAGCTTCAAATACGTAGCCCATAAAAAAGGGGGAAAAAGTTCAAAAAAGCGAAAGCTAGGGACATCCCAACAGAAACAAAAGCAAACAGCAAGTTTAAATCCCTCTACTTTGGAGATGGGCCTCTGAGCCCTTAATACTTAGAGGCCTACAAATATGCAAATATCTGCCTTATGTCCACTGATATCCACAAAAGCAGTTATCTGTAGATCATTTTTGCAGATTGCAGATTGGATGTGGATAAACATTTTGTATGTGGGAAGGGCTCTATTTCAGTGGCATAGCTAGGATAGGAAAACTGGATGGGCACTGACTTTTGGATGGCAGGGCAGGCACCAATGGGAGAAGCAGCAGCGAGGAGAAACAGGAAGGACCCATATGTTCCCACCCCCTTACTGCTAGGCAGGCACCAGAAGACAATGTTGTCCAGGGCACATAGGCTGTAGGGCACACCCATGGGACAGAGAGGGCCCACTAGGGCTTGAGCTCTTCCTGCCCCTCCCAGCTCCTGCTCAGTGGCTGTCTGCCTGGCTGGGCATGTCCCTCTCCTGCCAGCACCATTCACTGCCCTTATCTTTGACCCCAGTGGTACTGCCTACCCCCATCTCCCTGAGACAACCCCCCACGACCACCACCTGGGACAACTGACTCACTTCCAGCCTGTGTATTCAGGGGTCCCCAATTTGGGGGGCCTAGATGCTAACTGGGTGGGCTGCAGGCCCATGCCTCATCCAAGCCCACCCATGTCTATGTTCCTGCTCTTTTCATAATCAGAGGTGGTGTCTATACTGGGAAATAAAGTCAAATTTATTAAAGTCAACTTTATACCACTACGTGTGATGGTGAGTGTCTGCACATGTTTAGAAAGTCAACATCATGTGTCCCCGTTACATTTGCTAACTTCAGCTATGTCAGCAGTGCATTGTGGATATGTATCCCACAGTTCCTGCACCCCTTTTGTATTCTGGGCTTCTGTGCCAATGTGTTATGGAAAAAAATGAGCCACAAGTAGTTGTGGGTGTCTGATGTCATCATCCCAGAATGCATTATGCTCACTCCCATGGAAAACAAACTCCCAAATGTGTTTTTGCATCGTTTGTCCACAGCTTTCTCCTGGCACACGCCATTACAATGTAGCAGGCCAGTCCAGAGAAATGTAAAATGCTGAAATAAAAATCTGAAAAGTTTCAGTTTGGAGCTATTGCAAAGTTGTTTTTTGGTATTGTTGAAATGCTTCATTTTGATAGTGTTATTTTGATTCATTTCAGTTTGATCTGGTAGCCATGGGGGGATGGAGGGACAGACAGCGAGCCTGGAAGCTGCGTGGTGGTGGGCAGCTGCGTGGTGTGGGAGGCAGCTGCATGGTGGTGGGGGGCAGCCAGAGATCCTGGCAGCTGCGTGGGGTAGAGGGCAGCTGGAAAGCCCAGGCTGATTCCTGCTTTGTGTTTTCTACTTCCTGCTCACATGGAGAGAAGCGGAATTGAAAGTGATGGTTAGAACAGACACATTGGGGGCATTGTAGAATACTTCTGGAGGCCAATAAAATCGAATTAAATAATGCTGTGTCTACACCAGCATTAAGTCAGCCTTGTAAATTTGAATTTGATGTTACTCCTCATGAAAAATCTGGAGTAGAAAAGTGAACCTTAGGACCCCTTAAAATTGACCTAATGATATTTGTACTGAAGACAGGTACATCATAAAATTAACCTAACTCCCTTAAAATTGTCTTTATGCTCTAGTGTAGACATCGCCAAAGTGAGATTTGCTCCAAGGAAAGAATACAAATAATATGGGTCACACAGCTACCTATATCTATGCAGAGTTAAAACTTCTGTAAGAAAAATGGAGAAAACTGCTATATATTGGATAGCAGGAGCCATTTTGTGAACTTCAAATATATAGGTAATTCATCACACTAGTGAAGAATAGAAATACAGCTGTCTTTTTGATAGTGAGAGCTGAGGAACTAGTCTCAGAAGAAACAAAGCTGGATAGACCACAAATGGCTTTAAGAAGAAAAACAAATATTTTAGTGTCAAGTTTGGAGAGAAGGACTGCACCAAAATGAACATATAGGCACCAATTAAACACTGAAAACACAAGAATAGTGTAGATCAGTCAGCTGATCCTGAAGAACATTTGCTGTGCAGACTGGTGTTATGGTGACCAGGAAATGAGTAAGTCTACCACAACAATATTTTCTCCAGTTTGATTTAAGAACTTACAGGCAAGGAAATGCTAAATATGGGATTTCTTGTGTGAATTATACACCCAGGGACTACAAAAACACTGGTCTAACTTCCATTAAGACTAGGTGTGCCAACTTAAATAATGTAATTTGTCTGAAAACTAAACAAAAGGTGATCAAGCAGTTCATGAGAAACAGTTAAAGAGGCCCAAAGGATTTTGAGCACAGCACTACAAAACTGTCACCTGAACTATATTTTTGGCTGACTTCTTCTAAGAAATATCTGAGGCTACAGCCACACTACATGGAACATCAGCCCACTCAGAGCTGATCTTCTGGGGTTTCATTTCATGCTGTCAGGGGTCAAAGTCAACCCTGAAACTCCTTGTGAGAGGCAAAGAATAAGGAAGGTGGCTCCCATCAATCTTCCTCTGTGTAGACAGATATGGAAGTTGACCGCTGATAGGTCAATTATAGCTACATAATTGGTGTAGTTAAAATTGCATATCAGCGGTCAACTTCTACGTCTAGTGTAAACATAGCCTAAGGGCTTGTCTACACTACCACCTTCCTTCGAAGGAAGGATAGTAATTAGGGTGTTGGGAGTTTACTAATAAAGTGCTGCTGTGCATAGGCAGCACTTCATTAAGCAAATTTCCCCCCCCACCAATGGCAACTTCGAAGTTTTAAACTTCAAAGTACCAGCATGCGTCTAGCCACGGCACACCCACTGGTACTTCAAAGTGCTGGGGCAACTTTGAAGTCCCCTTACTCCTGAAAATTTTGGGCGCTTCGTTAAGCAAATTCCCCCCGCAGCAACTTTGAAGTTTTAAACTCCTTGGAGTTTTAACTCATCGGAGTAAGGGGACTTCGAAGTTTCCCCGGCACTTTGAAGTACCGATGGGTGCGCCGCAGCTAGACGCGTGCCGGTACTTCAAAATTTAAAACTTCAAAGTTGCTGCGAGGGGGAATTTGCTTAATGAAGTGCCCAAAATTTTGAAGAGTAAGGGGGCTTCGAAGTTGTGTCAGAGTGGGAAGGAAGCCCTGACGCACTCACTTGGACAAATCCTTGTACAAGTTCTGCACAAATGAAAAAGAAAATGGCTGCTAACAAAGCAGCACATCAAAATATCAGTACTTTGATTTGTTGAATGTAGGAGGGCCTAACATATTAAGTTGGTCAGGCTTGACATTTTCTGAATGACTTTAGTAATTTCCACTGGCACAATAGAACTTTATAATAAGAGTAAAGTCAGTCTGTACAGGAGATAGAACTTTCTCGTGGATTAGTCCAAGACCATAAAAAGAATAGCACAAACTTCACCACCTTCTACCAAGTACAAGACACATTCCTTTATCCTATCTTTAACATAAGTACATAGCAACATGGATATTAAACCAGAAATGCAAAACCAAGACATTTCTATACACACACTTCTCCTCCTGGGGAGAGGATAAAAAAACCAACACCACATGACAGACATTAGTCATATTACTGAAATTATTGAAGGGTGCTCAGATACAATGGCGGCGAGCACAGCTTAATATACTATATAGAACAGAATAGTATTTGTTTCTATATAAAATATATATTGCCATAGTTTTATAAATAAGAGAATGACCCCTTTAGGCAGTAACAGATAGGTAGCCATGTTAGTCTGTCTAACAAAACAAATCAGCAGTCACGTAGCACTTTAAAGATTAACAAAATGATTTATTAGATGATGAGCTTTCATGGGACAGACCCACTTCTTTAGACTGACTAGTTACGGTATATGTTTACCTTCATATATAAATCATACATATCACAAACTTTGGTATACACTAGAATACCATATGACTATAAGCAAACGGCATTTACTTGTTATGAGATCCAAAACACATAAAATTCCCATGGGCTTCTGATGATGTCTCCATACTTTTAGAGACAGTTGCTGATTTAAACAAGAGGAAGTTTATTTAACCATAGCTTTATAAGGTTAACTTTTTTTCAGTGACTTTGGTTAATGATTTGATTCCTGCCCCTGGAATCTGTACTTTTAAGCTGAATCCCACTGAAGAAATTCTCTGTGCTGTAACCAGTTTGATTTATTTTCTCTTGTTTTGTCAATAAATTACCTTTTATAGCAAAAATTCGATCCCTGTGTCCCTGAGAAGTGTCTGTGTATACCTTAGGCTGAACGGCCAGCTATCAGATTACAGTTCTTTGTCTCAAAGATCTCTCCTGATGGAGGGTTAAGAACTTGGGGTACCCCACAGGGAGGAGTCCCAAGTGTGCCTTCCTGAGTTAAGGGTTTTTTCTTTTTTTGTTGAAAAGGACCCTACACACTTCGAAATCCCTTGTTCCTATAACCAAATAGTAATAACGGGATTTCCAAGTGTGCAGGACCCTGTGTAGACGAGGCACGTGCGATCGAAAGTGGCACTTTCGAAGCACCATGACTGCCATCATGCTAATGAGGCGCTGCATATTCATGGCAGCGCTTCATTAGCATTTTTCGATTAGTTTCATTATCATGCCCCTTTCAAAGTTCTGGGGCTAGTGTAGACATAGCCAAGAAGTACATGGCTTTGGAAATATAATTTGGATTTATTTTAACTATTAATCCAGCTCTAATTTCAATCATAATGAAAGTTACTGATATAGCTGCATTTTATAGCCTTTGCATCATCCACAATTTAAAAAGACAACTTCTGCTATAACTAAGCTAAAATAATTTTGTTTTATCATGCCTCTGTATATCTCCCATTTTTACAAGATCTTCCTCTGAATTATTTCCTCTTACACAATAGTTTATTATATTTTTTAGACCATCATAATTAGTTTTACATTTTAGGCCTTGTGTTGCTCTCATGGGCTACGTCTATTCATGGGAATAAGGGGACTTCGAAGTAGGCGGGGTCCTTTCGAAAAGAAGCCCTGTTTGGATGCGCCACACGGCGGCGAGGCGCATCAATTTCGAAGCGCCGCGGCAGCCCGCATGCTAATGAAGCGCTGAATATGCATTTCAGCGCTTCATTAGTAAACTTCGAAATGGCCATGCAAATGGCCATTTCGAAGTTTGGGGCATGTGTAGACACGGCCAAGGACACTTATCTGAACAGGTTCTCCTCTTTTGCAGTAAAAATAAATAGAAGAGCCATATACTTGTCTGTTACATGCAATAATACTTATTTTGCATTTTAATCCTATATATGAATTTAAAAGGCATCTGTTTTAGGTCCATTATATCAAACAATAAAGAAAATGAGTATGTTTATTTGTTCGCTTGCATCATGATATGCAGAAGCTGGAATATTCAAACTCAACGGCTCCTGCACAGAATGGAGTTATGTGCTGCTTAAAAACATGACTTCACTACCCACTGAAACCTTATCTACCCACCCACAAGGATGTGTGCCTGCTGAAAATTATAGTTCTCTGTTTTAGTGATACAGACTACATGATACACCATTTTTCATGCCCATTACAGTATTGTTATGTATTCTATTTTCTAAAATTCAACTATCCTAATCCAATACAGGTAATATTTGAATATATTGCAAATCTTTGGAAAAAAAACTGTGATATATTTCATTCTAAGGTATAAACATTTGCACATTGACACATTGGTATTCTTGCTTTTCATAGCACACTGTTTGGTAATAACTTGAAATTTTAGAGGATAAAGTGCTAGATATTATCCCCAGGAAGATACATTGGTAACTAAGTCAACATCACTGAACTTCAGAATGCCCATCTGAGAAAAATAAAGTCATTCATTGGCAGGAGAAAGGATCTCCTCAGAAGACTGATCACCTCTTTGGAGGGGCACATGAAGACTCCCACTGACTTCAAAGGGCACAGGATCAAACCTCAAATAATTCAACTTTTGCCCTGATTCACAATCCCAGAGATTTCCACAGGCTTGAATGACTGCATGTCCCCAAATGAGTTGATGCACTGCTCAGAAAACTGACTATGGCTACCTTAGAGACTTACAGCAATGCAGCTGTATTGATGCAGCTGTAGTGCTACTAGTGCAGATGCTATTAGCTAGTGGCAGAGAGTTCCCCCATCAACACAATTACTCTAGCCCTCATGATCAGCAGTAACTAGGTCAGCAGGAGAGACTCTGCTGTCAACATAGTGATACCCATACTAGTGATTAGGTTGATGTAACTCCCTCAGTCATGAGAGTGACTTAGTCACACCTCTGAGTAACATAGTGTATACTGACATAAGCTGTTGTGTGTACATAGCCTATCTTCTTGTCTTCACTGAGTATAGGTATCAATAAAGGTTGTCATGCAGGAGACAGCTTTAATAGAACCCCCCCTCTCCTTTCTTCTCAGTCCAATGGAATTTGGTATGCTGGATTTGTGAATGATCTTGTTCCCCATCCATTTGGATTTAAATGTAACAAGAAAGAACTCCTGGATCCTAAGTACCAGGACGACTACTTTAAAATAAAATAAAGGTACAACATAGTTACAAATATCCAGACAAATTTCCATGAAAAAATTCAACATCGATCCAGAATCCTGGGAATCTACATCATCAGATCAAAATACCTGGCAACAACTGCTACAACAGGGCACATTGTCCTTTGATAGTATATATGCAAGCCATACAGACAACGTCGTCTTAGAAGGAAAAGCTTTCAGACTCAAGGGCTACGTCTACACTAGCACATTATGTCGAAGTAGCCTTTTTCAAAGTACGAACATCGAAATAGGCTACTTTGACAATTATCGTCTACACGTCCTCCAGGGCTGGCAACGTCGACGTTCAATGTCGAAGTAGCGACGGGGAACGTCGAAAAGAGCCGCCCTGGAAGGAAATGCAGAGCGTCTACACACACAAGCACCCTCTTTTGAATAAGGGGCCGGGACAGACCGCGGACTGGGTCACAGAGCACACTAGCCGTTCCGGGGCAGCTGCAAGCCGCTCCTTTAAAGGGCCCCTCCCAGACACACCCGGTATGCACAGCACGAGGTCTGCAGAGCAGTAGCCACTCTCTTGCAGACCAAGTCACAGCAGCAGCTGCAGCAGCAGCAGGAAGCGGAGGCCCTCCAGGTAGTCATCCAGGGGGCAAGCGCCCTGCTAGGTGCTGCCCGGGAGGCCGCCCAGTGGCTCCTGCCAGAGGACCCCACCCTGGAGGCAGACGGGGACGCCCCTGACCACCGGGCTCCCCTCTTCCTCCCTCACCGGCCGCTCCCCCGCCTCTGGACCTACCCCACCAGCTCCGAGTGGTGGGAGCAGCTCGTCATGTGGAAGTGGGATGACGATATGTGGCTCTGGAACTTCTGCATGCACCGGCAGACCTTTCTCGAGCTCTGCCAGTGGCTCACCCCAGCACTGAGGCACCATGACACCAAGATGCAGCGTGCCCTCCCCATCGAGAGGAGTGTCTCAATAGCCGTCTGGAAGCTGGCCACTCCAGACAGCTATCGCTCCTTGGGACACCAGTTTGGAGTCGGAAAGGCCACGGTCGGGGTTGTCGTCATGGAGGTAAGGAGGCCTGGGCATGCACCCACGGTGGGGTAGAGGGGGCCAGGTGTGGGCTTGGGGATGGAGGGACGGAGGGGGGGAGGGAGGGGCCAGGTGTGGGGCTGGAAATGGAGGGATACCGGGGAGGGATGGGCTGGGCAAGTGGGGTACCCAGGGAGGTGCCTGGGAGGGGACCTGGGGGAAGGGCCCCAGGGCACCCTGTGCAGCCTCATGGGCACCTGTGTTCCCTCCCCACAGGTGGGCCATGCACTTAATGCCATGTTGCTCCAGAGAGTCGTCCGACTCGGGGACCTGGATGCAGCCGTCGCCAGATTCGCCTCCATGGGGTTCCCCAACTGCTTCGGGGCCCTGGATGGGACCCACATCCCCATCCGCGCCCCGGACCACAGCAGAGGAAGATACATCAACCGCAGGGGCTACCACTCCATGGTCCTGCAGGCCATGGTGGACAGTCGGGGCCGCTTCCAGGACGTGTATGTGGGCTGGCCCAGCTGCACACACGATGCCCGTGTTTTTAGGAACTCGGGCCTGTACTGCCGGCTGGAAGCGGGGACCTACATCACCTAGAGGGAGATCCCTCTGGGGGACACCACCGTGCCCCTCTGCCTCGTGGCGGATGCGGCCTACCCCCTCCAGCCCTGGCTCATGCACCTGTACACCGGCCACCTCAATACCAGCCAGGAGCGGTTCAATGCCCGCCTGAACCATGCCTGCCAGGTGGTGGAGAGAACATTTGGCCATCTGAAGGGCTGCTGGAGGTGCCTCATTGCCCGACTGGACGTCAGCCTCCAAAACATCCCCCAGGTTGTGGGCGCATGCTGCACGCTCCACAACATCGTTGAGAGCAAGGGGGAGGCTTTCGTCCAGGGGTGGATGGTTGACGCCAGCACGGGCTTCCCCCAGCCGGCTGCCGCACCCAGCCGCCAAGCCCACCATGAGGGGGTACGGGTCCGTAAGGCCCTGCGGGCCCACTTTGTTCAGGGAGACCCCGAGCACCTCCCTGGCCTTCCCCAGAGGACCCCCCCCACACAGCCCGCAATGCCTGTACACCGCCCCCAACACCCGCACGCCACCCCCCCCAACAAGCACACAACTCCAGCTTTTAGGAAAATAAAACTTTTTTTTAAACTGGATAACTTGTTTGATTAAATAAAGAAACTGCAACTAATCTACAAAAAGGGGGACAACTATATACATGGGCCAACAGCCGAGCCATCCACTGGGCCTCCATCAGTCTGGGGTGAGCGTAGAGGGGCGCGAGCCCCGGCGGGTATGGCTCACAACCCCGCCTTCCCCTGTCCGCAGTCCCCGGCATGGCTGGCTGGGGGCTGGGAGGACCGGCAGGTAGGGCCGGGATGCCTCCACTGGCCAGTCTTCAGCTCCAGTGGGCTCTGTGGAGCTTGCCGATGGTGAGGCGGGTGGGGCAGCAGGTGGGGCAGCAGGCGGCGAGGCGGGTGGAGTGGCGGGCAGGGCGGCCCGGGGGGCAGTGGGGGGGCGGGAGCCGGGCAATGGCCTCCCGGATCGACCCGGCTATGTCCCTGAAAACCCCCATAAAGTCCTCCCACACCACCCACCGCTGGGTGGACTCCTCCCACTCGAAGCGGAGTCTTTCCTCCGCCACCTCCGTCTGCCACCGGAGAGCTGCCGGCAGCTGAGGGTCCACCGGGGCCATTCCAAGAGTCTGGCAGTAGCGGGACTGTCCTGCTGGCCTTGGGGGTGTCTCCGGCCGCTGGCAGTGGCTGGCCTCCGGTGGGCTGTTGGGGACAATGGACAGTGCCTGGCTGCCTGGGGCGTCTGATGCTGCAGCTGGAGAGAGGGAGAGAGGGAGGGGAAGGCTGTCAGTCCAGTGCCCTGGCCCGTGGCCCGTTCTCCATGCCCCCTCTTGGGTGCTGGGTCTCCATCCCCATCGGTGGGTTTGATGTCCCTGTTGGCTGTCGCCATGGCATTGTCCCCCTACCCCCGGGGTCAAGACTGAGTTCTGTCCATGGGTACGGGTGCTGATGGGCACTGATGGTCGTGCTGCTGTCCTGGGACTGTTCTGTGGCTGGGCAGTCACGGGTTGGGGTCCTCTGGTGGTGTGTGAGGCTCCCAGTCGTGTCTGGTGCCCCCTCCCTGTGGCCCATGGGTGTGTGCTCTGTGGGATACCTACCTGACCGTCCATCGCCACGGTCGGGGGAAGCCCTGTGGGTGGATGCCTGGCTGGTGCTCCGGGAAGGGAGGTCAGTGAGGAGCCCCCTCTCTTCGCTGCTGGACCCCTCCTCCGCTGTCCCGAGGGGGGGCTCCTTGGGTGGGCCCTGGGGTGCAGGGCTGGCCTCTGGGCCAGACTCTGGCTCTGAGGCCGTCTGGGGCTCATCGGCCGTGGTGTCAAGGGTGGCCGCGGGGGAGGAGGTGTCCCGGGGGCCCAGGATGTCCCTGAGCTCCCTGTAATAGGGGCAAGTGGCGGGGGCAGCCCCAGACCGGCTGGCCGAGTCCTGGGCCCGGGCGAACCCCTGCCGCAGCTCCTTCACTTTACTCCGGACATGATCCGGAGTGCAGGTATGGTGACCCTGGGCAGCCAGGTCGTCGGCCAGTCGGGCGAACGCTTCTGCGTTCCGCCGCTTGCTCCCCATCATGTGGAGCACCTCCTCCTCACCCCAGAGCCCCAGCAGCTCTCGGAGCTCAGCCTCTGACCAGGAGGGGCCCTGCATCCTTTTGGCCCCCTGCCTGGCTGCTGGGGGTGCCTGGGTCCCCTCAAGAGAGGAGCCCTGGGTGCGCTCTGGGGGCTGGCTGGAGGCCATGGGTAAAGGCAGCGGGGATTGGGGCCTGTGAGAAGCGTGCAGGGCTAGCACATGCCTGTGCTGCTGCCTGCACGCTGTCAGCTTCCTGCCCCAGGAAATCCGGGTCGGTGGTTCCTTTAAGGCTGCTGCACGTGGCGACCATAGAGCCCCGCAGGGGCTGGAGACAGTGTCTCTCAACCCCTCAGCTGATGGCTGCCATGGAGGACCCTACAATTTTGAAGTAGTGGGACGCGGATTGTCTACACACATCCTACTTTGACGTTCAACGTCGAAGTAGGGTGCTAGTCCCATCCTTAGATGGGAATAGCGACTTCGACATCTCGCTGCCTAACGTCGATTTCAACAACGAAATAGCACCTGGCGCGTGTAGACGCGACGGGTGCTATTTCGACGTTGGGCTGGCTACTTCAAAGTAGCCAGCTAGTGTAGACGCACCCAAGAATTGGGAAATAGACTTATATGTGGTTATTGCAGTCAAAAGTGCAAATCCAATATTAGGCAGGTAAGGCACGAGGAAAGCCGCAGACTCAAACACTGCCCATAGATCCTCACCGCCACTGCTAACCATTGTCTCTTGGATGAAAAGGGGTCATATATATATCCAGACAGTATATTTCTTCCCCCTACTCTATCCATCAGTCAGTCAAATTCTATGTATAGATCTATTCATGTATGTTATAAATCAAAATCATGCACTCTTCACACCCTCCTAAAAGTACCCAAACTCCATTCCAAGCTCCTTCAGATGGGCTTTTCAGCTTGTCTAGCAGTCAGCAAAACTGGACTTTTAATTCCTACCTCCTTTGTATTTAAGACTGTTATCTCTGTTCAGCTTCCCTCTTTGCTTTCTCTATTTTCCCTTCCTTTCCATTGTTTTCTTGCCCATCATTTAAACCAAACACCTCAATTATTCCCCTAACCCAGAACCATATAGGCTACATCTACACGTGAAGCCTACATCGAAGTAGCTTATTTCGATGTAGCAACATCGAAATAGGCTATTTCGATGAATAATGTCTACACGTCCTCCAGGGCTGGCAACGTCGATGTTCAACTTCGACGTTGCGCGGCACCACATCGAAATAGGCGCTGCAAGGGAACGTCTACATGCCAAAGTAGCACACATCGAAATAGGGATGCCAGGCACAGCTGCAGACAGGGTCACAGGGCGGACTCAACAGCAAGCCGCTCCCTTAAAGGGCCCCTCCCAGACACAGTTGCACTAAACAACACAAAATACACAGAGCTGACAACTGGTTGCAGACCCTGTGCCTGCAGCATGGATGCCCAGCTGCTGCAGCAGCAGCCAGAAGCCCTGGGCTAAGGGCTGCTGCCCACGGTGACCATAGAGCCCCGCAGGGGCTGGAGAGAGAGCATCTCTCAACCCCTCAGCTGATGGCCACCATGGCGGACCCTGCTATTTCGATGTGGCGGGACGCGGATCGTCTACACGTGCCCTACTTCGACGTTCAGCTTCGAAGTAGGGCGCTATTCCCATCCCCTCATGGGGTTAGCGACTTCGACGTCTCGCCGCCTAACGTTGATTTCAACTTCAAAGTAGCGCCCAACACGTGTAGCCGTGACGGGCACTATTTCGAAGTTGGCGCCGCTACTTCGAAGTAGCGTGCATGTGTAGACGCGGCTATAGAGTCAGTTTTAACACAGAAAAGAAAGGAGTGTCCAAAGGGATGAGTGATTGACAGACACAATTAGTTCCCATGCTAGATTGCTGACATTTGGTTCACTCAATTATGGGTTGACGGATACAGGTAAAAATCCAAAGGCAAACTTTAGTTGTTGATTTTTCCATTAGAGGTCACCAACAGGTCATCAGTCAGTCTGAAGAGAGGCATTTCAACTATTCAAGTGGTGTTACGAGTTACAATCTTGAAATACAGTGTGTTCATTATCCATGGAATATGCTCCCTGACTGGATCCAGAAAGCTGCTATCCTCTTGTCTGCCAAATCCCACCTCAGAATTCCCTGAGACCATGACAACTACAAGAGTCAGGTAATGCTTAATGGCCAGACTGAGGACTAGTGGAATCCAGCAATGGAGAGAAATGTGGAGAAATCATTATTTACTGACTTACATAACTATTCCAAATGCCTATGCATATAAAGTGTAGATATATTTTATTGCCTCTGTCTATTCTCTCTCACCAAATGCCGCTAATCTTTTTAGACTGTAATTTCTTTGGTATAGGAACCACGTTTGCAGGTACGTGTGTGCAGCACATAGCACAGCAAAGCCTCACTTTTGTGGGGTAAGTAAGAAATAACCCCTCAGACATACTATTGTATAATTATTCTTTGTAGTGGTTTAATACCATCCTCAGAAACATGTGGTACAGGCCACTAGTGGACACAGGGTACTGTATCAGATGGACGATGGGTTTAACACCATATAGCAGTTCATTGGTTCCTAATTTCATTCTCCAGTTTGGGATAGCAGTCTCTAAACATAGCTGATGTGCTTATTAATATTTGAACAGAGAGAGAACTTTGGGGTCCGTTGTGGGGACAAGATTACACTAAGTCCATCTGTGTATACATAATAAAAGTCTGTCCCAGTGGATCATGAACTTTATGTGGTGGAGTGACTTGAATATTCTCATGATCCCGAGATCAATGCCAACATCAGCCCTGCACTCCTGGTAGGTTCACCTAAGGCTGCAAGATTGAGGGTAATGTTCCAGATGTATAGTGATCCTACCGTTTCTGAAAGTCCTCAGTGCAGTGCAGGTGAATGAAGAGATAATGTCTCTCAGGGTCTATGAAAGCAGGTGCATGCTGACACAGGATGCCAGCCTTCAATTATCTTTGTTCCCTTTCTATTGCATAACCATTCTCATTCTGTCAAGGAATATTGGATGTTGGTCTGAAATGTGTCTCCCTGTTAAAAGACACTGGCCAAAATTTGTTACTTTCCTTCAGTTGCTCTACAACAAAATATTTGCCGTGGTCATCAGCAAAGGATCCACAATGGACCTCTTCCTAGTCAAGACAGAAGTCAAGCAAGACTGTGTCATTGCTCCAGCACTCTCTTCCACCTTCCTTGCTGTCATCCTCCTTCCCATTGCTGACAAGATCCCCTCGGGATCTGACATCCAATACAGAATGGATGACAAGTTCTTAAAACTCAATTGCCTCCAAATCTTGACAAAGACTATTCTTAAATAAGTCATTAAGCTATTCCCAGCTCTCCAAATAGGAAAACCTTAAACCAAAAAAAGTCAGCATCTTCTTTGAGGCCTACAACCAACTAGGCTTCATGTTCAACACAATGAAAACTAAAGTGCTCTACCACTAGGACCCTGTTCCCACAATCAAGATCAACAAAAAGAACCTAGAAAATATCAGGCAATTCCCCTCCAACATACCAGAGCAGCTTTTGGATGCTTGAGGAAAAGTGTCTGCAGATTATGATGTCAAAAATCAAACCAGGCTTCTTGTGTACCAGACCATTGTTAAGCTGGGCCATGTACAGTAGACACCTCATGGCTCTTAATCAATATCAACAGTGACTCCTGCAAGATCTTCTGAATCAAGTGGGATTACTGACACACAAACATGTGTGTTTTGTCCCAAACCAGAATTTCCAGCATTGAAGCTACCATCACTCACCATCAACTCTGTCAGATTAATCATGTTATTCAAATGTCAGACAATTGATTCCCAAAGCAGGTCAAAGTCTCATAGCTGGGCCATGGCCAATGGATGAGAGGAGTGCAAAAGGAACATTTCAAAGACAACATGAAGAAATGCAACATCAATATAAACTCAAGGGAAACACGAACCCTCAACCAATTAATGTGGAGAAGGACCTTGTGACAAGGATCCCAGAATTTCAAGACCCCACAAAGACAACAGAAAATGAAGAAACAGAAAAGGACGAGAGGATGTGTTACACTACAGCCTGATTCAATAATCACGCTCACACACACTTCCACTAGGAAACAGCTGTGCTAATTGAAATGAGATCTGTGGATTTTGGATTGGTCTCATTAGCCACCTGAGAATCCATCAGCAATAACCAACTATCCATGGAAGACAATCATCTCAAACTCTGAAGGATTTTTGGCTATGACATGGTGAAAGCATATAGCTACTTATAAATCAGGAGCTAGATCCTCAATTGTGTACGTCACACTGAAAGTACTTTTAGCAATATAATGAGATGTAAACTATTAATAACAATTTAAAATGTTGTTAATGGAAGATATGACCACCATGCAAGTTCTAGCTGGGGTAACAGACTGGAGAACTTTTGGGTACAAGTAGAAGCAAAAGGCTACGCCTAGACTGGAGGGTTTTGTTGACAAAATGGCATCCAGATTCCCAAGGGCGTTCTGTCGACAGTAAGATGACAGAATGCAGCACTTTTGTCAACAGATGTACCCCACTTGCCACGTGGAAGAACACCTCTACCAACAGAGAGATGTCAACTAAAAAACGGTCTGAATGTTCCGGGGGGGCTTCTGTTGGCAGAAAGGGCTTCCAAGACACCAGGCAACCCTGTCTACTGTGGTTCCAGTTAGCTCTCTTGCCAACAGAACAGCCAACTGGGCAGTCAGGCCGCTCTCGGTCGACAGAGTGGATTGCTCTTTCGACCTGCCCTGTGGTCTGTCTGCGATCTGTCGACAGAAGTTTTGTCGGAAGATCTCTTCCAACAAAAACTTCTGCTGACAAATCCCTCTAATCTAAACGTAGCCAAAGACTACAAAGAAATTTGGGGAGGTGACCCAAAATTTAAATCTGAACAAACACAACAGCATCTGATTTGAACTTTTCCCCTCTAATATTCTCTATCACTTGCAGTACTTAAGAGTGGATATTTTTCTAAATGATGTGGAATAATTCAAACAGCAATTATGGAATTAGTTGCAGTGAGGTTTTATGGCCAGTGTTGTGTAGGACATTAGACTAGATTATCCCTTCTATCCCCCTCCCCCCAAATATCTTTGAATCTTTTAAACTTCCCCTGTTCCATGAATAATTTATTTTGTTATCCTGATGAGATGCCGGGGTGGGTGTGATCAGTAACACAGGAATTCTGGAATTTAATGATCATCACACTACGAAACGTACTGAAAAAAAAATACATGGGGAATGGACAAAAGACAACATAAGAAAGGATAGGTGCTGTTCCTATGGGAGCTTCAGCTTTCTTCCTTCAAATAGCATAGGATATAACATGTGGCTGGAGGCATATAGGGCTTGACTGAGTTCTAATGTACGCTGGTATAAATCATGAGTAATGCTGTTTAGTTAAATGGAACAATACTAGTATAAAATTGGTGCAACTGAGAAACCAATCAGCACCATAATCTGGAAAAGATGTCGTAGTGAGAGGTACCTTACACATAACAACAAAAAGAAAGAAATGACAGACCATATTAGATCAATGTAGCAGGATACTCTATAATCTGTGCATTCTTTCTGAGAAGGGGGTAAAAGGTTTTACAATATACTAAGGCAAACATGATCTCATGCATTTTTTTCAACATGAAAGTTTAGACGCTCTCCTTGTTATATGGAGCACAGGTAAGATAAGAACACAGTAGCTACTTGTTTTGTTCTTTGTCACTAACTGCCCCAGGATAAGAGAGGGATTAGAGCATGTTGTAATTGCCAGATCTTGAACATGAACAGTTCTACATTCATTGCAAACTTGAGGATTTTAATTTTTACAACAGAGAGTTAAAGTGGTGATATAAGTCAGCATGTTCCCACAAGTGGGTGAAAGCCACCAGTTCTCTGCGGAGTCATGATTTATTTCTTTGTACAACATCATTGCCAGAAGGTCAATCCACTTCCTCATGAGAACACGAGAGGTGTCATTCCTGGAGGAGGAAAGGGTAGACCAAAAATAAAGAATTAGTCTCTGTACAGAAGCAAAGTAGATTTGGGTTTGTGAATCAGGATTAGCTTTACAACTAATACCATGCTAGACAGAGCCTTTAGTGGTTGGTAGAAAAAGAGTTCTTATTTCTCCAACAATGCTTTTAACCTATGGCCTTTCTTTTTCTTTCTTTCTTTCTTTCTTTCAAATTAATAAAAATAAAAAAACTGTGCATTATAACAGCTCTAATTCAGTAAAGGAAAGTGTAACTTTTATTATAAACAATAGATTAGATCAGTAGCAGCCCCTTTCAAAGATCCAGAGTGGCCCAGGCCATTTCCAGCTTTTGAGGCCCCTAGCCATAATATAAATAAAAGATGACATATGAAAACTAAGTAAGGCACCAAAATGAGTCAGACATAATTTGAATATTAATAATCCAGAGCCTTTTTCTGTACATTTGCACTAATTTTTGGGGGATGTGCATAAAAACAAGTCGCAAAACTTATCAAATACCAAACAATTCACAAATGTCTAAATTTGAGGTCCCCTTTGCACTTGATGTGAAGGCCAAGTGGCTCACCTATCCTCTCTGGCTTCAGTTAGCCCTGTTTAGTCATTTCCTTATGGGACCTTCTCTCCAGCATTTTAATTCCCCATTCAAAACTCTGAAGTCCACTGGAAAAGCTCTGTGGACCAGTGGTGATGAAAGGATCATAGTACGAGATTCACTGTTGCAGGTTATCCAGTCTGGAGAGGTAGCTCTATATTTGACTGTACGATCTGAATAATACCTGCAGCATTGCTCAAAACATTTTAACTAAGTTTTTCTTAGGATATGCACAATGTTCCTCGGATGGTATGTGATCAGTATTCATTACTGAATTTGGTCCACTACTTGGGTCACTAGCTTCCCCAGCCCAGTCTGTGTGCTGGCAGGGGGCATGACATAAACACTGATCCATGCCCCTCTTTTGTAAGTTACCTAAACCTATAAGATTCCATGTATAAAACTGACTTTTAATAGAGTGCTGTCCTAATTTACAATAGATATCAGATGGTTCCAAGGTTGGCAGGTATTATTAGCTCCTGACTGTAGGTAGGGAAATGAGGCACAGTGAGGCATGAGGCTTAGCCAGAGTTACTGAGGGATTGCATTCCAGAGGACACATGACAGCAGTCCCTGATCTATGGAGAGTGCAGAGATTGTAACTGTGCCTGGCAGCTGCAAGTAATGGCATTGTTTCATGGGGACTCTCTGCAAAGGTCAATTCCGGGGCTTCTAATTGAGCAGAAGATATAATTTTTCTAAAAAAATAGCATCCACCACACAAGCAGGGTATATTTCACATTTATAATCCATGTATATTGTAGTCCACTTCACCTGTGTTTGTCATCAGGGCCAAGTAACACTATCACTATGTCACCTGGACCCTCACTGCCCCCTGTGATGACATGCCCTGCAGGTGTCTAACTCTGCCACTGCACACTGCGTTCCTCCTCTGCTTAGCCCATTTGCAATTTGGCCCTCAATTAGCTCAAGAGCTGTCTGTTGCTTAAAGACGTGACATTTATTTTGTCAATTGGTGTGATCAGAAATTTGTTCCTGTTTTTAGGTCCGTTATCACAAATGCAGAGGCTGTGAAGATGGGAAGAGTCATTCTTTTTGAACGGCTGTGAGATACGTGAACATTGTGAGATTTATTCATGTCGGTTTTGTCCCTCTAACCTTTTGCAGCCATGGTGACCTTATCTGTTGATGTAAAAATAGGAAGGAAATATTTTCCATGCATCAAGTGTGATTCTGAAGTTGATGGTGTCCCTTTAAAGCAAAATATGAAACCTTTAGGTGGCAGCCAAGGGCTACAATTTGAACTACTAGATTTATTCTTGTGTGTGGTTTGTGGACTTTAGTTCCAACAGTGTAGAGAATATTTGTTAGAGGAATGAGCTTTCAGGTCATCCACAGACAAATTAAATAGAAATTTAACACTTAAACCAAGACATCTGCTAAATATTTATTTGGATGCGTTGGAATGTAACTGGGAACTCCCTTCCTGGCCTAGCCTCCCATCATGCCTCCACTTTGTTCTCTTGAAAATCGCTCCAGAAACATACTTCTTCCATGAAGCCCAAAATCCTAGTTGTTTTGCTAATCTGGCCTGCTAACTCTGGGCCAGGCTTTTATTAGCCCAGGGCCTTGCATCCATGGGGGAGGGAGGGAGAGAAGACATTCTGACACACAAAGTGGTCTCTTTTTCTCTTTTCATCTCCTTCCTGCATCGTGCTCAAGAGTGCACAGTAATTACAGTGATTGTCAGCAGGGACTGCCTGTCCTCTCTTTTCCTTTCCTCTGAATTATCTGGATAGGGAAAGAAGGGGGTTATCATTCTGCTCCCCATCCCATGCACCTACACAATGGCCAGCAAAGCAGGGCCAGTGCATCAGGTGAAGAAAGCTGTGCCTTCTTTAATCTTCTCTCAGTTCTCCCCATGGAATAGCATGGCTTTGCTCCACCTCTCCTACCACAGGGCTTTGTCAAAATGGCACAATATTGTCCTATGGGTGTGCTAATGAAAGTACCACTGCATTCAGTGGGATCTACAGTTTTGTAAATGAGAAAGTATTTTCAGGATTAAGGGTTTAGAGCATAAATTCTTGGGGCAAGGAACCCTTGCCTCCTGTTTGTTCTGCACACTGCAGAGCACAGAGTCAGTGCTTAGTTAGTACTACCAATAATAATAATGTGCACACATAAAACAAAAAATATTTTATAAAAAGTACCCTTCAAAATACTTGTCATTTGAAATAGGCCTGCAAAAATATGAAATATTACTTTGCTGCTGCAGTGCTATGGATTCAATAGAAAACTACTATATTAAATCCCTGGGGTATGTTATGGGATTTCTAAAGTTTTGAAATATTTGTTATTCAAGATGAATCTCTACTGAAAGAAAACAGAGGACCGCAGACAAAGAGACAATTTCCTAGCTAGCTCTAGGGAAAATCCATCCTGATGTCTACAAATGAACATCTCAAAGCCATGACATGCCTATTGACATGTGACATCATGGTCACTTGGTGCCAATGGGCAAAGAATTCACTAGTATCAGAGAAATACAAGTATCAGAGAGATAGCCATGTTAGTCTGTATCTTTGAGAACAACAAGAAGTCCTGTGGCACCTTATAGACTAACAGATACTTTGGAGCATAAGCTTTTGTGGGCAAATGCATCTGACTCATGCATCTGAAGAAGCAGGTCTTTGCCCATGAAAGCTTATGCTCCAAAATATGTTAGTCTATAAGGTGCCACAGGACTTATTGTTATTTTTTATAAGAAACTCCTGCCTCAGATCTGACAAACTCACTATATCCAATATACCATTTTCATGGTATTTGCCCAAGAAGCTTAGCATTTGAGATTTCTACTGGAAGCTTGTAACTTGGTGATGCATATAAGCATTGTGAGTTTTCTGCAGAGTTGATGTATAAGGAATAATGCAAGTACACTGAAAATTATGCTCTTGTGGTCTTGGAGTGAAAGTGAGTCATCAGGGAATGATGTGTCTCAGTGCTGGCCCATTCAAGTGGGAGGGAGTTTGTACACCCCTATCCCCACCTGCCTATCTGATTATATAATGTCTCAATTGTCTATTATGCACCAAACCTGAAAAGCCGATTGAAAACCATCAAAGATAACGGCGAACATTATAACAGCCAGCAGATAACCTTTTCTGGGAAGAAAGACAAAAGACTGACTCAATATAGCATAGACTGGAGAAAGAGACTCTGTATCCATTCACTAAGGAAACATCTTGCTGAGCAAGAGTGTTCATGAAAGATTGGATTCTGGTTCTCAGACACCAGTCAATGCTGCAACATACTGAATTTTGGAGCAATACTTTATTAGATAGAAATGGTCCCTGACAAAAATGAGGGATAAGGGGCTGTTGACATGGCCGGGGGGGTTGGTCGACAGAACCTCATCTACACAGCTTGTTTTGTGGTGACTGAAGCCTGTGCCAGGACAGCGATCGCAGAAGTGTATGCAAATGAGGCACACTATTTGTAAATGAGTGCCTCATTTGCATTGTTCAGTGCCCTCATTTGCATGACCCTGCTGGCGGCAGCATGCTGTGTAGATGTAGCCTGTAATAAGATTAAAGTTAATCTGTACAGGAGATGGAACTTTCTCACGGAACAGTCCAAGACCATTAAAAAAATAGCACAAACTTCACCATCTTCCACCCAAGTACAAGGCACATTCCTTCATCCTATCTTTAACATAAGTACATAGCAACATGAATATTAAAAAAGAAATACAAAACCAAGACATTTCTATACACACACTTCTCCTCCTGGGGAGAGGATAAAAAAACCCAACACCACATGATAGACATTAGTCATATTACGTAAATTACTGAAGGGTGCTCAGATACAATGGCGGCGAGCACAGCTTAAGACGCTATATAGAACAGAATAGTATTTGTTTCTATGTAAAATATATGTTGCCACAGTTTTATAAATAAGAGAATGACCCCCTTTAGGCAGTAGCAGAGAGGTAGCCATGTTAGTTTGTATTCTAACAAAGCAAAACAGTAGTCACGTAGCACTTTAACGACTAACAAAATTATTTATTAAGTGATGAGCTTTTGTGGGACAGACCCACTTTTCAGATTAACGAGTTACGGTATATGTGTACCTTCGTACGTAAATCATACATGTCACAGACTTTGGTACACATTAGCTTCCAATACGATTATAAGCAAAAGGCATTACTCGTTATGTGATCCAAAACACATAAAATTCCCATGGGTGTCTCTAATGATGTTTCCATATTTTTAAAGAGTTGCTGATTTAAACAAGAGGAAGTTTATTTAACTATAGCTTTATAAAGTTAACCGATGGGTCTCCAAATATTCTTTTAGCATGAAAACCTGATAATTCTACTCCTTGTACAATATGATTTCATTGCTGTGCATTCCCCTTATTTTGTATTTTTTTAAATGGTAGATTCAGTATATTATCCACCTCAGTTTTGTGTAACATAGTGAGCTGATTGCTGATTGTTGATTTTGCTTTTTCAAATATTTCTTTTTATGTAGTTGCTTGTTCTAAAAATGTTTTTTTTTTTCACATATGCATGGAAAGTAGAGCTGTGTTTGGGCAGGGGCATGCTGCAGCACTCCCAGGTTTTGGACCCAGCTTCCCTAGGTCTAGTGACCAGCCCTGCTGCCACCCCACCACCAGCTCTGTAGTCCTGAAGCCTAGCATCCAAGTGGCTCCTTCAGGGTCCTGCTGCCCCACCAGCTGCACTACCCTGCTCCTCATCCCGCCCCCCACCCCCGGGCCCTGGCATCCTACCAGCTGCCATCCATGTGGGATCTTCAGCCTGCCATCCCTGTGGCCCAGACCACCGTCCCTGAAAGCTCCATTTCCACTCAGGATCCCATCACCAGCCTGGGGCTCTTCTCCTGGCCTTGATCTGGAGCTCAGCAGCTCCCTCCAGCTGTGGCTAGGTTGCCACCTCTCCTGTACTAGATGTACCACATCCCATATATGGCAATAGCATCTGGTCTGAGAGAGTTGGCAACCCTAGGGTTGACCCCAGCCAGTGGCAGTAAAGCACATGAAGAAGTGCGTGTGTGTGTTGGAAGGTAGGGGTGCAGCTCAACTTCCCCACCCTACAAATAATTCCAGTGCTGTTGGTCTTTCAGGATTCTCTGCCTTAATTTTAATTTTGTTCTGCCATTTGGCAAGCATTCATGATTCTACTCCTTTGTGAATGGAAGTATCAGGATATTAGAGATTCAAACACTATGGCTATGTCTACACTAGCCCTCTGCCTTTTGAAAGGGGGATGCTAATGAGACACTTGCTAATGAGACACTTTGGAGTATGCAGTACCTCATTAGCATAATGGCAGTCATGGCAGTTTGAAAGTGCCACTCTGGATTGCACATGGCTCGTCTACACAGGGTCCTTTCTGAAAGGACCCCTCACACTTCAAAATCCCCTTAGTCCTATAACCAAACCCCGTGTAGAGGAGCCGTGGGTGATCAAACGCGACACTTCTGAAGTTCCATGGCAGCCATTATGTTAATGAGGCACTGCATATTCATTGCATTGCCTCATTAGCATATCCCAAAGTGTCTCATTAGCATCCCCCTTTTGAAGGGGGGGGCTAGTGTAGACATAGCCTGTGTGTTGAAAAGAACTATAACATGTCTTCAGTTTCCCGCTGAAAATCTTTTTTTTTGTTTTTTGTAAGTATCCATGACAAGCATTAAGTGGATTCTGCCAGAGAAAAATCCTTTTCTCTGCACTGAACCTCAAATTTTCAAAAACGGCTTGAAATTCTGCTAGGGGCTGATTTCAGAGATGCCCAAGCACCTGAGAGATCAAGTAAAATAGACTAAAAACTTGAGATGCAGCATACATACTGCAGACTTTCTATCTCTGTCTTTGGGGAAAGAGGTGTTTATTTGTAACTAAGCACCACTGAAGTTGCATGTATGCTTTTTCCTAGATTAAGACTATTTAGCCTTCTTTAAATGGTTATGCTCAAAGTTAGAAATTGTTAATTAACAATCTAATAATTATGACAGTCACACACACCCCTCATAGAACTGGGAGGGACCTCAGGAGGTCATTGAGTCTAGTCCCCTGCCCTCTTGGCAGGGCCAAGCACCATCCCTTTCCCCCACCCCCTTATTTGCCCAAGACCCCTAAATAGCCCCCTCAAGGGCTGAGGTCACAACCCCGAGTTTAGCAGGCCAGTGCTCAAACCACTGTGCTAGTTGCCCATGTCTGATAGCTTTAGCTTTTGCCAGCCCTGCTGATGGGGTGCAGCAGGGTGAAGGGAGGGCAGGCAATGGGGCAATTGCCCAGGGGCCCACTGATTCAAAGGGTCTGGGACTCCCAGGCAGGGCTGCTACTACTATGGCAGAGGTGGTGGCTGGAGCCCTAAGCCCTTTGAATTGCTGCGGGAAGGTAGTGTTACATGCTCTGCATATCTCTGGGGAAAGAGAAGGGCCCTAGTTCCATGCTCTGGTTGGCAGTGAGGGCTGTCTGCCCCAGATGGGGTCCTTCCACCTGAGGCCCTGCCCCTTCCGGGCCCACAGAGCCAGCCCCTTCCCCCCACTTTGCACAGGGGCCCACAAAGGCTGTCAGCTCCATTCTGCTTTCCTCTTGTGTGAAGGCCAGGCATTATTTTTTTTTAAATATCATCCCCTTCAGGATGAAAAACATTATATATTTATCTATTTAAAAACTGAGTTATTTTATACCACTTAAGTGTAGTGCCCTAATGTGTATCTAGAAATTATTTCCATAACTGTACATGTTTATCATGCCAAGTAGAGGGCTTTTTTCTTTTTTAATTTTTTATTGGCTAATGATATAATGCATTTCTTGTAAGTGATCATGCCTTTGTACTGTCAGAGAGACAATAGTATCTTGATACAGCCTTTGTCTAAAGTTATCAACTAAATCACCATCAGCTTATTCTCTCCTTTTTGTTTGCTGCCTATGCTTGAAATACAGCAGTGTGACTCACTGTTATATAAACAGGTCCATATTTTCTCCTGGACTGTATGCTTTTTGTCAGAGAATCCTCATGCCAGCACAAATGTGGAAATGGTGTCACTGGGAAAGAATGTGCAGAAAGAATAACAATATTCATTCTTTTCACCAGAATATTCTGCCTATTTAAAGATTGTAGGGCAGGCAGATGGGAAATGCCTAACAAAAGTACAAGCCAAAGGAACAGAGAGAAAGAACAGGTTAGAATTTGTGGAAACTTTTTGAGTATCAGATGTGAGACTTGAATAGCTGGCATAAAATTGAAAGCCCCATTATCTCCAGTTGATGAGGATGTTTGGCCTGTCACACTATTACACAAATGCTTTGACTTTGTAGCAGTAATATAAAACAGTGATGGTAAATATTTGCTGCTATCATGTAAGTTGAATTTGGTAGGTTAACTGCCTCATATTTTCCTGCCCCACCACCAAAATGAGGTATTTCTTTTATGCTAATTTATACATGGCTTTTTCAGTGTTGATACATTGTGCAATTTAAAAAGATTGATTTTGGTCAGACAAACTTGGCAATTCTATGTTAATTCCTGAAATGGTTTTAGTAAAAATTGAAGTGAATCATTTTGCCTCTAAAGTTACAAAGAATGCTCATTTGATACATGAAATCTTACTATAAAATAACAGAATGTTCAAATTTTTCTCATTGTCATTTGTTATTTTTACACTTAGAAACTTTAGAATAAAATATTTTTTCTGGGTTTATCTAAATTGTGTTGAATAAATTTAAGCAAAAATCAGTTGTTTCACTAGCACTGAAATAACTATAAAATGTTAAAAAGCAATTAAAGCTTTAAAACAATTGTATTGTTTGTGCTCTGCTACCATACAATAAAAAGCCACATTGGCTATATTATTGCCATGTGTGACAAACAGTGAACCACAGAAAGTATGCATAGCAAGTGATACCAGCCATAATTTACAGCAGACAATCAGAAGAGGACCTGTTTTATCTTGAAAGTCTTCAAAAAGTTATCTTGTACTATTTTTCCCCTGAATTATTTTTAAACTAAGATCTTAATTTCTCACCAAAAATTTGTATCTCTATTTGATATCACAATTAGTGAACCTTCGAAGCTGGAATGAAAAAAAAAGCAACAGATTTTGCAGTAGCTGCTAAAGTCATGTATATAAACTTGCTCCCAGTCTGAACATCAGCAAAAAGAAAGATCAAAGGATTGTTTATATCTATGAGGGGGGTGAAGGATGCTCTGGCCAATAGTTGTATTTTCTGTCTCTTTTTGTGCTCTTTCATCCAGAATTATTCCATAAAAGCCACAATCTGTAGATTAAAAATTTCAGGCTTAATTCAAAATCTTCTTTCTCCATGGGAACAAATACGTTACTATGGAGATAAACTGTAGCAAAGGCAAAATATAGATACAGTTAGATTCCTTGGAGGAACTTAACTCATGCCATAAGTTAACTACTTGAATAGTATAAGCCCTGACCAGACATGTCTAATTTTGGAGAACTCCTGCCTCAAAGATACAATAAAACACCCTTGATCTCCCACTATCAGTGGGAATTGCTTTATGAACAGGATTAAGGTCCTATTAAAATATTGTCTCTCTTTTTAGACAAAATGACAGTACCTCAAATCTTTTTATGGCTACATAACGCTTCATTACAATGTAAGAAGCCATAAATAAATGAATCTTCCCATGGTAACATTTGCAGCAAAAAGAAGAGATTAGAGCTTTGTTAATGCAACAGGAAATATTTAGCCATCTAGTTACATCTGGCTATCACTATATTTTACAAAAATGCTATTTGGAACAGGGAGAATAGAGATAAGCTCAGGTCCTCTGCTCCAAAAGGCCCCCGCTATTTGATCTAAGCAAGAATCTCCATTAGCTGTTCAGATTACAGGATTATAATTACTCTTGTAAGAATTCAATTTTCATTATTTTAAACAATTTTGACACACAATATATGTTTCTGTATTTTAAGCATGTGATGGGTACACTTGCCCTGGACTGGGTCAGAAAGGGTTAGTTATATATTATGGACTGAGGAGGCCATACCCTCTTCTTCCTGCTCATCATGCTTCAACCCATAGGAAAAGAGGGAGCAGCTCAGCTCAGCTCAGCTCAGTCTCACCCGACCAACAGGGAACAACGAGGTGTGTTGTAGGCTTCTCCCCAGAACACAGAGGCCAGGTACGCCAAGACCCCCCAGAGTACATTTTTGTCTTCAGAAACCCATGAGGGGAAGGAGTCTTCAGAAACCCTATCTGACGCCTACCCAGAGAACCAGAGGGCCTGCATACTACAGAGCAAAAACTCAGGGGAACCAGACAATGGTCTAGATGTCATTATGTAACAAAGTCAGCATGTTTAGCAGGGATCCCCAGTATCCCACTGTCAGATATGTTTGCTGCTGATAAGGCCATGAGCTGGGGCCTGGTGGAGTAAGGAGGACCTAAGTACCCCCTGTCTTCCAACCCAGCCCTGGATGGTGCCCACTCCCCTTTACACCACCAGGCTGCATAGCTCTGCGCAGGAGGGGAACCCTATTGACTCCAGTTGCTGCATCATGCCAGACTGAACAGGAGAGAGGCCTTTTGGACTCTGGCCACTGGGCCATGCTGCCCTGTCCAGAAGGATTGCCCTGTGACAGGCCATCAGGTAATACTGCCCTGAGAAGAAGTGTGGTTCTTTGGATTTGGCTACAGAGTCACAATGTCCCAAAGAGGTGATGGGTTGTAACTGACAAAGCATTTTTTCCCCATTTTCATAGATTTAAGTTTTCATAGTTGCAAGAAATTATGAGAGAATCAGATAATGAGCGAGGGTGTGAGATAACAGTAGATACTGAGATTCAAGGAGACAAAATTTTGTAACTGTTAAGACACATTGTGAGATCATATATAAAAATGTATGAAGTAAATATCCTAATATCAACCTCTCCAATGTTCTCATGCTGCACTTTTCACACTTCACCTACCAGGAAATTTTGATCATTATAGTGGACATAGTTTAGTTTTTGTTTTGTGTCATTTTGTATGCCTGCGGTCCAAGTAATGGTTTGAGGGACACAACTCCATGTGCTGGGCATTCCTAAGCCTCCAACTGCCAGAAGTTGAAACTGGATGCCAGGAGATGGATCACAAAATTGCCCTGTTTTGTTCATTCCCTCTGCAGCATCTGGCATTAGCTACTGTCAGAGGCAGAAAAGTGGGGTAGATGGACAATTGGTCTGACCTGGTATGGCCAACATTATATTCTTTTTTTTCTCTCTAAACCAGTGGTTTTCAACCAGTGTGCCGTGACACACTGGTGTGCCATGAGAACTGTCCAAGTGTGCCATGAAATTTTGTTAATTTCCCCTTGGTGTTGCTCTGCAAAGGGCATTGTGTGGGGAGAAATTGACAGCTCCACGGGACCTGGGGCTCAAGCAGCAAGGCTGCATCCTGTTCCAACAGCCTGGTGGGGAGGGAAGCCTGCTCTCTGGAGCTGCGTCCTCCTTTCTCCCTCCACCAGAACAAGAAATCGAGTAACCACTGATACTTTCAACATTCCATTTGATCCTTGTCCAGCTTGTTGTATGCACTGCTATATTGCAGATATCTCTAGGAAGGCAATGACCATAGTAAATATAATGGTTATGACCAACTGATTCAGTGGAAAGAAGTGGGTGTGCCATGGAATTGTCTCATTGAAGTGTGTCCAGTTACTGAAAGGGTTGGGAACCACTGCCATAAACATCACATCATTTTTTTATCCCCAATTTCACTTCTAACACTTCTTACAGTTGTATTGCTGCATGATTTCTTTCTACTTATTGTGCTCCCTCTCTTCCTCCTCTTTTTTTCACAGGGTCTCCTAACAGCTTTCGAGCATGTTTCCTGTGATCTAAATTTTCTCCATTTCTGTATATTTTTGTTACCGTTTTCCTCCGTAGTTGCTACACTTTAATTCTACCCCTTACACAACTGTCAGATGAATGCTCTCCTCCACATTTAACGCTTCTCATTTTCCTTTTACAATTATTTGCCACACATGGAAACCTTTGGCAGCTGTAGCATCTGAGGAAGCATAATGGCTTAATTCAGAAAATCTGACACCCTATTGTCACTGTTTGGCAGAGGCCCTCCTTTATCTGTGACTATGACAGCTGTCGAGGGTTTCTTCACCTCCCCTCCTGCTGATTAACCAGTTAGCACAAATCATTTTACCATTACGTGTATCTTCCCTTACTGCATCTTTAATCTTTTCTATCAGAATACTATAAACAACCCTCTGGTTTCCATCAGAAATTTGAGCTGCTGACAGCTTATTTTCAGTTTTCCTGGACCCTTAACCTGAAGTCATTTCCTCACCTTTTCTTTGTTTTTACATTCCACTAATAAGTCACTACCTGTAGTTTCTAGTTCTGACTACATTGCCAGCAATTCTTGGAAACCAGCCTGCTCCCTCAGGGAGTAATAGCCCCTATCTTCACATCCATTATCAGTGATTTCACAGTTAGCCTTTCCTCACAGCTCACTCGTTGCTGCCCCTTCTTCTGTGTCAGGCAAATCCACCCTTCTCTTTTTTTCCAACCTCTAATCAAGTAGCCTGTTTGCCACCACTTTCTACATTTTCTAAACTAGCTTCAGTATCATTCATTACATCTCCCATTTCTGTTTGTTCTCCTTCCTAGTGTTGTAGAGCAACTCAGTCCTCAGATTGGCTACCCCTTCCCACAAAGTCTCCCCGACTCCACAGCTGGTTCTGCCTTTCCTCTAGCCAGCCAGCATTCTGATTCTCCAAACTACTACCCAGCCCATCAAGAGCCTGGTCCTCAGGAGACCTAAGCCCTAGCCTCCCTCTGCTGTCAAGAGGCTGTCAAGTCCTCTTTTGAGCAGATCTTCCTAGATATTAAGGATCCTAAAGCCTTTAGGGAAACCTGGAGCAACCAATGGGAAATGAACAGATGACAGATCACTGCAATCATTTGGATTTACAAACTCTACCTTATCTGTAATGTATGTTATCCATTTAATCTTTCTTTTTCTTTTTTTTTAAGATAACACATCTTTAGTTTACTAAAGGATTGGTTATCAGTGCTGTTTTTGGTGTGAGATCTAAAGCATCCACTGATCTGGGGATAAGTGGCTAGCCCTTTGGGGATGGGAGCAACCTAACATAAGCTGATTTTTGGTTTTTATAACCTTTCATCACAGAAGTCCAGCTTGTCGAAGAGGCAACATGCCCTGGAGAGCCTAAACACACTGTGAGTGGCTCCATGGTGGCTGGGTCTACACTTGCCCCCAACTTTGAAGGGTGCATGTTAATTAGGGAGACAAGAGATTATTAATGAAGTACTGCAGTGAATATGCAGCACTTCATGAGGCTAATTCTCCCCCATGGCAACTTCGAAGGGTCAAACTTTGACGTGCTGGCATGTGTGTAGCAATGGGCACTAAGTAGCGTGGGCACTTTGAAGTGCCCACAGCTACATGCATGCCAGCACTTCGAAGTCTGACACTTGGAAGTTGTCATGGGGGAGAATTAGCTTAATGAAGTGCTGCGTATTCAATGCAGCACTTCATTAGTAATCTCCCATCACCCTGATTAACATGCCCCCTTCGAAGTTGGGGGCAAGTGTAGACAAGCCCGGTGAGACTAGTACTGTAGTTCAGGCAGGTGCAGTTGCTACTGGCTTGGCGAAGTCTTAATTATAGAACACACTTCCAGTGTGGAGTGTCTGACCAGCCCTGGAGTGTCTGCCCCCTTTTCTGACAGTCTCTCAGTTGTGAGTCACATGTTGGATACCATGACAACTCCATTTGGAATATGCTCCACAGCTGATTAGGGGCAGGGCCCTACTGGCCTAGTATTGCTTTTCCACTCCTTTAGCCCAGGCCTACACTATAAGCTTATGTAAGTTGCTCAGGACAGGCACAGTGACCAAACTGCTGGTGTAGATTGTGTCATGACAACACAAAATCTTCTCCTGTTTACATATCTCCAACTTCTTGGGGATGTGGCATACCAATACAGACAGCGGAAGGTTTCCCTCCAGTGTAGGTGAAGTCTCCACTAAGCAGTACAGTGGCACCTGTGTGTTGATGCAACCGTACACTGCAACGGTATACATGTAAATAAATTTCTGTGTGGGATCTGTCAATCCCATCACAAGCTACATACAATTAGTTAACCTCTACTAGCATTAATATGCAGAAAAATCTGATTGCTTGTTGAAGTTATTTTGTCTGAAAGGGGTTTTTCTCCGCCCCATCTTGAAAATGTTATATATATCGTCATACAGACAAACACAACAGAGGTCAAAAAACAACAGTACACTTAGGCTCTGAAAACTGGTAGCAGACATAGCCCTATTAAAATTTTATCAGGCAGAATGTCCACCCAGCCAAACAGATACAGAGGAAAGTAATAGAGTTCATCAGGCACAGACAATATATTAAAAATGATTAAGTCATTAGAGAGTTAGTTATATTCAGAAGGAAGCCGTGTTAGAATTAGACAGAGGCAGTCAGGCCAGGTGCTCATGTCTTATTCTGCACAAACAATGCCAAATATTTGGGAATGGGCAGTTCAGTTTTGTGTGTACACATCATAAAAGTTTAGAGATGCTAAATCCTAGCGAATAAAATAAAATAAAATAAAATGTATTTGGAGATTTGCATTCTACATTCAATTCATCTTCCTTATATCAGACAGACCTTGAGCACCATTTCTCTAATTCAAAATGAGAATAAATAAAGGAACCATTCTAAAGAGAAACTAAACGTGAGGCCATACTAATCATTTTACAGAACTTGCCTTCTCTAATACACACATGCAGCCTGAGCCCAAGTTTCAGTAAATCCTCTTTTTAATAATGGGTGATAACTTAGTGAAATATATGCCACAGTCAAGAGAAAAATGAAAGTCGGGGGCAGGTTGTGGTCTCCACTGTGTCCTTTTTACTTGAATCTGACAGCACATAGGACTTCTAAAAGGAATACATAATAGCACCCAAAGGAATTTTCATGGTGCTGGAGCAGTGCTGGGATGGTGAATATTCTCCTCTGCAATTTCTCTCAAAGAGCCCAGTATAGAAACTTCAGGGAACAAAACGTCTTCCCCACACCTATTCTCTGCCGCACAGCTGCCCTTGCGGTGCACACCTCACGACTGCCTAAATCAGAATAGCCCCTAACAGTAGGGGTTGATTTCACAACTAGGCCACTCCAGCTTCAAGCCACTTTTACCTCCCCACACCCACTTTTCCTCTTGTACTTTGGCTTCTCTATGCCTCTTCCTGAGAGGTTCAGCAAAATGTCTTACTCAATATGTAGGAAACTCAAGAGGAGTTAATCGACATGTCAGATATAAATGGGTTGCTTGGCACCCAAAGGCAGGAGAAGGGTCTGTAACATCTCAACAATTAAAAATTATATCATGGGCTACCAAAAATGGAAGGTCCAAAGTTATTCAGAGTACATGTGCTATAAATATAAAAACATGAAAGCTCTAACTACTGAAAATAGAATATGACAAGGCATATGGTACTGTAGTTTTCATGAAAATTACCTGATAACAGAAGTGGTTGTAAAGGATGCAGTCATCTCTAGAAGGACAGAAATACTAATCTGATGTAAATGTCTAACAGAATGGAAACAATTGCAGAGTAACTTTGAAAGAGGAAGTGACAGCTTGTTGATATATGCTAATTATTAGAACTGGTTGAGAATTTCCATCAAAATGTTATTGCTGAAGAAAATGTGGATTCCCCCAAATCAATATTTCCTAAGGGTAAATTTTATTTTTGCTTAAATATCTACATTTTCTGTAAGGAAAATCCAAATCAAGTATTTCATTTTTGGGATGGAATGTCCTGAACTGAAACATTTTAGTTTGTCAAATATTGCAGTTTCGGTTTGGGTCAGCTTGAAATTAATCTATGTCCACCTGAGTTGTGGTACTTTGTAGGAGTTATAGTTCAGGTAATTCATGCCAGTGTTCTCCCCCATAAACCCAGAATCTTCTCTAGTTGAACTGCCATGATACACCATGGAAGTCCTATGAGTGTGTTGAATCATGGGACATAGAGTAATCTGGACAATCAGCCTGAGCTATGGAGGAGAATGAACTCCTGAGGAACCTAGCTACAGTTCCTATGAGGCCTTATGGCAGGTCAGGGGAATGCCATCTCAATGTCAAACTCATCCACATGAAACAGGTTGTTAAAACATGTCAAGAGTATTAAAAATGTTTTGGAAATGTTTTATTTTGACATTTTTTTTAACAAATGAAAAGTTTTTGGAACTTTTCACACCAGATTTTTTAAAAACATTTCAACTATTTGTCTAAATTTGAAAGAAAATGTTAAAATACCAGAATTTTCTGCAGGATAGCATCACTAACATGATACTGTAGGCCCAATTTTCCTCTAACTGATAGCCTGTCAATTCAGGAGGTGGTTCACTGAAGTCAAGAAAATTATATTGTTGTAAAACTTGTGTACCAGTATGTAGAGGTGTTTACTGGGGTTCTCCCACTTCTGGGTAAGGGAAGGCCACAACACCTCTCTCCAGTCAGTCTCTAAGGGGTCCTTCATTCAAAGCAAGATGGCTGTTACTTCAGGCTCAGTTCTCTTCAGCAGGGTGAGAGCAAACAAATAGTAAGTAGGCTCACGCTGTTTCAGAATACAGCCACAGTCAGTACAGGGCTCAGCTCCACTCAGCAGGGACTGAGCAAACCACAGAATGTAGGTTCGCCCTGGTTCAGAGAGGGGCAGCAGTCAATGCAGGGCTCAGCTTCTCTCAATACAGCTGAGCGAACTAGCAGCATGTGTGTAGGCCCAGGGAGGGGGAGACTGCCACCCTAAGAGGGATGGCGTGCAGGGTATGCAGGCCTGCCCATTCCACTGTGCCCCAGCCTGAGGCCCTAAAAGCAGGCATCACTAGCTGCTGCACAGTGGAGATCCAGACCACAATACATTGATATTGGCTTGGGCAGTGTTGCAGCCCCACTAGGGTTGGCTGCCCCCAGGCTGCTTCCTGTCTCCCCATTGGTAGGTACTTGGTTCCATGTTGGGTCATCAGGGACCTTGGGCACTTTGGTCTCTTCTGCGTAGTGGGCAAGTGGCAGGCAGGAAGCTCCTCTTCTGTCTGGTCAGGGCTGCTCAGGTCTGGCCAGTCTTCTGGTCCATCTCAGTCCGTTGGGCTCCCCCTCTCAAGAGCCAGGCAAGAGGCATTTGATCCTTCCAGATGCTGTCCTCTGAATGAGCTCAGAGCTCCACATCCCATGTTTCTTGTTCTACACATTAGTCTCTGGGGGGCTGGGCAAGGGTGCTCTGGCTCTGCTCACTCAGGCTTCAGGAAGAACTCTTGTGCTTCGAGGGCAGTGGAAGACCACACCACCTTGCTACACAGAGACAGAAGCCAATAGTACTACAGGTGAACCCCCCTCATCCGGCATCCTTGGCACTTTACTCTTGCCAGACATGAGAATTTGCTGGACCATGGGAGGTCAATGTTTTCTAGCACATTACCAACACTTCCACTGCTTACTGGGCTCTTAGAAGACATTTAGGGGTAAATTACAGCTAAATAACAGCACAGAACACTGAGCACCAAGACTGGTGACTGTAAACAAACTTTATGGCACCATGGGAAACTTGGCCACACAAATGATAAGTGGTCATCCAGATAACTAAAATCATGCTGTATTGCCGAGTCTGCTTGATGAGAGAGTTCCAGGTTAGAGGGGTTCAACCTGTAATAGAATAAGTGACTTTTGTGCATTTGAAAATGCATTTTAGGCTTCCAAGTACATTAGGTACTTTAAAAAATATCAAAAGTATTCATAAACCTAGTGAGGGAAGATGTTATCTGGTAGGTGATGAACAAAGAGTGAGGATAACGTTTAGAGAATTTAATAGGAAGATAAATGGGAATATAATTAGAGAGTAATGGAATGGGATGATACTGAGGAAAAAGAGAACATGATTTGAAGTAGTAATACCACCACACTTCAATTCTTTGGAGCTTGACTGAAAAATTAGTGTGAAAAGTTCCAAAAACTTTTCAATTCTTAGAAAAATAAAAATAAAACATTTCCAAAACATTTTTAACAATTATTTTACAGTATGATCAAATACTTTACAATGGCAGGTAAACATCATCTCGAGTTCACAGACAGTGAAATTTAACCACACAGCATGATCTCACATGGTCAAATGCCAACTCACTGGCAAAGCCAGGAATACAAATCACACTTCTTGACTCCCAGTTCACTACCCAAAGAACTGGAGTTTATACAGAAGCATCTGAATAAACAAGGTGAGATCATTTTTCTTGGAATATAACAATTCTTTTTATTAAAGGTTAATGTAATCAGTGCAAGATTATTACATTATAAAAAAGAGACCAGAACTTAAAATATTATCCAAATAAACAAATGTGCTGAAATTCTTTTGCTTAGAGTTCAGTGAAGCCTTGAACCTCCTGCATTTTATAGAGAATTAGTCCAGCAAACAATGAATAATGTCTAAAACCATACGATGTAATATCATGTAGATACAGGAGTCTAATGTCAGGACAGATTTGAATTGAATAAACTTGTACTATTTAGGATCCTGCAGATGGGGTGTCTGACTGAAAGCACAGTGAATATTTATCCTTCTGGCCAAGCCACTGGTAACTGATCAGATTGGTAAGTATTTCATATTAGTATGTACTAGGTAAAAAAAATGCATGGTTCTGGAAGTTAAAGTCTGAGATGCAAGAAGTGAGCAAATGGATTCTGTTTATGCTACATCTCTACAGAGCTCAGATTGAACACTATCTATCAAAGTCATTTAGCTGGCATCAGATCATCAGATCTTCCCTATCTCTCTGTTTACCTTCTGTAGGAAGCTCCCCATCTGTGTCATCCTTCATGTCTTGGTCTTCCCTAAAGCTAGCCTCTTCTATTGCAGGTTCAGCACCATCTGACACCAATGGACACCCTGTTGTATGTGAATGAAGGGGAGAAATCACAATTTCTTAGATCCAACAGTCTTTAATTTCTTTCTAGATAGACACTTATCAACACAGTACTACAAAATAGTAACAATAATAACTTACAAAAATATTCTCCCTTCCCCAGTTGTAGGAATAAAACTTGAATGTACAGTAGGATGTGTGTGTATAGAAACTACGCATATGAACAGCTATTGTGAGAACATTAGGCCAAGAGATGGGCTTTTAAGTCATCCATGAACACTGAAGTCCCTACCCTACAGGCAGTTCCTGCAAATGGTCTGTCTCTGCTACGCAAACCTCATGCTGTTGGCTGATACATGCAATAATTCATAGTTGGTCCACAGCTGTGGCGGAAGGTAATGGTCATGAAGGCAGAGAGGCAATCTTTCAGTAGGTCAGGTCAGTCCCACTGAGTGCTAGAGTATTAGCATAGAGACCTTTAAATACAGAGTTCATTTAACAGGGAACCAGGGCAGAGGTTGCTGTGTGGCCAAAACAGACAAATGGCTGCATTTGTACCAGTTTGAGCCATTCAGGATTTGACCATATTTCATTGCTATGAATTATGAGAAGCAGTAATCAAACCGAGGAGTCACCAATAGATCACTGTGGCTAAATCTATAGGGTGCAAAGCCCTTCTACCCACAAAAGCAGATGTATCCCCAAGAGCTGGCTGAAGGAAGCACAACAAAACCACTTACATTCTGCATTCCTTTATATCATCTGACATCCTACTCATATGCAATAAAGTTAGTGGGGAAGGGCGCAATCCTGTAATAGCTGGACAAGGTGACCTGACAGGTCTTTCCAATTCTAAACTTGCAGCTATGATTCCATGAATTTTATTTTTGGTTTTCATTTTGTCAAATACAAAGCTATCCCCAGCCAGTACAGGGTGTAAAGAGCACTGTGGTACTACTTATAAAAGAATCTAATGATGTCCTCCCCAAAGAATTTTTCAGGAACAGCAAGCTGTCAGTTCAATTACTGGAAAGCTTACCTTAAAATATTTCTGACAGGAAGGCGCTTGCTCTTCCTTCTTTCCAAGAGACAGGTATCAGAAAGCAAAACACTTAGACCAAGGGACATTGCACAAATTGGAATAACTAAGCATTTGCAGGGATTAGATCTAGTACAGCAAAAAAAGGCTTCAGAACTAATTGGAGAGAGAAGTGAGGATTTGGAGCTAGCAAATGAGAATGAACCTAACTTGGAGACATAATGCATACACACACACACACACACACACACACACACACACACACACACACACACACACACATATATATATATATATATATATATATATATATATATATATATATATATATATAACATAACCCTGCATGGCTGACTTAACCGAAATAAAGTGGAGGAGAGAGCTATAGAAATAGAAATAGAAATAGAATGGTTGGAAATATTCTGATAAAATGTTTTTCGAGCTCTCAGGACTTGCAGGTTTCTAGGCAGCCTGTCTTCTGGACTGTCTAGGAACTAGAAGTCCTGGGAAGCATGCATCTAATTTCTCAGGACTTCTAATTTCCTTTGTCCTCAGCAATACATCAGGAATGCTATCCCGGAGCAGGAATTCTGGAAGCTCAGGGGACCTGGTTGCATATTTTCTTTCAGAAATACTCAACATTTCCACAGGGGGGATGTGCAGCTGTTTCTGAAACCTTGTTTTGTGGACTTCCAGTTTCAAAGAATTTGGATTTTCAATCTGATTTAGGACAATATATATGTATATATATATAAACCTTTTTTTCCATGGAGCTGGAAGTCATTTCCTGACTAGCTCTAGATGGATGTCTCACCACAAAACAATCAGAGCTGGGTGAGAAGAGACAAAACAAACAGGAGACTCGAAAGGGGAGGCTACACATCTGAGCTGCTACAGAATCAAAACACTCTCCTTTCAAAAAGTGCTAATTTGACCCATAACATATAAATTCAAGCTACCTTATATCTGTCCTTTCTCTTCCCCTCATCAGAGTGTGCTCTGCACCATGCTTTCTCATATGTAACCTGGGATTCAATACTGCAAACACCAGTGACACAGCAGGTGCTGCTCTGAGTGATCTCTGGGAGGTCAATGGGCATAGTCTTTGTGGGTTTGCATTCTTGGATTGTAAACTTCATGGCTACATCTACACAACAGAGATCTTTTGAAAGAAGCTCCTCTGAAAGATCTCTTCCACAAGAGCTTCTTTTGAGTGTGTCCACACACAAAAAAGCGGATCAAAAGAATGAGCTGCTCTTTTGAAAGAGAGTGCCCCCACAGCCCCCACTCTTTCTTCAGAATCCAAGCTTCTAGCAACGATCTAATGTTCTCAATGATGGCTCCTACATAGTTAATCATTTTAATGAGGAAAACAACCCAGTGTCTACTCAGACTTTACTAGGAGATTGAGGCACTTTTTCCTTCTCATAAATATGCTTCTGTGTAGGGAACTTCTTAAAATATTTGGCTTTGGGAAAGATATTTTAGAAGTGTTAAAAACCTTGAATAATTTATAAACTGTTAGAATACTCAGGTGTCTCCAGCTAATCTGCAGTTTTGCCTATTCTGCCTAGACATTGCTCCATAATTCTTCCCATCCTGTGACTACATGATGCTGCTCTCTCGGCTAACAAAGAGATACCTGTTTATACCCAGTACTGCATACTGCAACAGAGAAAGTTGCGTGTGTGCCGCATTGGCTACGTTGCTTCACTCCAGGGCTTGAACAGGAGAACAGTTAATATATAGTGACTGGTTTTGTCTTTGTGAAACCATCTAGATTCAAACAAGATTTATCAAGTTATATCACTAACGGCCAAAGATCCAAGTGATAGGATTTTACAGAACAGTACTTTATGGGGATTTATGTACTTCATGTATATTCAATCTCTGGATTCAAGCAGTGAAGGAATGTTCTATAGCTTCACAAAGCATTCTTAAGCCAGATCCATTCCCGACATTGGTGGTGCAATTCTGTTGAAGCCCATAGAGTTCAGACCACTTATACCACTAATCAATTCGGAGCCCTGAATTTTGTTGATTTAAAAACTGATTCAGGAGAGAGATCATTCAATGGAAGAATTTCCATTATAGCATATTGCACAAGTCCCACACAATTCAGTAAATGGAAACAAGGTTCCAACATGCAAAAAATTCTCTCTTAGCTGGTAACTGTATTAAGAGAGAGACAATTTTCTGAAGATATCTCGAATAAATCAGAAGTTGAGTGTTGTTAGTGATCTTATTCCATTCTTATCACATAAATTCCATTCTTAACACATAAATGAACATAGTTGGGTTTTCCTCTTACTTTTTAGATAATCTCATTGAACCAAAATTTAGAATCAAACCCTCAAATGCTGACGGACAGAAGTAATTTCCTCTTTGATTAATTTATTATCCATAAAGTAGGCAAATTGGGATTAACCTACAGAGTGATGCAAGTACCGACAAAGGTGCCAGGAAAGCATTGCGAAAAGGGGCAGCAATTGCTCAAGAAGCTGTAGGGGAGTGTTTTAAAAATGCAGGTATTCCTTTGCACTGGGCGTATACCGAATTTGGGTTTCTCTCATGTCTTCCTTATGTGTAAATTTCAGCGTAAATCACAACTATTATATATTGTCATATTTACTTTCTTTAGGTTACCCACAGGTGGAACTCTCCCTCTGAGTTCGAACTTCACAAGCAGCCAAAAATGATGAATGGAGGACTCAAAATGGGGTCGGTGTCATGTTGGAGGTGAAATCTTTGTGACAATACAGCAAATTGAGGCCCTAATACTAAGGCTCATTAAAGATAGTTATTTTTCCTGATAGGATCATAAAGTGCACAGTTGAGAAACAAGTATCAGAGAGGTAGCTGTGTTAGTCTGTATCTTCAAAAACAACAAGAAGTCTTGTGGCACATTATAGACTAACAGATATTTTGGAGCATAAGTTTTTGTGGGCAAAGACCCACTGCGTCTGACAAAGTGGGTCTTTGCCCATGAAAGCTTACGCTCCAAAATATCTGTCAGTCGATAAGGTGCTACAGAACTTCTTGTTACTGTTGAGAAAGGCTACTGTGCTCATAGGTGCTGGCTACTTTAGCTTCACGGAGTACATGCACTGAAGCCAAAGCAGTTTCATTAATGTGCAAGCAGCATTTGTCTCATTTTACATAATTAGTGTCTCACTCTGTTCTAGTCATAACATCAATTTTCTTTTACCTTTTTAATATTTCATGTTTTGAATCACTAGTAAGGTTCTTCCTCACAGGTTAGAAATGTTGAAAGACGAGAAGTATTAAAATGTCCAATGAGTCAAATAAAAAACGACAAAATACTGAACAAGTTCAAACAACACTAATTAGTACAAAATATGAAACACAGTTACAGATTTAATCTGCTGTTCAAAGTCTTCACATTCTACACAGTTCCATACATGAGTATATAGATAAGCACCAATTGATTCATAGACGTGCCCAGAAACAAGCTTGTGTCTAGTGCTTGTTTGAAAAAAGCAGTCTCCCTGTGAATCAGAACCGATTAAAAAGCGTCTATTGATATCACGAAGGAATGACTGTATAAACCAGATATATTCTGGGCCTGATTTACTGGTAAATTGTAGCTTCTTTGTACTGCTCTGGTGATGCAAATCAGCAGTAAGCCCACCTGAGTCATTCATTTCACCTGGTTGCACTGCTGCTTTACATCACCAGACAAGTGTAAAGCCTCCAGAAAATACTTAGAAATCTGGCCCTAGGTGCGTAACAAAAATGAAAAAGTAGGTCAACCACAAGCACTGACGTGAACCATTACATTTTGTGGTTTCATCAGCATATTTCTATAGTGCATGAAATAAGGAAAGAAGTCGTGTTTCTGATAAACACACATCACAGACAGGGTATGGTACCAGGACAGATTGTTATATTAGGAATATGTCACCACTACATAAAAACATTTAATAGCTTAAGAGATAACAGTTTGGTAGATGTGATCAAGATGCAACAGCTCTCATCTTGGTTACTGTTGGATGAATTTCAGGCCTGGGACACATCATTCTACAGTGCTGGACACAATATAATAACCGAAATAGATTACATTAATTGTGCACATTTTCACACATATTTGAACATTACCACATATAGGCAAATGATAGAATTTGCACATGGAAACTCATATTCTAAAAAGTGACTACGTAAAAATAGCACCTTTTTGCCCAACAGGTTTGTTCCCTGAGTATATTCAGCATCACACCTGCTTATTTAGGTGACTTATCTGAGGCCATGTCTACATGATGGGCATCATACTAGTGTGCATACAGGTGTGGATTAAACAGAGACTGGGAGTGGCTCGCAGCTTATAAAGGCAGTTTCTCTGCTCTGGGTGCTAATATTTCCCCGTTAGACTCTGACAAAAGCTCACATCCCCATCTGATCTGACTTGTTTTTTCCTCTTTTGATAAGTACTGTTGATACTGGGCCATTTCCACCTTGCTGAATAGACCTTGTCAGCTCTGGCCCTCCCTCTTACTGGGACCCCACTCCTTAAATACCCCTCTGAAACCACCCCCCACACTCATGCATCTGATGAAGCGGGCCTTTGCCCACGAAAGCTTATGCTTCAATATATCTGTTAGTCTATAAGGTGCCACAAGACTTCTTGTTGTTCTCGAAGCTACAGACTAACACAGCTACCTTTCTGACACAGGTGTGTTTGCACACAGCTGCCTTCTATTCGAGTCAGAAATGCTTATCTGTGTATCAGAGGCCCTGTAGTGCGAACAACTGGAAGAAACTCTCCTTTAGCTTTAGAGTTAGGAGCTATTGAAGCAGAAGAATCTGGGTCCTCTCCCCAGAGTCACTAAGAAATGTGAGTGTGCAGTCTATACTCGATGGTGAAATTATAGATAGTTATGTGTTTGTTATAGTGTAATCTACCACTTACAAATTTCAGTTTATATTATTTTAAACCAGTGACATGTGCAAGAATAGTAACAGAGAGAAAGCCGTGCTAGTCTATACACTATGGCTACGTCTACACGTGCAGCCAACATCGAAATAGTCTATTTCGATGAATAACGTCTGCACGTCCTCCAGGGCCAGCAACGTCGATGTTCAACTTCGACGTTGCTCAGCCCAACATCGAAATAGGCGCAGCGAGGGAACGTCTACACGTCAAAGTAGCACACATCGAAATAGGGATGCCAGGCACAGCTGCAGACAGGGTCACAGAGCGGACTCAACAGCAAGCCGCTCCCTTAAAGGGCCCCTCCCAGACACAGTTGCACTAAACAACACAAGATCCACAGAGCTGACAACTGGTTGCAGACCCTGTGCCTGCAGCATAGATCCCCAGCTGCCGCAGAAGCAGCCAGAAGCCCTGGGCTAAGGGCTGCTGCCCACGGTGACCATAGAGCCCCGCAGGGGCTGGAGAGAGAGCATCTCTCAACCCCCCAGCTGATGGCCGCCATGGAGGACCCAGCAATTTCGACGTTGCGGGACGCGGATCGTCTATACGGTCCCTACTTCGACGTTGAACGTCGAAGTAGGGCGCTATTCCTATCTCCTCATGAGGTTAGCGACTTCGACGTCTCGCTGCCTAACGTCGAAGTTGGTGCCGCTACTTCGAAGTAGCGTGCACGTGTAGACGCAGCTTATCAAAACAAAAAGCAGTCAAGTAGCCCTTTAAAGACTAGCAAAATGGTTTATTAGGTGAGATTTCGTGGGACAGACCCACTCCTTCAGACCATAGCCAGACCAGAACAGACTCAATATTTAAGGCACAGAGAACCAAAAACAGTAAGCAAGGAGGACAAATCAGAAAAAGATAATCAAGGTGAGCAAATCAGAGAGTGGAGTGGTGGCGGGGGGAAGATCAAGAATTAGACTGAGGCTCAATCTAATTCTTGATCTTCCCCCCCCACCACTCCGCTCTCTGATTTGCTCACCTTGATTATCTTTTTCTGATTTGTCCTCCTTGCTTACTGTTTTTGGTTCTCTGTGCCTTAAATATTGAGTCTGTTCTGGTCTGGCTATGGTCTCAAGAAGTGGGTCTGTCCCACGAAAGCTCACCTAATAAACCATTTTGCTAGTCTTTAAAGGGCTACTTGACTGCTTTTTGTTTTGATGTGCAAGAAGGGCAAGCAGAGGCACAGCCTCCCAGTCAGTGGAGGCACAACATTCCTCCAGAGCTGGAGATGGGAAAACAAGCTCTCTTGGCCCTCGGGTTGCATGGGAGGATCCAGCTCCTCTGTCTGAGATGGGACTGGAGGGCAGTTCCTCTAGTTGGGGTGTGGGGAGGAGCACAGAAATGAACAGTCTCCTCTTTTTTGTAGAAGTACATTATCTTCCCTGGAACTCAAAATGTATCTTTAATAATAATAATAATAACAATAATAATAATAAACCACCCAACAACAAAGCCTTGCCAGCTCTCTCTCATCACCTAGGGATTTGTCACTGATCACATTTTAACAAACACAGAATTTACTGTTGTAGATTCTACTAAAAGGACAGTGCTGCCAAACCCAGCCATTGAAAAGAAGCTGGAGTTTTAGGAAAAAAAAAAAACAGTCTTGCCAGACTTGCCATAAAATTGCAAAAGCTGGAAATACTGGAATGTGCAGGAGTCATGAATTCTCATTCCAGCTCTCTCTTGCCCAGCTTCCCACAGATAGTAGCTACTGTCAGACTTTACTGGATCTGAAGAAGTGGGTCTGCCCCACGAAACCTCATCACCTAATAAACCATTTTGTTAGTCTTTAAAGTGTTACATGACTGCTGTTGTGTTTTGTTAGAATAAGATGACTTCTCTGTTACTTGGTTAGCATACTGAGAGGAATAGCATACGAGGGACTCCACTCCACCTCAGACACATTTTTAACATTAGCACACATAGACAAATGATAAAATTTGCCCATGGAAACTCAAGTTCTAAAATGTGGCTATGTAAAAATAGCATCTTTTTGCCCAACAGCATCACTGTTTATTCAGCATCACGCCTGCTAATTTTAGTGATTCATCTATGGTCATGTCTATGTGATGGGCATAATACTGGCATAGCTGTGGCACTGTAGCATTTATTGTAGTATAGAAGGGGTTTCCCCTTAAGTGTAGGAACACAACCTGCCCACGTATTCTTCCATTTACCTAGGGTATGTCTACACTAAAGGTTAGATCAAATTTATTAAAGTCAACTTTTAGCACTCAGTTTTGTGAAGTCAAAGGTGCATCTCCCCATGGTGCTAATGACTTCAATGGGGTAAATCCCCAGTAGCTATCCCAGAGTTCCTGCTACCTCCTTGCATTCTGTTTTAGGCTCCTATTGTATAACACGACAGAAATGGTGCAGCGAATGGTTCTGGGTATGTGTCATCAGCCTTTCATAGTGCACTTATCTCCTCCCCAACCTACTCAAAAGCAATGGCAAACAATGTTTTCCTGCCCTTTTTTCACTGCTTATCCATGCAGCCACCATAGCAAGACAAGTAGGCAACACTATGCTGAGGTATGTGCAGAGCTGATCCAGGAGCTGCCAGGGTGAGGCAAAATCTGAGGAGGACATAGGCACAGAGAGAAGATTGCTGTTTGAGATGTGGCAATACCAATAGCTATCCTTGGAGACCCAGCCTACTCCTTGATCCCATAGCTCATGAAGCCATGCACAGAGGCTATGTCTACACCATAGAGAGATCTCTCAAAAGAAGCCCTTCCAGAAGATCTCTTCCAAAAGAACTTCTTTTGAAAGAGTGCATCAACACACAAAAAAAGCTGATCAAAAGAGCGATCTCCTCTTTCAAAAGAGAGTGTCCAGACAGCCCCCCACTCTTTTGAAAGAATGGTCCAGTGACTGTAAAATCAAGCACCATGAGGACTGCTCTTTTGAAAAAAGTGGGCCTGGGGAGCATCTATATATTTGCTTTCAAAAGAAGCTTTCGAAAGGGGGCGTTCTTCCTGAAACAAAGAAGGAAGGGCAGTTTCGAAAGGAGTGCCACATTCTTTCAATTTACTTTTGCAAGAACACTTTTTGGGTGCGTCTACACTAGCCGGCTACTTCAAAGTAGCCAGCACAACGTTGAAATAGCACCCATCGCATCTACACACTCTGTGTGCTATTTTGACATTGAAATCGATGTTAGGTGGCAAGATGTCAAAATCACTATTCCCATCTGAAGATGGGAATAGTGCCCTACTTCGACGCTGAACATTGAAGTAGGGTGTGTGTTGACGATCCATGTCCTGCTACTTGAAATAACAGGGTCTTCCATGGTGGCCATCAGCTGAGGGGTTGAGAGGCTCTGTCCAGGCCCTGTGGGGCTTTATGGTCCTCACACGCAGCAGCCTTTAAAGCACCACGGACCCAGATTTCCTGTGGCAGGAAGCTGAGAGCGTGCAGGCAGCAGCACACGCACCTGCTAGCCCCACACACCCTCTACAGGCCCCGACCCATCCACCCACTAGCCATGATATTGAGCCAGCCCCCCGAGCACCCCCAGGGTTCCCCTCCTGAGGAGACCCAGGCACCCCTGGCAGCCCAGCAGGGGGCCAAAAAGAGGCGGGGCCCCTCCTGGTCGGATGCCAAGCTCTGAGACCTGCTGGGGCTCTGGGGTGAGGAGGAGGTGCTCCATGTGATCGGGAGCAAGCGGTGGAACACAGAAGCATTTGCCCAACTCACTGAGGGCTTGGCCACCCGGGGTCACCCTGCCCGCACTCTGGATCACGTCCTGAGTAAGGTGAAGGAGTTGCAGCAGGGGTACACCCGGGCCCGGTACTTGGCCAGCTGGTCTGGGGCTGCCCCGCTGCTTGCCCCTATTACAGGGAGCTCAGGGACATCCTGGGCCCCCGGGACACCTCCTTCCCCCCAGCCATCCTTGACACCATGGCCGACGAGCCCCAGCAGGCCTCAGAGCCGGAGTCCCACCCGGAGTCCAGCCCCACACCCCAGGGCCAATCCGAGGAGCCCCCCACTAGGGACAGTGGAGGAAGGGTCCAGCAGTGAGGAGGGGGGGCTCCTTATTGACCTCCCCTCCCTGAGCACCAGCCGGGTGTTCGCCCACCGGGCTTCCCCCGACCACGGCAATGGACAGTCAGGTACGTGCCCCACAGGGCACACACCCATGGGCCATGGGGTGGGGGCACCAGACACTACCAGGAGCCTCACACACCCCCATGGGACCCCAACCTGCAACCACCCAGCCACAGCATGGTCCCAGGATGGTGGCACGGCCATCAAGGCCCATCAGCACCTGCACCCATGGACAGCACTGTGCCTTAACCCTGGGGGCGGGGCGACAATGCTATGGGGACACGCAACAGGGACACCACACCCACCGATGGGAACAGAGACCCAGAACCCAAGGAGGGATGGGGAGAATAGGCCATGGGCCAGGCCATGGTACTAACAGCCTTCCCCTGCCTCTCTCCCTCTCTGCAGCTGCACCATCTGACACCCCGGCAGCCAGGCACCCTGCGTTGTCCCCAGCAGCCCACCAAAGGTCAGTCACTGCCAGTGCCCGGAGACACCCCCAAGGCCAGCGGGACAGTCCCACCACCGCCGGACCCTGGGAATGGCCCCTGTGGACCCCCAGCTCCTGGCAGCTCTCCGGTGGCAGATGGAGATGGCAGAGGAGAGACTCCGCTTCAACAGGGAGGAGTCCACCTGGCAGTGGGCAGCATGGGAGGACTTCATGGGGGTCTTCCAGGATATGGCCAGGTCGATCCGGGAGGCCGTCACCCGGATCCCACCCCCTGCCGCCCCCTGGGCCGCCCTCCCTGCCTCTCCACCCATTGCCACCCCTGCTTCGCTGCCTGCTGCCCCACCTGCCATACCACCTGCAAGCTCCCCAGGACCAGAGCCCACTGGGGCTGAAGACCGGCCATTGGAGGCACCCCGGCCATACTTGCCGGTCCTCCCAGACCCCAGCCATCCACGCTGGGGACCGAGGACACAGAGGGGGTCGCGAGCCATACCTGCCAGGGGTCGTGCCCCTCAACCCCCACCCAACTGATGGGCCAATGGCCGAGCCGTCTGCCAGGCCCCCATGTATATAGTTGTCTCCCATGTATATAGGTGTCCCCCTTTGTATATTGGTTGCAGTTTCTGTTGTGCATCAAACCAAGTTAGCAGTTTTCAAAAGAAAAATAAAGTTTTATTTTCCAAATAACTGGAGGTGTGTGCTTGTTGGCAGGGTGGCGTTAGGGTGTTGGGGGCGGTGTGTGGGCAATGCAGGCTGTGTGAGGCGGGGTCCTCCGGGGAAGGCCAGGGAGGTGCTCAGGGGTCTCCCTGATCGAAGTGTGACTGCAGGGCCTCACAGACCCATACCGCCTCATGGTGGGCCTGGCGGCTGGGTGTGGCGGCCGGCTGGGGGAAGCCCGTGCTGGTGTCGACCGCCCACCCCTGGACGAAAACCTCCCCTTTGCTCTCGACAATGTTGTGGAGCGTACAGCATGCACCCACCACCTGGGGGATGTTCTGGAGGCTGACGTCCAGTCAGGCAAGGAAGCACCACCAGCGGCCCTTCAGACAGCCAAAGGTCCTCTCCACCAACTGGTGGGCATGGTTCAGGCGGGTGTTGAACTGCTCCTGGCTGGCATTGAGGTGGCCGGTGTACGGGCGCATGAGCCAGGACTGGAGGGGGTAGGTTGCGTCCACCATGAGGCAGAGGGGCACGGAGGTGTCCCCCAGAGGGAGATCCCTCTGGGGGATGTAGGTCCCCGCCTCCAGCTGGCAGCACAGGCCCGAGTTCATAAAAACATGGGCATCATGTGTGCAGCCGGGCCAGCCCATGTACACATCCTGGAAGTGGCCCCGACTGTCCACCATGGCCTGCAGGACCATGGAGTGGTAGCCCCTGAGGTTTATGTATCTTCCTCCACTATGGTCCAGGGCGTGGATGGGGATGTGGGTCCTGTCCAGGGCCCCGAAGCAGTTTGGGAACCCCATGGCAGCGAATCCGGCAACAGCTGCGTCCAGGTCACCGAGTCAGACAACCCTCTGGAGCAGCATGGCCTTGAGCGCATGGACCACCTGTGGGGAGGGAACACAGGCACCCATGAGGGTGTGCAGGGTACCCCAGGGCCCTCCCTGCAGACCCCCCTCCTGGGCACTTCCCCAGGTACCCCCACTCCCAGCCCCTCACTCCCCGGTGCCCCTCCCTCCCCAGCCCCGCACCCGGCCCCTCCCTCCCCAGCCCCACACACCTGGCCCCCTGACCCTCAATGGGTGTGTGCCCGGGCCTCCTTACCTCTATGACAACGGCCCCGACCATGGCCTTTCCCACTCCAAACGGGTGTCCCACGGAGCAGTAGCTGTCTGGAGTGGCCAGCATCCAGATGGCTATTGCAACCCTCCTCTCAACAGGGAGGGCATGCCACATCCGGGTGTCCTGGTGCCTCAGTGTGGGGGTGAGCCACTGGCAGAGCTCCAGGAAGGTCTGTCAGCGCATACGGAAGTTTCGCAGCCACATGTTGTCGTCCCACTCCCACATGACCAGCTGCTCCCGCCATTTGGAGCTGCTGGGGTAGCTCCGGAGACGGGGAGCAGCCAGTGGGGGAGGAAGAGGGGATCCCGGTGGTTAGGGGTGTCCCCGTCTGCCCCCAGGGAGGGCTCCTCTGGCAGGAACCACTGGGAGGCATCCTGGGCAGCACCTATCAGGGCGCTTGTCCCCTGGATGACAACCTGGAGGGCCTCATCTTCCTGCTGCTGCTGCTGCTGCTGCTGCTGGAGGTCCATAGCTGCTGTGACTTGGTCTGCAAGAGTGTGGAGAGTACCCTGTGGACCTCGTGCTGTGCAGGCCAGGTGTGTCTGGGAGGGGTCCTTTAAAGGAGCAGCTTGCTGTTGACCCAGAAAGGCTAGTCCAGCCTGTGACCCGGTCCGTGGGCTTTCCTAGCCCCTTATTTCGACGGGGAGCGTTTGTGTGTGTGGACGCTCTGTGTTTCCTTCCGGGGCAGCTCCTTTTGATGTTCCCCGTTGCTACTTTGACGTTGAACATCGACAGCACCAGCCCTGGAGCACGTGTAGACGATACGCATCGAAGTAGCCTATTTCGATGTTCTTACATCGAAATAGGCTTCTTCGATGTAGTGTGCTAGTGTAGACATCACTTTTATGTGTAGATGCTCTGTGTGATCTTTCGAAAGAGCCCCCATTTGAAAAATTGTGTGAAAGAACTTGCAAGTGTAGACACAGCCAGGCAGCCTGGACTAAAGCAATGAGCACATCAACTGCAGACTGAGCATGTGCAGAATGGTGGTAGAATGTGATTTTGGCTGTTTAAAAGCAAGGTTTTGAAGTTTATTAACTCAGTTAGACCTCAGTGAAAGAAATATTCCCTCTGACATGACAGTTGGCTGTGTGCTCCATGGCTACGTCTACACGTGAAGCCTACATCGAAGTAGCCTATTTCGATGTTGCGACATCGAAATAGGCTATTTCGATGAATAGCGTCTACATGTCCTCCAGGGCCGGCAACGTCGATGTTCAACTTCGACGTTGCGCAGCCCAACATCGAAATAGGCGCAGCGAGGGAACGTCTACACGCCCAAGTAGCACACATCGAAATAGGGATGCCAGGCACAGCTGCAGACAGGGTCACAGGGCGGACTAGCGCTTCCGGGGCAACAGCTAGCCGCTCCCTTAAAGGGCCCCTCCCAGACACACTCAGCCTGCACAGCACGCGGTCTGAGGAGCCATAGGCACACAGACCCCGGGTGCCGCAGTCATGGACCCCCAGCAGCAGCAGCAGCAGCAGCAGCAGCTAGAGGTCCACCCAGCCCTCCCGGCAGGAGCAGGGCTTGCCCTGACCCATGCCATGCAGGAGGCAACTGAGCACCTCCTTGCCCCAGGGGAGGAGATGCCCCCAGGGCAGCAGGGCTCAACCCCTACCCCTGCAGCACCCCGCCACCCCCCCGCCTCACATGTCGGCGGCTGTGGAGCTACCCCACCAGCACAGACTGGTGGGAGCGGCTGGTGCTTGGGGAGTGGGACGACGACCGCTGGCTCAGGAACTTCAGGATGACCCGGCAGACATTTCTGGAGCTCTGCCAGTGGCTCACCCCCGCACTCAGGCACCAGGACACTGCCATGCGGCGTGCCCTCACAGTGCAGAAACGGGTCGGCATCACTGTCTGGAAGCTGGCCACTCCGGACAGCTACCGATCCGTGGGACAGCAGTTTGGTGTCGGCAAGGCCACCGTCGGGGCTGTCCTCATGGAGGTAAGAGGACCCACGGGGGGAGGGCAGGGCAGGGGAGGGGAGGCCAGGGCAGGGCAGGGCAGGGCAGGGGGAGCAGAGCAGGCCAGGGCAGGCCAGGGCAGGGCCACGCACACCCTGCTCAGCCCTCATTGGTGCTGTCCCATGTGCTTTCTCTGCAGGTTGTGCGTGCCATCAACGCCATGCTCCTGCACAGGCTCGTGAGGCTGGGGGACCCAGATGCCACCATCGCGGCCTTTGCCACCCTGGGCTTCCCCAATTGCTTCGGGGCTCTGGATGGGACTCACATCCCCATCCGTGCCCCGCATCACAGTGGAGGACGATACCTCAATCGAAAGGGCTACCATTCTGTCGTCCTCCAGGCCTTGGTGGACAGCCGGGGACGTTTCCAGGACATTTACGTGGGCTGTCCTGGCAGCACCCATGACGCCCGGGTTTTCCAGAACTCGGGCCTGTGCCGCCGGCTGGAGGTGGGGACCTACATCCGCCAGCGGAAGATCCCTCTAGGGGACACCACCATGCCCTTCTGCGTCATCGCAGATGCGGCCTACCCCCTCCGGCCGTGGCTCATGCACCCCTACACGGGCCATCTCTCTGCTAGCCAGGAGCGCTTCAACGAGCGCCTGAACCACGCGTGCCAGGTGGTGGAGCGCTCATTTGGCCGCCTGAAGGGACGCTGGAGATGTCTCCTGACCCGCCTGGATGCGGGCCCCAACAACATCCCCCAGATTGTAGGTGCCTGCTGCGCCCTGCACAATTTGGTCGAGAGCAAGGGGGAGACCTTTTTCCAGGGCTGGGCTGCGGAGGCTGCCAGGGCACACGTCCAGCCACCTGCTGCCCCCAGTCGGCAGGTGGACCCCGAGGGGACCCGGGTCCGGGAGGCCCTGCGGGCCCACTTCGATGAACAGGCCGTGGGGTGAACTCTGCCCAGGCCCCCTACTGCCCGCCCCTTCCTCCCCCACACTCCTGCCCCAACGCCCACACCATGGAGCACCCCACTGCCCCCCGCCACTTGTCCTGGACAAATGACAGCACGCACTTGTGGCTGAAGGTAAATTTTTTTTTCTTTCCGAAGCTTTTTTTTTTTCTGATTGTAAATAAATATGTGAACCACAAACCAAAAACTAGGTACAAACGTTGAACAAAAGCAATATGTACAAAAATAAAACAATCCAAAGAAACAACTGTCCGCAATAATAAAAAGAAAACCAGGGAGGATAAAGGGGAGAACTATTTACATGGGAGGGACGGGGCAAACTGGGGGCCGAAAAAAACAGGGTCCAACTATATACAAGGGGGGGGGCCACGTCCCAGGCCCCTCGCCCCTATAGCCTGGCACTGGGCGTTGGCGGCCGGGAGCCCCGCCGCGCTCGCAGCGTGATCCGTGGCTGGGTGGGAGCGGGCTGGACCGGAAGGTATGGTGGCTGGTGAGTGTCAGGTGGCTCCAGGGGTCCCTTGGCGCTCTGGCCCTCGCTGGTAGGTGGCGGGGTGATGGCGGACGGGACAGCGATGGGCGGAGTAGCTGGTGGTGGGGCTGCAGGAGCAGGTAGGGCGGGCGAGGTTGCGGCCGGCGCGGCATGGGGGGCCAGGTAGTCCACTAGGCGGTTAAATGTGTCCATGTAGGCCCCCCATGCCTCCTAGAGCCAGGCCAGCGCCTGCTCCTGCAGCTGGAGGTGCTGCTCCGCGACCTCCAGCTGCCGACGGTGGATGGCCAGCAGCTGGGGGTCCGTCGCCGTCAGCGGTTGGTGGCGCGGGGTCCGCCGTCTAGCCCGCCGTGGGGCCGGTTGGTCCTTGGCCGAGGGGCTGCCCTGGAGCGATGGTCCCAGAGAGCTCTCCGGGACGACTGACGCCTCGCCGGCGCTCTCTTCTGGTCCTTCTGATGGTGCAGGTGCAGGACACAGGAGAGGAGGGGGAGAAGAAGAATGGAGACAGGCGTTAGTGTGGGCCCCGAGCCGTGGCCTTTGTCCCCCCAGCCCTGTGCTGCAGGTTTCCCATCCCTGTCCCCGGGAGATGCTGCTGTGATGGATGGGGTTCAGGGGTCCCCCTGCCCTGTACCCCGTCCCCTGGTGGGAGCGACTCTCACTTCACCCTGCAGGGTCTGAGAGCAGGAGAGGTTTCTTAGGCCACAGATGCCCAGTTTCTGCCAGGAGTGACAGCACCAGCTGTCCGAAGAGACAGTCCTTCCAACCCATCATGGGGAGAAGACCCCAAGGGGTGCCCCTTGGGGATGCAGCTTTCCCCCTCCTCAGGCTGGCTGCCTTCCAGCTCTCCCTTCCCCTAGCCTCTACCTGTGGCCCCCGCCCTCGCCCCCCAATTCCAAGCCAGCTCGGCTCCTCCCTCCTGTTTGTTCAGGGCAGAGGTGTCACCTGCCAGCTGTAGCCCCAGGATCCTCCTTTGCCCCTGGGAGCTATTCAGCTCTTGTTGCTCATATGTAGCCTGAGTCTTCCTTTGGCACTCCCCCCACTCCATCACATGCTGCTGCTGCAGGGTGTCCCACCCCCTCCTCCCGGGGGCCCCTCGAGGTTCCGCTCCCCCCTGCCCCGGGGATCGGGCATGGCACTGTCATTCGGGGTGGGGGTGGGGCAGGGGCTGATGGATGCAGTGCTGTGAGGGCCATGGCCCTGGTGTCCTTGGGGCCATGGCCATGTGAGCATGTGGGGGGCCCTGGACACATATCTCTTACCCCCGCCCCTCAAGCCCAGGGGTGTCCACCAGAGGGGGGTACCTACCTGTCGGTCCGCTCCCATGGTCTGGAGATCCCCGGGGGGCGGAGGCCCTGCTGCTGCTCCGGGATGGCAGGAGGAGGATCTGCAGGCTGGATTCTGTGGAGGAGGAGCCCCCCCCCCCCTCCTCCTCCTCCTGCCGCGATGTCCCGGGGGTGGCCTCCGGGGGGGGGCCCCGGGGTGCGGGGCTTGCATCCGGGGCGGACTCCGTCTGCAGGGCCTGCTGGGGCTCGTCAGCCGAGGTGTCAAGGGTGGCCGGAGGGGAGGAGGTGTGCCGGGAGCCCAGGATGTCCCTGAGCTCCCTGTAAAAGGGGCAAGTGACGGGGGAGGCCCCCAGATCGGTTGGCCGCATCCCGGGCCCGGGAGTAACCCTGCCGCAGCTCCTTGACCTTACTCCTGACGTGGTCAGGAGTGCGGGCAGGGTGACCCCGGGCAGCCAGGCCGTCGGCCAGCCGAGCGAAAGCATCCGCGTTGCGCCTCTTGCTCCCCATTACCTGGAGCACCTCCTCCTCGCTCCAGAGCCCCAGCAGGTCCCGCAGCTCGGCCTCCGTCCAGGAGGGGCCCCGCTGCCGCTTCCCAGCCTGGCTGCCCTTCTGGCTGGGCTGGCTGCCCTGGCTCCCCTTGGGGGGGGTCCCCTGGGGGCGCTGGGGGGGCTGCTGGCCAGCCATCGGAGCTCTGTGCGGCTGAGGGTGGTGCAGGCTGGCTGCGTGTGCAGGCTGCAGCCTGCACGTTCCCTCAGCTTCCTGCAGCGGAAGGGAGGGGGAGGGGACCTTTAAGGGGCCGCTCCACGCGGCCACCAGTGAGCTGAGGGGCTGGAGAGAGCGTCTCTCAACCCCCCAGCTGATGGCCGCCATGGAGGACCCGGCAATTTCGATGTTGCGGGACGCGGATCGTCTACACGGTCCCTACTTCGACGTTGAACGTCGAAGTAGGGCGCTATTCCGATCCCCTCATGAGGTTAGTGACTTCGACGTCTCGCCGCCTAACGTCGAAGTTAACTTCGAAATAGCGCCCGACGCGTGTAGCCGCGACGGGCGCTATTTCGAAGTTAGTGCCACTACTTCGAAGTAGCGTGCACGTGTAGACACAGCTCATAGTATCTGTGAGAGTAAGGAGGGGACTATCTGCTCCATCTTCCTCTCCTCTGGCTCTACCAGGCATGTCAGCAGTTCTGTTTGTTGCTCCAAAAGCTTCAGTATCTACTCCTGGGTCTTGGCTTCTTGTGCCATGAATGCTTTCCTCTCTTATTGCTCTGTTTGCCTCTCTTTAGCTACTTCTACACTGGGATGCTACATTGAAATAGCTTATTTTGATGTAGCGAAATCAAAATAAGCTATTTCGATAAATAGCATCTACGCATCCTCCAGGGCTGGTGCCGTCGACGTTCAACGTCGACGTTGGACAGCACTACATCGAAACAGGCGCGGCAGGGGAACGTCTACACACCAAAGCTACGTCTACACGTGAAGCCTACATTGAAGTAGCTTATTTCGATGTAGCGACATCGAAATAGGCTATTTCGATGAATGACGTCTACACGTCCTCCAGGGCTGGCAACGTCGATGTTCAACATCGACGTTGAGCAGCACCACATCGAAATAGCCGCAGCGAGGGAACGTCTACATGCCAAAGTAGCACACATCAAAATAAGGGTGCCAGGAACAGCTGCAGACAGGGTCACAGGGCGGACTAGCTCTTCCACGGCAACAGCTAGCCGCTCCCTTAAAGGGCCCCTCCCAGACACACGCAGCCTGCACAGCACGCGGTTTGCAGAGCCATAGGCACGCACACCTCGGGCGATGCAGTCATGGACCCCCAGCAGCAGCAGCAGCAGCAGCCAGAGGTCCACCCAGCCACCCCTGCAGGAGCAGTGCTTGCCCTGCTCCGTGCCATGCAGGAGGCAGCTGAGCACCTCCTTGCCACAGACAGGAGATGCCCGCAGGGGAGGAGGACGCAACCCCCAACCCTGCAGCACCCCAACCCCCCTGCCGCCTCATACGCCGGCGGCTGTGGAGCTACCCCACCAGCACCAACTAGTGGGAGCAGCTGGTGCTTGGGGAGTGGGACGACGACCACTGGCTCAGGAACTTTCAGATGAGCCGGCAGACATTTATGAAGCTATGCCAGTGGCTCACCCCTGCACTCAGGCACCAGGACACCGCCATGCGACGTGCCCTCCCTGTGGAGAAACGGGTTGGCATCGCTGTCTGGAAGCTGGCCACTCCAGACAGCTACCGATCCGTGGGACAGCAGTTTGGCGTTGGCAAGGCCACCGTCGGGGCTGTCCTCATGGAGGTAAGAGGACCCACAGGGGAAGGGGGCGAGGCAGCCCTGGCAGGGCAGGGGGGCCCTGGCAGGGGAGGGCAGGGGAGGGGAGGGGAGGGGGGCCCTGGCAGGGGAGGGCCACACACACCCTGCTCACCCCTCACTGGTGCTCTCCCATGTGCTTCCCCTGCAGGTCGTCTGCGCCATCAACGCCCTGCTCCTCCACAGGCTCGTGAGGCTGGGGGACCCAGATGCCACCATCGCGGGCTTTGCCACCCTGGTCTTCCCCAGTTGCTTCGGGGCTCTGGATGGGACTCACATCCCCATCCGCGCCCCGGAGCACAGTGGAGGCCGCTACATCAACCGGAAGGGCTACCACTCAGTGGTCCTCCAGGCCTTGGTGGACAGCTGGGGCCGTTTCCAGGACATTTGTGTGGGCTGGCCTGGCAGCACCCACGACGCCCGGGTTTTCCGGAACTCAGGCCTGTGCCGCCGGCTGGAGGCGGGGACCTACATCCCCCAGCGGGCGATCACTGTGGGGGACACCACCATGCCCCTCTGCGTCATCGCAGATGCGGCATACCCCCTCCGGCCCTGGCTCATGCACCCGTACACGGGCCATCTCTCTGCCAGCCAGGAGCACTTCAACCAGCGCCTGAACCACGCGCGCCAGGTGGTGGAGCGCTCGTTTGGCCGCCTCAAAGGGCGCTGGAGGTGTCTCCTCACCTGCCTGGATGCTGGCCCCACGAACATCCCCCAGCTTGTGGGTGCGTGCAGCGTCCTACACAATCTGGTGGAGAGCAAGGGGGAGGCCTTTTTTCAGGGCTGGGCTGTGGAGGCCGGCATGGCCGATGTGCAGCCACCCGCTGCCCCCAGTCGCCAGGTGGACCCCGAAGGGACCCGGGTCCGGGAGGCCCTGCGGGCCCACTTTGATAAGGCCGCGGGGTGAACGCTGCCAGGCCCCCCACTGCACCCCCGCATCCTCCACAACACTCCCTGCCCCTACACCCACACCACGGAGCAACCAAGAGCACCCCCCCACACTTTTCTTGGACAAATAAAAGTAGACACTTGTTTGTGAAATCAAACTTCTTTACTGCAACTCTTTTCTTACGAATAATAACTAAAGGGACTTCTAAGTCACTTAATATTATATATGTATGTATATATTAACAAAAAAAAACAGGGATAACAAGGAAGGGGAGAACTATTTACATGGGGGGGGAGGATCAGACTGTGAAAACGGGGGTCACAAATAAATAAATACAAATTATATACAAGGCCGAACAACAAAACAGTGGGGGGAATATATACAAGGGGGGGGCCACATCCTGGGCCCCATGCCCCTATAGTCCAGCACTGGGGGTGGGTGGCCGGGATCCCCGCCTCGGCCGCAGCCCTGGCCGGGGCTGGCTGGGGGCCAGGCGGACTGGAAGATACGGCCGGCGAGTGTCAGCTGGCCCCAGGTATCCCTTGGCAGAATGGCCCTGGGTGACGGGTGGCGGGGCTACAGCGGACGGCGCGGTGACAGGAGCAGCGGGTGGCGCAGCGGGTGGAGCAGGCAGGGCGGGCACAGCGGCAGCCGGCGCGGCAATGGGGGCCAGGTAGTCCGCTATGCGGTTGAATGTCTCCATGTAGGCCCCCCATGCCTCTTGGCGCCAGGCCAGCACCCGCTCCTGCAGGTGGAGGCGGCATTGGTCCACCCGCAGCCGCTGCTCCGCGACCTCCACCTGCCGGCGGTGGAGGGCCAGCAGCTGGGGGGTCCATCGCCGGTGGCTGCTGCTGCTGGGTTTGCCATCTTGCCCGCCGTCAGGCCGGTTGGTCGTCCGCAGAGGGGCTGGCCTGGAGTGATGGCCCCGGAGGGGATTCCGGGACCACTGAAGCCTCGCCGGCACTCTCCGGTCCTTCCGATAGTGCAGCTGCGGAACACAGGAGGGGGGAAGAAGAGTGGAGACAGCCATTAGTGTGGGCCCCCAGCCGTGGCCCTTTTCCCCCCACCCCTCTGCTGCAGGTTCCCCATCCCCATCCCTGGGAGATGCTGCTGTGATGGGGTTCAAGGGTCCCCCTGCACTGCACTCCATCCCCTGGAGGGAGTGACTCTCACTTCACTCAGCAGGGTCTCTGACAGGAGAGGTTTCTTAGGCAACAGATGCCCAGTTTCTTCCAGAAGCGACAGTACAGCAGTCAGGGACAGTCCTTCCAACCCGTCCTGGGGAGAAGACCCCGAGGGGTGCCCCTCTGGGGGTGTAGCTTTCCCCCTCCTCAGGCAGGCAGCCTTCTAGCTCTCTCTTCCCCTAGCCTCTAACTGCGGCCCCCGATTCAAACCCAGCTCAGCTCCTCCCTCCTCTTTGTTCAGGGCAGAGGTGTAACCTGCCAGTTGTAGCCCCAGGATCATCCTTAGCCACTGGGAGCTATTCAGCTTGTTGCTCACATCTAGCCTGAGTCTCGCATTTGCACTCCCCCTACTCCATCACATGCTGCTGGTGCTGCTGGGTGTCCCACCCACTCCTCCCAGGGGACCCTAGAGTTTCCGCTCCCCCCTGCCCCGGGGATGGGGCATGGCACTGTCTTGCTGGGGGGGGGGTGGGCAGGGGCTGATGCACTCCTGTGAGGGACATGCCACTGCTGTCCTTGGGGCCATGGTCATCTGGGCATGTGGAGGGCCCTGGCCACATATCTATTACCCCCGCCCCTCAACCCCGGGGGTGTACACCGGGGGGGGTACATACCTGTAGGTCCACTCCCATGGTTGGGGGACACCTGGGGGGCGGACGCCCGGCTGCTGCTCCGGGATGGCAGGAGGATCTGGAGCCCGGTGTCAGTGGAGGAGGAGTCCCCCTCCTCCTCCTCCTCCTGCTCCGGTGCCCCCGGGGTGGGCTCCTGGGGGGGCCCCCGGGGTGCGGGGCTTCCCTCCGGGGCGGACTCTGGCTCTGGGGCCTGCTGGGGCGCCTCAGCCGAGGTGTCAAGTGTGGCCAGAGGGGAGGAGGTGTGCCGGGGGCCCAGGATGTCCCTGAGCTCCCTGTAAAAGGGGCAAGTGACGGGGGCGGCCCCAGATCGGCCGGCCGCATCCCGGCCCCAGGCGTAACCCTGCCGCAGCTCCTTCACTTTACTCTGGACATGGTCCGGACTGCGGGCAGGGTGACCCCGGGAGGCCAGGCCCACGGCCAGCCGAGCGAACGCATCCGCGTTCTGCCTCTTGCTCCCCATTACCTGGAGCACCTCCTCCTCGCTCCAGAGCCCCAGCAGGTCCCGAAGGTCGGTCTCCATCCAGGATGGGCCCCGTTGCCGCTTCCTGGCCTGGCTCCTGCCCTGGGAACCCTGGATCCCCTTCGGGGAGGTTCCCTGAGGGCGCTGGGGGGGCTGCTGGGAGGCCATGAGGTCCTTTGGGGGTCTGGGTGGCTGAAGAAGAGCGTGTAGGTGAGCCGCGTGTTATTGCTGCTGCCTGCACACTCTTTCAGCTTCCTGCACAGAAAGGGAGGGGGTGGGACCTTTAAGGTGCCGCTTCACGCGGCCACTATTGAGCTGAGGGGCTGGAGAGAGCATCTCTCAACCCCTTAGCTGATGGCCGCCATGGAGGACCCCGCAATTTCGAAGTTGCGGGACGCGCAACGACTACATGTTCCCTACTTCAACGTTGAATGTCGAAGTAGGGCGCTATTCCCATCCCCTCATGGGGTTAGCGGCTTCGACGTCTCGCCGCCTCACGTCGATGTTGACATCAAAATAGCGCCCAACACGTATAGCCGTGACGGGCGCTATTTCGAAGTTAGTGCCGCTACTTCGAAGTAGCGTGCACGTGTAGACATGGCTCAAAGCGGCCCAAATTGAAATAAGGGTGCCAGGAACAGCTGCAGACAGGGTCACAGGGCGGACTAGCACTTCCTGGGCAACAGCAGGCTGCTCCCTTAAAGGGCCCCTTCCAGACACACGCAGCCTGCACAGCACGTGGTCTGCAGAGCCATAAGCACGCACACCCCGTGAAGCACCATGGACCCCCAGCAGCAGCAGCAGCAGCAGCCAGAGGCCCAAACACCCGCCCCTGGAGGAGCAGCGGCTGCCCTGCTCAGTGCCATGCGGGAGGCAGCTGACCATCTTTTATTTGAGGAAGATGAGCTGTCCTTGGGGGATGAGGAAGCAGCCCCAGACCTTGCTGCCCTCCCAGCTCCCCCCCCACCGCACACGCCGCTGGCTTTGGAGATACCCCACGAGCACGGACTGGTGGGAGCTGCTGGTGCTCGGTGAGTGGGACAACGACCGCTGGCTCTGGAACTTCCGAATGATCTGGCAGACATTCCTGGAGCCCTGCCAGTGGCTCACCCCTGCCTTACGGCACCAGGACACCCCCATGCGACGTGCCCTCACTGTAGAGAAACGGGTCGGCATCGCTGTCTGGAAGCTGGCCGCTCCAGACAGCTACCGATCCGTAGGGCAGCAGTTCGGCGTGGGCAAGGCCACCGTCGGGGTTGTTGTCATGGAGGTAAGAGGACCCAGGGGGAAGCCCTGGAGGAAGCCTGGGGGGGAAGCCCTGGTGGGGGGAGTCCTGGGGGGAAGGTGGGGGAGACCGGGGGGGAGGGCCAGACACATCCTGCACACCCCTCACCGGTGCTCTCTCATGTCCTTCCCCTGCAGGTCGTCCGCGTAATCAATGCCCTGCTCCTCCACAGGCTCATGCGGCTTGGGGACCCAGATGCTGCCATCGCGGGGTTTGCCAACCTGGTCTTAGTTGGGACCCATATCCCCATCTGTGCCCTGGAGCACAGCGGAGGACGCTTCCTCAATAGGAAGGGATACCATTCTGTGGTCCTCCAGGCCTTGGTGGACAGCCGGGGCCGCCTCTTGGACATTTATGTTGGCTGGCCTGGCAGCACCCACGACGCCCAGGAGTTCAGAAATTCAGGCCTGTGCCACCGGCTGGAAGCAGGGACCTACATCCCCCAGCGGGAGATCCCTGTGGGGGACACCACCATGCCCCTCTGCCTCGTCGCAGATGCGGCATACCCCCTCCGGCCCTGGCTCATGCACCCTTACACGGGCCATGTCACAGCCAGCCAGGAGCGGTTCAACATGCGCTTGAACCATGTGCGCCAGGTGGTCGAGCACACTTTCGGCTGCCTCAAAGGGCGCTGGAGGTGTCTCCTCACCCACCTGGATGCAGGGCTCACCAACATCCCCCAGGTTGTGGGCGCGTGCAGTGCACTCCACAGCCTGGTGGAGAGCAAGGGAGAGGCCTTCTTCCAGGGCTGGGCTGTGGAGGCTGGCAGGGCCAACGTCCAGCCACCTGCTGCCCCCAGTCGCCAGGTTGACCCTGAGGGGATCTGGGTCCGGGAGGCCCTGTGGGCCCATTTTGACCAGGCTGTGGTGTGAACACTGGCAGGGCCAGCTGCGGGTGAGCCACCCACTGCACCCCCCCCCATCCTCCACAACACTCCCTGCCTCCACATCCACACCACAGAGAACCCGAGAGCACAACCCCCCGCAACTTCTGTGCAATAAATGGAATTTTTTTTAAACAAAACCTTGTATTAATTACTAACAGAAGAAGAAGGGGGGAACTATGTACATGGGGGGGCAGGTACAAAACAGGGGTAGAACAAAAACTATTTACAAAGATGGGGGGAATATATCCAAAGGAGGGGGCCTTGGGGGGCAACGTCCTCGGCCACGCACCCCTATTGTCCTGTGCCTGGTGTTGGGGGGCGCGACCCACGTCTCGGCTGGAGGCCCAGTCGAGGCTGCTTGGGGGCTGGGAGAACCAGCAGATAGGGCCGGGCGGAGTCCGGAGGCCCATGATCCCCCTTGTTGGCAGGCCCCAGGATGGCTGATAGTGGAGGGACAGCAGGCGGAGCGGTGGGTGGAGCAGCGGGCGGGGGCCAAGTGCCGCGCAATGGCCTCGAAGGTGCGCATGAAGGCCTCCCAAGCCTCCTGGCGCCAGGCCAGTGCTCGCTCCTGGAGATGGAGCCGCCGCTCCTCCACCTGCATGCGCCACTCGGACACCTCCAGCTGATGCCAGAGAGTGGCGAGCAGCTGGGGTTCGTGGATGCCCGCAGATGGCTCTGCCGCTGTTGGGCTCGTCCTGGGGCTGGTCGGTGCTCCGCCGAGGGGCTGGCCCCGGTGGGCTCTCCGGGACCACAGACGCTGCGCCAGTGCTCTCCGGGCCCTCCAATGGTGCAGCTGCGGAACAGAGGAGGGAAGAAGAGTGGAGACAGCCGTTAGTCTGGGCCCTGACCCATGGCCCTTGTCCCCCAACCCCTCTGCTTCTGGTTCCCCATCCCCCGGAGATGCTGCTGCTGATGATGATGGGTGTCCAACCCCCCGCCCCCGGGGGACCCTAGGTTCTGCTCCCCCCATCCCCAGGGATGGGGCATGGCGCTGTCCTGCTGGAGGGCAGGGGGTGATGGACTCTTCTGAGGGACATGCCACTTCTGTCCTCAGGGCCATGGTCATCTGGGTGTGTGGGGGCCCTGGTCATGTCTCTTGTCCCTGCCCCTTAACCCCGGGGGTGTGCACCAGGGGGGTACATACCTGACGGTCCACTCCCACGGTCACGGGACACCCTCTGGGCAGATGCCCTGCTGGAGCTCCGGGAGGGGAGGTCGATTTGGAGCCCCCCGTCACTGGAGGCCCCCTTCTCCTCATCCGGTGTCCCGGGGTGGGCTCCTGGGGGGGTGGGAGGCCTGGGGTGCAGGGCTGGCCTCCGGGCCAGACTCTGTCTCCAGAGCCTGCTGGGGCTCATCAGCCAATGTGTCAAAGGTGGCTGGGGTGGGGGAGGAGGTGTACCGGGGGCCCAGGATGGTCCTGAGCTCCCTGTAAAGAGGCAAGTGGCGGGGGCAGCCCCAGATCGGCTGGCTGTGTCCTGGGCCCGGGCATAACCCTGCCGCAGCTCCTTTACCTTACTCCTGATGTGGTCAGGAGTGTGGGCAGGGTGACCCCAGTCAGCCAGGCCCTCGGCCAGCTGAGTGAACGCATCCGCATTCCGCCTCTTGCTCCCCATTACCTGGAGCACTTCCTCCACATCCCAGAGCCCCAGCAGGTCCTGGATCTCGGCCTCCATCCAGGAGGGGCCCCGCTGCCTCTTCCCCTGCTGGCTGGCAGGCTGGGAGCCCGGGTTCCCTGGGGGGGGGGTGCCCTGTGGGCGCTTGGGGGCTGGCTGGATGCCATGGGGTGCAGGGTGGTGGGTTGGGGCTGCTGAGGGATGTGTAGGTTGGGCACGTGGCTGTGCTGCTGCCTGCACGAGCTCTCAGCTTCCTGCACAGGAACACAGGGGGCGGGGAGCTTCAAGGGGCTGCTGCACGCGGCGACCATAGAGCTCAGGGGCTGGAGAGAGCGTCTCTCAACCCCTCAGCTGATGGGCGCCATGGAGGACCCCGCTATTTCGATGTTGCGGGACGCAGATCGTCTACACATGCCCTACTTCGACGTTCAACGTCGAAGTAGGGCGCTATTCACATCTCCTGATGAGGATAGCAACTTCGATGTCTCGCCGCCTTACGCTGATTTCAGCTTCGAAATAGTGCTCGGCACGTGTAGACGCGGTGGGCGCTATTTCGAAGTTGGCGCGGCTACTTCGAAATAGCCTGCTAGTGTAGACGCGGCTCTTATGTTCCATTCTCCTCTCCTGCAGTGTTCTCCATGCATTCCTTCATTGTGCCCTATTCATTGGAGTGGATTGCGTTTGCTTAAGTAACATCTTATCCTGTGTATGTTTTTGCCTCTGAATCTGTGCTATCTGAACAGCTGGAGGAGATGGGGCAGGGGGCAACAGGCTCACTGTTGTATGATCTGTAATAAAAAAGTGAAGGAGAGGAGATACATTGTGAGCTTTATGGAGATGTGCAGTGAGGATTTTTACTCTTTCTACAGACAAGTTAACAAACTCTTCTGGGGAGCCCCTGCTGTATAGTCAGTGGAATGGGCTTGGTAGTGTGGACTGATTGTTAAGAATATCAACATAATGCAGCAATCTAGACTCATAGTGTAGTCCAAGTCCTAGATGCCTCTACACTGGGAGTTATGTTATGAGTCTCAGTAGTGTGGCTTTTTCACAAATGATGCAGCCATGTTGATTTAAATTTTATATGTAGACCAAGCCTGAGTTTCTGAAACTTTGCACTCGTAAACTGTGTATCTATGTAAACATTTAGGGGCAGAGTTCATCCATGAGTACATGTGTCTTCCATACATAGCAAAATAATACCCTAAAACCCAAGACTAGCATACTACCACTGTACAAAATATAATAAATAATAGAAAAAAAGAGATCTGAGAGCCCTAACTTGGCTCATATATCCTGCGCAGAATTGTTAACTGAGATCCAGCTGTAGGATTTTATTGCTGATGTTGAGTGAGCCTGAAAGGACTCAGTTTGACAGTGGTTCCAGATAGAGTTTAATTGGATGGCAATTAAAAAATGTTTTTTTATCTTTACATATCAACACATTTCATCTGGAAATCATTGAGGAACATGCATATGATCTATAAAGTCTTAACACGTCAAGCGGCTCTAGAATAGTGCTCCCCAGGTCTAAATAAAAATACCAATCTATTGTCTATATACCCATATATTCTTTTAGAAAATGGTTTATTTAAGCATGATAGACTAACTAGCCTTGAATGAAAAAATTAAGAAACTGGCAGTGACATTAAACTCTGTGTGTGTGTGTGTGTGTGTGTGTGTGTGCGTGTGCACCCCCATGGTGTGGAGTATTCCTTTTAAAGGAACTTTCACTATTTCTGATTACTGTATTGGAATGATTGATGTGGTAGTGGGGAGACAGGATGGGAACAGAAGGCAAAAAACAATCCTCACTTCTCCATTTACAGCTGTAATTTATAGCTTTCAAAAATGAAGAGAGTAAGCAAATTTCTAGTGACATCTCATTTGAAAATAGCTTCACATGATAGCAGGCCAAAAATTAACCTAGCAGTTAATGGCTAAATCCAAACACAGTGTCTAGATTTTGAAGTGTACCGTCTGACTTTTTTGTAACTGTAATTTATAATTTTACTGTCCTCTTTCTCAAGTGAAGAAAAATATGGTGAATATATGCAGCTGTCTCTAATGCTTCAACCTACTCTATATTTTAGAGTGAGTCTGTCTGTCTGTCTGTGCTATATTTGTTCAAAAACTCCTCATCAACCATAAGAACTATGACCATGAAACGTGGTGCGCAGCTTCCTCTTACTCGAACTTAAACCCAGGTCAAGGTTTGGTTGTTCCTGCAAAGTGGGAAATGCCTGAAATTTCATGATTCCCCAGAACGTGGAAAGGGAGGGGCACGGACAGGCAGGAAGGCACACTTCAGACTCACCACTGGGAGCAGTGAGTGCGGGGAACAGTCCCGAGCAGCTGCAGCAGTAAACCAGTAGCCTGGCTGGATACAGAACTCTCTACCCTGCCAGGAGAGGTAATTGCCCTTAACTCCAGCCCCCAAGCACTTGGCCATAACACTGTGCAGGGGGAGCCTTGTTGGCTCCCTTCTGCAATACCCCCACACAATTAGCCTCCCTGCAAGAGGCTGTGGCCACAAACCCTGACACCTCCCAAGCTCATGCTGGGGCTGGGAAAACAGCCCCGGCCCCGGCCCCAGCCCCTGCTGCTGCTGTGCTGGGGATATGACTTTTTACAATGGCCTGGTGGAACAGGGAAAAAATGTGGCCCCGCTCTGCTCTCCACTTCCCCTCTCCTGTTGGGCTGGAGCTGGGGAAAAAGCTGTGTCCCTCACTCTGGCCCTAGCCCCCTGCTACTGCTGGGCCAGGGATATGGAAGACAGCTGCACCCCCAGTCTGAAACATTGCACCCCTGCTGCTGCTAGCTCAGGGCTGGGGCTGGGAAAAATGATGTGGCTGCAGTCCTGGCCCTGGCACTCCACCCCCTGCTCCTGTGTGGCTGGGGCTGGGAAAAAAGCTGAGATCATCCCCCATGCCCCAGCAGGGCCATGGGGCAGTAGGGAGGAACTAAGCTGTGGCCTCAGCCCTGAACCCAGTAGCTCCCCTACTGCTGGGCCAGGCCTAGGGAGAGAAACTGTGCCCTCTTCCCCTACTCCTGCTGGGCAGGGGCAAAAAGCCATGAACCCGATCCTGGCCCTGGCTCCCCTGCTACCACTGGCCCCAGCACCTCCCCCCCCCACTGCTGCCATGGGGCAGGAAAGAGCCCTGACCCTCCCCCACACTGCTGCTGCTATGTCCAGGGCCAGGCAAAAAGCTGCAACCCTGGCTCCAGCTTGCCCGCCACCGCTGTGCCAGGGCCAGGGAAAATAGCCCTGGCCCCAGCTCTGGCCTTGCAGTCCCCCCACTTCAGACTGGAGCTGCAGAAGGGCCCACCCCCGAGCAAGAAGCCAAGCCCCAGCCTCCAAAAGAGTTTGAGAAGGCACCTCGTGCCCTAGTAACCATATAAGTGTTGCTTACCACGACCTCCATTATGATAGCATCTGTATGTCTCATAGTTCTTCATGTGTTTAGCTTCACAAACCTCCTGTGAGATGCTCTTATCCCAATTTTATGAGAACTCAAGCACTGTGAGAATAAGTGACTTGCTAAGAGGAACATTGGAAGTCTGTGATGGAGCAAGATCTCTCAAACCTACGGTTAATGCCCTAACTGCTGGAACATTCTTCCTATTATTGAGGAGTACATTGTTTTAGGTAATTATTTGGGTCCCTTTTTTGGGAAAGTCCCTCCTCTAGAAAAAACAGTGTTTACTGCATAAATGTTTGCTCTTGCCAGGTGTTAAATGCCTTAAACTCCCATCAATGATACCGTGGGACTTAAGTGCTCAGCAGTTTACAGGACTAGGTGCCAACACGTCAACTTCCATGCTTCAGTTAATACTCTGGAATTTGTTTATGCTTGTTAATCTGCCAGATGAAAGCATGATATACTGTACTATCACTAGTCCAAGGATTCTTCAGTACTCTCTGTAGGAGAATTTCCAGTCATATATTTTGAGTTGTTGCTCTTTTCTTGGAATAAATTAAGTTCCACATCTGGCTTTTCCCTTAATCATAAATATTTTGACAAATCGCTTGATTAAAGGCCAAATACTCAAAAGCAGCCTCAAGACTTGAGCTCCCAAGTTTTTATGCCTATGGTTCTGATTGTTTTTTACGTGCACAACTCAAATCATATACCACAAATGGGCTATCTGATTTTTGTGCAGAATTCAAGTTTTTCGCACATGTAAAGGAGGGACATGAAACTCTGCTACAGTAATTGTAGAGGGCAAGATGAAGGATTTTAGGAAAATCTGGCCAGAGAGAAAAAATATATATTTAGGAACCATCAAGACTGTTGTGCTCTTCTGGGACAATGCAGATCACAAAGGCCAGAATGAAGTGGAAGAATGAAAGGCTGTGAAACTCACTTCCAGAGGAGACTAAAATACTTAATTAAATACTTAATACTTAGATTAAAATACTTTTAAAATGCTGCAAAACCCTTATTTTTAAACACAGTTTTTCCACCTTAAACATGTCAGCTCCTTTTCTCCGCCCCTGTTTTGGAAAAAAAAAAATCAGCAAAAACCTACCCCCATCGAAACTTTTTATAACCCAAAGGTAGAGAAAGCAGCCACAGTGGTTTACCAGGAACCGTTTGCTATGGAAGACGCTCAGGTATGACAGCAAAGAGAACAAAAACTTAAGGAAGAGGGAAGTCAGTAGTCTAAATATTAGTGCTGTTTCTATGCTAAAAATGGTACCGCAGTCTTTGGCACTGACAGGACTCTGGGCATTGTATGCTAATTTTTATTTTAAAACATAGTCCTTTAATTCCATTCACAGGTCATTGTGTCTTTCCAAGTAAGCAACTGAAACCCCTAAATGCTGTACAATGGGCTGTTCAGTGAACTGATACATTTTGGGGTATTTCACTTTAATTTTACACTTAGACTAGGGACAAATACTGCAAAGCTGCTCTGTGGGCTGTAAAGTCCACACACACACACACACACACACACACACACACAGAGCAGCTCACCACAATCACGGACTCTTCTGTCTGTGAGATTTTGGGGATGAAATACTTTCCTCGTCTCTCTTGCCAACAGACAGTGGAAATTGCCGAGCAGTCAACCCTGAAGAAACGCATGAGCAATTGTGCTTTCTTCGGCCCTGAGACAGAACGAGCAATAGATGGCTCTGGGTATGTGCCTGCTCTGCACTGCATCAATGCAGAGAGGCACCAAAATAGTTAAACCCTGGGTTTGTGTACGATGCCTCCCTGCCCCACCCCGCCCCCTCCATTCTGAAGCTAACAAGACTCATTTACACACAAAAGGCTTTGACATATTTCACTTTTACTCACAAACCTCCTGTCATGAGCTCATTTAGCTGTACGACATTTTGTGGATAATATTTTCAGATGACTTCAATTTACTGAGGGTCTGATCCTTCAGGCACTTATTAGTAAGCACAGTTCAGTTCTTCCCACCCTTACAAAATCATACTTCCGTACTGAAGGGAGCTATGTATCACCAAGAGTTCCAGTCATGGTCATTGGCAAAAATGACCTCCGTTGGCACTGAGAAAAACAAATGAAATGAAAAGCTGAAGATCCCCAAAAGAAGCAAAGAGCTGAATGATTTTCCTGCGGACTGAAAAATAAGTGAAATGCTAATCATGCTAAAAATGGCATTTTTAAAGAGTGTCTGATTTAATACACTCAACTCCCAGGACAATTTCATTAAAAAAAAAACTTTGTTTCAAATCTCAATGACAAACCATACAAACTATTTTAACATGAATACTAGCAAGGGGAGAACTTCCCAAGGTTTCCACTTCAGTTTAATTGGGGATAATCCTCAAAAGGGTCAGAGAGTTATCAGAAGCTTGTTTGAAAATGGGAAAAACATTGATAAAGCCTTTCTGGACTCCATCTCTTAACAGTTCCTTGTAACCCAAAGGGCCCATGAACCTACTTCCTCCTTATAACAGGCCTGAGGTTTATAGGAAGATGTTACACCTTATATCTCCTCTTCCACCTGTCAGGGGATGCAAGGGTGGATGGGCTGGCAGTGCTTCTTCCCCATCAAATAACATCTGGTGTTGTCCCCTTCCATCCATTGAAGGATGGGAATAATGTGATATGCAAAACCCCTCCCTCCCTTTTTATTATTATTTCTTTAAAAAGTGCTATTGAGATTACAAAGTCAGGCATACAGAAATTAAAGGCCAGAATTAAGGTTGCCCATGCAAGCTTAGTTCACCCTCATTGAATTACACGCTCATGTGATATTTCCTCTGCTTCAGAGAGTCCTTTCTTTGCAGGAAGGCCTCAAAATCCTCTTATTCTGTGGTCCCTGGTGTTCTAAACTGCTCCAGTAAGGAGAATATTTGCCAGAAACTCCTCAAGATTTCCTGGTCTTTGGCCTCCCTTCAACAGGTTTCTTCCTGGGGGGTGGAGGGGGAGGGGACGACATTGTGGTCCAGGGTATCTCTTTTGGACAACTCAGTGAAAAGAGATATCACTATACTGTCCTTTGTTCTTGTAGAACTATCCTTGGTTCTTGTAGAACAGTATTAAAATCTTCTAAATTCATACGTGACAACTCGTATGTGAATTGAGTGAGGGAAAACCCCATGGATTTTACATCACAAGGTGCTCACTATTACAAAAAGAATACACAGAAATGCTGTTTTGAGTTTTCTTCAGAAGATGAAAGAAAACCACTCTTCTGTTCCTCTGAGTGTACCTGTGGTGTTCAAATATCAAAAGAGAGGCCAACAAAAACGAACTGGCAAGACAACCAGAAATTCTATTAACTGTGGGCTGCTTAGGTCTGGTAATACTTCTGTTCTGATAATTCGACTACCTCATTTGCAAAATCTAAGGACCATTTCTTCTATCTAATATTATCATACTGTCTAACTGCTGCTAGTTTTGAGCACTGACTACTGAAGTAACTCAATTGACTCAAGTGACTCTCCTCCTATTTAATAAGTAAGATGAATATGATAACCAGTGTGTGTAAGAACCGCTAAGCCTCTCCCTGACAGATATCAGAAAAAAGTACATGAGGTGTCCTCAATTGAAAGTGGCCCCTCAGGTGACCATCTACACACAAAAACAGCCCCTTTCGAAATAAGGGGCCAGGAGAGCCTGTGGACGGGTTCACTGAGCGGACGAGCCCTTTCAGGGCAACAGCAAGCTGCTCCCTTAAAGGGCCCCTCCCAAACATGCTTGGCCTGCACAGCACGAGGCCTGAGGAGTTGACACCAGAGTCACAGACCCCGTGCACACAGCCGTGGACCCCCAGTAGCAGCAGCAGCAGCCCTCAGGGCTGTCACCGAGGCAGGGGCCACCCTGCTCAGTGCTGTGCAGGAGGCCGCCCAGCACCTCTTGGAAGGTGAGCCCTCCTTGGGGGATGACGGGGCTGCCCCAGACCATGGGATCCTCCTGGTCTCCCCCTGCCAGGTGCTCCACTGGCTATGGAAATACCCCACCACCACAGAGTGGTGGGAGAGCCTAGTCCTGGCAGAGTGATGACCACTGGCTCTGGAATTTCTGGATGATCCAGCAGACGTTCCTTGAGCTCTACCAGCGGTTCACCCCTGCCCTGAGGCACCACAACACCCGTATGCAGTGTGTGCTCACTGTCAAGAAATGGGTTGGCATCGCTGTCTGGAAGCTGGCCACTCCAGCCCAAGTGGGAGGGCGCCAAGGGAGGGGGAGCCAGGGGGAGTTGGGGGGAGCCAGGAACACCCTGCATACCCCCATGGGTGCCTACGTCCTCCCCCCACATGCGGTCCGTGCGCTGAATGCCCTGCTGTTCCACAGGCTTGCGTGGCTTGGTGACCTGGATGCAGCCATTGTGGGGTTCGCTAGCATGGGGTTCCCCAACTGCTTCGGGACCCTGGATGGGACCCATGTCCCCATCTGTGCCCCGGACCACAGAGGAGGATGCTTCATAAACAGGAAAGACTACCACTCGGTCGTCGTCCAGGCCATTGTGGACAGCCAGGGCTGCTTCCAGGATATATATGTTGGCTGGCCTGAAGCACCCACAATGACTGCATTTTCAGGAACTTGGGCCTGTGCCGCCGGCTGGAGGCGGGGACCTACATCCCCCAGAGGGAGATCCCTCTGCCTCATGGCAGATGCAGTCTACCCCCTCCAGCCCTGGCTTATGCTGCCATACACAGGCCACCTTGATGCCAGCCAGAGGGGTTCTATACCTGCCTGAACCATGCCCACCAGGTGGTTGAGTGGGATTTCGGCTGCCTCAAAGGCTGCTGGTGCTGACTCCTTGCCTGCCTGGACATGGGCCTCCCCAACATCCTCCAGGTTGTGGGTGCATGCTGCATGCTCCACAACCTGGTGGAGAGCAAGAGGGAGGCCTTTGTGCAGGGATGGGCTGTGGAGGCTGGCCCGGCCTACCCCCAGCCAGCTGCCGCCCTGGACCTCCAGGCCCACCACAAGGGGATCTGGGTCCAGGAGGCCCTAAGGGCCCATTTTGACCAGGCTATGGGGTGAGCGCCATCGTGGCCATCCCTGGCGGACCTCTCACACTGCCCCTCCGCCCACACACTACCCCCACCACCCACACACTGTCCCCTAAAGAGCACACGAAACACATTTTGAAAAATAAACCTGTGAAATGATATTTACCAACCCAAACGTGTTAACCTATTATTTACAGAAATGAACATCCTTGGGGAAATTATGTACAGAGGGAGGACAGTTACCTAAAGGCAAGGGTGGGTTGGAGACACAACTATTTACAACAGAGGTGGGGGTGAACTATGTACAGTGGAAGGGGGCCTGTGTGGCCCAGTTCTTGGCCCCTCACAGCCCCTCATTTGGCGTGGAGGGACACTATCCCCCTGCTGGGTACGGGGTTCCCGTTGAGGCTGGGTGAGGCCTGAGAGGACCAGCAGACATGGCTTGGCTGGCTCCGGTGCCCCGCAGTCCCCTTCAGTGGGTTCCAGTACAGGGGGGCCACTGGGAGGGATGGCAGCTGAAGCAGCGGGGGGAGGCAGCTGATTCGTGATCCTTTCGGGGATCCTGGCAATCCACTCAAATGTCCTCACAAAGGACCCCCAGGCCTCCTGGGTTAGGCCAGCACCCACTTGCCACCTGGCTCCAGCAGTAGTGGGCCGGTCCTGGTGCTGGTCCCTGCCCAGGCTGGCTGTCATGGTGTGATGTCCCCAGCAGGCTGTCCAGCACCATGGACACCACTATCATGGCCCTTGGATGGTGCACCTGTGGAAAGAGCGGGAAAGAGAGAGGACAGCCATTAGTACTAGACCCTGGCCTGTGCCCCCCTCCCCACAGGCACTGGGTCCTCATTGCCTGTCTCCCAGCCAAGGGTGTGGTGTCCCTGTGGGTGGCCCCCTTTGGGAGTGCAGCCCCCCCACCCTTTCTCCCTGGGGATGGGGCATGGTATTGTCCATGGGGGCATGTGCTGATGGGTCCTGGGAGCTGTGCCACTGTCCCGGGGCCAGGGCTGGGCCATGGTCAGCCGGGGTTGGCTGAGTATGTGCAGGTGGCCCATCATGTCCCATGCCCCCTGCCCCATTACCTGGGGGTGTGTGTCCTGTGGGCTACATACCCGAAATTCCACTCCAGCAGTCAGGGGACACCTGTTGGGTGGATACCCTGCTGGAGCTCCAGGAGGGGATGTCTCTGTGGAGCTCCCTGTCTCTGGACCCCTCCTCTGCTGTCCCGGGGGCTGGCTCCTCCAGGGTCCCCTGGTGTGCAGGGCTGGCCTCCAGGCTGGCCTCCAGCTCTGAGGCCTGCTGGGACTCCTCAGCCACAGTGTCAAGGGGGGGCCAGGGAGGAGGAGGTGTACTGGGGGCCCAGGATTTCCTTGAGCTCCCTGTAGTAGGAGCAAGTGGCGGGGGTGGCCCCAGACCAGCTGGCCATGTCCTGGGCCCAGGCATTACCCCGCCGCAGCTCCTTGACTTTACTCCTGACGTCGTCAGGCGTGAGGGTGGGGTGACCCTGGGTGGCCAGGCCCTTGGCCAGCCGGGCGAATGCTTCTGTGTTCCGCCACTTGCTCCCCATTATCTGTAGCACCTCCTTCTCACCCCAGAGCCTCACCAGGTCTCGGAGCTCACTGTCCATCCAGGAAGGGCCCCGCCACCTCTTCCCCCTGCCAGCTGGATGCCTGGGAGCCCTGGGTCTTCTTGCGGGGGGGTGCCCTGGGGGCGCTCAGAGGGCTGGCTGCAATGGGTGCTGGGTGGTTGGATCGGGGCCTCTGGAGGGCGTGCAGGGTGAGCATGTATGTGTGCTGCTGCCTGCACACTCTCAGCTTCCTGCTGCAGTATATCTGGGTCCGTGGTGCTTTAAGGGCTGCTGCGTGCAGCGAACACAGAGCCCCACAGGGGCTGCACAGCACTTCTCAACCCTGAGGGCCGCCATGGAGGACCCCGCTGTTGCGAAGTAGCAGGACGCGGATCATCTACATATGCCCTATTTCGACATTAAATATCGAAGTAGGGTGCCATTCCCATGTCCTGATGGGGATAGTGATTTCGACGTCTCGCCACCTAACGTCGATTTCAACTCCGAAGTAGCTCACGGTGTGTGTAGACATGAAGTGTGCTATTTTGAAGTTGGGCCAGCTACTTCAAAATAATCGGCTAGTGTAGATGTGGGTCATGTGATGCTAATGTTATCATAGCGTTCTATAATTATTTATAATAAATATAATTCTACATTGCCTCCCAAGATTAGTAAAACTCCATTTATTCCTCCTGTCAAGATCAAAGAGCTCCCTGGTCCTTTATTCCTTAGAGTGAATAAAATCAATATTTGCAAGTTCAACTGGGAAATTACTGAAGACTTGTCTACACTACCACTTAAGTCAATGAAACTTTGTTTGGGGGTGTAAAAAAGCCACCCTGCCCACAACTGACCTAAGTTACATGGATCTAATAGCTGTCCACTCCAGCACTCAGTTGATGGGAGATGTCTCCTGCTGATATACCTTCTGCCTCTCGCTCAAGTTGTGTAATCATGCTGATGGGACAGTGCTGACTTGTCATGATAGCATGTCTTTACCTGATGTGCTAGAGCAATGCAGCTGCATCAGTGGAGCTGTTGCGACATAGTGTAGACAAGCTCTAAGTGATGAGAGGTTTCCTTAACATGAAAATCATAGAACAGTTTCACAGTTGCATTATTCCCTACCAAGTGCTGCTGAAGCAAAGTGCCCTTTCATTTGCTGAGAGGTGGGTGCAATTATGGAACTCTGAAAAGATTAAGTCACATTTCCTAGACACTTTTCTTTAAAGCATAAACATCAAACTTTCTGAGACGGATATATAGAAACAATTCTAATAGGCAATTTTCACAGTAACAGTTATGTTTTCCGAACATAATGAAAGTCAGTACAAGATAGACACCCAAATGCTGTATGTACCTTTGAAAATCCCCCACCCTTCCTAATTTCCAGGAAACTTCATTTAATCAGCTCTGGTAGTAGCTTCTTTTTCTTGCCATAGAGCATTGTCTTCTCCTGCTGCTTAAGCCTGCTGCCTTCTTGCCAGGTCCTTTCTCCCAAACACTGGTTGTCTCAACCCACTACATATGTTTGCCTGGACCTAGGTTTTATGCAGGTTATTCTGGGCTTACAGTTAGGGTGTCGCTGTATGTCAGTCAGGTTCTTGGCCTGGTAACTATGCCTCCTTTTCCCTGGCCCAGATCTCACAGTCTGTCCGTATCTCAAGCATACACGTTAGACAGACTTTTGGAGTTTGCACACCCTCACTCTTTTCTGGAGGTTCCTGATAAGCTTCTTGCAGCTCAGTGTCACCAACAAACATTTCACTTTGTCATTTTTCCCCAGTCAATGCTTCTGTGCTGGTGCTTCTGGGAGTTGCTTCTAACAGATTTTCTAATCTCAGGGGGTGATTTATCAAGTTTAGATGCTCACTATGACAATCTATCACTGTGATTAAGTCTCAGATCCATAAGCTAAGATCCAATTTTATGCATCACACTGTTTATTTTGACTGCAGAGGAAGTCCTGCACCTGAAATGATGGCAGGATATGGCTTTGTGATGCTTGCACTGCTTTGTATTAAATGACCAAAACCTGCCTGGTCACCTTATTCATGTGAGCAATCTCAGTAATGTCGATAGGACTATTTGAGCTAGTGAGGATTTGGTCCTAAAGTTGTAAACAGCTAAGTTATGTTCGGTGATAAGAAGGTAAATCCATAGTGTTCATTTTGGAATAATATTAAAATACCAAAATAAAACCCTTTTATATTTCGGAAATTTTAAAGGCCTTCAGAAAATGTCTTTTCCACTTTTCATTCATGTTGTTCAATTCTACATCTAGTCACCAGCACGAATCCTTCATTTATAATGTATATTGATTTGCTGACTAAAATACAAAATTCATTTTCATGTGGTTTTCTTTCTTTTAAACTGTGTTTCACTTACTTGAGTCTGCATAAATCCACATTCTTTTCATCTGATTGAGTGTACTCTGGTCCAGCGCTTGTATTTCATAGAGAAAGATTTGCTGTCTCCCCAGCAAAAACCTGGCAAACTAGTAACTTCTGGAGCAAAATTTATTCCACTATAAAACTAATGTGAGGTTCCAGCACTTTTTGTGTGTGTAATAAAACCCTTTTATAGCAGCTTTTTATTGCAACGCTTTTAAAATACAAATCACTGGTTGTTAATGGCAATGAGTGTAAAAGATGTTATAGCGCTCTCTTTTAAAGGTGGGTCTGTTAACCCCAATTTCCACTGTTTATATGAAGATCACACTCAATAAATTCAAGATTCAAATAACTCCTCACACAACTCATGAAAGATAAATCACTCTACATCTTCTGTGTAGCAATCCACATGGCATCTATTACAATATATTAAAATACTGACAATGTTCCAACAATATTGAATCTCAGCCCCTTTATTCTCTTTGAATACCCCAATTTAAGAAAGTGCATACTTAACTTTAATAACATACTTATGTTTAAAGTTAAGGAAATAGTTAAGTGCTTTCCTGAAACCAGGTCCAAAGAAAAAGGAAATAAACCATACAGTACACAAGTGAATTAACCCAAATGCTAATGGAAGTGAGTAATGGAAAAATATGCATAAAAGCATATTTATGCTATTCCATATTGATAATGTAAAATATTATATACATTGAAATGACTGATCATTTTAGAAAGTAACTTAACAGTCAATACTTGAAAAACCTACCCACAAGTGGCTGGGATTTTATTGTGATTTTTAACTTTCAGAAAAATCTAAGTTTGTACTTTCCTTGCACGTGGGCCTTGAATATCAGCTGTGTGACCATTCACTGAACTGGGGAAATAAAGGAAAAGAAGAGGTAAGGGGGGGAAGATGTTTTAATCCAGAAAAACTAAATGTTGCTCTTTCTTTTTTAACTTTTCTAATTACATCAAATAATTTGTCAAGGTGCTTGTGTGCCTCAGATTCATCAGTATTTCTGCTGATGACTAGTGCTATAAATACACATTTCCCTTCTGGCTGCATTACCCTTTCTGAAGAAGATGAAACTGAGACATTAGTTTGTGCATTATCAGAAAGAGTATGGTTTCTTCAGAACTTGCTCTTTTACCAGCTTCATGATTTTCATGAACAACAAAATACAATTAGAGTAAGCAGCACTGCAGAGAACTCTTGTGGGTATAACATTTGGAAATAGAGAACTGAGAGGAAGGCTGATCTTGTGTAGAAGATATTAGACTCAGATTTAGAAAATCAGGATTCAGTTCTTCAGCTCTACTACCAACTTTCTGCGTGACCTTCAGTAAGTCACTTTACTCATAAAGTTGATCAAATATTTTCCATCCAAACTTTTTAAAAAGTGCTTCAATAAAAAGCTTTGTCAATAACAAAAAACAGCCAACAAAAAACAGATGTCATAATTTCCACCCACGTATAGGCTTGTAGGCTCTAAAAGCTTTTTGAATGCAGAATTTTTACTGTCAGCATGTTGCCTGGATCCCACCCATCGTCCAGGCCCTACTGAGCCAGCTCTGCCTGCTTTACTGCCCCCTACCTGGATTCTTCTCTTCCTCGCAAGTCCAGCGTGTTGATTGTCTCCAGGCTTGCTACACTATATCTTGAGTTGTTACACATTGAGCTGCAGTGACCAGCTGCTTATAGTGCCCAGTCAAAGTCCAATAGCAAAAAATATCTACAAAAGATTTTAATGAATACCATCATCTATGATTCAAAATGTAATCTAATGTCATGTTACGCAAACTTGATTGATTTTTGTATGTGATTTTTCTGGAAGTGGATGATTTATTTGCACAGGTTTAAGAAAACAAAACTATAGCTCTTTTTATTCGTTGCCACTAGAAATCCAACTTTTGTGGGCACATTTAACACTGGTGTAGAATATCTGTAGTCAGTGCAATGAGTTGCATTTTAGCTGCATCTGGCTCAGTCTCAGTTCCATCAGTACCAAATAAACACATCTTTCTCACTCCCTCTCTGCAGGGCTTAGCTGTTCTTCAGAAAAATCATTCTAGAAATGCCAGGGTAATTGTATTCCACACTTTAAGACATTAACTGCAGAGATCGTGGATTACACTGTTTTGTTGTAAAATGTTCTGTGAAACTAGCCATGCCATTTCACAAACAAAATTCAATGTGCCTAATTATTTCTGTTTAGCCCTTTACTGTGGGGTCTCTACAGAAATAAATCAATCTCAAAATGAAGACAACATGCTAACAAGTGTCACCTCTCACGAAAGGGAATGGGAGTTGAAAGAATTAAACACCTGGCGGAACGTGTTCAGCAGTTCACAGCATTATTGCCCTAATTTCTTTAAATAGGTCCCTCAGAACATGCCACCCTCAGTTGTAAGAACCAATATACAAAAGTTCATTTTGGTAGCTGTCATATTTAAAAATACCATGAAATACAGAACCTCCCTTGAATAGGCACCTTTATACCATCCTACTTTAAGGATTTCAGATAATATCCCAGGATCATTTTGTTTGGCCTTTGGCATACTGTACTATAATAATTGTCTTTTGCAGTTTTGATTAGTTGCATTAATATATATATACATATATATATATGTATGTATAAAATATATCTCTATATATTTATATCTATATATATCTATATCTATACCTATATCTATATCTATCTATATATATTAATGCAACTACTCAAAACCACAAGGAATGACTTCATATGGTAATTACTTCATCCTGAGGTCAGGAGAAACAACTATTACTCAGGTAACTTCATCTGATGCCGTATGTTAGAACAGCATGGTCTAGAATTTGTCTTCACCTATACATTCACTTTCACTGACTTCAAAAGTAGTAATAAAGCAGACTTAGCTATCTGTCCCAGTCAGCTCAGCCACATAGTAGCTTATATATTCTGTCCTCATGTAGTCTTATTTACTATGTGCTTGTTGCAGGCTTTCTTGTAGTCTTTGGCAGATCACGTTTTAAGAAATACTGAAAGCCCCTCCCACTCCAAATGCAATAGCTACAAGTCAAACCACAGGCAAGCACAAAATTGGCAGAAAATACAAGTGCACATTACTTTCTTCTTACTAGACCCAGATGTGGAACAAAATGGCCCCATGAAGAGAGTGTGCACATCTCCTCCTCCCTCTGAAGCTCTCCCACAGTCTGATATGGCAGATCCTGCTCTCCTGCAGAGAACTGTACTGTCAACGGTTAAGTCCATTTTCAGCAGACACACAAGATTTTGGATCTTCAAAGGATCAACAACACCCACTGGAATTACCTGATACAAGCAATATTTCAGTTTTAGATTTAACATTTTACAGATTAATGTGTCTCCTTTGCGAATATTTTTAGAAGTGTAACTTTTAACAGATGGACTGCTATTGTTTGCAGGATTGGAATAGTTTCTTTTTTAGGATTGCAATTTTTTCTTTTTAGGATAAGCAATTGTTAGAACTGAGATCTACACTTTGTTGTTTAAATTTGAATTCAGAAAAATACTTGAGGATGTACTTAAAATTAAGGCTCGTGTTTCCAGCCCTATACAGCAAAGTAGATAATTACAATTAGCATTAAATGCGTGATTAAACTGCATTGATTTCAAAGGAATTTAAGCATGCAATTAAGTGTGTCTCGGAATCAGGGTCTTAATTTCAACATTTAAATTCCTACCTAGTTTAAATGTGTCCTTATCAAAGGAACAATTTCTTATTTTCTTTACACTGTAATTTCACCGATAGGTGTACTAGGGTTACCATATCTAAAAGAGGACACCCCTGAGAGGGAGTATATCTGTATCAGTATCTACCAACTCACATTGTATTAATGTGTTATGGTGCATACTGTAGTCCTTCGAGTTATGCAAAGGTTGTGTTCCCACACACCCTCATGTAACTCGAATTTTGCGTAAGTCAGTGTGGGGCTTTTCTCCCAAGTGGCACGCATATTCTGCAGCTGGAGAAGCAGCAGGAGCACCTCTTGAAAGGTAAGGCCTGGGGCTGGGCAGGGTTAAGCCTGCCAGTGGGTTGGGGCCATAGGAGAGGAGCAGAGGGATTAAGCCTGGGGTGGGTTAGAGCTGCAGTGGAGGTGGAGTTCAGCCAAAACCCTGTTGGGGGTGGTGAGCTGAAGCCATGTGTTGGGGTTTGAACTGCGGTCTGGGGGAGGATTGAACCAAGGCCTTGCGTGGGGGTGGTGAGCCAGAGCTGGAGCAGCACACGGGGTGGTAAGCTGGGCTGCGGGGAGATGAACTGGAGTAAGGGTGGGGGTTGAACTGGGAGTGGGGGGTTGAGCTGGAGCTGCATGCAAAGGGGTTGAAATGAGTCTGGAGGGTTGAATGGGGCAGTGGGAGGTTTGAGCCAGAGCCCCACAAGGGGGTTGAACCGGGGTTGGGGTGGAGAGCTTGAGCCGTGCGTGGGTGGTGAGCTGGGCCATGGGGGGCCTGAACCAGGGCCAGGGGAAGGGTTGAGCTGGAGCAGCAGGGGTTGAACCTGGGCTGTGTGGGTCTGGGAAGGGGGTGAGCCAGGGCTGGCGGGGGAGTGAGATTTTGAGTTGTGCTTAACTCATGTTAATGAGAGTTAAGCGCAACTCAAAATTGCGCATTTCAAGAGTTTACTCTATAGTACATTAATACAACATGAGTTGGTAGATACTGATACCAATACACTCCCTCTCAGGGGTGTCCTCTTTTTTTGAAAGGTCAAATATGGTAGCTCTAGGTGTGCTAATTCACAGTGCCTTTTTTGTTAAAATAGAGGAGGTGGTACTCAGCTGGCTCCTTGCCCTCCACTCCCAGCCATTCCCATAGCTGGGGCTGTTGAGGTGCCAGTACTCGGTACCGGCAAGTACCAGCACAGAAGAAGCACTGCTCATTCAAGTTAAACAGTGTGCCTTGCTTTGTGTAACAAGTGCAATTTTAAAAAAAAGCAAGATAAAAAAAGGTTCAGAGTTGGAATTCTGCACTTAAGGACTCTGTTAAAGTCACAAAATAATTCAACTAATTAATTAATTAACGTTTTAATAGAAATGTGATTTAAGATGTAGAAAAATAAACAGGAAGTGTAACTGAACGCTTTGAACATTTCATCCCTGAAATTGGTGTATTATCAAAATAAATTAATCCCAGTTCTGTTCTACAAGTTCATGTTAACTTCAAACAGAACTGAACATCTCCTTTTAATGCTGTAGATATCTGTAACAGGGTCTAAAAGTCCCACACTGAGCATTGACAGAAGAGGGAGGAGAGGCTTACCTGTCTACAAGCAAGCAGCTTCACCCCCACACAGCTGCTGGAGCTGCCAATGACATAGGCAGGCACCCAGAATTGCAGACGGTAGAGGAAACAAGACCTGCTGTAAACAGCAAAGGAGAAAGAAAGGGAGGCAGAGAAGTCTTAGACTGCGAGGGAGGTTGACATCCTTGCCCCAGGCTGCACTCCTGAACCGCAAAATAAACTTTGAGACTTAATGACAGGTGAGAGTCCAAGAATTGCCCTGTCTGAAGGTAAACTAAACAGGGCCAATCAGGAGCAGCAGAGACCCCTTAAATTAAAACCACTCCGGAGTAGAAGACACATTATTTAAACCTTTTGTCCTATTTTCACTTGAAGCTGACATTTGAAAGGCACCTCCTTAAACTTCCATATGGTAAACACCTACATGGTAAATATGAGTAATGAATAGTTAGGGTGTTAGTAATATACCTGCTTAAAAAAAAAGTAATACACAAGATTATTCTCTTAGTTCAACAGGCAGAATACTGGTATAATTCCATATACTTCTGTTGAGTAACTGTAACCACATACTTATGTATGGTTAACTGGCCCATGTAGTGGTACCTAGACCACTTCACAGAGAAAGAATAAGTGTCCTCTACAGTCTAAGATCAGAGCCAGCTGGCCTTTAGCACAAGCTGTAGAGGTGCCTGCACTGAGATCCCAGGGTTGAGACTACATGTGGACAGTTACATAACTACACACCCGTGTAACTGACAGAATAATCTTGCCAAGTGTTTCGAGTGATCACATGAAGAGGCTGAAAATCAGCACTCAGATTCCCTCCTCAGCTTCACCACTGACTTGTTATAAGGCGAGTTACTCAGCCCTAGATCAGTAAAGCAATTCAATTTGTCCAAATGCACTTAACATGAAGCAGAAGCTTAACAGCTGTGCAGAAACACAACCTTAGTTTTTCACGTGACTTGTTTCACCTGAGACTAAAATGAGAGCAGGGTTGGGATTTGTTGTTGGTACAAAGCTTTCAGAGCCTCAGAAGAAAGGCACCCAATTAAAGTACAAGTTGCTTTTCCATAGTTGTACATATTAAAATGGGCTGTGATTTATGTAAATTTAGGAGAAGATTGTAGAATACACCAGAAAGTTATAATCTGACAGTACCGGTTGAAGCTCTTTAATCCAGAACTCTCTCATCCAGCAATATCTGCAACCCAGCATGATTTTAGTTAACTGGATGACTACTTGTCATGGGTGTGGCCATGTTTCCCGTGGTCCCATAAAGTTTGTTTACAGCCACTAGTCCTGGCTCTCAGTGTTCTGTGTTGTTACTAGCTATAATTTACCCCTAAATATATTCTAATAGCCCAGTAAGGAGTGGAAGTGTTGGTAATGTGTTAGACAATATTGATCACCTGTGGTCTGGGAAATTCTTTTGTCCAGCACTGGACAGGTCACGAGGATACTGGAATTGAGAGGTTCAACCTGTACAGTCTTTTTTCAGAAATTTAGTTTTAATGCTCAAAAATAAACAAATAAAATTCTAGATGATATGTACATATAATTTGATTTCTATTATTCTGAACAAGGGAAGCTGCTAGTCATCTACCCAGGAAGGGCAATTTTTAATAGACATGGACACAGCAATTCAAACACCTGTGACTAGCCCACGTTTCCTGACTTGGGCTTCCAGGGCTCAGGCTGTGGGCTATAAAACTGTGGTGGAGTTTTCAGGCTTATACTGAAATTCAAATTTTATGGCCTTCCACCCTCACAGGGTCCCAAAGCTCGAGCTCCAGGCTACCATTTTACACTGCAATTTTACAGCCCCATCCCCAGCCTGAGCCCTGCAAGACTGAGTCAGCTGACCTGGGCCAGCTGCAGATGTGCTGTGGATCTTTTACACCTACGCAAACATGCCTACTGATATCAATGGCTCAGATTTTCTAGAGAATTTAGGGGAATATTTACAAGGACTAAGATCTTAGTCAGGCACTTAAATAAGTGTCCCATTGTGATACTTATGGCCAGATTTGCAAAAGAGCTCAGCAGAATAATTTGTTGAAAATCTGGCCCAATTTAATTATTCACATGATGAAAGCTAGTCACATGTTCACATACTTTGCTGAATCAAGGCTTTAATCTAGCGAAATTCCATTCACTTCAGTAAAGTTAGTCTGATTTACAACAAAATCAGATTTGGGTTCTTAATTTCTCCTCAAAACTTCCCTGCTGTGCTTTACCAGTTTGAAAAGAAACCTTTTTCCTCATTTTTTTTAGAAGAAATTTAAATGAAATTCCCCTTCAAATAGCTCTCTAATCACCTGTCCTTTTCTAGCAGCATGGGGTTGGAAACAATGAACTATACATCTAGAAGTATAGTATCAGAAGATCATCCAAGAGACAACATGACTGAGAACAGCACAGCATCTTTTGCTTCACTGGACAACTGCTATTTTAAGGAATGAAATTCCTGGCTTGAGTCCCATTCTTTGGCTCAAAATTTTTACCCACTGAATGGTATTACTGTCATGCAAAATAGTATTTGTGGTCAAAATACGTAATATAAATCAATCAATCTCTTTTAATTAAGATGAGGAATTTAGTGAGAAAGGAGGTGAAAAAGAGTGTCCCTGCCACAAGAGCTGCTATGTTTGGGGCCAATCTAACACTAAGAATTGGAACCTCTCTGTCAACTCTTTCTTGGTTCTACTGGTATCTCCTTGAGCCTTTGCTCACTTCTTTGGGCAGTGAAGACCTTTGTTTGGTCTTTATTCACTGACATGAGAGTGAAGGGTTTAGACTCCAGAACCTCTTTTCGTTTTTTTAAAAGAAACAGAGAATACAGGGTAAATGCAAAAAAAAAGCAGTTTGCTTAACATTCTTGGATTTATAATATTTATAAAATAAATGAAAAAGGTGTTCTCAACTTCAAGAAAGGAAACACAAATACTTACATATTTCAAAAAGCATTTACTGGCTTTCATGCAAGAATCACAAGTCCAACCCTCCTACTAACTCAGCAGAGAAAGAGTGTTCTTCAGCCTTCAGAGATCTCATTTTCCCCCATCTCCTCCCTCTGGGCCTATGTTTCTGATATACCCTATTTATTCACCAAACCAGTACTCCAGTTATCTACCACTGAAGTTATTAAACTTGTTATTCCTCTCAAAGGACTCAAAGACTGGAAAAAATCTGTGTTCTTGTTTTGAATAAGATAATATATTACTGATACAGTGAGAATCTTAGTGAAGACAAATGGACAACAAAACCTATGTGATATCTGAGATACATCAATGATATTTTCATCCTCCAGACAAATGACTTAAATTCTCTCATAGATTTCCATCAGAATCCAACACCACTCATCCATCAAACTTTGCTGATGCAGGTGTGTTCTAGCTAATCAGATTCAACAATGGAACCCTACAAACTACTATATACAAGGAACCCATGCATTACCCCTTTTACATTCACAGATCTAGTAAACACCCTAAATATACTAAAAAAATTGTTATCTATAGCCAGGATCTCAGATACCATGGAATATGCTCTGAGGAGAAAGTCTGGGATGTACACCTTAATACACTCTAAACCACCTTCACCAAGCAAAGACACTCCAACCAGGGGAGTAGATTGCTATATGAAGAGACCATCAAAATACCCTCAGGTGAGGTCTACACTAGGGGAAAATATTAATATAAGATATGCAACTCCAGCTATGAGAATTGTGTAGTTGGAGTTGACAAACCTTAAATCCTTTTTTGCTGCTGTCCCCACAGTGCGAGATCAACAAACAAAACCCTCTCATCAGTTTTCCTTACTCCTTGCAAATGCCAAGGAGTATCAGGGTCAACAGCAGTGCCCTGATCACTAAATTTAGTGTGCTCCAATTAAGGATGCTAAATTGAGGCCCAGAAGATTGCCCACCAGCACATGGATCTTCTGCTAAGTGCAGATGTGCCTTGAGAGAACCTACTTAAAAATGCAGAACAAAGCCTCCCCTCTTATTACCATCTACCACCCCACACTGTAACCCATATAAGTTATCATCAAACAATTATAGCCAATGCTTAATGAAGATCATATCCTGAAAAATGTCTTACCTGAACCCCTCTTCTGGCCTTCAAACAACCTCTGAATCTCACCATCAGAAAGAAGCTACCTATAGACCAGGACACACCAATTCAAAATTTAGAATATGTGTTAACTACTTGCATTAAACAATCTGTTCCACCTCATATTTACCTGTGACTTTCACTGTACCTTTCCTAGGGCATGTCTATATTACAAAATGATATTGACCTAAGTTACACCAATATACAGATGTCACATATTTAAATTGCTTTTGTGTGTCCATATCACAGGCCTTATGTTGTGGGGTGCATGTCCTTACCTGATGGATTTGTGCTCACGCAACCATCAGTGTGGGACAATTTCTGAAAATCAGCAACAGTCAATGTAAGCAATGCAGTGTCTAGCCTGACACTGCATTGACTTAACTACATCAACATGGACTCTAAGGCTGTCATGGGAGGGAATTTTTAAGTCAGAATAGGGGGGCAGTTACATAGGTGGGAGTGAAATTCTACTGCTTCATTGTGTTGACCTCACTGTAGTATATACCAAGCTCCAGGCTTGAAGAAGAGCTCTATGTAACATGAAAGCTTGTCTCTTTCACTAACAGAAGTAGGAATGAATTTTTAATACAGATTGAACCTGTCTAGTCTGGCACTGTCTTCTCTCTCAACCTCCATAATCCAGCATGATTTTTTTTAGCTGGATGATCACTTATTATGGGTGGGGCCAAGTTTTCCATGGTCCCATAAAGTTTGTTTGCTGTCACTAGTCCTGGCTGTCAGTGTTCTGTGCTGTTATTAGCTGTAATTTGCCCCTTCATGTGAATGTAGAGCCCAATAAGCAGTGGAAATATTGGTAATGCTATGAGACAATATTGACCTCCCCTGCCACAAATTCTCTAATTTGGCACCAGTCAGGTCTTGAGGGTGCCGGACTAGAGAGACTAACCCTGTACAATATCCAAAAACTTATCTGATGTCTGAATAGAGACACTGTCTAACAAACAAAAAAATGGAAATATGTTGCCAGATGGATCAGTGAACATCTGTTGTTGCTTTGTCTGTATGTACGGCATGTGGGTTTCCTCTGTATACAAACACTAGAGTTAATGAAACAAACATATGAAATCATGTATTAATTGTCTACACAGTGCTTAGCATTTCTAAAAGATAATGATCTAAAGCTGCTTTATAGAAGAGTTTTGCTTTGGAAATGAAATACTATTTGTGAAAGTCAATAGAGTCTCACTGCTGTTTTTCAAAAGAAAAGTGGTCTTTGGGTGAGTAGATTTCAGTGGTGTCTGGAAACAAAAGTTGACTGGTCAAATCTATTTTTATAGAGAAAACCAAGAATGTGGATTTTTTAAAAACACCTACTGTAGATGCCTGCAGTGTAAGTTTCCATCATGTAATATCATAAAAGCACATGTAGGCATTCCACTGGTTTCATAAAAATAGGTAAGCCCACATGAATAGATACACCACAAAACCCTACTGTGAGACCTTACATGGTGCTGAAGTAATGTACAGGCTCGTTAACTCCATAGGGATTAAATTTAACTCATCTTGAACAATTCCAAAAGTAGGGGAAAGTATGCTCGACTGATATTTATATCAGAGAGATATTTTGATATAGTTATTAATACACTGAAAATACATACAGCAGATTAATCAAAATATTTAATCAATTTCCAGGAAGAGAGGCTGTTTAATATGAATTGAGGGACCAATACAAAGGTCCTTGTTACTAAGTAAAACCATCACTGATTTTGATAATTTTGTTTTGTTTTTGAAATGTGAGGTAGGACTGACAGAGGCAGAAGGACTGACTGGCTAAAAATGCCTCACTAGAGGGTGGAACATTTCTGGTCTGGGCGAGTGACCCTGTAGGAGAATGAGTGGTGAGATAGTAACTGCCAGCCATCTAAAGGCTGTCATTAAATGAAAGCTTTGGAAATCATTCTGGAGGACAGAAAAAAGGATGGAGCTTGATAGTCAGGAGAACAAAATCTCCTTTATTGTTATTAATTATTATTATGACATCACTAGGCCTCAGTTGACGTTTGGGGCTCATTATGCAAGATTCTAGGTAAACAGAGCAAGAAACAGTCCTTGCCTCAATTAACTTATAAGCTGAACAGAAATGATAACCAGGTGAGAGTGGGATGTGAACTGAGGTCTAGTGAAAGGAAAACACTAGAGTGTTACTGCTCACTTTCAGAGGCACAGCCACATCTTCTGAACCTCTTCTCCCCAGGTTCTTCCAACCAGAATATATAAATAGCTGATTTTTCAGGTTGCTAGTAAAAATAAGTTAAATTTTGGGAAAATCCAGCAAAGATTTTTTAGAAGCATTTGGTAAATCAAACAATTGTCTCTGCTTTCAAATTTCTCCGACATTACTTTTTTTAACTATAAGCCTTAAGGAAATGTTGAAGTGAAAGGTCATTTCAAACTGAAATGTCAACACATTCCATGTTGCCTTTTTTGAATTTTCGGTGGGCTTGCTTTTTGTAACAATTAACATAGCAAATTGCATGAACGTGTTTAATTTACCAGTGCTGCTGGATCTGCATAGTTTGCCATAAAAATTTCAGATAGAAAATTTCGCCCATCACCACTTCATATATTAATTTGTTGGGATGATTAACAAAACTGCACGAAAATGTAGACGTGGAAGCTACAGTTACACTACAGTGATCTGCTGACAGAAGTCACTGTCAGAAGAGATTTTCCGTCAAAATTTCTGATGACAGAGTGCAGTTACACATAAAAGACAATTGGAAGAGCGTTCCAAACTGCCTAGCTGATCTCTCAACAAAACAGGCACCAAGAAGCATAGAAGACAGGGCTGCCTGTTGATCTAGATGCCCTGTCTGTTGAGAGAAGGCCTCCCAGAGAGTCCATACAGTGTTTTTGTCGACAGAACCTGTCAACAAAAGTTCCTCTTCCTCATCTGGAAGAGGCAAAAGGTTGTCGGCGAATGTGCCGGCTTTTGTTGAGCTATTGTTGACAAAGCCCATTTTGTGTGTGGACACTCTGCTAGTTTTCTCGACAAAACCAGGGTTTTGCCAGCAAAACTAGTTCGTGTAACCATAGCCGGAATCTTTACATGTGTGTTTTATCAAGCATATGGGGTCAGAAAGGCTCAGTTCTCTTTTCTGGAACATGTTTCCGTATTGCCTGCTGAGGTGATGACTAAAGGTTTTGGAGCAACCCCAGCTTATTCTGTAGCTGAGAGTGTATCTCTTGCACAGATAGAGGCAAAAGTGGTTATGCTGGTTTGTACTATTTTGGATGCTATATTATTTACTTTGAAGCAAATCATTTAAAAATTCAAACTAGGGTTTTGTCCCAGCACTTCCCTAATCTACCCTTCCAGAAAGCTTAATATATCTTCAGCATGGCTCGGAAGAGTTTAAAATAATATACAGAATGTTTTCCAAGTGCACAGACTGAGTTTATGTTACTTTCCCTTTCCCACTTGCTTCTTTCTCTCCCGCCCTAAGGTGAAACTCCAGCAGCCAGACCTGCTCTCCTGGTTTCAGGTATAATTACAAATAGACTGAAAGCAACTATGGGTAATGTAGTTTGACTGCTGCCCCCATAACCTGTTTAAACAGGTGCTGCTAAGCAGCAGAGGGACTCCAAATCCCAGAGGTCATTGCTCGCAAGCCTTGAGAGACTCAAGGTGTGTGCGGTGCAGTTAACCTAACCCTTTAGTAGTGACATTCTCTAAAGCCAGCACGGAAATGGAAACACTTTATACTTTGCAAAGCTCCCAGACAATGTTATAATTTGAACCTGAATGAAGCAGTTGCTGCTTGTTTCCATCACAGTAAGTGTTTTGCTTTTTTTGTAAAAAAGGGAACTTTTTAATATTTCCATTTAAAATGCTGTGAGGTGCTTGGGCATTAGGGTGGGAGAAGACTGAACATCTAGAAAGACAAATTGAAATACTGTGGGAAGGTAGTACAATTTTATAAACCAACGTGTTACATTAGGTTGTTCTGCTTTCACGAATCCAATGGAGTAAAGCCATTACTCATTTATTAGCCAGAGTCAAAGCCCATTGGAGTCAATGAAATACTCTTGTTGGCTTTAACAGGCTTTGGCTCAGAAATGGTTTTCAAGCTCTTTTTGTATTGGTGACCCTTTTCAGACTGCAAGTTTCTAAGTGTGACCTCCATATAAATTAAAAATATAGGGCTAGTTTAATTTAATGAGGGTTCCAGACTGTCAGTCCCACAGAGCTGACAGCTTATGATTCCCCCATTTAACGAGATCCCCTGTCTGAAAGCACTATTTATGGAACCAACTCAATGAATTCTGAAGAATCTGAGAATCCTACTGACTAAAACCAAAAACCTACTTCGGAGGCCATAAAGACGCCAGTAGAGAAAATGTGGAACTATGAACATTTTGAGAAGGGAAAAAAATCTAAAAGCTAAATAGCCTTAAGACAAAAGAAGGAAAACTCTGACCAAAAGTTGAGGGGTATTTGGATGACTGAAACATTAGGAATAGTGATGATCAAAGTTTCTTATTTCATTGACAAAAACGGGGAAAATACATTTCTCTACAAAGTATTCCCTATTGTTGACCAACTGTAGAGCCAGTTGAAAATTACAAAAGTTGACAATTTGGTTAAAAAAAAATTGAAAATTTTGACTTTTTTCCATTTTGACCAGCTGTCATAATAAAATATTGAACAACATTTTGAACATATTGAACATGCATTTTGCCTTCCAAATTTTTCTAACATTTTTTAGTGGATTTTAGGAGAATAGACTGATACCTTGTCTTTCACAGTAGCTTAGAGAAGATGTAAAATTCTCATGTTCCACCCACTGGAGAGCACTACACACGTGTGAGGCACAGGGGTGTGGGTGGGGAGTTAATGGAGACTATAAGAGCTGGTAATTATTTGTTTTAGAGTATATAAAATACTCTTTACCCGAGCAACATAAAAGAATTGACTAACACCTGCACCTACACAAAGTTATTTAGCACAGTGATATCCTGTGGTATTGTATTCACCAGGCTAATTATATATTAGATCCTAAGTCTGATTATCTACTTGAATGTGTTGCCTTTTAAAGTTTAACGTTCTATTGTCCTGTGTTAATGGAAAGGTGAATGAAAGCACTTGAATGATTATTTCCAGTGACATTCACACTTCTCTGTATTTTTCTATCATATCTCCTTTTTTTCTACACCAAATAGTAGTTCAAATTCCCTGAAGGATTACATTAGCTCATGCTGGTATAAATTCTTGCACTGATCTTTGCTGTCTAACCTCCACTGTTGAACTTCAAGGGCCCACAGGATGGGGAAACACAGGCTACATCTGCATGGCTCTTTACACAGTGCTGCTGCTGGCAGCCCAATGCTAATGACAGTGCAAGAAATTGTGGGCATAAGGGACTAACAGAAAGGGGCTTAGCCCGCAGAGAGACATCCAGATGGCCTCTGAACTGCGAGCAGGCCCCCTGCCGACAGCAAAATCTTATGCAGCTATGCTAATTAGCCACGCGAGTTTCCAAATGGTCCCCCATTTGCAATTTTGTGCACTGCCGTCAGCAGTGCAGGTGCTAAAGGGCCGTGTAGACATGGCCATAAGGAGCTCACAAAAAAGGTCTGTTGCTGACTGAGAAGATGCTTGATCAGGGCTGAGCAGCCAGACAGTTCACCTAATCAGTAACTCTCCAGAGAATTTGCCCCCTGCAGAGAACCAGTAGGAATTCAAGCTATATTCCCCAAATGAAAGCATAATGGAGGAGGGGGAACAAAACTTATGTATGGATCTCTTACTGTCATGGGTAAGGCTATGAGTACATCACAGAAGTCAGGGGTTCCATAACTGTCTGCAGCCAATGTCACAGAGGCTTGCAGGGTAGGGATGATAACCCCTGCCTCAAAACTTGGCAGTTCCCACCTCGTGGGGTAACGGGTACTCCAGAGCTCTCCAGCTGCTGCCTCTGGGAGAGACCACAGATCCCAGTCTAATTGGGAGGTGAGGGGCTCCTTAGCTCCCAGCTGTGCAGGAGATCCCTGGTCAGGGGTTTCTTCCAGTCCCCAGTCCCTGGGCAGAAGCAGTGAGCCTCAGTTCCCTGCCCCTGCATGCAGAGGTTCAGGGTGCTGAACCCATATCCCTCCCCATTTTGTGAAAGTTGTTTTTAGTAAAAGTCAGGGACAGATCATAGCTTCCATGAATATCTGTTTATTGTCAGTGACCTGTCCCTGACTTTTACTAAAAATATCCATGACAAAATCATAGCCCTAGGAATGAGGAACTGTGCTCAGTATCTCTTTAAAATATCTCTTCCATTCTCCTTTTTCTTACTGGTCACTCTATGTTTTCCACTTTTGCTGTGTGTTTTCTGAAATGTCCTTTCCAGAAACTGAACTCTATAAAGAAATAGGGGTATATATCAATTTGTCTGCAGTAATGGCTCTACAATATTTTCCTTATTATTTTTGTCCACTTCCCACTACAGCCTAACCTCTTATCCACTTTACAGTCAGCAAACTCTCTCATAACTTGTTCATAATGGTGCTTTGACTTTTCCTGAGATGTTATAGTTCATTCAGATTTCATCAGTGTGTATCAGTACTTAAAAATGTTCCTCCCAAAAATGCCTTTTCAAGCACTTATTTGCTCTTACTTTCATCCTTTGTGTTGCCCAGTTACCTAGTTTTCTTCAGCCCTTCTGAATTAAGCATATTTTTTAAGTTTTCATTAACCTCAGTATTTTGGGTCATAGTTAAATGTTGTCATCCCTCTTTTCTCCCCTTCTCCCACAGTTTAAAAGTATATGCAGGTTATGAATAGAGGTAGATACACTGAGTAACAAGGTCACATGCTGGGGCACTCTACTGTAAAGAGAGTTTCTTGAAAAAAAAAATAAAGAAAGGCTCCAGAATCATTAAATGTCAGGAGTTAACCCGCCCTGCCCTGCCCTGCCACACACACGCTCCAGATATCACTCCACTATAGGATTCCCATTAATTAAACACCAAGGGTTAAGTTCTCAGGTACACTGCAGGAGGTCCACCACTTCTCACATCCCCGATTCTAGAAGGAGCTGAGCTGACTTGGGGCTGCTTCAAGCTACACCACCATGTAATGGCTCTAAAGAGTCTGGTTTGCGGGCAGGGACTGCCTGAACATATCAAGTTCAGCATGAGCCTCTCCTACCTGTGTACTGGGGCGTAGCACATAGCTGACTGTTTTGGATCTGTACTAGCCTAAGAGTATGTCTATACTGCAATTAGACACCCACAGTGGGCCCATGCCAACTGGCTCAGGTTTGGATTCTGGGGCTGTTTAACTGTGGTGCAGGCATTCAGGAGCAGGCTGCTGCCTGAGCTCTGGGACTCTCCCATCTTGCAGTGTCCCAGGTTTAATTTACATGCGGCTATACCGTAAAGTTCACCAATAATAGTCCTAAAACAGTTTCAGCTACCCCTTGAGGGGAGCTTTAACTCTGGTGGCACAAACTCAGCCCAGAACAGGTTAAGGGACCAAAGATCTAAAATCTACAGCTCTCCAGCTTCTACACAGTCGCAGTCTAACCCCAGGGGCCTACATTCTGCCTAGTTCCTCCCGAGCCTCAATCAAGCCCCATCCCTAGGGTTGCCAGCCTTCTACTCACACAGTACAGAACTCTCTTCCCTTGGTCCCACCCCTTCTATAAGGCTCCCCACCTGCCCTGCCCCTTCTCTGGGTCCCTGCCCCACTCATTCCACCACCACCCTCCCTGGTTGCTCACTTGCTTTCCACACCTACTTCTTCATCTTCAGCAGGTTGGAGCAGGGGCTAGTGTGTGTGCATTGGCAGGTGGGGGGAGTGCTCCAGCTAATGCTGTTGGCTTTGGGGTAGAGCTTGCGATGAAAGACTTGGGATGCAGGAGGGTGCTCCAGACTTGGATTGAGAGATCTGGAGGGCAGGAAGGGAATCAGGGCTGGGGTAGGAGGTTGGAGTGAGTGAGGGTTCTGGGGTGCAGGAGGGTGCTCCAGACCGGCATCAAGAGTTTCAGAGGGCAGGAGGGGGATCAGGGCTGGGGCAGGGAGTGGGGCTCAGGAGGGGCTCAGCTGTGCAGGTGCCATGTGATGCTTATCTCACACAGCTCTTGGAAGCAGTGGCATATGCTCCCTTCAATTCATAGGCAGAAGTGCAGCCAGGCAGCTCTGCCCATTACTGTGTCCACAGGCACCCCTCCCCCTTAGTTCCCATTGGTGAATGTTCTCAGCCAATGGGAGCTGCAAAGCCAGGACGGCGGCGAAGGCAGTATGCAGAGTCTCCTGGCTGCCTCTATGCGTAGGAGCTGGAGGGGGGACATGCTGCTGCTTTCAGGGGCCATGTGGAGCCACAGCAAGCAGGGAAATTGCCTTAGCTCAGCTGTGCCACCAGCCAGACTTTGAACATCCCTGTCAGTGGTTCTGACCAGAGGCTGGATACTGAACACCTGGTAATTCTACTTCCTGTTCCTCCTGACCCCCCACCTCCTGCCTGCATAAGACCATACGAATGGCCGTACTGGCTCAGACCAGAGGTCCGTCTAGCCCAGTGTCCTGTCTTTCGATAGTGGCCAACTCCAAATGCCCCAAAAGGAGTGAACAGAACCCTCTCCTGTCATCCATTACCAGCCTCTGACAAACAGAGGCTAGGCACAACATTCCTACCCATCCTAGATAATAAATATTGATGGACATATCCTCCATGAATTTATCTAGTTCTTTTTTTTGAACCCTGATAAAGTCCTGGCCTTCACAACATCCTCTGGAAAGGATCCCACAGGTTGACCGTGGAGAAGAACTTCCATTTGTTTGTTTAAAATCTGCTACCTATTAATTTCATAAAGTGACTTCTAGTTCTTATGTTATGGGAGCAAGTAAATAACTTTTCCTATTCACTTTGGCTGTGCCCATGGTTGGCCAAAACTTCGAAATGGCCATGCTAATGGCCATTTCAAAGATTACTAATGAGGCGCTGAATTGAATATTCAGCGCCTCATTAGCATTAGGATGCTTCCGGCCGCGGTACTGCAAAAGTGTCACTTTTGAAAGTGTGTGGCTCAGTGGAGCTACATGGGGTCCTTTTTGAAAGGACCCTGCACATTTCGAAACCCCCTTATTCCTCTCAGCTGAGGAATGAGCTCTCAGCATGGCCATTTCAAAGTTTTGCGCAAGTGTGGTCACAGCCTTTCTTTATTCCTGTCAAGATTTTATAGACCTCTATCGTACCCTCACTTAATCTTCTCTTTTCTAAGTTGAAAAATCCAAGTCTTTTTAAGTCTTTCTTCATCTGACACCTGTTTCAGACCTCTAATCATGTTTGTTGCCCTATTCTGAACCTTTTCCAATGTCAGGATAACTTTTTTTGAGATGAAGCAACTAAATCTGTATTTACTATTCAAGATGTGGGTGTACCATGCATTTATACAGAGGCAATAAGATATTCTCCATATTATTCTCTATTTTTTTCATGATTCCTAACATTCTGTTTGCTTTACCCCAGTTACCGCCGAGTCCCAATCCAGCCCCGTTGCTCCTTAGTCCTCTTTAGTTCTGCTCGACTTCTCTCTCTCCTCAGCCCTCCTAGGCTATGCGGCTAGGACTTGGTTGCAGGAGGGGTTCCTCTGCTCTCTGTGAGTCTTCTCCAGCTCTGCTTCAATCTCTCCCTCTCATCCCCATCCCCCCAGTGTGGACCAGACCCCACCAAGTCCTACTCCAACTGTCTTCCCCCATCTTCAGTGGCTCCAGTCCAGATCTTCAGCTCCACCCCATTCTGTCCACCCCCACAGTAACACGTCTCTGATTCAGCCCCCTCAACTCCCCATCATGGGAAGCAGCTGATACTTCTACATTTGCTTCATCTCTGGGGGGGGGGGCGGGGAGGGCTCTGTCTGCCCAGTCTGCCCCTAATCCTTTCCCTTTCTGTGAACCCCTCATGCATTTTCTGTGCATCATTGCCAGCACTCACGTACAAGGCCAGGGGTTGCTCTTGCTGTAGGGGGCACGAATTCCCTCCATCCATCTCCCTCGGGTATCAGTGAAGCCTGTGTAACCCACACACATAGGCTACATCTACACTACAGAGATCTTTCTGAAGAAGTCCCTCCAGAAGATCTCTTCAGAAGGAAATTCTTTTGGAAGAGGGCGTCCACACACAAGAAAGCAGATCAAAAGAGTGATCTGCTCTTTCGAAAGCGAGTGTCCACTTAGCCCCCTGCTCTTTTGAAAGAAAGGGCCAGGGATCGAAAAATCAGGTGCTACGAGGATCACTCGTACGAAAAAAAGGGCTCACGGAGCGTCTGCACACGTTTTCTTACGAAAGAAGCTTTCGAAAGAAGCGCCACGTTCTTTCGATTTAATTTCGAAAAACGCTTTTTGCATGTAGATGCTCCACTGGATATTTTGAAACTTGTTAGTGTAGATGCTGCCCTATTTAGTGGCTCCTAAACCACTTACAGAGAGCGAGACTGAGTCTCCTCCACCTCCTTAGCTGAGCGGTAGCTGGTTTTTTTTAGTTCAAACTGCAGAGGCTCATGCACTATGTTCCAGTGGTCCCAGGTTCAAATCCACCTATCGGTGGTTACCCCTGCTGTCCCTAACAGCCCTTGCGTAAGACACCAATAATCTCATGGGCTATGTCTTCAGCAAAGGGTTTTGTTGGCAAAATGGTTGTTTTGCTGACAAAACCTGTGGAATGTCCAGATTCCCAAGGTATTCTGTTGACAGACTGCAGCACTTTTGTTGACAGCTGTACCTGCTCCCCATGAGAAATAATGCCTCTGTTGACAGAGATTTGTTGACAGAAATCCAGTCTGGACATTCTGGGGGCCCCTCTGTTGACAGACAGGGCTTCTGGGACACTGGGAAGCCCTGTCTGCTGTGCTTCCAGTTGGCTGTTTTGCCAATAGAGTGGCCTGGCAATCTGGCCCCTCTCTGTTTTGGAAGATATCTTCTGATAAAAACTTCTGCTGACAAATTGCTGTAATCCAGACATAGCCATGGTTTCTGGCATGACTCCTCCACTTGCACTGCTGTAGTTACACCAGCATATAACTACCCTTTGCACCCCAGAGGATTTCTCAGGCAACCTATATAGTGATGATTGATGGAAAGAAACTTACATTCTATGTAACTTCCATATCCTCACTGATTGTTCCCTAGGAGGTGCCGAAAGACAATTGTAATTAAACAAACTGACTTTTTGCCTTTATAGCTAACCCCCTGTAACTGAGAATTCCTCTTGCCTTCTTAATGTCTATTTTCCAATTACCTGGCATTTCACTCATTTCTTTTTCAGTTTCATTTTATAGGTTTTTTAACTATTGAATTTTTTCTTAGTTCTTATTTGCCCCTTGCTACTGAGTTATCCAAACAATACACGTACTTTAATGTATTTATCCTCACAACAGCATTGTGAGGAAGGGAAGAACTATCACCCCCATTTTATTTCAAGAACATGCAAAATGGGGGTGGACTCTGGAGATTTGTCTCTTAGGCTGGGGCTACACGTCACGGCTTTCCCAGCAGATCCATGCTAATGAGCAGCCTCGAAATTGCAAATGGCTGCTTATTAGCATGATCCTGCAGCTCATAAGCAGAGCTGCGCGAGAGCTCAGTCTTGTCGGGGGGGGCGGGGCGTGGGGGGTGCTGTCAGTAAAGAGATCGTGTGGACGTGCCCCTACCAGCAAAACGCCCCTCTGTCGCCAGACCCTTATGCCTGAATTGTTTCAGCACATCAGCTCAGAGGAATAAGGGGATTTTGATGTTTGCAGGGTCTTTTTGAAAAGTACCCTGTGGAGATGAGCCATGCATGAGTGAAATGTGGCACATTCAAAGTGCCATGGCTGGCAGCATGCTAATGAGGTGCTGAATATTTATTTCAGCACCTCATTAGTATTCTCTGATTTGGCCATTAGCATGGCCATTTCAAAGTTTTCCCCTAGTGTAGACATAGCCTTTCTTTCCTATCTTTTAATCAGTTACCAAAATATGAGAGGACTTACTCTCTTACACCATGACAGTTTACTTTACTTAAGAGCATTTGGTGAGGGACTTTGTCAAAGGCTTTCTGGAAATCAAGATACACTCTATCCACCGGATCCCCATTGCCCACATGCTTGTTAACTCCCTCAAAAACTTTTAGTAGATTGCTGAGGTATGATTTCCCTTTACAAAATATACATTGACCCTTCCCCAACAAATTATGTTCATTTATGTGTCTAAAAATCTGTTCTTTACCATAATTTCAACTGGTTTGCTTGATATTGAAGTTAAACTTCTTGGCCTATAATAGACATAATCCCCCTTGAAGTTCTTTTTTTGAAAATTAACATCACATTAGTTATCCTCCAGTCATTTGGTATAGAAGTTGATTTAAATTATAGATTAAAACCCACAGTTAATAATTCTTCAGTTTCACATTTGAGTTCCACCAGAACGCTTGGGTGAATGCCATCTGGTCCTGGGACCTATTACTGTTTAGTTTCTCAGTTTGTTCCAAAATCTCCTTTAATGTGACCTCAGTGTGTTACAGATTATCAGGTTTGTCACCTAAAAAGAGTAGCTCAAGTTTGGGAATCTTCCTCACATCCTCAGCCATGAAGACTGATGCAAATAATTGTGTTTCTCCACAATGGCCTTAGTGTCCTTGAGTGGTCCCTTACCATCTTGATCCTCCCAGTGGTTGCCTATCAGGCTACCTGCGTTTGATGTACTTTAAAAAAATATTAGCTATTTTTGAGTCTTTGACTAGCTGTTCTTCAAATTCTTTTTTGGCTTTCCTAATTGTATTTTTACACTCCATTTTCCAGAGTTTATGCTCCTTTCTATTTTCCTTGATAGGACTTCCATTTTTCAAAGAATGCCTTTTTTGTCTCTCACTGTTTCTTTTACTTTGTTGTTTAGCCATGGTGATGCTTTTGGGTTTTCCTACTGTGCTTTTTAATTTGGGGTATACATTTAAGTTGAGCCTCTGCGCTGGTGTCTTTACCAAGTTACCATGCAGCTTTCAGTGGTTTCATTTTTGTCAGTTTACCTTTTCATTTCTGTTTGACTAACTTCCTCATTTTTATGCAGTCCCCCTTTCTGAAATTAAATGCTACGATGTTGGGCTGCTGTATTGTTTTCCCCAGTAGAGGGATGTTAAATCAAATCATATCATGGCTACTATTACCAAGCAGTCCAGCTATATTCATTTTAGTCCAGCCACTTTTGCAGTGGTGAGAAGGAGCAGAGATTAGCTGGGCCCACCCACTACTGTGGCTTCCAGCCCAGTGATCCTTTAGATGGCTGCAGCCTGTACCCTCTTTGTCTTCACCTCAGGGCCTCAGCCTGCAAATATCTGCTGCCCACCAGGGGGTGTCTTGAGCTCTCTGAGCCTGAGTGTGCAGAACTGCTTTGTCCAGGGTGCTTGTTGCCTTCTTCCTGGAAGGCAGCTAGTCCATCTCCCTTCTTAAACTCCCGGGAACGATTCTAACTGCTCTGTACTGCAGTTCTTCTTATATGGGCCTGCTCTACCCTAATTAGTAGCTTACATAAGCCCTTCTATGATCGGCTGCCTCCTGCACAAACTCCCTAGAGCTCTGTTAAGCCCTGGAAGTCCAATGTAAGGCAATTGCCATATCGCACAAACCTTTGACTATGTTTTCAAGGGTCATTAGTTCACACAAATATTCTACATCAGCAACTTGGAAGCCTGCACAGGATTATGTAATTAAGGGGGAAGAGTTTCATGCATGGACTAAGAATTTAGAGAAAGGGATTGCCAAAGAGAACCTAAAAGCCCCATGAACTCCTCCAACACCAAACATCTGAAAATAAGAGAGTGGGCAGGCTGGGAGAACTCATCACAATCTGTGCACCTCTGCCTCAGTTTCTGTTAGTCCCAAGTTAATAGGATTTCTTTGAAGGTGGTTATTGGACAAAGCTTGTAGTCTAGGTTCCTCTGTTTTATTTGTGTAGCTGGTACAGTTCAACAGGAGCAAGCTGCCCTACATCATCCAGGGATGAAAGTTCAGTGATCTGAAGGAGAGCAGCTTAGTCTGTATGCTCAGTCAATCTTCCTCCTCCCTGCTGAGATTACTGAGTCTAAGCTTTTTAATGTAGAGTCCAGACCTGGACTGGTGACCGGTTAGAAATGAGCTTGCGATCTCAAATGGCCATCCCATTCAAACTGAGGTCAAGACAGTCATAAAGATGTGACAAACTCATTTCCAATTTCCCAAGCCACCCAATCCACTCACACAGTTACTGTACTAGAAAAGCTTTACAGCCATGCAGTAGAAAACAGGCTCAATAGCCTGGAGATCTGAATCAAGTAAAAATACCAGCTCACCTCCTACAGTGGGAAATCTATGCTTTTGTTGGAAGGATTCAGGGTGTTTCTGGGTTCTTTTTGGGTAATTGAGGGCCACCTGAACCTTTAAATTATCTCTGCTCTGGCTCTTGCTAAATTCAGCCAGAAGAGTCTTGCGAATCTGTAAGGGGATCAGGAATCTCCTCAGTAAATCTACTCCCTGGAGTTCCCCTATGCAGTGACTAGTTACCATTTGCAATGCAGCCTCAGGTCCTGGGACTGAGACATGGGAGTAGAGAATGCTAAACTCAGCATTAATATGAATGCCAAGGAGGCACGCTTCTCTTAAAAACCAGACTTAGGGCTTAGCTCCATTACTCATTAAGTCAACGTAACTTATGTTGCTGATAGGTTGAACAAGTCACTCCCCAGAGTGATGCAAGTTACAATGACTTGAACACTGCCCACGCTAGTGTTAAGTTGGTGGGAGACACTTGCCTATTGATGTCGCTTCCCACTTGCATACCATTGGAGTAGTTATGCTGACAGAAGAATATGGGTCTGTCAGCATAAAGTGTCTCCACAAGACAGAGTACAGTGGTGCAGCTGTACCCCTTTAGCACAGTGGTGCGGTCTAACCCTTAGATTCCACTGGCCACAACTTAAAATCATTCATTCCTTTGAAAAGAAGTTTGACCAGGAATCACTATTAGCACATCACTACAAAGCAAGGGAGACCCGTAGAATGCCAGAACCAAGGTAAGGCTGAATCAACAGTCTTGATAGGGAAGTTTTATACACAGCTACCAAGTACACAGTTTACAAGCCGCATAAAATTCTCTTCAGGACAGGGGTCTTTTCTGTATGCTGCTTTTTGCCTGAGGCAAGCAAGCAATCAGCAGATTTAAGCTAGATTCTTTATTTGATCACATAAATACAGATCCAACATCTTCATTGTCTTGTTCCTCCAAATCCCTTCCCCATGCTCCTGCTAATGCTTTTAAACATGTATTGTAACTACTGAGTCCCAGGCTAGCTCCTTACAGAGCGGTGGTCACTGAATATTATGAGGATTTGGGGTGAAGGGTTGGGAGAAGGTGCGGGATAGGATCTTGCCTTTCTTGCTAGACTGGAATCATCTGACAAGATCAGCCAAACCTATCCCACACAACTCACTATTAGTAGCTCAGTGCCATATCAATGTGTTGGTACAGGCCCTGGTCCTGAGGGTAATGTTTCTCATGTGGTTAAACTATGGGATTCAGACTCCAGAGAGCTGTACTCAATTGGTAGTTCAGCCACAGATTTCTTGAATGGTCTTGAACAAGTCAGCTGGGACCACATTTTTGTAGTGCTCCACATCCACTTGTTTCCCTTCTTAAAAAAGCAGTCTGGTAGCACTTTAAAGACTAACAAAATAATTTATTAGGTGATGAGCTTTTGTGGGACAGATCCACTTATTCAGACCATAGCCAGACCAGAACAGACTCAATATTTAAGGCACAGAGAACCAAAAATAGTAATCAGGGTTGACAAATCAGAAAAATATTATCAGGGTGAGCAAATGAGAGCGCCAACAATGCCCAGATGCTTTGTATATTGGACATACTTCAAACTCCCTTAGACAAAAAATTAATGGGCATAAAACAGACATAAAAACACTCCTGATTCACAAACCTATCAGCCAGAACTTTAGTGGAGTGGGCCATTCTGTTAATGACCTGAAAGTGTGTTTTACTGAAGAGGAATTTTTCACAACAGTGTGGAAAGAGAGGCTGCTGAACTCTTTTATATTCAAATTCGACACATTAACGTGGTTTGAACTGGATGGGAATTTTCTAGATCATTATAGGGGCTCTTTTGTATACTTGGCTCTCTGTTTTGCTCACCTTGATAGTATTTTTCTGATTTGTCAACCTTGATTACTATTTTTGGTTCTCTGTGCCTTAAATATTGAGTCTGTTCTGGTCTGGCTATGGTCTGAAGAAGTGGGTCTGTTCCATGAAAGCTTATCACCTAATACGTTATTTTGTTAGTCTTCAAAAGTGCTACTGGACTAGTTTCTTGTTTTGATAGTATATAGACTAGCACGACTGTCTCTCTCTTACTTTTCCCTTCCTAGCTTAGGTCCTATAGGTACATGGCTAGCCCAGTGCACCCCCTAGTGGCTGCCTGGGGCACTGCAGCAACTTTTGCCTCAGTTTCCTTGCATTTTATTTCAGTCTATTCCTGCATAGGGGTGTTTTGGCCACCCAGGAGGGCCATATTATAAGGCCAGAGTTGGCAACCCCCAGTATGCATGCAAAGAGTGTCACAAGAGCAAATTTCCTTTGGCACATGGTGAGCTCTCAGCCCTACCCCTCCTCCAGATGTGCAGCTCACCACAGTGGCTCCCTGCCAGGGCTGGCAGCACCTGTCTTCCTGGGGCCAGAAGTGGCTGTCTGCTCTGAGCCAGCTTAATGCCCCTGGGCACCAGGAATCCCCACTGGGGATTGGCAGCAGCTCCATGTCCCTGTCCACCAGGGCTCACCAGCAGGGGAGAGTGGCAGCTCCACACCGGGGCCAGCAGTGGCTCCCTGCTGGGGCAGGCAGCAGCTCTCTGGCCCTGGCTGCTGGGGCTCCCCACCCAGGGCTGCCAGCAGCTTTGCACCCTGGGTGACCTGAGCTTCCTGCCCAGGGCTGGTGGTGATGTCACTCCCAGACAGCGGGGCTGCCTGCCAGACCAGCTGAGCCCTTAACACCAGCACCCTCTGTGGCTGGGGCTTCCAGGTTGGGCAACATCTGTGGTCCTGCTGGACCAGAGATTCAGGATAACAGAGGTTCAACCTGTATTCAAATCTTGGAGATTTTTAGATATTTAAAAACTTGGCCGGATGGAGATTTAAAGACTGAAACAGTAAAGCTCTGCATCTTAATTTATTTATTAATGAAGCTGTTGTAAATAAGACTATTAGGCTATGTTTACACAGCAGAGCTATGTTGCGATACCTCAGTATCCTGAAATAGCTACTCTGTGTCTTTGAAACATGCCAGTTATTTTGAAATAGTTAACAAAATGCAGTGATAGGGTTAAGAGTTACTGACCTGCAGCCTTCCTCTTCTGCTTGGGAGTCAGTCATTTCAGTCATGATGAAAAATAGTAAAGCTTTCTGACACAGAAAGGGTGAAGTAGAAAACTGGGCACACAGGTTGAATCAGGAGTTACAAACCACACCCTGCTGAACCTAGCTCCTGAATTCACTGTGTGGATATTCATAGAATCTAAGGCCAGAAGGAATCACTGTGATGGTCTAGTTTGACCTGCTATTCACACATTGTTTTTTGGTGAGCTTACTAACATTTTTGGCCCACCCCAAACTTCTCCAACTCCTCTCCAATGAAATCTCCTCATCTTGCACCCTAGCAGTTTGATGAGTGTGGGGGAGGGCAGCCAGGAGATTCATTGGGAACTCCTTTCATCCGAGTTTAACTGACTTGTTTTACACACACAAGGAGGCTGGCTTTCTGCCATCATAATATTCCTTCTGTTATGGTTCTTATTGTGCATATGAATGAATGACTGTGAGCCCTCTCACTTATCCCTTCACTTGACCCCTCTGCTTCCTCCCTTGAGGTGTTGCCTCCCCTCCAGCACTCCTTCTCTGACTCACACTGTGAAAAAGGAAGAAGGGTTGGGGGTATAAAGATGCCTGCCTCTCCTTACTTCCTCAAAGCCGGCCACACACAAATTGGCTGGGGAAAAGGGAACCAGAACTTCCTCCCAGGTGGGTGACATACAAAGAAGCTGGGAGTGGGGGAGGGAGGTGGAGCTTTCTTGCTCTGGCAGGGAGCTATTCTTGCGTCCAGAGGTTGCCAGTAGGTGTCACAACTGAACAACTGCTGCTCTGTCAGCTACTTCTGTTCTCCCATGGCCTCGTGGAGGCTCAACAGAGAGCCCTGAGGGGAAGATATGGCAGCAGACAAGCAGGGGCAGAATGGTAGTAGGACATCATTAGGGATGTGTAGGAGCAAACGGGGGACCAGGGTTGTTAGGAAGAGAGGGATTCGTCATGAGGTGGGAATGGGGACACTCAGGAATGTGAATAGGCTGGACCAATCTGGGGTAAACTCACAGGCATAACAAGGGCTTAAAGAGGGGAAGGTACAACATTCAAACTCTGTCTGGTGCTACAGAGCTAAGCTGCCATTCAGATAGCTTCCCTTGTCAGTGATCCAACTTGTCATGTGACCCACAGCAGGCTTCTCAGACCACCACTACATCTGCTATTACAATATCACATCAACATCATCCAGAGGAAAGTGTGGTACTGGGGATTAGTGCTATGTGGTTTCACTGTAGGGGCACAGATAACACACCCACTGCATGAGGGCATTAGGGTGCAGGAATATGTAGGGATTGAGGGTAGGCAGAATACAAGAATATGAAGGAAGAGGAAAATAGAAGATATAGCACCAGAATGTCTCTCTGCTAATGCCTCCATTTAATCTTCCACCATTATAGCCCCTTTGTAATTGCTGCATATAACTAGAGAAGAAGGGACATGAAAAGCTATAAAGAACAATGAATGGTACAGAGAAGGTAAGGCAGGGGTTACCAATTACCTCTCTTCAGCCTGCTACAACAAGAGGCTAGACAATGAAACGGGAAGGCAACAACATTTAAAGAAAAGTTCAGTAAACTATCATCCAGAACTCCCAAATAACCATCATTCTGAGTAAATTTTAGTTATGCTTTCCATAAGTACAGTATAGTGAAAGTAAATACAGATAAATACAGCAAATACAGCATAAGTTTACAGTGTACAGTACTAATGTTGTTGGTGAATAAAGTACTCTGCATACATTGTTGTTTGCTTTTTAGTATCTAATCTTGTTTTCTTTCTGCATTGCTAGATACACCTCTCTATTATCCAGAACATTTGAATATCCGGCAACCTCCTGGTTCCGGGGCTTGCAGATATGAAAGAGTTTACTGTACTGTATATTTTTTGGCAACCAAAATAATCCCCACCCTGGAATTCATTGCTGTTAGATAGCACTGAAGCCAAGGCCTTGGTAAGATTCCAGGTGAGACTGGAGGTTCTCATATGGAGTATGAGAGCATACACAGTTAGATTAGGGATGATATTAAAAGGATATAATCAGGGCAATAAGACCTCATACTTTGGGCTATAAAACTACCACCAGAAGACAAGCATAAGAAGAAACTTCCCACTGAAGCAGGTGTGTCCCTCATCATCAACAGAGGGATTTTTTTGCCTTCTGAAATATTCAGTACTGGCTATGATGAGAGAGAACACAGTAAGTGGGTGGTCTGCTGGTATGATCTACTGGGTAACTTCTAGTCTTGTGAATTAGTGCTAAAAACAATGTTCTAATGAGAAGCAGAGAGCCAGCGGTCACCTTAACTGAGTTGGAATAGACCTAAGTAGTGAGCAGTGCTTTCAACAGCAAGTAGTTAAAAGCAGGTTTCAGAGATTTCACCTGTTCTTCATTAAGAGCAAAATTGGCCATTTAATATGAATCCTGTATGACTGCGAGAAGCAGATCTTCACTTACTTAACACTTGTATAATTGCTACAGGAAGAAGACACTGCTACATAATGCAGACTCTGGTTTTGGTTTATGGAAAAATAACAGATAGTTGCACTTGCTTTCCATGCTCACATGGCTTTCCCACTAAGAATTCCATTTTCTGAATTCCATCCTCTCCAACTGTATTTTCAACTGTTTGTCAAAATAATACCTTTGCCACTTGTGAGGTTTAATTTTTCTATAGCATAACAAATGGACAACCAATCTGTCCTTGTATTAACAATGTGTAATCAGATATTCCAAAGGAAGCCAACTCTCATTATCTGAGAAAAGCCACAGCCAAGCATCAAGCATCATTATAATTGAAATCCAAGGGAATAAACAAAATTCTTGATTTGTACACTTAGACCCCAAAAGTGTCCTGGGGATCAGAGTTCTCATTTTGATACTGTGTTCAGTATCTGCACTTGCAAAACATCAGCTGTAAAAGGACTGTTAAAGAAGCCCTTCAGCTGTAAGAGCTCAATACACACTAACAGGCATCATGTTTTCTTTGAAAATAGTATCACTCTCAGTCACACACAGTAATGTGCATTCTGACTTCTCCTCTGAGTCCATCAAGTAGTCAGTGCACTATTGGAGTTATGCATATCATCACATGGCTGCATCAGGGCATTATACTACATTTTTTCCTTCTACACTTAGGGGCTTCACCTCTTTAAGTTACCATCTAGTGAGAGCCAGGAGCTTCTATGTGCCAAAAGCTTGAATTTCTCTCGCATACTGAAGGGGACCATGCTCCTGTTTCAGGTGATTGTTTTGCTGATGACATGTGACCACAGGTTCTATGCTCTTTCTTTGCACAAATATACCCTCTCAAGTGCCATCTCCCATAGACCTCCCATAGACCTCCAGATTTTCCAGAAAAGACTGAAGCAATGAAGCATTCAACTATGATTTCTTCTTGGCTGGTATGATGTGGTGGACTAAGCCCCAATACCCTACAGAAGTCCAGAGGCCTTGCCACACCCCATCCCAGCAAGAGGAGCAGAAAAGAGGTCCTCCAGGCAGGATAGAAAGGTTGTCTTTGTGGCAGCCAAGCAGGATCCAGCAGGTTGGTATGAAAGAAGCTGCTGGGCTGGGGTCTGACAATTCCTTATAGGTGCTTGACCCAGGCTGGTACATATATTGACTGGGAGACCATCAGCTCTACAGACAGCTCTGAGTTTGAGCTGAACTTAGACCTGGATAAGACCCAGGTCCGGTGGCTGAAGACTGGCCACAAGCCTAATACAAGACCTGACAGCACCGTGGTCAGGGGTAGTCAGATCCCAGCCTTAGAACCCTGAAGACAAGCAGGTAAAATAGCATCCGTGGAAGTGACCCTGGGAGCAAGGACGTGCCAGATGAACAGGCAAAGACCTTACATAGCACTTCTTTGCCACAGAGGGGCACTCACAAGTGGGTGGATCCACTATAGCTTGTTTTTTCAGTGACAGCCCCTTGGGAACTTGGTTGAGACGGCATCAGAACAACCAGGTCTAATTCTCGTGTCACAGGCACTGACTTAGCTGCATTGAAGCAGAAGACGAATATCAGACTGAAATACAGGGCATTACACATCCCCAGAGTTCACTGGTCCCCTTTCTGCCTACGAAATTTTCCTCATCTGGCACAGAAGCCCTTGGGACACAGAGAATTCACAGACTCTTACATGCAAGACCTGCTGTTCTCACCTGAGCTGCCACACTTGAAGAGCAGCCCACTCATGCCAACTGCCCTGACTGCCTCTCCTGTGCCTTTAGCGAGGCCGAGATGCCACCAGTGCATAATCAGGTGAAAATGCATGGTTGAGACCTATCACATCCCTAAACATGAGGCATGACAGTAGGAGTAGATTTGCTGTAGAATTTATACTGCATTTATATGCCTATGTGTGTCAGGTGCATAGCTGTGATATTTTCCAACACCAGTGTACCATCTCTCTACTTGACAGTTGACATATTAGTTTAGTGGCATATCTGGTATCTGTCAGGCTGGGAAGCCCAAGGTTATGTCCCATTGTGAAAACTTTTGCGCTTTAAGCCCAACCTTAGCCATGGTAGCTGTAAAGGAGCAAGACATGCTGCAACAATTTGCAATGCAGCCAACTTTAATAGCGCTTGTCCACACTTACTGTTAGATCAGCACTCAGGAGATCGATCTCCCAGGGTCGATTTAGTGGTTCTAGTAGAAACATACTAAACTAAGCACTGATCATTCTCCCATTACCCTGGTAATCTGCAAGGAGTAAGGGAAGTCAATGGGAGAGCTTTTCTCGTTAGTGCCCCCACAGTGGGGATACCATGGTCAGTCAAACTAAGTTCCACTGATCCCAGATGTGCTATTCACATAGCTGGAGTTATGTAACAGTTCATCTTTGCCTTCTAGTGGCCTTCGTAGTAAAGCCAGGGCTAAACCCCCCATCAGCGCAGCTTGAAAAGTGCACAAAGTTACGTTATCTTTAGTGTTCTAAGTTGAGAGTTGCCTGAAATGGGCAGTGAGTGAATGAGGCTGGGCCCTGTCTATGTTGGTGAATGCTGCATGATCGTCTTCACCTCTACCTGTGCCTTCCTGGAAATGGCACGGGGTCTGTGTAATTCTGTAAGATGGTTGCTATTCATACAGCACTGGGCTGGCAGGGATAATTTAATGTTGAAAGAGTCAATTTTTTTTTTGCCTGATGTTAGCAGTTGATTACAAAGGTCATTACGTTTATGAGCATGCAGTTCAGGGGAGTGCATAAATGTTAATTCCCTGTGAGGGACTAGCTTACTGTTCAACCCAAGTTTGTCTTTGTTTGGAAAATGTTATCCTCTTACCCTTTAGGGGCTTGTAAATGACACCAGGGGAATGGGTGAGTATTAAAGAATTGCATAGTTGCTTCGGCCAAAATCCAGCCTGTGGAAGACAGGAAGGCCATCATCATAGCTTCCCTCTTGATTTTGGAGATTTATAAATATAAAAGATGATCTCAATTTTCAGTTAAAAAGAAGGCTCTAGGGCTCTTCTTTGCAAAGACACCCTTGAGGATGTTAGTCCCTAGTGTTGATAATGTGTCACTATTTTTTTCTCTTAAGACCACAGTTTATTTATAGGGGCCAACTGAGAGCCAGCCAGGGCTAGCCTTTGGCACCAGCACGAATCTATTTCTGAGAAGAGTGCAGATCAATTCACAGAAGGGAAGGGTGATATTGTCCAAGATGAGCTGATGGCAGTAGGGCTGCCTCAGGCTCCCTATTCACTGGCTACTTGCAGATGAACTAGCCTCTTTGCTGGACTTCTATTGTGAACTCATGGTACAGTTTAGTTGTGAGAACCAGAATGGTCTAGTGGACTAAACAAGTAACAGGAAAGGGCTCCTCCATTTAATTCTGACTCCCTCTATGGGTTTTGTCTATTTATTATTGTAAATAAATAGCAATATTTACAACTAACTGCACATTTTGGGGCTGCTGCATAGCTTTGTTCCAGAATCTAAGCTTTCATTTAGCATAATTAAGTCTCTAACCCCTGCGAAATACATTCTTCTAACTGCCAAGCAGTGGGACCGGTGCAGTGGTCTTAGCTAGTGTTTGGAGAATGCTTAAAACACCAGCTCTGACAGAAGTGTGACTTGTCCAGCTATTCCCACTGAGGCAATACCTTATCATCAGAAAGCTGCAGAATTAAATCCCAGCTTCAACTATTTAGCAGTGAAACAGTTAATGTAGGAACATCAAACTCATGTGCTTCTCCTTAACTGTTGGAGATAGTGGGAACTATTGAGGTAGGGAGCAGTGGTTGTAAGTGCTAGGTAGGATTGATGGGATGGGGAAATGAGCCATGTCTTTCTCTGATCAAAAAGGGGAAGAAAGGAAAAGTGGCAACCTCTTCCTAATGCCAAAAGATGAAATTTTGTCCTGGGCATGAGGCCGAGAAAGTAGATGACATAGTCTTCATCTCTCTCGTTGAACAGTTTTGTTTGCTGTTTGTCTGGGATGTTATTTCCACTGTGACTTAGTTAAATGCTGAAAGAGTTAGTACATTGAAATCGTACATATGTGCACAGTGATTAACATAAGAATGACCATACTGGCTCAGACCAAAGGCCCATCTAGTTCAGTATTCTGTCTTCTGATAGTGGCCAATGCCCCCTAGGGAATGAACAGACCAGGTAATCATCAAGTGTTTCACCTGGTATCTACAGAGAACTGAAATCCTGAAGCTCTCATTGTTTGCTATACGTGTTCTATTCCAGGTTAAGTCCATCCTCTCCTTTTCCTTCTCCTCCTTTCTGGCATGTTTCCCTCTTCTCTGATTCCCTGCCCCAGCATTCATTCCTGCAGTGTTATCTCTGTCTTTCCTCACCACAGTTGCTGAACTTAACTTAAATCCCAGGACTATCTCCAGCAGTTCTTAGTGATCTCTTTATAGAGACTTTGGTAGAGCTCTTACTCTTAAAAATAGTATTTGTCCTTCTGAGTGTTTGTTTTTACACTCTTCATACTAGTCTAGGGCCGTGTCTACACTAGCAAAAACTTTGAAATGGCCATGCAAATTGCCATTTCAAAGTTTACTAATGAAGCGCTGAAATACATATTCAGCACCTCATTAGCATGCTGGCAGCCACGGCACTTCAAAATTGACGTGGCTTGCAGCTGCGCAGCTTGTCCAGACGGGGCTCCTTTTCGAAAGGACCCTGGCTACTTCCAAGTCCCCTTATTCCCATCTGCTCATAGGAATAAGGGGACTTCGAAGTAGGTGGGGTCCTTTCGAAAAGGAGCCCCGTCTGGATGAGCCACGCGGCGGCGAGCAGCATCAATTTTGAAGTGCTGCAGCCACCCACATGCTAATGAGGCACTGAATATGTATTTCAGCGCTTCATTAGTAAACTTTGAAATGGCCATTTGCATGGCCATTTCGAAGTTTTTGGCTAGTGTAGACACGGCCGTGGATATTTTAAGGTCATCCCAAAAGGTTTGGGAATGGTTTGTTCCATTTTCCATTTCCATTAGCATTAAAACTGACTGTTTGATGCTATTGTCATATCCATGCTGTCAACATATTTCCACTGTGCAAAGGGACACTTTCTCATCATCTCCCCAGGCGTTTTGTTCTAGGCAGTATAGAATTTATAGCAATTAGCCACTGAGCATCTGTCTGATTTGAGATACAGTGTGTCGCTCTTCATTTATTTGGCTCATAAGCTTGTATTTGGACTTTGGCACATCTATCAACTCAGATCTGACTAATTCACAGAAGAGGCTAAAATGCTTCATATCGACTTTTATTCCTGTATGATATATCAGATACTTTTAGATTAATTTATATTTGCGTATGTAAAAAGATGCATAAATATGCAAATTTTCTAAGACTCTGCACTTATCTGTTGTTGCTCATAGTTTTTTCTGTGCTGCTTATTTTGGACGAGATAGTGAAGCCCTTATTCAGGACGTGCTCATGGATAGTAACTCACTGGCATAAGTAAAATAATGACAATCTGGCTCTTGTGTGAATAATCCCTGGAGGTAACAAAATTATATATTTTGATGTTGTTACAACATTTTGGGGCACAGATATTGCCCCAAAAATTAATGCACATGGGACAATAAAAAGGTTCCAGAAGTTAGAGTCTACAGCGTCATCAAAGTGTTTCTAGCGTTGGCTAGTCATGGTATATCAGACCTCGAAATCACAGCTTTCAGATTAGAAGATGGATTTTAGTTTGCACTTCAATTCTGGAAAGATTTTAATAGAAGCTCTCATGACCTGCTGAAGTTGGAGATGAACATTTTATACCTTCTGAAAACTGGGATTCCAAGCTCAACTGTTAAGATTTCTGGTATGAGCAATTCTTCATATAGAAGACACTAAACTCATGTTGGGATTCAGGTAGAGAAGAGAGGGAAAATTTGAAAGAAAATCATGAGGGCATTTAGAATTGTGACTTTAAGGTCCAGTATGTCAACAACCTCTCCGGACTAAGAATACATGCTTCATAACTTGGGAAAACTAAGACTCCAGCATTACAAAGCACTTGTTCATAGCGCTGATGATTTGAGAGACTTACTACTTTTGGTAGGCCCAAAATTTAAAGCAGAGATGTTGGCACACCTCAGACTAATTTAATTTTTTTCCACCTCCATTCCTTCTGAAAACTTAGGTTACTTCTATTCTGCAGTCCACTTTCAGAAGTGGAATGCAAATGAGCGAATCTTCTTATCAAATGCAGTCAGGTCATAAAGTTATTTTCAGATGATACTTGCTTAATGCAGCCAATTCCCTAATTTCAAATAGATATAATGGACCTGACAGATATACAAATCTAACTCCAGCAGACCCTTTATAGATCAAGAGCCTGGTTCTTATCACACATGACAGTGTAAATCAGGAATTGATCCCTTGAACTCAATGGAGCTACATCAGCGAACGACACAGGAAAATGGAGGAAAGTCAGGCCCCAAATACGTCTTTAGTTTTGATTTCAGATAAAGCAGAGGAACCTGAAAGTCTGTCCAGCTCATTGACTGTGATGTAGATGTTCAGATGTCAGGCAAACCTCAACATGAGCAGTTCTTCATTGCCTCTGCAGCTGTCAGCGTGAGAACAGGCTGTCACCTACAGCTCTTGGTAGCTTCTCGTCAAAACACAAAAATAATGCTCTGAGCTCATGGTGAAGCAATCTGTATTTTACCATAGTATGTTGCATCATGAAGTGGAAACTGAATTAAGGCAGTGCCAATAGCTCCACTAGCATCACTTTAAATGAACAGTTTACTTCCAGTCTCATAGCTAAACACCCAGACATGCAAGGCTCCCTCATTTTCATAGCCACAGCAGAAAGCTGACACAGCACATCTTGGCTATGTAGATGTAGGGTAGTGACGCTGAGCTGTCATTCTTGTTGCTGCATGGGGGAACCTACAGTCCATCAGCCCCTGAGGCAGAGCTGACTTTAGTATTTTCACATGGGCCCGGAGGGCGATTCTTGTCACTATCTTAAACTTAACCGACTCAAGTTCACCACCATCATTATCATCATCATTTGACTACACACAGAACCAGCCTGAGGACTTGGGGATGGTTAGCAAAGTCATCCTTGGAGAGACAGACTTTCTAAGTTAAACTAGCCTGTAGTGTATGTGGTGTATCTCTCTGTGTGTATGTGGGGAAGGGGTGGATTGTTATTTTCCCCCCATCTACTCCGCCTAGAGACAGCCTCCTACTGCTGCTGTGGAGTCCACCTTCTACTTTTTTCAGCTGTAGCACTCTGCTCACCTCTTCAGTAATGTCTCCAGAAGGAAAAGAGGTAGAACTTACACTTATGTGCAGAAAGCTAAGAGTCTCCTTTACATTTCTAGCTCCCACATCTCATGGTAAATACTGGCAGGACTACATTTACTTACTGTTCCTTTTAAATATATAGTGAGATATCTCAGTTTACCCTGCAACACTCAGCACCCAGGAAACACTAAATCTTACCAATCTCCTCTCTAATCCTTGAGCACTGCACGTATTTCATGCTCCTTTTGCCACCTGCCCCTCAAAACCACAGTATGCCCATGTAGACAGACAATGCAGCAGGGGACTGAGTCCCCAGACAGTAGAATTCCATACCTTGCTCACCTCATTCTTCTGGGTAAAATATATCTGGTTACCTTTTCCTGCCATGGCAGATTCCTAGTTCTGAGCACTCCGATGGCATCAGAGAAGAAGCAGAAATTATCACAAGCAGTGTAAAGAAAAGGAGGTGTCTGAATCTTGTATTGACATTAGGTCAATATCTGTCCATTGATTATAACTGGTGTGTCAGAGCAGCCCCTCCTGGAGTACCTTCCTGTCACAGGCTGTGGTGCAACAAATGTGATACCCCAGATTCCCTCTTTCTGAGTGCCCAGTTATTCTATGCCAGGCTCTCCTGCCTTGGTAATACCTCTCCTACTATTCCAAAACTCTAATATTCCAAAACACACGTCTCCAAACATAGTCCATGTAGCACCTGCTGTGCACTGTGTCCTTAAAACCCCTAGCTGTCTAGTCCCCTTGAGAGGCCCATGTGCCAACTGTGGTGTTTTCTGCCACACCTGGCAATTGAACTGTCCTCTGCTGTGTTTCTGTTAGGAGAGCCACCCTAGGCCTTCCCACTGGAGTGCACTCCAACTTTTCCCAGCAGGGAAACCCTACTTCCCACACATACATACCTATAGCCTCTTTGCTGAGACAGTGTCTCTCACTCCCCTGGGTCCATTATATCTGTCCAGCTCGCTGTCTCCAGCTCTCCAGCAAGGGGACATCGGCTGGTAGGCCTCTCCACTGCTTCCCTACCTTCACAACCCTCTCTGACTCTGCTTCCACTCTCCAGGTCAGAGACCTCAGCAGGAAACTCCCTCTGTTTCTCTTTAGCCTTCAGCCCTGGTCCCCTTGGGTTGGGGACCTCTGTCAGTGAATCTTCTTCCTGCTTTTCTGTCTTTCCCCTCCTGCAGTTTCCTGGTCAATGGCAGTCCTCCCCTGCTGATCTCTCACTCCCAGGCAGCTCTCTTCTGCTCTTTTCCTGATCCAACCAGGCATGCTCACCTGTTCTTTCTCCTGACTGACTCAGGTAGTTCTGACTCAATGGGTATCCCTTCTCTCAGCGTCTCCCTCATCCTTTATAATGCCAGCTGCTGTCTGCCTCTTAATTAGCCAGGCCGAGAACACCTGCTTCATTACAGGGTCCAGCTATCCAGTGACAGGGGTTTGCTCCTGATTTATATTTATGTTGACTGGGAGGAGAGCTGAGCACACAGGGGAGGAAGCTGGTTATCTGAAGCTGGCAGGGGAATGGACAGATGTGAATTTTCATGTTTAATATCTTTATATTCAGTCCTATCTCCAGACAGGGATTGGCATGGTCATGCAAGGAATAAAAGAGTTATTTTCCAAAATATTTTTTGAGAGATACAGTACACTGAAGTTGTTGGCGTTATGTGTGTGTGCGGCCCCAATCAGCCCCAATTCATCAAAGGACACACATGAGCTATAGGCCATAAATGCTTTACTGGCCCTTACTGTTCTGTTTTTACTTTGATTTACTTAAATGGGGCTCCAGTCCTGCCATGTGATGCAGATAGGGAGACCCCAGCACCCAAGAGGAAACCTCAGCATCTGCTCACATGTCACATTGCAGGACTGGTGCTCAAATATTCTTCAGTAGCTTCCCTTTTCTCCAGCTGTACACTCACTAACATGCCCTACTGTTCCCTAGGAGGAAAAAAATGTCTGCTAGCAGAACAGCTACCTCTCACACTAGAGAGATAGCACGGAGTAGATCCGAAGGAACTGTGATTGACTTGGAGGACAGAAAACCTTCAACAAGCTGCGAATTGCCAGGTCTGTTAATATTCACTACGAAGGGCCAACACCCCTGAAGTCTTACTCAGGCAAATCTTTCATTGGCATCAATAGCCAAGCAAGAACTACTCTGCTTATAAGTGTGTTGCCTTAAATACAGCAAGACAGCTTCTGTTTGGTATTCCTTTGCATTACTCAGAGAACAAAATAATCTAGTTAGAAATGCTGAGCAGAATATTCCCTTGGTATAGGAGAAGTCTTCTGGGTATTATTGTACCAGATCCACGTCTGCCATCCACAAAGCAGTCATGCTGGGGGAGAGAGAAAGGGAAAATAAGATCAATTAAGGATCTTACAGCAGTGAGGTCAGTTTGATATTTTTCCAGAAGCAGTTGTAAGTACTGCTGGGACCAGAGCTCATCCTTAGATTCAAGAAGCTGCAATCAGCTCCACATGACCCAACCACGCTCATCTCCCTTATTGGTGTAAAGTGAAGCTGGCATAATGACTGCTCAACTTGTAATAATTACAGTAACCTTAGGGTTAGAAAAATAACCTATAGGAAGGGACAATATTAAGGGGGAAGCATGAGTGTGCTGAAAGGGATAAATAAAACCAGGCTGAGCTGCTGCTTTCAGTGGTGTTTAAAGAACGATAAAGGAGCTTTACTGACAGACTGTGCATGGGGAAGGAGGAAGAAAACTTTTCACTGCTGTTATTTATAAGCTAATGGGAGTTGAAAGCAATGAACCAGTTCCTTGCAGGGGGCAATTAGCATCTCATGCAATGGAGTATTTAATCACCATATACTATTAGCAAGCACATGTATTCATTTTGCTATTTCAGTCTAACAGGGTATTTAACTGTTGTCTATAAAGGGAACAAAGTTTTTCTGCTTTGTACTCCTATTTACTCTACAGATAATCAAATGAAAAATTTACTCTTTTGTTGATTCCAAATTTGAAATGAGTAGCTGAATCTCTTCTAACGAGAATTATGAATTGTTACAGTGAAAACATCAACAAATTCTTCTCAGGTTGAAACCAAATGAAATCAATAAGAGCATTTCTGAGAGGTCTGCACTAGGAAGAAAGGGAATTCTGAATGTTGTCCGATCTTTTCGATGATGAATAGTCATTTCCAAAGAGTAAGCATCAGCTGCTGCATTACTGCACACAGCAAGCCACTAGGCAAAAGATGCCATTTGCCTTTCCTAGTGGATGATATTCATTAGAACACAGTCTAAGGCTATGTTTGCTCTTACTGGGAGATTGACCCAGTCAGGGTCAATCTTCTGGGATTTGATTTTGCACACTAAGTTTTGGCTCACAAAATTGAACTATCAGGGCTTGACAGTCAACCCGTTTTCCTCATTATTGTGAGGAGTGAGGGAGGATAATGGGAGTTTCTCTTGTTGACCTCTCTTCTGTGAGGATGGCCAGATAAATCGATTCTAGATATATTGATTCCAGCTACACAAATGTCATAGGTGGAACTGTGTGTAGTACCCAGAGGCACTGAAACCTCATCTGGGATGAGTGAAGTCTCTGCTCTACAGCCTTGGCTGAGAGCCAGCTGGCCTTTAGCTCACGTGGTAGAGTGCAGGGCTTTAGACCCTATGCTTGCAGATTCTATCCTCGGGGCCTGGCACCCCGGGTCTATTGGTGTTACATATGTATTTAGGAATAACTTCCAGGTCTCGTGTAGACCTGGCCTAAGGGTCTGATCCTGATGGAGTGCAGCAGCATCCTCAACTTTCATTATTACTAGAGAACTGCAGGTGCTCAACAGAGTGTTGAAGATGCTCCACACCTTGCAATATCTTATTATAAGGACTAATTTATGAGTCCATTTTTGTTAGTATTACTTCTTTATTCTGTTGTCCTGTGGCATTTTATAGACTAACAGATTTATTGGAGCATAATCTTTTGTGGGCAAAGACCTACTTTGTCAGATGCACGGAGTGGAAACTCTAGAGGCAGCTCTTAAATATACAGGCACATGAAAAGAAATGAGTTACCAATTAAGAGGAAAGCTAGAGTTAACAAGGTCAATTCAGTCAGGGAGGATGTGGCCCACTCCCACCAGCTCATGCGGAGGTGTGAACACCAAGATAGCAGAAACTGTGTTTGTAGTTGGCCAGCAATTCCTAGTCTTTGTTCAATCCTTGATTGATGGTGTCAAATTTGCAAATGAATTGTAGCTCTGCACTTTCTCTTTGGAGTCTGTTTTTGAAGTTTTTTTTGTTGCTGGATGGCTACTTTTAAATTTCTTACTGAGTGTCCAGGGAGACTGACGTGTTCTCTTACAGGCTTTTGTATGTTATCATTGTTGATATCTGATTTGTCGATTTATTCTATTACATAGAGACGGTTCAGGTTTCATGGTTTTTATCTCTAGGCTGTCCCATATATATTAGCCAGACTGGACAGTCCCTACATAAAAGAATATATGGACACAACAGACTTCAAAGAGAAACTGTAGAGCTACAATTCATTTGCAAATTGCACCATCAATTTAGGATTGAACTAACACTGGGAATGGCTGGCTAACTACAAACACAGTTTCTCCTCTCTTGTTATTCACACCTCCACATCAGTTGCTGGGAGTGGGCCACATCCTTTCTGACTGAGCTGACCTTGTTAACTCTAGCCTTTCTCTTGACTGGTAACTCACTTTTATTCACGTGCCTGTATATTTATACCTGCCTCTGGAATTCCCACTCCATGCATCTGCTGAAGTGGGTCTTTGCCAACAAAAACTTATACTCCAATAAATCGCTTCGTCTATAAGGTGCCACGGGACTCCTCGTTGCTTTTGTGGATGCAGACTAACACAGCTACCCCTCTGATATTTAGTCTGTTGGTTATCGTTTAAAACCTTGAAAGCAATCCAAAGACATAAACTGACCCTAAATTACACACAAGCAATACAATTGTTAACTTGGGATAAATGTAGCCCTAGTGTACTGTAACTACATCAAAAGGTTTACTGCATTTTATTCAATAACTAGGGTTTGGAAATGGATAGGAATAATTACCTCTTTTTTTTTTTTCAAACAGATGACAAAGAGAATAAAAGGGATTCAATCATTGACTGGCCTGAGGTGTTCAAACAACATGCTCATACTCTTTCCAAGACTAATCCTTTCTGGAAAGAACTGTCAGCATCCAACCCATTTGTATATGATGTAGCTCAGTTAAGTAACAGTGACAAGAACAATCAACACATTTCCATCTTAAAAGAAGACCCCTGTCTGTTCTCCAGAGAGTCAAGCAACAGGGATTCTTTTGCTTCATCGGGTGACGAGCTGGATATTGATCATCTTTTAATAAAGTCTTCAACAAGGAAATCTGGGAGATCTAAGAGTGTTTTTGACCTTCTGGACATTGTAGATGTCAAAAGGTTTGTTACTAACAACACAGCATCCTCTGGCCAGGTTTTAGATGAAGATATGGAATGGCTTCAAAATGACCGCGAAGCTTACAAGATGGCTTGGTTGAGTCATCGACAGCTGGCCCGGTCTTGTCTAGATTTGGATGTCATGAGTCACAGTCCAGGATGGGCACAAACACAACCAACAGACACTCATGTTGTTTGCAAACTGAATCATGAAGGCGGTTCAGTTCAGCTACCTGACTCAGATATCACTGTTCACATCCCTGAAGGTCATGTATCACCTGGGGAATTCCAGGAGGTTGGTTTGAAGGCTATTCTAAACCCTCCTCCATCACTTAATCATGATCTTTCAAGTACTGTGAGCCCATTTATAGAACTTACTTTAAGCAACCTCAACACAATGGCAGCCATTTTACTAGAGATGAAAATTGCAGCTGAAGTGAAGAAGGATCCTTTCAGTCAAGTTATGACTGAAATCATATGTTTGTATAGTCTCAACAAAGATGGTCCTTTTGAAAAGCTACACAACTGCTACATTTACAAAGATACCATACAAGTGAAGTTGACAGACCTAAGCCATGTGATGTATGCAGTGGTTGCAGTACAGGTGAACCCAATTCAGTCTCTGGCTACATCTGTTTGGGAATACATTCACAGAACTCTGTCAATTGGAATTTATGGTCCAAAACATATTCATCCTTCTTTCACTGTTGTTCTTACAGCCTTTGGTCATAACTACATTCCAGAAAAACTCATAATTTGTGACCTTAAAAAGGGTGGAAAGAGCATGCCCCCAGTAGTGTTTAAGCTGTGGGGAAAGCATACATTTTCCCTGGATAAACCACAAGATCTAAGTGTTTCTTTGATATCCTGTGATCCTGATTTTACAATTAAGTTGGCAGATCAAAGCAAAGAAATTACAGAAGGGCAACTGAAAGCAGGTGAAGTTGTCCAATGCCAGTTTCCATTTTCTGTACTGGGAACTAGGGAAATGCGTTTGTTCACTTTCCTAGTTCAGATTAAAATCCCAAACAAAAATTTAGTGACTCAGTTCCATATTACAACTCCTGATCCAGCTCCAAAGCTTACTGGTGTGACTACTAAGCCAAACCGCTTACAGAAACGCAAAGAGATCAAATCAGCTCCTTTCATATTGATGCCAACAGTTACATACCCCAAGTTTCAGGATAAGACTTTAAATATCACCAGCTATGGAGTGGCCTTGAAAACTGTGTTACGTCAAAATAAAATTGACTATTTATTAGAGTATTTTAAAGGGGATACCATAGCTTTTCTTGGTGAAGACAAAGTGAAAGCCATTGGACAAACTAAAGTGAAGGAATGGTACGTGGGAGTTCTTCGAAGAAAGATTGGTCTTGTGCACTGTAAAAATGTCAAAGTGATTTTAAAAGAACAAACTATGGATATCACTGATTGTGTGCTGCCAACCCGGAATCTTCTGGAACAAATTGCACTGCCGTTTAAGAAATTGACATATATTTATTCCTTAGTCCTATCCACAGCAGCAGAGAGAGTTTACAACTGGAAAGCTTTGGCTGATGTGCTAGGGTATTCACATATGTCACTGGATGAGTTCAGTGAGGTACCAGCAGATAAAGAATCAGAAAGAGTGGCACACGTAGTGAAGAAATTAAAGGAAGATTGCCATGCTAACAGACACAGAAGGCAGTTTCTTTACGAGCTCATTGTTGTAAGTACTGTTCAAGTAGATTCATTTGTTTTGTTATGGATAGTACTGTTTCTGTATAGTGATTTTAAGTAATGAAATATAATACCTTAGAGCTGTGTCTAGACTAGCCTCCAACTTTGAAGGGGGCATTGTAATTTTGAGGAATAAAGGGACTTTGAAGGACCATGGGCACTTCGAAGTACCAGTAGCTGACCCGCAGCTACGCACAAGCTGACACTTAGAAGTTTCACACTTTGAAGTTGCTGCCGGGGAGATTTAGCTTAATGAAGTGCAGCATATACACCACAGCACTTCATTAGTAATCTCCCAACACCCAAATTACCATGCCCCTTTTGAAGTTGGAGGCTAGTCTAGACACAGCCTAGCACTGTATTGTGAGTCTTTGAGAATATGACTACAGTAATGGAAAATTGTAAACACCCAAGTTTAAACAACCTGAGCAGATACTTGACATAAATTAAGACAATATTTAATAAAAACATAGAAAAATATCTTGCTTGATCCAGCCCATATATTGTCATATTTGTGAAAATTAGAGGATTCTTGCTTTGCAGCTGGGATGACAAAAAACATTATTTTTCATGGAAAAAAAAACCTCATAAAACTTCAGGTTCTATCACAAAAATAGTGTTTTACAAACCCTGCTTTATTAGGAACTTTTAAAGCTATCAGTCAGGTCTGGATTACAACTAAAAATGTGGAAGTGAAAACCCCTGTCTCTGCAAATCTAAACCTATCAAAAACGAGCTGTTTAGAATCCTTTTACAGTCTTAAGGCAATGAACACATGGTATATTTATTGAGGATTTGATTTTTTGGTCTAAAGCTACCCATATCTGGAACACTGATAATCCATATAGTTGCTGGTCAAAGAAAGGTAATCAAGTCATTACACTTACTTTTAGAAGCACAGATTTTCATGAGGAAGACTTGCAAATCGCTGGAGAAAGGCTTACTGGATTCAGTGATATTTTCCTTCAAGAACTGCTGTACTTCAACTTTGCAGATGAATAGTTGAGTTTTAAAACCTATAATCCTCATACAATCTGCATCTGAAAATGTGCACATATACAAAGCTTTAGTTAAATCAACAAAATGTGGAGTTGAGGGATAACAAGGGTAACCAGATAGCTAGAACCCTGCACAGATACACAATTTATATCCACATCCACAACTAAATTTGCAAAAAATGAACCAGGTATCCACACTGACATCCACAGATGTGGATACCCATGGATACAATGGTGATATATGCAAATTTGCAAGGATCTAGGTACAAAATTTGCATCCAGTTTCACATCTATGTACTTGAAAATAAGCTGTAGATATCCAAGCCTGCAGATGTGGATACTTGTGGCTATAAAGCAGGTATCTGTAGATCTGTGTGATTCTGGAGATAGCAAATGTGAAAAATTGGAGTGGGTAATAGGCACCTATTTAAGAAGAAGCCCCATATACCGGAACTGTCCCTATAATATCAGGATGGCTGGTCACCTTAGCTAACATAGCACCTGTAATGTGATCTGCAGACAGAATGGCAGAGAGCTAAGTTCTATACTTGTTAAAATAATGGCTCTCTAAGGAATTCACACCAGTGGCTTCACAACTAACATTTTCCCCCTTGTGGGGTCCCAGAGGCTGGGCTCCAGACCAAGCTCAAACGTCTGTCTTGTAATTTAACAGCTCCATAGCACAAACCTCGAAAGCCTGAGTCAGCTGACATGGGCCATCCAGGAGTCTTTAACTGCAGCATAGACATACCTTATCCATTCTTGTATTACAGACATATTCATAGTGCTACATGGCATAGCTAATCCATTGCCTTTGAGAAGTCAGCATTCCACAGGACCTCAGACAAAGACACCGCCCAGAGGCAACGGCAGCAGTGCCACTTGCAAACTAAATGAAGTTCTTAACATTCCAGGAGGGGATCTAAAAATGAATTGGGTTCATTTATGTTTCTCTATATTCAAGGAGAATTAAAGGGCATATTAAGCAACCTATTGAATGGAGACAGAGCTGTGTGAAAATCTCGGTATAAGACAGGGAATGTATGCAGGTGATGGGATAAAGCATCAGAGGACTAATGAGATATCCTGTCCATGAACGGTACATGAGTTCCAGCTCGGAAATGCAAATTTGGCTTGCTGACTTGAGAAGAGCTATGTAGGTAGGTTGAATCTTTCTAGTCTGGCACTCTCTTATCAGGGAACATCCATAATCTGGCATGATTTTGGTTAGCCAGAGGACCACTTAACATGGGCTTAGCCATTGTTGTGGTCAAGTTTCCCACGGTCCCACAAAGTTTGTTTACATCCACCAGTTCTGGCTCAGTGTTCTGTGCTGTTATTTAGCTCTAATTTACCCCTGAATGTCTTCTAAGAGCCCAGTAAGCAGTGGAAGTGTTGACAACGCCACTAGATGATACTGACCTTCTGTGGTGTGGCAAATTTTCTCACTGAGCACAAGTCAGCTTCTGAGGATGCCATACTAGAGAGGTTGAACCTGTAGTTATAGATACAGTATCACCCACACCACTTAGGAGCAGGTCTTTTTAATGTTTAAAACTGGATGAATCCCAATTCTTCAACATAGTCCAGGAGTTGGCAACCTGCAGCTCTGGAGCCACATGCAGCTCTTGAAGGAGTCTTTTGCAGCTCCAGACGCTGCCGCCACTGACTCCTCTTGTGGCTCTCTGACCTGCTACCACTGAAATAATGTCACAAAATTTAATTTGCTTAACAGCCGGCAGGGTGGCAGGAGGGATCTGGCCATTAAACCAATTACATTTAGGTACGTTATTTCAGTGGTGGCGAGGCAGGCAGCCACAGAGAGCTGCTCACTCACCGTGCTACTTGTCGCTCCAAGCTGCACAGCTGTTGCGTATGGAACCATCACAGCCTCTGCTCCCCAGCCATGGTAGCTCCATGCTGGGCCCCAGTGCAGGGCCCGATTCAGAGAAGGGCTTTGGGGCCGAGGCCTTCTGTGGGTGGGGAAGAGGCAGTTTGGCACATGGCCATTCCCTCCCCTGCAGTGGAGCTGTGTCCCCGAGGAGGGAAGCCCCACTATCCAAACAGCCATACCCCTCTGGTGGGTGTGGCTTGGTTCACCCCGCCAGAGGAACCCCTCTGCCAGCCTTCCTTCCGCTGGGAGCATGTGGCCACCTGGTGTAGGCTCCCCAGCCAGCACCACAGATGGGTTAGTCCCAGGGGCCAGTTTGGGGCTGACAGGGGTTAAGCTTGGGGCTGGAGGTGGGTGGTTTGGGGGCTGAGAGGGGTTCATCCTGAGGATAAGGAGGCAGATTTTGGTCTGAAAAGGGTTAAGATTGGTGGGGGTGGTGGGTTTCAGGCTAAGGGAGGTGAAGCCTGGGGATGAGGGGGAGGGTTTGTAGGAAGGGGGGATAAAGCTTGGGGATGGGGGTGGATTTGGGGGCTGAGTCAGGTAAAGAGTGGAGATGAGGGGCGGATTTGGGGGGCTGAGGGGGCTAGAGCCTGGGAATGCTGGAAGGTGGAGTGTTGATGAGAACATTGCTTCTTACTGCTTAAGAGCCTATTCCCAGCGGTAGCAACTTCCTTGTCCTCATTTGTCTTCCAGTCCAGGAAACTTAAACTTTCTCACTGCTACAGGAGATACAAAAAGTACGGTTTGATGTTATTTATTTAGGACTGTCTTGTATTCACATGAATTGTGGCTCGTGAAGTATTGATTTTGTAACTGAATTTGAGAAAAAATGGCTGTTCTCACTGTTCTGATTGCAGACCCCTGACATAGTAAAATTCTGCTCAATGGAGCATATATAAAAATTGCTTTTGTATTTTGAGCACTATGTTAGATTTATCCATCTAGCCAAAAAGTATGCTGATTAGGCATACTGTGGCCAGACTCTGCTTCCCACAGTACTAATGTCACTATTGTTACTCTGGATATGCACCCGCATTGCACCACTTAGGCTACGTCTACACTACAAGATAAATTCAAATTTATTCAAATTGATTTTATAAAGCCATTTTTTATTTCAATTTTGAGTACCTTCACTTTCCACAGGTGCCCAGCAAATTCAACATACTGCTTCCACACTGAAATCACCAAACACTGACTACTGCAGCAGTGCATTGTGGGAACCTATCCCAGAGTTCCCTCAGCCCCACATTCTGAGCTCGGAGACAGGTGCAGCTGTTTGTTTCCTGCATCTCCACAGCTTGGGGGACCCAGGAAACTGAGAGAGCAGCAGCCTTGGTCAATTTCCCATCTCCCACAAGCTGCAGGATCTGGGAAACTGACACTGTAGCAGCTCTGGTAAATGTCCTGGCTTCCCCAAGCTGCCTGACCTGAGAAACTGACAGCACAGCAGCCCTGGTCAATTTCCCAGCTCCAACAAAGCTGCAGGACCCAGGAAACTGTCAGCGCAACAGCCCTGGTCAAATTCTTGTCTCCCGATAGCAGCAGGGAGCTGAGAGCCAGGTGCAGCACATGGCTTTGTAGGATACATAGAGGACACTTGTGGAGGCTAGTAAATTTGATTTTAAAATGTGGTGCTTTCACACTGGCCTTTAATCGAAGTTCTGAATTCAAGCTTGATGCTATACTCGTCAGGTAACTGCGACATTGTAATGTCGATATTAGTGCTCCCAAAATCAAGCTGATGGTATTTACAGTGAAGACAGTCACATGCTAATATTGAGTTAACTGCCTTAAATGCAAATTTATCTCGTAATGTGGAGGCAGCCTTATTAGAATCTTCTATATCTAGTGTGATGGAGCTGGGAACTTTGGACAAAACTTATGACTCCCAGCTGGCAAAATGGGCACAAAACTGTCATAACACTGTTAGTTCTGTCTTGTGGGGAAGAAAGAAGTCTGAGCAGAGACTGAGGCAGAGAGGTTTTCAACTGTTGGCTCCCTATGGACCAATAGTCTGCTGTAGCTGTCTGAACAGCAAATCATAGGAGCATTCAATAGGCAAGGTGAGCAGGACAGGCAGCAGTATACTAAGTTTTTTCTGTTACTAGGATGATTAGCAGTCCTGAAAAGCCTGGTGAACGAGGGCTGGACTCTACTGTAGCCTGAAAGTGAGGTGACAGTTTTAGGCCTGCTATGTCACTGCTCTTTGAGGAAAAAGAGGGATTCCATGCCCAAGTCCCTCAGAGAAAGCGTGTAAATTTGTACCTTGGTTTAGGATTCAGGATGTAGTCCTTTCTATGGAATTTGTGAGATTTCCTTTGCCTACGCCCTTCAACTGCAACAAGCAACATCCAAAGTTATTTATAGAGGCAGGAACTTTAAAGAGAGAGAAAAAAGAAAAGCAAAAATACTAACATTGGTTTATTTTGTAATCAAATTGTCAGTCCTGAAATCCATAGTTAGCCAAAATTTCCATGGCTTTTAGTTGGAGTTTTGCCTGAGTCAGGACTTTAGAACCAGAGCTGTATCATTCTGAATGAAATTTGTAACTGGCAATGAACACTATTCCTATTTATGGCAAACCACTCCTGCCCATAAAAGGTCTGGCAGACCAAATCAGGGGTTTCATTCCACCCCGCAAACTGTACCCCCTTTGAAAATTTCCCATCTAAAGAGTTTTAAACAGAAAATTGGGGTTTCAGCTAAACAAAGTTTTCTGGAAAGTATCTGTTTTCTTCAAAAAAAATGTTGGTATTTTGTAAAAAATCCTGGACATCTGAAAACCAAAACCTTACATATTTGTCTGCAATATTTTGGGTTCTGGAATTTCCCTGGATGGTCGACACTTTCCATAGAAACTTTTCTGCATTAAAAAAAAAAAAATAAAAAGCTTTCTACCCTGCTCTAAGCCAAGACAATATGAGAGCAGAAATATAACATTTTAGGACTTTTCTACTGGAGTCATTTTAATTCACTTTATTTCAAATAACACATTTTGTTTTCCATTTTTGTGTTGCAAGTTTGGATCATAGTCATCAAATTATCAAGTATGAAAAGGGATTAAATTCAACTGCTGCGGCCAATGTAATCAGCAGTTTTCTGGAAAAGAAGCAGAACAAGGACCACACCTTATTATAGCCATGCTCTGATTTCATTTTAAGGTTCATGAAGCTAAATGTTAGGTCCCAAATATTTATGTTGGAATAGTCTATTTTACCTTCAGGAGCCTCAAACTTGGCAGAATTCAACTGACACTGAAATGCTGAAGCAATGGGATGCCAATTTAATTTTTTTCTTGAGTTTATGGGCAACTTTCTTATAAAAATTATTGGCAATCCCTTTTTGTACCATGCAGTTACTTATTTACAAAGAACTAAAACAGTTTAGCTTTCCTTCATGTTTGAAAATGTCTGCAGCACAGTTACAGGAACAAACAATCATTATTTAATTTTAAATACTGACCAAGCTGCTTGATTCTAAAAATTGTTATTGCAGGCACTTCTGAAGCTGGATTGCCAAGGGTTAGTTGCGCGCCTCACCCAGGACACTGTCCTTTTGACTTCAGCTGTCAAGCTTGGCAAAGGCTGGAGAGAGCTGGCAGAAAGATTAGCCCGACTCACAAAGCAGCAAATTGAGGCCTATGAAATACCTCACCGAGGCAAAAATGGAGAAATTGCCCTGGAGGTAAGGCTTCCCACTCCTTACTAGCACAGCTGAGCTGAAAGGTTTACAGGACCCTTACCTCACCCCCCATTCTTGTGTAACCCATTCCCTCCTCCTTTGATTGTCTCTCTATTTAAACTATAAGCTCTTCAGGGCCAGGACTACAGCTCACTATTCGTTTATAGGGAGCTTAGAAATCTCAGTAGATGGCCTTGGAACAACTGTAATCAAATAATAAATAAGAGCTTATTCTGAAATCTTTGCTTCAGCCTATTTTAAGCTTTGTCTGATATCTTCTATTCCAAGATCAATTTTCCTCCCTCATAATAATCAGTCTTTTTTCTGTCCCTCGCTCTCTTCAGTCACCTCTGTTTCCTTCACTTGTCTTCAGCATGTTGTTTCCTTGCCTAAAACTGCCCTCATTTCACTCTCCTTCATCTTCCATAGAACTTGCTTCATTTCAAAGCTACTGAGGTGGATTATCCACTCCTGAATTTCTGTCTTTGATTTAAGGTTTTTTTCTTGCTCTCCCCTTCCCCAATCATATTCTTGTTCTTGCCACAAAAAAGGGCCGAAGCAACAGCCACTACCTTTGTGAGACTTAAAGATATTTTGTCCCAAGAAGGAACTATATCCCAGTGGATGGGGAACTGGCTTGGGTGCCAGGAGGCCTGGTTCTAGTCACAGTTCTCTAACCTTGGGCACATTTCTGTGCATTAGTTTTACTCTCAATAATAGTCCCAGTGATACTTCTTTTCCTTAGTTAAGCTTTTGAGTTATGTGGATTAAAAGTATCAAATTGAAATTTTCTTCTTCATTTCTTAGGTGTCTGTAACATCCACTTCCCCTTAAGACTTTCCTTCACTTTTCATAAGTTCTTGATTCTCCTGCTTCATGTATGTATATTCATTCAGTGGATCCTCTTTCTTCTATTGGTCATTATTAGTTAATGATTTCCAAGAATCTGTTCTCAGCCATTTTTTTTTCTCCTGCACTTCCAGCACCTCTGCAGATACTCAAATCTGCCTTTACATTCTGCTCTCTCTCCCTCTGTCTAGACTCCCAACTCTTTCCATCTTTCTGAAATATTGTCTCACCTTGATATCTTTGTGCTTCCACAACCTGCATATGGAACAATCTGAACTCATCATTCCTCCTCTGTGGTCTCCTTTCCCTGTCACTATTGAAATTTCCACTTATTTTCTCAATCATTCAGGTTCACAATGTATGCTAATTTTTTGCTGCTTCTTTCTTTCTTTCATTCTTTCTTTCTTCACATCTAGTTGATGGCAATCTTGTTCCTTCTGCTTCACACTTGGTGTACACCACCTGCCTTCTACAGTCCCTGAGACTTTCCTTCTTTCCTCTGCTTTATCTTCAGCATATTGACTATGATGATTATCCTTTCCTGCCATGCTGATCACGTAACCTAGGGGTTACATCGGGATAGGAAACAACAGGACCATTGGTCAAATGTGGTTCACCGGATTAGCCCTGCCAGGCCACCAGATGCTTTATTTATCTCCATGTCTACAGGCATGGCACCTTGCCACTCCAGTTGGCTGTGGTTCACCATTCCCAGCCACTGGGAGTGGCAGGAAGCAGCATGGATCGAGCCACCACTTCTCAAAGCTCCCATTGGCTGGCAGCTCACCAGGGGCTAATCCTGGAGAACTGCAGCCAATCCATGGGCTTCTGATTGTCCACCCCGAGGTAACCCCACACTGTAAGTCATTTGTGTGGCTCTCAGTTTCTATTGGCATCAAATTGAAATGCCTCGTTCTCATTTTTGATGTTGTGCATGATTTGACTATTGTCTGCAGGTCAGCCCCTGTTGCTTGCCTATTTCCCAAGTCACTTCCCATGTTCCCCTGACTCACCTTTGCCTCTTCTTCTTCCTCATGTCTTTATAGGTGTGCTCTCCCTGCATAGCATGTGCCTGAAAGCGCCCTCTCTGTCCTTCACAATCTTTTTTCGAACCCACTTCTTCCAGCTGTCCACTGCTGGTGCCTCGTGCTTCCACTGCAAAATCCCAGCAGTTCCACTTTTGCCTTACCTCGTCCTAGAATTCTGCAACCAAACAGAAAACAATCACTGACGCCTACACAGGCAACTTAAACATCCATCCTATTTGAGCATTTTACATGCTGTAGCACTTCTCTCACTCTTTCCTGCCCCTTTCTTTATCTGCTGACAACAACCCTTCTGTGTATTCCTCACTGATTGTCATCTCTCTGAGGCAGAAGCGATAGGCCTCATTCTCTTTTTGCCCCTGCAGATGCAAAGCCATTGATTTCCATGGAGTTTCGTCAGACTTTTCCCAGTGTAACTCGGAGCAGACACTGAACTTTTTAAATTGCTCTCCAGTGCCATGCAGACTCTTGATACTATATGAATACTAAATAAAATGATAGAGATTAAACCATTTAAAGAGAAGTAGGTGCCCATTTTCATAAAGTCCGTACAACCATGCACTGTACTAAAAGGTGACAAGAACACCTTTCCTTTGGTCTAAACTTTAAAACAACACATGCCTTATTTGGTAGCATTTGCCACATTGGCAATCATGGGAAATGAGCTCCTTAGGTGAGCTATGTGCAGATGCACTGTTAGATATCTCCTTCAGGTCATCCATTTGTCTATATCCTTTTTCTAGAGCAGCTGATATCGCAGGTTGGGTCGGCATGGAGCAGCTTTCCTGGCAGGTCCATTCTAAAGAGCAGCCTCAAAATTGCAAATGGCTGCTCATTAGCATGGTTCCACAGCTTATTGGCATAGCTGCATGAGAGCTCGGCCTCGCAGTGCTGGAAGTAAAGAGACCGTGTGGATATGCCTCTGCCAGCAAAAAGCCCCACTGTCACCAGACCCTTATGCCTGAAAAATCTCAGGTATAAGGGTCTGGTGACAGAGGGGGGTTTAGCCAGCAGAGGCATACCTACATGGCCTCTGTAGTGCCAGCACACCCTTCTGCCAATGCCGAACTCTCGCAGGGGTGTGGTAATGAACTTTGGGAGTGTGCAAATGGCACGCCATGTGCAATCCCGAGAAGCTCATTTTGCATAGCTCTACCAGCAGTGGTGCTGGGGGGAGCGCTGTGTAGACATAGCCACAGTGTGGTCAGTAGACTACGTACTGCTGGTCTGTAGAGCATATGCTGGTAGTCCTCAGAAAGAGTTGGCTAGGCACACACTGCTACCTCCTTTCCTAGTATCTAGCTGTTCAGCTGCTCATAATCTATCCAATACTGCTTATGCGCGTGTGCGTGCTTGCGACTGGGATGTTCTATAATTTCACTTATGTGGGGCGGCGACCTTTATAATTTCAAATGAGACGGTCCATGCTGCAGTCTCTAGGAAGATGAAGTCTGCACTGTGAGGTTGAAAATCACATTTTTCGGAAGGACTAATTCTTGCATTGAGTACCCAGTCCCTGAGGAGAATTACATTTTGGAGCCTGAAAGCAGTGAAAACCTAGGCTGCGTCTACACGTGCACGCTACTTCGAAGTAGCGGCAGTAACTTCGAAATAGCGCCCGTCACGTCTACACGTGTTGGACGCTATTTCGAAGTTGAAATCGACGTTAGGCGGCGAGACGTCGAAGTCGCTAACCCCATGAGGGGATGGGAATAGCGCCCTACTTCGACGTTCAACATCGAAGTAGGGACGTGTAGACGATCCGCGTCCCGCAACATCGAAATAGCGGGGTCCTCCATGGCGGCCATCAGCTGGGGGGTTGAGAGATACTCTCTCTCCAGCCCTTGCGGGGCTCTGTGGTCACCGTGGGCAGCAGCCCTTAGCCCAGGGCTTCTGGCTGCTGCTGCTGCAGCTGGGGGTCCGTGCTGCATATACAGGGTCTGCAACTAGTTGTTGGCTCTGTGTATCTTGCACTGTTTAATGAAAGTGTGTCTGGGAGGGGCCCTTTAAGGGAGCGACTTGCTGTTGACTCCGCCCCGTGACCCTGTCTGCAGCTGTGCCTGGCTCCCTTATTTCGATGTGTGCTACTGTGCCGTGTAGACGTTCCCTCGCTGTGCCTATTTCGATGTGGTGCCGCGCAACGTCGATGTTGAACATCGACGTTGCCAGCCCTGGAGGACGTGTAGACGTTATTCATCGAAATAGCCTATTTCGATGTCGCAACATCGAAATAAGCTATTTCGAAGTTGGGTGCACGTGTAGACGTAGCCCTAGATTGCCATCTTAAGATTGTTTATGTCTGTGGGCTCCTTTTCTGATACAAGACACACTGGTAATTTACAGCCTATTCAACTATATTATTTTTCTTTCCCATCAGCACCAGCAAGGAATCAGTACATCCTTGAGAGACATCTCCAAATTGTCATTTTTGTATTAAATGATTTCCCAAAGCTGAATTCAAAATCTGTTATCTCATTTTAACTGATTATATTGTTCTTCTCACATCCAAGAATACCTGAGACAGTACAAGTGATGTTGGGAGGTGTGATACACTTTTCTCACCAGGTTCACCATCAATAGCTGAATGTACACTTAGGGAAAATGTAATAGTTATCTTGTTCCCATCAAAAGTTTAAAAAGAATGCCCTTTGGGTTTTCAAATTTATGTTGCTGCTCTCATTAGTATGGCAGACGACGACTTTGGTAAGAAAAATTTCAAATCTTACGTGGAAAATTACATTGAGTTTGCAGCCTGCACTATACAGAGAATATTATTTGGTAGAAAAGGAAACTAAATTGTATAGCACTTTTATTGTTTGTCTGGCTATAGTGTCATTGTGTAGAGCTATTATTCAAACACTGGTGCAGATCCCGGTAGTATTAAACTGTCATTACGAGACAGATGAAATAGTTGTTGCAAACAAATAGCTATTCCTGTTTAGTGTGTGGGGGAACAACACATACACACTCAAACACACACACACTCACAGATTGTGCTGGCTTAACACCCATGTCCTTTATGTTCAAGAGATTTGTATATTGAAGTTAAACTACGTACAACATTCTCTACTGTGTGGTGATGCCAGCTGCTGCATACACATTGTAGTTATTTACAACATACAAATAACAACATCTAGCATATTTTATTGAAGAACATTATAGGAAAAACTACACCAGTCTATCAGTTTGTTTAATCATTTCTTTATTGGGATGAGTAAGGTTTCATCAGACAGAACAGTATATTAAAAAAAAAGTAAACATACAATATTTTAAAGGTACAGATGGCAAGATATCTAGCTGGAAAAAGTGTCAGCCCAAAAATGACTTACAACCTACCAGAGTGTAGAACTAAATTCAATTCTTAATGTACTGATTCTTCTGTAATGAATTCCTCATGGGAAGCTGAGATGTATAGCAGGAGAGTTTGCTAAAGGTTCCTCCCCTAAAAATCAACAAAGAAGGGTGTGATCCCCTTCTGGAAGCCAATGCTGCCATGTAGATGGGGTTCCTTCAGAAGGAAATGGGGGTCCTTCCAGAGGAACCCGCCCCCCCGGAACACCCTTCTGCCACAAATGTTTGCAGCTTTGGATTCCAAAAGTGAGATCTTGAGAGAATATGCAAATAAGGCATGAGATATTTTAATCCATGCCTCATTTGCATCTTCCACTCTGCTTATTACAATGCCCCTGCCGGAAGGGGGATTGGGGAAGAGTAGATGCAGTCCAAACCAAAAAATAATAGAAGAAAACCAAAAAAGTGCCACCATGGCATAATAACCAACTAAAAGAAGCAGTGAGAGATAAGAAGGCATCATTTAAAAAGTGGAAATTCAGTCCTAGTGAGGAAAAGAGAAAGGAGCATAAAGTCTGTCAAATGAGGTGTAAATATATAATTAAGAAAGCCAAAAATGAATTTGAAGAATACCTAGTCAAAAATTAAAAAATTAATAGCAAGATGTTTTTTAAGTACATCAAAAGCAGAAAGTCCACTAAACAACTCATGGAGCCACTACAGGATTGAGATGCTAAATGAGTACTCAAAGACAATATAAATCCGTGGTATGCCCACATCTTAAATACTGGATACAGGTGTGGTTGCCTCATCTTAAAACAGGTATATTGACATTGAAAAAGGTCAGAAAAGGGCAACAAGAATAGTCAGGGATTTGGAACAGGTGCCATATGATGAGAGATTAAAAAGACTGGTTTCATCTGAAAAAAGAGTAGACTAAGGGGGGATAGGATAGAGGTCTATAAAGTCATGACAGGTATGGAGCAAGTGAATAAGGAAAAATTATATACTTGTTCCCAAAACAAAAGAACCTGGGGTCACCAAATGAAATTAATAGGTAGTGGGTATAAAACCAACACAAAGAGGTTTTTCTTCACACAGCACTTAGTCAACCTGTGGAACTCCTTTCCAGAGAACGTTATGAAGACCACTACTTTATCAGGGTTCAAAAAATAACTAGATAAATTCATGGAGATTAGGTCCATTAATACCTATTAGCCATGATGGATAGAAATGGTGTCCCTAGCCTTTGTTTGTCAGAGGCTGAAAATGGAAGACAGGAGAGGGATTGCTCAATGATTACCTCTTCTGTTTACTCCCCCTGGGGCATCTGGTTTTGGCCAGTTGGTAGGAGAGGATACTAGGCTAGATGAAATTTTGGTCTGACCCAGTATGACCAGTCTTATATTCTTTTATTCTTATTTTTAATGGAGAGTGTGTCCACACCAGGGTTTGCATTGGCATAGCTGTAACAAGGCAGGCTTATTTGTAGGGCCTTATTATAATGTTTTTAATGTCTCTTAATAGTTGCCATGCAAGGGATTTGATACTAAACATTTTGGCCATGTCTACACTAGCCAAAAACTCCTATCTGCTCATAGGAATAAGGGGACTTCGAAGTAGCTGGGGTCCTTTCAAAAAGGAGCCCCGTCTGGACGAGCCACGCGGCGGCGAGCCAAGTCAATTTCAAAGTGCTGCGGCCGCCCGCATGCTAATGAGGCGCTGAATATGTATTTCAGCGCTTCATTAGTAAACTTTGAAATGGTCATTTGCATGGCCATTTCAAAGTTTTTGGCTAATGTAGACACAGCCTTTTAGTCACAAAGTAGATGCTCTGCCTTGTAACCCTCCAAGTGACATGTTCAGCTAGTAGTGAAGATAGCGCACTAATACAGTAAACGTTTTCATATCTGACATTCTAGCATCTGGAACTCTCAGATAACTGACATATTAACCATAAGTATATTTTAGTTATGTTTTCCATTAGTATAGTGAAAGTAAATACAAATAAATACAGCAAATACAGTAGAAGTTTACAGTGTACAATACTACTGTAGTTGGTAAATAAAGTACTCTGCAAACATTTTTGTTTGTTTCTTAATGTCTAGTCTTGTTTTTCTTTAGTGTTATGCATTACTAGGTATACCTCTCTATTATCCAGAATACTGTAGACCCCCATAAGTCAAATTTCACTTAACTCGGGGGATCCAGGGAGCTGACCAGTGCAGATCCACTGGACAGTTTCCTGTCTCCTGTAAGTGGTGGGCAGCTGAGAGCTGTGGGAAACTGCTCCAGTCAGTGTGGTGAGCATCCGGTTTGCTCACTCCTGTCAGTGGTGGCAGCCAAGAGTCAGGCTCTTGCCTGCTGCCGCTGACAGGAGCAGGGAAACCTCTTCTGTCAGTGGTGGCAGCCCAGCTGGCTGCTGCCACAGACGGGAGCCAAGAAGCTGACCAGTGCATTGGTCAATGTCCCCACTCCTGTGAGTGGCGGGGAGCTGGCACCTGGCTCCAGGTTGCTGTCTATGCACCAGAGCCAGGAAACTGACCAGGGATGTCAGTTTCCCAGCTCCCCTGAGTGGCAGGGCCCGGCTCCAGCTCCCCATCACTCAGAGTGGCATTAACCCAAGATACGTGCAACTCCAGTGCACATATCTCAGGGTTCTGCTGTATTGAATATCCAGCAACCTCCCAGTCTCGGGGCCGTTGGATAGGAGAGAGTTTACTGTAGTAGTAAAGATCTTTGCATGCAGACAGCAGCTGAATTTGTAACCTTCAGTAATTCATTAAAGAGTTAAACAAACAATTTGAACTTGTGATGCACTGTTTGGTATATAGGAGTGTATGGAATAAATCCTCAACTATAATGGAGATGAGCTCAGCTTTGCTGAAGGGAAGGGAAAAGCAAAATGTCCACTCTTCCCACCTTTCTAATCCTTTGTCTGCCCAGGGCCAAACTAGCCTCTGAACAAGTCAGGACAGTTTAAAGGGTGCTCTGTCATTGCTTGTCAGTGCCGCCCATCCCTTATTTCCCCATAGCTAATGAGGATTACTGGGTACAGCATGTTGCAGCCCCTTCTTTTTAACCTTTCCCACATTCTGGACCTTTACCTGTTCCAGAGAGTCTGACAGAGTCACAGAGTACTAGAACTGGAAGGGACCTTGAGAGGTCATCAAGTCCAGTCCCTTGTACTCATGGGTAGGACCAGCCACCCTCTAGATCACCTCTGAAAGGTGTTTGTCTAACCTGCTCTTAAAAATCTGGAATGATGGAGGTTCCACAACTTCCCTAAGCAATTTATTTCAGTGCTTAACCATCCCCACAGGAAATTTTTCCTAATGTCCAACCTAACCATGCTGCAATTTAAGTCCATGTCTTTTTGACCTACGACAGTAAGTTAAGGAAAATTTTTTTTCTCCCCCATCCCTGTAACACCCTTTAGGTAGCAGTTTTAGACAGCAGAGTTGATTGTAGAGTATCAGCAATTCCCTTATATCATGGGAATCCCCAGATGTCCACTTCAGCAGCTGTCTGGTTGCTTTTGCTACTTGTCCATCAGGAATGCACCTGTCTGGCACATGTAAGACTCTGCAGCTATGAGCTTCTTAGAATATCTATAATTAAAACAAATGAATATCTTTATTGGCCTGATGATATTAATAAATTTGTTGGTTTCAGCATGTTACAACATATGGTCAGAGTACAAAACAAAAACCCAGTTGACTGTATGTATTACCTGACATTTGTACCTGTAGTGATAACACTGTGTGGAGTTGGATTAAACCTCACAACAAATCAGATATCAGAAATGGCAATATACAAAAACCCATAGGCGAGCACTTCAATCTCCCAGGCCACACAGTAGCAGACTTAAAAGTAGCTATCCTACAGCAAAGAAATTTCAGGACCAGACTCCAAAGAGAAATTTCTGAGCTACAATTCATCTGCAAATTCGATGCCCTCAGCTCTGGCTTAAACAAAGACTGCAAATGGCTGGCTAAATACAAAAGCAGCTTCCCCTCCCTTGGTGTTCACACCTCCAGATCAACTTCTGGTAGTAAGCCTCACCCTTGCTGACTGAGCTAACCTTGTTATCTCCACCCTTGCTCTGGCTTATTTATACCTGGCCCTCCAGATTTCCAAGACCAGCATCTGATGAAGTGAGTCTGTGCTCACAAAAGCTCATGCTCAAGACTTTTCTGTTAGTCTATAAGGTGCCACAGGACCCTTTGTTGCTGAAACTGTTGTGTGTGATGATGGTGGTTGGAGAGAGGGAGGTGAAAACCATTCTTCATAGGTGATACATGTAAGAAACAATTAATGTTCTTTTAGGGACTTAGGAGACCTGGATTTAAATCTCAGCTTTGCCACTGGCCTGCAGTGGGCATATCATGTCCTCGTTCTGTGCCTCAGTTTCTCCTTTTGTAAAATGGATGTAATTTGAAAAACACTTTGAGATCTACTGATGAAAAGCTTTTGATAAGAGCTAGTCACTGCTATTATTGTTATGGAACTGAATTAGGAACCGTCACTTAAAACACAAGGACACCTGAGGCTCGTCAGAAACAGAGCTATGTGGTTAGAGAGAATGCAAGGGTCTGTGTCAGTGACCATAATAGCAGAATGTCAAAGATAGCCACAGGAGCAGTAGTGACCTTGAGAAAAAGAGAGAAAGAGAAAGAACAAGCACGAGAGAGAGAACTTCTGGGCTAAATGCTGGCAGGGGTTGTGAGCAAAGAAACTCCACTATGATTTGACTCCGGCTGTATTTGGAGAATCAGGACATTGTACAGCTTTTGTAAATAGAGAGGATGGCATCAAAGAAATACCACACTCCATCTATAGCTTTTCCTCCTGGCCAAAACACCCCACAAGACCCTCACAATGAGCTAACTCTTTTGGTCACAAAGGAGTAACAATATCCTATTATAGAAGTCTCTTCCAGTGCTGGACTAATGAGAAAGGCTATACAAAAATGAGACTTTCTCACTTGACAGCTCTGTTTATATGCAGAGTTCTATCAGCTTAGTGCAGCTTTATATTCCCTTTAACCCAGCAGAGGCGAAGCATCTCTGGGAAAGAGAATTGGATTCCTGCCTGCCTTATGCATCAGCTACACAGTTGCTAACTGAGTTCCAGTTGCAGAAACTTTATTACTGGTGATGACTGGCAAGCCAGAGGGAACACAGCTTGATTTTCAAAGCCCAGGTTAAGACTGCAGAAGTAGCAACTAGGAAAACTACCTTTTTATTTGCAAACCAAGCAAAGTGAGGGCATTTGATCTGGAAGTCGTATAAAGCTGGGTGTCCCTCCTTTCTCCCCACCTCTACCCCTCCAGTGTCTACTGTCACTTTAAAAGACATAGGGGCACATCTGCAGCTGGTGAAAATTGGTGTAGCATCACTGACTTCCATGGAGCTATGACAATTAACAATAGCTGTGTCACTGCCGCATAAAGTCTGCTTGTCATGAAGGAAATATTTATGAGTACTTTCAAGATGGCACTATCAATCTGATGATTTTTAAGTTCGTAGATGTTGATGGTGGATTTTTATGGCCTGATCTTTAGCTTTAAGCTTTTGTAAAGGTTTTTCTAGCCCTTGCTGGTATATATAAGCCTCCTATAGGCAAACATTTATGCACAAGTGATGCCACGGCTTCTAGGATCATAGCCACAGAGAGCAACAATTATAAATAGGCTTAAACCCATCCCTTCTTCCTCCTTTTCTGGGCACATACTTTTTTTGCCGCTGTCACCCTCTGGCAAAGCATGTATATGAGCTCCATCCCGAGCAGTGTGTAAGAAAGACACCATAATTCTGCTTCACAAGACAAGAAGTGCAACTGACCATCAACAAGGAGGGTCACCATGTGCAAACCTGATGTTAAATGCACACAGTGCCAGTGTGGGCAAGAGGCAAGGTGTGGAGGGCCTTGCTCCACTGCCTGGAAGGGGTGGGGCCAAGGGCAGAAGAGGCAAGGTCTAAGGCATTCAGCCCTCAGAGCTGTCTGGACCCCACCTCTTGCCTCCCCTCCCCTGCTCCACTACAGCCACATGCAGTGGCACAGCAGTGCTGTCATGGCAATTCAAAAGGGCCCAGAGCTCCAGCTACTTCTGCTTCCAAAGTAGCAACAGTGGCAGTTAGCAGGTCTGGGCTCCTTTGAAACTCCAGGCTCTGGAGCAATTACCCTTATTGCCCCTCCATCAGCAGGCCTGAATGCACACATTAAAGTGAAACAAAAGAAATCATCCCCTACCCCCCACAATCTTTCCAGTGTGAGTGATCTTTGGCATTGTATCTATGCTAGGTATGAACAGTACAGACAGAAATGTGGTTGTCAATTTGATAGATTCTTCATTTTATCTTTTTCTCTTTTCTATCTCTTTTTGCTTCTTATTTCACAAAAACATCAATATCTATAGCAAAGCTGACAGCATAGATGGGACTCTATGACTGTGTCTACACTACAAAAATAACTTTGAAGTTGCTTACTTCGCAGTAGGGCTTTGAAGTAAGCAACTTCAAAGCTGAGCGTCTACACACACCCTACTTCGAAGTTCAACTTTGAAGCAGGGAACTACTCCATTCCCGGGAATGGGGTAAGGACTTTGAAGTTGGGCTCCCTACTTCAAAGTTAACTTTGATGTAAGGGAAAATGTGTGTAGACTCTCTGCTGGCTACTTCGAAGTAGTGCTTAACTTCGAAGTTAACGTCAATGTTAGTTCCTGGTGTAGACACACCCTGCAATTTTTATCTCAATGTGCTTTATGAGAGAAAATATTTCAGTGCACTCAAACAGCAATGTTAGTGTTTCCTTTCCTAAAATGTTTTCATTATTATGCCCTTATAATGCATCGAGAAAGTCATTATACATTGCTTTATTTTCTCCTAATATTCAAAATATTCTTTGCAGATGATGTGGAAACCTGCATATGATTTTCTGTACACGTGGGGTGCTCACTATGGAGACAGCTACAGAGACGTGTTACAAGACCTGCAATCAGCTCTGGATAAAATGAAAAACCCTTTGACCAAACAGTGGCGAGAGTTAACTGGAGTGTTGATTCTAGTGAATTGCATGGAAATCTTAAGGGCAAATGCTTTCTCCAAGAAGGAGCAGGACTAGAATCCCAAATTCTTTTGTGGACTGTCCATTGGGAAACTATGGTGTTAATTTTATAATCTTCAATTATTTTTTAAGATCCTTATTTTCAAAAACAAAACAAAAGAAACAAAAAAATCCAGATCCTTTAGTTTTAGCTTATTTTTTTCTGCACTTATATGTGTTACAAATGGCGCAAACCATACAGAACACCACATACCTGAAGGACTCACATAGACTGCAGAATAATATTTTGCAGACCAAGTGGTGGGAAAGTTGCAGTTCAGAAGTGAATTAGGTCATTGAAAAGATTTTAATTCCATTGACCAATTCCTAAATGAAAAATTCATGACTACAACTATAGGTTATGATAAAACCAACTCTTTATTTTGAGATCAATTAAATTCCACCTATTGTGCACAGCTGTGACTGTATGTGCTCAGTACTTCCAGCATTTTCAAAAGTGACAACTTGAGCTCTGATCCTACAAATTGCATCATATGGATCAGCCACGAAGCCCATGTGGCAGATGCACAGGTGTCCATGGAGTTCCTTGCAGGCACATTGCTGTGCCTTGACATCATCAGTTGCAGGCTTGAGGGCCTCATTGCAAGTTCTGTGGGGCCTGAGTATCTACAAGATGATACTTTCATGCTGATTCTCAAGTGTGATGAGCTCTTGTAACTCCAGTGGAAGACAATGGGAGTAGAGCTGGCTGGAACACCAAAGTTCAGTTTCATGAAATGTATTATTTTTCGAATTTTTCCTACCAAATCAGAGTGCCTGGGATTCATCTGGAGTTTCTTGAAATTGAGCCTTTTCTGCAAAACACTGTGATTTTCAGGAATAGGCCAATTCTGTCAAAATGTTTTGTCAACATTTTTCTAACCAACTCTGAAAAGGAGTGCAGACCCCATGAAGGCCATAGATGTCTTAAATTGAGCACTGAGAGAGGCACCCAAATTAGTGGCCATTTCTGGAAAAAGTTAACCTAATTTTGCAGAAATAGCTCCCTTATTTTGTTTTTTTTTAACTGGAAGGGACCTTAGGAGGTCATCTAGTGCAGTCCCCTGCCCTCAAATGAAGTCTTACCAATGGTGAGAACCAAGCTGCAGTGAGCACCAGTGGATAACACTGGTTTGTGTAGCAACCCCCGTTCAACCAAATAATTCCTGATAAACCCAACAAGCAAATACATTTTTGTTAGCTAGACGGCAGCAGTGAAACCAAAAGCAAACTTCAAAAACCTCAAGGAGCAACTCTGGTAAAGGAGGCCCTGACGGCTCATTTGTAAAAAAAACTAGCAAATTTACTACCGGCCAAATCACTGCTTGCTGGCAGTAGTCTGGTACATCTGCTGTACTATGCATACCTCTAACTTCAAAGTCATCTTTTGCATTTTTCTTCCCACTAATGCCAATGCTGTTGGCTTATTCCTTGACAATAAAAATAATGAAAAAGTGGGAGGAAAAAAGAGTGCTTACTAGCTAAAGCCAGAAAAATGCAGCTGGGAGCTACCAGTTACCAAATGGCCACTTTAGGGTCCCAGCTACTAGGTTCTGGCAAATTTAAAGGCCTAGCCCTGAAGAGAAGCAAGCTGGGGGAAAAGTTCCTGTGCACACTCACTACAGGGAAATCACAGTGACCAGGAAATGATTAAAAAACATGGCTTATTTTGATGTTGGTCCTACTATGGCTTTGCCCTCAGCTCTCCCTGTAGCCCTACACCACCAGTAAAGTAAGACACTCTTGAAGTAGAGTTGAATTAGGTTTAAAAGATTTAGCAAAATATTGGTTTATGGAGTTGATGAACACTTCATTTCGTGATATTATGTGATTAGCCCTTGAAGTTTGTTTATATCCTGCCCAATTAGTTTGTGCTCTGTGACCTGTGGCTATGGCCTTTATGTCATTCCTCTTTCATTGTTTCTTTGTGTTTCTCCTCATATGAATGACATGTACACTTGCGCAACACTTTTTTACTTGAGCAGCCTACGCCTAGTGTAAAGTTATGGGTATTAAACTGCACATTTTATTGCTCATGTATTTCAGACCACAAAATGCTAATGCTAGGTTGCTGCTGAGAGTGGAAACAGCTGCTTTTGGCAGCGGCACAGAGTTAGGAACACATGGCTTTGGTGAAAACTCTCTTGGTCTTGACTTCTCTTGAGGGCTTTGGACTGGAGGGGCTAAGAGAGGAAAACTGCTCTTCCATGAGCCTGCACACATCCCTTCTTAGGTCTCTTGGGGGCAGGATGAAAACACCAGCCTCTCGTTTTGGTGCAGCCCCTAGGCATAGAGGAGAAATCCCCTCCCTACCATTCTTCAAAGACCTCGGCTTTCCCCATTTTTTTTGTTTGTTTGTTTTCATGGCCGTCTTTGTGGAATGGGCAGCCTGGCAATAGTAGCAAAATCCTTTCACCTGTATGGTCTTTAGTGAAAAAGAGGCTTTACCTAGTCTCCCTCACCCCTGGGGAAAAAAAGAGTTCAATATCCCATCCCCTTTTACTAAGATGGCAGCCTGCCCCTGCCCTAGCTGGTGGTGAGAATGGGGACCAGTCCTAATGCAATGGCTCTTCATAGGATGGGTGCATCCCACTGCACTATTCACTATGGCCGTTTCTACACATGCTGCTTTCTCTGAAAGTGGCATGCTAATAAACGGCCTGAAATATGCTAATGAGGTGTGGATGCAAATTCCCCACACCTCATTAGCATAAGGTCACATGATTTGGAGTCCAGAAGACTTTCTTCTGGACTCCAAAATACTCTTTAGAAGCGTTTAGAAATTTTCAGGCAGAAGGGGCCTCTGGAAGAAGGACTTCCTTCCAGAAGACCCCCCGGGGCCACGCTTCTAAACAGCATTTTGGAGTCTGGAAGAAAGTCTTCTGGATTCCAAATCACATGACCTTATGCTAATGACGCACCAGGAATTTGCATCTGTGCCTCATTAGCATATTTTGGGCTGTTTGTTAGCATGCCACTTTCAGAGAAAATGGCATGTGTAGAAATGGCCCAAGGGAGGCTCTTTCCAGGTCACTCAGGCAGCAGCAGATTTTCTAGTGAACCTGGGAATCATTTCCCTTAGTCCAGTGCTGAGGTACTTCTGCCCCATAGTATTTAATGAGGCGATGCAGCAGGACAGGAATCCAACAGCTGCACCGTAAGGGGTCAGAAGGCAGGTTATTCACCCTTAAAAGAAGTTTTCCTTGATCTAGGCAGGGAAGATGGAGGCCTTCTTGATGGCTTTTCTGAAAGCAGAAAATTTGGGAGGAGAAATCAGATTGCTCACTGAAGAGAACATAAGTGAGGGAACCAGGCCACATGCTACTCCACTGAAAACATCACAGATAATAGAACAGTAGCCAGATGTATGATGGGGATGGATATTAAGGATCTGACTTCTTTATCCCTTCTCTCTGGGGCAAGAGAAAAGGACAGAGACAGCTGTGCTCCTTTCTGATGAGGACAGGCAAGTTAATGGGACATGGCATGAGTGATTTTTCCAAAAGGACTGGGTTTCACACAAAACAAATTCCTACTGCAAAACCTAAACCATTTGACTAGAAAAGCCAGAAGATTATAAAAAGTCAAATTCCACAAGCTTCTGTCTACTCAAATCAGAAGGTTTCCTTGATTATTACATATTTCTGAACTTCCTTTTAGTAAACTATAAGGTGAGCTGAGATTTTCTACATTATAAACATTTAAGTGTTTACTGATAGTGTAATTATCCTGTTCCAGATGGAATTCCACTAAGTTCAGTTCTCCACTGCCTTACACCTTGTGTCATCATTGACATTTATGCTAAACGAGGTGAAAACACGACAGCAAAATTTTTACATCCACTTGGCTCCAGTATAAATTTCAGCACAAGGAGCAAGTGAATAAAGAATCAGGCCCAGAGTGTTTAAAAAAGAAAATGTGCCAGAAAGACAAGTTGGGTGAACAAATATATTTTATTGGACCAGCTTCTGTTGGCGAAAGAGAGAAGCTTTTGAACTTACACAGAACTCTTCTTCTGGTATGGGAAAAACATCTTACCCACCTTTCCCCTCTAACATCGTGGGAGTAAACAAAGCTACAAACAATCTGTGAATAACATGTACGACAGATGCACATTCTGGTCCTGTTTTCCTCTTCCTACCCCATTTTAACTCCAATTACCTTCAACACAGTTCCTTATGATTTTTACTAGTATAATTGACAGGACAAACAATCTATCCAAGTCTCTGAAGAAGTTTCACCATAATTTTAGATCCATAAAGCCAAAGCTAATCAGATAATGAGAAACATTTTTCTAAGTGTTTACTTGATGTCAGTACAGGTCTGAAAAAGACACCAGTTATAGGACCAAAGTCCTTCTGGTTTATTCCTAGCACAGAAAAAATGTAACTATATTTTTAACCATTTATTTTTTATTTGAGCTTTTGGAATTACAGTATGCATTTTTAAACATAATAAATTAGGAAAAATGACTGTGTAAAATGGAATCTTTGCATTAGATACAGTATGTTAAAAACAGTGACAGTGTAAGAGACTTCAGACATTTGTAGTAATGGGAGAATGACAGTACAGGTTGAACCTCTAATCCATCACTCTTGTCTGGCAGCATCTGCAATCCAGCATGATTTTAATTAGTTGGACAACCACTTATCATGAGTGTGGCCAAGTTTCCCATGGTCCTATAAAGTTTGTTTACAACCACCAGTCCTGGCTCTCAGTATTCTGTGCTGTTACTTAGCACTAATTTACCCCTAAATGTTTTCTTAAGAGCCCAGAAGCAGTGGAAGTGTTGGTAATGCTGCTAGATAATTTTGACATACGAACAGACACACTAGATCAGACCAAAGGTCCATGGAGTCCAATATCCTGTCTGCTGACAGTGGCCAGTGCCAGGTGCCCCAAAGGGAGTGGACCGAACAGGTAATGATCAAGCAATCTCTCTCCTGTTATCCATCTCTAGCCTCTGACAAACTGAGGCTAGGGACACCATTCTTACCTATTCTAGCTAATAGCCATTAATGGACCTAACCTCTGTAAATTTATCTAGCTCTTTTTCAAACCCTGTTATAGTCCTAGCCTTCACAGCCTCCTCTGGCAAGGAGTTCCACAGGTGGATGGTGAGCTGTGTGAAGAAGAACTTGTTTTTGCTTGTTTTAAACCTGCTGCTCATTAATTTTATTTGGTGTCCTCTAGTTCTGATATTACGTGAACAAGTAAATAATTTTTTTAGTTCACTTTCTCCACGTCACTCATAATTTTATATATCTATATCATATCCCCACTTAGTCTCCTCTTTTCTAAGCTGAAAAGTCCTAGGCCATTTCTACACAGGCCACTTCCATGCTAATACATGGAGCAAAAGATGCTAATGAGGCGTGGATGCAAATTCCGCATGCCTCATTAGCATAATGTCATGTGATTTGGAGTCTGGAAGACTGTTCTTCCAGACTCCAAAATGCCATGTAGAAGCGTGGCCCGCGGGGGCGGGGGGCGGCTTCTGGAAGGACATGATTCTTCCAGAAACCCCTTCTTCCCACAAATTCTTCAGGACTCCAAATCACATGATGTTATGCTAATGAGGCATGGGAAATTTGCATCCATGCCTCATTAGCTTCTTTTGCTCCATGTATTAGCATGCCACTTCTGAAGGAAGCGGCCTGTGTAGAAACGGCCCTAGTCTCTTTAATCTATCTTCATATGGGAGCCAATCCAAACCCCTAATCATTTTAGTTGCCCTTTTCTGAACCTTTTCTAATGCCAATATATCTTTTATGAGCCGAGGAAACACATCTGTACGCAGCATTCAAGATGTGGGCATATCATGATTTCATATGAGGGCAATAAGACGTTCTCCGTCTTACTCTCTATCCCTTTTTTAATGATTCCTAACACACTGTTTGCTTTTTTGACTGTCGCTGCCCACTGCATGGATGTTTTCAGAGAACCATCCATGATGTCTCCAACATCTCTTTCCTGATCAGATGTTGCTAAATTAGCCCCCACCATACTGTATATATAGTTGAGGTTATTGTTCCAATGTCCATTACTTTATATTTATCCACATTAAATTTCATTTGCCATTTTGTTGCCCAATCACTCAGTTTTGTGAGATCTTTTTGAAGATTTTCACAGTCTGCTTTGGGCTTAACTATCTTGAGTAGTTTAGTATCAACTGCAAACTTTTTCATCTCACAGTTTACCCCTTTCTCTAGATCATTTATGAGTGAGTTGATTAGTCCTAGGACTGACCCTTGGGGAATGCAACAAGTTATCCCTCTCCAGTCTGAAAAGTTACCATTTATGCCTACCCTCTGTTTCCTGCCTTTTAACCAGTTCTCAATCCATGTAAGGATCTTCCCTCTTATTTCATGACATTTTAAGAGCCTTTGGTGAGGGACCTTGTCAAAGGCTTTATGGAAATCCAAGTACACTGTATCCACTGTATCCCCCTTATTCACATGTTTGTGGACCCCTTCAAAGAACTCTAAGGGTGCATCTACACTTGCATTCCTCTTTTGAAAGAGGTATGCATATGAGGGAAATTGAAAATTCAAATGAGATGCATATTTGCATATTTGACACCACATTTGCATATTCTTATTTCAAAAGAGCTTCTTTTGAAAGAAGAAAACCAGTGTAGATGCTGCTTTTTGGAAAGTAAGCCCCATCTTCAAAAGAATCCTTCTTCCCTTTATTTAATGGGAAGAAGGATTCTTTTGAAGATGGGGTTTTCTTTGAAAAGAGCGGCGTCTACACTGATTTTCTTCTTTTGAAAGAAGCTCTTTTGAAATAAGAACAGGCAAATGAGGTGCCAAATATGCACCTCATTTACCTTTTTGATTTCCCTCATTTTCATACCTCTTTTGAAAGAGGAATGCAAGTGTAGACACACCCTAATAGACTAGTAAGACATGATTTCTCTTTACAGAAACCATGTTGACTTTCACCAAACAATTTATGTTCTTCTAAGTGTCTGACAATTTTATTCTTTACTTTGGTTTCAACTAATTTGCCAGGTAACATTAGACTTACTGGTCTGCAATTGTCAGGAACACCTCTAGAGTCCTTTTTAAATATTGGTGTTATATTAGCTATCTTCCAATCATTGGCTGCATTTCCACATGCTGCTTCTTCTGGAAGTGGCACGCTAATGAGCTACCCGGAAGATGCTAATGAGGCTCAGATGCAAATTTTCCATGCCTCATTAGTATGTCAGGACATGGTTCAGAGTCCAGAAGAAGCTCTTCTGGATTCCAAAGTATAGGTGGAGATGCTTGGCCCACAGGGATTTTCTGGAAGGAAACCCTCATTCCAGAAGCCCCTTCTTCTTCTCCATGTGTAATTCAGACTTTGGAAGAGCTTCTTCCAGACTCTGAACTCTGTGCTGATATGCTAACGAGGCATGGAAAATTTGCACCCGTGCCTTATTAGCATATTCCAATTAGCTCATTAGCCTGTCACTTCTGGAAGAAGCAGCACGTGGAGACGCAGCCATTGGGTACAGAAGCTGATTTAAAGGATTTAAACCTCTCATGGTTCAACAAATTCTCTCATCTGGCACTGGTCCGTTCTCAAGGGTGTCGGACTTGAGAGGTTCAACCTGAAATACTTCATCCTTTAAAAAGGAAATACTCTGTACCTTCACCTCTGTTGGTGAAACTTACTAATGTTTTCACAGCTAGGTCAACAACTATAAATTGTACCATTCACCAAGTTAAAATACTGCTTCCTGAAACAATAAAATAATAAAATTTGTCACACCGCTATTCAAAGGGAAACAGCTGAGCTGACTTTTATTTTCAAATTCAGCACATTAACATGTGGTTTGAACCAGGATGGGAATTTTGTGAGTCACTATAGGGGCTCATCTGCATACTTGGCTTAATCTAATTCTTGACCTTCCCCCGCCTCCCCTCCACTCTCTGATTTGCTCACCTTGATCATTTTTTTCTGATTTGTCCTCCTTGATTACTGCTTTTGGTTCTCTGTGCCTTAAATATTAAGTCTGTTCTGGTATGGCTATGGTCTGAAGAAGTGGGTCTGTCCCACGAAAGCTCATCTAATAAACGATTTTGCTAGTCTTTAAAGTGCTACTTGACTGCTTTTTGCTTTAAAATAAATGTAATATTGTAGACAGGACTCAATGCATACCATGGAATTTGTTTACCCCACAGTTTACCATCTCAGATTTCGTTGTAACATGTGTTGCACATCCATGTGGTTTTGAAGAGAACTTTGCAAATGTGAATCAACTGTAAACCGAATATATATTGTCTTCCTGAGCTGCATATAAGATCTAAGACATTTTATTGAATAAATTACTAATTTTAGTCCTGGCACCCTGGGAAAATCTGAAAACCACTGTTTCTATATGTAGTCCTCAGTTACAAATGTAGGTGTCAACAACTCTGCCACGTATCGTGGGCAAACAGATCTCTACACCCTAAACTCCTGATCCTGCAATATGGTGCATAGACACAGACCTCTGTGTCTTTCAGAACTTGAAAGAGACAGAGTTGGAGGTCTGCTGACATACAGCGCATCCCAGGATTGGAGCCCAGAATCCCCAAACCTGGGGATAAGCCTCGTGCAGATCTTTCTGTTCTCATAAAGTTAATTTGTAGGTTCAAAAAGGCAAGGTGCTCAGAAGGTGAATCTGGACTCTTCACAGGATGTGGGCTTTGGTTTTCAGCAGCTTGGAAAAGGCAATTGCTCACATTAGACTTTTCAGACAATTTGACCATTTCAGACTGGACTTGCTGAGATGTCTCTTTTTAGTCTAAAAATATAATTTAGTCTCCCAGTTTTCATGGGGTATTTAGCCTAGCAGAGCTTTTCTCTCCTGGGGAGAGGTTTCATGAGGAAGTTTATATTTTGGGGTTAGGTTACATGTGGTGAGCATGGTCGGTGCAGAAATTCACAGCTTCAGAGTTTAGGCATCCTATTGATAAACACCACAGGGGATTAATAAATTCCCATTAAACATACAGATAGTGTTATGTTTCTTTCTTCAGTAAAAAAAAACAGAATACAAGATGGAGTATATAGAGCACTTTAGCATCATTACTTCTGTGACAGAGAAGCAAATGGTTTCAAAACCTCCTCTCAGGTTATGTTTCTCTGCCTGAGAGGGAAAACACAGGGATTCATTTAGAATATTGATACTATTTTTCTGGTAATATCAGAGACCTTGCTTGAGTTTGGTGCCTCTTATGCACTTTGCTATACAGACATTTAGTCAGAGAATGCCAGCTCTTCAGCATGGGGCTGCCAAACAGAGAAGACAGGCAAAATGTGAGAGGGGAAACTGAGGCACATAACTGTGAAGATAATTGCCCGATGACACACTCACAGTGTCAGAGTCAAGGATAAAAACCCAGGCCTTCCAAATCACACTCCCATGCCTGATCCACTAGGCCATGCTGCCATTCTAGTTAGTGTGTCAGTCATCAATATACTACAGGTATAATCTGACCCTCTAGTCCAACGCTCTCTCGTCCAGCAGCATCCGTAATCTGGCATGGTTTTAATTAGCTGGATGACCACTTATCATGGATGTGGCCATGTCTCCCATGGTCCCATAAAGTTTGTTTACAGTCAACAGTCCTAGCTCTCAGTGTTCTGTGCTCTTTTTTAGCTGTAATTTACCCCTAAATGTCTTCTAAGAGCCCAGTAAGCAGAGGTTGTGCTGGAAATGCTGCTAGACAATATTGATGTCCTGTGGTCTGGCAAACTATCATTTGATCAGGTCCAGAGGGTGCCAGACTAGAGAGGTTCAACCTGTAGTTTATAGGACTAGCTCTATGGCCATTGCTTTTAGCGACTTCCTGCTGGCAGATGGTATTGTCAGAAACCTTCATAAGAGCTCTTGTTTGAACAGGGACGTACACATGTCATGGCCTCTTTAAATAAATTAATTTAGTTTTCCTTTTACAAACATTGAGGAATATCTTTAATAGAAAATGGAATGAAGATAATTCCCCTTTACTCCTTTTGCCCATCAGCAGTTATGTATTTAGAGAAGAAAATAACTACTTGGCCAGTGTGTCTCTTGGACATAACAATGAGCGAATTATTGGCACACACAATAAGCAGAGATTTAACCATTTCTTAATCAATATGTGATGGCCTGGTTCACATTATATGAACACCATTCACACTCTGGAAAGCCTCCAGGATTTAACATTGTTTTCGGAGATGCTGTCTCCAACAGATTGGCCTTTGGGAAGTGACACCCCAAAGTGTCACTCTGAGTGGCATGCAAAATATGGTGCTTCATTATCTCATTTTCTGAAGCACAGCTCTCACACTGCATTGGGCCCACACGTGGGCCTCCAGCCTAGGGAGCTGGATTTCAAACAAGGTTTTCTCTACTCCAATTATTTCTGGCCTCGGGGTTGTCCATTAACTTGGAATATTGCTTCTGGCTCTCTCCTATCGACTGAAGACTGGACTCATTAGAAGAAACATGCATAAGCAAAGGCTGTCCTGACCCTGCATTATCACAGGCAAAAATATAATGAGAGACATCATTATATCATTTAAATCCTGAGCACACAGCATCTACATTATCCTGTATTGTGCTGCCTTTCTGTCACCCTGTAATTTAAGCCTGAGCATCTAATTTAGGAAATACAGTATGTGGTTGCACTTAAGAACAATATACTAGATCTCCTAACAAAATATTCAGTTTCTTACTAAAAAAAACCCGCATACACACGCATATATAAATCCCTTGGTTAAAAATCTTACATTCAAAACACTAATTTCCCTCTCTTTTTAAATAAAATTTAGCATTCCCCAGTTCTTTTTCTCCTCCTTTCTGTGCACTGTTGGGATGCAGGATTTAATACAGAATAAGGGAGAGTATTTTTGTGGAAGTGGTTTGTTCAAATATTGGCTCCATGTCCCTGAGATATATAATAACAGGAAAAGTATCTATGCAAATACTTAATAGCAGCCAGCATAGTCCACTTTTCTTAATATCTGGCAGTAGGCAGTGAGAAGGAATGTTAGCGGTAGTAGCAGAACTCCCAGATGACAAAGATTTATTGTGGCTTACCAGAAACCTGAAAAACACCTGGAGAAAATTATCATCAACATATTTATTCTCTCTAGGAAATCACCAATTGAAGAGGAGAATTGAACTAACTCTTCATCATTCTGGAGAGATGTTTTCCCTTTGATGTGTCACTTGATGGAAGACACCCGATAGATTTTACACACAGTTACGATAATGAAAAGAATATAGTGCCTTTTTCTAACCTTGTGTGGTTGCCACATAATTCTGTAAAATATGCATCTGTGGCAGGCATTCCCCTCAATCAAGTCAATTAGCACTGAACTTTGGTAGATGATATTACAGCATCCCAGCAGGAACCTTAGGCATTAGTCTGCAGAGTCCTGCTCATGAGTTTATGTCTTATTCACATTTTGTAAGTACCAGCACAGTGATAGCCACTAGACAGGCAGCATGATTAATCTCAACACCTCTTCCTTGTCCATCGTGCTGAGTGGGTCATGTCCTTCCCCTCTTTGAAATGCTTTGCTGGCTCCCCCACTCGATAATATTAAGTTCAAGGTTTGTATTTCACTGTAAACAGCCTACATAACTGTACCACTGCCTGTTATGCAACTTTTTCTTTAATGACTGTCCTCTGCCCTCCCCGCCTTAAATCCTCCAGCTCCTTTATAACAAGGAAGATGATGCCGTCTCATTGCCCTGTTAGCCTTCCTCTTCCATGGGCATCCCCACATGTATGTTCCACACCACACCAAACAAATGGAACACACTGTAGGGTCTCATCCAACTTCATCTTGAAGTCTCACATTTACCATGATATCCATAAAAAAAACGAAATCAGTTACTTGTTACTTTCCATGTATGAACTACTATGCAGTGTAGGGTGACCATATTCCCCTAGGCTAAATACAGGTCACCCTGGGAGGGGATGTCCCAGCCAAAAGGGGAGAGAGAGTTACCCTGAGTTAGGCAGTGGCTGCCCTTTGGGGGCTACCACACTGCTGTTGGGGTGGTGTTTTTTGGCTGTGAGGGGCAGCTGTGACTCCCAGCTGCCCCAGGCCTTGGGATGCCAGGAACGAGCTGCAACCCCATGGGTGACATCCCTGTGCTGGTGCTCTTCCTGGCTCCCCAGAGCTGTGGGGAGACGTAAAAAGGACGGCAGCCTGCCGGTGCTTCTCCCAGCTCCCCCAGCTACAGGGAGTTGAGAGCCGGGCACAGCCATGCCAGTTTGGTTCCCAGCTCCCAGCTCCTATGGGAGCCAGGAGCCAGGTGTAGCTATGCCAGTCCAGCTCCTGGCTCCTGTGAGTGGCAGGAAGATGGGAACCAGGTGCAGTTGTGCCAGTCTGGTTCCTGGATTCCAGCTCCCACTAGCTGATGGGAGCCAGGAGCCAGGGACAGCTGTGCTGGTGTAGCTCCTGGCTCCTGCAAGTCATGGGGAGCCGGGAGCCAGGAGTCAGGCGCAGCAGCACAGGTCTGCCTTCTGGCTCCCCTGAGCTGTGGGGAACCAGGGGCAGCTGTGCCATTGTGACTCCCCCAAGTTGTGGAGATATGAAACTGGGTGGCAGTTTCATGAGTACACTCTTGGCTGCCAGCAGACATGCAAATATGGGGCAATTAGGTCCTTCGTTAAAATAAAATGGGACGACTTCCTGTAATGCAAAATACTGGGCTGTCCCACCCAAAACGGGATGGGTGGTCACCCTACCCACAGTGGGAGGAAAGTGAAAGTTGGGAGGAAGGCATGGCAGGACATGGGAACCGAAATTGGAGATTGTTGTAGAAGGAAAGATAAAGGACCCAGTTACCAGCAGGGAAGGTGAACTGAGTTTTTAAATTACAAGCAAACAAATGTGAAACTAGCAACAAGCACTGGGATCATATAGCTTGTATCTCATAACCTTTTCCGTCTTGGACTTTTCAGATTATATTCTTTGTTGCGAACAATAGGTTGCTCGGTGTTTGAAAGTACCTAGAAAATATTTGGGGAGCTACTGCAAAATTAATGTCAGTGCTTTGCCTAATACTATGGTAAAGTTATATACTTGCTGTGTTTGGATGAACACAGCCAACTGCAAGACAGGCCAGTAAAATACTGAAAACCAAATACAGAATATGACACCCCTAGACTTCTTACAAAAGCATATAGTTTTCTTGAACAAACATAACCCAAATATTTAGAGACAGCTGTTCTGCTGGTCAAAATTAGTGGAACTCATTTGAAACCGAGAGATTTACGCTGATTTATAACAGCAATGGATCTGACCTTAGGTATTATTCGTTAGGTATTATTATGTAATGCCACCTTATCCCACGATATCTTGAGGTAGTGTTAAAATACAGGCTGTGATGCCAAATTTAGTGAAATAAAGAAAAATCATGAAAAATCAGTTGTGATTTAAGGAACCAAAAGACAGGGCAATAGGAACTAGTCTGCGAGCTCTGCAGTCAGCTGCTGAAAGAAAATCTTGTGCAAGGTCAAAAGGTAGCTCAAGTCAGTATTTAAAAGGACCTTAATATCATGTGTTGTTTGTATTAATATCCTCAGTCAGAATCAGGGTCCCATTTTGTTAGGCACTGTGAAAAGTCAGGGTGAAATATAGTTGACAAGCACTCTTTGAAGTAACTATAGAATCCAACTGTAAAGTGTCCTACAAATTATAATAGTTTCTCTCTCCCTGTCTGTGCAGAAAAGTCACAGATGGCCATTAATTTGCAGCTGTCGCATTTCTTTAGATCATCACTGTGTTATTTCCTTGCCATTAGCTGTGTGATTCTGCAACAATGATTTGAGCACAATAGCCATGATTCTAATCGAATTTAGATGAGTGGTGTGTGTGTGTGCACATATTTCATATTAGATCCAGAGACAGCTAGTGGATTGGGCATGGGAGAGAGGTTTGTGACTTCCAGTCCCACCTCTATAATGAGCCCCACTGTTGTTTTGCACGTGACGCTTAGTGAAGCAATTTTCCAAGAACATCTACTGATTTTGGGTGCCATCTTGACCTGCTATCTCAAATCAAACACCCCAAATGAGTGGGCTTGTTAATCTCTTTGCTTATTTTTTTTAACCTGTTGCTTGGTTTTTAGAGGGGATGAGCCATCCCCCTTCCCAGCTCTCTCTGTACTCAACAAGTGCTTCAGGAGCTCAGTACCTACAAAAATGCCACCTCGTTAGGTGTCAGTGTATATAGTCAGATAACTTACCTCTAGGCATCAAATGGAAAGAGTCATCTTAGATGTCTAAAGCTGGGTACCCACCAATGGATTCATCCCATGTGCCAGAGGTCACTCTTGAAAATATTAAACTGGATGCCTGTAAAATAGAAATAACACAAAGTTTATACAGCAACCTCATGTGGCTGGTCAGAAAATTAAATAGTTGGACAGATCCATAGCTGACTGAGTCAGCCAATCTCCATCAATCTCAGTGGGTTAAGATGAGTTAGGGTTTACATGTTTGGTTTGAAGACGTTGGCTGGAGCCATGCTTTTATTTTCAGTTGAACAGACTGATCAGCCTACAGCACTTCCTAGAACAGAAGTGCGCTGCTCAGAATTCGTAAGATGGGGACTATGTCGCTGGGGTTTTATTGCAAAGCCTTGTTGGTACTCAGAGCCACATTACAATTGGTTTGTCGGTTTGGTTAAACTGAGCTGACATGGTAAGACTCCTTTAGGACACAGGCATCTATGACACAAACTAGATAACGACCTGCAGAATGTCCATCTGATGTCAGTTGCAGAAGGCTGAGAGCACAATGCACTTTTAGATGCAATTTGAAATAATTCACCACAGAGCAGAGCTCACACTACCTTTGCTAATCATTTCTCCATTATATTCGATTTGCTTTGCAGTTAACTCCTTCCTTTCCAAAATATCCTCTAATCTCAAGCCTAAAATAGTGGGCTGTCTTGTGCCATGTTGTCTTACTTGTCTTTCTATTAATATTTCATTTTACAGGTGTATTTAGTAAAATTAGCTTGATCCACATTTAGGACAGTCACTGAACCATGCTTCTTCCTAGCTGTAGCATTTATGCCTCGTCTACATTGAGAAGGTTTATTTCTTTAACAGAGATTATCAAGCTAACAAGAAACAGTCTTAACTCTGAACTTGGCCCCAAGGCCACTCCTGCTGGGGTGTCTGGCAGCCTCCTAGCTCAGTCAACTTTGTTCCCTTTCTGGAGCAGTAGCTTCAGGGCAGCTTCACTGAGCCCCTGGTCCTTGGCCACAGGGACCAAGCATAGGAATTAGCTACCCACCCATGGCTTTCCCTCCTAGGGCTTAGCCTGTCTCAGACCTTTCTCCTCTGGATGCCTACTAGCAGCATTTTTATAGTTCCAGGTATAGCTCAATCTTTCTAATTCATTGGATTGGGATCACCTGCTCTGATCCAGGAAGCAGGGCTTGGTCTAGGGACAAGGAATGGCTACTCTGAGACAAAGGCTAACACAAAAAACTTGGCATTTATTTGCTTTCCTTACATGAAGGATATAGACCAGTATTCTCACCAAGGATGAAATTCATCACTGGATGAGTGCAAACAAAAGCATTATTAAAGGCCTATCTTGAGGATCTGGCTCCACTTCCCATACTGGGGTGATTTTTACTCTGGGTGTACATCTTTCATTCCACACCATTTTGGACACATGCTTTTGCTAGCTTTTACTTTAGTACTAATTTTAGATGTTGTCCTTGTGGCCTTCTTTGTGCATAAGCATTTGCCTGAGGTTAGAAAATATGTTAGAATCACTCCTAAAAAGGACAGGACAAAAAAGCAGTCATGTACTACTTTAAAGACTAACAAAATAGTTTTTTAGAGGATGAGTTTTCATGTGGTAAACCCACTTCTTCAGATCTGGAGGTAGTGCTGTACTGGCAATGCACTATTTCCAGATCTGAAGAAGTGGGTCTGCCCCAAGAAAGCTCATCACCTAAAAAATTATTTTGTTAATCTTTAAAGTGCTGAATGACTGCTGGTTTGTTTTGTTAGGATATAGACTAACTTGACTTCCTCTCTGTTACTATTCGTAAGGACAGGGTTTGTGAGCTTGTGAATTATACATAACTTATGCAAAAGTCAACATTGTTACCTTACAAGGAAATAACGAACAATGACAAAAGCCTCATCTCTCAGTACACTTTCCGTGTGCTGAAGTTGGAGGGGATGTAGTGTAACATTTAAGATCATTTAATTATAGTTTAGTTTCACACTACAGTGGTAGCAGTTCTTCAGTCTAAAGACAACTGAGGGCTGTTATATTGTACATGCAGCCATATGGCTGTGGGTAAGACGTTCCAGCATAATTAAAATCGAATGCTTAGTTTGGTACATCTTTTGCAAATTGTCTGTATGACATAGGGAATTGTACCTATGTGGACAGACAGTAAAAAGGTTCTCAACATGGTGAGCCAAATCATCTGCTGGTATAAGTAATTGGAGTGGAATTTTGCCCCCTGATGTCAGCAGACATCTTGGTGCTTTTTGCCAATTATCACCTCCCATTTGTGGAAATCAGGAAGAACTCAGCTTAAGTCAACAGGCCAGATTCTACATGGCTTCAAATCTTCTTGAACTATCTGTATCTGTGTAAAATGGAGCCCACATGCCACCAGCTCAGAAAGGCAACATTTGACACTTATTTTACACTGGAGTAAATAAGTATACAAAATTCAAGGCCAATGAAATTTTCCCAGTATCAGACCGATGCACATAAGAAGAGAATCAGGCCCTTCATGTACAGTTGGCTAAACCACTACAAGTTGTATGCCAAAGAATGTGATAATACTTATTTGATATTCATTTATTTCTGCTAGCTACTATTTTGCAGTAAAATTGCATCTTTCGTACAAAGGTTTCACAGTGTTCCATGAGCTGCCAAGGTCCCCCAGCATATCTGGGAGTAGAATTCCCATTCATCCTCCTGCTTTTGTTTCCCAGAATCAGGAACTGGAAGGAGCTATATGGTGAGATCACCTGGTGCACAGTAGAGTCTCTAAAATGCTAATTAGGTAGATCAGGAGACCTTCTGTTTCCCCAGAAGACCAGAGTGAATTTGAGTGGTGGATATGATGCCAGTACAGGAATGGGAAACATACAGTTTGTTGTAGCAGGGGATTATGTACAGACAGATGGTCCCAGGGCTTGATTGGAATTTTCCATGTTTGAAAAATTGAGATAAGTTTTAATTAAGCATCTAAACTATTGTGTGGCTACCTGGAGGACAAATTTCAGTTAGTGGTTTTAGCATGCAGGCATTGGGCAGCATTTATGGCCTGTGGTATACAGGAGGTCAGATCCAGTCCCTTCTGATCTTCAGCTCTATGACTCTGTGAACAGAATTTACCCCTCCTCCATGTTTAAGATGCCACCACCATTAGTTTGTGTCTAATATAGTGTTGCTTCTCCTTGCAAACAAGGTTAGTCTCTCTCATCATATGGAGGTCACAAAATCTGTCACTAACACAAGGAGGTTTACGTGCTTTTGTGAAACACAAGGTGGGAAACTGCCCGTTAAAGACTTCCAAGAATAGCAATGGAAAGACGCCTCACTGAAGAATGAAACAAGTTGCATTCAAGAACATTTCAGAATTCCAAGGAATGGAGCAGGCCTATAATTAAGCTTCATGGCCTACAGCTGTGAACTCTGTCTCCATACTAAGAAACATGGGCACACCTGCTGGAGGGAAATTTGGGGGGTGCCCCCACCCACAGCTTTCAGCCCAGAAGAGACACCAATGTCTTCTCTCTAATTGACTCAACTTTCAGCTGCTTGACAGGGATGGAACAAAGAGTGACAGCTACTGATCTCAGCAAACCTTTCACCTGCCAGCTTCCAAGGGGCTGACTGATTCTGCCAGTGTCAACCAGGCTGCTCTGACCCCTGCTGGGCAGAAAGGAGTCTGGAGCTAAGGGTTCTGAGGGCAGCTGGCCTATTTAACTAGAGCCAGAACCACATGAAGCATTAAAGTTGATTGTAGATACACAATTCTAGCTATGGCAATTGCATAAATTTGACTTATCGGCAATTGACTTACCTGCCATCTCCACAAAAGATTTCAATTTCAAAATGTGGCTTTTTGTCATGATGTGGGGTGAAGATATGTTTGAAAACTTGGAGATTTGACAAGTCAGTAAATCCAATTTTTCCCTTTGGGTGAGATTCTCTGGCTCAGTTGAGCTATACTGGGCCCAGGACTGGAAGTCTTGAGGGGTACTGGGATGTGATAGCACTGCAGACATATTTGTAGCCCTCAAATCCTAGGAAAAATGGGACTTTATCTGTCCCCCGGCCAGTATATTACATGGCCCAAAGAAAACACATTATGAAGATTCCACTTATTTATGCATTAAATATGATTGATATCAGATGGCGAAACTGACTGTCAGAGCATCTAGTGTAATAAAGACTGCTTTTTCTCCTTATAAATATCTTTAAGCGATGAGCAGAGCCATATATAATCTCATATAACAGACGTAGTGGTATTTTAACTACAGTGGAACACTTCAGATGATGAATTCTTTCTACTGGCAGTACTGCAGGAATTTCAGTTTTTCAAAAGTATCACTGACATTTTCCACTAAATGCCATAAGCTTCCTAATGGGACCAAAATAATGAGCTGAGTCTCATAAAACCAGACTCGGAATTGGCTATCTTTAATCAGAGCAATGAGTCAGGAAAAAGAGAAAGAATCAGAGCAGTCAGGTGTATCTCAAAAACAGAAGAGGACCCAAAATTCTGTGACCTAGTTTAGCTTACTTCTTTCTGAAACTGAACTTTATAATTGCACTGGAACCCCATTGGTAGTTTTGGGGATTCCTGACATCAGGCCAGCTTGATGTGCCAGCTCCAGCAGTGCAAAGAAGTCAGCAGCTAGCACAGTGGCTAGCCATCCATTCCCTTGTAGAAGGAAAATCCAAAGGGCAGCACCCGTCTGGCACAGAGGCTACAGCTATACTTGGAACTGAGTGTGTGATTCCAGCTCACGTAGGTGTACTCGTGCTAGCTGTTATCCATCTAGGCTACGTCTACACGTGCCCCAAACTTTGAAATGGCCACGCAAATGGCCATTTCGAAGTTTACTAATGAAGTGCTGAAATGCATATTCAGCACTTCATTAGTAAACTTCGAAATGGCCATTTGCGTGACCATTTCGAAGTTTGGGGCCTGTGTAGACACAGCCCTAGTGTGTTAAAATGGGCAGGGGAGCCAAGACAGCAGAGAAGCAGTGTGCAGCAGCAGTTGGGTTTCTGCTCAGCACAGGCAGCTCATGCCACCACTAGCCACTGTCAATACTACCCCAGCTACACTACAGGTGTTACCATATTAGACTGATGAGAGCTAACGTGCATGTCTGTGTGAGCTGGAATGGCACTCCCAGCTCAGACATAACGTGCTAGCTGCTGACTCTCCAATGCAATGAAAGAGGCTCAGGATGGCCTGGGTGAAGGAACAGGTTACACCACCTGGCCTCATATCCCACCGGCAGCTCTACCCCAGCCCCTCACCCACTGCCCCATTGACCAGCCTGGCCAATCACAGGCACACTCCTGGCTCAGCAGTCTGCTCCCACCCTTGACTAATGTAACTTCTCCTGATGCTGGCAGCCCCATGACTCTGTTCATGCCCATCACCAGCCTCACACTCACACAGTATGGGCCAAATGAGCCAGAGTGCCATTGAGGTTTTGTCCAGTGCTCCCTGATGAAGGGGACAAATTTGAGTGAGTGGTGTTGTGACCTTGTGAGTTAGGTGACGTGCCAGAATGCTGCTCCATCTCATTGAGCCACCACAAACTTGTGAGCCTTGGAATGACTGCACCACTTCCATCATAGCCACATTGCCCTGAGTCCTCATCCATCCAGCCTCCTTCCTTCTTCTTGGCTCCTGGTATAGGGTGCATTCCTATGAGTAAAGGATTAGGGCTGGGGGCCCTCTGTATCCCAGCTCTTTCCCTAGGGGTCAAGATCAGCATAAATTAGAGCAGTATCTGGATTTTACTGTCTCAGACTAGCTTCCACACAGCCTCAAACTCCAAAGGCCACATGATGATCCACAAAAATCTACTTTATTCTTTTCCTTTACTGACCTCTGCTAAACACAGTTTGGGATTAAGGTCTACAGGTCTCAGCTTGCTACTCAGCTTTGAAAGTCCCATTCTTTGTCTTGGAAATATCACTCTGTTCCTAAGTGTAGAACAAGTAATTGCACTATGTTATTTGCTATCTGTGCACATATATTTGGTAATATTTATTAAGTATGGAAGTTGTTCTGTCCTATCTATGTCTGTAATATTTTCCCTTCTCAATAGAACACCTTTCATTAGAACATCCACCTTTCATTTCACCTATCATAAAAATAAGATAGAAGCCTGACATCTGTTTTGGAATTTTTAGCAAATTTCTTTTGACTATATTACATCTTGTGTTTGGCTAGTTGATTGCAGAAAACTTGAGATTTAAGAGCAATGGCATTTACCAACACAGTGACTTTTAAAACATATATTGCAAGACATAATTTTAATTAAAAATTTATAATCCTGAATACTTGCACTGCAAAACTGATTCCCAAGACTTATATTCCTCTAAACAGAGAGCAGAATCATTTCAAGTGACCTGCAGCTTGAACTTCCAATACTGAATAATAGCAACTTACTGTTAATACCCATTATACAGACCTACAATTATTTAATTATTCAAAGAATACTTGTTAATACTAAAGAAGTTTGGGAAAACACTCAGTCTATTTCAGGGGTGGGCAATAATTTTTGATGAGGGGACCACTCTAAAATTTTGGTCTTGGAGGTCACTCGATAATGCGTAGGACATTTTCATGTCACCCTCCTTATTGTGAGTCCATTGACATCTGATCAGCCCACTTCTGGAGCCACAGATCTTATCACAGAAGGAACAGGGGGTGTTAGCTGTTGAAGCAGCAGTTTCTGATGCTCTTTTCTTCTTCGCCACTTGTCCTCATCTGTACTGAGGTGGGACCTCTCAAATTGTGCCACCCCCTTACGGATTGCCATTCTCCAGTGGGGATCATATTGTAAGGTTCTCACAAGCGTCAACACCAATGCTGCACTTTTTCATGTGTGCCTTCAGTACGTCCTTATATCATTTCCACTGGCCCCCAACATTCCTCTGACCTTCCTCCAGCTCGGAAAGCAGGATGTGTTTTGGGAGGTGCTGATCAGATATTTCAACCATGTGGACAGTCCAACAAAGTTGTTGATGAATAATAATAGCTTCAGTGCTGGTCCTGTTTGACTCTTCTAGTACACTAGTATTCGTGCGCCTATCCTCCAAAGAGATATTTAGGATTCTCCTGATGCAATGTTGATGATATTGTTCAAGTGCCTGCAAATGACACATCTATGTTGTCCAGGTTTCATATGCATACAGTAGCATTGGAACAACCACTGCACGGTATACAAGGAACTTTGTCTTGGGATAGATGTCCCAATTCTCAAAAAGCCTTTGTCTCAGGTGGGAGAAAGCAGAGCTTGCATGGCTCAAATGATGCTGGATTTCTGAATCAATGTTGACTTAAGAGGAAAGATGACTTCCAAGGTATGGGAGATGCTCCACCTTTTCCAGCAGTTCTCCACTGACTTCAATAAAAGATACATAAAATTGTCCCATCACAGAAGGCTGTTGAAACACCTTAGTCTTTTTGATGTTCAGTGTGAGGCCGAGATTCTCATATGCTTCATAAAAGGCACTTAAGATGGTCTAAAGGGCTGCAGGAGAAAGAGCAGCAATTATGTAGTCATCAGCATACTGGAGCTCCATGATAGAGGTCTTGGAGGTCTTGCTTTTAGCTTTTAGTCTCCTGAGCTTGAAAAACTCCCCATTCATTCTATAGACAATCTTCATGCCATCTGAAAGCTTGCTGTCAATGAGGTGAAGGGTCATGGTGATGAAGATGCAGATCAGTGATGGAGCAATGATGCAATTGTCCGACTCCTGTTTTGACCTCAAAGGGGTCACTTTGGGATCCATTGTTGCTCATTACTGTGGCACTCATGTTGTCGTGAAGCTGCCTCAGATGCTAATGAATTTTTTCGGGCAGCTTATCTTTGAGGGGATGATCCACAGGGCGCTATGATCGACTGAGTTGAATGCTTTGGTCAGGTCAATGAAACTCATATGTAAGGCTTGTTTTTTTGTCCATGACATTTTTCTTGCATTTTCCAGATAGTGAAGATCATGTCTGCTGTTCCTTGGAATGGTCGGAAACCACACTTGAATTCTGGGAGAATTTCTTCTGAGAGTGCCAGGAGTCGGTTTGCGAGGATTTGAGTTAAGATTTTCCCTGCCGTTGCCAGAAGGGACATGTTATGATAATTTCCACAGTCCAACCTGTCGCTCTTCTTGAAAAGACTGCCTATTAGTGTGTCTCTGAAATCTTGCAGCATCTGCTCCCTAACCCCGATATTGAGAATCAGGAGGTGGAGCTGTTTGTGGAGCTCTGCCCCACCTTCTTTGAATACTTCAGTGGGGATTCCATCTAGTCCAGTTGCCTTGTTGCACTTCATCACTTTGATGGCAGTTGTAAGATCATCCCTAGGCTGTTGCTGAGGGATTTGGTCAAGGGATTCTAGAACAATGGTGTAGGGGTGGTTAAAGAAGTAATTATAGTGCTCCCGTCAGCGAGAAGCAATAGTTTCATTGTCTTTCAAGAGTTGAGTACCATCCTTGGATCTCAAGGGATTGATTCCATGGTTTCTTGGTCCATAAACAGCTTTGATAGCATTGAAGAAACCTTTTGTATTGTTGATGGCTGTGAGATGCTGGAGTTCTTGTGCCTTCTCAGTCCACCACTGGTTTTTTGGAGTCCTTTTTCTATGTTGCGCTTCTGCCTTGGCCTTGGCATGTGCTTCCCTCTTCATTGTGCAGTTGGTATCACTTTGCCAGGCCCTAAAGGCTTTCCTTTTTGCCTCAATCAGGCATTCAATTTCCACATCATTCTCATCAAACCAGTCCTAATGCTTCCTGGTCTGATAGCCAATGGTTTCTCCACAAGCTCCAATGATGGCATTTTTCAAAGTACACCAGTGTTCTTCCACATCTTCAGAGTGTACTCTAAACAGCTTCCTTTGGAGCACTATCTGAAAGTCACTTCATTTGATGGGGTCCTTCAAGTCTTGTTCATTGATCTTTTGTTGGATCTGTTTCCTCTGACTTCTCCATTTGATGACAATCCTGACTGCTATCGTGAATCAGCTAAAGTGGTGATTGGTCCAGCAGCCATCAGCACTAGTTACTGCATGTGTGAGAAGGACGTCACTCCAATCCCGAGCGCAGACGATGACGTAGTGTCTGAGGTACCAGTGCTTCAATTTAGGATGTTGCCATGAGGTCTTAAATTTGTTTTTCTGTCAGAAGAGGGCGTTCATGATGACTAGCTCAAGTTCTGCTCATTTCACAAGGAGGAGCACTGCATTGGAGTGGCTATTGCCGGCTCCTTCTTTCCCAATGGTAGTCGCTCATTCTCCAGATTGTCAGCTTGTCGTGGTGAGTGGCCTTTTGTGTTCTAATGAAGCTGAGAGTGATGCCACAGGGAGTCTCATACTCTCAGTAGAGTCACCCAGGGTGGCAAGCTCAGGAGGGAGGGTCCAGATGAAGAATGATCCGAAAAGTCCTCAACGGCAGAACAGGCAGAGGATAGCAAGGGTAATGCTACAGTGGCTGTGAAGGGGGATGAAGGCTGCAGCAGACAGAAGACACCCCATCATCATAGATCCCATGTCACTGGACCGGAGCCTTCTATCCCCATCAAGAACTGTGTGGTGGCTGCAGTGCAACAGTCTCCACACATTAAAAGAAGCCATTGACAGGCGTCTTCCTGTGCATACTCTTCTCATAACATTGAGCCCTGTGGCAACTATTGAATAGTGACAGGAGCAGGACTGTGCAGCCTGGAAGCTTTTAGTCATGGAACAGCATGTAGGCAGTGGATGTATGTATCAGTCATTTCGTTCTGAGGACTGAGGTGGTAGAACAGTCCGGCTGCCACATCCATGACTGAACAGCCCTATTTAGGATCCGATCTGCTCGTGCCACATGGTGTGGGGGCTAGAAAAGGTGCCCTAAATGTAGTCCACCTCAGCCCCCTCACTGGATAACTGCACCCAGTGGGTTCACCTCTGTGTGGTTGAAATCAAACAGTAAATTTTGGAACATGGACTATTCGGACTCTAATGGACCACCCAGATGGTGAGTGACCCAAAAGATACATGTAAATTACTGCCTGTGAGCTGCAACAATTCAACATTGATATCGCTGCTCCAACAGAAGCATGTAGGCTAGGAGAAGGACAGCTCACAGAAGAAGGCAGAGGGTACACATTTTTCTGAAAAGGAACCCCAAAGGAAGAAAAATGAACTCATGGAGTAGAATTTGCCATTAAAAATGACCTGACAAAGATCCTGTCTGAAGTCCCTGTCGGCATCAATGAGCATCTCATGACACTCAGCTTGAAGCTTGCCAAAAACCTACAACCAACTGTCTTTGGTGCTTATGCACCAACTCTAGATGCCAAAGATGATGTGAAGGAGAAGTTCTACACCCAACTGGACACAGTCCTGGAAGACATCCCCAAAGAAGACAAAGTTATTCTCTCTGGGGATTTCAATGCTGGGGTTGGAAGAGATGTGGACCTCTGGTTGGCTTCAGTAAGTGGTCAAGGGAGTGCAAGGTCTGGCATGGAGGTAGGGTGCATAAGGGAGCTCAGGGTAAGGGGATGGGTTGCAGGAGAGAGAGGAGAGTTTGATAAGGGCTACATCTACACATGAAGCCTACATCGAAGTAGCCTATTTCGATGTGGTGACATCGAAATAGGCTATTTCGATGAATAACGTCTACACGTCCTCCAGGGCTGCCAACGTCGATGTTCAACATCGACGTTGCGCAGCACCACATCGAAATAGGCACTGCGAGGGAACGTCTACACGCCACAGTAGCACACATCAAAATAAGGGTGCCAGGCACAGCTGCAGACAGGGTCACAGGGCGGACTCAACAGCAAGCCGCTCCCTTAAAGGGCCCCTCCCAGACACACTTGCACTAAACAGCACAAGATCCACAGAGCCGACAACGAGTTGCAGACCCTGTGCATGCAGCATGAATGCCCCGCTGCAGCAGCAGCAGCAGCAGCCAGAAGCCCTGGGCTAAAGGCTGCTGCCCACGGTGACCATAGAGCCCCGCACGGGCTGGAGAGACAGCGTCTCTCAACCCCCCAGCTGATGGCTGCCATGGAGGACCCGGCAATTTCGACGTTGCGGGATGCGGATCGTCTACACGGTCCCTACTTCGACGTTGAACGTCGAAGTAGGGCACTATTCCGATCCCCTCATGAGGTTAGCGACTTCGACGTCTCGCCACCTAACGTCGAAGTTAACTACGAAATAGCGCCCAACGCGTGTAGCCGCGACGGGCGCTATTTCGAAGTTAGTGCCACTACTTCGAAGTAGCGTGCACGTGTACACACAGCCAAGGAGTTTGGGTGAAGGAGGGGGTTGTGATCTGGTGCAGGGGCTTGTAAGGTAGGGTCTGGGAGGAGTCATGATGGAAGAGAGGATTCTGGCCTATGGGAGGGGTGTAAGATGAGATGCAGGGTCTAGGAGGGAGTTGTAACTTGGGGAAAGGGAAGTGAAGAGGGTTTGGCAGGGAGTTGGGGGACGGCAGGTTTTGGGGTGCCAGAAGCAGGCTATGGCTAAGGATGCTTGGGCTTCTGGCCAGAAGCCCTCTGAGGCTGGCTCCCTAGCTGCTGCAGCCCCAGATCAGTCAAACCTGCTCCATGTGGTTGTCTGGTCCAGATGCTAAGGCTTTGCTTGCTACTACTGCCCCCCAGCAAAATCTGTGAGCTCCTACTGGCCAGAAACAGGGCAGTCCATGGGCAGTATCTAGCCTACACTTGGTCAATTTGTAGACATTTCGTTGTGAATTATTCACCCAGTTCTCTTCTTAGTTTCTTTTTCCCTGCCAAACCCTGTATTCACACCATGTGCCATCATAGGGAGGAAAACTGTTAAAAGAGATAATCACACTATATGCTTTTGCATGGTAGATTTTTTTGGTTTTGTTATTATTGGTGGTGGCATTTTTGTTTGTTTGTTTGTTTTTAATTTCTTGCTTTAACCTAAAATGAAGGACATTCTTACTGAAACAATGCGGTTGCTTTACTTTTGGAAAACCAAAAACATAACTTAAGTATTCATGGAATATTCATATTCACCCATAGCCTAGTTTAATCACATGTCCAGGTGCATATTTAGTAGCAAGCACAAAAACCTGTTTTGTTTTAAAGAACTGAATAAATTATGCATGTTGAGTCAAATACATTTGTGGTGTAATTCCATTGTTGTCAACGACATAATGCAAAGTAAAAATAATTGAAGCTAATGAGTACCCTGAAGTCAGAGGACAAATTTGGCACTTGTGTAATGGTCATTATTTCAGACAGATATCTTTTAAATTCACTTTCCAATCACTGAACATGGACATAAATATAAGAACTTTTTGTCAATTTCTAGTCTGAAAGGAGCACTGCCTCCCGAGGTGAGATGTATTATAAAGCTAACTTCACCATTAGCTGAGTCTTGTCTCAGAAGAGGCTGCCAAGATACAAGATTGAATGAAAATGTGCATGGTGGTTTTGTGATACGGCCTGAAAACCCCAGCAGGGATGAAATGAGTGCAGCAGGGCTGTTTCAAGTGTATTGTGTTGCATTTCAGGAGTCTGGAACTTGACTGTTATTGGTACTTCATTCAGTGCCTTGCCTATTTGCAGGCCCTCAACAGGGGGAGGGAGGCAAAAAGAGCTCTTGTCATGGGGCCTGATGATTGAAAAGGGCTTGGGGCTCCTGGCCACTGCCGCTGCTACTGCAGGAGCTGGGGCCCTTTCAGTCACCTGGAGTACTGCACGGCACATGTCAGATGGCTCTAAGGGTGGTTGGGTGGAGCAGGCTGGCTTGTTCTGGGCAGTGCTGAGGGATCCCATACCTTCTACCTGAGGCCTTACCTCTTCCAGGAACACAGAGACGCCCCTCCCTGTGCTTTGCTTTGCACAGGGGCCCAGCAAGGCTGTTGACCCCCTGCCATCTGTTCATGGTTTTGCAGAGCATTGTCATTGATTCTGTTTTGCAGTCAGGAAATCTCACCATCCAAATTATACACCATATTCCTCACCTTCTCCCCAAGATCCACAACGCAATTTTGTGCCACATTGCCAGACTTGCTGAACAAACAGACCTCAATGGTGATTTAAGCTTTTTCTAAGTTTTGAACTACGAATGATTTCTTTTTCTGCTTTAGAGAGCAAAGTACAGCTCTTACTGCTGGTCAGCTCCCCTGGAGCAAGAAACCTGATTTTCCTTTTCTGATAAACTCAGAATTAAGTAATGCCCTGATAAATGCTCCAGGTCATAAATGCTTTATGAGACCTCTTAAGAAATAGACAGTGGAGATGATCTTTTCTCTAGCCATGTTGAAATAAAGGTATGCATTTCCTTTGTCACTGGAGACATTATGTCAAATCTTGGTGATTAATATTGTTTTCTGCTGCTCTAGCTTAAACAGATACAGTGACCCCAAATATCACAATCTGGCCGGAAAAGTGAAATCGTATTTTAAATTACAGGCTGTGTCTACACGGGCACATATCTTCGAAATAGCCATATTTTGAAGATTACTAATGAGGCGCTGAATTGAATATTCAGTGCCTCATTAGCATTAGGACGCTTCCGGCCGCAGCGCTTCGAAAGCACCGCTTTTGAAAACATGGGGCTCAGCGCGGCTACACAGGGGTCTTTTTTTCTAAAGGACCCTGCACCTTTCGAAATCCCCTTATTCCTATCAGTGATCAGGATAAGGGGATTTCGAAAGGTGCGGGGTTCTTCCAAAAAGGACTCCCATGTAGCCGCGCGGAGCTGCGAGCTTTCAAAAGTGGGGCTTACGAAGCGCCGCGGCTGGAAGCATCCTAATGCTAATAAGGCATTGAATATTCAATTCAGCGCCTCATTAGTAATCTTTGAAATGGCCATTAGCATGGCTATTTTGAAGATTTGTGCCCATGTAGACACACCCACAGTGACTTTGACTACACAGAGTTTGAATATACTGGGTATAATGCATACATCCAAGCTGCACTGGTTGTTTTGGATATTCAACTTTACAAATGAATTCAAGTGAATTCACATGGGAACAATCTCAGGCTACAGCTACACTAGAGGTATTTCAAAATAAGATATTTTGAAACAGCTATTTTCAAAATTTTGAAATAATATAGCTACACACAGAGTCCATTTCTACATTAGCAAGTGTTTCCCATATAATTTTTGAAGGAAGGGGCTCTTTTGAAATAGCCCACAGAGCGTCTAGACATAAAACGCGTTCTTTTGAAAGTACTTTCGAAAGAACGTGACCCGCCTTTCAAAACTGCTCTTCTATTCCTGTGTTGCGAAGAACTCCTTCATCTGAAAGACTCTTTCTAAAGAAAACATGTGTAGATGCTCCATGAGCCGCTCTTTCGAAAGAGCAGTTTGCCATGGCACCAGGCAGCTGGAGCCTGGAGATGCCCCTGCCAGCACCCATGGAGCTCTATGGTCTCTGCGTCTGGCTGTGATTAAAGCCACTCAGATCCAGAAACCTCATGGCTGACAGCGTGCTGGCAGTAGCAAACCCACAAGCCTCCAGCATCGCACTCCCCCAGTGACGGCAAACTGGAAGCAGCCACCCCACTGGCAGCATGGCCAGCAGCCAGGACCCCCATACCCTCCAGGGCTCCCTTTTTAGCTGTTGGAAGGCTCCCAGGAGCCCAGCGAGGGGCCAAAGAAGAGGGGCCCCTCCTGAAGCAAGGCCAAGATCAAAGACCTACTTGGATTGTGAGGGGATGAGGAGCTCCTGCTCCAGACCAGCATCCAGTGCTGCAACACTACAGCATTTGTCTGGCTGTCTACTGGCCTGACACCCCCTGACTCCTGACGCAGTCCTCTAGGTCCACAGTAAGGTGAAGGAGCTGCAGCAGGCATACTGCCAAACTCGGGATGCAGCCACGCAGTGGCCACTGCCTGCTCCCACTTCCAGGATCTCAACCACCACCTCAGGTCGAAGGAGGTGGCCCCACCAGTCATGGTGCTTGACTCTACCAGGCTGGAGCTGGAGTCACAGATGGAGCCTAAGGACCACACAGGATCCTTGGGTGACACCATCCCCCAGCAGCTAGAGTAGGAAACAGAGCCCCCAGTGATGACAAGGGCTCCAGGGATGGCACCCTTGTCATCGCAATCCCCTTGGAGACTTCCAGCCAGGCCCCTTCTACCCAGGCCTCCCCTGAGTTCCTGCAGGGACTGCCAGCTAGGTACTGGGAGTTCCATATGCCCCAGGATGTGGGGAGGGGGCAACCCACGACTGCCACAGCCAGCAGTGGGCCTCTCACATGGATACTGGCCCCAGTCCAGACACACCCCAAATGGTTATGCTCTGTGGACCCGAGAGAGGGCCACATGCGGTGGTCAGCACCTGCCCCCACGGGCAGCACCACAGGCTACATGGCCAGAGAAGGAAGCGGTGGGGGGGGGCTGATCGAACCCAGCATATGCCCCATCCATGCAGGGACCCGTCAGCACCCGGGATTCCACATGGCCCTCAGGGCCAGGTCGTAAAACTGAGGGGTTATCCCTCTGTCCCCTGCTGTCTCCAGAGCTCCACCATCCAGGCATTGGTTGAGCGAGCCCTGTCCACGGGCCAGGGAGCCTCACAGAGATACCACCAACTCCAGCATCCACACAGGGCTGCAACAGGGGCACACGCCAGTGCCACCATGGGAAGGAGGCTGCTGACAACCACATGGCCATCACGCAGGATAAGAACAGCATCCTGTGGGAGTGGCTGGCATTGGAGTGGGTAGCCTGGGATGGGGTGGCAGGTGCCTTGACAACCTCACCTGGGCTGTGACTGCCCGCCTGTCCCAACCTTCTGCTCCCTTGCCAAGCACTCCTGCAGCCCTCCCTCTTCATAGCTTCCCCGACAGCCCCCCCCACAGCCTCCCACGCTGCTAACCACATAGCCACTGACCTTGCTGCCCTGATCCCCGCTGACCTCCCCCATGCCACCCTGATGGAACTGGCCAAGTTGCTCATGTCCAGGGCGGGCCATACAGAGCCAGCTCCCTCTGCCTCCCTTCCCCTCCTTTTCCCCCCACACTCCCACTGAGCCCATGGCCACAGTACTTCTGCCCCTCCTCTATCTCCCCATAGCCCCAGCCCCAATGAGGACCCCAGACTTGGAGTGATAAGGGCTTCCATGGCTGGTGTGGATCACAGGTTCCCACCCCCATGGAGGAGTAAGGCCCCTCCAGCCTGTACCAGACCTCCCCCTGTATATAGTTCCCTCCCCTGGCCCCCATGTAAATAGTTATCTTTTCATTAAGTACGAGTTCATGTTTCATATTTTTCAGTAAAGAGTTTATTTTTCACCACCCCCACATCCCTTGTGAATGGTGAGGGGGTGGAGGGGTGGATAGGTGAGAGGGGATCATGGCGGAGGGTTCCTGGGGGAATGTCATTAGGGCCCTTGGGTGAGGGCCTTTCAAAGGGCCTCCCTGACCCGCACCCCATTCTGCTATATCTGGTGGCATGGGGCAGCAGCCAGCTGCTCAGAGCTGGGGCTGGCCTCAGCAACCCACCCCTGCACAAACAGCTCATGCTGACTTTCCACAATATTGTGGAGAGCGCAGCATGCCCCCACAATAGTGGGCACATTGTGGAGCCTGATCTCCAGCAAAGTGAGGAGGCACTGAAAGCACCCCTTTAGGTGTCCAAACATCTGCTCCATGGTGTTCTGGGTTCAGTTCAGTCAGGTGTTAAAAAGGTCCTGCCCTGGGTCCATGTGGCCTGTTTAGGGCCACATGAGCCATGGGTGCCGGGCGTAGGCAGCATGAGCCATGAAGCAGGGGGGTATGGCTTTGTTCCTGACTGGGAGCTCCCTTGGAGGGACGTAAATCCCCTTCTGCATCCTGTGCCCAAGGCAAGAGTTTCTAAACACCTGGGCATCATGGGCCCAGCCTGACCAGCCCACACAGATGTCCATGAATGACTCTTTGGCTTCTACGAGGGCCTAGATCACCATGGAGTAGTACCCCTTGGTGTTGATAAAAGTGCCCACGCTGTGGTTTGGGGCCTGGATGGTGATCTGGGTCCCATCCAGTGTATCAAACCCCAGTTCCGAGAATCTAATGAGGTCAAAGTCAAGGTCCCTCATACAGATGACCCGCCACAGGAGGATGCTGCTTATCACCCTGATGACCTGCATGGGATGGAGGGCGAATGCACCTCTGAGTGTGTGGTGGGCTGCTCCAGCCCCCCCCCCATACCTATCCTTTCCCCCCACTCCCTCCAGGGCCTCACTCTATACTCCCTTTAGTGGATGTGTGACCTGAGTATGGCTTATCTTCATGAGGTCGCCTTGCCCACCCTGAACTGGTGGCCAACTGACCAGTGGCTGCAAGGGGTGGCCAGCTTCCAAACTGTGTTGCGACCCTCTTGCATGTTGCGGGTGTCGTGATGCTGGAGGGGTGGGAGCGAGCCAGTGATGTAGCTCCAGAAATGTCCGCTTGGTCATGTGGAAGTTCTGGAGCCAGTGGTTGTTGTCCCAGTCCCCCAGCATGAGCCAGTCCCAAACCACAAGCGCCGTCTGGCCTGGGGAAGGGGCCATTGCCCCATGGAAGCAGCCTGTAGGAAGGCAGCCAATGTCCAGAGTAAAGTGAAAGAGCTGCGGCAGGGTTATGCCCGGGCCCGGGATGCGGCCAGCCGATCTGGGGCCGCCCCCATCACTTGCCCCTTTTACAGGGAGCTCAGGGACATCCTGGGCCCGTGGCACACCTCCTCCCCTCCGGCCACGCTTGACACCTCAGTTGAGGAGCCCCAGCAGGCCCTGGAGCCGGAGTCCGCCCCGGAGGCAAGCCCTGCACCCCGGGGGCCCCCCCTGGAGCTCACCCCCAGGGCACCGGAGCAGGAGGAGGAGGGGGACTCCTTCTCCACCGACATTGGGCTCCAGATCCTCCTGCCATCCCGGAGCAGCAGCCGGGCATCCGCCCCCCCGGGTGTCCCCCGACAGTGGGAGTGGACCTACAGGTATGTACGCCCCCGGTGTACACCCCCGGGGTTGAGGGGCGGGGGTAATAGATATGTGGCCAGGGCCCTCCACATGCCCAGATGACCATGGCCCCAAGGACAGCAGTGGCATGTCCCTCACAGGAGTGCATCAGCCCCTCCCCTCCCCCAGCATGACAGTGCCATACCCCATCCCCGGGGCAGGGAGGAGCAGAACCTCTAGGGTCCCCCGGGAGGAGGGGGTGGGACACCCAGCAGCAGCAGCAGCAGCAGCATGTGATGGAGTGGGGGGAGTGTAAATGCGAGTCTCAGGCTAGATATGAGCAACAAGCTGAATAGCTCCAAGTGGCTAAGGATGATCCTGGGGCTACAACTGGCAGGTTACACCTCTGCCCTGAACAAAGAGGAGGGAGGAGCCGAGCTGGGTTTGAATTGGGGGCTGCAGTTAGAGGCTAGGAGAAGGGAGAGCTGGAAGGCAGCCAGCCTGAGGAGGGGGAAAACTACACCCCAGAGGGGCACCCATTGGGGTCTTCTCCCCAGGACGGGTTGGAAGGACTGTCTCTGACTGCTGTACTGTCACTTCTGGGAGAAACTGGGCATTTGTTGCCTAAGAAACCTCTCCTGTCAGAGACCCTGCTGAGTGAAGTGACAGTCACTCCCACCGGGGGACGGGGTGCAGTGCAGGGGGACCCTTGAACCCCATCACAGCAGCATCTCCCAGGGGCGGGGATGGGCAACCTGCAGCACAGGGGTGGCGGGACAAGGGCCACGTCTCGGGGCCCACACTAATGGCTGTCTCCACTCTTCTTCCCCCCTCCTGTGTTCTGCAGCTGCACCATCGGAAGGACCGGAGAGCGCCAGCGAGGCGTCAGTGGTCCCGGAATCCCCTCCGGGGCCATCGCTCCAGGCCAGCCCCTCGGCGGAGGACCGACCGGCCCCACGGCAGGCAAGACGGCGGACCCAGCACCAGCCGCCGGCAACAGACCCCCCAGCTGCTGGCCCTCCACCGTTGGCAGGTGGAGGTAGCGGAGCAGCGGCTGCGGGTGGAGCAACGCCGCCTCCACCTCCAGGAGTGGGTGCTGGCCTGGCGCCAAGAGGCATGGGGGGCCTACATGGAGACATTCAACTGCATAGCAGACTACCTGGCCCCCCATGCTGCGCCGGCCGCCGCTGCACCTGCCCTGACTGCTCCACCTGCCGCGCCACCTGCTGCTCCGCTCGTCGCTGCGCCGTCGCCCCACCACCCGCCACTGCGGGCCGTTCCGCCGAGGGAGACCTGGGGCCAGCTGACACTCACCGGACGTATCTGCTGGTCCGCCCAGCCCCCAGCCAGCCCCGGACAGGGCTGCGGCCTAGGCTGGGCTCCCGGCCGCCCACCCGCAGTGCCGGACTATAGGGGCGTGGGGCCCAGGACGTGGCCCCCCCATATATAGTTGGTATTTATTTATTTGTGCCCCCTGTTTGCCCAGTACCCCCCGCATGGAAATAGTTCTCCCCTTCCTTGTTATGCCCGGTTTTTTTTGTTAATATATACGTACACTTTTCATATTTAAGTTAGTTAGAAGTTCCTGTATATAGTTTGCATTAGTTAGTTACAGAACAGAGTTGGAAGTAAACCAGTTTGATTTCACAAACAAGTGTCTGCTTTTATTTGTGCAGGAAAAGTGTGTGTGTGGGGGGGGTGTTGTTCGGTGCTCCGTGGTGTGGGCGTAGGGGCAGGGAGTGTTGTGGAGGATGGGGGGGGCGCAGTGGGGGGCCTGGCAGCGTTCACCCGGCGGCCTCATTGAAGTGGGCCCGCAGGGCCTCCCGGACCCGGGTCCCTTCGGGGTCCACCTGGCGACTGGGGGCAGCGGGTGGCTGCACATCGGCCATGCTGGCCTCCACAGCCCAGCCCTGAAAAAAGGCCTCCCCCTTGCTCTCCACCAGATTGTGTAGAGCGCTGCATGCACCCACAATCTGGGGGATGTTGGTGGGGCCCGCATCCAAGCGGGTGAGGAGACATCTCCAGCGCCCTTTGAGGCGGCCAAATGAGCGCTCCACCACCTGGCGCGCGTGGTTCAGGCGCTGGTTGAAGCGCTTCTGGCTGGCAGAGAGATGGCCCAGGCCGGAGGGGGTATGCTGCATCTGCAATGACGCAGAGGGGCATGGTGGTGTCCCCCACAGGGATCTCCCGCTGGGGGATGTAGGTCCCCGCCTCCAGCCGGCGGCACAGGCCCGAGTTCCAGAAAACCCAGGCGTCGTGGGTGCTGCCAGGCCAGCCCACATAAACGTCCTAGAAACGGCCCCGGCTGTCCACCAAGGCCTGGAGGACCACTGAGTGGTAGCCCTTCTGGTTTATGTAGCATCCTCCACTGTGCACCGAGGCGCAGATGGGGATGTGAGTCCCATCCAGAGCCCCGAAGCAATTGGGGAAGCCCAGGGTGGCAAAGCCCGCGATGGTAGCATCCGGGTCCCCCAGCCTCACGAGCCTGTGGAGGAGCATGGCGTTGATGGTGCACACAACCTGCAGGGGAAGCACATGGGAGAGCACCAATGAGGGGTGAGCAGGGTGTGTGCAGCCCTCCCCTGCCCGGGCCCCCCTGCCCTGCCCTGCCCTGCCCTGCCCGGGCCCCCCTGCCCTGCCAGGGCTGCCTCCCCCCCTCTCCCCATGGGTCCTCTTACCTCCATGAGGACAGCCCCGACGGTGGCCTTGCCGACGCCAAACTGCTGTCCCATGGATCGGTAGCTGTCTGGAGTGGCCAGCTTCCAGACAGCGATGCCGACCCGTTTCTCCACTGGGAGGGTAAGCCGCATGGCGGTGTCCTGGTGCCTGAGTGCAGGGGTGAGCCACTGGCATAGCTCCAGAAATGTCTGCCGGCTCATGCGAAAGTTCCTGAGCCAGCAGTCGTCGTCCCACTCCTCAAGCACCAGCCGCTCCCACCAGTCGGTGCTGGTGGGGTAGCTCCACAGCCGCAGGCGTGTGAGGCAGGGGAGGGGGTCGGGGTGATGCAGGGTTTGGGGTTGTGTCCTCCTCCCCTGCAGGCCGCTCCTCCTCCTGTGTGGCAAGGAGGTGCTCAGCTGCCTTCCGCACGGCATGGAGCAGGGAGAGTACTGCTCCTGCAGGGGCGGCTGGGTGGACCTCTGGCTGCTGCTGCTGCTGCTGCTGCTGCTGCTGCTGGGGGTCCATGACTGCGTTGCCCTGGGTCTGCATGCCTATGGCTCTAAAGACCGCGTGCTGTGCAGGCTGAGTGTGTCTGGGAGGGGCCCTTTAAGGGAGCGGCTAGCTGTTGCCCCGGAAGCGCTAGCCTGCCCTGTGACCCTGTCTGCAGCTGTGCCTGGCTCCCTTATTTCGATGTGTGCTACTTTGGCGTGTAGACGTTCCCTCGCTGCGCCTATTTCGATGTGGTGCTGCGCAACGTTGATGTTGAACATCGACGTTGCCAGCCCTGGAGGACGTGTAGACGTTATTCATCGAAATAGCCTATTTCAATGTCGCCACATCGAAATAGGCTACTTCGATGTAGGCTTCACGTGTAGACGTAGCTCATGTGTCCCCGTCCACGGCATTTCATGGCCTATTTTTTCAAAAGAGCCCTCAGAGCTGTGTGACTGCTCTCTTTCAAAAGAACGGGCTGGTCTTTGTGTGTAGACACGCTCTTTCAAAAGGCAATCTTCTCGAAGATAATTTCTGGAAAATCACCTTTTGAAGTAATGCTGTGGTGTAGGGGTAGCCAAAATGTGTTTTGAAATAGCACCCTGCAGTTTTGAAATAGCTTTTCTGGACACACAGTGCTATTTTGAAATAGTGCCATTAGGCACCATTATGGCTCATTTTGAAGTACCACTATTCCTTGTCTTAACAGCACCTATCGTGAAATAAAAACAGAGAGGGAGACATGCTCGTCTATACACTATCAAAACAAAAAGCAGTCAAGTAGCACTTTAAAGACTAGCAAAATAATTTACTAAGTGAGCTTTTGTGGGACAGACCCACTTCTTCCGACCACTTGACCGCTTTTGGTTTTTTCTTGAAATAACTATTTCAAAATAGGCATTATTCCTCCTGCAATGAGGGTTACTGATTTTGAAATAACGTACCTGCTATTTTGAATTTATTTTGAAATAGCGCACGCATAGTGCAGACGCTAGCAAAGTTTTTTTCAAAATAACAGCTATCTCAAAATAACTCTGTAATGTAGATGTTGCCTCATAACGTGTAGGTCATCACACAATTGATAAATAGCCTCAGAGGGTTAATTGTGTTAGTCTAGCTTCAACAAAAAACAAACAAACAAGCAGTCCTATACACCTTAAAGACTTACAATTTTATTTATTAGGTAATGAGTTTTCATGGGTAAGGCTGATGAAGTGGGTCTTACTCATGAAAGCTCATTACCTAATAAATAAAATTGCTAATCTTTAAGGTGCTACAGAATTGCTTGATTTTTGTGATACAATTGGTAACTTGGTCTAGTAAAACCTCACATCGTGAGAAAAGTTCATTGGTTGTATATGGTAAAACAAAGCTGTCTAAAAGAGGTCAAAGGATATCCAGTATGCCAAAAAATTAAAGACAAATGCATACAGGATAAAATTCACTCAGTGCAAGTAGCCAACACAATGCCATGCACCACCACTTACTAGGGCTCGGGGCTAAGCACATGGGTTGAAGGAGGTAACAACATCTTATCTGTATAATACATCATGGCTAAGGTTCTTGCTGCGCCCCTCCACCAAGCAGCAGGGAAAGGGCCAGGCAGATGCATGATACATGGCTGCCTCAGGCTACAGCAAGCATGCTCAGAAGAGCAAGCGGGTCAACATTCCATGGCCAAAGATCGCAGGAGTAATAGTTAGTTGGCTGAAATATTGCAGAGCTCAGTGCAAGAGGAAGGTACCTCAGCATTAAGTGTTAAGAAAAGAGGCATTAGTATCTTTTCTGCCTTGTAGCAACTAGTCTGCTGTTGGCACTGGCTGAGACTAATTCAGACTGGCTGGCTGTTGTTAGTAATGGAGAAGGCTTGGGACCTCCATCTTCCCAAAGACAGACATAAGTCCAGAGGACCAGTTGTGGTATTTGAGAAAGTGTATTTCTGTTTTCTTTTTATAAAGTTCCACAAAAGTCACAACCAACAACTTATAATGCATTTCATTTTAGGTTATATAATGTAATGAATAAAAATAATCCATTATCATTCTTATTTGGAAGCATTTGCTCTGTTGCTGAGATGGTGTTGCCAACTCTCAGAATTATATCATGAGTCTTGAAACATTTGATTTTGGGTTTTTTTGTAACATCCCAGCTCGTGTGGGCATAAATCTCAGATTTCATTTAACTGAATAAATTTCTAACTCACTTGGTTGCGGAGAAGACCTTGAAAACATGACTCATGAGCATGATAATGGTTTAGAAACCAAAGGGTAATTATAAAACAATTCAATTTTTAAGCCAGTCTCATGATTTTTGGACCCCTAATTCATATCTTTTGAATGTTGAACAGTTAGCAATGCCAAAGCCAGGTACTATTTGAGCCTAGCAGGGTTGTGCTAAATACTTGCACTTCTGTCATGAAAATAGTTTAAGAAACTGTACAATGGCACAATCAGAAATATCAGACAAGATTCTATAAACTTTCTTAGATAACAGTAAAGAAGCACAGACAATACTTGCATGGAGATATCTCTCTGCAAGGAAGAAAATATTATTAATCACCACCAAGAAATGTGAAAATACATTGGATGATGCAAGATTGTCACCTGACTAGGGTGACCGTAGGCCACGTTTTAGCCAGGACGGTCCATTTTTTGAAACCCTGTCCTAGCTTTCCTGTCATTTTTGGCAAAAGTAGGGTGCAGAGGAATGTGTGTGCTTGTATGTGTGTGTGTGTGTGAGAGAGACAGAGAGACAGAGAGAATGATGAGCAATGCCAGTCTCACTCACCAGGGCAGGCAGGCTTTAGGTGAGCTGCAATGTCAACTCCAGGTGGAGTGGTGAGCTGGGGCAACTGGATTTGTGTTTTGGGACCAGCACTTCATGAGTTTGTGGGTTGGCTATGGCTAGCACCAGGTGATGACCCATTTTCCCTTTGAGAAATATGGACACTATAGCTGGGTCTACACGACAGAGTTCTGTCAACAGAAGAGGCCTTCTGTCAGCAAAACTAGGGAGTGTCCACACTACAAATGCATTCTGTCGAGAATCTGTCGACAGAACACAGCAGTTTTCCCAGCAGAGTTCTGTCTTGACCATACAAGGCATAATGTCTCTGTGGACAGATTCTGTCTACCAAAAATAGCGTAGATGCTCTGGGGGGCCCTCTGTTGTCAGAGAGGGCTTCTGGGTCACTGGGCTGCCCTATTTGCAGAGCTTTCAGTTGGCTGTTCTGTCGGCAGGGATGTGGGCAGTCTGGCTGCTCTCTGTTGATAGAGGGTGTTGACAGGGGAGCCTGTATTGGGTGTGGATGTGTTCCGTAGACAGAGGCTCTTTCAGGAAGTATCTGTTGACAGTGACTTCTGTCAACAGAACTCTGTAGTGTAGACACAGCTCATAGCTATGTCTACACTAGAGTGCTCTTTAGAAAGGGCATCTTTCGAAAGAGAGTAATCAAAAGACATCCTTTGGAAAGGGAGCATCTACACAGGGGCTGGGGCTGGTGTCCTTGACAAGAACCATCAAAGGGGCCACCCGCCATGTTGAAATGAGCCATCCAGTCCCTCAAAAGAGAGTATCTACACGCACCAATGCCATTTTTCGAAAGAACAGGGCAGGAAACGTTATTGACAGGGTTGCATGGTGGCAAAGCCCTTCCGGGGCTGCAGGAAGTCCCTCCCTTAAAGGGCACCTCCCTAACACCCTCAGCCAGCACGGCATGAGGCCTGCAGAGTTGCCACAAGCCCCACAGACACAGTGCCCACAGGAACAGATATGGAGCAGCAGCAGCTCAACACTTTGCTGGCTGCAGCCAGTAGAGTGATTGTCCTGCTGGCCGCAGCAGTTGTGGCCATCCTGCAGCTCCTGGCAGGGGAACCCCCCAGGGGCAGAAGGGGACATCTCAGACCAGGGGGTTCCCTGGGCCCCTTCACCAGGCACTCAGTCGGCTCTGGAGCTACCCCACCAGCTCCAAGTGGTGGGAGCAACTGGTCTTGGGGGTTTGGGGTTATGATTGGTGACTCCAGAATTTCAGGATGCAGTGGCAGACCTTCCTGGAGCTGGAACAATGGCTGTTGCCGGCCCTCAGACACCAGGACACCAAGATGTGGCACGACCTCCCCATGGAGAAGAGGGTCGCGATAGTTGTTTGGAAGCTGGCCACTCCAGACAGCTACTGCTCCATGGGACATCAGTTTGCTGTGGGCAAGGCTACAGTTGGGGCCTTCGTGATGGAGGCCCAGGCATGCACCCTCTGGGTGGGGGTGAAGGCCCAGGGTGGGGCTGGGGTGGGCCCAGGCACATCCCACACACCCTCACTGGTACCTATGTCCTCCCCACAGGTGGTGCATGCCCAAAATGTCATGCTGCTCCAGAGGGTTGTCCACACTGGGGCCCTGGACATAGCCATCATGGGCTTTGCCACACTAGGGTTCCTGAATTGCTTCAGGGCCCTCGATGGTACCCGTATACCCATCCATGCCCCGGAGCACAGCAGAGGACAATTCCTAAACAGGAAAGGCTACCGCTCAGTGGTCCTGCAGGTCATGGTGGACAGCCGGGGCTGGTTCCAGGATGTTTACATGGGCTGGCCCAGATTCACCCATGATGCGTGGGTGTTCCAGAATTTGGGCCTGTGCTGCTGGCTGGAAGCAAGGACCTACATCTCCCAGAGGGCGATCCTTCTGGGAGATACCACAGTGCCACTCTGCCTGGTGGCTGATGTGGCATACCTGCTCCAGCCCTAGATCATGCAGCCCTATATGGGCCACCCCACACCTAACCAGGAGCACTTCAACAGGTAACTCAACCATGCCCACCAGGTGGTTGAGCACACCTTTGGCCACTTGAAGGGGTGGTGGCCTAGCCTCCTGGCCCACCTAGACATGGGTGTCCTCAATGTTCCTCAGGTGGTGGGCACCTGCTGCATGCTCAACAGCATTGTGGAGAGTAAGGGGAAGGGCTTTGTGCAGAGGTGGGCACCCGAGGCCAACACTGGTTACCCTCAGCCAGCTGCCACCCCAGCCGCCAGGCCCACCAGGATGGGATTCGCAACTGGGAGGCCCTAAGCCATTTACTTCAACCATGGGCCCCAGCAAGTGCTAGCCCAGCCACCCCTGGTGGGTATCCCACACACTCCTCTCCCCAACCCTGTGCACCCCGCATTGACACCCCTCATCTTGGCAGTCTGGGCCACTGGGGTTCTCTCCCAGGGTGCTGGTGGTTGGAGCCATGGTGGGGGGGCAGCAGGGGGAACAGCAGTGGGAGGGAGCTGGGAGGGCAGCAGTGGGACAGCAGGAGGGGCCAGCCTAGCAAGCAGCTTCTGGTACGTGGCCACCATGTCCCGGAAGGTGGAGAGGAACTCCCCCCAATTCTGCCCAGCACCAGGTGGCCTCCCCTTCCTCAAACCAGAGCCAGTGCTCTGCCAGCTCCACCTGCCAGCGGATGGAGGCAGCGACGGGGGGTACTTCCGCTGGCTGCCTTTGCCCCTGCCACGACCAGGCCCATCCTGGTTCTGTGGGTGGCTCTGGCTGGTCACTGTCCCTCGCCTTTTGGGGGTGGCTGTCCAGGACCACTGATGGGGCAAGGCTTTCCTGGCTCTTGGATGTTGTGGCTGCAGACACAGGAGGGAAGAGAGGAACAGGGTGTGGCTCTGTCTGTGGGAGTGGGTGCTGATGGGCACTGGCAGCCATGCCACCATCCTGAGGTGCCATGATCCAGTGGGGCCCTGGTGGGCCAGGGTCTGCTGGGAGTGTGGGGGGACCCCGGTCACGTATAGTGCCCCTGCCCCATGATCTGGCATGTGTGCCCTATTGGGTACATTCCTGAGGGTCCACCGCTGAGGTCAGGTGATGGTCGTCTGGCCGATGCCTGGCTGGAGGTGTGGGAGGGGAGGTCTATGACCAGGTACCCCTCCTCGCTGGACCGGTCCCCAGCTGTGGCTGACTGTCTACAGACTTGGTGGTACAGGGCTGGCCGATGGTCCTGGCTCCTGCTTCTCTCCTGGATGGGGCTCCTCGGCTGAGGTGTCCAGGATGGCAGGCAGGAAGTGTCCTGGGGGCGAGGATGAGCCTGGGCTCCTGGTAGTAGGGGTACTAAGTGGGGGCAGCCCCCAACTGGCTGGCCAAGTCCCGAGCCCAGCATAAGTCCGCAGCAACTCCTTGACCTTACTCCTGACTTGGTCAGGAGTGCAGGCAGGGTGACCCTGGGTACTCAGGCCCTCAGCCAGCTGGCCAAAAGCAGCCACATTCTGCCACTTTGTCCCTATCACCCAGAGCACCTCCTTCCCCTGCCAGAGCCCCAGCAGGTCCCAGAGCAGGTCCATCCAGGAGGGTGCACACTTCTTCCCCCCGCCTGGACCCCTGTGAGCCCTGGACAAGCTCAGAGGGTGGGTCCTGGGGCTCCTGACCTGCCCAGGTGCTGGCCATCACTGCGTACCAGCTGTCTAGGGTGTCACCAAGGCATGCAGGTGCAGCACATGCGAGGGCTGCTGCCTGCACACTCTCAGCTTCCTGCAACGGGGTTTCCAGGTCCATGTGGCTTTAAGAACTGTTGCACGCACAGACCTCAGCCCCCCTCAGGGTGTGGGCAGCACATCTCTGCCTAACAGCTGATCACCGCCATGGTGGACCCCACTCTTTCGAAAAAAGTGGGATGCAGAGCATTTACACACATCCTTTTCCGGAAAAAGATGTGGGAAGGGTGGCCTCTTCCTAGTTCCTCTCTGGAAGAGTGGTTTCAGTTCTTGAGGTGCCTACCATCGAGTTCATGTTCAAAAGAGCACGTAGCATGTATAGATGCGCTTCACTTTACTTTGAACTGGGTCCTGCACATTTGGGCTACGTCTACACGTGCAGCCAACATCAAAATAGCTTATTTCGATGTTGAGACATCGAAATAGTCTATTTCGATGAATAACGTCTACACGTCCTCCAGGGCCGGCAACGTCGATGTTCAACTTCGACGTTGCTCAGCCCAACATCGAAATAGGCGCAGCGAGGGAACGTCTACACGTCAAAGTAGCACACATCGAAATAGGGATGCCAGGCACAGCTGCAGATAGGGTCACAGGGCGGACTCAACAGCAAGCCGCTCCCTTAAAGGGCCCCTCCCAGACACAGTTGCACTAAACAACACAAGATCCACAGAGCTGACAACTGGTTGCAGACCCTGTGCCTGCAGCATAGATCCCCAGCTGCCGCAGAAGCAGCCAGAAGCCCTGGACTAAGAGCTGCTGCCCACGGTGACCATAGAGCCCCGCAGGGGCTGGAGAGAGAGCATCTCTCAACCCCCCAGCTGATGGCCGCCATGGAGGACCCGGCAATTTCGACGTTGCGGGACGCGGATCGTCTACACTGTCCCTACTTCGACGTTGAACGTCGAAGTAGGGCGCTATTCCTATCTCCTCAGCTGCGTCTACACGTGCACGCTACTTCGAAGTAGCGGCACCAACTTCGAAATAGAGCCCGTCGCGTCTACACGCGTCGGGCGCTATTTCGAAGTTAACTTCGACGTTAGGCGGCGAGACGTCGAAGTCGCTAACCTCATGAGGGCTACGTCTACACGTGCACCCAACTTCGAAATAGCTTATTTCGATGTTGCGACATCGAAATAGGCTATTTCGATGAATAACGTCTACACGTCCTCCAGGGCTGGCAACGTCGATGTTCAACTTCGACGTTGCTCAGCCCAACATCGAAATAGGCACAGCGAGGGAACGTCTACACGCCAAAGTAGCACACATCGAAATAAGGGAGCCAGGCACAGCTGCAGACAGGGTCACGGGGCGGACTCAACAGCAAGTCGCTCCCTTAAAGGGCCCCTCCCAGACACACTTTCATTAAACAGTGCAAGATACACAGAGCCAACAACTAGTTGCAGACCCTGTATATGCAGCACGGACCCCCAGCTGCAGCAGCAGCAGCCAGAAGCCCTGGGCTAAGGGCTGCTGCCCACGGTGACCACAGAGCCCCGCAAGGGCTGGAGAGAGAGTATCTCTCAACCCCCCAGCTGATGGCCGCCATGGAGGACCCCGCTATTTCGATGTTGCGGGACGCGGATCGTCTACACGTCCCTACTTCGATGTTGAACGTCGAAGTAGGGCGCTATTCCCATCCCCTCATGGGGTTAGCAACTTCGACGTCTCGCCGCCTAACGTCGATTTCAACTTCGAAATAGCGCCCAACACGTGTAGACGTGACGGGCGCTATTTCGAAGTTACTGCCGCTACTTCGAAGTAGCGTGCACGTGTAGACGCAGCTGAGGAGATAGGAATAGCGCCCTACTTCGACGTTCAACGTCGAAGTAGGGACAGTGTAGACGATCCGCGTCCCGCAACGTCGAAATTGCCGGGTCCTCCATGGCGGCCATCAGCTGGGGGGTTGAGAGATGCTCTCTCTCCAGCCCCTGCGGGGCTCTATGGTCACCGTGGGCAGCAGCTCTTAGTCCAGGGCTTCTGGCTGCTTCTGCGGCAGCTGGGGATCTATGCTGCAGGCACAGGGTCTGCAACCAGTTGTCAGCTCTGTGGATCTTGTGTTGTTTAGTGCAACTGTGTCTGGGAGGGGCCCTTTAAGGGAGCGGCTTGCTGTTGAGTCCGCCCTGTGACCCTATCTGCAGCTGTGCCTGGCATCCCTATTTCGATGTGTGCTACTTTGACGTGTAGACGTTCCCTCGCTGCGCCTATTTCGATGTTGGGCTGAGCAACGTCGAAGTTGAACATCGACGTTGCCGGCCCTGGAGGACGTGTAGACGTTATTCATCGAAATAGACTATTTCGATGTCTCAACATCGAAATAAGCTATTTTGATGTTGGCTGCACGTGTAGACGTAGCCCTCATGAGGTTAGCGACTTCGACGTCTCGCCGCCTAACGTCGAAGTTAACTTCGAAATAGCGCCCGACGCGTGTAGACGCGACGGGCTCTATTTCGAAGTTGGTGCCGCTACTTCGAAGTAGCGTGCACGTGTAGACGCAGCTTTGAAGTATTTGCCTAGTGTTGACGCAGCTCATATGTCTAATGAATCAGAAGATAAGGGAGAAAATAGAGGTTTGTATCTAATAAAACACCCACTCTGACAGCTATATAGAAATATTGGTTAGACCTCTTTTCTAAATTACTGAAGCATATAGTTTGGGAAGCAGAAGAGCAAATTTAAGCAGAAAGATGAAGCATTTTAATAAACTAAATCTCCATAAGAATGTCTGTCTTTCCACTAATGAGATTAGAGGCTGCAAACAGAATTATTATTAAACTGTTAATGATACATCTATGCCAAAAATGGGAAGCTATATTTAGACTCTAAATATGTCTTTATGCTCTTAAATCTATATTTAGGTGCCTAAGGGTGGGATTTTTGAATGCAGTTAAGTGACATAGGAAAGCTAGTCATACTGAGGTTAATTTCTTTCTTTAAGTATGTCATAATGAATTTCATACAACACTTTAAAATTCTTTAATTGACCATTTACTTTTCTGATACAGAAACAATAAACCACAGGGGTTTTTAATGTTATTCATAAATGTTAACAACAAATAAATATTAGAAATGAGGTGTTAAATTACAATTTGAGAAAAAAATAATGCAGAAAGCCTTATTAATGAAATGATATGAATAAAACCAGTGAGTACGCATTTTTCCTTTTTCTTAAATAGTTCTGTTATAAAAGGAGTATTTGCTGAAATATCAATGTTATGAAATTAAATAAGTAGAAGAAATTAAAAATGTATTCATGGAGGCTTGTTAGACAGATAGCCACCTTTCTGAAGTATAGCACATTTAGTTAGTAATGCAAACTTTGAATATTCCTATAGCTGATACAGCACAACCTAACAAAGAGGTGTCACTGGCCCATGTTTTTATAGCATGATAGTTTCGTTTGACAATGGAAAGAATGATTTTTTTCCTTAGCTTTAGCTCTGCAGTTGCAGTATCCTTCTCCCAGGTACTCAGTTTTGATGGAACTCAAAGAAACACACCCCAGCTGCAGAAAATTTGATCAGCAATGATTGAAAACTCAACTTTCCCTAGGCTCTGCTGATCTTAAGTATGCAGAAGGGTGGTAGTAATGGTCCAACCACAATAGTTCTGGGTTTCTGATTTATAATAGTGGCTTTGATGCTAATTTCTTCAGGGTCTTGGCATCCTTAATCTCTTTGTTTCAGTTTCCCTACACTCTGAGGATACTATTCAACCACCTTTTAGGAAAGCCAAGAAATAATGGAGCATGCCCAGATAGGTGCTTGGTATTATATTAATGAGAATGTTTGAGTGTTTTACCATGATGGGATAAGACTAAAGTGGTCCAATTTGAATGTTGACTGTGTCTGTCTAGTAGATATGAATTTATCTGGTGAAAAGTAGCCCCACTCACAGCATACAATGGTATATTCACTAGCACCTAGACAGGGCATGTGATAGAACTTAGATTTTAAATCCAGCTGATTCAAAGGTAAGGATTAGAATGAGCATCCAGATGATTCTGATATAGCACCACATTCCATTTTCCAAAGTCATCACTTCAGGTTTCATTACATAATTAGAGTGGCTTGGAAAATGTTTTTGGCTTGTCTCAGAGCTTGTGATTAAAAAGTTTAAATTGTGATCATAACAAATTTTATGAAAGCAAAAGCACTTTCCCAACAAACCCAAACTGGGAGTAATAGATTTATTAAAATAAATATATGAACATTGTTTTTGCAAATGTCACTTTCAATCGGTTTTGTCATTTGAAAGAGTCTGCTCTTCTAGTGCATTGCTTCACACCACAAACTTTCTACTTAAACAGTTTGTCTTTTCGCAGTGCAGCCAGACACAGAAGATAAAAGTGAACTAGGGTCCAGGCTGTCAAAGGCACTAAGACACTTAATTAAAATCAATGGGAGCTAGACAGCTAAATGTCTTTGAGAATCTGTGCCCAGTTCCTTAGGCATGAATATCTTTATTAGTTCCACTGTTACACATTCTCACTCATCTGGGTAGGAATAAATCATCCAGGTCTTTCAACGGTAATTTTACACAAAGTAATTCCTTTACCAGTCATGGCACATGGGATAAACTGTTGTTAGGACTGGTGATCAGAATGGTGGTGCCAGGGAACTTCAGGGTGATTTTGGATTTTTACAGTTTCTCATCTCTCAGATAGCAGCCTCTGCAACTTACACTTTCTAGCAGTGTGGTTGGCTGCAAGTCCACATCCTGTCCAGCTCAACAGTGTCCCAGATTTGCACACCTTTCTTGCCTCTGCACTGACTATAGCAATGTAATATACCTAGTCTTGAAACCCTCAGCTCACAAGAAACTCCAATTATTATTAAATGCTACAGCGCATCTCCTTAGCACTATGGGCTACAGTGAACATATCAAACTGTCCTCTGCTACTGGCTAGTCACAGAATATCAAGTCATGTTCAAGGACTTGGTCTTTGTTTTCAAAAATTCATTTGTCTGGGTCCAGGATATCGAAAAGTATGCCTAAAACTCTGGGATGAGCAGTAGGTTGCCGGCTTGGCTCCTCTGACACTCTAGAACTTTCTACAATAAGGCAAATCTGATCTGGGCAGAAGAGAATTTTCTTGGTGGCTGTTCCAAGGTTGTGGAATAAACTACTCCCAGGAACTAAAGACCATCACAACCTCTCCTTCCACAGAAAGTGCAAAGTTCACTTCTTGGCCCAAGTTAGCCCTAATTCTTTCTGGGAACTCTAGCTGCAGCATGGTCCATCTGCACCATTTCCACCACATCTGAGGGTCTTTTTCTCTTGTTTCTACAGCTCCTGCATTCCTGTCCCTCTAACATAAATTTATATGTACTTTTTGCTTTTTTATTTTCATACAGATTGCATGCTGACAGCAGATGCTGACACCTCAAAGGTACAACAAAGAGTGATATACTATTTTCTTGGCTCCTTGTGAATGTCAACAAGAGTTAAGAAAAATCTTCCTATCAAGTCCTCTCTGCTTCCCCGCTGGAGCCATTGGTTCCTTAGCAGAGCTTAAAATAGGAAAAGAATAGGTTAAGTATTTCTTTGATAAGTTACACTGTTCTGGTTGTGAGGGAAAGATGACACATATCCTAGAATACTCAAGGAGGTATCTGAGCCACTAGCAATTACTGTCAAAAAGTCATGGAAGATGGGAGAGATTCCAGAGGCCCAGAAACAGGGAAACATAGTGTCAACCACAAAAAGGGGAAAAATGACAACCTCAGGAAATACATACCAGTCATCTTTACCTTGCTACTTGAAAAGATAATGGAGGAAATAATGAAACAGTTTGCAAAAACCTAGAAGATATTAAGGTGTTAAATAGGACTATGGTTTAACCATAGCGATTTTTAGTAAAAGTTACGTACAGGCCATACACAAAAATTCACAGCTCAGGTGCTGGGGAGAACCTGAAGTGGGAAAACTGAGCAGAGCACTTCCTGAGGCTGGAGCTCCTGGGGTCAAAAGCACCAGCTGCTGGGGGCCATGTACCATGGCTGCTCTGGTCACCCATGGACCACTGTCAGGGAGTGCCCAAGCAGTGGCTGGCCCCACTCCAGGGCCATTTCCGCAGCAGCTAGTGTGGCTGTTTTCAAGGCCACCTAAGCAGCTGGCATTAGATCCAGATGGCTCATGGGTCAGCCAAACAGACCACAGAAGTTACAGAGGTCTCAGAAGGACATAGAATCTGTGACTTTTGTGACAGGCATGGTGCCTTAATGATAGTATGGATAGTGTCAGTATGGATTTGTCGAGAAGAAATCATGTTAAACCAGCCCAATAGCTTTTTTGATAGGGTAACGCCTTCTAAATGGAGAAAGTAGTAGATGTGGTGCATTTTGACTTTAGTAAGGCTTTTAATACTGTCTCACATGACGTTCTCACAAACAAACAAGGGAAATACAGCCTAGATGGAGTTACTAATAGATGGGTGCTTAACTGGCTGCAACTCTTTTTCCAGAAAATAGCTTTCAGTCAAGCTGGAAGGGCAGCTCACTTGGTGTTCTGCAGGGCTCAATTCTGGATCTAGCTCTGTTCAATATATTCATTAAGGATTTAGATAAAGGCATGAAGAGTGTACAGTTTGCATGAGGGCTTGTGAGTGCTTTGGAGGATAGGATTAAAATTCAGCTTAATCTGGACAAACTGGAAGAACGGTCTGAAGTAAACAGGATGCAACCCAATAAATATAAATGTGACATACTCTGCTTTAGGAAGGAACAACCAATTTGCACAGACACAAAATGGAAAATAACTACTTAGCAAGGAATAATGCAGAAGGAGATCATGGGAGTCAGGGGTTATAATGGCTCACAAGGGCTACATCTACATAGGCAGCCCATGTCTACAGAGGTCACTGTCAACAGAGAAGCCTCAGCAGTACATCTGTCAATAGATAACTTCTACACATAAAAGAGACTGAAAAGAGCAAGGCACTCTGTCAACAGAGAGCAGCCAGACTGCCCTGCGCTCTGACGACAGAATGGCTGACCAGAAACTCTACAGACAGGGCTGCCAGGGGAACTGGAAGCCCCCTCTGTTGACAGAAGTGACTACATGGGCAGTCTGTTAATAAAACACTGTCGACAGAGGCATTATACATGATCAGGGACAGGTATAACACTGCCGGCTGAACAGCTGAGTTCTGTTGACAAACTCTTGAAGGAGGACTTTAGCCATGCAGATGCTCGGAGTGTTTTGTCAACAAAAGCCCAGTTTTGTTGACAGAGTCTGGCCGTGTAGATGTAGCCAAGCTAAATATAAGTCAACAGTGTGACATGGCTGCAAAAAAGCAAACATCAGCCTGGGATATATTAGTATGAGCGTTGTATGCAATATACAGTAAGAACATTCTACTCTACCCCACTCTGATTAGGCCACAGTTCCAGAGTTATGATCACTTCTAGGCACTGTAAGAGGGTGAGAGCAAGGCCAGGCAGGACAGGGGTTAAACAGAGCCTGTTGGCCCAATCAGCCCCACCCCGATTCACCTGCAGCCAGTGTCAGGCCTGGAGGAGTATAAAGGGAAGGAATACAGCCCTGTTGGGGGCTGACCAGCCAAGAGGTAGGAGCTGGCTCTGAGACAGCAGGCCCCAAGCCAGAGCTGCCACCTGGTTGGCCATCGGAGGATGCAGTCCAGGACCCTCCCGCAGGCACTGAGGGGAGCGGGGAGCCCCGCCCACCCCCAGGGAACCCCTCTCCTGCCAAAGGGGGAACTAGATTCTCGGTGCCACTCTCCAAACTTAACCCATAGACTCTTGAGTGGGTGATGAAGGCCACCTTGGAACAGGACTCCTGCTTCACATGTGGGGGGCTCTGGGCACTGGTCCCGAGACTGCCCATACATGGAATGCATGTTTGGGAAACTCTGGACCCCACAAACATGGGCGCACCCCCAAGGCTCTGCCAAGCTGACCATCCCCGTGTACATCAATAGGACAGAGGCAATTGGGCTGATTGATTCAGGGTGTGCCAAGACCCTGGTTCGGCAAACAGTCATGCCTGACTTAGGGACCCCTCAATGCATTATCAGGCTGCAGTGCATCCATGGGGATGTGAAGGCCTATCCCTGCACCCGGTAGCCCTATAGGTGGGAAGTCACGAAGTACCAGTGATGGTTGGCCTGGCCCCAGTCCTGGCCTATCCGGTGATACTGGGTAGAGACTGGGGACATTTTTGAGAATTACTAGCAGAACTTGGGAAGCCTTCAGCTAGGGAACAGCAACCCCCGCCATTGAGCATGGTAAAAGCGGGGGCCACAACTCTTGCTGGAGTAGGGAAAGTGGTGGACCCAAGGGAAGGGACTTCCCAAGGGCCAGCACCAGCCCAGGTGGGCCCACCTCCCCATCAGCTGGAGAGGGAGTCACCCCCACTGCCTGAATCCACAGTCCTTTCACAACCCTCGGACTTTGTGGTGGAGCCTCAGGCAGATGAGACACTGAGCCAAGCGTACGATCAGGTAACAGTAGTGAGTGGGGAGACCACCAGAGCCCATCCAGCAGGACAGTTCCCCCATTTTGAAATCCAGGGAGACTGTCTCTACTGTGTAGAGAAGGACCCACAGATGGGAGAATTGCACCATCAGCTACTGGTACCCCAGCCATACCGGAGAGACGTCATGCAACTTGCCCATGCCATCGCCATGGCAGGACACCTGGAAAGAGACAAGACCCTGGCTAGGATCCTGGCTTGCTTCTTTTGGCCCAGGAGCCACAGAGAAGTTGCAGACTTCTGTGCCTCTTGCCCAGAGTGCCAGCTCACAGCACCCCGGTCCGTGGAGATGGCCCCATTGGTTCCCCTCCCACTCATGAGTCTACCCTTTGAATGGATAGGTGTCGATATAGTCGGCCCCCTGGAGAAGAGTGCAGCTGGATACTGGTTCATCCTTGTTGTCATTGATTATGGAACCCGGTACCTGGAAGCCGCGATGTGCCATAAGTGCCAAGAGGGTGGCAACGGAGCTAGTGAACATCTTCTCCTGGGTCGGGGTCCCTTGGGAGATCCTAACAGATCAAGGGAAAAACTTTATGTCCCAAACAGTGCAACAACTGTGACAGCTGCTAAAAATCAAGATACTCTGGATGTCCATCTACCATCCCCAAACCGACGGACTAGTAGAGCGCTTCAATCGGACTTTGAAGGCAATGCTCCACAAGTTTGTGCTCATGGATGCACACCACTGGGACCAACAGATGGATGAAAATTGGCATTATACACATACAAAGGGTTGCCCTGTGGTTCATCAGTTGCCTAGCTTTATAAAGAAGTGTGCAAAGGGGATATTGAACCTATACCCTGAGGGTCTGATTCTTAGCCCCATTAATTCAATGGGAGTCTTTTCACTGACTTCTGTAGAAACTAGGACCTTAATGGCAAAATGATTTCTCTCCTTTTTATTCTGCTTCACTGAATGACTTAATTTGGCCTTGATATCTTTCTTTTACAGATCTTCCAGTTTTGTACAATCTTTCATAGAAGTGTAAAGTTTCCTGCAAATCCTTAAGCTTTTTTCCAGATTCAGATTTTTACACACATTGGCATTTTGACATTGTGATAACAACAAAATTAAGCCAAGTAAATGTACATTTCCAAGGCAAAAGAAAAATAAAAAAGGGCCACCCAGAAGCATATCACAACGATCCCTTTGCTGTAAGAATATGACACAGCTTAGAAAGCTTTATAAAGCTATTGTGTGATGGACACAAAAACATATTCTGAAACAGAAATAACTGAAGGTCAATTTTAATCCTATCCCCCCCACTGCCACATTGCCGGTTGCTACCCACACTAAAATGTGCTAACTGCATACATCAAGTCCTTTCTGGGAGTGATGAGGGTGTTTCACTGATTCAAGGAGCAATGTGATGTGAGTGGCAGATGGGCTGCTTGACAATGACAAGGAATCACTATAAAAAGAAAATATAGCTCTATGTTTAATCTTCAGCCATCTGAAACGGCTTCTAGGGAGCAGTGCTTAGATCCTGCTACTTCAGTGAATCATTCCCTGCCTAAGGTTTCTCCCCCAATGGTACTATAGCCTGACTGATAAAGTAGGGAGTGTCCCTCAAAAGCAAAATGTCCCTTTATTATTATGAGATTTGCAAGACCTTGAATCTTCATTTTATCTCATTTCATTCTTACTGCTCTTTCATTCGCCCTCTCTCTATTTGTGCCCTGTTAGTTTTTCCTGGTGATGCAGAGAACATTATGAAATCATAAGACTAGGAGAGAACATTCTCAGCATACAATCGTTCCTCCCTTGTTCCATTCTGTGGACTCCCCTTCTTCATCACTGGCTTGTTAGTGGCCTGTGGACATGAACAACAGAACTTTCTAAGCAGATGGTGGGTAGTGATCAGGTGTGACTGCAAAAGTTTAACAGTGAGCACCTATTTCAGCTCTCACAGCTCAATTGTCAGATTTCTCTCTCTCACAATTCCTTAATACTCTCATTTTTCAAAAGCAAGAATAGCAAAACCTTACCCTTCCTGGCACATTTCAGCTGTCTGAGGGTTTTGTATCAAGAGAACAAGTAGGCTTGTGCACTACTCAAAACAGAAATAAAAATAACGGTTCACACATAGTAGAGTGGTCAGGCCATGCATTTCAAGGTACTTCTTACATTTAATCAAGTCAAGAACATGAGCACTTTTAGGAAATACTTTTCTTTTCATCACAACAACATGTCTCAGGACATCTTAGCTGCGTCTACACGTGCACGCTACTTCGAAGTAGCGGCAGTAACTTCGAAATAGCGCCTGTCACGTCTACACGTGTTGGGCGCTATTTCGAAGTTGAAATCGACGTTAGGCGGCGAGACGTCGAAGTCGCTAACCCCATGAGGGGATGGGAATAGCGCCCTACTTCGACGTTCAACATCGAAGTAGGGACGTGTAGACGATCCGCGTCCCGCAACATCGAAATAGCGGGGTCCTCCATGGCGGCCATCAGCTGGGGGGTTGAGAGATACTCTCTCTCCAGCCCTTGCGGGGCTCTGTGGTCACCGTGGGCAGCAGCCCTTAGCCCAGGGCTTCTGGCTGCTGCTGCTGCTGCTGCAGCTGGGGGTCCATGCTGCATATACAGGGTCTGCAACTAGTTGTTGGCTCTGTGTATCTTGCACTGTTTAATGAAAGTGTGTCTGGGAGGGGCCCTTTAAGGGAGCGACTTGCTGTTGAGTCCGCCCCGTGACCCTGTCTGCAGCTGTGCCTGGCTCCCTTATTTCGATGTGTGCTACTTTGGCGTGTAGACGTTCCCTCGCTGTGCCTATTTCGATGTTGGGCTGAGCAACGTCGAAGTTGAACATCGACGTTGCCAGCCCTGGAGGACGTGTAGACGTTATTCATCGAAATAGCCTATTTCGATGTTGGGTGCACGTGTAGACGTAGCCCTTGGCTACAGCTACATTGCAACCCTATTTTGAAATAAAACAATCACACACCGGCTGGCTGTGTCTCAATGTGCCACTTCTTCTGGAAGCCACACGCTAATGAGCTATCCAGAAGATGCTAATGAGGAGTGGATGCAAATTTTCCATGCCTCATTAGCATATCAGCACGTGGTTTGGAGTCTGGAAGAAGTTCTTCCAGGCTCTGAAGAACACATGCAGAAGTGCGGCCCATGGGGATCTTCCGGAAATTTTGGGGAAGAAGGGGCTTCCAGAAGGAAGGTTTCCTTCCAGAAGATCCCTGCATGCCACACATATGCATGTGTACTTCAGAGTCCCGAAGAGCTTCTTCTGAACTCCAAACCACGTGCCAATATGTTAATGAGGCATGGAAAATTTGCATCCGTGCCTCATTAGCATCTTCCAGATAGAAGCAGCACATGGAGACACAGCCGCTGTGTCTACATTAGCAAGTTCTTTTGAAAGGTTTTTTGAAAGAAGGGGGCTCTTTCAAAAGATCCCATGGATTGTCTATATGCAAATAAAGTTCTTTCAAAAGTAAATCAAAAGAATGTGTCACTCCTTTCAAAAGCACTCTTCCTCCCTTGTTTTAGAAAGAACACTTTCTTTCAAAAGTTTCTTTTGAAAGAAACGTGTAGATGCTCCACAGGGTCCTTCTTTCAAAAGGGCAGTCCTCATGGCACTTGATTTTTCAGCCTCTGTCCCATTCTTTGGATAGAGTGGGGGCTGTGTGGATGCTCTCTTTCAAAAGAGCAGATCACTCTTTTGATCTGCTTTTTTATGTGTGGATGCCCTTTTGCAAGAAGTTCTTTCAGAAGAGATCTTCCAGAAGGGCTTCTTTTGCAAGATCTTTGTAGTGTAGATATAGCCACACAATGCATTTTGAAACAGCACTCAGCTATTTCAAAATAGCATTTATGGATCTTTAGAGCTATTTAAAAAAAGTTCTATTGGAGCCCATTATGGTTTATTTCAAAACAGCACTATTCTGTGTGGCTATGGAAAATCTGGCCCTTTTTCGAAAGAACATGTGGAGCGTCTATACACAAAATGTGCTCTTTTGATCAGAAATGGAAAGAACGCAGCTTCTCCTCTGGAAGCCCTCTTCCACTCCTGGGTCAGTAAGAGCACCTTCTTTCGAAAGCTTCTTTAAAAAAAAAAGCACATGTAGACACTCTGGCTATGTCTACACTAGCATTCCTCTTTCGAAAGAGGCACACAAATGAGGGAAATCAAAAATACAAGTGAAGCACAGATTTACATATCTGGTACCTCATTTGCATATTCTTTTTTTGAAAGACCTTCTTTCGAAAGAAGAAAAGCAGTGTAGATGCAGCTCTTTCAAAAATAAACCCCCTTTTCAAAAGAATCCTTATTCCTAAAAAAAAAAACGCAATGTCTACACTTGGCCAAAATTTAGGAGAATACTAATGAGGTGCTGAAATGAATATTTAGTACCTCATTAGCATGCTGCTGTCCACTTTGGAAGTGCCGTGTTTCAACAATGCACAGCTCGTCTACACAGAGCCCTTTTCAAAAGCACCCTGCAAACGTTGAAGTTCCCTTATTCCTATCAGCTGAATGAGGGAAATCAAAAATCCAGCTGATAATCATTTCAGTGTCTTATTAGTATTCTCTGATTTGGCCATTAGCATGGCCCTTTCGAAATTTTGGCCAACTGTAGACAAGGCCAATAGGAAGAAGGGTTCCTTTGAAAACGGGGCTTATTTTCAAAACAGCTGCATCTATACTGCTTTTCTTCCTTCAAAAGAAGAATATGCAAATAATGTGCCAGATATGTAAATCTGCAACTCATTTGCATTTTTGATTACCCTCATTTGCATGCCTCTTTTGAAAGAGAAATGCTGGTGTAGATGTAGTTTCTGTGGGCCTTTTTTTTGAAAGAGCAGTTTTCATGGCACCCGATTTTTCAACACCTGGCACATTCTTTTGAAAGAGCAGGGGCTGTGTGAATGCTTTCTCTCAAAAGAGTAGACCACTCTTTCAATCATAGGGCTGGAAGGGACCTCAGGAGTTCATCTAGTCCAGCCCTTGCTTCAAGTAGGATCAACCCCCAGTAAGTTATCCCAGCCAGGACCATGTCAAACTGGGACTTAAAAACCTCGAGGGATTGTGAATCCACCACCTCTCTAGGCAGCACATTCTAGTGCTTCACCACCCTACTGGTGAAGTAGTTTTTCCTAATATCCAACCTATACCTCTTCCTTTTTAACTTCAGACCATTACTCAATCCCCCTTTTTGTTTGCGGATGCATTCTTTCAGAAGAGATCTTCCGGAAGGGTTTCTTTTGAAAGATTGCTGTAAAGTGGATGTAGCCTGTCTCAGTAGAGCGTATTTTGAAATAGCAGTTTCAAAACAGGCTTTATTCCTCCTGCATTGAGGGTTACCAATTTCAAAATGCGCCCACAATTTCAAATTTATTTCAAAGTAGTGCATGCCTAATCTAGGTGCTAACAACGTAGTTTCAAAATAAGGACTGTTATTTCAAAATAACTGTCATATTGTCATAGTCTTTGAGTCCCAAGAAGGTGAATGAGAAATACCATGGAACCAATATGACTATACCTAAGTAGGCAAAACAAGGAAACTGCACATGATAGCTAAGTAGGCAAAACAAGGAAACAGTTTTCTGGCATTAAACCAGCATAAAATGTATGGGGGTCTAGATGCATGATCTAATTGCTAAGGCATGAGACTAGCTCTTCAGTTGGCTGGCAGAGTGTTCTTAGAGCAAACAGATCTATGTTCTGTGCCTAAGTTTTCCTGTTTATAAAATGGAGAGGACATTACTTGTTTCACCGTGTCCAATCCATTATGTCACCCATACATTATTGGGTTTAGTGCAGCAGTCAGTGGTTGTAATACTGCAATCTGTGCCATGCGAGCTAGCTGAATAGGAGATCACAACTGTTCCTAACTCCTGAAGTAGTAGTAGTAGGCATCCTTCAGTCTGCATAGACTATGGATCGTGCCCTTTATAGTTTCAATTGAGGACTTCATTTACAGCGTCTACTGTGACTATGAAGACCCACACGAGAGTGACAGTCCTTGCTGCATCTCTTGCAGATAAGGTGGGTGTCTGGCAAGTCCTTAGCGTGCTTTCTGTGCACTTGCTTCTCCTCTGCTAGCAGTCTGATCCTCATCTCGCCTTTCTGAAGGCCCTTGTGTAACCCCTGCCTCCATCTGCTGCGGTTGTCTGCTAGTTCTTCCCAGTTGTCCAGCTCGATGTCTACCTCTCTGAGGTCTCTCTTGCAGACATCTTTGTAGCGCAACTGGGGGCGTCTGGGAGGTCTTTTTCCAGAGGCTAGCTCACCATACAGGATGTCTTTTGGAATCCTTCCATCATTCATCCTGTGGACGTGGCCAAGCCAGCAGAGCCGATGCTGCCTGAGGAGGGTGTGCCAGCTAGCAGCTCTCTCTATGAGAAGGGAGCTTTCAGCGAACACTGTGAGCAGTGAACAGGGGCAGCAGCTAACAGGGAAGGGAGTTTGCCTCTGGGCAAAGCGTCCTAGAGGAGCTTGGGTGAGTGTGAGATTTGGGGGGCTGTGTGGTGAGCTGGTGGGTGAATGTCTGTCTGTCTGCAGCTATGTTACTTTGCAGAGAAGGGCAGTTTGATCAGCTGCCTGTGTGCCTGAGCAGTTTGCAAGGTGTGAATTGGGGGAGTTCCCTGCCAGGTGAGCCTTCAAGGGCTGATTAGACTGGAGGCAAGGCTTTGAGCCAGGCCTAACCAGCTAGCAGCTCTCTCTATAAGAAGGGAGCTTTCAGCGAACACTGTGAGCAGCAAACAGGGGCAGCAGCTAACAGGGAAGGGAGTTTGCCTCTGGGCAAAGCGTCCTAGAGGAGCTTGGGTGAGTGTGGGATTTGGGGGGCTGTGTGGTGAGCTTCATCCTAAAACAACTATAAATTCATGCGTTCTGAGGTCCTGGACTGAAAGGTGCTATGTGCAAGTGTAAGTTATCATTATAGTAAAAGGTCTGTTATCCAGAACTCAGTTAAACAGAAAGGTGAATTAACCGGAACTTCTGGTATCTCCTGATACCAACCTTCCATCTAGTAAGGGGGACTAATACCCCACACAGTATGCTATGCAATTACATATTCGGCATTCTACTTTTAGGCAAAGGAGGCAGAAGACAAGTAAGCAAGCTGAAATCAGGGATTTATTCAAAAAGTAGCTTCCAGGGAGTGTCTTTGAGTCATTACAGATTCAGCTCAGTTTCCAACACCATCCACATCTACAGTCATAACTGATGTTGATAATGATGACTCTGAGGCACTGCAAGATGCTGAAGTATCTTCTGAATCCTCAAAGAATGATTACATTATGTTCAGTATACTTCTACTATTAAATGTATTTTTAGTTAACTGGGTATATGCCATGTACTGTCCCATGATATAATCATGTCATAAGATAACTTTTTGCATAGCAAACTCTACTTGTATGCACCCAAGTTCTTCAAGAACTTACCCATTCTACAGTGCAGTGCTACTGCTGGATTGGTGAGTAGTTGAATACTATTTTATACTTTATTCATTTTATTGTACTCTAATTCTTTGCAAAATTGGTATTCTCTGTTGACCTGAATACATGAGCTAGTTATCATGACTCACCCCAGGCAGTATCTCCCCAGAAGATATTTAGTTTCCTGTCCCAATTCAGGCTACAGAGTGAGGGAACACAGAGTTCTACCCCAGGAGAGAACTCCTGGGGTGCATGGCAAAGATATTTAAACTAATGACAATACCAAATTGATTAGACTGCTATTAAAATAAATTGCAAGAATAACAAATGTAATGAAACAATATTACAAGCCAATAATACAATGCTATAATTCCTGGTGGTTATTATGAACTACTTAGCCCAACATACTCACATCTTTCCCTTACAAAATGGAAGTAGACAAATTCGATGCGCCAAACAGGCTTGAGTGTTGAGTGTCTAAATTCTATTGCAAAAGTTGAGTTAATAACCTGCTAGAAAATAAAGGAAGAAGAAGCAGCTGAAGAATCCCTGTGGCCCATTGCATGGGTTTTTATAGGGTCCTTTCACTGCTTAATCTAGGTCTGATCAACCATGCCTTCAGGCATAAGGGTCTAGCGACAGACGGGGGTTTAGCTGGCAGAGACATGTCTACATGGCCTCTTTCCTGCTGGCAGACCCCTCTGCCAAGAGTGAAATCTTGTGTGGCTGTGCTAATTAGCTGCATGAGTATGCAAATGGATGCTATTTGCAGTTTCCAGAAACCTGCTTAGCATAGCTCTGCTGGCACTGGCGCTGACGACTCAGGCCATGTAGATGTGGCCTATGTGATCTAGGCTGCTAAAGTATCACACTCTATAAATAGTACCTTCCTCAATCAATGTTAACAATTAGTATTAAACCATATTGTAAGATGTCAAATAAAAGAACACAAAAATCATGAATACTGTTATTTTAAATGAAATAGTTTCATGTTTGTCTGTTTAACTATTGGATATTTCTGTAAACCTAGTTTGATTAATATTACGTCTGCAACCTTTATTACTGGAGTTCTAGAAACATTTTAAAGGGAATGATCTTAATAAATAGGTATTGTGAAAATCCCCTTTTAGCATCTCAAAAAGAAATAGGACAACCTGAAGTTTGGTGTGGGAGGAGGGAACCATTTCTTCACAACAGGACTGAAGGCAATGTCTTAGCTGAGGTTTCTATAACAGTATGTCTAGACTATTCAGAAGATTGACCCAGTCAGGGTACGACTTCCAGAGTTCAATTTCGTGCAATTGGTAGAGATGTGCAAAACTTAACTATCTGGGGTCGACAATTGACCTCTGGATTCCTCAATATTGCGAGGCGTAAGGGAAGTTGATGAGAGAGTTTCTTCTATCGACCTCCCTCTGTGAAGAAAGTTGCAGAGAAGTCAAGTCTAGCTATGCAATTGCTTCATCTAGAATTGTGGGGCTACAATCAACTTACCTGCCTAGTGTCAACCAAGCCTAACTGCAGTTGCCTGTGTGTCATTTTGGTCCCCTTTCGTGAAAGAGAACCGGACGTTTGTACATTTCATAAATAAATAAATCACACAAGAAGGCTGTGAAATTTGTCTTCCACCTGAAAAATGACCCTTTGCTAACCTTTTTTTAACCTCTGGTTTGGCAAGCAGAACTTTACATTCATAGTGCACATTTCCTAACCAAGGCTGCTCCAGAAGGCAACTCTGTGCATGAGACATACTAGGACTGAAAATGTATTTTAAAATACTCAGCCAAAATGGTAAGATACCATGGCCATGTCTACACTAGCCCCCACTTTTGAAAGGGGGATGCTAATGAGACACTTGGGGATTTGCTAATGAGGCACTGCAATGAACGTGCAGCACCTCATTAGCATAATGGTGGCTGCGGCACTTCAAAAGTGCCGCTTTCAATTGTGCATGGCTCGTCTACACAGAGTCCGCATACTGCAAAATCTCCTTATTCCTATAACCAAATATTCATTGCAGCGCCTCATAAGCATATCCCAAAGTGTCTCATTAGCATCCCCCTTTCGAAAGGGGGGAGCTAGTGTAGACTTAGCCTATGTCATTTATGGCTGAGTCAGTTTCTGAATTGTCCTGTTTAATGCAAGATGCCTCATGAGTTAGGAGAAGACAACCCCTGAAGTCTTTCTGGAGGAATAGCTTGGAGGTTAGAGCACTGGTGTTGCAAACCCAGATTGGTCAATTTGCTTCTTGAGGTGGGGCCATAAAGGAGCCTGCACTTGGTTAGATAAAAAAAGGTGGGCAATGGTGATAGGTCCTCCTGTGAGTGCAGGAGGTTGGACTCCATAACCTTTTAAGGCCCCTTCCAGCTCTATGAGATCTGTGTACCTCCACGCTCTATTTAAAAAGAAAAAAACCCTGAAGTCTCCATTGCCTGTTTGCTTTCTCACAGTCTTCTACTCACAAAGTAACGCTGAGTTTCTTGGCCGCGTCTACACGTGCACGCTACTTCGAAGTAGTGGCGCCAACTTCGAAATAGCGCCTGTCATGGCTACACGTGTTGGGTGCTATTTGGAAGTTGAAATCGACGTTAGGCGGTGAGACATTGAAGTCGCTAACCCCATGAGGGGATGGGAATAGCGCCCTACTTCGAAGTTGAACGTCGAAGTAGGGCATGTGTAGACAATCCGCGTCCCGCAACATCAAAATAGCGGGGTCCGCCATGGCAGCCATCAGCTGAGGGGTTGAGAGACACTATCTCTTCATCCCCTGCGGGGCTCTGTGGTCATCGTGTGCAGCAGCCCTTAGCCCAGGGCTTCTGGCTGCTTCTGCGGCAGCTGGGGATCCATGCTGCATGCACAGGGTCTGCAACCAGTTGTCAGCTCTGTGGATCTTGTGTTGTTTAGTGCAGCTGTGTCTGGGAGGGGCCCTTTAAGGGAGCAGCTTGTTGTTGAGTCCGCCCTGTGACCCTGTCTGCAGCTGTTCCTGGCACCCTTATTTCGATGTGTGCTACTTTGGCATGTAGACGTTCCCTCACAGCGCCTATTTCGATGTGGTGCTGCCCAACGTCGAAGTTGAACGTCGACGTTGCCAGCCCTGGAGGACATGTAGATGTTATTCATCGAAATAGACTATTTCGATGTAGTGTGCACGTGTAGACATAGCCCTTTAGAGCAAAAAGAAGGAAATAAAGAACTTCTGAAATGTTAGAAGGATCTTTGTGATCCTTGCATGGAAGACCCTACAGAAGCACAAAATGTTTATGTCATTTGTATAGGTCATGGAACATAGATAGCATTCTACAAAAGGCTAAATCCTGATCTTACTGAAGATGATGTCAAAACTCCCTTTTGATGTTCATGGCAGCAGGGCCTGGCCCATAAGACCTGACAGATCTCTCCTACCCCAGTTTACAAGTGTAACTCCCCTGATTTTCATGGGATGATTCCTGATTTATTTCTGTGTCCTTTAGACCAGGCACCTGTCCTCCAATCACACAGATGGAACTTTGTAATAAAATGATGAGCCAAACAATGAAAAGATAAAGCATGAGGACAGGAGATGAATGAAATTCAATCTGTCAGCAATGGAGCAAGGCGCTGTGCAATCCAGAGAAAAATTAATGCTGGGCTGGTGCTTTGCATGCCAAATTATATTCTGTAGTCATTTAACCATCACCAGAATCAAGTCATCTGAAAACCAGAGGATTAAAGTATATGTTCCAACACAATGGCCTACAGATCACTGTAATTTTTGAAATTCCATGCACACTCTGCACAAAGCCATCTCACGTGTACAAAGTTAGAACACCCTGTTTAGCAACAGTGCTAAAGAAAACATCCCTCTGTCTCCACCATCCAGCGGCTTTGGCTTTAAGAAGAGCTCTTCTAAAAGACTTCAAATAATATACAACCTCACCAATGAAATGCCATTAATATTTTTTTTTCCCTAGCTGAAACAGTTTTCTAAGGGCCTTGGTCAGGGGAAGGGGAGAGTGCAGTTCTAAAACAGCACGCCAGACTGAGTTGCTAGAGATCCACTCATTTCTCAGCTCCTACCTCTTATTTCTTATTTCTTTTTGCCATGCTCTGCAAAATGATCTCCCAGGTGACAGTGTCTCTAACAAGTTCCAATGGCCTTTTCAGCAGTTGTGCACTTGCTTTGGGGTGTTTCATGTGCTGTTCTTTTTTCTTGTCTTCACAGGAACTTATGCATTTTTGTCACTTTTACTTGTAGGCTCTTGGTGGAGTTTTTAACTAGTACAGAATGAAGTTTTACGCAGGCTTATCATAAGATGTGTAAACAATACATGCCCGCCACAGTAATCTAGGAAACAGGTCCTTTATGTGCAAGTGTATTTTTGCACACATTTGACACTAGTGGCTGAACCTCATTTTGGAATCAATTCTATGTGACTGCTGGGAAAACACTTAACAAAAAAACTATTTTTTAAATCCATGCATGCATATAGTTTGGTATTTTTGGAAATAAAAAGACAGTCAAATATTTGAAAAAAAAACACATGAAATCTGATTTGATCTCAGCGACTCTAGGGTTACATAGCTCTAACTCCTCTGACATTATAAGAAACAGGGTGAATTGGCACTGGTTTAACAAAGAATAGAATTTGTGCTGCAGTAATTTATTTGATGGAGTGGAATAAAGTCTTCATGGAAAAGGTATCTTTCCCCATAAACAGTTTGCAGCTGGTTTAATCACATAGCAATTATTTATCATAGGCGCATTTGCTTTTCAGAAGTATCTTTGTAAGCCCGGGATAAAAGTTATCAACTGTAAATATTACCCAGTCATGGATGGTTTGGTTTTATCACAGATAGAGATAAACTCCATCATAAAGAGGAAAAATTTCTAGACAGCCAAACCCGCCTAATTTACTTCAAAATGTGACAAGAGATTGTTAAAAATGTGCTGGCAATCAATGGCAGATGGTTGTGTTCGTGTGCATAGCTGCCAAGTTTTAGTTCCTTCAAGTGACAGTTGTGGATCTGAGCATGTGAAGGGAGCAAGCCTACCCCTACTCAACACTGATGATTTAAAACTAATATACTCAAGAAACAGGTACGTTCAATTACCAGAGGCAGATCAATATTATCTCCATTTTAAAGATGAGGGAAGTTGTGTTGCCTCAGGTTATCCACTGTTGCACAGCAAGTCAGGGCCAGAGCTGTGATGGAGTCCTGATTCTGTGCTCTGGTCTACACTACACAGGTAGTTTGAGGTAAGCTGCACTTCATTGACTTAGCTGTGGAGGTGTCTTCACTTAATTTTGGTTTCCACTGATATAAGCGCCTCTTCACACTGATTCAGTGACACCACCTGCCCAACCAGAATAGAGTCACAGTCGATGATGAGGCAATGAGAGTGTAAATATTGTGTTGCTTATATCTAGAGCACACACATATAAAATTTATATCTGTGGAGTTGCAGGGCCCTGGTGACAACAACTGAGGCCAGCAGAACCATAGCCAGTGACCAGACCAGAAACCACAGAGACAGTATCTAGCCTGGGCAGCTCCTCTGGTGTGGGTATGCTGACCCCTGCCCTACACACTGAGGCAGGCACCAGGCTAACTGGCTGTTGTACTTGATCACAGTAGTGTGTGTAATAAGCTTTGCATGCACCCTTGTGTGGCTGGTGCCCACCCTAGTGACTGAGGCTGAGGGCAGTACAGGTGCACCAGAAATGTGGCCTGCACTAGGTGATGGCTCCTGCAAGTAGTGGCCCAACATGCTGCTTTCACCACTTAGGCTCCTGGCCTGGTTGCTGGCCACGGCCCTGATGGTCTCACTCCTTGCAACTAAAACTCCACAACTCTTCAGGTATCTGCTTTATATCCATGGATATAAATTCTGTATCCAGACAGAGATCAACTTATGTTGACTGTAACTGGCTTTCCAAAGCCAACCCACAATGCTCCACACTGGCATTCTGGTAAGAACATACACAGCCGATGCCAGGAGCTGAGTATGCCAACATAAGTGATGTTGACATAATTTTGTAGTGTAGACGTGGCCTCAGTCACATGTATTAAGCGCAAGACCACCCATCTCCTTTGTGTACCTGCAGCCTCCTTTTCTTCTCTCATTCCCTCTCCAACTTTGTTTCATTCTTTTGCTTAGCTATGAGTCTCTCTCCCTCCCCTTCAGCATTTTCTCTTGTTCCCTTTTCTTTCTTCCTGACACCACAGCTCCCTTCAGGAAGTGGGAGAGGGATGGAAGAAGGCACACAACTTCAGAGCTATGCAGCAGAAGTGCTTGCCCCCTACTTTTCCCTACTGTTTCATTAAGAGTCAGTCAGAATGAGGGAACAACTAAAAGGGGAGACAGAATGGGAGGGGTTTGGTTGCCAGGCTCAGAAGCCTTGAGACTAGCTGGGAATCTTGACCACTTTGCCACCTTGCTTGGGAGAAGCCAGTGCCATAAAAAGGGCATGCTGAGTGAGCCAGTTGCCTCAGGCGCATAGCTGAAGGGACACAGAAAAATAACAGAAAATTCATTATTTTAAGACAGCTACTAAGCTATCTTCACTCATGCCTCACACCACATCAGCACCCCTGCCTGCATCAAGAACGGTCAGCCTCTCCTTAGTGGTGCCCTTTCCTTAAGGGTGCATCTTTTTCAAACTAGTATAATAAAATAATATACTTTTCAACAAAGATTTTGTCTGATTTCTATGAGGCCCATGGTTAAGTCATATGTAGCAATCCCTTAAACATATGTTTCCAATTTTCAAGATAACTATTTTAGCCAGGAGTGTGAGCCATTAAATGCTATTGTATTTAAGCTTAAGAACTGAAGCAGGAGAAAGTTGCTCTTATCAGTTGTGTATTGGGTTTGATGGTAGGTAGATGTTCTTTTGTTAAAATGGATACTGCTAATCTTCAAAAAGCAATAGTAGATTTAAGTTTTAAATATGACAGCAGTTTGAATGCCTCAGAAATTTTGTCAGAGATTCAGAGTTTTAGACATCAGGCATTGGTGGTGTTGCCAATTTTTTCATCTGTGACTAATTTGGACCTTCTACAGTTAATTCATGAATATAACCTGGCCGAATCTTATCCAAATTTGGAAATTGCCCTGTGAATATTTCTCTTCTTGCCAGTAACTGGGGCTGTGTCTACACTTGCATTCCTCTTTTGAAAGAAGCATGCAAATGAGGGAAATTGAAAATTCAAATGAGATGCAGATTTACATACCTGGTATTTCATTTGCATATTCTCATTTTGAAAGAGCTTCTTTCAAAAGAAGAAAAGCAGCGTAGGTGTGGCTTTTTCAAAAATAAACTCCATCTTCGAAAAAAAACATCTTCCCATTTTTATGCTCAAACAATTAATTTTTATGGGAAGAAGAGTTCTTTCAAAGATAGGGTTGACTTTCAAAAGAGCTGAGTCTACACTGCTTTTCTTCTTTTGAAAGAAGAACATGCAAACAAGGCACCAGGTATGTAAATCTGCACCTCATTTGCATTTTTGATTTCCCTCATTTGCATGCCTCTGTTGAAAGAGGAATGCAAGTATAGATACAGTCTGTGGCTTCTTGTGAAAGAAGCTTTATCCTGCTAAACCCAGGGGTGTGAGTCCAGTCCTTGAGGGGGCTTTTTAGGGATCTGGAGCAAATAGACTTAAAAAAAAGGTCTGTCAGAGGTGGTGATAGGTTCTGCTGTGAGGTCAGGGGACTGGACTCAATGACCTCTAAAGGTCCCTTCCAGTTCTATGAGATAGGCCTATCGCCATCTATTCAGTAAACTAAAATTAATTAAGAACTAACTTTGAGCATCCACAGGTCAGGAGAGATTATCAAATATGTATATTTTAACAACAGAACATGAGGTAGAGAATAATATTAATTTTAATGCAATTATTGATGAGTTTGCCTCATTAAAAGCACACAAATTACAATTATATAAACAAATACATAATAGCACTTGACATGGTGATATTTTATGTGTATATATTAATACATATAATATATGTATAGATTATATTAAGTATTAAGATATATATATATCAACTGATGGTTTATGCAAATCTCAAAACTATAATAAATAAACATTGTGTTGTTGTTGCTATTATTAATAATAATAATTATTATTAATAAAATTATAACAATGAATTTTCCCTTTTCTACAAAATAACTATGAATATAACAAGAAGTCTTGTGGCACCTTATATTATGGAGCATAAGCTTTTGTGGGCAAAGACCCGCTTCATCAGATGCATGAGTTGGGGGGTTGGTTTCAGAGAGGTATTTAAAGAGTGGGGTCCCAGTAAGAGGGAGGGCCAGTGCTGTCAAGGTCTATTCAGCAGGGTGCAAATGGCCCAGTATCCACAGCACTTATCAAAAGAGGAAAAACCAAGTCAGATCAGACAGGGGGATGTGAGCCTTTGTCAGAGTCTAATGGGGAGATGTTAACACCCAAAGCAGAGAAACTGCCTTTGTAAACTGCGAACCGCTCCCAGTCTCTGTTTAATCCATGGTTAATGGAGTCAAATTTGGAAATAAATTGTAGCTCAGAGATTTCTCTCTCCATCTGAGTTTTAAAATTTTTTTGTTTCAGAACTGTCACCCTTAAATCTCCCACTGTATGTCCAGGGAGATTGAATGTACGGTAATGTACAGAAGCCTGTGGAGGAACACTTCAATCTCCCTGGACATTCAGTAGCAGATAAAAGGTTATGCTCCAAAATATCTGTTAGTCAATAAAGTGCCACAAGACTTCTTGCTGTTCTCGAAGCTACAGACTAACACAGCTACCTCCCTGATACTATGAATATATAAATATGAATGGACTCAATTTTATATTCTTGCCTCAGGTGTAAAATTATCTAGTTATGGCACTGGGAGAACCATTTCAGCCGGCATCAGTGACAGAATGAATGGCTGTAGGGGCTAGTCTCTTGCCCTGTTTCCTGTCAGGTCTTGAAGTTTTCATGGGACATGGGTTTATCCTTATCCACCTAACTAAATTTCCACCAGTCTTCCAGTGCACTTTCTTTTTTACAAAATATTTCTTTCCTCAAAGCCAGCGTCCCCTGAGATGGAACATCTCAAATTTCTTCTGCTTAACTGGTTATTTGAGAAACTTCTTCTAAACTGGTGTGTTGTTATCATCTTGTGCTGGCAGCATCTCAAAAGGCATATGTACTCCTGGGCGCCATTTCAACAAACATTACTTATCCAAGTCACATCTATTAACATATTAATTATTTTCAGACTCCAGGCAGTCTGTCTGGTTCCCGGCTGTTTTCTATTTTAAATTGTGGGTAAGCACATTTCCCTTAAGCCCAAGCTTATGCGCATTATAGTGTCTTTCTCCGTGTGTGATTCTTATTGGACAATCAAAGCTTGGCTCACCAGAGGGATGGGAAGTAGTGGATCAGGAACAGAGTGAAGGAAACTTGAGAAAAAAGAAGAAGTTAGACAACAAGTAGGTGCTTGGGAAAGGTAGAAGCAGTTTTCTTTCAGGGTTTTTCCTTCAGTACTGCTCCAGAATCTGAAGAAGCGGGTCTTTCCCATGAAAGCTCATTACTAATAAATAATACGGTTAGTCTTTAAAGTGCTACAGGATGGCTTGCTTTGTTTTATAACTTCAGTGAACTGTGGCTCAAATCCTCAAACTCAATTTGTGTTTGTGAATAAGGAGGGAAGGAGAGATTCAATCCAGAATCCTGGACCTGAATCTTGATATAGTTTTGGTTCTAAACTGCTTTTTGTGGTTTTATGTCATTGTTGTGCAGTACACTAAGAACATGACTGCTTCTGGGTAGGCCGCACGTTCCACTGGATTAGCTGCTGGCCTAGGACTCAGGAGACCTTGGTGGTGGTGTTGTCTCTCCCCTTGGCCTACTGAGCAAATCACAACACTTCTCTATGCATCTGATTTCCCTCCCACCCTTTGACTCACTGGTTCAAACTGCAGGTTCGCCAGGGCATGGACTGTCTCTGAGTAGGTGTTTGTACAATGCCATGGAAGCACAGCTAGATCAGTTATGCTTTTCAACTTCTGGGAGTAGCTAAGAATGAAGATAGGTGTTAATGTTGCTAGGCAGAGTTAATTCCACTGATTTTACCCATGGATTGTTTCTTGTTCTGACCACATTATACAACAATCCTACAAACCCTGTAAGGATTTTACTCGCTCACAGGTCACTCAATTTTTATGTTTTTCATCTGATAAATATATGTTTCTCTCAATATGATCTAAGGTTTTCTACAGAGAATACCTAGAATGCTGGAGGTAAAGTCATTTAGCCACATACCATGGTACCTAAGTCAAATGTAAAGTCACTAATGTAGATGGCTCTTAACGCACCACAGTTTCTTCTGGTGAGTTCTAATTTGTTCTCCTTATCTGTTTTTCTTTGTCTTTGTGTGCTTGCTTCAGTGTAGCCAAATGATTTACATAATAAAATAAGAATGTTAAGGGCATGTTAACAAATTAAGTCCTTCACTGAAGTCCTCCAGTCTCTGAGCAGGGATCAAATCGGGCCCCACGTGTGGCTTAGGCCAAGAAGCAGCTATCTTCCACCTGGTTGTGGATTATTCTGGAGGTTAGGTGTCCAGATACCTAGAGTGAGGCAGCAGTACCTGTGCCCAGAGGCAGAAACTTAAGTTCCAAGGCAGCTGTCACCCTGAAAATTTACGCACTGAGTTTAGGCACCTACGGGGTTCTGCAGGGGTTTTGTGGGTGGCAGTGGATCCAAAACTGGGACTTAGGTGCTTTACATGGGACTTAGGCACTTAACTCTGGCATTAGGTGCCTGAGTACTTGGAAAGCTCTATGCTGCGCCCAGGTTTGATTTTCAAGTTTTTCTTTGTAGCTGTGAGGACTAGAGATTTATTTGATGTCTTAAAATGAAAGTCTTGATTCACATATCACTCTTATTCAGGAGCTGGGGCATGGAATTAAGCGCTAAATATTGCCAGACTTCCCGTACAATTGTGGAAGTTCGCAACACTGAGAAACATGTCCTGTAACCCAAGCCTGTGGAGATCAGGCACACTGTGAACAAATGGTCCATACTTTGCCACATGCCCATTCAAGAAATAACAAGATCCACATTACTGCCCCAGCCCCCTTTTGCCAGGTAAAAGGGCCCAAGTATCATAAAGAAATGCTATAAGCTCTTTTTCAGGCCAGGGAAGTATTACCCTAGTGCAGGCACATTATTAGGCAGCTGAAATGTTGCTCTGAGGAATCCTTATTAAATTTTTGTCTCTTTCTGTACTCTAGGGACTTCACAATGCCACAGCTGTATGATGAAGCTGCACTGGTGGAAGATCTCACATGTAGCTGTTCTAGGACAATGTGAGAGAGCTCTATCATCAACATAATTAAAGCATCCTTAACAAGTGAGGGTAACTATGCTGGCAGAAGAGTATCTTCCACTGCCATAGCAATGTGCACACCAATGCTTCTGCAAGTGAAACTTTTGATGGCACCAGGGGATATGTAGATTTTTTTTCATGCTCCTGACCAACATAAGTTGTACTGACAAAAGTGCTAGTGTAGACATATCATTAGTGTAGAGAACATAGTGGGGGAGGGGTGACAGCAAGAGTGCTACAGAGCTTCTGGACAGCGCTGCAATTTGTAGGACAGTCAGGGGAGTCTACCATAGTACAGGCAGATCCCTGCTCAAGTTACACTATGGGCCTCTTCAGTCCCATGGAGTTGTGTCAAATGGGAGATTACTGAGGTCTCTCTTTTGGAGATGACCTGTTAAGAATGGCAGAAACAAGGACAGAAAATGATAGAAGATCAGAGAATGAAAAGACAGCCTGATTTGTCATTGGGAAATGTGGGGGGCGGGTTGTGCCAATTTGGAGATAAAATGGAAGAAAGGAAGGGGATTCTGTTATCCTTCATAGTCATATAATAAGTTCATACCTTAGATTTCCTCAAATCAAGTTTTGTGGAAAATGAACGATACCTTATTCCTCTTACCCCAGCTGTTTTAGTTTTTCAAGAAATCTTTAAAATACAGTCACAGCTACAGACACTTCTAAGTTCCAGTCTGTCCCTTACAAGTACTTTACACTACAGCAAACTGAGAAAATGAAAAAAAGAATCTTTGCTGGATGAAAATCTATATTTCCCTGGAAAGAAAAATGACCTTCTTAACTGACAACCGGGAGTGCTGCAAGAAGCTATTTAATTTAATGCCTTTTAATCTTCTGGTGGCACTCAATAAATTCCTTTTCATTTCAGAAACTGGGGAACTTCAGTAGTTTCCAACAACAATAAATAACAAGATGTTACAGACGTACATATGATCTATAATACAAATATTTCCAAACACTAATTAATTGAATATAGAACTTTCCCGAAAGGTAGGTAAGAGTTATGGCCTGGAGAGTCAAAGCCCAATGGAGACAGTGGAAAGTCTCCCTTTGACTTCAGGGAGCATTGGATCAGGTCCTATAGCATCTGTGAAGCAGATATGTATTGTATTAGTGTCTTTATTTTGCCAACTGAGTAACTTAAGAGTAAAAAAAAGTTTTTCCTCGTATCACAGTCAGAAATCTGTGTCAAAAGATGGGGTTGGAACCCACATCTTACACTATGCAGTCATAAACTTCATGTACTACAAGATATCACCTTTCATAAACAGCCATAGTTGGTCATGGTTATCTCAGACATTGTCGACACGATAAAAAAAAAAGTTTCAAGGACTTGTCCCAAAATTTAAGTTAAACCTGAATATGAGATTTTATTTAAAAAAAAAATCAAGTGACTTTCTTTTACATCAGCATTTTCCATTTTGGCATCTTTCTTAATTTTCCTGGAAGTGGAAGCACCTACACTGAAATAGCACAAGAAGAAGCACTGCACTTCTGTTGACAGAATGCTTTGTGTGTGTAGACGCTCCCTGAATTATGCTGACAGAAGGCTCCTTCTGTTGACAAAACTCTCTAGTGCAGACACAGCCCATGAGAGCTGCTTTCATATGAGCAAAGTTACTAAGGCTGGGTCTACACGGTGCTCTGCCCAGTGCTGCTGACGGCAGAGCTATGCAAAAGGAGCTTCTCAGGATTGCAAATGGCATGCTGTTTGCATACTCCTAAAGCTCATTACCATAGGCCCACAAGAGTCTGGCATCGGCAGAAGGGGGTGCTGGCACTGCAGAGGCTGTGTGGATGTGCCTCTGCTGGCTAAACACCACTCTGTCTCCAGTCCCTTATGCCTCAGATGGCAGCGGGGCTGGGCAGAGCACCATGTAGACATAGCCTCGGATTCCCTGAACTCTGAATCTATGCAGTCAGGCAGGGTTCAGGTGTGTGGTGATTGATGCATATCTTCCCAGATGCTGTTTTCTCATTAAAAACAATATATACATTTCTGCATCAGTAGACAACTTGCCTTTCCTTTGCTAACATCATTTTCTTCTAAGTGTACCCCATGTTCAAGTGAACCACCATTCTTTGTCAAGAGAAATGGACAATATGCTTATAATTTGCTTTGTAACTATCGCCTTTCTTTACCCACTAACGTGTCTACTTCCCCGCTTGTCATCGGGACTCATTTCAAAGAGTGTGTTTACATACCTCCAGCAGCATGCTCAGCACCTCTCAGAGGGGTCTCAGCACCTTGTGTGGGTGAGCACACACCAAATGGAAGCCCCTCTGCCTGGATGAGGAACAAATGAGCATGAGTGTTTTGCCTCTGCATTTCTCTTCTCAACACTCAGCAGCCTGCAGGATTGAGAACAAAATCCATACCTATTCAAGAAAGCAGTCAAGAAAAGGCTGAAGTGTTTTCCTCAATAAAGGAATTTTCCTCTTTAGTTACTGCATGGCCAACTGTTTAAATGGCTGGAGATACATAGCAGCCTTAAGATGCAAGGCGTGTATGCTAAACAGTAGTATTGTTTTTCATGTGAGAAAGGGTAGCTGGTCTGTGAAGCTGGCTTTCTATGTGGTGTATGACTTGTGCAAAGGTGTTGAGATCATGACAGGTGTCTATGCAGCATGCTTCACAAGCTGAAAATTCATTGGATGCATTATGAGAGAAAAAAACACTAAGCCCAGGATTCAGGCAAAAAGACCCAGGTCATAGATGCACTTATGTGTTAAAATGCTCTGTGTTTCAATGGTTAACTTTTAGGCTCCTAGAAAAATCACAGGAACAGTGAGAGCTCTGATACAATGAATGGGGCAGAAAGGCACATTAAAACGTGAGCCATAAAAATCAGCCTGTGAAGTAGAGAGCAGCCTATACGAGCCAATGGGAGATGCTGACGAGAAGAGTGTATTCCTTTCACAGAGTTCAATGTCAAAGACCAGACCATGAGGTGGATCCTGTTTCTGCTGGCAAGCCACAAGCTAAGGGAAGATACGTGCACCTCATCAGCAGAGCTGCCTTCTCTAGGCGTGGTCAGCAGTCACCATAGCTTTTTAGCTCACTGGCAGGCACACTTACCCAGGATAAGGGAGGTCTGTAGTTCAGATCCACCCTCTACCTGCTGAGCAGGGATTTGAACAGGGACCTGCCATCTCCCAGGTAAGTGCCTTCACTATTGTCATTCATGCTATCTCCGGCCCTATTAATATTTAATCTATTTAAAGCAGAGCAAATCAAGTAGGTGAGGCTGAAAAATTTCCCATTACCCCCTGGTTACGACAATCGTCTGAGAAGTAGCAGAGCCTCCTTCATACCACTTGTGAAGCAGAAGTGAAACTTGAAGAGAGGGCCTCCTAACTCCTGAGTGAGTACCCTAACCAAAACAATAATAAATGGAGTTACACCTCTCTCATAGAGCTAGAAGGGACCTTCAGAGGTTATTGAGTTCTGCCCCTGTCCTCACAGCAGGACCTATCACCATCCCTGACAGATTTTTTTTTCCAAATCTATTTGTCCCAGGCAGCCCCCTCAAGGATGGAGCTCCTAGGTCTGAGTTTAGCAGGCCAATATGCTCACCACTGAGCTATCCCTCCCCACCCGTCTATGGGGAGGTTCCCACATCATCAGTTTTGTAAATCTGAGTGGCCACTGAGCATGCCTACTGGACCAGGCCCAGCACATAAGTTCAGCGGAGGAGTACCTATCTCCCCTGGTTTATGCAGTGTGCTGGAGCTTAGATGCCAGAGAGGTGCCCCAAAGTCTAGAGTGAGGAAGCAGCACACATGCCCGGGGCAGAAACATGGACACCTAGCGGACTTTTACTGCAAAACCTTAGCACTGGATATGTTCAGGATCCTATTGGGTTTTGTGACAGCTGAACAAGAATATTGTGGCTCACATTGGTGCTTAAAAAGGGACATAGGCACCTATATCTAGGGAAAGGATGTGTCAATATCCTTGCAGTTCTGGGCCAGACCCCAGTTCAGCAAGGCATCTAAGCATGGGTCTAACTTTAAACACCTGAGTGATACCTGTAAAGCTGTTGTATTTGCATGCTTTCAATTAAGCATGGGCTTATGTCTTTTGCTGATCTAAGAGGGCCTAAACTGGCCAAAAATTCCCTTGGACAGCACATATATGAGATTCCTCAAGCAGTGAATCCTCTACAATCATCTGCTAGAATTACTGTCCAAAGAGGTTTTGTTGAGGAGAATTATTACAACTCCCAGCAGTGAGATTCTGATTCAAATAATTCATTGAAATATTTCATCCTTGTTTTACTAGTTCTTTTCTATATCGGTTGTGTATTTTTCTCATTTGGATTACATCTGTTTAATTTACTATAAGGATCTGCACATTTAGGACTTGTTGCTGACTAATGTTTAATTTGACGCTAATATTATTTGTAAACCACCTCTTCCCTCAAGGCACTTTAGCCAACCTCTGTACAGAAAATCAAGTGCAATGAATAAATACATCAGCACTACTGCATGCCATAGACCTCAAACCAAGAATTAAAAAGAGACGGGTGCCATCATTTAAAATTCAGTGACATAGGCCATATGTTCCCTGTAAGGAGAAACTTAAAACTGCACTCTCATTTTTATATCCTATGAGTTTAGTGTCTTTTTGGCTAAAGTTTACTTACATCTATTTTTAACTAACTTGAAGCATCTTCCACCACGTAACTACTGCTAAAACATTAGTTATCTGGTGTACAGAAGTGCCCAGGGTCAGGCCAGATGTTACCTTAGTGTCATAGGAGAAATGAACTCACAAAAGGGTTTACAGAATGTGCTGAATGTTACTAAAAATAGATTTCACTGTGGCAACAGGAACTTCAGCCGACTCAGCAGACTGTGGAAGTTATTTCAGGAGGCGGGTGTCTATCTGAACTCCTCACGTGTTCACTCTGCTATTATATAGTCTCATTTCTTACCTTTATAGGCACGGAAACTGAAAAACCCTATTGCCTTGTTAATCACTTCTTTAAATATTAATGTAGGTGACTTTTATGATACTTTGAACAATATTCCACTGTCTTAAGGACTGGAGTAACCATGTGTATTCCTTTGTCCTCTGATAAGACTTCCCAGGACATTGAAGATGTAGGTTCTTTGGCTGTCCCCTGCTGGCTGATTTTCCAACTTACCCAATACACCATTTTGATTAAATGGACCTGTGAAAATCAGAGATTTAAATTTTCCAGTGTCTCTGAACTCTATGCTAAGGTCCTTAAATATTTTTAAAGTCTGAAGTGAATTTAGCATTTCTGAAAGGTACCAGGAAAGCAAGAAACTAGTTAAGGTCTTTATTCAAGTTAATGGTGCTAAATGAATTCTCCCTCAATATTCGGGTAATCAAATTCTTTGGGCTTGTCCCATGAAAGCGCATCACCTAATAAATAATATTGTTAGTCTTTAAAGTGCTACAGGACAGATATTTTAGTTTTGTGAAGATACAGACTACCACAGTTATCTCTCTGGTACTGTTCCTACTCATGGCAGATATCTTCCGTTTCCTTCCTTCTTTTTTTCTCCTACACGTACCTTGGATTCTGTTACTTCCATCCGTCTGATGAAGTGGATTTTACCCATGCAAGCTCATGACCCAATAAATGTGTTAGTCTTTAAGGTGCCACAGGACTGTTTGTTGTTTTTGAAATTACAAACTAACATGGCTACCCCTCTGAGACTTTTTAGTTTTCCCATGTTTGTGATGTTTTATTCTGTGGCACGCTATAAATAAATAAATAAAAAAATAAATATTCAGTGATATCATAGAATCATAGAACAGTAGGACTGGAAGGGACCTTGAGAGGCCATCGAGTCCAGCCCCCTGCCTTCATGGCAGGACCAAGCACTTTCTAGACCATCCCTGAAAGCCATCTATCTAACCTCTTCTTAAATATCTCCAGTGATGGAGATTCTACCACCTCCCTTGGCAATTTGTTCCAGTACTTGACCACCCTGACAGTTAGGAACTTTTTCCTAATGTCCAACCTGAACCTCCCCTTCTGCAATTTAAGTCCATTGCCTCTTGTTCTATCCTCAGAGGCAAGTAAGAACAAGTTCCCTCCATCTGCCTTATGACACCCTTTTAGATACCTGAAAACTGCTACCATGTCCCCCCTCAATCTTCTCTTTTCCAAACTAAACAAGCCCAATTCTTTCAGCCTTTCTTCATAGGTCATGTTCTCTAGACCTTTGATCATTCTCGTTGCTCTCCTCTGGGCCCTCTCCAATTTCTCCACATCCTTCCTGAACTGCGGTGCCCAGAACTGGACACAAAACTCCAGCTGAGGCCTAACCAGCGCAGAGTAGAGCGGGAGAATGACTTCTCGTGTCTTGTTCACAACACACCTGTGAATGCATCCTAGAATCATGTTTGCTTTTTTTGCAACAGCATCACACTGTTGACTCATATTTAGCATGTGGTCCAATATAGCCCCTAGATCCCTTTGTGCTGTACTCATTCCTAGGCAGTCCTTTCCCATTCTGTATGTGTGACACTGATTGTTCCTTCCTAAGTGGAGCACTTGGCATTTGTCCTTATTAAACTTCATCCTGTTTACCTCAGCCCATTTCTCCAGTTTATCCAGATCCTTTTGAATTATGACCCTATCCTCCAAAGAAGTTGCAACCCCTCCCAGCTTGGTATCATCTGCAAACTTAATAAGTGTACTCTCTATGTCAATATATAAATCGTTAATGAAGGTATTGAGCAGAACCAGTCCTAAAACAGACCCCTGAGGAACCCCACTAGTTATACTTTTCCAGCAGGATTGGAAACATTAATAACTACTCTCTGGGTATGGTTATCCAGCCAGTTGTTCGCCCACCTTATAGTAGCCCCATCTAAGTTGTATTTGAGTAGTTTATTGATAAGTATATTATGTGAGACCGTGTCAAATTCTTTACTGAAGTCTAGGTATGCCACATCCACCGCTTCTCCCTTATCCACAAGGCTTGTTATTCTATCAAAGAAAGCTATTAGATTGGTTTGACATGATCTGTTTTCAACAAAACCATGCTGGCTGTTCCCTATCACCTTACCACCTTCCAATTGCTTGCAGATGACTTTTTTAATTACCTGCTCCATTATCTTTCCTGGCACAGAAGTTAAGCTGACTGGCCTGTAGTTTCCCGGGTTATTCTGGTTCCCCTTTTTAAAAATGGATACTATATTTGCCCTTTTCCAGTCTTCTGGAATCTCTCCCATCTCCCATGATTTTCCAAAAATGATTGCTAAAGGCTCAGATACCTCTTCTATCGGCTCCTTGAGGATTCTAGGGTGCATTTCATCACGCCCTGGTGATTTGCAGACATCTAATTTTTCTAAGTAAATTTTAATTTGTTCTTTTCTTATTTCAGCTTCTAAACCTATTCCTTTTTCACTAGCATTCTCTATGTCAGGCATTCCTTCAGATTTCTCAGTGAAGACTGAAACAAAGAAATCATTAAACATCTCTGCCATTTCCAAATTCCCTGTTACTGTTTCTCCCTCCTCACTGACCAATGGCCCTACCCCCTCCTTGGTCTTCCTCTTGTTACCAATATATTTGTAAAAATCCTTCTTGCTTCCCTTTATGCTTGTAGCTAGTTTGAGCTCATTTTGTGCCTTAGCCTTTCTAATCTTGCTCCTGCATGCTCATGTTGTTTGCCTATATTCGTCCTTTGTAATTTGTCCTAGTTTCCCTTTCTTATACGATTCCTTTTTTATTTTGAGATCACGCAAGATCTCCTGGTTAAGCCAAGGCAGTCTTTTGCCATGTTTTCTATCTTTCCTACGCAGCGGGATAGCTTGCTTTTGGGCCCTTAATAATGTCCCTTTGAAAAACTGCCAACTCTCCTCAGCCATTTTTGCCCTCAGTTTAGCTCCCCATGGGACCTTACCTACCAGCTGTCTGAGTTTACCAGAATCTGCCTTCCTGAAATCCTTTATCTCTATTGTACTGTTTTCCCTTCTACCCTTCCTTAGAATTGTGAACTCTGTGATTTCATGATCACTTTCACCCAAGCATCCTTCCACTTTCAAATTCTCAATAATTTCCTCCCTATTTGTTAAAATTAAATCTAGAACAGCTTCCCCCCGGTAGCTTTTTCAACCTTTTGGAATAAAAAGTTGTCTGCAATGCAATCCAAGAATTTATTGGACAGTCTGTCCCCTGCTGTATTAGTTTCCCAACATATACCTGGATAGTTGAAGTCCCCCATCACCACCAAATTCTGGGCCCTGGATGATTTTGTTAGCTGTTTAAAGAAAGCCTCATCCACCTCTTCCACCTGGCTAGGGGGCCTGTAGTAGACTCCTAGTAGGACCTCATCCTTGTTTTTTACTCCTCTGAGTCTCACCCAGAGACTTTCAACCTGTCCATCTCCTACGTCCATCTCCACCTCTGTCCAAGTGTGTACCTTTTTAATATACAAGGCAACACCTCCTCCCTTCTTTCCCTGTCTGTCCTTCCTAAGCAGGCTGTACCCTTCAATACCAGCATTCCAATCATGAGTGTTATCCCACCAAGTTTCTGTGATGCCAACGATATCATAGTTGTATGTATTTATTAGTACTTCCAATTCTTCTTGTTTATTTCCCATACTTCTTGCATTTGTATATAGGCATCTCAGATATTGATTTGGTCTTGCCTCCCAGTTTTGCCCTGGCCCTCTTTTTACTCTCCCAGTGTAGCCCATACTCTCTCCCATTTCAAGTTCATCTCCCAGGTATCCATGCTCTCCACTTGCCTGCAGGCTTTGCTCCGCTGCCCCCGTCGAACCTAGTTTAAAGCCCTCCTCACTAGGTTAGCCAGCCTGTGTCCGAATATGGTCTTCCCCCTCCTCGAAAGGTGAACACCATCTCTGCCTAGCAGTCCTTCCCGGAAAAGGATCCTGTGGTCAAAGAAACCAAAGCCTTCCTGGCGACACCATCTACGCAACCAAGCATTCACCTCCAGGATACACCTGTCTCTGCCTGGGCCCCTACCTCTGACAGGCAGGATTGAAGAGAATAACACCTGCTCCCCAAACTCCCTGACCCGTGCCCCCAGAGACCTGAAGTCACTCTTGACCTGCTCAGCGTGACACCTCGCAGTATCATTAGTGCCCACATGGATGAGAAGCATGGGATAGTAGTCAGAGGGCCGGATAATCCTTGACAATGCCTGCCTAACATCTCGGGTACGGGTCCCCGGCAGGCAGCACACCTCCCGAGAGGAAATGTCAGGGCAACAGATGGGCGCCTCCACCCCCCTCAGAAGAGAGTCTCCAGCCACCACTACTCTACATTTCCTTCTTGCAGGGGTGGCAGTAGACTTCCCAGCCTTGGGGGTATGAGGCTTCTCCTCTTCTGTACGGGGTAATTCTTGGTCTCCTGTATCGAGTGCAGCATAACGGTTTTCAAGTACCACGGTCGGAGGGTTCTGAGCAGGGGTGGGACACTTCCTGCTGCGAGAAGTAACCAGTTGCAGTGTCCACCCTGGTCCACCTCCTCCAGTGGTTTATCAGCCATCTTGTGTACTGGGACAGTTACCTCCACAGTCTCCACCTGAATACTATCCAGGAACTGCTCATGGACTCGGACACTCCTCCTATATGAGGCATAGGCTACCCCAGAGATGCAGATAGCTCTAAATGGGCTTGTCTACACTACCACCTTCCTTCGAAGGAAGGATGGTAATTAGGGTGTTGGGAGTTTACTATTGAAGTGCTGCCATGCATAGGGAGCACTTCATTAAGCAAATTCTGCCCCCGCGACAACTCCAAACTTTTAAACTTCCAAGTACCGGCACGCATCTAGCCATGGTGCACATGCCGGTACTTCGAAGTGCTGGGGCAACTTCCAAGTCCCCTTACTCCTCAAAATTATGAGGAGTAGGGAATTTGCTTAATGAAGTGCTGCTGTGGAAGCACTTCATTAGTAAACTCCCAACACCCTAATTACCGTTCTTCCTTCGAAGGAAGGTGGTAGTGTAGACAAGCCCAATGTGGTGCAAAGTCATATTCGGTGATAATACATTTTCCAGGGACTAGGCTTTTTAATGCTGATTTTAAGGAATCTGATTATGATGTGCAGCCCATATTCTCTGTTCTGTGTGTCTCTTTCATGTTCATTTGAAAGTTTCATGATTATCAAAGGAGTGGGAAAGGGGCAGCTGGACTGTTTATTGGATGAGTTACAGGGAATGAGATAAACATCTAGAAACTATTGCAAGCTTTCCGGTAAGCTGTTCACGCAGCAAGTGAGTCACCAGAGTCTCACTCTGGCTTTCAAGCCTCTTGCTTCAGGAGCCCACTGCTGCCAGACATTTAGCAAAGTTAAAAAGAAATGGCGTCATCCAACTGCACAGCCACAAAAAAAATAAAAATAAAAATAAATTAGCATTGCTGTAGCCTTCATTCACTGGTAGCAATTACCTTCTTTTGATTCACGACCATGAGACCTAAGTGTGTATCAAAGAAATAAGGAGCAGGACTTTAGTTCCATGTAAGCACCCCTGATTTGTTTATTTTCAGAGAAGCCCAGGAAGCGGGAGCATACATGGTATCTGAGGAAGCACTTCAAAGTCCAGTTTCCATCCTGAGCATCAGAAACGAGGATAAAAGCTTTGGTATGTTTATGTTAGGCCAGATAAAGGAATCAAAACAGCTTTCACAGATTAAAATAGGACCCCAGTTCTACAGAGAGCTATGCACCTCTCTTAATTTTATTAGCTGTGAATAGTTCCATTGATTTCAATGGGATTGCTCAAATGTGCAAAATTTATCATGTAAATTTTCCAAGACCGGGGATGAACTTTATAAGTAGCAGCTATATCAATCTTCGTACAGGTGAAAAAGCATCATTGATTTTCATGAGCAGGAACAGTAACATCCTTAAAACATCAGCATTTACAAGCTATTACTGCTCCTTTTTTCTGATACATCATTAGAGAATCTGTGTTGTCCATGTCATGAGAATAAGAAACATTGTTTACAAATGGTTATCACATGCTGGCATAGGCGATATTGCCATTGTCTTTAACCTTGACTTTTACATGAGCCTACCTTGATTTTGCCAAAATGTATTCATCTTTATGGGCTGGTAGGCAAAAGCAACTGATGTGTTTTCTGTAATGAGTCAGTTATCTAAATATTGTTATCTAAATATTAAGGGCCTGATCCAATGCTAATTACAATCAACAGAAAAACTATTAACTTCAGGTTTAGGCATGACCTGAAATAAACACCAGTTCATTGTTCGTTAGATACAAGTCAATCAACCTTAAACATTTGCAGTGCAGCTAAAGTTGCTGGAAACTCCAATTTAACTTGTGAGAGGAAGGTTGTAATGTGTCAAAGAGAAAAGAAAAAAATCAGGTCCCAGCAAAGGTGGGCAAGGAATCACTGTGCGTACAGCTCATTGATCTTTTATCTGGTAGAAAGTACTGCTATGACTCAGTAACACAAAGGGGCATCTACCTGTGTATCATAGTGCAAGTAAAGGAAATGCAGGATGAACGCCTCTGATCTGGTGCCCTTGGGACCTGATGGGAGCCAGACGAGAGAATTTGCCAGCCTACGGGAGGTCAGTATTGTCTAGCAGCATTACCAACCCTTCAGCCATGTCAGCACTATCAATTTATTTAAAAAATAACTTTAAAAAAAGGTTTCCTTTTGAAAAGTCCCATGGAGCGGCTACACACATTGGCTATGTCTACACTAGCACACTACCTCGAAATAGCCTATTTCGAAGTAAGGGTATCGAAATAGGCTACTTAGATATATATCGTCTACACGTCCCCCAGGGCTTGTGCCATCGATGTTCAACGTTAAAGTAATGACGGAGAACATCGAAAGCAGCCGCCCCAGAAGGAAATGCGGAGCGTCCACACACACAAGTGCTCCCCGTCGAAAAAAGGGGCAAACAAAGCCCCAAGCCACTCCCTTAAAGGGCCCCTCCCAGACACACTTGCCCTGCACAGCACGAGATCCACAGAGCTGACAAGTGGTTGCAGACCCTGTGCATGCATCATGGACCCCCAGCTGCAGCAGCCAGAAGCCCTGGGCTAAGGGCTGCTGCATGCGGTGACCATGAAGCCACGCAGGGGCTGGACAGAGTGTCTTTCAACCCCTCAGCCGATGACCGCCATGGAGGACCCCACTATTTCGAAGTAGTGGGACTCAGATCGTCTACACACACCCTACTTCGACGTTCAACGTCGAAGTAGAGCGCTATTCCCGTCTTCGGATGGTAATAGTGATTTCAATGTCTCGCCACCTAATGTTGATTTCAACATCGAAATAGCACACAGCGCGTGTAGACACAATGCATGCTATTTCGACGATGTGCCAGCTACTTCAAAGTAATTGACTAGTGTAGACGCACCCATTATGCGTTACGTTGAAATTGGCATCGAAATAATGGGGCCACATTTCAAAGTAATTCTTCCATTCCTGTATTGGTAATAGTGCCCTATTTTGAAGTGTAACTTCAAAATAGGATGTGTGTAGATGCGCCACATTCTGGTCTTTCAGAATAGTGCACCCGCTATGGCAGTGAACTGCAGGAGCACAGAAACACTCTAGCCACCCCAGCTGGGCCTCTATGGTCACTGCTAGACACGTTTAAGGAAATACACCTCCAGCAACCTGTGGCAGGAAGCTGAGAGCATGCTAGCACCAGGGAGAGCGTGTGCTCTCAGCTGCATACCCTGCCACCAATGACAGGGCAGAGATCACAACCCCCACCCCATGCAAATGACAAGTAGCTAGGAGCTCCGTTCCCTCTCAGGGGTCCCTTGGTGAGTCTTCCCAGGGTTCCTAGGGGCTGAGCCAGCACAGAGCCAGAAGGGGCCCCTCCTGGTCCGAGGAGGAGCTCAAGGACCTTCTCAGTCTCTGGAGAGAACAGGAGATCATCCTCCAGATTGGGGTGTGTCACTGCAATGCAGATGCATTTGATTGGCTCTCCAGGGGCCTCAGTGCCAGGGAGCACCCAGCCACACCGCAGACCATCCAAAGTGAAAGAGCTGAGGCAGGCATACTGCCAAAGCTGAGATGCCACCATATGCTTGGGGGCTTTTCCCACCCAGTACCCACATTATGAAGAGCTGGACCAACTCCTGGGGGCCCACACAGATGCTACTGCCTGAGCACATCCTGGATACAGTCACCCCCCTGCACTGAAACCAAGACAGAGGTGGCCACGGAGGAAGAGGAGCCGGGGCACTCGGGTGCCACCACCCCCACCCAAGGGACCAGGACCAAGAGGCCAGCAGCAATGATGAGGGTTCCAACAATGGGACCCTCACCATCATGATCCCCTCCAGATCATCCAGATGGGACCCCTCCAGATGGCATTTCCAACCTTCATGGAAGAAGCAGCAGGTAGGTACTGGATGTTCAGGATGCCTCGGAGGCTGGAGAGGGGAGCCCCGTCCCTGCCACATCTGGCAGGTGGCCACTCACCTGCATGACACTCAGCCCCTTCCCCCACCTCCACAGACCCACATTCTGCATGGCAAGGGAGGGGACGGGTGGATAGTCTACCCCAGGGTGAGCCCCACCAATTGGGGCCTGATCCACATCCGATATTCCATGCCCCTCCCCCAGGCCATCAGGGAGAGGGGGGTGCAGGGTAGAGGCCATTGGAGCAGGGGCCCCAGCCCCTCATTCAGGAGGCAGAGCTAATGGGATGTCCCTTTGCCCACTTCTGTCTCCACAGGTCAACCGCCCCCCAGCAGTCGAGGGAGGCTGGCACCCCACGCCATCCCGAGGCAGTGTGGAGTCGCCACCAGGCCAGATGCCATTGCCAATGGGGGAATGAAGAGGTGGCAGCAAACTTGGTTGTCAAGCAGGACATGACAGCTGTGCTCCAAGACTGGCTGGCGATGGATTGGGACATGTGGGTGGTGATGGCTGATTGCCTGGAAACCCTCACAGAAGCTGTGGCTATTTGCCTCAACCATCCTCCCTGTCCCTCACCAGCCCTCCCCACAGTCCCCCTCCGCACCCCTCCCAGTGCTCTCCCCGGTGCTGCCAGACCTCTCCCCAGCTTACAGGCTGGAACTGGCACAGTGGCTGGTGGCCAGTGCAGGCCACCCTGGCACCATCCCCTGCAGCCCCCCAGCACATCCTGGTGAGGCCAATGTGGAGTCTGCAACACTGCTCCCTCACCCTTACCTCCTCATGGTCCTGGTCACATCCCAGCCCTGCAGGGGACCCCGGACCAAGTGCAGTAGATGCAACCACAGCTGCTGCAGCTCCCAGACCCTCACCTATGGATGACTGAGCCCCCCCACCCTGTTACCCTCCCCCAAGTTCGGACTCTTCCCCAGTACCACCCCTGGATCCCTCTTGTGTATAGTTCCCCCCTTGTATATAGTTGACAGCACATATTTGGAAGTTTATAACCTAATGTTTATTGTTGATATGGTTTACTTTTCTATAGTAAAAGTTCCACCCTATTCCCATGTCCCTATCATGTGTTTGGGGAACGGTGAGGGGTGAGGGGTGGGGGTGTAGGAGGGTGTATGTAGTGTGGGAGCCGTGAGGGATGGGTGTTGCGGGAGAGGGTGTGTGTTGGGGTAGTGTGGCTGTGGGGACGATCACTGTAGGCCCCAACTGAAAGCCTAATGCAGGGCCTTCCTGACTTGCACCCCATCCCTTTGCACCTGGCAGCATGGGGCAGCAGACGGCTGCTCATACCATTGCCAGTTTCTGCAGCCCAGCCCTGGATGAAGGGCTCCTGTTTACTCTCCACAATACTGTGGAGAGCACAGCAGGCTTCTTCGACTGTAGAAACCTTAAGAAGGCCGACTTCCAATGTCACCAGGAGGCAGCAAAAACACCTCTGGAGATGGCCAAACACCCGCTTAACGGTGTTTCTGGTCTAGTCCAGGTGTGTATTGAACATGTCCTGGGATGGGTTGGTGCATCCAGCGTAGGTCCTCATGAGCCACGGGAGTAGGGGGTATGTGGCATCAGCCATAATGCAGGGGGGCATGCTGATGTCTCCCACCAGGAGCTCCCGTGGGGGGGAGGTGGGTGCCCTCTTGCATCCAGAGCCCCAGCCATGAGTTCCTAAACACCTGGGTGTCATGGGCCCTGCCTGACCAACCCATGCACACATCCATGAACCGGCTCCAGGCATCAACAAGGGCCTGGAGGACCATGGAGTGGTACCCCTTTCTGTTCACAAAATTGCTACGCTGTAGTCCAGGGCATGGATGGCTATGTGCATCCTGTCCAGTACACTGAAACAATTCAGGAAGCCCAGCTCTGCGAAGCTGGAGAGGGTGATGTCCAGGTCCCCAACGGCAATGATCTGATGCTGGAAGAGGGTGTTTATCACCAAGGTGACCTGCATGGGGAGCAAGACAGACACCTCCATCAGTGTGTGGCTGTGTGGTCCCTGGCCCCTTGCCCAGTAGCCCCCTTCCCTGAGAGGGGCCTTGCTTACCCCAAACTGATGGCTGACAGATTGGCCCACTATTTTGAAATTGCGGCTGTGGCTGTGTGGACACTCCCTTTTGAAGTGCTGGGCCACTCTTTTGAAATAGGGAATTGTGGCTTTGTCCATCTGGACATGCCATTTTGAAGGCCATTCTTTCAAAAAGTGCATAAGAGCATAAGAACATAAGAATGGCCATACTGGGTCAGACCAAAGGTCCATCCAGCCCAGTATCCCGTCTGCAGACAGTGGCCAATGCCAGGTGCCCCAGAGAAGGAGAACAAAAGACAATGATTAAGTAATTTATCTCCTGCCATCCATCTCCTGCTCCTGTACTGAAGGCTAGGGCACCATACTTTATCCCTGGCTAATAGCCATTTATGGACCTAACCTGCAAAAATTTATCAAGCTCTTTTTTAAACCCTAATGGAGTCCTGGCCTTCACAGCCTCCTCCGGCAAGGAGTTCCACAGGTTGACTGTGCGCTGTGTGAAGAAATATTTCCTTTTATTAGTTTTGAACCTACTACCCATCAATTTCATTTGGTGTCCCCTTGTTCTTGTATTATGGGAAAAGGTAAATAATTTTTCTATATTCACTTTCTCCACACCATTCATGATGTTATATACCTCTATCATATTGCCCCTCAATCGCCTCTTTTCCAGACTGAAAAGTCCCAGTCTCTCTAGCCTCTCCCCATATGGGACCCATTCCAAACCCCTAATCATCCTAGTCGCCCTTTTCTGAACCTTTTCTAATGCCAATATATCTTTTTTGAGGTGAGGAGACCACATCTGCATGCAGTACTGAAGATGTGGGAGTACCATAGTTTTATATAGGGGAAGTATCTTTTGATATCTTTTGTCTTATTATCTATCCTTTTTTTAATAATTCCTAACATCTTATTTGCTTTACTAACTGCGGCTGCACACTGCATGGATGAGCTCATGGGAAAAAGGGGACTTCGAAGTAGGCGGCGTCCTTTCGAAAAGGAGCCCCGTCTGGACGCGCCGCGCGGCAGCAAGGAGCGTCAATTTCGAAGCGCGGCTGCCTCCCGCATGCTAATGAAGCGCTGAATATGCATTTCAGCGCTTCATTAGTAAACTTCGAAATGGCCATTTGCATGGCCATTTCGAAGTTTGGGGCACGTGTAGACACAGCCTTTGACCCCATCATGTTGTACATGTAATTTGGGTTATTTTTTCCAATGTGCATTACCTTACACTTACCCACATTAAATTTCATTTGCCATTTTGCTGCCCAATCACTCAGTTTGCTGAGATCTTTTTGTAGTTCTTCACAATCCCTTTTGGTTTTGACTGTCCTGAACAACTTGGTGTCATCTGCAAACTTTGCCACCTCACTGCTTACCTCATTTTCTAGATCATTGATGAACAAGTTGAACAGGATCGGTCCCAGGACTGACCCCTGGGGAACACCACTAGTTACCCTCCTCCATTGTGAAAATTTACCATTTATTCCAACCCTTTGTTTTCTGTCTTTTAACCAATTCCCGATCCATGAAAGGATCTTTCCTCCTGTCCCATGACCACCTAATTTACATAAAAGCCTTTGGTGTGGGACCGTGTCAAAGGCTTTCTGGAAATCTAGGTATATTATGTCCACTGGGTGCCCCCTGTCCGCATGTTTATTAACCCCTTCAAAGAATTCTAATAGATTAGTCAGACACGACTTCCCCCTGCAGAAGCCATGCTGACTTTTGCCCAACAATTTGTGCTCTTCTACGTGCCTTGCAATTTTATTCTTAACTATTGTTTCTACTAATTTGCCTGGTACTGATGTTAGACTTATCGGTCTATAATTGCCAGGGTCTCCTCTAGAGCCTTTTTTAAATATTGGCGTTATTGGCGTTAAAGAGGTCCTTTCAAAATTGTGGTGTAGTGTAGATGTAGCCATCCACTGCTTACTGGGCTCTTAGAAGACATTTAGGAGTAAATTACAGTTAAACAACAGCATAGAACTCTGACAGCCAGGACTGGTGGCTGTAAACAAACTTTATGGGACCACGGAAACTTTGTCCACTCTGATGGTAAGGAGTCATCTGGCTAACTAAATCATGCTGGATTATGGATGTTGCTGGATGAAGGAGTCCTGGATTAGAGACATTCAACCTTCAGCAGGCTGTGTGGGAATACAGGATACAAACCACCACTCAATGTTTGAAATTGTATTGCCTACTTCTATACATAAATTTAACACCATAGATATGAACCTGCTCCCACTGAAATCACTGGGGATTTGCCTTTAAATACAAGAGAAGCAGGTTCAAACCTAATATAATATAATCCAGTGTAATCTAATACAAATAAAGTTAGCTATTACAGCTGGTGGGATATTGTGTGGAACTAAAGAAGTCAGTAATATGAGACTCAGTACAGTACTCATATATGAAATCTTCTCATAGGTGGAAAATTGCCACTGTTTCATATGCAAACTATGGAGTTTTCAGGTTAATGAGGTACAAATTAACAAGGTTCGAGGAGTGTGAGATTCTGCTATAAATATACAAGACTCTATCAGTATATATTTAAGATGTAATGTACCAAACACATGAAAGACGCTAAATGGATGCTTCTAACAACATTACTATGAATCAATAGGCATTAGCGGATGGATGGCATGGTTGCTTCCTTGTCTCTTTATTGATTCGCTTTGTGAAAGTTATGGTACACTAAGGTGAACCTGGGCAGGAAACTTGTGATGAAATAATAATGTGGGAAAATATTTATACCATTCAAATAACATGCATTAAGCAAAAGTAAAGACTAAGCATTACACAGTCAAGGGTCAAGAACACTTAAAATTATGGCAAAGCCCTGATGCGAAGCAAGGGCCCAGCCTCCCTGCTAGTTCAAACCTCTCCCTGAGCTTGATTTTTCCCCCCATGGACGCAAAAACTTTTTCTGTGCCTCTCTGAGGGGAAGGTCTTTGATTAACCATGGCCATCAAGCTATGCGTGCAGAAGTGTGCAGGACATGCCTTCTACCCTTTTCCACTCCATCCCTGAACTTCCTTGTGCATCCACACATGGAACGCTGTCTAGAAGTGAGTGAGAACAACAGTGCAGTCAGAGAAACAAATAGGCCACTCATTAGCCAGCAAAAGAATGTGGGTAAGAAAATGGCTTAGGAGGAGAAAACAGAGGGTAAAGGGCTTTTTTAGTACACCAATGAACTGTCCAGAAAATAATCACTGTTGCCCACTGAAGCCCATCCCCACAAATAGCCATACATCCACGTTTGTGTTTCTGGCAGTGAAAGTTCAGTGTTTGCCAAGCCATGTCCCTGGCTGCGTTGTCTATAAAATGAAGTGACGGAAGAAGCAGCTCTGAAATACAACTTGTGTCATACTTCTCACTCAGACAGTATTTTCCAAATTCAAAGCCTGACACACTTAACAGCCAACACACTACAAATGATTAATTTGTCCTCCCAAAATCCACAATGTAAATATTATCTCCAGTATACAGACAGGAAGGCAAGGCACAGAAAGCTCAGTTCTCAACTACACTAAGGATTCTTTACATCACTCTAACAGCATGAAGGTTTGTTTTAAGCTGGGAGTAAAATACATTTGCACCTACCTAAATGCCCATGTAAATGGTACAGCAGTTTAAAATGGTCTCAGGGTAAAAGAGAACCAGGAGAGGAGAGCAGATTTGTCCAAGACTAAATACTAAAGTCCTTATGCCTACGTCTACACGTGCACGCTACATCGAAATGTAGTGACATCGAAATAGTCTGTTTCAATGAATAATGTCTACACGTCCTCCACGGCTGGCAACGTCGATGTTCAACTTCGACGTTGGGCAGCACCACATCAAAATAGGCGCTGCGAGGGAACATCTACACGCCAAAGTAGCACACATCGAAATAAGGGTGCCAGGCACAGCTGCAGACAGGGTCACAGGGCGGACTCAACAGCAAGCCGCTCCCTTAAAGGGCCCCTCCCAGACACAGTTGCACTAAACAACACAAGATACACAGAGCCGACAACTGGTTGCAGACCCTGTGCATGCAGCATGGATTCCCAGCTGCAGCAGCAGCAGCCAGAAGCCCTGGGCTAAGGGCTGCTGCACACGGTGACCACAGAGCCCCGCAGGGCCTGGAGAGAGAGCGTCTCTCAACCCCTCAGCTGACGGCCGCCATGGCAGACCCCGCTATTTCAATGTTGCAGAACGCAGATCATCTACACGTGCCCTACTTCGATGTTCAACTTCAAAGTAGGGCACTATTCCCATCCCCTCATGGGGTTAGCGACTTCGACGTCTCGCCGCCTAACATCTATTTCAACTTCGAAATAGCGCCCAACACGTGGAGTTGTGACGGGCGCTATTTTGAAGTTGGCGCCACCACTTTGAAGTAGCGTGCACGTGTCGACGCGGCCTATGAGAGACAGCATTAAAATAGAGGAATAGAGCTTAAGAATGTGTGTGTGTGTGTGTGTGTGTGTGTGTGTGTGTGTGTGTGTGTGTGAACCAAAACATTCAAAAATTATTTGGAGCCAATCTAAACACAGAATTTTTTCAGTTTTCCCTCATACTGAAATAAAAAATCACAGATATTTGAAATCAGATGAATGATTTGAGGTTTTCTTTTCTGGGCTGGTGGTTAGTATTGTTACATTTCTTGTGTGTGTGTGTGTGTGCGAGAGAGAGAGAGATACCCTTTTTGTTTTCCAAATCTTGTTAAATGATTAAACAAAACTTCATATGCAAATAAAAAGTCAATACATTTTTTTCAAAAATATTTAGATTTAAAATAAAAAGTTTTGGCCAAATCTATTTACCACATTTGACATGAATGAGCAAATGGTTTCCGTTTAAACTGTATTAGTCGGCAAATAAATAATTCACCCAAAAAATTCTTCCACCTCTTTTCCAGACTTGTTAGCCCTGTGCTCAGCCCTTTAAATAGCAATGCCTTGCGCTTTATTGTTCAGTTTATTTTAAAAATTGTCTAAGTTAGACCAATTCCCCCCTGCCCCCATTTGTGTTTGGTGGGAAGAATAGTAAAAGTCACTGAAATGCTGCTCCTTTGTCTATTTCTTTCATAACAATGTAAAACAATTGACTTATTCTAAAACAAGGTAAAATGTTTTCTCAAAATTTTTCAGAAAGATTTTGTCAGTTTAGCTCCCTGCTGTATATCCAGTTAGAGTAAAAACAAAGGTTATAGATGGTTGCATAAAAACAGTATACTTGATTTGTCCAGGAGTAATTAGTTAATTCATTCAAATTAAATTAAATAGTGGTCTTCATGAAAGTTTATTAATTCTGACTATATTACTTTCCTTTCATTACATAATACCCAGAGAAACATTTTCTTTATAAAATAATCCTTTACCGTGCTTTTTTTTGTGATGATATGCACTGGTAGCAGTCCCCGAGAACGGGGAGTGGGGGCGGGGCATGGGTCAGGGGAAGGAAGCATACCAGCTCCCCTTTTTTTTTTATTTACAGAAAAAGCACTGATCCTTTATATGTAGCCATAAGAGTTAAATAATGAAAAGTAATCTCCTAAAACTGCATGTATTGGAAAGAGTGAGAAAGAGGCCACATTGAATTGCTATTGGAAAAGAGATTTAACTAAATTAGGGCAACTCTTCAAACTTGATTTTAAATTGTGGGTGTCCAACTTTAAAGACACAGCAATTCTTGACCCCTATAGTCAATGGGAGTTTTGTCACTGACTTTGGTGGAGTCCTGATTTTACTCACAAGCTGCACCTACGTTAACTGACTATTTCAAAGTACTCAGCCCGCCTTTGAAGTAGCACACGTGGCACCTATACACTCCGTGCGCTATTTCGAAGGTAAAATCAACGTTAGGTGGTGAGACATTGAAATCGCTTTCCCCATCAAAAGATGGGAATAGAGCCCTACTTCGCAGATGAACATTGAAGAAGGGCATGTGTAGGCAATCCATGTCCTGCTACTTTGAAATAGTGGGATCCTCCATAGCAGCAATCAGCTGAGGGGTTGAGACGTGGGGCTCTATTATCACCATGTGTAGCAGCCCTTAAAGCACCATAGACCTGGACTTCCTGTGGCAAGAAGCTGAGAGCGTGCAAGCAGCAGCAGCCACATGGGCTCACCCTGCTTGCCCTCCAGAGAGCCCAAGCTGCCCACCCACTACCCATGGCAGCCAGCCAGCCCCCAGAGTGTCCCCAGGGCTTTGTCCCCAAGGGGACCCAGTGCTCCCCGGCATCCAGCTGGTGGGCGGGGGGCAAGAGACAGTGGGGCCCCTCTTGGATGGATGCCAAGCTCTGAGACCTGCTGGGCCTTTGGGGTAAGAAAAAGGTGCTCCAAGTAATGGGGAGCAAGCAGCGGAATGCAGAAGTGTTTGCCCATCTGGCCAATGGCCTGGCCACCCAGGGTCACCCTGCTTGCACTGTGGATCACGCCTGGAGCAAAGTAAAGGAATTGCATCAAGGTTATGCTCAGGCCTGGGACACAGCCAGCCAGTCTGGGGCCGACCCAGCTGCTTGTCCCTATTACAGGGAGCTCAGGGCTATCCTGGGGCCCCGGTACACCTCCTCCCCCGTGGCCATCCTTGACACAGTGGCTGAGGAGCCCCAGCCGGCCTTGGACCAGAAGGCCAGCCCGGAGGCCTGCCTGCACCCCAGGGGCCCCTGGAGAAGCCAGCCCCTGGGACCGCCGAGGAGGGGTCCAGAGACAGGGGGATCCACATAGATCTCCCCTTCCAGAGCTCCAGCTGGGCATCTGCCTGACAGGTGTCCCCCAGCTGCTGGAGTGGATCATCAGGTATGTACCCCACAGGGTGCACACCCCCAGGTTATGGGACAGGGGCACTTCACACCACCAGGGGCCCCCCATGCTCCCAGCAGACCCTGGCCCGCCATGGCCCAGCCAGACCATGGCCTCAGGACAGTGGCCACGCCATGCCCCATCCTCGGGGGGGAGGGGTGGGGGGACGGAACACCTGAAGGGGCGTGCCCACAGGGACACCACAACCATAGCCAGGGGACAGGGGATGAGGACTGGGAGCCCCTGGGGGTCAGGGGGCATGGGCCATGAGCCAGGGCCCAGTACTGACTGTCCTTTCTCTTCTGCCCTGTCTGCAGCCGCACCACCCAAGGGCCATGACACCATTATGGTCTCTGTTATGCCAGTCAGCCAGGGGCATTGCAATGCGGCAGCCAACTGGACCAGGGACCACCGCCAGGACTGTCCCACCACCACTGGAGCCAGCCGTGCGCGGCCGCCAACCCCCAGGTCCTCACCACCCTCTAGCGCCAGGTATAGGTGTCTGAGAGTCACCACCATTTGGAGTAGCAGGCATTGACCTGGCACCAGGAGGCCTGGGTGTCCTTCATGAGGACCTTCGACCATGTCATGGGCACCCAGGAGCTCATAGATGACTGGCTGCCACCCCCCTGCCACTCCACCTGCTGTCCCTCCTGGCAATCCCCCTGTACCAGTGGCTGCTGGGGAGGACTGTGGGGCTCTAGAGCCAGCCTGGCCATATTTGCTGGTCCTCCCAACCCCACCCGGCCTTGACGGGGACCCTGGATGATAGGGGTGCTGGCAACTCAGACCTGGCGAGGGGCCAAGGACTGGGCTACCCAGGCCCCAACCTCTGTATATAGTTACCCCCTGCTTCTGTTGTAAATACTTATTTCCCTCCCCCTTTAAGTAGCGGTCACCCCATGTATATAGTTTCCCAAAAGACATTTGTTGCATTAAAGAATTATTTAACATATTTTGCTTGTAAATAATATAATTCCAGTTTTATTTTTCAACAACCTCTGTGTGTTGTCTGCTCTTTAGGGGGGCAGTGTGCTGGTGGTGGGGGCAGCATGTGGGAGGCCTGCCAGGGATGGCCAGGGCAGCGCTCACTCCACCCCCAGGTCAAAATATACCTGCAGGGCTTCCCAGACCCGGAGCCCCTCCTGGTTGGCCTGGCAGCTAGGGGTGGTGGCTTGGTGGGGGTATGCTGTGCTGGCCTCCACAGCTCCCCCCACTGCACAAATGTGTCCCCCTTACTCTCCACCAGGTTGTGGAGCTTGCAGCATGCGCCCACAACCTGGGGGATGTTCATGAGGCCCAGGTCGAGGCAGGCGAGGAGGCACGCCAGCAGCCCTTGAAGCAGCCAAAAGCCTGCTCCACCACCTGGCAGGCATGGTTCAGGTGGCCTTTGAACCTCTCCTGGCTGGCATTAAGGTAGCCTGTGTAGGGCCACATAAGCCAGGGCTGGAGGGAGTAGGCCTCATCTGCCATGAGGCAGACGGCATGGTGGTGCCCCCCAGAGGGGTCTCCCATCCAGTGGCACAGGCCTGAGTTCTGGAACATGCGGGTGTCATGGGTGCAGCCGGGCCAGCCAACACAGAGGTCTTGGAAGCAGCCCTGGCTGTCCACCATGGCCTGGAGGACCACCAATTGGTAGCCCTTCCTGTTTATAAACCATCCCCTGCTGTAGTCTGGAGCATGGATGGGAATGTGGGTCCCATCCAGGGCCCCAAAGCATTTGGGAAACCCCATGCTGGCAAACCCCGTGATGGCCACATCCAGGTCCCCGATCTGCACAAGCTTGTGGAGCCTGTGCTGCAAACCCCACTACCAATTCTATCCACATATTTATTCTGGGATTACCATCACTGGACCTAACCATGTTAGTTACAAGATCAAGGTCACTTTTTTGTGCACTTCCAGCAATATTATATATGTCATTATGTGCCAACAACACCTTGCCACTATGTACATTGGACAGACTGGGCAAAAACTTTGCCAAACAATAAATGGACACAGAGCAGACATCAGGATCTTAATACACATAAGCCAGTCAATGAACACTTCAGTGGATTGGGCCATTCTGTTAAAGACCTGAGAATTTGTGTCTTAGAACAAAGAGAATTTAAAAACAGGTTATATGGAGAAATTTGTGAACTGGAATTCATATTCGACCCAACATGTGGTTTTAACAGAGACACCAATTACCTCACAGGTTGCAAGGACTGCTTCCCTTCCTTTGATGTTAGTAATTATCTCAGGCAGGACACTTAACATCCCCCATCCCTCTGCCTCTTACTTTAGTCCTATGTACTTGATTCGTCAGTTTTTATTGCAGTTTTTGGTTTTGATCCTCTGTACTTACAAATGTCAGTCTGTATTGTAAATGACATTGATCTGATGAAGTGGGTCTGTCCCACGAAAGCTTATCATTGAATAAATAATTTTGTAAGTCTTCAAAGTATCCCCAAAGCAAGAGCACCAAGTTTAGAGGATGGTTTTGAAAATGCAGACTTTAATGATTCATGGTGGTTCGTAGTATTAAAGTCTAGAAGGAGGCCCAAGCCAAAACCTAGACCTGAACACCCTGAACTTCAAACCTGGGTCTGAACTGTAGATTGTAAATTCATCTTTTTGAGGAGAAGAAAGATACACTCAAAGAAAGAGCATACTAGATAAACAAATACATTAGAAATGATGGTAGTAATTCATCATATGGTGCCCAAGCTATCTTTCAGTAGTCATTACGCTGAATTCTGTGTAAACATATGACTGTAGAGCGTTTGGACTAAGGGATGAAATCTAAGTTGCTTCCAAATAGAAGATAGCCTAGCATTAATGCAGCCTTCACACTGAGAAATTCAGCACTCAGATGTCACAAAATTCCAGATATCACTCTGATGGGAGTGGTCAATGAACCTAAAAGACTATGGTCAAAATCTTACACTTGCTCAGGCAACTAGATTTTGTTGTACATAAGTCAGTATATTGTATTGCTGTTTTTTGCTGAATATGAACCATAACATTCATTTTACAATCGAAATATAGCCCATAAAAAACTTGATGAAGGATAAGTAAAATAGTAGTGTATATGTTAATAATACATGTGCAGCCTTAATTCTGTTGGCAGACATCATTTCCTTTTAGCATTCCTCAGCATGTTGTCCTTGGGTAGCTTTCTCGCTCTTATGTTTTAAAGGGTGGTTTATACGAAGAGAGGTAAAAGTCTTTAAAAATGGCCAAACTGAAAACCTAATGTTAAAACCTAGGGCTACAAACAAGTATAATGGCATACGATCATAAGGGCAAGAGTTTTAGCTGATTCTTTAGGAGCCTGATCCAACAGCCACTAATGCTAATGGAATACTTTCCATTGACTTCAGTGGGCATTGATAAGGCCCTAGTTTTTGAATACTAGTGAGTACCTTTCCTGAATCTCTAGGTCATGGCATGGTGGGGGGCTCCAAAGATGACCAAAGAGAGTCTAATTTTAATAGTACTCTAAGCCCTACCTTTCCCTTTTAACAGCAGCACTCCTTCTACAACCTTCTCTAGACTATTTGCCAAAAAGTCCTTTAGAGATAGATGGATTGTAAAAGCAAAGTTTTCAATGCATGAGCCCTTAAAATAAGTCCCTAGAGCTGGAGGAGAAGAACGGTTAACTAGAGCTAATAGGCACACCCAGTTAGAGTATTTGGTGCCGGTTGGATTTGACTCCCTGGTTTCCCGCTGACTTGCTCAATAAACTTTGGCAGCTCATCCAACCTTTCCAAGCCTCAGTTTCCCTAGCTGTAACATTAGGATAACTCACCTACCTCAGGGGCTGTGATGGTTCCCGATTTGCAAAGAGTGTTGAGATTCTCAGATGAAATGTCTGTATAAGCACAAAGCAGAGCACATATATCTGCACAAGGACAAAGCGCAAATCAATCAAGTAAAGGTAGAGATAGATACAGTTTAAATATTTCCACAATTCTAAGCCCTATGTTGCTCATTCCAAGCACCATGCTGTTCATTCATTTTAACATCCCTCATTTACAATGAACTTAGTCCCAGTGGTTTCTATTTGCAGTGCTTATTCCTAGTATTTGGTGGATGACATACATAACTTGATCACTACTTTGTGAGTCTACTGTTGAGCTCCTCCAGTATGGATTGTGTCTTGTTTGCTATTTAGGCTGGCTGGCTTCATTATTAAAAGGAGACTCTCCTGTTTTGTACGCTCATATGCATGATATTTATCTTCATAATAGCCTTGCAAACATCACTGCTGTATTCCAGAGGCAATATCCTGTACTAAAGATAGCTAAGTCATAAATCAGTGTTACATTTTTGTTGAGATTTGTCACAGTGCAGTTATAAATGTTTAATTACCACTATTTGGCTCATGAGAAAAGAAGTTCAGAATGAGGTGTATGTAAGGTGAAACAACAGATTTATGTAGAGTAAATATTACATTAGCTAATGTGAAGACGTTTTTAGATGTGCTGCCCTGAAACAGTCTGCAGCTTCAATACCTAGTCAGCCCTAGGCTACGTCTACACGTGCACGCTACATCGAAGTAGCTAATTTTGAAGTAGCGACATCGAAATAGCCTATTTCAATGAATAGCATCTACACGTCCTCCAGGGCCAGCAACGTCGATGTTCAACTTCGACTTTGCGCAGCCCAACATCGAAATAGGCGCAGCGAGGGAACGTCTACACGCCAAAGTAGCACACATCGAAATAGGGATGCCAGGCACAGCTGCAGACAGGGTCACCGGGCGGACTAGCACTTCCGGGGCAACAGCTAGCCGCTCCCTTAAAGGGCCCCTCCCAGATACACTCAGCCTGCACAGCACGCGGTCTGAGGAGCCATAGGCACACAGACCCCGGGCGCCGCAGTCATGGACCCCCAGCAGCAGCAGCAGCAGCAGCAGCCAGAGGTCCACCCAGCCCTCCCAGCAGAAGCAGGGCTTGCCCTGCTCCGTGCCATGCGGGAGCAGCTGAGCACCTCCTTGCCACACAGGAGGAGATGCCCCCAGGGCAGCAGGGCTCAACCCCTACCCCTGCAGCACCCCGCCCCCACCCCCGCCTCACACGCCGGCGGCTGTGGAGCTACCCCACCAGCACCGACTGGTGGGAGCGGCTGGTGCTTGGGGAGTGGGACGACGACCGCTGGCTCAGGAACTTCAGGATGAGCCGGCAGACATTTCTGGAGCTGTGCCAGTGGCTCACCCCCTCGCTCAGGCACCAGGACACCGCCATGCGGCGTGCCCTCACAGTGCACAAACGGGTCGGCATCGCTGTCTGGAAGCTGGCCACTCCGGACAGCTACCGATCCGTGGGCCAGCAGTTTGGTGTCGGCAAGGCCACCGTCGGGACTGTCTTCATGGAGGTAAGAGAACCCACGGGGGGAGGGCAGGGCAGGGGAGGGGGGCCCGGGCACAGGAGGGCAGGGCAGGGCAGGGGAGGCCAGGGCAGAGGAGGGCAGGGCAGGGCATGGGGGCCAGGGCAGGTGAGGGCAGGGCAGGGCAGGGGGGCCAGGGCAGAGGAGGGCAGGGGGGCCAGGGCAGGGGAGGGCAGGGCAGGGGAGGGGGGCCAGGGCAGAGGAGGGCAGGGCAGGGCAGGGCCACGCACACCCTGCTCACCCCTCATTGGTGCTGTCCCATGTGCTTTCTCTGCGGGTTGTGCGTACCATCAACACCATGCTCCTGCACAGGCTCATGAGGCTGGGGGACCCAGATGCCACCATCACGGCCTTTGCCACCCTGGGCTTCCCCAACTGCTTCGGGGCTCTGGATGGGACTCACATCCCCATCCGCGCCCCACATCACAGTGGAGGACGATACCTGAATCGAAAGGGCTACCATTCTGTCGTCCTCCAGGCCTTGGTGGACAGCCGGGGCCGTTTCCAGGACATTTATGTGGGCTGGCCTGGCAGCACCCACGACGCCCGGGTTTTCCTGAACTCAGGCCTGTGCCGCCGGCTGTAGGCGGGGACCTACATCCCCCAGCGGGAGATCCCTCTGGGGGACACCACCATGCCCTTCTGCGTCATCGCAGATGCGGCGTACCCCATCCACCCGTGGCTCATGCACCCCGACACGGGCCATCTCTCTGCTAGCCAGGAGCGCTTCAACCAGCACCTGAACCATGTGCGCCAGGTGGTGGAGCGCTCATTTGGCCGCCTGAAGGGACGCTGGAGATGTCTCCTGACCCGCCTGGATGCGGGCCCCAACAACATCCCCCAGATTGTGGGTGCCTGCTGTGCCCTGCACAATTTGGTAGAGAGCAAGGGGGACACCTTTTTCCAGGGCTGGGCTGCGGAGGCCGGCAGGGCAGACGTCCAGCCACCTGCTGCCCCCAGTCGGCAGGTGGACCCCGAGGGGACCCAGGTCCAGGAGGCCCTGCGGGCCCACTTTGATGAAGAGGCCACGGGGTGAACTCTGCCCAGGCCCCCTACTGCCCGCCCCTTCCTCCACCACACTCCTGCCCCAACACCTGCACCATGGAGCACCCCACCGCACCCCCCTCCCACTTGTCCTGGACAAATGATAGCACGCACTTCTGGCTGAACTTAAACTTTTTTTTTTCTTTCCGAACCCTTTTTTTTTAACTGTAAATATGAGAACCAAAAACAAAGTACGTAAAAACATGTTGAAAAAAACTAATATGTACAAAAATAAAACAATACAAAGAAACAACTGTCCTCAATAATAAAAAGAAAACCAGGGAGGATAAAGGGGAGAACTATTTACATGGGGGGGACGGGGCAAACCGGGGGCAGAAAATAACAGGGTCCAACTATATATAAGGGGGGGGGCCACGTCCCGGGCCCCTCGCCCCTATAGCCCGGCACTGGGCGTGGGCGGCCGGGAGCCCCGCCGCGGTCGCAGCCCTGTCCGGGGCTGGGTGAGGGCGTGCTGGACCGGAAGGTACGATGGCCGGCGAGTGTCAGGTGGCTCCAGGGGTCCCTCGGCGCTCCGGCCCTCGGCGGTGGGTGGCGGGGCGATGGCGGACGGGACGGCGACGGGCGGAGCAGCTGGTGGTGGGGCTGCAGGAGCAGGCAGGGCGGGCGATGCGGCGGCCGGCGCGGCATGGGGGGCCAGGTAGTCCACCAGGCGGTTAAATGTCTGCATGTAGGCCCCCCATGCCTCCTGGCGCCAGGCCAGCACCCGCTCCTGCAGCTGCAGGTGCTGCTCCGCGACCTCCAGCTGCCGACGGTGGATGGCCAGCAGCTGGGGGTCCGTCACCGTCGGCTGTTGGTGGCGCGGGGTCCGCCGTCTAGCCCGCCGTGGGGCCGGTCGGTCCTCGGCTGAGGGGCTGCCCTGGAGCGATGGTCCCGGAGGGCTCTCCGGGACGACTGATGCCTCGCCGGCGCTCTCTTCCGGTCCTTGTGATGGTGCAGGTACAGGACACAGGAGAGGAGGGGGGGAAGAAGAATGGAGACAGGCGTTAGTGTGGGCCCCGAGCCGTGGCCTTTGTCCCCCCAGCCCTGTGCTGCAGGCTCCCCATCCCCGGGAGATGCTGCTGTGATGGATGGGGTTCAGGGGTCCCCTTGCCCTGTACCCCGTCCCCTGGTGGGAGCGATTCTCACTTCACCCCCCAGGGTCTGAGAGCAGGAGAGGTTTCTTAGGCCACAGATGCCCAGTTTCTCCCAGGAGTGAGAGCACCAGCTGTCGGAAGAGACAGTCCTTCCAACCCATCCTGGGGAGAAGACCCCAAGGGGTGCCCCTCGGGGATGCAGCTTTCCCCCTCCTCAGGCTGGCTGCCTTCCAGCTCTCCCTTCCCCTAGCAGCCTGTGGGCCCCGCCCTCCCGCCCCAAGTCCAAGCCAGCTCGGTTCCTCCCTCCTGTTTGTTCAGGGCAGAGGTGTCACCTGCCAGCTGTAGCCCCAGGATCCTCCTTTGCCCCTGGGAGCTATTCGGCTCTTGTTGCTCATATGTAGCCTGAGTCTCCCTTTGGCACTCCCCCCACTCCATCACATGCTGCTGCTGTGGGGTGTCCCACCCCCTCTTCCCGGGGGCCCCTCGAGGTTCCGCTCCCCCTGGCCCCGGGATGGGGCATGGCACTGTCATGCAGGGTGGTGGGGGCAGGGGCTGATGCACTGCTGTGAGGGCCATGGCCCTGGTGTCCTTGGGGCCATGGCCATGTGAGCATGTGGGGGGCCCTGGACACATATCTATTACCCCCGCCCCTCAAGCCCAGGGGTGTCCACCAGAGGGGGGTGCCTACCTGTCGGTCCGCTCCCACGGTCCAGAGATCCCCGGGGGGCGGAGGCCCTGCTGCTGCTCTGGGATGGCAGGAGGAGGATCTGTAGGCTGGATTCTGAAGAGGAGGCGCCCCCCTCCTCCTCCTCCTCCTCCTCCTCCTGCCGCGATGTCCTGGGGGTGGCCTCCGGGGGGGGCCCCCGGGGTGCGGGGCTTGCCTCCGGGGCGGACTCCGTCTGCAGGGCCTGCTGGGGCTCGTTGGCCGAGGTGTCAAGGGGAGGAGGTGTACCGGGGGCCCAGGATGTCCCTGAGCTCCCTGTAAAAGGGGCAAGTGACGGGGGCGGCCCCAGATCAGCTGGCCGCATCCCGGGCCCGGGAGTAACCCTGCCGCAGCTCCTTGACCTTACTCCTGACGTGGTCAGGAGTGCAGGCAGGGTGACCCCGGGCAGCCAGGCCGTCGGCCAGCCGAGCGAACGCATCCGCGTTCCGCCTCTTGCTCCCCATTACCTGGAGCACCTCCTCCTCGCTCCAGAGCCCCAGCAGGTCCCGCAGCTCGGCCTCCATCCAGCAGGGGCCCCGCTGCCGCTTCCCAGCCTGGCTGCCCTTCTGGCTGGGTTGGCTGCCCTGGCTCCCCTTGGGGGTGGTCCCCTGGGGGCGCTGGGGGGGCTGCCAGGCAGCCATCGCAGCTGGGTGGGGGGCTGAGGTAGGTGCAGGCTGGCCGCGTGTGCAGGCTGCAGCCTGCACGTTCCCTCAGCTTCCTGCACAGGAAGGGAGGGGGAAGGGACCTTTAAGGGACCGCTCCACGCGGCCACCAGTGAGCTGAGGGGCTGGAGAGAGTGTCTCTCAACCCCCCAGCTGATGGCCGCCATGGAGGACCCGGCAATTTCGATGTTGTGGGACGCGCAACCACTACACGGTCCCTACTTCGACGTTGAACGTCGAAGTAGGGCGCTATTCCGATCCCCTCATGAGGTTAACGACTTCGACGTCTCGCCACCTAACGTCGAAGTTAACTTCGAAATAGCGCCCGACGCGTGTAGCCGGGACGGGCACTATTTCGAAGTTAGTGCCGCTACTTCGAAGTAGCGTGCACGTGTAGACGCAGTTCTATTGCCCCAGAAGTGAGAAAGGATTCAGTCCCCAGGGCACTCCATATTAGGACATTTCCTGCCTCACTCACTGTGTACCCCACCCAGGGCCTGTACCATTTCCCTGCACAAACTCCTGTCAGGTCTGGCTCAGCAGAGGTTACAGACACCTACCTGGACTTGCTGCCATGCAGAAACTCTTGCCAATGTTCGCACTGGTGGAAGTGAGTCTATGCTCAGGTTGCAGTAAGAATGCATGGGGATATTCAAGCTGAACTGAAGATCCTCAGAATTTCATAACAACCTTTTTGACTACTTCATTGCTGCGCATATTGCAAGTGGTGTGAAGTTCTCTTTCTCTCTTACTCCTGGGGAAATTCTGCACCCCTGCACATGTCCCCATGAATATTTCTTTGCTTCCTTGCTGTGCTTACTTTGCCGCTGGAGGCCATCTTCTCAGATCTAGTCCTAGACATTCTTTCATTCTGTGTGCTGAAAGCTGTCCTGTTTTCTCTATGAGGGTGAGTGCCAGGGTTAGGGGGAAGGCAGGAGATGGGATAGGGGAGAGAAAGAGGCAGGACACAGTGGCTACGTCTACACGTGAAGCCTACATCGAAATAGCTTATTTCGATGCAGCGACATCGAAATAGGCTATTTCGATGAGTAACATCTACACGTCCTCCAGGGCTGGCAACGTCGATGTTCAACTTTGACGTTGCGCAGCACCACATCGAAATAGGCGCTGCGAGGGAACGTCTACACGCCAAAGTAGCACACATTGAAATAAGAGTGCCAGGCACAGCTGCAAACAGGGTCACAGGGCGGACTCAACAGCAAGCCGCTCCCTTAAAGGGCCCCTCCCAGACATAGTTGCACTAAACAACACAAGATACACAGAGCCGACAACTGGTTGCAGACCCTGTGCCTGCAGCATGGATCCCCAGCTGCCGCAGCAGCAGCCAGAAGCCCTGGGCTAAGGGCTGCTGCCCACGGTGATCATAGAGCCCCGCAGGGGCTCAAGAGAGAGCATCTCTCAACCCCTCAGCTGATGGCCGCCATGGCGGACCCCACTATTTCGAAGTTGCGGGACGCGCAATGACTACACGGTCCCTACTTCGACTTTGAACGTCGAAGTCGAGCGCTATCCCCATCTCCTGATGAGGATAGTGACTTCGACGTCTCGCCGCCTAACGTCGAAGTTCACTTCGAAATAGCGCCCGACACGTGTAGCCGTGATGGGCGCTATTTCGAAGTTAGTGCCGCTACTTCAAAGTAGCGTGCACGTGTAGACACGGCTAGTGGGATGGGGGATGGGATAGGGATGTGAAGGTGATAGAGGAATCAGGGCAAGGGATGTGGGTGAGAGGCCAGCATGCAGCATCCTTTAACAACAACAGGGGCTATCCCATTAAGCAAGGCCATTCACCCCAGTGAGCCCCACCCGCTGCACTGGGACCACCCTGATGAGCTGCCTCCAGACTCCCACCCTGATGGTCCCCATGTCGTTTGCACCTGGACTGTCCACTGACACTTCCACATCCAGGCCCCAAGGCTGACCTTCACCTGGACACCTCCAGAAAGTCCTATGCCTCTTCACCCAGAACATCCCAATGAGCCCCTGTACATCCAGATCCTGCACTGAACTGCACTCAGATTGCCCCACCTGCACTCAGATTGCCTCACCTAGAACTCTCTAATTCCACACCTGGATCCCCCAACATTAGGGGCCTCTGAACTTGGATCCTTCTGGCTTGCATCTAACTGCCCACACCTCGTGCAACTGGCTCAGAGGGGCAGGGCCTGGGGCTGTTTCTGGGGTAGGTTGAGTTAAGGTCTAGTGCCTTATCAGCCTTATTGCCAAGTCCATACCTGGGGGCAGGGGGCTGGAAGAAGGGTTGCCTGCAGGGTGATCTCCAACCTCCATTTAGCCAGTAGCCAGTGGTCCTCACTACCAAGCTGAAATCTTCACATTTACTTAGAGACAAATAAAAATTGCAGAATTTCAAAATACTGTGTACAGAATATATATTTGGTGCAGAATTCTCTCAAGAGTAAAAGCTTTTGATGACTGATTGAGTTTTTTCTCCTGTGGAGTTTTCTATTATACTTTTATATTGTACCGTCACCAGGGAACACTGCAGAAGTTTGTCACGTTGTAAAACTACAGGATCCATATCTAATGTCAGAAGAAAGACAGAAATTTGTGATGAAAAGACGCTAGGGCCATCCGGTTCCTTCCTTCACTGCCCTCCAGGCTTTGTGTAGGCCATTGTTCAATGACTGAGGCTACATCTACACTTGGAGCCGGGGGTGTGATTCCCAGCTCAAGCAGCCACAATCAGGCTAGCTCTGATCCAGCTAGTTTGCTAAAAATAGTAGGGTAGCTGTGATAGCACGGACAGCAACGGGTGGTACCATGGGCTAGCCACCAGAGTACATGCACATGGGGCCTATTGTCAGGGCAGCTGCCCCATACCACCTCGCAGTGCTGCCCATGCCAGCACAGTTGCACTTTTATTTGTAGCTGGCTAGCTTAAGGAGATGGCGAAAGTGTGTCTCCTTAAAATAGGAATCACAACCCCCTTTCAAGTGTACACATAGCCTAAATGCTGTACTTCCAATTGCTATAAATCAGTTTAGTTCGAGTGATCCCAGTGCAGAGGCACCAATTTACACCAGAGGAGGATCTGACTCAGTCACAGAATGAAATGCCAGATTTTTAATCCCCTTCAATTAATAACTTTTAGCAGCAAGATTTATTTTGGCTACCTTGGATTTACATATTCAAGTTTACACTGCTTAGCTTCTACTTGAAGCACTTGGGCTACGTCTACACTACAGCGATCTGTTGACAGAAGCTATTGCCAGAAAAGATCTTCCAGCAAAACCTCTGTTGACAGATCACATATATACACAAAAGTGGATCGAAAGAGCAATCAGCACTGTCAGCGGAGAGTGGCCAGACTGCCCGGCCCTCTCTTTACAGAACAGCCAACCAGAAACTCAGCAAACAGAGCTGTCGGGTGAACTGGAAGGCCTGTCTGTTGACAGAGGGCCCCCCAGAGTGTCTACACAGCTTTTTTCTTGACAAAAAATGTTAACAAAGGCATTATCCTCATCAAGGAGAGGCAGAACACTGTCGGCAGAAGCGTCAAGCTTTTTGGCAGACTGTCGACAAAACCCATTTTGTGTGTAGATGCTCCATGGATATTGTCAACAAAACTCTCTAGTGTAGACATAGCCTTGATGTTCTCTGTTGCCTGCCCCTCCAAATTCTTTGTTTGAGCTAGGGACAGCTGTAATTCATTACATTCAAGGGTGGAATATTCCCAAGAGAATAAAACCAAAGTTCTGACCAAAGAGGGGGCTCAATAGGGACAGAGGAACATGCTTGAGCACTCAGTCACATAGGCTATGGTTACACTACAGCACTCTGTCAACAGAAGTCACTGTCAGAAGAGGCTTCTGGACAAAACACCTGTAAACAGAGTGCAGCCATGCACAAAAGCCAATCAAAAGAGCATTCTGCTCTGACAACAGAGAGGCCAGACTACCCAGCCACTCTCTCAATGAAAAAGCCACCCAGAAGCATAGCAGATAGGGCCCCCCAGTGTTCTGGATTTCCTGTCTGTTGAGAGAAGGCCTCCCCAGAGCATCCACACAGCTTTTTTATTGACAAAATCTGTTGACAGCACTGTTATGCCTCATGGCTGGAATGCACAACACTTCTGGCAGAAGTGAGTTGTGTCTACAAACTGTCAACACAATGCATTTTGTGTGTGGACATTCCACCACTTTTATCGGCAAAACTCACTAGTTTAACAGTAGCCCTGCAGTGCTTTACTGACAAAGAGGTGTCACCAGGGAGGACTGCAGAACCCTGAAGATCAGTCAGTTGTTCTCCAGAGACCTCAAGGTATAAAGTACTTTTCTGTCCGATTCTATTTCTAAAGTACGTGAAGGTATCTGATCTGATTGTGATGATTTGTATCACAGTACCTTTCCTCTGCTCCGACCATATTCCAAAGTTTTGCTCATGGAGATAACAAAGCTGAGCAGCCAGCATGACTGCAGCAAATGCTATTAGCATGCCCTGGGAATTTGATCAGCAAAAGCTGCTGAGGAAGAACTACCAATCAGTGATATATATATATATATATATATATATATATATATATATATATATACACACTCACACACGTACACACACAATGGATGCTTCTTAATAGCAGTTCCAATAATAAATTTTGCTGAAGCTTCATTTTCCTGGGCACCAATCCCATCCAGTTGACTGTAATGTTAATAGGGAGTTGGATATTGGATATTGGCAACAGGAATGTTGCTGACTCTTTTTTTTTTTGAGGAAAGGCACTGGCTGCCACCATGCAAATCAGCCTGTGATCTGTCCAATACAGGACACTCTGCCAGAGTCCCAGTGCTGTAAACTGGAATGGTAGGATGCAGGTACGGCAGAAATGAATGGATAGGAAAGGCTGCAGCCCAGATGCCCAGGCTTTCCATCATGAACCAGAGTACTAGGGATCTGCAGAGTAGAACAGTACCTATCCCTGTGCAGGTATCAGAACACAGAATTGGAGTTAAGATCTGCAGGGATCGTGCCCCTAGCTTCTGTTTGCCAGAAGCTGGGAATGAACAACAGGGCATCAATCACCTGATGACTATCTGTTCTGTTAAGTCGCTTTGGGGATCCTTGGCATTGAACGCTGTCAAAAGGGAGGATACAGGGCTAGATGGGCCTTTGGCGTGAGCCATTGTGGTCATTCTTATGAAGTATGGAAAGAGTCAATGACAATATTAATTCAAGGAAAGAAAGAGAGGGAAGGGAGGAGAGCAGAGAAGTCATTAACACCAAAATCCAGAACAATGGGTAGCCCTGTCTGCTGTACTTTGAGGTGCCTCTTTTGTCAAGAGAGTAGCCAGGCAGTCCAGCTACTCTGTCGACAGAGCCAAGCACTCTTCCAATTGGCTTTTGTATGTGGCCACCCTCTGTTGACAGAAGTTTTGTGGGGGAAATCTCTTCCAAAAGTGACTTCTGTTGACAGTGTGCATAGTGTAATCAGAGTCCAAGAGTGTTGCGAGACTCAGAATAAGAAAAGGACTATCAAAGTCATTAGGTATAAAAATAAGAACCATCAGAAATAATAACAACACAGAAAAATTGATGCAAACAGAAACAAGACCAGGAAAAGCCACAAGGAACTGGTCATTCATGTACAGGTTGAACCCCCAGGGATCTGACCAATGCTGGATGATAGAATTTGCTGGATGATGGGAGATCAATGTTTTCTAGCACACTCCCAACACTTCCACTGCTTACTGGGCTCTGAGAAGACATTTAGGGGTAAATTACAGCTAAATAACAGCACAGAACACTGAGAGCCAGGAAGGAAACTTGGCCACACCCCTGATAAGTGGTCATCTAGCTAACTAAAATCATGTTGGATTACAAAGTTTGATGGCCAAGAGAGTTCTGGATTAGGATTAGAGAGATTCAGCCTATATCACAAGATTTCGTCAAGATTTGGGAATGCTACTTGGGAAAAGCAAAAATGAAGTTTGTGAATTTCACAGCCCTGCTAGGAAGTTAATAGATTTAGAGCCTTTGAGGCTACTTGCTGATAAGTATTATTAGCAAGAGTGACACAAGGATAATTCCACCACAACCATTACTAATGTTATGTATCATTACTTTTTCCCCATTCCTAATCCAACCATAATCATGCCTACTATCCGAGTTTGGTGAAGAAAACAAACATAAAAAGCCTATTTCTAGCCATTCCATAATGAAATTATACCAGGCTTGGAGGTGTTATTGCTAGCAGCTATTTTAGAAATGATGCTTTCCATCTCAAAGTTATAGGAGATAAATGGAAACCAATTAAAAGACAAAATAGTTTCAATTGTGCTAAGAACTCCAACTCAGCTCACCCCAAGAAAGCTATATGGGATATACTTGAGCCATAGGAGTATTAGTACTAGTTAGTGTGAATGAGTATATATGTGTGAGAAACACACACACACAGAGTTAATCAGACTGTGTTTTGTAGTGGGGTGGAATGTTGATATATTAAGTTTGCTGGAAAAGCAAATATGAAGCAAAACAAACTAAACTGGATAGTCCAAGGTGCAGCCATGTTAGTCTGTAACTTCACAAATAACAAGCATTCTGTGGCACTGACTGCTTGTTATTTGTGGATACTCCAAGACAGGTGAAAAAGTTAAATTTTACGTGACCAAGTAACAATGGTAAAGAGAGAGAGACTAGTCACAGAACAATACTGCTGCATTTCCGGAGATACAAATATCTTTACTATGTACTATATATACACAACATTTACTCTGTATAGAGCCTAGTACAATAGGTTTGATCTTGGCTGGTCCTGAGGCACTACTGTAATCAGCACAATAAATAAGCGTTATCTTGAAATATTAATGTGGCCTACATCTTTATGCTGTTCACCAACATTTAAACACAATAGAAAGTCATTTGCTCATATATATCTTGGAGGAGAAGAGAGAAATGTGGTAGAGAAGGAAGAGTAAAACAGAATAAATAGATTGAGCATAGGGAATGTGGAAAGGAAAAGGCAAGAGGACTAAAACCAACTGAAAATAAGTGGAAGTGAAGTAGGGGAGTTAGAAATTCTAACCAGCAGGCCAGGGGGAGGTGGGAAATTTGGCCCTTCAAAAGGAAAGAGAGAAACAGAAAATATTGATATGGGCCAACCACCAGAAGAACAGAGCCAACGAGAATTTTAATTGAGTCCATAAACACCAAGGGAAATGACTCATGAGGCTCAACGGCTTTCGACAGCCAGAAGCTTCAGCACTGAACTTTGGTTGCCCCCCTCCCCTGGCTGAGCTGTAAGTCTGTCCCTCAGTCAGTGAATTTGTTCACAGTACCTCTCAGCATTGATTGAGCAAAGGACATATGCAGCCAGTGTTGTGAAAATGCGAATGCATATAGCACGAGCAATAACTTGGCAGTCTGACATATACCAGGTGTCAAGTCATTTCTCTCAGCATCTGAAGCTCATATCAGGTAGAATGAAGTTTCCACAGAGCCATGTACAGTCAACTAGATTGAGAGGAGGGAAAGGAGAAGTAACAGAACTGGGCCAAATGTCAAAAAAAGCTAAAACTGAGTAATTAGAAGTAAAAATAACACACTGTGAGGAGGAGAACAAGAATTGATTAGGAAAACTGCTTGAGGGGAAGAACAGATGCAAAACAATTGTTTGCAGTGAGAAGTGTAATGAATACTAATGTAATAAGTATTGTAAGAAGCCAGTGGAGATGACAGGTGGATGCTGAGGGAATACAGCTCTCAAAACTGAGGGTTACCACAGTAGCAGGTTCCTGTGCAACCTGGACACTCTTCTACACTCTATGACATCATATGGGGAGCATCCATGGAGTTTTCTAGTTCAGAAGTTGGTTTGGTAACAGGGTAATAATTTGGTCAAAATCCCAGATCCCCAGAGGGATTTACTGATTTCCTGTAAGTGAGGAACTTCTAAATCCTTTGAGATTCTGGGCCACAGGGCTCCTTTGTAACTTTGCTAGAAGCAAGGGAAAGCACTCAATTGCAGTTGAGCTGACCAAGAACTAGAGACTCCTCAGAGTCCCCCTAATGGTCCCTGGTACCTGATGTCCTGTCTGGAGAAAACAACTAAAACAAGTGTGTTCATTCAGAGCAGACGCAAGAACTCGTCCACTGACTTGCCTGCTTCCTGGGAGAAAGAGTAACAGCCCTACCAAGGTTGTCCTCCCTTCCTCTGTGACATTTTATAGCATCTAAAAAAAGGAAAGAAGGACAGTCCAGGAAACTATAGACTGGTCAGCCTTACCTCAATCCCTGGGAAAATAATGGAGGTAATCCTCAAGGAATCCATTTTGGAGCACTTGGAAGAGGGAAAAGTGATCAAAAGTAGCCAACATGGATTCACCAGGGGCAAGTCCTGCCTGACCAATCTGATTAGCTTCTTTGATGAGGTAACAGGCTCTGTGGACATGGGGAAGTCAGTGGATGTGATATACCTTGACTTCAGCAAGGCTTTTGATACAGTCTCCCACAACATTTTTGTCCATAAGTTAAGGAAAAATGGATTGGATCCTTGGACTATAAGATGGATAGAAAGCTGGCTTGGTGGTCGGGCCCAACGGGTAGTGGTCAATGGATCAATATCTGGATGGCGGTCGGTTTCAAGTCGAGTGCCGCAAGGCTCGGTTCTGGGGCCAGTGTTATTCAACATCTTCATTAATGACCAGGGTGAGGGACTGGATTGCACCCTCAGCAAGTTTGCGGATGACACAAAACTAAGTGGAGAGGTAGATACGTTGGAGTGTAGAGAGAGAATCCAGAGTGACCTGGATAAATTGGAGGACTGGGCCAAAAGAAATCTGATGCAGTTCAACAAAGAGAAGTATAGAGTCCTGCACCTGGGGCGGAAGAATCCCAAGCATCGTTACAGGCTGGGGCCCAACTGGCTCAGCAGCAGTAGGATGGAAAGGGACCTAGGGGTTATGGTGGATGAAAGGCTGGATATGAGTAAACAGTGTGCCCTTGTAGCCAAGAAGACTAATAGCATACGAGGGTGCATTAGAAGGAGCATTTCGAGCAGATCTAGGGAAGTAGCTGTTCCCCTCTGTTTGGCACTGGTGAGGCCACATCTGGAATATTGTGTCCAGTTTTGGGCCCCCCTGTATAAAACAGGATGTGGATTTGCTGGAGCAGGTTCAGCGGAGGGCAACAAAAATGATTAAGGGGCTGGAGCACAAGACCTACGAGGATAGGCTGAGAGATTTGGGTTTGTTTAGTTTACAGAAGAAAAGACTTAAGGGTGATTTAATAGCAGCCTTCAACTTACTGAAGGGGAGCTCTAAAGAGGTGGGTGAGAAACTGTTCTCAGCGGTGTCAGATGACAGAACAAGGAGTAATGGTCTGAAGTTGAAGAGGGAGAAATGTAGGTTAGATATTAGGAAAAACTACTTCACCAGGAGGGTGGTGAAGCATTGGAATATTTTTCCTATAGAGGTGGTGGATTCTCCATCCCTTGAGGTTTTTAAGTCCCAGCTGGACAAGGTCCTGTCTGGGATGACTTAGTTGGGGCTGATCCTGCTTGAAGCAGGGGGCTGGACTAGATGACCTCCTGAGGTCCCTTCCAGCCCTATGATCCTGTGATTCTGTGATCTACATAGCCCAAGAAGGGGAATCAATGGATCTTTATGTTCTCTTATGTCCTTGTGCAGGCACATGGCCAGACTCACTCCCAGGCTTTAGAGATATGATTTGTTCTGCATTAAACAGAGCTGGGCAGTAACAGTGTATGACAATATTGCTTCATTTCATGCTTATCTGCTCATCAAAGGCAAAGTTTCAGTTTTCAAAAAATGCTTTTACTTCTTTAGCAACATTTGCTATTGTAACAGCACTTGTCCCAAGAATCTCTACAGACACAAGGACTAGAGAGAAATACCAGCTATTAATATAATTAATCAACCTTAAAATTAGTCTGTCTGGAATCTTGAACAAAACTAATTGGTATGTTAACTTGATATATAAATCTGAACATCAGCAATAGAAGTAATTAAGTAAGCAAAAGGCAGATTCAGTTGTAGCCATTCCTTTCCATACAATCAGATAGCAATTTGTTTTTAGAAAAGCACCAACAGACATGTATATTATCAAAACAAAAGAGCAGTGCAGTAGCACTTTAAAGACTAACAATATAATTTATTACGTGACGAGGTTTCGTGGGACAGACCCACTTCTTCAGATCATAGCCATACTGGTATATGGGTATGGCTATGATCTGAAGAAGTGGGTTTGTCCCACGAAAGCTCATCACCTAATAAATTATTTTGTTAGTCTTTAAAGCGCTACTGGACTGCTCTTTTGTTTTGATAGTTTATAGACAAGCACAGCTCCCTCTCCGTTACTATTCAGATGTTTATATAGTGTCACATGACTCAGCGTGTGAATTCAACGCATGGATATTTGAGGACAATAGAGATGAACGAATGTGCAAATATGCACCTTCCAGTACACATGCTGATGGACATATTACATAACTCAATTTCTTATGCATTTTGTATAAATATAGACCTAGGTGAGCTAAGTGCAAACTTTGCCCCTAAAGTAGCACTAAAGGCAGAAGCTGAGATTTTTCTGCAGTCTCCATCTCTTGCCCCTCCTCTTTTGCTCCACAAGCGGAGTAAGTAAGTAAGTAAGTAAGTAAGTAAGCTACTGCAGATCATCTGGAGAATGGACATCTTGAGAACGTCTCACATTTGGAAATGAGTCTCAGAGGGGTAGCCGTGTTAGTCTGGATCTGCAAAAGCAACAAGGGGTCCTGTGGCACCTTATAGACTAACAGAAATGTATGAGCATCAGCTTTCGTGGGCAAAGACCCACTTCATCAGACGCAGGTCACTTGCATCTGACGAAGTGGATCTTTGCCCACGAAAGCTTATGCTCATACAGTTCTGTTAGTCTATTTGGAAATAAGACTTGGGCAGCCCTAACAGAAATACACAGGCACAGGCATTATTTTTATTATGGCCATTTTAATCATCATCTAGCCATAAATAAAATAACACAATTTACTAGCACTAAACCTAAGAGTCGTACAACACAGAGACATGTATCTCCCCTGATGCAACCATAGTCATGCAACTCCCTGGTTCCAATGAATGGGTTGGGCAGAAGAGGGGTCATGGTACATCATGGAAGATGTAGTGTAGTCAGAGACCCCGACCCACAGGAGAAATTGGGAGCATGAGGTATCTGTAAGCTCAACTCCCAAAACTTACTGCAGAACCACTAGTGGGTGTAGTTTGACATTGAAATGATTGAAACAAAATAACAGAATCATAGAAATGTAGGGTGAGAAATGACTTGTAGAAATCATCAAGTCTAGTCTCCTGCACTGAGAGAAGACTGAGTAAATCTTGTCCATCCCATCCCAGACAGGTGCTTGTCCAATCTGTCTTAAAAAGCCTCCAATGATGTTTTTAAAAGCTTCCTTAGCCTCCATTGAAGATTGTTCCAGAGCATAAATACCCTTCTAATTAGAAAGTTTTTCCTAATATCTAAGCTAAATTTCCCTTACTACAGATTAAGTCCATTACTTCATATTCTACCGTCCATGGGTATGGGGAAGAGTTGATCTCAGTGCTGTTTATAACAGCCCTTAGGATATTTTAAGAATGTGATCCAGTCCCTCCTCAGTCTTCTTTTTAACTTTTCTGAATAGGTTGAGTTTTCTACCCTCTTATTGTTTTTGTTCCTCTCTTCTATTTGTTCACATTTTTCTTAAAGTTTGGCATCCAGAGTTGAAGATAGTTCTCTACTGGAGGCATTGCCAGTGCTGAATAGCATGAGACAATTATCTCCAGACCCTTACACATAACATATTCAGTGCCTCATTAGTATGCTGCTGGCTGCAGCACTTCAAAAGTGCCACATTTCCATCATGCACGGCTCGTCTACATGGGGACCTTTTCAAAAGGACCCCCACAAACATCAGAATCCCCTCAATCTCTGAGCTGATAGGAATAAGGAGATTTCGAAGTTCGTGGGGTCCTTTTGAAAAGGTCCCCATGTAGATGAACCATGCATGATTGAATATTCATTTCAGTGCCTCATTAGTATTCTCCAATTTGGCCATTAGCATGGCCCTTTCGAAATTTTGGCCAAGAGTAGACACAGCCGGAATGTTTCAATTAAAGTCAAACTCACTGAAACTAAGTATTTTGTTTGGATTTTCCTGATGGTGAATCCATAATTTTTGGGAAATCAGATGCTCCCATAAAAAAAATTGCCTTTGCAGAAACTGCATCTTACCTCAAAAATTATTTTTATGTAAAACTCCTGAACACCTCCATTCCAATGACTAGGCATAGGCAAGAATACTATAAGAGAAAGTTAGAAAACTTTCACTGCTGACTGAGTTGGTTTACTCTGTATCTGACACTTTATATAGAGGGTTTTTTTACTGGTTCCCCTGATTAATTTGGCTGACGCTAATCTTACAAGTGGTGATAAATGTGCTTTATCCATAGTGCTATTCATGGACAAAATGAAGCATGTATGAGTAGGCAGGGCTGGGGCCTCAGTCAGTTTTTCCTTTGTTGAAAAGGTCTTCATAAATATCAGCAGGGGGACAGAAAGAGATGCAAGGTTTAAAAATAAAAATAAATTCAGAACATGCTAATTAAAGCCTATGCCATCAGAAGTCAGATTTTAATGTGAGTTCCTTTCAGAAGTTTTCTAATGCAATTATAGTAGTCACAAAAGTCCCTTTTGAACACTACATTTCTAATTTCTTTATAGCTTTCTTTTCTCACAGGAGGCAATTTAAAAGGAAAATGTGCAGATATGGATGCACTGAGTGCTCAGGAACTTGTCTCTCACCTATCATTTGTTTTCCACCCTTTATAAGATATAGGTTACTATTTTATTAGGAGGAAGACTCTAAAATTTAACATTAGCTGCTCCGACCTTTACATTATTAAACTATTATTACTGCATTAGTCAAATTAGTTAAATGATTAAATTAGTTCAGCTTAATTGAACTCCCATATATAAAACTTACTATAGTTGCAAATATAGGTCAGCGTTTAATTGGCAGGATTCCATAAATTAGCCCATTCATATTAATAATTCATCTTAGATGGAAAATATAATAGTTTTTAACCAACATAAAGAAAATAAAAACTGTATTCGACCAGTGACATCCTGAAGTGCTTTCAAGTAAAGAGAAATACCAGAATATTGTTCTATTTTGATTTCTCATGAGTTGGGGAATGCTAGCTGCAAAAGAAAAAGTTATCTGAATTATTAGAGAGGAAAGTTGCTCTTGTGGTTGAAAACAGACTAAGGCTTAGAAGATCAGGGCTCATTTTCCATCTCTGCATCTACATCTACGTTAGAGGGTTTTCTCAACAAAACCCATGGAGCAGCCACACTAAAAATATACTTTTGCCAACAGCCTTCTTCCTCTTTCCCATTAGGCAGAATGCCCTACTTCACAGAATCTGTCAACAAAAAAGCTATGTGGATGCTCTGTGGGGGCCCTCTGTTGACAGACAGGGCTTCTGGGTCACTGGGCAGCCCTGTCTGCTGTGCTTCCAGTTGGCAGCTCTGTCAAGACAGCGACCAGGTAGTCTGGTCACTCTCTGTTGACAGAGTGGATTGACAGAGAGTTCTGCTTTTGTGTGTGGCCACATGCTGTTGACAGAAATTTTGTCAGAAGATCCCTGCTGCTATATTCATATTATTAGATCATGGAATTCAGGTCCCACATATGAGTTCAGGAGACAGAGTACCACCTTCCCACTAATTACTAGTTAAGTCTTGTTTAATGTTATCATTACAAAAGCTAGATTTTTTTTAATATGCCTGGTTTTAAAGCTGTAACACCTTTCTCTCCTAAAACTTCAATTTTGCATATGCAAAATTTTAGATCATATTATAATACAGGTCAGACAAAGAAACATGATGAAGCAGTTTACCGCCACCCACCAGCTCCTTAAAAATACATGTCTCATGAAACAAGTAGGATTTCTTTTTCAGGTCACACAGCTCTTTGGCAGCACACATGAAAGATACCTGTCTCCACCACACCCTGGAAACAGTGCCAACTTTCCAATTATTTTGTCTACGTACTTGGTTTTTAGGTGTTCTGTAATGAAAGCAACATCAGGTCCCAAGGCAAAATAATGCAGACAACAGCTCAGTTTAAAACATAAAAGTGTGTGTGTATGAAGAGGGCATAGAGACAACTCTTTTGTTTATTATTTTTTGCTTTGTTAGAAGGAGAAGAAAAGGATTGCATATCATTTAAAGTTTTTCCAGAGTACAGAAAAAATTAAGTTTGGCTAAAAATGAAATAATTAAGGTTTTGCATATTATATGAGGAATGAGACCATTCCTTCAACAGACGCCACAGAAAGAGACAGTTAATACAAAGCACTCAGCATGTTTTTCTAGCACTATCCACATTTCTAAGATAGTCCTCCATTTCCATAGGTCACTGGAATTTTTGTTTCATTTTGGGTTTTTTTAGGTTGGATTATGATTTCACTTCATCATCATCATCAACAACTGTGGGCTCAGCGCCTGTTGGTGTCTGATGCCTCTCTCTCTATTTCCTTCCATCTTTCCCTATCCAGTGCAGAGTGGCTTAGTTAAAAGCAAAGAGAATGTTTCTGCCTGGTTTCAGGCCAGGGACCTTTTGTGTGTTAGGCAAATGTGATAACCACTACACTACAGAAACCTGTGTGCTAAAAGCAGTCTCTTCTGGGAAAGCCCCAGGGAAAGACGGTATTTCCTCAGAAATCCTCAAACGTGCCAATGGTACCCTAGTTTCAGAGCTGCATGGAATACTTTGCCAATGCTGGAGAGAAGGCAGCATACCGCAAGATATGAGGGATGCTAACATCATTACTGTCTACAAGAACAAGGGCAACAAAAGCGATTGTAACAAATATCGCAGCATCTCCCTTCTCAGTACCATGGGGAAGCTATTTGCACGTGTTGTTCTAAAGAGGCTCAATGTTCTTGTGGAGAGACTCTTCTTGCGTCTCAGTGTGGGTTCAGAGCTGAACGGTCCACCATAGACACGGTTTTCTCTGTTAGGCAACTACAAGAAAAGTGCAGGGAGCAGAACAAACCTCTGTATATTGCCTTCATCGACCTGACCAAGGCATTTGACCTCATCAGCAGAAAAGGTCTGTTCGCGATTCTGGCTAAGATCAGCTGTCCCCCAACTCTGCTCAGCATTATTAGGGCCTTCCATGAAGGCATGAAGGGGATCATCGTATATGATGGATCCACATCCGAACCCTTTGAGATTCTCAGCGGAGTGAAGCAGGGGTGTGTGCTGGCTCCAACACTGTTCGGCATCTTCTTTGCAGTTTTGCTCAAATACACCTTCAGAACTGCTACAGAGGGCATCTCTCTCTGCACAAGAATGGACAGCAACCTCTTCAAACTGTCGAGGCTTACAGCGAAGACCAGGGTGCTTATGAAGCATCCAAGGGAGTTCCTTTTTGCTGACGATGCAGCTATTGCTGCTCACACTCAGCAGGAACTGCAGTCACTCATAACTCGCTTTGCGGATGCATGTATGGAATTAGGCCTCACAATCAGCTTAAAGAAGACCCAGGTGATGGGCCAAAACATGGGTAACGAGCCATCTGTCAATGTGCTAGACTACAAACTGGAAGTCGTCCATAAGTTCGTGTACCTAGGCTCAACGATCTCGGACAACTTGTCACTTGATAGCGAGATCAACAAGCACATTGGAAAAGCCACCATAAAGTTCTCCAGGCTGACGAAGAGAGTATGGGCTAACAATAAGCTCACTGTACACACCAAGGTGCAGGTCCACACAGCCTGTGCTTTGAGCACACTGCTGGACGCCAGTGAAACATGGACTTTGTGCTCAAAACTAGAGCAGCGGCTCAACACATTCCACATGCGCTACCTTAGACACATACTCGGTATCTCCTGGCGGGACAAGGTCCCCAATAGCACAGTGCTTGAGAGGGCAGGCACCGCCTCCATGTTCACCCTTCTCAAACAGAGGCGTATGCGCTGGCTGGGCCATGTCTCACACATGACGGATGGCCGAATACCGAAGGATCTCCTCTTCGGCGAACTGGTGTCTGGAAAGAGGCCAAAAGGGCAACCTAAATTACGCTACAAGGACACATGCAAGCGTGACCTCAGCGCTCTCTCTATCAGTGTGAACACCTGGCATTCGCTCACCTCAGACAGGCACGCCTGGAAACAGGGAGTAAAGGAAGCTCTTGTTATGTATGAAACTACCTTGGTGAAGGAAGCGGAAGACAGGAGAGCCCTCAGGAAGATCCGTGCCCCTGATACCAGAAGGACATCTGCCTACTGCTGCTCACAGCGTGGAAAGGACTGCCACTCCCAGATTGGATTGCACAGCCACAGAAGACACTGCTCGAATCAGTCCAACTCGGGCACAAACCCATGATCCCTCGGGATCAAAGGATGCCTACTGACTGACTGAGATCATGGAATTACTATTCATAAAAATTCTATGGAACAGTTTAGTTCATTTACAATTTTTACTATATTTGTTTAAACCCTTTCACATACATTGGCACTTACCCACCAGCACAACCTGTTCTGTCAATCAGATATATTTGATACCCTGGTATTACTGTATATTATCTTCATTCTGCCAAGTTTCTGTGGTGCCTATTATATCAATAGCCTTATTCAATACAAAGCACTCTAGTTCATCCACCTTATTATCTAGACTTTTAGTGCAGAGGGATAGCTCAGTGGTTTGAGCAGGCACCTGTTTAAACCCAGGCTTATGAGCTCAATCCTTGCAGAGGCCATTTAGGGATTGGGCAAATAGATGTCGGGGATAGTACTTGGTCTTGCTAAGAAGGCAGGGAACTACACTAGATAACCTCCCAAGGTCCCCTTCAGTTCTAGGAGATGTGCATTTCTAATTACATATTCTTTTTTAGCATGTGTACGTAGGCACTTTAAAAACTTGCCATTATTTAGTTGTCTGACATTACATGATGTGATTGAATGGACGTCTTTCATAGAATTCTAGGGCTGGAAGGGACCCTCAGGAGCTCATCTAGTGCAGCCCCCTTCCTAAAGCAGGATCAACCCCATCTAAATCATCCCAGCCATGACTATGTCAAACTAGGGTTTAAAAACCTGTAGGGATGGAGGTTCTACCACCTCTATAGGCAACGCATTCCAGTCCTTCACCACCCTCCTGTTAAAATAGTTTTTCCTAATCTCCAACCTACACTTCTCCCTCTGTGACCTCAGATCATGCTCCTTATTTTGTCTTCTATCACTGCTGAGAACTGTCTCTCTCCATCCTCCTTAGAGCCCCCTTTCAGAAAGTTGAAGACTACTATCAAATCGCCCTTCAGTCTTTTCTTCTGCAAACTAAGCTGAAATCTCTCAGCCTGTTCTCATAGGTCATGTGCTCCAGACCCCTAATCATTTTCATTGCCCTCCACTGAATCCTCTCCAATGCATCCACATCCTTTCTATACTGAGGGGCCCAAAACTAGACACCATACTCCAGATGAGGCCTCACCAGAGCTGAGAAGAGTGGAATAATAACTTCTCTAGTTCTCCTGGAAATGCTTCTCCTAATGCACCCCAGTATGCAATTAGCCTTCTTGGCTACAAGGGCACACTCTTGATTCATATCCAGCCTCTCATCCACTGTAATCCCCAGGTCCTTTTCTGCTAGCCAGTCAGTCCCCAGACTGTAACAGTCCTTGGGATTCTTCCATCCCAAATGCAGGACTCTGCACTTGTTCTTGTTGAACCTCATCAAATTTCTTTTGGTCCAATCCTCCAATTTGTCTGGGTCCTCTGGACTCTATCCCTACCCTCCAATGTATCTACATGACCCCCTACCTTAGTGTCATCTGCAAATTTGCTGACGATGCAATCCATCCCCTCATCCAGGTCATTAATAAAGATATTGAGCAGTACTGGCCCTAGAACTGGTCCTTGGGACACTCCACTTGAAACTGACCACCAGCCAGACACTGAGCCATTGACCACTACCCGTTAGGCCCATCTGTCAAGCAAGTGTTGTCAGCATCTTACAGTCCATGTATCCAATCTATACTTCCTTAATTTATGGGCAAGAATAATGTGGGACACCATATCAAAAGCTTTGCTAAAGTCAAGGTATATCACATCCATTGACTTCTCCATGTCCACAGAGTGACTTACCTCATCATAGAAGCTAATAAGATTGGTCAGGCACAACTTGGCCTGCATGAATCCATGTTGACTACTCTTGATCACTTTTCCCTCTTCCAAATGCTCCAAAATAGATTCCTTGAGGATTCCCTCCATGATTTTTCCAGGGACTGAGGTCAGGCTGACCAGTCTATAGTTCTCTGGATTGTCCTTCTTTCCTTTTTTTTTTTTTAGTGGGCACTACATTTGCCTTTTCCAATTATCCAGGACCGATCCTGATCTCCATGAGCTTTCAAAGATATTAGCCAAAGGCTCTGCAGTGATATCTGCCAATTTCCTCAGTACCCTTGGATGCATTAAATTCAGACCCATGGATTTGTGTGTGTCTAGCTTTTCTAAATAGTGATTAACCTGTTCTAAATAGCTCTTAACCCATACTGTATTGCCTGGTGCCATAGTCAGTGAGCTGACCTTTTCCGTGAAAACTGAGGCAAAAAAAGCATTGAATACTTCAGCCTTTCCCACATCATCTGTCACCAGGTTACCTGCCTCATCCAGTAATGGTCCCACACCCTCCTTGATAACTCTCTTGTTAACATACCTGCAGAAGCCCTTCTTGTTTCCCTTCACATTCCTTGCTAGCTGCAGTTCCAATTGTGCTTTCACTTTCCTGATTACCCTCCCCCACAGCATTCTCCAGCCACATATTTATACTCCTCCTTACTCATCTGTCTGAGTTTCCACTTCTTATATACATCCTTCTTGGGTTTAAGCTCATCAAGGATTTCCCTTATAAGCCAAGCTGGTTGCCTACCATATTTGCTTTTCTTACTGTGCATCAGGATGGTTTGTTCCTGTGCCTTCCATAAGACCTCTTCAAAATACTGCCAGTTCTCCTGACTGTGTCTCATCATATCCTACTCATATTTTATCATCTTCCATCCTCTTGTCTTTATTAGGACATAAAGAATCTCTATTAATAGACCCTCTGTGAGATGTCTCTGTTCGATCCATGTATTTTTCATCTGTATGCTTTCCCCCAGTACTTACTTTAAAAACTGCTCAATGACCTTTTTAATTTTATGTTCCATTTTGGTTTAGATGTAACTCACCCTTTCCGTATAGGCTCCCCATTTCCCCAAAGCTTTCCCAGTTCCTAATAAATCTAAACCCTCGTCCCTATACCATCATCTCATCCACACATTGAGACCCTGTAGTTCTGCCTGTCTACCTGGCCCTGCATGTGGAACTGGAAGCATTTCACGGAACACTACCACTGAGGTACTGAATTTCAATCTCTTTCCTAGCAGCCTAAATTTGGCCTCCAGGACCTCTCTTCTGCCCTTCCTTAGTCATTGGCACCTATAAGTCTCTCGAGAGATTCACAACCTTTGCACCAGGCAAGCAAGTCACCCTATGGTTCTCCCAGTCACTCCATACCCAGCTATCTGTGTTTTAAATGTTTCTCATTACTAACACCTTTCTTTTCATAATAACTGGAGTTCCTTCCCCCCACAGAGGTATCCTCAGTGTGAGAGGATACCACATTATCATCTGGAAGGAGGGTCTCAATACTGCAATCATTTTCCTCTGCACCAGTTGAATGTTCTCCTTCCCTGATCATTTCTTCCTCCTTAACAGCACAGAGGCTATCTGACCTGGAGTGGGGTGGTTCCACTGTGTCCCAGAAAGTCTCATCTATGCACCTCCCTCAGTTTCTCCAAATCATCCTCATTGGGCCCAGAGCTTTACTGCCCCAAGGAGAACTCAAGGCAGCATTTAGACTCAGGGAGTCACCTGGTATAAAGTGGAAGAGTACCTAGGTTCTTTCCTTTTGTTGGGTGCCTCTCACTCCCCTAAGGGCAGGTTTTAGGTGGTTAGTGTTTTCTAATCAGGTTTGATATCATTCCTACCTGGTCTTGCTCTGGTGCTGGTGAGAGAGATGGTTTGGTTCCTGGTTCCCCTGGTCCTACCTGCCTCCTTCTGGGTACTATAAAACCCCAAAGGAAACAGCTTTCACATTCTTGGGTCAAATTCTGCATATGCACTGAAGTCACTGGGGTAAAGCAACTGAAACACTGTGTGGGAGGGAAAGGAAGTGTAGAAAGGACCCAACAACATGTGCACACAACAGCCCTTCAGATCAGAAGTCAAGGAATAGTATTACTTATTAAAGTTGCGGGAATCCTGGAACAGATGTTCTTCAAATCCTTGTTTTAACACTGAGTATATCTTTCTTTATGAAGGCCTGGGATTCCAGGAAATCTTTCTTTATTCACAGATTATATTGGTGTGGGGGTTGGTTAATTAAAAGCTTTATTCTTTCCTTCAGTAGTTTCATAGACGTGGGCTGGATATGAGATCCTTGCATTCTCAAAACTTCCATTAGCATTTATGATACTTCTGATTGTGCTAATAATGACATCTCAGGGTTATCTTCTGCATTGCAAAACCCTTTCCCAAGGGTAAACATGTAAATTATCAGTTTTTTTCAGGAAACTAGTCCAACAAAGCTCATTTCCAGTAGAAAAAAAAAGTCCCAGATTGGGAAAAAAATTTTGATTCTCGCCTCAAACTTTTCCTGTCAATGAAAGGTGGTTTCCATGTAAGTGGAAAACTTTCATTCTGTCTCATTTTGGTTTTTTTCCTCTGATTTTTTCCTTGCTACGAGTAGGTTTTCACTGATTTATTACCAAAGGAAATCGTATCATATTTTCTCTATACCATAGCTGTAGACTCTCTCTGCTTTGTATTTCAGATATTTGAACCATTCAAGTTTTAACAATGCTCTGTTTAAGTCCTTTCTTGAGCATGAACAAGTGTCAGTATTGCTCCCGGATGACTGTAACTTTAGAAACCTCTTTTGAGGAGGGTTCACTTTCTGTTGAACTCATTGTGCATGTCTCCATTGCAAGTGTAGATAGCACAGGTAGGCAAAGCTGTGCCACCTGAAATGGGCAATAACAGCAAAGGAGCTGCGGTGGCATAGACTTGGATCCAGAATACATACCTTGGTCCCCAGAAAGCTTGAACTTCTGTTGCGAGTTTATATACCACTGTCTCTTAACTGATATTGTTATGTTGTGCTAGCTAAATTAAATCTAGTTTGGGTATGCACATCTGTACTACAATCACCTCTCCGCTACAGTGCAGACATGCCTTGTGAAGCTCCCCAAAACATAAACTGTATTGAGGAATTACAGAGAATTTAGTTTCCCAGATTTTGCTCAATGTGAATGCCAAGCAGAGTTGTCCTAACCACCCCAGTCACTGATGCACTGTGTTACTGATGAATTATCTATTTTTCCTCCTGGAGCTGATTTTGGCTCCTTGTCTAGAACTTAACAATCTTCGGATGAACGTAACAGTTTAAAACATTGAATGAGAAATTACTGTAAAATAATGTCCCTTTAAAGTGCTACAGTGAAACATTGTCAGTATAGGGCTGAGATTAAAAGTAAGTAAATAGGTTTCTGGCATTTTGCTCTTTACAGGTTCTAAAACTTGAGAGGGTACATGAAACTCCAAGGAGTCACAGTCTGAGTTTGCTCACTCTTCCAATAGATTGCTTTCCTTGGAGATGTGGCTTCAAGTTGTTTGTGACATCATACAATCACCAGATTCTCCCTAGAATGGCAAAGACTCTGGGACTAACTCCACACAATTGTAATCTCACTCTTTAGAATCCCCCCCAGGGTCATCCTTTTACTGAGGCTCAAATTCCTCTTCCATGCTGTAGCTGTCAGCCCGAAACTTATCCAAGATGATCAGAGGGAGAGTCTCAATAAAGGATTTCCATCATTTCCTCAAAAATAGAATATTTCTTGATTGTCCCAGCAGAGGCCCAGGTTGGACTGAGTGGCAGTGAAGAGGGATTCCCCTCTTACCCTTTTGGAACCTGGGCAGGGCAAGAGGGAAACCTGCTCTGTCTCCACCCACACTGCACAAGGTAAACTATCACCTTCAACAGGGCCAGGATACCGACACTCAGGGAGAATGTTCTGCCTATTCCCCACTCTGGCACCACCGTATCAGCTAAACGCCATGACCTCAAAAAAAAAGTTTCATTTTCATTATAGGAGCCTGTAAGTTGTCATTTGTTGCTCAGTGCAGGGTGAAATATGGTGGATGTTTCTGTGATTTCTCCACATCACAAGCTTTCACTGTCCACAACAAAGAGCAAAATTTGCTAATTTGCTTTGATGTTATGTAAGTTCCTGGTTTTAGACAGCATGCTGCGTTGTTCACTCTGAGTTTCTTCCAGAGAGATACTCTGTTCAGTTCACACCCTACAAAAGCCCAGGAAGCAACAATTTTATGGTTAAAGGAAAACAGAAGAATTTCAATTTCAACTGGTTCCCTTGTTTGTTCTTTTTTTTTTTTCTTCATTTTTTTCATGGCTTTTTCTCCCATGTACACTTTCCAAAGTACATTCAGAAAGGGTTTCAAAATGAACAACATTTTGGCAAACCTGTCATGATGCTTTTATAAATATCTGTGCACATTCACTTTACAGCTGTCCCTTGCCTACTCCTGCACCCACACGACATCTCACCTGCCAGATGGTGTGGAGGCCTGCCTCAGAGTCGTGCTGAAAGACGCGCTGACAGGACGGCAGTGTCCTGAGTGCTCACGTCCCAGAGAAAAGTGCAGCATCTGAAGTGTGAAACAAGAACATTTCACACAAGGCAACGTATCCCACCAGCAATATGTGGTGTTCCCTTTCTTATTTGTGAAAACATATAAGGTCCTGCTTATGATCTCTTATGCACCAGTGTAATTAAGAAAAATAAAACCGTGTGTGAAATTAAAGTAAGATTCTGTGTCTGAACAAAGCTATTTTACTCCTCCAGCCCATATTTTGACTTTACTTAGTCCTGCATTTTGTAACATGTATGTTTATAATATCCAGTCAGCATGGGAATAGTTTTGATGTCACAGTTTCAGGACTGAGTTCAGCTGTGGTCATTAACTTGTTTGTCCTTGATCTGTTGTTATGAAAAGGAAACTAGTGTAAGCACACTGAAACATATCAGGGCCTGAATACTGTTTAGTGCCTGCCAAGAAAAATAAATGTCTAAGGCTTGACATATTTCAGAAAGACATTTAAATTCCCTGTGAAGTTAGTTTAATTAAAGTATGCATTTTATTAGCCTGAAAAAGATTCAGGTTTCCATGGAACAGATTGTGTGTTATACTGATCATTACAGATGGATTTTAAGGAGAAATGAACTCCTGCGATGATCTTCCATGTCCTTCTGTAAGCCCTAGGAGCATGATTTCAAACATGGCTTTAAACTTGTCCTCACGATGTGTGTCTGTGTTCATGTGCACACTTACACAAATTTTAACATTTGCAAATCTGGGGCATTTAGGTACCTAAATGGCACCTAAATATCTTTTGAAGAGCTAGGGCCTGTGGCAGGGTGTACCAACCCTGCACTGGCCAGGAGGGTGGGGGACAGGCTTATTGGGTGGAGAAGGCCCCACCCCCACAGCCCTGCTGGGCATGCTCCTGCTGCAGCCCTCATATAAAGGCTAGAGAAGCTGGTCAGCTGGGGTCGGCCAGCACGGTGGAAGGAGCTCCTGCCCTAACTCTGGAGGAGCAACCTGCATACCAGCAGCCTGAGTGCCAAAACCAAGCCTGAAGGAGCAGGAGCCCAAGCAGTGGCCAGAGGCAGATAGAGCTATGGCGCGGACCCAAGTGATGCTCTGTGTGGCTGACAGGGGTAGGAAATAGACCAGGCTGGGGAGCCACGAGGCTACGTCTGTGAGCTTGGAGTGTTTCAGAGGGATTCCCCACTGAGCTGGTGGTTGGGGGCACACCCCACACCAACGGGGCTCTGGGCTGAGACCCAGTGGAAAGGGAGGTCCAGCCCCGTTACCTCCACTCCTCTGACCTCAAGGAAGGGGGAGCATGATCTGTTATGTAAGTGACTGGGCCACTGGGCCTGACTGAGGGGGTGACGCACCTACGTAGGACTCCTAATGGAGGAGGGCCATTATGGGGCACAACCCCCCGGAAGAGGCATGGGGAAGGAGGACCCACCACAGGGTCTAATCCTTGCAGACTAACAATGGATAAATGTACTTATGGAAATGGTCTATGAGTACAATTAGACATTTAATATGTACATAGGTGCCTAACAGTGCAAATGTAGCATTTGTACATTGCAAGGGATATACATCCTATTCTGAGTGTGAAAAAGGCACCCATCTTTGCAGACTTTTTCCTTGGTTTGGATCAGTTAGTTTCACGATTGCTAGCTGAATTTAGAAAGAATCCCTCTGCTCCTCTTCACTGAAGAAATCTTCTGGCTGGAGCCTTTGCTAAGCTGCTGGAGAAAACTATTTCCTTGCGGCTGAAGCATATTTGCATGTCCTGTCAGTTCTTCCTCAGATACCAGCTCTGTTCTCTGGTGCTGGATGTCCTCCTTCCACTCAAGTTTCAGATATTTTTCCTCTTCAAGTTTTCTCTGTATCAAGTCTTTATTCACCAGTGCACTTACTGGTTCAAGACTTTTGCAGTAATTATGTTTACAGGCTACTTCAAGGCTGAATCTTCTTGACTCCTGTAGCATCTGATCTGTTCAATGCACAACCACTTTTCTCCCTTCCGTGCCTTCATTAAGGCCATTACTGGTAGCATGGGTTTTTTGAATGGCTGGCTTGAGAATGACTTGTCACTTGGATGGCTTCCTCAACTCACCCTAAAACAAATGCACCTTCATAAGGTTCAGTTCTGGTGGGATATTTCCAAACTGAGGATGTTCCAATGGGCTTTAAGTTAACCAAAGCACATTCTTCCATTCTTGAACAAGTGACAGCTCAGGTAAACACACTTTTGCAGCCATATGGAACAATTTCTAAAGACATAAAATGACAGATAATAGCTTGACACATGCACAAGGTTCTTATGTGTACACTGTGGAGGTCAGGGATCATTGCAGCTCTGTGGTCTCATGTGCACCTGGGTCATTCCCTGTGACCATCCCTGTGACACAGGGATACCCCAAAATGTGTTAGAAGTACACATGCCACCTATCAAAGAGGTGCCCAATAGACACCCTCACCTCATGTGCAAAAAGGCGGCACTGTCCCTATAAGATCCATGGAACTCCATGCTGCTCCCAGTGTGGAGTAGTGATGAACTGTCTGCCTATATGTATTTATCTAGCCCCTGTCACTATCTGAATTATACATCTTAAGGTCCCTGCAGGTAGGTAGTAAGTGTCCTTACCCCCCATTATGGTAAAGCAGAACTGAGGTAAAGATGCTAATTTGCCTCAGGCAACACAAAAAGTCTACGGTAGACCTGAGATCTGAATTCAGTTTTGTATCTTAACCACAACTGTCTGTATCTTGCACAGTCTGGTCCCAGACATACAGTAATGAGGTCTTCCTGCCGCTTATCACAGGCCATGGAGGGTATATGTCCTTCCTAGATCTGCATTGTAAGTCTAATTAAGGCACAAAAATAGAAGAAAAATTATGCTGTCAAGAGTCCTTACAGGAGCATAAAGATAATGTGGTCAAGGCACCAAAGAAACGTAACCTGTAATGATTGGGTGGGGAAACAGACCAAACCCAGCTCTGGCTATTTTCTAAATTAACTGATGCTCATTTGGCATGGAGAAGAATTTTACATGGAGGTAAATGCCAGGATGAAATACTTCTGTCTTCTATGAAATGGGGTGGGGAAAATATATCAAACACTGACTGGAGTCAGGAATTTTTAAATGAGGGAACCAGGGGGCCAGGGCCCCAGCCCTGTTCCCCATCTGTAAGTGTGAGAAACTGGGGGAAAGCAGAGATGAGGAAGTGATGTGTGGGGTTTTGGGGGAAGAGGCTGGGTTGAAGAGGGGCCTCATGGAGCAGAGGTAGTGCAAAGGCAAGGCTCAAAGGAGGGGAGTTACTGGGTTGTGGGGCACAGTTCAGGAGCTTCTGTAGCTCCTGTGTGGATCTCATTTGCTAGTTTTGTACAGTATTATTGCTAATGTCCTCTCAATATCAGCTAACAGTACATGGTCAGTGTGTACACTCACAAACGAACGAAATTCATTATTTTTCATCCTACTAAACTCATAGCATTTGCTAACTACCCTGAAATAAGTTGCATTATTAGTTTCCATAAGTATCCATCATGTGACGGGTGCTGGGCAAACTGAGGCAGAGCCACTTAAAGAAAATGATTGTGCTGTTCCTTAAGTAGAACATGGCTACATTGCAAAAGAAACCTTGTGGCAGCGAGCCTTAGAGACCATGTTAGTTAAGCCAGCCTAGGCTTTGAGACCTGCCCCCTTCACCAGGTGTCAGATGCCAAGCTCCAGCCTGAGTGGGAATGTCCACCCGACTATTTTAGCCCTATAGCATACGCCTTGCAAGCCTGTCAGTTGACCTGGACACTAAGACTTACTGCTGCAGGGCTGTGAAGCACAGGTGGACTCAATTTCTGTAGTGCCATTAACAGCACTCCCCTACCTCAGAAGTGTATCAAGAGCAGGGAGGGGTTGATAAAAAACAGCCTGTTGGCCAGATCCAGTCTGCCATTGTTAGTCCCTGGTGGGCCCTCACCTCTATATTTGCCCACATCTCCAAAGGCATCAGGTGATCGCAGCTCTTGTTGACTGTGAATCACCATTCATGGCAATAGGATCACCATGAAGTGATATCCTGGTTCACGCTGCTTCCTGACCCTCCTATTGGTCAGGAACAGCAATTCATGGCCAACAGGAACTGAGATCAACTGATATCTGCGGAGGCACGGATAAATAAAATGGCAGCAGCCCTTGGGGGGCTAACCCTGGTGGGCCATCACTTTTTTACTGTCCACTCTGGTTCAAATGCATAAATATACAGAAGATTTAGAAGCACTCATATACTGTGGTAACAGGGGTTATGTAAGTAAGGAGAGTTTTTAAATGAGTAGAGGAAAGGATTTACAGTGTGCAGGTAAAATTGTCAAGGTCTTAGCAAGTCTTGTTAAATCAAATCTTATAGGAGATTTTTTTTAATAAGTTAGGTATTGCTCAACTGTCCCTTAGCTTGTTACTAGTTTCATAACCTGTTGAAGCAAGCGTTTCTTTCTGACACATGACATCTTCACATCAGCATATCTGAAACATTATTAGACCTTCCCAAATTAGTGAGAAATAAAAAGAAGAGAGACTCCAGTCCAGTTGTTCTGGTTGTGCTCTTCATTTGGGTGTGCACATGTAGTATACTGTCTTATCAATTGGGAAGTGAGGTTTCTGCTAACATTATGAGGCTTCTGCTAACACAAATGGAACGTAGGCTCGGGAAGTCCAGAGCTTGAGCAGAGGCTATCTCCTAGAAACCTGAAAATAAACTCGGTCTTGCCAGGCTGGAGATGATCTGACAAGTGCAAGAATAAACAGGATGCGTTAGCCAGTGGACTTCTGATTAACACAGAACTCCCTTCACGTCCCAGGTTTTCTTGGGCAATCCATAATTTTTGCTGAAAATGGAACAGGATGTCCACTATGGCTGAAAGCATGAGGCAAAATTCTGCTACTATTCTATTCAAATGATCTGTGTCTGTGAACTGCTGTTGGATTCTTGCCTTATTCAACAGACAGTGGGAATTTAAATTTGATATTTTTAAAACCAAGATAGGCTTCCATAAGTGGAAAATCCCTCAGGAAATCAGCATAAAAAAACTTCAGTCAGAAAAATTTCATACATGAAAAGTATGTTTCATACATAAGGATCGTCCATTTTTTATTCTTTAGGATTGTCCATATGTTATACTTGAGGATTCTTGAAATAGGTTCAATGGAAGAAAGAACTGTGCCCACAAATATGGTATATTTGCCATTTCATCCTAGTTCACAAATGGTTAAAAATATCATCTATATCTCCTGACCATGGTCTACAAGATTAAAGCTGTGTCTACACGTGCACGCTACTTCGAAGTAGCGGCAGTAACTTCGCAATAGCGCCCGTCACAGCTACACGCATCGGGCACTATTTCGAAGTTAACTTCGACGTTAGGCAGCGAGATGTCGAAGTCGCTAACCTCATGAGGGGATCAGAATAGCGCCCTACTTCGACGTTCAACGTCGAAGTAGGGACCGTGTAGACGATCCGCGTCCCGCAACGTCGAAATTGCCGGGTCCTCCATGGCGGCCATCAGCTGGGGGGTTGAGAGATGCTCTCTCTCCAGCCCCTGCGGGGCTCTGTGGTCACCGTGGGCAGCAGCCCTTAGCCCAGGGCTTCTGGCTGCTGCTGCGGCAGCTGGGGATCCATGCTGCATGCACAGGGTCTGCAACCAGTTGTCGGCTCTGTGGATCTTGTGTTGTTTAGTGCAACTATGTCTGGGAGGGGCCCTTTAAGGGAGCGGCTTGCTGTTGAGTCCGCCCTGTGACCCTGTCTGCAGCTGTGCCTGGCACCCTTATTTCGATGTGTGCTACTTTGGCGTGTAGACGTTCCCTCGCAGCGCCTATTTCGATGTGGTGCCGCGCAACGTCGAAGTTGAACATCGACGTTGCCAGCCCTGGAGGACGTGTAGACGTTATTCATCGAAATAGCCTATTTCGATGTTGCTACATCGAAATAAGCTATTTCGATGTTGGCTTCACGTGTAGACGTAGCCTAAGAGAAAAGAGAGCTGTCCGAACAGCCGACAGTAAAACACTTCCCTTTGTAGTTCAAGATGGTCATCAGTTTTGGAACAAGAGAAAAGTGTAAGATTATTTTAATATACTTGAAGGAGCTAATGTAAGAAAATCACTCCAAAGCCAACACTTTACCAGAGACATACGATCAGAGAATTCTTACCAATATGCTCCTTGTGAAGACTTTTCAGTGGGCAAACTGTCTGCACACTAGGTACAAAACTTTGATCTGTATAGATTAATGTCTAATAAACATATTTCTCAAATGTCCACAGCTACATTCTTACATTCTCCCTATTTAATAACAGGAAAATGAACAAAATGTGATTTTTCCAAAATATTAACTCTCCCCTTTAGGCACAAAACACATTAATTCAAGCCATTTGTTTTTGTCTAAGGAAGAAAGCTTATAATGAACTTATTTTCTGTTTAAGGGAAAAGGGCAGTGGTTTGTTGAAGATCTTAACTCAATGTCAGAATACATGGACAGAAGATTGTGTTTGTTTAGTTGATAGAAGAGGGTTCTCACACACCTGATAATGATTCCTCCTTGCACACAGTGCTGTAGAAAAGAGGTGCTTTAGGAATACTTAAATCTGAGCCGTGATTTAATGGGGTTGAGGCTCCCACCACTGCCTGGAGCTCGTGGCCCTTTTGTATTGCCAGGCCCCAAGGAGTTGTATCCTTTGCCTCCCCGTCGCCAGGCCTGACTCTCTATGGTTTGTTCAGAAAAGGTGGGCTTTCCTTGACAAAAAGGTATCTCTAACACTGACCCTGCATCCTATAGCTACCAAAAACAGAAGACAATTTCTCATTCTTATGTATTTCAAGAAAAAAAATAGACACATCCAGAACATGAATAGTTACTACTATTAAGCTGGCATCCAGAAACAGTTGCTAAATTAATATAAACATCTTGGTTGTCTAAATTATGTCTCCTCCATTTAGCTCTTATTCATGATCCAGTTCATTTTAGATTCTGTTTGCATAACCACTATTGCCCAGGTAAGAGATTCATAAAACACCACAAACAATATTTGCTTCCTAACCCCCTCACAGAGGCATATACACACTGAACAGGAGGGTCTATAGAAAGAGTCCCTGGATAAGACAACTTCCTAAGTGTTCTATTCTCATATTTTCAGCTCAACATGACTACGGCTACGTCTACACTTAGAGAAATCTTCAAAACAGCCACTCTAATGGCCATTTCGAAGAATACTAATGAGGTGCTGAAATGCATATTCAGCACCTCATTAGCAACCTGCCGGCCACGGCACATTTAAATTGCCACTTTTCGCTCTCACGTGGCTCATCCACACTGGGATCCGTTTCAAAAGGACTTCGTCAACTCTGAAATCCCCTTATTCCTATCAGCAGAATACTTGCTGCAGATAGGAATAAGGGGATTTCAAAGTTGGCAGGGTCCTTTCAAAAAGGGCCCCAATCTGGGCAAGCTTTGTGGGAGCAAAAAGCAGCAATTTTGAAGTGCCATGGCTGGCGGCATTCTAATGAGGCGCTGAATATGCATTTCAGTGCCTCATTAGTATTCTTCAAAATGGCCATTAGCATGGCTATTTCAAAGATTTCCCCAAGTGTAGACATGGCCTACGTGTCAATGGGGGCTGCTGAGATGCCAGTATTTCCCTCACCAGCCCTATTAGTTGCTTACATAACATCTGTAAAAAAGCCTTTGGAGAATCTTGGATGCCAGATACCTCATACTGTAAGTGCAATTGACTATTGTGGGAAATGTGTTTGTTATATGCCAAAGTTTTGTTTACATGTTGTTTGCTTGTCTAACTTAAGTGGATGGATTTGCTTCAAACTTCCCACAAAAATTGACGTTTGGGCTGGAACCAGGCATATGGCTGCACAAAGAGCTTTCTAAAAACAAAAAGGAAAGGAAGAAGAGACATGCCATCAAGACAGTATGCATGGGAATGGCATGTGTGTAAGATCAGGAAAGCCAAAGCAAGGAATGAGTTACAGCTGGCAAGAAATGTTAGAGGCAACAAGAAGGGATTTTGAAAATATGTCAGACAAAAACAGATCGGGTATAGTGAGGTCCAGTGCTCCATGGAGGTGAGCTGGTAATGGAAGATGGGAAGGCAGAGCTGCGCAATGCCTGCTTTCCATCAGTCGTCACACCAAAAATAATAGGTGGCATGATGTCTAGCAAAGTCATCATACTTAATCAAATTTGCATCTGACACAAAACTCTGTAGCCGTTTCTACACATGCGGTATGCTAATAAACGGCCCGAAATATGCTAATGCAGAGCAGATGCAAATTCCCACACCTCATTAGCATAAGGTGACATGATTTTGAGTCCGGAAGATGCTCTTCTGGACTCCAAAACAACATGTAGAAGCGAAGCCCCCGGCGGGTCTTCTGGAAGGAAGTCCTCCTTCTGGAGGCCCCTTCTTCCCGAAAATTTTTGCATATGCTCCTCATTAGCATATTTCAGGCTAGAAAGTGGAATGTGTAGAAAAGACTGTGAGTGTTGGGGTGGGGGGATTTACAAGCACTTTGGAGGACAGAGCTCCAAATTATCAAGCCCTTTGAATTTTAGAACTGGGCTATAAACAATGAAATTTAACAAAAACAAAAATAAGGAGCTACACCAGAGAAATTTAAAAAAAAACACACACACATATACAGAATATGAGATAATTGGCTTGGCAGCAGCACTGTTGAGAAGGATCTGGGAGTTTTGGTGGATCACAACCTCAACATGAGTCAACACTATGATGCTGTTGCAAAAAGCAAAACAAAACAGAAAAACCTTCTCACCCACAAACAATCGTAATTTTGGGTTGCATTAACTAAGGCATAGCACGCAAGCCACAGGAGGCAGCAGTATCATTCAGCTTGGTGCTGGTTAGGCCTCATCTGGAGTACGGAGTCCAATTTTGGCTGCCATGGTAATAAAAAGATGTAGTGCAAGTGGAAAGGACCGAGAGGTGAGTGACAAAGAGGATCAGAGGGATGAAATTCAAGCCATAGGAGCAAAGTCTGAGGTGATTAGGTATGCTTAGTTTGGAAAGGGACATGGTAGTGGCCTTCAAATACTTGAAAGACTGTCTTTAAAAAGACAGAGAAAATTTTTCTCCTGCCACAGAGAGTAGAACAAGAAGCAAATCGGTTCAGGCTACAGCATAGATGATTTAGATTAAATCTCAGGAAAAGCTCACTTTAAGAATAGTAAGACAATGGAACAAATTATGTGGGGAAGCTCCTTCACTGGAGGCTTTCATAAGGAGGCTGGTTTAGATTCAAATCGTATGTCTTAGCTGGACATTAGATTAGATCAGCATTTCTCAAACTGGGTTGCAGAGACTCTGGGGTCCACAAGGGTGTTCTGGGGGTCCACTGACCCATCAATCAACTCCTCTCCCTCCTCCCACCCCCAGTGCCTCCTGCACATGAGGGAAGAACAGCTGAAAAGAGACCAAGGGAGATCTGGTCAGCTACATCAAATGGGTCATTAAAAGCCTGGTAAGTGGCACAATGGGAGCCTGGGACTATGGCAGGCACCCTGCCTGCCCTGGCTCCATGCAGCTTCTGAAAGCAGATGCCAGATCCCTGTAGACCCTAGGTGCAGGGGGGCTCCCCAGGCTGCTCTGCGAAGGAGCTGGCTCTGCAGCTTTCATTAGCTGGGACCCATGACCAGTGGGAGCTTTGGGGACAGTGTGGGAAGCTGCACATTGAGCCTCCTGTGGGGGTCCTGGTGCTTAGTCTGGGACCCACAGTAAGCACTGCCATGACCCTTACCCTTTTCCACACCCAAACTCCCTCCCAGAGCCTGCACCACTCCCAGCCCTCCACCCCATCCCGGGGACCCTTCCTGCACCCCCAGCCCCTCAGCTTTGTCCCCACCCCAGAGCCCACCCACCTTGCAACCCTCTGCCTCAGCCCAGAGCCCTCTCCCACATCCTGAACCCCTCATTTATGGTACTGCCTTACAGCTTGGACCCCCAACCAAAAACTCACCCCAGTCTGCACCCCAGTCCTCTGCTTCAGCCCCATGGAAGTGAGGGAGGGTGTGGTAGAACAAGTGAGAGAGGGAGGGGTGAATGGCGCTGGGAGGGGAGGAAGCGGCCTCCCAGAAGTGGCAGAGGTGGAAAGAGGTAGAGGTGGGGTGGGACGTGGGGCTCGGGGGAGTTCTTGGGGATTGGTGAACATTTTAAAATCAAAATGGGGGTCCTCAGATTGCTGGACTAGATGAGCCTGTAGTCACTTCTAACCCTACAGTTCTTTGATCATGTGAAATTTCAGACCCCAAATCTATATGTAATGAGCAAGGGAACATAGGCTGCAATGAAAACTCGGCATCTTTATACACAAACTTCCCCTGCTGGGAATGCTATAACACAGATACATATTCATGTTTCCAAAAATCCATTGCTAGAAACTGAAAAAAATAAAAAACAACCCACTTGGTTTTATGAGATCACCAGAAAAGTTTATTTAAAATTATTCCCATGTAGTTAGCAAATCTCAAATAGAATCTTTCAAAAATGACCTGCTTTCCCATCTGCTTATTTAGCTCCTGGGTGGGAAGGAGCTTAGTGTGTGAAAGGAGCTGAAAACCCAGTAACAGTTTACAGGTAAAAATGCAGCAAATCTGAAAGCCAGGTGGTCAAAAAATAGTCACATGAGATCTACTTCAACCTTTAGTCTTATGGCATATCATCTCATGCATTTCTCTCCACCTCCTTTCCCCCAAATGCAACCTATTTTTGTTCTGCTTTTGTAAGAAAATGTGTTTTTAGTATTTAAATTTTCACAGGAAAATACTCACCAATCACCCATATCGGGTGGGGGGAATTGTATTTGTTTGGTTTACCTAAACACTAGTATGGTAGCTAACTACTGTTAGTGATATGAGCAGAGAGTTTGCTAAGGACTTGACTTACCTGACTTAAACCCTGGTACATAGGGTGGAGCATAGGTCATCTACAAGTCTCCTTCACTTCACCCTGTTTTAGGACAAAACTTCTAGCTGATTCCAAGAGTATCCCAGGTGGTGTCCTTCAATCCCAATAGATTTTCTCCACATTGTCCAAGTCTTCCTTGTTTGTGTTTTCCTTGCTGGTTCCAAATGAGAGCTTGATGGACTATGCTACATAATGTTTTTCTGAGATTATGGCCTAGCCATTCCCACTTTCTTCGCTTGATTTAAATGTCAAGTGGTTCTTGTCCCACTCTGTTCCAAAGCTCCTCATTTGTGACATAGTCCTGTCATTTGATGCAAAGGATGTACCTCATGCATCTGTTTATAAATGTCTGTAGCTTGTGATTTGAAGACTTTTTAGTATTTCAAGTCTCGTATCCATACAAGAGCACACTCTTCACACTTGTACAAAGGGTGGCGATAGGAAATGGGCAAAACCCCAATGCCATTGTATAAGAACTCCCAAAGTCCAGGTGTACAGCTAGTTCCAGCCCCCAGTGAAACAACCAATGAATCAACCTGGGACCAACATATTCGTTGGGGTTGTTTCTGCAAAACAGAAACCAAGACTATTTCAAATCTAGGTCCCATTTTATTTCATGTATCATGTTTAGGAATGTGTGTGAAGCTATGTTCCATGGCCAATATTTAATGGTGATTTACTAGGGTTACCATATTTGAACTTTCAAAAAAAGAGGATGCCCCTGAAAGAGAGTGTATTTATATCAGTATCTACCAACTCACATTTTATTAATACAATATAGTACATTACATGTACCTCTCAGGAGTGCCCTCTTTTTTGAAAGTTCATATACGGTAACCCCAAATTTACAAAAGCATTCCAAGCACCCTTTTATAATCAATTTGCATTCAACATCTGTACTGAGTGAATATGGGAAAAATAAAAGACATTGTGAGAACTTACGCTTTCTATTTCCTTAGCGTGGAGATGGTAATGGCACGGAGAGCAGCTGCCATTTTGATTCTTTTCACATCTGCTCAGTCATAAATCTGCTGGAAAATGAAGGGTAGTACAGAGCTTGTTGACACTTAGCAACTGTCCTTTGCTTAATTAGAAACAAAGCTATTTGTTACGCATTTGATGAAGGAAGCAGAATGATAAATTAGAATACCCTTCTTCAGAGTGTTGTGATTTACCAGGGCTGTTGGATCTAGATTCACTGGCTCATCTTCAAACTATACAGCTGACTCTGCACTTGGAGAGGGTGAGAAGTAAGCAGCTTTGACATTAAGCAGCCCAAGGCTTCTTTCCTCCTTCAGAGAGTTATGTAAGTCAGCTACATCAGGTTTTGTCTGCTCTTATTGTTCTGAAGCAGATGGTGAAATCTCACCTCAGCTGGGTAGCTTGGATCCTCACAGCATTTAGCAATGCTTACCAACTGAATTGTAATAAATTGTGCCCTAAGGTATCCAGCAGCAGATGATTTATGAATGTGGACTTTTAAAGCCAGCCACTGCAAAATACCAGAATCTAGGACTGAATATGTTAAAAACAAAACAAAACAAAACAAAAGAAAAAAATCTGCCCAATCAAAGAAACATACCACACAGTTTGGAAGGGTTTGAATAACAGTATATTCATCTAGTTCAAGAGCCGAATCACATGTAGACGTATGGATGGATGGATTTTATCTACACAGCTGTCATAGTATTTTTAAATTATCAAATGGAGACCCTCTTTTTACATGATTTAAAGTCCTTCAGTGTAATGATTTTTTGGTCAGGAAATGCGCTGTTCAAAGCCAGAATCTATATTTCTGATACAGCAGCATTGTTACTTCAGGGTTTGAGTACATTCAGCAAGGTTATTACATCAACACCTCAGCAAGTGCTTCTGCAGTTAGACAAAGCCAGTGTGTAAACTAATGACCATTGTGGAATCAGCAGTTCTATTTTCAGTCAGTTCATTGTCAAACCTCATTTTCTTACAACACAGTATTATGGCAAGTTGGTAATACATTCAGACAATACAATTTGAGGACTTTAGTGTCATTGCTGCTAAAGGAAAATAGCAATGTTGTAAATGTGTTTTTTTCTCTTCCACAGATGAATGTGACTTTAAAAGGCAGTAAGAACATGCATGAGTATTCACAATGAAAGTCCCAAGGAGAACACCTAGAAGAGAAAACATATTTTTCTGTGTCACCATTGTTATGTGTTTCTTATGGCACTTTTAATTAAGATTTGAACCATATTTCTGCTAGAATTGGGCAACCTTTTAGAAGAGCTGGTGACAACTTGCTGAATTTTTCTTCTGAAGCACTGAACTACCTCAGAACTAATGCAAGACAAACTATTTACAGCAAAGATATTAGTTCACAAGTTTAGCCCCGTTTTTTGGTTATATGTAGTATTGTTTTAGCCATGTCAGTCCCAGGAATTTAGAGAGTGAAGATCGTGAAGTAATATCTCCTATTGCACTGACTTCTGTTGGTGAGAGACAAGCTTTTGAGCTGCATTGAGCTATTTTGCTGACTTGAAGGAAAGCTCAGTGTAGTTTGAAGGCTTTTCTCTCTCACCAACAGAAGTTGATCTTATAAAAGCTATTACCTCATTCACCTTCTCTCTGCGGATGTATTGTAATTTTTTTCCTCATTTGTTCTTTATTCACAGCTTGTTTAAACCTATTTGTTAGACTGGAAGGTCTTTAAACTAGGGAATGTGTGTGTTTATCTGTGTGTGTTATGGGCACTATCAGAATATGAATAAGTTTGTATGAATCACCTTCTGCATATTATATGTTAAATGGTCACAATAAGTATTTACTAGTCACACTGGATGATTGGTCACCTAAGTGACATATTATTGCTTATTTCTTGATAGTATGACCTAACAGCTTTGTAAAGATTAAGCTTTTATACTATATACTACTGAGAATGGTCAGTGCTGTTCAACTTTATTTTGTCAGAAACAAAATTAGCCACTTAGCCAAAATGACCACTTCCGGTGAGGATCCTCATTCATTTCACACTAATATTTTGTGACACCTGTGTACTTCATGAATATCCATTGCACGTAACCAAATGTTAGCACACAGAAGGGCTTGCAAGTGCAAGCAAAGTGAATGGGTGAATTTTATTCATAGGTGAGTTTTGGCAATACTTTTTTCCACTGTACGCTTCAGCCCTGACAACCTATTTAAACTTCTTTCTTTGCTTGTAAGATATTTGGGACAGGATTGGAGTATGTGGGTACATATGCATACAGTACTTAGCATACAATGGGCGCTACCACAAAATAAACAATTATGTACATTGTTTTGGCACCTACCATGAACTAGGACTCCATTTGGCTTGGTGCTGTGAAAAAACAGTGGGGGTAGGAGAGAAGGCCCCAGCCCTGAAGAGCTTATGCAGCGAGACCTGTAAGATTAGAAGATATTTGTTTATATTTTGTTTTGGCCCTGTGCAATGTGTGCACATTCTAGGACAAATAGAAATTAACTGAGGGAAGGCCTATGTTATACAGGAGGACAGATCAGATTATCCCACTGGTCCCTTCTGCCTTGGAGCCTACAAATCTATGAATAACTTCTGGGCCATTTTGTCATTCCCTTACCAAGTTTTACTTAAGCCAAAGGTAACTTTACCTGAGGAAAAATGCAGGCTCAGATCCCCTAAGATTGATATGTTCTACAGCTCTTTAAAGAGCTTTGCAAACAAGAACTAAAAGTGTTGCAGGTCTGTGACAAATTGGTAGCTGCACCTATGTTTGTATCAGTGTGTTTCTGGATAAAATCATGACATACATGCAATTCAATTGTCATGTGTGATGTTCAATGGAATATCACTTTTGTCATGTTTAGATTGATACAGATCTTCTCAATCAACAAAAAATAACCACACCCCTTGTTAATTCTACAGAGCTAAACTGCGTCTCACTGCCAAGTGTAAAATCCTATTGCTCATTGAGTTAATCATTAAAATACTACTTCTATTATTCCTCCAGTGCAGTGGTTTAGGAGAACATTACCAGTTCCATAGAGTTTGATAACCCTACATTAAAACAGAGACATTCCCACATAACTGTAATGAGAGTAACTGAAGCATCCAAGGCTAAAATCTCAGTTACAGCTAAAAGTCTCAGTGTAGATAAGGTATGCAAGAGTTGAAATCCTTTAGCACATCCCCATCCTGGGGCCTGCAAGAGAAGGCTTGGGTTTAGGGGTTCTAATTTAAGCTTACCACCGAGAGGAACCACAGAAATGCACTGGTTCTGTGGAAGGTAAGGTAGAACCAGTTATGCTCACTCTATGCCACTAGAGAAATGATCTCATCTTAGGCTGGTTTTGACTTTTGCACTGGCAGATCATCTGAAAGTAGGTGGGATGGACCAACAATCTGGCCCATGGAATAATAACAATGACTAACATTGGGATGGGACTTGAAGTGTCAATAAATGGTAACTCTCAAATGTTCTTTCAAATGATTATTTTCCAAATGAAAGTATTGTGAGAGGCTTCAGAATCTACTGGCTACAAGAAGGCTCCTGTCTATAAGGAATAGGATTTAAATAATTGGCTCCAAAAATATTGAGAACTTCTAAAGATGGTAAATTGGTAGCAAATGCAATTCAATATGCTCACTACACTCTCAATCAGAGATGATACAACACTGATCAGGCTTTAGAAATAAGAACATAAGAACGGCCATGCTGGGTCAGACCAAAGGTCCAGCTAGCCCAGTATCCTGTCTGCCAACAGTAGCCAGTGCCAGATGCCCCAGAGGAGGTGAACCGAAGACAATGATCAAGCGATTTGTCTCCTGCCATCCATCTCCCGCCTTCGACAAAAGGCTAGGCACCATACCTTACCCCATGCTAAGAGCCATCTATGGACCTAACGTCCCAATATTTATTGAGCTCTTTTTTAAACTCTGTTAGAGTCCTGGCCTTCACAGCGTCCTCTGGTAAGGAGCTCCACAGGTTGACTATGCTCTGTGTGAGGAAAAACTTTCTTTTATTAGTTTTGAACCTGCTACCCATTAATTTCATTTGGTGTCCTCTAGTTCTTATATTATGGGAATAAGCAAATAACTTTTCTGTATTCACTTTCTCCACACCATTCATGATTTTATATACCTCTAACATATCGCCCCTCAGTCTCCTCTTTTCTAGACTGAAAAGTCCCAGTATCTCTAGCCTATCCTCATATGGGACCTGTTCCAAACCCTTAATCATTTTAGTTGCCCTTTTCTGAAACTTTTCTAATGCCAATATATCTTTTTCTGAGGTGAGGAGACCACATCTGCACGCACTACTCAAGATGTGGGCGTACCATAGTTTTATAAAGGGGAAGTAAGATATTCTTCATCTTATTTTCTATCCCTTTTTTAATTATTCCTAACATCCTATTTGCTTTATGGACTGCCGCTGCACACTGCGTGGATGTTTTCAGAGAACTATCCATTATAATTCCAAGATCCCTTTCCTGATCTGTTGTAGCTAAATTTGCCCCCATCATATTGTATGTATAATTGGGGTTATTTTTCCCGATGTGCATTACCTTACACTTACCCACATTAAATTTCATTTGCCATTTTGCTGCCCAATCACTCAGTTTGCTGAGATCATTTTGAAGTTCTTCACAGTCTGCTTTGGTTTTGACTATCCTGAACAGTTTGGTGTCATCTGCAGACTTTGCCACCTCACTGCTTACCCTTTTCTCTAGATCATTGATGAATAAGTTGAACAAGATTGGTCCCAGGACTGACCCTTGGGGAACGCAACTAATTGCCTCCTTCCTTTGTGAAAATTTACCATTTATTCCTACCCTTTGGTTCCTGTCAAATGTATGTTGCAGACATGATATTAACATTATTTACATGATATTAACATTATTTTCTTATTAAAAAGAGAAGTTCCATTTGCAAATACATACCTCTCTTTTCTGGATATTTCCTTTTATATGGTCATCCTAAATTCTCATTCCCTAAGCTTCAAGTGATTCACTATGTTGCAGTCAGACAACTGTCTCATACCAGGGAGTGGAGCTGTACCACAACCATCCTCCTTTACATTCTCTTGCATCATATCCTTATCCAAATTCAGTTGAAAACTGAGATCCTGGACTCCTGGGCCGTGTCTACATGTGCACGTTACTTCGAAGTAGCAGCGCCAACTTCAAAATAGCGCCCGTCATGTCTACACGTGTTGGGCGCTATTTCGAAGTTAACTTCGATGTTAGGCGGCGAGACGTCGAAGTCGCTAACCCCATGAGGGGATGGGAATAGCGCCCTACTTCGATGTTCAACATCGAAGTAGGGAACGTGTAGATGATCCGCGTCCTGCAACATCGAAATAGCAGGGTCCACCATGGCGGCCATCAGCTGAGGGGTTGAGAGACGCTCTCTCTCCAGCCCCTGTGGGGCTCTATGGTCACCGTGTGCAGCAGCCCATAGCCCAGGGCTTCTGGCTGCTGCTGCTGCAGCTGGGGATCCATGCTGCATGCGCAGGGTCTGCAACTAGTTGTCAGCTCTGTGTATCTTGTGCTGTTTAGTGCAAGTGTGTCTGGGAGGGGTCCTTTAAGGGAGCGGCTTGCTGTTGAGTCTGCCCTGTGACCCTGTCTGCAGCTGTTCCTGGCACCCTTATTTCGATGTGTGCTACTTTGGCGTGTAGACGTTCACTCTCACAGCCTATTTCGATGTGGTGCTGCCCAACATCGACGTTGAACGTCGACGTTGCTGGCCCTGGAGGACGTGTAGACGCTATTCATCGAAATAGACTATTTCGATGTAGTGTGCATGTGTAGATGTAGCCCTGATCCCCTGTTCTGCTCTATATTCCCCCTTTACTAAATGGAAACAATCTAGTAGCACACAACGCTCAGGAAAGAATAGGTTTGTGATGAGGAGAAATGAGTTAAAGCTTTCCTGTGTTGGCAGTCCTAGTCCTGGCATTTCAGATGCCCTAGCAGCTGCTCTAGCCCCAACATACCACCTTTAAATGTTATTGAAAACAGCACGAGTCACAGAACCTGGCAGTCTAGATTCTGAATAACAGGTTTTCTAAGCTCAGTGGGTCAAGTTGTGGTCCTGCCATCATGAAAAGCATGGGTGGGTGGGAAACACTGACAGCATCTAAGGAGGACAATGGAAGGCATTATGCATTACGAAATCATGAAGAACGCCCTGGCAGAAGTAACTTGGAAAGCATGGATCTTTGTGTGACTTCACACAGATGTTCAAAGCTAGCATGACTGCTGCTGAAATATTCAGTACAGATAAGGTATGCAAGAGGCAAACACTTTTAATGAATCCAAATCCTGAGACGAGGGCTGGGATCCACCAGTAACAATAATACCATGTGGAGGAAAGAAGCGTGTCTGAAGCTGATGGGACAATTACTTTGTCCCTGCAAAAATTAACCAATTAACATCAGCTCATTTAATATTAAACAAATGAGGGTCTCCAGAACATTTGGGGAAATGGTCCTTGTATTTTTCTAACTTCAATACACTAATGTACAATCCTTTAGAGTGATAGTTGCATATTTAAGAATCATGAAAATAGTGGCTAAAATGCAGCAATTAAAGATTTCTGATTGGTGCTGGATTTCAGTAAATTTATAATTGTATATAGATTTTTTGTAATGCATCATGCTAAAATGCCTTCAATATTCTCAGTTAAAAGCATTGCTACATTTGTTTTTCTCCATTATCCTGATGTGTTGGCAGTTACTTGTGATCATGTGTGTGGAGAGACCGGATAGGAACACACAATATAGTGGTAAGTTCAAAAAGCAAAATTAACAGAACTTCAAAAGCCATCAAGTTCAGTCCACTACATTCAGAGGAGAAGCTAGTGCAGGCATTTATTTAACTTGCTCACAGGTACTTGAAAGTCATTACCATGAAGTACAGTAGAGCTCCCTGCAAGGATGGAACTTAAAACCCACTGTCTACAAAGTTAGTGCTGTAACCACCAGCCCATTCTTCCTCACATCAGCTGCACCCTCTTTTCCATCAAAATCACTACTATTATGGCACATGTGGTAAGTGGCCACACCGCCATCATATCCCCCCCCGCCAAAATACATATAATTATCATAGCAACCTGACTGAATTCAAAAAGAAACCCCCACAAACGAGCTTTGTTAGCACAAAAAATGGTCACATCTTGATATTCATTAGATAGTGAACAATTCTAGACTATTTTTTTCAATTTTCTAAGATAGTTGCCATACTCATCTCAACCTTCCAAAAAACTCTTATGAGATGTATTGTTAGCAATGTGCTGTTCATATGCTGCACCTGGGTGCCTGCTATAAAATTTAACAAAATAGCCCACCTCACAATTATGCACATTTCAGAATAAAAGCAGGGGTACCAGGCCATTTCACTCATGGATAGGGCAAGGGATAGCTCAGTGTTTTGAGCATTAGTCTGCTTGAACCCAGGGTTATCAGCTCAGTCCCTGAGGAGGCCACTCAAGGTGTGAGACAAAGAGATGTCAGGCATGGTGCTTGGTCCTGCTAGGAGGGGACTGAACTAGATGACTTCCCAAGGTCACTTCCAGCTCTAGGAGATGCATGTCTCCAATCAGACAAACTAGTTGCATTGCAAAAGCATTTCTATTTTTAAGAGCACTAACTTCTTAAATTCAACTAATATTCAACTATTCCCTCACACCTTCTTGTCTTGGGGGATGAAAGCATAAATTGTCACAGATAGAATGTCAGGATAGAGACAGAGCAGCAGGAGCAGTCAGAGGAAAGTTATACATTGTCAATGAAGTCATTGTATCATTAGCGACATCTACACTACAGAGATCTTTCAAAAGAAGCCCTTCTAGAAGGTATCTTCCAAAAGAACTTCTTTCAAAAGACTGTGTCCACGCACAAAAAAGCAGATCAAAAGAGCGATCTGCTCTTTCAAAAGAGGGCGTCCACAGTCCCTGCTCTTTCGAAAGAACGGGTCAGGAATTGAAAAATCAGGCCCTGTGAGGAATGATCTTTCAAAAAAAGGGACTGTGGAGCATCTACACACTTTCTTTTGAAAGAAGCTTTTAAAAGCAGGCGCTCTTGTTGAAATGGGAAAGGAAGAGCGTTTTCGAAAGGAGCTCCACATTCTTCCAATTTACCTTCGAGAGAACGCTTTTTGTGCGTAGATGGTCCATGGGATCTTTAGAAAGGGCCTCCTTCTTTTGAAAATTCTTTGAAAGAACTTGCTAGTGTAGCTGCAGCCATTAAAATGGAGCTAGAGGTGGCACAGAGCGTCTCTGCCCCTGAAGGACCTTGGGAAAGGGATGTGTTCATAGGTTGTACTGTCTAAGCTAACTAAACACCTGGAAAGATCTCAAACACTTGGTGATCATGAGATTTAGGCCACAGATAACACTAGATAATCCCGTGGGATAAGAATTCCCATTGTCTGTCCTCTCAATGCTTATTATTGTATCTTCCCTTCCCATTCTAACAGCCTGATCCCTCTACTTCTGTTGTTTTCAGCTGATGGTGCTTAGCAACTTTTAAGGCAAGACCACTAGGAAGGGAGTCTGTTCCCCACTTCCAACGCATGGAGATAAGATCCATAAACTAGGGAGACACCTGCAAAAAAGATGAGTTGTGCATTAAAGAAGAAAACGGACACACTACTCAGAAAGCTTCTGGAAACCTATACAGAGACTTTCCCACCACCTGCTATCTGCTTCTAGAATGCTTCAAAACAGATTTAGAAGGTGCAATTTTCCCTTTAAAAATTTGCACACAAAAATCTTTAGGAGCAGGACAATTTAATAGATGAAGCAAGTCTTAAAAATGTTGTGAGTGGATACTGAGACCTCAAGAAAGAACTGGTAAATAGCACCAACTTGGAGCCCAGTGGCTTGGAGGAGGTGCTGTGAAAGATTCCACAGCTCTCTTAATTAGAAGCTACTAGCTGGCCAATTGAGTGATGTTCTGCAACATGCACAAGTTGGGACTGGACCAGGACATGACCTCAGTTTTTATTTATGAGCTTAGAATTTGAACTTGGGTATCCAGAGAAGAACAGCTCATGTACAAAAGCAAGAATTGTGCAGATCATTCATGAGAAAAATACAAATCAATTGAAACTTCAGGTTTTTCACATTTTATTATGAACACAGAGGTGGACAGTTTTCATGGAAAATTGTGTGAAGGCACATGCACTTTTTTGGAACAAAACCAATTCCATTTGTCTTCACTGCTTTCACAGATCTACAATATATCAGCAGCCTTCAGCAGATTTATGTAGCTTTCCTATCTCCTAGGAGCTGTCCTTCTCTGAGGCAAATCAATGGTTTTCATGAATTAAACCAAGAACACAGACTCTGAAATTGCTCTGTCAAAATGTCAGCAAAAATTTGACAGGAGATTGTTTTGTTTTGTTTTGTTTTTTTAACATTAGAACGGGTCTCATCATACTGTTTCACTTCCTCCATTGATCTTTTCCTCTCTTGGTGGAATTCATCTTTGTGCCAAAAGGTAGCATGTGGTCTGCATCTAAGTAATGTAACTTTCTTTTGCAAGAATATTTGTAGAACTTGGCTACCCACTCTTAATTCAGTTTTGCTCATTTTTGTCACTTTTCCCGTCTTGTGGGTGGATCAGGAGAATACTGAGGCTTCTACTCGTTTTAGACAGATAACAGACCAATACCACAGATCTGAACACTACGGAAATCTGAGGGTGTTTCCATATTCAAATCGGTAACAGAAGCCAAATTTTGCAAATGGTACCTAAAATAATACTGTTGCTACAAACCAAAAAACATGTTCTGAATGCTCCTTAAATTGGGAAAGTTCAAAATCCTATGTGGAATTTTGTAGCTGGGTCTGAATTCTACCTTATTACAGATTCAACGGTGTTCTATGAGCTAGACACACTGTCTGTGTCTACACTTGAATTCCTCTTTCAAAAGAGGTATGCAAATGAGGGAAATCAAAAATACAAATGAGGTGCAGAATTGCATATCTGGAACCTCATGTGCATATTCTTATTTTGAAATAGCTTCTTTTGAAAGAAGAAAACCAGTGAAGACACTGCTTTTTCGAAAGTAAACCCCATCTTCAAAAGAATTCTTCTTCCCAAAGAAAAAGGGAAGAGGAATGCAAGTGTAGACACAGCCATTTTGGACCTACCTATGGCAACACTAGCAGCATTTTGATGAAATACTTCAGTCTCCTCCCTGCTAGAGGTATGTCACTCACTCAACATCTAGAGTTAACATTGTCTCAGTGTTTTCTGTGACAACCACAATTTTCACCATTTAATGCCTCTGACATTTTCAGGCAAATACAATCCATATTCTACATGGTGTCAGATAATTTTAAATGGCAGAGTCCTGCATTATCAGAAAATTAGCTTCTTACTGAGGGCAATAGTAAAAGCAATAAAAACAAACATTTTCTCATGGTTAACTTTCATTTAACTTAATTGGAAAGTGTCCCCATTTGCTTAATGGGAAAATTACAAACCCAAACCACATAAATGCAAAACAGCACATTAAAAATCACATTGGCATGGGAGTGTACATGTCCAAAGATTTTTAACTGCCTTATCTTAATGACATTAATACAGTGGTCAGTAATAGATTTATATGCATTTTTTTACTACACAGAATGGGATAAAGAGACCAGAGGAAAGCCCATCTTAGTATTTATTTATTAAAGTACATCAACCAAACTCGGACCTGGCATACCAGATGTAGATGTAATATAATAGCATGGCATTGCTACTGTTAAGTTGGCATTATTACTTCTGGTTAAAAGGTTGATCTTTGTAAGTCCTCTAAATGTATATGTGCTTAGATGCCTTTGAAATCTGGTTTGCCTCAGCAGTGTAGGGTAGGGTTAGCAAGTCAAATTTGGGGTCATGTAACCTAAAGGTTGCAGAAATATAAGCCACGGGAAAAACAGCCATTTTTCAAAAGATTCTAGATGGTTGGTTTGGATAAAATTGTTGACACTATGGCTGTGTCTACACTAGCCCAAATCTTTGAAATGGCCATGCAAATGGCCATTTTGAAGATTACTAATGAGGCACTGAAATGAATATTCAGCAGCTCATTAGCATGGTGCCAGCTGCTGCTCTTTGAAATTGCTGCCACACAGCTTGTCCATACAGGTGCCCTTTTTGAAAGGGCCCTGGCAACATCAAAATCCCCTTAGTCCTACCAGCAGATAGCATTTATAATTGGAGATACACATCTCCTAGAACTGGAAGGGATCTTGGGAGGTCATCTCATCCAGTCCCCTGCCCTCTTGGCAGGACCAAGCACCACCATTTGTCCCAATCCCTAAATAGCCTCGTTGAGGATTGAATATACAACCCTGGGTTTAGCAGAGCAATGCTCAAACACAGAGTTATCCCTCCCCACAAATTTTGAGCTTGCAATGGGCAGGATTTGAACCTACATAGGGAAACCCCTTTGGCTTTCTAGTCCATCACCTTAACCACTCCACCACCACATTTGCAAAAGCATTTTAAAGATTTGTGCTAGTGTAGACACAACCTATATGGGTCAAACAAGTTCCAGAATTGTCCAGTTTTATCCAAGATAGTGCACAGCATCCACTGAGTCTTTGCAGGACCCAGACTGAAAACACTATTTAAAAACACTCTCACCACATGCACAGAAGTGCAGTCTGGAGGAATTACAGTGTGCATACACCAGTGAAGAGGAAAACCCCATGAGAGGGTTCTATTCAGTTAATTTATGCATGCCTGGGTAGTTCATGGGAATGTACTGACACAACAGCCTTGGTGGTCTCCATGCTTCTGACATTTCTAGTTAGAACATTTGTATACTCATGCAATAGAGATTTAGAAAACTCATACCACTTCCTGCAAGTTGAGTCTATTATGAGGGGTTTCTATTTTAAGGATCAGCTTACTGTGAACAAAGCAGAACAGTCAGCAAAAGGCTAATCAGAAGTTTTGTGTTACTGGGTACAGAAAGACAACTTTTGGTAGGAGTTGGGGGCACTAGGATCCCAACAATAATCATTAGGACCAAGAGTCAGAGCAGGGACAAGCCTGAGGCTGGGAGTAGAAGAAGAGTTCATAGTCAGATCCAGGCCAGGCTCAATACCAGGATTAGAGTCCAAGTCAGGAGCTATCACAGTGATGAGTGAATATTTTAAGAAGTCTCTGCCTAAGCCAATAAGATGGGGTAGCCAGTAAGGCAGCCTACTAAAGGAAAGCTGTACTCATTAGGTTGCCTGGAGACTGGCACCGCTGTACTCCCTAGCTGTGTCTACACGTGCACGCTACTTCGAAGTAGCGGCACTAACTTCGACGTTAGGCGGCGAGACGTCGAAGTCACTAACCTCATGAGGGGATCGGAATAGTGCCCTACTTCGACGTTGAACGTCAAAGTAGGGACCGTGTAGACGATCCGCATCCCGCAACGTCGAAATTGCTGGGTCCTCCATGGCGGCAATCAGCTGGGGGGTTGAGAGATGCTCTCTCTCCAGCCCCTGCGGGGCTCTATGGTCACCGTGGGCAGCAGCCCTTAGCCCAGGGCTTCTGGCTGCTTCTGCGGCAGCTGGGGATCTATGCTGCAGGCACAGGGTCTGCAACCAGTTGTCAGCTCTGTGTATCTTGTGTTGTTTAGTGCAACTGTGTCTGGGAGGGGCCCTTTAAGGGAGTGGCTTGCTGTTGAGTCCGCCCTGTGACCCTGTCTGCAGCTGTGCCTGGCACCCTTATTTCGATGTGTGCTACTTTGGTGTGTAGACGTTCCCTCGCAGCGCCTATTTCGATGTGGTGCCACGCAATGTCGAAGTTGAACATCGACGTTGCCAGCCCTGGAGGACGTGTAGACGTTATTCATCGAAATAGCCTATTTCGATGTTGCTACATCGAAATAAGCTATTTCGATGTTGGCTTCACGTGTAGACGTAGCCCCTGATTCCTGATGGTACTCAGTGGTTGGAGTAGTTTAGGCTCCCAAGGTAGGACTTTAAAAGTCAGATGTGAAAGACAGGGTGGATCTTTGAGGACTGGAACAGCTGTGACCTGAAGGTCACTGGATTTATCCAGTCTATAATTCTGAAGGGGCCCAGGTGTTGGTAGTCTATCTCAGCAGATAGGTGGCTTGATGTAAGCTTATAGCTGGAGCTACGCTACAGAGTTCTGTCAACAGAAGAGGCCTTTTGTCAACAAAACTAGGGAGCATCCACCCTACAAATGCATTCTGTCAAAAATCTGTCAACAAAATGCAGCAGTTTTCCCAGCAGTGTTCTGTCTTGATGGTACAAAGCATAGCGCCTCTGTCAACAGATTCTGTTGACAAAAATATAGTGTAGACACTCCGGGGGGCCCTTCTGGTTCATCTGGCTGCCCTGTTTGCAGAGCTTCCAGTTTGCTGTTCTATTGATAGAGGGCTGGGCAGTCTGGCCGCTCTCTGGTGACAGAGGGTGTTGGCAGAGGTAGGCTGCGTTAGGTGTGGACAAGTTCTGTAGACAGATGTTCTGTTGGGAAATAGCTGATGACAGTAACTTCTGTTGACAGAACTCTGTAGTGTAGACACAGTTTATGATCAGAGCGGGGTGAGTCTATGTTAGTCACATGGTTTTTACTTCCTTCTTTTGTGGACTGCAGGTGTTCCTTCAGCTTCTGATGCACCTTATCTGTGTCAGAAAGGTAGCTGAGTTAGTTTGTATCTTTAAAAACAACAAGCAGGTCTTTGCCCATGAAAATTTATGCTCCAAAATATCTGTTAGTCTATAAGGTGCCACAAGACTTCTTGTTGTTTCTGAAGATACAGACTAACTTGGCTACCTCTCTGATACTTGTCACCATGCAAGGCACTACATTTAACCGTATTGAGTGGAAATCCATCAGACTTATCTGTGGTGGCCAATACTGGGGAACTCAAAGGGAAGTCTGGATGGAAGCAAAAGTTTCCAGAGAATGGTTTCTCAAGAATTGAAGAATGGATTGCATTGTTCTGTGTGAATTTAGCATAGCCTAGCAGGGAATGTCTGTCATCCTGAAGGTAACTCAAAAAGCAGCAAAGATACTGCTCCAAAAATCTGACACAGCCTTTCTATATACCCATTAGTCTCCAGGAAGATTAGGTGAAGAACTCAGTGTCAAGGATGCTGAGAAATTCCTGCAGAACTGAGAAATGACCCCAATCTGATACACTTACTGTTAGTAACCCATTGTAGCTGAAGACATTTTCCAAAAAGAGGTGAGTTATCTCCCATGCAATAAACAGGTGTGGCCATGGGATGAAATGTACCATCTTTATTAGGAGAGCTACACGGCCAGCATTGTTGTGTCTCCTTGGAAGCATGGCAGCCCTATAATGCAGTCCATTGGGATAGTAGAGGAAGGCAGCAGTACGGGCAAAGATTGGGGGAGACTGGCAATGAGAGGAGCAGGGACCTGAGGCAGCAAGGTGGTGGGAGCTTGGGAGAACTATTTTTTTCCCTTGTAGTGTTCAATCATAGGATGGTTGATCTTGATGAATAGGGTCACACACTACATCTGGGCCAGGTGGGGACTCCACTCAGTCCATTTATCTTTAATATAGTTGTTGAGGCTGACCCAGAAGTGATTGCATGAGGCAGTCTCCTGCCACTCAGTGTCTACTTCCAAGCATCAAAACTTTGCTGTGTATTTGGCAACTGTACAGCACCCCTACTTCAACACTTGTATTGTGGCTTTGGCCACACACTTGTGACGTGGATCATTGAAAGTTACTGCAGTAGCTCTAATGAAGTCCTTAAATGGTTTCAGAAGCGAGCTTGAATTTTCCAAGAGTAGTGATGCCCAAGCCAGGGCATCCCAGGTATTCAGGTTAATAATCAGTCCTACTTGAGCTTGGTCAGTGCAGTCCTACTGCTGGCATAGCAGAAACAGGAGCTTACACTGACTTAGAACTCTGTGATATTTTTTGCAACCTCTATATAGTTTTCAGAATAAGGAGCTTGAGTTTGCATGGAACAAAGGTTGGGAGCTGATGACAGCACAGTTTGAGCTTTTAAGACTATATTATTTGCTCACAGAACAGCAACGTGGGCCTGTAAATTTCTGTAGGTGCATACCTTCTCCACTAGAGATTGGTCTTTGTGAAATCCAGGCTTGCCAGTTACTTCTAAATCAATTGTGTCCTGTGACAGAATCCTGTCACGACTAGGCATTTCTGTTTGCTGGCAAAGGTTTGTTTTGTTCTCTTGGTAGAATCAAGCATGATGGGAAGAGAACACAATATAAAAGGGAAATGGTCTTCTAGACATTCAGGGACAGATTTTTGGAGGGAGACTATTTTGCATTCCACCTTCTCAGAAATGTCTCTTCAGAACAGTTTGTGGGAACTCTGGTAACACCAAGGATGAATTCTGGCATAAGAAAATGCAATTTTCTGTTCTGTGTTTCCTGTGTATCTCCATTTGTTACTTTCATATAATGATAGCTGTCAAATAAACCAATGGAATCTCCTGAAACCTAGTTCTCTTACCTTTTTCAGTCAGATTGTACAAAGTCCCTTGTCATGCATAGCAAGTTCCACCTCTGGAACTCTACTGTCCCTCTACTATGGATCCACTATAAACTTATATGGGAGCTAATACAGTTGTTTACATATCGTTAGTAATCCTTAAATGACACTTCAAGACCACAGCCTGTCATTGACACTAACACAAGATGTCTCATTTTATCAAGTGCTAAAGAGGTGAACACCCAGGGTTCTTGTTTCTACCATCTTATTATGTCAAACAAGGACATGATCCTGTTTGGTTTATATTATAAAATCTACTAATTTAAATTATATTACTCCCCTTAAACAGCATAGAAAAAGAAAACAGAGTCCAGACAGTAAGGCAACATCTTCACGAGAAGCCTGTGTCAACAGAAGTGACTGTCAGAAGGGATTTCCCAGCAAAACTTCTGTCAACAGGTTGAGTCTACACATAAAAGCAGATTGAAAGAGCAATCCCCTCTGTCGGCGGACAGCAGCCAGACTGCCTGGCCCTCTCTCAACAGAATGGCTCAACAAAATGGCTGAACAGAAGCTCTGTAGACAGGGCTGCTTGGTGAACTGGAAGCCCTCTCTGTCAACAGAAGGGCCCCAGAGCATCTACATGACTTTTATTGACAGAACACTGTCAAGAACAGTGTTACACCTGAACAGGGAGAGGTATAATGCTGTCACCAGAAGTGCTGGGTTTTGTTGACTGTCAACAAAGTGCATTTTGTGTGTCGAGGATACACAGTTTTTCCCAACAAAAGCCCAATTTTTCTGGGAAAAGCCTCTCATGTAGACATAGCCTAAGGGCATGCATGCAGTTATTTGCTGCCTTGGTACTCCTTGTTCACACTGAAAGTAGCAACCCAAAACTGCTCCTGCTGTCATACACAGAAGACCTGAATTATGCATAAACCCTTGTTTTAGAGAAGCCCCTTCTCTAGAGGCCTGCATCTGCTGGCTACAGGCAGCATGCTGGCTGCCTCCAAAAGACATGTGTCAGCGAAAGCCATTTAAAGACACTGAACATGTTTGTATTAAATAAGGAGAAGCAAATAGATAATTTAGGACAAATGCATTAGACAAGCAGTGGAAAAATGTGCACATCCACAGGGCTTTGTGTGCCAGAAGCCAGAAGCTTTTGGCAATTATCTCACTGAAGCACAAGTTTGGCTCCAAAGCACAACAGTAAGCGGGTGTTAGCTCCAGTAATTTTACTGCAGAGGTTGAATAATCTCTGGACTCCTTTCACTCTAGGGGGCAGATTCTGCACTCTGTGTAAATACAAAACCAATTCCATTTAACTAAGTGAAGTGAAGCTGAAATCTGGCTGGAAGTAAAGAGATCTTTCCTTTATTTCTCCATAGTACAACCAAAGCTAATTCGCCAGTGGAACTCTTCAACTAAAGATGTCTCTCAAGTCCAAAGAATGGGCTTAGGATAGACAACACAATAAACATCACACAGCCTAGCACAGTGGCAATACAAGGTATTTATTTCTGTTATGACCAAACTTTCAGCTTGTGTAAATTGATATAGCGCCGTTTAAATCAGGGCCTTAGGGCCTGATTCATTGTTGCATTGGCCTTGATGCAGTCATTTAGACTAATGCAACAGAAGGGCAGTGTGGTATATAAAATACTACCACTGGTGTAAGAGCAGCCATTTGATTTTGTGGTGTTTTATACTCACTTTACAGGATGATGACACAAAATACAGGCTGTGTTCCTTGAGGTGCCTGTGCAAGACTGAGCAAGTATTCTTGCTTCTCTTAAGATTACATTCCCAAACCCACCTTTTCAAAGGCCTGAGTTGTCCCTGTGTGTTAACTTTTGTCAAGCCAAGAAAGCCTTGATCTTGATTAATCTGATTCCAGGGCCCAAAGGCTCAACACCTGCAAATTCTGTATTTTGGCATTGTTGATTTTCATCATGAAGCCATATATCACTCTATGGCCTGGAACCTGGACTGTCCTGAACTCATGATCCATCACAGTTGAGGGGGTAGTAGAGTAACCCACCCACCTATGTGTGGTTAACTGTCCCATGTAGTGGTACCTACATCACTTCACAGAGAAAGAATAAGTGTCCTGTACAGCCTAAGCTAAAATCCACCTGTAACAACATAAAGCCACTTTAGCGATCATACACAGGACACCTGGATTATGTACAAACCCTTGTTTTAGAGAAGCCCCTACTCTAGAGGCGTGCATCTGCTGGCTACAGGCAGCATGCTGGCTGCCTCCAAAAGACATGTCTCAGTGAAAGCCATTTAAAGACATTGAACATGTTTGTATTAAATAAGGAGAAGCAAATAGATAATTTAGGACAAATGCATTAAACAAACAGCCTTAGAGGTGCCTGGGCTAAGCTCCAGAAGTCCAAGGTTTGGCCTGGGAGCAGTTACAAGTGGGGATTGATCTGGGATTTCAGCTAGGTCTCTAAAGCTTAGGATGTACTTCCTCAGCTAGGGGAAAGTATGTAACCTGCATATCTATGTGTGGTTAACTGCCTGATGGAGTGGTACCTAGACCACTTCACAGCGAAAGAATAAGTGTCCTCTACAGCCAAAGCTAAGAGCCAGCTGCTCTTTAGTTCAAGCTGTAAAGGCACCTGTACTAAACTCCAGAGGTACCATGTTCAAACTGGCCTGCGGGCAGTTACGGTAGCTGAGATGGCTCTGTAATGCATTCCCACCCCACCCCCATACTATGTGGAAAATGAGGACTGAACCAGTCCCAGGTAAAAGCTTGCTGAGCCCTATGGTTATTTTAACTTTATCTTTCTGAAATATTCCAGCCCAAAACTACTTGAATGCATCATGCTCCAGCCATGCTTTCTCCTCCTGGTGCCAGCTGAGGATCCTAAATGCAGCCTGTAGCCTTGGCTGCCTGATTAAACTTTCTTTAAGTCGCCTTTGTGCCACTCCAGTGAAGAGAATTTAACTACAGCCAAGGATCTTACACACTTTCTTGTCTGATATCTACATTGACAACTCACTGAATGGTTCAGCGATCTGCTTTGCAGAGCCAATACAGACTTCTTGCATGTTATTTAGGCTTTGTTTGAATTTAAGGTATTCTTCATTGCCTGTGTCTCCATTTATTGGGGGTAAACTATCTGACTTGGCTGCCCTGGCCCGTTTTTCACCACCTGTGAAATGCAATAAGCCATGGACCTGCCAAGTTAAATTCCATAAGCAGAGGAGAATACTCAACTGTGGTAAAATTAGTTGAGTTTGCTCTCACGCAGTGAGACAGAGAGACTGTTGGAGGAGGAATGCCAGCAGTTTATCAATTAGAGCAAGTTTTGAGATCTTCTAGCTTATGTTGGAGCTTGGGAAGCTCGAAAATAGAGTGGGCATGACCAACTGTCTTATGATCCCACACTTTTCATGCACCAAAGCGATCCTTGGCACAGGAGACATTTGATCCAGAACATAGAATCATAGAATCATAGAACACCAGGACTGGAAGGGACCTCGAGAGGCCATCGAGTCCAGCGACCTGCCCCAATGGCAGGACCAAGTACTATCTAAACCATCCCTGATAGACATCTATCTAACCTGTTCTTAAATATCTCCAGCGATGGAGATTCCACAACCTCCCTTGGCAATTTATTCCACTGTTTGACCACCCTGACAGTTAGGAACTTTTTCCTAATGTCCAACCTAAACCTCCCTTGCTGCAGTTTAAGCCCATTGCCTCTTGTTCTATCCTCAGAGGCCAAGAAGAACAAGTTCTCTCCTTCCTCTTTATGACTCCCTTTTAGATACCTGAAAACCGCTATCATGTCTCCCCTCAATCTTCTCTTTTCCAAACTGAACAAGCCCAATTCTTTCAGCCTTTTTTCATAGGTCACATTCTCTAGACCTTTAATCATTCTTGTCACTCTTCTCTGGACCCTCTCTAGTTTCTCCACATCTTTTTTGAACTGCGGTGCCCAGAACTGGACACAATACTCCAGCTGAGGCCGAACCAGACAAGAGTAGAGCGGAAGAATGACTTCTCATGTCTTGTTCACAACACACCTGTGAATGCATCCCAGAATCATGTTTGCTTTTTTAGCAACAGCATCACACTGTTGACCCATATTTAGCTTGTAGTCCACTATAATCCCTGGATCCCTTTCTGCTGTAGTCATTCCTAGACAGTCTATCCCCATTCTGTATGTGTGAAACTGATTGTTCCTTCCTAAGTGCAGCACTTGGCATTTGTCCTTATTAAACTTCATCCTGTTTACCTCAGACCATTTCTCCAATTTATCCAGATAATTTTGAATTATGACCCTATCCTCCGAAGTAGTCGCAACCCCTCCCAACTTGGTATCATCTGCAAACTTAATAAGCGTACTTTCTATGCCAATATCTAAATCATTGACGATGACATTGAACAGAACCGGTCCTAACACAGACCCCTGCGGAACCCCACTTGTTATACTTTTCCAGCAGGTTTGAGAACCATTAAGAACTACTCTCTAGGTATGACTACCCAGCCAGTTACGCACCCACCTTATAGTAGCCTCATCTAAATTGTATTTGCCTAGTTTTTTTATAAGAATATCATGAGAGACCGTATCAAATGCTTTACTAAAGTCTAGGTAGACCACATCTACTGCTTCTCCCCTATCCACAAGGCTCGTTATCCTATCAAAGAAATCTATGAGATTAATTTGACAAGATTTATTCTTTCAAATCCATGCTGGCTGTTTCCTATTACCTTACCACCTTCCAAGTGCTTGCAGATGATTTCTTTAATTACCTGCTCCATTATCTTTCCTAGCACTGAAGTTAAGCTGGCTGGCCTGTAGTTTCCTGGGTTATTCTTATTTCCCTTTTCATAGATGGGCACTAAATTTGTCCTTATCCAGTCTTCTGGAATCTCTCCTATCTCCCATGATTTTCCAAAGATGATAGATAAAGGCTCAGATACGTGGCTCATTTGGGATTTGCTTTAGACTTTGAATGACTGTTGGCAGAAAATTCTCCCCTCACCCCCTCTTATTTATTCACTTCCAAACAGAAGAGAGAAAGATATGGAACTCACAGGAAACAAAAATGGAATAAGATCTTACTCTTGCAATTTGGCATTAATTTTACACTGCTTATAGTGTGGTTCTATTCTGAATCCTGACTGTTAAAATGGCACTCTCGAGTTCAAATAGTTATTGTCTGAGGCTGTGTCTACATGACAACCTAACCTTGAAATAGGCTATTTCAGCATGTGGCACTGTCTAAATGGCACCATATGCCAAAATAAAGCACTATTTCAAGGCATCCTGCAAGGAGGAGTAAAGGGATCCCAGAATAGCAAGCCCGCTATCTCAAAAACAGTTTTGAGACAATGGGAGCGTTTCTTAGATGCAGACAGCAATTTTGGGGTACCACCATATCCTGAAATCACACCCACCATGTAGACATAGCTTTACTGAGCTTCTTACAAATCTGGTCAGTTTGCATGTAAAAATATGTAAACTATTCTATTAGCCTTCCAAGTGGCCCTATATTTATAAGTGACTCTATGGCTGTGTCTACACATGCCCCAAACTTCGAAATGGCCACGCAAATGGCCATTTCGAAGTTTACTAATGAAGCGCTGAAACGCATATTCAGCACTTCATTAGCATGCGGGCGGCAGCTAATTGACGCAGATTGCCGCCGCGCATCTCGTCCAGACGGAGCTCCTTTTCGAAAGGACCCCGCCTACTTCGAAGTCCCCTTATTCCCATGAGCTGATGGGAATAAGGGGACTTCGAAGTAGGTGGGGTCCTTTCGAAAAGGAGCCCCTTCTGGACGAGACAGGCGGCGGCAATCTGCGTCAATTAGCTGCCGCCCGCATGCTAATGAAGTGCTGAATATGCGTTTCAGCGCTTCATTAGTAAACTTCGAAATGGCCATTTGCGTGGCCATTTCGAAGTTTGGGGCACGTGTAGACACGGCCCCTGTGTCTACATGGGCCCCTTCCTTTTGAAAGAGGCATGTTAATGAGCGGGTTCAAAAGATGCTAATGAGGCGCTGCAATGAATATGCAGCGCCTCATTAGCATAATGGTGGCCACGGCCTTTCGAAAGTGCGACATTTTGAATCGCGCACCGCCTGTGGAGATGGGACCTTCCGAAAGGACCCTCCAGTTTTCAAAAGCCCTTCTTCCAATCACCAGAGAGGAAGAAGGGCTTTAAAGACTGGGGGGGGGTCCTCTTGGAAGGTCCAGTCTCCACAGGTGGCACGCAATTCAAAAAGCCGCACTTTCTAATCGCTGCAGCTGCCATTATGCTAATGAGGTGCCGCATATTCATTGCAGTGCCTCATTAGCATCTTTAAAACCTGCTCAATAGCATGCCCCTTTTGAAAGGAAGGGGCACGTGTAGACCCAGCCCCATTGTCTGACCCTCTCCTAAGTCCTTATAAGGCCCAGGTGTTAACTAATTAACTACCCCTGCTTCTTAACCATGCTTCCAAGTCTCCTTAGCAGAATTTGTCACAGGAAGGCAGATAGCCTGCTCTCCCCAGAGTACTGACCCCGAAGATGTTCTCTTGTAGGGATTAGCTACAGACAGGTTCTATTTGTTTGTGTGCCAGTTCTTTGTAAGGCCCACTGACATCCGGGGATCATTAGAGTTGGGTAGATCTTCACCATGATCTCTTCAGGCCAGTGAAGGCTCCTTATTTATTCAGAAAAGAAGAGATCCCAAGTGGGAGTTCTAACAAGCTGGTTGCTTACCTCATCAGTACTGTCAGTAAGAGGCAAACAGTGTTTTTGAGTGAGTGCAGATTAACAGAACGTTCAGCCAATAGGCTTGCTACAAGCCAACTTAAAAATAATCAACTGTCAGGCCACCCTGTGCTAACTAATCCCTCTGATTTGTACCAACCTTTAGCTAGGTCATCTTGGGCAGGAAAAAGCCTCACAGAGTTATGCAACCATAGCTGGCTTTTCCAGTTACAACTTCTTTAACCTGGCTCTACAGAAGAAATGCCTCTTCCCCATACAGTGTTCTCTTGTGATGGGTGAATGTTTGTAAGATGACTTTTCATCTCTACCTACATTTCTTTTGGCTTTCTATTGAGAGATTTTCGGAAGCCTTCATTATGGGATTAGCTCTGCTCCCATGGAGGTCAATAGGTATGTTTGCCAGCATTTGGAATATTAAAATAGTTTGTTATGATTCTGAATGGCTTCATTGGGAATTTCTATCATTCATTTTCTCTTTATGACATTTAGGGCTTTTCTACACTTGCCCCTAACTTCGCAACTTCGAAGTGCCCATAGCTACATGCATGCCAGCACTTCCAAGTTTGACACTTTGAAGTTGCTGCTGGGGAGAATTAACCTAATGAAGTGCTACATATTCACCACAGCACTTTATTAGTAATCTCCCATCACCCTGGTTAACACACCCCCTTCAAAGCTGGGGGCAAGTGTAGACCTAGCCTTACAGTCTGAAAATGCTGTTAAGCTCTATGTTGTTTACAATCTATAATGAATGCAGTTAGAGGTCTGGCAAAGGAAACGTTGTCGTTAGGATGTTAAAAAAAATCTGTCATTTCAACTATCAGGAAATAATATTGTGATTTTTTTTTCTTCCTTAATGTAAACAAAAAGAAAATATTTATACAATTTCTGGTCAGAAACATGAAGAAATGATTTACTGTGGTAGCTGATGCTGCATCCATTAGCTTTTAACACGCACTTTAAACAAGCCTATATTTATATTAATAACTACTATGTGAGCATGAATAGTTCCTTCCCATTTTTGCCATCTGGTAGGAAATTAAGTTGTATTCTGGATATAGTTCGCACTTGAAGAATTTCCAGAGAGAAGATGCCTAATTAGTGGGTGGCATTGATTAACATATTGCATTGACAGGAGGCTAAATACAGCTTAGTCCTCTCTAATCTGAAACTCTTTCATCTGGCAATGTCCATAATTTGGCATGATTTTAGTGAGCCAGATGACCACTTGTCAAGGGTTTGGTCAAGTTTCTCACAGTCCCATAAAGTTTGTTTACAGCTACCAGTCCTGGATCTCAGTGTTAAGAGCTAAACAACAGCACAGATTTACCCCTAAATGTCTTCTAAGAGCCCATTAAGCAGTGGCAGTTTTGGTAATGCTGCAAGACAATATTGACCTCCCGTGGTCCAGCAAATTCTCTAATCTGGCACTGGTCAGGTCCTGAAGGTCCTGGACTAGAGAGGTTCAGCCTATAGTATGCACAATAAACATAGGAATGGTCTGACCCAATATGGCCTTCCAGCCCAATATCTTGTCTTCTGACAATAGACAGTGCCAGATGCTTCAGAAGGAATGAACATCCAATGGCAAAAAGTTCCATAAGTTGACTGTGTTGTGTGAGAAAAATATTTTCCTTTTGTTTGTTTTTTAAACCTGCTCTCTGTTAATTTCATTGGGTGACCCTTGATTCTTCTGCTATCCACAATGACTTTGCAATCTCTTTCTTGCATGGTAACAGCTAATTTAAACTCAAATTTTTAGGTACAGTGGGGATTATGTTTTCCTGTCTGCATTACTCTGCATTTATCAGCATTGAATTTCATCTGCATTTTGTTGTCCCTTCACCCAGTTTTGTGAGATACTTTTCATCTCTTTGCTATCTGCTTTGGACTTACCTGTCTTGAGTAATTGAGCACCATCTACAAACTTTGCCTCCTCACTGTTGTTAAATATATAAAAAGTGTTTGAATGTATAAGAAGGGGAAGGATGCGCTCAGACGCTTGATCTGCAAAGGGGTTATCAGTGCAAAAGTTTCAGAACTACTGAAGTATGCTATATTGACTCAGTCACTCATGTCTATGTGATCATTGACCTCCCTACCACAAAGCATTCTAGTACATTGGTGAGGCATGATTTCCCTTTACAAAAGTCAGGTTGAATTCTCCCCAACATATCATGTTCATTCTTGTGTCTGGTGCTGAAATTACATTGGCTGTCCTCTGGTCACCTTGTGCAGAGGCTGATATAAGCAACAAAACTATGTGCTAAAGTTAGGAGTTCTCCAGTTTCATATCTGAATTTCTTCAGAACTCTTGGATGAATACCCTGTGGTCCTGCTCACTTATTACAACTTAATTTAACAATTTCTGCCAAGATCTTATCAACACCACTATATGGGACAGTTCCTCAGATCTGTCACCTACAAAGAATGCCTCGGGTCTGAGAACCTCCTTCACATCACTTGCAGTGGAGATGGATGCAAAGAATTCACTTTGCTTCTGATATTCTTTAAAACTAAGCAGCAACATTTTGTGTGACTTTTGCTAGCTGATCTTCCTTCTTTTTTGGCCTGCTTAATTATACTTTTACACTTGACTTGTCAGAGTTTATTCACCTTTCTATTTTTCTCAGTAGGATTTTACTTCCCATTTTTAAAGAAAACCTTTTTGGTTTTAACAATCTCTTTTCTTTTGTCGCTTAGCTAAGTGGCATTTTTATTGTCCTCCTTTTTTATTTGGGGTAAACATTTAATTTGAGCCTCTTTTAAGGTGTTTTAAAATGTTTCCATGCAATATGCAAGAATTTCACTTCTGGCTGTGTTCCTTTTAACTTCTGTTTAACTAGTTTCTTCAGTTATGTGTGGTTCCCCTTTTGAAATTAAAAGCTAGTCTGGTGGGCTTCTCTGGTATTCTTCCCTACCCCCATGTCAAACTTTATTTTATTACATTCACTCTTACTAAAAGTTTCAGCTAAATTCACCTCTTGGACCAGGTCCTATCTTCACTTCAGACTACAAAAGACAAGTCATATCGAAACCTTGACACACACAATGGCGAATGATACCTAACTATCAGTGTCACACAAGCTACTTGATTGTATCACAAGGAAGTGGTGTCTCAACAACTGGAACTAGGAAGGCAACAAGGAAATGTGACTCGTGCTTTTTTCTTTCCTTTCAGTAATAGAGGTTGATAAATATGCTTTACATACTTGCCAGTGTAAGCAATGCAGAAGCACAAGCTGAAGGAATTTGAGGACTGTGTTCTTTACAGATTATTTATATGGAAATGGGAAGAGTTTCAGAGCGTGTATATGTGAATAATTGCTTTCTTGCAAGACCTTCTGGGTAGCAGATAAGACAGTGTTGTTTCACCCATAGTAAATAACTTATTGATGTAAAGTCACAAATTAAACTGTCACCCAATGTAGGAATTGTGGAATATCACCAGTGCTTAAAATTATTGTGGGGATATAGGGCAATCATGACCACTGTGTAAGAAATGACTTACACAGGGCTTCCCTCAGCAGAGCACTGTGGAGTAGAGGAGGTGCTGGGTGTTGTGGCAGGGGGAAGATACTGGTTAAATGAGCTGGGAGCCTTCTTGCCCTGCAGCCATAAGTGTGGCTTGACTAGTTCTTCTTCCCACTGTTCAAAGACAGAACTAAAGCCCAGACCAGGGTTGGGGTCTGTAGTTATTCTATGAGAATCCAGCCTGGTGGAGACTGAGATTCTTGTGGCTAGGCCCAGAGCTGATGCCACTGAGAGCTGAAATCAGTTTTTTGCCTTGAGCCAAACCCACAAAGCAGTGGGAAGGCAAATGGCAAGGGGCAGCTGGAGGAGTGCAGTGGGCAAGCAGCCAGCAAGGGGTGACCGGCAGGAGTGACAAGTGGCCAGCAAGTGATCCTGCCCCAGTGTGGCAAGAGTCTCCATTATGATGTACCTGTGAATGGGGTGCTGAGGTCAAGGTACACTCTTTAAGTGGGGGTGTGCAGGTAAAGATCTCTAAGCCAGGGACTTGGCTCAGCAGACTCTGGGGACAGCGACTTGCTTAATGGGTTTTTTTTTCCTTCGTTTAGGCATATTGCATGTTGCACTGTGTAAATTTATGTTGGGCTACTGTTATTAAATAGGCTGCTTCCACCTCAAACTCTACGCTTGCGAGAGGGGAAGAACTGCCTGTACATGTACCCAGCAGGTAGGTTGAGATTGTCCAAGATTACTGGGTAGGGGCTCAAGCCAGTAGGTTGTATTATAGTTGGAGTCATAAGAACATAAGAACGGCCATACTGGGTCAGACCAAAGTTCCATCCAGCCCAGTATTCTGTCTGCCGACAGTGGCCAGTGCCAGGTGCCCCAGAGGAGGTGAATCAAAGTCCCCCAGGAATTGAACACGGCCCTCCTGGCAGTCACCTGCCATTAATAGAAGGGTTACTCTAGCAATCAACTGGTGGCAACGTTCTATTATCCAAGGAGGTCTTGTGTCTCCAACCTCTTCCTTCCATCAAGCCCCTATCTCTGTTTCTAAAAAGGCATTGTTTTGTGTCCCTTGTGTACTACTTTAATGGGATAGTAGACATACTAGCCTGGTCTAGACTAGACCTCCCACCCACCCCCTTCAGCTCTGCCTGCCATTAGTTCAGCTCCATTTTTATGTTAATAATGGTGGGACTGCCCCTGGATACACATAGGACTGAAAATATTGAGTTGCAGATGATTTGTAGCTCTTATCAGCTGCTCTCTACAGTTTGCTGCACTTCTGAAATATCAGGTCAGAAGCATCTGACATTGTGCACCCACAAACTTAAAAGCCTCACTTGAAAATGTGGACCAGAGCATCTTCTCTCTCAAGATATAGCCCAGACAATAAAAACCTCTCTGATCTTCTGGTTCCTCACTCTATTTATTAATCACAGGACAGTTCTAGACCATTTTTTTTTCAGATAAAATTAATCAATTATGTGGGTATTTAGTAAAAAAGACCTATCCTCCATTTGATAAACATGATGCCATTTTTATTTGCGCTTTATTTTTTTAAATGTTTGTCAAAACATACAGCATTATAAATATAGTTATCTGGAGAGAGGACTAAACAGAGGAGAAAAATATTTAGTTGAAAAATGTCAAGTAGAGGAACACAGGAAGTCTGGTCTAGTGATGGGAGCTGGTGACATGCTCTTGTCTAACTTTATTAGCATCCGTGAGAATTGTTTCTGTAGAAAAAGGGGGAACAAGCCTAGGCGTTTATTGTGAATATAGTCTCTCCCTGCCCTAGTGGTGTTAAAAGAAAATCACTCTGTCAGTAAAGCCATGTTAAAATGGGTAGTTCTTTATCCCTTTCTAGTGCCCGGATTTCAGGAATCTGCTACTGATCCGTAGGTCCCTTCATTCGATCACACAGATCAATAAGCAACATGTACGACACATAAGCTATCAAAATAGTGTTTGCACAATCTGAAGAATAACCTCTCCAGAGACTGGAGACCTGTAATTGGCACAAGACAAATGGGCAGAAACTGCTCTGGGCCTGTTATTGTTTAGTAAGCTTTGCTCTAGCTAAGGTACAATATACTCTGATTTCACAGTGCACTCTGAGGGCACCTAACATTTTCATAAAACCAAGGGCTGCAATAATCAGGGCTTTCTGTCTTGCAGAGACACCAAACTCCATGGGGCTCCTCATCAGTGCAACAGGAGGCCCCCTGCAAGAGTTCGACAGAACATTAGTTCCAGAGCTGCAGAATGTAGGAAAGTTCGAATTACGAAAGGACGCTCAAACTCACTAGTTTCGCTAGAAAATTGAGATGACATCTTGCTAGTGTGATTTTTATTTTTTCTTTAATCAGTTTCTATAAGTGGATTTGCAAGAGGGTTGGCTGTACACCATTGTGGTAAAATTTCACCAGAGTAGGGAGGAACAGTTACACTGATAAAACTGAGAATACAATTATAAATGTCCATGCGATTGTCCCACTATAACAAAGAATAAAATTTTGCTGTATGCCAAAGTATTTTTTTCCCTAAAACATGTTCTGTATTTGCTCAGAGAGGCAGCTCTCAAAGAACAGAAGAATGAGTGCAAGAGAGGAAACAGCATTTGGGGAAGAAAACATGGTTAGTTATGAAAGGCCACAGATTTATTTAAAACGAGTGGAAAAAACAATCACTAAAGAAGCTGAGATTGTCCTTTTAACTACCTGCTACCACACAGAACCAGCAGCTTTTATCAAAATATGATTTCTTCTCCCTTCAGCTTTCAGTCAAAAGCATCTTCATTTAAAAAGTTTGCTAATCCCTCTGTTGCTTGCATAAAAAACTATTATATCCAGTAAATCAAGATGGCTGATAAGTAAATACACGATGGCTGTGTCTACACTACAAATTAACTTCAAAGTTAACTTCAAAGTAAGGGGCTACTTCGAAGTAGCCGGCAGAGCATGTACATAAACTTTTCCTTACTTCAAAGTTAACACTGAAGTAAGGGAGGCTAACTTGGAAGTCACTGCTCCATTCCCAGGAGTGGAGTAGTGGCTTTCTTCAACCTGTAACTTTGAAGTTAATGTGTGTAGACTCTCTGCACTCCTTACTTCGAAGTAAGGAGCCCTCCAAGAAGGGACCCCCCACCCCCGGAGGATGGAAACAGTCTGGCCAGCCCAGGTAGGGCTCTAAGGTCCCTGCCGGCTGCCTTAAAGGAAGCAGCTCCCTGGCAACCCCTGGCAGGAAGCTAAGAGTGTGTCACAAGCAGGGGCAGCACGAGCTCAGCCCTGGACTGCCCCTGCTCAAAGCACCTGCCAGCCTCCGCAGCCCCTACCCACCATGGCTGCACGGCAGGATCCCCCTCCCCCTCCGGGGGCTCCAGAGGAGGGGTCCCAGGACTCACTGGGCACAGGCAAGGGCAGCACCAAGAGGGGACCCCCCTGGACAGAGGCAGAGCTGAAGGACCTCCTCACTCTGTCACGGGAGGAGGAGGTCCTGCGGCAACTCAGAACCTGCCAGCGCAATGCCGAGGCATTTGAGTGGCTGGCCAGCGTTCTTGCTGCCCAAGGACACCCTGACCGCCCTGGTAGCAGCATCCGAATCAAATAGCACCAGGCATATATCAAGTTCCGTGATGCTGCCAGCCAGTCGGGGGGCACGGTCTGTCCACTGCCCCCACTACCAGGAGCTGCACAGGCTCCTGGGGGCGAGGGAGGTGGCCAGCCCACAGCCTGTGGTGGACACCGCCATTCCCCCTCCTGCGGACAGCAGCAAGGAGTCAGGCCCCTCCAGCACCACCAGTCTCCCGCGCAGAGACTGGCCCACTGAGACTGAGGGCAATGACAGGGGCTCCAGCGACGGGACCTTCGTCATAGCCCTCCCCTCCAGAACACCGAGCTGGGCATCATCCAGCCAGGCCTCACCCCAGCCCCAGGAGGTCACAGCCGGTACGTTCGGGATGAGTGGGACATTGCAAGGGATGGGGATGGCCCTTCCCAGAATAGCTCCACAATCCACACACCTGAGGATGGGGGAGAGGGGAGCATGGGCTGAATCTTGCCAAGCGGGAACCCCTGGACATCCGGGATCCCATGGGCCATCGGGCAGCAGGGAGGCAGGGCAGGGGGCAAGGAAGCAGGAGATCCTGCCCTGCCCCCCCGCCCCCCCGCCCCGGGGTTGGGAGCCAGCACTTATGGTCTGTCCCTCTGTCTCCTCCTGTCTCCACAGGTCCCTCGCCAACTGGCTATCCCTGCAGTCCTAAGCAGGGCATGGTTGCAGAAGGCCGGGAGGCCGCCCCATCTCCCCAGCCCACATCCCCCCCACGGCCGTGGACGGGCCCCTCAGAGACGGTGGTGGACGGGGGAGGAGGTGGCCGCCAACCGGGCGGTCATGTGGGAGCTGACCAGCGTGATGTGGGAAAGGCTGGAGGTGGAGTGTGACGTGGGGGTGAGGCTGGCCGACAGCATTGATGCCGTGCTCCAGGCCTTGGCTGGCCACCTCACCCTGCCTCCCCTCCCCTCACCAGCCCGTCCCTCAGACCCCCCTCCCCCACCAGCTGCTGTCCAATGTGTGGCAAACCTGTCGCCAGCAGAGCGCCTTGAGCTGGCCCGGTAGCTGCTGACGGAGGCGGGCACCCCTGGCACAGCCCCAGTGGGCCCCCGCCGCATACCCCATGGGGGCAGAGCCCACAGCACCCCCACCCCAGCCCTACCTCCCTCTGGTCCTGGCCCTGTCACAGCTCCACAGGGGACCCCAGTCCTGGGTCAGTAGGGGTGGCCATGGCTGATGTGGCTCCCGGCCCTCCATGCCTCAAACCAACTGACCCAATCCCCCATCCTGGCCCCCCTCTCCAGTCCAGTCCCCCACCCAAGCCCCCGCCTCCCCACTGCCAACCTGTCCCCCCATGCACACGAAGGTTTCCACATTCCATTCAGTATTGTATGTTGCTTTATTTCCCCCTTTAAAGCTTCCCATTCCCACCCTATCCCGTGTCCCTGGGAGGGGAGTGGGGGGGCGAGGGATGCAGCGTGGTGTGGGGTGTGGGGTGTGGCTGGGGGCTTCCTGAATGCCTGCTCAACTGTGCCCCTGGCATGGTTGAGGTGACCATGAAAGATGCCCTGGGCTGGTGTGGTGTGGCTGGTATAGGGCTGCAAGTGCCATGGGTGCAGCGGGTATGCGGTGTTGGCCACGATGCAGGGGGGCATCATGATGTCCCTGAGCAGGAGCTTCCTCAGGGGGATATATGTGCCCTCCTCCATCCAGCATCCCAGCCACAAATTCCAGAACACCTAGGTGTCGTGGGCCCTGCCTGGCCACCCCACACACACGTCCAGGAAACAGCCCCTCGTGTCCACCAGGGCCTGGAGTATCACTGAGTGGTACCCCTTCCTGTTATGTAGGTGCCCCTGCTGTGTTCCCGAGGCTGGATCACAACATGCATCCCGTCCAGGGCTCCAAAACAGCTGGGGAAGTCCAGGTCTGTGAAGTCAGCAAGGGCAGCTTCCAGGCCCCCCAGGGTCATGACACGTAGCAGAAGCACTGTGTTGATGGCTTGGACAACCTGTAGGGAGAGGGAAGGCACGTTCATGACCACCGGACTGGGCTGCCCCACTCCCCACACTGGGTGCCCCCTGCCTGGTCACCCCCTCCCTGGGGTGGATCCATGGTGGGGGCTGGCCATACCTCCTTCAGCACTGCTCTGACAGTGACCTTGCCGATGCCAAATTGGTGGCTGACAGATCTGTGGCTGTCGGGGTGGCCAGCTGCCATAGTGGGATGGCCACCCCCTTCTGCGCCGTGAGCACTGGCCACATACGGGTGTCCTGGTGCTGGAGGACTGGGGTGAGCCAGTGGCAGAGGTCCTTGAATGTCTGCCAGGTCATGCTGAAATTCCTGAGCCACCACTCATCATCCCAGTCCTCCAGCACCAGCCGGTCCCACCATTCAGTGCTGGTGGCGTAGGCCCATTGGCGCCGGCTCAGGAGGAACAGGGGAGGGGCAGCATGATGGTGGTAAGGGCCTCAAGGCTGGGTCCCAGGCAAGTGAGCCGCCCTTGCTGCTGGTGCTGCATGGGGAGCAACACGGCCAGAAGGCTAAGCAGGGTCATGAAGGCATTGTCCTTGCCGAAGGGGGGAGCTGGCATGGTCTCCAGCTGTTCCCCTGTGTACATGCTGCTGCTGTCTTCAGCTTGTCAGCCTTGAGCACGTGCTGGCTGCTGTGGGTGCTGGGAGGGGCTCTTTAAGGGGTTGGCTGTCTGGGAGCCCGGAAGGGCTTGTCGGCCATGCGACCCCAATACCTTCATCATTTCCTGTCTCCTTACTTCAAAATAGGGAGTATTTGTGTGTGGATGTTTAACTTCGAAGCAGGGGACAGCCTATTTCGAAGTAAGGGAGGGTGCATTTTGTGTGTGAACGCTCTACTTTGAAGTTGCTTACTTTGAAGTTGTACTTTGAAGTAAGCAACTTTGTACTTATTTTGTAGTGTAGACACAGCCTGTGAGTCACATTGTGCACTTACCTATACCAGAACTTTGCCAGTTATTTTTCTAGGTAATACTAAGCCAGAAGCCCAGTGAAGAACTTAAAAATGAAATAACTGGGACAGACCACCCCAACTAAGGAATCTACACTTCCCTACACCCTGAGTGTCCAGTTCCAGAAGTATTTCACCTGGGCAGGTTATTGCTTATGTGACATAGAGACTCAGAAGCAACTCCTATACTATCTGAAATAGTGGTATAGGTGGTTCAGACCATGTGTGCATGTAACCCGCATACCTACGGGTGTTGTTCACTGTCGCATGTTCCGGCACTTAGACCACTTACACAGGAAAATAATGCGTCTCCTCTACAGCCTTAGCTGAGAGCCAACTGACTGTTAGCTCAAGCTGTAAAGGCTGCTGTACTAAGCTCCAGACATCTCAGTCCATCTGTGGGGGCGTTATAAGTGGTTGAAACCCCAGATGAGCCTTAGCCCCCATCTGTAACTGCCTGCAAGCAGACCAGGACCTGGGACCTAGAACTTAATGCAGGAGTTTCTACAGCTTGAGCTAAAGGCTGGCTGGCTCATAGCTAAGGCTGTAGAGGAAAGCTTCTTTCTCTGTGTAAGTAGTCTCAGTGCCACTGTATGGGACAGTGAGCCACATCCCTAGGTGTGTGGGTTACACATTAGTATGACTTTAAGATGTGTCCATGCATTTGGACATGTTGAACTTGCGTATGCTCTGAAGTTGAGTTTAGCTTTGAGACCTATAAAAGCCTGCATCTAAGTGTGGAGGAGCCATGGAACTCCAATCAATAGGTAAACCAAAAATAAGAAATTATATTACAATGCATGTTGTATGTTGGTTGCTTGCCACATCAGATATCCACAATGTTCAAAGGCCAATTCTATCCTAAAGTTACTATGCACCTGCTGAAGTCAGTATAATCAGCTTGCTTGCCCTTCTGTGGCCAGATTTGACAAGGAAAAAAGCAATGTAACAATTATTCATTTATGTTATACACTCCAAACATTTAAAACTATTACAATGATTTATTTGTAACAGACACTGAAAAATCCTGGCTCAATTGAAGTCAGCAGCAAAACCATCAGGGGTCTAGCTTGGGGTCAGGATTTTATCCCTTGCAAGCTTCCATATTTAATGTTAGTGACAGCCAGAGGGGATGTGCTCATCTTACAAATTAAAATATGCTTTTTCTAACTGCCAGCTCAGTCAGCTCAGCCGTGTCTGAAATACAAGCTGAGTTCTTCTCTTACATCATTACCTGTCAAAGAATCTGAAATTAGAATTCATCTGGCAATTTTGCTGATACATGAAGTGGATATAAGTCCAGTTCTTGCAAAGCTGTTTTAGTGTTACATTGCCAACATAGGATGTTTACTAGTAAAAGCAAGTAGATTTGACTTAAAAAATACAGACTGATCCAAACCCCTGGAAATCAAACGGGCCAGACTGCCATCATTGTAAATTGGTGTTACTGTCCAACCCTATTGACGCTTTATTTTATAAGCCTGCAGTTAGCATTGCTGCAGTAGCTATTCTAACTTAACCATCTTCTTTCCACAACTTCAAGTGAGCTTTGGGTCAAGCCCATCATCCCTGATGCAATGAATATCTGAAGACCAAATGCATTGAGACTGCAAATATGTTAAGTATGAAGCTGACTTTTTCAGAATGGAGTCATACCTTTGAGGGAGTAAAGTAGTATGCCTATCTATAATTGTACATATAAGCATTCACTAGATATCACAGGAGTTCCTCAGGGACCTTTGTATTGTTTACTGAACAGAAGCAGAGAATCAGAGATGACAGATCAGGAACATCATGGTAAGTCAAAAATATGAAAGCAAGAAGAAAGACCATGATTTGGGGAGTAGGGAGAATCTTTCATCCTTTCCAGATAGTTTTGTAAATGTCAGTGGAACTATGCTACATTGCTGAAGCACCTGGTCCTAGGACTTCTTTGGTGATCATAAATGATATGTATCTTAAAGAACTCTGCTCTCTGATTTGCTCACCTTGATTATTTTTTTTCTGATTTGTCAACCTTGATTACTGTTTTTGGTTCTCTAAGCCTTAAATACTGAGTCTGTTCTGGTCTGGCTATGGTCTGAAGAAGTGGGTCTGTCGCACAAAAGCTCACCTAATAAACTATTTTGCTAGTCTTTAAAGTGCTACTTTACTGCTTTTTTGTTTTGATAGTGTATAGACTAGCACGGCTTCCTCTCTGTTATTAAAGAAGTCATGTAAGACATTCACTAGTGTCTTCTTACCTGACACTAGTTGCAAAGAAGTAGTGCACAGTAAACAAAAAATAGTTCATTTTCTGCCCACTGATAGCCAAGAGTAAACACTGTGGTCATGGGTAGAGTTGGCATCCCATGGGAAATTCTGACATCAAAATTTGTTCCCAAAATTGGACCAAAATCAAAATATTGACATTTACAACAGAATAGAAATGTCAAATTGTATGTGATAGTGAGACCATATCAGCATCCCAATTCAAGAGGACAGGAGGCCCACTGGTATCTGGTGGGGTGGTTCAGCTGGTCTGACCAGGTCAACGTACCCCAATTCATTAAAGTAAAACTGTATTTGGTATACATCATGTAGCCAGCTGGAAAACTGATCAACAATATTTTAGTTGTGTATATTTAGAAAATGCCCAAGGGACCACACAAATGTTATGAAAACATGGCACTAAAATGTGTTTACTATATGAGCCTGGGGAGGGAATAAACTGGTTAATTCCAGACAAAGAACAAGCTCATGCCTCTAGCCAGCTGTTAGAAGCAATGGGCAACCACATGTGCCGAAGCCATTCATTTGCATCAGAGAGGCAGAAACAAATCATTTTCTATGTTTGCATGTTCCTCTTCCTTAGGGAGATGAACCAATATGGACTTTCCTTCACTATCAGATTCTATGCCACCTTCCTCGCAGCCTTAATGAACTTTTGAAGTGTTAGTTTCAAAGATTCACTACCTTTAAAAGAGGGGTGCATAGAACCCTAGGTTATCTTGCACCTAGGAAGACACTGTGTATTAGCACCTTGTATTTCTGTGCAGGTCCAACCAGAGGGACAGCCAGCCTTGCAAGCCAAAGAATGACTGATGAGAGAAACCATCTTAAACAAATGCCTTGCTAGATTAATAACAGGGAGGTAGCCGTGTTAGTCTGTAGTCCAACGAAACAAACTTAACAACAGATTAGAGCAAGAGATTTCTGCGTTAGAGTACATATTCAAATTCAACACATTAACACATGGAATGAACAGAGATGTCAACTACCTCATGCATTACAAGGAGTGCTTCCCTTCCTTTGATGTTCATAATTATCTCAGACAGGACAATTAACATCCCCTCACCTCTCACCCCCTTCCTTCAATCCTATTTGATTTGTCAGTTTTTATTGCAATGGTTTTTAATTGTTGGTCCTCTGTACTTGTGAATGTCAGTCTGTATTGGAAATGAGATTGATCTGAAGTGGGCCTGTCCCATGACAGCTCATCACCGAATTAATTATTTTGGTAGTCTTTAAAGTGCTACATTTCCGCTGCTTTATTTTGCTAGATTGAATTCTAGATGGATGTTTTTCACTTTTATTTGCTTGCAATCATTTCTACCTTGCTCTTATTTCCTTGGCATCGCTTACCCTATGTTCTGTTAATAAACTTGCTTTATTTTATTACAAAAACAAAGCACAATACCCAGCCCAGTTCTGTATTTGAATTGAAGGGATTGCCAGCTCCAAGTACATGTGGTAAACTGCTAGCTGTTGTGCCTTTAAAGGGGAAAAACAAACCTTATTATGTCTCTGAATGGCCCAGGGAAAGGCAGGATATTAAGACCACTTGATTCTGGGAAAAATAATCAGGAGTGGGAATGTGTTGAAGTCATCTGGCTAACAGTAAAAGTGGCTGGTGGATACCAGAGAGGGCAGTGTCATAACAAGCAGGCTGGTGGAGTCACTTAGGCCGTGGCTACACTAGCCCCCACCTTTCAGAAGGAGCATGGTAATGAGCCACTTTGGCAGATGCTAATGAGGCTCTGTCATGAATATGCAGCACCTCATTAGGATAATGGCAGTTGTGCGCATTTCAAATGTGCTGCTTTCAAAATGCATGCTGCCAGATAGACAGGGGCCTTTAGAAAGGACCCTGGGATTTCGAAAGCCCCTTCTTCCCATTCTGTTTTGGGAAGAAGTAGCTTTCGACGTCTGGGGAGTCCTTTTGAAAGGCTCCTGTCTACATGGGCCGCATGCATTCCAAAAGCGGCTCTTTTGAAAAGCGCATGGCCGCCGTTATGCTAATGACATGCTGCGTATTCATCGTAGTGCCTCATTAGCATCTGCTGAAATGGCTTATTACTATGCCCCTTCTGAAAGGCGGGGGCTAGTGTAGCCAAGGCCTTACTGAACTACGGTTGTTTAACACAGACATGCAGTTTATGCTGTCTGGCTGTTGCACATGAAAGAACGATCTGAAAACTCAACAATCACAGAAATTGGGCTCTAAGGCATTCTTAAAAGGATGACTAAGCTCATAATGACAAAGAAAATGAAGGTGCTTTTTTCATGTGAATATCTCCAAGTTCTTTAGAAAATAGGAGCTAGAAAAAAATTAAAACAGCTCATTACGATGGAAAGAAACATTGATTTTAATTATTTGTATTACATGGTAGAATGTAAATTCATTTATATTATGGTAGCACGTAAAAGGCCTGAGGTCAGTACCCCGTTGCTGTGGGTGTTGTAGAGACATATGACGCAATAGTTCCTAGAGGCTAGATCCAAGTAAACAGGTGAGACAGAGGGTTGGAAAACAGAAATATCTCCATTGCACATGCATGATTGTTCAGTGACTGAAGGGTGGGGAGGGGAAAAGGGCCTGATTCTCATTTATACAAAGACTCCCTTACCCTGCTCTGCAAGGCGAGATGTTATATATAGAGCTGTAAGTTAGACATCACTTCCTTTCTCCCAGACACAGCTGTTAGCTCTTAACACCTGTAGTGTAAGGTGGGTTACACCAATGTAAATTAGGACTCAGAGGCTTGGTCTACATGGACCTGTAGTGCCAGCAGATTCATGCTAATGAGCAGGCTCACAATTGCAAATGACTGTTCATTTGCATAATTGTGTGGCTAATAAGCTTAGCCATGCTAGATCTCGCTGCTGGCAAAGGCTGCTACGGGCAGTAAACAGACTGTGTAGATGTGCCTCTTCCAGCAAAACCCCCCTCTGTCGCCAGCCCCTTGTGCCTGAAGAAGACTCCCTTAGACATCACATGTTGATATGTTTAAGTAAGTTTAACAGTCTGCACAACAGGCCTATATCACCCCTGAATTTGCCTGTTAGCACTGTCACCGGCCCCTCCAATGTTTAGTCTTCTGGAGGTTTTCACCTACCTGAGACAAACTTTGCTCCCATCAGTAATAAAACAGTTTTTTAAGAAATAATGTGTAATTATTTGAATTACGTGGAGGTGCTTGTTTTTGTTGCTGGGCCACTAATAGACCCTTTTAGAATGGGACGGATATTTAGCCTAAACCCATAACCAGAAGGGGAAAGAAAAACAAACATTGTGAAACAAAGTTTAAAAATAGATTTCAAGCAAAAGCCAGGCTGGCTTAAACAACAGCTAGCAAAGCTGACATCCCATTAATCCCCTCTTGTACTGTGACACCTTGACATCAAAACATGAGGGAACTGTAAGGCCGAGTCTACCTTAGCATGTTCTTTCAAAATATTTTTGGAAAGGAGGGGCTTTTCTGAAAGCTCCCAGAGAGCATCTACACATTAAACATGTTCCTTCAAAAGTACTTCTGAAAGGGTGTGGCACTCCTTTTAAAATCGCTCTTCCATTCCTGTTTCAGGAACAGCGCCCCCTTTCAAAAGAGTCTTTCGAAAGAAAACGTATAGATGCTCCGCAGGCTGCTCTTTCGAAAGGGCAGTCCTCCGTGACGTCGGCCAGCTGACGCGTGGAGACGCCTGCCCAGCTGGGTTTAAAGCTACAGGCACCCAGAAACCCTGTGGCAAGGAGCTGAGAGTGAGCTAGCAGCACCACATGCATGAGCCTGTGGAAGCACACCCTTCAGCTCACCCATGATCCACTCAGCACACCCAGATGTTCCTATGGCCAGCACCCAGGAGCCCCGCTCCCCCCAGGGTTTCCCCTTTGAGACAGTGGAGGGCTCCCAGGAGTCCAGCAAGGGCTGAAAAAAGAGTTCCCCCCCCATGGACTGAGGCCAAGGTCAAAGACCTCTGCTGTCTGTGGGAGGATGAGGAGGCCCTCCTCCACACCAGCGGCTGGCACTGGAATTGCTGCAGCTTTTGACCAGCTCTGCATCTGCCTGAGCACCCGGGGGCACCCCAGCTGCACACTGGACCAAGTGCAGTCAAAACTGAAAGAACAGTGGTTGGCCTACTGCTGCACCTGGGTTGCGGGCAGCAGTTCAGTGACAGCACCCACCAACTGCGCCCACTTCAAGGAGCCGGACCACCTTCTCGGGCCAAAGGAGGCAGCCCTCCCACCCCCTGCTAGCGGTTCTGGACAATGATGGGCCTGAGCCAGAGCCCGACTGAACCGGAGGCCAAGGACCAGCCAGGACCCCCAGAACCCTCCGTCAGGACACCTGCTGACGTCCAGGAGCTGCAGCCCACATCGGACGAGGAGGATGGTCATCACCATCACTTCTGGGTGCTCCAGACAGGCCCTCTTCTCCTGGGCCTCCCCCATATTCCTTGAGGGACTCTCTGGTAAGTAGCCAGTGCTTCAGACACCATGGTGCCAGGGGAGTGGATACCCACACCCACCACAGCCAGAAGTGGGTTGGCCATATGTCCACCGGCCCCTATCCGGATGAACCTCAAATTGTTGTGTCTCCTGGGCTTCAGAGAGGGCTGTGTGCAGGCACTCAGCACCTGCTCTTGTGGACATCACCACAAGCTACATTCCCAGGGAGGGAGTGTGGAGGTGGGGGAAGATCTCACCTGGCATGTACCCAACCCATGTGGAGACCCCCGTGTCTGAGATCCTCCAGGACTGCCAGGCCAGTGGACAGCAGGTTGGGGAGAGGGTCTGGCCAGGGCGATTGAGAGGGCTGAGTCCTCGGGGCCAGGTTGCAGGACTAATGGGTCATCCGTCTCTCCCCCTTCTATCTCTGCAGCTTCACCATCTGAGGGCTGGGCACCACCTCCACCCCCACAGGTTCACAGCAGGGGGCCATGCCACCATCCCCATGATAAGGAACCTGATGCCTCCCACAAGGCCACCTGGAGGAAGTTAAATGCAACCAAGTGGGAGTGGCACAATTGAGTGGGAGGCCTGGGGTGAGGTGGAGGGCACCTTTCATGCCCTCACCTGGATCATGATGCCCTTCAGCCCCACCCCCCCCACAGTTCTCCCCCACAGTTCCCTCCCCGCAGCCCCTCACACAGCCCCTGCCCTCACCACCTTGCTCCAGGCCAACCTCCCTACAGCCACCCGACTGGAACTCAAACTGGGGGCGGTTAGGGCTCATGCAGCCAATGCAGCTCAAGGCCCCCACCCCCACTGAGGACTAAGGTCCCCCACCCCTGACCATGACCCTGACCCTGACTCCTTCCAAGTTCCGTTGCCCCAGCCCCACCCCAGGACCCCACCTTCTATATAGTTCCCCAGTCCCCCTCTTTAAATAGTTCCTGTTTCATCATTTTGTTATGACTCAGTTCTGATATTTAAAGTGTTTGTTGTTTGCCATCCCAGTGTCCCTTGTGCATGGTGGGGGAGTGGTGAGAGGTGGGTATGCACGGTTTGTTGGTGGGTGGTGCATGATTGTGGGGGGAGCTCGGGGGGGGTGTCTGGGGGAAAGTCATTGGGGCCCCCCTTGTGAAGGTGTCCCGGAGGGTCTGCCTGACCTACACCCAATCCTGGTGTGCCTGGCGACAAGGGGAAGCAGCTAGCTGCTTGTAGCTGAGCCCAGCCTTGGCAGCTCGCCCCTGAACAAAGAGCTTGTGCAGGCTCACCATGACATCATGGAGAGCGTAGCATGCCCCCATCACAGAGAGCACATTGTGGAGGCCAAGCTCCTGGTGCATCAGGAGGCCCCAAAAATGCCCCTTCAGGGACCTGAATGTGTACTCAATGTTGTTGCGGGCCTGGTCCAGGCAGGCTTTAAAAAGGTCATGCCTCAAGTCCATGTGTCCTGTGTAGGAACGCATGAGCCATGGGTGAAGAGGGTAGGTGGCCTTGGCCACTATCCGGGGGGAATGATCTTATTCCCAAGGGAAGTCTCCCGTGCAGGCATGAAGACCGCCTCCGCCATCCTGTGCTCAAGCCAGGAGTTCTGGAAGACCTGGGCCTCACGGGCTCGGCCTGATCAACCCATGCAGGTGTCCACGAAGCATCCATGGGGGTCCATGAGGGCCTGGAGCACCATGGAATGGTGCCCCTTTCTATTGATGTACCCTCTAGAGCTGTGATCCGGGGACTGGGTGGTGATGTGCATCCCATCCAATGTACTCAAACATGTGGGGAACCCCAGGGCAGCGAATCCTGTGAGGGTGGTGTTTAGGTCCCCGACACAGTTGACCCACCACAGGAGGACGACCTACAGTGGATGGAGAGCCTTCCTTCTCCTGCGGCCCCTCCAGAGCCCCCTCCTCTTTCCCTGAGGGTCCCCCCTTCCTGGGAGCTTGCTCCCCTCCTCATGGTGGGTGTGTGACCCAAACTTGCCTTACCTCCATGAAGACAGCCCCAATGGTCACATTGCCCACCCTGAACTGGTGCTTGACTGCCCAGTGGCTATCTGGGATGGCCAGTTTCCATACAGTGATGAAGACTCACTTCTCCAGGGGGAATGTAGGCCACATGCAGGTGTCCTAGTGCTGAAGGATGGGGGCGAGCCAGTGACATGGCTCCAGAAACTTCCATTATGTCATGCAAAAGTTCTGGAGCAAGCGGTCACCGTCCCACTTCCCCATGACGAGTCAGCCACACCATGTGGATCTCATGGGATAGCTCCACAGGGGAGGGGGTGTAAACAGCACCCCAATGAGATGGCCTGCAAGACTTCAGTCAGGTGGGTGACCCCCCCCCCCGGAGGTGCTGGGGGGCAGTGACAAACACCGTGGTGAGCAGGCCAACCATGGCATCAGAGTACCCCATCAGGAGCTGCTGGGGATCCATGGGAGTCTCTGCAATGTCTCTGCTCTGTGCTCACGTTCTGCTGTTCAGTGGACAGCCTGGCAGCCCTCAGGGTGTGCAGGACGAGGGTGCGGGAAGGGGCCCTATAAGGGAGCAGCTGACTGCAGCCTCTGGAAGGGCTTGTCAGCCATGCAACCCCGTCCACGATGTTTTCTGGCTTTTTCTTTCAAAAGAATGCCTGGAGCTCTGTGGATGCTCTCTTTCGAAAGAACAGATAGAACTCTCAATCCACTTTTGGCATGTCGACACACTCTTTTGAAAGGTGGATCTTCTGGAAGATACCTTCTGAAAGATTGCCTTTCGTAAGAGCGCTGTAGCATAGACGTAGCCCAACTGAACAGAATCCTTTCAGGTGCTGTGCCATTCCCAGGGGACTGCAGCTATGGCAGGCAGGTGGGAATGAAGAGCTCACAGGATGAGGTGAGCCAGATAAAAACTACAGTAACACTATAGATAAAACCTAGGCTGAACTGAATATTTTTATAGGATCCACTCTCATGGCCACATCCTCAGCCAGCTTAGTTCCACAGATCTAAGACACCCATGAGTTCAGTATTAATTTCTAATTCTGAGAAATCACAGTAACTGCTGGTTTTGGTCATTTTATACTGAAATAGGGTTGTCTATGGGATTTTAAGTACCCTTGACTCTTTCCATCAACGACTTGCTCTTATCTGCTCCTCATCTGTTCTTCGCATTTTGTTCTAAGCAAGCTTTATTTTTCAGGGAAGAAATTATGCTTTTTGTCTGTACAGCAGTTACAGACCAGGCCCCCCTGCATTGATGCCAGGCTGTTATAACTTGACCAAAGTTTGGATTCCCACAAACTTCCTAACCCCCTGGTCTGGGCAGCTGTGCCAACATCTGCCGTGGGAGGTGGAGTCCAGCTCCACAGCCGGGAAGCGGCAGAGCCAAGAGCAAAGGGGTGGAGCCAAGGGCAGTCAGCCCTCAGAGTTACCCAGACTGTGGCATTGGGTCCCCACCCCACTCCCTCACAGCCATAAACAGCCGGAGCAGCCCTACCGTAACATTTGAAAGAGGCCTGGAGCTCTGAGCAGCACCACTGCCAAAGTAGCAGAACTGGCAGCTGGATATCTGGCCTCTTTGAACACTGGGTCTGGAGGCAACTGCCTCATTTGTGTCCCCCCAGCCCCCTGTCAGCAGGCCTGGGTCTAGGCAGCATCCACATACTCTCCTTAGCTCTGGCCTCTTAAGCAAGCTCCCAGGATGTTGATTTCTTGGGCTGGTGGGGACCCCCACAGCCCAGATGACCTAGGCCCAAAGGCTAGTATGGAACTTTCAAGTTTCCCCAATAATATATTCACCTTGTCCCTTTAGAAGAGATCCACTCAGGTGGGAACTCCTGAGCGTATCTCAAGTCTTCAGAGACATGACTCTTGAAGTAAGAAGAACACAGGTTTTGCAGAGGAACTTTTTAGGTACACTTTTGTCATGATCATGAGGGTTAGCCAGCAGCCTGGGAGTAAAAGGGTTAACCTCCTTAGCCAGGTGGGGCTGGCCTATAGGAATGTAGGTAAGAATTGAATTTTTTGGCTCCTCCCTTTTTCTGTCTTCTGTTCCTCCTTTGTCCAGCCATGAGAGAGACAGACAGAACATCTCCCTCCAAGAACAGGCCTTCCAATCTTCTGTAAGTAGGGTAAAGTTTAGTTAAATCCATTAGGCTTTATTGTGTTATGGTTTGGAAAGTGGGATCTGATGTCCATTCACTTTTTAGAAAGGTTCTTTTACTCTCCTGGTAACTAAGTTCTAGGCCCATGGTGGAGACTCCCTATGTGTTTTACTTTGTGACTCTTCCATCTAGTCATGAGGCTTGGAATATGAATATTGTTGTAATAATAAAAGTTCTCTCTTTTTCTTTTTATTAACCTGGTATTAGATAATGTTTGTGTCCTGGTTTTCACTTTTGGGGCTGAGATTTCCCAAGTAGTCTCTCCCTGGTTTCCTTATTATTACTTGGGTGGTGGCAGCGAATTTTATCCCCAAAATCTAAGGTTTTTTTAGGATATTTGGGGGGAAGTTTATACCAAAACCTGGTAGATAAGGTTATGGAGGTACTTTTGCTGGCCCCCACTTCTGCATTTGTGTTGCACCATGTCACGGCTCCTTCCCCACTCTAGCAAGAAAAATGCAGAAGTGGGGGCCAGCAAAACTACCTCCAAAACCTTATCTACCAGGTTTTGGTCTAAACTTCCCCCCAAAAAATCCTAAAAACCTTAGATTTTGGGGATAAAATTCTCTACCAATATGAACTGTTTCCCTCTGGGGGTCTTCTTAGGGAATGGACCCATAATATCCACACCTACCCGCTGGAACGGGACCTCTGTGATGGGAAGGGGTTGGAGAGGTGCCTTGATCTGGTCTCAGGGCTTCCCCACCTGCTGACATACTTTACAAGTACGGACATAGCCAGTGGCCTCCTGGCCCATCCCCTCCCAGGAGAATGACCTTCTCAACCGGGCTTTGGTGTGGCTCACCCCAGCATGGCCACTAGGGTGATCATGGGCTAAGCGTTAGAGCTTTTCCTGGTCCTTAGTAGGGACCGCCAACTGTCTCTGAGGATGCCAGTCTTCTTGGTGTCCATGGGAAAGGGACTTCCAGTATAAAAGTCCTCTTTCTACCACAAACCTGGTTCTGTTCAAAGGGCTGAGAGGCAGTGGTTAATTTCTGGCCACCGTCCAAGCTCCTTGGAGGCTCTCATCTGCTTCTTGTTCTGCCTGGAACTGGTCTCCAAGAGCTGGAGATGTCAGATCAGGTCCCACAAGAGGAAATGTAGGAGCGGAGGACACCTGTACAGGGGAGGGATCACTTTCTTCAAGGGCATGGGGAAGTATTGTAGATTCAGCTGTCACTGCCAACTCTATGGTGTCCCCCATGGCCAACTCCGACCCTGGCACTGGCTGTCCCACCCCCTCTGGCTCTGGAGCCAGCCTTGCCTGGGGCTCAGGAACTGGGTCACAGGCTGTGTTAGCAGCCACTGGTTTGAGTTCAGGCACCATCCCTGCAGGGTCCAGGGTGTCTGGGTATACAGCCTGATCCCTGTTCGGCTCAGGAGAGGTTTTAGGTGTGGATGTCTAGTTACCCTTGCTATGCATGACCACTCCCACCCTCTTAACCTGGTTCACATGGCTGGCCAAATCTTCCCCCAGCAGCATAGGAAGAAGGTAGTCATCACAGACTGCAAAAGTCTAAGTCCCTGACCAGCCCTTGTACTGCACTGGTAACTGGGCAGTAGGCAGGTCAAAGGGGTTAGCCTTGAAGGGCTGAATGGTGACGAGAGTCTCTGGGTCAATGGCCTTGGGGTCCACTAGAGATTGGTGGATCGCTGACACCTGTGCTCGGGTGCCCTCCATGCAACAATCTCCCGCCCTCCCACACTCACAGGCTGCGTCTACACGTGCACGCTACTTCGAAGTAGCGGCAGTAACTTCGAAATAGCGCCCGTCACGTCTACACGTGTTGGGCGCTATTTCGAAGTTGAAATCGACGTTAGGCGGCGAGACGTCGAAGTCGCTAACCCCATGAGCGGATGGGAATAGCGCCCTACTTCGACGTTCAACATCGAAGTAGGGACGTGTAGACGATCCGCGTCCCGCAACATCGAAATAGCGGGGTCCTCCATGGCGGCCATCAGCTGGGGGGTTGAGAGATACTCTCTCTCCAGCCCTTGCGGGGCTCTGTGGTCACCGTGGGCAGCAGCCCTTAGCCCAGGGCTTCTGGCTGCTGCTGCTGCATCTGGGGGTCCGTGCTGCATATACAGGGTCTGCAACTAGTTGTTGGCTCTGTGTATCTTGCACTGTTTAATGAAAGTGTGTCTGGGAGGGGCCCTTTAAGGGAGCGACTTGCTGTTGAGTCCGCCCCGTGACCCTGTCTGCAGCTGTGCCTGGCTCCCTTATTTCGATGTGTGCTACTTTGCCGTGTAGACGTTCCCTCGCTGTGCCTATTTCGATGTTGGGCTGAGCAACGTCGAAGTTGAACATCGACGTTGCCAGCCCTGGAGGACGTGTAGACGTTATTCATCGAAATAGCCTATTTCGATGTCGCAATATCGAAATAAGCTATTTCGAAGTTGGGTGCACGTGTAGACGTAGCCACAGTCTCCCTCTGCTCTGGGGGCATCTGTGAGACATTGGAGCCTGAGGCTTCTGGGGGCAACCCCGGCGTGATGAGCTGCAGCCTATTGGTACTCTTGGGACAGCTGGCCTTGACATGCCCCATTTCATTACATTTAAAGCATTGCACCATGGGTGCACCACTGGAGTAGGAGAGGTTCCCAGGAGATGGAATGGAGGGACTGGGGGGAACCCTGGAGTCTTGCTGGAGGTGTGTAGGGCCCTTCCCTGTGAGGTGGGGGTCTGAAGGGTCCCCGGTTGTGGAAGGTCCCTCTCAGACTTCTCTCCTGGCTGCTTTTCCCCCTCAGCTCCATCCATTGGGCTCCGAGTACTCCTGCCTCTCTTAGGTTTTCTGGTTTTCCATCCAGGATATACCCTCTAATTTCTCCTGGAACCCCCTCAAGGAACTGTTCCACCTGCATCAGGAAAGATATTTCTTCCCGGGTGCGGGCTTTCTCTCCAGAGAGCCATGTTTCCCAGTTTTTTTAGTACACAACTGGTTTGTTCGGGGAAGGGTGTGGTTGGGGTCCACTTGGAGGCCCTGAAGTGACACCAGACCTGTTCAGGAGTGAGTCCCATCCTGAGTCTGGCCTCTTGCTTAAACAGTTCATCATCATTCACCATGCCCCCTGGCAGGTCAGCTGCCACCACTAATATAAGAACAGTGATTTGTGATCTTAACTCCATCACGTACTGACCAGGAGGAATGCTGTACCCTTGGCAGGCCCGCTCAAAGTTGAGGAAAATGTCCTCAACATCATCCCCTACTTGGTACACAGGGAGTCTCCTGGGGGGCTGAATGGTGATGGTGGTGGGGTTGTTGGGCGGAGTACCTGAAACATCCATCTGCTTAGCTTTTTCCAGTGCAACTTGGGCCTCTAGTTCTGCTCTCCTCGTCTCTGCCACTATCTCAGCCAGCTTCACTTCTCGTTGTGCACGCCTGTCCTCCATCTGCATGAGGAACTCCATCTCTTTGTCAGTTAGAGGCCGGCCTGCCTTTGAGGCATAATCCCACATAGAGAGTGCTGGGGAGGGGGAAGTAGGGCAGCTGCCAACCCCTCCTGCCTCCTCTAGGTCACTTCCCCTTGGACTCATCAGAACATGCTCCTGTTTCCCCTCTCCAGGGTGTGAATCCTCCCTGGAGCTGGACATCTTGCCTTGCTCTGAGGCTGCTTCTGCCTTAGGGTGTTGTTTAGGAAGGGTTGGTTTCTCTAGGGCTACTTTGCCCGATCACAAAAGCATGTACTGGGCTCCTTCCCTGCCCTATTCTGGCTTAACCATCCAGTTGTCCTGAAAGCTAGAAAAAAACAAACTGTTTGGGATGGTCTGTGTCTGGCTAAAAGTTAACCTTCTGTCTGCCCCTCCCTGAGGCAGCACAAAAACAAAAGAACAAAAACAAAGAGGAAAAAAGAAGAGAAAAAAATTGCAAAGCTTGCAGCACAAAAGAAAAACCTGTGTCCTTTTAAAAATCCTGGGTTCGCAACATGATCCCACCACTATGCCACCATGTAGGAGCCATGACAACTTTACTCAGAGAGCTGAGGAGATTTACAGATTGATAGTGAACCATAGAAACATAGAATCATAGAACACTAGGACCAGAAGGGGCCTCGAGAGGCCATCGAGTCCAGTCCCCTGCCCCAACGGCAGGACCGACCACTATCTACACCATCCCTTATAGACGTCTATCTAATCTGTTCTTAAATATCTCCAGTGAGGGATATTCCACAACCTCCCTTGGCAACTTATTCCAGTACTTGACCACCCTGACAGTTAGGAACTTTTTCCTAATGTCCAACCTAAACTTCCCTTGCTGCAGCGTAAGTCCATTGCCTCTTGTTCTCTCCTCAGAGGCCAAGAAAGACAAGTTTTCTCCTTCCTCCTTATGACACCCTTTAAGATATCTGAAAACCGCTATCATGTCCCCCCTCAATCTTCTTTTTTCCAAGCTAAACAAGTCCAATTCTTTCAGCCTTTCTTCATAAGTCATGTTCTCCAGACCTTTTATCATTCTAGTTGCTCTTCTCTGGACCTTCTCTAATTTCTCCACATCTTTCTTGAATTGGGGTGCCGAGAACTGGACACAATATTCCAGCTGAGGCCTAACCAGCGCAGAGTAGAGCGGTAGAATGATTTCTCGTGTCTTGTTCACAACACACCTGCTAATGCATCCCAGAATCATGTTTGCTTTTTTTGCAACAGCATCACACTGTTGACTTATATTTAACTTGTGATCTACTAGAATCCCTAGATCACTTTCTGCTGTACTCCTTCCTAGACAGTCTTTTCCCATTCTGTATGTGTGAAACAGATTATTCCTTCCTAAGTGCAGCACCTTACATTTATCTTTATTAAACTTCATCCTGTTTACTTCAGACCATTTCTCCAATTTATCTAGATCATTCTGAATTATGACCCTATCCTCCAAGGTAGTTGCATCCCCTCCCAGCTTGGTATCATCTGCAAACTTAATAAGCGTACTTTCTATGCCAATATCCAAATCATTAATGAAGATATTGAACAGAACTGGTCCCAAAAACAGACCCCTGCGGAACCCCACCTGTTATGCTTTTCCAGCAGGATTGAGCACCATTAACAACTACTCTCTGGGTATGATTAGCCAGCCAGTTATGCACCCACTTTATTGCAGCCCCATTTAAGTCGGACTTGCCTAGTTTGTCGATAAGAATATTATGCGAGACCGTATCAAATGCTTTACTAAAGTCTAGGTATACCACATCCACTGCTTCTCCCTTATCTACGAGTCTCGTTATCGTGTCAAAAAAAGCTATCAGGTTGGTCTGACATGATTTGTTTTTTACAAAACCATGCTGGCTGTTCCCTATCACTTTACTACCTTCCAAGTGCTTGCAGATGACTTCCTTAACTACCTGCTCCATTACCTTTCCTGGCACAGAAGTTAAGATGACTGGCCTGTAATTTCCTGGGTTGTTCTTATTCCCCTTTTTTGTAGATGGGCACTATATTTGCCCTCTTCCAGTCTTCTGGAATCTCTCCTGTCTCCCATGACTTTCCAAAAATGAGAGCTAACGGCTCAGCTACCTCTTCTATCAGCTCCTTGAGGGCAGGGGAGTAAAACTTCTGGATGCAATTTCCTCCTTCTGAATCTTAACATTCTTTGGAGGTTGGATCTTCATCCTTTCCTCGGGCTAGAGACCTCCAACTTTCTGCTCATCCTGCTCATCCTTCTGATGATGTGACCCACTCTTGCTGGAGACAATCTGACCCTTTTAAACACAGCCTTTGACACCTTTTCTCGCCTACATCCTTCCTGTCACTGAATCGAGTGGGTGGCAGAGAATGATTTGTGCTCAGCCTGTCACTGCCCTGGAATCATCTAATAATCTAAGTAAGATTATTCAGTTGGTGGCCCTGTTTCCAGTTCACAGATATAGTCTGTCTTCTGCCATAAAACGGAGGTTTAGTGCCACAAGGAATGTTAGGCACAAATAAAGTTCACAAACTAAATGGAATTTATAATTTTACGTACTGTCATAACTTCATCGAGCACAGTGAGCCCCTGCTGCTTTGCTATAAATAATATCAACTTGGTAATGTTCTTGAAATAAACAAAGCTTTATCCCCAAGGGAGGTAGCAGGAGGTAGATGTGACTGGTCAGAAGCAATCTGTGCTCTTCCTCTAGAGCAGTGATGTAAAAGGGCCACTGGGCACCATTCCTAATGCTACTTAAGATACCATTTTCTCCAAAAATGGGCCTGACATTCCACCGTCTCTTGGAACGCACTTTCCAAAAAAAGGGCTCCACGCAAATGTCTGGTTTTCCCCCTCAGCATTTTATGTATCATTTTTGAAATGGACTTTCATGTGCAATCCCTTTTCGGTAAGAAAACGCTGCTTTTAATAACAGAACAATTTCAGTATTGAGCCTAATGTTCTGATGAACATGTTAATTAAAACCTCCATTAAAAGTATTCACGAAGTTGCAGAAAGTGGATCTATTTCATACCCAGAAGAAGAAGAAATTTGTAGAAGCGGCCATTTTCATAATCTGAGTTTTCCAGCCGATTCTTATTATGGTAGACACAAGCCAGCAAACAGGGTGCCAGGTACAGCAACTTCTCAATATATTAGCAGCACATTAAGAACCTGGACACTGTACTATATGCACTTTTGCTTCTGTTATGAGAATCCCTGTAATAAGGAACATAAAACTAAAATGGCAAAGAGGTCTCCCAGAAATTACTGAAAGCATTTGGCTCTTGACAATGGAATTCATTCCATATTCAGATCCTTATATATCAACTCTCTTAAGAACATTATCTTGCTCCAGGCACTGTTCAGTTGCCATTTTAAAAGGCATCTGTGTGATGAAGATAGGTAGGTGCAAAATTAAGTTGTTCAGATCATTAATGGGAAAGGCAATGGAGGTTCTTTGGAGGTTAAGAAACTCACTTTAAGAGCTAAGCTGTTTAGTTTTAGGTGGCTTGATTACCCATCTCCATGTATGACGCATCCACTATGCAATAATATACAGTTTTTAGAAAAGTTCTGTATAATATCTAGTTTGCAGCTGGCTAGATTTGCAACCGTCCAGGATTGTCTTGGAGTCTCTGGAAGTTAAAGACTAATCTTTAAAAGTTATCATGTGATTAAATTTCCTGGAATATATCCAACCAAAGTGGCAACCTTAGTCTGCTGAATGTGTCAGAAGTCCCATGTTTTGGGGAATTTGGTTTCACAGCCTGAGCTCAGAGCTCAATTTTGTGACTGTCTTGTTTAGGTGGACACATGTCAATGGGATAAATGGAGGCTAAATGAAGGAGAGAAGATTACTGTCACTTGATTGCTTTGTCACACACACAAACTCATGCAAATCAGGTGTTTCTGGCTAGCTAGTACCCACTGTTTTACCACCAGAGCGAGGTATGCTATTTTTCATATTTTCTCCATTTATGTTAATTGCTGCCCAACAGATGCAATTTTAAATCCATTGTTTACACTGTTTCTTATATCCTCAGTATTGAATCCTAAACAAAATGAAGCTAAAATCTTTTCTCAATTATTTTTTCCAAATTGCAGTTTCCTAGCACAATTATAGTTAAAATTTCTAGAGCTGATAAATCCAGTCATTATACCATTCAGCTAAGGAGTATTGTTCTTACTTCCTCCGTGCCTAGGCATTTTTAACGTTTAAACTTTGGTTTGAACAGATCAAGGAGAGATAATGAAAATTCTGCTCATTATCCTCATCTTGCTGTAGCATGGATGCAAAGCATTGTCTTGCTTCGTTATGTTAGGGCCCTATTCCATTCTTACTTAAACCGGGGGAACTTATTGGCTGCAGCGGAAGCAGGACCTGAACAAGGGGACATGGTCCAGTTCTCTGTTCTGTGTCATGTCCCTAAAAAGGATAACTTACAGCTTGGCAAAACAGAAGATTGACACTGGCACATGGAATTGAAGGTTTTTACTTGCTATTTATTTGCTTCTCGTCCCAAATAGGAGCTCGGCACTTTTTTCTGTATATTTGTCCTCTCTTCCCTTTTTTGCCTGTCTGTTTGCTGTACTCTGATGTGGTAGGGATGGACTCACTGCTGCAGCAACTCCCACTGGTTACACTGGGAATTAGCTCAGATGTCCATGGAGTGTGCTACCCTCTGGCTAGTGCCTCACCTGTTGTCCACTCACCACTCTTATGTCTCCACCATCTGCCTCAGGACTCATGTCACTGTCTGGAATGTAGCATCCCCTCCAGCCATGCCCATCACTCCATTCTCCATTCCTTCTGGTGGTGCCAGCAGCCCTCCTGCTCGCAACTGCCTTAGTGGCCAACTGCAGCCTCAAAGCCTAGTCCTTGCCTCAGGGGCAAGCTGCAGTCTGTAATGGCCGCACCCCATAGTGGCAAGGTGTGGTGCAAGGGGACTCTCTGGCAACAGCCACATCCTGCCTTCCTTCTCATCCTTCACCTGTCAGTGTTCCTTGGGCCACTTTGCCGTGACACTTGCACCTTCTGAGCCCTTGCATTAAGGCCCACAGACTAGCAGCTATCAGGCTATAGCTGCTCTACAGCTCACCTGAGACTGCCCAACATTGCTCTCTTCAAAGGGTAGCTGACTGTCTCCCCTACTGGGACCGCACTCCTTCTCCCTTGTTGCTAAGGGAAAGAATGAGCTCCTCTCAGCGTTGTGGCTTTTTATAGGGCCCAGCCTGGGCCTGAATATCTGACTGTTCCTCACCCTGATTGGACAGGTTTGCACAAGCTTCTCCTGGCCTGCCTTTAGTCCTCTCTCTGCTACAGCATCATTACACCTGCCTTGTTCACTAAAATCATAGTCCTTCCTGTTTTATAACTGTGTGCAATTATAGTATGACAACTCAAAATCTTATTTAAAATCTTTCCATCTGATCAACAGTTACATTCATCCTTTGGTTTTTGCATGTTAAAGGCCCAAATTTCCAGTCTGGCTGAGCTGTGCTGAACACAGTCCATCAGGCTCATCGGAAAGAATAATTCCTTACGAGTCTGATTTGGACTGTGCACCTTGGGAAAATAAACTCCCTTGTTTCACTGCACATGTGCTATCTGGACGTTGAGCCATGGTGCACAAGGATCAAGGCCTCTGCTTTCAATACTTCCCCTGCAACCACTCCACTGAGAAGACTGGCAGGAAGTGACTATAGCTGTGGCTATGACCTCTTCCCATAATGCACCAGGGACTAATGGTATAGTACTGACCTATCAGTCAAGGTAGGAGTAGAGGGAAAAACTGTGATTCTCAGAGAGCCATATTTTCATGTCTGCACTACTCCTGGTGTGTTTCAGTAGTCTCCTGTGCACCCTTTACTATATGTCTGAGATAGAGTCTTAACCTCCACCCCACCCCCTGACAGTCCTTTCCCATATTTGTCCTCCCTTACAGATTCTCTTCAGCGTATGAAGCCAAATTCACACATAATGTAAACAGGAGCAACTATATTTTGACCTCAGTGTGGATGGTTTCATGTATAAGTATGTAAGATTTCCAGTGTCATTATGCCAAGCTGTGCAGCAAGTGCACCTTGGAGTGAATTCATTATGAATGGGACATCGTTTCTGAAGGGTGCAGTGCCAAGCAGGCGTGCTAATTCTCCATATAGTGTACTCCCTCCTTGTTGATGACAATGCATTTGGCTGCAGTAAAAGGAGAGAACTATATTGCAAGTTCAGGAGCAAAGAGGCCCAATGGGTTTGTATTTAGGAAAATAAATCAACTGAGCTGATGTCAGCCAGATTATAAGATAAATGGATGCACCACAGAGCTGTCAAAGTGTATGTAAATATGGGGAAACAAAGCAATATAATATTATATAAATCTCACTTGAATTTTGTTGCTATTTATTATACTTGACATTTCCACAATATTCAAGATTCAGAATACAAAAGCATGAGTTGAAACTGCCCTGAATTATCTTGTCCATGCAGTTTCAATCAATAACTCTTTTTAAAGAACACAATTTAATTAATTAGCTGAATGACCCTGAGGCAGGTGTGGTGTTAATTACTAATCTGAAGGCAAGAACTGTCTGATGACAGTGATAAGGTTTTAGGCCTGCTTTTATTTAACACTCAGGCCCCTCTACACCATTCAGGCAATCAGTGGGCTGGACATGATGTAGATTATATTTATGTTCACATTTAAGCCTCTTCAGCCTTCAAGAGTGATATAAAGGGGCCCTAGTTTAACTGAGAAACAAGACTTCAGAATTCTGAGCTGTTTGTTCAAAGCCCATCTCCCATTCCAGATCTTCCCAATAGCCTCAGCAACCAGTCCCACAGGAATAGTCCAGTAAAGGCCAGCTCCTAGAATTTACCATCTAGGCTGAGTAGCAATCTGCTTGCTGTCTAATTTTTGGCAATAGAGGAAATAACTCTCTGCCAAGGCAATTGAACAAGGACCAAACCTATAGTATTCACACCCACTGCATAATTTAGTCCTTTTTCAGACACCTACTTAAATAAATGCAAACTTTGCTTGAATAATGTCTGCATGATATAATCTATAATAGCCCTAAATCTGAACAGCTCTTGAGCACATAAGTAACTCTGAAAGTTTGTTTTCTGAAGCTTAGTCCAATTTAGCAAAGCACATAAGCACATGCTGAGCTTTAAGTGCATGATGAAATATTTTGCTGAAATAAGGTCAGTATTACTAATTTCATCTTTTCACCAGAATGCACTACTAGATTCCAAAAAAAAAAAACCTCAGCAGATCTAGAATGTACTGAGACTCTACATAGACACTTGCTTCACGGCACTTCAGGTTTGAAAATGAATTCTTACAGCATGTACCAATATAGAACCATCTGCACTGCATTCAGATTGGAAGAATTCAATTAAACCTTGACTTAATGGATTTGCAGGGTATACAATTTATTCCCACAAATAAACTGATGGCCACAGAGTTCGAGAATGACAGAGGATCGAGTGGGTTATCGTTCGTAGTGTATTGAATTAAATGCTTGATTGTTTATCGAAAAGACAGTAATTGTGTTCTCATTTTTGCTTCCTTCCGCACATCCAAGCTTAATGTATGATAAAAGAAGTCAGGCTTCTAGAGATTACATTGAATGAATGGATCAGAATTCATGCTTCTGTCCAATCTCATTTTAGGTCAGTACGGTAAGGATTTGTGTCAGGTCAGCAGAATAAAAGGAATAGTTCTCTGCTTGCTAAAATCTTGCCAAATGTCCTTTGCGAACTGCTCATTTTATCTCGGGGGCAATATGAAAAGCCAAAGCCAATTTATGAGAATTTAGACAGGCCTTTGGCAACATAAGTACCCTGGGACTCAGGGCCTTATCAGATTCTGACCCAGCCTCTCAAACTACAAAGTGTTGTGTGTATGGCTGCACAGACAGACTTAGTCACACCCTCTGTGCCATCTTCAGATTACCCTAGCCAGGAGTCTGAGTGACCTTTAGGTGCATGCTTGTAGAGTCATTGTCTGTTAAGGGAGCATTTGTGCTGAAGCAATAGATCCTTGCTACTTAGGCTGAGCATAGCTCCTCATAGGTGCAATCATGATGACCCCTCTGGTACGGCTCTTCTACAGGTCTGGAATCAGTGAGAGTTTTATGCAAAACTTGGTACCTTATGACTCATAATGTAGACCCTCAGTTACAGAAAATTAAAGCATAAAAGAAACTTACCTTCTTCAGGAACAGATTCTGCACTTGCCACAGTGCCCCTCCTTTATTCAAAGGGACAAGCCACCAGCAACAGTGTTTTTACTGAGGGCTATTAACACAGTAACAGCTTTGCTCAAAACTAGATGTTCCTGGGTCTCTTCTCTAGGTTATGTAGTCAGTCTCCTGAAGGGTTTTATTCCTATGATGACTCACTCCAGCTGTTCCCAGTCAGATACCTACTAGGCTTTGCAGGTCACAGATGTTGGCTTTGTTGGAAGCTGAAAGCCTGTCTGACTGTGAGGTTTAAAAATATCAGTTGCAAAAAAGGCATTGGTTTTTTTCCCCGTTAGACAGAAATGTAGGCTAATATATATCAAAAACATATTAAGGGGTAGATTGTGCTCTGCCCTGCATGGATGTGAGGTAGAGGGAAGAAGGTCTTACCTTCCCACCTAAATAAACAGTCCAGGCCCAATTTTAACTGTTTTGTGGATGAAATCAGTGGAGCTCTCCCTTAGAAACTGATGGCACCATGTCACCTTGTGAATTTAAAGGCTGACATTTGGGTGTTTTAGGCTGTTTTTGCCTTGGTAGAACTTGTTCAAAATGTTCCCGTGACAAACTAGTGAAATGTGGTGAAATCTAAATGCAATCTAAAAGCCAGTCAGTTTAGTGCTCACGAAAGGTGTCAGGTTCACTGACAGTCCCTGAGGCTCATTTTTTCCATTTAGCTATACAATATGTTCAGTAGGGGCTGAAACAGCATCAGCTGTCCCATGCTCGCCCAGGCAATGTGCCCAAACCCCAACAATGAGGTGATACCTTTCAGGGTGAGAGAGTAGTTCAGTTTTCAGGACCACTTGTTTTTCCATCTCTCTCTAGAGATTGCCACTTGGCATCCTACTCTTTTGTGACAGAGATGTTTGCAATGAGCAGACCTGTCCATTGGGAACTGAGATGACTCACTTCTCATTTGTCACTAAGCATCCTTGAGATCACTTTGTATTTTTTATTCTTTATTCACTACTTACCTGGTTTGGACTAGAATCAGTGGTCTAGATATTACAGTCCTGATTCTCATTTACTTGGAGTCCTTTCTAATACTCTGTAAAGTGGAATTAGAGTGGGACTGAATTACATTTCATCCACTCTAAGAATCCTTCACATTGCCAGAGTGGTGAAAAAGCCTGAGTGAAAATAGGGCTTGCAAACTTCTCTTTCTCAGTATAACAAAAAAATCATTATTATTTATTAGGGAGTCCCGGGGACTCTAGACTGTAAGTGCAGAAGGGACCATCATGATCATCTGGTATGACCTCCTGTACTTTGCAGCCCACAGATCCACACCCACCCACCCTTATTGTCCATAACGTCTGTGTGAGTTAAGGAAGTCCTTAAATCTTGATTTGAAGACTTCATGTTTCAGAGAATCCACACTTATTCTACGTCAAGCCAACATGTGACCCATGCTCCACACTGCATAGGAAGGCAATCTCATATGAGTAAAAATTCCTTCCTGATTCCAAATATGGTGACCAGTTAAACCCTGAGCATGTGGAAAAGACATATTACTTGAGGAAAAGACTCCTGGGAAAGAAATCTCTGTAGTAACTTAGAACCTCCCCTTGTAGCGTCCCATCTCCAGCCACTGCAGATATTTGCTAATGGCAGTCATGGGTGGACCATACGTCATATTAGGTACCCTCATCATACCATCCCCTCCATGAAGTTATCAAGCTCAGACATAGTGACAAGTTATGTTGTTTCTCCCTCTACTTCTCTTGGAAGGCTGTTCCAGAACTTCACTCCACTGATAGTTAGAAATTTTGGCTAATTTCAAACCTAAACTTATTGATGGCCAATTTATATATATTTGTTCTTTTGCCAATATAGGCAATTAGCTTAAATAACTCCTCTCCTTTCCTGGAGTTTCTCGTTCTGGTGTATTTATAGAGAGCAATCATATCCCTCCTGAGCCTTCATTTTTGTAGATTAAAAAAAAAATCCAAACACCTTATGTCTCCTTATGTAAAGTAAGTTCTTCATTCCATTGATCATTCTAGTAGCCTTTCTGTGTACCAGCTCCAATTTGAATCTTTCTTAAACATGGGAGACCAGAATTGCACATAGTATTCTAGATGAGGTGGCAACACTTCAAATTACTTTTTAAAAATAAGCTTTAAATTCTTCCAAGAACAATTCTATTATTGATTTTTTTTCTTGTACAGAAAGCATCACATCTTGTTATTTTTACTGGTAAATAAAAATTAGTTACAATGGCAGACTATCAGTCGATAGCTAATTTTAGTTTGGGATTATGCTTTTTGCTTTCTGCTGTGGAAAATCAATATAGGAAAACCACAGTGAAACATAAAAGCAGAAAAAGAGTAAACAGGTAAAGAGTAAACCCTGATGCTGCAATAACCTATGCATGAGTTTATGTTTGTGTGGGGGAACTAATGTTAATCTCAGGGTTCCGGGCCTAAATAATGATGCAGTATTGTTGTACAAATAAACAAAACCTAATACATAACCTAAGAATACCTTTATTTGAAAAAGATAATTATTGAAAAATATTTCCTTCTTTTCAAAGGGTGGGAAACAGCAATCATACCCTTACCTCCATCTGGGCAGTGTTGTGAACTCTGAGGCCTTACCCCATTCTTTACTTCTCTGCATATGGAAGATCATGAAACTCCAGTTATGCCACTGAGTTTCAGCATATATCCCTGCTCTTAATCACAGTCACATCATGCAATCTCCAGCTAAGGATCACTACTTAAGAGGCCTCTTTCCTCCTCTTATTCTGACAGTTTATTACAGTTGATGTGGAAATGTTATATAAAGCAAGCCATTCACCAGAAATATTATGTCACACAAGGGCTGTCCTGACATGACACACACTGCATTAACTGCATGAATTAAACATATTAAGTACCTCATTATCCAATTATCATGTGAACAGCACCAGATCACTATACTGCTGAAAAAAATGTATATTTGAATGAGGAAGATCACTGCACCTTAACAACACTATAAAATGTATCATAATTTGACATGAAAATGGTACTAGCATAACAGAAATATATTCCTACATCCATGTGGGTGCTTTAAAATCTGTGCCTGCACCATCCTTCTACATAAGTATAGTAGTTTAGGGGATTTTATGCTGTGCCTTGATTTTTATGATAACAGATGTCAGGTTCTATTTAAAACAGAAAACATGAGAGGCAGGAAGGGTACAATTTTGCTTTTGCCTGCAATGTAGCTTTCCATTTAGAATCATAGAATCATAGGGCTGGAAGAGACTTCAGGAGATCATCAAGTCCTGTTTAGATTGCATCTAAGTATAAAATCTAACTCTGATCTATCAATGCAAATCTGGAGTAATTTCACCCATGTTAGTGGATCTACGTTGGATATATGTAAATGAGCTATAAAATACGGCCTATAGATAGTGGATCTAATCTTTGTGTGTGTCTACAGATTAGATTAGATCATATATATAACCTGTTTTCTAAGTGGGCATCCTCATAGCATGGATCTGCCATTATGTCTCTTTTCTCAGAAGAAAGTTTTGGGAGCTGGAAAAAAGCAGGAGCTACCTGGATCCTGCTAATTTTTGGACTCTTGTCTCCAAATTGTATCTTCAAAACAAGGAAAAAGTCTAGAGTTTTCTACTGAATGAGACCCCAAAGCATCTTGGCATTCCAGTGTTGGGAGGAGAAGGAATTCGGTGCTCTAGGAGAAGCTACATGTGTACTAAATTTAGACAACAAAACTGGGGAGTATGCAGCCACCAATTAGCTGGATCCAGCAAAATACTGATATAAATATAGAGGGTTTGCAGCTGCAATTTACCAGTATATGCTGAGGTCCACATTTTGGGTGTAATTGTAGGTAAACTAGCTAATGTCTGTTTTGTTGGTACAAATTCCTGCATCTAGATACCAGCTCTGAATTTTTGCAGTGTTTTTGCACGGAGGCACATCAGCATCTGAACTTTTAAGGTGCAACAGGAGCGGGCAAACATGCCATTTAAGCAGCAAAATGCAGTGACTGGTTCCAAAATTTAGAAAGATGCAGCAACATTCAGCTCTGAGTAGCTGTGGCTCATTTGGCTTGGTTACGTTGAGATCTGGACCGCACTGGTATATCAGAAGCCTCTCTACTAGTACTCTATTTGGATACTAGTACTAGGGAAGCAGGGGTCCGAAATGCCAGGATTCTGTCCTGGATCTGAGTTTTTGCAGTCCCCTTGCTCTGAGCCCCGGGTTTAATTGGCGCCGCAGGAAGCCGCGCAATTGTTCTATGGTGTGACAGCCTTTGGGAGGCGAGGAGGGACAACGCTCAGCACAAGCCAGCTGTTTCCTCCCCCAAAGTTTTGCATGAAAGGAATCCGCTGCCAGCACCACCACCACTTTCCTGCTCCCTGGGCAACCCCAGCTGGGGCGTGGGGCTAGGATGGAGGTGTGTGTTGGGTGATGGGGCGGGTTGCCTTGTGTTTGGCCCCTGGGGCGGTGCTTCCGTGGAGCCTCGCCTGCATATTGGTCCCAAAGTCATACATAAATATAGCCAGGGTGGGTTTTCCCCACTTCCCTCCTTCCCCCCACCCCCAAAAACCCACCCACCCCAGTGAGGTCATTGCAATGAGAGTGGAGGAGGCGAGCAGACAAGGTCGACGAGCGGAGCGTGGTGCTGAATGTAATCCGCCTCTGCCAGCCTCTCGGAGAGCGACGCTGGAGTCCGGCTCCAGCCCAGGGAGACCGAGCGAGCCAGGGCTGGGCCCTGTGGCGCGGCGGGACGAGCCTTCGGAGCGCGCCCCGGCTGGGCTCGGCAGCGGCGGCGGTACCTTGGACAGCTCCCGGCCAGCCGCCTGGTAGGGCGCGCCGGAGGATTAGCCCGGCTGGCCGCGGCGGCTGCGGGCGGCGATCTGTCCGGCTCCGGCTCTCGGCGGATCCCTGCGCGGCGGAGCAGAGGCGCCCCTGCCTGGGGGATGGCCGGCCCCCCAGCTGCGGACCTGGCGCCTGGCCGCTGAAGGGGGAGGAAGAAAAGTTTGGGGGAGCCCGCGGGCGGGAGGCGCAGGAGAGGAGGCGGCTGGTTCGTTTGCCTGGCTGAGGAAGGATGACCCAGGGAGGATGTGCACCAGCAGCCACATCATCGGGAGCCTCTTGGTGCTCTCCGTGCTGGAGATAGGGCTGGGGGTCTCCAGCGTGGCCGTGGGGGCCGTCAGTTTCAGCCTGGTCCTTGCAGAGCATAAGCCTCAGCTGGGAGACTCTTCTCCGGTATGGAGCGGGGTGTGTGTACGTTAGCCATTTCACTCTCTTTTCCTCGGGCTGGGGATGAGCTTCAGGTCCTGGGAACAAGCCCCCCTCCTGCAACACCCCGCTTCCCCTGCAGCATGCACGCCCGCCTGGCAGCCATGCCCATGGGTAGGGGTGCATTGGGGGGGCGGGGGTTCCCTCACCCTCTTTGCTTTTGCAAACCGCTTTACTGTCACCGGCCCTCTTCCTTTCTGGGGTGAAATTGTCCCCGGACCCTCGTGTGATTCCGGCGTTGGGCCCCAGCTTGCAAAACCTGAAACCAACGGAGGTGGGAGGGTGTTTGCTTCTTAAAAGCCAACAGGCCCCAGGTGGCCCTGTCGGCGGGCAGGAAGAGCTAATGGTTTCTTTAGCATAATGGCCGGGGCATGGCCTCGGGTGTCAGAGCTGCCGGGGGAGCAAAGAAAATTAGAGTTCTTTGGAGACTTACACCATTGTCTAAGGATCAGGGACAAACTGAGCTGCTAGAAAGAATTTAGCGAGAAAAATACAAAACTCTGGGCAATTAACATCTAGCTGTGTCCCCTGTCCCTCCAGGCAGCATTTTTGTATGCTCCACATCTCAGAAGACACTGGATATATTTTTAGCTTGAGCTTTTTGTTTAGTAAGTGCCTACCATCAAAGATAGTAACTAAACTGCAAAGTCAAACTTGCAAACAAGGAATATCCAGGTTAAACACAAGTGAGCATTTTTTAACTCTAATGCACTATTGGGCTGTGATTACACAATATTGTTTAAGGGACTGTTCACTTTCTAGTTAGTGAGAAGCAGGAACACTCTTGATTAGTCTCCGCTGGTGAAATCTCAGGCAGTTGTTACAGGTCTCTTTTCCAAAGGGATTAATATAATATTATCCTTGTCATAAATAATTATAAATAAATGTCTGTACATAGTGCTGCTAATATTTGTGATAATGTACAAACATAGTGAGGCACAGATCCTGCCCCAGGCAGGAGACACTCACAAGAGAATACAACACACCTGACAACAGGTAAAGGAGTTACCAACAATAGTGCAGTTAAAGGGCAAATTCTGGTTTTAAAGAGTGGCAAGGATTGCTCAAAGGACTGTGGTTAAGGAGAATTTGAAGACCTATGGTAAAATCAATGAGTGTTTTGCCATTGATTGATAGGGAGCTAGGATTTCATCTTAAGTAATAAAAAATTATAATTAAGAAACATTTCCCAGCAACATATATTTCCTATGTGACAGCCTTCTGTCAAATAGACTAGTTTTGCTCCTTTATAATATGCCTTCAGCAAACTATTCTGCTCTCTGTAATGGATAAAATGTTATATTTATATTGCTTTTAACTGGAATGTAAAAGTAGAAATCTTGGGCCTGATCCTTCCCCTCAGCTGCACCACCTCTGTACCTGTCATTGCAAAGGTGCTGTAAAGATGTCTTAGCCAGGCTGCTGAGGATTCCCAGGCACAGGGGGAGTAGCTAGGCAGCCCAAAGCTGGCAATAGGAGAAATGTTCAGAGTGTGGGATATGAAAAGGGAATAGCCAGAGTGCCACTCTTCTCTGGAGCACCATGGCTGATAGAACAGCTTTCTGGGGGTATCTGTAACTAGACACAAACTAGAACAACTGCACCCAGCTTTGCCCTGAAAGCTGATCTGCCCTCTTGCCAGCTTCAGGACTGCGGTGCACCAGAAGTGCTGTAGGGTCACTTTTCCTCCCCATTGTGTCTCCACTGAGCATATCATGGCTAGACCAGAGGTTCAGGCTCTTTGTGTGTCATACAAAGTAACTGTTCTGAATCAGTGCTCTGGAATCAAGGTTTTTCCCTTAGTAGGGAGAAGCAAAACTACTATTTAAACTGCCACGCTCTAAATCACTTGATCTAAGATTAATAATATCATGTTTCCAGCAGTCTTGTTATCTAAAAGCATAATGAAAGTCCTTCGACCCAGTTGAGTCCTCACTTAGATAGATATAACTCAGCCAAGGACCAGTGAAGAGGTGGTTACTATGGAAACCTTATCTCTGGTGTTTGTGGATTTTACATTATGCACATTATATCTGTATCTGTCTATCATGACGTATGAGATTTAAAATCCACCAAACATCAGAATTAAGGTTTCCATGGTAACCAACTTTATTAGTTTACAGTAGAAACTGGGCCTCCACTAAATAACACGTGTGGTCAGAACCCAATCAATGGTCCTTCCTGATGTTTTCAGTAACATTACTACAGGAAACAAGATATTCACACAGGTATAATGTATGCATATATATGCAAACCAGGTATGCGGCTGCATCTGAGATTAATATGTGTTAATATTGAAATGACAAGTCATCTCAACTTAGAATTCAGTAATGTTGAGTCTAAAGATTTGTAGCCCTCATATTAAAAACAGATGTTCTTGTTTAATAACAGCTGTCTTGTTTATGACCCCAATACAGCAATGTACGTAAGCATGCGCGTAATTTAAAGCATGTCAGTAGTCCCACTGAGATCAATAAGATTAGTGTTGAGTGCTCTGCTCGACTGAAGCCAGAGTGTTCTACACAATGCAGGACCAAACTCGAATGACCTGAATAAGTGGCAATGAAGCAAAAGGAAGATGTGAGTGAATCTGAATCAGGGTACTCATCCATATTACATAGATGGCAAAACATGTTACAAATTTATAATTCCACCCATGTAATTGCCCTGATCTCATTGTTGATGAAATTGACCTCTATTAGGTTAAAAGAAAATTAGTAGATAAAAATATCCAAATGGAAACAGTGCTATGACTGACCACTTTATCTATTTAACTATGCATAAAATATATAATACATGTGGGCTTTTTATAGAATATTATGGTGGCTGCTAGATTATCAAAATATTTGACTACTGTTGACGTACTATTAATATCTGGATTTTTTTCCTTCTTGTTTTTCTTGCCCTGTCAGAATTTATTCCAACTGCTATAGTTAGTTTCTCCAAGGCAGTAGAAATCATGCTGCATTTCTGAATTCCACCACTTAAAATTCGGTTGTCTGACGTACCATAGAAACATATCAACCAATAGCAGGATCATGCTGGAATACTTTCGCAAAAGTATAATGAGCCTGAGAGAATGCACTGCAGTGGTTGTTGCACAAAAGAAAAATCAGAATAATATTCTTTCAAAAACTGTTCCTATATAACATAACTAAATATTAAAAGTTGTCAGATATATGATAGTCAAGAAGGAATCAAGTTGAGTCTGTATTTAAAATACATTTATAACTATAATTCTCAAGTGTATATTGGCCTGATTCTCATTTACATAGAAATGGCGTAGAGAGCCTTATTAGCCAAGTCTACACAAGCCGGCTACTTCGAAGAAGCCATGCCAACTTCGAAATAGCGCCCGCCACATCTACACGTGGCGAGCTGTATTTCGAAGTTGAAATCAACATAAGGCGGCGAGACGTCGAAGTCGCTATCCCCAACAGCAGATGGGAATAGCACCCTACTTCGACGTTGAACGTTGAACATCGAAGTAGGGCACGTGTAGACGATCCGCGTCCCGCAACATCGAAATAGCGGGGTCCGCCATGGCGGCCATCAGCTGACGGGATGAGAGACGCTCTCTCCAGCCCCTGAGGGGCTCTGTGGTCACTGTGTGCAGCAGCCCTTAGCCCAGGGCTTCTGGCTGCCGCTGCTGCAGCTGGAGATCCATGCTGCATGCACAGAGTTTGCAACCAGTTGTCGGCTCTGTGGATCTTGTGCTGTTTAGTGCAAGTGTGTCTGGGAGGGGCCCTTTAAGGGAGCAGCTTGCTGTTTCCCCGGAAGTGCTAGTCCACCCTGTGACCCTGTCTGCAGCTGTTCCTGGCACCCTTATTTCGATATGGGCCGCTTTGGTGTGTAGACACTCCCCTGCAGCGCCTACTTCGATGTAGTGCTGCCCAATGTTGACGTTGAACGTCGACGGCACCAGCCCTGGAGGACGTGTAGATGCTATTCATCGAAATAGCTTATTTCGATTTCGCTACATCGAAATAAGCTATTTCGACGTAGCATCCCCGTGTATACGTAGCTATTGTGTAAAAGAGACTCGGCCCCAGCCCCTGTACCTACATCCATCAGAAAAATACACACACAAACTATGTCTTCTGTCAAATATTCCATCTATCTCCACTCATCTGGAGACACCTGATGATGCCTTTATGGTTATGACACTCACGAATAGGATAGTTTGCTCATGCATGAAGACAAATGTCAAACTTCTAAGTGTTATGCATGCTCTGAGTGTCCGATCATCTTTCCACGTTTGTGATTGTTGCAGACTTATGTCTTTCTTTCCATTAAGAACCTTCAATGTTACCAATTTATAATCTGGTTATAGGAATTTGCTCCAAGTTGATACTTGGAATACCTGGTTATTGAGAGTGTTTTTTGTTTGGTTGTTTGCTTGCTTTTATTATTTCCAAGTTTTCAGAAAAGCAGTTTAGCTAGAATGGAACTACAATGGAATAAGGGTAAGTTTAGACTGTTAAAGCAAGGTTGGTGGTCTATAATTTTAAAAACTGAAAGTTTTCCACTTTTACTTGTCATTGCTGACTAATTGTTTAGTTTACTGTGGAAAAGAAAAGTCAAACTATAGGATAATTTCAAATGAACCCTCAAGCCATTCATAGGCTATGTCTAGATTGCACGCTTCTGCTGCTCCGGGAGCCTTCTGCCAACATCCCAGTCATCTTCATTCAACAAGAAAGCAGGGATGAGTTGGCAGATGGAGCTTTCCTGACATTTAGCGCCATGTGGATGGGACAAATGTCAGGAAAGCCTCTCCCAAGAGAACTGTTGGCAGGAGATAGGCAAATGCATTGCACAATTTGCATATATTTTGTCAACAGTTCTCAGCAGTCTAGACATAGCCATAGTATTATTTAACATGAGGGCAAAATGCAGACATTACTACTTTATTTCAGAATATGCCTTACATTTTCATAGTCATAGATCCATAGTTTCTGGGGCCACAACTACGACCATCTGCTCTAATCTCCTACAGAGCAAAGGCCATATAATTTCCCTGAAATAATTCCTAGAGCATGTATTTTTAAAGTCCAATTTTTATTTTAAAAATCTACCACCTCCCTTGCTAAATTGTTCCAGGGGTTAATTATCGTCATTGTTAAAATATACACAGGTTGAACCTCCCTAATCTGTCACTTTCTTGTCTGGCAACATCCATAATCCAGCATGATTTTAATTAGCTGAATGACCACTTATCATGGGTGTGGCCAGGTTTCCTGTGGTCTCATAAAGTTTGTTTACAGCCACCTGTCCTGGCTCTTAGTGTTCTGTGATGTTGTTTAGCTGTAATTTAGCCCTAAATTCTTCTAAAATCCCAGCAAGCAGTGGAAGGATTGGTAAGGTGCTAGACAATATTTACCTCCCATGGTCTGGCAACTTCTTTTGTTTTTCACCAGTCATGTCCTGAGGGTGCCAGACTACAGAAATTCAACCCGTGTTTTATTTCCAATATAATTTTGTCGAACTTATCCTTCCACCCATTGGACCTTATTATATATTTGTCTACTAGTTTGACAAGTGCATTCTCAAATATTTGTTCCCCTCAGCATCTATGTAAAATTTGCCATAGTTTTAAGAGCACTGCTGAATAGGGGTGGATTTAAACAAATGTTTAAATCTTTTGCTGACCTGAGATCTTCATTGATAAGCTAGAAATAATCTTCTGATTCCATTTTTAAGGAAAGAAAACTTAACACAGAACATACTTACATACTTCAAATGAAACATCCGATGTGAAGCAATAATATTCTCTGTATACAGTGAAATTTATTCTGTCATTCAGCAATGAGGCCTGTTTCAAATGCTACTGAAGTCATTAGGAGTGTTTCTATTGACTTCAGTGAGTTTTTGATATAGGCCACTAGGCCCGCAAGCAAGCAGGGTGTTCAGTCATAACCGCGTTGGAATTTGTATCCCCATAAAAGTATTGTTTTGATTAATTCTGATGGGGGAGCTTTTCAAAGACACAAATTGTCAATTATGCACCTAAATCCCACTGAAAATTAATACAAGTTAAATGCCAAACTACCAACTGTACCTTTGACAGCCTCTCCCAGTATGCTTTGCTAAGATCTGAGAAAATTTTTCCATAGGTTTGGGTCTGAGAGGGGATGTTATATGTTTGTAATCTCATTTTTTTATGGCTGACCTTCTTTCTGTATGGTGTGCCTACCTGCTGGATTCTTTCTCTCTCTGTCGTGGGTTTACCCTCTGTCTCTTCCTTTTTTATTCCTAACTTGGTTTTCTTATCTGTGTGTTTGAATTTTGCACTCTTCGTGAGCAATCTTTTAAACGTTTGTCCATTGCATTGCACTGTTACTCAGAACAAGGGCCCCTAGTGATTCCAGACAACTTCTTTGGTCAGTGCAACCATTTGGAATTTCAGCTTCTTTCTCTCTTTTCTCCAGTGAAATAGTTAAGTTGCTTCAATATCAGGATTTTCTTTCTTTAGTCTTATTGAGTTTACTGTTCTGGCTTTGCACATGCCTCTCTATTTCTGACTGCACGACTTAGTCAGGAAGTTTGTAAAGTGATGGTTTGTGCTGCTTAAGATCTTTGGAGACAGGACGTAATTAAAAAAAAAGTCGTTTTTGTTTGGTTTTGTTTTCTAAAACCAGGCCTGCATTTGTATTTAGGGATTTCATTTTTAAATACCTTCCCATATTAAGTTGGAAGCATGGGTCTAAATAAAACATATTTTGTGCTGCTTACTTTACCCTTCAGTTGAGGGGTGCCATTATCCTAGGCTTGTTTCTTCTGTGTAGATTCTGACAGGGATATGCAGAACCAGAGCAGAGTTGACAGGGAAGAGCGCTGTGAGAGTAAAAAGCAGGCAGACACATACCTCTCACTGCCCTCAGCCAGAGGAGGCTAAGAAGGCTTTGGAAATAAACTCCATGTCCCAGAAACAGCCCCATCCATACTGGACCATACCCAATGGGTGTAAGCCCTGTATAATGAGCTAAAATGCACTTGGAAGTTTCCTGAAGGCTCAGGGCTGCTTGCTGCACAACATATATTCAGCAGAGGCTGCTGTTGGTGTTTGCAGCCTGCTGGAATCTCTAGGCACAGCAGTGGTCTGGCCCTCCACTGCCCACATATAAATTTGCCTGTGGTGTGGACCTTCAAAATTGTGGCCCTGCCATGAATTCTCCTCAGTGGGACTTCTGATGGTAGTGCTTCAGTTTTGGTTGCAGGCTCTTCCTCCTTTCCCATTGCCTGGACGAAATCATATCTGAGCAGCAGGAACCATCACAGCAGTCAGAAAAGCAAACAGATTGTTAGCCATTATTTAAAAGGAATAGAGAAAATGTGGCAGAGAGTATCTTATTGCCTGTACATAAATCCACATTATGTCCACATCGTGACTACTGCATGCAGAGGTGGCCACCTCATCTCAAAAGAGACATCTTGGCATTGGATAAAATTTGGAAAAGGGCAACACAAATGATTAGGGATATGGAATGGGTGTAATATAAGAAAAGATGGAAAGGACTGGGACTTTTTAGCTTAGAAAAGAGGAAACTAATGGTGGGGGGAATGTGATAGAGTTTATATAATCATGATTGGTATTGAGTATGTAAATAAAGAAAAGTTATTTACTTGTTCCCATATCACAGGAATGTGGGACATCAAATGAAATTAATAGGTAGCAGGTTTAAAAACCAACAAAAGGAAGTATTTCTTCACAGAACACACAGTCAACCTGTGGTACTCCTTGCCAGAAGATGTTGTGAAGACTAGGACTTTAATGGAGTTCATAAGAGAATGAGATACATAAAGGATAGGTCCATCAATGGGTATTAGCTAGGATAATGGTGTCTCTGGCCTCTGTTTGTCAGAAGCTGAAAATGGGCAACAGGGAATGGATTACTTGGTGATTATGTGCTCTGTATATTGCCTCTGGGGCACCTGACATTGGCCACTGTCAGAAGACAGGGTGCTGGGCTAGATGGCCCTTTGTTCTGACCCAGTATGGCTGTTGTTATGTTGTTATGCCTTTCCTCGAGGCTCTGACTCTCATTCTCATGACAGCAGCAGTGGTGGCTTGCAGCTTTGGCTTCAGTGCCAGCAGCTGGGGCTCTGGTGAAAGCAGACATGATCTCTGTGCTAGTAGCAATACTGGTGCATGGCTAAGGCCAGAGGGAGCAAATGGCACAGCGGAGACCTGGGTAGAAGGGTCAATGGGGGAGCAGAGCAGGGATTAAACAACAGAGACCAGTAGTGGGGTGTGAGGGCAGTGAGAGTTTATTTGAATGTAGGACATGTGGTGACAATAAAAACCTGCTCTACAGCCCATTTTTTTATTCCTCTGCCACCAGACCATGGGAAAAATATATGTGAGGCCTGGATGAGGTAGTCTCCAGTCAGAATTTGCTTACCTTGTGGACTGTGAAATCTGCTACTAGCACTTGTTGAATGTCCCTGCCTTAGTTCTTGTCTACTCAGGTAGTTTTCCCAGGCTGGTTCCTTTTACTTGTCCCCATCCAAGAAAGATTTTGTATTTTGTCTCAGCCTGAGACGCGTACATCTGGGCACTGAGTCATCTCATTTTTGTAAGGAGTTTAGGTATTACGGTGAAAGGCAATATATAAAGCACTTGAGATTTAAAAAGGAGTCAGGCAGATCAGAGGCCTATAATATCATTACATCAGTGCCCCTGAGGGCATATTTTAGTTTAAAAACTTCATTCCAATTGTTTGATATTGTCTTTGCCTCCAGGATTATAAATTCTCTCTCCTTTGATATGCCTTGTGGTACAGCTCCAGCCAATGATCTTATGGTGCTTCCGCAGCAGGGAGTACTGTATTATGTGCAAGTTGTAATCTATGCTGTGTGTACTGGCAGACAGTGAGTGGTGACCGCACAATCCTCAGGCTAAGCTCCCTTTCCCTTTGTGCGGCAAAGAAGTGCTCTGAATTTTTTGCATTGAATCAGTGAGGACAGCAGGGTGAACTGATCTGGGACAGCTGGTTGGGCAGAGCTGCAAGGTTGCACTAGTCGTCTTTCAGGCTTATTACCACTAGGAAATGAAATTTATATTTAAACATGACATTTAACAATGGAATGAGGGGACAAGAGGCTGACCCTGCCGGTAAGTGTAAGAAGGATTGAGTCACATTTGGCATCAGTCAACTAGCTGTGAGAAACCCTGTTCCCAGTAGCTCAATAGTTCCACATCCAGCTTAAATAGTTTTAGTAACGATGAAATATTTGGCTATGTCTATACTAGAAATTGTCTTCGCACAAAACTTCTGTTGACAGATTGCGGCCAGACTGCCAAGTGTATTGAAAAACCAGATAGACAAAATGGCCAACTGGAAGCTCAGCAAACAGGGCTACCCAGTGTCTCGGAAGCCCTGTCTGTCGACAGAAGCCCCTCCACTGCTGCAGAGAGTCCACACTTGCTTTCTGTTGATGGATTCTGATGACAGTGGCCTTCTGCCTCCTGGGGGAGCAGCTACAGACAAAAGTGCCATGTTCTGTCAATTTACTAGCAACAGAACACATTGTAATGTGGACGTTCCATGAGTTTTGTTAACAAAATGGCCATTTTGTCAACAAACCCCTCTCATGCAGATGCAGCCCTAGAGGCCAGCATCGGAAGGTTACAGCCTGACAGGACAGAGAAGTGGCTCCTGTTGCCTTCCAGCTGGCAATATTGTGAAACCTAAGAGTTCAAAACCCATACAACAAATCAAAACAAACAAACAGAACTGTGCGCAAGCCCTGCTTTCCATATACACAGCCTTGCGCCTCCCATGTACATTACATCACAATAGTCAGTAAGGCTACATCTACACGTGCAGCCAACATCGAAATAGGCTATTTCGATGAATAACGTCTACACGTCCTCCAGGGCCGGCAACGTCGATGTTCAACTTCGACGTTGCTCAGCCCAACATCGAAATAGGCGCAGCGAGGGAACGTCTACACGTCAAAGTAGCACACATCGAAATAGGGATGCCAGGCACAGCTGCAGACAGGGTCACAGGGCGGACTCAACAGCAAGCCGCTCCCTTAAAGGGCCCCTCCCAGACACAGTTGCACTAAACAACACAAGATACACAGAGCTGACAACTGGTTGCAGACCCTGTGCCTGCAGCATAGATCCCCAGCTGCCGCAGAAGCAGCCAGAAGCCCTGGGCTAAGGGCTGCTGCCCACGGTGACCATAGAGCCCCGCAGGGGCTGGAGAGAGAGCATCTCTCAACCCCCCAGCTGATGGCCGCCATGGAGGACCCAGCAATTTCGACGTTGCGGGACGCGGATCGTCTACACGGTCCCTACTTCGACGTTGAACATCGAAGTAGGGCGCTATTCCTATCTCCTCATGAGGTTAGCGACTTCGACGTCTCGCCGCCTAACGTCGAAGTTAACTTCGAAATAGCGCCCGACGCGTGTAGACGTGACGGGCGCTATTTCGAAGTTGGTGCCGCTACTTCGAAGTAGCGTGCACATGTAGATGCAGCTTAAGAATGAGCCCTTGAAAAAACCTTCAAAACTATATGGGAAAACACCATAATTCCATGCAATTATGAGTTCCTGGTTTGCTAATCAGACAGTGCTGGACAGAGCTAACCCATAATCACCCTTGACTTCCGATTCTCTCTAAAGCTTTCTGGGGGGTTTGGGCTGGAAGAAGCAACTGTGGTATGCAGGCTAGAACAGCAGTTTCCTGAGTAAGGTCCCTACATTCTTCGCATTTTGTGTAACAGATTTGCACCTGTTCCATTGGGTCAGGATATGCCCCCAGCAGGAGAAAGAGGGCTGGATTTGGCCATATATATTTGTGGGATTTTCAGTTTCATGAAATATTGTCCAAAATCCATCTGGTCTATTAGAGAATTTCATAAAACTTGTTGTTCTGTTAATGGAGAATCCTTGCTCTGAAAAAGTCCTGAGACTGATGCACAGCAACTCAAAAATACAATAATAGTAAAACTCTACACTTGCCATCCCAGCATCTCAATGTGCTTCATGACCCTTAGCAAATGCAGCCTCACAGCATGCTTGGAACAGAGTCAGGAGACATGGAGTGTGCTGTCAAAGAGCACACAGGAAGCCTGTGGCACTGCCAGAAACAGAACCAACAGTTCTCGTAGCCCAGTGCCTTAATCACAAAACACTCCTTTCTCCACTTTTTGTTAAGAAAACCCCCTTGATATGATAAAAGGCACCAATTCCTAGGGCATCTTAGCACCTATTTAATATCTTTTTTAGAAAACAACAGAAGGGCTTAGTGGACTTACAGCAATGGCTCATTTTTTTAATTCTTTGGACTGCCACTGAAAATGTACCTTACCGCATTGGTTTAAGTTAACCTGATGGTAATATTAACTGGTGGAGTTTGAAGAACAATTTGCTGTGTCTTGAAGGACAGTAAATCAACAGTCAGTGTTTCTAGTTGGTGGGTTCCAGTCCACATGAGCAATGTGAATCTGTAACTCTTCAGTTATTAGGCTGGCAGAATATAAGGCTGCTGCCAAATGCTCAGGGACCAAAGATATTGCTGCAGTTTGCACTAGCTGCAAGCAAAGGAATTACTTTTGATTGTAACTTGCTGTGGAGGGAACTGTAATAGTCGAGTCATGATGGGTACAATGTTCACAAGGGCTTGATATTGGCTTAAGTCTGGTTCCTCAGAAGTTAATGGTGAAACTCATTGGCTTCAGTGTAGCGAAAGCTTTTGAAAAGCCCATCCAATGTGACCTCTGCCATGAGATTTGTAGCTAAATCACCAAAAAGGCTGCTTTGAAAACAGGGCAAGTTCTGCTTTTTGCATAGTTAAGCTATATTTGATGTTGAAAATAGCACTGATATATTTTTTCAGTTATTTGTATAAACTTGCTATAATCCAAAATGTTTTTTTTCTCTAAACATTATTTTTCTTTTACTCCTATCAAGTTGTCATGGGAGGGAAACAAAATTATTTGTTCTATTTATATTGTATAATCATCAGGTCTGAATGAATGAGATTGTTATGAAATTTCAGACAAGGAGTTGGCTGTATTTTCTGTCTGGATGCTGAGAATCACTAAACACCCCATATAAAATTACGAAATGCATTATGACATAAACTGAAGTTTGCCTATAATGATAGGACTTTGAGTGAAATTCTAGAATCCTATGTAAACTCTGCATAAAAGAACTTCATGGTCATGTCCTGCTCAGGAGCTGGAAGTCTATAATTTACCTAACTTGAGGCGTAGGCAGGATGGAGGGGTGTAGTGAATCATCTCAGTGTCCTTCTAATTGGTACCCCAGGCAATAGTGTGTAGTAGAAGCTGCTGTCACAGACCTAATCACAGATCTACTGGTTTGCTTCTTGACCCACTCCAAATTTCCCCTTTGTTCATTAATCGCATTTTTCTTATGCTATGTATAGTGCCCTGCCAAATCAGGGCCATAAAAAACACATCACGGGCCAGGAAATCTTGTCTTGGGCTACGAAATCTGAACTTTGTATGTTTTTACTCCATAATGTACAGATTTCATGGGGGGAAGACCAGTGTTTCCCTAAGTGGGGATACTGACCCAAAAGTGAGTTGCTGGTTGGGTGGGAGGGTGTCACAAGCTGAGTTCCCTCCAAGTTAAATGGCCACACAGCTGCCTAGTAAGCCCTGTGCTGGGGTGCAGGCCTGCAGTGGGAAGCAATGTCTCTCTTCAAGCCCCAGAGTAGCCACAGTGGGGGAGAGGTGTCTCTGCCCACCAGCCCCATTACGAAGCTAAGGTGGCCCAGGGAAAGGCACCTGTGCCTACTGGCCCCATTGTGGAGCTGCCGCAGCTGGGGGAAAGCTCCCTCTGCCCGCTGGCCCCAGTACAGCACTCCTGTGGCTGGGGAAGAGACATGTCTGCCGGCTGGCTCCAGTACCTCTGCCTCCTAGTCCGAGCACAGAGCTGCCACTGGCCAAGGAAAGACACCTCTGCCTGCCAGCCCCAGCACAGAGCTACCCCAGAGCTGCTGCAGGCCTCCGACCCTGGCTCCCACCCATCTCAGCCCAGCCCTGCCCTGCCCTGCCCTGCCCAGCTGAGGGACAGGCACCCCTCCCACAACCAAGTCCAGTGGAGCTGCCACTGCCATGAACAGCTGCCTCTCATCTGGTCCCAAGCTTCTGCAGGGAGAGAGGTCTGGGGAGTCCTCTCCCCCTGAATCAGCCTGAACCCCAAACCCCTCATCCCCAGCCCTGCCCCAGAGCCTGCCCCCTCAGGCAGAGCTTTCATTCTGTATCCCAGCACTCTGCCCTGGCCTTAGTTCCCTCCTGCAACCCAAACTCTCATTGCCAACCTCACCCCAGAGCCTGTACCTTCATCAGGAGCTTCGTCTTCCTGCACTTCAACCTCCAGTTCTAGCCCTGTGCCTTCTCACTCATTCCGCTCCTCCGTCCAACTCCTGTCACACTCGTCCATGTGTGGAAGGACTTTTGTTCTGTGATACGTCACCTCCATATTGGTGCAGTAACAAAAGTAATTCCTCATTTGGGCATAAAAATTGGAGGGAACACTGGTCACAAGGGCTATGTCTGGACACTGGGCACTATTTTGGGATACAAAGGTGTCCTAAAATAGTTGCCCCCACCTATTGCAAAGTGTCTGTTGTCATGAAGCAGTTTTTGAGATAAGGGGCACACAGTTCCGGCATTCCTGTAAGCCTCATTGCATGAGGAGCACTGATCGGATGCCTTGAAATAGGGCTTTATTTTGGTACGTGGCACCATTTAGACAGTGCCACATGCCAAAATAGCCTATATTGAAATCTACTTTAAATAAGCTATGCAATTTGCATAGCACAAATCACATGGCTTATTTCAAGGTTAGGGCACCATCTAGACATAGCCAAGGTTATTTTAGGGAGGCTGCCGTATAGCCACCCCTACATCTGCACTGGCTTCAAAGCTGGGCGGCAGAAGAGCAAGGACTATTGGCAGGGCACTCAGCTCTGAAGGCCATGCCATACCAAGGACAGCCCAGAAGTAGGAGCAACAGTACCGCAATTTCCCCACAGTAACCTCGCAATTCCCTCACACCTCCTTTCTGCATCAGAACGCCTACAATCACAACACCATGAAACTTCAGATTTAAATAGCCAAAATCAGGAAAGTTACATTTTTTTTAAATCCCATGACAATGCAATTGACTAAAATGGACCATGAACCAGGTAATAGTGAATAACAAACAAAACCCAGTTAGTACTACAGCATGGAATTGTCTCAGTGAACAAATTAAGGGCTTTTACTTTTGTGCTCTGCTAAGTGCAAATGCTTCCTAAAGACTATTTTTTGGTTCCAAGTTGTGTATTGGAACTACTGAGTAACTGAAAGTCTCAGGGCATAGCTGTGTTAGGCTGTAACTTCAAAAACAACCAGCAGTCCTGTGACTCCTTAGAGACTCGCATTTATTAGGTCATGAGCTTTGAGAACCCTTTCAAAAGCTCATGATCTAATTAATTTTTTAGTTTCTAAGACACCACAGGATTGCTTGTTATCAGTACCTGAAATATTTGATATGCAAAGTTCTGTGAAAGAAGAATGCACATATGATATAGCTTATACAGACCTTCCATGGTAACAGGTATCAGAGAGGTAGCTGAGTTAGTCTGCATCTTCAAAAGCAACTAGAAGTCCTGTGGCACCTTGTAGACTAACAGATATTTTGGAGCATTAGCTTTTGGGGGGCAAAGACCCACTTCGCCAGGGATGGTTTAGACAGTACTTGGTCCTGTCATTGGGGCAGGGGGCTGGACTCGATGGCCTCTCGAGGTCTCTTCCAGACCTAGTGTTCTATGATTCTATGACTTCTTGCTGTTTATACAGACCCTACATTTTAACATTATTTTTGCAAAGCACAAGGACCAGGCCTATCTTGCAATGCTTTCATGCATATTAAGGGCCAAATTGAGGTTTTCCATGGAAAAACTCTGGAGGAATGGAAAAGTTGGGTGGAAAAGTTCATGGCTTTAAATCTATGTAGTTTCGTCCCAGTTTTTCTGTGATATGGGAGGATGAAGGGTCCTGTGGCACCTTATAGACTAACAGAAAAGTTTAGAGCATGAGCTTTCGTGAGTTAACTCACTTCTTCAGATGCTGGTCTAAATATTGGCATATTGAGGAGCCATGCGGGTACCCATAGCTGTGCCGCTGATTTGAAGGTATATATTGTCACCGAATCTGAAATAGTTGTGTGTGAGTATAAAGTTGCAGAGCTCAGCCGCCAGATGTGCTGTAGCATCATCAGGGATACTGTTCCTGACAGCATTTATTCCATCTTTGTGTGGGATGTTGGTATATAGAGCCTCTACATCCATGGTTGCTAGGATAGTGTTTTCTGGTAGGTCACCAAGATATTGCAGTCTTCTCAGGAAGTCAGTGGTGTCGCGGAGGCAGCTGGGGGTGTTGGTGACATAGGGTCTGAGGAGAGAGTCCACATAACCAGACAGTCCTTCAGTGAGAGTGCCAATACCGGAGATGATGGGGCGTCCAGGATTTCCAGGCTTGTGGATCTTGGGTAGTAAGTAGAATAACCCTGGATGGGGCTCTAGAGGTGTGTTGGTGTAGATCTGTTCTTGTGCTTGTGCAGGGAGTGTCCTGAGCAGACGGTGTAGTTTTTTAGTGTATTCCTCTGTGGGGTCTGAGGAAAGTAGCCTGTAAAATCTGGTATTGCAGAGTTGTCTGGAAGCCTCCTTCTGGTAGTCAGACCTGTCCATGATGACAGTAGCTCCTCCTTTATCTGCCTCTTTGATTATAATGTCAGGGCTGCTTCTGAGGCTGTGGATGGCATTGCGTTCTGCACGACTGAGGTTGTGAGGCAAACGATGTTGTTTCTCCACAATTTCTGTCTGTGCGCGTCGGCGGAAGCATTCTATGTATAGGTCCAGACTGTTATTTCTGCCCTCGGGAGGAGTCCACGTGGAGTTATTCTTCTTGTGCTGCTGGGAGGTTGTCTGTGTAATGGTGTGTTGGTCAGTGTTGTGTTGAAAATATTCTTTGAGTTTGAGACGGCGAAAGCAGGCTTCCAGATCACCGCAGAACTGTATCATGTTTGTGCGTGTGGTGGGGCAAAAACAGAGTCCCCAAGAAAGGGCAGACTCTTCTGCTGAGCTGAGTGTGTAGCTGGACAGATTGATGATATTGCTGGCTGAGTTAGTGGTACCACTGCTGTGGCTCTGTGTGGCAGGCAGGAGTTTAGAAAGTTTGCAGTCCTTTTTCTTCTGTATAGTAGTGAAGTGTCTAGTGTAAATCTCTTGTCTTATTTTAGTAAAGTTCAGCAGCGTGGAAGTTTGTGTTGAAGGTTGGTTATTGATGAAAGACTCCAGATTGGAGAGCTCTTTTTTGATGTTCTCCTGTTTGTTGTACAGGACGCTGATCAGGTGGTTCCTCAGTTTCTTTGGCCAGCATCTGAAGAAGTGAGTTAACTCACGAAAGCTCATGCTCTAAACTTTTCTGTTAGTCTATAAGGTGCCACAGGACCCTTCGTTGCTGCTACAGATCCAGACTAACACGGCTACCCCTCTGATACATGGGAGGGTGAGTCTCACTGAGCACAGAAAAAAAGAGAGTAGCCCTCTTAACTCAGAAGTGTGTGGATAATCAAAGAAACCCCACGCACCCATGGGCTAAGATGGCTGTGCTAAGGGTAGCTGAAGAAGGCCCGGTGCCTACACAAAACTACGTACGCTACCTTCGACAATTTAGCTCTTTCAGGAATTGTACTTCTTTTGGTTCCTTAGGCAAATCTGAATTAACATCTTGTGGGGGCATGAGAAGCCATTCACACAAAGCAAAAGGGACACAGACAAGGCTGAATTGGGTTCGTTCAAAAATAAAAATAAATGTGATCACAAAACTTTGTTTGCACAATACAAGGCTCCAGCATTAGCAGTTCATCTTATTTATGAGTGCAGGATAAACCTCTCTAATCTGGAACTCTCTTGTCTAGCAAAATCTGTAATCCAGCATGGTTTTAGTTAGCTGAAAGATCACTTATCATGGGTGTGGCCAAGTTTCCCACAGTCCCATAGCATTTGTTTACAGCCACCAGCTCTGGCTCTCAGTGTTCTGTGCTGTTGTTTAGCTGTAATTTACCCCTAAATGTCTTCTAACAGACCAGTAAGTAGTGGAAGTGTTGGTAATGCACAGCAAAATTTTCTCATCCAGTGCTGGGCAGGTCCTGAGGGTGCTGGATTAGAAAGGTCCATCCTGTACTAAATTTGGGTAAAAAAATAGCTCGTTCACATGGTATGTTATACCACTACATGTATGAAATAAGCATGCTGAAACAGGCTATAAACAGTTGTCACTATACATTCATTACGGCTCTTTATAATGTTAGACCCAGATTCTGCAGTCTAATTCATGCCAGTGAACCTGTGCTCCTGTGCTGAGGCCCACTGAATTCAGTGATGACTCATATGGGCTCCCTGAATACTTCAGTTTGCAGGATGACAGCATAAGTACTGTATATGTTTTTAAAGTATCATAATACTTGGCCAAATTCCTGATCATCGCTGCTTTGTCCAATGCAATCTCTGGGCGGTACAAGGGTAAAGGCAACAACTTATACTGGCAACATTTGTTTTTCATATTTCGTTCATCTTCATGGTTCAAAAACTTTTTTTTTCTCTTTTCATGAGCAATCACCCTCAGGCTGACTTCTCATCCCAGTTTCTTCCTGGATAAATGTGTTTACAGATGAGCTATAACTTCCTGAAAGAAAACATTTCTTATAAAAACACTGACACAATGGTAACAACTGTATAATCTTCTGTTGTGGTCCCAGCTGTAACAACAGAGCAAAGTTTAACCTCGTATTTAAGACCTTAAACTATGAAATAATTGGTATTTTTTTCCCTTGCAGTTTCTGCTTTGTGGCATATGTGGAATATTGTGCGCCAAAAAAAAATCTGGACTTGTTGTAAGTTTTTGCACTGCATGCATTATGCATAAGTACTTGAAATGTAAACTGCTGTAATCTGAACTCTTAACCCTGCAATCCTTTATTTCCAAAATGCTACTGATAAACAAAAGTCTTTGAAAAGTAAACACAGGCTGTCAAGGAAAAATAATCAGCCCTTTTGTTAACATGGCAAAGGGAGGACATTTAAAAATGGTCTATACAAGTCATGTCAAAAAATGTAGCCCCGGTAGTTATCCCTGTCTCGATTAAGAGCCTGATCCAAGTCCCATTATGGTCAATTAAAAGATTCCTAATTACTTAGATGGGTGTTGGATTGTGGCCTATCTGATCAGCATCCCAGTCCTGATGTGCAGGATTGGATCCCAGGGTTACTGCTCTAGGCTGATCCCAGAAATTCTAGATCTTCTCTGTTTTTAATAAGCAGTATTTTTTTTCAAACTGAGTCATAAAAAAGTCCTAAAATAATTACAGATGTTTTCTGTTTCATAGAATAATCTGATGTACAATCTCTCTGACTGCAGACAGATGGTACAATTGCTACAAAAGCAGCTGCAGAAGTACTTTATCAGTTAAAATATGACTCTATTTTAAAGCTCAGTGTTAACACTTATTTGTTTGAGTTTATTTAAGTATTAAAGCTGGCTATAGTTTTCTATAGGTCTGACTTGACTTTTATGTACACAAGAGTGAACTGGGGACTAACTCCATGAATGTCAGAGGAGTTATGCTCATGTAAATCTAGTAAAAGTGACAGGAGATACACTCTCTCTGTTACTTTTGAGAGTCAGTGACTTATTCAATTTCCCAAAACAGTGACTGTCACTTTTTTTTTTCAATCCTGAGGAATACTTCATTGTGTGGAGCATCTCAACCATGTCTGACCTTTACAACCCCCCTTTCTTTTGGTAATTCTGTTGGTTTCATCGACCACAAGAAATAATCCCTTATCAGTGGACCATGAACAATAGTTTGAGAACTATGCTCTCTTAAAATTACCATCCCGTTGGTACATAGTAATAGTCCACTGGGTATAAGTGGTCCATGGAGCAGTTCCATGGGTTACATAAAGTTACTTCCATCACTGTGGCAACATATCTTTCAGTCTTCAACCAGTGACTCTTGCTGCTGCTTGTAGCTGAGGCTAGAATTAGCTGAGCCCCATGCAGATGGTCTTTCAGACCAACTAAACTTAAAAAGCAGCACCTCACTGCACCTTGTAGAGTTGCTTCAGGTTTTCCTTTGTCAGATATTTCACTGGTTTCAATTCAAGCACGATTAAATTTGCAAATTATCTAAAAGCTTCTGGAGTAGCAAAAACAGAAGCTGGGTCAAACTGCAAAAAATGGACCTGAAGAGATTAGAGCAGGAGGGATGGGTTGGTGGCACTGACACCCAGGAGAGATTCAGTACCAATATCACTAACCTGCTGCACTCAAACAGAGGAAATAAATTGTACAGATGTGGAGTCTGATTCTGATCTCACTACACTGCACTGATTCTAAATGGATGTGTCTCAGACCAAAATCTGGCCTCTGAAGTTTAGCTTATTGTTTTGAATCTGGAATTTGGAGAAAGTCACGGGGTCTGAACCCTAGTCCAGCTCTTCCATTGCTCTGCTGTCATGTTGGGGAAGTCACATTTCCTTGCTGTGTCTCAGCTCTGAAGTGCAAACACTGAGCTCAGATTTACACTGCCCTGATCTTCCCTGTAGTATAGATGTACTCTTACTTCCTAAGCCAGTGGTGTCCAAAAGGGATGTAAGGGATCACCACAGCCACCCCACCACCACCAACTGCCGCCCTTTTGCTCCCACAGTCAGCCCACCCCCCCACCCTATTACTCAAGGAAGCTGCCCTGGAATGCAGCTGCAGCCACTCCGTGCAAGCCACCCAAGAACACAGCTGCAGCCACCACTGCGCAAGCCACCTAGAACGTGGCTGGAGCCTGCCGAGGCCAGAGAAGCTGCCTCCGCCGCTCCTGCCGCACTGTTGTACCACTATGTGGTGGAGCCCATGCACACAGCGCCCAGAGGGGCACCTCATGTGTTCTGAGCTGCACTTCACCACACTGTGCTGCCCCATTCAGCGCATGTGGTGAAAGGGGAGCATATTGGACACCGCTGTCCTAGACACAGGAGGTACGAGGGTTAGTAATTGATTCTTGTAAAGGGCTGTACATGAGGTGTGCTCCATCAGTGATACAGTTAGGCCAACATTCTTGTGAGGGATGGTAATCGCTGAAGAATGTCATTGTGACATTGCCTCTCCTCTCTCCTAACAGATGATCCTTTTTTCAGCCTGTTGCATCTGTGGGCTAATTGGAGGAATATTAAATTTTCAGTTCCTTCGTGCTCTGACAAAGAAGTCCACCACTCTCTATTCTTTGCAACTTACTTCTATGTCTCTTGCATGCATTGGAATTGGAGGTTGCACACTTTCTTCGTGGCTCACCTGTCGGCTAGCCAGCTACGAACAACGACGGATGTTCTCCGAAAGGGAGCACTCGCTGCATCATTCCCATGAAATGGCAGAGAAAGTGAGTTGGGCGTCTTTCTTTACTTGCTCTGCTTTTCTTGCAAAGCAACACTAGGTGTTAACATATGCAGTTATGTTATTGTAGCTGGTTTGGTCCCAGGATATTACAGAGAGAAAGTGAGGGAGGTAATTCCTTTTAGGACGTTATTTCCATAAAAGATACCACATCAGCCACATCTTTCTAACATAGGCAATCGGCAGTCAGTGAATTCAATTTTTGACTACATATGAGAAAGAAATTCTGGGAAATTAAATGTCACCTTTCCGTATAAGCTTTATTCTGCTGCACTGTCCGTGGTTATTTTTAGGTGGTGTATCTTCTCGGTACATCCATTTCAGTGAAGTACATCCATTTTCAATATAATTCCACTGTAAAACTTAGCTTCTAAATATAGCACGTCATAAATATTTGAAAGCCTTACTTATATGAATTATCATGTGCCATGCTGGAAGAAAGCATGGAATGCTTTCTGCACCTGCATTGTGCCTTGTTTCCAGGATTTGATCAACTCTTTCCTCTCCCTTCATACCTATTTCATAAAGCAGGCTATGTAACCACAAAGGGCATAGCTTTCAAATCTGAATTACTGAAGTTAAGCACCTAAGGCTGCATGTAGACACTTAAATAAAGGTAGCCCCATTTTCAGAGGTACTGAGCACTTGCAGCTTCAATGGAACTTTTTTAATGTAGGTGCCTAAATAGGGATTTACTTGCTTTATATGTAAGGTTGAAAATGTTAGCCCAAAGGAATATAGGATTCTTAAAGCCTTCTAGTTAGTGTAAAGATATGATTCTTGCCCTGTGAAGTATTCATTGTGGTGCTAGGTGTTCTGTAAGGGTGGGATGGCCTCTTTCTTTCATTAAAGAGGTATAGCATTTATGCAGCTGGGGTCAGCAGGCAGGAAGATTGGTTCTGTGTACTCATTTGCAGATGACTCACTGTGGGACACTGTGCAAATGTGCTCTGTGGCTAGTCACCTCTCTGTGTGGTATCCACTGCCTCCTGCAAAGGCACACTAATTCCTATAGGTAAAGCTTTGTGAGATGCTCAGATAAAATGTGATGTAACAGTGACACGTATGAGAAAGGGAAATGGAGGCTTTTCAGTCGGATTACGACTCTACTTTCGTAACTGAAATTAGGTTCCATGCAGATCTAGCGAATGGACTCAGCTAAAAATATTAAGGAACTGTTGTTACATTTAAAAAATACTACAATTTATATTACTTTAATATAATTCAACATCTTAATTTCTTTTGACTTCTGTAGGTAACACAGTGTAATGCATCTCCTAAATGTCCCAATAACAATAATAATAATCTCCCAGACAGTACTTTCTTATACAATAGTACAACATAATTTGATTCAGACAGTATCTTTCATGCGCTCTTTCACAAGACCATTAGAGTTAAATAGAATAGGTACTGCATTAAAATAAGGTACAGCGAGCAAATTAAAGAGGGAAGAAAAGATCAATTTCCAGATGCAATTTGAAACAAGAGAAAGGTAATGAGGTAGCAGCTGCAAAGGAAAAAGCTCTTGCATCAACAGTAAGAAGAGGACAGAGAAGAATCCTTATGCAAGATAAGAACAGAGGGAGGAACAGAAAAAGACTATGCCTGAAAGGACATGTCTTTCAAAGTACATTGAGCCCAGGGCATGTATTATAAAACAATGGAAGGCGATTTAAAAAATGAATAATAAATTAGGCCCTTAACAAACATAAGTCTGAAGTGTTTTATATAGAAGAATATTATGTATATTTATACGGATACTGTAATACAGATGTGTACTATATGTGCATAAGTTTATACTATATTTATTGTATAATTGTTATATTTATATTAGAGATTGAGGGGTATTGAAATAACCGACCTGCCCAGCTGCACGGTGGCCCCCTTGACACCAGAGTTACCTTCAAGGTATGCTGAACTCTAGGCAGCTACCATTCTATGTCCTGTAACTTCTGAAAGTCCCACCTCTGTGAGGAAGGTATAGTTTCAGCTAATCAACGTTGGCTGAGGCTGTGATGGCACTTCTAGAAGTACTGCATTTAGGACAGGTATTAATACTTAGTAGAATAATTCTTCCTGATTGAGTGCCCTGATTTGGAAGTAAGTCAAGTATTTAAGATATTCACTCAAGTTGTAGACATCCAAACAAGATTGTTTGGATGTGCCCAGCACCGGTTCACACTGCTTCTAATTTATTTGCATTTCCATGTCTTAAATCCAGCATCACTTGTAAATTTAAGTACAGCTTCATTGTTTAGAATAGAAATGTCAGGAAAATAACAACTGTGAATATTTCATTCTTAAATTATAACTATATTCCAATAGCAAATACTGGCAATAAATTAAAGTGATAGAAATGGGACACAGAGACTTACTTTGTGGTCATTTGCTCATGTGTCGCCCAGCTGACAAAATATTACTGTTTTCTAGACCAGAGATACTGAGACCTCAGGCGCAGAAGTCAAATTAGCAATCAACATTACCCAAAAGGGCCCCAGTAGTTTAAATTGGCTGGTTCATTTATTATAGTACTACATATGCATATTTGAATTGTATAGTGGAGGAAGTATTTGGTTTCTATTATTCTCACAGAAAATGACTGTCTAAATATTAGTAGTATCATATTATATTTCATTGTATTATATTATATTGGTTAATAAGCTAATAAAGCATCCTGATTGGCTAATAACTTAGCTTGGATAATAATCAATTCACACTGTTTTAATATGTGATGCAAAGAACTGCAGAAGACAGATTTAAGAGCCACTTGCAGCTCACAAGCTTCAGTCTGAGCATCAGTGATCTAGAGACTGATGGGTGGCTTTGATGACCTCATCAGACCAGTTACTACATCACAAAAACCACTTCCAGAGCCTGCATTAACTAGCACTCTTTTGAGCATCTCAGCAGAGAAGCCGAGGCCTCAGTGGACTTGGAGACCTACCTTTTCACTCCTGGTTAGATTGCCAGTCAGGTCTGAGTGGAAGCACATTGGCAGGGCAGTATGAGGAACCTTGCACTGCTGCACTCTGTGGTATGAATGTGTTCTGTACAGAAAGAATGCCTGTCTCTAGGTCAGCCAGCCTAGCCTCTTTCATAAGAAATCAACTCACATGAAAAAAGGTGAATTTTAATTTAATAATACGATTAAGCAAAGGATAAAGCATCTCTGAATGTTGACATTTGGGGCTTATTATGCATTTACGAGACCCTTAATCAAATATTTTTTCAAGATCCATAAAATAATCTTCCTTTTGATCAGCCCTTTATTTTATTCTTGTTACAGGAAATGACAGACAATATGAGCAATGGGGGACCACAGCTGATTTACAATGGAAGAGTGTATGAAAAGATTTAAAAAGTTCAAGGAAAAATATTTTTAAGATTTTCTTCTGGGCAAATGAACAGATATCAAGAGACTGAGATGAAATGGAAACAGTCATGGCTTTTGTTGCTAGAATTTCAAAACTGCTGAAGAGCACAGTTCCCTTTACAAACATATCTGAAATTTCTCTCCCAAGGATTTTGTGGCTATAAAGCATTTATTTGCTCCACCTCTTTTCCTTTTTTTTCTTTTCGTCTGAATATCTCTCCAGAATTATTACAGAAACTCAAGATGAATTTTTCAGACTCTTCTTCTCGTGAAGACTTAAAAAAAAAATCCCATTAAATGGAGAGGGTTTAACTGGTAGATTGTAAAATGAAGAGAGTGCACATTCAACTTGTAAAAGGCTTGCATTACACATGCAGAGTGCAAATGAGTGAAGGACGAGAGTTCTGAAAACAACCCTGATGTCTTTGTTTTGAAAGACAGAATGCTTTGAGAATGCCACAAATTAAAACCTCAACAATGCCTTCTTGTAAAGAAATTGTAAATACTTCCAATTTGTGAATGAAGTATATTTCGTAATTTGTTCATAATACATGACAAATAAAATGAAATCTAAAACAAAGAATAATTTCCTTTTTGGTTTGTTAGAGAGCTCTGTGACTCCAGGTGTTTGCATATTTGCGCAAAGTACCACAAGGTTCTTAGAAGAGGGTGGAGCAGAAACAGGCTGAAGAAGAGTAAGAGTGGACTGGCTGGGACAGGACTGCAAGTCAATAATTCTGTAGGCTTATAATTGTCCCTGGAGGCTATTGAAGCAAAGCTGCATCTAAAGGCAGCAGTTAGGACTAACCTATATTTCTGGAACCTCCGTAATAGGGGAGAATAATCTGCACACTAGCATGTACAATAGCTGCACGTATATGGCAAGCACAGAAATATAGACAACATGTTTTATAATATACATGAACATATGCAATATGCATGTATATACATATTTACTATACATAGACAGTGCATAACTGAGTGGGGGTGACATAAATCTTCAGCTTGAGTTTGATATGGTACATTATTTACATGTGGTGACAAAACACAAATAAGTTATGTTGGGCTTTCCAAATGATGGCAGCTGGAATCTTTATCCAACACTAGAACATTTACTGTAAGTATCACGTGCATTGCAGGAAATGAGATAAGGTGTGTTTTAGAGTTTTAGAAAATTCATTCATGCTTTTAAAAAGAATACTTCTATTGTAAAGCCAGGTGCCTTAGTTACCCTGAGAGCAGATATAAAATGCTGAGAGGGGGCCATGAAAACCTCTGAAATGATGTATTATAGCTTATTTTGTATATAAAAATGGCACAGCTTTAAAGTCTGTTTGCTTGGGATATTCTAGGGCTGCAGGGGAGATCATGTTAGAAGTTGGGAACTGTCCCTTCCTCATGTTAGGAAGCTCGCATTTCTAGTTCTACAATGATGAGTTTTATTGGACTCGAAAATCAGAATGCAAAGCCCTGACCGCACTATGGATCTTCTTCACTCCTGCAGGAGTGAACCATAGATCTTCTCTAAGGCATCACTCCTGAAAGCACTTACATGCATGCTTAAATGCATGTGAGCATGTCCATTAAAGTTAGCAGGATCATTCGTGTGCATAAAATGAAGCATCTGAATACCTTTGGCAGGGTTAGTTCATAACTGGGCATCTCAGGAGTACCTGAGTGGAAAGGAATCCCTGGGAGGCATGGACGCAGAATGGGTGGCTCTGTGTAACTACAGCTGCACCCAGTCTAAGGGGAATTACTGGGACAAGATAGGCAACAACTGGACTATGACAGAGGAGCCTTCAGAATCCAGATCGGGACTCTGTGTCTTAGTCATGTTACTCTAGTTACTATATTTGGGATGACTGCCTTACTTATGGCCAGCACTAGGTCCTAAACATTTTAGAATCCCAAAAAAAAACCAATTTATCTATCACTGAAGTAGTGACACAGTGGAGGTACCACATTGTACAGAGGTGGGAAAAGTACCCAAAAGTTATTTGGGTAAATGTGCAGGTGCTTTCACTTCTGCATACTCGAGTACAATCAAAGTGTGACGTGTGTGTTTTGACTCAAGTAATTTCCCAGAAGGACACTGGTGACTTGTACTCAAGTACATTCCTCTCCCTCCTTCAAGCAGCTGTACTTTTACTCAAGTAACTGTTTGGATATGTTTTTTACATCGGGTACTATTGTGAGTCATCAGAACCAGAAATAAATGCTTTATACTCCTGGAGAACAGCTGGGAATTTCTCATGCTCTAAGGTATTTGTTTTAATCCTAGAACAACATGAAACTCAGACATTAAAATCATGTCACGATTGTGATTAGAAACCTATTTACTTATTTTGGAGGTTTCTAAAAAGACAGGCACTAATCCTACCAACACCGTACACTTATCTTCACAAATAGGAGCAGGTCCAGGTTTGGAGCATAGTTATAAATTTTCTTTCCCCGGACGGTTGTCATTATACCAAGGTAGACTGGCTGTATGAATGGAGGATTACAAATAAATAACAGTCCAACAAAATTATGTTAGTTAGTTAGTTAGGTAAAGCCTGTTACACCTGCTAGCATGTAGGGCAGCAGCAAAGGTCCTCCATTTCTGTCTGTCTTTGGCCATTTTGTCCAGCGTGTCCCAGTTATAGTTCATTCTCCATGTCTGCCTCAGCAGTACACTGGCATGTTGTCTTGGGCCTCCCACGTTTCTGTCATCCTTCAGGAGTCCAGTGAAGTGCTATCTTCACAATGGCATCTGCCTCCCTTCTCATCCCATGCCCTATCTATCTCCAGCGTCTTCTCATGATGATAGTGGTCATGTCCTCCTGGTGGCATCACAGGAGAAGGTCCTGGCTGGAGATTGTCTTTGGCCAAAAGATGTTCATTATATTAAATTATACTAAAACATCTTTAAAAATTCAGAAACCAATTTTCTGTCAAATATGTCACATAGAACCAACAATATAAGAAGGTTTTGCTTATACTTTATGTATGAAGTATACTTTACTTATAAAGGTTTTATTGACACTTGTTTTCCATCTTTTGCAAAACTTACTTGTGTTATCACCACTTGACAAGCATAATGCAGCATACTAAACTCATGCTCAGAAAACCTTTATACCATTTCTCATTACTGTGCATGTGGCCTGCATGTATCTGTAAATAATATATATGCACACACAATTTGATTTAAGCTGTCTAGTGGCTGAAGCTATTTTTACTTGCAGTCTAATAACACTAGGTACAAAATATGGGCTGCAGAATACAATGGCTGAGAAATTACATTACTATTTTGGAATTCAGATGTAATTCATAACACCAGTACTGTCAACTCCAGGTATCCACAAATCATGTGTCAGGCCTCAAGATAACATGAGATTGGTTTGAAATCATGAGATTTCTTTTTTAAATAACTGTTGGGTTCTTTTTATTTGCCTTCTGGTGTTTCAACCATTACCATTAATCTTTTCAAACTTTTCTCTGCACTGAAGAGGGCTAGAACCTTTCTTCATCTATCAAATGAAAACTGAGATTCTTGTACAGTCACCATTCCAGAAGATTAGGCTTTAAGGAAAGCACCAAAAGTTGTGAGACTCCCGAGAGTCATGAGAATTAGCTGCACTGTAATATAAAAGTTTTAATCAGAAATTACACTGTTAAGTAATTAATAAATTAATTAATTATCTAAGGAGAAGCTATCTGGCAATGGTTCTGTGAGAATGTCCTGTTACTGGCTTTGAAATGACTGCTATAAACTTTGAGCCAAATTTTCAATCAGGTCCTAATCCTGGTTCCACTAACCTTCAACGATGTACCCCATTTTTAGTACTAACAGCTATGTGAATAAATCATTTACACACCCAAACCATACCTCCTAGCCTGGTGGTGGATAGTGATGGTGGAAGATCTGAGGCCCCTTGAACCCCAGAAAGCACTCATTTCCTCATGTTTTGTACAGGAAAGGTAGTGGGAGACATAGAGGTTGTCAGATATCCAAAGCCTGGGTCCCAACCGTACAATGGAACTGTACAGTTCTGCTATTTTCCAGGGTGCAGGCACTTGCAGAGGAGGGGTACGTGTAAGAGTGGGGAGGTGTTTATAGAGGATCTAGGCCAAAAAAACCCAAGCAATTAAATTGCTCTTTCCACTTTGTGGCTAAGTCTGTAGCTTGTAGACAAGGGGGCCAAGGATTGTAATATGAGTTATACATGGATGTCTTTCAAATAAAGCCAAAGGCTATGTTTACACTACAGAGATCTTTTGAAAGAAGCTCTTCTGAAAGAAGTCTTCCAAAAGAATTTCTTTCAAAAGAATGCATCCACACACAAGAGTGATCTGCTCTTTCAAAAGAGATAGTCCACACGGCCCCCACTCTTTCAAAAGAATGGACCAGGTATCGAAAAAGCAGGCGCCATGAGGTCTGCTATTTGAAAAAAAGGGGCCTGTGGAGCATCCACACGTTTTCTTTTGAAAGAAGCTTCCAAAAGGGGGCGCTCTTCCTGAAACAGGAAAGGAAGAGCGAATTCAAAAAGAGCGCTGCATTCTTTCCATTTTTTTGAAGAAAACTTTTTGTGTGAAGACACTCTACTGGATTTTTCGAAAGAGCTCCCTTCTTTTGAAAAATCTTTTGAAAGAACTTGATAGTAGAGACTCAGCCAAAATGTTTAAACGTAGGCATCTATAAGTCAGGTATCAAACTCCATTTTCAAGTACCTAAATCATCATCATGACCAACAACACATGGGCTCAGCTCCCATTTGTATCCCATGACCCTCTCTCATTATCTCTTTTCTCTTTCCTTGTCCAGTGCAGACTGGCTTAGTTTTTGTCGAGTAGCTCCGCACCAATCTACTATACCATCTGCCTCTGCCTCTCCTATTCAAATTATCCGTTATATAGAATACCAGTGTTTTGATTTTTTGTTCTTTGTTCCTTCTGCAGATATGCCCAAATAGCTGTAACTTCTGTTGTATAACCTTCTGCAGTAGGTTCTCTTTTGGTTGTATCTTCCTGTATAATTCCTCCTTGGTGACCTTCTGCCTCCGTGCTATTCTCAGGATCTTTCTATAACAACTCCTCTTGACTGCCAACATTGTTCTCTTCAATTCTTTCATTATCACACATCTCACATCTGTACAACATGCCTTTGAATACATATCTTTTCAAGATGCTCAGCTTTTTTCCTAAGCTAATCGCTTTGCTTTTCCAGATCTTATCCATTGCCTTGAAACTTGCTCTTGCTTTCGCTATCCTAGTTGCTATTTCCTTCTTACAGTCTAGATCATATGTTATGTTGTTTTCCAGATATGTGAACTTCTCTACTTTCTGTAGTTCAATCCCATCTACACTGATCTTCCCTCCTATGGTCTTATCTCCAAAGACCATTTTTTATTGATGTTCATAGTCAGTCCTTACCGCTTCCCTTCCTCGTTTAGCACCTGCACCATTCTTGCTAGCTTCTCCTCATCTTCCTCAATGATAACTACATCATCTGCAAACCTCAAATTGTTAATTCTTATCCCATGCACAGATATCCCTTCTATTTCTTCCTTGATCTTGTCCATCACTTTCTCCAGATGCGTGATGAAGATACTTGGCAATATCAGATCTCCTTGTCTCATACCTCTACTCCTTCTGTAAACCAACTTCCCAACTCTCTGCACGTTCTCACCACTGCCTTCTGTGGCAAGGTGCCCCGTTTGCCTTGGTTTAGGCCCCTTGCCTCTGCCCCTTGAGCTGGAGGGACTGGGCAGTGGCTGCACCTGTTCTTTGGGTCAGGGCTGGTCTCCCACCCGCTTCTCTTACTATCAGAGCTGTTGGAATGGCTGGGGGAGGGGAGCCCACAACTTCCCCCTCCCCGGCTCTGTAATAGGCACTCTCCTCCTCCTCCTGATCCGCTCTTACTACTTCTTATCTCCCTTGCAATGTCTTTCACACTCCTCCTTTCTCATTCTCCTCCCCAGCTCTGTTTGCTTCAGCTGCTTTTATACCTCCTGGCAGTTAGCTCAACTGGTCCTTGTCAACTGATTGCCTGGACCACACCCTGTTGCCTCCACTGGGGAGCTTTATTAACTCTCTGTCCTTCCCCTAGCCAGGCTGGGTTCTGGACTGCCTTCCACCTGGGGTCTGCTGGCCTGACCCTGTTACACTTTGCATTGCTGTTGATATCCTTCAACCACTGTATCAGTCTGCTGTCCACTCCATACAACTCCAACACCGCCCAAGTCACCTTCTGATCTATACTGTCACATGCCTTCTGAAAACTGAAGAAGCAATTGTAGATATTCTTGTTCTTTCGTTGAGTTTTCTTTGCTATCAATCTTAGTGCCAATATCGGCTGTATGGTACTTCTAGCTTTCCTGAATATTGCTTGTTTATCTGCTAGATGTTCTTCCATCTGTAATCTCAGTTTCTCTGTTCATATCATCATCAGCACCTTGCCTAGATGACTTGTTAGGGCAATTGTTCTGTAGTTCTTGCACTCCAATGTGTTTTCTTTCTTGTGTATTGTCGCTAGCACAGAGCTTGTCCATCCCTTAGGTGCCTTCCCTTCTTTGCATGCTATATATTACTGTAAGGGAGTGAGAGGAAGGCCTTGCAGTGCAGGGGTAAACAGAGCCTCTTTGCCCAATTAGCCCCACCCCATTTCACCTGCCACCAGTGTCAGGCCTGGAGACAGGGTAAAAGGAGAGAAGTTACCCCAATTCGGGGCTGACCAGCCAAGAGGCAGGAGCTGGCCCTAACACTAGCAGAGCCTGAGCCAGAGCTGCCGCAGGGTCGGCTGCCAGAGGACACAGTCTTCAAATCCTCCCCCAGGCTAAAAGGGGGAGAATCCCAGAGAACCTTCCCCCTAAGGAGGGGATACTAGACTCTTGGGGCCATACCCCAAAGTAACACTACAGCCTCTGGGGAGTGGGCTGAAGGCCAACACCTTGAGCCCCTAAGCCCTGCAGGGCCTTAGCCACTAGGCCATCCTGCCACTAGTGGGAACTGCTTACAATTATATGGTCGGTGTATTTCCTGAAGCATACTTTCTCAGGTGTTCTATAAAGACTTGACAAAAACGCTGGAGGAGATATCAAAGAGAGATGTATTGATCATCGGAGGAGGTTGGAACATGAAGATCAGAACAGATAACAAAGTTAGGGAGGGAGTCATGGGAAGGCTTGGATACAAAGAAAGAAATGAATGAGGCAAGAAACTACTAGAGTCTGCTATGGAGCATGAGATGGTGATCTGCAACACAAGATTCCAAAAAAAACTGTAGGAAGTGGACATGAAGATCAAATGACAGGAAGTCCAAGAACATAATAGGTATGATTTCGATAAGAAGAATACCGGTAACATCAGTACAGCAGTGCTGAAATTTCCAAGGAGTGGATATATACTGAGACCACAGTCTAGTGATTGCAAACCTCAAGATGAAACTCAAGAGAAAGTAAAAGACAGAGTTTAAGAAAAGAAGAGACGTGGCAAGACTAGGTGAGGAGGAAATAGGGAATGTATACAGAACAACACTCAAAGAGAAGATTAGGAATGAGGGCACAGAGAAAGACCTAGATAGGATAGTCAAAGGGATAGCCACGGTGATAGCAAAGGCAATTGAGCAGACTGTTCTGGAAGAAGAGAAGTTCAATAAGAAGTGGATTACACAGGAGAAACTGAAGTTGGCCCAAGAGTAGAGAACACTGAAAATCAGAAGAGATATTTCCAAGAGGGCAGAACCTCAATACAGGGTGAAAAGTAACGAGGTGACAAAAGTGGCCAGAAAGCATAAGGGGAAATGTTTAGAGGAGCAGTGTGAAGATACAGAGAGATATTACAGTGAGTGTAAGACCAGGGAGGTGTATAAAATGATTAGGAATATTAATAGGAAGTGGCAGCCAAAACAGATGGCGATCAAAGACAAGAATGATGAGGTGCTCATGAACAAGGAGAAGGTTGTGCAGCAATGGATGAGATATTGCACCGATCTGTACAAAGCACAGTTAGACCTGAGAGTTTCAGGCTGCGTCTACACTAGGGGAAAGCTTTGAAATTGCCATGCTAATGGCCAAATCAGAGAATACTAATGAGGCACTGAAATGAATATTCAGCACCTCACTAGTATGCTGCCAGCTGCAGCACTTCGAAAGTGCTGCGTTTTGTTGACCTGGGCGAAAGGTAGCAAGATATGTAGGTATATAAATTTGGGAAGGTTCGCCAACCTGACTTAAAGTTGAAGATTATAGGTTCACACCTCCCCCGAGTTAACGGTGAGGTCTGAGGCAAAGCCTCAGGCCAAAGCCAGAGGTGAGCTTTTGGGATTCCCAGTCACAACACAGACAATGATCTTAACAATACCTATGCTTTATTTAATAGTACAATAATACATATGCAGCAGTTAGCCAAGACACTACAAAAAATATATCGCGGTTAGTACTTAGATTACAATCAAAGATCTTACTTAACAATATTACTAAGCAATACCTATTGTTTTACCGATTAATCTTGTGGTTTTATTTTATGTCTAGCAAACAGGATGCAATACTCACTGACTTCTTTTGAACTCTTTAGAAGCAGAGACCAGCTTGCTTCCACCTGTCAAAAGGGAGTTATTGCAGTGGTTCAGAAAAGGAAGAAGTTAGCTAAGAGTTCTAAGAAACAACAAGAGTAGACTATAACAAGAAGAGAGAGAAAGACAGAGAGAGAGAGAGTTGGGGTGATAGGCACCCCGTTGGTGCAGATCCATCTGGCACAGCTTCACACGCATCGCGTTGGGCGATCATTACGCGCCCTTCTGTTCTCCCAAAGGATTGTTTTATATGCTTTTCCCCTTGTGCTGACCAATTTAGGGTCTGACATAATCGAATCTTGAATACCTGCGGAGACCCCCATATGTATGATGACCTTTTCTATTCATCCTGTTTTTCTTGAAACAGAGTTTAAAATGGAAATTCCCATCTTAGCCCTTTTACCTGAATATATCGGATGACCTGTTATTCTTTCCCATAAGTGACAGAAGGTTTGGGCGTATTTTGCTATTTGAGAGGTGTTTTTAGATGGCCCAGACTGAAATGATGCACCATTACGGACCTGACCTTAAACCTACTTATAAAAAGATAATTTGCCCAAGCTTTCCCCCCTCATGCCCTACTTACTAGGCAGGCCCCTTGCGTTTCTGCTGACAGGAAAGAAAGTAAGCATAGATTCTTCTAGGCCTCAATTAGCCAAACTATCATGGCTTCCTTATATCTACCCTAATTCTAACACTATAAGCTAAGCACAGGCAACAGTCCCCCCCTTGACGGGGTGGTTAATCTAAAAAGTACTCCTTCATTCTCTGATTCTTAGAAGAGGCATGTTAAGTGGATGGATGGAATGAATATTTCTATAGGGGACGTCCCATCGAGAAGCTGGATTCAGATTCATATAGTTGGTTGGTTCTAACCGCTGTGAGAATTGGTTTTCTAAAAGAGAACTTTTTGCCTTTAAATAAACTACAAGAATTATAACAATCCCAATGGCTATTCCCTGAATTATGACACCAATTCAAAAATTAAAGGTGTTTTCAAAAAATCCTAACTTGGGGCTGTCTTCTTCAAATAATTGTATGACTGCCCATTGGGCTTTATTCATATAATTAATAATCTGGATTAATTGAGTATCCTTACGGCTTAATAGTTGTTTCATTTCCAAATTTAGTGGGGGAATATGAACTTAGAAGGTTGGTGTGTTTTGCACCACCACATCCTGATATAAAGGATTAGATGTAATAGTCATGGTGTTTCCAAAGAGAGGGACGGGAAAGATTCCCTGGGCACCAATTGAGGCAACATGTTTTGGGTCGAAATAAAAATTTGGATTTGTGACCGGACACTCCATAAAGCCATATTGGAAAAACTTTCTGTTTGTGACCACGCAAAAGGTTCCATTTCCAGCATAGGTCACCCTCTCCTTCAGTGTTTTTCACCAGGTAAGTTGAACCGTGCATTCAACTGCCTGGTTATGTGATTCTCCCTGTAGACCACAGAGGAGAGTATCTGCTTCAAACACATTACACCTGCAGATGAACTGAGGTCCCTTTTCGGAACAACAAGCCGTCGGAGGCACCTTCCACGTTTGAGTGTCTGGGTCATATACGACCAGCGGGGGCATGTTCACACACTCCTTGTAGATGTCATCTTCAAGGTGACCTAATGACTGGACTGCTGCCAATCGATCATAAACATCTCTTATAGGGTCAAACACAGGCAGCGAGACTGTGAATGATACATATAAAGATTGGGTCACAACACAGGATTTTTGGATGGAACAAATGTCCCGATTGGGGTGTGGGGTCACAGAACCAATCTGTCTCATAATAACAAATGAGGTCCGAAGACAAATGTCCAGGCAAATAGCTTGCTTTTTTCCTCGTTTTTGAAAACACTGTGGACAATACCAATTTAACAATTGTTCATCCTTAACTAAATTTGGAACTTTTCCTTGCATTAGGGCATCCAATGTCTCAGTAATAGTGTTAATTACATATTCCCCATAAGTGGAACATATAATTTCCTTCCCCAAAGACAAATCCTGTTCTTTATCATTATTCCGGAAGATCAGCTGGTTAAGCCGATGTTGGGTCTCATTAAAAAGTCGGGCTATATCTTTGAGATTAAAAATCATACATCAATCTTCCTGGGACAATCCCTTGATACCCTGGATCATAGGGCTTAGGACATTGTTGGCCTCCTCTTGAAGGACATGATTTAGGTGTTTACGAATTTTCCAAAGGTCTACACAGTTCCAAATTGACGTGCCAGAGCTGAATAATCCACAGATAGTGCCTAATGTCCCAAGGGGGTCTATACTACGTTTACGTCAGGATATAGGGGACTTTATCGGTGGATCAGTAGGACTGGTCATTGTTAAATCTCTAACCCGCTGCTGATAAATAGTGATTTTATCTGTTAGGAGTACTGAATAGAAAGAAGACATTTTGGAATACTGACAATAACTGAATTCCCCCAATTGCCAATTAGACAAATTCAATACCACAGGGATGTGCATGAATCAAACTTGATTAAACAGAACACCAAAGATAGGCATAGTTGTGAGACCACTTGCTGGGCTAGGTCTACTTACAGGGCATTCTGAGTTTTCATTTTCAAAGTCACTATAATCATAATCTATGAGGGGATCGTGCACCTTTAATCTATGATAAATGTTGATTGCATGTTCTTTTAACCTCTTTCCCTGTATGAAAGGTGGCTATAATACACACTTCATATACCCCTTCTTCTTCAAATTCTAAGTGACGTAAAGTCAGACTTCCCCCATCTATGGTATTCTCGCAGTGTGCTTTCCCTTGCCAGCTTCCATAGGAAATCCCATGGATTAAAGGACTTGAGTCGGCTGACACAAAGCAATTGCACCCTGCTCTCTGGGCATCTTTCTTTAGTGGTTTAACTCTTACCCAGCCACTGGTTGGCAATGAGGTTATCCCTTTTAGTTGGTATTTAAAAGTAACTTTTTCCACCCCTAATACCAGTAACATTCCTGATCAGCTGATTTATAAATCCTGGGTGAGGACCAGCTTTGGCAATTTCTGGGTCCTCCTTGCTTAAAGTCGGAAGGGTATTTCCCCTGGGTTGGACACTTACTACAATATGGGTTAGCCAAATGCAATTTAAAGGGGCAATACATATCCCAGCATGATATGTGCCACTCATAAAGTTGGGTATGTCATCAATGTTTAAAGAGGTTTGGTTTGTCCAAACAGAGAATTGTACCTGTCTTTTTACCACAGTTACCAATTCCCCTTGATTTGGGTTAGGTTTCCGCATAACAATGTTTTCATGGTTATGGGTTTTCGCTTAGATTCTGCTAACCAACCCCAAACAAAAGATAGGGTTACCTTACACTTTGAGTCAGATAGCATCTGCTGTACCTGGTGTGAAGTACTGTTTCCAGACATTTGTAATACAACCTTTTTGCCCGCATTAACAAAAACAATTTTCTCAGTCTTTTTAGACAGGAGATAATATCCCGGGTTCAAGGGTTGAGAACTGGAACGTCTATTCAAATTCTGGATGGTAAAGTCCTCCAGGTTAGGTTCAATCTGGGGGTCCACAGATGTATACAGGTCCAGTCTCCGGATGAATATGATGGAATAATAGATCATCAGTCTCACAACTCAGTCCATGGTTACTCTTCGGGTAACTTCTGAATAGGTTCTAGTTCAGCAGGGGTTCCTGCCTCGGGGGGCTCACCAAGAGGTCACTCCGTCTGCTTCTTTTCTGAAGACCTGGGTGATCGATACAGCTTTAGCTGGTTAGCGTGATAGATCTTATCTTTGGCACGCTTACTCTCAGCCACTCTGATTTTATACACTGCTGGACTGAGTTTGTCGATGATTCGGAAGGGCCTGATCCATCGATTACATAGCCTGTGTTCTGGGACTTTATAAGATAACAGCATAACTAGATCTCCAACCTCCCAAGTGTTCTCTCTCTGGTTTTTGTCAAAATAGGCTTTAGCCTTCCGTTTTGATTTCCCCAATTTGGCAGCTACCTGCAAGTGGACTTGATTTAAATGTTCTTGCAGATTTTACAGGTACGCATCCATTTTGATCCCTTCTAGTTGAGTGCCACTGGTATGCCAGATCAAATGTTCGGGTAAACGTATCCTCTGCCCAATCATTACCTCAAAGGGCGTTTTCCCAGTGGATGCAGCTGGAGTAGCTCGAAGTGCCCTGAGGATTAGAGGCTTGAGCGTATCCCAGTTACATCCATTTGCATTAACCAGTTTCCTCAACATTAGCTTAATGGTCCGATTGATTCATTCCACCATCCCAGGTGACTGTGGTCGGGGGAGGTGCGACCATGGACTGAGTTTAACAATGATTTAACAATGACCAGTCCTACTGATCCACCGATAAAGTCCCCTATATCCTGACATAAACGTAGTATAGACCCCCTTGGGACATTAGGCACTATCTCTGGATCATAGGGCTTAGGACGTTGTTGGCCTCCTCTTGAAGAACATGATTTAGGTGTTTATGAATTTTCCAAAGGTCTACGCAGTTCCAAATTGACATGCCAGAGCTGAATATCCCTGGTCTTACACTCACTGTAATATCTTTCTATGGCTATGTCTACACTAGCCAAAAACTTCGAAATACCCATGCAAATGGCCATTTCAAAGTTTACTAATGAAGCACTGAAACATCCCTGTGGTATTGAATTTGTCTAATTGGCAGTTGGGGGAATTCAGTTATTGTCAGTATTCCAAAGTGTCTTCTTTCTATTCAGTACTCCTAATGGATAAAATCACTATTTAACAGCAGCGGGTTAGAGATTTAACAATGATCCAAGGTATCAAAGGATTGTCTCAGGAAGATTGATTTATGATTTTTAATCTCAAAGATATAGCCCGACTTTGTAATGAGACCCAACATCGGCTTACCCGGCTGATCTTCCGGAATAATGATAAAGAACAGGATTTGTCTTTGGAGACGGAAATTATATGTTCCACTGAAATACATATTCAGCGCCTCACTAGCATGCGGACGGCCACGGCACTTCGAAATTGACGCGGCTCGCCACCGCATGGCTCTTCCAGACGGGGCTCCTTTTCGAAAGGACCCCAGCTACTTCGAAGTCCCCTTATTCCTATGAGCAAATGGGAATAAGGGGACTTCGAAGTAGCCAGGGTCCTTTCGAAAAGGAGCCCCATCTGGATGAGCCGTGCGGCGGTGAGCTGCGTCAATTTCGAAGTGCCACGGCCACCCGCATGCTAATGAGGCGCTGAATATGTATTTCAGCGCTTCTTTAGTAAACTTCGAAATGGCCATTTGCATAGCCATTTCAAAGTTTGGGGCTAGTGTAGACATGGCCTATATCTTCACACTGCTCCTCTAAACATTTCCCCTTATCCTTTCTGGCTACTTTCGTCACCTTGTTACTTTTCACCCTGTATTGTGGTTCTGCCCTCTTGGAAATGTCTCTTCTGATTTTCAATATTCTCTACTCTTGGGCCAACTTCAGTTTCTCCTGTGTAATCCACTTCTTATTGATCTTCTCTTCTTCCAGAACAGTCTGCTCAATTGCATTTTCTATCACCGTGGCTAGCCCTTCGACTCTCCTATCTAGGTCTTTCTCTGTGCCCTAATTCCTAATCTCCTCCAAGCATTGAGAGTAAGACCAATATTTTGAAGGAGGAAGTAGAAAGAGTGGTGACACAACTAAAGAATAACAAGTACCTAAATAAGCAGTATTATTTTCAGAGATGCAAAACCTCCCATTCTTTTTGATGCACTTATTCCCAATTAACACAGGTGTAAGGTAGATTTGAGCCCTGAGTCTGTAAGATATATTCAGCTTGGAAAACTCTTCCTTTTTCTCTATGAATTAAACTTAAGGCAAAGCTGTCAGCCCTTAGAGGGTAGAGGATGGGAAAAAAACAGTACCCTTCTCCCTTTGTACCTATAAGGAACAATCATATGCACGAATGGCAAATGATCAGAAAATCCAACACAGTACTTGGAACTGTCACTCTGATGATCTGTATGTAGTGAGAATATTTTGAAAGTATAACTATATATAGGCACGGGTGTGTGTATGTTCATTGTGATGTCATTTTCAAGTTTTGCTTGAAACACTGGGCTGAAACCTTCGCCTCTCTGGGAATACAAAAAAAGACTTAAAACTGCACTAAGGCGGCGGCTGGGGATTCCACAGCTGAAATACAACTGCTTCATCTGGATATAGAAGATATGGTGAGTTCATGTCATGGGTGGGAAGGGCCGCAGAGGGTAATCTTAGCTATCAGAACATCCCCATGGGACAGCTGGAGATCTAGTCCCCTAGAATCAGTGAAGTTACTCATGCTTTATGTCAGTACCAGTGTGTATAGCCAACAGTGGTCAGGAGAAACTGAACCTGAGACCTTAGGGGCTAAAGCCATGGGCTCTACTGCAGGACCTAAAAGCCAACTGGCTCCTATCCAAGGCTGTACAGCAGAGACTTCACTTTCCCTCGTCAGTGGTCTCAGTGCCTCAGGGATTCCATATTTCCCACTGCTGAGGAAGCACATCCCAAGCTTCTCAGATGATCTAGCAGTTCATCCCAGACAAACCCCCACTTGTAAGGCCGACAGACCTGGGGTGTGAGCAGAAGAAAATGCACCTGTGATCTTAGGGGCTAAAACCATGTGCTCTATCACATGAGCTAAAAGCCAACTGGCTGTCAGAGAAGGCTATAGAGTAGAGACTTCACACTCACTTGTCAGTGGTCTCAGAGCCTCTGGGGTTACAAGTATTTGGAGCATGAGACCTTTGCTGACTGTAGAAAAATACATCCAGAAGCATGCTATGGGCACAAGGAGTCCAAATTGCTACATGCATTCTGAGCAGCTTCATGCTACATCAGGAGGGCTTAACTATTTGAGCTAAAATTTGTAGGACTAATTTGATTAATTCTACTTATTTTGTATATCAACATTTCAGTGTTTTTGTACTTCGTTACACTGCTACCCCCTTCTGACAACAAAAATTACTACAGGACCTGAAGAGAGGAAATCGAAGCCTGAGCCTGCCTAAGCTCCACCACCACAGACAAAGGTTCCAAAGCTGAAGCTCAAGGGCTTTTGCTCCAGATAGGTGTCTGTAACCAGAACCCTCTTGCCCAGGTTTGAAGACTCCAGCAAGTCTAAGTCATCCAAACAACCCCATGAAAACAGGGACACAACCCACTTTGGAGTCCCAACCCACAGTCTGAACATGGCCAGTCCTAACTAACTGGTGGCTCCAGGCAGGATATGAGCGACGGGTACACCCTCCTGGGTGCTGCGCCCTCCCACCAGGTCCTGCTACACCACTCACTGCCTTCAGCACTCCTAAGCCAACATGTTGCTCAGCTGTGGCCCTGCCCCTCCTCCATCCTAGTGAGGCAAGCGCCCACTGGCTCCAGCTCCACATGGGATGGTCCATTTTGGCGGCCCCTTGAAATCGACAGCCCGAGGTGATCACCCAGCTCACCCACCCCTAGGATCGGCTCTGAGCCGCAAAACCACAGAGATTACAGAAAAAAATGTGCCTAGTGATTTGGAGAACTCGAGGTGTGTGTTTAGTGATCATGAATATGTGTTGAATCTGTAACAATCAACAGACAATAGCAGATTGCAAATTTCAGAGGTCACAAAGCAAATTGGTGCATCAACTACATGTTCCAATTTATTCCTGAACACATTTTTTCATTAAGACAAGTTGGCCTCCATGTGGTGTGTGATAGGGTCAGGTTCAATGCTAAATTTAGGCAAGGCAGTTTGCAATCACAAATAGATATTCATAACCAAGCTCTCCTTGAGGCTATAATTTTGCACAGTAAAGTCATATTTAAGCTATTAGGAGGGTGTCAGCCCACTATATAGACCTGTAATGTAGTTAAGTGCCAAGTTATGCCAGCTCCGTATTGTAATAACAAATAATCTATTTTATGTGGCTCCATTTTTGTGATACCTGAGCACCTTGCAAATATTTAAATATAGAAATAACACATATTTTAATCCTTTCCCATCCCAGATCTGTTCCTTACATTGAGAGTTATTGGGAAGTTCTCTGGAGGCAGGGTTAGGATAATTTCTTTAGTATCTATGCCGCAGAAACACTCACCTGAGTGAGTTTGCAGCTTTTAGGGTCCCTTTATATTGATCAATCCCTTTTAAATGGCTTAAAGGGGTCAACCTCAGGGGCAGGTTCTCACCCTTTATTGTATTGCAAATCAGTTGTCCAGCCTTATTGTTCAAACCTCTATTACTGTTTTGTATCTTAGAGAACTCTACCACAGAACAGAAAAAGAATAAAGCTTTGTTGTGTAAACTCTCTGCCAAATATCAAACTAGCTTTTTTTAACTTGCTGTATCTGACTGACTTCTTTGCCTCTTCTATACAATGGTGATGTATCCCATGAGGCCCTTGTATACCTAACTTGACCCCACAACATCCTACAAAATTGGATTAAGATTTTTAAGAGACAGTTTTTTGACCTCTAAATGTCTTTGAGAGGCAACTGTGGAAAGGTACTTGTATCCCTAAATCTAAACAATGGGAATATACCCACCATTACAATACGGAAGGCACTGACTCTAGGGTGGAAATACATAGTAGCCCCTTTTGTAGAAAATGTTATTGATATAGAGAGACAACTTCTTTGGCCCTGTAAGTGTCCTTTTAATTAATTTAGGGACAAATATAATCCCACCTGTGGCTGTGGTAAGCTCTAAGCAACAGGACTGGTGTAGTTCTCCTTCTCCAAGGACAAGGCTGTATTTCAGAGAACTGTGAACCCAACAACTGCACAGAACACAACTCAATGGCAGAAGGCCATAGTAACAGAAAGGTAGCCATGTTAGTCTGCACTCCAACAAAACAACGCAGCAGAAATGTAGCACTTTAAAGACTAACAGAATGATTTATTCTGTGATGAGCTTTCATGCTGAAGTGGACCAGGATCTCCTCTTGCCACTTCTATGCAATGGACTCTTGCTCAAGATATGAAAGTCTACCTCTGCCAGGATGATAAAATAACTTCTGGAGACAGCTTCACAGCCACTCTGTGAAGTACAGAGATGATGTTTCCTTCCCCTGTGTGCTAGGGCAGCCCCATCAATCTGAGCAATGGGCTGACAATTTGTCCATTTATTTCTGGAAGGCAAGTGTTTTAGAGATATTGCTGTTTCTCTCCCCTCAAAGAATGTATGAGCAAATACAAAATTGGCAAGTCATAATTTTCCCTTATAACAAGTTTGTTCTTCTGTAGGGTATCTTTTGCATGCAGTAACCATTGAGTCACAGTAGGAGGCTTTATTGAATTCCACATCAATGCAATTCTATTTTTTTGTCACTGGAAGGGTTATTTGAAGAAATCAGTTCTGTTGTCCCTCAGACTTTCATCCTGTCATCTGCTGCAATCTGAGTGCTTCTAAAAATACCACACCGTGGTGATACAGATGGTGGGATGGCTCTGCTGCATATGAATGCAAAATAACCTTGTTGTCAATGACGCTAATGGCTTGGGGTAAATTAAGGTCTGGTCTCACTGGATTTTGTGGGAGTGGGAAGTCAAAACAAATGTATGCTTGCCTCCATCCACACCATTTTAATCTTTTGGTCAGAAGCACAATGTAAGCACTCACAAACCACAGAGTTTCCTTACTGCTCTATAGGAATGCAAAGACATATATGTCAATAGAACCAAGCCCACTTGAGAAGTAACATTGCCTGTGTTTTCCAGATAACAGTACTGAGAGATTGCACAGGATTACTTCTGGCAGGTCTTTAATATGGCAGAGGCAAGTCTTGTTCCCGCACTGCTTTTCACGATGAATGGGTTAAACCTAAGTGCCTGACTATGGTTTTGTCATCAACTTCCTAACCACTGAACCATTTTCCCCTTCCAGAGCGAGGAATCCTAATTAACATTGCACTGCTGATGTGCAAAGCCACTGCAAGTCCATACTGAGTTGTGACCCTTCTCGTGGCTAGAACACACTGAGGATAACAGCCAAAACTCACTTAATTTAAGTGGAAGACATAAGCTCAGAGGGTTCAGAGTTCACACATTGCTGGTGACATAACAGGGTTATTATCGTACCACAAGATAGAATTTTGGAGTGTAGGAGGAAGAGGGGCATTGGGTTTCATTTTACAAAACCTACGTAATTTCTTACCGAAAACTAAGGCTGCAATGTCAAGCACTCAAAAGTCAGGAAATCCCAGAGTTAAGAGTTGAAGGTCAGATGGGACTGTTATGACCCTGCATGACACTGACCATACTCTTTTACCCAGTAGCTCCCGCATCAAGCATCTTGCTTTGGAAGGAGCAAAAGCATATTTTTAGAAAAACAATGTGTCTTGATTTAAAGGCTTGAGCTGCGGAAGATGCCATCACATCCCTAGTTTCAATGGTTAATAGCCTTCACTGTTCAACATTGATACCTCATTCCAACACTGGCTTTGACTAGCTTCAGCTTCTAGCCTTTCGATCTCATTATGCATTTTTCTGCTAAAATGAAGAGCCCAGCACTATTAGAAATCTTTTTCCCATGCAGATGCTTATAGATGGTGATCAAATAATCTCTTAACCATCTCTTGGATAAACTAAATTGGTTGAACTCCCTTACTGTAGGACAGATTTTTCCAGACTTGGTAATATTCTTGTAGCTTATTCCTGAACACTTTTCATTTTCTCCAGGCAACTTTATTTCCCCCCATTTGTTCATATAAATTATGGTGCAATCTTAGATTACACAATCACATATCACAACCCTTCCCTTGCCTCTACTGGGGCCATATAATCTATTCTAGCCACAGTGATGATGGACAAAGAGAGACTTAAATACCTGTAGTGCACCTTGCAAAATTTTGGAGAAATATGAAGGGATCCTTCCCTTTCCCTGATTGCCAAAAAGGAGCAATCTTTGGATTGATATACAGTCTTCTCTCTGGTCAATGACTCTGTTTTGGAGGTGTCAATCCAGAGCCCGTCCATTCAGTTCCACTCTGGCAGGCAGTCATCTAGGCAGGAATCCACTCCCCTGCACTGGGTAAAATTGTACCTCACATTCATTCCTGTGCTTTACCCTTGAGTGCATTGCTGATGTTGCTGGCCTTTTGTCATTTACGGAAGTTAGGCTGGGTGGAGTCTGTGTCCCGCTCCCTCAGAGTGAGGGTGGAACTGGGTGTCCGTCTATGGGATAAATGGCTGCCTTACAAAGCGCTCTTCTTGTTCCTCTCAGGGAGAAAAAAAAACAAAAAACATATGTTAGCTTCTTCTGGCTCCATGCTATGGAAACTATTGGGCCCAAGATTTGTAACTTAACATTTACTTGGCAGGTGGAGCAACCTAAATGAATATCTAACAAAACAGCTATAAAATGAGTTCCAAGGACATAATGGTGTCTGTTTTGTTGCAGTTTGCAGCTCAAGTAAACGTTGCAAAATTCTTGGCTCAGTGGTAACTGTAGCACCATAGAGGTGTGTTTGCATAGGCATAACCCAATCTTTCATGCCCTTGTTACAGCCCTGGGGACCTTTGAAAAAAGACATTATATGTCTCAGAAAATAAACAGAATTAAAATTTGATTGGTCATAACATAAAAGTGTAAGCGAAGTTTCATGGTAACTGAGTCCAAAGAACCTTTGAAATTCCCCAGATGGAAAACAGTTCCCTTGGACTGAACCTATAATGACTGCTCACAGCACTGGGGTTTTTTATGCTTATGATTTGAGATTCATAAGCAAGATACTAGTAAAGGAATATAGGTCTGTATCTGCTTCTCTTATACAACAAGGTCCCTTACACTTGCATTCACTTTATGACCAAAGCTTACAAATGCGTGTATTTGGGGCCTGTAGAAGGGACATCGCTGCCTCCCAAACACCCACTTGCAGCCAAGTGTGGATCTAACGGGCTAATCAGTCCCAGCTCTATAGAGTTTAGGAACATCTCAGAAAGACCCTAGCTGGGGCAGATGGGGAAGCCCACTCACTCCCCTGGATTCCAGCTCAAAGACAGCCAAATTTAGCTCTCAGTTCCCAGCTACCCCAGTGCTACTTCCTACATTAGAGTCTTCTCTGGTGCCTAATTTATTTCTCTTTGGAACACTCATTTTCTCTGGCAGCATCTCACCAGTCTGGTGAAAGGCTCTTCTATCTTTTCTAACAGCTACTTTCCTCCTCTTGAGTTTCCCCTCTGAGGCTGCATCTACACTATGAGATAAATTTGAATTTATTTATATAGATTTTCTAATTCTGGAATGAATAAGTTCGATTTTTGACCATCCTCACTTCACACTTTGCTCCCCACAAAGTTGAGTCATTGCTGCCACACACATGCTTTGGCTAACATGTACTGTTGCTGTAGTGCATTGTGGGAAGCTATCCCACAGTTCCCTCATCCCCATAGCACTCTGGGTATGCTCACTGGTCTTGACGTCATCTTCCCCCATTGCATTTTCATAATTCCCCTCCCGATCCCTGAAAGTATGTCGATCCCTGGAAATAATGCAGAAGACACTCAAAATTAGAAGAAAGAATTTTTGGTTTCCGTACATATCACATTGCCAACACGGGTGCAGTGACTGTATTCTCAGCTGGCCATCCATACCACCTCCCATCATTGATGAAAATCACGTAGGGGGTGGGAATGTTAGATTCAGAAGTATATATGAGGAAAGAATTTTTGGTTCCCCCCTGCACTATATTGACAATTGACTGTATTCTCAACTGGCTATCCATCTCACCTCCCATCATCACAGAAAAAGAATTCTTGGTTTTCCCCATCAGCAGCAGCAAGCCCAGGTATGGGCCAAGGGTGTGTGTGTGTGTGTCGCTGGATGACCAGTTGAGCTGTTTCTTCCCCCAAACCCCCAGTATCTTAACTACCAGGGGAGACTTCCCCACAGTGGCAGCAAAGCCCCCAGTATCTTAATCACTGGGGGAGACTTTTCCTGGCAGCAGCAGCAAACCCAGATATGGCCCGATGTGGGGGGGCAGTGTCACTGGATGACCAGTAGAGCTGTTCCCTCCCCCAAGCCCCGAGTAACCACCGGGACAGATTAACCCACGGCGGCAGCAAAGCCCTCTTGCACACAACTGGCAGCATTGTCAGCACCGAACGGCAGGCACATCCTTTTATTGGGTTGGGCTGGGGGCTACGCACATGATGTGCCTGAGTGCAACAAAGACCCAGACTGTGTGGCACCCGTGGGAGGGAAGGGGGTTCACACACAAATGTAAACCACTGAGAAGAAGTTTCTTGGCACGTTATGCAAGCACGACCCCCAGCACAGCCTTGTTGACGTGGTGTGGCGGGACAGGGGCTGGCTCCAGAGAGTGCAGAAAAAAATAGCAAGCATACAGACAGAACTGTGAACTCCTTGCAGGAGCTATTTGTATGGGTAGATGCATGCACACCGCTAACAGCATAGAAAGAAAGAAGCCATTTCTGAGGCTGTCATAAAGAAACAAGAGCCCACAGCTGAAGGCTCGCTGCTCCCTCTTGGAAAATCAGGCTCTTCCTGTTACTGGAGAGCAGTGGCCAGAGTGGAGCACTGAGAGGGGCATTGTGGGTTACATATGGGACACCTCTGGAGGCTAATAAATTCAATATTAAGATGTGGTGCTTTCACCCTGCCCTTCAATCAAACTTCTGAATTTGAACTTGACACTATACCCATCAGGTAACTGCAATTTTGTAATCTCAAGATTAGTGCATCCAAAATCAAGCTAACAGTCTTTACAGTGAAGACAGTCACGTGGTAAAATCGAGCTAGCTGAATTAAATTCAAATTTATCTTGCAGTGTAGATGCAGCCTGAGAGCCTCAGCCTTTCATGATTCCTAAGTCTTTCCCTACATAATTAACTGCCTTAGTGAGACAGCTACTCTCAGGTGAATCTGAGCTGCCTCATCTCACAGTGTGAAGCCTGTCAGAGATAGCTTATGCGTCTGACCAGTGCCAAAGTTCAGCCACCGTCTGGCAGGGCCTGATTACACCCTCATTCCTATTTTATGTCACTCTTCAAATGTAAGCATTTGCTTAACTTTAAGCATGTGGTTAAATGCCATTCCTGAATAGGGATGCTATCCTGACCTGAGGTATAATACTGAGTAACACTATTGACTTTAATAATTACCCCAGGTTTCCACTGGCATTAACTAGAAGAGAGTCAAGCCCTTTATCTCTGCAAATGCAGCCCCCAACCACTGCAAAACTTCAGGTGATACTTATGGGAGTTATGCACAGACCAAGGACCCATGGTACCAATCAGCCAGCATGAGTTTAATACATGACCTGTTTTTTAGTTTTCAATTAATGTAAAACTCCACCATGAAGCCTCTAGGGGTTCCATGCCAGTCCCAAGACTGGATAAAGGAGGAGGGTAGGTCAGATGAGTGAAGATGCAGTGATCGTGAAACAATATAAATAAAATCTGATGCCAGCACAACTAACTGATAAAAGATGCCAGCTCAGATGTCACCCAGGTGAACAAGGCCTGTGGCACCAATCGAGCGAACTGGGTTGGGTCAATAAGCTGGCTACCAAAAGAAAATTACTACTATGATATAGTAGATTGGTCTGGAGCTACTTTACAGAAACGAAGCCACTCCACACCAGATAGGGAAAGGTGGAAGGAAATAGTGAGAGAGACATTGGACACCAACGGGTGCTGAGTCCATGGTTGTTGTTGATGATGATAGTGAATTAATGTAAGCCTAAAACAGATTAATTCCCAGCCATTTACTTTTATCTTGTGAAAACTAGGGACTATTGGGGTATCATTACTGATAAAAGTTCACATGTGAATTTTGCAGGCTTGGTTGGAAAGATTTACTTTCTTCTTATATACATGTGCATTCTGGGGACTTCCAGATCATTCACCAAGTGTGGCAAGGACTGGAAACACAAATCCCCACTATCTTATTGGCACGCAGGAGGATGACTGTTGAAACAGTACATTTATTTATAATTAAGAAGTGAATTTTCAGAACTCCCTGTTTGGAGATGCTCATTTTTGGCACCTCTATTCCTATGTTTACATTAATGTCTTAAGTAAAGTAAAGCAGGAACTTAATTTCCAAATAAGGTTTCACAACTTGGCAGACTCATGCTCATTTCACAACTATAAGAACTGTAAAACCCTTCCATGGAAATATGTATTTCATTCCAAAAGTGTTCAACAGCCAGGAGGCTAAATTATTGTAAATCCATATATCAGAAGTTGTCAGCTACTCCTAACTAGTGGATCAGAACATGACTGATTACAAACTCAAATGCCCAGTGAAAACAATTAAATTAAAATTGAATCTACTTGCCAGATAGAGTCCATTGTGTGTAAGAAACATTCACTTACGTCCTCTTGAAAATTTCTCTGACTGCGGTTGCTATGAGACTTATGAGGAGACCTCTTTTTCCACTTAGGAACCTCCACCTTTCTCAAATGAGCTTGAAATAAGCAAAATACAAGCATTAAGCAGTTCTGATTTTATCAGTATGTATACAGACAGGCAGAGTGAGAGGACTTGGCAGCTAGGGTTGCAGTTACTTCTATCAGTTAATTATTTGTGGAGCACGCCCAAAGCTCTAGTTTGAATAGAATTTACTTAGACATGTTCCCTCCTGCTATGCAAAATAGAATCACAGAATCATAGGGCTGGAAGGGAACTCAAGAGGTCATCTAGTCCAGCCCCTGCTTCAAGCAGGATCAACCCCCACTTTAGAAATAGAACGACCACACCCTTTATTTTTCTTCCCATAACAGATGAGATTCTGTTACGCCTAACTCATGCTGAGTAGCATCTGCCTACCTAAGCAGTACCACTGACTTTTGGGCTTGTCTCTTATTTACACAAAGATCCCATTACAGTACTTAGACAGCAGCAGGACTGATAGTCATCGTGTGCCTAGAGGCAAGGTGTTGATGGGGAGCTGGCTCCATGCCCCCAGAAGGAGTGGAGCTTCTGGCAGAAGGTGTGGGGCCAAGGGCAGTCAGTCATTAGTGCCATCCAGAGCACAACAGTGCCTCTCCACCCCAGCCCTCAGGCTATGTCTACACTAGAAGGTTTTGTCGACAAAACTGGCATTTTGTTAGTCGCCAGCCCCCACCTCCACCCCGTTCCCGCCGCTACTGCCCTGTCCCCACCAGCCATCCCACAGGGTGTCCTGGACCTTCTGCAGTGGCTAAGGGCCATGTCTGGCCCCAGTCTTCCCAGACACTTCCTGCTCCCGCTGCCCAACCAGATCCCACCACAGCCCCACCACCTCCATACCTACTCCTGGCCCCAGCCCCAACCCAGCTCTGATGAGGGTCCCAAACCTACAGCAGGAAGGGATCTCAAGGCCAAGGCCATTCAGGATTCCACTCCCCCTCTGGTTCAGTCCCCCATCCACGAGCACTCAACCTGCATCCTGGTCTAATTAAGCCTGCATTGAGGAGTTTTCGGCTGGGATCCAGCTGTCAGTATAGGGCTTCATCAACTACAGTATGAGGGGTATAGGCTATGTCCCCCATGATGCAAAGTGGCATCTGCATGTCCCCAACTTCCAGCTTATGGCAGGGGATGAATGTGCCCACCTCCATCCTCCAGCACAGGCCAGAGTTGCAGAACATCTAGGCATCGTATGCCAGGCCTTACCACCCAACATAAATGTCTGTGAATTGTCCATGGCAGTCAACCGGGGCCTGCAGCCCCATGGAGAAGTAACCCTTGTGGTTGATATACTTGGCTGTGCTATGCTCTGGCTGTGGGTCCCATTGATAACCCTGAAGCAGTTCAGGAACTCCAGGGTAGTGAATCCAGCCACAATTGCATCCACATCTCCCATAAGGATGACCCTCTGCAGCAGAATGGTGTTGACGGCCATCACAACCTGCAGAGGTGGGGGACTGAACACATATGAGGGACTAGGAAAGGAGTCGCTGGGCCCTGGGGTGTTCCCTGTTCCTCTTCCATCTCCTCACCAAGCTTTCTGGGAATCCCCTTGAGAGGTTGCCCTGCCCCCATGGCAGCAGGGCTGTGCAAGGGTGAGATGGCACGGTCCCCTGGGGATGGGGCTTCTCCCCCAAAGCCACCCTGTCATCTCCAACCCCACTTCCTGAGGATCCTCCTTGGGCAGGACACCCCCCCTTTCAGTGCAGGGACTGCAGCCTGAGACAGACTTACCTGCATGAGAAGGGCCCCAACTTTGGACTTCCCCACACTAAACTGGTTTCCCACTGAGCAGTAGCTGTCAGGGTGGCAAGCTTGCACAGTGTGACTGCAACCCACTTCTCTACAGGGATGGCAGGCCACAGCCAGGTGTCTGGTCTCTGAAGGGCAGGAGCAAGCTAGTCACAGAGCTCCAGAAACATGGCCATGGCCTTCTGCACATGGAAGCACTGGAGCTAGTGCTGGTCATCCCACTGCCCCATGACCAGCTGGTCCCACCAGTCAGAACTGATGTGGTGCCTCCAGAGCTGCCTGTGCACGTGTGGGGTGGGGGGTGGATGTAGGTGTGACTGTCCAGGAGCAATGGTGAGCTCCTCGAAGGTGGTGTCTGGCTCACCATCCAAGAGGAAGAGGAGGACAACTCTCAAGAGGCGCAGTGTGGGGGCTGTTCTGGCACCATGGCTCACTGGAAAGAGCTGTGTCTAGCAGAAAGCATTGAAGCCCCGCTCTAGCAGCTGTGCTGTCTCTCCTGGAGGTAGGCACACCCCAGCATGGGCAAGGCATGGGTGTCAGGAGGTGGGGGGGGTCCCTTTAAGGGTGCATTTTGCCAGGGCTCGTGGAAGGAAATACGGATCTGTGACCCTGTCTGCTGTGGCTCTGGGTGGCTGTTTTGTTGAGAGAGCAGCCAGGCAGTCTAGCTGTTCCCTGTCAACAGAGATGATCACAAGAGCTATCCACTCTGTGGTCTGGACGTAATGTGTTGACAGAAGATTTGTCAAAAGATATCTTCCGACAAAAACTTCAGTTGACAAATCGCTCTAATCTTGACACGGCCTTGGAAGCCACAAAGAGCACCCGAGCAATGCTCCCGTGGCATTTCAAAGGGGCCCAGAGGTCCCAGTTACTGCTGCTGCTACTACAGCTGTGGCTGGGAGCTCCATCCTACCTTGAAATGTGGAGCCCCTATGCAGTTACCCTCTGAGCCCCCTCCAGCCCCTCAGCAAGCATGTTGGAGAGTGTAAAGTGGCATTAAAGTGAGTCTAAATATAATTTAAAACCCACTTTAAGGTTTGCTTATGTGGGGACCTTGATATAGAGTTTAGGCCTTTGGTTTACCAGCACCCCCAGTGTGGTTACTGCTTCTCTTTTCCTAGTTCTAGGAGTGAGTCTGCTGCAAGTCACTGATTCCTTGTCTTTACCAGTAGCGTTTTGAAACAAACTTTAAAACGTCACTTCAGTTTTCACTAATGAATATATTTAACGCTCTCCCAGTGCTCCACCTCCCAAAGACTTAATTTTCCCTTTGCTTACTCTGTTGCAAATCTCCCACTAAGTCATACTGTTGTAAATCCAGTATGAGAGAACCAAGTACTGCGCACACAACAGTAGGACACATCTGAAGTCCCACAGACATACAGCATGTCTGCAAATTAACTAAGAACCAGTAAGATTTGCAAGTGGTATAAACATTCATAAGAACAGTCATACTGGGCCAGACCAAAGGTCTATCTAGCCCTGTATTCTGTCTGCCAACAGTGGCCAGTGCCAGGTGCCCCACAGAGAATGAGCAGAGCATGTAATCATCACATAATCCATTCCATCACTTATTCCCATATTCTGGCTAATAGTCATTGATGGACCTATCCTCCATGAAATTTGTCTAGTTCTTTTCTTGGCCTCCACAACGTCCTCTGGCAAAGAGTTCCATGGGTTCACTTTGCACTGTATGAAGAAATACTTTCTTTTATTTGTTTTAAACCTGCTTCCTATCATTTTTATGAGGTGACCCTTAGTTCTTCCGCTATGAGGAGTAAAGAACAATTCCTTATCTATTTTCTCTACACTGACCACAATTTTATAGACCTCAATCATGTCTCCCCAAGTCATCTCTCTTCCAAGCTGAAAAGTTCCAGTCATTAACATTCTATGAATGCATAAACTTATCCTGGTCTTATCTATTTCAGGACTGTCCTTTCCTAGTATCTACTAAAAAACCTGTGACTGTAATTTGCAATATCAGGGGTTAGTCAGACTGTTGCCCACAAGAATGGCTCTGATCCGTTATAGGGATCAGGCCATGTGAAGAGTTGAACCATTCTGCTCAAGGTGCGCTTTATGAGAATTTTCTGACTGAAGAAAATGCTGCTATTATATTCATGGAAGAAATCATGTCCTTCTATAACCTAATATTGTATTGTATTGAACTGGTTGGGATTGCATCAATTATGTGTTTGTCCCCGGAGCATTTATACCAAATCAGCCTTCACTGAAGGCTGTTCTGATGTCAAAGAGCTCATTGATTATTTAGGAGCTCCACACTCTTTCCTTCTACTCCTACAGGACCAGGCTGGATGTCCTCAGGATTGGCTGGTCCTGCACACAGCCAATTGCTGTTGCTATGTGTATCTAGGGTCAGATCCAATTCCCACTGAAATCTATAGCATCTTTGGATCAGAACTTTAATGCACCCCTTACTTGATCAGAGAGGAAGCCGTGTCAGTCTGTAGTTTTGAGAACAACAAGAAGTCTTGCAGCACCTTATAAACTAACAGATATTTTGAAGCATAAGCTTTCGTGGGCAGAGACCCGCTTCATCAGATGCATTCTTGCCGTTCCCTTACTTTATGTAACTTGCTCACATGGCGTGGATCAATGGGGATAAAATGACTTGTTGTTTTAACTGACTTTTTAAAATGTTCTGGATAATATGACTTGGTACAAATGTGTATATTGATTACTTGGGCATGTTTCCTTAATGAGGTAAGTTAATGATAATGTGACGATGGTGCAGATAACAAGCACAATAACACAACTATAGCTTCATTTATAATTGCCAACAAATGTGTATTTAATTGCTGCTTGTGATAATTTCTCAAAGGAAGCTCTAACTATGCAAACCAGCTGTTTCCCTGCTGAGAGAGGAAGGCAGAATGGAAAAGAGAAAACTCTCATGTTTCCTGTTCAGTGTGATGAAATAACATTATATAATAATATTATTTCTGATTTCTAAAGCATCTTCTGTCCCAGAGATCACAACATACTTCAGAATCATTTACTAAGCTTCACAACATCAGTGTGGGGTAGGTATTATTGTACCACTTTGACAAACAGGTAAGCTGAGGCGAAGATAAATACAGTAAAGAAACTAGCCCAAAATCTCATATAGTCAGTGGCAGAGCTGAGAGCTAGAGCTCAGGAGTTCCGTTTCTCACTTTCACATGGACACACATGATTTCAAAGTCATATCAAAGCTGTTCTGACAGGAAAGCAATATTAAAAACTGTCCAGTGCACATCAATTTATTTGAAAAAGAAGGAAGTGAAAATAATATTTCCAGACAATGCAAAGGAACTCTGAGAAACTCTTTAATGGCAACAGCAGAAAAAATACAAAGAGGGTTTAATAATGGTAATTATATGGCTTTCTGGCCTTTACCAGTGAGAAACTTCAGCACACTTTGTTTCAACTGGCCATTAAATTCTCTACCCAGTTATTATCTGACCAGCAATGACCGGAAAAAAAATATAACATACCATTATTCTGTAATTAATCTCAGCATACCCATGGTAACTACAATGCTCAGGGGAATACTTTTCAGTAGATTTTCCAGACAGAATGTTCAAACAGTTAAACTACATGGTTCAGTGATTCATTCCAGGAAATCTTGCAGCACATTTGGCTCTTTTCTGTGGTGCTAGGCTCCCAGGCATGCAAAGCAGTTGGAGATATGTATAAGCAGATCAATTAACTTATAGAAAAACAAAAGGATTATTTTTAACTACATGCAAATGTTTTAATATTTTTGAAATATTTATAATTAATCCAATTGTTTACTCTGAGTGTGAAGTGTCTGCAAAAGATTTTAGCTGTGGTTTTCAATCAAGTCTTCTGCAATGTCAAAACCTTCCTTAAAACTCTGTAGTTCCATAAAGCATTTTGCTAATAACCTATTAAGTACTGGATGTGTAAATTCACCAGACGCATTCAGAGGCATCCTTCCCTCCAATACCTCTTCTGCCTTCTATGAATAACTAAGATGTGTGGCTCTGATTCGGAAAGAATCAACACATGCACAGCTCTGTGCATAAACTAGCACCATCAGTTTTAATGGGATCACTCGTGTTCGGTTAAGCATGTGTATAAGATTTTGCAGGATTAGGGCCTTTGTTTACACAATAATCGTGTAGCTATGATGTCTGTACATAATTTAGGACCCTATTATGCAAACACTTAGGTATGTGAGTAACTTTATTTACGTAAGTGGCCCTACTGAAGTATACTCATGTGACCACTCATGGCAGTAAAGTTATGAATGTGCTTAAAAATTTGCGGGATTGGGGCCTCACATTTAATGTTTCTTCAGACTGGAAATGTTCTGTCTTCTATGTTCCCCACTACACCAAACCTACCTGTATTTGATAAATAACTAATAATGCTCATGTAGTCAGCAAAAGAACCCAGCTGAGTTTGAGGTCACAGTATTTTTTGAGGATGAAATGTTTTGAAAAGCTATTTTCAATTTGCAGATCTTTGAGAGGTACATTAGCCACCCCAGAAGGTATTATGCAAATACACAATTGCTGTTCCTTGAGTTGGTTATTTTGTACCATATAATCTGACCTGTAGTTACATTGGTTGTTGTCAGAGGGTGGTGAGCCCCTTAAAGGATGGGCCACAATCCATCTGTGACAAGCTTTACTTGCCTTCCCAGGTGTGCAAAATGGGTCATGTGATTCACTTGACCCTCTGATAAGGGCAATGCCTTGCTAGAAACTGTAGAAAGCTTGAATGAGGCAGAAGCCTGGGAAGCTACAGCCAGCCTGTGGCAGAAAGCAGCATAGTTTCAGGGGCGCTGAGAAATGATGGATGGGCTAAGAGAAGAGCAGAGGGAGTTTGCTGGCTGCCAAGTTGGAGCCAAAGAGCTGGACATGCAGTCAGAGGCCTGGGAAGGAATCCAGCTAGAAAGGGCAGGAAGTGGGTCATTTTGGTACTTTGCTTTCAAAACTGTTTTGAACAGTTTGTTTATCAACCTAGCCCACAGCGAGGCGTGTTGTTGGACCCATAAAAGCCTTGTGGTGAGTTATGGAGGTGTTCCAGAGAGGAAGTGAGGCAGGATGCAGTAGAGCCATTCCCAGGCCACGAGGTGGCAGTTGGGAGGCAGCTGGCCTTCTAACAATTGCCATTAGAATGTCAATATGTGCCTATGTTTGCATCAAAGATACCAAAGTTGTCTCCTGTTTCAAACAGAGGTGAATATGGTAGCGTGTCACATTGCAGTGGGGTGACTCCCTGGGAAATGCTGATCACACTGTCTGGTGAGTCCTGTACACTAGTATTACAAAGTGTGTGAAAAAACGCCTTCACTCTAATTACATTAAAGTGTGCAATATATGCTCTTATTAGACAGTGGGTCAGATAAGGGCTAGACATTCATGACTGGAAAGTAGGGGAGAAAAGGAAGAGGTACAAAATGCTTTCTTATGCACACGTGGAAGGGGGCAATGACTTCCATACCTTGCATATCCACTGGACAAAGTCTGAGTGCATCTATTTCCCACCAGGAGAACTCCAATGCCTCCCACAAGAGCTGCAGTGAGGCCACCACCTTGTCTGCTTTCTGCAGTTAATTTGGATCCGCTCTACCATTAACACATACAGCTGCTTGTTACAAGTCCTGCTTTGGTGTTTGCTCCCCCGCAAGCACTTCTAGGGCAGCTCAGATACTACCATGATAGAAATCATGCAGAAACACACATTGATAGAATCTGACTGCTTCAGTATGAAACTGGAATCCAGATCTTCAAAAGTGGCTGGGCTCCCACTGGGACTATTGAGGATCTAGACCTAGGTAACAACTAAAGAAGATGGTCTCTGCCCCTTCCCCCACCCACCAATACAGGCTCAGACTTATGGCACCAGTACCATGGGCTGATAAGACAGGGTCAAAGGAAACAATCGTAACCCTCCCTCAAAGTCTGTAATTGCAATGAAAAGAAAGAGGCTGGGCCACAGCAAACTTGACATGTCAGGGCTAATGTTCACTCTAATCTTTTCTACCCCAGAACTAAATGAATTGCCTTATGTGCACCAACGTGGAGGTCATGCACAACACATCACCTTCATATTGGTGCCCATAACAGAATTCATGTGGCCTTTTTGGCATCCCTAATACAGAACTGTCCCACCCCATATGGGACGGATGGTCACTTTAGAAAAAGGAGACTACATAGCCAAAGGTCTAACCCAGTGGCTCCCAAACTTTTTGGCATCACGCCCCCGTTTTGATTTGTGAGAATCCCTCATGCCCCCCCCCGATCTCTTTTTTTTCCACTGCGAGCCAGCCACCCCAGCTGCCTGTGAGCCGCCTGACTGAACCCCTCCCCTCCCCTCCCCTAAAGCCAGGCACCGCCAGCCTTTCATCTAACCCCATCCTCCTCCTCCCCCACAACCCACACTCACCTTTGCAGAAGGCAGCCAGCTCCACGTGGGCCTTTGCCAGCTGCCTGCTTTTGATCGTGGCTGCGTCAGGTTGCCCACGTGAAATGTCAGGGGCTGACAGCCAGAAGAAAGGACCAGCTCTTTCTTGGGGTGGGGAGAATGACTAGGGGGGGCTGGCTTGCCTCACGCCCCACCTGAATTTCTTCATGCCCCACCCCCAGTTTGGGAAGCCATGGTCTAACCCAAATCTCACTAAAATCCATGAAAAGCCTCCCATTGCAGGATCTGGATCAGGCCCTAATGAGCTCAGTGCCGTACTCAAGGCTACTTTACTTCAAAACAAAACTCTCTCCAGCTACATCTTCTCTCTTTTTCTTGACTCTGCACTCAAGAGTGGAGCAAGTATATTCATTCAGTGTGGCTAGTGCTTAGCCTTACTTATAACCAGCGCTTTTTTTTTTTTTTTTTTTGCCTGCACTTGCCTGTACTGCCTGCCAAGTTGCCCTCGCAGTTCCAGGCTTGATCCACATCATAAGGCGCTGAGGTGTCCGAAGCAAGCTGCAAGAATATGGTACAGGCTTTTTAAGTCCTCTATTCCCCCTCACCTCAGAGCTGTCTTAGGGAGGAATCAGACCCTTTCTGGTCACAGTCAGTGTGCCACAGTGCCACCTTTACTGTTTATCTTGTTTGCTTGTGTTGGGAGTCCTTTATATTGCATTATGTTTACCTACTTGTTTAACCATTGTTTGGTTTAATTAACACAATTGTGTTTTGTCCCCACACTCCCTTATCAGTTGTCATGTGGGCAATCCTAAACCATGATTATAAACACAGGTAGGGAGATGAATCATTTGACTGGTCTCTGGCCAAACTAAGACCAGTCACCAAAAGAAATGAGCTGTAGGAGTGAAAAGAGAATGCAGGCAGATGTCTAGCAACAGAGTAAGGGTTATCCAGTTTATTCTGCCCAGGTAAGGGGAGAGGCATTAGTGTTCTTGTGTTCGCCGTTTTTCGTAAATTGTTGTTAGCCTCCCTGAGGCTGTATGTTCTGAAGACAGTGGGAAAAGGTGAGGTCATCTCACCTTAATCTGCCCAGTAGCAGGAAGGAATGTAAGGAGCATTCACGTATTCCTCAGGGCCCTTCTCAGGCACTGAAGTGACCACTACATCTGTCCCCTTCTGACAGCTGGGGCGGCCTCTTGGCTTACTAGGTCATCAGAGACAATGGCCTGGTTGTCTCTCCGCCAGTAGAAGATCAGACATCTCCAGCCAAAGAGTGTGTCTGATACAGCCCATCAGTGGGGTGGCAACCTAACTGTCCACACCTAGTAATGGTTGCTGGTCTTGTGTGAACTCCACCCAGGTCAGGGTAAGGGCATAAGGGCTGAAGCTGCTAGATCAGGCGTGTCCAACCCGCGGCCCTGGGCAGCTAGTAATGCGGCCCCACAAGATCGTAAACTTTTAACATTATTATGTGATTTTTAGTGATATTTTTCATGACTCGATTGCATGGTACTTGAGCGTGGACTGCATAGGCGACAACAGAACGCTGTGTAGGGGAGGGCGCAGCGCAGTGCTAACTTCGCCTCCCACGCCCGCCACACACAGTCAGTCGAATCGAAACCCGCGTGTCAGACGTTATTTGTGCTTGTGCGACTTGGCGAGTAAAAAGTAACGATTACCAATAATATGTGTGTGATAATAAAACGTGTGTGTGCCTGTGCAGACAGGCGTTTATTGTTATTAACCCAGCAAACAAACGCTAAGTTTTTTTGCTGGGAAGCAGACATGTACGTTTTCTTGTTTAATTATTGCACTTGGGCTTGTTGTATTACTTCGTAAAATAATTTAATAAGTTAAAATAGTTTTTTAGCAGCTGTGGTGGAGTAAGTACAAAAATTAATCAAATAGTTTTTTGCTCATGATATTGATATAATTACATATACAACATCGCTAATACTAGAAAAATAAATGGTTGCTTATTTATTAATTTTTTTATCCGAGCATGGCTTCAACATCGTGTCAAAAGAAAATAGAACCCAAAAAAAGAAAAATCGTGGATGAAGGAAGAGTGTTCAACGAAAAATGGACAGATGAATACTTTTTTGTCAAGACAAATAATAAGGCACTATGCTTAATTTGTAGGGAAATTGTGTCAGTTTTCAAAGATTACAATTTGAAAAGACATTATATGCAAAAACATGCTGCCAAATTTGATGCATATCAAGGAATGTTTCATAAAGAAAAAATAGCAGAACTGAAAAAAAGTGTCATCTCAACAATTTTTTTTTAAAAAATTACAACTCAAACACACTCTATTGTGAACGCTAGTTATGTGGTAGCAAATCTGATTGCAAAAAAATCAAAACCATTTACTGATGGTGAGTTTATTAAGCAATGTATGGAAAGCGTGGCAGATATAATTTGTCCTGATAAAAAAATGAATTTTTCTAAAATCAGTTTGTCTCACCAGACTATAGCCAGGCGAATTGAAGAAACAGGAAAATCTATCGAAAGAGATTTGGAGAGTAAAGCTGCTAATTTCAAATTTTATGCTTTGGCAATAGATGAAAGTACTGATGCTACAGATATGGCTCAACTTGACATTTTTATTAGGGGTATTGATAATGAATACAATCTCCCTGAAGAAATGGCTTCTTTGGTGCCATTAAAAGACATAACTAAATCTCTTGATTTGTATGAAGCAGTAAAAATTACATTAAAGCGATTTTCTTTAACCTTTGCCAACATATCTGGTATAGCTACTGATGGCGCCCCAGCTATAGTTGGTAAAAAAGAGGGACTTACAAAACTAATAGAAGACAGTGCAACTGCCACCGGCAATTCACGTTTGATGAAATATCACTGCATTGTACATCAAGAAAATTTATGCGCGAAAGCTTTAAAAATGGATGATGTCATGCAAATTGTCATCAAAGCTGTGAATTTCATAAGATCCAGGGGGTTGAATCATCGCCAATTCCAGGAGTTCCTTAAAAGTATGGATGCTGATTATGGGGACATCATTTACTTTTCTGAAGTAAGGTGGCTAAATTGGGGTAAAATGTTGAAAAGATTTTATAATTTGCAAAATGAAATCAAGCCATTTATGGAATCAAAAGGAAAATTTGTGCCAGAATTTGAAGATGAAAAATGGCTCACAGATTTAGCATTCTTGGTGGATTTGACTGCTCATTTAAATGAGTTAAACATGTGTCTTTAAGGTGCTATGTTTCAAACCATAACAGCATTTGAAATGAAACTTAAATTATGGATAGCTCAAGTTATGGCAAATAATTTTATGCATTTTGATACATTGGCTAAACACAGTCCTGTGAACAGTGAAAAATATGCAGCCTTGCTTTCTGTTTTGATACAGGAATTTGATAATAGGTTTCAAGATTTTCGAAAAAATCATCAATTTTTTGGTATATTTGCAACTCCATTTTCAGTTGACATAAACACATTACCTGCGAATTTTCAAATGGAATGTATAGAGTTGCAATCAGACATTCAACTCAAAGAAAAATTTGATCATGTCTCTTTACTAGACTTTTATAAGTCCTATCTTCCCAGAGAAAAATATCCCTCGCTTCACAATCACGCCTTATTCATGTCATCGCTTTTTGGCAGTACGTACATTTGTGAACAACTTTTTTCAAGGATGAAGCACACGAAGAGTAAAATTAGATCAAAATTTTATGACGAGCACCTTGAGAACTCACTAAGAATTGCAACCACTTCCATCGAACCAGACATTGATGCATTGGTTTCACAAAAACAAGCTCAAATATCCCACTAGTTTTATGTTTATATTGCCCTCTTTTGTTTTAATGTTATAATAAAAAATATAAAAAATAAAGGAAGTTTGTTATTTATATACATTAACTATATTATATATTTTATATGCTGCCCAAGACAATTCCTCTTCACTCAATGCGGCCCAGGCAAGCCAAAAGGTTGGACACCCATGTGCTAGATCTTTCAAAGCAGATCTGCACACATCTGTCACTTACCTCATTCACTTGCATTCTCCACTCACAACATCAAATCTGAAAGAGAAGACCTAAGAAAGGTCATCCTCTGCTTCCCTGAATGCCTATCTTGAAGGTCCCCAGCCATATCTAGTTACCCTGAGCTCCCTCCTAGTGTCACCAGTTCCTGCAACATCCTCATAGCTCATCTCCTGTCATCAAGAGTGTGGTAGCATAATTCCTTTCCTAGTGTATGAAGTACTTTGGGATAACTGGATCTTTTATTTGTCAGATTGCGGGGTCCCATGAGTTAGTGTTGGTGTTATTTTAAATAAAGCTATTACTTGGACCCAAACAATGTTTCTCTAATTTTTTTCATCCATATGCAGATTTTTTTCCATTCAGGTGTGGAATGATTTTAATGTGCACTGAGGCATGTGTGAGAGTGTACCTCTGGCAGAAACAAAGAATCTAGCTGTGGGCACTAATCATCTAGGTACCATTTAAATCTCTCCTGAACGGCTGCACAAACGCAAAGCTTACAGGAAACCTCGGACCCAGCTACCCCGTTGAGTCCTTTGTACTTAACTAAATAATGATGATAGGTTTTCTGCATATCTATATTTATGAGCTTGTACCCTTCTGACTCATATGCCCTAGCATACAACTGATAAGATTAAATCCTTGCCCAGCACCCAGGGTGTAGCTTTTGGGAAATGGGGAGCCTATGCAGGAAGGATGGTCTCCATCTAAACCAAAATAGAACCAAATTGCTGGCATTTAAAACTAGAAAGGTCATTGAGTAATTTTTAAACTAAGGGCTAGGGAAAAGCCAATACGTACAGAGGAGTATGTGATTTGGGCAGAGACATCCCTTACAGAAGGATCTATTGATGGCTATTCTCTATGTCCCAGTAAAGGGGCGAGGATGAAAAGATGATAACATATGGGTAGGATCTGATGAGAAACTGTCAAATGAGAAGAGTCCCATTCAATTACATCATGCAATGGCAGACTGCTAGAAAGTCACAAGTTTTGAAGTGCGTATATGCAAATGCTAGAACTCCAAATAATAAGATGTATTGGAGTGCCTCATTTTAAATGAGGCTATTGATGTAACAAGCATCTCAGATGCTTGGTTGCATAAGATTACTCGGTGGAAGACAGTAATACCAAAATACAAAATACATGAGAAGGACAGAATAGGTTGTGCTGGTAAAAGAGAGGCACTATATATGAAAGCAAGCATAGAATCAAATGAGAAAAAAAAATCTTAAATGAACCAAACTGAAACATAGAACCTGTATGGAAAGTAATTCCAAAATCTAATAACAAGAATGTGGCAGTAGGATTATATTACTGATTGTGATGGTGATAGAGACGATGAAATGCTCAGGGAGATCAGAGAAACTACAAAAATTAAAAAAACAACCCACAGTAATAACGGGGCATTTCAACTACCCTCCTATTGACTGCGTACATGTCACATCAGGATAGGATGCAGAGGTAAAGTTTCTTTATACCTTTTATGGCAACTTTTTGAGCACCTAGTATCGGAATCCAGAAGAGGAGAGGCAACTCTCGATTTAGTCTTAAGTGGAACATAGAATCTGGTCCAAGAACTGAATACAGTTGAACTGCTACACAAAACGGAGGAAGTTAGTGAAATAGAAATTAAAAGGTACAGTGCCAAAAGTGAAATCCGTCCAAGCTGCATGGAAATTTTTAAAGACACAAAAATAAAAGCACTTTTCAGCTTGGAAAATAGACAACTAAGTGGGGGATGGGTATCATACAGGTCTATAAAATCATGACTGATGTGAAGAAAGTAAATAAGGAAGTGTTTTAACACAAGAAGTAGGGGTCACCAAACTAAGGCTATGTCTATACTACAAGATAAACTCAACTTTATTAATATTGATTTTGTAATTCTGGAATTTATAAGCTTGAATTTGACAATCCTCATCTCCCCATGCACTCCTCACAAGTCAATTTATTGCTGCCACACTCAATTGGCAAACATCGACTGTTGAAGTACTGCATTGAGGGAACCTATCCCACACTTTCTTCATCCCTGTAGCATTCTGGGTGTGCTCGCTGGCCTTTGACATCATCTTCCCATATTGCATTTTCCTCATTCCCCTCTCGTGCTATGCAAACATCCATTTTTCCCATTGAAAGGAAGGAAAAGTAGGGCATCCACAGACAAATGACTGTGCTTTCAAATGGCCATCCACCGAGTGTTCTCTCTCCCATCATTGCACGTGATCCCTGAAAATAATACAGGGACCCGAAAGCTTGAAGAAAGAGAAGATAGGAAAGTTTCTCAGAAAAGAGAGGTGCTGATGGAGAGAGTCTTTGGCTTTCCGGTGAACTATAAGGCTTCTATCACAGAGGTAGCCATGTTAGTCTGTATCTTTGAGAACAACAAGAAGTCCTGTGGCACCGTATAGACTAACAGATATTGTGGAGCATAACCCTTCCCCCTCCCATCATTGCATGTGATCCCTGAAAATAATACTGGGACCCAGACTGTATTTTCAAAGTTAGAAGAAAGAGGATAGAAAAGTCTAGGAAAAAAGAATTTTTGACTTTCCCCTTCACTACACAGATATTGCCAACATGGGTGATGGCAGTGAAATATCATATACTGAACTTATAACACAAATAGGAATCTCATCTACCTGCCCCCCCCACCCCCTTGGCCTGTGTTTCTGAGGAGGTCAAAGCATGAAAACAGATAGGAGATAACCAATTAAGAACCAATTACTGATAGGATCTACATGAAAGGACTATATGAAGAACAGTTTGAAGATCTCTCACTAGGCACCGATGATGGTACTTGGTTCAATAACGAAACGTCTGCAATGAAAGTTTTTAAGCTCAGTGAACATTTTAAATACTAAACAGACAGGAGATCTTACCAAAAAGATTTTATAACTGAAATATAAAACCAGCAGGTGTCTGCAATGGATAGCAAGCTCCCAAAAACATTTTCGGCGGGCTGCTGCGGTCTGTGGCTGCAGAGCCACTTGGACTGTTGAAGTAGCTGAAGTAGTCCCCCCAGCTATCTTAGTCACCGGGGGAGACTTCCCCCAAGCAGTTGCAAGCCCCAGTTGTCCCACGCTATGGGCATGGGGGATTCAGTGGGGAGCCAGTTGAAGTGGTCCTCCCCAAGTACCTTAGACACTGGGGGAGACTTCCCCCCACGGCTGCAAGTCACTGAATATCTTAGTCGCCAGGGAAGACTTCCCCTCAGTGGCTGCAAGCCCCTGAATATCTTTCCTGCCCTTGGAGCCCTAAATGCCTGCAATCTATGACATGGTGCCGCCTGGCAGCATTGTCAGCTCCAAATACCAGGCACATCTTTTTATTTGGTTGGGGGTTAACCATGTGATGTGGCTGAGCACAGGAAAGACCCAGACTGCATGGCACCTGTGGGGGAGGGAAGGGGGTTCCATTTCTCGGCATCTTATGCAAGCACGACCCTTACAACAGCCTTGTTGCCACGTCATGTGGTGGGGCAGTGGCTGGCATTAGGCAGTGCAGAAAAAAATAAGTGTAGAGACAGAACCATGAACTCCCAGCAGGGGCTATTTGTAATGGGTAGATGCGCTCACAGAGCTAATAGCAAAGAAAGACATTTCTCATGCTCTCATACAAACAAGAGCCCACAGCCAAAGGCTTGCTGCTCCCACTTTGAAATTCACGGTATCCTGTTACCTAATTCTGGCACACCTGGAGAGCAGCGGTCAGAGCAGAGCACTGAGGGGCGTTGTGAGTAACATACAGGACACCTATGGAGGTTAATAAATTCAATTTTAAGACATGGTGCTTCTACACTGGCCTTTAATGAAACTTCTGAATTCAAGCTTGACACTATACCCGTCAGGTTACTGCAATATTGTAATCTTGATATTAGTGCTCCCAAAATCGAGCTAATAGTATTTACGGTGAAGACAGTCATGTGCCAATATCGAGCTAACTGCCTTAAATTCAAATTTATCTCGTAGCGTAGGTGCAGCCTAAGAGGTAGCAGGTTTAAAACAAACACAAAGAAGTACTTCTTCACACAACGCACAGTCAACCTGTGGAATTCCTTGCCAGAGAATGTTTCGAAGGCCAAGACTACAAATGGGTTCCAAAAAGCGCTAAATAAATTCATAGAATATAGGTCCATCAATGGCTATCAGCCAGGATGTGCAGGGATGGTGCCCTTAGCCTCTCTTTTATTTTCAAAAGCTAGTAATGGGCAACAGGGGATAGATCACTTGGCCTATGTCTACACTTGCCCCCTTCTTGGAAGGGGGCATGGTAATCAGGCTAATCGGAGAACACTAATCAAGAGCTGCGATGAATATGCAGCACTTCATTAGGCTAATTCTTCCCACACCAACTTCAGGGAGTAAAAGCACTTCGAAGTAGCACAGGCACTTTGAAGTGTCTGCTGCTACACGGTATGCTGGCACTTCCAAGTTTAACACTTCAAAGTTGCCACAGGGAGACTTAGCCTAACAAAGTGCTGCATATTCATTGCAGCACTTCATTAGTATTCTCCAATCAGCCTGCTTACCATGCCTCCTTTGAAGTAGGTGGCAAGTGTAGACATAGCCTTGATGATTATTTGTTCTATTAATTCCCTCAGTGGCACTTGGCATTGCCACCGTTGGAAAACAGGAGACTGGGCTAGGTGAACCTTTAGTGTGACCAGTATGGCTGTTCTTATGTTCTTATTGTCTATGACAGCAGAACCACTGCAGGATAATATTTTCCATTATTGAGGATTGTGTTTGCCATCTATGCAATTTTTTCAGATGGTTTGGGGAATACGTTTATGTTTTCTGGATCTTATGTATTTTCAAATTTCAGCTTTAAGGTTACATTAACACAGGCCAATTTATAAGATGTTTATTTGATCCATATTCAAGCTAACTCCCTTTATCTTTAATAGAAGTTTGCCGGTATGAGGACTAAGTAAGCCGAATAAGAAATTTAGGATGTATCCCCTTGCCTTTACATTTCACTAAATTGCAAAAACAACTAAACAAATAACCCTGATTAATCACACAATTAAACGTACATAAATGACACATTTGCTAATCATTTGCTTCACAGAGAAGTAACACCAACAAGGCTGCACTTGGGGAACTGAGAGTAGATCTGAACTGAGAGAAGGACTTTGCCACCATGCATTTATTTGATCATGTTCATGCATACAGGGATCACTAGGTTTGTATTACGGGCCCTGCTCTCACAACAGATGCCATTAGTCTCATGTTTTGTTTTAAGATAACCATGACTCTTGACATCGTGGGATTTTTGCATGTGGGTGGATCATGGATGTGACGGTAAACAGTTGACCCAGTTTCACTGAGAACCTTGAAAGCTGCCAAGCTAAACCCTCAGCTGAGTGGGAAGCTAAGGAAAAAGGAAGAGCTCAGCAAACACTGGAATTAATGCAACCCTGAAGATGAGGCAAATAAATTATTTCTGTCCTCCAGGAACAATGATGCTTTTATTGTCCACAAAGTAAAAGGCATTAGAGACAGGACAGAGACAAAGAGAGAGAGTCAAGTTGAATTTCCATCTCGTAGGATAACAAACAGGTTCATAATTTTCACCTGTCATCACAAAATGAACACATTTGTACTAAGAACACACTCATACACTTTAAGCCTATGCTACACACCAGGGAAGAGCAAACCTTTTAGGTGGCACCCCGCCTTTTCAGTCCTGCAGTTAACCAGGGCCCCACCAACCTGTGGAAGGACCACAGGAAGAAATGCAGGGGAGTGCTCAGGAAGGGGGTGGGACGCTTGGGAAGGGGATGCTGGGAGGCTCCATGGGATGCCCCAAAGGGAGAGGGTGCTTGGGGGGAAGACCTGAGGAGGATACCAAGGAGGGACCTCAGGAGGGTACCTTATCAAGCCAGAAACTTGCTGGCTATGCCCGCCACTTGACTCAGGGCCTGTGTGCATTCTGACTGGCCCAGTAGTGCGGGGGCGGGGGGGGGGGGGGAGTTCCCTTGCCGACAACAGCAGCAGACACCGCATAAGAGAAAGCATAGGGCTGGCGAGGCAGCAGAAGCCCTGATGTGGGGGAAGGAGAGCTGATTTTGGTGTGCCCACCTTACAAAATGTTGCACCCCCTCTGGGAGGCACCTTCCCCACTTTGCACACCCCTGCACAATGCCACCTCAGTATGAGGGTCTGGATGCCTATTTCCTACCTAAGCTCCAATACAATCCATAAACCAGAGGAAGACAGGCACTCCTCTGCCTAAATCATGTGTGGAACCCAATCTGGAAAGTGTGCTCAGATGCTGCCTACAAGATCAGGTCTTATTCAAAATCTGGCTGGAGAAAGCGGTAGTGCTCTGCATTGCAACGTTTAAGTACCTTTATGGATCTGGGTCTCATGGACTGCCAGAAAATGCCATGATAAAACACTTGAGAAGTGACACCTTTACAGTGAACACACCGTATCGAGCAATTAAAATGTGAGATTTTTTGAAAAAGATGCAGTTGCATTTGGTTCAGTACATAGAGCTGACACTCCCAAATCTGCATATTATCAATGAAACTGCTGACTAAGTACTACCCATACCACAATATTTATCCAAAACCTGCTTTTAAAAAAACTGAATTAGGGTCTAATTTTTCTACAGTACATATGCCCATCTCTTACTGATGACAAATAAATCTATTTTTGTCTACCAAATATAGGACATGGCCCAATTTACAGCCTTATGAACTGAAACCTGGGTAAGGGCTCAGTTTTCCTACCATTGTCAGCGACATTACAGAGGTCCCTGAAATGACACAGGTCACCTATGCTAGCTCCGCAGGGCACCCAGATAATCAGTAATAAATCTGGCATTGACATGCTCCTGGTTTTCATGTTTTCCTGCTCAGCTGATGACTCTGAAAAGAAAGATCCTCAATAATCACAATATTTTATATCTAATTTGGAATTAAAAACTGACTTTAGCAGTCAACAAAAGGTGTTCTTAGGAAAGGAACTGCTGACAGTGATGGGTAAACAGCAAAATGTTTAGATTTTTTTTTGGAATAAATCTCCAAGCCTCTCAATATTTCTCTAAACCTCTTTGTTTATAATTCAGACGGAACCCCCATAAAATTTCTGTTATTCCCTGATTCCTAGTAAGTTGTAACCACAATGCATAACACGAGGAAGTTTGTTCTCAGCAATCCCACTTTTGGTCCAAACTAAAATCGTGGAGTGCAGTCATATGCCAAAACAAATAGAAAGCTTTTTGAACCTTAGGGAAGATCTGGCTGCGGTTTCCACCAAGCTTGGGATGAAAGCTCAGGTTGATTCTTTGTTTTCCTAATTTTTCTTCAAAGTGAATGAAAAACCCACTGCTCGCTATAGCTCTAAGGACAGACAAAAGCAAATGCAATAAAGTAGCCTTATAGACCAAGGGGCTTTCCTTCCCCATGCATTAAAGTATAATAAATGGGTGCTCAGCACCCACTGGCAGCCCCATGGATCAGCTTTCTCCCTCCCTCACCCACTTGTTCTCTCACCCCCTGGCAGGCACCACCAATCAACTCCTCCCCATCCCTCCCACAGCTGTTCATCTCCCATGATCAGCTATTCAACTGCATGCAAGCGCTGGGGTCAGGAGGGTTACAGGGAGTAGCTGGGGCAGGATGAGGTGTAGCAGAAGTGAGGACTTGGGAAAAGGGAAGATAGCAGGATTGGGCCTGGGGTAGAGCAAGCTCCTGGGGGAACTTGCCACGTCTGCCTGTGTAGGCCTTCATGTCCACTCACACAGATCAGATTGCAGGACTGGAGCCTTAGGTTGAGACTTTTCAAAGCAGGGTAAGGCAGGTTAGATAATCTTTTATCGGTCCAACTTCTGTTAGTGAAAAGTACAAACTTTTGAGCTACACAGAGCTCATGTGTGGGAAAGGTGCTCCCTATTACAACTAAATACAAAGCAGGAGAGATTGATTAGCAGAAGTTAACACACATTCTAAGGGATTGTTCAAGGTACAGTGGTGCATTAGCACCTCTGCAGACACAGGACAAACCACTACAACTATGCAAAACGCAGCCGAGGGAATTTAGACAAATGCCTTCCATTAAAATTATTTTATTCTTTGGAAATATCAACCCGAGATGGCAAGCTTCTTTGATTAAGGACTACGTTTGCTGGCCGAACAGGCTGACCACACCTAGATAGCAGTGAAAAATAAAGAGAAACAGAAAAGGTAAAGTAACATTATTGGCCAGGTTCTTCTGTAAATAGCTAAATCTTCGATAACATCATCAACAGTAAAACTCTTACTCCTATTACATTCAGGCTGCTTCTAAACATGCCACCTCCCCTTGGAGGTGGCATGTTAATGAGGCAATTCGAAGCAGGCTAATGAGGTACTAACGTGCATATTCGGCACCTCAATAGCATAACTGCAGTTGCACGAATTTCAAAGTGCAGACTGCAAATTGCATATTGACAGTGAACATGGGGGCAGTTTTGAAATAAGTGCCCCACTTCAACATTCCCATACTCCCACAAAAGTAGATGGAAGTAAGGGAATGTTGAAGTAGGGCGCTTATGTCAAAACTGCCCCCACCTAAACTGTCAATCTGCAATTCCAAGTCTGCACTTTGAAATTTGTGCGACTGCCATTATGCTATTGAGGTGCTGAATATGCACGTTAGTACCTCATTAGCCTGCTTCGAATTGCCTCATTACCATGCCACCTCCAACAGGAGGTGGTGTGTGTAGAAGCAGCCTCAGGCTCCAGAGGTGTTTTTCAGTTAATCCCAAAAGATAAATATTGCTCTGATCCTCGGCTGAAATTCTTTAGATAGTGTAACTGCATAGAAAAACTATACAGAGAAAAAAAGAGGAGCAAAAGATAAGTATCAGATTACAGAATATTAGTATTAATGAGAGAGACCCTCAATGGATGTCAAACAGCTCAGCCTCATTGGTTGTTCTCAAAGTTCTTGAAAAAAGACAGAGTGAGCCTGAGCCTGTGAAGTAACGCGCATTCCATGGAAGTACAGGAGTCAGTGGAAGCTGCAAGCACTCAGCAGCTCCCAAAGGGTACTCCGCACTTTGGACGCTCAGGCTGACCCTCTTCATAAAGATTGGCTGCTGTTATTTTGTTAACAGACTGCAGTGCTACTGAAGGCATCAAGGTGAAAGTGAATAAAAAACAAGCATTGGAAAAGACTTTGGAAAGTGCATCTTTTTGTGAGATGATTAGAACATAATTAGACCCAGACTGGTCATTTCCACAGAGTAAGAAAGCTGGGTCAGGTATTGGATTTGACTTTTTTTTTAAATTTTTTTAAATTGCACTGGGCTTTTCTGAGAGGGCCATTTTTGATCCTTCACTCTTAGCTTTTTCAGGGCTTTTACTTCTTTAAAACATTCAGGGCAGATTTCTTCAAAATTTCACAAAGTGTGAACCAGAACCAGGATTGGATTTACACCTTTTGCACCCCCTGCACAGCATCTTCAGCTAGCTCCCTCAGCCTGCCTATGGCTAACCCATGCCTTCTGCATAAAATAAACTTTTAACCCACCTTTGATTTTTAGGCTCCCCTAAAACGCTGGCACTTGTAGGCACATGCCTACTGTGCTTAACTGGAAATCCAACCCTAGTAGTAGTAGGCATCCTTCAGTCTGCAGAGACTATGGATCACACCCTTTATAGTTTCAATTGAGGACTTCATTTACAGCATCTACTGTGACTATGAAGACCCACACGAGAGTGACAGTCCTTGCTGCATCTCTTGCAGATGTGGTGGGTGTCTGGCAAGTCCTTAGTGCGCTTTCTGTGCACTCGCTTCTCCTCTGCTAGCTGTCTGATCCTCATCTCGCCCTTCTGAAGGCCCTTGTGTAACCCCTGCCTCCATCTGCTGCGGTCGTCTGCTAGTTCTTCCCAGTTGTCCAGCTCGATGTCTACCTCTCTGAGGTCTCTCTTGCAGACATCTTTGTAGCACAACTGGGGGCGTCCGGGAGGTCTTTTGCCAGAGGCTAGCTCACCATACAGGATGTCTTTTGGAATCCTTCCATCATTCATCCTGTGGACATGGCCAAGCCAGCAGAGCCGACGCTGCCTGAGGAGGGTGTGCATGGTTGGGATTCCAGCTTGCTCGAGGACGGCGGTGTTGGTCACTCTGTCCTTCCACGATATTCCAAGGATGAGTCTGAGGCAGCGCAAGTGGAAGACGTTCAGCCTCTTTTCCTGGTGGGCATACAGGGTCCAAGTCTCGCTGCCATAAAGGAGGGTGCTGAGGATGCAGGCTCTGTAGACTTGCATTTTGGTGTGAGTGTACAGCTTGTTGTTATTCCACACTCTCTTGCTGAGTCTGGACAGAGTTGTGGCCGCTTTTCCGATCCTCCTATTTAGCTCAGTGTCCAACGACAGGGTGTCAGTGATGGTGGACCCGAGGTACACGAACTCATGGACGACCTCTAACATATAGTTGTCAATGCTGATTGATGGGGATTCAGCAACATCCTGACCGAGTACGTTTGTCTTCTTCAGGCTGATGGTAAGCCCAAAGTCCTTGCACACTTTGAAGAACTGATCCAGCAGTTTTTGAAGCTGGTCTTCTGTGTGAGACATTACAGCAGCATCGTCTGTGAACAGCATGTCTCTGATGAGGACTTCCCGCACCTTAGACTTAGCTCTCAGCCTTGCAAGATTAAACAGTTTCCCATCAGATCTTGTGTGCAGCAAGATGCCCTCTGTTGAAGAGCCAAAGGCATGCTTCAGGAGGAGTGCGAAGATGATCCTGAACAATGTCGCAGCAAGCACGCATCCTTGTTTGACGCCGCTCCTGATTCTGAAAGCATCCAATAATGCGCCGTCAGGTCGATGAAGGCTATGTAGAGTGGCGTCCTCTGCTCCCTGCACTTCTCCTGCAGCTGCCTTAGAGGGAAGACCATGTCAACGGTAGGCCTCTCTGCGCGGAATCCGCACTGCAATTCGGGGTACACCCTCTCAGCAATCTTCTGGAGTCTGCCAAGGATGACGCAAGCGAACAGTTTACCAGCGACGCTTAGGAGGGAGAATCCACGGTAGTTGTTGCAGTCTCTTCTGTCTCCTTTGTTCTTATACAAAGTTACAATGTTAGCGTCGTGCATATCCTGTGGAACCTCACCCTCTTTCCAGCACAGGCACAGTAGCTCACGTAGGGGTTCCAGGAGTGTGTCCGCGGCACACTTGATTACCTCTGGTGGTATACCATCCTGGCCAGGGGCCTTTCCTGCTGCAATGCTGTCGATGGCTCTCTTCAGTTCATCCACAGTCAGTTCTTGATCCAGTTCGTCCATTACTGGTAGGAGCTCGACGACATCGAGGGCTGCGTCAACCACAACGTTCTCGCGTGAGTACAGCTCAGAGTGGTGCTCAACCCAGCGCTCCATCTGTTTGGCTTTGTCAGCGATGACTTCACCAGATTTGGATTTCAGAGGTGCCATCTTGTTCTGGGTGGGTCCTAATGCCTTCTTCATGCCCTCGTACATTCCTCAGAGATTACCAAAGTCAGCACAGGTCTGGATGTTGCTGCATAGCTGGAGCCAATGGTTGCTGGCACAGCACCTGGCTGTCTGCTGTACTGTTCTTCTGGCCGCTCTAAGCGCTTGCTGGGTACTCTGTCTCGGTGAGCGTTTGTACTCCAGGGCTACGTCTACACGTGCACCCAACTTCGAAATAGCTTATTTCGATGTTGCGACATCGAAATAGGCTATTTCGATGAATAACGTCTACACGTCCTCCAGGGCTGGCAACGTCGATGTTCAACTTCGACGTTGCTCAGCCCAACATCGAAATAGGCACAGCGAGGGAACGTCTACACGCCAAAGTAGCACACATCGAAATAAGGGAGCCAGGCACAGCTGCAGACAGGGTCACGGGGCGGACTCAACAGCAAGTCGCTCCCTTAAAGGGCCCCTCCCAGACACACTTTCATTAAACAGTGCAAGATACACAGAGCCAACAACTAGTTGCAGACCCTGTATATGCAGCACGGACCCCCAGCTGCAGCAGCAGCAGCCAGAAGCCCTGGGCTAAGGGCTGCTGCCCACGGTGACCACAGAGCCCCGCAAGGGCTGGAGAGAGAGTATCTCTCAACCCCCCAGCTGATGGCCGCCATGGAGGACCCCGCTATTTCGATGTTGCGGGACGCGGATCGTCTACACGTCCCTACTTCGATGTTGAACGTCGAAGTAGGGCGCTATTCCCATCCCCTCATGGGGTTAGCGACTTCGACGTCTCGCCGCCTAACGTCGATTTCAACTTCGAAATAGCGCCCAACACGTGTAGACATGACGGGCGCTATTTCGAAGTTAGTGCCGCTACTTCGAAGTAGCGTGCACGTGTAGACGCAGCCCAGGAGTGCAGCGCGCTTCTTTTCAATGACTGGAATCATCTCATCGGAGTTAGCTTCGAACCAGTCGTTCGTGTTTCTAGCTCTTCTTCCAAACACCGACAAGGCCGTGTTGTAAACTGTATCCCTCAGATGTTGCCATTTGGATGTCACATCGGCGCAGATTTTCCTGGAGGGTGTCTCTGAACTTTTCAGCTTTATCCGAGTTTGCCGTCTTTCTGGCATCAATGTGGGGCCTTCCAGCAGGTTTACAGCAGTACAGCTTCTTGGGTCTCAGCCTGAGCTTGGAGCAAACTAGCGAGTGATCTGTACCACAGTCAGCACTATGATAGCTGCGTGTCAGAAGGACATTTTTGAGGTTATTACGCCTAGTGATGACCACGTCTAGTTGATGCCCTTTGAGTGTGAGTGTCTCCAAGACACTCTGTGCTGTGGCTTCGTTTGGAAGAATGTGTTTGTGATGCACAGATCGTGGTACGTGCACAGTTCAAGGAGACGCTGTCCATTGTCATTCATTTTTCCCACACCGAAGTGTCCTAAGCAGGAAGGCCATGAGGCCCAATCAGCTCCAACTCTTGCACTGAAGTCACCCAAGATGTACAGTTGTTCACAAGCAGGTATTTGCGCTACAGCAGCACTAAGCATGTCATAGAACTTGTCTTTTACCTCTGGTGTGGCGTACAGGGTTGGAGCATAAGCGCTGATCAGGTGGACAGGACCGGCGCAAGTTTGAAGCGTGATCCGAAGAAGTCTTTCTGATCCGCCCATGCCTAATTCCACCATTTGTAGAAGGGTGTTTCTGACAGCAAAGCCAACACCATGCTCTCTGGGTTCTTCTTGGGCTTTACCCTGCCAGAAAAAGGTGTAGTCCTTTTCCTTTAGAGATCCCGAATCTGCGAGTCGCGTCTCTTGCAGTGCAGCGATATCAACTCTGAGCCTCTTCAGTTCCTCGTTGATGACAGCGGTCTTTCGGGTGTCACCGATGACCTGAAGATCTTCAGTCAAGCCAGTCAGCATGGTCTGCACATTCCAGCAAGCAAGCTTAAATTGTTGATGTTTCTCATTTCTTGTTGATTTTCTTATTGGTTTGCCTGGTGCCCAAATTTCAGTCACTCGTCAGGTTCAGGAACCTTAAGCCTCACGCACCCAGTGAGGCAGGTGAACTGTGACGGGACAGTACCCTATTGGCTGGGGGCTGCCCAGCTTGAGGTGGGCGGTGACTGTCCAGTGAGATAAGAGGATCTCTCCCACCATCGAAGGCAACCCCTGGCGCTCATTCTCTTCGCCAATCGAGCAAGAGCTTATAACCGGCATCTGTTGCCTCCCGTGTTGACGCAACGCTGTGCAGTGATGCCGGAGTACCAGGCGCGAGCCTCAGCGCTTATTATGGAGACTCTGGGCTGCCCAGACACCAGTGTCCCCCTCTCGGCTTTACTGATATAGTCCAAAGGAGAGGATAACCTCCACGTCTGGTACCAGCTCAGCTGCAGGAATTGCCGGGACAGTGCCAGAAGTTGACACCGAACTGCCTTCGGACTCCACTCCGGATTTTCTGTCAGGGTTTACTCCCTTAGCCTTTCTCCTTCCCAGGATAACCCACAAGGCAGTGGGGTGTGGAGAATGTGGTTAAGAATCCCACTACTTCATACCTCCCTGTCACCACGAGTCACCATAGCTCCCTGTGGAGCAATGACCTCATATCCCCAGGACCCTCCTCCCCACCTTTCGCACCCCCCCAGCTACCATCACCATAGGACCCTCCCCAACCCACTACCCCCCTCTGCCCTCCTCACTGCACTGGCCCCTCTCCCCCCAGCTGCTCTCAATGCCCCCAGGTCCACCTTCCCCCATCACTCTTCAGGCTCTTCTCTTCAGAGACTCCTTTCCCTGATAGTGCTGCCTTGCAGGGCAGAGGTGGAACACCATACCTGAAAAGGACAGCAAACACAGGGCTCCTCCCTCGGCGAACTCCCAGAGGCAAACTCTCTTCCCTGTTAGCTGCTGCCCCTGCTCGCTCCTCACAGGGTTCGCTGAAAGCTCCCTTCTTATAGAGAGAGCTGCTAGCTGGTTAGGCCTGGCTCAAAGCCTTGCCTCCAGTCTAATCAGCCCTTGTCTTAGGAATAATTTCCCATCCTGTTTAAAACTATGCAGATCAATGGATTTATAATCATGTGGCATATTTACTTCTCATGTCATGACATCTCTGTGAGAACTACAAAACTTATTTACATGGAAAATATTTTTAAAAAATTATTTAATATGTTTTTACTTCTTTTAATGTGCAGATAGTTTGAAATGCCCGTGGCTACGGTGTTTGCCAGTGCTTCGAAGTTAGCAATGTTGAAGTTTGTGGGGCAAGAATTATGCTAATGATGTGCTGCATATGCAGAATAGCACTGAGGGGCTGTGCACCAATCGGGCTCATTTAAATGCCCACTTCGAAGGAGGGAGCTAGTGTAGACAAGCCCTTTGAAAACTTGTGCCTTAAGATTTTAAAAGTCAACATGGAAGCAAAGCAGTAGCTCAGTTATCAATCAACCTAAGGACAACTCTCTTAAGTACCTGGATTTAAAGACAAATAAAAGGGAACTACTTCAATATATTTTATTTTTGTATTATTTTTATTTCCAAAAAATTATTCATAATTTAGGCAATAATGACCTTCAGATCAGCCATTTCCTGGCATTTAATGATCCTGTTGGCCATTGAGGGCTAGAACCAAGTCCAGCCAGTCATTACATGCCAGGAAATATTCATTCCAGACATCATAATTGCCAATAAAAATCATATAAAATTATTAATTAAAAAAAAGTAAGGTATTTACTGCCTTAGTCCATTTTCCATAATAATCTCTTGCTAGCTATTAAGGATTGGCAGAGCAATCACTGAGAAAACAGGACTGTAACCTGAACATTGTATTCTAGTTCAGATTTTTAGTCTACGCTGCTCTTTTTGGATACTGTTTATTCTGAGGATTATGCTGAATAGCATCAAGGTTCTATTGTGCCACCTGGTGATATTTTACTGAATTGCATTTGACAGACTTGATTTATCACAGTGAATCCTGAAGCACATGCATCTTTAATATATTCTTATTGAAATGTATACCTGTCTTTTAAAAATTCAAAACGTTTGCATTTTTATTTGTACTATTTTATATAATCAGGAATCATTTCAGATTTTCTTTGACATTTCAGACCAAGCAATAGTGCATTTTATTTGTCTACAAATAATAATCTATGGCAGTGTTCATATGTGATTTTTGCTATGTGCATTTAATGCATTTTACTGACCAACTTCATGTATATTTCAAGTGCAGTTTTACCTCAAAAAACACCATAAAGGTGACCAAATGGGGTTGTGTTTATTTGCTGTAATTACAGCTCAAACTAATTCATGGTATAAATTTGTTTTCCTGTCAACCCTGCCAATTCAACCAAACAACTGAAAGTCCAATTATGTAAAAGTTTTCGTCCCCCTCCATCTTTAGTAGTAATTAAGCATGACAAAATATATTGCTCTTTTAACTTGATGCCTTGTTGAAACCTAATACAGACCTACCTTCAGTTTATGTTCACCCAATGAAAGTGTTCTGATGATGTGAGGCTTGTACTTTTAGATAAGGATTTAAATTGAATAAGAATGCTCAGTTTACCCATGTTTTTAAAATCACACCTTTAGGTAAATAGGTGCCACCTGTGTTTAAAGTAGCTTCTCCTATTACTCTTATAGGCTACATCTACACTAGCCAAAAACTTCGAAATGGCCACACGAATGGCCCTTTTGAAGTTTACTAATGAAGTGCTGAAATACATATTCAGTGCCTCATTAGCATGCGGGCAGCTGCGGCACTTCAAAATTGACGCGGCTCACCGCCACGCGGCTCCTTTTCGAAAGGACCCCGACTACTTCGAAGTCCCCTTATTCCCATCTGCTCAAAGGAATAAGGAGACTTCGAAGTAGCCGGGGTCCTTTCGAAAAGGAGCCCTGTCTTGACGAGCCACGTGGCAGCGAGCCGCATCAATTTCGAAGCGCTGTGGCCGCCCGCATGCTAATGAGGCACTGAATATGTATTTCAGCACTTCATTAGTAAACTTCAAAATGGCCATTTGCATGGCCATTTCGAAGTTTTTGGCTAGTGCAGACGTAGCCATTGTGGACAAAACTTCCATATAGTGGGTGAAATAACCACTAAGTCAGCAGTTCCCAACCTCGGGTCTGCAGACCCCTAGGGATCCATGAAGGTACTGCAGGGGGTCAGTGAAAAAAATAACATACATAAAAATGATTATAGAAAATAAATTTTAAATCAATTGTGAAGTTACAATCAATTATTACTTTTAAATTAAATATCTTCCAATAATCTTATTAATTGCTGTCTGAAAATCTGTTGTGCTTTCCTTTTTCATTTAATGAAGTGTATATAGCAGCTAGAATTGCCTTTGATGGGGGCAGGGTCTGTGAACAGGTGTGGGGGGCGATTAGGGGTCCATTAATGATTTGGGGAGTGATTGGAAGTCCACATTGGTGAAAAGGTTGGGAACCACTGCACTAGATAAAGGACAAGGTTGTAATGGAGGCCCTTCTTACACTATTCCCTTGCAAGCTCATGCTCTGTTTTGTATGAACTTGAATGTGCTGAGCCCAGTCCACGAGGTGTGCAGGGCTTAGAGGCACTGGCTGTGCATAAGACTCAGTGGCTGAATGCTTATATTCCAAATGTTTCATAAATGGCTTTGGGATTTAAGAAGGAGACAGATGAACCTGGTGAAATTTCAGTATAAAAATTTAGGATTAGATGACAGCCAAGTAACAGCTCTGTAGAACACAATAGTGCCTATAAATGGGAATTAGGCACTTAACGTACCTGGGTGGATCCCACCTTCATTTACTACCTTTTCTCAGTTTCTTTTCCACTTGGACCAGATTCCTTCCCATAACTTTCATTAAAGTAATACTGATCATAATTGATATATCTTAATTAGTGCATGGAACGCTGACGAGATTACAGAAATGCTATTTCTAAGCAAAGGAATACTAAAACAGGGCCAAATACTTTCAGTTGGGGCTTTCAAATTAGAAATCTGTGTACCTGAAATTAAAACACTTTGTTAGTCAATTAAATTAAAGATGGGTTAGACTATGGAGATAGAAGGAGAATGTATGATGGAATCGTTAGCCTTTACTATTTTCAGAACTACCAATATCAGTGCACCCCCAGAATTTCACTGAACTTTGTTTTAATTTTCTCTTCAAGCACCGACTTTATGTAATTAAGGGATTTCCATCCTCCAGAGGCATCATCAGGACATCAACTGTTCATGCCCACACACTCCCTTAGTCAAATTTCATTGTAGTCTATGGCATAGCTATGGAGATAAAGTCCCAGGTATTAGATTAGCTTTAACAATGCTCAGTGGATTAGACCATGCCATCAGTGAGCTGAACTGAACAGGTGAAGCATTCTGGTTTTTTATTTATAATCTTGAAAAAAAAAGAAAACAAGAAAAAGCTTGTTTCTCTAGGTACACCTACACTACAACTAGCATAAGTGCAGCACTACCACTGTGGACACAACAGTGACAGACATGGGTTTACCACCATTTCAGTAAATACACTCCTTTGAGAGATGGTAGGTAGGTAGACAGAAAAAAATTGCCATAGTGCTACTTCCACCAGCTGTCTCTACTGTGGGGATTAGGTCCACCTAACGAGGTCACACAGGTTGTGAATTTTTTCATAATCTGTAGCTATGCAGTTAAGAACCTAATAATGAGCATGCTGGGTTAGACCAGTATCCTGTCTTCCTACAACAACCAGTATCATATGCTTCAAAAGGAATGACCACAGTAGGGCAGTCAAATGATCCATCCTGTCATGCACTCCCAACACCTACCCATGACTACATTTTTAACGTAAACAAGGACTGACAGGGAACTGTTTTTGAGAAATTATTCCAGCTCCAACTACAGTCTCTCTGGCAGGCAGGCAGGCAAGCCCTAGCAAGTGACCCCATAGTGATTCTTCCTGCTGCGTGGATCTCCTGCCACAAGGGATGCAGCGTGGATTTCTCTCCCCAGAGTGAAGGTAAATTACATTTCTTACAGATGCTGTCATAGTGCACCCTTCTGGGAGGAAAAGGAGCTCAGGACAGGGGGATGGGGAGGTGCAATGCAACAGAACCTGTATGAAATTTAAGCATGGAACAGAGCGTGAGAGCTCATGGCAGGAGGTTGTGGAAGTATAACATTGTATAAGTATAACGTCGTATAAGGGGACATGCTGGATACATTGTATATGAGAGGGCATGCCCAAACATGTTACAAAGTATCTGAGGGAGCACACGTCGGGACAGTTAGCTTTTGAATGGAGAAGCAATTAAGATGGAGCCAGCACGTCTAAGAAGCAGGCATCAGAATGGAAGGTGTGAAGGGCAATTAGTTAAGTTAACTGGAAGCTGTTAAAGGAGATTGTTAAGGGTGGCAGGTAATTGAAGATACGTGACTGGTCTCAGGGATCTCGAAGGGTGGTGACTAAAATCTTTTTCTTCTTTTGTCTGTAACTTGTCTGTAACTTGTTCTCCAAAAAACTGTATAAATTAAGAGACACAAGCCCCACTCGGGGGGCTCACTTCTAAATGTATTAGCAGAGCGGCTTTGCTAATAAAACAGAGCGGTCTGATAAATTGTGAGTCTGAGTCAAACTTTGACAATTTGGAGGTTCCACCGAGATGGCAAGCGGCTTCGCTGAGGCTGTGTGATCCCTGACTGCCTTGCAGGACGATCGTGGCAGCCGGCGCCTGGACACTTAGTCCAAGCGATCCTCCACAAGACAGAAAGGTACACAGCAGCAGCGCAGTCTACGCCATCGAACTTGTTGGTTCCCACTCTGTTCGGGTAGGGGTCTTTGGATCCAGCTTCTGGAATCAGACATCTCAGGTAATTATTATTTTTGTGCTTTAACCGGTTTGAGGACTGTCTTGTCTTTGTGTCTATCCGTCTTCCCTGTGGTGTGTGTGTGAATCTGGGAGCCATCTCTGTCCGGAGACTGGCTGACCAAGGGGTCCCTGTCCCCACGGTCTGAATAAGTGGAATCTGCACAGCTGCAGCCGCACCACGCCTTGGGTATAACCTCTGGTGTGAAAGCAAGGGCAGTTGAGGCAGTAGCCTGTGGGCTCCTTTCTGGTTGTTGCACCGGGTACCGCTCTGCCGAGCCTGAATTTCCTTCTTGTGTGAGTGCTGTGTGAAGTCCTCCTGGATGGGTAATCAGAAGTCTAAGGTAGAACAGTTCCCTAAGGGAACTCCGGCTTATTTTATGTATTTTAGGAGGGGTCCGGACTCTTGTAGGTTTCTTGAAAAATGGTCCAAATTAGCTCTAGAGAACCCCAAATTACAGTGGCCACTGTCAGGTTCTTGGGACAAGGATCGAGTGGACGCTTTAAAAAGCACACTCGTCCTCCCAAAAACCAAACTGGAGAGAGGAGAAGTAGACTGCTTCATGCAGTGGTGGGAAGAGGCAAATCGTAGATGGACTGAGTCAAAACTCACCTCTCTTAAAAATTCTATCAAAAAACTAAAAGTTCAGTTGGATGCAGTCTCTCCCACCACTAGTCCGAGCGCTCCCCTTTGCCCAGTCCTGTGCAATGATCCAGATCAAACCCGACCCCCACCATACTCCTGCGCAAATAAGAAATCAGAAAAAGAAAAATCTTCAGTGACTACAGATAATGAAAGTGAAGAAGATACCCTCATTGGCCTCGCAGCTCTGCAAAATATTATGAAGAAGAAATCCAAAGCAAACTGCAAAGATTCTCTTGACATCTCTTCTTGGAAAAGAGAACCTGATGGGAGGTTAATGAGAGACTCTGATCAAACTGTTGTGGCACCCTTACGAGTCCTTAAGATGGGAGAAAGTGAGTCCATATGGGATTATAAGCCCTGGACTCGTACGGAACTTTTATCTATAGTTAAAGGTTTTCCCAAACCACAGGAAAACTCTGTCAAATTTGCTGAGGAGTTTCTGTTAATCTGTGAAACCTATGAATCCTCTGAGACAGATCTCCTCCAACTGTGCAAATTGTTAGCTCCTGCCAGTTATTATGAAAAATGGTTGGCTGCCGCAGGCTGGCCAGCTGAGGCACGCCACTCAACCATAAAAAGTACTGGCCCAGATTCGGCGTACAGAGACCGGTGTATGGCTCTTTGGAAGCGCCTGCATCAAGCCATTCCCAAAGTGTGGGCTCCTAAAACAAACTGGACAGCAATAAGTTGCTGTAAGCAAGGGCAAGGAGAAAGCCCAGGCGACTATAGGTCCCGGCTAACTGATATTTTCCTACAACATTCAGGAATACAAGAGCCCGATGTAAATGGGCAGGGGGCCTTGGCACATGCATTTGTTGATGGTCTTCTCCCTGCCACAGGCAGCATGTTAAAACGAATAAGTGTGGGATGGGAGACTGAAACCATGGACAAATTGCTGGCAGTAGCAGAGCATTGCCACCGCACTTTAAAAGGAAAGGAGGAACAGTCCTCCCAAAAGCTAATGGCTCTGCAGATACAGCATTATTCAGGGCTAAGCAGACCACACCGGGGACAGGGACGGGGTCGCGGAAGGGGGCGGGGGGCTGGATTAACTGGGGTTTGTAACTACTGTAAACAGCCTGGACACTGGAAAAGAGAGTGTCCAAGACGACCTAATAATTGTATGGGAAATCAAGTGAACCCCCCGCTGGTTCCTCCAGCTGATCCCCAACCCTATTTTTCACCCCAACAATGACAGGATGCTGGGGAACCTCAGAAAGTTTTAGCTCCCTTATTACCTCTGTCCCCTACTGGAGAATGTGTCCTGACTGTAAATGATTCTCTCTCCCTTTCCTTGTTGATACTGGAGCTTCTCTTTCTACAATCCGCACCACTGACTTGCCTGTGGTTCCCCGATCTGGAAAATCTGTGTCTGCTGTTGGCATTACAGGGATCCCTACCTCTTTTCCCCTCTCAGAGCCTTTGTCTGTTCAGGTCGGTCCCCTCTCTGAGGACCAGGCATTCCTCCTCTCTGATTCCACCCCTGCAAACCTTCTGGGACGGGAATTGCTATGCAAACTTGGCTGTTCTATTTACTGCTCCCCAGATGGCGTCTATCTGCAAATCCCTCAGTCTTCCTTATGTGATTCTGTAGCCTCCCTGCTGTCTGAAACTTCCCTCTCCACTCCGGTCCCTTGCTGTCCCTTAACTCCGTCCCTAGAGCACCTAATCTCTCAGGTTCCTTCCTCCCTATGGCCATCTCACCCATCTGAAGTGGGCCGATTAAATACTGACCCACTTCGGATTACTGTAGACAATTCCAAACCTCTGCCTCGCCTGTCTCAGTATCCTTTGAATCCTGAGGCAGAGGCTGGGATTGCTCCAGTTATATCTGCATTAAAAGAACAAGGAATTATTGTCCCTTGTTCCAGCCCCTGTAACACCCCTATCCTCCCAGTTCAAAAGGCTGATGGCAAATCGTGGCGATTTGTTCAAGACCTTCGAGCTATTAACCGTATTGTCATACCTTCTTTTCCAGTGGTCCCTAACCCCACTACAATACTAGAGTCTATTCCTCCAAATGCAACCCACTTTACTGTTGTAGATTTGTGCTCCGCTTTCTTCTCTGTCCCAGTTCACTCTGAATCCCAGTATCTCTTTGCCTTCTCCTACAAGGGTCAGCAATATACATGGACTACCCTTCCCCAGGGGTATACAGAGAGTCCATCCTATTTTTCTCAAGCCCTAGCCAGGGATCTTGCTGATCTGGTTTTCCCATCAGGATCCACACTGATCCAATATGTGGACGACTTACTCCTGTGCTCCCCCCCTCTGTCTGCCTCAGAAACTGATTCACTAACACTTCTCACAGCTTTAGCGAACAAGGGTCATAAGGCTTCTCGCACAAAATTGCAGCTCTGCCAAACCTCTGTCACATACCTAGGCTTCCTTCTCTCCCAGGGCTCCCGTACACTCTCTCCAGCCTGGGTACAAGCCATCCTTAGCTTTCCCCAGCCTTGCTGTCCACGCCAGGTCAGAAAAGTCTTAGGCATGACAGGGTTCTGTAGGCAACGGATTCCCCAATATGCTTCTCTGGCTAAACCACTCCAAGAACTCACTCGATCCTCTGTACCTAACCCCATGCCATGGCCACTTGAAGCAAATGCTGCTTTCATCTCCCTTAAGCAGAATTTAGCCTCTGCCCCTGCCTTAGGGTTACCTAACTATGACAAGCCTTTTACCCTTTTCTGTCACGAACAATCTGCTTGTGCCCTTGGGGTTCTTACTCAGGAGCACGGTGACAGAAATCGCCCGGTGGCTTATTTTTCTGCAACCTTGGACCCTGTAGCCCAGGGTTTACCCCCTTGCCTACGCGCTGTAGCTGCTGCAGAGCGCCTGGTCGAAATGTCTGAGTCCCTTGTCCTCCGCTCTCCTCTCACTCTCATGGTTCCCCATTCTGTGGAAACTCTCCTTCTGCAACGCAACACTGCTCACCTCTCCTCTGCTCGCCTCACTAGGTATGAACTTTTGCTGCTTTCAGCCTCACATATCACTATTAAGCGCTGCTCCCGGTTAAACCCTGCTACCCTCCTTCCTTTACCTAGTGCTGCTATCACTGTCCCGCACCCCGACCTTTCAGATGTACCTCTCCCTAGCTCTGACTTGGTATTATTCACTGATGGGTCCTGTTATAGAAATGACCAAGGCCACCTTCTTGCAGGGTACGCTGTGGTCTCTCTCTCTGAAACCATAGAAGCTGCGCCTTTACTCTCTGTGACCTCTGCCCAGGTGGCTGAACTGATTGCCCTAACCTGTGCCTGCTTTCTAGCCGAGGGGCTCTCTACCACTATTTTTACTGATTCTCAGTATGCCTTTGGGGTTGTGCATGACTTTGGCACCCTCTGGCAGGCTCGAGGTTTTCTTACCTCTACTGGTACCCCTATCAAGAATGGCCCCTACATTGCCGCCCTCCTGTATGCAGTTTTACTACCGTCTGCCTTGGCAATTGTTAAGTGTACTGGCCACTCAGCGGCCGACACCAAGGTGGCAAAAGGTAATGCACTTGCTGATCCTGCTGCAAAACATGCCGCCACTATAAAACCTTCACCAGAAGCGTTTCTTGGTCCCCTCTCTGTCTCTGTAACGCCACCATCCCTGTCTCATCTCGCTCAGCTCCAGGATTCTGCCCCAGAAACAGAGAAAGACTCCTGGAGTGCTTTGGGTTGCTCTTTGCATTCTGATTCCCTTTGGCGATCGCCCACCGGTACCTTTGTAGCCCCCCTCTCACTCTACCCGTCTCTAGCCGCCCTGCTACATGGTGTTTCGCATGTCGGCAAGGAGGGGATGGTCTCTGCTATGAGTAAGGCAGGGTGGTGGGCTCCCCATTTCAGCTCCTTTGCAACCCGCCACTGTGCCGCTTGTGTTACTTGTCAAAGCCACAATGTAGGCAAATCTGTAAAAGTAACACAAGGGTTCCGGGGTTTGCCTCAAGCACCTTTCCTACACTGGCAACTTGATTTTGTACAAATGCCAAAGTGTCAGAAATATGAATTCATTTTAGTTATAATATGTCTATTTTTGGGTTGGATTGAAGCCTTTCCCTGTCGCAAAGCTGATTCATTGTCTGTTGCAAAATGTCTGTTAAACCACATTATCCCTACCAAGGGAATTCCTGCCACTTTGTCTAGTGACCGGGGAACACATTTTACTGGAAAAATTGTTCAACGTCTAAACCAGATATTACATGTCACCCACCTGTTGCATTGCCCCTACCATCCACAGAGTGCAGGGGCAGTTGAAAGGCGAAATGGTGTGCTTAAAAATAAGCTGGCAAAAATCTGTAGTTCCACAGGGTTAAACTGGCCAGCTGCTTTACCACTGGCCCTTATGGAAATTTGGTCATCCCCATCCCAGAGACACAAATTGAGTCCATTTGAAATCATCATGGGACACCCTATGCGAACAATGGCTACTATTACCCCAGCCCCAGACCTAAACCTAACTCACAGCACGCTCCTCCAGTACTGCAAAGGGTTAATGCAAGCTGTGAGCTCCTTCCATTCGCAGGTGCGAGCAGCTTGGCCGACGGAACCCACCTCTGCTGCCTGTCACACTCTTGAGCCTGGTGATTGGGTCTACCTGCGGCACCACCTCCGGAAGCACGCCTTGGAACCCCGGTGGAAGGGTCCATACCAGGTACTGTTCACCACCCAGACAGCAGTGAAATTATCCGGCATCGCTGCATGGATCCACGCCTCACAGTGTAAGCCAGCGCCACCTCCAGGGGACCAAGCACCTCTGCAAGACCACACAGAACCAGCTTCAACCCCAGAAGACAAAGAGGAACAGCCTGCAATACCTTACAATCTGCGCTCTCGTAAGGGTTGCCAGAAGCAGAGGGTAAGCAGACAGCAGGACCCAACAAACAAGAAGCAGTAGTGAGCCTAGCGCCTGCTGCCTGGTGGACGTAAAACCGTGACTGCGGTTCCCTCAAAAGGGGTTGTCGGAACCAGAAAGGGTCCTGCTTCCAACATGTGTCCTTTGAGAAGCTTAATCCTCAGCTACTGTGTCCTGAGGGTCTGGGGAATCCAGAGTGACAGTGACAATTCTTTCATCCAACAACAGGTGCAGATAGCCCAGATCCTGAATATTTCTAATTGCTGGGTCTGCAGCCACATCCCAGCTCACTCACAAGCTAGTATCCCCACCATGGCAATCCCTTTGAATTCCTCAGAGCTCGCTGGAGAACCCTATCCACTTAAAAGGACATGGAAGGAAAATGACACTTGGGGGCTGGGAAAAACATATGTTCCTAAACTTATAAGTGTGGTGAAAGGAAAGGGCCACTGGTGCTGGGTGTGTAATGGGACAGGGCTGAATCTAGGGAGGAGCAGCTGTCTCCAATACATCGTGTCCCATGGTGTATGGGACTATTCAAACAAGGTTGGAGAATGGCAAACCAGGTATGGAAAGATAAACTTCCTCTCAACCTGGGATCAAACCAGAGATTCAATCTCTTGCTCCCCCTACAGCCTCCCTGAGAAAAACAGCACCATCTATAAATGTCATGTAAATGCTACCTCTTCTCCCAGTGAAAATCATCCTGTGCCCTTTGGGGGATACTATTCCTCCTTCGTAAATTCTTACATGTCAAAGGGTTGCAGTCAACCCTTCCCAGCTTTAATGGGACATCATTGGGTTTGTGGGGAAAATGCTTACACTGTGTTACCAGCAAATTGGTCAGGTATCTGTTATCCTGCTCAGCTTTTCCCACAATTCCGGTTGCTTCAATCCCTCCCACGAAATCGCCTCCCTAATGTCAGGCAAAAAAGGAGGGACTTGCCAGATGCTAAATGGTATGTAGATAACATAAGCCCCCTAACTTGGGAAGAAGCTGTTGGCATTTCTTTAATCCCAGTAGGGGGGGTAATTCACCATGCAAAAAGGCTTTTAAGGTTACAAGCGGTGGTTGAGATCATGGCCAATGAAACAGGAGAGAGCTTAAAAGCTCTAGCCAAAGAAGCAGGAGCGGTCCGACAAGTGGCCCTCCAAAACCGTCGGGCATTAGATATAATACTGGCAGCCAAAGGAGGGACCTGTGCTCTAATTGGAACAGAATGCTGTGTATACATACCTGATAATACTAATGAGGTAATAAATCATGCTAGCCATCTGGAGCAAATTGCATACCTTCCCCACAAAGAACCAAGTTCCTTGTGGAAATGGATAAGTAACTTATTCAATTTCTCTAGTCTGGGAAACTGGTTGTTTCAAGGAATCCTGACTATCCTATTTGGAATTCTAATAATCTTTGTGTGTTTTCAATTGATTTCTTGTTGTATCCAAAAATGCACAAGACACACCATCCATCAGGTTACCCCTAACCAGAGTGCTAATCTAATGTTGTTAAATGTCACCAGTGAAAGTAATGAAAAAGAACGATTGATGTATGGAATCCAGTAAGTCATTGGTCATGGGTGTAGCCTTGACCAAAAGGGGGGATTGTGGAAGTATGACATTGTATAAGTATAACGTTGTATAAGGGGACATGCTGGATACATTGTATATGAGAGGGCATGCCCAAACATGTTACAAAGTATCTGAGGGAGCACACGTAGGGACAGTTAGCTTTTGAATGGAGAAGCAATTAAGATGGAGCCAGCACATCTAAGAAGCAGGCATCAGAATGGAAGGTGTGAAGGGCAATTAGTTAACTGGAAGCTGTTAAAGGAGATTGTTAAGGGTGGCAGGTAACTGAAGATACCTGACTGGTCTCAGGGATCTCGGAGGGTGGTGACTAAAATCTTTTTCTTCTTTTGTCTGTAACTTGTCTGTAACTTGTTCTCCAAAAAACTGCATAAATTAAGAGACAAGCCCCACTCGGGGGGCTCACTTCTAAATGTATTAGCAGAGCGGCTTTGCTAATAAAACAGAGTGGTCTGATAAATTGTGAGTCTGAGTCAAACTTTGACAAGGTGAAAATTGCTTGGGTGCATCAGGAGTCAGGGCAGATGTCTGGGGGCGTTGTAGAGATAAGTGTGGAAGGCCAAGGGCACTGTTTTGAGGGAGCAGGGGGTGCACATACCCAGTCACTGCTGCTCTCCTTTCCCTTTCTCTTCCCCTTCCCATCAGGGAGTGAGGGGGAAAGTGCACAGCTTGCATAAATGCCTCCTCTATCCCTCCCCCAGCAGCCAGGAGTGGGAGGAATGCACAGAAGCTGCACACTCAAATTTTCTCTTCAAGCGCCAACTGATTTTACATAATTAAAGAATTCTGCCCAGACAGAAGACCAGAGACTTGAAAGGAAACAGCCCCCAAAGTAACTAAGAATCCCACAGCTAGGGTTGCCAGACGTCCTGCAATGTGCAGGACGGTCCTCAGTTTCCCTGACAAATCCCATGTCCCCCATGTATGAAAAAATGAAGACTGCGGGACTTGCCAGGAAAATGCCCTGCCCCAGCCAGGGTTCCCACAGCTGGGGCTGCTGGCAGAGCTCAGCACCCCAGGCGGCTCCCAGCTGCAGCGCCCCCCCCCCCCACCCGCCACGTTTAGCAAACGTATGCAGGACAGGCAGTTCCAACGGGGGACCCTGCGGCTAGCGCTGCCTGTCCCACGTTTTCCAGAAATCTGGCATCGCTACCAGGTAACATCTTTTCCCTCGTGTTACTGACGGCCGCTCTGCGGAGGCGCCAGGGACAGGATGCGCTCCAAAGGCAGGGGGAGAACTGCACCACGAGTACAAAGGGAGCACCAGCAGGCGCCGAAATAGGTGCTGCGAACTTGGCACACTGAAGGCAGGCGTGCGCCAGGGCCTCCCGCCGGCCGCCCCGGGACATGCGTGGGGGACTGGCGCCGCAGGCGCAGCGCCACGAGCGGGACCCACTCGGCCACGATACCGCCCAGGAACGGAGCCACCGGCCACCCGCCCGCGTGGAACTCGGCCCCAGCCTGGGCTGCCCCTCTAACGCCCAACGTCACCTCACCCCGAGACTGCGCAGGCGCTGCTGTGATTGATAGACGGCCGGGTCCCGCCCCCTCCGTAGCTGCTGGAGCTTCCCCTCGCTCCGCCCAGGTACCAGCCCAACGCGCTCCGAACCCACTCAGCACGGGTAGATGGGTGAAGACTCTCACACCGCAGCTAGCTTGCGCAACTCTTACTTCCGCTAAAAGAAACGTCACTTCCCCTCGGCGAGGGCCGCCAAACTTGGCATGCGTATATTGTGACGTCATTACAGCGCGCCGGAGTGACGCGCGCGCTCCATGCTTAGACCTGGACAGAGGGCTGGCTAGACAACATGGCGGCGACCGAGGAGCTGTCGCTCTCAGTCTCCCGGCCGCTGCCCTGCCCAGAGGTCCCGTCTTTCGCGGCAGCCTGCCGCCTGGTGCAGAGCCGCTACTCGTGCCTGGTGGTGGCGCCACATCGGAGGCACATCGCGCTGGCGCCGCGCTACCTAAACCGGAAACGCACCGGGATCCGCGACCAGCTGGACGCCGAGTTGCTGCGATATTCGGAGAGGTGGGAACCGCGAACACAAACCTTCTCCCCCTTCCCCTGCTGAGCGCTCGGGGACAGGGCAGCTCCTCCCTCCGCCCGCGAGAACCACCGAGTACCGTCATCCCCCCGTACTCTCACGTGTTCCCGTCCTCGCGCCATGTGCCTGGGACCCCCCCTTGGCAACCTACTCACAAACCGGGCCCCAAAAGGAGAGGCACCTAAACGCGGAGGGAAGGTCTGCCTTTCCCCCGTCCAGTGTCATGCTGATTTTGCACTGTCGATGTTGGGCAGAAACGTTAAAATAAATGTTTTTTTTCCCCCCGGTGTAGTTTCAGCGGAGTGCCAGTGGCTTATGATAATATCAGAGTAGTGGGTGAATTAGGTGATATTTATGATGACCAAGGATTCATCCATTTTAACATTGAAGCAGATTTTGTCATCTTCTCTCCAAAGAAAGGAAAAAAGCTTGTGGTATGTAAATAAATAGTCCTTCTGATTTTATGTATATTTGTAATAAGTACAAATTAGTTTAATATTAAATAGATAGTTGAATGTAGATGCTGTTACCATTGGTAGATGAATACTGAACTATCTTAACTCTATTATTGAATGTTTTTCCTTCTAAATTGTTGGTTTTAGATATAATGTTTATAACAGTGTGAGTCCCACTATATTAGAGAGACAAAGGGAGTGGGATAATGTCTTTTTTGTGTCCACTTCTGCTAGTGAGAGAGACCAGCTTTCAAACTATATGGTCTTCAGGTCTGGGAAAGGTGCCTTTTGTCACAGCAAAATTCAGGATCAAACAGATAGTTTTTAAGTAATTTTGACAGATGTCTGTAGGATCTGTGGATCTTGAAAAGTGAGTTGGTTGGAAAGCTTTCCTGAACCTGCTTTTCTGATATTCAGACTGCTCCATACTCTTCATCATCAGAAGCAAGTAAGCACAGGCTGGGACATACCAACTAGAACCTGCACAAGACACTGCCAGAACAATGCAGACATGTCTTTACTGCTGCAGTGATCAAATCTGCACAGCCCACCTTTCAAGATCCATGGCCCTATTCAGGCCTATCACAACATGGGATGTACCTCATCCAGTGCACTTAATGAGCCAGTTAGAACTATATGGGTGAAAGCAATCACTTTGATCTTGAATGACCTCAGGCAGAAAACGATAAAATACTAAAACATTACATCTGTGGGTGAAGGCTTTTCATGAAGAAGTCATTATGTAGGTGACCTGTTTGTCCTCATCCGCAAAGGAAACCTTCATACCACTTTCAACAGATAAACCTGAGAGCTTAAATTTTAGTCGTATGACTGCAGAGGTACTAATGGGCCAGTTCAGCTTGAATGGTCCCTTAGGATTCATGCTACCTACTTGTGCTGAACCGTCTGTTCAATCTTGTATTTAGTTGTGACACTGTTAGTACCTTTCGCAGACCTGAAGAGGAGCTTTGAGCAGGTCTGCATTTAAAACACTGCGCTGCTGCAGCTGCCCCACTGTAGCACGTTAGAGAGGATCCTTCTATGCCAATGGGAGAGCTTCTCCTGTTATCATAGTCTGCCTCCAAAAGAGGTAGCTGTGTCAGTGGAAGAAGCTCTCCCATCAACATAGCACTGTGAACACTGAGGATTAGAGTGGGATAACTATGTTATTCGGGTATATTTTTTCCAGTGCTTTTTTTGTGCTGGTGCCACCGTGGCAGCTTTAGATTGGTTGGGTGGGAAGCGGGCCAAGTACCAGCTCCTCTTTTTTTCATAATACAAAAAAAAAAACCCTGTATTTTTTTCATACCACTGAGGTGGTGTTGTTATATTACTACAAACTTGTAGTGTACAGCTGGTCTCTGTGTACCTCCAAAGCTTGTCTTACCAACCGAATTTGGTCCAGTAAAAGATGCTACTTCACTCATCTTCTTTCTCAATTGTAGGTGTGTTTTTCCTCCCAAATGAGTGCTGGTAACCTAATACCAGTACAGGCTTATATATAAAGTAAATAATGGCCTCATTCATTAATCGTAGATGTGACTACTTGTGCTTATGAAGTGCTTTCTGCTGTGATTCTGTTCTTTTTTGCAGAAATGAACAAAACAAAGAATTTTGCTCATGAGCATTTCAAAATAATAAGTAGGCCTGTGGGTTATCTCGTAGTTTAACACAAATGCCTCTGTGTGAATGCTTCCAAGCTTTAGAATTCAAAAAAGTAGGTCAGAATATTGGCCTGTTTGTGTAGGCACGTGGCATTTTGTAGTTATGTATTAACGTTGTTTTCCAGATTTGGCAGTATTGGTAAAATCAACTTCATGAATCTTAATTGTGAAGATATAATTTTAACATAGGAGAATTCTCCCCTTAGTCACTCCACAAATTTGTACAGTGACCTATCTAGAGCAATGAGCCTCAACCTATTTACCACTGTGGGCTCAATATGCAGCTCTCTAGCTGTGTCTACACGTGCACGCTACTTCAAAGTAGCGGCACTAACTTCGAAATAGCGCCCGTTGCGGCTACACGCGTCGGGCGCTATTTCGAAGTTAACTTCGACGTTAGGCGGCGAGACGTCGAAGTCGCTAACCTCATGAGGGGATCGGAATAGCGCCCTACTTCGACGTTCAACGTCGAAGTAGGGACCCTGTAGACGATCCGCGTCCCGCAACGTCGAAATTGTGGGGTCCTCCATGGCAGTCATCAGCTGAGGGGTTGAGAGACGCTGTCTCTCCAGCCCGTGCGGGGCTCTATGGTCACCGTGTGCAGCAGCCCTTAGCCCAGGGCTTCTGGCTGCTGCTGCTGCAGCGGGGGATTCATGCTGCATGCACAGGGTCTGCAACTCGTTGTCGGCTCTGTGGATCTTGTGCTGTTTAGTGCAACTGTGTCTGGGAGGGGCCCTTTAAGGGAGCGGCTGGCTGTTGAGTCCGCCCTGTGACCCTGTCTGCAGCTGTGCCTGGCATCCTTATTTCGATGTGTGCTACTGTGGCGTGTAGACGTTCCCACGCTGTGCCTATTTCGATGTGGTGCTGCGCAACGTCGATGTTGAACATCGACGTTGCCAGCCCTGGAGGACGTGTAGACGTTATTCATCGAAATAGCTTATTTCGATGTCGCCACATCGAAATAGGCTACTTCGATGTAGGCTTCACGTGTAGACATAGCCTCTGTGTGTTAGGGGGGCCTCACCCACACAATAAATGTACCGTCTGCACATCTACAAAAAATTAATATTCGTTATATGACAGCAATATAACTCATATTGATATTAGTCTATATTTAAGTTTGGCTAATCTCTATCAAGAGCATTTTAAACTAGACAAATAAGTCAAAACTTTAATTGTTAAAATGTATTAATTGTAAGTATGACATGGTGTATTGCCGGCCTTCCTTGTGCACTGCTGCTGCCAGTGTTGTTGGGGCTGAATGCATGAGAACATGGGTGCAGACGCTGCCCCCAGCAATTGCCCTGGACACGCAATTTTCCACCCTCCGTCATATTGCCTCCTTGCACTCAGTCCCCCACCCTCCACCATCTTGCCCCAGTAGCTAGCCGCCTATGCAGGGACTACCCTAAGGCACCACCTTGAATCTGTCCCACATGCACCAGCCTCACCCCTGTTCTCCAAGCCACCTTACCCTTCCCTCCATGCTCTCTGGTCCTTTACCTTGGCTACCCTCTGGTCTTCTATCTTGCCCATCCTGCTTTCTGCTGTGAACGTAGTGTCATGATTCACTGGACCTGCGATAATTAAAGGCTGGTCCGTGAATACCTTGACCTCCTGCAGGTGCTGCTGTGTCTTATCCTACCGGGATGAGGTGTGGGAGCTGACGCTGTTTGGCCTGACCCTGGTGATGGGTGTGTTTCACACCAGATGCAATCCTGCACATTCATCTTTGCAGCCTCCCACAGGCCCTGCATGCGGGGCAGGTGTCTCTCCTGCCCTGCGTAGTTACAGTCCTGAAGCTACTACATGGGCTGGAACTGTGTGCTGCTTGAGCTGCAAGCAGCCTGCAGGCAGAGGCTGAGAGTGACTGATCTAAAGACTTAGTCGGTCAGAAGGTACAAATGAGTATCAAAATGTGAAACTGAATGCTGTTTATGGAAATAGAGCATTTTAAAATTGGCTTAATAATCTGTATACATGCCATTCCCACCCCCCACTCCTTCCATCCATTCCTTTGCCTCTCTCACGTACATCATACACCTCTAAGAAAGGAATATAGTATGCCTGAAAGAGCCCTAGTGTAGCCATGTTATGCCAGTGGAGGGGGTTCTCCTGTTAACAATAAAACCAGCTCAATGAGTGGTGGAAGCTATGTTGGTAGGATAGTGTCTCCTGGTGACAGAGCTGTTCGCACCAGTGCTTTTTTGGTTAAATTTAACATCACTCGCATGGTGTTTTATGTACGAAAAGTACCTTTTTCCGCACTTTTGAGTGACATAAGTTTTGCTGACATAAATGTTAGTGTAGGCCTAATTCTGTATTTTTAATTTGAAAGATTTAGCAACAGTTTTTAAGATGTGGCTTCCATTTGTACAAGTACTAAATCCATTTGCTGTGCAGTTGATGGTATAGATTTACATGCATAAACTTGTATAGGAATATTCACACATTTACTTTCTTGCACAAATTTGTGGCCCTTAGTCTTACATGGTTTTCTTTTCTTTTTCAGGGTGTGATCAATAAAGTGGCCCCTAGCCATATTGGCTGCCTGATACATGGGTGTTTCAATGCTTCCATCCCTAAACCTGATCGAGTGTCAGCTATAGAGTGGCAGAACCTTGGGTTAAAAACAGGAGATGAACTGGAATTTGAAGTATTGCATTTGGATTCTGATGCTGCTGGAGTGTTTTTTATTCGGGGAAGACTGAGTAAAGACAGGTACGGCATTATATTACAGGATTTTTTTCAGACTAAACTGGGGATTAAGTGGATTTATTTAAAAATAAAATACTTTAAAATCAGTGTCCTGTCTTAACTGTGATATTTTTTCCCATTTGAGTTTTATATATGCTTTCTTATTGCTACAAATAGTAAATTTTAAGTCAGATTTAAAAATATTTGTTAATATAATGTCCATAAAGGCCCAAGCCAATGGACCATTCATCCCATTTTCCTGTCAGATGAGCCAGTGACATGTTTCTAAGGTAATCAACAGAACAGAGCAAGTTTGAGTGGTCTGTCCTCTGTTGTTTTCTCCCAGCTTATGTCAGTTGGCTATGTAAGGACATCAGAAGTACGGTTGCATCCCAGAGCATCTTGACTCATGGTCATTGGCCGTGTCTACACTAGCCCCAAACTTCAAAATGGCCACGCAAATGGCCATTTCGAAGTTTACTAATGAAGCGTTGAAATGCATATTCAGCGCTTCATTAGCATGCGGGCGGCCGCAGCACTTCGAAACTGACGCGGCTCGCCCTGATGGGGCTCCTTTTCAAAAGGACCCTGCCTACTTCGAAGTCCCCTTATTCCCATGAGCAGATGGGAATAAGGGGACTTCAAAGTAGGCGGGGTCCTTTCGAAAAGGAGCCCCATCAGGACGAGCGGCGCGGCAGCGAGCCGCATCAGTTTCAAAGTGCCGCGGCCCCCCACATGCTAATGAAGCGTTGAATATGCATTTCAGCACTTCATTAGTAAACTTCAAAATGGCCATTTGCGTGGCCATTTTGAAGTTTGGGGCTAGTGTAGACATAGCAATTGAAACAAAGCCTTATCTTTTTTTTTACCTGGTTGTACTTCTGGACTTCGCAGTGTCCCCTGATAAGTTCCAAAGGCTGTCTGACTGCCTTGTAGTCAGCAAACCAGCAGTCGTGTAGGTTATGAGCTTTTCGTGGGACAGACTCACTTCTTCAGATCTATAGCATTTCTAGTACAGACTGACCGTTATATAGTACAGAGGTCCAAAAAAAATATTGTAATAAAAACTAACAAATCAGATGCATAGAACTGAAGGAGGTGAGGGGTGAAGATTACAAGGTACATGTGTCTGGGAAACAGTCATTGTAATGCATGAGATAATTGCTATCTCTGTTAAGACCATTAGTTAGTGTATTGAATTTCAGTATGAACCACAGTTGAGTATTACCCACACCTTTGTAATCTACTGTTATAGTCTCTTTGTTGCAGGACGCATATTCTCAGGTCTTTAACAGAATGGCCCACTCCACTGAAATGCTCACTGACAGGTTTATATGTATTAAGATTTCTAATGTCTGGTCTGTGTCCATTCATCTTCTGGCAAAGTATTTGCCCAGTTTGTCCAATGTATTGCTGGCACATGATGACATTTGTAACATTGGTTGAGGTACAGCTACCTCCCTGTTGCGTTGTGTGAGGTACTTCTTTACATGTTAAATCTGCTGCCTATTAATTTAATTGGGTGATCCTGGTTTTTGTGTTATGCAAAACTGTAAATAACACTTCCCTATTCATTTTCTCAGTTCATGATTGTATATCCCTCAGTTGTATTCTGCACAATCATCTTCTCTGATCTGAAATAGTTTCTAACATTTTGTTAATCTTTTGGACTGTTACTATACCTTGAACAAATGGTTTCAGAGAACTATCCATGATGACTCCAAACTTTTTTTTTGGAGTGGTAATAGCTAAGGAAGACCCCACCATTTTTGTATGTAGTTGATTATTTTTTCTAGTATGCCTTACTTTGCATTTATCAGCATTGAATTTCATATGCCATTTGTTGTATAGTCACCCAGTGTGTTCCTTTTAAAGTCAGCTTTGGACATAACTGTCTTCAGAAATTTGTTTTGCCACATTGCTGTTCATCCCTGTTCCAAATCACATGTGGAAATGATGAACAACACAGTTCCCATTCAAGATCTTTGGGTGGGGTCTGTTGATTTTTTTTTTACACACACTCACACTCTCTCCCCTCCCCCCCACCTCCTTGTGTGTTTGGATATTTTGTGTAACAGTGAATTAATCCACAATGTCAACAGTACTTTTTAATGTCAGTAACCTGACCCATTTATCATTGATTATTATGCAGTTATAGAATGTCTAATTCAGTGTTTAGATTCATTTGTAAACAGTCTTTTATGCGGTATGGGTTTTCAAGTTTCATGCTAATAAATCATTTACCTGAACTGATCAGAGCAAGACTAATGTGGCAGATAAAAACATACGTCACCTATAAATATTGTGGTGTTCAGAGTTTATTTGGATTCAGAGTTATGGAAATTTCTTGTACAGATTGTATCTCCCTAGTCCAGCCCCCCTGGGACCTGAATGGTCCTGAATGAGGGGATTTGCTGGCCGAAGGCAGTCAGGCCTCCTGGCCGCCCTGCAGGGGACCAGCAGCCCCTGGCTGAGCTTTCCTCCTGGCTGCTGCAGGCTCCCTGCTCCCAGGCTGCCTTGGGGTGGGAGCTGCACTGCTGCCTGGCTCCCCTAACCCCTGCCAGGGCTCGCTGTAGCTGTGGGGCTGCTGATAGGCCCATGCCCCAGTCATGGGACTCCTCACAGGGCTCCCGTACCCAGGCTGTCCTGGGCCTCCACAGATCCAGCTGCCAGCGGGGCTGCCTACCAACAGCAGGGCTCCTCGGGTGGCTTGGTGCTGTCTCATCCGGGTGCTCTGTGGTCCTGCTGGATGAAGGATGTTGCTGGACAAGAGCATTTCAATCTGTATTAGAGAGGTAGTCATGTTAGTCTGTATCTTCAAAAACAGCAAGAAGTCCTGTGGCATCTTATAGACTAGCAGAAATTTTGGAGCATGTGCTTTCGTGGGCAAAGACTTGCTTTGTCAGATGCATATAGTTAACCAGAAGAACTAAGCATATCCTGTGTTGTCTAATACTGCTCATCTATGTAGTCATGCTCCAGCTATTTACATACTTTTTGTTTATGTGCTTAAGTAACCAGATGTGCACTTGCGTAACGGAACACAGGATCAGAGGAGAACTACGTACAAAGGGAAAATCACAAGAATGTGCCAAAGTGGAGGATAATACTAATCAGAAGAATTTGAATTCAAGAGCTAATGCAGAATAGATACTAGCCAAATATTGGAAATTGGACCTGCATTAACAGATCACAAATCCCTTTTTTACTAGTCTTTTTTTCTAATGAATTCCTGTGTGGCTTAGCACAGCTCCCAGTCTTCTGTTAGGAGCTCTGTGTAATTATTGCATTTTAGCAAAGCTTAAAACAATGATGTGTAAAATACCCATAGAGTTCTCATTGTGTAAGCTTTTGCTTATTTTGTGTGTTTCTTCAGCGTGTAATCCAAATATCCTGAAACATAATGATGAAGCAGGTCTTTGCCCACAAAAGCTGGTGCTCCAAATTTCTGTTAATCTATAAGGTGCCACAGGACATCTTGTTTTTCAATCTGTATTAGAACGTTTGAAAATATTTGACTTCATAATTCCAGATAACTGCCTGTAGGCATCTTCATGACTGTATTTACAAGCATTGTGTTTGGATTCTAAAGGTTTTCATGAATTCATTTTTTTTCATCAGTGTAATGATTCCCTTATCTTTTATAAGCATATGGTCTCTCCTTGACTAGAGAAAGTGATCTAAGATATTACAAGTTATAACTTTTGAGGTATAGTAAGTCCTTTGAGGATGAAAGTTTGATAGTTCAGCTGCATTTGTATGCATAAAGTGAACCAGAAGAACTAAGCATGTCCTGTGTTGTCTAATACTGCTCATCTAGGTAGTCATGCTCCACCTATTTACATACTTTCCATATATGTGCTTAAGTAACCTGATGTGCACTTGCCTAACGGAACACAGGATCGGAGGAGAACTATGTACAAAGGGAAAATCACATGAATGAGCCAAAGTGGCAGATAATACTAATCAGAAGAATTAGAATTTAAGAGCGAATGCTAATTTTTTAACAGAATAGAGACTAACCTAATATTGGAAATTGGACCTGTATTAACATATCACAAATCCCTTTATTACTAAAAATGTCCTAGTCTTTTTGCCTAATGCTGCGTGGCTTAGCACAGCTCTGTCTTATTTATGAGCTCCATGTAATTATTATATTTTAGCAAAGCTTAAAATGATGATGTGTAAAATACCTATAGAGTTCTCATTGTGTAAGCTTTTCCTTGTTTTGTGTGTTTCTTCAGTGTGCAATCCAAATATCCTGAAACAATACCTGAAGATATAAGTAGAGATGAAATACCAAAGAAAAAACATAAGAAAAAAGAGAGAAGGAACTGTGAGTTAGAAAATGACACAGAGCTTACAGACAATGCAAATACTACTGTGTTGAAAGATTCAGAAGAACAGAACACTGATACAATAAATGGATTTTGTGATAAAAAGACAAAGAAGAAAAAACATAAGCAGGAAAAGCAGAAATCTATAATTTATGGAAATGACTGTAGTGGTTACCCAAGTGAACAAAACAAGGTTAAGAGAAAGAAAAGAGGACATTGTGATGCAGATGAAGAGAGTGAATTATCTCCATTGTCCCAAGAACCCAAAGCCAAAAAAAAGAGAAAGAAATGACAAATGGACTGGAGAATTCCAAAGAGCAATGCTTGAATGTAAGATTGTAACTTTTTTTCAGAAGTTCTTGATGAACTTTCAATAAAATAATATTTTAAGTTTGGCTATTTCAGATGTCACTTATAATACAATAGCCCTTGGAGGTTCCAACAAAGAGCAAGGCCCTATTTTGCTAGGCAGTGTATATATGCTCATACTGTACATCTTTCACAAGAGGCAGTGCCTTTCACTATCCAGAGGTAAAGAAACAGTACATATTCCTGTTTTACAGATGAGGAAATGCAGTACAGAAATTAAGTGATTTGTCCAAAGAGAGACAGGAAGTGCTTGGCAGATCTGAGAGATGAACCCAATGTCATGAGTGGCAGTCAGTGCCTTAACTTGAAGAACATGTTTCTCTTGTTAGTGAAATTAAATGGAGTACTTACATGCAGGCTTTAAGTCCTTAAAGTTAGTTGGGCTGTGTCTACACTAGGGGGATAATAATGAAGTGCTGCAATTTATGTGTAGCACCTCATTAGGCTAATTCTCCCCACAGCAATTTCCAAGTAGCCGCAGGCCCTTTGAAGTACCTGCACAACGTCGAAGTGCCCTTACTCCCTTACTACGCGGCTACATGGCATGCCAGCACTTTGAAGTTTACAACTTCAAAGTTGCTGCGGGGAGAATTAGCCTAATGAGGTGCTTCATATTCATAACATCACTTCATTATTATTCCCTGCAGAAGAGGTGTATCCATGAACCCAGAGTAGAACTGATAGTACTTTATGTACAAACAATGAAAACTCCTGTGGCACCTTATAGACGAACAGATTTTTTGGAGTATAAGCTTTCGTGGGCAAAGACCCACCTAGTCAGATGCAAAAAATGTTAGTCTGTAAGGTGCCATGGGACTTCTAATTGTTTTTGCAGACACAGACTAACAGGGCTACCTTTTTAGTACTGTATGTGGCATTTTACACAGTTGAATTGGGCAAATCAGACACCTGAATAAACAGAATGTTGAAAGATCCTTTCACATAAGCTGGAGCTTACACTAAAAATGACTTTATCAAAGCAATCCATTTAAAGGTATCTTGCCAGATATATCCTGGCAGAGTGACTCTATGCATAACAACGAAGATGCACAGTTTGAGCACAAGTTACAAAACACATCATTCCAAGCCTATGTCATGTAACTTACACTGGCTACGTCTACACTGGCCCTTCGCTTTCGAAAGGCGCATGTTAATGAGGGAGTGCAGAAGATGCCAAATAGGAAGAAGTTGGGGGGTCCTTTAGAAAGGCTCCTGTCTACACAGGTCATGTGCATTCTGAAAGCAGCACGTTCATATCGCTTGTGGCCATCATGCCAATAAGGCACTGCATATTCATATCGCTGCCTCATTAGCATCTTCTGAACTCCCTCATTAACATGCCACTTTTGAAAGGGAGCCAGTGTGGAAGCGGCCAATCTGTTTCAAATGCTAATATTGGAGCAAGTGATAAGGGGGCTGATTTACACCATAGAAGAAATCGAGACTTGTGAAGCAGTGGACATATGTAACTTTTCTAAGGTACACTTTTTACAAGGAGTGATGTAAAGTCAGGAGAATCTACTTTGAACACCTGAAATAAAATATTGAAAACTGGTTCATTCTGGAAGTGCTTTGTCTGCAGTGATGGCAATGTAGTCTCTGGTCATTGAGAAGACACTGCTTTTCCTCTTCAAAAAGAGTAGATAAATAATGGGAATACTTCCCTTAAAGAACCTACTCAATAAATAAAATAAATAAATCCAACAATAGTTATCCCTTTTGTGCAGATGAATGTCTGCATTAATAAACATATGAATAAAAGCTGAAGTGACACTTTTCATGCAGTTCTTTGGCAGTTGTGAAAAAACTGGAATAATCCAATCACAGTGCATGATTTCCTTGTTGCTGGCTCTGATGTTTCAGCCTCTGGTTTTCATTTCATTTAATTGAGTGCTTCTTGTGTGTCCTACATTTGTCTGCTTTCGAATGTAATCTACAGCATACAGTACAGAACAGTATGTTATCACCATTCTGAATCTCGTTCTTGCCATACTCAGTGGAATGGTCAGAAACTGATTTTTAATGTTTCCAGCATCCTTTTATAACTTCAGTTACTCACATTTGCCAACTAAGGTGACATATAAGATGCAATAAACCATGAATCCTTATAGACCATTGAGTAAAGTCTCTGTGTCTAAACTGCAGGTTTTTTGTCAACAAAACCAAGAGAGCATCCAGATTACAAAGCATGTTCTGCCAACAGTATGGAGCGCATTTGTTGACAGCCGTACCCTTCTCTCCGCAGGGAAGAATGCCTCTGTTGAGAGGTCTGTCAACCAAATTCTGTCTGGATATCATAGAGACATTCTGTTGTCAGAACAGGCCTCCAGGATGCCACACAGGAGCCCTGGGGGACACTCTGTCCACATCAATCAGTGATCTATGTATTCTGCCTCTGGCATTTCTTAAAGCTGCAGGGAGCCCAGGGAACCCTGTGGCAGAAAGCTGAGAGGGCGGGAACAACAGAGCTACATGCTGCAGTCCCCCACACCCTCACAGCTGCACCCTCTCTCCAGAGTTCAAACATGGTGAAGACACAGGTGCTCTGAGACCCCCTGGGACCTCGAGGCAGCAGCCCCAGGGGTCCCAAGACCCTCCCCCAGGGTCAAAAGTGATGCCCCGGCATGGTCCAGTGCAGAGATCCAGTCCCTGCTGGATCTATGGGCCAAAGAGGAGACCCTGCAGCTCTAGGTCCCCCAGACAGATGACACCTCCACAGCAGGATCAAGTTGATGGCCCTCACAACCTGCAGAGGGAGGCAATCAAACACACACGACAGAGACTGAGGGACAAAGTACCTGGGCCCTTAAGGGGTCCCTGTCTCCTCCTCGTCTGCCCCTGCCCCATGAGCTCTGAGAGCCTCCCTTGTGAGACTGCCCCCCCCCCCCCCACTAGCAGCAGGGCTGTGTGGGCAGAATGGCACAATCCCCCAGGGATGGAGGTTCCCCCTCACTCCCCTGTACCCTCATACCCCACCCCCCCCGCCCGCTTCCCAAGGTCGCCTTTTAGCAGAATACACCCACTCCCTGTGTGGGGAATGCAGCCCCAGGGTATGTTACCTCCATGAGAAGGGCCCCAACAGTGGACTTCCCATGCCAAGCTGGTTGCCCAGTGACCGGTAGCTGTCAGGGGTGGTGGGCTGCATCTGTGTGTGGTGTCTCTGGAGGGCAGGGGTGAACCAGGCACAGAGCTCCAAGAAGGTGCCCTTCCACATGTGGAAGTTTTGGAACCACTGCTGGTCATCCCACTGCTCCATGACCAGCCAGTCCCACCAGCTGGAACTGCTGTGGTGCCTCCAGAGCCACCTGTGCATTGTGGGGGGTGGGGATAGGTGTGTAACTCGTGTGGCCAGGGCTATGGCCCCGAAGGTGATCTTGGGGTCGACCGTGCTCAGGAACAGGAAAGCAGCTGCCAGAAAGTTCAGCACCAGCCACAGCATGTACATGTGGGGCCATTGCAAGTCCAGGGGCAGTTCCAGCAGCATGGCAGCCAGGGACCGGCTGTGTCACCCACTAACACAGGGTAAGCACAGTAGGCATGGTAGGAGCTTTGCTGTCCCTCACTGGGGTAGGTAAGCCCCAAGCAGGGACATGGAATGGTTGTTCAGAGGGGTCCCATTAAGCACCCGTCTCCCCAGGACTCTGGCACCAGCTCCTGGAAGGAACTGGTGACCTGCAACCCTGGTTGACATGGTTCCACATGGCGGTTTTGTCAAGAGAGCTGTTGGGCTGTCTGGCCACTCTGTCAACAGAGCGGATTGCTCTTTCAATGCACCTTGATGTCTGGATGCGATCTGTTGGCAGGTGTTTTGTTGCAAGATATTTTCCAACATAAATTTCTGCCAACAAATCCCTGCAGTCTAGACGTAGCCTAAGCCAGAAACAGTTTACTGGAGTATTTTTAGTTATGTAATTGTAAAGCATATTCAAAAATCGGCCACAAGATGGGGATGTTGCATGCATGGAATAAGTGACACTAGTACTTTCAATAAAATTTAGGGGTTTTTTTTCACAAAACTTAAAAACTAAAGATTCTTCATAAAAATGCAAATTCCTCATTTTCAATGGCAAACTGATTCTAGGATCACTGCTCATGGCATTTTCCCAAAACTTTCTTCAGTTTTATTCATGAGTTAGTAGCTGCCTGGAGTTATTTGTATAAATTGTGTACTGCTTCCCTGTGCTAGCTGCAAATTTTGACATACTTTTGCTAGGTGGATAAAATTATTGTAGGACAGAAAGGAGTTAAAGAGGACTTCTAGCCCAGTTCTCTGTGCTCAAAGCAGGAGTACTATCTAGACCGGCCTTGCCAAGTTTTTGGAGTAGGTTAAACAATGATGAACCTCCCAAGGCAATTTATTCCCATACTTAATCATGCTGACAGTAGGAAAGCTTTTCCAAATGTCCAACCTGAACTGCCCTTGTTGCAGTCTAAGCCTAGTACTTCTTTTCTTTCCTTAGAAGTTAAAGAAAGCCAATCTTTGTCTTTCCCCCTTGTAAAAACTCTTATCTACTTGAAACCTGTGAACATGGTTCTTCTTGGTTCTCTCCTCTCCAAACTAAGCAATTCCATTTTTTCCAGTCTTCCCTCAATAGCTCCAGGGGAGGCATAGCTCAGTGGTTTGAGCATTCACCTGTTAAACCCAGGGTTGTGAGCTCAATCATTGTGTCAGGGATTTTTTATCCCTAGGACATTATCGCCCCCGTGTGTCAGGGTAAACAAGCCTTTGGCACTGTAAAATCAATGCAGGTACATGGAAAATCTAAAAGTCTCATAGGCTGCCATTTAGCAGCCCCCCTCAATGGTCACTCTGAGGCAGTTGGTTTCCCTGGTAACCTGAACTCATGAATAATTCATGCAGCCAGGTTTGAAATGGAGTCCTCCAACTGGCTGAGGGTGAAGGGTTTCCAGAACCTTCAGCCAAAAGGAGGACCTGTTTGAAAACCTCGGTGTAGAATCATGGATATTATAATGAGCTAACGAATAATCATGAGGACTCCCTATAAATTCTGGGCTGTCAGCTCAGTCTGCGGCCCTTGGGTGCTGGGACAAGGGCTCCTTAGACCCAACACAGGAGAGCGTTGGCCGCCGAGGCGTCCGCTGTTCCTGAGGCCAGCTCATTAGAGTGAAGAGTTGAACTCACTGCGGCTGACCCTGAGCTGAATCTCCACAGCTGCAGCTTGCCTCAGGGGCAGCTGGCCAGCTGAGAAGCAGCACCTTCGCTCCAGCGCCTCACTGCACACGAGCACCGCGTTTGCATCCAGGAGCGGCAAGTGGGCTTCTCGGCGTACTCACCGGATGGTGAACTGGCCCGTGGCTCCGGCCACGGGTACTGCGTACCCAGTGAGGAAACCAGAAGCCCACTAATGCCATCTCACCGTCACCGCTCCTCCGGCCACTCCATCGCCTGCGCTCTGCTGTTGTGCTAAGACAACCACTCACCAAACTAGACAACCTACCTGGACTGGATCATAAACCAGACTGGACGTCAGCCATCATCGAGACACGTAAACTCTACTAGACTCATGGCAGAGCCCAAGGCCTCATACACCAAATCAGACATACACACTTTATTTATAGACATTTCTGTGGGCACCAGGACCCCTAGTAGGGGAACAGAGGGTCACAACCTCTGTTGTGCCATCCTTCGGCAGGAGAAGGGCAGAGCCTGGGGGTCTGACCCCTTAGGGCCAGGCCTAAAAAGCCCACAAAACCTCAAATTAGACACACTTGATTAAAATTGTTAGATATAGTTAGTTTGTAGTTGTAGTATTGGTAATTAGTTAGAGATAGTTATAAGGAGAAGTACTTCATTAAAAGAGTATTAAGATAAAATTTTAACTTGGTGCTGTAAAGGCGTCAATACAGCTGCCCTATCCCTCTCCCCCTTCCCTTATACTTTCTCCCGAGTGGGTCAGAGATCCCGGGAAAGGGCTGGGGTTTAAAGGGGCTGACCGTGGGCAAAATCCCGGTAGTTCCTACCACCAGCCATTTGGGCTGGGTGTAGCGCCCCAGCCCAGATCCCCCCTACCCTCCCCTTTTTTCCTTCCCATTAACAAGAACTTTTTCTTTCCGGCAAAATAAAGATAATCATACAGGAAAGCATCATGAAATATAATTCAATAATTGTGAGTTAAGCTTAGTTGTGTTAATACTAATAGTGTAGATTTGTTCATGTTTGTTTTCTATTGTGGTTTAATAAACAGTCTATTAGCTTTACCTGCTACTCTGTCCCTGGGTCTCTCTCTCTGTCCTGACCTCTACCTGTCAGGGAAGTAAGGTGGGACCTCATGTGTGCTTGCATCACCCCAGAAGTGGCTGCATTTTTCCCTTGCTTGGTGGGTTGGTGGGATTTCCCCCCCGGGGACCCTGGGTTCTGGCGCCGGCTCACCCGCATTATTTCAGCCATCTCTCGCAGGGAGTAACCACCAGACACTGTCACATTGTAGATCCTACTTGAGGAAAATAGATTTCATGGATGGTGCTTGGTCCTGCCAAGAGGGCAGGGGACTGAACTAGATGATCTCCTGAGGTCCCTTCCAGCTCTAGGAGATGTATACCTCCAGTTATAATCTTCACTGCTGAACTTTGTCCACTCTTTTCCTGAAATGTAGAGCCCAGAACTGGCCACAGTACTCCAACTGAGGACTACTCAGCACAAAGTAGAGCAGAATGGCTTCCGGTGTCTTTCTTACAACACCCTTGCTAGTACAATCCAAAAAGTTTGCTTATATTGGTGAAAAGGTAAATGTGGACATGGTGGTCTGAGTTTGAGCAGATGCTGCTAAGGCCCTCTAACAGCCCGTGGTTAGGGGCTTGCTCTACTCTGGATCTCTTCCATTGCTTTCTGCTTCTCTATTTCTTTACCCTTCAACTCACTGGGGACCTTAGACCATTGGATACTGTGAGATGCTGCCGACAAGCTGATCCTTCGTCTCTTACCACCATGATCCTCAAAAAGGGTGTGAGTAAGGGCTTATCCATAGACTGATACAATAGGGTAACCTCACTGTTCAAGTGTAATCTCTATACGAGGCTTAGCCCTTTTGTAGCTCTATCCATTATTTTAATAAAGAAATCTAAGGTTTTACTTTTTTCTCAGTGTGAGTCTCCTTGTCATCCACCCTAAACCTCCCCATAAGAGAATGAATTCCATGGCATGAATTTTAATCCAGGCATTATTAACTTTCAAAAACCTCAGGCAATGTAATGTATTTATAGAATGTTTCTTTGTTATCCTTTGTTTCTCTAGTTAGTTTAATCTCATTTTGTGCCTTGGCCTTTCTAATTTTGTCCTTACGGATTTGTGCAATTTGTTTATTTTCATCCTTTGTAATTTGACCCAGTTTCCACTTTTTGTAGGATTTTTTTTTTAATTTTAGATAACTGAAGTTCTGCTCATTAAGTCTGGGTGGTCTCTTATATTTCTTATCATTCCTCACTGCTCTTGTGCCCTTAATATATATCTCTGAAAATCTGTCAGTTCTCTTGAACTGTTTTTTCCCCCCTTAGACTTACTTCTCAAGATATTTTATATACAGTTCCAAGTTTGCTGACATCTGCCTTTTTAAAAATCTGTATTTTTACTGTTCTGTTTTCCTTTCTACCATTCCTTAGAATCTACTATCCTTTCATGATCACTGTCACCCAAATTGCCCTCCACTTTAAAATTCTCAACCCATTCCTCCCTTTTCAGCAAATAGCAAATCTAGAACAACCTCTCCCCTACGGGCTTTCTTCACCTTCTGAAATGAGGAATTGTCTCCCAATACATGGCAGGAACTTGTTGGAGTATACAGATACAGAGATGGTATTTTCCTGATGGTTGGACTATGACTGCTGTAGTATGGTTTCAGTCACCATAGTTTTTTGTATATACTGGAAAAATGAAGTATTAATTCACATTTCCCTATGCAGGGAACTGTCCCTAACCTATGGAATTTTTGGCTTCCCATATTGTGCTTTAGGTCTGTACAATGTATCTTCATTCTTCTAAACAGATATTATGGTTGGAGTATTTAGGTGTTTTAGGTATTATGGAGTTTAGGATGATTATACCTAAGATGTTCTCTCATCCTTTTCATCTCCATTTGCTCAGCTAAATCAAGTTACCTTGTTTTTGTGCACTATTACTTGACAACAATAAATTGGACATAGTAATTTTCCACTTTCCCTTCAGATGTAGAAAAAGTTTTGTAAGCACTTACATTTCCTCTGTAGATAGTTCCAGCCACTAACAGTTCATTTCTCAGGTTAGTCAAACACCTTCCAATAGTTTGCTTATCAGTGTTTATGCTTTTCCCTTCTTTATGGTATCTACTAGCACATATGTGTTTCTGTCTATAGAAGTGTAGCCCGAGTGAAGTGCATTTGTCCTTCAGAAGCGACTCAGTTTGTATTTTACTCCAATAATGTTTACATTAAATTTGTTTAAGCACTTTATGATCTTCCTTCTCCCTTCCTTAACACAAGCTACCCTTTTGCAGATAAAGTTATTACACCTAAAAAGAAGTTGATTAAGAACTCGTGGAAGCTTTGAAAAAGGTACTTAAATTACTGTTGTCAAACACATGGTAGCAAAATATGTCAGCCCTTGCAGACTCACTTCATATTCTGTTTTCTTTTTCTCATTGAATTACCCAGTGGGTCTTGAATCCAAGTTTTGATTTGGAGCACTTGAGATGAATAAATGCAACCGTTGTGCTACTTCACTCATGCGTTAACATTTTGCTTAGAATGGCTTTCACTACTCTTCATTTATTTGCTTGTTTCCTCCTTTTTCCTTCACCGTGGCTAAACTTGAAAGATAGCCATATTTATTAATCTTTACAGTAGTGCCTAAGGACCAGCACTATGGATGGTCTTGTGCTAGGCACTCTACAAATAGTAGAAGATAGCCCTTGCCTATAAGAGCTTACAGGCTAAATAGATGAGATAGACACAAGGTGGGAGAAAAAGTATAATGTGGGTGGAGTGAAGAGTGTGATGGCAGCAAGTGGCATATTAGTGCCATAACTTTTTTTGGTAGGAGTTAAGAGGGGATAAACTAAATAGGAATGGAAGGAGGGTGAGGGTTACAAGCAGCCAGATAGAGTGAAAGAGGGACAAGTGAGGAGTGAAGCCACAATATGGAAACTAAGGGGAACTAAGCTAAGTCAACCAGCAGAGGGCAAAGAAAGTCCAGATGACACATGATTGTTGGAACAATCACCAGTATTCATCACGAGCATTTAGATATACTGCTGTTAAAATGAACAGTAACAGAGAGATAGCTATGTTAGTCTACAATCTATCAAAACAAAAAGGCAGTCCAGTAGCACTTTAAAGACCACCGAATAAATTATTTTGTTAGTCTTTGAAGTGCTACAATTAAAATGAGAAACAGCCACTGAGGGCTCATAATAGATGAGCTAGCCAGCTTCTCAAAAGACTCTTAGTGCTTGCCTGCCAATTTTCCAGAAGTTTCTGGATATCAATCAAATCCCTCAGCACTTCGCACATCTACCCATTACCCTGTAACAAATAAGTTGAGCACATTTCACTACATCTCTCTGTTACCAGGGATTCAACCAGTTTCCCTGCCACTTTCTAGATAGGAAACTAGAGTGGAGAACTAATAGGCACAACAAGACCTTTGATAATCCAATCACTTAACTATTTAGAATAGTTTTCAATCACCACTGAAAAAGTAGGTTTTAGTATGAAACATCTGAGAGTAAAATAGAAGTTAAAGTTCTATTACATTGACTTTTTACTGAAAAAAATAAGGTTTTCAGAACCCTAAATCCCTCCCCCCCCCACCCGCCGGCCACACACCCAACCTCCAACAGCCTTAACATGGACCCTACCCACCATCAGGTTTTAACCCTCCCTCCCACTCACGGCCTGAAACTGCCCCAACCTTTAACCTTCCTCCCCCCCAAACCAAGGTTCTCTTACCTTTCAAAAGCAATGCCACATGCTGCCACTCCTTTGCCAATCAGAGACTTTTATGTGTATTTTAATGGCAATTTAGTGTTCCTCTTACGAGTTTTCACCTACAAGCAGAAAGGTGGGAACCAATTGTGCTCGTATAGTGAGGGATGAGTGTAATTTTTAACTTTTTCTTTTTTTTTTTTAGTTCACCCTCTAAACCTACTTGCTTCCCATGTATGATAACCACAGAAAGGACATTTCCTTCTCAAGCACTCACAATGTAGAATTATGATAAAATGCTATCTAGAGGGGCAGTTGAGGGTTCAGTGAGATCGATGGCAAGACAGCAGTAAGGATCAGCATGCTTTAAGAAAACAGGTTTGAGGCAGAACATCAATAGCAGAACATGTTTTGTAATGTTAAACCTAGCTGCAGTTTACAATGACCACAATCCTGGAATTAAAAATAAATAGTAAAAACAATAAAGAGATTTAAATTATATTTTCACGAGTATTTCTTTATTGCAACAACCATGTATCAGTGTGGAGAGAGGAGATTGGAGAGACAGATAAAAAAACTTAACTACATTCCTTCATATGCTGAATTTGAATTTGGTCCAGCAAAGATTTAGAGACAGAGACAAATCACGTCATAAATGTGACAGCCATAATCTCAAATAGACCATAGGACTGAAGCACAAAACGTAACCATAACCACAGAGTTTGTTCTGTCTTCCTTTGGAACTCCAGGTAGTCAAGGACAGTCAGAGCTGTTTGAATTTTACTTATTACATACATGCATCGTTGTTTTTATGCTACTTTACTGTCAGAATATAGCTAAAATAGAAAAGAAAAATATTTAACCCATATATTACATGGAGACAGAAATTACAGCTTTGGCCCCTCTTTCCTATATATTATAAATTGCTTTAGTCAATGTTGAAGTGCTTTTGTAGTTTGCAATACTGGCCAGTGTTTTATAGATGTACTTAATTCCCAGAGCTCTGGAAAGCAATGCCTGCTTCAGGGCCGCTGTATTAGATTATATTGAGATATTGGACAGGAGGATTTACAAGGAAGACACAAGTGTCACTTTTCTGCATAGTTGTGATACATTATGGGAAAAAAGTGAGAGCAAGTCTGCAATCAGTACATGAATTTGTTGTCATTTGCACTAATAGGCATAAAGACGATAGCATTTGCAGTACATTGATATTTACCCAACCAAAAAGGAAACTGGGCATTCCCTACTGCCAAGCCTGTTCCCCACTGTGACAATCTGCAGAAGGTTGGGGCCCATAAATTACCTTAAAATCCTTGCTGTTATAGGCTTCTGCTTAAAAGCTTCCCAATGTCATAGATTTCCTGACCATAGGAGGTAGCTGCCACCACCCAAGTGGTAACAAAGCCCTTTTTAAAACCCAGGAAGACACAGTTGGCTCTTCACCCTCCGTTAGGAGAGAGCTTGAAAACAAAAAGGAAGCAGCTAAGCTGCAATCTGCTAGCTGACTTTTCAGTCTTTGGCATGCATATACACAAACCCTTCTGTAGGACACAGGAATCGAATAATGCCTTAAAAAGTGATTTATTAACAGAAAAAAGTTAAAGTATCCAAATAAAGTGATAAAGCGTACTTTATACATCTTAGCTTACACTTGCATCAAAACAAATAGTAGGGAAAAGCACAGAGAATTACTTCCCTGGGATTCAGTTTAGAAATTACAGTGTATAAGGGGGTACATCAGCCAGCCCAAGAAGTCCCACACCAAACCCAAAATAAAAGATAACCTGATCACATCTGACTAAACATTTGCTTTCTACTTACATATCTGTATGCCCAGGTCATCATGTGGCCTGAATATTCTCTGGATTAATTGAGCCCTTCTTAGGAGTAAAACATCTGGCAAGACAAAAGAAAATATCCCCTCAGTGGATAACTGATTAAATTCAAACAATCTCTCTCTCTTCCCATTGGCTCACCTGGCTACTTGCCAACAAATAACCCATTCTCTCTGGGTTTAACCCTTTATAGGCATCACTTCATGACACCTACAAATTAATGTTGTCCTGCAAATATGTCACGTATGTCTCTGTAGACCATCTGTCAATGAAAATATCTTACCAGAAGTTGTTTAGAGAAACTCTTACCAAATGAAAGCATTGTTTCGACTCCCATTGAAGTAAAGAATAATCCAACTGACTTCCGAAAAAGTTGGATTGGACACCATTTAGTTTTGATACCACTGTTCCATTTGCATTTTGCATAATATTTGCATGAAATATACTACAGTATTTTGTATTGTTTTGTTTTGTTTTGTTTTGTTTTTTCTCACAAAACTGATAGCTTCTTAATAAGGCAACAACTCTGTTGTGGATTAAAATCTTCAGATGGTTTGTTATCAAAGCCTGACAAGTTTGGAAGTGACAAATTAGTGACACTTGATATGCACCCATCTATTATCATATGAGAGAGAGAGAAATATTTCAGTTGCATTACATTAGTGTATAGTGGTCGCAACAAGGATCAAAGTCTCAATTTGGCAGACACTGTTGAAATGCATCCTGACACTCAATCTCTGCCCCAAAATTTGGAGGGTCAGGCAGCCAAGTTGTTTGAATGCTTGACTTCTAGTCCCTTTGTTTTCCTGGTCAAGGTCCCTTGGTGTTTAAGGCAATGGGGCAGCGTGACCCAGACTCTTCCACTCCAGTATGTTCCAGCCCTGGGTCCTGAATGAGTTAATCCCTGAACATGGTACCTCCTAAGAGGAAGTTTATGTCCGCTGCCCAGAGCAAGTTCTTACCATTATCATATCAGTTTGGGACATTGGTTCTACCATCCAAATATTTCTGGTGGGCTGTCTCTAGTCACCATTATCAGCAACCCCTTGAAGCTGAGGATGATTATCTTTCATGGTTTGTGCATTTCTAGTTATTTATGAGTTTACTGATGACTAATGAGGCCTATTCTAGAGCCACAGACTGTGCCACAATGCAGACACATATTTGCAGGCAGGGTAGATGAACTTGAGATGTTGGCTCGAGCTACGGCATCCTCTTTTTGTTATTCCCATTCTTCCATTGCATGTAGTTGCATCCATTTCTCAAAACAGAGTTGCCTGTCTTAAGCAATTTCCCTATTGTTGTCAGTTTTGTGCTCTACATTCCCATGAGCTGATGTCAGTTGTTTCTTTTCTCATGTTAGCCTTCATGACATCTGCCCTCCAACAGTATGTTTGCCTTGGCTGAGTTGAGAAGAGAAGATGTGTTTTGGCAGTCTGGAATCAGGCGTCTGAACAACATAACCTGCCCCAGAAAGCTGACAATAGATAATCATCACCCCAATGGCGATAGATAATCAGGGCAGTGATTTTAGCTTGCAAGAAAACACTGATGTTAATGTGTCTATCAGCCCATTTAATTTGAAGGATCTTATACACAGAGGATTGATGATACTTCTCCAGTGGCTTAAGATGTCTTCTATGTATTGTCCATGTTTCAGCCCCTTACTATAGGGTGGGAATCACAACAGCTTTGTAAACTCTCAGGATCTGTCATGAAGGTCACAGAAGTCATGTTCCCTGGGGTTAAAACAAAAAATGTGACTTACAGAGGTTAGAGTTAGAGGTCTCTGTAAGTCACATTTTTTGCTTTAATCCCAGGGAACATGGCTAGAGCTGTCAGACACAGGAACTCTACATCATCATGGATAATGGTGAGGATCCCCTGCTCTCAGTCACTGCTAGGGGTGGGGTGTCCCAGAGCTCCAAGCTACAACTGGTGATTGAGGGCAGCATAGCTCTCAAAGGTCACAGGTGTTGGGGTCATCCACTGCATTAAGCTGCTGAGGGTGGCAGAGGGATCCAGAGCTCCAAGCCGCTGCAGATGGCCAGAGCCCCACAGTTCTCAGATGCTATGGGCAGTGGGGAACCTGGAACTTCTAGCCATACTGGCAATGGGAAGCCCCTGCAGCTCCCACCCACCCTGGGAGGGGAAGAAACCATAGGTGCTTGGAGGACCCTAGAGATGTGAGCTGCAGTGACAATGGGTGATGACCCCTGTATCCCCTCCCCACCTGCAGGGCTCTCATCTCATTTTGCCAGTTATTTTTAGTACAAGTCAGGGACAGATCACTGGCTTCTGTAAATTTTGGTTTATTGTCCATGAACTGTGCCTAACGTTGCAATCTTCAGACACCCTCCTTTTAGTTTGGTGTTGGCTTCAATGAGCTTTTGCTGATTCTGTTGAAGAGCTAAAAGTCAAAAACTATATTTCAGTAATTGGTGTCTTCTTTTAGGGAGAACATACAGGTAATGCTGTGCTGCTGCACCAACATTTTTCTTTTATGTTTTATGTTATTGTTGACTGCAGAAGATGTAATTATAATTTGAGATTATTTTCTTTTAGGGCATGGTGAAGTAAACAATTCTCCACAGTCCCAAAACATATTCCAAGTAGAGATGTGTGGAGGATAAAAGTTCTGTTTTGCAATTTGGAAATTTCAGAGATTGGCTCAGTGTTGCATAGGAATGAAAACTGAACTTTTCAAAAATTCTGTGATGAAAATTGATTTTAAAAAATAATTTTGGGTCTTTAAACATGTTTTATTTCAGCTGTGACTTTTTATTTAGTATTTTATTATGCCATTTCAAAATGAAAAGTCATTTAAACATGAAAGAACATAATATTTTGTTCCAAAATTATTGAAATGGTGAATCTGGACATTAGGCAAAAAATTTTGATACATTGATTCTAAACAATAGTGACCTGAATTCATGAAATATTACAATTTCAATAGCACTGTATGTTCTGATTGAAAATGGTTCCATTGACATTTGTCTGACCCCCTGTAATTTTAGGGGTAATTTTTATTTTAACTTTTTACTTTTAAATTCCTTTACAGTTGTGGGAATTGCAGGAAAGCACATCTTGGTAGAGCGTGCTGTTTCCTTTCACACAATGCCACATGGTGGAGTATTGCATTAGCTATAGGTCCTTTTCACTTTATGGGTTACTACAGATCTCAGTACTCCTCTTAAATGATCAGAAGAAATTTCTGGTAGGTAGGTAAAGATTACACAGTATATTGTATTTCAGTCTTTACAACACTAAACAATTATTGCTGTACTACTGAAACAGTCATATTTGAGCAATCTTGATGATTGGAAAAGTAATTATTCAAAGCGTGAAACACTTTGATCCAGAACGGACACATTATAAGACTTATATCAGAGAGATAGCTGTGTTAGTCTGTGTCTTTGAGAACAGCAAGAAGTCCTGTGGCACCTTATAGACTTAGGTGCATGCATCTGGCAAAGCGGGTCTTTGCCCACGAAAATTTATGCTGCAAAATATCTGTTTGTCTATAAGATGCCACAGGACTTCTTGTTGGTATTGTAAGACTTAAACATTTGACTATTGTTGTTCCAAAGTCTCAACTAAAAGACTAATTGCTTTTCTAAATTAATATTGTTTTTTAGTCTCCTATGTATTTGGACGCATTTTTTTCCTCCTGCTGGCTGTATACAAGCTACCTTGCCTGTAACAGCTCACAATAGTATCTTCATGGGAAAACTGCTGATTCAGATAAATAATGAACTAAACTAAAACACAGCACCTTTATAGGTAGAGCAGCAACAGAAAAGCACATCGAACCAATTTAATGAAGTGGTTTCCATCCCAAAAGATTGAACCAGACTTTAGACTGATTTGTAAACTCTTTCATGTCTGGCAGCCCATGGACCAGGAGGTTGCCGGATGTTTAAATATTCTGGATAAAAGAGACGTATACCTAGCAATGCATAACACTAAAGAAAAACAAGATTAGATATTAAGAAACAAACACAAATATATGCAGAGTACTTTATTTTCCAGAAAGAGTAGAATTGTACACTGTAAACTTATACTGTATTTGCTGTATTTATTTGTATTTACTTTCACTATACTATACTTATGGAAAACATAACTAAAATTTACTGATGGTTAAAAGACTGACAACTCAAGAGTTCCAGAGGGTAGAATGATGGTTAAGACAGAGTTTACTGTACTTCAATGGCAAATGTTTAATGTAGTTCAGTTGTCCAGTTATTCAAATATTTAAAGTATCTATAATTAATATATATTACTCCAACAGAACAAAACAGCAGTCATGTACCACTTTAAAGCCTAACAAAATAATTTTTTCAGTCATAAGTTTTCCTGGGACAGACCCACTTCTTCAGATCAAAATTTCCAAATTTGAAGAAGTGGGACTGTCCCACAAAAGCTAATCACCTAATAAATCATTTTGTTAGTCTTTAAAGTGCTATATGACTGCTGTTTTGTTTTGTTTTGTTAGAACACAGACTAACACAGCTACCTGTCTGTACACAGTAAGGTCTCAGAGTATACAGAGTACACGACCCCGCTCTGATATGCCTGACCCTGATTCCTATAGTAAACCCTGTACAATTTCAAGTTGTGCTTAACTCACTCCTCCCGCCCTGGCTCAACCCCCCTCAGCTCTGCATGGCCCAACTCAGCCCCCCTACCCCACAGCTCCACACAGCCCAGCTCAGCCCCAACAACTCCGCTCACTGCCCGTGCATAGGTCCTGCTCACCACCCTCCCCCGCCTCTGGCTCTAGTTCACCACCCCTCAGGTGCGGCTCCAGGTCAACCTCCCCAGCCCTGATTCAACCCCCCACCGGCTCACCACCCATGCATGGCTCTAGTTCCGGCTCAACCCCACAGCTCAGCTCACCACCCATGCACATCTCCAGCTCAAATCCACCCCTCACTCCCCTGAACCCTTAACCCACCCCAGGATTAGCCCCCCGTGGCCCCAACCCACCGCTAGGCTTAACCCTTCTTAACTGCCCCCCAACCCCAGGACTTACCTTTCTGCTGCTTCCCCAGCTGCAGAACATGTGTTCTTCCTGAGAAAAAGCTGGACCTCCACTTACGCATAATCTGGTTTTACGCAAGGATTCATGGAACAGAACCCTTGCGTACTTTGAGACCTTACTGTATTAATCTACTATGTCTTTACTATCACTATCCATATTTTGCTTTCTATTCTGTCTTAACTTTTTCTTAGGATGATATAAATATAACTTTGCATTATCCAAATGGAAATTTGAGCCTTCTGATTTTCTTGCATATTTCTGAACTCTCTGGTTCAGATCCTTGTTTACACTATCTCCTTTGCCCTGCTCAGGCAGAGCTAAGAAGCCAAAAAGCTGGCTTCAACGCTGATTCAGTAAAGCACTTAAGCATGCACCATGTCCATACTGATTCAGAGAGTACTTAACACATTCTTAACTTTATGCAGGTGCTTAAGTTCCTTTGACTTCAGCTGCCTCAGGATTTGGCTGAATCAGGTTCTTAAAGAACTAGGGGGTGATTCCCCATGTATAGTGGCATAGCCAACCAACTGATCATAACAGACCCAGGCTCCAGCTGAGTAGGCATTTGTGGACTGTGTTGGAGTGGGAAGGGGCCGATACTGTCATCAGTGCACAGTATACAAGGAGCTTTGTCTTGGCTTAGATGTCCCAGTTCTTGAAGACCCTTTGTCTCAGGTAGGTGAAAGCAGAGCTCACATAGATCAGAGGATGTTGGATTTCCACATCAATGTTGACTTTAGCAGAAAGATGACTTCCAAAGAATGAGAAATGCTCCACATTTCCAGCAGTTCTCCATTGAGATTGTCCCATTGGCGAGGGTTGGTGAGCACCTTGGCCTTTTTATGTTCAGTCTGAAGCTAAGATTCTTATATGCATTGGTGAAGGCACTTAATATGGTCTGAAATGCTCCAGGAGAAGGAGCAGCTACCATATTGTCATCTGTGTACTGGAGCTTCATGACTGAGGTGATGGAGGTCTAGGTCAGGCCAAAATTCCATCTAGCCCATGGCCAATAACAGGTGTCCTAGAGGGAATAAAAAGGGCAGGTAGTACCAAGTGATCATTCCCTCTTGCTCATTCCTAGCTTCTGACAAACACCATTTCTGCCCATACTAGCTAATGCCATTAATAGACTATCCACAATAAATCATAGAATCATAGAAACTAGAACTGGAAGGGACCTCAAGAGGTCTTCAAGTCCAGTTCCCTGCCCAAACAGAAGTACCAAGCACCATCGATATCTTCCCTGTTTGATATTTATCTAACCTGTGTATAAATATCTCCAGTGATGGAGATTCTACTACCACCCTAGGCAATTTATTCCAGGATTTAACTACCCTGACATTTAGGATTTTTTTCCTAATATCCAACCTGAACCTTCCATGCTTCAGTTTAGCCCATTACTTCTTGTCTTATTTTCAGAAGCTAAAGAGAATAATTTTTTTTCCCTCCTCCTTGAAACATCCTTTGAGGTGCTTGAAAGTTGCTATCATGGCCCCTCTCAGCCTTCTCTTTTCCAAACTAAACAAACCCAATTCTTTTAATCTTCTGTCATAGGTTATATTTTCAAGACCTTTATCATTTTAGTTGCTCTTCCTGGACCCTTTCCAATTTCTCCACATCTTTCCTAAAATGTGGGGTCCAGAACTGGACACAGTACTCCAACCGAGGCCTAACTGGTGCAGAGTAGAGCAGAACAATTGCTTCTCATGTCTTCCTCCCAACACTCCTGTTATTGCATCCCAGAATCATGGCTTTTTTTTACTGCCACAGAGTCACACTGTTGACTCATTCTCAGCTTGTGGTTCACCATTACCTCTAGATCACTTTCTCCAGTACTCCTTCCTGGGGAGTCCATTCCCATTTTGTGAAACTGATTATTCCTCCTGTACCGGGTTGAAGTGGCCAACCACTGACCCTGCAGGGGAGGAACCCCTCCGAGAGCCATTTTGGACAGAGTCTGGCCCCTTCCAGTCACCTGACCAGAAGTCAGGAGGCATGGCTAGGCCTATAAAAGCCCAACCTGAGGGCTCAATGAGAAGCCAGCCTCCAGGGGAGCCAGAGGTTGGCCCTGTGCTCCCTGCCTGGGAGACTGAGGACCTGCAGACAGCCGCTAATTGGCCTGGACCTCCCAGACCCCAGCCGACCCTAGAAACACCAAGAGACTGACAGGACGTCCAGGTATGTCTGAGCTAGGGCCTGGGCTTGCTGAACTGTTTGGGTGCTACCCACCACTCTGCACCAGTGCTTGGGCTCTCTTGGGACTGTTTGTTTGCCACCTACCCTGAACCAGTACTTTGCCTTTGTCCTTACTGAACTTCGTCCTATTTGTCTTGGACCATTTATCCAGATCTTTTTGAATTCTCATCCTATCCTCCAAAGCACATGCAACCCCACTGAACCTGACTGTGAACAATTAATAACTACTCTTTGTGAATGGTTATTCAACCATTTACGCATCCACTTAATAGTAGCCCCATCTAGGTTGTATTTCCCTAATTTACTGATAAGGTCATGTGATTCTGTACCAAATGCTTTACTAATGTCTTCCTCTTTATCCACAAGGCTCGTTATCCTATCAAAAAAAGCTATTAACTTGGTTTGACATGATTTGTGCCTGACAAATCCATGCTGGCTGTTACCCATCATCTTATTATCTTTCAGATGTTTGCAAATGGATTTCTTAATTACGTGCTCCATTATCTTTCCTAGCACTGAAGTTAAGCTGACGGGTTTGTAATTTCTGGGGTTGACCTTGTTTTTCTTTCTTATAGATGAGTACTATATTTGCCCTTTTCCCCTCTCCTGGAATCTTTCCCGATTTCCATGACTTTGCAAAGATCATAGCTTGTGTCTCAGACACCTCTTCTATCAGCTCCTTGAATTTCTCTGGTTCTTTTTTGAACCTTGCTACAGTCTTGAACTCCTTGCCAGAGTCTGTGAAGGCTCTCAGGTTGACTGTGCATTGTGTGAAGCAATTCCTCCTTAAGAACTCCAGCCTTGACAATCCTGGCTAACAGCCATCGATGGACCTATCCACCATGATTTTTTCAAGTTCTTCTTTGAACCCTGTTGCAATCTTGGCCTTCACAACATTTTCTGGCAAGGGGGTCCCCGGGTTGGCCGTATGTCATGTGAAGAAGTTCTTGTGTTTGTTTTAAACCTGCTACATATTCATTTCATTTCTTGAACCCCCTAGTTTCTTTTGTCATCAGAAGGAGTAAATAATTCTTCTTTATTCACTTTCTACACACCAGCCAGGACTTTATAGATCTCTATCACATCTCCCCCGTAGTAGTCTCCTTTCCAAGTTGAAAAGTCCCAGTCTTATTACTTTCTTCTCAGATGGCAGCCATTCCATATTCCAGAGGGAAATGTGCTCCAGACTCTCAATCCCCTCTGAACTGATTACAGGAGTAGTTTTGGCAGGTTTCAAAATGAGCTAAATTCCACCCGTCTGTGTGATTTCCTCATTATCTCCTGGTTACAAAATGCTAATATGCCTTCTAATTATCACTCCACTTCTGACTTTGCCCTGGGCAAAGATCAACTCCCCTGTTTTGGCCCAGAAAGAAAACCTATAAGATCTCCCACCTAGTAAAGCAACCTCACAGTAAAACCCTCAAGGAGTTAGTAACGGAATATTTTTGACTAAATGTCATCACTTGCTCAGAGGGGAAAAAAAAAATCTTGATGTGTTTTCCATACTTGTAGAGTCTCAGCCATTTGGCTCAGTCATAAGCATCCAGAAATTTTATGTCACCAGTTGTTTGGCTTCAGCAATGATGAAATACTGAAAACAAAAAAGAAAAACATAAATCTTTTGTGGGATTTATTTGGTATCCTCATATGACATATACCTGGCTCATCAGCCTTATCACACCTAACTGAAGTGACACATTCAGCCTTAGCTGTGTCTAGTTTATCTTATCATGGTCTGAAATAGAAGAAACTTTTCATCACTTTACTTCAAAAAATTGTGAGCAGACAGATACATCAATTTATTTTTCCTTTAAATGAGCCCTGGTTTCCCTAGCAGGGGCAGCTTCCATGCATATTGGTGAAGGGCAGCTCTCCCATCCCAAACTTCTATGGACACATTGTCAAGAAACTTGCTTCGTGAATTCTTTAACCTTCTTCCCCACCTCCCCAGCCTTCTCCAGTACCTGTAAATTTGCAGCTGTCCTGCATTGAAAGCTGTTTTGGCATTTTTACGGAAGTACTTTATTAACTAAACATTGATCTTGAGGAATGATTGACACTGTGTGTACGTTAAAAATATTGAAATTGAAATGTGCCTGATGTACAGCTTGACCTTTAACAGGGTTACTGCCGTATTGCTGTATTAACATATTAAAATTGAACAGATGGTAACAGATATAAAATCTTCACGTAGAAGCCCCTCAAAAGGGCCTAAAGTATGCTTACCAGCTTGTTACCAGAAAAAATGCCTCTGTAACAGTGGGCAAGAGTTAGGATAAGTGAAAAATAACAGTAGACATCAAGCAAAACAAAAAGCAGTCAAGTAGCACTTTAAAGACTAGCAAAATGGTTTATTAGGTGAGCTTTCGCGGGACAGACCCACTTCTTCAGACCATATCCAGACCAGAACAGACTCAATATTTAAGGCACAGAGAACCAAAAACAGTAAGCAAGGAGGACAAATCAGAAAAAGATAATCAAGGTGAGCAAATCAGAGAGTGGAGGGGTGGGGGGGAAGGTCAAGAATTAGACTGAGCCAAGTATGCAGACAAGCCCCTATAGTGACTCAGAAAGTTCCCATCACGATTTAAACCATGTGTTAATGTGCCGAATTTGAATATAAAAGCCAGCTCAGATGTTTCTCTTTCCAAAACAGTGTGATAATTCTTCTTCAGTAACACACATACCTTTAGGTCATTGACAGAATGCCCCATTCCATTAAAATGTTGACTAACTGGTTTGTGGATCTGGAGTGTTTTGATGTCTGTTTTGTGCCCATTGACCCTTTGTCTAAGGGAGTTCGAAGTCTGTCCAATAGACAAAGCATCTGGGCATTGTTGGCACATGATGGCATATATGATGTTAGTAGATGAGCATGAGAAAGTGCCCGTGATTCTGTGAGTAACCTGGTTAGGTCCAGTGATGGTATTTCCAGAGAAGATATGTGGACAAAGCTGGCAGCGGGCTTTGATGCAGGGAAAGGTTCCAGGACTGGTATTCCTGGGGTATAGACTGTGGCTGTTAGTGAGGATCCTCATGAGGTTGGGAGGTTGTCTGTAGGAGAGAACAGGCATGTCACCCAGGGCCTTCTGGAATGTGGCATATCGATAGGGCATCCAGGGTTTCCAGGTTTGTGGATTTTGGGAAGGAAATAGAATAATCCGGGCTGTGGCTCAGATGCCCTATCATTTCAGGTATTGGCACCCTTACTACCGGACTATCCAGTTACGTGGACTCCCTCCTCAAACCCTATGTCACCAACGCTCCCAGTTATATTCGAGATACCACTGACTTCCTGAGGAAATTACAAAACATCGGAAAAGTTCCTGATAACGCCATCCTTGCCACAATGGAAGTAGAGGCTCTGTACACTAATATTCCACATAAAGAGGGATTACAAGCACTCAAGAATACCATCCCTGATGCCACCACAGCCAATCTGGTGTCTGACCTCTATAACTTTGTTCTGGTCTGGCTATGGTCTGAAGAAGTGGGTCTGTCCCACGAAAGCTCACCTAATAAACCATTTTGCTAGTCTTTAAAGTGCTACTTGACTGCTTTTTGTTTTGATAGTGTATAGACTAGCACGGCTTCCTCTTTGTTACTATTCAACATGCTAGACTTCAAGCAATGTTAGGACATATTCTTCCTACAGGAGTGTTGCCAGTATTCTGTGAGTGAGAATGCTGAAATTTACCCTAAGAAGAAATACACCTTCCTACTCTTTTGATCAGAATTTACTGAGTAATGTGTCTACAGCACAGTTTTGCCCATTTAAGTCAATAACCAGAGGAATGCAATGGTCCAAATATGAACTTGATCCAAAGCCCATTGAAGACTGTGGAGGTCTTTCCAATGGATTTTGAAAGGCTTTGATTCAGACCCTTTGTGATAATGACCCCCAAAGTTGCATGTTTATCAAAATGGTGAGGCCAAAATACACAAACTTGGTTTGCTGGTATTTAGACACCTATACCCTCAGTTAGTAGTCTGACATTCAGAGAGGTTCAGCAAGGCAGCCCTCAGGTGTTCAGAAGTTCAGAAAATTAGGCCACTTATTTAGCAGCCTAATTACAGATTTAGGGCCTGGATTAAGGAGGTGAGCAGGCTCTCTGAAATCACTTTCAGTAGGACTGCTCCTGTAGTTAAAGTTAATTATGTGCATAAGTGGTTTTCTGGCATAGGGCAATTTTTAAGGTATCTTGGAGATAAAGGTAAATGTAGGTGCCTTGAGGGATTTTAGAAGAACCTAGATGCCTGTACTTAGACTCATAAAGGTATTTAGGACTGACTTTAATAGGAGTATCTTCGCATCACAGAACACTAGAACTGGAAGAGACCTCAAGAGGTCATCAAGTCCAGTCCACTGCCCTCACAACTGGACCAAGCACCATCTAGACCATTGGTTCTTAACCTTAACTGCAGCCTGCACCCCTTTGGTCTTCCAAATATGTTCTCGCACCCGTTATCAAAAATGGAGGTGGGGGGGACCTATCCACTTTTAAATGCATATTAACTATATGTAAAATAGTTCTGTGTTATCACTCACCACAAACAATAGTACAGTAAGCATACAAAAATACACAAGTACTACCCAGATATGTTGCAGGTTTTTGTTGTGGAATTAAACTGTAACCGCTGCACTAACAGTTAGCAACTAACTGAATTCATGCATAAGTTTGATTAAATCAAGTAGTTGTACTTACGTGCCTGTGATTAATTTGTGTTTTTGATGATTTACCTTCTAAAAAAAATCTGGCATGTCTCGCACCCCCAGAAGGTATCACACACCCCCAGGGGATACGTGCACCCCAGGTTAAGAACCATTGATCTAGACCATCCCTGATGTTTATCTAACCTGCTCTTAAATATCTCCAGTGATGGAGATTCCATAACCACTCTAGGCAATTTATTCCAATGCTTAACCACCCTGACAGTCAAGAAGTTTTTCCTAATGTCCAACCTAAACCTCCCTGGCTGCAGTTTAAGCCCCTTGCTTCTTGTCGTATCCTCAGAGGCCGACGAGAATAATTTTTCTCCCTCCTTCTTGTAGCACACTATTAGATACTTGAAGGCTGCTATCATGTCCCCTCTCAACCTTCTCTTTTCCAATCTAAACAAACAGCGTTCTTTTAATTTTCTCTCATAGGTCATATTTTCTAAACCTTACATCATTTTGTTAGTCTTTAAAAAGCCACATGACCGCTTTTTTGTTTTAATAGAATACAGATTAACAAGGCTATCTCTCTGTCACTGTTAAAAATACTAAGGTTGTGGCCACATTTGGCCAAAACTTTGAAATGGCTACGCCAATGGCCAAATTAAAGAATGCTAATGAGGGTCTGAAATGAACATTTAGTGCCTCATTAGCATGCTGTGGGCTGTGGTACTTCAAAAGTGTTGTGTTTTGTTCTCGTGTGGCTCGTCTACTCATGGGTCCTTTTCAAAAGGACTCCGTAGACTTCAAAATCAGCTGATAGGAATAAGGGGATTTCGAAGTCTGTGGGGTCCTTTCAAAAAGGGCCCCCCCATGTTGATGAGCCACGCGAGAAGTGCCACAGCTGGCAGCATGCAAATGAGGTGCTGAATATTCATTTCAGTGCCTCATTAGTATTCTCTGATTTGACCATTAGCATGGCCATTTCGAAGTTTTGGCCAAGTGTGGCCACAGCCTAAGAGTTTACGATCTAGTTAACCTTTCTGTTGCATAGATCACTACGCATACCTCTAGGCCATGGGTGTCCAACCTTTTGGCTTGCCTGGGCCGCATTGAGTGAAGATAGTCTTGGGCCGCACACAAAATATATAATATAGTTAATGTATATAAATCACATAATAATGTTAAAAGTTTACAATCTTGTGGGGCCACATTACTAGCTGTCCAGGGCCGCATGTGTCCCACGGGCTGCAGGTTGGACATGCCTGCTCTAGGCAGAGACCCACCCATTGCTTTCTGTAGCTCCCATGTCAGGCAGTTACAGATTATTTTGGGTTCACAGAAAATCTGGGAAGAAGTTTCCAAATACAAATTTTGTGATCAAATGTCCCTGAGATAGACTATTAGCATTTAAATTATATCATTTTGTAGGGTGACCATATCTCCGTATCCCACATATAGGACAGAGATATGGGAGGTGCGGGGGATGGCTCCAAGGCTGTGGCTGCCAAGGGCTGCCACTCCCACTGACCTCCTGAGCTGCCCTACACCTCAAGTGCTATGAAGGTGGTGGCAGCTGCATTGGTGGTCCTCCTCTTCCCGGCTCCCCCAAGGTGCAGGGTGCTGGGAACTGGACAGCAGCCACATGGGTGGGCTCCTGGCTCCCTGAAAGAAGCAGCAGCAGCTCCTGTGCTCTTCCCAGCTTCCCCATGCCTTGGAGAGCTGGGAAGGAAGTGGAAACCATCCCCCCCACATCCCAACATACCTCTCCCTCTTCAGGGCCCACTGCTGGCTCCTTCTAGTATGGCTGGGGAGCATGTGAGTGTACTTTCCATGGCTGTGTCTACACTTGCATTCCTCTTTTGAAAGAGGTATGCAAATGAGGGAAATAGAAATTGCAAATGAGGTGAATTTCGAAACAGTTTATTTTGAAAGAAGAAAACCGGTGTAGACACTGCTCTTTCGAAAGTAAACCCCGTCTTCGAAAGAATCCTTCTTCCTTTTATTTTGAAATAAGAATATGCAAATGAGGTGTCCAATACGCAAACTTGTACCTCATTTGCATTTTTGAGTCACCTCGTTTGCATACCTCTTTTGAAAGAGGAATGCAAGTGTAGACACAGCCCATGTGCTGTCAGGCCAGCAGCTGCACCTGTATGCCAGCAGGGGGCTGAATATGGGGCAATTAGCCCGTTTGTTAAAATAAGTTGGAATGTCTTTCTGGCACCCAAAATATGGGGCTGTCCAGCCAAAAATGAAACAGATGGTCACCTTATCATTTTGGCACCTTCCACTAGCATTCAGTTAAAATATTACTTGTTCCTACTCAGGAACTAAAAACAATAACAATGAAAAGACTCACACACACAAACAGCCCCCAACACCTTTGAGTGAAGGAGGATTTAGAATGTGGTGAATTTTATATTTAGCACAAAATTCAGCAATTTAAGATTACTTTAAAGTTGTGAAAACAATTAAGAACAAGTTCTCTCCGTTATAGTGAAAACGAATAAAAATTGTCGTTCTCATGATATGTACATAAACTGATTTAAGTGAAACTTTGTTTAAAAATTCACCTTCCAAGCCCTTTCAAACTTCTATTTACAAAACTAAAATCGTATCCTAAAAAACAAGGCTTTTACAATGGAATTGCTTATGCCTTAATCTTAAATTTAGTGGGACTAATACAATTCTTAATAGACCAAACCATAATACAACAGAGACTGATGTGCAGAGAAAATGCAAATATTTTATTTAATCTGTTCTTTCAATGATAAAGAATGTTAATATTATGTATTATTTGAATTTATTTAAATTATAGCTTTATATATTTTCAGGTGGATTCCTACAAATTAAAGACTGACTTCAAAAATTATTGCAATTGCTTACTGGCCTGGTTAATAAAAATTAAAGAAGGAAGGGGAGGATACAAATAATTTGCTGTACATTTTTGTGAAGATATAAATTATTGAAGCCTTTGCTAGGCCTTCTGTGACCTGTCAGTTCAGTAAAAATTATGCTCAAATAGCATGGTGGTTTTCCTTAATGGTTCAAACAGCATATACTTGACTGATTAAAAAGAAAATTTCAATTTACTTATGGTCTATGACAGATATGAATCCAATTTTCCAAAATGGAAACTATTATTTACCAACACTTCTGAAGATTAAGAATAGATTACATCTATATTTGACACCACAGAAATTTGTCCATAGGATTTCTAAGATCTCTTCTCTATCTTGTCTTTTAAAGTTTTATTTTATAACCAGGTATGCTTTTTTGCAGTCCAGGATACCCTATAAATATTATATAATTAATAGCACATTGGTATCATTTTGTCAGAATATAAAAGTGGGAAATTCAGTAGAAAGAGACTATTTCTTAAAAAACTGGGATTTACTAGTCTGTTTTTGTAGGCAAACAGCATGAGAAGTGAATAACATAGTTTTTTTCAGTTTTAGTATTATAAATGTTTAAAAGCATAAATAAGTATATTTTATTTTTTTTAAAAGTTTTGTATATGAATTTTCACCTGACTGTGCGCTTTTCAAAAATGTATCTCTATGGGCTTATTTTGCAGAGATACCATACATAGTGGCACCTTTTATACACAGAAAGTTCAAGTTATTCTTATATAATATCATTGCACTGTGTATCATTTAGCATCTCTAAATCCTAAAGCACCATGTCTACTCTTTTATTTGTTTGTATTTTCCTCAAAATTAAGAAGCCCAAATATAAGGTTAAAGTAGTTCATCCATTCCAACCCTAATCCATAAAATGTAAAACCACCCATGTAGACACAGGGAAATAATTTCTAAATATAAAATCAGTTTGATAATCTGGCCTCGGGTTACCGAATGGCCAAGTTTTCCTGAACATTTCCTCTCTTTTGGGTTTCTGCCCTGTGTCTGGGAAGATTTTTCAAATAAGAGGCAACGTCTAGGGGTTTGTGGAGCAGACGTTACAGTTCAGAAAGAGTTGGCTCCGCATCCTGATTTATCCCTTTCCTGCAGCTGCCAAATCCTGCTCACCCTCGACCCAGATCTCAGCGCTGGGGAGCAGGGAGAGGCAGAGAAGTACTGACAAATGGCTGGTGCTGTGTCCCAGATCTGCAACAGCCACCCTGCAACCGTGACAGGGAGCAAAACTGCCCCTCACCTTGAGAGTGATTTCTCCTCGGGAATTTCTCCAGTACTCCCAAAATACAGCTCCTAGTGCACATGCCCAGCTCCAGCACATGTCAAATACCCCTTCACAGTGCACAGACACTCCCTCAGCACCCGCAATTTACCCTCCATCCAGTTCCGTCCCCCCACTCCAGAGCTGTGTCTACACGTGCACACTACTTCGAAGTAGCGGCACTAACTTCGAAATAGCGCCCGTCGCGGCTACACGCGTCGGGCGCTATTTCGAAGTTAACTTCGACGCTAGGCAGCGAGACGTCGAAGTCGCTAACCTCATGAGGGGATCGGAATAGCGCCCTACTTCGACGTTCAACGTTGAAGTAGGGACCGTGTAGATGATCCGCGTCCCGCAACGTCGAAATTGTGGGGTCCTCCATGGCAGCCATCAGCTGGGGGGTTGAGAGACGCTGCCTCTCCAGCCTGTGCGGGGCTCTATGGTCACCGTGTGCAGCAGCCCTTAGCCCAGGGCTTCTGGCTGCTGCTGCTGCAGCGGGGGATTCATGCTGCATGCACAGGTTCTGCAACTCGTTGTCGGCTCTGTGGATCTTGTGCTGTTTAGTGCAAGTGTGTCTGGGAGGGGCCCTTTAAGGGAGCGGCTGGCTGTTGAGTCCGCCCTGTGACCCTGTCTGCAGCTGTGCCTGGCACCCTTATTTCGATGTGTGCTACTGTGGCGTGTAGACGTTCCCTCGCTGCGCCTATTTCGATGTGGTGCTGCGCAACGTCAATGTTGAACATCGACGTTGCCAGCCCTGGAGGACGTGTAGACGTTATTCATCGAAATAGCCTATTTCGATGTCGCCACATCGAAATAGGCTACTTCGATGTAGGCTTCACGTGTAGACGTAGCCCAGCAGTGTCATCCTTTTTGGGAACCGTAATCATCAGGTGTCATCATTCATTTCAGGCACTGTTTGATTTTTAAATTATCCTGGCACACCCATCTTTGAATGTTGGGGAGCGGAGGGGGCTAAGTGGTATCATTTTGGCTACGTCTACACGTGAAGCCAACATCGAAATAGGCTATTTCGATGAATAACGTCTACACGTCCTCCAGGGCTGGCAACGTCGATGTTCAACTTCGACGTTGCGCGGCATCACATCGAAATAGGCGCTGCGAGGGTACGTCTACACGCCAAAGTAGCACACATCGAAATAAGGGTGCCAGGCACAGCTGCAGACAGGGTCACAGGGCGGACTCAACAGCCAGCCGCTCCCTTAAAGGGCCCCTCCCAGACACAGTTGCACTAAACAACACAAGATACACAGAGCTGACAACTGGTTGCAGACCCTGTGCCTGCAGCATAGATCCCCAGCTGCCGCAGAAGCAGCCAGAAGCCCTGGGCTAAGGGCTGCTGCCCACGGTGACCATAGAGCCCCGCAGGGGCTGGAGAGAGAGCATCTCTCAACCCCCCAGCTGATGGCCGCCATGGAGGACCCAGCAATTTCGACGTTGCGGGACGCGGATCGTCTACACGGTCCCTACTTCGACGTTGAACGTCGAAGTAGGGCGCTATTCCAATCCCCTCATGAGGTTAGCGACTTCGACGTCTCGCCGCCTAACGTCGAAGTTAACTTCGAAATAGCGCCCGACGCGTGTAGCCGCGACGGGCGCTATTTCGAAGCTGGTGCCACTACTTCGAAGTAGCGTGCACGTGTAGACACAGCTTTTCTGTTCTTATTGGGGCTTTTGTTAAATCTCTCTGTAATCCTGCTTTGTGGCATGCACAAAAGAGAACAAATGGAGATCAGAAGCAAGAGTTTGTAAACCTTCTGCACTGCTAGATTTCTTAGGGTCTGTTCTCTTCTGTATGTCTCTTAGATTGTAAGGGGTACAGGCCCATACACTCTCTTTTGGTCTGTTTCCAGAACCAGGCAGTTTGTTGGCACTAAACAAGTAAATAAATATTATTTGGTTGTCATGCTTTGGTGGGAGGCAAATAACAACCATTAGAGCCCCAGCCACAGGAACCTGGCCAGGTGCCCCAGCAGACCTGGGGCTGTGAGCTAGCTGGAGCACAGAGCCCTACCAGCAGCCTCAGTTGTGGGAAACCATCCAAACAGAAGGGGGCCCCCGGCAGCACCAGGGCTGGGAGCCAGCTGGGGTGCGGAGCCCCACCAGCAGCTCCAGCCCTGGGAACCTAGCTGGCGGTCAGGGGACCCTGGCAGCTCCATGGTGGGGAGCTGGCTTGGGCACGCAGCCCCACCGGCAGCCCCATCTGTGGAAACCCTGGTGGGGGAGGGGGAGGACAAGGAGCAGGCTGCATACTGACTCCTCTTTTTTTCCTACAAAAAAGCACTATATATATATATATACAAATTTCCCCTGTCATACTGTATAAATATGAATAGTGCTATCGTCAATGAAACCGTGAATTCAAGCTACTGTGGCTCTTTTGAGTACTGCTGATTACTAATTTGACTCCTGAACAACTGATGCCCGAGTATCATTGCATTAGGTAGATTTTTATGGCAACTGAAGAGTCTCTGGTCATTGCTTAACTCGATCATTGCAGTGGTTTCTGGAATAACTGTGTCAGTGCTTGCCCAGTACATAACTATAGTTTACCCAAAAATGTCTAGCATACCAGTTTTGTACCATTTCTCCTCATAATACCTCTGGCTACATCTACACTAGCAGACTATGTCGAAGTAGCCTATTTCGAAGTAAGAACATCAAAATAGGCTACTTCGACGATTATCGTCTACACGTCCTCCAGGGCTGGTGACGTCAACATTCAACGTTGAAGTAGTGCTGGGGAATGTCGAAAGGACCCACCCCTGAAGGAAATGTGGAGCGTCCACACACACAAGCCCCCTCTTTCGAAATAAGGAGCCAAGAAAGCCTGTGGACGGTGTCACAGAGCAGACTAGCCCTTCTCGGGCAGCTGCAAGCTGCTCCCTTAAAGGGCCCCTCCCAGACACACCCGGCCTGCACCGCACAAGCAGCCCTGTGTTGGTGATACAAGCCTCGCAGACCTCGAGCCCCCAAACATGGATGTCCAGCAGCAGCTAGAAGCCCTCCAAGCCACCTCCCACAGAGCAGGCGCCCTTCTAGATGCTGCCTGGGCAGCCGCCCAGCAGCTCCTGGAATGGGAGCCCTCCCCAGGGGCACCAGGAGAAGCCCCAGACCATCAGGCCCTCCTGCTCCCTCCTGCTGGGTGCTCCACCGACTCTGGAGCTACCCCTCCAGCACCGAGTGGTGGAAGCACCTAGTTATAGGGGAATGGAATGGTGACCAGTGGCTGCAGAACTTCCACATGAGCCGGCAGACCTTCCTGGAGCTCTGCCAGTGGCTCACCCCCGCACTCAGGCACCACGACACCCGGATGAGGCGCACCCTCCCTGTCGAGAAGAGGGTCACAATAGCTGTCTGGAAGCTGGCCACTCCAGACAGCTACCGCTCCGTCAGACAGCAGTTTGGAGTGGGAAAGGCCACATTCGGGTCTGTCCTGATGGAGGTAAGGAGGCCTGGGTCTGAACCCCCGGGGGAGGGGGTCCTGGGTGAGGGGGACCTGAGGAGGGGGGCCTGGGTGAGGGGGTCACACTCTGCAAAACCTCACAGGCACCCATGTTCCCTCTCCACAGGTGGTGTGTGCATTCAATGCCCTGCTGCTGAAGAGGCCATCCAAGCTGGGGACCTGGACGCAGCCATCGAGGGATTCGCCGCCATGGGATTCCTCAACATTCTTGTCCATAAGTTAAGGAAATATGGATTGGATCCTTGGACTATAAGATGGATAGAAAGCTGGCTTGATGGTCAGGCCCAAAGGGTAGTGGTCAGTGGCTCAATATCTGGATGGCAGTCTGTTTCAAGCAGAGTGCCGCAAGGCTCAGTTCTGGGGCTGGTGTTATTCAACATCTTTATTAATGACCTGGATGAGGGACTGGGTTGCACCCTCAGCAAGTTTGCAGATGACACAAAACTAGGGGGAAAGGTAGATACGTTGGAGGGTAGAGAGAGAATCCAGAAGGACCTGGATAAATTGGAGGACTGGGCCAAAAGAAATCTGATGTGGTTCACTGGGGCAGAAGAATCCCAAACATTGTTACAGGCTGGGGACCAACTGGCTCAGTAGCAGTATGATGGAAAGGGACCTAGGGGTTATGGTGGATGAAAGGCTGGATGCAGTGTGCCCTTGTAGCCAAGAAAGCTAAAGGCATATTGGGGTGCATTTGGAAGAGCATTTTGAGCAGATCTAGGGAAGTAGTTATTCCTCTTTATTTGGCACTGGTGAGGCCACATCTGGAATATTGTGTCCAGTTTCGGGCCCCCCCAGTATAAAAAGGATGTGGATTTGCTACAGCAGGTTCAGCGAAGGGCAACAAAAATGATTAAGGGTCTTGAGCACAAGACCTATGAGGATAGGCTGAGGGATTTGGGCTTCTTTAGTTTACAGAAGAGAAGACTTAGAGGTAATTTAATAGCAGCCTTCAACTTCCTGAAGGGGAGCTCTAAAGAGGAGCGTGAGAAACTGTTCTCAGTGGTGTCAGATGGCAGAACAAGGAGTAATGGTCAGAAGTTGAAGAGGGAAAGGTGTAGGTTAGATATTAGGAAAAACTTCTTCACTAGGTGGGTGGTGAAGCATTGGAATGTGTTGCCTAGAGAGGTGGTGGATTCTCCATCCCTTGAGGTTTTTAAGTCCCAGCTGGACAAGGTCCTGGCTGGGATGACTTAGTAGGGGTTGATCCTGCTTGAAGCAGGGGCTGGATGAGATGACCTCCTGAGGTCCCTTCCAGCCCTGTGATTCTGTGATTCTGTGAACTGCTTTGGAGCCCCCAATGGGACCCACATCCCTATCCACGCCCCAGACCACTGTGGTGGCCGCCATATCAACAGGAAGGGCTACTACTGTGTGATACTGCAGGCCATGGTGGACAGCCGTGGCTGCTTCCAGGACATATATGTGGGCTGGCCCAGCTGTACCCATGACGCATACATTTTCCAGAATTCGGGACTATGCCGCCGACTGCAGGCGGGGACCTACATTCCCCAGAGGGAGATCCCTCTGGGGGATACCACCACCGTACCCCTCTGCATTGTGGGGGATGCAGCTTATCCCCTCCAGCCCTGGCTTACGCGGCCCTATACAGGCCACCTCAATGCTAGCCAGGAGCACTACAATGCCCAACTCAACCATGTCCACCAAGTGGTCGAGCGAGCCTTCGGGCACCTAAAGGGTCACTGGTGTTGCCTCCTGGCATGCCTAGACCTGGGCCTCCAAAACATGCCCCAGGTTGTGGTTGCCTGCTGCACACTCCACAACCTGCTGGAAAGCAAGGGGGAGGCCTTCGTGCAGGGCTGGGCACTGGAGGCTGGAACAGCCTACCCCCCCAGCCAGCCGCTGCCCCGAGCCACCAGGCCCACCAGGACAGGGTCCAGGTCCGGGAGGCCCTGAGGGAATACTTCAACCAGGGGGCCTAGTGAATGACACCCAGGCCATCCCTGCACCCCGCCCCAGCACCCAGACCCCACCGTCACCAAAAGCACACGGGACATAGGTTTTTTGAAAAATAAAACTGTCATTATTTACACAACCAAAGAGTTCGCCTCTTTTCAGCATATATAAACCAAATAAAACAGAATAATTGAAAATAACTATATACAGGCGGGAACATCTATAATAAACTATGTACGGGGGGGGTCAACTATAAATAACTATATACAAGGGCGGGGACAACTATATACGGGGGGGAGAAGTGGGCAGGCCACACATCGGCTCATCATTCTGGGGTGGGGGTGGAAGGGCGCGACCCCCGGTGCGTTCAGGTGGCTGGTCCCCCCTGAGCTGAGGTCCCCAGAGGGGCTGGCTGGGGTCCGGGAGGATAGGGACGTAGGGCTGAGGTGGGTCTTCGGCCCAGTCATCGGCCCCGGGTGGCTCCTGCCCTGTGGAGCTGGCGGGTGGGGCGGCAGGCATGACAGCAGGCGGGGCAGCAGGCAGGGCAGCGGGGAGGGCAGCACGGAGGACATCGGGGGGGGCAGACGGGTCACCAGATCCTCAAAGGTGTCAGCCACCCGGTTGAAGGTGGCCACAAACTCCCACCAGGCCTCCCGGTGCCAGGTGGCCTCCTGCTCCTCAAATTGGAGTCTCTGCTCCATGATGTCCGCCTGGTGCCGGAGGGCAGCAGCCACCTCCGGGTCACGTGTGCTGTGGCGGTGGGCCCGTCCCAGCGCAGGCGGTGACCCTGGGCATTGGTGGTCCGGTGGGTCTTGGGGGGGCTGTCTGGGACCACTGATGGTGTGGCTGCAGAAAGAGGGGGAAAGGGGGAAGGGAGGCCGTGAGTACCCAGCCCTGACCCGTGGCCCATCCCCCATCCTCCCAAGGGCCTGTGGTCCCCCCCCATCCCCCACTGGTGCATGCAGTGATCCTGTGGGTGGCCCCTTCCAGTGGTCTGCCTCTCACCTCCCACTGGGGGTGGGGCACAGCACTGTCCATGGGTGGAGGTGCTGCTGGGCACTGGTGACTGTGGCACTGTCCCTGGGCCGTGGTCTGCCCAGGCCATGGCAGGCTGGGGTCTTGTGGGGATGCGGGGGGCCCCTGATCAAGTGGGGCCCCCGCCCCATGCTCAGGGGGTCTGTGCCCTGTGGAGTACGTACCCAACAGTGCACTGCCAGGATCAGGAGATGCCCACCTAGCAGACACCCAGCTGGAGCTGTGGGATGGAATGTCCAGCACGAGCTCCCCCTCCTCGCTGGACCACTAGGTGTCCAGGGTGGAGGGTCCCAGCTCTAGCCCAGGGGGGTGCAGGTCTGAGTCCTGGGCCCGGGCGTAACCCTGATGCAGCTCCTTGACCTTACTCCTGACATGGTCAGGAGCACGGGCAGGGTGACCCCGGACAGCCAGGCCCTCGGCCAGCCGGGCGAACGCCTCCGCATTCCGCCGCTTGCTCGCCATGATATGCAGCACCTCCTCCTCACCCCAGAGCCCCAGCAGGTCACAGAGCTCAGAGTCAGTCCAGGAGGGGCCCCACTTCCTACCCTGCTGGCTGGAAGCCTGGGAGCCCTGGGATGGCCCGGAGGGGGAACTCTGGGGGAGCTCGGGAGGCTGGCTCGCTGCCATGGTTTCTGTCTGGCCTGTGCAGGGGCACTTTGTGGCACGGCTGCTGCCTGCATGGTGTCAGCTTCCTGCTACAGGGTTTCCAGGTCCGTGCAGCTTTAAGAACCGCTGGGCGCAGAGATCATAGAGCCCCGCAGGGGCTGGACAGCATGTCTCTGCCTAACAGCTGATTGCCGCCATGGCAGACCCTGCTATTTCAAAGTAGCAGGGCGTGGATCATCTACACACACCCTACTTCGACGTTGAATGTCGAAGTAGGGCGCTAGTCCCATCTTCAGACGGGAATAGCAATTTCAACATTTCTCTGCTTAACATCGATTTGAAGATCAAAATAGCACACGGCGTGTGTAGACACGACACGTGCTATTTTGATGTTGTGCCGGCTAATGTAGACGCACCTTCTGACTTCAGGTTTCCTCTGTATCTAATAATTATTTTTAAATTATCAAGTTTCATTCCACATTCTCTGCTGACTTAAGTCATGAAATCATTTTAGATCACATGAGGTGAAAGTCAAAGAAGAATTATGACTTAAGTCTTTAAAGTATCAGAAAGGAAGCCATGTTAGTCTTTATCTTGGAGAACAACAAGAAGTCCTATGGCACCTTATAGACTAACAGGTATTTTGGAGCATAAGCTTCCATGGACAAAGACCTGCATCTGACAAAACGGGTCTTTGCCCTTGAAAACTTATGTTCCAAAACATCTGTCAGTCTATAAGGTGCCACAGGACTTCTTGTTGTTAGTCTTTAAAGTAGCTCATATTTCATGTTTTAGGTTTTATGTTCTAGCTCATGTTTTGGGTGGGATCCATGAAGGGTCTTAGGCATTGCAGTGCTAAGCTGTATCAAACCTGTTAGACACCTAGAAAATCGAAGGAATAATGATGTCCACAAAGCCTGCATTAGGTGCCTAGGCATCCTATGCAATGAGTGGGGACAGATAGGCACTCAAGACTGTGCTCCACAAAAGCCAGCACGTTAGGTGCAGAGCAGCCCAACCTACCCAGTGGGGAAGTGTTGATGAGAGGGAGGGGTACTAAGGGTTCCTCTCCTCCCCGCCCCCCAGCAGACAAAGGCATCTCAGTCTGGGCTTTAGAAAGGTGCCTAGCTCTGCTTAATAATTCATGAAAGGGAATCAACAGGGGGAAGGCGCACTGAGGGTGAACTGGGATGAAAAATGAGGCCTGAGAAAAAAGTTTGCTCACGCCTGTTCTAAACACTGAGTTATGGAATATTCTAATGGGGGCTCAGTCAGTTTCTCCTGAGCAAACTGTTCTACTGTTGGTGGACAAGTAGTGAAAGAGTGATTGGTGCAATCCTGAGCAGGGGAATAGACCCAGAGTGTCCCACCTCCCAGGTGGATGCCCTAACCGCTCCACCGTAGATAGGGTCCTACCAAATCCGTGGTCCATGTCACAGTCAAAGTTTTCCTAAAATGGTCAATTTCAGACATTTAAATATGAAATTTTACAATGTTGTGATTTTCGGGGTCCTGACCCAAAAAGGGGTTGCGTGAGGGTTGTAAAGTTATTCAGGAGGCTGGCCAGTTCAGCGCTGCTACTCTCACTTCTGCACCGCTGTGGGCAGTGGCACTACCTTCAGAGCTGGGCAGATGGAGAATGGTGGTTGCTGCCTGGGAGCCCAGCTCTGAAGGCAGATGGTAAGGATGCCATGGTAAGTTATTGCCAGCGTCATTTCTGCACTGCAGTCTGATTGGCAGCAGTGCTCTTAATCGGCAGCAGTGCTCTCTCCAATTTTTTCCTATCCCTGCATCGAATGCATTGTGTTATGTGCTCTGAGGCAGGGGCAGATGTGCATCATGAGTGGAAACACATGCTGCTTGCTGTGGGCACTGTGGGTGATCTGTGGGTGCTCTGCTAATCAGCTGGGAGGCGTTCAAATTTCTACTGGGTTGCTTCCCAAGTGCTCAGCTTACAGAGAACAGCAGCCAGCAGCTGCCACTCTCTGGGGCCCCAGCGCTGAAAGCAGCAGCACAGAAGTAAAGGCAACCGGGGTAGAGTATTGCTACTCTTATTTCGGCACCACTGCTGGTGGGATGCTGGCTTCAGTGCTGGCCACCTGGCGAATGTTAAAACCACTGTTCTCCAGTTGCCCAGCTCTGAAGGCAGCACGGAAGTAATACCATGGCCCCTCTAAAATAACTTTGCGATTCCCACTGCAACTTCCTTTTGGGTCCGGACCCCACTACCCCATCTCAGAAATGCTGGTCTCCCCTATGAAATCTGTATAGTATAGGGTAAAAGCCCACAAAAGGCCAGATTTCACAAGAGGATAGCAGATTTCATGGTCCATGACACATTTTGCATGGCTATGAATTTGGTAGGGCCCTAACTATAGTGTTATTCTCTCTCTCTGCGCAATGACTATTTAAGTCTTTATCCATAGTGCAGCAGTCATTGTGCCAGAGAAAGCATGAAAATCACTCTCTAGCCCACTGGTTAGGACACCCACATGGGTGACTCAGCCTCCAGTATCCCTGTTCCAGCCACTTTTTCATTATTTATCCAAAGTGCAACAGCTTCAACAGGAGAGCCGCACAGTCAAAGGTGCATAGCTCACTCTGATAGAAATGGAGAAATTGAACCTGAGGCTCCTACATCCCAGGTTGAGGGTACTAATCACTGGGCTAAAAGGTGTAAAATGGACACAGCTGCCTTCTCCCACCAGATGTAGAGTGGTACCCAAGCTGATAGCTGGCTTCTGAGCAAGCCTACCAGATTGGATCCTGCATGAGTTTTAGCAAGAAGAAAAGTTATCTTCCCCTGGTTTGTGAATCTCTCCAGGATTTGGCCAGAGATGGGCAGCAGTATGCATGCACAAAAGCAGAAACTTAGGTTGCTGAGGGAAATTTTACCCTGAAAACTTAGATCCTGTGTGAGTTTAGATGCCTATTGGGTTTGACAGGAATTTTGAGGATTGGAGCGGAGCCAAAATTGGGTCATAAGTGCCCAAGTCTAATGTCCTGTTTGGATCTGGGCTTTGGCCATGTTTACACTAGCCAAAAACTTTGAAATGGCCATGCAAATGGCCTTTTCGAAGTTTACTAATGAAGTGCTGAAATACATATTCAGCGCCTCATTAGCATGCAGGCAGCTGCCACACTTCGAAATTGACGCGGCTCATCCAGACAGGGCTCCTTTTCGAAAGGCCCCAGGCTACTTCGAAGTCCCCTTATTCCCATCTGCTCATAGGAATAAGGGGATTTCAAAGTAGCCGGGGTCCTTTCAAAAAGGAGCCCTGTCTGGACGAGCCATGCGGCAGCGAGTCGCATCAATTTTGAAGTGCCGCAGCCTCCCGCATGCTAATGAGGCGCTGAATATGTATTTCAGCACTTCATTAGTAAACTTCGAAATGGCCATTTGCATGGCCATTTCGAAGTTTTTGGCTAGTGTAGATGTGGCCTTTGCGTCCTCTCTGACAGATGGCTAGTGATGCTATCGGTAGCTGATAACAATAGCAAGATACTATGTCTTTGCGTATTTAGCACACAAAAGGGGGAATTCACTCTTGTAAAATATCCATACATTCTAAGAAGATTCTTTTCTAATACTACTTGTCAAGTAGTTTCTATGTTATGTGACTGTTATCAGTGCTGTGGTGCCAATAAAAAGGTACCTTTCAATGCAATAAGCAATAAAAAGAGGGAGTTATAAAAATGCTATGAGAAAATAATAATCTTTTCAAGAAAGGAGCTCCACACAAAATGTCCTTTGGAGACAGAATCCCACCCACCAACTAAGTGACAGAGCTAATGGTATTCCATGAGTAAGCCATAAGGTACTGCCATGTAACACTACCACATCTATTATGATCTACCTCAGAGTAGCCACTTATGAGCCAAAAGATCAAGGAGAGCTGTTGGGTCCAGTTTTATAAGGGATTCTGCTGGACTTAATTAGGAGAGAATAACAGGAAGTCTTGGCTCTCTTGAGTGCTATTTGGGCTTTGCCTGTAATTATAAAGGCCTCATTTGTGAACACAGCCAGGGGCAGATATAGTAGGTTTGTGAAAAGTCCACTCACAAAGTTGGTTTTCTCAGGGGTCATTTTTTCTGAACAGAGGTTTTATCTAAAAAACAATTCCACAGAAGCATTTTCCTGTGCTGGGCTGGTGTTTCCTAGTTGACACTTTTTCTCTTCATAACTGAATTTATTTATGATATAATATTTTAACGATTTTCTCATGAAATAAATGCTCCTGGACAGAGAAGGTGTAACTCTGGTGTGATTCTCTGAGTTATATCCTGACCTAGGGTCGGTGTTGATGAATAATCACTTCTTCCACTATACTACCAATGCTTTTAGAGAGAATTTATTTGATATTACCCTTTTTAGACATTTAAATTTATGAGGGTTGTTGCCCTTGCTGTTGTGTTTTGGGCAAAGTGTTATTCATCTTCTGAGCATCCTACAGAGCTTTAATTACTTTTCAGTTTGCTAACTACATTTTAATTAACTTATATTTTTAGAAATAAGTTAGAGCTGGGCGAAATATGATTTTCCTGTCCTGTTCACACTTTTAAAGAAATCAGAAGAATATCTGTCCTGAATGGGAACTAACCCCCTCAGATTTTCATAAACAAAAACACAAACAACTTAAGAACAAATAAGCTGTGTCTACATTGCGACAGAACTTTGAAATGGCCATGCTAATGGCCATATCAAAGAATACTGATGACATGCTGAACTGAATATTCAACACCTCATTGGCATCAGGACACTTCCGGCCGCAGTGCTTCAAAAGTGCTGCTTTCAAACATGTATGGCTCGGCGAAGCTACATGGGGTCCTTTTTGAAAGCACTCCGCACCTTTCGAAATCCCCTTATTCCCCTCAGATGAGAGGAATAAGGGGATTTCAAAATGCATGGGGGCCTTTTGAAAAGGACCCCCATGTAGCCAAGCTGCGTCGAGCCGTGCACGTTCAAAAGTGGTGCTTTTGAAGCGCTGCGGCTGGAAGTGTCCTAATGCTAATGAGGTGCTGAATATTCAACTCAGCGCTTCATTAGTATTCTTCAATATGGTGGCCATTTTGAAGTTTTGTCTTAGTGTAAACACAGCCATAGGCAGCAAGCTGGTTCTCGGGTGATACCCATATCATATCACCAAACTGGAAGGGACCTTGAGAGGTCATCAAGAACAGTCCCCTACCCTCATAGCCAGGCCTATCGCCTTCACTGACAGATTTTTCTTCTTTTCAAATCTAGCTTGCCTCAGACCACACAAGGCTAGAACTCATAACCCCGGGTTCATAAGGCCAATGCTCTGAACAGTGAGCTATTCCCAATTAAATAAAACTTTGTTTAGATTTTGACCATTTTAATTTGTTTACTATAATTGTCTTAAATTTCTAAATGTCATTTTAACTGAACAGCAATTTTTCATTTCAAAAATATTGAAATAGGGCAGTGGCAATTTTGAAAACTTATTCAATACTTTTTGAGTTGAAAAACTTCTTAAAACCATCCTTTTCCTGAAATAAAGATTTAGTTTTGACAAATCAGCAGTGAAGAAAAAAATCCCAACCACCTCAAAATTAACATATATTAATATGCAGCTTCCACCTCTAGCATATTGCAAATACTAATTTTTCAAGCTTTATTGTTTCCCTGTCAGGTAAGCATTATTGACCCTCATTTGGGTGCGTCTACACTAGGAACTAATGTCGAAGGTAACTTCAAAGTTAGGCACTACATCGAACTAGCCAGCAGAGCGTCTACACACATTTTCCCTTACTTTGAAGTTAACTGTGATGTAGGGAGCCCAACTTCAAAGTCCTTACTCCATTCCTGGGAATGGAATAGTGCCCTACTTCAAAGTTTAGCTTCCAAGTAGGGGTGTGTGTAGATGCTCAACTTCAAAGTTGCTTGCTTCGAAATTGTACTTTGAAGTAAGCAACTTCAAAGTTATGTTTATAGTGTAGACACAGTCATTTGGCTACGTCTATGCTATCATTCCTCTTTTGAAAGAGGCATGGAAATGAGGGGAATCAAAATGTGAATGAGGTGCAGATTTACCTATCTGGTGCCTCATTTGCATATTCTTCTTTCAAAAGAAGAAAAGAAGTGTAGATGCAGTTCTTTTGAAAGTAATTCCCATCTTCAAAAGTACACTTCTTCCTATTTTTTAGGAAGAAGGGTTCTTTCGAAGATGAGGCTTACTTTCGAAAGAGCCACATCTACACTGTTTTTCTTCTTTCCAAAGAAGAATATGCAAATGAGGTGCCAGATATGTAAATCTGAACCTCATTTTCATTTTGATTTCCCTCATTTGCTTGCCTCCTTCAAAAGAGGAATGCTAGTGTAGACACAGCCTGTGAGTCAGGACAAGACCTATACGATTTGCCCAAGGCGTTGGTCTTGTTGGAATTAGAATCCAAGAGCCTCTCCCTCTCTTCAAGCCACAATACTAGAAGAAGCAGTGAAAATTTTAGATGTTTGACTGAAGTGTCCTACAGGGACAAAAGGAACCTCAAGAGCAAATTTAGACCACTCCTCCCCAACCCCATGCTGAGGCACTAAAATATCTATACCCTGACAATTCATCTTTGTAGCACACTCTAGTTATACAAAGTACTATTGTACGTACATTTTCTTTTGTATTGGCTAAATTTCATTCCTATCACAGGGTGTGTTTTCAGCATTATGGCTAAGAAACAAGAGAAGGATTTTCAACTGTATGTCTCAGGAGACAGACAGCAAAAACAGATTAAGTCAATTACAGCTGTCTTTTCAGAGTCATCTTGTGGGACTGATATTACTATTACCCAAAGAAGTAGCATTCAGCCAACTATTCATTTAATGGATTACAATTTTAAAATCTTCTTTACCCTTAAGACTGATTGTAAAATCAACACACTGACAAAGCAACAGTGCATAGTTAGCTGCACATTTACATCAGTATCACAGTAAAATAACTGTTAGCTCTAAGTATAAAAATAAATACTCATTTCATTATCACAATATTTTGATATGCATAAATCTTACAAATCTTTGATATGCATAAATCTTACTTTTATATTTACAATTCTAAATCAGTTATATATGTCTCATATTGCAATACAGAATCAATATTGGTTTACTCACCACTAATTGTCTCTTCCCTGAACATGATAATATAGTAGTACATGTCTCTGAATAACCCTGTTATTGCCTCGGTAGACTGAATTTTCTCATAGTTCACCCATTTTCTCATTTACTTGCAGCTTAAAAAAAGAAAATATATTGTTCTGAGAAGTCAGGTATCAGAGGGGTAGCCGTGTTAGTCTGGATCTGTTCTGAGAAGGTGAGCTTGCAATTTTTCTGACAATACTGGGCTCTTAATTGCTTAAACATATGTAGTGCTTCAGATTTGTGACCAATGCAACTGACTAGCAATCTCAGGCATATATATTTAAAACTCCCCAGGTTTTAAGTTTGTGTAAAGTGAGAAAAACTAATTGGCTGAAGGGTAAGCATAATAAATTTTGAGGAAAAAGTGTAGCTGATCCCATCATAAAACAACCTGAATAAGAATGTGCTACATAATAAACCAAGTGTTACTGTTTTGTACAATCACTCAGGACCTACATTTTGATTAATTGCAGATTCAGAATTACTGAGAAAATGGAAGTTAATTCCCTCTAACACCTTTGCAGGAACAGTTTGGAGGAGACTATGAAATTAACACTCTGATGTCTGAGGTAGAAACATTAGTTTAATGGAACTTAATAATTTTGTAATTTAAATTTATGTTTCTCAAAACTAATAGCTTTTAATACTGAAATACTTTATTTGATGTATCCCATATTTCACGTAAACTGACTTTTATTGATTTCTTCTGAAAATAACCCTCACTTCCAGAAGTTGAACTAGGAATATGTATTTCAGCTCTTGTATTATTCATAAACCAGAACTCATAATACTAGTCTTATTTATCTTTATATTTTGGATGATTTTTTAATTCCCCCTCTCTTTTGCTTTCCTAAGGCTACGTCTACACTAGCCCAAAACTTTGAAATGGCCATGCAAATGTATTTCAGCACTTCATTAGTAATCTTCAAAATGGCAATTTGCATGGCCATTTCGAAGTGTTGGGCTAGTGTAGACACGGCCTATGTGTTTAGTCCTAATTCTAAGGCTCAGACCTAAATTGTGGCTTAAACCTCAGCCCTTGGTAGGGGGCGGGATAAAGGTGCCTTACCCATGCTGGAGCTGTCAAACAACTGTGTAAGGCCTTGATCTTGCAAATTGTTGCATGCAGTTGGATTCCTGCAGCGGTGCAGGGTTCCATTGGCTTCAGTGGTTCACTTGCGTGAAGCAGCTTGCAGGACGGTGACTCAGCCTTATCCTTCTATTGCAGTGCATTAAAATAAGTTTTCAATTTTGTTTATAGAGCAATTAAACCCAGTAAACATTCACAGAAAGATTTAGTAGCCTAGCTTTTTCCAATGTGTGTGTGTGATAGGTTGGGAGTTGAAGCAGGAGGTGGATGATCTCATGGAGACTTTTGGCAACAATCACAAGGATGATTGGTTTGCTTTTAAAAAAAGTCCACAGGGTGGTGCTAGTCTGTAGGCAGCTACAAAAACTGATCCCTCAATACTTATTCCAGTTCACTTTAACACTGCACATTGGTCACTAAGTTGAAATTTTCTTGGGCATATTAGAGTGCAAAAGTAGAATATGATGTCCATTGATGCCATCAAATTGCACAATGAAAATTATAAATGGAGTAACTACAGTAATACATAGCATATGACAAATATTAGATATGGCGGCAAACTAAACAATGAGAAACCCCAGGTAGTCAGATTGTCTTAAAAGATGCCTGACTACATTTTAAACCTAGGGAAAACTATTTAGATCTCCTTTCAGACAACTGTAACTGTATTTGTAGTGCAGTGTCACGCACGAGTATTGATCCAGGCCCAGCTATTATATGCTGTACAAACACAATGGATGACACAACCCCTGCTTGCATCAAGATGGCAGTGGTTTTTGAGGGTGATTTGAAAGACAGGTCCACAGTATTTCAGAATTATACATTTTCGAATAATAAATTCAAGATAAATCTGAAAATTTAAAATAAAACATTATCTGTCTTAAAATCTTTTCATGTAATACACTGGACAAGGGCTGGGTTTAGATTAATATATTTCATAATGAGTATTAAATAACTATATGTTCATGCAAGCCTGAAAAAGGAACAGTTAACAAAACAAAACAAAAATCTTACTGGATGGGAATAATTCCATTTAAAAAGATATGGCAGAAACTAATGGAGGCCAAAGGCCACGAATGAACATTTACAAGATTTTTATGTATCATAATAGACATTTATGCAAAGAAAGTGCAAAGACTAGAATTATTTTGCAGGGAAATTAAAGGGGTCTGGAGGAGATCTTGCTCTATAGTATATGAAGAATGAGCTGCATACAACCCTAGATATTTGAATGTTTCAGGCATCTTCAGATAAACAGCAGATTGGTTGATCAGGGACTATAGCAGCGGTTCCCAACCATTTCCAGACGGGGACCCATTTTGACAATTCAGGAAGACTTTGTGACCCAAGGCAATTCAAAAATGGTGTGTGTCTGCGGGGGGGGAGGGCTGCAGAGCCGTAACTAGCTAATTTTGTTACTGAGGTGAGAGTATAAAATTGTGCCCTTTTATGTTTATATATTCATAGTAGTTATTTCATAGAAAAAGGGAAAATACATAAATAATAAAATAACACTACTTTTATAATAGTTAATTATTATTTTATTATTATAGTTGATCTGAGTTGTGGTGGTGGAAAGACCCTCAGCCCCAAATCGCTCCCCCCTTCCTCCCAGCTTAAACCCCACACTCGGAGGCTGGAAGGGCTGGGAGGGAGTCACATTCAAGTGCTGGGGGTGGGTCACATTCAAGGGCTAGGGTGGGTTGAGAGGCTGTGGGAAGTCACACTCCGGCAGGAGGAGTCACATGCAAGGGCTGGGGTCACAATGAGAGCCTGTGGGAGTCACGCTTACACTAGGGGAACTGGGAGGGTCACACTCAGAGCCTGGGGGGCTGGGGGGTCACACTCAGGGCTGGAGGAGTTGGGGAACATTCAGGAGGGAGGTCACACTTAGGTTGGGGGTCTGGGAGGGTCACACTTAGAGGCTGGAGTGGCTGGAGGGTCACTCGAGTTGTGGGGAGTCACTTTCAGGGGCTGGGTGGGTCATACTTGGGGCTGGGAGGTTACACTGGGACTGAAGGGAGTCACTCAGGAGCTGGGGGTCACACCAAGGGCTGAGGGGAGTCATACTCAGGAGATGGGGTTGGGTGAGTCACACTTGGGATGGGGGGCTGGGAAGGTCATACTCAGAGACTGGGGAGACTAGGGGGTCATACTCAGGAGCTGGGGGGCTGGGAGGGTTATACTGAGAGACTGGAGGGGCTGGGGGGCTGGCTGAGTCACACTCAGGGGCTGTGGGAAGATGCAAACAAAAAACTGACGAATCAGCTAAACAGAACAGAAAAGGAGCAAAAGAGGGGAAGGGTGGGGCAAAAATTACTTACTGCAAGCGTCTATTAAGTGATCTATTGGTTCTCCGTGCCTTAAATATTGTACTGGTACGGCTATGGTCTGAACAAGTGGGTCTGTCCGATGAAAGCTCACCACCTAATAAATTATTTATTAGTCTTTCAAGTGCTACTTGACTGCTTTTTTTGTTTTGATAGTATATAGACTAGCACAGCTATCTCTCTGCGTCTAGTTTGCCTGTGATGGCTGTTTGCCTGTTTGCCTGTGATGGCTACGAATATCAAAGATGAAGACGCTATCTTTGTAATGTGAAATTGCTTCTCTATTGACAGAGAGAACTGCTGGATGTGGCAGCATTAAGGAGCTGCAAATCCCTTCTTTAAGATCACATGCAGCTCCAAGCTGCTGGCGACCCTTAACAAACCTAAGGGCAACCCATAGGTTGGGAATCACTGGACTACAGGATTTTTTGCTCTGTTCCAGGTTTAGGGGGAGCCAAACTGCAGTCTCCTCCATATTGCCAGGCAGCCTTTGGGAAGCCAGCTTGCGCCCCTTTTCCTCTTCAGCTGGATGGCCTCAGTGGTGTGGAGGTTGGGGAGAAGGTGTCACCTCTCTTCATAAGAAGACCTCTTGACCTCCCAAAGCCCAAATGTGCGACATATTGGCTACATCTACATGAGAAGCCTCTGTCCACAGAGCATCTGATGAAGTGAGTCTGTGCTCACGAAAGCTCATGCTCAAAACTTTTCTGTTAGTCTATAAGGTGCCACAGGACCCTTCGTTGCTGTTACAGATCCAGACTAACATGGCTACCCCTCCGATACTGTCCACGGAAGTTACTGTTGGAAGGGATTTCCCAGCAAAACGTCTGTCGACAGATAACATCTACACATAAAAGCAGATTGAAAGAGCAATCCGCTCTGGCAACAGAGAGCAGCCAGACTGCCTGGCCCTGTCTCAACAGAACAGCTGACCGGAAGCTCTGCAAACTGGGCTGCCTGGAGAGCTGGAAGCCCTGTTTGTTGACAAAAGGGCCCCAGAGCATCTACATGGCTGTTTTGTCGACAGAACACTGTTGAGAGGTGTGTCATAACTGAACGTGGAGAGATATAAAGCTGCTGGTGGATATGCCAGATTTTGTCAACAAACTGTCAACAAAGTGCATTTGTAGATGCTCCCTTTTTTTTTTTCCAACAAAAGCCCAGTTTTTCCAGGAAAAGGCACTCACGTATATGTGGCCCAAATAGACAAGGATCCAAAATGAGGATCACCTATAAAATTTTCATGTAGTAACTTTAGGTGCTCTAGAATTCATTTCTTTACTGTAACTACTTTCAATAACCTCATGTTTGTAACCATTGAAAGTTTTCAACAATTAAAGGACACCAGATTTGTAAGAAATGTCGGTAACATTGGAACTAAAGTGAGCAACTCTCAAAATGAAATATTTAGAGGTATGCTCACAATATTTGGAGTAAAGCAGAGCAGATTTTCTCACACAACACTCTGATCTAGTCTCCCTTTCTTTTTCTCCTCATTTGTTCATGGTGCCCATCTCTATTGTAGCAGGGGAATTTGGATATTCCTGACAGGTTCTCCTATAGCCCCAATGGGCAGTGAAGAATTGCATCACAGCCTCCCACAGACCCTGTAGAAACCAGATGGCTCCGTCTCCTCTTCTGATGTCTAGCCTTGGAGAATCTGGTTAGTTGCTCTCCCTGAGCTCTGGGTTATACAAAAGAATGGTCTTCCTTGGGAAGGAACAATCAGTTTCACACATACAGAATGGGGAGAGATTGTCTAGGAATGACTACAGCAGAATGGGACCTAAGGGTTATAGTGGACCACAAGCTAAATATGAGTCAACAGTGTGATGCTGTTGCAAAAAAAGCAAACATGATTCTGGGATGCATTTACAGGTGTGTTGTGAACAAGACACGAGAAGTCATTCTTCCGCTCTACTCTGTGCTGGTTAGGCCTCAGCTGGAGTATTGTGTCCAGTTCTGGGCACCACAGTTCAAAAAAGATGTGGAGAAATTAGAGAGGGTCCAGAAAAGACCAACAAGAATGATTAAAGGTCTAGAGAATGTGACCTATGCAGAAAGGCTGAAAGAACTGGGCTTGTTTATTTTGGAAAAGAGAAGATTGAGGGGCGACGTGGTAGTGATTTTCAGGTGTCTAAAAGAGTGTCATAAGGAGGAGAGAGAAAACTTGTTCTTTTTGGCCACTGAGGGTAGAACTAGAGGCAATGGACTTAAACTGCAGCAAGGGAGGTTAAGGTTGGACATTAGGAAAAAGTTCCTAACTGTCAGGGTGGTCAAACATGGAATAAATTGCCAAGGGAGGTTGTGGAATCTCCATCACTGGAGATATTTAAGAACAGGTTAGATAGATGTCTGTCAGGGATGGTTTAGACAGTACTTGGTCCCGCCATTGTGGCGGGGGGCTGGATTCGATGGCCTATCGAGGTCCCTTCCAGTCCTAGTATTCTATGATTCTGTGATTCTATGATTTTCATGTTTAGCACCAGTGTCAGTGTCTGGCAGCAGGTATGACTCTATTGTGTTTAATTCTTTATAAGAACTTTCGCGTATTCTTTCATAACAGATGTTTATTTTGAGTCCTTGCCCCAAACAGTTACTTTAAATGCACATTTTATTGCCAGAAACAAATGAATCTTGGTCTTTAAACCATTTGTTAGGGAGACTAGAAATGTTTGTGTATTTTAAAAGGACCACTTGCTACCCTGAACTACTGTTTCCTGCTTTGCCCTTAAGTTTCAGCCTTAAAATAGCTAGAGACTGTTCATACCTTCTTTATCACGGGATCATAGGCTATCTCTCCACCAGGCAAAGTAAGTTGACTGCAGATACACAATTCCAGCTATGGCAGTTGCATAGCTAGAACTGATGTATCTGTGCTTGGTTTACTTTGGAGATACACATACACACATCTCATAGAGCTGGAAGGGAGGTCATTGAGTCCAGTCCCCTGTCCTCTTGGCAGGACCAAGCACCATCCCCACCTTTTTTTTGAAAAAAAAATGTCTCTTTGCCCCCTCAAGGATTGAGCTCCTAATCTGGGGTTTAGCAGGCTAATGCTCAAACCACTGAGCTATCCCTCCCCCCATACTTTGCTATCCCTGCTGAAGAAGGTCAATGGGAAAGTTTCTGCCATTGACCTCCCTGACTCCTCACATCTTAAAAGGAGTACAAGAGTTGACTGAGACCCTGAGAGGTCGATTTTGTGCGTCCCTACTAGATGCACAAAATTGAACCCTGGAAGATTGACCCTGAGTGGATCAGTCTTCTGGGCTAGTGTAGACTTAGCCTTGGTCTCAAGGGTTCCTGAGGTGAGTAGTGAAGAAGCCATTGTGCAGCAAAGGGTGGCTTATTCTTCCAAATACATAAATGCAACCGCTCAATCTCACAGTATGGAATCTTTCATGCCATGCTAGCGTGTGGAAGAGGAAGACCAGTTCTGACGTGGAGGCTGGTCTTAAGCTTTTGAGCCTCTGGAGTCATACCTAAGTCTGTCTAGTAAGTCTGTTGAAAGGAGAAACTTCACACAGCTGTAACCAAAGAAGACTGCTGAAGAAGGGCTCCAGACAAATTTTCCTTTGAAGTGAATTTGATATGCTCACTAATTCCCTTCCCCCTCACACACACACCTTCGTCTGTCAAAGCTCCAATTTGTTAGCCTTCTGTGCATACTGCCAGGCCCTTCTTTTTTCAGGCTACTGGAGAGGTAATGAGCTTAGCCTTTGGGGCAGTCCTTTCTATTTTGCGTGGTTTGATCCACAAAAAGACATCCAGAGTGCCGAATGGGGAACTTCTGGCTATATTTGATATATCTGAAAGTTTTGTGTAAAGCAGAATTATGGCGTTAAAATGCTGAAATACACTCAGGCTGTGTCTACACTACAAAATAACTTCCAAGTTGCTTACTTCAAAGTACAACTTCGAAGTAGAGCGTCCACACACAAAATGCACCCTCCTTTACTTCGAAATAGGCTGTCCCCTGCTTCGAAGTTAAACATCCACACACAAATGCTCCCTACTTCGAAGTAAGGAGACAGGAAATGATGAAGGCATTGGGGTCTCATGGCCAACAAGCCCTTCCGGGCTCCCAGTCAGCCAACCCCTTAAAGGGTCCCTCCCAGCACCCACAGCCTGCACATGCTCAGGGCTGACAGGCTGAAGACAGCAGCAGCATGTACACAGGGGAAGAGCTGGAGACCATGCCAGCTCCCCACCTCGGCGAGGACGATGCCATCATGGTCCTGCTTAGCCTTCTGGCCGTGCCACTCACCATGCAGCACCAGCAGCGCAGGCGGCTCACTCGCCTGGGACCCAGCCTTGAGGCCCTTACCACCATCATGCTGCCCCTCCCCTGTTCCACCCCCAAGCTGGAGCTGGTGAGCATATGCCACAAGCACCAAATGGTGGGACCGGCTGGTGCTGGAGGACTGGGATGACGAGCCGTGGCTCAGGAATTTCAGAATGACCCGGCAGACATTCAAGAACCTCTGCCACTGGCTCACCCCAGTCCTCCAGCACTGGGACACCCATATGCAGCTAGTGCTTCCAGTGCGGAAGAGGGTGGCCATCGCGTTATGGTGGCTGGCCACCCCTGACAGCCACAGATCTGTCGGTCACCTATTTGGCATTGGCAAGGTCACTGTCAGAGCAGTGCTGAAGGAGGTATGGCCAGCCCTCACTATGGACCCACCCCAGGGAGGGGGCAACCAGGCAGGGGCAGGGGGCACCCGGTGGGGGGGGCGTGGGGCCCCCAGTCTGGTGGTCACGGACATCCCCTCCTTCCCCCTACAGGTTGTCCAAGCCATCAATACAGTGCTCCTGCAATGTGTCGTGACCTTGGGGGACCTGGACTCCATTCTTGCTGGGTTTGTGGACCTGGGCTTCCCCAACTGTTTTGGAGCCCTGGATGGGATGCATGTTGCAATCCAGGCTCCGGACCAGAGCGGGGGTGCCTACATAAACAGGAAGGGGTATCACTCAGTGATACTCCAGGCCTGATGCACATGAGGGGCTGTTTCCTGGATGTGTATGTGGGGTGTCCAGGCAGGGCCCACGACACCCAGGTGTTCTAGAATTTGTGTCTGGGACGCCGGATGCAGGAGAGCATGTATGTCCCCCCACAGGAGCTCCTGCTTGGGGATATCACGATGCCCCCCTGCATCATGGCTGATGCTGCGTACCTGCTGCACCCATGGCTCATGCGGCCCTGTACCAGACATACCACACCGGACCTGGGCATTTTTAACGGTCACCTCAACTATGCCAGGGGCACAGGCAAGCAGGCGTTCGGGAGGCTGAAGGGGAGGTTTTGCTGCCGCCTCACTAGGCTGTATGTCAGCATCCCGAACGTCCCTGTGGTCATTGCCACCTGCTGTGCCCTCCACAACTGTGTGGAGAGCCACCAGGAGCACTTCATGCAGAGCTGGGCCGCTGACGGGGGGCCTGCTATGAGCAGCCGCCCATTGCCCTGTGCCATGTGGCACGGTGGGATGGGGTCAGGGTCTGGATGCCCTGTGCTGGGCCTTCACACAGAGCCAGCCCTGACCCCCCCACAGCCACACACCACACCACACCACCCTGCACCCATCACACATCCCACTCCAGGAAGCACCAGGGACATGGGCTAGGGTGGGTACAAGAAGCTTTAAAGGGGGAAATAAAGCAACATACAATACTGAACAGAATGTGGAAACCTTCGTGTGCACAGGGGGACTGGTTGGCAGTGGGGAGGCGGGGGCTCTGGTGGGGGACTGGACTGGAGAGGGGGGCCGGGATGGGGGTTTGGTCAGTTGGTTTGAGGCGTGGGGGGCCAGGAGCCACATCGGCCATGGCCTCCCCTACCACCTCGGGACCGGGGTCCCCTCCGAGGCTGTGACAGGGCTGGGACCAGAGGGAGGTAGGGCTGGAGTGGGGGTGCCGCGGGCTCTGCCCCCACCGGCTATGCAGGAGGGGCCACTGGGGCTGGGCCAGGAGCGCCCGCCTCCATTTACAGCCACCAGGCCAGCGCAAGGCGCTCAGCTGGTGACAAGTCTGCCACACGTCAAGTGGCAGCTGGAGGGGCAGCTGCGATTGGAGGGGCAGCCATGGCTGGAGGGGCAGTCGGGGGACAGGCTGGTGAGGGGAAGGGATGCTGGGTGAGGTGGCCAGCCAAGGCCTGGAGCACAGCATCCATGCCGTTGGCCAGCCTCACCTCCATGTCCCACTCCATCACCAGTCATTCCCGCAGCATGCTGGTCAGCTCCCAGTTGGCGGCCACCTCCTCATCCCTCCACCGCCATCTCCAAGGGACCCACCCATGGCTGTGGGGGGATGTGGGCTGGGGCGATGGAGCAGCCTCCCAGCCTTCCGCAACCATGGCCTTCTCAGGACTGCAGGGATGGCTGGCTGGCAAGTGACCTGTGGAGACAAGAGGGGGCAGGGGGATGAACCGTGAGTGCTGCCTCCCAACCCAGGGGTGAGGTCTGGATATCCCGCTCCCTTGCTACTGCCCCGCCTCCCTGCCACCCGATGGCCTGGAGGATCCTGGATGCCCAGGGGTTCCCACTTGGCAAGGATCAGCCCATGCTCTCCCCCTCCCCCATCCTCAAGTGTGTGGACTGTGGGGCTATTCTGGGAGGAGCCATCCCCTTCCCTTGCAATGTCCCACTCTCCCCTAACATACCGGCTGTGACCTCCTGGGGCTGGGGCAAGGCCTGGGTGGATGATGCCTGACTCAGTGTTCTGGAGGGGAGGATGATGACAAGAGTCCTGTTGCTGGAGCCCCTGTCTTCACCCTTGGTCTCAGTGGGCCGGTCTCCATGTGGGGGGCTGGTGGTGCCGGAGGGGCCTGCCTCCTCGCCGCTGTCTGGGGTGGGGAAACAGCAGTGTCCACAAGGTGCTCTTGGCTGACCACCTCCCTCAGCCCCAGGATCCTGTGTAGCTCCTGGTAGTTGGGGCAGTGCACGGGCTGGCAGCGTCATGGGCCTTGCTATGTGCTTGGTGCAGCTCCTTTACTTTGATTCTGGTTTGATACTTTGATTACATTTGAGCTGGTCAAATGCCTCGGCATTGCGCTGGCAGGTAACAGGTTTGCCTCAGGACCTCCTCCTTCCCCGACTGAGCCACAAGGTCCTTCAGCTCTGCCTCTGTCCAGGGGGGTCCCCTCCTGGTGCTGCCCTTGCCTGTGCCCCGTGAGTCCTGGGACCCCTCCTCTGGAGCCCCCGGAGGGGGAGGGGGATCCTGCCGTGCAGCCATGGTGGGTAGGGGCTGCGGAGGCTGGCAGGTGCTTCGAGCAGGGGAAGTCCAGGGCAGAGCTCGTGCTGCCCCTGTTTGTGACACACTCTTAGCTTCCTGCCTGGGGTTGCCAGGGAGCTGCTTCCTTTCAGGCAGCTGGCAGGGACCCTGCCTGGGCTTGTCAGACTGTCTCCATCCTCTGGGGCGGGGTACTCCTTAGAGGACTCCTTACTTTGAAGTAAGGAATGCAAAGCATCTACACACATTAACGTCAAAGTTACTGGTCAAAGTAAGCCAGGAGTGGAGTAGTGACTTCGAATTTAGCCTCCCTTACTTCGATGTTAACTTCGAAGTAAGGGAAAGTGTGTGTAGACGTTCTGCCGGCTGCTTCAAAGTAGCCCCTTACTTCGAAGTTAACTTGGAAGTAAATTTGTAGTGTAGACACGGCCTCTGTTGCATTGAACACAGCTACCATGACTGCATTTTTAAAGCTTTTATTGGCTGGAAGAGAACTGGTCATATTTTTGTTCAGATTCATATTTTTATAGGACTATTTTGGCCTTTCTTGATTTCACAGTTTGGCCTTTAACCATTGTTAAATGTGACACACTTTTCTGAAAATATAAAAGTACTTATTGAAAATCAGATAGCAGTATTTTATAGGTAGATCTTATTGCTTTTAAGTTCTTCTTAAGTTCTTAATTTTTCACTAACACATATCATCTCACATTCTCATTGTCATCCTTGTCCTCTCCTTTACCCATCCAGAGTTCTGCTCTCACCTGCTGTATTTTGTTCTTGTTTACACCATAAGCTCTTCAAGAAGAATGGATTATTTTCCATTTTTAGCTTGCACAGCACACAGCATAGAGGCAATTTATGATAAACAATCATCTCTTTCCCTTAAATCCCTTAATTTCCAAAGTATTATACTATGGCCATGTCCACACTACAAAAATAACTTCGAAGTTGCTTACTTCAAATAGACTTCAAATGTGAGCATCTACACACATCCTATAAACTTTGAAGTAGGGTACTACTCCATTCCTGGGAATGGAGTAAGGAATTTGAAGTTAGGTTCCCTTACTTCAAAGTAAGGGAAAGCATGTGTAGACTCTCCCCAGGCTACTTTGAAGTAGTGCATAACTTCGAAGTTAACTTCAAAGTTAGTTCCCAGTGTGGACACACCCTATGTTGTATTAAGGCCAAGATTAAAACATTTGGCCAATAAACCACATTATAAATAGATGTAAAAATTAATTTAGTCCATTGCACTCACTATTTTAAAATAAAAAGAGATCTATTTATTTCCATCAACCGACATCAGCAGCAGATACATCTTCTGTAATTTCCATCGAAATATGTGTCCAAGTTAATTTATAGTTTCTGCCCAGAAAAATGAACCCACATGACATCTTAAGAAAATGAGAACAGTGGTATAATAGACTTTAAAGGCAATACAGAATGACAGTACATGCTTTTTTGCTGATCAGATAAGAAGTGATGCATACGACCTTCAATAAATTCTACTTTTCTTATCCCTTAATTTGATCTTAAAATCCTCCTATTTTTTATATTCATCTAGAAGTTGCCATTTTGCCTGCTGATTTGTTAAGGACATAACTGAAGATCTCAGGCCCAGAAAGGAACCTCATGACAAGAAAGTCCCCTCAATATGTTAGAAAAACAACATAAATGAGCAGTTGGTAAAGCAATCAGCCCTTCATATCGGAGCGTACAGGAAACATATGCAATGACCTTAGCCTTTCTACTTTGATTTACAGCAGTGTTGGAAAGTAATTTAACAAGGTGGCATGGAGCTTCAAGAGCAGTTGAAGTCAATTTATTATCTAAGTTGTTATGGATGTTAATTAGATTAAGAATTTTCAGAGGAAGAATTTTTTTCTTTGAAGCTAAGTTTTTGTGGCACAAAAACACAGGAAAGAAGAAATCCTACACGCAAGGAAACTGTAGGGTCCCACTGAATTCCACAAAACTGTAAAAATTCCAGCAATAACAACAGTTATGAAAGAGCCAAAAAGTACAAAGCCATTAAAAATAAATAATCTACAGCAGCTATTCTTGCAGTATTGGTAGAATCATGACAACAAACAGAGGATGACAGGTAAATGGCATGCCTACTGGCTTTTTCTACAAAGTACTTCCAGCTAGTGACTGAATTGACTATTTAGTTTCAAAACAGTAATGCGCATTAAAGTAAAAAAATAAAACCTATCTAAGGGTTTTATAATGCTACCCATCACCACAGTATCAGAGTCTTCCACATAAATCAGTAAGGACTTGCCCTGCAGACTTCATGGAGTCTTTGACACTTCTCCCTGTTCTAGAAAAACAAAAGGATCTTTTTAATCCTGCAAATTATCATCCTCTTGCATGTCTTTTATAAATACCATAATTCAGTGCTTTAACAGTGCAATGGGGATTTGCTAGACACTTTACCCATAACATAACTCTTTTGCATGATTCTAATTCAAAGAATTATATTCTCTTTGAAGCCTTTCACCAAAAAAGGTACACCTGGAACCTCCAAATTCAGCAAGAATGATGGGCCTGACTGCAGCTGGGAGAAGTGTTTTGGCATTCAGTATTCAGGAAGGTCCTTAAGCATGAACCTAAGTTTAAGCACCTGAATAGTCCCATTGAGATCAATGGAATTATTCAGGTGCTTGAAGTTAAATAACTTGCTGAACAGGGACCATAGAGGAAATAGGAATAGCTACTGAATTACTATTCCCTTTACTTGCAGCCTTCTTCTGTTTTTGTTTAAGATCTCCCATTCAAGAATGAACCAGATGGAAAAAAAAAATCACATATGAAAGGTTGAACATGAGGCTACAGAGCTCTAAATGTGTAAATAGGTTATTCCAACAGCGTGAATGTCATGCTTGGTATTCTCTGGAAACTTCTGAGCCATTTTATTGAAAAGTATCATAAAGTCATTGATAATTTTACAGATAGAGTTGTGCAAATAGCTGTGGAGTTTTGGTTTGTTTGTTTTTGATTTGCTGACAATCAAAAGTTGAACACCTTGTTTCAGGATCAGCTCATGATTTGGTTCAATCAAAACATTTTGTTTCAGATTTTTTAACAGTATAAATAAAATTGAAGTAAAAATTCAAAACAGCCATTTCATTTAGAATATGTGGAAACAAAGCTTTCATTTTTTCAAAATCTGTTTTCTTTAACTGAGGAAGAAACAGCAAATATGTCACAAATTTACAAGGTATTTTTGTCAACCAGAGTCTGGATTTCTCAATGGAAAAAGGTTTCAGCTGAAAAACTTCACCCCTCTCTAGCTGCAAAGGAGAGAAAATACTTTAATCACGCCAGCAGAAAATAGGCTGGATCCTTGGCTGATCCAAGTCAGGGTAGCTCTACTGAAGTCAGTGCTCTGAAGCCAATTTACATTGGTTCGGGAGCTGGCTCATAACTTAGCAGCTGTCATTATAGTCTCTTAAGCCAGTGGAATTTTGAACAACCAGAATGAGTGGAATGTTATAGGGGAAGGATATGTGCAGTTTTCATGTCTAGCTTAGTATTTTATATTGTGCTGCTTTTTTCACTTACATCTCCCCAAGGCTCTCTTTGAAAAAAAGTGCAAGGGGTTACACCCCTTTCAGATACACAACTAAGTAATGTTCTTGTAAATGAAGTACTGGAGTTTATGATACCATCATCTATTGATCCTCCCTCTCCAGTCGGTCCCCACATCTCTTCTGAGAGACATGACTTCAGTTGCAAATACACTCACAAAATATATATGCAAACACACTGTATGTCCATAGTCAGCATCTGTACTCTTCAATCTACTTGGTTATTCAGAACACAGATACAAACAGTACTGTGCATTGCTATAGTGCATTTTATCTGCTTCCAAAGTACTTAAAATGTGTTAATTATCACTCACACAAATATCTAGTTGTGCCCCCAGAAATGTGGCTTTTTTCGTGGGCAGTGGAAGCATGTACCTGTTACCCAGAAACAGTTTAGGAAATAATGTTGGAAAGATTGCCTTAGGCTGTCTTCCTAGAAGATCAGTGAGTACAAAACACTGGAAGGAGTAACAGTCACCCAGTAATACCATCAAGGGCAGTTCCAACAGCTGAAAAAATCATTACTGCACTTCTGCCAGTTCTGACTGCTGTAAAGTTTATGGATAGCTTAGTGTTGGCATTTTCTCATCCGCTTGGATAAGAGTAAGACTTAACTGTGCTGCAGACTCAATTTGCCTCTGCACCAGTAGAAAAATATTAATGTAATTAAAAAAATGCACACCTCATGGAACCTCCTGTAATATCTTACAGCCAATGACGTATTGCTCCATTATAGTTAATATACTACTGTCCAGTCTTCATGTTCACAGATTTTAGTGCCATCCATTGTGTGTGTGTGTGTGTGTGTATATTTTCATACACAGTAGCCCCTCAAAATGTGCAATTTCATGTTGCATTTAACTCACATTATCATGAGTTAAGTGCAACTCAAAATCCTGTTGCCCCTGGCTCTGGCTCAATAGCCCCCACCTGCGGTATGGCCCCAGTTCACCCCTCACCAGGTAGCCCCGGTTCACCACCCTGCCACATGTGGCCTCAGCTCACTACCCCCAGCACCAGGCTGTGGTTCACTACTCCCCTCACCCAGCTCTAGCTCACCCTGCACAGGGCCATGTGGCCCCTGCTCAACTCCATCCCCCAGCCCCCCTGCAACCCTAACCTACCCCAGACTTAACCCTCCTACTCCCCTTCCATGGCCCCAACCCACCACCAGGTTTAACTCTCCCCAACTGCCCCCCATACCCAAGGACTTACCTTTCAAAAGGAGTTCCAGGTGCTCTTGCTGCTTCTCTGGCTGCAGAACATGCATTCCGCCAGGGAAAAAAGCTAGATGAAATTCAAGTTATGCGAGGGGTGCATGGGAACACAACCCTCGCATAACTCAAGGGACTACTGTACTCCACTAAGTGCAGCCAGTTATAAGGTTTGGGCCAAATTTTGCAATTTACAGCTGTAAAACCCTGTTGAAGTCACTGGGGCTGCATGGATGTAACAAAGGGCAGCATTTGCTATTACAGACCCATTCATATAGGATTATATGAATCTTGCAAGATTATATCTTGCAAGATTATATGTCTTGAATTCTGACATAAAACCCAGAATACAGGATGGGTCAACGTTCATTTAGCTGTGTGAAGTCTGCTAACCACACAGTGATCTACATCACCACTTTGTCTCATTTTCTCTGAAACAGCTGTGGGTGTTCCCCCATTCATCCTCCCCATCTTCTCCTTCCAAACTGGCAGCTGGCTCTCTAACAGTTACATGCTGAAATAACTATGCACCACATATGCTCAGCTGTATGAATGCTGGTGTGAATGAGCCAGCTGGAGAGCACATGCATGCAACAGAATTAGGAATATTTCTTTTTTTCCCTTCCTTTGTTCTCATTTCATTCATCTCTCGGATTACAATTCAGCCACCACCATCGCCCCTTCCCCCCACTTTGTGTGTGTGCACACACACACACACACGCACACACACACACACTCTTTTCTATAGCAAATATACTATGTACTGATGGTATAATACTAAGTTCATTTCCGAGCAATCATTTTCAAAAACATCTGGGATTTTTTATGTGTAGTTTGTTGTATCACTATCCAGCTGAGACTGTTTCAGGCATTACATGAAACAAGATTTTGGATTATGCACAAATAATCAAACAGAGATTAATAAGGAGAGAATGTGTTTATGTGGTAGGAGGTACGTATCAATGTTTATCCATCCACTGATAATTTTTAATTTAAACCTTTAAGTATTTATAAAGATGCATTTACAGCCAGCTCATTTAAATCTGCATTCCTCCGAATTCAGTGGGGCTATTCCAGTTTACAAGATTTAAACCTGAGACTGTGTGAATATATTTTGGAGCATCTCAGATTAATAGCACTAACATTTAACTATCAGTACTTGCTAACTGTGGGGGCCTTTAAGATAGAAAAGACTGTAAATGCTGAAACATTTGTTAAGTCTATCAGAGATTTCGTCTGTTCATTTGTACAAACAAACAAACAAATAACCAAATTTCCATCAATGATTGCCTATCTCTTATTCACCTTAATTTGCTGTCTGGGGAGGGACATACGGAGATCTATTAATGGAACAATTATTTTGAAAAGCTAAGCAAGTGTAACTACAGATACTGTAAATCAAGTAATTTCTATCTGTGTGTTTCCCAAATGAGACCTGCGGTTCCTAAAAGAGAAAAAGCAAAATGAAATATTTAAGTGGTTAAAAATAGCCTATGTTTTGAATTTTTAAATCCATGTGTGTGGGCGTGTTAACTACAGGGCTTAATGGGTTTTTGTTTTTTTGCTAACGGTGACAGAATTTAATCAGTGACTTTTGTAGGAAAGGCGTTTTTGGAGTAGTTTGGATGTTTCAAGACATTAGTCATTTTACTTTGAAGAGCTGTAAGTGTAAATCTCTGAACTTGGAACAGCTTGTTAAATAGCTGTTTTTTTCAGGCTGACCTTTGAGTTTCTAGTTCTCCATAGCAATGTGAATGTGTGAATGCAGGTCTGTTGTGAAACTTCACAAACACACATATGCACCCTCTCTCCTTTGTGAGACTAGCAGGCTTGTGGCAAGTAAGTATTGAATAAAGCTGAGCCACTCCGAAACTAGATCCAAACCAGAAACTATCTAATGAATAGAAAAGTTCTGGACATTTCAAATCAATATATGCCCCCTGAATGGGCAAGAGGTAACAAGTCTTTCATTTTTACTATTGCCTGTAATACTATAGCATTTTGTTATTGTATAGTATGACACAAAGTGATATGAGGTTATCTGCAGCACATCCGATAGCTCAGAAAGCGCTCCCATTTGTGAGCTAGATTTACATATGCCCCTTTCAGGGACAATGCAGAGTTGAGCTGCTTTAAAAGCAACATTTCATTTTCTGCTCCTCTGTTTACTCCTGTGGTGTAGCCATTTGCTTCTTCTCCTGAGCACCAGACTATTACAACCCTCCCATTCCTGCCTCTGCCAGTGCAGCTGCCCTGACATAATGCCCCGAGAGAAGCAGAACCAAGGTTCTGATCCATTCTCTGTCCATTTGCTTGAGGGGAAAAATGGAGCTGGTGCACAGTGCCCTGCTTACTTTACACAGCTGCATCCTTCAGGTTGGGTGGCAAGAGGGGAGACGGCTTGAGGTGTAGGGTTTCTCTAAATACTTTTGGCAGGTGGTTCCTCTTCTCCTCCAATGGATGCACAGTTTCTTTGCTAAGAGGAAAGATGTTCACTTCGTACAGCAATATGTTCAAGCACTCCACATTATAGAGTCTGTGTAGCACCAGGCACAAGAGCCCAATCTGCACCTGAAAAACCTCAAAGTACCATGAATGTCAGCAACAAAGGGGGTTGAGGCTGTTGTAAAGCGGAAGAGGGGCTGTGGAATGGCATTAAGGACCTTTGGTAGAGATTTGTTTAACATTTCAAAAACATACAACTGGATTTGTAAACAATTTGGCAGTGAACTCTTAGGGTACGTCTACATTACAGAGTTCTTCCAGAATAGCTTATTCCAGAGTTATTATTTCAAAATAAGATATTCTGGAATAATGCGTCCACACTAAAGGGAAGCCCCAAAGTAAATAAAAACTCATTTCAAAAGAGTGTATCCACACACAGTAAGTCCTATTTCTGAAGAAAGCTCCTGGAAGCACATAAAAGATAGGCAGTTGCAACCAGTGTTCTATGTCTACACAGCAGCGTTATTTTGGAATAAACTATTTTGGAATAGCTTATTTCAAAATAGCCCCTACTCCCGGGCTGCATCTACACTACATTTCCCTTTCAGAAGGGTAATGAAAATGCTTCAGATTGGAAATGCAAATGAGGTGCTGATTTACATATTGTGTGCCTCATTTGCGTAATGGTGGGCACTCCCACTGGCTGTTCTGGAAATGAATTTTTTGGAAAAAAAACAAGCAGTGTAGATGGGGTTCATTCGAAAACAAACCCTGTTTTTGAAAGCACCCTTCTGCCTCATATTTTTCGGGAAGAAGGTTTCTTTTGAAAGCAGGATTTGTTTTCGAATGAACCCCATCTACACTGCTTGTTTTTTTCCTGAAAACAGCACTTCTGGAACAATGAGTGGCTGCCATTATGCAAATGAGGCACCCAATATATAAATCAATGCCTCAGTTGCATTTCCGATCGGCCGTATTTTCATTCCCCTTCTGAAAGGGGAATGTAGTGTAGATGCAGCCCCTGTCTATACAGCCCCTATTCCGAAATATCTGTTTTGGGATAGGTGCTATTCCTAATAGAATGAGGTTTGCAGAATTCAAAATAAGCCATCCGCTATTTTGAAATCATTTCAAAATGGCACCTCCGCTGAGTAGACTCTCACAAAGTTATTTCAGACTCATGGCCATTATTCTGAAATAACTTTGCTGTGTTTTTGTGCAGGGGTGGAATAGGACGCAACTGCATCAGCAGTGAGTCTGTGCTCTTGGAGTGCTTCTGCACATTCTACATTCATCAAGTTGAGACTGGGGATTACAAATAAATGTTTAAAGAACCCATAAAGATATCCCACTAGCATGATGGCTTAAGTCCTAATGTCAAAACACCATTTATGTTGTATGAAACATTTTTGTCCTACAATCTATAAACTAAATATCTTTTGCAAATATAAATGTATCTATATCCTCTCTTCTTCAGACTATGTGGATGAAATATCTGATTAGGGATTGTTAAGGGCCTGGTAGAATTTTAAAACATACTTTTAAATAATTTCTTATTAATTGAAATAAATTCCTCAAGGTATTAAAGAGCAGTGGTTCCTTTATACCTGCTTGGGGTGGCAGGGTGGCAGCAGGGATCCAGAGATTAAACCAACTGAATTTAGTTCCATTATTGCACTGGCGGCAGGACCGGGAGCCTCAGAGAGCCCCTCACTTACCCCACTACCCTAAAGGCCTCACCCTCTGGTGGGCATGACTCCGCTCACCCCCCCTGCCTCCAGCAGAACACCTCCATGCCAGTCTTCCTTCCACTGGGCACACGTGGCTGCCTGGCATAGGCTGTCCAAGCCAACACCATGGATGGGTTAGTGCCAGAGGCTGGTTTGAGGTTAAAACCTGTTAACCCTGGGGATTGGGTAGGGGGTTGGGACTGAGTGGGGTTAAGCCTGTGTTGTGGGATCAAGGGGTAAAGCTTGAGGATGGGGTGGGGTTGAAGGCTGAGGCGGGTAGAGCCTGGGAATGGGGGATGTGGAGGGTTGATGCAAACATTGCTCCTTTCTGCTTAAGAAACTGTCCTCAGCTCAGCGTTTTCCTTGTCCTCATTTGCTCTCCAATCCAGGGGTGATAGTAACTTAAACTTTCTCACTGCTACAAATCATAGCGTGTGCACTGTTCTTAAAACAGGAGTTACAAAAATTTCAGTTTGCTGTTATTTATTAAGGACTGTCTCATATTCACATGCATTGCGGCTCTTGACGTATTGATTTTGTAACTGAATTTGAAAAAATGGCTCTTCCCGCTATTTTGGTTGCAGACCCCTGCCTTAGAATATTATGCAGCTAACTGCAGTGGAACATTATTTCATAGACCGCCTCTGTTTACAAGTCAAAGTGCTTAGCTTAAGCACAGTTTGCTGAACGACAGAACTGTTATTAGGAAATGTGAGTGGGCTGAAGTGGGGATCCCTGCAGAGTTAACTTGGCAGCATTCGAATCCTGGCTCAACCTGATATTAAAAGTGAGTCATCAGTTTACCCACGCAGCAGGCCCTCACTTTGTACTTCTCACTGTGAGCAACTCAGCAGAGGGCCAGAAGATTCAGGGTTAGTTCTATAATTAATAACCCACTGAAAGGAACTCCTTGTTAAGGGAGGCTTGTTTCACTCTTGTGTTTTTGTTCTTCTGGATTAGCCTCTGATAAATAACAAAACCAAAGTCAAATCTACCACCTGGAAGGTTAGTTTGAAATGCTTGTTAGTCATCTGGTCCAGACTGCCTCATTGCTGCTCCAGGTCTAAGGCTCTGGAACTGTATAATTCACTCAGAAACTATTTGTCTATCTGCTCAGAATGACTTGCAGTGCAAAGCTTTCGTTTTCATCAGTTCTACACTAGCTTGTTTTCCTAAGAAAATCCATGAACTGCACTAAGGCTCCAATGGGGCCTGTATCAGGAAGTGCTTTGGGATTCACTACTCTGTGGTAAAGAGAACGGCAGAATCATAGAAATTAGAAATATGAAAGCAGCGCTAGGTTTACTAGTCTATCACTCTCCCACAGCAGGATAGGCTCCTACAGTAGGTATTCTAGTACTTTGTCCAGTTCAGATTTTAAATGTCCCACCCATCTAGATTTATACAATTGCCTTTCAGGGAGTATCCATCCATCCTGGTTGCTTCCAAAGTAGTTGCTATCCCTGTAGTGCAGTGTAGCACTGTGCAGACCATTACACAGAATGGCAGGGTCAACATTTTAACAGGATGAGGAAGCTTCGCTCACACTGGCTTTAAATTTTCCCTTTCTTAGCATCACAATTAATTAATCACAAGTATACTACTTTATACTATTGTTTGAATCTTTTCTGCATCTTTTACAACATTAAAAACTTGTAGATGATTTCCAAGTCCCTCAGTTTTCATTTATCCAAACTACTGGGTCTATAATTTGTCCTGTTTGTTCCAAAGCAAAGCTCCCCTCCCCCTCTACCCTGTTATCCTGAATTGCAAAAGCACATACCCACATGCTTACAACTTAAACACATGCTTAAGTTCCACTGACTTCAGTGTATGTGCTTAAGTGCTCTTCGTGAATAGCATGCTTTCCTAAAGTAAAACCTATATTTCCACCAGGATTTTTCAACACTTTTATTGGCTCTGAGAAGACTGGAGCCAAATAAAATATTTCATCTGTGATCTGATTGGATCCATGTTGCGGTACTGGGAAAACAGAGTTACAGGACTTTCAACCAAGCTTAAAAATCTACCATCTGGGTACCACAAATGTTCTAAGCATATGCACAAGCAACAGAGGATATTTAACCCCAAGCAGAGATTCACATGTGCCTTTCATGCTATTCCCTTGTGAATGGACCAGGTTCTTCCATAACCACCTCTCTTCATTTGTGTCAAGATCTATCAGCTTTACAAACCCTTCTCAGTATATTATCCTAAACTTGTGTGTACATGTTTATGATAACACTCTCATTTCCCCTTCTTCAGTGCAGTACTGTTAATTCCAACATATAGGCTGCATTTCTTGCAACATCGTATCCGTTACACTAAATGAGCACGGTTCAATCATATGCACACTCTAGATTTCAGGTCTGAAAGTGTTCACAGTGTTCATTTTCCCCCATAAAAACAAAACACATAATATAAATAAAATATTAGTGAGAAGAAGTTGAAAAAAAGTACAATATCTGTGGAGAACAAAACTAGGAGAGGCAGGAATGGAAAGAAAAAGTTAAGCCTCTCTAAGTAATACGGCTTTCTTTCTGTTACTATTCTAAGTAATACATGATAGATGCGCCAATGAGCAGTATTATGAAAAGGAGAATGGCTTATGTCAAGTGCCTCTTCACCCTGTTGCCATACTGTGAAATACGATCTCTTATCTTGAACAGTCTTTGTCCTAACAGCTACATTCTTGAATTTATAAACACTATTACTCGTGTCAAACATGGAATTAGAATCCAGCAGCCAATTTCTACATTAAACTGAATGGGTCACATAAATTTCTGGTGTAAAATCTGCTGAAAACAGTGCAGTTATATGCCAGGCAAGAATTTAGTGCAGTATTTAAAAATTGTGGTACAGGATGAACTTCGTAGATCCAGTACTTTCTTGTCTGGCAATGTTGCAGGACCAGAGAGTCCTGGGGCTTTGGCCAGACCACCATCTGCAGGTCAGGGACCGGGGTCAGCACAGTAGCTGGCAGCTACTAGCGCGCTGGCCTTGCTACTGCATGGGGTGGGAGCCAGAGCCTCTGCCAGAGGCCCCACCATAGTGCAGGGCTGGAGGTTGGAACCCCATGGCAGCCCAGAGAGCTCGAAGTCCCAGGGAAGCATGAGGCTGGGGCTGCCTGGGGCATAAGGCCTAGACCTCCCCTGATACAGCAAATTCTGTTGTTCAGGATTTGTCAGGTTCCAACCATGCTGGATCAGGGAGTTGCAACCTGTACAGAAGATTTTTGTCTGTAAGTAATACCAGATTATGCCTGTGAGGATCCTCATCACTCTTGTATTGTTCTTGTTTGCAAATCTTCTGTGCCTGGACTCTTCATTCGAGCCTTCATTTGACACATTTTGGACCAGACTCTGACCCTGTGAAGGCAGAACAAGGGCATGGCACAGTGGGGCTGGGGAATACAGACATAAGGGGAATGACTGAAGGGCTGAATTAAGGCTAACTCCTTGGTGTCTGCTTCAGAGAGCAGAGTGAACTTTCCAAAACCCTGCTCCCATTGGTGCTGAGTTGTGTGCCTCACCATTCCAGATCCCTGGGGCTTTTGATGCAGGCTGGAAATGCTTGAATTCAGTTTTCTGTAAGGTATTTATCCAAGTGAAATTCCTAGTCTGAATAACTTAACTAGTCACTGGTGATCTTCATCTAGGGCTTGGGAGAAGGAAGTATCCCCCTGTTTGGTTTGTAGAGTAGCAGTGGAGATGAAATCTTTGGCTGTTGCTAATAGTAGTGTTGGGAACAGCCCTAGACTCTATCACACCCCCACTTGCATGGTATGGAAATATGGTGTATTCTCTGCAGTAGCCTAACTTCTGCTCCTCCATCCAAGACCCACTCCTGCACTGGTTCCACTCTTCCTTTAATGACAGCAGGAAGGGTGCCCCTTGCATGCTCAGAGTCAACTTGTCCACAGAAGTTGAGAGTGGGCAGGGAGTAGGCAACGGCTCTCTCCTGGCCAGCCAGGCTCTCTCTCAGCCAGCTACTGCTGCACGCTCAGCATGCAAAGGTGGTGGTGGTAGTGGGGTGGGGTGGGATCTGATGTGCTCAGCCTCTGTCCCAGAACCCAAGCCAGGGCAGGATGCGACCCTATGCTGTTTCAGGGAGGCGCTCTCCCAGGTAGCTACTGTGCTGTATCAGGAAGCATGTAGGAGCGGCTCTGGAGCCAGGCTTTTAGGAAGAGAAGATAAATCTGCCAGAGGCAGCAGCTATCGTGTGGGGACAGAGCCGAGCCCCACGCCCCCAGGTAATGTGGAGTCAGAAGGCAACAAGGAGAGCACAGAGGCCCTGGGCTGAGGGAAGGACAAGGAGGAATCATGTGGGGAGGTCACATGTCCTCCCTTTTAGCTGGTGTCCTCTCAGTGTGAAGGGGCACCAGTCATCTTGTGTATAACCTCTTAGGCCACTTTTCCCGGCCTCTCAAAGTTCCTGTGCCCTGTGGGGTAGGCAAAGAATGGTACAAACTGCTAACATTCCAGAAGAATATGAGACCTCGAGGGGTGATGGATAGTTCTGTATCTCAGAACAGAATACACTAGAATAATAAGCCCTTATATAGTGCTCTACATTTTCAAACATTCACTAATGAACCTAGAAACACGTTTATCAGGGGATATAGTTCACAGGTTAAAATTATGATGATCAGATTACTTTAATCCAAATGACTTTTTTTCCTGAAAAGTACTAGTACCAAACTGTATAGAACATCAGGATAAATTAGTGATCAGCTAAAAGGAAACAGATAAAACAATAAGAGTTATTAGATTTCCAAAACTCTGGAGCGCCAGCTTTAGGCAATTTTATTGTGTGTAAAGTTAAAGTGGCAAATGGAAACCAGCTATAGTGAAGCATCTGACACTTTTATACCTGTTCAACAGGATCTAAATCTTCAAACAGTATGGTTTAAGTGAATCAGACGACCACATTCTAAAGTACCATTCTGTGTGGGTAAGGGTAACACAGTCTAGCCCACAGTAAACAAGCATTTCATAGATGGGGCTTTCAGCTATCTTGTATCTCTAAAGTTATCAAGAAAAAGAAGATGGAATTGTCTGAGGCACATGTTAAGAATGAAACCATGTCTGTTATGGCCTGAAGAACCTTCGAAAGGAACTGACCAAAAGAATCCCTCCATCAGACACTGCTCAGAGAGCCAAAACTTTAGTGATTTACCAACATACATGTGCAAAGAGCAGCTCAGGCTAAAGAGATACCCTAACTGATATCTGATTGTGTGGAAAGAATTCTGACATGTCATAAATACCACAAGGAGTAAAATATTAAGATAAAAACAGATTACACAGAAAAAGAAAAGCAAGATGGCATAAAATGAGTAGGGAGACCAAGAAAAGACAAACACCAACTCCACCTATTGTATAATGCAAGAATAAAAGCTGTGGAAGAGATGGAACTGCTTTACCAAGATACTAACAGCCTGCGGATAAATGAAACTTGAGGGATGTGGAAATCATATCCAAGTCTTTAATCTACAAACCAGTAGGCTATTGAGATTTTATCCAATTTTTTGTCGGAAACCTCTGATTTAGGACAGCACTTACAAATGTGCTTCAAGATAAATACATGCTTCAGCGCTTTCCTGAACTAGGGCAATCATCTTAAAATCATTATTATAGGCTATAATCCAGGTCCTGATAGAATAGAAGAACTAGAAGTAGGTGAAACAGAGGGTCCATCTACATTTGAGCTGGGAGGGCTGATTCCTACCTTCTTTAGGCATACCTGTGTTAGCCCTGGCTCAGCTAGTATGCTAGCAGTAGAAACGTACTTGGCAGAGCACAGGTCATGGTGCAGTTCAGCTGCCTGAGTCCTCACCCATCAGTGCAAGCACGTATTTTGGCAGTTGTCCTGAGCTGCTGCCTGTGCAACCCTCCTATTTTTAGAACGCTAGTTTGATCACCTCTAGCGTGAGCTGGAAATGACACCTCTCACCTCAAATGTTGAGTTAGCACCAAAGGAATTTAATACACTAACCTGAACACAAGGCCATGTCAGCGGAAAAAGAAAAAAAGAACAGAGTGCTTTGATTGCTCCGAATGAGTAACTCTGGTTCTCATAAGGGGAAATATTCCACCATAATTTTTCTTTAAAAGTATAAACAGCTGGGAAACTACCCTCTGAGCTAAAGAAAATGGTTTTTGAGGGCAAGCACATTCTGTAGAATACAACACTTTTTTTCTTTGTTCAGAAAAGTTCTAGTTTCAGCGTTCTGACATAAGCATACAGTACTTACTAGCTGTTATACACCGCAAACACGGTAACAGGAATGTATTCATACTGGAGGCCACAGCCCGAAGCCAATGCTCAGGTTTTCCTCAGTCAACTTTTACCAGAGTAAAGATGTCAGGATCTGGCCCTCTGATACCAACATAAGAATCAAAAGGTGTAGCTTATCTTCATGTTCCAGAGCTCGTGACTGGGTTAGGTATAAGAATGTGTTCTTCTGGCTCCGCCACAGCTTGGAATTCTGGCATGAGATCTTGGCCTCATTGGAGTCAATGAAAACTCCTAAATGGCTTCTAGGAAGGTAACAAGGCTATAGAAGCCATGATAAAGGCAAAGATGGAGCTGTCTAAGCTGGCCATCAGCAAGGAAGACCTCATGCCATAGATCTCATGATGGTCAGGAGGAGCTTGTTTTATGTTTATTTTCTTTTAACTGCCCAATACCCTGCTTAAATGTGTAAAGGCTGTTTTTGAACAATAACATGGGTCATAATTCTCCTTTTTCTCTGCTCTTGTCAAACATCTTCTCCTTCAAACCCTCCCTCAAAATACATTTATTTCTTGTAAGCTTTTTTTGTCCATTCTCCCTTCTTTTGCTATGTATCCACTTTCTCATGCCTGACTGCATTAAAATAAATGTTTCCATATAATTTCTTATCTCTTTTTCTTAATCATTTATTTTTATGATAGTAGTGCCAGAAGCCTTGGCAGTTACTTAAAAGTACCTGACCACTTATGAGCACATGGAAATAGCTTTGCACTAATTAGCATACAGAGCAGAATACAAATCAGCCCAAAGTTGAGTTAAGCCACATTTTGAAGGCTTCGAGTCATTAGATGTAAGTTAATCTATGACCATTTATATATAAATATAGATATGCATTATGATATTGTGGCTAGATCCTCTGCAGGTGGCACCACTACATTGATGTCAGTAGGGTTATACTACCTTATACAAGTGAGGATGTGGTCCTTGCATTTTACAGAAAACATATAATCTCTCTCACATGGTTAGGAAGTCACTGTTTAGCCTTGCAGGATAAATGTGTGAGGTAAAAGCAATGTGCAAGTGATTGTACACTATTTAGAAGTGATTTCTATTCTTGTCCTTCAAGGATTTTATAAATGATTTTAAAAGTAATGTTAAAAGATGAGATACAAATATGATTTTAATATTGTGAAGACTGGCTGTTCCCCTCACTGTTAAAGACTATATGTTATTTTAGGTAGATGAATAGCTCAAATCAGCAACTCAAATCAGTTATCAATGATTACTCTAAACAAATCTATCAATCCTGAAGCTTTGCAGCAATTTCTAGCCATAGTATTATTAAGATTAGGTTAAAATGTAATCAATAGCAATTTTGCAAGAAAAATAAATTAAAACCTTCAACAGGATAACTTGGAAATGTAAAACGCTCAAAAGCAAGGAAAGGAAGGCAATTATTGATTTTCAGTTACAAAATAAGAGATGAGGACATTGGTTGTGATTTTTAATCTCTGCTAACGCAAACAAGATGCGTTCATGCTCCTGTACCCCACTGTCATGATCTGACCTCTGGCAAGATGAACTGGCCAGTAGGAATGAAGTAAAATGTGGTATAAGGCCCGGCCTGTTGACAGCGGTGTGTGTGTTTGGGTTGGGGCCGGGGGGCAGGGAATGAGGTCAGTTGCCCCAAGGTCTGGCATTTCAAAGGGGCGCAGAACTCTGAGCCCCTTTGAAAAGCCATAGCGGAGCTGCCTGGCAGTGCACTGCTATGAGGGAGTGGTCCAGGCAGTTCTGAGAGCTGACTCCTCTTGGCCCTTCCCTCCTGCTCTTGGCCCACCCCCTTCTGGGATGTGGAACTGGGCACTCCTCCCATCTTGCACCAGGGCCCACGATGGCTGTCAGTGCCGCTGTATAAGGCTATTCATTGTACAGCGCCCACCGGTGCCTAGCCTCCCCCTTTTTAACAAAAGAAACATCTGAACTCTCTGAAGGATATTTAAGTTTTAATTCCTCCACTATTTTGTGCCTCCTGACACTTCCTCCTCCAATATTACAGGAGCTTCAGCAGCTGAAAGACCATTTTCCCCCTGCCATCCTTTAAAACGTGGATGGGAAGGAGTGTGCCAGCACCCAGGCCCTGCTCTGCACTGAGCCACGTGTAGCAGCTTAGCTGTCACCTGTCAGCTACCAAAACTGCATCTGAGGCTCCTCTGGGTGCTGGATACCTATTGGGTCTGGGAAGCAGGAAGGACCCACCACCTAAGGGCTTCAGGCTGGTTAGTAGAGAGAATAAAAGAGAGTGCGGGAGGCATTGAGGGGTGGGGCAGAGACTCGTGGTGAGTGAATCTGGTGGGAGGGACAGGGCTGGGTTCTGGGAGGATTGAGCTGTTGGGGGTGAGGCTTGGCTCGCCCTGCTCTTGCAGCTGTGACAATAGCTATTCTCTTCCAAAGAAGTGGCTCTACATAGTGGCTCCTAGCATTGTTCCATGTACCAATCTGAAGACTGTCCTTCTATCTCCGCGGCTGTTGCCCAGATTTATAGCACGTTACTGTAACTTCAACAATCGGAGCTCCATTTACTTCAGTAAAGGCAGCCAAAACACTGCAGCCTACCATTAGAAATTAAGATGTAGCTAGTCACTAGATTTGATATATCTAGAAAAACAAAAAGAAAATCCACATATAAAAAGATTTTCTTTGCAAAACAGCTCATTGCAAACCATTCTAAGATGGAGTCTACCCCTAAAATTTCTGTGGGTAAAATCTTAGATTCTGATTAAATTTCCTCCTCTGTTGGATGCCTTCTGTCATAGGTATTCTACAAAGAGGGCAGTGCGCTGTTATTTTCCTGCCGCATTCCAGACTCAGCACATAGTAAAATCTTTATCTGCAGACTCTCTAGTTTTCTTTTCCATGGTTAAGTTATCAATTTTCTGCAGGGCACGTGAGTATTTTCTTGTTTGACAAGCCACAGGTTAAGATGTGTCTTAATTGAATCTGGTTAACTCTCCATTCTCTATTAAGCTTTCCAGACCTGCAAAGCTTTGAACTTTTCACTTGAAAGAAGGAGGTAGTTATTGAAATCTGCAGTGACCTTCTTCCCATCTGAAGGTATCGCTTGTATTCTGCTTCATAAAATAAAGAACACTGGAACCGTCTTGCGTGAACTAGACCAGTAGTCTTATTCAATTTTAGTGGTAAAGGTAATAATAATATTTAAGCGTTCCAGCAGTGAGACCAGCCCTGTGGTAGTCTTCAAAGGGCTTGCTTCTGTTTTGTCTTCAAAACAAGGATATAAGAACATCCAAAGCTTAACACAAAACAAGGCCTAATCTTAATTACATTTCAAAATTACAGAAGTTGACTAAGTGTTTAATGAGAGCTTAAGGTGTTCCAGTCTCTTTATTGTGATAAGAATAATATTTATGGAAACTATTTGTCAACAGAGCTTGGACTTATTCTATTTTTTTAATTTTAATTCTTTGCCATATTTTCCATTTTATGTGGGCATTCCCTGTCTCTTAACCCAAACTTAAGCAGACTTCATCTGAAACTTCTTTCACATGCATTTTTATGGAAGTGCTTACAACAAAATTCACCATATATATATTTTAAATCAAATAACAATTGTAGAAAAGTTGCCTTCTTCAGACAGGTTAACCAAATGTTTTCTCAAATCATTACCCATTCCACATTGGATTCCGCTGTCTTGGTTGTAATCATGTCTCTTGTCTTCTGATCTGATCCTATTGGACATCACAAGCTGAGTAGTCTGGCATCCGGTTATCATAGGGAATGAGAAAGGTTCTACAAAGAAAACTCAGGGTATGGCAGGGTATGGTTGTTGATTTATTTAATACTGATTGATTATTGCAGGGGTGAGCAAATTGGGGTGCAGACCCTGTCAGAGAGGTACAGCATGATCATCTGCTGGGTCTCAGGCTCCTCCATCTCATTAAAAATGTTGAAATATGTTACTGTTTTTATGGATGCATATTCACATTTATATACCAATTAATAAAGTTTTTATATTCTACCATTGCCCTTTTTGTCAAAAAAAAAGGGGGATCCAGTACTCAGCCAGCTCCCCACACTTCCTCCAGCCAGTCCCATAGCTGGGACTGCTGAGGTGTCCATAGTACCAGCAAGTACTGGCAGAAAGAAAGCACCACATTCTATACACTTACTTTCTTACACTGAAAGTGGGATTTTTTTTTTCATATGAATATAACCAAAATTTCCATCAGTTTGGATTACACTAGATAGGTTGGCTGTGGCCACACTTGGCCAAAACTTTGAAATGGCCATACAAATGGCCATTTTGAAGATTACTAATGAGGCACTGAGCTGAATATTCAGCATCTCATTAGCATTAGGACTGTTCCGACTTTGGCTCTTCGAAAGCGCTGCTTTCGAACATTCGTGGCTCAGTGCGGCTACACTGGGGTCCTTTTCGAAAGGACCCCGTACATTTCAAAATCTGCTTATTCCCCTCCACTGAGAGGAATAAGGGGATTTCGAAGTGTTTGGGGTCCTTTCAAAAAGGATCCCCATGTAGCCACGGCAAGCCGCGAGCGTTCGAAAGCGTTGCTTTCGAAGCACTGAGGCCAGAAATGTCCTAATGATAATGAGACACTGAATATTCAATTCAGTGCCTCATTAGTAATCTTCGCAATGGCCACTTGTGTGGCCATTTTGAAGTTTTGGCCAACTGTGGCCACAGCCTTTGTGTGTGCGTGCGTGTGTGTGTGTGTGTTGTGGGGGGTAGTACAAGGCACTGTGCTGCATTTCATATTAGATTAGATGTAAATCCAAGTCCTATTTGTGGTCTTCACCTAAACAAAAATAGATTATCAGCTCGTGTAAATTGACAAAGCACTGCTGAAGTTGTGGAGTTATGCAGATATTAATCAGCTAAAGGTTTGACCAACAAAATTCACGGTAGGTTTTTTTCACAATTATGGCTATTAACCCCAGAATCAGACCCTGATAAAAATGGGGTTAATTAACAGTATTGTGCATATAATTTGCATTGATAATTTATCAGATGAATAGCTCATTTTTCCTGCTGGTGGGTTGTCCATAACCAGATCATGATTTCTACATACATATTAGAATTTACAAAAACAGAATAATTTCAAATAATGTGAACAACATTAATTGATCACAGATTTTTCTTTGCAAGTATTTGTTGTTTCCCCCTTAAGTGGCACTGTTCATAGTGATTGGTCAGATTGGTCACCTGGTATTGTTTATGGTCTCTTAGATGATGAAAGCGTTAAGCACTTCTGAGGCAAAGGTACAGTTTAGTATATAAGAATATTCATGCTTAGTTCTCCAGGTTTACTGCCACAAACATCCAGAAGAAGTGAATTCCAATTGCACAAATTTGTGAAGAAAGTAAATACAGCTAGTGTGGCCTCTACCAAAGATAATGTAATTAAAATCAAGCAGATATTAGCAGTAGGCATCTAGCTTTAGTAAGAACTTTCTTCTTTTCTAAAATTTTCTTGTGGTTCAAAAGAATATGTTACTTTTCTCTATCACAATCTGTCATGCAATATTACTTTGCACTTTTAAACGGTTGCCACCACATTCCATCTTAGGCTATGTCTACACTAACCAAAAGGTCGACAGTTACTACGCCATTTTTGGTACACCTTTTGGTACAACTTTTCAGCCGTCAGCTTCTGCAGATATCTTTGTGGCCAAAGGTCGACAGGAGTTCTCCTCCCATCGACTTTCCTTAATCCTCGTGAAGAGTTTCGGGATTGACATTGACCCCAGAATGCATGATTTTGTGCATGTCTGAAACAGCATCCCAGAAGATCAAACCTAAGCAGTCAATATTCCACAGTGAGTATAAATGTAGCCTTAGACACGGCTGAACTGACTGAGAGAAATAGTAGGCAAGGCCCCATGGAAAGATCAGATAGGAAGAAAAGGAGTGCAGTTCCCGAAAGAGCTAATAGTAGTGGCTCAACCTCAAGCTATTCCTATGCAGAGGAAATCTAAGAAGATCCACAAGAAGCCAACGTGGTTGCACAATGAGCTTTTTTAGCTATCTAAAAACCAAAAGGCTACATATGGGAAATAGAAGAAGAGGCATGTCACCAAGGAAATGTACCTGGGAATAGAATGAGTGTGGAAGAACAAAAAATTAGGTACAGCTAAGGCAAAGAACGAGCTATAGCTCACAAGAAACATTAGAGAGGTTAAGAAGGGGTTTGTAAATACACCAAATAAAAAGAAAGATCAGGGATGGTGTGGGTCTGGTTCTCAGTAGAGAAGGCAGGCTGTTAATTGCTCAGTACCCCATTTGTTTCTGTCTTCACACTCAAAATAATATGTGACCAGCTGACTAGCAACATTATCATAGACAATACAGGGGAATGGATGCAGATTAGAATAAGTAAAGAACATATCAGAGATCCTCTGACTAAGTTAAAGCAATTCAGGTTAGTGGGGCCTGATGCTATTTATCCCAGGGTGCTGAAGGAATTACCTGAAAAAAATTCAAAGAACCACTGGCAATAATATTTGCAAATTCAAGGTGACAGGTAAGATCCCTGAAGAATGGAGTAGGGCTAACATAGTGCCCATCTTTAAAAGGGGAAAAAGGAGGAGGTTGAGAATTATAGATCAGTCAGTCTGATTTCTATACTTTGGAATTACAAGAGCAATATGTAGAACCCTCAGTTTGCAAATACCTGAAGAATGCAGGGCTGATCACAAGCAATCAGCATGGATTTAATAAGGACAAATGCCACGTGACCTTTATTGCCTTCTTTGACCAGGTAACTGGTTCTGTGGATCAGGGAGTGTGGTAGACATCATATGCATGGGTTTTAGCAAGGCTTTTTGGCATAATTCTATATGACATTCTGATAAATAAGCAGGGGAAATGCAAGCTCAGCAGAACTCCCATTAAGTGGCAACATATTAGTTAAACAACCACAGATAGGAAGCAGGTCTCAACTGGGGTTTTAAAAAGAATCTGTTCTGGGGACAGTGTTGTTTAACATCCTTATTAATGACATAGACAAAGGAATAAAGAACATACTGCTCAAATTTGCAAGTGACTCAAAGCTAGGGATGATTCCAAACACTTTGGAGAATAGAGCTAAAATTCAAAGAGATCTTGATAAAATGGAGAACTGGTTTTAGACAACAAAATGAAGTTCACAAAGACAATTTTAAGGTGCTGTCCTTAAGGAAGACAATCCAAATGCACATATGCACAATAGGGGATAAGTGCAATTTTAAGTTGCATTACTGAGGCATAGCCTACAACTCATGGAAGGTAATAATAATGCTCTACATGGTGCTAGTTAGTCCTCAGTTGAATACTGTGTCCAGTTTTGGTCACCAATATCGAAATGGGATGTAGCAAAACTGGAAAGGATCCAGAGACAAGTGACAAAGATAATCAGAGGGAAAGGTTGAGGAAACTGGGTATGCTTAGTTTGGAAATGAGATTAAGGGGACATGATAGTCGTCTTTAAATACTCGAAAGGCTGCTGTGAAACAGAGGGAAAACAGTTGTTCTCTCTTGTCACTAAAGTCAGGACAAGAGGCAGTGGGTTCAAACTACAGCATAGCAGATTTAGCTTAAATCTCAGACAAAACTTCCTAATTATAAGAAAATCAGAATAGTGAAACAAACTGCTTAGGGAAGTCATGGCAGCTCCTTCAGTAGGAGTTCCAACAATAGATTGGACAGCTGTCTATCTGGGATTGTTTAGACACAAACAAATCCTGCATATTGGCAGGACAGGGTGGATTAGATGACCCTTGCAGTCTCTCCTAACCCTATAGTTTTATGATTCACTGATAGGAGAAGTGACTTGACTCTGAGAGGAGCATTACCCCTTTAACACCCTTTCATAATATTGCTCTTCACTATTTCCTATGATTTTTTATTTTAGTTGGAAAGCTATTCTTGAATGAATGAATAAATAAATGTTGACCAGTTCTAGCTCTCCAACAGCCAACAGAGCCCCCAAATGTGGTCATCATTGGCTGGAAAGAGTGTCTGGCTAGAACAGCAGGGGGGATATACTGATTCAGTGCCTGCCCGCTATACTCAGCACGATCTCTGTGGTGTCCCAAACAGAGATTAAAGCTGGTCTTGGGTTTGTATTAAGGAAAGCCTAGATCCTGTGGAAAATGGACTAAGTGCTTGTGATGACAAATACTTATGCGCATTTTCCACTGTACTGAGATTTTAGCTCCCCTTTCTCACATTAATTTACTTGGTTTGATCATATGATACAATAAAAGAAGTTTACGCTTCAAAAACACCAAATACTGAAAGTCATATGCAACCCACAGCTCAGTATCTTTCCATAGTTACCAAAGTACTATGCAAGCCTACAATTAATGTCACATTTGATTTGTCTTGCATTTTGCTGTCCTTATTACACCAAACGTTTTTATTTTCCCCTCTGATCCCGTCTGAGGCAATTATAATGTCATTTATCATCCTTCACTTTCTTCCATCTTTTATATCACTCTGGGATTTTTATTTCTTATTATTGCCTCAATATTACATTATTCTGATTTTTTTCTGCTCTACCTCCCACACTTCCATCTCAATATCACTTACTCCACCCTAGTTTCCTTGTATCCTCTGAGGGTGGTTTATGGGAAAAATTTTCAGCAAAGTGGTGCTGAAGGATGGTTGCTGGTTTGTTTGTGAGGTGTCTACACCATGTCTGCTTCAACCACTTGATAGAGATTATTTTACAGTCCTACTGGTTTGGCAGACCTAATATATACTTTGGAATCATTTTACTTGGAATGTTGATCTGCTCTCTGAGTCTACTCTGTAGTATTCGACGTTGACTTACTACCGGTATTAGAAAGTATAGTGGTTACTATATCAGGCAAAGGACAGTGACCTTAAGCAAGACTAAATACTGAAAGTTAATACTCCATGACACACATAAAACAAATAAAACATGAAATCTAAATATTTTCTCTTCCTAGCTTTGTTTAGTGATCTGAAATGAAAATGATCCTTTGAATTTTCTTAGAAGTTAATTTTTTTTCCTGATCTCAGGATGCTTTCCCCAGATCTATTTTTGCCTGTTGACATTTTCCCCAAAAACGAAATAAAAAATGTTTCTGAATCAGGGTTTCATCCAAAGTTATTCTGAATATTTTCAGTTTATTAATGTGGCTGATATTTTTTGTCAGGCTGGCATTCTCTCTGCCCTCAGAAACATTTGTTTTTCCTTCCCATTAAAAACTCAAGATAATAATTTAGAAGCTTAATAACTATGCTGCAGACTTGTCAGTGATGGTCAAATTACAGTTTTACTGCTACATAAACATAAACCCACATTTAAGGAAAAGAGCTCTATGGTACAGTAGAGTATCCATGCTGTTATGAAAGTTGGTGGCTAGAGGGAGCTCCTTTCCTTCTTGCAAACAGTGACTTGGAAGGCAATGAATCTTTTGCTAAAGAAAAGCAATCCGTTTTTAAAAAGAGACAGGAAAATAACCAAAATTACACATTGACTTGGACTGAGGATCATTCAGAGAGGAAAAAGGAGTTGTGAGGGAGTTGGATTAAATTTACAATTTCTACAGACATTAAACAAAAAAAAATCAGGTGCCCCAGAGTCAGGTATAATCATTTGTAACTCATGGTTAATCGCCCTCTTGGTAGCCTGTTCACCAGCAGCTGTTAGACTAGTTATGCCAGTTTGGGTTTCCTGGCTCCAGCAGTGGATCTTTTTGTTTCATGCACTCATGAAGTGAAGAGATATACCACAAAAAAGAGCAGTGAATTTACAGAGGAGCAGTAGGTGAGGGAATTAGCACGTAGCTTTATACTTTTAGGCCCCTATCCAGCAAAGACTTAACCACATGTTTATCTTTAAACATGTGAGTCTTTCCATTGACTTACATTGAAGTAATTGAATACTTAAAGTTAGTTTGAGCTTAAGGGCTTGTCTACACTAAGCAGAAAATCAGTGCTGCTGTAGTCAATCTTCTGGGGTTTGATTTAACACGCCTAGTAGAATCGTGTTAAATCGAATTCTGAAGGTGCTCCCATTGGCCACATGACACCTTGATGTCATGAGGACTAAGGGAAGTTGATAGGAGAGTTTCTCCCATTGACCTTGAGCTGTGGGGCCATGCCAGAGATTCGGCATAAGATATTTGACTCCAGCTACTCAATTCTCAGAGCCAGACTTACATATTTTAGGTTGAATTTCTTTTGTAGTGGAGACCTGTCCTAAATGTTGGATCAGGGCATAAGAGCATATGCATCCATTGTGCTCAATCCAGGGCATCTCATAGACCTCTTTTTTTTTAATTTGTTGGACTGCCTCTGGATGACATAATAGGCTTGAGTATTATGTAGCTGAGAAGACTGGGTGAAGGGGACAAAAGCAAAGATGAAGGAAGATTAGAGGAGGAAATCGCACTTGTCAATGCTAGTAATTTGCACAAAAAATCTAGATGTCTTCCTCACTACTGCATTCCTGCAATTTTATGCCAGTGTATCGCTAAGTTCAATGGAGTTTCACTGGGGTAAAACATGGTGCCCCCTTCTCCACCACTCAGGTCATCAGAAAAGTTTGAACCTGTAACCTTCAGGGATAAAGCACAGGCACTGACTGTGCAGTAAGCACCTAGCCTCTTATGTGTAACAGGCACTAGAAAAGGACAAAATCCAATGGTATCCTGGTATGGATTGCAAATGCAATGGTAAATAATGCCTAGTTGTATTAATAAGAGCTAGTTCAGCAAGCATATGTGTTATGTCCCAGTCCTAGACAATTAGGAGCCTAACTTGGTTATATAAAGACTATTATTACATATTATTATTATTACATATTCACAATAAACTTTACCAAAACCTCTCAAAAATGTAGTCTTGAATTCAGTGGGTCTCATGAATCTGGAAAAGATTCTTTTCGAAGTTTGGCAGATCGTGGATAGAGTCTTTTCAAAACTACATGTTGTTTTCTTCTTTTTGCTCACTTCAGTGAGTCTTTTCAAGTGCTTAACACACACCTCTCCTCCTTCTATGTTTCCACTGTGACAAAAAAAATAAAATAAAAATGCATAACAACTGATTAAAATGTGGAACAATAATGTTTTGCTGTGTATTAGGCCAAATGTGGGGCATTATACACCCCTGTAAGGATGGCTTCCTGCTGTGTGAATCAAATAAAAAAAGAATAATATGATGTGTTTGAACCAGGCATCTTCTGATTCCAGGCACAGACCATTTGAGCTAAAGGAGTGACTTTTTACCCTTTGTAGGGAGCCCAACTTCGAAGTCCTTACTCCATTCCCAGGAATGGAGTAGTGCCTTACTTTGAAGTTAATTTTCGAAGTAGGGTGTGTGTAGATGCTCTATTTCAAAGTTGCTTACTTTGAAGTTGTACTTTGAAGTAAGCAACTTCGAAGTTATTTTTGTAGTGTAGACATAGCCATAGAGGTGCATGTTCTAGTGTTCAGAACAGTGTTTTGCAAAGAGGATAAATAAGCCCATAGACTTTACGCATTCACTCTGTAAATCAATGCACTAGAATGCATAATAGATACATAAATATCTATCATAATACAAACCTGAGTTTCCTGAAATGGCTTGTAGAACTTCTTAATTGACTTGTAAAATGGGGAATTATAGCTGACTGCCTTCTGGAGTAAAAAGATAAGGGCTTGTCCAAAAATTAGGACTCTAAAGTGCATAAAAATATAAACAGCAGACAGTAGACGGCCACGTCTACATTAGCAAGTCCTTTTGGAAAATCAGTCCCTCTTCCAAAAGAACAAGCAGAGCGTCCACACACGAAATGCTCTCTTTCAAACTCCTTTTGAAAGAACACAGCACTTCTCCCTGAGGCCCTCTTCCTCTCCCAAAAGAAGAAGAGTGTCTTTTTCTAAAAGATTCTTTTGGGAAAAAGCATGTGTAGGTGCTGCGGGGGCCCTCTGTTCAAAAGAGCGGTTCTCGTGGTGCCAGATTTTTAGTTCCCTGGCCCATTCTTTCAAAAGAGCAGGGGCTGTGTGGACACATTGCTCTTTTGATCTGCTTTTTTGTGTAGGGAAGATTTTCTTTCAAAAGAGCACTGGTGTGTAGATGTGGCTGAGGTGAAGCCAAAACTTAATACCCTGACTTCTAGCTTAGTACTCTGAGAGTCTGTCTGTCTTTTTCATACATGTCTGTGGAGCTCTCCCTTATTTCGCATACAATAGGTGAGGCAGCTTAAGGTAAATGAAATGAGGAATACCTGAGCAAATCTGGTACATTCAGCAGCTCTGGCTTAAAGTTAAGCCCATGTGAATGTGTTTGTAGGTTCAGGGCTGAAATCCCTCCTACAAACCTGGAGTCACAATTACTCTTCAAGAAGGCCCTTGGTTGGAAGGACAATTCCTACCTCAGCCTTTGGGTTTTTGGTTGGTTGGTTTTGTTGTTGTTGTTCTTACCGTATGTAGCCCTATATCCTCAATTTATGAATACTAGCAAAGTATGCTTGCCAAACAATGAGCCTTGAAACAGATTTTGAGCTATAGATGTTGAGCTTGGTTTTACATATTTTGTTTCCTGTCATTCTTTTAACAGTGATTGTCTGAAATAAGTCTAGGAGCTACTTGGTAGAAATATGAGTTTCAAGACAGTAGGAAGCTAAGGAAATGCAGTTGTATTTGAATACAGCAGGAAAGTAAGGAAATGCAGTTATGTTCATGTAGAGGTCCCTTTCTCCTCTGCAACTGTCTGTTGTATATGACCTTTTAAGGATTAATCCTGAAGTGAATATTTTCATCACTCAGAAAGTTCTTCTGATTTTTTTTTAGGCATATGGTATTGAGAGGGAAATATTTGTGCCAAGATTTTCAGAAGATGTATTGCCAGTAAAGTCTGTGCTAGGAGAGCAAAGAATATTTTTAAAAATTACAGATGGTTAGCTCCTTAAATACAAACTTCAACCTCCTCGTAAGCCTGCCCTATTTCATTCACAGAATCAAATAACAGGTTAAAATAATATATTAATATTCATGCACAACACATACAACCCTCTTTTATTTATCTGATTCATTACATTTACTCTAGTTTTTATAACACGTAGCTGTTGATATTATAAACATTGAGAGGGTTCTTCTGGAATCTGTTCTTCTTCTACATGGTTTCCCTTTATAACTCCTCTCTCTTGTTTTTTTTTTTTCCCACTTTAAAACTTTACTAAGCACTTATAGAGCTACATCTTAAAATACTAGACTTTCAAAATCTCTTCTGACAGCCTATACAGTTCCTTTCCTAGCCCCTTGTTATTCTTACTCTGTGGTATTACTCAATATAGTGAAATCTTTTTGGATTTATTTTGTAAAAAAGACAATAAACATATTGTTATACTGTAAAGATTTGTAAATATCAAATCACTATTGGTAAGAAAAGAACAAGAGAATTTCAAAATTAAGGACTTAGTAAAGAGTGTAATGCTGTGACATGTATCTTGCTTGCATGGGATTTAAAATATCCCCACCTAGGCTACGTCTACACGTGCACCCAACTTCGAAATAGCTTATTTCGATGTTGCGACATCGAAATAGACTATTTCGATGAATAACATCTACACGTCCTCCAGGGCTGGCAACGTCGATGTTCAACTTCGACGTTGCTCAGCCCAACATCGAAATAGGCACAACGAGGGAACGTCTACACGGCAAAGTAGCACACATCGAAATAAGGGAGCCAGGCACAGCTGCAGACAGGGTCACGGGGCGGACTCAACAGCAAGCCGCTCCCTTAAAGGGCCCCTCCCAGACACACTTTCATTAAACAGTGAAAGATACACAGAGCCAACAACTAGTTGCAGACCCTGTATATGCAGCACGGACCCCCAGCTGCAGCAGCAGCAGCCAGAAGCCCTGGGCTAAGGGCTGCTGCCCACGGTGACCACAGAGCCCCGCAAGGGCTGGAGAGAGAGCGTCTTTCAACCCCTCAGCTGATGGCCACCATGGAGGACCCCGCTATTTCGATGTTGCGGGACGCGGATCGTCTACACGTCCCTACTTCGATGTTGAACGTCGAAGTAGGGCGCTATTCCCATCCGCTCATGGGGTTAGCGACTTCGACGTCTCGCCGCCTAACGTCGATTTCAACTTCGAAATAGCGCCCAACACGTGTAGACGTGACGGGCGCTATTTCGAAGTTACTGCCACTACTTCGAAGTAGCGTGCACGTGTAGACGCAGCCCTAGTGTTTACAACCCAAACATTATAGCTTACTAATAACTCATAAGAATCAGAAAGTAAAATTGAGTAGAACTTGATTAGAAAAATTGGAGTTGTTTTCATTCCCCCAAAAGCATAAAAAACATAAAATATAAGCAATAATTTAGATATTAAAATATTTGAGTTTTAATAATATAAGAGCTTGACTGCACATACCCTTATTTGGTTACAATGAAGTTATTGGGATTGTTCTACTGTCGTAAGGACTATGTAAATGAGTAGAATGTTTGTGGGATCGGGCTGCAAATGGTTCTTTGAAAGAACCATAGCTCTGCTTTATATTTCAGTGAGCTGAAGGAAGAAAAGAGCAAGGAACACACACAGACAAGGAAATTCAGGGGGAAAAAAATGTTGTCAGGGGGTGTTCTAGCTGGGATTTGTGGGGTGTGTGAGAGACAGGATCTCTCTCTATAGCCCAGGGGAAAAAAACAGGGCTTCAGTATAACCGTTCTGCAGCTACCACTCCAGCCTAAGGACTAGGACTGCATTCATAGATATTCAGCACTCTCATTACAGGGGAAACCAGCCACTGGATTTCCATAAGAATGGATCCAGCCCACCACATCCTCTCTTGCTGCTCACACAGGCAGATATCCTACAAATAATAGAAAACCCACCCTCCCTCTGGTAGAATCCTTTGATTGTAAGGTAACAATTCTCCATTTGCTAGGACAGAGGTGACACTAGTACATTGGAGACTTCCATGTATTTTAATTGATTTTTAACCTTTTTTTAAAAACAAAAAGGTTGTTTTGCACCTCTTGCAGAAACTCAGACTTTTGCAAAGCCTCTGAATTGATTCTTTATAGGATGTATTTTCCTCTTTTACAAAAATAAATAAATGAATAGTAATTCTCAACCTAGTCTGATCGTGTATGTTTATTTGAACTGCCTTTCCCAATTAATAATGTTCTTTTAAAGTACAACAGTTATTATTTTAGGCCATGCAGCATGAGTTAAAAAAAGTTAAACCTTGCTAGAAAAATCACTCTTTACATTAAACTGGGTTATTGAACTGGACAATGTATGTTATTAAAGTACTGTGTATGTCAAATGATATATGTGTGAACAGATTTCAAATCCAACCAAATGACTTAAAAACACAGATTCAAATAGTTTAAGTGGTTAGAAATCAACCAGGAAACAATCATACTCTATTTCTAATGATCACGACAGGGGCATGTATTTTGAATGACTCACTTCTTTTTACATTAAATGGCAGGCGTCCTTGAACTGTAATTTACAGAACAGCTGAATTCCCAAAGGTAACAAAGCAAATTGAAATTCTGCATTGTGGAATGCTTCATAACCTTCTTCCACTGGACACCAACAAGTCTACAGTGTGTCAGAAGTGCACAGTCTCAGAGCAGAGATGTAGCAAAGCATTCACTGGAGTGATAAACAGACAGAAAATAAAACACTCTCTTCCAAGCTCTTTGATGTGCTGATGTTTGCCTGATGACACAACTCGGCCGTGTCTACACGTGCCCCAAACCTCGAAATGGCCATGGAAATGGCCATTTCGAAGTTTACTAATGAAGCGCTGAAATGCATATTCAGCGCTTCATTAGCATGCGGGCGGCAGCGGCGCTTCGAAATTGACGCGCCTTGCCACCGCGCGGCGCGTCCAGACGGGCCTCCTTTTCGAAAGGGCCCCGCCTACTTCGAAGTCCCCTTATTCCCATGAGCTCATGGGAATAAGGGGACTTCGAAGAAGGTGGCGTCCTTTCGAAAAGGAGCCCCGTCTGGACGCGCCGCGCAGCGGCAAGGCGCGTCAATTTCGAAGCGCCGCTGCCGCCCGCATGCTAATGAAGCGCTGAATATGCATTTCAGCGCTTCATTAGTAAACTTCGAAATGGCCATTTGCATGGCCATTTCGAAGTTTGGGGCACGTGTAGACGTAGCCCTCAAGAGCTAATAGGATTTTTTTTTCATTTGCTAGCAGTTCTGAAAAATGTGTTTTTAAATTGTTAAGCCATAAACATTTTTTTAAATGTGGCAAATTGCAACATGAAGAAATGTTTCAGATCAAATGTACATTAGGGTACATCTATACAATGAGTGGCAGCATGCCACAGACAATCTGAAAGCCCCGACTGACTGACTTAGGTGTGTGGGGCTCATACTATACAGCTCTAAAAAAAAAGCTGTGTAGGTGTTCAGCGTCTGAAGCAGAGGGAGGTGGTCTACACAACTATTTGTTTAGTTTATGGAGTTTATCGAACCAGTCTTTGGGACTCATTTCTGTGCACTGCCACTTGCTGTGTAGACGTATAAGGCCCCATATTACAGAATGAATTGTACCACGTTGGAATCAGGCAAGATGGATGAATGAGGAGAGGGAAAAAAGAAGGTTAGAGAGAGACGAAGGGGTGTCCAATTGTTAGAAAGCAAGCTGGGGTAGAGATGGGAAAGGAACTTGACTCTGTCTATGTCTACATAGCCAAGGTGAGTCAAAAATAAATACACGTTTCTAGCTATGGCAATTGTGTAGCTGGAATCGACTCACCTGCACTTAGCTAACTTGGCTATACCTACTGGGAAAGGTCGACAGGAGAGTTTCTCCCATTGACTTTCCTTACTCGTCAAGTCTCACATGGAGTAGACCGAAGAGCTCGATTTTATGCGTCCCTACTAAACGAGGAGGTTGATCTTCCAGAATATTGTAGACTTAGTCTTAGTCAAGTGCTCTACTAGACATGCTATTAGGTGTTTTTTTCATTCTGAATAGACCTTCCTCCCAGCTGTTCCTGTGGTATTTTTCTCTCATCCTGTTCTTCATTGGTTGCTTTAGGATATGTCTATACTAGAGCTGAAAGGTGTAAATTCCAGCTTAATGTGACATCTGCACTAGCTCTGATCAACCTAAGAAGTTAAAAGTAGTCTCCAGTTACATCTACACTATGATATAAATTCAATGTTATTAAATTCAATTTTATAACACTAGAGCTATGTCTACACGTGAAGCCTACTTTGAAGTAGCGTATTTCGATGTGGCGACATCAAAATAGGCTATTTCGATGAATAACGTCTGCACGTCCTCCAGGGCTGGAGGGCTGTTCAACATCGACGTTGCGCAGCACCACATCGAAATAGGCGCTGCGAGGGAACGTCTACACGCCAAAGTAGCACACATCGAAATAGGGATGCCAGGCACAGCTGCAGACAGGGTCACAGGGTGGACTAGCACTTCCGGGGCAACAGCTAGCCGCTCCCTTAAAGGGCCCCTCCCAGACACACTCAGCCTGCACAGCACGCGGTCTGAGGAGCCATAGGCACACAGACCTCGGGCGATGCAGTCATGGACCCCCAGCACCAGCAGCAGCAGCAGCAGCCAGAGGTCCACACAGCCCTCCCTGCAGGAGCAGTACTCGCCCTGATCCATGCCATGCGGGAGGCAGCTGAGCACCTCCTTGCCATACCGGAGGAGGAGCGGCCCCCAGGGAAGCAGGGCTCAACCCCCAACCCAGCAGCACCCCGACCCCCCCCCGCCTCACACGCCGCCGCCTGTGGAGCTACCCCTCCAGCACCGACTGGTGGGAGAGGCTGGTGCTTGAGGAGTGGGACGATGACCGCTGGCTCAGGAACTTCAGGATGAGCCGGCAGACATTTATGGAGCTGTGCCAGTGGCTCACCCCCGCACTCAGGCACCAGGACACTGCCATGCGGCATGCCCTCCCTGTGGAGAAATGGGTCAGCATCGCTGTCTGGAAGCTGGCCACTCCAGACAGCTACTGATCCGTGGGACAGCAGTTTGGCATCGGCAAGGCCACCGTCGGGGCTGTCCTTATGGAGGTAAGAGGACCCACGGGGGGGGCAGGGGGGCCCTGGCAGGGCAGGGGGGCCCTTGCAGGGCAGGGGAGGGGAGGGCAGGGCAGGGGAGGGGGGCCCTGGCAGGGCAGAGGAGGGGAGGGCAGGGCAGGGCCACGCACACCCTGCACACCCCTCATTGGTACTCTTCCATCTGCTTTCCCTGCAGGTCTTGCGTGCCATCAATGCCATGCTCCTCCACAGGCTCGTGAGGCTGGGGGACCCAGATGCCACCATCGCGGGCTTTGCCACGCTGGGCTTCCCCAATTGCTTCGGGGCTCTGGATGGGACTCACATCCCCATCCGCACCCTGCATGACAGTGGAGGATGGTACATCAACCGCAAGGGCTACCACTCAGTGGTCCTCCGGGCCTTGGTGGACAGCCGGGGCCGTTTCCAGGACATTTATGTGGGCTGGCCTGGCAGCACCCACGACGCCCAGGTTTTCCAGAACTCGGGCCTGTGCCACTGGCTGGAGGCGGGGACCTACATCCCCCAGCGGGAGAGCCCTTTGGGGGACACCACCATGCCCCTCTGTGTCGTCGCAGATGCGGCATACCCCCTCCGGCCCTGGCTCATGCACCCGTACATGGGCCATCTGTCTGCCAGCCAGGAGCGCTTCAACCAGCGCCTGAACCACGCGCGCCAGGTGGTGGAGTGCTCATTTGGCCGCCTTAAAGGGCGCTAGAGATGTCTCCTGACCCGCCCGGATGCGGGCCCCAACAACATCCCCCAGATTGTGAGTGCCTGCTGCGCCCTACACAATTTGGTGGAGAGCAAGGGGGAGGCCTTTTTTCAGGGCTGGGCTGTGGAAGCTGGCAGGGGCGACGTGCAGCCACCCGCTGCCCCCAGTCGCCAGGTGGACCCCGAAGGGACCCGGGTCTGGGAGGCCCTGCGGGCCCACTTCGAGGAGGCCGCGGGGTGAACTCTGCCAGGCCCCCCTCTGCGCCCCGCCTCCCTTCCTCCACAACACTCCCTGCCCCTACGCCCACACCACGGAGCACCCAACAGCACGCCCCCCCCGCCCCCCGAATTCTCCTGGACAAATAAAAGCACGCACTTGTTGGTAAAATGAAACTGGTTTTCTTTTTTCAACTGGTTTTTGAACTAGTAATGACAAAACTATGTACAAGACCTACTAACTAAAGCATAACATAAGTGAATAATAAAAAAGTTTCCATATATTTACATGTAACAAAAACCAGAAAACCAGGGATTGCAAGGACGGGGAGATCTATTTACATGGGGCGGGGACTGGGCAAACGGGGGGCACAAAAACAAAAGTCCAACTATATACAAGGCGGGGGGCATGTCCTGGGCCCCACGCCCCTATAGTCCGGCACTGGGGGTGGGCGGCCGGGAGCCCCGCCTCGGCTGCAGCCCTGTCCGGGGCTGGCTGGGGGCCAGGCGGACCAGAAGATACGTCCGGCGAGTCTCAGCTGGCCCCAGGTGTCCCTCGGCGGTCTGGCCCTCGGTGGCGGGTGGTGGGGCGATGGCGGACGGCGCAGCGACGAGCAGAGCAGCGGGTGGCGCGGCAGGTGGAGCGGGCAGGGCGGGCACTGTGGCAGCCGGTGCGGCACGGGGGGCCAGGTAGTCCACGAGATGGTTGAATGTCTCCATGTAGGCCCCCCATGCCTCTTGGCGCCAGGCTAGCGCCCGCTCCTACAGATGGAGGCAGCATTGCTCCACCCGCAGACGCTGCTCCATGACCTCCAGCTGCCGACGATGGATGACCAGCAGCTGGGTGTCCGTCGCCACCGTGTGGTGTTGCGGGGTCCGCCGTCTTGCCCGCTGTGGGGCCGGTCGGTCCTCCGCCGAGGGGCTGGCCTGGAGCGATGGCCCCGGAAGGGATTCCAGGACCACTGAAGCCTCGCCAGCTCTCTCCAGTCCTTCCAATGGTGCAGCTGCGGAACACAGGAGGGGGGAAAGAAGAATGGAGACAGGCGTTAGTGTGGGCCCTGAGTCGTGGCTCTTGTCCCCCCACCCCTGTGCTGCAGGTTCCCCATCCCCATCCCCGGGAGATGCTGCTGTGATGGGGTTCACGGGTCCCCCTGCACTGCACCCCGTCCCCTGGCGGGAGTGACGCTCACTTCACTCAGCAGGGTCTCTGACAGGAGAGGTTTCTTAGGCCACAGATGCCCAGTTTCTCCCAGGAGTGACAGTACAGCAGTCAGAGACAGTCCTTCCAACCCGTCCTGGGGAGAAGACCCCGAGGGGTGCCCCTCTGGGGTGTAGCTTTCCCCCTCCTCAGGCTGGCTGCCTTCCAGCTCTCCCTTCCCCTAGCCTCTACCTGCGGGCCCCCCCCCCGATTCAAAGCCAGCTCGGCTCCTCACCCCTCTTTGTTCAGGGCAGGGGTGTCACCTGCCAGTTGTAGCCCCAGGATCATCCTTTGCCCCTGGGAACTATTCAGCTTGCTGCTCATATCTAGCCTGAGTCTCGCATTTGCACTCCCCCCACTCCATCACATGCTGCTGCGGCTGCGGGGTGTCCCACACCCTCCTCCCAGGGGACCCTAGAGGTTCCGCTCCCTCCTGCCCCGGGGATGGGGTATGGCGCTGTCGTGCTGGGGGGTGCGGAACGGGCTGATGCCCTCCTGTGAGGGACATTGCACTGCTGTCCTTGGGGCCATGGCCATCTGGGCATGTGGAGGGCCATGGCCACATATCTATTACCCCCGCCCCTCAAACCCGGGGGTGTACACCAGGGGGGTACATACCTGTAGGTCCATTCCCACGGTCCGGGGACACCCAGGGGGCGGACGCCCAGCTGCTGCTCCAGGAGGGGAGGATGATGTGCAGCCCCATCTCAGCGGAGGAGGAGTCCCCCTCCTCCTCCTCCTCCTCCTCCTGCTGCAATGCCCCGGGGGTGGGCTCCAGGGGGTCCCCCGGGGTGCGGGGCTTACCGCCAGGGCGGACTCCGGCTCCAGGGCCTGCTGGGGCTCCTCAGCCGAGGTGTCAAGAGTGGCCCGAGGGGAGGAGGTGTGCCGGGGGCCCAGGATGGCCCTGAGCTCCCTGTAAAAGGGGCAAGTGACGGGGGCAGCCCCAGATCGGCCGGCCGCATCCCGGGCCCAGGCGTAACCCTGCCGCAGCTCTTTCACTTTACTCTGGACATGGTCCAGAGTGCAGGCAGGGTGACCCCGGGCGGCCAGGCCCTCGGCCAGCCAAGCGAATGCATCCACGTTCCGCCTCTTGCTCCCCATTACCTGGAGCAGCTCCTCCTCACTCCAGAGCCCCAGCAGGTCCCGAAGCTCGGCCTCCGTCCAGGAGGGGCCCCACTGCCACTTGCTGCCCTGGCTGCCGTGGCTCCCCTTGTGGGGGGTCCCCTGGGGGCACTGGGGGGGCTTCCGTGCGGCCATGAGGTTGGTTGGGGGTTGTTGGGGCTGCTCAAGAGCGTGCAGGCTGGCCGCGTGTCTGGGCTGCCGCCTTCATGCTCTCTCACCTTCCTGCACAGAAAGGGAGGGGGAGGGGACCTTTAAGGGGCCGCTCCACGAGGCCACCATTGAGCTGAGGGGCTGGAGAGAGCATCTCTCAACCCCCCCAGCTGATGGCCACTGTGGAGGACCCCGCAATTTCGATGTTGCGGGACACGCAACAGCTACACAGTCCCTACTTCGACGTTGAATGTCAAAGTAGGGCGCTATTCCCATCCCCTCATGGGGTTAGCGGCTTCGACGTCTCGCCACCTAACATTGACGTTAACATCGAAATAGCGCCCAACACGTGTAGCCGTGATGTAGACACGGCTTAGGAGTGTGTCTACACTAGCTGGCTACTTCGAAGTAGCCAGCCCAATGTCAAAATAGCACCTGTCGCGTCTACACGTGCCGGGTGCTATTTCGACGTTGAAATCGATGTTAGGCAGCGAGACATCGAAGTCGCTATTCCCATCCTTGGACGTTGAATGTCGAAGTAGGATGTGTGTAGACGATCTGCGTACTGCTACTTCGAAATTGCGGGGTCCTCAATGGCAGCCATCAGCTGAGGGGTTGAGAGACACTCTCTCCAGCCGCTGCAGGGCTCTATGGTTGCAGTGTGCAGCAGCCTTAAAGGCACCACCGACCCGGATTTCCTGTGGCAGGAAGCTCAGCGCATGCAGGCAGCAGCACAGGTACGTGCTAGCCCTGCACGCTTCTCACAGGCCCCGATCCCGACTGCCTTTACCCATGGTCTCCAGACAGCCCCCCGAGTGCTCCCAGGGCTCCCCTCCTGAGGGGACCCAGGCACCCCCAGCAGCCAGGTGGGGGCCAAAAGGATGCGGGGCCCCTCCTGGTCGGAGGCCAAGGTCCAAGACCTGCTGGAGCTCTGGGGCAAGGAGGAGGTGCTCCACGTGATGGGGAGCAAGCAGCGGAACGCAGAAGTGTTCGCCCGACTGGCCAAGGGCCTGGCTGCCCAGGGTCACCCTGCCCGCACTCCGGATCACGTCCGGAGTAAAGTGAAGCAGCTGCGGCAGGGGTACGCCCGGGCCTGGGACTCGGCCAGCCGGTCTGGGGCTGCCTCCGCCACTTGCCCCTATTACAGGGAGCTCAGGGCCATCCTGGGTCCCCGAGACACCTCCTCCCCCCCCGGCCACCCTTGACACCATGGCCGACGAGCCCCAGCAGGCCTCGGAGCTGGAGTCCAGCCCAGAGGCCAGCCCCGCACCCCGGGGCCCACCCGAGGAGCCCCACCTCGGGACAGTGGAGGAGGGGTCCAGCAGCGAGGGGGGGGGCTCTTCATTGACCTCCCTTCCCAGAGCACCAGCCAGGCATCCACCCACCGGGCTTCTCCCAGCCATGGCAATGGACGGTCAGGTACGTACCCCACAGAGCACACACCCATGGGCCACAGGACGGGGGCACCAGCCATGACTGGGAGCCTCACACACCCCCAGAGGACCCCAACCCATGAATGCCCAGCCATAGTACAGTCCCAGGACGGCGGCACGACCATCAGCACCCGTCAGCACCCGTACCCATGGACAGAACTCAGTCTTGACCCCGGGGGTGGGGGGACAATGCCATGGCGACAGCCAACAGGGACATCAAACCCACCGATGGGGACAGAGACCCAGCACCCAAGAGGGGGCAGGGAGAATGGGCCACAGGCCAGGGCACTGGACTAACAGCCTTCCTGTCCCTCTCTCCAGCTGCAGCATCGGACACCCCAGGCAGCCAGGCACCGTCCGTTGTCCCTGACAGCCCACCGAAGGCCAGCCACTGCCAGCAGCCGGAGACTCCCCCAAAGCCAGCAGGACAGTCCCGCCACCGCCGGACTCTTGGGATGGCTCCGGTGGACCCTCAGCTGCCGGCAGCTCTCCGGCGGCAGACGGAGGTGGCAGAGGAAAGACTCCACTTCGAACAGGAGGAGTCCACCCAGAGGTGGGCGGCGTGGGAGGACTTTATGGGGGTTTTCAGGAACATAGCCGGGTCGATCCGGGAGGCCGTCGCCCAGCTCCCGCCCCCCGCTGCCCCCTGGGCTGCCCTCCCCACTGCTCCACCCGCCTCACCGCTTGCTGCCCCACCTACTGCTCCACCTGCCTCACCGCCTGCTACCCCGCCTGCCGCCCCACCTGCCTCGCTGCCCACTGCCCCGCCTGCCGCCCACCCTCCTCACCACCGGCAAGCTCCACAGAGCCCACTGGGGCTGAAGACCAGCAAGTGGAGGCATCCCGGCCCTACCTGCCAGTCTTCCCAGCCCCCAGCCGGCCATGCTGGGGACCGCAGACGTGGCCGTACCCGCTGGGGCTCGTGCCCCTCTACCCCCACCCCAGACTGATGGGGGCCCAGCGGACGGCTCGGCTGTTGGCCCATGTATATAGTTGTCCCCCTTTTTGTATATAGTTGTCCCCCATTTTGTAGATTAGTTGCAGCTTCTTTGTTGAATCAGGCAAGTTATCCAGTTTAAAAAAAAGTTTTATTTTCCAAAAAGCTGGGGTCATGTGCTTGTTAGGGGTGTGGCGTGCGGGTGTTGGGGGCAGTGTGAGGGCATTGCGGGCTGTGTGTGGGGGGGAGGTCTTCTGGGGAAGGCCAGGGAGGTGCTCAGGGGTCTCCCTGATCGAAGTGGGCCCGCAGGGCCTCACAGACCCGTGCCACCTCATGGTGGGCTTGGTGGCTGGGGGAAGCCCATGCCAGCATCGACCGCCCACCCCTGGACGAAAGCCTCCCTCTTGCTCTCAAAGATGTTGTGGAGTGTGCAGCATGCGCCCACAACCTGGGGGATGTTTTGGAGGCTGACATCCAGTCGGGCAAGGAGGCACCTCCAGCGGCCCTTCAAATGTTCTCTCTACCACCTGGCAGGCATGGTTCAGGTGGGCATTGAACCGCTCCTGGCTGGCGTTGAGGTGGCCAGTGTACGGGCGCATGAGCCAGGGCTGGAGGGGGTAGGCCGCATCCACCACAAGGCAGAGGGGCACAGTGGTGTCCCCCAGAGGGATCTCCCTCTGGGGGATGTAGGTCCCCGCCGCCAGCTGGCAACACAGGCCCGAGTTCCTAAAAACACGGACATCGTGTGTGCAGCTGGGCCAGCCCATGTACACATCCTGGAAGCGGCCCCGACTGTCCACCATGGCCTGCAGGACCACGGAGTGGTAGCCCCTGCAGTTGATGTATCTTCCTCTGCTGTGGTCCAGGGCACGGATGGGGATGTGGGTCCCATCCAGGGCCCTGAAGCAGTTGGGGAACCCCATGGAGGCGAATCTGGCGACGGCTGCATCCAGGTCCCCGAGTCGGACGACTCTCTGGAGCAACATGGCATTAAGCGCATGGACCACCTGTGGGGAGGGAACACAGGTGCCCAGGCCCCGCTCCCAGGCACCTCCCCGGGTACCCCACTTGCCCAGCCCATCCCTCCCTGGTACCCCTCCCTTTCCAGCCCCACACCTGGCCCCTCCCTTCCCCCCTCCATCTCTCCCTCCCCAAGCCCACACCCGGCCCCCCTGCCCCCCAGTGGGTGCATGCCCGGGCCTCCTTACCTCCATGACGAAGACCCCAACCGTGGCCTTTCCCACTCCAAACTGGTGTCCCACGGAGTGATAGCTGTCTGGAGTGGCCAGCTTCCAGACGGCTATTGCGACCCTCCTCTCGACGGGGAGTGCGCGCTGCATCTTGGTGTCGTGGTGCCTCAGTGCTGGGGTGAGCCACTGGCAGAGCTCGAGAAAGGTCTGCCGGTGCATGCAGAAGTTCCGGAGCCACATATCGTCATCCCACTCCCGCATGATGAGCTGCTCCCACCACTCAGAGCTGGTGGGGTAGCTCCAGAGGCAGGGGAGCAGACAGTGAGGCAGTGAGGGAGGAAGAGGAGAGCCCGGTGGTCAGGGGCGTCCCCATCTGCCTCCGGGGTGGGCTTCTCTGGCAGCAGCCACTGGACAGCCTCCTAGGCAGCACCTAGCAGGGTGCTTGCCCCCTGGATGACTACCTGGAGGGCCTCCGCTTCCTGCTGCTGCTGCTGCAGCTGCTGCTGTGTGTCCATATCTGCTGTGACTTGGTCTGCGAGAGAGTGGCTACTGCTCTGCTGACCTCGTGCTGTGCAGGCCAGGTGTGTCTGGGAGGGGCCCTTTAAAGGAGTGGCTTGCAGCTGCCCCGGAAGGGCTAGTGTGCTCTGTGACCCGGTCCGTGGTCTGTCCTGGCCCCTTATTTCAAAAGAGGGTGCTTGTGTGTGTAGATGCTCTGCATTTCCTTCCAGGGCGGCTCTTTTCAACGTTCCCTGTCGCTACTTCAACGTTGAACGTCGACGTTGCCAGCCCTGGAGGACGTGTAGACGATATTCGTCGAAGTAGCCTATTTCGATGTTCTTACTTCGAAATAGGCTACTTCGACGTAATGTGCTAGTGTAGACATAGCCTAGGTTTTATAAATTCAAATTTGAGTATCCTCATCTCCCCAAAGCCCCCACAAAGTCAAGTTAGTGCTGCCACTCTGAATTGCCAAACATCAACCATTGTAGCAGTGCATTGTGGGAGTATGTCCCACAGTTCCCTCAGCCCCATAGCATTCTGGGTTTTTTCACTGGTGCAGTATGGAAAAAAATGCCCCACAAGTGGTTGATGGTATGTGTATGCTGCCCAACCAAAAACAGAGCAAAGACAGCCAGTCTCCAAAGCCTTTGCCACAGGTGGGAGACTTCCCCTGGGCAACAGACAGCCACCAAAAACCTTTCCACCTTTGGAGCCTTCATCGCACATAAGCCAGGACATGGTGCTGTCTGGCAGCATGATCTGCACTGCACTGCAGGCACATGCTTTTATTGGACTAGGGGCTAGCCACAGATGTGGTTGGGAGGGAGATAAATGCCAACTCCATGGCACCTGTGTGCGTGGGGGTGAGGCTGCCCCTTTACAAATGTGAACCACAGAAAAGAAGTTTCTTGGCCTCTCATACAAGCATGACCCCTGTGATTCAGTGGGTGGGGGCTGGTTCCCATGCTGAAAAAATATCTCAGTCTTGGCCTCTCCTGCTGTAACCTGTGCAGGGAAGAAGCCACCACCATCTGTTGGGGCTATGTTTTTATGGGTGAATGCAATCACTGTGCTGATAATAAAGAAATGAATTCAAAATGGGTCCAGGTGCCCACTTCAATTTCCTGGGTTTCCTGGCACCAAATTCAAATTCATGGACTTCCTGTTACCTATTTCCTGTGCTCCTGGAAAGCAGCAGAGATGGAAGTGGCCAGAGCAGACAACCAAGGGCATTGCAGAATACATATGAAACACTCTGGAAGCCAAAAAAGTCAATGTAAATAATTGCTATTCCCACACTAGCATTAATCCTACCTTTTAAATTTGAACTTGGTGCTATGACAATTCACTTTGTGGGAGTAATAGTATTGACCTCAGTGCTCCCTTTAATCAACCTGATGGCATTCACAGTGAAGACAGTGACACTGTAAAATCAAGCTAGCGGCCTTAAAATCAACTTTATGATGTAGTGTAGACACAGACTACCTCTACACTATGAGGTAAATTCAATTTTTAACAAATTCAATTTTAACCTTGTTCTTATGAATTCGAATTTAAGTGTCCACAAACCTTCTTGAAATTTGACCCATCATTTATCCATGTTGAGTTTCCACCTCCCCCTTGCCCTATGCAAGTTCAACAGTGTCAGCACTGCATTGTGGGTACCTATCCCACAGTGCCTGAGCCCCAGTTGCTTGTGGATGTTTCATGTTAGAATCCCAGAATGCAAAGCACTATCCCAGAATTCAGAGCACCCAGTAACAGAATTCAGATGTCCCCCAAACCGGCTTGGTTTCCCTGTGCCACATGTCCTCTACAGACATTGGTGTAGTAGCAGGCAGCTGTTCTCTCAGACCTGTTCAGCCCCTGCCTGGTTCCATCAGCCACATGTCCCCTGCAGACATTGGCATAGTGGTGGGTAGCTGTGCCTTCATCCCTCCCCCAGACACGCCCAGGTTCCCTGTTTCACGCGTCCTCTGCCAATGTTGGCCTAGTGGTGGAAAGCTGTGCTATCAGCCTTTTCCACCCCCACCCAGCTGTACATCTGGACTTTTATATTTGCAGGCCTGGGTGCTGCAGAATTCAAATTCTAATTCAATCAAAAATTTGCGGCTTCCTGTGACCTTTTTCTTGTGCACCTGGATGGAGAGCACCGGAAAAGGCCATACATGGAGGGTCACCATGTGGTTTTGTTGGATACCTACAGGACACTTCTGGAGGCTAATAAATTCGAATTAAAGCCATGGCACTTCCACACTAGCCATTATTCAAAATTTTAAATTAAAAATTGACGCTTGTTATTGGTATTAGGGCTCACTAATTCAAACTAATGGTCTCTACAGTGAAGACAGTGACATTTTAATATCAAGCTAACTCTTTTAAATTTGATTTTATCTCATGGTGTAGAAGCAGTCATAGTCTCTGAGGGGTAGCTGTGTTAGTCTTTAGCGTCACAAAAACAAGTAGTTCTGTAGCACCTTAAAGTCTAACAAATTTATTTACTATGTAATAATCTGATGAAGTGGGTCTTACTTACAAATGCTCATTACCTAATATATAAAATTGTTAGTCTTTTAGGTGTTATGGGACTGCTTGTTTTTGTGAAGTTAAAAAAAAGAAGTGTAGGTGCCACAGTGCATACAACGGGAGGGGCTAGCTAAGCCAACCACACACTTATGAATAGGATAATACTCAGTCAGACAATCCCTCATGCTGTTTATGGTTGCAGTGATTATATTTCTATTTTTGGCCTCCTAGATCCATCAGAGCTTGCATGGTATATCTCCTTCATCTGGAATTTACACTTTCCACCATTAGTATTGACACACACCTATATACTTGGAATTGCTTCTCCGCTTCTGTGCATAAAAGACCTGACACAAAGCTCATTGATGACAAATGCAAATATTCCCATTTACCTCAAAAGGCTTTGGATTAGGCCCTACACTAGTATATTACCTTCCATCAAAATTCTTGTTCTTAAAATCCAATGTTTCATCAAGCCACCATCATAGGTGGGAAGATCTGCCTGCTTTGAAAGTCTCTGTCTCTTTGTATGTTATATGCCTAAATACGCTAATGTCTGTGCTAATATCTGTTTCTGAATGAGACTCTAGCTATTACAGGGCAAGCAGGACTGTATCCTATTTGTAGACCACTTAACAGTCAGCAGTGCCAATTAAAATAACAATGAACACAATGAACGTGGGAATTGTAGTGTCCGAGAAGCTGGACATGAGTCAACAGTGTGCCATTGTAGCCAAGAAGGTTAATGGCACATTAGGTTGCATCAAGAGGAGCGTTGCCAGTAGATCCAGAGAAGTGATTATTCCTCTTTATTCGGCTTTGGTGAGGCCACATCTCGAGTATTGTGTCCAGTTCTGGGCCCCCAATTATCGGAAGGATGTGGACACACTGGAGAGGGTCCAGCGTTGGGTGACCAAAATAATTAGAGGGCTGGAGAATATGACCTATGAAGAAAGTTTGAAGAGGGAATTGGGACTGTTTAGTCTGCAGAAGAGAAGACTGAGGTGGGATTTGATAACAGCCTTCAACTTACTGAAGGGAGGGTGCAAAGAGGCTGGAGAGAGGCTGTTCGCAGTGGTCACGGATGGCAGAACACAGAACAATGGTTTCAAGTTGTGGTTGGGAAGGTCCAGGTTGAACATTAGGAAAATCTTTTTCACTAGGAGGGTGATGGAGCATTGGAATGGTCTACCCACGGAAGTAGGGCAGTCTCCATCCCTGTAGGTTTTTAAGTCTCACCTCAACAAAGCTCTGGCTGGGCTGATCTGATGGGTTTGGTCCTGTCTAGGGCAGGGGGCTGGGCTTGATGGCTTTTTTAGGTCTCTTCCAGCTCTGTTGTTCTATGATTCTATGATATGGTGTGCTTGGGTGAACATTTCATAACAAAGAGTCTATCTTGTCAGCTTAGGTGTATTTTTATTCATGCATCATCTACCCATAAGGCACAATTTTATGAACCTGTTCTTACTTCCCAACAGGGTGGTAAACATTTTTTGTCAATACATTTCAGCTTGTGCATCATTTGTGAACTGTTTGCTGTGGTTAAACCTTCAGGAATTTGGTGCTCAGGATTAAATAGCCAGGTGGTAAGATTGGTCACACAGTAGTGTTTCTTCTCCTTGAGTGGGAAGTTGTTTCTGTGTTATAAACTACTTTAGTTTGATCATTTTTTATTGCTTAAACAAATTTCAACCATGAGGGTGAGGATTTGCTTCTGCACAAATATTTCTGAAAATTTAACAAAACAACACACCTATTTAGAATATACAAAACTGTTTGTAGATCATTTTTCTTGATATTGACCCAGTCCTAAAACAGGAACTGTATACTGCATTCTTGTAAAGAAATTCTGACAGTCAGATTCAACTGTTGCATATTCTAGCACTAAAGTTAGTTGGGGCGGGTGGTAGAAATGGAGAGAGGATGAGTGTATATCAACTGGTAAAATGCTGAAGGCAGCACTTGCAAGTTTTCTTTAATCTAAAAGAGATGTAGTAATAGCTGGTCTGATTCTCACTTAAACTGCAATTTAAAGGGCTTTTAAATGTTAAACCAGTTCTCAGGCCCCTTTACATTGCCAGAGCAGCATTAAGGGGTCTCAGAGTAAACGAGAAATAGGTCCAGAGCAAGGAAAGGAAGAAGGGCAAAGGTCACGTCAAAGAGTGTTTTGATTTCAAGCATCACCAGACATGCAGTACCAAAAGAAGACTGGCTGGGAGATGGGACCAAGGGATAAAGAGTTCACGATGAAAACCCCACACATAAATTGCTGTTCCATAATTTAAGATCTTCACATATTGCAAATCCCAAAAGACCAAATTTTAAATGCTTCATTTTCTCCATTGACTGTAATTAAAGTTTTCCTTGGCTCATGATCCTGGTGAGCTTTAAATATTACTAGTAATAATAAATAATAAAAATCCACTTTTCACACCAGGTGGAGTTTTCCCTTGCAAACCTTGAGCTTTCCAATATATTTTGTAGGATACTTTTGTCCACAAGTTTGACTGAAGATGGAGGCATTCCACAAATCCCTGAGGAGAGATCATTTTTATTATCAAGTTTGTGCTCTGTATATACAGGCGAATATGGGATTATTTGTTAAGAAATTTACTGCCCCAAAATTTATGGCAGTAATATAAACTCACAAGTGTCCCTTTCTGCTGAGGGGGAGTCCAGTCAGTAGCTGTATGACTGATGAGGTGACAAAGTGTGATCGAGAGGGCAGCTGCTGGAAAATAATTTCTGAAGACTGAGATAAAACAGGAAATACTTTAGAGTGGGAATCTAATTTTTAATTATTGGGTTAATTAATCCCAACAATTTCACTGTTTCCCAAAGTATGAAAAGGGATTTCTCTGTTTACTTTTTTGAACTAGATTCAAAGTAAATAGGTTACTTATCTTAAACTGAAATTTCATTCCCTTGGGATATTCCCCTCCACCACCGCCTCCTGAGGTACCATGGAGTTCTGTGGTTATTGTTTGACAGCTGAAGGTTCTATCTGTGGTTTCTCGTGAGCACATTAGTTACCTAAGGAAATCCTGCTGACAAGTTTCTCCTTTTCAATGAGGCAGTTATCCTTTGCTTGTACTATAGTCCATTTTGGGTTCTTCTAGCAACTTCTCTCACGTTTCTTTCCTCTTTTCCTCTTTTCCTCAGCCATCCTTCCCCCAAATTTTTCCAAAGTCACCCTTCCCGGGTTGATTACATCCTTTCTGTCCAATCCGGGTTGATTACATCCTGAAACCTTCCCGGGTTGATTACATCCTTCCCCCAAAATGTTTGGGGATTTTAAATTTGGATTTGAACTTTGCAACTGGATCTTCTTTCCAAAACTCCAGGTGTGAACATTCCTACTAGTTTCTATCTGGTTATAAAGCACCTAGTACATGTTCAGTGAAACTAAGTAGGGTGTCTGGGCCCTATTGCAATCTAAATAAGTAATTTGTTCTTCTAGTTAATTAAGTTACTGGTTCCTGTGCCTGATGATAGTGTCTGAAAGTGACATGACTAGCCGTTCAGCAGAAGACAGCTAATTAAAACTTGGCTAAATAGAGAGTAGTTCTTGCTAATATTAGAAATGGCCCAGTTCACTTGTCCAATCTACTCTGAGTATAAAATTACTTCCTAATTATACACAAGAATTTGGATCAGGAAGCAAGTACTCATGTTCTTTTATATTTTTGTAAATAAAAATACGTCTAATAACCCTGTTAAAATGAGCTTTCCATATTTTATGATTGGTATCACTGTGTATAAGGAGGAGACAAGATCAAACCCATCCTTTAAAATAATTTCATTTACTATTAATCGTGGTGATCTCCTAAACTCACTATCACAGAGAGTTAGCAAGAATGGGATTTCTTGACTGAACAAGGTAAATATTTATGGATATGAAGAGGCATGTGCTATCTGTTGCATGTACCTTCTAAATTCCTGGAGGGCAAGATTTCTTCTAGGGCAGGACTTTTCTCCATATAATGAAGCTTGAAAAAGACAAATTGGAAATGAGATTCAGATTTTTAGCAGTGAATATAATTAACTAAGGGTAGCGGTAAATTCATCATCATGTGAAGTCCTTGCACGGAGGCTAGGTGTCTTCCTGAAAGCTTCACTGTAGTTCAGCTGCAGATTACTGGGCTACACTGTGTTCAGCTATGTAGAAAAGAACATTTCCTTCCATGGCAGATAATGCAGAGAGAAATGGCCCTTGTACAGGAGCTAAGACTTGATGATTGTCATAGTGGTCCATTCTACTTTCAACATCCCCTTACATAACACTCTACTCATTGTGCTAATACTTCTCTTGGGCCTAGAGTTACAAGTTAAATATATGGAGATGCACTTCTCATAGAACTGAAAGGGACCTTGGGAGTTCAGTCATTGAGTCCAGTCCCCTGCCTTCTTGGCAGGACCAAGCACCATCCTTTTCTTTTTCTTCAATTATTAAACATATTTGCTCCAGATCCTAAATGGCCACCTCAAGGACTGAGCTCACAACTGTGGGTTTAGCAAGTCAATGCTCAAGTCACTGAGCTTTTCTTCCCTCCCTTCCTGTGTAGACCTCTTCTTTTTAAGTGGACAGATACTATAGGAAACCAGCTGGGAGTCATGCTGCTCAGACAGTCAGCTCATGTCATAAACCATCCGAGAAATTATTTTCCTTTTATTTTCCTTTCCTACTTTATCAAGAACTTTCCTAGCAGGACCTAGCAGAACCTAGGGTAAAACTACAATGATAGTGCAGACAGTTGCTGTGGGATGGTACTGCCTGATATGAAGTAATGCTGTAAAGGAAATATAGTTGAAATAACTGGAATAATGTCGCAGAAACAATCAGTGATTGCAGCAAGATGAGAAAAACAGAGGCTGCAGAGAAGCAGGTACAGGGGAATAGGAGCAAAGAAAGAAACAGAGAAAGCAGGTGTGATTAGGAATTGAATGAAAATCAAAAGGTAGGGAGACTGAGCTAATTATCTTGCAAGGCAATATTTCAACAAAGGTAAAATACACAGACTTTTCTCAGTAACAGAGAGATAGTTGTGTTAGTCTGTAATCTAGCAAAACAAAAAAGCAGTCATGTAGCACTTTAAAGGCTAACAAAATAATTTATAAGTTTTCGTGGGATAGATCCACTTCTTCAGATCAGAGGCTTACCAGAAATGACTCAATATATAAAGCACAGAGAACAACAAGAAGTCTTGTGGCACCTTATAGACTAACACATATTTTGGAGCATATGCTTTTGTGGGCAAAGACCCGCTTCATCAGATGCATGATTGGGGGAGGGGGTTCAGAGGGATATTTAAAGAATGGGGTCCCAGAAGAAGGGAGGGCCAGAGCTGACAAGGTCTACTCAGCAAGGTGGAAATGGCCCATTATCAATAGTAGGTATCAAAAGAGGAGAAAACAAGTCAGATCGGACAGGGGAATATGAGCCATTGTCAGAGTCTAATGGGGAAATCTTAACACCCAGGGCAGAGAAGCTGCCTTTGTAAGCTGTGAGCCACTCCCAGTCTCTGTTTAATCCATGGTTAATAGAGTCAAATTTGCAAATAAATTGCAGCTGAGAGATTTCTCTTTCCATTTGATGTTTGAAATTTCTTTGTTTCAGGACTGCCAGCCTTAAATCTGCTACTGAGTGTCCAGGGAGACTGAAGTGTTCCCCCACACGCTTCTATACATTACCGTTCCTGATGTCTGATTTATGTCCATTTATTCTTTTACATAGACACTGTCCAGTTTGGACAATGTAAATTGCAGTGGGGCATTGCCAGCACATGATGGCATATATTATATCAGTAAATGTGCAGGTAAACTACAATACCCACCTAAGGAAGTGTGGAAACAAATTGACAGAGCCAGACGAGTACCCAGAAGCCACCTGCTACAAGACAGGCCTCGCAAGGAAAACAAGAGAACACCACTGACTATTACATACAGCCCGCACCTCTCCAACGCATCATCAGTGATCTGCAACCCACCCTGAACAATGATATTTCACTCTCATGGACCTTGGGAGGCAGGCCTGTCCTCGCCTACAGACAGCCTGCCAACCTTAAACAAATCCTCACCAGCCACTACAAATCACAAACCAGTGGCTTTAGGCCTGGAACCAGCCCCTGCAACAGTCCTCGCTGCCAACTCTGCTCACATATCTACACCAGTGACATCATTACAGGACCTAACGTCAACCACACCACCAGGGGCTCCTTTACCTGCACATCTACTAATATAATATAGGCCATCATGTGCCAGCAATGCCTCCTTAGGTATTTCAGTCCTTGTTTCGACATCTAGACATGAGACTTAATTATGAGTGGTTATTTAAAGACAATTTAATCAAACAAAGGGTTCTTCTGATCCCGAAAGACTAGCCATATCCCTAGGTAAAGATATATATCTTACCCAATAATCATGCTGTTGACCTTCCTTTAGTATTCAATATCTAAAGGTTTATTTTAAAAACAATAAAGAAGAAAGAGCTAAAACTGTCTAAAGGAATCAAATACACACAATAATTACTAAGTTCTTGGATCAGGCTTGAATTACGACATAGACTTCTGGCTTGTTAAGTCTCTAGTCACTTCCAAATAATTGGAAGGACCTCAGTCTCTTGGTTAGAATGATGCCATTAATATAAATCCATAGTCCAGAGATCACAGCAAGAGAGAAGCAAAATGGAGATGTTTCCAGGATCTTGTATAGCTCTTGCCAAGTGCAAAGAACATCCTTGTTCCAAGCAAAGTCCTCAGCATAGTTTGTGGAAAAATACAGGTGCAAGATGGAGTTCAGTACCATATGGTCTAGTCACATGCCCTGGCATGTTTCAGTGAGTACTAGAAGAGCCTCTTCCCATATTCTAGCTACAGCATCTTCTTCCATGGCCATTGCATTGACTGATGTTTTAATCATATAATGTCACAGAGATATTGAAAGATCTGCCCTCATTTGGGAAAAAAGTGTGAGTATGTGTAGCTGTGAAGGTCAATATGGATCTAGAAAAGTAGGGCTCCATCTTCTCTTGTTATGAGTTGTAAATAAAACTTGACCTGAAAACAGTTTCAGAACATAGCAATTTTTACTGTAGAATGGAGCTTTTTATCAGTTTTGCCTTGGGCCAGCCAGCTAATACGAATTTTTTATTTGTGAAAATTGGTATTTACGATATTCTCATTTTCTAGTTTTATTTCTTTTTAGTTTGATTTGGAAAAATGGGTTTTGTTTTTCATCCTAGTATGAAAATAATTGATTTTTTTAACATGCTCTTTCTTCCAGGCAGTGTTGGATGATCATATAGAAATGATCATGAACCACACACTGTAACTATTGGTTTGATCTGCTTAGACTGTCATTTGAGATAATTTAACACAGAAAGAAATCTTTAAGGACATTGATTTGATTCAACAGCTCCTTCATGCGTCATATAACCTATTACTTAACAACAGTCATTTAGACCCATTCCTTCTAAGTCTTGCGCACATCATTATCTCTATTTAAGTAGATGAGACAAATCTTATGTGTAAGCTTTAACCTAAGTAAAAGATGTAGTAGGATCAGGGCCTTTGTGTCTAAGTGAGACAGGCTACCAATATACCAGAATCAGAAGAAAAAGTAATACAACTTAGTAAACTGTGTTGAAATACCATGCAACTGATTCTGGAGTACTTACCTGGGCAAATTTCAGGTAGGAATACTTGTAGCTACATTGTTACTGGGCTATATGATAAGCTGGGGTGTATGGGGTGTACAGGGAGGGGTAGTACCTCTGTTGGAGGGACTTGTCGAACCCCTTCGGGGGTAGTCCGTCCACTTTGGTCCCCACCTGTCACTCAGCTCTCACTTGTGGCTCCAAGTAGCTGCAGCATGCGCAGCGGCCACACCCCGGGCAACAGCTTCGACAGGCCAGCCAAACCAGGTGAGTGTAACCAATGGGGCTCAAACCCTCGGTGAATTTTTGGATGTGCCTACCCAGCACGTGAAGTCAGTTCCGGCTGACTGGGCAGAAGAGATCATTTAGATCCAATGGCCAAGAAGGCAGTTCTGCAACGCTTTATGGAAAGTGAAGGGCTTGACAAGGCACGAAAGACGTCAAGGCCATCCACTGCAACCAAAGAAGTTACCAGTCGTGACGATTCTACGTACCACTGGTGCCTGGCTTCCAAGGTCGAGAGAGTGGGATTGCTCCTGTGCAACGGCTCTACCACTTAGAAAGCTTTTATGCACAGGTGCTGTGCAAATCACCACCCAAGTCCTGCGGCAATGGGGGAGGGGCGAAGCGACAGATGGAGGTTACCACTGGGAGTTGTGGTCCCAATCCCGCACGTAGGTGGCCTGTGGACAAGTGGTCATCCAGCTCTGTACCTGGGGCAGCAGAGTTGCCCGGCAGCATCTCAGGCGTCTGAGCAGTCCTCTTTAGGACAGCACTGCTCACCCTAGTAAGGGAGGGGCCTAGAAAAGGTGGCCAAAAAATTGCCTGCCCTACAACAATAACTGGCCAGCAAGCTGCAGCTGGCAGTTCAACCCTACTTGCGGTCAAAACCAAAAGAAAAATTTGAGAAAACTTACCATTGGTGTATGGAATGTTCGTACTGTCATGGATCGAGAAGGTGTTGTAAGACCTCAGAGAAGGACAGCTCTCATTGCTCGTGAACTAGCCCGCTATAACATCGATATACCAGCATTAAGTGAAACAATATTGGCTGGGGAAGGTTTCTTGAGTGAACCAGGAAGTGGTTATACCTTCTTCTGGAAGGGTAAGACTGAGACAGAGCATAGAATACAGGGAGTCGGTCTGGCAATAAAAACCTCATTGATGAGTCAACTCCCAGACCTTCCAGTGGGTATCAATGCAAAATGGCTGAAACTACGCTTCCCACTAAACACCAAACATCATGCCACCACCATCAGTGGATATGCACCCACTCTAACATGCCCTGACAACTCAAAGGAACAATTCTATGAAGATCTCGACAGACTGATCAAGGCCACACCTGCAGCAGACAAACTACTCCTACTAGGAGATTTCAATATCCGAGTCGGGGCTGACAACGAGAACTGGAAAGGAGTAACCAGGCCACATGGTGTAGGCAAAATGAAACAGCAATGGACTACTCCTTTTGAGCCTTTGTTCTGAAAATGACCTGACTATTACCAACACTCTGTTCCGACAAGTGGATAAATACAAAACGACGTGGATGCACCCTAGGTCTAAACAGTGGCATCTGATAGATTATGCCATTGTCAGAAGGAGAGACATCTGAGACATACTGATCACCAGAGTAATGCAAGGCGCAGAGTGCTGGACAGATCACAGATTAGTCAGGATATCTCTTCAACTTTACATCTCTCCCTCTCGGCACAAATGCCTTAAGCATGTGCGACCTGCTTTTAACACAGCCAAACTGAAGGATGCCCAATGTTTAAACAATTTTCAGAAGAGTCTCGATGACAAATTAACATCCCACGGTCAACTGGTTGGTACTGTAACCAAAAAGTGGGATCCACTCAAGCAGATAGTGACTGACACAGCAATAACATCACTTGGACCAAAGAAAAGAATACATCAGGACTGGTTCGATGAGAACCAAGAAGAAATATGTTCAGCACTGGAAGTAAAGAGAAAAGCCTTTACTGAATGGCAGAATGACCCCTCCTCAGCCTCCAAACGGGACCATTTCTAGCACCTTCAGAGCAAAACACAGAAAGACCTCTGTCAGATACAAGACAGCTGGTGGGAGAGGAAAGCCAAAGAAATTGAGCACTATGCTGAGACCCACAACTCAAAGATGTTCTTTAGTGCTATTAAGACTGTCTATGGACCTTCTAAACCAAGGACTACCCCATTGCTCTCATCAGACAACACAACACTGGTCAAAGACAAAGAGGGTATCAACGAAAGATGGCAAGAACACTTTAGCAACCTCCTTAACAGACCATCAACTGTGAATAACAACGTCCTCAATGAAATTCCACAACAACCCGTCCTGACAGATCTTGACTTTCCGCCTACTATAGATGAGATTAAGAAAGCTGTTAGCCAGATGAGTTCAGGAAAAGCTCCTGGAAAAGATGGGATACCAGCAGAGATATATGAAGCGGCAAGTCCAGCAGCACTAGCAGCGTTCCATAGTGTGATCATCAGCACCTGGGAGGACGAAAACATACCACAGGACCTCCGCGATGCTATTATTGTCTCCCTTTTCAAGAATAAAGGCAGCAAAGCAGAATGTGGAAACTACAAAGGCATATCCCTCCTCTCCGTTGGAGGGAAGATCATCGCCCGCATCATCTTGAACCGCCTAACAGTCAGAATTTCTGAGGCAAATCTACCGGAAAGTCAATGCGGTTTTCAACCTGGCCGAAGCACAGCCGATATGGTGTTTGCTGTCAGACAAATACAAGAGAAGTGCATTGAACAGAACATGCACCTGTATGCTGTCTTCATAGATCTGACAAAGGCATTTGATACCATCAACAGTGAAGCCCTTTGGACCATTCTAATACAACTTGGCTGCCCAAGAAAATTTGTTCAGATTATACGCCTTTTCCATGACGACATGACAGGTGAAGTACTGTCTGAGGGAGCCACATCAGCCCCCTTCAGCATCACCAATGGCATGAAACAAGGATGTGTTCTTGCTTCTGTCTTATTTAACCTGTTCTTTGCATGCGTCCTTACCCATGCAATGAAAGATCTGGACCAAGGTATATACTTGAAATACCGGCATGATGGTTCACTTTTTGACCTCCGTCGCCTGAATGCAAAGACTAAGACAGTGCAGAAACTCCTTTCTGATGCACTCTTTGCCGATGACTGTGCCCTTATGGCTCACACTGAAAACGATCTTCAGCACATTGGCAACAAGTTTGCTGAGGCCTCGCAACTTTTTGGACTAACTATCATCCTCGGAAAAACAGAAGTTCTCCATCAACCTGCACCTGGATCAAATGCTCCTATCCCGAGTATCTCCATTGATGGCACTCGGCTTAAAGTAGCGGAGAACTTTAAATACTTGGGTAGTGTCATATCCAGTGATGGATCACTGGATAATGAGATCAACATGCGAATATCCAAAGCAAGCCAGGCACCTGGCTGTCTGTGTGTCAAAGTTCTAAACTACCATAACATCCGGATGTCAACAAAACTGCTTGTGTACAGAGCTGTTGTTCTCTCATCTCTTTTGTACGGCTGTGAAACATGGACACTATATAGGCATCACATCAAGCAGCTCGAAGCATTCCACATGCGCTGCCTCCATAACATCCTGAAGATCCGCTGGCAAGACAGAGTGCCCAATCTTGAGGTCCTCAAGAGAGCCCAGATGACAAGCATTGAAATGATGATTATGAAGTCACAACTACATTGGACTGGTCATGTCAGCTGCATGGATGCCAACAGAATCCCTCGCCAGCTTCTGTATGGTGAACTCTCCCAGGGCAACCGGTGTACAGGTCGTCCACGGAAACGCTACAAGGACACCATCAAAGCCGATCTGCAGTACAGCAGCATCAAACCTAGGGACCTCGAGGACGCCAACAGTGACAGAACACAGTGGCGTGCAACAATCAGAAATACCTGCATTGCCTTTGAAGAAGACCGCTGCCGGCATCTACAAGAGGCACACGAACAACGTCACAGAACATCAGCAATGCACAACCCACAGATTGCAAACTTCCCATGCACCTTCTGCGGCAAAATGTGCACCTCTAGAATTGGCTTATACAGTCACCAGAGGGCACACCATGGCTACGTCTACACGTGAAGCCTACATCGAAGTAGCCTATTTCGATGTGGCGACATCGAAATAGGCTATTTCGATGAATAACGTCCACACGTCCTCCAGGGCTGGCAACTTCGATGTTCAACATCGACATTGCGCAGCACCACATCGAAATAGGTGCAGCGAGGGAACGTCTACACGCCAAAGTAGCACACATCGAAATAAGGGTGCCAGGCACAGCTGCAGACAGGGTCACACGGTGGACTCAACAGCCAGCTGCTCCCTTAAAGGGCCCCTCCCAGACACACTTGCACTAAACACCACAAGATCCACAGAGCCGACAACGAGTTGCAGACCCTGTGCATGCAGCATGAATCCCCCGCTGCAGCAGCAGCAGCCAGAAGCCCTGGGCTAAGGGCTGCTGCACACGGTGACCATAGAACCCCGCACGGGCTGGAGAGACAGCGTCTCTCAACCACCCAGCTGATGGCTGCCATGGAGGACCCCACAATTTCGACGTTGTGGGACGCGGATCGTCTACACGTTCCCTACTTTGACGTTGAACGTCGAAGTAGGGCGCTATTCCGATCCCCTCATGAGGTTAGCGACTTCGACGTCTCGCCGCCTAATGTCGAAGTTAACTTCGAAATAGCGCCCGATGCGTGTAGCCACGACGGGCGCTATTTCGAAGTTAGTGCCGCTACTTCGAAGTAGCATGCACGTGTAGACACAGCTCATGAGACCAATAACACATGATCTGCACAGATTTGTCATCATCAGATTGATGGACGACCATTATATGATAAGCAAATTGTTCAAAAATTCAGAAATCTTTTCAGTGCACAATGAGAGTACCTGTATTTTGCATAGTCTTTCTATTGTAAATCCAGACTAGTGACTGATAGTGGAATTATATCATTTTTTTCTTTTGTAGGACTGGGTATTCTATGTGTGGAGAGATTTCTTTATACAGTTACGAGCCTTGCTACCTGGATGGAAGGAATAAAGTGGAGGCTGGAAAGCATTTTAGAAATAAAATATTGGAATAAAAATGCATGGCAGTGTTGGGAACCGTGAAGGGTTATTGCTCCCCCTCACACTTTCCTTTTGATCTGGCTGTTGCAAGCATGATATTATGTCCCATTTCACAACCAGTTTGTAATTGCATGCACTATTTGTACTCTCTAAGCAGTGGTTACTCATTTCACTCATTTTATTAACTGTGGTGATTCTAAAAAGTCAGCACATATCCTGAACATAAGGCTAAGAGAAATCAATTTTATTTTGAAGTTCTTGATGTCTATCTAAAAGTATTTCATTTTGCTTCACTGCAACAAGCTGCAGCACAATAATTCAGACAATTCTATATTCTGTCTTTGAAAAATAAGGATTTGCCAAAACACCACTGTGCACACACTCAGACCCTACCACTGCAAACTGGAAGTCTAGATGAAACCTGAATCAGATAGGCACTATAAAGTCAGACCAGAAGAAAACTTCAAGAATAATCCCTAATGTCCTTGAGAGACGAGAGCTCTTAGCCTCTCACTCCAGAAATGTGATAAAACTTCCTGTTTGGGAATGGACAGCATATGCTAGACCCAGCTCAAGTACATGATACTCCCCCTCTTCCCTGGGAAGACTAGGATCTGCCCACAAATTGGTTGTGAGCTTCACAGTGCTAGAGAGAAACTGAATCCTTCCTCCCAGGTTTCCATGGAGTTTCTTTCAGTGTTTGAAGGTTCCATTTTCTTCCCTTCCAGCAAAGCAGAAGATTATCTCAAGCACTTAAGCTCAGGTTCCTGGGAGTGTTACATTTAATTTGCATCAAGCTAAAGTTTTCTTTTTAAGACCATTACAGACTTTATTTTGGAGGATTACAGACAGTGTTTCAGGATAAGCCTGACAATTTTAGAGAAATCATATTTGGATTAGCTTAGCCTCGATAACGTCAGTAAATGAGAACTTCTGACCTTTAAAATAATTCAGCAGAAAGTACAAGTAAAGGATACTTAAAACAGAATTAACTGTATTAGTATTGTGACTTTAGGTTTAATTATAATTGTACACTCACAGGCTGTGGCCACACTACTCCTCCCTTTCAGAAGAGGCATGTAAGTTACAGCTGTTCGAAAATGCAGATGAGGCTCTGCCATGCATGTGCAGCACCTCATTAGCATAATGACAGCCATGCAAATTTCAAAGCTGCTAACTTCAAAGTGCTGACCAGCAGTCTAGCCCCAGGCACTTTGAAACATGTGCCCAACTTTGAAATTCCCTTATTCCCAAAAAGTATTTCTAAGCACTGGCGCCTAGACTGCCAGTCATCACTTCAAAGTTAGCAGCTTCAAAATTTGCACAGCTGCCATTATGCATGACAGTGCCTCATTTGCATTTTCAAACAGCCGTAATTTACATGCTCCTTCTGAAAGAGAGGGGTAGTGTGGCCACAGCCAAAGTGTCATTACTGCAGTATGGGATAAAAAGCTTTAATATGTTTCATCAGTTCTTAAGTGAGCTAAAGCAATTCTGCTCTTTTAATTTTCCTCTCACTTTGTAGACATCAGGTAATTTAATATTACATAAAACTATTTGCAAAAGATTTAACACAATTTGCCAAGGCCTGATTACAATAATTTTCCATTTCTATTTGGCTCTGATTTCATAATTGGAAATACTAACAGATGGAGCATCCCAAAATGTGGTGTATGCATCAGATTTCATGACGAGTGAAACAAGCCAATCAGGATATTTTGATCTTTCCTTAGATCAGGACCAGTGGAAAATAACAGTCAAAAACTCTAAAGGATGTAGGCCCTATTAGTAATATTATACAGATTTTTCCCACTTTTTGAGAGGAATTTTTGTTTACGTTGCCAGAAGGCAGTCTAATAATTCCAAAGGTTATTTGCTCTTTGTCATCTGAATCATGTCATTTCCCCAGTTGTGCTGGTAGATACTAGAGAGATACTGGCCCAATTCATCTCAGCAAGTCAGCCATTAATAAGTGGTGCTGATACAGACCTTTTCTATTCATGACTACACATATAGCACTCTACTGCCAGGGACTGGGACACGGACAGTTGGCCTTACTGGTCAGACCTCTATGTTAACAGCCAAAAAACAGAGCCCAAAGTCAAAGGCCAGAGCCAAAGGTCAGGGCCAAGGTCAAAGGTCAGGAATCAGCACCAAAAGTCACCACTCAATGACTTGTAGTGAGGCTGGGTCTGAAATGGGAGCAGGGCAGGAGCAAGGCTGTGAACAAGCAGACACAGGAGCTATGGCAGCCAGGGGCAAGTGCTTTGAGCAGCCAGTGAACTGTGCTCATAAGATTGTGAGGGGACTGGGCAGGATACAAGGCCTTATTCCTGCTGGTTACAAGCTATCCTTATCTCTGTTTTATAGATGGGTAATGTTAGGGGGCAAAGTAATTTGTTTAAGGTCACCCATCAAGCTAGTAGCACAGCCAAGAATGGAGCTCAGGCCTTGTGAGTCCCACTCCTGTGCTCTTACCACAAGACAAACCATCTCACCTCTGTTATGCATCTCTGCATCAAAATGAGCGGGAGTCTAACCTAAGGCCCAGACAGTCTCTGGATCCTGCATGGGTGTACAGCGGAGGCAGCACACCAGGAGTTTTCTGGTCCTTTCTCAAGAGCCAGTCTCTCTGTGTAACTGCAATATTTGTGCAGATGGGGAAGGAGTAAATTTGGCTGTGATCCTGTCCATGAAATAAACATACTTACCTACATTCTATAGAAAAATGGTATTACATATATGTTAATAAGTATATGTGCTATACACTAAGAACTTCCAAGCAAGTCAACTTAATTCCTCAGGGCCTTAGTTGGGGGAAGGAATAGCTCTGTAGTAAGAGTATTGACTTTGTAAACCCATGATTGTAAATTTAATCCTTGAGGGGTCCTTTCAAGGGTATGGGGCAGGTTAGAGTTTTAAAAAAATTCTGTCAGGCATGGTGATAGGTCCTGCTGCGAGGGCAGGGGACTGGACTGGACCTCTCAAAGCCCTTTCCAGTTCTATGATATGATGATGATGTGCTAAGGTTGCAAAGCAAGGTTCACAGAAACTGGAGGAAAGCTAGGGGAAGAGCTAGAATTAAGACTGCATACATGACCTTAGTTCTACTTGCCTGTGCATCTTCATTATGCTAGTCAGTTATCAACTGAATGGTCACATACTATTTTAGAACAGTTCCTCTCACAGGACTCAGGATGGCTGGTGCTTAAGGAATGGATCAGTGTAGTGTAATGAAAGAGATTGTTGTACGTAGGACCTTCTTTGTTACCTGTAGAAGTTGGAAAGATTGTAGAAAATGAGGGAAGAAAATAAGTGGAGAGAAAGAATGGTTTGGTGGCTAAGGTAATTAAATCCCCCTCAGACAGAATCAACTCAGTGCTCATCATACCTGGCCAAAGGCTGTTTGGATCTATTTTGGTTGTGTCTCAGCTGGAGAGTCAGTTCTGTGTAGGATGCTGATAGAAGACTCTGGCTACGTCTACACGTGCACCCAACTTCGAAATAGCTTATTTCGATGTTGCGACATCGAAACAGGCTATTTCGATGAATAACGTCTACACGTCCTCCAGGGCTGGCAACGTCGATGTTCAACTTCGACGTTGCTCAGCCCAACATCGAAATAGGCACAGCGAGGGAACGTCTACACGGCAAAGTAGCACACATCGAAATAAGGGAGCCAGGCACAGCTGCAGACAGGGTCACGGGGCGGACTCAACAGCAAGCCGCTCCCTTAAAGGGCCCCTCCCAGACACACTTTCATTAAACAGTGCAAGATACACAGAGCCAACAACTAGTTGCAGACCCTGTATATGCAGCACAGACCCCCAGCTGCAGCAGCAGCAGCCAGAAGCCCTGGGCTAAGGGCTGCTGCCCACGGTGACCACAGAGCCCCGCAAGGGCTGGAGAGAGAGTATCTCTCAACCCCCCAGCTGATGGCCGCCATGGAGGACCCCGCTATTTCGATGTTGCGGGACGCAGATCGTCTACACGTCCCTACTTCGATGTTGAACGTCGAAGTAGGGCGCTATTCCCATCCGCTCATGGGGTTAGCGACTTCGACGTCTCGCCGCCTAACGTCGATTTCAACTTTGAAATAGCGCCCAACACGTGTAGACGTGACGGGCGCTATTTCGAAGTTACTGCCGCTACTTCGAAGTAGCGTGCACGTGTAGACGCAGCCTCTGAGAAACATGTTCAGTGCAGACAGTGCATTGAGCAGTTTGAGAATAATTTGGAAAGCAAGCAGTGAATTCTGAACGCTTTTAACTCAACCACATCAAAATAAAATTCTGTGAGGCTATAAAAAGGCTGTTCCCTGACCCTGCAAAATTTCAAAATACTGCTGTAACCTAGGGGAGTACCAGAACTCTTCAAAAATTGCTGGATTTTTTTACAACAGGAAATGTTTAGTAATTGCAGTATGTGGGTCACTAGGGCTACATCTACACAAGCCCCAAACTTCGAAATGGCCACGCAAATGGCCATTTCGAAGTTTACTAATGAAGCACTGAAATGCATATTCAGCGCCTCATTGTTCATGTCACCCATCTCAGTTAACATTACTGTCTTATGGTTTTTGTATCTAGTATAAAATATTTCTGTGATAATTGCTAGGTAGCATGAGCAAAAACTACAAAAAAGTTTCTCTTAATGTTTATTTGAATTTTAAAATACTTGTATTGGCCATGTTTATATTCTCTTTGTGTTCTCTTCATGTAACTATTCTGCAGAATGCATTAACTTGTAGGATGTTCACAGAAAGCAAATTTTAAGCACATATTGGGGAATAGTCTCAAAAAGTACATTTTGAATTCTCAAATCTGAATATTCATTACAGAGACCTGATTCCAAAAGCTTCAGTCATGCAATCAGGAATGTAACCTGTGACATAAGCACCAAATCAAAATAGCTTGAAGTTTGCATATTAGGATGCTTGCCAAGAATTATTTGCATACATTATTAAGAAAAAAATCAAATTACTATATAAGAAATTTATAAAATGATGGATGCATCATGAATTATTGACCCAGCTATTCTACTTATGTGTAAGATTTCCACCTTTGAGAAGCGAAACCATTGGATTCATTTAAAGACAGTGATACTTTAAACAGATTATGGTTGTTTCACTAGTATTTCAGTGCATTAGCACTGAAGTTATGAAACTTATTCTGTCTGCTGTGGATTAATAATCCTAAGTGTATAACGAATATATATAATATCAGCAAGCAGGATACCTTTAAAGTTCATTGCAAATATTTATCACAGCATCCTTTCAAAGTAGGTAAGTAATATTATTCCTATTTTATTGATGTGTAAAGTAAGGCACTGAAACTCAAATGATTCTTCTAAGCCCACATAGCAAGTTACTAGCAGAACAGAAATAGACGGCGAGACAACTAGCTCCCAGTCTTTTTCCCTACTCACTAAACTCTTGGATTTGCCTACCATACAGTGAAAGTATCGCAACATTCCCTTGGCTTTCCACCAGTAGAGAATTTCAATGTATTTTACTCACTTCTAGCATTACAGTACAAATGTTATTTCTTAAACTGAGCACATCAGAGAAGAGTTACTGGCTGGTGAACACAATGTAAGCATATGATTTATAAATAGCTGAGAAAGTTTATCTCTTTGGATTTACAGAACCATGTTGTCATGAAAACAGATTGCTTCTATTGTAAATATGCATGACATAGATGAGGCTAAGGATGAAGTTGTCCTGTGATTATATATCTGTCTATCTTATATGGGCCCCATCTCTGTAGTATTTTAGCTCATCTAAGTATTTATAAATTGAAATAGCAAATAAAAGATACCAAGCACAATTGCTTAGAGGGACACTGTATACTTTCACTAGTCTCAGTGGAGTCATGATTCCTCTGCATTCTGCTTTATTGCCATGAATGCTTTGGTATCTAGTCTCTTTGTCTTTCAGCTGTGGGATGCAATTAGTTCATGTGAAATTGCATACCAAAAGGGCATATTTTGATGGCTTGTTATATATAATCTTACATTGTGTTGGCTTTGAAATTTCTACTTCCCACACTCACTTAGGGTAGTGTGGAAGGTGTTGATTTTTGTCACATGATAAATACCAGAAAGGTTACTGTATAGATAGGGGAATCATTTTACCTAGGGAAATTAAGTTTTTGGCTACATCTACACTAGTCCCTTCTTTCTGAAAGGGCCATGGTAATGAACTAGGTTGGAAGATGCAAATGAGGCACTACCATGAATATGCAGAATTTCATTAGCATAATGGCAGCCACAGCAATTCGAAAGTGCCACTTTCAAATCATACGTTGCCCATGTAGATGGGGGCCTTTCGAAAGGACCCCCGGACTTTAAAAACCCTTTATTCCTAACACCAAACAGGAATAAGGGGCTTTCAAAGACTGAGGGGGTCCTTTCGAAAGGTCCCAGTATAGACAGGCAGCACGCAATTTGAAAACAGCACTTTCGAATTGCCACAGCCACCATTATGCTAATGAAGTGCTGCATATTAATGGGAGTGCCTCATTTGCATCTTCTGACCTCACTCATTACTATGCACCTTTCAAAAAGAAGGGGCTAGTGTAGACATAGCTTTTAAGCCATAGTGTTGCTTTTTTCCATAAAGAGGAACACTACTTCAATTTTTCAGAATTACTTTAGTACAATACAGTATAGATGTGCTCTGTAGATTTTCTCCTTGAAATACCATCTTCACATGCCATGGAAAAGGCAGGCAGAAGTCAGTGCAGGATTTCACTCCTTTAATATTTTTATGCATAGGTAGAATTAACCCTATATTTCTAGTGGCTCCATCCAACATCCTGATGAGGGAGGAGTGATGGAAAAGAAGTCTGAATTCAGGTCACTTTGGGAGGATTCAGTGTCAGTCCCTTACCTCTTTGCTAAATGGCACGTCCTAAAACAGCAGTCCTACATTCATATCTGATCTGATTGCAAAACAGAGGGGCAAGAACGTTGGAAATTCATAGTATTTGATCTATATTTGAACACCATGGCCCCTTTCTTAATTAGCAAGAACACAGGAAGGCTGAGTGATTTCTTTCCTTTGGTCGTAGCCAGGCCCAGGACAATGGAAGACCAGGTTTCCTTTTCATGCTGAGCCTGAAGACAAAAGTGGCTGGATATGGGGGTTGAGAACTTAAGGTCTTTTTGCTAGTTTGTATCCTGATTAAAGAGTTTTAGAATGTGGTTTTACTCTATTCTATTATCTTCTCACAGGTGCTGGCTCACATTCAATTTTTTAAAAAATTACTTTGTCAAAATCCAAGCTTAATCAGTACCAGAATCCCTTCTGATTCTTCCATTGCTAATTTACACAGTAGTAAAGAATACTGCCTTCAATTAGGTGCAATCGTCATTTATATCATCTAATTTACAATTGAGTTAAGTCATTAGAAATAATGGACTACAGAATGAGCCGTACAGTGGAATAAATGTCTCTCCACATGCAAGAGGCGCAGAGGTAAAGACAAAGCTTTTGATGCAAGCAAATGCCAAATGGCTTATTTGGGCAGGGAGCAAATACTCCATCTGCATGTTCAGAGCATGAAGAGAAGATGTTTCTGCAAAAGAGATGTCAGACTATTGTGACATTTGAAATGGCAGATTTTCTTAACTGACTAGCTAACACTTCCTTGCTGTCCATATTCTCCAAACAGATGGCAATTTTTCAGGACAGGAAACATCATTAGCTTTTGCAGGCTATTGGTTAAGATGTTTATTCTGTAAACATCATTAATTTTAAAAGATCTTTTGGCAAATAGTGACTTCTCTTATTTTGCTGCTAGACAGAATTACATTGGCTTTTAAATTGACTTTTAGACTTTATAACCATTAACCATTAAGTCCATTTTCTTTTTTTTTCTTTTTCTTTTTTCCTTTTTTGCCATAGGTTTAATGAAGTAGCTACTTCTGAAGACTTGCTCTAACTCTATGTGAAGCTGTATCATGTTTCCAGCTCATTTAAAAAAGTCTTTTTTTTTAGTAGGTGCTCTTGAAGAATACAGAAACTCTGGCTTCTGGCTCAGTCCCTCCTACAGCTAGTGGCTGTCTCCTCCTGCCCCGGGGTAAGTTCCTCCCTATTCAGGCTGTGCAGGAGATGGCAGAAGCTCTCCTTGAACTGGTGAGGGATGTGTATAGGGATAACTAAATGAGCTAAGCACCATACTCAGCATGGGAAGGGTCAGGAAAGCAGGAAGAAATAGGTGTGAAAAAGGAGTCAGAGTAGAGTGGCAAGTTGGCATGTCAGGGACAGGAAAGGGTGTCAGGATGGATGCTCAGCATAGGGAACAAGCGGAGATACTGGGGTTTAGGCGGAGAGCCAAATCCAGCCTGGAAAGGGGGATCCAAGCAGTTCACCTCTATCTATCTGATATCTAGAAATATCTATTTCTGGCCTCAACTCAGTCACAGAGGTTTTTACATGACTGCAGCCCTACCCCGGCTCCTCAACAGTCACTCCATTCCCTTTGGGTCCCATTGTCATCTCTGCCCCTCAGCAGCTGTGGGCCCTACCAGGACTGAGTATACAAAACAACTTGCTTATCACCAACACACTGAGGAAGAAACATAGATCAACCCTTCCCCCCCTAGTTCTGGGGGCATTAGTACCCATTCTGCTGCCTGGGCCTGTGCTGGTGGCCTGCCTCTTCAGTGCCCCTGGCAGCAACCAGGGGTGTTAGGAGAGAGTCATGTGCTCCCCAGACATGGGAACAGCACATGAGCCTGTCTCTTGCATGATATATTCAAGGGAGAGGGGAGAAAAGCTTTCTAAGGCAAGGCATAGTCTGGCATCAACCTGTTCATCCATGTAACCAGGTTTAGATGACAGTGCCACTCATAACAGATTTCAGGGCACAAGCTCGATCCTAAACTCTGATTCTAAACCCTTGAAGTGCAAAAGAGGCCTTACAGGGACTCAAAATACATTTTGCTCCCACTATAAGACCCCTTTACACTGGCTGTGCCTGTGTAAAAGACTATGAAAGTAGGTGAAAATCAGGTCCTCCATGGGTTATGTGAAGCTATTTCTATTTAATCCTCATGGGATGGAAATCAGGATGGAGGTTGGGGTCTCAGATTGGTTGGGCATTAGTAACTTGTCCTCTATGAGCAAAATATGTTATGCTGCATCAAATGTTTCCTCCTGCACCTCGTAATCCTCAGTCCACCCTCACTAGCAAATCATTCTCCTCTCACCCAAGCCAACGCCTGCTTTGTGTTCGGAGTTACGGGAACACTAACACTTTGGAACTTTGCCACATTGCTTCGAGGAACTTAAAAATGAGAGCTGTTTCCACAGTGCAGTTGACAATGTTTATCGTTCAAGCAGGTGGTAATATCACGGAAGAGGCTTGGGAAATTAATACAAGTCCTGTCTGTCTCTGTGCTCCTACCACTCTCTGACTTGTGCACAGATGATATGTATGTATGAACTGGCACAACCAGCAGATAGAATGAGTCCTTTAAGATCTGCCACTTTCTCTAATGTGGATGAATGTCTGGCATTCCCATGGTTGCCAACGTTCAGGCAAGGGGTGATCTTCCGGCCCCAGAAAGCCTGTACATTGGGATATCTAGAAGGTAGAGAAGAATCTCAGCTTGCATAAGAAAAGTAAATTTCTTAACCTTTTCCCTGCTAAGATCTCCTGGAAAATGTAGGGTAATGTGACATTAAAGCTGCGTCTACACGTGCAAGCTACTTCGAAGTAGCGGCACCAACTTCGAAATAGCGCCCGTCCTGTCTACACGCATCGGGCGCTATTTCGAAGTTAACTTCGACGTTAGGCGGCGAGACGTCGAAGTCGCTAACCCCATGAGCGGATGGGAATAGCGCCCTACTTCGACGTTCAACATCGAAGTAGGGACGTGTAGACAATCCGCGTCCCGCAACATCGAAATAGCGGGGTCCTCCATGGCGGCCATCAGCTGGGGGGTTGAGAGATACTCTCTCTCCAGCCCTTGCGGGGCTCTGTGGTCACCGTGTGCAGCAGCCCTTAGCCCAGGGCTTCTGGCTGCTGCTGCTGCAGCTGGGGGTCCGTGCTGCATATACAGGGTCTGCAACTAGTTGTTGGCTCTGTGTATCTTGCACTGTTTAATGAAAGTGTGTCTGGGAGGGGCCCTTTAAGGGAGCGACTTGCTGTTGAGTCCGCCCCGTGACCCTGTCTGCAGCTGTGCCTGGCTCCCTTATTTCGATGTGTGCTACTTTGGCGTGTAGACGTTCCCTCGCTGCGCCTATTTCGATGTTGGGCTAAGCAACGTCGAAGTTCAACATCGACGTTGCCGGCCCTGGAGGACGTGTAGACGTTATTCATCGAAATAGCCTATTTCGATGTCGCAACATCGAAATAAGCTATTTCGAAGTTGGGTGCACGTGTAGACGTAGCCTAAGTGATGTGAACCAGACATGAGGGATGGAAGAAACAAGTAGCTGGGCTTCACTGGGAGTGGCTGAAGATCACCCGGTCCTATGACAGAATCAGAAAAAAATCCATATGTATTATGTAGATTGAGATTAAGTGTTTGGGAGGGGGAAGGAGCATCTCAAAGAATCCCCCCACTAGCCTCCCCTAGTGCAGGAGTGAAGGGACAGGAGCTGCTTCCAGCCATGGTGAGAGGTGATGGGGTAGGGGGTTGGGTGGGACTGAATTAGGAAGGGGAAGGGATGATCTGGTCTGCGTCCTTTCAGTGCTCATCCCTTCCCTTGCTCCCCAGCGGCTAGAAGTAGCATGTTCTTTCCTGCCTGCATGGTACTGAAAAGCACCTAGCACCTTCAGGCTGCTGCTGGCCAGCAACATAACCAGCAGCTTCCTGTCCCCTGGCAACTGAATTTTATATCAGTCTTTAGAAATGAGTAATCTTTACTCTTTTCACCATAAATAAAGAGACATGTCAGGAATGCTAAAGCCAGATGCTCAGCTAGCATAATGAGGCATCACTCCTCTGAAATCAGTTTGGTCTTGAATTGCCACTATCTGACTTTTTTTGGAGTCAACAGCAAAGCCCCCATTTTTCACTAGTTACCTGAACCTTTTGCAGCAGAGAAGGCCGACATTGCAGGTTGGACTTTCTTCCACCTCATGATTATTACCACATTTAACTCTGCACAACTAGATAAATAACCATACATAGTTTTAAAAACCACAAAAACGATGGATTCCAAAACAGCCTCTTACATCCAGCTCTGTTGATGAAGCAAGCAATGGACTTCAAAACGAACAGCCAGTTACAGTCCATTGAGGGAACTGAAAGCCTGCATTGTCAGCACTTTTCTTCCCAGGAGGGTAAGGTTCAATAAATCCTGTCCTAGGAATAGGGAATAATGGGCGGGGTAATTACATGGAAGGATAAAAAAAAAAGCACTAATGACTGACACTTGTTCCTCCATGTATATTTAAGCAAAGTATGAATGTGTATATAACTGCTTGCTAACACAAACTGAAGACTAATTCTTCACTGTCCTGCAGCAGATGCATTGTTATTTCAGTGACCAGTGTTATTGCCAAATGTTATCCTGAGCACATTTTGAGTGATAAGTAATTCATTAATCTGAGAGACTCAGTCAGCACGTTGTACTGAGGCTGTGTATCATTAGCATGTCAGTCAGCCTGAGTCAGTTCAGCGTACCTACCCTGCGAAGGCATGTTGCTAGTTCCCAAGCTTTACTCACTTTACTGCTCCCTGAATGCAAGCAAATAAATAGAACTTCAGACTGACTACCCTGTCACATTCTGTGGCTCCACATTTGGGGCCAGACAGGCCCACTGTTGCAGGGGGCACAAAAGGGCAGTTGCTCCAGGCCCCTTTGAAGTGCCCGTAGCACTGTTCCACTGCTCCTCACGGCTGTGGGGAACCCAGGGCTGCAGTCCTGGAGGCATTAAGGGTGATTGCCTTGGGCCCTGTCCCTTCTGCCTTTGTCCCCACCCCTTTCAGAGAAGGTTTGTTCTTCTCTCCCACTGCCAGGCTACCTTAAACACAGCTTGGCCAGCCACTGGAGGATCCCCATTTGTAGGAGAGCCCCTCATGGTATATACCCTCTGTAATGACTTGAACGTCATCCCTTACAGGTCCCTGGCATTGGGGTGTGGCTGGGATTCTCTTCTGCACAACTGATCCCTGGTTCCTGAAATGGTCACTTGGAGCCATCAGCAGCCAGCACAGATCAGATTTTTTATGTCGGGGACCGAACTGGTGCAGGGAGGGGCCGAGGATCAGGGGAGTGTAAAGTTGGCTAAAACCTACCTTGTGCCCCACATCTGGAGCTACACTGAAGTGTCTTTGGCTTGCAGCCCAGGATCTGGTCCCTCAAGTCAGGCCTGCAGGGTAATACCTCTGCCAGTCCTAAAACAAACTACATATCTTGCTAAGTTGTGTAGCAGTTTTGTGGTGCATGTGCATTCTTCTGATACAGAGATGAGCTCACCAAGCTCTGTTATACTTGTGGTCTATTCAGTGTTTGAGTCCAAGTTGCCAGAGGTGAACGGCTTTTACATATGCTTTCTGTAGGATAAAATTACCAGCAAACCACCAAAGAAAACACAAAGATGGGTGATTTGATTTAATTTGGGGGGAGGAGAAGGTGGTAAATGATACGTAGGATGTACATATCCGTTGGGGGTTGCATCTCATTCACACTGTAGCCCTTTTACACTTCTGCTGCAGTGTAAAGAAGTCTTAAAATGGGTGAATATTACGTTACCTTTGCATGTACACTCACTTCAAGGCCCCTTAGTGCTGCCAGAGCTGTATATAATGAAAATAAGATTCAGGCCCATAATATTCATTCCCTCTCATTTTCTATATTCACACATTTTTCTTGTCAGCAGGGAGTCTGAAATAATTTTGCCATGTACCAGTAGGTGTTATAAAGTAAATCCTCAGTTTAATGGACCCCAATTTAATGGCCTTTGGAAATAAGGGATGCTGTCCACCAAGCACTCCCCACCAATAAAAGCCTCTGACTCACCAGAAATGCCAGAGCCGCAACTGCCGCCACCACTGGACCTGCTGAGGCTGGAGGATCCACTGCGGTGGCTGGGGCCGCTGGAGTGGCTGGGGCCACCAGGGCCGGAGGAGCTGCAGTGTGGAGCATGCTGAGAGCTGTGGGAGTTGGAAGGAGCCAGGCCAGCAAGCAGTCCCTCCCGGCCCCCCGCCCCTGTTAATTGGGAGAAGGAGATGGAGATGTGAGGAAAAGAATGAGTCAGGAGGGGGGAAGGCAAGACAGGGTGCAAAGGACAGGAGTGAGTGATGGGTTGGGAAGGCCAATGCATCATCATATGCTATAACTATTTGGATATAACTGGGAAGGTCAATGCATCATCATACACTATAACTATTTGGATATAACAGACTTTCAGCATTCATAGACACTGCTTCCCCTATTAGTCTACTAAATCGAGGGTTTACTCTATTAGCAGTTCTAGTGCAATTGTCTCTCCTCAGTGTAGACACTACTTGCTCAAACAGTGACCTCTTACTATCACTGAAAGAATAAAGAAACTGTTTTTTCCCCAGTTTCCTTTGTATCTGTACCTTACAAGCAGTTTGTAGCAGCCTTTGCATTATGGCTTTCCACTAATTATATAAAACAGAAAACTGTTAAATTCATTTACTCCATCTCTACAATTTAAGAGTGTACAGTCTCCCATAAGACACAATTTTAGTTTTGTTACATTTTCCCCTAAGCTGAGGCTTTAATCCTTAGACATGTTGGAATATTACGTTTTAACATTTATGAATGTCAGATGATTTTGAACAGACCAGAGTTCAGTGTCCCATAATGTGTACCCTTTTGAATTTTTGGGCTCTGGAAATAAGTGTTGAAAAGAGCAAGTAATCAGCTGTATAAAGTGCTGACATTATATTTTACCATATTATTATATAATTAAGCTGGGCATTTCCTTACTTTAAACCAACCCAAGGCAAACAGACCTACAGTTAAAAGGAGACTGGTCTCCTCTGAAAGGATTGTAGAAATTTCAGATTGAAACTTCCAGTTTATTCTCTTTTAATGCAACATTTCCATCTTGATATCTATATATTCTCCTTTGCTTTGTCTAGTCTTATTTTAAATGACTTTGTAGATCGGCTTCTCAAACTTCCTACAGAAGCCTGCTCATCAGGATGGGAGCTGCTTGTTACATGCAGGGTTTATACTTGGTGCAGGGATGTAGGGTCTGATAACCCATTCATACCAGTGTAAATCAGGAGGGTTTGCACCAGTATAAAACTGGGATAATTGAGAGGAAAATGAGGCTCTCAAAATATACAGCTTTCACTTTCTGTTGGAATTCCCATGCCAAAGCAGCCTCGGATCTCAGGTAGCACATCATCCCTGCCCACCCAACACACTGGTGTTGGGACTTAACAGTTAGTTGGAACTTCCCTTCCTTACTTCCTTCTAGTTTAGACAAAAGATGCTGGCACTACTAATTTCCTGGTTTCCTTCTTTTCAGGTTTTTGTAGTCATGTGTATTTTCTATTAGATTCAAATGCCTGCCTTCCATTTTTACTTTTGAACTATTTGATCTACCAATTAATAAGCCTTTAACCAAACATTGTAAAGAAGGGGACAATTGGACAAGCCTTTGCATTTGGCTGGAATCTTTAAGACTCACTGTGAACAGCTGGACTCTTTACAGTCCTTGTGATGCTGATTAAATAAAAATAATACATGGCAGAAAAAAGCTAAATCATTTGAACTTCACAAGTTATAGCCTAGAGCCATTTCGCTACAGCTCATTAGGGAGTTTATGTTTATAATGTAATGCCTTTAAATAGATTTGATTTTTCTAAACAGGGTTTTGTAAATTAGAACTTTCCCAGGGGGCTAACCTCGTGCAAGCTATTCCAGTTGTGGAATACATCCTGATTGAATCGGCTGGAGTACAGAAGAAATACTTCACTTAAAAATGCACAGTTCTGTGTATTGTAATTACTTGTAGGTTTAGGAATGTCACAGCCATACAAGGGAATAGGGAAATAAAATCCATACTAGGTATAAAAAAACACCCTGTACGCTTGTGATGTGCCACAGTATTGCCAAGCTCAAGCATTCGAAATCTTGAGTCAGCATCTGAAACATTAGGGCAAGTATCTACACTTGCATTCCTCTTTCAAAAGAGTCACGCAAATGAGGGAAATAAAAATGCAAATAAGGTGCAGATTTACATATCTGGTGCCTCATTTGCATATTTTTCTTTCAAAAGAGGAAAAGCTGTGTAGACACGGATCTTTCGAAAGTAAACCCTATCTTCGAAAGAACCCTTCTTCCCATAAAAAAAGGTAAGAAGGATTCTGTCAAAGATGCAGTTTACTTTCGAAAGAGCCACATCTACAGTGTTTTTCTTCTTTAGAAAGAAGCTCTTCGAAAGATATGTAAATCTGCACCTCATTTGCTTTTCGATTTCCCTCATTTACATGCCTCTTTCGAAAGAGGGATGCAAGAGTAGACACAGCCTAAGAGATTGGCTTAGAAATCTTGAGTTTATTAAAAGGATAAATGTGGGGTTCTTTTGATTTGTCTTCTGCCTTTTGAACATTAGGGCCCATGTTCTCCAACTCACTTCCACAACAGGGGTTAGAAATACACCTTTTTGAAAAAAATGAAAGTCTAGGCTCTGTTTTTGTTACATGATTCCAGGTGCAAAGGTGTCGACTCCATGAAATCAAGAGTTGGCAACATTGCATTCTCACCAAAAATGCAGTGAAATAAATAAATTGAAGAGGTCATTCAGCCCTTCCTTTACACAGATGCAGAGGTAGGCCCATATAATCCAGAGCAAAATTTGACTTAAATGTCAGTAGGTTGCTGATAGATGACTAAAACAGGATGGGTGAAATTACATCTTTTGTTGAACCAACTTCTGTCAGTGAAAGAGATGAGGTTTTGAGCTTGCATGCATCTGGGACAGGTACCCCAGCTAAATATAAGGTGGAACAGATTGTTTAACATAAGTATCCACCATACATATAAAATTATGAGGACTACATTAACTGTTACCTCTCAAGAACTTGATCTTGGAATCACTGCTTTCAGAGAACTAATCACACCCACTCAACATGCAGCTGCAGTCAAGAAAGCAAACGAGAATTTTGGAAATCATTAAGAAAGAGATAGACAATAAAGCAAAAAATATTATATTGCCTTTTTATAAATCCATGGTCCACCCACATCTAGAATACTACATGCAGATGTGGTAACCCCATCTCAAAAAAGATGGATTAGAATTGGAAAAGGTTCAGAAAAGGGAAACAAAACTGCTTCAGGATGCATCGAGGCTTTCATATAGGGAGAGATTAAGACTGGGATTTTTCATTTTACAAAAGAGACAACTAAATTGAGGGGGATATGATAGATGTCATGCACTCCTTATGCCACAAGAACTAGGGGTCCCCAAATGAAATTAACAGGTAGCAGGTTTAAAACAAAGAGAAGCATTCCCCCCCCACACACACACAATGCACGGTCATCCTGTGGAACTGCTTCTCAGAGGATGTTGTGAAGGCCAAGACTGAAACAGTGTTCAAAAAAATCTAGCTAAATTCATGGAGGATAGGTTCACTGATGGTTGTTAGCGAGGATAGGCAGAGATAGTGTCCTAGCCTCTGTTTGATGGAAGCTGAGACTGGGTGGCAGGGGATGGACCACTTAATTACCTGTTCTGTTCGTTCCCCTCTGGAGTGCCTGGCATTGGCCATTGTCGGAAGACAAGATATTGATCTAGATGGACCTTTGGTCTGACTCATTATGCATCTTTTATGTTTGTACATAGCTAATGCATATGTCAAGGTACCATTCCAGGTTAAGTGGTCCATTAACACTCCTCCAGTCATAGAGGGAAAGAAAGGCAGAGGAGGGAAAAAATGTATCTGAGGGGCAGAGGGCAGAGTGATAGAGGGCTATAGTTTGTCATAATAAGCCACAAAGCCAGTGTCTCTGTTCAGTCCATGTTTAGAGTTTACCAAAGTTATGAATTTAAAGTCCCAGGCTTGTCTTTGCAGGCATTGTGCAGATTTCCTTTGACAGTGAGGGGTGAGAGGCCAGATACAGAACAATTGTTTTGTGAAAAGTGCTTATCCACACCTCGATATGGTGTTTTTGTCTTTTGTCATTTTTATGTCATTTCATGTTCTATTTAGAACAAAATACACAGTTTCTCATGATAAATATCAAAAGGTTTTGTGCTCCGCTTCATTCTGAATAACCATGTTCATTCCCATCCATGCCACTGTCGCATAGAAATCTCAGGAAGTAAGAGATCCTATTTATTTATTTATTTATTTATTTATTTATAAATAAATCCACTCCCTGGTTTGTCACAAGAACAGGTAGTCTTTGAGAATAGACCTGTGCTGTATTCCATTTCATCCTTTGCTGGTACTAGATGTAACCAGGATGTCCAGAGGTTGTATAAAATCATTCTAAAACTAATTAACTAAGCTTTATTGACTATCAAAACAGGATAATATTCTGTAAGCAATAAAAGCAATCCTGGTCTCACTGAAATCACATATTGCCAATTCATCCCTTGCCATTTATTTTTTCTCTAATCTCTCACCCTTATATAGCCGCAGCTGGAATGATATATCTGTCACCTCTTTCTCTCTCTTTTTTTTGTTTCACACCATTTATTTAGTTGAGAACATACACCCTAACACACTGTTCTATAATAATTTATACACATGCACATGAAAAGAAAACCAGAAAATCTAAGATTATTGAAAAACGCAGGTGAAAATCCTGTGCCCAGCCCTAGGACTGAGTAACTTAGTGGGGTGCTGGGGAAGGTGCACTGGGTCACGTGGGTGAGCAGTCTTCCTTCCTGAGCTGAAGGGTAAGAGAAGAAAAACTAACAGCTGGTATCCTGCCCAAATCAGTCTGCAGAGAACTGAACCAGATCAGATCATAAATTCCCTTGGAGTATTTCCCAGATCGTCCACCAAGCCCTCCCTCAACATGCTACAAAAACTCCAGGGGGATTGAAAATATTTACCAGAGCTCTTCTGCAGACAGTTCCAGCTGAATTTAAGCCCTAGGCTATATGGTCCACATAGTAATAGATCCTCTGACCCATTCTAGATGACTCATGTGCATTTGTCACAGACTTTCTCTGGAGAGCTAGATGCCATGAATTTCAGTGGCAGAACAGTTCTCCCAGGAATCCCCACAATATGGGGCACCCTACCACAGCGCAGGATTTGCCTGCATGGGGCAGTCTTCAGATGCTGCTGTAAAATAGCTTCAAAGAGCAACGGCTTAGAGGCGCTGAGGCTCTGCATCTGTGTCTGCTGGGGGTTTGCCCCTTCTGCAATCTCCCCATGTAGAATCCCATCACCAAACCAGTTCCACACCACATGAGGCCATCTCATCTAGCGAGGCAGGAGGAAGAGCTGTCCTTCCCCAGATATTTTACATATGTAACATTTGAGGTGCCATGGGCAGTAAGTATCCATCAAACTCAGAAAACAAAGCTTTTTATCTTTGTTATCAAAAAAGTTCAACAATTTTGTCCATCCCCAAGAGTTCCTCCTCTCCGCCAAGTCTTCTGCATTCATGGTATACAGCTGAGAAGAGTCAGTTTGGTTGGTACAAACAGAGAAGGAAGTCCACAGGAGCGGAAAAAACTCTGGCTACATACGTGGCAACTTATTCTGCATATTCCCCCACTGCCTAAGCCGCCTTTTGTAGGCCCCAGCACCAAGTTAAAGTTAGCAGTACTATACACTATCATTCAAAATTGTTTAGAATTTTTCTTTTGATTCATGCCGTTGCTGTATTTTGCACATCCTTCCAACCACACTTAGCAGCTGTAACAACACTTGTGGTATTACCAGTAATTTGCAACTTATCAAACATGATTGAACCTTGTTCTTTTGTGTAAACGAAACAGGACTCTCTGGTTAGCGTTCTTTATACTTTGGAAATAGTGCAAAGGAAACCGAGGCTATATTTGCATGCCAGACAATGAAACATAACACAGAGTGTATACATGCCTTTGACATTGTAATTACTAGCTGTTGTTTAGATTCCATGTATGGTCACTGGCTTTGGCTGTGTTGAAATCAGCTGTATCAACATTTAATCAAAGTCTTATAGATTTTGGTTGTATATTTTTCTAATGTCAAAATGGAAATGCTGAGACTAAAAAATAAGTTCTGGGGGAGGAAAATGCATGCCCAATACACTGCACAAATAATGAACATTTGTAGCATTACAAACAAAGCCCATGCCCTAATGAAACAAATCAGACCAGGCCCTTTTCAATCTGAATTCTTTCTCTGGGGTTTCAGCAATACTTCTGGAATTCATATTCAGAATTGGATATTAATGTTCTCTCATTTATCATGCTTACACTGATGACCTCCTCTTAGAAAATGAGTCCACCTAGAGAACAAGAGCTTATGGAAGCGTTGCCTTGGCTGAAGCATATATGGATCTTTGAGAAATTGAACCGTTAATGCACAGTTATATCCAGTAACTCAGACTGTCAGCTACAGACTCATTAGTGTGTGTAGGTTATGAATGAAACTATACAAAGCCATCATCTGCAATACAGAATGTGCACAGACTGCATTTTGAAGTCTTTGGGAGGCAAACATGTAGCGATGAAGCCCCTGAGACTATTCACTGTGTTCTGTAATGCTTGGAAAATGTGTCTGTGAGAGGAGCAAGGTCTGTACCTAACAAGAAGTGGTAAACTGAAAGCTTTAAAAATGATACCGCAATATATGCACTTCTAATAACCTCCTGCTCTACAAACCTTATAGGCCAGCTCACTTTCATCCTTTGGAAAGCATCGGTATAATATTAAACACCAGAGAGTTTGCTAAATATGATACAGCTAAATTTAAGGCTTCATTCGATTGCTGTTCCCGCTAGCAAACACTCATTTTAAAGATATCTTGTTTGTTTTTTTCTTTATATTAGAACTATTTACTTCTGACTTCCCTGTTTTTGAGGGAGATCTCTCTGGAACACTGGAGATCTGGTAGGAGTAGTAGAGGCTGAAGCTCTCTGGTCTGGTACTCTCTGGTTTCACAACACCCAGGGTCTGGCAGGACCCTGGATGTTGCTGGACTAGAGAACCTCTGGACCAGAGAAACCCAGCAGAACCCAGCTGGGCTGGCTGGTGGGCTGGAAGCAGAGCCCAACCAGTGGACTGGTCACAGGGAGCCTCACCTGCAGCAAGGAGCTGGGCTAGGAGGCAGGGAGAAGAACCCTCCCCACGTCCCATAAGCAGTCTCACAGCAGGAAGCCTGGCCAGGAGCTGACCGACTAGCAACATGGGGGCAGGGAGCAAGACAGCAGCAAGGAGGGGAGGCTGGCTAAGCCGCTGGCAGCCCGGGATGTCTGGTCCAGCAAATTCTCTCATTTGGGAGTGCTAAGGTCCCAAGGATGCTGAACCAGAGACGTACACCCAGTACCTCTCTGGGCCTGAAACCTGAGTAACTGAAAAATAAAGGATTTTTAGTCATTGCAACTCAAGCTCCAGATGAACATATAGGAGAAAAGCTTTCTTTGTGGCAATTGCACAGTTCTACCTCTGCAACTGAATGTTGCAAGAACTCACACTTTATTTCTTGAGTCATTTGAGGCATTTGCCAGAAGTCACAGTGAAAAGAGGGCTTAATAATCATGATGTTTCTAAACTTAAAGTAAGCTAAGATCACTTTATGAAAAAAACCCAATGGAACTTACTCATTCTTTAGAAGGAAGCAAAAAATGGCACTTTTTCTCCCCTGCTAGGTTATCTTTAAATAAAGAAATCTGACTGCAGCTTTCACAGTAAACTAGATTATCCTTCTGTTTCATTTTGCCCACCAGGATCACTATCAAAGGAAAATCTTGGCAATAACTTCACTAACAAGATACTAGGAGAAAAGAACTTTTCTAGGCAAAATAGTTAACAGAGTTGTTGATAAAAAGTGGACTGGTCAAACTGTGATCCCATTATCCTAGCAGTGATTGGGATGAGGCTTTTGAGGGTAAAAACAAGTAAGAATAATAATTAGCTCTTAAAAATTTCCAAAGATGGAGATTCCACAGCACCTCTAGGCAGTTTGCTTCACTACCTAACCACCCTCCTAAGGTATGCATACAGAGTAGTTTTATTCTGAAATAAGCTATTCTGGAAGGCTGCTCCTACACTAGCAAGTTCTTTCAAATGATTTTTCAAAAGAAGAGGGCTCTTTTGAAAGATCCCATGGAGCTGCTACACACAAAGGCCATTTCTACACAGACCACATGGCCCGAAATACGCTAATAAGGCACAGATGCAAATTTCCCGCACCTAGTTAGCATATGGTCATGTGATTTGGAGTCCAGAAGACCGTTCTTCCGGACTCCAAATCACGTGACCGTATGCTAATGAGGCACGGTGAATTTGCATCCATGCCTCATTAGCATATTTCGGGCCATGTATTACCATGCCACTTTTGGAGAAAGTAGCCTGTGTAGAAATGGCCAAAAAGTGTTTTTTCAAAAGTAAATCAAAAGACTGTGGCACTCCTTGGGTGTGTCTACACTTGCATCCCTCTTTCAAAAGAGTTATGCAAATGAGGTAAATTGTAAATGCAAATTAGGTATAAATTTGCATATTCAATGTATCGTTTGCATATTCTAATTCCAAAAGAACTTCTTTCGAAAGAGGAATGCCAGTGTAGACACACCCCTTTTGAAATCTTTCTTTCTTTCCTGTTTCAGGAAGAGCTCCAGCTGTCAAAAGTGTCTTTCGAAAGAAAATCTGTGTGGATGCTCCATGGGCCCTTTTTTTTGAAAGAGCTGTCCTCATGGCACATGGTACATGATTTTTCGATGTCTGGAGCATTCTTTCGAAAGAGTGGGGGCTGTGTGGATGCTCACTTTCGAAAGAGCAGATCAATCCCTTGATCTGCTTTTTTTGTATGTAGACTCTGTCTTTCAAAAGAAGTTCTTTCAGAATAGATCTTCCAGAAGAGCTTCTTTCGAAAGATCTTTGTAGTGTAGACATAATCAAACGATTACTTCCAGAGAACATTTATTAGTGAGCCCAGGGCTTGCCTGTTAGCTTTTTCAGAGGTGTAGAAGAGTTGTATCAGCATAAAGATATTTTTACATTTGATCAAATGCTGATCAATAGTAATTTTTTACTGTGCATCTGTTCATCAGTGACTGAAAAATAACAAGAGAAATTCTGGCACTTTTAATACACCTTTGTTGTTAGCAAAGAGTTTGTCCATGAAAATATAGTTAGTTAAAGCCGATTATACCCACTGGCAAGTAGGGCAGCAACAAAGGTCCTCCACTTCTGTCTGTCTTTGACCATTTTCTCCAGTGTGTCTCAGTTGTAGTTGATTCTCTTCATGTCTGCCTCAACAGTACGCTGCCATGTTGTCTTGGGCCTCCCACATTTCCGTCCTCCTTCAGGTGTCCAGTGAAGTGCTTTCTTCACAAAGGCACTTGCCTCCCTTCTCATCACATGCCCTATCCATGTCCTGCATCTTCTCATGATGATAGTGGCCAAATCCTCCTGGTGGCATCACAGGAGCAGGTCGTGGCTGTAGATTGTCTTTGGACAAGAGATGTGAAATATCTTGCAAAGGTGAGTGGTGTGAAAGGACGAGAGCTTGGCAAGGTCGCACTCTGTCACTTGCCAGCACTCTGAGTCATATAGTAATGTTGACATGACTCAGCTCTGGTACAGCTTGAGCTTGGTGTGGACACTGTACTGTGTAGATCTCCATACATTGATCATACTTCTGAGGACATTTCTGGCCTTGCTTAGTCTGCTCTGGATGTCCTACTTGGTGCCTCCATCATGGCGCATGATGCTGCTTAAGTAAGTAAAGTTGTCTGTGCTGGGTAAGTCTGCATCATCTCTCTTGATTGGTGCTGGTGAATCTATATTGAGAGTAATAATCTCTGGGTTTTTTTCTTTAACCTGTAGTCCCACTTGGCATCTGAAGGTGCATAGGAGTTGTGTCTTTTCCTGCATGTGTTGATGAGAGTGGAAAAGCAATGCAAGATCGTACACAAAGTCAAGGTCTTACAGTGTGGAAAAAGGTGTCCATCTGATACCCCTTGATGCATCAGCTGCTGTTCTCCACATCACCCAGTCTATCACTATGTTGAAGAGTAGTGCAGACACGACGCATCCCTGTCTGACCCAGTCTTGACTTCAAAAGACATTGCAGCGTCCCACGCTGCATGTGACGTTGGTGTAAAAACTCTTGATGAGCTGGATCACTTGTAGAGGATGTGGAGGCAAAATTCTACTCTTCATTTTACACATTAGTAACATCTTTTAAGAGCCTAGTTAATAGTGGAAGTTTTGGTAATGTGCTAGACAATATTAACCTCCCATTGTCTAGCAAATTCTTTCATTCAGCACTGGTCAGGCCCGGAGGGGGCCAGACTAGAGAGGTTTGACCTGTGCTAAGCAAACTAAAACATAAAATGCCAACTAAGCTTAATATTCTAAGAAACTTGTTACATGTAATTCCTTACCCTAACAGTAGTTCCAAGCATCTTTTCTCACAAGCTGGGAAGCCTTTACATATACAGCCTTTGCTAAAGGCCAGAATCCTTTGTGCTCAGTTAGTGGAAAAATACAGCATCCAAAGTGGGTTCTAGCATCAAGTGACATGGCCATATGTCTTAGTAGGGCCAACCACAGGCCAGGCTTACGGGGTAAACAAAACTATTGACCAATCATTGTCTTGAGTACCAGTCCATAAAGGTGCTTGAGTACTAAAATGGCCCTCACTTAGCAGTTCTATATTAGTAAGTATCATACTTCTAACTTCAAAGACAGATGTGTTCATGCACACAAATAGAATACACACATTCAACAATTACTTTTCCAATGCAATGTTACAAGATTTAGTTTACATAATACATCTTCTAGTTATGCATATTCATATTCATAAGTATATTTCCATAAAAATATGGGTTGCAACAATACACCCCTATTTTTCCCATGATCATATGCTAAATATTCCCCTTTTGGTCTGACATTTGCCATTCCGGATTTTTGAAAGTTTGATTACAGATGATTCTACCATATTTAGGATGATAGAAATTGGGGAAAGTGTTATCTCCTTTTGGAAGAGCACTTGTGCTATTTTGTTGTTTGTATCTTTAAACAGACATTTGGCTGAAATAGCTGATGTTTCTCAACTTCAGTTTGTTTGGTGAGGAGCACCCCCGTCCTTGCTAAGTGATGGAACCTGGTTTGCTGTTAAGTGTTTTAATATTGCAAATTGAGCAAGGTGAAAGCAGGAATAGATTTTCCTTCACTCATTAAGGGTCCACTCCAGCACCTATTAAAGTAAAGGTGTATCCTTCTCTTGATTTCATCGGGCATTGGGTTGGGCTTTAATGGTTCATTTTGCATTGCCATAAACAAAGCCAGGCAGCAAGTCTCAGAGGCTAGGTCATCAGACTCAGTTTCATAGGGCTAAAAACTCTGGAACTAAAAACAGCAAGGTAGACTTACCCGTTCAGACTTCAGTCCACGCTTTGAGTCCCTCACCATCAACTTGTTTCAGAGCCCAGCATGCAGGAGCATTGACATGATTTTTTTTAGCTCCGTAGCAAAAGCCCTACAACCCCAAGTCTGTATATCTGGCTCTGAAACTTGTCATGTACTTATTTTTTCTGCAGTGTAGCTGTACCTAAGTGTTCCTTCATGCTGCATATAAGTTCATCAGTGAACTAGCTTATTAAAGTCTTCATATCACAATCCTTATTTAATAAACATGTGAAACTTGCCATTTCAGTTAGTTGATGGGCAAATCCATGGGCATTGAGGATTTCCCTGAAGATGAAGCAGTTTTCTGCTAATGTTGGGGTCTGGATTTGGAAAAAAGCCCCATTTCATGGGTGTTCACTACAGACCCTATTGCAGGAGAAGATGGAGCTGCAGAAGCAAGTGGGTGTGACTGTGTCATTGTCTGCAAGCTACTGACAAGTCTTCATCAAACATCTTTACTGGATAAAGGTAAATGAGGAATAATAAAAATTACAGCTATGTGAAAAAACACAAAGATACATATGGTGGAATATAAAGGTTTATAGGCTAACGTGCATCTGACAAAATGGGACTTTGACCATGAAAGCTCCTGCTCCAATGTATCTGTTAGTCTATAAGGTTCCACAGGAATTCACATTGTTCTCTTGGCTACAGATTAACATGGCTTCCCCTTTGATAAAAATTTATGTGTGCTGCCTCTGGCTAGAGCCACACTACCGCGGAAGATTGACCTGGTCAGGGCTGATCTTCCCAGGATTTTGTGTGTGCACGAAATGATGAGTTTTGGGGCAACGCCTACCCTGGAATTTCTCACGACAGGTGTGGAAAAAGGAAGGTCAATGGGAGAAATGCTCCAAGTGACTTTTCTCCATGTAGATAGACTCGAAGATGACCACCAATAAGTCAATTTTAGCTATGCAATTGGTGTAGCTAAAATTGCATATTGGCTGTCGACTTCTATGTCTGGTGTATACATAGCCTCAGAGCTACAATATTCCACACTTTGCACAATCAAGTCTTATTGAGGCTACGCTACGATGAAGCAATGTGTTCTGGCTTTTGATCTGAAATGAAGGGGCCCAATGTCAGTATTTCTCTGGTGGCAGTGCATACTGTAGTCTAAATCCTGCTTCTCTGAAAGTTTTTCTCTCTCATTCTCACAAACTTCTCCTTAATGATGACCATGTCATTTTTCCTGAGGAATGTAGCTGTTCTCCAATGAAGATGTGGTCTATCAAATAGTGAAAGCCAATCTGCTATTGGGCTTTGAGTATCAGAACAGAAACCTTGATCTGGACTCTGTATTCACGGGCAGAGACTAGAGCATGGGAGTAATGTGTTCAAGAAAATCTCTTATTGGTTCTGACAGTTCAGTCAAACATACCCATGGTATACTCTAATCAATGAACAATTCAGAAAAGAGCTGCTGTGAAATTAAATATAGAGCAGGATGTACATTACATCATTCTACTTAATTGAGGAAGTATTGGTTAAAAGAACTAGAGCTCAATGCTAACAGATTTGCATACAGTTATACCTCCTATTGTCATTTCATTCCAGTCAAAATGGCCTCATCTCTCCTGGAATCCCCTACTCTCCTTTAGTACTGAAAAGTGTTCAGAAATAAGAGACCCAGAAAGGCTTGACTCTGTTTACACTAACATAACCAGGAGTAACTCCAGTGAGATCAGTGTAACAGCCAGAGACAATGACACCAGAACCACAGCTCCACAAGCAGAAGAGAAAATAAGTGCAGTGTGTCTGGCTCAAGCACTGAGCCTAGTGTAGAAAATAATTTTATCATCACTGTCTGGGACCGTAGAAAGTTCTGTCTCTCTGCAACATTTGTAAATGATCCACTGAAGAATCCAGCTGCAGCAAGAACATGTATCTCACGTTTGTAAGCTATGTATAAGCCAGGGCTTATCCTTCAGTAGAGTTGAATGAGAGCACAATCCATCAGAGTGAAAGTACTCATAAAATAATAAACCATTTTTTCTCTATCTTGCTGTCTTTTTATTAATTTCTTTTTTTTTTCCAATTCCCTGATGTGACTTCCAGTAAGAGGCTGCCAAACTTGGAGATCTTTTTCTTTATATAAAGAAGCTTGCTGACCAGGCAGCTTTTCCCAGACTTGCCTGGTTCTGCTGTAATTTTGGTTGTTTTACAGAAAAACAAAACAGTTGACATGAAAGCACAATCAATCATAACGACTCTTTGGGATGTATAAATATGTACATTCCAGGCCTCCCGAACAGTGTTAAGCAGCTGTGGTTAATATTCAGATGGTAAATATGTTAAATATATTTTGAATTTTGCAGCCTTTGCTATTCTAGGCATTAAATGAGCTTTGCAGGTGTTCAAATACATTGCTAATAGTGGAGCATTTTACATAGACCGTTAGTAATAGTTAAACCGAAATTGTGGAACCCAGGCAAATTAGGTAAGTTTTGAAAGAGTCCAGAAATAAGTAACATGTCTTGATGAATGGGATGACTTAAGCAATATCTGGAATTCTGCTGAGTAGGAAAAAATTACACTTTAAGACTATACAAGCTCTGCTACGTCATTTTAAGTGCAACGCAGGTTGGACTTCCTTGGTCCAGCATCCTTGGGACCTGGGTGGTCCCAAGCCAGGGATTTTGCTGGATGAGTGGAGGTCAATGCTCCCCTGCTGGCCTCCAGCTCCTGCTCAGGGGCTTCCCTCCTATCTGATGCTCATGCCACTTCCCAGCCTCCTCTGGCTCCCTTGTCTTGGTTCCCCAGCTGCTAGCTTCCTGGGTGCTGCTGGCTTCCTGTTCACAGCCCTGGCCAGGGTTCCTAAGCTGCTGACTTCCCAGCTGGCTTCCTGGCCCTGGCCACCTGCTCCACTGCCCTGGTCATGGCTACCCAGCTGCCAACTTGCTGGCAGGCTTCCTGGCCCTACCACCTGCTCCCCAGCCACAGGCTTCCTGGCCCCCAACCTCTGCCAGACCCTGCTGTCACAGGCTCAACTCTGGTCCAGCAACATCCGTGGTACTGACAGACCATAGATGTTGCCGGACTAGAGAATCCCAGATTTCAGAGGTGCAACCTGTATCAGATGCGACCACTTCATCTGCCTTCCTGTTTTTCTTTCATGTAAACATAATTTTCTCTAAAAACAAATCCTGAATATGTGCTTCTCATCAAGGTGCATCATAGTAGTAATACTGGTCTCTAAGCTATATACATGGAAAACGCATAGGTGAAATCTTGGCTCCACTGAAGTCACCAGGAATTTTGCCATTGCCTTCAGTCAGGATAGTATTTCATCCACAACCAATATTATTTCATAGAATTAATAACAATAAAAACAATAATCTTACATTTATATAGCCTTTCACACAGAAGAATCCCAACACAATTAGGTCCCCAATTAACTAAAGAATATAAGCACATACTTAACATGGGCTTACATGCTTTCTTGAATGCATTCCTCTAAGTAATGTGTTAACTGTAAAGGGAGAATTTCAAATATATCTGAAATGCAGCCATTCTGGGCTACGTCTACACGTGCAGCCAACATCGAAATAGCTTATTTCGATGTTGCGACATCGAAATAGTCTATTTAGATGAATAACGTCTACACGTCCTCCAGGGCCGGCAACGTCGATGTTCAACTTCGACGTTGCTCAGCCCAACATTGAAATAGGCGCAGCGAGGGAACGTCTACACGTCAAAGTAGCACACATCGAAATAGGGATGCCAGGCACAGCTGCAGACAGGGTCACAGGGCGGACTCAACAGCCAGCCGCTCCCTTAAAGGGCCCCTCCCAGACACAGTTGCACTAAACAACACAAGATACACAGAGCTGACAACTGGTTGCAGACCCTGTGCCTGCAGCATAGATCCCCAGCTGCCGCAGAAGCAGCCAGAAGCCCTGGGCTAAGGGCTGCTGCCCACGGTGACCATAGAGCCCCACAGTGGCTGGAGAGAGAGCATCTCTCAACCCCCCAGCTGATGGCCGCCATGGAGGACCCAGCAATTTCGACGTTGCGGGACGCGGATCGTCTACACGGTCCCTACTTCGACGTTGAACGTCGAAGTAGGGCGCTATTCCTATCTCCTCATGAGGTTAGCGACTTCGACGTCTCGCCGCCTAATGTCGAAGTTGGTGCCGCTACTTCGAAGTAGCATGCACGTGTAGACGCAGCTCTGGTGTGGAACTAGACAGCAGTTGTAGAGTTTTCAGCAACAGCACACAATAAATTAGGGCAGGAAGAAAGGAAAAGATATTTACCTATTCAAAATACAGGGAATGTTTTGATAGGCAGGAATTTTGCATGTGAGTAAGAACTGGTGTTAATGTCATACCTTTCAGAGTACAGATGATTTTGTGGTTAAGGTACTGAACTGGGACTTGTGAGATCAGGATACAATTTTGCTTTGACCATAGAATTCCTGTGTGGCTTGAGTCCTACAGCTGTAATAAGGTGGTAGGGGTGGGGAAAATACTCTGTTTCTCCTTCTGTGTTATCTGTCTTGTTTCTTTATAAGTGTACAATCATGTAGATTGCAGAGTGTAAGAGTGTCTTCCCATTTGCTTGTGCAGTGCCTAGTACAATGGGTACTTTGGGTTTTTTATTGGGACCTTTACACATTAATGTACTACTACTACTACTACTACTACAGACTATAACATAAACCAGATTGGGATGTATATGACAGCAAGTTTATGCCTCTTCCAAAATTTCATACCTCCACTAGGATTCTGTGTACATCAACCCTCCTGGGACACACGTTCATTCCTGATTCTGTGAATAGCACCACTGTTGAATAACATCACTTCTAGTGGAACTTTGTCGTGCCTCTGAGCTGTCCCATTCAAATTCTAATATGTTCTGGCACTGCTTGACATGTGAAATCGAGTGGGTGTTAATTTTGGTTTTGCTATGCCAATTCTAGGAAAAGCTAGAGAATTAGCCAAGAGAAAAAGCACCAAAAGTCATGGGAATAGTTTTAAAAAAATCCAATATCACAGGTACAATTTTGTACTCAGAATAGCCTTTCTTTCTTTCTTTCTTTCTTTCTTTCTTTCATAAATAACAGAACAAACCAGTCCCAAAAATGAATTAGGAATCTATCAGTGCTGTTCTCAAAACAAGCTTCTGAGTTCATTCTTCTTTATGGTTTTAATAAGGTCACCTACTTAAACAAAAAGTTCAGAATTGTATGCAGTAACCGTGTGACTTTTTTAGTTACTCACAGCCCAGGATATTTTAAATGCATTTTACAATTGTGTCTCAACAACCATCTGGAGAATATTGAGTTTCATAACTGGTAGGAATTGTTCAATATCCTCCTTCTCAGAGGAATAACAATTTCAAAGACTTCAAAAGAGTGATATACAAGTTGAGAAAAGGTAATTAATGTAGTTAAAACTGGAACTTGTGTAGAAATAAAGAACTCTTTTTGATTTACCTGAAAAAGTGATTTTATGGACATCCCCCAAAATATACTCCCCAATGTTCAACTATTTTCTGCACTTACCCACAACATGTCACTTTCTGACTAAAGCTATGGATTTGAAATTGATTCTGTTACTGGGAAAGTTTTCCTAGCTGTGGTGAGAATGATTCACTTTTTAGTTTTACATTTTGGAACAGTTTCTGGCCACTCTTGTGCAGGTGCACAAGGTGGGAGTGATAATAGTGGGAATAAGATTTTTTCCCACAACCCTTAAGACTCTTTCAGAGAGGGAAAACACAGACCTGCTCTTCATGGGGCCAAGATCTTCAGCAGGTATAAATTACCCTACTGAAGTCAATGGAGCTATACTCAATACACACACACACACACACACACACACACACACTTACTAGCTGAGGATCTGGCCAAGTGTGTGTGCAAGACAGCACTTGTAGAGCCACAGAACCAGACACCTCCCAAAGAGTTGGGACATGCCCCTGTACCCTGGCCTGCAGGGCAAGTTCTATACTAGAGAAATACACTTTGTACTATAATCGAATATAAAAATGGCCACATCTGTGTTTTCTTCTCAAGCACTGTGCAAGCAGAATGGCTCCAGCCATGGGTGTGGGACCCTTAAATGCACCAGCTACCACTGTAGTGGCAAGTGAAAATTTACAGTTTATCAGTACATACGCTGAGTTTTGTTCATATGAAGATATCCCCCCCAGCTACGGGTGCGAACACACACTGCCAGCGACATCAGAGCGTGCTTTTCATGTCAGGAAGAGCAGGATTTTCTCCCCTATTTCTAGCTTCACTCAGTGTTTGTGACATAGCTTCAGAGCCTGGCCTATAGACCTTGACCAGGCAAAACATTACACGACTGCCCGTGTTTCTGAAAAAAATTGGCAATGAGCTAGCAGAGAGACTTAGTTTTTCATCCCCGTTCCAAAGAAATGGAATGCTAACAACTTGAAAACTGTAACCTTCCTGCAAGCAACCAGATTCCCAAACCACCGAATGATACACAGAGTGCTGTCCAGAAAACATAGTTTTAAAACAGAATTTGTTAGCTCCTGTGCCATCAGAAAGGTTGTTCTTGGTGTATGCGTCAGGATGCAACTACTTCCCTCTGCGTCCCAGTAACAAATTCCTTTGGGCAGTTCTAAGCAGAAGTATTCACTATCAAAATATACTAGTGCATGAACTTTTTTTTCTTTGAGTGAAGACTTGCTATCAATTTGAAAGGATGGTAACCCCGAGAGTAAACACTTATGTGTAGAACAGAGATTGTGCACTTAATAACATTTAATATTTTGGCATCTCAAACCTCCTATGTAGATCAGCCCAGGATAGCGGTGTTTATTTTTGTGCTACATGTGAAAGTTCAGTCTCAGTATCAAGTTTGTTTGGTCCACTAACTTTGTTAACCTTTGCATTTATTTCTATATTTGATGGCCTTTCATCAGCAGCCGCTTTAGTAACTAGGATAAAAATGGTTACATCAGGGTTAAAGGTCATAACCATTATGGGATTTCAACTTAAAACACTCGCTGCTTTTCAGGGATCATGGTATGTTTGTGATTAATTATTTTCTTTGTGAGAGTTTCTATGCAGAAGATTATTATAGTAATATATAAACCATCTGGGTAACTTTTAATATCTACCTAGTTTCTTGATGAAATAATCAAACTTTCTGAAAAATAACTACATGACTAACTAGAAACTACAGGAACTACAGTACCTTTCATTTGTCAGTCATGGATGTGTCCGTGAGATTTCAATTAAATATAAAAGGGACTGACTAAACCTAAAGCACAAATATCTTTATTAAACATCTTTATTTAAACCACAACACTTCACAATGCCATGCCAAGCTGAAAGTTTTACAATTTTTAAAAGTATGCTTTTCGGGTTCCTTTCGTTCTTTTTTAAAAGCACATTCATTACATTCCTGACATGAACAGAATTTGCTATGCATCACTGTCAAATGTATTTGTATTGAAGTCAAAATATCAAATAACATTTTCAAAGAGTAATAAAATGATATTTATATCTTAAAAAAATACATTCCTAATCACATGGCTGAGATTCATAGTGCTCAGGAGACACTGAAATCATTGCTTAGAAACAGTATTTGCTGACTTCACCAGGGTAACAGTTTAATCCTTAAAGTAATCAACTTTCACCCTCTTCTTTGGGTCTTTTGACTTTTAAGTTCCCCCTAGTCTTTCTGAGAAAAAACAGTGCTAGGAGACAGCTATTATTCTCCTCCATGGGATAGCCCACTTCACTCAGACAAGTAATATCATCTTCTGTTTACACTCATCTGAAGCAAGTGCACAGGGTCACCCTCTCCACTCTGATGTTTTACCAAAGCAAAAGGAAAGACTTTGTGACAAGAAACAACAGTGTTTCGAAACCAGAATAACCTGGGAAGCAGACACTTCATTTGATCGTTTTGAAAAAAAACAATAATCCCCATGTCATGTCCCCAAAGCATTTTACATAAGCCCAAGTGCTAAAACCGAGAACAGTTTTTTGACAGCATTTCCTTTTCTACTTCTTTAGAGTCACCCTCAGCTGTTGTAAATTCCCTTCAGTTCACCTGAGCACTTATCCTTTTTACTTCAGTACCAGTACATAAGATTTAGCAGATGTGTATAAATGTATTCACTGAGAAATCACCAAAGTAATTTGGAAGGAAAAATACTCTTTTCTGTGGCATGATTCTAACAGTATGGCAACCAAATGATGGTAATAAACCACAGTATGTACACCAGACAAAAGTCCTCATAATCTGATCACTAGCCCTAAATCCACTAGCTACACCATCTAGAATTTGCTCAGTGATCCTTTCTTTTGCCTGTCACACAGTGTAGCAAGTAAAACACTTCATACAAAACCTCCACCTGCCTCCCTCCAAAGCCTTTTATTGGCCCATGTGAATATGAAATTATAGGAAGATTAGCCAGCGGTGATAATTATACATGCTGATAGAAAATAGACAAAGAATATTTTACTTCCCCTGTATAAAACTATGGTACACCCACATCTTGAGTACTGCGCGCAGATGTGGTCTCCTCACCTCAAAAACGATACATTGGAGTTAGAAAAGGTTCAGAAAAGGTCAACTAAAACAATTAAGGGTTTGGAACGGGTCCCATATGAGGAGAGGCTAGAGAGACTGGGACTTTTCAGTCTAGAAAAGAAGAGACTGAGGGGCGATATGATAGAGGTATATAAAACCATGAATGGTGTGGAGAAAGTGAATACAGAAAAATTATTTACTTGTTTCCATACTATAAGAACTAGAGGACACCAAATGAAATTAATGGGTAGCAGATTCAAAACTAATAAAAGAAAGTTTTTCTTCACACAGCGCACAGTCAACCTGTGGAACTCCTTACCAGAGGATGCTGTGAAGGCCAGGACTCTAAGGCTACGTCTACACGTGAAGCCAACATCGAAATAGCTTATTTCGATGTAGCAACATCGAAATAGGCTATTTCGGTGAATAACATCTACACGTCCTCCAGGGCTGGCATCGTCGATGTTCAACTTCGACGTTGCGCGGCACCACATTGAAATAGGCGCTGCGAGGGTACGTCTACACGCCAAAGTAGCACACATCGAAATAAGGGTGCCAGGCACAGCTGCAGACAGGGTCACAGGGCGGACTCAACAGCAAGCCACTCCCTTAAAGGGCCCCTCCCAGACACAGTTGCACTAAACACCACAAGATCCACAGAGCCGACAACTGGTTGCAGACCCTGTGCCTGCAGCATGGATCCCCAGCGGCCGCAGCAGCAGCCAGAAGCCCTGGGCTAAGGGCTGCTGCCCACGGTGACCATAGAGCCCCACAGGGGCTGGAGAGAGAGCATCTCTCAACCCCCCAGCTGATGGCCGCCATGGAGGACCCGGCAATTTCAACGTTGCGGGATGCAGATCGTCTACACGGTCCCTACTTCGACGTTGAACGTCGAAGTAGGGCGCTATTCCGATCCCCTCATGAGGTTAGCGACTTCGATGTCTCGCCGCCTAACGTCGAAGTTAACTTCGAAATAGCGCCCGACGTGTGTAGCCGCGACGGGCGCTATTTCGAAGTTAGTGCTGCTACTTCGAAGTAGTGTGCACGTGTAGACACAGCTTAACAGAGTTTAAAAAAGAGCTCGATAAATATTTGGAGGTTAGGTCCATAGATGGCTATTAGCAAGTGGTAAGGTATGGTGCCTAGCCTTTTGTCAAAGGTGGGAGATGGATGGCAGGAGACAAATCGCTTGATCATTGTCTTCGGTTTACCTCCTCTGGGGCACCAGGCATTGGCTACTGTCGGCAGACAGGATACTGGGCTAGATGGACCTTTGGTCTGACCCAGTATGGCCGTTCTTATGTTCTTATGCTGTAAGAATCATAGCACTCCTCCTATATTTAATAAATAAAACCCTTCAGCGCTGAGGCTGACATGCGCATTTAGCTGCATGTGACCTTGACTGACTTTTCTGCGTTGTCTCTCCTGAGTGGTGTGGTCACTCAAAATAAGCAGGGAACTAGCTGCTGGTGCCAGCAACCTGTAATGAGACCTCTGAAAACAAGAAAGAGACTAACAGTGTGGTTACAAACCCCTAGGCACATGGCTGGCCCTGACAGATATATTGTGGAGCAAATATTTCAGAACAAAAGCTCTCAGTAATTTAATCACTGGCCCTAAATCTACTGGCTGTGTGAGAACTGACTAAAGAGTTTCCAAAATGTATGCCTAAAAGATCACCTTACTAGCTGCTCAATCCAGCAGTTATGACCAGCATGACCACAGTGGGAAATAGCTTCAGAAATAAGGTAACATTTCTCCTGACACTGTCTTTTTCATTAATTCTGGAGCAGTCAAAACCTTGAAAATAAGTACTGAGAACTCTCCTCTTCCTGGCAACTGTAATTCCCTGTTGGATATTGACTGCAGCTACCACACAGCTTTGCCCTGAAAACATTCCAAAAAAGACCTCCAAAAAGGCAACATCCTCCTTGAGCTACTTTATTATCTTAATGACAGGATGTGGCTTCTTAACCCAGCTATGCGGATGCCCCTTGCTACTTGACCTAAAAATCTTTGGTGCTTGGTGGAATAAGCACAGAACACAGAAGCAGGTTCTCTGAGTATTTTCTGACTCCAGCATGAGAGGTATACGTGATGGGGCAGCATGCAGTTTCTTTAGGTTCACACCTAGAGGGGAAACCCACATGTGCTAAAATGATGTTGATTTAATGGGACTACTACTCTCCAGCTGCTTCTCTAAATTGTTATTAAATGTTGGATTTCATATAAGTGCTGACCTCAGCTCCCCAGCTGCCTGTTTGCTATGCAAGAGGTGGTAACATTTTCCCACATCCTTAAATCACAATTTCACTTTCACCTATCAAGCTATGTTCACAGGAGGTCTTTGCTCTGTGAATTTGAGTGTTCTTGATAGCACATGAGACCCTGTATTTCTTTGAGTTGATGCAGACGTGTGCACAACCAGCATGAGGGAGCCTGAGCTTTTTGCCTAGCAGTACTGAGACAGAGGCTGGCACTTATGTCTCACGGCTGTGGGCCCCCTCAAGCTCTCAGAGGTGGAACCACCCTGGCCCCCTCCCCTCAGTTACTTCTCACTGCCCATTTTTGGGAAGGAGAGTTTCTCCAGTCGACCTCTCGCTGCGAGGATGGCCAAGAAAGCTGTCTTAAGGCAGCTCGACTCCAGCTATAAACAGCTGGAGTTGTGTGTCATAGGTTGACTTTCTCCCCCAGTCTAGACCTGCCCTTAGTTAGCAACTAGAGTTACCTGACAGCGTTTCCTGGTGATGGCCACTCGTGAGGAAGGGTGATCCCTCACAGCAACCCCTCATGCAGTGTTTGCCTTGCCTCAATGAGGCCCACCTGTTCAATTTGTAAATTTTTTAAGAAGGAGACTCTGGTGGTGCACAAGCCCTGCCTAAAGCACCACTGGCTTCAGCAAATCATGTGGTCAGGTTCATTACTGAGACCCTGCTCAGGCAAAGGCGCACCCTCAGCCTCAGTACTGCTGCCTTTTATTCTAGGGCAGACGCCTCACTGAAGAGACAGCAGAGCCGTTTTCCATCTTCAGTGCAGAGGAACAGGTCTCACAAGACCTAAGGGTTGACTTCAGATCACAGGGCGACTCCTCTCCCTTCCCCCAGGAAAAGCACAGACCAACATGAGATGAGATCTGGCATGCAGAATGGGATGGGTTCCTCTGGCCCTTCCCCAGTACCAAGTGGGAAAAGCCAACATTCCATAACTTTGACTCTAGTTCCAGCATTCAGGCCTCCACTAAGTTCAGTACCAATGAAGGAGGAAGATGCCAATACCAACTTTGTCCAAGTCTGTGGCATACTTGGCAGCGGCAGACCGCCTCTGATTGGCTTCTGTCCTCACCATTGTTCCAGGACTTTCCCTGGGCTGTGCCACCTGTAACCTCTGATGGCGCAAGCCACCGAATCCCTGTGTCTGTTGGCACCACATCTCGATGCTCCCTTTCTATGGTGGGGATGGAGCTGCTACTGGAGGCCACCTGCATTCAATGCCATGAATGATCCCATGACATCTCTCACCACCTTCAACACTGACGCATTCAGGACCTCTAGCACTGCTGTTTTCACTGGCATTGATGTTGCCTATGCCCTGTGTAGTTGTTTATGTCACTATTGTTAGTCTGAATACTAACATTTTTGTGTTGTGATATAAGACATCCATTTGGCTCATGCCTCCTTTTGCCAGGCACTGTGAAAGCAAGTGGTAATTGGCAGCTCTTGGTCTTAAACTCTTACAAGGTAAAAGATTCGATATAATGGGTTAAATAAGTGGGGAAGTGGGGGGCACACATGGGGCAAAATTGGTAAAAAAATAAAATATTTTTGAAACAACTAGCTGTGTGTGCAGTTCTTACATCATCAGTAGCAGAAATCACAAGATGCTGCTTGCCTAGTCATTATCTGATATTATTATCCAGGGATTTGATATTTACACCTATAGTTAAGGTTACATAACATTTTCCATTCCAAGATTTTTTTTCAGGGCTTATAGTGTGCCAGACTTTAATTATTTAGTTTGATATTTTCCATAGTTGCTTCTACATCACACTGAATATTTTTGGAACAACTTAGATATTTTTGGAACAATTTTGGAACAATTTAGGTTTCAGACTTTTTTTTTTTTTTAATCAAGTTAGGAAAAATACTTGGATTTTCCAGTGTTTCAGAGCAAGGACTTGAAATTTGCCAGAATAAAGCACTAGGATTACACAGGTAATTTAAGTTTTCTCTGTGAAAATCCACCCATCTTTGGCTGAGTTATGAGCCTCTGAATATTTCAAGCTAACAGCAAAATTCTCCATAGATTCCATCTGTCTTGAGTGTGCTCCAACACTACAGAACGCTGAGCACTTCACAATGAGTATGCCCCACAAGCACAGAAGTCTGTGCGAGGCATGCTGGGAATGCTCCAGCCCTACCCAGTTCTCACCAAACATGCTTCATGGTTGCAGGGCATGAGCAGGACTTTCTCTGCAATTGCTTTTGCTATACTGCTCCCAGAACACAGATAGCAGCAGTTCCTCATTTTTGGCCCAACAGTTAGCCAACATTCAAGGCCTTGCCTGAGTTGTTTCTATTGGAGGGATAAGGTGATTATGTGACTCGGATATTTCTTTGGAGCAATCCTGTGTATTTACAAAGAATGTGCATAAAATTCCACTTCTCTGAATTCAGTAGAATTACCAGCAGGAAGCAGTTTCTTTGGTCAAAAATTCAAATTGGCTTTTCTGGAGGGCACTGTACCCAAATGAAGCTTCACCTGTCTGGTTCCTCAGAGGGCCACCCTCACATTGCTTTTCTTACTCTTTTCCTCTCACGAGCAGCAACCAAGAAGCACCGTAACTCCAGCATTTTACAAGCAGTCCTAGGGAAACACATCGGTTTACATGGTTTAGGTTCTGATTAGCCTTGCCAGCCAAACTCCACCAGGAGCCCCATGGCAGGGAACCAGTGGGAGTCTGTCTGAGGCGTGGAGACTCACCAACAGCCCTGAAGCTGCAGGGATCCTGGCCAGGCAGGGGGACCCCAGCAGCCCTGCATCAGGGAGCAGGCTGGGGTGGGGAGCCCCACTGTCAGTTCCACAGCTGCAAGGACCCCAGCTGGAGCCAGAGGAGCCCAGCAGCCCTACAGTGGAGACCCAGCTAGGGTAGGGGAGCCTGGCAGCACTGTGGGGGAGCCCTGGAGGAGTGGGCCCCCGAGGCAGCCTGGGGGCCTGTCCTGCCCTCAACCAGCATTTGAGCACAAGTATTCAGGAGCCAACACCTTTAGTGAGTCTCTGTTATAAATCTTTATGAGAGTCAGTCCACCCTTGTGGCCAAGTGGTCACATTTTCGATCGATTCCTAGACTAATTTAGAGGGACTGCGGGGTTAGGGATTTTGTGGAAGTTGTCCACTAACCACTAGGCAAGTGCTTCCCACTGCTCAAGGAGCAGCACAGCTCTGCCACATCCAGCCCTGCTTAAGGAAACCCCAAACAAAAAACTCAAGTGATGAGCCAGTTTAAATAGCATAAGAAATCTTTTGCTTTCTACTTAAAAGGATCATTTAAAGCACTTTAAAGATTAAGCCTAATTCATTTACTTCGTATAAAGAAAAATGTCTTTGGAGATTTACTTTCCAGCTGTGTGTGCTAAGAAATGCGAAACAGAAAGGCGAGCTCTGTTCCTCCGGGTCTGTGCTTTACGAGACATTAAAAAGTATTAATTAATGTTCCACCCAGCAGCCTGATAACATTATTCTCACTTAGATTCCCAAACACAGTGGCAACTAGCTGGAGTGGCAGCTCTCCAAGCACAGGCTAGAAGCTGCTAAAGTACACCAGGTCAACGTTCGGTTTCCTTTCGGAAGGTTTCTAGTTAGAATTGTTCATAATGGACCCATTGATTCTAGCAAACCAACTTTTATAATAGTTTAGCTGTCAAAAAAAAAGAGATGAGCTGTTACATCTTTCACTGAAGTAAAAGAAAAGGGTTTGTATTGTGGGGAAGGGAGTCTTGTTTAAAACATCAATAATATTAAACCAAACAGCGGTGTGAAACCCATTCCAAGAGCCTTGTAGGTCGGTGCTTCTGCACTTTCTTTTAAATTCAGCAAAACTGCTGCAAGCATGTCGAAGCATGCACAAACTTCCGAAAAGGGAAACATCTACAGAGGACAGGGAAACCATATTATCATAGTCATTTCTCACTATGAAAATAATAAAACTTCCTGCCTCCTTGCCTAATACAATTAGCCCTCATGCACAACGCTAAGTTGCAGGCTTTTGCAGCTATATTATAGGCCCAGCTAGTAGTGAAGCTATAACTGTTTCCTAACACTTTCCCTTATAAGCAGCTTAAAACTCGGTATTATAACTTTACCAAACTTCAGACATTTGGGCTGAAATTTTCCATGCCAGGTTGCCACCTTAGTTTGAATGCATTTATTTATTTTTCAGTTTCAACAGAACTGGCTCCAGGGTTGCTCTGAATGAGACTAGGGGAAAATAGGTCATTTTGCCGATGTTAAAACATTCAATTTCTTTTTTCAATGAACATTAGAATGGGAGTGTCTGGCTTGTGACCCTGTGGCCACCTTTGTCCCTCACTGTGACCTGCAGAGGTGACCGTGTTAAGAAGAAAATGAATATTTCCTTACTGACTGAAAATTTGTCTCCTGAGCCTGACACTTGGGGTTTGGATCAACCCCCTAAACATAGGGAGTAATTGGGGGACACTGCCTCCCTAGGCATTTTTCATTATTTTTCCATAAGCCCTCACACAAGACAGCAGCCCTTTGACTCTCTTCGTGTCCATCAGGAGTTCTATACTCAGCTCGTCCCCACTCATGGCATGAATTCTCTGCATTTTGCAGCCCTCATTTGGAAATAAGGCCTCATATCTCTAGCTTAGTAGGTCAGGCAAGTAGCAGTCTCCCTGTTTCAGAGAGGGAATAGTTCACAGAGAGCTCAGCGCAGAAGATGCAGCCCAAAAACAGGGGAGGCTAAGTTGCCTTCCAGTTGGTTCCAGGGGCATGTGCTGTGTTATTTGGGTGCATGTTGGCATCTCCACAGCCCTACATTGCCAAAGAGCTCTGGATTCCAGTACTGTCCATTCCCACACCCACACACACCCATACCCATACACTAGGAGGCTACAACTGACCATGGAGTGTAGGACTATATGTTAGCCTGCCCCTGTACTGAAGGAGTTCCACCAGCATCCACCCTGCCAATTTTACTGCCTCTCTAGTGACAAGGGGCAACAGCAGGGGTATAATCTGATTCTAGGTCACTGGTAGGTTAGGTCTGAGTTTCATCTACTAGCTTTCAGAAATAATATGTCAGATGTGTTCTTGGGTTTGCTGCCTGCAACTATTGCACTGTCACTCCCCCCAGAGGCAGAATTAAAAGCCAGGGGTCCTGAATTCCAACATTCCTCCACTGTATAGCAATTAGCTCTGAACTCTGTGGCAGAGCATGTGTTACATCATCCTCTAGTGCAGTAATACGCAGGTTCACAAGCCGCAAGTGGCTCTTTAATATGTCTCATGTGTGATTTAATTATTAACCAGGCTAAGTTATTAACTGATCAGGATGCCCTTACTATGTTATTTACCAGTTGTGTGTGTGTGTGAGAAAGAGAGAGAGAGAGAGAGAGAGAGAGAGAGTAAATTAAAGGAATTCACACTACTGAGGATCTTTTGGGTAATGTTAATTGCTAATTTAACTTCCGAACCAATGAGGCATGAGTATTACTGCTCTAGTGGCTGATCGACAAAGAAGATAACAGACTACTGTGCTATCAGATACTTCCTTAGCTGAAAGAAGTGAGGTCTGTGCTGTGGATCTAAGAGTAGTGGACTCCACCCTGCTCATAACAATGATGGAGAGAGGGATCCCATCATTTAAGATGTTCTTTTTAATTACACAAAGGCTGTGTCTACACTAGCACCAACTCCAAAGGCAGGATGGCAAGTAGGGTCTCGGGATATTATTAATGAAGAACTGTGGTGCATATGCAGCACTTCATTAAACTAATTCTCCCCTGCGGCAACTTCGAAGTGTTAAGCTTTGAACTGCCTACTTGCTTGTAGACGCGGCTAACCCGCCGGTACTTCAAAGTGCCCAGGCTACTTTGAGGTCCCTTTACTCCTCAAAATGTTCAGGAGCAAAGGGACTTTGAAGCACCCCAGGCACTTCGAAGTACCCCCGGGTTAACCGCGGCTGCTCGCAGGCCAGCACTTCCACGTTTAACACTTTGAAGTTGCTGCAGGGGAGAATTAGTTTAATGAAGTGCTGCATATGCAACGCAGCACTTCATTGATCATATCCCAACACCCTACCTGCCATCCTCCCTTCCAAGTTGGGAGCTAGTGTAGACACAGCCTAAAAGACTATGTTAACTGAAGTCAGGGTTTAAAAATCAGTAAGGACTAACTGAGCTTAATTCAGCCTCATTGTGCATATGTTCAATGTGATGCAGTCTTTAGTTACATGATCACATCTTATATAATCAAGTTCTATTTATTACACAAGAGCCCTGTCCTAAACACTGTGCAGGATAAGCAGTGAATGAGACCGATGACTGCAAGAAAAGAAACAATGTTGCCTTCTGTTTCAGCCCTTACTGAGATGCTGAAGAGCTGTCTTGATTCTATATTTGAGCTGTTGGAGACTTACTATTAGAGTAGGATTCAGGGTGAAACAGAAGCTATTAAAAATTCTCTTTTGTGTAAACAGAAACTAAGTTCTGGGGGTTACTTTTGTTTTTGTTTTGTTTTGCTCACCAAAATGAAAAAGAAGCAAAAACAATTTGGGTCAAACAAAATAAGTCTTTGGTCAGAGTTGTACTTTTTGTGGGAAAGTGGTTCATTGCTGGTAATTTTTTGTGCTTTTCCACACTTTTAAAGTTTCTTTTGTATTCTTAAATTAGCTCAGTTTTCAAATTTACTATACCCTTTCAATTTCTTTTCTGTAAGTAACTATAAAATCAGATTTTACAAGCTCAAATGCTTATGGAAAGAAAATTTTAAAACAATGCCAAAAACTCGTGTGTAGTTATTTTTAAATCTTCTTTATTTGCACCACTGATAAGAGTTATGATCAGAAACACCACCATGTGATGTATACGCAGGGATGGTTCTAGTTGCAGGTGGGCAAGTAGGACAGCTGCCCCGGTTGTTAGCTTCCAGGAGCACTGCCATCCTGAGAGCTAGAATTTTGTTTTTTGATTGACTGGCCTTTTTTGTTTTCCTCAGCCACTATAAAAGGCCTGTTCTGCTTATGTAACCTAGTACAGGTGACAAGCCGTCCTGTAGCACCTTAAGGACAAACACATGTATTAGGACATGAGCTTTTGTGCGTAAAACCCACTTCTTCAGATTATTGGAGTAGACCATTAGAATCCAGGGATTATATAGTAGCGATAGAGGGGAAGGAAGGAGGGAGGTGGGAAAAGGGGTTACCTGTCACTAGCAGGACCAGTAGATGAAGCAAATTAAGTTAAGTATGATATGTGCCATTCCTGCAAATATTGAAGGTGGGAAAATTGTGCTTGTAATACATGTTTGAGATATATGTTAAGGCCTGATTTAAATGTGTCAAATTTTCAAATGAATTCCAATTCAGGAGTCTCATATAAAGAAAGGATGACAAAATGTCAAGAATTTCTTGGAAGGTATCTGCTTAGCCTTGTTAACAAGTATTAAGTACAGCATTTGGAATACATTACACTTCTGCATGACTTCTGTGTTATAAAGAGTAACAGGTTTACTAATTATCATTAGTCAACCCTACCAGGTAGTGCAGAAAGGGAATTACTAAATGCAGATGGTCATTGCTTTGTAAAAGTACCACTAAATTATATCCATTTGTGCACTTCTTGCATCTTATTTAAAAGTAAAATGTATCACGTAAAGTGTCTAGCTTTTGAAAATTACAAATCAAGGTTGTCAAGTGATTAAAAACTACTGATGATTAAGTACACAGTTACAATTAATTGTGGTTAAACGTGCTGCTAAACAAGAATAGAATGCCATTTATTTAAATATTTTGGATGTTTTCTAAATTTTCAAATATATTGATTCCAATTAGAACACAGAATACTAAGTATACACTAGTCACATATTTATTTTTGATTACAAATAGTTGCACTGTAGAAGAAAGTACTTTTCTGTTCAGCTAATACACATGCAGTAGTACAATCTCTTTATTGTGAAAGATGAACTTACAAATGTAGAATTATGTATAAAAATGTATTCAAGAATAAAGTAACATACATATGGAAATGTGCATCTCATAGAGCTGGAAGAGACCTCAGGAGGTCATCAGGTCCACTTGGCTGCCCTCTTAGCAGGACCAAGCACCATCCTTGCCAGATTTTTTTTCCCCCTTAGCCACTGGGCCCCAGACCCCTCAATGGCCTCCTCAAGGATTGAGCTCATAAACCTGGATGTAGCAAGCTAATGTCCAAACCACTGAGCTACCCCTCCCCACAACAGCAGGTACTAGAGCCTGTGGTTCCCCTCAGTCCTACTTCTTGTTTAGCCAATTGCTCAAACAAACACATTTGTTTAAAATTTGCAGGTGACTGCTTCCTCTTTACAATGTCACCTGAAAGAGAGAAAGGGCTTTTTCATGGCACGGTTGTAGCCTGCATTGCAAGGTACTTATGCGCCAAATGTGTTAAAGATTCAAGAGTCCCCTCATGCTTCAACCACCATTCCAGAGAACGTGTCCATACTGATGATGGGTTTTGTGTAATAATGATCCAAAGCAGAGTCAGATACCATCAACAGAAGGTTGATTTTCTGTTTTTGGTGGTTCAGTTCTAGTTTCTGCATCAGAGTGTTACTACCGTAAGGCTTCTGAAAGCATGCTCCACATCTGGTTCCTCTCATACTTTGGGCAGCACTTCAGATTTTTAAACTCTGGGTTGTGCACTGTAGGTATTTTTACAATTCTCGTTGTGGTACCCTCTTTGTGTTTTCTCAAATCTGTAGTGAAAATAGACGTAAAATTATCATCTTCTGGGGCATCATCTGAGACTGCTATCACATGAAATATATGGCAGAGTGCAGGTAATACAAAAAAAAAAAAAAAGAACCATACAATTCACCCCTAAGGAGTTAAATCACACAGTTAATTAACATTATTTTTTTAAACAAGCATCATCAGCATGGAAGCATGTCCTCTGGCATGGGAGCTGAAACACGAAGGGGCATACAAACGATTAGCATATCTGCCAAGTAAATAACTTGCAACACTGGCTAGAAAAGTGCCCTGTGAACATCTGTTCTCACTTTTATGTGACATTGTAAATAAGAAGCAGGCAGCATCGTCTCTCATAAATGTAAATAAACTTGCTTGTCTAAGCAACAGGCTGAACAAGGAGTAGGACCAAGCGTACTTATAGGCTTTAATGTTTTACACTGTTTTGTTTTAGAGTGCAATTATGGAACATAAAACAAATCTACATTTCTCAGATGCACTTTCATGATAAAGAGTTTGCACTACAGTGCTTGCATGAGGTGAACTGAAAGGCACTATCAGTGCAAGTATTTGTAATCAAAAATATTGTGACTCCTGTACTTTGTATTCTGTGTGGCGATAGAAACCTATATTTGAAAATGTAGAAAAACATCCAAAATATTTAATATAGTTCAATTGGTATTCTGTTGTTTAACAGTGCAATTCATTGCAATTAATTTTTAATCATGTTTTTTTTTGCATTTATCACAAGAATTGACAATCTTATTACAATATATTGAGAAAATTATTTGGTAAAGTTTTACCATTTAAACATAATAAATTTGTCTATTTCAATTTTGCCATGAAAATCAGATTGTGACAGACAGAAAGTTCTTCCAGGTTACAACCTGTAAAGTCATTTCAGATCTTATATATGGTAAATGTACCCTGGCTTAACACATTAGTTCAGCTGGGAGAGTCACATAAGAGTGAATTGAATTATGCAACATTTTCTAATAGGTCAAATAACTTACTTACCTAATTAACAGATAACTACCAAACTTTCAAGCAATAAACACCCTATTTACAATTGGGAAAGCTGGGTGTAGTACAGAGAAAAGCTTTGCCTGCTGAAACAACCTGGCAAACCAGCACAGTACAAACAGAGCTAGCTCATTGTAAAGTCACAAAACTGACATATTTGGCTCTCTGCACTAGTCAGAATTCAATTAACAGGAAATCAAATACCTCGTTTCTAATATGGCCACAAGTGGGAAAAGGCTGACAGCCATTCAGATTAGCCAGTTGTCAATATGAAAGAACTCCTTCTCAAAAATGGCATAATACACCTTTGAAAATTATATATCAGAATGGTTTCCCACTGTGTCTTATGGGTAAACTGTTGGGACCTCTCAGGGTCAGAGCTGTGGTCAAGATTTTACTTACCCAGTCCTCCATTCTTTATCCATCAATCTATAAGAACATAAGAACATAAGAATGGCCATGCTGGGTCAGACCAAAGGTCCATCCAGCCCAGCATCCCATCTGCCGACGGTGGCCAATGCCAGGTGCCCCAGAGAAGGAGAACAGAAGACAATGATCAAGTGATTTATCTCTAGCCATCCATCTCCTGCCCTTGTTCTGAAGGCTAGGGCACCATACTTTATCCCTGGCTAATAGCCATTTATGGACCTAACCTGCAAAAATTTATCAAGCTCTTTTTTAAACCCTAATAGAGTCCTGGCCTTCACAGCCTCCTTGGGCAAGGAGTTCCACAGGTTGACTGTGCGCTGTGTGAAGAAAAATTTCCTTTTATTAGTTTTGAACCTACTACCCATCAATTTCATTTGGTGTCCCCTAGTTCTTGTATTATGGGAAAAGGTAAATAATTTTTCTATATTCACTTTCTCCACACCATTCATGATTTTACATACCTCTATCATATCGCCCCTCAATCGCCTCTTTTCCAAACTGAAAAGTTCCAGTCTCTCTAGCCTCTCCCCATATGGGACCCGTTCCAAGCCCCTAATCATCTTAGTCGCCCTTTTCTGAACCTTTTCTAATGCCAATATATCTTTTTTGAGGTGAGGAGACCACATCTGCACGCAGTACTCAAGATGTGGGCGTACCATAGTTTTATATAGGGGAAGTATGATATCTTTTGTCTTATTATCGATCCCTTTTTTAATAATTCCTAACATCCTATTTGCCTTACTAACTGCCACTGCACACTGCGTGGATGTCTTCAGAGAACTACCCACTATAACTCCAAGATCCCTTTCCTGATCTGTCATAGCTAAATTTGACCCCATCATGTAGTACATGTAATTTGGGTTATTTTTTCCAACATGCATTACCTTACACTTACCCACATTAAATTTCATTTGCCATTTTGCTGCCCAATCACTCAGTTTGCCGAGATCTTTTTGTAGTTCTTCACAATCTGTTTTGGTTTTGACTGTCCTGAACAACTTGGTGTCATCTGCAAACTTTGCCACCTCACTGCTTACCTCATTTTCTAGATCATTGATGAACAAGTTGAACAGGATCGGTCCCAGGACTGACCCCTGGGGAACACCACTAGTTACCCTCCTCCATTGTGAAAATTTACCATTTATTCCCACTCTTCTAAGAATAATAATGAGGTAAAGGAGAAATACCACTATGGGAGGCAAGCTTATTAGACCTTACAGTTGAGGCACACCCTGATTCATTCAATAGCTAAATAGAAAACAACCAGAAAAAAGCCCCTGCATTTTATAAGGAATGGTGCTGATGATCCAGGTATGTTGATGACACTGTTTCTTCTGAATTAGTATATAGCCAATATTCTTGTATGTGGTCAAGAGACACTTTTTTGGCTGCTTCTGTCTTCCAGATGAGATGTAAAACTGAGATCCGAGCAAGCAGAAGTCTTAAAAGATTTTGATACATTTCATAAAAGTGGAGCATGGAGACTGGTTTCTTGTCCAAATTCAAATTCAGGTTATTATCTTAAATTCGCCTCACAATTTCTATATCTATATATAGAAATGCTCCACTTTTATGAAATGTATCAAAATCATTTAAGACATTTGCTAGCGAGGATCTCCATTTTACGTGTCATCTGGAAGACAGCAACAGACATAAAAGTGTCTCTTGACTACACATTATATGTGTGTGTGTGTGTGTGTGTGTGTGTGTTTCCTCTCTTCCCATACCAAGTTCTTGTGTAGTATCAGTGAGCATTCTTCATTAGCTGTTGCTCTCTACTGTAGTGACCAGTGAACTAATACCTTCTACCTACCTACTTCACAGGGATCATGTAAAAGGTCTAATTAATTAGAGGTGCTGCATGGATGCAATAGCCAGGGACTTTTCATAGTTCCCATCCTCTTCTACTCATTGGAGCTACAACCTTAAAGATGCACACATACACAGATACACAGATAAGACCATGATCATGTTACTCTTTCATACCAGGTGAAAAAACTGGTCTGGCACAGAATGAGGAGTGTAGCTTTGGCATCTTTAAGCTGCTTCACACTTTGTTCCAACCCTTCCTGATGGACGGAATATTCTTCCTGATCTAGCTGACTAGTTGTCAGGGGTCAGGCCAGCTAAGGTCAGTTACAGATCTGACTTCAGGACTGTCCACCTGACTTCACTGCTAGGCAATTAATAGGCTCAGCTGCACTGCCCTGGAACTGCCTGATTAATCTCAGTGCCTGATTGGTTGCAGGCTCAGCAGCCTGATTTATGAGCCCAGCAGCAAGCACAGAGAACCAGCTGTACAGAGCACAAGTCCACAACCCCTGGAAACAAGTCCACACCAAGGCACGGTGCCCCCCACACTCACACCTGCTACTGCAGAGATACCTCACAAATTTTTGATGTATTGGATGTATGTGACAAAGGAAATGATGACACTCTGCCCTTGCACTGCACTGATTACTGCCCAACCAACCTTCAGCTTGGAGCCAAGATTTCATTCAGCCTTATGTATGCCATTGGTGAACTGCAACTTCAGGCACCTCACAGCAACTTGCAAGAAACCTACCGAAGGGGTTTATCCATCTACCCAGATTTTGGGGGATGTTGGAAGAGGAAAGGGAAGGCAGTCTTCTTTCTAAATAAGGACAGCTACTTAACTCCATGAATCAGTTATCTGGAATTCAACCAGGTGATTATTCAGAACTGCAATCCCCTCATTCTCATCCACAAATCTTAGATCAACAGCTCTCTGTTCAAAAGCTCATGAAACAAGACATTGTGAGTACGAAGCAGAGAGATAAGTGAAGACAGTCTTTTGTTCCTGTTGTGTGCATTTGAGTATTTTGTCATTCTCTTCACGCCCTGCAATGCCCAAGCAACCTTCCAGCACCTATTTAGTGACATCTTCCAGGACATGTGGGACTGATTGTTATTATTTACCCAGATGATAGTCTTTTTTCTTTTTTTTTTTTCCTGAGAGGTAGGCATTTCACATACAGGGTCCTTGAAAGACTTCAACAGAACCACCTGTATGCTAAGCTGGAGAAATGTGAATTTGATTATACAAAATGGAATTTCTTAGTTATATCATCTTCCACAAGGCACTAGCCATGGATCCATTTAAGGGGGCAGCCATCTTGCATTGGGTGGCACCTAAGGATGTCCATGAGAGACACTGCTTCTTGGGCTTCACCACTTTCTATAGGTAGTTTATTAAGGAGTTGTCTAGTTTGGTCATCTCTAGCCACCCTGTTGAAGAAGGGAGCTTATTTTGTCTGGGCTCTGGAAATTCAGGCTGTCTTCAATCACTTAAAAATTTATTCATCACAACCTCCATCTTGCTCCAGCCACAGCTATCTATAATGTTTGAATTCCACCCAGGGAGCAGTTCTCTCCTGGCTGCCTGACTCCAATAAGAAAGTCTTACATTTGTGCTTTCTGTTCATGTAAACTGTCTTCAGTGGAGCAGAAATGCAACGTCTTAGATAAAGGTCTACTGTCCAAGAAGATATACTTTGAGGAACAGTAGTACTTCTTGGAGGTGCGAGAGTCCCAATCCAAATTATCAATGCTGATAAACAGCTGGAGTATCTAGGGCTACATCTACACTACAAGATACATTTGAATTTAAGGGAGTTAGCTCAATATTAATATGTCACTGTCTTCACTATAAGTTCCATTAGCTTGAATTAGGGAGCACTAATATTACATCATAACACCATTAGAATCGGCTGGGTGTAGTGTCAAGTTCAAATTTAAAATTTCGAATAAAGGCCAGTGTGGAAGTCTTTGAATCAGATCCATTAGCCTCCAGAGGTGTCCTGTATGTATCCCACAATGCCCCACAGTGCTCCATTCTATCCACTTCCATCTCCGCTGCTGTCCAGGTGTGCAGGAATTAGATAACAGGAAGCCCATGAATTTTTGTCTGACATCAGAAAGCCCATGGCTGTGGGGGTCATGCTGTATGAGAGGCTGAGAAGCTTCTTCCTTTCTTTGCTATTAGTTCAGCTATGGGTCTGTCTCTAACTCTGCTAGCTGAGTTGTGGTTTTTTTTTCTTTTTCCTACACTGGTTCCAGCCTCTGCTCTACCATACCATGGTATGGTATGAGAGGCCAAGAAACTTCTGTTCTACGCTTTACATTTGTGCAGGGCCCTCCCTTCCCCAAACATGTGCCATGCAGTTGAGGTCTTTCCTGCCCCCAGCCACATCACATGGCTAGCCCCTGACCCTATAAAAGGACTAGCCTGCTGCTCAGTTCAGACCAAGCTGCCAGGCAGCACCATATCCTGGCTTGTGTGCAGTGAGGGCTCCAAGGGCAGGAAAGACTTTCAGAAGCTTGCTGCCACTCAGAGAACCTCTTGCATCGGCTTTGCGCTCACCCACCCCACCCCACTCCACCCCACTCTGCCCTAAATATATATTTGGGGGCTTGCTGCCACTGGGGGGAAGTCTCCCCCAACAGCTAAGACCTGCAGGGCCTTGCAGATACCACAGGGACCTCTTCAACTGGCTCAGCAGCCACAGACCACAGACCTCCCTGCCAAAAATATTTCCGGGAGCATACTGCCCATTGCAGACACCTACTGCTTTTTGCAAAATGTCTGATATTTCAGTTACGAAAGCTTTTTCCTAACCTTTCCTATCATCTTTCTTCATGCCTTTGCCCCCTGAAGACACAGGGAATAGTGCATGGAGAGCCAGTTGGGAAGACTACAGACATCTGGCTGCCGATTTCAAACACCTGCTGCTTTCTGTAAAATCTTTGATAATTTAGTTACAGCTACAATTTTACCTGGAGATAGGCCTATGTCATAGAACTGGAAGGGACTTTGAAAGATCATAGAGTCCAGTCCCCTGCACTCACAGCAGGACCTGTCACTAGCCAAGACAGATTTTTTTTAAATCTATTTGCCCCTGATCTATACAAAGCCCCCTCAAGGGCTGAGCTCACAACCCAGGGTTTAGCGGGTCAATGGTCAAACCACTCAGCTATCCATCCCTCAGCTATAAAAAGCAATTCACTTGTAGAAGCAAGAGATTTCAGTTAATCTGGTTATCTTTGCTGCTACCATCCTCTACTTTTCCTTCCTTCTTCCTGGAAAAATGGCCATTTGCTTTTCATGGGAAAGGAATGAGGGCAATGCAATGTGGCAAGATGACATCACATACCCACAGCCACTTGTGGGGCATTTTCTTCCCATGATGCACCAGCGAAAAATACCCAGAATGCTACAGGGCTGAGTGAACTGTGGGATAGGTTCCCACAATGCACTGCTGCAACAGTCAATGTCTGGCAACTGAGTGTGGCAGCAATGAGTTGAATTTGTGGGGAGGCTCTGGGAAGGTGAGGATACCTAAATTCGAATTTATAAAACCCAGCATTGTAAAATCGATTTTAATACATTCAAATTTATCTCATAGTGTAAAGCTAAAACCTGAGACGGCCAGACACCTCCATAAATGACAAGCACATTGGCACCACTTCCTTATCCCATTTGTTTTCATGATTGCTTACTGTTCAGGGACAAGGAATGGGAAGTCTGAAGCCTGATCTAGGAAGAACAAATACTGTGAAAGTGGCAGTGGAGCCTATCCACAATTGCCAGACCTTTGAGCTTCATTACTGGTGCTGCAGTCTGTCACCTGATCACTGCCATCCATGCTACCCAGTGATCCCTTTGCTGTTCATTCACTCAAACATTAGACCAGAGGTGGGCAATTAGCATGCCATAGGCAGGATGCAGTTTACCAGGGTTAACCCCAATGGGTCACCAGATGCTATATTTACCTAAGCATCTGCCGGTATGGTCATTTATAGTTCCTGTCCTCAGTGGTTCACCAGTCCTGGTCAATGGAAGCTGTGGAAAGCGGTGGCTCAGCATGCACTGCTTCCCACATCTCCCATTGGCCAGAAATGGTGAAATGTGGCCAATGGGAGGTGGAAAGAACTATATCTGCACAATCTCAAGAAAATAAATCATCAACAGCTGCTCCTGGTGAACTCTGTCTGTCATGGGGGCTGATTATTTCCCACCACTGCATTATCCAATACAACTACATCAATGCTCATGTTGTAGGGTGGGATTCTGTTTTGCAAGGGAGGTATTTACATGCCCAAAGGCCCACCAAGGCTTCACACTCTAAAACTATGTCATGCTGCTCCTCTGGCAGAGCAATTTGGTGGCTTAAAAACCCAAGGCCTTGTATCTAGAAATGTCTAGTCATCAGCTCTACACAATTAAGCATCTTTTATGCAGTCTTGATATCTGTGCTTTTACCAAGATAACCTGGCCTTCTCCAGGCTTTGCCTATTCTGTGTTGGCCTCTCTGCAAACTGCCATTCTCCCAGGAGCACACTGCACTTCTTGTGGTGACTGACCAGCTAACAAAGATAGCTTATTTTGTCCTAGATCACACTCTCCCTGCTGTCTGGGAAACACCTCCCCTTTTTGTGGGGAAGGTGTTCTGCCTCCAGGAGGTTACCAAGTAGCATGTTGTCTGATCAGGAGCCTCAGTTCATGTCTGGTTTCTGGTGTGACTTCCTGCATTGCCTGGGTACCAGTGCACACCATATGCCCCCAGTGCATATCATCCAGATAAAACAGTCAAACAGAATGGGTTGATCAGGCCTGTGAACAGCACATGTGCTGTTTCCAGGGGTTAGTCCAGATAAAACCAGATACTGGTCTGCTCCCCTGTAAACTCCACTGGCAGGCAACTAATAGGTTTAGCTGCACTGCACCAAAATTGCTTAATTGATCACAGTGCCTGGTTGGCTGCAGGACTGGCAGCCTGATTTATAAGCCCACCAGCAATAACAGGGCAGCTGCTAATCAACATTCATGTCCACAGATTCTCTGCCTTCCTCTGCTTGCCTCATTCCTGTCCTTGTTCCTGTCTTGCTTCTGTCCTGCACCCTGCCTTGTCCCAGTCCTGTCCTGGCCTCACTCCTGCCTCAGAACCAGTCCTCTGACTGCCTTTCCTGACTCCAGATAACCCAGTTCTGACTTTCAGATCTTATTTCTGACTTTGACTGGGTTTCAACCCTTGATTCTGACTTCAGTTCTGATGCTTGAGTCTGGTTTCCAGTTCTGACTCCATCTTGACCCTTAATCCCAATATTCTGACCTGAGTTCTGACCTCCTACTGTGAGCATTACAGCTGAATCTTGTGCAGACCCACTAGGATGGACTCCCTATGACCTGGTCAGTTGGTAATAGTCCCCATGCTTAGATCACTGAATCTTGTACAACTACAACCCAGACAGTCCTAAAGTGTAGGGTGGCTAATCCAAGCACCACTAAAAACAAAGGAAAGACTTTTGCTGGGTGAAACTGGAAAAGGCGTGTAATTACCCTAAAATGGCTGAAACTTTTCAAGGAAAAAGTATTTATATTGAAAAATGATTGTTTACCAAAACAAAACATTTCTCAAAAACTGTGACTTTTATAAAAAAGAACATTTTTCAGAACATTTTAATCAATTTGTTTAACATATTATCAAAACAGTGAGAGAATCAAAATATTTTGATCAACTGTTTATACCCAAATTTCTTTGAGGGGAAATAAAAGATTTTATGGCCATTTTTGATAAACACATCAATCAATTTTGATACAAAAGACGTCTGAAAAAATAAAAATAATACAAACTAGCTCCATTTTGAATGACAGGAACTGGAAACAGCTGCAACTTTTTAATATTTTGGGAAAAATTCTTTTTATTTTTGACCAGTTCTAATATATATGTTACCTGCAGAGAAGGCACAGAACTTATTTCACCTCCTCAGTTCAGAAAGAGCATCATAATTCCCCAGATTCCTGATGCAACTTGTCAGAGATTTAAATCAGTTTCCTTCACTGATTTCAGACGTTGACATTGACTAACACACCCTGTGTCTCATTTCTGACATTTTTCTGGTACTATAGTCCTCCCCAGGTATACCCACAAACTGGGTGTCTTTATTGAGTCTCTCTTTCCTTTATGGTTCAGGTTCTCAAAGATATATAGATACTTAATGCGCATCTGAGCACATGTACCTGCACCTCTGCTCACTGTACCCAGTGGACCGCTTGCCTGTGACTCTAGGGCCTTCTGTATGGCCTTTGCAGTGATGGGAAATATTTCAAAATATTTTTTATGCAGCCTAAATTTTTTACAAGGTTGTAAAATTTTCTTTGTAGCTTAGTGGAACTGGACTATTGCATTGCTCCATCTTTGGCTCAATATGGCTGCTAATATTGTTTATAAAAAAAATCAGGTGGCAGGTCTGTTAGAGGAAATGGCCAAGCACTTCTATTAACAGGACAAGCAACTGAGTTCAGGCTGAGGCCATGTTTACACTTATCAGAGATTGCTGCTGCTGTAATCAATGCAGTGGAGGTTGATTTAGTGAGTCTGATGAAGATCCTACTAAATCAATGTCAGAGTGGTTTCTGGTTGAGTTTTAGGCTATGTTTACACTGCAGGTGCTATTTTGGGATAAAAAGGTAATCAGAAATAGCAACATTATGGCTTTTCACGGTGCCCAACATAGCACTGTTATTTCAGGAGCACTATTCTGGTTTTGCACACCTTTTCATGAGGGGGTAATGGAACGTTCGAAATAGCCCTTTATTCTGAACTTTGGTGCTATTTGGATGGCATCAAGTTCAGAATAAGGTATTTAAAAAAAAAGGGAATGTAAACATAGCCTTATATGCCACTGAAATGAGAAGAGCAAAGTAAGTTGAGGAAAGCATCTCCTGTTGATGCAGTGCAGCGTAGACACTGTACGACTAACTAACTATGTCAAATCTGGTTATGTTATTCAAGTAGCTGGAGTAGTGTAACTTGGGTTGACTTATCGTGATAGTGTAGACAAGGCCTGACTCTGCTCTTACTAAACTGAACTGTAGGCTTAAAGTGACTGCTTGTGAAGCTGATGGAAGTGCTAGGTCTTTTCTTCAATGGCACACACTAGTATACACAGGTATGCTCAGACACTTAACAGTCAATATTAGCAGTCACACACAATAAACTTTCTTATTTGCATACCCAACCTCAAACTAATAACTGGTACAAGTAAACCTCAGCTAACATACTTAGGGGTTATTGAGAACAAGCAATACAGTTTTTCAAACAGTCCTGTGCCCATCAGTCTTGTGGGAAACACATTCTATAAAGTTATTTGTTTGAATGTACAATCTGCTAGCCAGCCTTACAGCTGAATCTCATGAGAGCACACATCTCCCTGTGTTCCAGATTTTCTGTGTGAATCCTGGCTTGGAGGTCCAGAGCTTCTAACCTGCAACAAAAAGCACACAAACAAACAAAATATCATAAAACCTGCCGGTGTAACTGTGCACAAATTTCTTTGAAGATAAAAATGGGTTTTACTTCATTGAATTTTTAGGGCTGTTAGTCCTGTTTTTAGGGAACCAAATAACCCAGGTTATGTCAGACACTGCCAGAAAACCAGAGGTCCCATAAACTTTTATACTGGAAAATTCAGCTCCTTTCATGAAAGAATTGGAAAGACCATTTTTCTTTGTCAAGAGAAGCAGACTTTTTTTTTTCCTATCTAAGGCTCTTTCAGTCAGTTTGCTGTTATGCTTCTCACAAAACAGCATCAAAAGTTAGATTCAAAGAGAGGAAGCAGCACAAGATAAATTGCTGAAACTAAAACCTGTTACTGGAAAATGTGCTTTAAAAGTTTCCACAAGGCTGTAAAGTCTCCTTTTTCTCCCCCAGTGGTGCTAGATTAAGAAAAAAACAATACGGACAGACCTGTCTAGAAATTAATCTGTTGCAGATCTATTGCATACCAAAGAATTTTTATTTAAAATGCCTCCAAAAGTTGCTCCTTTTAAAAGTCCTATAAAGATTAGAGCATAACAAAAAACAAACAAGAAACAAAAAAACAAAAAACCCACCAATTTTGATTTTAAATTGTAATGCTTGTTGAATAACTTGTAATTATTGGTAAATTTTACTTAATCCATTTACTGCTAAAAAATCCAATCTCTCTCTCTTACTCTCTCTCCATATATATACAATTTCAACAAAGAGTTTTTTTAAAGGAACACAGATAATCCATGGTTGAAAGTAATTCTAATACTAATGTATTACTAAAGAGCATTGCCAAATCCTTGACTTTTTATGGATCCACCAGCGCTATTAACATGGTATACTTGGAAGAATTGTTCTATTCTAATGGCTATGATCTGAAGAAGTGGGTCTGTCCCATGAAAGCTCATCACCTAATAAATTATTCTGTTAGTCTTTAAAGTGCTACTGGACTGCTTTTTTGTTTTAATAATGTAACAGTGTCAGTTATAGCTGTTGGTAATAGGATGTTTCTTAAAAACACAGTTTTGGATAACTAAAAGGCACTAATTCTAGCACTGTAATTCTAGTAATGGAAACTGAATTGGCAAATAAGTTTTAATTGGCCTTGGTTCACTTGGAATTGGAATTCACATTCTTTTAAATAACTAGAGTGAAAATTAACTTCCTTCCCATTTCTATTGTCTTTTCCAGATTTTTGGGCTTTACAGTGTACAATTTAATTAAAACAAAACAGATTGTTTATTTCCAAGAGCCTGCCCTGGTGCTTTGTCTCTCAATGTGCTAATTGCAATATCTTTGGCATGCTTTACTTGCAGGGCTGGTCTCTTTCTTGCCTGCTGCATCTGTGTTTACATATCTCCTGTGATCAGTGAGAGGCCTGCTTTGGGGCTTTTCAGCTCCTTTCAAGACTGGTCCTTGAGGAGTTTAACCAAACTCTGTGTGACTAAGATCAGTTACTCCCAAGAGTCTATCCTGGTCAATTTCTACCTTCCACTGACATTTTGACATAAATAGGCAGGCAACTGCTCACTAGTCTGGAGATATGAGCTTTGAAAAAGTGTGAATTCAAATGGTTGTTGATAAATTGCTCTATAAGGCCTTCACTATTAATTTCTGTCAGCAGACAGTAAAATGGCAATGGTTGCTCAACATTGCTCCAAAAACAACACTTCCTGCGACAGAGTGAGCCACACTACACTGACAGATTGGAATTAATCTTGCCCAGTTGGATATTGAGTGCTATCTAAAATTATACAGCTGGTGTGGAACAGAGGTATTGTTCTAACTTCATGAAACTGACCCCTAACTAAATACCCTAGAGAGGATCATCCCTTTCAGAGCTGCTTCTAAATGGACCTTTCCTTTTTAGCACCATGTTCTCCCATCTCCAGAGCATACAAGGTCCTGTATGCGTTCTGGGGATGCATGCAGAGACTGTGGGTGGAGAGTAGGCTGGCTGTGAAGGGAGAAGGAAAGCCACAGCCAAGGTGGAGGGAATGCAAATAAGCATGCATAATCCCTTTCCCACTTTGAATTGTCATTGGAAAGCAAGATAATGCAGCTGGGGGCCTCGTTGTTTTCTTGGTGAAATCCCATTCACAGTGTGAATCTTCATATAAAAGTGATGCCTGAGTGCCCTGTGTGCAGTTTCCCAGACTGTGCTGGCCACACACTGTCAAGGGACTGGAGCAGAATCTCTGGGTCAGAGCTGTAGTGAAACTATAAGGCCTCTACAGGGACTGCTCTGGATTTCCATAGGTTTTCAGGGGCTCAGAGTGGCTTCTCAGCAGGGTTTGTGGCCTAACTCCTGGGGCAAAAACATTGTCTTAAGTGACAGAATCTCTGAGTACATTTCCCCTCCTGAGCCCTGTCCTGTTGATTTTACCACAGGAAGATGTGAGATGGCTCCTAGTTCTGATATTATGCCTAGAAGTGTTTAGGACGAGGACTGTGTCACTCTTAGGGTAAGGCTTCTTAGCTACAGTGAGAACTCAGACTGAGTCATTACAACAGTATTCACTGTCACCCAAATATTTATAAAACAGTCGGGTTTAAAAGAGCTAATAAGGGACACAGAAAAAATAAGGGGGGTTTCTATTGGCTAGTGCAGGAAAGACTAGTCGCCACGATGTCTGGGTCTTATTTGTAGCTCTGCCAGTAACTTGGTTGGGATTGAGGAAAATACTCTTATCTGTAAATTGATTGCAATATAATTTACAGGGACATTGCGATACTTAATTAATGTTTGTTAAGTGCTTTTAGATCTTCAGATGAAATGCACCAGATAACGGAAATTGCAAAGTGCAGTATTAACATGCAAAGCTCATTTGTCACCATTGCTCAAAGTGCACTACTAAAGCTCTGTACAACAACTCATTCTTATACAATGGACTCAGAATGTCACAATTTGAGACATGTGCCCATCCAAGCTGTAGCACTGGGTGTTTTATGGCAGTTTGTTCTTGCAAATCCCAATGGCTGCCTGCGTGTTGTTGAGTGTAGAGGAAGCAGGATACCTTACTTTACTGCAAAAGTATAAGATTGCACAGCAGGAGTAAAAGGACTGAGATATATTCTCTCTCTCTCTCACACTCTGTGCGTGTGTGTGTGTATGTACGTGTGCATGAGGGAGAGAGAGAGAGAGAACCAGTATTGAAGAGATAGTGAATTCCCAAAGACAGTCTCCAAAATAGGCCAACATCTCTAGTCATTTCCTGTAAGTAGTTAAAAATTCCCACTGCATAGACCTTAGGGTCAAAGCCAGGTGATGACAGGCCAAAAATATAAAGATTTCAAATGATCATTTGATCTGAGTATAGATCAATAGTTGCAAAATGAAAATGGCAGTTGATAAAAGAACCAGGCCATATTCTCTTTGCAAGTCGTTCTTTTTAAGTACACATGTTGCTTAGCAGGGGTCTTTTATACTGATTCCCCCAACAGTGCCATTTGGCAATAGCTGCCATTTGGCAAAATTCAGTGACGCCACATGAAAGTCTTCCACTAACTGTTTCTGAGACAGCCTCTCCCTAAATGTTTCACTATTGGAGCAATTGGTGTGGAAAAAGGATGTTTATCATTATAGCTACATTTTTAAAACATTTTAGTTTGCCGTTGTCCCCTCATTTATGAATGCTATTACCACAATTGCATATGCAAATCAGGTGATTTCACATGCAAATGGACAGTGTATATTATTTGCCTGTACAATTACCTATTTTTCTCATACAGTCATGATAATTATATAAGCCAGTTAGTCATATATAATTGTTCACACACATTGCCAATGCTGGTATATGCTTCAGTGATTTTAAATTCTGTCTGAGAGTTAATCTTCCCCTGCTGCATTTTCTGCACATAACTTTATACCTACAAATTTCAGGTAAGAAAATAATATGATGTCTGCTTATGTCTTCATAGTTGTTTTTTGTGAGAGTTATGGTAATGTTACCAATAAAATAATATAGGCCTAATTCACCATACCCAGTTTGAACTAAGCCCCAGGGCTACATCTTCATGAGAAGCCTCTGTTGACATGAGAAGCCTAAGCCTGAATGGGGAAGCTACATCTACATGAGATGCTTTTCCTAGCAAAACTGGGCTTTTGTTGGGGGGAAAAAAATGGAACGTCTACAAGCAAAATGTGCTTTGTTGACAGTTTTTTGACAAAGTCCTGCATATCCTGGGCAGCGTTACACCCCCCACCACCATTTAGGTATAATGCCTCTCTCAACAGTGTTCTGTCAACAAAACAGCAGTATAAATGGTCCAGGGCCCTTTTGTCAACAGAGAGGGCTTCTGGTTCACCAGGCAGTCTTGTTTTCAGAGCTTCTGGTCACTGTTCTTTCAAGAGAGAGCTGGGCAGTCTGGCTGCTCTCTGTTGGCAAAGCGGATTGCTTTTTCCATCTGCTTTTATGTGGAGATGAGATCAGGAGACAGAAGCTTTGCCAGAAAATCCCTTCCAACAGTGACTTCTGTCGACAAAGGCTTCTCATGTAGATGTATCCAGAGAGGTATAACGCTGCTGGCACGTGTGCCGGATTTTGTCAACAAACTCTCAACAAAGTGCATTTTGCATGTAGACGTTCCATGGTTTTTCCTGGCAAAAGCCTAGTTTTGCTGGGAAAAGCCTCTCATGTAGATGTAGCCTATGACTTTAAGTGAACATTAAGCAATGAGGACAGACCTGCTTTTAGTGCTAAAACCCCAAGGCTACGTCTACACGTGAAGCCAACATCGAAATAGCTTATTTCGATGTAGCAACATCAAAATAGGCTATTTCGATGAATAACGTCTACACGTCCTCCAGGGCTGGCAACGTTGATGTTCAACTTCGACGTTGCGCGGCACCACATCGAAATAGGCGCTGCGAGGGAACGTCTACACGCCAAAGTAGCACACATCGAAATAAGGGTGCCAGGCACAGCTGCAGACAGGGTCACAGGGCGGACTCAACAGCAAGCCGCTCCCTTAAAGGGCCCCTCCCAGACACAGTTGCACTAAACAACACAAGATACACAGAGCTGACAACTGGTTGCAGACCCTGTGCCTGCAGCATGGATCCCCAGCTGCCGCAGCAGCAGCCAGAAGCCCTGGGCTAAGGGCTGCTGCCCATGGTGACCATAGAGCCCCGCAGGGGCTGGAGAGAGAGCATCTCTCAACCCCCCAGCTGATGGCCGCCATGGAGGACCCGGCAATTTCAACGTTGCGGGACGCGGATCGTCTCCACAGTCCCTACTTCGACGTTGAATGTCGAAGTAGGGCGCTATTCTGATCCCCTCATGAGGTTAGCGACTTCGACGTCTCGCCGCCTAACGTCGAAGTTAACTTCGAAATAGCGCCCGACGCTTGTAGCCGCGACGGGCGCTATTTCGAAGTTAGTGCCGCTACTTCGAAGTAGCGTGCACGTGTAGACACAGCTCAAATGTCATATAAAGTTCCCTAATAGTTTTTATTAAAAAACAAGCAGGAGATATTTAGGAAGTATATAAACAGGATTCTTTTGAAATCAGTTTGCCTGATAAAGTATCTATAGTTATTTTGAAATAACTTTGCTGTGTTTGCTATCGGGCAAACTGATTTCAAAAGAGTCCTGTTTATATACCTATGTGAGCATCTACACAATTATTTCAAAATAAGCAAACCCTATTGTGTGAGGAATAGTGCCTATTTTGAAATAGCTAAATAGAGGGGCTGTGTCTACATTACATATCAGGTAGATCATTTGCATATTCTTCTTTCAAAAGAAGAAAACCAGTGTAGACACATTTCTTTTGAAAGTAAACCCCACCTTCGAAAGAACACTATTTCCTAAAAATATTAGGAAGAAGGGTTCTTTCAAAGATGGGAATTACTTTCAAAAGAGCTGCATCTACACTGCTTTTCTTCTTTCGAAAGAAGCTCTTTCAACAGAAGAATATGCAAATGAGGTGCCAGAGAAGTAAATCTGCATATTATTTGCATTTTAAATTCCCCTCATTTGCATTCTTCTGAGGAATGCTAGTGTAGACGTGGCCGAATTGCGTAGACAGGTAATAGAACCTATTTTGAAATAAGCCTCAGTGCATCCAATAGGTTTATCTCGAAACAGGCTCTTTTGTGTGTAGATGCTCTATTTCCAGAATACCTCTTCCAGAGCAGCTTATTGAGGAATAATATGGTTGTGTAGACATAACCATACAGAGCCTTGAGCACCTCGGCTGGGTTATATAAGTAGAAAGTTTTTTCTAATGTGTCAGCAATTCTTTAAAGCAAAAGGTGACAGAAGTGCATAGTTATCTGTACTGTTGTTGTATCCAGGCAGGCCCCAGAATATTAGAAAGATAAGATGGTTGAAGTAATACAACACTTGAAACCTTCTCTCTCACCAACAGAAGTTGGTCCAGTAAAAGATACTACTTCACCCACCTTGTCTCACTAAGAAGTGAATCGTGTCTTTTTAAGGGAGATAAGTGAACTGACTGCATACTTGCACCTGCAACTGCTGCACAGAGCAATTTCGGTGTCCCAAAGGTCAGCCTGGAGTTTTTTATCACTCCAGTCCAGGGGCTTTGATGCAGTAACTAGACAGAATCAATCAGGCAATAGAGCCAGCACATATTGGTGGGTATGAAGAGAAATGCATCTTTGAACCTGCAAAGCAGGCAAAATGAAATGGTCTTTCATCACAGTACCACTGTGGTCTACCAGGGTAACTGACTCTATTAACAGGTGGTGAGGATAAAGAAAATCTTTCAGACTGACTGCATTTAAATGTAGCTAAAGCTAAGAAGAAGAGAGAGACATGAGGGTTTGACATGAAACTGTAGGGAATGCTTAAGTCTCCCTGCTTATCCTCACAGCACAAAGCTATGGGAGAAAGAACCATATCTGGTTTCTTCCCTACAGTCTACCTGACACTGAAAGTAAAACATTGTCTTTGAGTCCAAGAAGTTTAGGGAAATATGGCTTTCATCACTAACACATAGATTTCATTGTATACATTCACCTGGCATATAGATGCATCCAGGTAAACAGATGAAGAAAGACATTATTTCCTACATGCTTTAGAAAACTGGAAAGTAAATATTTACCGTGCTTATGTTCTTTAGGCCCCATGACTTGTTTAAGTTCAGTCCCCGAATCCTGATATTTAGACCCCTCTCTGAATTAAAAAAGTACTGTGTGTCCAACAGCACCTGTTGAAGTCATTGGGACTCAGCACTTTCAAACATCAGACAGGTGCCCACCCATGGATTTACAAGCCTTCCTGAAAGCTTCTAGTTTTGAATATTTTGATATGAAAGAACAACATCAGTTTGGCACTTCATCACATACTGTGTCATTTAAAGTAGGTGAGCATGATAGGGTGATTTTTTTCCCTCATAGGACCATCAAAGGAAATGGGAATTTACAACACTCTGACACAGAACTTCCTGCAGTAGATCACACCCCTATTTTACTTTATGCAACAAAGGAAAATGTTGCATGTGCTACACATAAAATATTCCATTGATTTCTGTGGCTGTTCCATGCATGGTACAAGCAACATTATGGTTCACAGAGGAGTTGCAGTATTCACAGTACTTTTGTATGGAGTTTTTTGGATGCATCTTTTATTGCTCACAAAAAGCCCATATTAACTGTTCCAGAGATTAACATATATACTCTACTCACTAAGCAGAACATGTACAATAGGGCAAAGTGCAGCCAGAACTGGAACTAACCTAGCTACCAGAAGCTGAAAGTTCTCTATGCCATTAACAAGCTGTCCAGTTTCCCAATGTGATTTTTTTTCTGAAAACATAGTTCCCAAATTGAGATCTGACCCTGAGTAAATGCCATAATGAACACACTGGCACACTTCTCCACTGCTGCTACAGCCAGGCCAAGCCCAATAAATAATTAGAGTGTTTCTCATTTTAAATAAATCGCTGGGCTGGCCGAGGCTTTGTTTTTTTTCAAATGTAGCATGATTAAAGAAGTGTAGACTAAAAACTGACCAATCGGCCCAACTGCAGAGCTGGTCTCCAAGCTGAAGAGTAGGAAGAATGAGAGAGCCAACTGCATGCCTACAAAAACAGCCGAGTAACAAACTGTCCTTGAAATACTTCATATGGTGTTTCTTCTAACAGAAGTAAGAAGACGATTTTCTTAGAGTCTCCAAGTCTGTCATGTTCTACGCATATTTCAAAATTAGCTATAAACAGAAGGAACATACGCGAGCTAGGTGTGGGTAAGATTTCTTTTCATGCTCTTTCATTGAAATAGATCGGGGAACTTATGTCAGAAATCAGGGTGTTTACTCATTAAACCTTATCAAAGTCTCTCATTTTAGGTATTATTCTTTACACTGTAACCTTTCTTTAACTTTCTAAAGTGTAGGCTGTGGGTGACATCCTGTTGCCACTGAGGTCAAGGGGTGTTTTGTCACTGACCTCAGTGGGACCAAGATTTCCCTGTATGACCAGGTTCTGCAATGCCCTGATTCCTGCATAACCCATTGAAACCAAAGGTGATATAAGCTACTGCAGAATTTGTCCCAGTACAAACTCATCATTAAGACTCTGAACCATGAGGGAGAACAGTTTGTTGATCTCTTATATATATTGTAGTGGTTTCCCTTTCACCAGACCTACTTTCTCTGAACCACAGAGCTATTGGTTCTAGTTGGTGCAGAGTTTAAGTTTTAACGTGCGCATCAAATTTCAATCTTGGTTTAGGAACAAACATTTTACAACTGTAACAAGAACTCAGAGATCGGTATATTTATTTAATTTTCCTCACTATTTCCTTTCTTCTTTCCCATCCCAAGTTTATTGTTTTTTTCTTCCTCTTTTCCCAGCTTTGTTCTGTCTCCTATTCACCCATACACCAATAGATTATTCTGGAAAATATGTTTTCCTCATCAAAAAGTACAGTGAGAGATTTGTAGACTTCTGAAGGGAATTTACCTTTCATAGAATCATAGGGCTGGAAGAGACCTCAAAAGGACGTCAAGTCCAACCCACTGCTCAAAACAGGTCCAATCCTAATTAAGTCATCCCATTCAGGGCTTTGTCAAGATGGGAATTAAAAACCTCTAGGCGTGGAGATTCCACCATCTCTCCAGGTAACCCATTCCAGGGCTTCACCACCCTCCTGGTGAAATCGTTTTTCCTCATATCCAGTCTACACTTCTCCCTCTTTCAATACTTGGCGTCTAGGAGAAATCTAGATCCACACTTTTCAGCTAAAATGATTACACCTGCTCCTTCTTTCCATTGCCTCTCTTCTCTGTACCTTTTGATTACTTTGTTTCTGTAATTTTGCAGCTCTCACTGAGGTGAGCCTTGTCTTCCATTTCTATTAGACAATAGCTGTGTCTACACGTGCACGCTACTTCGAAGTAGCGGCACTAACTTCGAAATAGCACCCGTCGCGGCTACACGCGTCGGGCACTATTTCGAAGTTAACTTCGACGTTAGGCGGCGAGACGTCGAAGTCGCTAACCTCATGAGGGGATCGGAATAGCGCCCTACTTCGACGTTCAACGTCGAAGTAGGGACAGTGTAGACGATCCGCGTCCCGCAACGTCGAAATTGTGGGGTCCTCCATGGCAGCCATCAGCTGGGGGGTTGAGAGACGCTGTCTCTCCAGCCCATGCGGGGCTCTATGGTGACCGTGTGCAGCAGCCCTTAGCCCAGGGCTTCTGGCTGCTGCTGCTGCAGCGGGGGATTCATGCTGCATGCACAGGGTCTGCAACTCGTTGTCGGCTCTGTGGATCTTATGCTGTTTAGTGCAAGTGTGTCTGGGAGGGGCCCTTCAAGGGAGCGGCTGGCTGTTGAGTCCGCCCTGTGACCCTGTCTGCAGCTGTGCCTGGCACCCTTATTTCGATGTGTGCTACTGTGGCGTGTAGACGTTCCCTCGCTGCGCCTATTTCGATGTGGTGCTGCGCAACGTCGATGTTGAACATCGACGTTGGCAGCCCTGGAGGACGTGTAGACGTTATTCATCGAAATAGCCTATTTCGATGTCGCCACATCGAAATAGGCTACTTCGATGTAGGCTTCACGTGTAGACGTAGCCAGTGACTCTCTTTTCCAGCACGTTATGTTTTCTGCAAATAGCACTTCCTATCTGTCATTGACAAGGTACAAGACAACTGGACAAGCAGGAAAAAACACCGCATGACAGGAACTTCAGAGTATGTATGGGAGGGGGACTGAGACACAAAGGACAGTGGAAAGATGTTGAAGTTCCTTGGGAAATAAGAGCTGTGGATTCAAATCCTTTCTGTGTGTCAAGTAGAAAGAAGATTTAAATTCATGTCTTCTGCCATCCAGGTGAGTGCCTTACTCACCAGGCTTTAAAATCATTCCCTTGCTCACTCTCTTTGGCCCAATTAATATTTATGTTTTCACAAGGAGATCTTTCTTTCAGGAAGGCTTGTAAATCCATGGGTGGGCACCTGTCTGATGTTTGAAAGTGCTAAGTCCCAATGACTTCAACAGGTGCTGTTGGATGCACAGTATTTTTTTAATTCAGAGAGAGGTCTAAATCTAGCCTGGTAATTGGGGTACTCTCCTACTGGCGGAGGTGGCTGGAGAATTTGAGTTTAAGTCCATATTCCAATGAAAATTTAAGTGTTCATACAACAAGGAACAGCTTCAACATGGGATGGAGAGAGAGCAACCAACCCCAGACCAGCCTGTAACCTGGTGGGTAGGCTGTCTTAGGAAGTGAAAGAGTTGACTTCAATACTCTACTTCAGAATAGGGATTTAATCCTGCCTGTCCTGTGACCCGAGCAGGTCCTAGCCTCTTAGACAAAGCTCGTAAGAGGACAAACATAGTTTCTGAGTCTGGCCTGGAATGAAAACTTCTGGAGAACCCAAAATAGACTTTTCAAATTTGCTGACAAATTCTGAACATTTTCTGATTCTTTAGTTTCCTGTCCAAACTGAAAAATCAATGATACACTCAGATCTACCTGGGAGATCTGTAGATTGATGTCCTGCACTCATTCATAGTAAAGCTTCCTCATAAATCTTCTTCCAGCTTGACTTTAAGGGATCCTTTGTGTCTGGAGAAGGTGGGTAAATCTTTATGTTTGTTCCATCCAGACTCCCAGAACACCGATTTAGGATGTAGTTGGTGCTTTTGATAAGGTATCCACTAAGGTGTCTACTGAGAAGTGGACTGAGATCATCAAACTCCTGTGACACAGATGGACAAATATCTATTTGCTGATAAAACTGTTACCAGTATTATTCCCATTGACTTGAATGGGTGGATTATCACCCCAGGATTCTTCAGAAATATTTTTAGAGATTTTTATGTTTGTAGGGGAGGGGGCTTTTCCCTCCTTGAGCACTTTATTCTTTGCCAATCATCTATACACATACTGTGAAGAGGTTTGCATGTGTTTGTTTCATTCTGCAGGCCCTTGTGTTTACTTTTATTCCATGTGTACTTCCAAAGCCTGACATTTTTTAGCAAAATTACTCCTGTTCATGCAGCTAAATATGTCTATACTGTTTTGATGACTGTGTCAGTGTGTATATCCTGTAACATCAAGTCAATTTGTATTAGTCCTGCAGTGTAACAAGCCCAAACACATAGACAGTTAAAGCTCCCTCTAAATGTACCTTAAGGGAAAAGGCTTTGGACATGCAGTTTCCTCGATTGCCTTCATATGTTCATCGCTTATGGCCTCGCTCTCTTCATAAACCAAAGCAGCTGATATATTTTTCAGCAGCACCTACATTTTATCATGTTTCCATAGTGTAAATGCAGAGAAGGTTTGTTATTTTGCCTGTCTCTATGCCGTTGTTTGAAGTGGGACACAACATGGGTGACAGGAGAATTTAATTTTTCATTTAAAAAATGTAATATTCGATCCCAGTGCAGTAAAAGTTGAAAGTGTGAATTCTAGGGTCACCGAAAGGCAGACCAGTGGGAAGAATTCCAACATTAATGTTTTGCAAAGCCTTATGATTTTTTAAATCAATCTGATTGCTCTGGCAGACCTGGTTCATGATTTTTGAACACTTGGGTTCATCAATACTGCAGTATATTTCCCAAGAGCTTCTTGCTTGGGAATTTCTTGGTCCCTATAGACGCTTCTCCTTGCAGTTATTCTCTTTTATAAACTGCTCCAAGCTGTGCTTCTAAATATGACAGAAACAAGCAACTTAATCTGTAATGTGGCCATTTTGTGACTGCTATATGCTCCCTCTCCCTCTCTCTCTTTTTCTCTCTCTCTCCTTCCAGCTGGTAAGTGCCAGTCGTTTTTCTTCACACAACACCTAGTAGGCCAGTGGAACTCCTTGCCAGACAAGGTTCTGAAGACCAAGACTTTAACAGAGTTCAAACAGGAACTAGATACGTTCATGGAGTTTAGGTCCATAAGTCACTATTAGCCAGGATAGGTCGGCGTGGTGTCCAGAGCCTCTGTTTGTCAGAGATTGGAAATGGATGGCAAGAGAGGGATCACTATGGTGATTACCTGTTCTGTTCACTCCCTCTGGGGCATTAGGCATTGACCTCTGTCAGAAGACAGGATACTGGGCTAGATAGACTTTTGGTCTGACCCAGGATAGCTGTTCTTATGTTTCCCTTTCCTATTATTTAGGCAATGGGGCATTCTCACAAGGAGAAAGTGCCAGAGAGGGAAAGTGCCAGAGTTACATTTCTGTAGTGGGCCTAGTTATGAAGAATATGACATCCCGCAAAACATTGCTCCTCAAAGAGAACCTTTTACTTCCAGTCTTCTTAGGAATTTCATAGGGACTAGTATCTCACTTCTCAATCTAATGTCAAATACAGGGCCTGATTCATCATGCCATATTTTCTTGAATGAATCAGGCATTCTGAAGTGATTTTTGAAACAAGACATTGACCTTTCTCCTTTAGCAGCTGACTCTGGATCACAAATATGTCAACAGAATTATTTCTCTTAATTTACTGAAAATTTACTGTTATGCTTTTAAACATATCAGATGAAAACTGTCCTTTGATTTATTGAGACTAAAAGCAACTCAAGATTCTGATTTCTTTCCTTGATTATGTTATGAAATAAAACAAGGCCCAATGGTCAGAACAGCAGCAAACTTGCAAGTAATAAAACCCCAATCCTGAAAACCAGTGTGGTTCATCCTGGGTACCAGTGTCTTTATGTGCAGATCTCAGAGGAGAACCAGGGCCTAAATGCCTTGGGAAAGGAAAAATCCTGGCAAGTTGCTGAGACCTCAGTTGGTCACAAACATAATTAGCAATGTCTCCACAAATTAAGTAACAGGATCCCTTGAAAAAATGAGACAGTTTTTAATTTCACTTATAAGTTGAGTTTGATAATTTTCTGATTTTCTGAAATTGGCATCCAGCTTTGGGAACAACAATACATCTTGATTATAAATAGGATTTTTTTGTGAAATCACTCGCTAAGCTAGTGTTTAACTGAAATTCTCCCTTTGTTGACTTCATTAGGTTAATAGATATAATTTTAAAATATTTTTCCCTGTTTTACTTTGCTGTTTAACAAAGCATGCATAAAATTGACTGGAATTTACTAGCTAGTTTTCAGCAATGTCTTAACTCTCTCTCTCTCATATTTAATTTTTTTAAATTTTAAATGTAATGTCTCCCCCGATAGCAGACTTTGTAATTCATGGCACCAATTCAAAAAGGTATATTAACTGCCTGCATACTGCTCAGCATCACATCAGCCACTGGACTTAATTGTCATTGGTTTAATGCTAGTTAAAATCACTCCCTTTCTCAATGTGAAATTATAGGAAATCTATATGTGGTCTCTGTCTTCTGAGCTCCCATGTTCCCTTCAGGCCCTGCACCCAAAGTTGGGCGGAACACCAGAGACCTAGACTATCACATACATGTCCCTTAAAGTCCTATACAAGAGCCTCAAGGAGATGTTTTCTTTCATTCTCAGCCAGACAGAGAGAGACAAACAGGTAAAAATGCAAGGGGGAAAAAGACCATTTACTCACTGTAGCAGCAGGAAATCAGAGAAAGAAAATAAACAGGGCTTGAATTCTGGGCCTTTAACCTGCTTGTCAGACAGTTTTTCTACAGTTTCATTCTGTGCACATTTGTGTGGTGGTCAATGGTGAAGGGGAGGTAGAGGAACTGAAGGCTTCTGGGATCCCTGGGACTCCCACAGCTACAAGCACAGCTGTACAAACACATGCAAGCTTTGTTAAGGTAGGGTGGGCAACCGGCTGAAACTGCTGAGCCTATCTGACCTACAAATCCCTTGCAAAAACTCTGCCTGAGAGAAAGCCAGAAGTTATGTGTAAATGTTTTACCCAGCCAATAGTTATCGGTTCTCTTTAAAAAAATTACCACCTTAATGTCCTGGCTAGATAATTTTTATGTACTATGTTTCAGTGCTTTAAATAACTCTCTGAATTGCTGATTATCTACCCAGCAGGGGAGGGGGAGAGTAGAGGAACTAATAACTCACTGACTCATTCAAATGAATTCAGAGTTCTAAAGGGTACATGATATATCACACAAACTGATGCTGGGCAAACAGTTACCAGAAGTTTATGGAAAGGTAATATGGACATCCAGCCACTGGTACTGAGGTTGACATCTAATCACATTTAGTAGCAAGAAAAGTCTAATATCACCTGATCTGAAATGGACCTATAGCCCCTTGAAATAGCTCTAGTCTCTTATTTGCTAGTTTGCAGTTGCAGTATAGTGTAAGGAAGCAACATTATTAATCACTGCACATTGTTGTGAATGTGTATGCCATAACAGAATACAGCCTGACAATCACAGGATGACAGTTACAGTAGAAGTCGCGTATCTAACCCCACCCCCACCACCAACACACACACACAAACACAAATACACATCCACAGAGTTTAAAAAAAAGATCTTTCTCAGGCTTTTCCCCCGCTTTTCCAAACATTTGTGAACTTTGCATGACCTCCTTTAAGACTGAATCCAAGCACCTCTGAACACACAGCAGACCTAGATGGTAGAAGGCAAGTGTAACACATGAACAACTGAAAGAAGCTAAATAAAGTAATGGAAAGTAAAACATACAAAGCTTAAGATGAAAATTGGCCAGTCTAAACTTAAAATAAAGCATGTGGATGGGAGTATTAAAACACTGCAAGCCATGCACTCTTCCCGGTACACCCTCCCTCCACATCCCATTCCAATACAAAACAGTCAACATTTCAGGGGATAATATCACACCTGGGATTCATGAAACAAAGTCAATGAGAGCAATGGGAGTAATGTCACTCCTGTAAATGACTGAAATCCAGCAATTACAGGGAGGTGCTAATCCTTATCAGACCCTGTTGCTGCTGCGACAGCATTAGAAATAAAACTGCCCAAGCAGTGTTCAAAGACAAGTGGTTCTGGTAGCTTTGAGAGAGGTGGTGGTATTTCAGGTGAGCACACCACTGCAGGCTCCAGAAAAAGAGGAGAGAAGGAAACGGATATTAGAGAATGAGGGAGAAAGAGGGATTTAAAAAAATGTTAATTCATGAACTGTGTGAAATAAAAAGTCTAGCAAATGGTGAATTATGGGACTGAAGTTCCACTTTAGGATTCTGGTGCACTTGCTACAGAAACTATGGCTACACTTACACTAGTGAGTTTTGCTAACAAAACCTCAGTTTTGTCGACAAAACTTGTGGAAAGTCCACATACAAAATGTGTTTTGCGATAGCACTTTCACCAGCAGCGTTCTGCCTCTCAGCCATGAGGCATAACGCTGCTGTTGACAGATTCTGTCAACAAAAAGTCTGTGTGGATGCTCCAGGACAGGGCATCCAGAAGAATCAGCAGCCCTATCTGCTGTGCGTCCGGGTGCCTGTTTTGTCAACAGAGCAGCTTGGAAGTCCAGCTGCTCTATTGACAAAATGGAGAGCTCTTCCGATTGGCTTTTGTGTGTAGCTGCACTCTGTCACTAGAACTTTTGTCGGGAAATCTCTTCTGACAGTGACTTCTGTTGACAGATCACTCTACTGTAACCATAGCCTATGAGTTTTTCTCATATGGTTTTTAAAATCAACACATTAGTGGTGTTAGTCCTCCACAATTTTGAGCTGCTTCATTTTTATGATTTCAGTGGTCATTCAACATGCAGGGGGGTTGCAGAAGAGACTCTAATGTGTAGTGTCAACAGTAAATCAACAGAATGTAGCATTTTTATTGACAGTCTTACCCTGCTCCCCAAAAGACAAAATGCCTCTGCTGACAGAGATCTGTCAGGACAGCAGGAAGCCCTGTTTGCTATGCTTCCAGTTGGCCATTTTGCCTGTAGAACGGCGAGGCAGTCCAGCCACTCTCTGTCAACTGAGTGGATCACAAAGTGATTGAGTAGATCGCTGTTGTGATCCACTTGGCAATTTGGCCATGATCTGTTGATGGAAGTTTTGTCAGGAGAGATCTTCCAACAAAACCTTCTGTCAACAAATTGGTGTAACATAGCCTAAATAAGAAACATTCAAAGTAAAGTTCAGAGGACCTAGTTTCTAAAGGGTTTTTCACACTTTCTCTCTTTTCTTAATCCAACATATTTGCATGCGCTATTTTGAATGTGTGTGTTTGCTCTGTGGTTGTAGTCAGACAGTTAAATAACTATACACAGTTTCCTTTACTTTGCAATTAATTATTCTCCCAAAAACTTGTCTACAAGTATAAACTGTAAGCAGTCTAGAGTCAGGATGAAATCTTGGCCTTATGAAAGTCCTCCAAAAATGTACATACTTGCAAAGTAAATAAATAAACTCCTTATCTTTGGAAGTACTGACAAATGTACTTTCCAGGATTAATTTAGAAAAAAAGACAGTTGCCTGGTCACAGATGATTATATTAAACTATGGATGGACTTAACTGCTCAACTATGACAGTTCGTGTTCACATTCACAGAATTGAGTGAATTACCTCATTTGAATCAGAAGGAAATTCTGCTGAAATTGATTATTCCTAAGGATGACTAAGATATGGGATTGCTGCCTCACATTTCAAAATATGAATATGTTTAAAAATTAGATGGTGCCCAAAGAAATGTAATAACAAAAATCATCTCTAATAGTGACAATTTTTATATTGGGATTAGAATTCAGGACTATATGGGTCACCGCTCTCTGCTAATTTCTGCAGGCTACACTACATTGCTCTAGATGACCTCTGATAAAAATGATCCTCACCATCAACTGTGTCAGTTTAGCAGATTTCTCTCTATAGCTCTGCTTTGGGTGTTAAACATGAGTGATTGTTATATCTGAAAAAAACAAAGATGGTGCATTTGGTGTAGGATCTCATCTGTAGCTACAGTAAATCCCTTTGTCCGTTTAGCATGCTAGATGCCACGAAAAAGACAGCTGCTGTGTAACCAGCTCCAAGCACCTCAAAGAGCCAGAACTATGAAGATGGGGGGAAAAGAGAACAGAGTTACCATACATTAGGATAACTTCTATTTGTCAGATATATTCTCTTCTTGTATTTCTCATTCCTACCTGATTGAAAGACTGTCTTCTGTCTAGAGCTATGTCTACATGAGCAAGTTCTTTCAGAAAATCCGGCCCTTTTTCGAAAGAACATGTGGCGCATCCACACAGCAAACGTGCTCTTTTGATCCGACATCAAAAGAATGTGGCTCTTCTTCCAGAAGCTCTCTTCCGCTCCCCGATCAAGAAGAGTGCCTCCTCTCGAAAGCTTCTTTAGAAAAAAAGCACATGGAGACAGTCCATGGGCCCTTTTTTTCAGAAGAGCAGTCCTCATGCTGCCAGATTTTTCTACCCCTGGCCCAGTCTTTCAAAAGAGTGGGGGCTGCGTGAATGCTTTCTATCAAAACAGCAGACCAATCTTTCAATCCGCTCTTTTGCATGTGGACGCGGTCTTTAGAAAGATGATTTTCCAGAGGAGATCATCCAGAAGATCATCTTTTGAAAGATCACTGCGGTATAGATGTGGCCTAAATGTTACAGAAACAAAGAAGATAAATCAAAATGAAAAATCTTAACTTGGTTTATCAATAATTTTGGTTTTAGGGGCAATGACTTCAGATTTATATTACAGTAGATTTTAGAATGCACTGGATACAATGCACTTTCCCATCAGTTCCTCTGTAGTTTCATCACTGTTGTCCACAGTACAGCACAGCAGTACAACACTGTATGCTGTTCTGCTGGCAATAATGTTTTATGTCATTATAAGAACATTTGAGGATGGCAAAAACTCATCTTTAATCACACTAAACTATTCCTATCTTTTCAAAATGTGGTCCAACTTTAGGAGCAACGGCTGATTGCTGGTTGTTATTTTACACACAGCTGAAATATGAAATTATGCAGGGTAGTAGCTTAAATCACTTAATCTAAATTAAATGCCATCCAAGCAATAAACATGGTATGCCTTCAGGCCTTGATTCAGCAGGAAACTCTAGGCACATTAGTAGTCCCATAGATCTCAGGGAAATTACTGCTGTCCTTAAATTAGGCAGGTGCTTATGTACTTTCTTGGATCAGGACCTCAGTTCCCACACAGGGCACTGAAAAATTCACAGGATTGGTCCCTAAATTGTATAGGCTTTTATAGCTGGATCATAAGTCTATAATCTTTGGAACATAGAATGGCCATACAGGACCAGGTTAAAAATCTATCTAGCCCAGTAGCCGATATGCCAAGAGTGGTGAGTGCCAGGTGCTTGAAGGAATGAAAAGAATAAGCAGTCACTGTGTGATCCATGCTGTACACTTTCTTATTCATCTTCTCCACACCATGATTGATTTCATAGACCTCTATCATACCCCACTTTACCCATCTCCTTTCCAAGCTAAAACGTCTCTGTCTTTTTTAATCTCTCTGAAGTTAGCTAATACGTCTATGTCAGTGGTAAGGAACCTCCAGCTGCATCTCTTCCCTCAGATCCCATTGGCAAGAAACAGTGAACCATGGCCACTGGGAGCTGTGAGCAGCCATGCCTCCAGAAGCTCAGGTAAAGCAACTGTCTCACGTCCTGCGAGTAGCTAACCCTGAGGAGCCTTGTGTGGCCAGCATGCCAGATGTTCCCCACCCATGTCCTAGAGGAAGCACTGAGCCCTGTTCCAGGGTAAAGTAGGCAATAAATAAATGTCATTTTATGCATTTCCAGCATAGCTCTCTAAGCACAATTTTTCACCTTTTATGCTATGTTAGTGAAGCCACATCTCTGCAGTGGGTTGACATGTACACTAAAAAAGGGTTGAATAATGAAAAAATGAGTCTATAATTTCCTCTTCAACAAAAAAATCAGCACCAATTGCAGTTACAGGTTGCTCCTCTTTAATACAACACTCTCTCGTCCAGCAACATCCATAATCTAGCATGATTTTAGTTAGCCAGATGACTGCTTATCATGGATGTTGCCAAGTTTTCTGTGGTCCCATGAACTTTGTTTATAGCCACCAGTTCTGACTCCCAGTGTTCTGTGCTGTTATTTAGCTGTAACTTACTCCTAAATGTCTTCTAACTGCCCAGGAAGCAGTGGAAGTGTTGGTAATGCTGCTAGACAATATTGACTTCCCATGATCCAGCAAATTCTCTTGTCAAATCATTTTTTCCATGTATTTCTGTCCAACGTTATCAAATACTGTCAAATAAAACCATTTTATCTGCAGACGAATGATCTGCAGATCAATGCTATCTGTTAATCTGAAGAGACAAAGATCTAATAAGGGTGAATTATTCCGCGCCCATTTGTCTTTTTTCTACTGCACAAAACCAACACCTCTTTTTTAAAATATGAAATAACTTATTGTACATATGAAGTGATGACACAGACTGTGCTTGTGCCGATCAATTTCCCAAAGATAAGTTTTATACCCGATCTGAAGACAAGAGATGAAATTCTGACCCTGCTGAAGTCAAAGGCAAAACTATCATTAACTGCAGCATGACTAGAACTTCATCTAAAGTCTAACAGTGGCTCTGTTTCAAATAATCATAGCTAGAGATGGTTTGAATACTGCTGCCACACTTGCAGCTACTGAAGGCCCCCAAGGTATGGGTGAGCCAGCCCACCAAAAGCAGGAGAATATGCTAGTTACTAGTCATGCTCCAGAGTTGTTTGATATAGAGTACAAAGTGCTTAATGCTCATAGTGCTCTGTGAAGATCATTTGAGATCCCTGAGAAAAGAGACACACACTATTTCTATATATATACCCTGCTGCCATCCAAAATAGGGTTTTCCCTTAGTGGCCCGTAGCCTTTTTGTTGTCTCTATGCAGGGAGAGTAGTGTCACCCCTTGAGAACATTCTTGAAATAGGAAAATTCAGTGCTATGACTATTCATAAAAATTAATAAAAGTGTAATGGATAATATTGGAGTAAATTTGTGGTTTTAAATCTGAGTATTAAAAAATACTTGAGGGCAATATTTGTCCAGATTTTGTGAAACATACATTTTAAAAATTCTTTCAGTGTTTAGTAATCTATGGAATTAGTAATAGCATTGTTAAGGACAGAAAAATATAGACTTTTTAAACACAAGAGTGTCTCTCAAAAATAAGCAAGAAAAACTGCTAATGCTTTTAGTGTCCCCAGTTCTCCATTTTTAAGGTCTTTCCCAAATTTATGTATTGGAATCATATATAGCAACCATCATGCTTCATTCTTTCTGAGCTATCAAATAAAGACAGGGAACAACTATGTTTATAGAAATGATGAATAAGACCCCTAGATGTGCTGAGAAACAACAGATAGTGAGGTGATCACATTAAAAATATATTAACATTTTTCAAGGGTCAAATTTCATATAAGAAGTGATATTTATCTTGGGGAACTTTAGCTGGACCAAAACACTTATGTTGTTTGAAGTTCTCCCTGAGATCCGTGTGCCTGTCTACACTGTTAATCTCCTGTCTACTTTGATGTTTCACCATGACTAGGTTATGTGAGGTCCTCAAGCATTTCTGAGATCATTCAGCATTCTAATAAAAAATGAGAACGTAAAATGATGCTTTTTCTTGCTAACCTGTTCAGAAATGTGCTGACAGACCAAATTAAATACAACATCTAGTGCAACCCTGTTTGTGCAAGTCCTACTTAAGTAAGGCTCCATTTTTACCAAGTCACAAAAAAATGCTCCCCCCACCCACCACTGCCCCACCAACCACAATGTAAGTAGTTTTCTCAGCACTTACCCAACTGATTTGAACGTCTTGGCTACAGTTACACTACAGCAATCTATGAACAGAAGTCACTGTCAAAAGAGATTGCCTAACAAAACTTTTGTCAACAGAGTGCATCCACACACAAAAGCAATCAGAAGAGTGCTCCACTCTGTCAACATAGTGACTAGCCTGCCTGGCTGCTCCCTTGACAAAACAGGCGCCCGGAAGCACAGCAAACAGGGCTGTACGCTGTTCTGGATGCCCTGTCTGTCGAGAGAAGGCCCCCCAGAGTGTCCACGCAGCTTTTTTGTCAACAGACTCTGTTTATAGCAGTGTTATGCCTCATGGCTGACAGGCACAATGCTGCTGGCAAAGGTGCTGAGCTTTGTCTAAAAACTGTCAACAAAAGGCATTTTGTGTGTGGACATTCCACCAGTTTTGTTGACAAAACTGGGGTCTTGTTGGCAAAAATTGCTAGTGTAACCATAGCCCATTTATTTGGCCAGGCTTTTTGATGTCCTGGAAATAGACTGGTGACATCCAAAATCAGAACAATTCAATTTAATCATGAAAAAGCCAGCAAATGTATAGAACAAGTTTTTTCCCCTTTGTACAACAATACAAGGCAAATTCTGGCTGTGTGAATGGCAGTAGTGGGCAAGGACCAGAATGTTCTTCTCTTGTACTGCTGCTTTTGGGTAGCCACAATCCTTTTGGGGAGCACAGTCTCTGCTTCCTGTTAGAGGGTAGCTAAGGAGAGTTTACTGCAAAGAGATATTTACTAGCATATCATATAAACTTTTCCAAAGAGAAACAAAGACAAGTACCCTGAAAAAAAAATAGAGTCTTAATTCTCCTCTCATACTGATGTAAATCATCACAACAAAAAAGCAGTCATGTAGCAGTTTAAAGACGAAGGCTGTGGCCACACTTGGCCAAAACTTCAAAATGGCCATGCTAATGGCCAAATGGAAGTATACTAATGAGGCGCTGAAGTGAATATTCAGCGCCTCATTAGCATGCTGCCAACCGTGGCACTTCGAAAGTCCTGCTTTTGAACGCGCGCAGCTTGGCTACACGGGGTTCCTTTTCGAAAGGACCCTGAAAACATCAAAATCCCCTTATTCCTCTCACATTTTGCGTGGAGATGCTCTGTGAGTTTTGATGACAAAACCAGAGTTTTGTCAACAAAACTCTCTAGTGTTGACATAGCCAAAATATTTTTGGACATGATATAGTTTTTTCAGAGATACCTCTGGTATCCACAGTCCAACAACTGTGACGAAGAAAGAAAGAAAGAAAGAAAGAAAGAAAGACAGCTCTGAGTAAATGAAAGGAAAATTAGGACCTTGAATTGATATTAGTGTAGAACTTTATTTCCAACCCTTCTCTGTTGCTACTTTTTCCTCATGCACTTGCAATTATGAAACAACCACCTATGCCAAGCTGTACTGGTGAGAAAGGTGCTTTAATACAAGAAATGCTGGTACCATAACATGGAGTCATTCCTAGAGCTTCTGGAAGTATTTAAAAACATGGTGGATTGATTCTGTCATTTCCACAGGTAAGCAGGCAAGGTACCAATTAGCTATGAACAGTTAGCGCAGGGTAGCATAAGTGTGTGTCACCTTGCAACTCTGTTTACTGGGATTCTGATTCCACTAGATACTCTCTGAAAGATGGTGCATATCTTATTTATTAATGTGTCTATTTGTATCACAGTGGTACATTGGGACCCAATCCTGGAGAAGGTCCTCATTGTGCTAGGCACTCTACAGACACAGAACAAGGAGAAAGTATGTGCCCCAGAAAGTCTACAACCCAAGCAAAAATAGTAGATGTTATTTGTTTTATCAAAGCAAAACAGCAGTCATGCAGCACTTTAAAGACTAACAAAATAATTTATTAGGTGATGAGCTTTTGTGGGACAGACCCACTTCTTCAGATCATAGCCCTACCAAAACAGACAATATATAAAGCACAATTTTTGGACCTCTGTGCTTTATATATTGTCTGTTTTGGTAGGGCTATGATCTGAAGAAGTGGGTCTGTCCCATGAAAGCTCATCACCTAATAAATTATTTTGTTAGTCTTTAAAGCACTACGTGACTGCTTTTTTATTTTGATAGAATACAGACTACCACATCTACCTTTATGTCATTATTTGTTTTATGTGTGAAAGCAGTGTAGACAGAAACCTAATAAAGAGATGACTATGGTACTCTTAAGCCAAGGTTAGTGTTAATCTATATATCTTTGACAATGATGTCAACATTAGAGACAAGTAAAATCAGACTCTTTATCAATGAATTTCCATTCGATACCATTTAGTGACTCAGAAATGGCATAAAACAAGCAAATCCTCAACCAAAAGGCATATAGTATACTTCCAACCACTGTTGCAAACCTATTATTTAATGTCTTTACCACCGTGTTTCAAAATATTAAGCAGCCATTTACCATTTCGTGGAAACTTACAGCAATATTCTATGCACACAAGCAAGGTCTGCAATGTGAGAAAATATTTCCTTCAAGTTTACCCTCATATACTGAAATGTCACATTGTTTAGATGAGTCAGGCCATTTACGATGTGCAGTGCTTTAAATGATTTACAAATAAAAGTCTCTAGACTCCCTTCATGAGTTAAAGACAAGAAGCCAGCAGAATCGGGTGACTCAGTTGTTCAATTCTTCAGACCACAGACCATAGATCTTATGATTTTTCCCAGTGGATATGCTTCAGAAGATTTTAAATATATTAAAAAGAAAAAAACGTCCAGAAAGCCTCACAATACATGAATGAAGAAACCAGGAAGATAACATAGTTAACATCTGGAATCCTCATTGAGACACTGTTTTCTGGTGCTGCAGCCCACAGAACGCTCTGTTGGCAGCTATTTTAACCCCAGGAGTGCCAATAGACAAGTCCCGAATATTTAATTTGTAACCCACATTATGAGTTAGTCAAATAAGAAAACTAATTAGTTTTACAGAACTAAGTATAAGGGCCCAAAGCAATGTCCATCTCAACACTAGGCTGGTTACCCACTGTGAATCAGAGTAGCGTAATGGCCGCTGTAAACTGTTAAGGCTGAAAATGGTCCCTAAAGATTGTTTTGGCGATTAGGGTTCACCAGAGAATGAAGATATCTCCAGCCAAACATGGGATGGCCTATATGTCTCAGTGATAGCTTGTAGGGAGTGGTGTGTTGCTGCAGACATGCAAAGCTTCCCAATCATAGTGAAAGAAATGGTCTAACTGGTCCAACCATAAACATTGCTGAGCCATAATCCAGCTGAGTGGACATAAGTCAGAAAGTTGTCAGTGTGAGTATATCTACACAGCAAAGTTATCTTGAAATAATAGAAGATATTTTGAAATAACTATGCAAGCATCTACACAATGTAAATGCTATTCTGAATTATTTTCAAAATAGCGGATGTCTTATTGTGAAATTGATAAACCTCATTGTACAAGGAATAACTCCTGTTTCAAATTGGGGGTTGTGTAGACAAGAAATAGAGCCTATTTTGCAACAAGCCATAGGCTGTGTCTACACTAGCCCAAAACTTCAAAATGGCCATTTTCATGGCCATTTTGAAGTTTACTAATGATGCACTGAAATACATATTCAGCGCCTCATTAGAATATTGGCAGCTGCGGCACTTCGAAATTGATGCAGCTCGCCACCACACGGCTCGTCCAGATGGGGGTCCTTTTCGAAAGGACCCCGGGAACTTCGAAAGCCCCTTATTCCTAACAGCAGATAGGAAGTTGGTGGGGTCCCTTCAAAAAGGAGCCCCGTCTGGACGAGCCGCACGGCGGCGAGCTGCGTCAATTTCAAAGTGCCATGGCTGCTGGCATTCTAATGAGGAGCTGAATATGTATTTCAGCGCTTCATTAGTAAATTTCAAAATAGCCATTTGCATGGTAATTTTGAAGTTTTGGGCTAGTGTAGACATAGCCATAGTGTGTCCAATGGCTCTATTTTGAAATAGGCTCTATTATGTGTAGACACTGCATTTTGAAATAGCTGGGTGCTGTTTCAAAATGTATTTTGTGTGTAGCTGGGCTATTTCAGAATAAGCTTTTCTGGAATACCTCTTCTGGGATGTTCTAAATGCTATAAAACAACTACTTCACCAATCTGCCCTCTCCCCATTAAAGTAAGATTAGGCACACTAGTGCCATGGTCAGACTAGCCCCTTCTATTGGAAGGGCTATGGTAATGTGGCACTTCAGTATATGCTAATGAGGCACTGCCATGAATATGCAGTACCTCATGAGCATAATGGTGGCTGCATGCACTTAGAAAGTGTTGGTTTCAAAACACAAGCCGCCGATGTAGCCAGGGGCCTTTTGAAACCACTCCCTGATTTTGAAAGTCCCTTCTTCCCATCTGGTTTTGGTGCCACATTACCATAGCCCTTCCGAAAGAAGCGGGTGGTGTGGCCGCGACCTAGATGTTGTTACGGGAACAAAACCAAACTTGTACCTCAAGATTGCATGAGCTTTAAAAGAAAAAAAAACTAAACCAAAACAAAAAGGTTGCCTAAGTTAGTGCCATTTATTAACAACTACCAGAAGGATTTCCTCCTTCTGATCTCACTTACCACTGTAAGGTACCAAACCTGCAAGGACTACCATGTGGGCAGACCCCTGCACTGTCCTGGAAACTGCTTGATATCAGTAAGACCCTGCCTGGGTATAGAGGCCTGTCTAGGCTAAACGCATGAGTAATTCTACAGAAGTCAATGGGGTTCTGGGGGTATAAATCAAATATAAGTGAAATTGGATTAGGGCTCAACACTACTAAATGGAAAAGATTAATAATAAGGAGGACTGCGGTGAGAGTTATATTCTGTGTGAAGGGATCTTGTTTTATTTTGAAATATAGGGATATCTACTTACAGATAACACATAACAGCAGTCATGTAGCACTTTAAAGACTAACAAAATGATTTATTAGGTGATGAGCTTTTGTGGGGCAGACCCACTTCTTCAGATCTGGAGACAGTGCTGTAGAGCACTAGAACGGCACTATCTCCAGATCTGAAGAAGTGGGTCTGCCCCACAGAAGCTCATCACCTAATAAACCATTCTGTTAAAGTGCCACATGACTGCTCTTTAGTTTTGTTAGAGTAGAGACTAACACGGCTACCTCTCTGTTGCTGCTTACAGATAAGTAGAAGATGCATCTTATTTATGGACAAAGCAGAATACAGGACATCTAGCTTCCTAATATCACGGAAATTGAATGATTTGCAAGAGAAACATAGTGGGGCAAAAATAAAAAAATGTTAGAAATAATTAAATGCCTTGAAATCAGTTGGAGTTATGACTAAATAAGATCTGTAGGGGTAAGCTTCAAAGAGATATTGGCTGAACAAGCAAGGACAGACATAGTCTGGAATTTAACCCTGATTCAATTCAGAGCAGACAAAGTGAGTTTTGATAAAGTAAGAAGAGAGCTGAGGCTGGATTCACATCTCAGAAATAACTCAGATTTGGAAAAGTATTGCTTATTTTAAAATTTTAGCATACCTTGGAATTTCCTCACTTCTTCTGGAAGCTGAAGCACTGCTTAAAATTTTGTTCCTAGAGTATCGATAGGATGCAGGAATTAGCCATTACTGGAAACAATAAAAGAAAACTTGATTTCACAATTCCAGTCCAATTTTCAAATCTAAGGAAATATAATGAGTGTGGATATTTAGTCTTTTGAGGCTCAATCCTCACTGCTTTGTGTTCCATTTTTCTTTTGTTGATGAAGAAGCTATTGACTTGATTTATCCGTCAGTAGTCCCTGTTGTGTTCTTCCAGAATATAGGGAAGAATTATCTTTTGCTTGGTCTAATAATGTGTGATCAGATTAATATGTAGATTGAATTTCTCTGCTGCAGACCTGACAAAGGAGCAGGCAACACAAAACTTGTAGCCCAGAGGGAGGCAGAGCTGAAGTGATTTTAAGACAGTCCTTGCCCCTTTCCAAAGTTTGACAATGCTCCCTATCGTAGTTTAGACAGTGCTTATCACCTATTTAAATGACAGAAGCCTCCCTGCGTTGTCTTTTGAGTTCCAGCACTTCCTACAAGTTCTACACACAGCTTGCCATGGATATCCCCTGTCAAGCCAACCGTACTAGTCCAAGGTTAGCTGGTAGGGCTTGGAAGGCAGTTTCGTGGCTGTATTCTTTGCTGACTGTGCTAAGGGAATACTCCCACAGACAGGACTTGGGCTTTTACAGCCAGTTTATGCCACTCTGGTCCTTTTACCCAGTGGGGTAGGGGTGTAAATTTCACTCTTGGTACATGGTGCTCTCACCCTGGCTGATGTCATATAGATTGCTTGTTCACAACAAAGTCTGTGATTGGTTCAGCAAGCTCATCAGATCATATTTCATATGATCATATCAATGTTTTAAATCATAGTGGTTTCTTAATGCTCAGCAGCTTTCTGTTATTGTTATTGGAGAGACCAGGTGGGTGAGGTAATATCTGAAATGTTGTAAGGATTGTCAGTTTATCATATAAGCTGTTTTCTTATTGTTTCTTATTTCTTATTATAAGTTGTTATTGTCTCAACTTCAATGCATCTTCTAACAAAGGTGGTTATATTGCTTGCCACATACTTGTGAGCTCTTCTGTTATATATGGTTTTCTCTTTCCCTTTTAATTAAAATACATTAATATTTGTTCAGAAACGTCAATGCAAAGTAGAGACTAATTTTGCTTTGTATACTTTCAGTTCTGTTATGCTTCCAACCCACTTTCCTTTCCTCATCATGGTGCTATTAAATGTCTTAAGATAAATATCATTTACATTTTTATTTCAGTTGTACAAACATTTCGAAACCACAGACTGCAACATTGTGTAAAGTGCTTTCTTGTCTCAAATGTAGAACACTTTCATTTTTCCAGATTTTCACAGTCCATTTCATTCATTTTAAAACACTTCATTCCTAAAGTGTTAGAATTGAGCTTCATTTATGCTACAATCTATTAGTCTATTCAACAAGTATAGGGATTTATTCACACATTACACCACTCTATAATATACGCCTCGCTTTTAAAGTAGTAATTTAGACATTTTTCCTAATTGTCCTTAATTACTCTATTATTCTGGGTGCTGTTTGGTAATAAGCTGACTATATAGCACATTAAAACACCACTTAACCTGTTTGAAGCAGCTGCCTCCATGACAGTTCACCTTTATTTATTTATTTAAGAGAAAGAAACAGTTATAGAATGTAAGAGAAATGTTGCTTTTTTCATATAATTGGGATATATGGCCACACGTTACACAGGAGGTTCATGGTCTTTGACTACTTTAGGACTTCTGGGTATTTTTGGATTCCTAGATAGTGGTGGTGGCGGCCTGCACCATGAAGCTTTTTTTGTTTTTTTGCTATTTTTTAAATCAACAGTACATGTTCAAAATAAGCACTTTACAGGTCAAGAAGCAGGGAACCATTAATATGATTTGGTTTGCTTAAATGTGGTGCTGCAACAAGCCAGCTATCTAGGTATATTTACTATGAGCTACCTTGTATCCATGTTCTACAATGCTACTAGTCACAGAAACCATGCTTACGCCATTGGCCTCAATTTAAAATTTCCTCTTGAAGACTCTTCTAGATCATCCTTCTAAAGGGGACAGTAGAATGAGAATGGGGGTCTCAGCTCACAACATCCAATTATTTCCCCATGATCTATGGATTGCAATGGTGAAGTTGTTCACAGTACATATGTACTCAATCATAATCAATAATTATTTTTTACAATAGCGCCTACAAACATAGTGTGCTCCCGTTATTACAAATTCACTGATTTCATATTCTCACACCTAGAAAATGCGTGCACTGCCCACCTTTTTATTTTCTATGATGGATCCTGCATGTCACATACTATTGCAAAAGACCCCAAACAAATAAAACTACAAGCATAGAGCACAACTGCTGCTGTTTCAAATCTCCTGCATTTTTTTAATCACCAAATATAAGACTTTACATCTTAGATTTTCCAACCAAAATATATAGTGGCTTTGTAAAAAATGTGTCAAGCATACAATAAAGTTCAGTATGCCAAAAATGTTGCATATTTTCTCAGATAGTCTTCCTAGGAGACTACATTTACATTGGGCTTGAGCTACATTAACTTTGCCTTGTTAAAGTATTTCCCTTGCCACTGTCATCTGGCCATTTGTTGAAATGATTTTGATCAGCTGACTTCTTTTTTATGACTACTTTTGCTTGAGAGGATTCCATTCCAGCTAACAAAATAATAGGACATAGTGTCAAGGGATTAATAAAACTATAACTCCACTAATTCTAAGACACTTTGGGCAAATTCCATGTACTGGAACATAAAGTGGTATGATACACACTATTATAAATGGTGTCACAGAACTGGGACACAGGCATATCACTCTTGTTACTGATTTCCAGGGTCTGACAATTATCAGCCTGGGACATGTTCATAAACGGTATGAAAACAAAATCAGTTTAAAACCGAATAGGTAAAGTGTCCAATCAGCAGCAAGTTCTGGCCTCAGTACAATTGTCTGACATTCCAAAGCTGTGATGTCATGTTTCGCAAACTGTAAGGGAATGGGCTTTGAAGTAAAACTTCAAAACTACTGAGTCATTTCCTGATTAAAATATAAATTGACTTCCAAAGCTGTCATTACCTAAGTCAGCCATGGGTGCAACCACATGACAAAAGTAATTCCTTATTGGAATAGATACACAATACAAACAGATACAGCCATGGTGACAGCATATTTGTTTTCCAAAATAACATTTTCTCAGGCAGTGTGACACCAAGGCAGGAAATATTCAATACTCTTTTTGTTAATACACTAGCATGAAGCGAAACACTTTGCACTGGGATTTAGTATTTGGGTAATGTAGGGGGGATTGTTAGTTAATAATCAGGGCTGTGGACAGGCAATGGGGGTGGAGGTCAAGAGAGCAGCTGCCACAGGGCCCAGCAATTTAAAAGGGCCCAGGGCTCCCGTCTGGCACTTCAGCAGCAGCCAGAGCCCCACCCAGCACAGTCCAGGCAGCACTGACGGCTGGGTGGGGAAGCTAGTCCCTAGCTTCTCCCTTTCCATTCAAGGCCCCACCACTTCCAAAGGCTCAGAGTCAACCTTCCCCCGCCCCCCACTCCACCCAAGACCCCGTGAAGTTTGCCACCAGCCCTGTGAATAATACTAACACTGAGCACATCTAACAGGAGTTGGCTTTTTACAGAACTTTTTACAATGATCAGAGCCCTGGACGGATACAAAATGTATATCTGCATCTGCAAAAATGAGCCTCAGATATCCACAGATGTGCCTACCTGTGGATATAAAACAGTTATCCACAAATTTGCAGGGTTCCACATACGAAATTTGTATGCACCTCCGCATCCATACCTGCAAAAATGAGCCGTGGCTATCCATGGATTTCCAGGGCTCTACTAGTGATCACAAAGAGCTTTACAAATATTGCTTCATGCGATATTCCTGCATGGGAGATAAGTAGTACCTTAGAGGTGGTGATACAGAGATATAAGAGCCGATCTAAGCTTGGGGTCAAGTGTCACAACTTGATTGACTTCAGCAGAGCCTTGAAACCAGCTGAGAATCTGCCTCCTGGAGAGGTGATGTGGCTCACCTACTTCCATGTGGCATGGCAGCATCAGAGGCAGGATAAATAACTTTCTCCTACTCTCCTCTCCACAAAATACCAGCTCAAAGGCCTAGAGAACTCAGTAGAAAGATTTCAGTTGGCTTCAGATTGAGATCCTGAATGTTATATTATTGAACGATTAGCTATTTTCATGGCTACCGTGACATTATAGGCATCAATGTCACTAATCATCTTATTATCTCAGGACCTTTCAGTATGAAACATGTACCCAGCTATCTCTAGAAGAGTGTTGCCAAATTTTATATTTTTATAATGAATCTCACAATAGTTTTCCTAAAGGTCCAAGTTCTGAAGTCAAGTGATCGTGAGAATCTCAGTTTCTCACTTTTTCATTTCCCCAATCCCCTATTTCCAGTCCATGTTTGTGCAAAGCAAAGATTGGAAAGGCTTCTCTCCCCTCCCCCACCCCCAAGGCAAAGCAAAGATTGGCAAGACTTCCCTCCCCTCCCCCACCTCCCAAGGCCAACTCAAGGACTCACAAATTTGATACTGGTTTAAATTCACATGAGTTTTAAGCAAATTACAAAATTTCATGTGACCTGAATTATAATTCTTTGACCACTTGTATTTGGTAATACTGGCAGATTGTTGAGTACGCATGTCTCTCCTCTTTCTAAGTTACTTCCTTGCACTGCTAGGATGGTCGATACCTTCTCTGTTGGATTTAATTTCATTATGGTTGTCTGACCATTAGATATAAGTAATCAGATAGTGTTCCCTGAATTCCTGTTTTATGGAGTTATAATATGAATTAATTAATTACAATCACTTGGAATAAAAAAGAAAGCCCTTTGTTTAGCTAACTCTCCTTTTCTAAAGCCAAAGGGAATTTTTAAGGTGTTGAAATATTACATTATTTTTCATTTTTATACTTCTCTATACAAGAACACATAAAAAGCTGAAACACCTTAAGAGTGACAGTTCTTACCTCACCAAGATAAGGAGCTGCTGTGGATTGCACACTAGCTAATTTTCATGGGATTTTCAGATCAGTTTTGAAGGCCTCAAAGTGCAGTTAGCCATATGGCATTTGGGTGCTTGTGTGAACCATACCCAAATTTCCAACTCTTGACACTCATCTTTCATTACAGTAATTTATAAACTGGCCAGAACAACATCCACCAAATTCACTGCTGTCATTCATAGCTGAGACCTGAAGGAAAAACTAACACATTTGGGTCAACATTCTGCCCTCAAATCGAGATGACGGCTCTGAAGGCTAATACTCTGCTTTTCTGAAATCTGCAAAACTCCAGTTTCACATCACTGGGACATGCTGCATGTTGGACAGCAGACTGTTTGGGACCTCTTCTGTGAACCTGAGAGCAGCAGATTGTTTCTGAATGTATTTTTAATCTGGATATTTCTAACTGGTAGTAGCTGTGTAGTACCAGTGAAGCAATTTCTGTAGACATTACAGAACCTAAATGCCTAATAATATGAGAGAGACAAGATAGGTGAAGTAATATCTTTTAATAGTATGATCATCTTCTGGTCCAATAAAAGATATTGCCTCACACAACTTACCTCTCTAATATGCTGCAGCCAGCATCTCTATTGCTACACTGCATATAAAAATAAGAGAAAAGTATTTGTTGATTAATACCAACATCATAATTGTTACGAAGTCATACATACAATGAAAAACCCCATGTATTAGACAGGATCTCTCCATTTTTATTATCCTAATATACCATTCCTATATTTATTATAATCTTTGTTAGAGTTTTTTTCTCTAGCACCTAAGCACCATAGTAAAGGAAACTCTTTCGTATCTGGCATCCAGAACTCTCAGATAACCGTCGTTTTAACCATAGGTAAATTTTTGTTATGTTTTCCATAAGTACAGTATAGTGAGAGTATATTTATATCATATCTGGTTCACACAAGAATATACACATAAATTCAGTGGATACAGTATAAGTTTACAGTGTACAATACTACTGTAGTTGGTTACATACATTTTTGTTTGTTTCTTAATATCTAATCTTGTTTTTCTTTAGCATTATGCATTGCTAGGTATACCTCTCTATTATCTAGAACAGTGGAATATCCGACATCATCCTAATCCTAGGACTGCCAAATATGAAAAACTTTACTGTACAATCCCAGATTGCTGCATATTAAGCTTTTCTGGATTTGACAAAAGTATCATCCTTTCACAGAGGTAGGGAACTTACTGCATCAGGAGAGCAAAAGGGCACGTGAGGTGGGGAGGCCAGGAATTAAAAAGCCAATTATATGCTGATTTGCTAATGTTATTTTTTCAAATTAAATGCCATTTTGAGTTACAAAAACTCTAGCACTTCAAGCTGTCAGTTTTCTGAATGCTTTCACATGAAACACTGTCACTCCAAACAGAATGTTGGATAGTCAAGCTCCTTGGGGGAGCAAAAGAACTTTGACAGAGGTTGAACAGGCCTTGAAATTATATCCCCAAACTTTGGAAAGCCTGCTGGTTCAGTGGGAAAAGACATAAACCAAGCGAGTTATAAATAAACTCTTTTATCACAGGCAATGGTGTCTTGGTGACTTCAAAGACCAGGCAAAGGATACTGAGTTCTCTGAAGTTCCACAGACAGTAAGAACTTATTGTACCACACAGGCAAATCTTTGACCGGAGCTGCAATTTGATAATGCTAAAATTTTCTCTTTATTTCCCTCCTCTTGTCCTGTTTGGATATCTTCATTTGAATTGCTGGTAAATGGAGATCACTGAACTATTTAAATCTATATTTGATGTCAAATCTGGTTGTGTTAGTTTTACCTTTTGGTTTCCTGTATAGATTTTCAGAGCCAATAGTATAAAAAATTTGAATGGATGGTATAAAACAAATCTATAATGCCATACATGGCTTCTCATTGTCACCACTTCTTCTGCAAGTGAAATTCACATGACAAATTTTATAAGCTATGAAGTTTATCTTATCTCATCAGTACAACACAGGAGAGCATTACATGTTGTGGCATGTAAGCCTGGTATTAGAGTAGCTAATATCACAACCATGTGATTTTTCCCCCTTTTAGATAAGTTTCAGAGACATGAGATAATATTTCAGATGATCCAAATCTTTCTATTTACTACAATATTACCTTATATTTTGGCCAACGATTCCTGAAAACCAGACTATTTCAAAGTCTGTGAGGTAGAGTAACCAAAAATGGAGGGAGCTAAAATCTCATCATGTTTTGAAAATCTCAGCTATCCTAATCTCAGGGCATTTGTTGTAAATACACAACATAATGTCCTTTCTGTAGTTTGTTTGATTTCTGTAGGCAGGGTCATATTTTCAAATTTCAGCTCATGTAATATGTAAGGAGCTAAAAAATCTTTTTCATCATAGATAAATTTGCTTTTTTCTTTTCTAAAATATATTATGGGTAAGGTACCTTTTCATGAGATCCCACAACAGGTGCTGAGTCAAATTAAGTTGAGATATTTGTGTTGCTTGTTGTTGTCTTTCATGTGAAAGATCATGTGCTTGTTACCCAGTTGGGGAAACAACACAGACATAAAGACACATAAAAAGCAGAGAAATCATGCTAGCATCAACCTGTGAAATGACTGGTTTCAGAGTTCTGGCCAAGATGTAGGGACACATTGTGGTTGATGCATACATCCAGAAAAAATGTGAGAGTTGCATCCTTCTTCTTGTTCAAGATATCCTGACAGAAGAGAAATGTAATCCTGGGTTTAACAAAGTGAATTGTGACATCCCTTTGTTAGTCTGTACTGCAACGTTAACTTGGGTAATGTCTGCAGGCATCTTGTTTTACTTACACCATTCAAAGCAGAGTACTGTGTACTTTTCTCAGTGTTCAAGGAAAATCATGTCAGACACAAATACACAGAGGAAACAATGAAGCACAGAGTATTGTCATTGGCAAAGACAAGAAAAGAAGTTGACCATTTGCCAGTGTTTGTGGAGAACCAACGGAAGGAGTTTTATTCCAAAGGACACCAGCCATGGAATATAGAGTTGTGAGGATCTTTCATGTCAGACAAAAGACAAAGAAGAAATGCTGCACCTGTTTCTTGCACCAAAAAAAGCAGACCTGATTTTGTTTTGCATAGTGGTAGATAAGTATTAAAGGGACAGTATCTATATCCTAGACACCATCTATGCTGTGTAGTATAAACTTATCACTGCCTGCTGAAAACAGTTAATGTTTTATCACAGCTAAAGCAAGGTCAAAGATAGACTCTAAAGCAAACAACATAAAATAACATCTGTACAAAAAACAGTTTATTTTGCTGGTAATTTTGTGTCCTCTTTCTTATTTTAAAGATAGCTATAGCTATAGATCTATCACCACCTGGTATGTTCTGTCTGATCCTGATGTTATGGCTTCTTTGTTTATGACATCTTGTTGCATTACAAAGAAATTATTGTGATTTCACCACAAAACCAGCATTATGAGGTCTTTGCCTTTCATGTCAAAGCTACCACAGAAGATTGCTGGTAAAAGAAAATACTTTTATCTAAACACAAAATGCCCAAGGTTCAAAAAAGCAACTAGTGAATATGGATACCTCCATACTTGGGTGACCAATCTGAGACCTGTTAAGAGGTCTCAAAGGGTATATTTTATTTAATTCCTCCAAATATCTCAAGTTTGGCACCAAATTTTGAGGTACCTAGAGTCACCAGTTACTTTTGAAAATCTTGAGCAATTTATTTTGCCTAGGAAAAGACATAAAAGATGCTTGAAAGATGAACTCATGGAATTTTAAAATCTGAAATATTTGCAAGATTATAAAGGAGTATGAGCCAGATATTTAAAGGTATTTAAGTGCCTTAAGATACAGATAAGCACCTTGCAGGATTTTTCAAAAGCACCATCTGCATCTTCAGGAGTTTGAATATCTTTAAAAAATCTGGACCAATGTGAGGCCATAGATAATTGTAAACTCAACCTTGCATATGTCAGGAAACATAGGTGCTGGAACTAGAGGTGCGGAGGGTGCTGCAGCGCACCCTGGCCTGAAGTGGTTTTCATTATGTATGGGGTCTACAGTTTGGTTCAATGGCTCTCAGCTCCCCCACTATAAAAATTGTTCCAGCACCCCTGTTAAGAAATGTAGTGATTGTAAACATTCCCATTTGGCAGAAGGGGAATTTTTAAGTAGCTGTCTGATTAATTTACATATGGAAATTTAGCACCCTTGGCAATGGTGTGATGAATAATTATTGACATATAAGGAAGGGGGAATATTTTCAGCACATGACTTATGAATTCTATTAACAATTCATTCACAAATAGCCTGCTATGAATGGTGCAAAATCATAGCCCTAATACTAGCAGACCATAACCATATTAAGGTAACAAATATATTTTAATGCTGACAGAAAAAATAGTAACTTATACTATCAAATAATCTTTTCAAACTCCAACTTCATGGTCTTAGTTCTAATTCTATGACTAGTAGCATTTTTTATGTAGAAGACCACCGTCTTGGACTCATTTTGATGGATCGGAAACACAGATAAGAATATAGAAGACTAGATACTATTTTGGCTATTTGAAAACAATGTATTACAGCCCTTAGCCACTTTGCTGTAGATAAACACAGCTAGTCTGTTTTTGACCACAGTCAGGCTATGGACTCTGATGGTGCATCATCCATCATGTATTCTTGTAGCCGAGCATGATATTCCCTGATTAAGCTGTAGACATTAAATTGTTTAAGGATAGCCCAGTGACCATCCATCAAAGGCTATTTAATGGAGGCATGCAACAGACTGCCATTTACTAAACCTGGTTACAAAGTGGTTATAATTAAAGCATCATTGGGAGACATATATACTCTTTCCTTTTGAATTCAGAAATCTTCAAAATATATTACCTCTTAGTCTTTTCTGATGGTACCTTGGCGTGCTGCACTGTTTGACCTAGGCCCAATGGCACTCTCTGCTGTAACCTCTATATAGTCCTCTGCCATTTCTACCCCACCCTTTCACTAGTGACCTAATTGATTTATATATATTTTACTTAGTTTCTTCTGCTAAAATATATATGCCTGACAGTGAAACTCCACTCTTCCATCTTTACCAGGTAACTTTCATCTCCACACAGAGATCTTAGGAAAAGGTATGAAATCTTGTTCAATTAACATCCTAAAAGAGCAGTCCAGTAGCACTTTTGAGACTAACAAAATAATTTATTAGGTGATGTGCTTTCATGGGACAAACCCACTTCTTCAGATCTTTGTGGGTCTGTCCAATGAAAGCTCATCACCTAATAAATTATTTTGTTAGTCTTTAAAGTGCTACTGGACTGCTTTTTTGTTTTAATAGTATATGGACTAGCACGGCTATCTCTCTGTTACTGTTTAACCTCTTAAAGTTCCGGTTGCATCCTTGTTGGTTCTTAATCCCACCCGATCCACCCTGGAAAAAAGTTTTTTTGGTGTTTTGGTTTTTTAAATGAAACCACTTTTTTCCTGCGCTTTAGCTATTCTCCCCTATTCTCGGCCAACACTCATCCTCATCTTAAGCACTAACGGTATAAAATAAAACATGAACAATTCTTCTCATATTCTGAGCTGGTGCCCACCTACTGCTTCACCTGAAAGTATTCACTACTTTCTGAACTCTTCCCATTAATGAATTGAAAGGGATGTAGGAAAGTTTAGATTCTTGGTAACTGGCAATACATCAGCCAATCACTTAATCTTTAATTTTCTAAGAAAGAGCAAACTTTTAGTCTTGTAGGTGGGAATAATCATTAGTACTTCTTATGATGAAGTGTTCACCTTTATGTTTTCTCCACATTTCTTTGGAAATATAAATTAAAAATACAATTTTGGTCTTGAAAAAAACCTCCAGATTTCTACTTATATGGTTACAAAAAGGAAATTATCATAGTCACCTCACACTGCACGTTTCACAATACTCAACACATAAAACCCAGTGCATTACCTAGTCATCTTCTAGTATCAAGAGTTATTCCACTGAAATCCTTTCCTTCTCCCAAGGAGTTTATTAATCAATAGCTAGTAGAGCTACCAACAAAGACAGTAATATGGGCCATGATTGTAATATGTGGCCTTCAGGGATAGATATTGATGATGATGATGATGATGATGATTACAGTTGAAATGAGAAGACTCAAATGACTCTGAGGCCCCATTAAGATATGCACAGTGCAAACATATACCCCTAGATCCGTGCTGCTGTAATCAATGCAGCAAGTGTGGATTTAGTGGATGTAATGAAGACCCACTAAATCTATTGCAGAGCACTTACCAGTCCACCAGTAAACCTCTGTAATCCACCATGCCAAAAAGAGTATGGAAAGATTATGGGAGAGTGTCTCCCCTCAAAACATGGTGTGTACACCATGGTAAGTCAACCAAAGCTACGTCAGCTCTGTTTATATTATTTACATAACTGGAGTACTGTAACTTAAGTCAACTTACCACAGTAGTATAGACAAGCTGGCCCAAAGGATGGCCAGTAATGTGCTGGTTCTGAGAATCTCTTGACAACCTCCATTGACAGGGCTCCTGGTATGGTCTAAAGTTGCCCTTTCTTGACAAAACTTGTGAGAAAAAGGAGACAATATTTGTTCCTGGAATGTAGTGATCCACCCTGGTGTACTGAGATGCAAACTCTGCCTCCTTGTTTCAATCAGAATGAATGTGGCCTAATTTCCTTTTTCTATGTCCACACACACATCTGCAGAGAAGAGGAAGACTTATGTCTTCAGGGAAAGCAGTATGGCTTAGTGGATCACACGCTGGAGTGGGTTTCCAGAGTATGGGTTCTATTGGTGACTCTGCTATTGACCTACTGGATGACTCTGGCAAGTCACCTAGTATCTCAGGCCCTCTGTCTGTAAAATGAAGTTAATGACACCTTTTCTGAAAAGCCTGTTGAGCTCTACTGTTGAAAAACTCTGTTTAAGAGCAATTAACCCCTCCTCTGAATTGCATAAATATCCAGCTATAATATCCTTTTGAGTTTGCTATGGGAAAGTTCACAATACTAATACACATATATACAATTATTACTATAGTTATTACGTTATTACAATTCATCATCTTCTTGAGTGCTAGAAGGCCCTCTCAAAGCATGTATGAACACTATCCCCACCCTGGAGAATGTGCACTCTAAATTTAACCTGACATACACAAGTGGCTTATAAACATACAATCAGAAAGGGGACAGGATGCACAAAGATAACTGCAATGTCATGGTGTGGTTACTCTGCTAGATCTGCACACAACCAACTGTTCAGAGAGTGTGAGGACTGTTATGAAACCTCACAATACGGCTGGACGATAGGTCAGTCATGCGTGTTAGACATTTGGGCAAATGGCAGCAAAGACAGAAGGTGACTTGCAAAAAGCCACACCACAAGTCAGCTGCAGAACTGACATTGAAGCTTGTGTCTGCCTGATTCACAGTTCAGTGCTCATTCCACCAGCCCCTGCAGGCATCACTAGATTTTACCCATGATTCTCCTGACTCACTCTTTGCTTCCAATGGCATTAGCTATGGAGGCCCTGATCCTGCAGAGAGAGAACTTCAGCACGATTTGGGGGAAGGAGGATGTTGGTCTTACTGGTCTCAGTGCAGAACTAAGGCCTCATTGTTACAAAAAAAATAGACTGTGAGAATGCTTCCAATAACATTTCTCTGTCAGAGGCATCTATATGGTCAGTATGTCTGCAGGCCTCACTCTCACTAATGTACCTACCTTCTGAACACTCTGGTTGGCAGGGAAGAGCTATCATCCCCATTTTACAGACACACAGGAGACTAGGATATGTGCCAAAGTTCAAACAAGAAGTGTGTGGCAGAGAAGGGAATTAACTGCAGGTCTCCAGTATCTGAGAATAGCAACCTACTCCTTTCAGTCCCTTTCCTTGCTTTCACCATTGGTCTCACATGTTGGGTTTGGAGGGATGCATAGGAGAGTTATAATACTGCTAATCAGTAAAAGCCTTCACATTAATAGTTTCACAGTTGCAAGTTATTTTGACTTTGCCTAAAAAATTCAACCGATTTCTTGTTTATAAATAGTTGAGTATTAATAAGAGGCTGGTTGGGGTGTGAGGGCTTTCTGACACATGTGCAAGCTTTATTCACAGAACACTCTGTTTCTCGGGTACGTTCTTTGATGTTGAACAATCCATTTTATTCAGGGGATCATATTTCACCTCTAATATGCTTAAGTTTTGTGCGTGATTCAAGAATCACCATTAGGGTTGTTGCTTTTTCAATGTTTTGGTCTTGGAGACCTCACAAATCTGGCAGCCAACAAAAATTCATTTTTTCTGTTTCATGCCCAAAAAATATCACCATGTAACTAACAAATATCATATTTTGGTTATAGTATCAGATGGGCAGAGCTTGTTACCTCCCAGCAGATTAACCTTTGAGTCTTTACCAATTCATTAACTGTTCACATCAGTCACCAGATTGTAGTAGAATTTATTGCAATTAAACATTGCTGCACTGTACAGGCTGAATAGGATTCTCCGTTATCAGCACTCTTAATGGCTTTCTGAACTGCTGCCAGTTCATTCACCCCACCCAGCCTTCAATAAGAAAATTATTTTGACATAAGGCCCATGTTTCAACATTTTTAATAAAAACAAAATAAAAAAACCCATCCATAGCAGAGTAGTAAAGTTTCCCCTCTCTTTCCTTTTTGCCAAAACTAACAAAAAAGGAAAATGTCAGCCTGGCCTGACTCCAAAAAAGAAGGAAATTGAATGGTCTTAGTTCTGATTCTTTGACTAGTAGCATTGTGTATGAAGAAGACTACAGTCCTGGGCTTTTTTTGATGGATCTGAAACACAGATAAGAAGGTAGAAGACTCGATGCTGTAATTTATAGCCAATGATTCTGTTTAAGATCTTTCAGTACCACATAACAAATCAATGTGATTTAGAAAATAACATGGTTTCTGCCATTGACATAAGCCATATGCGAACTACTAAGCTACTATGTAAGCCACAGTTATAAATTTTAGACAGTAGGAGAAGAAGCTTTATATTTTTGTGCTCAAAATAATTTAATCTGCTATCAAAATTCTGAAAGAGGCCTTCCTAAATTGCAGTCTGGAAACGTGCTGGAAGTTCTCTCTTACACTAAGTGAAGATATAAGACTGTCTTCCAATCAGTTCCCTATGCAATTTACTCAGAAGAATATGACAGTAGCATCTGTTGGAACAGTACAGCCTCTGTATCATTCAATACTCTAACTTCTTTATCACAGCACATTAGCAACACCACCAAGAGATTAAATTGCATATGGTCTATTTCTGATATGGATGGGAGGGGATGCAGATCCATGGTGAGTGGGACAGCTAATTAGCCATAGCAAAATTCAAAGAGCATATAAATGGGCCTGAATCTTCCATACAAATATTACCATTTTTAAATAGTGTTTTAAGCTCATCCTGGACTTCTTGTTAGGAAGGTTCATCCCACAGGCAAATGTGGGATTTTGCTTTTTTAGGCCTAGATTATGAAGAAACCTTATGGAACTGCACATGAAAGGAAAATGCCATAAGACTAGAATGCAAACTTCTGCCCCACAGCCCACCCTGCTCTTCTGTTATGATAGGGGCTGAGATGAGGAGATCTGGTCCAGACTTTCAAAGGTATTCAGACATTGCTGCACTTAGAGTTGTACTGCCTAAGTCTCATTTTCAAAAGTGATACAGTCATCTAGAAGTCTAAATCCCATTGACTGGCATTAGGAATTTGGCTCCTCAGTGCCTAAATCCCTTTTGAAAATGGGACTTTTGGCATTGTACCTCTGAGGGCAACAATGTCTAAATACCTTTAGCAATCTGTGCCTAAATGCCACCTACCCTCCACATGTGGGAGTGGGAAGTAGGTAATGGCTCCATCCTTACTTATCTCTAATGTCCCAGCCAGCACAGCTCGTGCGTCTGAAAGGGGCCACGTGGAGCATCTGGTAGAGTATCTACACAGCATGTTCCCTTGCTTGTGCAACAAGAGATCCAGAGGAATTTTGAGTCTTAAAAGCTGTTTAAATCATAATTTCTTGAGCAGTTGTGTGCCATACCTTTACTCAAGACCAAGCAGACATTCAATCTGACTTTGAACAGGAACATACATATTCTCCGGCTGTGTGAAGGTATGAGATGCTAACCTTTTTTATGGAATGAATATAAAATAAACAGCACATCTATGCCCAGTGACTATTTGGCATCATCTACATTTATTGTATAACTTCCAAAATATCACATGCTTTTGGCAATGTAAAATATTTCAAAGCAGATTTAGTGCTAAGGACGAGGAGCAGATTTTCAGCATGAAGGGGCTGTTTAAGATGAATCCACTTTTTTGACTGAACTTTTAAATAAATAATGGCAGAAGTTGAATATTTCTCTTATTCATCATCAGTCAATGAAATGGGCTAAGAAAAATATGTTTGGACTACCCTCCAAAGTGTTACTACCCCTGACAGTTAGTAAAATACTGTATCTTAAGGTGTGGGAGGCATGTAATTTGTAAGAACATTTGTATGCATTATTGAATGTTAGGTACGTACGACTACAATTGTTCACACAACTTAAAATAAAATTAACATTTGTACTTCCTCAGTGAGTCTCCCTCTTAGCAAAACTGATGCATATGCTATTTTTTACATCAATTACCTCATACTTCTGCCAAAATAAAAATAAAAATAAAGCATCACTAAGGCTAACTGGAGAAACCATTAGACTTGGGGTAAAATTTGAAAAACCACCTAAGTGACTAAGGAGCCTTTGTTCCAGTTTCAAAAATGACTTGAGTACTTAAGACTAGATTTTTAAAGGTACGTGGGTGCCAAAATATGCAAATAAACCTTGTGTAATTTTAAGAAATGCTTAAGAATATTAGGCACAGCAGTCCAAGTGAAACAAATGGAAATTAGGCACGTAACTTGCTTAGATACTTTCAAAGATCCTACTAGATACTAATTTGCATCTTTAGGGGCTTAAACACTTTTAAAATCCACCTCTTTAGAGTTTGAGAACATTTTAGTGAAAAAAGAGGTGTAAATGTGGAATAAGATGGTAGGACTTGTGAAACTATTAATTTTAGTTCATATTCAAATGCACTCCCAGATTATCAACACAGCAAAAGTATTTTAATAAATTAGTGAAATCCACGCTTAAAGAATATTGTATTAGTTCTTAATTAATTCTTTTTACCCACCTGTTTTTACTAGACAACATTCTAATACACACCCTAGAATTAGAGATTAGGGGCTTTAATCTCACCTATTCTAAGATTCACTGACACCTGTGGCAGTGTAAAGGAGTCTTAAAGTGGTCTCAAAGAAGTTTAATGAGACTTTAGTGTAAATGAAAATCAGGCTCTTTGTTTTTTGAAAATTGTCTGCTATATTACAGTCCCAATATGTTAATGGATCTACTCTGGATATTTGAACTGGTGTAAGACAGAGCAGAAGTAGCTGATGACAACAGCCTTGACTGATGTGAAGAAATACCAATAATGCTCCCCTATTTCTTTGATGGAATCTGAGGGTACCATGTTTTCAGAGCTAAGGACAAGACTTACAAAGACTTTAGGCACCTACAAATTCAGATAGGTGCCTAGTGTCATTTTTAATATTGCTTTGATGCCTAATGCCCATGAAAATCTGCCGCAAACCACCACTACTGGCAGATTCACAGTTCTGTGCCTTCTGTGCCAAATGAGAGGAGGCCACTGGTCTTACATGCTGAGAAACTATAAAGATAGCTATGCAGCTAAAGACATAAGACACTGGGCTACATCCTCCTCTTATTTCAACCATACTAAATCCAGATTAATTCTATTTATGTCAGTAGAATTACTCCAGTACAAGTAAGGATAGAACTTGGCCCCTGGGTACCATATGTTCTGTATTTACTTCTCAGTATGATTAGAACAGAAGTAGAATGTTGATAAAATCTGCCATTTAAATCAATAAAGAACTATAATGACATGTAATTTCTCTAGTAGTCACCAGATTTTCCTAAACACACTTTCCCTAGCTGACGCTCTACCAACAAATGCAGAACATCATGCCATGGGAATAATAGTCAGCTTTCAGGCAGCTGGTAACTTATATCTCCCAAAGCGCCTGCCCTTCTCTCCCACATTGCGTTCAATCCAACAGTAGGTTCTGGACAAGCCAGATAACTAAATGGTTCATCTTAATTACTATTTCATGGTCAATATATGATGTAACATCTGTCTGAAAGTTACAGATTCATGTTTCAGTTTTATACGGTATTGTGGTTGTTGGCCTCTGTACTGAAACCAAAATTTTTGGGCCCTTTGCTACAACTGCACCATGCATTCCTTTCATCTTTCCTTCTGGAGACATCATACAATAGTTTCCTTGTTTTAGACCTTCAGCATTGTTGACATTAATGCAATTATTTTTGACAAGTTGAAAATCTTCTTGTAATTGAATTTGTATTTGACTTCAGTGTTTGTCCCATTTGGAAAGCCCTGTTAACAGATTTCAAGCTGTGATAATAATATTTCCTTCCTCTATTATCAAACATTCTAATCTGTTTTCTTCCAGATCAGCACTACTCAAAATGGCTACAAGATATTTTTAAAGGTGGAAAAGGGCCTCCTTTTAAAAAGCTGATACAATTTTATTTATTGTACTGTCCAGTGCTTCCCAAACAAAATGAGAGTATTAGCACATCTGTACTTGGAATTTAACAGAGTTATGATTTATGTAGCTTTACAGAAAAATATAATACATTTCAGAAAATACCATGTAATATATATGTATTATATGTGTTAATAAAGATATACATTAAAATATTTGTTTCTAATTTATTTGTCTTTTCAACTGTATTTTCTCCTCCCAACTGTTCTCATTCAGGTTGTTTTCTTTGCTTGTATAAGAAATATAATTTCCACAACTGAGGACAAATAAAACCCTGGAAAAAAATAAAGGCTTTAATCTTACCAGTCTCAAACAGCTTTTCAGAGAATTTACTATTCTCTTTTAAGGCATTCTGAGAGTAAGTTATCGTTTTGGTTTCAAGTTGATTTTCTTTTTTACTTTTTTCTTTTTTTTTTCCTGGCACAATTATTTCAAGGCATTTATTCTGAGTTATCCAACCCAGGGATCACATTACTCTTAAAAATAGAATATGGGATTTTTTTTCAGGGTATCTGGTGGTTTGGATTTAAGAGAAAAATATCACCTTCCAATTCTCCTTTCCACACTGTGTATATAGATATTTACATATTTAAAGGCCAAAGTTGTTTTCTTCCCTACCCACTACTCCAGTCAAAAAAAAATTAAGGAACAAAAGGCAAAAGAACCCCTGCCAAAACAACCACAGGGAAGTTACACAGACAATCGTTTTTAAGATATGCCCATTCCAATCCCCCCATTCTCAGACTGTAACAACTGGCCACCCCACCTGGACCACCAGGTTTAGCAAGGTCCATTACTAGTCTTCAGATACAAGGGGCAGGGAAGGGTGTGTGCAACTGCAGATGAATCCATATTTAAAGCCTTCCTTTGATTTCATTATAGATTTTTCAGGATAGATCGGTCCTGAATTTGGATCAGTGGGATGGCATTCGGTGACCTCAGTATTCTGACATTGACGTAATTATTGGAAATTGCTTTTACGTCATTTTTCTGAAAAACTCAGGGGTAAGTCCTGTCTTTCCCAGCTCATATGGTAGGCGCAGAACCAGAACTACACAGGCACTCTGATATTTATCATCTGTACTTGAGGTGGTAGGCTGTGCTTCTCAGGAGGCTTCTGCTTTTATGCGCAAAAGAATGAGAGTGTTCCCAAGAAGAGATGAGTGAAACTACAGAGATTTGCCCTTTCAGTGTTCAGAAGGGTGTTACAACCCTGCAGCTCTAGCAGCTGCAGTGGAGCTACTTTGTTGCTTCCTCATGAAACAGGGACAACTCCCCTCATCACCACCACCACCAGTTCCCATGGACTATCTCAATACACAGGCCTTGTATGAAATATGTGCCCCAGAGGAGAGCATTTGTGCCTAAAGAAGTTACAGTCTCCTTGCAGATGAGTTATCAGTTATCTATGAGTTGCAAAACGATGTAGCTGTCAGCTTTTTGATGATAGGCAGAATTACGATACATTGCAAACCTCTTAAATCAATAATCAAATAATGTTTTGCTGCTGTCTGGGTTCCTCAAATAGATTATGCTAATAGAATTTGTTTGTATTTGTTTAAAAAATAAAGAATTGCCTATGTACTAGAGCTGGTCAAAAATGAAAAAAGAAAAAGAGGTTTACAAAGATAGTCATAAATAAATGACATAAAGTCATTTATGTGCTCTTGTTTTTTGATATTACCAAAGATCTGCATTCATACTGGTAAAATAACCATAAAAATGTTGATGAATACCAAAAGTTACGTGAACAGATGTGAGAAATGTGGTGGTGTTCATGATTTCTTCTTTGGTCTTCCTCACAAAAATTAATTAGTCCACTCAGAGATCAGGAAATGTGACAAGCTGTATAGTATGAGTGGCAAACAAGAATTCTTTCATCCCTGAAACTTGAGGGAATGCAAGGAAGGTGAAAACCTATAAAGAGCAAAGCCACGGAAAATGAATTCCATTTGATGCAAAACGCTGCATTTCATAGGATTCTTGCACCAGTATTCAAGCAGTTAGCCTAGAACATGGACAAACATAAGAAAGATGTGACTTGTATGATGGTGAGGGTTCTTAAATATTTTATAAATGATAATTTGCCACCATAATTTCGTAATTCATTGCCTTGTTCTACATTGCCTTGTTTTGTTGGTGTCATGCTCAGAAATAAAATTTCTAACAACATTCAACTCCAACTAGCTGTACCGTATGTCTATTGCTTAGTACTTAAGTATAAATTGCATTTAAACCCCGAAATCTCTAATACCAGTGGAGACTGCTCTGTGAGCTGAAAGATAGAGGAAGAGAACTGGGACTTCCAGTGTCTGCTCACAGAGGCCTTGTCTACATTTGGCCAAAATTTCTAAAGGGCCAGGCCAATGGCCAAATCAGAGAATACTATTGAGTCACTGAAATGAATATTCAGCACCTCATTAGCATGCTGCTGGCTGCGGCACTTCGAAAGTGCCGCGTTTCAATCGCACGTGGCTTGTATACACAAGGCCCTTTTCAAAAGGATCCCACAAACATCGAAATCCCTTTATCCCTAACAGCTGAGAGGATTTCGATGTTTGCGGTGTCCTTTCGAAAAGGGCCCCATGTAGATGAGCTGTGCAAGAGCAAAACACAGCACTTGCTAATGAGGTGCTGAATATCCATTTCAGCACCTCATTAGTATTCTCCAATTTGGCCATTAGCATGGCCCTTTCGAAATTTTGGCCAGCTGTAGACATGACCAGAGCCACAGCAGCTGCCTTTTCCATTAAAGAATATTGTTGCGGATAATAGTCAAGAGGGAAAATGGAAATGGATCCCAAACAAATGAGTAGCCATGTAAACATGATTCAGTCAAAGTCATCAAATGCCTGCTAGGTTACTCAGGCCAGGTGTACACTAGTCATTAAAGTCAGTTGTAGATATGCAATTCTAGTTACGGCAATTACATAGCTAAAATTGGCTTACCTACAACTGACTTACCTGGCCATTCTCATACAGGGAAGTCAATGGAAGAAACTCTCCCATAAACCTCCCTCACTCCTCGCAATATTGAGGAGTACAGGAGTCAACTGCTGACCCCAGATAATTTGATTTTATGAGTTAGCATGAGTCACACAAAGTCGAACCCTCGAAGATCGACCCACCCTGGGTCGGTCTTCTGTGTAGTGAAGATATACCTCAATTACTTTAATGCAGGTTGAAACTCCCAAGTCCACCACCCTCAGGACCTGACTGATTCCGAACTAGAGAATATGACAGATCATGGGAGGTCAATATTGTCTAGCAGCATTACCAATAGTTCCACTGCTTGCTGGGTTCTTAGAAGACATGCGGTGTGTCTACACTAGGAACTAACTTCAAAATTAACTTTGAAGTTAGGCACTACTTCGAAGTAACCTGCAGAGAGTCTACACATGTTTTCCATTACTTCGAAGTAAGGAAGCCCAACTTCGAAGTCCTTACTCCATTGCTGGGAATGGAATAGTGCCCTACTTCAAAGTTTAACTTTGAAGTAGGTGTCTATGTAGATGCTCAACTTCGAAGTGTGTTACTTAGAAGATGTACTTCGAAGGAAGCAACTTCAAAGTTATTTTTGTAGTGTCGACATGGCCATGTAGGGGATGTAGGGGTAAATTACAGCTAAATAACAGCACAGGACACTGAGAGTCAGGACTGGTGGCTGTCAACAAACTTTATGGGACCATGGGAAACTTGGCTATACCCATGATAAATGGTCATCAGGCTAACTAAAATCATTGCAGATTATGGATGCTGCTGGACTATATATATTTCATAATTCTTTACTCTAAAGTACTTATGGCACATGATATGGTCAGATGCTTATCCCTTTTAATTAATTTCTTTATATGAATACTTTGTTTTCCTTTTATATGAAAAGATTTCCTAACACAAACTTAAGTGAATGAACTAGACTATGAACTCCAATTTTTCATCAGTTTGTAATGTTTAAATTGTCTCCTAATGGCATGGGCCTTCTCAGACACTTTCTAACATAATTGCTTCTGGGAAGGTTCTGAAGGATTCCCTGGGGAAGTTCTTCAAAGAATGTAAAGCTCCGGCACTATTACAAGGTCACAGGACTTAAAACTTTAATCTGTTGATGTTAACAGTGTAGGAGCTGAAATTCCTGCTAACAAGAATTTCAGAGATCTATTTGATGTATCGTCAATCTAATCTTAACAGCGAGATAGCCATCCTAGTCTATATACTATCAAAACAAAAAAGCAGTCCAGTAGCACTTCAAAGACTAACAAAATAATTTATTAGGTGATGAACTTTCATGGGACAGATCCACTTCTTTAGATCATAGCCACACCAGAACAGACTCAATATTTAAGGCACAGAAAACCAAAAATAGTAAGCAAGGTTGACAAATCAGAAAAATATTATCAAGGTGAGCAAATCAGAGACTAGAGGGGCAGAAGGTTGTGGGGGGGAGTCAAGAATTCGACAAAGCCAAGTAACTGATCGCTATACTTACCTACATGCTTCTAGCTTCCATCCTGCACACACAACTAGATCCATTGTTTACAGTCAAGCCCGTAGGTACAATCACATGTGCTCTGATCCTACTGACAGAGACTGAAAACTACAAGATTTTTACCAAATATTCATAAACCTGAATTACCCACCAGGAGAAATAAAAAAACACAAATCGACAGGGCCAGGTGAATACCCAGAGACCAGCTATTCCAAGATAGGCCCAAAAAGCCAATAACAGAACACCACTGGTTATCACCTACAGCCCCCAACTCTAACCACTGCAACACATTATTAAAGACCTACAACCTATCCTTAATCAGGATGCCACACTTCAGAAGGCCCTAGGTGACATGCCTGTTCTCTCCGACAGACAATCTCCCAACCTTAGGAGGATTGTCACCAACAACCACAGTCTATACTGCAGGAACACCAGTACTGGAACTCTTCCTTGCAACAAGGCCCATTGCCAGCTTTGTCCACATATCTATTCTGGAGATACCATCACTGGACCTAACCAGGTTATTCACAGAATCACAGGCACATTCTCATGTTCCTCAACTAACATGATATGTGCCATCATGTGCCAACAATACCCAGATGCTTTGTATGTTGGACAGACTTCAAATTCTCTTAGACAAAGAATTAATGCGCATAAAACAGACATTAAAAGCACTCCTAATTCACAAACCTGTCACTCAGCACTTTAATGGAGTGGGCCATTCTGTTAGGGTGTGTCTACCTGTGCACAGTATTTCGAAAAGGCCGGCCCTCTTTCAAAAGAGTGAAGGGAGCGTCTACATGTACCATGCCCTCTTTCGATGTGAAATCAAAGGAACTCAGCCCACACATCGAAAGCTGGACCCCGATCCCGCATGGGAAAAGCTCCACCCATCGAAAAACAACATCGAAAGAAGGCATGTGTAGACGCACCACAGCCCGCTCTTTCGAAAGAGAAGTCCTCCACGATGGCGCCCAGTCTGAGCGCAGAGACACCCTGCCCCACCAAGCTCTATGACCCACGAATCTGGCCACTCTTAAAGCTGCGTGGACCCAGAAACCCCATGGCAGGAAGCTGAGAGTGAGCAAGCTGCGAAAGCACGAGCTCCAGGCAGCACACCCTCTCAGCCGCACCTGACGACACCGACAAGCACATGGCCAGCACCTGGCAGTCCCCTGAGCCCCAGGACTCCCAGGGGTCTGTCCCCGAAAAAAAGAAAAGGGCCCCCTCCTGGATGGACTGTGAACTGAGAGACCACATGGGCCTCTGGAGGGAAGAGGAGGTCCTCCAGGAGATGGGGGTAAAGCAGAGCAATGCCACTGCCTTCACCCGCCTTGCCCAGGGGCTGACCAGTCAAGGCCACCCAGAGCGGACCCCAGACCAAGTCCAGAGCAAAGTTAAAGAGCTCCGGCAGGGCTATGCCTGGGTCCAGGACAAGGCCGGGCGCTCAGAAGCAGGTGCCTCCACCTTCCCCTACTATAGGGAGCTCCATAGCATCCTGGGACCCCGGGACAGCTCCCCACCATAAGCGGTCCTGGACAGCTCGGCAGACCAGACCGAGCTGGAGGAGCTGCAGGATCCAGGAACAGCCAACTCAAGCCAGGGGGCAGACATGACCCGGGACTGCTCCAGCGAGGAGGGCGACCTTGTCATCAATGTCCCCTTGCGGTCGTCCAGCCAGACCACAGGGAGCCAGGAGTCCCCAGAGATCCTCGAGGTCCTCCCCAGTAAGTGCACAGAGGGGCCTGCACGCCTGTGGGCAGGGCAGGGGTGGCACCCCTGACAGTGGCCTGGGCACAGGCCAAGAGGCCCACAGCCACACACCCTGGCCAGCCACAGCCCAGAACACACCCTCTGCACCTGCCAGTGCCACCCAGCACCTGGACCCATGGACAGTTCCAGGCACCCAGTTGCTCAGTGGGACACCCGCAGGCCACCCCACACCCGGGGATGGTTCCACCCGGGGGGAAGCCCATGTCCACTTGACACCACAGGAGTGCCATGTCCACCATTGCCAGGCCCTGGGAGGGTCGGGGGAGGCGGGGCCCCAGGGGGACAGGGTCCTGGGGAGAATGGGGACAAGGTCCTGCTTGGAGACTGACATGCTATCCATCATGCCTTGCAGGTGCAGCAAGTGAGGGCCCACACAGTCCATCAGCATTGGTGGTCCCTGAGAGCCCCCTGGAGGCATTGGACAGGGGCCAGGCACCCTCAGCAGCTGGAGGTCACAGCGGCGCCCAGTGGATGACCCCACCAACCTCCGCCAGGCGGAGCTTATGAAGCACTCGCTCTGGCTGGAGGAGTCCGACCTGGCATGGCAGAGGGAGGCCTGGGACAGGCTCATGTCGCGCCTGGACGCCATCCATGGGACTTTGCAGGAGCATGTGAGCAATGTGGCCTGGCTGCTGGCCCTCCACACCCGCCCCCAGCTGCCCAATCCCCTGAGCCCCCAACAGAGCCCCCCTTCAGAAGGGTCCTACCCAGGGTCCCCTGCCCACCCCACACTCCCCACAGAGTCCTCCACCCCGTCTCACACAGATGGCCCCCCTGCCATCCCACCACACCCGTACCTTCCAGGGCTCCCTGCCCTGTCCTGGCCCCGCTGTGGTACCCGCTCCTGGCAGGGAAGGGGATCTTGGGGCCGGCATGGCTCTCAGCCCACAACCCCCTTGCCCAAGTCACCCTCCCAAATCTGGCCCCCTCCCCACCCCCTTCTGAGTTCAGGCCCCCTCTCCCAGTTCTAGCCCCCTCTCCACCCCCTCTGAGTTCAGGCCCCCGCCCCCTCTCCCAGTTCTAGCCCCCCCATATCCCCCCCACACACATTGTACATAGTTGTTGAACTTTTCCACCACAGTTTTTTACAGTTTATTATTGGCAAAGGTTTATACTGTGCACCACTAGCCATGTCCTGTGGTCCCATGCCAGGGAGGCACAGCACAGTGGTGGTGGCAGTGCATGCGGTGGGGGGTGGATGTATGGGGTGAGGGGGAGGTGTGGGCATCGAGGTGTTCAGTGCGGCCCCGGGGCGAGACTTGCACAGAGGGTGTCTCAGATCCAGACACTGTCGCGGTTCGCCTGGCGGCTGGCGACAGCAGCCAGCTGCTCGAACCCCACGGTGGCCTCAGCTGCCCACCCCTGGATGTAGGCATCCCCCTTGGCCTCCACAATGTTGTGGAAGATGCAGCAGGAGCCCACCACTTGTGGGACATTGCACATCCCCACCTCAAGGCAGGCAAGAAGGCACTGCCACTGCCCCTTGAGGCGCCCAAAGGACCGCTCGACCATGTGCCAGGCCTGGTTGAGGTGGGCATTGAAGGCCTCCCTGCTGGGGTTGAGGTGGCCAGTATAGGGCTGCATCAGCCACGGCAGTAGGGGCTATGCCACATCTGCAAGTATGCATGGCAGCATGGTGGTGTGCCCAACTGGCATTTCCCACTGGGGGATGAAGGTGCCGGCCTCCATACGCTGGTACAGGCCAGAATTGCGGAAGACCCTGGCGTCGTGGGTTTGCCCCAACCAGCCCACGTAGATGTCCATGAACTGGCCTTTGTGGTCCACCAGGGCCTGGAGGACCACCGAGTGGTAGCCCTTCCAGTTGATATAGCGGCCAGTGCTGTGTGTTGGGGCACAGATGAGGATGTGTGTCCTGTCCAGGGCACCAAAGCAGTTCAGGAACCCCAACAAAGAGAAACCCTCGATGATGGAGTCCAGATCCCTGACGCAGATGACCCGGTACAGAAGCATAGTGTTCAGGGCACGGACAACCTGAAGGGAGGGAGGCCATGCACTCTTGTGAGGTTGTGGCAGGGTGTTCCCAGCTGGCGACCCTCTCCTGCCCCCCCAGCCAGTGACCCCCCCCCCAGCTCTCCCCCTGGCCAGCAACCACTGAGGGGTCCCTGTGTCCATGGGCCCCCTTCCCCCTTCCCATGGTGGGAGTGTGCCCCAGGCCCGGTTTACCTCCACGAGCACTGCTCCGACAGTGGCCTTGCCCACCCCAAACTGGTGATCCACTCAGTGGTAGGAGTCCGGGGTGGCCATTTCCACACCGCAATTGTGACTCGCTTCTCGAGGGGGAATGCAGGCTGCATGGTGGTGTCCTGATGCCTCAATGCAGGTCCCAGCCAGTGACATGGCTCTTGGAAGGTGTCCCAGCTCATGCAAAAGTTCCAGAGCCAGATGATATCATCCCATTGCCCCAGAACCAGTCGCTCCCATCAGTCCATGCTACTGGGATGGCTCCACAGGAGCTGGGGTTCAAGGGGGCAGGGTGAAAGCTGGGCATGTGCCGTGTCCTCGGGGAGGCTGTTCTGTCTCCCATGGAGGAGGGGAGTGGCTGCGGTGACCGTGCAGACAATGTAGGCAACAGTGCCCACAATGTCTGCATCCAGTGCAAGGAGCAGGGTGTTGTCGGCCATGGTGCTGCTGCACTGGGGTCCTGCATTGCTCCTGGCAGCTCGGCAGGCCTCATCTAGTGCAGGCCTGGGGAGGTGAAGGGGGGCCCTTTAAAGTGGTGGCTGGCTGCAGGCCCCAGACAGGCTTGGCAGCCATGCGACCCCATCCACGGTATCTCTGCCTCCCTTCTTTCGAAAGAGCACTCGTACACGTGTATGCTCTCTTTTGAAATAATGGGACGGGGTCTTCGAAAGAGTGGGTCGGAACTGCGATCCGCCTTTGCCATATGGTCGTGTTCTTTCGAAAGACGGTATATCGATTTCTGAATTTCGATTTTGCTCTTTCGATGATGGGCTCCCATGTAGACACAGCCTTAATGACCTGAAAGTTTGTGTCTTACTGCAGGGGAATTTTTACAAGTTTGGAAAGAGATGCTGCTAAACTCTGTTTTGTATTCAAATTCGACACATTAACACGTGGTTTGAACTGGGATGGGAATTTCCTAGGTCATTATACGAGCTCTTATGCATACTTGGCTTTATCTAATTCTTGACTCCCCTCCCCTCCCCCGGCCCCTTCTGCCCCTCTGCTCTCTGATTTGCTCACCCTGAGAATATTTTTCTGATTTGTCAACCTTGATTACTATTTTTGGTTCTCTGTGCCTTAAATATTGAGTCTGTTCTGGTATGGCTATGGTCTGAAGAAGTGGGTCTGTCCCATGAAAGCTCATCACCTAATACATTATTTTGTTAGTCTTTAAAGTGCTACTGGACTGCTTTTTTGTTTTGGTGTGATCTTATTATTCGGTCAGATTAGGGATTGAAGGTCAATTCATCGACTAATGACAGTTTAGATTTTTGTCTCTAAATGTTAACAATCAGAGTTACCTCAGGCAAAGAAGAAAAAAATCTGTGTATAATAATCAAAATGTATACCTATGCAGATATGAAAAATGATCTTGAGAAATGGAGAGTTATTGGGGATTGACTAAAGGACGTTTTGCTTTGTATATTTGAATATATTATGTTGACAACTTGTGTTTTAATGGTTATAAAACTTTCATTTTTAATGTTAGCATAGACTTGCCGAACTAAACGTCATCTAACCGCCCCACACAAAATTTCCCACAACTGTAAAAATTTAAATTGATTAAAAATACTAAAAAACAAACAGTGACATTATCAGTCAATATACAAACAAATAGAATTCTGCCAATCCTATTTATATAGCACTATACGTAAAACTACATAATGTAAACAGATTAAAAATAACCCACTGAAGTACATTCTCTCTTTTAAATTATGTGTCATCTAGAGGCACATGAGCATATCAGAGACCTAAATGATACTGCACCAAACATTATTGTGTTTCAGTCCATTCTAGAGGCAACTACATTTGGTGTTGGGTGAACTACATAGCATATATACCACAAATGAACACGTAGGAAAATGTGGTTTTTCGTTATAGTTTGCTTAGCTAATTGACCTTGTTTAGCCAATAGTCCTGATCATCAGACATTAGTGATCTGGATGTGATTGAAATTAATTGCATGTTTATGTAGCATTTGATGTTTTATATTTCTATAACTAATGCATCTCAATAGATAAGAAATGGAGAGAAGATAAAAATTAAAAGGAAGCATTCGAAATGGAGTTTTCTATAAATATTGTATCAAGGAAAGTGGATTACCAGTCTTGCCAGAATGGCATATTTTATTTGTGGGGAAGGATGGTGGGAGGTTATGACTGAATAAGTTTAACATTTGTGGGATGGCACATAATTGCTTTCATTATTGAGCATAATCCTGAAAGACACTGAGCACCTGTAGCTATCAGGCCTGCATGGAATAGTTCATCCTTAAACTGCAAAATTTGGATTTATAAAATATATGCTAAATTATACCTTCATTTGCACCCATATAATCCCTCTTGAGGCCACATCTATACTTCAGGGAAGATCAAAGCTGCTGTGGTCAATCTTGTGGAATTCAATTTAGCATGCCTGGTAGGGATGTGCTAAATTGAACTTACAGGGCACCCACGTTAGTGCTGGTACTCCTGCCCCACATTGGGAGTAAGGGAAGCAATGAGAGCAAATGTTTCTGTCGACCTTTTCTACTGGAGATGGCGTGTAAACCCAAGTTAAGGTATGTCGATTCCAGCTACGTAATTAGCACTGCTGGAATTACATATCTTAATTTGACTTTCTGCTGTAGTATAGTCCTGCCCTGAGACTTTAATAGCTGGCATTAGCTGAAGACAATCTTTGTCCCTGTATGATAGCTTTATGGTGACATGGTAGTAGAGATCAGAAAGAAAAGAAATGGCTGTCTAAAAAGTATCTGAATATTTAATTTTATCAATATAGCATCACAGCAAAACAAAAAAGAAAAGATGTAATTTAACTGACATATACAGTATCCTATTTTTATTCTGAATAATTCAGGCTGTCTTTCACCTAAAGCCCCAGTCCTCAGCACAATATTATTTCAGTCTTGTTTCCTCAGGACTTCCCATATGCCCACCAAATCCTGAGTCTTGTTTTCCCCTTTACAGAAGCCTTCCCAACATAGTAGCTGGGTTAGATAACCAGTTGCAACCCATATCACTCTGACCAATGCAGTTTACACAAGCCTCCTTCCAAGCTAATATGCGATGTTAAACCCTTTATTGTTCTTTTTCTCCTGACTTTCTTCGGAGTTCCTGACTGTAACTTACCTGACAATTAAAACTTTGCTAGAGGTCTAAATAGCAGACTGACATAGTAGGCTATGACTCAGATGCATTTAGGAAAGGAACTTTTACTATTTGAAAGAGAAAGATGAATCTGGCAGGATTTGGTCTTTAGCTTTAGAAGTTTGTGATTATTCTGTTTGTGGTGGTGTTAATGGAATGTTTTCCATTAGAAGCAAAGGGTATGTCTATACTTACTGCAGGTTCAAAGTGCCATGATCAATCCTCCAGAGCTGAATTTTGCTACGTCAGTGAAGATGCGGCAAAATCAATCTCTCTGGGCTCGGCTGTCAACACTGGTACTTCACGCTGCTGCATGGAGTAAGAGACTTGGGTGACAACCCAAAGAGCCCTGATCTACACCAGGGTACAAAGTCAATCTTAATATGTCGACTCTAGCTATGCCAATGTCATGGCTAGGATTGCGCATCTGGGATTGACTTTGATCCCTAGTAGACAAGGCTAAATAAAGAAAGATGCCCCCACTTAGGGCAAAGCAGGGTTTGGCTGAGTGTGTCCATACAGGATATATACTACATTACTCTTTTAACAACTTGTATATATACTATTATAAATGTCCATCTCTCAAAGTGAGACCAAGTGCTACAGGACAACAGGTAAACCAGCATTCTAATAATTTAGGCTCTAGTCAGTTGCCCAGAAAGAAGCTTATTGGGACAACTCAGCTAATTAGCTCATCAGCCTGGAAGGGCTGATGAAACAATCAGCCATTCATCTGAGGGATATAAAAGAAGACACATGCTGAAGGAAACTCTTGTGGGTAGCTGAGCTGCATATGCACTGAGATTGCAAGTAAGGGAAACCTGTGATCCTGTGGGAAATCGCAGATAGATTGAAACATTATAAATATTCTGCTGCAGATAACTGTTTTCATATGAGTGATGGTAATATAAAGTTGCTATCCACATACAGCCTGAGAGGTTTCTGGGGCATCAGAGGATTGGGATGGTGCATATCTCATTACACAGAGGGGTAATTATTATTTTCATTAGTATTAAATGTTTGTATTATGAAAATATCAGAAGACCCAGTGGGGACTAGATGCAGTACAAAGCTCCAAAAGGCTTAATTTCTTATTTTACCTTCCCTGTCTCCTTAAGTTGAGGGTGAGGGAAATCAGTGGGGTTACAATGTACCTCAGATGAGAACCTGGCCCAAAATATCTTCAAAAGTGGTGAGCATTGTCTTGCCTTTGGCAGTTTACTATGTACCTTTTGGCAAATTTACAAATCCTAAGCAGAAATGCAAGCTAGGGCTTTGGATTTGGGTTCCCAGGAATGTATTTACTGTTGATTCAATTAACAGTTAGTGCCTGGCTGCAACACAAGTGGTTCACATGCATAGTAAACTACAGCATACTCAAGGGCTGACCATTCATTCCACCACGTCACTTCTTCATTGTTTGAGTATCAGGAGTCCAATAAGGACATACTTAGTAAACCTGACAATGACTCATAAAGTGGGAGAGAACTCTGACCCTGGAACTGACAGGAGAACTTTGCTGATTTTCATATGCTTCCACACATGAAGTGTCAGCATCTTATACAAGGGAGCCTCATATCCAGTGGCTGAGTTGGCTTTCCTGTAAAACACAGAATGTGAGGCATCTGCATAGTGTTTTTAACCAGTCTAAGGCCTCTGGCTTTGTAACTTCACTTTACTGCCTGAGTATGACGTTTTCATTTTCAGCACCAGACAGGTTCAAAAAGAATGTCTGTTTTCATTTCAACAAGCCTAATCCCTACGTAACATCCTTTCCCACTATTTACTAGACTGTAGCTATCAAACAAAGATATGATGTCTGTGTTTGGGTTAGTTAGTTAAATTCTAATGACTATGATGTAATCACTATAATCAAGCAAAGCTTGTCCGTCTTTACTTTGCTTCTATTTGCCACCAGCCTAATGTGTACTCTCTGGCCTTGTCGTTAAACTCAGCACAATTCTGCCTAATTTTCAATTAACAGTAAACTTCCTATACAGAGCTGTGTGGCCTGAATTGAAAATTGTTTCTTAGGGTTCTTTGTTCTTTAACAGTTTGCTAACATGTAGATAAGCTAGTCAGTAAATCAGATGAACAGAGCTTTCCTGGACTTTTTTTTTCTTTCTCCAAACCCCTCATTTACTCCATTCATATTCAGTGCTGCTGAGAATTTTGAGAATAGTTGCCTAGGAAGTGTTCAATTTAAATCAATTCAGAAATGTCCAAGAAAAGCAAAGCTTTTTAAATGTGTAATTTACTCATGTGTCTATCTCTGGTTAATCAGAATTTCTGAAAATGTGTATTATACATTTATTTGGGAGAGCAGCAGAGATCAAATCAGTGTGGTGGGAATTCCAAAATAATAGTAACCCCAAAAGGAAGGAGATGGGCTTCTGGGGTTCAAACTTTTCTTCTGTTTAGTTAATAACTAACTTATCAGCAGTTTCTTGAGACAGTGGCTAATGGTTGCCAGTAATTAGATTTCTTACATTTGTAACTGATTAGCTGTGTTGTGAAAGCAATGAAGGGAAGGTGTGACACACAGTAACTTTATATTATTGTTCTCACCTGATCAGTACATTTGAATGCCAAAAACTACTTACTATTGAGCCATTGGCTGAGACAGAGTTACATGAACCTGTGTTTCAAAGCACAGAAGGGCAGAAAAGCCCTGTGGCCAGAACACTTGCATCTATCTCAAAATCTGTAATCTCAGTAATATTCTATTACAAACCTTAATTTTAGTTCTGTTTTGTGGCTCCATCATTAACATTTATAGCTAATTTATATCCCAGACTGCTCTGATGCGACCACACCTATAAAATTCCATATAATTGTGGGCTCTATGAGACTGGAAAGATATAAACAAATTGTAGGAAATCGGCTAATAGTGGTGGAGGACTTGAGGAAATATTAAAAGCATTAAATGTGCGGGGACTGGCAGATTGACAGTTAAAGGCACCTTTCAGATATTTTCAAGTTGTAAACATAAAGGAGGGAAGATGTGTTTGAGGGGTTTGTGTAATAGACAAGGTACAGCTAGAACTAATGGGATGAAACAAAAACAGGCAAATGTAGGCTAAACATAAGGAAAAACTTCCTGACAATGAGGTGTCCTAGGAGAGTAAGAGTAGTCTCCCTAGGGAAGTGGTAGAACCCCAATTTATTGGGACTTATCAAACCTACATTGGAACAAAGACTAAACTGTGCTGCACGGAATAATCCTACATTAGCATAAACGTGGACCAGCTGATACAATCTCTTGTAGGTGAAAATAATCTCTAATTTCTATTATTCTGTCTACTATATTTACTGTAAACTCTTTCATGAAAATCTGGCAGTCCTAGGGCCAGGAGGTTGTCGGATATTCAGATATTCTGGATAATAGGAAGGTATACCTAGCAATGCATAAACACTAAAGAAAAACAAGATTATGTACTAAGAAACAAACACAAAAGTATGCAGAGTACTTTATTATCAATAACAGTAGTCTTGCACACTGTAATCTTATACTGTATTTGCTGTATTTATTTGTATTTCCTTTCGCTATACTGTACTTATCGAAAATATAAGTAAAACTTACTTATGGCTAAAAGCCATTTATTTGAGAGTTCTGGATGATAGCATGCTGGATATGAAAAAGTTTACTATATATGCATTCTCTATGACCTATATGGTAGTGTGATATTTCTTCACCCATCTTCTGCTCTTGTGATTTCACTAAGCTCCACCTACATCAGGGATGTCCTCGTTTTCACAGGAATTGTTGTACTTTACATAGAAAATATGGTTAGAGAATTTTAAACCTACAAAAATCTAACAAATAGCAGCACATATAGACTAAACAAAATGTGATGGGGTGTTATGGTGTGAGATCTGTATTGCAGCTTGTTCGGGAAGCCTTCCATTCTTCATGAGTGAGTAATGTGGTCATTACAAACTTATGTGCATCATGTATTCTCTCAGTGTGACAGATGCAGCTTTCTTCAATCAAACCGGTGAAAAGCAATACATTTCAAACACTGTCTGAGGAAATGGAAAGAGCTTGCTATAAGATTTGGATGGTGTCCAACCGCCTTATAAAAGCCTTCATCCGTGTGAGAAATTTCCACTGATATCAAAAGTATTATCAGAGCCACTGATATCCCTTTGTCATTTAGCAGATTTTGTGTTATCTCTACAAGTGCACAATAATCTACCTGAAAATTTAAGAAGCTTGAATATGACTATCAAGCCAGAGGGCAATTGTAATAAAAATGAATGTCTGAACTCTATCTAAGCCAACCTAAAATCCATTAGACTTTCCAAGCATATGTGTAGAGAACGGGATCCATAATGATGGTTGTAATCAGCTGTGTGCGTTATCGCTGCCATTTCAGCCATGCATTAAAATTGCACTGTTTAAAATGTTCATGGTGAAACCCAACAATATATGAAATTCACTTGTTTCCTGATCGTATTACTGCAATGGCTCAAAGTTTAAATCAGGTTTGCAAATCTCTGCAGCAAACTTGGGTCAATTTATGGTTTTGTATTGAAGTTAAGGAAAACCTGCTGGTTTACATGGTATTGATAGAAATTCAGCAGTTTTGACTAAGTTTTACATTGTAATTTTGAGATGATTCAAACCTCAAACCCAGGAGTGTGAAACCAAAGAAAAGTTTGTGCAGACAGATTTATCTCAGCTCTAGATATGTAGATGTGAAAAAGAGTAGGAACTAGATGAAGGAAAAACAAAAATAAACACAAGATGTGAAAATGATCCAGCTAGAGGTCTTTATCGTAAGCCAGAAGAGCTGTGTGCTGTACATTAATACCATGTAACCATGATTTACTGAACATTTGTTAAGTGGAACTCTCAGTTAACTAAAGCTTTGTAATGCCCCCAAGGGTCACATTGAACTCTTCACTGACTCCTGCATTTTCCAAGCCCAGAGCAAAGTGCAGAATTAGAAATCCAGCTAGCCAGAAAAGAAAGTCTGTGCTCCAGGTTACCCAGGCAGGCCCAAGCAGAGCTCAACGAACATCCCAGCCCAGACACTGTCAGCCTCTGTTCCCAGTTCCACCTGTCTGGAAAGCAATGAAAGACAGTTGCTTTGCAGGCTGACCAAATTTAAAGTGGCTGTACTAGCTGGAATTTGGCTCCTTTAGAGCTGACCAGAGCTGTCTGAAATCAACAGGGTACCTCCCCTGACCTTCTAAATCTCTACTGTCATCAATCTGGTTAGTACTGTACAAGCTTTTGATCTGTCTCATGTAGTGAAGGCGTATACCTGGCTGCAAACCTTCTTCATCTCCTTATTTCAGCTGTGATCTCCAAAACCTTTGGCCATCTCATGAAATCGCCTTTGTTTTCTCTCACTGTCATACTCCCAAAGCCGTGAGATGCTTTCTTAGGGTAAGGCGAAAGTATTCTTCTGCGAAAACTGAATGCAGATATTCTGGATAATTTGAATATGTTATATGAGCATTGCAAAACAACTGCAATGGATCCAGCCCACAGGCTGTATATTTGACATCTCTAATCTTGCCTTTGATATTGCTTCTGTTATCTGACTGGGTAACTAACTGCATCATTTGAAACAGGAGAATAATGCATATGGGGAACAGGGGAGGAAGAAGAGCAAATAATAAACCACATACTGATGGTATGGTGTGGCTTTTCAGATGATCATCCATGCTGACATTATGGAAAAAAAATGGGATTTGTGAATATTTTCAAAAGTGCTCAGTGACTGTCTGACTCTTTACTAATAATATCACCACAAGAATTGCAGCTAACCTAATTTGGTAATTTTAGTCACACAAATATATGTAAGGTTTTTTCAATACTGTCCAACCAGCTAAACCATTATTTTTACTGGATTATTGTTCCTTGATGAAGTGAAGCATAGAATTATGACTCTGGTTTTTTATCAGTTTATATTTTAAAATTTTTCATCCCAGCTTGTAGGGCTGGATTCCTGCCTTTAAGAAAAGTTTGTCATGTCTACACTGCCTTGCAGCTCAGATGACTGGGGTGTGAATTTCAGTTCTTACTCTCCCATGTGGACACTGCAAGTGCTAACTTAAAGGTTCCCAGTTCACATTAATGCAAACTTCTTCAAACAGGATTCTACTAGTGTGGACTAGTTTAAGTTTGTACCCACAGGCTATGGCTACACTAGTGAGGTTTTTTGGCAAAACTTTTTTGTCTACAAAACTTGCAGCACATCCACACTCCGAATGTGTTTTGTACACAGTCGCCCAGCTGGAGGAGCAGGAGGGGAAGACGATGGTGAGGTCCCCCTCCTCACTCAACCACTCCATGGTCCCATTGTCCTCCTGGGTCCCCGGTCCAGGCTGCTCCTCCTCCTCCGGCTGCACATCCTCGGCCGAGGTGTCCAGGAATACCAGGGGTGGAGAGCTGTCCTGGGGCCTCAAGATGCCCTGAAGCTCCCAAAAGAAGGGGGATGTGGCTGGAGTGGCCAGCCTGGTCCCTGGTCCCTGGCCTGGGCATAGCCCTGCTGCAGCTCCTTGACCTTGGAGCGTACCTCCTCCACAGTACGCTCTGGGTGGCCCCTGGTCAGGAGGCCCTGAGTCAGGTGTCTGAAGGCAGCAGCATTGTGCCGCTTGACCCCCATCTTGTGCAGGACCTCCTCCTCCTTCCACAGGCCGAGGAGATCCCACAGCTCCCGCTCCATCCAGGAGGGGGCCCTTTTTTTTTTCTCCCCCCGGGAGACTTTCTATCCCTTGGATAGAAAGCTGGCTTGATGGTCGGGCCCAACAGGTAGTGGTCAATGGCTCAGTATCTGGATGGTGGTCTGTTTCAAGCAGAGTGCCACAAGGCTCGGTTCTGGGGCTGGTGTTATTCAACATCTTTATTAATGACCTGGATGAGGGACTAGATTGCACCCTCAGCAAGTTTGCGGATGACACAAAACTAGGGGGACAGGTAGATACGTTGGACGGTAGAGAGAGAATCCAGAAGGACCTGGATAAATTGGAGGACTGGGCCAAAAGAAATCTGATGCAGTTCAATAAGGAGAAGTGTAGAGTCCTGCACCTGGGGCGGAAGAATCTCAAACATTGTTACAGGCTGGGGACCGACTTGCTCAGCAGCAGTACGATGGAGAGGGACCTAGGGGTTATGGTGGATGAAAGGCTGGATATGTGTAAACAGTGTGCCCTTGTAGCCAAGAAAGCTAATGGCATACTGGGGTGCATTAGGAGGAGCCTTTTGAGCAGATCTAGGGAAGTAGTTATTCCTCTTTATTCGGCACTGGTGAGGCCACATCTGGAATATTGTGTCCAGTTTTGGGCCCCCCCAGTATAAAAAGGATGTGGATTTGCTACAGCAGGTTCAGCAAAGGGCAACAAAAATGATTAAGGGTCTGGAGCACAAGACCTATGATGCTAGGCTGAGGGATTTGGGCTTCTTTAGTTTAGAGAAGAGAAGACTTAGAGGTGATTTAATAGCAGCCTTCAACTTCCTGAAGGGGTGCTCTAAAGAGGAGGGTGAGAAACTGTCCTCAGTGGTGTCAGATGACAGAACAAGGCGTAATGGTCAGAAGTTGAAGAGGGAAAGGTGTAGGTTAGATATTAGGAAAAACTTCTTCACCAGGTGGGTGGTGAAGCTTTGGAATGAGTTGCCTAGAGAGGTGGTGGATTCTCCATCCCTTGAGGTTTTTAAGTCCCGGCTGGACAAGGTGCTGGCTGGGATGACTTAGTAGGGGTTGATCCTGCTTGAAGCAGGGGGCTGGGCTAGATGATCTCCTGAGGTCCCTTCCAGCCCTATGATTCCGTGAGCCCTGCGGGGGCTTGGAGTAAGGGCTGTGGGGCTCGCAGAGGGGCTGGCTGCTGGCCATGCTGTGGCGCTGGAGTGTGGGACTGGGGCATGTGCAGAGGCTGCTCCTAACATGCTCTCAGCTTCCTGCCACGGGTTTCCTGCGTGTGTGCAGCTTTAAGGCAGCCGAATGCAGGGACCATACAGCCCCACTGCTGCTGGCTGGAGAGGCCCTGCGCTCCAGCTGATCAGCACCATGGCAGACCTGTATTTCAAAAAAGTGGACTGTGGACCATCTACACTTGTACTCTTTCAATTTAGTATTTTGAAAGGGGCCGGTCTTCCTGATCTGGGATTGGGGTTTGGATTTTGACTTCTGCTCCCTGTTCTTTCAATTTCCTTTCAAAAGATGGCGTTACGTGTGTGGACACTCCTCCCACTCTTTCGAAAAAGGGCTGCTTATTTAGATGTTTTGTGCACGTGTAGACACAGCTCTAGTGAAAGGTACAAGAAGAGAGAGGACAGCAGCTCCAGCTCTGTGTGACTGGAAAGGAAGTCAGCTGATCAACTCAGCTCACCCTGTTACAATTTCCAGTGCCTAAAACTCCTAAATATGTGTGGCTGCAGTAAAAGGGGAGAACAAGAAATTGTGGGTAGGGCCCTCAAAGCTGCAGTAAGCTGGAGAAAGGGGCAATGAGGGAATTTGCAATGCTATGGTGGGGGCTGGGGTTGAAGGAGAAAATACTAGAGGATAGCTGAGCCTCAAAAAGCCTTTTTGAGGGGCTTACCAAACTCCTAAACGCATGCTTTACACATCTTCAGACATAAATGGGATGTAGCTGCCATTCTTCTTAAATAAGTTGTGGTGTTCTGCTTTATTCACTGGTCCCCTAAAATGTCTGTTTAACCTTTAAAAGCTGCTCTCTAGAGCATTTGTCTCTCCAACTTTAATTTCATGTATCTGTTTTCTGAAAGGTGAAGAGTAACCTGTCTCCTTCATTTCTAGGCTACGTCTACACTAGCCCCAAACTTTGAAATGGCCACGCAAATGTCCATTTCGAAGTTTACTAATGAAGCGCTGAAATGCATATTCAGCACTTCCTTAGCATGCGGGCGGCCACGGCACTTCGAAATTGACGCACCTCGCTGCCACGCGGCTCGTCCCCACGGGGCTCCTTTTCGAAAGGACCCCGCCTACTTCGAAGTCCCCTTATTCCCATTAGCAATTTTGAAGTGCCGCTGCCGCCCGCATGCTAATGAAGCGCTGAATATGCATTTCACCGCTTCATTAGTAAACTTCGAAATGTCCATTTG